>NW_028270147.1:114301569-119279819 GCF_037043375.1 Chiloscyllium plagiosum
ATAGGAGTGGAAAGTTGTGTGAGGAATCTGAGGATATGAGGAAGTGCTTAATGAATACTTTTCGTCAGTATTCTCATTGGAAAAGGGCAATGCTAGTGAGAATACTGAGTTATAGGCTACTAGATTAGACGGGATTGTGGTTGATAACGAGTGGTTTTAGTAATGTTGGAAGATCTGAAAACAGATATGACCCCTGGGCCTGATGGGATTTATCCTTGGATTCTCTGGGAAGTCAGGAGGAGATTGCAGAGCCTTTGTCTTTGATCTTTATGTCATCATTGTCGAAAGGAGCAGTGCCAGGAGACTGGCGGATAGCAAATGTTGACTCCCCTTGTTTAAGAAGGGGAGTCAAGACAACTCTGGCAATTATAGGCCAGTGAACCTTACTTTGGTTGTAGGTAAGGTGTTGGAAAAGATTATGAGAGATAGGATTTATAATCATCTGGAAAAGAATAATTTTATTAGAGATAGTCAACACAGTTTTGTGAAGAGTAGGTCGTGCCTAACTAATCTTATTGAGCTCTTCGACAAGGTGACAAAAATGGTGAATGAAGGTAAAGTGGTTGATGTGGTGTATATGGACTTCAGTAAGGTATTTGATAAAATTTCCACATGGTAGGCTATTGCGCAAAATACGGAACTTCGGGATTGAAGGTGATTTAGCGAATTGGATCAGGAATTAGCTAGCTGAAAGAAGACAGAGGGTGGTGGTTGATGGGAAATGTTCATTCTGGAGCTCAGTTACCAGTGGTGTGCTGCAAGGATCTGTTTTGGGGCCACTGGAGTTTGTCATGTTTATAAATGATGTGGACATGGGCGTCGAAGGATGGGTTAGTAAATTTGCGGATGACACTAAGGTAGGCAGAGTTGTAGATAGTGCCAAAAGATGTTATGGGTTACAGAGGGACATAGATAAGTGGAGTTGAGACTAGGATAAGATCAGCCACAGTCATGTTAAATGGCAGAGCGGGCTCGAAGGGCTGAATTGCCTCCTCCTGCTCCTAATTCCTATGTTGAACACACAGTCAAGGCTGACACTGCAAAACTGAGGGAGCTGTTGTCTTTCAGGTGAGATACAAAACAGGGGTCCTGCCACAATACATCCAACTGTACTATCTCCCCCAGTGACAAATACTGGAATTTGAATTCAAATCACAAAGCAAGCCTCATTAATGGTGACCACAATAATGATCCCTGATTGCTGTCCAGCCTCAGCCTTACCCAGTCTGGACTTCATGTGACTCCACAGCAAGGCCACAGCAAGGCCAGCAGTTCAAGGACAATTAGTCTTGGGTAACAAATGCTGATCTATGCCAGTGACACCCACCTCTCAGAAAACAGAATGCAATAGAGATTGCTGTCAGCCAAAATTGTCAGATCAGACTCTCAATGAGATGGGGAGATGGTTAAAGATGAATTCAGCTCAGTATGGAACAGGTCCCCACTTGTTAACACATCGTCACTGATAAAATAAGTGAAAGAACACAGAAACCTAAAGACGAGAACACTCGAATGTGGGAATATCAGTGAGAATTCAGGAAACTGAAGGAAGATATGAAGAACTGCAAAGGAAGACAAAAAGGAAGCAAGAGTTACAAAAAAGTGATTGAGAGAGAGACCTGCAAGGGGTGACAAGAATAACAAAAACGTTTTACATGAAAATTCGAAAATCAAGGCGGCTCCAGTGTAATCTGAACCCTTTAAAAACAAACTGGGAATTCCACGAATGAAACTAAGGGACTGGCCGATATGTACAATAATTAGTTGTGTCAGTTTTCACAGTCAAGGAATGGGATAATGCAGCTTCCATTCCAGGGAGGTTAATAATGAATGGAAGACTGGAATTCACAAAACTTGATGCGTGCCAGAAAACAGCATTGGAGAGTGAGCAGCTCTAAAGGCTGACAGATCTTCAGGACCTCAGGGGTTTAAAGGAGCGGGGTGGGGAAGAAGTTTCAGAAGCTTTTCCCATCAGGTTCCAAAGCAGCAACCATTCTTTTAGTTTGGAAAATATCTTGCTGTAACTCCATGAGTTCAGGAAAGATGAGAGAGGGAACCAAGGAAATTATATCCTGGTCAATCTAACATCTCTTTTGAAGGTTTAATTGGAATCTATAATTAACAGTCAAGAGAGTGAACATGTAGAGAATTGGAAATAGCCCATATAGATTTGTGATGGGTAGATTCTAACTAACAAACCAAATGCATGAACTAAAATAGTTGATGCATATAGACTTATCAACTTTCAGAATTGATGATAATTTTCACAAAACAGTCTGCTGAGCAAAGTTAAAACCCACAGGATTGAAGATGAAAGTTTGACTTGGTTCGGAGGCTGGTTTAGTGACAGACAACAGAGAAAGAAAGTGATGAGTGGTGTTCCACAAGGATTCTGTGATGAGGCCTTAACTAATTACTGTGTGTATTAATGAGAATCATAGTTGCACATTGACACAAAGACTGATGGAATAGTAAGCAGTGCAGGTGGTCTTTTTGTTTAAAACTCACTCCGAGCACAAGGGTGTTGCTATCTTGGCCAGCATTTATTACACACTCTGAGTTTCCCTTGAGAATCATGGAATCATCATACAGAGTGGAAGCAGGCCATTCAGCCCATCAAGTTCACACCAACCCACCAAAGAGCATCCCATCCCGACCCCATCCCTGTAATGCTACATTTCCCTTGGCTTACCCACCCAGCCTGCACATCCCTCAACATTACGTGCAATTTAGCATGGCTAATCCATCTAACCGACACATCTATGGACTGTGTGGAGGAAACCCACACAGACATGGGGAAAATGTGGAAACTTCACACAGACAGTTGTCCCAGGGTGGAATTGAACCCAAGTCCCTGGCATTGTGACATAGCAGCACTATCCACTGAGCCACAATCCTGCCCTTTGCAAGGTGGTGGTGAGCTACCTTCTTGAACTGCTGCCGTCCATGTGCCGTAGATAAACTTATAATGCCCAGAGGGAGGGAAGTCTAGGATTTTGACCCAGCAACACTGAAGGAACAGTAATGTATTTTCAAATCAGGATGCATATGGATTGGAGGGGAACCTGTAAGTGGTGGTGTTCTGTGTATCTGCTGCTCTTGTCCTTCTAGATGGAAATGGTTGTGGATTTGGAAGGTGCTGTCTCAGGAGATTTGGTGGATTTCTGCAGCCCACCTTGTAGATGGTGCACACGGCTGCTACTGAACATCAGTGGTGGAGGGAGTCGATGTTTGTCGATGTGGTGTCAATCAAGCAGGCTGCTTTGTACTGGATGATATCAAGCTTCTTGACTCTTTTTGGAGCTGCACCCTCCAGGCATGTGGGGAGTAACCCATCACAGTCCTATCCAAATCTTGACTGATCTTTTCTTCATTCATTTACAGGATTGGGCATCACTTGGTACACCAGCATTGATTGCTCAGAATCAAATGGGGAGGCACTGTGGCTGGCACTGCTGCCTCATAGCACAGGGACCCAGATTCGATTCCACCCTCGAGCAACTGACTGTGTGGCGTTTGCACATTCTCCCTGTGTCTGCCTGGGTTCCCTCCAGGTGATCTGGTTTCCTCCCACTGTTCAAAAATGTGCAGGTCAGGTGGAATGGCCATGGGAAATGCGAGGTTACAGGGGAGTGAGTTTGGGTGGGATGCTCTTTGGAGAGGCGGTACGGGCTGAATGGCCTGTTTCCACATTGTAGGGATTCTATGAATTTCTTCACTCAGAGGGTTTTGAATCTTTGGGATACTCATCCCCAGAGAGTTGTCGATACTTAGGCATTTAAATAAATTCAAGATGGAGATCATCCACAATGGCCTAGTGGTATCATCACGAGATTCTTAATCCAGAGAGCCCAGTAATGTTCTGGGGGACCTGGGTTCAAATCCTGGCAAGGCACAGAGTGGAATTTAAATTGAAAAGAAAACTCTGGAATTCAGAATCTAATGATGACCAGTGTTGGAGGAGAACCCCATCGGGCCCACTAATGTACTTTAGATTGTTGTCCTTGCCCATACTAACCAACATATCACTCCAGACCCACAGCAACGTAGAATCATTGAATTCCTACTGTGTGGAAGAAGGCCATTCAGCCCATCAAGTCCAAGCAGCATCTCACCCCCCTCTCCTATTCTTGTAACCCAACACTTCCCATGGCTAATCCACCTAACCTGTGGATCTTTGGACTGAGAGCAAACTGCGGCACTCAGAGGAAACCCACACAGACACAGGTAGAATATGCAAACTCCACACAGACAGATGCTTGAGGGTGGAATCGAACCCAGGTCCCTCGTGCTGTAAAGCAGTGGTGCTAGCCACTGTGCCACCCATTCCTCATCTCTGAGATAAATATCAATCCCTTATTCCCAGACTGTGACTCTGCTTTAGAATCCCCAGGTTGGGGTACATCCTCCCAAAATCTCTCCTGTCAGGGCCCTGGATAATTTGAAATGTTTCAGTGAAATCTCCTCCAACCTTCTAAATTCCAGGGATGAGATCTGCAATCTCCTCCTGGCTTCCCAGAGAATCTGGGAATAAATCCCATTCCTGACCCAGTCCCCTCTCTCTATCATTAGACAATCCCCTCAACCCATCACATGAACTGTTGCTGGGTTTGATCATCTCAGTAAGAGTTTCAAGATGGGAAGGAGAAAGAAAGACTCTTTCCACTTTGAATCGATGCTAATAACTGAAAAAGCAGGAAACTGCATTTCAGGAGGTCACTGATGGTGTCTTTATATTCTTTACTCTTGCCTTGTCTCTTGTTCTTGTCATTGAGGAGAACGGAGTTAACCTCAAAGGAAATGAACAGCAGAGTTTATTTTCTCTGTTGATTAAATTCACCTTGCTTGCTCCTCTGAGAATCTGAAGAAGGGGCGAGGCTCTGAAAGCTTGTGTTTTCTAATAAACGTGTTGGACTATAACCTGGTGTTGTGTGATTTTTGACCTTGTCCTCTGATCAGGTTATTCCCACGAGCACTGCATGTTCTTGCTTCTCCAGGTCAGGAGGTGGTGATCTTGACTATGGATTTGACAATGGTCTCAACCAGAGAGGACCCACAAATCAGGGACAGTGATGAGAGATTACAGACTCCCCCTGGTGTCCCAGGTACTGGTTGTTGCGTCACGGGCCCTGTACATAATGCAAATGGTGTGACTGATCCTTCTGATTTTTCCCAACCTCACCAGGTCTCTACAGTCACTGACAAAGCCTTTGGCTACCTTTGCCAGTTAGGGACCTTGATTGATGGGAAACAGACTTAAATGGGTCAATAAGATTTGGGAGTTACATAGATTGCGAAGTGGAAATCTGATGTATGGCTCTGACAGAGACCGGGCGGGACTGGGAATTCCTGGATACAAGGTGTTCAGTAAAGATAGGAGAGGGGGACAATTGTGAGAAGTGGTACGATTGGTTAAGGAGATCAGTGCAGAGCTGGAGGAAGAGGGTGCCTCTGAGGGGTCAAGGACAGAATCGATTTGGCTTGAGATAAGGAACAAAAATGGTGCAGTCAGATTGTTCAGTGCAGACTACAGGTCACCAACCAGTGGGAAGGATGGATAGGAACAAACTTACAAGAAACTTACAGAGAGATGCAAACAAGTCATTATAAGGGGAAACCTAAATTATCTGAATATAGACTGGGATAGTAGCAATGAAGGACAGACGGGGCAAGTCTGATCTTAGAGTAGGATAAAAGGCCGACACAACAGCACGAGCCAAAGGGCGTGTATGTGCTGTACTGTTTGATTTTCTATTTTCATTTCAAGATTCTATTGAGGGCATGCAGGACAAGAGTTTGTGCTCGGCCTGGATCTTGGTAATGAGTTAGGCCAAGTAGATTAAGTGTCATGGGAAGTATTTGCAGAACAGTGATCATTGTATTGTAATATTTAGGAAAATGATTTTTAAAAAAAAGAACAAAGCACAGCCCAGAGTAAGAATAATTAACTGAGAGAGAGCTGAGATCAACAGGGCAAAAGCAGAGCTGGATCCGAATAGACTGAATCCGAAGACTGGCAAGAAAACCAGCAGCTGAGCAATGGGTTACCTTCAAAGCACAGATGGGTAGGGGGACAGTTGAGGTACATTCCCTGAAAAAGAGAAGGTAGGGAAAACAAATTCAGTGCTCCTAGGATGCAAAAGGAGATAGACATTATGGGTGTCATCTCTAAATGTACTAACAATGCCCTCAGTTCCTTCATCCAGATCATTAATGTATAGCATGAATAGTTATGGTCCCAACACTGACTCCTGCGGTACTCTGCTCGTCTGCCTTCCTGAAAAAGACCCCTTTATCCCCACTCTCTGCCTTCTTCCAACCAGCCAATCCTCTACCCTTGCCAGTATCTTGCCCCTTACACTGTGGGATTTATCTTGTGTCGCAGTGCCCTGTGCGGCACATTGTCAAAGACCTTCTGGAAATCCAAATAGATCACGACCACTGGCTCTCCTTTGTCGAACTTGCTTCTTACCTCATCAAAGAACACTAACAGGTTTGTCATTCATAACCTCCCCTTGAGGAAGCCATGCTGACTCAGCCCTATTTTACCATGCTATTCCAAGCACCCTTTAATCTTATCCTTAAATTTA
Organism: Chiloscyllium plagiosum; assembly: GCF_037043375.1. NCBI lineage: Eukaryota > Metazoa > Chordata > Chondrichthyes > Orectolobiformes > Hemiscylliidae > Chiloscyllium > Chiloscyllium plagiosum. The sequence goes on from NW_028270147.1 coordinate 114,308,160, forward strand.
AGTCTCAAATTTGACCAATGATTGAGGTCAAGTTAACCGATTATAATTTCCTGTCTTCTGCCTCCCTCCCATTTTTCTTAAACAAGGGCGTTATCTAAGCCATTTTCCAATCCTTTGGAACCCTGCAACCATCTACCTCCCTCAGCAACCACCCCCTCCCCCCGCCACAACTCCAGTGATTCCTGAAAGATCACCAACACCATCACAATCTCCTCAGCGATCCCCTTCAGAAGAATCACATGTTTATGGCAGGCCCCAGAGAGGAAATACAAATGAGAGCCAAGCTGAAAGCAGAAGGTTCAGATGGGAGGTGAAAACACAAAGGAAGAGGAGCCAAGAGAGGTTAAGAATGAAGACTGGCAGCTCATACAAAGGGGAATCCTCATGTCTTTGATAGAACACATAAACAGCAAAAAACGGAAGAGTGGGGCCAATTAGAGACAACCAATAAGATTTACACATGAGGCAGGGAACGTGACTGAGATATTAAATGAATATTTTTGATCAGTCTTTCCTCAGGAAGGAAATGCTGCCCAGGCTGTAGTGACTGAGGAGGAAACGTAGTCCTTAGAAAGGTTTAAAATTGATAAGAAGGGGCATTAGATAGACCATGCTACTTAAAGATGATAGGGCACTGGAACCAAATGATCGGAGAATATTGAAGGAAGTGAGAGTGGAAATTGCAGAGGAACTGGATGCTTGCTCCCAGTCTTCCTCAGACTCGGGAAAGTAACAGAGAACTGGAGAATTGCAAACACTGTGCCTTTGTTTAGGTTGTAAGGATAATCCCAGCAGTTACAGACTGATCGGTTTAACTTCAGTGAAGGGCAACTTCTTGAAACAAATCTTCAATATAGAATGAATCTAGCTTCATTGAAAAATGTAGGTTAATCCCAAAGAGTTGGCATTGGTTTTTTAAGAGAAGGTTCTTTAAAGACAGAGAGATGATGAGAGTAATGCTGCAGATGTAGTGTATAGGGATTTCTGAAAGACACTTGATGCGTTGCAACACAACAGATATGACAGGAAAGTGATATCTCATGGAATCAGCAAGACAGTAGCACCATGGGTACAAATTGTTGTCGTGAAAAAAGACTGGCGGGCATTTTTCAGGCTGAATGGTTCCCCAGTTTCTTTTAATATTCAGCCATGGGTCATGGGGGTTTACTGGTTGGCCAGTATTTGTTACCTATCCCTAGTTGCCCTTGAGAAGGTGGTTTGGGTGGGGGGGTTTCAGTGTGGTGTTACTTGCCACTTATCAGCTCGAGACTGGATATTGTCCTGATCTTGTTGCATTTGAACACGGACTGCTTCAGTACCTGAGGAGTCGCAACTGGTGACTGAACACTGTACAACCATTGGCAAACATCATCACATCAGTGTCGGATAGATCAGAGAGGTTGCCACTGTCCTCCTCAGAAGAAGAACGCTGAGAGGAGATTTGATAGAAGGTTGCAAAGTCATGAGTGGGCAGGATAAAGTAAATTGGGAGGAACTGTTACCCCTTATAAAAGGATGGACAACATGGGGGAAGGGATATAAGGTCATTTGCAAAAGAAGGAAACGTGACTTGCAAAAAAAACTTCTCTCACACAGCAGAGTCCGGAATGCGCTGCCCGGAAGTGTGACAGAGGTAGGTTCAATGAGGCAGGCAAGAAGCATCAGATGGTTATTTAAATGGAAATAATGTGTAAGGGCACAGGAAAAAACAGAGGGGAATGGCACTGAATCATGATGCTCATTCAGAGAGATGTGCAGACTGGATGGACTGAACAGCCTCCTTCTGCCCCATAACAATTCTGCGATTTCTTGAAACACTCAATACTGATGAAGAAAGATTAGGTGAATTTTTCTCTTTTTCCCCCACTTATGCTGCATCGAAAACCGCCCCAGAGCTCCTCTGTGTTTAGCACACTTCATTGTGGAGATACAGGAGAATGCTGAATTTATATTTACACGATTTGGAGATGCCAGTGTTGGACTGTGATGTACAAAGTTAAAAATCACACAACACCAGGTTATAGTCCAACTGGTTTAATTGGAAGCACTAGCTTTCGGAGTGTTGTTCCTTCATCAGATGGTTGTAGAGTACATGATTGTAACACACAGAATTTATAGAAAAAGTTTACAGTGTGATGTAACTGAAATTATACATTGAAAAATACCTTGATTGTTTGTTAAGTCTCTCGTCTGTTAGAATGACCATGTTAGTTTCACTTCTTTCATTTGTAAATTGCAAAACCTTTTTAAAAAGTTACATTCTCAAGTGAATTTAATAATTGGTGTCAGCTCAGAAAATGTATTGAAGGTGTTAGCTCCCTGTGTGCTGCTATCTGTGCCATAATATTTAGACTGATTCTAAACATTATGAAAAATGAATTAACAGAATCTTACATGGATTCATGCAGGATTTGAGCAAAGTATGATGTAACTCTGCAAGTACAAATTCACCCCACAAATGTACATGTGTATGTGGGTTTGTGTGTGTGTGTGTGGGTGAGTGGGGGGCCTTGTGAGTGTCTGTGAGAGAATGTGCATGTGTGTGTGTGCATATAGTGCAATGGTGGTCACCTGCAGTGTGACATGAATCCATGGTCCCGGTTGAGGCCATCCCTCCGGGTACCGAACTTAGCTATCAGCCTCTGCTTGGCCACTTTTCGCTGCTGCCTGGCCCAAAGTCCGCCTTGGAGGGTGGTTTCCCGAAGGTCCAAAGTCGAATGCCCTGAACCGCTGAAGTGTTCTCCAACTGGAAGGGCACACTCCTATCTGTTGATTGTTGTGCAGTGCCCATTCATCCAATGCCGTAGCCTCTGCTCGGTTTCACCAGTGTACCATGCCTCAGGGCATCCTTGCCTGCACCGTATGAGATAGACAACGTTGGCTGAGTCACACGAGTACCTGCCATGTACATGGTGGGAGGTGTCCCCACGTGCAATGATGGTATCCATGTCCACACTCTGATACGTCTCGCAGCGTCTACCGTGACAGTGTCGTATGGAGTTGTCCTGAAAGCCGGGCAGTTTGCTACGAACAATGATCTGTTTGAAGTTTGGGGATTGTTTAAAGGCGAGCAGGACAACTCCGTCCAACTCCCTCCAATCCTGGCATCATCCTTATAAACCTTTTCTGAACCCTTTCAAGTTTCACAACATCCTTCCGATAGGAAGGCGACTAGAATTGCACGCAATATTTCAAAAGTGACCTAACCAATATCCAGTAAAACTGCAACATGACCTCCCAACTCCTATACTCAATTCTCTGACCAATAAAGGAAATCATACATCCTATCTGCCAATGACTCTACTTTCAAGGAGCTATGAACCTGCACTTCAAGGTTTATTTGTTCAGGAACACTCTCGCGGACCTTACCATTAAGTGTTTAGGTCATGCTCTGACTTGCTTTTCCAAAATGCAGCACCTCGCATTTATCTAAATTAAACTCCATCTGCCACTTCTCAGCCCATTGGCCCATCTGATTAAGATCCCACTGTAATCTGAGGTAAACGTCTTTGCTGTCCACTACACCTCCAATTTTGGTGTCATCTGCAAACTTATTAACTACACCTTCCACATTCACTTCCAAATCATTTGGATAAATGAAGAAAAGCTGTTGACCCAGCACTGATCCTTGTGGCAATCCACTGGTCCCAGGCCTCTAGGTCTGAAAAGCAACTCTCCACCACCACCCTCTATCTTCTCCCTTCAAGTCAGTTCTACATCCAAATGTCTAGTCCTGCCTGCATTCCATGAGATCTAAACTTGCTACAAGTCTCCCATGGGCAACCTTGTCCTATGCCTTACTAAACTCCATATAGATCACATCCACCACTCTGCCCTCACCAATCCTTTTGTTACTTCTTCCTCCACTGACTGTAATTTTCTTGAGTTCCTTTCTGTGTGTAGGTTTGCTCGCTGAGCTGGAAGGTTCATTTTCAGACATTTCATCACCATACTAGGTAACATCATCAGTGAGCCTCTAGATGAAGTACTGGTGTCATGGTCCGCTTTCTATTTTTGTGTTTGGGTTTCCTTGGGTTGGTGATGTCATTTCTTGTTCTTTTCTCAGGGATGCTTCTAAGCATTCCAACTGGACCTCTATCAACAAAGACATTGACTTGGATCCCACTTACCACCCTCTGAGAAAAAAGAACAGGAAATGACATCACCAACCCAAGGAAACCTAAACACATAAATAGAAAGCAGGCTATGCCACTAGTGTTTCATCCGGAGGCTCACTGATGACGTTACCCAGTATGGCAGAAAACGAATCTTCCAGCTCAGTGAGCAAACCTACATCCAGAACCTCAACCTGAGCTACACATCTTCTCAAAACTCGCTGGGTTCCTTACTCCCAACTTTTCCTGACCTATATCTTACTTGTAGATGCTACGGCAGGCTTCACTTGTACAAGATACAGGCAAATGTGACTGCAAGGTTTAGCTTTTATACGATTTTTCAATTCACAATTTCTCTCCCATGATTACTGCTAATGGATTCCTCTCCGGTTTATTGCCCCTTCACCTTAGCTAGCCTAACTCTCATACCCTCATCACTGTCTTAACTAAGTTGCAGACACTAGTCACTTTTCACTCCTCAAACTGAAAGTAGAATTTAATCATATTATGGTCACGACTTCCCAGGGAAGAGTTCATTGATTCATCAGCGCTGCTGGAGGCGGGTCACATGACGTCATGGCGCCCATCACGTGTCTTTACTCACGTTGTCAGAGCCCCGCCCCTCCTGGTCTTGCCCCTCAACATGGCGGCAATGAGGCCGTGACTTGGGACTTTAGGTTAGATTCCCTACAGAGTGGAAACAGGCCCTTCGGCCCAATAAGTCCATACCGACCCTCTGAGGAGTAACCCACCCCCTTCTGACTTTACTACTGCACCGCTTATTCGGTAAAAAAAAAGTTCAACAGACTGAAGTGAAACCGTCTTCAAGTTGTACTTATATTTAAAATTTATAATAATTGGAGTGCGACCAATTCCGTTGCCTTGCACGAATTCCCCCTTTTACCTCAGTAGGGGAGGGTTTTCCATACGCTCGCGTTTTTTTCGTGCGGGTGTCGGATATACCGGTTAGGGGCTTTGTGCGGGTGAACCCGCTGATGCCGGCTCCGGTGTTGACCGCGACAGCGGGGATTACGTTTGAGAAAAAGCTGTGGGTTTGTCGCTCGGTACAACCGGCGGCGGTGTCATTGCGGAGGCGTGGGATGATCGACCTGTTGTCGATGCGCAGGCGCAGTACGGCCGGATGCGATGTCATCGCGCAGATGTGAGATTACCGGCCTGGGGTCGTGCGCAGGCGCGCCTCTACCGGCTAAAGTATCGGTGCGCAGGCGCGCCTCTATCGGCTAATGTGTCGGTGCGCAGGCGCGGCATGACCGGCAACGATGCACGAGTCTTTGGATCGCGGGCAATTCAAAATGGAACGGCTCAGTCTCAGAGAGAACAGCCCTGTGAGGCTCGGAGCTCCTCTCAGAGTCAGATCTGACACCAAGATTGTCCAGACTGGCTTCATCTGCTATTGCAATGGAGACTCGATTCAAAGCAATTACTTTAATCGACAGTTGCAGGAAATCCCTGCTCATCTGTGATTACGGAAAACAAAAATGTAGGGGATGTGGGTGTCGCTGCTGGGCCAGCATTATTGTTCATACCGAGTTACCTTTGAATAGGTGGTAGTGGGCTGCCTTCTTTAACCACTGCAGTATGTGTGCTGTAGGTTGACCCTCACTGCCCTTGGGTGGAGTTCCTGGATTTTGAACCAGTGATAGTTAAGGAGTGTCAGTATATTTCTAAGTCAGGATGATGAGTGGCTTGAAGGGTGTGGGATATAGGTAAAGCAGTGTTACTTTGGCAATCATAATTGCTTATGTAAGGTAAATGAACCCACACTAGTGTATAATTGTTCAACCAAGAGCTGAGTTAACAAGAATGAAAACTATGTGAAGGAAATATATAATTGCTTTTGCATTAGCTAAAATGTGCATACAAGAATGAAATGTGCCTGCAAACAATGGTAGATGTTACAGACCAAATAGATAAGGTGCTGTGAGGGGAGGGGGTGTAGGTTAAGCTGGATATGCTTGAACACACAGTTACAAGCATCTGTTTCCTGCTTCTGTAAAAACAAAAAAAAAACACAATCAAGAGGTCAACAGGCTCAGTATGGGCAAAGTATGGAAGGAAATGTTGCTTTAGCAAGCAAAGAAGCAGATGGCATTGGAGGATGATATATAACAGTGGACCACAGCAGGATGTGATGAAATGGCCAAGCAAAACTTGTACTTTGTTATGCCCAAGGCGGGATGAGGCAAGAGGTAAACAGCTGGGTTTAGAGTAGTGGGAGATGTAAACATGGGAGGAACAATGGGAGGGGGGGAAAGAGAAATGAATTGTATATAAGTTGTGTACTCGTTAAACTCGATGTGCCTACCTTATAGGCACCACTCTTGCAAGAGTATAATAAACGATACTGCTGCTTTAGATCTTGTCTCGGACTGAAATGATTGAAGTGAGTTCGTTCTATTTCCCACAAGGGGAATTTGGTACCATATAGAATACAGCATGAACGTTGACCATAACAGGATGAAATTGGCCGAGATCACAAACAGTAAAATGATGGATTTTTTTTGGTTTCTCATTTCAGTGTCAGACTGAGCGTCCCCATTGGTGTGAGCGCGGAGTCTCCGGGCTCTGCTGGTCACTACAATGTGTCTGACGGTGAGAACATTGAGCAGCAGAATCAGGAGAAATGGGACACCCGGGGTTAGAATGTGGTGGAGGAACTCGATTGTGACCCAGACACTGGAGAATAGACAGCGTCTGTTACATCACAAAACCAGGGGGCGTTCCCCAGCCAATACCGAGCCGTGAGCATAAAATACCAGGAAATGTCCTTTAAACAGCTCAGCACAGTCACTGCTCCCAGAGCCACAGCTGCTGTTTTCTCACTGCAATATTTACTTTTCAGCTTCTGGCAACAAATGGCCACAAACCGATCAAAGGTGAAAGTGATGGTGAACCAGACAGAGCAGTCAGCCATTTGCAGGTAGTAGTGTTCCCATATATCTACCTTTGTTCTTTTAGATGGAAGGTTTTTTTTGAAGGAGGTGTTCAGTAACTGTCATAGTTGAGGAGGGAAGGAGGAGGAGGGAATAAAGGTTAAATTCATTGGCTTCTTTGGTCTACAAACACATCCGTAGAATTAGGACTAAATGAGAACAGCCCCTGAGCTGTGAGCTGGATACCAGTGGAGAGGTATTTTAGGAGAATTGTGTGGTGGACGGAGATGTGTGTAGATTGAAACGGAGAAAAAAAAACAATTTACTTCTGTCATCATGTTGGCTGTGACTTGGATAAGAATAATTTCAAAAATGTGGCAAATCGCAAACTTGATCGGAAGGATTCAAGTAGAATTTGGGAAAGATGAGCACAGATTTGAGGCAACAACATGTTATATGAAAATTAGCAGGCACTGATGTTAAAGTACAGATTTGAGATGGTCCAGGGAAGCCCTTGTGGGCTCAGACCTGGAAGCCTCTCTTGGTTTGTCCCGGCAATCGTACTCTTTTGAGTCTGGAATAGTCTGGAATAAAACTTCTTACAGAGAGTTTAGTTTAATTTTAGTCTTCCCCTTTATTTACCAACAGCATCACTGTTACAACATAACACTGGTACCTATTAGCCAGGCTAGCTAAGGTTCTAAAACCTTAGGAGAGTAGCGACCAGCTCTGTCTTGAAGAGCCCTCGCAGGTTACTTTCTCCTTCTGTCACCAACAGGGTTTCTTTATACAAACTTTTACAAAAACACTGCATTTAATTAGATTTAAGCACTTAAGTAGACAGACAATATTGGAAAGGCAATAATTCATAAGGAAGAGAAGTTAATTGACAGGTCTGTGTGTGCCTAATTGATCACTCCCACAGGCCTGAAGCCATTCATCAGGTGGGAAAAACAGATTCAGCCGAGTCAGGTGCCTGTTGGTGAGACAAGTCCCTACTGTAAGGAGGCACCAGTCTAAGCGGGAGAAGTTGTAAGGTAACCTTGCATTGCTCGCATGTCAGGTATCATGTTTTACAAAATGGCTTCTTAGCGAGGAGGGCAAACTTTGACTGTAAAAAATGGCTTCCTCATAGATTGTGTCAGAATCTCTTCAACGTTAGGGTGAGAATAATTTTTAAGCTAGGAGCAGACTCTTGCTTTTTATCTTAAGAAAAGAATCATTTTGAACCTGAGGCTGAATTGTTACTGTAAGGTTGTATTTTAAATGATTCATTTGTTTCGAATTAGACATTTTTTTCTTTTCAGAGTTGTGATTCAAATTCAAGTAGGACATAAGATCCGACTCGTTAGAATTGACAGTGGGGCAGTCCTGGTCTGTAAGAACAGCAAGTAAGTTAAAGCTTCATCAATATTACCTTTTACAGAGTTTACATTTCATAATCAGCGATGATTACTCAAAATAATCATAAAGTCCCAAAATGCAATTAAATTTAAAACAAGGATTATGGGGATAAGACCGGAACAGGTTACTGACTGTGGATAATCAGCCATGGCTGTAATAAATCGTGGTGCTAGCTCGAAGGGCCGAATAGCCTATTCCTGCACCTATTTTTTGTATTGAATCCGCAGCAAGTAAGCGTGCATTTGAACCAAACCACAAAGAGTTAGTTTTCTATTGGCTTTGGCAATCTCAGCATTAAAATGTTCTTCACTCATTCTCTCTCTAGTGTCTTTTTGAACGCCCAGGTTAGGGACTATAACAGAATAATGTTTTTCCCTTTCTGTCTGCCTGTCTTGCAAGGGTAATAAGAATCCAGTATAATTGATACGACCTGACCATTAATTACAAGGCTTTTGACATGCTTGCAGGATGATACCAAGTCGAAGATCACAATCAAACACTGTCATTAATTTCACAAGTGAACACCCGTGAATGTTATCACTCTGTGTCCTGTTTACACAGATTCATTGCTGTTAAGGCAAATGTTCGAAATTGCCTTGGCACATCCTGTTACCACTTGGTGAGAGCAGATGTTTTTATCTTCTGCACATCCTGGGTTCCCCCTTTTGTGGCCTGGCGCCTCCCTGGCTGTCCTGTTTATTTTCGACTGTGCAACAAATGTGTTCTATAATTCAACATTACATTTAGTCAAAATGTTTAAGGACAAGTTTTAAGGCTATAAACTTTCTCATTCCCTCCTTTTGTCATTTCATGGCAACTACACAGCTTATACAAGTATAATTACTCCATTCAGTCGATTTGTATTCTCAATAATTTGAGTGCTTCCTCTTGCGAGTCATTGTCCAGAGGATCAGAGTCAGAATGATACTGGATTTCAGCATAGACATTCGGACGTGGAGCTACAGGGATAGACAAGGGTCGATTAACAAGATTCCTCTTTGGCTTAGGTGAAAAGCAATGTACGGTCCATTCCATGCATAAGTGGACGACACTGTATATTCCTAGGATGAGACTGGGGACTATCAGTACATTCCACACAGCGACCAAAGCCAGCAAGTAATACCCCATCCATATGGATTGGACGATGGTGCGGCAGGTGTCTTCCCTGCATCTTGACCCATTTTGTTGATAACATCTAAGTTATCCAAAATGTCTTCAGAGCAATCATTGATGTAGGTGCAATATTGCGGGCCAATAACAGAACAAACGCCTCCTTTAGCAAGGAGGAAATCTAGCACAAGCCAATTCTGAAGTGTTACCATCCGGGTCTCCTGTAACTCTTTGTTCACCAACTTCAAAGCTTGGGCAGTTGAGTTGGCAAGTTTTTCGATGTCGTATGCAAGGTCACTTATCTGATCTCAGGCCATCTCAACATCCCAGCCAGGAATAAGTCCTCCCAGCAACTTGGATCACCAGGTTTGTTGATGGAAGAAGTTGTCTAAGTCCCATTTGTTTTTCCTCTCCTTTTTGTTCCATACTGCTTCACATGTTGGTAGGCATTCTATTCATCATCTACCTCAGGTACTTCATGGTGGAGGGTAAAAAGTGGTAAATTTTGTACTGGGGCACAACATTCGTACCAGTCATTGGGTAAATATGGGTAGCCTTTGTTTTCACATCACCAATGAAGGGTAAAAGGAATTCCAAAGGCGCACTTCTGTGAGTGAATGATGAGTCCACTCAGGGCTAGAGCTGAATCTTGTAAACAGCGGGTGCTATCAAACGTTTGGTTGTCCAAATGTATTAGTGGATGAAGAGCAGGAGTATGACCAGTGTCTTTGATAACCTTTTTACACAGTGCTGGCTTCACTTTCCCCATGTCGTGGGGACCGGAAGTTCTTTCAACGCACCATTCTAACAGCGGAACAACGTTAACGTTGAATCTTTGACGTTTGTCAGTGCACTTCACCCAGCGATGTGCTACTTCTACCGAATGGGTTTTGCCATCATAAGTGAGGGGTTGCATAAGTGTGTGAGTCCCATTTATACACTGGACATCAGAATGATGGAAGAGTGAGCAAATAACACATGGATCGAGGCTTTAGCTTGAAGAAAGAAACCATTGGTAACAGATGGGAGATTGGGAGTACACAGTATTTTTGGTCTTTGTTCATCTTTCCAGCTTGTCGTCTTAATTACAGTAGCTACTGAATATAGGAACTGTATACAGAGGAACCTCAGTTATCCGAACGAGATGGGCAGGCGCTATTTCATCCGGATAATTGATTATTCGGTTAAGTGATTTTCTCTGGGGCGCGGAGTTTTCTGTGAAGTCTGTTCCCCATTCAGGAGACTCGGAAAAAGCACATTGCACGTGGGAACCTGCCTCCCCAACCCCGTCCGATCCCACCCAGCAGCCCCATTGCCGCCCCCAACCTTGTCCGTGCCCCACCGCCCGGCCCCAATCCCACTCCCCGAACCGTGCACTCCCGTCGATCCCTACCTACCGTCCGAATCCCTGAGCACACCCCCCCCCCCCCCCCGAGGGGCAGCCGGACTGTGCACCAACAGGAAGACTGCTGCTGCCTTTGTGGGATAAGTCTCCAAATAGCGGACAACTTTTTGACAGGTTCCACCTCTGCCCTGTACAGGGCAATGTTGGAGCGATAATCTGGGGATGGAGGGTTTGGGGTTCACCTCTGTGTAGAACTCCAGGGAGAGTGTTGGGGGGGAGAGAGAGAGAGGGCAGGAGGTCAGTCATTTGAAGATGGTGCCTGGACTGGTCAGGACTGTCCTCGGCAGCATTTCAGTGAGCCGGGTTTGCTTTTAATCATTGTACCTGTAAACAGAAGACGTGATCAGGGTTGAAACCGCTCTTTGACGTAATGTTTCTATCGGGACCTTAAGATCACCTTCAGAAAATCTGATTATCGGATAATTGAGGAACCTATGTAAAGGTATTTCTGTCAGTGGTGTAGGTCGGATAGGAGAAGATGCCATCGAGAAGGCATAAGTTGTCTGTCTCATGGGAATAGGTGGCTGAGGGTTTGGTGATTTCGGTACTATGTGCTCAATACTGCAATCTGTACGGTTCATTTTGAGAGGGGAACAGACAAACATTTCAAAGTAACAGTTTTCGGTTGATGGAGTGGCTGAGGATATGGAATTGTGCCATCTCATGATGGCGGGCATGGAAGTGTTGCGAGGATGACAATCAGGTCGAGAGTGATGTTTGGATACAAAATGTGAGCAGTTTAACTGAGCTTCAGCTGGGCAGCTGCATTCATAACTTCCAATGGTATTAGTACAGGTTTCATTCATACAGTTACATTGGAGTTTAGCCAGTCTGAGATATCACAGATGGGTCGGTTACATCTGGACGAATGTACTTGGGTTCGGTTTTCATCGGATACCTGTATCAGTACTAACACAGGACTGTGAGGGGGATACACGCTTGCAATGTCCTTTGTTGACCCATGTTGAACATCCTTCTACTTTTACTGCAGTTTCAGTTGTCAGAAAAGCTTGATAAGGACCTTTCCAGCAAGGGCCCAATTTTTGATGATTAAAGTCTCTCAATCATACATAGTCACCAGAGTTGACGTTTTTAAATGTTGGAACTCTTTCTTCTTTCTTCCCTGGTACTCGATAGGCTGCTTTGACCTGTTGATGATACGACTGCAATGCTTTGGTCAGCTTAATCAGGTACATGTGCATTTCTGCTGCCATGACATGCCCTTCAACAGGGTGTTGGGGAGTTAATGGTGCACACCAGGGAGTCCTCAGGGGCTTTCCATATATCAGTTCAGCCGCCGAGAATCCCATCTTTTTCTATGTCATGGTTTTCTCATATTAAAAAGAGCATTTGGGAGTACTTGCAGACAATGAAGGCCAATTTCTTCTACCAACTTGCTTAGCTGACCTTTTAAATTACAATTGGCTCTTTCTACAATTCTCGCTGCTTGGGGATGGTTGGCACAATGGAATTTCTGACTCGTATTCAAACTCTTACATAGTGGCTTGGTTAGCTCCGCACAGAAGTGGGAGCCGTTATCGGAAAACACCGTTCATGGTATTCCAAATCTGGGTATGATTTCCCTTAACAGAATTTTACAAGTAGTTGTTGCTGTCAGTCAGTACAGGGATAAACTCCAACCCTTTATTAAATACATTAATTACCACTCAGCAATACTTATAACAATGGCATCTAGGTGACTGTCTAAAATCTCACTGGATAGTGTCAGAAGGTGCACTTGGCAAGGGCATTTCACCTGGGGGACACTTCACTCCTTTCCCGAGATTAATGTTTTGACAAATTTGGTAATTTGAAGCTGCTTGTTTTGCTTTTTCTTGCAGGTGGGGATTCCACCAAGTTTGGAGAATTCTGTCCACCATTCCCTCCTTCTCCACATGTGTATGTGTATGAACATAATCAACTAGAATAGGCAGAAGTGAATCGGGCAGACATGTCTATTCTACCAGCGTAACCCAAAGCTTATTGAAGCTATTTACATAACAACCGTGGTTCATTCATTTTTGTTTTCCCTAATCAGAGGCATCCCCCAATGGATCCGAATTTTTTCTTGGTCAGGCATTTTTCTCAATGTAAGAAGAGGAAATAGGAGAGTCTCCCTTTGGTTTCCGATTCGTCAGTTGAGTAACCATGTCTTTGCTCAAAAGCTGGTATCTCAGCAGCTGTGTCAGCAGCATTGTTGCTTTTAGTGACATTGGCAGCATCAGAGGAGTGAGCCGAACATTTGATAATTGCCAATTGAAAGGGAAGTTGACTAGCACTGAGGAGATTAGCAACAGAGGCAGCATTGAGGATCGGGGTTCCTGATGAGGTAAGGAAGCTGTGCTGCTACCAGAGTTCATCATGGGCACATCCAAAGGGAATCAGTATAGATATGAGCTGACTTTCCTTCAGCAAGTATGCAGGCACAAGTGAGAACAAGGAGTTCAGCTTGCTGGGCGGAGCAGGGTGGATCGACGGAATAAGCTTCTGTTGTATGGGACAAAGTGACAATTGCATATCCTGACATGTGTTTGCCTTCTGGAGATACAGAAGAAGAACCATTGAATGTAGCGTGGTTAATGTTACAGCAGTATTTAAATGGGAGAAGTGGATTCTGAAGTAATGAAATCTCATAGCAACTTAGATGAGCCGCAGTTAGGTGTTGAGTATGTTTAGAAGTAAGCAAGGATACCACGGAATGCGAGGTACAGACTTCTACATTTTGATGTAAAGTTATATTAGAGGCAGCCAATGCCATAGTATGGATAGTGGGGAGAATCTGGGTGCAGGAAGGCATACCCTGAGCAAACAGGGTCAATCTTAGTGGAGTATAGGCAACAGGGCACCAAGAGGAGTCATGTTGCTAGATAAGAACCGCTGTAGCACAGGTGTCAAGGATAGAAAGGGGTTTGTGCAATAAAAGGGTAAACCTGCTGAGGTCCCTGGGGAGGGTGACCAAGAGGTTGCCAGCTGCTTTCACTCCAGCGATCAACCGGGGGCTGCTTTGGGAAAGGGCAGTTCTTGGACCAATGTCCAGGTTGATTATGGTTGAAACAAATGTGTGATTGTTGGGGAACTCGAGGGGCTGGGGGAGACATAGAAGACTAGTGAGAGGATGTATAGGGAGTAAAGGACATCGTGGACTGTTGGGGAGGATACAGAGGAGGACCCCAAGATCCATTGGGATGTTGTGAATCCACGGTACCAGTAGAATGCCACAGACTGTCTGTAATTACTAATTAGGAGGCAGGGTTGGAATTGCCAGCCTGTATGTTGGCCTAATCCTTCTCATCGGAATTTTAATTTGTATTAGTTTGAATTCAACTTGCACTTCTGGTTGTTTTAAAGTCGAACTGAAATTCTTCTTTTTTGAAAAACTAGCAAGGCTTCGGTTCTTTCAGCAGGGCATCATTTCCTTTCACCATCTGGTTAAAGAGTACGAGTGGTTTTAAAAGCAGCAGTTAGATTTGATCAAATTCAGTGGCCATAAGTTCACTTATCAGTGCAATTGTAGCACTCCTAACACACAGGGACAAATGATTCATTGGGGGACGTGTATGACCCTTGGCACGTTGATCCTCAGAGTGGGGAGGGGAGTTCAGGCAATGTTTTGTTTTATGCAGTGTGTTCGCCTTGGCCGTACTGTGGGTGAGTTTTGAAGGGGGACCCGGAGGAAGACGGCTGACAGGACGGGAGGCATAAAATATTTCCTCATCAGAATCGGTGTCCCATTCCTCATCCACAGATGGATCAGGATTCTTTAGTAAAGGGTCTTTGGGAGAGGTGGGCTATAAGGAACTGTCTTTGTCGTCAGTCTGGTCCTGCGCAGCTACAGCTGCAGTCTGTTGTTTATTCACCGGTTTCCCTTTTCTTTGGGGCCCCTGACATTTCAGCAAGGGTTCTGAATCTTTACTTTGTTTTATTTTCTCCCTAGCCAATTCCAGTTCTGCTTCTAAATCATGTGCTTCACATTTGCATTTTAGTTCTGTCCAATCTAGTTCAGATCCTTCCTCAGTTAATGGACTAATTCCCCTTTTAATACAGTTTTGTCTCCATGATGATTGCATGGCTTTTTCCCATTTTTCCCTATCTGCCTTTTTCCACGCTGATATGGCTTCTTTCTGTTTACTTCCCTTTTTTCCCCAAATCCCTTGTTCACTTTTAATGTGCCCCCATATTTATCCTATTTATTTTAAATCTTCACAGAATTACTGATCTACAGGGTCTCCAATCCCACAAAACACAGGGGCCTCTAACCCCACAAGATTCTGTTTTTAGTACCTATTTAAACGATCTCATTTAGGGTTCCGTCCGGGTACCGTGAGAATGAAATGGGGGAAGCAGCACACAGAGCTGCAGACCGAGAGCAATCGAGGTATAATCTTACCTCGTGGACCCATTGGTCTCGAGTCCGACCCTTTGGTGAAGCTCCTCTTTTCCAGTTTAATTCAAACGTATCCCTTGTGTTCCTCCTCTAGATCCTTGGAAGGTGACCTTGGCCAGGATTCAACATCCAATTTGAACTGTAATCATTGATTAGTAAGCCAAACCTTCTCAGCTACAGACTTCGTGATTTCTTGCAATTGTTCAAGACTTCCCATAGTGCTGATCTTGAGTTATCTACCTACAGTCTATTATAAAGGCGGAACATTTTTGGAATTTGCCTGAGCAGAGATCTCTTAGAAGATGCTGTTGGCAAAGTGCTGAACCAAATAATGCAGTGAATCTTTAAGTGAATAATTAATCATTTCTCAGTCTCGGTCTGAGGCAAAGTAAAATGTCAAACCTTCTCACCGTCTGGGAGTATTGCATATTCCCTTAGAGTTGTTTAGAATATGCTTTTGGATCTCACCGATATTGTTCACTTCAATTATAATTACATTTTCAAGCATTCTGTAGATTTTTGTTGAATAGAACATGCTTTGAGTTTCATCTAATTTTACATCATTCAGAATGGGGGAAGAGTCCAAAGGCCCAAGAGTCAAAGGCTTCACTGAGCAGTTTTGGGCAAGGATAATGGATTGTGGGTTGTTTTGTCTGTGTATTTAGAGTGTGTGCAACAACTGCCATTTCTCCTGTGTTTTTATCTGTTGAGTTGTATATTGTACCACTGCATCACGACTATGAGCACTGCGTCCTACATCTGAATTTTCTATTATTTCAAATGACAAAGGCTTTATCTTCAACTTTCTGGTTGAATTGAAAACTTGTCCTCACTGCAGTAATTTGCCGAAAATCAAGGCCTACTATTCCTTAGTTGCCACAAAAGTTTAAAAATATTCACAAGTACATTGAATTCAGTGCAGTTGTCAAAATAGTGTCATGTGCACATCTTTAAATCCCAATGTTTGATTTCACTTTCTCTCCATGTTTCTTTCAGTCGTATGATGAATTTGTGAAGAAGACCGAAGCTGAACTCAGTAAAGATCTTGATGTTGCCAGCTCAACCTCCACCAAACCGCCGATTAAAACTCTGGACTCCACTGCGACTGAGAAGCTGAAGATTAAACCGCTGTCTCAGCAGAAGTAATTTCAGTAATGGATGTTAATTGTGTGACCTTATGAAGGGATGCCTCTTGTATTTCTCTTTTATACCCGAGTGGGACCCCTTTTGTCCAAATTATTTGGTGATTAAATGGTTCTTTAGTGAAGGAGAGCAGTACATTTGCAGAGAGTTTACAGCAGGGAAAAGTGCCTTTTGGCCCATTCATGCTATTCAACTAAAGCATTCCTGGTACTAGCAAGTTCCATGTTGTCACCTTTCTCAGGGAAGAATGGTTTGTTTTGAATGTCTGATTTGATCCACTAATGTTAACTTCTTATTCAGGTCAGCTGTGCAAGTGAAAACATTTCTCCCTCCATGTACTTCAAGCACCTTCATTTTTAAAGTTCTCTATCAAATCTAAATTTAAAATTCTCTATCCAATCGCTAACTTATACAGTTAACGGTTGGGCCCTGGGTGTGTTGCTGCACAGAGACCTCGGGATGCAGGTGCATAGTTCCTTGAAAGTGGAGTTGCACGTAGAGAGGGTAGTGAAGAAGGC
Source organism: Chiloscyllium plagiosum (assembly GCF_037043375.1). Lineage (NCBI taxonomy): Eukaryota > Metazoa > Chordata > Chondrichthyes > Orectolobiformes > Hemiscylliidae > Chiloscyllium > Chiloscyllium plagiosum. The sequence continues at coordinate 114,325,133 of NW_028270147.1, forward strand.
ATTTGGCATGCTTGCCTTCATCGGTCAGAACATTGACTGTAGTGGTTGAAGTGTTACGTTGCAGCTGTACAGGACATTGGTGAGGCCTTGTCTAGAATACTGCATACAGTTCTGATCGCCTTTCTGTAGGAAGGATGTTAAACTTGGGAGGTTGCAGAAAAGATTTACAAGGATGTTGCCGGGGCTGAGTTACAGGGAGAGGCTGACTAGGTTGAAGCATTTTTCCCATGGAGCATTGGAGACTGAAGCGTTTTTGTAGAAGTTTATACAATCAAGAAGGGGCATGGATAGTGTAAATAGTCAAGGTCTTTTTCTCTCTCATCGTCTGCACAGAGAGTGATTTTTGATCCCCAAATCCCACCGTCGGTGCCAGTGTTTCAGGGTCTTTTTGGACAGCCTCCGCCAGTGCTTCAAGTACAAAGGTAAACAGTAGCAATAACAGGGGAATATCCCTGTCAGCTGCTCTTCCCCACATGAAAATTGCTCGATTTAACCCCGTTCGTGATAACTGCCACTTTGGAGTCTTTATATAACACTGCCACCCACCTGGCGAAGGCCCTTCCCAGACTAAAACGATCTAGAACAGCAAAGAGATACGACCATTCCACCCGATCAAAAGCCTTTTCTGCCTCCAGGGAGACCACCAAACCCGGAATCATTCTCTGCTGACATAGTTGCACGATGTTCAATATCCGCCTGAAGTTGTTGGAGGAGCTGCAGCCCTTGATAAAACCTGTCTCTTTTATAATAACAGGCAGCATCTTCTCCTGTCTCAGAGCTAACACCTTTGATAGAATTTTAAAATCCACGATCAACAACGAGATGGGTCTATACAATGCACAATCCTCAGGGTCTTTTCCTTTCTTTAAAATAAGAGCGATATTAGCCTCTAAGAGAGAGCAGAAGACAGTCCTGGCCATAGGAATGACTATACAGCTCCAGCAGTGGTTCAGCTGACGTGTATGAACTCCTTATAAAATCCACATGGGAATCTGTCTGGACCAGTTGCCTTTCCACCTTGGAGCTGCCTTACCCCCTCTTGTCCTGTCAGAGGTACATTTAAAAGGGAGGTCTGATCTGCGTTTATACCGGGGAGGTCCAAGTTTTCAAAAAAGGATTCCATTCTCACTTCTCCATTCCCCTCCCCTCTGACCGTTATAACTCTGCATTGAACTCCTTGAATCTGGCATCGATCTTCCTCAGTTCACGAATGATATTGCCAGTTCTCTCCCTGGTAAACACAATGGACTGTGGAGCACTTTGATTCCGAGCCAGGTAAGCCAGGGATCGACCTGGCTTATCCCCATATTCAAACAGCCTTTGCTTTGCAAAGGAGACCCCTCTCTTTGCCACTTGTATGAGCGCTGAGTCCAGAGCAGCCTGGAGAGCCATGACCCGTTGCAACTTGACCCCGGATGGTCTGGGATAATGTGCCGATTTGGCTGCCTACAGCCAGGCCTCAATTATCAGCTGCTGCTCTCCTCTCTGCCTCCTTCTCATTGTCAAGTATGAAATAATCGTATCCCTTAAGAATGCTTTGGTGGTCTCCCAGAGCACTGATGGGTTACTGGCTGTAGCCTGATTGAAGACCCAAAAAACCCTGAACTCCCTTGTGATATACTGTACAAAGTTGTCATCCTTCAACAGAAATGGATTCGTGCACCATTGTCATGTGTCTCCTGCACTACCTTTGATCTTAACATCTAAATATACTGCCACATTGTCCGAAATAGTTATGTTCCCAATCCTGCAAGCTAACACCAAGTCCAAACAAACCGATGGAATAAAGAACATTTCAATTCTTGTGTGGCACTTGTGCGGGTTGGAGTAAAAGGTAACGTCCCTCCCATTTGGGTGGGGGCACCTCCACACATCCACTCGCCCCAACTCCTCACACAAGTCCACTAACTGTCTCGCCTGCAGAGGTGTACCCAACAGCCACCTTGGCATCCTGTCCACCCCAGGGTCCATGAGACAATTAAAGTCTCCTTCTGTAAATATATGGCGTACCCCAGGAGCCATTAATTTAAAGACTGCATCAACTAAAAATTTGAGAGGATGCACCGGGGGACAGTAAATCGCGAGCCATGACCGCACACTACAGCCCACAGTCCCCCGAGAGGAAGAAGCCCATTCAATGTGTGACAAGTGGGAAAAAAACAGACTTCATCATGTGACTTCATCACTACAGACTTCATGTAGTGAAGACAGATATTAATATTTACTGGGATTCCTTGCTCACCTCGTCAGGTAAACACAAGCTAAATTTGATTGCTAATGATGTTTTGTCCTTCCACTGATCTCATGACTTAAATGGGGAATGGTGTCTCTTCAGTTAGGTGATTCAAATCAACCAAATCAATTGTCACCTAAGCACTCCTTCCATACCCAAAGGATATGTGGGTCAAATAGTAATATGTCTTGCACTGATTTATTTCAAGATTCCTTTATTCAGTCATATGCTTAAGCTATTCAATCCAACTTTCTTGTGTTCCCCTTGGATCTGTGGTTATGCATAAGGAAACTTCCTCCTGTCCCCTTAAACAATGTGTGATTCAACATAACAGTTGTGTTGAATCAATAATTGTAACCCAACTCTGCTCCTTGGGCAGATAACTAATCCAAGGATTCTAGCTTGGCCTTTAACTTCATGTTCCAGTTCTAAATCTTTCAGTGAGCAATGGAAAATAACAAAGAACAATGTCAATCATTTATTGTCTCTCCAGACTCTGCTTCTCTTGCCACTGAGTACTCCCTTAAGTTCGATGAGTCAATGACTGAAGATGAGATTGAAGAGAAATCCTTCCATCTCCTTCTGCCATCAGAGAGCCATCGCTGCTTTAATATGGGGAAAAAACGCAGCCAGCAGGATGATTCCGATGAGGACATACTGCAGGATCAATTGGCTTCAATAGCTGCAAAAGTGAGTTCTCCCATGGGTTAGCCAAGGGTGAGTGGTGGTGCCAGTTAGTGGGATCTCAGTGCTTGGAATAGTTGCTCCTCTCCATGTTCTAGGTATCTTGCCATGAGATTCAGATGCAGAGGATGAGGAGCAGATGGGGCAATGAGTGGAAGGCAAGTGTTGGGCAGGGGCTGTGTTTTTTAAAAGATAAGTACCACTCACTAACAATGTTACCAGAGTTTATAAATCTTGAAGAGGAATAAATCTTTTGCATTGTTAACCTTTGTGATCAAGTTACCATGTAGTGAAGACAGATATTAATATTTACTGGGATTCCTTGCTCACCTCGTCAGGTAAACACAAGCTAAATTTGATTGCTAAGTATGTCCCTGAATTTACAACTTTCTACTGTCCATTAAAGGTGGGGGTAATAAGATGCAAAAGACAAGTGGAGCTTGCAGAGGAATTTGATTTGAATAAGAGACATTTGTGCAGATAATAAGAGATATTCTAATTGGAAGGATATGGTTGGTGATATTCTGCATGGATCTATGTTGGTGCCCTATCTATTCACTATTCATAATGAAAGGAAAGCCACATTCAAAATTTGGGGCTCTCTACAGATTAGCAGCGATCTCGAGTGTCGGTAGATGGAAGCATAAAATCAGAAAGCAATCTTGATAGATTAAGTAAATGAAAAATCTACAGATGAGTTTGTGTCGGCAAGTGAGAGGTTGGATCAAAATAGGATATTTCTTGATTGTGAAAATCGAGAGACAGTGGAGTTCAAAGGAACTTGATGGGGATGATCCAGCTGCATACAGTTCATGAAAATGTCACAAACAGGCTCAGAAAAGTGATCAAGGGGCCAGTGGAATGTTGACATTTATGTCCAAAGAAGACTCAAAAACAAAGGATTAGAAGTCATGCTTCAGCAGTTCAAAACCTAATCAGTCCAAGCCGTCAGGGCTGGGCACCATGGCTTAAGAAGAGTATCACTCTTGGTGGAAGTGCAATGTAGACTTACTGAAGTGATACTTGGGCTCCGAGGCTTAATTTAAGAAGAGAGATTGAATAGATAAAATGTGAGAGTCAGAACATTGAGGTGTGATATTGTGGAACACTTTTGCACATGGAAATGGATGAAGTTTGAAACTCACTTCCACAAACAGTGGTTGATGTGAAATCAGTTACAAACTTTAAATCTGAGCTTGGTAGATTTTTAACCAAAATGCTGAAGGATTATGGGACAAAGACAGGGATTTGTCATGATGTTGAAGATTACCATGATTTGGGTGAATGGTGGAATAGGCTCAAGAAGCTAAATAGCCTCCTCCTGGTTAATGTTGATGTAACCATGACACCCTTATTCTCTGTATGTGCAACTCCTATTCTGTTTTTGGTTATTTATCAGAACCTGGCAGCAAATTAGTAACTGGAGTCCTGACCAGAAATTATCAGTATGAGGGACTTTGCCAGTCTTAATGTGTTTTACAGATGATGAAATAAGACAATCAGCATTTACTTATCCTGATAAATAATGGGATAGTTTGATGGGATCACTTGTGATGCAGCATGATAGGCATGTCTGATGATACTCCAACTCCTTTTAATTGTTGTTGTTGTCTGCACTCAGTCCTGAGTTTTTGTGGATTATGGGGCAAGTTTTGCTTGGGTCAGGGGAAGCAGATCACTTCACTCTGTACTGTTTGTTCTCCTGTCTTTCACTGTTCAGCATGATTTGAGCATGCCCTTCTCTGGAGGTCAAGACAGTTTCTCTCAATTCACCATGGAGATGGTGCGACAATACATGGAGGAGGAGGAGATGCGTGCACAGCACCAGGTGTCACTCCTCAAACTGAGAGGACAAGCCTTGAAGGAAAAGACCAAAGCACAGCTGGCCTGGTTGGAGCACCAGAAAAAGTGAGTAGCTGACCTATGCAGTGATGTTAAGCTGAATAGCCTTTCAAAAATGCACTGTAAGAATGTGCAGATACTTCTAGTAATACTTTCCGGAGAAGGGGGAAAGCTGTTGTCTTTTCTCATTGCAGTGAGGCTGTTGTGCAGAATCTAGGTATTCACATCATCTTTCCCCTTATCACTGTTTGGAATGAGTAGAATGAATGCAATTTTGACTTTTTTTTTTAAATTTTTAAGCTTGTTCTTTGAATTTGGGATGTTTCCGGTAATGCTGATATTTATTTACTATCCCTCATCCTCGAAATGGTCATGGTGGTGAGCTGCCTTGAGCTACTGCAGTCTGCTTGGTCAATATAAACATATCAACTCGCAAGTGCTGTTAGGTTTGGAATTCAGTGCTCTGGAACAGATTGATGCAAGACTGTTGTCCTAACCCATGGGTCAGGATTTTAAACAAATTATTTCAATGGATTTCTTCGCTGCTGTTAAGGCCAGTATTGTTGTCCATCTTTCATTGCACTTGGGAAGGTGATGGTGAGCCATTTCCTCAAACATCTGCAGTTCACCTGCTACAGGTACAACTACAATGCTGACAGGAAAGGAGTACCTGGGATTTTGATCCGCTAGCAGTGAAGGAATGGTATATTGCTAAGTCAGGATGTTGTGTGGAATGGAGAGGAACTGACAAGTAATGGTGTTACCATGTTATCTACTGTCTGTGTCCTTTTAGGTGGTAGAGGTCAGAGGCTTTGAAGATGCTGTTTGAGTGAGTTCCTGCAGTGCATCATATAGTGCACATAGCTCTCACTGTTTATTGGTGAAGGACGTGAATGTATAGATTGGTGAATGTGATGCTGATCAAGCAGGTTGCTACATTCTATTTGATGTTATGTTTCTAGGGCATGTATTGGGGAGACAGGAAGTGAGTTACTCAGTGAAGAAGTTCCAGCTTCTGACCTGGTTTTGTTGACACAGTATTGTATAGCTGATCAGGTTCAGTTTCAGGTCGAGGGTAACTCTAATGTGTTAATTGTGAGGGAAGCAGTGATGATAATACTACTTCATATCAAAAGGATTGCAAGAGATGGTCAATGCTTGGTAGGTATGGTGTGCATGCCATCCATGCTGCCGTAACACTGTAGTCACGTATGCCATACTAGTTATGGGCAGAAGATTAGATTAGATTAGATTAGATTACTTACAGTGTGGAAACAGGCCCTTCGGCCCAACAAGTCCACACCGCCCCACCGAAGCGCAACCCACCCATAACCCTATATTTACCCCTTACCTAACATTATGGGCAATTTAGCATGGCCAATTCACCTGACCTGCACATCTTTGGACTGTGGGAGGAAACCGGAGCACCGGGAGGAAACCCACGCAGACACGGGGAGAACGTGCAAACTCCACACAGTCAGTCGCCTGAGGTGGGAATTGAACCCAGGTCTCTGGCGCTGTGAGGCAGCAGTGCTAACCACTGTGCCACCGTGAAGATTTCCTTCTTCAAAGTCCCTCCATGAATTAGTTGGGTTTTTATGGCTGCTCAACATCTTTGTGGACACTTTTACTGACACCAACCTTTTATTTCCAGATTTTCTTTTAAAATACCCTTATTAATTTTGTGAGCATAAGCAATATCTTGTTGAAATAAATTTTCTCCAAATTGAGTATGACAAGCATCGAGGGGCATTAAAGTTATAAAATATTAAGAAGAATTTGCTGTTTAACAAAATCTTAAACCCTGATCATTCTCTTTCTGGTTTAGTTGCTAATTCAGCAGTGGTGAAACTGTGTGATCTACTTGGGCAGATTTATCCAAGTTTGTCTGTAAATTCCAGCATCATTACAACATGTGTTGGGAGCTGTGGTTTACTAAAGAAGTTGAATCTCTTGTCAAGACGAAGAAAGGACTTATGTTACGATGAGATGTGAAGTTCAGTTATGGCACTTGAGAGTTACAAGTTAGCAAGGAAAGACCTAAGGAGAGAGCTAAGAAGAGCCAGGAGGGGACATGAGAAATCACTGGCAGATAGGATCAAGGAAAACCATAAAGCTTTCCATAAGTATATCAGGAAGAGAAGAATGACGAGAAAGATCAGGGCCAATCAAGGGTAGTTGTGGGATGTTGTGCATGGAGTCCGAGGAGATGGGGAAGCACTAAATGAGTATTGTTACTTTTCACACGGGAAAAATATAGTGTTGTCGAGGAGAATACTGCGATGCAGGTTATTAGACTAGACGGAATTGAGGGTCATAAGGAGGTGTTAGCAATTCGGAAAAATGTGAAAAAAGATAAGGCCTCTAGGCTGGATGGGATTAATCTGAGGATTCTCTGGGAAGCCAGGGAGGAGATTGCAGAACCTTGAGATTTGATCTTTATGTTGTCATTGTCTATAGGAATAGTGCCAGAAGACTGGAGGATAACAAATGTCGTCCCCTTGTTCAAGAAGGGGAGTAAAATCAACTCTGGTATTATAAATGACTGAGCCTTATTCGGTTGTTTTAAAACAAGTTGCTTTTCAAAGTTCAATTCTTAACTTCAGCTCACAGTTCCAAACCAAAACTGAGGAAAATATAGTGATGGTCTCAACAAGTTGCTGATTTTTGTTGGCAGAGGTTTTACCAATCACGCAGTGTCAGGCAGTGTCACGCAGAGTTGGAATATTACGTTATTTGCTGTTGGACCCACTACAGATTTGCCAGATTCTGTATTCACTCAACCCAGGCACACTTTCCAACTTGCCCAGCAGCAAGAGCTAATACGCAATTCTCGAAAGCGGAAATCTGCCTATTCATCATCTTTCTCTTCTGCAAAGTACTTGGCTGCTGAGGACAGTTTTTCAGGTTTGAGAACTCAGGTTAACTCACCACAGACCAGGAAGCAACCTCCTGAAATAAAATCAGAAATGCTCACTCAAAGTTAGGCATCAGTTGTCGAAAAAGAATGTGAGTAATTCTTTCATGATGATTTTCCACCTGGTGTACTTGACTGTCTGAGTTTGTGTTGACAATACATTTTGTCGAAGAAAAACACAAAGTTTTCATCAAGAACAAGCATTATAAGTTGTAAACGTTGCACAGTGCCACCTGGAAATTGTGCAACTTAGAACTTAATGGGATATGGAGTTGTGTGCCCTGACTTCATTTTTGTCTGTACTCTGTCGTCAAAATAAATGTATTGACGACGTAAAGGTGGGTTTGGTTGGTCTCTAACATGGTAATACATTGTATACAATTTCATCACAGGCTGAAATCAGGCATCTTCAAGAAGCCAACAAGGCTGCTCACAGGGAGAGGCAGCTGATTCTGAAACAGCAGGAAGAGGTTCAACATATGCTCCAAACCACCACCAAAATTCAGGAGAGACTCAAATCCGCTGGGGAGAACAAGTTGGTTAGTATCCCACCATTTGCAAACTCCTGAACTGTTCAATGCAAGGTTACTATTAAAGTAAGGAATTACTTACTCAGCAGCATGAATGATGGGTGATCACTTTCAATCCAAGCTTGCTATCAGCCAGGTTTCTGGTCTATATTATCATTGCAATATAAATAAAACTTTTAATATTTTACAGAAAAGATGTAAGAATGGTTTGTCTGCCACTGAGAAACATCAACTTAAGCCTCGGTACTTTTATTAAGTTGATAATATGTTTACATGTTCCCTTGTGTAGAGTCCGAATCTCTGCAACCTAAAGCTGTATGTATATGCAGGAATACCTGCTGCTGCCGAGAATACCATCCTTTGTATTCATCGATATCGTGTTTTGTTCTGCATTCTGTAGAAGTGACAGCACAAGAAATGGAGCTTTCAGCCCAATGTATCTGTGCTTCTGTTCTTTCACTCCCTGCAATCTGGCTCCTACCTGTTATCAGCATATCCTACAAAGGTGTCAAAACATTTTTGCACTTGATCATGTGCATAGGAATGGGACTAGGTTGTTGAGCCACTCATCTGTTTGCACTTACTTCTATTATAATTGATCTACATCTCCCTCCCTTAATCGGTTTCCCTGAATAAACATTCCCAACAAACAAAAAATCAGTCTCACTTTTGAAATTTTCAATTAATTAAAGCTCAATTAATTCAAAACTAATGAAATGCTTTGCCTGCCTGAAAGGAAATGGTGTTGCTTGGTTGCAGAAACCAGTCTTTGAATCTCATCTGTGTTTCACGGCAAGTAATTCTGGAGCTGTTTCCTTTTAGGAACAAACTTAACTTTCCATGCGTCCATCTTGGTATCTTCTCAGGTTCCAACTCGACAGGACCAGCAGGATGCAGAACACCCAGAAGTGGAGAATGTTTCCAAACTGAGCCCCACTTCCAGTCTCCTGCAAACAGATACAGAGACGTGGAGTCCCTCCCCTGTTTCGATTTCAGGCAGTGAGACCAGCAGCATCATGCAAAAACTGAAGAAGATGCGCAGTCATATGGATGAAAAGTAATATCTCTTATGGCTCCTTATAAGGCATATTGCTGTGAAAGGCTGGCAAGCCAACCAGCTCATTTGTCAGCTGGTGATGTTATAGAGAGGATGAGAAAGAGAGAGACAGAGTGGTTTGAACAGAGATAAATAGATGAAGTCCATTTAACTGTGTTTTTCAAAGGCAGTGTGTTTGCTGCATATGGTGTTTCTAATTATCCCCCCTGAGGTGTTGTCATGTTTGACCCTGCGAGCGGGGCAGCAAAACATCAATATGGCCTCACTGCTACTGGTCTCCAAGTAGTGGAGCTTTTTTCTTACCCTCATCTTCTTTACTTACACCCATTGCCCTGGTGTAACAGTCTCAGAATGGGATTGCAATGTGAAAACTTTCACTGGTACAAAGCTTGCTTTGCCTTTCAGTGGAGTGTGTTGGGAAACTGGAGATACATGCAAATGTTGCAGGAATTGTTCTTCCTGGTGGAATTATCAGCTTGACATCATTGTGTAAGCTTTTTTATCCTATGACGGCAATTGCGAACACTACAGAGAATGTAAACAGGTCTTACTAGGACAGTACCATGGCTCAATGGCGAGCCTGCTGCCTCACAGTGCCAGGAACCCGGGTTTGATTCTAACTTCAGGTGACTGTGTGGAGTTGGCACATTCTCCCCGTGTCTGCATGAGTTTCCTCCCATGGTCCACAAATATACATGTTAGGTGGATTGGCCATGCTAAATTGCCCATAGTGCCTAGCGATATGCAGGCTAGGTGAATTAGCCATGGGAAATGCAGAGTTACACTGATAGCGTAGGGGAGTGAGTCTGGGTGGGATGCTGTTCGAAGGGTCATTAGGGACTCAATGGGCTAAATGGCCTGTTTCCACACTGAAGGATTCTATGATTTGTTCCAATCAGTTCACATCAGTGTTACTGCTCCACTTGAGACTCCTGTCACCTTTGCTCATCTATTACACTGACCCTCTATTCCTTTCTCCCTCTAATCTTGTCTATCTTCCCCTTAAACACCCCTATGATATTTGATTCAGCCACTCCCTGTGCAGTCTTCATTGCTGTAATCCAATTCTGCAGAACTTCCATATCTCCCTGATGGATTTCTTGGTGACTACTTTGTGGCCTCAAGGTATGTTCTTCCCTGTGAAAGGAAACATTCTGTCTGTATCCAGTCTGCTGAACCCTCTCAACATTTTGAAGACCTCTATTATGTCCCTGTTTGGCCTTCTTTCAGAGAAAAGAGATGTCGCCTGTCAACCCTTTCCTGACATGTGAACCCACACATTTCTGTGACCAACCTTGTCAATCTTGTCTGTGTACCCACTTCAGTTTCTCCTTTTTCTATTTATAGTATGATGATCAGCCTGCACACAGTATCCAATTGTGGTTTAAGCAAGGTTTGATTCAGGTTTAGCATATTTAATAAATAATTAGATTGGGATGATGTGCTAAACGACTGGTGTTTTTTTCTGATCTAATTAATTTAAATAAATGTGAGGTACTGCATTTTGGTGAGGCAAATCAGGGCAGGACTTAATGGGAAGGTCCTGGGCAGTGTTGCTGAACAAGGAAACCTTGGGGTGCAGGTTCCTAGTTCCTTGAAGACGGAGTTTCAGTCAGACAGGGTCGTGAAGAAACCGTTTGGTGTGCTTGCCTTTATTGGTCTGTGCATTGAGTATAAGAGTTGGGATGTCATGTTATGGTTGAACAGGACATTGGTGAGGCCACTTTTGGAATAATGCATTCAGTGCTGGTGTGTTGTGAAACTTGAAAGGATTCAGAAAAGATTTACAAGGATGTTGCTCGGGTTGAAGGTTTCAGCTATAGGGAGAGGCTGAAGGGTAACCTTAAAAGTTTATAAAATCATGCGGGGGCATGGATAGGGTGAATGGCGGTGATCTTTTTCCCAGGATAGCGGAGTCGAAAACTAGAGAGCATAAGTAAGAAAGGAAAAATTTAAAAGTTACCTCAGGGCAATTTTTTCACACATGTATGGAATGAGCTGCCAGAGTTGGTGGTGAAGGCAGCAATAATGACAACATTAAACAAACATCAGATGGGTTTGTAAGCTGTGGATGGACTGTTGGGAAGGCAGTGCTTGAGATTCTCCCACTATCTAAGTCAGAAAGAGAAATGGAGCTGGGGTTGGATTTGATGAGCTCTGTTGCCATTTGAAGTTAATGAATCCGAGCAGAAGGGGTTGTGTTGAGGTAGAGGTGTAGGGAGGTTGGCTACAAATGTTTTGATGGAATATTTGGAATTTCTCCATAATATAGTGAGGTTTTCTTGAGTATCTAAAGATAAAGCAATTTTGGGATGATACTCAGCTGTTTTGTTTTTCTTATTTTGCTCCTTTTTTTATAAACATTGCTCTCCTGTCACCACTACTTCTCTGTCTTTACGTCTCATCACTGGGCTTCTCTCAGTGTCTGTTTTCCCAACGTACATCCCAAATTCCAGCTGTACATCTACAACCAGCTGGTCAGGTACTGTGCAACCTCTGCTTCTCACTGATCGTAGACTCCCACAGAAAAGACAATCACATGTCCCTCTTTTTACTTTGTTTTTACAAGTTTACTGTTGGTATTTCTACCGTCTAGGATCTGTTGTGGGGTTAATCTACCATCTTCTTCCTGTTCACTTTTCAAGAGAAAAGGACTTGGCCGATGGCAGGGTAACTTACCTGGGATCTTAACTGGATCAGCCACATAAATACTCTGGCTGCAAGAGCAGCCCAGCAGCTGGGTGTTCTGCAAAGAATAACTGACCAAAGCCTGAGAGGCACTTTTTGGGAGAGTGATGGAATACTCTCCATGTGCTTGCATGAGTACTGCTCCAACAGCAAGGAAAATGCTTGACATTGTCCTGAGCAAAGCAGCCCACTTGGTTGACACCCCGCCCATTGATTTCCTCCTCAATGGCACACATTTGCAGCAGTGTGTACCAGATATGAGATGCACTACAGCAACTAACCAAGGCTGTTTTCACAGCACCTTCCAAACCCATGATCTGTGCCATCTAAAGACAATGGTAGCTACTGCTCCCTTACTAATGCTACCACCTCCCAAATCCCTTCTAAGCTGCATAACATTTTTGAACTGGAATTATATCGCTAAACCTGGAACACATCCTGACAGCATTGTGGGTGTACCTTCAAGAGGACAGCATACCACCACTTAAGGGCAATTGGGAATGAGCAACAAATTCTGGTTTCATTGGCACCACTCTTATTCCTTGAAACCATCTTCAATGAAAGCAAGTAACACAAATATACCCCTTGGTACAGTGCAGCTGTGTACACAATCTCCAGAGACTGTGCTATAAACTTTATCTGTTCTAAATAGTATTTTCGTTAGAACGCTGCATCTAACTGAATATTTATTCATTAATTAATCATGAGAGAGGAAAAAGCTTTGTCATTTTGCAGCAATGGAATAGTATTTTGTGATAATCCAGTTTAATTGAAGATCTCTTTGTCTTGTACAATGTAATGTGAACGTTTAGATAACATGTAGGCTGTACTACATTTCTGAAAGAAATTCACCCAGAATTAGTGAAATTATTGAAAATTATTGCAGAATTTGAAGTGTGAATTATGTTTGTTGTGTGAATGTTGTAATATTGGAAAGCTAATAGAAACTAGCATGTTCTCTCAGGGTGAATTAAATACCACTGGAACTTTGTAATAATTATGCTTGTGTAAACCTTTAAAGAGGCTGTAAAAAAGAATAAGCTTTTTCTTTTGTAATCCAGGTAAGCAATTAACATGTTTTAGAAGTATTTGTACATTTTTCCTGTTTGTAACATGAAAAGCAAGAGTAATAGTAAGCCCCTTGAGCCTGCTCTGTCATTCAGTATGATCATGACTGATCATCCAACTCCATACCCTGGTCCCACTTTCTCCCCATGCCATTTGATCTCTTTCACCCGAAGAACTATATCTAACCCTTGAAAATATTCAATGTTTTGTCCTGAAATACATTTTGTGGCAGAGAATTTTGTTGGTTCAACACTATCTGGATGAAGAAATTTCTCCTCCTCGCAGTTCTGAATAGCCTAACCTATATCCTTTAGGCTATGACCACTGGTTCTGGCCTACCCCACCATGAAGGCCAACATACCATTTGCCTGCTGCACCTGCATGCTTACTCTCAGTAACTGGTGTACAAAGACACCCTTTGTTGTAATTCTCCCTTTCCTAATCTAGTCAGATAATCTCCCTGTCTCTTTTTGCAACCCAAAATCTCACATTTATCAAAATTATCTTTCATCTACCATGCATTTCCCAAACACTTAACTTCAGTAAATCACACTTGAAGCATCTCTGTATCCTCCTCACTGTTTACCCTTCCACCCAGCTTTGTGTCACCCGCAAACTGAGAAATAGGAATAATTCCCTCATCGAAATCATTCATATATATTGTATATATTGTGCATAACTGGGTTTGAACCACTGATCCATGTAGTACCTCATTGGTCACTGGCTGCCACTCAGAAAATGGCCTGTTTATTCCAGCTCTTCGTTTCCTGTCTGCCAACTAGTTCTCTGTCCAATACACCCCCCCCCCCCCTCCCCGATCTCACACACTATATGCTAATTTCTTATGTGGGACCTGATCAAAAGCATTCTGAAGTCAAAGTAACATCCACTGGTTGCCCCTTATCAATTCTACTAGTTAGGTCCTCAAAATTTCAGTAGATTTGCGAAGTATGAATCCCCTCTTTCAAATCTATGCCGACTCTGTCCAATCCTGTCACTGTTCAGTAAGGAACTTGACTGTACGCCAATATAGCTTGCAAATGTATCTGCTCCCAGAATTTGGAAAGCGGGCACACTGCCCTCCAAAGAAAAATCTGTTGTCGCAGGCTTCACTCTTATTGCATACATTTATTGTCCACTTCTTTCATGTGATCATTGATTTTACAAACAATTTCCAAAATGCTTCAAATCCTGAAGAAATGTGATGCCAGCCCTTTGTAGAAGTGAAGGGAAAGTGTGATGCTTGCTTGACCTTTGTCTCTATGGATCAGACCTAACCAAACCTTAAGCAAGATGTGGGATGTGTCCCACAAACATTTTTTAAAAAGCAAAGATTTTTCTCTGAGATTTAAGTGTTCAATTAATTATGATTAAAAAAACCTCGCAAAAATTGAGAGTTTATTTTCAGCTCCTTTAAAGAGACATGCTCTAAGCTGACAATTTTGTGACATGTGATCATTCTTTGATAAAGGTGGCTGTGTCCAACACTACAGGATGTTGTGCTGAAGTGCCTAATTGGGTGGGTGAGCTTTATTACTGGTGTAACTTGGCTCATTTTGAGATGGAATGCTACTCTGAGTTAAATCTTGTTTTTAAACTGAGGTGTCCTTGTGGAAACTACGCTCAAGTTTACGCTTTTGTTTCACTTTTACAGGTTAGTATTTTTCTGATCTGTTTTATAAATAAAGTTCAATATGGAAAATGCAGTGCTGACGAAACTCAGGTTCAGCAGCATCAGTGAAGTGAAAAAGACGTTATATGTTTCAAGTCCAGTGACCTGTTGTCCGTTCAGACAAAGAGTTAGTGAACTTAACCTTTCTTTCTCTTCACAGATGCTGTCAGACCTGCTGAGTTTCTCCAGCACTTTGTTTCTTTGGTTCAGATGTTCAGCATCTGCAGTTCTTTGTTTTGTTACAGCAACTGTGATAAACTAGGATAAAAATCCCCCACCATGGCAAAAAAACACATAATTCTTTACACTTTGCAAAACACTCTACTGTAAATAGGAAATGCAATTGAGCTAAATGCAAGAAGGCATAGCACCTGACTTGTCTCAGACCTCTTACTAAACTTGTGAAGACCAGGCTATCAGAATTTTGTTTGCTCGCTTCCTTTGAGATCACAGTTCACTAATGTCCCAGTACCAATCCCTGGGCCAGGCCAAGTTACCAATTGCAGTGGGGTGGGGAAATCTGTGTCAGACTCAAGTTTTTTTGAAGAGCAGCATTGCAGATTGAAGTTGATGGTTTTGACTAATATTGCATCAGCAAACTTGGAGGAAATCCTTTTGAATGTGTTGATTAACTGCTCTGAGCCTATTTACATGCAATAGTGCTGCAATGTTCTACGATGTGTGAAGTGTACAAGGAGACCTTGCCCTGAATTTTGTTTGTGTTGTGAAAGTATAACCCAAACAGTGTTGAATTTAAAAGTAAGAATTATACATTTTGAGCTGCAGGTTAATGTCCGATTTTAGAAATGAATATCAGCAGCTAGCTGACACTTCCTTTCTCTCTCTCCCCCGTCCTGCTTGCATGTCCATCAGGTTCCTCGCTAAACGGGAGCAGAAACTGATGCATCAGCGACGGCATGCAGAGGAGCTGCTGGAGTGGAAGCGGCGGCTCGATGCTGAGGAAGCTGCCATCCAGCAAATGGAAAATCAGGCTCTGGCTGCTTGGGACAGGGAACTCAAACCAAACATGGCAAAGAGAGAGGCAAGCGAGAAGATTCCTGAATCGAAAGGTAAATGTTAGCCTCTGTTTCTTGTTTGTTTGTTTTCTCTTCGAGACAGTAATGCATTTACTGTGGTTCTGACTACTTTCAAATGCACTTTGGTATCGCTGATTGTTATGGCACATTTGAGGTGATGTATTGATGTGTAAATGTCATCAGTCTGGATTAATGCAGAAGAAGCAAGGTGTAAACCTGGCCTTTTATTTTGCCTGTCTCATTCATTCAAGGAAATCACATTTCCCAAGCATCTGCTGTCATCCATTTATTCAGCATAGCTCAGATGTTGGAATTATCATCTTTCTCAATGGTACCTTGACACAATAGCCCAGTGTAGTTTCCCACTCACCCTCTCGAGGGAGGCTGAAGTTTCAGATTTTAATTCCTTTCACTGCTGGTGGTTGCATATCACTTGCAGAGTTGAGAAGCAGCAAAAGTTGTAATCAGTGAGAGAGCTTGGACGTTGTTTACACAAGGCTATGTGGCCACTTTGTTTACATGGAAAAATCTAATTTTCTTTGCAATATTGATAATTAATTTCATTCCTCACCATTAGCAGCAGCATGAAACTGCAACTGCAGTACTGCACAGAATGTTGTATCGGAGTATTTTGACAATGAGCAGTTATGTCTGATAGTATCTGAATTAGCTCAAGGAGGCCCTTTTCATCAGTGACCTGTGCATGCTTAACTTTCTCTGGTTAACTGTTTCTAACCTACTCTCCTAATGATATTGTTACATGCATCTGAAATAAAGAATACATTGAAAGGAGGACAGACTTGTAAGACAGTCATACTGAATTGTGCACCTCACTTTAAGCACTGTTAACCCATTGCAGTATAAATATTCTAAGTGTTGGCATTTTCTCTAGACACAGGCAGTGAGGAAGATGTCCTGTGCCACCTTGCTCCCAGCCCCACCGTGACAATTCAATTCCTGAGGAGGTTAGATGTTCACCTGCTCAGACTCTGGAATCACCATCAGCAGCCCTTCGAATGACCACCAGTCCTGACCATCGTATTTTCATAGATGATGTTTATTCCCAGGATTTTGTCGCAACACACAGGAAAATGGTAAAAGTTGTTTTGCATTGTTTTTTCTACAAAAACTGTTTCGAATGAGTAAAGAATGTCATATAAGGCTGCAGTGAATAGAAAATCCTTGGCTTCGCTCAAAATCAGTCCCAGGGAAACAGGAAGTGGAGAGAATGGGAAACAGTGTGGGGAGGGGGGGGGGGGGGGTGGGAGATCTGAGGGAATGGGAGTTCTGAGAATGAATGGAAAATATAGGTGTTGGGGAAAGGGAATTCTGAGGGGAATGGGAATCAGGAGTGGCAGCGAATGGGAATTCTGAGGGGGAATGAGAAATGTAATGTGGGAAAGAATAGGAATTTTGTGAAGGCATGTGAAATATGTGCAGGATGGGTGGATTAGCAATGGGAAATCCAGCTGGAGGGGAGGGGGCTCTGGGTGGGCTGGTCATCGGAGGGTTGATGTGGACTTAAAAGGCCAAATGACCTGCTTCGGCACTTTATGGAATCTCCGATTATCTGTCTCTGCCCCACCTCCGTTCTCCCACTGCAGGAGCCTCATCATTGTCTGTCTTACTTCCAGACTTGACGATTGTGTTACTTGTTCTATTCCAGAAAGCCGGTTGGTGAAGGATAATACCAGAACCAGTCTTTGCATCATTTAAATTAATTTACATGATTATACATTGCAGGCAAGCTATTTGTATTCCTTTAATTAAATCTTTGAGAATTTCAATTTTATTTGCTCCATTAATGGAAAAGCCTTCAGTTATTAAGACAGTGACCTCTTTAATTCTCTCCCTGAACTTTACTTCTGTCTATGTCACTTTCCTCCTTCAAGACACTCGAACTGTATGACAGATTTCACTTCTGCCCTTGGATCTCTTTGAGGCTCAGTATCATGTTTAATCTATTTCTGTGAAGTTACTTGGTTTGTTTTATCATATGAAAGATTTGTTATAAATGCAAGTTTTTAAAGATAAAATAGGAAGAAAACAGGTAACTGTGAAATAAAGCATCAGAGCAGATTTCAAAAGTGATGACTATGCTTAAAAAAACCTCAACTTTCAGATGTGGAGATATGATGGGTGTCATGCATAAGATTAATTGACAAGGAATTAAGGCAGGGGTAGCAAACGGGATTTAAACAGATAGAAGGGTGGAAATATAGAAAAGGATTTGGGGAAGTTCCAGAGTGGTTCAAGAAAGTCGTGGTTTCTGGGTTTGCTTCTGGGGGCACTTTTATTTTCGGTGTTCATTTAATAATTTGATTATGTGCCAAGAGCATGTGGTGTTGAAAATCAGAATATTGTAAAATAAGAAGAATGATGAGTGTTTTGGAAAAGTTAAGGAAGCTGTGAGGAGGTTTGATAAGAGGCAGGAATGGTTGAAAGATGACAGGTAGAATTGTGTTGGTGGGTATGTGTGTGGCAGTGTATTTTTTAAATTTTAGATTAAGCGTACCAGCAGCAATTGTAATTTGAGTGGGAGCAGGCCTGGTGCTATGAAAGATGGTGATTTGTAAAAGCAGGTTCAAAGGGCAATAAAGGCTTTACCTTAAAAGCTGTGCTATTAATTATGGAGCAAGTAGAATTCTAGAACTTGGGAAGAGAGATTGTTCAATCTTCCCATAATTCTAGCTGGCCTAGTGGTGGTGTCACTAATCCACCTAACCGCACGTCTTTGGACTGTGGAAGGAAACTGGAACGAGAGGAAACCCATGCAGACACAGGGAAAATGTGCAAACTCCACACACACAGTTGCTCAAGAGAGGAATTTGACCCCAGATACATAGTGCTCAGAGGTAGCAGTGCTAACCACTGAGACATTGTAACACCCAGAGGGAGGCTGACAATCAATCTCCTGGCTTATGCCACCTTCTTCCTTTTTCATAAACTTGGAAAATAATGTCAGACTGGAACTAATGTTTGCTTTCTTCTCTGGTTTTTCAGTCTCCTTCCTCAAAAGTGACTGAGGGTACATCGAAGCAAGATGGTCAGAAAATCAGCTCCAGCATCCGTGTGCATGACAGACCTATTCTAAAATCCCACCAAGCATCTGGCAGCTGGTCTGATGAAACTGTTTCTGAGACACAGTCAGGTAGGAAATTTCAAACATGACCAAGCTTCACAGAGGTTCTTCAAATTATTTGATGTGCTTCGAAACTCAAACACGATGTGTATTAATTTTTGTTTAAAAATGTTGCTTGGCTGAGAGTATAGCACAACACCGAGGGATGGTGATTCTTGAGACTTTGTCTTGTGTGAAAGTGAAAATAACACCTGAAATGGCCTTGCTGTAGGATTTATTAAGGGAATTTTGTTTTAATTCACTTGTGGGATGTGGGCATTGCTGGGTGGCCAGTATTTATTGCCCATCCATGATTGTCCGTGGAACAGTTAAGAGTTAACCACATTGCTGTGGGTCTGGAGTCACATAGAGACCAGACCAGGTAAAGATGGCACTTTCCTTCCCGAAAGAACATTAATGAATCAGATGGGATTTTTCTGACAATCGACAATGAATTTATGGTTCTCATTTGAATCTTAATTCCAGACTTTTTATTTTATTGAATTCAAGTTCCACCACCTTGCATGGTGGGATGATGACATGAGTTCTGTCACAGGAGGTTTACCCTCTAGTTTTGCTTATTACTGTATTGTCACTGTAATTGAGGCCGACAGCCCAGAGTTAAGTCAGCATCGGTGTGGTAGATTGTCTGTTAACATCTCGTTCTGTCAGTTTCCTTTCGAATCTCTGAAGTTGAAACAGTATGAGCTGAATGCCTGTGCAAGTTTGACTTCGGTCATGTTACACCTGTCAAAATTGGTGAAAGAATGTCACCAGCCTTTCAGAAAAAATTGCACACCACTGAAGTATTCAACAAAGGAAAGTCAACTCCAACAGGTTTGCCTGTTTCTGACTCTCCAGCTGTGTCCCTTTGCCACTCCAGCCTCTCATTTGCTATCCTCAGCTGGTCCACATCCTTTATATCTCAGCAGCATGTTCCAGCCTCGAGTGAACCCAGCATTTACTAATCACAAACCTGTCTCTGTAAAGTTACATGCCTCCTGCCTCATCATCCACAACTCTCACCCAGAGACTTGACCATTCCATCCTCTTCTGGTCAGATTTCTGAATACTCCATGAATGTGAGCACTTCCATAAGTATTGAAAGAGCATTTATTCTGAAAATTATCAGACTGTCCTTAATTGATCTTTGCCTCCCAATTTTTCAACATTTCCAATCTAATTTTCACAGTTAAGAAAGCCCTTCACGATGAATCCCTGTCTCTCTTTGTGACTTTTAGTCTAACATCATCCTTCAACCTCTTGTGGTCTTAATTTCTCTGACTGTTGCATCCCTTCCAGAGTTAACTTAAATAATGGCCATGTATAGTAGCCTAATTGCAGAATTCATTTCCAAAGCCCATTCCTCTCCTGTCCTTCAAATGCACATCTTTTGCAAGCTTTTAGTCTCCAGCTTCTCATTTTGGCTTTTTCCTCAATATGGTTCTAACCATGCTCACCGTTACTGACTGCCCAGATAGTCCTGCTGTGTGATCGGCCGGTGTGTACTCTGATACTGTAGGTCTGAGGAGTTGATGTGTTTGGTGACACTGTGGCCCCCAAGTGGTCAACGTGTCCATTGCACGAGGCTTTGTCAGTGGTTTAGCAGGTTTGATTAAAGTTGTTGAACAGGTTGTGAGAAGTGTCACCAAGAGTTATGCAGGTTTGCATATATCTCTTATCTGCTAATGTTAGTGTCCAAGTTGAATTTGATTGTAAGGAGACCTGTTAACATCCATTGGTTGGATCTTCAACAGAAACTACGTCAGACCAGAGTGATATTGAGATCAGGATCCATGCACTGAAGGACGAACTTAAGAAGCGCAAGTCCATTGTGGACAAGCTGAAGAAAGAGCAGGAGGAACGTCAACAGGAGCGGTTGAAAGCACAAGAGGCCAGTCTCATCAAACAGCTGGAGGTGAGATTGAACCCTCCACTGCCCTGCAGGTTTCAGCTGGGGATGGTTGTAACATGTGACCTTGCAGAGGTTGAGTTCAGAGCATTTCACATGTTGCATACTGCGTTCTCAAAACCAAATCAGCATCCATTTCCTTGAACTAAAAATTGTTGGGGGCTGTTGACTTTTATTCTTGCCATCTTAAGGAAAAGTGGTTGAGCAGGGTTGCTTTTTCTGTTTGATTTTTTTTTCTCTGCCATTAATAAGAGTTTTTATATTCTTCCAAACATTCATTCAAACCTTTTATCCCAAATTCCTCTTCATATCCTCATCTCATCTGACTTTCAAGACCTTCCTTTTTCCAATGGTGTCTTGGGTATTCTGTCCTTATACTTCTTCCTGAGCAATGTCCCAGTATTCTTTATTAAAACAGCTTTGGGGCCTATTACTTGTTAAGTGCTGCATAAATAGGTTGTTGTAATGTTGACTGGTGTGTGCAGTGGCTTGAAAGGAATAAACAAACTTGTTTTGATCGCATTCAACCAACTGGGCTTCTTGGTCTCCCTGTTAATCTTTCTCAATTTTGTGGTTAACTGGTTTTACAGATTGCTAAAATTAGATTTGTTCATTCAAAAAAGATTTTGTCTTATGCAGTTACCAAAGTAGTGTCATGTGTACTTCTTATCATCCCAATGTTTGATTTCACCTTCTCTCCATGTTTCTTTCAGTTCTATGATGAGTTTATTGCAAAGGCCCAAGCTGAAGTCAGTGGAGATCTTGATGTTGGCAACTCAAACTCCACCAAACCACAAAATAAAACTCTGTGCGCCACTGAAACTGAGAAGGCAAAGGTTAAACCGTGCTCTCTGCAGAGGTACTTTCAGTAATGGATGTTAATTGCGTAACCTTATGAAGGGATGCCTCTTGTATTTCTCTTTTATACCCTAGAGGGACCCCTTTTGTCCAAATTAGTTGGTGATTAAATTGTTCTTTTCTTAAGGAGACCAGTACATTTTGCAGTGACTTTACATCAGAGAAATGTGCCTTTTGGCCCAACAGATTTGTGCAGTTATTCCGTCTCCATGCAAATCTACTCCCACTTTGTTTCATCCCATCAGTGCGTCCTTCTGTATGTTTCCCCCTTCGGTACTTATCCAATTTCCCCGAAACATATTCATGCTATTGAACTTCAACATTCCCAGTACTAGTTGTCATGTTGTTCCATGTTGTTCCCTTTCCAAGGAAGAAAGTTTTGTTTTGAATTTCTGATTCGATTCATTAATGTTAACTTCCTGTCCAGGTCAGCCTCACAAGTGAAGACATTCTCCCTCCATGCAGTTTGGGCTGCTTCATTTTTAAAGTTCTCTATCAAATTTTATTTTTTAAGTTCTTTATCCAGTCACTAGCTTATACAGTTAATGGTCGGGCCCTGGCTGTGTTGCTGAACAAAGAGACCTCGGGATGCAGGTGCATTGTTCCTTGAAAGTGGAGTTGCAGGTAGAAAGAGTGACGAAGGAGACATTTGGCATGCTTGCCTTCATTGGTCAGAACATTGACTGTCGGGCTTGAGGCATTACGTTGCAGGACATTGGTGAGGCCATTTCTAGAATACTGCACACAGTTCTGATCGCCTTTCTACAGGAAGGATGTTAAACTTGAGAATGTGCAGAAAAGATTTACAAGGATGTTGCTGGGACTGAGTTACAGGAATAGGCTGAATAGGCTGAAGCATTTTTTCCCTGGATGATTAGAGGCTGAAGGATTTTTGTAGGGGGATTGGATAGGGTGAATAGCCGAGATCTTTTTCCCAGGTTTTCGGAGTCCAAAACTAGAGGGCATAGGTTTAAGGTGAGAGAGGAAGATCTACAAAGGGCCTGAGGATTAACATTTTCAGGCTGAGCATGCTGCATACATGGAATGAGCTGCCAGAGTGGTAGAGAGAGATACAATTACAACGTTTAACTTATAAAAGGCTTTGAGTTGGATATATGAATAGGAAGGGTTGAGAAGGATATGGGCTAAATGCTGGCAACTTGGGATATTAGAGAAGAGAAGAGCTGAGAAGATCCAGTTTACTAATCAAGGAATAAAGTTCAAATTGGATGTTGAATCCTCACCCAGATCACCTTCCAAGGATCTTGAGGAGGAACAGAAGACTGTCATCCAATTGGAGCCATCTGAAAGAGATGACAGTGTTGATGATAAAGAGGAAGTACTATCTCAAGATCCTTGTCCTCGACCTGTAAGTATTAATTTTGAGCCAGTTTTGGGATGGATTTTAATTTTAAGAATTGGAGATGTGTTATTTGTCTTGAAGCATTGATGTGATTGTTTGATGAATAATCCCAGAACATATTAAATTCCCATATTTTAACATAAATGTCGGATTGTGATTGTTTCCATCACAAATGTCAAAATACAACTCCACTTTATTTGGGCACATTTTGCACATCAACATTTTCAGAAATTACCCTGAGTGTTCCCCTTTCCCAAGGACACTTTCCCAAAAGACTGTTGTGAGGAATATCTTGAGAAATTGTTAATATATTTGTGGGTGATAAAATCAAGCTGTGGGAGATATTCTTAGAATTTCTGGTGTCTCAGTGTTTTCTACCTTGCCCATCAATTCTCAAAATAAGTGTAAGTACGCCTGATTATTTCTCAAGGATTTAGTGGCTATTTCCACTGTGTAATGACTGAGTTTAGAACTGAAGGATTGCTATTGAAATTCAAACCTTTTCCTCCGCACTTTTCTGTCCTTCCCTAAAAGGGAGGCAGTGTTTTTAAAGAGGATCTTTTAAACTAAGTTTTGAATCATCTCTGGCTTTTTCAGTTCGCACGCAATTTTTCCAGCGTTGTGTTCGGAAGCAAAGTCCTGAGACTGAATGACCATCTGATTAGAAGAACCGAAGGGTTTATGGTTTGCACATATTGACATTGATTGGACAAGCAGCTCTTTTGATGAAAGTGCTTGACAAGTTCTCATACTGTCCATTCCTTTCTGAGCATTCAATGCAGGAAGTCACTGAAATAGGTGCTTGGGTCAGTTTGATTTGACACAGCAACCTCCTGACTAAACTGACACATGCTCTTCTGATTTGTCAATATTTGTGTTTCCCTATAAAGTGCAGGAATAAAAAGGGGTGCAGCAGTCAACTGAAGGTGATCTGATTTTGGAAAGCTGAAGCTCAGAACGTTCAGTCTGAAATCGTTCATTCCCCGAAGTACACAACAGTTAGAAGATAAAGAGATTCTCCATACTTATACTCTGAACCAGGAAAGATTTGAACAGTCGATGACAGTTTCCTAAAATGGCCATTACTTTCTCTATGGTTACTTGTAACAAGCCATATGTTTTTGATTGCATAGTTTGAAGAATATTCACTGTTTTCATCACAATGTATCTGATCCTGAACTGTCCAAAAGTATTCTTTTCAGTTCAATAACTGTATTCTTCTCATCCTCCACACTCCATGATAGTCCATGATATCTCCCTTTGTGAGCCGAATGGAATATTGATTCCACCTATAGGATAAGTGTGACGTGTTCTTTTCATACTAAGTTTATATTTCAAGCTCAGGAAAACAACTTGTGATACTTTGAAATTGTGTAAAGATGATTATTTTCACCACCTTGATTAAGGCCAAAAACTTTTAAAACTTAAAAAGGAGTATAAAGCATTTGTTCTGACTCCATCAAGTAAATTTTGTATTGAGTTTGAGTACTCAGTCTAATAAAATATACTGTTTAATGTTCTGGGTCTCACTCCATGTGGAAACCTTGACTTTCATTACATGGCTGAGAATAAATTGGAAATGAATTCCAGCCTGTGTCTGACACGTCAGACATACTCTGAGATATACAAAGATGATTCTCGTTTGTTTGTCTCCCGTTTTCATGCTTTGATTTCACAGTTTATTATAACCATGTATTGTTCATTAATGGTTTGAAATGAATTCCATCATTTTTGTTCCTGACCAACAGTTTGTGTACTTTGCAACAGGGCAGCCGAGTGCAGGAGCCCCAGTCCCTAAAAGATGTGCCCCGAAACATCCAAGGGGAAAATAACTTTGCTTTCGCTCAAGATACTGTAGAGATTGAGACATTGGTTCATGCAGCAGCTGAGGAGCTGTGCAAATGGCAGGAACTTGGCCATGATCTGGGGGATTTGCAAATACCCCCAGACTTTGGGAATTATAAATGGAAGAATGACGAGAGTGTCAGCAGAAGAGCTTAGATTAGATTACATTACAGTGTAGAAACAGGCCCTTCGGCCCAACAAGTCCACACCGACCCGCCGAAGCGAAACCCACCCATACCCCTACATTTACCCCTTACCTAACACTACGGGCAATTTAGCATGGCCAATTCACCTGACCCTGCACATCTTTTGGACTGTGGGAGGAAACCGGAGCACCCGGAGGAAACCCACGCAGACACGGGGAGAACGTGCAAACTCCACACAGTCAGTCGCCTGAGGCGGGAATTGAACCCAGGTCTCAGGCGCTGTGAGGCAGCAGTGCTAACCACTGTGCCACCGTGCCGCCCACAATTGTGAGGTGAGACCCAGATTTTGCATTTGAAAACAAAATTATTTTTTCTTAGTTAAGCAAGAAAGGTATGGGTGAAGAGTGCTCCACAGCAGCTCTGATTGATGATATGTATAACAGAGTATGTTAAAAACATTATCTCGATCCTGATGACTGCATTGAATTCAATTTACCATTTTGCCCCTTCCCTAAAAATCCAAAGCCCCTTTCTCCTCCACTGTTTGTACTCTCCCATTATTAATTTATCATCCTCATCATCATCATACTGTTATGCGTTAAATCCCATCTGTCATAACTTTCCCCAGTCTGAGAATCTACAGATTCTGTTTCTATTTACATAATATATGGTGTCCCTGCCAGCCACTCAGTATTTTTTTCAAACTCTTCTCCATCGTTTCTGACTTTCTATTGCTGTTTCCATTGGTTGATAATCCAATATTTGATTATTATTCACCTGAATAATTGGAGCCATGATAGCTTGCTTTCTATTTACAGCATGTCCCACAGATGTCATTCATTTTGTTTCAAAGATTTGCCTCCTTTTATGTTGTGGTGCCTTCCTCAGTATTATGCAGGAAATCTTGTCTAATACATCTGCACCTACCCTTGGTAGTTCTGCAATCCTTTTAAACCCCTTCTCTAATCTCTCTTTTGCCTTGTCTCCTGCAATCAATGAACTTCGAAATGTAGCCTTGGTTCAAATCGTGGAGCAAACAGTTGTTATTTTATATATTTTGAACAGGATTCCCTTTTGTTTTCACTGTAATGATCTCATAAGCTTTTTGCTGAGTGGAGAGGACGCATCTAATATAATCTTTTCTCTGTTAGTCTTTTACTTCTTCCAGCTTGTCCTTAATGTTACAAGAGAAATTTTTGTTGACATCTTTTCTGACGACCTCCATGCCAGCCCAGCCCTACGGATGAAGCCAAGCCGCATTAGCTCTTCATTCTTCAAACGAGTGAGGAACCCACAGAATTTAAATGAAGTAAAGGTAATAACTCCACGTAATCCTTTTTTCCTACTTGTCAGTAATAATGTTGCAAACGTGATGCTGGTTGGAGTTAAAATATGTAGATTAAGTAAGTGAGTGACTCAACTTGTAAACAATGGCCACTATCCTGACTTGGAATTCTGTCACTGCATCTTGGAAGTCCTTCCCTAATGAGATTGTGGGTCCAGCTCAGCACCATCTTCTCAAGGACAACTAGGAAGGGGCAATAAGTGCTGGCCAGCCAGTGACGCCCACATTTCATGAATGAACAAAAAAAATTCCTCTATGCCCATTGAGTACCAAGGAACCCCATTTTAACTCTAAACTCCTCAATGAACATTTTTTAAATGACTCACAGGGTCTGGCCATTGCCGGCTGGCCAGCATTTATTCACCGATCCTAGTTGCTTTTGAGAAACTGGTGAGCTATCTTTTGTAACCACTGCAGTCCATGTGCTGTAGGTAGACCCATAATGCCCTTCGGGAGGGAATTCCCAGAATTTGACACAGCAATCCTGAAGAAACAATGATATTTTTCGAAGTCAGAATGATGGGTGGCTTGGAGGGGAACTTGCAGGTGGCAGTCTGCTGCTCTTGTCCTTCTTGATCTAAATGGTCACAGATTTGGGAGGATCTGGCTGAAGATCTCTGAATTTCAGCAATGCGTCTTGTAGATTGTACACACTGCTGCTACTGAGTGGAGGGTGGTGGAGGGCATAGCTGCTTGCGGATGTGGTGCCAATCAAGTGGGCTGCTTTATCTTGGATGTAGTGAGCTTTTTGTGTGTTACTAGAGCTGCACTCATCCAGGCAAGTGGGGTGTATTCCATTAGACCCCTGACTTGTGCTTTGTACTCGGTGGATTTGCTATGGGAAATCAGGAGGTGAGTTATACATCACAGTATTCCAAGCCTCTGACCTGCCCTTGTAGCCCACAGTGTTTATATAATGAGTCCAGATGAGTTTCAGGTCCATGGTAACCCCGATGATGTTCATTGTGGAAGATTCAGTAATGGTAACACCATTGAATGTCAAGGGCCATTGTTAAATATTATCTTAGAGTTGTAAAGATGTACAGCTCAGAAACAGACCCTTCGGTTCTACTTGTCCATACAGACCAGTTATCCGAGATACAATCTAGTCCCATTTGCCAGCATTTGGTCCATTTCCCTCTTAAACCCTTCCTATTCATATACGCCGCCAGATGCCTTTTAAATATCGTCATTATGCCAGCCGCCTCCACTTCCTCTGGCACCTCATTCCATGTACACACCACCCTCTGCATGAAACAGTTACCCGTTACGTACCTTTTAAAGGTTTCCCCTCTCACCTATGCCCTCTAGTTTTGGATTTGCCTTCACCAGGGAAAAGACTTGTCTATTTATCCTATCCATACCACTCATAATTTTATAAATCTTTTTACAGTCGCCTCTCAGCCTCTGATGCTCCAGGGAAAGTAACCCCAACCAATTCATCTTCTTCCTATACCAGAAACCTCCCACCCTGGCAACACCCTTGTAAATCTTTGCATAACCCTTTCAAGATTCACAACATCTTTCCAAGAGCAGGGAGTCCAGAATTGCACAGAGTATTCTAAAAGAGGCCGAATCAGTGTCCTATTCAGCCGCAACATGACCTTCCAACTCCTATACTCAATGCTCTGACCAATAAAGTCAAACATACCAAACACCACTTTCACAATCCTGCTTACTTGTCACTCCACTTTCAAGGGACTATGAACCTGCACTCCAAGGTTTCTTTGCTCAGCAACACTCCCCAGTGCTTTACCATCGAGTGTATAAGTCCTGATCTGATTTGCCTTTTCAAAATGCAGCACCTCACATTTATCTGAAATAAACTTCATCTGCCAATCCTCAGCCCATCTGTTCGAGATCCTGTTGTATTCTGAACCTTCATCACTGTCCACTGCACCTCCAATTTTGGTGTCATTTGCAAACTTACTAACCATGCTATGTTCCATGTTCACATCATTTATGTAAATGACAAAAAGCAGTGAACCCAGCACCAATCGTTTTGGGCCACCACTGGTGACAGGCCTCCTACTGGAGATGGTCATTAATTGGCAGTTTTGATGCGAAGATTACTTGCCTCTTACCAGTCCAAATCTGCATATTGTGTAGATCTTGTTGCCTTTGAACATAACTCCTCAGATACTGAAGCAGACTATGAATGGTACTGAATATTGTGCAACCATCTGCAGTTCTGACCTTATGATAGAAGCAAGGTCAGGAACTGAGGAGCCCCATTTTACTCTGATCTCCCCAGTGATCCTCGAGGAACCTCATTTTACTCCCAACTGGAGACACAATGTAATAGCTCTGAGTGTTAGCCATGGCTCAGTGGCATTCTTCCTCAGTCAGCAGAGGGGATTAAGCAAAAGCTGAAATGAAATCCTGGATGACGGTCCTGGTGCCGTACTGAAGTATTGTTTTGAAAGTGAGGCCCCATTTTCCCCCTTGGGTGAGTTTTTTTAAAAGAGTTTTGGTGTGACATTGAAGAGGAGTGGAGTTCTCCCTCATGGTGCTGGTCAGTCTACTACATGAGTCAGTCTGGCTCAACGTTTACTGAACCATTTCTCTAATTTGTGGAAACTTGCTATGTGAAAGTTTGTTGCAGCTTTTGACGATATTATCATTAGTGGCTATACTTCAAAGGCTGAGAACAACATGCTACAAGTGTGAAAAGTTATATATATTGCAAGATTTTTGGCAATTTGAGGTTAAGGTGGATGACTTGAGCATTGGTTAAAAAGTATTGTCCAGCACGAAGACCAAGTTCTTTACTATTGCAACAATGCAACTTCTATTTTACTGTGGCACTGACATTGAAGTATACACTGGATGACTCCTTCCAGTAACTCAGACTTGCAGCACTGCAATGTGAACTTTTTACCACGGTCTAAAGTCAACATCAAGCAGCTCATTGTCTAGCCTGACTTCCCTTTGAGCACAGTTTGTGAAGCGTTGCACGTTGCCAGGGACTGAGAATGGGCATGTGTAAATCAGCTTTTCATTCACAGAGTAAATTTGGAACTGTTCATTTCCTTTGCTTTGTCTTTATAACTCGACTGTAACGTGTCTTCAGTCTGAACTGTACTATTTCCCACACCAACATTTCTGGGCATGTTACTTGCCTTTGACGGTGTTAGCCGAGAAACCTATCAAAATCTTCCTGCCTGGAGCCATGTGAGGCAGTGGTCAGTGGTTAGATCATATAGCTTTGATGAACTCATCTGTTAAACTGAGAATGATTTGACCTTCCTGAAATGCTGGGTCCACTGTATGAATCCACGTCAGCCTCAATACTTACTGTGAGACCTCCCACAGCGCTGATCTTGAGTTGTCTGCCTACAGTCTATTAAAGGCAGAACATTTTTGGAATTTGACAGAGCAGAGGCCAGCACTTGTTGGCAAAGTGCTGAACCACGTAATGCAGTGAATTGATAAGTGAATAATTACTCATATCTCAGTCTCGGTCTTAGGCAAGGGAAAATGTCAAACCTTCTCACAATCTGGGAGTATTGCATGCTACCTTAAAGTTGTTTTGTATATGCTTTCGGATCTCACTGATGTTATTCACTTCAATTATAATTACGTTTTAAAGCATTTAGAGATTTTTGTTTAATGGAACATGCTTTGAGTTTCATCCAATTTTACATCATTCAGAATGGGAGAAGAATCAGAAGGTCCAAGCCTCAAAGTCTTCATTGAGCAGTTTACGGGAAGGATAATGGATTGGAGGTTGTTTGTCTGTGTATTTAGGGTATGTGCATTAGTTGCCATTTCTCCTGTGCTTCTATCCCCAGATCTTCATTTCTAAAGAAGTTATGAAGTTGTTTGGATTCAACCAGGAGCAATAACAGAAGACAGGCTGGCAGAAGATGAAGACATTTGGCAGGAGAAAACCTGATCGGGTGGACAATATTTTGGTAAGTGCTTCAGTTTAGCAACTGTTCAGTATTATATTGTACCTTTACATCACGACTATGAACACTGCATCCTACATCTGAATTTTCTATTATTTCAAATGGCAAATGCTTTATCTGTTTTTGGCTTACCTGTCTGGCTCTCCTGCATACATCCAGAAAATGCTTCAACTTTCTGATTGAATTGAAAACTTGACTCCTCACTGGAGTAGTTTGCTGAAAATCAAGTTCTGCTATTCCTTAGTTGCCAGAAAACTTATTTAAAAATTCAGAAGTACGTTGATTTCAGTGCAGTTGGCAAAGTAGTGTCATGTGTACTTCTTTCAATCCCAATGTTTGATTTCACTTTCTCTCCATGTTTCTTTCAGTCCTATGATCAGTTTATGACGAAGACCCAAGCTGAACCCAGTAAAGATCTTGATGTTGGCAGCTCAAGCTCAACCAAACAGCAAATTCAAACTCTGTACTCCACTGATACTGAGAAGCTGAAGATTAAACCGTGCTCTCTGCAGAGGTACTTTCACTAATGGATGTTAATTGTGTTACCTTATGAAGGGATGTCTCTTGTATTTCTCTTTCATATCCCAGTGGGACCCCTTTTGTCCAAATTAGTTGGTGATTAAATGGTTCTTGAGTGAAGGAGACCAGAACTTTTCCAGATACTTTACAGCAGGGAAACGTGCCTTTTGGCCCAACAGGCTATTGCGGTTATTTAGTCTCCATGCGACTCTACTCCCACTTTGTCTCATCCCATCAGTGCATCCTTCTGTATATTTCTCCCTGAGGTACTTATCTAATTTCCCCTTAAACATATTTGTGCCATTCAACTGAAGCATTCCTAGCATAAGCAAGTTCCATGTTGTCACTCTTCTCAGGGAAGAATATCTTGTTTTGAATTTCTGATTCGATTCGTTAATGTGAACTTCCTGTTCAGGTCAGCCTCACAAGTGAAAACATTTTTCCCTCCATGCAGCTCAAGCACCTTCAGCGAGGACCAGAGGCCTGACGGGAAGTTAACTTTAAAATATACAAACTTACCTCGGGGGATCAGTGTTCTTCATTTTATGGGCGGCAGTTGGAGTGGGAGGAGCGACAATGAGGACCAGAGACCCGATGTGATGATAACTTTAAAATATAAAAACTTAGCTTGGCGTAGCGAACACTGAGCAGGAACGGACGTGAGACTGCTTGATAAGTGAGGCTTTTGAAGGAGCAGCAGAGCGACAGGCCACAGCGAGGCGCAGAGGACTGTTGGGTATATATTTGGGCAGCAGCTGAATCCCGATGTACTACATGTGTCGTGTCTCCCCCCCGCCCTCTCCTCTCACCAAAGAAAAGGACTCTCGTGTGTTGCTAAGGTAAGGCGTTTCAATTGATATTCCTTGTGTATCGTGTGATTGATTAAAAGTTCACTATTAGTTGGTTAGTTGAATAATATTTAACTTATAATTTTGTATAAATTAATTTAATCAGTAGAGATGGCTAGACAGGTGATGTGCTGTAGCTGTATGTTGTAGGAGCTGGCTGATCCCATTGTGAAGGGCAGTGACCACATCTGCAGCAAGTTTTGGTTGCTCAAAGAACTCTGGATCAGAATTGATGATCTGGAATCTGAGCTTCAAACACTGCGGCACATCCGGGAGGGGGAGAGTTACCTGGACGCAGGAGGTTCAGGAGGCAGTCACACCGGTAGATTAAGTAATTCAAATTCAGTTAGTGATCAGGAACAACAGGGTGTGACTGTAAGTGAGGCAGGAAGGGGGATTCTGAGTTCAGGAGTGGAGGAGCCTCAGCCCTTGACCTTGTCCAACAGATATGCAATTTTTGCTCCCTGTATGGATGAGGAAAAGGGCTGTGGACAGGATGAGCCAGCTGACCATGACACCATGGTTCAGAAAGCCACTCAAGAGCGGGAGCAAAAAGACAAATAGTTGTTACAGGGGATTCTATAATTAGGGGGACAGATAGTATCCTTTACGAGCTGGATTGGGAGTCCCACATGGTGTGTTGCTGGACCGGTGCCAAGATGCTGGACATCTCCAACCGGCTTGAAAGGATATTGGAGCGGGAGGGAGAAGATCTAGTTGTTGTGATCCATGTTGGCACTAACAGCATAGGCAAGGCTAGGCATGTGGGCCTGTGTGGGGAATATCAAATACCAGGAAGGAAATTGAAGAACAGGTCCTCGAGGGTCATAATCTCTGGATTACTGCCCGAGCCACGTGCTAATTGTCATAGGGATAAGAAAATTAGGGAAGTAAACACGTGGCTAGGAGATTGGTGTGGGAACGAGGGATTCCATTTCATGGGACATTGGCATTCGTTTTGGAACTGGGGCGATCTGTACCGATGAGACAGTCTCCACCTGAACCGATCTGGAACCAGCGTTCTGGTGAAAAGGATAAATAGGGTGGTCACTCGGACTTTAAACTTATTAGTCTGGGGGAAGGGAAAGGGAAAGCAACAGGGAGTATGGAGTCAAGTAGAACGATAAGCAACAGGTTAGCATGTGTGCAGGGTTTCAGTTCAAGGCAGACCAGGAATGAAGCAAAAACGAAGGATAACTTTGAACATATTACTAGAGATGTTGGAAATCATGAGGATAAGAAAATTAGCATTAAGGCACTTTACCTGAATGTTCATAGTATTTGTAACAAAGTAGATGAATTAACAGCACAAATCATCATGAATGATGATGATGTGGTAGGCATCACAGAGACATGGTTGCAGGGGGTTTAGGACTGGCAGTTAAACATCCTAGGATTTACAACTTATCGAAAAGAGAGAGAGGTGGGCAGAGGGTGCAGGGTTATTAGTTCAGAATGAAATTAAATCCATGGCACTGAATGACATAGGATCAGATGATGTGGAGTCGAAGAACCACAAAGGCAAAAAAATCCATAATGGGCGTTACGTACTGACCTCACAGCAATGGTCAGGACCAAGGGCGCAAGATGTACCAGGAAATAGATAGGGCATGTCAGAATGGCAAGGTCAAGGTGACCATGGGGCACTTGAATATGCAAATGACCTAGTTGAATAATGTTGCCGGTGGATCCAAACAAAGGGTATTCATGGAATGCTTACAGGATGTCTTTTTGGAACAGCTTGTGATGGAGCCCTCGAGGGAGCAGGCTATTCTGGACTTAGTTTTATGTAATGAGCCAGACTTCATAAAAGATCTTAAAGTCAGGGAACACTTAGGAGGCAGCAATCATAATATGGTAGAGTTCAGGCTGCAGTTTGAAAGAGAGAAGGCAAAATCGGATATAATGGTGTTCCAGTTAAATAAAGGTAATTACAGGAGCAAGAGAGAGGAACTGAGGAAAATCAACTGGAAGCAGAGCCTGGTGGGCAAGACAGGAGAGCAACAATGGCAGGAGTTTCTGGGTGTTTCCGGATGGGGGGAGGTGGATTTAGAGAGCCATGGCTGACAAAGGAAGTCAGGAAATGTATCAAAGAAAAAGAGAGAGCCTATGAAGTGGCCTGGAAGACTGGGAAATCAGAAGATTGGGAACACCACAAAAACAAACAGAGGATAACAAAGAGAGAAATAAGGAAGGAGAGGATCAAATATGAAGGTAAGCTCACCAGTAATATTAGAAATGTAAGTGAAAGTTGCTTTCAATACATAAGAAACAGACGAGTGGCAAAAGTAGAAATTGAGCTGTTCCAAATTGATGCAGGAAGGCGAGAGATGGGAGTTAATAGCTGAAGAACTTAATAAGTACATTGTATCAGTCTTCACAGTGGAAGACATGAGTAACATACCAACAATTAAGGAAAATCAGGGAATAGAGTTGAGTATGGTTGCCATTACAAAAGAGAAAGTGCGAGAAAAGCTAAAAGGTCTAAAAATTGATAAATCTCCTGGCCCGATGGGCTACATCCTAGAGTTCTGGGGGAAGTGGCTAAGGAAATAGAGAAGGCATTGGTTGTGATCTTTCAAAAATCAATGGAGTCAGGGAAAGTCCCAGATGATTGGAAAATCGCTGTTGTAACCCCCTTGTCCAAGAAGGATCAAGGCAAAAGATGGAAACTTATAGGCCGATTAGCCTAACCTCGGTTGTCAATAAAATTCTCGAATATGTTGTTAAGGATGATGTTTCTAAATTCTTCGAAGTGCAGGGTCAGATTAGTATGAGTCCGCATTGATTTAGTAAGGGGAGATCGTACCTGACAAACCTGTTTGAATTCTTTGAAGACGTAACAAGTAGGTTAGACTAGGGAAACCCAGTGGATGTTATCCATCTCGACTTCCAAAAGGCTTTTGGTAAGGTGCACCATGGGAGGCTGCTGAGTAAGGTGAGGGCCCATGGTGTTTGAGGTGAGCTACTGGCATGGATTGAGGATTGGCCGTCTGAAAGAAGGCAGAGAGTTGGCATAAAAGGTTCTTTTTCGGGATGGCAGCTGGTGACAAGTGGTGTCCCGCAGGAATCAGTGTTGGGGCCGCAGCTGTTCACTTTATATATTAATGATCTGGATGAAGGGAACTGGGGGCTTTCTGGTAAAGTTCACCGATGATAAGTAGTTAGGTGGACAGGCAGGATGTTCTGAGGAGGTGGGGAGGCTGCAGAAAGATTTAGACAGTTTTGGAGGGTGGTCTAGGAAATGGCTGATGAAATTCAACGTGAGCAAATGCAAGGCCTTGCACTTTGAAAAAAAGAATACAGGCATGGGCTATTTTCTAAACTGTGAGAAAATTCCTTCAGCCAAAGTACAAAGGGATTTGGGAGTGCTAGTCCAGGATTCTCTCAAGGTTGACTTATAGATTGAGTCCGTGGTTAAGAAAGCAAATGTAATGTTGTCATTTATCTCAAGAGGGTTGGAATATAAAAGCATTGATGTGCTTCTGAGACTTGATAAAGCTCTTGTAAGACCCCATTTAGAATGCTGTGTCTAATTTTGTGCCCTACACCTCAGGAAGGATATACTGGCACCAGCAGAGACTCTCATGGACGATCCCTGGAATGGTAGGCATAACATACGATGAATGGCTGAGGAGCCTGGTATTGTATTCATTAGAGTTTAGAAGGTTGAGGGGAGATCTAATAGAAACTTACAAGATAACGCATGGCTTAGAAAGGGTGGAAGCTAGGAAGTTGTTCCCGTTAGGCAGGGAAACTAGGGCCCGTATGCACAGCCTTAGAATGAGAGGGCGTCAATTTAGAATGGAAATGAAGAGACATTTCTTCAGCCAGAATTTATTGACATGGAGCACAGTGGAGGCTGGGATATTGGGTGTCTTCAAGGCAGAGATTGATAAATTCTTGATCCCACAAGGAATTAAGGGCGACAGCGAGAGTGTGGGGAAGTAGAGTTGAAATGCCTATCAGCCATGATTAAATGGCGGAGTGGACTCGATGGGCCAAATGGCCTTACTTCCACTCCTCTGTCTTATGGTCTTCATTTTTAAACTTCTCTATCAAATCTCATTTTTAAAGTTCCCTATCCAGTCATTAGTTTATACAGTTAATGGTCGGGCCCTGGGTGTGTTGCTGAACAAAGAGACCTCGGGATGCAGGTGCATAGTTCCTTGAAAGTGGAGTTGCAGGTAGAGAGGGTGGTGAAGAAGGCATTTGGCGTGCTTGCCTTCAATGGTCAGAACATTGACTGTAGTGGTTGAAGTGTTACGTTGCAGCTGTACAGAACGTTAGTGAGGCCTCGTCTAGAATACTGCATACAGTTCTGATCACCTTTCTGTAGGAAGGATGTTAAATCTGAGAGAGTGCAGAAAAGATTTACAAGGATGTTGCCGGGACTGAGTTGCAGGGAGAGGCTGAATAGGCTGAAGTATTTTTCCCTTGGAGCATTGGAGGCTGAAGGGTTTTTGTAGAGGTTTATGAAATCATGAGGGGTATGGATAGGGTGAGTAGCCAAGATTTTTTTCCCAGGGCAGGAAAGTTGTAAACTAGAGGGCATAGGTTTAAGGTGAGAGGGAAAGATTTAAAAAGGGCCTGACTGATAACTTTTCAGGCAGAGGGAGCTGCACACATGGAATGAGCTGCCAGAGTGGTGGAGAGGGGTACAATTACAAGTTGTACCTTTTAAAAGGCATTGGGATGGGTACATGAATAGGAAGGGTTGAGAAGGATTGGGCCAAATGCTGGCAAACTGGGACTAGGTCACGTTGGGATATCTGGTTGGTGCAGATGAGCTGGGTCTGTTGTATAACTGACTCGATGACCTCATGCATTTTGACGTCAATGCTGAATCAACCTTTTGAGATAAAATATTTCATGGTCAGAGCTCTCTGGAGTTTCATGTCCTTTTTTAAAAAAATGCATTTGTAATGAAGTCGATCTGTTTACTCTGTATGTGAAAAAGAAAGAATGGATCATTATTTTTAAAGAGGAAATGATGGCTGAAGGTTGTACACTTGCTGCTGCAGAATATTATATGTTCATACAGAATATAATCAGTTCTATTGGGTGAGTTTTTGAGATGTGCCTTAAAGCAGTCTAGTGGGTGAAAGATTTCTACGAAGTATTGAGTATTGTTGGAATAGAGAGCTGCCACATACACTGTGATCCGACCCCCATGCTGTAAGTTTTCAATCCATTAAATCACTGCTCATTCATATTCAATCCCCTTTTGTACATGAAATGTGACCTTTGTTTTGCTTCCCACTTCCCTGTCTCTATCTACTGAGGATCTGAATCCTGAATGCAGACTGAGGTAACCAGTTGTTGTCAGGAACAACCACTTCACACATGCTCTTACTAACTAAAATGGGAACCAAATGGCTTTTTAATGCAAATAATATGACAAAATGGCTTCTGGGCTGCAAATTGACAATTCTGATAAAAGCTGCATAAAATGGCTTTTAACGCTGTTCGAGCTGCATAATTGACTAATCACAGTCTGCCTCAACAGAGATTAGCAGACAATGCTTCCTTTACAGCATAGAAATAACTAGACTAGATGATACATTACTGGCCAATCCAACTGACCTTCAAGTGCTGGTGCAAAGATTCGGTACGTGAGATAAGAGTGGCTTCAGTGTTGGAAAATAAAGTTGGTTCCCAGGAAATATCATTGGACCAAGTTGCTGTCAGTTAAGATCATTTCGTAACTTGATTGGTAATTATCTGAATGTGCTATGCGATAATGGCTTGTACCTTTCTTTAAGAAAAGTATAAAAATATCTTTGTTTTAAGCCATATGGAACACGGAAGTGTATAACCTCTGTGTTTCTGGGCGATCTGCGCCCGGCCATATGAAAAATAAAGAATGAAATCTTGAAGAACCAGACAGAATGTGAGTGCTTATTGACCAATCACGGAACAGAACCCCCCCCCCCCGCCCCAGTCCACTGGGGTCCAGGTCCCATCTGGTGCTATGACTCGGACTCAGTATGGACAGATTATGGGAAGCGGTGTAAGTGCCTTGAGTCCTCCGCTATTGAGTGTAGAGGAATCAGCCAGCCAGGCGTGAGTATTTTGTCCGTTTGGTTTCCCTCTCATTCATTAGTGGTTCACTTGACCCCTCGCTGCTTACCAGGGATCGGCCTTGGTAAGAATTAATTCAGGAAAGATTAAAGAGGACACCCACAAACAGGTCGGGGACCTGTGGATCCAAAATAGAGTCCAGGACACTTTTTTTAAAAAAGCAGAGAGGAGTCGGGGACTCAGGTTCGGTCGGATTGGTGTTGTCTAAATTAATTCTGAAATTGTTCTGTGAAAGATGAAGCAAAGAAGTATCGCGATATAACAAAACTGTCGGGTTTTAGAATGTCGAGAATGTTTGGCAGAAATCATTAATCTTGTTCAATGTTGGGTTGTTGATTAGTGAAAGTTTCAGAACGATCTGAAGCATGGCTGCATTAATTCGTTGCCAACAAAAGAATGCAAATATACCTTACTGGCCAGTTCAAGGAATTCTGCATGTGATTGGGAGATCCCAAATGCTGTGTGCCAGCCCTGACGGGGTTGATTGGGACCAGAATACCCACTGGGGGCGTAACCTACCTCAGACGCTCACCCAGCGATCTGATCAAAATCACCAGTGACAAAAATCACACTGAGGCCCAAGTGCTCTCCTGTCCTGAGCATTTCAGCAGGAGGGAATGAATGAAGGGAAGAAGCTTTCTCGAAATGTTTCACCAAGTATCAGTGTGGATGATGAAATCAGTGAGCGACTGGGTGAGAAATACTCTCCCAGCTGTGGTAGCGTACATTCAGAACAACTTGTAGACTTGAAATCACCAACTGAGAAGAGCAAAGTGATGAGGAACAGACTCCCATGTCATCACACTGTCTCTGTCCGTGTCACACTCAAACAGCCATGTTACCTGAAACTGATGAGCTGCCTGAATTCCAAATTGGTGCAAGAAGTTTAGTTAGTAGCATCCAACCAGGGACACTTTGCTTCAAGGGCAGGACTAACTTTGCCAATGGCTTTTGGACTGGTGCGGGGCTGGATACCCCAGAAGGCCATAATAATGCGATGGAGGTTGAGCCAGAGCTTTCAAAAGAATTAGCAGAACTGCCGGCAGAAGAGTTTGGTCGAAGTAATACTCCTGGAGGGCAAGTAGACTTTAAGCTCTGTCCATTTAAAAACAACTTGAATGATCAAAATGCAAGAAATCAGTTTTCTGAACCAAGTAAGTTTGACTTGCTGCACCTTATTAATGAATCTAGCAAGGCAGTGGAAACTTTTGGAGATGACCAAAATTGAAAAGAGAGCTTGTCCAAGTCTGGTGAGGAGGAACGATTAGCAAACTTGAGTGAAGACCAGAATGAAGAAACATGAACTAGAATGATGTGTCCATAGAGAAGGCATCCAAGGCAGTACTGGAGACAGAAACCAAAATCAATACCAATGTGTCTGTGTGTTCTTCCAGTGCACAATGGGAGGGGTTTTCACTCAATATCCATGAGATCTCTTCAACTCCTCTGTTGGATTTACTGAACAGGGAAAAGGACCAACTTGAGGCTCAATTTAAAGTACCACTCCTCGAGCCTGAATCTGAGGAAATCCATGAGGAGCATGTGGACATTAAAAGAGAGGAACCCAAGGACAATTGTGAGGATAGGGAAGACTTTAACGGAGATGATCTGAAGAGCAGTTACTCAAAGACCAATTCTTTGGTTGATATGATACAGGTAGACAATCCTTTAATCTGAATCCCGAAATGCGAAAAGCTCCAATCCAAAGTTGTTTTTGTGAAGTTATTTCCTCATTAACATGGTTGCTTGGCGTATCACTCAGATGTGACGTGGTGGGGGGGAGCAGCACTGGCAAACCGCAATTCTGTTTCATGGCCCCATTTTACAGAGTGAGTATGCTCCTCCGGTATGATTTTTAATCATTTCACCATCAAACTGTCACTTATTCTGAAATTTGAAGAGTTCTAAATTCCGAGAACCAGCTGGTTCCGAGCATTTCAGATAAAGGATTGTGCACCTGAGCTATCTCCCTTTGTCAAGGACACTGTTGAACAATTGCATGAAATCACAAAGTCTCGAGCTGAGAAGATCCAACTTATTAATCAAGGATTACAGTTCAAATTGGATGTTGAATCCTGGCCCAGGTCACCTTCCAAGGATCGAGAGGAGGAACACAAGACGGTTATCCAATTGGAGACATCTGAAAGAGATGACAGTGATGATGATAAGGAGGAGGTATTATCTCCAGATCTTTGTCCTCGACCAGCAAGTATTAATTTTGAACCTGTTTTGGGATGGATTTGAATTTCAAGAATTGGAGATGTGTTATTGGTCTCGAAGCATTGATGCAATTGTTTTATTAATAATTCCAGAGCTTCTTAAATTCCCATGTTTTAACATAATTACAGGATTGTCATTGTTTCTGTAACAATATGTCAAAATACAACTCCACTTTTTTCAGGCACATTTTGCAGGTCTCATTTTCAGAAATTACCCTGAGTGTTCCCCTTTACTAAGGACCTTTACAAAAAGACTGTTAAATGGTTAAATATATTTGTGGGTGATAAAATCCAGCTCTGGGCAATATTAATAAAATTTCTGGTAAGTCGGTGTTTTCTACCTTGCCCGTCAATTCTCAAAATATGTGTAAGTACGCCTGATTATTTCTCAAGGATTTAGTGACCATTTTGTAATTATTGAGTTTAGAACTGAAGGATTGCTATTGAAATTCAAAACTTTTCATCCTGCACTTTTCTGTCCTTCCCTAAAAAGGGAGGAAGTGTTTTTAAAAATGTTCTTTTAAACTAAGTTTAAAATCATGCTTTTCAATCTCTTACTAAATCAGTTCACATATAATTTTTCCAGCGTAGTGTTCTGAAGCAAAGTCCCGAGCCTGAATGACCATCTGATTAGAAGAACAGAAGGGTTTATGGTTTGAACATATTAACATTGATTGGACAAGCAGCTCTTTTGATGAAAGTGCTTGACAAGTTCTCATACTGTCCATTCCTTTCTGAGCATTCAATGCAGGAAGTCACTGAAATAGGTGCTTGGGTCAGTTTGATTTGACACAACAACATCCTGACTAAACTGACACATGCTTTTCTGATTTGTCAATATTTGTGTTTCCCTATAAAGTGCAGGAATAAAAAGGGGTGCAGCAGTCAACTGAAGGTGATCTGATTTTGGAAAGCTGAAGCTCAGAACGTTCAGTCTGAAATCAATCATTCCCTTAAGTACACAACAGTAAGTAGATGAAGAGATTCTCCATACTTATACTCCGAATCAGGAAAGATTTGAACAGTCTATCAATTTCCTAAAATGGCCATTACTTTCTCCATGGTAACTCCTAACTAGCCATATTTCTTGTGATTGCATAGTTTGAAGAATATTCACTGCTTTCATCACAATGTATCTGACCCGAAACTGTTCAAAAGCTGTATTCTCCCCATCCTCCACACTCCATGATAGTCAGCAGTGGGATCTCTCCCTTTGTGAGCCTCATGAAATATTGCTCAGTGTGATGTGTTCTTTTCATAACAAATGTACTTTTAAAGCTCAGGAAGACCACTTGGGATACTTTGCAACTTTGTAAAGATGATTTTTTCCACGACCTTGATCGAGTCAACTATTTTTAAAAATTGAAAACGAGTATAAAGCATTTCTCCTGACTCCATTAACTGAATTGTGTATTGAGTTTGAGTACTCAGTCCGATAAAATATACTGTTTAACGTCACTCCATGTGGAAACCTTAACTTTCATTACATGGCTGAGAATAAATTGGAAATGAATTCCAGCCTGTGTCCAACTCGTCAGACATACTGAGATATAAAAAGAAGGTTCTTGTTTGTTTGTCTCCCAATTTTCATGCTTTGATTTCAGTTTTGTTCCTGACCTTCAGTTTCTAGATTGACCAACAGTTTTTGTACTTTGCAACAGGGCAGCCCAGTGTTTGGCACAAGTGGGCAGGAAGAATTGGCCAAACGCCTGGCAGAGTTGGAATTGAGTCATTAAGCACTCGATGACCTGGTAGATGACCAAGATTCATTTGATGAGGACTTTGGGCTGAGCTGTAGCAAAGTGCAGCAGCCAGTACAGGAGGCCCCATCTCCAAAGGATGTGCCTCTGAAAATCCAAAGGGAACCTTATTTTTCTGTAGCTCCTGATGCTTTAGAGGTTGAGAAGATGGTTCATGCAGTGGCTGAGGAAGTTGAAGGAACTTGACCACGATCCAGGAGATCTACGAATACCCCCAGACTATCTTGAGAATAATAAATGGAAAGGTGTAGAGAGTGTGAGCAAAAGAGTTTTTTTGTGAGGTGAGCTTCAGCTTTTGCGTTTGAACACAAAATTATTTTTTCTCAATTAAGCAAGAAAGGTGTGGGTGAATAGTGCTCCACAGCAGCTCTGATTGATGATATGCATAACGGAGCATGTTAAAAACATTATCTCGATCCTGATGACAGCTTTGAATTCAATTTCCCATTTTGCCCCTTCACTAAAAGTCCAAAGCCCCTTTCTCCTCCACTGTTTGTACTCTCCCATTGTTAATTTATCATCATCAACCTCCTCCTCATCCTGTTATTCACTAAATCCCATCTACCACCACTTTGCCAACTCTGAGAATCTATAGTTTCTGTTTCTATTTACATAATATATGGTGTCTCTTCCAGTCACTCATTTTTTTTAATTCTTCTGTATCATCTGTCTTTCTCTTGGTTCATAATACAACATATAATTATTAATCATCTTAAAACTCTCCAGAATTTTGATCTTCCACGGGTCACTCCATAATTTTCAAATGAAGAAAGCCTTAAAGGTTGCACTTTACAGTCTGAATTTGTGCTGTGTTGAGGTTCCCAAAATTGACCAAAATATTCTAAGATCTTATGCAACTTAATGGCTTAAATCATTTGTGTGCAGTTGGAAGTGTCAGTTTTTTCTTTAAAGGCCATATCTATCACTTTAAATGGCCTGTATGTTTGAATACTTTGTGGCCTTTTTCTCTGATATGATTAGGATCTTACCATTTCAGGTGTAATTCCTTTTCTTATCCACTTAATGTATGACTTCATCTCACTCTCAACTTCAATTCCATCTTCTGGTAAATATTCTTCTGTATCTGTCACTGCAGTGCAATTCCATCTCTGTCCCTTCAACTCAAGTTGGAATCATTTAGTTTCCTTCTCTTAAATTCCCAAGTCAAGATTGTGTTTATTACTATAACAATTAAGGGCGATCTGAGCATTGGCTCCTGTGGGTCCCTTCCATTCTCCACACCTTTCTTGTGTGAAATCTTTATTTTACCCCGAACCTTGCATTTTCCCAACCACCTCTATCCATTTGACTGTGCCCCCCATCATTTGAGGTGCTTTTGAGTTTTGCCATTGGTCTCCTCAGAGGCAACTACTTGAAATAATTTCTGAAAATCCATGTAAACCATGTACACTTTTTTCGTACTAATCTGCTCTTTTATTAATACATCCTTGTCAAATTATTTGATAGTTCACAACCTGCTAATTAGAAATTCATGCTAATTGCTCCTGATTAGCTACTGTGTCTTGAAGTGCTTGTATTTATCTCCATATTTTTAACTCTTAATTTACCAACAAATGAAGCAAAACTAACTGATTGAGAAATTCCTGTTTTTCTTATTTTGATCGGGAGTTAGCTGCCCGACAATCCTCTGGTCAACTTTTAGGAATTAATAATTGGAGCCATGATAGTTTGCTTTCTATTTGCAGCATGTCCCACAGATGTCATTCATTTTGTTTCAAAGATTTGCCTCATTTTATGTTGTGGTGCCTTCCTTAGTATTATATTAGTAAGCTTGTCTAATACATCTGCACCTACCCTTGGTCGTTCTGCCATCCGATTAAACCCCTTCTTGAATCTCTCTTTTGCCTTCTCTCCTGCAATCAATGATATTCTAAATTTATCCTTGGTTCAGATTGTGGAGCAAACAGTTGCTGTTTTATATATTTTGAACAGTATTCCTTTTTGTTTTCCAAGTCGCGATCTAACGAGCTTTTTTTTGGGGGGGGAGGGCGTATCTAATATAATTTTTTCTCCGTTACCCTTTTACTTCTTCCAGCTTATATTTAACGTGACGAGAGAAATTCTCACTGAGATGTTTTCTGAAGACCCCAGTGCCAGCCAAGCCCCATGGATGAAGCCAAGCTAAATTAGCTCTGCTTTCTTCAAACGAGCGAGGAATTTAAATGAAGTGAAGGTAATAATTCCATGTAATCCTTTTGTCCTACTTGTCAGTAATAATGTTGCAAATGCACTGCTAGTTGGAGCCTCAGATGCTGCCTGACCTGCTGTGCTTTTCCAGCACCGCTCTAACCTCGACTCTGGTTTCCACCATCTGCAGTCCTTGTTTTTACCTGGAGCTAAAATACGTAGATTGTGTAAGTGAGTGACTCAATTTGTAAACAGTGGCCACTATCCTGACTTGCAAAAAGCAGTGGCAGAATTCCAAGTCCGTCCCTAATGAGATTGTGGGTCTAGGTTAGCACCATCTTGTCAAGATTAGAGTGGTGCTGGTGTAGCACAGCAGGTCAGGCAGCATCTAAAGAGCAGGAAAAATCAACGTTTTGGGCAAAAGCCTTTCATCCTCGGATGCTGCCTGACCTGCTGTGCAACGCCAGCACCACTGTAATCTTGACTCTAATCTCCAGCAACTGCAGTACCCACTTCCGTCTACCATCTTCTCAAGGACAACTAGGAAGGGGCAATAAATGCTAGCCCACATTTATATAAACGCCCACATTCCATGAATGAACAAAAAAAATTACTCAATACTCATTGAGCACCAAGGAACTCCATTTTAATTCTAAACTCCTCAATG
This sequence comes from Chiloscyllium plagiosum, assembly GCF_037043375.1. NCBI lineage: Eukaryota > Metazoa > Chordata > Chondrichthyes > Orectolobiformes > Hemiscylliidae > Chiloscyllium > Chiloscyllium plagiosum. The sequence continues at coordinate 114,369,610 of NW_028270147.1, forward strand.
AACATTTTTTAAATGACTCCTAGGGTCTGGGCATCACCAGCTCGCCAGCATTTATTGACCGATCCTAGTTGATTTTGAGAACCTGGTGAGCTATCTTTTGTAACCACTGCAGTCCATGTGCTGTAGGTCGACCCACAATGCCCTAAGGGGGGAAAATTCAAGGGAATTGATACAGTAATCCTGAAGAACCAGTGATATTTTTCTAAATCAGAATGGTGCGTGGCTTGGAGGGGCTTTTGCAAGTGACAGTCCTGTGTATCTGCTGTTCTTGTCCTTCGAAATCTAAATGGTCATAGATTTGGGAGGATCTGGCTAAAGATCTTTGAATTTCAGCAATGCATCTTGTAGATTGTACACACTGCTGCTACTGAGTGGAGGGTGATGGAGGGCCTGGCTGCTTGCAGATGTGGTGCCAATCAAGTGGGCTGCTTTGTCTTGAATGTGGCAAGCTTATTGTGTGTTATTGGAGCTGCACTCATCCAGGCAAGTGGGGCGTTTTCCATCAGACTCCTGACTTGTGCTTTGTACTCGGTGGATTTGCTATGGGGATTCAGGAGGTGAGTTTTACACCACAGTATTCCAAGTCTCTGACCTGCCCTTGTAGCCCATAGTATTTATATGGTGAGTCCAGATGAGTTTCTGGTCCATGGTAACCCCCATGATGTTCATAGTGAAGGATTCAGTGATGGTAACACCATTGAATGACAAGGGCCATTGGTTGAATATTCTGAGCGTTGTAGAGTTGTACAGCTCAGAAACAGACCCTTTGGTTAAACTTGTCCATACTGACTAGTTATCCGAGATAAAATCTAGTCCCCTCGCTAGCGTTTGGCCCTTTTTCCTCTGAAAACCTTTCTGTGCATATATTCAACCAGATACCTTTTAAATATCTTTATACAGTCGCCCCTCAGCCTCCGATGCCGCAGGGAAAATAGCCCCTACCAATTCATCCTCTTCGTATAGCAGAACTCCCCCAACCCTGGCAACATCCTTGTAAAGCTTTGCATAACCCTTTCAAGATTCACAAAATCCCTCCGAGAACAGGGAGTCCAAAATTGCACACGGTATTCCAAAAGAGGCCGAATCAGAGTCATGTACAGCCGCAACGTGATTTTTCAACTCCTAAACTCAATGCCCTGACCAATAAAGGCAAGCATAACAAACACCGCCTTCACTATCCTGTCTACTTGTGACTCCACTTTCAAGGAACTATGAACATACACTCCAAGGTCTCTTTATTCAGCAACACTCCCCAGGACGTTACCATTGAGTATATACGTCGTGCCCCGATTTGCCTTTACAAGATGCAACACTGTCCACTACACCTCTATTTTTAGTGTCATCTGCAAACTTACTAACCATACTATGTCCCATGTTCACATCCAGATCATTTATGTAACCTAAGAGAAGCAGTAAACCCAACACCGATCCTTGTGGCACACCATTGGTACCAGGCATCCTACTGAAGATAGTCATTGACTGGCAGTTTTGGTGTAAAACTTACTTGCCTCTTGCCAGTCCAACCTGCATATTGTCCAGATCTTGTTGCCTTTGAACATAACTCCTCAGATACTGAAACGATGAATGTGCAACCATCAGCACTTCTGACCTTATGATAGAAGTAAGATCAGGAACTGAGGAGCCCCACTTTACTCTGATCTCCCCGATGATCCTCGAGGAACCTCATTTTACTCCCAACTGGAGACACAATGTAATAGCTCTGAGTGTTAGCCATGGCTCAGTGGCACTCTTCCTCAGTCAGCAGAGGGGATTAACGCTGAAGTGAAATCCTGGATGACAGTCCTGGTGCAGTACTGAAATGTTGTTTTCAAAGTGAGGCCCTATTTTCCCCCTTGGGTGAGTTTTTTAAAAGAGTTTTGGTGTGACATTGAAGAGGAGTGGAGTTCTCCCTCATGGTCCTGGTCAGTCTACTACATGAGTCAGTCTGGCTCAACGTTTACTGAGTTGAAACTTTATTGCTGGAACAGCACAGCAGGTCAGGCAGCATCCAGGGAACAGGAGATTCGACGTTTCGGGCACAGGCCCTTCTTCGGGCCTGTGCCCGAAACGTCGAATCTCCTGTTCCCTGGATGCTGCCTGACCTGCTGTGCTGTTCCAGCAATAAAGTTTCAACTTTGATCTCCAGCATCTGCAGACCTCACTTTCTCCTCAACGTTTACTGAACCATTTCTCTAATTTGTGGGAACTTGCTGTGTGAAAGTTTGTTGCAGCTTTTGACGATATTATAATAGTGAATATACTTCAAAGGTTGGGAACAACATGGTACAAGTGTGAAATGTGATATATATTTGCAAGTTGTTTTTGGCAATTTGAGGTTAAGGTGGATGACTTGAGCATTGGTTTCAAAGTATTGTCCAGCACGCAGACCAAGTTCTTTCCTATTACAACAATGCAACTTCTATTTTACTGTGGCACTGACATTGAAATGTACACTGGATGACTTATTCCAGTAACTCAGACTTGCAACACTGCAATGTGAACTTTTTACCACGGTCTAAAGTCAACATCAAGCTGCTCATTGTCTAGCCTGACTTCCCTTTGAGCACAGTTTGTGAAGTGTTGCACTTTGCCAGAGACTGAGAATGGGCATTTGTAAATCAGCTTTTCATTCACAGAGCAAATTTGGAACTGTTCATTTCCTTTGCTTTGTCTTTATAACTTGACTCTGATGTGTCTTCAGTCTGAACTGTACTATTTCCCACACCTACATTTCCAGGCGTGTTACTTGCCTCTGGTGGTGTTAGCCGGGAAACCTATCAAACACTTCCTGTCTGGAGCCATGTGAGGCAGTGGTCAGTGGCTAGGTCATATCGCTTTGATGAACTCATCTGTTAAACTGAGAACGATTTGACCTTCCTGAAATGCTGGGTTCACTGTATGAATCCATGTCAGCCCCAATATTTATTGTGGGACTTCCCATAGCACTGATCTTGAGTTGTCTGCCTACGGTCTATGAAAGGCAGAACATTTCTGGAATTCGACGGAGCAGAGGCTTCTTAGAAGGTGCTGTTGGCAAAGTGCTGAACCACGTAATGCAGTGAATCGTTAAGTGAAATAATTAATTTTCTCAGCCGAGGTCTTAGGCAAGAGAAAGTGTCAAACCTTCTCACAATCTGGGAATGTTGCATGCTACCTTAGTATTGTTTCGTATATGCTTTCGGATCTCACTGATGTTATTCACTTCAATTGTCATTAAGCTTTCAAGCATTTAGCAGATTTTTGTTAAATAGAACATGCTTTGAGTTTCATCCAATTTTGCATCTTCATTGAGCAGTTTTAGAGTAGGATGATGGATTGTGGATTGTTTTGTCTGTGTATTTAGGGTGTTTGCAACAGCTGCCATTTCTCCTGTGCTTCTATCCCCAGATCTTCATTTCTAATGAAGTTATGATGTTGTTTGGATTCAACCAAGAGCAATAGCAGAAGACAGCTTGGCAGAAGATGAAGAAATTTGGCAGGAGAAAATGTGATTGGATGACCCATATTTTGATAAGTGCTTCAGTTTTGGAATTGTCCAGTTTTACATTGTAGCATTACGTCACAATTATGAACACTGCATCATACATCTGAATTTTCTATTATTTCAAATGACAAATGCTTTATCTGTTTTTGGCTTTCCTGTCTGGTTCTCCTGCACAAATCCAGAAAATGCTTCAACTTTCTGATTGAATTGAAAACTTGGGTCCTCACTGGAGTAATTTGCTGAAAACCAAATCCTACTATTCCTAAGTTGCCAGAAAAGTTGAAAAAATATTCAGAAGTACATTGAATTCAGTGCAGTTGGCAAAGTAGTGTCATGTGTACTTCCTTAAATCCCAATGCTTGATTTCACTTTCTCTCCATGTTTCTTTCAATCCTATGATGAGTTTGTAAAGAAGACCGAAGCTGAACTCAGTACAGATCTTGATGTTGCCAGCTCAAACTCAACCAAACCGCAGATTAAAACTCTGTACTCCACTGCTGCTGAGAAACCGAAGATTAAACCTCCCTCTCTGCAGAGGTACTTTCAATAATGGACGTTAATTGTGACCTTAGGAAGGGATGCCTCTTGTATTTCTCTTTTATGCCCTAGTGGAACCCCTTTTGTCCAAATAAGTTGGTGATGATGTGGTTCTTTAGTTAAGGAGACCAGTACTTTTACAGAGACTTTACAGCAGAGAAGCGTGCCTTTTGGCCCAAAAGATTCGTGCAGTTAATTCGTCTCCATGCGAGTCTACTCCCACTTTGTCTCATCCCATCAGTGCATCCTTCTGTATATTTCTCCCTGAGGTACTCCCCTTTAACAAATTTGTGCTATTCAACTTCAGCATTCCCAGCTCTAGCAAGTTTCATGTTGTCACCTTTCTCAGAGAATAATGTTTTGTTTTGAACTTGTGATTCAATTCGTTAATGTTAACTTCCTGTTCAGTCAGCCTCACAAGTGAAAACATTTCTCTCTCTATGCAGCTCAGGCACCTTCAGCGAGGACCAGAGGCCTGATGGGAAGGTAACTTGAAAATGTAATAACTTAGCTCGGGAGTTCAGTGTTTTTCAATTCTTCGGTGGCAGGTGGAGCGGGAGGAGCGACAGCGAGGACCAGAGACCTGATGGGAAGATAACTTTGAAATATAAAAACTTACCTTGGCAGAGCGAACACTGAGCAGGAATGGACATGAGACTGCTGGGTAAGTGAGGCTTTTAAAGGAACAGCAGAGGGAGAGGGCACAGCAAGGCGCAGCGGACTGGTGGGTATATATTTGGGCAGCAGTTGAATCCCAAGATGCTACACGTGTAGTGTCACCCCCCCCGCCCGCGCCCCCTCCTCTCACCAAAAAAATGGCCTCCTGTGTGTTGCTAAGGTAAGGTGTTTCAATTGATATTTCTTGTGTTTCGTGTGATTGATTAAAAGTTGGCTATTAGATGGTTAGTTGAATAAGACCATAGAGAAGTACTAGAAATTATTTAATTCATAAATTTGTATAAATGAATTAAATAAGTAGAGATGGCTGGACAGGTGATGTGCTGTAGCTGTATGGTGTGGGAGCTGGCTGAACCCATTGTGAAGGGCAGTGACCATATCTGCAGCAAGTGTTGTTTGCTAAAAGAACTCCGGATCAGAATTAATGATCTGGAATCTGAGCTCCAAACACTGCGGCACATCCGGGAGGGGGAGAGTTACCTGGACGCAGTGGTTCAGGAGGCAGTCACACCCGGTAGATTAAATAATTCAAATTCAGTTAGTGATTAGGAACAAAAGGGTGTGACTGTAAGTGAGGCAGGAAAGGGGATTCTGAGTTCAGGAGTGGAGGAGCCTCAGCCCTTGACCTTGTCCAACAGGTGTGCGATTTTTGTTCCCTGTATGGATGAGGAAAAGGGCTGTGGACAGGATGAACCAGCTGACCATGACACCATGGTTCAGAAGGCCACTCAAGAGCGGGAGCAAAAAGACAAGTAGTTGTTACAGGGGATTCTGTAATTAGCGGACAGATAGTATCCTTTGCTAGCCGGATTGGGAGTCCCACATGGTGTGTTGCCTGCCCAGTGCCAGGATGCCGGACATCTCTGATTGGCTTGAAAGGATATTGGAGCAGGAGGGAGAAGATCCAGTTGATGTGATCCATGTTGGCACTAACAGCATAGACAAGGCTAGGCATGTGGGCCTGTGTGGGGAGTATCAAGCACTAGGAAGGAAATTGAAGAACAGGTCCTCGAGGGTCATAATCTCTGGATTACTACCCGAGCCACGTGCTAATTGTCATAGGGATAAGAAAATTAGGGAAGTAAACACGTGGCTAGGAGATTGGTGTGGGAAAGAGGGTTTCCGTTTCATGGGACATTGGCATCAGTTTTTGGAACCTGGGCGATCTGTACCGATGAGACAGTCTCCACCTGAACCGATCTGGAACCAGTGTTCTGGTGAAAAGGATAAATCGGGTGGTCACTAGGACTTTAAACTTATCAGTCTGGGGAAAGGGAAAGCAACAGGGAGTATGGAGTCAAGTAGAAAGATAAGCAGCGGGTAAGCATGTGTGCAGGGTTTAAGTTCAAGGCAGACTAGAATTGAAGCAAAAAAGGATAACTTCGAACATATTAGTAGAGATGTTGGAAATCATGAGGATAAGAAAACTAGGATTAAGGCACTTTACTTGAATGCTCGTTGTATTCATAACAAAGCAGATGAATTAACAGCACAAATCATGATGAACGATTATGATGTGGTAGGCATCATAGTGAGGTGGTTGTAGGGGGTTCAGGACTGGCAGTTAAACATCCAAGGATTTACAACTTAGAGAGAGAGAGAGAGAGGGCAGAGTTGCCTTTTTAGTTCAGAATGAAATTAAATCTATGGCACTGAATGACATAGGGTCAGATGATGCGGATTCTCTGTGGGTGGAGTTGAGCCATAAAGGCAAAAAAACCATAATGAGCGTTATGTACAGACCTCCCAGCAGTGTTCAGGACTAGGGGCACAGATGTACCAGGAAATAGATAGGGCATGTCAGAAAGGCAAGGTCACAATGATCATGGGGAACTTCAATATGCAAAGGACTGGGTGAATGATGTTGCCAGTGGATCCAAAGAAAGGGAATTCATGGAATGCTTACATGATGGCTTTTTGGAACGGCTTGTGATGGAGCCTACAAGAGAGCAGGCTATTTTGGACTGAGTGCTATGTAATGAGCCAGATGTTGTAAAAGATCTTAAAGTAAGGGAGCACTTAGGAGGCAGCAATCATAATATAGTCGAGTTCAGTCTGCAATTTGAAAGGGAGAAGGCAAAATTGGATGTAATGGTGTCAAAGTTAAATGAAGGCAATTACAGGGGCATGAGAGAGGAACTGATGCAAATCGACTGGAAGCAGAGCCTAGTGGGGAAGACAGTAGAGCAACAATGGCAGGAGTTTCTGGGTGTAATTGAGGACACAGTACAAAGGTTCAGCCCCAAAAAAAGGAAGATTATACGGGGGTGGGGGGAGGGGGGTGGCGAGGGCATTAGACAGCCATGGCTGACAAAGGAAGTCAGGAAATGGATCAAAGAGAGTGAGTAAGCCTATAAAGTGACCAAGAAAACTGGGAAATCAGAAGATTGGGAAGACTGTGAAAACAAACAAAGAGAGAAATAAAGGAGGAGAGGATCAAATAAGCTCACCAGTAATGTTAAAAATGATAGTAAAAATTTCTTTTAATACATAAGAAACAAACGAGAAGCAAAAGTAGAAATTGGGCCATTCCAAATTGATACAGGAAGGCTTGTGATGGGAGATAAGGAAATAGCTGAAGAACTTAATCAGTCTTCACAGTGGAAGGCATGAGTAATATCCCAACAGTGAAGGAGAGTTGGGGGCAGAGTTGAGTATGGTATCCATTACAAAAGAGAGAGTGCGAGAAAAGCTAACAGCTGTAAAAATTGATAAATCCCCTGGCCCAGATGGGCTCCATTCCAGATGTTCTGAGAGACGTGTCTGAGGAAATAGCAGAGGCATTGGTTGTCACTGGAGTCAGGGAAAGTCCCAGATGATTGGAAAATCGCTTTTGTAACTCCCTTGTTCAAGAAAGGATCAAGACAAAAGATGGAAAATTATAGGTTGCTTTGCCTCACCTCGGTTGTAGGAAAATTCTAGAATCCATCATTAAGGATGAGATTTGTAAGTTCTTGGAAATGTCGGGTCTGATTAAAACAAGCCAGCATGGATTTAGTAAGGCAAGGTCATGCCTGAAAAACTTGTGGGCATTCATTGAAGAGGTAACAAGAAGGTTAGACCAGGGAAACCCAGTGGATGTGATCTATCTAGACTTCCAAAAGGCCTTTGGTAAAGTGCCTCATGGGAGGCGGCTGAGTAAGGTGAGGGCCCATGGTGTTTGAGGTGAGCTACTGGCATGGATTGAGGCTTGGCCGTCTGAAAGAAGGCAGAGAGTTGGGATAAAAGGTTCTTTTTCGGAATGGCATCTGGTGACGAGTGGAATCCCGCAGGGTTCAGTGTTGGGGCCGCAGCTGTTCACTTTATATATTAATGATCTGGATGAAGGGAACTGGGGGCTTTCTGGCGAAGTTCACCAATGATAAGAAGTTAGGTGGACAGGCAGGATGTTCTGAGGAGGTGGGGAGACTGCAGAAAGATTGAGACAGTTGAGGAGAGTGGTCCAGGAAATGGCTGATGAAATTTAACGTGAGCAAATGTGAGGCCTTGCACTTTGGAAAAAAGAATACAGGCCGAGACTATTTTCTAAACGGTGAGAAAATTCATAAAGCCAAAGTACAAAGGGATCTGGGAGTGCTAGTCCAGGATTCTCTAAAGATTGACTTGCAGGTTGAGGCCGTGGTGAGGAAAGCAAATGTAATGTTGTCATTTATCTCAAGAAGGTTGGAATATTAAAGCAGTGATGTGCTACTGAGACTTTATAAAGCTCGAGATAAGCCTCACTTCGAACACTGTGACCTATTTTGGGCCCCACACCTCAGGAAGGACATACTGGCACTGGAGTGTGTCCAGCAGCGATTCACACGGATGATCCCTGAAATAGTCGGCTGAACATAAGATGAATATCTGAGAATCCTGGGATTGTATTCATGAGAGTTTAGAAGGTTGAAGGGAGATCTACAAGAAACTTAGAAGATAATGCATGGCTTAGAAAGGGTGGACGCTGGGAAGTTGTTTCCGTTAGGCAGGGAAACTAGGATCCATGGGCACAGCCTTAGAATTAGAGGGGGTCAATTTAGAACGGAAATGAGGAAACATTTCGTCAGCCAGAGGGTGGTTGACCTGTGGAATTCATTGCCACGGAGGCCGGGATGTTAAATGTCTTCAAGGCAGAGATTGATAAATTCTTGATCTCGCAAGGAATTAAGGGCTACGAGGAGAGTGTGGGTAAGTGAAGTTGAAATGCCCATCAGCCATGATTGACTGGTGGAGTGGACTCGATGGGTCGAATGGCCTTACTTCCACTCCTCTGTCTTATGGTCTTCATTTTTAAACTTCTCTATCAAATCTCGTTTTCAAAGTTCTCTATCCTGTCACTAGTTTATACAGTTAATGGTCGGGCCCTGGGGAGTTTTGCTGAACAAAGAGACCTTGGGATGCAGGTGCATAGTTTCTTGAAAGAGTAGTTGCTGGTAGAAAGGGTGGTGAAGAAGGCATTTGGCATGCTTGCCTTCAATGGTCAGAACATTGACTGTAGTGGTTGAGGCATTGCATTGCAGCTGTACAGGACATTGGTGAGGCCTCGTCTGGAATACTGCATACAGTTCTGATCGCCTTTCTACAGGAAGGATGTTAAATGTGAGAGAGTGCAGAAAAGATTTACAAGGATGTTACTGGGACTGACTTACAGGGAGAGGCTGAATAGGCTGAAGTATTTTTCCCCAGAGCATTGGAGGCTGAAGGGCTTTTGCAGAGGTTTGTAAAATCATGAGGGGCATGGATAGGGTGAATAGCCAAGATTTTTTTTCCCAGGGCAAGGGAGTCATAAACTAGAGGGCAAAGGTTTAAGGTGAGAAGTGAAGATTTAAAAAGGGCCTGAGAGGCAACTTTTTCAGGCAGATGGTGCTGCATACATGGAATGAGCTGCCAGAGTGGTGGAGAGGGGTTCAATTTTAACTTTTTGAAAGCATCGGGATGGCTACATGAATAGGAAGGGTTGAGAAGGATATGGATCAAATGCTGACAAACTGGGACTAGATCACGTTGAGATATCTAGTTTGTGCGGGTGAGTTGGGTCTGTTGTATAACTGACTCTATGACCCCTTGCCTTTTGACCCCCATGCTCAATCAATGTTTGGAGATGAAATATTTCATGGCCAGAACTATCTGGAGTTTAACATTTTTTTAAAAAAAGGTGCATTTGTAATGAAGTTGATCTGTTTATTCTGTATATGAAAAAGAAAGAGAATTAGTAATTATTTTTAAAGATGAAATGATGGCTGAAGGTTGCATTTGACTTAAAACCTGTATACTTGCTGCTGCAGAATATTATATGCTCATATAGAATATTATCAGTTCTATTGGGTGAGTTTTTGAGATGTGCCTTAAAGCAGTCTAGTGGGTGAAAGATTTCTCCAAAGTATTGAGTATTGTTGGAATGGAGAACTGCCACATATATTGTGATCCGACCCCCATGCTGTAATTTTTCAAACAATGAAATGGACAAGATCACTGCCCGTTCATATTCAATACCCTTTTATACATGAAATGTGACCTTAGTTTTGCTTCCCACTTCCCTATCTCTATCTCCTGAGGATCTGAAACCTGAATACAGACTGAGGTAACTAGTTGTTGTCAGGAACAACCACTTAACCCATGCTGTTACTAACTTAAGTGGGAACAAAATGGCTTCTCAATGCAAATAATATGACAAAATGGCTTCCAGGCTGCAAATTGACAATTCTGTTAAACGCTGCATAAAATAGCTTTTAACGCTGTTCGAGCTACATAATTGACTCATCACAGTCTGCGAGGAGAAAGTGAGGTCTGCAGATGCTGGAGATCAGAGCTGTAAATATGTTGCTGGAAAAGCGCAGCAGGTCAGGCAGCATCCAGGGAACAGGAGAATCGACGTTTCGGGTATTCCTGAAGAAGGGCTTATGCCCGAAACGTCGATTCTCCTGTTCCCTGGATGCTGCCTGACCTGCTGCGCTTTTCCAGCAACACATTTTCAGTGCTAATCACAGTCTGCCTCAACAGAGATTAGCAGACAATGCTTCCTTTACAGCATAGAAATAACTAGACTAGGTGAGACATTACTGGCCACCCTAACTGACCTTCAAGTGCAGATGGCAAGACTCGGTTAGTGAGATAAAAGTGGCTTAAGTGTTGGAAAACAAAGTTGGTTCCCAGGAAATATCATTGGACCGAGAAGCTATCAGTTAAGATTGTTTCATAAGTTAGTTTGTAATTGTCTAAATGTACTATACAATAATGGCCTGTACCTTTCTTTAAGAGAAGTATAAAAATGTCTGTTTGAAGGGGTGTAGGTTTGCTCGCTGAGCTGTAGGTTTGATATCCAGACGTTTCATTACCTGGCTTGGTAACATCATCAGTGGCGACCTCCAAGTGAAGCAAAGCTGTTGTCTCCTGCTTTCTATTTATATCTTTCTCCTGTATGGGGTTCCTGGAGTTTGTGGTGATGTCATTTCCTGTTCGTTTTCTGAGGGGTTGATGGATGGCATCTAGATCTATGTGTTTGTTTATGGCATTGTGGTTGAAGTGCCAGGCCTCTAGGAATTCTCTGGCATGTCTTTGCTTAGCCTGTTCCAGGATAGATGTGTTGTCCCAGTCGAAATGGTGTTTTTTTTCAACCATGTGTAGGGCTACGAGGGAGAGAGGGTTGTGTCTTTTTGTGGCGAGCTGGTGTTCGTGTATCCTGGTGGCTAACTTTCTTCCTGTTTGTCCTACGTAGTGTTTGTGGCAGTCCTTGCATGGAATTTTGTAGATGACGTTGGTTTTGTCCATGGGTTGTACTGGGTCTTTTAAGTTTGTTAGTTTTTGTTTGAGAATGTTGGTGGGTTTGTGTGCTACTAGGATTCCGAGGGGTCTTAGTAGTCTGGCTGTCATTTCTGAACATTCTTTGATGTATGGTAAGGTGGTTAGGGTTTCTGGTTGTGTTTGGTCTGCTTGTCGTGGTTTGTTCTTGAGGAATCTGCGCACTGTATTTTTTGAGTATCCGTTCTTCTTGAATACGTTGTACATGTGGTTCTCTGTTTTCCGAAGTTCGTCTGTGCTGCAGTGTGGTTCGTTGGAATAGTGTTCTGATACAGCTTTGATTGGAGGTTGCCACTGATGATGTTACCTAGCCAGGTAATGAAACGTCTGGATATCAAACCTACAGCTCAGCGAGCAAACCTACACCCTAAACCTCAACCTGAGCTACAAACTTTGCAAATGTCTGTTTTAAGCAATATGTGCAGCTCCTCTGAGGAACATGGAAGTGTATAACCTCTGTGTTTGTGGATGATCTGTGCCTGGCTGTATGAAAAATAAAGAATTAAATGTTAAAGAACCAGACCAATTGTGAGTGCTTTTTCACCGATCACGGAATAGAGAGATGTACAAGAAAGCTGGTTTTGTAATTTAAAGTATGACTCATAACTGGAGATGAGTCGTATTGCGTGCAGTTCTGGTCTCCTTCCTATCGGAAAGATGTTGTGAAACTTGAAAGGGTTTAGAAAAGATTTACAAGGATGTTGCCAGGATTGGAGGATTTGAGCGACAGAGAGGGGTTAAACAGGATAAACAGGTTAGGGCTGTTTTCCCTGGAGTGTCGAAGACTGAGGCGTGACCTTCTAGAGGTTTACAAAATCGTAAGGGGCAAAGTCTTTTCTGTGGGGTGGAGGAGTACAGAACTAAAGGGCATGGGTTTAGGGTGAGAGGGGAAAGATATAAAAGAGACCTAAGGGGGAACGTTTTCACACAGAGGGTGGTATGTATATGGAATAAGCTGCCAGAGGAAGTGGTGGAGGCTGGTACAATTGCAACATTTAAAAGGCATCTGGATGGTTATATGAATAGGAGGGATATGGGCCAGGTATTGGCAGGTGGGACTAGTTTGGGTTGGGATATCTGGTCGGCATGGACGAATTGGACTGTGCTGTACATCCCCATGACACTAAATGCAATTTACGACGATCTAGTGGAAATAAAATCGTGCAACAATTTTGTGATTCTGCCTGGGGTTATCACTGTTCAGTTGCCAGTTTTGCCTATTGCAGACTGTGTTGAAGGTTAGACAGAAATGGGGGAATGTTGCTCATTGAACGTGATTAAGTTAGACGGCTACAGAGATAAGTCTGGACAGTGGGACTATCTAGATAGCTCTTTGGGTAGCCGGGATGGACACAATGGGTTGAATGGTCTCATTCTGTACTTTAAAATTCTATGATTCTATAATTATGGATGCTACATCTGTGTCACCACTGTCCAGGAAGGTGGTGTTGGGATGTATCCATTATGAAATTACAGAGCTGATTATTCTGCATGTGCTGTGTGTTTTATGCTGCGAAATTCCAACTTTATAAATTATCTCCCATGTTTCCAGGACTGGATCTGCAAAGAGCTGGAAATCTCTTACTGAGAGTGAAATATCTAAAGCATCACTGGGCCCCATTACAAAGCAGGATATGTATGTAACACCACAAACTATAGGGCTTGTTTCTTTACAACAACTATGGCGTTAAGTTAGTTCAGGATTGCAAAATTCCATAAAATGTTTACGAGTAGTTTAATAAATTGACTTTGTTTATTCAGCAGCAAACTATCAGCATTCAAACCGGAAACTAACATAAATAGACAGCTGATGTATCTGGTTTTTTTGTAATTCTGCAATTCTCCACTAACTGCTTCAGCTCAACATGTTCTCCCTTGTAGCTGGATTTTTTAAATTTAGTTCAGACCACTATGTGCCATCACTAAACCTTGTTTTTAAAGAATCTAAATAACATATATTTCAAAAAGGCTTGTTCTTTCATTAAGAATGCACATTTTTTCGAAAGGTATAAAAATTGCATTCTCAAGCGCTTTCATTGCAAGATTACGTAAAGTAAGTTCATGTCCCACTTCAGAGACCTGTGTTTTGTGAATCAGACTGATGCACCAGTGCAGTGCCATGGGTGTGCTTTGCTGTTCGAGTGCGATCATTTGCTGAGCTGAGGCCCCGGCTGCTCATCAGATAAATGCAAAGAGTCTTTGCTACTTTTGAAAGACAAGCATAGAGGGTCCTTGTGGGTGTCTTAGCTAATATTCAGTCTTCAACGAACACCTAAAACAATTTATTTCATCTGTGTCATTGCTGGAACTATGCTGTTCAAAATTGGTTTTGGACTTCCAATGTTTCAACCATGTGCTGAAAGATTATTTGATTCATTACAATAAGATTTTGGGGATCATTGATTGTGAAAGACATTATATTTTGGCACTTTCTTTATAGATACCGAGTTATAAACACAAATTGCTTATATTTGTTACAGATCGAAGATCGTCGAGTCGAGATGGGCAGAAATCCAACTTGTTCAGTGAACTATGCATCAGATCGAAACAAGTCTGCACTCTTCGATAGTCGACTTGATCCCCCTCTAAGAGTCCTTCTCCAGTTTTCAAATGTTATTTGAAATCTCGACCTGACTTTGTTGAAGGGCTGGATAATGTGGCAGGAGCTCTTAAATATAGTCGTATGCCAGATCAGTTGGCATTTAGGCCAGAGGATGGTTCTGGTGATGAAAGTGTTGTGTCCAGTCATCAGTCTGTGCAACATGATATCCAGGAGGAACTTAGTCATCTAAAATCATAAGACTCTGATGTCGAGGATGTACTAGGCTTGTCTCAGCAATCTGATCAGTCTGAACCCTTGCTGAAATGAGACATTGAGAAACTGCAGCACATCAATGTCCCTGAGCATATCAAGGAATTAACTCCAATAAACAGAGTCCTATCTGATGACACAAAACAGCCTTTAGTAGCTTACCTTGTTGAAAAGACATTTGAGGACTTGAAGGATGAGGAATATTACTTGCACATGGACGGCAATCCTGATGAGGAGGACGGTGCAAGTGATCATTCAGCCAGTTCTGTGAAGATTGTCACATCAGTTAAGTCGGGCACCTCCATTGCATCTGCGCTATCTGACTCTGGAGAACTCCATCAGAGAATGATTCTTATTCTCAAGATTTTGAGTACCTTTCCCAAGGAAAGGAAGCAACTTACTCAGAAAGTTTTGAGTCATTGCGAAGGAGGAATGAAGACATGAATAAAAGTTTACACGGTGGGAGTTGCAAAGCTGGCCCAGAATCTGCAGAAGCCCTTTCGCGAAGGATCAAAATCACCAGTGACAAAAATCTCACTGAGGCCCAAGTGCTCTCCTGTCCTGTGCATTTCAGCAGGAGGGAATGAATGACCAATGTGTCTTCCAGTGCACAAAGGGAGGAGTTTTCACTAAATATCCACAGGAACGCTTCAATTTCTCTGTTGAATTTACTCAACAGGGAAAAGGCTCAATTTAAAGTATCATTCCTCGAGCCTGAATCTGAGGAAATCCATGAGGAGCACGTGGACATCAAAGGAGAGGAACTCAAGGACAATCGTGAGGATAGTGAAGACTTTAAAGGAGATGATCGGAAGAGCAGTGATTCAAAAGCCAATTCTTTGGTTGATATGTTGCCATCTTCCTTTGTGAAGGACGCTATTGAACATTCAGCTTACTAATCAAGGATTACAGTTCAAACTGGATGTTGAATCCTGGCCCAGGTCACCTTCCAAGGCTCCAAAGGAGGAACACAAGACTGTTATCCAGTTGGAGACATCCGAAAGAGATGACAGTGTTGATGATAAGGAGGAAGTATTATCTCCAGATCTTTGTCCCTGACCTGTAAGTATTAATTTTGAAGCTGTTTTGGGATGGATTTGAATTTCAAGAATTGGAGATGTGTTATTGGTCTCGAAGCATTGATGCAATTGTTTTAGTCATGATTCCAGAGCTTGTTAAATTCCCACAGTTGAACATACAGGTAGACAATTCTTTATTCGAAATCCCGAAATCTGAAAAGCTCCGAAATCGGAAGTTTATGTCGTGAATTTTTTTTGTCTAATTAACAAAGTTGTTTGGGTTCACTCCACACCCACTCGACCCACATCACACTGGGGGTGTGGCCCAGCACTGGCAGGCGTCAGTTCTGTCTCAGGGCTCATAGTTTTCACAGGTGGGTCTGTTGTTCAGTAAGAGTTTTAAAACTTTTACTGTTAAACTGTCACTCTGAAAACTAAAGAATTCCAAATTCTGCAAACCAGCTGGTCCTGAGGGTTTCGAATAAAGGATTGTCTCCCTGTCGTACCGACAACAGGATGGTGGACCAATGACAGGATTGTTGTTGTTTCCCGAACAATATGTCAAAATACAACTCCACTTTCTTCAGGCACATTTTGCAGGTCATCATTTTCAGAAATTACCCTGTGTTCCACTTTCCCAAGGACCCTTTACCAAAAGACTGTTGTGAGGAATATCTTGATAAATTGTGAAATATATTTGTGGG
Source organism: Chiloscyllium plagiosum (assembly GCF_037043375.1). Classification (NCBI taxonomy): domain Eukaryota; kingdom Metazoa; phylum Chordata; class Chondrichthyes; order Orectolobiformes; family Hemiscylliidae; genus Chiloscyllium; species Chiloscyllium plagiosum. Next base: position 114,385,621 of record NW_028270147.1, read on the forward strand.
TGATAAAATCAAGTTGTGGGGAATGTACTTAAAATTTCTGGTGTCTCGTTGTTTTCTACCTTGCCCATCAGTTCTCAAAATATGTATAAGTACACCCGATTATTTCTCAAGGATTTAGTGACCATTTCTACTGTGTAATTATTGAGTTTAGAACTTAAAGATTGCTATTGAAATTCAAATCTTTTCCTCCTGCACTTTTCTGACCTTCCCTCAAAGGGAGGCAATGTTTTTAAAGAGGTTTTTTTAAAAAACTAAGTTTTGAATCATGCTTTTCAATCTCTGGCTAAATCAGTTCACACACAGTTTATCCAGCGTAGTGTTCTGAAGCAAAGTCCCGAGCCTGAATGACCATCTGATTAGAAGAACAGAAGGGTTTATGGTTTGCACATATTAACATTGATTGGACAAGCAGCTCTTTTCATGGAAGTGCTTGACAAGTTCTCATACTGTCCATTCCTTTCTGAGCAATCAATGCAGGAAATCGCTGAAATAGGACCTTGGGTCACTTTGATTTGATACAGCAACATCCTGACTAAACTGACACATTCTTTTCTGATTTGCATTTACCTACAAATTGCAGGAATATAAAAGGGATGCAGCAGTCAACTGAAAATGATCTGATTTTGGAAAGCTGAAGCTCAGAACCTTCAGTATGAAATCGTTCATTCCCCTAAGTATAATAAATAGAAAGATGTAGAGAGTGTGAGCAGAAGAGTGTTTTGTGAGGTGAGATTCAGCTTTTGGCATTTGAACACAAAATTATTTTCCCTTAGTTAAGCAAGAAAGGTGTGGGTGAAGAGTGCTCCACAGCAGCTCTGATTGATAATATGTATAACAGAGCATGTTAAAAACATTATCTCGATCCTGATGACTGTATTGAATTCAATTTACCATTTTGCCCCTTCCCTAAAAATCCAAAACCCCTTTCTCCTCCACTGTTTGTACTCTCCCATTATTAATTTATCATCCTCATCATCATCAGACTGTTATCCATTAAATCCCATCTGTCATAACTTTGTTCACTCTGAGAATCTATAGTTTCTGTTTCTATTTACATAATATATGGTGTCTCTTCCAGTCACTCAGTATTTGTTTCAAGTTCTTCTGTATCATTTCTGTCTTTCTATTGCTGTTTCCATTTGTTGATAAGACAATATATGATTATTATTCACCTTCTTAAAACTCTCTAGAATCATGATCTTCCACGTGTCACTCCATAATTTTCAGATAAAGAGTGCCTCAAAGGTTGAACTTCTCAATCTGTGATCATGTCTGTACCTCTTTTCCTGATAATATCTTGAGAATATGCACTATGTTGAGATTCCCAAAATTGACCAAAATATTTGAAGATCTTATGCAACTGTAATGGAAATTAAATCGACTTGACTCAACTATTAGCAAGAGCAAAGAAAGGAGCTTTATTTAAATTCTGCAGAATATTCAGCTAGATGCCTCAATGTAAGGGGTATCTGAGCAGTGTTCAGATACTTGCCTTATACTGTTTCTTATCACGCTCTCAAAGGCAAAGACTGGGAAAACTCAAATTGTTATTCTCTCATCCCCTGGTCTTGGACATGACAGTTCTTCAGCTTTCGCTGAGTACGACTATCGCAAGGTCAAGGTGAATGATTACAAATTCAAACAGCTGACTGCAGACCTCCTCAAAGTATTGTTTACAAAGCTCAGCACAGCATTAAGTTTTAGAAAAGCATTCTCTTTCAAATTTCACAGTAAATGGATAATTTTCCATTACACAACTTAATGTGACTTAAATTGTTTGTGTCCAGTTGGAAGAGCCAGCTGTTTTTTTAATGGCCATATCTATCACCTTAAATTGCCTGTATGTTTGAATACTTTGTGGCCTTTGCTGTAATCGGATTAGGAACTTACCATTTCAGGTGTAATTCCTTTTTTATCTTCTCAATATATGACTTCGTCTCACTCTCAACTTCAATTCCATCTTCCGGTAAATATTCTTCTGTATCTGTCACTGCATTACAATTCCATCTCTGTCCCTTCAACCCAAGTTGGAATCATTTAGTTTCCATCTCTTAAATTCCCAAGTCAAGATTGTGTTTATTACTATAACAATTAAGGGCAATCTGAGCATGGGCTCCTGTGGGTCCCTTCTATTCTCCGCACCTTTCTTGTGTGAAATCTTTATTTTACTCTGACCCTTGCATTTTCCCAACCACCTCTATCCATTTGACTATGCTCCCCTTCATTTGAGGTGCCCTTGAGTTTTGCCATTGGTCTCCTCAGAGGCAACTACTTGAAATAATTTCTGAAAATCCACGTCAACCATGTAAACTTTTTCCCACTAATCTGCTCTTTTACAAATACAACCTTGTCAAATTGTTTGGTAGGTTCACAACCTGCTCATTAGAAATTCATGCTCATTTCTCCTGATTAGCTACGGTCTCTTCAAGTGCTCATACTTCACTCCATATTGTTCACTCTTAATTTACCAACAAATGAAGCAAAACTAACTAATCACAAAATTCCTGTTTTGCTTTTTTTGAACAAGGAGTTAGCTGCCCGATAATCCTCTGGTCGAATTTTAGGATATAATAATTGGAGCCATGATAGTTTGCTTTCTATTTGCAGCATGTCCCATAGGTGTCATTCATTTTGTTTCAAAGGTTTGCCTCCTTTTATGTTGTGGTGCCTTCCTTAGTATTATGCAGGTAATCTTATCTAATACATCCGCACCTACCCTTGGTAGTTCTGCAATCCTATTAAACCCCTTCTCTAATCTCTCTTTTGCCTTTTCTCCTGTATTCATTGATATTCTAAATGTATCCTGGTTCAGATCGTGGTAAGTTGTTATTTTATGTATTTTGAACAGTATTCCCTTTTGTTTTCACTGTAGCAATCTAACAAACATTTTTTTGGGGGGGAGAGGACGTATCTAATATAATCTTTTCTCTGTTACTCTTTTCCTTCTTCCACCTTGTATTTAACATGACGAGAGAAATTTTCACTGAGGTATTTTCTGAAGATCCCAGTTCCAGCCGACCTCCATGGATGAAGCCAAGCCAAACTAGCTCTGTTTTTTTCAAACGAGCGAGGAACCCACAGAATTTAAATGAAGCGAAGCTAATAACTCCATGTCATGCTTTTGTCCTACTTGTCAGTAATAATGTTGCAAGTGTGATGCTGTTTGGAGTTAAAATATGTAGATCGATTAAGTGAGTGACTCAACTTGTAAAGAGTGGCCACTATCCTGACTTGAAATCTGTCACTGCTTCTGGGAAGTCCCTCCCTAATGAGATTGTGGGTCCAGCTCAGCACCATCTTCTCAAGGACAACTGGGAAGGGGCAATAAGTGCTGGCCAGACAATGATGCCCACATTCCATGAACAAACTAAAGAAATATTTTCCTCTAAGCTCATTGAACACCAAGGAACACCATTTTAATTCTAAACTCCTCAATAAACATTCTTTTAAAATGACTCTCAGGCTCTGGGCATCGCCGGCTGGCCAGCATTTATTGACTGATCCTAGTTGCTTTTGAGAACCTGGTGAGCTATCTTTTGTAACCACTGCAGTCCATGTGCTGTAGGTAGACTCACAATGCCCTTAGTGGTCAGATGCATGGCAGATGCAGTTCAATGTGGATAAATGTATGGTTATCCACTTTGGTGGCAAGAACAGGAAGGCAGATTACTACCTAAATGGAATCAATTTAGGTAAAGGGGCAGTACAAAGAGATCTGGGTATTCTTGTACACCAGTAAATGAAGGTAAGCATGCAGGTGCAGCAGGTAGTGAAGAAGACTAATAGCATGCTGGCCTTCATAACACGAGGGATTGAGTATAGAAGCAAAGAGGTTCTTCTGCAGCTGTACAGGGTCCTGGTGAGACCACACCTGGAGTACAGTGTGCAGTTCTGTTCTCCAAATTTGAGGAAAGACATTCTGGCGATTGAGGGAGTGCAGCGTAGGTTCACGAGGTCAATTCCTGGAATGGCGGGACTACCTTACGCTGAAAGACTGGAGCGACTGGGCTTGTATACCCTTGAGTTTAGAAGACTGAGAGGGATCTGATTGAGACGTATAAGATTCTTAAAGGATTGGACACTCTGGAGGCAGGAAACATGTTTCCGCTGATGGGTGAGTGCCGAACCAGAGGACACAGCTTAAAAATACGGGGTAGACCATTTAGGACAGAAATGAGAAGAGACTTATTCACCCAGAGAGTGGTGGCTGTGTGGAATGCTCTGACCCAGAGGGTAGTGGAGTCCCAGTCTCTGGATTCATTTAAGAAAGAGTTGGATAGAGCTCTCGAGGATAGTGGAATCAAGGGTTATGGAGATAAGGCAGGAACAGGATACTGATTAAGGATGATCGAAGGGCAGAAGGGCAGAATGGCCTACTTCTGCACCTATTGTCTATTGTCTATTCCAGTAATTTGATACAGCAATCCTGTAGAAACAGTGATATTTTTCGAAGTCAGGATGGTGAGTGTCTTGGAGGGGCACTTGCAGGTGACAGTCCTGTGTTTCTAGTCTCACCTATGCCCTACAGTTTTGGATTTCCTACACCGGTTAAAAGACTTGTCTATTTACCCTATCCATGCCCCTCATGATTTTATAAAATCTTTACACAGTCACCCCTCAGTCTTCTTTGCTCCAGGGAAAATAGCCTCAACCAATTCATCCTCTTCCTATAGCAGAAAACTCCCAACCCTGACAACATCCTTGTAAATCTTTTCATAACCCTTTCAAGATTCACAACATCCTTCCCAGAGCAGGGAGTCCAGAATTGCATCGAGTATTTTAAAAGAGGCCTAATCAGTGTCCTGTAGAGCCGCAGCATGACCTCCCAACTCCTATACTCAGTGCTCTGACCAATAAAGGCAAACATTCACTATCCTGTTTACTTGTCACTCCACTTTCAAGGAACTATGAACCTGCACTCCAAGGTCTCTTTGCTCAGCAACACTCACCAGTGCTTTACCATTGAGTGTATAAGTCCTGACCTGATTTGCCTTTCCAAAATGCAGCATCTCACATTTATCTGAATTAAACTTCATCTACAACTCCTCAGCCCATCTTTTCGAGATCCTGTTGTATTGTTAACCTTCTTACTGTCCACTGCACCTCCAATTTTGATGACATCTGCAAAGTACTAACCGAAGTATGTGGAGAAAGTGAGGACTGCAGATGCTGGAGATCAGAGCTGAAAAATGTGTTGCTGGAAAAGCGCAGCAGGTCAGGCAGCATCCAAGGAGCGGGAGAATCGACGTTTCGGGCATAAGCCCTTCTTCAGGAATGAGGAAGGTGTGCCAAGCAGGCTAAGGTAAAAGGTAGGGAGGAGGGACTTGGGAAAGGACATTGGGAATGCAATAGGTGGAAGAAGGTTAAGATGAGGGTGATAGGCCGGAGAGGAGGTGGGGGCGGAGAGATCGGGAAGAAGATTGCAGGTCAAGAAGGCGGTGCTGAGTCCGAGGGTTGGGACTGAGATAAGGTGGGAGGAGGGGAACCATACTATGTTCCATGTTCATATCCAAATCATTTATGTAAATGACAAAAAGCAGTGAACCCAGCACCGATCCTTGTAGGTCACCACTGGTCACAGGCCTCCGACTGGAGATGGTTATTGATTGGCAGTTTTGGTGCAAAAATCACTTGCCTCTTGTCAGTCCAAACCTGCATATTGTGTAGATCTTGTTGCCTTTGAATATAGACTGCTTCAGTATCTGAGGAGTTATGAATGTTACTGAATAATGTGCAATCTCTCTCTCTCTCTCTCATTCCCCCATTTCCGATGAGATTTCTTCCCCTAACTCCTGATTCCAAATTTCCTTGACTCTCTCCATGTCCCCCAAGACATTCCCTCTCTGCAGATGATATATGGTACTAACTGAAAGACCGTCCCCACGTCGGAGCACTCATCATTCTGTATCCGACTTGTAGGGCTAGGTCAAGAACTTGGTAAATTTAATTAATTTTAGCGCCAAATAAATGATCCAAGCCATCCCGCAAACCTCCGCAGCACCTGGTTGGGTAATAACAAAGGGAACATCCTCACAGGATATAACAACCAAGGAAGAACAGTCATTTTAATCAAGGCTATATGGCCTCACCATGATCTGGGTATTCCCTCCCATCGCTGCAAATCCTGCTTTATCCTCTCAAACAGCGACACAAAGTTAGCTCCAAACAGTTGCAGGAAGTGAGGGGTGATAAAAATTCCCAGATAGAGAAAAGCTTTCTGTGACCATCTAAAAGGAAACTCCATTCCATCCTCCACCTTCAGTACCTCCACCAATCCCCCCACAGGCAGGACTTCAGATTTTGGAAAATTTATTCTGTATTCCGAAGAGCTGCCTAATAATTTAATGTTTTGTATGATCTGGGGTATGGACATTTCAGGGTTAGCTAAAAACAGTAGGACATTGTCCATATAGAGAGTGATTTTTATTTCCCCAACTCCCACCTTCGGGGAAAGAGAATTTCAGGGTCTTTTCAGACAGCCTCTGCCAGTGGTTCAAGTACCAAGGTAAACCGTAGGGGCAACAGGAGACATCCCTGTCGGCTGCCACTCCCCACACCAAAATTACTCAATTTAACCCCATTCATGATAACTGCCGCCTTGGGGTCTTTAGAAACACTGCCATCCACCTGGCAAAGGCCCCTCCCACACCAAAACGATCTAGAACAGCAAAGAGATACGACCATTCCACCCAATCAAAAGCCTTTTCTGCCTCCAGGGAGACCACCAAACCCGGAATCATTCTTTGCTGACACAGTTGCACTATGTTCAATACCTGCCTGATGTTGTTGGAGGAGCTGCGGCCCTTGATAAAACCCGTCTACTCCTCTTTTATAATAACAGGCAGCACCTTCTTCAGTCTCAGAGCTAACACCTTTGATAGAATTTTAAAATCCACATTCAACAACGAGATGGGTCTATACAATACACAATCCTCAGGGTCTTTTCCTTTCTTTAAAATAAGAGCGATATTAGCCTCTGTAAGAGAGGGCAGAAGACAGTCCTGGCGATACGAATGACTATACAGCTCTGGCAGTGGTTCAGCTGACATGTGTATGAGCTCCTTGTAAAATCCACATGGGAATCTGTCTGGACCAGGTGCCTTATCCCGTTGGACCTGCCTTACCGCCTCTTGCACCCCCTGTACTGTGAGAGGTACATTTAAAAGGGAGGCCTGATCTGCATTTATACCAGGGAGGTCCAAGTTTTCAAAAGAGGATTCCATTCTCACTTCTCCATCCCCACAGCCCTCTGACCGGTATAACTCTGCATTGAACTCCCAAAATCTGGCATCGATCTTCCTCAGTTCACGAGTGACATTGCCAGTTCTCTCCCTGATAAACACAATGGACTGTGGAGCACTTTCCTTCCTCGCCAGGTAAGCCAGGGATCTACCTGGCTTATCCCCATATTCAAACAGCCTTTGGTTTGCAAAGGAGACCCTTCTCTTTGCCACTTGTGTGAGCGCTGAGTCCAGAGCAGCCCGGAGAGCCGTGACCCGTTGCAATTTGACCCCGGATGGTCTGGGATAATGTACCGATTTGGCTGCCTTCAGCCAGGCCTCGAGTATCAGCTGCTGCTCTCCTCTCTGCCTCCTTCTCATTGTCAAGTGTGAAATAATCAAACCCCTTAAGAATGCTTTGGTGGTCTCCCAGAGCACTGATGGGTTAATGGCCACGCCCAGATTGATGTCCCAAAAACCCTGAACTCCCTTGTGATACACTGTACAAAGTTGTCATCCTTCAACAGAAACAGATTCATGCGACATTGCTGTGTGTCTACTCCACTACCTTTGGTCTTAACATCTAAATATACTGCCACATGGTCCGAAATAATAATGCTCCCAATCCTGCGGTTAACACCAAGTCCAAATAAACCGAAGGAACAAAGAACATTTCAATTCTTGTGTGGCACTTGTGCGGGTTGGAGTAAAAGGTAAAGTCCCTCCCATTCGGGAGGAGACACCTCCACACATCCACTAGCCCCAACTCCTCTCACAAGTCCACTAACTGTCTAGTCTGCAGAGGTGTACCCGACAGCTCCTTTGGCATCCTGTCCACCCCAGGGTCCATGAGACAATTAAAGTTTCCTCCTATAATCATACGGCGCATCCCAAGAGCCATTAACTTAGAGACTGCATCAACTAAAAACTTGAGAGGATGCGCCGGGGGACAGTAAACGTTCAGGATGGCATACACTTCTCCGTGTCCCAGAGCGTTGAGAATAATGAACCATCCATGCTCATCCTTAGTTTGATCTATCACCTGAAATGGGAGGTTCCTTCATACCAGTATGGCCACTCCTCTGCTTTTGGAGTTGAAGGAGGAGAAGAACAGCGTATCGTATTCTCCCTGCTGTAATTTCAGATGTTCCCTGTCAGTCAAATGCATCTCTTGCAGTAGAGCGATGTCAACCCTTTCCCTCTTAAGATTTGAGAGCACCTTCTTCCTTTTGACCACACACTACAGCCCGCAGTCCACCGAGAGGAACAAGCCCATTCAATGTGTGACGAGTGGGAAAAAAAAGACTTTATCAAATCTGAAGACTATTTCTACAAACGCCACCAAAACTTCTAAAACTAAAAAAAACTAACCACTACTCCTAATGTCAACAAATAAACACAAAAAACACACATTTCCAGAGATCCACCCCTTGCCCATAGGGGCCTTTCACTCCCAACCTCACAACCATCCCAGCACGTTCCAGTTAAGGTCATGCCCCAAACCCAAGCAATGGGGAAAAAAACATATTATTTCCACTCCGACAAGTTAACAATGGACACCCACCCCTCCCCCTTCTCATCTCAACCCCACACACCTTTACATCAAAGGAGTAACCACCCTCACCCAGCAAATCAGAACAATAGAATAGCTAATAACCACCAAACAGCTATAATATAAAACAAACCGGATCTCTCACTAAAGCAATACCAAGCCTATAAAGCGCGAGACCCCAAAAGGGAAAAGAACAAAGAGAGAGAAGATTAAAAAAAATTACGTTATGCCATTGTCTGCACGCCTCTTTTCCTTCCTCCTCGGTCAAAGTCTATCATTTCAGCAAGTTCAAAAGTTCTTTTACTTTTTCCGCCGAGTCGAAGTTGTAGACAGTTCCCCCATAACTGAAACGTAGCACCGCCGGGTAACTCAGAGTATTCAATGTTTAATTTTTTTTTCTTGACATCATCAAAAGTCTTTCTTTTCTTAATTATAGCCCCAGAAAATTCATGAAAAAACATTATTTTCAAACCTTTATAAGCCAAAGCCTATGGATCCCTTCCCAGTCTTCTGGCTGTTTCTATTATTAAATGCTTTTCCTTGTGATGCTGGAGTCGCACTAGGACCGGGCGGGGGCACTGGGCCGGCCCAGTCCTACACATCACGATGCGGTCGGCCCACTCCACACTCACCCGGCCCAACTCGATCTCCAGGCCCAGCAACTCCGGAAGCCACCTCTTGAGGAAATCAGCGAGGTTTTCACCTTCTACATGCTCAGGTAAGCCCAAGATCTGTAGATTTTTCTCCGACCTTGATTTTCGAGGTCGTCTGTTTGTTCCTTCAGGGCCTGAACCTGCCCTTCCAAGGTTCGAACCCGCCCCTTGGACCTTTCCATCGTGGCCTCCAAGGCTTCGTTAGTAAATTCTGTTGCTCCACTGAACTTAAGGACGCTGCCACAGGGTTTGACATAATGGCTGTGGGTGTGCCCGACATAGGGGAGCACCCTGCCTGCTGCACTCCTCTAGCTCCCTTTCCTTTAGATGTCTTCATTTCAGCTTCAGATCTTCCCAATCCTAATTTAAAGGGGCTCTAGGTTCTCTCCCGACTTTCTACCACAAACCTTCGTCAGGGGTGACTAATGGGGGGAGGTATAGGAGCCCACCTTGCCTGGGATATGGCACAGAATCCAACACACCAGACTGTTCAGACTGCCGCCATCTTGAATCTCCCATACCCATTCTCTACTGATCACATCCTCAAAACCTTCCAGAAGATGTGTCAGGCCTGATTTCCCTTTAGTAAATCCATGCTGACTTGGACCAATCCTGTCACTGCTTTCCAAATGCTCGGTTATTGTATCTTTAATAATTGACTCATGTAAAATTCCTCATTTTCACACTCCCTCCTTTTATTAAAAAGTGATGTTACATTGGATACTGCCTAGTCCATTAGAGTCTACAGAATGGTGATCATTTTCCAGCAATGTGTCCACTATTTCTACACCTGCTTTCTTATGGACTCTGGGATGTAGAGCATCAGGCCCTGGGGACTTACCGAGTTTTGATTCCATCAGTCTCCCCAAAACCATTTCCCGACTAACAAGGATTACCTTCAGTTCCTCCTTCACACTTGACCCTCTATCCCCCTGCATTTCCTTTCAATACGATTAGCATTCTTGGATATTTAGTTCCCAGCCCTGATCCCCTTGCAGCCACGTCCCTGCACTACAGGCTCATTTACCTTGTTTCATAAACTCGATACATCAAAGCACAACAACAGTCGTGCACTGACTGCCTCCTTCTCATAGTTATCTCCTTTAGAAATCACAGAATCCCTACAGTGTGGAAGCAGGCCATTCAGCCCAGACTGACCCTCCAAATAGCATCCCACCCACCCTACAATTCCCATGGATAATCCTCCTAACCAACACATCTTTGTGACAATGGGAGGAAACCCAAGTAGACACGGGGAGAATGTGTAAACTCCACACAGTCAGTTGGAATTGAGTCTGTCTCCGGAGCTGTGAGACAGCAGTGCTAACCACTGATCTACCATTCCACCCTGCGGTGCCTCAAGTTCAATTCCGTCTCAGGGGCAATTAGGGATGGGCAATAAATGCTGGCCCTGCCAGTGACACCCACATCCCAAGATGCACTTTAAACAATGTCTGTTCTTTTATGGGGTTTGTTAGGAGTTGGCGACAAATGTTCAAATGGATTGTTTTGCCAGTTCATGTTCGTAGAGTTAAAATCCCTTCAAAAGGCAGGGATTAAAATTGCTTCTCTTGTTTTTCAGGCCGTGAGAACACTCAGCCCAAGCTGACCCTGCTACCCCACTCCCCAGAGCAGGTCAATGCCAAGAGCACTGCCGCCCTGGTGTGCCTTGCCAATCACTTCTATCCCGATGAGCTGGAGGTGCAGTGGAAGAAGGGCAGCCATTTTGGACGGGGTTCAGACCAGCAACTACCTGCGAGCTTCAGACAGCACCTACAGTGTCAGCAGCCTGATGACCCTCTCTGGGTCTGACTGGGTGTCCAATGCTCGCTTCTCCTGTGCCCTCACCCACGTGACCCTCCCCTCAGCAAGAGCATCAGGAGATCAGAATGTGTGTAGAGTGTTTGAGACAGTCCACAGAGGAGACACAACTTTAAATAGAACAGGGCTGAGCTGGCAGGACAAAGGTCATTGTCAGCACTGAATTTCAACTCTCTTCCTTCTTGGGATTGGCTTGGTGACACTTCTGAGGTTCAAGGGTTAAGGCAGGTCATTGCGATCATCAAAAAGAAGCATTACGCTGTATTAGACTTCATGCTGACCCTGTTCTGGGAGTGTTTGATTGGGGCAGTGATGACCTGTGATGCCAAGTCAAACCTATTGAAAATGCTGAAGACTGTCAGCTGTACAAAAACAATGTGAACCTCAGAAGTCTCTGCTTCAGTAAAACAGACCTACTTCCTGCTCAGCCGCCAGTTCCAGTTTAAGGTTTTGTCACTGTTTAAAGGAACAGGATTCTTAGGTTATTGAGAAAATCTCCACAAGTGTTTTCCTCAAGCTCCATTGTGGCTGTGAATTTGTGCAGCTTCCTCTGCCTGGGCTGTTAATTGCAGTCTGTTTTCTGTCAATGTCAATCTGGGAAAGGGAATAAAGATGAAGAAGATTCAGTCTCTGTCTCGTGTGTGCTTTGGAAATGGCCAGAGCTGAAGCCTCAGGGAAAGCTGTGTGAAGTGTTAACCTCCACCCTCAAGGCCTGGAGAATGAGGGGGAGAATAGAGGGGGCAATGGGGTCCCCAGAGCAGGAGGGCAATGCTACCATTGTGTCCAGAAGGGGCACTTTCAGCAAGAATCCACAACCCCAAGGAAATCTTTCCCAATAAATGGGGAAAAGAAGGAAGGTAGGAGGGGACAATGGGGAATACAATAATCTGATGGAAATTCCCCATCAACGCTCACCCATCCCTTAGGCACAGCAAGATCACAAGCCAAGAAATTCAAATCAACTGTTAGGGTTCCCAGTGGCTCTGGCTCCCTATATTGATGAATATGACAAGCAGGACCTTGTTACTCAGAATAACAATTGCACAATAACAATTTGGGAAATAAATATTCCATAAATTAGACCTGGGTTTTCTTTACTCTTCAAATGAAATGAAATTGTCCCGTGTGTCCCTGGGGTGAGATTGAGAATGTTCAGTCCGGGGGAGTCTGGGAGTCACAGCTGGGGAGGACAGTCAATGATAAACTGGTTCCACTTTCTGCTGTCATATTCTGTAGCACCTGGGCCATCTCAGAGAGGATCATCCAGGGCTCAGGGTGGATTCCAGAGCAGCTCATTGTGTTGACTGTTGTATTCCTCAGTCCACATGTGGCTCCGGCAATCTCACTCCATGGTTCTGGTATCAGTGGGGCCCAATGAGGCTGAAATCTTATCCAAACAGACCCTCACACAGCGGGGAGGCTGCTGGTGGCTGAGAAACCCCTTGGATTCAGTCCCAGATTCCACTGTGGCTCTTTCATTCAAACACAGCATTAGCACACTGACACCACATTCAGAGGGCAATCCTGAGATGGGGCAAGTTTGGTTCTTGATTCCAGTGTGAGGAAATGGGGGCTGGGTGTGAAATGTCTAGTCTGAAACTGGTGGGGGCACTTTATAATGAACAATAGAAACTGATATCAGGATAAAGTCAGGTATTGATGGGAGTGAGGAATATCTCAGTGATCTGTCTCCAGAATCCACAGACGACACACATCCTTCTGTCAGACCATGAAGGCTCAGAAACAGCTCCTTGACATTTAATATTTCTCCAACTTTCCTAGAAAAGGTGACATATTTTCTGCATCAGTGATTCCCTGGAACAGGACATTTTAAAAAGTGCTGTGGGAAGGGAACTGTTGCCTCTCAATGACAAAGCCAATGGAAGGATGTGGAGCTGGCACTGTGAAATGTTAGGGCACAGAGGATGACACCAGAAGCAATTCAATTTTGTCACTCTCTCCTTTGCAATTGCTAAACTGGTAATAATTGGTTTTCCCTCACAATTTGCTCTCTTGTGTTCGATCCACTTGCCTTTCTTGCTGTGCTTCTTTTGACTTGAGTCTGTGGGTAGCTCCATCAAAACCCAATTTCCTCACTCTCATCCAGGCCCCTGAAGAGATTAGAGACAAAACAAACTGCAAATGCTGGAATCCAACATTGACAAGCAGGAGGCTGGGAGAACACAGCAAGCCAGGCAGCATCAGGAGGTGGAGAAGTCTATGTTTTGGCTGTAACCTTTCTTCAGGAATGGGGGTGGGTTGGAGGGTAGGGGGAATGATGGGGGAGCTGCAGATAAAGGGAGTGGTGGTGAGATGGGGATAGGTGAAGATAGGTAGAGGATACTACCTGATTGGTTGATGGGAGGGACGAATACAAATTAATCTCTCCTATCGACTAATCAGATCATACTCTCTACCATTCTCAACCTATCCCTACCTCAACACCCTGCTCCGCCCCATTTCCTTTATCCCCTTTTCCAATCTTTCCTCATCACACAGCCCACTCATTCCAGGGATCAATCGGGTAAAATTCCTGTGAACCACCTCCGATGCATTTATATTTTTCTTTCAATAGGGAGACCAAAACTACCCTCAGTATTTGAGATGTGGTCACACCAATGTCCAGGAATAACTGAAACATCACAGTCTCACTTTCTGGTCTTTAAGCATGCCTACTCTTACTTGTACCAGGCTTCTTACTGTCCATGTCTAATTGCCCTGGACCTGGTAGTGATTAATTGTCTTCTTGAACCCCTGCAGTCCCTGTGCTGTTGGTAAACCCACAATGTCCTTAGGAAGGGAATTCCAGGATTCTGACCCAGTGATGATGTAGGAACAGCTTCATATTTCCAAATCAAACTGGTGAATGACTTGGAGGGGAACTTGCTGGGGTGATGGTCCCGTGTACCTGCTGCCCTTGTCCAAATATAAGTGGTCATGGGTTTGGAAGCTGTTGTCTCAGGATCTTTGGTGAATCTCTGCAGTGCATCTTGTAAATAGTACACAGAGCTGTTACTGAGCATCGGTGTGGGGGGAATGCGTGTGTGTGAATGTGGTTCCAATCAAGTGGGTAAACTTGTTTTCAACAATATTTAAATAAAATAATATAAAACAGCATAAAATTAAATATAAATAAAAATTTGCTGCCTTTTAGATAAAACTTCATTGAACCCAAAAAGTTAATCCTCCTCTTCCCACAGAGGCTGAACCTGTTCCCTTTCCCCAGCATCGCGCTTCTATTTGAGATTTGCAGTATTTTGTTTCTGTATCTGTTTTAACGCCATTGGTCAGCACACTGGGGAGATATTCCCTGAGATGGTCTCAAATCCCTTATATTCACATCAACCTGAGAGGGCAGTGGTTTAACCGATCATCCAGCAGATGGCGTCTTTGCCTTTGCCAGCCTCAAGATAGTGCTCCAGTGTCTGGAGTGGGGCTTGAAACCTGCAGGTTCAGGTGACGGTGTTATCACTGAGCCCATCTATTCTTTCCTGGGATGTGGGTGTCACTGACAAGACCAGCATTTGTTCCCCATCCCTACCTGCCCCGAAACTGAGTGGCTTGTTTAGCCTTTCAAATGGCAGGTAAGGGTCAGCCACATTGCTGGAGTCCTGGCAGAGTCAGACATCTACAACAGGTCGACAAGAACAAGGCCCTTTGGCCCAATGAGCCAAAGCCAGTCAAACAACCACCTCACTATCCTAATTCCATGTTCCAGTACTTGGCCCATAGCCCTGTATACCTTGGCATTCCAGCTGCACATTGAAATACTTCATGTTATGGGAGAGCTTCTACCTCAACCACCCTTACAGGCAGTGAGTCCCCAGACTGTCACCACCCTCTGGGTGAATGTGTTTCCTTATGTTCCCTCTTAACCTTTGGCCATTTACCTTTAATCTATATCCTCTGTTCATTGATTATAACATAACCCCATGTCACCAAGTCACCCTTTATTGACACATGAACAGTCCTTGACTGTAATGCCTCATAGAGAGTCAGACACCGGAGGCTCGGGGTCTCTGACACTCAGCCTGTTTATGTCAGCGAAGATTTTCCCGGTTATATCCTGGTAACGATTTGAGCTTTTCTTGTGAAACCCAGTTAGGAATTTTAATGGCATTGAATCTCCCACACACTCCCACCTCTCTTGATGCTCACCCTTGTCTGGTTAATTCTTCCCATTTCCTTCTCTACTTTCAGGTCATTCCATTTCAGTAAAATCTGTGATATTTCCACGAAAGATGTGCACGAGAAACCGCCATAGAGAAGCTCCCAGCCCTTCAATAGGAGGACGGCCAATGTTTGCAGCAAGCCTGGACTGTGCCCTTGTGTACCTTGCCTGAAGGATTCCATGTGATCTGTCAGCCTCCATCCCAGCCTGATAACCATCTCGGACATTGGAAGGAAATGCCCAGGGAGTAGGTTAACATGGTGCAAAAAGCCTTTCAGCTGAAGCTTCAGTGTTTGCGCTCAGTGTGCATTATCATATGCTCATTGCTCCCCTTTTACACAATAATGGAGAGAGAACTCTTGTTGATGCAGTTTTTTTTTAATGTGTCAGGCTATTGAAAGCTGTGAGCACAGAGCAGTCACGTTCACGGGCAAGATGGTGCGGTCCCACAGACAGTAAATGAATGACAAGACAAATCTGTTTTGGTGGCACTAGTTGAATTTTGAGCAGGGCCCCTGAGGGGATCTCTTTTAGATTGGGATCTTGTCGAACCCCCTGAAGTGGGGGTGGGGGTGGTCGGGGTATGGTGGTGGTGGAGCCTCAAATGATGGTGCCAGAGACTGTGCAACTTTGAGCAATGCACCGCAGTCTCAGCGTGGATTCTAATTTCTGAGGTGGCTTTCAATCCGATGACCATTTTGACGATGAGGCAGAGCTTTGCCCATGGAACCACGGTCAGTAACAATGTAAACTGTGTGGCATTGAAAGCCTGAGTCTGCATCTCAGCTCGGAAGGATATCAGCTCATTCATCAAATCTGTTTCTGCCCCTCTGCAGGCTGACCAGGCTGCCGGTGCCTTTCCAACACTCCCACATTTCCTCTTGTGCCACAGCTCATTCTCCTGAGGGATAGTTTACTCGGAGTCGAAAAGTGTGGCGCTGGAAAAGCACAGCAGGTCAGGCAGTTGTGCTCAGGCCGAGGACATGACCTTGTCCCTCTGTCAGATCCTCTTCGAGAAACTCATGGCTCACCACCGCCCTCTCCAGGACAATTAGGGAAGGGCAACACCCACTCCATCCCAGGAGAAATCAAAATAAATTACCTATAATTCAAATTATCAAATTGGTGAGGCTTGAATTCATCTCTTTGAAAGACTGGAGCCTCGGTCAGAAACAGAGCCATGACATGGATGAACCTGGTTTGTCAGACTGCAAGGTGGCGTGTCCTTCGGATTGACACTGGGCTCAGCAAAAAATGAATTACACTCAAAAGATGTAACAACTGGCTATCAAAACGTGCCCCCAAACTGCACAGAACAGCACTTGTGGCTTCGCGCTCCCGTCTCCATCCTTGCTTGTTGACCTTCCCTGGGAAATATCTGGGACGGTCATTCCCACGGGAATCCCCTGGAATTCCTGTGGATTTATTCTCGGATAATGGAAGGAGTCATTACCCATCGTCCTCAGTTGAAGTGCACATTCTCTATAGTTACTAGAAAGCAGCTGTTTCACTGTGCCTGAACAATATAAAGTCAGAAGGCACACAACACCAGGTTCTCGCCCAACAGGTTCATTTGAAATCACAAGCTTTCGAAGCCCTGCTCCTTCATCAGGTGTACCCCAGTCCCCACATAACTGAACAGTACAAATAAACTGGGGCTCTGCGAGGATCTAATTGGCTCCATCTGTAGAAACAAGGCGAGAGAGAGATCAGCTTTCGGACCAGGATACTTATCGCACCACAATGAAAATGCTCTGCATGCTATGATATATCAAAAAGAAGTACTTTGGTGTGATTTTTGATTGTCTTCAAAACAAGTGCTGTTTTGTTCATTCTGTGATACACGGAGACTATGTCAGTATTGGGTAACACAAGGTATGTTCCCTCCATTAAACACTTTCCAACACACTCTCTCCATCTTGCTTTACTCCTTATTGACTCTTCTACAATTGTCCCTGTTCCCTCACTCCGTCCTGGTCCCAGAAGGGTTGATGGCCGGAGTTCATGACCCCGCACTATGTGACGGTTGGTGTGAAGTGAGGCCAGTGTGTTGGAGCTTGGGCCCCTGCCTCAGGCCCAGGTGTAGGGGCCTTTTCAACAATCTGCACATTGTCCTTTTTCTCTTTCTGAATGAACTGGATCAAGTTGCAGTAACGAGCTGGCAACAAGGTGTTTTGTCTAAAATGTTCCCAGCATTGGGCACAGAACTGGCTGTGTAGGAGGAGACAGAGGTCAGTGATGGGAGGATGAGTTTCAGATTGGAGGGCTGTGACTCGTGGTGATCCACAGGGAACTCTGCTGTATATGGTCTACATAAATGATTTGGAGGAAAGCGTAGCTGGTCTAATTAGTAAGTTTACAATTGATACAAAGATTGGTAGAATTGCAGATAATGAGAAGGATTATCTAGGATATGGCAGGATAGAGGTCAGTTGGATGCTTGGACAGAAAAATGTCAGAGGTAGTTTAATCCAGACAAATGTGAGGTGATGCATTTTGAAAGGTGATGTACAGGTGGGAATTATACAGTGAATGGTAGAATCCTTTGGAGTATAGATATGCAGAGGGATCTGGGTGTGTATGTTCACAGATCACTGAAGGTGCCAGCACAGGGAGGTAAGGTTGTAAAAAAGGCTTATGGCCTGCTTGCCTTCATTGGAAGGGGCATTGAGTATAAGGATAGACAAGTTATGCTGCAACTTTATAGAACTTTAGTTCGGCCACACTTGGAATATGGCGTACAGTTCTGGTTGCATACAACTGCATACCGTCCAAAAAGAAGGATGTGGATGTTTTGAAGACGGTGCAGAAAATGTTTACCAGGATATTGTCTGGTATGGGGGGGGGGATTGTAGTTCTGAAGAAAGGTTGGAGAGACTGAGTTTGTTTTCACTGGAATGCAGGAAAATGAGGTGCGTCCTGATCGAAGTTTACAGAGTTGTGAATGGGATAGGCAGAGTGGAAAATATGAGGCTTTTTCCCAGGGTGGAGGGGTCAAATACTAGGGGACACAGGTTCAAGGTGCAGGGGTTTGGGGGGAATTAATTGTAAAGAGATGTACAAACCAAGTATTTCACACAAAGGGAGTTGAGTACCTGGAACACACTGCCAGAGGAGGGGGTGGAAGCAGACACAATAGAATTACTCAAGAAATACCTGCCCTAATGCATGAATAGAGGGGAAGGGAATAGAGGGATATGAATCCTGTCGATGAAGGCAGTTTCAGTATAGAAGGGCAAAATGTATCAGCACAGGTTGGGAGGGCCGAAGGGCCTGTTCCTGTGCTGTATTGTTCCTTGTTCTTTGGTCCCTGCTGTTGAATTGGATTCTCGGGAGCCAGCTCCGTATGAAGAGCCTGTTCTCATTCTTTTGTTGGAGTTCATGGGGCAGCTGCTGCTTCCTTGCTACGTCACTGATCAAACCAACAATGCGGAAAGCCTCTTGATATTTTAAATACACTGTCTGCAGGAAAATGTTTGGCTGAGGTTTTAATATTGTTTAATAAGATAATGACATCAATATACCAGTGTTGTTTACGGCTGGGAACATTTAACATCATAGTCCGTGTTTTAAATGAACTCTCACTCATGATAATACAGTTTTCAATGTTTCTCTCCCTTTACGTGTTATGAAGAGATTTGCCAACATGTTTTGGTGAGGACAGTGCATCTTCATTGGAGGATTGGAAGATGATATCTTAAGGACACATGCACTAAACAACCCCACCACCCTGTGACCGACCATTTCAACTCCCCTTCCCACTTGCTAAGGATATACAAGTCCCTAGGCCTCCTCCACCGGCCAATTGAAGCCATCTAACAACTGGGGGAAGAACACCACATCTTCCAACTTGAGACCCTCCAATGACACGGAATCAATGTTATAGAGTCATAGAGATGTACAGCATGGAAACATACCCTTCGGTCCAACCCGTCCATGCCGACCAGATATCCCAACCCAATCTAGTCTCACCTGCCAGTACCCGGCCCATATCCCTCCAAACCCTTCCTATTCATATACCCATCCAAATGCCTCTTAAATGTTGCAATTGTACCAGCCTCCACCACATCCTCTGGCAGCTCATTCCATACACGTACCACCCTCTGCATGAAAAGGTTGCCCCATAGGTCTCTTTTATATCTTTCCCCTCTCACCCTAAACCTATGCCCTCTAGTTCTGGACTCTCCAACCCCAGGGAAAAGACGTTGTCTATTTATACTAGCTATGCCCCTCATAATTTTGTAAACCTCTATAAGGTCACCTCTCAGCCTCCGACGCTCCAGGGAAAACAGCCCCAGCCTGTTCAGCCTCTCTCTGTAGCTCAGATCCTCCAACCCTGGCAACATTCTTGTAAATCTTTTCTGAACCCTTTCAAGTTTCACAACATCTTTCCGATAGGAAGGAGACCAGAATTGCACGCAATATTCCAACAGTGGCCTAACCAATGTCCTGTACAGCCGCAACATGACCTCGCAACTCCTGTACTCAATACTCTGAATGTTAATGTTACTTGTTTCCTCATCTCCACTCCCCCCAGCTTATCCCAGATCCAACCCTCCAACTCGGCACCACCCTCTTGAACTGTCCTACCTGTCCATCTTCCTTCCCACCTATCCACTCCACCCTTCACTCTGACCTATCACTGTCACCCCCCACCTCCACGTACCTATTGCAATCTTCACGACCTTCCCCCCAGCCCCAATTCCCTCCCATTTATCTCTCCGACTCCTCACTCCCTCCTCCCCATTCCTGATGAAGAGCTTATGCTCAAAACGTCGACTCTCCTGCTCCAGGGATACTGCCTGACCGGCCATGCTTTTCCAGCACTACACGATTTCACTCTGTGCTGTGGTAACAGTGTGTTAAAGCCCAGTGCAGGTCATCCATCATCTCAATCAGGTCATAGAGTCTAAGGTTGGTCAGTAATGTCTGTCCCCAGAACAGTAACACTGACTGACTGGAGACAACCCAGATCAAGTCCCAGTGAGAGTGTTATTGACCTTCACACTCAAAGCCCACCAAGGAGGTGGTTGTTGTTAGTCTCAATGTTGCCACAGATTAAGTTCTCCCAGAGATTCATAATTCATTCTAGATTTTAAACAAGGGAGGGATGTTGTGGGGAGCCAGATGGGAAGGCATGGAGAGGAAACAAAACGGAGAGAGAATTGCACTTCTGTTACACCGTTCATGAGCTCAGGATGTTCAAAGATGTTTTACAGCTAATGGAATACTTCCAAAGTCTAGTCATTGTTGTAATGTGGGAACTGTGACAGCGCATTTACTCTCAGCAGGCTCCCACAATAACAGCGAACTATTGACAAGGATCTCAGGGATAGGACGCGGAGTGGAGAATAGGATGGAATGGCAAGTGAAACCCAAGCAGCCAATGAGGCCTGAGTATGAGGCTGGGTGGAAGGGAGATGTCAAAGGAAATGGGCTTCTTAAAATTCCTTCATGGGATGTGGGGTGCACTGAATGGGCCAGCATTTATTACCTATCCCTAGTTGCCCTGGTGAAGTTGGTGCTGAGTTGCTTTCTTGAACCGTTGCATCCATGTGCTATAGATAGACTCATGAAGCCCTTCGAGGGGAAATTCCAGGATTTTGACCCAGTGGCAGTGAAGGAACAGTTCAAAGTCAGGATGGTGAGTGGCTTGCATGGAACTTCCAGGGATTGGTGTTCCCATATATCTGCTGCCCTTGTCGTTCCAGACTGAAACGGTCATGGGTTTGGAAGGAACTATTTTAAGGACATTTGGTGAGCTGGTGTTAGTGGTACAGTTGGCTGAAAATGATCACCTCTCTACAGCTGTGGTCATTCCCTTTCCTCTTACATCTGTCAATAAATAACTCCTGGTCAGTAATATCAACAACAACTTGTATTAATATAGCATCTTTAATATAGTAGCCATTCAAAAGGTGGGGACACATGGTGTTTGTGATGGTGACCAAAAAGAGACAAAGAGCTCATTCTAAGAAGTGGGAGGGGTTTTTGGAGGAAATCCCCGTGCTGAGGGCCTGGGAGACTGAAGGCACAGCTGCGAGTCATGAGGGGGAAGGCCAGATTTGAGAGTTTGGGAGATGAGGGAGGGATTGAGGATAACCGAGTGGTCCATTATATCGCCTCCCCCACCTGCTGGGAAGAGGAATTGGGAGGCTGGGCAAGGCACCACCCAGAGGCTGGAGGCTGTTACTGCAAGCAGGTGCCAAACCAGTTCTGCTGTGAGAAATTGGAGCAGGAGGATGCTTCCAATGCCAGTCCATCCTTTCTTAAATACAGGGACCCGAACTGCACACAGCACTGCACGCGCAGGCTCATTAACACCCATTAGAATTGGTACAAGATTTCTCTATTTTTAAATTCCAACCTGCAGCAATAAAGGTTAAAATTCCATTCACCCCCACCCAGTGCCCGAGAGGTTTGGGGGTGGGGGGGGGGGCGTGGGAGGTTGGGGGTGGGGAGTGGGTTGGGAGGGAGGGGTGAATGACAGCATTCCCCGACAGAAGGAATGCTAAAAATGCTATCACTTTCAGAGTGAAAAGGTGGGGTGGGGACAGTGACAGTGACCCCCTCCACAGAGAGAGGGGAAAGTACACTGACACATTTAAAACTGTATTATCACAAGTGAGAATTCAAACAACCACCCACTCCATCATGAGTCTTCCCACATTGTTGGTTTGATCAGTGACGTAGCAAGGAAGCAGCAGCTGCCCCATGAACTCCAACAAAAGAATGAGAACAGGCTCTTCATATGGAGCTGGCTCCCGAGAATCCAATTCAACAGCAGGGACCAAAGAACAAGGAACAATACAGCGCAGGAACAGGCTCTTCGGCCCTCCCAGCCTGTGCTGACATATTTTGCCCTTCCTCACTGAAACTGTATTCACCTACAGGATTCATATCCCTCTATTCCCTTCCTATCCATCTATTCATCCAGGTATTTCTTGAATGCTGCTATTGTGTCTGCTTCCACCACCTCCACTGGCAGTGTGTTCAGCCCCTCACCATCGTTTGTGTGAAATACTTACCTCACACATCTATTTTAAACACCCACCAGCTCCCCCCCCGCCCTCCCCACACCTTGAACCTTTGTCCACTAGTAACTGACCCCTCTACTTTGGGGAAAAGTCTCATATTTTCTACTCTCTCCATGCCATTCACAATTTCATAACCTTCTATAAGGTTGCCCCTCAACCTCCCGCATTCCAATGAAAACAAATCCGGTCTATCCAACCTTCCTTCATAACTAAAACCCTCCATATCAGACAGCATTCATGGTAAATCTTTTCTGTACCCTCTCCAAAGCATCCACATCCTTCTGGTCATGTGGTGACCAGAACTGTATGCAAATGTTCCAAGTGTGGCCAAACTAAAGTTCAGTAAAGCTGCAGTATAACTTGTCTATCCTAATACTCAGTGCTCCGACCAATGTAGCCAAGCGTGCCATTGGCCTTTTTTACTACCTTAGGTGCTGCTACCTTCAGTGATCTGTGAACATGTACACCCAGATCCCTCTGCATATCAATACTCCAAAGGATTCTGCCATTCACTGTGCAGGTATTCTGCCACGTGCTTCATCTTTCAAAATGCATCATTTCACATTTATCTGGATTAAACTTCATCTGCCATTTTCTATCCATGCATCCAATTGATCTATGTCCTGCTGTATCCTCTGATAATCTGATCATTAACTGCAACTCCAGCAATCTTTGTGACATCCACAAACTCATCAATTAGACTAGCCATGTTTTCATCCAAATCACTTATGTAGACTATGAACAGCAAAGGTCCCATCATTGATCCCTGTGAAACCCCACAAGACACAGCCCTCCATTCTGAAATCCATCCTTCCATCACTACTCAGCCAGTTCTGTACCCAGTGCTGGGAACATTTTAGACAAAACACCTTGTTGCCAGATCATTACTGCAACTTGATCCAGTTCACTCAGAAAGAGAAAAAGGACAATGTGCAGATTGTTGAACAGGCTCCTACACCTGGGCCTGAGGCAGGAACCCAAGCTCCAACACACTACACATGAAACTTAAGACAGAGTGGGGTCATGAAGTCTGGCCATATGTTCCTCTGGGACCGGGACGGAGTGAGGGAACAGGGACAATTGTAGAAAAGTCAATAAGGATTAACACAAGATGGAGAGGGTGTTTTGGAAAGGGGCTAGAGGAGGAAATATACTTTTTGCCACCCAACGCTGACATACTCTTCGTGTATCACATCATGAATAAAACAGCACACTGTGCGGACAATCAAAAGTTACACCAAAGCACTTCTTTTTGATATATCATAGCATGCAGAGCATTTTCATTGTGGTGCAATTAGGTATCCTGGTTCAAAAGATGTACTCTCTCTCTCTCCTCGTTTGTACATATTCAGCCGGTTAGATCCTCGCAGAGCCCCAGTTTATTTGGACTGTTCAGTAATGTGGGGATGCCGATGGTGGACTGGGGTACACCTGATGAAGGAGCAGCGCTTCGGAAGCTTGTGATTTCAAATTAGTCTATTGGGCTAGAACCTGGTGTTGTGTGTCCTCTGACTTTGTATTGTTTGGGCACAGTGAAACAGCTGCTTTCTAGTTACTATGGAGGACTTGCACAGCTGCTGAAGACTATGGGTAATGACTCCTTCCATTAGCCGCAAACACACCAGTAGTCATTCCAGTGGATTCCAGTGGGAATGACCAATCAGTTGCTTTGACCTGGTTCCCCAGTTAATCAGGCCATGGCTGACCTGGAATACATTCTCCCTTTGTCCTGTAAACCGTACTGCCCTGAGAAAATGAACATTGAAACCCAACCTCAACAGCTTTTTATTTTGGATTGAGGGTTCCAGATTTCCATCACTCTGTCGGAAGGAATTTTTCCTGAAATCATCTGAATTACAATTTTTACAACCCTCTTGTTCTGGACTCTGGCACTGGAGAAAGCAATTTACATCAACACTGTTCATCATCTCTGGGGAAAGGTCTCGCTGATGTAACCTGTTCTCTCTCATTAATAGTTTCTGATCCGAAGGTGACATGACAGGCTGGATACTGAGAGGGTGGTTCCTGTTATTGGGCAGATGAGAACTGGAGGGCCGGTTTAACACAAAGCAGTCTCCCATTGAAAAGGAAGGAGGGGTTTTCTTGCTGAGGGTTGACAGTCTGTGGAAGTCTCTTCTCTACATGGGAATGGAAGTTCACTCATGGAGTTGGCACAAGGCTGCGGTAGACAGAGTTTTTGATGAACAAGGCAATTAAGGATAATGGGAGGGGGTGGGGAGCAAGAAAGTGCAGGTGAGACCATAAGCAGTGATCGTCTTCATTGGCAGAGCAGCTCCCAAAAGGCCTGCTCCTGCTCCTGGGTCCTATGTTCTGGCAGAGGCTGCAGCAATCCGGGACCCCCATCTTCCCTTTGTCACTCACCGACAAAAATGTAATTTTAAAATGAAAATTATTTTCTTGAACAAGACCAACTCAACTCTTGTTGCCGTCTTTTTCTTTGCTGACTTTTAATTTTAACAGGGTTTTAGAAACACGTCATTTGTCTTATGTTGCAGTGGAGACAGGCACAAGGCAGTGAGGCCTCAGAGAACACCGAGAGCTTTCACTCTGCACAACAAGGCTGTCAGCACAAGCATCTGGTGACAGGATTGTAGGGGGTTGAAAAGGAGAGAGTCACGGAGAAAAGAGACCTATCGTTCAAAATAAAACCTCTTCGTATATTCCCACACTCTAATGAATTAATGTTAGAGGATTAGAGACCCAGAACGGTGAGAGTGTGGTGGCTCAGACGCTAAAAGGCAGACAGCAAGGAGCTGCATTATTCCTTCTCATTATTATTTCTGCTTCATCATTGGCGAGCTTCATAATTATTGCCCACCCCCAGTTGCTTGGACTAAGTTCTTTGCTGAGCCAGATCATGGGGTCATTAAAAATGGATCATGTCACAGTGGGGCAGGAGTCACAGACCAGGCTCCCTCGCCGAAAGAACATTTGTGAACATCACATTGATTTTCATGTCTTTTTTTGTACAGATTCCAGTGCCTCCCTTCCCAGATATTACATGGCTCACCACCGCCCTCTCCAGGACAATTAGGGAAAGGCAACGCCTGCCCCATATCAGGAGAAATCAGGAGAAATGATGTAAAATTAAATGATCAAACTGCTGAGGCTTGAATTCATCTCTTGAAAGACTGGAGCTTCGGCCAGAAGCAGTGCCATGACATGGGTGACCCTGGTTTGTCAGACTGAAAGGTGGAGTGTCCTTCGGATTGACACCGGGATCAGGCACAAAATGAATTACACTCAAAGACCGAACAAACGGCCCCCAAACTGCACAGAACAGCACTTGCAGCCACGTGTCTCCATCTCCATCCTTGCTGTTGCCCTTCCCTAACTGTCCTGGAGAGGGCGGTGGTGAGCCATGAATATCTCGAAGAGGATCTGACAGAGGGATAAGGTCATGTCCTCGGCCTGAGCACAACTGCCTGACCTGCTGTGCTTTTCCAGCACCACACTTTTCGACTCCGAGTAAACGATCCCTCAGGAGAATGAGCTGTGGCACATGGGAAAACGTGAGAGTGTTGGAAAGGCACCGGCAGCCTGGTCAGCCTGCAGAGGGGCAGAAACAGATTTGATGAATGAGCTGATATCCTTCTGAGCTGAAATACAGACTTAGGCTTTCAGAGCTACACAGTTTACATTGTTACTGACCGTGGCTCCATGGGCAATGCTCCTGCTTCAGAGTCAAAATGGTCATTGGATTGAAAGCCACCTCAGAAACAAGAGCACAGAGTCCAGGCTGAGACTGCGGTGAACTCTTGCACCATGTTATGTATGGGATGCTCATTTAAAGCCCCACCAGCACCACCCAGACCCCAATCCCTCCCACCTCAGGAAGCTCGACAAGATCCCATTCTGAAGAGATTCCCTCGGGTATCCTGCTCAATATTCATCTAATGCCACCAAAACAGATTTGTCTCATCATTCATTTGCCTGATTTTGGGACCTCAGCATTTTGTCTTGTGAAGGGGATTGCACTGCGCACGCAGCTTTAAATATCCTGGGACGATTAAAAAAAACACTGCACCAACAAGAGTTCTCTCTCCATTCTCATGTAAAAGGGGAGCAATGAGCAAGTGAAAATCCAGACTGAATGCAAACACTGAAGCTTCAGCTTAAAGGCTTTTTGCACCATGTTAACCTGCTCCCTGGGCATTTCCTTCCAATGTCCGAGATGGTTATCAGGCTGGGATGGAGGCTTGCAGGAGGCTGGAAGAACACAGCAAGTCAGGCAGAATCTGGAGGTGGAGAAGTCAACATTTCGGGTATAACTCTTCTTCAGAACTGCAGGTGGGGGTGGAGGGAGCTGCAAATCAAGGTGGGATCAGTTGTTTGGGCGGGTGAAGGGGAATGGTGGAGTGGTCGGTATTGAATGATGAACACAGGTAGAGGGTTTGAAGTGGTTGGTCGATGGGAGGAATGAATCCGTTTAGTGGCTGGAAGGAAGGGTCCATAAGTGGAATAGAATGGAGGAGGGGGACAGGAAAGGGAGTTGAAAGTTGGGAAAGGGAGGCTTTTTGAAATTGGAGAACTCAATGTTGATTCCTCTGGGTTTAAGCTACCCCAGGCAAAAGATAATTATTTGTTCGTCCAACTTGCAGTCTGATTGCTTGTGGCAATGGAGGAGGCAGAGGACGGTCATGTCAGAGAGCGAGTAAGAAGGGGAATTGAAATAGGCAGTGACTGGGAGGCCAGGTGAGCCTTTGTGAGCATGGCTGAGATGCTCAGCAAAACATGCCCTTAGTTTATGTTTGGTCTCACCGATGCAGAGAAGACCACAGCGGGTGCACTGGGTACAATAAACTAGGTTGGAGGAGAGGCAGGTGAACCTCTGTCTGACCTGGAAGGACTGGGGTCCTGCATGGAAATGACAGGCGTGGTGTGTCGGCAGGTTTTGCATCTTTTACGGTTGCAGGGGAAGGTACCAGGGTTTTGTTGGGGGAGTAGGTGTGAAGAGTGGTGAAAACCAAGGATTGGCAAAGGAAACACTCCTTGTGGAAGGCAGAGAGGGGTGGGGAGGGGAAGGTGTTCTCAGTGGTGGGGTCTAGCTGGAGTTGGCTGAATTGTTTGAGGATGATACGTTGGATGTGGAGATTGGTGGGGCGTAAGGTGAAGACAAGGGGGAACCCTGTCTTTATTGCATTTTGGAGGGGGGTGTTTAGATTTGGGGAGCAGAGAATGGAGGAGGTGCGGTGGAGGGCTGTCTGGATGGCAGAAGTGGGAAAAATACATTGTTCAAAATAGGTGGACATTTGAGACACTTGGGAGTGGAGCACCTCCTCGTTCGAGCAGATGTGACGGAGATGGAAGAATTGGGAAAACGGGACGGTGTTCTTGCAGGATACTGGTTGGGAGAAGGTGATGTCCAGGTAGTTGTGTGAATCTGTGGGTTTACAGTAAATGTCTGTTCCTAGACTGTCACCGGAGATGGAAATGGGGCGGTCAAGAAAGGAGAAGGAATTGTCCAAGATAGACTACATGAATTTAAGGGCAGGTTGGAAGTTGTTAGCAAAGTCAATGAACTGCTCCAGTTCAGCCTGGGGGCAGGATGCAGCACTGATGCAGTCACTGATGTAATGGCGGAAGGTTTGGGGAACGGTGCCTGTGCATGTACTGGTAAGGTGTTGTTTGATGTAGCCGACAACAAGCAGACATAGCTGGGACCCATGGCCACCCACTGGATTTGGAGGAAATGGGAAGAGTTGAAGAAGGCTGACAGATCACATGGAAATGTTTGGAAAAGGTACACAAGGGCACAGTCCAGGCTTCCTGCAAATATCAGCCTTCCTTCTATTGAAGTGCTTCTTCATAGGAGCTTCTCTATGGCGGTTTCAAGTACACATCCTCCGTGAAAATATCACAGACTTTACTGAAATAGAATGAAATGAAAGAAGACAAGAAAATGGGAAGAATTAACCAGACAAGGGTGAGCATCAAGAGAGATGGGAGTGTGTGGAAGATTCCGTGCCATTAAAAAATCCCAAAGGAATTTCACAAGAAAAGCTCAAATCTTTACAAGGATATAACAGGGAGATTACTCACTGACATCAAACAGGTTGAGTGTGAAGGACCATGTGCCTCTGGTGCCTAACTCTAACATTACAGTCAAGGACGGTTGATGTGTAAATAAAGGGTGACTTGATGATGTGGAGTTATTTCATGATCAATGACCGTGGGCATAGATTTAAGGAATTGGCTGAAGATTAAGAGGGAATATGAGTAAACACACTTTCGTGCAGAAGGTGGTGGTAATTTGTAACTCGCTTTCTGTAAGAATGGTTGAGGCAGAAGCTCTCCCATAACATTGAAGTATTTCGATGTGCAGCTGTGATGCCAAGGTATGCAGGGCTACGGGCCAAGTGCTGGAACATGGAATTAGAATAGCGAGGTGGTTGTTTGACTGGCTTTGGCTCATTGGGCTGAAGGGTCTTTTTCTTGTAGATCTGTTGTAGATGTCTGACTCTGCCAGGACTCCAGCAATGTGGCTGACCCTTATCTGCCATTTGAAAGGCCGAGCAAGCCACTCAGTTTCAGGGCAGTTAGGGATAGAGAAAAAATGATGGTCTTGCCAGTGACACCCACATCCCAGGAAAGAATAGACGGCCTCAGTGATAACACCGTCACCTGAACCTGCAGGTTTCAAGCCCCACTCCAGTCACTGGAGCACTATTCTGAGGCTGGCAAAGGCAAAGACGCCATCTGCTGGATGATCGGTTAAACCACTGCCCTCTCAGGTCGATGTAAATATAAGGACTTTGTGACCATCTCAGGGAAAATCTCCCCAGTGTGCTGACCAATGCTTCTCTTATACCCAATGGCATTAAAACAGATACAAGAGTAAAATACTGCAAATCTCAAATAAAACAAGATGCTGGAGAAAGGGAACAGGTGGAGCCGCTTCAGAGAGAGGAGGGAATAATGTTTTGGATTCAGTGATGTTTTATCAAAAAGACACCACAGTTTTTGATGATTTTATTTAATTCGAAACTGTTTTCTGTTATTTTGTTTTTTACATCTTGTTTATCAAATTTCAGCCGGCTTGGTTGGTACCACATCCACAAATATCCATTGCCTCCACACTGACCCTCAGTAACAGTTGTGTGCACTATCTACAAGATACATTGCAGAGATTCAGCAAAGATCCTGAGAGAGCACCTTCCAAACCCATGACCACTTCCATCAAGAAGGACATAGTAGCAGATACACAGGAACACCGCTCTTTGCAAGTTCCCCTCCAAGCCATTCAGCCGTCTGACATGGAAATATATCGCTGTTCCTACATTTTCACTGGGTCAGAATCCTGGAATTCCCTTCCTCAGGACATTGTGTGTCTACCTACAGCACACAGACTGCAGCGGTTCAAGAAGGCAGCTCAGTGCCACTGTGTACATGACAATGAGAAATGGACAGTAACAAGGCTGGTGAAGAGTAAGAGCAGGTGTGATTAGGGATCTGAAAGCGAGAATGTGATGTTTCAGTTCTTCCTGGACATCTCAATGTTTGTATGAACTTTTGGTCTCCTAATTGCAGAAAGAATATAAATCCATTGGAAGTGTTTCAGAGGGGTTTTACCCGATTGATCCCTGGAATGAGTGGGCTGTGAGATGAGGAAGGATTGGAAAGGCTGGCCTTGTTCTCACTGGAGTTTCGAAGAGTGGGGGGTTTTCCTGTCCCACTGTATTCTCCAAACCCTTATCTGACCCCCTCTTGGGTCATACCTTCCTGCCCCTTACTAACATGGAATTGGACTGCCCAGTCCCGAGGCTTACACCTTCCATCTGGAACAAAGTCTCCAGGTATCTCTGCCCCTCCCTGATGTATCAGGATTCTTACAACTCAGTTTCCAATCCAAACCCCCTGAATGGGAGTTGGTGTAGTTTTATACAGTCACTACAGATTTATTTACCCCGAATCATTTCAGTTTAATGAACAAATGCTGATCCTACTTACAAATGAAAGAAATCAATTCTTTCATTCAACTAGTAATTGTCCTCAGTCTCTGGATCAATGTTTCAGTGCTTTTCATTTCTTGAATTTCCCTAATGGAGGTTTCCTAAGCATACTATTTATATGGTTCCTTACACAAAGCTCTTCCCAGCTGATCTGGTCAACAGACTCCTGTCCCCTTGTTTATTAATTTGCTATTTTCAAACCAAGTGCATGTGCAGGCTCTCATCAGCTGAAGTGACAATCAGTTCACCGAACTCCCACATTGTCCAAACTTCCCAGCATCCCCCTCTGTGCCAGCTGCATGAGTGCCAACTGCAGGATATAGGCTGCCCTTTATTTATACTGGTACTAATTGATATCACTTTGTTCTGTTGTGCTATTAGAGTCATAGAGATGTACAGCACGGAGACAGAACCTTCGGTCCAACTCGTCCACGCTGACCAGATATCCCAACGCAATCTAGTTCCACTTGCCAATGCTCAGGATCTGGGTTAAGCTCGCTCATTTCTCAGTCTGAAGCTTCCTTCTTTCAACCGAGAAATACATTACTTTTACAACCAACAAATGTGACTTTAATGCTGGAATCTGTTTTGAAGATTAATGGGCTCAATGGTTTGATTCAATGAGGTAAAATATGAAATACCTGTGACACTTGTTGTAATCCAGTCTTCTCTAACCAATCTCTTCAGGGGCCAGGATGAGTGTGAGGAGATTGGCTTTTGATGGAACTACCCACAGACTCAAGTCAAAAGAAGCAAAGCAAGAAGGACAAGTGGATCGAATACAAGAGAGCAAATTGTGAGGGAAAACCAATTATTACCAAAGGAGAGAGTGACAACATTGAATTGCTTCTGGTGTCATCCTCTGTGCCCTAACGTTTCACAGAGCCAGCTCCACATCCTTCCATTGGCTTTGTCATTGAGAGTCAACAGTTCCCTTCCCAAAGCCCTTTTTAAAATGCCCTGTTCCAGGGAATTACTCAGACAGAGAATATTTCACCTTTTCTGGGAATGTTGGAGAAATATTGGATGTCGATGAGCTGCTTTCTCAGACTTCAGGGTCTGACAGAAGGATGTGTTAGTCTGTGGATTCTGGAGACAGATCACTGAGATATTCCTCACTCCCATCAAAACCTGACTTTATCCTGACATCAGTTTCTATTCTTCAATATAAAGTACCCCCACCAGTTTCAGACTAGACATTTCACACCCAACCCCCATTTCCTCACACTGGAATCAAGAACCAAACTTGCCCCATCTCAGGATTGCCCTCTGAATGTGGTGTCAATGTGTTAATGCTGTGTTTGAATGAAAGAGCCATGGTGGAATCTGGGACTGAATCCAAGGGGTTTCTGAGCCACCAGCAGCCTCCCCGCTCTGTGAGATTCTGTTTGCGTAAGATTTCAGCCCCATGGTTCCCACTGATACGAGAATCATGGAGTGTGATTGCTGGAGCCACGTGTGGACTGAGGAACACAACAGTCAGGACAATGAGCTGCTCTGGAATCCACCCTGAGCCCTGGATGGTTGTCACTGAGATGACCCAGGGACTACAGAATATGAGAGCAGAAAGTGGAACCAGTTTATCATTGACTGTCCTCCCCAGTGGTGACTCCCAGATTTAACATTCTCAATCTGACTCCAGGGACACACGGGGCAATTCCGTCTCATTTGAAGAGTAAAGAAAACCCAGGTCTAATTTATGGAATATTTATTACCCAAACCCTGTGGAATTGTTATTCTGAGTTCCAAGATTCTGCTGATCATATTGATCAATAGAGTGTCCCAAGTGGCCCTGATCTGAATTGCTTGGCTCAGGATCTTGCTGTTCCTGATGGATGGGTTGGTGTGAAGGGGGAATTGCCAAAAGAATATTTTGTACCAGGGAAGGATCAAATCAGTATAGTGGGTGACATGGTGACTCAGTGATTAGCAATGCTGCCTCATAGTTCCAGGGACGTGGGTTCGATCCCTTCCTCAGGTGAATATCTCTGTGGATTTTGCATATTCTCTCCAAATACGAATCAAATGCTGCATGGAATATTTACTTTGCAAACCCTGTGGTATCGTTATTCTGGGTAGCAAGATCCTGCTGGTCAAATTGCGAACTGAACTGCTTGGCTCGGGATCTTGCTGTGCTGAAAGGATGTGTTGGTGTTCAGGGGAATTCCCATCAGATTACTGTGTTCCCCATTGCCCCCTCTATTCTCCTCTTCCTGCTCCATACCTGCGGGGGTGGGGCTTTTCACTTCATACACCTATCCCTGAGGACTCAGCTGTGGCCATTTCCAAAGCACACACAAGACAGAGACTGAATCTTCTTCATCTTTATTCCCTTTTCCAGATTGACATTGACAGCAAACAGTCAGCAATTAACAGCCCAGACAGAGGAAGCTGCACAAATTCACAGCCACAATGAAGCTTGAGGAAAACACTTGTGGAGATTTTCTCAATAACCTGAGAATCCTGTCCCTTTAAACAGTGACAAGACCTTAAATTGGAACTGATGGCTGAGCAGGAAGGAGATCTGGTTTACTGAAGCAGAGACTTCTGAGGTTCACATTGTTTTTGCACAGCTGACAGTCTTTAGCATCTTCGAGAGGTTTTACTTGACATCGCAAATTAACACTGTCCCCATCAAACACATCCAGGTCAGGGAAAGCATGGGGCTAGATAAAGTGTAAGGTTTTCTCTACACTATCCCAATGACCTGCCTTAATCCCTGAAGCTCAGAAATGTCTCTGAGCCAGTCCTGAGAAGGAAGAGAGTTGAAATTCAGTGCTGACAATGGCCTTTGTCCTGCCAGCTCAGCCCTGTTCTGTTTAAAGTTGTGTCTCCTCTGTGGACTGTCTTGAACACTCTACACACACTCTGATCTCCTGATGCTCTTGCTGAGGGGAGAGGGGAGGGTCACGTGGGTGAGGGCACAGGAGAAGCGAGCGTTGGACTCCCAGTCAGATCCAGAGAGGGTCAACAGGCTGCTGACACTGTAGGTGCTGTCCGAAGCTCGCAGGTAGTTGCTGGTCTGAACCCCGTCCGAAATGACTGCACCATCCTTCTTCCACTGCACCTCCAGCTCATCGGGATAGAAGTGATTGGCAAGGCACACCAGGGTGGCAGTGCCCTTGGCATTGACCTGCTCCGGGGAGGGGGGCAGCAGGGTCAGCTTGGGCTGAGAGTTCTCACGGCCTGAAAGACAAGAGAAACAATTTTAATCCCTGCCTTTTGAAGGTACATCAACTCTCTGAACAGTAACTGGTAAAACATTTGAACATTTGTATCCAGTACCGAGCATACCTGACAAAAGCACTGGCATTTTAAAAATTGCTTTTTGTGACATGTACGGCACTGGCAGAGCCAGTTGCTGCCCATCCCTAACTGTCCCTGAGAAGGTGATGGTGACGCAGCAGAAAGAGAAGGGACAGTCCTGGACTATCATTTAAGGAATGAATGTGGGCACCTGAAAGGGCTATCAATGGGGGAGCATTTTAGTGACAGTGATCGGAACTCAGTGAGATTGAGAGTAGGGATGGAAATGGAGAACCATGGAGCAAGTGTAAAAGTTTTCATTTGGGAACAACCCATTTTACCAAACTGTGTGGTAATTTGGTAAAAGTGTACTGGAACCATCGACTTGATGGGAGATCAGTGACAGGGCAGTGGGAGGCCTCCAAGGACGAGACAGAGACAGAGATCATTCAGAATCTTTTCCCAAAAGAGTAAGAGTGGCATTCCCAAAGGGAGAGTCTCAGCAAAAATGTGAAACTATCGATATGATGTGGAGGCTCTGGTGTCCGACTGGGGTGGACATGTTCAGGAGTCACATAACACCAGGGTACAGTCCAACAGGTTAATTTAAAATCACGAGCTTTTGAAACGCTGCTCCTTCTTCAGGTGAAGCGACTTCAGTGCTGAAGGAACAGTGCTCTGAAAGGTTGTGATTTGAAATAAGCCTGTTGGACTATAACCTGGTGTCGTGTGACTTCTGACCTCAAATGAAGCCCAGTTAGAGCATAATGAGAGACCTGTGTGCAGTTCTGGTCACCACATTGCAGGAAGGATGTGATTCCCCTAGAGATGGGGACAGTGGAGGATTTTGTCAGGAATGAGGAGTATTAGCTTTGAGGAATGATTGGTTTGGCTGGGACTGGTTTCTTTGGAACACAGGAGGCTGAGGGGAGATTTGATCGAGGTGTGTAAAATGATGAGGGGTCTGGATCGAGTGGGTAGGAAGGACTGATTTCCATCAGCACAGAGGGCAATAACTATGGGGAGAGATTGAAATGAATTGGGGCAGGGTTAGAGGGGAGTTGAGGAGTAATTGTTTTCACCCAGTGGCTGGTGGGATCAGGACCTCACTAGCTGAAAGGGTGAGTGCGGCAGAAACCCTCATCACATTGAAAAAACACTTGGATATTCACTTGAAACACCAAAGCCTCCAGAGCTATGGAGCAAGAGCTGGTATGTGGGGTGGAGTTCGACACCTCTTTAACAAACCTCCGATCACCCACAGCTCGGGAGAACTTTATGTAAGAACACTGGAGCAGAGTTGGATCAGCACACTTCAGGAAGGAGTCACGTTGGGTGTCCATGTAGAAGGTTCTAGATTTTGTTTCAAATCTTCCAGCTCAGCACTGGGGTAAAGTCAAGAGTGAGGCTGCAAAGAGTCTCAGTGTCTTGGGATCAGACAGTGTCATTGCTCTTAATGATCCCATGTTCCCTGGAAGATGGAAGCGTGCATCCGATGGGCAAGGGTCAGGTTCAGGAGACTCCAACCTCAAAGAAAGACTTGCATTTATGTTGCACCTGCCTCCACCTAAGGATGTCGCATTGGCTCTTTCCACCAGACTGTGCTCAGCAAGATCCCAGAGAACTGGGTGACAATGAGTCGAAGATCAGGTTTTTAATGATGCTAATTAGGGAATCAATATTGACCAGGACACCAGGGGAAACAGTCCCGCTGTCTGTCTAATAGGGCCATGGAATGGCATCTCTGATATCTGAAAGGCTCCCAGTGCATCAAAAGAGAGACTTGTATGTCAGGCTCTCCCAAAGCATTTACAGAGAGTGAGGGACTTGTCTGAACACTGGTCACTGTTTAATGCAGAAAACATAATTTGTACATAGCAATATCGCGCAATCGTAAATGAGATTATGAGCATGTTCAGTGATGTTTCAGGGATGAATATTGACCTGAAGTCAACCCAAAGAGAAAGCAAATGGGTTCACTTGCACAGAACGTGAGAAAATGAAAGGCACAGGAGAAGGTGGGATTCGTGGTTAGTGATGGGTTTGATTGTTACCAGAAAATAAAAGGAAGGATCAGAATTTGTGAATGTCATATTGTAACAAGGCAATACAGACGTGCAGGGGAACTTGACAGTAGAAATAACTTAAAGTCTTTGTATGATAAAGCATTCGGAATAAGGTAGACAGAGTGATGCCACAAATTGAGGTTCCCAAGGACTTTAAAATCATTAAAGTGACGCAGGGCTCAGGAGAGGTTAATAAAGTTCCCAGAATAATGAATAGGACATAGATTATGGAAAGGGTCAGAAAATTAATTTTAGGCATAGTGCATAAGGGGACAACTATGAAAAGGAGGGCAGTCAATGCAGGACTGAGGGTGTTGTACCTGAATGCAGGGAGTATCCGAAATGAGGTAAATGAGCTTGTAGCGCAGATTGGAATTGGCAGGTTTGATGTTTTGAGTATCACAGAGACATGGCTGTGAGGGGTTGAGGGCTGGGAATGAAATACTCAAGGATGCACATCCGATTGACAGGTCATGCTGATGGGCAGGTGGGGGTGGGGTTACCTTATTGGTAAGAAATTAAATAAGATCAATCACAAGAAGGGATTTGAGTTGGAATGCATTCAATCTGTGTGGGTGGAGTTGAGGAGTTGCAAGGGAGAAAGAGCATGATGAGAACTTTGCACAGCTCCCCTCCCCCCCAGCAGTCGTCAGGATATGAGGAAGAAAATAAATCAGGAGATAGAGAAGGATGTAATAAAGGCCCTGCTACAATAGTCATTAGGGACTTCAATATGCAGGTAGACTGGAAAATTAAGTTGTTTGGGGATGTCAAGCGAAGGAATTAATGGAATTCTACGAGATGGTTTTTGGAGCAGCTTGTGGTAGAGTTCACTATGGAACAGGCAATTCTGGATTGGGTGATGTCAAATGAAGCAGACCTGATTAGGGAATTTAGGGTGAAGGAATCCCTTGGGGGCATTGACCGTAATATGACAGAATTCACCTTGCAGTTTGTGACAGAGAATCTGGAGTCAGTTGTACCGGTAATGCAGTTAACTGAAGGTAACTACAAAGACATGAGGGAGGAGCTGGCCAGAGTTGATAAGAAGGGAAGCTGAGCATAAGAGAGAATGAAGCAGCAATGGCAGGAGTTTCTGTGAGTAATTTGGGAGGCAGAGCAGGAATCCAACCCAAGGAAGAAGAAAGATACTGAGTGGAGGCCAAGGCAACCATGGCTGATGAGGGAAGTCAGGGTCAGCATCAAAGCAAAAGAAAAAACATGCAATGTGGTGGAGATTATTGGGAAGCCAGAGGATTGGGAAGCCTTTAAAAACAGCAGAGAGTAAGTAAAAAAAAGTAAGGACGGGTGTGTAAATAAAATATAAGGGTAAGCGAGCTAGTAGCAAAAAAAAATTGCAAGAGTTTTCCTTTAGATATATGAAAGGCAAGAGGGAGTCAATAATAGAAATTGTACCACTGGAAAAGGCAGAAGTAGTAATGGGGAGCAAAGAAATGGTGGAAGAAGTGCATTGATGCTTTAAACCAGCTTTCACAGTGGTGTGACAATACTGCTCATTTCACAAGGTTGAGTTGTCCTTTGATTTTCTTTCAAGAGGGGTTGTAAAGGCAGAGGTTCCAATTTGTCTGGGTTAGGGACTTTGCTCATGGCTAACAGATACTGCCTAAGGCAGCAGTCAGGGAAAAGGCTTTTAGGTTTTATATTAAACACTTGTCCAATAAAAGGAGAGTGGCCAGTTCTTCCAATTTGCTGTTTTTGACAAACAGTCGGTTGGAAGCTCCTGGATAAAGAAAGCTGCTGGTGATAAAGGTTCCCCAATTCAACATTTTTCAGTGGACTCTGTCTGAAATTCCTCACCTGTAAGAACCCCTGTGTTTATATTTACCTTTTTGCCGAGGCTGTTGCAGCAAATTGGAACAGCTCTTTGTCAAGTTACATTTTCTCATCAGTTGGGATTTCAAATAGTTAAGTTATTCTAAAGTCTGTTTTCTTTTGATTGTGTGTAAACAAATTCTCTTTTCCTTCAAGCTGAGCAGTTTGGCCAGTTGTATCAATCCTGGAATATCCAGGTTACATTTGCTTAACACAATTCGAAAAGGGAAGGTCTGGGCTGCATTCTCAAAATGTTTCGAAGGGTCTGGCCTGGTCCATAACAATGTCATAGAGTCCTACAGCATGGAGACAGGCCATTTGGACCAAACTGGTCCATGCCAACCAAAATGTCCATTTACGCTAATCCTGCACATGGCCCATATCCTTCTGAATCCTTTCCTTTGCTGTATTTGTCCAAATGCCTTTTAAATGTTATTAATGTAACCACCTCAACCACTTCCACTGGCAGCTCATTCCTTGTGCGAACAACACTCTGTGTAAAAAGGTTGCCTCTCAGGTTCCCTTTTATTCTTTCCCCTCTCACCTTAAACTGATGCGCTCTAGTCCATATTCGCAAACCCTGGGGAAAAGACCGAGTGAATTCACCCTATCCAAGCCTCTCATGATCTCATGAGGTCCTCCCTCAGTCTCCTACACTCTAAAGAAAAAAGTACTCTCCCTTTAACCAAAACCATTGAATCCTGGCAACATCCTTGCAAATTTCTTCTGCACTCTTTCCAGGTTAATAACATCCTTCCTGTAACAAGGTGACCAAAACTGAACACAATATTCCAAGTGTGGCTTCACCAATGTCCTGTATAACTGCAACATAACTTCCCAATGTCTGTAGTCAATGCCCTGACTGATGAAGGGCACTGCAGAAAAAGCTCTCGTCTCTGCTCTATTTACTGTGACTCCATTTTCAGAGAATGCTTACCTGAATTCTAAGGACCCTCTGTTCCACTATATTCCTTAAGGCCCTATCATTCACCATGAAACTCCTACCTTCCTTTAAATTTCCAAAATACAAGACCTCACATTTATCTGTATTAAACTCTATTTGTCATTTCTCGGCCCACTTCCCCAGCTGAGCAAAGTCCTGCTGCAATTTCTGATAACTGTCCACGATGCTGCTTATTTGAGTGTCATCAGCAAACTCACTAACCATGCCTTGTACATTCTCATCCAAAACATTGATACAGATAACAAACAGCAATGGGCCCAGCACTGACCCCTGAGGCACTCCACTAGTCACAGGCCTCCAGTACAATAAGCATCCTTCCCCTGTTACCCTGTGCTTTCTACCATCAAGCCAATCGTGTATCCAATTTGCCAGGTAACCTTGGATTCCATGCAATCTAACCTTCCATAACAGCCTACCATGTGGAACCTTATCAAAGGCCTCACTGAAATCCATATAGACCACGTCTACCATCCTGCCCTCATCAACCTTCCTGGTCAATTCATCAAAGTACCTTAACAAATTTGTGAGGCATATTCTCCCACTCACAAAGTCATGCTGACAACTCCTAATCAAATCCACTCTTTTCAAATGCATGCGTATCTTATCTTATCAAACAACTTACCCACCACAAATATTAAGCTTATAATTCCCAGGCTTATGTTTTGCAGCCCTTTTTGAACAATGGCACAGTCTTCGCTATCCTCCAGTCTTCTGGGACCTCACCTCTGGCTAACCATGATACTAAAATATCAAGGAGAAAGTGAGTCTGCAGATGCTGGAGATCAAAGTTGAAACTTTATTGCTGGAACAGCACAGCAGGTCAGGCAGCATCCAGGGAACAGGAGATTCGACGTTTCGGGCACAGGCCCTTCTCCTGAAGAAGGGCCTGTGCCCGAAACGTCGAATCTCCTGTTCCCTGGATGCTGCCTGACCTGCTGTGCTGTTCCAGCAATAAAGTTTCAACTACTAAAATATCAGCCAACACACCTGACCTTCAAGAGAGTTGGGAGCAGAAGTGAGTGGGGAGGGCATCACTAAGGTGGAGGGGTTGAGGCAGCTGAAAGGTCTGAAGGTGGATAAATCATTCAGACCCGATGGACTACACACCAGAGTTCTGATGGAGATAGCTAAGGTAATTGTAGGGCCATTGGCTGTGATCTTTCAGAAATCACTGCAGTCAGGGGTGGTCCCAGAAGACTTCAAAATAGTGAATGTAACATCCCTGTTTAAGAAAGGAGGGAGGCAGAGATGGGACATTATAAGCTGGTTAGCCTGACCTCGGTCATTGGTAAGATTTTAGAGGTCTACTTAAGGGTGAGATTGCAGGTATTTGGAATCTCACCCTGAAACCTGGTAAAATTGCAGCCTGGTAAAATTGGGCTGAGTCAGCACAGCTTCATCAAAGGGAGGCATGCCTGACAAATCTGTTAGAAATCTTTGAGGAGGTCACAAGTGAGTTAGACAAAGGAGAGCCAGTGGATGTGATCCATTTGGATTTCCACAAGGCCTTTGACAGGGTACAATAAAGGAGACTGCTAAGTCAAATCAGAGCCCATGTTGTCAGGAGCAAGGCACTGCGGTGGGTAGAGGATTGGCTGACCGGCACAAAGGCGAGAGTAGGGACAAAGGGATTCTTTTCTGGATGTCTGTTGGTGCTTTGTGGCAATCCGCAGGGATCTGTGTTTGGACCACAGCTATCTATTAACAATCTGGATAAGGAACTGAAGATATTGTTCATATGTTTGTAGATGACACAAAAATTGGTGAAAGGATAGGTGGAGTTGAGGAAGTGGGGGAGATTGCAGAAGGACTTGGTCAGGCTAGGAGAATGTGCAAAGAAGTGGCAGGTGGAGTACAATGCGGGAACTTGTGAGGCTAGATACTTTGGTGGGAAGAATAGAGGCACAGACTGTTTTCTAAGTGAGGAAAGATTTCAGAAATCTGAAGCACAAAGAGAATTGGGAGTCCTTGCTCAGGTTTCTCTGAAGGTTAACGTGCAGGTTCACCATTGGCAGTTTGAAAGGCAATTACAATGTTAGCATTAACTTTAACATCAGAGGTGTACTGCTGAGTTTGTATAAGTCTCTAATCAGACCAGATTTGGAATTTTGGGCTCCTTATTATGGAAGGATGTGCTGTCATTGGAGAGGGTCCAGAGGAAAAAGTGAGAAAGAATAAGAATGGTCCTGGGAATATAAAGAGTGGTTGAGGATTCTGGATCTGTATACAATTGCGTTTAGAAAGATGAGGGGGGAATCTTATTGAAACTATAGAATATTGAGAGGCCTGGAGAACATGGAGAAGCTGTTTCCACGAGTAGAAGAAACTAGAGCCCGAAGGCACAGCCTCAGAGTGAAGAATGATCCGTCAGAACTGAGATAAGGAGGCATTTCTTCAGCCACAGGGTGGTGAATCTGCGGAACTCATTGTCACAGAGGTCTATGGAGGCCACGATGTTGAGAGTATTTAAAACAGAGACAGATACGTTCTTGATCAGTAAGGAGATCAAACATTAAAAGGAGAATGCAGGAGAATGGGGTTGAGGAACACATCACACAAGATCAAATGGCAGAGCAGACTCTATTCTGACTGGCCCAATTCTGCTCCTATATCTTAAGTATTTTGGGTTTATGTAGAGGTTCCTTGAAACCCTGGAAAACTGGAAGTACGGTCACTTAGTGGTTAGCCCTGCTGCCTCACAGCGCTATGGACCCAGGTTTGATTCTAGCCTTGGGCGACTGTCTGTGTGGAGTTTGCACGTTCTCCCTGTGACTGCGTGGGTTTCCTCCGGGTGCTCTGGTTTCCTCTCACAGTCCAAAGCTGTGCAGGTTCGGTGAATTGGCCATACTAAATTGCCCATAGCGTAGGTTAGGTACATTAGTCAGGTGTAAATGTAGGTTAAAAAGGTAGGGTAATGGGTCTGGGTGGGTTACTGTTCGGAGGGTCAGTGTGGACTTGTTGGACCAAATGGCCTGTTTCCATA
This sequence comes from Chiloscyllium plagiosum, assembly GCF_037043375.1. Lineage (NCBI taxonomy): Eukaryota > Metazoa > Chordata > Chondrichthyes > Orectolobiformes > Hemiscylliidae > Chiloscyllium > Chiloscyllium plagiosum. The sequence goes on from NW_028270147.1 coordinate 114,427,140, forward strand.
CTGTAGGAATTCTATGATTCTATGGACATTGAAAGGACTGGATTGTGAGCCCTGCTGTTGCTGTTTCTCAAAAGTACTTTGACAAAAGATAACCAGGGAGTGGTGAGAGTGTGCATCAGGCTGCATGAGGGAACTGCTTGTCCTGCTTCCTGGAATACCATGAGCACAGGAAGTGTGGTCAGTGACTGTAGTTGGAACTCTGGGTTTTGGAGCTTGAGCAGCAGCTGGTGTCAGTGCGGAGTGTCCGTGAGGCTGAGAGCTCCGTGGAGAGCACATTTCTAGATGTGGTCACTCTGCAGCTTCAGAGTATGCAGGGAGAGAGGGAAGGGGGGAGCAGCAGACAGTCCAAAAGGATCAGGCAGCTAGTACAGGAATCCCGTGAGTGCATCCCACTCTCCAACCAGGATTCAGTTTGGAATCCTGATCAGAATGATGGTTCATCTGGGGAGTGCAGCAAGAGCCAAGTCCCTGGCACCACGGGGGGCTCAGCTGTACAGGGGGGCACAAGGAAGACTGGAAGAGCGATAGTGAGAGGAGAATCAAGAGTGAGGGCAATCGATAGGTGTTTCTGTAGCTGCAGATGGGATTCCAGGATGGTGTGTTGTCTCCCTGGTGCCAGGGTCAAGGCTGTCACTGAGCAGCTGCAGAGCACCCTGAGGGGAGACGGGGAACAGTCAGCAGTCATGGTCCACATCGGTCCCAGTGACAGAGGGAGAAAAGGGATGTGGTCCTCCAGTCAGAATTTAGGAATTCCAGAGGGAATTAGCAGCAGGAGCTCAAAAGTAGGAATCTCCAAGATTACCCCAGTGCCCCATGCAAGTGAGAAAAGAAAGAGGAGGATAGCACAGGTGAATGTGGAACTGAAAAGACAGTCCAGGAGGAAGGGCTTTCGATTATGTGAACATTGGGACTGGCTTTGGGGGGAGATGGACATGTACAGACCAGACGGGTTGCTCCTGAACAGACCTGGGACTGAGTTCCTTTGGGTGATGTAGTCGTGCTGTTGGAGAGGGTTTAAACTAACTTGGCTGGGCTGTGGGAGCCAAGAGGTAATACCAGAGAGGAACACAGAGGTGCACAGAATCCTGGGAGAGATAGATAGCACCAGAATAAGGAATAGAACTTCTGACCCAGTTTCAGAGCGAGGGAGAGAGAGTAATAAATTCTAAATCAGGGTCACTGTGTAAGGGACTGCACGGAGTGTTGGGAATAAGACTGGGAAGGTACAGCCACAGAGTGTTAAGTGGGAATCTGATGTGTGTCTCTCACATTGGAAGATAAGATAATAAGAACATGAGAAATAGGAGCAGGAGTGGGCTATCTGACCCATCGAGGATGAGGGATGTTAGTTATGAAGATAGACTGAAGAAGTTGGGACTGTCTTCATTGGAGAAGAGAAGGCAGAGAGGAGATTTGATCGAGAAATCAGGAGGGGTCTGAACAGAGTAAACCAGGAGAAAATGTTCCCACCTGAGAAAGAACTGAGAGGGAGAGGCCATGGATTGAAAATAATTGGTAAAAGAAACAAAAGTGAGACGAGGGAAAACATTTTCAGCCAGTGGGTGGTTAAGGTGTGGAATGCACTGCCTGAGAGTGTGGTGGAGGCAGCTTCAATTGAAACATTCCGAAGGGAATGAGACTGTTATTTGAAAAGGAACAATGTGCAGGGTGACAGGGAGAAGGCAGGAGAATGACACTCAGTGAATTGCTCATTCAGAGAGCCAGTACAGACAGGATGACAGAATGGCCTCCGTGTGCACTGTAACAATTCTGTGATTGTGTGATTGAGCAGAGTTAAAGCTGGGGGAGGTGGGAGCTCGGTGTCTCACTGTGCTGCTGCTGCTGCTGCTGCTGCTGAGGTCAGTGAGATCAGAGACTGGGACAGGGAGCCAGAGCTCACATCAAACTCTGCCCGTGTCCGTCACACTGAGACTGGCAGGAGGCTACTCACTGATTTCACTCCATGCTGCAGGAATGGGACCACAGGCTGCAAATGGACAGAGCTCCTCCACACGGTGAGGAAAACTGACTGACTTATATCTTACTGCTCAAAGGGGGCAATGGAACTAAAGAGGTACAGCTGGACACCCTGTTAGACACAGTGCTCCTCAATCAACCATTTCATTCACTGCAGCTCCCCAGTAACACCTGCAACAATTCAGCATTTGTATTTTAGAAAGTTTCAGTATTGAAAGGGTTATTAACGGAGGAATGAGGTTTACTTACTCAGTCTGAGCTTGGTTCCTTTACCGAAAGTCTGCCACAGTGAGAGCTCCCAGTGCAGAGGCTGTACAAAAACCTCAGCTCTCTGCTTCCCTCTGTCATTCTCACCCTCTCCCTATCTCACAGTCTGTTGATCACTCCCACCCTCTTTTTGTGTCTTTCTGTCTCTGCCTCTGGGTTGTGAACTTTATTTTTCGTTGTTAAATCTTGCAGCTGTTCTTCCCATGTGGCCATGGAGTGGAAGAGGGAAACTTGAGGCCTTAAGTGAGCATTGAGACACCATAGGGACTGGAGTGTGTAGCAGACAGTGACCATCCCAGCATGGGGTAATTTGTTCAGTTTCATTTGTATCTAACTGTGGGATATGTCAGTTCAGGCGGTGGGACTGTGTGTCCATTATTATGCATTTTATATAACTGTGGATGTGTCAGTACAGGAGGTGATTTTGTATGGCTCTGTATCACTGTGTAGGGGGAGCTGCTATGCTGCATACAGTAATAGTCAGCGACATCCTCATTCTGAACGTTGCTGATTTTCAGGGTGAAACTGGTCCCTGATCCACTGCCAGTGAATTGATTGGAGACTCCTGTGAATCGAGTTGTTGCATCATAGATCAGGAGAGAGGGTTTCTGACCTTCTCGCTGCTGGAACCATCTCACCCACTTGCTAACAGATTGACTGGCCGTACAGGTGATGGTTACGGTCTGGCCCAGTCCCACTGACAGCAACGGGGGAGACTGGGTCATGGTGATGTCCCCACTGATACCTGAGGGGTCAGAGAGAAACACAGTGAAGTCAGAACTGTCACAGAAAGAGCCAGTCAAATGAGAGATTGTTGGAGACACTGAGCATTCCTCTGGTTTCAGCATTTTCCCTTCAATCACAAGTCAGTGGAATTGGAGTGAAATGGAGAGCAGCTAAAAATTCAAGGTGGAAGGAGAGAGATTTGTACCTGCGACACAGAATGCCAGGGGCCAGATCAGCTGGATGTGTGAAATCATGGTGTGTGCTCCTGTCCCTGTGCCTGGTTCCTGATAAACTCTCCCTTCACTGGGCTCTGCTTTATAAAGCTGCAGCCTGTGAGAGTCTGACTGGGTGTTCTTCAGTATGTAAATGGCATCAGGCAGAGAGAGCCACGTCAGCTCCTCACACTTCCTCTTCTCACTCTCTCTCTCTCTCTTTGTCTCAGAGAGTGATTGATGGGAACAGCACTGAATGAGGCCATTTGGCCCATTGTATCTGTGCTGTTAAACAGCGATCTGATGACACTAATCCCATCCTCCAGCTCTTGGCCCATTACCCTGGAGGTTACAGCAACACAAGGGAATATCTAAACACTGCTCCAATGTCACGAGAGTTTGTGAGTCAACCAGCCTTTCAGGCAGTGAGTTCCAGACTCCCACCACCCTCTGGGTGAAAACATTTCTCCTCAATTCTCCTCTCACTCTGCAACTCGACTGGGCCTAAATTCACTCGAGGATGAGATGGGATCTGATTGAAACATATAAAATTCTAACAGGCCCGGGCAGGGAGGAGGTTTCCCCTGGTTGGGGAGTCTGGAACCAGGGGACACAGTCTCAGAGAGATACGGGGTAGACCATTTAGGACTGAGATGAGGAAACATTTCTTCACTCAGAGGATGGTCAACCTGATGAATTCTCTACCACAAATGGCTGAGGAGGATAAGGAACTGAATATGTTCTAGAAAAAAAGAGAGATAGTTGTTTTGCATTTTAATGGCATGAAGGAAATGGGGAGAAAGCAGGAACATCGCATTGAGAAAGAGGGTCAGCCATGATCATACTGAATGACACACAAGACTCAAAGGGCCGAATGGCCTGCTCCAGCTCCGAGTTTCTTTGTGTCCATGTCTGTGTTACCTTCAATCTCTGTCCCTGGTTATTGAGCCCTTTACTCGTGTATAAAGTGCCTTCCTGTGCAACATATCACTGCCAACAATTATCTTATACCTCTCTGTCAGGTCCCTCTCAACCTTCAATGCTCCAAGGAAAACAGCCCCAACCTTTCCAATCTTTCCTCATAGCTGACCCTCCATCCCAGGCAGCATCCTGGAAAAGCTCCTCTGCCCCCTCTCAAGTACAATCACATCCTTCCCAGAATGTGGTGACCAGGACCTCTCTCTCTCTCTCTCTCTTTTCCCCTTTCTGTCTCACATCTGCTACTTTGATCTCTCTACATCTATCTCTCTCTCCCACTGTTAATCTCTCTCATATTCTCTCTCTCTCACTCTGTCTCATAGCCACTCTCTCCAACTCACTCACGCTTCCTCACTCCGTCTCATAATCTTTCTCCATCTCTCACTGTCTCTGTCACTCGCTCCATCTCTCACTTCAATTGAAAGCCTCCAAATGTTATCTACCCCTCTCTATTTCTCCCTCTGTCTCTCCCTTCATCTCCGCATCCAAATCGACCTCTATTTCTCTCTCTGTCTCGCTTCTCTCTCTTTCTCACAGTGTCCCGGGTGGTGACAGTTGAATTCAGGATAAATCTCCCTCTGCTCTGCCCCACAAATGGATGTTAACCCTTGACCCCAGAGGCATGTCTTCTCCTGGAGTAAAGGCCCATTTCTACATTGACCAGGTTTTGGTATCTCTCAGGAAGATGGACAGATTCTTGATAAATGAAGGGCAGTTTTGTGCTGTTGGCCGATTCTCACTGGGGACTGGTTTGGACACAAACCTCATTCCATGAAGGCCCAGCAGAGAGAGGAGATCCTCAGGCCATCAGTGTGAGCTGGAGGGACAGGACAGACTCTGACCGACTGACCATCCTGTCCATTCACAACATGTTCCAATCCCTTCCCCTGTCCTTCTCCTTCCATGATCAGTCTCTGAGTCAGAGTGTTTTACTGGAATGAGGGTTGGACCATCACACAGTTACAACAGAAAGGAACTGAATCCCACACCCACCATGGTGTCCACGCTGCACTGGACTCTCCAACAGAGTCCAGTAAACATGGACGTCAGTTCACGAGAGTGCCCCATGGAGAGACATGGGCCTTCTTCCCACTGAAGCTCCCAATAGAGACCAGTAAACATGGGCATCGTTCCTGCTTGAGCCTCCGATAAAGACCAGTAAATGTGGGCCTCCTATTCACTTGTCCTTCTAATGGAGACAAGTGGATAGTTGAGTTTTTGAAGAAATAGATGGATTAAGATAGATCAGTACACATCGTCGACATGGACTTTAGCAAGGCCTTAGACAAGGTTCCCCATTGTAGACTGCTTAGTAAGATTATATCACAGAGGATCCAGGGAGAGCTAACCAATTGGATATAAAATGGGCCTGATGGTAGGAGGCAGAGGCTGGTGAGAGAGGGTTGTTCTTCAGACTGGAGGCCAGTGACCAGCCGTCTGCCACATGAATCGATCCTGGATCCACTGTTGTTCATCATTTATATGAACAATTTGGATGAGAAAATAGCAGGAATAGTCAGTAAGTTTGTGGCTGACATTAAAAGTTTTGGCATCGTGGACAGGGAAGAAGGTTATCTAAGAGTGCAATGTCATCTTCATCAACTGGGCCAGTGGGTCAACAAATCTAGATGGAGCTTAATTTCGATAAATACAAGGAGTTTCATTTTGGTAAGACCAACCAGGGCAGGAATTACACAATTAATGGTGGAGCCATGGGGAGTGTTGTTGAACAGAGAGACTGAGGGGTACAGGTACATAGTTTCTTGAAAGTGGTGTCACAGGTAGACAGGGTGGTGAAGAGGGTATTTGGCACGCTCACCTTCACTGGTCAAAGCAGGGAGTACAGGAGCTGGGACATCATGTTACAGCTGTACAAGGCTTTGGGAAGTCCACATTTGGACACTGCGTGCATTCCAGCTCACCCTGCTATAGGAAGGAAGTTATTACACTGGTTTGGATAAAAGAAAGATTAACAGTGATATTAGCAAGGTTGGTGAGTTTGAATTACACGGTGAGGATGGACAGGCCGAGAGATTTTTCCAGTGAATGCAGGAGATTGAGGGGTGACCTTAGAGAGGTTTATAGAATCATTAGGGCCATAGATAAGGTGAATAGCCAAAGTTTTTTTTTCCCCAGGGTAGGAGAGTCCAATACGAGAAGGAATAGGTTTAAGTTGAGAGGGGAAAGAATTAGAAGGGGCCTGAGAGACAACGTTTTCACACAGAGGTTGGTGTGTATGTGCAATGAGCTGCCAAAGGAAGTGGGAGAGGGGAGTACAGTTACTACATTTCAAGGACATTTTTACAGGAACATGGATAGGAAGGATTTAGAGAGGATTGGGCCAAACACAGGCAAATGGGACTAGTTCAGTTTTGGAAACTTGGTCGGCATGGATGAGTAGAGCTGAAGGGCCTGCTGCCACGCTGTAAACCTCTATGACTCTATGATGAAGTAAACATGGGGCACCTTCCCATAGGACCAATAAACAGTAAACATGGGCCTCCTTCCCACTGGACTGTCCAGTACCTGAGCTGCAAACCCCACATCCTGTCCATCACGTAGGTCTCTTATTTCAATCTGAACAACATTGTTTGTCTCCACACTACCTCAGCCTCTTGACCACAGAAACCCCAATTCCTGCTCGTCCCATCTCCTGACTCTATGATTTCAATGTCCTCTCCCAGCTTCCTGAAGCCACATTCCATAAACCCCAACTTGTCTGATATGGAGTGGTCCCTTCCCTGTCTTACAACTACAGTTGTTCCAGAATCTGACCTCACAGACAGCCAATTGCCTCCATGGTCTCCGTCCTCCCTCACTCTGTGTCCTGCTGTAGACTCACATTCCCTCCCTCCCCCTTCCACCTTCTGTCTCTGGTCTCCTGCCCATTGCTGCTTCCACCATCCCACCATTGACAGCAGAGCCTTCAGACCCCTACTGCATGCTCTCTGTCCTCCTGCCCTTCATCCCTTTCCCTCTCATTGTTTGTGCTATTGAATATACTGTTCAGTTCCATCACTTTTGGTTCACTGTTCCCTTGCCATTGATTTGCTGATTTATTCTCGTTAATCTAGTCTGGCGTGTTCTCTGAGTTGGTTCAAGAGTGTTTTGCTTGAGAAAACACTCTTCTGTGAACTGGTTTGTCTGTTTCTCCCAGTCTTTGTGTAAAGGTGAGACTAAGTGAGCAAATGCTGTCATTTCATGGAGCAATCCAGTCAGTCCCACCCCCTCCCCTGCTCGACCCCCAGAGCCTTGCAGGTTTATTTCCATCAAGAGCCCATCCAATCTGCCATTGCAATCACTGAGTGTCTTCACCTGCCTCACCTGAATGGGCACTAATTTCCAAGTCATTACCAATTGCTGCTAAAAAAAGTTCTTCCTGAGATTCTGTATCTCTTGCCCAACAAAATGCAATGTAATCTCAATGTGAAGATGGGATTTTGTCTCCACACGGACTGTGCAGTGGTCACCCTTACTGATACTGTCATGGACAAATACACCAGCAGCAGGCAGATTGGTGAGGGTGATAGTGAGTCTGTTTTTCCCTCTTGTTGGTTCACTCACCACCTGCCTCAAGTCCAGTCTAGCAGCTGAATCAGGCGGAACTTGACCAGTTTGCTCAGTAGTGATGCTTCCGAGCAGCTCTTGATGGTGGGCTTTGAAGTCCCTTACTCAGAATATATCCTGCATCCTTCCCACCCTCAGTGCTCCCTCCAAGTGTTGTTCAACATGGAGGAGGACTGACTGCTCAGTTGAGGTTGGAGGGGAGGGTGGTGCTGTGTGGTAATCAGCAGGAGGTTTCCTTCCCTATGTTTGACCTGCTGTCATGAGGCTTCATGGGTTCCATAGTTAATGGTGAGGACTCCCAGGGCAACTCCCTTCTGACTGTACACACCACTGTGTTGCCTTTCCTGCTTGGTCTATCCTGCCAGTTAAAAACTGAATGAGGGAACAATTCTGTGCAGGTTTCACAGCTTGGAGACATAGCTGCTGCTGGATTCTGTTTCTGATCTCTGAGTGCAGGCGTGTATGTTTGTGAGAGAGTGACTGTCCTTTTTTCCATCACTGTGCTGTTTCTGAAAAGAAAAGTCCCAGAACCAGCCTCCTGTGCTGTCAGATTCCAGGGATTGCAGACAATTCACAGTTTTCTCCTGTCTCAGTAACAAACGTCCAGCTGCTCCGAGCTCCTTCTTTCACTTCCTCTTTTGGTGAAGTTTCAACCTTGCGATCTGACAGTCTTTGCAGTTATTTTTTACACTGGGGCTTTCTGCTGTGGTCAGACTATCTAATAATAAGTGTCCAATCAGTGACAATCACAGCAGCTAAGAGCAGTCAGGACTGAGGAGCCAGGCTCACTGTGAAACACATTGGGAAGATCAAAGCCATCCCCTTCAGATCCTGGTATAAACTCCATCCCTCTCCCTGGGCACTATCTGCTGCTCAACCAGACTCTTTACAAACTTGGCCTCATCTTTGAGGCTGATCTGAGCCCCATATCCTCCACATCACAAAGATCAGCCACTGAAAATCTCTGTCATGTCCATGGGACTCCAAACATGACCATACCAATGTTGTGCTTGCACACATCACAGCCACTGCCCTCCGTATCCTTCAGCTCATCCCAAATTCTGCTGCCCATATCCAAACTCACACCAAACCCCATTCCCCCAACCCCCTGCACCCTGTGCCTACATTGGCTCTTGGTCCAGCAACACCTCGATTTTCAAATTCTCATCCTTGTTCTCAAGTCCCTCCCTGTCCTCCACTCTCCCTATCTCTGTAACCTCCTCCAAACTGCCTCACTCAGTGTGATCAACAATCTTGGATATATGGCTGTCTATTCCTTCATCCAAGTCATTTAGAAATATCGTGAAATGCTGAGGTTCCAGCCCAGTTCCCTGGGGACACCACTATCCACATTTTGCTCATTGGAGAGCACACACATTATCCCTCCTCTCTGTCTCCCACCTCCAAACTAATTCCTGACTTTTCTCTAACTGGCAAGAATGGGAGAAAGCAGAGGGACAGAGTGGAAGGATACTTGTCAGACTGGAGGCCTGTGTCTAGTGGAGTGCCTCAGGATTGATGCTGGGCCCATTACTCTTTGTTATCAATATCAATGATTTAGAAGACATTACAATAGCCGGTATTGTGGGCAATGAGGAAGGTTATCAGATATTGCAGCAGGACCTTGATCAGCTGTGGAAGTGGGAAAAGAAATGATAAATTGAGTTTAGATTAGATTAGATTAGATTAGATTACTTACAGTGTGGAAACAGGCCCTTCGGCCCAACAAGTCCACACCGACCCGCCGAAGCGCAACCCACCCAGACCCATTCCCCTACATTTACCTCTTCACCTAACACTACGGGCAATTTAGCATGGCCAATTCACCTAACCTGCACATTTTTGGATTGTGGGAGGAAACCAGAGCACCCGGAGAAACCCACGGGGAGAATGTGCAAACTCCACACAGAGAGTCGCCAGAGGCGGGAATTGAACCCGGGTCTCTGGCGCTGTGAGGCAGCAGTGCTAACCACTGTGCCACCGTGCCACCCATCATGTAGATAAGTATGAGGTCTTGCATTTTGGGAAGTTAAATCAAGGTAGGAGTTTCATGGTGAATGGTAAGGCCTTCAGGACTGTAGTGGAACAGTGGGATCTCGGAGTTCAGGTGCACAGTTCTCTGAAAGTTGAGTCACAGTTAGACAGGGCAGTGAAGCAGGCTTTTGGCACACTGGCCGTCATCAGTCAGGGCACTGGGTGTAGAAGTTGGGAAGTTATGTTTCAATTGTACATGACGTTGGTGAGGCTGCCCTTGGAGTATTGTGTTCAGCTTTGGTCACCTTGTTATATGAAGGATATTATTAAACTGGAAAGAGTGCAGAATAAATTTACAAGGATGTTGCCAGGTTTCAACATCTGAGTTTTTGGGTGAGGTTGGACAAGCGAGGACATTTTTCTTAAGAGTGTCGGAGACTAAAGGGGAATCTTTTAGAAGTGTATAAGATCTTGAGAGACATGGATAGGGTGAATGCACTCAGTCTTTGTCCCAGACTTGGATGAAGGAATAGACAGCCATATATCCAAGATTGTTGATCACACTGAGTGAGGCAGTTTGGAGGAGGTTACAGAGATAGGGTTGGGGAATCAAGGAATAGAGGGCATCAGTTGAAAGTTAGAATAAACGGGAACCTGAGGGGCAACATTTTTACACAGAGGGTGGTACTCATATGGAATGAGCTGCCAGTGGAAGTGATTGAGGTGGGTACATTAACAACATTTAAAAGGCATTTGGACAAATACATAGATAGTATGTAATTTGAAGGATATGGGCCAAGTGCAGGGAAATGGGGTTAGTGTGGATGGACATTTTGGTCAGCACGGTCCAGTTTGGGCCAAAGGGCCTGTCTCTGCGCTGTAGGACTCGATGACTCTATGACTCTATGATTCCATAGGTTTCCATGTTTATGAACAGTCTCTCAAACAGAGAAACAAAGGAACTAGGAGCAGGAGGAGGCCATTCAGCCCTTCGAGTCTGCTCTGTCAGTCAATATGACTATGGCTGATCATCCAACTTAGTCCCCTGTTCCCACTTTTTCTCCATAACCTTTAATCCCTTTAGACTTAAGATCTATATGTCGCCTTCTTGAAAACATTTAATGTTTTGGGCTTGACTGCTTTCTGTGACAGAATATTCCACTAGCTTCCCACTCTCTGGCTAAAGAAATGTCTCCTCATCGCAGTCCGAAATGGCCTTTCCCTTTTCTTTAAACTGAAATTCCTGGTTCTAGACTCTCCAGTCATCAGGAACATAATTCCTGTGTTTTCCGGTCTTGTCCTGTTAGGATTTTACAGGTTTCAATGTGATTCCTCTCAAATTTCTAACCTCCAGTGAATATAGTCCTAACTGATCCAGTTTCTCATCAGATCTAAGTGCTGTCATCCCAGGAATCAGTCTGGTAAATCTTCGCTGCCCTCCCCCCACAGCCAGAACATCCTTACTCAGCTAAGGAGACCAAAACTGCACACAACAGAATCATAAAATCACACAGTACAGAAGAGGCCCTTCAGCCCATTAACTGTGTACCAGCCAAACTACACTAAACCTACACCAGTCCCACTTTCCAACATGAGGCCCATAGCTTGAATGTTATGTTATTTCAACTGCTCACCCAAGTACTTTTTAAAGTTTGTGAGGTTTCCCACCTCAACTACCCTCCCAGGCTGTGCATTCCAGACCCCCACTACATCTTGAAACCTCCTATCTTTGACATTGAATGTGAGCCAACTTGTTATTGACCCTCCCAAGAAGGAGAACAGCTGCTTTCTCTCCTCCCTGTCCATTCCCCTCATAACCTTATACACCTCGATCAGGTCGCCCCTCCACCTTCTCTGCTCTGAAGGAAACAACCTGAGCTGATCCAATTTCTCTTCATCACTGAGAGGTTCCATCCCATGCAACATCCTGGTGATTCTCCTCTGTACTCCATCCAGTGCAACCACCTCCTTCCTACAGTGTGGTGACCTGAACAGCACACAGTACTCTAGCTGTGGCCTAGCCAATGTTCTGCTTAACTGCAACATCTCCTCATGCTTTTATAACCAATATCTGACATGACAAAGGCAAGTGTCCCCTGTGCCTTCATAACTGCTCTGTTAACCTGTCTTGCCACATTCAGGGATCAGTGGAGAAGCACCCCAAGATCACTCTGTTCCTTTGAGTTTCCTCAGTTCAAAGATCAAAGAGCAACGAAAATTACAGCACAAGAACTGGCCCTTCGGCCCTACTAGCCTGCACTGGTCCATATCCTCCATCTAAACCTGTCATCAATTTTCCAAGGGTCTGTCTCCCTTTGCTCCCTGCCCATCCATGTATCTATCTAGATATATCTTAAATGATGCTATTGTGCCTGCCTCTACCATCTCCACTGGCAACGTGTTCCAGGACCAATCACTCTCTATGTGAAGAACTTTCCACACATATTTCCCTTAAATGTTTCCACTCTCACCTTGAACTCATGACCCCGAGTAATTGAGTCCCCCACTCTGGGAAAAAGTTTTTTGCTATCCACCCTGTCTATACCTCTCATGATTTTGTAGACCCCAATCAGGTCTCCCCTCAATGTTCGACTTTCTAATGAAAATAATCCTAATCTACTAAACCTTTCTTCATAGCTAGCGCCCTCCATACCAGGCAATCCTGGTGAACCTCCTCTGCACCCTCTCCAAAGCATCCACATCTTTCTGGTAATGTGGCAACCAGAACTGTACGCAGTATTCCAAATGTGGCCAAGTCAAAGTCCGATATAATTCTAATATGACCTGCCAACTCTTGTACTGAATACCACGTCTGGTGAAGGAAGGTATGCCATATGTCTTCTTGACCACTCTATCGACCTGTGTTGCTACCTCCAGGGTACAATGGACCTGAACACACAGGTCTCTCTGGGCATCAATTTTCCCAGGGCGTTCCATTCACCGTACAGTTTACTCCAGATTTGGATCTTCCAAAATTCATCAGATCGCATTTGCCTGGTTTGAACTCCATCCCTCCGTTTCTCTGCCCAACTCTCCAATCTATCTATATTCTGCTGCATTCTCTGACAGGCCCCTTCACTATCTGCTACTCCACCAATTTTAGTGTCATCTGCAAACTTGCTAATCAGACCACCTATACCTTCCTCCAGATCATTTATGTATATCAAAAACAAGTGCGGTACAAGCACAGATTCCTGTTCTCCATTTTGAGAAACTCCTTCCACTACTACCGTCTGTCTTCTGTTGCCGAGCCTGTTCTCTATCCATCTAGTGAGTACACTATGGACCCCATGTGACTTTAATTTCTTTATCAGGCTACCATGGCAGATAAACTTTATCAAACACATTCCTGAAATCCATGTGTATGACATCCACAGCCCTTCTCTCATCAATCAACTTCATCACTTCTTCAAAAAATTCTATAAAGTTGGTAAGACATGACATTCCCTGCACAAATTCACTCAAGGCTGCCTCTAACTGATAAGTCAATTTTCTTCCAAATGTAAATAGATCTTACCCCTCAGTATCTTCTCCAGCAGCTTCCCTACCACTACATCAGGCTCACTGGTTGATAGTTACCTGGATTATCCTGGCTACCCTTCTTAAACATTAGCAATTCTCCAGTCCTCTGGGACCTCATCCATGTTCAAGGTTGCTACAAAGATATCGATTAAGGCCCCAGCTATTTCCTCTCTTGCTTCCCTCAGTAAGCTGGGATCGATCCCATCCCGACCTGGGGACTTGTCCACCTTGATGCCTTTTAAAATACCCAACACTTCCTCCCTCCTTAAACCGACTTGACCCTGAGTAATCAAACATCTATCCCCAACTTCAACATCTGTCACTTCCCTCTCCTTGGTGAATACTGATGTAAAGCACTCATTAAGAATCTCATCCATTTTCTCTGACTCCCCACATAACTTTCCTCCTTTGTCCTTGAGTGGGCCAACCCTTTCTCTAGTCACCCTCTTGCTCCTTATATATGAATAAAAGGATTTGGGATTTTCCTTAATCCTGTTTGTTAATGATATTTCGTGACCCCTTTTAGCCCTTTTAATTCCTCATTTCAGATTCATCCTACTTTCACGATATTCTTCCAAAGCTTAGTCTGTTTTCAGCTACCTAGACATTATGTATGCATCCTTTTTCCTCTTAGGTAGTCTCACAATTTCATCTGTCTTCCAGCGTTTCCTAATGCTGCCATTTCAATCCCTTATTTTCACAGGGACATGTCTGTCCTGACTCTAGTCAACCTCTCTTTAAAAGCCTCCCACATATCAAATGTGGATTTCCCTTTAAACAGCTGCTCCCAATCCACATTCCCCAGCTCCTGCCAAATTTTGCTATAGTTGGCCATCCCCCAGTTTAGCCCTCTTCCTTTCGGACCACTCTCGTCTTTGTCCATGAGCATTCTAAAACTTATGGAATTGTGGTCACTGTTACCAAAATAATCCCTTACTGAAATTTCAACCACCGGCCAGGCTCATTCTCCAACACCAGGTCCAGTATGGCCCCTTCCTGAGTTAGACTATTTCCACATTACTCTGTAAAATCCTCCTGGATGCTCCTTACAAATTCTGCTCCATCTTCTAGTCCAGCCTCAGGCGACTGACTGTGTGGAGTTTGCACGTTCTCCCCGTGTCTGCGTGGGTTTCTTCTGGGTGCTCCGGTTTCCTCCCACCATCCAAAAGATGTGCAGGGTCAGGTGAATTGGCCATACTAAATTGCCCGTAGTGTTAGGTAAGGGGTAAATGTAGGGGTATGGGTGGGTTTCGCTTCGGCGGCTCGGTGTGGACTTGTTGGGCCGAAGGGCCTGTTTCCACACTGTAATCTAATCTAATCTAATCTAATCTAATCTAATCTTAACTTCTAACATTAAGTGAATCCAAGTCAGTGTTGGGAAAATTAAAATCTTCCATCACCACCACCTTGTTACTCCTATATCTTTCCATAATCTGTTTACATATTTGTACCTCTATCCCACGTTCATTGTTAGGAGGCTTGTAGGATAGCACCAACATTGTTACTGCACCCTTCCTGTTTCTGAGCTCTGCCCATATTGCCCCACTGCTCGGGTCCTCCATAGTGCCCTCCTTCAGCACAGCTGTGATATCCTCTCTGACCAGTAATGCAACTCCTTTTACCTCCCTCTCTTTATCCGCCTGATGCATCTATATCCTGGGATATTTAGTTGCCAATCTTGCCCTTCCCTCAACCAAGTCTCAGTCATAGCAATAACATCGTACTCCCAGATACTAATCCAAGCCCTAAATTCCTCTGCCTTACCTACTACACTTCTCATATTAAAACAAATGCACCTCAGACCATCTGTCCCTTTGCGTTCATCATCTGCTCCCTACCTCCTCTTAACCTTAGTCGCGCTGACTTCAATATCTAGTTCCTGACAGGCTTTAGTTACTCCCTCCTTATTGCCCACTAACCTCCTCATTTAGCTCCCATCCCTCTGCTACACTATTTTGAATCCTCCCCAAGAGCGTGATCAAACATATCCCACAGGACATTGGTTCCAGTCCTGCCCAGGTGTAGACCGCTCGATTTGTAATTGTCCCACCTCTTCAGGAGCCAGTCCCAATGTCCCAAAAATCTGAACCCCTCCGTCCTGCACCATCTCTCAAGCCACGCATTCAGCCTGCCTGTACTTTCATTTCGACTCTGACTAGCACATGGCACTGGTAGCAATCCTGAGATTACTACCTCTGAGATCCTACATTTTAATATGGTTCCTAACTCCCTAAATTCTGCTTGTAAGACCTCATTCCATTTATTACCGATATTATTGGTGCCTATGTGAACCATCACAGCTAGCTGTTCACCCACCCCTTCAGAATGTCCTGCAGCCAATCTGAGACATCCCTGAGCCGTACAACTGGGAGGCAACATGCTATTCGTGAGTCTCGTTTTTGACCACAGAACCGCCTATCTACTCCCCTCACAAAATCCAAATCAACCATATCCATGGGCCCCACCTTATCAAATCCACTCAGTACATCCTCAAACAATTCCAGTCGATTTCCCTTTTGACAATCCATGCTGACTCTGTCCAGTTCTGTCACTGTTTTCAAAGTGCTAAGCAATAAAATATTTTATAATGAACTGGGGCATTTTCTCCACTGCTGATTTCTGGCTAATTGGTCTAAAATTTCTTATTTTCCCTCTCTCTCTCTCTCTCTTTTTCAATAATCGTGTTAAATTAGCTCCCTCCACTCTGTAGGACCTATTCCACAGTCGACAAACAGATAACCATCAATGTTTCTAATATTTTCCAACCACTTCCTGAAGCACTCCTGAAAATAGATTATTTGGCCCTGCTGATTTAACACACTTTAATTTTCCCAGAACCATTTTCCTCCAACAACTGATTTCCTTCAGCTCCTACCTCTGATAAAACTCCAAGTTCACCAACATGTCTGAGATTTATTTGAGAATTCATTTCGCAGAAAGATCCAGAATATGTTTATCTGTCATCTCTTTGTTCCAAGTATAACATTATAACACTTGTGTGGAACGTCCTTGAATGTCATCTGGACGTCCAAATAAACAACACATTCCCTTATCTCACACATTAGTGACCTCGTTAAAACATGTAACCAGGTTAGTTAAAGATGTCTGACCCTTTTTAAATCCATGTTGACTTACTCTGATCTGTTCATATTTGTCAGACATTCTGTCTCTAAAACCAGATTCAATTACTTCCCAACAATAGACATTCAATGGAGATGTTCATTGTGAGTGAGGTTAGTAAACAGCTAGCACTGACACGAGGGGCTGAACAGCCTCCTCCTAGAGTCATAGAGTCAGAGAGATGTACAGCATGGAAACAGAAACAGACCCTTCGGTCCAACTTGCCCATGCTGACCAGACATCCCAACCCAATCTAGTCCCATCTGCCAACTCCTGGCCCAGATCCCTCCAAACCCTTCCTATTCATATACCCATCCAGATACCTTTTAAATGTTCATTGTGAGTAAGGTACCTCGGGCTAGAGAGTCCCCTAACACAGTCGATCGTTTGGAACCCGATGTAACTCTCATTACATTAGAGCCAGTGTCAATACCAGAAACTTGGCTGCTCATGCTAAGTACCCCTGAGTTTCCATCATCCCCTATATTTTCCAAAACAGCATTCTTGTTTGAAATGGGGATAGCCACAGAAGACTCCTGCAGTACTTGCCTACCTCTCTTGCCTTTCCTGGAGTTATGATAAGAGCCCATGGGATCCAAGGCATTTTGGCAAATTGGATCCAAATATGAGGCAAAGAGTGACAGTGGAGGGTTGTCTTTGTGATTTGAAGCCTGTGACCAGTGGTGTAAGACAGGGATTGGGGCTGGGACCCTTGCTGTTTGTAATGTACATCAACAAATTGACTGTGATTGTATAATTAGAAAGTTTTCAGAGGCCACATAAATTGGTGGTGTTATTGATATTGATTTGATTTTTATTTAAGTTTATTGTCACATGTACTCGAGTACAAAAGTATTGGGGTACAGTGAAAAGTATGTAACATCACCTCACAAGGTGCCATCTTAGGTACAAGGACCTCAGTACAGAATCGTAAGAACAAGATAGAAAGAAAGAATAAAGTTCAAAGTTACACGTTGCAGATCTTTTTAGTTTTAAGTAGAAAATGAAGAAATAAAGCTGAAAGTTCAAGCATTACAGCATTTCTTAAGAACTTAGCTACCATGGAATCATACTTTAAGTCATCATCTCGAGGCCGGAAGTCCACGCTGATGCCTTCCTGGGTGGAGAGACGACCATATACAGAAAGGATCACTATGTGGGCTGAGAGACAACCACGCTGGGCCACTCGGAGATCGCCACACTAGGCCGAGTGACCATCACGCTGGGCTGACAGTCGAGCATGCTGGGCCGAGAGGCCACCACATCGAATTGAGAGGCCATCATGTTGGACCAAGAGTCTGCCTTGTTGGACTGGAAAGTCTCCCTGCCAGGCCAGGACACTGCCACACCAAGCCAAGAGGCCAACATCATTAGGTCTGCACTGGGTCAGAGGCCTGGCGACTGAGGCTGGGAGTCCATGCCCAGGAGAAGAAATAAGGGAGAAGGACAAAAGAAAAACACAAAAGAAAATGAAAAGAGAAGTGGAATAGAAAGAAGAAAAGGAAACAGACGGAGCAGATGAACTCGGGCTGAAGCATCCTACTCTGCTGCCATCTTGGATTACTGGATCTCAGGTTACAGTCTGATATTGGTCAGCTGGTAAATTGGGCAGAGCAATGGCAGATGTAATTTAATCCTGATACCTCTGAGGTGATCCAACTTGGGAGGTCTAATAAGGGAAGGTTATACACAATGAAAGGCATGTACCTTGAGTGCCCTTATGCATGAATCACAGAGGGTTGGCCTACAGGTACAACAAGCAATTCGGAAGGCAAATGGAATTTTGTCCTTCATTGCTAAAGGGATTGAGTTTAAAAAGCAGGAAGGTTACGTTGCAGCTGTACAGGGTGCTGGTGAGGCCACACCTGGAGTACTGCGTGCAGTAATGGTCTCCTTACTTGAAAAAGCCTATACTGGCACTAGAGGAGTGCAGAGAAAGTTCACTAGGCTGATTCTGGGGTTGAGGGGGTTGGCTTATGAAGGGAGACTGTGTAGACTGGGATATATTCATTGGAACTTAGAAGAATGAGGGGAACCTTATAGAAACAAATAAAATTATAAAGAGAATAGATAAGACAGAAGTCGAGAGGATGTTTCCACTGGCAGGTGAAACTAAAACAAGAGGGTTTAACCTCAAAATTAAGAGGAGCAGATTTAGGACTGAATTGAGAAGGAACATCTTCACCCAGAGGGTCATAAATCTATGAAATTCCTTGCTCAATAAAGAAATTGATGCTACTTCAGTAAATGTTTTAAAGCTAAGACAGATTTTTTTTAACAATAAAGGAATTAAGAGATATAGTGAGAGCAAATGCCAGGTCTTGCACTTTAGAAAAAATAATACAGGCATGGTCTATTTTCTAAACGGTGAGAAAATTCATAAAGCCAAAGTACAAAGGGATCTGGGAATGCTAGTCCCGGATTCTCTCAAGGTTGACTTGCAGGTTGAGTCTGTGGTTAAGAAAGCAAATGTAACGTTGCCATTTATCTCAAGACGATTGGAATGTAAAATGAGATGTGCTACTGAGACTTTATAAAGCTCTGGTTAGGCCCCATTTAAAACACTGTGTCTAGTTTTAGGCCCCACACCTCAGAAAGTACATACTGGCACTGGACCGTGTCCAGTGGAGATTCACACGGATGAGCCCTGGAATGGTAAGTCTAATATATGATGAATGGCCGAGGATCCTGGGATTGTATTCATTCGAGTTTAGAAGGTTGAGGGGAGGTCTAATAGAAACTTACAAGATAATGCATGGCTTAGAAAGGTTGGATGCTGGGAAATTGTTTCCGTTAGGTAGGGATACTAGCATCCGTGGGCACATCCTTAGAGTTAGAGGGGGTCAGTTTAAAATGGAACTGAGGAGACATTTCTTCAGCTAGAGAGTGATGGGCCTGTGGAATTCATCCACAGAGCGCAGTGTTGGCTGAGATATTAAATGTCTTCAAGGCAGAGATTGATAAATTCTTAATCTTGCAATGAATTAAGGGCTACAGGGAGAGTGCGGGTAACTGGCCTTAAATGCCCATCATCCATGATTGAATAGCGGAGTGGACTCGATGGGCCAAATGGTCTTCCTTCCACTCCTATGTCTTTAGGTCTTATGTGGAGCTGAGTCCATGAAAAGGTCAACCATGATCTTATTGAATGGCAGAGCTGGGTTGAAGGGCCAGACGGCCTACTCTTGCTCCTAGTTCTTATGTTCTTATGTTCCTTGGGAGTACTGAAGAACAAAGGGACCTTGGTGTACAAGTGCATCAATCCCAGAATGCATCAACCCGACAATAGACAATAGACAATAGACAATAGGAGCAGGAGTAGGCCATTCTGCCCTTCAAGCCTGCACCACCATTCAATATGATCATGGCTGATCATCCTAAATCAGTATCCTGTTCCTGCCTTATCTCCATAACCCTTGATTCCACAATCCTTGGGAGCTCTATCCAACTCTTTCTTAAATGAATCCAGAGACTGGGCCTCCACTGCCCTCCGGGGCAGAGCATTCCACACAGCCATTACTCTCTGGGTGAAGAAATTTCTCCTCATCTCTGTCCTAAATAGTCTACCCCGTATTTTTAAGCTGTGTCCTCTGGTTCGGCACTCACCCATCAGCAGAAACATGGTTCCTGCCTCCAGAGTATAGGAAACATGTTTCCGCTGATGGGTGAGTGCTGAACCAGAAGAAAGCATATAGGATGCTTTTCATCATTAGCCAGGGTGTAGAATATAGAAAGGAAGAATTATTGTTGTTACCTGAGAGAGCATTGGTTAGGTCATGTCTGGAATACTGTGCACATTTCTGGTCATGACACTGCTGGAAGAACGTGATTGGACTGGAGAGGATGCAGAGGAGATTAACCAGAATGTTCCCTGGGATGGAAAGTGTTAGTTCTGTGGAGAGACTGGATAGACTGGGTTTGTTTTCTCAGGGGGGAATCTGATTGAGGTGTACAAAAATATGAAAGGCATAGGCAAAGTCAATTGTGAGAATCTTTTCCCCATGGCAGACATGTCTATGACCAGAGGGAATAAGCTTACCATGTGAAAAAGTGGTTTACTGGGGTTTTGAGGACTTTTTTCCCCAGAGGGTGGTAGAAATATGGAATGTGCTGTTTGAGAAGGTGGTGGAGGCAGCTCCTCTCACAACATTTAAGAAACATCCAGACGAGCACATAAAATGCCAGGGCATGGAAGGCTATGGACCAAGTGCAGGTAAATGGAGTTTGGTGATTACTGATTGGCATCGACATGTCGACAAACAGAAGGACCTGTTTGTTTGCTGTATGACTTTATGACAATGAAGAGAAGGATGTGGAAGCATTTTTCATGTCGTTAGTGAAGATAGCAACACAAGTGAGGTGGGAAAAACAGGTTGGACCTTGCCTGTGCAAAAATGAACTTGGGAAGCACAAGAGGTTTTGACATCCCTGTCAGAGGAATGTTCTCAGGATCATGAGGAGGTGAAAACGGCTATTCTAAGCACATATGAGTTGGCCCCAGAAACATACAGACAAATGTTTCAGAACATACACAAACAGCCTGGACAAACCTGTACTGAGTTTAAGAGAGTTCAACAAAATAATGTTGACAGGCGGATAAGAGCATTAACAGCTGAGAATACTTACAATGCTCTCAGAGAAGTTATCCTTTGAGAAGAATTTAAAATTTCTTTCCCTTCTAGAATTATTCATGTAGAAGACCAAAGGGGAACGACAGTAAGACAAGCAGCTATAATGGTTAATGATTATAGACTTAGTTAAAGCCAAAACCCTGCAGATGCTGGAATCCAAAGTAGACAAACAGGAGGCTGGAAGAGCACAACAAGCCAAGCAGCATCAGGAGGTGGAGAAGTCACCTGATGGGAGATCAATCCAGAAACCTTATTCCCATCAGGCCCAGAAATGGGAGAAAAATAAAAATTGGAAGAGTGTGAGGAAGGCAGGGAGCCAGGGGAGAGAATGGACAGGAGGGACCAGCCCGAGAACTCCTCCTCAGATTCAGAAGGAAATTGCTGAGGGTGGAAGTGATGATCAGAAGCTGAAATGTTTCTTTTAGAATAAGGTGGGCCATGTGCATTTGGAATGTTGAAAATTGTGAGGTAAACTCATGGGATTTATGGGAGTTAGTAAAAATGAGTCAGAGAAGGGAACACAAACTGACAATCCCATGGAGCAGGTTGTAGCTGTAACAATAACAAAAAGGCTGGAGGTGAATTCTGTCATTAGTAAAGGAAGTTGGAAGGTAGATGAGAGGTGGACAGGATTTTTTTTAAAAGGAATGGTGATTCCCTTTTCTTCAGCTAAACCCAGAACCAAACTGAGAGATACAGGGGCAACACAATCGCTTTTACTGGAGAAAGAATTGATTTTCCCTCCACAGAGCTCGATGGGAGCTAAGATATTAATCAATGGGATTGGTGGAGAATATATTCCGCTTCCATTCTGAAAGGTACAAGTGGAATGTGATTTGTTATCAGGAGAAGTAATTGTCGGAGTGGGGAAAACATTCCCTGTTGAGGGAGTCGATTTCCTTCTGGGGAATGATTTGTCAGGACTAAAGGCAGTACCTTCCCCGATAATTACAGAATGTCCAAAGGAGGGCCAAGAAACAGAACAATGACAGGAACAGGTTCCTGGTCTCTCTCCTTCGTGTGAGGTAACCAGGGCAATGGTTAAACAATATCCATCAATCAGGGGTGATGTGACACCACAGCAAGTGAAAGGATCGCTGAAACTTTCCGAAAGAGTGAAGATAATCCAGGTGGAGTGTTTGGTATGATGTCCCTAATTACAGCAGATCCAAAAAGCAGATCCTGAATGAAATAAATGAGCTCAGTCAGTTCATACTGAGGTCGAGGCTGGAGGGGTTTCAGAGTGTTATTACCTTCAGAATGGAGGCTGATGAGGAAGTGGAGACCCCCCGCCCATGGACCCCCAGATGAAGAATGGTCAGTTAGATATTGGCTAGTGGTACCACCCAGCTATCATAAGGAGATAGTACAAGGGGCACATGAGAGTCCCATGGCAGGCCACATGGGGATTAGGAAAACACAGGCATCAGGAAACAGGTATTTTACTGAGCCAAATTTGGATAAAGATGTGGTGTAGTTTTATAAAATGTGTCCTACTTGTCAAGTTGTAGGTAAACCTCAACATAAAACCAGCATCCTTAATTCCTCTCCCAGGTTTTGAGGAACCATTCCGTCATGTACAGGTTTTCAAGTAGTGAGTATAATGGAGCAGGGGATCAGAAAAAGCTTGAGATCAAAAAAGAACTGGACAATTCCCAAAGTAAACTTCCTGTTATTAGATGAACAAATTCAGAGGTATTAGAGAATTCAGACACTGTATTTTTGTATCTGGAAAAAGATCAACAGGTAGATTTAGTGAGGTTGCTCAGAAAATACAAAGATGTTTGTATGAGGAGTCATTGAGGACATTGGTTCTGTACTTGATGGAGTTTAGAAGGATAAGAGGGAATGTCACTGAAACTTACAGAATACAGAGAGGCCTGGATCGAGTGGACATGGAGAAGATGTTTCCAATAATAGGTGAGTTGAAGACCCAAGGGCACAGCCTCAGAGTGAAGAGACAATCTTTTGTTCTTGTCAAAAATTGATTTGTTAAAAGAATGTTGACAAGAACTCACTGATAACTAGAACTAAGCGAGTTTCTGTATTTATCACACCTAATGGATTATACCCAATGGCAAGTTTTGCTATTTGGACTTAGCAACGTTCCAGTCACATTTGAATGGTTATTGTGAAAGTGAATAAGGTCACACTCCCCCACATTACACTCCAACTGCCCAATATTTCTCCAAAGCCCAGCTGTATCTAATATTCAGCAGGATGGACCTTCACTGGGAAAGAGCCATTTGTAACTAGAATAATGACACATCTCTGAGAATCACATTAATAACCTCTTTTATTGAAGCTTTCATAAGTTCTGTGTTGATTGACACAATGCTCTGGTTTGGGCTTTGCTGTCTGTACAAACCATCTGTAATGTCTTTGCTGCAATGGTTCACATTTCCATCATCAAACTCACACTTCCAAAAATCCCGTCATTATTATCCACTGGGATTCACTGGAATTGGCTCAGATCAGACTCCCAGCAGCTCAAGTTGAGAGAGGGGTGGAGTTCAGAGAGAGAGAGAGAGAGAGAGGGAGAGAGAGAGAGATGGAGTTCAAGGAGAGAGAGAGAGAGAGAGCCGGAGAACTGAGAGGGTGGGGGATAGAGCTTGGAGAGAGAAAGAAGGGTGGAATTCAAAGTGAGATCTGTGCAGCTGAGGCGGAGGGGGGGGGGGGTGGGGGTGGGTGGCGGAGAGGGGAGAGAGAGTAAGACAGAGAGATGGAGGTCAAGGAGTTGTATATCAAAGATAAATTATACTCTGTTGAAGACTGCACTGGATGAATGCTGTATGACTCTCTGACTCTATTGACACGACCTACAATGCTGCCTAACTTTGTGTCATTAGAAAACTAGAGTATCTGACTTTCTATGCCATTATCTAATCATTAATAAATATTGTAAATAACTGAGGCATAAACGCACATTCCTATTGGACACCACTGGTCACATCCTGCCAATTTCAGCACTTACCCATTATCCCTATTTTCGGTGACCTGTCACTCAACCAATTTCCAAGTGTGTCAGTATTTTAGCCTCAATTCTGTGGATTTCTACCTCAGTTGACGGTTTCTTACATGGGACTTTATCAAATGCTTTCTGGAAGTCCCTGTAAACAACATCCATAGACATTACTGTGTCCAGGACTTTCGTATCCTCTTCAAAAAAGTTCAATGAGATTTTTTCAGCGTGACCAACTTGTCATGAATCCATGCTGACTCTCCCTGATTAACTGACCATTTTCAAGGTCTTCAGTTACCCCCATCCTTGATTATAGATCCCAACAATTTCCACACCACAAATATTGGCTTAGTGACCTGTAATTTCCTGGTTTTTCTCTCACATCCTTGTTAAATGTGAAGTGACATTTGCAATTTTCCAATCCAGAGGTATGACTACTGTATCCAGGGAACTCTGAAAAATTATAGCTGAAAATGTGTTGCTGGAAAAGCGCAGCAGGTCGGGCAACATCCAAGGAGCAGGAGAATCGACGTTTCGGGCATGAGCCCTTCTTCAGGAATCATTCTGAAAGATTATAGTCAGGGTGTCTACACTGTGATCTGTTACTACCTTTATCACCCTCAGATGGAAATCCAGGTTGTGTGAATTTGTCACTCTTTAGTTCCATTAATTTCCTCATTACGGATATTTTACTGACATTAAAGTTTTATTCAGTCCATGTCCCTGATCCTCTGTTAATTCCTTTGGGACTTCAGGCAAATCCTTTTCCTTTTCTACTGCAAATCTTGAGGTAAAGTTTTTATTTAACATGGCTGTCATCTCCCCATTGTCACTGACAAGATCCCTCACTTTCAGTCTTTAATGGCCAACATTGCTCCTGACCTCCCAGCTTCCCTTTTATGGAACTGTAACATTTCTCCTTATTGATTTTGATTTCCCTTACACGTTCCCTTTCAGAATCCCTTTTGGTGGCTCTTAGAAGCTGCTTTGTGGCCCTTTGTATCTTTCCCATTCAGCAGAACCTGTTATTTTATTTGCTTTATTGTAAGCCCTTGTTTTTAGTTTTATTCTTTTATCTCTTTAATTGTCCATTGTTGTTTGTTCGAAGAAGTGGAGCTTTTCCCTCTCAGGTATAAACTGGTTTTGTTTCTGGTTGAATATTTCTTTAAACATTCCCCACTGCTCTTCAGTTGTTTTACCCATGAGCAGATTTTCTGTCTCATCTTGTTAAAGTCGGCCCTTACCTTAATCTCAAACTCTAGCAGCTGATTCATGCTTTTCACTTTCAAATGTGACATTGAACTCGATCGTGTTATGATCACTATTTGATAAATGTTCATGCACAAATAGTTGCTAACTAATCTGGCTCATTATTCATTACTAATTCCAATATTGCTTGTCCCCTTGTTGTATCCAGGACCTATTGCTGTTGGAAACTTTTCTGGACACACAGCAGCAATTCACTACCTTTCTGATAGAGCACTTGTCTCTCTCTCTCCCAATCTAAGTTAAAGTTAAACTTCCCCATTAATAATACACTGGCTTGGCTACACACTTGTCTAATTTCTATATATATACAATCCAGCACCTCAGAGCTGCTGCTGGCGGTGGGTGTGTGTGTGTGGGGGGGAAGGGGCGGGGGGGGTGCATACAATATCTATTACAGTTTTAGAGCCTTTTCTGCTCCTCAGTTGCACTGAATGCTCTCCCCTCATTATAACCTCCCTCACCATTGAAGTCTTTGTGTTTCTAATCAATAAAGCTGCTCCACCTCTTCTGTCATTTCCCCATGTCCATCCTGTGAACCTTACAATCGGATATATTTAGTTCCCAATCCTAACGATTCTGCAAATATGTCTCAGTAATTGATCCTATAGCAAAATCTTAAATTTGAATTTGTGCATGCAGATTATTGAATTTATTCCTTACACTCAGTGCATTCGTATATTTCGAACTCTTATTTGGTCCATTCACTGGAATCTGTTCCTCAGCACTGATGCTGTATTCACCTCTTTCTTATTTCTCTCTTCTGATAGCTTTCCTGATATTGCCCAAATAGGACCTTTTGCCTATTTTTACTGAGGTTGTTGGTCCCAACACGCACAACAACTGGATCCTCCCCCATTTCCCCCACCCCCGCACTCCATTATACTTTCAAGCCGGTTCTAGCTGCCCCTTATCTTGGCACCAGGCAGGCAACACACCATGCAGGACTCTCAATCCTGCTTATAAAGGATGCTATCAGTCCCCCTCGTTATTAAATCCCACTCTTTTCTTTGTGCTCCCCCAGCCTGAATGGCCTCCTGGCCCACAGTGCAGTGGTTTTCTTTCATTCATTCATAGGATGTGGGCATCTCTGGCCAAGCCAGTATTTCCTGCCCATAGGGCAGTTAACAGACAACCACATGGAATCATAGAATCATAGATTCCATACAGTGTGAAACAGGAACCCCATGAGTCCACCCAACGTTCTGAGGAGCATCCCACTCAGATCTATCTCCTTATCCCTGCATCTCCCATGGTTAACGCACCTAATCTACACATCCCTGAACACGATGGGTAATTTAGCATGGCCAATCCATCTAGCTTGCACATCTTTGAATTGTGGGAGGAAACCAGAGCACCTGACAGAAACTCATGTAGACATCGGATGAACGTGCAAACTCCACACAGACGGTCACCCGAGAGTGAATCAAACTCGGGACCCTGGCACTGAGAGGCAGCAGTGCTAACCACTGAGTCACAATACCACCCATTGCTGTGTGTCTGGAGTCACATGTAAGGCCGGGTAAGGATGACAGATTTTCTCCTCTAAAGGTTATTAGTGAACTGAATGAGTTTTCTCCACAATCAACAATGGATTAACACTCACCATTAGACTCTTAATTCCAGAACCATTCTTGAATTCAAATTCCACTGTCTGCCATGGCAGGATTTGACCCCAGGTCCCCAGAACATTAGCTGAGTTTCTGGATTAATAGTCCAGCGATAATACCAGTGGCCATTGTCTCCCCCTGTGTTAGCCCAGCTAATGGTGTCAAAATTGGCCTTCCCCCTGTTTTGACACTTAATTTCTGCTCGATCATTATCTCTACCTAATATAAGTAAAGGGTGGCACAGTGGCTCAGTGGTTAGCACTGCTGCCTCATAGCACCAGGGTCCCAGGTTCTATTCCGGTCTTGGGCAACTGGCTGTGTGGAGTTTGCACGTTCTCCCTGTGTCTGCGTGGGTTTCCTCTGAGTACTCTGGTCTCCTCCCACATTCCAAAGATGTGCAGGTCAGGTGAATAGCCCATGTTAAATTGTCCATGGTTGTTAGGTACATTAGTCAGACGAGGGTAGGTTACTCTTTGGAGGGTTGGTGTGGACTTATTGGGCTGAAGGGCCTGTTTCCACACTGTAGGGAATCTAATCTAATCTTAATGACTTTGAACCTGATAGAATTATGGTCACTATCGCCAAAAAGCTCCAAATCATGCTTGCCCATTCTGCAGTGTATCTGCAATAGTTTCCAACAGCAATCCTTTTCCTCATTCCTCATTCCTGGTGGACAAGGAGCTGAGGCTCCTACAATACTAAATTCAGGCTGCATCAACCTGCTCACTTATAGTCACACCCTCCTGTCCCAGACCACTAGCCATAATTTGAAGTATTTAACCTACAAGGTGTGACTGTCTCCTCAAACACAGTGTCCAGGTAATTCTCCCCCTCCCTGATGTGTCACAGTGTTTGAAGCTCAGATTCCAGATCATCAACTCTGAGCTGGAGTGCCTTGAGCAACCAACACTTGCTGCAGATGTGGTCACTCTGAGCTACAATGGGTTCCACCAGCTTCCCCATCGTGCAATTACTCCACATCGCCTGGCCCTGTATGTGGAAATTGTTTGAGGCAGTTTTAATTTGTATTTTTAAATTTCCTGTTGGTCTTTATTTTTTAATCTGTAAAATATTTCCATCAAGGAGACAGAGAAGGCTCCAGCACAGGAGGAGGCTGTTCAGCCCATCATGTCAGTGCTGGCTGTTTATTAACCTCATTCACAATGAACATCTCCATTGAATGTTTGTTGTCAGGAATTGATTGAATCTGTTTTTACAGACAGGATGACTAACAAATGACTAACTAACATGAACTATTCCGAGAGAATTAGCATGGATTTACAAAGGTTCAGACATCTTTAACTAGCCTGGTTACACTTTGTTAGGAGCTCACTAATATGGGATATAAGGGAA
Source organism: Chiloscyllium plagiosum (assembly GCF_037043375.1). NCBI lineage: Eukaryota > Metazoa > Chordata > Chondrichthyes > Orectolobiformes > Hemiscylliidae > Chiloscyllium > Chiloscyllium plagiosum. Next base: position 114,455,305 of record NW_028270147.1, read on the forward strand.
TGTCGATGGCGATTGTCCATAGGGAATTCCACAAAACATTTAAAAAGAGACATGGAATCAGATGGAATTTGAGAAATGCATTTACCTTGGGTCAGGAATGGGTCCGGAGCTAGGAGACAGAGAGGAGGGATAATGTGCATGTCTTCCAATGAGCAAGATGTGAGTAGTGGTGTCCCCAGGGATCTGTGCTGGGACCTCAGCTTCACACAATATTTCTCAATGACTTGGATGAAGAAATAGAGAGCCATATATCCAAGATTGTTGATCACACTGAGTGGGGTGGTTTGGAGGGTGAGATAGGGAGGGTGGAAGGACAGGGAGAGGTCTGAGGACAAGGATGCGAACTTGCAAATCAAGATGTTGCTGGACTGGGAGCCAATGTAGGTCAGTGAGCACAGGGGGAGGGAATGGGGGAATGGGACTTGGCGTGAGTTCGAATACTGCCAGCAGAGTTTGGGATGAGCTGATGTTTACCGAAGATGGTAGCTGTGATGTGGGCCAGGACACCATTGGAATGGTCGTGTTTGGAGTCCCCAGCACATAGCTGAGATTTTCAATGTCTGATCTTTGTCATGTGGAGGATGTGGGGCTCAGATCAGCCTCAAAGATGAGTCGAAGGTCGTAAAGAGTCTGGTTGAGCAGCAGACAGTTCTCAGGGAGAGGGATGGAGTTTGTACAGGGAGCTGAAGAGGATGGCTTTGATCTTTTCAATGTGTTTCCCAGTGAGCCTGGCTCCTCAGTCCTGACTGCTCTTAGCTGCTGTGATTGTCACTGATTTGACACTTATTATTAGAGATTCTGACCACAGCAGAAAACCCCAGTGTAAAAATAACTGCAAAGACTGTCAGAGCGCAAGTTTGAAACTTCACCAAAAGAGGAAGTGAAAGAAGGAGCTCGGAGCAGCTGGACCTTTGTTACTGAGACGGGAGAAAACTGTGAAATATCTGCACTCCCTGGAATCTGACAGCACAAGAGGAGGCCACTCAGCCCATTGTGTCTGTGAGTGACCCAAGTAGTCCTACTGCTCCTCTCTCTCCCCATAATCCAGCAAATCTTTCCCTTTAAGCTCCATCTTAATTCTCTCTTGTAGACATGGGTATACAGCACAAGACTGCCCCAATCTGGGTTCCAAATTGGTATCTCATTCATTCATTGGGAGACAAACTGCCTGGGCTGGGAAATGGAGCTCAGGACCCTGAACATTCCCTCTCTCCTCCTGAGGGACACTTCATTTGCTCATGGGAAGTGGGCTTCACCGGCTGTCCCAGCATTTTTACCCTGTCCCTAGTTACCCTGGAGAAGGTGGTGGGAAGCTGCTTCTTGAATTGCTATAGTCCACAAGCTGTAAGTTGACCCACAATGCTCTTCGGGAGGGAATGCCAGCATTTTAACCCAGCAAGGCTGAGGGAACAGCAATATATTTCCAAGTCAGGATGCTAAGCTTTTCCAAGGGGAAATTGCAGCTCATAGTGTTCCCATGTGTCTGCAGCTCTTGTTCTTCGAAATAGAAGTGGACGTGGGTTTGGAAGGAAACCAAAAGAAATGTGGATGCTGAAAATCTGAGACAAAGATCGAAATTGCTGGAAAAGCTCGGCAGGTCTGGCAGCATCTGTGAAGAGAGATTGGGTCAAGCACGAAACGTTAACTCTGATTTCTCTCCCCAGATGCTGCCAGACCTGCTGAGCTTTTCCTGTGATTTCTATTTTTGTCCATGGTTTTGGAAGGTGCTATCTGAGGACCTTTGGTGAATTTCTGCAGTGCATCTTATCAATAATATACACTGCTGCTACTGAGCATCGGGAATGGTGAGTGTGAATGCTTTGAGAATATGATGCCAATCAAGCAGGTTGCTTGGCTCTGGATGGTATCAAGTTTTTTGAGTTGATAAGAAAGACATAGACAGGAATGGATTAGAGGGATACGGGCCAAATGCAGGCAAATGAGACTCGTTCACTTCAGAAAACCTGGTCAGCATATAGAAGTTTGGCTTAAGGGTTTGTTTCTACGCTGTATGACTCTGTGACACTATCAATCTGTGAATGTTGTTGGAGCTGCACCCATCCAGGTAAGTGGGGAGTATTCAATCACACTCCTGACTTGGTTGACAGGCTTTGGGGGAATCAGGAGGTGAATTTCTCGATACAGTATTCCTAGTCTCTAACCTGCTCTTGTAACCACTGCGCTTCTGTGGTGAGTCCAGTTGTGTTTCTGGTCAATGGTACCTCAAGAATGTTGACAGTGGGCGTTCAGTGATGGTAATAGCATTGACTGTCAAGGGGCGATGGTTAGATTGTCTCTTATTAGTGATGGTCATTGGCTGGCATTTATATGACACCGATGGGAAATACTGCTTCTGAGATGAAATCTGGATATTATCCAGATATTGTTGCATTTGAACATGGACTGCTTCAGTACCTGAGGAGTTGAGAATGGTGCTGAACATTGTGCAATCTTTGGCAATCATCCCCATTTATGAGCTTGCCTTTAGTTGCAATATCTGTTCAAAGTCTGTCCTATTTAGCATGGTGATAGTACCACACAACACAATGGAGGGGATTCTCAATGTGAAGGTCAAACTTTGTTTCTACAAGGACTGTGTGATGGTCACTCTTACCAATACTGTCAAGGACAGATGTATCTACAGCCACAAGATTGGTGACGATGGGGTCAAGCATCTTTTTCCATCTTTTTGGTTCCTTCACCACCAGCTGCAGAGCCAGTCCCTCAGCTACGTCCATTAGGAACCAACCAGCTCGATCAGAAATGCTGCTGCTGAGCCACTCTCAGTGGTGGACATTGAAATCCCACACCCAGAGTACACTCTCTGCTGTCACCACCCTCAGTGCTTCCTCCAAATGCTGTTCAACATGGGGGAGACCGATTCATCAGCCGAGGGAGCAAGATATCTTGTAATCACCAGAAGGTTTCCTCGCCCATGTTTAACTTGGTGTCATGAGTCTTCATGGGGTCCAGAGCCAACTTCGAGACTTCCCAGGGTAACTCCCTCCTGGCTGTAGACCTCTGTGTCATCAGCTCTGCTGGGTCTGCCTTTCTGGTGGGACAGGACACATGCAAGGACAGTGATGGTGGTGTCTGGGACATTGTCTGTATGATTCTGTGAGCTGGACTGTGTCAGGCTGTTGCTTGACTAGTCTGTGAGACAGCTCTCCTGAATTTGGCACTAACCCCCTGATGTCAGTAAGGAGGTTGGAGCAGGGTAGACCGGGCTGTTTCTGTCATTGTCTTTTCCGTGTCTAGATCGATGCCTGTGGTCCGTCCAGTCTCATTTCTTTGTTGAAACATTGTCATAATTGATACAACTGAGAGCCTTGCACGGCCATTTCAGAGGGCAGTTAAGGGTCAACCATATTGCTGGGGGACAGTTCCATGTACCCTACAGTACATTCTGTCCTCCCCCACTTCCCCATTCTGTATGTGGAAGGCTGGAGGTTGCCAGCAGGATATTCAACTGCAGGAGCTATCACAGCCCCCTGCACAATTCTGTCCCCACATTAAATCCACACAAATCTTGAATTCACATAGCACCTTCAATGTTCAAAATGGTCCAAGATGGTTCACAAAGTTGCAGTAAGAGGAATGGGGGAGGGGGTGGAGGAACATAAGAACTAGGAGCAGGAGCAGGCAATTCAGCCCCTCGAGCCCGCTCCACCATTTAATACAATCATGGCTGATCCCATCTCAGCCTCAACTCCACTTTCCTGCCCACTCTCCATCATCCTTTAACCCATTACACATTAAATATCTGTCCATCTCCTCCTTGGTGTGAGACAGGGAAGGGACCACTCCATTTCAGAAAAGACTGACTGTGGAAGGGGAAGGAGAGGGGAAGGGATTGGAACATCTTGTGAATGGACAGGATAGGTCAGTGGATCAGAGCCTGTCCTGCCCCTCCAGCTCTCACTGATGGCCTGAGGATATCCTCTCTCTGCTGGGCCTTCATGGAATGAGGTTTGTGTCCAAACCAGTCCCCAGTGAGAATAGATCAACAGCACAGAACTGTCCTTCATTTCACAAGAATCATCTGTCTTCCTGAGACAGGCCAAACCCTGGTCAATGTGGGAAATGGGGCTTTACTCCAGGAGAAGATGGGGGTCAAGGGTTAACATCCATTAGTGAGGCAGAGCAGAGGGAGATTTATGCAGCATTCAACTGTCACCACCTGGGACACTGTGAGAAAGAGAGAGAAGCGAGACAGAGAGAGAGAGAACAAGAGTGTCTGTCTGTGTGTGTGTGTGTGAGTGTGTGTGTGTGAGAGAGAGAGAGTGAGGAACATCTGAGACAGTGTGAGATATGTGAGGGAACCAAGAGAGAGGTAGAGGGAGGTATAGAGGGAGGTAGAAATTGTGAAGTTGAGGGATAGAGAGAGAGAAACAAGATGTGAGACAGTGTGACTGAGAGGGATGGAGAGAGACAAAGGGACAGGAAAAAGAAAGGGATAGGATGGGTGTGAAACCAAGCATGAAGAGAATTGACAGAGAGGGTAGGGTTGAGTGTGTGAGAGAGAGAGAGAGATGAGTGTGGGTAGATACAGAATGACAGAGAGGGAGGGAGAGAGACTGTAGTTGGGATGCAGAGAGGGAGGGAGAGAGACAGAGGGAGGAATATAGAGGGAAAGATAACAGTTGGAGGCTTTAATTGAAGTGAGAGAGGGAGCAAGTGACAGAGACAGAAAGATGGACAAACAGAGATTATGAGATGGAGTTAGAAATCATCAGTGAGTTGGAGGGAGTGACTATGAGACAGAGTGTGATAAAGAGATAGAGAAAACATGAGAGATTAACGGTGGGGGGGAGAGAGAGGTAGAGAGAAAGATGTGGCAGATGTGAGACAGAGAGAGAGGGACAAGTCCTGGTCACCACATTCTGGGAAGGATGTGATTGTACTTGAGAGGGTACAGGGGAGATTTCCCAGAATGCTGCCTGAATCTGAGCTTTGAGAAAAGGTTGGAAAGGTTGGGGTTGTTTTCCTTGGAGCAGATAAGATTATTCGGAGCAGTGATCGGCTGGGTAGGAAGGCACTTTTTGCATGAGACAAGGACTCAATAACCTGGGACAGAGATTGAAGGTAACACAGACATGGACACATAGAAACTGCTGCAGGAGTTGGCCATTCGGCCCTTTGAGCCTGCTCTGTCATTCAGTATGATCATGGCTGATTCTCTATCTCAAAGCCATATTCCTGCTTTCTCCCTATTCCCTTCATGCTATTAAAATGCAAACAATTATCTCTCTCTCTTTTTTCAACATATTCAGTTCCTTATCCTCCACAGCCTTCAGTGAAGAGAATTCCACAGGTTGAACACCCTCTGTATGAAGAAATGTTTCCTCATCTCAGTCCGAAATGGTCTACCCCATATCCCTCTGAGACTGTGTCCCCTGGTTCCAGACACCCTAATCAGGGAAACCTCCTCCTTGCCCAGCCCTGTTAGAACTTTATACATCCATCTGAATTCGAGTGAATCCAGGCCCAGTCGAGTTCGAGAGAGAGAGGAGAGATGAGGCGAACTGTTTTCACCCAGAGGGTGGTGGGAGTCTGGAACTCACTGCCTGAAAGGCTGGTTGAGTCACAAACTCTCGTGACATTGGAGCAGTGTTTAGATATTCCCTTGTGTTGCTGTAACCTCCAGGGTAATGGGCCAAGAGCTGGAGGATGGGATTAGTGTCATCAGATCGCTGTTTAACAGCACAGATACAATGGGCCAAATGGCCTCATTCACTGCTGTTCACATCAATGACTCTGAGACAGAGAGAGAGAGAGACGAGGAAGTGCGAAAGACTGATGTGGCTCTCTCTGCCCGATGCCATTTACATACTGAGGAACACCCAGTCAGACTCTCACAGACTGCAGCTTTATAAAGCAGAGCCCAGTGAAGGGAGAGTTTATCAGGAACCAGGCACAGGGACAGGAGCACACACCATGATTTCACACATCCAGCTGATCTGGCCCCTGGCATTCTGCGTCGCAGGTACAAATCTCTCTCCTTCCACCTTGAATCTTTAGCTGCTCTCCATTTCACTCCAATTCCACTGACTTGTGATTGAAGGTAAAATGCTGAAACCAGAGGAATGCTCAGTGTCTCCAACAATCTCTCATTTGACAGGCTCTTTCTGTGACAGTTCTGACTTCACTGTGTTTCTCTCTGACCCCTCAGGTATCAGTGGGGACATCACCATGACCCAGTCTCCCCCGGTGCTGTCAGTGGGACTGGGCCAGACCGCAACCATCACCTGTACGGCCAGTCAAAGCATTAGCAGCTACCTTGCTTGGTACCAGCAGCGAGAAGGTCAGAAACCCTCTCTCCTGATCTATCAAGCAACAAATCGATTCACAGGAGTCTCCAATCGATTCACCGGCAGTGGATCAGGAACCAGTTTCACCCTGAAAATCAGCAACGTTCAGAATGAGGATGTCGCTGACTATTACTGTCAGCAGCATTACAGCTACCCTCGACACAGTGATACAGATCCGTACAAAAACCTCAATACACACAGCACCACCTCCTGTACTGACATATCCCAGAGTAATATAAAATGTATAATACTGGACACACACAGTCCCACCACCTGAACTGACATATCCGATAGTTAGATATAAATGAAACTGAACAAATTACCCCATGCTGGGATTGTTACTGTCCACGGCACACTCCAGTCCCTGTGGTGTCCACCACTCACTGAAGGCCTCACGTTTCCCTCTTACATTCTATGGCCACATGTGAAAGGCAGCTGCAAGATTTAACATCGAATTTCACAACTCTCCCAAGCCCAGCTGCACACAACCGAGAGACACAGAGACAGAGACACAAAGACACATGAATGAGGGAAAGACAGAGAGGGGCAGCAAGAGGGTGAGAGTGAATGAGAGACTGGGAGAGGTTGAGAGTGATGGGGGGAAGCAGAGATCAGAGGTTTTTGTACAGCCTTTCCACTAGGAGCTCTCACTGTGGCTTACGTTCGGTAAAGGAACCAAGCTCAGACTGAGTAAGTAAACCTCAATCCTCCGTTATTAACCCTGTCAATACTGAAACACAATTTCTAAAATACAGTTGCTGAATTGTTGAAGGTGTTAGTGGGGAACTGCAGTGAATGAAATGGTTAATTGAGGAGCACTGTGTCTAACAGGGTGTCCAGCTGTATTTCTTTAGTTCCATTGCTCCCTTTAAGAAACAAGATATAAGTCAGTTAGTTTTACTCACCGTGTGGAGGAGCTCTATCCATTTGCATCCTGTGGTCCCATTCCTGCAGCATAGAGTGAAATCAGTGAGTAGCCTCCTGCCAGTCTCAGTGTGACGGACACGGGCAGAGTTTGATGTGAGCTCTGGCTCCCTGTCCCAGTCTCTGATCTCACTGACCTCAGCAGCAGCAGCAGCAGCAGCAGCAGCAGCAGCACAGTGAGACACCGAGCTCCCACCTCCCCCAGCTTTAACTCTGCTCAATCACACAATCACAGAATTGTTACAGTGCACAAGGAGGCCATTCTGTCCATCCTGTCTGTACTGGCTCTCTGAATGAGCAATTCACTGAGTGTCATTCTCCTGCCTTCTCCCTGTCACCCTGCACATTGTTCCTTTTCAAATAGCATTCTCATTCCCTTTGAAATGTTTCAATTGAAATTGCCTCCACCACACTCTCAGGCAGTGCATTCCACACCTTAACCACTCACTGGCTGAACATGTTGTTCCCCATCTCACTTTTGTTACTTTTCCCAATTACTTTCAATCTGCGGTCTCTCAATCTCAATCCTTTCTCAATTGGGAACATTTTCTTCCTATTTACTATGTCCAGGCCCCTCCTGGTTTTAATTCCTCGAACAAATCTCCTCTCAGCCTTCTCCAAAGAAGACAATCCCAAATTCTCCAATCAAACTTCATAACTGAATTATTCACCTCCTTCCTGAATTATTCACATTTTCTATGTCCCTCATGATTTTATAAACCTCTACAAGGTCATTCCTCAGACTCTTACGCATCAGAGTAAAAAGTCTCAGCTTTTCCGGCCTCTCATTGTCATGGAGTCATACAGTGTGGAAACAGACCTTTCAGTTCAACTTGTCCATGCTAACCAGATATCCTAAACTGACCTCATCCCATTTGCCAGCATTTGGCTTACATCCCACTAAATCCTTCCTATCCATGTTCCCATCCCAATGTGTTTTAAATACTGTAATTGTATCTGCCTCCAACACTTTCTCTGGCAGCTTGATCCATACACATACCACCCTCTGTGTGACAAGTTACCCCTCAGGTCCCTTTTGAATCTTTTGCCTCTCACCTTAAACCTACGCCATCTTGTTTTGGACTCCCTTTCCCAAGGAAAAGACCTTGGATATGCACCCTGTCCATGCCCCTCATGGTTTTATACACATCTATAAGACCATCCCTCAGCCTTGAATGCTGCATGGGAAATAGCCCCAGTTTCTTCAGCCTTTCCCTTTAGCTCAAACCTTCCAATTCCTGGTCATGTCCTTGTAAATTATTTCTGCAGCTTTTTAAGTTTAACAACATCCTTCCTATCGCAGAATGATCAGAATTGTTCACATTATTCCCAAAGTGGCCTCACCAATCTCCCATACAGCTGCACCATGATGTCCCAACTCCTGTACTCAATGCAGTGACCAATAAAGGCAAGTGTACCCAATACCTTCTTCATCAACCTGTCTACCTGTGACCCCACTTTCAAGGAATAATGCACCTGCATCTTCACCCCGAGATCTCTGTGTTCAGCAACACTCCACAGGGCCCTACCATTAACTGTATGAGTCCTGCCCTGGTTTGCCTTTCCAAAATGCAACATCTCACATGTATCTAAACTGAACTCCATTTGTCACACCTCTGTCCATTGCCCCATCTGATCAATGTCCCGCTGTACCCTGAAATGATTTTCTTCACTATCCAATGTCCTGCCAATTTTGATGTCATCTACAAACTTACTGAAACTCCTATATTCACATCCAAATCATTTCTTTAAATGACAAAAGCAGTGAACCCAGCACCAATGCTTGTGGCACACAGCTATTCACAGATCTCCAGTCTGAAAAACAACCCTTTACCATCACTCTCTGTCTCCTATCTTCAATCCAATTTTTTTTACCCCAATGGCTCACTCCCTCTGGATCCCATGTGGTCTAACCTTACTAACCAGTCTATCATGTGGAACCTTGTCAAACACTTTACTAAAGTCCATATAGATAATGTTTACTGTTCTGTCTTCATCAATCTTCTTTGTCACCTCCTCAATCAAATTCAGGAGACATGAATTCCTATGCATAGAACCACATTGATTATCCAAAGAATGTAAATCCTATCCCACAGAATCCACTCCAACATGTTACCCAGCACTGACATCAGGCTCACTGGTCTATAGTTCCCTGGCTTTTCCTTACAGTCTTTCTCAAATAATGGCATAACATTAGCCAACCTCTCTGGTTCTCCAGCACCTTACCCATAGTTGTCAGTGATACACATATCTCAGCAAGGGGTCCAGCAATCTCTTCCCTAGTTTCCCACAATGTTCTGGGATACACATGATCAGGTCCTAGGGTTTATCTATCTTTCTGTGTTTTAAGATCTTTTGCATCTCCTCATTTGTGTGTGGTCTCTTTTCAAGACATCACTATTTTTCCAAATTCCCGAGCTTTCTCCCCAATAAATACTGACCTGAAATATTTGTTTGGGATCTCACCCATCTCTTGTGTCTTACCAAAATACAGCACTCACATTTATCTGAATTAAACTCCATCTGCCATTCCTCAGCCCACTGGCCCAGTTGGTCAAGATTCCATTGTATTATTAGCCCTTTTCACAGCCAATGATTAGATTAGATTCTCTACTGTGTGGAAACAGGCCCTTCGGCCCAACATGTCCACACCGATCCTCCGAAGAGTAACCCACCCAGACCCATTTCCCTCTCAGTAATGCATCTAACACTATGGGCAATTTAGCACAGCCAATTCACCTGACCTGCACATCTTTGGACTGTGGGAGGAAACCAGAGCACCCGGAGGAAACTCACACAGACACAGGGAGAATGTGCAAACTCCACACAGACAGTCATCCAAGGCTGGAATCGAACCTGGGACCCTGGTATTGTGAGGCTGCAGTGCTAACCACTGAGCCACCATGCTGCCCCCCTGAGTCACCACTGAGCCACCGATGCCTCCTGAAAATTCACCTGAATACACTCTCCCAACTCTGGCCCCTCTCTGCCCATTACACTGCTGCTACCCCAAACTATATTCAGAAACTAAAGACGCCCTCGCCCATTTATAACAACTCTATCACATTTGCAGGTCACTGTAAATTCCTTGCATTTGTATTCCTCCACATCCTTCCCACTGGGAGGTGACTTATTGACTGCACTGAGGATTCTGTGGACCTTGGTGTTCCTCTCTGATATTCCCTCCTGGCTCCCACAGTCCTGCCAAGTTAGTTTAAACCCTCTCTAACAGCACGAGTAAACCACCTCACAAGAATCTAAAGCCCTCCCTCATGGATCCTCTTTCCAGCCCCACAGTCACCTGTGTTCACCTCCTGATTCTATTCTCACCTGCATGGGACACTGGGAATAATCCGGCGACTCTTATTTTGAGTTCCTGCTGCTAATTCCCTCCGAAGCTCCTGAACTTCTGACTGCAAGACCACTTTTCTCCTTTTGTCACTAGGACCCATGTGGACCACTAATGCTGCCTGTTCCCCCTCTCCCCTCAGGGTGTTCTGCAGACGGTCAGTTACATCCTTGACTATGGCACCAGGGAGACACACCATCCTGGATTCCCATCTGCAGCTGCAGAAACACCTATCGATTGCCCTCACTCTCGAATCTCCTCTCACTATCGCTCTTCCAGTCTTCCTTGTGCCCCCCTGTACAGCTGAGCCTCCCGTGGTGCCATGGACTTGCCTCTGGCTGCACTCCCCAGATGAACCATCATTCTCATCAGGATTCTGAACTGAATCTTGGTTGTAGAGTGTGATGCACTCAGGGGATTTCTGTACTAGCTGCCTGGTCCTGTTGGACTGTCTGCTGCTCCCCTATTCCCTCTCTCCCTGCATACTCTGAAGCTGCAGAGTGACCACATCTAGAAACGTGCTCTCCATGGAGCTCTCAGCCTCACGGATGCTCTGCACTGACACCTGCTGCTGCTCAAGCTCCGAACCCTGGAGCTCCAACTGCTGTCACTGACCACACTTCATGTACTCATGGTATTCCAGGAGCGGGGAAACATTCTGAAGTTCCCACATGGATGCACACTCTTTCCACTCTTGGATTGTCTCTTTGCAGAGTTCTGATGACAAACAGCTATAGCAGGGCTCACAGTCCAGTGGGTTCAGTGTTCCAGGGGTTTGGGGAAACTGTCCAGAAGACTTTAAGAAACAGGAGCAGAAATCAGCCATTCAGCCCATTGAATCTGCTCTGCCATTTGATCTTGGCAGATATGCTTCTCATCCCCATGCTCCTGCCTACTCCACAGGAACTTTCCATCCCCTTGACAATCATGAACCTATCTATCTCTGTCTTAAATACACTCAGTGACTTGGCCTGCACTGCCCTCTGTAACAATGAGTTCCACAGATTCCCCATCCTCTGGCTGAAGAAATTCCTCCTCATCTCATCTCACTGTGCCGTGTGGGTGGCACGGTGGCACAGTGGTTAGCACTGTTGCCTCACAGTGCCGGAGACCCGGATTCAATTCCCGCCTCAGGCAACTGACTGTGTGGAGTTTGCACATTCTCCACGTGTCTGTGTGGGTTTCCTCCGGGTGCTCCGGTTTCCTCCAACAGTCCAAAGATGTGCAGCTTAGGTGAATTGGCCATGCTAAATTGCCCATAGTGTTAGGTAAGGGGTAAATGTAGGGGTATGGGTGGGTTGCGCTTCGGCGGGTCGGTGTGGACTTGTTGGGCCTGTTTCCACATTGTAATCTAATCTAATCTAATTTAAAGGGTCGGCCCTTCATTCTGAGGCTGTGCCTTGGTTACCGAGTCTCTCCTGTTTTTGGAAACATCTTCTCCCCATCGACTCTATCCAGGCCTATCAGCATTCTGCAAATTTCAATAAGATCCCTCCTCATCCTTCTAAACGCGATTGAGTACAGACCCAGAGTCCTCAAACACGCCTCATATGACAAGCCCTTCATCCCCAGGATCATTCTTGTAAACACCTTCAATGCCAGCACATTGTTTCATAGAAAATGGGTCCCAAAACTGCTCACAATATTCCAAATTCAGTCTGACCAGAGCCTTACACAGCCTCAGCAGTACATCTCTGCCCTTGTGTTCTCGCCATATTGAAATGAATGCTAACATTTCATTTGCCTTCCCAAGCACAAACTGGACCTGTCTGTTAACCTTAAGAGAAACCTGAATGAGGTTTGTGCTTTAGATCTCCAAAGGCTTTCCTTATTTAGAAAATACCTCCACACCCTGACTCCATTGATTCCTGAAAGATCATCACCAATGTCCCCATAATCTCCTCAGTGATCTCCTTCAGAACACACTGGTGTAGTTCATCCAGTCTGGGTGAATTATCCACATTAAGACCTTTCAGCTTCCCCGACAGTCTTGAAGTACTAGGACACTGCTGGTGTTTTCCATTGTGCAGACTGATGTAATGTATGGATTCAATTCCTTTTTCTTCATTTTCCTATTATTCTTTTTCCAATGTCTATTTCTGCCTCCCTCTTCATTTTTATATATCTGATGAAACTCTTGCAATCTTCTTTTATATTACTTGTTCGCTTTCCCCCACATTTCACCTTCTGTACACTGAATGTTTTTTTTTAGTTATCCTCTACAGGTTTTTAAAGACTTCCTAATCCTCTGGCTTCCCACTATTCTTCACCACATTGTATGCCTTTTCCTTTTGCTTTTATGCTGTCCTTGACCTCCCTCATCAGCCATGGTTGCCTTGTCCTCCCCTTAGTCTGTTTCTTCTTTTTCAGGAGGAATTCCTACTCTGCTTCCTGAATTACGCCCAGAAACTCTGCTGTTTGCTGCCCCACCATCTTACCTGCTCGGCTCCCCTTCCAATCAACTCTGGTCAGCTCCTTCCTCATGTCTTTGTACTTACCTTTACTCAATTGAAATACTGATCCATCTGATTGCACCCTATCCCTCTCAAACTACAGGGGGAATTCTAACATATTATGGTCACTTATCCAGAGGGATACTTTCATCTTCAGCTCACTAATCAAGTTTACCTCCTTACACATCACTGAATCCAAAACTGCCTGTTCCAAATGATCAACCACAAGCTGTTTCAAAAACAATCTCATAGACATTCCATGAAATCCTTTTGTTGTGATGCACTACCCAGTCCACCTATCCATTGAAGTCTGCCATAACATTTTGTATTTGGCTTTTCTGTCTCCAGTTTCAAACTTCCAGCTCAGCACTGTCTCCATAACTTGTCCTACCTGCCTATCTTCTTTTCCACCTATCCACTCCACCCTCCCACCCCTATTGTACTCAACTATTGAACTCTATGCTACTTTCTCCCCACCCCCACCCTCCTCTCACTTTTCTCTCCACCCTTCACGCTGTCTGCCTCTATTCCTGATGAAGGGCTTTTGCCCGAAACGTTGATTTTACTGCTCGTTGGATGCTACCTGAAGTGCTGTGCCAATCCAGCACCACTCTAATCGAGAATCTGGTTTCCAGCATCTGCAGTCATTGTTTTTACCCTTTTCTGTCTCCTGATTGATTTCCTTCCCCACACCCTGGTTACTGCTTGGAGACCTGAACATAACTTGCATCAGATTCTTTATTTCTTGGGTTCCTCAACTCTACCCACATAGATTCTACACCTTCTGACTGTATCACTTCTTGCTATTGATTTAAAGTCATTTCTTACGAACAAGGCAACTCTTGCCCCTCTGCTCATCTGCCTGTCCTTTTGATAGGACATGTATCCTTGGATATTTAGTTCCCAGCCTGGATCCCCTTACAGCCATGTCTCTATGATACCCACAACATTGTACCTGCCAGTTTCAATCTGCACTACAAGCTCATTGTGCATACTGTGTGCATTAAAGTACAACTCCCTCAGTCCTGCATTGACTGCCCTCCTTCATATCATTGTCCCCTTATCTGCTGTGCTTTACGTTCGATACCTGATCCTTTCCACACTCTCTGTCCTTTTACATCTTCTAGAATCTTGAATAATCTCTCCTGAGCCCTCCTCCACTTTAACAAGTTTAAATTCCTTGGAAACTCAATTTACCTTGATTTGTGACATCATTTTTCTACCTTACTCGATTTGCTCCGTGCGTTTAGACACAAAGTCTTTAAGTTTGATCTACAATTGATTTTCCCTGCACTTTTATGATCCCTTTGATATTCAAAAATTCTTTCCCTTCCTTTTATCTTCTGGTAACAATCAATCCCATCACTAACCAGTAATCCTACCTTCTCCTTTACCTTCCATTTTCTCATTTTCCATCCAACTGAACCAAATTACTTTCTCTTTGGGTTGAGTTCAGGACGATATTTATCCTTGAACCAAAATCATGAAGAATGCTCTTTGATCTCATTGCTTCCAGTGGGATCTTGCTGTGTAGAAATTGTCTGCCCCATTCCTGAAATTGCAAAAATGGCTGGTTTTCAAACAAAATGTAAATGTTTTGGGAGAGCCTGAGGTGCTGAGGGCTTGATTGAAACACAATTAGCGTCATGGAGATGTACAGCACAGAAACAGACTCTTCGATCTGACTTATCCATGCCAACCACAGAGACATAGAGTCATAGAGTCAGAGAGATATACACCACAGAAACAGACCCTTCTGTCCAACTTATCCGACCAGATTACCTAAATTAATCTAGTCCCCATTTGTCAGCATTTAGCCCATATCCTTCTAAACCCTTCCTATTCATATACCCATCCAAATGCCTTTTAAATGTTATCATACCAGCCTCCACCATTTCCTCTGGCAGCTCATTCCAAAAATGTACCACTCTCAGTAGGAATAAGTTTTGCCTTAGTTCCCATTTAGATCGTTCTCCTGATACTTTCCACCTATGCCCTCTAGTTCTAGACTCCTTCACTCTGACCAAAATATCTTCTTGTTTCACTTGATCAATGCCCCCCCATGATGTTAGAAACCTCGATATAGTCATCCTTCAGCCTCCAGCGATCCAGGGAAAATAGCCTCAGCCTATTCAGCCTCTCCCGATCGCTCCAACCCTCCAACTTGGCAACATCCTTGGAAATCTTTTCTGAACCATTTTAAGGTTCTCAGCATTTTTCCTACAGCAGGGAAGCCAGAATTCCACACAGTATTCCAAAAGGGGCCAAACTAATGTCCTTTACAGGTGCAACAGCTCCTAACTCCAATACTCAATGCATTGCCCAATAAAGGAAAGCATGCCAAATGGCTTTGACACCCCTCGACTTACCGGCAACTCCACTTTCAAGAAACTAATCTTTTTTGGGATGAACTGGGAGTCTTTCAGTTGTGCTTTTCCTAATCACCCTGTTCAGAAACAAACTTCTTGCTTTCATGCTCAACTAAAAATAAGATAAAGGAGGTGATGATTTAATGGTACTATTGCTGAGCTGTTCATCCGGAGATCCAGATTAATGTTCTGGGGACCAGGGTTAGAATCCTGCCACAGCAGATGGTGGAATTTGAATTCAATAAAAAAAATCTGCAATTAAGTGTCTAATGATGACCATGAAACAATTGTTGCTTGTCAGGAAAAAGCCATCTGATTCCTTAATGTCCTTTAGGGAAGGAAACTGCCATCCTTACCATGTGACTCCAGACCCACAGCAATGTGGTTGACTCTAAACTGCCCTCTGGGTGATTAGGGATGGGCAATAAATGTTGATCCTGCCAGTGACGCTCACATCCCAAGAAGCAATTTAAACAATGCCTGTTTATTTATGGGGTTTGTTAGGTATTGGCTACAAATGTTCAAATGGATTGTTTTGCCAGTATATGTTCAGAGAATTAAAATCCCTTCAAATGGCAGGGACTAAAATTGTTTTGCTTGTCTTTCAGGCCGTGAGAACTCTCAGCCCAAGCTGACCCTGCTGCCCCCCTCCCCGGAGCAGGTCAATGCCAAGGGCACTGCCACCCTGGTGTGCCTTGCCAATCACTTCTATCCCGATGAGCTGGAGGTGCAGTGGAAGAAGGACGGTGCAGTCATTTCGGACGGGGTTCAGACCAGCAACTACCTGCGAGCTTCGGACAGCACCTACAGTGTCAGCAGCCTACTAACCCTCGCTGGGTCTGACTGGGAGTCCAACGCTCGCTTCTCCTGTGCCCTCACCCATGTGACCCTCCCCTCTCCCCTCAGCAAGAGCATCAGGAGATCAGAATGTGTGTAGAGTGTTCAAGACAGTCCACAGAGGAGATACAACTTTAAATAGAACAGGGCTGAGCTGGCAGGACAAAGATCATTGTCAGCACTGAATTTCAACTCTCTTCCTTCTTGGGATTGGCTCGAAGACACATCTGAAGTTCAAGGGTTAAGGCAGGCACATTGAAATCATCAAAAAGAAGCTTTACTCTGTGTCAAACCTCATGCTGACCCGGTCCTGGGAGTGTTTGATTGGGGCAGTGATGGCTTATGATGTCAAGTAAAACCTCTCGAAGTTGCTGAAGACTGTCAGCTGTACAAAACAATGTGAACCTCAGAAGTCTCTGCTTCAGTAAACCAGATCTCCTTTCTGCTCAGCTGCCAGTTCTAATTTAAGGTTTTATCACTGTTTGAAGGGACAGGATTCTCATGTTATTGAGAAAACCTCCACAAGTGTTACCCTCAAGCTCTAATGTGGCTGTGAATTTGTGTAGCTTCCTCTGTCTGGGCTGTTAATTGCTGACTGTTTTCTGTCCATGTCAATCTGGAAAAGGGAATAAAGATGAAGAAGATTCAGTCTCTGTCTCTGTGTGCTTTGGAGATTGACCACTCCATTCAGCTGATTGGCTGCATTTCAGCATGGCATTGTCACAATTGGCTACTTGGCCTGTCAATCAATGACACATCCATTGTAGAGGATACTGACAGCCAATCATCAATCACTTTCAAACGATCCCTTTGATCTGGAATCATTGGAGGTTACAAGATTCCAAACAGATCTCCATTAATGACCACCTGGACCATCTCTGACACCTCTCTCCCCTTCCTGGACCTCTCCATCTCCATTAATGATGACCAACTTGACACTGACATTTTTTACAAACCCACCGACACCGAGGATTCCACCTCTTCCCAACCTACCTCTTGCAAAAATGCCATCCCGTATTCCCAATTCCTCCGCCTCCGCCATATTTGCTCCCAGAAGGACCAGTTCCACCACAGAACACACCAGATGGCCTCCTTCTTTAGAGACCGCAATTTCCCTTCCATGTGGTCAAAGATGCACTCCAACGCATCTTGTCCACATCCCACCCCTCTGCTCTCAAACCCCACCCCTCCAACTGTAACAAGGACAGAACCCCTCTGGTGCTCATCTTCCACCCTACCAACCTTCGCATAAACCACAACATCTGACGACATTTCAGCCACTTCCAAACGGACTCCACCACCAAGGATATATTTCCCTCCCCACCCATTCCTGCTTTCCGCAAAGACCGTTCCCTCCGTGACTACCTGGTCAGGTCCACGCCCCCCAACAACCCACCCTCCCTTCCTGGCACCCTCCCCTGCCACCGCAGGAATTGCAAAACCTCTGCCCACACCTCCTCCCTTACCTCCATCTAAGGCCTCAAAAGAGCCTTCCACATCCATCAAATTTTTCCCAGCACAACCACCAATATCATTTATTGCACCCGATGTGGTCTCCTCTTGAAGAGCGGGACAACCACACCAATCTCTGGGACAACCACACCAATCATCCCCACTGCCCTGTGGCCCAACATTTCAACTCCCCCTCCCACTCCGCGCAGGACATGCAGGTCCTAGGTCTCCTCCACCACCGCTCCCACACCACCCGATGCCTGGAGGAAGAACGCCTCATCTTCGGCCTCGGAACACTTCAATCCCATGGCACCAATGTGGATTTCATCAGTTTCCTCATTTCCCCTTCCCCCACCTCACCCCAGCTCCAACCTTCCAGCTCAGCACCATCCACATGACCTGTCCTACCTGCTTATCTTCCTTTCCACCTATCCACTCCACCATCCTCTCTGACCTATCACCTCCATCCCCACCTCCATTCACCTATTGTACTCTTTGCTACCTTCCTCCACCCTCCTCTCTGACCTCTCACCCCTATTCCCACCCCCATTCACCTATTGTACTCTATGCTACTTTCTCTCCAAACCCCTCTTATTTATCTCTCCACTCTGCAGGCACCCTGCCTCTATTCCTGATGAAGGGCTTTTGCCCGAAACGTTGATTTTCCTGCTCCTCGGATGCTGCCTGACCTGCTGTGCTTTTCCAGCACCACTCTGATCTAGACTCTGGTTTCCAGCATCTGCAGTCCTTGTTTTTACCGAGAAACAGAAAGCTGTTATGACTCAATAATTACAATCTTAGGCATTCCCTCTTCACTCTGTGGTCCAGGCTCAGGTGCTGGGATTGCACTCTGCACTCTTTGCTGTATGCTGTGTTGTACCTGAAGTGATCTTCGGTCAATCACTGACACTGCAGGCTGCTTATCCCTCTGACTGCAGGTGTATCACATAATGCTGCCTGTAGGTGTCACTCTGAGTGTGGGTATGTTATTCAGAGAGACACCTACAGGCAGCATGGAGTGTGTGTGTTACTCAATGCTGCCTGACTCTCTGAGTGTGAGTGTTACTCAGTGTTGCCTGTAGGTGTCTGTGTGTGTGTTATTCTGCACTGGCTGTAGGCAATGCAATGATTTGGAGATGCCGGTGTTGGACTGGGGTGTACAAAGTTAAAAATCACACAACACCTGGTTATAGTCACTCTATCATCAGGTGGTTGTGGAGGACACTCCCTTGATGAAGGAGCGGCGCTCCGAAAGCGAGTGTGCTTCCAATTAAACCTGTGAGACGATAACCTGGTGTTGTGTGATTTTTAACTTTGTATCTCAATGGGTGGGAGTGTGTTACTCTGTGCTGCCTGTAGATGTCTCTGAGGTATTTGTCTCTGAGTGATGGGTAGAGAATGGGCTTTGTGATGGGGATCGAAGATTAGGCTTTAATGTTGTCAAATCTCGGAAGAAAAGCAATTCAGTCTGAGATGGCAGCTCATTGAGGTGGCCAAAGTTAAAAATCACACAACGCCAGGTTATAGTCCAACAGGTTTCTTTGGAAGTACAAGCTTTCGGAGCACTGCTCCTTCATCAGGCAGCTAGTGGGGCAGGATCATAGTTCACAGAATTTACAGTGAAATTGAGCTGGCAGTTGAGAAAGATGAATACTGAGAGTGTATTCTCAGTAAGGGAGGGATTTCAGAGGCAGTGCACCCCAATTACAAGGGGACCTTCTGGAGCTGGGATCATTGCAGTAGTGGCTGTCTGCTCAGCCAATGCTGACTAGCCATAGTCGTATTTCAATGGTCAATTAGCTCTAAACTAGATACATCAATATTACCTTACAGGGAAGGGAGCAGTGAGTGAGGTTGAATTCTTGCAGCTCCAAGAGGGATTGCAGTGGATTAATGAAGGGTGCTACCACCACGAAGGTGCCACCTTCACTCCCCCTGCCTCAGCTGTGGTAACCCTCAGGTTAAACACACCACCAGTCATCTCTGTCTGTAATGAGCGAGTGGGACTATGCTCCACTTTTCTGGGTGCTGGAGGGAAGGAGAAAGTGAAGACTGCAGATGGTGGAGATCAGAGTCAAGATTGTGTTGCTGGGAGACCACAGCAGGTCAGGCAGCATCCGAGGAGCAGGATAATCAATGGTTTGGGCATAAACTCTTCATCAGGAATGGAGGGAAGGCCAACCTCTCCCAAAGGCAGCACAGGCTGTATCAAAGAGGCATCAAGAGTAAGCATGGGGAGATTGAGGGGGACAGAAGGAGGGCGTTGGTTGGCAGGTTGTTATTCAGAGTCAGATACCAGAGTATCAGTCCTTCTGATGCTCCCCTTTTTTTTTCTTTTTTTGAGCACCCATGGTGTGTGTGTGCAGGTGTGAGACACAGTGAAAGACACAAAGTGCACGAATCTTTATTCAATTTCCACCACCAGGAAGATAGGAAAACACCCGGGTGGCCAGTGACAAGCAGTGCCCTTCACAGAAGGGCAATGTTGTATGATCAAACAGTGAAGGGGAGGGCTGGGATTAAATCAAAATAGAGTTGGAGGGGGAATAATGCACTCCACTCCCTGCGGCGCCCATCTCTCCCTGAACAACTCAGGGTGTTGGTGGAGACCACGTGCTCCTCCTCCAAGGACACCCGGGCCCTAACGTAACCCCGGAAGAGGGGCAGGCAGTCGGCCCTAACAACCCCCTCCATGGTCCGCTGCCTGGACCTGTTTATGGCCAGTTTGGCCAGGCCCAGGAGCAGACCCACGAGGAGGTCTTCAGACCTGCAATACTCTCCTTTTCTTTTTCTTCTTTTTCCCACACTACCGCCTAACTGCGGTAGTGCTTATGTTTTTCCCCAGCACCCATGGTGTGTGTATGTGCAGGTGTGAGACACAGTGGAAGACACAAAGTGCACGAATCTTTATTCAATTTCCACCACCAGGAAGATAGGAAAACACCTGAGTGGCCAGTGACAAGCACTGCCCTTCACATCAGAGGGCAATGCCGTGTGATCAAAACAGTGAAGGGGAGGGTAGGGACTAAATTAAAATAGAGTTGGAGGGGGAAATGATGCACTCCACTCCCTGCAGCGCCCACCTCTCCCTGAACAACTCCAGGGTATTGGTGGACACCGCGTGCTCCTTCTCCAAGGACACCCGGGCTCTAACGTAACCGCAGAAGAGAGGCAGGCAGTCGGCTCTAACGACCCCCTCCACGGTCTGCTGCCTGGACTTGTTTATGGCCAGTTTGGCCAGGCCCAGGAGCAGACCCACGAGGAGGTCTTCAGACATGCAACACACCCTTTTTTTTTCTTTTTTTTCTTTTCTTTTTTTCTTTTTTCTTCTTAAACCCCCACACTACCACCTAAGTGCGGTAGTGCTTATTTTTTCCCCCAGCACCCATGGTGTGTGTGTGCAGGTGTGAGACACAGTGGAAGACACAAAGTGCACGAATCTTTATTCAATTTCCACCACCAGGAAGATAGGAAAACACCCGGGTGGCCAGTGACAAACACTGCCCTTCACATCAGAGGGCAATGCCGTGTGATCAAAACAGTGAAGGGGAGGGTAGGGACTAAATCAAAATAGAGTTGGAGGGAGAAATGATGCACTCCACTCCCTGCGGCGCCCACCTCTCCCTGAACAACTCAGGGTTTTGGTGGACACCGCGTGCTCCTTCTCCAAGGACACACGGGCTCTAACGTAACCGCAGAAGAGGGGCAGGCAGTCGGCCCTAAAGACCCCCTCCACGGTCTGCTGCCTGGACTTGTTTATGGCCAGTTTGGCCAGGCCCAGGAGCAGACCCACGAGGAGGTCTTCAGACATGCAACACACCCTTTTTTATCTGTCAGCCAGGGCTCCCTGATTGGACAAGGTTAACAGCCCATCAAGGAACTCATATTTTATTGAAAAAAAAACATTTATCGAACAAGGAGCACAAGAGCTAAACAAGACAAGACAAAATGAATGGTTTCATTACAAACATCACAAATGAGATTTGGGAAATAAGATTTTCATTCTGGGTGATGGGAATCTGGAATGGACTGTCACAGAATCCACAGACTGTCACAGTGTGGAAACAGGCCATCTGGCCCAACAAGCCATCACCAACCCTCTGAAGACAGACTCCCCGAGACCCATTCCCCTACCCTTTTACTCAACATCTCCCCTGACTGACAGATTCTTGATCACTGTGGCAATTTTAGAATGGCCAATTCACCTAACCTGCACATCGTTGGATTGTGGGAGGGAACTCGAGCACACGGAGGAAACCCACACAGACACAGGGGGAGCGTGCAAACTCCGCAAAGACAGTCACCTCGGGCTGGAATCGAACAAAGGTCCTTGGTGCTATGAGGCAGCAGTGCAAACCACTGAGCCACCATACCACACATTAAAGAACAGGAGCTTTTGTTAAACTCCGTGAGCCTGACGTGATATGAATTATAAACACACAACCCTCTGTCAGGGAAGGTAGTGGAGGATGGAAACCTTACAACCTTTAAATATCATAATATGCAAGGATTTGGGATAAGTGCAGGAAATTGGGATTAGAATGCCTTTAGCGGTAGTTATGTCAGTGCAGACTCAATGGGCCAAAGGGCCTTTTCTGTGCTGTATCAATCTATGCTCCATGCTGAAAGGGCAGTGCAGGTTAATGGTGACTAGGTTAGACAGTTCCAAGACGGCAAATCAATGATCAAGGATCAGAGGAAATGGCTCAAGCTTCAGTGAAGGCCCAAGTAAGTGCTTGGGAGGAGGGTCAAGGCTAATGAAGACAAGGTCAATGGAGACTGAGTGAGGGCACAGGGTGCAGGCATCTCCAGGGGTTGTAGTGTGGCATGTAGGGACAAGAGGGGAATGTGTAGGGAGGAAGTGCAATTCTGGTTGAAATGCGACCTTTGCCAGCAACAACATGACCTTCAGCACCAGGGGGTGTCCCTGACTGTGTCAGGCTCACTGGCTGCTCTCTGTGTGATTCCACACAGCCACCCATGTGGTCACCACGCAAGGTCTTGCTCTTGTCTACACCACCATCTGCAACTACCGTCTGGACCTTCTGTCTACAACACCATCTGCACCCACCGTCTGCACCACCATCTGTACCCATTGTCTGCACCCAGTATCCACAGCCACTATCTAGTCCCTCTGTTTGCACCCACCATCTACACCCACTGTCTACACCGCTGTCCGCACCCTCCATCTACACCTCCCATCTTTCTGCTGTTGTAAAATTGTATCCAATGATTCCATTGAGATTACTGCACCCAAAGCCTGAATTTTAGAACCAGCAATGATTGTCTTCTAACCCTGACCTACAAAGTCTGTGTTCCATGTAATGGAAAATTAACAAAGTTAACATTTACTCTGAAATCCATTTACTCTGAAATCTGAAAGACAGTGCTTGACTAAAATTAAAACTTTCTGACACTTTACTGAAGTCTGCTGTCAAGGGACAGCTTGTCTCGGCGCAACTTTGTAAACATTCAACAAGAGAAAGATATAAGAACAGTATGTCCACAACAAGGGAATGAGAAGAATAACAACTCAAATCTTCACAGTCTTTGTCCTTGAGAGTGTGATAAGAAACAGTATAAGTTGAATATCTGAATTATACTCAGGACCCTTGCACAAGGCATTTTTGTCAAGTGCATGTGGTCCCCCTGCAATGCAGAAGTTAAAAAAAAATATAATAAAGCTCTTTTTGGTTGCTCTTGCTAATAGTTGAGTTGAATCAATTTAATTTCCACGACATCCCACAATGGGTTGATTAATATTAATTACTGAATGCCATTTGATTTCTGTGATGGCAGGACTGACATATAAGGAGAGGATTGTGTTCACTGGAGTTGATGAGGATTGTGTTCACTGGAGTTTAGAAGAATGAAGGAAGGGAATCTTAGAGAAAGCTGTAAAATTGGAACCGTACGAGACAAGTTAGTTGGAGGAAGGATGTTCCCAATGGTGGGGAAGTCCAGAACCAGGCTCATAGTTTAAGATTAAGGGGAAAACTCTATAGGACAGAGATGAAGAAAAATGTTTTCACCCAGAGAGTGGTGAGCCTGTGGAATTCTGTCACAGAAAGTGGATGAGGCCAAAACATTGTGTTTTCAAGAAGGAGGTAGAGATAGCTCTTGTGGTTAAAGAATTAAGGGATGTGGGGTAGGGAGGGATTACAGTCTTGTACTTGATGATCAGCCACAATCATACTGAATGGCAGAGCAGGCTGGAGGGGCCAAATGGCCTACTCCTGCTCCTATCCTCTATGTTTCTATGTTTCTATGTAGCATATAATAGATTGCCAGGTGGAGGTGACTCTGTCAGATGGGTAAGTATCCATTCACAGATTCCCCCCACACCACTCCCCTTCCATTTTAATTGGGTCCACTCCCTCTTTTCCTATGTCTTTGTTATCTGACCAGTGACCACACCTCCCCTTCATCACCCCGGCCGGAAGCTGTCCTTATAACCCACCGTTTGTTTTAATTTGCTAACTGGGTGATGTGGCGGTGGGGCTTTCAAAAACAGGAAGAGCTGAATTCTTATCGCCCCTTGTGCTTATTTTGTTGTGTGCCTCCCTCAATATGGGCGACACAGCACTGCTGCCTCACAGAGCCAGGGACCCAGGTTCGAGAGTCATGCGGCACAGAAATAGGCCCTTCGGCCCATCATGTCCATGCTGACCAACAAACACTAAACTACACTAATCCCATTTACCTGCAGTTGTCTGGAGCCTACTGTGTCATGGCATTATAAGTGCTCATCCAAATGTATTTTAAAGCTTGCAAGATTTTCATCCTGCACCACCCTCTCAGCCAGCATGTTCCATATATCCACCACACGCTGGGTCAAAAAATACTTTCACCTTAATCTTATGACCCCTGGTCTTAAACAGGCCTGGGTGAGGAGCGGAGGCTGCAGAACAGTGTGAGAGGTCAGGAGTGGAGAGAGGGAGAACAGTGTGAGGGTGAGGAATGGAGGTTGGAGCAGGAAGACGCTTGTGTTCTGGAAAGCAGCACAAATAGGGAAGAGATCCAAGAGCTGGTAGGAATAGTCTCCATGTTTCCTAACAGTAGCTTTATGGTGGGAAAGAGAATAAATCCAGGAGATAATGAGGGCCTATAACAAAGGCTGATCATCCATTACAAATGATTAATTACAATTAATTGTCATGTCGATTATTTAAAGTCAGGTTTTTCTTTTTAATTCATTCACGGGATGAGGACATCCCTGACTAGGACAGCATTTATTGCCCACCCCTAATTGCCCCAGAGGGCAGTTAACAGTCATCCACATTACTGTGGGATTGGATTCCCAACTAGGCCAGACCAGGTAAAGATAGCAGTTCCCTTCCCTAAAGGACGTTAGTAAACCAGAGGGGTTTTCCTGACAATCGACATGGATTCATGGTCATCGTTAGACTCTTAATTGCAGATTTATTGTGTTCTTGAATTTAAATTCCCCACCTGCCACGGTGGGATTTGAGCCTGTGTCCCCAGAACCATATCTGGGTCTCTGTGCATTAATCACAGAAGGTTAGTATGTAGGTACAGCAAGTCATCAGGAAAGCTCATTGGTCTGTTGTGCGGGAAAACTGAAGGCATGACTTCATTGCAACATGCAAGATCCTGAGGGGCCTTGACCGGGTGGATGTGGAAAGGATGTTTCCTCTTGTGGGAGAATCCAGAACCAGGGATCACAGTTTAAAATTAAGGGAGAGTCCATTCAAAACAGAGATTCAGAAACATGTTTTTACTCTCAGAGTTGTCAGTCTTTGGAATCCCCTTCCTTAAAAGGCAGTGGATGCAGAATCTTTAGATATTTTTAAGGCAGAGGTAGATAGATTCTTGATGACTGAAGGGACGGAACATTATCGAAGAATGTAGAGTTGAGGTTAAAATCAGATCAACCACGATCTTATTGAATGGGGGAGCAGTTTCAAAGGGTCAAGTGGTCTACTTTTGTTCCTTGTTCATATGTTGCCTCATACAATTAAAGACTGCCATTCGTATTTTCTACCTGCAGATTAAACTGCTTGTGCAATCGGCCTCAACTGCACAGTGTTTTCTCCAGCCTTTCACCATGACATTTTAAAGATACTGGTCCCCCAATTAATCCATTAATTCTGTGAGTTGGTTTATTTAAAACAATAAAACGCATTACAAGTCATAGAGCAGATAATACAGCAAGCAATAATGTGTGGTTAGGGGGCTCAGTGGTTAGCACTGCTGCCTCAGAGCAGCAGGGACCTGGGTTTGATTCCAGCCTCAGGTGACTATCTGTGTGCAGTTTGCACATTCTCCCTATGTCTATGTGGGTTTCCTCTGTGTGCTCTGGTCTCTTCCCACAGTCCAAAGATGAACAGTTTAGGTAAATTGCCCATGGTATTCAGGGATGTGTGGGTTAGATGCGTTAGTCAGGGAAAATGTAGAGTAACAGGGTGGGGGAGTGGGATGCTCTTCAGAGATTCAGTGTGGACTTGTTGGGCCAAGTGGCCTGTTTCCACGCTATAGGGATTCTATGAATTGATCTCAGTTTGTGCAGCTTGCAGGCTCACGGATGACTAACTGGCAGGTAGAGTGCAACACTGTATACAGGGGTGGATTTTCTTAAAGACAATGTGTTCACACACCACACAGCCACTGAACATCAAGGGGAGATTGTTACATTCTCTCTTGATGGAGACAGTCATTGCCTGGCAGTTGTGTGGCACAAATGTAACCTTGTTCAGGTTCCAAGCCTACATCTCAGACAGTAAAATGTTTTAGAACATCTTCAGCCTACAAAAAGTGCTAAACTTTTCAGGTGGCATGATGGCTCAGTGGTTAGCACTGCTGCCTCACAGCGCCAGGGACCCGCCTCAGGGACGTCTGTGTGGAGTCTGCACATTCTCACTGTGTGTGGGCTTCCCCTGGGTGCTCTGGTTTCCTCCCACAGTCCAAAGATATGCAGGCTGGATAAATTGGCCATGCTAAATTGCCCATAGTGTCCAGGGATGAGCAGGCTAGGTGGATTAGCCATTGGAAAATACAGGGATAGCATATGGGGCTGGGTGGAATGCTCTTTGGATGGGCAATGTGGACTCGATGGGCCGAATGGGTCACTTCCACACTATAGGGATTCTGTGATTGAAATGCAAGTTCCTACTTTCCATTCTAGCCCTGAAGCATGCATGTGGTTCTGTCTCATATCCACTCAAGAGATGGCAACCCTTTGAAGACAGGAGCAGCCTCTATTCTTTTGGAAAGTACTCCTTCCACTCTGTGTCCTTCACAGCCTTGTAGACAGCAACACTGAGATCGGGAAATAACCCAAAGCTATAATCTTCTGGGCTCTTCATTAAACTGTGGAACCTGAAAAGTACAATTAATGTCCAAGTCAATGAAGATATTTCTCAGCAATCCCTAAATGCTGAGTTTTAGTCCTCAGCAGGCCCCAGGAGTCAAAATAACCGAGTAGATCATTGCTCTGAATTGCTCATAAATTTCACCTTCACATTTCTGGAGGCTTTGACCAAAAAGGTTGCTTACTCCTCTCCAATATACAGCTTAAAATCAGCTCCAACTCCCAACCATCCAGCTGAGAGCGGAGCCCTGTACAAACTGGAACCTGGTCAGTGGGAGCACTGTCACCTCTGTCTCAGAAGCTTTGTCTATTTAAACCAGAGACTTAGTCAGAGAATCATTCGGCACGGAAACAGACCCTTCAGTTTAACTCATCCATGCCAATCAGATATCCGAAATTAATCTCGTCCCATTTGCCAGGATGTGGCCCATACCCCTCTAAACCGTTCCTATTCATATACCCATCCAAGTGCCTTTTAAATGTTGTAATTGTACCAGCCTCCACCACCTCCTCTGGAAGCTCATTCCATACATGCACCACACTCTGCATGAAAAAATTGCTCCTTAGATCCCTTACAAATCCTACCTCTCTCATCTTAAACCTATGCCCTCGAGTTCTGGACTCACATGCCCTGGGAAAAAGTTGTTGGGTATTCACCGCATCTATAGACAATAGATAATAGGTACAGGAGTAGGCCATTCTGCCCTTCGAGCCTGCACCACCATTCAATATGATCATGGCTGATCATCTTTAATCAGTATCCTGTTCCTGCCTTATCTCCATAACCCTTGATTCCACAATTCTTGAGAGATCTATCTAACTCTTTCTTAAATGAATCCAGAGACTCGGCCTCCACTGCCCTCTGGGGCAGAGCATTCCACACAGCCACCACTCTCTGGGTGAAGAAGTTTCTCCTCATCTTGTCCTAAATGGTCTACCCTGTATTTTTAAGCTGTGTCCTCTGGTTCGGCACTCACCCATCAGCGGAAACATGTTTCCTGCCTCCAGAGTGTCCAATCCTTTAATAATCTTATATGTCTCAATCATATCCCCTCTCAGTCTTCTAAACTCAAGGGTATACAAAACCAGTGCTCCAGTCTTTCAGCGTAAGGTAGTCCCACCATTCCAGGAATTGACCTCGTGAATCTACGCTGCACTCCCTCAATAGCCAGAATGTCTTTCCTCAAATTTGGAGACCAGAACTGCACACAGTACTCCAGGTGTGGTCTCACCAGGGCCCTGTACAGCTGCAGAAAAACCTCTTTGCTTCTATACTCAATCCCTCTTGTTATGAAGGCCAGCATGCTATTAGCCTTCTTCACTACCTGCTGTACCTGCATGCTTACCTTCATTCACTGGTGTACAAGAACACCCAGATATCTAGGTAGTAATCTGCCTTCCTGTTCTTGCCATCAAAGTGGATAACCATACATTTATCCACATTAAACTGCATTTGCCATGCACTTGACCACTCACCTAACTTGTCCAGGTCACCCTGTAATCTCCTAACATCCTCATCACATTTCACCCTTCCACCCAGCTTAGTATCATCAGCAAATTTGCTAATGTTATTACTAATACCATCTTCTATATCATTAACATATATCGTAAAAAGTTGCAGTCCAACTACTGATCTCTGCGGTACCCCACTGGTCATTGCCTGCCATTCTAAAATGGAGCCGTTTATCACTACTCTTTGTTTCCTATCAGCCAACCAACTTTCAATCCAAGTTAGTACTTTGCCCCCAATACCATGCGCCCTAATTTTGCTCACTAATGTCACTCATGATTTTATAAACTTCTATAAGGTCAGCCTTCAGCCTCCAACACTCCAGGGAAAATAGCCCCAGTCTATTCAGCCTCTCCCTGTAGCTCAAACCCTCTAACCCTGGTAACATCATGCAAATCTTTTTTGCCTCCTTTCAAGTTGAACAACATTGTTCCGAGAGCAGGAAGACGAGAACTGTGCCCTGTATTCTCAAGCTGTCCTCACCAATGGCCACTTTGGTGGACAGTCAGAACATGACATCCCAACTCCTATACTCAATGCACAGACCAATAAAGACAAGTGTACCAATCACCTTCTTTATTACACTGTTTACCCATGGCTTTGCTTTCAAGGAACTATGAAGCTGCAGTCCAAGGTCTCTTTGCTCAGCAACACTCCCTAGGACCCTGCCCTGATTTGTCTTACCAAATGCAACACTATAGGGAGAGGCTGAACAAGCTGGGGCTGTTTTCCCTGGAGCGTCAGAGGCTGAGGGGTGACCTTACAGAGGTTTACAAAATTAAGTGGGGCATGGAAAGGATAAACAGACAAAGTCTTTTCCCTGGAGTCGGGGAGTCCAGAACTAGAGGGCATAGGTTTAGGGTGAGAGGGGAAAGATGTAAAAGACCTAAGGGGCAACTTTTTCATACAGAGGGTGGTACATGTAGGGAATGAGCTGCCAGAGGATGTGGTGGAGGCTGGTACAATTGCAATATTTAGAGGCATTTGGATGGGTATATGAATAGAAATGGTTTGGAGGGATATGGGCCGGGTGCTGGCAGGCGGGACTAGATTGGGTTGGGATATCTGATCAGCATGGACAGGTTGGACCAAAGGGTCTGTTTCCAAGCTGTACATCTGTATGACTCTATGACCTTGCATTTATCTAAATAAACCTCTGTCTACCACTCCTCGTCCATCGGCCCAACTGAATAAGCATTGATCATACATTATAAACATGAACGTACGGAAGGCATTGGTGAGACACATATGCAGTATTATGTCCAATTTTGGTCTGCTTATTTGAGGAAGGAATGGGTGGAACTGTAGGCTGTTCAGAGGATGTTCCTCAGACTGATTCCAGGGATGAAAGGGCTGTCCCACGAGGAGCAGGTAAAGAGCTTGGGCTTGTACTCGCTGGAGTTCAAAAGAATGAGGAGGGATCTGATTGAGGGATCGAAAATGTGAAAGGGGATTGAGAAGGTGGATGTTGAATAGATGCTCCCCCTTGCAGGACAGTCTGGAACAAGAGGTCATCGATATGGAGTGAGAGGAGGTCGGTTCAAAACTGAGCTGAGGAGAAACTACATCTCCCAGAGGTTTGTGAATCTGTGAAACTCAATGCCCCAGAGTGCAGTGGAGGCAGAATCAATCAACAGGTTCAAGAAAGATGTGTTTCTGATGGAAAGTGAGATAAAGAGCGATGGGAAGCAGGCAGGAGAGTGGAGTTGAGACCAGGATAAGATCAGCCACAGTCATGTTAAATGGCGGAGCGGGCTCGAAGGGCTGAATTGCCTCCTCCCTCTCCTAATTCCTATGTTGAACGCACAGTCAAAGCTGACACTGCAAAACTGAGGGAGCTGTTGTCTTTCAGGTCAGATACAAAACAGGGGTCCTGCCACAATATATCGAACTGTACTATGTCCCCCAGAGACAAGTGCTGGCATTTGAATTCAAATCACAAAGCAAGCCTCATGAATGGTGACCACGATAATGATCCCTGATTGCTGTCCAGCCTCAGCCTTACCCAGTCTGGACTTCATGTGACTCCAGCCCCACAGCAATCTGGTTAACTCTTAGGTGCCTTCTGAGAGGTCACAGCAAGGCCAGTAGTTCAAGGGTAATTAGTCTTGGGGAACAAATGCTGATCTATGCCAGTGACACACACCTCCCAGAAAACAGAATGCAACAGAGATTGGTGTCAGCCAAAATTGTCAGATCAGACTCTCAATGAGATGGGGAGATGGTTAAAGATGATTTCAGCTCATTACGGAACAGGTCCCCACTTGTTAGCACATCGTCGCTGACAAGATAAGTGAGAGAAAACAGAAAACGAAAGGTGAGAACCCTCAAATGTGGGAATATCAGTGGAAATTCAGGCAACTGAAGGAAGATATGAAGAACAGCAAAGGAAGACAAAAAGGAAGCAAGAGTTACAGAAAGTGATGGAGAAAGAGACCTGCAAAGAGAAAGAGAATAACACAAATATTTTACATGAAAATTAGAAAACCAAGGAGGCTCCAGTGCAATGTGAGCCCTTTAAAAACAAACTGGGAATTCCATGAATGAGACTAAGGGAATTGCCTGTATGTACAATAATTAGTTGTGTCAGTCTTCACAGTCAAGGAACGGGATAATGCAGCTTCCTCTCCAGGGAGGTTAGTAATGAATTGAAGACTGGAATTCGCAAAACTTGATACGTGCCAGAAAACAGCATTGGAAAGCGAGCAGCTCTAAAGGCTGACAGATCTCCAGGACCTCAGGGGTTTAAAGGAAGGGGGGAAGAATTTTCAGAAGGTTTTCCCATCAGGTTCCAAAGCAGCAACCGTTCCTTTAATTTGGAAAATGTCCTGCAGTAACTCCATGGGTTCAAGAAAGATGAGAGAGGGAACCGTGGAAATTACATTCTGGTCAATCTAACATCTCTTTTGGGGGGTTCATTGGAATGTATAATTTACAGATGGAAATGTGTTGCTGGAGAAGCGCAGCAGGTCAGGCAGCATCTAGGGAACAGGAGAATCGACGTTTCAGGCATTAGCCCTTCTTCAGGAAAGGGCATTCCTGAAGAAGGACTAATGCCCGAAACGTCGATTCTCCTGTTCCCTAGATGCTGCCTGACCTGCTGCGCTTCTCCAGCAACACATTTCCATCTCTGATCTCCAGCATCTGCAGACCTCATTTTCTCTTGTATAATTTACAGCCAAGAGAATGAACATGTGGAGAATTGGAAATAGCCCACATAGATTTGTGATGGGTAGGTTCTGACTAACGAACCAAATGCATTGACCAAAATAGTCGATAGGGCAAAAAGTCTCATCAACTTTCAGAAGTACTTGATCATTTCCCACAATACAGTCTGCTGACCAAAGTTAAAACCCATGGGATTGAAGATGAATGTTTGACTTGGTTCGGAGGCTGGTTTAGTGACAGACGACGGAGAAAGAAAGTGATGAGTGGTGTTCCACAAGGATTCTGTGGTGAGGCCTTAACTACTTACTGTATGTATTAATGAGAATCATTGTTCCACATTGACACAAAGACTGATGGAATAGTAAGCAGTGCAGATGGTCTTTTTGTTTAAAACTCACTCCGAGAACATGGGTGTTGCTGTCTGGGCCAGCATTTATTACACATTCTGTGTTGCCCTTGTGAATAATGGAATCATCATACAGTGTAGAACAGGCCATTCAGCCCATCAAATCCACACCAACCCACCAAACAGCATCCCATCTGGACTGACCCCATTCCTGTACTGCAGCATTTCCTATGGCCAACCCACCCAGCCCACACATCCCTCGACACTATGTGCAATTTGGCATGGCTAATCCACCTAACCAACATATCTATGGACTGTGTAGAAGAAACCCACACAGACATGGTGAAAATGTGAAACCTCCACACAGACAATTGTCCCAAGGTGAAATTGAACCCAGGTCCCTAGTGCTGTGAGCAGCACTAACCACTGAGCCATAATCCTGCCCTTTGCAAGGTGGTGGTGAGCTGTCTTCTTGAACTACTGCAGTCCATGTGCTGTAGATAAACCCACAATGCCCTTAGGGAGGGAATTTCAGGATTTTCATCCAGCGACACTGGAGGAACAGTAATACATTTTCAAATCAAGATTCCATGGGGATTGGAGGGGGTCTTGTTTTTGGTGGTGTTCTGAGTCCTTCTACATGGAAATGATCAGGGGTTTGGAAGGTGCTGTCTCAAGAGACTTGGTGTGAATTCCTGCATTGCATCTTGTAGATGGTGCACATGGCTGTTACTGAGCATCAGTGGTGGAGGGAGTGTCTGTTTATCGATGGTGGTGCCAATCAAGCAGGCTGCTTTGTACTGGATGATATCAAGCTTCTTGATTGTTTTTGGAGCTGCATCCATCCAGGCAAGTGGGGAGTAACCCACCACAGTCCGATCCAAAACTTGACTGATCTTTTCTTAATTCATTTACTGGATTAGGCATCACTTGCTATGTCAGCATTTATTGCCCAGAATCAAGTGTGGTGGCACAGCACTGGGACCAAGGTTTAATTCTACCCTCGGGCAACTGACTGTGTGGAGTTTGCACGTTCTCCCTGTGCCTGCCTGGGTTCCCTCCCGGTGATCTGGTTTCCTCCCACAGTCTACAAACGTGCGGGTAAGGTGGAATGGCCATGGGAAATGCAAGGATCCAGGGGAGTGGGTCTGGGTGAGATGCTCTTTGGAGAGGCGGTTTGGGCTGAATGGCCTATTCCAACAATGTAGGGATTCTATGAATTTCTTGAATCAGAGGGTTTTGATTCTTTGGGATACTCATCGATATATAGGCGTTTGAATAAATTCAAGATAGCGATAATACACATGTGGGGAGGCAATGAGTTAATGGTATCATCACTAGATTCTTAATCCAACGAGCCAAGTAATGTTTGGGGGGACCTGGGATCACCGTGGGGCAGCACGGTGGTACAGTGGTTAGCACTGCTGCCTCACAGCACCAGGATCCTAGGTTCAATTTTAGCCTCGGGTGACTGCCTTTTATGGAGTTTGCACATTCTCCCTGTGTCTGCATGGGTTTCCACTGGGTACTCCGGTCTCCTCCCACAATCCAAAGATGTGCAGGTTAGGTGAATTGGTCACGCTAAATTGCCCATAGTCAGGGGTGAATATGGGGAATGAGTCTGGGTGGGTGACTCTTCGGAGGGTCGGTGTGGAGTTGTTGTGCCAAAGGGCCTGTTTCCATACTGTCGGGAATCTAATCTAAATCCTGGCAATGCATGGAGTGGAATTTTAAATTTAAAAAGACTCTGGAGTTAAGAGTCTAATGACGACCATTGTTGGGGGAGAACCCTGTCGGGCCCACTAATGTCCATCAGATTACTGCCCTTGCCCATACTGACTGACATATGACTCCAGACCCACAGCAACATAGAATCATAAAATCCCTACTGTGTGGAAGAAGGTCATTCAGCCCATCAAGTACAAGCAGCAACTCACCAGAACTAGCCCCCTCTCCTAACCTTACACTTCCATGGCCAATCCAACGAACCTGCACATCTCTGGACTGAGAGAGCAAACTGGGGCACCCAGAGGAAACCCATTCAGACAGAGGGAGAACATACAAAGTCCACACAGACAGTTGCCTGAAGGTGGAATCAAACCCAGGTCCCTGGCGCTGTGAGGTAGTAGTGCCAGCCACTGTGCCACCCATTCCTCATCTCTGGTCGAAATGTCTAACCCCTTATTTCCAGACTGGGACTCTGCTTTAGAATCCCCAGGTAGGGGTTCATCCTTCCAAAATCTACCCTGTCAGGGCACTGGAGAATTTTAAATGTTTCAGTGAAATCTCATCCCAGCCTTCTGAGTTCTAGGGAATCCTGACCCAGTCCCCTATCTCAATCATTAGACAATCCCTCAGCCCGTCACATGAACTGTGGCTGGGTTTGATCATCTCAGTAAGAGTTTCAAGAAGGGAAGGAGAAAGAAAGACTCGTTCTGCTTTGAATCGATGCTAAAACCTGAAAAAGCAGGAAAATATTTTCACTAAGTATTGTTCACATACTCTTACTTTTCATCAAAGTGCTGGATGAGGTTTCTTATGAATTTCAGGAGGTCACTGGTGGTGTCCTTATATTCTTTATTCCTGCCTTGTCTCTTGTTCATGTCATTTAAGAGAACGGAGTCAACTGAGAAGGAAATGAACAGCAGAGTTTGTTTTCTCTGTTGATTAAATTCACCTTGCTTGCTACTCTGATCACCTGAAGAAAGGGTGAGGCTCTGAAAGGTTATGTTTTCTACTAAACCTGTTGTTCTAATTGTTAGCGTGGATGAAATGATATCAGTCCGAGCCCAGAGTGCGGTTCAACAATCGGTAACATTTATTACTGCAGTAACGCCGGCGGAGATCAACCGAGGTCCGAATCTCGGCTACTCTGCTGTTCCCGTGCGCAGCTTCATATTATATACTTTTAGTTGTTAGGATGTGTGGGATTTGAGGATGAATGGGATGATAGTTCCCCATCATCACTGGAGTAGGTGCGAATAGGCTGTTTCCTTCTGTCCCAGGAGAGTTGCAGGGCACGCACAATGGGGTGTTAATTGGTTTATGGAAAACGGGTCCGGGTGTTATCTGCTTGTCTCTCTCTGTGAGGGCAGGGGCTAGCACCCCCCTTTGTTCCCTTGGGGTGTTGGTGTGTATTGGTCTGTCCGTACCTGTCTGGTGGATGTGTCAGAATGGCTCCGTATCGATGGGTATGTGTGTGTTTCAGTCAGTCTCTTGATGTGATTAGGAGATGGGTTTCCATATTTGATTAATTCCAGAGGTTTGGCCCA
Organism: Chiloscyllium plagiosum; assembly: GCF_037043375.1. Lineage (NCBI taxonomy): Eukaryota > Metazoa > Chordata > Chondrichthyes > Orectolobiformes > Hemiscylliidae > Chiloscyllium > Chiloscyllium plagiosum. Next base: position 114,490,627 of record NW_028270147.1, read on the forward strand.
TGAGTCATGGGTAATGTTGGTCTAGTGTGGATTCTATCTGTCCTCAATCTCCTATCTCCCAGTCACCTGGGCAGTCCGGCAGCTGCTGAGTTTTTGTGGGTTTAAAGCTGCGACTGCTGTTTAAAACATAAAAATGAATTCTTATCGTTTCCTGATGTAGGCATAGTCCCGTGGCAAATGCGGGGCGGCTCTGATGCCCGCTTGCATAATAAATCTGGTGTCGCATGATTTTTGACCTTGTCCTCTGATCACATTCAGGTTATTCCCACGGACACTGCATGTTCTTGCTTCTCCAGTCCACGAGGTGGCGATCTTGACAATGGATTTCACAATGGTCTCCATCAGAGAGGACCCACAAATCAGGGACAGAGACCAGAGATTACAGGCTCCTCAGTCCCAGACCTGAGCACAACGGCCCCCCTGGCATCCCAGGTACCGCTTGTTGCGTCCCGGACCCTGTACATAATGCAAATAGTGCAACTGATCCTTCTGATTTTTCCCAACCTCACCAGGTCTCCACAATCATTGAGATTCGTTAAATGCAGCCTTTACCAATTAAGGACCCTGACTGATGGGAAACAGACTGAAATGGGTCAATAATAGTGTTGGGGAGGTACAGACACAGATTGCCAAGTGGAAATCTGATGCTGTGGCTCTAACAGAGATCGGGCGGGACTGGGGATTCCTGGATACAAGGTGTTCAGTAAAGATAGGAAAGAGGGAAAACTGTGAGAAGTGGTGGGATTTTTCTGGGCCCAGACAGTACTGACCAACCTTAGGCCCTGAGATATGATAGAGATGAAGGGTGAACTGTGCCGGGCTTTAACTCACTGTTACCAGAGTAAAACAGGGATTATCCATTTCACAAGAGAGTAAATGGAACTAACAAACCAGGTGCATGTGAAACACCCACCCCATCCCTGAGAGAGGGGGGACAAGAACAGGGATATTCTCAGACAGAAAAGATGCTAAAAATGGTATCACCCCGAGAGTGAAGGGTGGGGTGGAGACAGTGACAGCGACACCCCCCAGAGAGTGGGGAAAGTAACACTGACACATTTAAAACCGTATTATCACAAGCGAGAATTCAAACAGACACCCACTCCACCAAACGGTGTTGAGATGCACTGTCTTCATCAAAACACGTTATCAAAACCTCTTCATAACACGTCAGGGGAGAGAAACATTTAAAACTGTATTATCCCGAGTTACGGTCCATTTAAATCTTGGACCATGATGGTAAACGTTCCGAGCCGTAAACAACACTGGTGTATTGACGTCATTATCTTATTAAACAATATTAAGACCTCGGCCAAACATTTTCCTGCAGACAGTGTATTTAAAATATCAAGAGGCTTTCCGCATTGTTGGTTTGATCAGTGACGCAGCAAGGAAGCAGCAGCTGCCCCATGAACTCCAACAAAAGAATGAGAACAGGCTCTTCATACGGAGCTGGTCCCCGAGAATCCAAGTCAACAGCAGGGATCAAAGAACAAGGAACAATACAGCACAGGAACAGGCCCTTCGGCCCTACAAGCCCGTGCTGACACATTTTGGCCTTCCATACTGAAACTTCACCTACAGGAATCATATCCCTCTATTCCCTTCTTACTCATGTATTAGAGCAGGTATTTCTTGAATACTTCTATTGTGTCTGCTTCCACCCCCTCCTCTGGCAGTGTGTCCCAGATACTCAACTCCCTTTGTGTGAAATACTTGCCTCGCACATCTCTTTTAAATTCCCCTGCCCCTTGAACCTCTGTTCCCCAATAATTGACCCTTCCACCCTGGGGATAAAAAGCCTCATATTCTCCACTCGACATATCCCATTCACAACTTTATAAACTTCTATCAGGACACGCCTCATTTTTCCGCATTCCAGTGAAAACAAACCCAGTCTATTCAACCTTTCTTCAGGATGACTATCCGCCAAAGCAGACAATATCCTGATAAACATTTTCTGCACCATCTTCAAAACATCCAAATCCTTCTGATGGTGTGGTGACCAGAACTGTGTACAATATTCCAAGTGTGAACTAATGTTCAATAAAACTGCAGCAAAACTTGTCTATCCTTATACTCAGTGCCCCTTCCAATGAAGGCAAGCATGCCATAACCCTTTTTTATTGCCTAACCTCCCTGTGCTGCCACCTTCAGTGATCTGTCAACATACACATCCAGATCCCTCTGCATATCAATACTCCAAAGGATTCTGCCATTCACTGCATAATTCCCACCTGTATATCGCCTTTCAAAATGCATCACCTCACATTTGGCTGGATTAAACTACATCTGCCATTTTTCTGTCCATGCATCCAACTGATATAATATCCTGCTGTATCCTCTGATAATCCTTCTCATTATCTGCAACTCTACCAATCTTTGTATCAACCGTAAACTTACTCATTGGACCAGCTACGCTTTGCTCCAAATCATTTATGGAGATCATGAACAGCAGAGTTCCCACCACTGATCCCCGTGGAACATCACTAGTCACAGCCCTCCATTCTGAAAACCGTTCTTCCATCGCTACCCTTTGTCTCCTGTGACTAAACTAGTTCTGTGCCCAATGCTGGAAACATTTTAGACAAGACACCTTGTTGCCAGCTCGTTACTGCAACTTGATCCAGTTCATTCAGAAAGAGAAAAAGGACAATGTGCAGATTGTTGAACAGGCCCCTACACCTGGGCCTGAGGCAGGAGCCCAAGCTCCAACACACTGGCCTCACTTCACACCAACCTTCACACAGTGCGTGGTCATGAACCCCGGCCATCAATTCCTCTGGGACCGGGACGGAGTGAGGGAACAGGGACAGTGTCGAAGAGTCAATAAGGATTAAAGCAAGATGGAGAGGGTGTGTTGGAAAGTGCTTAAAGGAGAAAACATACTTTGTGATACCCAATACTGACAATGTCTACGTGTATCACAGAATGAGAAAAAAGTACAATCTGAAGACAATCTAAAGTCACATCAATGTATTTCTTTTTGATATATCATAGCATGCAGGGCATTTTCATTGTGGTATCCTGATTCGAGAGCTGTACTCTCTAAGATTCAGCCGGTTGGATCCTCGCAGAGCCCCAGTTTATTTGTACTGTTCAGTAATGTGGGGGATACCGATGGTGGACTGGGATACACCTGATGAAGGAGCCGCGCTTCGAAAACTTGTGATTTCAAATGAACCTGTTGAGCTAGAGCCTGGTGTTGTGTGCCTTCTGACTTTATATTGTGCGGGCACAGTGGAACAGCTGCCTTCCAGTAACGATAGAGTACTTGCACTGCAGCTGAGGATTATGGGTAACGACTCCTTCCATTAGCCGCGAACAAACCCGCAGTCATTCCAGTGGATTCCAGTGGGAATGACCTGTCAGTTGCTTCCCAGATATTACATGGTTCACCACCGCCACCTCCAGGACAATTCGGGAAGAGCAACAAATAACCGACACATCAACGCCCGCCCCATCCCAGGAGAAATCAAAATAAATGACATCCAATTCAAATGAACAAACTGGTGAGGCTTGAATTCATCTCTTTGAAAGACTGGAGCCTCGCTCAGAAACAGAGCCTTGAAATGAGTGAACCTGGTTTGTCAGACTGAAAGGTGGAGTGTCCTTCGGATTAGCAGTGGGAACAGCACAAATATAGTTTTACGCAAAGATCTTACAAACAGCCATCAAAGCGTGCCACCAAAGTGCAAAGATCAGCATCTGAAGCCCCACGTCTCCACCTCCATCCTTGCTTGTTGCTCTTCCTTAATTTTCCTGCAGAGGGCGGTGGTGAGCCATGAGTGTCTCGAAGAGGATCTGACAGAGGGACAAGGTCATGTCCTCGGCCTGAGCACAACTGCCTGACCTGCTGTGCTTTTCCAGCACCACACGTTTCGACTCCGAGCACAACTATCCCTCAGGAGAATGAGCTGTGGCACAAGAGGAAACGTGGGAGTGTTGGAAAGGCACAGGCAGCCTGGTCAGCCTGCAGAGGGGCAGAAACAGATTTGGTGAATGAGCTGATATCCTTCTGAGCTGAGGTGCAGACTCAGGCTTTCAGAGCCACACAGTTTACATTGTTACTGCCCGTGGCCTCATCGTCAAAATGGTCATCGGGTTGAAACCCACCTCAGAAATTAGAACACAGAATCCAGGCTAAGACTGTGGTGCACTGATGAAAGTTGCACAGTCTCTGGCACCATCATTTGAGGCTCCACCACCACCACACCCCGACCACCCCCACCCCACCTCAGCGGGCTCGACAAGATCCCATTCTGAAACAGTCCCTTGGCTGTCCTGCTCGCTATTCAACTAGTGCCAACAAAACAGATGTGTTTCGTCATTCGTTTACTGTCTGTGGGACCTCACCATCTTGTCTGGGAACGTGACTGCTCTGTGCTCGCAGCTTTGAATATTGGTGAAATGATTAAAGGAAAACTGAACCAACAAGCCTTCTTTCCTCATTATCATGTAAAAGGGGGGCAATTAGCAAGGGAAAATGCACACTGAGCGCAAACACTGAAGCTTAGGGATGGGGAACAAATGCTGGTCTTACCAGTGACACCCACATCCCAGGAAAGAATAGACGGCCTCAGTGGTAACACCGTCACCTGAACCTGCAGGTTTCAAGCCCCACTCCAGAGACTGGAGCACTATCCTGAGGCTGGCAAAGGCAAAGATACCATCTGCTGGATGATTGGTTAAACCACTGCATCCTCAGGTCAATGTGAATGTAAGGCCTTTCCAATCATCTCAGACAAAATCCCCGCCAGTGTGCTGACCAATACTTCTCTTATAACCAATGGCATTAAAACAGATACAAAAACAAAATACTGCAAATCTCAAATAGAAGCATGATGTTGGAAAAAGGGAACAGGTGCAGCCTCTGTGGGGACAGGAGGAGCTAACTTTTTGGGGTTCAGTGATGTTTTATCAAAAAAGCAGCACCATTTTATTTTATTCCATTTTAAGTTGTTTTATATTATTTTATTTAAATTTTGTTTATCAAATTTTAGCCCGTTTGATTGGCACCACTTCCACACACATCCATTCCCTCCACACCAACACTCAGTAACATCTGTGTGTACTATTTACAAGATGTACTGCAATAAATTCATCAAAAGTCCTGAGACAACACCTTCTAAACCCATGATTACTTGAATCAAGATGGACAAGGGCAGCAGATAAAATGGGAACATCACCCCAGCAAGTTCCCTCTAAATTATTCACCAGTTTGACTTGGAAATGTTATTACTGGGTCAGAATTCTGGAATTCCCTTCCTAAGGACATTGTGGGTCTACCTACAGCACCATCTTGTCCAGGACAATTAAAGATGGACAGTAAAAAGGCTGGTAAAAGTAAGAGTAGGTGTGATTTGGGACCAGAAAGTGAGACTGTGATGTTTCAGTTATTCCTGGACATTGGTGTGACCACATCTCAAATAATGTGTGTAGTTTTGGTCTCCTTCTTGAAGGAAGAATATAAATGCATTGGAAGTAGTTCAGAGGAGTTTTACCCGATTGATCCTTGGAATGAGTGGGCTGTGTGATGAAGGATTGGAAAGGTTGGCCTTGTTCTCACTGGGGTTTAGAAGAGTGAGGGGTTTTCCTGTCCCACTGTATTCTCCAAATCCCTATCTGCCTCCCTCATGGGTCATACCCTCCTGCCCCTTACTACATGTGGAATTGAACTGTGCAGTCCTGAGGCCTATAACTTCCTTCTGGAACTAAGTCTCCAGGTATCTCCGGCACTCCCTGATATATCACTGCTTTTTCAATTCAGCCTTCATTCCAAACTCCCTGAATGGGAGTTCCTGTAGTTTTATACATTCACTGCAGATATATTTACCCTGAATCATTTCAATGCAATAAAGAAATGTTGATCTCACTTACAACTGAAAAATATCCATTCCTTCATTAGAGCAGTAATTGTCTTCATTCTGTTTTGAAGTTTCAATACTTTCCATTTATTAACCTTCCCTAATGGACATGTCCTGAAGCAGTCTATTTATACAGTTCCTCTAAACAAATCCCAGATTCCTATTTTCTTGTTTATCATTTTGTTTCAATCAAACCAAGTGCATGTGCAGGCTCCCAGCAGCTGAAGTGACAGTTCCAAATCAGTTTGAAAAAGCAAAGGTAGACTCCTTCCCCCAGTTCACCAAACTCCCACACTGACCAAACCTCCCAGCATTCCCCTCTGTGCTGGCTGCACTCAGTGCGAGCTGCAGTATATATGCTATCCTGCATTTTTCCTGTTTCTGATTTATATCACTCCATTCTGTTGTGCTGTTGTTCAGGATCTGGGTTAAGCTCACTCATTTCTCAATCGAAAGCTTCCTTCTTTCAGCCCGAGAGACACTTTACATTTGCAAACAGGAAATATGACTTCAATGCTGGAATCTGTTCTCAGGACTGATGGGCTCGATAATTTGATTCAGTGAAATAACCTCGTCTAATCTCTTCAGGGGTCGACATTTCAGGTGTAACTCTTCTTCAGGAAGGGGGGATAGGTGTGAGGGGAGTTGCAGATAAAGGGGTGGTTGGAACGAGGTGGTGAGGTGGGGATAGGTTGAGAAAGATAGAGAATTTGACCTGATTGGTCGATGGGAGAGATGAATCCGGAATCATCCCTCCCCTCGACCAACCATGTCCTATCCTCTATCTGTCTCCACCTATCCCCACCTAACCACCCTGCCCGGCCACTCCCTTTATCTGCAGCTCCCCCAACACCCACCCACCCCACTTCCTGAAGAAAGGTTATACCCAAAATGTCGACTTCTGATGCTGCCTGGGCTTGCTGTGTTCTCCCAGCCTCCTGTTTGTCAACCTTGGATTCCAGCATTTGCAGTTTTTTATTTGTCTCTAATCTCTTCAGGAGCCAGGATGAGTGTGAGGAGATTGGGTTTTGGTGGAACTACCCACAGACTGAAGTCAAAAGAAGCAAAGTAAGAAAGTCACGTAGATCGAATACAAGGGGGCAAATTGTGAGCAAAAAGTAATTGTTACCAGTTTAGCAATTTCAAAAGAGAGAACAACAACATTGAATTTCTTCTGGTGTCATCCTCTGTGCCCTAACATTTCTCAGAGCCAGCTCCACATCCTTCCATTGGCTTTGTCATTGAGAGTCAACAGTTCCCTTCCCACAGCCCTTTTTAAAATGTCCTGTCCCAGAGAGGTAGAGAATACTTCACCTTTTCTGGGAAAGATAGAGAAATATATGATGTCGAGGAGCTGATTCCAGCCTTCAGGGTCTGACAGAAGGATGTGAACCATCTATGGATTCTGGAGACAGATCACGGAGATATTCCTCACTCCCATCAACACTTGACTTTATTCTAACAACAGTTTCTATTCTTCATAATAAAGTACCAGTTTCAGACTGGACATTTCACACCCAACCCCCATTTCCCCACATTGGAATCAAGAACCAAACTTGCCCCATCTCAGGATTGCCCTCTGAATGTGGTGTCAGTGTGTTAATGCTGTGTTTGAATGAAAGAGCCATGGTGGAATCTGTGACTAAATCCAATGGGTTTCTGAGCCACCAGCAGGCTCCCTGCTGTTTGAGGGTCTGTTTGGATAAGATTTCAGCACCATGGGTTCCCACTGATACTAGAGCCATGGAGTGAGATTGCTGGAGCCACATGTGGACTGAGGAACACAACAGTCAGGATAATAAGCTGCTCTGGAATCCACCCTGAGCCCTGGATGATCCTCAGTGAGATGGCCCAGGGGCTACAGAATATGACAGCAGAAGATTTATCATTGATGGTCCTCCCCAGCCGTGACTCCCAGATGCCCCCGGACTGAACATTCTCAATCTGACCCCATGGACACACGGGGCAATTCCGTCCCATTTGAAGAGGAAAGAAAACCCAGCTCTAATTTATGGAATATTTATTTCTCAAACCCTGTAGAATTGTTATTCTGAGTAACAAGAGCCTGCTGGTCATATTCATGAATATAGGGTTCCCAATGGCACTGGCTCACAAACAGTTGAGTTGAATTTCTTGGCCTGCGATCTTGCTGTGCCTAAGGGATGGGTGAGGGAATTTCCATTAGATTATTGTGTTCCCCAGTGTCCCTTCCTGCCTTCCTTCTTTTCTCCATTTATTGGGAAAGAATTCCTTGGGGCCCTGCATTCCTTCTGAAAGAACCCCTTCTGGATGCAGTTGTAGAATTGCCCTCCTGCTCCATGGACCTCATTACCCCCTCAATTCCCCCCTCTTGTTCCAGGCCTTGAAGGTAGAGGTTAACACTTCATACATCCTTTCCCTGAGGTTTCAGCTCTGGTCATTCCCAAAGCACACACAAGACAGAGACTGAATCGTCTTCATCGTCTTCATCTTTATTCCTTTTTCCAGATTGACATTGACAGAAAACAGACTGCAATTAACAGCCCAGACAGAGGAAGCTGCACAAATTCACAGCCAGAATGGAGCTTGAGGAAAACATTTGTGGAGATTTTCTCAATAACATAAGAATCCTGTCCCTTTAAACAGTGACAGAAGCTTAAATTCGAACTGGTGGCTGAGCAGGAAGGAGATCTGGTTTACTGAAGCAGAGACTTCTGAGGTTCACATTGTTTTGTACAGCTGACAGTTTTCAGCATCTTCGAGAGGTTTTACTTGGTATCACTAGTCTTCACTGTCCAATCAAACACTCCTAGAACAGGGGGCATCGGGTTTGATACAGAGTAAAGCTTGTTTTAGATTATCCCAAAGACCTGCCTTAACCCTTGAACCTCAGAAGTGTCGCCAAGCCAATCCCAAGAAGGATGAGAGTTGAAATTCACTGCTAACAATGACCTTTGCCCTGCCAGCTCAGCCCTGTTCTATTTAATGTTGTGTCTCCTCTGTGGACTGTCTCAAACACTCTACACACATTCTGATCTCCTGATGCTCTTGCTGAGGGGGGAGGGGAGGGTCACGTGGGTGAGGGCACAGGAGAACCGAGCATTGGACTCCCAGTCAGACCCAGAGAGGGTCAGCAGGCTGCTGACACTGTAGGTGCTGTCCGAAGCTCGCAGGTGTTTTAAAAAATTCTCAAGGTCAGGTTCGTAGGAGAGTAGTCTGACACAGAACAAACGACCAAGAGGCGAGACTGCTAGAATATGGGCATTTTATTCCCCGCAGCGTCGCACAACGGGTCTAGCTTATACTCACTCTACATGTTACAAAAACTGGGAGCCGTCAGTTCTCGTAGAGCGGTTGCCAACAACCCACGCTCGGCGGTTAAACGTAACCCCGGAGCAGACTCACCGAACTGGAGACTTTTCCGGCTGATATACTCTTTTCCAGATATAAACATTCATGTGAACAGCAGAAAAACACATTCCATTCTGGTTACATACAGATAATAACAGCAGAGCAAGGCTAAAAAACACATTCCATTCTGGTTACATACAGATAAGAAGATTCACACGGGACTAAGCAACACCTCCATTCCGGTTAGATTCACACATGTATTGGGACATAATTTTTAACCGTTTCACCACATTCCACTGCTTGGAATTTTACACCACATTCCACTGCTTGGCCCAATACATGTGTTACATTATGATTCACACATGTATTGGGACATAATTTTACACCACATTCCACTGCTTGGCCCAATACATGTGTTACATTATGCTTAATTCAGTTCAATTCGTTTCAGTTAATTTCAGTTCAGTCAATTCAGTGTAATTCAATTCAGCTCAGTTCAGGTCTGTTCAGTTCAATTCAATTGTGTTCAATTCAGTTCCGTCCATTTCAATTCAATTTAGCTCAGTTCCATTTTGTTCCGTTCAATTTGATTCACTTCAGTTCCACTCAGTTCAGTTCAGTTCAATCCCATTCAATTCTGTTAACTCCGCTTCAGCCTTTTGGACATGCCCACATCCTCCGCTGTACCCCAGGCAAGGGGTTCTTCGGCAGGACTGGGATCCTTTCTCAAACAAACTGCCACGTACATGCCCACATCCATGCCATCCCGGGACGGTCGGGACCTCCACAGTTTGTTCTTCTGGTTTCTTAGTCGTTTTCCAAAACATTGTTCTGTATCAAAATCTCTCCTCAATTGCGATTGACCCTGCTCGACTACGCCAAATGTTTTAAAAAATTCTCAAGGTCAGGTTCGTAGGAGAGTAGTCTGACACAGAACAAACGACCAAGAGGCGAGACTGCTAGAATATGGGCATTTTATTCCCCGCAGCGTCGCACAACGGGTCTGGCTTATACTCACTCTACATGTTACAAAAACTGGGAGCCGTCAGTTCTCGTAGAGCGGTTGCCAACAACCCACGCTCGGCGGTTAAACGTAACCCCGGAGCAGACTCACCGAACTGGAGACTTTTCCGGCTGATATACTCTTTTCCAGATATAAACATTCATGTGAACAGCAGAAAAACACATTCCATTCTGGTTACATACAGATAATAACAGCAGAGCAAGGCTAAAAAACACATTCCATTCTGGTTACATACAGATAAGAAGATTCACACGGGACTAAGCAACACCTCCATTCCGGTTAGATTCACACATGTATTGGGACATAATTTTTAACCGTTTCACCACATTCCACTGCTTGGAATTTTACACCACAGCAGGTAGTTGCTGGTCTGAACCCCGTCCGAAATGACTGCACCATCCTTCTTCCACTGCACCTCCAGCTCATCGGGATAGAAGTGATTGGCAAGGCACACCAGGGTGGCAGTGCCCTTGGCATTGACCTGCTCCGGGGAGAGGGGCAGCAGGGTCAGCTTGGGCTGAGAGTTTTCACGGCCTGGAAGACAAGAGAAACATTTTTAATCCCTGCCATTCAAAGGGAATTCAACTCTGAACATTCACTGGCAAAACAATCCATTTGAATATTTGTCTCCAATACCTAACAAACCCCATAAAAGGACAGGGACTTTTAAAATTGCTTCTTGGGATGTGGGTGTCACTGGCAGAGCCAGCATTTATTGCCCATCCCTAATTGCCCCTGAGAAGCTGATGGTGAAAAAGAAGGGAGAGTTTTGGACCATCATTTATGGAATGAATGTGGGCAGCTGGAAGGGCTATCAATGGGGGAACATTTCAGTGACAGTGATCAGAACTCAGTGAGATTGAGAGGAGGGATGGAAATGGAGAACCACGGAGCAAGTGTAAAAGTTTTCATTTGGGATCAAACCATTTTACTGAACTGGGCAGGGATTGGGTAAAAGTGGGCTGAAAGACAAAATTCAGGGGTGAAATTTACCAAGACCTGAGGAAAGCAAAGAGCTGACAGGATGAAATGTGACCAAATGAATTCTGGGAAATCCCAGTGATGTTTTATTGTCACAAAAAGAACAAGAGAATGAAGGAATGTATGAGGGCCATTCGAGAGCAGGAAGGGAACTTGTGTGCAGTGGTGGGAGATGGAGCAATGGTTCCTCCTGAAAACTTTCGGTTTGTTTTCACAAAAGAGAGGGACAAAGCAGTAACTGTAGTTGAGGAGGAGGACTGTGCAATATTGGAACAGCATCTTTCACATCTGAAAGACTCCCAGTTCATCCAATGAAAAGAAAGATTCATACTGTCCCAAAGATATTTGCAGACAGTGTGGGACTTGTTTGAAATGAGGTCACTGTTGTAATGAAGGAAATGTGGAAGCCAGATTGTACACAGCAAGATCCCAAAAGCAACAATGAACCAAGGAACATTTTGAATGATGTTTGTTCAGGGATAAATATCAGCCTGAGTACGATTCAAAGAGAAAGTAACTGGAACAGTTGGATCGAAAATGAGAAAATGAAAGTTAAAGGAGATTATAGGATTACTGGTTAGTGGTTACTGATTAAAAATAAAAGGAAAGGGACAGAGTATTGTGAATGTCATATTATACTGAGGAAACTTAAAAGTGCAGGGAAGCTCAATACTAGAACAAGGCTTAAAGGCTTTGTCTCTTAACGCATGAACCATTCGGAATAATGTCGACAAAGTGTTACCATACAAACCAAGGTAAATCAAGCTTCCGATGAATTTAAAGTAATTAAAGAACGTAGGGGCTCAGGACAATTTATTAAAGCATCCAGACCAAGTAATAGGATAAAGAGTATGGAAAGGATCAGGAATCGAACTTGAGGCACCGCAGGGTGGAATGGTGGATCAGTGGTTAGCACTGCTGTCTCACAGCTCCGGAGACACAGACTCAATTCCAACTGACTGTCTGTGTGGAGTTTACACATTCTCCCGTGTCTACTTGGGTTTCCTCCCATTGTCACAAAGATGTGTAGGTTATCCATGGGAATTGTAGGGTGGGTGGGGTGCTTTTTGGAGGGTCAGTCTGGGCTGAATGGCCTGCTTCCACACTGTAGGGATTCTGTGATTTCTAAAGGAGATAACTATGAGAAGGAGGCAGTCAGTGCATGATTGAGGGTGTTGTACTTCGATGCATCGAGTATATGAAACAAGGTAAATGAGCCTGTAGCGCAGGGACATGGCTGCAAGAGGATCAGGGCTGGGAACGAAATATCCAGGGATGCACATCCTATTGAAAGGAAATGTGAGGTGATAGAGGGTCAAGTGTGAAGGAGGAACTGAAGATAATCCTTGTTAGTCAGGAAATGGTCTTGGAGAAGCTGATGCTATCAAAACTTAATATGTCCCCAGGGCCTGATGCTCTGCAACTCAGAGTCCTTCTGAAAGTGGGTGTAGAAATAGTGGGCACTTGGTGATCATTTTCTGGCATTCTGTAGATTCTGACAGAGTTCCAATGGACTAGACAGTATCCAATATAACCCCACTTTTTAATAAAAGGAGGGAGAGTGAAAATGAGGAATTATACGTGAGGAAAACACCAGAATCAGTTATTAAAGATATAATAACCGAGCATTTGGAAAGCAGTGACAGGATCAGTCCAAGTCAGCATGGATTTACGAAAGGGAAATCAGGCCTGACACATCTTCTGGAAGGTTTTGAGGATGTGTTCAGTTGCGAGTGGACAAGGCTGAATCAGTGGACAACAAAAATAAAAATTGAGAAAAATTTTGGCAGATCTGGCAGTATCTGTGGAGAACAATCGAAGTTAGAGTTTCAGATTGAGTGACCCTCCCTCAGAATTCAGTGGATAGTGTGTATCTGGAATTTCAAAAGGCTTTTGACAAGGTCCCATACAAGAGATTAGTGAGTTACATTAAATCTCATGGTATTGGAGGTAATGTATTGACATGGAGGGAGAACTCGCTGTCAGATAGAAAGCAGAGAGTTGGAATAAATGGGTCCTTCTCAGAGTGGCAGGCAGTGATGAGTGGGGTACCGCAGGGTTCAGTGCTGGGACCCCAGCTGTCCACAATATACATAAATGATATGGACAAAGGAATTGAATGCAATCCCTGCAAACTTGCAGATGACACGAAGCTGGGTGACGGTGTGTGGTGTGAGGAGGATGCTAAGAGGCTGCAGGGTTAATTGGACAAGTACCTTTGCTGGCTACTTTGCTGGCTAAGTGGACAAGTGCTTGGCAAATGCAATATAATGTGGGTAAATGTGAGATCATCCACTTTGGTGGTGAACAGGAAGTCAGATTATTAATGAATGGTGAAAGTTTAGGAAAAGGTGAGGTGTAATGTGAGCTGGGTGTCCTGGTGGAACAGTCACTGAAAGGTGGCATGGAGGTGCAGCAGGCAGTGAGGAAAGCTAATGGTATGTTGGCCTTCACAGTGAGAGGATTTGTGTATTGGAGTAAGGATGTCTTGCAGAATTATACAGGGCCTTGGTGAGGCCTCACCTTGAGTATTGTGTGCAGTTTTGGTCTCCTAGTCTGAGGAAGGACATTCTTGCTATTGAGGGAGTCCAGCGAAGGTCCATGAGACTGATTCCTGGGACAGCAGGAGTGACATATGATCGACTGGGCTTGTACTCACTGGGATTTAGAAGAATGAGGGGAATCTCACAGAATCATGTAAAATCCTGATGGGATTTGACAGGCTCGATGCTGGAAGAATGTTCCCGATATTAGGGAAATCCAAAACTCAGGGTCAAAGGTCACAAATACGAGCTAGGTTATTCAGATGTTGTGAACCTGTGGAATTCTCTACCACAGAAAGGTCGTGGGGCCAGTTTGTTAGACATATGTCAAGAGGGATGTGGCACTTGCAGCTAAAAGGATCAAGGGATATGGGGGAGAGTGGGAATGGGATACGGAGAGTGCATAATCAGTCATGATCATATTGAACGGTGGTGCAGGCTCTCAGAGCTAAATAGCCTAGTCCTGCAGCAAGTTTCTATGTTTCCACATTTCTAATGATCTGTAGATGGGCAGGTTGGGGTGTTGGGGAGTGGTTTACTCTATCAGTTAGAATTGAAATTACATTGACAGCAAGAGGAAATATAATGTTAGAATGCATAGAATCTGTGAAAGTCAACTTAAGAAACCACAAAGAAACGAAAACCCTGATGGGAGTTATGTACAAACCTCCTCGCGGTAATCGGGATGTGGATCAGAAAATAAATCAGGAGATAGAAAACGCATGTAAGAAAGGGATTATTACAATAGTCATGGGGACTGCAATATGCACGTGGACTAGGAAAATCAGGCTGGGATCTCAAGGAAAGGAATGTCTACGAGAGGCTTCTTTGGAACAGTTTGTGGTAGAGCCCCTAAGAAACAGGTAATTCCGGATTCGGGGATGTGTAATGAGACAGCCCTGATTGGGGAGCTGAAGGTGAATGAACCCTGAGGAGGCAGTGACCATAATGTGTTAGAATTCACCCTGCAGTTCGAGAGTGAGAAGCTGGAATTCGATGTAGTAGTAGGAGTTAATGACAAGTTAGACAAAGGAGAGCCAATGGACATGATCTATTTGGATTTCCAGAAGGCCTTTGACAAGTTGCCACTCAGGAGGCTGCTAAATAACATAAAAGCCCATGGGGTTTGGGGACCGGTACTGGCATGGATAGAGAGTGGAAATAAGTGGGTCCTTTGCAGGATGGCAGCTGGTGCCTCATGCAGTTCAGCAGGGGGCAGTGTTGGGACCTCAACTATTCATGTAAAAATTAATTATATATTAACGATCTGGAAAAAGGAACTGAGGGCATTGTTGGTAAATTTGCTGATGACACAAAGATGAGGGGAGGGACAGGCAGAGTTGAGGAAGCAGGGAGGCTGCAGAAGGACTTGGAAAGGCTCAGAGAGTGGGCAAAGAAGTGGCTGATGTAATACAATATGAGAAAGTGTGAGGTTATGCCCTTTGGTTGGAAGAATAGAAGCTCAAACTGTTTTCTAAATGGGGAAATTCAGAATTCTCAAGTACAAAGGGACTTGGAAATCCTCTTTCAGGTCACTCTGAAGGTGAACATTTTGGTTCAGTTTGCAATTAGGAAGACAAATGCAATGTTATCATTCATTTCAACTGAGTTAGAATATAAGAGCAGGCATGTCCTGCTGAGGCTGTATGAGACTCTGGCCAGGCTGCATTTGGAATATTGTGAACAGTTTTGGGACCCATATCTAAGGAGGGATGTGCTTGTATTGGAGGAGGTCCAGAGGAGGTTTATAAGAATGAACTTGGGGGTGACAGCCTGGTCTGATGAGGACTCTGGCTGTGTACTTGATGGAGTTGAGAAGGACATGGGGAGATCACATTGAAACTAATAGAATAATAGAGTGGACGTGGAGAAGATGTTTCCACAAGGAAGAGAAAATTGGACCAGTGAGCACAGCCGCAGAGTTAAAGGATAACCCATTACTGTGGTGGTGAAGTCATTGAGTGTATTCACGACAGACATTGATAGGTTCTTGACTGGCAAGGCAATCAAACATAATGGGAAGAAGGCAAGACAATGGTCTTGAGAAACACATCAGCCATGACCAAATGGCACAGAAGACTTGATGGGGTGAATGGCCTAATTCTGATATTTTTGAAGAGACTCTGCAAAACTCAAGAACACTGAAAGCACTGGATTGTGAGCCCTGCTGGAGCTGTTTGTCATCAGAACTTTGCCAAGAGGTAATCAGGGAATGGAGAGAGGTTCATCTTGTTCCATGTGGGAACTTCAGGATGCTTCCCAACTCCTGGAATACCATTAGTACAGGAAGTGTGGTCAGTGACAGCAGTTGGAGCTCTGGGTTTCGGAGCTTGAGCAGCAGCTGGTGTCAGTGTGGAGCGTCCGTGAGGCTGAGAGCTCCGTGGAGAGCACGTTTCTAGATGTGGTCACTCTGCAGCTTCAGAGTATGCAGGGAGAGAGGGAATGGGGGAGCAGCAGACAGTCCAAAAGGATCAGGCAGCTGGTACAGGAATCCCCTGAGTGCATCCCTCTCTCCAATTGGGATTCAGTTCAGAATCCTGATGAGAATGATTGTTCATCTGGGAAATGTAGCCGGAGTCAAGTCTATAGCACCACGGTGGTGGTGGAGGGCTCAGCTGTACGGGGGGGGGGGGGGCACAAGGAAGACTGGAAGAGCGACAGTGAGAAGAGATTCAAGAGTGAGGACAATCGATAGATGTTTGTGCAGCTGCAGATGGGAATCCAGGATGGTGTGTTGTCTCCCTGGTACCAGGGTCAAGGATGTCACTGAGTTGCTGTAGAGCACCCTGAGGGGAGAGGGGGAACAGGCAACAGTCGTGGTCCACATCGGTCCCAGTGACAGAGGGAGGAAAGGAATGTAGTCTTGCAATCAGAATTTAGGGAGCTCGGGAGGAAATTAGCAGCAGGAGCTCAAAAGTAGGAATCTCTGGATTACTCCCAACGACCAATGCAAGTGAGAAAAGGAATAAGAGGATAAGACAGGTGAATGTGAGGCTGAAAAGATGGTCCAAGAGGGACGGTTTGAGATATTGGACATTGGGAATGATTCCAGGGGAGATGCGACCTCTATAGACTGGATGGGTTGCTCCTGAACAGAGCAGGAATTGAGCTTCTTGTGATGTGACTTGCTTGTGCTGTTGGAGAGGAATTAAACCAATTTGGCAGGTCTGAGGGAACCAGGAGGTAATATCAGGGAGGAACACCAAGGAAGACAGAATCCTGGGAGATAGATACATGAGAATAAGGAATAGTAACTTCTTGGGCAAGGTCAGAGTGAGGCAGAGAGTAATAAATTCTAAATTCGGTTGACTATATGGGACTGCATACATTGGACAACTGGTTAGTAAGGTTAGATCAAATGGGATCCAGGGAGAGCCAGCCAATTGGTACAAAATTGGTTTGATGGTTGGAGACAGAGAGTGGTGGTAGAAGGTTATTATTCAGACTGGAAGACTGTGACCAGCGATGTGGCATAGGATTGGTTCGGGGTTCATTATTGTTCATCATTTATAGAAACAAATATGATTGGAGAGTTACAGACGCAGATTGCTCAGCGGAAATCTGATGTTGTTGCTGTAACAGATGAGGCTGAAATGAGGACAGGACTGGGTGTTCAATATTCCTGGATACAAAGCATTCAGGAAAGATAGGAGAGGGGGGAAAGGGTGAGAGGTGTAGGATTGGTTAAGGAGATCGGTGCAGAGCTCGAGAAAGAGGATGTCCCAGAGGGGTCAAGGACAGAATCGATTTGGTTCAAGATAAGGAACAAAAAGGTGTAATCAGTTTTTTCAGCGCAGTCTATAGGTCACCAGCTAATGGGAAGGATGGAGAGGAGCAAACCTGGAAGGAGTTTACAGTGAAGTGCAAACATTAGGGGGACTTTAATTATCAGAATATAGAGTGGGATAGGAGCAGTGTGAAGGGCAGAGAGGGCCAGAGTTGTGAGAGTGTGCTCAGTGATTTTTTCTCCAGCCGTCTGTTTCCAGTCCAATGGGAATGGAGGCTCTGCTAGACGTGGATCTTGGGAATGAGGAGGCTCAAGTGGACCAAGTGTCAGTGAAAGGACATTTAGAGAAGAATGATCATTGTAACACATGGTTTAGGGAGACAGTGGAAAAGGACAAAGGACAATCCAGAGTAAAGTCAGGACCATGGATCGTATCCCATGTGTCACCTCCAAATGTCTCACACTTAGAAATTTTCATTTCTTTTTCAAACAAAATATGGATGAGTCACAAATCTAATATTTTACTGCAGTATTTCCAGTTGAGAAAGACATGGAAGTGAAGAGATTTGGGAAGTAACTGTTGATATCTTGAGAAGAGTCCTCATTACAGAAGAAGAGGTGCTGTAATCTGTTCTTAAAACTCATTAAAGTCGATAAATCCCCAGGACCGGATCAGGTCTATCGCAGCACTTTCTGGGAAACTTGGGAAGAGACAACGACGCCCCTTGGTGAAATGTTTGTATCATCAACAGCCACGGGTGATGTGCTGGAAGACTGGAGCTTGAATGATGTTGTGCTGTTAGTTAATAAGATCTGCAAGGTGAGTCTGATACCAGTGGTGAGTAAGTTCTTGAAGAGATTTTGAAAGATAGGATCTACACACATTTGAAAAGACAAGGATTGATTAGGGATAATCCACATGGCTTTGTAAGTGGAAAATTGTGTCACAAATTTGATTGAGTTTTTTGAAGACATGACCAAGTTAATAACTGAAGGCAGAGTGGTAGACATTGTCTACATGGACTTTAGCAAGGCCTATGACAAGTTCCTACATGGACAACTGGTTAGTAAGGTTAGATCAAATGGAATCCAGGAAGAGCAAGCCAATTGGTAAAAAACTGGTTTGATGGTTGGAGACAGTGTGGTGGAAGAAGGTTATTGTTCAGACTGGAAGCCTGTGACCGCGATGTGGCAAAAGGATTGGTTCGGGGTTCTTCATTGTTTGTCATTTATAAAAACAAATTGAATGAGACCATAGGGGGCATGGTTTGTGAGTTTGCAGATGACACCAAAATTGGTGGCATAGTGGGCAGTGATGAAGGCTATTTGAGAGTACATTCACATTCCATATTGAGATAATAGGGAGGTGTTACATTTTGGTACAAAAACCAGGCCAGGGTATCTCCAGTTAATTATGGGGCAATGGGGAGTGTTGTCAAAGAGGGAGATCAAGGGATGGAGGCATATAGTGCCTTGAAATTGGAGTCACATGTGGGCAGGGTGGTGAGGAAAGCATTTAGTTACACTTGCCAGTCAGAGAATTGGGTATAGGAGTTGATCAGGCCACATTCCTGGTCACGCTGCTATTGAAAGGATGTCATTAAACTGGAGAGGGGGTAAAAAGGATGACAAGGATGTCACCGAGACTGGAGGGTTTGAGTATAAGGAGAGGCTGGTTAGGATTGGGCTATTTTCTTGGAAGGTCAGAGGCTACGGGGTGACATTTTAAAGGTTTATAAAATCATAATGGGCATAGATAAGGTGACTAGTCAAGGTCTTTTCCCCAGGGTAGGGGAGTCCAAAAATAGAGGGCAGAGGTTTAAGGTGAGAGGGGAAAGATTCAAAAGGGACCTGAGGTGCATCTCTTTCACATAGAGGGCAGTGCGTGTATTGAATGAACTGTGAGAGGAAGTCGTAGAGGCGAATCTGATTTTAACATGGATAGGAAAGGTCGACAGAAACTTCAGCCACATGCAGGCAAATAGGAACACAGGGAACAGATAAGGTGAATATTTCAGGAAGGATGTGAATATTTTGCAGGTATGTTAAAAAAAAAACATGGAACTTTCAAGGATGAATAATGCCAGTTATGAAAATACAACAGAGAAATTTGGACTGTCTTCCTTGGAGAAGAGAAGGCTGAGAGATGTGTTTGAGGAATTCAACATCAGGAGGGGTCTGGACAGAGTAAATAGGGAGAAAATGTTTCCAATTGAGAAAGGATTGAGAGGAGAGACCACAGATTGAAAGTAATTGGTAAAAGAAACAAAAGTGAGATGAAGAAAAACATTTTCAGCCAGTGAGTGGTTAAGGTGTGGAATGCACTGCCTGAGAGTGTGGTGGAGGCAGCTTCAATGAACATTCTGAAAGGAATGAGACTGTTATCTGAAAAGGAACAATGTGCAGGGTGACAGGGAGAAGGCAGGAGAATGACATTCAGTGAATTGCTCATTCGGAGAGCTGGTGGAATGGCCTCCTTGTGCACTGTAACAATTCTGTGATTGTGTGATTGAGCAGAGCTAAAGCTGGGGGAGGTGGGGGCTCGGTGTCTCACTGTGCTGCTGCTGCTGCTGCTGCTGCTGCTGCTGCTGCTGCTGAGGTCAGTGAGATCAGAGACTGGGACAGGGAGCCAGAGCTCACATCAAACTCTGCCCGTGTCCATCACACTGAGACTGGCAGGAGACTACTCACTGATTTCATTCCATGCTGCAGGAATGGGACCACAGGCTGCAAATGGACAGAGCTCCTCCACACGGTGAGTAAAACTGACTGACTTATATCTTGCTGCTTAAAGGGAGCAGTGGAACTAAAGAAATACAGCTGTACACCCTGTTAGACACAGTGCTCCTCAATCAACCATTTCATTTACTGCAGCTCCCCACTAACACCTGCAGCATTTCAGCATTTGTGTTTTAGAAAGTGTGTTTCAGTATTGAAAGGATTAATAACAGAAGATGGAGGTTTACTTACTCAGTCTGAGCTTGGTTCCTTTACCGAACGTAAGCCACAGTGAGAGCTCCCAGTGCAGGGGCTGTACAAAAATCTCTGGTCTCTGCTTCCCTCTGTCACCCTCACCCTCTTCCTTTCTCTCTCTGTCACTCATTCACTTTCACCTTCTCCCTGTTTCTCTCTGTCTGTCACTTACTCTCACCTTCTCACTGTCTTTCTCACTGTCACTTATGTCTTCTTTTATCTCTGTTTTTCTCAAACTGTTTCTCTCTTTCTGTTGAGTCCCTGTCTCTCTGTCTAGGCTGTGTCCAGCTGGGCTTGGGAGGTTTGTGAACTTTATTTTTCAAAGTTCACCCTTGCAGTTGTTCTTCACATGTGCTCATAAGTGTAATAAGGAAACTCGAGGCTTTAAGTGAGCAGTGACTACCACAGGGACTGAATAGTGACAAGCCTGGCATGGAGCTAATTTGTTAAGTTTTGTTTACATATAACTGTGACTGTGTGTTCATTATTATATATTATGTATGGTGGTGGGATGTGTCAGCGCAGGAGGTGGGACTGTGTGTCCATTATTATATATTATACATAGCAGTGGGATGTGTCAGTACAGGCAGTGGTGCTGTGTGTATTGAGGTTTTTGTATGGCTCTGTATCACTGTGCCAAGGCCAGCTCCTACTTTGCTGACAGTAATAGTCAGCGACATCCTCATTCTGAACGTTGCTGATTGTCAGGGTGAAGTGTGTGCTGGACACTTCCGTCCCGGTGAATCTGTCGGAGACTCCTGTGTATCGTGCTACTGCATTGTAGATCAGGAGAGAGGGTTTCTGTCCTTCTCGCTGCTGGAACCATTCAACATCAGTCGTGGCACTCTGACTGGATTTACAGGTGAGTGTTGCGGTCTGGCCCAGTCCCACTGACAGCACCGGGGGAGACTGGGTCATGACGGTGTCTCCGCTGATACCTGAGGGGTCAGAGAGAAACACAGTGAAGTCAGAACTGTCACAAAAAAAGACTATCAAATGAGAGATTGTTGAAGACACTGAGCATTTTCTCTTCAATCACAATCAGTGGAACTGAAGTAAAATGGAGAGTTAAAGATTCAGATTGGAAGGAGAGATTGCTGATGTACCTGCGATGCAGAATGCCAGGGGCCAGATCAGCTGGATGTGTGAAATCATGGTGTGTGCTCCTGTCCCTGCGCCTGGTTCCTGATAAACTCTCCCTTCACTGGGCTCTGCTTTATAAAGCTGCAGCCTGTGAGAGTCTGACTGGGTGTTCCTCAGTATGTAAATGGCATCGGGCAGAGAGAGCCACGTCAGCCGCCCACACTTCCTCTTCTCTCTCTCTCTCTCTCTTGCTCATCCTTCCAAACTTCCTCCATCTCTTTTCCCTTTTTTCTCTTTCTCCCCTTTCTCTTGTATATGTTCCTGTCATTCATTGACTTACTCCCTCTTTTTCTATTTCCATTTCTGACTCTGTTCTCTCCCAATTATATAACCACTTCTATCTTTCCCTTTTTCCATGTATGTTTGACACTCTGTTTATCTCCCTCTCTTTCTGTGTTGGTTGATCTCTCTCTCTCTCTCCCTTATCATCCATTGCTCTCCTTCACTTATCTATCCACCTGTTTCCTCACTTGTTCTCTCCTCATACCCTCAGTCTTTCATTTTCTCACTCTCTCTTTGTCTCTGTCCCTCCCTCCTGTCACTCTCTAATTGATTTCTATAGCAGACGCTATTCCTGGACATTGGAACACTGAGTCCTGGGGTAGCAGTTAAATGCCTTGCCCTCTCACTCAATCTCACAATGTGAACTTTTTTTCTCTCTCTCTCTCTCTTTCTCTCTGTGTGTTTTCTGTCCCTCTCTCAATCAGAAGCTCAATGACATGAACAGCATTTAACAAATCTATCCAGGTCATCAATGATCTAACAATACTAATCCCAGCTTGGCGTTGAGGGAGAGGATCAGCCATGATCATATTGAGTGATAGAGCAGCCTCACAGGGCGAAACCCTAACCCTAACCCTACTCCTGCTCCCTGTTTCTATCTTTGTATGTCTGTGTTATCTTCAATCTGCCCCTGGGTATTGATTCCTCTGCTTATGGAAAAATTGCCTTCCTGTCCACTCTATCTCTGCCCCTCATAATCTTATAGCCCTTTTGCAGGTTCCTTCTCAACCTTCACTGCTCCAAGAGAAACAATCCCAGCCTTTCCAATCCTTCCTCATAGCTCAGACCCTCCAGGCCAGGCAGTATCCTGGGAAATATGCTCTGCACCCTCTTGAGTACAGTCATGTCCTTCTCATAATGCGGTGACCAGAACCTGTCTGTCTGTCTGTCTGTCTCTCTCACTCGATTCCCTTTACCCCTAGTCTCACACTCATCTGTCTTTTTCTCTCTCCTTTCTATTCTTCTCTCTCAGTCACGCTGTCTCATACCCTATCTCTCTCTCTCTCTCTCTCTCTATTCTTCAACCTTACCGTCTCTATCTCCCTCTATTTTGCTCTCTCTCTCCCTTCATTCATCTTACATTGCCTCAGATTCTCTCTATCCCTTTCTCTGTTTCACACTCTGTCCTTCTATCTCTATCTTTCTGACTGTCTCTCTCTCTCTCACACACACACACACACACTCTCTGCCTCTCTCTTTCTCAGAATGTCCCAGTTGGCAACATTTAATACAGGGTAAATCTCCCTCTGCTCTGCCTCACTAATGGATGTTAACTCTTGACCCCAGAAGCATGTCTTTTCCTGGAGTAAGGCACCATTTCTCACATTGACGAGGCATCAGCCTGTCTCAGGAAGATGGACAGATTCTTGTCAAATGAAAGGCAGTTCTGTGATGTTGGCCTATTCTCACTGGGGACTGGTTTGGATACAAACCTCATTCCATGAAAGCCCAGCAGAGAGAGGAGATCCTCAGGCCATCAGTGTGAGCTGGAGGGATAGGACAGGCTCTGACCTACTGATCCATCCACACCATTGTCCAATCCCTTCCCTTCTCCTTCCCCTTCCACAGTCAGGTTCTGGAATGAAGCCAAGACCATCACACAATTACCACAGAAAGGAACTGAGGCCCATACCTACCATGGTATCCATGACCCATTGTATCCTCCAATAGCGAACAGGAAACATGGAATTCATTCCAACTAGTCCATCATATACAGACCATTAAACATGGGCCTCTTTGCCACTGAACTCTCTCATGGAGATGAGTAAATATGGACCTTCTTCCCACTGAACACTCCAACAGAAATGAGCGAACATGGACCTTATTCCTGTTGGGCCTTCCAATAGAAACCAGGAAAGAAAGGCCTCCATTTCATTGGACTCTCCAGTGAATATGGACCAGTTTCAAACTGGACCCTCCAACAGAGACCAGTAAACATGCGTCTTCTTGCAACTGGATCCTCCTATAGAGACCAGTTAACATGGATCACATTGCCGTAGCAAGATTGGAACTTCGGAATGAGGAGCAGGAATAGGTAATTCAGCCCTTCAAGCCCATTTGCCGTTTAACATGACCATGGCTGATCTTATCCTCATCTCCACTTTCCAGACTGCTCCCTATTGCCCTCTATCCTGCTTTTCATCAGAAAGATACCTGTTTCTTTCTTTAATCTGTTGATTGATTCTGCCTTCACTGCACTCTGGGGGCAGTGACTTCTACAGATTCACAACACTCTGAGAGAAGGAGTTACAATAGAACAGAATCCCTACAGTATGGAAACAGGCCATTCGGCCCAACAAGTCTACAACGACCTTAGAAAGAGCATTCCACCCAGACCCATTCCCCCTACCCTTTCCCTGTAACCCTACATTTGCCATGCCTAATGAAACATACCTACACATCCCTGGACACTATGGGTAATTTAGCATGGCCAGTCCTCCTAGGTTTAACACCTTTAGACTATGGGAGGAAGCCGGAGCCCCCAAGTGAAACCCATGCAGACAGGGGGAGAATGTGCAAACTCCATATATTTGCCTGAGGGTGGAATCGAACTTGGGTCCCTGGCACTGTGAGGCACCACTGTACCACTGTGCCACCTGTAGTTTCTCCTCATCTCAGTTTTGAACCTACCTCCTCTCACTCTATATCTATGACCTATTGTCCGAGACTGGCCCACAAGCGAGAACATCTGTTCCATGTCTGCCTTATCAATCCCCTTTAGCATCTTATATAGCTCACTCAGATCTCCCGTCATGCGACGAAATTCCAGTGAGTACATGCCCTAGCTATTCAGCCATTCCTGTACGACAGCCCTTTCATCCCGGGAATCAGTCTGGTGAACATCCTCTGAACTGCATCCAGTGCCACCACATCCTTCACCAAGTAAGGAGACCACAATTGGACACAATGCTTCAGATGTGGTCTCACCAATGCCTCACAGAATTGTAACAATATTTCTTTATTTCTGTAATCCAGTCCTTTTATAATAAATACCAAGATTCCAATTGCTGCAAGAAATACCAACATTCCAATTCCATGGGACTCAATTGGAACCTCCAACAGAGATCAGTAAACATGGGCCTCCATCCCACTGGAATGTCCAATGAACAGCAATAAGCATGGGCCTCTTTCCCACTGGATCCTCCAGTATTGGAGCTTCAAACCCCGCATCCTCTCCATCACATAGGTCTCTTATTTTAAACTCTACAACATTGTTTGCCTCTGAACTACATCAACCCCTTGACCACAGAAATCTTTATTCCTGCTCATCCCACCTTCAAACTCCATGATTCCGATGTCCTTTCCCAGCTTACTCCATTTGTGTTCCATAAATTCCAAATTGTCTGAAATGGAGTGGCCCCTTCCCTACCTCACACGTAGGAGGAGATGGACAGATTTTATATAAGTAACGAGTTGAAACATTCTGGAAAGTGAATGTGGTCAGAATTGATCAAACTGATGATGGCTCCTGCAGTTGAATATCCTGCTGGCAAGCTCCAGCCTTTTACACACGGAATGGGGAAGTGTGTATGGTAGGGTATATATTGTAGCGCTCCATGGAACTATCCCTCAGCATCAAGTGTCCCTCAGGAGGGGAGAGGGAATGTTCAGGGTCCTGAGCTCCATTTCCCAGCCCAGGCAGTTTGTCTCCCAATGAATGAATAAGACGCCAATTTTGAGCCCAGGTTAGGGAAAAGTCTCTGCTGTGGACCCAGGTTTACAACAGGCAACTAGAGATTGAGCTGAAAAGGAAAGGTTTGCTGGGTTATGGAGAAAGAGGGGCAGTGGGATTAATTGGACCACTCACAGACATGATGGGCTGAATGGCCACCCCCTGTGCTAGGGGGAGCAGATTTTGGATTGGATTGAGAAGGAACTTCTTCACCCAGAGGGTTGTGAATCTATGGAATTCCCAGCCCAGCAGAGTTGTTGAGGTTTCCTCAGTAAATGTTTTTGAAGCTAAGGTGGATATTTTTTGAACAGTAAAAGAATTAAGGTGAGGGGGTGGGTAGGGGGAGCTGAGGCCATGAAAAGATCAGCCACGATCTTATCGAATGGCGGAGGGGGCTTGAGGGGCCAGATAGCCTACTCCTGCTCCTAGTTTTAATATCCTTATGTACTGTCAGATTCCAGGGAGTGCAGACAGTTCACAGTTTTCTCCTGTCTCAGTAACAAACGTCCAGCTGCTCCGAGCTCCTTCTTTCACTTCCTCTCTTGGTGAAGTTTCAACTTTGCGAGCTGACAGTCTTTGCAGTTATTTTTTACACTGGGGCTTTCTGCTGTGGTCAGAATCTCTAATAATAAGTGTCCAATCAGTGACAATCACAGCAGCTAAGAGCAGTCAGGACTGAGGAGCCAGGCTCACTGGGAAACACATTGGGAAGATCAAATCCATCCTTTGCAGATCCCACTAAAAACTTCATTCCTCTCACTGAGCGCTGTCTGCTGCTCAACCAGACTCTTTACAAAAACGGAATAGTTCTAAAAAAGGTTCACTTGACCAAAATGTTAACTCTGCTTTCTCTCCTCAGATGATGCCAGACCTGCTGAGCTTTTCCAGCAATTTCTGTTTCTGTTTCTCATTTACAGCCACCACAGCTTTTTCAGCTTTTATTTAGTATCAGACTCCTCGCTATCTTGGCCTTATCTTTGAGGCTGATCTGAGCCCCAAATCCTCCATGTCACAAAGATCACCCACTGAAAATCTCTTTGCTTTGGGACTCCAAACATGATCAATCCAATGTTGTTCTGGCCCACATCACAGCCACTGCCCTCTGTAAACTTCAGCTCATCCCAAACTCTGCTGCGCGTATCCAAACTTGCACCAAGCCCCATCCCCATCCCCCATCATCCTTGCTAACCGACATTGGCTCCCAGTCCAACAACATCTCGATTTACAAATTCTCATCCTTATTCTCAAACCCTACCTGTCCTTCAACCCTCCCTATCTCTGTAACCTCCTCCGAGCAGCCTCATTCAGTGTGGTTAGCAATCTTGCATATATGGCTGTCTAATCCTTTATGCACATCATTGAGAGATATTGTGAAACACTGAGGTCCCAGCACAGATCCCTGGGGACACCACTATTCACATCTTGCTCATTGGAGAGCACACACATTATCCTTCCTCTCTGTCTCCTGCCTCCAAACTAATTCCTGACCCAAGGCAAATGTGTTTTCTCAATCAATATGTTTCCATGTTGATGAATAGTCTCTCAAACAGTGAAACTAGGAGCAGGAGTAGCCCTTGGAGCTTGCTCCGCCATTCAATGTGACAATGACTGATCATCCAACACAATCGCCTGTTCCCACTTTGTCCCTGTAACCTTTGAACCCTTCCACCCTGAGAACTATATCGTGCCCTTTCTCGAAAGCATTCAGTGGTTTGAACTCAATTTCTTTCAGTGACAGAAACTTCCACAGGCTTCCCATTCACTGAATGAAAACATTTCTCTCCATCTCAGCCCTATATGGCCTTTCCCGTATCCTTAAATTGTAATCTTTGGTTCTGGACTCCCCAGTTATCAGGAACATCCTGCCTTATCCTGTTAGGATTTTTGAGTTTTCAATGTGGGCGGCACGGTGGCCCAGTGGTTAGCACTGCTGCCTCACAGCGCCTGTAGACCCGGGTTCAATTCCCGACTCAGGCGACTGACTGTGTGGAGTTTGCACATTCTCCCCGTGTCTGCGTGGGTTTCCTCCGGGTGCTCCGGTTTCCTCCCACAGTCCAAAGATGTGCGGGTCAGGTGAATTGGCCATGCTGAATTGCCCGTAGTGTTAGGTGAAAGGGGTAAAGGTAGGGGTATGGGTGGGTTGCGCTTCGGCGGGTCGGTGTGGACTTGTTGGGCCGAAGGGCCTGTTTCCACACTGTAAATGTAAGTAATCTAATGTGACCCCCCCCCCCTCAATTTCTAAACTCCAGTGAATATAATCATAACCGATCCAATTTTTCCTCCGATCTAAGTGCTGTCATCTCAGGAATCAGTCTGGTAAACCCTCGCTGCCCTCCCTCCACAGCCAGAACATCCGTCCACAGATAAGGAGAACAAAACTGCAGGCAATAGAATCATAAAGTTACACAGTACAGAAGAGGCCCTTCAGCCCATTAACTGTGTACCAGCCAAACGACACTAAACTTACACCATTCGTACTTTCCAACACATGGCCCATAGCTTTAAATGTTACGAAATTTCAAGTGTTCATCCAAGTAGTTTTTAAAGGTTGAGAGATTTGCCACCTCACCTTCCATCCCAGGCAGTGCAAACCAGACCCCCACGACCCTCTGAATGAAAACCTGCTCTTCAAATCCCCTCTAAACCTTCTGTCTTTCACATTGAATGTGTGCCAACTCTAAGTAAGGGGAAAAGATGCTTTCTATTCATTTTGCCCATTCCCTTCATACCCTTACACACCTCTATCAGGTCCCCCTTCCACCTACTCTGCTTCAAAGAAAACAATCCGAGCTTATCCGGCCTCTCTTCATCACTGAAATGCTTCATCCCAACCAACATCCTGGTGAATACCTTCTGCATTCCCTCCAGTACAATCCCATCCTTCCGATCGCGTGGTGACCAGAACTGCACACTGTACCCCAGCTGTGGCCTAACCAAAGTTCTGTATAGCTCTAACATATCTTCCCTGGTCTTCTCATCTATACCTGAAATTATAAAGGCAAGTGTTCTGTCTACCTTCATAAATACCTTATTCATCTGTTATATCTTCCAAAGTTCATCACCTCACATTTATCAGGGGTAAGTTCCATCTGACGCTGATCTGCCCATCTGACCAATCCAGTTAGATCCTCCTGTAACCTAAGACCTTCTTCCTCACTGTCAACCATCTGCCAAACCTTGTGTCATCTACAAACTTAGTCACCATCCACTCACCCCCACCCCTCACCTCTCACATTCTCAGCTTCATTGTTTCAATACATCCTGAACAATAAGGGACCCAGCACTGATCCCTGTGGTATCCCACTGCACACTGGGCCCAGTCACACAAATAACTTCTTGCCTCCACCTTCTGCCTCCTGTCACTGAACCATTTTTGGTTTGAATATTCCAGGTGTGGTCTCACTACGTCCCCATACAATTACAGCAAGACATCCCTGCACCTGTATTCAAATCCTCTCACTATGAAGGTAACGTATCATTTACCTTCTTCACTGCCTGCTGCACATGCACACTGACTTTCAGTGACGGGTATACACAGACACCCAGGTCTTATTGCACCACCCCATTCCCAATCTATCACCATTCAGATAATAATCTGCCTTCCACTTTTTGCTACTAAACCGGGTAACCTCACATTTAACTTCATTGTATTTCATCTGCCATCACTCAACATCTCCAAATCACACTGAGGTATCTCTGCATCCTCCTCACAGCTCCCCCTCCCACCCAGTTTTGTCTCATCTGTAAACTTGGAGATATTACTCTTAAGTTCCCTCATCGAAATCATGAACAAATATTGTGAATAGCTGGATCCAGGCCTGTGGTACCCTTTCAGAAAAATTCCAGTTTATTTTTACTCTTTGTTTCCTGCCTGCCAACCAGTTCTCTATACATGTCAGTACACTGCCCCCAGTCCCAGGAATCTTAATTTCTTATACTCTCTTCTGTGGTACTTATTAAAAACCTTGTAAAAGTTCCAAATATACCACGTCAATTGCCTCCTTCTTGTCAAATTCGCTCTTTGCATACTCAAGCAATTCCAGTCAATTTGTTAAGCATGATTTCCCTTTCCACAAACCATGCTGACCCTGTCTAATCCTGTCACTGTCTTTCACGTGCGCAGTGATTAAATCTTTCATAATAGACTTGAGTATTTTCAGGCTGATTAGTCTAAGATGTCCAGTTTCTCTCCTCTCCCATTTTAAATAGTGATGTTACATTAGCAACTCTCCAGTCAGTGGGAATTATTCCAGAATGTATAGAATCTTGAACATCAATGTTTCCAAACGTTTTGGGCATTTTTTGAAGTAATCTGAGGTGTAGATTATTGGATCCTGTGGATTTATCAGAATTTAATCCCATAAATTTTCCAAAACCATTTCCCTAATAAAGCTAGTTTTCTTCAGTTCTGCTGTCAGTCTATACCCTGTCATCCCAAAATGTTGAGAATGTATTTGAGTTTTCCATTGTATACAAAGATCCAGAATGCAGCAAATGCAGAAATTTCCTTTGCTCTTGTTGTCAGTGGTACTTTTAACAAATCAATTTTGGATAAGAATGACACACTACTATCCTATCAATGCAATCTCCTGACCTGGGAATAGGGTACAAATCCATATTTGTGACTCCATTCACTTTCCAACTGTCTACACAGAATCTAATTGAAACATTTGGTTTCAGAACCAACACTACAAGAGAACTCCAATTACTCTTACAGTTCAATCAGGGTACCCTGTCTAGTTTATGATCAGTAATTTGCTGATTTTTAGATGGTTTGAATCAACCCAGATCCCTGGTTCTGCCACTGGATTTATTTAAAAATGTTAAATGAAGAAGGCAGTAGATGGGTGTTTCAGGGCAAAAGAATTTCTGCGTTTATTCAATACAAAAGGTAAGTATAATACAGGAGCAAATGCAAATGTAATAATCAGTGAAATTAACAGTATCCATTATTCAGAGAACAGCAATTAAATGCACTAACAAATTAAACACTGGTTAAACACTATTAGAAGCTAGAGTGGAAAAGTGTGGCACTGGAAAAGCACAGCAGCATCTGAGGGACAGGAGAATAGACGATTCAGGCATAAGCTCTTCATCAGGAAGGATGGGGGAGTGGAAGGGGGCTGAGAGATAAATAGGAGGGTGGGGCGGGGGCTGGAGGAAAGTAGCTGGGAAGGGGATAGGTGGGGGTGGAGGTGGTAGTGATAGTTCAGAAGGGATGGTGGAGCAATTAAGTGGGATGGATTATGGATAGATAGGAAAATTCAAGAGGGTGGTGTCGAGTTGGAGGATTGGATATTCGTTGGTGAGTGGGGGGAGGGGAGATAACGAAACTAGTGAAAACAACATTGATGCCGTGTGGTTGGGGGGTCCCAAGGTGGAAAATGAGGCATTCTTCCTCCAGACATGGTGGCTCAGTGGTTAGCACTGCTGCCTCACAGCACGAGGGACCCAGGTTCGATTCCAGCCTTGGGCGACTGTCTGTGTGGAGGTTGCACGTTCTCCCCATGTGCGGGTTTCCTCCAGGTGCTCCGGTTTCCTCCCACAGTCCAAAAGATGTGCAGGTCATGTGAATAGGCCATTCTAAATTGCCCGCAGTGTTAGGTACATTAGTCAGAGGGAAATGGGTCTGGGTGGGTTACTCTTCGGAGAGTCTGTGCCTGGTTGGGTCGAAGGGCCTGTTTCCAACTTCTAGGGAACCTAATCTAATCAAAATGTGTAGGTTAGCTGAACTGGCGATACTAAATTGCTCATAGTGTCATGTGCATTAGTCAGGGGTAAATATAGGGTCGGGGAATGAGTCTGGGTGGGTTACTCTTCGGAGGGTTGGTGTGGACATGTTGGGATGAAGGGCCTGTTTCCATACTGTAGGGAATCTAATCTAATCCAATCAGACATCGAATGGCTTGGAGTTGGCAGTGGAGGAGGCCCAGGACTTGCATGTCCTTGGCAGAGTTGGAGGGGGATTTGAAGTGTCCGGCCACAGGGTGGTGGGGTTGTTTGGTGCATGTGTCCCAGAAATGTTCTGCAAGTTTGTCCTTCCCAACATTCCTGATGAAGGGCTTCTGCCGAAAACATCGATTCTCCTGCTCCCCGGATGCTGCCTGACCTGCTGCGCTTTTCCAGCACCTCACTTTCCGACTCTGATCTCCAGCATCTGCAGTCGTCACTTTCTACTATTAGAAGCAAAACAGTTTGAATCACACAAACTTTAATCAGGCTCCCTACCCTTGGGGTCCCAATGCACTGTCACCAGCCGCCATCCCCTCCCTGCGAGCTCAGAGGGAAACTTTGGGGTCTCAGGATTTTCAGCTCCGCACCGAGGAAAATACAGGTTTAAAATGTTCCTGTTGGTGAGGTTCTCACTGTCGGTTCTCTTGGCTCAGGACAGGTCTGTGAGAAAGTGAGGACTGCAGATGCTGGAGATCAGGGTCAAGAGTGCTGTGCTGGAAAAGCGCAGCAGGTCAGGCAGCATCCGAGGAGCAGGAGAATCAACATTTCGGGCATAAGCCCTTCATCAGGAATAAGACCTGTGGGCCGGGAGCTGAGAGATAAATGGAATGGGGGTAGGGATGGGGTGAAAGTGATCGGAACAGGCCTGTCTCTGGAAGCTCTTGTTCAGATCGTGTTTGGTTGGTGTTCCTGCTCTCGGGTGTCCTTTGTTGCGATGATGCTCTTGGTTTGGTTTCTGGATGCAGCTTCTCTGTTCAGCCTCTGTGGTTCTTGGTTCTGAAGCTGCTTGTTGGGACTTGCTGAAGCTGTTCCTGCAGAAACTTGTTGTTGAAAAGGCTCACCCACAGATTAGTACTGGCTGGTCTACAGACTGTGTGCCCCGTTATCTCCCCTCAGATCTGTGTTGGCCAATGTGTTTCTGGTGTTCCCTTTGGGGTCAGTTGGCTTCCTGACAGTTAAGAGTATTGTGAATGTATCTTGATTGATGATGAATGCCCAATATCCCTGTGAATAAATATTGATTGTGTTGAATGTCCAGTATCTGTATAGGTTCCAAAATGTCTGTGTTAGTAGGCCGAGGTGTAAAAGTGAGGTTCAGTCTGGAGAATGAGGTCTGGTTGGTGTCTCTTTAAGGGTTGAGGTGTGAACTGGAATTCCAGGCAGAACAATGGTTCCAGGCAGCCATCTCCGTGTCTCTGTGTTTCCCCCGAGCTCAGCCCAGCTGCCTCTTTATTTTTAAAAGATTTTTAAAAATCCAGGTGTTTAAATAATAGGGAATTTTGCTCAATCCTACATGGGAGAACTCCAATTACTCTGACAGTTCAATCAATTGATACTCCAACAAATATTGAGCTTCCTTTGTTACTTTGGCTTGTTTCTCTGGGTTAAAACAAAATGGGTTTTGTTTTATTGGGTCTGAATTACCTCCATCCACGTCATGTTTGATTAATGTGGAACATCTAAGTGTATCTTTTAAAGACCATATATCAGTGCAGAATGTGGCCATTCAGCCCATCAAGTCTGCTCTGCAATTCCATCACAGTTGATTTGTTTGTCAATCCCATTCTCCTGCCTTCTCTCCGTTACCTTTGATCCCCTTACTAATCAAGAACATATCAATCTCTGTCTTAAATACACTCAAGGACCTGGCCTCCACAGCATTATGCGGCGATGATTAATCCACAGATTAACCCTCTCTGGATGAAGAATCTCCTCCTCATCTCACTTTCAAAGGATGGCCCCTTCTGAGGCTGTGCCCTCAGATCCCAGTCTCTCTGCCAAGTGGAAACATCTTCTCCATGTCTCCTCTATCGAGGCCTCTCAGTATACTGTATGTTTCACTGAGATTCTCCCTCATCCTTCTAAACTCCATCGAGTACAGACCGAGTACAGGCCTCAACCACTCCTCATACAAACTTCTTTGTATTCTCTGAGCAATCTCCCTCTGTCCCTCTGTTAATCTTTCTCCAGATACAAAAATACAGTGTCTGAATTCTCTAATGCCTTTGAGTTTGTTCACCTCACAGGAGAAAGTTCACTTTGGGAATTGTCCAATTCTCTTTGGCTCTCACAGTTTTTCTCATCCCTCTCTGCTCCCTCACTGTTTGACACACCTGTACACAACTGAATGGTTTCTCAAACACTAGGAGAGGAATTAAGGATCCTGCTTTCATCACGTGTTTACCTGCAACTCGACAGGTTATTTTTATTTATTCATTTTGTGGAATGTGTTTTCAGCGCTGGATGGTCAGCATTATTGCTCATTCCTAGTTGCTCCTTGAGAAGGTGTGGGGAGCTGCCTTTTTGAACTGCTGCAGTCCACCTGCTGTGGGCTGACCATCAATGCCATTATGGAGGGAATTCCAGGATTTGGAGCCAGCAACAGTGAAGGAAAGCAATATATTCCAAGTCAAGATAGTGAGTGGTTTGGAGGGGAACTTGAAACTGGTGCTTGGAACTTGAAAATATATCGGCTGCCTTTGTCCTTCTAGATGGAACTAGTCGTGTGTCTTGAAGGTGCTGTCTGAGGATCTTTGGCAAATTTCTGTAGTGCATCTTGTAGATGGTACACACTGCTGCTACTGAGCGTTGGTGGCAGACGGCATGGTTGCATGTGGATGCAGTGCCAATCAAGTGGGCTGCTTTGTCCTGAATGGTGTTAAGCTTCTTGGGTGATACTGGGGGCTGCACACATCCAGGCAAGTGGAGAGTACTCCATCACATGCCCAACTTGTGCCTTGTAGATTGTGGACAGGCTTTCAGGAGTCAGGAGGTGAGGTACTTGCCGCAGTATTCTTAGCCTCTGATCTGCTTTTATAACCACAGTGTTTATTTGGTGAGTCCAGCTGAGTTTCTGATCAATGGTAACTCCCAGGATGTTGATAGTAGGAGATTCAGTGATGGTCACACCACTGAATGTCAAGGGGCAGTGGTTAGATTGTCTCTTATTGGTGATGGTCATAGATTGGCACTTGTGTGACATGAATGTTACTTGCCACTTGACAGCCCAAGCCTGGATATTGTCCAGATCTTATTGCATTTGGACACGGACTGTTTCAATATCTGAGGAGTCGAAAATGGTGCTGAACATTGTGCAATCATCAGTGAACATTTCCATTTCTGACTTTATGGAGGGAAGGTCATTGATGAAGCAACTGAAGGACACGACCCTGAGGAGCTCCTCCAGAGATGACCTGGAGCTGACATGACTGACCTCTAACAACCATGATCATCTTCCTATGTGTCAGGGCTGATGCTAACCACCGGAGAGTTTGCCCCCAATACCCACTGATTCTAGTTTTGTTCGGGCCTCCAACCATTTCTTGACATCATGTGGAGTGATTGGCTGAAGACTGGTATCTGGATTAGTGGTGCTGGAAGAGCACAGCAGTTCAGGCAGCATCTGAGGAGCAGTAAAATCGACATTTCGGGCAAAAGCCCTTCTTCAGGAATAAAGGCAGAGAGCCTGAAGCGTGGAGAGATAAGTTAGCGGGGGGGGGGGGGGGGGGGGGGGGGGGAGGAGGTGGGGAGAAAGTAGCATAGAGTACAATAGATGAGTGGGGGAGGGGATGAAGGTGATAGGTCGGGGGTGGGGGGAGGGTGGAGTGGATAGGTGGAAAAGAAGATAGGCAGGTAGGACAAGTCAGGACAAGTCACGGGGACAGTGGTGAGCTGAAAGTTTGGAACTGGGGTGAGGTGGGGGAAGGGGAAATGAGGAAACTGATGAAGTCCACATTGATACCCTGGGGTTGAAGTGTTCTGAAGCAGAAGATGAGGCATTCTTCCTCCAGGCATCTGGTGGTGAGGGAGCAGCGGTGAAGGAGGCCCAGGACCTCCATGTCCTCGGCAGATTGGGAGGGAGAATTGAAATGTTGGGCCACAGGGCGGTGAGGTTGATTGCTGCCAGTATCCCGGAGATGTTCCCTAAAGCGCTCTGCTAGGAGGCGTCCAGTCTCCCCAATGCAGAAGAGACCGCATCGGGAGCAACGGATACAATAAATGATATATCCCCTCCCCCACTCATCTATTGTACTCTATGCTCCTTTCTCCCCACCCCCACCCTCCTCTAGCCTATCTCTCCACGCTTCAGGCTCTCTGTCTATATTCCTGATGAAGGGCTTTTACTGCTCCTCGGATGCTGCCTGAACTGCTGTGCTCTTCCAGCACCACTAATCCAGAATCTTGTTTCCAGCATCTGCAGTCATTGTTTTTACCACCTTGAAGACTGGTATCTGTAATGCTGGGCACCACTGGAGGAGGCCAAGATGGATATCCACTCGGCACTTCTGGTTGAAGATTACTGCGAAAGATTCAGTCTTATCTTTTGCACTGTTGTGCTGGGCTCTTCCATCATTGAGGATGGGGATATTTGTGGAGACTCCTCCTCCAGTGAGGTCCACTCACGACTGGATGTGACAGGACTGCAAAGCTTAGACCTGATCTATTGGTTGTGGGATTGTTTCATTCTGTCTATCACTTTCTGCTTATGCTGTTTGGCATACAAGGAGTCCTGCTTGGTGTCTTCACCAGGTTGACACCTCATCTTGATGTATGGCTGATGCTGCTCCAAGCATGCCCTCCTCAATTCTCCATTGAACCAGGGTTGATCCCCTGCTTAGATGGTAATGGTTGAGTGGGGGGACACTAGGCCATGAAGTTTCAGATAGTGCTGGAGCAGAAGTCTGCTGCTGTTGATGGCCCACAGTGCCTCATGGATGCCCAGTCATGAGTTGAGAGATTGGTTGTAAGTCTGTCCCAGTTAGCACGGTGATAGTGCCACACAAAATAATAGAGATTATTCTCAATGTGAATGCAGGAGTTGATCTTTGCAAGGATTATGTGGTGGTCACTCTTATTGATACTGTCATGGGCAAATGCATCTGTAACTGACAGATTTCTAAGGATGAGATCAAGTATGACACGTTTTATAAAACTGAACCACATCTTTACATACTTTTGGCTCAGTACACGTGATTCTGGACGCCTGTGTTTTCCAAATCCCCATGGTCCTGTCATAGGAATCTGATGTACTCCTCACAATATCTTCCTATGATAGCTGGGTGGGACCACTAGCCAATGTCTAACCAACCATTCTTCATCTGGGGGTCTATGAAGTGGGGGGTCTCCACTTCCTCATCAGCGCTCCATTCTGAAGGTAATAACACTCTGAAACCCCTCTAGCCTCGATCTCAGTATGAGCTGACTGTGCTCATTTATTTCATTCAGGATCTGCTTTTTGGATCTGCTGTAATTAGGGACATCATACCAAACACTCCACCTGGATTATCTTCACTCTTTCGGAAAGTTTCAGCAATCCTTTCACTTGCTTTGGTGTCACATCAACCCTTATTGATGGATTTTGTTTAACCATTGCCCTGGTTACCTCACACGAAGGAGAGAGACCAGGAACCTGTCCCTGTCATTGTTCTGTTTCTTGGCCCTCCTTTGGACATTCTGTAATTATCGGGGAAGTTACTGCCTTTAGTCCTGACAAATCATTCCCCAGAAGGAAATCGACTCCCTCAACAGGGAATGTTTTCCCCACTCCGACAATTACTTCTCCTGATAATAAATCACATTCCAGTTGCATTTTATACAATTGAAGTGGAATATATTCTCCACCAATCCCATTGATTAATACCTTAGCTCCCATCGAGCTCTGTGGAGGGAAAATCAATTCTTTCTCCAGTAAAAATGATTGTGTTGTCCCTGTATCTCTCAGTTTGGTTCTGGGTTTAGCTGAAGAAAAAGTGGTCACCGTTCCTTTTGATAAAAGTCCTGTCCACCTCTCATCTACCTTCCAACTTCCTTTACTAATGACAGAATTCACCTCCAGCTTTTTTGTTCTAGTTACAGCTACAACCTGCTCCGTGGGATTATCTGTTTGTGTTCCCTTCTCTGATTCATTTTTACAAACTCCTGTAAGTCCCATGGGTCTACCTCAGAACTTCCAACATTCCAAAGACACATGGCCCACTTTATTCCAAGAGAAACATTTTAGCTTCTGAGCATCACTTCCACCCTCAGCAATTTCCTTCTTAATCTGAGGAGGAGTTCTCGGCCTGGTCCCTACTGTCCATTCTCTCCCCTGGCTACCTGCCTTCCTCACACTCTCCCAATTTTTATTTTACTCCCATTTCTGGGCCTGATGGGAATAAGGTTTCTGGATCGGTCTCCCATCAGGTGACTTCTCCACCTCCTGATGCTGCTTGGTTTGTTGTGCTCTTCCAGCCTCCTGTTTGTCTACTTTGGATTCCAGCATCTGCAGGGTTTTGGCTTTAACGAAGTCTATAATCATTAGCTATTCTAGCTGCTTGTCTGACTGTCGTTCCCCCTTTGGTCTTCTACATGAATTCCGATTCATGAAGGGAAGGAAGTTTTGAATTCTTCTCAGAGAATAATTTCTCTGAGAGCATTGTAAGTATTCTCAGCTGTTTTGTGGAGGCTGTTTCTGTAGGTTCTGAAACCTCTGTCTGTATGATTCCGAGACCAACTCATCTGCACTTTTCACCTTTTCACATCGTTGTGATCCTGAGAACGTTCCTCTGACAGGGATGTAGTAACCTCGTGTGCTTCCCAAGTTCATATTTGCATGGGCAAGTTCTATTGTTTTTCTCTCCCTCACTTGTTTAACTATCTTCTCAACAAACATGAAAAATGTTTCCACATCCTTCTCTTCATAGTTATAGAGTCATACAGCAAACAAACAGGCCCTTCTGCCCACCATGTCGACGCCGATCAGTAAACATCAAACTGCACTAACCCCATTTACTTGCACTTGGTCTATAGCCTTCCATGCCCTGGCATTTTATGTGCACGTCTGGATGTTTTTTAGAGGACCTGCCTCCACCACCATCTCAGGCAGCATATTTCATATTTCTACCACCCTCTGGGAGAAAAAAAAAGCTTCATCAAATCCCCTCTAAAACACATTTTCTTCACCTTAAGCTTATTCCCTCCGATCTTAGACATGCCTGCCATGGGGAAAAGATGATCACGATTGACTTTGTCTATGTCTCTCAACATTTTGTATCCCTTCTTCAGACTCCTCCCATGCTTCCTCTGCTCCAGAGAAAACAAACCCAGTCTAACCAGTCTTTCCTCATAGGAAAGACTTTCAATCCCAGGAACATCCTGGTAAATCTCCTCTACACCCTCTCCAGTCCAATCACATCCTTCTGACAGTGTCATGACCAGAACTGTACACAGTATTTCAGATATGACCTAACCAATACTCTGTAAAGTAAGAACAAGACTTCCTTGCTCCTATATTCTACACCCTGGCTAATGATGGCAAGCATCCCATGTGCCTTCTTCACCACCCTGTCTAGCTGTGCTGATACCTTCCGGGATCGATGGAGTTGTACACCAAGGTCTCTTTGTTACTCACTACTCCCAAGGCACATAAGAACATAAGAACTAGGAGCAGGAGTCGGCCTTCTGGCCCTTCAAGCTTGCTCCGCCATTCAATAAGATCATGGCTCATCTTTTCATGGACTCAGTTCCCCTTACCCACGCTCTCACTGTATCTCTTAATTCCTTTACTGTTCAAAAAAAAATCTTAGCTTTGAAAACGTTTACTGAAGTAGCATCGACTTCTTCATTGGGCAAGGAATTCCAGAGATTTATGATCTTTTGGGTGAAGACGTTCCTTCTCAATTTGGTCCTAAAACTGCTCCCCCTAATTTTGAGGCTCTGCCCTCTTGTTTTAGTCTCACCTACCAGTGGAAACATCCTATGTCTTATCTATTCTCTTCATTATTTTATATATTTCTGTAAGATCCCCCACCCCCCTCATTCTTCTACGTTCCAATGAATATATTCCAGTCTACTCAGTCTCCCCTCATAAGGCAACCCTCTCAACTCCGGAATCAACCTAGTGAACCTCCTCTGCACCCCTTTGTGTGCCAGTACATCCTTTCTCAAAAAAGGACACCAAAATTGCACGCAGTACTCCAGGTGTGGCCTCTTCGCACCTTGTACAGCTGCAACATAACCTCCCTGCTTTTTAAACGCAATCCCTTTAGCAATGAAGGACAAAATTCCATTTGCCTTCCTAATTCCTTGTTGTACCTGCAGACCAACCTTCTGTGATCCACGCACAAGGACACCCAAGGCACATACCTTTCATTGTGTATATCCCTCCCTTATTAGACCTCCCAAATTGGATCATCTTACACTTATCAGGATTAAATTCCATCTGCCATTGCTCTGCCCAATTACCAGCTGATCAATATCAGACTGTAGCCTGAAACCCGGTGATCCAAGATGACAGCAGAGTAGGACACTTCAGACCGAGTTCATCTGCTCCGTCTGTTTCCTTTTCTTCTTTCTATTCCACCTTTTTTGTTTTTCTTTTGTCCTTCTCTCTTTTCTTTCCCAACTCAGATGCCTGGCATCCAACCCAGTGCAGACCCAGTGATGTGGCCTATCAGCTTGGTGTGGCAGTGTCCTGGCTTGTCAGGGCGACTTCCCAGCCTGGTGAGTCAGACTCTTGGTCAGACATGATGGTCTCTCAGTTCAATGTGGTGATCTCTTGGCCCAGCATGCTGGTCTCTGAGACCAGTGTGATTGACTCTCGGCTGAGTGTGGTGATCTCTCAGTGGCCCAGTTTGGTTGTCTCTCGGCCCACAAGGTGGTCTTTTGCTGTATATGGTGGTCTCTCGGCCCAGCATGGCCTCAGCGTGGACTTCCACTCTCGAGGTGATGACTCAAAGTAAATGATCCCAAGGTAGCTAAGCGCTTCAGAAATACTGTAATGTTTGAACTTGCAGATTTATTTTTTTATTTTCTTCTTGAAACTAAAAAGGTCTGTAAAGTGTAACTTTTAACTTTAATCTTTCTTTCTAAATTGCTCGAGATTCTGTACCTAGGTCCTTGGACCTAAGATGGCACCTTGTGAGGCGACATGACATACCATTCACTGTAATCCTATACGTTTGTATGTGAGTACACGTGACAATAAACTAAAATAAAAATCAAATCAATATCAAAAACACCACCAATTTATGTGGCATCTAAAAACTTTCTAATTATACAATCACATCCAATTTGTTACAAACAGAAAGGGTCCAAGCCCGAATCCCTGTAATACACCGCTGGTCACAGACTTCCAATCACAATACAACTCTCCACCATCACTGCTTGCCTCATATTTGGAAGCCATGTTTGGATCCAATTTGCCAACTTGCCTTTGATCCCATGGGCTCTTACCATCTGGACCAGCCTTCCATGTGGGGCCTTGGTCAATCAAATCAATACTGGCATCCCTACCTCTCCAAGTATTGGTTAATCCTGTACTTCAGGATTTTTTCTAATAATTTCCCTCACACTGACATCAGACTAACCGGTCTGGAATTGCCTGGCCTATCCTTGCTGTTCTTCTTGAACAAAGGAACCACATTGACAATCCTCCAGTCTGGCACTTCACCTGTGGCCAGCGAAGTATTAATCAAGGAAAAGGTAATCAAACTTTCAAGAAAATGAAATGAAAAATACAGTTAAGTTAAACCGAAAGGTGCGATAGAGAAATGAACCCCTTTTCCCCGTTATTTGAGAACTATAAATCAATAACATTCAAACAGAAAGGATTTTATTTTGCTGTGTGTTTTGAAATCTTTTGAATTTGTGTTTTCTGTTCGTATGTTTTATTTTATCTTCATTTGGATTGTGTAAGGAGGTCTTATTACTAAATCTAAATCATCAGCATTGTGCGCTTATGCTCCATAGATGCTGCAGACCAACTGCATTTCTTCAGCAGTTTCTGTTTGTGTTGCAGTCTGAGATCTGTGTTGTCCAATAATACCAGCAGTTGGGATGGGAATAGTTGGCTAGCATCATGATTGTCACTCTAATTAGAAATTGGTACTTTGCCT
Source organism: Chiloscyllium plagiosum (assembly GCF_037043375.1). Classification (NCBI taxonomy): domain Eukaryota; kingdom Metazoa; phylum Chordata; class Chondrichthyes; order Orectolobiformes; family Hemiscylliidae; genus Chiloscyllium; species Chiloscyllium plagiosum. The sequence continues at coordinate 114,531,997 of NW_028270147.1, forward strand.
TTGATCCAACAAATCCTTATGCTGTCTTTCACATCTGTCAGGGGAATGGGAACAAAATGAGGAGGTCAGTGATCAGTAAGGAGGTAGTAATTAAAGCCTGTAAGGAACTAGTTAATGAAGTCAGTGTGATTAAGTGGAAGAAGAGGCAGGGAGCAGATGAGGAACGCAAAGGAACAGGTGGTCTGAGGTGCATTTGTTTTAATGCAAGAAGTGTAGTAGGTAAGGCAGAGGAATTTAGGGCTTGGATTAGTATCTGGGAGTATGATGTTATTGCTATGACTGAGACTTGGTTGAGGGAAGGGCAAGATTGGCAACTAAATATCCCAGGATATAGATGCTTCAGGTGGGATAGAGAGGGAGGTAAAAGGGGTGGAGGAGTTACATTACTGGTCAGAGAGTTACATTACTGGTCACAGCTGTACTGAAGGAGGGCTATGGAGGACTCGAGCAGTGAGACAATATGGGCAGAGCTCAGAAATAGGAAGGATGTGATAACAATGTTGGGGCTCCCAACAGCGAGCTTGGGATAGCGGTACAAATATGTAAACAGATTAAGGAATGATGTAGGTGCAACAGGGTGGTGGTGATGGGAGATTTTACCTTTCTCAACATTGACTGGGATTCACTGGAGTTCGAGGTTTAGATGGAGCAAAATTTGTAAGGAGCATCCAGGAGGGTTTTATAGAGCTGTATGTAAATAGTCCAACTCAGGAAGGGGCCATACTGGACCTGCTGTTGGGGAATGAGCCCGGTCAGGTGGTTAAAGTTTCAGTAGGCGATTACCTTGGGAACAATGATCACAATTCCGCAAGTTTTATACTCATGGACAAAGACGAGAGTGGTCCTAAAGGAAGAGGGCTAAGCTGGGGGAAGGCCAACTATAGCAAAATTCAGCAGGCGATGGGCAATGTAGGTTGGGAGCCGCAGTTTGAAGGTAAATCCACATTTGATATGTGGGAGGCTTTTAAAAAGAGGTTGATGAGAGTGCAGGACAGACATGTTCCTGTGAAAATGAGGGATTGAAATGGCAAGATTAGAGAACCCTGGATAACATGTGAAATTGTGAGACTGGCTAAGTGGAAAAAGGATGCATACGTAAGGTCTAGGAGGCTGAAAACAGATTAATCTTTGGAAAACTATCAGGAAAGTAGGACCAATCTGAAATGGAAAATCAAAAGGGATAAAAGGGGTCATGAAATATCATTACCAAACAGGGTTAAAGAAAATCCCAAAGGCTTTTATTCGTATATAAGGAGCAAGAGGGTGACGAGAGAAAGGGTTGGCCCACTCAAGGAAAAAGGAGGAAAGTTATGCGTGGAGTCAGAGAAAATGGATGAGATTCTTAATGAGTGCTTTACATCGGTATTCACCAAGGAGAGGGAAATGATGAATGTTGTGGTTAGGGATTGATATTTGATTACTCTCGGTCAAGTCAGCACAGGGAGGGAGGAATTTTGGGGTATTCAAAAAGGCATTAAGGTGGACAAATCCCCAGGCCCAGATGGGAGCTATTCCAGTTTACTGAGGGAAATGAGAGAGGAAATAGCTGGGGCCTTGTCGCAAACTTGAACACGGGTGAGGTCCCAGAGAACTGGAGAATTTCTTATATTGTCCCCTTGTTTAAGAAGGGTAGCCAGGATAATCCAGGTAATTATAGACTAGTGAGCCTGATGTCAGTGGTAGGGAAGCTGCTGGAGAAGATACTGAGGGATAGGATAAATGTACATTTGGATGAAAATAGACTTATCAGTGATAAGCAGTATGATTTTGTGCAGGTAATGTCATGTCTCAGCAACTCAATAAAATTCTTTGAAGAAATGACAAAACTGATTGATGAGGGAAGGGCTGTAGATGTCATATACATGGACTTCAGTAAGGTGTTTGATCAGGTTCCCCATGGTAGCCTGATGAAAAAATCGAAGTCACATGGGGTCCAGGGTGTTCTAGCTACATGGATAGAGAACAGGCTGGGCAACAGGAGACAGAGAGTAATAGTGGAAGGGAGTTGCTCAAAATGGAGAACTGTGACCAGTGGTGTTCCACAGGGATCTGTGCTGGGACCACTCTTATTTGTGACATGCACAAATGATCTGGAGGAAAGCATAGGTTGACTGATTATTAAGTTTGCAGATGATACTAAGATTGGTGAAATAGCAGGTAGTGGAGGGGTTTGTCAGAGAATACAGCAGAACATAGATAGATTGGAGAATTGGGCAGAGAAACAGACAGATGGAGTTCAATCTGGTCAAATGTGAGATGATGAATTTTGGAAAATGCAATTCCAGAGTGAACTATATAGTAAATGGAATGCCCTGGGGAAAACTGATGTACAGAGAGGTCTGGGTGTTCAGGTCCATTGTTCCCTGAAGGTGGCAATGCAAGTCAATAGAGTGGTTAAAAAGGTAGATGGCATGCTTTCCTTCATCGGACAGGGTACTGAGTACAAGAGTTGGCAGGTCATGTTAAAATTGTATTGGACTTTGGTTCAGCCACATTTGGAAAACTGTGTAGAATCCTGGTCACCACATTATCAGAAGATTGTGGATACTTGGGAGAGTATGCAAAGGAGGTTCATCAGAATTGAGGTATGGAGGGCATTAGTTATAAAGAGATGTTGAGTAGATGTAGGATTATTTTTATTGGAAAGATGAAGGTTGGGGGGGCCAGATTGAGGTCGACAAAACCGTGAGAGGTGTAGACAGGGTGGATAGCAAGAAGCTTTTCCCCGGGATGCGGGACTCAATGACCAGGGGTCATGAGTTCAAGGTGAGAGGGGAAACATTTAAGGGAGATATGCATGGAAAGTTGATTATGCAGGGGTGGGTGCCTGGAATATGTTGCCAGTGGAGATGATATAGATAGGCATGACAACCTCATTTAAGATGTACCTGGGCAGATACATGAACGCGCAGGGAGCAAAGGGATACAGATCCTTGGGAAATAGGTCTCAGGTTTAGATAGAGGATCTGGATTGGCGCAGGCTTGGAGGGCCGAAGGGCTGTTGCTATGCTGTAATTTTCTTTGTTCTTTGTTCTTTGTTCTTTGGACTGAGGAAGCTCAGATGAACAGAGCGATCTTTGTGTACTTGTCAGCTGATTCCTGAATGTGGCAAGACAGGTTAACAGAGCGGTTATGGAAGCATATGGGACACTTGCCTTTGTCATTTCAGGTATTGGTTATAAAAGCAGGAGGATATGTTGCAGTTAAGCAGAACATTGGTTAGGCCACAGCTGGAGTACTGTGTGCAGTTCAGGTCACCACACTGTAGGAAGGATGTGATTGCACTGGGTGTGGTACAGAGGGGAATCACCAGGATGTTGTGTGCGATGGAACCTTTCAGTGATGAAGAGAAATTGGATCAGCTCAGGTTGTTTTCTTCAGAGCAGAGAAGGTGGAGGGGGGACCTGATCGAGGTGTATAAGGTTATGAGGGGAATGGACAGGGTGGAGAGAAAGCAGCTGTCTCTTTCGTGGGAGGGTCAATAACAAGTTGGCTCCATTCAATGTGAAAGATAGGAGGTTTCAAGATGTTTTTCATCCAGAGAGTGGTGTGGGTCTAGAATGCACAGCCTGGGAGGGTAGTTGAATTGGGAAGCCTCACAAAATTTAAAAAGTACTTGGATGAGCAGTTGAAATGTCATAACATTCAAACTATGGGCCTCATGTTGGAAAGTTGGACTGGTGTAGGTTTAGTGTAGTTTGGCTGGTACACAGTTAATGGGCTGAAGGGCCTCTTCTATACTGTGCGATTTTATGATTGTATTGTGTGCAGTTTTGGTTTCCTTATCTGAGGAAGGATGTTTTGGCTGTGGGGGGACGGCAGCGAAGGTTTACCAAACTGATTCCGGGGATGACAGCACTTAGATCTGAGGAGAAACTGGATTGGTTAGGATTATATTCACTGGAGGTTAGAAGATTGAGAGGAATCACTTTGAAACCTGTAAAGTACTAACAGGACAAGACCGGAAAAACACAGGAAGGATGTTCCTGATGACTGGGGAATTCAGAACCAGGAATTACAGTTTACAGAAAAGGGAAAGGCCATTTCAGACTGAGATGAGGAGACATTTCTTTAGCCAGAGCCTGGGGAGCTAGTGGAATATTCTGTCACAGAAAGCAGTTGAGACCAAAACATGAAATAGTTTCATGAAGGAGATAGGTATTGTTCTTAGGACTAAAAGGACTAAAGGTTATGGGGAGAAAGTGGGAACAGGGGATTAAGTTGGATGATCAGCCATGGTCATATTGAATAGCAGAGCCCATTCGAAGGGCTGAATGGCCTCCTCCTGCTCCTAGTTCCTTTGTTTCTATGTTTGAGAGACTGTTCATAAACATGGAAACATATGGAATTATAGAGTCATAGAGTCATCGAGTCCTACAGTACAAAGACAGGCCCTTTGGCCCAAACTGGACCGTGCTGACCAAAATGTCCATCCACATTAACCCTATTTCCCTTCACTTGGTCCATATCCTTCAAAAGTTTACCTATGTATTTGTCCAAATGCCTTTTAAATGTTGTTAATGCACCCGCCTCAATCACTTCGACGAGCAGCTCACTCCATATGTGTACCACCCTCTGTGTAAAAATGTAGCCACTCAGGTTCCCTTTTTCTCTTTCCCCTCTGACCTTAAACTGTTGCCCTATCGCTCTTAATTCCCCAACCCTGGGAAAAAGACTGAGTGCAATCACCCTATCCATGTCTCTCATGGTCTTATACACTTCTAAAGGATTCCCCTTCAGTCTCCTACACTCTTAGAAAAATGTCCTAGCTTGTCCAACCTTTCCCAAAAACTCAGACTTCTCAACTCCTGTACCCAGTGCCCCAACTGATAATGGCCAGAGCACCAAAAGCCTTCTTCACTGCCCTGTTCAATTGTAACTCAACTTTCAGAAAACCGTGTACCTGAACTGCAAGATCCCACTGTTCCACTACACTCCTTAAGCCCTACACAATGAAACCCCGACCTTGATTTAATTTTCTAAAATTCAAGACCTCACACTAATCTACATAAATTTAATTTTCATTTCTCTTCCCACTTCCCCCGCTGATCAAGGTCCTGCCGCAATATCTGATAATTTCTATGATACCACCATTTGTAATGTCTTCTGCAAACTTACTAATCATGCCTTACAGATTTTCATCCAAATCATTGATACACATAACCAACAGTAATGGGCCCAGCACCTAGCCCTCAGGCACTCCACTGGACTCAGGCGTCCAGTCTGACAAGCATCTTTCCACCATTAACCTCTGCTTTCTCCCATCAAACCAATTAGTGAAAAGTATTTGTCTTATGTCAGGAATTAGTTTGGAGGAAGGAGTCAGAGAGGACGGAAAATGTGTGTGTCCTCTAATGAGCAAGATGTGAATAGTGGTGTCCCAGGGATCTGTGCTCAGCTATGCACGATGTTTCTCAATGATGTGCATAAAGGATTAGAGAGCCATATATCCAAGATTGCTATCGACACTGAGTGAGGCAGCTTGGAGGAGGTCATAGAGATAGGGAAGGTGGAGGACAGGGAGAGAGTTGAGAACAAGGATAAGAATTTGAAAATTGAAGTGTTTCTGGGCCAGGAGCCAATGTAAACATGGGGTGGAGGGGGTTGGTGGAATGGGACTTGGTGCAAGTTGGGATATGGGCAGCAGAATTTGGAATGAGCTCAAGATTATGGAGGGCTGTGATTGTGATGAGTGCAAGTACAGCATTGGAATGGTCATGTTTGGAGTCCCAGACATGGCTGAGATTTTCGATATGGAGTTCAGATCATTTACATAGATGTGGCCAAGGATATAACGATAACAGCAGACAGTGCTCAGAGAGAGGGCTGGAGTTTATACCAGAATCTGAGGAGGATGGTTTTGATCTTCCCAATGTGTTTCACAGTGAGCCTGGCTCCTCAGCCCTGACTGCTCTTAGCTGCTGTGATTGTCACTGATTGGACACTTATTATTAGAGATTCTGACCACACCAGAAAGCCCCAGTGTAAAAAATAACTGCAAAGACTGTCAGATCGCAAGGTTGAAACTTCACCAAGAGAGGAAGTGAAAGAAGGAGCTCGGAGCAGCTGGACGTTTGTTATTGAGACGGGAGAAAACTGTGAACTGTCTGCACTCCCTGGAATCTGACAGCACAGGAAGCTGGTTCTGGGATTTGTTTTGCAGAAACAGCACAGTGATGGAAAAAGTATCAGTCATTCTCTCACAGACACACACGCCTGCACTCGGAGATCAGAAACAGAATCCAGCAGCAGCTCTGTCTCCAAGCTGTGAAACCTGCACAGAATTTTTCCCTCATTCAGTTTTTAACTGGCGGGGTAGACCAAGCAGGGGAGGCAACACAGTGGTGTGTACAGTCGGAAGGGAGTTGCCCTGGGAGACCTCACCATTAACTATGGAACCCATGAAGCCACATGACAGCAGGTCAAACATGGGGAAGGAAACCTCCTGCTGATTACCACACAGCACCGCCCTCCCCTCCAACCTCAACTAAGCAGTCAGTCCTCCTCCATGTTGAACAACACTTGGAGGGAGCACTGAGGATGGGAAGGATGCAGGATATACCCTGAGTAAGGGACTTCAAAGTCCACCATCAAGAGCTGCTCAGAAGCATCACTACTGAGCAAGCTGGTCAAGTTCCACCTGATTCAGCTGCTCGACTGGACATGGGGCAGGTGGTGAGGGAACCAACAAGAGGGAAAAACATACTCACTATCACCCTCGCCAATCTGCCTGCTGCTGGTGTATCTGTCCATGACAGTATCAGTAAGAGTGACCACCGCACAGTCCGTGTGGAGACAAAATCTCATCTTCACATTGAGAATACCTTACATTTTGTTCGGTAAGAGATACAGGATGTCAGGAAGAACTTTGTTTTTAGCAGCAATTGGTAATGACTTGGAAATTAGTGCCAATTCAGGTGAGGCAGGTGAAGACACTCAGTGATTGCAATGGCAGATTGGATGGGCCCTTGATGGAAATAAACCTGCAAAGCTCTGGGGGTCGAGTAGGGAAGGGGGTGGGACTGACTGGATTGCTCCTTGAAATGACAGCATTTACCTGACAGGCTGAATGTTCTCCCCCTGTGCTGGAAATAGGTCTCACTCAATGAAGGGTTCACAATTAGAGAGTTTGGATGCAGTAAATACAGGACAAATTGTTTCTCCAGGCAGGAGGGTCAGTAACCAAAGGGCACGCATTTCAGAAAGGGTCTGAAGAACAAGAGAGAAGATAGGAACATTTTTATCCAGCGAGTTCATGATGACTCTCTGCAAGGTGAGTGGAAGTGGATTCAACAGCAACTTTCAAAAGGGAATTTGGAGAAATAGCTGAAAAGGAAACAATTGCAGAGTTGTACGTGAAGGGCTGGGTAAATGGGACTCATTGGACTAATGTGACTGTCACAATCGGCCCAGTGACTTCTGGCTGTGTTGTATAAGAGCTTACACACACTTAGACTCACCTTTACACAAAGACTGGGAGAAACAGACAACCCAGTTTACAGAAGAGTGTTTTCTCAAGCAAAATACTCTTGAACCAACTCAGGGAACAGGCCAGACTAGATTTACCAGAATAAGTCAGCAAATCAATGGCAAAGCAACAGTGAACCAAAAGTGATGGAAGTGAACAGGAAATTCAATAGCACAGCCATTGAGAGGGGGAGGGATGAAGGGCAGAGAGCACGCAGTAGGGGTTTGAAGGCTCTGCTGTCAATGGTGGGATGGAGGAAGCAGCAATGGGCAGGAGACCAGAGACAGAAGATGGAAGGGGGAGGGAGGGAATGTGAGTCTGCAGCAGGACGCAGAGTGAGGGAGGAGGGAGGCCATGGAGGCAATTGGCTGGCAGTGAGGTCGGGGGTCATTCTGGAACAACACATGGTAAGACAGGGAAGAGACCACTCCATATCAGACAAGCTGGCATTTATGGAATGTGGATCCAGGAAGATGGGAGAGGACATTGGAATCATAGATTTAGGAGGTGGGACAAGCAGGAATTAGGGTTTCTGTGCAGAGACAGACAATATGATTAAGATTGAAATAAGAGACATATGTGGTGGACACAATGTCAGTTTTGCAGCTCAGATACTGGACAATCCAATGGGAAGGAGGCCCATGTTGACTGGTCCTATGGGAAGGTGGCCCATGTATACATCATCATAGAGTCATAGAGGATTACAACATGGTATCAGGCCCTTCAGCTCTACTCATCCATGCTGACCAAGTTTCCAAAACTGAACTAGTCCCATTTGCCTGTGTTTGGCCCAATCCTCTCTAAATCCTTCCTATCCATGTTCCTGTAAAAACGTCCTTGAAATGTAGTAATTGTACTCGCCTCTACCACTTCCTCTGGCAGCTCATTACACATACACACCATCCTCTGTGTGAAAAGGTTGTCTCTCGGGCCCCATCAAATTCTTTCCTCTCTCGACTTAAACCTATTCCTTCTAGTACTGGACTCCCCTGCACTGCGGAAAAGACTTTAGCTATTCACCTTATCTATGACCCTCATGATTATATAAACCTCTATAAGGTCACCCCTCAATCTCCTGCATTCCCTGGAAAACATTTCAGCCTATCCATCCTTGCCTTATGATTCAAACCTTCCAATTAATCTTTCTTTTACCCAAACCAGTGTAATAACTTCCTACCTAAAGCAGGGTGAGCAGAAATGTACACAGTGTCCAAATATGGTCTTCCCAATGCCTTGCACAGCTGTAACATGATGTCCCAGCTCCTGTACTCCCTGCTTTGACCAGTGAAGGTGAGCACGTCAAATACCCTCTTCACCACCCTGTCTACCTGTGACACCACTTTCAAGGAACTATGTACCTGTACCCCTCAGTCTCTCTGTTCAACAACACTCACCTTGGCTCTACCATTAATTGTGTAATTTGTGCCCTGGTTTGTCTTACCAAAATGCAACTCCTTCCATTTATCGAAATTAAACTCCATCTGGATTTGTTGACCCACTGGCCCAGTTGATCAAGATGACATCACACTGTTGGATAACCTTCTTTCCTGCCCACGATGCCAACAATTTTAATGTCAGCCACAAACTTCCTGACCATCCCTGCTATTTTCTCATCCAAATTGAGCATATAAATGATGAACAACAGTGGATCCAGGATTGATTCTTGTGGCAGACGGCTGGTCACTGGCCTCCAGTCTGAAGAACAACCCTCTCTCACCAGCCTCTGCCTCCTACCATTAGGCCAATTTTATATCCAATTGGCGAGCTCTCCCTGGATCCTATGTGATATAATCTTACTAAATAGTCTACCAGGGGAACCTTGTCTAAGACCTTGCTAAAGTCCATGTCGACAGAGTGTACTGCTCTACCTTTATCTATCTTCGTGATTACTTCTTCAAAAACTCAGTCATCTACTCGTCTCCAACCGAAACTCCAGTGAATAGGAGGCCCATGTTTACTGGTCTCTGTTGGAGGTTCCAGCAGGAAGGAGGCCCATGTTTACTGGTCTCTGTTGGAGGTTCCAGCAGGAAGGAGGCCTATGTTTACCGGTCGCTATTGGGTATGGGGGTCAGTTCCTTTCTGTTGTAACTGTGTGATAGTCCAACCCTCATCCCAGTGAAACAGCCTGACTCAGAGACTCATCATGCAAGTGGAAGGAAAGGGAAAGGGATTGGAACATGTTGTGAATGTACAGGATGGGTCAGTGGGTCAGAATCTGTCCTGTCCCTCCAGCTCACACTGATGGCCTGAGGATATCCTCTCTCTGTTGGGCCTTCATGGAATGAGCTTTGTGTCCAAACCTGTCCTCAGTGAGAAGAGGCCAACAGCACAGAATTGTCTTTCTTTTGACAAGAATTTGTTTGTCCTCCTGAGCAAGGCCAAACCCTGGTCAATTTGGGAAATGGGGAGTTACTCCAGGCAAATACATCCTTCTGGGGTAAAGGGTTAATGTCCATTAGTGGTGCAGAGCAGAGGGAGATTTATCCTGCATTCAACTGTCACCACCCAGGACACTGTCAGAAAGAGAGAGAAGCGAGACAGAGAGAGAGAGAGTTTCTGTGTGTGTGTGTGTGTGTGTGATATGAGTATGGTTAGAGACAGAATGCCAGAAAGGGAGGGAGAGAGACTGTAGATTGGGATGCAGAGAGGGAGGGAGAGACAGAGGGAGGAATAGAGAGGGGCAGATAACATTTGGTTGCTTTCAATTATAGCGAGAGATGGAGTGAGTGACGGAGACAGAGAAAGATGCAGAAATAGAGATTATGAGACGGAGTGAGGAACTGGGAATGAGTTGGAGGGAGTGGCTTTGAGACAGAGAAAGAGAATATGAAAGAGATTAACAGTGGGGGAGAGAGAGATCGAGGTAGAGAGAAAGAAGTGTAAGGTGTGAGTCAGAAAGGGAGATCGAGAGAGAGAGAGATAGAGAAAGAGAGAGAGAGAGAGAAGAGGACAGGTCCTGGTCACCACATTCTGGGAAGGATGTGATTGTACTTGAGAGGGTACGGGGAGATTTCCCAGAATGCTGCCTGAATGTGAGCTTTGAGATAAGATTAGAAAGGTTGGGGTTGTTTTCCTTGGAGCAGTGAAGGCTGAGAGGGGACCTGATAGAGGGGTATAAGGTTATTTGGGGCAGTGATAGTGTGGGTAGGAAGGCACTTTTTACATGAGTAAAGGACTCAGTAACCAGGGACCGAGATTGAAGGTAACACAGACATGGACACACAGAAACTCGGAGCTGGAGCAGGCCATTTGGCCCTTTGAGTCTGCTCTGTCATTCAGTATGATCATGGCTGACCCTCTCTCTCAAAGCCATATTCCTGCTTTCTCCCCATTCCCTTCATGCTGTTAAAATGCAAAACAATTATCTCTCTCTTTTTCTTGATATATTCAGTGGTAGAGAATTCCACAGGTTGACCACCCTTTGAGTGAAGAAATGTTTCCTCATCTCAGTCCTAAATGGTCGACCCTGTATCCCCCTGAGACTGGGTCCCCTTTTTTGAGACTCCCCAGCCAGGGGAAACCTCCTCCCTGCCCAGCCCTGTTAGAATTTTATATGTTTCAATCAGATTCCCTCTCATCCTTCTGAACTTGAGTGAGTCCAGGCCCAGTCAAGTTGGAGAGTGAGAGGGGAATTGAGGAGAAATGTTTTCACCCAGAGGGTGGTGAGAGTCTGGAACTCACTGCCTGAAAGGCTGGTTGAGTCACAAATTCTCGTGACATTGGAGCAGTGTTTAGATATTCCCTTGTGTTGCTGTAACCTCCAGGGTAATGGGCCAAGAGCTGGAGGATGGGATTAGTGTCATCAGATCTTTGTTTAACAGCACAGATACAATGGGCCAAATGGCCTCATTCAGTGCTGTTCACATCAATGACTCTCTGAGACAGTGAGAAAGAGAGAGAGAGAGAGAAGAGGAAGTGTGAGGGGCTGACGTGGCTCTCTCTGCCTGATTCCATTTACATATTGAGGAACACCCAGTCAGACTCTCACAGACTGCAGCTTTATAAAGCAGAGCCCAGTGAAGGGAGAGTTTATCAGGAACCAGGCACAGGGACAGGAGTACACACCATGATTTCACACATCCAGCTGATCTGGCCCCTGGCATTCTGTGTCGCAGGTACAAATCTCTCTCCTTCCACCTTGAATCTTTAGCTGTTCTCCATTTCTCTTCAATTCCACTGACTTGTGATTGAAGGGAAAATGCTGAAACCAGAGGAATGTTCAGTGTTTCCAACAATCTCTCATTTGACAGGCTCTTTCTGTGACAGTTCTGACTTCACTGTGTTTCTCTCTGACCCCTCAGGTATCAATGGGGACATCACCATGACCCAGTCTCCCCCGGTGCTGTCAGTGGGACCGGGCCACACTGTAACCATCACCTGTACGGCCAGTCAATCTGTTAGCAACTATGTTAACTGGTACCAGCAGCGAGAAGGTCAGAAACCCTCTCTCCTGATCTATTATGCAACAAATCGATTCACAGGAGTCTCCAATCGATTCACGGGCAGTGGATCAGGGACCAGTTTCACCCTGAAAATCAGCAACGTTCAGAATGAGGATGTCGCTGACTATTACTGTCAGCAGGGTAGCAGCTCCCCCTACACAGTGTTACAGAGCCATACAAAAACCTCAATAGGCACAGTCCCACTGCCTGTACTGACACATCCAGTTACATATAAATGTAAATGAACAAACTAACCCATGCTGGATTGTCACTGTCCACTACACACTCCAGTCTCTGTGGTGTCCACCATTTACTGAAGGCCTCAAGTTTCCCTCTGACACTCCATCGCCACACGTGAAGAACAGCTGCAAAACTTAACATTGAAAAATACATTTGACAAACCGCCCGAGCCCAGCTGGACACAACCCAGAGAGACAGAGACAGAAAGACACATGAATGAGGGAGAGAGAAAGAGAGTGAGAGGGAGAGTGTGAGAGTGAGTGAGAAAGGGAAGCAAAGAGCAGAGATTTTTGTTCACTCTCTGCACTGGGAGCTCTCACTGTGGCTTACGTTCGGGAAAGGAACCAAGCTCCGACTGAGTAAGTAAACCTCAATCCTCCATTATAAATCCTGTCAATACTGAAACACACTTTCTAAAACACAAATGCTGAATTGTTGAAGGTATTAGTGAGAAGCTGCAGTGAATGAAATAGTTGATTAAGGAGCACTGTGTCTAACAGGGTGTCCAACTGTATTTCTTTAGTTCCATTGTCCATTTAAGCAGCAAGATATAAGTCAGTCAGTTTTACTCACCGTGAGGAGGAGCTCTGCCCATTTGCAGCCTGTGGTCCCATTCCTGCAGCATGGAGTGAAATCAGTGAGTAGCCTCCTGCCAGTCTCAGTGTGACGATCATGGGCAGAGTTTGATGCGAGCTCTGGCTCCCTGTCCCAGTCTCTGATCTCACTGACCTCAGCAGCAGCAGCAGCAGCAGCAGCAGCAGCACAGTGAGACACCGAGCTCCCACCTCCCCCAGCTTTAACTCTGCTCAATCACACAATCACAGAATTGTTACAGTGCACACGGAGGCCGTTCCGCCCATCCTGTCTGGGCCGGCTCTCCGAATGAGCAATTCACTGAGTGTCATTCTCCTGCCTTCTCCCTGTCACCCTGCACATTGTTCCTTTTCGAATAACAGTCTCATTCCCTTCAGAATGTTTCAATTGAAGCTGCCTCCACCACACTCTCAGGCAGTGCATTCCACACCTTAACCACTCACTGGCTGAAAATGTTTTTCCTCATCTCATTTTTGATTCTCTCACTAATTACTTTAAATCTGTGCCCTCTCCTTCTCAATACTTTCATGAGTGGGAACATTTTTTCCCTATTTCCTCTGGCCAGACACCTCCTGATTTTGAATTCCTCAAACAAATTTCCTCTCAGCCTTCACTTCTCCAAGGCAGACAGTCCAAACTTCTCCAACGTTTGTTCACAACTGACTTTCCTCATCCATGAACCTCCTATTTGAATTTTTTTACCCCATCTCCAAAATATTCACATCCTTCATGAATTATTCCCCTTATCTTTTCCCGTAGTCCCATTTGCTTGCATTTAGCTAATTTCTCCCATACCGTTCCTGTCCATGTACCTGTTCAAATGCCTTTTAAATGTTGTTATCATACTCACCTCTACAACTTCCTCTGGCAGCTCATTCAAGACATGCACCATCCTCTATGTGAATGAGATGCACCTCAGGTCCCTTTTGAATCTTTCCCCTCTTGCTTTAAACCTCTGCTGTTTAGTTTTGGACTCCCTTACTCGGGGGAATAAACCTGAGCTAGTCATCTTATCTATGGCCATTATCATTTTATAAACCTCTAAAATGTCACCCAGCAGTCTCTGACCTTCCAAGGGAAATAGCCCAGGCCTAACCAGCCTCTCCTGAGAACGCAAACCCTCCAGTCTCGGTGACATCCTTGTCATCCTTTTTACACCCTTTCCAATTTAATGACATCCTTCCAATAGCAGGGTGACTGGGAATGGGCCTGATCAATACCTTGGAGAATCGTAACAACTCCCACACGTAATGCTCTGACCGATAGAAGCAATTGTACCAAATGCTTTCTTCACCACCCTGTCGACATGTGACACCAGTTTCAATCCTCTATGTGCCTCCACCCCTTGGTCTCCCTGTTTGACAACACTCCCCATGGCCCCACAATTAACTGTGTTAGCCCTGACCTGGTTTTTGTACCAAAATGTAACACCTCCCTATTATCTCAATGTGTAATGTAAATGTACTCTCAAATAGCCTTCTTCTCTGTCCATGAAACCAACAATGTTAGTGTCATCTGCAAACTCACAACCATGCCCCCTATATTCTCATTCAATTTGTTTCTATAAATGATGAACAATGATGAACCCAGAACCAATCCTTTTGCCACATCTCTGGTCACAGGCTTCCAGTCTGAACAACCATTATCTACCACCACTCTCTGTCTCCAACCATTAAGCCAACTTTGTATCAGTTAGCTTGCCCTCCCTGGATCCAACTTGATCTAACTTACTAACCAATTGACCATGCAGCACCTTGTCAAAGGTCTTGCTAAAGTCCATGTAGACAATGTCTACCCTCTGCCCTCAGCTATCTTCTTGGTCATGTCTTCAAAAAACTCAATCAAATTTGTGAGACATGTTTTCCCACTGACAAAGCTTTGTGGATTATTCTTAATCAATCCTTGTCTTTCCAAATGCATTTAGATCCTTTCTGTCAAAATCCCCTCCAACAACTTACCACTATCAGACTCACCGGTCTATAATTCCCAGGGTATTCCTTGCAGACCTTCCTAAATATCAGCACAAAATTAGCCATGCTCCAGTCTTCCAGCACATCACCTGTGGCTGTTGATGATACAAACATCTCACCAAGGGGTGTCAAAGTCTCTTCCCAAGCTTCCCACAAAGTACTGGGATGGAGCTGATCAGCTCCTGGGGATTTATCTACCTTTATGAGTTTAAAGAACAGATTACTGCACCTCTTCTCCTGTAATATGGACTCTTCTCAAGACATCAACATTTATTTCCTGAATTTCCTTCACTTCGATGTCCTTCTCAACCATAAATACTGCGGCAATATAGTAGATTAGTAACTCATTCATATTTTGTTTTAAAATAAAATATGAAAATTCTAAGAGTGAGACATTTGGAGGTGATCCATGGGATATGATCCATGGTCATGACTTTACTCTAGATTGTTCTTTGTCCTTTTCCACTGTCTCCCGAAACCTTGTGATACAATTGTCACTCTTCCCTAAATGTCCTCTGACTGACACTCAATATACTTGGGCCTCCTCATTCCCAAGATCCAGGTCTGGCAGAGCTTCCTTTCTGATTGGAATGGGAACACACGACTGGAGAAAATTCACCCGAGCACACTCTCACAACTCTGGCCCCTCTCTGCCCTTCACACAGCTCCGATTTCATTCTATATTCTGATAATTAAAGTTGCCCAAATGTGTGCTGTGAATTTCTTCCAGATTTCTTCCTCTACATCCTTCCCTCTAGTTGGTGACCGACAGACTGCACTGAACAACCTGATTGCACCTTTTTTGTTCCTTATCTCAAACCAAATCCATTCTGCCCTTGACCCCTCTGGGACATCCTCTTTCTCCAGTTCTGCACCTATCTTAACCAATCCCACACCTTCTTCCCCTTTTCCTATCTTTATTGAACACCTTGTATCCAGGAATATTTAACACCCAGTCCTGTCCTCATTTGAGCCTCATCTGTAAGAGCAACAACACCAGATTTCCACTTGGTAATATGCGTCTGTAACTCCCCAATCTTACTCCCCATACTCCACGCAGGCCCATACATGCACACAGTCAGTTGGATTTAGAAATTATTACTCTCTCCCTCACTGTGACCTGGCCAAATAAGTTACTCTTCCTTACTTTAGAGTATCTATCTCTTGCATGATTCTGTTTTCCTTGGTGTTCCTCCCTGATATTTCCTCCTGGTTCCCACAGCCCCCCTTCCATGTTCATTTAAACCCTCTCCAACAACACCAGCAAATCACCCCACAAGGAGCTCAGTTCTGTTCAGGAGCAACCCATCTGGTCTATAGAGGTCACATCTCCAACAAAATCATTCCCAATGTCCCAAGAATCTCAAACGCTCCCTCCTGGATCACCTTTCCAGCCTCAGATACACCCTGCCTTATCCTTCTGTTCCTATCCTCACTTGCATTGGTCACTGGGAGTAGTCCAGAGATTTACAATTTTGAGCTCCTGTTGCTAATTGCCTCCAGAGCTCCCTAAATTCTGACTGCAGGACCACATCCCTTTTCTCCCTCTGTCACTGGGACCACAACTGCTGCCTGTTCCCCCTCTCCCCTCAGGGTGGGAGACAACACACCATCCTGGAATTCCATCTGCAGCTGCAGAAACACCTATCGATTGCACTCACTCTCGAATCTCCTCTCACTATCGCTCTTCCAGTCTACCTTGTGCCTCCCTGTACAGCTGAGTCCCAGTGGTGCCATGGACTTGACTCTGGCTGCACTCCCCAGATGAACCATCATTCTCATCAGGATTCCAAACTGAAACCTGGTTGGACAGTGGGATGCACTCAGGGGATTCCTGTACGAGCTGCCTGGTCCTTTTGGACTGTCTGCTGCTCCCCTATTCCCTCTCTCCCTGCATACTCTGAAGCTTCAGAGTGACCACATCTAGAAACGTGCTTTCCACGGAGCTCTCAGCCTCACAGACGCTCCGCACTGACACCAGCTGCTGCTCAAGCTCCGAAACCCAGAGCTCCAATTGCTGTCACTGACCACACTTCCTGAACTCATGGTGTTCCAGGAGATGGGAAGCATCCTGAAGTTCCCACATGGAACAGGGTGCACACTCTCACCACTCCCTGGTTATCCCTTGATAAAGTTCTGATGACAAACAGCTCCAGCTGGGCTCAAATCCAGGCCTTTCAGTGTTCCAGGGTTTTGCAGAGTTTGTTCAAAAGACAATATGATAACAGAGTAGAATTAGGCCATTCGGCCCATCAAGACTGCTGTGCTGTTTGGGCATGGCTGATGTGTTTCTCACGACCATTCTCCTGCCTTCTTCCCATTATCTTTGATCGCCTTCCCAATCAGGAACCTATCAATGTCCGTCCGAAACACACTCAATGCCTTCACCTCTGCAGCATGAGTTCCACAGATTAAC
The DNA here is from genome assembly GCF_037043375.1 of Chiloscyllium plagiosum. Classification (NCBI taxonomy): domain Eukaryota; kingdom Metazoa; phylum Chordata; class Chondrichthyes; order Orectolobiformes; family Hemiscylliidae; genus Chiloscyllium; species Chiloscyllium plagiosum. Next base: position 114,549,127 of record NW_028270147.1, read on the forward strand.
CACCCTCTGGCAGAAGAAATTCCTCCTCATCTCAGTCCTAATGGATTATCCCTAAAGTCTGTGGCTGTGCCCTCTGGCCAATGTTTCTCTTACTGGTGGAAACATCTCGTCCCCGCCCACTTTATCCAGACCTTTCCGTATTCTGTAAGTTTCAATGTGATCTCCGCATATCCTTAAGAACTGTATCAAGTCCACATCCAGAGTCCTAAATCTCTCCTCAACAGACCAGGCTGTCACCCCCAGGGTCATTCTCATAAACCTCCTCTGGATCTCCCCCAATGCAAGCACATCCCTCCTTAGATACAGGTCCCAAAACTGTTCACAATATTCCAAATGCAGTCTGACCAGAGTCTCATACAGCCTCAGCACTACACACCTGCTCTTGTATTCTAACTCAGTTGAAATGAATGCTAACATTGCATTTGTCTTCCTAATTGCCAACTGAACCTACATATTAACCTTAAGTGAAATCTGAAAGAGGACTCCTAAGTCCCTTTATCTGTCACTTCTTTGCCCACTCTCTGAGCCTTTCCAGTCCTTCTGCAGCCTCCCTGCTTCCTCAATTCTCCCTGCCCCTCCCCTCATCTTTGTGTTATCAGCAAATTTAGTAACAATGCCCTCAGTTCCTTTTCCCAGATCGTTAATATATAATTAATTGTTACATGAATAGCTGAGGTCCCAACACTGCCCCCTGCTGAACTGCATGAGGCACCAGCTGCCATCCTGCAAAAGACCCATTTATTTCCACTCTCTGTCCACGTCAGTACTGGGTTCCAAACCCCATGGGCTCTTATGTTATTTAGCAGCCTCCTGTGTGGCAACTTGTCAAAGGCCTTCTGGAAACCCAAACAGATAATGTCCATTGGCTCTCCTTTGTCTAACTTGCTCATTGATATTATTTCATATACTTCCCAGCTTCTCCCTCTCGAACTGCAGGGTGAATTGTATCACATTATGGTCACTGCCCCCTCAGGGTTCACTCACCTTCAGCTCCCCAATCAGGGCTGCCTCATTACACATCACCGAATCCAGAATTACCTGTTTCCTAGTGGGTCTACCACAAACTGTTCCAAAAAAAAGCATCTCGCAGACATTCCATGAATTCCTTTCCTTGAGATCCATTCCCAACCTGACTTTCCCAGTCCACCTGCATATTGCAGTCCCCATGATTATTGTAATAATCCCTTTCTTACATGCATTTTCTATCTCCTGATTTATTTTCTGCCCCACATCCCGGCTGAGAGGAGACTTGTACATAATTCCCATCAAGCTCTTTGCTATTTTGTGGGTCCTTAAGTTGACTCACACAGATTCTATGCTTTCCAACTCCATATTTCCTCTTGCTGTCGATGTAATTTCAGTTCTTCCTGACAGGGTAAACCTGCTCCTCCCACACACACCCCCACCACCCTCACACCTCTACGCATCATTAGAAACATAGAAAATAGCTGCAGGAATAGGCCACTCAGCCCTCTGAGTCTGCACCACCGTTCAATATGATCATGGCTGATTACGCAATCTGTTATCCCATTCCCACTCCACCCCCATATCTCTTGATTCCACAGGTTCACAACATCGGAATAACTTAACCCTTAATCTTCGACTGTGACCCCTAGTTTTGGATTTTCCTAATATCAAGAACATTCTTCCAGCATCAAGCCTGTCAAATCCCATCAGGATTTTATATGTTTCTGTGAGATTCCTCTCATTCTTCTAAATCCCAGTGAGTACAAGCCCAGTTGATCCAGTCTTTCCTCATATGTCAGTCCTGCTGTCCCGGGAATCAGTCTGGAGAACCTTTGCTGGACTCCCTCAATAGCAAGAATGTCCTTCCTCAGACGAGGAGACCAAACCTGCACATAATACTCAAGCTGAGGCCTTAATTCCGCAAGACATCCTTACTCCAGTACACAAATCCTCTCACTGTGAAGGCCAGCATGCCATTAGCTTTCCTCACTGCCTGCTGCACCTGCATGCCCCCTTTCAGTTACTGTTCCACCATGACACCCAACTCTCATTGCACCTCACCTTTTCCTAAACTTTCACCATTCACTGATAATCTGACTTCCTGTTTTACCACCAAAGTGGATAATCTCACATTTACCCAAATTATATTGCATTTGCCAAGTATTTGTCCACTCAGCCAGCCTGTCCAAGTCACTCTGCAGCCTCTTAGCATCCTCCTCACAGCACACATTGCCACCCAACTGAGTGTCATCTGCAAATTTGGAGGGATTGCATTCAATTCCTTTGTCCATATCATTTATGTATATTGTGAACAGCTGGGGTCCCAGCACTGAACCCTACGGTACCCCACTCATAACTGCCTGCCACTCTGAAAGGGACCCATTTATTCCAACTCTCTGCTTTCTATCTGCCAACGAGTTCTCTCTCCATGTCAATACATTACCTCCAATACCATGAGGTTTAATTTTGCTCACTAATCTCTTGTATGGGACCTTGTCAAAAGCCTTTTGAAAGTCCAGAACACAACATCCACTGGGTCCTGAGGGAGGGTCACTCAATCTGAAATGTTAACTTCGATTGCTGTCCACAGATTCTGCCAGACCTGCTGAACTGTTTCGTCAATTTTTGTTGTCCACTGATTCAGCCTTGTCCATTCTCCACTGATCACATCCTCAAAACCTTCCAGAAGGTGTGTCAGGCCTGATTTCCCTTTAGTAAATCCATGCTGACTTGGACCAATCCTGTCACTGCTTTCCAAATGCTCGGTAACAGTATCTTTAATAACTGACTCCAGCATTTTCCTCATGTATAATTCCTCATTTTCACTCTCCCTCCTTTTATTAAAAAGTGGAGTTACATTGGATACTGTCCAGTCCATTGGAACTCTGTCAGAGTCGACAGAATGTTGGAAAATGATCAACAATGTGTCCACTATTTCTACACCCACTTTCTTAAATACTCTGATGAGTTGCTGGCCCCTGGGGACTTACCAAGTTTTGATACCATCAGTCTCCCCAAAACCATTTCCTGACTAACAAGGATTACCTTCAGTTCCTCCTTCACACTTGACCCTCTATCCCCCTGCATTTCCTTTCAATACGATGTGCATCCTTGGATATTTAGTTCCCAGCCCTGATCCCTTTGCAGCCACGTCCCTGCACTACAGGCTCATTTACCTTGTTTCATAAACTCGATGCATCGAAGTACAACACCCTCCATCATGCACTGACTGCCTCCTTCTCATCGTTATCTCCTTTAGCAATCACAGAATCCCTACAGCGTGGAAGCAGGCCATTCAGCCCAGACTGACCCTCCAAAAAGCATCCTACCCACCCTACAATTCCCATGGATAATCCTCCTAACCTACACTTCTTTGTGACAATGGGAGGAAACCCAAGTGGACACTGGGAGAATGTATAAACACCACACAGACAGTCAGTTGGAATTGAGTCTGTGTCTCCGGAGCTGTGAGACAGCAGAGCTAACCACTGACCCACCATTCCACCCTGCGGGGCCTCAAGTTCGATTCTTGATCCTTTCCATACTCTCGATCCTATTACTTGGTCTGGATACTTTAATAACTTCTCCTGAGTCCCTACCTTCTTTAATTAGTTTAAACTCCTCGCAAACTTGATTTCCCTTGGTTTGTGTGGTACCATTTTGTCTACATTATTCCGAATGCTTCATGTGTTAAGAGACAAAACCTTTAAGCTTGTTCTATATTGAGCTTCCCTGCACTTTTAAGTTTCCTCAGTACAATATGACATTCACAATACTCTGTGCCTTTCCTTTTATTTTCGAGTAACAATCAATCCCATCACTAACCAGTATTCCTCACTTCTCCTTTAACTTTCATTTCCTCATTTTCCATCCACTTTCTCTTTGAATCATATTCAGGCTGATACTTATTCCTGAACAAACATCATTCAAAAATGTTCCTTGGTTCATTGTTGCTTGTGGGATCTTGTGTACAATCTGGCTTGCACATTTCCGACATTACAACAGTGATCCCATTTCAAACAAGTCCCACACTGTCTGCAAATGTCTTTGGGACAGCATGGATCTTTCTTTTCATTGGATGAACTGGGAGTCTTTCAGATGTGAAAGATGCTGTTCCAATAGTGCACAGTTCTCCTCTGAACTACAGTTACTGCTATGTATGTCCCTCTCTTTTGTGAAAACAGACCAAAAGTTTTCATGAGGAACCATTGCTCCATCTTCCACCACTGCACACAAGTTCCCTTCCTGCTCTCGAATGGGCCTCATACATTCCTTCATTCTCTTGTTCTTTCTGTGATTATAAAACATCACTGGGATTTCCCTGACTTCATTTGGACACATTTCATCCTGTCAGCTCTTTGCTTTCCTCAGATCCTGGTTAATTTCACCCCTGCATTTTGTCTTTCAGCCACTTTTACCCAATCCCTGCCCAGTTTAGTAAAATGGATTTGTTCCCAAATGAAAACTTTCACACTTGCCCCATGGTTCTCCATTTCCATCCCGACTCTCAATCTCACTGAGTTCTGATCACTGTCACTGAAATGCTCCCCCATTGATAGCCCTTCCAGCTACCCACATTCATTCCCTAAAGAATGATCCAAAACTGCCTCTTCTTTTTCACCATCACCCTCTCAGGGGCAATTAGGGATGGGCAATAAATGCTTGCCCTGTCAGTGACAGTCACATCCCAAGAAGCAATTTTAAAAGGCCCTGTCCTTTTATGGGGTTTGTTAGGTATTGAATACAAATGTTCAAATGGATTGTTTTGCCAGTGAATGTTCAGAGTTGAAATCCCTTTGAATGGCAGGGATTAAAATTGTTTCTCTTGTCTTTCAGGCCGTGAGAACTCTCAGCCCAAGCTGACCCTGTTGCCCCCCTCCCCAGAGCAGGTCAATGCCAAGGGCACTGCCACCCTGGTGTGCCTTGCCAATCACTTCTATCCCGATGAGCTGGAGGTGCAGTGGAAGAAGGACGGTGCAGTCATTTCGGACGGGGTTCAGACCAGCAACTACCTGCGAGCTTCGGACAGCACCTACAGTGTCAGCAGCCTGCTGACCCTCTCTGGGTCTGACTGGGAGTCCAACGCTCGCTTCTCCTGTGCCCTCACCCACGTGACCCTCCCCTCTCCCCTCAGCAAGAGCATCAGGAGATCAGAATGTGTGTAGAGTGTTTGAGACAGTCCACAGAGGAGACACAACTTTAAATAGAACAGGGCTGAGCTGGCAGGACAAAGGTCATTGTCAGCATTGAATTTCAACTCTCTTCCTTCTTGGGATTGGCTCAGAGACACTTCTGAGGTTCAAGGGTTAAGGCAGGTCATTGGGATCATCAAAAACAAGCTTTACTCTGTATCAAACCCCATGCTGACCCTGTTCTGGGAGTGTTTGATTGAACAGTGAAGACTCGTGATGCCAAGTAAAACCTCTCGAAGATGCTGAAAACTGTCAGCTGTACAAAACAATGTGAACCTCAGAAGTCTCTGCTTCAGTAAACCAGATCTCCTTCCTGCTCAGCTGCCAGTTCCAATTTAAGCTTCTGTCACTTTTTAAAGGGTCAGGATTCTTACGTCATTGAGAAAATCTCCACAAGTGTTTTCCTCAAGCTCCATTATGGCTGTGAATTTGTGCGGCTTCCTCTGTCTGGGCTGTTAATTGAAGTCTGTTTTCTGTCAATGTCAATCTGGAAAAAGGAATAAAGATGAAGAAGATTCAGTCTCTGTCTCGTGTGTGCTTTGGAAATGGCCAGAGTTGAAACCTCAGGGAAAGGTGTGTGAAGTGTTAACCTCCACCTTCAAGGCCTGGAACAAGAGGGGGGAATTGAGGGGGTAATGAGGTCCCTGGAGCAGGAGGGCAATTCTACAACTGTGTCCAGAAGGGGTACTTTCAGAAGGAATGCAGGGTCCCAAGGAATTCTTTCCCAATAAATGGAGAAAAGAAGGAATGCAGGAAGGGACACTGGGGAACACAATAATCTGATGGAAATTCCCTCACCCATCCCTTAGGCACAGCAAGATCCCAGGCCAAGAAATTCAACTCAGCTGTTGTGAGCCAGTGCCATTGGGAACCCTGTATTCATGAATATGACCAGCAGGCTCTTGTTACTCGGAATAACAATTCTACAGTGTTTGAGAAATAAATATTCCATAAACTAGACCTGGGTTTTCTTTCCTCTTCAAATGGGATGGAATTGCCCCGGGTAAAACTCCTCTGAACCACCTCTAATGCATTTATATTCTTCCTTCAATAAGGAGACCAAAACTACACACATTATTTGAGATGTGGTCACACCAATGTCCAGGAATAACTGAAACATCACAGTCTCACTTTCTGGTCCCAAATCACACTTACTCTTACTTTTACCAGCCTTTTTACTGTCCATCTTTAATTGTCCTGGACAAGATGGTGCTGTAGGTAGACCCACAATGTCCTTAGGAAGGGAATTGCAGAATTCTGACCCAGTGATAATATTTCCAAGTCAAACTGGTGAATAACTTAGAGGGAACCTGCTGGGGTGATGTCCCCATTTTATCTGCTGCCCTTGTCCATCTTGATTCAAGTAATCATGGGTTTAGAAGGTGTTGTCTCAGAACTTTTGATGAATTTACTGCAGTACATCTTGTAAATAGTACACACAGATGTTACTGAGTGTTGGTGTGGAGGGAATGGATGTGTGCGGAAGTGGTGCCAATCAAACGGGCTAAAATTTGATAAACAAAATTTAAATAAAATAATATAAAACAACTTAAAATGGAATAAAATAAAATGCTGCTGCTTTTTTGATAAAACATCACTGAACCCCAAAAAGTTAACTCCTCCTGTCCCCACAGAGGCTGCACCTGTTCCCTTTTTCCAACATCATGCTTCTATTTGAGATTTGCAGTATTTTGTTTCTGTATCTGTTTTAATGCCATTGGTTATGAGAGAAGTATTGGTCAGCACACTGGGGGGGATTTTGTCTGAGATGATTGGAAAGCCCTTACATTCACATTGACCTGAGGATGCAGTGGTTTAACCAATCATCCAGCAGATGGCATCTTTGCCTTTGCCAGCCTCAGGATAGTGCTCCAGTCTCTGGAGTGGAGCTTGAAACCTGCAGGTTCAGGTGATGGCATTACCACTGAGGCTGTCTATTCTTTCCTGGGATGTGGGTGTCACTGGAAACACATCTGTTTTGTTGGCACTCGTTGAATAGCGAGCAGGACAGCCAAGGGAATCTTTCAGAATGGGATCTTGTCGAGCCCGCTGAGGTGGGGTGGGGGTGGTCGGGGTGTGGTGGTGGTGGAGCCTCAAATGATGGTGCCAGAGACTGTGCAACTTTCAGCAGTGCACCACAGTCTCAGTGTGGATTCTGTGTTCTAATTACTGAGGTGAGTTTCAACCTGATGACCATTTTGACTATGAGGCAGGAGCATTGCCCATGGAGCCACGGGCAGTAACAATGTAAACTGTGTGGCTCTGAAAGCCTGAGACTGCACCTCAGCTCGGAAGGATATCAGCTCATTCATCAAATCTGTTTCTGCCCCTCTGCAGGCTGACCAGGCTGCTGGTGCCTTTCCAATACTCCCACGTTTCCTCTTGTGCCACAGCTCATTCTCCTGAGGGATGATTGTGCTCGGAGTCGAAACGTGTGGTGCTGGAAAAGCCCAGCAGGTCAGGCAGTTGTGCTCAGGCCGAGGACATGGCCTTGTCCCTCTGTCAGATCCTCTTCGAGAAACTCATGGCTCACCACCCCCCTCTGCAGGAAAAGTAGGGAAGAGCAACAAGCAAGGATGGAGGTAGCGACGTGGGGCTTCAAATGCTGATCTTTGCACTTTGGTGGCACGCTTTGATGGCTGCTTGTAAGATCTTTGCGTATAACTATATTTTTGCTGATCCCGCTGCTAATCTGAAGGACACTCCACCATTCAGTCTGACAAACCAGGTTCACTCATTTCAAGGCTCTGTTTTTGGGCGAGGCTCCAGTCTTTCAAAGAGATGAATTCAAGCCTCACCAGTTTGTTCATTTGAATTGGATGCCATTTATTTTAAATTCTCCTGGGATGGGACGGGCGTTGATGTGTCGGTTATTTGTTGCTCTTCCCGAATTGTCCTGGAGGTGGCGATGGTGAACCATGTAATATCACCATTTGGCGGCACGGTGGCACAGTGGTTAGCACTGCTGCTTCACAGCGCCAGAGACCTGGGTTCAATTCCCGCCTCAGGCGACTGACTGTGTGGAGTTTGCACATTCTCCCCGTGTCTGCGTGGGTTTCCTCCGGGTGCTCCGGTTTCCTCCCACAGTCCAAAGATGTGCAGGTCAGGTGAATTAGCCATGCTAAATTGTCCGTAGTGTTAGGTAAGGGCTAAATGTAGGGGTCTGGGTGGGTTGCGCTTCGGCGGGTCGGTGTGGACTTGTTGGGCCGAAGGGCCTGTTTCCACACTGTAAAGTAATCTAATCTAAGCTAATCTGGGAAGCAACTGACAGGTCATTCCCACTGGAATCCACTGGAATGACTGCGGGTTTATTAATGGAAGGAGTCGTTACCCATAATCCTCAGCTGCAGTGCAAGTACTCTATAGTTAGTGGAAGGCAGCTGTTCCACTGTGCCCGCACAATATAAAGTCAGAAAGCACACAACACCAGGCTCTAGCTCAACAGGTTCATTTGAAATCACAAGTTTTCGAAGCGCGCTCCTTCATCAGGTGTACCCCCATCGGTATCCCCCACATTACTGAACAGTACAAATAACTGGGGCTCTGCGAGGATCCAGCCGGCTCAATCTGAGAGAGTACAGCTCTCGAATCAGGACACCACAATGAAAATGCCCTGCATGCTATGGTATATCAAAAAGAAATACATTAATGTGACTTTAGATTGTCTTCAGATTGTACTTTTTTCTCATTCTGTGATACACGTAGACATTGTCAGTATTGGGTATCACAACGTATGTTTCCTCCAGTAAGCACTTTCCAACACACCCTCTCCATCTTGCTTTAATCCTTATTGACTCTTCGACACTGTCCCTGTTCCGTCACTCCGTCCCGGTCCCAGAGGGATTGATGGCCTGAGTTCATGACACCGCACTGTGTGAAGGTTGGTGTGAAGTGAGGCCAGTGTGTTGGAGCTTGGGCTCCTGTTTCAGGCCCAGGTGTAGGGGCCTGTTCAACAATCTGCACATTGTCCTTTTTCTCTTTCTGGATGAACTGGATCAAGTTGCAGTAACGAGCTGGCAACAAGGTGTCTTGTCTAAAATGTTCCCAGCATTGGGCACAGAACTAGGTTAGTCACAGGAGACAAAGGGTAGCGATGGAAGAACGGTTTTCAGAATGGAGGGCTGTGACTAGTGATGTTCCACAGAGATCAGTGGTGGGAACTCTGCTGTTCATGATCTCCATAAATGATTTGGAGCAAAGCGTAGCTGGTCCAATGAGTAAGTTTATGGTTGATACAAAGATTGATAGAGTTGCAGAAATTGAGAAGGATTGTCAGAGGATACAGCAGGATATTGTATCAGTTGGATGCATGGACAGAAAAATGGCAGATGTAGTTTAATCCAGCCAAATGTGAGGTGATCCATTTTTAAAGGTGATATACAGGTGGGAATTATGCAGAGAATGGCAGAATCCTTTGGAGTATTGATATGCAGAGGGATCTGGATGTGTATGTTGACAGATCACTGAAGGTGGCAGCACAGGGAGGTAAGGCAATAAAAAAGGGTTACGGCATGCTTGCCTTCATTGGAAGGGGCATTGAGTATAAGGATAGACGGGTTATGCTGCAGTTTTATTGAACATTAGTTAGGCCACACTTGGAATATTGTACACAGTTCTGGTCACCACACCACCAGAAGGATTTAGATGTTTTGAAGATGGTGTAGAAAATGTTTATCAGGATATTGTCTGGTATGGTGGATAGTAGTCCTGAAAAAAGGTTGAATAGACTGGGTTTGTTTTCACTGGAATGCGGAAAAATGAGGCGTGTCCTGATAGAAGTTTTTAAAGTTGTGAATGGGATATGTGGAGTGGAGAATATGAGGCTTTTTATCCCCAGGGTGGAGGGGTCAATTATTGGGGAACAGAGGTTCAAGGGGCGGGGGAATTTAAAAGAGATGTGCGAGGCAAGTATTTCACACAAAGGGAGTTGAGTGCCTGGAACACACTGCCAGAGGAGGGGGTGGAAGCAGACACAATAGAAGTATTCAAGAAATACCTGCTCTAATACATGAATAGGAAGGGAATAGAGGGATATGAATCCTGTAGGTGAAGTTTCAGTATGGAAGGGCAAAATGTGTCAGCACAGGCTTGGAGGCCGAAGGGCCTGTTCCTGTGCTGTATTGTTCCTTGTTCTTTGGTCCCTGCTGTTGAATTGGATTCTCGGGAGCCAGCTCCGTATGAAGAGCCTGTTCTCATTCTTTTGTTGGAGTTCATGGGGCAGCTGCTGTTTCCTTGCTACGTCACTGATCAAACCAACAATGCGGAAAGCCTCTTGATATTTTAAATACACTGTCTGCAGGAAAATATTTGGCTGAGGTTTTAATGTTGTTTAATAAGATAATGACGTCAATACACCAGTGTTGTTTATGGCTCGGAAAATTTCACATCATGGTCCAAGATTTAAATGGAACCTAACTCGTGATAATACAGTTTTCAATGTTTCTCTCCCCTTACGTGTTATAAAGAGGTTTTAATAACGTGTTTTGATGAAGGCAGTGCATCATCAAGGTTGAAACTTTATTGCTGGAACAGCACAGCAGGTCAGGCAGCATCCAGGGAACAGGAGATTCGACGTTTCGGGCACAGGCCCTTCTTCAGGAATGAGCAGAGAGTGTTCAGCAGGAGAAGATAAAAGGTAGGGAGGAGGGACTTGGAGGAGGGGCGTTGGAAATTTGATAGGTGGAAAGAGGTCAAGGTGAGGGTGATAGGTCGGAGTAGGGTGGAGGCGGAGAGGTCAAGAAGAAGACTGCAGGTCAGGAAGGCGGTGCTGGGCTGGAGGGATCCGGCTGAGACAAGGTGGGGGGAGGGGGGATGAAGAAACTGGTGAAGTCCAAGTTCATCCCCTGCGGTTGGAGGGTTCCCAGTCGGAAGATAAGACGCTCCTCCTCCGACCGTCGGGTTGTTGTGGTTTGGCGGTGGATGAGTCCAATGACCTGCATATCCTCGGTGGAGTGGGAGGGGGAGTTGAAATGCTGTGCTACAGGTTGGTTGGGTTGGTTCGTCCGGGTGGCCCAGAGGTGCTCTCTGAATCGCTCCGCAAGTAGGCGGCCTGTCTCCCCAATATAGAGGAGGCCACACCGGCTGCAGCGGATGCAGTAGATGATGTGGGTGGAGGTGCAGGTGAATCTGTGGCGGATATGGAAGTTTCCTTTGGGGCCTTGGAGAGAAGTGAGGGGGGAGGTGTGGGCGCAAGTGTTGCACCTCCTGCGGTTGCAAGGGAAGGTGCCGGGAGTGGAGGTTGGGTCGGTGGGGGGTGTGGATCTGACAAAGGAGTCGCGGAGGGAGTGGTCTCTACGGAAAGCTGATAGGGGAGGGGAGGGAAATATATCCTTGGTGCTGGGGTCTGTTTGGAGGTGGCGGAAGTGACGGCGGATGATGCGCTGTACATGGAGATTGGTGGGGGGGTAGGTGAGGACTAGTGGGGTTCTGTCCTGGTGGTGGTTGGAGGGGCGGGGCTCAAGGGCGGAGGAGCGGGAAGTGGAGGAGATGCGGTGGAGGGCACCGTCGACCACGTCGGGGGGGAAATTGCGGTCCTTGAAGAAGGAGGCCATCTGTGTTGTACGTATTTTGAACTGGTCCTCCTGGGAGCAGATGCGGCGGAGACGAAGGAATTGGGAGAATGGGATGGCGTTTTTACAGGGGGCAGGATGGGAGGAGGTGTAGTCCAGGTAGCTGTGGGAGTCGGTTGGTTTGTAGTAGATGTCCGTGTTGATTCGGTCGCCTGAGATAGAAACAGAAAGGTCTAGGAAGGGGAGGGAGGAGTCCGAGACTGTCCAGGTGAATTTGAGGTCGGGGTGGAAGGTGTTAGTGTAGTGGATGAACTGTTCAACCTCCTCGTGGGAGCACGAGGTAGCGCCGATACAGTCATCAATGTAGCGAAGGAAAAGATGGGGGGTGGGGCCAGTGTAGTTGCGGAAGATGGATTGTTCCACATACCCTACGAAGAGGCAGGCATAGCTGGGGCCCATGCGGGTGCCCATGGCTACTCCTTTTGTTTGGAGAAAGTGGGAGGATTGGAAAGAAAAGTTGTTCAGGGTGAGGACCAGTTCGGTCAGTCGAAGGAGGGTGTCGGTGGAAGGGTACTGGGTGGTACGGCGGGAAAGGAAGAAGCGGAGTGCTTTGAGTCCTTCGTGATGGGGGATGGAGGTGTACAGGGACTGGATGTCCATGGTGAAGATGAGGCGTACAGGGACTGGATGTGCATCATCAACACCGTTTGGTGGAGTGGGTGTCTGTTTGTATTCTCGCTTGTGATAACACAGTTTTAAATGTGTCAGTGTTACTTTCCCCACTCTCTGCGGGGTGTCGCTGTCACTGTCTCCACCCCACCCTTCACTCTCGGAGTGATACCATTTTTAGCATCCTTTCTGTCTGCGAATATCCCTGTTCTTGTCCCCCCTCTCTCAGGGATGGGGTGGGTGTTTCACATGCACCTGGTTTGTTAGTTCCATTTACTCACTTGTGAAATGGATAATCCCTGTTTTACTCTGGTAACAGTGAGTTAAAGCCCGGCACAGTTCACCCTTCATCTCCATCATATCTCAGGGCCTAAGGTTGGTCAGTACTGTCTGGGCCCAGAAAAATCCCACCACTTCTCGCAGTTTTCCCTCTGTCCTATCTTTACTGAACACCTTGTATCCAGGAATCCCCAGTCCCGCCCGATCTCTGTTAGAGCCACAGCATCAGATTTCCACTTGGCAATCTGTGTCTGTACCTCCCCAAGACTGTATTATTGACCCATTTCAGTCTGTTTTCCATCAGTCAGGGTCCTTAATTGGCAAAGGCTGCATTTAACGAATCTCAATGATTGTGGAGACCTGGTGAGTTTGGAAAAAATCAGAAGGATCAGTTGCACTATTTGCATTATGTACAGGGTCCGGGACGCAACAAGCGGTACCTGGGATGCCAGGGGGCCCGTTGTGCTCGGGTCTGGGACTGAGGAGCCTGTAATCTCTGGTCTCTGTCCCTGATTTGTGGGTCCTCTCTGATGGAGACCATTGTGAAATCCATTGTCAAGATCGCCACCTGCTGACCTGGAGAAGCAAGAACATGCAGTGCCCGTGGGCACAACCTGAATGTGATCAGAGGACAAGGTCAAAATCATGCGACACCAGATTTATTAGAACAACAGGTTTAGTAGAAAACATAATCTTTCAGAGCCTCGCCCTTTCTTCAGGTGATCAGAGGAGCAAGCAAGGTGAATTTAATCAACAGAGAAAACAAACTCTGCTGTTTATTTCCTTCTCGGTTGACTCCGTCCTCTTAAATGACATGAACAAGAGACAAGGCAGGAATAAAGAATATAAGGACACCACCAGTGACCTCCTGAAATTCATAAGAAACCTCACCCAGCACTTTGATGAAAAGTAAGAGAATGTGAACCATACTTAGTGACAATATTTCCTGCTTTTTCAGTTTTTAGCATCGATTCAAAGCAGAACGAGTCTTTCTTTCTCCTTCCCTCCTTGAAACTCTTACTGAGATGGTCAAACCCAGCCACAGTTCATGTGACGAGCTGAGGGATTGTCTAATGATTGAGAGAGGGGACTGAGTCAGGATTCCCTAGAATTCAGAAGGCTGGGATGAGATTTCACTGAAACAGTTAAAATTCGCCAGGGCCCTGACAGGGTAGATTTTGGAAGGATGAACCCCTGTCTGGGGATTCTAAAGCAGAGTCCCAGTCTGGGAATAAGGGGTTAGATATTTCGATCAGAGATGAGGAATGGGTGGCACAGTGGCTGGCGCCACTGCCTTACAGCGCCAGGGACCTGGGTTTGATTCCACCTTCAGGCAACTGTCTGTGTTGAATTTGTATGTTCTCCCTCTGTCTGAATGGGTTTCCTCTGGGTGCCTCAGTTTCCTCTCTCAGTCCAGAGATGTGCAGGTTAGTTGGATTGGCCATGGAAGTGTAGGGTTAGGAGAGGGGGCTAGTTCTGAGCGAGATGCTGCTTGTACTTAATGGGCTGAATGGCCTTCTTCTACACAGTAGGGATTTTATGATTCTATGTTGCTGTGGGTCTGGAGTCATATGTCAGTCAGTATGGGCAAGGACAGCAATCTGATGGACATTAGTGGGCCCGACAGGGTTCTCCCCCAACAATGGTCGTCATTAGACTCTTAACTCCAGAGTCTTTTTAAATTTAAAATTCCACTCCATGCATTGCCAGGATTTAGATTAGATTCCCTACAGTATGGAAACAGGCCCTTTGGCCCAACAAGTCCACACCGACCCTCCGAAGAGTAACCCACCCAGACTCATTCCTCATATTCACCCCTGACTATGGGCAATTTAGCGTGACCAATTCACCTAACCTGCACATCTTTGGATTGTGGGAGGAGACCGGAGTACCTGGAGGAAACCCATGCAGACACAGGGAGAATGTGCAAACTCCATAAAAGGCAGTCACCCGAGGCTAAAATTGAACCTGGGATTCTGGTGCTGTGAGGCAGCAGTGCTAACCACTGTACCACCGTGCTGCCTCACGGTGATCCCAGGTCCCCCAGAACATTACTTGGCTCTTTGGATTAAGAATCTAGTGAGACTACCATTAACTCATTGCCTCCCCACATGTGTATTATCGCTATCTTGAATTTATTCAAACGCCTAAATATCGATGAGGATCCCAAAGATTCAAAACCCGCTGAGTCAAGAAATTCATAGAATCCGTACAATGTGGAAATAGGCCATTCAGCCCAAACCGCCTCTCCAAAGATCATCTCACCCAGACCCACTCCCCTGTAACGTTGCATTTCCCATGGCCATTCCACCTAACCCGCACGTTTGTGGACTGTGGGAGGAAACCAGATCACTGGGAGGGAACCCAGGCAGACACAGGGAGAACGTGCAAACTCCACATAGTTGCCCAAGGGTGGAATTAAACCTTGGTCCCAGTGCTGTGCCACCCCATTTGATTCTGCTCAATAAATGCTGACATAGCAAGTGATGCCTAATCCAATAAATTAATTAAGAAAAGATCAGTCAAGTTTTGGATCGGACTGTGGTGGGTTATTCCCCACTTGCCTGGATGGATGCAGCTCCAAAAACAATCAAGAAGCTTGATATCATCCAGTACAAAGCAGCCTGCTTGATTGGCACCACATCGATAAACATATACTCCCTCCACCACTGATGCTCAGGAACAGCCGTGTGCACCATCTACAAGATGAACTGTGGGAATTCACACCAAGTCTCTTGAGACAGCACCTTCCAAATCCACGATCATTTCCATGTAGAAGGACACAGAACACCCACCAAAAACAGGTTCACCTCCAATCCACATAGAATCTTGATTTGAAAATGTATTACTGTTCCTCCAGTGTCGCTGGATGAAAATCCTGAAATTCCCTCCCTAAGGGCGTTGTGGGTTTATCTACAGCACATGGACTGCAGCGGTTCAAGAAGGCAGCTCACCACCACCTTGCAAAAGGCAGAATTGTGGCTCAGTGGTTAGTGCTGCTACCTCACAGCACCAGGGACCTGGTTCAATTTCACCCTGGGACGACTGTCTGTGTGGAGGTTGCACATTTTCCCCATGTCTGTGTGGGTTTCTTCCATACAGTCCATAGATGTGTTGGTTTGGTGGATTAGCCATGCCAAATTGCGCATAGTGTCGAGGGATATGTTGGCTGGGTGGGTTGGCCGTGGGAAATGCAGCAGTACAGGAATGGGGTAAGTCCAGATGGGATGCTGATCGTTGGGTTGGTATGGATTGGATGGGCTGAATGGCCTTATTCTACACTGTATGATGATTCCATGAGTCACAAGGGCAACACAGAATGTGTAGTAAATGCTGGCCTAAACAGCAATACCCATGTCCTCAGAGTGAGTTTTAAACAAAAAGACCATCTGCACTGCTTACTATTACATCAGCCTTTGTGTCAATGTGGAACTATGATTCTCATTAATACATACAGTCAGTAGGTAAGGCCTCACCACAGAATCCTTGTCGAACACCACTCGTCACTTTCTTTCTCTGTCGTACGTCACAAAACCAGCCTCCTAACCAAGTCAAACGTTCATCTTCAATCCCATGGGTTTCAACTTTAGTCAGCAGACTGTTTAGTGGAAAATTATCAAATTATCAGAAAGTTGATAAGACTATGTGCCCATTCAACTAATTTAGTTAATGCATTTGGTTCATTTGTCAGAACCTACCTGTCACTAATCTATGTGGGCTATTTGTAATTCTCTACATATTCATTCTCTCGGTTATTAATTATAGATTCCAATGAAACCCCCAAAAGAGATGTTAGATTGACCAGTAAATCATTTCCTTGGTTCCCTCCCTCATCTTTCTTAAACCCATGGAGTTACAGCAAGACATTTTCCAAACTAAAGGAATGGTTGCTGCTTTGGAACCTGATGGGAAAAGCTTCTGAAATGTCTTCCCCCTCTTCCTTTAAGCCCCTGAGGTCCTGGAGATCTGTTAGCCTTTAGAGCTGTTCACTTTCCAATGCTGTTTTCTGGCACGTATCAAGTTTCATGAATTCCAGTCTTCAATTCATTACTAACCTCCCTGGACTGGAAGCTGCATTATCCCGTTCCTTGACTGTGAAGACTGACACAACTAATTATTGTACATATCGGCCATTCCCTTAGTCTCATTCATGGAATTCCCAGTTTGTTTTTAAAGGGCTCACATTGCACTGGAGCCCCCTTGATTTTCTAATTTTCGTGTAAAACATTTGTGTTATTCTTGTGACCCCTTGCAGGTCTCTTTTTCAATAAGTTTTTTGTAACTCTTGGTTCTTTTTTTGTCTTCCTTTGCAGTTCTTCATATCTTCCTTCAGTTGCCTGAATTCTCACTGATATTCCCACATTCGAGTGTTCCGACCTTTTGTTTTCTGTTTTTTCCCCTTATTTTGTCAGCGACGATGTATAAACAAGTGGGGACCTGTTCCGTAATGAGCTGAATTCATCTTTAACCATCTCCCCATCTCATTGAGAGTCTGATCTGACAATTTTGGCTGACATCAATCTCTGTTGTGTTCTGTTTTCTGGGAGGTGGGTGTCACTGGCATAGATCAGCATTTGTTCCCCAAGACTAATTACCCTTGAACTGCTGGCCTTGCGGTGGCCTCTCAGAAGGCACCCAAGAGTTAACCAGGTTGCTGTGGGGCTGGAGTCACATGAAGTCCAGACTGGGTAAGGCTGACGCTGGACAACAATCAGGGATCATTATCGTGGTCACCATTAATGTGGCTTGCTTTGTGATTTGAATTCAAATGCCAGCATTTATCACTGGGGGAGATAGTACAGTTCGATATAGTGTGGCAGGACCTCTGTTTTGTATCTCACCTGAAAGACAACAGCTCCCTCAGTTTTGCAGTGTCAGCCTTGACTGTGTGTTCAACATAGGAATTAGGAAAGGGAGGAGGCAATTCAGCCCTTCGAGCCTGCTCCACCATTTAACATGACCGTGGCTGATCTTATCCTGGTCTCAACTCCACTCTCCTGCCTGCTCCCCATCGCTCTTTATTTCACTTTCCATCAGAAACACATCTTTCTTGAACCTGTGGATTGATTCTGCCTCCACTGCACTCTGGGGCATTGAGTTTCACAGATTCACAACCCTCTGGGAGATGTAGTTTCTCCTCAGCTCAGTTTTGAACCGACCTCCTCTCACTCTATATCGATGACCTCTTGTTCCAGACTGTCCTGCAAGGGGGAGCATCTATTCAACAGCCACCTTATCAATCCCCTTTCACATTTTCTCTCCCTCAATCAGATCCCTCCTCATTCTTTTGAACTCCAGCGAGTACATGCCCAAGCTCTTTAACTGCTCCTCATGGGACAGCCCTTTCATCCCTGGGATCAGTCTGAGGAACATCCTCTGAACAGCCTCCAGTGCCACCACATCCTTCCTCAAATAAGCAGACCAAAATTGGACACAATACTCCAGGTGTGGCCTCCCCAATGCTTTCTATATGAGCAAGTTTATAATATATGATCAATGCTTGTTCAGATGGGCCATTGGATAAGGATGGTGGATGGAGATAAGGTGTTATATTTTGGTAAGGCAAATAAGGACAAAGTCCTGGGGAGTGTTGCTGAGCAAAGAGACCTTGGAGTGCAGATTCTCAGTTCCTTGAAAGCGAAGCCATGGGTAAACAGGGGAGTGAAGTTGGGGATTGGTACACTTGCCTTTATTGGACTGTGCATTGAGTATAGGAGTTGGGATGTCATGTTCTGGCTGTCCCTCAATGTGGCCATTGGTGAGGACACCTTGAGAATACAGGGCTCAGTTCTGTCTTCCTGCTCTTGGACCAATGTTGTTAAACTTGAAAGGGTGGAAAAATGATTTGTAAGGATGTTGCTGGAGTTGGAAGGTTTGAGCTATAGGGAGAGGCTGAATAGACTGGGGCTATTTCCCCTGAAGCACTGGAGGCTGAGGGGTGACCTTATAGAGGTTTATAAAATCATGAAGAACATTGATAAGGTGAATAGCCAAGGTCTTTTTCCCAGGGTATGTGAGTCCAAAACTATAGGCCATTGGTTTAAGGTGAGAGAGGAAAGATTTTTAGGGGATCTAAGGGGCAACGTTTTCATGCAGAGGGTGGTGCGTGTATAGAATTAGCTGCCAGAGGCTGTTACAATTACAACATTTAAAAGGCATCTGTAAGGGTTTATGAATAGTAATGGTTTAGAGGGATATGGGCCAAATCCTGGCAAATGGGAATAGATTAATTTAGGATATCTGGTTGGCATGGATGAGTTGAACCAAAGGGTCTGTTTCTGTGCTAAATGATTGTCTAGCTGCGTCTCTGTTTTAACTAGACAAAGCTTCTGAGACAGAGGTGGCAGTGCTCCCAGAGACCAGGTTCCAGTTTGTACAGGGCTCCGCTCTCAGCTGGATGGTTGGGAGTTGGAGCTGATTTTACAGTTGGAGCTGTATTTTGGAGAGGAGTAAACAACCTTTTTGATCAAAGCCTCCAGAAATGTGAAGGTGACATTTATGAGCAATTCAGAGCAATAATTTTGTCAGTTATTTTGACTCCTGGGGCCTGCTGAGTACTAAAACTCAGCATTTAGGGATTGCTGAGAAATATCTTCATTGACTTGGACATTAATTGTACTTTTCAGGTTCCACAGTTTAATGAAGAGTCCAGAAGATTATAGCTTTGGGTTATTTCCTGATCTCAATGTTGCTGTCTACAAGGCTGTGAAGGACACAGAGTGGAAGAAGTACTTTCCAAAAGAAGAGAGGCTGCTGATGTCTTCAAAGGGTTGCCATCCCTTGAGTGGATATGAGACAGAACCACATGCATGCTTCAGGGCTAGAATGGAAAGAAGGAACTTGCATTTGTATCACAGAATCCCTATAGCGTGGAAGTGGGCCATTCAGCCCATCAAGTTTAGATTAGATTACTTACAGTGTGGAAACAGGCCCTTCGGCCCAACAAGTCCACACCGACCCGCCGAAGCGTAACCCACCCATACCCCTACATTTACCCCTTTTAACCTAACACTACGGGCAATTTAGCATGGCCAATTCACCTGACCCGCACATCTTTGTGACTGTGGGAGGAAACCGGAGCACCCGGAGGAAACCCACGCAGACACGGGGAGAATGTGCAAACTCCACACAGTCAGTCGCCTGAGTCGGGAATTGAACCCGGGTCTCTGGCGCTGTGAGGCAGCAGTGCTAACCACTGTGCCACCGTGCCGCCCACCAAGTCCACATTGCCCATCTGAAGAGCACTCCACCCAGCCCCCTGTGCTATCCCTGTATTTTCCAATGGCTAATCCACCTAGCCTGCATATCCCTAGACACTATGGGAATTTAGCATGGCCAATTTACTGAGGCTGCAGATCTTTGGACTGTGGGAGGAAACCAGAGCACCCAGGGAAGGCCACACAGACACAGGGAGAAAGTGCAGACTCAACACAGACCTGCCTGAGGTGGGTCCCTGGTGTGGTGAGGCAGCAGTGCTAACCACTGAGCCATCGTGCACCCAAATGTATGGCACTTTTTATCACCTGAGGATGTTCCAAAGCAGGTTACTGCCGGAGATGTGGGCTTGGAACATGAATAAGGTTACATTTGTGCCACACAACTGCCAGGCAATGACTGTCTCCAACAAGAGAGAATGTAACTATCTCCTCTTGATGTTCAGTGGCTGTGTGGTGTGTGAACATGTTGCCTTTGAGAAAATCCACCCCTGTGTATGTACTCCATTTACCAGTTAATCATCTGTGAGCCTGCAAACTGCACAGACTGAGATCAATTCACAGAATCCCAACAAGTCCACACCGAATCTCCAAAAACATCCCATTCCCCCACTCTATTACTCAACATTTTCCCTGACAACTGCGCCTACCCACACATCCCTGAACACCATGGCCAATTTAGCATGGCCAATTCACCTGACCTGCACATCTTTTGATTGTGGGAGGAAACCGGAGCACCCAGAGGATACCCACACGGACCGGGGAGAATGTGCAAACTCCACATACAGTCGCCTGAGGGGGGAATCGAACCCAAGTCCCGCGCGATGTGAGGCAGCAGTGCTAACCATTGAGGCTCTGTGCTGCCCATTATTGCTTGCTGTAATGTCTGCTTCATGACTTGTAATGTGCTTTATTGTTTAAGTAAACCAACTCAGAATTAATGGATTGATCATGGGACCAGTATCTTTAACATGTCACAGTGAAAGGCTGGAGAACACTGTGCAGATGAAACCTATTGCACAAGCAGCTTAATCTGCAGGTAGAAAATACGAGCGACAGTCTCCGATCGTGTGAAAATGTAAGAGGCAACATATGGGCAAGGAACAAAAGTAGGCCACTCGGCCCTTTGAACCTACTCCCACATTCAATAAGATTGTGGTTGATCTGATTTAAACCTCAACTTTACATTCTCCAATAATGTTCCATCCCTTCAGTCATCAAGAATCTATCTACCTCTGCCTTAAAAATATCTAAAGATTCTGCATCCACTGCCTTTTAAGGAAGGGAATTCCAAAGACTGGCAACCTTTGAGAGTAAAAACATGTTTCCTAGTCTCTGTTTTCAATGGACTCTCCCTTAATTTTAAACTGTGATCCCTGGTTCTGGACTCTCCCACAAGAGGAAACATCCTTTCCACATCCACCCGGTCAAGGCCCCTCAGGATCTTGCATGTTTCAATGAAGTCTTGCATTCAGTTTCCCCTCACACTACACTATAATGTTCTTTAAGCTTTCCTGATGACTTGCTGTACCTACATACTAACCTTCTGTGATTAATGCACAGAGACCTATATATGGTTCCAGGGACGCAGGCTCAAATCCCACCGTGGCAGATGGGGGAATTTGAAATCAATTTTAAAAATCTGTAGTTAGGAGCCAAACGGTGACCATGAATCCATGTCGATTGTCAGGAAAGCCCATCTGGTTCACTAATGTCCTTTAGGGAAGGGAACTGCCATCCTGACCTGGTCTGGCCTACATGGGAATCCAATCCTAAAGCAATGTGGATGACTGTTAACTGCCCTCTGGGGCAATTAGGGGTGGGCAATAAATGCTGTCTGAGTCAGTGATGCCCTCATCCTGTGAATGAATTAAAAAGAGAATTCTGGCTATAAACAATCGACATAAGGATTAAAGTCATTTGTAATTAATGAGCAGCCTTAATTCCAGGCCCTCATTATCTCCTGATTTATTCTCTTTCCCACCATAAAGCTACTGTAGGGAAGCATGGAGACTATTCCTACCAGCTCTTGGATCTCTTCCCTATTTGTGCTGCTTTCCAGAACACAAGTGTCTTCCTGCTCCAGCCGCCATTCCTCACCCTCAAACTGTTCTCCCTCTCTCCACTCCTGACCTCTCACACTGTTCTGCAGCCTCCGCTCCTCACCCAGATCTGTTTAAGACCAGGGGTCATAAGATTAAGGTGAAAGTATTTTTTGACCCAGCGTGTGGTAGGTATATGGAACATGCTGCCTGAGAGGGTGGTGCAGGCTGAAAATCTCACAACCTTTAAAAAACATTTGGATGAGCCCTTATAATGCCAGGGCATAGTCGGCTCCACACAACTGCAGGTAAATGGGATTAGTGTAGTTTAGTGGTTATTGGTCAGCATTGATATGGTGGGCCGAAGGGCCTATGTCTGTGCTGTATGACTCTCGAAACTGGCTCCCTCCTTCTGTGAGGCAGCTGTGTTATGTCACCCATATTTTTATCGAGGCACACAACAAAATCAGCACAAGGGGCGATAAGAATTCAGCTCTTCCAGCCTTTGAAAACCTCACCATCACATCACCCAATTAGTAAGTTAAAACAAGCAATGGGTAACAAGCACAGCTCCCGCCAGGGTTGTGGGGGTGACGTGGGTGGGACGTGGTGGTGGGGAGGTGTGGTCACTGGTCAAATAACAAAGACGTAGGAAGAGAGGGAGTGGGCCCAATTAAAATGGAATGGTAGTGGTGTTGGTAGAATCTGTGAATGGATACTTACACATCTGACAGAGTGATCTCCACCTGGCAATCTATTTTATGCTCCATAGAAACATAGAGGATAGGAGCATGAGTAGGCCATTCAGCCCCTCCCGCCTGCTCTGCCATTCAAAATTATTGTGGCTGATCATTGAGCACTATACTGTAATCCCTCTCTACTCCCATATCCCTTGATTCTTTAGCCACAAGAGCTATCTCTACCTCCTTCTTTAAACATTTTGGCATCAACCACTTTCTGTGACAGAGAATTCCACAGGATCACCACTCTCTGGGTGAAGACATTTTTCCTCGTCTCTGTCCTATAGGGTTTACCCCTCAACCTTAAACTATGAGCCCTGGTTCTGAACTTCTCACCAGTGGGAACATCCAAACTCCATTTGTCTTGTCTGGTTCCAATTTTATAGCTTTCTCCAAGATTCCCTTCCTTCATTCTTCTCAACTCCAGTGAACACAATCCTTACCAACTCAACCTCTCGTTATACATCAGGCCTACCATCACAGAAATCAAATGGCATTCAGTAATTAATATTAATCAGCTCATTGTGGAACACAGACTTTGAAGGTCAGGGTTTGAAGATAATCATTGCTAATTCTGAAATTCAGGTTTCTGTTGCAGTAATCTCAATGGAATTATTGGATACAATCTTACAACAGCAGAAATATGGGAGGTGTAAATGGAGGGTGCAGACAATGGCTGTGGATGCTGGGTGCAGACAGTGGGTGCAGACGGTGGTGTAGATGGTAGTGTAGACATGAGCAAGGCTTTGCGTGTTGACCAGACAAGTGGCTGTGTGGAATCACACAGAGAGCAGCCAGTGAGCCTGACACAGTCAGGGACACCCCCTGGTGCTGAAGGTCACGTTGCTGCTGGCAAAGGTCGAATTTCATCTGAAACTGCACTCCCTCCCTACACACTCCCCGCTTGTCCCCACATGCCTCATTACAACTCCCGGAGATGCCAGCCAGCACCCTGTGACCTCGCTCAGTCTCCATTTCCTCTGATCCTTGATGATGAGTTTGCTGTCTTGAAACAGCCTAACCTAGTCACCATTAACTTGCACTGCCCTCTCAGCATGGAGCATAGATTGATACAGCGCAGAAGAGGCCCTTTGGCCCATTGAGTCTGCACCAACATAGCTACCACGAAAGGCACTCTAATCCCAATTTCCTGTACTTGTCCCAGATCCTTAAATATTATTCTATTTAAAGATTGTGAGATTTCTACCCTCCACGACCTTCCCTGGCAGAGGGTTCTGTGTTTATAGTTTCTGTCACCTCAGGCTCACGGAGATTAACAAAAGCTCAACTCTTTTGGCTTTTTTAATGGATGGCAAGATGGCTCAGTGGTTAGCACTGCTGCTTCACAGCACTAGGGACCTGGGTCGATTCCAGCCCCAGGTGACTGCTTCTGCATAGTTTGCACATTCTCCCTGTGTTTGTGTGGGTTTCCTCCCACATTCCGAACATGTGCAGGTTAGGTGAATTGGTCATGCTAAAATTGCCCATTGTGTTCAGGAATGTGTGAGTTTGGGCCTCTTGGGGCTGCAAGAGTTTAACCTCCCTCATTCAGACAGCTCCCCTCCCTGTATTGCTGCATCTAGTTTAGGGCTAATTGACCATTGAAATATGACTCTGGCTCACCAGCATCAGCTGAGCAGGCAGCCACTATGCAATGACCCTGGCTCCAGAAAATCCCCTTGTAATCGGGAAACACATTAGGGAACACAGTGTGCACTGACTCTGAAGTCCCTCCCTTACTGAGAATACACTCTCAGTATTCACCTTTCTCAGCTACCATCTCAATTTCACGGTAAATTCTGTGAACTATGATCCTGCCCTGCTAGCTACCAGATGAAGGAGCAACACTCCGAAAGCTTGTACTTCCAAATAAACCTATTGGACTCTAACCTGGTGTTGTGTAATTTTTAACTTTAGCCATCTCACTGAGGTGCCATCTCAGACTGAATTGTTTTTCATCTGAGATTTGAGAAGATTAAAGCCTAATCTTCAACCGCCATCACAAAGCCCATTCTCTATCCACCACTAAGAGACAAATACCTCAGAGTCACCTACAGGCATCACAGAGTAACACACTCACACTCAGTGAGATACCAACGATCAGAACAGAATAACACACACACTGAGACAGCCAGACAGCACTGAGTAACATGCTCACATTCCATGCTGCCTGTAGGTGTCTCTCTGAGCATGAGCAGGTTACGCAGTGCTGCCAGTCAGTGTCTCTCCTCAGGCAGCTGAAGAAATGAGGCCATCTTAACGAGCTGCCATCTCAGACTGAATCAGCTGAACTGTTTTTTATTCATGATTTGAGAAGATTAGAGCCTAATCTTTAATCTCCAGCACAAAGAGTTATAGGGTAGCCAGGAAGGACCTGAAGAGAGAGCTAAAAGCAGCAAGGAGGGGACATGAAAGGTCCTTAGTAGATAGGATTAGGGAAAACCCTAAGGCTTTCTATAGGTATGTTAGGAATAAAAGAATGACTAGGGTAGGAATAGGTCCAGTCAAGGATAGTAGGGGGAAGTTGCGTGTGGAGGCGGAAGAGATTGGGGAGACACTGAATGAATACTTTTCTTCAGTATTCACTCAGGAACAGGGCATTGTTGTCGATGAGAATACTGAGGCACAAATAAGTAGAATGGATGGCTTTGAGGTATGTAGAGAAGAGGTGTTGGAAATCCTGGAAAAGGTGAAAATAGATAAGTCCCCTGGGCCTGATGGCATTTATCCTAGGATTCTCTGGGAAGCAAGGGAGGAGATTGCAGAGCCATTGGCCTTGATTTTTATGTCCTCTTTGTCTACAGGAGTAGTCCCAGAAGACTGGAGGATAGCAAATGTGGTTCCCTTGTTCAAAAAGGGGAGTAGGGATAGCCCTAGTAACTATAGGCCGGTGAGTCTCACTTCTGTTGTGGGCAAAGTCTTAGAGAGAATTGTAAGGGATAGGATTTATGCACATCTGGATAGGAATAATGTGATCAAGGATAGTCAGCATGGTTTTGTGAAGGGCAAGTCGTGCCTCACAAACCTTATTGAATTCTTTGAAAAGGTGACGAAGGAGGTTGATGAGGGGAAAGCGGTAGATGTGGTATATATGGATTTTAGTAAGGCGTTTGATAAGGTTCCCCATGGTAGGCTACTGCAGAAAATACGGAGATATGGCATTGAGGGTGAGTTGGAGGTTTGGATTAGAAATTGGCTGGATGGAAGAAGACAGAGGGTAGTAGTTGATGGCAAAGTTTCTTCATGGAGTGCTGTCACTAGCGGTGTTCCACAAGGATCTGTTTTGGGACCATTGCTGTTTGTCATTTTTATAAATGACCTGGAAGAGGGGTTAGAAGGTTGGGTGAGCAAGTTTGCGGATGATACGAAAGTCGGAGGAGTTGTTGACAGTGAGGAAGCATGTGGCAGGTTACAGCAGGATATAGAGAAGCTGCAGAGCTGGGCAGAAAGGTGGCAGATGGAATTCAATGTAGCTAAGTGCGAGGTGATTCACTTTGGGAAGAATAACAAAAAGATGGGGTACTGGGCTAATGGTCGGATACTTGGTAGTGTGGATGAGCAGAGGGATCTTGGTGTCCATGTACACAGATCTCTGAAAGTTGCCACCCAGGTAAATAGTGCGGTGAGGAAGGCATATGGCGTACTGGCTTTTATTGGTAGAGGAATTGAGTTCCGGAGTCCTGAGGTCATGATGCAGTTGTATAAGACTCTGGTACGGCCGCATCTGGAATATTGTGTGCAGTTTTGGTCGCCATACTATAGGAAGGATGTGGAGGCATTGGAACGGGTGCAGAGGAGGTTTACCAGGATGTTGCCTGGTATGGAAGGAAAATCGTATGAGGAAAGACTGAGGCACTTGGGGCTGTTTTCACTAGAGAAAAGAAGGTTTAGGGGTGACTTGATTGAGGTGTACAAGATGATTAGGGGGTTAGATAGGGTCGACAGTATGAACCTTTTCCCGCGTATTGAGTCGGGTATTACAAGGGGGCATAGCTTTAAATTAAGGGGGGGTAGATATAGGACTGATGTTAGGGGTAGGTTCTTCACTCAGCGAGTTGTTAGTTCATGGAATGCCCTGCCAGTAACAGTGGTGGATTCTCCCTCTTTATGGGCATTTAAGAGGGCATTGGATAGGTATATGGAGGATAGTGGGTTAGTGTAGTTTAGGTGGGCTTGGATCGGCGCAACATCGAGGGCCCAAGGGCCTGTACTGCGCTGTATTCTTCTATGTTCTATGTTCTATGTTCTAAAGCCCATTCTGTATCCACCGGTAAGAGACAAATACCTCAGAGAGATACTGACAGGCTGCACTAAGTAACACACACAGTCAGAGAGACAGGCAGCACTCCATGCTGCCTGTAGGTGTGTCTCTGAGTATGAGCATGTTACTCAGTGCTGTCTGTAGGTATCTGTCTGTGTAACACACTCAAACACACACTCATAATCATTCTCGTACTCATACTCATACTCATACCTCAAAGAGACATGTACAAGCAGCATTAAGTAATACACTCACACTTACAGAAACGCACAGCCTGCAGTATCTGTGATAGGCTGAACATCATTTCAGGTGCTACCAGGCATACAACAGAGTGCACAGTGCAATCCCACCAGCTGCGTCTGGACCAACAGAGTGAGGAGGGAATGCCTCAGATTGGAATTATTGAGTCCCAACAGCTTTCAGTTTCTGTTCTGTTTGTAACCTTGACAGATTCCAGATCAAATGGATCATTTAAAAGTGATTGCTGATTGGCTGTCAGTACCACCAACAACAGACATGTAATTGATTGACAGGCAAAGTAGCCAATTGTGACAATAACCTGCTGAAATGCAGCCAATCAGCTCAGGGCAGCAGTCCATTTCCAATGTACACAGCCCTCCCCTTCACTGTTTGATCATGTAGCATTGCCCTCGAAGAAGGACATTGCTTGTCACTGGCCACTTGGCTGTTTCCTTTCTTTCTCTTGGTGGAAATTGAATAAAGATTTGTACACCTTGTGTCTTTCACTGTATCCCACACCTGCATACACGCAACATGGGTGCTGGGGAAAATATAAGCAGTACTACAGTTAGGCGATAGTGTGGGGGTGTTATAAAATAAAAGAACAGGAGTGTCAGATATTCTCTTACTTTAAAAAAATCCAAAGTACCCAGAGACAGAGACTGAATCTTCTTCATCTTTATTCCCTTTTCCAGATTGACATTGACAGAAAACAGACTGCAATTAACAGCCCAGACAGAGGAAGCTGCACAAATTCACAGCCACAATGGAGCTTGAGGAAAACACTTGTGGAGATTTTCTCAATAACATGAGAATCCTGTCCCTTTACACAGTGACAAAACCTTAAATTGGAACTGGCGGCTGAGCAGGAAGGAGATCTGGTTTACTGAAGCAGAGACTTCTGAGGTTCACATTGTTTTGTACAGCTGACAGTCTTCAGCATCTTTGAAAGTTTTTACTTGGCATCACAAGACAACACTGTTCCCATCATACACTCCCAGGACAAGGACAACATGAGATTTGACACAGGATAAAACTCTCTCTAACCTGTCCCAATAACCTGCCTTAACCCTTGAACCTCAGAAGTGTCTCTGAGCCAGTCCTGAGAAGGAAGAGAATTGAAATTCAGTGCTGACAATTACCTTTGACCTGCCAGCTCAGCCCTGTTCTATTAAAGTTGTGTCTCCTCTGTGGACTGTCTCAAACACTCTACACACATTCTGATCTCCTGATGCTCTTGCTGAGGGGAGAGGTGAGTGTCATGTGGGTGAGGGCACAGGAGAAGCGAGCGTTGGACTCCCAGTCAGACCCAGAGAGGGTCAGCAGGCTGCTGACACTGTAGGTGCTGTCCGAAGCTCGCAGGTAGTTGCTGGTCTGAACCCCGTCCGAAATGACTGCACCGTCCTTCTTCCACTGCACCTCCAGCTCATCGGGATAGAAGTGATTGGCAAGGCACACCAGGGTGGCAGTGCCTTTGGCATTGACCTGCTCCGGGGAGGGGGGCAGCAGGGTCAGCTTGGGCTGAGAGTTCTCACGGCCTGAAAGACAAGAGAAACAATTTTAATCCCTGCCATTCGAAGGGATTTCAACTCTTCGAACATTAACTGGCAAAACAATCCATTTGAACATTTATAGTCAATACCTAACAAACCCGCCAAAAGAACAGACATTGTTTAAATTGCTTCTTGGGATGTGAGTGTCATTGGCAGGGCCAGCATTTATTACCCATTCCTAATTGCCCCTGAGAAGGTGATGGTGTCGCAGCAGAGAGAGAAGGGACAGTTTTAGACCATCGTTTATAGAATGAATGTGGGCAGCTGGAAGGGCTTTCAATGGGGGAGCATTTCAGTGACAGTGATCAGAACTCAGTGAGATTGAGAATAGGGATGGAAATGGAGAACCATGGAGCAAGGGTAAAAGTTTTCATTTGGAAATGAACCATTTTACTAAATTGTGCGGTGATTTGGTAAAAGTGGACTGGAAACAGTGACTGGACGGGAACTCAGTGTTAGGGCAGTGGGAGGCCTTGAAGAACGAGACAGAGATTGTTCAGAATCTGTTCCCACAAAGAGTAAGGGTGGGGATGTACAAATCTAGGCTCTCAGTCTGGAATGTGTCAAAGCAGGCAGAGTAGGGCAGACCAAACAGGGAAAGTGATGTTGGTTATCTGGTGTTCAATCCTGCAGAAAGCTGAGAGGAGGATAGAAAATGCAGGAGTGAAATTGAACAAGACCAGAGGAAAGCAAAGAGCTGACAGGATGAAATGGAATAATAGAATTTATAGTACAGAAGGAGGCTATTCAACCCATCATGTCTGTGCTGGTTCTAGAAAGAGCTGTCCAGCCAGTCCCACTCTCCAGACTGATCTCTGTTGCTCTCTAACTTCATCAATTTCAAATTTGACACAATGAAACCTTCAACAGAATCCACCTCCACCATCCTGTCAGGCAGCATGTTCCAAATCTTAACAACTCTCTTCGGAAAGACATTCCTCCCCATCTCACTCCTAGCTGTCTTGCTGACCATCTTGAAATTTTTACCCATAGTTACAGACGTACCTACTCATGGAAATGGAATATCCTCCTTAACGCTGTCAAAATTGTTCAAAACAGTGAACAACTCTATAAAATCACCACTTAATCTTCTCTGCTCAGAGCAGAATAAGCCCAATCTCTCTAAGCTTTCCTTGTATTGAAAATCCCTCATTCCTGGTATTATTCCAATAAAACTCCTTTGAACTCTCTCCAGGGTTTTAATATTGTTTTTTAAATAAGATGCTCAGACCTGAACAAAATCCTCCAAATCTGGTCTGATCAGTGATTTATAGAGGTGGAGCATCAGTTCCTTGCTTTTATACTTTATTCTCTATTTTAAAACCCACAGATCCTGTAAGCCTACAACTAACAATGTAATAAGGGGTTAGAAGATGAAATACGAGAAGATGAAATGCCAGCTGGTAATATAAAAGAAGATTGCAAGACTGTTTTTTTTTTGTCGAAATATAAAAGCTAAGAGGAAGGCAAGACTGGATGTTGGACTGCTGGAAAATGAGGCTGGAGAAGTACTAATGGGGAACAAAGAAATGGCAAAGGATCTGAATAGTGACTTTACATCAGTCATCACGTTGGAAGACACCAGTAGTATACCAGATCTTAAAGAGATTCAGGGGCAGAGATGAGAGTAATGGTGATCACTGAGGAGAAGGTGCTGGGGAAGCTGAAAGTTCTGAGATGGATAAATCAGCCGGACTGGATAGACTACACCCCAGAGTTTGAAGGAGATAGCTGAGCAGATTGTGGAGGTATTGATGGTGATCTTTCAGGAATCACTGGAGTCAGGGAGAGTCCAAGAGGACTGTAAAATTATTAATGTAACTCCACTGTTTAGGAAAGGAGGGAAGCAGAAGACGGGAAATTATAGGCTGGTTAGTCTGACCTGAAATCATGAGTAAGATTGCAGACTTCAGTTTAAGGATGAGATTGCAGGGGAGTTGGAAGTGCATAGTCAGGTCGGCTGTGTCAGCATGGCTTCATCAAGGTGAGGCCTGACAAATCTGTTCAAATTCTTGGAGGAAGGAATGAACAAGTTAGATAAAGAAGAGCCAGTGGACGTGATCTCTTTGGATTTACAGACAGAATTTGACAAAGTGCCATACAGGAGGCTACTGAAGAAGAGAAGAGCCCATGGTGTTAGGGGCAAGGTCTTGGCATGGATAGAAGGTTGGCCGCCTGGCAGAAGGCAGAGAGTGGGATAAAAGGACCTTTTTCAGGATGGCAACCGGTGACTAGTGTGGTCCTGCAAAGGTCCGTGCTGGGACTACAGCTATTCACCAAAAATGAATGATTAATTCATGATCTGGACAAAGGATCTGATGGCATTGCTGCCAAACCTGCAGGCAAACCAAAGATAAGTGGAGGGACAGGTCATGTTGAGGAAGTGGAGAAGCTGAAGAAGGAGTTGATCAGGCTCAGAGAGTGGACAAAGAAGTGGCAGATGGAATACAATGTGGCAAAGTGTGAGTTTATGCACTTTAGTAAGAAGGATAAAAGCATAGACTGTTTTCTAAATGAGGAAAGGATTCACAAATCTGAATCACAAAGGGACTAAGGAGTCATAATCAGGTTTTTCTTAACATAGAACATAGAACATAGAACATAGAAGAATACAGCGCAGTACAGGCCCTTGGGCCCTCGATGTTGCGCCGATCCAAGCCCACCTAAACTACACTAACCCACTATCCTCCATATACCTATCCAATGCCCTCTTAAATGCCCATAAAGAGGGAGAGTCCACCACTGTTACTGGCAGGGCATTCCATGAACTAACGACTCGCTGAGTGAAGAACCTACCCCTAACATCAGTCCTATATCTACCCCCCCTTAATTTAAAGCTATGCCCCCTTGTAATACCCGACTCAATACGCGGGAAAAGGTTCATACTGTCGACCCTATCTAACCCCCTAATCATCTTGTACACCTCAATCAAGTCACCCCTAAACCTTCTTTTCTCTAGTGAAAACAGCCCCAAGTGCCTCAGTCTTTCCTCATACGATTTTCCTTCCATACCAGGCAACATCCTGGTAAACCTCCTCTGCACCCGTTCCAATGCCTCCACATCCTTCCTATAGTATGGCGACCAAAACTGCACACAATATTCCAGATGCGGCCGTACCAGAGTCTTATATAACTGCATCATGACCTCAGGACTCCGGAACTCAATTCCTCTACCAATAAAAGCCAGTACGCCATATGCCTTCCTCACCGCACTATTTACCTGGGTGGCAGTTAACGTTAGTATGTTGGTTCAGTTGGCAGTTAGGAGCACAAATGCAAGAACACAAGAAAAGAGATACACTGCTGAAGCTGTATAAGGCTCTGGTCAGAACACAATTCATGTATTGTGAGCAGTTTTGGGCCCTGTATATAAGGAAGAATGTGCAGGCATTGGAGGGTGTACAGAAGAGTTTTACAAGAATGATCTTAGGGATGAAGGGCTTATCATATGAGGAATAGTTGAGGACTCGATGGAGTTTAGAAGGATGAGGGGAATCACATTGAAACTTACAGAATACTGAGAGACCTGTCTCGAGTGGACACGGAGAAGATATTTCCAACAGGGGAAGAGACCGGGACCCGACGGCACAGCCTCAGAGTGAAGGGAAGACCCTTTTGAACTGAGATAAGGAGGAATTCCATCCGCCATAGGGTTGTGAATCTGTGGAACTCACTGCTGCAGAAGGCTAGGGAGGCCCTGTCATTGAGTGTACTTCACACAGAGGTAGCTAGGATCTGAATGCTTCCCACCATGAGCACAGGAAGTGTGGTCAGTGACAGCAGTTGGAGATCCAGGTTTCGGAGCTTGAGCAGCAGCTGGTGTCAGTGCGGAGTGTCCGTGAGGCTGAGAGCTCCGTGGAGAGCACGTTTCGAGATATGGTCACTCTGCAGCTTCAGAGTATGCAGGGAGAGAGGGAATGGGGGAGCAGCAGACAGTCCAAGAGGACCAAGCAGCTAGTACAGGAATTCCCTGAGTGCATCCCACTCTCCAACCAAGATTCAGTTCAGAATCCTGATGAGAATGATGGTTCATCTGGGGAGTGCAGCCAGAGCCAAGTCCATGGCACCACAGGGGGCTCAGCTGTACAGCGGGGCACAAGGAAGACTGGAAGAGCGATAGTGAGGGGAGATTCAATAGTGAGGGCAATCGATAGGTGTTTCTGTAGCTGCAAATGGAAATCCAGGATGGTGTGTTGTCTCCCTGGTGCCAGGGTCAAGGATATCACTGAGCAGCTGCAGAGCACCCTGAGGGGAGAGGGGGAACAGGCAGCAGTCGTGGTCCACATTGGTCCCAGTGATAGAGGGAGAAAAGGGATGTGGTCCTGCAGTCAGAATTTAGGGAGCTCGGGAGGGAATTAGCAGCAGGAACTAAAAAGTAGGAATCTCCAGATTATTTCCAGTGCTCCATGCAAGTGAAAATAGGAACTGGAGGATAAGTCAGGTGACTATGGGGCTGGAGAGAGGATCCAGGAGGGAGGAATTTTGATTCTTGGGACACTAGGACTGGGTCTGGGGGAGACGGGACTTGAAGACAACAGATGGATTGCTCCTGAACAGAGCTGGGATAGATTTCCTTGTGGGGTAATTTGTTAGTGTTATTGGAGAGGATTTAAACTAACTTGGCAGGGCTATGGAAACCAGGATGGAACATCAGAGAGGAACACCAAGGATCACAGAATCCTCAGTGCAGTCTATAGGTCACCAAGCAGTGGGCTGGATGCAGATGAATAAATCTCCAAGGAACTTACAGAGAAGTGGAAACATTACTGAGTTATTATAATGGGGGACTTTAATTATCTGAATATAGCCTGTGATTGGAGCAGCGTCACAGGTAGAGTTGGCCAGCATTGTGGGAGTGTGTTCAGGTGAATTTTCTCCAGTTGTGTGTTTCCAATCCAATGAGAAAGGAGGCTCTGCTCAGCCTGGATTTTGGGAATGAGGAGGCTCAAGTGGATCAAGTGTCAGTGAGAAGACATTTAGGGAAGAGTGATCATTGTATCACAAAGTTTAGGGAGACAGTGGAAAAGAACAAAAGCCATTCCGGGGTCAAAATGACCAAATGGGAAAATCACCAACTTCCATGGGGTAAGGACACATCAGCTCTGAATAAACTAAGGTCAAAGGTTGGCAAGAAATTCCTCAGGTGAATAATATGGAGTATAGATCAGGAACAGTCGAAGTATACTTCAGGGAGGGCAAGCAATCCCTGAGCTCTTTTGAGGGCAGAAGTGGAAGAATTAAAGTGAATAAAAAGGAGATTTTAAGAAGGGGAGTAGAGACGACCCTGGTCATCATAGACCAGTGAGCCTTACTTCGGTTCTGGGTAAGTGTTGGAAAAATTTCTAAGAGATAGGATTTATAATCACCCAGAGAGAAATAAGTTGATTTGGGAAACTCAACATGGTTTTGTGAAGGGTAGGTCGTGTCTCACAAACCTGATTGAGTTCTTTGAGATGGTGACCAAACAGGGGGATAAGGGTAAAGTGGTTGATGTGATGTATATGAATTTGAGTAAGGCACTTGATAAGGTTCCCCACAGTAGGCTATTGCACAAAATACAGAGGTATGGGATTGAGGGTGATTTAGCGGTTTGGATCAGAAATTGGCTTGCTGAAAGAGGACAGAGGGTGGTGGTTGATGGGAAATGTTCATCCTGCAGTTCAGTTACTAGTGGTGTACTACAAGGATCTGTTTTGGGGTCATTGTTGATTGTCATTTTTAAAAATGAGCTCGATGAGGGTGCAGAAGGATGGGTTAGTAAATTTGCGAATGACACTGAGGTCAGTGTAGTTGTGGATAATGCCGAAGGATATTGTAGATTACACAGGTATATAGATAAGCTGCAGAGGTGGTCTGAGAGGTGAAAAATTGAGTTTTAGGCGGAGAAGTGTGAGATGATTCATTTTGGAAGGTGCAACAGGAATAAAGAGTACTGGGCTAATGGTAAGATTCTTGGTAGTACAAATGAGCAGAGAGATCTCGGTGTCCATATACATAGATTCCTGAAAGTTGCTACCCAGGTTGATAGGGTTGTTAAGAAGGCATAAGGTGTGTTAGCTTTTATTGGCAGAGTGATTGAGTTTCGGATCCATGAGGTCATGTTGCAGCTGTACAAAGGTCTGGTGCGGCCGCACTTGGGGTATTGTGTACAGTTCTGGTCACAGCATTATCGGAAGGATGTGGAAGCTTTGGAAAGGGTTCAGAGGAGATTGACTAGAATGTTGCCTGGTATGGAGGCAAGATCTTATGAGGAAAGGCTAAGGGACTTGAGACTGTTTTCATTAGAGAGAAGAAGGTTGAGAGATGACTTAATTGAGACATACAAGTTAATCAGAGGATTAGAAAGGGTGGACAGTGAGAGACTTTTTCCCCAGATGGTGATGGATAGCATGAGGGGACATTGCTTCAAATTGAGGGATGATAGATATAGGACAAATGTCAGAAGTAGCTTCTTTATTCAGAGAGGATTGGGGGAGTGGAATGCACTTCCTGCAACAGTAGTATATTCGCCAACTTTAAGGGCATTGATATGGTTATTGGATAAACATGTGGAATGAAAATGGAATAATGTGGGATAGATGGGCTTCAGATTGTTTCCACACTTGGGTGCAACATCAAGGGCTGAAGGGCCCGTACTGTGCTGTACTGTTCTATGTTCTGTGTTCTTTGAATAATGAAAGGGCAAAAGATTAGCTCGGGACAGAATAGGGCCCCTTAAGGATAAATGAGGTCACATATGTGTAGGCCCAGAGAAGACAGGTGAGATCCTAAAGGGATATTTCATGAATGTATTTACTGGGGAGAAAGACATGAAAGCTCGGGACCTCAGGGAAATAAATAACAATGTCTTGATAAGAATCCTCATTACAGAAGAGGAGTTCTTAAAATGCATAAATTTGATAAATCTGATCTATGACTCTAAGTGTATCCCAGGACATGGTGAGAAGCTAGAGAAGAGATTGCTGTGTCCCTTGCTGAGATATTTGTATTATCAACAGCCACGGGTGAGGTGCTGTCTGATTCGAGGGTGGCTAATGTTGTTCCATTATTGAGGAAAAGCTGCGAGGAAAAGCCAAGGAACTACAGGCCAGTGAGTCTAACACCAGTGGTGTGTAAGTTGTTGGAAGGAATTCTGAGAGACAGCATCTACATGCATTTGGAAAGGCAAGGACTGATTTGGGATCATCAGCATGGCTTTTTGTTTGTGGAAACTTGTGCTATTGCTGTTCACCATTTATATAAATGATTTGGATGTGAAGAAAGGATGAATCGTTAGTACATCTGTGGAAGACATCAAAATTGGTGGCACAGTGGACATTGAAGAAGGTTATCTGAGAGCACAATGGGATCCTGATCAACTGGGCCATTGGGCTGAGGAATGGCAGATGGAGTTTAATTCAGATAAATGAAAAGTGCTGCATTTTGGTAAGACAGAGGAGATGGGTGAGATCTTAAATAAATACTTTTGCAGCTGTGTTTACTGTGGAGAACGACATGGAAGCTAGGGAACTTGGAAAAATCTCTGGGACCTGATCAGGTGTATCCCAGAATACTGTGGGAATCTAGGGGAGAGATTGCTGGGCCCCTTGCTGAGATATTTGTGTCATCAACAGCCACGGGTGAGGAGCCAGAGAACTGGAGAGGTTGGCTAATGCTGTGCCATTATTTCAGAAAGGCTGTAAGGAAAAGCCAGGGAAATATAGACCAGTGAGCCTGATGTCAGGGGTGGGTACATTGTTTGAGGGGATTCTGAGGGACTGAGGTTTTTTGAAGCAGTGGCAAAGAAGATTGATAAAGGCAGACATTTTCAACATGGATTTCAGCAAAGCATTTCACAAGATTCCACATGGTACACAAGTTAGAAAGGTTAGATCGCATGGGATCCAGGGGATCCATTTGGATATAAAATTGGCTTGAAGATAGGAGACAAAGAATGGTGGCAGAGAGCTACTTTTCAGACTAGGAGTCTGTGACCAGTGGTATGCCACAAGGATTGATGCTGGGTCCACTGACTTTTGTAATTTGAAAGCATGATTTGGATGTGAATGTAGGTGGTACAGTTAGTGAGTTTACTAACAGTGTATATTATACTATGCAGTATATAGTAAAGAAGATTATTTCAGAGTACAGCAGGACCTTGATCAGATAAGGCAATGGGTGGAGGAGTGGCAGATGTGTTCCGATATAGAGAAAGTGAGATGCTGCATTTTGGAAAGCCAAACCAGAGAGAACCCATACAGTGAATTGTAGGGCCCCTGTGGAGTGTTGCTGAGCAAGGTGTTGGTCATCTGTTGCTGGGACTGGTGGGTTTGAGCTATCGGGAGAAACCAAAGGTCATTCCAGTGGTGAGGAATGTCAGTGATGAAGGTGTATCGGAGAAGTTGGGACTGTCTTCCTTGGAGAAGAGAAGGCTGAGAGGAGGTTTGTTCAAGGAATTCAGCATCACGAGGGGTTTGGATACAGTAAATATGGAGAAAATGTTCACAATCAGGAAAAGGATTGAGTGCGAGAGGCCACAGATTGAAAGTAACTGTTCAAAGAAACAAAAGTAAAATGAGGAAAAAACATTTTCAGCCAGTGAGTGGTTAAGGTGTGGAATGCACTGCCTGAGAGTGTGGTGGAGGCAGCTTCAATTGAAACATTCTGAAGGGAATGAGACTGTTATTTGAAAAGGAACAATGTGCAGGGTGACAGGGAGAAGGCAGGAGAATGACACTCGATAAATTGCTCATTCAGAGAGCTGTTACGGACAGGATGGGCAGAATGGTCTCCTTGTGCACAGTAACAATTCTGTGATTGTGTGATTGAGCAGAGTTAAAGCTGGGGGAGGTGGGAGCTCGGTGTCTCACTGTGCTGCTGCTGCTGCTGCTGCTGCTGAGGTCAGTGAGATCAGAGACTGGGACAGGGAGCCAGAGCTCACATCAAACTCTGCCCGTGTCCGTCACACTGAGACTGGCAGGAGGCTACTCACTGATTTCACTCCATGCTGCAGGAATGGGACCACAGGATGCAACTGGACAGAGCTCCTCCACACGGTGAGTAAAACTGACTGACTTATATCTTGCTGCTTAAAGGGGGCAATGGAACTAAAGAAATGCAGCTGGACACCCTGTTAGACACAGTGCTCCTCAATTAACCATTTCATTCACTGCAGCTCCCCACTTACACCTTCAACAATTGGAGGGTGGTACAATTGCAACATTTAAGAGGCATTTGGATGGATTATGAATAGGAAGGGTTTGGAGGGATAAGGGCCAAAATACAAAGTACTTGACAAAGTACAAAGGGATCTGGGAGTGCTAGTCGAGGATTCTCTAAAGGTAAACATACAGGTTGAGTCCGTGATTAAGAAAGCGAATGCAATGTTGTCATTTATCTCAAGAGGGTTGGAATATAAAAGCACCTTTGTGCTACTGAGACTATATCGAGCTCTGGTTAGGCTCCGTTTGGAGTGCTGTGTCCAGTTTTGGTCCCCACACCTCAGGAAGAACATACTGGCACTGGAGCGTGTCCAGTGGAGATTCACACGGATGATCCCTGGAATGGTAGGTCTAACATATGAGGAACGGCTGAGGATCCTGGGATTGTATTCATTGGAGTTTAGAAGATTAAGGGGAGATCTAATAGAAACTTACAAAATAATACACGGCTTGGAAAGGGTGGACGCTAGGAAATTGGTTCCGTTAGGCGAGGAGACTAGGACCCATGGACACAGCCTTAGAATTAGAGGGGGTAAACTCAGAACAGAAATGCGGAGACATTTCTTCAGCCAGAGAGTGGTGGGCCTGTGGAATTCATTGCCGCGGAGTGTAGTGGAGGCCGGGATGCTAAATGAGAGACGCAAAGCAGAGATTGATAAATTCTTGATGTCACAAGGAATTAAGGGCTACGGGGAGAATGCGGGTAAGTGGAGTTGAAATGCCCATCAGCCATGATTGAATGGCGGATTGGACTCGATGGGCCGAATGGCCTTACTTCCACTCCTATGTCTTATGGTCTTATGGGCTGGGTGTTGGCAGGTCGGACTAGATTGGATTGGGATATTTGGTCAGCATGGATGGGTTGTACCAAAGGGTCTGTTTCCATGCTGTACATCGCTATGACTTTATGACTCTATAATTCAGCATTTGTGTTTTAGAAAGTTTCAGTGCTTAATTACAGAGGATTGAGGTTAACTTACTCAGTCTGAGCTTGGTTCCTTTACCGAACGTGTACCACACTGAGAGCTCCCAGTGCAGAAGCTGTACAAAAACCTCTCCTCTCTGCTTCCCTCCATCACTCTCACCCTCTTCCTGTCCATCTCTCATTTACCCTCAGCCTCTCCCTGCCCCTGTCTGTCTCTCCCTCATTCATGTCTTTCTTTCTCTCTGTTTCTCTCATTCTGTTTCTCTCTCTGTGTTGTGTCCAGCTGGGCTCGGACGGTTTGTGAACTTTATTTTTCATTGTTAAATCTTGCAGCTGTTCTTCACATGTGGCCATGGAGTGTGTAGTGCAAAGTGACAATCCCGGCATGGGGTAATTTGTTCAGTTTCATTTATATCTAACTATGTGTATTGGTGGTGGAGGTAGGGTTATGTGTCCATTATTACATACAACATGTTATTATGAATGTGTCAATACAGGAGGTGGTGCTGTGTGTATTGAGGTTTTTATACGGCTCTGTATCACTGGGAAGGTCTGGTGTAACGCTGCATACAGTAATAGTCAGCGACATCCTCATTCTGAACGTTGCTGATTGTCAGGGTGAAACTGGTCCCTGATCCACTGCCGGTGAATCGCTTGGAGACTCCTGTGAATCGTGTTGCTGCACCATAGATCAGGAGAGAGGGTTTCTGACCTTCTCGCTGCTGGTATCAAGCAAGGTAGCTGCTAATGTCTTCACTGGCCGTACAGGTGATGCTTGCAGTCTGGCCCAGTCCCACTGACAGCACCGGGGGAGACTGGGTCATGGTGATGTCCCCACTGATACCTGAGGGGTCAGAGAGAAACAGTGAAGTCAGAACTGTCACAGAAAGAGCCAGTCAAATGAGAGATTGTTGGAGACACTGAGCATTCCTCTGGTTTCAGCATTTTCCCTTCAATCACAAGTCAGTGGAATTGGGGTGAAATGGAGAGCAGCTAAAGATTCAAGGTGGAAGGAGAGAGATTTGTACCTGCGACACAGAATGCCAGGGGCCAGATCAGCAGGATGTGTGAAATCATGCTGTGTGCTCCTGTCCCTGTGCCTGGTTCCTGATAAACTCTCCCTTCACTGGGCTCTGCTTTATAAAGCTGCAGTCTGTGAGAGTCTGTCTGGGTGTTCCTCAGTATGTAAATGGAATCAGACAGAGAGAGCCACGTCAGCCCCTCACACTTCCTCTTCTCTCTCTCTCTCTCTCTCTCTGTCTCAGAGAGTCATTGATGTGAACAGCAGTGAATGAGGCCATTTGGCCCATTGTGTCTGTGCTAGACAACAAAGACCTTGACAAACTCATCCCATTTTCCCGCTCTTGTTCCATAGTCCTGGAGGCAACAGCAACACAAGGGAATATCTAAACACTTTGCTCCAATGTCACAAGAGTTTTAGACTCAACCAGCCTTTCAGGCAGTGAGTTCCAGACTCCCACCACCCTCTTGGTGAAAACATTTCTCCTCAACTCTCCTCTCATTCTCCAACTCCACTGGGCCTAGACTCACTCGTGTTCGGAAGGATAAGAAGGGATCTGATTGAAATATATAAAATTCTAACAGGGCTGGATAGGGAGGAGGTTTCCCCTGGTTGGGAATTCTGGTACCAGGGGACCCAGACTTGGGGGATACAAGGTTGACCATTTAGGGTTGAGATGAGGAAACATTTCTTCACTCTGAGGGTAGTCAACCTGTTAAATTCTGTACCTACAATGCAGACGGCTATGGAGGAGAGGGAATTGAATGTATTTCAGATTATTGTTTTGCCTTTTCACAGCATGAAGGGAATGGGGAGAAATCAGGAATTTGGCTTTGAGAGAGAGGATCAACCATGATCATACTGAATGACAGAATAAACTCAAAGGGCTGAATGGCCTACTCCTGCTTCTAGTTTCTGTGTTTCTGTGTCTGTGTTACCTTCAGTTTCTGACCCTGGTTTTTGACCCCTCTACCCATATAAAAACTACCTTCCTGTCGAATCTATCTGTGCCCCTCATAATCTTATAGTCCTCTGTCAGGTCTTCCCTCAACCTTCACTGCTCCAAGGAAAACAACCCCAGTCTTTCCAATCTTTCCTCATCACTCAGACCCTACAGCCCAGGCAGCATCCTGGGAAATCTCTGCACCTTCCCGAGTACAATAATTTCCTTCCCACAGTGTGGTGACCAGATCCCGTCTCTCTCTTTTTATCACTTTCTCTCTTTATCACTCTCTCTCTTCCCGTTCTGTCTCACATCTGCCAACGCTTTCTCTCAGTTTCTCTCTTTGGCACTCTTAATCTCTCCCATCCTCTCTCTCTCTCTCTCACACACACACACACACACACACACACACAAACACACTTTCAACCCTACCGTCTCTCTCTTGATTCCCTTCACTCTTGGTCTCACATCTCCCTGGTCTCTTTCGGTCTCTCTCTCCGTCCCTCTCAGTCACGCTGTCTCCCACTCTATTTCTCGCCCTATATCCTTCAACCTCACCATCTCTACTTCCAGGTTTGCATCTCTCTCACTCCCTCCACACATCTCACACTATTGCAGACACACCTCCCTCTCTCTCTCTCTCTCACGCACACACTCTCCCTCCAACTCTCATTCTTGTCTCTCTTCTCTCTCTTTCTCACAGTATCCCAGGTGGTGACAGTTAATTGCAGGGTAAATCTCCCTCTGCTCTGGCCCACTCATGGATGTTAACCCTTGACCCCAGAAGCATGTCTTCTCCAGGAGTAAGGCCCCATTTCCCACATTGACCAGGCATTAGCCTGTCTCATGATGATGGACAGATTCTTGTTAAACGAAGGGCAGTTTTGTGCTGTTGGCCTGTTCTCACTGAGGACTGGTTTGGACACAAACCTCATTCCATGAAGGCCGAGCAGAGAGAGGAGACCCTCAGGCCATCAGTGTGAACTGGAGGGACAGGACAGGCTCTGACCCACTGACCCATCCCGTCCATTCACAACATGACCAAATCCCTTCCCTTCTCCTTCCCCTTCCACGGTCAGGTTCTGGGTCAGGGTGTTTTACTGGGATGAGGTCAGGACCATCACACAATTACAACAGAAAGGAACTGAGCCCTACACCCACCATGATGTCCATGATGCACTGGACTATCCAATGGAGACCAGTAAACATAGGCCTCCTTCCCACTGAATGTCCAGCAGAGACCAGTATATATGGGTCTCCATACCATTGGATCATCCAATACATATCAGTAAACATGGACCTCCATTACACTGAGCCCTTCAATAGACACCAGTAATCACAGGCCGCCAGCCCACTGGATGCTCCAATAGACTTCAGTAAACTTGGGTCACCATCTCACAAGACACTTCAGTAGAGGCCAGTAAACTAGGGCCTTCTTTGCCCTGGACCTTAACAATGGAGACCAGTAGACATGCATCCTGTTCCCACTGGATCTTCCAATAGAGACCAGTAAACATGGGCTTCCTTACCACTGCACCCTCCAGTATCTGAGCTTCAAACCCCACATCCTCTCCATCACTACGTCAGCCCCTTGACCCTTATTCCTGTTCATCCCACCTCCTAACTCCATAATTCCGATGTCCTCTCTCACCTTCCTTCCACCTGCTCCATAAAGCCCAACTATCTGAAATGGAGTGGTCCCTTCCCTGTCTCACACTAAGGAGGAAATGGGCAGATATTTAATGAGTAATGGGTTAAAGGATGATGGAGAGTGGGCAGGAAAGTGGAGTTGAGTCTGAGATGGGATCAGCCATGATTGTATTAAATGGTGGAGCGGGCTCGAGGGGCTGAATTGCCTGCTCCTGCTCCTAGTTCTTATGTTCATCCACCACCCTCCCCCATTCCTCATACTGCAAATTTGTGAAACATCCTGGAATATTTTGAATATTGAAGGTGCGATGTGAATTCAAGATTTGTGTTGAATTAATGTGGGGACAGAATTATGCAGGAACTGTGATAGCTCCTGCAGTTGAATATCCTGCTGGCAGTCTTCAGCCTTCCACATACAGAAAGGGAAAGTCGGGGAGGTCAGAATGTGATGTTGGGATCCATGGCGTTGTCCCCCAGCAATGTGGTTGACCCTTAACTGCCCTCTGAAATGGCCCAGCAAGGCTCTCAGTTGTACCAATTGTGACGACGTCTCAACAAAGAAATGAAACCAGACGGACTGCCTGGCATCAATCGCAACACATTAAAGGTATTGACAGAAACAGCCCTGTCTTCCCTGCTCCATCCTCCTTACTGACATCTGGGGGCAAGTGCCAAACTTGGGAGAGCTGTCTCACAGACTAGTCACGCAACAGCCTGACACAGTCATACTCACAGAACCATACCTTACAGACAATGTCCCAGACACCACCATCACTGTCCCTGCATGTGTCCTGTCTCACCAGAAAGACAGATCCAGCAGAGCTGATGACACAGTGGTCTACAGCCAGCAGGGAGTTACCCTGAAAGGCCTCAAAGTTGACTCCGGACCCCATGAAGTCTTATGACCCCAGGTTAAACATGGGTGAGGAAACCTCCTGCTGATTACCAGGTACCTTCCTCCTTTAGCTGATGAATCGGTCTCCCCCATGTTGAACAGCATTTGGAGGAAGCACTGAGGGTGGTGACAGCAGAGAGTGTACGCTGGGTGTGGGATTTCAATGTCCACCACTGAGAGTGGCTCGGCAGCAGCATTACTGATCGAGCTGGTTGGTTCCTAATGGACGTAGCTGAGGGACTGGCTCTGCAGCTGGTGGTGAAGGAACCAAAAAGATGGAAAAATGTACTTGATCCCATCCTCACCTCAGCTGTAGATGCATCTGTCCTTGACAGAATTCGTAAGAGTGACCATAACACAGTCTTTGTAGAAACAAAGTTTGACCTTCACATCGAGACTACCCTCCATTTTGGTGTGTGGTAC
Organism: Chiloscyllium plagiosum; assembly: GCF_037043375.1. Lineage (NCBI taxonomy): Eukaryota > Metazoa > Chordata > Chondrichthyes > Orectolobiformes > Hemiscylliidae > Chiloscyllium > Chiloscyllium plagiosum. Next base: position 114,592,850 of record NW_028270147.1, read on the forward strand.
TATCTATCTACTATTGGACAGACTCCAAACAGATATTGCGACTCAAGGCAAGAGCATGAATGTAGATCATTGCCAATGTGTGCACAATCTCAACGTCTCATATACTGAAACAGTCCATGTTCAAATGCAGCAATATCTGCACAATACCCAGGTTTCATCTGAGAAGCCACATTTCCTATTGGTGCCATGCAAATGCCAGCCAATGACCATCAGCAATAACAGACAATCTAGCTATCGCCCCTTGACAGTCAATGCTATCACCATCACTGAATCCCCACTATCAACATTCTGAGGTACCATTGACCAGAAACTCAACTGGACTCACCACAGAAACACAGTGGTTACAAGAGCAGGTTAGAGGCAAGGAATACTGTATCGAGTAACTCACCTCCTGATTCCCCCAAAGCCTGTCAACCAGGTCAGGAGTGTGATCGAATACTCCCCACTTGCCTGGATGGGTGCAGCTTCAACAACATTTATTGATTGATAGTGTCACAGAGTCGTACAGCACAGAAACAAACCCTTTAGCCAAACGTTTACATACTGACCAGGTTTTCTGAAGTGAACTCGTCTCATTTGCATTAGGCCCATATCCCTCTAATCCATTCCTGTCTAAGTCTATTGTATCCTATGTCTTTCTTATCCACTCAAAAAGCTTGATACCATCCAGAGCAAAGCAGCCTGCTTGATTGGCATCACATCCACTCTCACCATCACCGATGCTCAGTAGCAGCAGTGTGTATTATCGATAAGATGCGCAGCAGAAACTCACCAAAGATCCTCAGATAGCACCTTCCAAACCCATGGACAAAAATAGAAATTGCAGGAAAGCTCAGCAGGTCTGGCAGTATCTGGGGAGAGAAATCAGAGATAACATTTTGGATCAAGCATGAAATATTAATTCTGATTTCTCTTCACAGATGCTGCCAGATCTGCTGAGCTTTTCCAGCAATTTCTATTTTTGTCTCGGATTTACAGCATCTGCAGTTCCTTTGGTTTCCTTTCAAACCCACGTCCATTTCCATTTAGAACAAGAGCAGCAGATACAGGGGAACACTGTGAGCTTCACGTTTCCCTCAAAAAAACTTAGCATCCTGACTTGAAAATATATTGCTGTTCTTTAACTGTTGCTGGGTCAAAATGCTGGCATTCTCTCCCAAGAACATTGTAGGTCAACTTACAGCTTATGGACTATAGCGATTCAAGAAGGCTGCTTCCCATCACCTTTGGGATGGTACGGTGGCTCAGATGGTTCGCACTGCTGCCTCACAGGTTCGATTCCAGCCTTGGTCAACTGCCTGTGTAAAGTTTTCATATTCTCCCCGTGCCTGAGTGGGTGTCCTCCCACAATCCAAAGATGCGCAGGCCATATTAAATTGCCTGTAGTGTTAGGTGCATTAATCATGAGTAATGGATCTGGTGGGTTACTCTTTGGAGGGTCGGTGTGGACTTGTTGGGCCGAAGGGCCTGTTTCCATATTGAAGGGAATCTAATCTAAAATCCTCAAGGGCAACTAGGGACAGTGTAAAAAATGCTGGCCCAGCCTTTGAAGCCCACTTCCCACGAGTGAATATACAAAACCAAATGAAGTGTCCCTCAGGAGGAGAGAGAATGTTCAGGGTCCTGAGCTCCATTTCCCAGCCCAGGCAGTTTGTCTCCCAATGAATGAATGAGATGCCAATTTGGAACCAGCTTCAGGGCAGTCTCATTCTGTGGCCCCAGGTCTATAAATGGGAATTGGAGATTGAGCTGAAAAGGAATGATTTGCTGGGTTATGGGGAGAGAGAGGAGCAGTGGGACTAATTGGGTCATTCAAAGGCACGATGGGCTGAATGGCCTCCTCCTGTGCTGTAAGATTCCAGGGAGTTCAGACAATTCACAGTTTTCTTCCGACTCAGTAACAAATGTCCAGCTGCTCCGAGCTCCTTCTTTCACTTCCTCTATTGGTGAAGTTTCAACCTTGCGATCTGACAGTCTTTGCAGTTATTTTTTAAACTGGGGCTTTCTGCTGTGGTCAGAATCTCTAATAATAAGTGTCCAGTCAGTGACAATCACAGCAGCTAAGAGCAGTCAGGACTGAGGAGCCAGGCTCACTGGGAAACACATTGGGAAGATCAAAGCCATCCTCTTCAGCTCCCGGTACAAACTCCATCCCTCTCCCTGAGCACTTTGTGCTGCTCAACGAAACTCTTTACAATTTTAGCCTCATCTTTGAGGCTGATTTGAGCCCCATATCCTCCACATCACAAAGATCAGCCACCGAAAATCTCAGCAATGTCATGGGGACTCCAAACATGACCATTCCAATGTTATCCTGGTTATAAATCACACAATACCAAGTTATAGTCCAACAGGTTTATTTGAAGCACTAGCTTTCGGAGCACTGCTCCTTCATCAGGTGGTTGTGGAGAATAAGATTGTAAGACACAGAATTTATAGCAAAAGTTTCCAGTGTGATGTAACTGGAATTATATATTGAAAAAGACCCGATTGTTTGTTAAGTCTCTCACCTTTTAGAATGACCATGTTGGTTTCAGTTCTTTCATATGTAAATTGTAAAATGTTTTTTAAAAGTTACATTCTCTAGTGAACTTTAACAATTGGTGTCATGTCGGCTCAGATAAGGTATTGAAGGTGTTAACTCCCTGTGAGGCTGTCTGTGCCACAATGGTCAGACTGATTCTCATTCAAAAAACGGATATACAGAATCTTACATGGATTCATGCAGTTTTTGAGCAAAGTAAAATGTAATTCTGCAAATACAAATTCACCCCACAAACTTATATGTGTGTGTGTGTGTGTGTCTGTTTACCTGTGTGTATGTTGTATAGTGCAATGTTGGAGGTGCTGGTGTTGGGCTGTCGTGTACAAAGTTAAAAATCACAGAACATCAGGTTCTAGTCTAACAGGTTTATTTGGAAGCAGCAGCTTTCGGAGCGCTGTTCCTTCATTAGGTAGCTGTGGAGAATAAGATCTGATTCCATGTTTGTTTTGTGGAACATTGTTAAATGTCTTCCGGAATTCCCTATAGACATCAGCCATTGCTCCCCAGTCCAACACCGGCATCTCCTAATCAATGTTATCCTGGCCCACATCACAACGGCCGCCACACCTCAGCTCATCCCAAACTCTGCTGTCAGTATTCGAACTCTCACCAAGTCCCCCACCCCACCCCACCACGACCACCCCCATCCTCACTGACCGACATAGGCTCCAGGCCCAGCAACACCTCAATTTTCAACTTCTCATCCTTGTTCTCAAATCCCTCCCTGCCCTCCACCCTCCCTATCTCTGTAACCTCCTCCAAGCTGCCTCACTCAGTGTGGTCAGCAATCTTAGAGATGTGCCTCTCTGCTTCTTCATCCAAGTCATTGAGAAATATCGTGAGAAGCTGAGGTCCCAGCACAGATCCCTGGGAATACCACGATTGACATCACTCATTGGAAAACACACACATTATCCCCCCTCTCTGTCTCCTAACTCCGGACCCATTCCTGACCCAAGGTAAATGCATTTCTCAAATTCCATCTGATTCCATGATTTGGAGGTGCCCATGTTGGACTGTCATATACAAAGTTAAAAATCACAGAACACCAGGTTTTAATCCAACCGATTTATTTGTAATCACCAGCTTTCAGAGCGCTGCTCCTTCATCAGATGGTTGTGGAATGTAAGATCTGACTCCATGTTTCTTTTGTGGAACATTCTTAAATGTCTTCTGGAATTCCCTACAGACAATAGCCACCAACATTCCCTTATATCACCCATTAGGGAGCTCCTAACAAAGTGTAACAAGGTTGGTTAAAGATGTCTGAACCTTTGTAAATCCATGCTGACTCTCTCGGAGCAGTTCATGTTTGTCCGTTATTCTCTCTCTAAAAACAGACTCAATCACTTCCTGACAACAAACATTCAATGGAGATGTTCATTGTGAATGAGGTTAGTAAACAGCTAGCACTGACATGAGGGGCTGAATAGCCTCCTCCTGTGCTGGAGCCTTCTCTGTCTCCTTGACAGAAATATTTTACAGATTAAAACTAAAGACCAACAGCAAATTTAAAAATACAAATTAAAAACTCCTCAAGTAATTTCCACTTACAGGGCCAGGCGATGTGTAGTAATTGCACGTTGGGGAAGCTGGTGGAGCCCATTGTAGCTCAGAGTGACCACATCTGCAGCAAGTGTTGGTTGCTCAAGGCACTCCAGCTCAGAGTTGATGAGCTGGAGTCTGAGCTTCAAACACTGAGACACATCAGGGAGGGGGAGAGTTACCTGGACACTGTGGTTGGGGAGACAGTCACACCTTATAGGTTAAATACTTCAAATTATGGCCAGTGGTCAGAGACAGGAGGGTGTGACTATAAGTGCAGCCTGGACTTAGCATTGTAGGAGCCTCAGCTCCTTGTCTGCCAGGAATGAGGTACTTGATTCCTGTGTCAATGAGGAACAGGATTGTCGGGGGAATGGACAAATGTGGTGTGAGTATTTCGATGAAAGTGACCAGAACTCCCTAAGTTTCAAAGTCATTATGTAAAGAGATAAAGATGGAGTAGAAATTAAGTGTTTAAACGGGGGGGAAGGCCAATTTCAGCACCATTAGATAGGCACACACAGGGGGAGGCAATGGCCTAGTGGTATTATCACTGGATTATTAATCCAGAAACTCAGCTAATGTTCTGGGGACCTGAGGTCAAATCCTGACATGGCAGACAGTGGAATTTGAATTCAAGAATGGTTCTGGAATTAAGAGTCTGATGGTGAGTATTAATGTATTGTTGACTATGGGGAAAACCCATTCAGTCACTAATGTGTTTTAGAGAAGGAAATCTGTCATCCTTACCTAGCCTGGCCTATATGTGACTCCAGACCCACAGCAATGGGCGGCATGGTGACTCAGTGGTTAGCACTGCTGCCACACAGTGCCAGGGTCCCGAGTTTGATTCCACCTTCAAGGACTGTCTGTGTGGAAATTGCACGTTCACCCCATGTTTACGTGGGTTTCCATCAGATGCTCTGGTTTCCTCCCACAGTTCAAAGATGTGCAAGTTAGGAGGATTGGCCATGCTAAATAACCCATAGTGTTCAGGGATGTGTAGGTTAGGTACATTAACCATGGGAGATGCAGGGGTAGGGGGAAAGGTCTGGGTTGGATGCTCTTCAGAATGTTGGTGTGAATTAATGGCGCTGAATGGCCTGTATCACACTGTATAGATTCTATGATTCCATGTGGTTGTCTGTTAACTGCCCTATGAACAGGAAATGCTGGCTTGGCCAGAGATGCCCATATTCTATGAATGAATGAAAGAAAACCACTGCATCACGGTCCAGGAGACCATCCAGGCTGGGGGAGCACAAAGAAAAGAGGGGGATTTGATAATGAGGGGGGCTGAGAGCATGCTTTGTGAGCAGGATTGAGAGTCCCACATGGTGTGTTGCCTGCCTGGTTTCAAGGTAAGGGGCATCTCAAACTGGTTTTAAAGTTTCGCAGAATGGGAGGAGGGGAGAGCGGGGAGTGGGGGAGGATCCAGTTGTTGTTGTGTGTGTTGGGACCAACAACTTCAGCAAAAATAGGCAAAAGGTCCTATGTGGCCTGAAGAAGGGCTTATGCCCGAAACGTCGATTCTCCTGTTCCCTGGATGCTGCCTGACCTGCTGCGCTTTTCCAGCAACACATTTTCAGCTCTGATCTCCAGCATCTGCAGATCTCACTTTCTCCTCCTATGTGGGCAATATCAGGAAAGCTATCAGAAGTATATATCAGATTAAACAGATAGATAGAAATAAGAAAGAGGTGAATACAGCATCAGTGCTGAGGAACAGATTCCAGTGAATGGACCAAATAAGAATACAAATGCACAGAGTGTAAGGAGTAAATTCAATAATCTGCTCGCAGAAATTCAAATTTAAGATTTGGCTCTAGGATCAATTACTGAGACACATTCGCAGAATCATTAGGATTGGGAACTAAATATATCCGGTTAGAAGGTTCACAGGATGGACATGGGGAAATGGCAGAAGAGGTGGAGCAGCCTTATTGATTAGAAACAAAATGACTTCAATGGTGAGGGAGGTTATAATGAAGGAAAAGCATTCAGTGCAACTGAGGAGCAGGAAAGGATCTAAAACTGTAATAGATGTTGGATACAGGCCCCCTGGCAGCAGCTCTGAGGTGCTGGATTATATAAATGCAGGAATTAGACAAGTGTGTAGCAAAGCCAGTGCATTATTAATGGGGAAGTTTAACTTTAACTTAGATTGGGAGACAGACAAGCACTCTGTCAGAAAGGTAATGAATTTCTGGAGTGGATCCGGAATAGTTCCAACAGCAATAGGTTCTGATTGTAACAAGGGGACAAGCAATATTGGAATTAGTAATGAATAATGAGCCAGATTTAGTTATGAAGCATTTGTGCATGAACATTTATCAAATAGTGATCATAACACGATCGAGTTAAACATCACATTTGAAAATGAAAAGCATGAATCACCTGCTAGTGTTTGAGATTAAGGTAAGGGCCGACTTTAATGTCGGTCCTCACCCTGAACAACTTTTCTTTCCAATCCTCCCACTTTCTCCAAACAAAAGGAGTAGCCATGGGCACCCGCATGGGCCCCAGCTATGCCTGCCTCTTCGTAGGGTATGTGGAACAATCCATCTTCCGCAACTACACTGGCCCCACCCCCCATCTTTTCCTTCGCTACATTGATGACTGTATCGGCGCTACCTCGTGCTCCCACGAGGAGGTTGAACAGTTCATCCACTACACTAACACCTTCCACCCCGACCTCAAATTCACCTGGACAGTCTCGGACTCCTCCCTCCCTTTCCTAGACCTTTCTGTTTCTATCTCAGGCGACCGAATCAACACGGACATCTACTACAAACCAACCGACTCCCACAGCTACCTGGACTACACCTCCTCCCATCCTGCCCCCTGTAAAAACGCCATCCCATTCTCCCAATTCCTTCGTCTCCGCCGCATCTGCTCCCAGGAGGACCAGTTCAAAATACGTACAACACAGATGGCCTCCTTCTTCAAGGACCGCAATTTCCCCCCCGACGTGGTCGACGGTGCCCTCCACCACATCTCCTCCACTTCCCGCTCCTCCGCCCTTGAGCCCCGCCCCTCCAACCGCCACCAGGACAGAACCCCACTGGTCCTCACCTACCACCCCACCAATCTCCATGTACAGCGCATCATCCGCCGTCACTTCCGCCACCTCCAAACAGACCCCAGCACCAAGGATATATTTCCCTCCCCTCCCCTATCAGCTTTCCGTAGAGACCACTCCCTCCGCGACTCCCTTGTCAGATCCACACCCCCCACCGACCCAACCTCCACTCCCGGCACCTTCCCTTGCAACCGCAGGAGGTGCAACACTTGCGCCCACACCTCCCCCCTCACTTCTCTCCAAGGCCCCAAGGGAAACTTCCATATCCGCCACAGATTCACCTGCACCTCCACCCACATTATCTACTGCATCCGCTGCAGCCGGTGTGGCCTCCTCTATATTGGGGAGACAGGCCGCCTACTTGCGGAGCGATTCAGAGAGCACCTCTGGGACACCCGGACGAACCAACCCAACCACCCTGTAGCACAGCATTTCAACTCCCCCTCCCACTCCACCGAGGATATGCAGGTCATTGGACTCATCCACCGCCAAACCACAACAACCCGACGGTCGGAGGAGGAGCGTCTTATCTTCCGACTGGGAACCCTCCAACCACAGGGGATGAACTTGGACTTCACCAGTTTCTTCATCCCCCTTCCCCCCACCTTGTCTCAGCCGAATCCCTCCAGCCCGGCACCGCCTTCCTGACCTGCAGTCTTCTTCTTGACCTCTCCGCCTCCATCCTACTCCGACCTATCACCCTCACCTTGACCTCTTTCCACCTATCACATTTCCAACGCCCCTCCTCCAAGTCCCTCCTCCCTACCTTTTATCTTCTCCTGCTGAACACTCTCTGCTCATTCCTGAAGAAGGGCCTGTGCCCGAAACGTCGAATCTCCTATTCCCTGGATGCTGCCTGACCTGCTGTGCTGTTCCAGCAATAAAGTTTCAACTTTGATCTCCAGCATCTGCAGACCTCACTTTCTCCCCGACTTTAATGAGATGAGACAGAGATTGTCCACAGTAAACTGGGAAAATCTGCTCATGGGTAAAACAAGTGAAGAGCAGTGGGGAATGTTGAAAGAAACATTCAGCACAAAACAAAACCAGTTTTTACTGAGAGGGAAAATCTCCACTTCTTCGAACAAACAACAATGGACAATTAAAGAGATAAGGAAAAGAATAAAACTAAAAAAAACTGACAAAAAAGCAAGTAAAATGACAGATTCTGCTGAATGGGAAAGATACAAAGGGCTACAAAGCAGCTTCGAAGAGCTACAAAAAGGGATTCTGAAAGGAAACATGTAAGGGATAACAAAATCAATTAGGAGAAATGTTACAGTTCCATAAAAGGGAAGCTGGGAGGTCAGGAGCAATGTTAGCCATTAAAAGTGGGGGATATTGTCAATGACACTGAGGAAATGGCAGCCATGTTAAATAAATACTTTACCTCAAGATTTGCAGTAGAAAAGAAGGAGGACTTGCCTGAAGTCCCAAAGGAATTAACAGTGGATCAGGGACAGGGACTGAATAAAATTAATGTCAGTAAAACATCTGTAATGAGGTAAATAATGGAACTAAAGAGTGACAAATCCTCAGGACCTGACAGTTTCCATCTGAGGGTGATAAAGGTAGTAACAGACCATATTTAGATACCCTGACTATAATCTTTCAGAGTTCCCTGGATACAGGAGTCGTACCTCTGGATTGGAAAATTGCAAATGTCACTTCACATTTAACAAGGATGTGAGAGAAAATCCAGGGAATTACAGGTCACTAAACCAACGTTTGTGGTGTGGAAATTGTTGGAGTCTATTATCAAGGATGAGGGTAACTGAAGACCTTGAAAATAGTCAGTTAATCAGGTAGAGTCAGCATGGATTCATGAGAAGTTGGTCATGGCGAAAAACCTCACTGAACTTTGTTGAAGAGAAGATGAAATTCCTGGACACTGTAATGTCTATGGATGTTGTTTATATAGACTTCCAGAAGGCATTTGATAAAGTCCCATGTAAGAAACTGTTAACTAAGGTAGATATCTGCAGAATTGAGGCTAAAATACTGACACACTTGGAAATTGGTTGAGTGACAGGTGACTGAAAATAGGGAGAATGAGTAAGTGCTGAAATTGGCAGGATGTGACCAGTGGTGTCCAATAGGAATGTGTGCTCACACCTCAATTAGTTACATTATTTATCAATGACTTGGATAATGGCATAGAAAGTCAGATATTCTACTTTGCTCATGACACAAAGTTAGGTAGCATTGTAGATAGTGTTGACAGACTCATAGCGTCATACAGCATTCATCCAGGGCAGTCTTTAACAGTGTCTAATTTGTCTTTGATTTACAACTCCTTCACCTCCATCCCTCCCTCTCACTGTCTCTCCCCACCCACTTCCCTACCTCAGCTGGATAGATCTCACTCTGAGTTCCATCCCTCTTTCTCTCTCCATGCTCCATCCCCCCCTCTCTCAGTGCTCCACCTCTCCCTCCATTTGAGCTGCTGGGAGTCTGATCTGAGCCAATTCCAAAGAATCCCATGAAGAATAATGATGGGATATTTGGAGTGTGACTTTGATGATGTAAATGTGAGCCATTGCAGCAAAGTCATTCCAGATGGTTTGTACAGACAGCAAAGCCCAAACCAGAACATTGTGTCAATCAACACAGAACCAATGAAAGCTTCAATAAGAACAGTTATTAATGTGATTCTCGGAGATGTGTCATTATTCTAGTTAGAAATGACTCTTTCGCAGTGAAGGGGTCCATCCTGCTGAATATTAGGTACAGCTGGGCTTTGGAGAAATGTTGACAGATTGAGCGTAATGTGGGGGAGTGTGTCCTTGTTCACTTCCACAATAATCATTCAAATGTGACTGGAGCGTCCTTAAGTCCAAATTACAAAATTCATCATTGGGTGTCATCCATTAGGTGTGACAAATACAGAAACTCACTATCAGTGAGTTCTTGTCAATATCCTTTGAACAACTCAATTTTAGGTAAGAATGATACACTACCTACCCTGTCTGTGCAATCTTCTTGTCTGGGAATAGGGAATGAATTTGTGACTATATACACTTTCCTGGAGTCTACACAGAATCAAATTGAACAGTTTGGTTCAGGAGCCAATATTACAGGAGAACTCCAATTACTCTGACTTGGTTCAATCAACTGATTCTCCAACATGGAAGCCCTCTGTTACGTTGGCCTGTTTCTGTTAGTGTTTGTTTTATTGTGTCTGAATTACCAAATCCATTTCATACTTGAATCATGTGGTACATCGAAATGTATCAATACAAGTCCACAAGATAACGGAGCAGAATTGGGCCATTTGGCACATCAAGTCTGATCCACCATTCATTTACAGTTGACAATGTTTCTCAACCCCAATCCCTGTAGATCTTGATCCCTTGACCAATCAAAGAGCCAATCTATCTCTATCTTAATTCACTCAATGACCTGACCTCCAAGGCCCACTGCAGCAATCAGTTCCACAGGTTAACAACACTCTGGCTGAAGAAATTCCTCCTCAACTCAGTTCGAAAGGTCGTCTCTTCACTCTGAGGCTGTGCCCTCGGGTCTTCAACTCTCCTATTATTGGAAACATCTTCTCCATGTCCACTCGATCCAGGCCTCTCTGTATCCTGTATGTTTCAATGGCATTCCCTCTCATCCTTCTAAACTCCATCAAGTACAGAACCAAAGTCCTCAATGACTCCTCATACAAACGTCTTTGTATTTTCTGAGCAATATCACTAAATCTAGCTGTAGATCTTTCTCCAAATTCGAAAATACAGTGTCGGAATTCTCTAATATCTCTGAATTTGTTCACCTAATAACAGGAAGTTCACTTTGGGAATTGTCCAGTTCTTTTTCGATCTTAAGCATTTTCTCATCCCCTCCTTGATTATACTCACTACTTGACAAACCTGTACATGTCAGGATGGTTCCTCAAAACCTGGGAGAGGAATTAAAGATGCTGGTTTTGTGTTGAGGTTTACCTACAACTTGACAAGTAGGACACATTTTATAAAACTGCACCACATCTTTATCCAATTGTGGCTCAATAAAATACCTGTTTCTGGATGCCTGTGTTTTCCAAATCCCCATGTGACCTGAAATGGGAGTCTCATGTACTCCTTGCACTATGATAGCTGGGTGGGACCACTAGCCGAGGTCTAACCAACCATTCTTCATCTGTTGGTCTATGAGGCGGTCTCCAATTCCTCATCAGCATTCCATTCTGAAGATGATAGCACTCTGCAATTCCTTCAGCCTTGATTTCAGTATTAACTGACTTGTTGATGGATTTTGTTTAACCATTGCCCTGGTTACCTCACACGAAGGAGAGAGACCAGGAACCTGTCCCTGTCATTGTTCTGTTTCTTGGAACTCCTTTGGACATTCTGTAATTATCGGGGAAGCTACTGCCTTTAGTCCTGACAAATCATTCCCCAGAAGGAAATCGATTCCCTCAACAGGGAATGTTTTCCCCACTCCGACAATTACTTCTCCTGATAACAAATCACATTCCAGTTGCACTTTATACAATGAAAGTGGAATATATTCCCCACCAATCCCATTGATTAATACCTTAGCTCCCATCAAGCTCTCTGGAGAGAAAATCAATTCTTTCTCCAGTAAAAGTGATTGTGTTGTCCCTGTATCTCTCATTTTGGTTCTGAGTTTAGCTGAAGAAAAGGGAGTCACCAGTCTTTTTAATAAAACTCCTATCTACCTCTCATCTTCCTTTTAACTTCCTTTACTAATGACAGAATTCACCTCCAGCCTTTATGTTATTATTACAGCTACAACCTGCTCCGTGGGATTATCTGTTTGTGTTCCCTTCTCTGACTCATTTTTACTAACTCCTATAAATCCCATGGGTCTACCTCACAACTTTCAACATTCCATACGCACATGGCCCACCTTATTCCAAGAGAAACATTTCAGCTTCTGACCATCTCTTCCACCCTCAGCAATTTCCTTCTTAATCTGAGGAGGAGTTCTCGGGCTGTTCTCTCCTGTCCATTCTCTCCCCTGGCTCCCTGCCTTCCTCACACTCTCCCAATTTTTTATTTTTCTCCCATTTCTTGGTCTTAAAGGAAAAAGGTTTCTGGATCAGTTTCCCATCCGGTGACTTCTCCACCTCCTGATGCTGCTTGGCTTGTTGTGCTCTTCCAGCCTCCTGTTTGTCTACTTTGGATTCCAGCATCTGCAGGGTTTTGGCTTTAGCGAAGTCTATAATCATTAGCCATTCTAGCTGCTTGTCTTACTGTTGTTACTCTTTGGTCTTCCAATTCTGATTCTAGAAGGGAATGAAGTTTTAAATTCTTGTCAAAGTATAATTTCTCTGAGAGCATTTTAAATAGTTTCAGCCTTTAATGCTCTTGTTCACCTGCCAACATTATTTAGTTGAACTCTCTCAAACTCAGTGGAAGGTGAAACATTTGCTGTACGTTTCCAAGACCAACTCATCTGTGCTTAGAATAGCCATTTTCACCTCCTCATGATCCCGAGAACAGTCCTCTGACAGGAATCAGAAACCTCTTGTGATTCCCAAGTTCGTTTTTGCATGGTCAAGCTCCCACCTTGCTTGTATTGCTGTCTTGACAAAAGACATGAATAATGTTTCTACATCCTTCTCTTCATTGTCATAGTGTCATACAGCAAACAAACAGGCTCTTCTGCCCACCATGTTGATGCTGATCACTTTACACGAAACTGCACTAATCCCCCTCCATTTACGTGCACTTGGTCCATAGCCTTCCATGCCTTGGCATTTTATGTGCTCGTCTGAATGTGTCTTAAATGTTGTGAGAGGAGCTGCCTCTACCACCTTCTCAGGCAGCACATTTCATATTTCTTCCACCCTCTGGTGAAAAAAAATCCCCAAATCCACTCTAAACCACTTTTTCGTCATGTTCAGCTTATTCCCTCTGGTCATAGACATGTCTGCCATGGGGAAAAGATTCTCATGAACGACTTTGTCTACGCCAGTCATATTGTTGTATACCTCAATCAGACTCCCTGCATGCTTCCTCTGCTCCAGAGAAAACAAACCCAGTCTATCCAGTCTCTCCTCATAACTAACACTTTCCACCCCAGGGAACATCCTGGTGAATCTCCTTGACGCCCTCTCCAGTCCAATCATGTCCTTCCGACAGTGTCATGACCAGAACTGTACACAGTATTCCAGATATGGCCTAACCAATGCTCTGTAAAGTAACAAGACTTCCTTGCTCCTATATTCTACACCCTGGCTAATGATGGCAAGCATCCCGTATGCCTTCTTCACCACCCTGTCTGGCTGTGCTGATACCTTCCGGGATCGATGGAGTTGTACACCAAGTTCCCTTTGTTCCTCACTACTCCCAAGGTACATAAGAACATAAGAACTAGGAGCAGGAGTAGGCCGTCTGTCCCTTCGAGCCGGCTCCGCCATTCAATAAGATCATGGCTCATCTTTTCATGGACTCAGCTCCCCTTACCCACGCTCTCACTATATCTTTCAATTCCTTTATTGTTAAAAAAAAACTGTCCTGGCTTTAAAACTTATCCTGAAGCAGTGTCAATTTCTTTGTAGGGCAAGGAATTCCAAAGGTTTGCGACCCTCTGGGTGAAGAAGTTCCTTCTCAATTCGGTCCTAAATCTGCTCCCCTTAATTTTGAGGCTATGCCCTTTTGTTTTAGTTTCACCTGCCAGTGGAAACATCCTCGCTACTTCTGTCTTATCTATTCTCTTCATAATTTTATATGTTTCTCCAAGATCCCCTCTCATTCTTTTAAGTTCAAATGAATATATCCCAGTCTACTCAGTTTTCTCTTACAGGCCAACCCTCTCAACTCCTGAATTAACCTAATGAACCTGCTCTGCACCCCTTTGTGTGCCAGTACATCCTTTCTCAAGTAAGGAGACCAAAACTGCACACAGTATTCCAGGTGTGGCCTCACCAGCACCCTGTACAGCTGCAATATAGCCTTCCTGCTTTTTAAACTCAATCCCTTTTGCAATGAAGGGCAAAATTCTATTTGCTTTCCTAATTGCTTGTTGTACCTGCAGATCAACCCTCTGTGATTAATACACAAGGACACCCAAGGTACATGCCTTTCATTGTGTATAACCTTCCCTTATTAGACCTCCCAAATTAGATCACCTCACACTTATCAGGATTAAATTTAATCTGCCATTGCTCTTCCCAATTTACCAGTTGATCTGTATCAGACTGTAGTCTGAGACCTGGTAATTCAAGATGGCAGCTGACTAGGACGCTTCAGACTGAGTTCAACTGCTCCGTCTGTTTCATTTTCTTCTTTCTATTCCACCTTTTTTGCCTTTTCTTTTGTGTTTGTCTTTTGTCCTTCTTGCTTATTTACTTTCCCGGCCATGGACTCCCAGTCTCAGACACCTGGCCTCTGACCCAGTGCAGCCCCAGTGGGCTTGGTATGGCAGTGTCCTGGCCTGGCAGGGAGACTCTTGGTTCAACATGGTGGCTTCTCGGTTCGATGTATTGCCCTTTCAGTTCCATGTGGTGGCCTCTCGGCTAACATGGTGGCCTCTCAGTTCGATGTGGTCGCCTCTCGGCCCAGCATGCTGGATTCTTGGCCTAGCGTGGTGATCTGTCAGTGGCTCAGCGTGTTTATCTCTTGGCCTACAGGGTGGTCTCTTGCTGTATATGGTGGTGTCTCAGCCCGGCCTGGCCTCAGCATGGACTTCTTGTCACATTTTGATGACTCAAAGTATGATCCCATGGCAGCTAAATGCTTAAGAAAGACTAATGATTGAATTTCCAGATTTATTTCTTTATATTCTTCTTAAAAACTGAAAGGGTCTGTCACATGTAACCTTTAACTTCATTCTTTCTTTCTACCTTTTCTTTAGATTCTGTACCTCTATCCTTGTCCCTAAGATGGCACTGTGCAAGGCGACATTACATACATTTCACTGTCCTCCCATACTTTTATACTTGAGTCCACATGACAATTAAATAAAAATCAAATTAATATCAACACCACCAATTTATGTGGCATCTGAAAACTTTCTAATCAAACAATCGCAGTTAATTCATTACAAACAGAAAGTATCGCAGCCCCAATCCCTGTCATACACCACTGGTTACAGGCTTCCAATCACAAAGACAACCCTCCACCATCACTCCTTGCCTCATATTTGGAAGCCCCTTTTGGATACAATGTGCCAACTTGCCTCGGATCCCATGGGCTCTTACCATTTGGACTGCCTTCCATGTGGGGCCTTGGTCAAACAAATCAATACTGGCATCCCTACCTCTCCAAGTATTGGTTAATCCTGTACTTCAGGATAATTTCCCTCACACTGACATCAGACTAACTGGCCTGTAATTGCCTGGCCTATCCCTGCTGTCCTCTTGAACAAAGGAACCACGTTGATAATCCTCAAGTCTGGCACTTCACCTGTGGCCAGTGAAGTATTAATCAAGGAAAAGGCAATCAAACTTTAAGACAATGAAATGAAAAATACAGTTAAGTTAAACCTAAAGATGCGATGGAGAAATGAACACCTTCTCCCTGTTATTTGAGCACTATAAAACAATGACATTATTTTGCAGTGTGTTTTGAAATCATTTGAATTTGTGCTTTAGATTAGATTGGATTCCCTGCAGTGTGGAAACAGGCCCTTTGGCCCAACCAGTCCCCACCAACCCTCCAAAGAGTAACCCACCCAGACCCATTTCCCTCTAACTAATGCACCTAGCACTATGGGCAATTTAGCATGGCCAATTGACTTAACCTGCACATCTTTGGACTGTGGGAGGAAACCTACGCAGACACAGGGAGAGTGTGCAAACTCCACACAGACAGTCGCCTGAGGCTGGAATGGAACCTGGGACTCTGGTGCTGTGACGCAGCAGTGCTAACCACTGAGCCACAGTGCCACCCCACATGCGTTCTGTCAGAATGTTTTATCTTCATTTCTTTTGTGTTAGGAGGTCTTATTACTAAATCTGAATCATCAGCATTTGTGCTTATGCTCCACAGATGCTGCAGACCAACTGCATTTCTTCAGCAGTTTTTGTGTTTGTTTCAGTCTGAGATCTGTGTTGTCCAATAATACCAGCAGTTGGGATGGGAATAGTTGGCTAGCATTGTGATTATCACTCTAGTTAGAAATTGGTACTTTGTATTTGATGAATCCAACAAATCCTTGCACTGTTTTCATATCTGTCAGTCACCACATCACTGCTACCACTCCTACCTTTCCAGAATCCAGGCAAATCCTTTTGCTCTCAGTGTGTGTATGACTTAAGTACTTAAATTGGGCATCTTTAATTGCAAACTTTCTTGTTCAGCTTAATGACTCTTTCTTTCTTGTTCCTGACAATGTAGACACTTAATTTCTGCACTGCCCTTATCTCATTCCATAATAACTATGAAACTTGTTTTTTTTCAACTATAATAATTGTAAAGAATGATATATTAATCTTTGTGGCATTTGAGGGATATAACTTTCGCTGGTTTCTCAAAAGTGCCGGTTCATAAGGTGCAGATAACAACAAAATTTGCTGCACATCTTTTATAATGGACTCCAGTATTTCCTCCACTACTGATGTCAAGCTAACCGGTCTACAAAAACCACTGTGTTCTCTCTGCCTTCCTTCTTAAATAGTGGGGTTATGTTAGCCACCCTCCAATCCATAGGAACTGCTCCAGAGCCTAGAAATTTGAAAGATGACCACGAGTGCATCTATTCATTCTTCTGCCACTTTTTAAAGTATTCTGGGATGAGGGGATCAGGTTGCCAAAGATATTTTATGGCCCCGTTTGCCCTCCTTTTTGTTTAAGCACCTCCCCACACTTTCTCTCCTCCTGAAGGGAGGCCTCCCTTCTTGTTGATGCTCTGTCCCTGACATTTGCTTCCTTCTTTTTCTTTCTCAAACTATCCATGTCCCTTGACATCCAGGATCCCAGGAGTTGCTGTCCTTGCCTTTCTTTCTGAGCTGGCCCTAAATTCTCACTGTCTCACATTAAAAAGATTCGCACTTTCCGAATATCGACTGACCCGCAAGTAGCTGCTCCCAGTCTATGTTTGCCAGATCCTGTCTCACGACATTGAAATTGGCCTTACCTCATTTTAGACATTTAACTTCTGCACTACCCTTAATCTTTCCATAATAACGATGAAACCTATGGAGTTATGTTGACTATCTCCAAAATGCTCACCCACTGACTCTCCAACCATTTGATCGGCTTCATTACCGAGGATTGGGTCCAGCACTGTCCATGTTTAGAGGGACTATCTATGTACTGGCACCAAAAGCTCTCCTGGATGGACTTTAAACATTCCACCATTCACACAAAGGCAATCCCAGTTCATGTTAGAGAAGTTGAAATTCCCCACTAATATAACCCTATTCCTCACATCTCTCTGTGATTTGCTGACATATCTGCTCCTCTCTCTCCACCTGACTATTGGGGGGCCTGTAGTATAATCCCAGCAAAGTGACTGTCCTTTTTTTTATTTCTAGCTCTACCCAGATGGCCTCATTTGAAGAGCCTTCCAAGAAATGCTCCTTCAATCCTGCAGTGATGGTCTCCTTCATCAATAATGCAATGCACCCACCTCTCTTGCAATCCCTCTATCCCACTTGAGACTTCTCTACCCTGGAATCTTGAGCTGCAAGTCCTATCTTTCTTCAATCATGTCTCAGCAATTACAACAATATGATATTCCCACGTACTGGTCAATGCTCTCAGTTCAACCACCTTACTAGTCAGGTTCCTTACACTAAAATAGATACAGTACTGCTTTCTGATCCTCCTATATTCTGGATCCTGTCCTAGTGGTTTTCTGTGTAGCCCTTACTCTCCCATGAAGGGAAACATCCAGCATTTACCCTGTCAAGCCCCTTAAGAATTCTGTACATTTCAATGAGATTACTTTTCATTCTTCTAAACTCCAGTGATCAGATTCCAAACCTGTTTGACCTTTGCCCATAACACAATCGTTCTATACCAGGAATCAGTCAAGGGAACTATCTCTGAACTACTTCCAATGCAGCTCCTGTCCTTTCTTCAATAAGGAGCCTGATACTGGACACCATACTCCAGATGTGCTCTCACCAAGCCCCTAACCTTAACCCCTGTACAGCTGCAGTAAAACGTCCCTGCTTTTAGATTGCATTCCCTTTACAAGGAGCACCAACACTCCATCTGCCTCTGGATTCACTTGCTGTAGCTGCGTACTAACTTTGTGATTCTTGTCCCCCACATTACACTCCATCTGCCCAATATTTCTCCAAAGCCCAGCTGTATCTAATATTCAGCAGGATGAACCCCTTCACTGGGAAAGAGTCATTTGTAACAATGCCCTGGTTTGGGCTTTGCCGTCTGTACAAACCATCTGTAATGTCTTTGCTGCAATGGTTCACATTTACATCATCAAACTCACACTCCAAATATCCCGTCATTATTCTCCAAGGCTGAAGAATATGGCCCTGGCTGATCCTTTCCCTGCAGCAAGGGATCCATATTCCATGTCATCAATGGAATCCATATTTGAGAGGAACAGGCACTCAAATCTGGATTACAGTTTTGGGAATATGCTGGAATGCTGGATCTGAGAGCGGAGTCTCCTCCAGAATTGGGAAAATGCAACAATGAGAATTCCAATCAGACAGAGCATTGTCCGGGAAGAAGGAAGGGAGGAGCTCTTTCTCTCTTTCTCTCTATCGCTCTCTCCCTTTCTCTCTCTTTCTCTCTGTCTGCGTCTCTCTCTCTCTCTCTCTCTTTCCCATTCCTTCTCTTTGTCTTTGCCTCACCCCATCTCTCCCTCTCCTTCTCTCTCAGTGTCGATGCTGACTTCAACTTCTGAAGGAGTTCTCTGTGGGTCAGTGTCTAATCGAAGGGGCTGGGTGTCAGTATATTTTCAATGCTGTAGGGTTTATGAGCATGGGGGGAGGGGATTCAGGCTCCATTCTTTGACGTCAGACAGTGATGCCTGACCCAGTGGGTCAGACTGTGACGCTATTGTTTGCTGGCACTGACACTATGATATTGATTGCAATGTCACTCAGTGTGACAGGAGGTTACGTGGCTTGATCAGTGGTGAGGGAGGAGCAAACTGAACAAGGAGCTGCAATCATTAGTCATGTTTGAAACCCTTCACACAGCCCTTACCTTCCAGAAACCAGGTCCCAAGTTCGATTCCAGCCATGAGCGACTGTCTGTGTGGAGTTTGCACATTCTCCCATGTCTGTGCGGGTTTCCTCCCACGGTCCAAAGATGTGCAGGTCATGTGAATTGACCATGCTAAATTGTCCATAGTGTTAAGTGCATCAGTCAGAGGGAAATGGGTCTGGGTGGGTTACTCTTCAGAGGGTTGGTGTGGGCGTGTTGGGCCGAAGGGCCTGTTTCCACACTATAGAGAATCTAATCTAAAAAAAAAGTTCCATACAAGTGTTATCATGTTCTATTTTAAATAAAGATGAAGACCAATTATAAACTTATTCTGAACCTTTCTGCACAAATGAATTCTCAAATATATCTCAAAAAGGTTGGTGACCCCAAGGCTTTTCCAGAGCAAGGTATTGAAGGAAATCAGTTTTTGGAGGGAAATGGTTCTGGAAAAAATAAAGTTTGTTAAATCAGCAGGGACAAATAATCTATTTTCCAGAGTACTTCAGGACATGGTTGTAAAGTATTGGAAACATTGTTGGTTATCTGTTTGTGGAATAGTCCTGCAGAGTGGAGGGCAGCTAAAGTCACACATCAATTGAAAAAGCGGGAGAGAGAGAGAGAGAGAGAAAATAGAGAATTTTTGACCAATTAAACAGACATCAGCAGTGGAGAAAGTTCATTACAAAATATTTTATTGCTTAGCTCTGAGAAAACAGTGACAGAATTGGACAGAGTCAGCATGGCATTTTGAAAGGGAAATCATGATTAACAACTCGACTGGAATTTTTGAGGATGTAGCGAGTAGATTTGAGAAGGGAGAGCCAATGGATGTGGTTTGTTTGGACATTCGGAAGGCTCTTGATAGGTCCAAGGTAAGATGTTAATCTGTAAAATGAAGGCTCATGTGAGTGGGAGTAGCATATAGACATGCAGAGAGAACTGGCCACCAGACAGGAAACAAAGAGACTAAATAAATAGGCCTTTTTCAGAATGACAGGTAGTTACTAATGGGGTATCATAGGCCTGGATCCCAGCTATTCACAAATATACATCTGAATAATTTATAAGAAGGAACTTAAAATGATATCTCCAAGTGTGTAAATGGCACAAATCTGGGTGGAAGGGTGAGCTGTGAGGAGAAGGCAGAGATACCTCAGTGTGATTCGGAGAAGTTGAGAGAATTGCAGATGAAATATAATGTGAGGGTACCCAGTTTAATAGTAAAAACGGGAAGGCAGATTATTATCTGAATGGTGATAGATTTGGAACGGGGAGGTGCAATGAGACCTGGGTGTCCCTGTACATAGGTCGCTGAAAGTCAGTGTGCAGGAGCAGCAGACAGTGAAGAAGGTAAATGGGATGTTGGCCTTCAGAGTGAGAGGATTCGAGTACAGGAGCAGGAATGTCTTGCTGCAATTGTACAGAGCCTTAGTGAGATCACACCTGGAGTATTCAATTCCAAATTGGTTCAGTGACAGGAAACAGGGGATGAGGCAGAAAGCTGTTTGTGTAACTGTAGTCCAGTGTGCAGTGGGTTACCACAGGGATCACTGCTGGGTCTCTTTTCAGTTGTGATATATAGAGACAATGTAGATGATAATGTGACGGGGAATGATAAGTAAGTTTGAAGATAACATGAAGATTGGCTCGGTGAAAGAAGGAGGTTGCAGGAGGATGTAACCGGATTGGTCAGACAGACAGATCAGAGGCAGATGGAATTTAACCCTGATAGATGTGAGGTGATGCACTTTGGAAAAAGGAGCAAGACAAGGGACTCAATAAATAGCAGGACTAGTTGAACTAAGTTAAGCGTAAGAGTAAAAATGGTAGGAGATCCCAGACCTGTGTTATGCTCCTCTTCTTCAATGTGGGAACTCAAGGACACGGCTGATGTCCCTGACTCCTTCACGTGCAGGAAGTGCTGTAGCTCCTCTTAGACCACATGATGGCTCTGGAGCTGTGGATGGACTCACTTTGGAGCATCCATGATACTGAGGAGGTCGTGGATACCACGTTCAGTGAATTGGTCACACCGCAGATTAGGATTGCTGAGGGAGAAAGGGAATGGGTGACCAAATGGGAGAGAAAGAGCAGAAAAGCAGTGCAGGTGTCCCATGCAGTCATGTCCTTCCAAAACAGGTCTACTGTTGGGGGAAATGGCTCACCAGGGGAAGGCAGCAGGAGCCAGGTTCATGTCACCATGGCTGGCTCTGCTGTACAGAAGGGCAGGAAAAAGAGTGTAAGGGCTATAATCATCGGGGATTTAATTGGAAGGGGAGTGGATAGGTGGTTCTGTGGTTGAAAACGAGACTCCCAATGGTATGTTGCCTCCCAGGTACACTTGTCATGGTTGACTCTGATCGGCTGCAGGACATTCTGAAGGCGGACGGTGAACAGCCAGCTGTCGTGATGCATACAGGCACCAATGATTTGGTAATAAATGGGATGGGGTCCTAAAAGCAGAATTTAGGGAGATCGGAGTCAAGTAAAAAGTAGGACCTCAGGGATAGTAATCTCAGGATTGCTACCTGTATCCTGTGCTAGTCAGCGTAGAAATGAAAGAATAGACAGGATTACTGAGTGGCTTGAGAGATGGTGCAGTCGGGAGGGTTTCAGATTTTTGGGACATTGGAACTGGTTCAGGGGGAAGTGGGACTATTACAAATCAGACAGTCTGAGTAAGGCTGGAACCAATGTCCTTGGGGGTGCTTTTGTTACCGCTGTTGGGGAGGGTTTAAACTAATATGGCAGGGGGATGGGAACCAAATGAGGAGGTTAGTGAACAGTAAGGAGGCAGTAACTAAAGCCAATAAGGAAATAGATAATGAAGTCAGCGTGACTAAGGGGAAGAGTAGGCAGGGAGCAGATAATGAAAGTAAAGGGACAGGTGGTCTGAGGTGCATTTGTTTTAATGTGAGAAGTGTAGTTGGTAAGGCAGAGGAATTTAGGGCTTGGATTAGTACCTGGGAGTATGATGATATTGCTATTACAGAGACTTGGTTGGGGGAAGGGCAAGACCAGTAACTAAATATCCCAGGATACAGATGCTTCAGGTGGGATAGAGAGAGAGGTAAAAAGGGTTTGAGGAGTTGCATTACCGGTCAGAGAGGATATCATAGCTGTGCTGAAGGAGGGCACTATGGAGGACTCGAGCAGTGAGGCAATATGGGCAGAGCACCAAAATAGGAAGGGTATGGTAACCTTGTTGGGGCTGTACTACAGGCCTCCCAACAGCGAGCGTGAAATAGAGGTACAAATATGTAAACAGATTATGGAAAGATGTGGGGGAAAAAGGGTGGTGGTTCAACCCTGTCATGGTAGGTGCTGCAAGACGTGTCAGAGTATGAACATGGATACCACCATTACACGTGGGGACACCTCCCACCATGTACATGGCAGGTACTCATGTGACTCAGCCAACGTTGTCTATCTTACAAATTGCAGGCAAGGGTGCCCTGAGGTATGGTACATTGGGGAAACCGAGCAAAGGCTATGGCAACGGATTAATGGGCACAGCACAACAATCAACAGACAGGAGGGTTCCCTCCCAGTTAGGGAACACTTCAGTGGTCCAGGACATTCGACCACAGACCTTCAGCTGACCACCCTCCAAGGCGGACTTCGGGACAGGCAACAGTGAAAAGTGGCTGAGCAGAGGCTGATAGCTAAGTTCAGTACCTATAGGGAGGGCCTCAACAGGTGACCCCATTGCACTATACACACACACAAACACTCTTATACACACTCATATACACGGACACGCATATACACAGACACGCACACAGACACACACATACCCTTACAGACACACACACTCCCACATTCACACATGCATCCTCTCAGAGACTTAGACCACTCTACACTCACACACACACTCTTTCTCATCGGCACTCACAACCCCCCCACCCCAGACACGCACACACACTCCCACACACATGCATCCCGTCACAGACATAAGACACTCCACACTTACATACACACACACACATACACTCTCTCACACTCACAACCCCCAACCCATACCAAAAGACACACACACGCACACACGCACACACACACACAGACAAAAAGACCCACATTAACACATATATATATATATATACATTTGTGGGGTGATTTTGTACTTGCAGAGTTACATTGTACTTTGCTCAAAAACTGTATGAATTCATGTAAACCTCCGTTATCTCATTTTTTAGATTAGACTCAATCTAAGCATCATGGCACAGACAGAGAACACAGGGGCTAATACCTTCAACATATTATCTAGCTAACACCAATTGTTACAATTAACCTGAGAATGCAACGTTTTAAAAAATGTTTTGTGATTTACACAACAAAGAAGTGAAACTATCATGGCATTCGAACAAATGAAAGGCTCAACAGACAATCAAGGTATTATTCAATGTATAATTTCAGTTACATCACACTGTGAACTTTTGCTATAAATTCTGTGCCTTACAACTGAGCCGACCACAACCACCTGGTGAAGGAGCGTCGCTCCGAAAGCTAGTGTGCTTCCAATTAAACCTGTTGGACTATAACCTGGTGCTGTGTGATCTTTAACTTTTTACACCCCAGTCCAACACCGGCATCTCCAAATCATAAGAGGAAAAAGGATGCATATCTAAGGTCTAGATGGTTGAAAACAGACAAAGCTTTGGAAGAATATTGGGAAGTAGGACCAATCTGAAATGAGGAATTAAAAGGGCTAAAAGGGATCATGAAAAGTCGTTCGCAAACAGGGTTAAGGAAAATCTCAAAGCTTTTTATTTGTATATAACGAGCAAGAGTGTGACTAGAGAAAGGGTTGGCCCACTCAAGGACAAAGGAGAAAAGTTATGCGTGGAGTCAGAGAAAATGGGAGAGATTCTTAATGTGTACTTTGTGTCGGTATTCACCAAGGA
The DNA here is from genome assembly GCF_037043375.1 of Chiloscyllium plagiosum. Lineage (NCBI taxonomy): Eukaryota > Metazoa > Chordata > Chondrichthyes > Orectolobiformes > Hemiscylliidae > Chiloscyllium > Chiloscyllium plagiosum. The sequence goes on from NW_028270147.1 coordinate 114,617,024, forward strand.
GAGGGACATGACGGATGTTGAAGTTGGGGATAGATGTTTGATTACTCTCTGTCAAGTCAGCATAAGGAGGGAGGAAATGTTGGGTATTCTAAAAGGCATTAAGGTAGACAAGTCCCCAGGTCCAGATGGGATCTATCCCAGGTGTCTGAAGGAAGTGAGAGAGGAAATAGTTGGAGCCTTAACAGATATTTTTGTAGCCACCTTGAACATGGGAGAGATTCCAGAGGACTGGAAAATTGATAATGTTGTCCCCTTGTTTAAGAAGGGTAGCAAGGATAATCCTGATAATTATAGGCCAGTGAGCCTGACGTCAGTGGTAGGGAAGTTGCTGAAGATAGGTTCTGAGGGATAGGTTCTATTTACATTTGGAAGAAAATGGGCTTATCAGTGATAGGCAGCATGATTTTGTGCAGGGAATGTCATGTCTTACTAAACTAATAGAATTCTTGGAAGAAGTGGGCGGCACGGTGGCAGTGGGCGGCACGGTGGCACAGTGGTTAGCACTGCTGCCTCACAGCGCCAGAGACCGGGTTCAGTTCCCCCCTCAGGTGACTGACTGTGTGGAGTTTGCACGTTATCCCCGTGTCTGTGTGGGTTTCCTCCGGGTGCTCTGGTTTCCTCCCACAGTCCAAAGATGTGCCGGTCAGGTGAATTGGCCATGCTAAATTGCCCATAGTGTGAGGTGAAGGGGGAAATGTAAGGGTGAAAAGGTAAATGGGTGTGGGTAGGTTGCGCTCCGGCAGGTCGGTGTGAACTTGTTGGGCCGAAAGGCCTGTTTCCACACTGTAAGTAATCTAATCTAATCCAATCTAAGTGACAAAGTTGATTGATGAAGGAAGGGTTATTGTTGTCATATATATGGACTTCAGTAAGATTAAATTAGATTACATTACATTAGATTAGATTACATTACAGATTAGATTAGATTACATTACAGTACAGTGTGGAAACAGGCCTTTCGGCCCAACAAGTCCACACCGACCCGCCGAAGCGCAACCCACCCATAAGGGGTAAATGTAGGGGTATGGGTGGGTTGTGCTTCGGCGGGTCGGTGTGGACTTGTTGGGCCGAAGGGCCTGTTTCCACACTGTAATGTAATCTAATCTAATCTAATCTAATCAGTACCCCTACATTTACCCCTTACCTAATACTACAGGCAATTTAGCATGGCCAATTCACCTGACCTGCACATCTTTGGACTGTGGGAGGAAACCGGAGCACCTGGAGGAAACCCACGCAGACACGGGGAGAACGTGCAAACTCCACATAGTCAGTCGCCTGAGGCGGGAAGGTGTCTAATAAAGTTCCCTATGCTAGCCTGATGGAGAAATTGAAGTTGCATGGGGTCCACGGTGTACTAGCCAGATGGATAGAGAACAGGCTGGGCAACAGAAGATAGAGAGTAGTAGTGGATGAAAGTTTCTCAAAATGGAGACCTGTGACCAGTGGTGTTTCACAGGGATCCATGCTGGGACCACTGTGGTTTGTGATATACATAAATGATCTGGAGGTAGGTATAGGTGGTCTGATGAGCAAGTTTGCAGATGACACTAAGATTGGTGGAGTTGCAGATAGTGAAGGGGACTGTCAGAGAATGTAGCAGAACATAGATAGATCGGAGAGTTGGGCAGAGAATGGAGTTCAATCCGGGCAAATGCGAGCTGATGAATTTTGGAAGATCCAATTCTAGAGTGAACTATACGGTGAATGGAAAGCCCTGGGGAAAATTTATGCACAGAGAGATGTGGGTGTTCAGTTTCATTGTACCCGGAAGGTGGCAACACAGGTTGATAGAGTGGTCAAGAAGGTTTACGACACACTTTCCTTCATCGGATGGGGTACTGAGTCCAAGAGGTGGCAGGTCATGTTAGAATTATATCGGACTTTAGTTTGGCCACATTTGGAATACTGCGTACAGTTCTGGTTGCCACATTACCAGAAGGATGTGGATGCTTTGAAGAGGGTGCAGAGGAGGTTCACCAGGATTGCCTGGTGAGGAGGGTGCTAGCTAGGAAGAGAGGTTGAATAGATTAGGACTATTTTCATTAGAAAGTCGAAGGTTGATGGGTGACCTGCTTGAGGTCTACAAAATCATGAGAGGGAGAGACAGAGTGGATAGCAAGAAGCTTTTTCTCAAAGTAGGCGACTCAAATACCAGGAGTCAGGAGTTCAAGGTAAGAAGGGAAAAGTTTAAGGGAGAAATGTGTGGAAAGTTCTTTACGCAAAGGGTGGTTGGTGCCTGGAACACGTTGGCAGCAGAGGTGGTAAATGGTGGCATGATCACACCATTAGCTGTGTCTAGACAGATACATGAATGGGCAGGGAGCAAAGGGATACAGATCCTTGGGAAATTGATGACAGGTTTAGATAGAGGATCTGGTTTGGCGCAGGCTTGGAGGGCCGAAGGGTTTGTTCCTGTGCTCTAATTTTCTTTGTTCTTTGTTCTTTGAAATGAGGAAACTCTGAGAAACAGAGTGATCTTGGGGTGCTTGTCCACTGATCCCTGAAAGTGGCAATACAGGTTAACAGAGCGGTTATGGAAGCATATGGGACACTTGCCTTTGTCATTTCAGGTATTGGTTATAAAAGCAGGAGGATATGTTGCAGTTAAGCAGAACATTGGTTAGGCCACAGCTGGAGTACTGTGTGCAGTCCAGGTCACCACACTGTAGGAAGGATGTGATTGCACTGGACGGGGTACAGAGGGGAATCACCAGGATGTTGTGTGGGATGGAACCTCTCAGTGATGAAGAGAAATTGGATCAGCTCAGGTTGTTTTCTTCAGAGCAGAGAAGGTGGAGGGGGGACCTGATAGAGGTGTATAAGGTTATGAGGGGAATGGACAGGGTGGATAGAAAGCAGCTGTTCTCCTTCATGGGAGGGTCAATAACAAGTTGGCTCACATTCAATGTGAAAGATAGGAGGCTTCAAGATGTTTTGAAGAAAATGCTTTTCACCCAGAGGGTGATGTGGGTCTGGAAGGCATGGCCTGGGAGGTTAGTTGAGGTGGGAAACCTCACAAGCTTTAAAAGGTACATGGGTGAGCAGTCGAAATGTCATAACATTCAAGCTATGCACCTCATGTTGGAAAGTAGGACTGGTGTAGGTTTAGTGCAGTTTGGCTGGTATACAGTTAATGGGCTGAAGGGCCTCTTCTGTACTGTGTGATTTTATGATTGTATTGTGTGCAGTTTTGGTCTCCTTATCTGAGGAAGGATGTTCTTGGCTGTGGAGGGAGGGCAGCGAAGGTTTACCAGACTGATTCCTGGAATGACAGCACTTAGATCTGATGAGAAACTGGATCAGTTAGGATTATATTCACTGGAGGTTAGAAGATTGAGAGGAATCACATTGAAAACTGTATAAAACCCTCAGGACAAGACCAGAAAAACACAGGAAGGATGTTCCTAATGACTGGGGAATCCAGAATCAGGAATTACAGTGTAAAGAACAGGGAAAGGCCATTTCAGACTGAGACAAGGAGCCATTTCTTTTACCAGAGAGCGAGAAGCTCGTGGAATATTCTGTCATTGAGCAATTGAACCCAAACTATGAAATGTTTTCAAGAAGAGGATAGGTATAGTTCTTATGACTAAAGGGACTAAAGGTTATGAGGAAAAAGTGGGAGCAGGGGATTAAGTTGGATGATCAGCCATGGTCAAATTGAATGATAGAGCCCACAAGAAGGGCTGAATGGCCTACTCCTGCTCCTAGTTCCTCTGTTTCTACATTTGAGAGACTGTTCATAAACATGGAAACATATGGAATTATAGAGTCATAGAGTCATCGAATCCTACAGCACAGAGACAGGCCCTTTGGCCCAATCTGGACCGTGCTGACCAAAATGTCCATCCACACTAACCCCATTTCCCTGCACTTGGCCCATATCCTTCAAACATTTTCCTATCTATGTATTTGTCCAAATGCCTTTTAAATGTGTTAATGTACCTGCCTCAATCACTTCCACCAGCAACTCACTCCATATGTATACCACTCTCTGTGTAAAAATGTTGCCCCTCAGGTTCCCTTTTATTCTTTCCCCTCCAACCTTAAACTGATACCCTCTCGTCCTCGATTCCCCAACCCTGAAACAAAGGCTGAGTGCATTCACCCTATCCATGCCTCTCATGATTTTATACATTTCTGTAAGATCCCCCCCTCAGTCTCCTACACTCTAAGAAAAAAGTCACAGCTTGACAAACCTCTCCCTATAACTCAGATCGTTGAGTCCAGGCAACACTCGTGTAAATGTTTTCTGTACTCTTTCTATTAATAAGACCCTTCCTATAACAAGGTGACCAAAACTGAACACAATACTCTAAGTGCGACCTCATCGATGTCCTGTACAACTGTCACATAACTTCCCAACGTCCCTACCCAGTGCCCTAACTGATGAAGGCCAGTGTGCCAAAAGCTTTCTTTATTGCCCTGTCTAACTGTGTCTCAACTTTCAGAGAACCGTGTACCTGAACTCCAAGATCCATCTGTTCCACTATATTCCTTAAGTTCCTACCATTCACCATGAAACTCTGACCTTGCTTTAACTTTCTAAAATGCAAGACCTCGCACTTATCTATATTAAACTCAATTTGCCATTTCTCTTCTCACTTCCCCAGCTGATCAAGATCCTGCTGCAATATCTGATAAGCTCCACGATTCCAGCTATTGTAATGTCATCTTTAAACTTCCCAATCATGCCTTGCAGATTTTCATTCAAATCATTGATATACACAACAAATAGTAATAGGTCCAGCTGAGGCACTCCGGAGAAAGTGAGGACTGCAGATGCTGGAGATCAGAGCTGAAAATGTGTTGCTGGAAAAGCGCAGCAGGTCAGGCAGCATCCAAGGAACAGGAGAATCGACGTTTCGGGCATGAGTCTTTCTTCAGGAATGATTCTCCTGCTCCTTGGATGCTGCCTGACCTGAGGCACTCCACAAGCCTCAGGCCTGCAGTCTGACAAGCATCCTTCCACTATTACCCTCTGCTTCCTACCATCAAGCCAATTAGAGAAAAGTATTTGTCTTTGGTAAGGAATTAGTTTGGATGAAGGAGACAGAGAAGAGGGATAATATGTGTATCCTCCAATGAGCAAGATGTGAATAGTGCTGGGGACTCAGCATTTCATGATATTTCTCAATGACTTGGATGAAGGAATAGAGAGCCATCTATCCAAGATTGTTGATCACACTGAGTGAGGAGACTTGAAGGAGGTTACAGAGATAGGGAGGGTGGAGGACAGGGAGGGATTTGAGAACAAGGATGAGAATTTGAAAATCAAGGTGTTGTTGATCCAGGAGCCAATGTAGGCATGGGGTGCAGGGGGTTGGGGGAAACGGGACTTGGTGCAAGTTTGGATATGGGCAACAGAATTTGGGATGAGCTGAAAGTTATAGAGTACAGTGGCTGTGATGTGTGCAAGCACAACATTGGAATGGTCATGTTTGGAGTCCCATAGACATGGCTGAGATTTTCAGCCATTCCTTTGCGATATGGAGGATATGGGGCTCAGATCAGCCTCAAATATGAGACCCAGTTTGTAAAGAGTCTGATTGAGCAGCAGACAGTGCTCAGAGAGAGGGATGGAGTTTGTACTGGGAGCTGAAGAGGATGGCTTTGATCTTCCCAACGTGTTTCCCAGTGAGCCTGGCTCCTCAGTCCTGACTGCTCTTAGCTGCTGTGATTGTCATTGATTGGACACTTATTATTAGAGATTCTGACCACAGCAGAAAGCCCCAGTGTAAAAAATAACTGCAAAGACTGTCAGAGCGCAAGGTTGAAACTTCACCAAGAGAGGAAGTGAAAGAAGGAGCTCGGAGCAGCTGGACGTTTGTCACTGAGACAGGAGAAAACTGTGAACCGTCTGCACTCCCTGGAATCTGACGGCACAGGAGGCTGGTTCTGGGATTTGTTTTGCAGAAACAGCACAATGATGGAAAAAGTGTCAGCCACTCTCTCACCAACACACACGCCTGCACTCGGAGATCAGAAACACAATCCAGCAGCAGCTCTGTCTCCAAGCTGTGAAGCCTGCACAGAATTGTTCCCTCATTCAGTTTTTAACTGGCAGAATAGACCAAGCAGGGGAGGCAACACAGTGGTGTGTCCAGTCAGAAGGGAGTTGCCCTGGGAGTCCTCACCATGAACTATGGAACCCATGAAGCCTCATGACAGCAGGTCAAACATGGGGAAGGAAACTCCTACTGATTTCCACATAGCACCGCACTCCCCTCCAATCTCAACTGAGCAGTCAGTCCTCTTCCATGTTGAACAACACTTGGAGGGAGGACTGAGGGTGGGAAGGATGCAGGATATACCCTGAGTAAGGGACTTCAAAGTCCACCATCAAGAGCTGCTCAGAAGCATCACTACTGAGCAAGCTGGTCAAGTGCCACCTGATTCAGCTGCTGGACTGGACCTGGGGCAGGTGGTGAGGGAACAAGAGAGAAAAACATACTCACTATTGCCCTCACCAATCTACCTGCTGCTGTTGTAGCTGTCCATGACAGTATCAGTAAGAGTGACCACTGCACAGTCCGTGTGGAGACAAAATCCCATCTTCACATTGAGAATACCTTACATTTTGTTCGGTAAGAGATACAGGATGTCAGGAAGAACTTTGTTTTTAGCAGCAATTGGTAATGACTTGGAAATTAGTGCCCATTCAGGTGAGGCAGGAGAGTCAGTAACCAGAGGGCACACATATCAGAAAGGGTCTGAAGAATAAGAGAGAAGATGGAACATTTTTATCCAACGAGTTCATGATGACAATCTGCAAGGTGATTGGGAGTGGATTCAACAGCAACTTTCAAAAGGGCATTTGGAGAAATAGCTGAAAAGGAAACAATTGCAGGGTTATACAGAAAGGGCTGGGTAAATGGGACTCATTGGACTCATTTGACACACAGTCACAACAGGCCCAGTGACCTCTGTCTGTGGTGTATAAGACCTTACACACACTTAGTCGCACCTTTACACAAAGATTGGGAGAAACAGACAACCCAGTTTACAGAAGAGTGTTTTCTCAAGCAAAATGCTCTTGAACAACTCAGGGAACAGGTCAGACTAGATTTACCAGAATAAGTCAGCAAATCAATGGCAAAGCAACAGTGAACCAAAAGTAATGGCACTGATCAGTATATTCAATAGCACAACCATTGAGAGGGGAAGTGAGGAAGGGCAGGAGGTCAGAGAGCATGTTGTAGGGGTCTGAAGGCTCTGCTGTCAATGGTGGCTTGGAGGAAGCAGCAATGGGCAGGAGACCAGAGACAGAAGGTGGAAGGGGAAGGGAGGGAATGTGAGTCTGCAGCAGGACACAGAGTGAGGGAGGAGGGAGGCCATGAAGGCAATTGACTGGCAGTGAGGTCAGGGGTCTTTCTGGAACGACACTAGGTGTAAGAGAGGGAAGGGCCCACTCCATATCAGACAAGTTGGGGTTTATGGAATATGGCTTCAGGAAGCTGGGAAAGGACATTGGAATCATATAGTTAGGAGGTGGGACAAACAGCAATTAGGGTTTCTGTGGTCAAGGGGCTGAGGTAGTGCAGAGACAGACAGTGTTGTTGAGATTGAATTAAGATACCTACATGATGGAGAGGATGTGGGGTTTGCAGCTCAGATACTGGACAGTCCAGTGGGAAGGAGGCCCATGTTTACTGGTCCTATGGGAAGTTGGCCCATGCATACATCATCGTAGAGTCATAGAGGTTTTCAGCATGGCATCAGGCTCTTCAGCTCAACTCACCCATGCCGACCAAGTCCCATTTGCTGTGTTTGGCCTAATCCTCTCTAAATCCTTCCTGTCCATGTCCTTGTATAAATGTTCTTGAAATGTAGTAATTGTACTCACCTCTACCACTTCCTCTGGAGGCTCATTACACAGACACACCAACCTCTGTGTGAAAAGGTCGCCTCTCAGGTTCCTTCTAATTCTTTCCCCTCTCAGCTAAAACCTATTCCTTCTTGTACTGGACTCTCCTACCCTGGGGAAAAGACTTTGACTATTCACCTTATCTATGACCCTCATGATTCTATAAACCTCTGTAAGGTCACCCCTCAATCTTCTGCATTCCCTGGAGAAACATCTCGGCTTATCCATCCTCGCCTTGTAATTCAAACCTTCCAATCTTGGTAACATCCCTATTAATCTTTCTTTTATCCAAACCAGTGTAATAACTTCCTTCGAGGAGAAAGTGAGGACTGCAGATGCTGGAGATCAGAGCTGAAAATGTGCTGCTGGAAAAGCGCAGCAGGTCAGGCAGCATCCAGGGAACAGGAGAATCGACGTTTCGGGAATCCTGAAGAAGGGCTTATGCCCAAAACGTCGATTCTCCTGATCCTTGGATGCTGCCTGACCTGCTGTGCTTTTCCAGCAACACATTTTCAGCTCTAATAACTTCCTTCCTATAGCAGGGTGAGCAGAAATGTACACAGTTTCCAAACATGGCCTTGCCAATGCCTTGTACAGCTGTAACATGATGTCCCAGCTCTTGTACTCCCTGCTTTGACCAGTGAAAGTGAGCGTGCCAAATACCCTCTTCACCACCCTGTCTACCTGTGACACCACTTTCAAGGAACTATGTACCTGTACCCCTCAGTCTCTCTGTTCAACAACACTCACCATTGGCTCTACCATTAATTGTACAATTCCTGCCCTAGTTTGTCTTACCAAAATGCAACTCCTTCCATTTATCGAAATTAAGCTCCATCTGGATTTGTTGACCCACTGGTCCAGTTGATCAAGATGACATTGCACTCTTGGATAACCTTCTTCCCTGTCCACGATGCCAACAATTTTAATGTCAGCCACAAACTTCCTGACCATTCCTGCTATTTTCTCATCCAAATTGTTCATATAAATGATGAACAACAGTGGATCCAGGATCGATTCTTGTGGCAGACGGCTGGTCACTGGCCTCCAGTCTGAAGAACAACCCTCTCTCACCAGCCTCTGCCTCCTATCATCAGGACTATTTTATATCCAATTGGCGAGCTCTCCCTGAATCCTATGTGATATAATCTTATTGAACAGTTTACCATGGGGAACCTTGTCTAAGGCCTTGCCTAACTCCATGTGGATAGAGTGTACTGCTCTACCTTTATCTATCTTCTTGAATACTTCTTCAAAAACTCAATCATCTGCTCATCTCCATCGGAAACTCCAGTGAATAGGAGGTCCATGTTTACTGGTCTCCTTGGAGAGTCCAGTATGAAGGAAGCCCATGTTTACTGGTCTCTCTTGGGATGTTCAGTGGGAAGGAGGCCCATGTCTCTCCACTGGGCAGCCCTGTGAACTGAATTCCATGTTTACTGGACTCTGGTGGAGTGTCCAGTGCATCATGGACACCATGGTGGGTGTGGGGTCAGTTCCATTCTGTTGTAACTGTGTGATGCTCTGACCTTTATCCCAGTCAAACAGCCTGAATCAGAGACTGATCATGGAAGGGCAAGGACAGGGGAAGGGATTGGAACATGTTGTGAATGGACAGGATGGATCAGTGGGTCAGAGCCTGTACTGTCCCGCCAGCTCACACTGATGGCCTGAGGATCTCTTCTCTCTGCTAGGCCTTCATGGAATGAGATTTATGCCCCAAACAGTCCCCAGTGAGAATAGGCCAATAGCACAGAACTGCACTTCATTTGACAAGAATTTGTCCATCTTTCTGAGAGAGGCCAAACCCTGGTCAATGCAAGAAATGGGACCTTACTCCAGGAAAAGACATGTTCTGGGGTCAAGGGTTAACATCCATTAGTGGGACAGAGCAGAGGGACATTTGTCCTACATTCAACTGTCACCACCCAGGACACTGAGAAAGAGAGAGAAGCGAGACAGAGAGAGAGAGAGAGAGAGAGATGGAGTGTGTGCGTGTGTGTGATCAAGGGATAGAGGGAGGAGCATCTGAGACAGTGTGAGTTATGTGAAGGGACCAAGAGAGAGGGAGAGGGAGGTAGAAATGGTAAGATTGAGGGATAGAGAGAGAGCAACAAGATGTGACTGAGAGCGATGGAACGAGAGGAAGAGACAGAATGGGTGTGATATCAAGTGAAGGGAATCAAGAGAGAGAGGGTAGAGTTGGGTGTGTGTGTGAGAGAGAGAGATGAGTATGGTTAAAGACAGAATGACAGAGACGGAGGGAGAGAGAGATAGAGGGAGGAATAGAAAGGGGCAGATAACATTTGGAGGCTTTCAATTGAAGTGAGAGATGGACGAGTGACTGAGACAGTGAGAGATGGAGAAATAGAGATTATCCGACGGAGTGAGGAAGCGTGAGTGAGTTGGAAAGAGCGGCTATGAGACAGAGTGAGAGAGAGAAAGAAAGAGAAAGAGAGAATATGAAAGAGATTAACAGTGGGAGAAAGGGATAGTAGTAGAGAGAAAGAAATGGCAGATATGAGTCAGAAAGGGAGATATAGAGAGATAGGTCCTGGTCATCACATTTTGGGAAGAATGTGATTGTATTGAGAGGGTGCAGAGATTTCCCAGGATGCTGCCTGCGATGGAGGGTCAGCTGTGAGGAAAGCTTGGAAAGGTTGAGATTGTTTTGCTTGGAGCAATGAAGGTTGAGAAGGGATGTGATAGAGGGATATAAGATTATTTGAGGCAGTGATACAGTGGGTAGGAAGGCACATTTTACATGAGTGAGGGACTCAATAACGAGGGACAGTGATTGAAGGTAGCACAGACATGGAGACATAGAAACAGCAGCAGGAGTAGGCCATTCGGCCCTTTGAGTCTGCTCTATCATTCAGTGTGATCATGGCTGATCCTCTCTCTCAAAGCCATCTTCCTACTTTCTTCCCATTCCGTTCAAGTTGTTAAAATGCAAAACAATGATCTCTCTCTTTTTCTGGAATATATTCAGTTACTTGTCCTTCAGTGGTACAGAATCCAACAGATTGACCACATCTTAAGTGAAGAAATGTTTCCTCATCTCAGTCTGAAATGTTAGAATTTTATACATTTCAATCAGATCCCCTTTCAACCTTCTGAACTCGAGTGAGCCCAGGCCCAGTCGAGTTACGGAGTGAGAGGAGAGTTGAGGAGAAATGTTTTCACCCAGAGGGTGGTGGAAGTCTGGAACTCACTGCCTGAAAGGCTGGTTGAGTCACAAACTCTCGTGACATTGGAGCAGTGTTTAGATATTCCCTTGTGTTGCTGTAACCTCCAGGGTAATGGGCCAAGAGATGGAGGATGGGATTAATGACTCTCTGAGACAGTGAGAAAGAGAGTGAGAAAGAGAGAAGAGGAAGTGTGAGGTGATGACGTGGCTCTCTCTGCCTGATGCCATTTACATACTGAGGAACACCCAGTCAGACTCTCACAGGCTGCAGCTTTATAAAGCAGAGCCCAGTGAAGGGAGAGTTTATCAGGAACCAGGCACAGGGACAGGAACACACACCATGATTTCACACATCCAGCTGATCTGGCCCCTGGCATTCTGTGTCGCAGGTACAAATCTCTCTCCTTCCACCTTGAATCTTTAGCTGCTCTCCATTTCACTCCAATTCCACCGACTTGTGATTGAAGAGAAAATGGTGAAACCAGAGGAATGCTCAGTGTCTCCAACAATCTCTCATTTGACAGGCTCTTTCTGTGACAGTTATGACTTCACTGTGTTTCTCTCTGACCCCTCAGGTATCAGTGGGGACATCACCATGACCCAGTCTCCCCCGGTGCTGTCAGTGGGATTGGGCCAGACCGCAACACTCACCTGTACGGCCAGTCAAAGCATTAGCAGCTACCTTGCTTGGTACCAGCAGCGAGAAGGTCAGAAACCCTCTCTCCTGATCTATGATGCAACAAATCGATTCACAGGAGTCTCCAATCGATTCACCGGCAAGGGCTCAGGGACCAGTTTCACCCTGACAATCAGCAACGTTCAGAATGAGGATGTCGCTGACTATTACTGTATGCAGCGTAACAGCAACCCACTACACAGTGATACAGATCCGTACAAAAACCTCAATACACACAGCACCAACTCCTGTACTGACACATTCATAATTATATGTTATAACATAAATATAATTATTCATAGTTATGTTACACATAATAATAGACACACCGCCCTATAACTGATACAAACACAGTAATATATATATGAAACTGAACACATTACCCCATGTTGGGATTGTCACTGTCCTCGACACACTCCAGTCCCAGTGGTGTCCACCGCTCACTGAAGGCTTCAAGTTTCCCTCTGACACTCCATGGCCACGTGTGAAGAATGGCTGCAAGATTTAATATCAAAAAATAAATTTGACAAACCTCCCGAGCCCAGCTGGACACATCTCAGAGAGAGAAACAGAATGAGAGAAACAGAGAGGTAGAAAGGCATGATTGAGGGAGAGCCAGAAAGGGGCAGGGAGAGGGTGAGAGTGACAGAGGGAAGCAGAGACCAGAGGTTTTTGTACAGTCCCTGCACTGGGAGCTCTCACTGTGGCTTACGTTCGGTAAAGGAACCAAGCTCAGACTGAGTAAGTAAACCTCAATCCTCCGTTATTAACCCTGACAATACTGAAACACAATTTCTAAAACACAAATGCTGAATTGTTGAAGGTGTTAGTGGGGAGCTGCAGTGAATGAAATGGTTGATTGAGGAGCACTGTGTCTAACAGGGTATCCAGCTGTATTTCTTTAGTTCCATGCCCCTTTTAAGCAGCAAGATATAAGTCAGTCAGTTTTACTCACAGTGTGGAGGAGCTCTGTCCATTTGCAGCCTGTGGTCCCATTCCTGCAGCATGGAGTGAAATCAGTGAGTAGCCTCCTGCCAGTCTCAGTGTGACAGACACGGGCAGAGTTTGATGTGAGCTCTGGCTCCCTGTCCCAGTCTCTGATCTCACTGACCTCAGCAGCAGCAGCAGCAGCAGCACAGTGAGACACCGAGCTCCCACCTCCCCCAGCTTTAACTCTGCTCAATCACACAATCACAGAGTTGTTACAGCGCACACGGAGGCCGTTCTGCCCATCCTGTCTGTACTAGCTCTATAAATGACCAATTCATTGAGTGTCAATCTCCTGCCTTCTCCCTGTCACCCTGCACATTGTTCCTTTTCAAATAACAGTCTCATTCCCTTCGGAATGTTTCAATTGAAGCTGCCTCCACCACACTCTCAGGCAGTGCATTCCACACCTTAACCACTCACTGGCTGAACATGTTGTTCCCCATCTCACTTTTGTTACTTTTCCCAATTACTTTCAATCTATGGCCTCTCGGTCTCAATCCTTTCTCAATTGGGAACATTTTCTCCCTATTTACTCTGTCCAGGCCCCTCCTGGTTTTAATTCTTCTAACAAATCTCCTTTCAGCCTTCTCCAAAGAAGACAGTCCCAAATTCTCCAATCAATCTTCATAACTGATCTTCCTCATCCCTGGAATGACCTTTAAGGATATAACTTGCCATCTCTACAAAACATTCACATGCTTCCTGAATTAGTCACATTATCTATGTCCCTCATGATTTATAAATGTCTCAGCCTTCAATGCTGCAGGGAAAATTGCACCAGTTTATTCATCTTCTCCCTATCGTTCAAATCCTCCAATTCCTAGAAAAATCCTTGTAAATATTTTTCTGCATCTTTTAAAAGTTTAACAACATCCTTCCTATCGCAGGATGATCAGATTTGTTCACATTATTCCCAAAGTGGCCTCACCAATCTCCTGTACAGCTGCAACATGATGTCCCAACTCCTGTACTCAATACAGTGACCAATAAAGGCAAACATACCCAACACCTTCTTCAGTGCCCTGTCTCCCTGTGATCCAGTTTAAAGGAATAATGCAGCTTACCCTCACCCCTCACCCCTCACCCCACACCCCTCACCCCTCGGTCTTTTTGTTCAGCAACACTTCACAGGGCCCTACCATTACCTGTATAACTCCTGCCCCGGTTTGCCTTTCCAAAATGCAACATCTCACATTTATCTAAACTGAACTCCATTTGCCACACCTCTGCCCATTGCCCCAAATGATCAAGGTCCCACTGTATCCTGAGATCATCTTCTTCACTATCCACTGTCGCACCAATTTTGGTGTCATTTACAAACTTACCGTAACTCCTATATATTTACAGAGAAATCATTTATTTAAATGACCAAAAGCAGTGGACCCAGCCCCAATCCTTGTGGCACACAGCTATTCACAGATCTCCAGTCTGAAAATCAACCCTTAACCACCACTCCCTCTCTCCTATCTTCAAGCTAATATGCGAAGTATCCTGAAATTCCCATATAGGTGCACATTCTCTCCACTCTTTGGTTACCTCTTGACAATGATCTGATGATAGCTGAAAAATGTGTTGCTGGAAAAGCGCAGCAGATCAGGCAGCATCCAAGGAGCAGGAGAATCGACGTTTCAGGCATGAGCCCTTCTTCAGGGCTCATGCCCGAAACGTTGATTCTCATGCTCCTTGGATGCTGCCTGACCTGATGCGCTTTTCCAGCAACACATTTTTCAGCTCTGATCTCCAGCATCTGCAGTTCTCACTTTCTCCTAATGATCTGATGACAAACAGCTCCAGCAGGGCTCACAGTCCAGTGGGTTCAGTGTTCCAGGGTTTTGGTTAAACACTTCAGAAGACATTAAGAAATAGGAGCAGAAATCAGCCATTCAGCCCATGGAATCTACTCTGCCATTTGATCTTGGCAGATATGCTTCTCACCCCCATTCTCCTGCCTACTCCACAGGAACATTCGATCCCCTTAACAATCACGAACCTATCTATCTCTGTCTTAAATACACCCAATGACTTGGCCTCTACTGCCCTCTGTAGCAATGAGTTCCACAGATTCACCACCCTCTGGCTGAAGACATTCCTCCTCATCTCAGCTCGAAAGGGTCTGTAAATGTCTTTCGGAGAGCCTGAAATGTTAAGGGCTGGATTGAAATACAATTAGAATCAGAGAGATGGACAGCACAGAAACAGACCCTTCGGTCCAACTCGTCCATGCTGACCAGACATCCTAAATTAATCTAGTCCCATTTGCCAGCATTTGGCCCATATCCCTCTAAACTTATCCTATTTATATACCCATGCTTTTTAAATGTTGCAATTGTACCAGCCTTCATCACTTCTTTTGGCAGCTCATTCCATACATTTAACACTCTCTGAATGAAAATGTTGACCCTTAGGTCCCTTTGAAATCTTTCCCCTGTCACCTTCAACCTCTGCCCTCCAGTTCTGGACTCCCCCACTCTGGAGAAAAGATCTTTTCTATTCACCCTATCTATGCCCCTCATAATTTCATAAACCTCTATACGGTCACCCATCAGCCTGCAATGATCCAGGGAAAACAGCCTCAGCCTATTCAGCCTCTCCCTTTCGCGCAAACCCTCCAACTTTGGCAACATCCTTGTAAATCTTTTCTGGATCATTTTAAGGTTCACAACATTTTTCCTACAGCAAGGAGAATTGCTCACGGTATTCCAAAAGTGCCCTAACCTGTACAGCTGCAACAGCTCCCAACTCCAATACTTAATGCACTGCCCAATAAAGGAAAGTAAACCAAATGATATTGTCACTCCCCTACCTACCTGCAACTTCATCTTCAAGGAACTATTCTTTTTTTTGGATGAACTGGGAGTCTTTCAGTTGTGAAAGATGCCATTCCATGGCACTATTGGATAAAGAGCAGGCAGTTCCCCCTGGTGTCCATGGTCAATATTTATCCCTCAGTCAAAATCACTAAAAATGTTTTTCTCTGCTAATTATCACATGATGTTTGGGATCCCACTGTGCGCAGTCTGCTGGAAAGATCCATTGGGTCATTCTGAGTTGGGGACAGGAGCTACACAAATCCAAGTTTTTCTTTAAGACTGGAGTCTCCTGATCCAGACACTCACCCATCGTCTGCGCACGCTCACCTTCCAGGGGCCATGGGGCCATTAGGAGCAGTGACCCTGCCTGACTCTGGAATAGGAAGACTCATTGCAGCCTCACCCTTGACCCTCAGAACAGTGGTGTGCAGCAAGTTTTGAAATATAATCTAGAACCTTCTACACAGACACCCAACATGACTCTTTCCTGAAATGTGTGGAACCGAGTCTGCTCCAATATTCTCGGATAAAGTTCTCCTGATATGTGGGTGATCGGAGGTTTGTTAAAGAGGTATCGAGCTCCATCCCACTTTCCAGCTCTTGCTCCATAGCTCTGGAGGTTTCGCTGTTTGAAGTGAATATCCAAGTGTTTTTTCACTGTGATGAGTGTTTCTGCCTCTCCCACCCTTTCAGACAGTGAGTCCCACATCCCACCAGCCTCTGGGTGAAAACAAATACCCTCAACTCCCCTCTAATCCTTCCCCAACTGATTTCAATCTCTCCCCATGG
The DNA here is from genome assembly GCF_037043375.1 of Chiloscyllium plagiosum. NCBI lineage: Eukaryota > Metazoa > Chordata > Chondrichthyes > Orectolobiformes > Hemiscylliidae > Chiloscyllium > Chiloscyllium plagiosum. Next base: position 114,633,349 of record NW_028270147.1, read on the forward strand.
TTATTGCCCTCTGTGCTGATGGAAATCAGTCCTTCCTGCACACTCTATCCAGGCCCCTCATTATTTACATACCACGATCAAATCTCCCCTCGGCCTCCTGCGATCCAAAGAAAACAGTCCCAGCCAATCCAATCATTCCTTAAAGTTCAAAGTCCCCATTCCAGATAAACTCCTCCTCTGTCCTGGTCTCTAGTGGGATCACATCCTTCCTGTAATGTGGTGACCCGAACCGTACACTGTTCTCTCACTGTGCTCTAACTGGGGTTTTATATAGTTCCAGAATAAACAAACTCTTTGCTTTCAACCAAAAATGAGATAAAGGAGGTGGTGGTCTCATGGTATTATTGCTGAAGTGTTAAGCCAGAGATCCAGACAATGTTCTGGGGACCAGGGTTAGAATCCAGCAGATGGTGGCATTCAAATTCAATCAAAAAACATCTGCAATTAATTGTCAGAAAAATGGCATCTGATTCCCTAATGTCTTTTAGGGAAGGAAACTGCCATCCTTACCATGTGACTCCAGACCCACAGCAATGTGAATGACTCTAAACTGACCTCTGGGCGATTAGGGATGGGCAATAAATGTTGCGGATCCAGCAATGCCCTCATTCCATCAAGGGAAAAAGAAAAACAGTTTATCCCATGTGTCTTCCTAACCACCTTACTGACCCGCATTCATTAATCACCATGGCCACATCTTCCACCTCCACACACATGTGACTTCCAGCTTCAAATTGATGAGAGACATTCCTTCATTATCTGAGAAACAGATAGAAACGTTCAAACTAGGAGCAGCAGTAGACCATTCGGCCCCTCAAGCCTTCTCCACCATTTAATATGATTTTGGCTGATCATCCAACACAGTCCCCTGTTCCTGCTTTCTCCCCACATTCTTTGATCTCTTTAATCCTAAGAACTATATCCAATTCCTTCTTAAACGCATACTGCATCTAATTCCCTCTTGCTAGAAAGAAGAATGAAATTATTGGGTTGTTGTTTTTTGACCAGTATGGACACAATGGGCTGATGGGCCTTTTGGTCTCTCTGATTCTATTATTATATATTATGAATAACTGGGTATCAAGGATTGACCCCTGTGGCACCCTAAGTTGTAACTACCTGTTATTCAGAAAAAGACTCCTTCTTTCTGTGCTGTCGGCCAACCAGTACCCAATCCATGTCAGTACATGACCCCCAATCCTCTTGTTCATTCGGTCTAGATCTGGAAGTCCCACCTTTACTCTTTGTGGGAACAGATTCTGAATGATCTCTGTCTCGTCCTTCGAGGGCTCCCACTGCCTTGACACTGATTTCCCATCATGTCACTGCTTCCAGTCCACTTTTACCAAAGCACCACACAGTTTAGTAAAATGAAAAGCTTTACACTTACTGCACAGTTCTCCATTTCTATCCATACTCTCAATCCCACTGAGTTCTGATCACTGTCACTAAAATGCTCCCCCATTGATAGCCCTTCCAGCTACCCACTTTCATTCTATAAACGATAGTCTAAAACTGTCCCTTCTCTCTCTGCTGCTTCACCATCACCTTCTCAGGGGCAATTAGGGATGGGCAATAAATGTTGGCCCTGCCAGTGACACTCACATTCCCAAGAAGCAATGTGAACAATGTCTGTTCTTTTGGTGGGTTTATTCTGTATTGACTAAAAATGTTCAAAAAGATTGTATTGACAGTAAATATTGTGAGGGTTGAATTCCCTTCGAATGACAGGGATTATAATTTCTCCTCTTATCTTTCAGGCCGTGAGAACTCTCAGCCCAAGCTGACCCTGCTGCCCCCCTCCCCGGAGCAGGTCAATGCCAAGGGCACTGCCACTCTGGTGTGCCTTGCCAATCACTTCTATCCCGATGAGCTGGAGGTGCAGTGGAAGAAAGATGGTGCAGTCATTTCGGACGGGGTTCAGACCAGCAACTACCTGCGAGCTTCGGACAGCACCTACAGTGTCAGCAGCCTGCTGACCCTCTCTGGGTCTGACTGGGAGTCCAACGCTCGCTTCTCCTGTGCCCTCACCCACGTGACCCTCCCCTCACCCCTCAGCAAGAGCATCAGGAGATCAGAATGTGTGTAGAGTGTTTGAGACAGTCCACAGAGGAGACACAACTTAAAACAGAACAGGGCTGAGCTGGCAGGTCAAAGGTCATTGTCAGCACTGAATTTCAATTCTCTTCCTTCTCAGGACTAGCTCAGAGAACCTTCTGAGGTTTGGATGTTAAAGCAGGGCATTGCGACAGTGTCGAGAGAGCTTTACGCTGTGTCAAACCTCATACTGTCCTTGTCCTGGGAATGTTTGATGGGGACAGCGTTGACTTGCGATGCCAAGTAAAATCTCTTGAAGTTGCTGAAGACTGTCCGCTGTACAATACAATGTGAACCTCAGAAGTCTCTGCTTCAGTAAACCAGATCTCCTTCCTGCTTAGCTGTCAGTTCCAATTTGAAGTTTTGTCACTGTTTAAAGAGACCAGATTATCGTGTTATTGAGCAAATCTCCACAAGTGTTTTCCTCAAACTCCATTGTGGCTGTGAATTTAGTTAGCTTCCTGTCTGGGCTGTTCATTGCAGTTTTTTTCTGTCAATGTGAATGTGGAAAAGGGAATAAAGGTAAAGATTCAGTCTCTGTCTCTGTGTGCTTTGGAAATAGACGACCTCCAACCACCCCCCAAGTTGATTGGCTGCATTTCAGCAGGTCATTATCACAATTGGTTGCTTGGCCTGTCAATCAATTGCAATTATCAATCATTAATCATTTTCAAATGATCCCTTTGATCAGGGATTTGTGTAGGTTACAAGGTTCCAAAAAGAACAGAAACTGAAAGCTGCTCGGACTCAATAAGTACAATCTGACGCATTCCCCTCCACTGTGTTGGTCCAGGCCCAGCTGATGGGATCGCACTGTGCAATCTCTGCTTCATGTTGGTTAGCCGCTGAAACAATCTTCGGCCATTCACAGACATTGTCGGCCTTATGTGTCTCTCTGAGTGAGTGTTTAACTTAATGTTGCCTGTAGGTCTTTATCGGTGTGTGGTCTTGTTACTCAGAGAGACACCTGCAGGCAGCACTAAGTACCATGCTCACACTCAGAGAGACACCCACAGACAGCATGGAGTGTGAGCATGTTACTCAGTGCTGCCTGTCTCACATAGTGTTCCCTGTTGGTGTCTCTCTCAGTGCGAGTGTGTTACTCTGTGCTGCCTGTAGGTGTCTCTCTGAGGTCTGTGTCTCTGAGCGATGGATTGAGAATGGGCCTTGTGCTGGGGATTGAAGATGAGGCTTTTTTCTTCTCAAATCATGAATGAAAAACAGTTCAGCTGATTCAGTCTGAGATGGTAGCTCATTCAGATGGCCAAAGTTAAAAAATCCAACAACACCAGGTTATAGTCAAACAGGTTTATTTGAAAGTAGAAGCGTTCAGAGCACTGCTTCTTCATCAGGTAGCTGGAGGGGCAGGATCATTGGACACAGAGTTTCGAGTAAATTGAGATGGCAGCTGAGAAAGGTGAATACTGAGAGTGTATTCTCGGTAAGTGAGGGATTTCAGAGGCAGTGCACACTGTGCTCCTGAATGTGTTGCCCAATTCCGAGGAGATTTTCTGAATGCAGAGTCAGAGCAGTCGTGGCTGCCTGCCCAGCCAATGCTGGCTCCCCATAGTCATATTTCAATGGTTAATTAACCCCAAGCTAGGTGCAGCAATATTACCTTCCAGGGAGGGGAGCTGTCTGAGGGAGGGAGGTTGAACTCTTGCAGCCCCAAGAGAGGTTGCGGTGGATTAATGACAGGTATGACCACCATGAAGGTGCCACCTTCTCTCCCCCTGCCCCAGCTGTGATGACCCTCAGGTTAAAAGTGGGACTGCTCTGGGATGATGACCACGTTCATGGGTGATGGAGGGAAGGTCAACCTCTCCCAAAGGCAGCACAGGCTGGATCAAAGGGGCATCAAGAGTAAGCATGGGGAGATTGAGGGTGACAGAAGGAGGGGGTTGGTTGGCAGGTTGTTATTCAGAGTCAGGTCCCAGAGTATCAGTCCTTCTGACACTCCCCTTTTTCTTCTTTTTTTCTTTTTTTTCCTTCTTTTTTTATTATTTAACCCCAACACTACCACCTAAGTGCGGTAGTGCTTATTTTTTTCCCCAGCACCCATGGTGTGTGTAGGTGTGAGACACAGTGAAAGACACAAAGTGCATGAATCTTTATTCAATTTCCACCACCAGGAAGATAGGAAAACACCCGGGTGGCCAGTGACAAACATTGCCCTTCACATCAAAGGGCAGTGCTGTGCGATCAAAAACAGTGAAGGGGAGGGTAGGGACTAAATCAAAATAGAGTTGGAGGGAGAAATGATGCACTCCACTACCTGCAGCGCCCACCTCTCCCTGAACAACTCCAGGGTGTTGGTCGACACCGCGTGCTCCTTCTCCAAGGACACCTGGGCTCTAACGTAGCCGCGGAAGAGGGGCAGGCAGTCGGCCCTAACGACCCCCTCCACGGCCCGCTGCCTGGACCTGTTAATGGCCAGTTTGGCCAGGCCCAGGAGCAGACCCACGAGGAGGTCTTCAGACCTGCCCTCCTTCCTCCGTACCAGGTGCCCAAAGATCAGGAGCGTGGGACTGAAGTGGAACCAAAAGCAGAGGAGGAGGTTTTTAAGAAAATCAAAAAGGGAGTGCAAACGCCCACACCCAATATATACATGGTCCATGGACTCCACAGCGCCACAGAACAAGCAGTTGGGCTGGGAGTCCGTGAACCACCGCAATCTGCGGTTGCAGGGGACTGCTGCATGCAGCACCCTCCACCCCAGATCCCCGAGAGAAAGGGGGAGGACTCCCGCGTAGAGAGCCCTCCACTGGGGATCCCCACCGCCCAGTGGACACTTCCCTTTTTATCTGTCAGCCAGGCCTCCCTGATTGGACAAAGTTAACTGTCCCTATCAGAGAACTCATATTTTATCAAAAAGAATAAAACATTTATTGAACAAGGAGCTCAAGAGCTAAACGATATTAGACAAAATGAATGGTTTGAAAGATTTCATCATGGACACCGCAAATGAGATTTGGGGAAGACTGTTTTCACTCAGCGGGTGGTGGGAATCTGGAATGGACTGTCATAGAATCCCTACTGTGAGGATACAGGCCAATTTGCCCGACAAGTCCATACTGATCCTTGGAAGAGTAACCCACCCAAGACCCAATCCCCTATCCCATTACTCTACTTTTCCCCTGACTAATGAACCTAATCTACACATCCCTGATCACGATGGGCAATTTAGCACAGCCAATTCACCTAACCTGCACGTCTTTAGATTGTGGGAGGAAACCAGAGCACCAGAGGAAACCTGCGCAAACACTTGGAGAATGTGCAAACTCCACACAGACAGTTGCCTGAGGCTGGAATCGAACCCAGGTCAAAACATTTGGACCGGCCTTGACTTCACTCCAGCCTCTGCCTCCACTTCTGGCCCCTCCCACACTGCAACCCAGACTCCGACTACATTTCCCAGAGTCACCCTGAGTCTAACTGCCTACCTGCAGCCATCCAGCACACTCACTCTCCCTCCTCACCCATACACCCCCACAGTGCACCCTATCCCTCCACTTCTCCCTCTTCACCTCATCCCCACCTTCCCACTCCCCCACCTCACTCCACAACCCACCTCCATCCCAATCTCCTTTCTCTCCCACACCCATTCCCCCGTGCTACAATCACAATCAACCCTCACCCACCACATGTCATCACCCTTCCCCCCTCCCCTCCTTCAGCCACCTTGGGCCCTCCCCAAAAACCTCACGCCCGAGCCTTGCCCCATATTTACTATCCCCCCCCGACCTCGAGCTCTCTGAGGCCAAAAGGTCCATCCTCAGGAAAGGGGTCACAGTCATTCCCGCCTGATCCCACCTCAAACGAAACCCGCACCCACCACGACACAGAGCTCTTCTTCCGCCGCCTCTACCTCCGTGTCTTCTTCTTTAACAAAAACTCCCAAAATCCCTCTGAGGAACCCTCCTCCCACCTCCAACCTTCCTCCTCCATTTGGTTACCCCCCCCCACCACCAGCTGTGTACACACCCGAGACCTCTTCATTGCTGACTGTTGATGTGCCATCAGCCGCCTCAATTTCTCCCCTCACCCACTCCAACCACACCCCCTCCGATTGTGCACTCCACTCTCTCTGCGCCAACCCCTGGTTCACCATCAAACCCGTTGACAAAGGTGGGGTGGTGTTAGTCTGGAGAACAGACCTAAACGTCACAGAGGCCGAACCCTAATTCTCAGACACCATGTCCTACTTCCCCCTTGCCCATAACCCCGCCATGACCCATCAAGCCAAAATCACTCGCATTGTCAGTGCCCCCATTGCCTCCAGTGATCTCCCCTTCACTGTCTCCAATCTCATAGTCCCCCAGCCCTGCATTGCCCAATTCTACCTGCTCCCCAAGATCCACAAGCCCAACTATCCGGCTGACCCATCGTCTCAGCATGCCCCTGCCCCACCGAACTCCTCTCATCCTACCTCAACTCTCCTCCTTGGTTCAGGCACTGCCCACCTACATCCGCTGCACCAACCAAGCCCTCCATCTCTTTAGTAACCTCCAGTTCCCCAACCCTAAGTGCTTTATCTCCACTATGGATGTGCAGTCCTTATATATGTCCATAGCCCACAAGGATGGCCTCCAGGCCCAACACCTTTTCCTCTGCAACAGACCCATCCAGTCCCCCTCCACCAATACCCTCCTCCGTCTTGCCAAACTGGTTCAGGGGGTAGCCATGGGCACCCGGTTGAGCTATGTCGACCAGTCCCTCTTCAGTGACTATATAGGCACTGTGCCCCAACTCTTCTGCCATTACATCAGTGATTCCATCAGTGCAGGGCATCCTGCACCCAGGCTGAACTGGAGCAGTTCATTGACTTTCCCCACAACTTCCACCCTGTCCTCAAATTCACTTCATCCATCTCAGACACCTCCCTGCCCTTTTCTGGTGATAATCTTCAGACAGACATTTACTACAAACCCACAGACTCCCATTACTACCTGGACTAGACCTCCTCCCAACCAGTATCCTGCAAGAACTCCATCCCATTCTCCCAATTCCTCTGCCTCCACTCCATCTGCTCGGATGAGGAGACATTTCACTGATCACAAATGTCCACCTCTTATGAACAACGTGCTTTTTCTCCTTCTGTCATCCTTTTAGTCATCCACTGCACCACCTCCATTTCCCGTTCCATTGCTCTAAACCCACCCCCCTCCAAACACAATAAAGTCAGAGTCCCCATTGTCCTCAACTATTACCAATCCCCGTACGAATTAACGCATCATCCTTAAACATTTCCACTAACTCCAGCTAGACCACACCACCAAGAACATCTTCCTCTCCCCACCCCTGGCTGCCTTCCACAAGGACTTTCCCTTTGACAATTCTTGGTTTGTGCCACCTGCCCACCTACCCTCCCGAACCCCCAGGAACCTTCCCCTGCAACCCAAAAAGATGCAAAGTCTGCTGGTACACCAACCCCTCACCTCCATCCAGGGTCCCAAAAATTCCTTCCGGGTGAGACAGAGGTTCACCTGCCTCTCCTCCAACCTAGTTCACTGCATTAGGTGCCTGCGATGTGGTCTTCTCTACATTGGGAAGACCAAATATAAACCTAGGGAACGTTTCACCGAGCATCTCAGCCAGGCCTGCAGGGGCTGACTAGACGTCTCAGTCACCGCCCATTTCAATTCCCCTTCCCATTCCCTTTCCGACATGACCACCATCAGCCTCCTCCATTACCACAATGAACCAAACCACAAATTGGAGGAACAATATCTCATCTTCCATCTGCGCAGCCGACAGCCCAGATGACTCAACATTAAGTTCTCCAATTTCAAATAACCACTCTTCTCTTCCCCCGACTCCTTTCCCAGCCCCATCCCTCCCTTCCACTCCTCCCTGCCATCTACCAGATTCACTCCTCCCATTGACCAACCAAGTTGTACCATCTACCTGTCATCAGCAATCCCCACTTCATCATCCTGTCCCCACAACTCCTTTATCTGCAGCTTCCTGTATACCCAACCCCGTTCCTGAAGAAGGGTTACACCCAAAACATCAACTTCTCCACCGCCTGATGCTGCCTGACTTGCTGTGTTCTTCCAGCCTCCTGCCTGTCATTGAATGGAACCAGCAGGAAAGGGTTAGACAATCAAGTGTCAGGGCCATCAACAAATGGGAATGGGGCATGCTACAGATAGATGCATTGAGATGGTCAATCACAAAGAGAAAACCAAACTGGAAATGAAACACTAATACACAGTGGATGGAATTTAATGTCAGAAAGTCTGAGACCATGCACTTGGATCAGAATAATCTAAAGGCCGACTATTAGTTAAATAGTGAGAGATTCCAACAAAGTGCAGCACAGAGTGATCTGGGTAGTATTGTGCATGAAACACAGAAAGTTAGTGCAGGTACAGCAAGTAATTGAGAAGGCGAAAGGAATTTTCACCTTTATTGCTGGGGGTTGGAAATTAAAAGTAGAGAAATCCTGTTAAAACTATAGAGAGTGTTAGTGAGCCTGCATTTGGCGTATTGTGTGCAATTTTGGTCCCTGTATTTAAGAAAGGATGGACAGCTATTGGAGGCTTCCTCCTGCTCCTATTTCCCATGTCCTTGTGTGCTCCATTGTCCTTCCCTCACAGCAGAGCTGGTTTGGAGCCTGCCTGCAGTAGCATCCATCAGTCTCTGGGTGGTGCTGCCAAAAGATCTGCCTTTTCCAGGCTGTCACAGTTCCCACATTACAATAATGTCTGGACTTTGGAAGTATTCCATTGACTGTAAAATATTTCCAAACATCCTAAGTTCAAGGAACGTATAACACACATATAATTCTCTCTCCTTTTATATTTTATCTCCATGTCTTCCCAGCTGTCGCCTGACAACATCACACATTTGTGCTAAATCTAGAATGAATCATGAATCTCTGGGAGAACTTAATCTATGACAACACTGGGACTACTGACCACCTCCCCAGTGGGCTTTGAGGGTGAAGGTCAACAGCAGTCTCACTGGGACTTGATCTGGGTTATCTTGATTGTGATCCAGTCAGTCAGTGTTTTTGTCTGGGTCCAGATAGTACAGACCAACCTCGGACCCTGTGATCTAATTGAAGTGAAGGGTTAGCTGTGCTGGGCTTTCGCACATGGCTCACACACATAGTGAAGCAGGGATTACACATTTTATGAGAGTAAGTGACACCCCCACCCTGTCCCCAAGAGAGTGGGACAGAAACAGTAATATTCTCAGACAGAAAGAATGGTAAAAATGATATCCCGCAAAGAGAGAGAAGACAGGAAAAGTGACGCTCCCCAGAGACAGGCAAACAGTAACTGTCTGCTCCCCACTTTCTTGTTGTGACATATGTCCTTGGGAAATGGGTTTGGTTTATATTTTCTCAACTGTGTTTCGGTTTGATGAGGTGATTCGGGAACAAGGATTCCAATTCAATATTTTGTGTAGCAGCAGATCTACTGAAGGTCATGCTTTCATTTGAAGTTTGCCCAGGATTCTGTCCAGGCTGATCCAGCATGATCTACCAGTGCTGCTCCTATTGGGCTAATCCATCACACATGAGGGAATCTGACGGGCACTTTCTCTTTGTGCTGGCAAAGGGCGGGATTTGCTTTTACTTCAATGGCAGCCAAAGAAATGAGTCAGTGGAGGTAGTTCCAGCTGAATATAATGTTCTGATGTTCATGTTGGGATTAACCTCGACAGTTCCCACTTGCCTTTACCCCGACAGTGGAACAGGAAGTCACCACGCAGTGGTCTCCTGGCTCACACTGAGAAACCAAGCTGATGGTATAACTGCAGAGAGCAAGGCAATGGCTTGGACTCACTGAACAACCAGAGGCTTCAGCCAACAACTGGGTCACAGGCAAATGGAGTGTTGTGTAAACTCTCAGTATCTCAGGGAACAAACACAACTACTGAGCTACAAAACTGAACAGGATATTTTTATGACAAATTGGCATTCCAAAAATGAAATTCAAACACAATATGCATAAAATCTAATTTCAGAGACCACAGCATTTTCTTTGAAAGCTGGATGATAATGAGATGAAAATTCAAACAGCCACCCACTCCGTCAAATGCTGTTGAAGTTGCATTGTCCTCATCATAACACGTTTGCAAGCTTCTTAATAACATGAAAGGGGAGAGAAACATTGCAAACTGTATTACTGTGAGTGAGGATCAATTAAAAACTAGGACCATGATGTTAAATGCTCCCAGCCATAAATAACACTGGTGCATTCACATCATTAGAATGTTAAATGATGTTAAAAAGTCTGCCAACCACTTGCATGAAGAAGGAGTATTTAAATCTCAAGAGGCATTGAAGATTTTTTTTCAGTATCATAGCAAAGAAGCAGCAGCTGACATATGAACTCCAACAAACTAATGATAACAGGCACTGAATACAGAGTAGGCTCCTGAGAGAGAGAAAACAGATCAACAGCAGAGATCTGTCCAGTGCTGGGATCATTTTAGGCAAGACACCTTGTTGCCAGCAAGTTACTGCAGCTTGAAAACTCCAGTACGGTCAGAAAGAGAAAAAGGACAATGTGCAGATTGTTGAACAGGCCCCTACACCTGGGCCTGAGGCAGGAGCCCAAGCTCCAACACACTGGCCTCACTTCACACCAACCTTCACACAGTGCGGGGTCATGAACTCTAGCCATAAATCCCTCTGGGACCGGGACGGAGGGAGCAGGGGTAATTGTAGAAGTGTCAATAGAGAGTAAAGCAAGATGGAGAGGATGTTTTGGAAAGGGGTTAGAGGAGGAAATATACTTTGTGCCACTCAGTACTGACATTGTCGATGTGTTTAACAGAATGAACAAAACAGCACGCTGTGAAGACAAACAAAAGTCACATCAAAGTACTTTCCCTATCACAGGGGACATTTTCATTGTGGTGTGATAAGTACCCTGCTTCTAAAGCTGTACATTCTATGTATCTCTACATATTGAGACTGTTCGCTCCAAGCAGGGCCCCAGTTTTTGTTTTACTGATCAGGGACAGTGAAGCAGCTGCCCTCTAGTGGCGAGAGAGCACTTGCACGGCTGCAGAGGATTATGGGTAAAGTCCCCTTCCATTCGCGCCCACACAAACCAGCAGCCACTTCAGCTGCTTTATTGAAAACCACAAGCTTTCAAGGGGCTGATCTTTCAACGGTGGAAATGAATTAGGGACAAATGAAGGAGATTCATCCTCTTCAGCCTGCTCCCCATGGCTGACCTGATTATTCCACATTCTTGTCTCACTCCAATAGATTTATGATAAGCAATGGCTATCTGCTGTTGTTCAGATCCCAGCGCCTTCCTTCCCAGATATTACATGGCTCACCACTGCCCTCTCCAGGACAATTAGGGAAGGGCAACAAATAGCAGCCACTTTTGTGCCCGCCCATCCCAGGAGAAATCAAAATAAACGAGATACACTTCAAATGATCAAACTGGTGAGGCTTGAATTCATCTCTTTGAAAGACTGGAGCCTAGCCTAGAAATAGAGCCATGACATGGGTGACCCTGGTTTGTCAGACTGAAAGGTGGAGTGTCCTTCGGATTGACACCGGGATCAGGCACAAAATGAATTACATTCAAAGACCGAACAAACGGCTATCAAAGTGGGTCACCAAACTGCAAAGAGCAGCAATTTATCTGGGAGAACTCAACAGGCATCAGTGGATGTAAGAGCATTAGGCAGGCAAGTATCAGATATTGCTGAACACACCGAAAGCACAGTCACACATTAAGGGAAGCTATTGGGATCGAGCAGGGAAACGGGAATAACTGAATTTCTCCACTGAGAGCTGGAAGTGGTTTTCTCGGTTGTAACACATCTGAGAACGATAAAGGTTGAAGGACCACTTATATTATAAACAACACTGCAGTGCACAAGAAAGGATGTCAAGTGATATATCTCCTTTAACTTGGGAACAATATCAGAAACAAAGGTCAATGTGGTTTTGGATTGAATATTGAGAGTGAGGAGATGGAAGGGAGAGTGACCATGGCAGCTGTCCTGAAGAATGGTTAGGTCATGGCGAGAATATGGTGCACAGTTAAGGGCTGCTTTGCGGGACAATACATAATGGGACAGGGACAGAGGATCTAGGTCACAAGGTTTTATTTCGGGATGTAGATTTCTTTACACAGAAGGTGGTAAGAATTTGCAATTTTCTGCCACAGGCTGTTAAAACAAAACCTATCCATGTTTTATTCTCTGGTGGGACATGGGCACTGCTGGCTGGCCAGCATTTCCTGCCTGTCCCTCATTTGCTTTGAACGTGGTGAGGAGCTGCCTTCCTGAACCCGCTGCAGCCATGTGCTGTAGGTAGACCCAGTGTGCCCTGAGGGAGAGAATTCCCCGATTTTAACCTTGTGACAGTGAAGGAACAGGGATGTATTTCTAACTCAGGATGATGAACTGTTTGAGGAAAATCCTGCAGGTGGCGGTGTTCCCATGTGTGCACTATTTTAAAAGGGATTTAATAACCTGAAAAAGAGGAATAATAAAGGGAAAGTAATGCTAGAAAGCATTTGATTGGATGGTGATGGATTAATTATTGGGGTGACCTTTTGGGCAAAGTTGGCGGTTCTTGTCCAGCAGCAACATTCTCCATGGTAACGCTTCATTACATTCCATAAGAACATGTTTAAACCTCAAAACTCTGACCTCACACAAAGGCAGTGCCAATTATTGACAGATTTTATGACTTTTTAAAGTATCAGCCTTGGCTAAGTTGGTAGAACTCCTTCCATGGAGTCAGAAAGGTTTGGGTTCAGTCCACTCTAAGTTGGGTCAACAATGATCTCACCCATCAGTGACAGAACTGGTGGGGAGCTCCTTTTGGTTCCTGGGGAGGTCCCCAGTTGGAAGCGAGCAGAGCAATGCTTGTTGGAGGCAGGGCTCTCACTGGAGACCTTGGCTTATTATGGAATCCCAGACTAAATAGAACTAAAGGCAGGTGTAGGTCATGGGAGAGGTGGCAGTTGAACATGAGGACATCATCTGAAGCTAGGTCCTTTGATTTGGGAAAGCCAAGCTGAATTAATCCCTGAGCTGCCATTAAATCAGGATAGATTCAGGAATTTAGGGGTCAATTGGCTCCTCAGTCTAGTTGATATCGTCTGATGGCGGCTGGGAATTCCAATTCACTACTTCTGTCCTGATATTCATTGGGAGAAATTTTGCTGCCATTGGGGGCATTGAAATGGGTCACTTGAGTGATTAAGTGTGCCGAGAGTCATATTTTCAACTGTATTGTCCAAAGTGTAAAAATCAAAACTGATTTTTCAGTTGCAAAACTGAGAGAAGATGTGTAGGTTAGGTGGATTGGCCGTACTAAATTACCCATTATGTCCAAGAGATGTGCAGGCTAGCAAATGGAAAATGCCATGGAAAATGCAGGATTATGGTGATAGGGTAAGGGAGGTGTGGGTCTGGGTGGGATGGCCTTCAAAGAGTCGGTACGAGCTTGCTGGGCTGTGTAGCCTGTTTCCACCCTGTAGGAATTCCTTGATTCTATGGTTCTATGAAGGCCAGAACAGGATCTCGACAGTGGAGGGAGGGTATTCTGATGTTCAAAAGTTCTTAAACAAAGAAATGCAGTAAATGCAGATTTACCATCAGAGCAGACAAACTGAAAGGCAAAATGACATATTCTCAAGTCATATACCAGGTACAGAAAAGAGTTCAGGAAAAATGTTTTGATGCAGTTATTGGAATTTATTGATGAATGATGATAAAATGAGTGCTCCGTTCAAAAAAAGACAGAATTGCATTTTAGAATTTCAACAGGTCTGAAGCAAAAGAGGAAATCAGGATCAAATAGCCATTTGAGAATTTGGAACTAGAGTGAGACAAAACTCTTCTTGTGAAATCATTTCATTTTGCCTTGCTTTCTCTCCATGGGTGCTGCCTGACCCTCTAGGATCTCCAGTCTACATGGTATTTGCCTTTGCTGTGCTATTTCTTGCAAATTGTCCTGATGTATGCAAGACAAAAGCTTCAACAAAATGTCTCTTTTTTTTCAGCAACACTCAAATTCGGATCAGTTTGGAGAGAAAGCAGGGACAGGGAATCATCTTTCCCTGCAGGGAGGGAGGGAGTGTGTGTGGAATCTCCCATGGGCAGGGCTCTCCTGGCTGCCACCACATCAGGAAGGCTGGAGCTTGATGATCGAGCTGAATGGACAGGGCTCACTCTCACAGTTCTCAGGGCCATGGACCCTCTTGTGATGGGAGCATCTGCTTGGTGTTGGGGGCAGACAAACACATTGTACTGGGTTTGGAAATGGGGCAACTCGACACTGGATGCTGCATCTGACTCTTCCTCTCGACCTGGTCCCTCCAGGAGTGAACGTGGATGTACAGAATGGCTGGACACCTTGGTTTTTGAAGAAAGCATGAACAATGAAACATTGTTCTCCAGCTGACACTCACCAGCTTGGTGCTGGAAAAGGTTCCTTTATCCATTGAGCTGAGACCCTTGCTGCTGACCCAGCAGATTGGTGCTGAGTGGAGTTTCAGGTGATAAAGAGGGGCTGAGGAGGGAATGGATGAGCAAGTGAATAAATATGCTTCTCAAATTTCCCAGCAACACTGGGAGCTCAGGATTAATCACAAAGGAGGAAGGAGGAAAAGTTGAAGAATTTTTTTCACACAATCAGTGTGCATGAGTGTGTACAGAGAAAAGACCATTCAATTGGTATAAACTTATAAATTAGAGGCTGAATTAGGCTATTCAATCCGTCAAGACTTCGGTATCATACAATAGGACCTGATGTGTTGTGTTTCCAATTCCACATTCCCATCCATCCTGCATAACTCTTGACAATTTGCATAACAAAAGTCTGCTACCTCCACCTTTAAAATATTCAAGATGTTGAACTTTTGAAACAGTGTTCCCTGAAGGAAATATCTTTGAGAAGACTGGCAAGCCAGCAGGAAACAGTATCCTGAGAGAAGCCCTTTCAGGTTGGCTGCATGTGCCCGAGAGTATCCCATAGCACTTCATACTGAGCCCTCGGCCATCAATTTCTCTCACTTGCTTCAGTGAGGGAATTGACAGCATCAGGGCAATACTTACAGAGGATTCAAAGAAAAGGAGGAAAGCATGTTCTAAAGGTGACAAGACAAGGGCAGTTCGGTTCACTGAGGAGACAGAATTAAAGCAGATGGTGTATAATTTGGGAACATGTGAAGTTGTTCACTTTGACAGAAAGAATCAAAACATTGCATATTATTGCAGTGGAGAATGACTGAGGAGTTACACACAAAGTGAAGATGTGATGTATGAGTAATTACTGGAACTTGGTGAGACCACATCTCAAACACTGTATGCAGTTTTGGTCCCCTTATTGAAGGGAGAATATAAATGCATTGGAGGTGGTTCAGAGGAGTCTTACTCAATTGATGCCTGGAATGGGTGGTTTGTATGATGATGAAAGATTGGAAAGGCTGGCCTTGTCCTCACTGAAGTAGAGAAGAGAGAGGGGTTCAAGGTTGGTGCACAGATTTGTAGCTCGGGTGCTGGTTGCCATGGTTCAATTCCCGCCTCAGGCGACTGACTGTGTGGAGTTTGCACGTTCTCCCCGTGTCTGCGTGGCTTTCCTCCGGGTGCTCCGGTTTCCTCCCACAGTCCAAAGATGTGCAGGTCAGGTGAATTGGCTGTGTTCGCCGAGCTGGGAAGTTGATTTGCAGATGTTTCATCCCCTGTTTAGGTGATACCTTCAGGGCTTTGGAGCCACCTGGGATGCACTGATGTGCTGTGTCTTCTGGAATTTATTTGGTTTTGTTCCTGCTGCTTCTGCTTGCTGGTTCTGGATGTTCATTGCAGTGGTCAGTAAATTGGGTCGAGGTCAACGTGTTGATTGATGGAGCACATGGATGAGTGTCATGCCCCTGGAAATTCTCTGGTCATCTTTTGTGGGCGGCATGGTGGCACAGTGGTTAGCACTGCTGCCTCACAGCGCTAGAGACCCGGGTTCAATTCCCGCCTCAGGCGACTGACTGTGTGGAGTTTGCACGTTCTCCCCGTGTCTGCGTGGCTTTCCTCCGGGTGCTCCGGTTTCCTCCCACAGTCCAAAGATGTGCAGGTCAGGTGAATTGGCCATGCTAAATTGCCCGTAGTGTTAGGTAAGGGTAAATGTAGGGGTATGGGTGGGTTGCGCTTCGGCAGGGCGGTGTGGACTTGTTGGGCCGAAGGGCCTGTTTCCACACTGTAAGTAATCTAATCTTCTGTTTAGCTTGACAGGGATCAAAACATCTGCAAATCAACCTCCCAGCTCGGTGAACATACCCACAACTACAGCAAGAGTGAGGGGTTTTCCTGTCCGACAGTATTCTCCAAACCCTTACCTGCCCTCCTCATGGTCATACGATCCTGCTCCTTCCCATGCATGAAATTGGACTGCTGGGTCCTGAGACTTATAACATCCTTCTGGAACAAAGTCTCCAGGTATCTCTGCACCTCCCTGACATGTCACCAATATTGCCAACTTAGCCTCCAGTCCAAACACCCTGTGTGGGAGTTGTTGTCGATTTATAAATTCACTACAGATATATTTAACCTGAGTCACTTCAACTCAATAAAGAAATGTTGATCCCATTTACAAATGAAAGATGTCCTTTCCTCCATTAAACCAATAATTGACTTCAGTATCTGAATTATAAAGTTTTCGTGCTTTCCATTTATTGACCTTCCCGAATGGGGGGTATCCCGAAGCAGTACAAGACGACATGAGGATATAGGTGGGCTGGGAGGGTCAGATGGTCTGATCAGTAACAAGTGGAATTCATTCAGATAAATGTGAGTCAGTGGACTGAGCTCTCCCTGACCATGCGAGTGAGGTGAGGGCAGAGTGACAGCACTTGACATCAAGGCCTCTTTGATGGTGTGTGGCATCAAGGAGCCCGAGCAATGCAGC
Source organism: Chiloscyllium plagiosum (assembly GCF_037043375.1). Classification (NCBI taxonomy): domain Eukaryota; kingdom Metazoa; phylum Chordata; class Chondrichthyes; order Orectolobiformes; family Hemiscylliidae; genus Chiloscyllium; species Chiloscyllium plagiosum. Next base: position 114,650,342 of record NW_028270147.1, read on the forward strand.
AGCTTTTCACCTGCTGTTCCAGGGAAAGGATCAACATCTGGATCCCTCTGAGCAACTCCTGGGAATTCTGTCATTCTGAAGGGACAAGTTGTCCTCCTCAGTTCCCACAAACAGCAGCAAGTCAGACACACACTGTCCAAACTGTTTGGGGGAACTGACCAGAACTCTCACAGCTCTGCTCTGCTGGAAGATGGAGGGACTACTGGGGAGCCCTTGTGCCAGACAGCTCTATCTATATTATTGGTCTTTAAATGTGAAGGTGAACTTGTCCTGGTCCTCCGCCCTCCCTGCCCCGATATGGACCAGAACATGTTCGAAATGACCAACTGTGTAAAGACCCATTGCCAGTCTGACAGTGATGAGCCAATCAGCTCTGAACACTCCCTGAGTGAGCTCACTCCATTGTGTTCAGAGACACTGCCATTGAGTGCCCAAGGAGCCCACCCTTACACTCCAGGGTTTTGATAGCCCTCCCATCACAGAGTCCCCCCATGAACCCCTTTAGTTCATTCTCCAGAGAGGGCTGGTCCCAGTGATTTTGGTGAATGGATCAGTGTGAGATATAATGGTATCTATTCGATATGTTCTCTGTTCCACACCCTCACACATATGGATACAGGCTCTTCCCCATTCACTGTACACCATCGGACACAGGTATTCTGGATGGGGACTGCCCCTTCAGAACATCATCAAGGTGGATGGGGGGTTATGGAGTGAAAGGTACCCTTCCCACTCTAGGTTGGACCATTTACACTCTGAGTTCAGTTTACTCTCGGCATCATTCTTTGATCTTTCTGAACTCCAACATACCTTCCTTCCCCCATTTATTGGGATAGATTTCTTTGACGCCCTGCATTACTGATGAAAGTGCCCCATCTGACCCTAACTGTAACATTGCCCCCCTGCTTCCAGGACCCCATTGCCCACTCTATTCTCCTCCTTGTGTTCTGTGCGTTGAGGGTGGGCATGAACACTTCACACACCCTTTCCCTGAGGCTTCAGCTCTGGCCATTTCCAAATCACTCAAGAGACAGAGACTGAATCTTCTTCATCTTTATTCCCTTTTCCAGATTGACATTGACAGAAAACAGACTGCAATTAACAGCCCAGACAGAGGAAGCTGCTCAAATTCACAGTCACAATGGAGCTTGAGGAAAACACTTGTGGAGATTTTCTCAATACCATGAGAATCCTGTCCCTTTAAACAGTGACAAAACCTTAAATTGGAACTGGTGGTTGCATAGGAAGTAGGTCTGTTTTACTGAAGCAGAGACTTCTGAGGTTCACATTGTTTTTGTACAGCTGGCAGTCTTCAGTATCTTTGAAAGATTATGCCTGGTCTTACAAGTCAACACTGTCCGCAAAAACAGTCTCCCTCGGCAGGGACAGAATAGGGTTAGATACTGAGTAAAACTTTTTCCGTACTGTTCCCCTCAAAGACACCAAGTACAGGGACAGGACACAATCAGATACAGAATGAAACTATCTCCACAGTGTCCTCATCAAACACTCCTAGGATCTCAGCCCGCTTGGCACACTAGCCTCATTCCTGAAGAAGGGTTTATACCCGAAAGTTCGATTCTTCTGCTCCTCGGATGCTGCCTGGCCTGCTGTGTTTTTCCAGCATCACATTTTTCAACTACCCTCCTTCAACTGACTGAACTGGTTCTCACTCTTAACAACTTCTCCTTCCAATCCTCCCATTTCCTGCAAACCAAAGGCATAGTCATGGGCACCCGCATGGGCCCCAGCTATGCCTGCCTTTTCGTCGGATATGTGGAACAGTCAATCTTCCGCAGCTATACTGGCAACACTCCCCACCTTTTCCTCCGCTACATCGATGATTGTATTGGCGCTACCTCGTGCTCCCATGAGGAGGTTGAACAGTTCATCCACTTTACTAACACCTTCCATCCTGACCTCAAATTTACCTGGACTGTCTCAGACTCCTCCCTCCCCTTCCTAGACCTCTCCATTTTTATCTCGGGCGACCGACTCAACATAGACATTTACTACAAACCAAACGACTCCCACAGCTACCTAGATTATACCTCCTCCCACGCTGCCCCCTGTATTCCCATATTCCCAATTCCTTTGCCTCCGCCACATCTGCTCCCAGGAGGACCAATTCCACTACCGAACAACCCAGATGGCCTCCTTCTTCAAAGACCGCAATTTCCCCTCCAACGTGGTTGACGATGCTCTCCACCACATCTCCTCCACTTCCCGCACCTCTGCCCTTGAAGCCCGCCCCTCCAATCGCCACCAGGACAGAACCTCACTGGTCCTCACCTTCCACCCCACCAACCTCCGGATACATCATATCATCCACCGTCATTTCTGCCACATCCAAACAGACCCCACCACCAGGGATATATTTCCCTCCCCACCCCTAACAGCATTCCGGAGAGACCACTCCCTCTGCCACTCCCTCGTCAGGTCCACACCCCCCACCAACCCCACCTCCACTCCCGGCTCCTTCCCCTGCAACCGCAAGAAGTGCAAAACTTGCGCCCACACCTCCCCCCTCACCTCCCTCCAAGGCCCCAATGGATCCTTCCATATCCGTCGCAAGTTCACCGCACCTCCACACACATCATTTACTGTATCCGTTCCACCCAATGTGGTCTCCTCTACATTGGGGAGTCAGGCCACCTACTTGCGGAACGTTTCAGGGAACACCTCTGGGACACCCGCACCAACCAACCCAACCGCCCTGTGGCTGAACACTTTAACTCCCCCTCCCACTCTGCCAAGGACATGCAGGTCCATGGCCTCCTCCATCGCCAGACCATGGCAACATGATGCCTGGAGGAAGAGCGCCTCATCTTCCGCCTAGGAACCCTCCAACCACATGGGATGAAAGTAGATTTCTCCAGCTTCCTCATTTCCCCTCCCCCCACCTTATCTCAGTCCCAACCCCCAGATTTAGCACCGCCCTCTTGACCTGCAATCTTCTTCCCGACCTCTCCGCCCCCACCCCCTCTCCGGCCTATCACCCACACCTTCACCTCCTTCCTATTGTATTCTCAGCGCCCCTCCCCCAAATTCCCTCCCCCCTACCTTTTATCTCAGCCCGCTTGGCACACCAGCCTCATTCCTGAAGAAGGGCTTATGTCCGAAAAGTCGAATCTCCTGCTCCTCGGATGCTGCCTGGCCTGCTGTGTTTTTCCAGCACCACATTTTTCAACTCTGGTCTCCAGCATCTGCAGTCCTCACTTACTCCTTGGATAGGGACAGAATAAGAAAAAGAATAAGTCTATCTTCACACTGTCTCCTTCAAACACTCCCAAGACAGGGACAGCACTAGGTTGGGTACAGAGTGAAGCTCTCTCTATAGTGTCCCATAACCTGTCTTAACCCCTGAACCTCAGAAGTGTCCCCAAGGCCATTCCTGAGAAGGAGGAGAGTTGAAATTCAGTGCTGACAATGACCTTTGACCTGCCAGCTCAGCCCTGTTCTATTTAAAATTGTGTCTCCTCTGGGGACTGTCTCAAACACTCTACACACATTCTGATTTCCTGATGCTCTTGCTGAGGGGAGAGGAGAGGGTCATGTGGGTGAGGGCACAGGAGAAGCGAGCGTTGGACTCCCAGTCAGACCCAGAGAGGGTCAGCAGGCTGCTGACACTGTAGGTGCTGTCCGAAGCTCGCAGGTAGTTGCTGCTCTGAACCCCGTCCGAAATGACTGCACCATCCTTCTTCCACTGCACCTCCAGCTCATCGGGATAGAAGTGATTGGCAAGGCACACCAGGGTGGCAGTGCCCTTGGCATTGACCTGCTCTGGGGAGGGGGGCAGCAGGGTCAGCTTGGGCTGAGAGTTCTCGCGGCCTGAAAGACAAGAGAAACAATTTTAATCCCTGCCATTTGAAGGGATTTCAGCTCTTCAGACATTAACTGGCATAAGCATCGTTTTGAACTTTTGTATCTACCTAGTAAACCCAACAAAAGAATGAACATTTATTAAAATTCCTTTTTAATGGTGATATTGAAGTCCCCCACCCAGAGTACAGTCTGTGCCCTCACCACCCTCAGAGCTTCCTCCAAGTGCTGTTCAACATGGAGGAGAGACTGACTCATCACCCGAGGGAGGACAGTATGTGGTCATCAGCCAGAGGTTTCACAGAATCAGAGAATCATACAGTGTAGAAGAGGTCTCTCATCCGATCATGTCTCTCCCACCAAGGCAAAACTAAATCTACTCTCCATCCACTTTCCAGAACTGGGCCCAAAGCATTGAATGTTCAGATATTTCAGGTGCTCATCCAGGTATTTTTAAAACAGTTGTGAGGTTCCCCACCTCAACTACCCTCCCAGGCAGTACATTCCAGACTCCCACATTCTGGGGGAAAAAGATTTCCCTCAACTCCTCTCTGAAGCTCCTGTCTTTCACATTGAATGGAAGCCAACTTATTATTGACCCTCCAACTAAGGGGAGCAGTTGCTTTCTATTCCCCATCTCCATCCCCACATAACCTTATACATCTCTGTCAGAGCCCCACTCAATCTTCTCTTTTCCAAAGAAAACAACCTGAGCCTCTCTGCACATTTGAGATGGTCCATTCCAGGCAACTTCCTCTGCACCCCGTCCAGTGTAATCACATCCTTCCTATAGTGTGGGGACTGGAACTGCACACAGTACTCCAGCTGTAGCCTAATCAGTTCTGCTCAGCTCCAACATATCCTCCCTGATCTTATAATCTGTGCCTGAAATGATAAAGACTGCACCATCTCCTCTGCTGGTTCTGTCCTGCTGATATGCCCAGGACATATCCAGGGATGGTGATGGTGGCGCCTGGGCCATTGTCTGTAAGGTATGGTCCTGTGAGTGTGACTGTGTCAGGCTGTTGCTTGACTAGTCTGTGAGACAGCTCTCCTGAATTTTGCACGAGCCCCCAGATGTTAGTAAGGAGGATGGAGCATGGTCGACAGGGCTGTGTTTGATGTTGTTTCTGGTGCCAAGGTCGATGCCAGGTATCCCATCAGGTTTCATTCTGTTTCTGAGACTTCCCAGTGATTGTTAGAATGGAGGACCTTGCTCGGCCATTACAGATGGTGGTTAACAGCTAACCTCACTGCTGTGGGTCTGGAGTCATGTGTAGATCAGACCGGGTAAGGACGGCAGATTTTCTTCCCTAAAGGACACCAGACTTTTATCTCAATATCTCATTAACAAATCTCTTATCACTCACAGATGAGGAGAACTTTATCCGAGAACATTGGAGCAGACTATGATCAAAGTGCTTCAGGAAGGAGTGACTTTGGCTGTCTGTGTGGAAGATTCTAGATTACATTTCAAACCTTGCTGCCCAGTACTGGGCTGAGGTCAAGTGTGAGGCTGCAATGAGTCTCAGTGTCCAAGGGTCAGACAGGGTCACTGCTCCTAATGACCCCATGGCCCTTGGAAGGTGAAAGTGCTCTGACAATGGGCGAGGGTCAGGATCTGGAGACTGCAACCTCAAAGAAAGACATGGACTTGTGTAGCGCCTGTCCCCACCTCAGATTGTATACAGCAAGATCCCAGCATGCAGTCTGATAATGAGCAGAGAATCAGATTCTTACTGATGTTGGTTGGGAGATAAATATTTACCAGGACACCATGGGGATCTGCCCTAATAGTGCCATGGCATCTGAGAGGTTTGGATTTTCAATGCCCCCTGAGGGGGCAGACATCTGAACATCCCATCTGAAAGATAGTCCCTCAGTACTGAACTGTCTGACAGTGCTGCACTCCCTCAGTACTGAACCCTCTGACAGTGCTGCACTGCCTCAGTACTGACCCTTTGACAGTGCTGCACTGCCTCAGTACTGACCCTCTGACAGTGCTGCACTGCCTCAGTACTGACCCTCTGACAGTGCTGCACTCCCTCAGTACTGACCCTCTGTCAGTGCTGCACTGCCTCAGTACTGACCCTCTGACAGTGCTGCAATGCCTCAGTACCGACCCTCTGACAGTGCTGCACTGCCTCAGTACTGACCCTCTGACAGTGCTGCACTGCCTCAGTACTGACCCTCTGACAGTGCTGCACTGCCTCAGTATTGAACTGTCTGACAGTGCTGCACTGCCTCAGTACTGACCCTCTGACAGTGCTGCAATGCCTCAGTACCGACCCTCTGACAGTGCTGCACTGCCTCAGTACTGACCCTCTGACAGTGCTGCACTGCCTCAGTACTGACCCTCTGACAGTGCTGCACTGCCTCAGTATTGAACTGTCTGACAGTGCTGCACTGCCTCAGTACTGAACCCTCTGACAGTGCTGCACTGCCTCAGTACTGACCCTCTGACAGTGCTGCACTCCCTCAGTTCTGACCCTCTGACAGTGCTGCACTTCCTCAAAACTAACCCTCTGACAGTGCTGCACTGCCTCAGTACTGAATCTCTGACAGTGCTGCACTGCCTCAGAACTGACACTCTGACCCTCTGACAGTGCTGCACTTCCTCAGTACTGACCCTCTGACCCTCTGACAGTGCTGCACTGTCTCAGTACTGACACTCTGACAGTGCTGCACTCCCTCAGTACTGACTCTCTGACAGGGCTGCACTGCCTCAGTACTGACCCTCTGACCCTCTGACAGTGCTGCACTGTCTCAGTACTGACACTCTGACAGTGCTGCACTCCCTCAGTACTGACCCTCTAACAGTGCTGCACTGCCTCAGTACTGACCCCCTGACAGTGCTGCACTCCCTCAGTACTGACCCTCTGACCCTCTGACAGTGCTGCACTGTCTCAGTACTGACACTCTGACAGTGCTGCACTCCCTCAGTACTGACCCTCTGACCCTCTGACAGTGCTGCACTGCCTCAGTAATGACACTCTGACAGTGCTGCACTCCCTCAGTACTGACCCTCTGACAGTGCTGCACTCCCTCAATACTGACCCTCTGACGTTCTGACAGTGCACCACTCCCTCAATACTGACCCTCTGACCCTCTGACAGTGCTGCACTGCCTCAGTACTGACCCTCTGACCCTCTGACAGTGCTGCACTGCCTCAGTAATGACCCTCTGACAGTGCTGCCCTCCCTCAGTACTGACCCTCTGACAGTGCTGCACTCCCTCAGTACTGACCCTCTGACCCTCTGTCAGTGCTGCACTCCCTCAATACTGACCCTCTGACGCTCTGACAGTGCTGCACTCCCTCAGTACTGACCCTCTGACAGTGCTGCACTGCCTCAGTACAGAACTCTCTGACAGTGCTGCACTGCCTCAGGACTGAACCCTCTGACAGTGCTTCACTGCCTCAGTATTGAACTGTCTGACAGTGCTGCACTGCCTCAGTACTGACCCTCTGACAGTGCTGCACTCCCTCAGTTCTGACCCTCTGACAGTGCTGCACTTCCTCAAAACTAACCCTCTGACAGTGCTGCACTGCCTCAGTACTGAATCTCTGACAGTGCTGCACTGCCTCAGAACTGACACTCTGACCCTCTGACAGTGCTGCACTTCCTCAGTACTGACCCTCTGACCCTCTGACAGTGCTGCACTGTCTCAGTACTGACACTCTGACAGTGCTGCACTCCCTCAGTACTGACTCTCTGACAGGGCTGCACTGCCTCAGTACTGACCCTCTGACCCTCTGACAGTGCTGCACTGTCTCAGTACTGACACTCTGACAGTGCTGCACTCCCTCAGTACTGACCCTCTAACAGTGCTGCACTGCCTCAGTACTGACCCCCTGACAGTGCTGCACTCCCTCAGTACTGACCCTCTGACCCTCTGACAGTGCTGCACTGTCTCAGTACTGACACTCTGACAGTGCTGCACTCCCTCAGTACTGACCCTCTGACCCTCTGACAGTGCTGCACTGCCTCAGTAATGACACTCTGACAGTGCTGCACTCCCTCAGTACTGACCCTCTGACAGTGCTGCACTCCCTCAATACTGACCCTCTGACGTTCTGACAGTGCACCACTCCCTCAATACTGACCCTCTGACCCTCTGACAGTGCTGCACTGCCTCAGTACTGACCCTCTGACCCTCTGACAGTGCTGCACTGCCTCAGTAATGACCCTCTGACAGTGCTGCCCTCCCTCAGTACTGACCCTCTGACAGTGCTGCACTCCCTCAGTACTGACCCTCTGACCCTCTGTCAGTGCTGCACTCCCTCAATACTGACCCTCTGACGCTCTGACAGTGCTGCACTCCCTCAGTACTGACCCTCTGACAGTGCTGCACTGCCTCAGTACAGAACTCTCTGACAGTGCTGCACTGCCTCAGGACTGAACCCTCTGACAGTGCTTCACTGCCTCAGTACTGACCCTCTGACAGTGCTGCACTGCCTCAGTTCTGACCCTCTGACAGTGCTGCACTCCCTCAGTACTGACCCTCTGTCAGTGCTGCACTGCATCAGTACTGACCCTCTGACTCTCTGACAGTGCTGCACTGCCTCAGTACTGACCCTCTGACAGTGCTGCACTCCCTCAGTACTGACCCTCTGACAGTGCTGCACTCCCTCAGTACTGACACTCTGACAGTGCTGCACTCCCTCAGTACTGACCCTCTGACAGTGCTGCACTTCCTCAGTACTGACCCTCTGACAGTGCTGCACTCCCTCAGTACTGACCCTCTGACAGTGCTGCACTCCCTCAGTACTGACCCTCTGTCCCTCTGACAGTGCTGCACTCCCTCAGTACTGACCCTCTGACAGTGCTGCACTCCCTCAGTACTGACCCTCTGACCCTCTGACATTGCTGCACTGCCTCAGTACTTATCCTCTGACAGTGCTGCACTGCCTCAGTAATGACCCTCTGACAGTGCTGCACTCCCTCAGTACTGACCCTCTGACAGTGCTGCACTCCCTCAATACTGACCCTCTGACGCTCTGACAGTGCTGCACTGCCTCAGTACTGACCCTCTGACCCTCTGACAGTGCTGCACTGCCTCAGTAATGACCCTCTGACAGTGCTGCCCTCCCTCAGTACTGACCCTCTGACAGTGCTGCACTCCCTCAGTACTGACCCTCTGACCCTCTGTCAGTGCTGCACTCCCTCAGTACTGACCCTCTGACAGTGCTGCACTGCCTCAGTACTGAACCCTCTGACAGTGCTGCACTGCCTCAGTACTGAACCTCCGACAGTGCTGCACTGCCTCAGTTCTGACCCTCTGACAGTACTGCACTCCCTCAGTACTGACTCTCTGACAGTACTGCACTGCCTCAGTACTGACCCTCTGACTCTCTGACAGTACTGCACTGCCTCAGTAATGACTCTCTGACTCTCTGACAGTGCTGCACTGCCTCAGTACTGAACCCTCTGACAGTGCTGCACTGCCTCAGTACTGACCCTCTGACAGTGCTGCACTGCCTCAGTACTGAACTCTCTGACAGTGCTGCACTGCCTCAGTACTGAACCCTCTGACAGTGCTGCACTGCCTCAGTACTGACCCTCTGACAGTGCTGCACTCCCTCAATACTGACCCTCTGACAGTGCTGCACTCCCTCAGTACTGACCCTCTGACAGTGCTGCACTGCCTCGGTACTGACCCTCTGACCCTCTGACAGTGCTGCACTGCCTCAGTACTGACCCTCTGACAGTGCTGCACTGCCTCAGTACTGAACTCTCTGACAGTGCTGCACTGCCTCAGTACTGAACCCTCTGACAGTGCTGCACTGCCTCAGTACTGACCCTCTGACAGTGCTGCACTCCCTCAATACTGACCCTCTGACAGTGCTGCACTCCCTCAGTACTGACCCTCTGACAGTGCTGCACTGCCTCAGTACTGACCCTCTGACAGTGCTGCACTGCCTCAGTATTGAACTGTCTGACAGTGCTGCACTGCCTCAGTACTGACCCTCTGACAGTGCTGCAATGCCTCAGTACCGACCCTCTGACAGTGCTGCACTGCCTCAGTACTGACCCTCTGACAGTGCTGCACTGCCTCAGTACTGACCCTCTGACAGTGCTGCACTGCCTCAGTATTGAACTGTCTGGCAGTGCTGCACTGCCTCAGTACTGAACCCTCTGACAGTGCTGCACTGCCTCAGTACTGACCCTCTGACAGTGCTGCACTCCCTCAGTTCTGACCCTCTGACAGTGCTGCACTTCCTCAAAACTAACCCTCTGACAGTGCTGCACTGCCTCAGTACTGAATCTCTGACAGTGCTGCACTGCCTCAGAACTGACACTCTGACCCTCTGACAGTGCTGCACTGTCTCAGTACTGACACTCTGACAGTGCTGCACTCCCTCAGTACTGACTCTCTGACAGGGCTGCACTGCCTCAGTACTGACCCTCTGACCCTCTGACAGTGCTGCACTGTCTCAGTACTGACACTCTGACAGTGCTGCACTCCCTCAGTACTGACCCTCTAACAGTGCTGCACTGCCTCAGTACTGACCCCCTGACAGTGCTGCACTCCCTCAGTACTGACCCTCTGACCCTCTGACAGTGCTGCACTGTCTCAGTACTGACACTCTGACAGTGCTGCACTCCCTCAGTACTGACCCTCTGACCCTCTGACAGTGCTGCACTGCCTCAGTAATGACACTCTGACAGTGCTGCACTCCCTCAGTACTGACCCTCTGACAGTGCTGCACTCCCTCAATACTGACCCTCTGACGTTCTGACAGTGCACCACTCCCTCAATACTGACCCTCTGACCCTCTGACAGTGCTGCACTGCCTCAGTACTGACCCTCTGACCCTCTGACAGTGCTGCACTGCCTCAGTAATGACCCTCTGACAGTGCTGCCCTCCCTCAGTACTGACCCTCTGACAGTGCTGCACTCCCTCAGTACTGACCCTCTGACCCTCTGTCAGTGCTGCACTCCCTCAATACTGACCCTCTGACGCTCTGACAGTGCTGCACTCCCTCAGTACTGACCCTCTGACAGTGCTGCACTGCCTCAGTACAGAACTCTCTGACAGTGCTGCACTGCCTCAGGACTGAACCCTCTGACAGTGCTTCACTGCCTCAGTACTGACCCTCTGACAGTGCTGCACTGCCTCAGTTCTGACCCTCTGACAGTGCTGCACTCCCTCAGTACTGACCCTCTGTCAGTGCTGCACTGCATCAGTACTGACCCTCTGACTCTCTGACAGTGCTGCACTGCCTCAGTACTGACCCTCTGACAGTGCTGCACTCCCTCAGTACTGACCCTCTGACAGTGCTGCACTCCCTCAGTACTGACACTCTGACAGTGCTGCACTCCCTCAGTACTGACCCTCTGACAGTGCTGCACTTCCTCAGTACTGACCCTCTGACAGTGCTGCACTCCCTCAGTACTGACCCTCTGACAGTGCTGCACTCCCTCAGTACTGACCCTCTGTCCCTCTGACAGTGCTGCACTCCCTCAGTACTGACCCTCTGACAGTGCTGCACTCCCTCAGTACTGACCCTCTGACCCTCTGACATTGCTGCACTGCCTCAGTACTTATCCTCTGACAGTGCTGCACTGCCTCAGTAATGACCCTCTGACAGTGCTGCACTCCCTCAGTACTGACCCTCTGACAGTGCTGCACTCCCTCAATACTGACCCTCTGACGCTCTGACAGTGCTGCACTGCCTCAGTACTGACCCTCTGACCCTCTGACAGTGCTGCACTGCCTCAGTAATGACCCTCTGACAGTGCTGCCCTCCCTCAGTACTGACCCTCTGACAGTGCTGCACACCCTCAGTACTGACCCTCTGACCCTCTGTCAGTGCTGCACTCCCTCAGTACTGACCCTCTGACAGTGCTGCACTGCCTCAGTACTGAACCCTCTGACAGTGCTGCACTGCCTCAGTACTGAACCTCCGACAGTGCTGCACTGCCTCAGTTCTGACCCTCTGACAGTACTGCACTCCCTCAGTACTGACTCTCTGACAGTACTGCACTGCCTCAGTACTGACCCTCTGACTCTCTGACAGTACTGCACTGCCTCAGTAATGACTCTCTGACTCTCTGACAGTGCTGCACTGCCTCAGTACTGAACCCTCTGACAGTGCTGCACTGCCTCAGTACTGACCCTCTGACAGTGCTGCACTGCCTCAGTACTGAACTCTCTGACAGTGCTGCACTGCCTCAGTACTGAACCCTCTGACAGTGCTGCACTGCCTCAGTACTGACCCTCTGACAGTGCTGCACTCCCTCAATACTGACCCTCTGACAGTGCTGCACTCCCTCAGTACTGACCCTCTGACAGTGCTGCACTGCCTCGGTACTGACCCTCTGACCCTCTGACAGTGCTGCACTCCCTCAGTACTGACCCTCTGACCTTCTGACAGTGCTGCACTGCCTCAGTACTGACCCTCTGACCCTCTGACATTGCTGCACTGCCTCAGTATTTACCCTCTGATAGTGCTGCACTGCATCAGTAATGACCGTCTGACAGTGCTGCACTCCCTCAATACTGACCCTCTGACCCTCTGACAGTGCTGCACTGCCTCAGTACTGACCCTCTGACCCTCTGACAGTGCTGCGCTGTCTCAGTACTGACCCTCTGACCCTCTGACAGTGCTGCACTCCCTCAGTATTGACCCTCTGACAGTGCTGCACTCCCTCAGTTCTGACCCTCTGACCCTCTGACAGTGCTGCACTCCCTCAATACTGACCCTCTGACCCTCTGACAGTGCTGCGCTGCCTCAGTACTGACCCTCTGACCCTGTGACAGTGCTGCACTGCCTCAGTAATGACCCTCTGACAGTGCTGCCCTCCCTCAGTACTGACCCTCTGACAGTGCTGCACTCCCTCAGTACTGACCATCTGACCCTCTGTCAGTGCTGAAATCCCTCAGTAATGACCCTCTGACAGTGCTGCACTGCCTCAGTACTGAACTCTCTGACAGTGCTGCACTGCCTCAGTACTGAACCCTCTGACAGTGCTGCACTACCTCAGTACTGACCCTCTGACAGTGCTGCACTGCCTCAGTTCTGACCCTCTGACAGTGCTGCAATCCCTCAGTACTGACTCTCTGACAGTGCTGCACTGCCTCAGTTCTGACCCTCTGACCCTCTGACAGTGCAGCACTTCCTCAGTACTGACTCTCTGACAGTGCTGCACTGCCTCAGTAATGACCCTCTGACTCTCTGACAGTGCTGCACTGCCTCAGTACTGACACTCTGACTCTCTGACAGTGCTGCACTGCCTCAGTACTGAACCCTCTGACAGTGCTGCACTGCCTCAGTACTGACCCTCTGACAGTGCTGCACTCCCTCAGTTCTGACCCTCTGACAGTGCTGCACTCCCTCAGTACTGACCGTCTGACAGTGCTCCACTGCCTCAGTACTGACCCTCTGACCCTCTGTCAGTGCTGCACTTCCTCAGTACTGACTCTCTGACCCTCTGACAGTGCTGCACTGCCTCAGTACTGTCCCTCTGACCCTCTGACATTGCTGCACTGCCTCAGTAATGACCCTCTGACAGTGCTGCACTCCCTCAGTACTGACCCTCTGACAGTGCTGCACTCCCTCAATACTGATCCTCTGACCCTCTGACAGTGCTGCACTCCCTCAATACTGACCCTCTGACCCTCTGACAGTGCTGCACTCCCTCAATACTGACCCTCTGACGCTCTGACAGTGCTGCACTGCCTCAGTACTGACCCTCTGACCCCCTGACAGTGCTGCACTGCCTCAGTAATGACCCTCTGACAGTGCTGCCCTCCCTCAGTACTGACCCTCTGACAGTGCTGCACTCCCTCAGTACTGACCCTCTGACCCTCTGTCAGTGCTGCACTCCCTCAGTACTGACCCTCTGACAGTGCTGCACTGCCTCAGTACTGAACTCTCTGACAGTGCTGCACTGCCTCAGTACTGAACCCTCTGACAGTGCTGCACTGCCTCAGTACTGAACCTCTGACAGTGCTGCACTGCCTCAGTACTGACCCTCTGACAGTGCTGCACTCCCTCAGTACTGACCCTCTGACAGTGCTGCACTCCCTCAGTACTGACACTCTGACAGTGCTGCACTCCCGCAGTACTGACCCTCTGACAGTGCTGCACTTCCTCAGTACTGACCCTCTGACAGTGCTGCACTCCCTCAGTACTGACCCTCTGACAGTGCTGCACTCCCTCAGTACTGACCCTCTGTCCCTCTGACAGTGCTGCACTCCCTCAGTACTGACCCTCTGACAGTGCTGCACTCCCTCAGTACTGACCCTCTGACCCTCTGACATTGCTGCACTGCCTCAGTACTTACCCTCTGACAGTGCTGCACTGCCTCAGTAATGACCCTCTGACAGTGCTGCACTCCCTCAGTACTGACCCTCTGACAGTGCTGCACTCCCTCAATACTGACCCTCTGACCCTCTGACAATGCTGCACTCCCTCAATACTGACCCTCTGACGCTCTGACAGTGCTGCACTGCCTCAGTACTGACCCTCTGACCCTCTGACAGTGCTGCACTGCCTCAGTAATGACCCTCTGACAGTGCTGCCCTCCCTCAGTACTGACCCTCTGACAGTGCTGCACTTCCTCAGTTCTGACCCTCTGACAGTGCTGCACTCCCTCAGTACTGACCCTCTGACAGTGCTGCACTCCCTCAGTACTGACCCTCTGTCCCTCTGACAGTGCTGCACTCCCTCAGTACTGACCCTCTGACAGTGCTGCACTCCCTCAGTACTGACCCTCTGACCCTCTGACATTGCTGCACTGCCTCAGTACTTACCCTCTGACAGTGCTGCACTGCCTCAGTAATGACCCTCTGACAGTGCTGCACTCCCTCAGTACTGACCCTCTGACAGTGCTGCACTCCCTCAATACTGACCCTCTGACCCTCTGACAATGCTGCACTCCCTCAATACTGACCCTCTGACGCTCTGACAGTGCTGCACTGCCTCAGTACTGACCCTCTGACCCTCTGACAGTGCTGCACTGCCTCAGTAATGACCCTCTGACAGTGCTGCCCTCCCTCAGTACTGACCCTCTGACAGTGCTGCACTCCCTCAGTACTGACCCTCTGACCCTCTGTCAGTGCTGCACTCCCTCAGTACTGACCCTCTGACAGTGCTGCACTGCCTCAGTACTGAACTCTCTGACAGTGCTGCACTGCCTCAGTAATGACCCTCTGACAGTGCTGCACTCCCTCAGTACTGACCCTCTGACTGTGCTGCACTCCCTCAATACTGACCCTCTGACGTTCTGACAGTGCACCACTCCCTCAATACTGACCCTCTGACCCTCTGACAGTGCTGCACTGCCTCAGTACTGACCCTCTGACCCTCTGACAGTGCTGCACTGCCTCAGTAATGACCCTCTGACAGTGCTGCCCTCCCTCAGTACTGACCCTCTGACAGTGCTGCACTCCCTCAGTACTGACCCTCTGACCCTCTGTCAGTGCTGCACTCCCTCAATACTGACCCTCTGACGCTCTGACAGTGCTGCACTCCCTCAGTACTGACCCTCTGACAGTGCTGCACTGCCTCAGTACAGAACTCTCTGACAGTGCTGCACTGCCTCAGGACTGAACCCTCTGACAGTGCTTCACTGCCTCAGTACTGACCCTCTGACAGTGCTGCACTGCCTCAGTTCTGACCCTCTGACAGTGCTGCACTCCCTCAGTACTGACCCTCTGTCAGTGCTGCACTGCATCAGTACTGACCCTCTGACTCTCTGACAGTGCTGCACTGCCTCAGTACTGACCCTCTGACAGTGCTGCACTCCCTCAGTACTGACCCTCTGACAGTGCTGCACTCCCTCAGTACTGACACTCTGACAGTGCTGCACTCCCTCAGTACTGACCCTCTGACAGTGCTGCACTTCCTCAGTACTGACCCTCTGACAGTGCTGCACTCCCTCAGTACTGACCCTCTGACAGTGCTGCACTCCCTCAGTACTGACCCTCTGTCCCTCTGACAGTGCTGCACTCCCTCAGTACTGACCCTCTGACAGTGCTGCACTCCCTCAGTACTGACCCTCTGACCCTCTGACATTGCTGCACTGCCTCAGTACTTACCCTCTGACAGTGCTGCACTGCCTCAGTAATGACCCTCTGACAGTGCTGCACTCCCTCAGTACTGACCCTCTGACAGTGCTGCACTCCCTCAATACTGACCCTCTGACCCTCTGACAATGCTGCACTCCCTCAATACTGACCCTCTGACGCTCTGACAGTGCTGCACTGCCTCAGTACTGACCCTCTGACCCTCTGACAGTGCTGCACTCCCTCAGTAATGACCCTCTGACAGTGCTGCCCTCCCTCAGTACTGACCCTCTGACAGTGCTGCACTCCCTCAGTACTGACCCTCTGACCCTCTGTCAGTGCTGCACTCCCTCAGTACTGACCCTCTGACAGTGCTGCACTGCCTCAGTACTGAACTCTCTGACAGTGCTTCACTGCCTCAGTACTGAACCCTCTGACAGTGCTGCACTGCCTCAGTACTGAACCTCCGACAGTGCTGCACTGCCTCAGTTCTGACCCTCTGACAGTACTGCACTCCCTCAGTACTGACTCTCTGACAGTACTGCACTGCCTCAGTACTGACCCTCTGACTCTCTGACAGTACTGCACTGCCTCAGTAATGACTCTCTGACTCTCTGACAGTGCTGCACTGCCTCAGTACTGAACCCTCTGACAGTGCTGCACTGCCTCAGTACTGACCCTCTGACAGTGCTGCACTGCCTCAGTACTGAACTCTCTGACAGTGCTGCACTGCCTCAGTACTGAACCCTCTGACAGTGCTGCACTGCCTCAGTACTGACCCTCTGACACTGCTGCACTCCCTCAATACTGACCCTCTGACAGTGCTGCACTCCCTCAGTACTGACCCTCTGACAGTGCTGCACTCCCTCAGTACTGACCCTCTGACCCTCTGACAGTGCTGCACTGCCTCAGTACTGACCCTCTGACCCTCTGACATTGCTGCACTGCCTCAGTATTTACCCTCTGATAGTGCTGCACTGCATCAGTAATGACCGTCTGACAGTGCTGCACTCCCTCAATACTGACCCTCTGACCCTCTGACAGTGCTGCACTGCCTCAGTACTGACCCTCTGACCCTCTGACAGTGCTGCGCTGCCTCAGTACTGATCCTCTGACCCTCTGACAGTGCTGCACTCCCTCAGTTCTGACCCTCTGACCCTCTGACAGTGCTGCACTCCCTCAATACTGACCCTCTGACCCTCTGACAGTGCTGCACTGCCTCAGTACTGACCCTCTGACCCTCTGACAGTGCTGCGCTGCCTCAGTACTGACCCTCTGACCCTCTGACAGTGCTGCACTCCCTCAGTTCTGACCCTCTGACCCTCTGACAGTGCTGCACTCCCTCAATACTGACCCTCTGACCCTCTGACAGTGCTGCGCTGCCTCAGTACTGACCCTCTGACCCTCTGACAGTGCTGCACTGCCTCAGTAATGACCCTCTGACAGTGCTGCCCTCCCTCAGTACTGACCCTCTGACAGTGCTGCACTCCCTCAGTACTGACCCTCTGACCCTCTGTCAGTGCTGAAATCCCTCAGTACTGACCCTCTGACAGTGCTGCACTGCCTCAGTACTGAACTCTCTGACAGTGCTGCACTGCCTCAGTACTGAACCCTCTGACAGTGCTGCACTACCTCAGTACTGACCCTCTGACAGTGCTGCACTGCCTCAGTTCTGACCCTCTGACAGTGCTGCAATCCCTCAGTACTGACTCTCTGACAGTGCTGCACTGCCTCAGTTCTGACCCTCTGACCCTCTGACAGTGCAGCACTTCCTCAGTACTGACTCTCTGACAGTGCTGCACTGCCTCAGTAATGACCCTCTGACTCTCTGACAGTGCTGCACTGCCTCAGTACTGACACTCTGACTCTCTGACAGTGCTGCACTGCCTCAGTACTGAACCCTCTGACAGTGCTGCACTGCCTCAGTACTGACCCTCTGACAGTGCTGCACTCCCTCAGTTCTGACCCTCTGACAGTGCTGCACTCCCTCAGTACTGACCGTCTGACAGTGCTCCACTGCCTCAGTACTGACCCTCTGACCCTCTGTCAGTGCTGCACTTCCTCAGTACTGACTCTCTGACCCTCTGACAGTGCTGCACTGCCTCAGTACTGTCCCTCTGACCCTCTGACATTGCTGCACTGCCTCAGTAATGACCCTCTGACAGTGCTGCACTCCCTCAGTACTGACCCTCTGACAGTGCTGCACTCCCTCAATACTGATCCTCTGACCCTCTGACAGTGCTGCACTCCCTCAATACTGACCCTCTGACCCTCTGACAGTGCTGCACTCCCTCAATACTGACCCTCTGACGCTCTGACAGTGCTGCACTGCCTCAGTACTGACCCTCTGACCCCCTGACAGTGCTGCACTGCCTCAGTAATGACCCTCTGACAGTGCTGCCCTCCCTCAGTACTGACCCTCTGACAGTGCTGCACTCCCTCAGTACTGACCCTCTGACCCTCTGTCAGTGCTGCACTCCCTCAGTACTGACCCTCTGACAGTGCTGCACTGCCTCAGTACTGAACTCTCTGACAGTGCTGCACTGCCTCAGTACTGAACCCTCTGACAGTGCTGCACTGCCTCAGTACTGAACCTCTGACAGTGCTGCACTGCCTCAGTACTGACCCTCTGACAGTGCTGCACTCCCTCAGTACTGACCCTCTGACAGTGCTGCACTCCCTCAGTACTGACACTCTGACAGTGCTGCACTCCCGCAGTACTGACCCTCTGACAGTGCAGCACTTCCTCAGTACTGACCCTCTGACAGTGCTGCACTCCCTCAGTACTGACCCTCTGACAGTGCTGCACTCCCTCAGTACTGACCCTCTGTCCCTCTGACAGTGCTGCACTCCCTCAGTACTGACCCTCTGACAGTGCTGCACTCCCTCAGTACTGACCCTCTGACCCTCTGATATTGCTGCACTGCCTCAGTACTTACCCTCTGACAGTGCTGCACTGCCTCAGTAATGACCCTCTGACAGTGCTGCACTCCCTCAGTACTGACCCTCTGACAGTGCTGCACTCCCTCAATACTGACCCTCTGACCCTCTGACAATGCTGCACTCCCTCAATACTGACCCTCTGACGCTCTGACAGTGCTGCACTGCCTCAGTACTGACCCTCTGACCCTCTGACAGTGCTGCACTGCCTCAGTAATGACCCTCTGACAGTGCTGCCCTCCCTCAGTACTGACCCTCTGACAGTGCTGCACTTCCTCAGTACTGACCCTCTGACAGTGCTGCACTCCCTCAGTACTGACCCTCTGACAGTGCTGCACTCCCTCAGTACTGACTCTCTGTCCCTCTGACAGTGCTGCACTCCCTCAGTACTGACCCTCTGATAGTGCTGCACTCCCTCAGTACTGACCCTCTGACCCTCTGACATTGCTGCACTGCCTCAGTACTTACCCTCTGACAGTGCTGCACTGCCTCAGTAATGACCCTCTGACAGTGCTGCACTCCCTCAGTACTGACCCTCTGACAGTGCTGCACTCCCTCAATACTGACCCTCTGACCCTCTGACAATGCTGCACTCCCTCAATACTGACCCTCTGACGCTCTGACAGTGCTGCACTGCCTCAGTACTGACCCTCTGACCCTCTGACAGTGCTGCACTGCCTCAGTAATGACCCTCTGACAGTGCTGCCCTCCCTCAGTACTGACCCTCTGACAGTGCTGCACTCCCTCAGTACTGACCCTCTGACCCTCTGTCAGTGCTGCACTCCCTCAGTACTGACCCTCTGACAGTGCTGCACTGCCTCAGTACTGAACTCTCTGACAGTGCTTCACTGCCTCAGTACTGAACCCTCTGACAGTGCTGCACTGCCTCAGTACTGAACCTCCGACAGTGCTGCACTGCCTCAGTTCTGACCCTCTGACAGTACTGCACTCCCTCAGTACTGACTCTCTGACAGTACTGCACTGCCTCAGTACTGACCCTCTGACTCTCTGACAGTACTGCACTGCCTCAGTAATGACTCTCTGACTCTCTGACAGTGCTGCACTGCCTCAGTACTGAACCCTCTGACAGTGCTGCACTGCCTCAGTACTGACCCTCTGACAGTGCTGCACTGCCTCAGTACTGAACTCTCTGACAGTGCTGCACTGCCTCAGTACTGAACCCTCTGACAGTGCTGCACTGCCTCAGTACTGACCCTCTGACAGTGCTGCACTCCCTCAATACTGACCCTCTGACAGTGCTGCACTCCCTCAGTACTGACCCTCTGACAGTGCTGCACTGCCTCAGTACTGACCCTCTGACCCTCTGACAGTGCTGCACTCCCTCAGTACTGACCCTCTGACCCTCTGACAGTGCTGCACTGCCTCAGTACTGACCCTCTGACCCTCTGACATTGCTGCACTGCCTCAGTATTTACCCTCTGATAGTGCTGCACTGCATCAGTAATGACCGTCTGACAATGCTGCACTCCCTCAATACTGACCCTCTGACCCTCTGACAGTGCTGCACTGCCTCAGTACTGACCCTCTGACCCTCTGACAGTGCTGCGCTGCCTCAGTACTGACCCTCTGACCCTCTGACAGTGCTGCACTCCCTCAGTATTGACCCTCTGACAGTGCTGCACTGCCTCAGTACTGACCCTCTGACAGTGCTGCACTCCCTCAGTTCTGACCCTCTGACAGTGCTGCACTTCCTCAAAACTAACCCTCTGACAGTGCTGCACTGCCTCAGTACTGAATCTCTGACAGTGCTGCACTGCCTCAGAACTGACACTCTGACCCTCTGACAGTGCTGCACTTCCTCAGTACTGACCCTCTGACCCTCTGACAGTGCTGCACTGTCTCAGTACTGACACTCTGACAGTGCTGCACTCCCTCAGTACTGACTCTCTGACAGGGCTGCACTGCCTCAGTACTGACCCTCTGACCCTCTGACAGTGCTGCACTGTCTCAGTACTGACACTCTGACAGTGCTGCACTCCCTCAGTACTGACCCTCTAACAGTGCTGCACTGCCTCAGTACTGACCCCCTGACAGTGCTGCACTCCCTCAGTACTGACCCTCTGACCCTCTGACAGTGCTGCACTGTCTCAGTACTGACACTCTGACAGTGCTGCACTCCCTCAGTACTGACCCTCTGACCCTCTGACAGTGCTGCACTGCCTCAGTAATGACCCTCTGACAGTGCTGCGCTCCCTCAGTACTGACCCTCTGACAGTGCTGCACTCCCTCAATACTGACCCTCTGACGTTCTGACAGTGCACCACTCCCTCAATACTGACCCTCTGACGCTCTGACAGTGCTGCACTGCCTCAGTACTGACCCTCTGACCCTCTGACAGTGCTGCACTGCCTCAGTAATGACCCTCTGACAGTGCTGCCCTCCCTCAGTACTGACCCTCTGACAGTGCTGCACTCCCTCAGTACTGACCCTCTGACCCTCTGTCAGTGCTGCACTCCCTCAATACTGACCCTCTGACGCTCTGACAGTGCTGCACTCCCTCAGTACTGACCCTCTGACAGTGCTGCACTGCCTCAGTACAGAACTCTCTGACAGTGCTGCACTGCCTCAGGACTGAACCCTCTGACAGTGCTTCACTGCCTCAGTACTGACCCTCTGACAGTGCTGCACTGCCTCAGTTCTGACCCTCTGACAGTGCTGCACTCCCTCAGTACTGACCCTCTGTCAGTGCTGCACTGCATCAGTACTGACCCTCTGACTCTCTGACAGTGCTGCACTGCCTCAGTACTGACCCTCTGACAGTGCTGCACTCCCTCAGTACTGACCCTCTGACAGTGCTGCACTCCCTCAGTACTGACACTCTGACAGTGCTGCACTCCCTCAGTACTGACCCTCTGACAGTGCTGCACTTCCTCAGTACTGACCCTCTGACAGTGCTGCACTCCCTCAGTACTGACCCTCTGACAGTGCTGCACTCCCTCAGTACTGACCCTCTGTCCCTCTGACAGTGCTGCACTCCCTCAGTACTGACCCTCTGACAGTGCTGCACTCCCTCAGTACTGACCCTCTGACCCTCTGACATTGCTGCACTGCCTCAGTACTTATCCTCTGACAGTGCTGCACTGCCTCAGTAATGACCCTCTGACAGTGCTGCACTCCCTCAGTACTGACCCTCTGACAGTGCTGCACTCCCTCAATACTGACCCTCTGACGCTCTGACAGTGCTGCACTGCCTCAGTACTGACCCTCTGACCCTCTGACAGTGCTGCACTGCCTCAGTAATGACCCTCTGACAGTGCTGCCCTCCCTCAGTACTGACCCTCTGACAGTGCTGCACTCCCTCAGTACTGACCCTCTGACCCTCTGTCAGTGCTGCACTCCCTCAGTACTGACCCTCTGACAGTGCTGCACTGCCTCAGTACTGAACTCTCTGACAGTGCTTCACTGCCTCAGTACTGAACCCTCTGACAGTGCTGCACTGCCTCAGTACTGAACCTCCGACAGTGCTGCACTGCCTCAGTTCTGACCCTCTGACAGTACTGCACTCCCTCAGTACTGACTCTCTGACAGTACTGCACTGCCTCAGTACTGACCCTCTGACTCTCTGACAGTACTGCACTGCCTCAGTAATGACTCTCTGACTCTCTGACAGTGCTGCACTGCCTCAGTACTGAACCCTCTGACAGTGCTGCACTGCCTCAGTACTGACCCTCTGACAGTGCTGCACTGCCTCAGTACTGAACTCTCTGACAGTGCTGCACTGCCTCAGTACTGAACCCTCTGACAGTGCTGCACTGCCTCAGTACTGACCCTCTGACAGTGCTGCACTCCCTCAATACTGACCCTCTGACAGTGCTGCACTCCCTCAGTACTGACCCTCTGACAGTGCTGCACTCCCTCAGTACTGACCCTCTGTCCCTCTGACAGTGCTGCACTCCCTCAGTACTGACCCTCTGACCCTCTGACAGTGCTGCACTGCCTCAGTACTGACCCTCTGACCCTCTGACATTGCTGCACTGCCTCAGTATTTACCCTCTGATAGTGCTGCACTGCATCAGTAATGACCGTCTGACAGTGCTGCACTCCCTCAATACTGACCCTCTGACCCTCTGACAGTGCTGCACTGCCTCAGTACTGACCCTCTGACCCTCTGACAGTGCTGCGCTGCCTCAGTACTGACCCTCTGACCCTCTGACAGTGCTGCACTCCCTCAGTATTGACCCTCTGACAGTGCTGCACTCCCTCAGTTCTGACCCTCTGACCCTCTGACAGTGCTGCACTCCCTCAATACTGACCCTCTGACCCTCTGACAGTGCTGCGCTGCCTCAGTACTGACCCTCTGACCCTCTGACAGTGCTGCACTGCCTCAGTAATGACCCTCTGACAGTGCTGCCCTCCCTCAGTACTGACCCTCTGACAGTGCTGCACTCCCTCAGTACTGACCCTCTGACCCTCTGTCAGTGCTGAAATCCCTCAGTAATGACCCTCTGACAGTGCTGCACTGCCTCAGTACTGAACTCTCTGACAGTGCTGCACTGCCTCAGTACTGAACCCTCTGACAGTGCTGCACTACCTCAGTACTGACCCTCTGACAGTGCTGCACTGCCTCAGTTCTGACCCTCTGACAGTGCTGCAATCCCTCAGTACTGACTCTCTGACAGTGCTGCACTGCCTCAGTTCTGACCCTCTGACCCTCTGACAGTGCAGCACTTCCTCAGTACTGACTCTCTGACAGTGCTGCACTGCCTCAGTAATGACCCTCTGACTCTCTGACAGTGCTGCACTGCCTCAGTACTGACACTCTGACTCTCTGACAGTGCTGCACTGCCTCAGTACTGAACCCTCTGACAGTGCTGCACTGCCTCAGTACTGACCCTCTGACAGTGCTGCACTCCCTCAGTTCTGACCCTCTGACAGTGCTGCACTCCCTCAGTACTGACCGTCTCACAGTGCTCCACTGCCTCAGTACTGACCCTCTGACCCTCTGTCAGTGCTGCACTTCCTCAGTACTGACTCTCTGACCCTCTGACAGTGCTGCACTGCCTCAGTACTGTCCCTCTGACCCTCTGACATTGCTGCACTGCCTCAGTAATGACCCTCTGACAGTGCTGCACTCCCTCAGTACTGACCCTCTGACAGTGCTGCACTCCCTCAATACTGATCCTCTGACCCTCTGACAGTGCTGCACTCCCTCAATACTGACCCTCTGACCCTCTGACAGTGCTGCACTCCCTCAATACTGACCCTCTGACGCTCTGACAGTGCTGCACTGCCTCAGTACTGACCCTCTGACCCCCTGACAGTGCTGCACTGCCTCAGTAATGACCCTCTGACAGTGCTGCCCTCCCTCAGTACTGACCCTCTGACAGTGCTGCACTCCCTCAGTACTGACCCTCTGACCCTCTGTCAGTGCTGCACTCCCTCAGTACTGACCCTCTGACAGTGCTGCACTGCCTCAGTACTGAACTCTCTGACAGTGCTGCACTGCCTCAGTACTGAACCCTCTGACAGTGCTGCACTGCCTCAGTACTGAACCTCTGACAGTGCTGCACTGCCTCAGTACTGACCCTCTGACAGTGCTGCACTCCCTCAGTACTGACCCTCTGACAGTGCTGCACTCCCTCAGTACTGACACTCTGACAGTGCTGCACTCCCGCAGTACTGACCCTCTGACAGTGCTGCACTTCCTCAGTACTGACCCTCTGACAGTGCTGCACTCCCTCAGTACTGACCCTCTGACAGTGCTGCACTCCCTCAGTACTGACCCTCTGTCCCTCTGACAGTGCTGCACTCCCTCAGTACTGACCCTCTGACAGTGCTGCACTCCCTCAGTACTGACCCTCTGACCCTCTGACATTGCTGCACTGCCTCAGTACTTACCCTCTGACAGTGCTGCACTGCCTCAGTAATGACCCTCTGACAGTGCTGCACTCCCTCAGTACTGACCCTCTGACAGTGCTGCACTCCCTCAATACTGACCCTCTGACCCTCTGACAATGCTGCACTCCCTCAATACTGACCCTCTGACGCTCTGACAGTGCTGCACTGCCTCAGTACTGACCCTCTGACCCTCTGACAGTGCTGCACTGCCTCAGTAATGACCCTCTGACAGTGCTGCCCTCCCTCAGTACTGACCCTCTGACAGTGCTGCACTTCCTCAGTACTGACCCTCTGACAGTGCTGCACTCCCTCAGTACTGACCCTCTGACAGTGCTGCACTCCCTCAGTACTGACCCTCTGTCCCTCTGACAGTGCTGCACTCCCTCAGTACTGACCCTCTGACAGTGCTGCACTCCCTCAGTACTGACCCTCTGACCCTCTGACATTGCTGCACTGCCTCAGTACTTACCCTCTGACAGTGCTGCACTGCCTCAGTAATGACCCTCTGACAGTGCTGCACTCCCTCAGTACTGACCCTCTGACAGTGCTGCACTCCCTCAATACTGACCCTCTGACCCTCTGACAATGCTGCACTCCCTCAATACTGACCCTCTGACGCTCTGACAGTGCTGCACTGCCTCAGTACTGACCCTCTGACCCTCTGACAGTGCTGCACTGCCTCAGTAATGACCCTCTGACAGTGCTGCCCTCCCTCAGTACTGACCCTCTGACAGTGCTGCACTCCCTCAGTACTGACCCTCTGACCCTCTGTCAGTGCTGCACTCCCTCAGTACTGACCCTCTGACAGTGCTGCACTGCCTCAGTACTGAACTCTCTGACAGTGCTGCACTGCCTCAGTAATGACCCTCTGACAGTGCTGCACTCCCTCAGTACTGACCCTCTGACAGTGCTGCACTCCCTCAATACTGACCCTCTGACGTTCTGACAGTGCACCACTCCCTCAATACTGACCCTCTGACCCTCTGACAGTGCTGCACTGCCTCAGTACTGACCCTCTGACCCTCTGACAGTGCTGCACTGCCTCAGTGATGACCCTCTGACAGTGCTGCCCTCCCTCAGTACTGACCCTCTGACAGTGCTGCACTCCCTCAGTACTGACCCTCTGACCCTCTGTCAGTGCTGCACTCCCTCAATACTGACCCTCTGACGCTCTGACAGTGCTGCACTCCCTCAGTACTGACCCTCTGACAGTGCTGCACTGCCTCAGTACAGAACTCTCTGACAGTGCTGCACTGCCTCAGGACTGAACCCTCTGACAGTGCTTCACTGCCTCAGTACTGACCCTCTGACAGTGCTGCACTGCCTCAGTTCTGACCCTCTGACAGTGCTGCACTCCCTCAGTACTGACCCTCTGACAGTGCTGCACTGCATCAGTACTGACCCTCTGACTCTTGACAGTGCTGCACTGCCTCAGTACTGACCCTCTGACAGTGCTGCACTCCCTCAGTACTGACCCTCTGACAGTGCTGCACTCCCTCAGTACTGACACTCTGACAGTGCTGCACTCCCTCAGTACTGACCCTCTGACAGTGCTGCACTTCCTCAGTACTGACCCTCTGACAGTGCTGCACTCCCTCAGTACTGACCCTCTGACAGTGCTGCACTCCCTCAGTACTGACCCTCTGTCCCTCTGACAGTGCTGCACTCCCTCAGTACTGACCCTCTGACAGTGCTGCACTCCCTCAGTACTGACCCTCTGACCCTCTGACATTGCTGCACTGCCTCAGTACTTACCCTCTGACAGTGCTGCACTGCCTCAGTAATGACCCTCTGACAGTGCTGCACTCCCTCAGTACTGACCCTCTGACAGTGCTGCACTCCCTCAATACTGACCCTCTGACCCTCTGACAATGCTGCACTCCCTCAATACTGACCCTCTGACGCTCTGACAGTGCTGCACTGACTCAGTACTGACCCTCTGACCCTCTGACAGTGCTGCACTGCCTCAGTAATGACCCTCTGACAGTGCTGCCCTCCCTCAGTACTGACCCTCTGACAGTGCTGCACTCCCTCAGTACTGACCCTCTGACCCTCTGTCAGTGCTGCACTCCCTCAGTACTGACCCTCTGACAGTGCTGCACTGCCTCAGTACTGAACTCTCTGACAGTGCTTCACTGCCTCAGTACTGAACCCTCTGACAGTGCTGCACTGCCTCAGTACTGAACCTCCGACAGTGCTGCACTGCCTCAGTTCTGACCCTCTGACAGTACTGCACTCCCTCAGTACTGACTCTCTGACAGTACTGCACTGCCTCAGTACTGACCCTCTGACTCTCTGACAGTACTGCACTGCCTCAGTAATGACTCTCTGACTCTCTGACAGTGCTGCACTGCCTCAGTACTGAACCCTCTGACAGTGCTGCACTGCCTCAGTACTGACCCTCTGACAGTGCTGCACTGCCTCAGTACTGAACTCTCTGACAGTGCTGCACTGCCTCAGTACTGAACCCTCTGACAGTGCTGCACTGCCTCAGTACTGACCCTCTGACAGTGCTGCACTCCCTCAATACTGACCCTCTGACAGCGCTGCACTCCCTCAGTACTGACCCTCTGACAGTGCTGCACTGCCTCAGTACTGACCCTCTGACCCTCTGACAGTGCTGCACTCCCTCAGTACTGACCCTCTGACCCTCTGACAGTGCTGCACTGCCTCAGTACTGACCCTCTGACCCTCTGACATTGCTGCACTGCCTCAGTATTTACCCTCTGATAGTGCTGCACTGCATCAGTAATGACCGTCTGACAGTGCTGCACTCCCTCAATACTGACCCTCTGACCCTCTGACAGTGCTGCACTGCCTCAGTACTGACCCTCTGACCCTCTGACAGTGCTGCGCTGCCTCAGTACTGACCCTCTGACCCTCTGACAGTGCTGCACTCCCTCAGTATTGACCCTCTGACAGTGCTGCACTCCCTCAGTTCTGACCCTCTGACCCTCTGACAGTGCTTCACTCCCTCAATACTGACCCTCTGACCCTCTGACAGTGCTGCGCTGCCTCAGTACTGACCCTCTGACCCTCTGACAGTGCTGCACTGCCTCAGTAATGACCCTCTGACAGTGCTGCCCTCCCTCAGTACTGACCCTCTGACAGTGCTGCACTCCCTCAGTACTGACCCTCTGACCCTCTGTCAGTGCTGAAATCCCTCAGTACTGACCCTCTGACAGTGCTGCACTGCCTCAGTACTGAACTCTCTGACAGTGCTGCACTGCCTCAGTACTGAACCCTCTGACAGTGCTGCACTACCTCAGTACTGACCCTCTGACAGTGCTGCACTGCCTCAGTTCTGACCCTCTGACAGTGCTGCAATCCCTCAGTACTGACTCTCTGACAGTGCTGCACTGCCTCAGTTCTGACCCTCTGACCCTCTGACAGTGCAGCACTTCCTCAGTACTGACTCTCTGACAGTGCTGCACTGCCTCAGTAATGACCCTCTGACTCTCTGACAGTGCTGCACTGCCTCAGTACTGACACTCTGACTCTCTGACAGTGCTGCACTGCCTCAGTACTGAACCCTCTGACAGTGCTGCACTGCCTCAGTACTGACCCTCTGACAGTGCTGCACTCCCTCAGTTCTGACCCTCTGACAGTGCTGCACTCCCTCAGTACTGACCGTCTGACAGTGCTCCACTGCCTCAGTACTGACCCTCTGACCCTCTGTCAGTGCTGCACTTCCTCAGTACTGACTCTCTGACCCTCTGACAGTGCTGCACTGCCTCAGTACTGTCCCTCTGACCCTCTGACATTGCTGCACTGCCTCAGTAATGACCCTCTGACAGTGCTGCACTCCCTCAGTACTGACCCTCTGACAGTGCTGCACTCCCTCAATACTGATCCTCTGACCCTCTGACAGTGCTGCACTCCCTCAATACTGACCCTCTGACCCTCTGACAGTGCTGCACTCCCTCAATACTGACCCTCTGACGCTCTGACAGTGCTGCACTGCCTCAGTACTGACCCTCTGACCCCCTGACAGTGCTGCACTGCCTCAGTAATGACCCTCTGACAGTGCTGCCCTCCCTCAGTACTGACCCTCTGACAGTGCTGCACTCCCTCAGTACTGACCCTCTGACCCTCTGTCAGTGCTGCACTCCCTCAGTACTGACCCTCTGACAGTGCTGCACTGCCTCAGTACTGAACTCTCTGACAGTGCTGCACTGCCTCAGTACTGAACCCTCTGACAGTGCTGCACTGCCTCAGTACTGAACCTCTGACAGTGCTGCACTGCCTCAGTACTGACCCTCTGACAGTGCTGCACTCCCTCAGTACTGACCCTCTGACAGTGCTGCACTCCCTCAGTACTGACACTCTGACAGTGCTGCACTCCCGCAGTACTGACCCTCTGACAGTGCTGCACTTCCTCAGTACTGACCCTCTGACAGTGCTGCACTCCCTCAGTACTGACCCTCTGACAGTGCTGCACTCCCTCAGTACTGACCCTCTGTCCCTCTGACAGTGCTGCACTCCCTCAGTACTGACCCTCTGACAGTGCTGCACTCCCTCAGTACTGACCCTCTGACCCTCTGATATTGCTGCACTGCCTCAGTACTTACCCTCTGACAGTGCTGCACTGCCTCAGTAATGACCCTCTGACAGTGCTGCACTCCCTCAGTACTGACCCTCTGACAGTGCTGCACTCCCTCAATACTGACCCTCTGACCCTCTGACAATGCTGCACTCCCTCAATACTGACCCTCTGACGCTCTGACAGTGCTGCACTGCCTCAGTACTGACCCTCTGACCCTCTGACAGTGCTGCACTGCCTCAGTAATGACCCTCTGACAGTGCTGCCCTCCCTCAGTACTGACCCTCTGACAGTGCTGCACTCCCTCAGTACTGACCCTCTGACCCTCTGTCAGTGCTGCACTCCCTCAGTACTGACCCTCTGACAGTGCTGCACTGCCTCAGTACTGAACTCTCTGACAGTGCTGCACTGCCTCAGTAATGACCCTCTGACAGTGCTGCACTCCCTCAGTACTGACCCTCTGACAGTGCTGCACTCCCTCAGTACTGACCCTCTGACATTGCTGCACTGCCTCAGTACTTACCCTCTGACAGTGCTGCACTGCCTCAGTAATGACCCTCTGACAGTGCTGCACTCCCTCAGTACTGACCCTCTGACAGTGCTGCACTCCCTCAATACTGACCCTCTGACCCTCTGACAATGCTGCACTCCCTCAATACTGACCCTCTGACGCTCTGACAGTGCTGCACTGCCTCAGTACTGACCCTCTGACCCTCTGACAGTGCTGCACTGCCTCAGTAATGACCCTCTGACAGTGCTGCCCTCCCTCAGTACTGACCCTCTGACAGTGCTGCACTCCCTCAGTACTGACCCTCTGACCCTCTGTCAGTGCTGCACTCCCTCAGTACTGACCCTCTGACAGTGCTGCACTGCCTCAGTACTGAACTCTCTGACAGTGCTTCACTGCCTCAGTACTGAACCCTCTGACAGTGCTGCACTGCCTCAGTACTGAACCTCCGACAGTGCTGCACTGCCTCAGTTCTGACCCTCTGACAGTACTGCACTCCCTCAGTACTGACTCTCTGACAGTACTGCACTGCCTCAGTACTGACCCTCTGACTCTCTGACAGTACTGCACTGCCTCAGTAATGACTCTCTGACTCTCTGACAGTGCTGCACTGCCTCAGTACTGAACCCTCTGACAGTGCTGCACTGCCTCAGTACTGACCCTCTGACAGTGCTGCACTGCCTCAGTACTGAACTCTCTGACAGTGCTGCACTGCCTCAGTACTGAACCCTCTGACAGTGCTGCACTGCCTCAGTACTGACCCTCTGACAGTGCTGCACTCCCTCAATACTGACCCTCTGACAGTGCTGCACTCCCTCAGTACTGACCCTCTGACAGTGCTGCACTGCCTCAGTACTGACCCTCTGACCCTCTGACAGTGCTGCACTCCCTCAGTACTGACCCTCTGACCCTCTGACAGTGCTGCACTGCCTCAGTACTGACCCTCTGACCCTCTGACATTGCTGCACTGCCTCAGTATTTACCCTCTGATAGTGCTGCACTGCATCAGTAATGACCGTCTGACAATGCTGCACTCCCTCAATACTGACCCTCTGACCCTCTGACAGTGCTGCACTGCCTCAGTACTGACACTCTGACCCTCTGACAGTGCTGCGCTGCCTCAGTACTGACCCTCTGACACTCTGACAGTGCTGCACTCCCTCAGTATTGACCCTCTGACAGTGCTGCACTCCCTCAGTTCTGACCCTCTGACCCTCTGACAGTGCTGCACTCCCTCAATACTGACCCTCTGACCCTCTGACAGTGCTGCGCTGCCTCAGTACTGACCCTCTGACCCTCTGACAGTGCTGCACTGCCTCAGTAATGACCCTCTGACAGTGCTGCCCTCCCTCAGTACTGACCCTCTGACAGTGCTGCACTCCCTCAGTACTGACCCTCTGACCCTCTGTCAGTGCTGAAATCCCTCAGTACTGACCCTCTGACAGTGCTGCACTGCCTCAGTACTGAACTCTCTGACAGTGCTGCACTGCCTCAGTACTGAACCCTCTGACAGTGCTGCACTACCTCAGTACTGACCCTCTGACAGTGCTGCACTGCCTCAGTTCTGACCCTCTGACAGTGCTGCAATCCCTCAGTACTGACTCTCTGACAGTGCTGCACTGCCTCAGTTCTGACCCTCTGACCCTCTGACAGTGCAGCACTTCCTCAGTACTGACTCTCTGACAGTGCTGCACTGCCTCAGTAATGACCCTCTGACTCTCTGACAGTGCTGCACTGCCTCAGTACTGACACTCTGACTCTCTGACAGTGCTGCACTGCCTCAGTACTGAACCCTCTGACAGTGCTGCACTGCCTCAGTACTGACCCTCTGACAGTGCTACACTCCCTCAGTTCTGACCCTCTGACAGTGCTGCACTCACTCAGTACTGACTCTCTGACCCTCTGACAGTGCTGCACTGCCTCAGTACTGACCCTCTGACCCTCTGTCAGTGCTGCACTTCCTCAGTACTGACTCTCTGACCCTCTGACAGTGCTGCACTGCCTCAGTACTGTCCCTCTGACCCTCTGACATTGCTGCACTGCCTCAGTAATGACCCTCTGACAGTGCTGCACTCCCTCAGTACTGACCCTCTGACAGTGCTGCACTCCCTCAATACTGACCCTCTGACCCTCTGACAGTGCTGCACTCCCTCAATACTGACCCTCTGACGCTCTGACAGTGCTGCACTGCCTCAGTACTGACCCTCTGACTCTCTGACAGTGCTGCACTGCCTCAGTAATGACCCTCTGACAGTGCTGCCCTCCCTCAGTACTGACCCTCTGACAGTGCTGCACTCCCTCAGTACTGACCCTCTGACCCACTGTCAGTGCTGCACTCCCTCAGTACTGACCCTCTGACAGTGCTGCACTGCCTCAGTACTGAACGCTCTGTCAGTGCTACACTGCCTCAGTACTGAACCCTCTGACAGTGCTGCACTGCCTCAGTACTGAACCTCTGACAGTGCTGCACTGCCTCAGTTCTGACCCTCTGACAGTGCTGCACTCCCTCAGTACTGACTCTCTGACAGTGCTGCACTGCCTCAGTACTGACCCTCTGACTCTCTGACAGCGCTGCACTGCCTCAGTTCTGACCCTCTGACTCTCTGACAGTGCTGCACTGCCTCAGTAATGACTCTCTGACTCTCTGACAGTGCTGCACTGCCTCAGTACTGAACCCTCTGACAGTGCTGCACTGCCTCAGTACTGACCCTCTGACAGTGCTGCACTCCCTCAGTACTGACCCTCTGACAGTGCTGCACTCCCTCAATACTGACCCTCTGACAGTGCTGCACTCCCTCAGGACTGACCCACTGACCCTCTGACAGTGCTGCACTGCCTCAGTACTGACCCTCTGACCCTCTGACAGTGCTGCACTGCATCAGTAATGACCGTCTGACAGTGCTGCACTCCCTCAATACTGACCCTCTGACCCTCTGACAGTGCTGCACTCCCTCAATACTGACCCTCTGACCCTCTGACAGTGCTGCGCTACCTCAGTACTGACCCTCTGACCCTCTGACAGTGCTGCACTCCCTCAGTACTGACCCTCTGACAATGCTGCACTCCCTCAATACTGACCCTCTGACCCTCTGACAGTGCTGCACTCCCTCAATACTGACCCTCTGACCCTCTGACAGTGCTGCGCTGCCTCAGTACTGACCCTCTGACCCTCTGACAGTGCTGCACTGCCTCAGTAATGACCCTCTGACAGTGCTGCCCTCCCTCAGTACTGACCCTCTGACCCTCTGACAGTGCTGCACTCCCTCAGTACTGACCCTCTGACCCTCTGTCAGTGCTGCAATCCCTCAGTACTGACCCTCTGACAGTGCTGCACTGCCTCAGTACTGAACTCTCTGACAGTGCTGCACTCCCTCAGTACTGACCCTCTGACAGTGCTGCACTCCCTCAGTACTGAACCTTCTGACAGTGCTGCACTACCTCAGTATTGACCCTCTGACAGTGCTGCAATCCCTCAGTACTGACTCTCTGACAGTGCTGCACTGCCTCAGTAATGACCCTCTGACTCTCTGACAGTGCTGCACTGCCTCAGTAATGACCCTCTGACTCTCTGACAGTGCTGCACTGCCTCAGTACTGACACTCTGACTCTCTGACAGTGCTGCACTGCCTCAGTACTGAACCCTCTGACAGTGCTGCACTGCCTCAGTACTGACCCTCTGACAGTGCTGCACTCCCTCAGTACTGACCGTCTGACAGTGCTGCACTGCCTCAGTACTGACCCTCTGACCCTCTGACAGTGCTGCACTTCCTCAGTACTGACTCCCTGACCCTCTGACAGTGCTGCACTGCCTCAGTACTGTCCCTCTGACAGTGCTGCACTCCCTCAGCACTGACCCTCTGACAGTGCTGCAGTCCCTCAGTACTGACCCTCTGACCCTCTGACAGTGCTGCACTGCCTCAGTACTGACCCTCTGACCCTCTGACAGTGCTGCACTGCCTCAGTACTGACCCCCTGACCCTTAGGCAGTGCTGCACTGCCTCAGTAATGACCCTCTGACAGTGCTGCACTCCCTCAGTACTGAACTCTCTGACAGTGCTGCACTGCCTCAGTACTGAACCCTCTGACAGTGCTGCACTGCCTCAGTACTGACCCTCTGACAGTGCTGCACTCCCTCATTTCTGACCCTCTGACAGTGCTGCACTCCCTCAGTACTGACCCTCTGACAGTGCTGCACTGCCTCAATACTGACCCTCTGACCCTCTGACAGTGCTGCACTTCCTCAGTACTGACTCTCTGACCCTCTGACAGTGCTGCACTGCCTCAGTACTGATCCTCTGACTGTGCTGCACTGCCTCAGTACTGACCCTCTGACCCTCTGACAGTGCTGCACTGTCTCAGTTCTGACCCTCTGACAGTGCTGCACTCCCTCAGTACTGACACTCTGACTCTCTGACAGTGCTGCACTACCTCATTACTGACACTCTGACTCTCTGACAGTTCTGCACTGCCTCAGTACTGAACCCTCTGACAGTGCTGCACTTCCTCAGTACTGACCCTCTGACAGTGCTGCACTCCCTCAGTACTGACCCTCTGACAGTGCTGCACTCCCTCAGTACTGACCTTCTGACCCTCTGACAGTGCTGCACTGCCTCAGTACTGACCCTCTGACAGTGCTGCACTCCCTCAGTACTGACCCTCTGACCCTCTGACATTGCTGCACTGCCTCAGTACTTACCCTCTGACAGTGCTGCACTGCCTCAGTAATGACCCTCTGACAGTGCTGCACTCCCTCAGTACTGACCCTCTGACAGTGCTGCACTCCCTCAATACTGACCCTCTGACCCTCTGACAGTGCTACACTCCCTCAATACTGACCATCTGACGCTCTGACAGTGCTGCACTGCCTCAGCACTGACCCTCTGACCCTCTGACAGTGCTGCACTGCCTCAGTAATGACCCTCTGACAGTGCTGCACTCCCTCAGTACTGACCCTCTGACAGTGCTGCACACCCTCAATACTGACCCTCTGACCCTCTGACAGTGCTACACTCCCTCAATACTGACCATCTGACGCTCTGACAGTGCTGCACTGCCTCAGTACTGACCCTCTGACCCTCTGACAGTGCTGCCCTCCCTCAGTACTGACCCTCTGACAGTGCTGCACTCCCTCAGTACTGACCCTCTGACCCTCTGTCAGTGCTCCACTCCCTCAATACTGACCCTCTGACGCTCTGACAGTGCTGCACTCCCTCAGTACTGACCCTCTGTCAGTGCTGCACTCCCTCAGTACTGACCCTCTGACAGTGCTGCACTGCCTCAGTACTGAACTCTCTGACAGTGCTGCACTGCCTCAGTACTGAAGCCTCTGACAGTGCTGCACTGCCTCAGTACTGAACCCTCTGACAGTGCTGCACTGCCTCAGTACTGACCCTCTGACAGTGCTGCACTGCCTCAGTTCTGACCCTCTGACAGTGCTGCACTCCCTCAATACTGACTCTCTGACAGTGCTGCACAGCCTCAGTACTGAACCCTCTGACAGTGCTGCACTGCCTCAGAACTGACCCTCTGACAGTGCTGCACTGCCTCAGTTCTGACCCTCTGACAGTGCTGCAATCCCTCAGTACTGACTCTCTGACAGTGCTGCACTGCCTCAGTACTGACCCTCTGAGCCTCTGACAGTGCTGCACTGCCTCAGTACTGACCCTCTGACCCCCTGACAGTGCTGCACTCCCTCAATACTGACTCTCTGACAGTGCTGCACTGCCTCAGTACTGACTCTCTGACTCTCTGACAGTGCTGCACTCCCTCAGTACTGAACCCTCTGACAGTGCTGCACTGCCTCAGTACTGAACCCTCTGACAGTGCTGCACTACCTCAGTACTGACCCTCTGACAGTGCTGCACTGCCTCAGTTCTGACCCTCTGACAGTGCTGCAATCCCTCAGTACTGACTCTCTGACAGTGCTGCACTGCCTCAGTTCTGACCCTCTGACCCTCTGACAGTGCTGCACTGCCTCAGTACTGAACCTCCGACAGTGCTGCACTGCCTCAGTTCTGACCCTCTGACAGTGCTGCACTCCCTCAGTACTGACTCTCTGACAGTGCTGCACTGCCTCAGTACTGACCCTCTGACTCTCTGACAGTACTGCACTGCCTCAGTAATGACTGTCTGACTCTCTGACAGTGCTGCACTGCCTCAGTACTGAACCCTCTGACAGTGCTGCACTGCCTCAGTACTGACCCTCTGACAGTGCTGCACTCCCTCAATATGACCCTCTGACAGTGCTGCACTCCCTCAGTACTGAACTCTCTGACAGTGCTGCACTGCCTCAGTACTGAACCCTCTGACAGTGCTGCACTGCCTCAGTACTGACCCTCTGACAGTGCTGCACTCCCTCAGTTCTGACCGTCTGACAGTGCTGCACTCCCTCAGTACTGACCCTCTGACAGTGCTGCACTCCCTCAGTACTGAACCGTCTGACAGTGCTGCACTACCTCAGTACTGACCCTCTGACAGTGCTGCAATCCCTCAGTACTGACTCTCTGACAGTGCTGCACTGCCTCAGTAATGACCCTCTGACTCTCTGACAGTGCTGCACTGCCTCAGTAATGACCCTCTGACTCTCTGTCAGTGCTGCACTGCCTCAGTACTGACACTCTGACTCTCTGACAGTGCTGCACTGCCTCAGTACTGAACCCTCTGACAGTGCTGCACTGCCTCAGTACTGACCCTCTGACAGTGCTGCACTCCCTCAGTTCTGACCCTCTGACAGTGCTGCACTCCCTCAGTACTGACCGTCTGACAGTGCTCCACTGCCTCAGTACTGACCCTCTGACCCTCTGTCAGTGCTGCACTTCCTCAGTACTGACTCTCTGACCCTCTGACAGTGCTGCACTGCCTCAGTACTGTCCCTCTGACCCTCTGACATTGCTGCACTGCCTCAGTAATGACCCTCTGACAGTGCTGCACTCCCTCAGTACTGACCCTCTGACAGTGCTGCACTCCCTCAATACTGATCCTCTGACCCTCTGACAGTGCTGCACTCCCTCAATACTGACCCTCTGACCCTCTGACAGTGCTGCACTCCCTCAATACTGACCCTCTGACGCTCTGACAGTGCTGCACTGCCTCAGTACTGACCCTCTGACCCTCTGACAGTGCTGCACTGCCTCAGTAATGACCCTCTGACATTGCTGCCCTCCCTCAGTACTGACCCTCTGACAGTGCTGCACTCCCTCAGTACTGACCCTCTGACCCTCTGTCAGTGCTGCACTCCCTCAGTACTGACCCTCTGACAGTGCTGCACTGCCTCAGTACTGAACTCTCTGACAGTGCTGCACTGCCTCAGTACTGAACCCTCTGACAGTGCTGCACTGCCTCAGTACTGAACCTCTGACAGTGCTGCACTGCCTCAGTTCTGACCCTCTGACAGTGCTGCACTCCCTCAGTACTGACTCTCTGACAGTGCTGCACTGCCTCAGTACTGACCCTCTGACTCTCTGACAGCGCTGCACTGCCTCAGTTCTGACCCTCTGACTCTCTGACAGTGCTGCACTGCCTCAGTAATGACTCTCTGACTCTCTGACAGTGCTGCACTGCCTCAGTACTGAACCCTCTGACAGTGCTGCACTGCCTCAGTACTGACCTCAGACAGTGCTGCACTCCCTCAGTACTGACCCTCTGACAGTGCTGCACTCCCTCAATACTGACCCTCTGACAGTGCTGCACTCCCTCAGTACTGACCCACTGACCCTCTGACAGTGCTGCACTGCCTCAGTACTGACCCTCTGACCCTCTGACAGTGCTGCACTGCATCAGTAATGACCGTCTGACAGTGCTGCACTCCCTCAATACTGACCCTCTGACCCTCTGACAGTGCTGCACTCCCTCAATACTGACCCTCTGACCCTCTGACAGTGCTGCGCTGCCTCAGTACTGACCCTCTGACCCTCTGACAGTGCTGCACTCCCTCAGTACTGACCCTCTGACAGTGCTGCACTCCCTCAATACTGACCCTCTGACCCTCTGACAGTGCTGCGCTGCCTCAGTACTGACCCTCTGACCCTCTGACAGTGCTGCACTGCCTCAGTAATGACCCTCTGACAGTGCTGCCCTCCCTCAGTACTGACCCTCTGACCCTCTGACAGTGCTGCACTCCCTCAGTACTGACCCTCTGACCCTCTGACAGTGCTGCACTGCCTCAGTACTGACCCACTGACCCTCTGACAGTGCTGCACTGCCTCAGTACTGACCCTCTGACCCTCTGACAGTGCTGCACTGCATCAGTAATGACCGTCTGACAGTGCTGCACTCCCTCAATACTGACCCTCTGACCCTCTGACAGTGCTGCACTCCCTCAATACTGACCCTCTGACCCTCTGACAGTGCTGCGCTGCCTCAGTACTGACCCTCTGACCCTCCGACAGTGCTGCACTCCCTCAGTACTGACCCTCTGACAGTGCTGCACTCCCTCAATACTGACCCTCTGACCCTCTGACAGTGCTGCGCTGCCTCAGTACTGACCCTCTGACCCTCTGACAGTGCTGCACTGCCTCAGTAATGACCCTCTGACAGTGCTGCACTCCCTCAGTACTGAACTCTCTGACAGTGCTGCACTGCCTCAGTACTGAACCCTCTGACAGTGCTGCACTGCCTCAGTACTGACCCTCTGACAGTGCTGCACTCCCTCAGTTCTGACCCTCTGACAGTGCTGCACTCCCTCAGTACTGACCCTCTGACAGTGCTGCACTGCCTCAATACTGACCCTCTGACCCTCTGACAGTGCTGCACTTCCTCAGTACTGACTCTCTGACCCTCTGACAGTGCTGCACTGCCTCAGTACTGATCCTCTGACTGTGCTGCACTGCCTCAGTACTGACCCTCTGACCCTCTGACAGTGCTGCACTGTCTTAGTTCTGACCCTCTGACAGTGCTGCACTCCCTCAGTACTGACACTCTGACTCTCTGACAATGCTGCACTACCTCATTACTGACACTCTGACTCTCTGACAGTTCTGCACTGCCTCAGTACTGAACCCTCTGACAGTGCTGCACTTCCTCAGTACTGACCCTCTGACAGTGCTGCACTCCCTCAGTACTGACCCTCTGACAGTGCTGCACTCCCTCAGTACTGACCTTCTGACCCTCTGACAGTGCTGCACTGCCTCAGTAATGACCCTCTGACAGTGCTGCACTCCCTCAGTACTGAACTCTCTGACAGTGCTGCACTGCCTCAGTACTGAACCCTCTGACATTGCTGCACTGCCTCAGTACTTACCCTCTGACAGTGCTGCACTGCCTCAGTAATGACCCTCTGACAGTGCTGCACTCCCTCAGTACTGACCCTCTGACAGTGCTGCACTCCCTCAATACTGACCCTCTGACCCTCTGACAGTGCTACACTCCCTCAATACTGACCATCTGACGCTCTGACAGTGCTGCACTGCCTCAGTACTGACCCTCTGACCCTCTGACAGTGCTGCACTGCCTCAGTAATGACCCTCTGACAGTGCTGCCCTCCCTCAGTACTGACCCTCTGACAGTGCTGCACTCCCTCAATACTGACCCTCTGACCCTCTGACAGTGCTACACTCCCTCAATACTGACCATCTGACGCTCTGACAGTGCTGCACTGCCTCAGTACTGACCCTCTGACCCTCTGACAGTGCTGCCCTCCCTCAGTACTGACCCTCTGACAGTGCTGCACTCCCTCAGTACTGACCCTCTGACCCTCTGTCAGTGCTCCACTCCCTCAATACTGACCCTCTGACGCTCTGACAGTGCTGCACTCCCTCAGTACTGACCCTCTGTCAGTGCTGCACTCCCTCAGTACTGACCCTCTGACAGTGCTGCACTGCCTCAGTACTGAACTCTCTGACAGTGCTGCACTGCCTCAGTACTGAAGCCTCTGACAGTGCTGCACTGCCTCAGTACTGAACCCTCTGACAGTGCTGCACTGCCTCAGTACTGACCCTCTGACAGTGCTGCACTGCCTCAGTTCTGACCCTCTGACAGTGCTGCACTCCCTCAATACTGACTCTCTGACAGTGCTGCACAGCCTCAGTACTGAACCCTCTGACAGTGCTGCACTGCCTCAGAACTGACCCTCTGACAGTGCTGCACTGCCTCAGTTCTGACCCTCTGACAGTGCTGCAATCCCTCAGTACTGACTCTCTGACAGTGCTGCACTGCCTCAGTACTGACCCTCTGACCCTCTGACAGTGCTGCACTGCCTCAGTACTGACCCTCTGACCCCCTGACAGTGCTGCACTCCCTCAATACTGACTCTCTGACAGTGCTGCACTGCCTCAGTACTGACTCTCTGACTCTCTGACAGTGCTGCACTCCCTCAGTACTGAACCCTCTGACAGTGCTGCACTGCCTCAGTACTGAACCCTCTGACAGTGCTGCACTCCCTCAGTACTGACCCTCTGACCCTCTGTCAGTGCTGCACTCCCTCAGTACTGACCCTCTGACAGTGCTGCACTGCCTCAGTACTGAACTCTCTGACAGTGCTGCACTGCCTCAGTTCTGACCCTCTGACAGTGCTGCAATCCCTCAGTACTGACTCTCTGACAGTGCTGCACTGCCTCAGTACTGACCCTCTGACCCTCTGACAGTGCTGCACTGCCTCAGTACTGACCCTCTGACCCCCTGACAGTGCTGCACTCCCTCAATACTGACTCTCTGACAGTGCTGCACTGCCTCAGTACTGACTCTCTGACTCTCTGACAGTGCTGCACTCCCTCAGTACTGAACCCTCTGACAGTGCTGCACTGCCTCAGTACTGAACCCTCTGACAGTGCTGCACTACCTCATTACTGACCCTCTGACAGTGCTGCACTGCCTCAGTTCTGACCCTCTGACAGTGCTGCAATCCCTCAGTACTGACTCTCTGACAGTGCTGCACTGCCTCAGTTCTGACCCTCTGACCCTCTGACAGTGCTGCACTGCCTCAGTACTGAACCTCCGACAGTGCTGCACTGCCTCAGTTCTGACCCTCTGACAGTGCTGCACTCCCTCAGTACTGACTCTCTGACAGTACTGCACTGCCTCAGTAATGACTCTCTGACTCTCTGACAGTGCTGCACTGCCTCAGTACTGAACCCTCTGACAGTGCTGCACTGCCTCAGTACTGACCCTCTGACAGTGCTGCACTCCCTCAATATGACCCTCTGACAGTGCTGCACTCCCTCAGTACTGAACTCTCTGACAGTGCTGCATTGCCTCAGTACTGAACCCTCTGACAGTGCTGCACTCCCTCAGTTCTGACCCTCTGACAGTGCTGCACTCCCTCAGTACTGACCCTCTGACAGTGCTGCACTCCCTCAGTACTGAACCCTCTGACAGTGCTGCACTACCTCAGTACTGACCCTCTGACAGTGCTGCAATCCCTCAGTACTGACTCTCTGACAGTGCTGCACTGCCTCAGTAATGACCCTCTGACTCTCTGACAGTGCTGCACTGCCTCAGTAATGACCCTCTGACTCTCTGACAGTGCTGCACTGCCTCAGTACTGAACCCTCTGACAGTGCTGCACTGCCTCAGTACTGACCCTCTGACAGTGCTGCACTCCCTCAGTACTGACCGTCTGACAGTGCTGCACTGCCTCAGTACTGACCCTCTGACAGTGCTGCACTTCCTCAGTACTGACTCTCTGACCCTCTGACAGTGCTGCACTGCCTCAGTACTGTCCCTCTGACAGTGCTGCACTCCCTCAGCACTGACCCTCTGACAGTGCTGCAGTCCCTCAGTACTGACCCTCTGACCCTCTGACAGTGCAGCACTGCCTCAGTACTGACCCTCTGACCCTCTGACAGTGCTGCACTGCCTCAGTACTGACCCTCTGACCCTTAGACAGTGCTGCACTGCCTCAGTAATGACCCTCTGACAGTGCTGCACTCCCTCAGTACTGAACTCTCTGACAGTGCTGCACTGCCTCAGTACTGAACCCTCTGACAGTGCTGCACTGCCTCAGTACTGACCCTCTGACAGTGCTGCACTCCCTCAGTTCTGACCCTCTGACAGTGCTGCACTCCCTCAGTACTGACCCTCTGACAGTGCTGCACTGCCTCAATACTGACCCTCTGACCCTCTGACAGTGCTGCACTTCCTCAGTACTGACTCTCTGACCCTCTGACAGTGCTGCACTGCCTCAGTACTGATCCTCTGACTGTGCTGCACTGCCTCAGTACTGACCCTCTGACCCTCTGACAGTGCTGCACTGTCTCAGTTCTGACCCTCTGACAGTGCTGCACTTCCTCAGTACTGACCCTCTGACAGTGCTGCACTCCCTCAGTACTGACCTTCTGACCCTCTGACAGTGCTGCACTGCCTCAGTACTGACCCTCTGACAGTGCTGCACTCCCTCAGTACTGACCCTCTGACCCTCTGACATTGCTGCACTGCCTCAGTACATACCCTATGACAGTGCTGCACTGCCTCAGTAATGACCCTCTGACAGTGCTGCACTCCCTCAGTACTGACCCTCTGACAGTGCTGCACTCCCTCAATACTGACCCTCTGACCCTCTGACAGTGCTACACTCCCTCAATACTGACCATCTGACGCTCTGACAGTGCTGCACTGCCTCAGTACTGACCCTCTGACCCTCTGACAGTGCTGCACTGCCTCAGTAATGACCCTCTGACAGTGCTGCACTCCCTCAGTACTGACCCTCTGACAGTGCTGCACTCCCTCAATACTGACCCTCTGACCCTCTGACAGTGCTACACTCCCTCAATACTGACCATCTGACGCTCTGACAGTGCTGCACTGCCTCAGTACTGACCCTCTGACCCTCTGACAGTGCTGCCCTCCCTCAGTACTGACCCTCTGACAGTGCTGCACTCCCTCAGTACTGACCCTCTGACCCTCTGTCAGTGCTCCACTCCCTCAATACTGACCCTCTGACGCTCTGACAGTGCTGCACTCCCTCAGTACTGACCCTCTGTCAGTGCTGCACTCCCTCAGTACTGACCCTCTGACAGTGCTGCACTGCCTCAGTACTGAACTCTCTGACAGTGCTGCACTGCCTCAGTACTGAAGCCTCTGACAGTGCTGCACTGCCTCAGTACTGAACCCTCTGACAGTGCTGCACTGCCTCAGTACTGACCCTCTGACAGTGCTGCACTGCCTCAGTTCTGACCCTCTGACAGTGCTGCACTCCCTCAATACTGACTCTCTGACAGTGCTGCACAGCCTCAGTACTGAACCCTCTGACAGTGCTGCACTGCCTCAGAACTGACCCTCTGACAGTGCTGCACTGCCTCAGTTCTGACCCTCTGACAGTGCTGCAATCCCTCAGTACTGACTCTCTGACAGTGCTGCACTGCCTCAGTACTGACCCTCTGACCCTCTGACAGTGCTGCACTGCCTCAGTACTGACCCTCTGACCCCCTGACAGTGCTGCACTCCCTCAATACTGACTCTCTGACAGTGCTGCACTGCCTCAGTACTGACTCTCTGACTCTCTGACAGTGCTGCACTCCCTCAGTACTGAACCCTCTGACAGTGCTGCACTGCCTCAGTAGTGAACCCTCTGACAGTGCTGCACTACCTCAGTACTGACCCTCTGACTGTGCTGCACTGCCTCAGTTCTGACCCTCTGACAGTGCTGCAATCCCTCAG
Organism: Chiloscyllium plagiosum; assembly: GCF_037043375.1. Taxonomy (NCBI): domain Eukaryota; kingdom Metazoa; phylum Chordata; class Chondrichthyes; order Orectolobiformes; family Hemiscylliidae; genus Chiloscyllium; species Chiloscyllium plagiosum. The sequence continues at coordinate 114,693,620 of NW_028270147.1, forward strand.
TACTGACTCTCTGACAGTGCTGCACTGCCTCAGTTCTGACCCTCTGACCCTCTGACAGTGCTGCACTGCCTCAGTACTGAACCTCCGACAGTGCTGCACTGCCTCAGTTCTGACCCTCTGACAGTGCTGCACTCCCTCAGTACTGACTCTCTGACAGTGCTGCACTGCCTCAATACTGACCCTCTGACTCTCTGACAGTACTGCACTGCCTCAGTAATGACTCTCTGACTCTCTGACAGTGCTGCACTGCCTCAGTACTGAACCTCTGACAGTGCTGCACTGCCTCAGTACTGACCCTCTGACAGTGCTGAACTCCCTCAATACAGACCCTCTGACAGTGCTGCACTCCCTCAGTACTGATCCTCTGACCCTCTGACAGTGCTGCACTGCCTCAGTACTGACCCTCTGACCCTCTGACATTGCTGCACTGCCTCAGTATTTACCCTCTGATAGTGCTGCACTGCATCAGTAATGACCGTCTGACAGTGCTGCACTCCCTCAATACTGACCCTCTGACCCTCTGACAGTGCTGCACTCCCTCAATACTGACCCTCTGACCCTCTGACAGTGCTGCGCTGCCTCAGTACTGACCCTCTGACCCTCTGACAGTGCTGCACTCCCTCAGTATTGACCCTCTGACAGTGCTGCACTCCCTCAATACTGACCCTCTGACCCTCTGACAGTGCTGCGCTGCTTCAGTACTGACCCTCTGACCCTCTGACAGTGCTGCACTGCCTCAGTAATGACCCTCTGACAGTGCTGCCCTCCCTCAGTACTGACCCTCTGACAGTGCTGCACTCCCTCAGTACTGACCCTCTGACCCTCTGTCAGTGCTGAAATCCCTCAGTACTGACCCTCTGACCCTCTGACAGTGCTGCGCTGCCTCAGTACTGACCCTCTGACCCTCTGACAGTGCTGCACTCCCTCAGTATTGACCCTCTGACAGTGCTGCACTCCCTCAATACTAACCCTCTGACCCTCTGACAGTGCTGCGCTGCCTCAGTACTGACCCTCTGACCCTCTGACAGTGCTGCACTGCCTCAGTAATGACCCTCTGACAGTGCAGCCCTCCCTCAGTACTGACCCTCTGACAGTGCTGCACTCCCTCAGTACTGACCCTCTGACCCTCTGTCAGTGCTGAAATCCCTCAGTACTGACCCTCTGACAGTGCTGCACTGCCTCAGTACTGAACTCTCTGACAGTGCTGCACTGCCTCAGTACTGAACCCTCTGACAGTGCTGCACTACCTCAGTACTGACCCTCTGACAGTGCTGCACTGCCTCAGTACTGACCCTCTGACAGTGCTGCAATCCCTCAGTACTGACTCTCTGACAGTGCTGCACTGCCTCAGTTCTGACCCTCTGACCCTCTGACAGTGCAGCACTTCCTCAGTACTGACTCTCTGAAAGTGCTGCACTGCCTCAGTACTGACTCTCTGACTCTCTGACAGTGCTGCACTGCCTCAGTACTGACTCTCTGACTCTCTGACAGTGCTGCACTGCCTCAGTACTGAACCCTCTGACAGTGCTGCACTGCCTCAGTACTGACCCTCTGACAGTGCTGCACTCCCTCAGTTCTGACCCTCTGACAGTGCTGCACTCCCTCAGTACTGACCGTCTGACAGTGCTCCACTGCCTCAGTACTGACCCTCTGACCCTCTGTCAGTGCTGCACTTCCTCAGTACTGACTCTCTGACCCTCTGACAGTGCTGCACTGCCTCAGTACTGTCCCTCTGACCCTCTGACATTGCTGCACTGCCTCAGTAATGACCCTCTGACAGTGCTGCACTCCCTCAGTACTGACCCTCTGACAGTGCTGCACTCCCTCAATACTGATCCTCTGACCCTCTGACAGTGCTGCACTCCCTCAATACTGACCCTCTGACCCTCTGACAGTACTGCACTCCCTCAATACTGACCCTCTGACGCTCTGACAGTGCTGCACTGCCTCAGTACTGACCCTCTGACCGTGCTGCACTGCCTCAGTAATGACCCTCTGACAGTGCTGCCCTCCCTCAGTACTGACCCTCTGACAGTGCTGCACTCCCTCAGTACTGACCCTCTGACCCTCTGTCAGTGCTGCACTCCCTCAGTACTGACCCTCTGACAGTGCTGCACTGCCTCAGTACTGAACTCTCTGACAGTGCTGCACTGCCTCAGTACTGAAGCCTCTGACAGTGCTGCACTGCCTCAGTACTGAACCTTTGACAGTGCTGCACTGCCTCAGTTCTGACCCTCTGACAGTGCTGCACTCCCTCAGTACTGACTCTCTGACAGTGCTGCACTGCCTCAGTACTGACCCTCTGACTCTCTGACAGTGCTGCACTGCCTCAGTTCTGACCCTCTGACCCTCTGACAGTGCTGCACTGCCTCAGTACTGAACCTTTGACAGTGCTGCACTGCCTCAGTTCTGACCCTCTGACAGTGCTGCACTCCCTCAGTACTGACTCTCTGACAGTGCTGCACTGCCTCAGTACTGACCCTCTGACTCTCTGACAGTGCTGCACTCCCTCAGTACTGACCCTCTGACCCTCTGTCAGTGCTGCACTCCCTCAGTACTGACCCTCTGACAGTGCTGCACTGCCTCAGTACTGAACTCTCTGACAGTGCTGCACTGCCTCAGTACTGAAGCCTCTGACAGTGCTGCACTGCCTCAGTACTGAACCTTTGACAGTGCTGCACTGCCTCAGTTCTGACCCTCTGACAGTGCTGCACTGCCTCAGTACTGAACCCTCTGACAGTGCTGCACTGCCTCAGTACTGACCCTCTGACAGTGCTGCACTCCCTCAGTACTGACCCTCTGACAGTGCTGCACTCCCTCAATACTGACCCTCTGACAGTGCTGCACTCCCTCAGTACTGACCCACTGACGCTCTGACAGTGCTGCACTCCCTCAGTACTGACCCACTGACCCTCTGACAGTGCTGCACTGCCTCAGTACTGACCCTCTGACCCTCTGACATTGCTGCAATGCCTCAGTATTTACCCTCTGACAGTGCTGCACTGCATCAGTAATGACCGTCTGACAGTGCTGCACTCCCTCAATACTGACCCTCTGACCCTCTGACAGTGCTGCACTCCCTCAATACTGACCCTCTGACCCTCTGACAGTGCTGCGCTGCCTCAGTACAGACCCTCTGACCCTCTGACAGTGCTGCACTCCCTCAGTACTGACCCTCTGACAGTGCTGCACTCCCTCAATACTGACCCTCTGACCTTCTGACAGTGCTGCACTCCCTCAATACTGACCCTCTGACCCTCTGACAGTGCTGCGCTGCCTCAGTACTGACCCTCTGACCCTCTGACAGTGCTGCACTGCCTCAGTAATGACCCTCTGACAGTGCTGCCCTCCCTCAGTACTGACCCTCTGACAGTGCTGCACTCCCTCAGTACTGACCCTCTGACCCTCTGTCAGTGCTGCAATCCCTCAGTACTGACCCTCTGACAGTGCTGCACTGCCTCAGTACTGAACTCTCTGACAGTGCTGCACTCTGACAGTGCTGCACTCCCTCAGTACTGAACCCTCTGACAGTGCTGCACTACCTCAGTACTGACCCTCTGACAGTGCTGCAATCCCTCAGTACTGACTCTCTGACAATGCTGCACTGCCTCAGTAATGACCCTCTGACTCTCTGACAGTGCTGCACTGCCTCAGTAATGACCTCTGACCCTCTGACAGTGCAGCACTTCCTCAGTACTGACTCTCTGACAGTGCTGCACTGCCTCAGTAATGACCCTCTGACTCTCTGACAGTGCTGCACTGCCTCAGTACTGACACTCTGACTCTCTGACAGTGCTGCACTGCCTCAGTACTGAACCCTCTGACAGTGCTGCACTGCCTCAGTACTGACCCTCTGACAGTGCTGCACTCCCTCAGTACTGACCGGCTGACAGTGCTGCACTGCCTCAGTACTGACCCTCTGACACTCTGACAGTGCTGCACTTCCTCAGTACTGACTCTCTGACCCTCTGACAGTGCTGCACTGCCTCAGTACTGTCCCTCTGACAGTGCTGCACTCCCTCAGCACTGACCCTCTGACAGTGCTGCACTCCCTCAGTTCTGACCCTCTGACAGTGCTGCACTCCCTCAGTACTGACCCTCTGACAGTGCTGCACTGCCTCAATACTGACCCTCTGACCCTCTGACAGTGCTGCACTTCCTCAGTACTGACTCTCTGACCCTCTGACAGTGCTGCACTGCCTCAGTACTGATCCTCTGACTGTGCTGCACTGCCTCAGTACTGACCCTCTGACCCTTTGACAGTGCTGCACTGTCTCAGTTCTGACCCTCTGACAGTGCTGCACTCCCTCAGTACTGACACTCTGACTCTCTGACAGTGCTGCACTACCTCATTACTGACACTCTGACTCTCTGACAGTTCTGCACTGCCTCAGTACTGAACCCTCTGACAGTGCTACACTTCCTCAGTACTGACCCTCTGACAGTGCTGCACTCCCTCAGTACTGACCCTCTGACAGTGCTGCACTCCCTCAGTACTGACCCTCTGACCCTCTGACATTGCTGCACTGCCTCAGTACTTACCCTCTGACAGTGCTGCACTGCCTCAGTAATGACCCTCTGACAGTGCTGCCCTCCCTCAGTCCTGACCCTCTGACAGTGCTGCACTCCCTCAGTACTGACCCTCTGACCCTCTGACATTGCTGCACTGCCTCAGTACTTACCCTCTGACAGTGCTGCACTGCCTCAGTAATGACACTCTGACAATGCTGCACTCCCTCAGTACTGACCCTCTGACAGTGCTGCACTCCCTCAATACTGACCCTCTGACCCTCTGACAGTGATACACTCCCTCAATACTGACCATCTGACGCTCTGACAGTGCTGCACTGCCTCAGTACTGACCCTCTGACCCTCTGACAGTGCTGCACTGCCTCAGTAATGACCCTCTGACAGTGCTGCACTCCCTCAGTACTGACCCTCAGACAGTGCTGCACTCCCTCAATACTGACCCTCTGACCCTCTGACAGTGCTACACTCCCTCAATACTGACCATCTGACGCTCTGACAGTGCTGCACTGCCTTAGTACTGACCCTCTGACCCTCTGACAGTGCTGCACTCCCTCAGTACTGACCCTCTGACAGTGCTGCACTCCCTCAGTACTGACCCTCTGACCCTCTGTCAGTGCTCCACTCCCTCAATACTGACCCTCTGACGCTCTGACAGTGCTGCACTCGCTCAGTACTGACCCTCTGTCAGTGCTGCACTCCCTCAGTACTTACCCTCTGACAGTTCTGCACTGCCTCAGTACTGAACTCTCTGACAGTGCTGCACTGCCTCAGTACTGAACCCTCTGACAGTGCTGCACTGCCTCAGTACTGAACCCTCTGACAGTGCTGCACTGCCTCAGTACTGACCCTCTGACAGTGCTGCACTGCCTCAGTTCTGACCTTCTGATAGTGCTGCACTCCCTCAATACTGACTTTCTGACAGTGCTGCACTGCCTCAGTACGTAACCCTCTGACAGTGCTGCACTGCCTCAGAACTGACCCTCTGACAGTGCTGCACTGCCTCAGTTCTGACCCTTAGACAGTGCTGCAATCCCTCAGTACTGACTCTATGACAGTGCTGCACTGCCTCAGTACTGACCCTCTGACCCTCTGACAGTGCTGCACTGCCTCAGTACTGACCCTCTGACCCCCTGACAGTGCTGCACTCCCTCAATACTGACTCTCTGACAGTGCTGCACTGCCTCAGTACTGACTCTCTGACTCTCTGACAGTGCTGCACTCCCTCAGTACTGAACCCTCTGACAGTGCTGCACGGCCTCAGTAATGACCCTCTGACAGTGCTGCACTCCCTCAGTACTGACCCTCTGCCAGTGCTGCACTCCCTCAATACTGACCCTCTGACAGTGCTGCACTCCCTCAATACTGACCCTCTGAACCTCTGACAGTGCTGCGCTGCCTCAGTACTGACCCTCTGACCCTCTGACAGTGCTGCACTGCCTCAGTAATGACCCTCTGACAGTGCTGCCCTCCCTCAGTACTGACCCTCTGACAGTGCTGCACTCCCTCAGTACTGACCCTCTGACAGTGCTGCACTGCCTCAGTACTGAACTCTCTGACAGTGCTGCACTGCCTCAGTACTGACCCTCTGACCCTCGGACAGTGCTGCACTTCCTCAGTACTGACTCTCTGACCCTCTGACAGTGCTGCACTGCCTCAGTACTGTCCCTCTGACAGTGCTGCACTCCCTCAGCACTGACCCTCTGACAGTGCTGCACTCCCTCAGTACTGACCCTCTGACCCTCTGACAGTGCTGCACTGCCTCAGTACTGACCCTCTGACCCTCTGACAGTGCTGCACTGCCTCAGTACTGACCCTCTGACCCTCTGACAGTGCTGCACTGCCTCAGTAATGACCCTCTGACAGTGCTGCACTCCCTCAGTACTATCCCTCTGACAGTGCTGCACTGCCTCAGTACTGACCCTCTGAACCTCTGACAGTGCTGCACTGCCTCAGTAATGATCCTCTGACAGTGCTGCACTCCCTCAGTACTGACCCTGTGACAGTGCTGCACTCCCTCAGTACTGACCCTCTGACCTTCTGACCCTCTGTCAGTGCTGCTCTCTCTCAATACTGACCCTCTGACCCTCTGACAGTGCTGCACTCCCTCAGTACCGACCCTCTGACAGTGCTGCACTGCCTCAGTACTCACCATCTGACCCTCTGACAGTGCTGCACTGCCTCAGTACTGACCTTCTGACCCTCTGACAGTATGCACTGCCTCAGTACTGACCCTCTGACAGTGCTGCACGCCCTCAGTACTGACCCTCTGACCCTCTGACATTGCTGCACTGCCTCAGTACTTACCCTCTGACAGTGCTGCACTGCCTCAGTAATGACCCTCTGACAGTGCTGCACTCCCTCAGTACTGACCCTCTGACAGTGCTGCACTCCCTCAATACTGACCCTCTGACCCTCTGACAGTGCTGCAATCCCTCAATACTGACCCTCTGACGCTCTGACAGTGCTGCACTGCCTCAGTACTGACACTCTGACCCTCTGACGCTCTGACAGTGCTGCACTCCCTCAGTACTAACCCTCTGTCAGTGCTGCACTCCCTCAGTACTGACCCTCTGACAGTGCTGCACTGCCTCAGTACTGACCCTCTGACAGTGCTGCACTGCCTCAGTTCTGACCCTCTGACTCTCTGACAGTGCTGCACTGCCTCAGTAATGACTCTCTGACTCTCTGACAGTGCTGCACTGCCTCAGTACTGAACCCTCTGACAGTGCTGCACTGCCTCAGTACTGACCCTCTGACAGTGCTGCACTCCCTCAATACTGACCCTCTGACAGTGCTGCACTCCCTCAGTACTGACCCTCTGACCCTCTGACAGTGCTGCACTGCCTCAGAACTGACCCTCTGACCCTCTGACATTGCTGCACTGCCTCAGTATTTACCCTCTGACAGTGCTGCACTCCCTCAGTAATGACCCTCTGACAGTGCTGCACTCCCTCAGTACTGACCCTCTGACCCTCTGACAGTGCTGCACTGCCTCAGCACTGACCCTCTGACCCTCTGACAGTGCTGCACTGCCTCAGTACTGACCCTCTGACCCTCTGACAGTGCTGCACTGCCTCAGTACTGAACTCTCTGACAGTGCTGCACTGCCTCAGTACTGACCCTCTGACCCTCTGACAGTGCTGCACTTCCTCAGTACTGACTCTCTGACCCTCTGACAGTGCTGCACTCCCTCAGCACTGACCCTCTGACAGTGCTGCACTCCCTCAGTACTGACCCTCTGACCCTCTGACAGTGCTGCACTGCCTCAGTACTGTCCCTCTGACCCTCTGACAGTGCTGCACTGCCTCAGTACTGACCCTCTGACCCTCTGACAGTGCTGCACTGCCTCAGTAATGACCCTCTGACAGTGCTGCACTCCCTCAGTACTATCCCTCTGACAGTGCTGCACTGCCTCAGTACTGACCCTCTGACCCTCTGACAGTGCTGCACTTCCTCAGTAATGACCCTCTGACAGTGCTGCACTCCCTCAGTACTGACCCTGTGGCAGTGCTGCACTGCCTCAGTACTGACCCTCTGTCAGTGCTGCACTCCCTCAATACTGACCCTCTGACAGTGCTGCACTCCCTCAGTACTGACCCTCTGACCCTCTGACAGTGCTGCACTGCCTCAGTACTGACCCTCTGACCCTCTGACATTGCTGCACTGCCTCAGTATTTACCCTCTGACAGTGCTGCACTCCCTCAGTAATGACCCTCTGACAGTGCTGCACTCCCTCAGTACTGACCCTCTGACCCTCTGACAGTGCTGCACTGCATCAGTACTGACCCTCTGACCCTCTGACATTGCTGCACTGCCTCAGTACTGACACTCTGACCCTCTGACAGTGCTGCACTGCCTCAGTACTGAACTCTCTGACAGTGCTGCACTGCCTCAGTACTGACCCTCTGACCCTCTGACAGTGCTGCACTTCCTCAGTACTGACTCTCTGACCCTCTGACAGTGCTGCACTCCCTCAGCACTGACCCTCTGACAGTGCTGCACTCCCTCAGTACTGACCCTCTGACCCTCTGACAGTGCTGCACTGCCTCAGTACTGACCCTCTGACCCTCTGACAGTGCTGCACTTCCTCAGTAATGACCCTCTGACAGTGCTGCACTCCCTCAGTACTGACCCTGTGGCAGTGCTGCACTCCCTCAGTACTGACCCTCTGACCTTCTGACCCTATGTCAGTGCTGCTCTCTCTCAATACTGACCCTCTGACCCTCTGACGCTCTGACAGTGCTGCATTCCCTCAGTACTAACCTTCTGTCAGTGCTGCACTCCCTCAGTACTGACCCTCTGACAGTGCTGCACTGCCTCAGTACTGAACTCTCTGACAGTGCTGCACTGCCTCAGTACTGAACCCTCTGACAGTGCTGCACTGCCTCAGTACTGACCCTCTGACAGTGCTGCACTGCCTCAGTACTGAACTCTCTGACAGTGCTGCACTCCCTCAGTACTGACCCTCTGACAGTGCTGCACTGCCTCAGTACTGACCCTCTGACCCTCTGACAGTGCTGCACTTCCTCAGTACTGACTCTCTGACCCTCTGACAGTGCTGCACTGCCTCAGTACTGATCCTCTGACTGTGCTGCACTGCCTCAGTACTGACCCTCTGACCCTCTGACAGTGCTGCACTGTCTCAGTACTGACCCTCTGACAGTGCTGCACTCCCTCAGTACTGACAGTCTGACTCTCTGACAGTGCTGCACTACCTCATTACTGACTCTCTGACTCTCTGACAGTGCTGCACTCCCTCAGTACTGACACTCTGACTCTCTGACAGTGCTGCACTACCTCATTACTGACACTCTGACTCTCTGACAGTGCTGCACTTCCTCAGTACTGACCCTCTGACAGTGCTGCACTCCCTCAGTACTGACCCTCTGACAGTGCTGCACTCCCTCAGTACTGACCCTCTGACCCTCTGACAGTGCTGCACTGCCTCAGTACTGACCCTCTGACAGTGCTGCACTCCCTCAGTACTGACCCTCTGACATTGCTGCACTGCCTCAGTACTTACCCTCTGACAGTGCTGCACTGCCTCAGTAATGACCCTCTGACAGTGCTGCACTCCCTCAGTACTGACCCTCTGACAGTGCTGCACTCCCTCAATACTGACCCTCTGACCCTCTGACAGTGCTGCACTCCCTCAATACTGACCCGCTGACGCTCTGACAGTGCTGCACTGCCTCAGTACTGACCCTCTGACCCTCTGACAGTGCTGCACTGCCTCAGTAATGACCCTCTGACAGTGCTGCCCTCCCTCAGTACTGACCCTCTGACAGTGCTGCACTCCCTCAGTACTGACCCTCTGACCCTCTGTCAGTGCTGCACTCCCTCAATACTGACCCTCTGACGCTCTGACAGTGCTGCACTCCCTCAGTACTGACACTCTGTCAGTGCTGCACTCCCTCAGTACTGACCCTCTGACAGTGCTGCACTGCCTCAGTACTGAACTTTCTGACAGTGCTGCACTGCCTCACTACTGATCCCTCTGACAGTGCTGCACTGCCTCAGTACTGACCCTCTGACAGTGCTGCACTGCCTCAGTTCTGACCCTCTGACAGTGCTGCACTCCCTCAATACTGACTCTCTGACAGTGCTGCACTGCCTCAGTACTGACCCTCTGACTCTCTGACAGTGCTGCACTGACTCAGTAATGACTCTCTGACTCTCTGACAGTGCTGCACTGCCTCAGTACTGAACCCTCTGAAAGTGCTGCACTGCCTCAGTACTGAACCCTCTGACAGTGCTGCACTACCTCAGTACTGACCCTCTGACAGTGCTGCACTCCCTCAGTTCTGACCCTCTGACAGTGCTGCACTCCCTCGTACTGACTCTCTGACAGTGCTGCACTGCCTCAGTACTGACCCTCTGACCCTCTGACAGTGCTGCCCTCCCTCAGTACTGACCCTCTGACAGTGCTGCACTCCCTCAGTACCGACCCTCTGACCCTCTGTCAGTGCTCCACTCCCTCAATACTGACCCTCTGACGCTCTGACAGTGCTGCACTCCCTCAGTACTGACCCTCTGTCAGTGCTGCACTCCCTCAGTACTGACCCTCTGACAGTGCTGCACTGCCTCAGTACTGAACTCTCTGACAGTGCTGCACTGCCTCAGTACTGAACCCTCTGACAGTGCTGCACTGCCTCAGTACTGAACCCTCTGACAGTGCTGCACTGCCTCAGTACTGACCCTCTGACAGTGCTGCACTGCCTCAGTTCTGACCCTCTGACAGTGCTGCACTCCCTCAATACTGACTCTCTGACAGTGCTGCACTGCCTCAGTACTGAACCCTCTGACAGTGCTGCACTGCCTCAGAACTGACCCTCTGACAGTGCTGCACTGCCTCAGTTCTGACCCTCTGACAGTGCTGCAATCCCTCAGTACTGACTCTCTGACAGTGCTGCACTGCCTCAGTACTGACCCTCTGACCCTCTGACAGTGCTGCACTGCCTCAGTACTGACCCTCTGACCCCCTGACAGTGCTGCACTCCCTCAATACTGACTCTCTGACAGTGCTGCACTGCCTCAGTACTGACTCTCTGACTCTCTGACAGTGCTGCACTCCCTCAGTACTGAACCCTCTGACAGTGCTGCACTCCCTCAGTAATGACCCTCTGACAGTGCTGCACTCCCTCAGTACTGACCCTCTGACAGTGCTGCACTCCCTCAATACTGACCCTCTGACAGTGCTGCACTCCCTCAATACTGACCCTCTGACACTCTGACAATGCTGCGCTGCCTCAGTACTGACCCTCTGACCCTCTGACAGTGCTGCACTGCCTCAGTAATGACCCTCTGACAGTGCTGTCCTCCCTCAGTACTGACCCTCTGACAGTGCTGCACTCCCTCAGTACTGACCCTCTGACAGTGCTGCACTGCCTCAGTACTGAACTCTCTGACAGTGCTGCACTGCCTCAGTACTGACCCTCTGACCCTCTGACAATGCTGCACTTCCTCAGTACTGACTCTCTGACCCTCTGACAGTGCTGCACTGCCTCAGTGCTGTCCCTCTGACAGTGCTGCACTCCCTCAGCACTGACCCACTGACAGTGCTGCACTCCCTCAGTACTGACCCTCTGACCCTCTGACAGTGCTGCACTGCCTCAGTACTGACCCTCTGACCCTCTGACAGTGCTGCACTGCCTCAGTACTGACCCTCTGACCCTCTGACAGTGCTGCACTGCCTCAGTAATGACCCTCTGACAGTGCTGCACTCCCTCAGTACTATCCCTCTGACAGTGCTGCACTGCCTCAGTACTGACCCTCTGACCCTCTGACAGTGCTGCACTGCCTCAGTAATGATCCTCTGACAGTGCTGCACTCCCTCAGTACTGACCCTGTGACAGTGCTGCACTCCCTCAGTACTGACCCTCTGACCTTCTGACCCTCTGTCAGTGCTGCTCTCTCTCAATACTGACCCTCTGACCCTCTGACAGTGCTGCACTCCCTCAGTACCGACCCTCTGACAGTGCTGCACTGCCTCAGTACTGACCCTCTGACCCTCTGACAGTGCTGCACTGCCTCAGTACTGACCCTCTGACAGTGCTGCACGCCCTCAGTACTGACCCTCTGACCCTCTGACATTGCTGCACTGCCTCAGTACTTACCCTCTGACAGTGCTGCACTGCCTCAGTAATGACCCTCTGTCAGTGCTGCACTCCCTCAGTACTGACCCTCTGACAGTGCTGCACTCCCTCAATACTGACCCTCTGACCCTCTGACAGTGCTGCAATCCCTCAATACTGACCCTCTGACGCTCTGACAGTGCTGCCCTGCCTCAGTACTGACCTTCTGACGCTCTGACGCTCTGACAGTGCTGCACTCCCTCAGTACTAACCCTCTGTCAGTGCTGCACTCCCTCAGTACTGACCCTCTGACAGTGCTGCACTGCCTCAGTACTGACCCTCTGACAGTGCTGCACTGCCTCAGTTCTGACCCTCTGACTCTCTGACAGTGCTGTACTGCCTCAGTAATGACTCTCTGACTCACTGACAGTGCTGCACTGCCTCAGTACTGAACCCTCTGACAGTGCTGCACTGCCTCAGTACTGACCCTCTGACAGTGCTGCACTCCCTCAATACTGACCCTCTGACAGTGCTGCACTCCCTCAGTACTGACCCTCTGACCTTCTGACCCTCTGTCAGTGCTGCTCTCTCTCAATACTGACCCTCTGACCCTCTGACAGTGCTGCACTCCCTCAGTACCGACCCTCTGACAGTGCTGCACTGCCTCAGTACTGACCCTCTGACCCTCTGACAGTGCTGCACTGCCTCAGTAATGACCCTCTGACAGTGCTGTCCTCCCTCAGTACTGACCCTCTGACAGTGCTGCACTTCCTCAGTAATGACCCTCTGACTGTGCTGCACTGCCTCAGTTCTGACCCTCTGTCAGTGCTGCTCTCTCTCAATACTGACCCTCTGACCCTCTGACAGTGCTGCACTCCCTCAGTACCGACCCTCTGACAGTGCTGCACTGCCTCAGTACTGACCCTCTGACCCTCTGACAGTGCTGCACTGCCTCAGTACTGACCCTCTGACAGTGCTGCACGCCCTCAGTACTGACCCTCTGACCCTCTGACATTGCTGCACTGCCTCAGTACTTACCCTCTGACAGTGCTGCACTGCCTCAGTAATGACCCTCTGTCAGTGCTGCACTCCCTCAGTACTGACCCTCTGACAGTGCTGCACTCCCTCAATACTGACCCTCTGACCCTCTGACAGTGCTGCAATCCCTCAATACTGACCCTCTGACGCTCTGACAGTGCTGCCCTGCCTCAGTACTGACCTTCTGACGCTCTGACGCTCTGACAGTGCTGCACTGCCTCAGTACTGAACTCTCTGACAGTGCTGCACTGCCTCAGTACTGAACCCTCTGACAGTGCTGCACTGCCTCAGTACTGAACCCTCTGACAGTGCTGCACTTCCTCAGTAATGACCCTCTGACTGTGCTGCACTGCCTCAGTTCTGACCCTCTGACAGTGCTGCACTCCCTCAATACTGACTCTCTGACAGTGCTGCACTGCCTCAGTACTGAACCCTCTGACAGTGCTGCACTGCCTCAGAACTGACCCTCTGACAGTGCTGCACTGCCTCAGTTCTGACCCTCTGACAGTGCTGCAATTCCTCAGTACTGACTCTCTGACAGTGCTGCACTGCCTCAGTACTGACCCTCGGACCCTCTGACAGTGCTGCACTGCCTCAGTACTGACCCTCTGACCCCCTGACAGTGCTGCACTCCCTCAATACTGACTCTCTGACAGTGCTGCACTGCCTCAGTACTGACTCTCTGACTCTCTGACAGTGCTGCACTCCCTCAGTACTGAACCCTCTGACAGTGCTGCACTCCCTCAGTAATGACCCTCTGACAGTGCTGCACTCCCTCAGTACTGACCCTCTGACAGTGCTGCACTCCCTCAATACTGACCCTCTGACAGTGCTGCACTCCCTCAATACTGACCCTCTGACACTCTGACAGTGCTGCGCTGCCTCAGTACTGACCCTCTGACCCTCTGACAGTGCTGCACTGCCTCAGTAATGACCCTCTGACAGTGCTGTCCTCCCTCAGTACTGACCCTCTGACAGTGCTGCACTCCCTCAGTACTGACCCTCTGACAGTGCTGCACTGCCTCAGTACTGAACTCTCTGACAGTGCTGCACTGCCTCAGTACTGACCCTCTGACCCTCTGACAATGCTGCACTTCCTCAGTACTGACTCTCTGACCCTCTGACAGTGCTGCACTGCCTCAGTGCTGTCCCTCTGACAGTGCTGCACTCCCTCAGCACTGACCCACTGACAGTGCTGCACTCCCTCAGTACTGACCCTCTGACCCTCTGACAGTGCTGCACTGCCTCGGTACTGACCCTCTGACCCTCTGACAGTGCTGCACTGCCTCAGTACTGACCCTCTGACCCTCTGACAGTGCTGCACTGCCTCAGTAATGACCCTCTGACAGTGCTGCACTCCCTCAGTACTATCCCTCTGACAGTGCTGCACTGCCTCAGTACTGACCCTCTGACCCTCTGACAGTGCTGCACTGCCTCAGTAATGATCCTCTGACAGTGCTGCACTCCCTCAGTACTGACCCTGTGACAGTGCTGCACTCCCTCAGTACTGACCCTCTGACCTTCTGACCCTCTGTCAGTGCTGCTCTCTCTCAATACTGACCCTCTGACCCTCTGACAGTGCTGCACTCCCTCAGTACCGACCCTCTGACAGTGCTGCACTGCCTCAGTACTGACCCTCTGACCCTCTGACAGTGCTGCACTGCCTCAGTACTGACCTTCTGACCCTCTGACAGTGCTGCACTGCCTCAGTACTGACCCTCTGACAGTGCTGCACGCCCTCAGTACTGACCCTCTGACCCTCTGACATTGCTGCACTGCCTCAGTACTTACCCTCTGACAGTGCTGCACTGCCTCAGTAATGACCCTCTGTCAGTGCTGCACTCCCTCAGTACTGACCCTCTGACAGTGCTGCACTCCCTCAATACTGACCCTCTGTCCCTCTGACAGTGCTGCAATCCCTCAATACTGACCCTCTGACGCTCTGACAGTGCTGCACTGCCTCAGTACTGACCTTCTGACGCTCTGACGCTCTGACAGTGCTGCACTCCCTCAGTACTAACCCTCTGTCAGTGCTGCACTCCCTCAGTACTGACCCTCTGACAGTGCTGCACTGCCTCAGTACTGACCCTCTGACAGTGCTGCACTGCCTCAGTTCTGACCCTCTGACTCTCTGACAGTGCTGCACTGCCTCAGTAATGACTCTCTGACTCACTGACAGTGCTGCACTGCCTCAGTACTGAACCCTCTGACAGTGCTGCACTGCCTCAGTACTGACCCTCTGACAGTGCTGCACTCCCTCAATACTGACCCTCTGACAGTGCTGCACTCCCTCAGTACTGACCCTCTGACCCTCTGACAGTGCTGCACTGCCTCAGTACTGACCCTCTGACCCTCTGACATTGCTGCACTGCCTCAGTATTTACCCTCTGACAGTGCTGCACTCCCTCAGTAATGACCCTCTGACAGTGCTGCACTCCCTCAGTACTGACCCTCTGACAGTGCTGCACTCCCTCAATACTGACACTCTGACCCTCTGACAGTGCTGCACTCCCTCAATACTGACCCTTTGACCCTCTGACAGTGCTGCACTGCCTCAGTAATGACCCTCTGACAGTGCTGCCCTCCCTCAGTACTGACACTCTGACCCTCTGACAGTGCTGCACTCCCTCAATACTGACCCTTTGACCCTCTGACAGTGCTGCACTGCCTCAGTAATGACCCTCTGACAGTGCTGCCCTCCCTCAGTACTGACCCTCTGACAGTGCTGCACTGCCTCAGTACTGACCCTCTGACCCTCTGACAGTGCTGCACTTCCTCAGTACTGACTCTCTGACCCTCTGACAGTGCTGCACTCCCTCAGCACTGACCCTCTGACAGTGCTGCACTCCCTCAGTACTGACCCTCTGACCCTCTGACAGTGCTGCACTGCCTCAGTACTGACCCTCTGACCCTCTGACAGTGCTGCACTGCCTCAGTACTGACCCTCTGACCCTCTGACAGTGCTGCACTGCCTCAGTAATGACCCTCTGACAGTGCTGCACTACCTCAGTACTATCCCTCTGACAGTGCTGCACTGCCTCAGTACTGACCCTCTGACCCTCTGACAGTGCTGCACTTCCTCAGTAATGACCCTCTGACAGTGCTGCACTCCCTCAGTACTGACCCTGTGGCAGTGCTGCACTCCCTCAGTACTGACCCTCTGACCTTCTGACCCTCTGTCAGTGCTGCTCTCTCTCAATTCTGACCCTCTGACCCTCTGACGCTCTGACAGTGCTGCATTCCGTCAGTACTAACCTTCTGTCAGTGCTGCACTGCCTCAGTACTGAACTCTCTGACAGTGCTGCACTGCCTCAGTACTGAACCCTCTGAGAGTGCTGCACTGCCTCAGTACTGAACTCTCTGACAGTGCTGCACTGCCTCAGTACTGAACCCTCTGACAGTGCTGCACTGCCTCAGTACTGACCCTCTGACAGTGCTGCACTCCCTCAGTTCTGACCCTCTGACAGTGCTGCACTCCCTCAGTACTGACCCTCTGACAGTGCTGCACTGCCTCAGTACTGACCCTCTGACCCTCTGACAGTGCTGCACTTCCTCAGTACTGACTCTCTGACCCTCTGACAGTGCTGCACTGCCTCAGTACTGATCCTCTGACTGTGCTGCACTGCCTCAGTACTGACCCTCTGACCCTCTGACAGTGCTGCACTGTCTCAGTACTGACCCTCTGACAGTGCTGCACTCCCTCAGTACTGACAGTCTGACTCTCTGACAGTGCTGCACTACCTCATTACTGACACTCTGACTCTCTGACAGTGCTGCACTTCCTCAGTACTGACCCTCTGACAGTGCTGCACTCCCTCAGTACTGACCCTCTGACAGTGCTGCACTCCCTCAGTACTGACCCTCTGACCCTCTGACAGTGCTGCACTGCCTCAGTACTGACCCTCTGACAGTGCTGCACTCCCTCAGTACTGACCTTCTGACATTGCTGCACTGCCTCAGTACTTACCCTCTGACAGTGCTGCACTGCCTCAGTAATGACCCTCTGACAGTGCTGCACTCCCTCAGTACTGACCCTCTGACAGTGCTGCACTCCCTCAATACTGACCCTCTGACCCTCTGACAGTGCTGCACTCCCTCAATACTGACCCGCTGACGCTCTGACAGTGCTGCACTGCCTCAGTACTGACCCTCTGACCCTCTGACAGTGCTGCACTGCCTCAGTAATGACCCTCTGACAGTGCTGCCCTCCCTCAGTACTGACCCTCTGACAGTGCTGCACTCCCTCAGTACTGACCCTCTGACCCTCTGTCAGTGCTGCACTCCCTCAATACTGACCCTCTGACGCTCTGACAGTGCTGCACTCCCTCAGTACTGACCCTCTGTCAGTGCTGCACTCCCTCAGTACTGACCCTCTGACAGTGCTGCACTGCCTCAGTACTGAACTCTCTGACAGAGCTGCACTGCCTCAGTACTGATGCCTCTGACAGTGCTGCACTGCCTCAGTACTGACCCTCTGACAGTGCTGCACTGCCTCAGTTCTGACCCTCTGACAGTGCTGCACTCCTTCAATACTGACTCTCTGACAGTGCTGCACTGCCTCAGTACTGACCCTCTGACTCTCTGACACTGCTGCACTGACTCAGTAATGACTCTCTGACTCTCTGACAGTGCTGCACTGCCTCAGTACTGAACCCTCTGACAGTGCTGCGCTGCCTCAGTACTGAGCCCTCTGACAGTGCTGCACTACCTCAGTACTGACCCTCTGACAGTGCAGCACTCCCTCAGTTCTGACCATCTGACAGTGCTGCACTCCCTCGTACTGACTCTCTGACAGTGCTGCACTGCCTCAGTACTGACCCTCTGACCCTCTGACAGTGCTGCACTTCCTCAGTACTGACTCTCTGACAGTGCTGCACTCCCTCAGTACTGACCCTGTGACAGTGCTGCACTCCCTCAGTACTGACCCTCTGACCTTCTGACCCTCTGTCAGTGCTGCTCTCTCTCAATACTGACCCTCTGACGCTCTGACAGTGCTGCATTCCCTCAGTACTAACCCTCTGTCAGTGCTGCACTCCCTCAGTACTGACCCTCTGACAGTGCTGCACTGCCTCAGTACTGAACTCTCTGACAGTGCTGCACTGCCTCAGTACTGAACCCTCTGACAGTGCTGCACTGCCTCAGTACTGACCCTCTGACAGTGCTGCACTCCCTCAGTTCTGACCCTCTGACAGTGCTGCACTGCCTCAGTACTGACCCTCTGACAGTGCTGCACTGCCTCAGTACTGACCCTCTGACAGTGCTGCACTGCCTCAGTACTGAACTCTCTGACAGTGCTTCACTGCCTCAGTACTGAACCCTCTGTCAGTGCTGCACTCCCTCAGTACTGACCCTCTGACAGTGCTGCACTGCCTCAGTACTGAACTCTCTGACAGTGCTGCACTGCCTCAGTACTGAACCCTCTGACAGTGCTGCACTGCCTCAGTACTGACCCTCTGACAGTGCTGCACTCCCTCAGTTCTGACCCTCTGACAGTGCTGCACTCCCTCAGTACTGACCCTCTGACAGTGCTGCACTCCCTCAGTACTGACCCTCTGACCCTCTGACAGTGCTGTACTTCCTCAGTACTGACCCTCTGACAGTGCTGCACTGCCTCAGCACTGACCCTCTGACAGTGCTGCACTTCCTCAGCACTGACTCTCTGACCCTCTGACAGTGCTGCACTGCGTCAGTACTGACCCTCTGACTGTGCTGCACTGCCTCAGTAATGACCCTCTGACTCTCTGACAGTGCTGCACTGCCTCAGTACTGACACTCTGACCCTCTGACAGTGCTGCACTCCCTCAGTACTGACCCTCTGACAGTGCTGCACACCCTCAGTACTGACCCTCTGACCCTCTGACAGTGCTGCACTCCCTCAGTACTGACCCTCTGACCCTCTGACAGTGTTGCACTGCCTCAGTACTGACCCTCTGACCGTCTGACAGTGCTGCACTGCCTCAGTAATGACCCTCTGACAGTGCTGCACTGCCTCAGTACTGACCCTCTGACAGTGCTGCATTCCCTCAATACTGACCCTCTGACTCTCTGACAGTGCTGCACTGCCTCAGGACTGAAACCTCTGACAGTGCTGCACTGCCTCAGTACTGACCCTCTGACAGTGCTGCACTCCCTCAGTTCTGACCCTCTGACAGTGCTGCACTTCCTCAGTACTGACCCTCTGACAGTGCTGCACTGCCTCAGCCCTGACCCTCTGACAGTGCTGCACCTCCTCAGCACTGACTCTCTGACCCTCTGACAGTGCTGCACTGCCTCAGTACTGACCCTCTGACTGTGCTGCACTTCCTCAGTAATGACCCTCTGACCCTCTGACAGTGCTGCACTGCCTCAGTACTGACACTCTGACCGTCTGACAGTGCTGCACTGCCTCAGTACTGACCCTCTGACAGTGCTGCACTGCCTCAGTACTGACCCTCTGACAGTGCTGCATTCCCTCAATACTGACCCTCTGACCCTCTGACAGTGCTGCACTCCCTCAATACTGACCCTCTGACCCTCTGACAGTGCTGCGCTGCCTCAGTACTGACCCTCTGACCCTCTGACAGTGCTGCACTGCCTCAGTAATGACCCTCTGACAGTGCTGCACTCCCTCAGTACTGACCCTCTGACAGTGCTGCACTGCCTCAGTACTGAACTCTCTGACAGTGCTGCACTGCCTCAGTACTGACCCTCAGACCCTCTGACAGTGCTGCACTTCCTCAGTACTGACTCTCTGACCCTCTGACAGTGCTGCACTCCCTCAGCACTGACCCTCTGACAGTGCTGCACTCCCTCAGTACTGACCCTCTGACCCTCTGACAGTGCTGCACTGCCTCAGTACTGACCCTCTGACCCTCTGACAGTGCTGCACTGCCTCAGTAATGACCCTCTGACAGTGCTGCACTCCCTCAGTACTATCCCTCTGACAGTGCTGCACTGCCTCAGTACTGACCCTCTGACCCTCTGACAGTGCTGCACTTCCTCAGTAATGACCCTCTGACAGTGCTGCACTCCCTCAGTACTGACCCTGTGGCAGTGCTGCACTCCCTCAGTACTGACCCTCTGACCTTCTGACCCTCTGTCAGTGCTGCTCTCTCTCAATACTGACCCTCTGACCCTCTGACGCTCTGACAGTGCTGCATTCCCTCAGTACTAACCTTCTGTCAGTGCTGCACTCCCTCAGTACTGACCCTCTGACAGTGCTGCACTGCCTCAGTACTGAACTCTCTGACAGTGCTGCACTGCCTCAGTACTGAACCCTCTGACAGTGCTGCACTGCCTCAGTACTGACCCTCTGACAGTGCTGCACTCCCTCAGTTCTGACCCTCTGACAGTGCTGCACTCCCTCAGTACTGACCCTCTGACAGTGCTGCACTGCCTCAGTACTGACCCTCTGACCCTCTGACAGTGCTGCACTTCCTCAGTACTGACTCTCTGACCCTCTGACAGTGCTGCACTGCCTCAGTACTGATCCTCTGACTGTGCTGCACTGCCACAGTACTGACCCTCTGACCCTCTGACAGTGCTGCACTGTCTCAGTACTGACCCTCTGACAGTGCTGCACTCCCTCAGTACTGACACTCTGACTCTCTGACAGTGCTGCACTACCTCATTACTGACTCTCTGACTCTCTGACAGAGCTACACTCCCTCAGTACTGACACTCTGACTCTCTGACAGTGATGCACTACCTCATTACTGACACTCTGACTCTCTGACA
This sequence comes from Chiloscyllium plagiosum, assembly GCF_037043375.1. Lineage (NCBI taxonomy): Eukaryota > Metazoa > Chordata > Chondrichthyes > Orectolobiformes > Hemiscylliidae > Chiloscyllium > Chiloscyllium plagiosum. Next base: position 114,714,478 of record NW_028270147.1, read on the forward strand.
GTGCTGCACTTCCTCAGTACTGACCCTCTGACAGTGCTGCACTCCCTCAGTACTGACCCTCTGACAGTGCTGCACTCCCTCAGTACTGACCCTCTGACAGTGCTGCACTGCCTCAGTACTGACCCTCTGACAGTGCTGCACTCCCTCAGTACTGACCCTCTGACATTGCTGCAGTGCCTCAGTACTTACCCTCTGACAGTGCTGCACTGCCTCAGTAATGACCCTCTGACAGTGCTGCACTCCCTCAGTACTGACCCTCTGACAGTGCTGCACTCCCTCAATAATGACCCTCTGACCCTCTGACAGTGCTGCACTCCCTCAATACTGACCCGCTGACGCTCTGACAGTGCTGCACTGCCTCAGTACTGACCCTCTGACCCTCTGACAGTGCTGCACTGCCTCAGTAATGACCCTCTGACAGTGTTGCCCTCCCTCAGTACTGACCCTCTGACAGTGCTGCACTCCCTCAGTACTGACCCTCTGACCCTCTGTCAGTGCTGCACTCCCTCAATACTGACCCTCTGACGCTCTGACAGTGCTGCACTCCCTCAGTACTGACCCTCTGTCAGTGCTGCACTCCCTCAGTACTGACCCTCTGACAGTGCTGCACTGCCTCAGTACTGAACTCTCTGACAGTGCTGCACTGCCTCAGTACTGATCCCTCTGACAGTGCTGCACTGCCTCAGTACTGACCCTCTGACAGTGCTGCACTGCCTCAGTTCTGACCCTCTGACAGTGCTGCACTCCCTCAATACTGACTCTCTGACAGTGCTGCACTGCCTCAGTACTGACCCTCTGACTCTCTGACAGTGCTGCACTGAAACAGTAATGACTCTCTGACTCTCTGACAGTGCTGCACTGCCTCAGTACTGAACCCTCTGACAGTGCTGCACTGCCTCAGTACTGAACCCTCTGACAGTGCTGCACTACTTCAGTACTGACCCTCTGACAGTGCTGCACTCCCTCAGTTCTGACCCTCTGACAGTGCTGCACTCCCTCGTTCTGACGCTCTGACAGTGATGCTCTGCCTCAGTACTGACCTTCTGACCCTCTGACAGTGCTGCACTTCCTCAGTACTGACTCTCTGACAGTGCTGCACTCCCTCAGTACTGACCCTGTGACAGTGCTGCACTCCCTCAGTACTGACCCTCTGACCTTCTGACCCTCTGTCAGTGCTGCTCTCTCTCAATACTGACCCTCTGACGCTCTGACAGTGCTGCATTCCCTCAGTACTAACCCTCTGTCAGTGCTGCACTGCCTCAGTACTGACCCTCTGACAGTGCTGCACTCCCTCAGTTCTGACCCTCTGACAGTGCTGCACTGCCTCAGTACTGAACCCTCTGACAGTGCTGCACTGCCTCAGTACTGACCCTCTGACAGTGCTGCACTCCCTCAGTTCTGACCCTCTGACAGTGCTGCACTGCCTCAGTACTGACCCTCTGACAGTGCTGCACTGCCTCAGTACTGACCCTCTGACCCTCTGACAGTGCTGCACTTCCTCAGTACTGACCCTCTGACAGTGCTGCACTGCCTCAGCACTGACCCTCTGACAGTGCTGCACTTCCTCAGCACTGACTCTCTGACCCTCTGACAGTGCTGCACTGCCTCAGTACTGACCCTCTGACTGTGCTGCACTGCCTCAGTAATGACCCTCTGACACTCTGACAGTGCTGCACTGCCTCAGTACTGACACTCTGACCCTCTGACAGTGCTGCACTCCCTCAGTACTGACCCTCTGACAGTGCTGCACTCCCTCAGTACTGACCCTCTGACCCTCTGACAGTGCTGCACTCCCTCAGTACTGACCCTCTGACCCTCTGACAGTGTTGCACTGCCTCAGTACTGACCCTCTGACCGTCTGACAGTGCTGCACTGCCTCAGTAATGACCCTCTGACAGTGCTGCACTGCCTCAGTACTGACCCTCTGACAGTGCTGCATTCCCTCAATACTGACCCTCTGACTCTCTGACAGTGCTGCACTGCCTCAGTACTGAACCCTCTGACAGTGCTGCACTGCCTCAGTACTGACCCTCTGACAGTGCTGCACTCCCTCAGTTCTGACCCTCTGACAGTGCTGCACTTCCTCAGTACTGACCCTCTGACAGTGCTGCACTGCCTCAGCACTGACCCTCTGACAGTGCTGCACCTCCTCAGCACTGACTCTCTGACCCTCTGACAGTGCTGCACTCCCTCAATACTGACCCTCTGACGCTCTGACAGTGCTGCACTCCCTCAGTACTGACCCTCTGTCAGTGCTGCACTCCCTCAGTACTGACCCTCTGACAGTGCTGCACTGCCTCAGTACTGAACTCTCTGACAGTGCTGCACTGCCTCAGTACTGATCCCTCTGACAGTGCTGCACTGCCTCAGTACTGACCCTCTGACAGTGCTGCACTCCCTCAGTTCTGACCCTCTGACAGTGCTGCACTCCCTCAATACTGACTCTCTGACAGTGCTGCACTGCCTCAGTACTGACCCTCTGACTCTGACAGTGCTGCACTGACTCAGTAATGACTCTCTGACTCTCTGACAGTGCTGCACTACCTCAGTACTGAACCCTCTGACAGTGCTGCACTGCCTCAGTACTGAACCCTCTGACAGTGCTGCACTACCTCAGTACTGACCCTCTGACAGTGCTGCACTCCCTCAGTTCTGACCCTCTGACAGTGCTGCACTCCCTCGTACTGACTCTCTGACAGTGCTGCACTGCCTCAGTACTGACCTTCTGACCCTCTGACAGTGCTGCACTTCCTCAGTACTGACTCTCTGACAGTGCTGCACTCCCTCAGTACTGACCCTGTGACAGTGCTGCACTCCCTCAGTACTGACCCTCTGACCTTCTGACCCTCTGTCAGTGCTGCTCTCTCTCAATACTGACCCTCTGACCCTCTGACAGTGCAGCACTCCCTCAGTTCTGACCCTCTGACAGTCTGCACTCCCTCAGTACTGACCCTCTGACAGTGCTGCACTCCCTCAGTACTGACCCTCTGACCCTCTGACAGTGCTGCACTTCCTCAGTACTGACCCTCTGACAGTGCTGCACTGCCTCAGCACTGACCCTCTGACAGTGCTGCACTTCCTCAGCACTGACTCTCTGACCCTCTGACAGTGCTGCACTGCCTCAGTACTGACCCTCTGACTGTGCTGCACTGCCTCAGTAATGACCCTCTGACTCTCTGACAGTGCTGCACTGCCTCAGTACTGACACTCTGACCCTCTGACAGTGCTGCACTCCCTCAGTACTGACCCACTGACAGTGCTGCACTCCCTCAGTACTGACCCTCTGACCCTCTGACAGTGCTGTACTCCCTCAGTACTGACCCTCTGACCCTCTGACAGTGTTGCACTGCCTCAGTACTGACCCTCTGACCGTCTGACAGTGCTGCACTGCCTCAGTAATGACCCTCTGACAGTGCTACACTGCCTCAGTACTGACCCTCTGACAGTGCTGCATTCCCTCAATACTGACCCTCTGACTCTCTGACAGTGCTGCACTGCCTCAGTACTGAACCCTCTGACAGTGCTGCACTGCCTCAGTACTGACCCTCTGACAGTGCTGCACTCCCTCAGTTCTGACCCTCTGACAGTGCTGCACTTCCTCAGTACTGACCCTCTGACAGTGCTGCACTGCCTCAGCACTGACCCTCTGACAGTGCTGCACCTCCTCAGCACTGACTCTCTGACCCTCTGACAGTGCTGCACTGCCTCAGTACTGACCCTCTGACTGTGCTGCACTTCCTCAGTAATGACCCTCTGACTCTCTGACAGTGCTGCACTGCCTCAGTACTGACACTCTGACCCTCTGACAGTGCTGCACTCCCTCAGTACTGACCCTCTGACAGTGCTGCACTCCCTCAGTACTGACCCTCTGACCCTCTGACAGTGCTGCACTCCCTCAGTACTGACCCTCTGACCCTCTGACAGTGTTGCACTGCCTCAGTACTGACCCTCTGACCGTCTGACAGTGCTGCACTGCCTCAGTAATGACCCTCTGACAGTGCTGCACTGCCTCAGTACTGACCCTCTGACAGTGCGGCATTCCCTCAATACTGACCCTCTGACCCTCTGACAGTGCTGCACTCCCTCAATACTGACCCTCTGACCCTCTGACAGTGCTGCACTGCCTCAGTACTGACCCTCTGACCCTCTGACAGTGCTGCACTGCCTCAGTACTGACCCTCTGACCCTCTGACATTGCTGCACTGCCTCAGTAATTACCCTCTGACAGTGCTGCACTCCCTCAGTAATGACCCTCTGACAGTGCTGCACTGCCTCAGTACTGACCCTCTGACAGTGCTGCACTCCCTAAATACTGACCCTCTGACCCTCTGACAGTGCTGCGCTGCCTCAGTACTGACCCTCTGACAGTGCTGCACTGCCTCAGTAATGACCCTCTGACAGTGCTGCCCTCCCTCAGTACTGACCCTCTGACAGTGCTGCACTGCCTCAGTACTGAACTCTCTGACAGTGCTGCACTGCCTCAGTACTGACTCTCTGACCCTCTGACATTGCTGCACTTCCTCAGTACTGACTCTCTGACCCTCTGACAGTGCTGCACTCCCTCAGCACTGACCCTCTGACAGTGCTGCACTCCCTCAGTACTGACCCTCTGACCCTCTGACAGTGCTGCACTGCCTCAGTACTGACCCTCTGACCCTCTGACAGTGCTGCACTGCCTCAGTACTGACCCTCTGACCCTCTGACAGTGCTGCACTGCCTCAGTAATGACCCTCTGACAGTGCTGCACTCCCTCAGTACTATCCCTCTGACAGTGCTGCACTGCCTCAGTACTGACCCTCTGACCCTCTGACAGTGCTGCACTTCCTCAGTAATGACCCCCTGACAGTGCTGCACTCCCTCAGTACTGACCCTGTGGCAGTGCTGCACTCCCTCAGTACTGACCCTCTGACCTTCTGACCCTCTGTCAGTGCTGCTCTCTCTCAATACTGACCCTCTGACCCTCTGACGCTCTGACAGTGCTGCATTCCCTCAGTACTAACCTACTGTCAGTGCTGCACTCCCTCAGTACTGACCCTCTGACAGTGCTGCACTGCCTCAGTACTGAACTCTCTGACAGTGCTGCACTGCCTCAGTACTGAACCCTCGGACAGTGCTGCACTGCCTCAGTACTGACCCTCTGACAGTGCTGCACTCCCTCAGTACTGACCCTCTGACAGTGCTGCACTCCCTCAGTACTGACCCTCTGACAGTGCTGCACTGCCTCAGTACTGACACTCTGACCCTCTGACAGTGCTGCACTTCCTCAGTACTGACTCTCTGACCCTCTGACAGTGCTGCACTGCCTCAGTACTGATCCTCTGACTGTGCTGCACTGCCTCAGTACTGACCCTCTGACCCTCTGACAGTGCTGCACTGTCTCAGTACTGACCCTCTGACAGTGCTGCACTCCCTCAGTACTGACACTCTGACTCTCTGACAGTGCTGCACTACCTCATTACTGACTCTCTGACTCTCTGACAGAGCTGCACTCCCTCAGTACTGACACTCTGACTCTCTGACAGTGCTGCACTACCTCATTACTGACACTCTGACTCTCTGACAGTGCTGCACTTCCTCAGTACTGACCCTCTGACAGTGCTGCACTCCCTCAGTACTGACCCTCTGACAGTGCTGCACTCCCTCAGTACTGACCCTCTGACCCTCTGACAGTGCTGCACTGCCTCAGTACTGACCCTCTGACAGTGCTGCACTCCCTCAGTACTGACCCTCTGACATTGCTGCACTGCCTCAGTACTTACCCTCTGACAGTGCTGCACTGCCTCAGTAATGACCCTCTGACAGTGCTGCACTCCCTCAGTACTGACCCTCTGACAGTGCTGCACTCCCTCAATACTGACCCTCTGACCCTCTGACAGTGCTGCACTCCCTCAATACTGACCCGCTGACGCTCTGACAGTGCTGCACTGCCTCAGTACTGACCCTCTGACCCTCTGACAGTGCTGCACTGCCTCAGTAATGACCCTCTGACAGTGCTGCCCTCCCTCAGTACTGACCCTCTGACAGTGCTGCACTCCCTCAGTACTGACCCTCTGACCCTCTGTCAGTGCTGCACTCCCTCAATACTGACCCTCTGACGCTCTGACAGTGCTGCACTCCCTCAGTACTGACCCTCTGTCAGTGCTGCACTCCCTCAGTACTGACACTCTGACAGTGCTGCACTGCCTCAGTACTGAACTCTCTGACAGTGCTGCACTGCCTCAGTACTGATCCCTCTGACAGTGCTGCACTGCCTCAGTACTGACCCTCTGACAGTGCTGCACTGCCTTAGTTCTGACCCTCTGACAGTGCTGCACTCCCTCAATACTGACTCTCTGACAGTGCTGCACTGCCTCAGTACTGACCCTCTGACTCTCTGACAGTGCTGCACTGACTCAGTAATGACTCTCTGACTCTCTGACAGTGCTGCACTGCCTCAGTACTGAACCCTCTGACAGTGCTGCACTGCCTCAGTACTGAACCCTCTGACAGTGCTGCACTACCTCAGTACTGACCCTCTGACAGTGCTGCACTCCCTCAGTTCTGACCCTCTGACAGTGCTGCACTCCCTCGTACTGACTCTCTGACAGTGCTGCACTGCCTCAGTACTGACCTTCTGACCCTCTGACAGTGCTGCACTTCCTCAGTACTGACTCTCTGACAGTGCTGCACTCCCTCAGTACTGACCCTGTGACAGTGCTGCACTCCCTCAGTACTGACCCTCTGACCTTCTGACCCTCTGTCAGTGCTGCTCTCTCTCAATACTGACCCTCTGACGCTCTGACAGTGCTGCATTCCCTCAGTACTAACCCTCTGTCAGTGCTGCACTGCCTCAGTACTGACCCTCTGACAGTGCTGCACTCCCTCAGTTCTGACCCTCTGACAGTGCTGCACTGCCTCAGTACTGAACCCTCTGACAGTGCTGCACTGCCTCAGTACTGACCCTCTGACAGTGCTGCACTCCCTCAGTTCTGACCCTCTGACAGTGCTGCACTGCCTCAGTACTGACCTTCTGACAGTGCTGCACTGCCTCAGTACTGACCCTCTGACCCTCTGACAGTGCTGCACTTCCTCAGTACTGACCCTCTGACAGTGCTGCACTGCCTCAGCACTGACCCTCTGACAGTGCTGCACTTCCTCAGCACTGACTCTCTGACCCTCTGACAGTGCTGCACGGCCTCAGTACTGACCCTCTGACTGTGCTGCACTGCCTCAGTAATGACCCTCTGACTCTCTGACAGTGCTGCACTGCCTCAGTACTGACACTCTGACCCTCTGACAGTGCTGCACTCCCTCAGTACTGACCCTCTGACCCTCTGACAGTGTTGCACTGCCTCATTCCTGACTCTCTGACTCTCTGACAGAGCTGCACTCCCTCAGTACTGACACTCTGACTCTCTGACAGTGCTGCACTACCTCATTACTGACACTCTGACTCTCTGACAGTGCTGCACTTCCTCAGTACTGACCCTCTGACAGTGCTGCACTCCCTCAGTACTGACCCTCTGACAGTGCTGCACTCCCTCAGTACTGAACCTCTGACCCTCTGACAGTGCTGCACTGCCTCAGTACTGACCCTCTGACAGTGCTGCACTCCCTCAGTACTGACCCTCTGACATTGCTGCACTGCCTCAGTACTTACCCTCTGACAGTGCTGCACTGCCTCAGTAATGACCCTCTGACAGTGCTGCACTCCCTCAGTACTGACCCTCTGACAGTGCTGCACTCCCTCAATACTGACCCTCTGACCCTCTGACAGTGCTGCACTCCCTCAATACTGACCCGCTGACGCTCTGACAGTGCTGCACTGCCTCAGTACTGACCCTCTGACCCTCTGACAGTGCTGCACTGCCTCAGTAATGACCCTCTGACAGTGCTGCCCTCCCTCAGTACTGACCCTCTGACAGTGCTGCACTCCCTCAGTACTGACCCTCTGACCCTCTGTCAGTGCTGCACTCCCTCAATACTGACCCTCTGACGCTCTGACAGTGCTGCACTCCCTCAGTACTGACCCTCTGTCAGTGCTGCACTCCCTCAGTACTGACCCTCTGACAGTGCTGCACTGCCTCAGTACTGAACTCTCTGACAGTGCTGCACTGCCTCAGTACTGATCCCTCTGACAGTGCTGCACTGCCTCAGTACTGACCCTCTGACAGTGCTGCACTGCCTCAGTTCTGACCCTCTGACAGTGCTGCACTCCCTCAATACTGACTCTCTGACAGTGCTGCACTGCCTCAGTACTGACCCTCTGACTCTCTGACAGTGCTGCACTGACTCAGTAATGACTCTCTGACTCTCTGACAGTGCTGCACTCCCTCAGTACTGACCCTGTGACAGTGCTGCACTCCCTCAGTACTGACCCTCTGACCTTCTGACCCTCTGTCAGTGCTGCTCTCTCTCAATACTGACCCTCTGACGCTCTGACAGTGCTGCATTCCCTCAGTACTAACCCTCTGTCAGTGCTGCACTGCCTCAGTACTGACCCTCTGACAGTGCTGCACTCCCTCAGTTCTGACCCTCTGACAGTGCTGCACTGCCTCAGTACTGAACCCTCTGACAGTGCTGCACTGCCTCAGTACTGACCCTCTGACAGTGCTGCACTCCCTCAGTTCTGACCCTCTGACAGTGCTGCACTGCCTCAGTACTGACCCTCTGACAGTGCTGCACTGCCTCAGTACTGACCCTCTGACCCTCTGACAGTGCTGCACTTCCTCAGTACTGACCCTCTGACAGTGCTGCACTGCCTCAGCACTGACCCTCTGACAGTGCTGCACTTCCTCAGCACTGACTCTCTGACCCTCTGACAGTGCTGCACTGCCTCAGTACTGACCCTCTGACTGTGCTGCACTGCCTCAGTAATGACCTTCTGACTCTCTGACAGTGCTGCACTGCCTCAGTACTGACACTCTGACCCTCTGACAGTGCTGCACTCTCTCAGTACTGACCCTCTGACCCTCTGACAGTGTTGCACTGCCTCAGTACTGACCCTCTGACCGTCTGACAGTGCTGCACTCCCTCAGTACTGACCCTCTGACAGTGCTGCACTCCCTCAGTACTGACCCTCTGACCCTCTGACAGTGCTGCACTCCCTCAGTACTGACCCTCTGACCCTCTGACAGTGTTGCACTGCCTCAGTACTGACCCTCTGACCGTCTGACAGTGCTGCACTGCCTCAGTAATGACCCTCTGACAGTGCTGCACTGCCTCAGTACTGACCCTCTGACAGTGCTGCATTCCCTCAATACTGACCCTCTGACTCTCTGACAGTGCTGCACTGCCTCAGTACTGAACCCTCTGACAGTGCTGCACTCCCTCAGTTCTGACCCTCTGACAGTGCTGCACTTCCTCAGTACTGACCCTCTGACAGTGCTGCACTGCCTCAGCACTGACCCTCTGACAGTGCTGCACCTCCTCAGCACTGACTCTCTGACCCTCTGACAGTGCTGCACTGCCTCAGTACTGACCCTCTGACTGTGCTGCACTGCCTCAGTAATGACCCTCTGACTCTCTGACAGTGCTGCACTGCCTCAGTACTGACACTCTGACCCTCTGACAGTGCTGCACTCCCTCAGTACTGACCCTCTGACAGTGCTGCACTCCCTCAGTACTGACCCTCTGACCCTCTGACAGTGCTGCACTCCCTCAGAACTGACCCTCTGACCCTCTGACCCTCTGACAGTGTTGCACTGCCTCAGTACTGACCCTCTGACCGTCTGACAGTGCTGCACTGCCTCAGTAATGACCCTCTGACAGTGCTGCACTGCCTCAGTACTGACCCTCTGACAGTGCTGCATTCCCTCAATACTGACCCTCTGACCCTCTGACAGTGCTGCAATCCCTCAATACTGACCCTCTGACCCTCTGACAGTGCTGCACTGCCTCAGTACTGACCCTCTGACCCTCTGACAGTGCTGCACTGCCTCAGTAATGACCCTCTGACAGTGCTGCACTCCCTCAGTACTGACCCTCTGACCCTCTGACAGTGCTGCACTCCCTCAATACTGACCCTCTGACACTCTGACAGTGCTGCACTCCCTCAGTACTGACCCTCTGACCCTCTGTTATTGCTGCACTGCCTCTGTACTGACCTTCTGACAGTGCTGCACTGCCTCAGTTATGACCCTCTGACCCTCTGACAGTGCTGCACTGCCTCAGTACTGACCCTCTGACAGTGCTGCACTGCCTCAGTAATGACCCTCTGACAGTGCTGCACTCCCTCAGTCCTGTCCCTCTGACAGTGCTGCACTGCCTCAGTGCTGACCCTCTGACCCTCTGACAGTGCTGCACTCCCTCACTACTGACCCTCTGACAGTGCTGCACTCCCTCAATACTGACCCTCTTACAGTGCTGCACTCCCTCAATACTGACCCTCTGACCCTCTGACAGTGCTGCACTCCCTCAGTACTGACCCTCTTACAGTGCTGCACTCCCTCAGTACTGACCCTCTGACAGTGCTGCACTGCCTCAGTACTGAGCCCTCTGACAGTGCTGCACTGCCTCAGTACTGACCCTCTGACAGTGCTGCACTCCCTCAGTACTGACCCTCTGACAGTGCTGCACTCCCTCAGTACTGACCCTCTGACTGTCTGACAGTGCTGCACTGCCTCAGTACTGACCCTCTGACCCTCTGACAGTGCTCCACTCCCTCAGTACTGACCCTCTGACAGTGCTGCACTCCCTCAGCACTGCACTGCACTCTCAGCCTGGATAATATGCTTCTGTAACAGAATCATGTAATTATGAAATCTGTACAATGTCGAAGCAGGCCATTCACTCCAATGAGTTCGCACCAATCCTCCGAAGAGCATCCCACCCAGAACCAAACCACGACACTATCCCTGTAACCCTGCATTTCCCAATGGCTCATCCACCCAGTGTGCTACATTGTGAATGTGAGGGGTGAGTGCTCCCCACTGAGACCAGGCTGACATCTCCCAGTCCAATAGCTTGGCTTGCTTTCCCATCCCAGGCCATATTTGGAGGAATGAGACCACCTGGGGAGGCTGAAGCTGTTTCCCAACCAGAGATAGTGCCTTCTGGAGAGAGATGGAGAGCAGATGATGGTGGAGGGCGTGTGGGTCTGTTATCTCGAGGTGGCATGTGGGACATTGAAGCAGGCAATGGCAGGTACTGAGCCCTTTCCCCTGAAGGAGCTTGTAAGTTGAAGTGTGAAAGTGGGAGGGGCACTAGAGTAACACCTTTGTTGCTCTTGAAACCCTTGCTGCCTGTTCAGTCACGTCTGAGAGACACACAGACACGTCAGACATCAGGGATGGAGTGGGCATTGACAGGTCTGTTATTTATTGCCCTTCTCTAATTGTCCTGGAGAGGGCGGTGGTGAGCAATGTAATATCTGGGAAGGAAAGTGCTGGGATTTGTCCAAACAGAACCATGAAACTCAATGTCATGTTCCCAAATGTTCTTTAGGCAAGCGAACCCAGTCATCACCTGGTCTCTGACTCCAGTCCCACAGTGACGTGATTCATTCTTAACGGCCCCATGATCTGGCTCAGAAAATAACTCAGTCCAAACAGCTGGAGATGGGCAATAAATTTGAGGCTTCCCAATGACATGAACTCCCTGAGAAGGAATAATGCAGCTCTTTGCTGTCTGCCTTTGAGCTTCTGATCCACCACACTCTCACTGTTATGGGTCTCTAATCCTCTCAAATTAATTAACTAGATGATGGCAATATGTGTTGAGGTTTTATTTTGAACTGTCAGGTCTCTTTTCCCATGCCTCTCTCCTCTCCACCTCCTTCCAAACCTTTCACCAGATGTTTCCCGTGACAGCCTTGCTGTGCAGAGTGAAAGCTCTCTGTGTTCTCTGAGGCCTCACTCTGTCTGTGTCTGTCTCTTCTCCAATGTAACACAAAACCCATGTTTCTAAAGCCCTGCTGAGATGTAAAGAGAGCTGAGAAAACGACAGCAACCATAACTGACTTGGTCTTGTTAAAGAAAATAATGTTTGTTTTGAAATTATATTTCTGTCAGTGAGTGACAAAGGAACAATGGGGGTCCAGGATTGCTGCAGCCTCTGCCCGAACATAGGACCCAGGAGCAGGAGCAGGCCTTTTGGGAGCTGCTCTGCCAATGAAGAAGATCACTGCTCATCTGGTTATGGTCTCAGCTGCACTTTCAGCCACTATCCCTGCCCCACCATTATCCTTAACTGCCTTGTTCATCAAACATCTGTCTACCTCAGCCATGACTAAACACAATGGCCCAACCTCCATTCCCATGTTGAGAAGAGAATTCCACAGACTGTCAACCCTCAGCAAGAAAACCCCTCCTTCCTTTTAAACAGGAGACTGCTTTGTGTTAAACTGGCCCTCCAGTTCTCGCCTGCCCTGTAACAGGAACCACCCTCTCAGTATCCAGCCTGTCGTGTCACCTTCAGAAACTGTTAATGAGAGAGAACAGATTGCAAAAGCAAGGCTTTTCCCTGGAAATGATTAACGGTGTTGATGTAAACTGTATTCTCCAGTGTCCGAGTCCAGAACAAGAGGATGGATAAAATTAGAATTGGGAATGATTTCAGGAGGAACTCTTTCTGACAGAGAGTGGGGGAAATCTAGAACTTTCAATCTGAAAAAGCTATCAAGGTTGAGGTTCAAAGTTCATTCACTCAGGATGGTCAGGGTTACAGAATTAAGGGGGAATATGTTCCAGGTCAGCCATGGCCTGAGTGACCGACTGGGGAACGAGGCCAAAACAACCGATAACTCATTCCCACTGGAATCCACCGGAATGACTGCTGTTTCATTCAGGTGCTCATGGCCCTGGTTCTCAGCTGCGGTACCAGCACTCTATAGCCACTAGAGGGCAGCTGTTTCACTGTCCCTGAACAGAACAAATGAACTGGGCCCTACTCGGGTCTGACCGGTTCAATCTGTAGAAATGGGGACAGAGAGAGGGAGAACAGCTTTCGAACCAGGATACTTATCACGCCCCAACAGATTCCCTTGTGTGTGATGGTTTAGCCCAATAGGAGCAGCACTGGGAGATCATGCTGTATCAGTCTGTCTGTGTGAGAAAGCAGGATTCCCTTTCCTGTGTACATCACAATGTCAAAGTGCATCACCATTCCAAAATCTCTGGCTCAGTCCTTGAACCTACATCATTCTGGTTGGAAGCAGACAGCCCAGGCTAGTCATGCTGTGTACCCCATCAGAAAGACCTGTGTGTGATCAGTTATACTATATGGTATGCTCACAGACTGGGTAGCGAGGAGCTGGGCAATTGAATACAGCTCCATCTCCTGAGCGAGATGTGCTCCCCCTCCCCTCCATCATCTCCAGCTGGCTGAGATTGGGAAAGAGGATCCGAGTGTCCGATTGTACTGTCCGGAAGCTTGTATGTCAGCCAAGTGGATCTAACAGAATATGAATTCCCCGATTGGGGTGGATAATCTGATCCAATCAGGGAGATATGGCTGACAGAAATAAACAGAGCCACACAACAAAGGACTCCAGGTTATAGTCCAACAGATTTTTTTTTGAAATTCTTCACATGACTAAAGAGCAGCAACCTGATTTCAAATAAACTTGGTGGACTATAACCTGGTGTTGTGTGAATTCTGACTTGTCCAACGCAGTCCGACACCACATCAGAAAGAAACAGGAGTGTCAGACATCCTGTTTGCTCTGAGAGCTGCCTCTGAAGGAGCTGGGTCAGTGTCAAGGACCCTCCACATGACGGGATACTGGCCTCTGTGCAGTTGTTACATAAACAGTGGGACCCACACTGACAGACACACACCTACAGACTGCATTGAATGACAGTCACACCCACACTGACCAACATACTGACAGACAGTGTTGGGTAACAGTCACACCCATACAGGGGCATGTATGCTGTGAGATCCTGACTGATCCTCTCTCTGAACTAAGACCTCACTCATTTCCGTTTTGAGCTGTCACTGTGAGGAACAGTTTAAGGTGAGAGAAGTAAACATCACGACTGCAGCGTCCAGCATCTGTGACTGGCCTAAGTTCGTTTCAGGTGTTACCCAGCAGCAGCAAAGAGGGCACAGTGCGATCCCACCAGCTGGGTCTGGACCAACAGAGTGAAGAGGGAATGCCTCAGATTGTAATGATTCAGCCCAGACAACTTTCAGTTTCTGTTCTGTTGGGAATCTTGGAAACTCAACAGATTCCCAAACAAAGGGATCACTTGGAAATGATTGATGATTGCCTCTCAGTCCAAATTTCAGCCAATGCGTCATTCATTGACAGGCCAAGCAGCCAATCATGATAATCATTTGCTGATATTCTGCCAATCACCTGAGGGGGCAGTGGTACATTTCCAAAGCACTCACAAAACAGAGACTGAATCTTCATCTTTATTCCCTTTCCCAGGTTGTCATCAACAGAAAAAACTGTAATTAACAGCCCAAACAGAGGAAGTTGTACACGTTCATAGTCACAATGGAGCTTGAGGAAAACAATTGCGGAGATTTTCTCAATAACATGAGAATCCTAAACAGTGACCAAACCTTAAATTGGAACTGGCGGCTGAGCAGGAAGTAGATCTGGTTTACTGAAGCAGAGACTTCTGAGGTTACATTGTTTTGTACAGCTGACAGTCTTCATCAACTTCATGTGATTTTATGTGGCATCACAAGTAACCCCTAACCCCATCAAACACTCACTGGAGAAGGACAGCGAGGGTTAGATACAGAGTAAAGCTCATTCTCCACTGTCCCAATGAACTGGCGTGAGCCCTGAACCTCAGAAGGGTCTCTGAGCCAGTCCTGAGAAGGAGGAGAGTTGAAATTCAGTGCTGACAATGACCTTTGTCCTGCCAGCTCAGCCCTGTTCTATTTAAAGTTGTGTCTCCTCTGTGGACTGTCTTGAACACTGTACACACATTCTGATCTCCTGATGCTCTTGCTGAGGGTAAAGGGGAGGGTCACGTGGGTGAGGGCACAGGAGAAGCGAGCGTTGGACTCCCAGTCAGACCCAGAGAGGGTCAGCAGGCTGCTGACACTGTAGGTGCTGTCCGAAGCTCGCAGGTAGTTGCTGGTCTGAACCCCGTCCGAAATGACTGCACCATCCTTCTTCCACTGCACCTCCAGCTCATCGGGATAGAAGTGATTGGCAAGGCACACCAGGGTGGCAGTGCCCTTGGCATTGACCTGCTCCGGGGAGGGGGGCAGCAGGGGCAGCTTGGGCTGAGAGTTCTCATGGCCTGAAAGACAAAAGAACCAATTTTAATTCCTGCCATTCGGAAGGATTTCAACTCTCCAAACATTAACGAGCAGAATATCAGTTTGAACATTTGTATCCAATACAGAACAAACCTAACAAAAGAATGGCTGTTTATTAAAATTCCTTTTTGCTGGTGCAGTTCGAAGTCCCCCACCCAGTGTACATTCTGTGTTGAACGTGGACCAGACACTGATTCATCAGCCGAGGGAGAACAGTACATGGTAAGCAGTGGGAGAATTCATAGAATCATACAGAATAGAAGAGGCCATTCGCCCCATCAGGTCTATGCCACCAACACAACACTAAATCAACACTCCACCCACATTCCAGAAGTGGGCACATTACCCTGAATGTTCGGTCATTTCAGGTGCTCATCCAAGTACTTTGTGGAGGTTGTGAGGTTTCTCACCACAACTCCCCTCCCAGGCATTCCCGACCCCCACCCTCTGGGTGAAAAAGCTTTTCCTCAAATCCCCTCTAAAGCTGCTGCCTTTCACATTGAATGTGAGCCAACTTGTTCTTGACCCTCCCCGTCAGGGGTACAGCTATTTACTATCACCCTGTCCATTCCCCTCATAACCTTGTCCCCCTCTATCAGGATCCCTCCCCCCCCCACTCCCCGAACTTTCTCTGCTCCAAAGTAAACAGCAGGAGCTTATTCATCCTCTTCACATCTGAAATGTTCCATCCCTGGGAACATCCTGGTGAATCTCCTCTGCACCCCCTCCAGTGTAATCACATCCCTCCTACAGTGCGGTCACTACAATTGCACACAGTGCTCCAGCTATGGCCTAACTACTGTTCTGTATCGCTCTGACATATCCTCCATGCTCTTTTAATCTCCACCTAAAATGATTAAGGCAAGTACCCCCAGCTGCCTTCATAACTGCCCTGTTAACATGTTACATCTTCAAAAGTGCATCACCTCACATTTATCTGGTTTAAAAGCTATCTGCCTCTGATCTGCCCATCTGACCAATCCAGTTATATCCTCCTGTAACCTAAAACCTTCCCCTTCACTGTCAACCATCTGACCAATCTTCACATCATCCACAAACCCAGTTATCATCCACCTCCACATTCCCTTCGGCATTGTTCCTGTATATCACGAGCAATGAGGGACCCAACACTGTTCCCTGTGATATCCGACTGCACCCTGGATCCAGTCACACAAACAGCCTTCTAGCATCACCTTCTGTCACCTGTCACAAAGCCAAGTTTGGATCCAACTTGCCAAGTTACCCTGGATCCCATAGCCTTGTATCTTCTTTATCAGTCTCCCAAGTACAACCTTGTCAAAGGCCTTACTGAAATTCATATAAACCACATCAACTGCACCTCCCTCATCTACACACCTGGTCACCTTCTCGACAAAATTCCAAAAGATTTGTTGGCCATGGCCTCCCTCTGACAAAGCCGTGCTGACTACCCCAATATGGAGATTCATTCAACCTTCAGAATTTTCTCCAATTGTATCCCTACCGCTGATGAGACACCCACTGGTTTCCTTGTCCATGTCTGGCCTGATGACATGCGACTTCATCATGTCTAGAGTCAATGTTGAGGATTTCACTCCCTCCTGGCTCTATATGACTGTGCCATCACCTCTGCTGGGTCTTTCCTGCTGGTGGGACAGGACCTATACAGGGCTGGCAAAGGTGGTGCCTGGGACATTGTTCGGTATAATTATGTGAGTATGACTGTGTCAGGCTGTTGCTTGTCAGTCTAGTCTGTGAGACAGCTCTCCTGAATTTTACACAAGCCCACAGATGTTAGTAAGGAGGATGCAACAGGGTCGACAGGGCTGTGTTTGATGTTGCTTCCGGTGCCAAGGTCGATGCCAGGTTGTCCATCAAGTTTCATTCTGTTTCTGAGACTTCCTAGCAATTGTTAAAATGGAGGGCCTTGCTCGGCTATTACAGAGGGTGGTTAACAGTTAACCTCATTGCTGTGGGTCTGGAGTTACGTGTAGGCCAGACAAGGTAAGGACGGCAGATTTCCTTCCCGAAAGGACATCGGTCCTACGTCTCAATATCTCTTTAACAAAACCCCGATCACTCACAGATCAGAATTACATTATCAGAGAACATTGGAGCAGACTTGAATCAACGCACTCCAGGAAGGAGTCACGTTGGAAGAGCAACAAACAAGGATGGAGATGGAGACGTGGGGCTTCAAATACTGATCTTTGCACTTTGGTGGCACGCTTTGATGGCTGTTTGTTAGATCTTTGCGTATAACTATATTTTTGCTGATCCCACTGCTAATCCGAAGGACACTCCACCCTTCAGTCTGACAAACCAGACTCACCCATCTCAAAGCTCTGCTTCTGGGCGAGGCTCCAATCTTTCAAAGAGATGAATTCAAGCCTCACCAGTTTGTTCACTTGAATTGGATGCCATTTATTTTGATTTCTCCTGGGATGGAGCGGGCGTTGACGTGTCGGTTATTTGTTGCTCTTCCCGAATTGTCCTGGAGATGGAGATGGTGAACCATGTAATATCTGGGAAGTAACTGACAGGTCATTCCCACTGGAATCCATTGGAATGACTGCCGGTTTGTTCATGGCTAATGGAAGGAGGCGTTACCCATAATCCTCAGCAGCAGTGCAAGTACTCTATAGTTACTGGAAGGCAGCTGTTTCACTGTGACCGCACAATATAAAGTCAGAAAGCACACAACACCAGGCTCTAGCTCAACAGGTTCATTTGAAATCACAAGTTTTCGAAGCGCGGCTCCTTCATTAGGTGTACCCCCATCGGTATCCCCCACATTACTGAACAGTACAAATAACTGGGGCTCTGCGAGGATCCAGCCGGCTCAAGCTTAGAGAGTACAGCTCTCGAATCAGGATACCACAATGAAAATGCCCTGCATGCTATGATATATCAAAAAGAAATACATTGATGTGACTTTAGATTGTCTTCAGATTGTACTTTTTTCTCATTCTGTGATACACGTAGACATTGTCAGTATTGGGTATCACAAAGTATGTTTCCTCCTTTAAGCACTTTCCAACACACCCTCTCCATCTTGCTTTAATCCTTATTGACTCTTCGACACTGTCCCTGTTCCCTCACTCCGTCCCGGTCCCAGAGGAATTGATGGCCGGGGTTCATGACCACGCACTGTGTGAAGGTTGGTGTGAAGTGAGGCCAGTGTGTTGGAGCTTGGGCTCCTGCCTCAGGCCCAGGTGTAGGGGCCTGTTCAACAATCTGCACATTGTCCTTTTTCTCTTTCTGGATGAACTGGATCAAGTTGCAGTAACGAGCTGGCAACAAGGTGTCTTGTCTACAATGTTCCCAGCATTGGATACAGAACTAGGTTAGTCACAGGAGACAAAGGGTAGCGATGGAAGAACAGTTTTCAGAATGGAGGGCTGTGACTAGTGATGTTCCACGTGGATCAGTGGTGGGAACTCTGCTGTTCATGATCTCCATAAATGATTTGGAGCAAAGCGTAGCTGGTCCAATGAGTAAGTTTACGGTTGATACAAAGATTGGTAGAGTTGCAGATAATGAGAAGGATTGTCACAGGATACAGCAGGATATTATATCAGTTGGATGCATGGACAGAAAAATGGCAGATGTAGTTTAATCCAGCCAAATGTGAGGTGATGCATTTTTAAAGGTGATATACAGGTGGGAATTATGCAGTGTATGGCAGAATCCTTTGGAGTATTGATATGCAGAGGGATCTGGATGTGTATGTTGACAGATCACTGAAGGTGGCAGCACAGGGAGGTAAGGCAATAAAAAAGGGTTACGGCATGCTTGCCTTCATTGGAAGGGGCAATGAGTATAAGGATAGACAAGTTATGCTACAGTTTTATTGAACATTAGTTAGGCCACACTTGGAATATTGTACACAGTTCTGGTCACCACACCGTCAGAAGAATTTGGATGTTTTGAAGATGGTGCAGAAAAAGTTTATCAGGATATTGTCTGGTATGGCGGATAGTAGTCCTGAAGAAAGGTTGAATAGACTGGGTTTGTTTTCACTGGAATGCGGAAAAATGAGGCGTGTCCTGATAGAAGTTTATAAAGTTGTGAATGGGATATGTGGAGTGGAGAATATGAGGCTTTTTATCCCCACGGTGGAGGGGTCAATTATTGGGGAACAGAGGTTCAAGGGGCGGGGGAATTTAAAAGAGATGTGCGAGGCAAGTATTTCACACAAAGGGAGTTGAGTGCCTGGAACACACTGCCAGAGGAGGGGGTGTAAGCAGACACAATAGAAGTATTCAAGAAATACCTGCTCTAATACATGAATAAGAAGGGAATAGAGGGATATGAATCCTGTAGGTGAAGTTTCAGTATGGAAGGGCAAAATGTGTCAGCACAGGCTTGGAGGCCGAAGGGCCTGTTTCTGTGCTGTATTGTTCCTTATTCTTTGGTCCCTGCTGTTGAATTGGATTCTCGGGAGCCAGCTCCGTATGAAGAGCCTGTTCTCATTCTTTTGTTGGAGTTCATGGGGCAGCTGCTGCTTCCTTGCTACGTCACTGATCAAACCAACAATGGGGAAAGCCTCTTGATATTTTAAATACACTGTCTGCAGGAAAATATTTGGCGGAGGTTTTAATATTGTTTAATAAGATAATGACGTCAATACAACAGTGTTGTTTATGGCTCGGAACATTTCACATCATGGTCCAAGATTTAAATGGACCCTAACTCGTGATAATACAGTTTTCAATGTTTCTCTCACAGCACCACATCGATAAACATACACTCCCTCTACCACTGATGCTCAGTAACAGCCGTGTGCACCATCTACAAGATGCACTGCAGGAATTCACACCAAGTCTCGTGAGACAGCACCTTCCAAACCCACGATCATTTCCATGTAGAAGGACACAGAACACCACCAAAAACAAGTTCCCCTCCAATCCACATAGAATCTTGATTTGAAAATATGTTACTGTTCCTCCAGTGTCGCTGGATGAAAATCCTGGAATTCCCTCCCTAAGGGCATTGTGGGTTTATCTACAGCACATGGACTACAGTGGTTCAAGAAGGCAGCTCACCATCACCTTGCAAAGGGCAGGATTGTGGCTCAGTGGTTAGTGCTGCTACCTCACAGCACTGGGGACCTGGGTTCAATTTCACCCTGGGACAACTGTCTGTGTGGAGGTTGCACATTTTCACCATGTCTGTGTGCGTTTCTTCCACACAGTCCATAGATATGTTGGTTAGGTGGATTAGCCATGCCAAATTGCACATAGTGTCGAGGGATGTGTGTGCTGGGTGGGTTGGCCATAGGAAATGCTGCAGTACAGGAATGGGGTCAGTCCAGATGGGATGCTGTTTGGTGGGTTGGTGTGGATTTGATGGGCTGAATGGCCTGTTTCTACACTGTATGATGATTCCATTATTCACAAGGGCAACGCAGAATGTGTAATAAATGCTGGCCCAGACAGCAACACCCATGTTCTCGGAGTGAGTTTTAAACAAAAAGACCATCTGCACTGCTTACTATTCCATCAGACTTTGTGTCAATGTGGAACTATGATTCTCATTAATACATACAGTAAGTAGTTAAGGCCTCACCACAGAATCCTTGTGGAACACCACTCATCACTTTCTTTCTCTGTCGTCTGTCACAAAACCAGCCTCCGAACCAAGTCAAACATTCATCTTCAATCCCATGGGTTTTAACTTTGATCAGCAGACTGTTTTGTGGGAAATTATCGAGTATTTCTGAAAGTCCATGAGACTTTTTGCCCTATCGACTATTTTAGTTTATGCATTTGATTCGTTCGTCAGAACCTACCCATCACAAATCTATGTGGGCTATTTGCAATTCTCTACATGTTCATTCTCTTGGCTGTTAATTATAGATTCCAAAGAACCCCCCAAAAGAGATGTTAGATTGACCAGAATGTAATTTCCACGGTTCCCTCTCTCATCTTTCTTGAACCCGTGGAGTTACCGCAGGACATTTTCCAAATTAAAGGAACGGTTGCTGCTTTGGAACCTGATGGGAAAACCTTCTGAAAATTCTTCCCCCCTTCCTTTAAACCCCTGAGGTCCTGGAGAATCTGTCAGCCTTTAGAGCTGCTCACTCTCCAATGCTGTTTTCTGGCATGTATCAAATTTTGCGAATTCCAGTCTTCAATTCATTACTAACCTCCCTGGAATGGAAGCTGCATTATCCCATTCCTTGACTGTAAAGACTGACACAACTAATTATTGTACATACCGGCAATTCCCTTAGTCTCATTCATGGAATTCCCTGTTTGTTTTTAAAGGGCTCACATTGCACTGGAGCCCCCTTGGTTTTCTAATTTTCGTGTAAAATATTTGTGTTATTCTTGTGACCTCTTGCAGGTCTCTTTCTCAATCACTTTCTGTAACTCTTGCTTCCTTTTTGTCTTCCTTTGCAGTTCTTCATATCTTCCTTCAGTTGCCTGAATTTTCACTGATATTCCCACATTTGAGGGTTCTCACCTTTCGTTTTCTGTTTTCTCTCACTTATCTTGTCAGCGACGATGTGTTAACAAGTGGGGACCTGTTCCTTACTGAGCTGAATTCATTTTTAAACATCTCCCCGTCTCATTGAGAGTCTGATCTGACAATTTTGGCTGCCATCAATCTCTGTTGGATTCTGTTTTCTGGGAGGTGGGAGTCACTGGCATAGATAAGCATTTGTTACCCAAGACTAATTGCCCTTGAACTGCTGGCCTTGCTGTGACCTCTCAGAAGGCACCTAAGAGTTAACCAGATTGCTGTGGGGCTGGAGTCACATGAAGTCTAGACTGGGTAAGGCTGAGGCTGGATAGCAATCAGGGATCATTATCGTGGTCACCATTAATGAGGCTTGCTTTGTGATTTGAATTCAAATTCCAGCACTTGTCTCTGGGGGACATAGTACAGTTCGATATATTGTGGCAGGACCCCTGTTTTGTATCTGACCTGAAAGACAACAGCTCCCTCAGTTTTGCAGTGTCAGCTTTGACTGTGTGTTCAACATAGGAATTAGGAGCGGGAGGAGGCAATTCAGCCCTTCGAGCCCGCTCCACCATTTAACATGACCATTGCTGATCTTATCCTGGTCTCAACTCCACTCTCCTGCCTGCTCCCCATCGCTCTTTATCTCACTTTCCATCAGAAACACATCTTTCTTGAACCTGTTGATTGATTCTGCCTCCACTGCACTCTGGGGCATTGACTTTCACAGATTCACAACCCTCTGGGAGATGTAGTTTCTCCTCAGCTCAGTTTTGAACCGACCTCCTCTCACTCTATATCGATGACCTCTTGTTCCAGACTGTCCTGCAAGGGGGAGCATCTATCCAATATCCACCTTATCAATCCCCTTTCCCATTTCTATCCATCAATCAGATCCCTCCTCATTCTTTTGAACTCTAGCGAGTACAAGCCCAAGCTCTTTACCTGCTCCTCGTGGGCCGCCCTTTCATCCCTGGAATCAGTCTGAGGAACATCCTCTGAACAGCCTACAGTGCCACCCATTCCTTCCTCAAATAAGCAGACCAAAATTGGACATAATACTGCATATGTGTCTCACCAATGCCTTCCGTACGTTCATGTTTATAATGTATGATCAATGCTTATTCAGTTGGGCCAATGGACGAGGAGTGGTAGGCAGAGGTTTATTTAGATAAATGCAAGGTCATAGAGTCATACAGATGTACAGCTTGGAAACAGACCCTTTGGTCCAACCTGTCCATGCTGACCAGATATCCCAAACCAATCTAGTCCCGCCTGCCAGCACCCAGCCCATATCCCTCCAAACCATTCCTATTCATATACCCATCCAAATGCCTCTAAATGTTGCAATTGTACCAGCCTCCACCACACCCTCTGACAGCTCATTCCATACACGTACCACCCTCTGTGTGAAAAAGTTGCCCCTTAGGTCTCTTTTACATCTTTGCCCTCTCAACCTAAACCTATGCCCTCTAGTTTTGGACTCCCCGACCCAAGGGAAAAAACGTTGTCTGTTTATCCTATCCATGCCCCACTTAATTTTGTAAACCTCTGTAAGGTCACCCCTCAGCCTCTGATGCTCCAGGGAAAACAGCCCCAGCTTGTTCAGCCTCTCCCTATAGTGTTGCATTTGGTAAGACAAATCAGGGCAGGGTCCTAGGGAGTGTTGCTGAGCAAAGAGACCTTAGACTGCAGGTTCATAGTTCCTTGAAAGCAAATCCATGGGTAAACAGTGTAATGAAGAAGGTGATTGGTATACTTGTCTTTATTGGTCTGTGCACTGAGTATAGGAGTTGGGATGTCATGTTCTGGCTGTCCACCAAAGTGGCCATTGGTGAGGACTGCTTGAGAATACAGGGCACAGTTCTCGTCTTCCTGCTCAAGGAACAATGTTGTTCAACTTGAAAGGAGGCAAAAAAGATTTGCATGGATGTTACCAGGGTTAGAGGGTTTGAGCTACAAGGAGAGGCTGAATAGACTGGGGCTATTTTCCCTGGAGTGTTGGAGGCTGAAGGGTGACCTTATAGAAGTTTATAAAATCATGAGTGACATTAGTGAGCAAAATTAGGGCGCATGGTATTGGGGGCAAAGTACTAACTTGGATTGAAAGTTGGTTGGCTGATAGGAAGCAAAGAGTAGTGATAAACGGCTCCATTTTGGAATGGCAGGCAGTGACCAGTGGGGTACTGCAGAGATCAGTACTTGGACTGCAGCTTTTTATGATATATGTTAATGATATAGAAGATGGTATTAGTAATAACATTAGCAAATTTTCTGATGATACTAAGCTGGGTGGCAGGGTGAAATGTGATGAGGATGTTAGGAGATTACAGGGTGATCTGGACAAGTTAGGTGAGTGGTCAGGTGCATGGCAAATGCAGTTTAATGTGGATAAATGTATGGTTATCCACTTTGGTGGCAAGAACAGGAAGACAGATTACTACCTAAATGGAATCAATTTAGGTAAAGGGGCAGTACAGCGATATCTGGGTGTTCTTGTACACCAGTCACTGAAGGTAAGCATGCAGGTACAGCAGGTAGTGAAGAAGGCTAATAGCATGCTGGTCTTCATAACAAGAGGGATTGAGTATAGAAGCAAAGAGATTCTTCTGCAGCTGTACAGCGCCCTGGTGAGACCACACCTGGAGTACTGTGTGCAGTTCTGGTCTCCAAATTTGAGGAAAGACATTCTGGCTATTGAGGGAGTGCAGCGTAGGTTCACGAGGTCAATTCCTGGAATGGCGGGACTACCTTACGCTGAAAGACTGGAGCGACTGGGCTTGTATACCCTTGAGTTTAGAAGACTGAGAGGGGATATGATTGAGACATATAAGATTATTAAAGGATTGGACACTCTGGAAGCAGGAAACATGTTTCCGCTGATGGGTGAGTGCCGAACCAGAGGACACAGCTTAAAAATACAGGGTATACCATTTAGGACAAAGATGAGGAGAAACCTCTTCACCCAGAGAGTGGTGGCTGTGTGGAATGCTCTGCCCCAGAGGGCAGTGGAGGCCCAGTCTCTGGATTCATTTAAGAAAGAGTTGGATAGATCTCTCAAGAATTGTGGAATCAAGGGTTATGGAGATAAGGCAGGAACAGGATACTGATTAAAGATGATCAGCCATGATCATATTGAATGGTGGTGCAGGCTCGAAGGGCAGAATGGCCTACTCCTGCACCTATTATCTATTGTCTATAGATACGGTGAATAGCCAACAACTTTTTCCCAGGGTATGTGAGTCCAGAACTAGAGGGCATAGGTTTAAGGTGAGAGAGGTAGGATTTGTAAGGGATCTAAGGAGCAATTTTTTCATGCAGAGGGTGGTGCATGTATGGAATGAGCTTCCAGAGGAAGTGGTGGAGGCTGGTACAATTACAACATTTAAAAGGCACCTGGATGGGTATATGAATAGGAACGGTTTAGAGGGATATGGGCCACATCCTGGCAAATGGGACGAGATTAATTTCAGATATCTGATTGGCATGGATGAGTCAAACCAAAGGGTCTGTTTCCGTGCCGAATGACTCTCTGACTAAGTCTCTGGTTTAAATAGACAAAGCTTCTGAGACAGCAGTGACAGTGCTCCCACTGACCAGGTTCCAGTTTGTACAGGGCTCTGCTCTCAGCTGGATGGTTGGGAGTTGGAGCTGATTTTAAGCTGTATTTTGGAGAGGAGTAAGCAACCTTTTTGGTCAAAGCCTCCAGAAATGTGAAGGTGAAATGTATGAGCAATTCAGAGCAATGATCTACTCAGTTATTTTGTATCCTGGGGCCTGCTGAGTACTAAAACTCAGCATTTAGGGATTGCTGAGAAATATCTGCATTGATTTGGACATTAATTGTACTTTTCAGGTTCCACAGTTTAATGAAGAGTCCAGAAGATTATAGCTTTGGGTTATTTCCCGATCTCATTGTTGCTGTCTACAAGGCTGTGAAGGATACAGAGTGGAAGAAGTACTTTCCAAAAGAATAGAGGCTGCTCCTGTCTTCAAAGGGTTGCCATCTCTTGAGCGGATATGAGACAGAACCACATGCATGCTTCAGGGCTAGAATGGAAAGAAGGAACTTGCATTTCAATCACAGAATCCCTATTGTGTGGAAGTGACCCATTCGGCCCATCGAGTCCACATTGCCCATCCAAAGAGCATTCCACCCAGCCCCATATGCTATCCCTGTATTTTCCAATGGCTAATCCACCTAGCCTGCTCATCCCTGGACACTATGGGCAATTTAGCATGGCCGATTTACCCAGCCTGCATATCCTTGGACTGTGGGAGGAAACCAGAGCACCCGACAGAAACCCACACAGACTCAGTGAGAATGTGCAGACTCCACACAGACGTCCCTGAGGCGGGTCCCTGGCGCTGTGAGGCAGCAGTGCTAACCACTGAGCCATCATGCCACCTGAAAAGTTTAGCACTTTTTGTATGCTGAGGATGTTCTAAAACATTTTACTGTCTGAGATGTAGGCTTGGAACCTGAACAAGGTTACATTTGTGCCACACAACTGCCAGGTAATGACTGTCTCCATCAAGAGAGAATGTAACAATCTCCCCTTGATGTTCAGTGGCTGTGTGGTGTGTGAACACATTGTCTTTAAGAAAATCCACCCCTGTATATATAGTGTTGCACACTACCTGCCAGTTAGTCATCTGTGAGCCTGCAAGCTGCACAAACTGAGATCAATTCATAGAATCCCTATAATGTGGAAACAGGCCACTTGGCCAACAAGTCCACACTGAATCTCTGAAGAGCATCCCACTCCCCCACCCTGTTACTCTACATTTTCCCTGACTAATGCATCTAACCCACACATCCCTGAATACCATGGGCAATTTACCTAAACTGTACATCTTTGGACTGTGGGAAGAGACCAGAGCACACAGAGGAAACCCACACAGACATAGGGAGAATGTGCAAACTCCACAGAGATAGTCACCTGAGGCTGGAATCAAACCCAGGTCCCTGCTGCTCTGAGGCAGCAGTGCTAACCACTGAGCCACTGAACCACACATTATTGCTTGCTTAATATCTGCTTCATGACTTGTAATGCGTTTTATTGTTTTAAATAAACCAACTCACAGAGTTAATGGATTAATTAGGGGACCAATATCTTTAACATGTCATGGTGAAAGGCTGGAGAAAACACTGTGCAGATGAGGCCGATTGCACAAGCAGTTTAATCTGCAGGTAGAAAATACGAGGCACAGTCTTTGATTGTATGAGGCAACATATGAACAAGGAACAAAAGTAGACCACTTGACCCTTTGAAACTGCTCCCCCATTCAATAAGATCGTGGTTGATCTGATTTTAACCTAAACTCTACATTCTTCGATAATGTTCCGTCCCTTCAGTCATCAAGAATCTATCTACCTCTGCCTTAAAAATATCTAAAGATTCTGCATCCACTGCCTTTTAAGGAAGGGGATTCCAAAGACTGACAACTCTGAGAGTAAAAACATGTTTCTGAATCTCTGTTTTGAATGGACTCTCCCTTAATTTTAAACTGTGATCCCTGGTTCTGGATTCTCCCACAAGAGGAAACATCCTTTCCACATCCAGCCGGTCAAGGCCCCTCAGGATCTTGCATGTTGCAATGAAGTCATGCCTTCAGTTTTCCCGCACAACAGACCAATGAGCTTTCCTGATGACTTGCTGTACCTACACACTAACCTTCTGTGATTAATGCACAGAGACCCAGATATGGTTCTGGGGACGCAGGTTCACATCCCACCGTGGCAGGTGGGGAATTTAAATTCAAGAACAAAATAAATCTGCAATTAAGAGTCGAATGATGACCATGAATCCATGTCGATTGTGAGGAAAACCCATCTGGTTTACTAACATCCTTTAGGGAAGGGAACTGCTATATTTACCTGGTCTGGCCTACATGGGAATCCAATCCCACAGTAATGTGGATGACTGTTAACTACCCTCTGGGGCAATTAGGGGTGGGCAATAAATGCTGTCCTAGTCATGGATGTCCTCATCCCGTGAATGAATTAAAAAGAAAAACCTGACTTTAAATAATCGACATGACAATTAATTGTAATTAATCATTTGTAATGGATGATCAGCCTTTGTTATAGGCCCTCATTATCTCCTGGATTTATTCTCTTTCCCACCATAAAGCTACTGTTAGGAAGCATGGAGACTATTCCCACCAGCTCTTGGATCTCTTCCCTATTTGTGCTGCTTTCCAGAACACAAGAGTCTTCCTGCTCCAGCCTCCATTCCTCACCCTCACACTGTTCTCCCTCTCTCCACTCCTCACCTCTCACACTGTTCTGCAGCCTCCGCTCCTCACCCAGGCCTGTTTGAGACCAGGGGTCATAAGATTAAGGTGAAAGTATTTTTTGACCCAGCGTGTGGTGGATATATGGAACATGATGGTTGAGAGGGTGGTGCAGGCTGAAAATCTTGCAAGCTTTAAAAAACATTTGGATGAGCACTTAGAATGCCATGACACAGTAGGCTCCAGACAACTGCAGGTAAATGGGATTAGTGTAGTTTAGTGTTTGTTGGTCAGCATGGACATGATGGGCCGAAGGGCCTATTTCTGTGCCGCATGACTCTCGAACCTGGGTCCCTGGCTCTGTGACGCAGCAGTGCTGTGTCGCCCATATTGAGGGAGGCACACAACAAAATCAGCACAATGGGCGATAAGAATTCAGCTCTTCCTGTTTTTGAAAGCCCCACCGCCACATCACCCAGTTAGCAAATTAAAACAAACGGTGGGTTATAAGGACAGCTTCCGGCCGGGGTGATGAAGGGGAGGTGTGGTCACTGGTCAGATAACAAAGACATAGGAAAAGAGGGAGTGGACCCAATTAAAATGGAAGGGGAGTGATGTGGGGGGAATTTGTGAATGGATACTTACCCATCTGACAGAGTGACCTCCACCTGGCAATCTATTATATGCTACATAGAAACATAGAGGATAGGAGCAGGAGTAGGCCATTTGGCCCCTCCAGCCTGCTCTGCTATTCAATATGATTGTGGCTGATCATCAAGTACAAGACTGTAATCCCTCCCTACCCCACATCCCTTAATTCTTTAACCACAAGAGCTAGCTCTACCTCCTTCTTGAAAACACAATGTTTTGGCCTCATCCACTTTCTGTGACAGAATTCCACAGGCTCACCACTCTCTGGGTGAAAACATTTTTCTTCATCTCTGTCCTATAGAGTTTTCCCCTTAATCTTAAACTGTGAGCTCTGGTTCTGGACTTCCCCACCATTGGGAACATCCTTCCTCCAACTAACTTGTCTCGTCCTGTTCCAATTTTACAGCTTTCTCTAAGATTCCCTTCCTTCATTCTTCTAAACTCCAGTGAACACAATCCTCATCAACTCAACCTCTCCTTATACGTCAGTCCTGCCATCACAGAAATCAAATGGCATTCAGTAATTAATATTAATCAGCCCATTGTGGGATGTCATGGAAATTAAATTGACTCAACTCAACTATTAGCAAGAGCAACCAAAAAGAGCTTTATTATATATTTTTTTTAACTTCTGCATGGCAGGGGGACCACATGCACTTGACAAAAATGCCTTGTGCAAGGGCCATGAGCGTAATTCAGACATTCACCTTATACTGTTTCTTATCACACTCTCAAGGACAAAGACTGTGAAGATTTGAGTTGTTATTCTTTTCATTCCCTTGTTGTGGACATACTGTTCTTATATTTTTCTCTTGTTGAATGTTTACAAAGTTGCGCCGAGACAAGCTGTCCCTCGACAGCAGACTTCAGCAAAGTGTCAGAAAGTTTTAATTTTAGTCAAGCACTGTCTTTCAGATTTCAGAGTAAATGGATTTCAGAGTAAATGTTAATTTTGTTAATTTTCCATTACATGGAACACAGACTTTGTAGGTCAGGGTTAGAAGACAATCATTGCTGGTTCTAAAATTCAGGCTTCGGGTGCAGTAATCTCAATGGAATCATTGGATACAATCTTACAACAGCAGAAAGATGGGAGGTGTAGATGGAGGGTGCAGACAGCGGTGTAGACAGTGGGTGTAGATGGTGGGTGCAAACAGAGGGACTAGACAGTGGCTGTGGATGCTGGGTGCAGACAATGGGTACAGATGGTGGTGCAGACAGAGGGTGCAGATAGTGGGTGCAGATGGTGTTGTAGACAGAAGGTCCAGACGGTAGTTGCAGATGGTGGTGTAGACAGTGGTGTAGACAAGAGCAAGATCTTGCGTGGTGACCACATGGGTGGCTGTGTGGAATCACACAGAGAGCAGCCAGTGAGCCTGACACAGTCAGGGACACCCCCTGGTGCTGAAGGTCATGTTGTTGCCGGCAAAGGTCGCATTTCAACCGGAATTGCACTTCCTCCCTACACATTCCCCTCTTGTCCCCACATGCCACACTACAACCCCTGGAGATGCCTGCACCCTGTGCCCTCACTCAGTCTCCATTGACCTTGTCTTCATTAGCCTTGACCCTCCTCCCAAGCACTTACTTGGGCCTTCACTGAAGCTTGAGCCATTTCCTCTGACCCTTGATCATTTATTTGCCGTCTTGGAACTATCTAACCTCGTCACCATTAACCTGCACTGCCCTCTCAGTGTGGAGCATAGATTAATGCAGCACAGAAAAGGCCCTTTGGCCCATTGAGTCTGCACTGACATAACTACCGCTAAAGGCACTCTAATCCCAATTTCCTGCACTTATCCAAAATCCTTGCATATTATATTTAAAGGTTGTAAGGTTTCCATCCTCCACTACCTTCCCTGACAGAGGGTTGTGTGTTTATAATTCATATCACGTCAGGCTCACGGAGTTTAACAAAAGCTCCTGTTCTTTAATGTGTGGTATGGTGGCTCAGTGGTTTGCACTGCTGCCTCATAGCACCAAGGACCTTGGTTCGATTCCAGCCCGAGGTGACTGTGTTTGTGGAGTTTGCACACTCCCCCATGTCTGTGTGGGTTTCCTCCATGTGCTCGAGTTCCCTCCCACAATCCAAAGATGTGCAGGTTAGGTAAATTGGCAATTCTAAAATTGCCACAGTGATCAAGAATCTGTCAGTCAGGGGAGATGTTGAGTAAAAGGGTAGGGGAATGGGTCTCGGGGAGTCTGTCTTCAGAGGGTTGGTGTTGGCTTGTTGAGCCAAATGGCCTGTTTCCACACTGTGACAGTCTGTGGAGTCTATGACAGTCCATTCCAGATTCCCATCACCCAGAATGAAAATCTTATTTCCCAAATCTCATTTGTGATGTTCGTAATGAAACCATTCATTTTGTCTTGTCTCGTTTAGCTCTTGTGCTCCTTGTTCGATAAATGTTTTTTTTTCAATAAAATATGAGTTCCTTGATGGGCTGTTTACCTTGTCCAATCAGGGAGCCCTGGCTGACAGATAAAAAGGGGTGTGTTGCATGTCTGAAGACCTCTTCGTGGGTCTGCTCCTGGGCCTGGCCAAACTGGCCATAAACAAGTCCAGGCAGCGGACCGTGGAGGGGGTCATTAGGGCCGACTGCCTGCCCCTCTTCCGCGGTTACGTTAGAGCCCGGGT
This sequence comes from Chiloscyllium plagiosum, assembly GCF_037043375.1. Taxonomy (NCBI): domain Eukaryota; kingdom Metazoa; phylum Chordata; class Chondrichthyes; order Orectolobiformes; family Hemiscylliidae; genus Chiloscyllium; species Chiloscyllium plagiosum. The sequence continues at coordinate 114,745,664 of NW_028270147.1, forward strand.
GTCCTTGGAGAAGGAGCACGCGGTGTCGACCAACACCCTGGAGTTGTTCAGGGAGAGGTGGGTGCCGCAGGGAGTGGAGTGCATCATTTCTCCCTCCAACTCTATTTTGATTTAGTCCCTACCCTCCCCTTCACTGTTTTTGATCACACAGCACTGCCCTTTGATGTGAAGGGCAGTGTTTGTCACTGGCCACCCGGGTGTTTTCCTATCTTCCTGGTGGTGGAAATTGAATAAAGATTCGTGCACTTTTGTCTTTCACTGTGTCTCACACCTGCACACACACACACACCATGGGTGCTGGGAATAAAATAAGCACTACCGCACTTAGGTGGTAGTGTGGGGGTTAAAAAGGAAAAAAAAGAAAAAATAAATAAATAAAAGAGAAAAAATAAATAAAATAAACAGGAGTGTATTTTGTCTCAAAAAAAAAGGGGTGTGTTGCATGTCTGAAGACCTCTTCGTGGGTCTGCTCCTGGGCCTGGCCAAACTGGCCATAAACAAGTCCAGGCAGCGGACGGTGGAGGGGATCGTTAGGGCCGACTGCCTGCCCCTCTTCCGCGGTTACGTTAGGGCCCGGGTGTCCTTGGAGAAGGAGCACGCGGTGTCCACCAACACCCTGAGTTGTTCAGGGAGAGGTGGGTGCCGCAGGGAGTGGAGTGCATCATTTCTCCCTCCAACTCTATTTTGATTTAGTCCCTACCCTCCCCTTCACTGTTTTGATCATACAACATTGCCCTTCTGTGAAGGGCACGGCTTGTCACTGGCCACACGGGTGTTTTCCTATCTTCCTGGTGGTGGAAATTGAATAAAGATTCATGCACTTTGTGTCTTTCACTGTGTCTCACACCTGCACACACACACCATGGGTGCTGGGGAAAAACATAAGCACTACCGCAGTTAGGCAGTAGTGTGGGAAAAAGAAGAAAAAGAAAAGGGGAGTATTGCAGGTCTGAAGGCCTCCTCGTGGGTCTGCTCCTGGGCCTGGCCAAACTGGCCATAAACAGGTCCAGGCAGCGGACCATGGAGGGGGTCGTTAGGGCCGACTGCCTGCTCCTCTTCCGCGGTTAAGTTAGAGCCCGGGTGTCCTTGGAGAAGGAGCACGCGGTGTCCACCAACACCCTGGAGTTGTTCAGGGAGAGGTGGGCGCCGCAGGGAGTGGAGTGCATCATTTCTCCCTCCAACTCTATTTTGATTTAATCCCTGCCCTCCCCTTCACTGTTTGATCATACAACATTGCCCTTCTGTGAAGGGCACTGCTTGTCACTGGCCACCCGGGTGTTTTCCTATCTTCCTGGTGGTGGAAATTGAATAAAGATTCGTGCACTTTGTGTCTTTCACTGTGTCTCACACCTGCACACACACACCATGGGTGCTCAAAAAAAGAAAAAAAAAGGGGAGCATCAGAAGGACTGATACTCTGGTATCTGACTCTGAATAACAACCTGCCAACCAACGCCCTCCTTCTGTCACCCTCAATCTCCCCATGCTTACTCTTGATGCCTCTTTGATACAGCCTGTGCTGCCTTTGGGAGAGGTTGGCCTTCCCTCCATTCCTGATGAAGAGCTTATGCCCAAACCATTGATTATCCTGCTCCTCGGATGCTGCCTGACCTGCTGTGGTTTCCCAGCAACACACTCTTGACTCTGATCTCCACCATCTGCAGTCTTCACTTTCTCCTTCCCTCCAGCACCCAGGAAAGTGGAGCATAGTCCCACTCGCTCATTACAGACAGAGATGACTGGTGGTGTGTTTAACCTGAGGGTTACCACAGCTGAGGCAGGGGGAGTGAAGGTGGCACCTTTGTGATGGTAGCACCCTTCATTAATCCACTGCAATCCCTCTTGGAGCTGCAAGAATTCAACCTCATTCACTGCTCCCTTCCCTGTAAGGTAATATTGATGTATCTCGTTTAGAGCTAATTGACCATTGAAATACGACTATGGCTAGTCAGCATTGGCTGAGCAGACAGCCACTACTGCAATGATCCCAGCTCCAGAAAGTCCCCTTGTAATTGGGGTGCACTGCCTCTGAAATCCCTCCCTTACTGAGAATACACTCTCAGTATTCATCTTTCTCAACTGCCAGCTCAATTTCACTGCAAATGCTGTGAACAATGATCCTGCCCCACGAGCTGCCTGATGAAGGAGCAGTGCTCCGAAAGCTTGTACTTCCAAAGAAACCTGTTGGACTATAACCTGGCCTTGTGTGATTTTTAACTTTGGCCACCTCAATGAGCTGCCATCTCAGACTGAATTGTTTTTCTTCCGAGATTTGACAACATTAAAGCCTAATCTTCAATCCCCATCACAAAGCCCATTCTCTATCCATCACTCAGAGACAAATACCTCAGGGACACCGACAGGCAGCACAGAGTAACACACTCCCACTCATTGAGATACAAAGTTAAAAATCACACAACACCAGGTTATTGTCTCACAGGTTTAATTGGAAGCACACTAGCTTTCGGAGCGCCGCTCCTTCATCAAGGGAGTGTCCTCCACAACCACCTGATGATAGAGTGACTATAACCTGGTGTTTTGTGATTTTTAACTTTGTACACCCCAGTCCAACACCGGCATCTCCGAATCATTGCATTGCCGACAGCCAGTGCAGAATAACACACACACACACAGACACCTACAGGCAACACTGAGTAACACTCACACTCAGAGAGTCAGGCAGCATTGAGTAACACACACACTCAGAGAGTCAGGCAGCACTGAGTAACACACACACTCCATGCTGCCTGTAGGTGTCTCTCTGAATAACATACCCACACTCAGAGTGACACCTACAGGCAGCATTATGTGATACACCTGCACTCAGAGGGACACGCAGCCTGCAGTGTCAGTGATTGACCGAAGATCACTTCAGGTACAACACAGCATGCAGCAAAGAGTGCAGAGTGCAATCCCAGCACCTGAGCCTGGACCACAGAGTGAAGAGGGAATGCCTAAGATTGTAATTATTGAGTCATAACAGCTTTCTGTTTCTCGGTAAAAACAAGGACTGCAGATGCTGGAAAACAGAGGCTAGATTGGAATAGTGCTGGAAAAGCACAGCAGGTCAGGCAGCATCCGAGGAGCAGGAAAATCAACGTTTCGGGCAAAAGCCCTTCATCAGGAATAGAGGCAGGGTGCCTGCAGAGTGGAGAGATAAATGAGAGGGGTTTGGGGAGAAAGTAGCATAGAGTACAATAGGTGAATAGGGTGAGGATGGAGGTGGGAGGTCAGAGAGGAGGGTGGAGGAAGGTAGCAAAGAGTACAATAGGTGAATGGAGGTGGGGATGGAGGTGATAGGTCAGAGAGGATGGTGGAGTGGATAGGTGGAAAGGAAGATAAGCAGGTAGGACAGGTCATGAGGATGGTGCTGAGCTGGAAGGTTGGAGCTGGGGTGAGGTGGGGGAAGGGGAAATGAGGAAACTGATGAAATCCACATTGGTGCCATGGGATTGAAGTGTTCCGAGGCGGAAGATGAGGCGTTCTTCCTCCAGGCATCGAGTGGTGTGGGAGCGGTGGTGGAGGAGACCTAGGACCTGCATGTCCTGCGCGGAGTGGGAGGGGGAGTTGAAATGTTGGGCCACAGGGCAGTGGGGATGATTGGTGTGGTTGTCCCAGAGATTGGTGTGGTTGTCCCGCTCTGCAAGAGGAGACCGCATCGGGTGCAATAAATGATATTGGTGGTTGTGCTGGTAAAGATTTGATGGATGTGGAAGGCTCTTTTGAGGCCTTAGATGGAGGTAAGGGAGGAGGTGTGGGCAGAGGTTTTGCAATTCCTGTGGTGGCAGGGGAGGGTGCCAGGAAGGGAGGGTGGGTTGTTGGGGGGCGTGGACCTGACCAGGTAGTCACGGAGGGAACGGTCTTTGCGGAAAGGAGGAATGGGTGGGGAGGGAAACATATCGAGTGGTGTGGGAGCGGTGGTGAAGGAGACCTAGGACCTGCATGTCCTGCGCGGAGTGGGAGGGGGCGGCACGGTGGCACGGTGGTTAGCACTGCTGCCTCACAGCGCTAGAGACCCGGGTTCACTTCCCGCCTCAGGCGACTGACTGTGTGGAGTTTGCACGTTCTCCCCGTGTCTGCGTGGGTTTCCTCCGGGTGCTCCGGTTTCCTCCCACAGTCCAAAGATGTGCAGGTCAGGTGAATTGGCCATGCTAAATTGCCCGTAGTGTTAGGTATGGATGAGTTGCGCTTCGGCGGGGCAGTGTGGACTTGTTGGGCCGAAGGGCCTGTTTCCACACTGTAAGTAATCTAATCTAATCTAATATCCCTGGTGGTGGAGTCCGTTTGGAAGTGGCTGAAATGTCATCAGATGTTGTGGTTTATGCGAAGGTTGGTAGGGTGGAAGGTGAGCACCAGAGAGGTTCTGTCCTTGTTACGGTTGGAGGGGTGGGGTTTGAGAGCAGAGGGGTGGGATGTGGACGAGATGCGTTGGAGTGCATCTTTGAACACATGGAAGGGAAATTGCGGTCTCTAAAGAAGGAGGCCATCTGGTGTGTTCTGTGGTGGAACTGGTCCTTCTGGGAGCAAATATGGTGGAGGCGGAGGAATTGGGAATACAGGATGGCATTTTTGCAAGAGGTAGGTTGGGAAGAGGTGGAATCCTCGGTGTCGGTGGGTTTGTAAAAAATGTCAGTGTCAAGTTGGTCATCATTAATGGAGATGGAGAGGTCCAGGAAGGGGAGGGAGGTGTCAGAGATGGTTCAGGTTGTCATTAATGGAGATCTGTTTGGAATCTTGTAACCTCCAATGATTCCAGACCAAAGGGATCGTTTGAAAGTGATTGATGATTGGCTGTCAGTACCTCTACAACGGATATGTCATTGATTGACAGGTCAAGTAGCCAATTATGACAATGCCATGCTGAAATGCAGCCAATCAGCTGAATGGAGTGGTCAATCTCCAAAGCAAACAGAGACAGAGACTGAATCTTCTTCATCTTTATTCCCTTTTCCAGATTGACATGGACAGAAAACAGACTGCAATTAACAGCCCAGACAGAGGAAGCTACACAAATTCACAGCCACATTAGAGCTTGAGAAAAACACTTGTGGAGGTTTTCTCAATAACATAAGAATCCTGTCCCTTCAAACAGTGATAAAACCTTAAATTAGAACTGGCGGCTGAGCAGGAAGGAGATCTGGTTCACTGAAGCAGAGACTTCTGAGGTTCACATTGTTTTGTACAGCGGACAGTCTTCAGCAACTTCGAGAGGTTTTACTTGACATCATAAGTCATCACTGCCCCAATCAAACACTCCCAGGACAGGGTCAGCATGAGGTTTGATACAGAGTAAAGCTTCTTTTTGATGATTTCAATGTGCCTGCCTTAACCCTTGAACTTCAGATGTGTCTTCGAGCCAATCCCAAGAAGGAAGAGAGTTGAAATTCAATGCTGACAATGACCTTTGTCCTGCCAGCTCAACCCTGTTCTATTTAAAGTTGTGTCTCCTCTGTGGACTGTCTTGAACACTCTACACACATTCTGATCTCCTGATGCTCTTGCTGAGGGGAGAGGGGAGGGTCACATGGGTGAGGGCACAGGAGAAGCGAGCGTTGGACTCCCAGTCAGACCCAGAGAGGGTCAGCAGGCTGCTGACACTGTAGGTGCTGTCCGAAGCTCGCAGGTAGTTGCTGGTCTGAACCCCGTCCGAAATGACTGCACCGTCCTTCTTCCACTGCACCTCCAGCTCATCGGGATAGAAGTGATTGGCAAGGCACACCAGGGTGGCAGTGCCCTTGGCATTGACCTGCTCCGGGGAGGGGGGCAGCAGGGTCAGCTTGGGCTGAGAGTTCTCACGGCCTGAAAGACAAGCAAAACAATTTTAGTCCCTGCTATTTGAAGGGATTTTAATTCTCTGAACATATACTGGCAAAACAATCCATTTGAACATTTGTAGCCAATACCTAACAAACCCCATAAATAAACAGGCATTGTTTAAATTGCTTCTTGGGATGTGAGTGTCACTGGCAGGATCAACATTTATTGCCCATCCCTAATCACCCAGAGGGCAGTTTCGAGTCAACCACATTGCTGTGGGTCTGGGGTCATATGGTAAGGATGGCAGTTTCCTTCCCTAAAGGACATCAGGGAATCAGATGGCTTTTTCCTGACAATCAACAATTGTTTCATGGTCATCATTAGACACTTAATTGCAGATTTTTTTTATTGAATTCACATTCCACCATCTGCTGTGGCAGGATTCTAACCCTGGTCCCCAGAACATTAATCTGGATCTCTGGATGAACAGCTCAGCAATAGTACCATTAAATCATCACCTCCTTTATCTTATTTTTAGTTGAGAGTGAAAGCAAGAAGTTTGTTTCTGAACAGGGTGATTAGGAAAAGCACAACTGAAAGACTCCCAGTTCATCCCAAAAAAGATTAGTTCCTTGAAAGTGGAGTTGCCGGTAAGTAGAGGGGTGTCAAAGCCATTTGGCATGCTTTCCTTTATTGGGCAATGCATTGAGTATTGGAGTTAGGAGCTGTTGCACCTGTACAGGACATTAGTTTGGCCCCTTTTGGAATACTGTGTGGAATTCTGGCCTCCCTGCTGTAGGAAAAATGCTGGGAACCTTAAAATGGTTCAGAAAAGATTTCCAAGGATGTTGCTAAGTTGGAGGGTTGGAGCGATCGGGAGAGGCTGAATAGGCTGAGGCTATTTTCCCTGGATCGCTGGAGGCTGAAGGATGACTATATCGAGGTTTCTAACATCATGGGGGCATTGATCAAGTGAAACAAGAAGATATTTTGGTCAGAGTGAAGGAGTCCAGAACGAGAGGGCATGGGTGGAAAGTATCAGGAGAACGATTTAAATGGGAACTAAGGCAAAATGTATTCCTACTGAGAGTGGTACATTTTTGGAATGAGCTGCCAGAGGAAGTGGTGGAGGCTGGTATGATAACATTTAAAAGGCATTTGGATGGGTATATGAATAGGAAGGGTTTAGAAGGATATGGGCTAAATGCTGACAAATGGGACTAGATTAATTTAGGTTATCTGGTTGGATAAGTTGGACAGAAGGGTCTGTTTCTGTGGTGTATATCTCTCTGACTCTATGACTCTATGTCTCTGTGGTTGGCATGGATAAGTCAGATCGAAGAGTCTGTTTCTGTGCTGTACATCTCCATGACGCTAATTGTGTTTCAATCAAGCCCTCACTACCTCAGGCTCTCCCAAAGACATTTACATTTTGTTTGAAAACCAGTCAATTTTGCAATTTCAGGAATTGGGCAGACAATTTCTACACAGCAAGATCCCACTGGAAGCAATGAGATCAAAGAGCATTCTTCATGATTTTGGTTCAAGGATAAATATCGTCCTGAACTCAACCCAAAGAGAAAATAATTTGGTTCAGTTGGATGGAAAATGAGAAAATGGAGGGTAAAGAAGAAGGTAGGATTACTGGTTAGTAATGGGATTGATTGTGACCAGAAAATAAAAGGAATGGACAGAATTTTTGAATATCAAAGGGATCATAAAAGTGCAGGGAAAATCAATAATAGATCAAACGTAAAGACTTTGTGTCTAAATGCACGAAGTAATCCCGAGTAAGGTAGAAAAATGATGTCACAAATCAAGGTAAATTGAGTTTCCAAGGAATTTAAACTTGTTAAAGTGGAGGAGGGCTCAGGAGAGATTATTCAAGATTCTAGAAGATGTAAAAGGACAGAGAGTGTGGAAAGGATCAGGTATCGAACATAAAGCACAGCAGATAAGGGGACAATGATGGGAAGGAGGGCAGTCAATGCAGGGCTGAGGGAGTTGTACTTTAATGCACACAGTATACACAGTGAGCTTGTAGTGCAGATTGAAACTGGCAGGTACAATGTTGTGGGTATCACAGAGACATGGCTGTAAGGGGATCCGGGCTGGGAACTAAATATCCAAGGATACATGTCCTATCAAAAGGACAGGCAGATGGGCAGAGGGGCAAGAGTTGCCTTGTTCGTAAGAAATGCCTTTAAATCAATAGCAAGAAGTGATACAGTCAGAAGGTGTAGAATCTGTGGGGGTAGAGTTGAGGAACCCAAGAAATAAAGAATCTGATGCAAGTTATGTTCAGGTCTCCAAGCAGTAACCAGGGTGTGGGGAAGGAAATCAATCAGGAGACAGAAAAGGGTAAAAACAATGACTGCAGATGCTGGAAACCAGATTCTCGATTAGAGTGGTGCTGGATTGGCGCAGCAGTTCAGGTAGCATCCGACGAGCAGTAAAATCAACGTTTTGGGCAAAAGCCCTTCATCAGGAATAGAGGCAGACAGCCTGAAGGGTGGAGAGAAAAGTGAGAGGAGGGTGGGGGTGGGGAGAAAGTAGCATAGAGTACAATAGTTGAGTACAATAGGGGTGGGAGGGTGGAGTGGATAGGTGGAAAAGAAGATAGGCAGATAGGACAAGTTATGGAGACAGTGCTGAGCTGGAAGTTTGGAACTGGAGACAGAAAAGCCAAATACAAAATGTTATGGCAGACTTCAATGGATAGGTGGACTGGGTAGCGCATCTCAACAAAAGGATTTCATGGAATGTCTATGAGATGGTTTTTGAAACAGCTTGTGGTTGATCATTTGGAACAGGCAGTTTTGGATTCAGTGATGTGTAATGAGGTAAACTTGATTAGTGAGCTGAAGATGAAAGTATCCCTCTGGAGAAGTGACCATAATATGTTAGAATTCCCGCTGTAGTTTGAGAGGGAGAAGGTGCAATCAGATGGAACAGTATTTCAATTGAGTAAAGGTAAGTACAAAGACATGAGGAAGGAGTTGACCAGAGTTGATTGGAAGGGGAACCGAGCAGGTAAGATGGTGGGACAGCAAACAGCAGAGTTTCTGGGGGTAATTCAGGAATCAGAGTAGGAATTCCTCCTGAAAAAGAAGAAACAGACTAAGGGGAGAACAAGGCAACCATGGCTGATGAGGGAGGTCAAGGACAGCATAAAAGCAAAAGGAAAAGGTATACAATGTGGTGGAAAATAGTGGGAAGCCAGAGGATTAGGAAGTCTTTAAAAACCTGTAGAGGATAACTAAAAAAAAAATTCAGGGTACAGAAGGTGAAATGTGGGGGAAAGCGAACAAGTAATATAAAAGAAGATTGCAAGAGTTTCATCAGATATATAAAAATGAAGAGGGAGGCAGAAATAGACATTGGAAAAAGAATAATAGGAAATGAAGAAAAAGCCGAGGAATTGAATCCATACATTACATCAGTCTGCACAATGGAAAACACCAGCAGTGTCCCAGTACTTCAAGACTGTCAGGGGGCAGAGGGGAGTGTAGTGGCCATCACTAAGGAGGAGATACTGGGGAAGCTGAAAGGTCTTAATGTGGATAACTCACCCAGACTGGATGAACTACACCAGTATGTTCTGAAGGAGATCACTGAGGAGATTATGGGGACATTAGTGATGATCTTTCAGGAATCAATGGAGTCAGGGTGTGGAGGTATTTTCTAAATAAGGAAAGCCTTTGGAGATCTAAAGCACAAACCTCATTCAGGTTTCTCTTAAGGTTAACAGGCAGGTCCAGTTTGTGTTTGGGAAGGCAAATGAAATGTTAGCATTCGTTTCAATATGGCTAGAATACAAGGACAGAGATGTACTGCTGAGGCTGTATAAGGCTCTAGTCAGACTGAATTTGGAATATTGTGAGCAGATTTGGGACCCATATTCTAAGAAACAATGTGCTGGCATTGAAGGGGTTTACAAAAATGATCCTGGGGATGAAGGGCTTGTCATATAGGGTGTGTTTGAGGACTCTGGGTCTGTACTCAATGGCATTTAGAAGGATGAGGAGGGATCTTATTGAAATTTGCAGAATACTGATAGGCCTGGATAGAATCGATGGGGACAAGATGTTTCCAAAAACAGGAGAGACTAGGTAACCAAGGCACAGCCTCAGAATGAAGGGCCAACCCTTTAAATTAGATTAGATTAGATTACAGTGTGGAAACAGGCCCAACAAGTCCACACCGACCAACCGAAGCGCAACCCACCCATACCCCTGACCTAACACTATGGGCAATTTAGCATGGCCAATTCACCTAACCTGCACATCTTTGGACTGTTGGAGGAAACCGGAGCACCCGGAGGAAACCCACACAGACACGGGGAGAATGTGCAAACTCCACACAGTCAGTCGCCTGAGGCGGGAATTGAACCCGGGTCTCCGGCGCTGTGAGGCAACAGTGCTAACCACTGTGCCACCGTACCGCCCACACGGCACGGTGAGATGAGATGAGGAGGAATGTCTTCAGCCAGAGGATGGGGAATCTGTGGAACTCATTGTTACAGAGGGCAGTGGAGGCCAAGTCACTGAGTGTATTTAAGACAGAGATAGATAGGTTCATGATTGTTAAGGGGATGGAAAGTTCCTGTGGAATAGGCAGGAGCATGGGGGTGAGAAGCATATCTGCCAAGATCAAATAGCAGAGCAGATTCAATGGGCTGAATGGCTGATTTCTGCTCCTGTTTCTTAAAGTCTTCTGGAGAGTTTCCCCAATACCCTGGAACACTGAACCCCCTGGACTGTGAGCCCTGCTATAGCTGTTTGTCATCAGAACTCTGCAAAGAGATAATCCAAAAGTGGAAATAGTGTGCATCCATGTGGGAACTTCAGAATGTTTCCCCGTTCCTGGAATACCATGAGTACATGAAGTGTGGTCAGTGACAGCAGTTGGAGCTCTGGGTTTCGGAGCTTGAGCAGCAGCTGGTGTCAGTGCAGAGCATCCATGAGGCTGAGAGCTCCATGGAGAGCACGTTTCTAGATGTGGTCACTCTGCAGCTTCAGAGTATGCAGGGAGAGAGGGAATGGGGGAGCAGCAGACAGTCCAATAGGACCAGGCAGCTAGTACAGAAATCCCCTGAGTGCATCCCACTCTACAACCAAGATTCAGTTCATAATCCTGATGAGAATGATGGTTCATCTGGGGAGTGCAGCCAGAGGCAAGTCCATGGCACCACGGGAGGCTCAGCTGTAAGGGGGGGGCACAAGGAAGACTGGAAGAGCGATAGTGAGAGGAGATTCGAGAGTGAGGGCAGTCGATAGGTGTTTCTGCAGCTGCAGATGGGAATCCAGGATGGTGTGTTGTCTCCCTGGTGCCATAGTCAAGGATGTAACTGACCGTCTGCAGAGCACCCTAAGGGGAGACGAGGAACAGGCAGCATTCATGGTCCACATCGGTCCTAGTGACAAATGGAGAAAAGTGGTCTTGCAGTCAGAAGTTCGGGAGCTTGGGAGGGAATTAGCAGCAGGAACTCAAAATAGGAGTCACCGGATCATTCCCAGTGTCCCATGCAGGAGGTGAACACAGGTGACTGTGGGACTGGAAAGAGAATCCATGAGGGAGGGCTTTAGATTCTTGTGAGGTGGTTTATGAGCGTTGTTAGAGAGAGTTTAAACTAACTTGGCAGGGCTGTGGGAGCCAGGAGGGAATATCAGAGAGGAACACCAAGGTCCACAGAATCCTCAGTGCAGTCAATAAGTCACCACCCAGTGGGAAGGATGTGGAGGAATGTAAATGCAAGGAATTTACAAAGACCTGCAAATGTGATAGAGTTGTTATAAATGGGGGAGGGGGCTCTTTAGTTTCTGAATATTGTTTGGGGTAGCAGCAGTGTAATGGGCAGAGAGGTGCCAGAGTTGCGAGAGTGTATTCAGGTGAATTTTCAGGAGGCATCAGTGGCTCAGTGGTGGCTCAGGGGGGCAGCATGGTGGCTCAGTGGTTAGCACTGCAGCCTCACAGTACCAGGGTCCCAGGTTTGATTCCAGCCTTGGATGACTGTCTGTGTGGAGTTTGCACATTCTCCCTGTGTCTGCGTGAGTTTCCTCCGGGTGCTCTGGTTTCCTCCCACAGTTCAAAGATGTGCAGATTAGGTGAATTGGCTGTGCTAAATTGCCCACAGTGTTAGATGCATTACTGAGAGGGAAATTGGTCTGGATGGGTTACTCTTCGGAGGATCGGTGTGGACTTGTTGGGCCGAAGGGCCTGTTTCCACACTGTAGAGAATCTAATCTAATCATTGGCTGTGAAAAGGGCTAATTATACAATGGAATCTTGATCAACTGGGCCAGTGGGCTGAGGAATGGCAGATGGAGTTTAATTCAGATAAATGTGAGTGCTGTATTTTGGTAAGACACAAGAGATGGGTGAGATCCCAAACAAATATTTCAGGTCAGTAATTATTGGGGAGAAAGCTAGGGAATTTGGAAAAATAGTGATGTCTTGAAAAGAGATCACACACAAATGAGGAGACGCAAAAGATCTTAAAACACATAAAGGTAGGGAAAACTAGGGAAGAGATTGCTGGGCCCCTTGCTGAGATATGTGTATCACTGACAACTGTGGGTAAGGTGCTGGAGAACCAGAGAGGTTGGCTAATGTTATGCCATTATTTGAGAAAGACTGTAAGGAAAAGCCAGGGAATTGTAGACCAGTGAGCCTGATGTCAGTGCTGGGTAAGATGTTGGAGTGGATTCTGTGGGATAGGATTTACATTCTTTGGATAATCAATGTGGTTTTATGTATAGGAATTCATGTCTCCTGAATTTGATTGAGGAGGTGACAAAAGAAGATTGATGAAGACAGAACAGTAAACATTGTCTATATGGACTTTAGTAAAGTGTTTGACAAGGTTCCACATGATAGACTGGTTAGTAAGATTAGACCACATGGGAACCAGAGGGAGTGAGCCATTGGGGTAAAAAAATTGGATTGAAGATACGAGACAGAGAGTGATGTTTAAAAGGTTGCTTTTCAGACTGGAGATCTGTGAATAGCTGTGTGCCACAAGCATTGGTGCTGGGTTCACTGCTTTTGTCATTTAAAGAAATGATTTGGATGTGAATATAAGAGTTACAGTAAGTTTGTAGATGACATCAAAATTGGCGGGACAGTGGATAGTGAAGAAATTCATCTCAGGGTACAGTAGGACCTTGATCAGATGGGGCAATGGGCAGAGGTGTGGCAAATGGAGTTCAGTTTAGTAAATGTGAGGTGTTGCATTTTGGAAAGACAAACTAGGGCAGGAGTTATACAGTTAATGGGAGGGCCCTGTGATGTGTTGCTGAACACAGAGACCTTGGGGTGAAGATGCAGGTGCATTATTCCTTGAAAGTGGGGTCACAGGGAGACAGGTTGATGGAGAAGGTGTTGGGTACACTTGCCTTTATTGGTCACTGCATTGAGTACAGGAGTTGGGACATCATGGTGCAGCTGGAAAGGAGATTGGTGAGGCCACTTTGGGAATAATGTGAACAATTCTGATCACGCTGCGATAAGAAGGATGCTGTTAAACTTAAAAAGCTGCAGAAAAGATTTACACGGACATGGCCAGGAATTGGAGGGTTTGAGCGACAGGGAAAGGCTGAAGAAACTGGGACTATTTTTCTTGCAGCATCTAAGGCCGAGGGGTGACCTTATAAATGTTTATAAAATCATGAGGGGCATGGACAGGGTGTATATCCAAGGTCTTTTCCTTGGGAAAGGGATTCCAAAACAAGAGGGTATAAGCTTAAGGTGAGAGGGAAAAGATTCAAAAGGGACCTGAGGGGTTACTTGTCACACAGAGGGTGGTATGTGTATGGATCGAGCTGCCTGAGAAAGTGTTGGAGGCGGATACAATTACAGCATTTAAAACACATTGGGATGGGTACATAGCTAGGAAGGTTTTCGAGGGATGTAAGTTAAATGCTGGTTAATAGGATGAGGTCAGTTTAGGATATCTGGTTATCATGGACAAGTTGGACTGAAAGGTATGTTTCCACGTTGTATGACTCCATGACGATGAGGGGCTGGAAAAGCTGAGACTTTTTACTCTGACGCGTAAGAGTCTGAGGAGTGACTTATAAACCTTATAGAGGTTTATAAGACCATGAGGGTCATAGATAATGTGAATAATTCAGAAAGGAGGTGACATTTTGTAGAAATGGCAAAAAATATTTCCAAAGATTATTCCAGGGATGAGGAACATCAGTTATACAGATTGATTGGAGAATTTGGGACTGTCTTCTTTGGAGAAGGCTGAGAGATTTATTTGAGGAATTAAAAGCAGGAGGGGCCTGGATACAGTAAATAGGGAGAAAATGTTCCCAATTGAGAAAGGATTGAGACCGAGAGACCACAGATTGAAAGTAATTGGGAAAACTAACAAAAGTGAGATGAGGAACAACATGTTCAGCCAGCGAGTGGTTAAGGTGTGGAATGCACTGCCTGAGAGTGTGGTGGAGGCAGCTTCAATTGAAACATTCCGAAGGGAATGAGACTATTATTTGAAAAGGAACAATGTGCAGGGTGACAGGGAGAAGGCAGGAGAATGACACTCAGTGAATTGCTCATTCAGAGAGCCAGTACAGACAGGATGGGTAGAATGGCTTCCGTGTGCGCTGTAACAATTCTGTGATTTTGTGATTGAGCAGAGTTAAAGCTGGGGGAGGTGGGACCTCGCTGTCTCACTGTGCTGCTGCTGCTGCTGCTGAGGTCAGTGAGATCAGAGACTGGGACAGGGAGCCAGAGCTCACATCAAACTCTGCCCGTGTCTGTCACACTGAGACTGGCAGAAGGCTACTCACTGATTTCACTCCATGCTGCAGGAATGGGACCACAGGCTGCAAATGGACAGAGCTCCTCCACACGGTGAGTAAAACTTACTGACTTAGATCTTGTTTTTTAAAGGGAGCAATGGAAGTAAAGAAATACAGCTGGACACCCTGTTAGACACTGTGCTCCTCAATCAACCATTTCATTCACTGCAGCTTCCCACTAACACCTTCAACAATTCGGCATTTGTGTTTTAAAAAGTTGCTTCAGTACTGACAGGGTTAATAACGGAGGATGGAGGTTTACTTACTCAGTCTGAGCTTGGTTCCTTTACCGAACGTGTACCACAGTGAAAGCTCTCAGTGCAGAGGCTGTACAAAAATCTCTGCTCTCTGCTTCCCCCCATCACTCTCAATCTCTCCCTGTCTCAGTCTCTCGTTCACTCTCACCCTCTTTCTGGCCCTCTCTTTCTCTCCCTCATTCATGTGTCTTTCTGTCTCTGTCTCTCTGTGTCCAGCTGGGCTTGGGAGTTTTGTGAAATTTATTTTTCGATGTTAAATCTTGCAGCTGCTCTTCAAGCGTGGCCATGAGGGCTAAAAGGGAAACTTGAAGCCTTCAGTGAGCAGTGGACACCACAGGGACTGGAGTGTGTAGTGGACAGTGACAATCCCAGTATGGAGTAATTTGTTCAGTTTCATTTGCATCTAGCTGTGGATGTGCCAGTTCAGATGGTGGGACTGTGTGTCCATTATTATACATTTATATAACTGGGAATGTGTCAGTACAGGAGGTGGTGCTGTGTGTGTTGAGGTTTTTGTATGGCTCTGTATCACTGTGTAGAGGGGGGCTGCTATACTTGTTGTTCTGACAGTAATAGTCAGCGACATCCTCATTCTGAACGTTGCTGATTGTCAGGGTAAAACTGGTCCCGGATTGAGTGCCAGTGAATCGATTGGAGACTCCTGTGAATCGAGTTGTTGCATAATAGATCAGGAGAGAGGGTTTCTGACCTTCTCGCTGCTGGTACCAACTGAGGTAGTAGCTAATGTCTCCACTGGCCGAACAGGTGATGGTTGTGGTCTGGCCCAGTCCCACTGACAGCACCGGGGGAGACTGGGTCATGATGATGTCCCCACTGATACCTGAGGGGTCAGAGAGAAACACAGTGAAGTCAGAACTGTCACAGAAAGAGCCTGTCAAATGAGAGATTGTTGGAGACACTGAGCATTCCTCTGGTTTCAGCATTTTCCCTTCAATCACAAATCAGTGGAATTGGAGTGAAATGGAGAGCAGCTAAAGATTCAAGGTGGAAGGAGAGAGATTTGTACCTGCGACACAGAATGCCAGGGGCCAGATCAGCTGGATGTGTGAAATCATGGTGTGTGCTCCTGTCCCTGTGCCTGGTTCCTGATAAACTCTCCCTTCACTGGGCTCTGCTTTATAAAGCTGCAGCCTGTGAGAGTCTGACTGGGTGTTCCTCAGTATGTAAATGGCATCAGGCAGAGAGAGCCACGTCAGCCCCTCACACTTCCTCTTCTCTCTCTCTTGTCCTTCCTTTTTATACTTCCTTTCTCCCTTTTCCCTTTTTTCTCTTTCTCACCTTTCTCTTGTATATATTCCTGTTCTTCGTTGACTTTCTCCCTCTTTTTCTATTTCCGTCTCCGACTCTGTCCTCTCCCAATTACATAACCACTTTTATCTTTCCCTTTGTCCATGTATGTTTGACACTTCGTTTATCTCCATTTCATTCTGTGTTTGTTGGTCTCTCTCTCTCTTTCTTATCATTCATTCTTCTTCACATATCTTTCCAACTAATTCCTCACTCATTCTCTCCTTATACCCTCAATCTCAAATTGCCTCACTCTCTCTTTTTCTGTCTCCCTCCCTCCAGTCACTCTCTAACTGATCTCAATAACAGGCGTTATTCCAGGACATTGGAACAGTGAGACCTGGGGCAGCAATTAAATGCCTCGCCCTCTCTCACTCAATCTCACAATGTACACTTTCTCTCTCTCTCTCTCTCTCTCTCTCTCTCTCTTTCTCTCTTTCTCTCTCTCTGTCTTCTGTCTCTCTCTTAACCAGAAGCACAATGACATGAACAGCATTTAACAAGTCTGTACTGGGCATCAATGATCTCACAACACCAATCCCATCTTGGCATTGGGGGAGAGGATCAGCCATGATCATATTGAATGACAGAGCAGCCTCACAGGGCCAATCCCTAACCCTAATCCTAACCCTACTGCTGCTCCCTGTTTCTATCTTTTTATGTCTGTGTAATCTCCAATCTCTGCCGCTGGATATTGATCCCTATACTCATGGAAAACGTTGCCTTCCTTTCCACCCTATCTCTGCCCCTCATAATCTTATAGCCCTTTAGCAGGTTCCCTCTTAACCTTCACTGCTCCAAGAGAAACAATCCCAGCCTTTCCAATCCTTCCTCATAGCTCAGACCCTCCAGGCCAGGCAGCATCCTGGGAAATCTCTGCACCCTCTTGAGTACAGTCATATCCTTCTCATAATGTGGTGACCAGAACATATCTGTCTGTCTCTCTTTCACTAGATTCCCTTTACTCCTAGTCTCACACCTGCTCTGCATCTTTCTCTCTCTCTCTTTCTCTCTCTGTCCCCTCTCTCTCAGTCACACTGTCTCATACTCTATCTCACTCTATCTCTATTCTTCAACTCCACCATCTCTACCTCTCTCTCTCTCTCCCCCTTTTACTCATCTTACACTGCCTCAGACTCTTTATCCCGCTCTCTCTCACTTTCACACCGTGTCCTTCTATGTCTCTCTCGCCAACAGTCTCTCTCTCTCCCTCTCACTCACTCCCTCTCCCTCTCTCTGCCTTTCCAACAATGTCCCAAGTGGTGAAAGCTAAATACAGGGTAAATCTGCTCCAGCTCTATCCCACTAATGGATGTTAACCCTTGACACCAACAGTATGTCTACTCCTGGAGTAAAGCCCCATTTCCCACATTGACCAGGATTTGGCCTCTCTCAGGAAGACGGTCAGTTTCTTGTCAAATGAAGGGCAATTCTGTGCTGTTGACCTATTCTTACTGGGGACTGGTTTGGACACAAACCTCATTCCATGAAGGCCCAGCAGAGAGATGATATCCTCAGGCCATCAGTGTGAGCTGGAGGGACAGGACAGGCTCTGACCCATTGACCCATCCGTCCATTCACAACATATTCCAATCCTTTCCCCTCACCTTCCCCTTCCATGTTCAAGCTCCAGTTTTACTGGGATGAGGATTGGACCATCACACAGTTACAACAGAAAGGAAATGATCCCCACACTCACCACGTTATCCATGTCCCACTGGACTGTCCAATGGAGACCAGTAAACATGGAATCCATTCTCACTGAACTCTCCAGTAGAGACCATTAAACAGGTGCCTCTTTGCCACTGGAGCCTCCAATGGAGACCAGTAAAGATGGGTCTATTTCCCACTGAATACTCCAGCGGAGACTAGTTAACATGGAGCTTATTCCTGTTGGGTCTCCAATAGAAACCAGGAAAGAAAGGCCTCCATTTCTTTGACCTCTCCAGTACAGACCAGTAAATATGGACCAGCTTCAAACTGGACCCTCCAATACAGACCAGTAAACATGTGACTCTTTGTGACTGAATCCTCCAATACAGATCAGTAAACAAGGATCTCATTGCCTTAGCAAGATTGAACTTCGGAATGAGGAGCAGGAATAGGTAATTCAATCCCTCAAGCTCGTTTCCTATTTAACATGATCATGGCTGATCTTAACCTCCTCTCCACTTTCCAGACTGCTCCCTATTGCCCTCTATCCTGCTTTTCATCAGAAAGATATCTGTTTCTTTCCTGAATCTGTTGATTGATTCTGCCTCCATTGTGCTTAAGGAAGGGGGTGGGGGGGGAGTGGGGAGCGGGGTAGGAGGGGTTGGTGGTGGTGCGCACTGACTTCCAACCCTCTGAGTGAAGTAGTTGGAATGGAACAGATTCCATACAGTATCGAACCAGGCCATTCAGCCCAACAAGTCCACACCGACCCTTCAAAAAGCATTTCACCCAGAGCCATTCCTGAACCCATTCCCTGTAACCCTACATTTCCCATGACTAATGAATCTAACCAACACTTTCCTGGACACTATGGGTAAATTAGCATGGCCAATCCTTCTAATGCATACATCATTAGACTGTGGGAGGAAATCGGAGCACACAGATGAAACCCACACAGACAGGGGGAGAATGTGCAAACTCCATACAGTTGCCCGAGGGTGGAATCGAACCTGGGTCCGTGGCACTGTGAGGCAGCAGTGCTCACCACTGCACGACTGTGCCACCTGTAGTTTCTCCTCATCTCAGTTTTAAACATACCTCCTCTCACTCTATATCTATGACCTATTGTTTGAGACTGGCCCACAAGAGAGAACATCTGTTCCATGTCCAGCCTATCAATCCCCTTTAGCATCTTATATACTTCACTCAGATGCCCCCTTCATGCGACTGAATTCCAGTGAGTACAAGCCCTAGCTATTCAACCATTCCTCATATGACAGCCCTTTCATCCCGGGAATCAGTCTGGTGAACATCCTCTGAACTACATCCAGTACCATCATATCTTTCATCAAGTAAAGAGACCAAAACTGGACACAATGCTTCAGATGTGGTCTCACCAATGCCTCACAGAATTGTAACAATATTTCTTTATTTCTGTAATCCAGTCCTTTTATAATAAATACCAAGATTCCAATTGCTGCAAGAAATACCAACATTCCAATTCCATGGGACTCAATTGGAACCTCCAACAGAGATCAGTAAACATGGGCCTCCATCCCACTGGAATGTCCAATGAACAGCAATAAGCCTGAGCTTCTTTCCTACTGGATCCTCCAGTAATGGAGCTTCAAACCCCACATCCTCTCCATCACATAGGTCTCTTATTTCAAACTCTACAACATTGTTTGCCTCTGCACTACATCATCCCCTTGACCACAGAAACTCTTATTCCTGCTCATCCCACCTCCAAACTCCATGATTCCGATGTCCTCTCTCAGCTTACTCTATCTGTGCTCCATAAATTCCAAATTGTCTGAAATGGAGTGGCCCATTCCCTGTCTCACACCAAGGACGAGATGGACAGATTTGATATTAGTAATGAGTTGCAAGGTTACGGAAAGTGGGTGTGGTCAGAATTGGTCAAATTGATGACGGCTCCTGCAGTTGAATATCCTGCTGGCAGGCTCCAGCCTTTTACACACAGACTGGAGAAGTGTGTATGGTAGGCATATATTGTAAAGTTCCATAGAATTAAACCTCAGCATCAAATGTCCCTCAGGAGGGGAGAGAGGATGTTCAGGGTCCTGAGCTCCATTTCCCAGCCCAGGCAGTTTGACTCCCAATGAATGAATGAGATGCCAACTTGGAGCCCAGATTAGGGGCAGTCTCTGCTGTGGACCAAAGTCGACAAGAGGCACCTGGAGATTGAGCTGAAAAGGAAAGATTTTCTGGGTAATGGGGAGAGAGAGGGCAGTAGGACTAATTGGATCACTCACAGACACCATGGGCTGAATGGCCTCCTCCTGTGCTAGGGGGAGCAGATTTAGGACTAAATAGAGAAGGAACTTCTTCACCCAGAAGGTTGTGAATGTATGGAATTCCCTGTCCAGCGAAGTCGTTGAGGTTTCCTCAGTAAATGTTTTTAAAGCTAAGACATGTAAATTTTTGAACAGTAAACAAATCAAGGGTTTTGGTGAAAAGGTGGGTAGGGGGAGCTGAGGCCATGAAAAGATCAGCCATGATCTGACAGAATGGCAGAGCGGCCCAAGAGGCCAGATAGCCTGCTCCTGCTCCTGGTTTTAATGTTCTTATGTGCTGTCAGATTCCAGGGAGTGCAGCCGGTTCACAGTTTTCTCCCATCTCAGTAACAAACGTCCAGCTGCTCTGAGCTCCTTCTTTCACTTCCTCTCTTGGTGAAGTTTCAACCTTGTGCTCTGACAGTCTTTGCAGTTATTTTTTACACTGGGGCTTTCTGCTGTGGTCAGAATCTCTAATAATATGTGTCCAACCAGTGACAATCACAGCAGCTAAGAGCAGTCAGGACTGAGGAGCCAGGCTCACTGGGAAACACATTGTGAAGATCAAATCCATCTTCTTCAGATCCCGGTACAACCTCCATCCCTCTCCCTGAGCACTGTCTGCTGCTCAACAAGACTCTTGACAAAAACAAAATACCTCAGCAGGTCTGGCAGCATTTGGGGAAAGAAATCAGAGTTAACCTTTCAGGTCGAGTGACCCTTCTTCAGAACAGTTCTGAAGAAGGTTCACTTGTCCCAAAATGTTAACTCGACTTTCTCTCCACAGATGGTGCCAGACCTGCCGAACTTTTCCAGCAATTTCTGTTTTTTTTTACTCATTTGCAGCATCTGCAGCTTTTTCAGCTTTTATTTAGTATCAGACTCCTTACAATCTTGGCCTCATCTTTGAGGCTGATCTAAGCCCCAAATCCTCCACATCACAGAGATCACTCACTGAAAATCCCAGCCGTTGCTTTGGGACTCCAAACATGATCATTCTAATGTTGTCCTGGGCCACATCACGGCCACTGCCCTCTGTAAACTTCAGCTCACCCCAAACTCTGCTGCCCGTATCCAAACTCAAAAAAAAACCATCCCCATCCCCCACCGTCCTCACTGAGTGGCATTGGCAACCCCTCCAACAACACCTCGATTTTCAAATTCTCGTCCTTGTTCTGAACTCCCTCCTTGTCCATCCACCCTCCCCATCTCTGTAACCTTCTCCTAGCTGCCTCACTCAGTGTGGCCAGCAATCTTGGATATATGGCTCTCTATTCCTTCATCCAAGTCATTGAGAAATATTGTGAAATGCTAAAGTCCCAGGACGGATCCCTGGGCACTCCACTATTCACCTCTTGCTCATTGGAGGACACACACATTATTCCCCCACTCTGCCTCCTATCTCCAAACTAATTCCTAACCCAAGGCAAATGTTTTTCTCGAATTCAATATGTTTCCACGTTGATGAACAGTCTCTCAAACAGTGAAACTCGGAGCAGGAATAGGCCATTCAGCCCTTCGAGCCTGTTCTGCCATTCAATATGATCATGGCTGATCATCAACTCAGTTGTCTGTTCCTGCTTCCTCCCCATAACCTTTGATCCCTTTCATTCTAAGAACTGTATCGTGCCCTTTCTAGAAAAGATTCAGTGGTTTGAGCTGAACTGCTTTCAGTGACAGAAACTTCTACAGGCTTCCTGTAGAATGAAAACATTTCTCTCCATCTCAGCCCTAAATGTCCTTTTCCATATCCTTAAACTGTAATCCTTGATTCTGGACTCCCTCCTCATCAGGAACGTCCTGCCTTGTCCTGTTAGGATTTTAGAGTTTTCAGTGTGACTCCCCTCAATCTTCTAACCTTCAGTGAATATAATCCTAGCTGATCCAATTTCTCATCAGATCTAAGTGCTGTCATCCCAGGAATCAGCCTGGTAAACCTTCACTGCCCTCCCTCCACAGCCAGAACATCCTTCCTTAGATAAGTAGACCAAAACTGCACACAATACAATCATAAAATCGCACAGTACAGAAGAGGCCCTTCGATCCATTGTACCTGTACCATCCAAACTACAGTAAACCTGCATTCAACCAACTTTCCAACACAAGGCCCATAGCTTTAAATGTTATGATATTTCAAGGGTTGATCCTCAACTACCAGCCCAGACAATGCAAACCAGACCCCCACCACCCTCTGGGTGAAAACCTCCTCTTCAAATCCCCTCTGAAGCTCCTGTCTTTCACAGTGAATGTGTGCCAACTCCGAAGAATAGGGACACCTGCTTTCTATTCATTCTGTCCATTCCCCTCATACCCGTTTACACCTCTATCAGATCCTCTCAACCTTCTCTGCTTCAAAGAAAACAACCCGAGTTTATCCAGACTCTTTTCATCGCTGAAATGCTTCATTCCAAGCAACATCCTGGTTAATATCCACTGCACCCCCTCCAGTACAATCCCATCCTTCTGATCACGTGGTGACCAGAACTGCACACAGTGCTCCAGCTGTAGTCTAACCAAAGTTCTGCACAGCTCCAACATATCTTCCTTGGTCTTCTAATCTATACCTGAAATGATAAAGGCAAGTGTCCCATATGACTTCATAAATACCTTATTCACCTGTTACATCGTCCAAAGATCATCACCTCACATGTATCAGGGGTAAGTTCCATCTGACTCTGATCTGCCCATCTGACCAATCCAGTTAGATCCTCCTGTAACCTAAGACCTTCTTCCTCACTGTCAACCATCTGCCAAACCTTGTGTCATCTACAAACTCAGTCACCATCCACTCACCCCATCCCTCACCTCTCACATTCTCATCTTCATTGTTTCAATATATCCTGAACAATAAGGGACCCAGCACTGATCCCTGTGGTATCCCACTGCACACTGGGCCCAGTCACACAAACAACTTTTTGCCTCCACCTTCTGTCTCCTGTCACTGAACCAGTTTTGGTTTGAATATTCCAGGTGTGGACTCACAAGGCCCCATACAATTACAGCAAGACATCCCTGATCCTGCACTCAAATCCTCTCACGTGAAAGGTAACATATCATTTACATTCTTCACTGCCTGCTGCACGCTGACTTTCAGTGACTGGTATACACAGACACAGGCATCTCTGCATCTTCTTCACAGCTTCCCCTCCCACCTAGCTTTGTGTCATCGGCAAACTTGGAGATATTACTCTTAAGTTCCCTAATCTTAACCATGAACAAATATGTGAATAGCTGCGTCCAGGCCTGTGGTACCCTTTCAGAAAAAAGGTCTGTTTTTTCTTACTCTTTGTTTCCAGCCTGCCAACCAGTTCTCTATCCATGTCAGTACACTGCCCCCAGTCCCATTAGTCTTACTTTTATACACTAATTTCTACTGTGGGACTTAATAAAAGCCTTCTGAATGTTCCAGATAAACCACATCCGTTGGCTCCCCCTTGTCAAATCCGCTCATTACACCCTCAAACAATTCCAGTCAATTCGTTAAGCATGATTTCCCTTTCACAAACCATGCTGACTCTGCCTAATCCTGTCACTGTCTTCCATGTGCTCAGTGATTAAATCTTTCACAACGGACTTGAGTATTTTTCCCAATACCAATGTCAGGCTGATTGGTCCAGGTTGCCCACTTTTCTCTCTCCCTCCCATTTTAAATAGTGATGCTACATTCGCAACGCTCCAGTCACTGGGAACAGTTCCAGAATTGATAGAATCTTGAACACCAATGTTCCCAAAATTTTTGGGCAATTCCTGAAGTAATCTGAAATGTAGATTTTTTGTCCTTGCGGATTTATCAAAATTTAATCCCATAAATTTTCCAAAACCATTTCCCGAATAAAGCTAATTTTCTTCAGTTCTGCCCTCAGTCTCTACCCTGTCGTCCCAAAATGTTTCAAATGTATTTGAGTTTTCCTTTGTGTACAAAGATCCAGAATGCAGCAAAGGCAGAAATTTCCTTGGCTCTTGTCAGCGGTACTTCTCAATATACTTTCATCAAATCAATTTTCGATAGGAATGACGCACTACCCACCATTTCAATGCAATCTTCTGACCTGGGAATAGGATACAAATCCATCTTTGTGACTACATTCACTTTCCTATAGTGTACACAGAATCGAATTGAAACATCTGGCTGAGTCACCAAACAAGAGAACTCCAATTACTCTTAACAGTTCAATCAGGGTACCCTCTCTTGTTTGTGATCAGTAATCTGCTGATTTTTAGATGGTTTAAATCATCCCCAGATCCCTGGTTCCGCAAATGGGCCTATTTAAAAGTGTGAAATTAAGAAGGCAATAGACAGGTGTTTCAGGGCAAAAGAATCTCTGTGTTTATTCAGAACAGGCCTGTGTCTGGAAGCTCTTGTTCAGATCGCGTTTGGTTGGTGTTCCTGCTCTCGGGTGTCCTTTGTTGCGATGATGCTCTTGGTTTGGTTTCTGGATGCAGCTTCTCTGTTCAGCCTCTGTGGTTCTTGGTTCTGAAGCTGCTTGTTGGTCGTGTGTGTTAGTAGGCCGAGGTTGTAAAAGTTCGTTTCAGTCAAGAGAATGTGTTCTGGTTGGTGCCCCTTTCAGAGTTGAGGTGTGAACTGGAATTCCAGGCAGAACAATAGTTCCAGGCAGCTATTAAAAAAAAAAATCCAGGGTTTTAGATGATACTGACTTTTGCTCAATCCTACACAAGAGAACTCCAATTACTCTGACAGTTCAATCAATTGATTCACCAACAAGCATTGAGCTTCATTTGTTACTTTGGCTTTCTTCTCTGGTTTTAATCAAAATGGATTTTGTTTTATTGGGTCTGAATAACCTACATCCACATCATGTTCGATTAATCTGGGACACCTAAGTGTATCTTTTAAAGACCATGTATCAGTGCAGAGTTAGGCCATTCAGCCCATCACGTCTGCTCTGCCATTCGATCATAATTGATTTGTTTGTCAACCCCATTCTCCTGCCTTTTCTCCATTACCCTTGATCCCTCTACCAATCAAGAATCCATCTATCTCTGTCTTAAATAAACTCAATGACTTGGCCTCCACAGCATTCTGCGGCAATGATTAATCCACAGATTAACCACTCTCTGGATGAAAAAACTTCTCCTCATCTCAGTTCCAAAGGATGGTCCCTTCACTCTGAGGCTGTGCCCTCACTCTCTCTGCCAAGTGGAAACATCTTCTCCATGTCTACTCTATCCAGGCCTCTCAGCATACAGTATGTTTCACTGAGATTCCCCCTCATCCTTCCAAATTCCATCTCTGAATTTGTTCACCTCATAGGAGGAAGTTCACTTTGGAAATTGTCCAATTGTCTTTGGATCTCATGATTTTTCTCATCCCCTCATCCATTATACTCACTACTTGACACACCTATACACGACTGAATGGTTCCTCAAAAACTGGGAGAGGAATTAAGGATGCTGGTTCAATCACATGTTGAGGTTTACCTATAACTTGACAAGTTTTTTTAAAAAATTATTCATTTTGTGTAATGTGAGCATCACTGGCTGGCCAGCATTTGTTGCTTATCCCCAGTTGCCCAAGGCCAGCATTTATTGCTCATCCCTAATTCAACTCTTTTGTCCATGTTTGAACCAATCTGTAATGAAGCCAGGAGCTGAGTGACCCTGGCGGAACCCAAACTGGGCATCACTGAGCGGGTTATTGCTGAGCAGGTGCTGATTGATAGCACTGTTGATGACACATTCCATCACTTTCCCGATTATCGAGAGGAGACTGATGGAGCGGTAACTGGCTGGCTTGGATTTGTCCTGCTTTTTATGTACAGGACATAGTTGGGCAATTTTCCACATTGTCGGGCAGATGCCAGTGTTTATAGCTTTCCTGGAACAGTTTGGCTAGGGAAGTGGCAAGTTCTGGAGTACAAGTCTTCAGTACTATTACCAAAATGTTGTCAGGGCCCATAGTCTTTGCAGTACCCAGTGCCTCCACCCATTTTTTGATAACACGTGGAGTGAATCGAATTGACTGAAGACAGTTTTCTTTAATGCTGAGGACCACTGGAGGAGGCCAAGATGGATCACCCACTCAGAACTTCTGGCTGAGGATTTCTGCAAAAGCTTCAGCCTTATCTTTTGCCCTGATGTGTTGGACTCTTCCATCATTGAGGATGGGGGTTTTTGTGGAGCCCTCTCATCCAGTGATATGTTTAATCGTCTACCAGTACTCATGACTGGATGTGACAGGACTGCAGAGCTTAGACCTGATCCATTGGTTGTGGGTTGTCTCATACTGTCTGTCACTTGCTGCTTGTGCTGCTTGGCATGCAAGTAGTCCTGTTTGGTGGTTTCACCAGGTAAATAACTCATCTTGGTAAAAACAATGACTGCAGATGCTGGAAACCAGAGTCTAGATTAGAGTGGTGCTGGAAAAGCACAGCAGTTCAGGCAGCATCTGAGGATCAGTAAAATCAATCTTTCAGGCAAAAACCCTTCATCAGGAATACACGAATACCTCATCTTGATGAATGACTGGTGCTGCTCCTGGTATGCCCTCCTGAATTCTCCATTGAACCAGCGTTGATCCCCTGGTTTAATGATAATGGTCCAGTCGGGGCTGGAGCACAATTCTGCTGCTGTTGATGGCCCACAGTGCCTCATGGATGCCCAGTCATGAGTTGTGAGATTGGTTGTAAGTCTGTCCCAGTTAGTCTCGTGATAGTGCCACACAACACAATGGAGGCTATTCTCAATGTGAAGGCAGGTGTTGGTCTTCACAAGGACTGTGCGGTGGTCACCCTTACTGTACTTTCGTGGACAGATGCATCTGCAGCTGGCAGATTGGTAAAGATGAGTTCAAGTATGATACATTTATAAAACTGCGCCACAACTTTATATATTTTTGGCTCAATAAAACACCTGATTCTGGATGCCTGTGGACAATTGGACAATTTCCAAATCCCCATGGTCCTGTCATGGAAATCTGATGTGCTTCTCACAATATCTCCCTATGATAGCTGGGTGGCACCACTAGCCAATGTCTAACCAACCATTCTTCATCTGGGGGTCCATGGAGAGGGGGGGAGGGGTCTCCACTTCCTCATCAGTGCTCCATTCTGAAGATAATAGAATTCTGAAACCCCTCCAGCCTCGACCTCAGTATGAGCTGACTTTGCTCATTTATTTCATTCGGGATCTGCTTTTTGGATCTGCTGTAATTAGTGACCTCAAACCAAACACTCCACCTGGATTATCTTCACCCTTTCGGAAAGTTTCAGCAATCATTTCACTTGCTGTGGTGTCACATCAGCCCTTATTGATGGATTTTGTTTAACCATTGCCCTGGTTACCTCACACGAAGGAGAGAGACCAGGAACCTGTTCCTGTCATTGTTCTGTTTCTTGGACCTCCTTTGGACATTCTGCAATCATTGGGGAAGATACTGCCTTTAATCCTGACAAAACATTCCCCAGAAGGAAATCAACTCCCTCAACAGGGAATGTTTTCCCCACTCCGACAATTACTTCTCCTGATAACAAATCACATTCCAGTTGCATTTTATACAATTGAAGTGGAATATATTCTCCACCAATCCCATTGATGAACACCTTAGAATCCATCGAGCTCTCTGGAGGGAAAATCAATTCTTTCTCCAGTAAAAGTCACTGTGTTGCCCCTGTATCTCTCAGTTTGATTCTGTGTTCAGCTGAAGAAAAAGGAGTCACCATCCCTTTTGATAAAAATCCTGTCCACCTCTCATCTATCTTCCAACTTCCTTTACTAATGACAGAATTCACCTCCAGCCTTTTTGTTATACTTACAGCTACAACCTGCTCCATGGGATTATCTGTTTGCATTCCTTCCTCTGACTCTTTTTTATTAACGCCCATAAAAATTCTGGGTCTACCTCACAGCTTTCAACATTCCATATGCACATGGCCCACCTTATTCCAAGAGAATCATTTAAACTTCTGATCGTTGCTTCCACCCTCAGCAATTTCTTTCTGAATCTGAAGAGTAGTTCTCGGGCAGGTCCCTCCTGTCTATTCTCTCCCCTGTCTACCTGCCTTCCACACACACTCCCAATTTTAATTTTTCTCCCATTTCTGGGCCTGATGGGAATAAGTTTTCTGGATCGGTCTCCCATCAGGTGACTTCTCCACCTCCTGATGCTGCTTGGCTTGTTGTGCTCTTCCAGCCTCCTGTTTGTCCACTTTGGATTCCAGCATCTGCAGGGTTTTGGCTTTAATGAAGTCTATAATCATTAGCCATTCTAGCTGCTTGTCATGCTGTTGTTCCCCTTCAGGCTTTTACATGAATTCTGATTCAAGACGGGAAGGAAGTTTTAAATCCTTCTCAGAGAATAATTTCTCCGACAGCATTGTAAGTATTCTCAGCCTTTAATGCTCTTATCCACCTGTCAACATTATTTTGCTGAATTCTCTCAAACTGAGTAGAAGTTTGTGGAGGCTGTTTCTGTAAGTTCTGAAACATCTGTCTGTATGTTTGCGGGATCAATGCATATGTGTTTTTCACCTTTTTACTTCCTCGTGATCCTGAGAATGTTCCTCTGGCAGGGATATAGAAACGTCTTGTGCTTCCCAAGTTCATTTTTGCATGGGCAAGCTCCATTGTTTTTCCTCACCTCACTTGTTTAAATATCTTCTCAATTGACATGAAAAATGCCTCCTTCTCTTCATAGTCATAGAGTCATACAGCAAACAAACAGGCCCTTCTGCCCATCATGTCAATGCCGATCAGTAAACACCAAACTGCACTAATCCCATTTACCTGCACTTGGTCCATAGCCTTCCATGCCCTGGCATTTTATGTTCTCATCTGGATGTGCCTTAAATGTTGTGAGAGGAGCTGCGTCCACCACCTTCTCAGGCAGCACATTCTATGTGCACATTCTTCTGCGTATAATGCAGAAGTTGCAGGATCAGTTCATTCCTAAAAGGAAGAAAGATCCCAGGAGGAGGCATGGGCGGTCGTGGCTGACGAGGGAAGTTAAGAAACATATAAAGTTAAAACAGAAAAAGTATAACATAGTAAAGATAAGAGGGAAAACTGAGGACTGGGAAACTTTTAAAGAGCAACAGAGGATTACTAAGAAGGAAATACACAGAGGGAAAATGAGGTACGAAGGTAAACTGGCCAATAATATAAAGGAGGATCGTAAAAGCTTTTTTAAGTATGTGCAAGGCAAAAAAATGGTTAGGACTAAAATTGGGCCCTTGAAGACAGAAACAGGAGAATATAGCAGAAACAAAGAAATGGCAGAAGAATTGAATTGGTACTTCAGATCTGTGTTCACTGGGGAAGACGCAAGCAATCTCCCTGAGGTAACAGTGGCTGAAGGACCTGAACTTAAGGGAATTTATATTTGCCAGGATTTGGTGTTGGAGAGACTGTTAGGTCTGAAGGTTGATAAGTCTCCGGGGCCTGATGGTCTACATCCCAGGATACTGAAGGAGGTGGCTCGGGAAATCATGGATCGTTGGTGATTATTTTCCAGAGCTCGATAGATTCGGGGTCAGTTCCTGAGGTTTGGAGGGTGTCTAATGTTATACCACTTTTTAAGAAAGGTGGGAGAGAGAAAGCAGGAAATTATAGATCAGTTAGTCTGACCTCAGTGGTGGGAAAGATGCTGGAGTCTATTATAAAGGATGAAATTCCTGCACATCTGGATAGTAGTAACAGGATAGGACAGAGTCAGTATGGATTTATGAAAGGGAAATCATACTTGACTAATCTTCTTGAATTTTTTGAGGATGTAACTCTGAAGATCCAATAGATGTAGTGTACCTGGACTTTCAGAAAGCTTTTGATAAAGTCCCACACAGGAGGTTAGTGAGTAAAATTAGGGCGCATGGTATTGGGGGCAAAGTACTAGATTGGATTGAAAATTGGTTGGCTGATAGGAAACAAAGGGTAGTGATAAACTTTCGGAATGGCAGGCAGTGACCAGTGGGGTACCGCAGGGATCTGTGCTGGGATCGCAGCTTTTAATAATATATGTTAGTGATATAAAAGATGGTATCAGCAATAACATTAGCAAATTTGCTGATGATACAAAGCTGGTTGGCAGGGTGAAATGTGATGAGGATGTTAGGAGATTACAGGGTGACCTGGACAAGTTAGGTGAGTGGCAGATGCATGGCAGATGCAGTTTAATGTGAATAAATGTATGGTTATCCACTTTGATGGCAAGAACAGGAAGGCAGATTACTACCTCAATAGAATCAATTTAGGTAAAGGGGCATAACAGAGAGATCTGGGTGTTCTTGTACACCAATCAATGAAGGCAAGCATGCAGGTACAGCAGGTAGTGAAGAAGTCTAATAGCATGTTGGCCTTCATAACAAGAGGAATTGAGTATAGAAGCAAAGAGGTGCTTCTGCAGCTGTACAGGGCCCTGGAGTACTGTGTGCAGTTCTGGTCTCCAAATTTGAGTTAAGACATTCTGGCCATTGAGGGAGTGCAGCGTAGGTTCACGAGGTCAATTCCTGGAATGGCGGGATTACCTTACACTGAAAGACTGAAGCGACTCGGTTTGTATACCCTTGAGTTTAGAAGACTGAGAGGGGATCTGATTGAGATGATGAAAGGATTGGACACTCTGTCAGCAGGAAACATGTTTCCACTGATGGGTGAGTGCCGAACCAGAGGACACAGCTTAAAAATTTAGGACAGAGATGAGGAGAAGCTTCTTCACCCAGAGAGTGGTGGCTGTATGGAATGCTCTGCCCCAGAGGGCAGTGGAGGCCCAGTCTCTGGATTCATTTAAGAAAGAGTTGGATAGAGCTCTCAAAGATAGTGGAATCAAGGGCTATGGAGATAAGGCAGGAAGAGGATACTGATTAGGAATGATCAGCATAATCATATTGAATGGCGGTGCAGGCTCGAAGGGCTGAATGGCCTATTCCTGCACCTATTGTCTATTGTCTATATTTCTACCACCCTCTGGAGAAAGAAAACAATCCTCAATTCCCCTCTAAACCACCTTTTCATCACATTAAGCTTATTCCCTCCGGTCATAGACATGTCTGCCATGGGGAAAAGATGATCACGATTGACTTTGTCTATGTCTGTCAGAATTTTGTATACCTTAATCAGATTCACTACCCACCGCCCTCCCCCCCCACCCCCCCCACCCCCCACCCCCATGCTTCCTCTGCCCCAGAGGAAACAAACCCAGTCTATCCAGTCTCTCTCCTCATAACTAACACTTTTCATCCCAAGCAACATCCTGGTGAATCTCCTCTACACCCTCTCCAGTCCAATCATGTTCTTCCAACAGTGTCATGACCAGAACTGTACACAGTGTTCCAGAAACGGCCGAACCAATGCTCTGTAAATTAACAACGAGACTTCCTTACTCCAATATTCTACACCCTGGCTAATGATG
Source organism: Chiloscyllium plagiosum (assembly GCF_037043375.1). Taxonomy (NCBI): domain Eukaryota; kingdom Metazoa; phylum Chordata; class Chondrichthyes; order Orectolobiformes; family Hemiscylliidae; genus Chiloscyllium; species Chiloscyllium plagiosum. Next base: position 114,777,111 of record NW_028270147.1, read on the forward strand.
GCTAGCATCCCATATGCCTTCTTCACCACCCTGTCTAGCTGTGCTGATACCTCCTGGGATCGATGTAGTTGAACACCAAGGTCCCTTTGTTCCTCACTACTCCCAAGGAACATAAGAACATAAGAGCTAGGAGCAGGAGTAGGTCATCTGGCCCTTTGAACCTGCTCCACTGTGCAATAAGATCATGGCTGATCTTTTGTGGGCGGCACGGTGGCACAGTGGTTAGCACTGCTGCCTCACAGCGCCAGAGACCCGGGTTCAATTCCCGACTCAGGCGACTGACTGTGTGGAGTTTGCACGTTCTCCCCGTGTCTGCATGGGTTTCCTCCGGGTGCTCCGGTTTCCTCCCACAGTCCAAAGATGTGCAGGTCAGGTGAATTGGCCATGCTAAATTGCCCGTAGTGTTAGGTAAGGGGTAAATGTAGGGGTATGGGTGGGTTTCGTTTCGGCGGGTCGGTGTGGACTTGTTGGGCCGAAGGGCCTGTTTCCACACTGTAATCTAATCTAATCTAATCTTTTCCTGGACTCAACTCCACTTACCTGCGCTCTCATCTTATCTCTTAATTCCTATAAATGTTTAAAAATGTTGACTGAAGTAGCGTCAACTACTTCACTGGGCCAGGAATTTCATAGATTTACGACCCTCTGGTTGAAGAAGTTCCTTCTCAATTCAATCCTAAATCTGCTCCCCTTAATTTTGAGGCGATGCCCTCTTGTCCAAGTTTCACCTGCCAGTGGAAATATTCTCTCTACTTCTGTCTTATCTATTCTCTTCATAATTTTATATGTTTCTATAAGATCCCCCCTCATTCTTCTAGGTTCCAATGAATATATCCCAGTCAACTCAGTCTCTCCTCATCAGCCAACCCCCTCAACCCTGGAATTAACCTTCTCTGCACCCCTTCTAGTGCCAGTACATCCTTCTCAAGTAAGGAGGCCAAAACTGCACAAAGTATTCCAGGTGTGGCCTCACCAGCATCCTGTACAGCTGCAGCATAACCTCTCTGCTTTTTAAATTCAATCCCTTTAGCAATGAAGGACAAAATTCCATTTGCCTTCCTAATTGCTTGTTGTACCTGCAGACCAACCCTCTGTGATTCAGGCACAATGACACCCAAGGCACATAACTTTCATTGTGTATATCCTTCCCTTATTAGACCTCCCAAATTGAACTACCTCACACTTATCGGGATTAATTCCATCTGCCATTGCTCTGCCCAATTACCAGCTGATCAATATCAGACTGTAGCCTAAGACCCAGTAATCGAAGATGGCGGCAGAGTCGGATTCTTCAGACCAAGTTGATCTGCTCGATCTGTTTCATTTCCTGCTTTTTCTTCCACTGGTTTTTATTTTCTTTTGTGTTTTTCTTTTGTCGTTCTCTCTTCTTTTCTCTCCCAGACACGGACTCCCAGCCTCACTTGCCAGGCCTCTGAACAGTGCAGCCCCAGTGTTGCGGTCTCTTGACTTGGTGTGGCAGAGTCCTGACCTGGCAGAGAGACCTCCCAGCTCGGTGAGGCAGACTCTCGGTCTGACGTGTTGGGCTCTCAGTTTAATGTGGCGGCCTCTCGGCTCAGTATGCTCGACTGTCGCTCCAGCGTGATGGACTCTCGGCCTGGCATGGTGATCTCTCAGTGGCCCAGCGTGGTTGTCTCTTGGCCCTCAGGGTGATCTTTTGCTGTATAAGGTGGTCTTTCAACCCACCACAGCCTCAGTTTGCCTTCCGGTCTCGAAGTGATGACTCAAAGTATGATCCCACGGTAGTTAAGCGCCTAAGCAAGACTATAATGATTGAAATAATGATTTATTTCTTTATTTTCTTCTTAAAACTAAAAAGGTCAAGATGTCTGTAACGTGTAACTTTTAAACTTATTCTTTCTTTTTACCTTGTTCTTAAGAGTCTGTATCTCGGTCCTTGTACCTAAGATGGCTCCTTAGAAGGTGACATCACATAATTTTTACTATACTCCAATGCTTTTGTACTTGAGTCCATGTGACAATAAAATAAAAATCAAATCAATATCAACAACACCATCAATTTATGTGGCATCTGAAAACTTTCTAATTGTACAATCACAGTCAATTCATTAATGTACATTCCAAACAGAAAGGGTCGCAGCCCCAATCCCAATGATACACCACTGGTCACAGGATTCCAATTACAAAGACAACCCTTCACCATCAACTTCCCAACATGCCGACTTGCCATTGCATGCTTATGCTCGACAGATGCTGCAGACCAAGTGCATTTCTTCAGTGGTTTTTGGGTTTGTTCTGAGATCTGTGTTGTCCAATAATACCAGCAGTTGGGATGGGAATAGTTGGCTTGCATCGTGATTGTCACTCTAATTAGAAATTGGTACTTCATATTTGATGAATTCAGCAAATCCTTCCACTGTTTTCACATCTGTCAGTCATCACATCACTGCTACCGCTCCTACCTTTCCAGAATCCAGGCAGATCCTTTTGCTCTCAGTATGTGACTTATGTACTTAACGTGGTCATCTTTAATTGCAAACTTTCTTGTTCAGCTTAATGACTCTTTCTCTCTTGTCCCTGACAATGTAGACACTTAACCTCTGCACTGCCCTTATCTGGTTCCATAATAACTATGAAACTTTTTTTTCAACTATAATAATTGCAAAGAATGATATATTAATCTTTGTTGCATTTGAGGGATATAACTTTCGCCGGTTTCTCAAGAGTGCCGGTTCAAAAGGTGCAGATTATGTGACTTATGAACTTAACTTAGGCATCTTTAATTGCAAACTTTCTTGTTCAGCTTAATGACTCTTTCTTTCTTGTTCAGCTCCTGACAGCAGGCCACTAGATGATGATTGTGGTCAGCAATGCTTTGTATCTAGAATAGCCCACTTTCTCCCCATATCCTTCTCACTCACACTCAACTGATTACCTGGGCATTGCGGCAGGTCGCCGTGTTTGAGGAGAAATTGACTCGAAATTGAATCAATTGTTGATATTTCATGTGGATATTCAATTGAAAAACAAGTATATTTACTCTGAAGTTAATATATTGTAATGTATAATAATTGGACAGAATGATATATTAATAAACTTTCTGGCATTTGAGGGATATAACTTTTGCCGGTTTGTTAAGAGTGCGAGTTCATAAGGTGCAGGTTACAACAAAATTTGCTGCACATCTTTTATAATGGACTCCAGTATTTCTCCCACTACTGATGTCAAGCTAACCGGTCTACAAAAACCACTGTGTTCTCTCTGTCTCCCTTCTTAAATAGTGGAGTTATGTTAGCCATTCTCCAATCCATAGGAACTGCTCCAGAGTCAAGAATTTTGAAAGGTGACCACGAGTGCATCTATTCTTCCTCGTGCCACTTTCCAAAGTATTCTGGGGTGAGGGGATCAGGTTACCAAAGATATTTTATGGCTCCTCTTTGTCCTCCTATTTTTTAAGCACCTCCCCACACTTTCTCTCCTCCTGAATGGCCTCCCCTCTTTTTGATGCTCTGTACTTGGCATATGCTTCCTCCTTTTTCTTTCTCAAACTATCCATGTCCTTTGACATCCAAGATCCCAGGAGCTGCAGTCCTTGCCTTTCTTTCTGAGCTGGCCCTGAACTACATTAAAAAGATCCCCACTTTCCAAATGTAGACTGACCTCCAAGTAACTGCTCCCAGTCTGTATTTGCCAGATCCTGTCTAATGAAATTGAAATTGGCCTTGCCTCACTTTAGACACTTAACTTCTGCACTATTCTTATTCCTTTCCATAATAATTAGGAAACGTACGGAGTTATGTTCACTATCTCCAAAATGCTCACCCATTGACTCTTCAACAATTTGACATTACCTCAGATTGAGCCCAGCACTGCCCATGTCTATGGGACTATCTACGTACTGGCACCAAAAGCTCTCCTGGTTGGACTTTAAAAATTCCATTCACATGAAGTCAAACATAAAGTTTATGTTAGAGAAGTTGAAATTCCTTGCTAATATAACTCCATTCCTCTCACACCTCTCAGTGATTTGCCGACATATCTGCTCCTCTCTCTCCATCTGACTATTGAAGAGCCTGTAGTATAATCCCAGCAAAGTGATTGTCCTTTTGTCTAGCTCTACCCAGACGGCGTCATTTGAAGACTCTTCCAAGAAATGCTCCTTCAGTAGCAATACTGCAGTCATGGTTTCTTTTATCAATAATGCAACACACCCACCTCTCTTGCACCCTGTCTATCCCACCTGAGACTTCTCTACCCTGGAATGTTGAGCTGCCAGTCCTATCTTTGTTCAATCATGTCTCAGCAATTGCAACAATATGATATTCCAAAAAGACAATGCAACAGCATATGAAATAGCATAAGAGATATGGTTAGTAAATTTGCAGATGACACCAAAATTGTAGGTGTAGTGGACAGCAAAGAAGGTTACCTCAGATTACAACAGGATCTTGATCAGATGGGCCAATGGGCTGAGAAATGGCAGCTGGAGTTTAGATTAGATTAGATTAGATTACTTTACAGTGTGGAAACAGGCCCTTCGGCCCAACAAGTCCACACCGACCCGCCGAAGCGCAACCCACCCATAACCCTACATTTACCCCTTACCTAACACTACGGACAATTTAGCATGGCCAATTCACCTGACCTGCACATCTTTGGACTGTGGGAGGAAACCGGAGCACCCGGAGGAAACCCACGCAGATAATTCAGATAAATTCAAGGTGCTGCATTTTGGGAAAGCAAATCTTAGCAGGACTCATACAATTAATGGTAACGTCCGAGGGAGTGTTGCTGAATAAAGATACCTTGGAGTGCAGGTTCATAGCTCCTTGAAAGTGGAGTCACAGGTAGACAGGATATTGAAGAAGGTGTTTGCTATGCTTTCCTTTATTGGTCAAAGTATGGAGTACAGCAGTTGGTAGGTCATGTTGCGCCTGTACAGGACTTTGGTTTGGGCACTGTTGAAATTTTCTGGTCTCCTTGCTATTGAAAAGATGTTGTGAAACTTGAAAGGGTTCAGAAAAGATTTACAAGGATGTTGCCAGGGTTGGAGGATTTGAGCTATAGGGAGAAGCTGAACAGGCTGGGGCTGTTTTCCCTGGAGCATTGAAAGCTGAGGGTTGGCCTTATAGAAGTTTACAAAATTATGAGGGGTATGGATAGGATAAATAGACAAAGTCTTTTCCCTGGGGTGGGGGAGTCCAGAACTAGAGGGCATAGGTTTAGGATGAGAGGGGAAAGATATAAAAGAGACGTAAGGGGTAACTTTTTCACACAGAGGGTGGTACGTATATGGAATGAGCTGACAGAGGAAGTGGTGGAGGCTGGTACACTAGCGACATTTAAAAGGCATTTGGATGGACATATGAATAGAAAGAGTTTGGAGGGATGTGGGCTGGGTGCTGGCAGGTGGGACTAGATTGGGTTGGAACATCTGGTCAGCATGGACAGGTTGGACCAAAGGGTTTGTTTCCATGCTGTACATCTCTATGTCTCGATGACTCTATATCCCCACGTGATGTTTAATGCTCTCAGTTCAACCACATGACTTGTCAAGCTCCTTACATTAAAATCGATACAATTCAGCTTTCTGATCCTCCTGTGTTCTGGATCTTGTCCTAGTGGTCACTCAGTGGTTTTCTGTGTAGCCCTTACTTTTCCATGAAGGGAAACATTGAGCATTTACTTTAGGGAATTTTAGACCAATTATCCGGACATCTGTCGTGGAGAAAAAGCTCAAATTCATTGTAAAATATTTTATAGCTTAGCACTGAGAAAACAGTGACAGAATTGGACAGAGTCAGCATGGATTGTCAAAAGAACAATCATGCTTAATAAATCGACTGGAATTGTTTGAGGATGTAGTGAGTGGATTTGATAAGGGTGAGCCAGTGGATGTGGTTTATTTGGACTTTGTAAGGGGAATAGATAGGTGGTTCTGTGGATGAAAACGAGACTCCCGAATAGCTCTGAAGGGGGAGGGTGAACAGCTAGCTGTGATGGTGTATGTAGGCACCAATGATATATGTAATAAACGGGGTGAGGCCCTACACGCAGAATTTAGGGAGTTAGGAACCACATTAAAAATAAGGACCTCAGAGGTAGTAATCTCAGGATTGCAACCAGTGCCGCGTACTAGTCAGAGTAGACATGGAAGAATAGATTAGATTAGATTACATTACATTACATTACAGTGTGGAAACAGGCCCTTCGGCCCAACAAGTCCACACCGACCCGCCGAAGCGAAACCCACCCATAACCCTACATTTACCCCTTACCTAACACTATGGGCAATTTAGTATGGCCAATTCACCTGGCCCTGCACATCTTTGGACTGTGGGAGGAAACCGGAGCACCCGGAGGAAACCCACGCAGACACGGGGAGAACGTGCAAACTCCACACAGTCAGTCGCCTGAGGCGGGAATTGAACCCGGCTCTCTGACGCTGTGAGGCAGCAGTGCTAACCACTGTGCCGCCTACAGGATGAATGAGTGGCTTGAGAGATGGCGCGGTGGGGGGGGTGGGGGGTGTTCAGATTTTGGGACATTGGGACTGGTTCTGGGGGAGGTGGGACTATTACAAATCAGACAGTCTGCACCTGGGCAGGTCTGGAACCAATGTCCTCCAGGCTACATTTGCTCACGTTCTTAAGGACGGTTCAAATTAATGTTGCAGAGGGATGGGAACCAAATGAGGAGGTTAGTGGACAGTAAGGACGTAGTAACTAAAGCCTGTAAGGAACTAAGTAATGAAATCAGCGTGACTAAGGGTAAGAAGGTAGATGATGAATGCAAAGGGACAGGTGGCCTGAGATGCATTTGTTTTAATGCAAAAAGTGTAGTAGGTAAGGCAGAGGAATTCAGGGCTTGGATTTGTATCTGGTAGTATAATGTTATTGCTATTACTGAGACTTGGTTGAGGGAAAGGCAAGATTGGCAACTAAATATCCCAGGATACAGATGTATCAGATGGGTTCGAGAGGGAGGTAAAAGGGGGAGAGGAGTGGCATTACTGGTCAGAGAGGATATCACAGCTGTGCTGAAGGAAGACACTATGGAGGACTTGAGAAGAGGGGCAATTTGGTCAGACCTCAGAAACAGGAAGGGGACAGTAACAATGCTGGGGCTGTACTACAGGCCTCCCAACAGCAAGCGTGAGATAGAGGTCAAATATGTGAACAGATTACGGAAGATGTAGGAGCAACAGGGTGGTGGTGATGGGAGATTTAAATTTTCCCAACATTGACAGGGATTCACTTAAAGTTACAGGTTTAGACAGAGCAGAATTTGTAAGGAGCACCCAGGAGGATTTTACATAGTATGTAAATAGTTCAACTTGGGAAGGGGCCACACTGGACCTCGTGTTGGGGAATGAGCCCAGCCAGGTGGTTGAAATCTCAGTCGGGGATTACTTTGGGAAGAGTGACCACAATTCCGTAAGTTTTTAGAATGCACATGGACAAAGATGAGAGTGGTCCGAAAGGAAGAGGGCTAAACTGGGGGAAGGCCAGCTATAGCAAAATTCGGCAGGAGATGGGGAATGTAGATTGGGAGCAGCTGTTCGAAGGTAAATCCACATTTGATATGTGGGAGGCTTTTAAAGAGAGGTTGATTAGAATGCAGGACAGACATGTCCCTGTGAAAATGAGGGATTGAAATGGCAAGATTAGGGAACCCTAGATGACAGGTAAAATTGTGAGACTAGCTAAGAGGAAAAAGGAAGCATACATAAGGTCTAGTTGGCTGAAAACAGACAAAGCTTTGGAAGAATATTGGGAAACTAGGACCGATCTGAAATGAGGAATTAAAAGGACTAAAAGGGGTCACGAAATATCAAACAGGGTTAAGGAAAATTCTAAAGTCTTGTATTCATATATAAGGAACAAGAGGATGACTAGAGTGGGTTGGCCTACTCAAGGATAGAGGAAAGTTATGCGTGTAGTCAGGGAAAATGGGAGAGATTCTCAATGAGTAGTTTGTTTTGGTATTCACCAAGGAGAGGGAGAAGATGGATGCTGAAGTTGAGGATAGATGTTTGATTACTCTAGGTCAAGCCGGTTTAAGGAGGGAGAAAGTGTTGAGTATTCTAAAAGGCATTAAGGTGAACAAGTCCCCAGGTCAGGACGGAATCTATCCCTGGGTACTGTGGGAAGCAAGAGAGGAAATAGCTGGGGCCTTAAGAGATATCTTTGTGGCAACCTTGAACACCGGTGAGGTCCCAGAGGACTGGAGAAGAACTAATGTTGTCCCCTTGTGTAAGAAGATTAGCAAGGATAATCCAGGTAGTTATCAAGCGGTGAGCCTGACATCAGTGGAAGGGAAGTTGCTGGAACAGATACTGATTTGGAAGAAAATGGATGTATCCGTGATAGGAAGCATGATTTTGTGCAGGGAATGTCATGTCTTACCTACTTTGTAGAATTTTTGAAGAAGTGACAAAGTTGACTGATTAGGGAAGAACTGTGGATGTCATACACATGGACTTCAGTAAAGTGTTTTATAACGTTCCCCATGTAATCTGATGGAGAAATTAAAGTCACATGGCGTACAGTGTGTACTAGCTAGATAGATAGAGAACAGGCTGGGCAACAGGAGACAGAGAGTAGTAGTGGAAGGGAGTTTCTCAAAATGGAGAACAGGAATCCATTCTGGGAGCACTCTTGTTTATGATAGATATAAATGATCTGGAAGAAGGTATGGGTGGTCTGATTAACAGGTTTGCAGATGACACTTAGATTGGTGGAGTAGCAGATAGTGAAGGGGACTGTCAGAGAATGCAGCAGAATATAGATAGTTGGAGAGCTGGGCAGAGAAAGTTCAATGGACAGATGGAGTTCAATCTGGGCAAATGTGATCTGATGAATTTTGGAAGATCCGATGGTGGAGTAAACTATACAGTGAATGGAAAGCCCGGGGAAAAATTGATGCAGAGAGATCTGGATGTTCGGGTCCATTTTACCCTGAAGGTGGTAATGCAGGTTGATAGAGTGGTCAAGAAGGCAGATGGCATGCTTTCCTTCATCGGTTGGGGTACAAGAGTAGGCAGGTCATGTTAGAATTGTAACAGACTTTGGCTTAGCCACATTTGGAATGCTGCATACAGTTCTGGTCACATTACCAGAGGGATGTGGATACTTGGAGAGGGTACAGAGGTGGTTAACCAGGATTGTCTCATATGGAGGGAGTGAGCTATGAAGAGAGGTTGAGTAGATTAGCATTATTATTTTCAATAGAAAGTTGAAGATTGAGTGAGGACCTTCTAGAGGTCTACAAAATCATGAGAGCTATAAACAGGGTTGATAGCAAGAGGATTTTTCCCAGAGTGAGGGGCTCAATTACTAGGGACCATGGGTTCAAGATGAGAGGAGAAAGGTTTAAGGGAGATATACGTGGAAAGTTCTTTCCGCAGAGAGTGGTTGGTACTTGGAACACCTTACCAGCGGAAGTGGTATAGGCGGGCATGACAGCATCATTAAAGATGTATCGAGATAGATGCATGAATGGGCAGGGAGCAGAGGGATACAGATCCTTGGAAAATTGATGATAGGTCTAGATAGAAGCTCTGGATCAGCGCAGGTTTGGAAGGCCGAAGGGCCAGTTTCTGTTTTTTTAATTTTCTTTGTCCCTTGTTCTTTGACCTGAGAAAGCTCAAAGGAACAGAGTGATCTTGGGGTGCTTGTCCACTGATCCCTGAATGTGGCAAGACAGGTTAACAGAGCAGTTATGAAGGCAGATGGGACACTTGCCTTTGTCATTTCAGGTATTGGTTATAAAAGCAGGAGGATATGGTGCAGTTAAGCAGAACATTGGTTAGGCCACAGCTGGAGTACTGTGTGCTGTTCAGGTCACCACACTGTAGGAAGGAGGTGATTGCACTGGACGGGGTGCAGACGGGAATCACCAGGATATTGTGTTGGATGGAACCTCGCAGTGATGAAGAGAAATTGGATCAGATTGAGTTGTTTTCTTCAGAGCAGAGAAGGTGGAGGGGGGACCTAATAGAGGTGTATAAGGTTATGAGGGGAATGGACAGGGTGGAGTGAAAGCAGCTGTTCTCCTTCTTGGGAGGGTCAATAACAGGTAGGCTCACATTCAGTGTGAAAGATAGGAGGTTTCAAGATGTTTTGAGGAAAATGTTTTTTACCCAGAGTGTGGTGTGGGTCTGAAATGCAGAGCCTGGGAGTGTAGTTGATGTGGGAAACCTCACAAACTTTAAAAAGTACTTGGGTGAGCAGTTTAAATGTCATAACATTCAAGCCATGGGCCTCATTTTGGAAAGTGGGACGGGTGTAGGTTTAGTGTAGTTTGACTGGTACACAGTTAATGGGCTGAAGGGCCTGTTCTGTACTGTGTGATTTTATGATTGTATTGTGTGCAGTTTTGGTCTCCTTATCTGAGGAAGGAAGTTCTGGCTGTGGAGGGAGGGCAGTAAATGTTTACCAGACTGATTCCTGGGATGACAGCACTTAGATCTGATGAGAAACTGGATCAGTTAGGATTATATTCACTGGAGTTTAGAAGATTTAGATGAATCACATTGGAACTTTTAAAATCCGAACAGGACAAAACCAGAAAAACACAGGAAGTATGTTCCTGATGTCTGGAGAATCCAGAACCAGGAATTACAGTTTAAAGAAAAGGGAAAGGTTATTTCAGACTGAGATGAGGAGACATTTCTTTAGCTAGAGACTGGGAAGCTGGTGGGATATTCTGTCAGAGAAAGCGGTTGAGACCAAAACATTAAATGTTTTCCAGAAGGAGATTGGTATAGTTCTGAGGACTAAAGGGATTAAGGTTATGGGGAAAAAGTGGGAACAGGGGACTAGGTTGGATGATCAGCCATGGTCATATTGACTGGCAGAGCCTACTCAAAGGGCTGAATGGCCTACTCCTGCTCCTAGTTCCTTTGTTTCTGTGTTTGACTGACTGTTCATAAACATGGAAACATATGGAATTATAGAGTCAAAGAGTCATCGAGTCCTGCAGCACAGAGACAGGTGTTTTGGTCCACACTGGTCCGTGCTGACCAAAATGTCCATCCATGCTAACCCCATTTCCCTGCACTTGGCCCATTCCTTTGGAGCCTTTCCTATCCATGTATTTGTCCAAATGCCTTTTTAAAAGTTGTTAATATACCTGCCTCAATCACTTCCACTCACCGCTAACTCTGTGTAAACAAGTTGTCCCTCAGGTTCCATTTTATTCTTTCCACTCTAACCTAAAACTGATGCTCTCTAGTCTTCAATTCCCCAACCTTGGGAAAAAGACTGAGTCCATTCACCCTATCCATGTCTCTCAAGGTCTTATACACTTCTAAAAAAAAAACCCTCAGTCTCCTACACTCTCAGAAAAAAGTTCTAGCTTGTCCAACTTCTCACAAAAACTCTGTTGAGTCCTGGCAACATGCTTGTAAATTTCCTCTGAACTCGTTCCAGTTTCATAATATCCTTCCTACAACAAAATGACCAAATACTCCAAGTGCGACCTCACCAACGTTCTGTACAGTTGCAACATAACTTCCCAACTTCTATACTCAATGCCCTGACTAATGAAGGCCAGTGTGTCAAAAGCCTTCCTCACTGCCCTGTCAAACTGTGACTCAACTTCCAGAGAACCATGTACCTGAACTCCAAGATCTCTCTGTTTCACTACAGTCCTTAAGGCCTTACCATTCACCATGGTACTCCCACCTCAATTAAACTTCCTAAAGTGCAAGACCTCACAATTATCTCTCTGAACTCATTTCACCATTTCTCTGCCCATTTCTCCAGCTGATCAAGGTCCTGCTGCAATTTCTGATAACCTTCCTCAATGTCCATTGTAATGTCATCTGCAAACTTCCCAATCATGGCTTGCAAATTCTCATCCAAGTTACTGATATAGATAACAAAGAGTAATGGGCCCAGCACTGAGCCCCGAGGCACTCCACTAGACACAGGCCTCTAGTCTGACAATCATCCTTCCACTGTTACCCACTGCTTCCTACCTCAAGCCAATTAGAGAAAAGTATTTGTCTTTAGTCAGGGATTAGTTTGGAGGTAGGAGGCAGAGAGGAGGGATAGTGTGTGCATCCTCCAATGAGGATGATGTGAATAGTGGTATCCCCAGGGATCTGTGCTGGAAGCTCAGCTTTTTATGATATTTCTCAATGACTTGGATGGAGAAACAGAGAGCCATACATCCAAGATTGCTGATCACACTGACTGAGGCAGCTTGGAGGAGGTTACAGATATAGGGAGGGTGGAGGGCAGAGTGGGATTTGCGAACAAGTTTGAGAACTTGAAGATCAAGGAGCCAATGTAGTCACAGGGTGCAGGAGGTTGGGGAAACAGGGAGAAAGTGAGGACTGAAGATGCTGGAGATCAGAGCTGAAAAGGTGTTTCTGGAAAAGCGCAGCAGGTCAGGCAGCTTCCAAGGAGCAGGAGAATCGACGTTTCGGGCATGAGCCCTTCTTCAGGATGGAGGAACAGGACTTGATGCAAGTTTGGATACAGGCATCAGAATTTTGGATGAACTGAAGTTTATGGAGGGCGATTGCTGTGATGTGTGCCAGAACAACATTGGAATGGTCATGTTTGGAGTCCCACAGGCATGACTGAGATTTTCAGTGGCTGGTCTGTATAATATGGAGGATATGGGGCTCAGATCATTCGCAGAGATGTGGCCACGATTGTAAAGAGTCTGATTGTGCAGCAGACTCCCAGGGATTGGGATGGAGTTTGTACCAGGAGATGAAGAGGATGGCTTTTATCTTCCCAGTATGTTTTACTGTGAGTCCGGGATCCTAAGTCCTGACTGCTTTTAGCTGCTGTGATTGTCACTGATTGAACACTTATTATGAGAGATTCTGACCACAGCAGAAAGCCCCAGTGTAAAAAATAACTGCAAAGACTGTCAGATTACAAGGTTGAAACTTCAGCAAAAGAGGAAGTGAAAGAAGGAGCTCAGAGCAGCTGGACGTTTGTTACTGAGACAGGAGAAAACTGTGAACTGTCTGCACTCGCTGGAATCTGACAACACAGGAGGCTGGTTCTGGGATTTAATTTTTGCAGAAACAGCACAGTGATGGAAAAAGTGTCTGTCACTCTCTCACAAACACACACGCCTGCACTCGGAGATCAGAAACAGAATCCAGCAGCAGCTCTGTCTCCAAGCTGTGAAACCTGCACAGAATTGTTCCCTCATTCAGTTTTTAACTGGCAGTATAGACCAAGCAGGGGAGACAACACAGCGGTGTGTACAGTCGGAAGGGAGTTGCCCTGGAAGACCTCACCATTAACTATGGAACCCATGAAGCCTCATGACAGCAGGTCAAACATGGGGAAGGAAACCCCCTGCTGATTACCATATAGCACCACCCTCCCCTCCAACCTCAACTGAGCAGTCAGTCCTCTTCCATGTTGAACAACACTTGGAGGGAACACTGAGGGTGGGAATGATGCAGGATATACCCTGAGTAAGGGACTTCAAAGTCCACCATCAAGAGCTGCTCAGAAGCATCACTACTGAGCAAGCTGGTCAAGTTCCACCTGATTCAGCTGCTCGACTGGACCTGGGGCAGGTGGTGAGGGAACCAACAAGAGGGAAAAACATACTCACTATCACCCTCACCAATATGTCTGCTGCTGGTGCATCTGTCCATGACAGTATCAGTAAGAGTGCCCACCTCACAGTCCGTGTGGAGACAAAATCCCATCTTCACATTGAGAATACCTTACATTTTGTTCGGTAAGAGACACAGGATGTCAGGAAGAACTTTGTTTTTAGCTGCAATTGGTAATGACTTGGAAATTAGTGCCCATGCAGGTGAAGCAGGTGAAGACACTCAGTGATTGCAATGGCAGATTGGATGGGCTCTTGATGGAAATAAACCTGCAAGGCCCTGGGGGTCGAGTAGGGGAGGGGGTGGGACTGACTGGATTGCTCCATGAAATGATAGCATTTACCTGACAGGCTGAATGTTCTCCCCCTGTGCTGGAAATAGGTCTCACTCAATGAGGGGTTCACAATTAGTGAGTTTGGATGCAGTAAATACAGGACAAATTGTTTCTCCAGGCAGGAGGGTCAGTAACCAGTGGGCACACATTTCAGAATGGGTCTGAAGGACAAGAGAGAAGATAGGAACATTTTTATCCAGCGAGTTCATGGTGACTGTCTGCAAGGTGAGTGGAAGTGGATTCAACAGCAACTTTCAAAAGGGCATTTGGAGAAATAGCTGAAAAGGAAACAATTGCAGGGTTATACAGGAAGGGCTGGGTAAATGGGACTAATTGGACTAATTTGACCAACAGTCACAATCGGCCCAGTGACCTCTGTCTGTGCCGTATAAGAGCTTACACACATTTAGTCTCACCTTTACACAAAGACTGGGAGAAACAGACAACCCTGTATACAGAAGAGTGTTTTCTCAAGGAAAACACTCTTGAACCAACTCAGAAAACAGGCCAGACTAGATTTACTGAAATAAGTCGGCAATGCAATGGCAAGGAACAACGAACCAAAAGTAATGGGACTGAACAGTATATTCAATAGCACTACCATCAAGAGGGGAAGCGATGGAGGTGGTCAGAGAGTATGCTCTAGGGGTCTGAAGGCTCTGCTGTCAATGGTGGGATGGAGGAAGCAACAATGGGCAGGAGACCAGAGAGAGAAGATGGAAGGGGGAGGGAGGGAATGTGAGTCTGCAGCAGGACACGGAGTGATGGAGGAGGGAGGCCATGGAGGCAATTGGCTGGTAGTGAGGTCAGGGGTCATTCTGTATCGACACTACGTGTAAGAGAGGGAAGGACCCACTCTATATCAGACAAGTTAGGGTTTATGGAATATGGCTTTAGGAAGCTGGGAAAGGACATTGGAGTCATGTAGTTTGGAGGTGGGACGCGCGGATTTAGGGTTTCTGTGGTCAAGGGGCTGAGGTAGCGCAGAGACAGTGTAGTTGCAGAGGTAGTGTTGTTGAAATTGAAATAAGAGACCTACATGACGGAGAGGATATGGGGTTTGCAACTCAGGTACTGGACAGTCCAGTGGGAAGGAGGTCCATGTTTACTAGTCCTATGGGAAGATGGCCCATGTATATATCAGCAGAGAGTCATAGAGGTTTACAGCGTGGCATCAGGCCCTTCAGTGCAACTCCTCCATACTGACCAAGTTTCCAAAACTGAACTAGTCCCATTTGCCATTTGCCTGTGTTTGGCCCAATCCTCTCTAAATCCTTCCTATCCATGTTCCTGTAAAAATGTCCTTGAAATGTAGTAATTGTACTCGTCTCTAACACTTCCTCTGGCAGCTCATTGCACATACACACCGTCCCCTGTGTGAAAATGTTGCCTCTCTGGTCCCTTCTCATTCTTTCCCCTCTGAACTTAAACCTATTCCTTCTTGTACCGGGCTCTCCTACCTGGGGAAAAATCTATGAACCTCGTGATTCTATAAACTTCTGTAAGGTCAACCCTCAATCTCCTGCATTCCCTGGAAAAACATCTCGGCTATCCATCCTCGCCTTGAAATTCAAACCCTCCAATCTTGATAACATCCCTGTTAATCTTTCTTTTACCCAACCCAGTGTAATAACTTCCTTCCTATAGCAGGTTGAGCAAAAATGTACACAGTGTCCAAATGTGGCCTTCCCAATGCCTTGTACAGCTGTAACATGATATCCCAGCTCCTGTACTCGCTGCTTTAACCAGTGAAAGTGAGCGTGCCAAATACCTTCTTCATCACTCTGTCTACCTGTGGCCCCACTTCCAAGGAACTATGTACCTGTACCCCTCAGTCTCTCTGTTCAACAACACTCCCCATGGCTCTACCATTAATTGTGTAATTCCTGCCCTGGTATGTCTTACCAAAATGCAATTCCTTGCAGTTATCAACATTAAACTCCATCTGGATTTGTTGACCCACTGGCCCAGTTGATCAAGATGACATTGCACTCTTGGATAACCTTCTTCCCTGTCCACGATGCCAACAATTTTAATGTCAACCACAAACTTACTGACCATTCCTGCTATTTTCTCATCCAATTTTTTTATATAAATGATGAACAACAGTGGATACAGGATCGATTCTTGTGGCAGACGGCTGGTCACTGGCCTCCAGTCTGAAGAACAACCCTCTCTCACCAGCCTCTGCCTCCTACCATCAGGCCCATTTTATATCCAATTGGCGAGCTCTCCCCAGATCCTATGTGATATAATCTTATTAAACAATTTCCCGTGAGGAATCTTGTCTAAGGCCTTGTCTAACTCCATGTGGACAGAGTGTACTGCTCTACCTTTATCTATCTTCTTGAATAATTCTTCAAAAACTCAGTCATCTGCTCATCTCCATCAGAAACTCCAGTGAATAGGTGGCCTATGTTTACTGGTCTCTCTTGGAGGTTCCAGCAGGAAAAAGGTCCATGTTTACTGGTCTCCTTTGGAGAGTCCAATAGAATGGAGGCCTATGCTTACTGGTCTCTACTGGATGATCCAATCTGAAGGAGGTCCATGTTTACGGTCTCTCTTGGAGGATCCAGTCAGAAGGAGATCCATGTTTACTGATCTCTCTTGGGATGTTCAGTGGGAAGGAGGCCCATGTCTCTCCATTATGCAGCCCGGTGAACTGAATTCCATGTTTACTGGACTCTGGTGGAGTGTCCAGTGCATCATGGACACCATGGTGGGTGTGGGGTCAGTTCCATTCTGTTGTAACTGTGTGATGCTCTGACCTTTATCCCAGTCAAACAGCCTGAATCAGAGACTGATCATGGAAGTGGAAGGACAGGGGAAGGGATTGGAACATGTTGTGAATGGACAGGATGGGTCAGTGGGTCAGAGCCTGTCCTGTTCCTCCAGCTCACACTGATGGCCTGACGATCTCCTCTCTCTGCTAGGCCTTCATGGAATGAGATTTATTTCCAAACCTTATCTTACCAAAATACAGCACCCACATTTATCTGAATTAAACTCCATCTGCCATTCCTCAGCCCACTGGCCCAGTTGATGAAGATCCTACTGCACTCTGAGACAGCCTTCTTCACTGGCCACGATGCTATTTGAAAATTCACCTGAACACAGTCTCACAACTCTGGTACCTCTCTGTCCATTACATTGCTACTACCCCAGTCTATATTCAGAAATTAAAGACCCCTTCCCCGCATTTATAACGACTCTGTCATATTTGCAGGTTTCTGTAAATTCCTTGCAGATGTATTCCTCCACATCCTTCCCACTGGGTGGTGACTTACTGACTGCACTGAGGATTCTGTGGACCTTGGTGTTTGTTACTGAGATGGGAGAAAACTGTGAACCATGTGCACTCCCTGGAATCTGACAGCACAGGAGGCTGGTTCTGGGATTTCTTTTTGCAGAAACAGCACAGTGATGGAAAAAGTGTCAGTCACTCTCTCCCAAACACACATGCCTGCGCTCGGAGATCAGAAACAGAATCCAGCAGCAGCTCTGTCTCCAAGCTGTAAAACCTGCACAGAATTGTTCCCTCATTCAATTTATAACTGGGAGGATAGACCAAGCAGGGGAGGCAACACAGTGGTGTGTACAGTCAGAAGGGAGTTGCCCTGTGAGTCCTCACCATTAACTATGGAACCCATGAAGCCTCATGACAGCAGGTCAAACATGGGGAAGGAAACCTCCTGCTGATTACCACATAGCACCGCCCTCCACTCCAACCTCAACTAAGCAGTCAGTCCTCTTCCATGTTGAACAACACTTGGAGGGAGCACTGAGGGTGGGAAGGATGCAGGATATACCCTGAGGAAGGGAATTCAGAGTCCACCATCAAGACCTGCTCAGAAGCATCACTACTGAGCAAGCTGGTCACGCTCCACCTGATTCAGCTGCTAGACTGGACCTGGGGCAGGTGGTGAGGGAACCAACAAGAGGGAAAAACATACTCACTATCACCCTCACCAATATGTCTGCTGCTGGTGTATCTGTCCATGACAGTATCAGTAAGGGTGACCACTGCACAGTCCGTGTGGAGAAAAAATCCCATCTTCACATTGAGAATACCTTACATTTTGTTGGGCAAGAGATACAGGATGTCAGGAAGAACTTTGTTTTTCGCTGCAATTGGTAATGACTTGGAAATTAGTGCCCATTCAGGTGAGGCAGATGAAGACACTCAGTGATTACAAATGCAGATTGGATGGACTCTTGATGGAAATAAACCTGCAAGGCCCTGGGGGTCGGGTAGGGGAGGGGGTGGGACTGACTGGATTGCTCCATGAAATGACAGCATTTACCTGACAGGCTGAATGTTCTCCCCCTGTGCTGGAAATAGGTCTCACTCAATGACGGGTTCACAATTAGTGAGTTTGGATGCAGTAAATACAGGACAAATTGTTTCTCCAGGCAGGAGGGTCAGTAACCAGAGGGCACACATTTCAGAAAGGGTCTGAAGGACAAGGGAGAAGACAGGAACATTTTTATTCGGCGAGTTCATGGTGACTGTCTGCAAGGTGAGTGGAAGTGGATTCAACAGCAACTTTCAAAAGGGCATTTGGAGAAATAGCTGAAAAGGAAACAATTGCAGGGTTATACAGGAAGGGCTGGGTAAATGGGACTCATTGGACTCATTTGACTAACAGTCACAATCGGCCCAGTGACCTCTGTCTGTGCTGTATAAGAGCTTACACACACTTAGTCTCACCTTTACACAAAGATCGGGAGAAACAGACAACCCAGTTTACAGATGAGTGTTTTCTCAAACAAAACAGGTTTGAACCAACTCAGGGAATAGGCCAGACTAGATTTACTGGAATAAATCAGCAAATCCATGGCAAGTGAACCGTGAAACAAAAGTGATTGAACTGAACAATATATTCAACAGCACAACCATTGAGAGGGGGAGGGATGAAGGGCGCGAGGTCAGAGAGCATGCTCTATGGGTCTGAAGGCTCTGCTGTCAATGGTGGGATGGAGGAAGCAACAATGGGCAGGAGACCAGAGACAGAAGATGGAAGGGGGAGGGAGGGAATGTGAGTCTGCAGCAGGACACAGCGTGATGGAGGAGGGAGGACATGGAGGCAATCGGCTGGCAGTGAGGTCAGGGGTCATTCTGGAATGACATATCGGTAAGACAGTGAAGGGCCCACTCCATATCAGACAAGTTGGAGTTTATGGAATGTGGCTTTAGGAAGCTGGGAGAGGACATTGGAATCATAGAGTTAGGAGGCGGGACAAGCAGGAATTAGGGTTTCTGTGGTCAAAGAGCTGAGGTAGTGGAGAAACAGACAGTGTTGCTGAGATTGAAATAAGAGACCTACGTGACGGAGAGGATGTGGGGTTTGCAGCTCAGGTACTGGACAGTCCCATTTGAGGGAGGCTGTTGTTCACTGGTCTCTTCTGGAACATCTCGGCCTATCCATCCTCGCCTTATAATTCAAACCCTCCAATTTTGGTAACACCTCTGTTAATCTTTCTTTAACCCAAACCAGTGTAATAACTTCCTTCCTATAGCAGGTTGAGCAGAAATGTACAAAGTGTCCAAAAGTGTCCTTCCCAATGCCTTGTACAGCTGTAACATGATATCCCAGCTCCTGTACTCCCTGCTTTTACCAGTGAAGGTGAGCGTGCCAAATACCCTCTTCACCACCCTGTCTACCTGTGACCCCACTTTCAAGGAACTATGCACCTGTACCCCTCAGTCTCTCTGTTCAACAACACTCCCCATGGCTCTACCATTAATTGTGTAATTCCTGTCCTGGTTTGTCTTACCTAAATGCAACTCCTTGCATTTATCAAAATTAAACTCCATCTGGATTTGTTGACCCACTGGCCCAGTTGATGAAGATGACATTGCACTCTTGGATAACCTTCTTCCCTGTCCACGATGCCAACAATTTTAATGTCAGCCACAAACTTCCCGACCATTCCTGCTATTTTCTCATCCACATTGTTCGTTTAAATGATGAACAACAGTGGATCTAGGATCTATTCATTTTGCAGACGGCTGGTCACTGGCCTCCAGTCTGAAGAACAACCCTCTCTCACCAGCCTCTGCCTCCTACCATCAGGCCAATTTTATATCCAATTGGCTAGCTCTCCCTTGGATTCTATGTGATATAATCTTACTAAGCAGTCTACCATGGGGAACCTTGTCTAAGGCCTTGCTAAAGTCCATGTGGACAGAGTGTACTGCTCTACCTTGATCTCTCTTCTTGATTACTTCTTCAAAAACTCAGTCACCTGCTCATCTCCATTGGAAGGTCCAGTGAATAGGAGGCCCATGTTTATTGGTCTCTGTTGGAGTGTCCAGTGTATCATGGACATCATGGTTGCTGTGTGGTTCAGTACCTTTCTGTTATAACTCATCCCAGTGAAACACTCTGATTCAGAGACTGATCATGGAAGGGGAAGGAGAGGGGAAGGGATTGGAAATGTTGTGAATGGACAGGATGGGTCAGTGGCTCAGAGTTTGTCCTGTCCGTCTAGCTCACACTGATGGCCTGAGGATCTCCTCTCTCTGCTGGGCTTTCATGGAATGAGCTTTGTGTCCAAACCAGTCCCCAGTGAGAACAGGCCAACAGCACAGAACTGCCCTTCATTTGACAAGAATTTGTCCATCTTTCTGAGAGAGGCCAAACCCTGGTCAATGCAAGAAATGGTGCCTTACTCCAGGAAAAGACATGCTTCTGGGGTCAAGGGTTAACATCCATTAGTGGGGCAGAGCAGAGGGAGATTTGTCCTGCATTCAACTGTCACCACCCAGGACACTGTGAAAGAGAGAGAAGCGAGACAGAGAGAGTTGGAGCGAGAGTGTCTGTGTGTGATCAAGGGATAGAGGGAGGAGCATCTGAGATATGTGAGGGGACTAAGAGAGAGGTAGAGGGAGGTAGAAATGGTAAGGTTGAGGGCTAGAGGAAGAGAAACAAGATGTGACTGAGAGGGATGGAGTGAGGGAAAGAGTGAGGGAAAGAACAAGAGGAGTGAGACCAAGAATGAAGGGAATCGGGAGAGAGAGAGTAGGGTTGAGTGTATGTGAGAGAGAGAGAGAGAGAGAGACAGACATGAGTATGGTTAGAGACAAAATGACAGAGAGGGAGGGAGAAAGACTTTAGTTTGGGATACGGAGAGATAGGGAGAGAGACAGAGGGAGGAATAGAAAGGGGCAGATAATATTTGGAGGTTTTCAATTGAAGTGGGTGACGGAGACAGAGACAGATGGAGAAATAGAGATTATCCAACTGAGTGAGGAAGCGTGAGTGAGTTGGACAGAGTGGTTATGAGACAGAGTGAGAGAGAGAAAGAAAGAGAGAGAGAGAATATGAAAGAGATTAACAGTGGGAGAAAGAGGTAGTAGTAGAGAGAAAGATGTGGCAGATGTGAGTCAGAAAGGGAGATAGAGAGAGGGAGGTAGACAGGTCCTGGTCACCACATTCTGGAAAGGACATGATTGTACTTGAGAGGGGGCAGAGATTTACCAGGATGCTGCCTGGACTGGAGGGCCAGCTGTGGGGAAAGCTTGGAAAGGATTGTTTTCCCTGGAGCAATGAAGGTTGAGAGGGGACATGACAGAGGGGGATAAGATTATTTGGGGCAGTGATAGGGTGGGTAGGAAGGCACTTTATACGTCAGTAAGGGACTCAGTAACCAGGGACAGAGATTGAAGGTAACACAGACATGGACACATAGAAACTCGGAGCAGGAGTAGGCCATTTGGCCCTTTGAGCGTGCTCTGTCATTCAGTATGATCATGGCTGACCCTCCATCTCAAAGCCATATTCCTGCTCTCTCCCAACTCCCTTCATGCTGTTAAAATGCAAAACAATTATCTCTCTCTTTTTCTTGAATATATTCAGTTCCATGTACTTCACAGCCATCTGTGGTAGAGAATTCAATAGATTGACCACCTTTTGAGTGAAGAAATGTTTCCTCATCTCAGTCCTAAATGATCTACCCTGTATCCCCCTGGTTCCTGACTCCCCAACCAGGGGAAACCTCCTCCCTGCCCAGCCCTGTTAGAATTTTATATGTTTCAATCAGATCCCCTCTCATCCAACTCGAGTGAGACCAGGCCCTGTCAAGTTGGAGAGTGAGAGGTGAGTTGAGGAGAAATGTTTTCACCCAGAGGGTGGTGGGAGTCTGGAACTCACTGCCTGAAAGGCTGGCTGAGTCACAAACTCTCGTGACATTGGAGCAGTGTTTAGATATTCCCTTGTGTTGCTGTAGGCTCCAGGGTAATGGGCCAAGAGCTGGAGGATGGGATTAGTGTCATCAGATCGCTGTGTACCAGTACAGACACGATGGGCAAAATGGCCTCATTTAGTGCTATTCCACATCAATGACTCTCTGAGACAGAGAGAGAGAGTGAGAATGCGGGAGGCTGATGTGGCTCTCTCTGCCTGATGCCATTTACATACTGAGGAACACCCAGTCAGACTCTCACAAGCTGCAGCTTTATAAAGCAGAGCCCAGTGAAGGGAGAGTTTATCAGGAACCAGGCACAGGGACAGGAGCACACACCATGATTTCACACATCCAGCTGATCTGGCCCCTGGCATTCTGTGTCGCAGGTACAAATCTCTCTCCTTCCACCTTGAATCTTTAGCTGCTCTCCATTTCACTCCAATTTCACTGACTTGTGATTGAAGGGAAAATGCTGAAACCAGAGAGTGCTCAGTGTCTCCAACAATCTCTCATTTGACAGGCTCTTTCTGTGACAGTTCTGATTTCATTGTGTTTCTCTCTGACCCCTCAGGTATCAGTGGGGACATCATCATGAGCCAGTCTCCCCTGGTGCTGTCAGTGGGACTGGGCCAGACCGCAACCATCACCTGTACGGCCAGTCATAGCATTAGCAGCTACCTTGCTTGGTACCAGCAGCGAGAAGGTCAGAAACCCTCTCTCCTGATCTATGATGCAGCAACTCGATTCACAGGAATCTCCGATCGATTCACCGGCAGTGGATCAGGGACCAGTTTCACCCTGACAATCAGCAACATTCAGAATGAGGATGTAACCTCAATCCTCCATTATTAACCCTGTCAAAACTGAAACACAATTTCTAAAACACAAATGCTGAATTGTTGAAGGTGTTAGTGGGGAGCTGCAGTGAATGAAATAGTTGAGTGAGGAGCACTGTGTCTAACAGGGTGTCCAGCTGTATTTCTTTAGTTCCATTGCTCCCTTTAAGCAGCAAGATATAAGTCAGTCAGTTTTACTCACTGTGTGGAGGAGCTCTGTCCATTTGCAGCCTATGGTCCCATTCCTGCAGCATGGAGTGAAATCAGTGAGTAGCCTCCTGCCAGTCTCAGTGTGACAGACACGGGCAGAGTTTGATGTGAGCTCTGGCTCCCTGTCCCAGTCTCTGATCTCACTGACCTCAGCAGCAGCAGCAGCAGCAGCAGCAGCAGCAGCACAGTGAGACACCGAGCTCCCACCTCCCCCAGCTTTAACTCTGCTCAATCACACAATCACAGAATTGTTACAGCGCATAAGGAGGCCATTCTGCCTGGCCAGTCTGTACTGGCTCTCTGAATGAGCAATTCACGGAGTATCATTCTCCTGCCTTCTCCCTGTCACCCTGCACATTGTTCCTTTTCAAATAACAGTCTCATTCCCTTCGGAATGTTTCAATTGAAGCTGCCTCCACCACACTCTCAGGCAGTGCATTCCACACCTTAACCATTCACTGGCTGAAAATGTTTTTCCTCATCTCACTTTGTTGCTTTTCCCAATTACTTTCAATCTGTGGTCTCTCGGTCTCAATCCTTTCTCAATTGGGAACATTTTCTTCCTATTTATTCTGTCCAGGCCCCTCCTGGTTTTAATTCCTCGAACAAATCTCCTTTAAGCCTTCTTCACAGAAGACAGTCTCAAATTCTCCAGTAGATATTCATAGCTGATGTTCCTCATCCTTGGAATGATCTTTAAGAATATAATTTGTCATCTCTACAAAACATTCACATGCTTCCTGAATTAGTCACATTAGTTATGTCCCTCATTATAAATTTCTCAGCCTCCGATGCTGCAGGGAAAATTGCACCAGTTTATTCATCCTCTCCCTATCGTTCAAACCCTCCAATTCCGAGCAAAATCTTTGTAAATCTTTTCCTGCACCTTTTTAAAGTTTAACAATATCCTTCCTATCACAGAATGATCAGAGTTTTTCACATTATTCCCAAAGTGGCCTCACCAATCTCCTGTACAGCTGCAATATGATGTCCCAACTCCTATACTCAATACAGTGACCACTAAAGGCAAACGTTCCCATCACCTTCTTCATCACCCTGTCTCCCTGGGATCCAGTTTTAAGGAATAATGTACAGTACACTCACCTTCACCTGCGTCTTCACCTTCATCTTCACCCTCTCGGTCTCTTTTTTCAGCAACACTCCACAGGGCCCTACCATTAACTGTATAACTCCTGCCCTGGTTTGCCTTTCCAAAATGCAACATCTCACATTTATCTAAACTGAACTCCATTTCACACTCCTCTGCCCATTACCCCATCTGATCAAGGTCCCGCTGGACCCTGAGATCATCTTCTTCACTATTCACTGTCCCACCGATTTTGGTGTCATTTACAAACTTATGTTAACTCCTATATTCACAGTGAAATCATTTATTTAGATTAGATTAGATTAGATTTCTTTACAGTGTGAAAACAGGCCCTTCGGCCCAACAAGGCCGAAGCGCAACCCACCCATAACCCGACATTTACCCCTTACCTAACACTACGGACAATTTAGCGTGGCCAATTCACCTAACCTGCACATCTTTGGACTGTGGGAGGAAACCGGAGCACCCGGAGGAAACCCACGCAGACACGGGGAGAATGTGCAAACTCCACACAGTCAGTCGCCTGAGGCGGGAATTGAACCCGGGTCTCTGGCGTTGTGAGGCAGCAATTTAAATGACCAAAAGCAGTGGACCCAGCAACAATCCTGGCGGCAAACAGCTATTCACAGATCTCCAATCTGAAAATCAAGCCTTTACCACCAGTCCCTCTCTCCTATCTTCAAGCTAATTTTTTTACCCAAACGGCTAGCTCCCCCTGGATCCCATGTGGTCTAACCTTACTAACCAGTCTATCATGTGGAACCTTGTCACTTCACTGAAGTTCATACAGACAGTGTCTACTGTTCTGCCTTCATCAATCTCCTTTGTCACCTCCTCAATCAAATCAGGGAGACACAATTTCCCATGCACAAAATCACATTGATTATCTAAATGGATGTAAATCCTGTCCTTCAGAATCCACTCCAATATCTTACCCAGCACTGACATCATGCTCACTGGTCTATAGTTCCCTAGCTTTTCCTTACTGCCTTTCTGAAATAATGATACAACTTTAGCCAACCTCTCTGGTTCTCCAACACCTTACCTGTAGCTGTTGATGATAAACATATCTCAGCAAGGGGTCCAGCAATCTCTTCCCTAGTTTCCCACAATGTTCTGGGATACACCTGATCAGGTCCTAGGGATTTATCTACCTTTATATGTTTTAAGACCTTTAGCATCTCCTCATTTGTATTGTGGACTTTTTCAAAACATCACTATTTTTTCAAATTCCCTCGCTTTCACGTCCTTCTCCACAATAAATACTGACCTGAAATATTTGTTTAGTATCTTACCCATCTCCTGTGTCTTACCAAAATACAGCACTCACATTTATCTGAATTAAACTCCATCTGCCATTCCTCAGCTTACTGGCCCAGGTCAATAGCCCATTGTACTCTTAGACAGCCTTCTTCACTGGCCACGATGCAACCTGAAAATTCACCTGAACACAGTCTCGCAATTCTGGCCTCTCTCTTCCCATTACATTGCTACTACCCCAATCTATATTCTGAAATCAAAGACCCCGTCACCCCATTTATAACGATTCTATCATATTTGCAAGTCTCTATAAATTCTTTGAATTTGTATTCCTCCACATCCTTCCCACTGGGTGGTGAGGATTCTGTGAACCTTGGTGTTCCTCTCTGATATTCCCTCCTGGGTCCCACAGCCCTGCCAAGTTAGTTTAAACCCGCTCCAACAGCACTAGTAAATCACCCCAAAGGAACTCAGTCCCAGCTCTGTTCAGGAGCAACACTGTCTGGTCTGTCCAGGTCCCATCTCCCCCAGACCCACTCCCAATGTCCCAAGAATCTGAAGCCCTCCCTCCTGGACCCTCTCTCCAGCCCCACAGTCACCTGTGTTACCCTCCTGTTCCTCTTCTCACTTGCTTGGGGTACTGGGAGTAATCTAAAGATTCCTATCTTTTAGCTCCTGCTCCTAATTCCCTCCCGAGCTCCTTAAATTCTGACTGGAGGACCACATACCTTTTCTCCCTCTGTCACTGGGTCCAATGTGGACCACGACCGCTGCCTGTTCCCCTTCTCCCCTCAGGGTGCTCTGCAGCTGCTCAGTGACATCCTTGACCCTGGCACCAGGGAGACAACACACCATCCTGGATTCCCATCTGTAGCTGCAGAAACACCTATCGATTGCCCTCACTCTCAAATCTCCTCTCACTATCGCTCTTCCAGTCTTCCTTGTGCCCCCCTGTACAGCTGAGCCACCCGTGATGCCAGGGACTTGGCTCTGGCTGCACTCCCCAGATGAACCATCATTCTCATCAGGATTATGAACTGAATCCTGGTTGGACAGTGGGATGCACTTTGGGGATTCCTGTACTAGCTGCCTGATGCTTTTGGACTGTCTGCTGCTCCCCCATTCCCTCTCTCCCTGCATACTCTGAAACTGCAGAGTGACCACATCGAGAAACGTGCTCTCCATGGAGCTCTCAGCCTCACGGACCCTCCGCACTGACACCAGCTGCTGCTCAAGCTCCGAAACCCGGAGCTCCAACTGCTGTCACTGACCACACTTCCTGTACTCAAGGTATTCGAGGAACTGCGAAGTATCCTGAAATTCCCATATAGGTGCACATTCTCTCCACTCTTTGGTTATCTTTTGACAATGATCTGATGATAGCTGAAAAATGTGTTGCTGGAAAAGCGCAGCAGGCCAGGCAGCATCCAAGGAGCAGGAGAAGCAATGTTTCGGGCATGAGCCCTTCTTCACAGCTCATGCCCAAAACATTGATTCTCCTGCTCCTTGGATGCTTCCTGACCTGCTGTGCTTTTCCAGCAACACATTTTTCAGCTCTGATCTCCAGCATCTGCAGTCCTCACTTTCTCCTAATGATCTGATGATAAACAGCTACAGCAGGGCTCACAGTCCAGTGGGTTCAGTGTTCCAGGGGTTTGGGGAAACTCTCCAGAAGACTTTTAAAAATAGGATCAGAAATCAGCCATTCAGCCAATTGAATCTGCTCTGCCATTTGAGCTTGGCAGATATGCTTCTCACCCCCATTCTCCTGCCTACTCCACAGGAACGTTCAATCCCCTTAACAATCACAAACCTATCTATCTCTGTCTTAAATACACTCAGTGAGTTGGCCTCCACTTCCCTCTGTAGCAATGAGTTCCACAGATTCACCACCCTCTAGCTGAAGAAATTCCTCCTCATCTCAGCTCGAAAGGGGCCGTCCTTCATTCTGATGCTGTGCCTTGATTACCTCGTCTTTCCTGTTTTTGGAAACATCTTCTCCGCATCCACTCTATCCAGGCCTATCAGTATTCTGTAAATTTCAATAAACTCCTTCCTCATCCTTCTAAACTCCATCGAGTACAGACACAGAGTCCTCAACCATGCCTCATATGACAAGCCCTTCATCCCCAGGACACCTCCAAAGCCAGCACAGCATTTCTTAGAATATGGGTCCCAAAACTGCTCACAATATTCCAAATACAGTCTGACCAGAGCCTTACACAGCCTCAGCAGTACATCTCTGTTCTTGTATCCGGGCCCTATTGAAATAAATGCTAACATTTCATTTACCTTCCCAAGCACAAACTGGACCTGCCTGTTAACCTTCAGAGAATCCTGAATGAAGTTTGTGCTTTAGATTTCCAAAGGTTTTCCTCATTTAGAAAACAGTCTTTCCATCTCTTCTTCCTCCCAAAGTGCATACCCTCACACTGTCACACATTGTATTCTATCTGCAACTTCTTTGCCCACTCTCTGAGCCTATCCAGGACCTTTTACAGCCTTCCCACTTCCTCAAAACTACCTGTTCCTCAACCTATCTCATGTCATCTGCAAACTTTGCAACAATGTCTTCACTTTCTTCATGTATGACGTGAATAGTTATGGTCCCAACATTGACACATGCAGAACTCCACTGGTCACCAGCTGCCATTTTTTCTCACTCTTTGCTTTATGCCAACCTGCCAGTTCTCAGTCCATGCCAGTACCTTACCTAATACAATGATCTCTTACCTGCTATCAAAGGCCTTCTGGAAATCCAAATAGATTACTTCCTTAGACTGTTCTTTGTCTGACTGGCTCATTGCCTCCTCAAAGAATTCTAACAGATTTGCCAGGCATGACGTCCCCTTGATGAAGCCATGTTGATTCAGCCCTATTTTCCCATTGTACTTCCAAGTCCTCTGCAATTTCACCCTTAAATTGAAGTCAAAAACCATACCAACAACTGAGTCCATGCTAATTGGCCTATAATTTCCAATCTTCTCCCTCCCTCCCTTCTTAAACAGGGGTGTTATGTGAGCCATTTTCCAGTCCCTTGCCACATCAAATTCCTCCCCAAACAACCTTCACACCCCGACTTCATTGATTCCTGAAAGTGAGGAATCACAAGTGAGGAAAAAAGCCTTCACAATGTCCTCAGCAATCTCCTTCAGAACACAGATGTGTAGTTCATCCAGTCTGGGTGATTTATCGACATTCAGACCTTTCAGCTTCCCCAGTACCTCCTCCTTAGTGATGGCCACTACACTCCCCTCTGCCTCCTGACAGTCTTGAAGTACTGGGACGCTGCTGGTGTTTTTCATGGTGCAGACTGATGCAAAGTATCTATTTAATTGCTCTACTATTCCTTTATTTCCTATTATTCTTCCTTCAGCCTCATTTCCCAGTGATCCAATGTCTATTTTTGACTCCCTCTTCCTTTTTGTATATCTGATAAAACTCTTGCAATCTTCTTTTATATTACTGGCTAGCTTACCCCCACATTTCACCTTCTTCAGCATCAATGCATTTTCAGTTATCCTCTACAGATTTTTAAAGGTTTCCTAATCCTCTGGCTTCCTACTATTCTCCACCACATTGGATGCGTTCCCTTTTGCTTTCATGTTGTCCTTGACCTCCCTCATCAGCCATGGTTGCCTTGTCCTCCCCTGAGTATGTTTCTTCTTTTTTGGGATGAATTCCTACTCTGCTTCCTGAATTATCCCCAGAAACTCTGCTGCTTTCTGCTCCACCATCTTACCTGCTCGGATCCCCTTCCAATCAACTCTGGCCAGCTCCTTCCTCATGTCTTTGTAGTTCCCTTTATTCAACTGAAATACTGTTCCATCTGACTGCAGCTTCTCCCTCTCAAACTACAGGGGGAATTCTATCATATTATGGTCACATATCCATAGAGATACTTTCATTTTCAGCTCACTAACCAAGTTTACCGCTTTCCATATCACTCAATCCAGAACTTGAGTGATGTGGAATTGAGTGATGTTCCATAATGGCTCAACCACAAGCTGCTCCAAAAACCATCTCATAGACATTCCATGAGACGTGCCACCCAGTCCACCTATCCATTGAAGTCTGCCCTGACATTTTGTTTATGGCTTTTCTGTCTCCTGATTGATTTTCTTCCCCACACCCTTATTACTGCTTGGAGACCTGAACATAACTTGCATCAGATTCTTTATTTCTTGCGGTTCCTCAACTCTACCCACAAACATTCTCCACTTTCTGACTCTATATCACTTCTTGCTATTGATTTAATTTCATTTCATACTAACAAGGCCCCTCTGCCCATCTGCCTGTCCTTTTGATGGGACATTTATCCTTAGATATTTAGCTCCCAGCCTGGATCCCCTTACAGCCAGGTCTCTGTGATATCCACAACATCGTACCTGCCAGTTTCAATCTGCACGACAAGCTCAATGTGTATACTGTGTGCTTTTAAGTACAACACCCTCAGTCCTGCATTGACTGCCGTCCTTCCCATCATTGTTGTCCTCTTTCTGCTGTGCTTTACGTTTGATTCCTGATCCTTTCTGTACGCTCTGTCCTATTATGTATTTTTGAAACTTGAATAACCTCTCCTGAGCCCTCCTCCACATTTAACTAGTTTAAATTCCTTGGAAACTCAATTTACCTAAATTTGTGGCATCACTTTGTCTACCTTACTCAGAATGCTTCATGCATTTAGATACAAACTCTTGAAGTTTGTTCCACTATTGATTTTCCCTGCACTTTTATACTTCCTTTGATTTTCAAAAATTCCGTCCCTTTCTTTTATTTTCTGGTCACAATCAATCCCATCACTAACCGGCAATCCTACCTTCTCCTTCACCTTCCATTTTCTCATTTTCCATCCAAATGAACCAAATTACTTTCGCTTTGGGTTGAGTTCAGGACAATATTTATCCTTGAGCCAACATCATTATTGCTCTTTGATCTCATTGCTTCTCGTGGGATCTTACTGTGTAGAAACTGGCTGCCACATTCCTGACATTGCAACAGGGACTGTTTGTCAAACAAAACTGTCTGTAAATGTCTTTGGGAGAGCCTGAAATGTTAAGGGCTGAATCGAAATACAATTAGAGTCAGAGAGATGTACAGTACAGAAACAGATCCTTCGGTCCAACTCATCCATGATGACCAGACATTCTAAATTAATCTTGTTCCATTTGCCAGAATTTGGCCCATATCCCTCTAAACTCTTCCTATTAATATACCCATGCCTTTTAAATGTTGTAATTGTACCAGTCTTCACCACTTCTTCTGTCAACTCATTCTATACATTTAACACCCTCTGAATGAAAACGTTGCCCCTTAGGTCCCTTTTAAATCTTTCCCCTGTCACCTTCAACCTCTGCCCTCCAGTTCTGAACTCCCCCACTCTGGAGAAAAGATCTTCTCTATTCACCCTATCTATGCCCCTCATGATTTTATAAACCTCTATACGGTCACCCATCAACCTGCAATGATCCAGGGAAAACAGCCTCAGCCTATTCAGCCTCTCCCTTTCGCGCAAACCCTCCAACCTTGGCAACATCTTTGTAAATCTTATCTGGATCATTTTAAGGTTCACAACATTTTTCCTACAGCAGGGAGAACAGAATTGTACACAGTATTTCAAAAGTGCCCTAACCAAAGTCCTGTACAGCCGCAACAACTCCCAACTCCAATACTCAATGCACTGACTGATAAAGGAAAGCAAACCAAATGACTTCGTCACTCCCCGACCTACCTGCAACGTTATCTACAAGGAACTATTCTTTTTTTGGATAAGCTGGGAGTCTTTCAGTTGTGAAAGATGCCATTCCATGCCACTGTTGGATGAAGAGCAGGCAGTTCCCCCTGGTGTCCATGGTCAATATTTATCCCCCAGTCAAAAATCACTGAGAATATATTTCTCTGCTAGTTATCACATGGTGTTTGGGATCTTGCTGTGCACAGTCTGCAGGAAAGATCCATTGGGTCATTCTGAGTTGGGAACAGGAACTACACAAATCCAAGTTTTTCTTTAAGGCTGGAGTCTCCTGATTCAGACCCTCAACCATTGTCTGCACACTCTCACCTTCCAGGGGTCATGGGGTCATTAGGAGCAGTGATCCTGCCTGACTCTGGAATAGGAAGACTCAGTGCAGCCTCACCCATGACCTTCAGCCCAGCAGTGTGCAGCAAGTTTTGAAATATAATCTAGAACCTTCTACACAGGCACCCAACATGACTCTTTCCTGAAGTGTGTGGATCCGAGTCTGTTCCAACGTTATCGGATAAAGTTCTCCTGATCTGTGGGTGATCGGAGATTTGTTAAAGAGATATCGAGCTCCATCCCACTTTCCAGCTCTTGCTCCATAGCTCTGGAGGTGTCACTGTTTTAAGTGAATATCCAAGTGTTTTTTCAATATGATGAGGGTTTCTGCCTCTCCCACCCTTTCAGACAGTGAGTCCCACATCCCACCAGCCTCTGGGTGAAAACAAATACCCTCAACTCCCCTATAATCCTGCCCCCAACTGATTTCAATCTCTCCCCATGGTTATTGCCCTCTGTGCTGGTGGAAATCAGTCATTCCTATCCAATCTATCCAGGCCTCTCATCATTTTATACACCACCTTCAAATCTCCCTTCTGCCTCCACTGTTCCAACGAAAACACTCCCAGCCAATCCAATCATTCCTCAAAGCTCAAAGTCCCCATTCCAGACAAACTCTTCCTCTGTCCTGGTCTCTCGAGGGATCACATCCTTCCTGTAATGTGGTGACCAGAACCGTACACTGTTCCCTCACTGTGCTCTAACTGGGGTTTTATATGGTTCCAGAATAAACAAACTTCTTCCTTTCGCTGTCAACCAAAATGGTATTATTGCTGAGCTGTTAATCCAGAGATCCAGGTAATGTTCTGGGGACCAGGGTTAGAATCCAGCAGTTGGTGGCATTCAAATTCAATCAAAAAAAATTGAGGACATTAAGAGACTAATGATGACCATGAAACCATCGTTGATTGTCAGGAAAAAGCCATCTGATTCCCTAATGTCCTTTAGGGAAGGAAGCGGCCATCTGTATCATGTGACCCCAGACCCACAGTAATGTGGTTGACTCTAAACTGCCCTCTGGGTGATTAGGGATGGGCAATAAATGCTGCCGATCCAGAAATGCCCTCATTCCATCAAGGGAAAAAGAAAAACAGTTTATCCCATGTATCTTCTTAACCACCTTACTGACCTGCATTAATCACCATGCCCACATCTTCCACCTCCACACTCATCTGACTTCCCGCTTCAAAATGATGAGAGACATTCCATCATTATCTGAGAAACAGAAACATCAAACACAGGAACAGCAGTAGGCCATTAGGCCCTTCAAGCCTGCTCCACCATTTAATATGATCATGGCTGATCATCCAACACAGTCCCCTGTTCCTGCTTTCTCCCCACATTCTTCGATCCCTTTAATCCTAAGAACTATATCTAATTCCTTCTTAAATACACACTGCATCTAATTCCCTTTTGCTGGAAAAATGGATGACAATTATTGGGTTGTTGTTTTTTGACCAGTATGGACACAATGGGCTGATGGGCCTCTCTCTGACTCTATGACTCTATTACTATATATTATGAATAACTGAGTACCAAGGACTGACCCCTGTGGTGCCCTAAGTTGTAATTCCCTGTCATTCAGAAAAAGACTCCTTCTTTCTGTCCTGTCTACAAACCAGTTCCCAATCCATGTCAGTATGACCTCCAATCCTCTTGTTCATTTTGTCTAGATCTGGGAGTCCCACCCTTACTCTTTGTGGGAACAGATTCTGAACAATCTCTGTCTCGTCCTTCGAGGGCTCTCACTGCCCTGACACTGATTTCTGATCATGTCGCTGGTTCCGATCCACTTTTACCAAAGCACCACACAGTTTCATAAAATGAAAACTTTTACACTTGCTCCATGGTTCTCCATTTCCATCCATACTCTCAATCTCACTGAGTTCTGATCATTGTCACTAAAATGATCCCCCATTGATAGCCCTTCCAGCTGCCCACAATCATTCCATAAACAATGGTCCAAAACTGTCCCTTCTCTCTCTGCTGCTTCACCATCACCTTGTCAGGAGCAACTAGGGACAGTAATGAATGCTGGTCCTGCCAATGACACTCAGATCCCAAGAAGCAATTTGAACAATACCTGTTCCTTTGTTGGGTTTATTCTGCATTGACTACAAATGTTCCAAAAGATTGTATTGCCAGTGAATATTGTGAGGGTTGAATTCCCTTCAAATGGCAGGGATTAAAATTGTTTCTCTTGTCTTTCAGGCCGTGAGAACTCTCAGCCCAAGCAGACCCTGCTGCCCCCCTTCCCGGAGCAGGTCAATGCCAAAGGCACTGCCACCCTGGTGTGCCTTGCCAATCACTTCTATCCTGATGAGCTGGAGGTGTAGTGGAAGAAGGACGGTGCAGTCATTTCGGACGGGGTTCAGACCAGCAACTACCTGCGAGCTTCGGACAGCACTTACAGTGTCAGCAGCCTGCTGACCCTCTCTGGGTCTGACTGGGAGTCCAACGCTCACTTCTCCTGTGCCCTCACCCACGTGACCCTCTCCTCTCCCCTCAGCAAGAGCATCAGGAGATCAGAATGTGTGTAGAATGTTTGAGACAGTCCACAGAGGAGACACAACTTAAAACAGAACAGGGCTGAGCTGGCAGGACAAAGATCATTGTCAGCACTGAATTTCAACTCTCTTCCTTCTCAGGACTGCTCAGAGAACCTTCTGAGGTTTGGATGTTAAAGCAGGTCATTGCAACAGTGTCGAGGGAGCTTTACACTGTGTCAAACCTCATGCTGTACCTTGTCCTGGGAGTGTTTGATAGGGACAGGGTTGACTTGTGATGCCAAGTAAAATCTCTTGAAGTTGCTGAAGACTGTCAGATGTACAAAACAATGTGAACCTCAGAAGTCTCTGCTTCAGTAAACCAGATCTCCTTCCTGCTTAGCTGTCAGTTCCAATTTAAGATTTTGTCACTGTTTAAAGTAACAGGATTCTCATGTTATTGAGCAAACCTCCACCAGTGTTTTCCTCAAGCTCCATTGTGGCTGTGAATTTGAGCAGCTTCCTCTGTCTGGGCTGTTAATTGCAGGTTTTTTTCTTTCAATGTGAATGTGGAAAAGGGAATAAAGATGAAGATTCAGTCTCTGTCTTTGTGTGCTTTGGAAATAGATGACCTTCGCCGCCCCCAGTTGATTGGCTGCATTTCAGCAGGTCTTTGTAGAGATTGGCTGGTTGGCCTGTCAATCAATTACTATCATCAATCATTAATCATTTTCAAATGATCCCTTTGATCATGGATTTGTGTAGGTTACAAGATTCCAAAAAGAACAGAAACTGAAAGCTGTTAGGACTCAATAAGTACAATCTGACGCATTCCCTCTTCACTCTGTTGGTCCAGGCCCACTGATGGGATCGCACTGTGCAATCTCTGCTGCATGTTGGGTAGCCCCTGAAACATTCTTCGGCCATTCACAGACATTGTCGGCCGTGTGCCTCTCTGAGGTAAAAACAAGGACTGCCAAAAGCTGGAAACCAGATTCTAGATGAGAGTGGTGCTGGAAAAGCACAGCAGTTCAGGCAGCATCCGAGGAGCAGGAAAATCGACGTTTCGTGCAAAAGCCTTTCATCAGGAATAGGGCTCTATTCCTGATGAAGGGCTTTTGCCCGAAATGTCGATTTTCCTGCTCCTCGGATGCTGCCTGAACTACTGTGCTTTTCCAGCACCACTCTCATCTCGAATGTGTGCCTCTCTGAGTGTGAGTGTTTAACTTAATGCTGCCTGTAGGTGTCTCTCTCAGTGTGGATATGTTACTCAGAGAGACACCTACAGGCAGCGCTCAGTAACGCACCCACATTCGGAGAGACCTATCCGCAGCATGGAGTGTGAGCATACCATACAGAACCTCATCACCTCAGGAGATCTCCCACCCACAGCTTCCAAACTTATAGTCCGGGAACCCCGCACTGCCTGGTTCTACCTCCTTCCCAAGATCCACAAGCCTGACCACCCTGGCCGACCCATTGTCTCAGCATGCTCCTGCCCCACTGAACCCATCTCTACCTACCTCGACACTGTCCTATCCCCCCTAGTCCAGGAACTCCCCACATACGTTCGATACACCACCCACGCTTTCCACCTCCTCCAAGACTTCTGTTTCCCTGGCCCGCAACGCCTCATCTTCACCACGGATATCCAATCCCTCTACACCTCCACCCGCCATGACCAGGGCCTCCAAGCCATCTGTTTTTTTCCTCTCCAGACGTCCCCAACAGTACCCTTCCACCAATACTCTCACTCGTTTGGCCGAACTGGTCCTCACCCTTAACAATTTCTCCTTCGAATCCTCCCACTTCCTCCAGACCAAAGGGGTAGCCATGGGCACACGTATGGGCCCCACCTATGCCTGCCTTTGTTGGCTACGTAGAAGAGTTGATCTTCCATAATTACATTGACACCACTCCCCACCTCTTCCTCCGCTACATTGATGATTACATTGGCGCCAGCTCGTGCTCCCGAGAGGAGGTTGAGCAATTCATCAACTTCACCAACACATTCCACCCTGACCTCAGATTTACCTGGACCATCTCTGACACCTCCCTCCCCTTCCTGCACCTCTCCATCTCCATTAATGACGACCGACTTGACACTGACATTTTTTACAAACCCACTGACTCCCACAGCTACCTGGATTACACCTCTTCCCAACCTATCAATTGCAAAAATGCCATCCCGTATTCCCAATTCCTCCGCCTCCGCCTTATCTGCTCCCAGGAGGACCAGTTCCATCACAGAACACACCAAATGGCCTCCTTCTTTAGAGACCGCAATTTCCCTTCCCGCATGGTTCAATGCCTCTCGTCCACATCCCGCAACTCCGCCCTCAGACCCGACCCCTCCAACCATAACAAGGACAGAACGCCCCTGGTGCTCACCTTCCACCCTACCAACCTTCGCATAAACCAAATCATCTGCCGACATTTCCTCCAACTCCAAACAGACCCCACCACCAGGGATATATTTCCCTCCCCACCCCTCTCCGCCTTCCGCAAAGACCGTTCCCTCCGTGACTACCTGGTCAGGTCCACGCCCCCCTACGACCCACCCTCCCATCCTGGCACTTTCCCCTGCCACCGCAGGAACTGTAAAACCTGCGCCCACACCTCCTCCCTCACCTCTATCCAAGGCCCCAAAGGAGCTTTCCACATCCATCAAAGTTTTACCTGCACATCCACTAATATCATCTATTGTATCCGTTGCTCCCGATGCGGTCTCCTCTACATTGGGGAGACTGGGCGCCTCCTAGCAGAGCGCTTTAGGGAACATCTCCGAGACACCCGCACCAATCAACCAAATCGCCCAGTGGCTCAACATTTCAACTCCCCCTCCCACTCTGCCGAGGATATGGAGGTGCTGGGCCTCCTCCACCGCCGCTCCCTCACCACCAGACGCCTGGAGGAAGAACGCCTCATCTTCCGCCTCGGAACACTTCAACCCCAGGGCATCAATGTGGATTTCAACAGTTTCCTCATTTCCCCTTCCCCCACCTCATCCTAGCTTCTAACCTCCAGCAACTCGATCCCCTGACCTGTCCGGACTTGTCCGACCTGCCCAGCTCCTTTTCCACCTATCCACTCCACCCTCTCCTCCCTGACCTATCACCTTCATCTCCTTCCCCACTGACCTATTGTACTCTATGCCACTCTCTCCCCACCCCCACCCTCCTCTAGCTTATCTCTCCACGCTTCAGGCTCTCTGCCTTTATTCCTGATGAAGGGCTTTTGCCCGAAACGTCGATTTTGCCTGTCCTCGGATGCTGCCTGAATTGCTGTGCTCTTCCAGCACCACTGATCCAGAATACTTTCTCCCCAACCCCACCCTCCTCTAGCTTATCTCTCCACGCTTCAGGCTCTCTGCCTTTATTCCTGATGAAGGGCTTTTGCCTGAAACGTCGATTTTACAGCTCCTTGGATGCTGCCTGAACTGCTGTGCTCTTACAGCACCACTAATCCAGAATCTGGTTTCCAGCATCTGCAGTCATTGTTTTTACCATGTTATTCATTGCTGCCTGTCTCAGAGAGTGCGTGTGTTACTTCGTGCTGTCTGTAGGTGTCTCTCTGAGGTATGTGTCTCTGATTGATGGATTGAGAATGGGCTTTGTGCTGGGGATTGAAGATTAGGCTTTAATCTTCTCAAATTATGAATGGAAAACAGTTCTGCTGATTCAGTCTGAGACGGCAGCTCATTCAGATGGCCAAAGTTAAAAAGCACACAACACCAGGTTATAGTCAAATAGGTTTATTTGAAAGTAGAAGCGTTCAGAGCACTGCTTCTTCATCGGGTAGCTGGAGGGGCAGGATCTTTGGACACAGAATTTATAGTAAATTCAGATGGCAGCTGAGAAAGGTGAATACTGAGAGTGTATTCTCAGTAATGGAGGGATTTCAGAGGCAGTGGGCACTGTGCTCCCTAATGCAGAAATGTCGATTTTCCTGCTCCTCAGATGCTGCCTGACCTGCTGTGCTTTTCTAGTACTACTCTAATCTAGACTGTACTCCCTAATGTGTTGCCCACTTACAAGGGGACTTTCTGGATCCAGGGTCAATCGTGGCTGCCTGCCCAACCAATGCTGAGTCCCCATAATCATATTTCAGTGGTTTATTAACCCAAAACTAGGTGCAGCAATATTACCTTCCAGGGAGGGGAGCTGTCTGAGGGAGGGAGGTTGAACTCTTGCAGCCCCAAGAGAGGTTGCGGTGGATTAATGACAGGTATGACCACCATGAAGATGCCACCTTCTCTCCCCTTGCCCCAGCTGTGATGACCCTCAGGTGAAAAGTGTGACTGCTCTGGGATGATGACCACGTTCCTGGGTGATGGACGGAAGGCCAACCTCTCCCAAAGGCAGCAGAGGCTGGATCGAAGGGACATCAAGAGTAAGCATGGGGAGATTGAGGGTGACAGAAGGAGGGGGTTGGTTGGCAGGTTGTTATTCAGAGTCAGGTCCCAGAGTATCAGTCCTTCTGACACTCCCCTTTTTATCTGTCAGCC
The DNA here is from genome assembly GCF_037043375.1 of Chiloscyllium plagiosum. Lineage (NCBI taxonomy): Eukaryota > Metazoa > Chordata > Chondrichthyes > Orectolobiformes > Hemiscylliidae > Chiloscyllium > Chiloscyllium plagiosum. The sequence continues at coordinate 114,815,703 of NW_028270147.1, forward strand.
AGGGCTCCCTGATTGGACACGGTTAACTGTCCCTGTCAGAGAACTCATATTTTATCAAAAAGAATAAAACAGTTATTGAACAAGGAGCTTAAGAGCTAAATGACACGAGACAAAATGAATGGTTTGAAAGGTTTCATTATGAACACCGCAAATGAGATTTGGTGAAGAACTTTTTCACTCAGCGGGTGGTGGGAATCTGGAATTGACTGTCATAGAATCCCTACTGTGAGAAACAGGCCATTTGGCCCAACAAGTCCACACTGACCCTTGGAAGAGTAACCCACCCAAGACCCAATCCCCTATCTTATTACTCTGACTAATGAACCTAACCTACACATCCCTGATCACTATGGGCAACTTAGCATGGCCAATTCACCTAACCTGCGCGTCTTTAGATTGTGCGAGGAAACCAGAGCACCCAGAGGAAACCTACGCAGACACGGGGAGAATGTGCAAACTCCATACAGACAGTTACCTGAGGCTGGAATTGAACCTGGGTCAAAACATTCAGACTGGCCTTGACTTCGCTCCATCCTTGGCCTCCACTTCTGGCCTCACCCACTCTGCAACCAAGACTTAGTCTACATTTCCCAGAGTCACCCCTGAGTCCTACTGCCTACCTGCAGCCAGCCAGCACACTCACTCACCCTCCTCACCCATATACCCCCACAGTGCACCCTATCCCTCCACTTCTCCATCTTCACCTCATCCCCACCTTCCCACTCCCCCACCTCACTTCACTAACCACCTCTGCCCCAATCTCTTTTCTCTCCCACACCCATTCTCTCCTATTCACCCTTGCCCCCTCCCCTCCTTCAGCCATCGTGGACCCCACTGAAAACCTCGTCTCCCACCCCGAGACTTGCCCCATATTTACTATCCCCCCACGACCTCGAACCCTCTGAGGCCAAAAGGTCCATTCTGAGGAAAGGGCTCACGTTCGTTCCCCACCTCAAAAAATCCTGCACCCACCAGGACGTGGAGTTCTTCTTCCGCCGCCTCTACCTCCGTGTCTTCTTCTTTAACAAAAGCTCCCAACCTCCCTCTGAGGACCCCTTATCCCACATCCACCCTTCCTCCTCCACTTGGTCACCCCCCACTCCCCACCACCCTCGAGCTCTTCATTGCTGACCACTGATGTGACATCAGCCGCCTCAATTTCTCCACCCCCCTCACCCTCTCCAACCACCCCCCGTCCGAATGTGCAGTAGTCCACTCTCTCTGTACCAACACCCCGTTTACCATCAAACCCGCTGACAAAGGTGGGGTGGTGGTAGTCTGGGGAACAGACCTCTATGTCGCAGAGGCCAAACCCCAACTCTCTGACACCATGTTCTACCTCCCCCTTGCCCATGACCCCACTGTGACCCATCAGGGCAAAATCACTTGCACTTTCAGTGCCCCCATTGCCTCCAGTGATCTCCTCTCCACTGCCTCCAAACTCATAGTTCCCCAGCCCTGCAATGTCCAGTTCTACCTGCTCCCCAAGATCCACAAGCCCAACTACCCCGGCCGACCAATCATCTCAACATCTTCCTGCCCCACCGAACCCCTCTCATCCTACCTCAACTCCATCCTCTCCTCCATGGTTCAGGCACTTCCCACCTACTTCATTGATACCAACCATGCCCTCCATCTCTTCAGTAACCTCCAGTCCCCAGGCCCCCAGCTCTTTGGACAGTCCTTATATACATCCATACACAATAAGATCAGCCTCCTGGTCCTCTGCTTTTTTCTCTCCAACAGATCCATCCACTCGCCCTCCACCAATACCCTCCTCCGCCTTGCTGAACTGGTTCTCACCCTCAACAACTTTTCCTTTAACTCCTTCCAGTTCCTCTAAATCTAGGGGGTGGCTATGAGTACCTGGATGGGCCCCAGCTATCCCTCCCCCTTTATTGGCTATGTTGAACAGTCCCTTTTCAGTGCCTACACAGGCACTATGCCCCAGCTTTTCTACCATTACATTGATGACTACATTGGTGCAGTGCACTGGAGCAGTTCATGGTCTTCGCCCACAACTTCCACCCCACCCTCAAATTCACTTGGTCCACCTTGGACACCTCCCTTCCCTTTATTGACCTCTCCATTCCCATTTCCGGTGACAGTGTTCAGATAGACATTTACTGCAAACTGACAGACTCTCATTATTACCCGGACTATACTTTCTCCTACCCAGTATCCTGCAAGAACTCCATCCCATTCTTCCAATTCCTCCGCCTCTGCTCTATCTGCTCGGATGAGGAGGCATTCCACTCCCAAGTATTCCAGATACCCACCTATTTCGAACAACGTACTTTTGCTCCCTCTGTCATCCATCGCACCCCCTCCATTTCCCGTTCCATTGCTCTAAACCCACCCCCCTCCAAACAGAATAAAGACAGAGTCCCCATTGTCCTCACCTATCACCCAAAACAATCTTTGTATCAAACACATCATCCTTTTCCGCCAACCCCAACAAGACCCCACCACCAAGAATGTCTTCCTCACGCTACCCCTGTCTGCCTTCCACAAGGACTGTTCCCTTTGACAATTCTTGGTTTGCGCCACTCTCTCCACTATCTCTGCTGAACCCCCAGGAACCTTCTCCTGCAAAAGGAAACGATGCAAAGCCTGCTGGTACACCAACCCCTCACCTCCCTCCAGGGCCCCAAACAGTCCTTCCAGGTGAGACAGAGGTTCACCTGCCCCTCCTCCAACCTAGTTTATAGCATCAAGTGCCCCTGATGTGGTCTTCTCTACATTGGGAAGACCAAACATAAACTTAGGCAGCGGTTGGTCGTGCATCTCAGCTGGGCCTGTAGGGGCCGACCAGACCTCCCAGTCACCACCCATTTTAATTCCCCTACCCACTCCCTTTCCAATATGACCATCCTTGGCTTCCTCCATTGCCACAATGAACCAAACCGCAAATTGGAGGAACAATACCTCATCTTCCGCCTGGACAGCCTATAGCCCAGAGGATTCAACACTGTGTTCTCCAATTTCAAATACCCTCCCTTGCCATCCCCTGACTCCCTCCTCAGCCCCTCCCATCTCTTTCACTCCTCTCTGCCACCAAAAGATTCATTCCTTCCATTGATGAACCAGGTCGTGTCCTCTGCCTGTCTTCATCTATCCCCGTTCTCCACCATTCCCCCGTCACCCCCTTTATCTGCAGCTCCCCCTACACCCACCCCTATTCCTGAAGAAGGGTTACACCGCCTCATGCTGCCTGGCTTTCTGTGTTCTTCCAACCTCCTGTCTGTCAACATCGAATGGAACCAGCACGAAAGGGTTAGATAATCAAGCGTCAGGGCCATCAACAAATGGGAATGGGGCATGCTACAGATAGATGCATTGAGACAGTCAATCAGAAAGAGGTGACCAAACTGGAAATTAAACGCTCATACACAGTAGATGGAATTTAATGTCAGAAAGTGTGAGACCATGCACTTTTTTCGGAATAATCGAAAGGCTGACTAGTATTTAAATAGTGAGAGATTCCAATAAAGTGCAGTACAGAGTGATTGGGGTAGTATTGTGCATGGGACACTGAAAGTTAGTGCAGGTGCAGCAAGGAATTGAGAAGGCAAATGGATTTTTCACCTTTATTGTCTGGGTTTGGAATTTAAAAGTAGAGAAATCTAGTTGAAACTTTACAGGGTGTTTGTGAGCCTGCATTTGAAGTATCGTGTGCAATTTTGGTCCCGGTATTTAAGAAAGGATGGACAGTCATTGGAGTCCTACTCCTGCTTCAATTTCTCATGTCCTTGTGTGCTCCAGTGTCCTTCCCTTACAGCAGAACTGGTTTGTCCCCTGCCTGCAGTAGCAGCCTCCAGTCTCTGGGTGGTGCTGCCATATGATCTGCCTTGCCCAGGCTGTCACAATTCCCACATCACAACAATGCCTGGACTTCGGAAGTATTCAGTTGGCTGTAAGCTCAAAAACGGCATAATAGAAATATAATTCTCTCTCCTTTTATGTTTTGTCTCGAAGCCTTCCCACCTGTCATCCAACAACATCACACACTTATGTCAAATCTAGAATGATTAGATTAGATTACATTACATTACATTACAGTGTGGAAACAGGCCCTTCGGCCCAACAAATCCACACCGACCCGCCGAAGCGCAACCCACCCATACATTTACCCCTTACCTAATGCTACAGGCAATTTAGCATGGCCAATTCACCTGACCTGCACATCTTTGGACGGTGGGAGGAAACCGGTGCACCCGGAGGAAACTCACGCAGACACAGGGAGAACGTGCAAACTCCACACAGTCAGTCGCCTGAGGCGGGAATTGAACCCGGGTCTCAGGCGCTGTGAAGCAGCAGTGCTAACCACTGTGCCACCGTGCCGCCCCGGTGAATGGATCATGAATCTCTGGGAGAACTTACTTTGTGACAACACTGGGATTAATGACCACCTCCTCAGTGGGCTTTGAGGGTGAAGGTCAATAGCTGTCTCATTGGGACTTGATCTGAGTTGTCTCCAGTTAGTCAGTGTTATTGTTCTGGGTCCAGACAGTACTGACCAACCCTGTGTTCTGATTGAGATGAAGGGTGAGCTGTGCAGGGCTTTCACACCTTGCACACACACATAGTGAAGCAGGGATTCCCTGTTTCAGAAGAGTAAATGGAACGAACAAACTGGGTGGATGTGACACCCCCACCCTGTCCCCAAGAGAGTGGAGACTGGAACAGTAATATTCTCACACAGAAAGGATGGTAAAAATTGTAACCCACAGAGAGAGAGAGGGGATAGGAAACGCAATGCTCCCTAAAGACAGGGGACAGTATCTGTCTGTTCCCCACTTTCTTGTTGTGTTGTGACCTTGGGAAATTGATTTGGCTTATATTTTCTCAGTTGTATTTAGGTTTGATGAGGTGATTCAGTAACAAGGATTCCAATTGCATATTTCCTGTAGCAGCAGATCCATTGAAGATCACATTTTCATTTGGAGGTTGCCCAGGTTTCTGTCCAGGCTGATACAGCATGATCTGCCAGTGCTGCTCCTATTGGGCTAAACCATCACACACCAGGGAATCTGACGGGCACTTTCTTTTTGTGCTGGCAAAGGGAGGGATTTGGTTTTACTGCGATGGTGCCCAGAGAAATTAGTCAGTGGATGTAGTTCCAGCTGAGCAGAATGTTCTGATGTTCATGATGGGATTTACCTCGACAGTTCCCACTTGCCTTTACCCCGACAGTGGGGCAGGAAGTCACCACACAGTGGTCTCCTGGCTCACACTGAGAAACCAAGTTGATGGTATAACTGCAGAGAGCAAGACAAAGGTTTAGACTCACCGAACAACCAGAGGCTTCAGCCAACAACTGGGTCACAGGCAAATGGCGTGTTGTGTAAACTCTCAGTATCTCAGGGAACATTCATTGACAAACATAACTAAAAAATGGAACAGGATATTGTTTATGAAAATTGGCATTGCAAAAATAAAATTCAAACACATTATAGATTTCATTTCAAATACTACAGCATTTTCCACTCCGTCACACGGTGTTGAAGACGCACTGCCCTCATCATAACAGGTTTGCAAGCATCTGAATAACAGGTAAGGGGAGAGAAGCATTGCAAACTGTATTATCACGAGAGAAGATCGATTAAAACCTCGAACCATAATGTTAAATGTTCCCTGCCATAAACAACACTGATGCATTCACATCATTGGAATGTTAAATGATTTAAATCTCAAGAGGCGTTGATGATTTTTTTCCAATTCCATGGCAAGGAAGCAGCAGCTGACATATGAACTCTAACAAAATGATAACAGGCACTGAATACAGAGCTGGCTCCAGAGAGAGAGAAAAAATCAACAGCAGAGATCTGTCCAGTGCTGGGAACATTTTAGACAAGGCACCTTGTTGCCAGCTCGTTATTGCAGCTTGAAAACTCCAGTACAGTCAGAAAGAGAAAAAGGACAATGTGCAGATTGTTGAACAGGCCCCTACACCTGGGCCTGAGGCAGGGGCCCAAGCTCCAACACACTGGCCTCACTTCACACCAACCTTCACACAGTGCGGGGTCATGAACTCCGGCCATCAATTCCTCTGGGACGGAGAGAGGGAAAAGGGACAATTGTAGAAGAGTCAATAAGGAGTAAAGCAAGATGGAGAGGGTGTTTTGGAAAGGGATTAGAGGAGGAAATATACTCTTTGTGTCACTCAGTACTGACATTGTCTACGTGTTTCACAGAATGAAAAAAACAGCACACTGTGAAGACAAACAAAAGTCACATCAAAGCGCTTTTCTTATCACAGGGGATATTTTCATTATGGTGCCCTCACTACCCTACTTTTAAAGCTGCACTGGCTCTCTATGGATCTTTACAGATTGAGCCAGTTAGCTCCAAGCAGGGCCCCAGTTTATTTTTTTACTGATCAGGGACAGTGAAGCAGCTGCCCTCTAGTGGCGAGAGAGCGTTTGCCCTGCTGCTGAGGATTATGGGTAAAGTCCCCTTCCATTCGCGCCCACACAAACCAGCAGCCACTTCAGCTGCTTTATTGAAAACCACAAGCTTTCAAGGCGCTGATCTTACAACGGTGGAACTGGCCACACGATCATACGAATTAGGGACAAATGAAGGAGATTCATCCTCTTGAGCCTGCTCCCCATGGCTGACCTGATTATTCCACATTCTTGCCTCACTCTGATAGATTCTTGATAAGCAATGACTGTCTACTTCCTCACTACAAGCATTCAGAGGTTTCATTTCTTTGCTTGAAGAAAAGTTCCAAAGACCTATGACCTTATGCAAGAATAAAAAAAAACCTGCTTATCTCAGTCTTCTATGAGGGAACTTGTATTAATTTGATATTCTCCCCGAAAAGGAAGCATTCTTTTCACATCCACGCTGTATTCTATGTTCATATTGATATGGCATCTGCTTTAATCAGCTGCTCTGTCATGAGAACAGCTACCTATCCTGCCACCTTCAGTGACTGATGCTCATAAACATCCAGGTCCTACTGCCCCTACACCCACCCATACTTGTACCCTTTAGTTTGTTTTGTCTTTCCACGTTTTCCTTCCAAAATGAATCAGTGACATCTCTTTCCATTAAATTGTTTCTACAGCCATCTGCTCATTCCATTAACTTATCTACATCCTTTCTGAAGTTTGACGCTATCTTCTTCATCAGCCATAATACTTCCAAGTTTCATACCATCAGCAAATTTTGAAATTATGCCTTGTACACGCAGGTTAACATAGATTTAAATATTTTAAATATTTTTTTAAAAATGAACTATTTTATAAATTATTGTAAATGAAACCTCAAATTTATTGCCCATCTCTAGTTACTCGGACTGAGTTCTGAGCCAGATTATGGGGCTGTTAAGAATGAATCGCGTCACTGTGGGACTGGAGTCACAGACCGGGTGATGACTGGGTTCCCATGTCCAACTACATTCGTGAACATGACATTGAGTTTCATGGAGAAAGTGAGGGCTGCAGATGCTGGAGATCAGAGCTGAAAATGTGTTGCTGGAAAAGCGCAGCAGGTCAGGCAGAATCCAAGGAACAGGAGAATCGACGTTTCGGGCATAAGCCCTTCTTCAGGAAGTTTCATGGGTTTCATTGAGGAAGTTTCATTGAGTTTCATGGGTTTTTTTGTTCAGATCCCAGTGCCTTCCTACTCAGATATTACATGGCTCACCACCGCCCTCTCCAGGACAATTAGGAAAGGGCAACAAATAGCAGACATTTTTGTGCCCGCCCATCCCAGGAGAAATCAAAATAAATGAAATACTCTTCAAATGATCAAACTGGAGAGGCTTGAATTAATCTCTTTGAAAGACTGGAGCCGAGGCTAGAAGTAGAGCCATGACATGGGTGAACCTGGTTTGTCAGACTGCAAGGTGGAGTGTCCTTCTGATTAACACTGGGATCAGGCACAAAATGAATTACACTCAAAGACCGAACAAACGGCTCTCAAAGCGGGTCACCAAACTGCAAGGAGCAGCAATGTATCTGGGAGAACTCAACAAGTATCAGTGGGTGTAAGAGCATTAGGCAGGCAAGTGTCAGATATTGTTCAACACACCAGAAACACAGTCACACAGAAAGGGAAGCTATTGGGATAGAGCAGGGAAACGGAAATAACTGAATTTCTACACTGAGAGCTGGAAGGGGTTTTTTCAGTTGTAACTGAGAACGCTTCTCGGCCTTTTGGCTAAGATCAAGTGTCTGTTCTTATCAGGACAGGGGTCGAGTTGCGAGTCATCAGAGCTAGTGGAGATCATCGCTGGATCGTGATTGGACGTTGGAGGATCGTTTGGTTGTGCTGACCTGCTATTGGTGGATCTTCATGCTGGCTTCGGCCTAACGCCAATTCAGGGACCAGCCAACCTCAGAGCTATGGCCTCAACAGCTGCCCGCACCCCGGGCCAGGGGGTTCGAAACACCGTCCGGGTGTCTGTCAAGAAGGTGGAAGAGCGTACACCAGTCGATCGGACGGTGTTCGTCAAGAAGGTGCTGTTCGAGTGCTGTGGGTTCGCCGCAGCAGATGTGTACTGCCTGCAGGATTTCCCTGGGGCAGGCTACTTCGACGTCACCTTCAGGAGCGTGAAGCAATGTGAGCAGCTCCTGAAGGTCTTCAAGGAAAAGGAAGGGGAGCCGCTGTGCTCCATCTTGTCGGTGGTCCCGTTGTGTGTGCTTCCTCCACAGAGGAGCCGGGTTGTTACGATCCACATGTACAACCCCTACGTGCCAGCAACCGATGTTCTGACATTCCTGGGAAGATATGTGCAGGTCGAGGGACAAAGCACTGATGTGGTTGACCCTTTCGGGATCTGGACCAGCAAACGACAGGTCAAGGTAACCCTGAAGGTGGATGCCAGCGGGAATATCCTCCACCCACCTCCAGCTTTGCTATCGGAGGGAGCAGAGGGTACCTGACTTATGCAGGGCAGCCGAAAGTGTGCCGAACCTGTGGGAGGTCAGGCCACATGGCGGCGGACTGCAAGGTCACGATCTGTCGCAATTGCAAGAAGGAGGGTCACCCGACCAAAGAGTGCAAGGAGGAAAAGAACTGCAATCTGTGCGGGGAGGCGGGCCACGTGTACAGGGCCTGCCCAAGACCAGGGGCGGCCACCTATGCGCAGATGGCCGGAGGCAGGCCACAAAAGGACGGCAAGGCACTGTAAACCGGCAAGGGAATGGTGTCTGGGGGCACGCAACAGGAAGGACAGGCCGGAGCAGAGCAGATGACAGTTACCGGAGAGGTACAGCTGCCGAGCGAAGCTCCGACAGGACAGATGGAGGAGGAGGAGATGGAGAAGGGAAAGAAGGAGGCAGAGAAATGGACCATGGTGCAAAACAGGAGGAGGAAAATCCACCCGGCCACCAAGACCTCCCAGAAAAAGGGGAAAAGGCAGCTGCATGGGGAAGACACGAACAGCTGTTCGGAGGGTGAGGACGGGCATAAGGAGGATCGTCACCAAAAGAAGAGGCAGAGCGCTGCGAGGAGAAAGGAGGGCAGCATCTGCCAACCAAGGGATGAACCTCCTGAGGAAACCACCACCCCCCACCAGTTGAAAGCCAGGATGGCCCCGCCGCCACACAGCTCCAGGTCACTGGGAGCAGCAGATATAGAAACAGACAGCGTGGACTCTGGTCTCGGCCCGATGACACCGAAGCGGGCAAATGGGCCAAGTGAGGAACTGGACAGCTACCTCAGCCCAGCGAGGGTCCAGCAGTTTGCGTACTGCACGGGGATGCAGACAGCTACCCGAGAGGGGCAAGACCAGCGACAATCGGACATGGGTAACCTTACAACCTGTTAACAAAATGGGGTTTAAAATTGCAACTATCAATGTGCGCAGCATAAAATCTGCTGCGCGATGTGTTTCAACACTGGCCTTCCTGGCCAACGTGAAAGCCGATGTCCTGTTTCTGCAGGAGTGTGGGAGACCGCACCTCAGCAGTTACAGGAGATGGTCGAGCTTGTGGGTCCATGAGCCGTCAGTGTGGTCGGGGGGTAACGATAACCGCTCCTCGGGCCTGGGTATTCTGTTACGGGGAGGCAACTTCACCATCTCCGAGGTTAAGGAGGTGGTGGGCGGGCGACTCCTCGTCGTTGCTGATGTTACATACAGAAACGCTCCCGTGAGACTAATCAACGTGTACGCCCCAGTGGGTAAGAGTGAACGGTTGGCCGTCCTGCAGCAGCTTCCACTGTTGCTGGCTACGTCCAGGCCGGTCATTCTGGCCGGAGACTTCAACTGTATCATCGATGCAGATGGACGATCTGGCGGGGGGGGGACAGTAAACTGGACACCACGTCCAGAGCCCTGATGGACACGGTCAAAGACGCCAAGCTGCACGACGTCTTCAGCACCCCTGCAGACGGAGCGCAGCGTAGATACACCTGGTCACGGGCAGATGGGTCTATCCGCTCAAGGATAGATTACCTGTTTGTGTCTCGAACGCTCTCGGTCAGATCCACCGACGTCAAGCCGGTGTTCTTCTCTGACCACTGCCTCCTGCTGGCCGACTGTCACCTACAGGACGAGCAGCGGGCTGGTAAGGGAACATGGAAACTGAACACCAAGCTGTTGACCCCGGGAAACATCGAGGAGCTCAAGACGGACTACGCAGGTTGGAGAACCGTGAAGCCCCTCTTTGAGTCTCCAGCGGACTGGTGGGAAACAGTAAAAGGGAACATCAAGAGGTTCTTCATCCTCAAAGGTGTTCAGGAGACGAGAGAGAGGCGGGGAAAACAGTCCCAGTTCCAGGAAAGTATGCTGAACCTGCTCCTGCTGCAGACGTTGGGGGTCGATGTCACGGAGGACTTCAAGGAGGTGAAGGGCCAGCAAGCCTCGCTCTTTGCCTCGGAGGCCTCCAAGATAATCTTCCGGTCCAGGGTCCGCTCGGTGGAGCAGGACGAGACGTGCTCACGTTTCTTCTTCCAGAAGGTGCACCAAGAGAGCTCCGTGCTCAGCAGCCTGAAGGAAGAAGATGGCTCGCTAACGTCATCTCAGGCTGACGTCATGAGGTTCAGTGAATCCTTCTATGCCAGTCTGTATGACTCGAAGCCAACCGACAGCGCGGCCTCCCAGTCGTTCCTGTCCTCTATCACGGAGGTCCTAGACGACGGAACACGAGAGAGGCTGGACCAGCCGCTATCTCTGGATGAGCTGACCAAGGCCTTCGAGTCCTTCGAAAAGAATAAAACTCCCGGAAGCGACGGCTTACCGGTCGAGCTCTATTCCGCTCTTTGGGACTTGATTGGTCGGGACCTGCTGGAGGTGTATGTCAGTATGCTTTGGGCAGGTACCATGAGTGAATCCATGAGGAAAGGCATCATCACCCTCATCTACAAGCAGAAGGGGGAGCGGGAAGAAATTAGAAATTGGAGACCGATCTCACTGTTAAACACAGACTACAAAATCTTGTCAAAGGTCATCGCCAACCGGGTCAGGTCTGCTCTGGGGTCGGTGATTCACCCTGACCAAACCTGTGCTGTACCGGGCAGGAAGATCGCTGAGAGTCTCGCACTCCTCAGAGATACGATTGCCTACGTGCAGGACAGGGGGGTGGACACCTGCCTCATCAGCCTGGACCAGGAGAAAGCCTTTGACAGGATATCGCATACATATATGAGGGATGTCCTCTCCAAAATGGGCTTCGGGGAGGGAATCGCTAATTGGATCAGACTGCTCTACACCAACATTGTCAGTGAAGTCTCAATCAATGGGTGGGAATCAGATAGCTTCCCAGTCAGATCTGGAGTCAGGCAGGGCTGCCCTCTCTCTCCTGCCTTGTTTGTGTGCTGCATAGAGCCATTTGCCGAGTCCATCAGGAAGGATGCGAGCCTGAGAGGGGTGACTATTCCTGGCAGCGGGGGTCTGCAGGTTAAGGCCTCCCTGAACATATATGACGTCGGCGTTTTCTGCTCGGATCCGCTGTCCGTGCACAGACTCATGTGCATTTGTGACCAGTTCGAATGGGCCTCGGGGGCCAAGGTAAACCGAGGCAAGAGCGAAGCCATGCTCTTCGGGAACTGGGCCGACCAATCCTCTATCCCCTTCACCGTCAGGACTGACCACCTGAAGGTGCTGGGTATTTGGTTCGGGGGGGCTGGGGCCTGCGCCAAGACCGGCAGGAGCGGATCAGGAAGCTGAGACAGAAACTGGGCAGATGGAAGCAACGGTCGCTCTCCATCGCGGGTACGAACCTGGTCATCAGGTGTGAGGTACTCTCAGTATTGTTATACGTGGCACAGGTCTGGCCTATCCCCAGAACCTATGCCGCCGCAGTCACCCGGGCCATCTTCCACTTCATGTGGAGATCAAAGATGGACCAGGTCCGAAGAGATGTAATGTACAAAGACCGGTGCAATGGGGGAAAAAACACACCAATGCAACCCTCACCCTGATGGCCACCTTTGTGTGTGGCTGCATCAAGCTGTGCGTGGATCCCCAGTACGCAAACACCAAGTGTCACTATGTACTGAGATTCTACCTGTCCCCGGTGTTGCGAAGGATGGGCCTGGCCTCGCTGCCACGGAACGCTCCGAGTAGTTGGACCGTTCCGTACCACCTGTCCTTCATGGAGAAATTTATCAAGAAAAACACCTTTGACCACAAGTCCATCAGGAAGTGGTCAGCACGTAGTGTCCTTGAGATCCTTCGGGAAAATGAGAGAGCGCATCCTGTCGAGCAGTTCCCTGAGCAGACTGTCAAAGCCATTTGGCAGAATGCCTCATCGCCAGAACTTTCCCACAAGCACCAAGACATGGCTTGGCTGGTGGTGAGAAGGGCTCTGCCTGTGAGATCCTTTATGCACGCCCGGACTCTCAGCTGCACCGCACGCTGCCCTCGAAGCAGCTGCTGGGGGGACGAGACTGTCACACACCTCCTTCTGGAATGTGCCTATGCAGAGGAAGTCTGGAGAGGAATGCAGTGGTGTCTGTCGAGGTTCGTCCCGAGCAGCACCGTGACGCGGGACTCCATGCTCTACGGCCTGTTCCCCGGGATGCACACCGAGACGAACATCAGCTGTGCCTGGAGGATCATCACCTCGGTGAAGGACGCTCTCTGGGTGGTCCGAAACCTGTTGATCTTCCAGCTGAAGGAGTTGACCCCAACTGAGTGTTGCAGACTGGCACATTCCAAGGTCCAGGACTACGTGTTGAGGGACGCGCTGAAGCTTGGGGCAGCTGCCGCCAAGGCGCAGTAGGGAAAGACCACCGTCTAACATCTGCCTGCCTAAGAAGAACAGGGGGCCCACGCAGTCATTTGGGCTCCACTGGCGTCTCAGCTCAATGTAATCGCACCAACCTGTGAATAGGAATGATTACCCTGTTTCGATACGCAAAAAAATGGAATGTTTACAGTCTCAGTCAAATCCATCAAATTCAGCACCGCCTTCCTAACCTGCAATCTTCTTCCCGACCTCTCCGCCCCCACCCCAGTCTGACCTATCACCCTCACCTTGACCTCTTTCCACCTATCACATTTCCGACGCCCCTCCCCCAAGTCCCTCCTCCCTATCTTTTATCTTAGCCTGCTGGACCAACTTTCCTCATTCCTGAAGAAGGGCTAATGCCCGAAACGTCGATTCTCCTGTTCCCTAGATGCTGCCTGACCTGCTGCGCTTTTCTAGCAACACATTTCCATCTCTGATCTCCAGCATCTGCAGACCTCACTTTCTCATTACAGAATGATGACATGTCCAATTGTATAGATTAAATATATATGAATAAAGTATATTTTTGAAATTAAAAAAAATCTACAGGCAGCATTATGTAGTACACTCGCACTCAGAGAGACACAGCCTGCAGTGACAGCGATTGGCCTAAGATCATTTCAGATACTATCCAGCATGAAGCAGAGAGTGCACAGTGCAATCCCAGCAACTGGGCCTGGACCAACAGAGTGAAGGGGAATGCCTTAGATTGTAACCATTGAGTCCCAACAGATTTCAGTTTCTGTTCTGTTTGGAATCTTGTAACCTCCACAGATTCCAGATCAAAGAGATCATTTGAAAGTGATTGATGATTAGCTGTCAGTCTATACGAGAACAGATATCTTATTGATTGACAGGCCAAGCAGCCAATTGTGACAACGTCATGCTGAAATGCAGCCAATCAGCTGAACGGAGTGGTCCATTTCCAAAGCACACAGAAAGGGCAGTGTTTGTCACTGGCCACCCGGGTGTTTTCCTATCTTCCTGGTGGTGGAAATTGAATAAAGATTGGTGCACTTTGTGTCTTCCACTGTGTCTCACACCTGCACAAAAGAAAAAGAAAAAGAAAAAGAAAAAGAAAAAAAAAGAAAAAAAAAACAAAAATCCAAAGCACACAGAGACAGAGACTGAATCTTCTTCATCTTTATTCCCTTTTCCAGATTGGCATTGACAGAAAACATACTGCAATTAACAGCCCAGACAGAGGAAGCTGCTCAAATTCACAACCACAATGGAGCTTGAGGAAAACACTTGTGGAGATTTTCTCAATAACATGAGAATCTTGTCCCTTTAAACAGTGATAAAAACCTTAAAATGGAGCTGGTGGCTGAGCAGGAAGGAGATCTGGTTTACTGAAGCAGAAATTTCTGAGGTTCACATTGTTTTGTACAGCTGGCAATCTTCAGCAACTTGTAGAGATTTTACTTGGCATCACAAATCACCCCTGTTCCCATCAAACACTCACAGGACAAGGACAGCATGAGATTTGACACACTGTAAAGCTCTCTCTACACTGTCCCAAGGACCTGCCTGAACTCCTGAACCTCAGAAATGCCTCTGAGGTGTTCTGAGAAGGAAGAGAATTGAAATTTAATGCTCACAATGATCTTTGTCCTGCCAGCTCAACCCTGTCCTATTTAACGTTGTGTCTCCTCTGTGGACTTTCTCAAACATTCTACACACATTCTGATCTCCTGATGCTCTTGCTGAGGGGAGAGGGGAGGGTCACGTGGGTGAGGGCACAGGAGAAACGAGCGTTGGACTCCCAGTCAGACCCAGAGAGAGTCAGCAGGCTGCTGACACTGTAGGTGCTGTCCAAAGCTCGCAGGTAGTTGCTGGTCTGAACCCCGTCCGAAATGACTGCACCATCCTTCTTCCACTGCACCTTCAGCTCATCAGGATAGAAGTGATTGGCAAGGCACACCATGGTGGCAGTGCCCTTGGCATTGACCTGCACCAGGGAGGGGGGCAGCAGGGTCAGCTTGGGCTGAGAGTTCTCACGGCCTGAAAGACAAGAAAAACAATTTTAATCCCTGCCAGTTTCAACTTTCAGAATATTCACTGGGAAAACGTTTGAACATTTGTAGCCAATACCTAACAAACCCGATGAAGGAACAGGCATTGTTTAAATTGCTTCTTGGGATGTGAGTGTCACTGGCAGGGCCAGCATTTATTGTCCATCCCTAATTGCCCCTGAGAAGGTGATGGTGAAAGAGAAGGGACAGTTTTGGACCATAATTTAGGAAATGAATGTGGGCAGCTGGAAGGGCGATCAATGGGGGAGCATTTCAGTGACAGGGATCAGAACTCAGTGAGATTGAGAGGAGGGATGGAAATGGAGAACAATGGAGCAAGTGTAAAAGTTTTCATTTGGGAGTGAAAATGCAGGAGTGACATTGAACAGGACCTGAGCAAAGCAAAGAGCTGACAGGATGAAATGGAATAATAGAATTTACAGTACAGAAGGAGGCTATTCAACCCATCATGACTGTGCTGGCTCTAGAAAGAGCTATCCAGCCAGTCCCACTCTCCAGTCCAATCTCTGTTGCTCTCTAACTTCATTCATTTGCAATATGCACGTTGAAACCTCCAACAGAATCCACCTCCACCATCCTGTCAGGCAGCATGTTCCAAATCCTAACAACTCCCTCATCTCACTCCAAGCTGTCTTGTTGACCATCTTGAAATTGTTGCCTCTCGTTACAGACGTACCAACTCATGGAAACAAAATATCCTCCTTAACCCTGTCAAAAATTGTTCAAAACAGTGAACAACTCTATAAGATCACCTCTTAATCTTCTCTGCTCAGAGGGGAATAAGCCCAATCTCTCTAAACTTTCCTTGTATCTAAAATCACTCATTCCTGGTATCATTTCGATAAAACTCATTTTAATCTGTCTCCAGGGTTTTAATATGGCTCTCTAAATAAGGTGTTCATAACTGAACACAATCTTCCAAATCTGGTCTGATCAGTGATCTGTAGAGGTGTAGCATTGCTTCCTTGCTTTTTTACTCTGTGCTGTATTTTAAAACCCAAGGATTCTGTAAGTTTATTACTAAAAATGCAATAAGGGGTTAGAAGATGAAATATGAAAGTTTGCCAGCCAATAATATAAAAGAAGATTGCAAGACTTTTTTTTTGTCAAAATATAAAGCTAAGAGGAAGGCAAGACTGGATGTTGGACTGCTGGAAAATGAGGCTGGAGAAGTAGTAATGGGGAACAAGGAAATGGCAGAGGATCTGAATAGTGACTTTACATCAGTCTTCACAGTAGAAGACACCAAGTAGTATACCAGAACTTAAAGAGATTCAGGGGCAGAGATGAGAGTAATGGTGATCACTGAGGAGAAGGTGCTGGGGAAGCTGAAAGTTCTGAGATGGATAAATCAGCCGGACCGGATAGACTACATCCCAGAGTTTGAAGGAGATAGCTGAGCAGATTGTGAAAGCATTGGTCGTGATCTTTCAGGAATCACTGGAGTCAGGGAGAGTCCAAGAGGACTGTAAAATGGCTAATGTTTAGGAAAGGAGGGAGGCAGAAGATGGGAACTTATAGGCTGGTTAGTCTGACCTCAGTCTTTAGTCAGATTGTAGACTTCAGTTTAAGGATGAGATTGCAGGGGAGTTGGAAGTGCATGGTCAAGTCGGGCTGTGTCAGCATGGCTTCATCAAGGGGTGGCCTGACAAATCTGTTCGAATTCTTGGAGGAAGGAATGAACAAGTTAGATAAAGGAGAGCCAGTGGACGTGATCTCTTTGGATTTACAGACAGCCTTTGACAATGTGCCATACAGGAGGCGACTAAAGAAGAGAAAAGCCCGTGGTGTTAGGGACAAGGTTGGCCGCCTGGCAGAAGGCAGAGAGTGGGATAAAAGGATCTTTTTCAGGATGGGAACCGGTGACTAGTGTGGTCCTGCGAAGGTCCGTGCTGGGACTACAGCTATTCACCAAAAATGAATGATCCATTAATGATCTGGATGAAGGATCTGAGGACATTGTTGCTCAATCTGCAGGTAACACAAAAATAAGTGGAGGGACAGGTCGTGTTGAGGAAGTGGAGAAGCTGAAGAAGGAGTTCATCAGGCTCAGAGAGTGGACAAAGTAGTGGCAGATGGAAAACAGTGTGGGAAAGTGTGAGCTTATGCACTTTAGTAAGAAGGATAAAGGCATAGACTGTTTTTTAAATGAGGAAAGGATTCACAAATCTGAATCACAAAGGTACTGAGGAGTCATAATCAGGTTTTTCTTAACATTACCATGTACGTTCAGTTGGCAGTTAGGAGCACAAATGCAATGTCAGCATTCATTTCCAGAAGGCTAGAACTGCTGCCTCACAGTGCCGGGGACCCGGGTTCAATTCCTGTCTCGGGCAACTGTCTGTGTGGAGTTTGCACATTCTCCTCGTGTCTGCGTGGGTTTCCTCCGGACACTCCGATTTCCTCCCACAGTCCAAAGATGTGCAGGTGAGGTGAATTGGCCATGCTAAATTGCCCATCGTGCTAGGTGCGTTAGTCAGGGATAAATATAGGGGAAAGGGTCTGGGTTGGTTGCTCTTCAGAGGGTGGGTGTAGACTTATTGGGCTGAAGGGCCTGTTTCCATACTGTAGGGAATCTAATCACAAGAAAAGAGGTGTACCGCTGAAGCTGTATAAGGCTCTGGTCAGAACACAATTCATGTATTGTGAGCAGTTTTGGGCCCTGTATATAAGGAAGAATGTGCAGGCATTGGAGAGTGTACAGAAGAGTTTTACAAGAATGATCTTGGGGATGAAGGGCTATCATATGAGGAACAGTTGAGGACTCGATGGAGTTTAGAAGGATGCAGGGAATCTCATGAAAACTTACAGAATACTGAGAGACCTGTCTCGAGTGGATGTGGAGAAGATGTTTCCAACAGGGGAAGAGACTGGGACCTGACGGCACAGCCTCAGAGTGAAGGGAAGACCCTTTTGAACTAAGATAAGGAGGAATTCCATCCGCCATAGGGTTGTGAATCTGTGGAACTCACTGCTGCAGAAGGCTAGGGAGGCCATGTCATTGAGTGTACTTCACACAGAGGTAGCTAGGATCTAAATGCTTCCCACCATGAGTGGAGGAAGTGTGGTCAGTGACAGCAGTTGGAGATCCAGGTTTCGGAGCTTGACCAGCTGCTGGTGTCAGTGCGGAGCGTCCATGAGGGTGAGAGCTCCGTGGAGAAACGTTTCTAGATGTGGTCACTCTGCAGCTTCAGAGTATGCAGGGAGAGAGGGAATGGGGGAGCAGCAGACAGTCCAAAAGGACAAGGCAGCTAGTACAGGAATCCCCTGAGTGCATCCCACTCTCCAACCAGGATTCAGTTTGGAATTTTGATGAGAATGATGGTACATCTGGGGAGTGCAGCCAGAGACAAGTCCACGGCACCACGGGATTTCAGCTGTTCAGGGGGACACAAGGGAGACTGGAAGAGCGATAGTGAGAGGAGATTTGAGAGCGAGGGCAATCGATAGGTGTTTCTGCAGCTGCAGATGGGAATCCAGGATTGTATGCTGTCTCCCTGGTGCCAGGGTCAAGGATGTCACTGAGCAGCTGCAGAGCACCCTGAGGGGAGAGGGGGAACAGCCAGCAGTCGTGGTCCACATCGGTCCCAGTGACAGAGGGAGAAAAGGGATGGTCCTGCAGTCAGAATTTAAGGAGCTCAGTAGGGAATTAGCAGCAGGAACTATAATATAGGAATCTCCGGATTACTTCCAGTGCCCCACACAAGTGAGAAGAGGAACGGGACGGTAACACAGGTGAATGTGGGGCTTGAAAGAGGATCCAGGAGGGAGGGCTTCAGATTCTTGGGACATTGGGACTGGGTCTTGGGGAGATGGGACCTGGACAGACCAGACAGTGTTGCTCCTGAACAGAGCTGGCACTGAGCTCCTTTGGAATGATTTACTAGTTGGAGAGGGTTTAAACTAACTTGGCAGGACTGTGGGAGCCGGGGGAATATCTGAGAGGAGCACCAAGGTCCACAGTGCAGTCAATAAGTCACCACCCAGTGGGAAGGATGTGGAGGAATACAAATGCAAGAAATTTATAGAGACCTGAAAGTGTGATAGAGTCGTTTTAATGTGGGGGAAAGGGGGGATTTAATTTCTGATTATAGACTGGGGTAGTAGCAGTGTAACAGGCAGAGAGGGGCCAGAGTTGTGAGAGTGTGTTCAGGTGAAGTTTCAGGTGGCATCGTGGCCAGTGAAGAAGGTTGTGTAAGAGTGCAATGGGATCTTGACTAACTGGGCCAGTGGGCTGAGGAATGGCAGATGGAGTTTAATTCAGATAAATGTGAATGCTGTATTTTGGTATGACACAGGAGATGGGTGAGATCCTAAACAAATATTTCAGGTCAGTATTTATTGTGGAGAAGGGCATGAAAGCGAGGGAATATCGAAAAATAATGATGTCTTGAAAAGAGTCCACATAGAAATGAGGAGATGCTAAAGATCATATAAAGGTCAATAAATCCCAAGGACCTGATCAGGTGTATCCCAGAACATTTTGGGAAATGAGGGAAAATATTGTTGAGCCCCTGACTGAGATATTTTCATCATTAACAAGCATAGATAAGATGATGGAGAACCAGAGAGGTTGGCTAATGTTATGCCATTATTGAAGAAAGGCTGTAAGGAAAAGCCAGGGAACTATAGACCAGTGAGTCTGATGTCAGTGCTGGGTAAGATATTGGAGTGGATTCTGAGGGACAGGATTTATATCCATTTGGATAATCAGTGTGGTCTTGTGCATGGAAAATTATGTCTCCCTAATTTGATTGAGGAGGTGACAAGGAAGATTGATGAAGGCAGAACAGTAGACATTGTCTATATGGACTTCAGTAAAGTGTTTGACAAAGTTCCACATGATAGACTGGTTTGTAAGGTTAGACCACATGGGATCCAGGGGAAGCGAGCCACTTGAGTAAAAAATTGGCTTGAAGATAAGAAACAGAGAGTGGTGGTAAAGTGTTGCTTTTCAGACTGGATAGAGAGATAGGTAGAACAATACAGCGCAGAACGGGCTCTTCGGCCCTCGATGTTGCACCGACCTATGAACCAATCTAAGCTCATCCTCTACGCTATCCCATCATCATCCATGTACTTATCCAAGGATTGTTTAAATCTCCCTAATGTGGGTGAGATAACTACATCAACAGGCAGGACATTCCATGCCCTTACTACTGTCTGAGTAAAGAACCTGCCTCTGACATTTGTCTTAACTCTATCATCCCTCAATTTGTAGTTATGCCCCCTCATACAAGCTGACATCATAATCATCTGAGGAAAAGGACTTCACTGTCTACCCTATCTAATCCTCTGATCATCTTGTATGTCTCTATCAAATCCCCTCTTAGCCTTCTTCTTTCAAATGAGAACAGACCCAAGTCTCTCAGCCTTTCCTCATAAAACCTTCCCTCCAGGCCAGGCAACGTCCTGGTAAATCTCCTCTGCACCTTTTCCAATGCTTCGACATCCTTCCTGTAATGAGGCGACCAGAACTGTACACAGTATTCCAAGTGCGGCTGCACTAACGTTTTGTATAGTTGCAGCATGACATTATGGCTCTGGAACTCAATCCCTCTACCAATAAAACTTAACACACACTCTGCCTTCTTAATAGCACTATCAACCTGGGCAGCAACTTTCAGGGATCTATGTAAATGGACTTCAAGATTCCGCGATACATCCACACTACCAAGAATCTTTCCGTTGACCCAGTCCTCTGCCCTCCTGTTATTCTTCCTAAAATGAATCACCTCATATTTAGCTGCATTGAACTCCATTTGCCACCTCTCAGCCCAATTTTGCAGTTTATCCAAGACCCCCAGCAACATTCAACATTCTTCCACAATGTCCACCACTCCACCAACTTTAGTGTCATCTGCAAATTTACTCATCTATCCACCTGTGCCTGTGTCTAAGTCATTTATAAAAATGACAAACAGCAGTGGTCCAAAAACGGATCCTTGTGGCACACCACTCGTAACCGGACTCCAGACTAAATATTTTCCATCAACCATCACTCGCTGCCTTCTTTCAGAAAGCCAGTTTCTAATCCAAACTGCTGAATCACCCTCAATCCCAAGCCTCTGCATTTTCTCCAACAGCCTACCATGTGGAACCTTATCAAAGGCTTTACTGAAGTCCAGATACATCATGTCAACTGCTCTACCCTTGTTAACATGCTTGGTCACCTTCTCAAAAACCTCAATGAGGTTTATGACATGACCTGCACTTGACAAAATCATGTTGACTATCTGAAATCAAATTGTTGCTTGCTAGATGATTATAAATCCTATCTCTTAGAATCCTTTCCAAATCTTTTCCTACAATAGATGTAAGGCTCTCTGATCTTTCATTACCTGGGTCATCTCTGCTGCCCTTCTTCAACAAGGACACAACATTTGTAATCCTCCAGTCCTCTGGTACTAAACATGTAGACAATGATGATTCAAAGATCAAAGCCAAAGGCTCCTCCATCTCCTCCATAGCTTGCCAGAGAATCCTCAGATAAATCCCATCTGGCCCAAGGGACTTGTCGACTTTCACTCCATCTAGAATAGGTAACACCTCTTCCCTACTCACCTTGATCCTTTCTAGTCTAATATCTCGTATCTCATTCTTTTCTTCTACAATATTCTTCTTTCCCTGAGTGAAAACCAATGAGAAATATTCATTTAGCACCTCTCTGACCTCCACAGAGTACATACACAACTTCCCAATTCTGTCTTTGACTGGCCCTATTCCTACCCTAGTCAACCTTTTAATCATCACGTACCTATAGAAAGCTTAAGGGTCCTACCTGCTAAAGACTGCTCTTGGTAGTGTGGATGTATCGCGGAATCTTGAAGTCCATTTACATAGATCCCTGAAAGTTGCTGCCCAGGTTGATAGTGCTATTAAGAAGGCAGAGTGTGTGTTAAGTTTTATTGGTAGAGGGATTGAGTTCCAGAGCCATAATGTCATGTAAAAGACTGTCTTCTCTTTGCTCTTCTTAACTCTTTCTTTAAATCCTTCCTAATTAGCTAATCTGCTAATCTCTATCACTTCGTCTGAACCATCTTGTCTCATTGTCACAGAAGCCTCTTTCCTTCTGCTTAACAAGAGATGCAATTTCTATAGTAAACCACAGTTCCTTTACCTTATCACTTCCTCCCTGCTTGACAGAGACATACCTATCAAGGACATGCAATATCTGTTCCTGAAGCCAGCTCCACACTTTGATTGGCCCCATCCCCTGCATTTCTCTCCCTCTTTCTATGTATCCTAAGTCTTGCCTAATCACATTATAATTGCTCTTGCCCCATCAATAACTCTTGCCCTTTGGCATGTATCTATCCTTTCCATCGATAAACTAAATGTAACTGAATTTTGGTCACTCTCTCCAAAGTGCTCACCTACAACTAAATCAAACACCTGACCTGGTTCATCACCAAGCACCAGATCCACTGTGGCCTCCCGTCTTGTCAGCCCTTCGACATACTGTGTCAGGAAACCCTCCTGCACACATTCGATAAAACCTGATCCATCCGACGTACTAGATCAGATTACTCAGTATGGAAACAGGCCCTCCAGCCCAACAAGTCCACACCGACCCTCCGAAGAGCAACCCACCCAGACCCATTCCCCTACATTTACCCCTTCACCTACCATTGCGGCCTATCCAGCATGGCCAACTCACCTGACCTGCACATTTTTTGGATTGTGGGAGGAAACCTGAGCACCAGGACGAAACCGATGCAGACACGGGGAGAATGTGCAAACTCCACACAGACAGTTGCCCGAGGCGGGAACTGAACCCGGGTCTCTGGCGCTGTGAGGCAGCAGTGCTAATCACTGTGCCACCATGCCGCTCAGAGCCGAGTTATAGCATTTCCAGTCAATGTTGGAGAAGATAAAGTCCCCATAATGACCACCCTGTTCCTTTCACTCCTAACCAGAATCATTTTGTCAATCCTCTCCTCCACCTCCATGAAACTCTGCAGAGGCCAATAAAAAACCCCTAGGAGTGTGACCTCTTCTGTACCTGTTTCTAACCTCAGCCCACACTACCTCATCAAAACTTCTTTCAGCCACCATTATGCTGTTCTTGACTAACAAAGCCACACCTCCCCCTCTTTTACCATCTTGCCTGTTCTTAACGAAAGATCTAAACCCTGGTACTTGTAATATTCCAGACCCTGTTCTATCCATGTCTCTGAAATGGCCACAACATCAAAGCACCAGGTACCTATCCATGCTGCAAGCTCACCTAACTTATTGTGGATACTTCTGGCGTTGAAGTAGACACACATCAAACCAGCTTGCTATCTACCAGCACATTCCTGTGACCGTGAAATTCTGTCCATGCCCTCCCTACTCTCATCCTCCTGTACACTGGAACGACACCTCAGGTTCCCATCCCCCTGCTGCGCTGGTTTAAACCCACCCAAATAGCACCAGCAAATTTCCCAGCCAGGATATTAGTACCCTTCTGGTTCAAGTGATGACCGTCCTGTTTGTAGAGGTCCCACCTTCCTCAGAATGAGCCCCAAGAGAGGGAGTACTTGAAACCCTCCCTCCTGCACCATCCCTCCAAACACGTGTTCAACTGATATCTCTCTCTATTCCTTTGCCTTGCTATCATGTGGCCCGGGCAACAAACCAGAGAAAATAACTGTGTTTGTTTTAACTCTCAGCTTCCACCCTCGCCCCCTGAAATCCTGCCTTACATCCCTATCCCTCTTTCTGCCTATGTCGTTGGTACCAATGCAAAGTATGACTTGGGGCTGGGCACGCTCTCCCTTTAGGACCCCAAAAACAGGATCCGAGATATCACGGACCCTGGCGCTTGGGAGGCAACGCACCAACTGTGAGTCTCGTTCTCAGTAGAGATCTGTGAAATGAGGAAGCTGGAGAAATCTACATTCATCCCGTGTGGCTGGAGGATTCTTAGATGGAAGATGAGGCGCTCTTCCTCCTGGTTGGAGGGTTCCTAGGCGGAAGTTGAGATGCTGGAGGCAGAGCGCCTCATCTTCTGCCTAGGAACCCTCCAACCCTCCAAGGGTGGCATGGTGGCACAGTGGTTAGCACTGCTGCCTCACAGTGCCAGAGACCCGGGTCCAATTCCCGCCTCAGGCGACTGACAGTGTGGAGTTTGCACGTTCTCCCCGTGTCTGCGTGGGTTTCCTCCGGGTGCTCCGGTTTCCTCCCACAATTCAAAGATGTGCAGATCAGGTGAATTGGCCATGCTAAATTGCCCGTAGTGTTAGGTAAGGGGTAAATGTAGGGGTATGGGTGGGTTGCGCTTCGGCGGGGCGGTGTGGACATGTTAGGCCGAAGGGCATGTTTCCACACTGTAATGTAATCTAATCTAATCTAATCTAACCAGGAGGAAGAGCGCCTCATCTTCCGCCTAGGAACCCTCCAACCACACGGGATGAATGTAGATTTCTCCAGCTTCCTCATTTCCCCTCCCCCCACATTATCTCAGTCCCAACCCCTGAATTCAGCACTGCCCTCTTGACCTGCAATCCTCTTCCCGACCTCTCTGCCCTCACCCCCTCTCCGGCCTATCACCCTCACCTTCACCTCCTTCCACCTATCGTATTCCCGACACCCCTCCCCCAAATTCCCTCCCCCCTACCTTTAATCTCAGCCTGCTTGGCACACCAGCCTAATTCCTGAAGAAGGGCTTATGCCCGAAACGTCGATTCTCCTGCTCCTCGGATGCTGCCTGGTCTGCTGCGCTTTTCCAGCACCACACTTTTCAACAAGAATTGATGCTTCGTCCATTGCTTTTCATAATTTAAGTAAATGATTTGGGTGTGAACATAGGAGTAATGTTAAGTTTGTAAATGACACCAAAACTGGTGCAACAGTGGATAGTGAAGAAGATGATCTCAGTGTACAGCGGGACCTTGATCACATGGGGCAATGGGCAGAGGTGTGGCAAATGGAGTTCAGTTTAGATAAATGTGAGATGTTGCATTTTGGAAAGGCAAACCAGGGCAGGAGTTATACAGGTATGTCGGGCTGTGATGGTTCCTGTACAATGGGAGGTATGTTGGGCTGTGATGGTTACTGTACAGTGGGAGGTATGTCGGGCTGTGATAGTCACTGTACAGTTGGCGGGTATGTCGGTCCGTGACAGTTTCTGTACATTGGGAGGTATGTCAGACAGTGATGGTTACTGTACAGTGGGAGGTCTGTCCATCTCCTCCTTGATGTGAGACAGGGAAGGAACCACTCCATTTCAGACAGTTGGGATTTATGGAGTATGGATGGGGGAAGCTGGGAGAGGACATCGGAAACATGGAGTGGGAAAAACAGGAATGAAGGTTTCTGTGTTCAAGGGGCTGATGTAATGCAGAGGCGGACAATGTTGTGGGAATGGAAATCAGAGGCCTATTTGGGGTTTAATGCTGAGATACTGGAAAGTCTAATGGGAAGAAGGCCCATGTTTATTGATCTCAGTTGGAGCTTCCCGTGGGAATGAGACACATATCTAGTGGTCTCTATTGGAAGGTACACGGGGAAGGAGGGCCATGGTTCCTGTTATCTGTTGGAACGTCCAGTCGGAAGGAGGCTCGTGTTTACTGGTCTCTACTGGACATTCCAGTGGAAAGGAGGCCCATGTTTACTGGTATCAATTGGCTGATCCAATAGTATGGATGTCCATGTTTACTGGTCTCCATTGGACTGTGCATTGGGAAGGAAGTCCCAGTTTGCTGGCTTCTATTGGAGGGTCCAGTGGGAAGGATGCCCATGTTTAATAGTGTCTATTGCAGGGTGGTCCACATTTATTAGCAGACTGTCCAGTGGAAGGAGTTCCATGTTTACTGGTCCCTTTTGGAGAGTCCAGTGGGTCATGGACACCATGGTGGGTATGGGGCTGAGTTCCATTCTGTTGAAACTATGTGATTATCCAGCTCTCATCGCAGTGGAACACCCTGACCTGGAGACTGATCATGGAAGGGGAAGGAGAGGGGAAGGGATTGGAACATGTTGTGAATGGACGGGATGGGTCAGTTGGTCAGAGCCTGTCCTGTCCCTCCAGCTCACACTGATGGCCTGAGGATCTCCTCTCTCTGCTGGGCCTTCATGGAATGAGGTTTGTGTCCAAACCAGTCCCCAGTGAGAATAGGCCAACAGCACAGAACTGCCCTTCATTTGACAAGAATCGGTCCATCTTCCTGAGAGAGGCTAAAGCCTGCTCAGTGTGGGGAATGGAGCCTTACTACAGGAGAAGACATGCCTCTGGGGTCAATGGTTAACATCCACTCATGAGGCAAAGCAGAGGGGGATTCGCCCTGCATTTAAATATTGCCACCTGGCAGACTGTGGAAAAGAGAGAGAAGAGAGTCAGTGAGAGAGATAGAGGGAGACGGTATGCGTGAGAGGGTGAGAGATAGAGAATGAGAAGTGTCTGGGACAGTGTGAGATGTATGAAGCGAGTGAGTGAGAGGTAGAGGGAGGTAGAGATGGTGAGGTTGAGGGATAGAGAGAGAGAAATAAGGTGTTACTGAGAGGGATGGAGAAAGAGAAAGTGAGAAACAGACAGAGAAAGAGAAAGAGAGTGTGAGACTGAGAGTGAAAGGAATCAGGATAGAAGGGTTGGGTTATGAATGAGAGAGAGAGACAAGAGTAGGATTTGAGACAGAGTGCAGGAGAGAGAGAGAGGGAGACTGTAAAGACAAAAGAGAGGGAGGAAGAGTAAAAGAGGAAGGAATAGAGAAGGGCAGATCACAATTGGAGGGAGTGAGGGAGTGAATGAGGGAAACAGTGAGAGGTGAAGAAATGGAGATTGTGAGACAGAGTGAAGAAGCAAAAGAGAGTTAGAGAGATTGGCTATGAGACAGAGTAGGAGAGATAGAATATAAGAGAAATTCAGAGTGGGAGAGAGATGTAGAGAGAAAGACATGGCAGATGTGAGACAGAGAGACAGTGATAGAGAGAGCGAGACACGTTCTGGACACCACATTCTGGGAAGGATGTGATTGTACTAGAGAGGGTACAGAGGAGATTTACCAGGACGCTGCCTGGCCTGGAGGGGCTGAGCGATGAGGAAAGATTAGAAAGACTGGGGTCGTTTTCCTTGGAGCAGTGAAGGTTGAGAGGGGACCTGACAGAGGGCTGTAAGATTATGGGATGCAGAGATAGGGTGGGCAGGAAGGCACCTTTTCCATGAGTAGAGGGAACAAGACCAAGGGGAGAGATTGAAGGTAACACCAACATAGAGACATAGAAACCCAGAGTAGGAATAGGCCATTCGGCCCTTTGAGTATCTCTGTCATTCGATATGTCCATGGATGTTCCTCTGTCTTAATGCCATATTCCTGCCATCTTCCCATACCCCTTGCTGTTGTTAAAATGCAAAACAATTACCTCTGTCTTTTTCTTGAACATATTCAGTCCTTTGTCCTCAACAACTTGAACAGAATTCCACAGGTTGACCATCCTCTGAGTGAAGAAATGTTTCCTCATCTCAGTCCGAAAGGTCTACCCTGTACCCCCCGAGACTGTGTCCCCTGGTTCCAGACTCCCCAACCAGGGGAAACCTCCTTCCAGCATCAAATCTGTCCAGCCCTGTTAGAATGTTATACATTTCAGTCAGATCTCCTCTCATCCTTCTCAACTCAAGTGAGTTCAGGTTCAGTTGAGGTAGACCCTGAGAAGAGAATTGAGAAATGTTTTCGCTCAGAGGGTGGTGGGAGTCTGGAACTCACTGCCTAAAAGGCTGGTTGAGTCACAAACTCTCATGACATTGGAGCAGTGTTCAGATATTTTTGTCGATCAATACAGACACAATGGGCCAAATGGCCTCATTCAGTGTTGTTCACATCAATGATTCTCTGTGACAGAGAGAGAGAGAGAAGAGGAAGTGTGAGGGGCTGACGTGGCTCTCTCTGTCTGACGCCATTTTCATACTGAGGAACACCCAGTCAGACTCTCACAGGCTGCAGCTTTATAAAGCAGAGCCCAGTGAAGGGAGAGTTTATCAGGAACCAGGCCCAGGGACAGGAGCACACACCATGATTTCACACATCCAGCTGTTCTGGCCCCTGGAATTCTGCGTCGCAGGTACAAATCTCTCTCCTTCACCTTGAATCTTAAGCTGCTCTCCATTTCACTCCAATTCCACTGACTTGTGATTGAAGGGAAAATGCTGAAACCAGAGGAAAGCTCAGTGTCTCCAACAATCTCTCATTTGACATGCTCTTTCTGTGACAGTTCTGACTTCACTGTGTTTCTCTCTGACCCCTCAGGTATCAGTGGGGACATCATCATGAGCCGGTCTCCCCTGGTGCTGTCAGTGGGACTGGGTCAGACCGCCAGCAGCGAGAAGGACAGAAACCCTCCCTCCTGATCTATGAAACAACAACTCGAAACACAGGAATCTCCGAGTGATTCACTGGCAGAGGATATGAGACCAGTTTCACCCTGACAATCAGCAACGTTCAGAATGAGGATGTCACTGACTATTACTGTATGTAGTACAACAGCTACTCTTATGTTCGGTAAAGGAACCAAGTTCAGGCTGAGTAAGTCAACCTCAATCCTCCTTTATTAACCCTTTCAATTTCTAAACACAATTTCTAAAACACAAATACTGAATTGTTGAAGGTGTTAGTGGGGAGCTGCAGTGAATGAAATGGTTGATTGAGGAGCACTGTGTCTAACAGGGTGTCCAACTGTATTTCTTTAGTTCCATTGCCCCCTTTAAGCAGCAAGATATAAGTCAGTCAGTGTTACTCACCGTGTGGAGGAGCTCTGTCCATTTGCAGCCTGTGGTCCCATTCCTGCAGCATGGTGTGAAATCAGTGAGTAGCCTCCTGCCAGTCTCAGTGTGACGGACACGGGCAGAGTTTGATGTGAGCTCTGGCTCCCTTTCCCAGTCTCTGATCTCACTGACCTCAGCAGCAGCAGCAGCAGCAGCACAGTGAGACACCGAGCTCCCACCTCCCCCAGCTTTAACTCTGCTCAATCACACAATCACAGAATTGTTACAGCGCACACGGAGGCCATTCTGCTCATCCTGTCTGTATGGCTCTCTGAATGAGCAATTCACTGAGTGTCATTCTCCTGCCTTCTCCCTGTCACCCTGCACATTGTTCCTTTTCAAATAACAGTCTCATTCCCTTCGGAATGTTTCAATTGAAGCTGCCTCCATCACACTCTCAGGCAGTGCATTCCACACCTTAACCAGTCACTGGCTGAACATATTGTTCCCCATCTCACTTTTGTTACTTTTCCCAATCACTTTCAATCTGTGGTCTCTCGGTCTCAATCCTTTCTCAATTGGGAACATTTTCTCCCTATTTACTCTGTCCAGGCCCCTCCTGGTTTTGAATTCCTCGAACAAATCTCCTCTCAGCCTTCTCCAAAGAAGACAGTCCCAAATTCTCCAATTAATCTTCATAACTGATGTTCCTCATCCCTGAATGATCTTTGGGAATATTTTTTGCCATCGCTACAAAACATTCACCTCCTTCTTGAATTCTTCACATCATCTATGTCTCTCATGATTTTCTAAACCTCTGTAAGGTCACTCCTCAGAACCTTCTGCTTCAGGGTAAAAAGTCTCAGCTTTTCCAGCCTCTCATAGTCCTGGAGTCATACAGCGTGGAAACAGACCTTTCAGTTCAACTTGTCCATACTAACCAGTCCTAAACTGACCTCATCCCATTTGCCAGCATTTGGCTTACATCCCTCGAAACCCTTCCTATCCATGTACCCATCCCAATGTGTTTTAAATGCTGTTATTGTATCTGCCTCCAACACTTTCTCTGGCAGCTCGATCCATACACATGCCACCCTCTGTGTGACAAGTTACCCCTCAGGTCCCTTTTGAATGATTTGCTTCTCACTTTAAACCATACCATCTTGTTTTGGACTCCCTTACCGAAGGAAAATACCTTGGATATACATCTTGTCCATGCCCCTTATTATTTTATAAACATCTATAAGGTCACTCCTCAGCCTCCAATGCTCCAGGGAAAATAGCCCCAGTCTATTCAGCCTTTCCCTGTAGCTCAAACCCTCCAGTTCCTGGTCATGTCCTGGTAAATCTTTTCCACAGCTTTTTAAATTTAACAACATCCTTCCTATCGCAGGATGAGGAATTGTTCACATTGTTCACATTCTGCCTCCAGCGCCTCAACTTCCGCCTAGGAACCCTCCAACCAGGAGGAAGAGCATCTCATCTTCCATCTCGGAACCCTCCAGCCACATGGGATGAATGTAGATTTCTCCAGCTTCCTCATTTCACAGATCTCTACTGAGAACGAGGCTCACGGTTGGTGTGTTGCCTCCCAAGCGCCAGGGTCCGTGATATCTCGGATCCTGTCTTTGGAGTCCTGAAGGGAGAAGGTGCCCAGCCCCAAGTCATACTTCACATAGTACCAACGACATAGGCAGAAAGAGGGATAGGGATGTAAGGCAGGATTTCGGGGGCTAGGGCGGAAGCTGAGAGTTAAAACAAACACAGTTGTTTTCTCTGGTTTGTTGCCCGGGCCACATGATAGCAAGGCAAGGAATAGAGAGAGATATCAGTTGAACACGTGGCTGCAGGGATGGTGCAGGAGGGAGGGTTTCAAGTACTCCCTCCCTGGGGCTCATTCTGAGGAAGGTGGGACCTCTACAAACAGGACGGTCATCACTTGAACCAGAGGGGTACTAATATCCTGGCTGGGAAATTTGCTGGTGCTTTTGGGTGGCTTTAAACCAGTGCAGCAGGGGGATGGGAACCTGAGGTGTCCTTCCAGTGCATAGGAGGATGAGAGTAGGGAGGGCGTGGACAGAATTTCATGGTCACAGGAATGTGTTGGCAGATAGCAAGCTGGTTTGATGTGTGTCTATTCAATGCCAGAAGTATCCGAAATAAGTTAGGTGAGCTTGCAGCATGGATAGGTACCTGGGGCTTTGATTTTGTGGCCATTTCAGAGACATGGATAGAACAGGGTCAGGAATATTGCAAGTACCAGGGTTTAGATCTTTCGTTAAGAACAGGCAAGATGGTAAAAGAGGGGGAGGTGTGGCTTTGTTAGTCAAGGACAGCAAAATGGTGGCTGAAAGAATTTTTGACAAGGTAGTATGGGCTGAGGTTAGAAACAGGTACAGAAGAGGTCACACTCCTGGGAGTATTTTATTGGCCTCTGCAGAGTTTCATGGAGGTGGAGGAGAGGATTGACAAAACGATTCTGGCTAGGAGTGAAAGGAACAGGGTGGTCATTATGGGGACTTTAACTTCCTCAACATTGATTGGAAATGCTATAACCCGGCACTGGGCGGCATGGTGGCACAGTGGTTAGCACAGTGGTTAGCCTCACAGCGCCAGAGACCCGGGTTCAGTTCCCGCTTCGGACAACTGTCTGTGTGGAGTTTGCACATTCTCCCCGTGTCTGCATCGGTTTCCTCCAGGTGCTCAGGTTTCCTCCCACAATCCAAAACAAAATGCAGGTTAGGTGAGTTGGCCATGCTGGATAGCCCGTAATGTTAGGTGAAGGGGTAAATGTAGGAGAGTGGGTCTGGGTGGGCTGCTCTTCGGAGGGTCGGTTTGGGCTGGAGGGCCTGTTTCCATACTGAGTAATCTGACCTAGTACGTCGGATGAATCAGTTTTTGTCGAATGTGTGCAGGATGGTTTCCTGACACAGTATGTCGAAGGGCTGACAAGACGGGAGGCCACAGTGGACCTGGTGCTTGGTAATGAACTAGGTCAGGTGTTTGATTTAGTTGTAGGTGAGCACTTTGGAGAGAGTGACCAAAATTCAGTTACATTTAGTTTATCGATGGAAAGGGATAGATACATGCCATAGGGCAAGAGTCATTGATGGGGCAAGAGCAATTATAATGTGATTAGGCAAGACTTAGGATACATAGAATGGGGGAGCAAAATGCAGGGGATGGGGCCAATCAAAGTGTGGAGCTGGCTTCAGGAAGATATTGCATGACCTTGATAGGTATGTCCCTGTCAGGCAGGGAGGAAGTGATAAGGTAAAGGAACTGTGGTTTATGATAGAAATTGCATCTCTTGTTAAGCAGAAGAAAGAGGCTTCTGTGACAATGAGATACGTTGGTTCAGACGAAGTGATAGAGATTAGCAGATTAGCTCGGAAGGATTTAAAGAAAGAGTTAAGAAGAGCAAAGAGAAGAAATGAGCAGTCTTTAGCAGGTAGAATAAAGGAGAACCCTTAAGCTTTCTATAGATATGTGAGGAATAAAAGGTTGACTAGGGTAGGAATAGGGCCAGTCAAAGACAGAATTGGGAAGTTGTGTATGTACCCTGTGGAGGTCAGAGAGGTGCTAAATGAATATTTCTCATTGGTTTTCACTCAGGAAAAGGAGAATATTGTAAAGGAGAAGAATGAGATACAAGATATTAGACTAGAAAGGATCAAGGTGAGTAGGGAAGAGGTGTTACCTATTCTAGATGGAGTGAAAGTCGACAAGTCCCTTGGGCCAGATGGGATTTATCCGAGGATTCTCTGGCAAGCTCTGGAGGAGATGGAGGAGCCTTTGGCTTTGATCTTTGAATCATCATTGTCTACAGGTTTAGTACCAGAGGACTGGAGGATTACATATGTCGTGCCCTTGTTCAAGAAGGGCAGCAGAGATGACCCAGATAATTATAGACCAGTGAGCCTTCCATCTATTGTAGGAAAAGTTTTGGAAAGGATTCTAAGAGATAGGATTTATAATAATCTAGCAAGCAACAATTTGATTTCAGATAGTCAACATGATTTTGTCAAGTGCAGGTCATGTCATAAACCTCATTGAGGTTTTTGAGAAGGTGACCAAGCATGTTAACAAGGGTAGAGCAGTTGACATGATGTATCTGGACTTCAGTAAAGCCTTTGATAAGGTTCCAAATGGTCGGCTGTTGGAGAAAATGCAGCGGCTTGGGATTGAGGGTGATTTGGCAGTTTGGATTAGAAACTGGCTTTCTGAAAGAAGGCAGCGAGTGATGGTTGATGGAAAATATTCATCCTGGAGTCTGGTTACAAGTGATGTGCCACAAGGAACTGTTTTGGGATGACTGCTGTTTGTCATTTTTATAAATGACTTGGACACAGGCACAGGTGGATAGATGAGTAAATTTGCAGATGACACTAAAGTTGGTGGAGTGGAGAACATTGTGGAAGAATGTTGCATGTTGCAGGGGGTCTTGGATAAACTGCAAAATTGGGCTGAGAGGTGGCAAATAGAGTTCAATGCAGCTAAATGTGAGGTGATTCATTTTAGGAACAATAACAGGAAGGCAGAGTACTGGGTCAATAGAAAGATTCTTGGTAGTGTGGATGTATCGAGGAATCTTGAAGTCCATTTACATAGATCCCTGAAAGTTGCCGCCCAGGTTGATAGTGCTATTAAGAAGGCAGAGTGTGTGTTAAGTTTTATTGGTAGAGGGATTGAGTTCCGGAGCCGTAATGTCATATACAAAACGTTAATGCAGCTGCACTTGTAATACTGTGTTCAGCTCTGGTCGCCTCATTACAGGAAGGATTTGGAAGCATTGGAAAAGGTGCAGAGGAGATTTACCAGGACATTGCCTAGTCTGGAGGGAAGGTCTTATGAGGAAACGCTGAGACACTTGGGTCTGTTCTCATTGGAAAAAAGAAGCTAGAGGGGATTTGATAGAGACATTCAAGATGATCAGAGGATTAGATAGGGGAGACAGTGAAGTCCTTTTCCTCAGATGATGATGTCAGCTTGTATGAGGGGGCATAACTACAAATTGAGGGATGATTTATTTAAGACAAATGTCAGAGGCAGGTTCTTTACTCAGACAGTAGTAAGGACATGGAATGTCCTGCCTGCCAATGTAGTTAACTCAACCACATTAGGGAGATTTAAACAATCCTTGGATAAGTACATGGATGATGATGGGATAGCGTAGAGCATGAGCTTAGATTGGTTCATAGGTTGGTGAAACATCGAGGTCCAAAGAGCCCGTTCCGCACTGTATTGTTCTACCTATCTCTCTATCCAGTCTGAAAAGCAACACTTTACCACCACTCTCTGTTTCCTATATTCAAGCCAATTCCTCACTCAAATGGCTCGCTCCCCTTGGATCCCGTGTGGTCTAACCTTACAAACCAGTCTTTCATGTGGAACTTTGTCAAACAGTTTACTGAAGTCCATATAGACAATGTCTACTGTTCTGCCTTCATCAATCTTCCTTGTCACCTCCTCAATCAAATTAGGGAGACATAATTTTCCATGTACAAAACCACACTGATTATCTAAATGGATATAAATCCTGTCCCTCAGAATCCACTCCAACATCTTACCCAGCACCGACATCAGGCTCACTGGTCTATAGTTCCCTGGCTTTTCCTTACAGTCTTTCTTAAATAATGGCATAACATTAGCCAACCTCTCTGGTTCTCCAGCACCTTACCTATGCTTGTCAATGATGAAAATATCTCAGCAAGGGGTTCAACAATCTTTTCCCTCATTTCCCAAAATGTTCTGGGATACACCTGATCAGGTCCTCAGGATTTATCGACCTTTATATGACCTTTAGCATCTCCTCATTTCTATGTGGACTCTTTTCAAGATATCACTATTTTTCGATATTTCCTCGCTTTCATGTCCTTCGCCACAATAAATACTGACCTGAAATATTTGTTTAGGGTCTCACCCATCTCCTGTGTCTTACCAAAATACAGGGCTCACATTTATCTGAATTAAACTCCATCTGCCATTCCTCAGCCCACTGACCCAGTTGGTCAAGATCTCATTGTACTCTTACACAACCTTCTTTACTGTCCATGATGCCACCTGAAACTTCACCTGAACACACTCTCACAACTCTGGCCCCTCTCTGCCTGTTACACTGCTACTACCCCAGTCTATATTCAGAAATTAAATCCCCCCTTTCCCCCACATTATAACGACTCTATCACACTTTCAGGTCTCTGTAAATTTCTTGCATTTGTATTCCTCCACATCCTTCCCACTGGGTGGTAACTTATTGACTGCACTGAGAATTCTGTGGACCTTGGTGTTCCTCTCTGATATTCCCCCTGGCTCCCACAGTCCTGCCAAGTTAGTTTAAATTCTCTCCAACTAGCAAATCATTCCAAAGGAGCTCAGTGCCAGCTCTGTTCAGGAGCAACACTGTCTGGTCTGTCCAGGTCCCATCTCCCCAAGACCAAGTCCCAATGTCCCAAGAATCTGAAGCCCTCCCTGCTGGATCCTCTTTCAAGCCCCACATTCACCCTCCCATTCCTCTTCTCACTTGTGTGGGGCACTGGGAGTAATCCGGAGATTCCTACATTATAGTTCCTGCTGCTAATTCCCTCCTGAGCTCCTTAAATTCTGACTGCAGGACCATCCCTTTTCTCCCTCTGTCACTGGGACCGATGTGGACCACGACTGCTGCCTGTTCCCCCTCTCCCCTCAGGGTACTCTGCAGCTGCTCAGTGACATCCTTGACCCTGACACCAGGGAGACAATACACCATCCTGGATTCCCATCTGCAGCTGCAGAAATACCTATCGATTGCCCTCGCTCTCGAATCTCCTCTCACTATCGCTCTTCCAGTCTTCCTTGTGTCCCCCTGAATAGCTGAAATCCCCGTGGTGCCGTGGACTTGTCTCTGGCTGCACTCCCCAGATGTACCATCATTCTCATCAGGATTCCAAACTGAATCCTGGTTGGGGAGTGGGATGCACTCAGGGGATTCCTGTACTAGCTGCCTGGTCCTTTTGGACTGTCTGCTGCTTCCCCATTCCCTCTCTCCCTGCATACTCTGAAGCTGCAGAGTGACCACATCTAGAAACGTGCTCTCCACGGAGCTCTCAGCCTCACGGACGCTCTGCACTGACACCAGCTGCTGCTCAAGCTCTGAAACCTGGATATCCAACTGCTGTCACTGACCACACTTCCTCCACTCATGGTGGGAAGCATTTAGATCCTAGCTACCTCTGTGTGAAGTACGCTCAATGACAGGGCCTCCCCAGCCTTCTGCAGTGAGTTCCACAGATTCACAACCCGATGGCGGATGGAATTCCTCCTTATCTTAATTCAAAAGGGTCTTCCCTTCACTCTGAGGCTGTGCCGTCGGGTCCCGGTCTCTTCCCCTGTTGGAAACATCTTCTCCACATCCACTAGAGACAGGTATCTCAGTATTCTGTAAGTTTTAATGAGATTCCCTTCATCCTTCTAAACTCCATCGAGTCCTCAACTGTTCCTCATATGATAGCCCTTCATCCCCAAGATCATTCTTGTAAAACTCTTCTGTACACCCTCCAATGCCTGCACATTCTTCCTTATATACAGGGCCCAAAACTGCTCACAATACATGAATTGTGTTCTGACCTTAGACAGCTTCAGCGGTACACCTCTTTTCTTGTGATTAGATTCCCTACAGTATGGAAACAGGCCCTTCAGCCCAATAAGTCTATACCGACCCTCTGAAGAGCAACCAACCCAGATCCTTTCCCCTATATTTATCCCTGACTAACGCACATAGCACGACGGGCAATTTAGCATGGCCAATTCACCTAAACTGCACATCTTTGGACTGTGGGAGGAAACCGGAGCACCCGGAGGAAACCCACGCAGACACGAGGAGAATGTGCAAACTCCACACAGACAGATGCCCAAGACAGGAATCGAACCGGGTTCCCGGCGCTGTGAGGCAGCAGTGCTAACCACTGAGCATGTTCTAGCCTTCTGGAAATGAATGCTGACATTGCATTTGTGCTCCTAACTGCCAACTGAACCAACATGGTAACGTTAAAAAAAACCTGATTATGACTCCTCAGTACCTTTGTGATTCAGATTTGTGAATCCTTTCCTCATTTAAAAAACAGTCTATGCTTTTATCCTTCTTACTAAAGTGCATAAGCTCACACTTTCCCACATTGTATTCCATCTGCCACTTCTTTGTCCACTCTCTGAACCTGATCAACTCCTTCTTCAGCTTCTCCACTTCCTCAACACGACCTGTCCCTCCACTTATCTTTGGGTTACCTGCAGATTGAGCAACAATGTCCTCAGATCCTTCATCCAGATCATTAATGAATCATTTATTTTTGGTGAATAGCTGTAGTCTCAGCATGGACCTTTGCAGGACCACACTAGTCACCGGTTGCCATCCTGAAAAAGATCCTTTTATCCCACTCTCTGCCTTCTGCCAGGCAGCCAACCTTTTTTTCCATGCCAGGACCTTGTCCCGAACACCAAGGGCTTTTCTCTTCTTTAGTAGCCTCCTGTATGGCACATTGTCAAAGGCTGTCTGTAAATCCAAATAGATCACGTCCACTGGCTCTCCTTTATCTAACTTCTTCATTCCTTCCTTCAAGAATTCGAACAGATTTGTCAGGCCACCCCTTGATGAAGCCATGCTGGCACAGCCCGACTTGACCATGCACTTCCAACTCCCCTGCAATCTCGTCCTTAAACTGAAGTCTACAATCTGAATAAAGACTGAGGTCAGACTAACCATCCTATAATTTCCCATCTTCTGCCTCCCTCCTTTCTGAAACAGGGGGGTTACATTCGCCATTTTACAGTCCTCTTGGACTCTCCCTGACTCCAGTGATTCCTGAAAGATCACCATCAATGCTTCCACAATCTGCTCAGCTATCTCCTTCAAACTCTGGGGTGTAGTCTATCCAGTCTGGCTGATTTATCCATCTCAGAACTTTCAGCTTCCCCAGCACCTTCTCCTCAGTGATCACCATTACTCTCATCTCTGCCCCTGAATCTCTTTAAGTTCTGGTATACTACTGGTGTCTTCTACTGTGAAGACTGATGTAAAGTCACTATTCAGATCCTCTGCCATTTCCTTGTTCCCCATTAGTACTTCTCCAGCCTCATTTTCCAGCAGTCCAACATCCAGTCTTGCCTTCCTCTTAGCTTTTATATTTCGACAAAAAAAACAGTCTTGCAATCTTCTTTTATATTACTGGCTGGCAAACTTTCATATTTCATCCTCTAACCCCTTATTATATTTTTAGTTATAAACTTACAGAATCCTTGGGTTTTAAAATACAGCACAGAGTAAAAAAGCAAGGAAGCAATGCTACACCTCTACAGATCACTGATCAGACCAGATTTGGAAGCTTGTGTTCAGTTATGAACACCTTATTTAAAGAGCCATATTAAAACCCTGGAGACAGGTCAAAGGGGTTTTATCGAAATGATACCAGGAATGAGTGATTTTAGATACAAGGAAAGTTTAGAGAGATTGGGCTTATTCCCCTCTGAGCAGAGAAGATTAAGAGGTGATCTTATAGAGTAGTTCACTGTTTTGAACAATTTTTGACAGGGTTAAGGAGGATATTTTGTTTCCATGAGTTGGTATGTCTGTAACTAGAGGCAACAATTTCAAGATGGTCAACAAGACAGCTTGGAGTGAGATGAGGGAGTTGTTAGGATTTGGAACATGCTGCCTGACAGGATGGTGGAGGTGGATTCTGTTGGAGGTTTCAATGTGCATATTGCAAATGAATGAAGTTAGAGAGCAACAGAGATCAGTCTGGAGAGTGGGACTAGCTGGATAGCTCTTTCCAGAGCCAGCACAGACATGATGGGTTGAATAGCCTCCTTCTGTACTGTAAATTCTATTATTTGATTTCATCCTGTCAGCTCTTTGCTTTCCTCAGGTCATGTTCAATGTCACTCCTGCATTTTCTATCCTCCTCTCAGCTTTCTGCAGGTTTGAACTCCAGATAACCAACATCACCTTCCCTGTTTGGTCTGCCCTACTCTGGCTGCCTTTTGACATCCCAGGCTGAGAGTCTAGATTTGGGAGTCCCACCCTTACTCATTGTGGGAACAGATTCTGAACGATCTCTGACTCCTCCTTTGAGGGATCCTACTGCCCTGACACTGATTTCCCATCATGCCGCTGGTTCCAGTCCACTTTTACCAAAGCACCGCACAGTTTAGTAAAATATTTCACTCCCAAATGAAAACTTTTACACTTTCTCCGTTGTTCTCCATTTCCATCCCTCCTCTCAATCTCACTGAGTTCTGATCCCTGTTACTGAAATGCTCCCCCATTGATCGCCCTTCCAGCTGCCCACATTCATTTCCTAAATTATGGTCCAAAACTGTCCCTTCTCTTTCACCATCACCTTCTCAGGGGCAATTAGGGATGGGCAATAAATGCTGGCCCTGCCAGTGACACTCACATCCCAAGAAGCAATTTAAACAATGCCTGTTCTTTCGTCAGATTTGTTAGGTATTGGCTACAAATGTTCAAACGTTTTCCCAGTGAATATTTTGAAAGTTGAAACTGGCAGGGATTAAAATTGTTTTTCTTGTCTTTCAGGCCGTGAGAACTCTCAGCCCAAGCTGACCCTGCTGCCCCCCTCCCCAGAGCAGGTCAATGCCAAGGGCACTGCCACCCTGGTGTGCCTTGCCAATCACTTCTATCCCGATGAGCTGGAGGTGCAGTGGAAGAAGGATGGTGCAGTCATTTCGGACGGGGTTCAGACCAGCAACTACCTGCGAGCTTCAGACAGCACCTACAGTGTCAGCAGTCTGCTGACTCTCTCTGGGTCTGACTGGGAGTCCAACGCTCGTTTCTCCTGTGCCCTCACCCACGTGACCCTCCCCTCTCCCCTCAGCAAGAGCCTCAGGAGATCAGAATGTGTGTAGAATGTTTGAGACAGTCCACAAAGGAGACACAACTTTAAATAGGACAGGGTTGAGCTGGCAGGACAAAGATCATTGTGAGAATTAAATTTCAATTCTTTTCCTTCTCAGAACTCCTTGGAGACATTACTGAGGTTCAGGAGTTCAGGCAGGTCATTGGGACAGTGTAGAGAGAGCTTTACAGTGTGTCAAATCTCATGCTGTCCTTGTCCTGTGAGTGTTTGATGGGAACAGGTGTGATTTGTGATGACAAGTAAAATCTCTACAAGTTGCTGAAGATTGTCAGCTGTAGAAAACAATGTGAACCTCAGACGTTTCTGCTTCAGTCAACCAGATCTCTTTCCTGCTCAGCCACCAGCTCCAATTTCAGGTTTTTATCACTGTTTAAAGGGACAAGACTCTCACATTATTGAGAAAATCTCCACAAGTGTTTTCCTCAAGCTCCATTATGGCTGTGAATTTGAGCAACTTCCTCTGTCTGGGCTGTTAATTGCAGTCTGTTTTCTGTCAATGTCAGTCTGGAAAAGGGAATAAAGATGAAGAAGATTCAGTCTCTGTCTCTGTGTGCTTTGGGAATGGACCACACCGTTCAGCTGATTGGCTGCATTTCAGCATGACGTTGTCACAATTGGCTGCTTGGCCTGTCAATCAATAAGATATCTGTTGTGTATTGACTGCCAGCTAATCATCAATCACTTTCAAATGATCTCTTCCATCTGGAATCTGTGGAGGTTACAAGATTCCAAACAGAACAGAAACTGAAATCTGTTGGGACTCAATGATTACAATCTAAGGCATTCCCCTTCACTCTGTTGGTCCAGGCCCAGTTGCTGGGATTGCACTGTCCACTCTCTGCTGCATGCTGGATAGTACCTGAAATGATCTTAGGTCAATCGCTGATACTGCAGGCTGCGTCTCTCTGAATGTGAGTGTACTACATAATACTGCCTGTAGATGTCACTCTGAGTGTGGGTGTATTATTCAGAGAGACACCTCCAGGCAGCATGGAGTGTGAGCATGTTACTCAGTGCTGCCTGTAAGTGGCTCTGAGTGTGTGCGTGCTATTCTGTACTGCGTGTAGGTATCGCACTGAGTGTGATTGTGTCACTCTGTGCTGCCTGTAGGTGTTGCTAAGGCATTTGTCTCTGAGTGATGGACAGAGAATGGGCTTTGTGATGGGGATTGAAGATGAGGCTTTAATCTTCCGAAATCTCGGATGAAAAACAATTCAGTCTTTATTAAACTTCACACAACACCAGGTTAGAGTCAAACAGGCTTCTTTGGAAGTACAAGCTTTCGGAGCACTGCTCCTTCATCAGGTAGCTAGTGGGGCTGAATCGTTGGACACAGAATTTATAGTAAATTGAGATGGTAGCTGAGAAAGGTGAATGCTGAGAGTGTATTCTCAGTAAGGGAGGGATTTCAGAGGCAGTGCACACTGTGTTCCCTAATGTGTTGCCCGATTACAAGGGGATATTCTGGAGCTGGGGTCATTGCAATAGTGGCTGCCTGCCCAGCCAATGCTGACTAGCCATAGTCGTATTTCAATGGTCAATTAGCCCTAAACTAGATGCATCAATATTACGTTACAGGGAGGGGAGTTGTCTGAACAAGAGAGGCTGAATTCTTGAATTCCAAGAGGGTTGAAGTGGATTAATGAAGGGCGCTACCACCATTAAGGTGCCACCTTCTCTCCCCCTGCCTCAGCTGTAGTGACCCTCAGGTTAATCACACCATCAGTTGTCTCTGTCTGTAATGAGTGAGACTATGTTTCTCTGGGATGATGACCACGTTCCTGGGTGATGGACGAAAGGCCAACCTCTCCCAAAGGCAGCACAAGCTGGATTGAAGGGGCCTCAAGAGTAAGCATGGGGAGATTGAGGGTGACAGAAGGAGGGGGTTGGTTGGCAGGTTGTTATTCAGAGTCAGGTACCAGAGTATCAGTACTTCTGACACTCCCCTTTTTAATCTGTCAGCCAGGGCTCCCTGATTGGACAAGGTTAACAGCCCCTGTCTGGGAATTCATATTTTATCAAAAGGAATAAAACATTTATTGAACCAGCAGCTCAAGAGGTAAACAACACTAGACAAAATGAATGGTTTGGAGGATTTCACTACAAACATCACAAATGAGATTTGGGAAATAATGTTTTCATTCAGCGAGTGGTGGGAATCTGGAATGGACTGTCACAGAATCCCAACAGTGTGGAAACAGGCCATTTGGCCCAACAAGTCCACAACATCCCTCCAAAGAGAGACTCACCTAGACCCATTCCCCAAACTAAGGCACCTAACTGACATATTCCTGAATACTATGGCAATTGTAACATGGTCAATTCAGCCTAACCTGCACATCTTTGCATTGTGGGAGGAAACTGGAGCACACCGAGCAAACCCACACCAACACAGAGAGAATGTGCAAACTCCACACAACAGTCACCTGGGGCTGGAATTGAACCTGGTGCCTGATGCTGTGAGACAGCAGTGCTAACCACTGAGCCACCACGCCACCCATACAAAAGGCCCAAAGAGTTGAGCTTTTGTTAAGTTCCGTGAGCCTGATGTGATATAAGCTATAAACACACAACCCTCTGTCAGGGAAGGTAGTGGATGCTGGAAACCTTACAACCTTTAAATATCATAACATTCAAGGATTTGGGATAAGTGCAGGAAATTGGGATTAGAGTGCCTTTAGCGGTAGTTATGTCTGTGCAGGCTCAATGGGCCAAAGGGCCTTTTCTGCGCTGAATCAATCTAAGCTCCATGCTGAGAGGGCAGTGCAGGTTAATGGTGACTAGATGAGGCAGTCACAAGATGGCAAATACATGATCTAAGCTCAGAGGAAATGGCTCAAGTTTCAGTGAAGGCCCAAGTGGATGCTTGGAAGGAGGGTCAAGGCTAATGGAGACAAGGTCAATGGAGGGCACAAGGTGCTAGCTGGCATCTCCAGAGGTTGTAGTGAGGCATGTGAGGACAAGAGTGGAGTGTGGAGGGAGGGATTGCAGTTCCAGATGAAATGCGACCTTTGCCAGCAGCAGCATGACCTCCAGCACCAGGGCGTGTCCCTGACTGTGTCACTGGCTGCTCTCTTTGTGATTCCACACAGCCACTCTTCTGATCACCACACAAAGTCTTGCTCATGTCTACACTACCGTCTCCACCACCATCTACACCCACTGTCTACACCACTGTCTGCATCCTCCATCCACACCGCCCATCTTTCTGCTGTTGTAAGATTGTATCGAATGATTCCATTGAGATTACTGCAACAGGAACCTGAATTTTAGAACTGGCAAAGATTGTCTCATAACCCTGACCTTCAAAGTCTGTCTTCCACAATGGGCTGATTAATATTAATTACTGAATGCCATTTGATTTCTGTGATGGCAGGCCTGACGTATAAGGAGAGGTTGAGTTGGTGAGGATTATGTTCACTGGAGTTTAGAAGAATGAAGGAAGGGAATCTTGGAGAAAGCTGTAAAATTGGAACAGGACGAGACAAATTAGATGGAGGAAGGATGTTCCCAATGCTGGAGAAGTCCAGAACCAGGCTCATAGTTTAAGGTTAAGGGGTAAACCCTATAGGACAGAGATGAGGAAAAATGTTTTCACCCAGAGAGTGGTGAGCCTGTGGAATTCTCTGTCACAGAAAGTGGTTGAGGCCAAAACATTACGTTTTCAAGAAGAAGGTAGAGATAGCTCTTGTGGCTAAAGATTCAAG
This sequence comes from Chiloscyllium plagiosum, assembly GCF_037043375.1. Taxonomy (NCBI): domain Eukaryota; kingdom Metazoa; phylum Chordata; class Chondrichthyes; order Orectolobiformes; family Hemiscylliidae; genus Chiloscyllium; species Chiloscyllium plagiosum. The sequence continues at coordinate 114,859,230 of NW_028270147.1, forward strand.
CCATATGGGCTAGGGAGGGATTACAGTACAGTGCTCAATGATCAGCCATGACCATAGATAGATTCTTGATGACTGAAGGGATGAAAAATTATCAGAGAATGTAGAGTTGAAGCTAAAATCAGATCAACCATAATCTTATTGAATGGGGGAGCGGGTTCAAAGGGCCGAGTGGTCTACTTTTGTTCCTTGCCCATTTGTTGCCTCATACACTTTCACACAATCAGACAATGTAGTTTATATTTTCTACCTGCAGATTAAGCTGCTTGTACAATATGCTTCATCTGCGCAGTGTTTTCTCCTGCTTTTCACCAGGACATGTTAAAGATAATGGTCCCATAATCAATCCATTAACTTTGTGAGTTTATTTATTTAAAACAATAAAACATGTTACAAGTCATGAAGCAGACATTACAGCAAGCAATAATGTTCAGCATGTTGGCTCAGTGGTTAGCACTGCTGTCTCACAGCACCAGGGACCTGGGTTCAATACCAGCCTCAGGCGATTGTCTGTGTGGAGTTTGCACATTCTCCCTGTGACAGTGTGGGTTTCCTCCGGGTGCTCTGGTTTCCTGCTATGGTGCAAAGATGTGCAGGTTGGGAGAATTGGCCAAGCTAAGTTACCCATGGTGTTCAGGGATGTGTGGGTTAGGTGCAGTAGTCAGGGAAAATGTAAAGTAATGGGGTGAGGGAGTGGGATGCACTTGGAAGATTCGATCTGGACTTGTTGGGCCAGGTGGCCTGTTTCCACACTGTAGGGATTCTGTGAATTGATCTCGGTGTGTGCAGCTTGCAGGCTCACAGATGGCTAACTGGTAGGTAGAGTGCAACACTGTACATACACAGGGGTGGACTTTCTTAAAGGCAATGTGTGCACACATCACACAGCCACTGAACATCAAGGGGAGATTGTTACATTTTCTCTTGTTGGAGACAGTCATTGCCTGGCAGTTGTGTGGCACAAATGTAACCTTATTCATGTTTCAAGCCCTCAGCTCTGGTAGTAAAATGCTTTGGAACATCCTCAGGTGACAAAAGGTGCTATACTTTTGGGATGGTACGATGGCTCAGTGGTTAGCACTGCTGCCTCACAGCGCCAGGGACCCACCTCAGGCAGGTCAGTGTGGAGTCTGCACATTCTCAATGAGTCTGTGTGGGTTTCTGTCGGGTGGTCTGGTTTCCTCCCACAGTCCAAAGATCAGCAGGCTGGATAAATTGGCCATGCTAAATTGCCCATAGTGTCCAGGGATATGCAGGCTAGGTGGATTAACCATTGGAAAATACAGGGATAGAATAGGTGGCTGGGTAGAATGCCCTTCGGAGGGGCAGTATGGACTTGATGGGCTGAATGGCCTACTTCCACACTATAGTGATTCTATGATACAAATTTAAGTTCCTGCTTTCCATTCTAGCCCTGAAGCATGCATGTGGTTCTGTCTCATATCCATTCAAGGGATGGAAACCCTTTGAAGACAGCAGCAGCCTCTATTCTTTTGGAAAGTACTTCTTCCACTCTGTGTCCTTCACAGTCTTGTAGACAGCAACAATGAGATCGGGAATTAACCTAAAGCTATAATCTTCTGGACTCTTCATTAAACTGTGGAACCTGAAAAGTACAATTAATGTCCAAGTCAATGAAGATATTTCTCAGCAATCCCTAAATGCTGAGTTTTAGTACTCAGCAGGCCCCAGGAGTCAAACTAACTGAGTAGATCATTGCTCTGAATTGCTTACAAATGTCACCTTCACATTTCTGGAGGCTTTGATCAAAAAGGTTGCTTACTCCTCTCCAATATACAGCTTAAAATCAGCTCCAACTCCAAACCATCCAGCTGAGAGCAGAGCCCTGTACAAACTGGAACCTGGTCAGTGGGAGCACTGTCACCTCTGTCTCAGAAGCTTTGTCTATTTAAACCAGAGACTTAGTCAGAGAGTCATTCGGCATGGAATCAGACCCTTTGGTTCAACTCATCCATGTCAATCAGATATCCGAAATTAATCTAGTCCCATTTGCCAGGAATTGGCCCATATCCCTCTAATCCCTTCCGATTCATATACACATCCAGGTGCCTTTTAAATGTTGTAATTGTACCAGCCTCCACCACTTCCTCTGGCAGCTCATTCCATACACGTACCACCCTCTGCATGAAAAAGTTGCTCCTTACATCCATATGCCCTCTAGTTTGTGGGCGGCATGGTGGCACAGTGGTTAGCACTGTTGCCTCACAGTGCCAGAGACCCGGGTTGAATTCCCGCCTCAGGCGACTGACTGTTTGGAGTTTGCACGTTCTCCCCGTGTCTGTGTGGGTTTCCTCCGGGTGCTCCGGTTTCCTCCCACAGTCACAAAGATGTGCAGGGCCAGGTGAATTGGCCATACTAAATTGCCCGTAGTGTTAGATAAGGGGTAAATGTAGGGGTATGGGTGGGTTTCGCTTCGGCGGGTCGGTGTGGACTTGTTGGGCCGAAGGGCCTGTTTCCACACTGTAATGTAATCTAATCCCTACCAAATCCTTCCTCTCTCACCTTAAACCTATGCCCTCTGGTTTTGGACTCACATACCCCGGGCAAAAGATCTTGGCTATCCACCTTATCTATGTCACTCATGATTTTATAAACCTCTATAAAGTCACCCCTCAGCCTCCAATGCTCCAGGGAAAATAGCCCCCGTCTATTCAGCCTCTCCCTGTAGCTCAAAACCTCCAACCCTGGCAACATCCTTGCAAGGTCATGAGAGGGCACCAGCAATCAAGGTGTTGGTTTGAAATGTGTGTACTTCAATGCCAGGAGCATCCGGAATAAGGTGGGTGAACTTGTAGCATGGGTTGGTATCTGGGATTTCGATGTTGTGGCCATTTCAGAGATATGGTTAGAGGACTTTGTTGCATGTTCCGGGATTGAGATGTTTCAGCAAGAACAGAGAAGATGGTAACAGAGAGAGGGGTGTGGCATTGTTAATTAAGGGTAGTATTTCAGCAGCTGAGATAACATGTGAGGACACATCCACTGAGGTAGTTTGGGCTGAGATTAGAAACAGGAAAGGAGAGGTCACCCTGTTTGGAACTTTCTGTAGGCCTCCGAATTGATCCAGGGATATAGAGGAAAGGATGGCAAAGATGATTCTCGATAGGAGTGAGTGTAACAGGATAGTTGTTATGGGGGACTTTAACTTCCCCAATATTGACTGGGAGTACTATAGTTCAAGTAGTTTAGATGGGTCAGTTTTTGTTCAATGTGTGGAGGAGGGTTTTCTGACACAGTATGTAGACAGGCCAACAAAGGGCAATGCCATATTGGCCAGGTGTTAGATTTGGAGGGAGGTGAACATTTTGGCAATAGTGACCACAATTTGGTTATGTTGACAATAGCATTGGGCAGTGATAGGTATATACTGCAGGGAAAGATGTATAACTGGGGTAAAGGCAATTATGATGTGATTAGGCAAGATTTAGGATGCAACAGATGGGGAAGGAAACTGCAGGGGGTGGAGCTTTTTCAAGGAACAGCTACTGTGGGTCCTTGATAAGTATATACTTATCAGGCTGGGAGGTAGTTGTTGAGAGAGGGAGCCATGGTTTTCTAAACCAGTTGAAGCTCTTGTCAAGAGGAAGAAGGCGGTTTATGTGAGGATGCGGCATGAAGGCTCAGTTAGGGGGCTTGAGAGTTATAAGTTAGCCAGAAAAGATTGAAAGAGAGGGCTAAGATGAGCCAGGGAGAAACATGAGAAATTGTTAGTGGATAGGGTCAAGGAAAACCCTAAGGCCTTCTATAGGTACATCAGGAATAAAAAAAATGACTAGATTAGGGCCAATCAAAGATAGGAGTGGAAAGTTATGTGAGGAATCTGAGGATATGAGGAAGTGCTTAATGAATACTTTTTGTCAGTATTCTCATTGGAAAAGGGCAATGCTAGTGAGAATACTGAGTTATAGGCTACTAGATTAGACGGGATTGTGGTTGATAACGAGGTGGTTTTAGCAATTTGAAAACAGATAAGACCCTTGGGCCTGATGGAATTTATCCTTGGATTCTCTGGAAGTCAGGAGGAGATTGCAGAGCCTTTGTCTTTGGTCTTTATGTCATCATTGTCGAAAGGAATAATGCCAGAATTTTGGAAGATAACAAATGTTCCCTTGTTTAAGAAGGGGAGTCGAGACAACTCTGGCAATTATAGCCAGTGAACCTTACTTTGGTTGTAGGTAAGGTGTTGGAAAAGATTATGAGAGATAGGATTTATATTCATCTGGAAAGGAATAATTTGATTAGAGATAGTCAACACGGTTTTGTGAAGGGTAGCTCATGCCTAACTAATCTTATTGAGCTCTTCGACAAGGTGACAAAAATGGTGAACCAAGGTAAAGTGGTTGATGTGGTGTATATGGACTTCAGTAAGGCATTTGATAAAGTTCCACATGGTAGGCTATTGCACAAAATACAGAACTTCGGGATTGAAGGTGATTTTGTGAATTGGATCAGGAATTAGCTAGCTGAAAGAAGACAGAGGGTGTGGTTGATGGGAAATGTTCATTCTGGAGCTCAGTTACCAGTGGTGTGCTGCAAGGATCTGTTTTGGGGCTACTGGTGTTTGTCATTTTTATAAATGATGTGGACATGGACGTAGAAGGATGTGTTAGTAAATTTGCGGATGACACTAAGGTAGGCAGAGTTGTAGATAGTGCCGAAGGATGTTATGGGTTGCAGAGGGACATAGATAAGATGCAGAGCTGGGCTGAGAAGTGGCAAATGAGTTTAATGCAGAAAAGTGTGAGGTAGTTCACTTTGGAAGAAATAACAGGAATGTAGAGTACTGGGCTAATGGTAAAATTCTTGGCAGTATATATAAACATATCTCGGTGTCCAAGTGCATAAATCCCTGAAGTTGCCAGCCAGGTTGAAGGCATATGGTGTGTTGGTGTTTATTGGGAGGGGGATTGAATTTCGGAGCCACAAAATCATGCTTCAGCTGTACAATACATTGGTACGGCCACACCTTAAGTATTGTGTACAGTTCTGCTCACCGCATTATAGGAAGGATGTGGAAGCTTTGGAAAGGGTTCAGAGGAGATTTACTAGGATGTTGCTTGGTATGGAAGGAAGGTCTTACAAGGAAGGGCTGAGGGAACTGAGGCTGTTTTCATTGGAGAGAAGAAGGCTAATTTGCCGTCCCAAAATGCAAAGCCTGTCATTTATCTAAATAAACTCCATCTCTCACTCCTCGTCCATTGGCCCAACTGATCAAGCATTGATCATATATTATAAACCTGGGCATTGGTAAGGCATTGGTGCGACCACACCTGGGCATTGTCTCTCCTTATTTGAGGAAGGATGTGGTGGCACTGGAGGCTGTTCAGAGGATGTTCCCCAGACTGATCCCAGGGATGAAAGGGCTGTCCTACTATGGAGCAGTTAAATAGCTTGGGCTTGTACTCGCTGGAGTTCAAAAGAATGAAGGAGGGGTCTGATTGAGGGATAGAAAATGGGAAAGGGGATTGAGAAGGTGGATGTTGAATAGATGCTCCCCCTTGCAGGACAGTCTGGAACAAGAGGTCATCGATATCGAGTGAGAGGAGGTCGGTTCAAAACTGAGCTGAGGAGAAACTACATCTCCCAGAGGGTTGTGAATCTGTGAAACTCAATGCCCCAGAGTGCAGTGGAGGCAGAATCAATCAACAGGTTCAAGAAAGATGTGTTTCTGATGGAAAGTTAGATAAAGAGCGATGGGGAGCAGGCAGGAGAGTGGAGTTGAGACCAGGATAAGATCAGCCACAGTCATGTTAAATGGCAGAGCAGGCTTGAAGGGCTGAATTGCCTCCTCCCTCTCCTAATTCCTATGTTGAACACACAGTCAAGGCTGACACTGCAAAACTGAGGGAGCTGTTGTCTTTCAGGTGAGATACAAAACAGGGGTCGTGCCACAATATATCCAACTGTACTATGTCCCCCAGTGACAAGTGCTGGCATTTGAATTCAAATCACAAAGCAAGCCTCATTAATGGTGATCACAATAATGATCCCTGATTGCTGTCCAGCCTCAACCTTACCCAGTCTGGACTTCATGTGACTCCACAGCAAGGCCACAGCAAGGCCAGCAGTTCAAGGACAATTAGTCTTGGGTAACAAATGCTGATCTATGCTAGTGACACCCACCTCTCAGAAAACAGAACGCAACAGAGATTGATGTCAGCCAAAATTGTCAGATCAGACTCTCAATGAGATGGGGAGATGGTTAAAGATGAATTCAGCTTAGTATGGAACAGGTCCCCACTTGTTAGCACATCGTCACTGACAAAATAAGTGGAAGAACACAAAAAACTAAAGACGAGAACACTCGAATGTGGGAATATCAGTGAGAATTCAGGAAACCGAAGCAAGATATGAAGAACTGCAAAGGAAGACAAAAAGGAACCAAGAGTTACAAAAAAGTGATTGAGAGAGAGATCTGCAAGGGGTCACAAGAATAACACAAAGAGGCAGCTCCAGTGTAATCTGAACCCTTTAAAACAAACTGGGAATTCCACGAATGAAACTAAGGGACTGGCCGATATGTACAATAATTAGTTGTATCAGTCTTCACAGTCAAGGAACGGGATAATGCAGCTTCGATTCCAGGGAGGTTAATAATGAATGGAAGACTGGAATTCACAAAACAGCATTGGAGAGTGAGCAGCTCTAAAGGCTGACAGATCTTCAGGACCTCAGGGATTTAAAGGAGGGGGGTGGGGGGGGGTGGTGGGGAAGAAGTGTCAGAAGCTTTTCCCATCAGGTTCCAAAGCAGCAACCATTTCTTTAGTTTGGAAAATATCTTGCTGTAACTCCATGAGTTCAGGAAAGATGAGAGAGGGAACCAAGGAAATTATATCCTGGTCAATCTAACATCTCTTTTGAAGGTTTCATTGCAATCTATAATTAACAGTCAAGAGAATGAACATGTAGAGAACTCGAAATAGCCCACATAGATTTGTGATGGGTAGATTCTAACTAACAAACCAAATGCATGAACTAAAATAGTTGATGCAGAAAGACTTATCACCTTTCAGAATTGATGATAATTTTCACAAAATAGTCTGCTGACCAAAGTTAAAACTCACGGGATTGAAGATGAATGTTTGACTTGGTTCGGAGGCTGGTTTAGTGACAGACAACAGAGAAAGAAAGTGACGAGTGGTGTTCCACAATGATTCTGTGGTGAGGCCTTAACTAATTACTGAATGTATTAATGAGAATCATAGTTCCACATTGACACAAAGACTGATGGAATGGTAAGCAGTGCAGATGGTCTTTTTGTTTAAAACTCACTCGGAGCACAAGGGTGTTGCTATCTTGGCCAGCATTTATTACACACTCTGAGTTTCCCTTGAGAATCATGGAATCATTATACAGGGTGGAAGCAGGCCATTCAGCCCATCAAGTTCACGCCAACCCACCAAAGAGCATCCCATCTGGACCGACCCCATCCCTGTAATGCTACATTTCCCTTGGCTAACCCACCCAGCCTGCACATCCCTCGACACTATGTACAATTTAGCATGGCTAATCCATCTAACCGACACATCTGTGGACTGTGTGGAGGAAACCGACACAGACATGGGGAAAATGTGCAAACTTCACACAGACAGTTATCCCAGGGTGGAATTGAACCCAAGTCCCTGACGCTGTGACATAGCAGCACTATCCACTGAGCCACAATCCTGCCCTTTGCAAGGTGGTGGTAAGCTGCCTTCTTGAACTGCTGCCGTCCATGTGCCGTAGATAAACCTATAATGCCCAGAGGAAGGGAAGTCCAGGATTTTGTCCCAGCAATACTGAAGGAACAGTAATATATTTTCAAATCAGGATGCATATGGATTGGAGGGGAATCTGTAAGTGGTGGTGTTCTGTGTATCTGCTGCTCTTGTCCTTCTAGATGGAAATGGTTGTGGGTTTGGAAGGTGCTGTCTCAGGAGATTTGGTGGATTTCTGCAGCCCACCTTGTAGATGGTGCACACGGCTGTCACTGAACATCAGTGGTGGAGGGAGTCGATGTTTGTCGATGTGGTGCCAATCAAGCAGGCTGCTTTGTATTGGATGATACCAAGCTTCTTGACTCTTTTTGGAGCTGCACCCTCCAGGCATGTGGGGAGTAACCCATCACAGTCCTATCCAAATTTGACTGATCTTTTCTTCATTCATTTACAGGATTGGGCATCACTTGGTATGCCAGCATTTATTGCTCAGAATCAAATGGGGAGGCACTGTGGCTGGCACTGCTGCTTCACAGCACAGGGACCTGGATTTGATTCCACCCTCGAGCAACTGACTGTGTGGCGTTTGCACATTGTCTCTGTGTCTGCCTGGGTTCCCTCCAGGTGATCTGGTTTCCTCCCACTGTTCAAAAATGTGCAGGTTGGGTGGAATGGCCATGGGAAATGCAAGGTTATAGGGGACTGAGTTTGGGTGGGATGCTCTTTGGAGAGGCGGTACGGGCTGAATGGCCTGTTTCCACATTGTAGGGATTCTATGAATTTCTTCACTTAGAGGGTTTTGAATCTTTGGGATACTCATCCCCAGAGAGTTGTCGATACTTAGGCATTTGAATAAATTCAAGATGGATATCATCCACATGTGGGGAGGCAATGGCCTAGTGGTATCATCACGAGATTCTTAATCCAGATGAGCCCAGTAATATTCTGGGGGACCTGGCTTCAAATCCTGGCAAGGCACAGAGTGGAATTTAAATTGAAAAGAAAACTCTGGAATTCAGAGTCTAATGATGACCATTGTTGGAGGAGAATCCCATCGGGCCCACTAATGTACTTTAGATTGTTGTCCTTGCCCAAACTAACCAACATATCACTCCAGACCCACAGCAACGTAAAATCATTGAATCCCTACTGTGTGGAAGAAGGCCATTCAGCCCATCAAGTCCAAGCAGCATCTCACCCAGAAACACCCCCTCTCCTATTCTTGTAACCCTACACTTCCCATGGCTAATCCACCTAACCTGTGGATCTTTGGACTGAGAGCAAACTGCGGCACTCAGAGGAAACCCACACAGACACAAGGAGAATATGCAAACTCCACAACGATAGCCGCCTGAGAGTGGAATCGAACCCAGGTCACTCGTGCTGTAAAGCAGTGGTGCTAGCCACTGTGCCACCCATTCCTCATCGCGGAGATAAATATCAATCCCTTATTCCCAGACTGTGACTCTGCTTTAGAATCCCCAGGTTGGGGCACATCCTTCCAAAATCTCCCCTGTCAGGGCCCTGGATAATTTGAAATGTTTCAGTGAAATCTCCTCCCAACCTTCTAAATTCCAGGGATGAGATCTGCAATCTCCTCCTGGCTTCCCAGAAGGTCCAAGGATAAATCCCATTCCTGACCCAGTCCCCTCTCTCTATCATTAGACAATCCCCTCAACCCATCACATGAACTGTTGCTGGGTTTGATCATCTCAGTAAGAGTTTCAAGATGTGAAGGAGAAAGAAAGACTCTTTCCACTTTGAATCGATGCTAAAAACTGAAAAAGCAGGAAACTGCATTTCAGGAAGTCACTGGTGGTGTCTTTATATTCTTTACTCTTGCCTTGTCTCTTGTTCATGTCATTGAGGAGAACGGAGTTAAACTCAAAGGAAATGAACAGCAGAGTTTGTTTTCTCTGTTGATTAAATTCACCTTGCTTGTTCCTCTGAGAATCTGAAGAAGGGGCAAGGCGATGAAAGCTTGTGTTTTCTAATAAACATGTTGGACTATAACCTGGTGTTGTGTGATTTTTGACCTTGTCCTCTGATCACATTCAGGTTATTCCCACGAGCACTGCATGTTCTTGCTTCTCCAGGTCAGGAGGTGGCGATCTTGACAATGGTCTCACTCAGAGAGGACCCACAAACCAGGGACAGCGATAAGAGATTACAGGCTCCCCCTGGTGTCCCAGGTACTGGTTGTTGCATCACTGGCCCTGTACATAATGCAAATGGTGTGACTGATCCTTCTGATTTTTCCCAACCTCACCAGGTCTCTACAGTCACTGACAAAGCCTTTGGCTACCTTTGCCAGTTAGGGACCTTGATTGATGAGAAACAGACTTAAATGGGTCAATAAGATTTGGGAGTTACAGACACAGATTGCGAAGTGGAAATCTGATGTATGGCTCTGACAGAGACAGTGCGGGACTGGGTATTCCTGGATACAATGTGTTCAGTAAAGATAGGAGAGGGGGACAATTGTGAGAAGTGGTACGATTGGTTAAGGAGATCAGTGCAGAGCTGGAGGAAGAGGATGCCTCTGAGGGGTCAAGGACAGAATCGATTTGGCTTGAGACAAGGAACAAAAATGGTGCAATCAGATTGTTCAGAGCAGACTACAGGTCACCAACCAGTGGGAAGGATGGATAGGAACAAACTTACAAGGAACTTACAGAGAGATGCAAATAAGTCATTAGAAGGGGAAACTTAAATTATCTGAATATAGACTGGGATAGTAGCAATGAAGGACAGACGGGGCAAGTCTGATCTTAGAGTAGGATAAAAGGCCAGCACAACATCGCGAGCCAAAGGGCCTGTACCATGCTGTACTGTTTGATTTTCTATTTTCATTCCAAGATTGTATTGAGAGCATGCAGGACAAGAGTTTGTGCTCGGCCTGGATCTTGGTAATGAGTTAGGCCAAGTAGATCAAGTGTCATGGGAAGTATTTTCAGAACAGTGATCATTGTATTGTAATATTTAGATTAATTACTTACAGTGTGGAAACAGGCCCTTTGGCCCAACAAGTCCACACCGACCTGCCGAAGCGTACCCACCCAGACCCATTCCCCTACATTTACCACTGCACCTAACACTACAGGCAATTTAGCATGGCCAATTCACCTAACCTGCACATTTTTGGATTGTGGGAGGAAACCGGAGCACCCGGAGGAAACCCACGCAGACACAGGGAGAATGTGCAAACTCCACACAGTCGGTTGCCTGAGGAGGGAATTGAACCCGGGTCTCTGGCGCTGTAAGGCAGCAGTGCTAACCACTGTGCCACCGTGCCGCCCATTTAGGAAAATGATTTTTGAAAAAAAGAACAAAGCACAGTCCAGAGTAAGAATAATTAACTGAGAGAGAGCTGAGATGAACAGGGCAAAAGCAGAGCTGGATTGAATAGACTGGATCCGAAGACTGGCAAGAAAACCAGCAGCTGAGCAATGGGTTACCTTCAAAGCACAGATGGGTAGGGGGACAGTTGAGGTACATTCCCTTAAAAATAGAAGGTAGGGAAAACAAATTCAGTGCTCCTAGGATGCAAAAGGAGATAGACATTACGGGTGTCATCTCTAAATGTACTAACAATGCCCTCAGTTCCTTCATCCAGATCATTAATGTATAGCATGAATAGTTGTGGTCCCAACACTGACTCCTGCGGTACTCTGCTCGTCTGCCTTCCTGTAAAAGACCCCTTTATCCCCACTCTCTGCCTTCTTCCGACCAGCTACTCCTCTACCCTTGCCAGTATCTTGCCCCTTACACCGTGGGATTTATCTTGTGTCGCAGTGCCCTGTGCGGCACCTTGTCAAAGACCTTCTGGAAATCCAAATAGATAACATCCACTGGCTCTCCTTTGTCGAACTTGCTTCTTACCTCATCAAAGAACACTAACAGGTTTGTCAGACATGACCTCCCCTTGATGATGCCATGCTGACTCAGCCCTATTTTACCATGCTTTTCCAAGCACCCTGCAATCTCATCCTTAAATTTAAGTCTCAAATCTGACCAATGATTGAGGTCAAGTTAACCGATTATAATTTCCTGTCTTCTGCCTCCCTCCCTTATTTCTTAAACAAGGGCGTTATCTAAGCCATTTTCCAATCCTTTGGAACCCTGCAACCATCTACCCCCCTTAGCAACCTCCTCCCCCCGCCCCGACTGCAGTGATTCCTGAAAGATCACCAAACCATCACAATCTCCTCAGCGATCTCCTTCAGAAGAATCACATGTTTATGGCAGGCCCTAGGGAGGAAATACAAATGAGAGCCAAGCTGAAAGCAGAAGGTTCGGATGGGAGGTGAAAACACAAAGTAAGAGCAGCCAAGAGAGGTTAAGAATGAAGACTGGCAGCTCATACAAAGGGGAATCCTCATGTCTTTGATAGAATGCATAAACAGGAAAAAATGGAAGAGTGGGGCCAATTAGAGACAACCAATAAGATTTACACATGGAGGCAGGGAACATGACTGAAATGTTAAATGAATATTTTTGATCCGACTTTCCTCAGGAAGGAAATGCTGCCCAGGCTGTAGTGACTGAAGAGAAAACTCAGTCCTTAGAAAGGTTTAAAATTGATAAGGAGGGGCATTAGATAGACCATGCTACTTAAAGGTGATAGGGCACTGGAACCAAATGATCGGAGAATATTGAAGGAAGTGAGAGTGGAAATTGCAGAGGAACTGGATGCTTGCTCCCAGTCTTCCTCAGATTCGGGAAAGTAACAGAGAACTGGAGAATTGCAAACACTGTGCCTTTGTTTAGGTTGTAAGGATAATCCCAGCAGTTACAGACCGATCAGTTTAACTTCAGTGAAGGGCAACTTCTTGAAACAAATCTTCAATATAGAATGAATCTAGCTTCATTGAAAAATGTAGGTTAATCCCAAAGAGTTGGCATTGTTTATTTAAGAGAAGGTTCATTAAAGACAGAGAGATGATGAGAGTAATGCTGTGGATGTGGTGTATAGGGATTTCTGAAAGAATTGATGCGTTGCAACACAACAGATATGACAGGAAAGTGATATCTCATGGAATCAGCAAGACAGTAGCACCATGGGTACAAATTGTTGTAGTGAAAAAAGACCCGCGGGCATTTTTCAGGCTGAATGGTTCCCCAGTTTCTTTTAATATTCAGCCATGGGTCATGGGGGTTTACTGGTTGGCCAGTATTTGTTGCCTATCCCTAGTTGCCCTTGAGAAGGTGGTTTGGGTGGGGTTCAGTGTGGTGTTACTTGCCACTTATCAGCTAAAACTGGATATTGTCCTGATCTTGTTGCATTTGAACATGGACTGCTTCAGTACCTGAGGAGTCGCAACTGGTGGCTGAACACTGTGCAACCATTGGCAAACATCACCACATCAGTGTCAGATAGATCAGAGAGGTTGCCACTGCTCCCCTCAGAAGAAGGCTGAGAGGAGATTTGATAGAAGGTTTCAAAGTCATGAGGGCAGGATAAAGTAGATTGGGAGGAACTGTTACCCCTTATAAAAGGATGGAGAACCTGGGGGAAGGGATATAAGGTCATTTGCAAAAGAAGGAAACATGACTTGCAAAAATAAACTTCTCTCACACAGCAGAGTCCGGAATGCGCTGCCTGGAAATGTGACGGAGGTGGGTTCAATGAGGCAGACAAGAAGCATCAGATGGTCATTTAAATAGAAATAATGTGTAAGGGCACAGGAAATAAACAGAGGGGAATGGCACTGAGTCATGATGCTGATTCAGAGAGATGTGCAGACTGGATGGACTGAACAGCCTCCTTCTGCCCCATAACAATTCTGCGATTTCTTGAAACACTCAATACTGATGAAGAAAGATCAGGTGAATTTTTCTCTTTTTCCCCCACTTATGCTGCATCAAAAGCCACCCCAGAGCTCCTCTGTGTTTAGCACACTTCATTGTGGAGATACAGGAGAATGCTGAATTTATATTTACACAATTTGGAGATGCCAGTGTTGGACTGTGACGTACAAAGTTAAAAATCACACAACACCAGGTTATAGTCCAACTGGTTTAATTGGAAGCACTAGCTTTCGGAGTGTTGCTCCTTCATCAGATGGTTGTAGAGTACATGATTGTAACACACAGAATTTATAGAAAAAGTTTACAGTGTGATGTAACTGAAGTTATACATTGAAAAATACCTTGATTGTTTGTTAAGTCTCTCGTCTGTTAGAATGACCATGTTAGTTTCACTTCTTTCATTTGTAAATTGCAAAACCTTTTTTAAAAGTTACATTCTCAAGTGAATTTAACAATTGGTGTCAGCTCATATAATGTATTGAAGGTGTTAGCTCCCTGTGTGCTGCTATCTGTACCATAATATTTAGACTGATTCTAAACATTATGAAAAATGAATTAACAGAATCTTACATGGATTCATGCAGGTTTTGAGCAAAGTACGATGTAACTCTGCAAGTACAAATTCACCTCACAAATGTACATGTGTATGTGTGCATGTGTGTATGTGTGCATGTGGGTTTGTGTGTGTGTGTGGGTGGCCTTGTGAGTGTCTGTGAGAGAACGTACATATGTGTGTGCGTGCATATAGTGCAATGGTGGTCACCTGCAGTGTGACATGAGTCCATGGTCCCGGTTGAGGCCATCCCTACAGGTACCGAACTTAGCTATCAGCCTCTGCTTGGCCACTTATCGCTGCTGCCTGGCCCAAAGTCCGCCTTGGAGGATGGTTTCCCGAAGGTCCAAAGTCGAATGCCCCGAACCGCTGAAGTGTTCTCCAACTGGAAGGGCACTCTCCTATCTGTTGATTATTGTGCAGTGCCCATTCATCCAATGCCATAGCCTCTGCTCGGTTTCACCAGTGTACCATGCCTCAGGGCATCCTTGCCTGCAGCGTATGAGATAGACAATGTTGGCTGAGTCACACGAGTACCTGCATGTACATGGTGGGAGGTGTCCCCACGTGTAATGATGGTATCCATGTCCACACTCTGATACCTCTTGCAGCATCTACCGTGACAGTGTCATATGGAATTGTCCTGAAAGCCGGGCAGCTTGCTACGAACAATGATTTGTTTGAGGTTTGGGGATTTTTTAAAGGCGAGCAGGACAACTCCATCCAACTCCCTCCAATTTTGGCATCATCCGTGTAAACCTTTTATGAACCCTTTCAAGTTTCACAACATCCTTTCGATAGGAAGGCGACTAGAATTGCATGCAATATTTCAAAAGTGACCTAACTAATATCCTGTAAAACCGCAACATGAACTCCCAACTCCTATACTCAATTCTCTGACCAATAAAGGAAACCATACCAAACACCTTCTTCACTATCCTATCTGCCAGTGACTCTACTTTCAAGGAGCTATGAACCTGCATTTCAAGCTCTATTTGTTCAGGAACACTCTCGAGGACCTTACCATTAAGTGTTTAGGTCATGCTCTGACTTGCTTTTCCAAAATGCAGCATCTCGCATTTATCTAAATTAAACTCCATCTGCCATTTCTCAGCCCATTGGCCCATCTGATTAAGATTCCATTGTAATCTGATGTAAACTTCTTTGCTGTCCACTACACCTCCAATTTTGGTGTCATCTTCAAACTTATTAACTACACCTTCCACATTCACTTCCCAATCATTTGGATAAATGATGAAAAGCTGTTGACCCAGCACTGAATCTTGTGGCACTCCACTGGTCCCAGCCCTCTAAGTCTGAAAAGCAACTCTCCACCACCACCCTCTATCTTCTCCCTTCTATATCCAAATGTCTAGTCCTCCCTGTATTCCATGAGATCTAAACTTGCTACAAGTCTCCCATGGGCAACCTTGTCGTATGCCTTACTAAAGTCCATATAGATCATATCCATCACTCTGCCCTCACCAATCCTTTTGTTACTTCTCCCTCCACTGATTGTAATTTTCTTGAGTTCCTTTCTGTGTGTAGGTTTGCTCGCTGAGCTGGAAGGTTCATTTTCAGACATTTCATCACCATATTAGGTAACATCATCAGTGAGCCTCTAGATGAAGTACTGGTGTCATGGTCCGCTTTCTATTTTTGTGCTTGGGTTTCCTTGGGTTGGTGATGTCATTTCTTGTTCTTTTCTCAGGGGGTGGTAAATGGGATCCAAGTCAATGCCTTTGTTGGTAGAGTTCCAGTTTGAATGCTTAGAAGCATGGCATTCCAACTGGACCTCTAACAACAAAGACATTGACTTGGATCCCATTTACCACCCCCTGAGAAAAAAGAACAGGAAATTATGTCACCAACCCAAGGAAACCTAACACATAAATAGAAAGCAGGCCATGCCACCAGTGTTTCATCCGGAGGCTCACTGATGACGTTACCTAGTATGGCAGAAAACAAATCTTCCAGCTCAGTGAGCAAACCTACATCCAGAACCTCAACCTGAGCTACAAATCTTCTCAAAACTCGCTGAGTTCCTTTGACCCAACTTTTCCTGACCTATATCTTACTTGTAGATGCTACAGCAGGCTTCACTATCATATGAGCCATCAGGCCATTGTACAAGATACAGGCAAATGTGACTGCAAGGTTTAGCTTTTATACGATTTTCCAATTCACAATTTCTCTTCTATGATTGCTGCTAATGGATTCCTCTTCGGTTTATTGCCCCTTCACCTTAGCTAGCCTAACTCTCATACCCTCATAACTGTCTTAACTAGGTTGCAGATGTTAGCGCGGATGAAATGATATCAGTCCGAGCCCAGAGTCCAGTTCAACAATCGGTAACGTTTATTACTGCAGTAACGCCGGCGGAGACCAACCGAGGTTCGAATCTCAGCTGCTCTGCTGTTCCCGCGCGCAGCTTCATATTATATACTTTTAGTTGTCAGGATGTGTGGGATTTGAGGATGAATGGGATGATAGTTCCCCATCATCACTGGAGTAGGTGCGAATAGGCTGTTTCCTGCCATCCCAGGAGATTTGCAGGGCACGCACAATAGGGTGCTAATTGGTTTATGTAAAATGGATCCGGGTATGATCTACTTGTCTCTCTCTGTGAGGGCAGGGGCTAGCACCCCCCTTTGTTCCCTTGGGGTGTTGGTGTGTATTGGTCTGTCCGTACCTGTCTAGTGGATGCCTGTCCTTTGTGTCAGAATGGCTCCGTATCGATGGGTATGTGTGTGTTTCAGTCAGTCTCTTGATGTGATTAGGAGATGAGTTTCCATATTTAATTAATTCTGGAGTTTTGGCCCATGAGTCATGGGTAATGTTGGTCTAGTGTGGATTCTATCTGTCCTCTGTCTCCTATCTCCCAGTCACGCGGGCAGACCAGCAGCTGCTGAGTTTTTGTGGGTTTTAAAGCTACGACTGCTGTTTAAAACATAAAAATGAATTCTTATCATTTCCTGATGTAGGCATAGTCCCGTGGCAAATGCGGGGCGGCTCTGATGCCCGCTTGCACAGACACGAGTCACTTTTCACTCCTCAAACTGAAAGTAGAATTTAATCATATTATGGTCACTACTTCCCAGGGAAGAGTTCATTGAATCATCAGCGCTGCTGGAGGCGGGGCCACTGACTTCATGTCGCCATCACGTGTCTTTACTCACATGGTCAGAGCCCCGCCCCTCCTGGTCTTGCCCCTCAACATGGCGGCAATGAGGCCGTCGCTTGGTACTTTAGGTTAGATTCCCTTCAGAGTGGAAACAGGCCCTTCGGCCCAATAAATTCATACCGACCCTCTGAAGAGTAACCCACCCTCTTCTGACTTTACTACTGCACCGCTTATTCGGTAAAAAAAAGTTCAACAGACTGAAGTGAAACCGCGTCTTCAAGTTGTACTTATATTTAAAATTTATAATAATTGGAGTGCGACCAATTCCGTTGCCTTGCACGAATTCCCCCTTTTACCTCAGTAGGGGAGGGTTTTCCATACGCTCGCGTTTTTTTCGTGCGGGTGTCGGATATACCGGTTGGGGGGGTTTGGGTGGGGAACCCGCCGATGCCGGCTCCGGTGTTGACCCCGACAGCGGGGATTACGTTTGAGAGAAAGCTGTGGGTTTGCCGCTCGGTCCGACCGGCGGCGGTGTCACTGCGCAGGCGTGGGATGATCGGCCTGTTGTAGCGCAGGCGCGGTAGGGCCGGACGCGGTGTCATCGCGCAGGCGTGGGATTACCGGCCTGGGGTCGTGCGCAGGCGCGCCGCAGCTGGACAATGTATCGTTGCGCAGGCGCGGCATGACCGGCAACGGTGCACGAGTCTTTGGATCGCGGGCAATTCAAAATGAAACGGCTCAGTCTCAGAGAGAACAGCACTGTGAGGCTCGGAGCTCCTCTCAGAGTCAAATCTGACACCAAGATTGTCCAGACTGGCTTCACCTGCTATTGCAATGGAGACTGGATTCAAAGCAATTACTTTAATCCCTGCTCATCTCTGATTACGGAAAACAATAATGTAGGGAATGTGGATGTCGCTGCTGGGCCAGCATTATTGTTCATACCTAGTTACCTTTGAATAGGTGGTAGTGGGCTGCCTTCTTGAACCACTGCAGTGTGTGTGCTGTAGGTTGACCCTCAGTGCCCTTGGGTAGAGTTCCTGGATTTTGAACCAGTGATAGTTAAGGAGTGTCAGTATATTTCTAAGTCAGGATGATGAGTGGCTTGAAGGGTGCGGGATATAGGTAAAGCAGTGTTACTTCGGCAATCATAATTGCTTATGTAAGGTAAATGAACTCACACTAGTGTATAATTGTTCAGCCAAGAGCTGAGTTAACAAGAATGAAAACTATGTAAAGGAAATATATAATTGCTTTTGCATTAGCTAAAATGTGCATACAAGAATGAAATATGCCTGCAAACAATGGTAGATGTTACAGACAAATAGATAAGGTGCTGTGAGGGGAGTGGGTGTAGGTTAAGCTGGATATGCTTGTACACACAGTTACAAGCATGTTTCCTGCTTCTGTAAAAACAAAAAAAAACACAAACAAGAGGTCAACAGGCTCAGTATGGGCAAAGTATGGAAGGAAATGTTGCTTTAGCAAGCAAAGAAGCAGATGGCATTGGAGGAAGAAAGATAACGGTGGACCACAGCAGGATGTGATGAAATGGCCAAGCAAAACTTGTAATTTGTTATGCCCAAGGCCGGATGAGGCAAGAGGTAAACAGCTGGGTTTAGAGTAGTGGGAGATGTAAACAGGGGAGGAACAATGGGAGGAGGGAAAGAGAAATGAATTGTATATAAGTTGTGTACTGGTTAAACTCGATGTGCCTACCTTATAGGTACCACTCTTGCAAGAGTATAATAAACGATACTGCTGCTTTAGATCTTGTCTCGGACTGAAATGATTGAAGTGAGTCGGTTCTATTTCCCACGAGGGGAATTTGCAGGTAGTAGTGTTCCCATATATCTGCCTTTGTTCTTTTAGATGGAAGGTTTTTTTTTTGAAGGAGCTGTATAATAACTGTGATAATTGAGGAGGGAAGGAGGAGGAGGGAATAAAGGTTAAATTCATTGGCTTCTTTGGTCTACAAACACATCCGTAGAATTAGGACTACATGAGAACAGCCTCTGAGCTCCAGCTGGATACCAGTGGAGAGGTATTTTAGGAAAATTGTGTGGTAGACGGAGATGTGTGTAGATTGAAATGGAGAAAAAAACCAATTTACTTCTGTCATCATGTTGGATGTGACTTGGATAAGAGTCATTTCAAAAATGTGGCAAATCGCAAACTTGATTGGAAGGATTCACGTAGAATTTGGGAAAGATGAGTACAGATTTGAGGCAACAAGATGTTATATGAAAATTAGCAGGCACTGATGTTAAAGTACAGATTTGAGATGGTCCAGGGAGTCCCTTGTGGGCTCAGACCTGTAAGCCTCTCTTCGTTTGTCCCGGCAATCGTACTCTTTTGAGTCTGGAATAAAAACCTCTTCCAGACAGTTTAGTTTAATTTTAGTCTTCCCCTTTATTTACCAATAGTATCACTGTTACAACATAACACTGGTACCTATTAGCCAGGCTAGCTCAGGTTCTAAAACCTCAGGAGAGTAGCGACCAGCTCTGCCTTGAAGAGCCCTCGCAGGTTACTGTCACCAACAGGGTTCCTTTATACAAACTTTTACAAAAACACTGCATTTAATTAGATTTAAGCACTTAATTAGACAGACAACATTGGACAGGCAATAATTCGTAAGGAAGAAAAGTTAATTGACAGGTTTGTGTGTGCCTAATTGATCACTCCTACAGGCCTGGAGCCATTCATCAGGTGGGAAAAACAGATTCAGCCGAGTCAGGTGCCTGTTGGTGAGACAAGTCCCTACTATAAGGAGGCACCAATCTAAGCGGGAGAAGTTGTAAGGTAACCTTGCATTGCTCGCATGTCAGGTATCATGTTTTACAAAATGGCTTCTTAGCGAGGAGGGCAAACTTTGACTGTAAAAAATGGCTTCCTCATAGTTTGTGTCAGAATCTCTTCAATGTTAGGGTGAGAATAATTTTTAAGCTAGGAGCAGACTTTTGCTTTTTATCTTAAGAAAAGAATAATTCTGAACCTGAGGCTGAATTGTTACTGTAAGGTTGTATTTTAAATGATTCATTTGTTTTGAATTAGACACTTTTTCTTTTCAGAGTTGTGATTCAAATTCAAATAGGACATAAGATCCGACTCGTTAGAATTGACAGTGGGGCAGTCCTGGTCTGTAAGAAGAGCAAGTAAGTTAAAGCTTCATCAATATTACCTTTTACAAAGTTTGCATTTCATAATCAGCGATGGTTACTCAAAATAATCATAAAGCCCCAAAATGCAATTAAATTTAAAACAAGGGTTATGGGGATAAAACCGGAACAGGTTACTGATTGTGGATAATCAGCCATGGCCGTAATAAATCGTGGTGCTAGCTCGAAGGGCCGAATAGCCTATTCCTGCACCTATTCTCTGTATTGAAACCACAGCAAGTAAGTGTGCATTTGAACCAAACCACAAAGAGTTAATTTTTTATTGGCTTTGGCAATCTCAGCATTAAAATGTTCTTCACTCATTCTCTCTCTAGTGTCTTTTTGAACACCCAGGTTAGGGACTATAACAGAATAATGTTTTTCCCTTTCTGTTTGCCTGTCTTGCAAGGGTAATAAGAATCCAGTATAATTGATATGACCTGACCATTAATTACAAGGCTTTTGACATGCTTACAGGATGATACCAAGTCGAAGATCACAATCAAACACTGTCATTAATTTCACAAGTGAACACCCGTGAATGTTATCACTCTGTGTCCTGTTTACACAGATTCATTGCTGTTAAGGCAAATGTTCTTAATTGCCTTGGTGCATCCTGTTACCATTTGGTGAGAACAGATGTTTTTATCTTCTGCACATCCTGGGTTCCCCCTTTTGTGGCCTGGCGCCTCACAGGCTGTCTGTTTATTTTCTACTGTGCAACAAATGTGTTCTATAATTCAACATTACATTTAGTCAAAATGTTTAAGGACAAGTTTTAAGGCTATAAACTTTCTCATTCCCTCCTTTTGTCATTTCATGGCAACTACACAGCTTATACAAGTATAATTAATCCATTCAGTCGATTTGTATTCTCAATAATTTGAGTGCTTCCTCTTGCGAGTCATTGTCCAGAGGATCAGAGTCAGAAAGGTACTGGATTTCAGCATAGACATTCGAACGTGGAGCTACAGGGATAGACAAGGGTCGATTAACAAGATTCCTCTTTGGCTTAGGCGAAAAGCAATGTACGGTCCATTCCATGCATAAGTGGACGACACTGTATATTCCTAGGATGAGACTGGGGACTATCAGTACGTTCCACACAGCGACCAAAGCTAGCAAGTAATACTCCATCCATATGGATCGGACGATGGTGCGGCAGGTGTCTTCCCTGCATCTTGACCCGTTTTGTTGATAACATCTAAGTTGTCCAAAATGTCTTCAGAGCAATCATTGATATAGGCGCAACATTGCGGGCCAATAACAGAACAAGCGCCTCCTTTAGCAAGGGGGAAATCTAGCAGGAGCCAATTCTGAAGTGTTACCATCCGGGTCTCCTGTAACTGTTTGTTCACCAGCTTCAAAGCGTGGGCAGTTGAGTTGGCAAGTTTTTTGATGTCGTATGCAAGGTCACTTATCTGATCTCGGGCCATCTCAACATCCCAGCCAGGAATAAGTCCTTCCAGCAACTTGGGTCACCAGGTTTGTTGATGGAAGAAGTTGTCTAAGTCCCATTTGTTTTTCCTCTCCTTTTTGTTCCATACTGCTTCACATGTTGGGAGGCATTCTATTCATCATCTACCTCAGGTACTTCATGGTGGAGGGTAAAAAGTGGTAAATTTTGTCCGGGGGCACAACATTCGTACCAGTCATTGGGTAAATATGGGTAGCCTTTGTTTACACATCACCAATGAAGGCTAAAAGGAGTTCCAAAGGCGCACTTCTGTGAGTGAATGATGAATCCACTCAGGGCTAGAGCTGAATCTTGTAAACAGCGGGTGCTATCAAACGTTTGGTTGTCCAAGTGTATTAGTGGATGAAGAGCAGGAGTATGACCAGTGTCTTTGATAACCTTTTTAGACAGTGCTGGCTTCACTTTCCCCATGTCGTGGGTACCGGAAGTTCTTTCAACGCACCATTCTAACAGCGGAACAGCGTTAACGTTGAATCCTTGACGTTTGTCAGTGCACTTCACCCAGCGATATGCTACTTCTACCGAATGGGTTTTGCCATCATAAGTGAGGGGTTGCATAAGTGTGTGAGTCCCATTTATACACTGGACATCAGAATGATGGAAGAGTGAGCAAATAACACATGGATCGAGGGTTTAGCTTGAATAAAGAAACCATTGGTAACAGATGGGAGATTGGGAGTACATAGTATTTTTGGTCTTTGTTCATCTTTCCAGCTTGTCGTCTTAATTACAGTAGCTACTGAATATAGGAACAGAGAAACCTCAGTTATCCGAACGAGATGGGCAGGCGCTATTTCATTCGGATAATTGATTATTCGGTAAAGTGATTTCCTCTGGGGTGCGGAGTTTTCTGTGAAGTCTGTTCCCCATTCAGGAGACTCAGCAAAAGCACATTGTACGTGGGAACCTGCCTGCCCAACCCCAACCCCGTCCGATCCCACCCAGCAGCCCCATTGCTGCCCCCAACCTTGTCCGCGCCCCACCGCCTGGCCCCAATCCCACTCCCCGAACCCTGCACTCCCGTCGATCCCTACCTACCGTCCGAACCCCTGAGCACGCCCCCCCCCACCCCCCGAGGGGCAGCCAGACTGTACACCAACAGGAAGACTGCTGCTGCCTTTGTGGGATAAGTCTCCAAATAGCGCACAACTTTTTGACAGGTTCCGCCTCTGCCCTGTACAGGGCAATGTTGGAGCGATAATCTGGGGATGGAGGGTTTGGGGTTCACCCCTGTGTAGAACTCCAGGGAGAGTGTTGGAGGAGAGAGAGGGCAGGAGGTCAGTCATTTGAAGATGGTGCCTGGACTGGTCAGGACTGTCCTCGGCAGCATTTCAGTGAGCCGGGTTTGCTTTTAATCATTGTACCTGTAAACAGAAGACGTGATCAGGGTTGAAATCGCTCTTTGACGTAATGTTTCTATTGGGACCTTAAGATCAGCTTCGGATAATCTGATTATCGGATAATTGAGGAACCTGTGTAAAGGTATTTCTGTCAGTGGTATAGGTCAGATAGGAGAAGGTGCCATCGAGAAGGCATAGGTTGTCTGTCTCATGGGAATAGGTGGCTGAGGGTTTGGTGATTTCGGTACTATGTGCTCAATACTGCAATCTGTACGGTTCATTTTGAGAGGGGAACAGACAAACATTTCAAAGTAACAGTTTTCGGTTGATGGAGTGGCTGAGGATATGGAATTGTGCCATCTCATGATGGCTGGCATGGAAGTGTTGCGAGGATGTCAATAAGGTCAAGAGTGATGTTTGGATACAAAATGTGAGCAGTTTAACTGAGCTTCAGCTGGGCAGCTGCATTCATAACTTCCAATGGTATTAGTACGGGTTTCATTTATACAGTTACATTGGGGTTTCGCCAGTCTGAGATATCACAGATGGGTCGGTTACATCTGGACGTATGTACTTGGGTTCGGTTTTTGTTGGATACCTGTATCAGTACTAACACAGGATTGTGAGGGGATACACGCTTGCAATGTCCTTTGTCGACCCATGTTGAACATCCTTCTACTTTTACTGCAGTTCCAGTTGTCAGAAAAGCTTGATAAGGATCTTTCCAGCAAGGGCCCAATTTTTGATGATTAATGTCTCTCAATCATACGTAGTCACCAGGGTTGACGTTTTTAAATGTTGGAGCTCTTTCTTCTTCCTTCCCTAGTACTCAACAGGCTGCTTTGACCTGTTGATGATGGGGCTGCAATGCTTTGGTCAGCTTAATCAGGTACATGTGCATTTCTTCTGCCATGACATGCCCATCAACAGGGTGTTGGGGAGTTAATGGTGCAGACCAGGGAGTCCTCGGGGGCTTTCCATATATCAGTTCAGCCGCCGAGAATCCCATCTTTTTCTATGTCATGGTTTTCTCATATTAAAAAGAGCATTTGGGAGTACTTGCAGCCAATGAAGGCCAATTTCTTCTACCAACTTGCTTAGCTGACCTTTTAAATAACATTTGGCTCTTTCTACAATTCTCGCTGCTTGGGGATGGTTGGCACAATGGAATTTCTGACTCGTATTCAAGCTCTTACATAGTGGCTTGGTTAGCTCCGCACAGAAGTGGGAGCCGTTATCGGAAAATACCGTTAATGGTATTCCAAATCTGGGTATGATTTCCCTTAACAGAATTTTACAAGTAGTTGTTGCTGTCAGTCAGTACAGGGATAAACTCCAACCCTTTATTAAATACATTAATTACCACTCAGCAATACTTATAACAATGGCATCTAGGGGACTGTCTAAAATCTCACTGGATAGTGTTAGAAGGTGCACTTGGCACGGGCATTTCACCTGGGGGACACTTCACTCCTTTCCCGAGATTAATGTTTTGACAAATTTGGCAATTTGAAGCTGCTTGTTTTGCTTTTTCTTGCAGGTGGGGATTCCACCAAGTTTGGAGAATTCTGTCCACCATTCCCTCCTTCTCCACATGTGTATGTGTATGAACATAATCAACTAGAATAGGCAGAAGTGAATCGGGCAGACATGTCTATTCTCCCAGCGTAACCCAAAGCTTATTGTAGCTATTTACATAACAACCTTGGTTCATCCATTTTGTTTTCCCTAATCAGAGGCGTCCCCCAATGGATCCGAATTTTTTCTTGGTCAGGCATTTTTCTCGGTGTCAGAAGAGGAAATAGGAGAGTCTCCCTTTGATTTCCGATTCGTCAGTTGAGTAACCATGTCTTTGCTCAAAAACTGGTTTCTCAGCAGCTGTGTCAGCGGCATTGTTGCTTTTAGTGACATTGGCAGCATCAGAGGAGTGAGCCGAACGTTTGATAATTGCCAATTGAAAGGGAAGTTGACTAGCACTGAGGAGATTAGCAACATAGGCAGCATTGAGGATCGGGGTTCCTGATGAGGTAAGGAAGCTGTGCTGCTGCCAGAGTTCATCATGGGCACATCCAAAGGGAATCAGTATAGATATGAGCTGACTTTCCTTCAGCAAGTATGCAGGCACAAGTGAGAACAAGGAGTTCAGCTTGCTGGGCGGAGCAGGGTGGATCGACGGAATAAGCTTCTGTTGCATGGGACAAAGTGACAATTGCATATCCTGATAGGTGTTTGCCCTCTGGAGATATAGAAGAAGAATCATCAAATGTAGTGTGATTAATGTAACAGCAGTATTTAAAGGGGAGAAGTGGATTCTGAAGTAATGAAATCTCATAGCAACTTAGATGAGCCGCAGTTAGGTGTTGAGTATGTTTAGAAGTAAGCAAGGATACCACGGAATGCGAGGTACAGACTTCTACATTTTGATGTAAAGTTATATTAAAGGCAGCCAATACCATAGGATGGATGGAGGGGAGAATCTGGGTGCAGGAAGGCATACCCTGAGCAAACAGGGTCAATCTTCGTGAAGTAATAGGCAACAGGGCACCAAGAGGAGTCATGTTGCTGGGTAAGAACCGCTGTAGCACAGGTGTCAAGGATAGAAAAGGGTTTTGTGCAATAAAAGGGTAAACCTGCTGAGGTCCCTGGGGAGGGTGACCAAGAGGTTGCCAGCTGCTTCCACTCCAGCGATCAACCGGAGGCTGCTTTGGGAAAGGGCAGTTCTTGGACCAATGTCCAGGTTGATTACGGTTGAAACAAATGTGTGATTGTTGGGGAACTCGAGGGGCTGGGGGAGGTAGTGAAGACTAGTGAGAGGATGTATAGGGAGTAAAGGACATTGTGGACTGTTGGGGAGGATACAGAGGAGGACCCCAAGATCCATTGGGATGTTGTGAATCCACGGTATCAGTAGAATGCCACAGACTGTCTGTAATTACTAATTAGGAGGCAGGGTTGGAATTGCCAGCCTGTACGTTGGCCTAATCCTTCTCATCGGAATTTTAAATTGTATTAGTTTGAATTCAACTTGCACTTCTGGTTGTTTTAAAGTCGAACTGAAATACTTTTTTTGAAAAACTAGCAAGGTTTCGGTTCTTTCAGCAGGGCATCAATTCCTTTCACCATCTGGTTAAAGAGTACGAGCTGCTTTTAAAAGCAGCAGTTCGATTTGATCAAAATCAGTGGCCATAAGTTCACTTATCAGTGCAATTGTAGCACTCCTTACACACAGGGACAAATGATTCATTGGGGGACGTGTATGGCCCTTGGCACGTTGATCCTCAGAGTGGGGTGGGGAGTTGTTTTAAAAAATTCTCAAGGTCAAGGACCAGGCTCGCAGGAAAGTAGTCTGACACAGAACAAACAGCCAAGAGGCGAGTCTGCTAGAATATAAGTGTTTTTATTCCCCGCAGCGTCGCCACAACCAGTCTCGTACTTACAACGGGTCTGGTTTATACTCACTCTACGTGTTACCGGAACTGGGAGCCGTCAGTTCTCGTAGAGCGGTTGCCAACAACCCACGCTCGGCGGTTAAACGCAACCCCGGAGCAGACTCTACCGAACTGGAGACTTTTCCAGCTGATATACTCTTTTCCAGATATAAACATTCATGTGAACAGCAGAGCAAGGCTAAAAAACACATTCCATTCTGGTTACATACAGATAGGAAGATTCACACGGGAAGGTGTATAATAAGATTCACACGGGACTAAGCGACACCTTCCATTTTCGGTTAGATTCACACATGTATTGGGACACAATTTTAACCCTTTCACCACATTCCACTGCTTGGCCCAATACATGTGTTGCATAATGATTCACACATGTATTGGGACATAATTTTACACCACATTCCACTGCTTGGCCCAATACATGTGTTACATTATGCCCATATGTATTCTTTCTAACAAGCGCCTACGTACACGCCAAATATACAAGCAAGTCAGGACATTACAGCATGTTAAAATCACCAGGACCGCTACCAGGATCGACAAGGGTGGGAACAGGAATGTCCCCGCAGTGGAGGACATACCACTCAATATGTCCCACCAATGATGAGCTGACTCCACGTCCACTACACGGGCAGCATGTACTACCTCCTGTCCATGTATAAAGGTAGACACCGTAACCTTGGTGACATTGGTTTGATGCTTTCGTAATATCTGCTTAAGCTCCTCGGATCGGTCCAATGCTCGCTTAAACCGATCCAGGGAAATGTTCCAAGGATTCATCAGCACTTTCCACTGCACCTTGGTAAAGTGGCGAGCACTGCTATAAGTGGTCAACAAATAGGTGTGATTCTGCCAGTGCCACTGATAGACATTTGAGAGGCATCCCGAGAACGGTGCTGAGGGAAGCATAGGATGTGGATTATTGGTAGCCACACAGAGCGTGTGTGGCCCAATCTGCCACATCATGTCCCTTGGAGTCTCAACAGTCCATTCGCACAGGGCCGTTCCCTTAGTCAAGCAAGGGTCCCGATACCTGTCCATCAGTAGGCAAGTTTTCCCCTGATCAGTCTGTTCACAAGCGGACAGATCATAGGTAATATTGGTATCTGGGCTAAACCACTGTCCCCTTGTCTTCAGAAAATAATATCCAGAAGATGTAATCACTGGTAATACATAATATCGACAGACCGTAACAGTGTGGGTTACATTCATGGTAACAAAGTATCCGTTACACATAGTTGCGTTACACCATGTTCGCTCTGGATGGGTTATCATCCACAATTTCTCAGATACATTCCATAGTCCCCTCCACGCCTGTACATTGGGGGATGTTACCACACGCAAAAAGCGTTCTTTCTGTATTCGAGCATGCAACATTTGAATATGACAGGCAGTCCAATTTAACTGAGCCGTAATGTTCTCAAACAGTTCCTGAGTGGCACCCCAGACATCCAGTTCCCATTGCAGAGATCGTATCATTATTTCAGCTGTCTCTCCTTGAGTCATCATTACGGGTGGCATCCACCTTCCAATAGTATGTAGTCCTTGTGAGGTGGCCTGTCCCGTGTTAGATAATTTAGTACGGGTCACCTCAGAGTCAATGGCATTCGAGATACCCATAACAGTTCCTGCGCCTCCCAGCAGGGTGTCGTACCACGCTCGTCGCCGCCTCTTGGTATGACACTCGGGTATGAGGGGCAACTGTACCCGCCAATGAACATCAGTGTGCAGTACCGCCCGGGCCATCTGTTGACAAGTTGACATAATAGGGGCCAACTGTGTTCGATGCGACCGCACGCCCCCCGTGGCTGGCCCGCCCCGCGTGGGGTTTAATAACGCCTCAGACGGGGCGTTCGTCGAGGGCAGTACCATTATTAACCACATGAATCGATGACGATTCCGAATATCGGTGGCATTGCGCAGCCACAGATCTTCCCCCCGAGCTGTGACGCTCCAATGAGTCCCCGTTGTCCCGCATGTCTGGGTGCGTCGGTCCCACAAACACGTCTTGACTTGGGCATTTACCACCAGGGTGCAATTAGGCGGTATGAACGATATGTCATATTTTTCCCCATCCCGGCGCATGTAGCACTGTGCACACGTGTACAATTGACAGTCGCTGGTGAGAGTCAGAACAACGCACTGCTGACCGGGTTCACATGTAAAATTGTCCTGCGTCCGTCGCTGGCTACTGGCCTCCCACCGCACCTCATGGCGGGCGACCGGTACCAGCGTCCAGGCCGTGATACCGATGCCCTGGAGTGGCCATCCGATCGCGAACATCGCCAATAGGAGTCGCAATCCCCATGACCACCCCATGTTCAAGGCGGAGGGCCAGCCTGCGGGTGCATAGCAATTACAACATTATTTAGGTCTCACGTAAGTAGCACTGGTCCGCCGGGACGTTTGCCCAGGTCGGGTCCCCGGGGTACATAATGGTGACCAGACTGTCCTTCCCCTGTGCTATGATTTTGGCCGGCCTGGGGGGGCCGGTGGTCTGGCGCACCCATACCTTGGCCCCCTTAGTGTCAGTAGACCCAAATCCCCCCGTCCCACGCTCAGTAACCGTAACGGGAGCTCCCGTCTCTTCCACCGTTGTAAGGTTACATGGCTTAATGACCAATTGCGCTATTCTGTCCCCCTTCTGTATCACGTAAGGTTCAGCGGTGATGTTGACCAGGATCACCCCCAACTCCCCTTGGTAGTCTGCGTCAATTACGCCTGCCATCACATCAATCCCCTTTAGTGACAGTCCCGACCGCGGGAGGATATGCCCATAGGTTCCAGGGGGACAAATCAATCCTAACCCGGTCTTAATCACCGTAGGTTTCTGTTGGATCAAAGTCTGGGCAGTTAGTGCTCGTAGGTCCAGTCCAGCCGAAGCCGGCGTGGCCCTTACGGGAATATCAGCTTCCTCAGCGAATTTCCACATTTTAATAGGCTGAGTCTTTGGGGTATCACATACTCGTATCATCCTATTCAAGGGTGTTACCCCATTTCCTAATGGGCGGTTATTAATTTGTTTCACCACCCGAATTAGTTGCTTCTTCCAACCTGTTAAGTCATTGCAACCTCCTGCTTTTCGTAGTGAGGACTTCAGAAGCCCATTCATTCGTCTATAAGTCCCGCAGCTTGTGGGTGATAGGGTACATAATAAACCCATTCCACGTGGTTATCGTGACACCACTGCTTTACCGCCCTTCCTGTGAAATGGGAGCCATTGTCACTCTGGACCTGTATGGGCAATCCATAAAATTGTTCAATCAAATCTAAACATCGCAAGGTAGCCTGTTGATTGTTGTGACGACAGGGATGGGCTACCAAAACCCCAGACAGTGTCCACAGCTGTACATATGTGGTTACATCCTTGTGAGGAGGGTAAGGGACCCACAAAGTCCATTTGCCAGCTCTGTCCCGGACCATCCCCCCGATGGATATGTCCCATCATGTGTTGGGGCACTCCCTGCCGCTGATGTTGACACTGCTCACACTGGTTTACTGCAGTCTTAACATCATCTACCATAAGATCTATTCCTCGGTCTCGAGCCCATTGCAAGGTTCCTTGCACTCCCCAGTGCCCAGCCTTAAGGTGTGCCCATCTAGCTAGGTCCACTGAGGTGCCCCTTTGCACCATCATGGTTCGGACGATACCATCCACATATCGGTTATGTAGAGCTTCCACATCATTTCGAGATGTATGGGCATCTACGTGGGTGATGTATATGACCAGGTATTGAGCTTTCTCCCATATATCTTCCCATAACTGTTTATCCCATACTTCCCTATTCTGGATCATCCACTGATTGGCCTGCCAAGTTGGCATCCATTGTGTCATGCCGTTAACCACTGACCACGAGTCAGAGAACAAACAAACTCCCATGACCCCTGCTTGCATGACTACCATATGCACTGCTTTTAATTCTGCCCACTGACTACTTTTTCCCTCCCCTAATTCTTCTAGGGTAGTGCCTTGTTTTGGGTTAAAGGCGGCAGCTTTCCATCTACGCTGTCCCGCTTTCCATTGGGCTGACCCATCTACGAACCAAGCCGTGGCTTGTTCATCCGGGGTCAGTTCATCATACCGTTTTCCCATCTTAACGGGTGATTCCTTGTATTCAATCACCTCAAACCATTTTTCCCCTTCCTCAGGGGCCTCCGCCACTTGCTCATGTAGGACTGACACTCCTTTCTGTCCAGTCCGCACTCTCTCCGACACATACCATTTCCATTTAATGATGCTGCTCTCTTGGGCAGTTCCTATTCGGTGGGTAGTGGGGTCACTAAGTACCCACGGAAGAATAGGGATAGCTGTTCTCATGATCACTTCATGTCCAATGGTCAGGGCTTCGGTCTCCACCAAGCCCCAGTAGCATGCTAATAACTGTTTCTCAAAGGGGGTATACCGTCCCCCTGCCGGGGGTAATTTTCGGGACCAAAATCCCAGTGGTTTACGGGTTCTTCCCTGTTTTTGCCATAAGCTCCAATTGGCATAATCCCCCTGTGCTGAGACTTGCAGTTCTACAGGTCCTGACTGTATCTTTCCCAAGGATACAGCTTGCTGTATCGCTTGCTTGGCCATTTCAAATGCAGTTTGATGGACCTCCGTCCATTCGAACGCTGCCTTTTTCCTCGTAACTCGATACAAAGGTTTTAAAATTTGTCCTAAATGGGGAATATGCTGTCTCCAGAATCCGAATAACCCAATAAATTGCTGCACGTCCTTCTGTGTGTGCGGGATGGCAAAGACCTGAATCTTATTTTTAGCTTTCGCAGTGATTTCCCTTTCCCCCTTGTTCCACACGATTCCTAAGAATTTTACCGTTTGTGAGGGACCCTGGATTTTGGCTGGGTTGATCTCCCACCCATATCCTCGCATATGTTGAACCAGTTGGTCCAGCAATTCCTGAACCTGCTTCTGACTTGTCCCCTGTATCATCATATCGTCAATATAGTGCGAGATCATCACTTCGTCAGGCACTTTAAAGGCAGCCAAGTGTTCTGCAACTATCCGGTGGCAGATAGTAGGGCTATGCAGATATCCTTGGGGCAATCGCGTGAACGTGAATTGTCTACCCTCCCAAGTGAATGCGAACTGTTCTTGCCTATCTTCGGGAATAGGAATTGTGAAGAAGGCATTAGCCAAATCAATTACTCCGTACCACACCCCTGGATGATGTTGGATTCGTCCTATAATAGTGACGGCATCCGGGACCGCTGCCGTCAAGGCCGGAGTGTGACGGTTTAGTTGCCGATAATCTACCGTCATCCGCCATGACCCATCGGCTTTATGTACGGGCCATAAGGGGTTATTCCACGCCGTGGTGCATGTCCTAAGCACTCCCGCTTCCAAATAATCCTTAATTGTGGCGGATATTTCTTTATGTCCGCCGGGAATCCTATACTGTCTAAGACTTATTACGCGATCGGGATGGGGAAGGGGTCCATTTTAACCTTTCCCACTAACACCGTCCTACAGCGCAAAGCCATTTTCGTGATTCCAAATTCAAACTTCCCTTGTTGGAGGTGAAGTGTTAAACCGGCCAGAATGTCCATTCCCAGGATCCATTCTCTAACCGGTGTAATGATAATTGAATAAGTTTTAATGGGCATTGTACCTATCTTTAGGGGCAATTGTACTGTTTTTCCTTCAATCAGATTACCTCCCAGCCCAACCAGCGTGACTGGGGTTCCTTTAAACTTATGGGGCGTCCCATAGATTAAGGTGGCCTCCGCCCCTGTGTCCACTAGAGCCATAACGGTTTGGACGGATTTGCGCCAATAGATAGTCAATGATACATGAGGTCGAATGTCGTCTGCTGACCATTGGCTCGTTCGTGGGCAAACCCTTGGGGCTTGGCCCGATTCCTATTGTTCCTCCCATTCATCTTCCCCGGACAGCACTGGGTAAAGACGTTTGCCTCGCCCTTCTTTGTTCTTGCCTTTCTTACTAGGTTTCCGGCCACGCCTATCCACTTTATAACACTCTCGGAGGGGAGGCCGTACCTCCTCCTCCTCCTCGTCCTCCGAGGATTCCCACCGCTGGGAAGTGGAAGTTCTACCCCTTCGAGGCTCATTAACAACCGGACCCCGTGTCTGACATTTTTGTGTTAGTAATTCCACTAGGTCTTCCATAGTGGGTCGGGACTCCGTCTCTACCCGGGACACCTTCAGTCCCTTTCGTCTGCATAAGTCTTTTAATTCCGGTGTAGGTAGGCCATCAATCTCCGATGCTGGGACCTGCGCCCGTATCAAAGCTTGCCACAAAGCACTCCGTGAGGGGCCTTGGTTACTTCCTTGATTAGGGTTTACTTTTCCCCCTGCCCGAGCCTCAGGGCGACGCCCCTCCGTGCCCCCCTGAGAAGCACGGGTTGTGGGTCCCCAATCCCCCAAACCACCCATCTCCCTCATCATACTACGGGCATCTCCTAGGGTTTCTCCCCGTCCACTCAACATTATGGTTAATAACAGTGGTTTATAATGGGGGGGGGGCAGTCTTCACTAGGTGGTCTCTAGTCTGTCTACTAACATTTGTGTTATCTACCTCGTCCAGCACTCCCAGCAACAGGGCATCCCGCACACACAAACGGGTTAGCCTCTGAACCCCTTCCTTAATCGTTGTCCAAGTTCCTTCCAAGGGGGGCCAATCGGACGGGAAGGGATACTGTTCGGCCACTGCCCTGGCATACATCCCAAATAAGGTCCCCATACTGCGATCTATTACCATATCCTTGGCTTGTCTGCGGTACCCCAGGTCTATGGCAGCATCCTTTGCTAATCCACCAAACTTGGGAGCATCCTGATAGTCTACCTGCACTTGTTGCCCCCCTTCCTCGAGGAGCCGAATTAGCCATAGCTCTAACGGCTCCCCAGGATTACGTCGGGTTTTCTGGGTGATAAACAGCACCTCATCGGTAGTGAAGTCTTCCGTTAATTCTGCGGGAGGCTGAGCCCGCGGTAATTCATGCATAATTGCCTCCCCTTGTTCATCCCGTATAGGGTTTCCTTCCTCATCTAACATTACCTCCCGTTGCACTGGGAGACGTCTCTGAACCTGCTTTCTCCTAACCACTGGTTTAGCTTGGAGTACGGGTGGGTCCTCTTCGTACTGATCATCTGAATCTCCCCAAATGTTCCCATCCCAATGATCGATATCCCACCGATCCCCGTTATTTAACTGGGCTACAAACGCCCGTACTTGTACCGGGTCCGGGGTTCGAGGGACCTTCCTTTTCTCTTTCCGTTTCTTAGCAGACAGATACATAATAGTTCGTCCTGCTAGTTCAGTTAATGCTGTCAATTCAGCTTTTAACTTCATAATTTCCTGCCTCAACATAGAGGCATCTCCCGAACTGAGTCCCTGCTCATGTTTCAGGAGGGCTAATTCTGCTTCAGCTTTTTGGCGCTTGTCTGACTGTTGTCTACAAGCCGCCGCACAGGCCCACATCCTCCGCTGTACCCCAGGCAATGGGTTCTTCGGCAGGACTGGGATCCTCTCAAGGGTGGACAACAGCGACCCTGGGGTTCCTACGCCCTCGGCCTCCCAGTTCTCCGGTCGCCCCCCACCATTTCTCAACCAAACTGCCACGCCATGCCACGGCCCATGCCATCCCGGGACGGTCGGGACCTCCACAGTTTGTTCCTCTGGTTTCTTAGCCTTTTTCCAAAACATTGTTCTGTATCAAAATCTTTCCTCAATTGCGATTGATCCTGCCGACTACGCCAAAATGTTTTAAAAAATTCTCAAGGTCAAGGACCAGGCTCGCAGGAAAGTAGTCTGACACAGAACAAACAGCCAAGAGGCGAGTCTGCTAGAATATAAGTGTTTTTATTCCCCGCAGCGTCGCCACAACCAGTCTCGTACTTACAACGGGTCTGGTTTATACTCACTCTACGTGTTACCGGAACTGGGAGCCGTCAGTTCTCGTAGAGCGGTTGCCAACAACCCACGCTCGGCGGTTAAACGCAACCCCGGAGCAGACTCTACCGAACTGGAGACTTTTCCAGCTGATATACTCTTTTCCAGATATAAACATTCATGTGAACAGCAGAGCAAGGCTAAAAAACACATTCCATTCTGGTTACATACAGATAGGAAGATTCACACGGGAAGGTGTATAATAAGATTCACACGGGACTAAGCGACACCTTCCATTTTCGGTTAGATTCACACATGTATTGGGACACAATTTTAACCCTTTCACCACATTCCACTGCTTGACCCAATACATGTGTTGCATAATGATTCACACATGTATTGGGACATAATTTTACACCACAGGAGTTCAGGCAATATTTTGTTTTATGTAGTGTGTTCGCCTTGGCCTTGCTGTGGGTGAGTTTTGAGGGGGGACCCGGAGGAAGTCGGCTGACAGGACGGGAGGTGTAAAATATTTCCTCCTCAGAATCAGTGTCCCATTCCTCATCCACAGATGGATCAGGATTCTTTAGTAACGGGTCTTTGGGAGAGGTGGGGTATAAGGAACTGTCTTTGTTGTCAGTCTGGTCCTGCGCGGCTACAGCTGCAGTCTGTTTTTTATTCACCGGTTTCCCTTTTCTTTGGGGCCCCTGACATTTCAGCAAGGGTTCTGAATCTTTACTTTGTTTTATTTTCTCCCTAGCCAATTCCAGTTCTGCTTCTAAATCATGTGCTTCACATTTGCATTTTAGTTCTGTCCAATCTAGTTCAGACCCTTCCTCAGTTAATGGACTAATTCCCCTTTTAATACAGTTTTGTCTCCATGATGATTGCATGGCTTTTTCCCATTTTTCCCTATCTACCTTTTTCCACGCTGATGTGGCTTCTTTCTGTTTACTTCCCTTTTTTCCCCAAATTCCTTGTTCACTTTTAATGTGCACCCATATTTATCCTATTTATTTTAAATCTTCACAGAATTACTGATCTACAGGGGCTCCAATCCCACAAAACACAGGGGCCTCTAACCCCACAAGATTCGGTTTTTAGTACCTATTTCAACGATCTCATTTAGGGTTCCGTCCGGGTACCGTGAGAATGAAATGGGGGAAGCAGCACACAAAGGTGCAGACCGAGAGCAATCGAGGTATAATCTTACCTCGTGGACCCATTGGTCTCGAGTCCGACCCTTAGGTGAAGCTCCTCTTTTCCAGTTTCATTCAAACGTATCCCTTGTTGGAGCCCTGCTTGCAGTGCCAAATTGGTAAAGTACAGATTTGAGATTGCCCAGGGAATCCCTTGTGAACTCAACCTGTAACCCTCTCGGTTCATCCTGGAGATCGTACTTTTGGAAGTCTGGAATAAAACAAAAACCTCTTCCAGACAGTTTAGTTTAATTTTAGTCATCCCCTTAATTTACTAATAGCATCACTGTTACAACATAACACTGACACCTATAAGCCAGGCTGACTGGATTCTAAAATCCCAGGAGAGTAGGATATCGCTCTTCCTTCAAGAGCCCTGGCTGGTTACTCTGTTGTACTATCACAAACAGGCTATCGTTATACGAACGTTTACATATGCTGTACTGTCAAGAATATGCTTTCTTTAGACAAAAAGTTAACAAAAGCACTGCTTGTTCTGAATGAGACAGATAACAGTGAAGGACAATAATTCGGGAGAGAAGTTAATTGATACCAAGTTATTAATTTCACAAAGGGACAGCTGTGAATGTTATCACTTGGTGTCCTCTTCATGCAGATTCACTGATGCTCAGGAAAATGTTCTTAATTGCCTTACCCTCCTGCCTCTCTATTTTCTGGTGGACAGCAAATGTGTTCTATAATTCAACATTACATTTTAGTCTAAAAGTTTCAGGACAAGTTTTAAGGCTCTAGACTTTCTCAAACAAAACTTGAGAGCTTGCCCAAGTCTGGTAAGGAGGACTGTTTGGCAAACTTGAATAAAGACAAGAATGAAGAAAGCATTAATGGACTGATGTGTTCAGAGAAAAGGCATCCAAGGCAGCACTGGAGACAGACACCAATATTAACGCTGATGTGTCTGTGTGTTCTTCCAGTACACAAAGGGAGGACTTTTCACGAAATATCCACAAGAACTCTTCAACTCCTCTGTTGGATTTACTGAACAGGGAAAAGGACCAACTCAAGGCTCAATTTAAAGTACCATTCCTCGAGCCTCAATCTGAGGAAATTAATGAGGAGCACATGGACATTAAAGCAGAGGAACCCAAAGGACAATCGTGAGGATAGTGAAGGCTTTAAAGGAGATGATCTGAAGAGCAGTGATTCAAAGGCCAATTCTTTGGTTGATATGATACTATCTTCCTTTGTCAAGGCCGCTATTGAACAATTGCAAGAAATCACAAAGTCTGTAGCTGAGAAGGTTTGGCTTACTAATCAATGATTCCAGTTCAAATTGGATGTTGAATCCTGGCCCAGGTCACCTTCCAAGGATCTAGAGGAGGAACACAAGACTGATATCCCATTGGACACATTTGAAAGAGATGATAGTGATGATGATAAGGAAGAAGTATTATCTTCAAATCTTTGTCCTCGATCTGTAAGTACCATGTTTTAACATACTTATAGGATTATCATTATTTCCCACACAATATGTCAAAATACAACTCCACTTTTTTCAGGTTGCACATGTTGCAGGTGGTCATGTTTACAAATAATCCTGAGTGTTCCCCTTTACCGAGGACCCTTTACCAAAAGACTGTTGTGAGGAATATCTTGATAAATTGTTAAATATTCTGATGACTGCATTGAATTCTGTTTATCATTTTGCCCCTTCCCTAAAAGTCCAAACCACTTTATCCTCCACTGTTTGTACTCTCCCATTATTAATTATCATCATCATCATCATCATCCTGTTATTCATTAAATCCCATCTGTCGCAACTTTGCCCACTCTGAGAATCTATATTTTCTGTTTCTATTTACATAATATATGGTGTCTCTTCCAGTCACTAATTTTTTTGAATTCTTCTGTATCATTTCTGTCTTTCCATTGGTTGATAATACACTACATGATTATTAATCATCTTCTGAAAACTCTCCAGAATCTTATCTTCCACAGGTCACTCCATAATTTTCAGATGAAGAAAACCTTAAAGGTTGCACTTTTCAGTCTGAATTTGTAATGTGTTGAGGTTCCCAAAATTGACCAAAATATTCTAAGATCTTATGCAACTTAATGTGGCTTAAATTGTTTGTGTGCAGTTGGAAGAGCCAGGTTTCTTTTAATGGCCATATCTGTCACTTTAAATGGCCTGTATGTTTGAATACTTTGTAGCATTTTTCTCTGACCTGATTAGGATCTTAGAATTTCAGGTGTAATTCCTTTTCTTATCCACTCAATGTGTTACTTCATCTCACTCTTAACTTCAGTTCCTGAAGTTAAGATGAACTCATCTGTTAAACTGAGAATGATTTGACCTTCCTGAAATGCTGGTCCGCTGTATGAATCCACGTCAGTCCCAATGTTTATGGTGAGACTTCCCACAGCACTGATCTTGAGTTATCTACCTACAGTCTATTATAAAGGCGGAACATTTTTGGAATTTGCCTGAGCAGAGACCTCTTAGAAGATGCTGTTGGCAAAGTGCTGAACCATGTAGTGTAGTGAATCATTAAGTGAATAATTAATCATTTCTCAGTCTAGGTCTGAGGCAAAGTAAAATGTCAAACCATCTCACAGTCTGGGAGTATTGCATATTCCCTTAAAGTTGTTTTGAAAATGCTTTTGGATCTCACTGATATTGTTCGCTTCAATTATAATTACATTTTCAAGCATTCCGTAGATTTTTGTTGAATAGAACATGCTTTGCGTTTCATCCAATTTTACATCATTCAGAATGGGGGAAAGAGTCCAAAGGCCCAAGAGTCAAAGGCTTCACTGAGCAGTTTTGGGCAAGGATAATGGATTGTGGGTTGTTTTGTCTATGTATTTAGGGTATGTGCAACAACTGCCATTTCTCCTGTGCTTTTATCCTCAGATCTTCATTTCTAATGAGGTTATGAAGTTGTTTAGATTCTACAAAGAGCAATATCAGAAAACAGACTGGCAGAAGATGAAGATATTTGACAGGAGAAAACGTGATCTGGTGGACCATATTTTGGTAAGTGCTTCCGTTTAGCAACTGTTCAGTTTTATATTGTACCACTGCATCACGATTATGAGCACAGCGTCTTACATCTGAATTTTCTATTATTTCAAATGGCAAAGGCTTTATTTTCAACTTTCTGGTTGAATTGAAAACTTGTCCTCACTGCAGTAATTTGCTGAAAATCAAGGCCTACTATTCCTTAGTTGCCACAAAAGTTTAAAAAAATTCAGAAGTACATTGATTTCAGTGCAGTTGTCAAAATAGTGTCATGTGTACTTTTTTAAATCCCAATGTTTGATTTCACTTTCTCTTCATGTTTCTTTCAGTTGTGTGGTGAATTTGTGAAGAAGACCGAAGCTGAACTCAGTAAAGATCTTGGTGTTGCCAGCTCAACCTCCACCAAACCGCCGATTAAAACTCTGTACTCCACTGCGACTGAGAAGCTGAAGATTAAACTACTGTCTCAGCGGAAGTAATTTCAGTAATGGATATTAATTGTGTGACCTTACGAAGGGATGCCTCTTGTATTTCTCTTTTATACCCGAGTGGGACCCCTTTTGTCCAAATAATTTGTTGATTAAATGGTTCTTTAGTGAAGGAGAGCAGTACATTTGCAGAGAGTTTACAGCAGGGAAAGGTGCCTTTTGGCCCAACAGACTTCATCAAATCTAAATGATGTTTTGTCCTTCAACTGATCTCATGACTTAAATGGGCAATGGTGTCTCTTCAGTTAGGTGATTCAAATCAACCAAATCAATTGTCACATAAGCACTCCTTCCATACCCAAAGGATATGTGGGTCAAATAGTAACATGTCTTGGACTGATTTATTTCAAGATTCCTTTATTCAGTCATATGCTTAAGCTATTCAATCCAATTTTCTTGTGTTCCCCTTGGATCTGTGGTTATGCATAAGGAAACTTCCTCATGTCCCCTTAAACAATGTGTGATTCATCAGAACAGTTGTGTTGAATCAATAATTGTAACCCAACTCTGCTCCTTGGGCAGATAACTAATCCAAGAATTCTAGCTTCGCCTTTAACTTCATGTTCAAGTTCTAAATCTTTCAGT
The DNA here is from genome assembly GCF_037043375.1 of Chiloscyllium plagiosum. Classification (NCBI taxonomy): domain Eukaryota; kingdom Metazoa; phylum Chordata; class Chondrichthyes; order Orectolobiformes; family Hemiscylliidae; genus Chiloscyllium; species Chiloscyllium plagiosum. The sequence goes on from NW_028270147.1 coordinate 114,898,976, forward strand.
GAGCAATGGAAAATAACAAAGAACAATGTCAATCATTTATTGTCTCTCCAGGCTCTGCTTCTGTTGCCACTGAGTACTCCCTTAAGTTTGATGAGTCAGTGACTGAAGATGAGATTGAAGAGAAATCCTTCCATACCCTTCTGCCATCAGAGAGCCATCGCTGCTTTAATATGGGGAAGAAACGCAGCCAGCTGGATGATTCCGATGAGGACATACTGCAGGATCAATTGGCTTCAATAGCTGCAAAAGTGAGTTCTCCCATGGGTTAGCCAAGGGTGAGTGGTGGTGCCAGTTAGTGGGATCTCAGTGCTTGGAATAGTTGCTCCTCTCCATGTTCTAGGTATCTTGCCATGAGATTCAGATGTAGAGGATGAGGAGCAGATGGGGCAATGAGTGTAAGGCAAGTGTTGGTCAGGGGCTGTTTTTTTAAAAAAGATAAGTACCACTCACTAACAATGTTACCAGAGTTTATAAATCTTGAAGAGGAATAAATCTTTTGCATTGTTAATCTTTGTGATCAAGTTACCATGTAGTGAAGACAGAGATGAATATTTACTGGTATTCCTTGCTCACCTCGTCAGGTAAACACAAGCTAAATTTGACTGCAAAGTATGTCCCTGAATTTACAACTTTCTACTGTCCATTAAAGGTGGGGGTAATAAGATGTAAAAGACAAGTGGAGCTTGCAGAGGAATTTGATTTGAACAAGAGACATTTGTGCAGATAATAAGAGATATTCTAATTGGAAGGATATGGTTGGTGATATTCTGCATGGATCTATGTTGGTGCCCTATCTATTTGCTATTCATAATGAAAGGAAAGCCACATTCAAAATTTGGGGCCTCTCTACAGATTAGCAGCGATCTCGAGTGTCGGTAGATGGAAGCATAAAATCAGAAAGCAAACTTGATAGATTCTGTAAATGAAAAATCTACAGATGAGTTTGTGTCAGCAAGTGAGAGGTTGGATCAAAATAGGATATTTCTTGATTGTGAAAATCGAGAGACAGTGGAGTTCAAAGAAACTTGATGGGGGTGATCCAGCTGCATACAGTTCATGTAAATGTCACAAACAGGCTCAGAAAAGTGATCAAGGGGCCAGTGGAATGTTGACATTTATGTCCAAAGAAGATTCGAAAACAAAGGATTAGAAGTCATGCTTCAGCAGTTCAAAACCTAGTCAGTCCAAGCCGTCAGGGCTGGGCACCATGGCTTAAGAAGAGTATCACTCTTGGGGGAAGTGCAATGTAGACTTACTGAAGTGATACTTGGGCTCTGAGGCTTAATTTAAGAAGAGAGATTGAATAGATAAAATGTGAGAGTCAGAACATTGAGGTGTGATATTGTGGAACACTTTTGCACATGGAAATGGATGAAGTTTGAAACTCTCTTCCACAAACAGTGATTGATGTGAAATCAGTTACAAATTTTCAATCTGAGATTGGTAGATTTTTAACCAAAATGCTGAAGGATTATGGGACAAAGGCAGGGATTTGTCATGATGTTGAAGATTACCATGATTTGGGTGAATGATGGAATAGGCTCAAGAAGCTAAATAGCCACCTCCTGGTTAATGTTGATGTAACCATGAAACCCTTATTCTCTGTATGTGCAACTCCTATTCTGTTTTTGGTTTTTTTTTATCGGCAGCAATTTGGTAACTGGAGTCCTGACCAGAAAATTATCAGTATGAGGGACTTTGCCAGTCTTAATGTGTTTTACAGATGATGAAATAAGACAGTCAGCATTTACTTATCCTGATAAATATTGGGATAGTTTGTTGGGATCACTTGTGATGCAGCATGATTGGCATGTCTGATGATACTCCAACTACTTTTAATTGTTGTTGTCTGCAGTCAGTCCTGAGTTTTTGTGAATTATGGAGCAAGTTTTGCTTGGGTCAGGGGAAGCAGATCACCTCACTCTGTACTGTTTGTCCTCCTGTCTTTCGCTATTCAGTATGATTTGAGCATGCCCTTTTCAGGAGGTCAAGAGAGTTTCTCTCAATTCACCATGGAGATGGTGCGACAATACATGGAGGAGGAGGAGATGCGTGCACAGCACCAGGTGTCACTCCTCAAGCTGAGAGGACAAGCCTTGAAGGAAAAGACCAAAGCACAGCTGGCCTGGTTGGAGCACCAGAAAAAGTGAGTAGCTGACCTATGCAATGATGTTAAGCTGAATAGCCTTTCAAAAATGCAATGGAAGAATGTGCAGATACTTCCAGTAATCCTTTCCGGAGAAGGGGGAAAGCTGTTGTCTTTTCTCATTGCAGTGAGGCTGTTGTGCAGAAGCTAGGTATTCACATCATCTTTCCCCTTATCACTGTTCGGAATGAGTAGAATGAATGTAATTTTGACTTTTTTTTCGAATTTGTAAGTTTGTTCTTTGAATTTGGGATATTTCCGGTAATGCTGGTATTTATTTACTATCCCTCATTCTCGAAATGGTCATGGTGGTGAGCTCCCTTGAGCTACTGCAGTCTGCTTGGTCAATATAAACATATCAACTCGCAAGTGCTGTTAGGTTTGGAGTTCAGGGCTCTGGAACAGATTGATGCAAGACTGTTGTCCTAACCCACGGGTCAGGATTTTAAACAAATTACTTCAATGGATTTCTTCGCTGCTGTTAAGGCCAGTATTGTTGTCCATCCTTCATTGCAATTGGGAAGGTGATAGTGAGCCATTTCCTCAAACATCTGCAGTTCACCTGCTACAGGTACAACCACAATGCTGACAGGAAAGGAGTACCTGGGATTTTGATCCTATAGCAGTAAAGGAATGGTATATTGCTAAGTCAGGATGTTGTATGGCTTGGAGAGGAATTTACAAGTAATGGTGTTACCATGCTATCTACTGTCTGTGTCCTTTTAGGTGGTAGAGGTCAGAGGCTTTGAAGATGTTGTTGAAGGAATTGAGTGAGTTCCTGCAGTGCATCATATAGTGCACATAGCTCTCACTGTTTATTGGTAAAGGACGTGAATGTATAGATTGGTGAATGTGATGCTGATCAAGCAGGTTGCTACATTCTATTTGATATTATGTTTCTAGGGCATGTATTGGGGAGACAGGAAGTGAGTTACTTAGTGAAGAACTTTCAGCTTCTGAGCTGGTTTTGTTGACACAGTATTGTATAGCTGATCCGGTTCAGTTTCAGGTCGAGGGTAACTCTAATGTGTTAATTGTGAGGGAAGCAGTGATGATAATACCACTTCATATCAAAAGGATTGCAAGAGATGGTCAATGCTTGGTAGGTATGGTGTGCATGCCATCCATGCTGCCATAATACTGTAGTCACATATGCCATACTAGTTGTGGGCAGAAGATTTCCTTCTTCATAGTCCCTCCATGAATTAGTTGGGTTTTTATGGCTGCTCAACATCTTTGTGGACACTTTTACTGACACCAACCTTTTATTTCCAGATTTTCTTTTACAATACCCTTATTAATTTTGTGAGCATAAGCAATATCTTATTGAAATAAATTTTCTCTAAATTGAGTATGACAAGCATGGAGGGGCATTAAAGTTATAAAATATTAAGAAGAATTTGCTGTTTAACAAAATCTTAAACCCTGATCAGTCTCTTTCTGGTTTAGTTGCTAATTCAGCAGTGGTGAAACTGTTGTGATCTGCTTGGGCAGATTTATCCAAGTTTGTCTGTAAATTCCAGCATCATTATACCATGTGTCAGAAGCTGAGGTTTACTAAAGAAGTTGAATCTCTTGTCAAGAGGAAGAAAAGGCTCATGTTGAGACGTGAAGCTCAGTTAGGGAGCTTGAGAGTTACACGTTAGTGAGGAAAGACCTAAAGAGAGAGCTACAAGAGCCAGGAGGAAACATGAAAAATCACTGGCAGATAGGATCAACGAATACCATACAGCTCTCTATAAGTATATCAGGAAGAAAAGAATGACGAGAAAGATCAGGGCCAATCAAGGATAGTTGTGGGATGTTGTGCATGGAGTCCGAGGAGATGGGGAAGCACTAAATGAATATTGTTAGTATTCACACCGGAAAAAGATAGTGTTGTCGAGGAGAATACTGCGATGCAGGCTATGAGACTAGACGGGATTGAGGGTCATAAGGAGGTGTTAGCAATTCGGAAAAGTGTGAAAATAGATAAGGCCTCTAGGCTGGATGGGATTAATCTGAGGATTCTCTGGGAAGCCAGGGAGGAGATTGCAGAACCTTGAGTTTTGATCTTTATGTTGTCATTGTCTACAGGAATAGTGCCAGAAGACTGGAGGATAACAAATGTCGTCCCCTTGTTCAAGAAGGGGAGTAAAATCAACTCTGGTATTATAAACGACTGAGCCTTATTCGGTTGTTTTAAAACAAGTTGCTTTTCAAAGTTCAATTCTTAACTTCAGCTCACAGTTCCAAACCAAAACTGAGAAAAATATAGTGATGGTCTCAACAAGTTGCTGATTTTTGTTGGCAGAGGTTTTACCAATCACGCAGTGTCAGGCAGTGTCACGCAGACTTGGAATGTTACGTTATTTGCTGTTGGACCCACTACAGATTTGCCAGATTCTGTATTCGCTCAACCCAGGCAGACTTTCCAACTTTATTCTTGATGAAGGGCTTTTGCCCGAAACGTCGATTTCGAAGCTCCTTGGATGCTGCCTGAACTGCTGTGCTCTTCCAGCACCACTAATCCAGAAACACTTTCCAACTTGCCCAGCAGCAAGAGCTAATGTGCAATTCTCGAAAGCGGAAATCTGCCTATTCATCATCTTTCTCTTCTGCAAAGTAATTGGCTGCTGAGGACAGTTTTTCAGGTTTGAGAACTCAGGTTAACTCACCACAGACCAGGAAGCAACCTCCTGAAATAAAATCAGAAATGCTCACTCAAAGTTAGGCATCAGTTGTCGAAAAAGAATGTGAGTAACTCTTTCATGATGATTTTCCACCTGGAGTACTTGACTGTTTGAGTTTGTGTTGACAATACATTTTGTCGAAGAAAAACACCAAGTTTTCATCAAGAACAAGCATTATAAGTTGTAAACGTTGCACTGTGCCACCTGGAAACTGTGGAACTTAGAACTTAATGGGTTATGGAGTTGTGTGCCCTGACTTCATTTTTGTCTGTACTCTGTCATCAAAATAAATTTATTGACGATGTAAAGACGGGTTTGGTTGGTCTCTAACATGGTAATACATTGCATCCAATTTCATCACAGGCTGAAATCAGGCATCTTCAAGAGGCCAACAAGGCTGCTCACAGGGAGAGGCAGCTGATTCTGAAACAGCAGGAGGAGATTCAACATATGCTCCAGACCACCATCAAAATTCAGGAGAAACTCAAATCAGCTGGGGAGAGCAAGTTGGTTAGTATCCCACCATTTGCAAACTCCTGAACTGTTCAATGCAAGGTTACTATTAAAGTAAGGAATTACTTACTCAGCAGCATAAATGATGGGTGATCACTTTCAATCCAAGCTTGCTATCAGCCAGGTTTCTGGTCGATATTATCATTACAATATAAATAAAACTTTTAACATTTTACAGAAAAGATGTAAGAATGGTTTGTCTGCCACTGGGAAACATCAACTTAAGCCTCGGTACTTTTATTAAGTTGATAATATGTTCCCATGTTCCCTTATGTAGAGTCCGAATCTCTGCAACCTAAAGCTGTATATGCAGGAATACCTGCTGCTGCCGCCGAGAATACCATCCTTTGTATTCATCGATATCGTGTTTTGTTCTGCATTCTGTAGAAGTGACAGCACAAGAAATGGAGCTTTCAGCCCAATGTATCTGTGCTTCTGTTCTTTCACTCCCTGCAATCTGGCTCCTACCTGTTATCAGCATATCCTACAAAGGTGTCAAAACATTTTTGCACTTGATCATGTGCATAGGAATGGGACTAGGTTGTTGAGCCACTCATCTGTTTGCACTTACTTCTATTATAATTGATCTACATCTCCCTCCCTTAATCGGTTTCTCTGAATAAACATTCCCAACAAACAAAAAAATCAATCTCACTTTTGAAATTTTCAATTAATTAAAGCTCAATTAATTCAAAACTAATGAAACGCTCTGCCTGCCTGAAAGGAAATGATATTGCTTAGTTGCAGCAACCAGTCTTTGAATCTCATCTGTGTTTCACTGCAACTAATTCTGGAGCTGTTTCCTTTTAGGAACAAACTTAACTTTCCATGCGTCCATCTTGGTATCTTCTCAGGTTCCAACTCGACAGGACCAGCGGGATGCAGAACAACCAGAAGTGGAGAATGTTTCCAAAGTGAGCCCCACTTCCAATCCCCTGCAAACAGATACGGAGATGTGGAGTCCCTCCCCTGTTTCGATTTCAGGCAGAGAGACCAGCAGCATCATGCAAAAACTGAAGAAGATGCGCAGTCAGATGGATGAAAAGTAATATCTCTTATGGTTCCTTATAAGGCATATTGCTGTGAAAGGCTGGCAAGCCTAACCATCTCATTTGTCAGCTGGTGATGTTATAGAGAGGATGAGAAAGAGAGAGACAGAGTGGCTCTGAACAGAGATAAATAGATGAAGTCCATTTAACTGTGTTTTTCAAAGACAGTGTGTTTGCTGCATATGGTGCTTCTAATTATCCCCCCTGAGGTGTTGTCATGTTTGACCCTGCGAGTGGGGCAGCAAAACATCAGTATGGCCTCACTGCTACTGGTCTCCAAGTAGTGGAGTTTTTTTCTTACCCTCATCTTCTTTACTTACACCCATTGCCCTGGTGTAACAGTCTCAGAATGGGATTGCAATGTGAAAACTTTCACTAGTGCAAAGCTTGCTTTGCCTTTCAGTGGAGTGTGTTGGGAAACTGGAGGTACATGCAAATGTTGCAGGAATTGTTTTTCCTGGTGGAATTATCAGCTTGACATCATTGTGTAAGCTTTTTTATCCTATGAAGGCAATTGTGTACACTACAGAGGATGTCAACAGGTCTTATTAGGGCAGTACCATGGCTCAATGGCGAGCCTGCTGCCTCACAATGCCAGGAACCCGGGTTCGATTCTACCTTCACGCGACTGTGTGGAGTTTGCACATTCTCCCAATGTCTGCATGGGTTTCCTCCCGCGGTCCACAAATATACATGTTAGGTGGATTGGCCATGCTAAATTGCCCATAGTGCCTAGCGATATGCAGGCTAGGTGAATTAGCCATGGGAAATGCAGAGTTACACTGATAGCGTAGGGGAGTGAGCCTGGGTGGGATGCTGTTCGAAGGGTCATTATGGACTCAATGGGCTAAATGGCCTGTTTCCACACTGATGGATTCTATGATTTGTTCCAATCAGTTCACATCAGTGTTACTGCTCCACTTGAGACTCCTGTCACCTTTGCTCATCTATTACTCTGATCCTCTATTTCTTTCTCCCTCTAATCTTGTCTATCTTCCCCTTAAACACCCGTATGATATTTGATTCAGCCACTCCCTGTGCAGTCTTCATTTTTGTAATCCAATTCTGCAGAACTTCCATATCTCCCTGATGGATTTCTTGGTGACTACTTATGGCCTCAAGGTATGCTCTTCCCTGTGAAAGGAAACATTCTGTCTGTATCCAGTCTGCTGAACCCTCTCAACATTTTAAAGACCTCTATTATGTCCCTGTTTGGCCTTCTTTCAGAGAAAAGAGATGTAGCCTGTCAACCCTTTCCTGACATGTGAACCCACACATTTCTGTGACCAACCTTGTCAATCTTGTCTGTGTACCCACTTCAGTTTCTCCTTTTTCTATTTATAGTATGATGATCAGCCTGCACACAGTATCCAAGTGTTGTTTAAGCAAGGTTTGATTCAGGTTTAGCATATTTAATAAATAATTAGATAGGGATGATGTGCTAAACTACTGGTGTTTTTTTCTGATCTAATTAATTTAAATAAATGTGAGGTACTGCATTTTGGTAAGGCAAATCAGGGCAGGACTTAATGGGAAGGTCCTGGGCAGTGTTGCTGATCAAGGAGACCTTGGGGTGCAGGTTCCTAGTTCCTTGAAGACGGAGTTTCCGTCAGACAGGGTCGTGAAGAAACCGTTTGGTGTGCTTGCCTTTATTGGTCAGTGCATTGAGTATAAGAGTTGGGATGTCATGTTATGATTGTACAGGACATTGGTGAGGCCACTTTTGGAATAATGCATTCAGTGCTGGTGTGTTGTGAAACTTGAAAGGATTCAGAAAAGATTTACAAGGATGTTGCTCGGGTTGAAGGTTTGAGCTATCGGGAGAGGCTGAAGGGTAACCTTAAAAGTTTATAAAATCATGCGGGGCAGGGATAGGGTGAATAGCCGTGATCTTTTTCCCAGGATAGCGGAGTCGAAAACTAGAGAGCATAAATAAGAAAGGAAAAATTTAAAAGTTACCTCAGGGGCAATTTTTTCACACGTATGGAATGAGCTGCCAGAGTTGGTGGCAGAGCAATAATGACAACATTAAACAAGCATCAGATGGGTTTGTAAGGTGTGGATGGACTGTTAGGAAGGCAGTGCTTGAGATTCTCCCACTATCTAAGTCAGAAAGAGAAATGGAGCTGGGGTTGGCTTTGATGAGCTCTGTTGCCATTTGAAGTTAATGAATCCGAGCAGAAGGGGTTGTGTTGAGGTAGAGGTGTAGGGAGGTTGGCTAGAAATGTTTTGATGGAATATTTGGAATTTCTCCTTAATAATGTGAGGTTTTCTTGAGTATCTAAAGATAAAGCAATTTTGGGGTGATACTCAGCTGTTTTGTTTTTCTTGTTTTGCCCCTTTTGTTGTAGACATTGCTCTCCTGTCACCACTACGTCTCTGTCTTTACGTCTCATCACTGGGCTTCTCTCTGTGTCTGTTTTCCCAACGTACATCCCAAATTCCAGGTGTACATCTACAACCAGCTGGTCAGGTACTGTACAACTTCTGCTTCTCACTGATCGAGTATGCTCTGTTTCGTCACATGCATGTGGATGATGTGGGGGTCGGTGGAGGGCCAAGGGAAAGGAATTGTGTAGAGATATGTGCATCCCTTTGGCTTAGTTGTGGCTTTACATAGATGCAGCAAGCTGCTAGTTGTCAATATACTACAGACTTTATAATTAATCTGGAACGTGCTTTTAAAGGGGTGTTACTGTGAAAGCAAGAAGTTGAAGTTACACAAACAATCTTGAGCTGCTCATGCTAACGGGATGCAACAAAGATTGACCTTTTTAAAGTTGAGTTGGACTTTCGCAAAATAGTTTGGCAGAGTTAACAGCCCACTAATCTTGATAAATGTAGCTTTAAGAAATCTGAAATTTGAGTTGCAAGGTTGAATTTTCAGATAGCAGTGCATCTTTAAGAGTGCAAATGTGTCTTTGGTGAACATTTGAGGTATTCTTATGGATGTGAAAACTTAATTTGGATGTAACCGTCAGAGTAGTATCTCCAACTACATGCAGCTACTTTTGTTAAAACGCCTGTCAGTTTAATAGTGCTGTCAGATCTCAAATCTTTGTTTAAAATTGAAAGTACCAGTAAGAAATAATATTCAGGGCTCAGTGCTGCATTTAGTAGCAACTGGACAAACTCAGGAGCATTTTGGATGAGTTTAGCAGTGGCAGGAATTCTGTATTGATTTCTAATTTGAATTTAATCTTGCTTCAGAGCTACTTGATTTCCTCTTTTTATTTTGTTTTAAACTGCATTCACAATTAAGTTTGTTACTTTAATACTTTTCTGCAGCTCCTTCGTGGACTCCCACAGAAAAGACAATCACATGTCCCTCTTTTTACTTTGTTTTTGCAAGTTGACTGTTGGTATTTCTACCGTATAGGATCTGTTGTGGGGTTAATCTACCATCTTCTTCCTGTTCACTTTTCAAGAGAAAAGGGCTTGGCATTGATGGCAGGGTAACTTACCTGGGATCTTAACTGGATCAGCCACATAAATACTCTGGCTGCAAGAGCAGCCCAGCAGCTGCGTGTTCTGCAAAGAATAACTGACCAAAGCCTGAGAGGCACTTTTTGGGAGTGTGATGGAATACTCTCCATGTGCTTGCATGAGTACTGCTCCAACAGCAAGGAAAATGCTTGACATTGTCCTGAACAAAGCAGCCCACTTGGTTGACACCCCACCCATTGATTTCCTCCTCAATGGCACACATTTGCAGCAGTGTGTACCAGATATGAGATGCACTACAGCAACTAACCAAGGCTGTTTTCACAGCACCTTCCAAACCCATGATCTGTGCCATCTAAAGACAATGGTAGCTACTGCTCCCTTACTAATGCTACCACCTCCCAAATCCCTTCTAAGCTGCATAACATTTTTGAATTGGAATTATATCGCTAAACCTGGAACACATCCTGACAGCACTGTGGGTGTACCTTCAAGAGGGCAGCATACCACCACTTAAGGGCAATTGGGAATGAGCAACAAATTCTGGTTTCATTGGCACCACTCTTATTCCTTGAAACCATCTTCAATGAAAGCAAGTAACACAAATATACCCCTTGGTACAGTGCAGCTGTGTACACAATCTCCAGAAACTGTGCTATAAACCTTATCTGTTCTAAATAGTATTTTCGTTAGAACGCTGCATCTAACTGAATATTTATTCATTAATTAGTCATGAGAGAGGAAAAAGCTTTGTCATTTTGCAGCAATGGAATAGTATTTTGTGATAATCCAGTTTAATTGAAGATCTCTTTGTCTTGTACAATGTGATGTGAACGTTTAGATAACATGTAGGCTGTACTACATTTCTGAAAGAAATTCACCCAGAATTAGTGAACTCATTGAAAGATATTGCAGAATTTGAAGTGTGAATTATGTTTGTTGTGTGAATGTTGTAATATTGGAAAGCTAATAGAAACTAGCACGTTCTCCCAGGGTGAATTAAATACCACTGGAACTTTGTAATAATTATGCTTGTGTAAACCTTTAAAGAGGCTGTAAAAAAGAATAAGCTTTTTCTTTTGTGATCCAGGTAAGCAATTAACATGTTTTAGAAGTATTTGTACATTTTTCCTGTTTGTAACATGAAAAGCAAGAGTAATAGTAAGCCCCTTGAGCCTGCTCTGTTATTCAGTATGACCATGACTGATCATCCAACTCCATACCCGGTCCCACTTTCTCCCCATACCATTTGATCTCTTTCACTCTAAGAACTATATGTAACCCTTGAAAATATTCAATGTTTTGTCCTGAAATACATTTTGTGGCAGAGAATTTTGTTGGTTCAACACTATCTGGATGAAGAAATTTCTCCTCCTCTCAGTTCTGAATAGCCTAACCTATATCCTTTAGGCTCTGACCACTGGTTCTGGCCTACCCCACCATGAAGGCCAACATACCATTTGCCTGCTGCACCTGCATGCTTACTCTCAGGAACTGGTGTGCAAAGACACCCTTTGTTGTAATTCTCCCTTTCCTAATCTAGTCAGATAATCTCGCTGTCTGTTTTTGCAACCAAAAATCTCACATTTATCAAAATTATCTTTCATCTACCATGCATTTTCCCAAACACTTAACTTAAATAAATCACACTTGAAGCATCTCTGTATCCTCCTCACTGTTTACCCTTCCACCCAGCTTTGTGTCACCCGCAAACTGAGAAATAGGAATAGTTCCCTCATCGAAATCATTCATATATATTGTATATATTGTGAATAACTGGGTTTGAACCACTGATCCCTGTAGTACCTCACTGGTCACTGGCTGCCACTCAGAAAATGGCCTGTTTATTCCAGCTCTTTGTTTCCTGTCTGCCAACTAGTTCTCTGTGCATGCAAATACACCCTCCCCTCCCATTCTCACACATTATATGCTAATTTCTTATGTGGGACCTGATCAAAAGCATTCTGAAGTCAAAGTAACATCCACTGGTTGCCCCTTATCAATTCTCCGAGTTAGGTCCTCAAAATTTCAGTAGATTTGCTAAGTATGAATCCCCTCTTTCAAATCTATGCCGACTGTCCAATCCTGTCACTGTTCAGTAAGGAACTTGACTGTACGCCAATATAGCTTGTAAATGTATCTGCTCCCAGAATTTGGAAAGCGGGCACACTGCCCTCCAAAGAAAAATCTGCTGTCGCAGGCTTCACTCTTATTGCATACATTTATTGTCCACTTCTTTAGTGTGATCATTGATTTTACAAACAATTTCCAAAATTCTTTAAATCCTGAAGAAATGGGATGCCAGCCCTTTGTAGAAGTGAAGAGAAAGTGTGATGCTTGCTTGACCTTTGTGTCTATGGATCAGACCAAACCGAACCTTGAGCAAGATGTGGGGTGTGTCCCACAAACATTTTTTAAAAAGCAAAGATTTTTCTCTGAGATTTAAGTGTTCAATTAAGTATGATCAAAAAACCTCGCAAAAATTGAGAGTTTATTTTCAGCTCCTTTAAAGAGACGTGCTCTCGGCCGACAATTTTGTGACATGTGATCATTCTTTGATAAAGGTGGCTGTGTCCAACACTGCAGGATGTTGTGCTGAAGTGCCTAATTGGGTGGGTGAGCTTTATTACTGGTGTAACTTGGCACATTTTGAGATGGAATTAAAGTTAAATCTGAGTTAAATCTTGTTTTTAAACTGAGGTGTCCTTGTGTAACTCAAGTGTGGAAACTACGCTCAAGTTTACGCTTTTGTTTCACTTTTCCAGATTAGTATTTTTCTGATCTGTTTTATAAATAAAGTTCAATATGGAAAATGCAGAGCTGACGAAACTCAGGTCCAGCAGCATCAGTGAAGTGAAAAAGACGTTATATGTTTCAAGTCCAGTGACCTGTTGTCCGTTCAGACGAAGAGTTAGTGAACTTAACCTTTCTTTCTCTTCACAGATGCTGTCAGACCTGCTGAGTTTCACCAGCACTTTGTTTCTTTGGTTCAGATGTTCAGCATCTGCGGTTCTTTGTTTTGTTACAGATGCTAATAATTTGACTTGGGGAGCGAGAGGCAGCAACTGTGATAAACTAGGATAAAAATCCCCCACTATGGCAAAAAGACACATAATTCTTTACACTTTGCGAAACACTGTACTGTAAATAGGAAATGCAATTGAGCTAAATGCAAGAAGGCATAGCATCTGACTTGTCTCAAACCTCTTTCTAAACTTTGAGGACCAGGCTATCAGAATTTTGTTTGCTCACTTCCTTTGAGATCACAGTTCACTAATGTCCCAGTACCAATCCCTGGGCCGGGCCAGGTTACCAATTGCAGTGGGGTGAGGAAATCTAGGAAAGATTGAAGTTTTTTTTGAAGAGCAGCATTGCAGATTGAAGTTGATGGTTTTGACTAATATTGCGTCAGCAAACTTGGAGGAAACCCTTTTGAATGTGTTGATTAACTGCTCTGAGCCTATTTACATGCAGTAGTGCTGCAATGTTCTAGGATGCATGAATTGTACAAAGAGACCTTGCCCTGAATTTTGTTTGTGTTGTGAAACTATAACCCAAACAGTGTTGAATTTAAAAAGGAAGAATTATACATTTTGAGCTGCAGGTTACTGTCCGATTTTAGAAATGAATATCAGCAGCTAGCTGACACTTCCTTTCTCTCTCTCCCCAGTCCTGCTTGCATGTCCATCAGGTTCCTCACTAAACGGGAGCAGAAACTGATGCATCCGCGACGGCATGCAGAGGAGCTGCTGGAGTGGAAGCGGCGGCTCGATGCTGAGGAAGCTGCGATCCGGCGAATGGAAAAACAGGCTCTGGCTGCTTGGGACAGGGAGCTCAAAGCAAACATGGCAAAGAGAGAGGTAAGCGAGAAGATTCCCGAATCGAAAGGTAATGTTAGCCTCTGTTTCTTGTTTGTTTGTTTTCTCTTCGAGACAGTAATGCATTTACTGTGGTTCTGACTACTTTCAAGTGCACTTTGGTATCGCTGATTGTCATGGCACGTGTGAGGTGATGTATTGATGTGTAAATGTCATCAGTCTGGATTAATGCAGAAGAAGCAAGGTGTAAACCTGGCCTTTTATTTTGCCTGTCTCATTCATTCAAGGAAATCACATTTCCCAAGCATCTGCTGTCATCCATTTATTCAGCATAGCTCAGATGTTGGAATTATCATCTTTCTCAATGGTACCTTGACACAACAGCCCAGTATAATTTCCCACTCACCCTCTCAGGGAGGCTGAAGTTTCAGATTTGAATTCCTTTCACTGCTGGTGGTTGCATAACACTTGCAGAGTTGAGAAGCAGCAAAAGTTGTAATCAGTGAGAGAGCTTGGACGTTGTTTACACAAGGCTATGTGGCCACTTTGTTTACATGGAAAAATCTAATTTTCTTTGCAATATTGATAATTAATTTCATTCCTCACCATTAGCAGCAGCATGAAACTGTAACTGCAGTACTGCGCAGAATGTTGTATCGGAGTATTTTGACGATTAGCAGATATGTCTGATAGAATCTGAATTAGCTCCAGGCGCTTTTCAGCAGTGACCTGTGCAAACGTAACTTTCTCTGGTTAACTGTTTCTAACTGACTCTCCTTATGATATTGTTACATGCATCTGAAATAAAGAATACACTGAAAGGAGGACGGACATGTAAGACAGACATACTGAATTGTGCATCTCACTTTAAGCACTGTTAACCCATTGCAGTATAAATATTCTAAGTATTGGTATTTTCTCTAGACACAGGCAGTGAGGAAGAATGTCCTGCACCACCTTGCTCCCAGCCCCACAATGACAGTTCAATTCCTGAGGAGGTTAGATGTTCACCTGCTCAGACTCTGGAATCACCATCAGCAGCCCTTCGGATGACCACCAGTCCTGACCATCGTATTTTCATAGATGATGTTTATTCCCAGGATTTTGTCGCAACACACAGGAAAATGGTAAAAGATGTTTTGCATTGTTTTTTCTACAAAAACTGTTTTGAATGAGTAAAGAATGTCGTATAAGGCTGCAGAGAATAGAAAATCCTTGGCTTTGCTCAAAATCAGTCTTAGGGAAACAGGAAGTGGAGAGAATGGGAAACAGTATGGAGAGGGGGGTGGGAGATCTGAGGGAATGGGAGTTCTAAGAATGAATGGAAAATATAGGTGTTGGGGGAAAGGGAATTCTGAGGGGAATGGGAAACAGGAGTGGCAGAGAATGGGAATTCTGAGGGGGAATGAGAAATGTAATGTGGGGAAAAAATAGGAATTTTATGAAGGCATGTGAAATATGTGCGGGCTTCGTGGATCAGCAATGGGAAATCCAGCTGGAGGGGAGGGGGCTCTGGGTGGGCTGGTCCTCAGAGGGTTGATGTGGACTTAAAAGGCCAAATGACCTGCTTCGGCACTTTATGGAATCTCCGATTATCTGTCTCTGCCCCACCTCCGTTCTTCCACTGCAGGAGCCTCATCACTGTCTGTCTTACTTCCAGACTTGACGATTGTATTATACTACTTGTTCTATTCCAGAAAGCCGGTTGGTGAAGGATAATACCAGAACCAGTCTTTGCATCATTTAAATTAATTTACATGATTATACATTGCAGGCAAGCTATTTGTATTCCTTTAATTAAATCTTTGAGAATTTTAATTTTAATTGCTCCATTAATGGAAAAGCCTTCAGTTACTAAGACAGTGACCTCTTTAATTCTCTCCTTGAACTTTACTTCTGTCTATGTCACTTTCCTCCTTCAAGACACTCGAACTGTATGACAGATTTCACATCTGCCCTTGGATCTCTTTGGGGCTCAGTATCATGTTTTATTCTATTTCTGTGAAGCTACTTGGTTTGTTTTATCATATGAAAGCTTTGTTATAAATGCAAGTTTTTAAAGATAAAATAGGAAGAAAACAGGTAACTGTGAAATAAAGCATCAGAGCAGATTTCAAAAGTGATGACTATGCTTAAAAAACCTCCAACTTTCAGATGTGGAGATATGATGGGTGTCATGCATAAGATTAATTGGCAAGGAATTAAGGCAGGGGTAGCAAATGGGATTTAAACAGATAGAAGGGTGGAAATATAGACAAGGATTTAGGGAAGTTCCAGAGTGGTTCAACAAAGTCGTGGTTTCTGGGTTTGCTTCTGGGGGCACTTTTATTTTCGATGTTCATTTAATAATTTGATTGTGTACCAAGAGCATGTGGTGTTGAAAATCAGAATATTGTAAAATAAGAAGAATGATGAGTGTTTTGGAAAAGTTAAGGAAGTTGTGATGAGGTTTGATAAGAAGCAGGAATGGTTTAAAGATGACAGGTAGAATTGTGTTGGCGGGTATGTGTGTGGAGTGTATTTTTTTTAATTTTAGATTAAGCGTACCAGCAGCAATTGTAATTTGAGTGGGAGCAGGCCTAGTGCTGTGAAGGATGGTGATTTGTAAAAGCAGGTTCCTAGGGCAATAAAGGCTTTACCTTAAAAGCTGTGCTTTTAATTATGGAGCAAGTAGAATTCTAGAACTTAGGAAGAGAGATTGTTCATTCTTCCCATAATTCTAGATGGCCTAGTGGTGGTGTCACTAATCCACCTAACCGCACGTCTTTGGACTGTGAAAGGAAACTGGAACTAGAGGAAACCCATGCAGACACAGGGAAAATGTGCAAACTCCACACACACACTTTCTCAAGAGAGGAATTTGACCCCAGATACATAGTGCTCAGAGGTAGCAGTGAAGCTTGAGCCATTTCCTCTGACCCCTGATGATGAGTTTGCCATCTTTGAACTGTCTAACCTGGTCACCATTAACCTACACGGCCCTCTTAGCATGGAGCATAGATTGATACAGCACAGAAAAGGCCCTTTGGCCCATTGAGTCTGCACTGACATAACTACCACTAAAGGCACTCTAATCCCAATTTCCTGCACGTATCCCAAATCCTTGCATGTTATGATATTTAAATGTTGTAAGGTTTCCACCCTCCATTACGTTCCCTGACAGAGGATTGTGTGTTTATAATTTATATCACGTCAGGCTCATGGAGTTTAACAAAAGCTCAACTATTTGTCCTTTTCTTTAATGTGCGGTATGGTGGCTCAGTGGTTAGCACTGCTGCCTTACAGCACCAGGGACCTGGGTTCGATTCCAGCCCCAGGTGACTGTCTTTGTGGAGTATGCACGCTCCCCCTGCGTTTGTATGGGTTTCCTCCGTGTGCTCCAGTTTCCTCCCACAATCCAAAGATCTTAAGGTTAGGTGAATTGGCAATTTAAAATTGCCACAGTGATCAAGAATCTGTCAGTCAGGGGAGATGTTGAGTAAAAGGATAGGGGAATGGGTCTCGAGGAGTCTGTCTTCAGAGGGTTGGTGTTGGCTTGTTGGGCCAAATAGCCTGTTTCCACACTGTGACAGTCTGTGGATTCTGTGACAGTCCATTCCAGATTCCCATCTCCCAGAATGAAAGTCTTATTTCCCAAATCTCATTTGTGATGTTCATGATGAAACTATTCATTTTGTCTTGTCTCGTTTAGCTCTTGTGCTCCTTGCTCGATAAATGTTTTTTTACAATAAAATATGAGTTCCTTGATGGGCTGTTAACCTTGTCCAATCAGGGAGCCCTGGCTGACAGATAAAAAAAGGGAGTCTCAGAAGTACTGATACTCTGGGACCTGACTCTGAATAACAACCTGCCAACCAACGCCCTCCTTCTGTCACCCTCAATCTCCCCATGCTTACTCTTGATGCCCCTTTGATCCAGCCTGTGCAGCCTTTTGGAGAGGTTAACCTTCCCTCCATTCCTGATGAAGAGCTTATGCCCAAACCATTGATTATCCTGCTCCTCGGATGTTGCCTGACCTGCTGTGGTTTCCCAGCAACACACTCTTGACTCTGATCTCCACCATCTGCAGTCTTCACTTTCTCCTTCCCTCCAGCACCCAGGAAAGTGGATATCATCCCAGAGGAGCATACTCCCACTCGCTCATTACAGACAGAGATGACTGGTGGTGTGTTTAACCCGAGGGTCACCACAGCTGAGGCAGGGGGAGTGAAGGTGGCACCTTCGTGGTGGTAGCACCCTTCATTAATCCACTGAAATCCCTCTTGGAGCTGCAAGAATTCAACCTCACTCACTGCTCTCCTCCCTGTAAGGCAATATTGCTGCTTCTAGTTTAGAGCTAATTCTCCATTGAAATACGACTATGGCTAGTCAGCATTGGCTGAGCAGACAGCCACTACTGCAATGATCCCAGCTCCAGAAAGTCCCCTTGTAATTGGGGAGCACATTAGGGAGCACAGTGTGCACTGCCTCTGAAATCCCTCCCTTACTGAGAATACACTCTCAGTATTCATCTTTCTCAACTGCCATCTCACTTTCACTATAAATTCTGTGAACTATGATCCTGCCCCACTAGCTACCTGATGAAGGAGCAGTGCTCCGAAAGCTTGTACTTCCAAAGAAACCTGTTGGATTATAACCTGGTGTTGTGTGATTTTTTACTTTACCCACCTCGATGGGCTGCCATCTCAGACTGAATTGTTTTTCTTCCAAGATTTGACAACATTAAAGCCTAATCTTCAATCCCAATCACAAAGCCCATTCTCTACCCATCACTCAGAGACACATACCTCAGATACAACACCTACAGGCAGCACAGAGTAACACACTCACACTCATCGTGATACATAGAACATAGAACAATACAGCACAGAACAGGCCCTTCGGCCCACGATGTTGTGCCGAACATTTGTCCTAGCTTAAGCACCCATCCATGTACCTATCCAATTGCCGCTTAAAGGTCACCAAAGATTCTGACTCTACCACTCCCACAGGCAGCGCATTCCATGCCCCCACCACTCTCTGGGTAAAGAACCCACCCCTGACATCTCCCCTATACCTTCCACCCTTCACCTTATATTTATGTCCCCTTGTAACACTGTTGTACCCGGGGAAAAAAGTTTCTGACTGTCTACTCTATCTATTCCTCTGATCATCTTATAAACCTCTATCAAGTCACCCCTCATCCTTCGCCGTTCTAACGAAAAAAGGCCTAGCACTCTCAACCTATCCTCATATGACCTATTCTCCATTCCAGGCAACATCCTGGTAAATCTTCTCTGCACCCTCTCCAAAGCTTCCACATCTTTCCTAAAGTGAGGTGACCAGAACTGCACACAGTACTCCAAATGTGGCCTAACCAAAGTCCTGTATAGTTGCAACATCACTTCACGACTCTTGAATTCAATCCCTCTGCTAATGAACGCTAATACACCATAGGCCTTCTTACAAGCTCTATCCACCTGAGTGGCAACTTTCAAAGATCTATGAACATAGACCCCAAGATCCCTCTGTTCCTCCACCTCACTAAGAACCCTATCATTAACCCTGTATTCCGCATTCTTATTTGTCTTTCCAAAATGGACAACCTCACACTTGGCAGGGTTGAACTCCATCTGCCACTCCTCAGCCCAGCTCTGCATCATATCTAAGTCCCTTTGTAGCCAACAACAGCCCTCCTCACTATCCACAACTCCACAAATCTTCGTATCATCTGCAAACTTACTGACCCACCCTTCGACTCCCTCATCCAAGTCATTAATAAAAATTACAAACAGCAGAGGACCCAGAACTGATCTCTGCGGAACTCCACTTGTAACTGGGCTCCATGCTGAATATTTACCATCTACCACCACTCTCTGACTTCGACCGGTTAGCCAGTTTTCTATCCAATTGGCCAAATTTCCCTCTATCCCATGCCTCCTGACTTTCCGCATAAGCCTACCATGGGGAACCTTATCAAATGCCTGACTAAAATCCATGTATACTAAATCCACTGCTCTACCCTCATCCACATGCTTGGTCACCTCCTCAAAGAATTCAATAAGACTTGTAAGGCAAGACCTACCCTTCACAAATCCGTGCTGGCTGTCCCTAATCAAGCAGTGTCTTTCCAGATACTCATAAATCCTATCCCTCAGTACCCTTTCCATTACTTTGCCTACCACCGAAGTAAGACTAACTGGCCTGTAATTCCCGGGGTTACCCCTATTCCCTTTTTTGAACAGGGGCACAACATTCGCCACTCTCCAGTCCCCTGGTACCACCCCCGTTGACAGTGAAGACGAAAAGATCATTGCCAACGGTACTGCAATTTCCTCTCTTGCTTCCCACGTAATCCTAGGATATATCCCGTCAGGCCCGGGGGACTTGTCTATCCTCAAGTTGTTCAAAATGTCCAACACATCTTCCTTCCTAACAAGTATCTCCTCTAGCTTACTCGTCCATTTCACACTCTCCTCTTCAACAATACGGTCCCTCTCGTTCGTAAATACTGAAGAAAAGTACTCATTCAAGACCTCTCCTATCTCTTCCGACTCAATACACAGTCTCCCACTACTGTCCTTGATCGGACCTACCCTCGTTCTCGTCATTCTCGTGTTTCTCACATAGGCATAAAATGCCTTTGGGTTATCCTTGATCCTATCTGCCAGAGATTTTTCATGCCCTCTCTTAGCTCTCCTAATCCCTTTCTTCAGGTCTCTTCTGGCTATCCTGTATCCCTCCACTGCTCTGTCTGAACCCTGTTTCCTCAACCTTATGTAAGCCTCCTTCTTCCTCTTTACAAGACATTCAACCTCCCTCGTCAACCAAGGTTCCCTCACACGACCATTTCTTTCCTGCCTGCTCCTTCATCAGGTGGTTGTGGAGGACACTCCCTTGATGAAGGAGCGGCGCTCAGAAAGCTAGTGTGCTTCCAATTAAACCTGTTGGACTACAATCTGGTGTTGTGATTTTTAACTTTGTATACCCCAGTCCAACACCGGCATCTCCAAATCATTACACTGCCTACAGCCAGTGCAGAATAACACAGAAACACACACACAGACACCGACAGACAACACTGAGTAACACACACACTCCGAGAGTCAGGCAGCGCTGAGTAACATGCTCACACTCCATGTTGCCTGTAGGTGTCTCTCTGAATAACATACCCACACTACAGGCAGCATGGAGTGTGATCATGTTACTCAGTGCTGCCTGACTCTCGGAGTGTGTGTGTTACTTAGTGTTGCACCTACAGGCAGAGTGACACCTACAGGCAGCATTATGTAATGCACCTGCACTCGGAGAGACACGCAGCCTGCAGTGTCAGTGATTGGCCTCAGATTACTTCAGGTATAACACAGCATGCAGCAAAGAGTGCAGAGTGCTATCCCAGTACCTGAGCCTGGACCACAGAGTGAAGAGGGAATGCCTAAGATTGTAATTATTGAGTCCTAACCGCTTTCTGTTTGTAGGTAAAAACAAGGACTGCAGATGCTGGAAACCAGAGGCTAGATCAGAGTGGTGCTGGAAAAGTACAGCAGGTCAGGCAGCATCCGAGGAGCAGGAAAATCAACGTTTTGGGCAAAAGCCTTTCATCAGGAGTCGAGGTAGGGTGCCTGCACAGTGGAGAGATAAATGAGAGGGGGTTGGGGAGAAAATAGCATAGAGTACAATAGGTGAATGGGGTGGGGATGGAGATGATAGGTCAGAGAGGAGGGTGGGGGAAGGTAGCAAAGAGTACAATAGGTGAATTGAGGTGGGGATGGAGGTGATAGGTCAGAGAGGAGGGTGGAGTGGATAGGACGAAAGGAAGATAAGCAGATGGGACAGGTCATGAGGATGGTGCTGAGCTTGAAGGTTGGAGCTGGGGTGAGGTGGGGGAAGGGGAAATGAGGAAGCTGGTGAAATCCACTTTGATGCCATGGGATTGAAGTGTTCCGAGGCGGGAGATGAAACGTTCTTCCTCCAGGTGTCGGGTGGTGAGGGAGCGGCGGTGAAGGAGGCCCAGGACCTCCATGTCCTCGGCAGAGTGGGAGGGGGAGTTGAAATGTTGGGTCCGGGTGTCACGGAGATGTTCCCTAAAGCGCTCTGCTAGGAGGCGTCCAGTCTCCCCAATTTAGAGGAGACCGCATCGGGTGCAACGGATACAATAAATGATATTGGTGGATGTGCTGGTAAAAATTTGATGGATGTGGAAGGCTCTTTTGGGGCCTTAGATAGAGGTCAGGGAGGAGGTGTGGGCAGAGGTTTTGCAATTCCTGCGGTGGCAGGGGAGGGTGGGTTGTTGGGGGGGCGTGGACCTGACCAGGAAGTCATGGAGCGAACGGTCTTTACGGAAAGCAGGAATGGGTGGGGAGGGAAATATATCCCTGGTGGCGGAAATGTCGTTGGATGATGTGGTTTATGCGAAGGTTGGTAGGGTGGAAGGTGAGCACCGAGGCGTTCTGTCCTTGTTACGGTTGGAGGGGTGGGGTTTGAGGGCAGAGGGGTGGAATGTGGACGAGATGCATTGGAGCGCATCTTTGACCACATGGGAAGGGAAATTGCGGTCTCTAAAGAAGGAGGCCATCTGGTGTGTTCTGTGGTGGAACTGGTCCTCCTGGGAGCAAATATGGCGGAGGCGGAGGAATTGGGAATACGGGATGGCATTTTTGCAAGAGGTAGGTTGGGAAGAGGTGGGTTTGTAAAAAATGTCAGTGTCAAGTCGGCCATCATTAATGGAGATGGAGTGGTCCAGGAAGGGGAGGGAGGTGTCAGAGATGGTCCAGGTGGTCATTAATGGAGATCTATTTGGAATCTTGTAACCTCCAATGATTCCAGATCAAAGGGATCATTTGAAAGTGATTGATGATTGGCTGTCAGTATGCTCTACAACGGATGTGTCATTGATTGACAGGCCAAGTAGCCAATTGTGACAACACCATGCTGAAATGCAGCCAATCAGCTGAATGGAATGGTCAATCTCCAAAGCACACAGAGGCAGAGACTGAATCTTCTTCACCTTTATTCCCTTTTCCAGACTGATATTGACAGAAAACAGACTGCAATTAACAGCCCAGACAGAGGAAGCTGCAAAAATTCACAGCCACATTGGAGCTTGAGGAAAACACTTGTGGAGGTTTTCTCAATAACATAAGAATCCTGTCCCTTCAAACAGTGATAAAACCTTAAATTGGAACTGGCAGCTGAGCAGGAAGGAGATCTGGCTTACTGAAGCAGAGACTGTTTTGTACAGCGGACAGTCTTCAGCAACTTCAAGAGATTTTACTTGGCATCACAAGTCAACACTGTCCCCATGAAACACTCCCAGAACAGGGACAGCATGGGGTTTGACACAGCGTAAAGCTCTATCGACAGTGTCCCAATGAACTTCCATCACCCCTGAACCTCAGAAATGTCACTTCGCCAGTCCTGAGAAGGAAGAGAGTTGAAATTCAGTGCTGACAATGACCTTTGTCCTGCCAGCTCAGCCCTGTTCTATTTAAAGTTGTGTCTCCTCTGTGGACTGTCTTGAACACTGTACACACATTCTGATCTCCTGATGCTCTTGCTGAGGGTAAAGGGGAGGGTCACGTGGGTGAGGGCACAGGAGAAGCGAGCGTTGGACTCCCAGTCAGACCCAGAGAGGTTCAGCAGGCTGCTGACACTGTAGGTGCTGTCCGAAGTTCTCAGGTTGTTGCTGGTCTGAACCCCGTCCGAAATGACTGCACCATCCTTCTTCCACTGCACCTCCAGCTCATCAGGATAGAAGTGATTGGCAAGGCACACCAGGGTGGCAGTGCCCTTGGCATTGACCTGCTCCGGGGAGGGGGGCAGCAGGGTCAGCTTGGGCTGAGAGTTCTCACGGCCTGAAAGACAAGAGAAACAATTTTAATCCCTGCCTTTCGAAGGGATTTTAACTCTCTGAACATTCACTGGCAAAACAATCCATTTGAACATGTGTAGCCAATAGCTAACAAACCCCATAAATAAACAGACATTGTTCAAATTGCTTTTTAGGATGTGGGTGTCACTGATAGGATCAGCATTTATTGCCCATCCCTAATTACCCAGAGGGCAGTTTCGAGTCAACCACATTGCTGTGGGTCTGGAGTCACATGGTAAGGATGGCAGTTTCCTTCCCTAAAGGACATCAGGGAATCAGATGGCTTTTTCCTGACAATCGACAGTTGTTTCATGGTCATCATTAGACTCTTAATTACAGATTTTTACAATTGAATTCACATTCCACCATCTAACCCTGGCCCCCAGAACATTAATCTGGATATCTGGATGAACAGCTCAGCAAGAGTACCATTAAATCATCACCTCCTTTATCTTATTTTTAGCTGAGAGTGAAAGCAAGAAGTTTGTTTCTGAACAGGGTGATTAGAAAAAGCACAACTGAAAGACTCCCAGTTCCTCCCAAAAAAGATTGGTTCCTTGAAAGTGGAGTTGGAGGTGGGTAGGGGGGGGTGACGAATTCATTTGGCATGCTTTCCTTTATTGGGCAATGCATTGAGTATTGGAGTTTGGAGCTGTTGCACCTGTATAGGACATTAGTTTGGCCCCTTTTGGAATACTGTGTGGAATTCTGGCCTCCCTGCTGTAGGAAAAGTGTTGGGAACCTTAAAATGGTTCAGAAAAGGTTTCCAAGGATGTTGCCAAGTTGGAGGGTTTGAGCGATCGGGAGAGGCTGAACAGGCTGAGACTATTTTCCCTGGATCGCTGGAGGCTGAGGGATGACCATATCGAGGTTTCTAACATCATGGGGGGCATTGATCAAGTGAAACAAGAAGATATTTTGGTCAGAGTGAAGGAGTCCAGAACTAGAGGGCATAGGTGGAAAGTATCAGGAGAACGATTTAAATGGGAACTAAGGCATAACTTATTCCTGCCGAGGGTGGTACATTTTTGGAATGAGCTGCCAGAGGAAGTGGTGGAGGCTGGTATGATAACATTTAAAAGGCATTTGTATGGGTATATGAATAGGAAGCGTTTAGAAGGATATGGGCCAAATGCTGACAAATGGGACTAGATTAAATTAGATTATCTGGTCAGCATGGATGAGTTGGACAGAAGGGTCTGTTTCTGTGCTGTACATCTCTATGACTCTATGTCTCTGTGGCTGGCATGGATGAGTCAGATCGAAGAGTCTGTTTCTGTGCTGTACATCTCCATGACTCTAATTGTGTTTCAATCAAGCCCTCAGCACCTCAGGCTCTCCCAAAACATTTACATTTTGTTTGAAAACCAGTCAATTTTGCAATTTCAGGAAAGGGGCAGACAATTTCTACACAGCAAGATCCCACTGGAAGCAATGAGATCAAAGAGCATTCTTCATGATTTTGGTTCAAGGATAAATATTGTCCTGAACTCAACCCAAAGAGAAAGTAATTTGGTTCAGTTGGATGGAAAATGAGAAAATGGAGGGTTAAGGAGAAGGTAGGATTACTGGTTAGTGATGGGATTGATTGTGACCAGAAAATAAAAGGAAGGGACAGAATTTTTGAATATTAAAGGGATCATAAAATTTCAGGGAAAATCAATAATAGATCAAACGTAAAGACTTTGTGTCTAAATGCACGAAGCAATCCGCGTGAGGTAGAAAAATGATGTCACAAATCAAGGTAAATTGAGTTTCGAAGGAATTTAAACTAGTTAAAGTGGAGAAGGGCTCAGGAGAGATTATTCAAGATTCTAGAAGATGTAAAAGGACAGAGAGTGTGGAAAGGATCAGGAATCAAATATCACGCATAGCAGATAAGGGGACAGTGATGGGAAGGAGGGTTGTCAATGCAGGACTGTGAGGGTGTTGTACTAAAATGCACACAGTATACACAATGAGCTTGTCGTGCAGATTGAAACTGGCAGGTACGATGTTGTGGGTATCACAGAGACATGGCTGTAAGGGGATCCAGGCTGGGAACTAAATATCCAAGGATGCATGTCCTATCAAAAGGACAGGCAGATGAGCAGAGGGGCAAGAGTTGCCTTGTTCGTAAGAAATGACTTTAAATCAATAGCAAGAAGTGATACAGTCAGAAGGTGTAGAATCTGTGTGGGTAAAGTTGAGGAACCCAAGAAATAAAGAATCTGATGCAAGTTATGTTCAGGTCTCCAAGCAGTAACCAGGGTGTGGGGAAGAAAATCAATCAGGAGACAGAAAAGGATAAAAACAATGACTGCAGATGCTGGAAACCAGATTCTAGATTAGAGTGGTGCTGGATTGGCGCAGCAGTTCAGGTAGCATCTGACGAGCAGTAAAATCAACGTTTCGGGCAAAAGCCCTTCATCAGGAATAGAGGCAGACAGCCTGAAGGGTGGAGAGAAAAGTGAGAGGAGGGTGGGGGTGGGGACAAAGTCGCATAGAGTACAATAGTTGAGTACAATAGGGGTGGGAGGGTGGAGTGGATAGGTGGAAAAGAAGATAGGCAGATAGGACAAGTTAGGAGATAGTGCTGAGCTGGAACTGGAGACAGAAAAGCCAAATACAAAATGTTATGACAGACTTCAATGGATAGGTGGACTGGGTAGCGCATCTCAACAAAAGGATTTCATGGAATGTCCATGAGATGGTTTTTGAAACAGCTTGTGGTTGATCATTTGGAATAGGCAGTTTTGGATTCAGTGATGTGTAATGAGGCAAACTTAGTTAGTGAGCTGAAGAGGATGTTGCCACGTTGGAGGGTTTGAACGATCGGGAGAGGCTGAACAGGCTGAGGCTATTTTCCCTGGATCGCTGGAGGCTGAGGGATGACCATATCGGGTTTCTAACATCATCGGGGGCATTGATCAAGTGAATAGAGAATATATTTTGGTCAGAGTGAAGGAGTCCAGAACTAGACAGCACAGGTGGACCAGGGTTAGAATCATGGGGACCAGGGTTAGAATCCTGCCACAGCAGATGGTGGAATGTGAATTCAATAAAAAAATCTGCAATTAAGTGACTAATGACAACCATGAAACAATTGTTGATTGTCAGGAAAAAGCCATCTGATTCCTTAATGTCCTTTAGGGAAGGAAACTGCCATCCTTACCATGTGACTCCAGACCCACAGCAATGTGGTTGACTCTAAACTGCCCTCTGGGTGATTAGGGATGTGCAATAAATGCTGATCCTGCCAGTGACACTCACATCCCAAGAAGCAATTTAAACAATGCCTGTATATTTATGGGGTTTGTTAGGTATTGGCTACAAATGTTCAAACATTTTGTCAGTGAATATTCTGAGAGTTGAAATCCCTTCAAATGGCAGAGATTAAAATTGTTTCTCTTGTCTTTCAGGCCGTGAGAACTCTCAGCCCAAGCTGACCCTGCTGCCCCCCTCCCCGGACCAGGTCAATGCCAAGGGCACTGCCACCCTGGTGTGCCTTGCCAATCACTTCTATCCCGATGAGCTGGAGGTGCAGTGGAAGAAGGACGGTGCAGTCATTTCGGACGGGGTTCAGACCAGCAACTACCTGCGAGCTTCGGACAGCACCTACAGTGTCAGCAGTCTGCTGACCCTCTCTGGGTCTGACTGGGAGTCCAACGCTCGCTTCTCCTGTGCCCTCACCCACGTGACTCTCTCCTCTCCCCTTAGCAAGAGCATCAGGAGATCAGAATGTGTGTAGAGTGTTGGAGACAGTCCACAGAGGAGACACAACTTTAAATAGAACAGGGCTGAGCTGGCAGGACAAAGGTCATTGTCAGCACTGAATTTCAACTCTCTTCCTTCTCAGGACTGGCTCGGAGACATTTCTGAGGTTCAGGGGTTAAGGCAGGTCATTGGGACACAGAGCTTCACGCTGTGTCAAACCTCATGCTGTCCCTATTCTGGGAGTGTTTGATTGGGACAGGGTTGATTTGTGATGCCAAGTAAAATCTCTTGAAGTTGCTGGAGACTGTCAGCTGTACAAAACAATGTGAACCTCAGAAGTCTCTGCTTCAGTAAACCAGATCTCCTTCCTGCTCAGCTGCCAGTTCCAATTTAAGGTTTTGTCACTGTGTAAAGGGACAGGATTCTCATGTTATTGAGAAAATCTCCACAAGTGTTTTCCTCAAGCTCCATTGTGGCTGTGAATTTGTGCAGCTTCCTCTGTCTGGGCTGTTAATTGCAGTCTGTTTTCTGTCAATGTCAATCTGGAAAAAGGAATAAAGATGAAGAAGATTCAGTCTCTGTCTCTGTCTGCTTTGGAGATTGTCCACTCCATTCAGCTGATTGGCTGCATTTCAGCATGACATTGCCACAATTGGCTATTCGCCTGTCAATCAATGTCACATCCGTTGTAGAGGATACTGATAGCCAATCATCAATCACTTTCAAACGATCCCTTTGATCTGGAATCATTGGAGGTTACAAGATTCCAAACAGATCTCCATTAATGACTACCTGGACCATCTCTGACACCTCCCTCCCCTTCCTGGACCTCTCCATCTCCATTAATGATGACCGACCTGACACTGACATTTTTTACAAACCCACCGACACCGAGCATTCCACCTCTTCCCAACCTACCTCTTGTAAAAATGCCATCCCATATTCCCAATTCCTCCGCCTCCGCCATATTTGCTCCCAGATGGACCAGTTCCACCACAGAACACACCAGATGGCCTTTTCTTTAGAGACCGCAATTTCCCTTCCATGTGGTCAAAGAAGTGCTCCAACGCATCTCGTCCACATCCCACCCCTCTGCCCTAAAACCCCACCCCTCCAACCATAACAAGGACAGAACCCTCCTGGTGCTCACCTTCCACCCTACCAACCTTCGCATAAACCACATCATCCAACATTTCTGCCACCTCCAAACGGACTCCACCACCAGGGATATATTGCCCTCCCGACCCATTCCTGCTTTCTGCAAAGACTGTTCCCTCCGTGACTACCTGGTCAGGTCCACATCCCCCAATAACCCACCCTCCCTTCCTGGCACCCTCCCCTTCTACCGCAGGAATTGCAAAACCTGCACCCACACCTCCTCCCTCACCTCTATCTAAGGCCCCAAAGGAGCCTTACACATCCACCAATGTCATGTATTGTATCCGTTGCTCCCGATGCAGTCTCCTCTACACTGGGGAGACTGGACGCCTCCTTGCAGAGCGCTTTAGGGGACATCTCCGGGACAACCACACCAATTAACCCCACTGCCCTGTGGCCCAACATTTCAACTCCTCCTCCCATTCTGCCAAGGACATGCAGGTCCTGGGCCTCCTCCACTGTTGGTCCCTCATCACCCGACGCCTGGAGGAAGAATGCCTCATCTTCCACCTCAGAACACTTCAATCCCATGGCATCAATGTGGATTTCATCAGTTTCCTCATTTCCCCTCCCCCCACCTCACCCCACCTCCAACCTTCCAGCTCAGCACCATCCTCATGACCTGTCCTACCTACTTATCTTTCTTTCCACCTATCCACTCCACCCTTCTCTCTGACCTATCAACCCCATCCCCACCCCCATTCACCTCTTGTTCTCTCTGCTACTTTCTCTCCACCCCCTCTCATTTATCTCTCCACTCTGCAGGCATCCTGCCTCTATTCCTGATGAAGGGCTTTTGCCCAAAATGTTGATTTTCCTGCTCCTTGGATGCTGCCTAACCTGCTGTACTTTTCCAGCACCACTCTGATCTAGACTCTGGTTTCCAGCATCTGCAGTCCTTGTTTTTACCTACAGCCAGAAAGTTGTGAGGACTCAATAATTACAATCTTAGGCATTCCCTCTTCACTCTGTGGTGCAGGCTCAGGTGATGGGATTGCACTCTGCACTCTTTGCTGCATGCTGTGTTGTACCGGAAGTGATCTTAGGTCAATCACTGACACTGCAGGCTGCGTGTCCTCTGAGTGCAGGTGTATTACATAATGCTGCCTGTAGGTGTCACTCTGAGTGTGGGTGTGTTATTCAGAGAGACACCGACAGGCAGCATGGAGTGTGAGCATGTTACTCAGTGCTGCCTGACTCTCTGAGTGTATGTGTTACTCAGTGTTGCCTGTAGGTGTCTGTGTGTGTGTTATTCTTCAATGGCTGTAGGCAGTGCAATAATTTGGAGATGCCGGTGTTGGACTGGGGCGTACAAAGTTAAAAATCTCACAACACCAGGTTATAGTCTAACAGGTTTAATTGGAAGCACACTAGCTTTCGGAGCACCGCTCCTTCATCAAGAGGGTGCCCTCCCAACCACCTGATGAAGGAGTGGCGCTCCGAAAGCTAGTGTACTTCCAATTAAACCTGTGGGACGATAACCAGGTGTTGTGTGATTTTTAACTTCATATCTCAATGAGTGGGAGTGTGTTACTCTGTGCTGCCTGTAGGTGTTTCTGAGATATTTGTCTCTGAGTGATGGGTAGAGAATGTGCTTTGTGATGGGGATTGAAGATTAGGCTTTAATGTTGTCAAATCTCGGAAGAAAAAAACAATTCAGTCTGAGATGGCAGCTCATTGAGGTGGCCAAAGTTAAAAATCACACAACACCAGGTTATAATCCAACAGATTTCTTTGGAAGTACAAGCTTTCGGAGCACTGCTCCTTCATCAGGCAGCTAGTGGGGCAGGATCATAGTTCACAGAATTTACAGTGAAATTGAGATGGCAGCTGAGAAAGGTGAATACTGAGAGTGCATTCTCAGTAAGGGAGGGATTTCAGAGGCAGTGCACACTGTGCTCCCTAATGTGCTCCCCAATTACAAGGGGACTTTCTGGAGCCAGGGTCATTGCAGTAGTGGCTGTCTGCTCAGCCAATGCTGACTAGCCATAGTCGTATTTCAATGGTCAATTAGCTCTTTCAGTTGTGCTTTTCCTAATCACCCTGTTCAGAAACAAACTTCTTTCTTTCACCCTCAACTACAACTAAGATAAAGGAGGTGATGATTTAATGGTACTATTGCTGAGTTGTTCATCCGGACCAGGCTGAACAGGCTGAGGCTATTTTCCCTGGATCGCTGGAGGCTGAGGGATGACCATATCGGGTTTCTAACATCATCGGGGGCATTGATCAAGTGAATAGAGAATATATTTTGGTCATAGTGAAGGAGTCCAACTAGACAGCACAGGTGAAAAGTATCAGGAGAACAATTTAAACGGGAACTAAGGCATAACTTTTTCCTGCAGAGGGTGGTACATTTTTGGAATGAGCTGCCAGAGGAAGTGGTGGAGGCTGGTATGATAACATTTAAAAGGCATTTGGATGGGTATATGAATAGGAAGGGTTTAGAAGGATATGGGCCAAATGCTGACAAATGGGACTAGATTAATTTAGGTTATCTTGTCAGCATGGACAAGTTACACAGAAGGATCTATTTCTGTGCTGTACATCTCTCTGACACTATGACTCTATGTCTCTGTGGTTGGCATGGATGAGTCAGATCGAAGAGTCTGTTTCCATGCTGTACATCGCTATGACTCTAATTGTGTTTCAATCAAGCCCTCACTACCTCAGACTCTCCCAAAGACAGTTACACTTTGCTTGAAAACCAGTCACTGTTGCAATTTCAGGAAAGGGGCAAACAATTTCTACACAACAAGATCCCACTGGAAGCAATGAGATCAAAGAGCATTATTCATGATTTTGGTTCAAGAATAAATATTGTCCTGAACTCAACCCAAAGAGAAAGTAATTTGGTTCAGTTGGATGGAAAATGAGAAGATGGAAGGTGAAGGAGAAGGGAGGATTGCTGGTTAGTGATGGGGTTGATTGTGACCAGAAAATAAAAGGAAGGGACGGAATTTTTGAATATCAAAAGAAACTTAAAAGTGCAGGGAAATCAATAGTAGAACAAACTTAAAGAGTTTGTATCTAAATGCAAGGAAGCATTCTGAGTAAGGGAGACAAAATGATGCCACTAATCAAGGTCAATTGAGTTTCCAAGGAATAAAAACTAATTAAAGTGGAGGAGGGCTCAGGAGAGGTTATTCAAGTTTCCAGAAGACATAATGGGACAGAGAGTGTGGAAAGGATCAGGTATCGAACATAAAGCACAGCAGATAAGGGGACAATGATGGGAAGGAGGGCAGTCAATGCAGGACTGAGGGAGTTGTACTTAAATACACACAATAAACACAATGAGCTTGTAGTGCAGATTGAAACTGGCAGGTACAATGTTGTGGGTATCACAGAGACATGGCTGTAAGGGGATCCAGGCTGGAAACTAAATATCCAAGGATACATGTCCTATCAAATGGACAGGCAGATGGGCAGAGGGGCAAGAGTTACCTTGTTAGTAAGAAATGACTTTAAATCAATAGCAAGAAGTGATACAGTCAGAAGGTGTAGAATCTGTGTGGGTAGAGTTGAGGAACCCAAGAAATAAAGAATCTGATGCAAGTTATGTTCAGGTCTCCAAGCAGTAACCAGGGTGTGGGGAAGGAAATCAATCAGGAGACAGAAAAGAGTAAAAACAATGACTGCAGATGCTGGAAACCAGATTCTAGATTAGAGTGGTGCTGGAAAAGCACAGCAGTTCAGGTAGCATCTGAGGAACAGTAAAATCAACGTTTCGGGCAAAAGCCCTTCATCAGGAATAGAGGCAGACAGCCTGAAGGGTGGAGAGAAAAGTGAGAGGAGGGTGGGGGTGGGGAGAAAGTAGCATAGAGTACAATAGGGGTGGGAGGATGGAGTGGATAGGTGGAAAAGAAGATAGGCAGGTAGGGCAAGTTATGGAGACAGTGCTGAGCTGGAAGTTTGGAACTGAAGACAGAAAAGCCAAATCCAAAATGTTCTGGCAGACTTCAATGGATAGGTGGACTGGGTAGCACATCTCAACAAAAGGATTTCATGGAATGTCTACGAGATGGTTTTTGAAACAGCTTGCGGTTGATCATTTGGAACAGGCAGTTTTGGATTCAGTGATGTGTAATGAGGCCAATTTGATTAGTGAGCTGAAGATGAAAGTATCCCTCTGGATTAATGACCATAATATGACAGAATTCCCACTGTAGTTTGAGAGGGAAAAGCTGCAATCAGATGGAACAGTATTTCAATTGAGTAAAGGTAAGTACAAAGACATGAGGAAGGAGCTGGCCAGAGTTGATTGGAAGGGGAGCCGAGCAGGTAAGATGGTGGGGCAGCAAACAGCAGAGTTTCTGGGGGTAATTCAAGAAGCAGAGTAGGAATTTTTCCTGAAAAAGAAGAAACAAACTTAGAAACAAAAGAAGAGGACAAGGCAACCATGGCTGATGAGGGAGGTCAAGGACGGAATAAAAACAAAAGGAAAAGGCATACAATGTGGTGGAAAATAGTGGGGGAAGCCAGAGGATTAGGAAGTCTTTAAAAGCCTGTGGAGGATAACTAAAAAAAACATTCAGGGGACAGAAGGTGAAATGTGGAGGGAAAGCGAACCAGTAATATAAAAGAAGATTGCAAGAGTTTCATCAGATATATAAAAATGAAGAGGGAGGCAGAAATAGACATTGGAAAAAGAATAATAGGAAAATGAAGAAAAAGCCAAGGAATTGAATCCATACATTACATCAATCTGCACAATGGAAAACACCAGCAATGTCCTAGTACTTCAAGACTGTCAGGGGGCAGAGGTGAGTGTAGTGGTCATCACTAAGGAGGAGGTACTGGGGAAGCTGAAAGGTCTGAATGTGGATAACTCGCCCAGACTGGATGAATTACACGAGTGTGTTCTGAAGGAGATCGCTGAGGAGATTATGGGGACATTGGTGATGATCTTTCAGGAATCAATGGAGTCAGGGTGTGGAGGTATTTTCTGAATAAGGAAAGCCTTTGGAGATCTAAAGCACAAACCTCATTCAGGTTTCTCTTAAGGTTAACAGGCAGGTCCAATTTGTGCTTGGGAAGGCAAATGAAATGTTATCATTCATTTCAATATGGCTAGAACATACGGGCAGAGATGTACTGCTGAGGCTGTGTAAGGCTCTGGTCAGACTGAATTTGGAATATTGTGAGCAGATTTGGGACCCATATTCTATGAAACAATGTGCTGGCATTGAAGGGGTTTACAAGAATGATCCTGGGGATGAAGGGCTCCTTCCTCATGTCTTTGTACTTACCTTTACTCAATTGAAATACTGTTCCATCTGATTGCAGCTTTTCCCTCTCAAACTACAGTGGGAATTCTGTCATATTATGGTCATTAATCCAGAGTCATATGAGGCATGGTTGAGGACTTTGGGTCTGTACTCGATGGAGTTTAGAAGGATGAGGAGGGACCTTATTGAAATTTACAGAATACTGATAGGCCTGGATAGAGTGGATGCAGAGAAGATGTTTCCAAATACAGGAGAGACTAGGTAACCAAGGCACAGCCTCAGAATGAAGGACGGCTCCTTTCGAGCTGAGATGAGGAGGAATTTCTTCAGCCAGAGGGTGGTGAATCTGTGGAACTCATTGTTACAGAGGGCAGTGGAGCCCAAGTCACGGAGTGTATTTAAGACAAAGATAGATAGGTTCATGATTGTTAAGGGGATGGAAGGTTCCTGTGGAGCAGGCAGGAGAATGGGGGTGAGAAGCATATCTGCCAAGATCAAATGGCAGAGCAGATTCAATGGGCTGAATGGCTGATTTCTGATCCTGTTTCTTAAAGACTTCTTTAGAGTTTCCCCAAAACCCTGGAACACTGAACCCACTGGACTGTGAGCCCTGCTATAGCTGTTTATCATCAGAACTCTGCAAAGAGATAATCCAAGAGTGGAAATAGTGTGCATCTATGTGGGAACTTCAGAATGTATCCTCGCTCCTGGAATACCATGAGTACAGGAAGTGTGGTCAGTGACAGCAGTTGGAGCTCCAGGTTTCGGAGCTTGAGCAGCAGCTGGTGTCAGTGCGGAGCGTCCGTGAGGCTGAGAGCTCCGTGGAGAGCACGTTTCTAGATGTGGTCACTCTGCAGCTTCAGAGTATGCAGGGAGAGAGGGAATGGGGGAGCAGCAGACAGTCCAAAAGGACCAGGCAGCTACTACAGGAATCCCCTGAGTGCATCCCACTCTCCAACCAGGATTCAGTTCAGAATTCTGATGAGAATGACAAAGGTCATTCCAATATTGCACAGTCCTCCTTCTGAACTACAGTTTCTGCTTTGTCCCTCTCTTTTGTGAAAACCGACCGAAAGATTTCATGAGGAACCATTGCTCCATCTTGCACCACTGCACACAAGTTCCCTTCCTGCTCTCGAATGGGCCTCCTACATTCCCTCATTCTCTTCTTTTTCTTTCTGTGATTATAAACATCACTGGGATTTCCTTCACTTCATTTGGACACATCTCATCCTGTCAGCTCTTTGCTTTCCTCAGGTCCTGGCTCATTTCACCCCTGCATTTTGTCTTTCAGCTCACTTTTACCAAATCATTGCCCAGTTCAGTAAAATGGTTTGTTCCCAATGAATACTTTTCCACTTGTTCCGTGGTTCTCTATTTCCATCCCTACTCTCAATCTCACTGAGTTCTGATCACTGTCACTGAAATGCTCCCCCATTGAGAGCCCTTCCAGCTGCCCACATTAATTCCCTAAACAATGGTCCAAGACTGTCCCTTCTCTTTCACCATCACCTTCTCAGGGGCAATTAGGGATGGGCAATAAATGCTGGCCCTGCCAGTGACACCCACATCTCAAGATGCACTTTAAATAATGTCTGTTCTTTTATGGGGTTTGTTAGAGGATTTGGCAGCAAATGTTCAAAATGGATTGTTTTGGCAGTTCATGTTCGGAGAGTTAAAATCCCTTTAAAAGGCAGGGATTAAAATTGTTCCTCTTGTCTTTCAGGCCGTGAGAACTCTCAGCCCAAGCTGACCCTGCTGCCCCCCTCCCCAGAGCAGGTCAATGCCAAGGGCACTGCCACCCTGGTGTGCCTTGCCAATCACTTCTATCCCGATGAGCTGGAGGTGCAGTGGAAGAAGGACGATGCAGTCATTTCGGACGGGGTTCAGACCACGAGTGCATCTATTCTTTCTAGTACCACTTTTTAAAGTATTCTGAAGTGAGGGGATCCGGCTGCCAAAGATATTTCATGGCTCCTCTTTGCCCTCCTATTTTTTAAGCACCTCCCCACACTTTCTGTACTCCTGAAGGGCCTCCCCTGTGTTTGATGCTCTGTACCTGACATATAATTCCTTCTTTTTCTTTCTCAAACTATCCATATCCCTTGACATCCAGGATCCCAGGAGTTGCTGCCCTTGCCTTTCTTTCTGAGCTGGCCCTGAATTCTTACTGTCTCACATTAAAAAGATTCCCACTTTCCAAATGTAGACTGACCTGCAAGTAGCTGCTCCCAGTCTATGTTTGTCAGATCCTGTCTTATGTCATTGAAATTGGCCTTGCCTCAATTTATATACACTTAATTTCTGCACTAAACTTATTCCTTTCCATAAAAGCTATGAAACTTACAGAGTTGTGTTCACTATCTACAAAATGCTCACCCATTGACTTTTCAGCCATTTGACCGGCTTCATTACCTCTGATTGAGTCCAGCACTGCCTATCTTTAGTCACAGGGGACAATCTATGTAGTGACACTTAAAGCTCTCCTGAATAGATTTTAAAAATTCCACTATTCACACAAAGGCAATGCCTGTTCATGGTAGAGAAGTTGAAATTCCCTACTAATATAATTCTATTCCACTCACACCTCTCTGTGATTTGCTGACATATCTGCTCCTCTCTCTCCAACTGACTATTGGGAGGCCTGTAGTATAATCCCAGAAAGTGATTGACCTTTTCGTATTTCTAACTCTACCCAGATGGCCTCATTTGAAGAGGCTTCCAAGAAATGCAGTGATGGCCTCCTTTATCAATAATGCAAAACACCCACGCCTCTTACATCCCCTCTATCCCACCTGAGACTTTTCTACCCTGGAATGTTGAGCTGCCAGTCCTATCTTTCTTCAATCATGTCTCAGCAATTGCAACAATATGATATTCCCACGTGCTGGTCAATGCTCTCAGTTCATATTTCAATGAGATTACCTCTCATTCTTCTAAACTCCAGGGATCAGATTCCAAACCTGTTTGACCTTTGTCCATAAGACAATCGCTCCGTACCAGGAATCAGTCAAGGGAACTATCTCTGAACTACTTCCAATGCAGCTCCTGTCCTTTCTTCAAAAGGAGCCTGATACTGGACACCATACTCCAGATGTGCTCTCACCAAGCCCCTAACCCTAACCCCTGTACAGCTGCAGTAAAACGTCACTGCTTTTAGATTGTATTCCCTTTACAAGGAGCACCAACACTCCATCAGCCTCCTGATTCACTTGCTGTAGCTGCGTACTAACTTTGTGATTCATGTCCCCCACAATTCACTCCATCTGCCCAATATTTCTCCAAAGCCCATGGACCCCGTCACTGGGAAATAGTCATTTGTGACTAGAATAATGACACATCTCTGAGAATCACATTAATAACCATTTTTATTGAAGCTTTCATGAGTTCTGTGTTGATTGACACAATGCTGTGGTTTGGGCTTTGCTGTCTGTGCAAACCATCTGTAATGTCTTTGCTGCAATGTTTCACATTTCCATCATCAAACTCATACTCCAAATATCCCGTCATTATTCTCCATGGCTGAAGAATATGGCCCTGGCTGATCCTTTCCCTGCAGCAAGGGATCCAGTTGGAATCGATATTTGAGAGGATCAGGTCCAGTCCAGATCCAGATCTCAGTTTTGGGAATGTGCCGGAATGCTGGATCAGAGGGACTGGATTTCCTTCAGAATTGGGAAAATGTAACAATGAGAATCCAGTCAGACAGGGCTTTGTCGTGGAGGGAGGGAGGGAGGGAGGGGGATGTCGGTGCTGGGCACAATAAACCAGCTCATGGTATCCAAGAGGCCAAGTGGTTTCTGGTTAGAAACTGAAGTTTCTGCAGCTTCTCCTGGCTTCCAGCTCCATCATTAAATCAGGAGCAGTTTCAAAAGAGGAACCCCATTTCTCATCAACACACACTGACACCATCAACAGAACAGAAGGAATAGGAACAACAGCAGGCCATTCAGCCCCTCCAGCCTGCTCCATTAAACTCCAGGGAATAATCTCCCAGTCGATTCCGTCTGGCCTCATCGGAGAATCCCCCAATGTCAGAAACCAGTCTCACGAATCCTTTCTGCACTCCTTCCAGATAGATTTTGGGTGAGTATATCCTTCCATGGGGAAGGAAATCGAAACTGGACCCAGTGCTGCAGATGTGGCCTCACCAAGGTCTGACATAATTGGAATAAGACTCCTTCCCTCAGACATGGCCAACAGCTGGCTGCCAGTCACTGACTCCCTCTCAGTCACTCTTTCAGTCTCTCTCTCTCTCTTCCCACCTCTCTCTCTCCCTCCCTCTTTCTATCTCTCTCCCTCCTCCCTCCTTCTCTCTTTGTATCTCACTATCTCCCATTCCCTCTCTTTGTCTTTGCCTCACCCCATCTCTCCCTCTCCCTCTCTCTCCGTCTTGCTGCTGACTTTACCTCTGAAGGGATTCTCTGGGGGTCAGTGTTTAATCAAAAGGGCTGCGTATCAGTATATTTTCGATGCTGTCGAGTTTATGAGCAAGGAAATTCAGAAGGGGATTCAGGATCCATTCTTTGATGTCAGACAATGATGCCTATCCCTGTGGGTCAGACTGTGATGCTGTTGTTTGCTGGCACTGACACTATGATATTGATTGTAATGTCCCTCAGTGTGACAGGAGGTTACATGGCTTGATCAGTGGTGAGGGAGGAGCAGACTGAACAAGGAGCTGCGATCATTAGTCACTGTTGAAACCCTTCGCACAGCCCTCACCGTCCAGAAACTTCTTCCCCAAAGATTCTTGCAGCTCCTTCATGACAGCCCTGGAGCTGAAAAGGGAGAAAGAGAAAGACATCTTTTCGAGAGGCTCCTGGACACAATGTAAACTGTGTATTCCCCACTAATGACACTCCATCCATCCACATCGAACTCATTGTTGAAGCTGCAGCCCAGCTCCTGTCCCTACCTGAATGTTACAGTCAAGGAAACAGAGAAGGCTCCAGCACAGGAGGAGGCTCCTCATCAACACACACTGACACCATCAACAGAACAGAAGGAATAGGAACAACAGGAGGCCATTCAGCCCCTCCAGCCTGCTCCAATAAACTCCAGGGAATAATCTCCCAGTCTGCTAACTGGGAGCAGAATGAGCTCCTAACCTCATTCACAATGAACATCTCCATTGAATGTCTGTTGTTAGGAAGTGATTGAATGTGGTTTTTGATACAGAATAATTGACAAATATGAACTGCTCAGAGAGAGTCAGCATGGATTTAAAAAGGATCAGACATCTTTAATTAACCTGGTTACATTTTTAAAGAGGTCACTAATGAGTGAGATAAGGGAATGTCAATGGGTGTTGTTCAAATGGACTTCCAGATGACATTTGAGGACATTCCACACAAGTGTTATAATGTTATAATTGAAACAAAGAGATGACGGACCAATTATAAACCTATTCTGGATTTTTCTGCACAAATTAATTTTCCAATATATGTCAAAAATATTGGTGAATGCAAGGTTTTGTCAGAGCAAGGTACTGAAGGAAATCAGTTTTTGGAGGGAAATGGTTCTGGGAAAATTGAAGTTTGTTAAATCAGCAGGGACAAATAATCTATTTTCCAGAGTAATCCAGGAAGTGGTTGTAAAATATTGGAAACATTGATGGTTGTCTGTGGAATAGGTCCTACAGATTGGAGTGCGGCTAATTGAATATGTCTATTGGAAAAGAGAGAGAGAAAATTGGGAACTTTAGACCAATTAACCAGACATGGAAAAAATGCTCAACTTCAGTATAAAAATTTTTATTGTTCAGTACTTTGAAAACTGTGACAGAATTGGACAGAGTCAGCATGGATTGTCGAAAGGGAAATCATGATTAACAAATCGACTGGAATTGTTCGAGGATGTAGCGAGTGGATTTGATAAGGGGGAGCCTGTGGATATGGTTTATCTGGACTTTCGAAAGGCTTTTGATAAGTCCAAGGTAAGACATTAGTGTGTAAACTTAAGGCTCATGTGATGGGAGTAGCATAATGACATGGAGAGAGAACTGGTCACCAGACAGGAAACAAAGAGTCAAAATAAATGGGCCTTTTTCAGAATGACAGATAGTTACTAATGGGGTATCATAGGCCAAGATCCTCGCTATTCACAAATACACATCAGAATAATCTATGAGAGGCAACTTAAGGGTGATATCTCCAAGTATGTAAATGGCACAAATCTGGGTGGAAGGGTGAGGTGTAAGGAGAAGGCAGAGATGCCTCAGTGTGATTTGGAGAAGTTGAGTGAGTCGCAGATGAAATATGATGTGAAGAAATGTAAGGTTACCCAATTTAACAGCAAAAACGGCAAGGCGGATTGAGACCTGGGTGTCCATGTACATAGGCCGCTGAAAGTCCGTGTGCAGGAGCAGCAGGCGGTGTAGAAGGTAAATGGGATGTTGGCCTTCAGAGTGAGACAATTCGAGTACAGGAGCAGGAATGTCTTGCTGCAATTGGAATTGAATACTCCAGGTGTGAGACCACACCTGGAGTATTCAATTCCAAATTAGCTCAGTGACAGAAAACAGGGGGTGAGGCAGCAAGCTGTTTGTGTAACTGTAGTCTAGTGTGCAGTGGGTTACCACAGGGATCACTGCTGGGTCTCTTTTCAGTTGTGATCTATAGAAACAATGTAGATGATAATGTGACGTGGGATGATAAGTAAGTTTGAAGATAACATGAAGATTGGCTCGGTGAAAGAAGGAGGTTGCAGGAGGATGTAACCAGATTGGTCCAACAGACAGATCAGAGGCAGATGGAATTTAACCCTGATAAATGTGAGGTGATGCACTTTGGAAAAAGGAACAAGACAAGGGACTCAATAAATAACAGGACTAGGTGGACTAGGTTATGCTTAAGAGTAAAAATGGTAGGAGATCCCAGACTTGTGCTATGCTCCTCTTGCTCAATGTGGGAGCTCAAGAACATGGCTGATGTCCCTGACTCCTTCACACGCAGGATGTGTGACCAGCTGCAGCTCCTCTTAGACCACATGATGGCTCTGGAGCTGTGGATGGACTCACTTTGGAGCATCCACAATACTGAAGAGGTTGTGGATACCACGTTTAGCAAATTGGACACATCACAGATTAGGATTGCTGAGGGAGAAAGGGAATGGGTGACCAAAAGGCAGAGAAAGAGCAGGAAGGTAGTGCAGGTGTCCCCTGCAGTCATGTCCTTCCAAAACAGGTCTACCGTACAGAAGGGCAGGAAAAAGAGTGGAAGGGCTATAGTCAAACAGGATTTAATTGGAAGGGGAGTAGATAGGTGGTTCTGTGGTTGAAAAACGAGACTCACAAATGGTATGTTGCCTCCCTGCTAAATGGATCAGGATGTCTCAGATCGGCTGCAGGACATTCTGAAGGGGGAGGGTGAACAGCCAGTTGCCATGGTGCATATAGGCACCAATGATTTGGTAATAAATGGGATGAGGTTCCACAAGCAGAATTTAGGGCATTTAGAGTCAAGTTAGAGTCAAGTAGGACCTCAGAGGTAGTAATCTCAGGATTGGGACCAGTGCCACGTTCTGGTCAGAGCAGAAATGAAAGAAGAGACAGGATGAATGAATGGTTTGAGAGATGATGCGGTAGGGAGGGTTTCAGATTTTTGGGACATCGGAACCAGTTATGGGGGAAGTGGGACTATTACAAATCGGATGGTCTACACCTGGGCAGGACTGGAACCAATGTCCAAGTGGGTGCTGTTGGGGAGGGTTTAAATTAATGTGGACGGGGAATGGGAACCAAATAAGGAGGATAGTGGACAATAAGGAGGCCGTAACTAAAGGAACTAGATAATGAAGTCAGCGTGATTAACGGCAAGAGTAGGCAGGGAGCAAATGATGAACGTAAAGGGACAAGTGGTCTGAGGTGCATTTGTTTTAACTCGAGAAATGTATTAGGTAAGGCAGAAGAATTTAGTGCTTGGATTAGTACCTGGGAGTATGATGTTATTGCTATTACGGAGACTTGGATGAGGGAAGGACAAGATCAGCAATTAAATATCCTAGGATACAGATGTTTCAGGTGGGATAGAGAGGAACGTAAAAGGGATGGAGGAGTTACATGACTAGCCAGAGAGGATATCACAGCTATGCTGAAGGAGGGCACTATGGAGGACTCGAGCAGTGAGGCAGTATGGGAAGAGCATAGAAATAGGAAGGGTACAGTAACAATATTGGGGCCGTACTACAGGCCTCTAAACAGTGAGCGTGGGATAGAGGTACAAATATGGAAACAGATTATGGAAAGATGTAGGAGTAACAGGGTGGCGGTGATGGAATTTAAATTTTCCCACCATTGACTGGGATTCACTTAGAGTTAGAGGTTTAGATGGAGCAGAATTTGTAAGGACCACCCAGGCAGGTTTAATAGAGCAATATGTAAATAGTCCAACTCGGGAAGGGGTCCTACTGGACCTGGTGTTGGGGAATGAGCCCGGCCAGGTGGTTGAAACCTCAGTTAGGGATTACTTTGGGAACAGTGATCACAATTCCATAAATTTTAGAATGCTCATGGACAAAGACGAGAGTGGTCCTAAAGGACGGGTGCTAAACTGGGGAAAGGCCAACTGTAGCAAAATTCAGCAGGAGTTGGGGAATGTAATTGGGAGCAGCTGTTTGAAGGTAAATCCACATTTGATACGTAGGAGGTTTTTAAAAAGAGGTTGATTAGAGTGCAGGACAGACATGTCCCTGTGAAAGTGAAGGATAGAAATGGCAAGGTTAGGGAACCCTTGATAAAAGATGAAATTGTGAGACTGGCTCAGAGGAAAAAGGAAGAATACATAAGGTCTAGGTGGCTGAAAACAGCCAAAGCTTTGGAAGAATATCGGGAAAGTAGGACCAATCTGAAACGAGGAATTTAAAAGGACTAAAAGCGATCATGAAATAACATTAGCAAACAGGGTTAAGGAAGATCCCAAAGCCTTTTATGCGCACATAAGGAGAAAGTTGACTCATGAAAGTGTTGGCCCACTCAGAGAAAATGGGTGAAGATTCTTAATGAGTACTTTGTATCAATATTCACCAAGGAGAGGGAAATGACAGATGTTGAGGTGAGGGATAGATGTTTGATTACTCTCCGTCAAGTCAGTTTAAGGAGGGAGCAAGTGTTGGGTATTCTAACTGGCATTAGGTTGGAGAGGTCCCCAGGTCCGGATGGGATCTAGCCCAACTTGCTGAGGAAATAGCTGGGGCCTTAACAGATATGTTTGTAACATCTTTGAATATGGGTGAGGTCCCAGAAGACTGGAGAATTCCTAATGTTGTCTCCTTGTTTATGAAGGGTAGCAAGGATAATCCAGCTAATTATAGACCAGTGAGCCTGATGTCAGTGGTAGGGAAGCTACTAGAGAATATACTGAGGAAGATTTACATTTGGAAGAAAGTAGGCTTATCAGTGATATGAAGCATGAATTTGTGCAGGGAATTTCATGTCTTACTAACTAAATAGAATTCTTTGAACAAGTGACAAAGTTGATTAATGAGGGAAAGGCTGTGGATGTCATATACATGGACTTCAGTAAGATGTTTGATCCAGGTTCCCCATGGTAGTCTGATGGAGAAAACATAGGTCCAGGGTGTACTAGCTAGATGGATAGAGAACAGACAGGGCAGCAGGAGGCAGAAAGTAGTACTGGAATGGAGTTTCTCAAAATGGAGAACTGTGACCAGTGATGTTTCACAGGGATCCATGCTGGGACTGCTCTAGTTTGTGATATATATAAATGATCTGGAGGAAGGTGTAGGTGGTCTGATTAGCAAGTCTGCAGATTGGTGGAGTAGCAGATAGCAAAGGGGACTGTCAGTGAATGCAACAGAACATAGATAGAATGGAGAGTTGGGCAGAGAAATGACAGATGGATTTCACTCCAGGCAAATGTGAGGTGGTGCGTTTTGGAAGATCCAATTCTAGAGCGAACTATACTGTGAATGGAAAGCCCTGGGGAAAATTGATATTCAGAGAGTTTTGGATGTTCAGGTCCATTGTACCCTGAAGGTGGCAACATTGGTCCATAGCATGGTCAAGGAGACATATGGCATGACGGGGCACTGAGTATAAGAGTTGGCAGGTCATGTTACAATTGTATTGGATTTTGGTTTGGCCACATTTGGAATACTGCGTACAGTTCTGGTCGCCACATTACCAGAAGGATGTGGATGCTTTGGAGAGGGTGCAGAGGAGGTTCACCAGGATTGCCTGGTAGCGACGGCGCTAGCTATGAAGAGAGAGGTTGAGTAGATCAGGATTGTTTTCATTAGAAAGTCGAAGGTTGAGGGAGACCCTGCTTGAGGTCTACTAAATCATGAGAGGTGTAAACAGGGTGGATAGCAAGAAGCTCTTTCCCAGGCTGGAAGACACAATTACTAGGGGTCATGAGTTCAAAGTGAGAGGGGAAAAGTTTAAGGGAGCTATGCGTGGAATGTTCTTTATGCCGAGGGTAGTGGGGGCCTGGAACATATTGCTAGCAGAGGTAGTAGAGGCAGGCATGATAGCCTCATTTAAGATGTATCTAGACAGATGCATGAATGGGCAGGGAGCAAAGGGATACAGATCCTTGGAAAATAGACACCAGGTTTAGATAGAGAATCTGGATTGGTGCAGGCTTACAGTGCCGAAGGGCCTGTGCCTGTGCTGTAATTTTCTTTGTACTGAGAAAGCCCAGAGGAACAGAGTGATCTTGGGTGCTTGTTTACTGATCCCTGAATGTGGCAAGACACATTAACAAAGCAATTATGGAGGCATATGGTAGACTTGCCTTTGTCATTTCAGATTTTGGTTATAAAAGCAGGAGGATATGTTGCCGTTAAGCAGAACATTGGTTAGGCCACAGCTGGAATACTGTGTGCAGTTCAGATCACCACACTGTAGGAAGGATGTGATTGCACTGGACGGGGTGCAGACGGGAATCACCAGGATGTTGCGTGGGATGGAACCTCTCAGTGATGAAGAGAAATTGGATCAGCTCGGGTTGTTTTCTTCAGAACAGAGAAGGTGGAGGGGGAATCTGATAGAGGTGTATAAGGTTATGAGGGGAATGGACAGGGTGGAGAGAAAGCAGTTGT
This sequence comes from Chiloscyllium plagiosum, assembly GCF_037043375.1. NCBI lineage: Eukaryota > Metazoa > Chordata > Chondrichthyes > Orectolobiformes > Hemiscylliidae > Chiloscyllium > Chiloscyllium plagiosum. Next base: position 114,943,617 of record NW_028270147.1, read on the forward strand.
TCTCCTTCATGGGAGGGTCAATAACAAGTTGGCTCACATTCAATATGAAAGATAGGAGGTTTCAAGATGTTTTGAGGAAAATGTTTTTCACCCAGATGTTGGTGGGAGTCTGGAATGTACAGCCTGGGAGGGTAGTTGAAGTGGGAAACCTCACAAACTTTAAAAAGTACTTGGGTGAGCAGTTGAAATGTCACAACATTCTAGCTATGGGCCTCATGTTGGAACATGGGACTGGTGTAGGTTTAGTGTAGTTTGGGTGGTACACAGTTAATGGGCTGAAAGGCCTCTTCTGTACTGTGTGATTTTATGATTGCATTGTGTACTGTTTTGGTTTCCTTATCTGAGGAAGGATGTTCTGGCTGTGGAGGGAGGGCAGCGAAGGCTTACCAGACTGATTCCTGGGATGACAGCACTTAGATCTGATGAGAAACTGGATCAGTTAGGATTATATTCACTGGAGGTTAGAAGTTTTAGATGAATCACATTGAAACCTTGAAAATTAACACAGGACAAGATCAGAAAAAACACAGGAAGGATGTTCCTGATGACTGGGGAATCCAGAACCAGGCCACTTCGGACTGAGATGAGGAGACATTTCTTTAGCTAGAGAGTGGGAAGCTGGTGGAATATTCTGTCACAGAAAGCAATTGAGCCCAAAACAGTAAATATTTTCAAAAAGGAGATAGGTATAGTTCTTCAGATTAAAGGTTATGAGGTAAAAATGGGAACAGGGACTAAGTTGGATGATCAGCCATGGTCATATTGAATGGCTGAGCCAACTTGAAGGGCTGAATGGCCTCCTCCTGCTCCTAGTTCCTTTGTTTCTATGTTTGAGAGACTGTTCATAAATATGGAAACATATGGAATTATAGAGTCACAGATGCATGTCACATTACAGGTGACCCCATTGCACCATATACACACACAAACACACACAGATGCGCGCGCACACACACAGACAGGCGTGCACACAAGACACTCCTACACACACACACACACACACTCCAACAGACAGACACATCTACACATACACAGAGGCACACACACAGACACTCCTACATACACACACACACGCATACACAGAGACACACACACATAAATATAAAATAATTATTTTACTTTGCTCAAAAACTGCTTGAATCCATGTAAAATTCTGAAAATCCATTTTTTTAGATTAGAATCAGTCTGAGCATTGTGGCACAGACATTCTCACACAGGCAGCTCACATCTTCAATAAATTATCTGGGCCAACATGACACCAATTGTTAAAGTTCACTTGAGAATGTAACTTTTAGAAAAGTTTTGCGATTTACAGATGAAAGAACTGAAACCAACATGGTCATTCGAACAGATGAGAGGCTTAACAAAGAATCCAAGTCTTTTTCAATATATAACTTCAGCTACATCACACTGTAAGCTTTTGCTATAAATTCTGTATCTTATAACCTTATACTCCACAACCACCTGATGAAGGAGCAGCGCTCCAAAAGCTAGTGCTTCCAATTACACCGATTGGAATATAACCTGGTGTTGTGTGATTTTCAACAAGTGTCATCGAGTCGTAATACATAGAGACAGGCCCTTTGGCCCGAACTGGTCCATGCTGACCAAAATATCCATCTGTGCTAACCCCATTTCACTGCCCTTGGCTCATAGGTTTCATCGTTCAAAGGTTTTTCTATTTATGTATTTGTGTAAATGCCTTTTAAATGTGTTAATATACCCACCTCAATCACTTCCACTGGCAGCTCATTCTATACTTGTCCCACCCCCCGTGTAAAAATGTTGCCCCTCAGGTTCCCTTTTATTCATGCCACTCAAACCTTAAACTGATGCCCTCTAGTTCTTGATCTCCCAACCCTGAGAAAAAGACTGAATGCATTCACCTTATCTATGTCTCTCATGGTCTTATACATTTCTAAAAGATCCCCCTCTCAGTCCCCTTCAATCTAAGCAAAAAGCTCCAGCTTGATAAACCTCTCTCTATAACTCATATCGTTGAGTCGAGGCAACATCCTTGTAAATTTCTTCTGTACTCGTTCTGCTTTAATAATATCCTTTCTATAACAAGGTGACCAAAACTGAACACAATACTTCAAGTGCGACCTCACCAATATCCTGTACAACTGCAATATAACGTCCCAACGTCTGTCTCCAGTGCCCTGACTGATGAAGGCCAGTGGGCCAAAAGCCTTCTTCACTGCTCTGTCTAACTGTGACTGAACTTTCAGAGAACCACGCACTTGAACTCCAAGATCCCTCTGTTCCACGACAGTCCTTAAGGTCCTACCATTCACCATGAAACTCCTACCTTGATTTAACTTGCTAAAATGCAAGACCTCACATTTATCTACAGTAAACTCAATTTGTCATTTCATGTCCCACTTCTCCTGCTGATCAATGTCCTGCTGCAGTATCTCTATGATACCACCTCTTTTAATGTCATCTGCAAACTTACTAATCATGCCTTGCAGATTCACAACCAAATAATTGACATAGATAACAAACAGTAATGGGCCCAGCACTGAATTCTGAGGCACTCCACAAGTCACTGGCCTTCAGTCTGACAAGCATCCTTCCACTATGACCCTCTGCTTCCTACCATCAAGCCAGTTAGAGAAAAGCATTTGTCTTTGGTTAGGAATTAGTTTGGATATCGGAGACAGAGAGGAGGGATAATATGTGTGTCCTCCAATAAACAAGTAGTGAATAGTGGTGTACCCAGGGATATTTGCTGGAACCTCAATATTTCACGATATTCCTCAATGACTTCAATGAAGGAAGATTGTTGATCACACTGAGTGAGGCAGCTTGGAGGAGGTCACAGAGATAGGGAGGGTGGAGGACAGAGAGGGATTTGTGAACAAGGATGAGAATTTGAAAATCGAGGTATTGCTGGCCCATGAGCCAATGTAGACACAAGGTGCAGGGGATTAGGGGAATGGGACTTGGTGCAAGTTTCGATAGGGGTAGCAGAATTTGGGATGAGCTGAAGGTTACGGTGGGCAGTGACTCTGATGTGTGTGAGTACAACATTGGAATGGTCATGTTTGGAGTCCCACAGACATGGCTGGGATTTTCAGTGGCTTTGTGATGTGGAGGAAATGGGGCTCAGATCAGCCTCAAAGAAGAGATCAAGGTTGAGCAGTAGACAGTGCTCAGGGAGAGGGATGGAGTTTGTACCGGGAGCTGAAGAGGATGGCTTTGATCTTCCCAATATGTCTCCCAGTGAGCCTGGCTCCTCAGTCCTGACTGCTCTTAGCTGCTGTGATTGTCACTGATTGAACACTTCTTATTAGAGATTCTGACCACAGCAGAAAGCCCCAGTGTAAAAAATAACTGCAAAGACTGTCAGATCGCAAGGTTGAAACTTCACCAAGAGAGGAAGTGAAAGAAGGAACTCGGAGCAGCTGGACGTTTGTTACTGAGACGGGAGAAAACTGTGAACTGTCTGCACTCCCTGGAATCTGACTGCACAGGAGGCTGGTTCTGGGATTTGTTTTGCAGAAACAGCACAGAGATGGAAAAAGTGTCAGTCATTCACTCACAAACACACACGCCTGCACTCGGAGATCAGAAACAGAATCCAGCAGCAGCTCTGATTCAAGCTGTGAAACCTGCACAGAATTGTTCCCTCATTCAGTTTATAACTGGCAGGATAGACCAAGCAGGAGAGGCAACACAGTGGTGTGTTCAGTCAGAAGGGAGTTGCCCTGGAAGTCCTCACCATTAACTATGGAAACCTCATGACAGCAGGTCAAACATGGGGAAGGAAACCTCCTGCTGATTACCACATAGCACCGCCTCCCCTCCAACCTCAACTGAGCAGCCAGTCCTCCTCCATGTTTAACAACACTTGGAGGGAGCACTGAGGATGGGAAGGATGCAGGATATACTTTAAATAAGGGACTCCAAAGTCCACCATCAAGAGCTGCTCAGAAGCATCACTACTGAGCAAGGTGGTCAAGTTCCACCTGATTCAGCTGCTGACAGGACCTGGGGCGGTGGTGAGGGAACTAACTAGAGGGAAAAACATACTCACTATCACCGTCACCAATCTGCCTGCTGCTGGTCTATCTGTCCATGACAGTATCAGTAAGAGTGATCACCACACAGCCCATATGGAGACAAAATCCCGTCTTCACATTGAGATTACCTTACATTTTGTTGGGCAAAGGATATGGGATGTCAGGAAGAGCTTTTTTTTCTCAGCAATTGGTAATGACTTGGAAATTAGTGCCCATTCAGGTGAGGCAGGTGAAGACACTCAGTGATTGCAATGGCAGATTGGATGGGCTCTTGATGGAAATAAACCTGCAAGGCTCTGGGGGTCGAGCAGGGGAGGGGGTGGGACTGACTGGATTGCTCCATGAAATGACAGTATTTACCTGACAGGCTGAATGTTCTCCCCCTGTGCTGGAAATAGGTCTCACTCAATGACGGGTTCACAATTGGAGAGTTTGGATGCAGTAAATACAGGACAAATTGTTTCTCCAGGCAGGAGGGTCAGTAACCAGAGGGCACACATTTCAGAAAGGGTCTGAAGAACAAGAGAGAAGGTAGGAACATTTTTATCCAGCGAGTCATGATGACTGTCTGCAAGGTGAGTGGAAGTGGATTCAACAGCAACTTTCAAAAGGGCCTTTGGAGAAATAGCTGAAAAGGAAACAATTGCAGGGTTATACAGGAAGGGCTGGGTAAATGGGACTCATTGGAATAATTTAACTAACAGTCACAATAGGCCCAGTGACCTCTGTCTGTGCTGTATAAGAGCTTACACACACTTAGTCTCACCTTTACACAAAGACTGGGAGAAACAGACAACCCAGTTTACAGAAGAGTGTTTTCTCAAGGAAAACGCTTTTGAACCAACTCAGGGAATAGGCCAGACTAGATTTACTGATGAGGAATAATTCAGCAAATCAATGGCAATGGAACATTGAACCAAAAGTAATGGCACTGAACAGTATATTTAATAGCACGACCATCGAGTGGGGAAGGGATGAAGGGCAGGAGGTCAGAGAGCACGCTGTAAGGGTCTGAAGGCTCTGCTGTCAATGGTGGGATGGAGGTAGCAGCAATGGGCAGGCGACCAGAGACAGAAGATGGAAGGGGGAGGGAGGGAATGTGAGTCTACAGCAGGACACAGAGTGAGGGAGGAGGGAGGCCATGGAGGCAATTGGCTGGCAGTGAGGTCAGGGGTCATTTTGGAATGACAGATGGGTAAGACAGGCAAGGGCCCATTCCATATCAGACAAGTTGGATTTAGGAAGCTGGGAGAGGACATTGGAATCATAGATTTAAGAGGCAGGATAAGCAGGAATTAGGGTTTCTGTGGTCAAGGGGCTGAGGCAGTGCAGAGATGGACAATGTTGTTGAGATTGAAATAAGAGACCTATGTGATGGAGAGGATGTGGTGTTTGCAGCTCAGGTGCTGGACAGTCCCGAGGGAAGGAGGGCCATGTTTACTGGTCTCTTCTGGAGCATCCAGTGGGAAGGAGGTCCATGTTTATTGGTGACTATTGGAGGTTCCAGTGGAAAGAGGTCCATGTTTATTATTCCTATGGGAAGATGGCACATGTAGACATCATCATAGAGTCATAGAGGTTTACAGCATGGCATCAGGCCCTTCAGCTCAACTCATCTATGCCGACCAAGTTTCCAAAACTGAACTAGTCCCATTTGCCTGTGTTTGGCCCAATCCTCTCTAAATCCTTCCTATCCATGTTCCTGTAAAAATGTCCTTGAAATGTAGTAATTGTACTCCCCTCTCCCACTTCCTCTGGCAGCTTATTACACATACACACCAACCTCTGTGTGAAAAGGTTGTCTCTCAGGTCCCTTCTAATTCTTTCCCCTCTCAACTTAAACCTATTCCTTCTAGGACTGGACTCGCCTACGCTGGGGAAAACACTTTGTCTATTCACCTTATCTATGACCCTCATGATTACCTTCTTCACCACCCTGTCTACTTGGGACACCACTTCCAAGGAACTATGTACCTGTACCCCTCGGTCTCTCTGTTCAACAACACTCACCATGGCTCTACCATTAATTGTGTAATTCCTGCCCTGGTTGGTCTTACCAAAATGCAACTCCTTCCATTTATCGAAATTAAACTCCATCTGGATTTGTTGACCCACTGGCCCAGTTGATCAAGATGACATTGCACTCTTGGATAACCTTCTTCCCTGTCCACGATGCCAACAATTTTAATGTCAGCCACAAACTTACTGACCATTCCTGCTATTTTCTCATCCACATTGTTCATATAAGTGATGAACAACAGTGGATCCGGGATCGATTCCTGTGGCAGACGGCTGGTCACTGGCCTCCAGTCTGGAGAACAACCGTCTCTCACCAGCCTCTGCCTCCTACCATCTGGCCAATTTTATATCCAATTGGCGAGCTCTCTCTGGATCCTATGTGATATAATCTTATTAAGCAGTCTACCATGGGGAACCTTGTATCAGGCCTTGCTTAACTCCATGTAGCCAAAGTGTACTACTCTACCTTTACCTATCTTCTTGCTCACGCCTTCAAAAACTCAACCATCTACTTATCTCCATTGGAAGTTCCAGTGAATAGGAGGCCCATATTTACTCTCTTGGAGGTTCCAGTCAGAAGGAGGTCCATGTTTACTGGTCTGTATTGGAGGTTCCAGCAGGAAGGAGGTCCATGTTTACTCGTCTCCTTTGGAGAGTCCAGTCAGAAGGAGACCAATGTTTACTTGTATTACTGATGAAGGGCTTTTGCCCAAAACGTCGATTTTACTGCTCCTCGGATGCTGCCTGAACTGCTGTGCTCTTCCAGAACCATTAATCCAGAATCTGGTTTCCAGCATCTGCAGTCATTGTTTTTACCCAATGTTTACTGGTCTCTAGTGGAGGCTCCTGCAGGAAGGAGGCCCATGTTTACTTGTCTCTGTTGGGAGGTTCAGTGGGAAGGAGGCCTATGTCTCTCCATCAGGCAGCCCCATGAACTGAATTCCATGTTTACTGGACTCTGTTGGAGAGTCCAGTGCATTGTGGACACCATAGTGGGTATGGGGTTCAGTTCCTTTCTGTTGTAACTGTGTGATGGTTCAACCCACATCCCAGTAAAATACCCTGACTCAGAGACTGATCATGGAAAAGGAAAGAGAGGGGTAGGAGAGGGGAAGGGATTGAAAAATGTTGTGAATGGACAGGCTGCGTCAGTGGGTCAGAGTCTGTCCTGTCCCTCCAGCTCACACTGATGGCCTGAGGATCTCCTCTCTCTGCTGGGCCTTCATGGAATGAGCTTTGTGTCCAAACCAGTCCCCAGTGAGAATAGGCCAACAGCACAGAATTGCCCTTCATTTGACAAGAATCTGTCCATCTTTCTGAGAGAGACCAAACCCAGGTCAATGTGGAAAATGGGGCCTTACTCCTGGAGAAGACATGCTTCTGGGGTCAGGGGTTAACATCCATGAGTGGGCCAGAGCAGAGAGAGATTTATCCTGCATTCAACTGCCACCACCTGGGACACTGTGAGAAAGAGAGAGAAGTGAGACAGAGACAGAGGGCGAATGTCTGTACGTGTGTGTGTGTGTGTGTGTTTGCGTGTGTGTGTGAGAGAGAGAAAGTGAGAGACATGAGTATGATTAGAGACAGAATGACAGAGAGGGAGGGAGTGCGACTGTAGATTGGGAATACAGAGAGGGAGGGAGAGAGACAGAGGGAGGTATAGAGAGGAGAGGTAACAGAGGCTTTAAATTGAAGCGAGAGAGGGAGTGAGTGATGGAGACAGTGAGAGATGGAGAAATAGAGATTATGAGATGGAGTGAGAAAGTGTGAATGAGTTGGGGAGAGTGGCTATGAGACAGAGTGAGAGAGAGAGAGAGAAAACGAAAGAGATTAACAGTGGGAGAGAGAGGGGTAGAGAGAGGGGTAGAGCAGATGTGAGACAGAGAGAGAGAGGTGGACAGGTCCTGGTCACCACATTCTGGGAAGGATGTGATTGTACTTGAGAGGGTGCAGAGATTTCCCAGGATGCTGCCTGGGCTGAAGGGTCAGCTGTGAGGAAAGCTTGGAAAAGTTGGGATTGTTTCCTTGGAGCAGTGAAGGCTGAGAGGGGACATGATAGAGGGCTATAGGATTATTCAGGGCAGTAAAAGGGTGGGAAGGAAGGCACTTTATACGTCAGTAGAGGACTTAATAACCTGGGACAGAGATTGAAGGTAACACAGACATGGACACATAGAAACTCGGAGCTGGAGCAGGCCATTTCGCCCTTTGAGTCTGCTCTGTCAATCAGTATGATCATGGCTGACCCTCCATCTCAAAACCATATTCCTGCTTTCTCCCCATTCCCTTCATGCTGTTAAAATGCAAAACAATTATCTCTCTCTTTTTCTTGAATTTATTCAGTTCCTTGGGTTCCACAGTTGTCCTACCCTTTGAGTGAAGAAACGTTTCCTCGTCTCAGCCCAAAATGGTCTACCCCCTATCCCCCTGAGACTGGGTCCCTTGGTCCAGACTCCCCAACCTGGGGAAACCTCCTCCCTGCCCAGCCCTGTTAGAATTTTATACATTTCAATCAGATTCCCTCTTATCCTTCTGAACTCAACTGAGTCCAGGCCCAGTCGAATTGGAGAGTGAGAGGAGAGTTGAGAAGAATTGTTTTCACCCAGAGGGTGGTGGGAGTCTGGAACTCACTGCCTGAAAGGCTGGTTGACTCAAAAAACTCTCGTGACATTGGAGCAATGTATAGATTTTCCTTGTGTTGTTGTAGCCTCCAGGGTAATGGGCCAAGAGTTGGAGGAACCACTAAATGGCCTCATTCAGTGCTGTTCACATCAATGACTCTCTGAGACAGACAGAGAGAGAATGAGGGGGAGAGAGAGAGAAGAGGAAGTGTGAGGGGCTGACGTGGCTCTCTCTGCCTGATGCCATTTATATACTGAGGAACACCCAGTCAGACTCTCACAGGCTGCAGCTTTATAAAGCAGAGCCCAGTGAAGGGAGAGTTTATCAGGAACCAGGCACAGGGACAGGAGCACACACCATGATTTCACACATCCAGCTGATCTGGCCCCTGGCATTCTGTGTCGCAGGTACAAATCTCTCTCCTTCCACCTTGAATCTTTAGCTGCTCTCCATTTCACTCCAATTCCACTGACTTGTGATTGAAGGAAAAATGCTGAGTGTCTCCAACAATCTCTCATTTGACCGGCTCTTTCTGTGACAGTTCTGACTTCACTGTGTTTCTCTCTGACCCCTCAGGTATCAGTGGGGACATCATCATGACCCAGTCTCCCCCGGTGCTGTCAGTGGGACTGGGCCAGACTGCAACCATCACCTGTACGGCCAGTCAAAGCATTAGCAGCTACCTTGCTTGGTACAGCAGTGAGAAGGTCAGAAACCCTCTCCCCTGATCTACAGTGCAACAACTCGATTCACAGGAGTCCCCGATCGATTCACCGGCAGTGGATCAGGGACCAGTTTCACCCTGACAATCAGCAACGTTCAGAATGAGGATGTCGCTGACTATTACTGTCAGAAGTTTACAGCTGGCCTTCACGGTGATACAGAGCCATGCAAAAACCTCAATACACACAGCACCACCTCCTGTACTGACACATTCACAATTATATGTTATTCATAATAATAGACACACAGCCCTACCTCTGTCACTGATACAAACACAGTAATATATAAATAAAAATGAGCAAATTACCCCATGCTGGGATTGTCACTGTCCACGACACACTCCAGTCCCTGTGGTGTCCACTGCTCACTGAAGGCCTCAAGTTTCCCTCTTACACTCCATGGCCACGTGTGAAGAATGGCTGCAAGATTTAATATCAAAAAATAAATTTAACAAACCTCCCGAGCCCAGCTGGACACATCTCAGAGAGAAATAGAATGAGAGAAACAGAGAGGAAGAAAGACATGAATGAGGGAGAGACAGAGAGGGGCAGGGAGAGAGAGAGAGTGACAGAGGGAAGCAGAGAGTAGAGGTTTTTGTACAGCCTCTGCACAGGGAGTTCTCACTGTGGGACACATTCGGTAAAGGAACCAAGCTCAGACTGAGTAAGTAAATCTCTATCCTCCATTATTTACCCTGTCAATACTGAAACACAATTTCTAAAACACAAATACTGAATTGTTGAAGGTGTTAGTGAGAAGCTGCAGTGAATGAAATGGTTGATTGAGGAGCACTGTGTCTAACAGGGTGTCCAGCTGTATTTCTTTCCTTCCATTGCCCCCTTGAAACAGCAAGATATAAGTCAGCAAGTTTTACTCACTGTGTGGAGGAGCTCTGGCCATTTGCAGCCTGTGGTCCCATTCCTGCAGCATGGAGTAAAATCAGTGAGTAGCCTCCTGCCAGTCTCAGTGTGACAGACATGGCCAGTGTTTGATGTGAGCTCTGGCTCCCTGTCCCAGTCTCTGATCTCACTGACCTCAGCAGCAGCAGCAGCAGCAGCACAGTGAGACACCGAGCTCCCACCTCCCCCAGCTTTAACTCTGCTCAATCACACAATCACAGAATTGTTACAGTGCACACGGAGGCCATTCCGCCCATCCTGTCTGGACCGGCTCTCTGAATGAGCAATTCACTGAGTGTCATTCTCCTGCCTTCTCCCTGTCACCCTGCACATTGTTCCTTTTTGAATAATAGTCTCATTCCCTTCAGAATGTTTCAATTGAAGCTGCCTCCACCACACTCTCAGGCAGTGCATTCCACACCTTAACCACTCACTGGCTGAAAATGTTTTTCCTCATCTCACTTTGTTAGTTTTCCCAATTACTTTCAATCTGTGGTCTCTCGGTCTCAAATCCTTTCTCAATTGGGAACATTTTCTCCCTATTTACTCTGTCCAGGCCCCTTCTGATTTTGCGTTCCTCGAATAAATCTCCTCTCAGCCTTCTCCAAAGAAGATAGTCCCAAATCCTCCAGTAGATCTTCATAACTGGTGTTCCTCATCCCTGGAATGACCTTTGGGAATATAATTTGTCATCACTACAAAACATTCACATGCTTTCTGAATTAGTCACATTATCTGTGTCCCTCATGATTTTATAAATTTCTCAGCCTCCAATGCTGAAGGGTAAATTGCCCCAATTTATCCATCCTCGTCCTGTCGTCCAAACTCTCCAATTCCTAGCAAAATCTTTGTAAATATTTTTCTGCACCTTTTAAAAGTTTAACAACATCCTTCCTATCACAGAATGATCAGAATTGTTCACATTATTCCCAAAGTGGCCTCACCAATCTCCTGTACAGCTGCAACATGATGTCCCAACTCCGATACTCAATACAGTGACCACTAAAGGCAAACGTTCCCAACACCTTCTTCATCGCCCTGTCTCCCTGTGATCCAGTTTTAAGGAATAATGCACATTACCCTCACCCTCACCCTCACCCTCACCCCTAGGTCTCTTTGTTCAGCCACATTCCACAGGGCCCTACCATTAACTGTATACGTCCTGCCCTGGTTTGCCTTTCCAAAATGCAACGTCTCACATTTATCTAAACTGAACTCCATTTGCCACACCTCTGCCCATTGCCCCATGTGATCAAGGTCCCGCTGTACCCTGAGATAATCTTCTTCACTATCCACTGTTGCACCAATTTTGGTGTCATTTACAAACTTATGTTAACTCCTATATTCACAGTGAAATCATTTATTTAAAAGACCAAAAGCAGTGAACCCAGCCCAATCCTTGTGGCACACAGCTATTCACAGATCTCCAGTCTGAAAATCAACCCTTTACCACCACTCCCTCTCTCCTATCTTCAAGCTAATTTTTTTACCCAAACGGCTCGCTCCCCCTGGATCCCATGTGGTCTAACCTTACTTACCAGTCTATCATGTGGAACCTTGTCAAACACTTTACTGAAGTCCATATAGACAATGTTTACTGTTCTGCCTTCATCAATCTTCTTTGTCACCTCCTCAATCAAATCAGGGAGACACAATTTCCCATGCATAAAACCACACTGATTATCCAAATGGATGTAAATCCTGTCCCTCAGAATCCACTCAAACATCTTACCCAGCACTGACATCGGGCTCATTGGTCGAGAGTTCCCTGGCTTTCCTTACAGCCTTTCTGAAATAATGGTACAACACCTTACCTATAGCTGTTGATGATAAACATATCTCAGCAAGGGGCCCAGCAATCTCTTCCCTAGTTTCCCACAATATTCTGGGATACACCTGATCAGATCCTAGGGATTTATCTACCTTTATATGTTTTAAGATCTTTCGTATCTCCTCATTGTGGACTTTTTCAAAACATCACTATTTTTCCAAATTCCCTTACTTTTGTGTCCTTCTCCTCAATAAATACTGACCTGAAATATTTGTTTAGGATCTCACCCATCTCCTGTGTCTTACCAAAATACAGCACTCACATTTATCTGAATTAAACTCCATTTGCCATTCCTCAGCCCACTGGCCCAGTTGGTCAAGATCCTATTATATTCTGAGACAGCCTTCTTCACTGTCCACAATGCCACCTGAAAATTCACCTGAACACAGTCTCACAACTCTGGCCCCTCTCTGCCCATTACATTGCTACTACCCCAGTCTATATTCAGAAATTAAAGACCCCGTCCTCCCATTTATAACGATTCTATCATATTTGCAAGTCTCTGTAAATTCCTTGAATTTGTATTCCTCCACATCTTTCCCAATGGGTGGTGAGGATTCCGTGGACATTGGTGTTCCTCTCTGATATTCCCTCCTGGCTCCCACAGCCCTGTAAATCACCCCAAAGGAACTCAGTCCCAGCTCTGTTCAGGAGCAACACTGTCTGGTCTGTCCAAGTCCCATCTCCCCCAGACCCAGTCCCAATGTCCCAAGAATCTAAAGCCCTCCCTCCTGGACCCTCTCTCCAGCCCCACAGTCATCTGTGTTATCCTCCTGTTCCTCTTCTCACTTGTGGGGGTCACTGGAAGTAATGCGCAGATTCCCTCTTTTTAGTTCCTGGTCCTAATTCCTTTCCACGCTCCCTACATTCTGACTGCAGGATCACATCCTTTTTCTCCCTCCATCACTGAGACCAATGTGGACCACAACTGCTGACTGTTCCCCCTCTCCCCTCAGGGTGCTCTGCAGCTGCTCAGTGACATCCTTGACCCTGGCAGCAGGGAGACAACACACCATCCTGGATTCCCATCTGCAGCTGCAGAAACACCTATCGATAGCCCTCCCTCTAGAATCTCCTCTCACTATCGCTCTTCCAGTCTTCCTTGTGCCCCGCTGTACAGCTGAGCCCCCTGTGGTGCCATGGACTTGGCTCTGGCTGCATGCCCAGGATGAACCATCATTCCCATCAGGATTCCAAACTGCTACAGCAGGGCTCACAGTCCAGGGTTCAGTGTTCCAGGGTTTTGGGGAAACTCGCAGAAGACTTTAAGAAATAGGAGCTGAAATCAGCCATTCGGCCCATTGAATCTGCTCTGCCATTTGATCTTGGCAGATATGCTTCTCACCGCCATTCTCCTGCCTACTCACAGGAACTTTCATTCCCGTTAACAATCACAAACCTATCTATCTCTGTCTTAAATACACTCAGTGACTTGGCCTCCACTGCCCTCTGTAGCAATGAGTTCCACAGATTCACCATCCTCTGGCTGAAGAAATTCCTCCTCATCTCAGCTCGAAAGGGTCGGCCCTTCATTTTGAGGCTGTGCCTTGGTTACGGAGTGTCTCCTGTTTTTGGAAACATCTTATACCCATCCACTCTTTCTAGGCTGATCAGTATTCTGTAAATTTCAATAAGATCCCTCCTCTTCCTCCTAAACTCCATCGAGTACAGACCCAGAGTCCTCAACCATGCCTCATATGACAAGCCCTTCATCCCCAGGATCATTCTTGTAAACCCCTCCAATGCCAGCACATTATTTCTTAGAACATGGGTCCCAAATCTGCTCACAATATTCCAAAAGGCAGTTTGACCAGAGCCTTACACAGCTTCAGCAGTACATCTCTGCTCTTGTATCCGGGCCTTATTGAAATGAATGCTACCATTTCATTTGCCTTCCCAAGCACAAACTGGACCTGCCTGTTAACCTGAAGAGAAACCTGAATGAGGTTTGTGCTTTAGATTTCCAAAGGCCTTCCTTATTTAGCAAACAGTCTTTGCATCTCTTCTTCCTACCAAAGTGCATAACCTCACACTGTAACACATTGTATTCTATCTGCCACTTCTTTGCCCACTCTCTGAGCCTATCCAGGATCTTTTACAGCCTCCCCACTTCCTCAACACTACCTGTCCCTCCACCTATCTCATGTCACCTGCAAACTTAGCAACAATGTCTTCACCTCCTTCATCCAGGTTGTTAATGTATAATGTGAATAGTTATGGTCCCAACATTGACACATGCAGAACTCTATCGGTCACCAGCTGCCATTGTTCCTCATTCTTTGATTTATGCCAACCTGCCAGTCTTCAGTCCATGCCAGTACATTGCCCCTAACACTATGGGCACTTATCGTATGTCAAATGCTTTCTGGAAATCCAAATAGATTACTTCCTCTGACAGGCATGACCTCCCCTTGATGAAGCCGTATTGACTCAGCCCTATTTTACCATTGCACTTCCAAGTCCTCTACAATTTCACCCTTAAAGTGAAGTCTAAAACCTTACCAACAACCGAATCCAGGCTAACTGGCCTATAATGTCCCATCTTCTACCTCCTTCCCTTCTTAAACAGGGCTGTTATGTGAGCCATTTTCCTGTCTCTTGCCCCCACCAAATCCCTCCCCACCCCACCTCCACACCCCGACTCCATTGATTCCTGAAAGATCATCACCAATGCCTCCACAATCTCCTCATTGATCTCCTTCAGAACACACTGGTGTAGCTCATCCAGTCTGGGTGAGTTATCCACATTCAGATCTTTCAGCTTCCCCAGTACCTCCTCCTTAGTGATGGCCACTACACTCCCCTCTGCCTCCTGACAGTCTTGAAGTACTGGAATGCTGCTGGTGTTTTCCATGGTGCAGACTGATGAAAAGTATCGATTCAATTCCTCGACGATTCCTTCATTTCCTATTATCCTTTCTCCAGCCTCATTTTCCAATGATCAAAAGTATATTTTAGAGTCCCTCTTCCTTTTTATATATCTGATAAAACTCCTGCAATCTCCTTTTATATTACTGGATAGATAACTCCCACATTTCACCTTCTCAACCCTTAATGCTTTTTTAGTTATCCTCTCCAGGTTTTTAAAGACTTCCTAACCCTCTGGCTTCCCACTATTCTCCAACACATTGGATGCTTTTTCTTTTGCTTTTATGCTGTCCTTGACCTCCCTCATCAGCCATCGTTGACTTGTCCTCCTCTTATTATGTTTCTTCTTTTTTGGGATGAATTCCTGCTCTGCTTCCTGAATTACCCCGAGAAACTCTGCTGTTTGCTGCCCCACCATCTTACCTGCTCGGCTCCCCTTCCGATCAACTCTGGCCAGCTCCTTCCTCATGTCTTTGTACTTACCTTTACTCAATTGAAATCCTGTTCCATCTGATTGCAGCTTCTCCCTCTCAAACTACAGGGGGAGTTCTATCGTATTATGGTCACGTATCCATAGGGATACTTTCACCTTAAACTCATTAATCAAGTTTGCCTCCAAACACATCACTAAATCCAGACCTGCCTGTTCCATAGTGGCTCAACCACAAGCTGCTCCAAAAACCATCTCGTAGACATTCCATGAAATCCTTTCCTTGAGACACGCTACCCAGTCCACCTATCCATTGAAGTCTGCCCTGACATTTTGTATCTGGCGTTTCTGTCTCCTGACTGATTTCCTTCCCCACACCCTGATTACTGCTTGGAGACCTGGACATACCTTGCATCAGATTCTTTATTTCTTGCGGTTCCTCAACTCTACCCACACAGATTCTACACCTTCTGACTCTCTATCACTTCTTGCTATTGATTTAATTTCATTTCTCACTAACAAGGCAACTCTTCCCCCTCTCACCATCTGCCTGTCCCTTTGATGGGACATGTATCCTTGGATATTTAGTTCCCAGCCCGGATCCCCTTACAGCCATGTCTCTGTGATACCCACAGCATCGTACCTGCCAGTTTCAATCTGCACCACAAGCTCATTGTGTATACTGTGTGTATTTAAGTACAACACCCTCAGTCCTGCATTGACTGCCCTCCTTCCCATCATTGTCCACTTATCTGCTGTGCTTTATGTTTGATCTCTGATCCTTTCCATCCTCTCAATCCTATTACATCTTCTAAAAACTTGAATAACCTCTCCTGAACCCTCCTCCACTTTAACTATTTTAAATTCTTTGGAAACTCAATTTACCTTGATTTGTGGCATCACTTTGTCTACCTTAGTTGGAATGCTTCATGCATTTTTTTTACAAACTCTAGAAGTTTGTTCTATTATTGATGTTCCCTGCACTTTTATGCTTCCTTTGATATTCAAAATTCCATCCCTTTCTTTTATTTTCTGGTCACAATCAATCCCATCACTAACCAGCAATCCTACCTTCTTCTTTACCTTCCATTTTCTCATTTTCCATCCAACTGAACCAAATTACTTTCTCCTTGGGTTGAGTTCAGACCAATATTTATCGTTGAGACAACATCATTATTGCTCTTTGATCTCATTGCTTATAATGGGATCTTGCTGTGTAGAAACTGGCTGCCACGTTACTGGCATTGCAACAGGGACTGCTTGTCAAACAAAACTGTCTGTAAATGTCTTTGGGAGAGCCTGAAGTGTTAAGGACTGGATTGAAATACAATTAGAGTCATGGAGATATACAGCACAGAGACAGACCCTTTGGTCCAACTTGTCCATGCTGACCAGATATCCAAAATTAATCTAGTCCCATTTACCAGCATTTGGCCCATATCCCTCGAAACTCTTCCGATTTATATACCCATGCTTTTTAAATGTTGTAATTGTACCAGCCTTTACCACTTCTTCTGGCAGCACATTCCACACAATTAACATCCTCTGAATGAAAACGTTGTCCCTTCGGTCCCTTTTAAATCTTTCCATTGTCACCTTCAGCCTATGCCCTCCAGTTCTGGACTCCCCCACTCTGGAGAAAAGATCTTCTGTATTCACCCTATATATACCCTACATGATTTTATAAACCTCTATACGGTCACCCATCAACCAGCAATGCTGCAGGGAAAATGGCCTCAGCTTGTTCAGCCTCTTCCTTTTGCTCAAACCCTCCAACCTTGGCAACATCCTTGTAAATCTTTTCTGAACCATTTTAAGATTCACAACATTTTTCCTACAGCAGGGCAATCAGAATTGCACACAGTATTCCAAAAGTGCCCGAACCAATGTCATGTTCAACCGCAACAGCTCCCAACTCCAATACTCAATGCACTGACCAATAAAGGAAAGCAAACCAAATTACTTCTTCACCCCCCCAACCTACCTACCTGCAACTCCACATTCAAGGAACTATTTTTTTTTTTGGATGAACTGGGAGTCTTTCAGTTGTGAAAGATGCCATTCCATGGCACTATTGGATGAAGAGCATGCAGTTCCCCCCGGTGTCCCTGGTCAATATTTATCCCACAGTCAAAATCACTAAAAATCTATTTCTCTGTTAATTATCATACTGTGTTTGGGATCTTGCTGTGCATAGAATGTTGGAAAGATCCATTGGGGCATCCTGAGATGGGGACAGGTCCTACACAAATACAAGTCTTTCATTAAGGTTTGAGTCTCCTGATCCGGATCCTCACCCATTGTCTGTGCACTCTCACCTTCCAGGGGGCATGGGGTCATTAAGAGCAGTGACCCTGTCTGACCCCAGGACACTGAGACTCTTTGCAGTCTCACCCTTGACGTCAGCCCAGTGTTGTGCAGCAAGGTTTGAAATATAATCTACAACCTTCTACACAGACACCCAACGTGACTCTTTCCTGAATTGTGTAGATCCAAGTCTGCTCCAATGTTCTCGGATAAAGCTCTCCTGATCTGTGGGTGATCGGAGGTTTGTTAAAGATGTATTGAACTCCATTCCACTTTCCAGCTCTTGCTCCATAGCTCTGGAGGTTTCACTGTTCAAGTGAATATCCAAGTGTTTTTTTCAATGTGATGAGGGTTTCTGCCTCTCCCGCCCTATCAGACAGTGAATCCCAGATCTCACCAGCCTTTGGGTGAAAACAATTACTGTCAACTCCCCTCAACCCCTGTCCCCAAATAATTTCAATCTCTCCCCATGGTTATTGCCCTCTCTGCTAATGGAAATCAGTCCTTCCTACCCACTCTATCTAGGCCGCTTATCATTTTACACACCTCGATCAAATCTCCCCTCAGCCTCCTGTGTTCCAAGGAAAACAGCCCCAGCCAAACCAATCATTCCTCAAAGTTAAAACTCCCCATTCCTGACAAACTCCTCCTCTGTCCTGGTCTCTCATGGGATCACACTCTTCCTGTAATGTGGTGACCAGAACCGTACACTGTTCTCTCACTGTGCTCTAACTGGGGTTTTATACAGTTCCAGAATAAACAAACTCCTTGCTTTCACTGTCAACCAAAAATGATATAAAGGAGATGATGGTCTAATGGTATTATTGCTGACCTGTTAACCCAGAGATCCAGATAATGTTCTGGGGACCAGGGTTAGAATCCAGCAGACTGTGGCATTCAAATTCAATCAAACAAAATCTGCAATTAAGAGACTAATGTCGATCATGAAACCTTTTTTGATTGTCAGGAAAATGCCATCTGATTCCCGAATGTCCTTTAGGGAAGGAAACTGCCATCCTTACCATGTGACTCCAGACCCTCAACAATGTGGTTGACTTTAAACTGCCCTCTGGGTGATTAGGGATAGGCAATAAATGCTGCCGATCCAGCAGTGCCCTCATTCCATCAAGGAGAAAAAAAACAGTTTATCCCATGTGTCTTCCTAACCACCTTACTGACCTGCATTCATTAATCACCATGGCCACATCTTCCACCTCCACACACATGTGACCTCCAGCTTCAAATTGATGAGAGACATTCCCTCATTGTTTGAAAAAAAGATAGAAACATCAAACATAGGAGCAGCAGTAGGCCATTTGGCCCCTCAAGCCTGCTCCACCATTCAATATGATCATGGCTGATCATCCAACACAGTCCCCTGTTCCTGCTTTCTCCCGACATTCTTTGATCCCTTTAATCTGAAGAACTATATCTAATTCCCTTTTAAACACATACTGCATCTAATTCCCTCAAGCTGGAAAAATGTATGGCAATTATTGAATTGTTGTTTTTTGACCAGTATGGACACAATGGGCTGATGGGCCTTTTGGGTCTCTCTGACTCGATGACTCTATGATTATATATTATGCATAACTGGGTACCAAGGGCTGACACATGTGGTACACTAAGTTGTAACTACCTGTCATTCAGAAAAAGACTCCTTCTTCCTGTCCTGTCTGCCAACCAGTTCCCAATCCATGTCAGTACATGACCCCCAATCCTCTAGTTCATTCGGTCTTGGTCTGGAAGTCCCACCCTTACTCTTTGTGGGAACAGATTCTGAACGATCTCTGTCTCATCCTTCGAGGGCTCTCACTGCCCTGACACTGATTTCCCATCATGTCGCTGGTTCTGATCCACTTTTACCAAAACACTGTACAGTTTAATAAAATGAAAACTTTTACACTTGCTCCATGGTTCTCCATTTCCATCCCTCCTCTCAAGCTCACTGAGTTCTGATCACTGTCACTGAAATGATCCCCCGGATAGCCCTTCCAGCTGCCCACATTCATTCCTTAAACGATGGTCTACAACTGTCCCTTCCCTTTCACCATCACCCTCTCAGGGGCAATTAGGGATGGGCAATAAATGGTGGCCCTGCCAGTGACACCCACATCCCAAGAAGCAATTTGAACAATGTCTGTTCTTTTGTCGGGTTTATTCTATACTGACCAAAAATGTTCAAAAAGATTGTATTGAGGTGAATATTGTGAAGGTTGAATTCCCTTCAAATGGCAGGGATTAAAATTGTTTCTCTTGTCTTTCAGGCCGTGAGAACTCTCAGCCCAAGCTGACCCTGCTGCCCCCCTCCCCGGAGCAGGTCAATGCCAAGGGCACTGCCACCCTGGTGTGCCTTGCCAATCACTTCTATCCTGATGAGCTGGAGGTGTAGTGGAAGAAGGATGGTGCAGTCATTTCGGACGGAGTTCAGAACCAGCAACTACCTGCGAGCTTCGGACAGCACCTACAGCGTCAGCAGCCTGCTGACCCTCTCTGGGTCTGACTGGGAGTCCAATGCTCACTTCTCCTGTGCCCTCACCCACATGACCCTTCACTCTCTCCTCAGCAAGAGCATCAGGAGATCAGAATGTGTGTAGAGTGTTTGAGACAGTCCACAGAGGAGACACAACTTTAAATAGAACAGGGCTGAGCTGGCAGGACTAAGGTCATTGTCAACACCGAATTTCAATTCTCTTCCTTCTCAAGAGTGGCTCGGAGACACTTCTGAGGTTTGGATGTTAAAGCAGGTCTTTGGACAGTGTTGAGAGAGCTTTATGCTGTGTCAAACCTCATGCTTCCTTGTCCTGGGAGTGCTTGATGGGGACAGGGTTGACTTGCATTGCTAAATAAAATTTCTTGAATTGCTGAAGACTGTTACCTGTACAAAACAATGTGAACCTCAGAAGTCTCTGCTTCTGTAAACCAGATCTTCTTCCTGCTTAGCTGTCAGTTCCAATTTAAGGTTTTGTCGCTGTTTAAAGGGACAGGATTCTCATGCTATTGAGAAAATCTCCACAAGTGTTTTCCTCAAGCTCCATTATGGCTGTGAATTTGAGCAGCTTCCTCTGTCTGGGCTGTTAATTCCAGTTGTGTTTTTTTTCTGTCAATATGAATGTGGAAAAGGGAATAAAGATCAAAATTCAGACTTTGTCTCTGTGCTTTGAAAATAGACGACCTCAGTTGATTGGCTGCATTTCAGCAGGTCATTGTCACAATTGGTTGCTTGGCCTGTCCATCAATTACAATCATCAATCCCTTTCAAATGATCCCTTTGATCAGGAATTTATGTAGGTTACAAGATTCCAATAAGAAGAAAAACTGAAAGCTGTTAGGACTCAATAACAGCGGGCGGCACGGTGGCACAGTGGTTAGCACTGCTGCCTCGCAGCGCCAGAGACCCGGGTTCAATTCCCGCCTCAGGCGACTGACTGTGTGGAGTTTGCACGTTCTCCCCGTGTCTGCGTGGGTTTCCTCCGGGTGCTCCGGTTTCCTCCCACAGTCCAAAGATGTGCAGGTCAGGTGAATTGGCCATGCTAAATTGTCCGTAGTGTTAGGTAAGGGGTAAATGTAGGGGTAGGGGTAGGGGTGGGTTACGCTTCGGCGGGTCGGTGTGGACTTGTTGGGCCGAAGGGCCTGTTTCCACACTGTAAAGTAATCTAATCTAATCTAATCTAATGAAAAAAAGTACAATCTGACACCTTCCCTCTTCAGTCTGTTGGTCCAGGCCCAGTTTATGGGATTGCGCTGTGCAATCTCTGCTGCATGTTGGGTAGCCCCTGAAACAATCTTTGGCCATTCACAGACATTGTCGGCTGCGTGTCTCTCTGAGCGTGAGTGTTTAACTTAATGCTGCCTGCAGGTGTCTCTCTGAGTGTGGGTATGTTATTCAGAGAGACACCTACAGGTAGCACTGAGTAACACACCCACATTCAGAGAGACACCGACAGGCAGCACTGAGTAACACACGCACATTCGGAGCGATCTGTCCGCAGCATGGAGTGTGATCATGTTACTCAGTGCTGCCTATTTCTCAGAGTGCATGTGTTACTTAGTGTTGCCTGTAGGTGTCTCTCTCTGCGCGAGTGTGTTACTCTGTGCTGTCTGTCGGTGTCTCTGAGGTCTGTGCCTGTAGCTCTGGATTGAGAATGGGCTTTGTGCAGGGAAGGGCTTTTGCCCAAAACGTCGATTTTGCCTGTCCTCGGATGCTGCCTGAATTGCTGTGCTCTTCCAGCACCACTAATCCAGAATTGTAGATTAGGCTTTAATCTTCTCAAATCATGAATGAAAAACAGTTCAGCTGATTCAGTCTGAGATGGCAGCTCATTCAGATGGCCAAAATTAAAAAGCACACAACACCAGGTTATAGTCAAACAGGTTTATTTGGAAGTAGAAGCTTTCAGAGCACTGCTCCTTCATCAGGTAGCTGGAAGGGCAGGATCATTGGACACAGAGTTTATAGTAAATTGAGATGGCAGCTGAGAAAGGTGAATACTGAGAGTGTATTCTCAGTAAGTGAGTGATTTCAGAGGCAGTGGGCACTGTGCTCCCGAATGTCTTGCCCAATTCCGAGGGGATTTTCTGAATCCAGGGTCAGAGCAGTCATGGCTGCCTGCCCAGCCAATGCTGGCTCCCCATAGTCATATTTCAATGGTTAATTAATCCAAAACTAGGTGCAGCAATATTATCTTCCAGGGAGGGGAGCTGTCTGAGGGAGGGAGGTTGAACTCTTGCAGCCCCAACAGAGGTTGAGTGGATTAATGACAGGTATGACCACCATGAAGGTGCCACCTTCTCTCCCCCGCCCCAGCTGGGATGACCCTCAGGTTAAAAGTGTGACTGCTCTGGGATGATGACCATATTCCTGGGTGATGGAGGGAAGAAAGTGAGGTCTGCAGATGCTGGAGATCAGAGCTGGAAATGTGTTGCTGGAAAGGCGCAGGCAGCATCCAGGGAACAGGAGAATCGACGTTTCGGGCATAAGCCCTTCTTCAGGAGGGAAGGCCAACCTCTCCCAAAGGCAGCACAGGCTGGATCGAAGGGGCATCAAGAGTAAGCATGGGGAGATTGAGGGTGACAGAAGGAGGGGGTTGGTTGGCAGATCACTATGTAAAAACAATGACTGCAGATGCTGGAAACCAGATTCTGGATTAGCGGTGCTGGAAGAGTACAGCAGTTCAGGCAGCATCCGGGGAGCAGTATGGGCAATTTAGCATGGCCAATTCACCTAACCTGCATGTCTTTAGATTGTGAGAGGAAACCAGAGCACCCAGAGGAAACCCACGCAGAAACGAGGAGAATGTACAAATTCCACACAGACAGTTGCCCGAAGCTGGAATCAAACCCGGGTCAAAACACTCGGACCAGTCTTGACTTCGCTGCAGCCTCTGCCTCTACTTCTGGCCCCACCCACTCTGCAACTAAGACTCCAGCTGCATTTCCCAGGGTCACCCAGAGTCCTACCTGCAGCTAGCCAGCACACTCACTCATCCTCCTCACCCATCCATCCCCACAGTGCACCCTATCCTTCCACTTCTCTCTCTTCACCTCATCCCCACCTTCCCACTCCCCCACCTCACTCCACAACCCACCTCTGCCCCAATCTCCTTTCTCTCCCACACCCATTCCCCCGTGCAACATCACAACTAGCCCTCACCCACCACATGCCATCACCCTTTCCCCCCTCCCCTCCTTCAGCCAACTTGGGCCCCCCAAAAACCTCGCCCCGAGCCTTGCCCCATATTTACTATCCCCCCGACCTCGAACTCTCTGAGGCCAAAAGGTCCATCCTCAGAAAGGGCTCACAGTCATTCCCGCCCGACCTCACCTCAACGAATCCCACACCCACCACGACGCGGAGCTCTTCTTCCGCCGCCTCTACCTCCGTGTCTTCTACTTTAACAAAAACTCCCAAACTCCCTCTGAGGATCCCTTCTCCCACCTCCAACCTTCCTCCTCCACTTGGTCACCCCCTCCAGCTGTGTACACTTCCTAGACCACTTCATTGCTGACTGCTGATGTGACATCAGGTGCCTCAATTTCTCCCCTCACCCTCTCCAGCCACACCCTCCCCGAACATGCGGCACTCCACTCTCTCCGCTCCAACCCATGGTTCACCATCAAACCTGCTGACAAAGGTGGGGCAGTGGTAGTCTGGAGGACTCACTGCTATGTCGCACAGGCTGAACGCCAACTCTCCAACACCACGTCCTACTTTTCCCTTGGCCATGACCCCGCCGCGACCCATCAGGCCAAAATCACTCGCACTGTCAGTGCCCCCATTGCCTCCAGTGATCTCCCCTCCACTGCCTCTAATCTCATACTCCCCCAGCCCTGCAATGCCCAGTTTTATCTGCTAACCAAGATCCACAAGCCCATCTACCCTGGGTAACCCATCATCTCAGCATGCTCCTGCCCCACTGAACTCATCTCGTCCTACCTCAACTCCATCCTCTCCTCCTTGGTTCAGACACTTCCCACCTACATCCGCTACACCAACCACACCCTCCAAATCCCTGGCCCTGAGCGCTTTATCTCCACTATGGGTGTGCAGTCCTTACATATGTCCATACCCAATAAGGATGGCCTCCAGGCCCTCTGCTTCCTCCTCTCCAACAGACCCATCCAGTCTCCTCCACCAATACCCTCCTCCACCTTGCTGAACTGGTCCTCACCCTCAACTACTTTTCCTTTAACTTCTCCCATTTCCTCTAAATCCAAAGGGTGGCTATGAGTACCTGGATGGGCCCCAGCTACACCTGCCCCTTTATTGGTTACGTTGAACAGTCCCTCTTCAGTGCCTACACAGGCACTGTGCCCCAACTCTTCTGCCATTACATGAATGACTGCATTGGTGCAGTGACCTGTACCCAGGCTGAACTGGAGCAGTTCATCGGCTTCACCCACAACTTCCATCCTGCCCTCAAATTCACTTGGTCCACCTTGGACACCTCCCTCCCCATTAATGACATCTCCATTCCCATCTCCAGTGACAATCTTCAGACTGACATTTACTACAAACCCACAGACTCCCATAACTAACTGGAATATAGCTCCTCCAACTCAGTATCCTGCAAGAATTCCATCCCATTCTCCCAATTCCTCTGCCTCTGCCCCAACTGCTCGGATGACACTCCACTGATCACAGATGTCCACCTATTATGAACAATGTGCTATTCCTCCTTCTGTCATGCACTGCACCACCTCCATTTCCCATTCCACTGCTCTAAACCCCTCCAAACGTAATAAAGGCAGAGCCCCCTTGTCCTCACCTACCACTCCACCAATCTCCGCATCCACCACATCATCCTTAAATACTTCCACCAACTCCAGCTAGACCACACCACCAAGAACATCTTCCTCTCCCCACCGCTGGCTGCCTTCCTCAAGGACCATTCCCTTTGACAATTCTTGGTTTGTGCCACTCGCCCACCAACTCTCCCGAACCCCCAGGAAACTTCCCTTGCAACCCAAAAAGATGCAAAGCCTGCTGGTACACCAATCCCTCACCTCCATCCAGACCCCAAACAGTCCTTCCAGGTGAGACAGAGGTTCACCTACCTCTCCTCCAACCTCGTTCACTGCATCAG
Source organism: Chiloscyllium plagiosum (assembly GCF_037043375.1). Taxonomy (NCBI): domain Eukaryota; kingdom Metazoa; phylum Chordata; class Chondrichthyes; order Orectolobiformes; family Hemiscylliidae; genus Chiloscyllium; species Chiloscyllium plagiosum. The sequence continues at coordinate 114,968,930 of NW_028270147.1, forward strand.
GTGCTCCCGATGTGGTCTTCTCTACATCATGGGACCAAACGTAAACTTAGGGAACGTTTTGCCAAGCATCTCAGCCAGGCCCGGAGGGACCGAACGGTTCTCCCAGTCACCACCCATTTTAATTCCCCTTCCCACTCCCTTTCTGACATGACGATCACTGGCCTCCTCCATTGCCACAATGAACCAAACCACAAATTGAAAGAACAACATCTCATCTTCTGTCTAGGCAGCCTACAGCCTGGAGGAGTCAACATTGAGTTTGCCAATTTCAAATAACCACCCTTCCCATCCCCAGACTCCCTTCCCAACTCCTCGTCCTCCCTTCCACTCCTCCCTGCCACCAAACAGATTCATTCCTCCCATTAACCAACCAGGTAGTACCATCTACCTGTCATCACCAATCCCCACTTCATCATCCTGTCCCAGTCACCCCCTTTATCTGCAGCTCCCCCAACACCAACCACATTCCTGAAGAAGAGTTACACCCAAAACGTCAACTTCTTCACCACCTGATGCTGCCTAACTTGCTGTATTTTTCCAATCTCCTGCCTGTCATTGAATGGAACCAGCAGGAAAGGGTTAGACAATCAAGTGTCAAGGCCATGAATAAATGGGAATGGGGCATGCTACAGACAGATGCATTGAGACAGTCAATCACAAAGATAAGACCAAACTGGAAATGAAACACTAATACACAGTGGATGGAATTTAATGTCAGAAAATGTGAGACCATGCACTTGGGTCAGAATAATCTAAAGGCCGACTATTAGTTAAATAGTGAGAGATTCCAACAAAGTGCAGTACAGAGTGATCTGGGTAGTATTGTGCATGAAACTCAGAAAGTTAGTGCAGGTACAGCAAGTAATCGAGAAGGCGAAAGGAATTTTCACCTTTATTGTTGGGGGTTGGAATTTAAAAGTAGAGAAGTCTTGTTAAAACTGTACAGGGTGTTAGTGAGCCTGCATTTGGCGTATTGTGTGCAATTGTGGTCCCTGTATTTAAGAAAGGATGGGCAGCTAGTGGAGGCTTCCTCCTGCTCCGATTTTCCCATGTCCTTGTGTGCCCCAATATCCTTCCCTCACAGCAGAGCTGGTTGGAGCCTGCCTGCAGTAGCAGCCTGCAGTCTCTGAGTGGTGCTGCCAAATGATCTGCCTTGCCCAGGCTGTCACAATTCCCACATCACAACAATGTTTGGACTTTGGAAGTATTCCATTGGCTGTAAAACATTTCCAAACATCCTAAGTTCAAGGAACATATAACACATATATAATTCTCTCTCCTTTTATATTTTATCTCCATGTCTTTCCAGCTGTCGCCTGACAACATCACAGACTTGTGTAAAATCTAGAATGAATCATGAATCTCTGGGAGAACTTAATCTATGACAACACTGGGATTAATGACCACCTCCTCAGTGGGCTTTGAGGGTGAAAGTCAATAGCTGTCTCATGGGGACTTGATCTGAATTGTCTCCAGCCAGTCGGTGTTTTTGTTTGGTCCAGACAGTACTGACCAACCTTAGACCCTGTGATCTGATTGAGATGAAGGGTTAGCTGTGCTGGGCTTTCACACATGGCTCACATACAGAGTGAAGCAGGGATTACCCATTTCACAAGAGTAAATGGAACTAACAAACTGGGTGATTGTGACAACCCCACCCTCTCCCCAAGACAGTGGGACAGGAACAGTAATATTCTCAGACAGAAAGGTTGGTAAAAATGGTACCCCGCAGAGAGAGGGGGGATGGGAAACGTGACACTCCCCAGAGACAGGCAAACAGTAACTGTCTGTTCCCCACTTTCTTGTTGTGACATATGTCCTTGGGAAATGGGTTTGGTTTATATTTTCTCAGTAACAAGGATTCCAATTCCATATTTCCTGTAGCAGCAGATCCACTGAAGGTCATGCTTTCATTTGGAGGTTGCCCAGGTTTCTGTCCAGGCTGATACAGCATGATCTACCAGTGCTGCTCCTATTGGGCTAAACCATCACGCATGAGGGAATCTGATGGGCACTTTCTCTTTCTGCTGGCAAAGGGAGAGAGTTGCTTTTACAGCAATGGCAGCCAATGAAATTAGTTAGTGGATGTATTTCCAGCTGAGCGGAATGTTCTGTTGTTCATGATGGGATTAACCTCGACAGTTCCCACTTGCCTTTACACCGACAGTGGGGCAGGAAGTCACCACGCAGTGGTCTCCTGGCTCACACTGAGAAACCAAGTTGATGGTATAACTGCAGAGAGCAAGACAATGGCTTGGATTCACCGAACAACCAGAGGCTTCAGCCAACAACTGGGTCACAGGCAAATGGAGGGTTGTGTAAACTCTCAGTATCTCAGGGAACAAACACAACTACTGAGCTACAAAACCAAACAGGATATTTTTATGACAAATTGGCATTCCAAAAATAAAATCCAAACACAATATGTATAAATCTGAGTACAATCTCATTTCAAAGACTACAGCATTTTCTTTGAAAGCTGGACGATAATGAGATGGGAATCCAAACAATCACCCATTCCATCACACGGTGTTCTCATTATAACACATTTGAAAGCCTCTTAAAAACACGGAAGGAGAGAGAAACATTGCAAACTTATTACCACGAGTGAGGCTCCATTAAAAACTAGGATCATGATGTTAAATGCTCCCAGCCAGAAACAACACAGATGCATTCCCATCATTAGAATGTTAAATGATGTTAAAAAGTCTGCCAACCACTTTCATAAAGACGGAGTAATTTAAATCTCAAGAGGCATTGATGATTTTTTTCCAGTATCATAGCAAGGAAGCAGCAGCTGACATATGAACTCGAACAAAATGATAACAGGCACTGAATACAGAGCAGGCTCCTGAGAGAAAACAGATCAACAGCAGAGATCTGTCCAGTGCTGGGATCATTTTAGACAAGACAGTTTGTTGCTAGCAAATTACTGCAGTTTGAAAACTCCAGTACTGTCAGAAAGAGAAAAAGGACAATGTGCAGATTGTTGAACAGGCCCCTACACCTGGGCCCGAGGCAGGAGCCCAAGCTCCAAAACACTGGCCTCACTTCACACCAACCTTCACACAGTGCGGGGTCATGAACTCCGGCCATCAATCCCTCTGGGACCGGGATGGAGTAAGGGAACAGGGACAATTGTAGAAGAGTCAATAAGGAGTAAAGCAAGATGGAGAGGGTGTTTTGGAAAGGGTTCAGAGGAGGAAATATACTTTGTGCCACTCAATACTGTCATTGTTGACGTGTTTAACAGAATGAACAAACAGCACGCTGTGAAGACAAACAAAAGTCACATCAAAGTACTTTCCTTATCACAGGGGACATTTTCATTGTGGTGCGACTAGTACCCTGCGTGTAAAGCTGAACACTCCATGTATCTTTACAGATTGAGCCAGTTAGCTCCAAGCAGGGCCCCAGTTTATGTTTTACTGATCAGGGACAGTGAAGCAGCTGCCCTCCAGTGGCGAGAGAGCGTTTGCCCTGCTGCTGAGGATTATGGGTAAAGTCCCCTTCCATTCGCGCCCACACAAACCTGCAGCCACTTCAGCTGCTTTATTGAAAACCACAAGCTTTCAAGGCGCTGATCTTTCAACGGTGGAACTGACGCGTGGTCATATGAATTAGGGACAAATGAAAGAGCTTCATCCTCTTGAGCTGCTCCCCATGGCTGACCTGATTATTCCACATTCTTGCCTCACTCTGATAGATTTTTGATAAGCAATGACTGTCTACTTCCTCACTACAAGCATTCAGAGGTTTCATTTCTATGTTTGGAGAAGAGTTCCAAAAATCTATGATCTTAAGCAAGAAAAAAAAACTCTGCTTATCTCGGTCTTAAATGAGGGAACTTATTTTAGTTTATATTCTCCCTGAAAAGGAAGCATTCTTTTCACATCCACGCTGTATTCTATGTTCATGTTGATATGGCATCTGCTTTAATCAGCTGCTCTCCCATGAGAATAGCTCCCTATCCTGCCACCTTTAGTGACTGATGCACAGAAACATCCAGGTCCTACTGCCCCTACACCCACCCATACTTGTACCCTTTAGTTTGTTTTGTCTCTCCACATTTTCCCTCCAAAATGAATCAGTGACATCTCTTTCCATTAAATTCTATCCGCAACCGGCTTGAATTCATCTCTTTGAAAGACTGGAGTCTAGGCTAGAAGTAGAGCCATGACATGGGTGAACCTGGTTTGTCAGACTGAAAGGTGGAGTGCCCTTCGGAATGACACTGGGATCAGGCACAAAATGTATTACACTCAAAGACCGAACAAACGGCTATCAAAGTGGGTCACCAAACTGCAAAGAGCAGCAATTTATCCAGGTGAACTCCACAGGTATCAGTGGGTGTAAGAGCATTAGGCAGGCAAGTGTCAGATATTGCTGAACACACCGGAAGCACAGTCACACATAAAGGGAAACTATTGGGATCGAGCAGGGAAACGGGAATAACTGAATTTCTCCACTGAGAGCTGGAAGGGGTTTTCTCGGTTGTCACGCCTCTGAGAACGATAAAGGTTGAAGGGCCGTTTATAAACAACACTGCAGCGCGCAAGAAAGGATGTCGAGTGATATATCTCCTTTAACTTGGGAACAATATCAGAAACAAAGGTCAATGTGATTTTGGATTGAATATTGAGATAAGTAGATGGAGGGGAGAGTGACCATGGCAGCTGTCCTGAAGAATGGTTAGGTCATGGCTAGAATATGGTGCACAGTTCGGGGCTGCTTTGCGGGACAATACATAATGGGACAGGGACAGAGGATCTAGGTCACAAGTTTTATTTCGGGATGTAGATTTCTTTACACAGAAGGTGGTAAGAATTTGCAATTTTCTGCCACAGGCTGTTAAAACAAAACCTATCCATGTTTTATTCTCTGGTGGGACATGGGCACTGCTGGCTGGCCAGCATTTCCTGCCTGTCCCTCATTTTCTTTGAACGTGGTGAGGAGCTGCCTTCCTGAACCTGCTGCAGCCATGTGCTGTAGGTAGACCAAGAATGCCCTGAGGGAGAGAATTCCCCAATTTTAACCTAGTGACAGTGAAGGAACAGTGAGATATTTCTAAGTCAGGATGATGAATGGTTTGGGAGAAATCTTGTAGATGGCAATGTTCCCATACGTGCACTATTTTAAAAAGTATTTAATGACCTGAAAAAGAGGAATAATAAAGGGAAAGTAATGCTGAAAAGCATTCGACTGGATGGTGATGGATTAATTATTGTGGTGACCTTTTGGGCAGAGTTGGCTGTTCTTGTCTAGCAGCAACATTCTCCATGGTAACGCTTCATTGCATTCCAAAAGAACACGTTTAAACCTCAAAACTCTGACCTCACACAAAGGCAGTGCTAATTATTGACAGATTTTATGACTTTCTTTAAGTTTCAGCCTTGGCTAAGTTGGTAGAACTCCTTCCATGGAGTCAGAAAGGTGTGGGTTCAGTCCACTCTAAGGTGGGTCAACAACGATCTCACCCATCAGTGAGATCAGAACTGCTGGGGAGCTCCTTTTGGATCCTGGCGAGGTCCCCAGTTGGAAGCGAGCAGAGCAATGCTTGTTGGAGACAGGGCTATCACTGGAGACCTTGACTTATTATGGAATCTCAGGCCAAATGCAACTAAAGGCAGGTGTGGGTCATGGGAGAGGTGGCAGTTTAACATGAGGACATCATCTGAAGATGGGTCCCTTGGTTGGACACATTGTGGGAAAGCCAAGCTGATTTAATCCCTGAACTGCCATTAAATCAGGATAGATTCAGGAATGTTGATGTCAATTGGCTCCTCAATCTAGCTTATGTCGTCTGTTGGTGGCTGGGAATTCCAGTTCACTCCTTCTATCCTGATATTCATTGGGAGAAATGTTGCTACCATTGGGGGCATTGAAATGGGCCACTTGAAAGATTAAATGTGCCTCGAGTTATGTTTCCAACTGTGTTACATCTAGCCCAAAGTGTAAAATTCAAAACTGATGTTTCATTTACAAAACTGAGAGAAAATGTGTAGGTTAGGTGGATTGGCCGTGCTAAATTACTCATTATGTCCAAGAGATGCACAGGCTAGCAAATGGAAAATGCCATGGAAAATGCAGGGTTACGGGGATAGGGTAGGGGAAGTGTGGGTCTGGGTGGGATGATCTTCAAAGGGTCGGTACGAGCTTGCTGGGCTGAATGGCCTCCATCCACACTGAAGGAATTCCTCGATTCTATGATTCTATGAAGGCCAGAAAAGGATCTCGACAGTGGAGGGAGGGAATTCTGATGTTCAAAAATTCTTAAACAAAGGAACACAGTAAATGTAGATTTACCATCAGAGCAGACAAACTGAAAGGCAAAATAACATATTCTCCAGTCATATACCAGCTACAGAAAGGAGATCAGGAAAAATATTTTGATGCAGTTATTGGAACTTAATAATGAATGATGATAAACTGAGTGCTCCATTCACAAAAGGACAGAATTACTTTTTAAAATTTCAACAGGTCTGAAGCAAAAGAGGAAATCAGGATCAAATAGCCATTTGAGAATTTGGAACGAGAGTGAGAAAAAGTCCTTCTTATGAAAACATTTCATTTTGCCTTGCTTTCTCTCCATGGGTGCTGCCTGACCCTCTAGGATCTCCAGTCTACATGGTACTTGCCTTTGCTGTGCCATTTCTTGCAAATTGACAATGACATTGCAGTGGGATTGGAAATGGGGCAACTCGACACTGGATGCTGCACAATGGCTGCACTGACTCTTCCTCTCTCCCTGGTTCCTCCAGGAGTGAACGTGGATATACAGAATGGCTGGACACCTTGATTATTGCAATGGAACATTGTTCTCCAGCTGACACTCACCAGCTTGGTGCTGGAAAAGGTTCCTTTATTCATTGAGCTGAGAGCCTTGCTCCTGACCCAGCAGATTGGTGTTGAGTGGAGTTTCAGGAGATAAAGAGAGGCTGAGAAGGGAGTGAATGAGCAAGTGAGTAAATCTGCTTCTCAAATCTCCCAGAAACAGTGAGAGCTCAGGATTTAGACACGAAGGAGGAAGGGTGAAGAGTTGAAGAGAGACTGATTCATCAGCCGAGGGACGACAGTACGTGGTAATCAGCCAGAGGTTTCACAGAATCAGAGAATCATACAGTGTAGGAGAAGTCTCTCATCCAATCATGTCTGTCCCACCAAGGCAAAACTAAATCTACTCTCCATCCACTTTCCAGAACTGGGCCCAAAGCATTGAATGTTCAGATATTTCAGGTGCTGATCCAGGTATTTTTTAAAAGGTATATTTTTAAAATATTGACCAGGACACCATGGGGATCTGCTCTGCTCTTCTAATAGTGTCATGGCATCTTCTACTGCCCCCTGAGAGGGCAGATATCAGAACATCCCATCTGAAAGATGGTCCCTGAGCACTGAACCTCTGACAGTGTTGCACTCCCTCAGTATTGACACACCAGTAGTGCAGCACTCCTGCAGCACTCCCACAATATGGCTTTCTGACGGTGTGGTATTCCCTCAGTACTCACCCTCTGACAGTGCAGCACTCCCTCAGTACTGACCCACCATTAGTCCAACACTCCCTCAGTACTGACCCTCCAATAGTGTGGCACTCCCTCAGTACTGTCCCTCTGACTGTGGCAGTCCCTCAGTACTGACCTTCTGACAGTATGGCACTCCCTGTGCATGGATAATTTGCTTCAGAGATAGAATCATGTTATGATGAAATCTGTAGAATGTCGAAGCAGACCATTCACCCCAATGAGTTCACACTAATCCTCCGAAGAGCATCCCAACCAGATTCAAACCACTACACTGTGCCACTGTGTGGGCAGCACGGTGGCACAGTGGTTAGCACTGTTGCCTCACAGCGCCAGAGACCCGGATTCAATTCCCACCTCAGGCGACTGACTGTGTGGAGTTTGCACGTTCTCCCCGTGTCTGCGTGGGTTTCCTCCGGGTGTTCCGGTTTCCTCCCACAGTCCAAAGATGTGCAGGTTCGGGTGAATTGGCCATGCTAAATTGCCCGTAGTGTTAGGTAAGGGGTAAATGTAGGGGTATGGCTGTGTTGCGCTTCGGCGGGTCGGTGTGGACTTGTTGGGCCGAAGGGCCTGTTTCCACAATGTAATCTAATCTAATCCCTGTAACCCTGCATTTCCCAATGGCTCATCCACCCAGTCTGCAACATGGTGAGTCTGAGGGGAGAGTGCTCCCCACTGAGGCCAGGCTGACATCTCCCAGTCCAATAGCCTGCCTTGCTTCCCCATCCCAGCCCACACTTGGAGGAATGAGACCACCTGGGGAAGCTAGAGATGTTTCCCAGCCAGAGATATGCCTTCAGGAGAGAGATGGAGAGCAGTGGATGGGGGCAGGGGACAGTGGGGTCTGTTGTCTCGAGGTTGGGTGTGAGACATTGGAGCAGGCAATAGCATGTGCTGAACCCTTTCCCCGGAAGGAGTTTGTAAGTCGATGGGTGAAAGTGGGAGGGGCACTAAAGTAACATCTTTGTTGCTGCTGAAACCCTTGCTCCCTGCTCAGTCATGTCTGAGAGACACACAGGCACATCAGACACACAGGAGGCAGCTTTCTGTGGATGTTCTCCTGGGGCAGGCCTCATCAACACGGAGCTATGGTCAGTAACAGTGTAAGCTGTGCGGCCCTGAAAGCCTGAATCTGCAACTCAGCTCGGAAGGATATCAGCTTTTTCATCAAAACTGGTTCTGCCCCTCTGCAGCCTAGCCGGGCTGCCTGTGCCTTTCCACCACTCCCAGGTTTTCCCTTGTGCCACAGCTCATTTTCCTGAGGGACAGCTGTTCTCAGGCCCAGCACATGATCTTGTCCCTCTGTCAGATCCTCTTCAAGAAACTCATGGCTCACCACCGCCCTCTCCAGGATAAAGTTAAAAATCATACAGCACCATTCATGGGCACCGCACAACAATCAATAGACAGGAGGGTTCCCTCCCAGTTGGGGAACACTTCAGTGGTCCAGGACATTCAGCCTCGGACCTTTGGGTCACCATTCTCCAAGGTGGACTTCGGGACAGGCAGCAGAGAAAAGTGGCCGAGCAGAGGCTGATAGCTAAGTTCGGTACCCATATGGAGAGCCTCAACCGGGACCTTGGGTTCATGTCACATTACAGGTGACCACCATTGCACTATACACACTCACAGATACTCCTACACACACACACTCTCACACACACACAGGCACTCCTATGCACACATACACACGGACACACATACATACAGACGCGCACACAGACACCCACACACACACCCTTACAGACACATACACTCCCACACACACACATGCATCCCCTCACAGACTTAAGACACTCTGCACTCACTACACACACACATACACTTTCTCACACTCAACCCCCAACCCAGACAGACACACACACACACAGACAGACAAAGATCCACATGCACACATATGTTTTGTGGGGTGAATTTGTACTTGAAGGGTTACATAGTACTTTGCTCAAAAACTACATGCATTCATGTAGAACTCTGAGCTCAAAAACTGCATGAAATTATGTAAAACTCCGTTATCTCACTTTTTAGATTAGAATCAATCTAAACATCATGGCATAGAAAGAGAATACAGGGAGCCAACACCTTCAATATATTGTCTAGCTATCATCATTGTTAACAGCTAACCCGAGAATGCAACTTTTTTTTAAAAAAAGGTTTTGTGATTTACACATGAAAGAAGTGAAACTATCACTGTATTCTAACAGATGAAACAGGCAATCAATTTTTCAATGTATAATTTCAGTTACATCACACTGTAAATTCTTGCTATAAATTCTGTGTTATGATTGAGCCCTCCATTATCACCTGATGAAGGAGCAGCACTCTGAAAGCTAGTGTGCTTCCAATTAAACCTGTTGGACTATAACCTGGTGTTGTGTGATTTTTAACTTTGTACACCCCAGTCCAACACCGGCATCTCCAAATCCTGACTCTCCAGGATAGTAAGGGAAGGGCAATAAATAGCAGACATATCAATGCTCTCCCCATCCCAGGAGTAATCAACGTAACTGATGGACAATTCAAACAATTAAACTGGTGGAAGGTGGTTAAATAATTCCAGTGATTAAAATTCACCTGATAATTCCTGTATTAAGTTCAAGGTGAAGCTATCCTGAATTAAGACTAATTTTCATTGTAAACGTAATACATTCCTCACTCTCAATATTCATTCCAAAATCCCATTGGCCTTTCCCATTTCTTTTATACAATTTTCTTTCCCAATTTTAAGCATTTATGTTGCTCAACATCCTTTCTTGCCCACTGCAGTACATTGTTTGCAATAAGAGCTACACTTCATCTTTTAACGTTCTGAGTCATCACAACCAGGAAACCTCTCAATGGAGAAATTCAATTAATCCCATTTCCCTGTTCTATCCCAACAGCTTTAGTGTATTTATGGTGCATTCAATGACATCTGACACTTGTCTGTCTTACCCGCTTACACCCACTAATGGCTTTCTCTTGAGTTCTTCCTGACAAATTGCTGTTTATTGCAGTTTGGTGACACACTTTGGTAGCCGTTTGTTCAGTCTTTGAGTGTAATTCATTTTGTGCCTGATCCGTAGGGCACTCCAATTGCAATCTGAAAAATGCAGGTTCACCCATGTCATGGCCGAGGCTCCAGTGTTTCAAAGAGATGAGTTCAAGCCTCACCAGTTTAATCATTTGAATTGTACGTCATTTATTTTGATTTCTCCTTGGGTGGGGCAAGTTTTAATTTGTCTGCTATTTGTTGTCCTTCCCTAATTGTCCTGAAGAGGGCGGTGATGAGCAATGTCATATCTGGAACCTAGAACATAGAACATGACAGCCCTCAGCCCTCGATGTTGTGCCAACCTATGGAACCAATCTAAACTCCATCTACCCTACACTATTCCATCTTCATCCATATGTGTATCCTGTGACCATTTAAATGCCCTTAATGTTGGGGTGTCTGCTACTGTTGCAGGCTGTGCGTTCCATGCCCCTACGAGTCTCTGAGTAAAGATACTACTTCTGACATCTCTCCTATATCTATCACCCCTCAATTTAAACCTATGTCCCCTCAGCATCTGAGGAAAAGGCTTTCACTGTCCACCCTATCTAACCTTGTGATTATCTTAGTACGTCTCAATTAAGACAACTCTCAACCTTGTTCTCTCTAACAAAAACAGCCATAAGTCCCTCATCCTTTCCTCATGAGGCATTCCCTCCATGCCAGGCAACATCCTAGTATATTTTCTCCGAACCCTTAAGTTCCCACATCCTTTTTTTAATGCGGTGACCACAACTGTTTGCAATACTCCAATTGCAGCCACACCAGAGATTTGTACAGCTGCAGCATGACCTCATGACTCCTAAACCCAATCTCTCTACCAATAAAAGCTAACCCACCATAAGCCTTCTTAACAATCCTATCAAACTGGATGGCACCTTTCAAGGATCTGTGGACATGGACACAGGGATCTCTCTGCTCATCTACACTACTAAGAATCTTACCATTAGCCCAGTGCTCTTTATTCCTGTTGCTCCTTCCAAAGTGAATCACCTCACACTTTTCTGCATTAAACTCTGCATTTGCCACCTCTCAGCCCAGCTCTGCGGCTTATCCATGTCCCTGTGTAACCTGCAATATCCTTCAGCACTATCCACTCCTCCACAAACTTCAGTGTCATCCGCAAATTTACTAACCCATCCTTCTATGCCCTCATTCAGGTCATTTATAAAAATGGCAAACAGCAGTGGCCCCAAAAGAGATGCTTGCAGTACACCACTAGTAAATGAACTCCAGGATTAACATTATCTATCAACAACCACGCTCTGTCTTCTTTCAGCAAGCCAATTTCTGATCCAAACCGCTAAATCACCCTTAATCCCATGCCTCGGTATTTTGTGGAGAACCTTATCAAATGCCTTACTGAAGTGCATATCCATCACATCATCCTCATGCACCTGTTTGGTCACCTTCTCAATGAACCCAATTAGGTTTGCGAGGCCCGAGCTTCAGTGTTGACTATCCCCAATCAATTTATTCCTTTCTAGATGATTATAAACCCTATCTCTTCTAACCTTCTCCAACACTTTATCCACAACCGAAGTAAGGCTCACTGGCCGATAATTACCAGGGTTGTCTCTACTCCCCTTCTTAAACAAGGGGACAACATTTGCTATCCTCCAGTCTTCTGGCAGTATTCCTATAGACAATGACAACATTAAGATCAAAGGTAAAGTCTCTGTAATCTCCTCCTGGCTTCCCAGAGAATCCCAGGACAAATCCCATCCGGCCCAGGGAACTTATCTATTTTCACACTTTCCAGAATTGCTACACCTCCTCCTTGTGAATGTCAATCCCATCAGTCTAGTAGCCTGGACCTCAGTATTCTCCTTGACAACGTTGTCTTTTTCCAGTGTGAATACTGAGGAAAAATATTCATTTGCACTTTACCATGTCTGCGGACTCCACACACAACTTTCTACTACTCTCTTTGATCGGCTCTCATCTTTCCCTAGTCATTCTTTTATTCCTGATATACCTATACAAAGCTTTCGGATTATCCTTAATCCTATCCACCAACAACATCTCATGTCCCCTCCTGGCTGTTCTTAGCTCTCTCTTTTGGTCTTTCCTGGCTAACTTGTAAGTCTCAAGCGCCCTAACTGAGCCTTCAGGTCTCACCCTAACATAGCCTCCTTCTTCCTCTTGACAAAAGATTCAACTTCTTTAGTAAACCACAGCTCCCTCACTCGACCACTTCCTCCCTGCCTGACAGGTACACACTTACCAATGACGTGCAGTAGCTGTTCCTTGAATAAGCTCCACATTTCAGTTGTGCCCATCCCCTGTAGTTTACTTCCCCCTTCCTATTCATCCTAAATCTTGCCTAATCGCATCATAGTAGCCTTTCCTCCACCAATAACCTTTGCCCTGCAATATATACCTATCCCTTTCCATTGCTCAAGTAAACAAAACCAAATTTTGTTCACTATCATCAAAGTGCTCACCTACCTCCGAATCTAACAGCTGGCCAGTTTCATTACCCAGCACCAAACCCAACGTGGCCTTCCCATTCTGGGAAGGAAGGTGCTGGGATGGGTGCAAACAAAAACCATGAAACTCAATGTCATGTTCACAAATGTTCTTTAGGCAAGGGATCTCAGTCATCACCTGGTCTGTGACTCCAGTCCCACAGTGACGTGATTCATTCTTTACGGCCCCATGATCTGGTGCAGCAAAGAACTCAGTCCGAGCAGCTGGAGATGGGCAATAACTATAAGGCTTGTCAATGACATTAATGCCCCGAGAAGGAATAATGCAGTTCTTTGCTGTATACCTTTGAGCCTCTGGTCCACCACACTCTAGCTGTTATGGGTCTCTAATCCTCTCACATTAATTCATTAAATGATGGCAATATGTGAAGTGTTTTTAGTTTGAACTGTCAGGTCTCTTTTCCCATGCCTCTCTCCTCTTCACCTCCTTCCAAACCTTTCACCAGATGTTTCCTGTGACAGCCTTGCTGTGCAGAGTGAAAGCTCTCTGTGTTCTCTGTGGCCTCACTCTGTCTGTGTCTGTCTCTTCTCCAATGTAACACAAAACACATGTTTCTAAAACCCTGCTGAGATGTAAAGAGAGCTGAGAAAACGACAGCAACCATAACTGACTTGGTCTTGTTAAAGAAAATACTGTTTGTTTTGAAATTATATTTCTGTCAGTGAGTGACAAAGGAACGATGGGGGTCCAGGATTGCTGCAGCCTCTGCCAGAACATAGGACCCAAGAGCAGGCTTTTTGGGAGCTGCTGTGCCAATGAAGAAGATCACTGCTCATCTGGTTATGGTCTCAGCTGCATTTTCTGCCTCCCTCCCCCACCCATTATCCTTAACTGCCTTGTTCATCAAAAACCTGCCTATCTCAGCCATGACTAAACTCAATGACCCAACCTCCATTCCCATGTAGAGAAGAGAATTCCACAAACTGTCAACCCTCAGCAAGAAAACCTCTCCTTCCTTTTAAACGGGAGACTGCTTTGTCTTAAACCGTCCCTCCAGTTCTCACCTGCCCTGGAACAGGAACCATCCTCTCAGTATCCAGCCTGCCGTGTCACCTTCAGATCAGAAACTGTTAATTAGAGAGAACAAGTTGCAAAAGCGAGGCTGTTCCCTGGAAATGATTAACAGTGTTTATGAAAACTCCAATGCCAGAGTCCAAAACAAGAGGATGATTAAAATTAGAATTGGGAATGATTTCAGGAGGAACTCTTTCTGACAAAGAGTGGGGGAAATCTGGAACTTTCAATCTGAAAAAGCTACCAAGGTCGGGGATCAATGTTCATTCGCTCAGCATAGTCAGGGTTACAGAATTAAGGGGGAATGTGTTCTAGGTCAGCCATGGCCTGACTGACTGACTGGGGAGAAAGTGAGGTCTGCAGATGCTGGAGATCAGAGTTGGAAATGTGTTGCTGGAAAAGCGCAGCAGGTCAGGCAGCATCCAGGGAACAGGAGAATCGACGTTTCGGGCATAAGCCCTTCTTCAGGGCTTATGCCCGATTCCTGAAGAAGGGCTTATGCCCGAAACGTCGATTCTCCTGTTCCCTGGATGCTGCCTGACCTGACTGACTGGGGAACCAGGCCAGAACAACCAATAACTCATTCCCACTGGAATCCAACAGAATGGCTGCTGTTTCGTTCAGATGCTCATGGCCCGGGACTTGACGTGTGGCTCTCAGCTGCGGTACCAGCACTCTATAGTCACTAGAGGGCAGCTGTTTCACTGTCCCTGAACAGAACAAATGAACTGGGGCCCTGCTCGGATCTAACTGGTTCAATCTGTAGAAATGCGGAGAGTGAGAGAGGGAGGGAGCGTGGGACAACAGCTTTTGAATCAGGATACTTATCACACCACAGTGAAAATGTCCCCTGTGATATGATTGTTTTCACAGTGTGTTTTTTATTCATTTTGCGATTCACGTAGACAATGTCAGTACTGAGTGGCACAAAGTATATTTCCTCCTCTAACCCCTTTCCAACACACTCTCTCCATCTTGCTTTACTCCTTATTGACTCTTCTACAATTGTCCCTGTTCCCTCACTCCGTCCCGGCCCCAGAGGGATTGATGACCGGAGTTCATGACCCCGCACTGTGTGAAGGTTGGTGTGAAGTGAGGCCAGTGTGTTGGAGCTTGGGCTCCTGCCTCAGGCCCAGGTGGAGGTGTCTGTTCAACAATTTCTTTGGCTGCCATTGTAGTAAGAACAAATCTCTCCCTTTGCCAGCACAAAGAGAAAGTGCCGGTCAGATTTCCTGGTGTGTGATGATTTAGCTCAATAGGAGCAGCATTTGGTTGATCATGCTTTCTCAGCCTGGACAGAAACCTGGGCAAAACTCCAAATGAAAGGATGACCTTCAGTGGATCTGCTGATACAGGAAATATAGGATTGGAATCCTTGTTACTGAATCAACTCATCAAACCCAAATACAACTGAGAAAATATAAACCAAACCAATTTCCCAGGACATACGTCAAACACAGCAAGAAAGTGAACACACAGTTGCTGTCCCCTCTCTCTACGGAGTGTCACTGTAACTGTCCCCTCTCTCTCAGGGGAGTGTAGCTGTTCCTGTCCCCTCCCTCTTTGGGGCTATGCCATTTTGAGCATCCTTTCTGTCTGAGGATGTTACTACTCATGTTCCCCATCCCCCACCCCTCTCTGTCAGGTTGGGGGTGTCACAGCCACCCAGTTTGTTTGTTCAGCTTACTCTCTTGTGAAGTGGGTAATCCCTGCTTCACTACACTGACCCGTGTGTTAATAACCGGCACAGCTCACCCTTCATCTCAATCAGAACTGTCTGGTCCCAGAACAATAACACTGACTGACTGGAGACAACCCAGATCAAGTCCCAATGAGAGTGTTATTGACCTTCACACTCAAAGCCCACCGAGGAGGTTGTTATTAGTCTCAACGTTGCCACAGGGTAAGTTCTCCCAGAGATTCATAATTCATTCGAGATTTTAAACAAGGGAGGGATGTTGTGGGGAGACAGATGGGAAGACATGGAGAGGAAACAAACAGGAGAGAGAATTGTATTTCTGTTACACTATTCATGAGCTGAGAATGTTCAAAGATGTTTTACAGATAATGGAATATCTTCAAAGTCTAGACATTGTTGTAATGTGGGAACTGTGAGAGCTCATTCACCCTCAGCAGGCTCCCACAATAACAGTGAGCTATTGACCAGGGCATCGGGAGGTAGGACACTGGAGCGGAGAATGGGACAGGCTGGAAAATGAAACCCAACTGTCCAGTGAGGCCTGAGTCTGGTCCATGTAGTTATTGTTTGATGCTGATTGAGCCTCTCGTTCTGATCTTTGCTTTCCCGCTATTGCAGATTAAGGAGGTTTCTCACAGGGAGTTAGAGAAAGCGGAATGTAAAGTCTGCAGAACAAGTGCCATCATTTCGGAACACAGACAGGTGCCGACACCATGACCTGCTGCCTATTTCCTGGGTGATGGACACTGAGCAGATTGGGTTGAACCGAATGGTGCATCAGGTGGCTGAATGTGGGGTTTCATTCCTTTCTTAATGTCAGTGGGTGACCATCCTAGAGCAGCTGCACCCTGCTGGGGCCCGGCTTCCCGGTTTCCTTTCACTGATGACAAACTCTGAGGTTTCATCTTCAGTCTCATATTCAGGTGATACTTTTGTAGCTTTGAGACATTCGAGTTGAACATTCCCAGTCTGCCTTAGCTGCTGTGAGCACAGTACCTGCTGACTGCTCTCTGCTCAAAGCAGTTTCTGAGCAAAGACATTTTCCTGTCTCTTCTTCTTGACGCCTGTTCCTATTCCTGCATTTTCATAGCACAACTCCTTCACTTACCACAACCACCTGTTGATGAGTAACTCACTGGAAAGTACTGATTACTTTCTCCTAACCTCCTCTCCCAGCAAGAGCTCCCTTTAGCAAGTGTCCTCTTGTCAAACCTGAACCCCTGACCAGCACAAAGACCCTTTCTATAAGACAGCAAAGAGGGATCTACGTGTCCAGGGACATGAATCACAAAGTCAGCTGTATCAAGTGATGAGGCCGGTCATAGATCATAGAATCCCCATAGTATGGAAGAAGGCCATTTGGCCCATTGAGTCCACACCCACCCTCCGAAGAGTATCCCACCCAGATCAACCCCATCCCTGTAAGCATACATTTCCCATGCCTAATCCACATAGTGTTCACACTCTGGAAACTGTCGGCAATTTAACATGGCCAATCTACATAACCTGCATGTCTATAGACTGTAGGAGGAAACTGGAGCACCAGGAAGAAACCCACACAGACAAGGACAGAATACGCAAACTACACACAGTCAGTTACCTGAGAGTCAAATTCAGCACGGGTCCCTGGCCCTGTGGGGCAGCAGTGCTGACCACTGAGCCACAGTGCTGCCCAGAGCCACTGTGCTGCACAGGCACGGGAGATGGAGAGTGGGAGAGTGTTAGTATTTATTGCAAAGGGTTTTAATGAGGCCTCATCTGGAGAGCTGTGTATAGTTTTGATGTTACTTAAGAAAAGATATCAAGGGTTGTGGGAAAAGGCAGGAAAGTGGCATTAAATATTATCAGATCAACCATAATCTCATTGAATTGTGAACAGACTTGATGGGCTGGATGGCCTAATTCAGCTGCTGTCATTTATGATGTAATTGTGTGAGAGACAGTTCATTCAGCTCATTCCTGGGATGGGGAGTTATCCTCAGAGAAAATATGAAATAAGTATTTTACATCAGCATTTACTGTGGAGAAGGACATGGGATATATAGATTGAGGGGAAATAGATGGTGAAATCCTGAAAAATGTCCTTATTTCAGAGGAGGAGGTGCTAGGTGTCTTAAAGCATATAAAGGTGGATAAATCTCTAGGATCTGATCAGGTGTACGTTGAACTCTGTGGTAAGCTAGGGAAGTGATTACTGGGCCACTTGCTGAGATATTTGTATCATTGATAGCCACAGCTGAGGTGCTGGAAGACTGGAGTTGGCTAACGTGGTGCCAATATTTAAGAAGGTAGTGAGGGAAAGCCAGGGTACAGTAGACCAGTGAGCCTGACATCGGTGGTGGGCAAGTTATTGGAGGGTGTCCTGAGGGACAAGATTTTCATGTACTTGGGAAAGCAAGGACTGATTAGGGGTATTCAGCATGGCTTTGTGTGAGAAGTCATGTCTCACTAACTTGAGGGAGGTTTTTGAAGAAGTAATGAAGAGGAATTATGATGAGGACAAAGTAAGCCATTTAACAATTGTCCTCATTTTAGTCTGATTAGCAAGGTTAGATCACATGGAATACAGGGAGAATTAGCCATTTGGCTACAAAACTGGCTCAGGACTGTAGAAGGCAGAGGGTAGTGGTGGAGGGTTGTTTTTCAGACTCGAAGCCTGTGACCAGTGATGTCCCATAAGAATTGGTACTGGGTCCTCTGCCTTTCTTCATTTATTTAAGTAATTTGGATGTGAACATAGGAGAGATAGTCAATAAGATTGCAGGTGACACCAAAATTGGAGATGCAGTGGACAGCAAAGAAAGTTACCTTAGAGTCCAATGGGATCTTGATCAAATGGGCCAATGGATTGAGGAATGGCAGATGGAACTTAATTTAGATAGATGTGAGGTACTGCATTTTGGAAAGGCAAATCAGGGGAGGACTTAGACACTTAATGATAAAGTCCTGGGGATTGTTGCCAAACAAAGAGACCCTGGAGTGTAGGTTCATAGTTCCTTGAAAGTGGAATCACAGATAGATAGGTTAGTGAAGAAAGTGTTTAATATTCTTTCCTCTATTGGTCAGTGCACTGAGTATCGGAATTGGGAGGTCATGTTGTGACTGTACAGGACATTGGTTAGGTCACTTTTCAAATACACTGTTGCAGTTCTGGCCTCCCTCCTATAGGAAAGATGTTGTGAGAATTGAAAAGGTTCAGGAGACATTTATGAGGATGTTTCCAGAGTTGGAGGGTTTGAGCTACAGGGAGAGGCTGAATCGGCTGGGGCTGTTTTCCCTGAAGCGTCGGAGGCTGAGGGGTGACCTTATAGAGGTTTATCAAATCATGAGGGACATGGAAAAGGTAAACAGGCAAAGTCTTTCCCTGGGGTGGTGGAAAGATTTGAAAGGGACCTAAGGGGCAACTTTTACAGGAGGTGTTGTATGGATTGAGCTGCCAGAGGAAGTGGTGGAGGCTGGTACAATTACAGCATTGAAAAGGCATCTGGATGCATATTGAATAGGAATGGTTTTGAGGGATATGAGCCAAGTGCTGGCAAATGGGACTAGATTAATGTAGGATATCTGGTTGGCATGGATGAGTTGGACCGAAGAATCTGGTTTCGCACTGTTTATCTCGATGGCTCTATGATACTATGAAAGATTGGAGTTTAGACAATGCGAAATGATCTTATTGAAACAGACAGCATCCTGAGAAATAAAAGCAAGAGACTGTGATTCTGGCAATCCAAACCCAAGAACATGGAATTCTGGTGAAACTCAGTAATACTGGCAGCATCTGTGAAGAGAGAAACAGAGTTAGGGTTCCTGAATAAGTTATACCAGCCTCGAAATGCTAACCCTAATTTTCTCTCCGCAGATACTGCTGTTCTCACTGAGACCCTGACGGGACA
Source organism: Chiloscyllium plagiosum (assembly GCF_037043375.1). Lineage (NCBI taxonomy): Eukaryota > Metazoa > Chordata > Chondrichthyes > Orectolobiformes > Hemiscylliidae > Chiloscyllium > Chiloscyllium plagiosum. The sequence continues at coordinate 114,988,583 of NW_028270147.1, forward strand.
TGACAGATGAATTCCAAGGGGATGTTGCTTCCTGTAGGGGAATCCAGAAATATGGAAACTGTTAAAAAAGAGATAGTTTACTTTGAAACAGCTAAAGGACTTTGCACGATGCACAAACAGCAAACGATCTAACTTGTTCCTTTCATTTCAAACTACTTCGATACTAAATGTAGTTAAAATTTAGGAAAATTTATGCTTAACTTCTTGCAATTTGCTGTCCCAGTGAACAGGTTCCTTTTGTTGGTGTGCTTATCTATAATGCCAGCTGTCCCCAGTCGTTCTCCCTGGCTCAGCCATCTCTGGGGGTAGCTTATATTTGTAACAATTATATTTACAACAATAAGCTGACTCACTGTTGTTGGTCTGCCAGTGTTCTGTGATCGCTCCACACTGCTGGCCCTTCATCTAGATGTATAGAAAGATCCCAATTCTTTCCCATTTACTTCAAACTATTCGATTGTTGTCATCATGACCACATTCTGGAGAGAAGTGGGGTGTCAATAAGTGACTGCATTCTGTCCTGCAAATCTCAGTTACAGACACACCAATCACAGCATCCCATTAAGCCAGATTTAACCGGAATATGGGAATGGTGGCCAGGATATGATCACAAATTGTCCTGACATAGCACATCCTCTCCACTCCCCACCTCAAAGCAAACCTGAAATCACCAATTGGTTTCACATTGAAATCCAACTCAAAGAGGGATGACGTGCTGCAAGGCTGAGACACACATCCACAGACATTAACTGGGGAACAGGGACACACACCTACACTGGGTAACAGTCATACCCACACTGACTGACGCACCTACAGATAGTACAGAGTTAGAGTCACACCCATACAGGGTCATGTATGCTGTGAGATCCTGGCTGATTCTCTCTCTGAACAATGCCCTCATTGAGTTCAGTTTCGAGTTGTCACAGTGAGTAACAGAGTGGTGCTGGAAAAGCACAGCAGGTCAGGCAGCATCTGAGGAGCAGGAAAATCGACGTTTCAGGCAAAAGCCCTTCATGAGGAATAGAGGCAGGAAGCCTCCAGGGTGGAGAGACCACTCTGATCTAAACTCTGGTTTCCAGCATGTGCAACCCTCACTTTTGCCACAGTGAGTAACAGGCTAAGGTGGGAGGAATGAACCTTACGATCGCAGCCTGTGACTGGCCTAAGTTCATTTCAGGTGTTAGCGAGCAGCAGCAGAGAGTGCACAGGGCGATCCTACCAACTGGGTCTGGACCAACAGAATGAAGAGTGAATGCCTCACATTGTAATGATTGACCCCCAGCAGCTTTCAGTTTCTGTTCTGATTTGAATTTTGTAAACTTGACGGAGGCCAGATCAAAGGGATGACTTGGAAATGATTGACACTTCTCTCTCAGTCCAATCATCAGTCCAATGCCAGTCATTGACAGTCCGAGCAGCCAACCATGACACTCACTGCTGAAATGTAGCCAATCAGCTGAGAGGGAGGTGGTGCACCCAGAGACAGAGACTGAACCTTCATCTTTATTCCCTTTTCCAGATTGACATTGATAGAAAACAGACTGCAATTAACAGCCCAGACAGAGGAAGCTGCATAAATTCACAGCCACAATGGAGCTTGAGGCAAACACTTGTGGAGATTTTCTCAACAATATGAGAATCCTGTCCAGTTAAACAGTGACAAATCCTGAGGTTGGAACTGGCGACTGAGCAGGAAGGAGATCTGGTTTACTGAAGCAGAGACTTCTGAGGTTCACGTTTTTGAAAAGCTGACAGTCTTCAACATCTTTGAGGCATTTTACTTGGCAATAGGAGTCTACACTTTCCCCATTAAACACTCCCAGGACAGGGACTGCACAGGATTAGATACAAAGAAATTGTCTCTCTCCACTGTCTCAAGCTGTCTCAAGCTGTCTCAACACTGTTCCATGCAAACACTCCCAGGACAAAAAGAGCACAGGGTCAGGTGCTGAGAAAAGCTCACTGTACACTGTCTCAATGGGCTACCTTGACCCCTGAACCTCAGAAACATCTCCGAGCCAGTCCAAAGAAGAAGAAGAGTTGAAATTCAGTGCTGACAATTACCTTTGTCCTGCCAGCTCAGCCCTGTTCTATTTAAAGTTGTGTCTCCTCTGTGGACTGTCTCCAACACTCTACACACATTCTGATCTCCTGATGCTCTTGCTGAGGGGAGAGGAGAGGGTCACATGGGTGAGGGCACAGGTGAAGCGAGCATTGGACTCCCAGTCAGACCCAGAGAGGGTCAGCAGGCTGCTGACACTGTAGGTGCTGTCCGAAGCTCGCAGGTAGTTGCTGGTCTGAACCCCGTTTGAAATGACTGCACCATCCTTCTTCCACTGCACCTCCAGCTCATTGGGATAGAAGTGATTGGGAAGGCACACCAGGGTGGCAGCGCCCTTGGCATTGAACTGCTCCAGGGAGGGGGGCAGCAGGGTCAGCATGGGCTGAGAGTTCTCATGGCCTGAACGACAAGAGAAACAATTTTAATCCCGGGCATTCGAAGGATTAAATGCCCATGCTCCGAACATTCACTGGGAATACAATCTGTTTGAACATTTGTAGCCAATACCTAATAAACCCAACAAAAGAATGGATATTTATTCAAATTCCTTTTTGATGGTGGACATTGAAGTCCCCCACCCACAGTACATTCTGTGCCCTCACCACCCTCAGAGCTTGCTCCAAGTGCTGTTCAACATGGAGGAGAGACTGACTCATCAGCCGAGGGAGGACAGTATGTGCCAATCAACCAGAGGTTTAATCGAATCATACAGTATAGAAGAGGCCGTTCACTCCATCAAATCTGTACCACCAACACTGCACTGCATCAACTTTCCAGAACCAGATCAATAACATTGAAAGTTTGGACATTTCCGGTAGTCCTTCAAGTACATTTAAAGGTTGTGATGCTTTCTGCCTCAGCGACCCTCCCAGGCAGTGCATTCCCGACTCCCACCCTCTGGATGAAAAAGCATTTCCTCAAATCCCCTCTAAACCTTCTGCCTTTCACATTGAATGTGTGCCAACTTGTTACTGAACCTCCAACTAAGGGCAATAACTACATTCTATCCATCCTCTCCATTCCCATCATGACCTTGTACACCTCGATCAGGTCCCCCATCCAACTTTTCTGCTCCAAAGTAAACCATCCAAACTTATCCAGCCTCTCCTCACATCTTTTCAGATGCTCCATTCCACGCAACTCTCTGATGAATCTCCTCTGCATCCCTTCCAGTGCAATCACATCCTTCCCACAGTGTGGTGACCAGAACTGCACACAGTACCCCAGCTGTGGCCTAACCAGTTCTACCCAGCTCCAACATATCCTCCCTGATCTTATAATCTGTGCCTGAAATGATAAAGACTGCACCACCACTGCTGCTGGGTCTGTCCGACCAGTGGGACAGGCCATATCAAGGGATGGTGAGGGTGGTGTTTGGGACATTGTCTGTAAGGTATGATTCTGTGAGTATGACTGTGTCAGGCTCTTGCTTGACTAATCTGTGAGACAGCTCTCCTGAATTTGGCACTCACCCCCAGATAAAGTACGGAGAATGGTACAGGGTGGACAGGACTGTGTTTGATGATGTTGTTTCTGACACCGATGTCAATGCCAAGTGGTCTGCCCGGTTTCATTCCAGTTTTGAGACTTTCCAGTGATTGTTAAAATGGAGTGCCATGCTCGGCCATTACAGAGTCATAGAGTCATAGGGATGTACAGCATGGAAACAGACCCTTTGGTCCAACCCGTCCATACCGACCAGATATCCCAACCCAATCTAGTCCCACCTGCCAGCACCCGGCCCATATCCCTCCAAACCCTTCCTATTCATATACCCATCCAAATACCTCTTAAATGTTGCAATTGTATCAGCATCCACCACATCCTCTGGAAGCTCATTCCATCCACATACCACCCTCTGGGTGAAAAAGTTGCCCCTTCCCCTCTCACCCTAAACCTATGTCCTCTAGTTCTAGACTCCCCGACCCCAGCGAAAAGACTTTGTCTATTTATCCTATCCATGCCCCTCGTCATTTTGTAAACCTCTATAAGGTCACCCCTCAGCCTCCAACACTTCAGGGAAAACAGCCCCAGCCTGTTCAGCCTCTCCCTGTAGCTCAGTTCCTCCAACCCTGGCAACATCCTTGTAAATCTTTTCTGAACCCTTTCAAGTTTCACAACATCTTTCCAATAGGAAGGAGACCAGAAATGCAGGCAATATTCCAACAGTGGCCTAACCAATGTCCTATGCAGCCGCAACATGACCTCCCAACTCCTGTACTCGATACTCTGACCAATAAAGGAAAGTATGCCAAACGCCTTCTTCACTATCCTATCTACCTGTGACTCCACTTTCAAGGAGCTATGAACCTGCACTCCAAGGTCTCTTTGTTCAGCAACACTCCCTAGGACCTTTCCTTTAAGTGTATAAGTCTTGCTAAGATTTGCTTTCCCAAAATGCAGCACCTCGCATATATCTGAATTAAACTCCATCTGCCACTTCTCAGCCCATTGGTCCATCTGGTCCAGATCCTGTTGTAATCTGAGGTGACCCTTTTCGCTGTCCACTACACCTCCAATTTTGGTGTCATCTCCAAACTTACTAACTGTACTTCTTATTAGATTAGATTAGATTACAGTGTGGAAACAGGCCCTTCGGCCCAACAAGTCCACACCGACCCGCCGAAGCGCAACCCACCTATACCCCTACATTTACCCCTTACCTAACACTACGGGCAATTTAGTATGGCCAATTCACCTTACCTGCACATTTTTGGACTGTGGGAGGAAACCGGAGCACCCGGAGGAAACCCATGCACACACGGGGAGAATGTGCAAACTCCACACAGTCAGTTGCCTGAGGCGAGAATTGAACCCGGGTCTCTGGCGCTGTGAGACAGCAGTGCTAACCACTGTGCCACCGTGCCGCTCACATCCAAATCATTCATGTAAATGACAAATAGTAGAAGACCCAGCCCCGATCCTTGTAGCACTCCACTGGTCACAGGCCTCCAGTCTGAAAAACAACCCTCCACCACCACCCTCTGTCTTCTACCTTTGAGCCAGTTCTGTATCCAAATGGCTAGTTCTCCCTTTATTCCATGAGATCTAACCTTGATAATCAGTCTCCCATGGGAAACCTTGTTGAACGTCTTACTGAAGTCCATACAGATCACATCTACTGCTCTGCCTTCATCAATCCTCTTTGTTACTTCTTCAAAAAACTAAAGGGTGGTTAACAGTTAACCTCATTGCTGTGGGTCTGGAGTCACGTGTAGGTTAGACTGGATAAGGACAGTAGATTTCCTTCCTTAAAGGACATCAGGTCTTGATGTCGATAGTTCTTTAACAAACCCCTGATCACACACCGATCAGGAGAACTTTATCCAAGAACACTGGAACAGACTCGGATCAACACACTTCAGGAAAGAGTCACATTGGATGTTCATGTAGAAGGTTCTAGATTTCATTTCGAACCTTGTTTCCCAGCACTGGGCTTAGGTCAAGGGTGAGGCTGCAATGAGTCTCAGTGTCCCAGGGTTAGACAGGATCACTGCTCCTAATGACCCCATGACCCCTGGAAGGGGAGAGTGTGTGAATAATGGGTGAGGGTCAGGATCAGGAGACTCCCACCTTCAAAGAAAGACTTGCATTTGTGTAGCACCTGTTCCACACCATAGGGTGCCTTATGTCCCACATGTCTGACTGTGTTCAGCAAGATTCCAGAAAGCAGAATGGTCATGAGCAGATCACCTTTTTTTAGTGATGTTGGTTGTAGGATAAATATTGACCAGAAAACCTGGGGAAACTGCCTTGCTCTTCATCTAATAGTGCCATGGCATCTCTGACTGCACTTCCCCCCACCCCATACACCCCCCCCCCTCCACGAACTGGAGAGGGAAAGGCATCAGGTGGCCCCATCTTAAGGTGGTCCCTTTGACAGTGTGGTGCCCCCTCAGTACTGACCCTTCAACAGTGTGGCAATACCTCAGTACTGACCCTCCGACAGTGAGGCAATGCCTCAGTACTGACCCTCCGACAGTGTGACAATACCTCAGTACTGACCCTCCAACAGTGAGGCAGTACCTCAACATTGACCCTTCGACAGTGTGGCAATACCTCAGTACTGGCCCTCCATCAGTGTGACAATACCTCAGTATTGACCCTCCGACAGTGAGGCAATCCCTCAGTACTGACCCTCCAACAGTGTGGCAATACCTCAGTACTGACCCTCCGACAATGCAGCACTCCCTCAGTACTGCACTGCACTCTCGGCCTGGATGATGGGCTGAAATCTCTGGAGTGGGATGTGAAGCCAAAACATTATGAGTCCGAGGGGAGAGTGCTCCCACTGAGGTCCAGTTGATATCTCCTGGTCCAATATTCAGCTAGGAGGGAGGGCTTTAGATTCTTGGGATGTTGTGACTGATCCTGGTGAGTTGTGACCTGGACAGAGGTTGCTCCTGAACAAAACTGGGGACTAAGTTCCTTCTGGAGTGAATTGCAAATGCTAGTTGGGAGGGTTTCAACTGATTTGGCAGGGCTGTGGAACCAAAAGGTAATATCAGAGACGAACCCTAAGCTCCAAGAATGCTGGGTGATAGATTTTGCCAGAATGAGGAATCGTAACTTACTAGGCAGGGCCAGAGAGCGGGAGAGTTTAATCAATTCTGAACCAAGGTGACTGTGCATGTATGGGGCAACACGGTCTGTGGGAAACAAGACTGGGGAGTTACAGAGACAGATTGCCATGTGGGAATCTGATGTTTTCCCACCAACTGAAACCCGGCTCAAAGAAGGGCAAGATTGGGTTTTAAATGTTTTTGGATCCCAAGTGTTCATGAAAGATAGGAAATAGAGAAATGGTTGAGGATTGTTTATAGAGATCAGTGTGGAGCTGGAGTAAGTGAATGTCCCAGAGGGGTCAAGGACAGAATTTATTCACTCGAGGTACAGAAGAAAAAAATGTGCAATCAGATTTCACTCTGGGTCACTGACTTGTGGGAGGGATGTAGAGGAACAAATCTACAACGTTGTGAAACTTGAAATGGTTCAGAAAAGAGTTACATGGGTGTTGCCAGGGTTGGAGGATTTGAGCTACAGGGTGAGGCTGAATATGCTGGGGCTGTTTTCCCTGGAGCGTAGGAAGCTGAGGGGTGATCTTAGAGAACTTTATGAAGACATGAGAGGCATGAATAAGGGAAACAGACAAGGTATTTTCTCTGGGGTGAGGGAGTCCAGAACTAGAGGGCATAGGTTTAGGATGAGATGGGAAAATTTTGAAAGGTACCTAACGGGCGACGTTTTTCATGCAGAGAGTGGTGTGTGTATTGCAAATTAGCATTCCAAAAATCCAAACACAGTATTTATAAAATCTGGGAGCAATTTAATTTCAATTGTAACCACAAAGATGATAGCGCTTTCTTTGAAAGCTAGACAATTGTGGGATGAGAATTCAACAACCGCCCACTCTGTCAAATTGTGTTGACGACGCTCTGATCTCATCAAAATATGTTTGCAATCATATTCATAACATGTAAGGGAAGAGAAACATTGAAAACTGAATTATCACGAGTGAGGGGCCATTAAAAACTCAGGCCATGATGTTAAACTCGGACACTGATGTATCTACAGCTTTAGATTGTTAAACAATATTTGATATTGTACCAAACACTTTCTTGAAAACTTTCTGCATTGGTGATTTTATCAGTACCAGAGCAAGGAAGCAGCATCTGACACATGAATTCTAACAAAGTAAAAATAACAGACACTTTATACGGATCTGTCTCCTGAGAGTAAAATTCAACAGCAGAGATCTGTCCAGTGCTGGGAACATTTTGGACAAGTCAGCTGGTTTCCAGCTAATTACTGCAGCTTGAAAACTCCAGTATGATCAGAAAGAAAAAAGGACAATGTGCAGATTGGTGAACAGGCCCCTACACCTGGGACTGAGGCAGGAGCCCAAGCTCCAACACACTGGCCTCACTTCACACCAACCTTCACACAGTGCGGGATCATGAACTACGGCCATCAATCCCTCTGGGACTGGGATGGAGTGAGGGAACAGGGACAACTGTAGAAGAGTCACTAAGGAGTAAAGCAAGATGGAGCGGGTGTGTTGGAAAGTGTTTAATGGAGGGAACACACTTTGTGATCCCCAATACTGACATAGTCTATGCATATCACAGAATGAACAAAACAGTACATCGTGAAGACAATCAAAAGCCACATCAAAGCACTTCTTTTTTGAAAACTCATAGCATGCAGGACATTTTCATTGTGGTGCGATCAGTATCCTGGTCTGAAAGCTGTTCTCTCTCTCAACCTCGTTTCTACAGATGGAGCCGGTTAGATCCTCGCAGAGCCCCAGTTTATTTGTACTGTTCAGTAATGTGGGGATACCGATTGGTGGCTGGGGTACACCTGATGAAGGAGCAGCGCTTCGAAAGCTTGTGATTTCAAATGAACCTGTTGGGCTAGAACCTGGTGTTGTGTGACTTCTGACTTTGTATTTTTCAGACACAGTGAAACAGCTGCCTACGCATAACTATAGAGTACTTGCACTGCAACTGAGGATTATGGGTAATGACTTCATCCATTAGCCATGAACAAACCCACAGTCACTCCAGTGGATTCCAGTGGGAATGACCTGTCAGTTGCTTCCTAGATATTACATGATTCACCACCACCTCTCCAGGGCAATTAGGGAAGGCCAACAAATAACCGACACATCAACGCCCACCACATCTCAGGAGAAATCAGAATAAATAGCGTATAATTCAAATGATCAAACTGGTGAGGCTTGACTTCATCTCTTTGAAAGACTGGAGCCTCGTCCAGAAACGGGTGAACCTGGTTTGTCAGACAGGAAGGTGGGGTGTCCTTCAGATTGACACTAGGATCAGCAAAAAATGAATTACACTCAAAGATCTAACAAAGGGCTGTCAAAGCATGCCCCCAAACTGCAGAGAACTGCACTTTAGGCTTCGTGTCCCCATCTCCATCCTTGCTTGTTGCCCTTCCCTAACTGGTGAGTGGTGGTGGTGAGCCATGAGTTTCTTGAAGAGGATCTGACAGAGGGACAAGGTCATGTCCTCGGCCTGAGCACAACTGCCTGACCTGCTGTGCTTTTCCAACGCCACACTTTTCGACTCCGAGCACAAGTATCCCTCAGGAGAATGAGCTGTGGCACAAGAGGAAAGGTGGGAGTGTTGGAAAGGCACCGGCAGCCTGGTCAGCCTGCAGAGGGGCAGAAACAGATTTGATAATTGAGTTGATATCCTTCTGAGCTGAGATGCCGACTCAGGCTTTCAGAGCCACACAGTTTACATTGTTACTGACCGTGGCTCCATGGGCAGTGCTCCTGCCTCATCGTCAAAATGGTCATCGGATTGAAAGCCACCTCAGAAATGAGGCACTGCTGAAAGTTGCACAGTCTCTGGCACCATCATTTGAGGCTCCACCACCACCACACCCCGACCACCCCCACCCCCACCTTTACGTGGCTTGACAAGATCCCCATTCTGAAGAGATTCCCTCAGATATCCTGCTCAAAGGTGTTTGGTATGCTTTATTTTATTGGTTAGAGTATTGAGTACAAGAGTTGGGAGGTCATTTTGCAGTTGTACAGGCCATTGGGTAAACCACTGTTGGAATATTGCGTGCAATTCTCGTCTCTTCCTATCGGAAAGATGTTGTGAAACTTGAAAGGGTTCAGGAAAGATTTACAAGGATGTTGCCAAGGGTTGGAGGATTTGAGCTACAGGGAGAGATTGGACAGGCTGAGGCTGTTTTCCCTGAAGCGTCGGAGGCTGAGGGGTGACCTTATAGAGGTTTACAAAATTATGAGGGGCATGGATAGGATAAATAGACAAAGTCTTTTCCCTGAGGTCAGGGAATCCAGAACGAGTGGGCATAGGTTTAGGGTGAGGGGGAAAGATATAAAAGAGACCTAAAGGACAACTCTTTCACACAGAGGGTGGTACATGTATGCAATGAGCTGCCAGAGGAAGTAGTGGAGGCTGGTACAATTGCAACATTTAAGAGGCATTTGGGTGGGTATATGAATAGGAAGGGTTTGGAGGGATATGGGCTGGGTGCTGGCAGGTGGGATTGATTGGGTTTTGGGATATCTGGTTGGACTGAAGGGTCTGTGTCCATGCTGTACATCTCTATGACTCTATGAATAGATTTATCTCGTCATTTGTTTCCTGTCTGTGGGACCTCACCATCTTGTCCGTGAAAGTGACTGCACTGTGCTCACAACTTTCAATATCCTGAGATGATTAAAAAAAACTGCACCAGCAAGCGTTCTCTCTCCATTATCATGTAAAAGGGGAGCAGTGAGCAAGTGATAATGCACGAGGTAAAAACAATGACTACAGGTGCTGGAAACCAGATTCTGGATCAGTGGTGCTGGAAGAGCACAGCAGTTCAGGCAGCATCCGAGGACAGGCAATGAGGAAAGGTTGGAAAGGCTGGCCTTGTTCTCACTGGAGTTGAGAAGAGTGAGGGGTTTTCCTGTCCCACTGTATTCTCCAACTCTCATCTGCTTCCCTCACGGGTCATAACCTCCTGCCCTTTACTACACGATGGATTGAACTGTACAGTCCTGAGGCCTATAACTTCCATCTGGAACAAAGTCTCCAAGTATCTCTGCCCCTCCCGAATGTATCATTTTTTTCAACTCAGCCTCCAAGTGGGAGTTCCTGTAGTTTTATACATTCACTACAGATGTATTTACGCTGAATCAGTTCAATTCAATAAATATATTGATCTCACTTACAAATGAAAAATATCCATTCCTTCATTGGACCAGTAATTGTCTTCAATCTCTGTTTTGAAGTTTCAGTACTTTCCATTTATTAACCTTCCCTAATGGACATGTCCTGAAGCAGTCTATTTAGACAGTCCCTCATACTAAATAATTCCCAGCTGATCTGCTTACCAGACTCCTATTCTCATGTTTATCATTTTGCTTCATTCAAACCAAGTGCATGTGCAGGCTCCCAGCAGCTGACGTGGCAGTTCCAAATCAGTTTGGAAAAGCAAAGGTAGATTCCTTCCGCGAGTTCACCGAACTCCCACATGGACCAAACTTCCCAGCATTCCCCTCTGTGCTGGCTGCACTCAGTGCTAGCTGCAGTATTATGGCTGCCCTGTATTAATACTGTTTCTGATTTATATCACTCCATTCTGTTGTGCTGTTGTTCAGGATCTGGGTTAAGCTCACTCATTTCTCAGTCGAGAGCTTCCTTCTTTCAGCCTGACAGAGACCTTACATTTGCAACCAGCAAATGGGACTTCAATGTTGGAATCTGTTTTCAGGATTGATGGGCTCGATAGTTTGATTCAATGAGATGAGGTAAGAAATACCTGTGACTCTTGTTGCAATCCAATCTTTTCTGTCTAATCTCTTCAGGGGTCAGCATTTTGGGTGTAACCCTTCTTCAGGACTCAGGGTGGGTTTTAGGGGAGCTGTGTGGTGAGGTGGGGATAGGTTGAGAAATGTAGAGAGTATGACCTGATTGGTTGATGGGAGAGATGAATCGCGCATGATGTGAAATTGAGTAATTTTGGTGTGGGGAGGGGCAGATGACAGGGATGCCCCCTGTTGCTGCGACTGTTTACCTTGGTACTTGAACCACTGGCAGAGACTGTCTGAAAAGACCCTGAAATAACGGCACTAAAGGTGGGAGTTGGGGAAACAAAATCACTCTCTATACGGACAATGTCCTAATGTTTTTAGCTAACCCCAAATAGTCCATACCTCAGCTAATACAAAACATTAAATTATTCGGCAGCTTTTCGGAATACAGAATAAATTTTCCAAAATTGGAAGTCCTGCCTGTGGGGGGATTGGTGGAGGTACTGAAGCTGGAGGAATGAATGGAGTTTCCTTTTAGATGGTCACAGAAAGGTTTTCTCTATCTGGAAATTTTTATTACCCCTCACTTCCCGCAACTGTATGGAGCTAACTTTGTGTCGCTGTTTGAGAGTGTAAAGCAGGACTTGCAGCGATGGGAGGGAATAACCAGATCATGACTCGGCCGTATAGCCTTGATTAAAATGAATGTTGTTCCTTGGTTGTTATATCCTGTGAGGATGCTCCCTTTGTTCTTACCCAACCAGGTGCTGTGGAGGTTTGCGGGATGGCTTGGATTATTTATTTGGCGCTGTAGGCGCAACTTAATTAAATTTATCAAGTTGCAACGTCCATAGGATATGGGGGTGTGGTGGACCTCCCAGATCTGAGGAGATATCAAATCGGCACCCTGCTGCCATATGTACGTGAATGGGTGCGTAATGACTCAAAGTCGATGTGGCTTGATCTTGAGGCCTCACAGGCGAGGTGTCCCTTCAGAAGCTTACTGTTCATGGATAAGATGAGATCAGTAGGTGCGCATTGTGAAAGTCTGATTAGCATAAATACGGTAAAGCATGGAGGATAATGCGGCAGGGTGGGGGCAATTTGCCATTCACCCCGTTAGTGGGAGCTCCAGGATTTAGACTGGAATCAAAGGTCTCTGGTGTCAGAGCATAGAAGCGGAAAGGAATCCCCTGTCTGGGAGATTTATTTGAGGGAGAGGTCTTGATGTCTTTTAGCCAATTAGGTCAGAAATACGGAACCCCCAAGAGGGACCTTTTCTGATATTTCCAGGTTAGGGATTACATACAGAAGACTATGTTCTTGACCCAGCCCGACAAGTCGGAGAGAATGAAGAGTGCTCCGATGTGGGGGCAGTCTTTCAGTTCGTACCACATATCATCTGCAGAGAGGGAATGCCTTGGGGGACATGGAGAGTGTCAAGGAAATTTAGAATCAGGAGTAAGGGAAGAAATCTCATCGGAAATGTGGGAAGACGTATGAGGGGATGTAAAGAAAATTTCAATCTGCGATAAGGCACAAGTGATGCAATTGAAGATCCTCCCCAGGGCCCAAATGGAGCCAGAGAGATTAGCAAAGTTGAAGAAAGTGTCTTCCCTGAAATGACCCAAATGTAAAAACAGTATTGACATCCTTACACATTGCTTTTGGTCCTGTTACAAGATCCGCGGATCCTGGGGGGCCATAGTGAATGAGCTGGAGACAATCCTGGGAATGGAAGTTTGGGAGGATCTGGTGTCCCTCCTTTTGGGACGACTGAAACTTCCCTCTTTGGGTGAGCATGGGAGGAGGTTATTCAACATTCGTACACATTGTGAGAGGAAGGACATCCTCATGAAATGAATATCAGCAAAGCCTCCAGGTCTTGCAGGGTGGCACAGACTTGTGATGGAGCACGGCCCACAAGATTACCTGACAGTATGGGGCACCACGGAATGGAGCAATTTTATAAGACATGGCGGCCCTTTCTAATTTACATCAACATAGATCTGTCGGCAGTACTGATTAGGGCCTTTATATAGGCACGAGGGCTGTATGTGGTGGTCCGGGGACCCCGGGAGTTGGTGGGTGGGGGAGGGCGGGTGGTCTCATAAATACGGGTATATAATCACTGTTGCTCTTGTGGACAGGAGCCTTGTTGGAGGGTGCGGCAAATGGAGTCATGTAATGTAGTACAATGTACAGCAATTTAATTTTAGTGGATTGTAATTAAGATTAGATTACATACAGTGTGGAAACAGGCCCTTCGGCCCAACAAGTCCACACCAACCCGCCGAAGCGTAACCCACCCATTCCCATACATTTACCCCTTTACCTAACACTAGGGGCAATTTTAGCATGGCCAATTCACCTGACGTGCACATCTTTGGACTGTGGGAGGAAACCGGAGCACCCGGAGGAAACCCACGCAGACACGGGGAGAACGTGCAAACTCCACACAGTCAGTCGCCTGAGGCGGGAATTGAACCCGGGTCTCTGGCGCTGTGAGGCAGCAGTGCTAACCACTGTGCCACCGTGCCGCCCACCACATTAAATTTAATGTTAGTTTATTTAATTTGAGTTTGTGCTGATTTGGTTTTAGTTAAGCAAATATGAGACAACTGTATCTTGAATAACAGCCGGCGGTTTATTGACATTACTGTATTATAATATAATATTTTTCAATAAATATTTACTAAAAAAAGAGGAACATTAGGGAAAATTAACAGATAGAAGCAGCATGCAACAGAAATGATCAGGAGTGGTGAGAAAGGAGGGAGAAAGAGAGATTCCTGTAGTATGGAGAGAGAGAGAGAGAGAGAGTGAGAGTGAGAGAGAGCAAGAGAGAGTGAGTTCTGAAGGAGAGAGAAAGAGAGAAAGTTCTGAAGAAGTTCTGAATCAGTGCAAGTGATCTCAAAAGCTGCTCAAAGTTTGCAACTTTTTCCTGAAAACGAATATCACAAATACAGTCCATTTACATGAATAAAAATCAATTGTCCTTTCTGAAATAATTTAGATTAGATTACGATTTAGATTACATTACAGTGTGGAAACAGGCCCTTCCGGCCCAACAAGTCCACACCGCCCCGCCGAAGCGCAACCCACTCATACTCCTACATTTACACCTTACCTAACACTACGGGCAATTTAGCATGGCCAATTCACCTGACCTGCACATCTTTGGACTGTGGGAGGAAACCGGAGCACCCGGAGGAAACCCACGCAGACACGGGGAGAACGTGCAAACTCCACACAGTCAGTCACCTGAGGCAGGAATTGAACCCGGGTCTCTGGTGCTGTGAGGCAGCAGTGCTAACCACTGAGCCACCGTGCTGCCCATTTAAAACCAAAAAATAAAATCAAGACTTATCATAATGAAGTAAGTGCAAGTATTTAAAATCCTCAATACCTCTGCCTTCCACTTCAGTCATGCAGATATAGTCCTCCTCACTCAGAGGGAGTATTCAGTGTCTGATATCAGCCATTGTTTCAACTCTCAGAGCTAACATACACCAAACACATATTATTGCACCACTAGATATACTTTTTAAAAAGGTAAATGTAGGTGTAAATACAAAAACAAAATTGAATGTGCAAACCTCTTTGAATTCAAGTCTATGCTACAGTTTGGATAAATAAATGGGTTTGGGTTGTATATGAATAGGTAGGGAGAAAGATTGGCACTTCTGGTATCCACATCCTGCCAGTCGGCTGACGCCAGTAAGGTTTGATATCCCAAACCAGCTACTTATTGAGGAAATTCTATGCCAGATGTCAAAACTCAATCAGAGAGAGGAGTTCAGAGGCCGAGGTGGATTCTCTTCTGCTCGGGGCATGAGGTTTGGTTTCCTTCTGGAGTCCACAAGTTGGCCGATGGCATGGCCCATGTTAGGATAACATGAGTTTTAACTGTTGCCCGTGAATCTGATTCAGTACATTTATTGTGTCTTTTATCAGAGCTTCAAAAGTATCATCTGCCAACTGCATCTTCACACAAAGCTCATCCTGACCATAATTCACCCATTGGGCTTCCTCCTCATAAAGCTCTTGAACCTGCCAGAAAAAACAGAGGAGGTGTTATTGTTTTTATATCAAGATTTATTTGTTACAGCTCTTTCCTTTCGTACCAAGCAGTGTTTGCCCTGAAATCACTCAGACTTCAGGCCTCCCACTTTCCTTGTGTCCAGGATCACACAAGTGGCCATTCCCACACAGCAGTGAGGCTTGGACAGGAGTTCTGGAGGGCTCACTGTGAGATCAATGGAGAGTCACTAGGTATTCTTGTACAAAACAATTCCAAGGCTGGGAAGGTTAAGGACTGGCTACATAAATTAGGTCTGACCTGAATATTTCCAGCATTTTTTACTTTTATTTGATAAACGAGGCCTGCGTTCTCTTGAGTATTGATGACTAGGGGATGGATCGATAGAAGTGACTGAGATGATTAAACGATTTGACAGCGAAGAAAGTGAGAAACTGGTTCCTTTAGCGAGGCATGCCAGAAATAGGGCATGCAGGAAAATAAGACTGAGGTTGGTTAGGGGGTGATGTGAAGAAGCCTTTTGTCACACAAACAATACTAAAATAATCGGGTTCCCTCTGGCCTTAAAAACTATTGTGACTGTTACAGCATTTCAATATGAGTGTTGAGAGATATTTGTAAGGTCAAGTAACAGTTAGGAGCAATTAGGAAATCAATATACAGAATTAAGATACAAATCAGCTATGATTAGGAGTACGAGAACAGACTGAAGGGTGCTGCTGGCTTAATCCTGTTCCTACCTGGTTTTGAATTTGATTCCAACGTCACAACTCCTCAAACCAGTGAGATCAATCACCAATGTTGCCAGTAACATAATAAACGAGTGGAGATGTTTTACTCAGCACGCACAACCAGAAAGGAATACCCACCACAAGGAAAGAGCTGGTGAGTGTAACTGAATTACACGTTGTAGCTTTAGGCTGGCCCTCTGCCCTGGTGTAGCTGTGGCCTGACGGTATCTCTACTTGAGCTGATGCAGAGCAGAGACTTTCAACCCTTGTCTAATGGACACACACTATCAGCTGGAAGTGTTTGATCCAAAGAGGGAAAAAAAGCAATGATTTGATTTTTTTGGCATATCAAGCACCCAATTTTT
Organism: Chiloscyllium plagiosum; assembly: GCF_037043375.1. Taxonomy (NCBI): domain Eukaryota; kingdom Metazoa; phylum Chordata; class Chondrichthyes; order Orectolobiformes; family Hemiscylliidae; genus Chiloscyllium; species Chiloscyllium plagiosum. The sequence goes on from NW_028270147.1 coordinate 115,005,090, forward strand.
TAAAACTTCAGTGTTGGGATGCATGCTGCCCCTCCCCATTTCTCCATGGAAAGATATTTTTCTTGAAGTGCTGCAGCCTACGTGTTGAAGGAATTCCCACAGCACTGCAAACTCAGGGATTCCAGGAGATTAAACATGTAAACATAAAAGGAAAGGTGATATCTGACCAAGTCAAGGTGGTGGTGTGGCCTGAAGATAACGATGTTCTTACAGACCTGTTAAACTCACCAATCTGCTGACACATGTTGTGCTGTGACACACCAGCACATGGGAAGGACTGGAAAGGTCTGCAAAAACTGCCTTCTAATTTTTCTATACTTTTGATTTTGGACTCAAATGGGAATAAAGCAATTTTAAAACCCAAGGATTGTTCAGGGATTGCTGGCACTTCACAGTAGCAAGTTCCCTGACATGCACTAAGTGCTACTCACACAGTTCAAGCAGTATTAGATGGCTTTCAGACAAGCTGCAGCCAAGGGCTGTGTTCAACGGGATCTTCAGTCAATAGTAAGTAGCTAACTAGTCACTAGGCCACAGACAAATATCCTTTGGACAAAAACGGAGATTGGCTCCCAGGTAACTGATCAGCTGGGGCTGTATACAAATGAATTGAGAAATCACCAGATCTCCACAAGTTAAGGATCTGTCTCTGCAGTAAAAAGCCTGAAGAAAACCAGCTTCTTTTCCCTTCAGCACTTGCTGCAATCTGTGGCTATTAATTAATAAGTTACAGACTTGTACACGTGTGAACTAGTCACCCTGTGCCTTCTGAAAACCAATGGAAGCATCTGGAGAAGGAAGATCAAGGAACAACATTCTGATCAGCACAAGGATTATCTCAGGAAAAGCCATCAATAGGTAACATTGGAAGTATGTTCCCAGTCTTTCCCTTTATGCAAAACACCCAGTGCACTTTGTCCCTGTCTTTCTGTCTGTGTATGTGTAATGAGGAATGCATGTGGGAGGGGTTGTTAGTTTTAGTTAGTAGTTATATGCCAGTGGTTGGTAATTATTTGCATTTTTTGTAACAAAATGTAACTCTTGTTAAGCAAAGAACCCTGACCTGTACTTCCTGTAAAACTGGGTCTAAAAGACAGGTGAGGAACCAAAAGAGAAAATGCTAGAAAATCTCAGCAGGTCTGGCAGCATCTGTAAGGAGAAAAAAGAGCTGACGTTTCAAGTCTAACTGACGCTTTTCTCTCGTTACAGATGCTGCCAGACCCGATGAGATTTTCCAGCATTTTCTCCTTTGGTTTCGGATTCCTGCATCTGCAGTAATTTGTTTTTATTAGGTAAGTAAGGAATTCAATGTACTTCTGAATTTCTTTGAAACTTTTGTGGCAACTAATGAATAGCAGGTATTGAGTTTCAGCAAATTACTCCAGCGAGGGCCAAGTTTTCAATTCAGTCAGAAAGTTGAAGCATTTTCTGGACAAATGCAGGATAGCCAGACAGGTAAGCCAAAGACAGATAAAGCCTTTGTCATTTGAAATAATAGAAAATTCAGATGTACGATGAGGTGTTCATAATTGTGATGCAGTGGTACAATATAAAACTGAACAGTTCCTAAACTGAAGCACTTACCAAAATATGGTCCACCCGATCACGTTGTTTGTTGCCAAATTTCTTCAACTTCTGCCAAGCCGTCTTCTGATGTTGCTCTTCGTTCAACCCAAATAACTTTAAAACTTCATTAGAAATGAAGATCTGTGGGTAGAAGCACAGGAGAAATGGCAGCTGTTGCACACACCCTAAATACAGACCAAACCACCCCCAATCCATTAGCCTTCCCTAAAACTACTCAATGAAGACTTTGATGCTTCGACCTTCTAATTCTTCCCCCATTCTGAATTATGTAAAATTGGATGGAACTCAAAGCATGTTCAATGAAACAAAAATCTGCAAAATGCTTTAAAACTCAATTATAATTGAAATGAATAACAGTAGAACATAGAACATCGAACATAGAAGAATACAGCGCAGTACAGGCCCTTTGGCCCTCGATGTTGCGCCGATCCAAGCCCACCTAACCTATACTAACCCACTATCCTCCATATACCTATCCAATGCCCGCTTAAATGCCCATAAAGAGGGAGAGTCCACCACTGCTACTGGCAGGGCATTCCATGAACTTACGACTCGCTGAGTGAAGAACCTACCCCTAACTTCAGTCCTATATCTACCCCCCCTTAATTTAAAGCTATGCCCCCTTGTAATACCCGACTCCATACGCGGGAAAAGGTTCACACTGTCAACCCTATCTAACCCCCTAATCATCTTGTACACCTCAATCAAGTCACCCCTAAACCTTCTTTTCTCTAATGAAAACAGCCCCAAGTGTCTCAATCTTTCCTCATACGATCTTCCTTTCATACCAGGCAACATCCTGGTAAACCTCCTCTGCACCCGTTCCAGTGCCTCCACATCCTTCCTATAGTATGGCGACCAAAACTGCACACAATATTCCAGATGCGGCCGCACCAGAGTCTTATACAACTGCATCATGACCTCAGGACTCCGGAACTCAATTCCTCTACCAATAAAAGCCAGTACGCCATATGCCTTCCTCACTGCACTATTTACCTGGGTGGCAACTTTCAGAGATCTGTGTACATGGACACCAAGATCCCTCTGCTCATCCACACTACCAAGTATCCGACCATTAGCCCAGTACCCCATCTTTTTGTTATTCTTCCCAAAGTGAATCACCTCACACTTAGCTACATTGAATTCCATTTGCCACCTTTCTGCCCAGCTCTGCAGCTTCTCTATATCCTGCTGTAACCTGCCACATCCTTCCTCACTGTCAACAACTCCTCCGACTTTCGTATCATCCGCAAACTTGCTCACCCAACCTTCTAACCCCTCTTCCAGGTCATTTATAAAAATGACAAACAGCAATGGTCCCAAAACAGATCCTTGCGGAACACCGCTAGTGACGGCACTCCATGAAGAAACTTTGCCATCAACTACTACCCTCTGTCTTCTTCCATCCAGCCAATTCCTAATCCAAACCTCCAACTCAATGCCATATCTCCGTATTTTCTGCAGTAGCCTACCATGGGGAACCTTATCAAACGCCTTACTAAAATCCATATATACCACATCTACCGCTTTCCCCTCATCAACCTCCTTCGTCACCTTTTCAAAGAATTCAATAAGGTTTGTGAGGCACGACCTGCCCTTCACAAAACCATGCTGACTATCCTTGATCACATTATTCCTATCCAGATGTGCATAAATCCTATCCCTTACAATTCTCTCTAAGACTTTGCCCACAACAGAAGTGAGACTCACCGGCCTATAGTTACTACGGTTATCCCTACTCCCCTTTTTGAACAAGGGAACCACATTTGCTATCCTCCAGTCTTCTGGCACTACTCCAGTAGACAAAGAGGACATAAAAATCAAGGCCAATGGCTCTGCAATCTCCTCCCTTGCTTCCCAGAGAATCCTAGGATAAATGCCATCAGGCCCAAGGGACTTATCTATTTTCACCTTTTCCAGGATTTCCAACACCTCTTCTCTACATACCTCAAAGCCATCCATTCTACTTATTTGTGACTCAGTATTCACATCGACGACAACAAAAGTGAGATCCAAAAGCACAGACAATACTACTTTAAGGTAACATGCAATGCTCCCAAATTGAGAGAAGGTTTGACATTTTCCCTTGCTTAAGACCTTGGCTGAGAAATGATTAATTATTCACTGATTGATTTACTGCATTTCATAGTTCAGCACTTTGCCTACATCATCTTCGAAGAAACCTCTGCTTTGTCAAATTCCAAAAATGTTCTGCCTTTAATTGAATGTACGCAGCTAACTGAAGATCAGCGCTGTGGGAAGTCTCACAATAAATATTGGGGCTGACATGGATTCATACAGCGCACCCAGCCTTTCAAGAAGGTCAAATCATTCTCAATTTAACAGATGAGTGCTTCAAAGCTATATGACCTAACCACTGATCACTGCCTCACATAGCTCCAGGCAGGAAGATTTTGATAGGTTTCTCGGCTAACACTGTCAAAGGCAAGTAACATGCCCAGAAATATTGGTGTGTGAAACAGCTCAGACTGAAGATACATTAGAGTCGAGTTATAAAGACAAAACAAAGGAAATGAACAGTCCCAAATTTGCTCTGTGAATGAAAAGCTGATTTACACATGCCCATTCTCAGTCCCTGGCAAAGTGCAACACTTCACAAACTGTGCTCAAAGGGACGTCAGGCTAGACAATGAGCAGCTTGATGTTGACTTTAGACCGTGGTAAAAAGTTCACATTGCAGTGTTTCAAGTCTGAGTTACTGGGAGGAGTGATCCAGTGTACACTTCAATGTCAGTGCCACAGTAAAATAGAAGTTGCATTGTTGTAATAGTAAAGAACTTGGTCTGCATGCTGGACAATACTTTGTAAGCATGCTCAAGTCACCCACCTTCACCTCAAATTGTCAAAAACAACTTGCAAACATATATAACTTTTCACACTTGTACCATGTTGTTCCCAACCTTTGAAGTATAGCCACTAATTATAATATCGTCAAAAGCTGCAACAAACTTTCACACAGCAAGTTACCACAAATTAGAGAAATGGTTCAGTAAACGTTTAGTCATACAGACTCATGTCGTAGATTGACCAGGACCATGAGGGAGAACTCCACTCCTCTTCAAAGTAGCACTAAAAATCTTTTTTAAAAAACTCTTGCCTAATCAGATAAGAACAAAGGCCACATAAACAAAAACAATTTAAGCCATGTTAAGTTGCATAAGATCTTAGAATACTTTGGTCAATTTTGGGAATCTCAACATCGTGCAAATTCTCAAGATGTTATCAGGAAAAGAGGTACAAACATGATCACAGATTGAGAAGTTCAACCTTTAAGGCTTTCTTTATCTGAAAGTTATGGAATGACCCATGATTCTAAATTCTAGATTCCAGATCAAGATTCTAGAGAGTTTTAAGTGGGTGAATAATAATCAAATCTTGTATTATCAACCAATGGAAACAGCAATAGAAAGACTGAAACGATAGAGAAGAATTTGAAAAAAAGTACTGAGTGGCTGGAAGGGACACCACATATTATGTAAATAGAAACAGAATCTGCAGATTCTCAGACTGGGCAAAGTTATGACAGATGGGGTTTAATGGATAACAGTATGATGATGATGAGGATGATAAATTAATAATGGGAGAGTACAAACAGTGGAGGAGAAAAGGACTTTGGATTTTTAGAGAAGGGGCAAAATGGTAAATTGAACTCAATACAGTCATCAGGATCGAGATAATGTTTTTAACATGCTCTGTTATACATATCATCAATCAGAGCTGCTGTGGAGCACTCTTCACCCATACCTTTCTGGCTTAACTAAGAAAAAATAATTTTGTTTTCAAATGCAAAATCTGGGTCTCACCTCACAATAAGCTCTTCTGCTGACACCCTCGTCATCCTTCCATTTATAATTCCCAAAGTCTGGGGGTATTTGCAAATCCCCCAGATCATGGCCAAGTTCCTGCCATTTGCACAGCTCCTCAGCCACTCCATGAACCAGTGTCTAAATCTCGACAGCATCTTCAGCAAAAGCAAAGTTAATTTCCCCTAGGATTTTTTTGGTCTGACGTAGTTTCTGTTGAAGATCCACCCAATGGATGTTAACAGGTCTCGTTACAATCAAATTCAACTTGGACACTAACATTAGCGGATAAGAGATATATGCAAACCTGCATAACTCTTGGCGACACTTCTCACAACCTGTTCAACAACTTTAATCAAACCTGCTGTACCACTGACAAAGCCTCACGCAATGGACACGCTGACCACTTGGGGGCCACAGTGTCACCAAACACATCAATTCCTCAGACCTGCAGTATCACCGCACATACCGGCCGATCACACAGCAGAACTATGTGGGCAGTCAGTAACGGTGAGTATGGTTAGAACCATATTGAGGAAAAAGCCAAAATGAGAAGCTAGAGACTAAAAGCTTGCAAAAGATGTGCATTTGAAGGACAGGAGAGGAATGGGATTTGGAAATTAATTCTGCCATCGGGCTACTATACATGGCGATGATTTAGGTTAACTCTGGAAGGGAAATGAAGACCACAAGAGGTTGAAGGATGATGTTAGACTAAAAGTCACAAAGAGAGACAGGGATTCATCATGAAGGGTTTTCTGAAATGTGCAAATTAGATTGGAGATGTTGAAAAATTGGGAGGCAAAGGTCAATTAAGGACAGTCTGATAATTTTCAGAATAAGCGCTCTTTCCAGACGTTTGGAAGTGCTCACATTCATGGAGTATAAGGACAGAAATCTGACCAGAAGAGGATGGAATGGTCAAGTCTCTGGGTGAGAGTTGTGGATGATGAGGCAGGAGGCATGTAACTTTCCAGAGACAGGTTTGTGATTAGTAAATGCTGGGTTTACTCAATGCTGGAATATGCTGCTGAGATATAAAGGGTGTGGACCAGCTGAGGATAGCAAATGAGAGGCTGGAGTGGCAAAGGGGCACAGCTGGAGAGTCAGAAACAGGCAAACCTGTTGGAGTTGACTTTCCTTTGTTGAATACTTCAGTGGTGTGCAATTTTTTCTGAAAAGCTGGTGACATTCTTTCTCCAATTTAGACAGGTGCAACATGACTGAAGTTACAGACCAATGAAATCAAACTTGCACAGGCATTCAGCTCTTACTGTTCAACTTCAGAGATTCCAAAGGAAACTGACAGAACGAGATGTTAACAGACAATCTACCACACCGATGCTGACTTAACTCTGGGCTGTCAGCCTCAATTACAGTGACAATACAGTAATAAGCCAAACGAGAGGGAAAACCTCCTGTGACAGAACTCATGTCATCATCCCACCATGCAAGATGGTGGAACTTGCAAAGAAAATTAGATTCTTCCGTGTTAACAAAGTGGCCACATAGCCTTGTGTAAACAACGTCCAAGCTCTCTCACTGATTACAACTTTTGCTGCTTCTCAACTCTGCAAGTGATGTGCAACCACCAGCAGTGAAAGGAATTCAAATCTGAAACTTCAGCCTCCCACGAGAGGGTGAGTGGGAAACTACACGGGGCTATTGTGTCAAGGTCCCATTGAGAAAGATGATAATTCCAACATCTGAGCTAAGCTGATTAAATGGATCACGGCAGATGGTTGGGAAACGTGATTTCCTTGAATGAATGAGACAGGCAAAATAAAAGGCCAGGTTCACACCTTGCATCTTCTGCATTAATCCAGACTGATGACATTTGCACATCAATACATCACCTCACATGTGCCATGACAATCAGCGATACCAAAGTGCACTTGAAAGTAGTCAGAACCACAGTAAATGCATTACTGTCTCGAAGAGAAAACAAACAAACAAGAAACAGAGGCTAACATTACCTTTCGATTCGGGAATCTTCTTCCTTGCCTCTCTCTTTCCCATGAGCTCCTTGTCCCAAGCAGCCAGAGCCTGATTTTCCAATTGCTGGATCGCAGCTTCCTCAGCATCGAGCCGCCGCTTCCACTCCAGCAGCTCCTCTGCATGTCGTCGCCGATGCATCAGCTTCTGCTCCCGTTTAGTGAGGAACCTGATGGACATGCAAGCAGGACGGGGGGGAGAGAGAAAGGAAGTGTCAGCTAGCTGCCGATATTCATTTCTAAAATCGGACATTAACCTGCAGCTCAAAATGTATAATTCTTACTTTTTAAATTCAACACTGTTTGGGTTATAGTTTCACAACACAAACAAAATTCAGGGCAAGGTCTCCTTGTACACTTCACACATCGTAGAACATTGCAGCACTACTGTATGTAAATAGGCTCAGAGCAGTTAATCAACACATTCAAAAGGATTTCCTCCAAGTTTGCTGATGCAATATTAGTCAAAACAGTCAACTTCAATCTGCAATGCTGCTCTTAAAAAAAACTTCAGTCTGACACAGATTTCCCCACCCCACTGCAATTGGTAACCTGGCCCGGCCCAGGGATTGGTACTGGGACATTTGTGAACTGTGATCTCAAAGGAAGCGAGCAAACAAAATTCTGATAGCCTGGTCCTCAAAGTTTAGTAAGAGGTTTGAGACAAGTCAGATGCTATGCCTTCTTGCATTTAGCTCAATTGCATTTCCTATTTACAGTACATGTTTTGCAAAGTGTAAAGAATTATGTGTCTTTTTGCCATAGTGGGGGATTTTTATCCTAGTTTATCACAGTTGCTGCCTCTCACTCCCCAAGTCAAATTATTAGCATCTGTAACAAAACAAAGAACCGCAGATGCTGAACATCTGAACCAAAGAAACAAAGTGCTGGAGAAACTGAGCAGGTCTGATAGCATCTGTGAAGAGAAAGAAAGGTTATGTTTTAAGTTCACTAACTCTCTGTCTGCGAACAACAGGTCACTGGACTTGAAACATATAACGTCTTTTTCTCTTCAGTGATGCTGCTGGACCTGAGTTTCACCAGCACTGCATTTTCTATAAAACTTTATTTATAAAACAGAACGGAAAAATAATAATCCGCAAAAGTGAGCCAAAAGCGTTAACGTGAACACAGTTTCCACACTTGAGTTACACAAGGACACCTCAGTTTAAAAACAAGATTTAACTCACAGTAGCATTCCATCTCAAAATGAGCCAAGTTACACCAGTAATAAAGCTCACCCACCCAATTAGGCACTTCAGCACAACATCCTGCAGTGTTGGACACAGCCACCTTTATCAAAGAATGATCACATGTCACAAAATTGTCGGCCGAGAGCATGTCTCTTTAAAGGAGCTGAAAACAAACTCTCAATTTTTGCGAGGTTTTTTAATCATACCTAATTGAACACTTAAATCGCAGAGAAAAATCTTTGTTTTTTAAAAATGTTTGTGGGACACATCCCACATCTTGTTTAAGGTTCGGTTTGGTCTGATCCATAGAGACAAAGGTCAAGCAAGCATCACACTTTCCCTTCACTTCTACAAAGGGCGAGCATCCCATTTCTTCAGGATTTAAAGAATTTTGGAAATTGTTTGTAAAATTAATGATCACATGAAAGAAGTGGACAATAAATGTATGCAATAAGAGTGAAGCCTGCGACAGCAGATTTTTCTTTGGAGGGCAGTGTGCCCGCTTTCCAAATTCTGGGAGCAGATACATTTATAAGCTATATTGGCGTACAATCAAGTTCCTTACTGAACAGAGTCGGCATAGATTTAAAAGAGGGGAATCATATTTGGCAAATCTACAGAAATTCTGAGGATCTAATGAGTAGAATTGATAAGGGGCAACCAGTGGGTGTTACTTTGACTTCAGAATGCTTTTGATCAGGTCCCACGTAAAAAAATTAGCATATAATGTGAGAGATCGGGGGGGGGGGGGGAGTGTATTTGCATGGACAGAGAGCCAGTTGGCAGACAGGAAACAAAGAGCTGGAATAAACAGGCCATTTTCTGAGTGGCAGCCAGTGACCAGTGAGGTACTGCAGGGATCAGTGGTTCAAACCCAGTTATTCACAATATATACTAATGATTTAGATGAGGGAACTATTACTATTTCTAAGTTTGTGGGCGACACAAAGCTGGGTGGAAGGGGAAACTGTGAGGAGGATGCAGAGATGCTTCAAAGTGTGATTTACATAAGTTGAGTGATTGAGAAAATGAATGGCAGATGAAAGATAATTTTGATAAATGTGAGATTTTTGGTTGCAAAAACAGACAGCGAGATTATCTGAATAGATTAGGAAAGGGAGAGTTAAAACAAAGGGTGTCTTTGTACACCAGTCACTGAGAGTAAGCATGCAGGTGCAGCAGGTGGTGAAGGCAAATGGTATGTTGGCCTTCATGGTGGGGTAGGCCAGAACCAGTGGTCATAGTCTAAAGGATATAGGTTAGGCTATTCAGAACTGAGATAAGGATAAATTTCTTCATGCAGACAGTGTTGAACCAACAAAATTCTCTGCCACAAAATGTATTTCAGGACAACACATTGAATATCTTCAAGGGTTAGATATAGTTCTTAGGGCTAAAGAGATCAAATGGTATGGGGAGAAATTGGGACTAGGGTATGGAGTTGGATGATCAGTCATGGTCATACTGAATGACAGAGCAGGCTCAAGGGGCTTATTATTATCTTGCTTTTCATGTTACTAACAGCAAAAATATACAAATACTTCTAAAACATGTTAATTGCTTATCTGGATCACAAAAGAAAAAGCTTATTCTTTTTTACAGCCTCTTTAAAGGTTTACACAAGCATAATTATTACAAAGATCCAGTGGTATTTAATTTACCCTGGGAGAAAGTGCTAGTTTCTATTAGCTTTCCAATATTACAACATTCACACAACAAACATAATTCACACTTCAAATTCTGCAATATTTTTCAACGATTTCACTAATCTGGGTGAATTTCATTCAGAAATGTACTACAGCCGACATGTAATCTAAACGTTCACATCACATTGTATAAGACAAAGAGATCTTCAATTAAACTGGATTATCATGAAATACTATTCCATTGCTGCAAAATGACAAAACCTTTTACTCTCTCATGATTATTTAATGAATAAATATTCAGTTAGATGCAGCGTTCTAACGAAAATACTATTTAGAACAGGAAAAGTTTATAGCATAGTCTCTGCAGATTGTGTACACAGCTGCACTGTACCAAGGGGTATATTTGTGTTATTTCCTTTCATTGAAGATAGTTTCAAGGAATAAGAGTGGTGCCAATGAAACCAGCATTTATTGCTCATTCCCAATTGCCCTTCAGTGGTGTATGCTGCCCTCTTGAAGGTACACCCACAGTGATGTCAGGATGTGTTCCAGGTTTAGCGATATAATTCCAATTCAAAATGTTATGCAGCTTGGAAGGGATTTGGGAGGTGGTAGCATTAGTAAGGGAGCAGTAGCTACCATTGTCTTTAGATGGCACAGATCATGGGTTTGGAAGGTGCTGTGAAAACAGCCTTGGTAAGTTGCTGTAGTGCAGCTCATATATGGTACACACTGCTGCAAATGTGTGCCATTGAGGAGAAAATCAATGGGTGGAGTGTCAACCAAGTGGGCTGCTTTGCTCAGGACAATGTCAAGCATTTTCCTTGCTATTGGAGCAGTACTCATGCAAGCACATGGAGAGTATTCCATCACTCTCCCAAAAAGTGCCTCTCAGGCTTTGGTCAGTTAATCATCGCAGAACACCCAGCTGCTGGGCTGCTCTTGCAGCCAGAGTATTTATGTGGCTGATCCGGTTAAGATCCCAGGTAAGTTACCCTGCCATCAATGCCAAGCCCTTTTCTCTTGAAAACTGAACAGGAAGAAGATGGTATATTAATCCCATAACAGATCCTGTACGGTAGAAATACCAACAGTCAACTTGCAAAAACACTGATCCAAAGCAAAAAGAGGGAGATGTGATTATCTTTTCTGTGGGAGTCCACGAAGGAGCTGCAGAAAAGTATTAAAATAACAAACTTAATTTTGAATGCAGTTTAAAACAAAATAAAAAAGGGGAAATCAAGTAGCTCTGAAGCAAGATTAAATTCAAATTAGAAATCAATACAGAATTCCTGCCACTGCTAAACTCATCCAAAATGCTCCTGAGTTTGTCCAGTTGCTACTAAATGCAGCCCTGAGCACTGAATATTATTTCTTATTGGTACTTTCAATTTTAAACAAAGATTTGAGATCTGACAGCACTATTAAACTGACAGGCGTTTTAACAAAAGTAGCTGCATGTAGTTGGAGATACTCATGTCGACTGTGATGGTTACATGCCAATCAAGTTTTCACATCCATAAGACAACCTCATATGTTCACCAAAGACACATTTGCAGTCTTAAAGAGGCACTGCCATCTGAAAGTTCAAGCTTACATTTCAAATTTCAGATTTCTTAAAGCTACATTTATCAATATTAGTGGGCTGCTAACTCTGCCAGACTATTTGCGAAAGTTCAATTCAATGTTAAACAGGGTATTGTATCCTGTTCGCATGAGCAGCTCAAGATTGTTTGTGTAACTTCAACTTCTTGTTTTCACAGTAATACCCCTTTAAAAGCAGGTTCCAGATTAATTATAAAGTCTGCAGTATATTGCCAACTAGCTGCTTTCTGCATCTATGTGAAGCCACAACTAAGCCAAAGGAATGCACATTTCACTACACAATTCCTTTCCCTTGACCCTCCACCATCCCCCACATCATCCACATGCATGTGACGAAACAGAGCATGCTCGATCAGTGAGAAGCAGAAGTTGCACAGTACCTGACCAACTGGTTGCTGATGTACAGCTGGAATTTGGGATGTACGTTGGGAAAACAGACACGAGAGAAGCCCAGTGATGAGACATAAAGACAGAAGTAGTGGTGACAGGAGAGCAATGTTTACAACAAAAGGAGCAAAACAAGAAAAACAAAACAGCTGAGTATCACCCCAAAATTGCTTTATCTTTAGATACTCAAGAAAACCTTACATTATTAAGGAGAAATTACCAATATTCCATCAAAACATTTGTAGCCAACCTCCCTACACCTCTACCTCAACACAACCCCTTCTGCTCGGATTCATTAACTTCAAATGGCAACAGAGCTCATCAAATCCAACCCCAGCTCCATTTCTCTTTCTGACTTAGATAGTGGGAGAATGTCAAGCACAGCCTTCCGAACAGTCCATCCACAACTTACAAACCCTTGTTTAATGTTGTAATTATTGCTGCCTGCACCACCAACTCTGGCAGCTCATTCCATACATGTGTGAAAAAGTTGCCCTTTAGGTAACTTTAAAATTTTTCCTTTCTTACCTGTGCTCTCTAGTTTTCGACTCCACTATCCTGGGAAAAAGATCACGGATATTCACCCTATCCATGCCCCTCATGATTTTATAAACTTTTAAGGTTACCCTTCAGCCTCTCCCGATAGCTCAAACCTTCAACCCTAGCAACATCCTTGTAAATCTTTTCTGAATCCTTTCAAGTTTCACAACACACCAGCACTGAATGCATTATTCCAAAAGTGGCCTCCTGTACAATCATAACAGGACATGCCAACTCTTATACTCAATGCACTGACCAATAAAGGCAAGCACACCAAACGGTTTCTTCACAACCTTGTCTGACTGAAACTCCGTCTTCAAGGAACAAGGAACCTGCACCCCAAGGTCTCCTTGATCAGCAACACTGCCCAGGGCCTTCCCATTAAGTCCTACCCTGATTTGCCTTACCAAAATGCAGGACCTCACATTTATTTAAATTAATTAGATCAGAAAAAAACATCAGTAGTCTAGCACATCATCCCTATCTAATTATTTATTAAATATGCTAAACCTGAATCAAACCTTGCTTCAACAACACTTGGATACTGTGTGCAGGCTGATCATCATACTATAAATAGAAAAAGGGAAAACTGCAGTGGGTACACAGACAAGATTGACAAGGTTGGTCACAGAAATGTGTGGGTTCACATGTCAGGAAAGGGTTAACAAGCTACATCTCTTTTCTCTGAAAGAAGGCCAAACAGGGACATAATAGAGGTCTTTAAAATGTTGAGAGGGTTCAGCAGACTGGATACAGACAGAATGTTTCCTTTCACAGGGAAGAACATACCTTGAGGCCACAAAGTAGTCACCAAGAAATCCATCAGGGAGATATGGAAGTTCTGCAGAATTGGATTACAAAAATGAAGACTGCACAGGGAGTGGTTGAATCAAATATCATACGGGTGTTTAAGGGGAAGATAGACAAGATTAGAGGGAGAAAGGAATAGAGGGTCAGGGTAATAGATGAGCAAAGGTGACAGGAGTCTCAAGTGGAGCAGTAACACTGATGTGAACTGATTAGAACAAATCATAGAATCCCTCAGTGTGGAAACAGGCCATTTAGCCCATTGAGTCCATAATGACCCTTCGAACAGCATCCCACCCAGGCTCACTCCCCTACGCTATCAGTGTAACTCTGCATTTCCCATGGCTAATTCACCTGGCCTGCATATCGCTGGGCACTATGGGCAATTTAGCATGGCCAATCCACCTAACATGTATATTTGTGGACCGCGGGAGGAAACCCATGCAGACATGGGGAGAATGTGCCAACTCCACACAGTCGCCTGAAGTTAGAATCAAACCCGGGTTCCTGGCACTGTAAGGCAGCAGGCTCGCCATTGAGCCATGGTACTGCCCCAATAAGACCTGTTTGCATCCTCTGTAGTGTACTCAATTGCCTTCATAGGATAAAAAAGCTTACACAATGATGTCAAGCTGATAATTCCACCAGGAAAAACAATTCCTGCAACATTTGCATGTACCTCCAGTTTCCCAACACACTCCACTGAAAGACAAAGCAAGCTTTGCACCAGTGAAAGTTTTCACATTGCAATCCCATTCTGAGACTGTTGCACCAGGGCAATGGGTATAAGTAAAGATGATGAGGGTAAGAAAAAAGCTCCACTACTTGGAAAGCAGTAGCAGTGAGGCCATATTTATGTTTTGCTGCCCCACTCACAGGGTCAAACATGACAATACCTCAGGGGGGATAATTAGAAGCACCATATGCAGCAAACACACTGTCTTTGAAAAACACAGTTAAATGGACTTCATATATTTTTCTCTGCTCAGAGCCACTCTGTCTCTCTCTTTCTCACCCTCTCTATAACATCACCAGCTGACAAATGAGCTGGTTGGCTTGCCAGCCTTTCACAGCAATATGCCTTATAAGGAGCCATAAGAGATATTACTTTTCATCCATCTGACTGCGCATCTTCTTCAGTTTTTGCATGATGCTGCTGGTCTCACTGCCTGAAGTTGAAACAGAGGAGGGACTCCACGTCTCCGTATCTGTTTGTAGGGGACTGGAAGCGGGGCTCATTTTGGGAACATTCTCCACTCCTGGTTGTTCTGCATCCCGCTGCTCCTGTCGAGTTGGAACCTGAGAGATACCAAGATGGACGCATGGAAAGTTAAAAGGAAACAGCTCCAGAATTAGTAGCAGTGAAACACAGATGAGATTCAAAGACAGGTTTCTGCAACTAAGCAACATCATTTCCTTTCAGGCAGGCAGAGCGTTTCATTCGTTTTGAATTAATTGAGCTTTGAATTAATTGAACATTTTAAAAGTGAGTCTGATTTTTTTGTTTCTTGGGAACGTTTATTCAGGGAAACAGATTAAGGGAGGGAGATGTAAATCAATTATAATAGAAGTAAGTGCAAACAGATGAGTGGTTCAACAACCTAGTCCCATTCCTATGCACATGATCAAGTGCAAAAATGTTTTGACAGCTTTGTAGGATATGCTGATAACAGGTCGGAACCAGATTGCAGGGAGCGAAAGAACAGAAGCACAGATACATTGGGCTGAAAGCTCCATTTCTTGTCTTGTCACTTCTACAGAATGCAGAACAAAACACGATATCGATGAATACAAAGGATGGTATTCTCAGCAGCAGCAGGTATTCCTGCATATACAGCTTTAGGTTGCAGAGATTTGGCCTCGACACAAGGGAACATGTGAACATGTTATCAACTTAATAAAAGTACCGAGGCTTAAGTTGATGTTTCTCAGTGGCAGACAAACCACTCTTACATCTTTTCTGTAAAATATTAAAAGTTTTATTTATATTGTAATGATAATATAGACCAGAAACCTGGCTAATAGCAAGTTTGGATTGAAAGTGATCACCCATCATTCATGCTGCTGAGTAAGTAATTCCTTACTTTAATAGTAACCTTGCATTGAACAGTTCAGGAGTTTGCAAATGGTGGGATACTAACCAACTTGCTCTCCCCAGCGGATTTGAGTCTCTCCTGAATTTTGGTGGTGGTTTGGAGCATATGTTGAACCTCCTCCTGCTGTTTCAGAATCAGCTGCCTCGCACTGTGAGCAGCCTTGTTGGCTTCTTGAAGATGCCTGATTCCAGCCTGTGATGAAATTGGATGCAATGTATTACCATGTTAGAGACCAACCAAACCCGTCTTTACGTCGTCAATAAATTTATTTTGACGACAGAGTACAGACAAAAATGAAGTCAGGGCACTGTGCAACGTTTACAACTTATAATGCTTGTTCTTGATGAAAACTTTGTGGGTTTTTTCGACAAAATGTATTGTCAACACGAACTCAGACAGTCAAGTACTCCAGGTGGAAAATTATCATGAAAGAGTTACTCACGTTCTTTTTCAACAGCTGATGCCTTACTTTGAGTGAGCATTTCTGATTTTATTTCAGGAGGTTGCTTCCAGGTCTGTGGTGAGTTAACCTGAGTTCTCAAACCTGAAAACTGTCCTCAGCAGCCAAGTACTTTGCAGAAGAGAAAGATGATGAACAGGCAGATTTCCGCTTTCGAGAATTACGTATTAGCTCTTGCTGCTGGGCAAGTTGGAAAGTGTGCCTGGGTTGAGTGAATACAGAATCTGGCAAATCTGTAGTGGGTCCAACAGCAATAACATAACATTCCAATTCTGCGTGACACTGCCTGACACTGCGTGATTGGCAAAACCTATGCCAACAAAAATCAGCAACTTGTTGAGACCATCACTATATTTTTCTCAGTTTTGGTTTGGAACTGTGAGCTGAAGTTGAGAATTGCACTTTGAAAAGCAACTTGTTTTAAAACAAAAAAAGGGGAGAACAAAGATAGATGTCTGCTGGCCTGGGAAGACGATGCAGATTAATTACTGGTCTAAGAACACTCCAGATATTTCAGCACCAGGGTGTTGCTGTGCTCAGAGACAATTTGGATGTTAAGTTGAACAATCTGGGAAGGAGTGCTAACAGCGAATGTTGAAAAGAGGCGGAAAACAAAGTGAATTGGCTCTGACTGGGTTTTGGGCAGGAGGCAGGTTTGGTTTGGACTTCTTCTGGACTGGCTGTTCTTGGTTGCTCTCTTTAGTTATTTTCCAGTGATTGATTTGTTGAAAGTTCTGAGAAACAATTCTCAGACTGTAAAAAAATAAGTTAAATCTCTAGAAATCTGCGGAAGCCAAACTTTGGGCAAAGTTTTGGAAAGGGTTACAAGAGATAGGATTTATAATAATCTAGAAAGGAATAACTTGATTAGGGATAATCAACACTGTTTTCTGAAGGGTAGGTCATACTTCACAAACCTTACTGAGTTCTTTGAGAAGGTGACCAAACAGGTGGATAAGGGTTGATGTGGTGTATATGAATTTCAGTAAAGTGTTTGCTAAGGTTCCCCAAGGTGGGCTATTGCACAAAAGACAGAGGCATGTGACTGCGGGTGATTTAGCGGTTTGGATCAGAAATTGGCTAGCTGTCAGATGACAGACTTGGTGGTTGATGGGAAATGTTCATCCTGGAGTTCAGTTACCAGAGGTGTACTGCAAGGATCAGTTTTGGGACCACTGCTGCTTCTCATTTTTATAAATCTCCTAGATGAGGGCAGAGAAGGATGCGTTAGTAAATTTGTGGATGACATTAAAGTCGGTGGAGTGCAGAAGGATAGCACGAGGGGACGTAGCTGTAAATTGAGGGGTGATGGAGGACAGATGTCAGATGTAGATTCTTTACTCAGCGTGGTAGGGCTGTGGAACACTGCCTGCAATAGTAGTGGACTCACCAACTTTAAGGGCATTTAAATGGTCATTGGATAAACATATGGATGATAATGGAATAGAGTAGGTTAGATGGGCTTTAGTTTGGTTTCACAGGTTGGCGTGACATCGAGGGCTAAAGGGCCTGTACTGCACTGTAATGTTCCATGTAAGTAGGGTAAATGTTCAAAGCAGATTGAGCTTACATTGTACATATTAATTTCGTTTCCTTGTAATTCATCTGCATTCTGTTAAAGTTGCATGTTTTGTTTAAGTTCTAACCTTGTTGTCCAAGATCTGTTATTGCTAAAGTCAAGGTCAGAACAATTGAGCAATTTTGAGCGTTAGTTAATATCTCAATTTCACTGTGTTCCAACTCATGGTAGTGACGTAATTTGGCTTGGCTTGCAATCTCTGTCTCAAACTTCAAATGTACAATTCATGAAGAAAACAGGACAAAGTGAAAACCATAAAGATGGCTTTAGGACAAAGTCAGATGCAACAAAGAGACAGGACAATGTTTTAACCAGGATCATGGCAGCAGCTCACCAGCTTTTCCAACGCAATTAGGAATCCAAACTAAGTGATCTCCTAATCAGCAATACCATGCCTTGTAAGCAGGTTTAAAAAAAAGTACAAGGGCAAGGGGAAAGCAAGGGTGAAAAGTAAAACATTTAAATGGCAATAAATGATGCATCCTTTCAATTAATGTCATAAGTTAAAGACAAATCAAGGGTACTTGACAACCAACGAGAGCTGGAATCTGTTCATTTGTATGTGTGAGAACTCATCCATTGCAATAACAGCAGGCAGCTAATTTCTTTCACATGGAGGGATAAGGGGGGGGAAAATCAACAAATTCAAAATACAACAAGCAGCATTAAAAGTATTGTGGCCTCATTGTACAATCGTTCTTCTCAAGGTTTGATTATTAATTCTCCCCTTAATGTGCACTATTGAGGATAATCATAGCAAAGCATTGCCAGTAGGAGAACTGCATTCAGAAACACCATGGCATGGAAATCTGTCCCTAGGCCGAGCATATACATTACATTCAGCAGCATTTGTTGTTGGCATTTCAAGGAAAAACGATATCACCATTAAAAAAAGGTTTGCAACCTTCGGAACTTTGGGGAAATATGCTCATTCATGAAGTATTAGTGGATAGCCCGACATTTTCCCTGGCATTCAGTGGGTCATACCTGTTCCTGCTGCAACCTGAGCAGAAGCCCACGTTGTCTCCTACGGATGGATGGCATCTTATCATCTTCTCCCTTGTCTCGAAGGCGTCTGGTTAGAGAACATGGCAAAGTCACATGAACATAGAACATAGAACATTACAGCACACTACAGGCTCTTTGGCCCTCCATGTTGTGCCGGCCTGTAGAACCAATCTGAAGCCTATCTATCCTACATGATTCCATTATCATGCATATGTTTATCCAATGACCATTTAATTGCCTTTAAAGTTGATGAGTCCACTACTGTTGCAGGCAGTGCGTTCCACACCCCTACCACTCTGACTAAAGAAATTACCTCTAACATCTGTTCTGTATCTATCACCCCCGCAATTTAAAGCTATGTCCCCTTGTGCTAGCCATCACCATCTGGGGAAAAAGGCTCTCTCTGTCCACTATATCTAACCCTCTGATTATCTTATATGTCTCAATTAAATCACCTCTCAACCTTCTTCTCTCTCATGAAAACTGCCGTAAGTCCCTCAGCCTTTCCTCATAAGACCTTCCCTCCATACCAGCTAACATCCTTGTAAATCTCTTCTGCACCCTTTCCAAAGCTTCCACATCCTTTCTCTAATGCAGTGACCAGAACTGTACACAATACTCCAAGTGTGGCTGCACCAGAGTTTTGTACAGCTGCAATATGACCTTGTGGTTCTGAAACTCAATCCCCCTACCAATAAAAGCTAACACACCATATGCCTTCCTAACAACCCTATCAACCTGGGTGGCAACTTTCAGACATGGACACTGAGATCTCTCTGCTCATCTACACTACCAAGGATCTTACCATTAGCCCAGTACTCCTTATTCCTGTTGCTCCTTCTTAACTGAATCGCTTCACACTTTTCTGCATTAAACTTCATTTGCCACCTCTCAGCCCAGCTCTGCAGCTTATCTATATCCCTCTGTAACCTGCAACACCCTTCAGTACTATACACAACTCCACTGACCTTCGTTTCATCTACAAATCTACTCACCCATCCTTCTATGCCCTTATCCCGGTCATTTACAAAACTGACAAACAGCAGTGCACCCAAAACAGATCCTTGCGGTACATTACTCGTTATTGAGCTCCAGGATGAACATTTCCCATCAGCTACCACACTCTGTCTTCTTTCAGCTAGCCAATTTCTGATCCAAACAGCTAAATCACCCTCAATCTCATGCCTCTGTATTTTGTGCAATAGCCTACAATGGGAAATTTATCAAATGCCTGACTGAAATCCATATACACCACATCAATTGCTTTACCCTCATCTATCTGTTTGGTCACTTTCTCAAAGGAACTCAATAAGGTGTGTGAGACACGACCTACCCTTCACAAAACTGTGTTGACTATCCCTAATCAATTTATTCCTTTCTAGATGATTATAAATCCTATCTCTTTTAAACTTTTCCAACATTTTACCCACAACCGAATAAGCTTTACTCATCTATAATACTAGGGTTGTTTGTATTCCCCTTCTTGAAAAGGGGGACGACATTTGTTATCCTCCAGTCTTCTGGCACTATTCCTGTAGACAATGACAACATAAAGACCAAAGCTCAAGGTTCTGCAATCTCCTCCCTGGCTTCCCAGAGAATCCTCGGATTAATCCCATCCAGCCCAGGGGATTTATCTGTTTTCACACTTTCCCGAATAGCTAACACCTCCTTGTTAAAATCAATCCCGTCTAGTCTAGTAGCCTGCATCGCAGTATTCTCCTTGACAACACTGTCTTTTTCCAGTGTGAATACTAAAAAAAAATATCCATTTAGTGCTTCCCCACCTCCTCGGACTCCATGCACAACTTCCCACAACTATCCTTGATTGGCCCTGATCTTTCTCGTCATTCTTCTCTTCCTGATATACTTATGGAAAGCTTTATGGTTTTCCTTGATCCTATCTGCCAGTGATTTCTCATGTCCCCTCCTGGCTCTTCTTAGCTCTCTCCTTAGGTCTTTCCTTGCTAACTTGTAACTCTCAAGTGCCATAACTGAACTTCACATCTCATCGTAACATAAGTCCTTTCTTCGTCTTGACAAGAGATTCAACTTCTTCAGTAAACCACGGCTCCCAACACATGGTATAATAATGCTCGATTTTACAGACAAACTTGGATAAATCTGCCCAAGTAGATCACACAGTTTCACCACTGGTGAATTAGCAACGAAACCAGAAAGAGAATGATCAGGGTTTAAGATTTTGTTAAACAGCAAATTCTTCTTAATATTTTATAACTTTAATGCCCTCCATGCTTGTCATACTCGATTTGGAGAAAATTTATCTCCACAAGATATTGTTTATGCTCACAAAATTAAAAAGGGTATTTTAAAAGTTACTCTGGAAATAAAAGGTTGGTGTCAGTAAAAGTGTCCACAAAGATGTTGAGCAGCCATAAAAACCCAACTAATTCATGGAGGGACTTTGAAGAAGGAAATCTTCTGCCCACAGCTAGTATGGCATATGTGACTACAGTGTTACGGCAGCATGGATGGCATGCACACCATACCTACCAAGCATTGACCATCTCTTGCAATCCTTTTGATATGAAGTGGTATTATCATCACTGCTTCCCTCACAATTCACATTAGAGTTACCCTCGACCTGAAACTGAACCTGATCAGCTAAACAATACTGTGTCAACAAAACCAGGTCAGAAGCTGAAAATTCTTCACTAAGTAACTTACTTCCTGTCTCCCCAGTACATGCCCAAGAAACATAACATCGAATAGAATGTAGCAACCTGCTTGATCAGCATCATATTCACCAATCTATACATTCACGCCCTTCACCAATAAACAGTGAGAGCTATGTGCACTATATGATGCACTGCAGGAACTCACTCAATTCTTTTAATAGCATCTTCAAAGCCTGCAACGTCTACCACCTAAAATGACACAGACAGTAGATAACATGGTAACACCATTACTTGTAAATTCCTCTCCAAGCCACACAACATCCTGACTTAGCAATATACCATTCCTTCACTGCTATCGGATCAAAATCCCAGGTACTCCTTTCCTGTCAGCATTGTGGTTGTACCTGTAGAAGGTGAACTGCAGATGTTTGAGGAAATGGCTCACTATCACCTTCCAAGTGCAATGAAGGATGGACAACAATACTAACAATACTGGCCTTACCAGCAGCGAAGAAATCCATTGAAATAATTTGTTTAAAATCCTGACCCGTGGATAAGGACAACAGTCTTGCATCAATCTATTCCAGAGCCCTGAACTCCAAACCTAACAGCACTTGCGAGTTGATATGTTTATATTGACCAAGCAGACTGCAGTGGCTCAAGGCAGTTCACCACCATGACCATTTCGAGAATGAGGGATAGTAAATAAATACCAGCATTACCGGAAACATCCCAAATTCAAAGAACAAACTTAAAAATTTGAAAAAAAAAATCAAAATTGCCTTTATTCTACTCAATCCAAACAGTGATAAGGGGAAAGATGATGTGAATACCTAGTTTCTGCACAACAGCCTCACTGCAATGAGAAAAGACACCAGCTTTCTCCCTTCTCCGGAAAGGATTACTAGAAGTATCTGCACATTCTTACATTGCATTTTTGAAAGGCTATTCAGCCTAACATCACTGCATAGGTCAGCTACTCACTTTTTCTGGTGCTCCAACCAGGCCAGCTCTGCTTTGGTCTTCTCCTTCAAGGCTTGTTCTCTCAGCTTGAGGAGTGACACCTGGTGCTGTGCACGCATCTCCTCCCCCTCCATGTATTGTCGCACCATCGCCATGGTGAATTGAGAGAAACTGTCTTGTCCGCCAGAGAAGGGCAGGCTCAAATCATGCTGAATAGCGAAAGACAGGAGAACAAACAGTACAGAGTGAGGTGATCTGCTTCCCCTGACCCAAGCAAAACTTGCCCCATAATCCACGAAAACTCAGGACTGACTGCAGACAACAACAACAATTAAAAGGAGTTGGAGTATCATCAGACATGCCAATCATGCTGCATCACAAGTGATCCCATCAAACTATCCCAATATTTATCAGGATGAGTAAATGCGGACTGTCTCATTTCATCATCTGTAAAACATATTAAGACTGGCAAAGTCCCTCATACTGATAATTTTATGGTCAGGACTCCAGTTACTAATTTGCTGCCAGGTTCTGATAAATAACCAAAAACAGAATAGGAGTTGCACATACGGAGAATAAGGGTGTCATGGTTACATCAACATTAACCAGGAGGAGGCTATTTAGCTTCTTGAGCCTATTCCACCATTCACCCAAATCATGGTAATCTTCAACATCATGACAAATCCCTGTCTTTGTCCCATAATCCTTCAGCATTTTGATTAAAAATCTACCAATCTCAGCTTTAAAGTTTGTAACTGATTTCAAATCAATCACTGTTTGTGGAAGTGAGTTTCAAACTTCATCCATTTCCATGAGCAAAAGTGTTCCACAATATCACATCTCAATGTTCTGACTCCACCATTTTGTCTATTTAATCTCTCTTCTTAAATTAAGCCTCAGAACCCAAGTATCACTTCAGTAAGTCTACATTGCACTTCCACCAAGAGTGATACTCTTCTTAAGCCATGGTGCCCAGCCCTGACGGCTTGGACTGACTAGGTTTTGAACTGCTGAAGCATGACTTCTAATCCTTTGTTTTTGAGTCTTCTTTGGACATAAATGTCAACATTCCACTGGCCCCTTGATCACTTTTCTGAGCCTGTTTGTGACATTTTCATGAACTGTATGCAGCTGGATCACCCCCATCAAGTTTCTTTAAACTCCACTGTCTCTCGATTTTCACAATCAAGAAATATCCTAGTTTGATCCAACCTCTCACTTGCCGACACAAACTTTTTCATTTATTTAAACTATCAAGATTGCTTTCTGATTTTATGCTTCCATCTACCTCCACTCGAGATTGCCTCTAATCTGTAGAGTGGCCCCAAATTTTGAATGTGGCTTTCCTTTCATTGTGAATACTGAATAGTTAGGGCACCAACATAGATCCATGCAAGATATCACCAACCATATCCTTCCAATTAGAATATCTCTTATTATCTGCACAAATGTCTCTTGTTCAAATCAAATTCCTCTGCAAGCACCACTTGTCTTTTGCATCTTGTTACCACCTTTAATGGACAGTAGAAAGTTGTAAATTCAGTCAAATTTAGCTTGTGTTTACCTGACTAGGTGAGCAAGGAATCCCCGTAAATATTAATCTCTTGTCTTCACTGCATGGTAACTCGATCACAAAGATTAACAATGTAAAAGATTAATTCCTCTTCAAGATTTATAAACTGCGGGCACATTGTTAGCGAGTGGTACTTATCATTTAAAAAAACAGCCCTTGCCCAACACTTGCCTTACACTCATTGCCCCAGCTGCTCCTCATCCTCTACATCTGAATCTCATGGCAAGATACCTAGAACATGGAAAGTAGCAACTATTCCAAGCACTGAGATCCCACTAACTGGCACCACCACTCACCCTTGGCTAACCCATGGGAGAACTCACTTTTACAGCTACTGAAGCCGATTGATCCTGCAGTATGTCTTCATCAGAATCATCCTGCTGGCTGCGTTTCTTCCCCATTTTAAAGCAGCGATGGCTCTTTGATGGCAGAAGGGGACGGAAGGATTTCTCTTCAGTGTCATCTTCAGTCATTGAGTCATCGGACTTAAGGGAGTACTCAATGGCAACAGAAACAGAATCTGGAGAGACAATAAATGATTGACATTGTTCTTTGTTATTTTCCATTGCTCACTGAAAGATTTAGAACTTGAACATGAAGTTAAAGGCCAAGCTAGAATCCTTGGATTAGTTATCTGCCCAAGGAGCAGAGTTGGGTTACAATTATCGATTCAACACAACTGTTATGTTGAATCACACATTGTTTAAGGGGACATGTGGAAGTTTCCTTATGCACAACCACAGATCCAAGGGGAACACAAGTAAGTTGGATTGAATAGCTTAAGCACGTGACTGAAGAAAGGGAACTTGAAATAAATCAGTGCAAGACATGTTACTATTTGACCCACATGTCCTTTGGGTATGGAAGGAGTGCTTATGTGGCAATTGATTTGGTTGATTTGAATCAGTTAACTGAAGTGACACCATTCCCCATTTAAGTCATGAGATCAGTGGAAGCACAAAACATAATTTCTGGTTAAAGAATTCGCCTTTCTCACCAGGTAATGAAGGCAGACTGTCACTGCGGATCGAGTTGTCAGCTGCTGTTTGAACCACCTCTTCAATAGAGCTGTTTCCCTTTGTATGGTGGGAGGTTCTGCTTTTCTCCAAGAATGGTAAGGATGGGCTGTCTTGTTTACTGCTGCCACTGCTGCCATAGATATGTCACAGATCAACACACATGCACAGGTTTAGAACACAAAAACAGAGTTTCAGTATTTGTGATTTACACAGGCCTCCTTCTGTATCTCTCCACCTAAACCCATCAACATATTTTTCTTTGATAACTTGTATTCCAAGCTTCTTCTTGAATTCATCTGTTGTTTGCTTCAATTATTCCTGGTGATGTAAGTTTGATGTCAAACCTCTTTCTGGGTAAAGACCTTCCCCCCTCCCCCCTCCCCCTTCCCCCCTCCCCCCTCCCCACCCTCCCCTCACATCCTCCCCAGCAAATTCCCTGTTGGATGTAATAGTGACTACTATTGTATCCATAGCTCCAGTGGATAGTGTCATTCAAAAGCAGAAATATCTTTTCTATGTCAACCCTATCAAACCCCGACATAACTTTAATGGCCTCGACCATGTCACTCTTTTTCAACAAGATAAGACTGTCCAATCTTGCTTGATGGATTAAAATTCAGTTTTGATATAATTCCAGTAAATATTTTTAATATATTCCCTACTGCCTCTACATCCATATTACAATATGAAGATCAGAACTGTTTGCAGTGCTCCAAGGGTGATCTGTTCATGGTTCTACACGTATGTAACACATCTCCATTCTGTAGCCCCAGAAATAAACCCATGCTCAACTTTTCTTTATAACCCGGTGTCATTTACTGCTAGTGACTAATTTTTATCACCAAATTCCCCACCATCAACATTCTGGGGGGTTACTATTGACTAGAAATTGAACTGGACTAGCCATCTAACTACTGTGGCCACAAGAGAAGGTCAGAGGCAATGAATCCTGCAAAAATAAACCACCTCCCGAATCCCTGAAGCCTGTCCACCATCGACAAGCCACAAGTCAGAAGTGCAATAGACTATTCGCTACTTGGCTTGGTTTGGGTGCAGCTCCAAGAACACTGAAGAAGCTTGACGGCATCTGGAAAAAGCAGATTGGGGCCACATTCACTCCCTCCACCACGAATGCCCAGGGCAGCAGTGTGGACTATCAACAAGATACACTGCAGAAATTCATAATACTTCGGTATGGATCTTCCAAACCCATGACCAATACCATCTCGAAGGACAAGGGAAGCAGATTCATGGGAACACCACCACCTACAGGTTCCCTTCCGAGCCACTACCATCTTGAGTTGAAAATCTTTCAGCTGTCCTTAAGTGTCATTGGGCCAAAATTCTGGAACTCCTTCCCAACAGCACTACCAGTCGGCCCTACAACACACGGACTGTAGTGATTCAAAAAGGGAGCTCGCAACCACCTTCTCAAGGGCATTAGAATTAGCCAATAAACGTTCGCACAGCCAGTGACACCCACATTCCATAAATTAATTAATTAATTAACGCCGCCTCCTTCCTTCCACAGCACCCCCAGCCGTAAATACCTGCGCTTCTCAAACAGAAGGCCTTGAGTAGCATGTGGTAACCCACAAGGAGGCTGAAGCCACATTTAGGAATCGCTTGAGGCCCTGAGCCATGCTCAGCAAGGGGTGGTCCTGAATGAACAATAATCCCTCGCGATTCACTCACCGTAGGCAACAGTGAAACTATCAGTTGCCAACTTTTTCACAAAGAGGTTGACTCGTACATGGAATGAACGGCCAGAGGAAGTGGTAGATGCAAGTACAGTTACAATATTTAAAAGGCATTTGGAGAGGTACACGAATAAGAAAGGTTGAGGAATATGGGTCAAATGCAGGCTAATTGGACTAGTTTAGTTTGGGAAATTTGGTTGGCATGGACGAGTTGAACGGAAGGGTCCATTTCCATCTCGTATGACTCTGATTCTATTCCTTTCAGCCACAGTGGCATTTTGCAATTGCCCCAACGTATGGTGTAATTGAACAAATCAATGGAGACTTTTGGCACCAGGGTCACAGTACTCTGTAAGGTAAGGTGCTGAGTAGGAGCTGCAATTTAGTGGGCATTTAATAAACAAAATACAGAAGAAATATATAAGGAAATTACCGCAGATGGTGGAATCTGTACTTAAAACAACAAATGCTGGAGCTCACAACAGGTCAGGCAGCATCCATGGAGACTGAGCAAGCTAACATTGAGTCGAAATGACTCTATCAGAGCTCTGAAGAGGAGTCATCTAGACTCAAAATGTTAGCTTGCTCTCTCCATGGATTAAAAAAAATGTTTCTGGGATGAGGGTGTCACTGACTAGGCAGCATTTATTGCTGATCCCTAACTGCCCAGAGGGCAGTTCAGAGTCAACCTCAGAGCTGTGTGTCTGGAGTCACATGTAGGCCAAACTCGGCAAGAATGGTAGTTTCCGACCTATATGATTTTAGTGAACCAGATGGGTTTTTCCCAACTGTCGACAAAGGATTCATGGTCATTGGATTCTTAATTCCAAATATTTATTGAATTCAATTCGAACAATTCGAACCCAGTTCTCCGGGATGTTATCTGGATCTCTGGATTAACAGTCCAGCAATAATATCACTGGGCCATCACCTCCCCACTGTGATCTCCACTATTTGTTGTTTTCAGTACTCAAGAAATATGTTATGGATTAATATTGTACTTTGTAAAAGCATCCACAGCGAACATAAAGTGCCCACCTCCGATCATGATGTTTGAGTCTGGATGACTCAGACAGACTGTCTAACAAAGTGGAGTTACGCATTTTAGTGTCCGGCAGTTTCTCTGCAGATCCAGCTGGTGTTGGACTGCACTCATTCTTTCTGAGATGAAACAAAGAAAGAAACAACGATCAGTGACTTCCAGCTAAGTCTCTGGATTCAATTCCACCACAGCCATGGCAATTTTTAAAATTAAAACAGTTTTTTCCATGAACGACATGTCAGCAAGCTCACCATCTCCTGTCTCAGTTCAATGGAAAATGGGATCAATACTGCAGCACCTACTGTCCCTTGAACAGGCTATCAGCGAATCTGAGTTTACAATCTTGTTCGTTGACAGGTTGCAACAGATTTTTCACAAGGGAGCATGCAGACAGGACAAACCTCAATTATATTCAACACAAGAAAAGGCAATTCAGTTTAAATGAGATTAATTGAGATCAGCCTCAGGTGAGGATACAAAACAGTGAAGTTTGGAACTTCCAGAGACCATCAAGATTGTACATTCAATTACTGAAGTTTGTCTCATGTTTCTTTCCTAATCAACACTTCTGGAGCAGATGGGACTTATCCAGGCCTCTGGCTCAAAGTTGGAGACATGACCACAGCATCACAAGAGCACTTTGTTTTGGGCTGGGTAACTAGTGGGATAATTTGCCCAATTACCTTACAAATCCGGAAGATACTGTTACCATCCCAAAGATGGGAAATAAGTAAAGTATATAATGGGAGGTAAGATGTTATAACAGTCTCTATCACAAGGGACAAAGTATCTTCCAGCAGTTTTTTGTTCATCCTTCGATAGTTTGAAATTCTCAAATTTTCTGGCCTACCACCACCTTTGCAGTTTTGTATATCTTTTCTTTCAATTTGATGTCACCCACAATTCCTTTAGCTATGCACCGCTGTTGCCATCTTTTCATCGTGCATTTCTATTATAAATAAATGTACATTGTTGCGAATTATGAAATAACTGAATATGTTCTTCTGCTTTAACATTCTAACCTCTCATCCCATTCCCATTTAGCTCACTATTACGTTATACCCTTGTGACTGCCTTTAACTTTAGAAACGAGTAAAAGAACCAAATTCCTTCACCTAAAGCTAAATTCTATTCTGCTGCTTTGAATCTTACCAAAAGGGTCTTCAATTTTGAACTCATTAATCAATCATATTACCAAGTCCCTGATTGGTTCCAGAACAAAGTGTTTGAAGAAATTGTACAGAGCAGTCTACCTCAAATTGCTGCAGAAGGTAAGAGTGCACAATACTATTTTAACGAACAGAGTGCTCTCTGAATACCAGGATCCTGTTAGATCCCCAAAATTACTCTGATCATAGAATAGAATAGAATTCCTACAGTATGGAAACAGGCCCTTCGGCCCAACAAATCCACGCCAACCCTCTGAAGAGTATCCCAGCCAAACCTATCTCTTAACACTATTACTCAACATTTACCCCTGACTAATGCACCAAACCTGCACATCCCTGAACACTATGGGCAATTTAGCACGGCCAATTTACCTCACCTGCACATCTTGGGATTGTGGGAGAAAACCAGAGCACTCAGAGGAAACCCATGCAGACACGGGAGAATGTGCAAATTCCACACAGACAGTCATCTGAGGCTGGAGTCACCTGGGTCCCTGGCGCTGTGAGGCAGCAGTGTTGACTACTGAGCCACCTCCTTTTTTCCTATAAGACTGAGTGCATTGACCTTGCCTCTCCTGATCACAGATAAGAGGAAAAACATCAAAAACTGTGCATCGCATCAAGCAACAAACCTCAGGTTATTAAGCCAAGAAGCTAAATATTATTGATCAGGTTGGGGCAGTGGAAAAACCTTACCTGTCAGGTTCAGCTCTGTTTCGAAGTTGGTTGATGAAGTCTGAATGCTGCTGCCTCTGTTGGTCCAACAGCACTGTCACTGGCACAGGAGCTGTTCCATGAGGTAGGTTTGTGGCAGTCAGAGATCCTGCTGCTACCTGTGCACATGCCAATTCAGTCATCTAAACCAGAAAGAATGAGCACAGCACAGATTAGAAGACAACTTGGATCACATCATGCTTTTGAAATCAGAGGCCCCTACTCAACCCATCACATGTGTGCCGCCTCTTTGGAATAGCTATTTGGCTAGACCCCTGCTCTCACAGTATTGCAAATAATTTCTTTTTGCAAGTATTCAAATTAATTCTGGAACTAATACTGAATCAGCTGCCACCTCCTTTCCAGATGATCTCAGCTCTTCTTTGAAACAGCAAAAACCAATGAGAACATCATTAAAATTGAAGCATCCAGTGTTAAAAAAATTCACATGCTCGGTCACTGAGATATGATGGGCTTTTCTCATAACGCTGAGCAAAATTTTATTTGAGGCAAAAAGGAGAACTCTAAGAGAAAGGTGAACCACCCGTGGGTAACAAAGGCAGTCAAGGACAGTACCAACAGGAAAAGAACGACACAACAGCGGAGGATGAGGAAGGAAAAAAATTGATCATAAAATTAAATTGACAAGAAACAAAAACGAACAGCAAAAGTTTCTACAGGAATGTAAAAAGTGAGTAGCTAAAGTGAGCTTCGAACCCTTGGAGGTTCTGATTCGGGAATTGATAATGTGTACAGGGAAAACAGCAGATAATTTAAACCAATATTTTACATTAGTTTTCATGGAGGAGAATACCGTTATCATCCCAAAGATAACAAAAAGCAAGGTATTCATGGGAGGAAAAATGCTGCAACAGTCTTTGTCACAAGGGACAAGGTAATGACAAACTAATACGATTAAAGTTAAAAATCACACAACACCAGGTTATAGTCCAACTGGTTTAATTGGAAGCACACTAGCTTTCGGAGCGATGCTCCTTCATCAGACAATCACCTGATGAAGGAGCGTCGCTCCGAAAGCTAGTGTGCTTCCAATTAAACCTGTTGGACTATAACCTGGTGTTGTGTGATTTTTAACTTTGTACACCCCAGTCCAACACCGGCATCTCCGAATCATAATACGATTAAAGGCAGACAGGACCAAATGGCATGTATCAAACATTTTTTAAGGCAACTGGCTGCAGAGATATTCAAGGCATCTTTTGAATTATTCCCGAATCAGTGGATACAGGGAGCTTCCAGTGGATTAATGCACCTGTTCAAGAAGGGAGGGAGACAGAAATCAGGAAAGTTAGTTTAATTTCTGTTTTGGCAGAACAGCAGAGTTGATTATTAAAGGAAGAAATAGCAGGACATTTGGAAAAGCTTATCATTAAACATGGTCGACTGGATTTTGTGAAAGGGAACTATATTTGACAAATTTGCTCAAGTTCATTGAGGAGATAACAAGTAGAGCTGATAAAGGAGAATCTGATGATGTTCTGTATTGGGATTTTAAAAATGCATTTGATAAGGTGCTACATAAAAGTCAATTGCACAAGATAGGAGCTCACGGTATTGGGGGTCATGTATTAGCATGGACTGAGGATTGGTTAACCACAATGGCTGTTGCTGAGACCTCACTTGGAGTACTGTATACAATTTTTGTTCTCATATTTAAGAAAGGATAAACTAGCATTGGAGGCCACTCAAAAAAAGATTAATTTAGTTGCTTCAAGGATGAAAAGATTGGTCTGTCAAGAATAGGTTAGGTCATTATTCAACAGAGTCTGGACAAATAACAGGTTATCTTATGGAAACAATGTTCTGAGGAGCTTGACAGGGGTTGATGTTGACTAGATGTTCTCGTATTAGTAAAGTCTCAACCCAGGGGACATTACAGAAGGGAACATTCATTTAAAAAAAAGTAAAGTTTTTTTTCTCTCTCAGTGAATGGCTGGAATTCTCTCGCCCAAAGAATTGTGACAGCTAAATGGGATAGGGGAATGGGTCTGGTTGGGTTACTCTTCGGATGGTGGGTGTGGACTTGCTAAGCTGAAGGGCCTGTTTCCACACAGTAGGGATCCTATGATTCTATCTCAAATTATTTTAAAAGAGGGTAGATAGATTTTTGAAATATTAAGCAGTTGAGGGCTATGAGGATCAAGCATAAAAGACAAGTTGAGGCCTGGGTTGGCCCAGCCATGATCTGATAGAATGGGGGAGCAAGCTCAAGGGGACGAATACCCTACTCCTGCTCAATTCCTTAAGGCTCCATTTCATGCTTTCTTTTCTCCAAAGGGGAGCATGATACAATGTGCTAAAAGATCTCAGACATTGTGAAAAGGAGTGAAAATGGGGTGTTTATATACTGATTCCGATAGCATTTTTCAATCAATCACAGCTATGCAGTCATGAATATGAAGGCAATTCCCTCCATGAATAAAGGAAAGCTACTACAGAGCTCATACGAATTCTTACCTTCAGTAAACTCTTCCATCACATGACCCAAAATTGAACCCTCAGCTGTTTAATTATTTGTTCACTTCCAGACATGACTATTTCAATGTTCTCTTGACTGTACTTTCATCAACTTCAACATATTCAAAAGCTCCACTGACCATGCCCTCATACCAAGCCCCTTTTACCCATGATCCTCGTGCTTGCTGATTAATGACTTGCCAACAGCTTCAGTATAAGAAGTCCTGTCCTTCCATACATATTTTTCCTTTCTATCTCTGCAATTTCCTTCAATCCTTGAAACTTTTGAAGTGTCTACGTTCCCCATTTTAGCATTTTCATTTTCACCACCCCAGCTCAGCACTGAAGCTTTCAGCTGCATGGTCATCAGCTATGCAATTCTGTCCTAACACAGCTCAAATAGTAACATTTTCTTTCTTTCCAACATTCTATCTGACCTATTTCTTTGACCAAGCAGTTGGTCATCTTTCTTAATATCATATGGTGTGCTGTTAAGCTTTGCCCTGCTCTTCCTTGACAGTTTACTACATTAGAGGAATGAAATAATTCCAAACTGCAGTGACAATTAACTCAATGCAGCAACTGTATGAGAGAAATTCCTTCAAAACTCCAGAAAGTACTGGCTCTTCAGCATGACTGGGGGAAAGGGCCATCTTGCCAAGTACACTAGAAGAAAGTACCTCTGTAACCTGACGTGCTGTATCAGCCATCAGCCTTGCAAGTTCCACCTGCTGAGCGATCATTTTAGTTGTGGACTCTTGCAGCATCTCTTGGCGAACCTGTACAAACTGCTGCAGAGTTTCTGCACATGCCTGAGAACACAAAGAGAGGTTTTCATGTCCAGCAATTGATAATTCAGATACTTTAATCAAGAGACAGAGCACTATTAAAATGCAATGTGGAATTGACTTATGATCCAGTAAGAACACTGCATTGACCTTGCATCATGTTTCATCATGCAACGTAAGCTCACTGACATGGCTTCTGTTTTACAATCAAGCCTTTAAGCCTTTCCCTCTCCTCCAATGGCACACTAACCTAGTCATAGTGTGATTTTATTTTTTTGATTTCCAGTATTTGCAGTTCTTTGTTTTTTTTTTATTTAACCTGGTCATGGTATTGCGAGATTGTTTCCATGATGGGGAGATGTATTCAACCTTAAAACTAAAAACCAGACCATTCAGAACTGTAAAAGCGGGAATTAATTATTTAATTCATTCTCAGGATGTAGATATCCCTGACACTGACTGTCCAACCACAACTGTCATTAAAAGGTGAAAGTTAGTGATCTTCTTAAACCACGGCAGTCCACGTGGCTGCAAGATACTCCCAATGTATGTCAGACCATTGTAGGCAGCAAAGGAAGAGCAATATATTTTAAAGTCATAACTATATGCAGCGTTCCCAGGCATTTGCTGCCCTGTTCTTCCAGACAGAATAGGTCATGAGTCTAGGTCTGTCAAAGGAGCCTTCAATGAGTTCTTGCAGAGCATCTTATAGATGGTGCACCTTGTTGCTACCATATACAGATGACAGAGGGAATAGGCACTTAAGGTGGTGGACATAATTCAAATCATGCTAATGTTTTGTAATGGATGATGTTGAGCTTCCTGAGTATCGCTGGAACTGCACTCCTCCAGGTAAGCGGGGAGTATTCCATCATAATGCTTTCCTAGACCTGTTCATCTCTCAGCTCCATTTCCTCCTTTAAACACTCCTTAAAATCCAACTTAACCAAAATTTTGAATATCTTGCACGACTTAGCATAAGCTTTTCCATTTGATCCTTTTTTGAAGTATTTTGTGATACTTTATTATTTTAAATGCTTTTTATACAGCAAATTGCTGTGATGAGATGATACTTTTATTTTGCATGTGTTTTGAGGGATAAGGCTGATGAAAAGCGAAAGGGCATTTTAGCATAAACAAATTTAAACTCAATTACATAAGAGAATTAAGAGGCTGATTGTTCTCCTCTTGTTCCTATATCCCAATGACAAGTTGTGAATATGCATTCCACAATTCTGGTGATCCCTCGGTAGGCCATTGCTTGCTAGCATAGTCCTCAACTGAAGAACAATTCAAAAAAAGCTGCAGTCTATTTTTATTGCCACGATCTTTATTGGTCAAGTGGATACTCCTTATCCTCATGGTCTACTCTCTCTGTATGGGTTCTACCAAAGAAATCACAAATATGGCATCAGAGGCAGTTCTGCACTGTGTTCCTCAGATGGGGTCAATCTGAAGCAAAAACTGCCGTTTAAAGAAGCTAAAGTTTTCACGATGTCATTGACATCTTCAGGTCATTGCAAAGTCCTTCTCAGCCAATGGAGTTCTTTCAAAATATAGTCACGCTGTCCCAGAAGGGCCTTTTGACAAGCTCCTAAAAAGACAGCATCTACAATAGTGAGGAATTCATATTGAGCAGGATAACAGGAGAACTCCCTTAGACTTCTTCAAGTATTAACACGGATCTTCTCTATCCACTGGAATAGAAGATGGAAACTTGCTTTAACGTCTTGCCTGAAAGGTGTCATCTCTAAGAATGCAGCAGTCCTGCTCTAGATTGAGGGCATATGGTCGGCTTACATTCAAGTCGAAGCATGGGGCTTGAACCAAAAATGTTTTCATTCAGAGGCAGCTGCATTCACAATGAGTGGGCGGCACGGTGGCACAGTGGTTAGCACTGCTGCCTCACAGCGCCTGAGACCCGGGTTCAATTCCCGCCTCAGGCGACTGACTGTGTGGAGTTTGCACGTTCTCCCCGTGTCTGCGTGGGTTTCCTCCGGGTGCTCCGGTTTCCTCCCACAGTCCAAAAGATGTGCAGGGTCAGGTGAATTGGCCATGCTAAATTGCCCGTAGTGTTAGGTAAGGGGTAAATGTAGGGGTATGGGTGGGTTTCGCTTTGGCGGGTCGGTGTGGACTTGTTGGGCCGAAGGGCCTGTTTCCACACTGTAATGTAATCTAATCTAATAAACTGACATTTGTAACACACCTTTATACTATAACATCTCATGGATGTTGACAGGAACATGATTACAGAATATGGCAAGTAGCCACATAAGAAGTGCTCAGATAAAACATAGTTTTTAAGGAGCTTCTTAAAGAAAGACAGAGACACATTCAGGTTCAGTAAACAAATTTCAGTGCCTGGATGGTCAATAGTTGAAGGAGCCACTGTCAATCAGACACTAAAATAGACTGCAGCCTTTTTTTGAATCGTTCTTGGGTTGAGGACTATGCCAACAAGCAGGCCTTTATGGCCCACCTAGAGATCACCAGAATTACAGAATGCAAATTCACAACTTGTCATTAAGGCATTAAAACACAGGAGCAAGCGTGCACAAGTAACTAAGAACAATAGCAAGGATTATATTGATTAAGCTTTCTAACTCTTAAGATACAGAATTCCAAGAAATAAAAACACAGGAACCTGCAACCTTCCAAACTTACTCACCCAAATCAAAGTCAGCATAGCCTCCCTTTGTCCCATTTCTGTAACATGTCCAGTCCTATATCCCCCTTCATCATCTACATTCCTGACGTCATCTTGTTCAACCCCACTCCATCAAGTTGTGTGTCTCAGTCTTTAGAATTCACTCCTTAAGGTCTTACAATCTGTCCAGGTTTTCTTTCGAATCTCCGAAATGTTAACTCTTCTTTCCTCCCACAGATGCTGCTGAGTGTCACCAGCAACCTATGTTTTTACTTCTAAAACTGTACCTTCTACTGTCCCCATAGTCTGGGTTTGCCGTTGATTTTCATGATGATATCTTCATGATGTGCTTTTGGTGAGAGGGGCAGTTTACCGGTGGAGCAGAACAGGGCAGGGGTGGGGAGAGGTTTGGCTTCAATGTTAAAGGCACTTTATAAATATAATTTGTTTGTTCTTATTGCATGGTGAGAAACAGTCAACACTGAATTCCTTGCACTTCCAGACACCTGTTACATGTTCAAGTACCTGTACAGCTTTCTGTCTGGCCTCCTCTAGCTGCCTCTGACTTGCAGCAGCTTCCTGCTCGGCCTTCAGCTTCAGCAGGGCTATGTCGTGCTCATGTCTCTGCTGTTGGGCCTGGACACAAACAAAGATTAAATAGGAACCATCACTCTACATTCAACTGCTCTGCTCTGTGAAAAACTGGTATTTAAATTTGCAGTGTCCAGAGAGAGAGAGAGTAACAATTGAAATGCAAAGGCACCAAAATCTTAAGAGTAACAAATGACAAGATTTTAATCAATTAATTTTCAGATTGCAACTTTATAAATAAAAAAAAACATTTTCTCATAAATCTCATCATAATGGCATAAATTTTATAAAGCTGAAATTTCTTGAAAACTTGGCAAGTTTGCCCTGCTTCTAATCAGTCAACTTGTAAAGTGCAGTCATGCGCAGGTTCGATGCTAATATCTGCACATTTAAGATTAGGCATTGTCCTGGTACAACACAACACAAGGGTAAGTAAATTTAATCTTTAGTTTTGGAAAAATCTTTGTTTGCCTGATTTAACTGAAGAACGTTGCTCAGAATATTGCCTGGTTTGGGAAACGAGCGCAGCCATTGTCACTGAAGACAATTTTACAAAATCATTTCTGAAACAGCACAAGGCATAGACCCGTACCTTTAGGATCTGAGCCAACGACACAGTCTCTTGTTGAGCAAGGGCTACTCCCCGAGTCGTGTCTATCTCCGATAGCTGACGGATGGACTCTTCTATAGCATCCAAGTAAGTGTGTTGAGCAGTCATGTGGTGTTGGACACTTGGCGGGGAGCTGAGCATCGAGGCTGCAATAACCAAAATGAAAAGTGTAATTACAATTTTTACAATTAGTTAAATAATGCATTGGGATCATGAGGTTAACTGCACGCCTCTCCAGGATTCAAAACAAGTTCGGGAACTGCATAAAAAATGACAAGGGACAAGACATTGAAATTTTCATGAGATTCACAGGATACAACAAATAGCAAAGCGTGCAGAAGATCCAAACCCAATCATTGTATTTGGGTCCTGGTGAATGATCAGGAATGCAACAAAGGTTCACCAGACTTGTTTCCAGGACATTCTCATGGGGAGAGATTGGGAAAACTGGACCTGCATTCTCCAGCATTTTGAATTGATTTAATTGAAATCTACGAAATACTTAAAGGGTGGATGTCGGTAACATTTCCCCCGTTGGGGAGTCTAGGACTGGTGGGACCACTTAAAAATGAGAGCATGTCACTTAGGTCTGAGCTGATGACAATTCTGTTGCTGCTTCAGTGTCATGAACCTTTGGAATTCTCTACCACAGAGAGCTGTGAATGCATAGTCATCAAGTATGTTTTATGTAAAAATTGACGGATTTGATTTCCAACAGTGTATGGGGTCATGGGAACAGGGTGGCTAAAACGATACTGAAGCACTGATCAGCCACGATTGTACTGAATGACAGGGGTTAGCTCAACAGGCTGAATAGGCTACTTCTGCTTCATGTTCCTCAGACAGGATCCGACCACTTGAATGAAAAAGCACCTGCTTCCACATCGCGTGGCACCTCATCATTTCTTCCAATCATCACTCTGCCTCTCACTTCACCTTGGTTGTCTACTTACTCAGGGTTTTATTTTAAAAAAAACCTACTCCCATGGCGATGTTTAGGACAAACAAATGACAGTTACAGAAGACATGATTCCGAGAGTTCCAACCTGCAGCAGAGGATGTGGAGGGCCTGGCTGCAGTAACACTGACGTCGGCTAGAGAAGGTGAAGGTGTGGAGGTAGTAGCACGCAGCTGCCTTTTCCCCTTGCTGGATGTTATCACTGCGCCATTCTGAAAAGTGCTCTGAGACATAGAACTCACAGTGGAATGGAACGATGGAGAGCTTGTGCTTTTCTTTGATGACTCCCCGTGAGCACTGAAAGCACAAAATTTACATAATCACAAATGTTGACAACTGCCAAAATGAGACATCACTTAAACCATTTAACACTGCAGATTTCATGCCATCAAGTATCTGTTTGCTGAAGCTCTGCTTTAAACAATCTGTCGGACTTAGTCGGCATTAGGGATAAACAGAGTCAAAAAGTGTGGCACTGGAAAAGCACAGCACGTCAGGCAGCATCCAAAGAGGAGAGTCCATGATTCCGGCACAAGCCCTTCATGAGGATAAACAGCCATCCTTACTTGATGGGCCCATGTTCCCTCTACTATTCCCAAAAGCCAATCTTCTACAATACCATTCCCACTCTTAAATTTAAACAACAATGTACTGACTGGACACAGCAGCCTAAAGGCTGATGAACCTGCCAAACCTGACAATCCAGACAACAGCTTCGCAACATACTCGCCAAGGCCTAAAAGGTCCTTCAGGTTTACCAGTCCATTTGAGTCATCAAGAGGATTCATCAGTGACTACCATCACACTAGCCACCGTCTGGTTGGTAGCTCCTCTGGGATGCCAGAGGAAAAATAAAGGACAACTACATCACATGCACATCAACAGACAGCACACAATTATACAAGAGCTGAAGACTTTCCAAAATCACATGCACTACATAAAGCAAATGCTCACTGATGACTACTTGCCCTTGATGAAGTCCAAAAAACCCTAACAACCCAATTTCTATAAGCGTCAAGGAGAATTCACCCCAGCTCAACATATGTTGGACTATCCAGTGTCGGCTTCCTAAAATATGCTGAGTATCTGGATTCTTTGCGAGGCACTAATACCACTCAGCTATCACCTCCCCTTGAAATGAAACTTGATGCCAATGACAGTCTGTAACTTTATTAATTTGGTGACTTCCATAACTTCACCTTGTATTTTCCCTCTGCTTACTGTCTCTTCCACCAGTAGAAGCAGTTCTTCCAAAGTCCTGACCAGTTTTGAGGTCTCCTCTGAACCACTGTTCAATCAAACTGATCAGCAATTTATCGAATCTCTCTTGATTACTATAATCAACGAATGTCAAGTTAACACTTTCTGGTTCCTGTGCACAGCCTTGAAGTCCTTCCTGAATTAGGGTTCCCGATACTGGGGACAACATTCTAACTGTAGCTTAACCAGTGATTTGTGATGGTTTAACATCATTCATTTTTGTACTCCAGTTCCTATTTATAAAAGCTTAATGGCTCTGATGAACTGATGATGATCTAAATACTGCACAAGACTGAGCTTCACTAACGTATCTCCATTAATAGTTGGTTCACAGAGCAGTGAGCATTGAATAAAAACCAAATAGAACCAACTAAGGTGGGCTACATGGCAAAGGATTCTTGTAAACACATTCTATTATTATTATTCCATATTGGAAATTGTGCCCATATTTCTAATGGAAACTGCCTCAGGCTACTGGCAGACCCCAGTTTACGAATGGTTTCTGTTCTAGAGTGCTTCTGCAAGTCAATTTGTACACAAGTTGGAACACACTGTAAAAAGTCATAAGTACAGAAAATGTTTGCATGCAAGATCTTTAAAATTACACCCTCGGATGAGATTACATGTGAAAGAACAAGCATTCTGAAGTCTGGGATCCTCTATGTATCTATCCTGCCACTGTTGACTCTGTCGTGCTTTGAGTGTCAGGAGAGGGCAACTATAAGCTGTCAAGCAGGTATTGGTTGTTTCTAATATATGCACAACTGAAGGAATTGATAACAGAAAGTGACCGACAGAAAGTACATACATCTGGTCATACCTATCTGCAGTTAGTGGATCTCTGAATTCAACTTGACTGCTCTTCATAATGTTACTTTCCAGAGTGGTAGATCGCAAGGGGCTGCGGGAGGTGTTGACCTTCCGTGATTTTCTGCGACTACTGGATTTGACAGATGTAGCACTGGGTATAGAATTCTCCAGATACCTTCCATCTGATAGAAATAGAAACAAAGTTTAAGAAGTAAAAAAGGAGCATGCATTCCATTATCACAATCAATGGGATTGGTTAGTAAGCACAAGTTTCTCTCAAATTGTTGCTGTCAGAATATAGAAGAGATAGATGGTAATTTAATTCTTGTCCACCTCCTCAAATTCTGTGGACCAGCACAAAGTGATAAACCAGACATTTGGGGGAATCTGCAATGGGCAACAGGTGTTGACACAGATGGGAGCGGGAGATGACCACTTCAGGAGGGTTGACTTTGCCTGCTAAGTCTTACTAAAGAAGCTCCATAAATTAGAGAGAAGGAAAAGATTCCATAGCCTCAGTTTCTGTTGCAAATGCTTTCAAAACACTGCAAAATGTCAGTGCATGACCCTCGACCATTTAACTTAATTTCACCAGGGTTATTACTTTTATCTGATCAATAATGGCCAGCATGAGGTCAAGAGTAACTGTTGATCTAATTGCCATGAACAACTATTTTGTATTCCTTCCACTTACCCAGTCTGCTAATTTTTCGAGTAGCACTGCTCAAAGCTTCCCTCGTATCCATCACTGTGTCTGTCACTGCAGTAGTGGTGGGTATAGCTTCAAGCCTGTTTTCTATGTACTGCAACTTGGGATGAAAGAAAAATAATGAATCAAACACAATGCAAGTTAAAATAGTCTGTTTCCTGCAGTAAAAACTTTTAGGATAGACCCAGGCAGGAATCAAAGGGGAACTAGAAAACATGCAGGGTGTCAAATATATATTTTGAGGGATTTTGGAAGTTAAGAAGCAGGAAATGTCAGGGTGAGACTGGGAAGTATGGAGCTAAAATGTTCAGCGGACAGAATGACCTGAGATATGGAGGGGGCCAGGGCAGAAAAGAGTTGGAAAAGTAAACAGGAGCCACAAACAAATCTGTACATAGGAATTTTGCAGCTGAAGGACTGGGTTAAGGCAGAGAATGAAGATAAATAACAAGAGAGTGATAAGCAAGCAGGGCTATGATGCAGAAGATAGAATGTGTAGAAATGTACAGCATGGAATGAAAGAAGTCAGCATGTGGAAACTGCACACAAAGAAGAATCAGCCATTCGGTCCTTTGAGCCTACTCCACGGTTTAACAAGACCATGGCGATCATGAATGTAACCCAAATACACATTCCCTCCTATTCCTGATAACCTTTTATTCCCTCTTTACAAGAATGCATCCTCCATGGACTTGAAAATATTCAAGGGCTCTGCTTCCATTGCTTTTTCAGGAAGTGAGCTCCAAAGACTTATGACCCTCAAAAATATGGAGCCAATCTTTCCATTTTAAACCAGCAACCTCTCACTTTTAAACAGTTCTAGATGCCTCGATTAAGTGGAAGGATCCTCTCTACATCCATCCTATCAAAGCCTCTCAAGTCACTTTTTATTTTCCTAACCTCCAGCAAGACAAGCCCAATCTATGCAATCTTTCTTCATAAGGCAACCCTCCACTGCAGGGCTGCTAAATCTTCTCTGAACTGCTTTCAACACATTTACATCCTTCCTTAAATAAGGTGACCAATACTATACACAGCACTTCAGATGGGATCCCACCAATGGCCTGTACAACTGAGGCATAACCTCCCTTGTGTTCGAGTCCCTTTGCAATAAATTAAAACATTCTATCAGCTTTCCCAATTTTTTGCTATAACTGCATTTGAGCCTTTTGAAAATCATGCACCAGGACATTCACATCCCTCTCTCTCACAGCTCAGCAATCTCCCACCAATTAGATAATATACTTTTGTATCCTTCTTGCCAAAGTGAAAAAAATTCACTTTTCCCACATTTCAACTAAGTCAGATCTTTGCCCACTCACTTCAACTCCTGGTAACTTTTTTGCAACCCCATGTTTGCTTCACAGCCTACTTTTCTCTTGTGTTGTCAGTAAATTTGGCAACTTATCTTCCATCCCTTCATCCAAGTAATTTTATAAATTGTGAGCAGTTGAGACTCAGCACCGAGCCCTTTGGCACACCACTTGTTACATTCTGCCAACCTGAAAAAGACCCATTTATGCCGACTCTCTTCCTGTTTCCCAGCCAATCTCCTATTTATGGTAGCATGTTAAACTCTTGTAAGATTAGGTATTACTTTCAGTCATAACCTTTAATGTGGCTTTTTATCAAATTAAAAAGGGACATTCTTAGGTCAGGCAGCATCCGTGAAGCAGGAGAATCGACCTTTTGGACATAAGCCCTTCAT
Organism: Chiloscyllium plagiosum; assembly: GCF_037043375.1. Classification (NCBI taxonomy): domain Eukaryota; kingdom Metazoa; phylum Chordata; class Chondrichthyes; order Orectolobiformes; family Hemiscylliidae; genus Chiloscyllium; species Chiloscyllium plagiosum. The sequence goes on from NW_028270147.1 coordinate 115,047,194, forward strand.
CATAAGCCCTCATTCCTGATGAAGGGCTTATGCCTGAAATGTTCATTCTCCTGCTTCTTGGATGCTGCCCGACCTGCTGTGCTTTTCCAGCACCACACACTTGACTCAGGTCTCCAGCATCTGCAGTCCTCACTTTTTCCCTGGAGTGGTACATTGGTAAATAAACTATGTAAAGACCAGATCGTTTCAATTTTCTGTATTTTTGATTATGGATTGAAGTGAGAAAACTGTTTAAAAACTATGGAGTGCTGAAGTTTTGAAAGCAAGTTACCTGACACTTATTCTAAGCTCTGTTTACACAGTTGCTGATTCAAGCAATATTGAAAGGTTTACAGATAAGCTGCTGCCAAGGTCTGTGTACAAGGGAAGATCCGGTTAGCAACAAGATTAGTATGCAGACTAGTACCCATCGATGACAAGGGTCTTCTGCCTGCCAACAGTGAGGTGATTGGCTCTCGGTAAATAAACAGTTGGGTCTGAGAACAAGACAGTGAGAGCCACCAGATCTCCACAAGCTCAGGAGTTGTCTCAGTTGTGTGCAACTTGCCCTCTACTGTAGCTCTTTGGTCACGCAATGGCAAGTTGTACAGAAAAAGTTAGAATCATCAGTGAGCACAGCATTTTATCAACATAATCATGTTTCTTGAGTAAAACTATTCTAGTATTTTTTGGTAAGCTAATCCCAATAAGTACAAGACGAAAAACGTCAATTACTTGCCTTCTTTCAATAATGTTTACATTCTCTGTATCTTTCTAAGCAAACGAAATAGGAGAAGCAACCCATTCGGCACCTCAAATCTGCTCCACCTTTCAATATAATCACGGCTGCTCTGTTTCCAATTCAAACTCCAATTACCTTCAATTCCCATGGCAAACATAAACCACCTCTGTAAAAAAAATTCAATGAACCCACCCCCATTGGCAGAGCAGAGTTCTATCAGTTTCCCTCATGATTGTAATTTCACCAAGTCCACTGCTCCTTTCCACTACCTGATTGACAGTTAGTCCAGGAATGTCTCTTTGAATCCTCTACCATTCCCTTGTTATCTACTATTTAATCTCCATTCTCACTTTCTGCAGGACCAGCACCTCATTTTACTTCACAGTGCAGGAAGAGGTCATTCAGCCCATCATGCCTTCACCAGCTTTAGTGTCTGACAAACATCTGCTTTTTTCCTTTATTGCTGCACATCATTACTGTCCAAAAAAAAACCCAATGCCTTCTTGAATGACTTAACTGAACCTTTCTGCTCCACACTTCTATGCAGTGTATTCCATATCCGAACAACTCGCTGTATGAAAAAGATATTTTTTTCCTCACACCACTCTTGCTTCATTGGCACAATATGTCAATCTATGTCCTCTCATCGCTGTTTATTTCACAAGCGGAAATAGCTTCATCCCAGCTACTCTGTCCATTTTGCATGCCTGACTATGTTCCTCCCATATTAATTTCTTCCTCCTGATTAACCTTTTAGTTATTACCTGCTATCTTTATATTCTGACCAATCATCTGACCTGCCACTCATCTTTGCACAATAACCTCAAGTCTGATATTAACTTCAGATACTAATTTCCCTAATTTCTTTCATTAACAGATTCCTCACAGCAGAGGAGATGGAGTGAGAACATGATCAAGATGTATAAAATTATGAGGGGCGTAAACAGGGTAGACGGGAAAAAAACCTTCTCCCTTGGGAGAAGTGATCAATATCAGGAGGCATGGATTTAAGTTAAAAAGGAATAGGAGAAGTGTTTTTAATCAGGGAGTGGTGTAAGAGTGTTAGAAGCAGAAACCCTTGAGACATTTAATTAGATGTACAACTGAGATATCAAAGTACACAAGGCAATGGACCAGGTGCTGGAAAATTGGATCAAAATAGTCAGGTGGCTGCTTTTGACCAGCGAAGACTTGAGCCAGAGTCCTTTCGTGCGCTGTACACCTCTATGACTCTACCATGGGTCCAGCTTTGGAATTTTCCTGTATAATAGAAATAAACTGATTTATTCACGATGAGTGTCTCTCTGGTTGAGCCAGCATCTATTGCCCATCCCTGGATGCCATGGAGAAGATATGGTGAACCACATATTTGAAGCCTGCAGTCCATTTATTGCAGGTCAACCCACAATGCCATTAGGGAGAGAGTTGCAGGATTTCCAACCAACAATACTGAAGAAGCGTTGATATATTTCTGATCAGGAACAGGATGCAGCTTGGATAGCAACTTGCTGGTGTTGGTGCTCTTATGTATCTGCTGCCTTTGTCCTTCAAGGTGCCAATGGATTTGGAAAGTGCCACCCTGTCAGCCTCAGAGAACTTCTGTAAGTATATTATGTAAATGGTACAGATTGGTGCTGATTGTTGAAGTTGGAGGAAGTGAAGGTTTGTGCATGTGGTGTTAGCCCTGGGCTGTTTTGTCCCAAATAGTGTCAAGCATCTTCGGTACTAGTAGACCTGCACTCATCCAGGCAAGTTGAAAGTATTCCATCACACTACTGAATTGTGCAATGTAGATGGTGAACTGCAACATGCGCTAGTAATTCAACCAGATAGCCAAAAACAATCATGGGTCAGCAAACTTTATTTTAACTGGCACTTTATGAACTGTCGCTCTTGATAAACCAACAAAAATTATTCACCTGAAATATTCGAAGGTTACTGCATTTTCGTGGTGTCAGAGTAGTGAGTTGAGGCTGCAAGTGAGAAGGCACTCTGCCATTAAGTTTTATTGAAGGCAAATCTGCATGCTTGTTTCAGTGAGTTATACTATAAATAAAGTAATGTGTATACCCCTGCATTACGTTTCTAATACTTAGCATGTGTTTTTGCATTGACTGTGTCAGTTTGTTGGCTACTGGAATATTTGATCAACCAGCACTCCTGGTCCCATTGGTGCTGGTTAATAAAACATTTACTGTGTCTTCAAAGACAGACATGGCGGGAAAAGCTCAGTAGCAGCATCTGTAGAGAGAAATCAATTAACATTTCGGGTTCAGTGACTTCCTCACAACATGGAGAGAAATGAGAGTTGATGTTTCAGTGTTCAGAGGAAGGATCACTGAACCAGAAGTGTTAACGAATTTCTCTCCAAATATGTTGCCAGGCCTTCTGAGCTTTTCCAGCAATTTCTATTTTTGTTTCAGATTTCCAAAGTTCTTTTGGTTTTTATGCTGTACATTCAACCAAGTTTTTGCTGGCGATCTGATTATCCAGTAGTAACATCAACTAGCTATTATTGTCATAACAGTTGGAGTGATGACACCGTAATACCTTCCTTGAAACAATGACCAGAATTCAAAAAATACTTCATTGGCAGAGAGCCATTTTGAGATGTCCCATAACCACAAAAGTCACCATTTGAATGTAAATATTTCTTTCTTTATAACAGACCTTTGGTCATAGGATCAAATGATCTCTAATCTGCCACACAGTATTGATGACTAGACCCAGTAGTCACCACAACAATGATTGAAGGCACGACAACTAACTGGAGTAGTTTGCATATCAGCACCACTATACCTTGCCTCGTACTTCGACTCTTTATCAGACTCTGATTTAGTAGGGCTGACTTATTAGATGTTTCACTCCACAACTTGTCAGCTCACCTAAAACAAAAGCAAAGCAAAGACAATCAACAACACTGATTTTCAGATTCAGATTAGATTACATTACAAGTTTGCAATCGGAAACTCAAATACTTATTTTGGATTTGGATTTTCAATTTGGTCAAAAACAGAAATATTAAGTCGACATTATTTAATGATAATGAAATACAACATTTTGTATAAACAATTGAAATCTGGTTTGTATACCAACGTTGAGCCTTACAGCACAAACAAATCCTTCACCAGTGTGGGACGTTCTCCAGTCCTGAGAGATAATGTAGCTTCAGTGAGGAATGTGAAAGAATTAAGTAGTAAGATCAAACTAGGAGCATCTGTGTGTGTACACCAGAACCAAAATCAAATAATATCAGTAAGCATCAACAGAAGCCCAAGCCCATGTTCTCCCGGCTTTTATTCCATAACAATTGGAGCCACAACACACGACATCATAATACTCCCTTGGAACAATGACCAGAATTAAAAAAATACCTCATTTGCAGAGAGCCATTTTGAGATGTCCCATAACAACAAAGATCACTGGACCAGAAATGCTAACGGATTTTTCTCCACAGAGGCTGCCAGACCTGCTGAGCCTTTCCAGCATTTTTTTTTTTTTGTTTCAGATTTCCAGCAGTTCTTTTGTTTTTTGTGTGGTATATTCAATCAAGGTTTTGCTGGGGATCTGATTATCCAGTACTAACACCAACTGGCTATTAGGTCATAACAATCAGAGCCACGACATCATAATACATCCCTTGTAACAATGACCTGAATTCAAAAAATACTTCATTGGCAGAGAGCCATTTTGAGATGTCCCACAATCACAAAAGTCACCATTTAAATGTAAATATTTCTTTCTTTATAACAGTTCTTTGGCCACAGGATCAAATGATCTCTAATCTGCCACACAGTATTGATGGCTAGACCCAGTAGTCACCACAACAATGATTGAAGGCACTACAACTAACTGGAGTAGTTTGCAAATCAGCACCACTATACCTTGCCTCGTACTTCGACTCTTTATCAGTCTCTGATTTAGTCGGGCTGACTTGTTAGATGTTCTACTCCACAATTTGTCAGCTCACCTAAAACAAAAACAAAGCAAAGATAATCAACAACACAGATTTTCAGATTCAGATTAGATTACATTACAAGCTTGCAATCAGAAACTCAAATGTGGGACGTTCTCCAGTCCTGAGAGGTAATGTAGCTTCAGTGAGGAATGTACTAGTAGTAAGTAGCAGGTTCAAACTAGGAGCATCTGTGTGTGTATACACCAGAACCAAAATCAAATAATGTCAGTAACCATCAACAGAAGTCCAAGTCCTTGTTCCCCTGGCTATTATGCCATAACAATTGGAGCCATGACATCGTAATACCTACCTTGGAACAATGACCAGAATTCAAAAAATACCTCATTCGCAGAGAGCCATTTTGAGATGTCCCATAACAACAAAGATCACTGAACCAGAAATGTTAACTGATTTCTGTCCAAAGATGCTGCCAGACCTGCTCAGTCTTTCTAGCAATTTCTGTTTTTGTTTCAGATTTCCAGCAGCTCTTTTGGTTTTTGTGCTGTATATTCAACCAAGTTTTTGTGAGGAATCTGATTATCCAGATTATCGTGATCATCAAGTCGCTATTATGCCAGAACAATTGGAGCTACGACGTCATAATACCTCCCTTGAACCAATGACCAGAATTCAAAAAATACTTCATTGGCAGAGAGCCATTTTGAGATGTCCCATAACCACAACACTCATTATTTAGATGGAAATATTTCTTTCTTTATAACAGTCCTTTGGCCAAATATTTGCCCCTGCAAATATTTGGTTGTTTTTCTGAGACTCTACCATTCAGTAAACAACTGCTAATCTGGCCAAGTCCCATTTCCTGGTCCCTACATTATCTAGTCTCTTTTCCTTCTCACAATGTAAATGTTCCATTTATGTAAATTAATGGTTAATAGTCATTTACTGACGTTAGTAAAATTAAACCATGATTGACATTTTTTTCTTACATTACAGACCTCTTTTCACAACTCTACCAGTTCACTTCACGCTAAATGCATGTTCCCTTTCCACAAGACAAATTATTTATCAGAAATGTGCAATAAATACATTGTGGCATTTCTCATTATGATTGAGACAGAGTCACAGAGAGTCACAGAGAGAAATAGATTGTCACAGAGTGTCACAAAGAGTCCAATAGTCACAGAGATCCACAGCACAGAAATCTTTTCCGAACGTGAAATATTCATAACTGAACAGGGAGTTTGATAAAGCAACTACAGCAGGTGGTAAAAGGTCACAATAGGGATATGTTACTGCAGCTGCAATCTGCAGAGAAAGTCCAACTTATGCTCAGACACAAATGCCCAGTTTGTGTCTGGCAGGTCAATGTCCCTTATATGCCTCCATTACCCACCCTTGGAAAATGGTGGATAAATGAGCTCTTCCAATATGATTGCCTGTTATAGCAAATGCCTTTGATACAGAAACAAAGAATGGTTCGAACAAACATTTATTTGAAAGTGACTGTAAGCTCAGAGGTTGGCTTGTGTCATGGCAGAAATGTTTCTCATCAGGAACTAGAAAGCAGCTGACACACGGTTATATGCTGTGCCTCCTCTGAAGGTTTAATGAAAGTTCCAGTTTTTAAAAAATAACTGAGGGAGAAAGGTAAATCACTTTGATGACTATTAGTTTGGGACACTTAATGTTGTCGTGAACGTACTGTTCACTGCAAACAATTAAACACGAGCCAGAGCAGCAATGTGCTTTTCAGACAATAATGTAGATTCACAAGGAAGCACAACATTGAAACAATGGAACAATTTACAGAGGAACCTTGATTACCCAAGCGACATGGGCAGAGTGTTTTGTTTGGATAATTGAATGCTGGGTAATACAGTTTAGCCAAGCATCGGGATCTTACAATCTACTTCGGATGATCCGAAATTCAGATAATCGAATGCCAGATAATCGAGGCTCCTCTGCATGTAGATTAATCAAATATCCTATAAATCAAAGAAGTTTAATTTTTAAACAATAAAGTCTGATAATCTGCTTGGTCTTTTGCTGTTCTCTATCAATTGAGGTCTTCAGGGCAATGAATAAAATTTATTGACATGAGAATGTGTGGAAGGGTTGATAATTCAGGAAGTTAGCTGGTTCTGAATTGATTTAGACAAATAAAGAGGATCAGAATGGGAGAAATATCATATAATGTGCAGACTACACCGAAAGGGTATTTCATCACAACTGTGCCACTTATTTAAAGAGCAAGAAAGGGCCGTCACTGACCAATAGCAGTTGTGTAGCCTGAGACAGTAGATTGTGGGTTCAAATCCCACCAGAGATTTGAGCAGATCTCTCAGGCAGACATTTCACTCCAAGTAGTTCTTCCATAACACAATGGTTGCTTTGCTGTCCAACCCCCATGATATCGGAAAATCACATTTTAGAAACAGCATTTAAAGTCTTCGCGATGTAATCGGGTTGCAGCCAACACACGTTTTCAGAGTTCGTGCTTTAGAAACAGTGTCCCCAATTTGTCAAATTTGTGTTAATGAAATGCATGTCATAGCAGAATGACCTGTCCAGTACTGAGGGAGTACTGCACTATGTTGCAGATGGTGTCCTTCAGAGGAGACGGATGCAGAAGACCTCAGCATTCTGGCCAATATTTATTTCAACAGATTATCCTATTCAACAATTTGCTGTTTTGATGAACCGAACATGCTCAAATTGTATTTTGCATTTGCTATTTCATAAACTACAAAGTGTTCACTGGCTGTAAGCCACATAAAGAATGTTCCATGATTGTAAACAGTGCCATTTAAAACAAGTTTTCTTTTCTTTTCTGAAGTTGCACAGATCAATACTAGACAATAGACACAGGCCCTGTTATACGGTTACACACAACACTGACATTGTTGCACACCACGAGCTGAAGTGTTCTGGAAGTGATCAATCTCCAAGCTGGAGGGAATGGCTTCAACTTAGGCAGAAAAGGGAAGAAAATCCATACAGTGATTCCCCTTTGCCAAGTGCACTCATGTGGGATGGATCAGCCCTGTGATTCCTTCTCTAATTTGCCCGGCAACACATGATAAAGGCTCAGAAATAAAAAGTGATTACTTGGCCAAATTCCCAGTCAGAATAGGGAGAACAGGGAAGAAAATTGAGAAAACAAATTTCCATTCCAAGAAAAAGAAATTGAGATCAGGGTCAACACCTTACAGGAATAATCATCTTTCTACATTAAAAAAGTTATGATGGCACATTTCATTTTCTAGACACTTCTGGGTTCAGATACAGTCTGACATTTTCAAACACTAATCCTGCCAACTTGAAAACTTCAAAGAAACTTCTGACACTACAAATGAGTCAGCACCTTAGGCACATCACCTCCATCTCTCTGACTTGCTCCTTCATCACTGGTAGCTCTATTTAATCCCAAATCACCTACCACCATTACAAGGGTCACTGCTGTTCAAAAAGGTGGCCCATCTTATCGGGATGACTGGCTGTTCAGTGAAACCTCACCAAAACTGCACATGTCTGAGAACTCTAAATACTGCAACAGAATGAGGAAACCAGTAGACTGCTGAGACTGAAATTTACATCAGTTGAAAGGAAGAAACTGAAGAAAACCAGAGGTGAAACACCATCAGTACACTACAACCAAAAGATACTCCTCTCCAAACATTGCCGAAATTCTACAGAGTTAAAAAACATACAACACCAGGTTATAGTCCAACAGGTTTATTTGGAAGTACTCGCTTTCAGAGTGCTGCTCCTTCATCAGGTAACTGTGGACCAGGATCATAAGATCCTGTGTCTTATGATTGTGCTTGACAACCACTTGATGAAGGAGAAGCACTCAAGTAAGCCACCTAGTTCTTCCATAAACTGCTGGGGAAGGAAAATAATAAAACCAAACACACAATGTGATAACAATCAAGGAACCAGAAATAACAGCAATATATCCAGCCCAGACGACTCTGCAGAGTTCTCCTTCCTCATATTCAGGGATTGTGTCTAATTGCCCCACAGAACACTCAAGTTTCAGCCTGACATAGTCACACCCAATTTATAGCCAATGTTGCACACTCCTCCTTAGCAGGACAGACTCGGCAGAGGTAGCGGCAGTATCATACAATTGGGAGTGAGTTGTTCTGGGATACTTCAACATTGACTTCAGATTCCATAATGTCTGAGGGCATCAGGTCAACCATGGACAACTTCCTGCTGATTACCACCACCCCCTAACTGGTGAATCAGTATTCCATGTTGAACGCCACTTTGAGGAAGTAGTGAGGGTGGCAAGGGCTCAGAATGTACTCTAAGTACATGACTTCAATTTTCATCACCAAACATACATTCATAGCAGCACTAATGGCCAGGTTGGTGAAATCCTAAAGGGTAAATTTGGTAGACTTGGTCTGCAGCAGGTAGTAACAAAACCAATGGGGAAAATAACCAACTTAACTCCATCCTTCTCTGATACTTATAAAGGGATAAGAGGACACAGCAATAGCAATAAGGCTTGAAAACATATTAACTATACGATTGATGGTTTGTGCTCCAGAACTAGTCATATCCCTTGGCAGTCTGTTTAAATGCAGCAACAACACTGACAACTACTAACAATGTGTAAATTTACCCAGGTAAATCCTGCCCTCAAAATGGAGGAATATGCAAACTATTCAAACGTTGCTTCATCTGTCTATGCTTAATCTTCAGCAAAATGGTTGATCATGATTAACAATGTAATGGAGAAATACATTCCCCAATAAAACGCTGACTGATGTCCAGTTTGGCTTCTGTCAGGGCCATTCAGCTCCAATCCTCATTACATCCAATAATTGGGCCGACATTCAGGGAGCTTTTGGCGAAGTATGGTATCAAGAAGTGTGAGAAAAATTGAAGCCAATGGAATCAGGAAATAGTTGTGCCTATTGCAGGTTCAAACACCTCATTGTCCAAGGGCATTGTCCAAGATCCAATCATCTTCAGAGTCCTTTTCTCCATAAGGTCAGAAATGGGGATGATTCATGACTGCACACTGTTGAATCCCATTCATAATTCCTCAGCTGTATTCCGAGTCACTATCAGTAAAACCTGAACAGCATTCAAGAGGTCTTGGGCTGATAGGTTGGAAATAACATTGGTGACAAACAGTGCCCGACAATGACCAAAACATAGGATCCAGTCATCTCTCCTCATCATTCATGACATTACCATCATTGAATCCCACTAACAGTATCCTGGAGGATGTCACCATTTACAGAAATGGAACTGGATTAGCCAAATAAGCAAGGTTTACAGGATAACATCAGAGGCTGGAAACTCTGTGCGAAGTAATTTACCTCCTGACTCGGCAAAGTCTGATGCAAATAGTACAAGTCAGGATGCTTGAGAAGGGATTAACTCTGCTTTCTCTTCATAGATGCTGCCAGACCTGCTAGAGTTTAAGAAATTTCTGTTTTGTTTACACATCAGGATGTCTGGATGAATGCAGCTTGGGGAAGAAGGCACTGAGTACAGTAAATCCCTCTGCCACACTGACAACTCAATGCTCTTCCAATTACATAGCCCTTCTTTGAGGTTTTCCCCTGTTTGGTTGAAAACTGATAAAAATAGTTTTTCTATTAATACTTGCCTCTCACTGAGAAAGCTTCAGTCCAACCCACATCCTACAATCTGCTCTGAAAATTCTGCTCACATTTTGATAATGTGAAACGCAGTTGCTGAAAACTTCCACAACAAAAGTAAAACACACAATATTCTTAAAAAACGAATTCACTATTTTCCATGTTGACAGATCCATTAAAATTCCAGATACAAATTCAGATTATTGCCAAAAAGTCCAGTCCTTCCTTGGACCAAAATATATTGTCTACTACATTTTGTTGAAACAAATGTGATTGTTTTTGAGATGTATTGCCTGCAGAAAATCAGGAATTATTACAAAAAACATTTCAAGAAGTTGAAATCAAGGACAATACAGCCAGGGTGAATGGCACCCAATATACAGCCTTTAATATTCTTCAGTCACTGTTGCACAATGCCAGCAGTTCAGCAACCTATCAAGGCTTGTGTTTCAACACTATCCAAACTCCTGACCTCCACCTATGAAAGCAAAGATAACAAGTACATTGGAGCTCCCCTCCAAACCATGTACCACTGAAACTTGGAATTATAAAGACATTCCTTCGCTGTCACTGGGTCAAACATCTGCAAAGTTCACTCTGACTGCAATTCAAAACTCACCACATTACATAACACGATCAATGAAGAGTAATAAATGCTGCTATGCTTGCGATACTTGTGTCATGAATGACCAAAAGATAATAAGACATAGAACAAACAGACCAGGGGTGGGGAACCTGTGGCCTTCTAGGCCATTGTGTGTGGCCTTTTGAATGAATCCAAATTTTGCAGAACAAATCTTGTATTTTTTTATTAATTTTTTCATCCTTTATTATTTTATTTTAATCTTAACGTGAATGTATTCAAAATACCAGAGAGTAAAAGAAAATTCAGCAAAATAATCCTCACAGACTGACTGCCACAATTAAAAAATTGGTAAGTCATAAGGGCTATTTCGACACCTGCTATGCTCATGATTTACTTCTAATGCGACTCTAGACTGTACATTATCTTCCCTGCCTGACTGGAGCCACTTCCGCCCGAGGCTGGTTGGCGAGAGCCTGTGTGTATCCAGCACACCAGTGTTTATCAACTGATGACAACAGTGCACGTGGCTTTCCATTTGAAGTGAAATTTGAGAATAGTTACACAGTCTAACCGTCTCAACATTTATACAATTGAAGTTTCTTGGATGAGGCCTTATTAGATTACAACTAACATAATGCGGCCTTCCAACATGAAAAGGTTCCCCACCTCTGAAACAGACCATTCAGCCCAAGTTCACTCCACCTTTCAATAAGATTATGGATTATCTGATAATCTGCAACTCCACTTTCCTGCCTGTTCACATAACCTTCTATTTTCTTACTGAACAAAAATTCATTTTAGCTTTGAATATGTTTAGCTTCCCAGCCCTGACAATCTTGTGGTAAAGAATTCCACAGATTCACTACCCTGAGAAGAAACTCCTCCTAACTGGTTTCAAATGAGCGACCCCTGACTCCGAGTTTATGGCCTCTGGCCCTAGACTTTATCACAAAGGTGAAACACTCTCTCAGTATCTACCCTGTCAAGTCTTCTAAGAATTCCTTATGTTTCAATCAGGTTCCCTCTCATTCTTTTAAACTCCAATCAATACGAGTCTAACTTATTCAACCTGTCATCAGAAAATCCCTCCATACACAGAATTAACAGTGAACTTTCTCTGGATTATCTCAAATACCAGTATATGTTTCCTCAGATAAGGGGATCAAACTCTTCATGGTACTTTAGGTTTGATTTTAGGTATAATTTTAGCAAGACCTCTCTATTTTTACACACTGCTCCCTTTGAAGTAAAGGCCAACAGCACTTTGACTTCGCTATTACCTGCTGAGCTCAGCCTCTCCATTTATATGAATTCATTTTAAATGAATCAGCCACCAGAAGAATAATTCCATATGAATAACAGTAGAAATAGGTTAGCAAATGCAAAAACCATGAACTCATCACAAAGCAGGCTCCAGAACAGCATCAAACATGAAGCACCTTTCCATTGTAGATCTGTATGTTTCCTTCTTGTCGGTAAACAAAGTATTTGGCTTTTTTTTGGAGGGGGGTGGAAATCTAGCAAATCAGATATTGCTGACAGAATCAAGGATGACCTATGTAGAAAGGAATCTGAACCACTATAAGTCAGAGTAGGTAAGAACATCAGGTTTCCATCCATTAAAGACATGAATAAGCTATTTGTTGCAACAATGCATATGCCTGCACAATCGTTTGTTTGGAGGAGCTCATAGATACTATAAATGCAGTGGTGTAAACTTCGGGCTTCTAGTCTAGGAAATAAAGTAACTAGTATGGAATATATAGAAGTTAATTTGGCAGTTATGTCATTAACTTAGTGGAGTAATGCATGCTACAGATCATGTTACAGGGCTTAGGTAACAGATAATGGTAGCACACTCTGATAGGTTAGTTAAATCACACGATAGATGAGCTAATGCTAAAGACGATAGTGGTGTTAATGTGATAGGTTAAGTGTAAGTGGTAGACCAGTGGAAAGAGGTAAAAACAAGGTAAAAACGAGGTAAAAACAATGACTGCAGATGCTGGAAACCAGATTCTGGATCAATGGTGCTGGAAGAGCACAGCAATTCAGGCAGCATCCGAGGACAGGCAAAATCGACGTTTCGGGCAAAAGCCCTTCATCAGGAATAAAGGCAGAGAGCCTGAAGCATGTAGAGATAAGCTTTAGGAGGGTGGGGGTGGGGATAGAGTAGCATAGAGTACAATAGGTAAGTGGGGGAGGAGTACAATAGGTCAGTGGGGGAGGAGTACAATAGGTCAGTGGGGGAGGTGCTCTTCCAGCACCACTGATCCAGAATCTGGTTTCCAGCATCTGCAGTCATTGTTTTTATCTTGTTGATTTTAACCATACTGCGAATCCTCTTGCAAGGATGCCTGCCTTGAAGAAGTTTTCCTCCTCTCTCTACAAGAATCTCAGGGAGTCTCTCTCCCACTGCAACTCACAGGTCATTTCCTCTGCCCTGATGCTCTTCAACCATGTCCTGAAACAAACCCGCTACTACCTGCCCAGCTCCTTTTCCACCTATCCACTCCACCCTCTCCTCCCTGACCTATCACCTTCATCTCCTCCCCCACTGACCTATTGTACTCTATGCTACTCTATCCCCACCTCCACCCTCCTCTAGCTTATCTCTCCACGCTTCAGGCTCTCTGCCTTTATTCCTGATGAAGGGCTTTTGCCCGAAACGTCGATTTTGCCTGTCCTCGGATGCTGCCTGAATCGCTGTGCTCTTCCAGCACCACTGATCCAGAATCTGGTAGACCAGTGTGTCAGACGATGATTAGTTTAGAGAGACAAAGCAAGCTAGTATGATTGGTGATGCTAATGCTATCAGATTAGTGTAGAAACTAGGAAAGTATAAGCTGGAGAGACTCCAGGAGGAGGGTGGACAGACAGGAAAGACAGTTTTTGATTGCCACAGCTTGTATTTACAAATAAAAGTTTAACTTCATGAAGGATTTTCTGCATCTCCTGGTAATTTTCTTAGAGTTGTGGGTGTTCTTTCCACCACACCCCTCACAATCTCAGTCTCTTGTTTAAAATCTAGAATGAATCATTAATCTCTGGGAGAATGTCCTCTTTGGCAACATTGAGTGTGAAGGTCAATGACACTCTCATTGTGACTTGATCTGAGTTGCCTCCAGTTAGTTTGCGCTTTTGTTCCGGGCCCAGACAGATCATCGTGAATGATTATAATGTGGTAGGCATCATAGAGACATGGTAACAGGGGGGTCAGGACTGGCAGTTAAAAAATCCAAGGGTTTTCAACTTATCGAAAAGACAGGGAGGTGGGCAGAGGGGATGGGGTTACCTTGTTAGTTAAGAACAAAATTAAATCTATGGTGCTGAATGACATAGCGTCGGATGGTGTGGAGTCTGTGTGGATGGAATTGAGGAACCACAAAGGCAAAAAAAAACATAGTGGGAGTTATGTATAGATCTCCTAACAGTGGTCAGGACCAGGGGCGCAACATGTAACGGGAAATAGAGAAGGCATGTCAGAAAGGCAAGGTCACAGTGATCATGGGAGACTTCAATATGCAGGTGGACTGGGTAAATAATGTTGCCAGTGGATCCAAAGAAAGGGAATTCATGGAATGCTTACAGGATGGCGTTTTGGAACAGCTTGTCATGGAGCCCACAAGGGAGCAGGCTATTCTGGACCTAGTGCTATGTAATGAACCAGACTTTATAAAAAATCTTAAAGTAAGGGAACACTTAGGAAACAGCGATCATAATATGGTAGAGTTCAGTCTGCAGTTTGAAAGAGAGAAGGCAAAATCGGATGTAATGGTGTTACAGTGAAATAAAGGTAACTATGAGGGCATGAGAGAGGAACTGATGAAAATAGACTGGAAGAGCCTAGCAGGGAAGACAGTAGAGCAAAAATGGCGGGAGTTTGTGGGTAAAATTGAGGACACTACAGAGGTTCATCCCCAAGAAGAGAAAGATTATCTGGGGAGGGCTTAGACAGCCATGGCTGACAAAGCAAGTCAGGAAATCTATCAAAGAAAAAGAGAAAGCCTATAAAGTGGCCAAGAGCACTGGGAAATCAGAAGATTGGGAAGTCTACAAAAACCTACAGAGGATAACAAAGAGAGAAAAAATGAAGGAGAGGATCAAATATGAAGGTAGGCTAGCCAGTAATATTAGAAATGATAGTAAAAGTTTCTTTCAATACATAAGAAACAACTGACAGGCAAGAGTAGACATTGGGCCATTTCAAACTGATGCTGGAAGCCTAGTGATGGGAGATAAGGAAATAGCAGGAGAACTTAATGAGTACTTTGCATCAGTCTTCACAGTGGAAGACATGAGTAATATCCCAACAATTAAAGGGAGTCAGGGGGCTGAGTTGAGTATGGTTGCCATTACAAAAGAGAAAGTGCTAGAAAAGCTAAATGGTCTTAAAATTGATAAATCTCCTGGCCCTGATGGGTTACATCCTAGAGTTCTGAGGGAGGTGGCTGAGGAAATAGAGGAGGTGTTGGTTGAGATCTTTCAAAAGTCACTGGAGTCCGGGAAAGTCCCAGATGATTGGAAGATTGCTGTTGTAACCCCCTTGTTCAAGAAAGGATCAAGGCAAAAGATGGAAAATTATAGGCCAATTAGCCTAACCTCGGTTGTTGGTAAAATTCTAGAATCCATCATTAAGGATGAGGTTTCCAAATTCTTGGAAGAGCAGGGTCGGATTAAAACAAGTCAACATGGATTTAGATTAGATTAGATTAGATTACAGTGTGGAAACAGGCCCTTCGGCCCAACAAGTCCATACCGACCCGCCGAAGCGAAACCCACCCATACCCCTACATTTTTACCCCTTACCTAACACTACGGGCAATTTAGTATGGCCAATTCACCTAACCCTGCACATCTTTGGATGGTGGGAGGAAACCGGAGCACCCGGAGGAAACCCACGCAGACACGGGGAGAACATGCAAACTCCACACAGTCAGTCGCCTGAGGTGGGAATTGAACCCAGGTCTCTGGCGCTGTGAGGCAGCAATTAGTAAGGGGAGGTCGTGCCTGACAAACCTGTTGGAGTTCTTTGAAGAGGTGACAAGTAGGTTAGACCGGGGAAACCCAGTGGATGTGGTCTACCTAGACTTCCAAAAGGCCTTTGATAAGGTGCCACAGGGGAGGCTGCTGAGCAAGGTGAGGGCCCATGGTGTTCGAGGTGAGCTACTAGTATGGATAGAGGATTGGCTGTCTGACAGGAGGCAGAGAGTTGGGATAAAAGGTTCTTTTTCGGAATGGCAGCCAGTGACAAGTGGTGTCCCGCAGGTTTCAGTATTGGGGCCGCAGCTGTTCACATTATATATTAATGATCTGGATGAAGGGACTGGGGACATTCTAGCGAAGTTTGCCAACGATACAAAGTTAGGTGGACAGGCAGGTAGTACTGAGGAAGTGGGGAGGCTGCAGAAGGATCTAGATAGTTTGGAGGAGTGGTCCAGGAAATGGTTGATGGAATTCAATGTGAGCAAATGCGAGGTCTTGCACTTTGGGAAAAAGAATAGAAGCATGGATTACTTTCTAAACGGTGAGAAAATTTGTAAAGCCAAAGTACAGAGGGATCTGGGAGTGCTAGTTGAGGATTCTCTAAAGGTAAACATGCAGGTTGAGTCCGTGATTAAGAAAGCTAATGCAATGTTGTCAATTATCTCAAGGGGGTTGAAATATAAAAGCACTGTTGTGCTACTGAGACTTTATAAAGCTCTGGTTAGGCCCCATTTGGAGTACTGTGTCCAGTTTTGGTCCCCACACCTCAGGAACGACATACTGCCACTGGAGTGTGTCCAGCGGAGATTCACACGGATGATCCCTGGAATGATAGGTCTAACATACGAGGAACGGCTGAGGATCCTGGGATTGTATTCATTGGAGTTTAGAAGATTAAGGGGAGATCTAATAGAAACTTACAAGATAATACATGGCTTGGAAAGGGTAGACGCTAGGAAATTGCTTCAGTTAGGCGAGGAGACTAGGACCCGCGGACACAGCCTTAGAATTAGAGGGGGTAAATTCAGAACAGAAATGCGGAGACATTTCTTCAGCCAGAGAGTGGTGGGCCTGTGGAATTCATTGCCACAGAGTGCAGTGGAGGCCGGGACGCTAAATGTCTTCAAGGCAGAAATTGATAAATTCTTGATGTCACAAGGAATTAGGGCTACGGGGAGAATGCGGGTAAGTGGAATTGAAATGCCCATCAGCCATGATTGAATGGCGGAGTGGACTCGATGGGCCGAATGGCCTTACTTCTGCTCCTAGGTCTTATGGTCTTATGGTCTTATGGTCTTATGACCAAACTGAGAGGGGAGGGAGAAGCAATAACATCCTCAGACAGAAAGGATACTCCCAGCAAGGGAGAGAGAGCATTAAAAGGGAGACCCCTCAAAGAGTGGGAACAGCGACAGCAACACTCCCTAAAGCGGGAGAGGAGACTGTAACAGCGATACCGCCTGGGGAGGGAAAGGGGACTGGAACTGCGATGCTCCCCAAACAGTGACACTCCTCAGGGTGGGAAGGTCAGGAATCGCTTGTTCCCCACTTTCTCACTGTGCTGTGATGTATGTTCCTGGAAAATTAGATTGTTTTATATTTTCACAGTTGACAAGGTGATTCACTAACAAGTATTCCAATTCCATATTTCCTATCACAGCAGATCCACTGAAGGTCATCCTTTCATTTGGAGCTTGCCCAAGTTTCTGTCCAGGCTGATGCAGCATAATCTACTAGTGCTGCTCCTATTGAGCTAAACCATCACACACGAGGGAATCTGACGGCACTTTCTCTTTGTGCTGGCAAAGGGAGAGATTTGCTTTTACTGCAATGGTGGCCAAAGAAATGAGTTAATGGAGGTAGTTCCAGCTGAATATAATGTTCTGATGTTCATGATGGGATTAACCTTGACAGTTCCCATTTGCTTTAAACACCGACAGTGGAACAGCAAGTCACCACGCACTGGTCTCCAGGCTCACACTGAGAAACCAAGCTGATGGTAGAACTGCAGAGAGCAAGACAATGGCTTGGACTCACCGAACAACCAGAGGCTTCAGCCAACAACTGGGTCAAAGGGAAATGGCGTGTTGTGTAAACTCTCAGTATCCCAGGGAACAAACACAACTATTGACCTACAAAACCGAACAGGATATTTTTATTGCCGATTAGCATTCCAAAAATCAATTTTAAACATAATATTTATAAAACCTGGGTGCAATCTCATTTCAAATATAGCAACAAATACTACAGCCTTTTCTTTGAAAGCTAGACGATAGTGAGATGAGAACTCAAACACCCAGCCAGCCCTTCACACGGTGTTGAAGACGCACTGTCCTCATTTGCAAATGTCTCAATTACACATATGGGGAGAGAAATATTGAAAACTGTATTATCATGAGAGTGTGTCCATTAAAAACGAGAACCATGATGTTAAATTATTCCAGCCATAGACAACAATGATGCATGTATGTCATTAGCTTGTTAAACAATATCAAAAAGTCTGTGATCAGAAAGTGAAAAAGGACAATGTGCAGATTGTTGAACAGGCTCCTACACCTAGGCCTGAGGCAGGAGCCCAAGCTCCAACACACTGGCCTCACTTCACACCAACCTTCACACAGTGTGGGGTCATGAACTCCGGCCATCAATTCCTCAGTGATTATGAAATAAAATATTAACTCCTGTTCTTTTTTACAGGTCATGACTGCCCTACTGTACTAAAGACTGAGATATGGTGTGTGTGTCTGTGTGATAGACAGAGGGAGAGAGAGAGGCAGAGAAATCCCGAAAACTCGTACAAAGATTAACCCTTTGTGATTCGGTTTGAATACACATTTGTTTGTTGGTGATTGAATGTTTGTCCTTTGTTCCCTGGAGTTCAAGATCCAGGACTGTTTTGAATCTGATTTGCATTTTGGAAATTTAACATGATTTCTTTTAAGGTTAAGGACCCTTCAGTTGTTATGAAATAAAATGTTAACTCCTGTTCTTTTTACAGGTCATGACTGCCCTACTGTCAGTTTCTAACCAATCTCTTTTAACCTTACATGAATCCAACCTTATTCAATTTCAAATCAGTTTAATATGGAGGAAAACAACATTATAAGCTTTTTTTTGTTTCGGACTCGTTTGTTTCCATTTAATTTTAAAACTGCTGTGTTTTATTCCCACTGGCTGACTGTCACCTACAGGACGAGCAGCGGGCTGGTAAGGGAACGTGGAAGCTGAACACAAAGCTGTTGACCCCGGGAAATATTGAGGAGCTCAAGAGGGACTATGCAGGTTGGAGAACCGTGAAGCCCCTCTTTGAGTCCCCAGCGGACTAGTGGGAAACAGTAAAAGGGAACATCAAGAGGTTCTTCATCCTCAAAGGTGTTCAGGAGGTGAGAGAGAGGCGGGGAAAACTGTCCCAGCTCCAAGAAAGTATGCAGAACCTGCTCCTGCTGCAGACGATGGGAGTGGATGTCATGGAGGACCTCAAGGAGGTGAAGGGCCAGCAAGCCTCGCTCTTTGCTTCGGAGGCCTCCAAGATAATCTTCCGGTCCAGGGTCCGCTCGGTGGCGCAGGACGAGATGTGCTCACGTTTCTTCTTCCAGAAGGTACACAAAGAGAGCTCTGTGCTCAGCAGACTGAAGGAAGAAGATGGCTCGATAACGTCATCTCAGGCTGACGTCATGAGGATCAGTAAATCCTTCTATGCCAGTCTGTACGACGCGAAGCCGACCAACAGCACGGCCTCCCAGTCGTTCCTGTCCTCTATCACGGAGGTCTTAGACGACAGAACACGGGAGAGGCTGGACCAGCCGCTATCTCTGGATGAGCTGACCAAGGCCCTCGAGTCCTTCGAAAAGAATAAAACTCCCGGAAGCGACGGCTTACCGGTCGAGCTCTATTCCGCTCTGTGGGACATGATTGGCCAGGACCTGCTGGAGGTGCATATCAGTATGCTTCGGGCAGGTACCATGAGTGAATCCATGACGAAAGGCATCATCACCCTCATCTACAAGCGGAAGCGGGAGAGGGAAGAACTCAAAAATTGGAGACCAATCTCACTGTTGAATGTGGATTACAAAATTCTGTCAAAGGTAATCGCCAACTGGGTCAGGTCTGCTCTGGGGTCGGTGATTCACCCTGACCAAACCTGTGCTGTGCCGGGCAGGAAGATCGCTGAGAGTCTCGCACTCCTCAGGGATACGATCGCCTACGTGCAGGACAGAAGGGTTGGACACCTGCCTGATCAGCCTGGACCAGGAGAAAGCCTTTGACAGGATATCACACACGTATATGAGAGATGTTCTCTCCAAAATGGGCTTTGGGGAGGGAATCTGCAATTGGATCAGACTGCTCTACACCAACATTGTCAGTGCAGTTTCAATCAATGGGTGGGAATCAGATAGCTTCCCAGTCAGATGTGGAGTCAGGCAGGGCTGCCCTCTCTCTCCTGCCTTGTTTGTGTGCTGCATAGAGCCATTTGCCGAGTCCATCAGGAAGGATGTGAGCCTGAGAGGGGTGACTATTCCTGGCAGCGGGGGCCTGCAGGTTAAGGCCTCCCTGTACATGGATGACGTCGCCGTTTTCTGCTCGGATCCGCTGTCCGTGCGCAGACTCATGTGCATATGTGACCAGTTCGAACGGGCCTCGGGGGCCAAAGTAAACAGAGGCAAGAGCGAGGCCATGCTCTTCGGGAACTGGGCCGACCAATCCTTGATCCCCTTCACCGTCAGGACCGACCACCTGAAGGTGCAGGGTGTTTGGTTCGGGGGGGCTGGGCATGCGCCAAGTCTTGGGAGGAGCGTATCAGCAAAGTGAGGCAGAAACTGGGCAGATGGAAGCTATGGTCGCTCTCCATCGCGGCAAAAAAACCTGGTCATCAGGTGTGAGGCACTGTCATTGCTATTATACGTGGCACAGGTCTGGCCTATTCGCAGAACCTGTGCCGCTGCAGTCACCTGGGCCATCTTCCAGTTTATATGGAGGTCAAAGATGGACTGGGTCTGAAGGGACTCGCTGTGCAAAGATCTGGGCAATGGGGGAAAAAATACACCCAATGCCACCCTCACCCTGATGGCCACCTTTGTGTGTGGCTGCATCAAGCTGTGCGTGGATTCCTGGTACGCAAACACCATGTGTCACTACGTACTGAGGTTCTACCTGTCCCCGGTGTTGCGAAGGATGGGCCTGGCCTCGCTGCCGCGGAACGCTCCGAGTAGTTGGACCGTTCCGTAGCACCTGTCCTTCGTGGAGAAGTTTATGAAGAAAAACACCTTTGACCACAAGTCCATCAGAAAGTGGTCAGCACGTAGTGTCCTTGAGACCCTTCGGGAAAAGGAGAGGGCGGATCCTATCGAGCGGTTCCCTGAGCAGACTGTCAAAGCCATTTGGCAGAATGCCTCATCGCCAGAACTTTCCAACAAGCACCAAGACATGGCTTGGCTGGTGGTGAGAAGGGCTCTACCTGTGAGATCCTTTATGCACACCCGGACTCTCAGCCGCACCGCACGCTGCGGGGGGGACGAGACTGTCACACACCTCCTTCTGGAATGTGCCTACGCAGAAGAAGTCTGGAGAGGAATGCAGTGGTGTTTGTCGAGGTTCGTCCCGAGCAGCGCCGTGACGCGGGACTCCGTGCTCTACGGCCTGTTCCCTGGGACGCACACCGAGACGAACATCAACTGTGCCTGGAGGATCATCAACTTGGTGAAGGACGCTCTCTGGGTGGTCCGAAACCTGTTGATCTTCCAGCTGAAGGAGTTGACCCTGACTGACATTCCAAGGTCCAGGACTACGTGTTGAGGGACGCGCTGAAGCTTGGGGCAGCTGCCGCCAAGGCGCGGTGGGGAAAGACCACCGTGTAACATCTGCTTGCCTATAGAAGAACAGGGGGCCCACACAGTCATTTGGGCTCCGCTGACACCTCAGCAATAAAATGTAATCGTACAGACCTGTAAATAGGAATGATTACTCTGTTTTCGGTATGCAAACAAATGGAATGTTTACATATGTATGGCATGTCCAGTTGTACAGATCATCAAAGTATTTTATGAATAAAGTATATTTTTGAAATAAAAAAAAACTGCTGTGTTTTATTGGTGATTATTGGTAAGGACAGTTGTAGTCTTATTGAGGGAGTCCCCTCCCTCAATGACAATTGAAGTTTCAGTTCAACATTAGGTTGTGATAAATCATCAAACAAAATTAATATCCTATGGTTAATATCTGTGTCTTTGGATTTGGCCATTATTCGTGCATTAGGAGTTTTTTTTTCATTTGAATATACAAGACCTTTTAAGGCAGCTCCAGTTATTTCACGACCTTTGCATTGTAAATGGGCAATGACTGGTCAGGACCACTTAAGAATCCTCATCTTGGATTTAAATTAAGGGACTAAAACCAGATAAGTATAGAGGATTTCAAAGTTGGGAACTGTATACATTTTACATTTTCAATATTAAATACTGAATAAATGAATTTCCAAAATAAAATGTTGCATGTTATTCAGATATATATTGTAAAAATAATGATCATCAACACAGAGGAGATCTGCTCTCAAAACAAGACAAAGAAAACTAAGCTCTGTTGATCCTCCAATGTCCACAAAATAAATGAAAACTTCTTTTCCGGACTCTTCTTCAGCTGGATCCCCACTCAGTAATGCATAAAGTATGCTTGGTACCACTCCACTCAGTGATCTCGCCAAAAACAAAATCCAAACTGAATTCTATCCATATCATTAGGTGTCCCTAACAAATGAAAAAGGACGCCTGCTGACTTAAGCAGGCACTGCTGACACCCAGCATTGCACCCTTTGGACAATAGGGATAGCCAAACATATCGAGGAACAGGGTGGTAAATCAATCACTGTTTCTTTTGTAGCATCACTGCCCCATTGCCAGTCGTTCCTGTTCCCTATCACGGAGGTCTTGCCATGGAGTTAGCGGGCTCCATAATGTCACAGCCATATGATACAGTGACCAGGACAAGTGAATGAGACAAATCACCTATTTAGTTATTCTCCTCTTGCAATTTTTGATCAGCTGAAAATTCAAATCCTAAAACTAGCTTTCAGATTATGACAATCAAGAGTCCAAAATGTATTGTTAGGAACAGGCTTTAAAGTTAGACAAACATAAATTGGTTAAATAAGGTAAAAATGAAAATAGAGGCAAGGAGATCAAGTACAGAAGGGAAGAGAATGATGCAATAAGAAGAATAAAGCAGCAGAGTACAGTTTTTAAAATGTCTTAGTCACTTGTTGGGTTCCCACCCTGAATTACAGATAATGATTATCTTATTTATTATTTTATAATAATATTTTATAATATTTATAATAATCCATTATATTAGCCCAAATCAAAATTATTTGGCGGGGTCGCTTGTTTTTATCCCTTTACACATTGTCAGTGACCTGTCCCATTGCCTCATGGTTAATTTAAAACATGGCTGCATTAATTCATTGTTAATTAAAGAATGGGAAGCTACCTTACTGGCTAGTTGAAGAAATTCTGCATGTGATTGGGGGATAGAGATATAGCAGATGGAACTCCCAAAAGCTGGGGAGGTGACTGTGAATGGGTATATAAAAAGGGACATGAGAAAACAGTGTAAGGACACTAAGGCTGCAGAATATATAAACAAGTTTAAAGCAACAATACCACAAAATAAAGAACTTAGATCCTACACGGAACTCCGAGCCTATGTCTGGCATACCGACACTTTTTGAGGATTGGGATTATGTTCTTGTATACCCACAGAGCACCTAACATCTCCTGATTGTCCCCAGCTTTAATTTTAAACCACCCACTTGTTGCAAACCTTTCCTTCTTTTGGAAATGAAGCATTCAGTCTTCATAGCCAATATCATGGTGATAAGTGGCCTGTGCAGTCCTAAACCAGGTCCCATCACAGGAACTAGAGTTATGTTAATGAACCATGCCCCTGACTGCAAGACCAAACTGGCCAAATTTGCTCAATATGTCCAAGGGTGATACAAATGTAAATGCAGTAAAATTCTGGGAGAAACCTGAATATGAATGGCTTGTGTTACAAGACTGGAAGATTTGCCTATCTGTCTGATGTTTTTGCAATGTTTTCCACCTGGAGTCACTGACAGGACCTAGACCAACTTTACGAAACAGTTCAGGAATTTCGAGTCGCAAATGAGGTGAGTGGTGGTTTCCTATTGGGATGGCCAGTACCAGACTGAACCATGATGCAAGTTACAGGTAAAACCAATTGTATCCAGCGCCCACGTGATCCTAAATGCCGTATGCCAGCCCTGAAAGTGTTGATTGGAACCAGGATACCCACTGGGGGTGGAACTACCTCATGTGCCCACCAGACTAGCACTGCTGGACAACCTTTTCCCGAGGGAATTCTGAAAATGGGGACAGGCAGGCCCCAGTATTTCACCTTTGAGACTGGCAACAAGACAGCAAAATCCCCCAGGGACAAATGCCTGGCCCTTGCTTTAACTGTTGAAAAGTGGCCAATGGGGAGTAATGTACCTCGGTGCTGACGTTGGGAATAGACATGTTTTCATCCTATCAAAAGGAAAATCTACTAATATGCACTGATTCTTCATTGTGCTTTTAATATGATCCACGATTTTGGAGCCTTGTGGGAACATTGAAGACTTCTAACCTCAAGGGGGCAGTGTTATAGTAATGTTACTTTGTCCAATCAATCTGACAATTATCAATATGTTCGGCTCATGCTGAAGAAACTGATACTGTTTCTAAAGCAGTACGCAAGTAGATGCAGCTGCCAAGCAGGCAGCCTTACACCCCAAACTTCTGATCCCATTGGGTCCCTAGCAAAACCCAGTTAGACACAGTATAAGAACGTGTATGCCAGACCTGGGTAAGGTGCAGAAATCATGGAGGAATGAGACTGTCTGTTCAGTGCCAATTCACAATGTAGAGGTTGATTTCTGTATTGCTTACTGACTGTAATCATACAGGTTTAGTGTTTGGATTGCTTTCCATATTGTTTAGAAATTTGGAAGTAATTTGCAAATTTCCATTTCTGCAATAATTACAGGTACTTTATATTATAATGTACTACTGACTGAATTATCAAGTGATTTGGTTTCATACGTAGACGCTAAGCCTAAATGTCTTTGCTTTGTGTATGGAGTTTATAAGAATGCACATTGGTTGATTTGATTTATCTTTGGATTGGGCTGTTAGATCTAAGAAGGAGTGTCTGGCTGAGCTATTATCTTCACTTAAATATTTGATACTGAACAGTGATGGTTTATAATTTTAAGACGGTACCAATATCTAAATTCTAGGGTTAGCTCAATGTTAGAAAATTTCAGTGTGGATTGAAAGCTTTGTGTCATGTTACCATAATTTGGGGGCAGCGTTGCCCTCCATGCAATATTCATCACCAACTTCTCTGCTCAAAATCATCATCTGGTTTCTACACTTAATTCTAAATACTGTCAACTACAGCTGTAGCTCAGGCCATTTGATTGGGCTAAAGATTAATGTATGTTTTTTTTAGAGAATACAATATATTGCAGGACTAATCTAAATTTTAGGTTATATTGATGTTTTTAGTAGCAAAACTTCGAGGAGTATTACATCTTAGCAAAGCTGGATTTTTAAAAAATAGGTTTGCTTAATTCACCCATGCCTGGGCTCCTCTGTATAAAGTGAGAAAATAATGGGTAGGAAAGGAATCTTGAGTGCAGAGTTTAAAATGAACGAGCCTTTTGCCAGTATGGGCAATATACTTAGTCAAGTGGGCTATTTGAACTTGATTAATTTGAGAATTATTTAGTTCAAAATTGCTGTTAGCCTGCTAAAGAGCACAAATTAGGGCCTCAAATAGGGTACTCCCTCAATACTCAAACCAGAATATGGGTGACTCTTACGAGATGAGTTTGTGTTCCTTCTTTGCTGCTGCCTTTTTAATTGATTATGAGTATATTGTATATACAAGGAGGAAACGGTTTATATTGTATTACAATGGACACTCCGCGGCCTCCTACCTTGCAAGGGGGAGATGATAAAGATCAAACTTGACCTGCTGTGTGGACTTGCCATTGCCAGCATTGGTGCATAAGAAGGGACAGTGTACCTGTGCGATCCTGAGCAAACAGAGACTGTGTACCAACTACGCCAGGAAGATGTCCTTGTGTGCTGAGAAACTGAATGTTACCAGGAATGACCATTGCAGTGATCAACTGCATCAAAAAGATTGACCAGTTAATTTACAGAACAAGTCTAGATGGTCTTTGCCCTGTAAAGGTGTTGTGTGCCAGTTGATTACATTTGTACAATGGGCATCCCTGGTAAGCCTTTGTTAAAATAAACAAAGGGGGGATGTTATCCTTCACTAGCAATATGTTTCTAAAAACCCACAATAAAATATTTGGAGAGGATGAGGTAGTATGTTTTGCCCTTACTTCAGCAAGAGACTCCCTGACCCCGTTTATCCTTCCAACTCCTAACATGGGGGTATAGAATAGTTCTAAAGCATTTACAGGATTATGGACTTCATCCAATAAGTCGCAATATCCTATCCAAATTGCTACAATGGTAAGGAATGAGGAAGATGCACTTATGTAAAAGTGCCTAAAATTATCCCCTGTACTATGATTAAATGTATCAGTCATCACTGCTTCCTTGAAGGACCTTGCATCTCATGTGTATGCCTTAAGGAGAAATGTGTC
The DNA here is from genome assembly GCF_037043375.1 of Chiloscyllium plagiosum. NCBI lineage: Eukaryota > Metazoa > Chordata > Chondrichthyes > Orectolobiformes > Hemiscylliidae > Chiloscyllium > Chiloscyllium plagiosum. Next base: position 115,073,714 of record NW_028270147.1, read on the forward strand.
TCGATTACCACTGGTATTCAAACCCTTTGTAAGGTGGGTAACAACACCCACCTTCGTTATGATACCTCGAATGGCACTAATATTTTCCCAATTATTGGATGGGTAGAACTATTCTGGGATGTCGACCACGTCCCTTATCAAGAAACCCACCTCATTCTACTAAATAATTTTCAGCCTTTACGTTCGGGGTCAAATTATGTAATCATGAATTACACAGGTACTCCAGGAAGTTACAAAGATAGGCCCGCTTCTTATTGGAAAGGTCCTTCCATTATCTACACTAAACCTGGATATTATTTTTTCAGTTACAATAAGGCGTATACCTACCTTGTCCTGAATAAAGCAGGTACACATCATGATGTAGCTGTAGGAACACTATTTCCAACTACTGTTCCTTGTCCAATTACCTGACAACAAGACTCAAATTCCCTGATTAAACATTCAGTTTCTCCTGACTTTTGTGCAGAATGGAAGAATGCAAGGGTTCTATCAAAAAATAAAACTCACTCATTGGCATATGCAGCTCTTAGTGTTCTTTCTGTAGGAGGGTCTTCAGGAGTTATTAGTCATCAAAACCATAATTATCTCATTTGTGGTCTCACGATTTCATGAAATGAGACAACTGCTGCCCTAATAGGAATTAGGGACATGCTTTCAGAATTGTGCCTATTTACCCAACAAAACCGCTATGCACTTGTGAAGGAAGGTAGAGTTTGCACCATAGTCAAAGGAAAGTGTATCATGGGGGTCACTTATTTCATCGAAAACATTACTAGGCATAGAGACAGCATCCACACTTTTGTCAACCAAATGAATGAAGGTGCAGGATTGGGAGATTGGGGTTTTGGCTCATGGTACAACTGGCTAATCAATATGGCTATGTATGCTGCTATTGTTTTAGTTGGTCTTTTTGTTGGTATTGCTATTGTTAAGAGTATTATTGCTAAAATATTAATTTCTATTGACAACATTGACTCCACCCAGAGAATGTTTCTTCTCCACTTAGATGATAATGAGAAGCATCATCGCCTGCCCCTGAATCATCTTCGGTGGAAGAGAAAATATTGCAGTCTTTCGCTGCTATTGAATTGGATTAATTTGATCCATGCCCTTATGGTGTGGTCATAGAATGACAAAGGGGGGAATGAGGATCTAAAATTTGAATTTAGGCTGTTGTCAGAAGCAACAAGTATGTGTAGATTTTTATTAACCACAAAATGGATTTTCAATTTAAAATAACACAACAAAATGGCTGAAAGTAATGATTTGACTCTTGTGAACGTATGCTGCTGCTTTGCTGGGTTAAGCTAAATACAAGAGAAGAGAATACAATGGATTTTTCAAAATTAGGAATTATATTTGTGGGCGGCACGGTGGCACTGCTGCCTCACAGCGCCAGAGACCTGGGTTCAATTCCCGACTCAGGGGACTGACTGTGTGGAGTTTGCTCATTCTCCCCGTGTCTGCGTGGGTTTCCTCCGGGTGCTCCGGTTTCCTCCCACAGTCCAAAGACGTGCAGGTCAGGTGAATTGGCCATGCTAAATTGCCCGTAGTGTTAGGTAAGGGGTAAATGTAGGGGCATGGGTGGTTTGCGCTTCGGCGGGTCGGTGTGGACTTGTTGGGCCGAAGGGTCTGTTTCCACGCTGTAATGTAATCTAATCTAAGACAGTGATTTGGTATTTGAACTAATCCTGAACGAGCAAACCTGCGGTGATTCTGTGAATATAACAATCTGTTTCCCAGGGAATATCATTGGACTGGCCTGTTGGCAATCATATCACTTTATTATGGTTGATTGTACTTTCCTTGTAATTAAGAACCCTTTCCCAGGAAATATCATTGGAGTAACCTGCTGTAAATCATGTCAACTTATTATATGTGATTGGTCTTTTCTTGTAATTAAGGCTGTCCTATCTCTTAAGAAACATATAAATAATGTGTAATTTTTGAATATAATTGTGCCATTTCTCCACGGAACACAGAAGCTTTCAACCTCCGTGTTGCTGGCCAAATCTGCGCCAGGCTGCCTTAATTTATTAAACTGGTAACCTTGCTTTAACCAGACCGTACTCCTAGTGATTCTTTTGACCGATCATGAGACCGAGGGGTCCTGCAAGGGGGTCTACATCATCATTGGGATCTGAACAAAAAAGCCCATGAAACTCCATGTCATGTTCATGAATGTTCTTTGGGCAAGGGAACCCAGTCATCACCTGATCTTGTGACTCCAGTCTCACACTGACTCAATTAATTCTTAACGGCCCCATGATCTGGTTCAGCAAAGAACTCAGTCTGAGCAACTGGAGGTGGGAAATACATTTGAGGCTTATCACTGGCATTCATGCTCTGAGAAGGAATAGTGTCTGCCTTTTAGCCTCTTAAGCACCACACTCTCATTGTTCTGGGTCTCTAGGCCTCTCACATTAATTCATTAAGTGATGGCAATATGCGAAGAGCTTTTATTTTGAACTCTAAGTTCTCTTTTCCCCGCGATTCTCGCCTCTTCACCTCCACCCAAAAAAGCTTTGCTGTGCAGAGTGTGAGCTCTCTTTGTTCTCTGAGGCCTCGCTCTGTCTCTGTTTGCCTCCCTTCCAACTGAAGACAAAATGTATGTTTCCAAAACCCTGTGGAGATAAGAAGACAGATGAGAAAAATAATGTAACGAGAGTTGAGTTGGGTTTGTTAAAGAAAATAATGTTTGTTTTGAAATGATACTTTTGTCAGTGAGTGACAAAGGAAAGATGGGGGTCCAGGATTGCTGCAGCCACTGCCAGAACATAGGACCCAGGAGCAGGAGCAGGCCTTTTGGGAGCTGCTGTGCCAATGAAGAAGATCACTGCTCATCTGGGTGTGGTCTCAGCTGCACTTTCTGCTTCCCCCAATATACTTAACTGCCATCTTCATCAAAAATCTGTCTACCTCAACCTTGAGTAAACTCAATGACCCAACCTCCATTCCCATGTAGAGAAGAGAATCCCACAGACTGTCGACCCTCAGCCATCAAAACAAAACCTCCTGGTTTTAAACGGGAGACTGCTTTGTGTTAAATTGACCCTCTAGTTCTTGTCTGCCCTATAACAGGAACCATCCTCTCAGTATCCAGCCTGTCATGTCACCTTAAGACCTGAAACTGTTAATGAGAGCAAACAGGTTGCTGAATGAGGCTTTTCCTCTGGAAATGATTAACAATGTTGATGTAAACTGTTTTCTCCAGTGCCAGAGTTCAGAACAAGAGGGTTGTTAAAATTAAAATTAGGATGATTTCAGGGAGAACTCCTTCTGAAAAAGTGTGAAAATCCGGAACTCGCAATTGGAAAAGCTGTCAAGGCCAGGGTTCGATGTTCGTTCGCTCAGGACAGTAAGGTTTACAGAACTAAGGGGGAATGTGTTCCAGGTTAGCCATGGCCTAACTGACTGGGGAATTTGGTCAAAACAGATGATAATTTATTTAACATAAACTTTAACAATAAATCTATATTAACCTGACTGTACAAGGCATAATTTCAAAGTTTTCTGATGATATAAAACATTGAAGTATTGTGGCTTATGAAGATGATAGTGTTGAACTTCAAAAATGATGTAGGTAAGTTAATGGAATGAGCAGATGATTGCAGATACAATTTAATGGAAAGAGATGTCACTGATTCATTTTGGAAGGAAAATGTGGTGAGACAAATCAAATTAAAGGATACAAATATGGATAGCTGTAGGGGCAGTGGGACCTGGATGTTTATGTGCATTAGTCACTGAAGGTGTCAGCACAGGCAGCTGTTTTCATGAGAGAGCAGCTGATAAAGCAGATGCCATATCAACATTAGCATAGAATACAGTCTGGATGTGAAAAAAATGTTACGTTTTCGGGGGTAATACAAAACTAAGTTCCCTCATTTAAGAATGAGAAAAGCAGAATTCTTTGTCTCGCATACAGTCATAGGTCTTTGAAACTCTTGTTCAAAAGGTCAACTGAAATCTCTGAATACTTGTAATGAAGAATTAGACAGCCTTTCATCCCTTGCTTATCAGTAATCCATCAGAGTTAGGCAAGAATGTGGAGTAATCAGATCCGCCATGTGGAACAGGATCAAGAGGATGAATCTGCTTCATCTGCCCCTAATTCACATAATTGTGTGTCTCTAAAAGCCAGGAAGATGTGCTCAGCTATATGACAAGTTGGTTTGGCCTCAACTGATGTATGAAGTCCAGTTACACGGTTGAAAGAGCAGCCCCTTGAAAGTTTGTGATTTTCTATAAACCAGCTGAAGTGGCTGCAGGTTTGTGTGGGCGCAAATGGAACGGGACTTTACCCATAATCCTCAACAGCAGGGCAAGCGCTTTCTCGCCACTAGAGGGCAGCTGCTTCACTGTCCCTGAACAGTAAAAAAGAAACTGCAAAGATGCAGACAGAGTGTACAGCTTCAGAAGCAGGGCACTTATCGTACCACAATGAAAATGACCCCTGTGATAAGAAAAGTACTTTGGTGTAACTTGTGATTGTCTTCACAGTGTGCTGTTTGGTTGATTCTGTGATACAAATGGACAATATCAGTATCAAGGGGCACAAAGTATATTTCCTCCTCTAACCCCTTTCCAAAACACCCTCTCAATCTTGCTTTACTCCTTTTTGACTCTTCTACAATTGTCCTGTTACCTCACTCCATCCCGGTCCCAGAGGAATTGATGGCCGGAGTTCATGACCCCGCACTGTGTGAAGGTTGGTGTGAAGTGAGGCCAGTGTGTTGGAGCTTGGGCTCCTGCCTCAGGCCCAGGTGTAGGGGCCTGTTCAACAATCTGCACAATGTGCTTTTTCTCTTTCTGACCGTACTGGAGTTTTCAAGCTGCAGTAACTTGCTGGCAACAAACTGTCTTGTCTAAAGTGCTCCCGGCACTGGACAGATCTCTGCTGTTGGGTTTTTTTCTCTCTCTCAGGGGCCTGCTCTGTATTCAGTGCTTGTTATCATTAGTGTGTTAGAGTTTATATGTCAGCTGTTGCTTCCTTGCTATGGTACTGAAAAAAAGTCATCCATGCCTCTTGAGATTTAAATACTCCTTCTTCATGAAAGTGTTTGGCAGACTTTTTAACATCATTTAACAAACTAATGATGGGAATGCATCAGTGTTGTTTATGGCTGGGAGCATTTAACATCATGGTCCTAGTTTTTAATGGATCCTCACTTGTGGTAATACAGTTTGCAATGTTTCTCTCCCCTTTCATGTTATTAAAAGGCTTTGAATAGTGTTATGCTGAGGACAGTGCAACTTCAACACCGTGTGACGGAGTGGGTGGCAGAATTCCCATCTCATTATTGTCCAGCTTTCAAAGAAAATGCTGTGGTCTCTGAAATTAGATTGTACCCAGGTTTTATGCATATTGTGTTTGAATTTCATTTTTGGAATGCCAATTTTCATAAAAATATCCTGTTCGGTTTTGTAGCTCAGTAGTTATGTTTATTCCATGAGATACTGAGAGTTTACACAACTCTCCATTTGCCTGTGATCCAGTTGTTGGCTGAAGCCGCTGGTTGTTCAGTGAGTCCAAGCCATTGTCTTGCTCTCTGTAGTTATACCATCAACTTGGTTTCTCAGTGTGAGCCAGGAGACCACTGCGTGGTGACTTCCTGTCCCACTGTCGGGGTAAAGGCAAGTGAGAACTGTCAAGGTTAATCCCATCATGAACATCAGAACACTATATTCAGCTGGAACAACATCCACTGACTAATTTCTTTGGCCGCCATTGCAGTAAAAGCAAATCTCTCCATTTGCCAGCACAAAGAGAAAGTGTTCGTCAGATTCCCTGGTGTGTGATGGTTTAGCCCAATAGGAGCAGCACTGGTAGATCATGCTGTATCAGCCTGGACAGAAACCTGGGCAATCTCCAAATGAAAGGATGACCTTCAGTGGATCTGCTACGACAGGAAATATAGGATTGGAATCCTTGTTACTGAATCAACTCATCAAACCTAAATACAACTGAGAAAATATAAACCAAACCAATTTCCCAGGGCATATGTCACAAGTAGGGAACACACAGTTTCTGTCCCCTGTCTTTCGGGAGCGTCGCTTTTCCTGTCCCACCTCTGTCTGTGGGGTACCATTTCTATCATCCTTTCTGTCTGAGAATATCGCTGTTCCTGTCCCCACTATCTTAGGGAGAGTTTGGGGGTGTCACATCCATCCATTTTGTTCGTTCCATTTACTCTCATGAAATGGGTAATCCCTGCTTCACTATGTGTGTGTAAGCCACGTGTGAAAGCCCAGCACAGCTCACCCTTCATCTCAATCAGAACACAGCGTTGGTCAGTACTGTCTGGACCCAGAACAATAACACTGACTAACTGGAGACAACTCAGATCAAGTCCCAATGAGACTGCTATTGACCTTCACCCTCAAAGCCCACTGAGGAGGTGGTCATTAATCCCAGTGTTGTCACAGAGTAAGTTCTCCCAGAGATTCATGATTCATTCTAGATTTTACACAAGTCTGTGATGTTGTTAGGAGACAGGTGGGAAGGCATAGAGATAAAATATAAAAGGAGAGAGAATTATATTTTTGTTATACCATCCTTGAACTTAAGATGTTCGAAAATATTTTATAGCCAATGGAATCCTTCCAAAAACCAGACATTGTTGTAATGTGGGAACTGTGACAGCCTGGGCAATGCAGATCTTTTGGTAGCACCACCCAGAGACTGGAGGCTGCTACTGCAGGCAGGCGACAAACCGGCTCTGCTGTGAGGGAGGGACACTGAGGCAGGTAAGGACATGGGAAATAGGAGTTGGAAGAAGACTCCAACGGCTGTCCATCCTTTCCTAAATACAGAGACCAAAATTGTACACAATACCCCAGATGCAGCCTCACTAACACCCTGTACAGTTTTAACAAGACTTCTCTACTTCAAAATTCCAACCCCCAGCAATAAAGGTGAAAATTCCATTCGCCTTCTCAATTACTTGCTGTACCTGCACTAACTTTCTGTGTTTCATGCACAATACTACCCAGATCACTCTGTACTGCACTTTGTTGGAATCTCTCACTATTTAACTAATAGTCGGCCTTTAGATTATTCCGACCCAAGTGCATGGTCTCACACTTTCTGACATTAAATTCCATCCACTGTGTATTAGTGTTTCATTTCCAGTTTGGTCTTCTCTCTTTGATTGACCGTCTCAATGTATCTATCTGTAGCATGCCCCATTCCCATATTTTTGTGAGCCCGACCCTTGATTGTCTAACCCTTTCCTGCTGGTTCCATTCAATGACAGGCAGGAGGCTGGAAGAACACAGCAAGTCAGGCAGCATCAGGCGGTGGAGAAGCTGATGTTTTGGGCGTAACCCTTCTTCAGGAATGGGGGTGGGTGTTAGGGGAAGCTGCAGATAAAGAGGTGGCGGGGGACAGGATGATGAAGTGGGGATCAGTGATGACAGGTGGAGGGTATGACCTGGTTGGTCAATGGGAGGAATGAATCTGGTAGGTGTAAGGGAGTAGTGGAAGGGAGGGAGAGGTGCTGGGAAGGGAGTCAGGGGATGGGAAGGGAGTTTATTTGAAATTGGAGAACTCAATGTTGAGTCATCTGGGCTGTATGCTGCCAGAAGGAAGATGAGATGTTGTTCCTCCATTTTGTGGTTTGGTTCATTGTGGCAATGGAGGAGGCCGATGATGGTCATGTCAAAAATGGAGTGGGAAGGGAATTAAAATGGGTGAAGACTGGTAGGACTGCTCGGCCCCTGCGGGTCCGGCTGAGATGTTCGGTGAAATGTTCCTCAGTTTACGTTTGCTCTTCCCAATGTAGAGAAGACCACATGGGGAACACCTGATGCAGTAATCTAGGTTGGAGGAGAAGCAGGTGAACCTCTGTCTCACCTGGAAGGACTGTTTGGGGCCCTGGATGGAGGTGTGGGATTGATGTACCAGCAGGTTTTGCATGTTTTCAGGTTCCAGGGGAAGGTACCGAGGGGTTCGGGATGGTTGCAGTGCGAGTGGCACAGATCAAGAATTATCGAAGGGAATGGTCCTTGTGGAAGGCAGCCAGGGGTGGGGAGAGGAAGATGTATTTGGTGGTGTGGTCTAGTTAGAGTTGATGGAAGTGTTTAAGAATGATGAGTTGGATTCAGAGATTGGTGGGGTGATAGGTGACGACAATAGGGACTCTGCCTTTATTGTATTTCGAGGGGGGTGGGTTTAGAGCAGTGAAACAGGAAATAGATGTGGTGCAGTGGATGGCAGAAGGAGGAAAAGCACATTGTTCGTAACAGTTGGACATCTGTGATCAGTGGAATATCTCCTCATCCAAGCAGATGAAGCAGATGGGGCAGAGGAATTGGAAGAAAGAGATGGAATTCTTACAGGATACTGGGTGGGAGGAGGTGTAGTCCAGTAAGATATGGGAGTCTGTGGGTTTGTAGTAAATGTCTGTCTGTAGATTATCACCAGAATTGGAAATGGAGAGGCCAAAAAAGGGGAGGGAGGTGTCCGAGATGGACCAAGGGAATTTGAGGACGGGGTGGAAGTTGTGGGCAAAGCCGATGAACTGCTCCAGTTCAGCCTGGGTGCAGGTCACTGCACTGATGCAGTCATTGATGTAATGGCGGAAGAGTTGGGGCACAGTGCCTGTGTAGATACTGAAGAGGGACTGTACAACATAGTCGATAAAGAAGCAGGCGTAGCTGGGGCCCAGCTGGGTGCCCATGGCCACCCCCTGGATTTGGAGGAAATGGGAGGAGTTAAAGTAAACGTTGTTGAGGGTGAGGACTAGCTCAGCAAGGTGGAGGAGGGTATTGGTGGAGGGGGACTGGATAGGTCTGTTTCAGAGGAAAAGGTGGAGGGCCTGGAGGCCATCCTTATTGGGTATGGATGTATATATATAAGGACTGCACATCCATAGTGGAGATAAAGTACTCAGGGCTGGGGATCTGGACGTTACTGAAGAGATGGAGGGTGTGGTTGGTGTAGCGGATGTAGGTGGGAAGTGCCTGAACCAAAGAGAAGAGGATGGAGTTGAGGTAAGATGAGAGGAGTTCGGTGGAACAGGAACATGCTGAGACAATGGGTCAGCTGGGGTAGCTGAACTTGTGGATCTTGAGGAGCAGATAGAACTGGGCATTGTGGGGCTGGAGGACTATGAGATTGGAGGCAATGGAGGGGAGATCACTGGAGGCAATGAGGGCACTGATAGTGCAAGTGATTTTAGCCAGATGGGTCACCGCGGGGTCATGGGCAAGGGAGAAGTAGGGCATGGAGTCGGAGAATTGGCGTTCGGCCTCTGTGACATTTAGGTCTGTTCTCCAGACTACCACCACCCCATCTTTGTCAGTGGGTTTGATAGTGAACCAGGAGTTGGTGCAGAGAGAGTGGAGCCCTCAATCAGAGGGGGGGTGGTTGGAGAGGGTGACGGGGGTGGGGGGGCGGGAGGTGGAGAAATTGAGGCGGCTGATGTCACTTCAGTGGTCAGCACTGAAGAGGTCTAGGATCTGTACACAGCTGGTGGTGGGGGATGGGGGGGTGTGACCAAATGGAGGAGGAAGTTTGGAGGTGGGAGGAGGGGTCCTCAGAGGGAGTTTGGGAGTTTTTGTTAAAGAAGAAGACACAGAGGTCGAGGCGGCGGAAGAAGAGCTCTGCGTCGTGGTGGGTGCGGGTTTCGTTGAGATGGGGACGGGCGGGAATGAATATGACCCCTTTCCTGAGGATGGACCTTTTGGCCTCAGAGAGTTTGAGGTCGGTGGGGGTGGGGGGAATAGTAAATATGGGCAAGGCTCGGGCGTGAGGTTTTTGGGGAAGGCCCAAGGTGGCTGAACGAGGGGAGAGGGAAGGGTGATGACATGTGGTGGGTGAGGGTTGATTGTGATATAGCATGGGGGAATGGGTGTGGGAGAGAAAGGAGATTGGGGCGGAGGTGGGTTGTGGAGTGAGGTGGGGGAATGGGAAGGTGGGGATGAGGTGAAGAGGGAGAAGTGGAGGGATAGGGTGCACTGTGCGGGTGTATGGGTGAGGAGGGAGAGTGAGTGTGCTGGATGGCTGCAGATAGGCAGTTGGACTCAGGGTGACTCTGGGAAATGTAGTCGGAGTCTGGGTTGCAGAGTGGGTAGGGTCAGAGGTGGATGCAAAAGCTGGAGCGAAGTCAAGGCCGGTCTAAATGTTTTGACCTGGGTTTGATTCCAGCCTCAGGCAACTGTCTATGTGGAGTTTGCACATTCTCCAAGTGTTTGCGTAGGTTTCCTCTGGTGCTCTGGTTTCCTCCCACAATCTAAAGACGTGCAGGTTAGGTGAATTGGCTGTGCTAAATTGCCCATAGTGATCAGGGATGTGTAGGTTAGGTTCATTAGTCAGGGGAAAAGTAGAGTAATGGGATAGGGGATTGGGTCTTGGGTGGGTTACTCTTCCAAGGATCAGTGTGTACTTGTTGGGCCAAATGGCCTGTTTCTCACAGTAGGGATTCTGTGACAATCCATTCCAGATTCCCACCACCCGCTGAGTGAAAAAGTTCTTCACCAAATCTCATTTGCGGTGTTCATAATGAAACCTTTCAAACCATTCATTTTGTCTAGTGCCATTTAGCTCTTGAGATCCTCATTCAATAAATGTTTTATTCTTTTATATATAATATGAGTTCCCTGACAGGGACAGTTAACCTTGTCCAATCAGGGAGTCCTGGCTGACAGGTGAAAAGGGGACTGTCAAACGGCGGTACTCGGACCCGACGTAGTGCACCAGTTGGAGGATGCTCAGGTGTGCGGTGGGATCCCGTCCGCGCTCTCCCCAGCCCGGACGGAATTTCACATTGGCCCCAAGGTCCCGTACCTCCCGCGGGAGCCTCTGCCCCGCAACCTGAGCCGCCTCTGAAATTTTAACTTTGTTTTGTTTAGGGATATAAAAAGAAGAACCCTGTACAGACTGCTGCTGCACACCGTCCACCTCTTCTCCCTCATCCACCGTCCGGACACGCCTTGGCGTGCCCATTTGCCACCGGGCGGTGGGGATCCCCAGTGGAGGGCTCTCTACGCGGGAGTCCTCCCCCTTTCTCTCGGGGATCTGGGGTGGAGGGTACTGCACGCAGCAGTCCCCTGCAACCGCAGGTTGCGGTGGTTCACGGACTCCCAGCCCAACTGCTTGTTCTGTGGCGCTGTGGAGTCCGTGGATCATGTATATATTGGGTGTGGGCGTTTGCACTCCCTTTTTGATTTCCTGAAAAACCTTCTCCTCTGTTTTTGGCTGCACTTCAGTCCCATGCTCCTGATCTTTGGGCACCCGGTACGGAGGAAGGAGGGCAGGTCCGAAGACCTCCTCGTGGGTCTGCTCCTGGGCCTGGCCAAACTGGCCATCAACAGGTCAAGGCAGCGGGCCGTGGAGGGGGTCGTTAGGGCCGACTGCCTGCCCCTCTTCCGCGGCTACGTTAGGGCCCGGGTGTCCTTGGAGAAGGAGCACGCGGCGTCGACCAACACCCTGGAGTTGTTCAGGGAGAGGTGGGCGCCGCAGGGAGTGGAGTGCATCATTTCTCCCTCCAATTCTATTTTGATTTAGTCCCTACCCTCCCCTTCACTGTTTTGATCACACAGCACTGCCCTTTGATGTGAGGGCAGTGTTTGTCACTGGCCACCCGGGTGTTTTCCTATCTTCCTGGTGGTGGAAATTGAATAAAGATTCGTGCACTTTGTGTCTTTCACTGTGTCTCACACCTGCGCGCACACACCATGGGTGCTGGGGATAAAATAAGCACTACCGCACTTAGAAAAAAATAAATAAACAGGAGATCCCTCCCCTTCACAAAAAAGGGCAAAAAAGGGCAAAGTCTTAGAGAGAATTGTAAGGGATAGGATTTATGCACATCTGGATAGGAATAATGTGATCAAGGATAGTCAGCATGGTTTTGTGAAGGGCAGGTCGTGCCTCACAAACCTTATTGAATTCTTTGAAAAGGTGACGAAGGAGGTTGATGAGGGGAAAGCGGTAGATGTGGTATATATGGATTTTAGTAAGGCGTTTGATAAGGTTCCCCATGGTAGGCTACTGCAGAAAATACGGAGATATGGCATTGAGGGTGAGTTGGAGGTTTGGATTAGGAATTGGCTGGATGGAAGAAGACAGAGGATAGTAGTTGATGGCAAAGTTTCTTCATGGAGTGCCGTCACTAGCGGTGTTCCGCAAGGATCTGTTTTGGGACCATTGCTGTTTGTCATTTTTATAAATGACCTGGAAGAGGGGTTAGAAGGTTGGGTGAGCAAGTTTGCGGATGATACGAAAGTCGGAGGAGTTGTTGACAGTGAGGAAGGATGTGGCAGGTTACAGCAGGATATAGAGAAGCTGCAGAGCTGGGCAGAAAGGTGGCAAATGGAATTCAATGTAGCTAAGTGTGAGGTGATTCACTTTGGGAAGAATAACAAAAAGATGGGGTACTGGGCTAATGGTCGGATACTTGGTAGTGTGGATGAGCAGAGGGATCTTGGTGTCCATGTACACAGATCTCTGAAAGTTGCCACCCAGGTAAATAGTGCGGTGAGGAAGGCATATGGCGTACTGGCTTTTATTGGTAGAGGAATTGAGTTCCGGAGTCCTGAGGTCATGATGCAGTTGTATAAGACTCTGGTGCGGCCGCATCTGGAATATTGTGTGCAGTTTTGGTCGCCATACTATAGGAAGGACGTGGAGGCACTGGAACGGGTGCAGAGGAGGTTTACCAGGATGTTGCCTGGTATGGAAGGAAGATCGTATGAGGAAAGACTGAGACACTTGGGGCTGTTTTCATTAGAGAAAAGAAGGTTTAGGGGTGACTTGATTGAGGTGTACAAGATGATTAGGGGGTTAGATAGGGTTGACAGTGTGAACCTTTTCCCGCGTATGGAGTCGGGTATTACAAGGGGGCATAGCTTTAAATTAAGGGGGGGTAGATATAGGACTGAAGTTAGGGGTAGGTTCTTCACTCAGCGAGTCGTAAGTTCATGGAATGCCCTGCCAGTAGCAGTGGTGGACTCTCCCTCTTTATGGGCATTTAAGCGGGCATTGGATAGGTATATGGAGGATAGTGGGTTAGTATAGGTTAGGTGGGCTTGGATCGGCGCAACATCGAGGGCCAAAGGGCCTGTACTGCACTGTATTCTTCTATGTTCTATGTTCTATGTAAAAGGGGACTGTCAAACGGCGGTGCTCGGACCCGACGTCGTGCACCAGTTGGAGGATGCTCAGGTGTGCGGTGGGATCCCGTCCGCGCTCACCCCAGCCCGGACGGAATTTCACATTGGCCCCAAGGTCCCGTACCTCCCGCGGGAGCCTGTTCCCACAACCTGAGCCGCCTCCGGAATTTTAATTTTGTCCCTTTTAAGGATGTAAAAAGGCTAGCCCTGTATCGACTGCTGCTGCACACCGTCCACCTCTTCTCCCTCAACCACCGTCCGGACATGCCTCGGCGTGCCCATTTGCTACCGGGCGGTGGGGATCCCCAGTGGAGGGCTCTCTCTGCGGGAGTCCTCCCCCTTTCTCTCGGGGATCTGGGGTAGAGGGTGCTGTGCATAGCAGTCCCCTGCAATTGCAAATTGCGGTGGTTTACGGACTCCCAGCTCAACTGCTTGTTCTGTGGTGCTGTGGAGTCCGTGGACCATGTATATATTGGGTGTGGGCGTTTGCACTCCTTTTTTGATTTTCTTAAACACCTCCTCCTCTGCTTTTGGTTCCACTTCAGTCCCACACTCCTGATCTTTGGGCACCCGGTACAGAGGAGGGAGTGCAGGTATGAAGACCTCCTCGTGGGTCTGCTCCTGGGCCTGGCCAAACTGGCCATAAACAGGTCCAGGCAGCGGGCCGTGGAGGGGGTCGTTAGGGCCGACTGCCTGCCCCTCTTCCGCGGTTACGTTAGAGCCCGGGTGTCCTTGGAGAAGGAGCATGCGGTCTCCACCAACACCCTGGAGTTGTTCACGGAGAGGGGGGCGCCGCAGGGAGTGGAGTGCATTATCTCCCCCTCCAACTCTATTTTGATTTAGTCCCTGCCCTCCCCTTCACTCTTTGATCACACAGCATTGCCCTTTCATGTGAAGGGCACTGCTTGTCACAGGACACTCGGGTGTTTCCTATCTTCCTGGTGGTGGAAACTGAATAAAGATTCGTACACCTTGTGTCTCTCACTGTGTCTCACACCTGCACACACACACACCATGGGCGCTTGGGATAAAACAAAACGACTCCAGTTAAGCGGTAGTGTGGGGGTAATAGAAAGAAAAGTAAACAGGAATGTCAGAGGTCTAAAAAAAAGAAAAGGGTGGTCATGGTGGTCATACCTGTCATAAATCCACTGCAACCTCTCTTGGGGCTGCAAGAATTTAACCTCCCTCCCTCAGACAGCTCTCCTCCCTGTAAGGTAATATTGCTGCTCCTAATTTTGGGCTAATTGACAACTGAAATACAACTGGGCAGGCAGCCACTCCTGCTCTGAATCTGTATCCAGAAAATCCCCTTGTAATTAGTGGGCGGCACGGTGGCACAGTGGTTAGCACTGCTGCCTCACAGCGCCAGAGACCCGGTTTCAATTCCCGACTGTGTGGAGTTTGCACATTCTCCCCGTGTCTGCGTGGGTTTCCTCCGGGTGCTCCGGTTTCGTCCCACAGTCACAAAGATGTGCGGGTCAGGTGAATTGGCCATGCTAAATTGCCCGTAGCCTTAGGTTAAAAAAGGGGTAAATGTAGGGGTATGGGTGGGTTACGCTTCGGCGGGTCGGTGTGGACTTGTTGGGCCGAAGGGCCTGTTTCCACACTGTAAGTAATCTAATCTAATCTAATTGGGCAACACATTAGGGAGCACAGTGCCCACTGCCTCTGAAATCCCTCCCTTACCGAGAATACACTCTCAGCTGCCATCTGAATTTACTATAAATTCTGTGTCCTGTCATACTGCCCCTGCAGCTACCTGATGAAGGAACAGCGCACCGAGTACTTCTACTTCCAAATAAACCTGTTTGACTCAAACCTGGTATTGTGTGATTTTTAATTTTGGCCATCTGAATGAACTGCCTCTCAGACTGAATCAGCTGAACTGTTTTTCATTCATGATTTGAGAAGATTAAAGCCTCATTTTCAATCCCCAGCACAAAGCCCATTTTCAATCCATCGCTCGGAGACATAGACCTCAGAGACACCTACAGGCAGCACAGAGTAACACACTCGCACTGAGAGAGACACCAACAGGTTGCACTAAGTAACACACACACTCTGAGAGACAGGCAGCACTGAGTAACATGGTCACACTCCATGCTGCCTGCAGGTGTCTCTCTGAGTAACACTGAGAGAGACACCTACAGGCAGCATAAAGTAAAACACTCGCACTCACACTGTGAGAGATGCAGCCAGCAATGTCTGTGAATGTCTGAAGATTGTTTCAGGGGCTACCCAACATGCTGCAGAGATTGCACAGTGCAATCCCATCAGCTGGGCCTGGAGGGAATGCGTCAGATTGTACTTATTGAGTCCTAACAACTTTCAGTTTCTGTTCTTTTTGGAATCTTGCGACCTGCATAAATTCCTGACCAAAGGGATCATTTGAAAATGATTAATGAATGATGATTGTAATAGATTGACAGGCCAAGCAACCAATTGTGACAATGACCTGCTGAAATGCAGCCAATCAACTGGGGGGGGGGGGGTGGAGGTCATCTATTTCCAAAGTACACAGAGACAGAGACTGAAGCTTCATCTTTTTTCCCTTTTTCCAGATTGACATTGACAGAAAAAAACCTGCAATTAACAGCCCAGACAGAGAAAGCTGCTCAAAATCACAACCACAATGGAGCTTAAGGAAAACACTTGTGGAGAATTGCTCAATAACATGAGAATTCTGTCCCTTTAAACAATGACCAAACCTTAAATTGGAACTGACAGCTCAGCAGGAAGAAGATTAGATTACTTACAGTGTGCAAACAGGCCCTTCGGCCCAACAAGTCCACACCGACCCGCCGAAGCACACCCACCCAGACCCATTCCCCTGCACCTAACACTACAGGCAATTTAGCACGGCCAATTCACCTAACCTGCACATTTTTGGACTGTTGGAGGAAACCGGAGCACCCAGAGGAAACCCAAGCAGGCACGAGGAGAATGTGCAAACTCCACACAGTCAGTCGCCTGAGGCAGGAATTGAACCCGGGTCTCTGGCGCTGTGAGGCAGCAGTGCTAACCACTATCTCACCGTGCCACCCAAAAGATCTGGTTTACTGAAGCAGAGACTTCTGAGGTTCACATTGTTTTGTACAGCTGACAGTCTTCAGCAACTTCAAGAGATTTTACTCGGCATACAGTCAACACTTCCCCATCAAACACTCCCCGGACAAGGACAGCATGAGGTTTGACATAGCGTAAAGTCTCTCGACATTGTCGCAGTGACTTACTTCAACATCCAAACCTCAGACATATCTCTGAGCAGTCCTGAGAAGGAAGAGAGTTGAAATTCAGTGCTAACAATGACCTTTGTCCTGCCAGCTCAGCCCTGTTCTAAGTAAAGTTGTGTCTCCTCTGTGGACTGTCTCAAACACTCTACACACATTCTGATCTCCTGATGCTCTTTCTGAGGGAGACGGGAGGGTCACGTGGGTGAGGGCACAGGAGAACCGAGCATTGGACTCCCAGTCAGACCCAGAGAGGGTCAGCAGGCTGCTGACACTGTAGGTGCTGTCCGAAGCTCGCAGGTAGTTGCTGGTCTGAACCCCGTCCGAAATGACTGCACCATCCTTCTTCCACTGCACCTCCAGCTCATCGGGATAGAAGTGATTGGCAAGGCACACCAGGGTGGCAGTGCCCTTGACATTGACCTGCTCCGGGGAGGTGGGCAGCAGGGTCAGCTTGAGCTGGGAGTTCTCACAGCCTGAAAGACAAGAGAAACAATTTTAATCCCTGCCAAACAAATGGATTTTGACTCTCAGTATATTCACTTTCAATACAATCTTATTGAACATTTGTAGTCAATACAGAATAAACCCCGACAAAAGAACAGGTATTGTTTAAATTGCTTCTTGGGATATGAGAGTCACTGCCAGGTCCAGCATTCATTGCCCATTCCTAATTGCCCCTGAGAGGGTGATGGTGAAAGAGAAGGGATAGTTTTGGACCATTGTTTATGGAATGAATATGGGCAGCTGGAAGGGCTATCAATGGGGGAGCATTTCAGTGACAGTGATCAGAACTCAGTGAGATTGAGAGGAGGGATGGAAATGGAGAACAATGGAGCAAGTGTAAAAAATTTCATTTGGGAATGAAATATTTTACTGAACTGTGCAGTGATTTAGCAAAAGTGGACTGAAACCAAGTACATGATGGAAAATCAGGGTCAGGGCAGTGGGAGGCCTCGAAAGATGAGACAGAGATTGTTCAGAATCTGTTCCCACAATGAGTAAGTGTGGAACTCCCAGATATAGACTCTCAGCCTGGGATGTCAAAAGGCAGCAGAGTAGGGAAGACCAAACAGGGAAGGTGATGTTGGTTATCTGGAGATCAAACCTGCAGAAAGCTGAGAGGAGGATAGAAAATGCAGGGGTGACATTGAACAGGACCTGAGGAAAGCAAAGATCTGACAGGATGAAATATGTTCAACTGAATCAGGGAAATCCCAACGAACAAGAGGATTGGGGGTCGTGTACTAACATGGATTGGGAACTGGTTGGCAGGCAGGACAGAAACAACAAGTCTTTTTCTGAATGGCAGGTAGTTACCAATTGTCATACTACAGGGGTCAGTCCATGGTACCCAGTTATTCATAATATACAATCATAGAATCATAGAGACCCAAAAGGCCCATCAGCCCATTGTGTCCATACTGGTCAAAAAACAACAACACAATAATTCTCATCCATTCTTCCAGCATGAGGGAATTAGATGTGGTATGTGTTCAAGAAGGAATTAGATATTGTTCTTAGGATTAAAGGGATCAAAGAATGTGGGGAGAAAGCAGGAACAGGGGATTGTGTTGGATGATCAGCCATGATCATATTGAATGGTGGAGCATTCGAGGTGTGTAAAATGATGAAGGCCCTGGTCAGAGTGGGTAGGAAGGACTGATTTCCATCAGCAGAGAAGCAATAGCTATGGGGAGAGATTGAAATGAATTGGGACAGGGTTTGAGGGGAGTTGAGGAGTAACTGTTTCCACCCAGAGGCTGGTGAGATCTGGGACTCACTGACTGAAAGGGTGGGAGAGGCCAAAACCATCATCACATTGAAAAAACACTTGGATATTCACTTGAAACAGCGAAACCTCCAGAGCTATGGAGCAAGAGCTGGAAAGTGGGATGGAGCTCAATACATCTTTAACAAACCTGCTATCACCCACAGATCAGGAGAACTTTATCCGAGAACATTGGAGCAGACTTGGATCCACACACTTCATTGGGTGTCCATGTGGAAGGTTCCAGATTACATTTCAAACCTTGCTGCACACCAATGGGCTGAGGTCAAGGGTGAGGCTAAAAAGAGTCTCACTGCCCCAGGGTCAGCCAAGGTCACTTCTCCTAATGACTCAATGACCCCTGGAAGATGAGAGTGCACGGACAATGGGTGAGGGCCAGGATCAGGAAGCGCCAACCTTAAAGAAAGACTTGAATTTGTGTAGCACCTGTCCCCAACTCAGGATGCCCCAATGGCTCTTTCCAGCAGACTGTGCACAGTAAGATCCCAAAAACATTATGATAATTAGCAGGGAAATAGATTTTTATTGATTTTGATTGGGGTATAAGTATTGACCAGGGCACGGTGGGGGGGGGGGGGGGGGGAACTGCCTGCTCTTCCTCCAATGGTGTCATGGAATGGCATCTTTCACAACTGAAGGATTCCCAGTTCATCCAAAAAAAAAGTATAGTTCCTTCAAAGTGGAGTTGCAGGTCGATAGTGTGGTGAAGATGTTGCTTGGTATGCTTTCCTTTATTGGGCAGTGCATTGAGTATTGGAGTTGGGAGCTGTTGCGGTTGTACAGCCCATTGATTAGGGCACTTTTGGAATATTGTGTGCAATTGTGGTCTCCCTGCTATAGGAAAAATGTTGTGAATCTTAAAATGCTTCAGAAAAGATTTACAACGATGTTGCCAGGGCTGGAGGGTTTGAGCTATCTGGAGAGGCTGAATAGGCTGAGGCTATTTTCTCTGCAACTTTGGAGGCTGAGGGGTGACAATATAGTGGTTCATAAAATCATGAGGGGCATAGATAAGGTGAATAGAGAAGATCTTTTCTCCAGAGTGGGGCAGTTGAAAACCAGAAGGCATAGGTTGAAGGTGACAGGGGAAAGATGTAAAAGGGACCGAAGGGCCAACCTTTTCATGCGGAGGGTGGTACATGTATGGAATGAGCTGCCAGAGGAAGTGGTGGAGGCTGGTAGAATTACAGCATTTAAAAGGCATCTGGATGGGTATATGAATAGGAAGAGTTCAGAGGGATGTGGGCTAAATGCTGGCAAAGGGGACTAGAATCATTTCGGATATCTGGTCAGCATTGATGAGTTGGATTGAAGGGTTGGTTTCCGTGCTGTACAAATCTCTGACTCTAACTGAAGTTCAATTGAACCCTTAACACCTCAGGCTCTCCCAAAGACATTTATAGACAGTTTTGTTTGAAAACCAGTCACTGTTACAATGTCGAGAAAGTGGCAGCCAGTTTCTACTCAGCAAGATCCCATGAAAAGCAATGAGGTCAAAGACCACTGTTAATGATGCTGGTTCAAAGATAAATATTGTCCTGAACTCAACCCAAAGACCCAATAATTGGGTTCAGTTGGATGGAAAATGAGGAAATGGAGTGGGAAAGAGCAGGTAGGTTGCTGGCTAGTGATGGGATTGATTGTTACCAGAAAATAAAAGGAAGGGGCAGAATTTTTGAATATCAAAGGAACCATAAAAGTGCAGGGAAAGTCAACAATAGAACAAACTTAAAGAGTTTTTATCTAAATGTGTGAACCATTCCGAGTAAGGGAGACAAAGTGATGCCACAAATTGAGGTAAATTGAGTTTCCAAGGGATTTAAACTAGTTAAAGTGGAGGAGGGCTCAGGAGAAGTTATTCAGGTTTCTAGAAGATGTAATAGGACAGAGAGTATGGAAAGGATCAAGAGTTGAACATCAAACACAAGAGATAAGAGGACAATGATGAGAAGGAGGCAGTCAATGCAGGACTGAGGGTGTTGTACTTAAATGCATACAGTATACACAATGGGTTTGTAGTACAGATTGCAACTGGCAGGAACGATGTTGTGGGTATCACAGGGACATGGCTGTAAGGGGATCCGGGCTGGAAACTAAGTATCCAAGGATACATGTCCTATCAAAAGGACAGGCAGATGGGCAGAGGGGCAAGAGTTGCCTTGTTAGTAAGAAATGAAATTAAACCAATAGCAAGAAGTGATATAGAGTCAGAAGGTGTAGAATCTGGGTGGGTAGAGTTGAGGAACTGCAAGAAATAAAGAATCTGATGCAAGTTATGTCCAGGTCTCCAAGCAGTAATCAGGGTGTGGGAAAGGAAATCAATCAGGAGACAGAAAAGCCGGATACAAAATGTCAGGGCAGACTTCAATGGATAGGTGGACTGGGTAGCGCATCTCAAGGAAAGGATTTCATGGAATGGCTACAAGATGGTTTTTGGAGCAGCTTGTGGTTGAGCCACTATGGAACAGGCAGTTCTGGATTCAGCAATGTGTATTGAGGCAAACTTGATTGGTGAGCTGAAGGTGAAAGTATCCCTGTGGATAAGTGACCATAATATGATAGAATTCCCACTGTAATTTGAGAGAGAAGCTGCAATCAGATGGAACAGTATTTCAATTGAGTAAAGGTAACGACAAAGACATGAGGAAGGAGCTGGCCAGAGTTGATTGGAAGGGGAGCCGAGCAAGTAAGATGGTGTGGCAGCAAACAGCAGAGTTTCTGGGGATAATTCAGGAAGCAGAGTAGGAATTCATCCCAAAAAAGAAGAAACATAATAAGGGGAGGACAAGGCAACCATGGCTGATGGGGGAGGTCAAGGACAGCATAAAAGCAAAAGAGAAAGCATCCAATGTGGTGGAGAATAGTGGGAAGCCAGTGGATTAGGAAGTCTTTAAAAATCTGGAGAGGATAACTAAAACAAACATTCAGGATACAGAAGGTGAAATATAGGGGAAAGTGAGCCAGTAATATAAAAGAAGATTGCAAGAGTTTTGTCAGATATACAAAAAGGAAGAGGGAGGCAAAAATAGACATTGGATTGTCGGAAAATTAGGTTGGAGAAAGAATAATCGGCAACAAAGAAATAGCCGAGGAATTGAATCGATACTTTGCATCAGTCTGCACTATGGAAAATACCAGCAACATACCAGGACTTCAAGACAGTCAGGGGGCAGAGGGGAGTGTAGTGGCCATCACTAAGGAGGAGGTACTGGAGAAGCTGGAAGGTCTGAATGTGGATAACTCACCCAGACTGGATGAACTACATGAGTGTGTTCTGAAGGAGATCGCTGAGGAGATTGTGGAGGCATTGGTGATGATCTTTCAGGAATCAATGGAGTCAGGGGGTAAAGATGGTGTGGGGAGGGATTTGATGGGGGCAAGGAACTGGAAAATGGCTCACATAACACCCCTATTTAAGAAGGGAGAAGATGGGAAATTATAGGCCAGTTAGCCTGGATTCAGTTTTTGGTAAGGTTTTAGATTTCAATTTAAGGGTGAAATTACAGAGGACTTCGAAATGCAATGGGAAAATAGGGCTGAGTCAACACGGCTTTATCAAGGGGAGGTCATGCCTGGCAAATCTGTTAGAAATATTTGAGGAGACAATGAGCCAGTCAGACAAAGTGGATTTCCAGGAGGTATTTGACATAAGATACGAGTCTATTGTGTAGGGGTGAGGTACTGGCATGGACTGAAGACTGGCAGGTTGAATATATTCAAGAAGAAGAGACAGATAATTGTTTTGCATTTTAACGGCATCAGTGATTGGGGAGAAAGTAGGAATATGGCTTTGAGAGAGAGGATCAGCCATGATCATACTGAATGACAGAGCAGACTCAAAGGGCTGAATGGCCAACTCCTGCTCGGTTTCTATGTTTCTATGACTGTGTTACCTTCAATCTCTGTCTTTGGTTGTTGAGTTCTTCACTCATGTAAAAAGTGCCTACCTATCCACCCTAAGATTGCCCCAAATAATCTTATACCCCTCTATCAGGTCCCTTCTCAACCTTCATTGCTCCAAGGAGAACAATCCCCACCTTCCCAATCTTTCCCCACAGCTGATCCTGGTAAATCTCCTCTGTACCCTCTCTCAAGTACACAACCTTCCCAGAAATTGGTGAGCAGGACCTCTCTCTCTCTCTCTCGCTCTCTTCTTTCTGTCTCACACCTGCCATGTCTTTCTCTCTCTCTCTCTCTCTCTCCCACTGCTAACCTCGCTTATATTTTCTCTCTCTCTCTCACTCTGTCTGATAGCAACTCTCTCCAATTCATTCACCCTTCCTCATGCCATCTCATAATCTCTATTTCTCCATCTCTCACTGTCCCAATCACTCACTTCAAGTAAAAGTCTCCAACTATTATCTACCCCTCTCTATGCCTCCCTCTTTCTCTCTCCCTCCCTCTCTGTATCCCAATCTACAGTCTCTCTCCCTCCCTCTCTGTCATTCTGTCTCTACCCATACTCATGTCTTTCTCTCTCTATCTCTCTCACACACACACAATCTCTCTCTCTCTCTCTTTCTCTCCCTCTATGTTTCTCTCTCTCTGTCTTGCTTCTCTCTCTTTCTCACAGTGTCCCAGGTGGTGACAGTTGAATGCAGGATAAATCTCCCTCTGCTCTGCCCCAATAACGGATGTTAACCCCTGACCCCAGAAGCATGTCTTCTCCTGGAGTAAAGGCCCATTTCCACATTGACCAGGTTTTGGTATCTCTCAGGAAGATGGTCAGATTCTTGTTAAATGAAGGGCAGTTTTGTGCTGTTGGCCTATTCTCACTGGGGACTGTTTGGACACAAACCTCATTCCATGAAGGCCCAGCAGAGAGAGGAGATCCTCAGGCCATCAGTGTGAGCTGGAGGGGCAGGACAGGTCCTGACCTAGTGACCCATCCTGTCCATTCACAACATGTTCTAATCCCTTCCCCTCTCCTACACCTCTCCTTCCCCTTCCATGAAGAGTCTCTGAGTCAGACTGTTTCACTGGGGTGAAGGTTGGACCATCACACAGTTACAACAGAAAGGAACTAAACCCCACACCCACCATGGTGTCCACAATGCACTGGACTCTCCAACAGAGTCCAATAAACATGGAATTCAGTTCACGGGGCTGCCCTATGGAAAGACATGGGCCTCCTTCCCACTGAACCTTCCAATAGAGACCAGTAAACATGGGCCTCCTTCCTGCTGGACTCTCCAAATGAGACCAGTAAACATGGACTTTCTTCTGACTAGATCCTCCAAGAGAGACCAGTAAACATGGGCCTCCTGTTCACTGGACCTCCAATAGAGACCAGTAGATGACTGAGTGTTTGAAGAAGAAATCAAGAAGATAGATACAGTTAGAGCAGTACACTCCGTCTACATGGATTTTAGCAAGGCCTTAGGCAAGGATCCCCATGGAGACTGCTTGGTAAGATTATATCACATAGGATCCAGGGAGAGCTCGCCAATTGGGTATACAATTGGCCTGATGATAGGAGGCAGAGGCTGGTGAGAGAGGGTTGTTCTTCAGACTGGAAGCCACTGACCAGCCGTCTCCCACAAGAATCAATCCCGGATCCACTGTTGTTCATCATTTATATGAACAATTTGGATGAGAAAATAGGAAGAATGGTCAGTAAGTTTGTGGCTGACATTAAAATTGTTGGCATCGTGGACAGGGAAGAAGGTTATCCAAGAGTGCAATGTCATCTTGATCAACTGGGCCAGTGGGTCAACAAATCCAGATGGAGTTTAATTTCGATAAATGGAAGGAGTTACATTTTGGTAAGACAAACCAGGGCAAGAATTACACAATTAATGGTAGAGCCATGGGGAGTGTTGTTGAACAGAGAGACCGAGGGGTACAGGTACATAGTTCCTTGAAAGTGGTGTCACAGATAGACAGGGTGGTGAAGAGGGTATTTGGCACACTCACCTTCACTGGTCAAAATAGGGAGTACAGGAGCTGGGACATTATGTTACAGCTGTACAAGGCATTGGGAAGGCCACATTTGGACACTGCTGTCATAAGGCTTCATGGGTTCCATAGTTAATGGTGAGGACTCCCAGGGCAACTCCCTTCCGACTATACACACCACTGAGTTGCCTCCCCTGCTTGGTCTATCCTGCCAGTTAAAAACTGAATGAGGGAACAATTCTGTGCAGGTTTCACAGCTTGGAGACAGAGCTGCTGCTGGATTGTGTTTCTGATCTCCGAGTGCAGGCGTGTGTGTTTGTGAGAGAGTGACAGACACTTTTTCCATCACTGTGCTGTTTCTGCAAAAAATAAATCCCAGAACCAGCCTCCTGTGCTGTCAGATTCCAGGGAGTGCAGACAGTTCACAGTTTTCTCCTGTCTCAGTAACAAACGAGCTCCTTCTTTCACTTCCTCTCTTGGTGAAGTTTCAACCTTGCGATCTGACAGTCTTTGCAGTAATTTTATACTGGGGCTTTCTGCTGTGGTCAGAATCTCTAATAATAAGTGTCCAATCAGTGACAATCACAGCAGCTAAGAGCAGTCAGGACTGAGGAGTCAGGCTCACTGGGAAACACATTGGGAAGATCAAAGCCATCCCCTTCAGATCCTGGTATAAACTCCATCCCTCTCCCTGAGCACTGTCTGCTGCTCAACCAGACTCTTTACAAACTGGGTCTCATCTTTGAGAATGATCTGAGTCCCATATCCTCCATCTCACAAAGATTAGACACTGAAAATCTCAGTCATGTCATGGGACACCAAACATGACCATTCCAATGCTGTATTTGCACACTTCACAGCAACTGCCCTCCGTATCCTTCAGCTCATCCCAAATTCTGCTGCCCGTATCCAAACTTGCACCAAGTCCCGTTCCCCCAACTCCTGCATCCTGAAGCCTACATTGGCTCCTGGACTAACAACACCTCGATTTTCAAATTCTCATCCTTGTTCGGAAATCCCTCCCTGTCCTCCACCCTCCCTATCTCTGTAACCTCCTCCAAGCTGCCTCAGTCAGTGTGATTAACAATCTTGGATAATTGGCTCTCTATTCCTTCATCCAAGTCATTGAGAAATATCATGAAATGCTGAGGTCCCAGCCCAGATCCCTGGGGACACCACTATTCACATCTTGCTCATTGGAGAGCACACGCATCATCCTCTTCTCTGTCTCCTCCCTCCAAACTAATTCCTGACCGAAGACAAATACTTTTCTCTAATTGGCTTGATGGTAGGAAGCAGAGGGTAATAGTGGAAGGATGCTTGTCAGACTGGAGGCCTGAGATTTGTGTAGTGCCCGGGGCTTGGTGCTGGACCTATTACTGTTTGTTATCTATATCAATGCCTTCCATATTAGTTTAAACCCTCCCCAACAGCGTTAACAAAAGCACCCCCAAGGACATTGATTCTAGTCTTGCCTAGGTGTAGACTGTCTGATTTGTAATAGTCCCACCTCCCCCAGAACCGGTTCCAATGTCCCAAAATTCTGAGACCCTCCCTACCGCACCATCTGTCAAGCCACTCAGCAATCCAGCCTATTTTTTCATTTCTACTCCAACTCGCACGTGGCACTGGTCGCAATCCTTAGATTACTACCTCTGAGGCTATACTTTTTAACTTGTCTCCTAACTCCTTAAATTCTGCTTGTAGGACCTCATCCCGTTTATTGCCAATATCATTGCTACCGATGTGCACCACGACACCCACCCAGTTCACCCTCCCCCTTCAGAATGTCCTGCAGCCAATCTGAGACATCTCTGACCCGTGCCCTTGGGAGGCAACATACCATTTGGGAGTCTCGTTCTCTACCACAGAGCCACCTATCTACTCCCCTTACAATTGAATCCCTAATACTATTCGCCTTCCACTCTTTTTCCCACCCTTCTGTACAGTGGAGCCAGCCATGGTGATATGAACGTTACTTCCCCTGGTGATCCACCTCCCCCAACAGTGTCCAAAATGGTATTCCTGTTTTGGAGGGAGATGACCGCAGAGGACGCCTGCACTTTCTTCCTGCTCTTTCAGTCACCCATTCCCTTCCTTCCACAGCAATCCTAATCTGCGGTGTGACCCATTCACTAAACGTGCTATCCACGATCTCCTCAGCCTCATGGATGCTCCAAAGTGAGTCCATCCACAGATCCAGAGCTGTAATGCGGGGCAAGCATGAGAAAGCCTTGGCGGGTAAGATTAAGGAAAACCCTCAGACATTCTATACTTATGTGAGGAAAAACGTGATGGTCAGAGTGAGGGTAGGGCCGATCAGGGATAGTGGAGGGAGCTTGTGCCATGTTGGATGATGTACAGTAAGTCCTTAATAAATACTTTGTTTCAGTAGTCACTAGTCAATTGTGAGGACAGCGTGATACACTCAAACAGATGTTAAGAAAGAGGATGTGCTGATAATTTTGAAAAACATAAGAATATATAAGTCCCCTGGGCCAGACTGGATATACCCAATGATACTATGGGAAGTGAGGGAAGAGATTGCTGTGCCTTTGGTGATGATCTTTGCAACCTGTCCACTGGAGTAGTACCAGATGATTGGAATGTGGCAAATGTTATTCCCTTGTTCAAGAAAGGGATTTGGGATAACCCTGGGAATTATAGACCAGTCAGTCTTACATCAGTGGTGGGCAAATTATTGGAGAAGATTCTGAGAGACAGGACTTATGATGATTTGAAAAAGCAAAGCTTGATTAGAAATACTCAACATGGCCTTGTGAGGGGCAGGTCATGTCTTACAAGCTTTACTGAATTCTTTGAGGGTGTGACAAAACACATTTATGAAGATGGGACACTGATAGGATGTGGGGTTGGGCTGAGAAGTGACAGATGGAGTTCATCCTGGAAAGTGTGAAGTGATTCATTTTGGAAGATTGAATTTGAATGCAGATGACAGAGTTAAAGGCAGAATTCTTGACAGTGTGGAGGAACAGTGGGATCTTGGGGTCCACATCCAGAGATCCCTCAAAGTTGCCACCCAAGTTGATAGGGTTGTTAAGAAGGTACATGGTGTGTTTCAGTAGCTGGGGGGAATTGCATTTAAGAGCTGCGAGGTTATGCTGCAGGCCAATAAAGCCTTGGTTAAACCACACTTGGAATATTGTGTTCAGTTCTGGTTGCCTCATTATCAGAAGAATGTGGAAGCTTTAGAGAGGGTGCAGTGGAGATTTACCAGGATGTTGCCTGGGTTGGAGGGCATCTCTTATGAAGAAAGGTTGAAGGAGCTAGGGCTTTTCTCACTGAAGTGAAGAAGGATGAGAGGTAACTTGATAGAGGTAAACAAGGTGATGAGAGGCATAGGTAGAGTTGATAACAGAGACTTTTTTCCGAGGGCAGAAATGACTATCACAAGGGAGCATAATTTTAAGGTGATTGGAGGAAGGTTTAGGGGAGATGTTAGAGGTCGGTTCTTAACACAGAGTGTGGTGGGTGCATGGAATGTGGAGTAATAGTAGAGTCAGAGACATTAGAGACATTTAAGCGACTCCTGGATAGGCACATGGATGATAGTAAAATGTAAGTTTTGTAGGTTATTTTGATCTTAGAGTGGGATAAAATGTTGGCACAATATCAAGGGCTGAAGTGCCTGTACTGTGCTGTACTGTTCTATGTTCTATATTCTATTTTCTCTGTTCTACACCCCAAGCCTAGGCAGCTTGTCTCCCAATGATTGAATAAGATGCCAAATTGGAGACCAAGTTAGGGACAGGCTCATGCTGTGAACCCAGGTCTTCAATAGGGAACTGGAGATTGAGCTGGAAAGGAAAGGTTAGCTGGGTTATAGTGAGAAAGAGGGAGGTGAGACCAATCGGGGATGTATGATTCCTCCAATGAGTATAGTGGTATTCCCAGGGATCTGTGCTGGGACCTCAGCTTTTTATGATACTTCTCAATGACTTGGATAAACTAATCGAGAGCCATATATCTAAGATTGCTGACCACACTGACTGAGAGTGCTTGAAGGAGGTTGCAGAGATAGGGAGAATGGAGGACAAGGAGGGGCTGGAGAACAAGAGTGAGAATTTGAAAATCAGATGTTGCTGGATTGGGAGCCAATGTCGGTCAGTGAGCACGGTGTGGGATGGGAGAATGGGACTTGGTGTGAGATCAGATACAGGCAGCACAGTTTGGGACGAGCTGAAGTGTATGAAGAGCACTGGCTATGATATGGGTTAAGACAACATTGGAATGGTCACATTTGGAGTCCAAAAGACATGGCTGAGATTTTCAGTGGCTGATCTTTGTGATATGGAAGATATAAGGCTCAGATCATTCTCAGAGATGAAGCCAAGTTTGTAAAGAGTCTGGTTGAGCAGCAGACAGTGTTCGGGGAGAGGGGTGGAGTTTGTACTGGGAGCTGAAGAGGATGGCTTTGATCTTCCCAATATGTTTCCCAATGAGCCTGGCTTCTCAGTCCTGACTGCTCTTAGCTGCTGTGATTGTCACTGATTGGACACTTATTATGAGAGATTCTGACCACAGCAGAAAGCCCCAGTGCAAAAAATAACTGCAAAGACTGTCAGATCGCAAGGTTGAAACTTCATCAAGAGAGGAAGTGAAAGAAGGAGCTCGGAGCAGCTGGACGTTTGTTACTGAGATGGGAGAAAACTGTGAACTGTCTGCACTCCCTGGAATCTGACAGCACAGGGGGAGGCCATTCAGCCCATTGTGCCTGTGAGTGACCCAATTAATCTCATTGACCCTCTCTCTCCCCATAACCCAGCAAATCTTTCCTTTTCAGCTTGATCTCTAATTCTCTCTTATAGACCTGGTTCCACAGCATGAGACTGTCCCTAATCTGTCATCTCATTCATTCATTGGGAGACAAGCTGCCTGGGCTGGGGAATGGAGCTCAGGACCCGAACATTCCCTCTCCCCTCCTGAGGGACTCTTCATTTGTTTTCATATATTCACTCATTGGATGTGAGCGTCACTGGCTGGGTCAGCATTTGCTACCCGTCCCTAGTTGCCTTTGAGAAGGTGCTGCCTTCTTGAACCGCTATAGATCACGTGCTGTATGTTGATCCACAATGTCCTTAAGGAGGCAATTCCAGGATTTTGACCCACTTACAGTGATGGAACAGTGATATATTTCCAAGTCAGGATGTTATGTGCCTTGGAGATGAAGTTGCAGACATGCTGTTCCCATATATCTGCTGCTCTTGTCCTTCTAACTGGAGCTGTTCATGTGTTTGGAAGGTACCAAAAGAACTGCAGCTGCTGTAAATCAGAGACAAAAATAGAAATTGCTGGAAAGCTCAGCAGGTTTTGCAGCATCTGTGAAGAGAAATCAGAGCTACGTTTTGTGTCACGTGACCCTTCATACTTGAGCTTATCCAACAATTTCTATTTTTGGTTTTGGAAGGTGTTGTATGAGGATCTTTGGTGAATCTCTGCAGTGTATCTTATAGATAATACACACTGCTGCGACTAAGTGTCAATGGTGGTAAGATGGCTGCTTTGTGGATGTGATGGCAATCAAGCAGGCTGCTTTGCTCTGAACAGTATCAAGCTTTTTGAGTGGATAAGGGAGACATAGGATATGATTGACATGGATAGGAAAGGTTAGAGAGATATGGGCCAAACACAGGCAAATGGGACTCGTTCAGGTTTGGAAACCTGGTCAGCATGGACAAGTTTGGCTGTAGGGTCTGTGATTCTGTGACACCATCACTCTATGAATGTTGTTGGAGCTGCACCCATCCAGACAATGGGGGGGTATTCTATCACAATTCTGACTTGTGCCTTGTTGATGATTGACAGGCTTTAGGGGAATCAGGAGGTGAGTTACTAGATGCAGTATTGCTAGCCTCGAGCCTGCTCTTGTAACCACTGTGTTTCTGTGGTAAGCCAATTGAGTTTCTGGATGTTGACAGTGGGGATTCAATGATAATAATCCAATCCACTGTCAAGGGGTGATGGTTGAATTGTCTCTTATTGGCCTGGCATTTGCATGGAACCAAAGTGAAATGTCGCTTTTCAGACTAAACCTGGATATTGTCCACATGTTGGTGCATCTGATCATGGACTGCTTCAGTTTTTGAGGAGTTGTGAATGATGCTGAACATTATGGAATCATTGGCAATCATCACCACTTCTGAGTTTGCCTTGAGTTGCTCTATCTGTTCAAAGTCTGTCCTATTTAGCACAGTGATAGTACCACACAGCACAATGGAGGGTATTCTCAATGTGACGGTCAGACTTTGTTTCCACAAGGACTCTGTGATGGTCACTCTTACACATACAGGACAGATGCAACTACAGCCGCAAGATTGGTGAGGATGAGGGCAAGTAGATTTTTCCCTCTTGTTATTTCCTTCACTACCAGCTGCAGGCCCAGTCCTGCAGCTTTGTCCTTTAGGACCCGACTAGCTCGATCAGTAGTGCTACTGCTGAGCCACTCTCAGTGGTGGGCATTGAAATCCCCCACCCAGAGTACATTCTGAGCTGTCATCATCCTCAGTGCTTCCGCCACTTGCTGATCAATAGGAGGTTTCCTCACCCATGTTTAACCTGGTGTCATGAGACTCCATGGCGTCTGGAGTCAGCGGAGAGGACTCCCAAGGTAACTCCCTCCTGGCTGTACACCACTGTGCTGCCAGCTCTGCTGGGTCTGCCCTTCTGGTGGGACAGGACACATTCAGGGACAGTGATGGCGGTGTTTGGGACATTGTCTGTAAGGTATGATTCTGTGAGTGTGACTGTGTCAGGCTGTTGCTTGACTAGTCTGTGAGACAGCTCTCCTGAATTTGGCACGAGCCCCCAGATGTCAGTAAGGAGGATGGAGCAGGGTAGACAGGGCTGTTTCTGTCATTGGCTTTTTGGTGTTTAGATCGATGCTGGGTGTTCTGTCCCATTTTATTTCTTTGTTGAGATGTCATCACGATTGATACAACTGAGTGTCTTGATCAGTTATTTCAGAGGGCAGTTCAGAGCCAACCACATTGCTGGGGGAGAGTGCCATGGACCCTGACAGTATATTCTGACCTCCCCCACTTCCCCATTCTGTATATAGAAGGCTGGAGCCTCTCAGCAGGATGTTCACTTGCTGGAGCTATCACTCCCCCTGTACAATTCTGTCCCCACATAAAATCTACACAGATCTTGAATTCACATCGCACCTTCAATATCCAAAACATTTCAAGAGTGTTCACAAAGTTGCAGTAAGAGGAATGGGGGTGGGGGTGGATGAACATAAGAACTAGGAGCAGGAGCAGGCAATTCAGCCCCTCGAGCCCACTCCACCATTTAATACAATCATGGCTGATCCCATCACAGCCTCAACTCCACTTTCCTGCTCACTCTCCATCATCCTTTAAACCATTACTCATTAAATATCTGTCCATCTCCTCCTTGATGTGAGACAGGGAAGGGACCACTCCATTTCAGACAATTGGGGTTTATGGAGCATGGATGGGGGAAGCTGGGAGAGGACATCGGAATCATGGAGTGGGACAAACAGGAATGAAGGTTTCTGTGGTCAAGGGGCTGATGTATTGCAGAGGCGGACAATGTTGTGGGAATGGAAATCAGAGGCCTATTTGGGGTTTAATGCTGAGATACTGGAAGGTCTAATGGGAAGAAGGCCCATGTTTATTGATCTCAGTTAGAGATTCCAGCAGGAATGAGACACATATCTAGTGGTCTCTATTGGAAGGTACAGGGGGAAGGAGGCCCATGGTTCCTGCTATCTGTTCGAACATCCAGTAGGGAGGAGGCTCGTGTTTACTGGTCTCTACTGGACAGTCCAGTGGAAAGGAGGCCCATGTTTATTGGTATCTATTGGATGTTCCAATGGTATGGATATCCATGTTTACTGGTCTCCATTGGACTGTCCATTGGGAAGGAAGTCCCAGTTTGCTGGTTTCTATTGGAGGGTCCAGTGGGAAGGATGCCCATATTTAATAGTGTCTTTTGCAGGGTGGTCCATATTTATTAGCAGACTGTCCAGTGGAAGGAGTTCCATGTTTACTGGCCCCTTTTGGAGAGTCCAGTGGGTCATGGGCACCATGGTGGGTATGGGGCTGAGTTCCATTCTGTTGTAACTATGTAATTGTCCAGCTCTCATCCCAGTGAAACACTCTGACCTGGAGACTGATCATGGAAAGGGAAGGAGAGGGGTAGGAGAGGGGAAGAGATTGGAACATGTTGTGATTGTCAGGCTGGGTCAGTTGGTCAGAGTCTGTCCTGTCCCTCCAGCTCACACTGATGGCCTGAGGATCTCCTCTCTCTGCTGGGCCTTCATGGAATGAGGTTTGTGTCCAAACCAGTCCCCAGTGAGAATAGGCCAACAGCACAGAACTGCCCTTCATTTGACAAGAATCTGTCCATCTTCCTGAGAGAGGCCAAAGCCTACTCGATGTGGGAAATGGAACCTTACTCCAGGAGAAGACATGCCTCTGGGGTCAATGGTTAACATCCACTCATGAGGCAAAGCAGAGGGGGATTCGCCCTGCATTTAAATATTGCCACCTGGCAGACTGTGGAAAAGAGAGAGAAGAGAGTCAGTGAGAGAGATAGAGGGAGAGAGTGTGTGTGAGAGGGTGAGAAATAGAGAATGAGGAGTGTCTGGGACAGTGTGAGATGTGTGAAGCGAGTGAGTGAGAGGTAGTAGGAGGTAGAAATGGTGAGGTTGAGGGATAGAGAGAGAGAAATAAGGTGATACTGAGAGGGATGGAGAGAGAGAAAGAGAGAAACAGACAGAGAAAGAGAAAGAGAGTGTGGGACTAAGAGTGAAGGAAATCATGATAGAAGGGTTGGGGTGTGAGTGAGTGAGAGAGAGAGAGAGAGACAAGAGTAGGATTTGAGACAGAGCGCAGGAGAGAGAGATTAGATTAGATTAGATTACTTACAGTGTGGAAACAGGCCCTTCGGCCCAACAAGTCCACACCGACCCGCCGAAGCGTAACCCACCCATACCCCTACATTTACCCCTTTACCTAACACTACGGGCAATTTAGCATGGCCAATTCACCTAACCTGCACATCTTTGGACTGTGGGAGGAAACCGGAGCCCCCGGAGGAAACCCACGCAGACACGGGGAGAACGTGCAAACTCCCTCTACAGAGGGAGACTGTAGAGACAAAAGAGAGGGAGGAAGAGTAAAAGAGGAAGGAATAGAGAGCGGCAGATCACAATTGGAGGGAGTGAGGGAGTGAATGAGGGAAACAGTGAGAGGTGAAGAAATGGAGATTGTGAGACAGAGTGAAGAAGCAAAAGAGAGTTAGAGAGAGTGGCTATGAGACAGAGTGGGAGAGATAGAATATGAGAGAAATTAAGAGTGGGAGAGAGATGTAGAGAGAAAGACATGGCAGATGTGAGACTGAGAGACAGTGATAGAGAGAGAGCGAGACACGTTCTGGACACCACATTCTGGGAAGGATGTGATTGTACTAGAGAGGGTACAGAGGAGATTTACCAGGACGCTGCCTGGCTTGGAGGGTCTGAGCGATGAGGAAAGATTAGAAAGACTGGGGTTGTTTTCCTTGGAGCAGTGAAGGTTGAGAGGGGACCTGACAGAAGGCTGTAAGATTATGAGATACAGAGATAGGGTGGGTAGGAAGGCACCTTTTCCATCGTAGAGGGAACAATACCAAGGGGCAGAGATTGAAGGTAACACAGACATGGAAATATAGTAAGAATAGGCCATTCAGCCCTTTGAGTATCTCTGTCATCCAATATGATCATGGATAGCCCTCTGACTTAATGCCATATTCCTACCATCTTCCCATACCCCTTGATGTTGTTAAAATGCAAAAGAATTACCTCTGTCTTTTTCTTGAATATATTCAGTCCTTTGTCCTCAACAACCTTCTCTGGTAGAGAATTCCACTTGTTAACCATCCTCTAAGTGAAGAAATGTTTCCTCATCTGAATCCAAAACGGTCGACCCAATGTCCCCCTGAGACTGTGGCACCTGATTCCAGACTCCCCAACCTTGGGAAACCGCCTTCCAGCATCAAGTCTGTCCAGCCCTGTTAGAATGTTATACAATGCAGTCAGACCTCCTCTCATCCTTCTCAACTCAAGTGAGTTCAGGTTCAGTTGAGGTAGACCCTGAGAGGAGAATTGAGGAATGTTTTTACCCAGAGGGTGGTGGGAGTCTGGAACTCACTGCCTGAAAGGCTGGTTGAGTCACAAACCCTCGAGACATTGAAAGTGTGAGGGGCTGACGTGGCTCTCTCTGCCTGATGCCATTTACATACTGAGGAACACCCAGTCAGACTCTCACAGGCTGCAGCTTTATAAAGCAGAGCCCAGTGAAGGGAGAGTTTATCAGGATCCGGGCCCAGGGACAGGGGCACACACCATGATTTCACACATCCAGCTGATCTGGCCCCTGGCATTCTGTGTCACAGGTACAAATCTCTCTCCTTCCACCTTGAATCTTTAGCTGCTCTCCATTTCACTCCAATTCCACTGACTTGTGATTGAAGGGAAAATGCTGAAACCAGAGGAATGCTCAGTGTCTCCAACCATCTCTCATTTCGCAGTCTCTTTCTGTGACAGTTCTGACTTCACTGTGTTCCTCTCTGACCCCTCAGGTCATCAGTGGGGACATCATCATGACCCAGTCACCCCCGGTCCTGTCAGTGGGACTGGGCCAGACTGCAACCATCACCTGTACGGCCAGTCAAGATATTACAAATGACCTCAGCTGGTACCAGCAGCGAGAAGGTCAGAAACCCTCTCTCCTGATCTATGAAGCAACAACTTGAAACACAGGAGTCTCCAAGCGATTCACTGGCAGAGGATATGGGACCAGTTTCACCCTGACAATCAGCAATGTTCAGAATGAGGATGTCGCTGACTATTACTGTAAGCAGCATAACAGACGGCCTTGCACGTTCGGTCAAGGAACCAAGCTCAGACTGAGTAAGTCAACCTCAATCCTCCATTATTAACCCTTTCAATTTCCAAACACAATTTCTAATACACAAATACTGAATTGTTGAAGGGGTTAGTGGGGAGCTGCAGTGAATGAAATGGTTGATTGAGGAGCACTATGTCTAACAGGGTATCCAGCTGTATTTCTTTAATTCCATTGCCCCTTTTAAGCAGCAAGATATAAGTCAGTAAGTTTTACTCACCATGTGGAGGGGCTCTGTCCATTTGCAGCCTGTGGTCACATTCCTGCAGCATGGAGTGAAATCAGTGAGTAGCCTCCTGCCAGTCTCAGTGTGACGGTCACGGGCAGAGTTTGATGTGAGCTCTGGCTCCCTGTCCCAGTCTCTGATCTCACTGACCTCAGCAGCAGCAGCAGCAGCAGCAGCAGCACAGTGAGACACCGAGCTCCCACCTCCCCCAGCTTTAACTCTGCTCAATCACACAGTTACAGAATTGTTACAGTGCACACGGAGGCCATTCTGTCCATCCTGTCTGTACTGGCTCTCTGAATGAGCAATTCACTGAGTGTCATTCTCCTGCCTTCTCCCTGTCACCCCGCACATTTTTCCTTTTCAAATAACAGTCTCATTCCCTTCGGAATGTTTCAATTGAAGCTGCCTCCACCACACTCTCAGGCAGTGCATTCCACACCTTAACCACTCGCTGGCTGAAAATGCTTTTCCTCATTTCACTTTTGTTACTTATCCAATTACTTTCAATCTTAATCCTTTCACAAGTGGAATCATTTTCTCCCTATTTACACTGTCCAGGCCCCTCCTGATTTTGAATTTCTGGAACAATTCTCCTCGCTGCCTTCTCCAAAGACTTAGAGGTGCCAGTGTTGGACTGGGGTGGACAAAGTTAAAAATCACACAACACTGGTTATAGTCCAACAGGGGGTTTATTTGGAAGCACTGGCTTTCGGAGCGCCCCTCCTTCATCAGGTGGTTGTCAGCGGTGCTCCAAAAGCTAGTGCTTCCACATTAACCTGTTGGACTATAACCTGGTGTTGTGTGATCTGTAACTTTCTCCAAAGAAGACATCCCAAATTTTCCAATCTATCTTCATAACTGATGTTCCTCATCCCTGGAATGATCTTTGGGCATATGTTTGCCATCTCTACAAAACATTCACCTCCTTCCTGCATTATTCACATTATTTATGTCCCACATGATTTTATAAACCTCTATAAGGTCACTCCTCAGCCTCCGGCACTTCAAGGTAAAAGGTCTCAGCTTTTCCAGCCTCTCATGGTCATGGAGTCATACAGTGTGGAAACAGATCTTTCGGTCTAACTTGTCCATGCTAACTAGATATCCAAAACTGACCTCATCCCATTTGCCAGCATTTGGCCCACATCCCTCTAAACTCTTCCTATCCATGTACCCATCCAAACATCTTTTAAATGCTATAATTGTATCCGTCTCCAGCACTTTCTCTGGCAGCTCAATCCATACACGCACCACCCCCTGTGTGACAAGTTACCCCTCAGGTCCCTTTTGGATCTTTTGCCTCTCACCTTAAACCTGTGCCCTCTAGTTTTGGACACTCCTTCCCAAGGAAAAGACCTGGGATATACATCCTGTCCATGTCCATCATGATTTTATAAACATCTATAAGGCCACCCCTCAGCCTCCGATCCTGCAGAAAATATAACCCATTTAATGAGCCTCTTCTGACAGCTCAAACCCTCCAGTTCCAGGCGAATCCACGTAAATCTTTTCTGCAGCATTTTAAGTTTAACAGCATCCTTCCTATCACAGGATGATCATAATTGTTCATGTTATTGCCAAAGTAGGCTCACCAATTTCCTGTACAGCTGCAAATAATGTCCCAACTCTGATACTTAGTGCAGTGACCAATAAAGGCAAGTGTACCCAACACCTTCTTCATCGCCCTGTCTCCCTGTGACTCCACTGTCAAGGAATAATGCCCCTGCCCCTGCCCCTGCACCTACCCGTATACCTGCCCCTGCCCCTGCACCCCGAGGTCTCTTTGTTCAGCAACACTACCATTAGCTGTATAACTCCTGCCCTGGTTTGACTTTCCAAAATGCAGCACCTCACATTTATCTAAATTGAACTCCATTTGCCACACGTTTAGATCAAAGTGGTGCTGGAAAAGCACAGCAGGTCAGGCAACATCCGAGGAGCAGGAAAATCGAAGTTTCGGGCAAAAGCTCTTCATCAGGATTCCTCTAGTCGAACTCCCAGATTCAGCGCAGCCCTCTTGACCTGCAATCTTCTTCCCGACCTCTCCGCCCCCACTCTCTCTCCGGTCTATCACCCTCACCTCCTTCCACCAATATATTCCCAGTGCCCCACCCCCTTCCCACCTTTTATCTCAGCCCGCTTGGCACACCAGCCTCATTCCTGAAGAAGGGCTTATGCCCGAAACGTCGATTCTCCTGCTTCTCGGATGCTTCCTGGCCTGCTGCGCTTTTCCAGCACCACACTTTTCAACAGAGAATGTTGGTAAAGGGTTGCTTTTCAGACTGGAGATGAGTTATCAGCTGTGTGCCTCAAGGATTGGTGCTGGGTCCATGGCTTTTCATCATTTAAATAAATGATTTGGATGTGAATATAGGAATTATGGCAAATTTGTAAATGACACCAAAATTGGTGGGACAGTGGATAGTGAAGAAGCTTATCTGAGAGTACAGTGGGACCTTGATCATTTGGGGAAATGGGCAGAGGTGTCGCAAATTGACAAAAGTGAGGACTGCAGATGCTGGAAACCAGCGTTCCGGAGAGACCACTCCCTCCACGACTCCCTCGTCAGGTCCACACCCCGCACCAACCCAACCTCCACTCCCGGCACTTTCCCCTGCAACTGCAAGAAGTGCAAAACTTGCGCCCACACCTCCCCCCTCACCTCCCTCCAAGGCCCCAATGGATCCTTCCATATCTGTCGCAAATTCACCTGCACCTCCACACACATCATTTACTGTATCCGCTGCACCCGATGTGGTCTCCTCTACATTGAGGAGACAGGCCGCCTACTTGCAGAACATTTCAGGGAACACCTCTGGGACACCCGCACCAACCAACCCAACCGCCCCGTGGCTGAACACTTAACTCCCCCTCCCACTCCGTCAAGGACATGCAGGTCCTTGGCCTCCTCCATCGCCAGACCCTGGCAACATGATGCCTGGAGGAAGAGCACCTCATCTTCCGCCTTGGAACTCTCCAACCACAAGGGATGAATGTAGATTTCTCCAGCTTCTTCGTTGCCCCTCGCCCCACCTTATCTCAGTCCCAATCCCCGGATTCAGCACCGCCCTCTTGACCTGCATTCTTCTTCCTGACTTCTCCGCCCCCCACTCCCTCTCTGGCCTATCACCCTCACCCTCACCTCCTTTCACCTATCGTATTCACAGCGCCTCTCCCCCAAATTC
Organism: Chiloscyllium plagiosum; assembly: GCF_037043375.1. Lineage (NCBI taxonomy): Eukaryota > Metazoa > Chordata > Chondrichthyes > Orectolobiformes > Hemiscylliidae > Chiloscyllium > Chiloscyllium plagiosum. Next base: position 115,112,104 of record NW_028270147.1, read on the forward strand.
CGCTCCTCCCTACCTTTTATCTCAGCCCGCTTGGCACACCAGCTTCATTCCTGAAGAAGGGCTTATGCCTGAAATGTCGATTCTCCTGCTCCTCGGATGCTGCCTGGCCTGCTGCGCTTTTCCAACACCACAATTTTCAACTCTGGTCTCCAGCATCTGTAGTCCTCACTTTCTCCAACATTCTCTGTCTCCTATCTTCAAGCCAATGTTTTACCCAAATGGCTAGCCCCCCTGGATCTTATGTGGTCTAACCTTACTAACCAGTCTGTCATGTGGAACCTTGTCAAACGCTTTGCTGAGGTCCATATAGATAGTGTCTACTGTTCTGCCTCCATCAATCTTCTCTTCAAACAACCTCAATCACGTTAGTGAGACACGATTAGCATGCACAAAACTGCATTGATTGACCAAATGCATGTAAATCCTGTCCCTCAGAATTCACTCCAATAACTTACCCAGCAATGACATCAGGCTCATTGGTTTATAGTGCCCTGGCTTTTCCTTACAGCCTTCCTTAAATAATGGCTAACATTAGCCAACCTCTCTGGTTCTCCAGCACCTCACTCATGGATATCGATCAGAAACATACCTCAGCAAGGGGTCCAGCAATCTCTTTCCTAGCTTTCCACAATGTCCTGGGATACATCTGATCAGGTCCTGGAGATTTATCTACTGTCTTTCACTTTAAGGAATCCTCTTCCATAATGTGGACTTGTGTCAAGACATTGCTATTTACTTCCCAAGTTCCCAAACTCCCAAGTCTTTCTCCATGATAAATACTGACCCAGAATATTCATTTAGGATCTGAACCATTTCCTGTGGATCCACCCAGAGGTACATTGTTCATCTTCATGGGGTCCTAATCTCTCTCTAGTTACTCTTCTGCCCTTTTCTTATTTACCATAATTCTACCACGTTTGCCCTCGAGTGAGTTTAGGAATTGTTTGCCCTCCCTCAAATATACCTTGACTATCCGTGGTCCACATCCTCTACTATTCTCGTCAGGGCTTTCCTGACAACCTTTGACCCTACTTTATTCAGATCCAATGCATCCATATGCCATGGAAGCTGGCATTTTCCCCAGTGAGTATGTTTGACCCTGAAAATGCCTTTGTTCTTTTCCACTGTCGCCCTAAACCTTGTGATACAATGATCACTCTTCCCTAAATGTCCTCTGACTGACACTTGATCCACTTGGGCCTCCTCACTCCAAGATCCAGATCTAGCAGAGCCTCCTTTCTCATTGGACTGGAAACATGCGGCTGGAGAAAGTTCACCTGAACACACTCTCACAACTCTGGCCCCTCTCTGCCCGTTACACTGCTACTACCCCAGTCTATATTCAGAAATTAAAGACACCCCTTCCAGCCTAATTATAATGACTCTATTATATTTGCAGGCCTCTGTAAATTCCTTGCAAATCTATTCCTCCACATCCTTCCCACTGGGTGGTGCTGTATTGACTGCACTGAGGATTCTGTGGACCTCGGTGTTCCTCTTTGATATCATCTCCTGGATCCCACAGCCCTGCCAAGTTAGTTTAATCCCTCTCCAACAGCACTAGTAAATCACCCCAAAGGAACTCAGTCCCAGCTCTGTTCAGGAGCAACGCCGTCTGGTCTGTCCAGGTCCCATCTCCCCGAGACCCAGTCCCAATTTCCCAAGAATCCAAAGCCCCCCCCCCTCCTGGACCCTCTTTCCAGCTCCACATTCACCTGTGTTATTCTTCTGTTCCTCTTCTCACTTTCATGGGGCACTGCGAGTAATGTGACGATTTCTATTTTTGTGCTCCTGAAGTTAATTCCCTCCTGAGCTCCCGAAATTCAGACTGCAGGACCACATCCCTTTTCTCCCTCCGTCACTGGGACCGATGTGGACCACGACTGCTGCCTGTTGCCCCTATCCTCTAAGGGTGCTCTGCAGCTGCTCAGTGACCTCCTTGACCCTGGCACCAGGGAGACAACACACCATCCTGGATTCCCATCTGCAGCTGCAGAAACACCTATCGATGCACTCGCTCTCAAATCTCCTCTCACTATCACTCTTCCAGTCTTCCTTGTGCTCCCCTGTACAGCTGAATCTCCCCTTGACTCCATGGACTTGGTTCTGGCTGCAATTCCCAGATGAACCACCATTCTTGTCAGGATTCTGACCTGAACCCTGGTCGGAGAGTGGCATTCATTAAGGGGATACCTGTACTAGCTGCCTGGTCCTTTTGGACTGTCTGCTGCTCCCCCATTCCCTCTGTCCCTGCGTACTCTGAAGCTGCGGAGTGACCATAGAGTCATAGAGTCTTAGTGATGTACAGCACGGAAACAGACTCGTCGGTCCAACCTGTCCATGCCGATCAGATATCCCAACCCAATCTAGACCCACCTGCCAGCACACGGCCCATATCCCTCCAAGCCCTTCCTATTCGTATACCCATCCAAATGCTTCTAAAATGTTGCAGTTGTATCAGCCTCCACCACTTCCTCTGGCGGCTCATTCCATACACGTACCACCCTCTGCGTGAAAAGGTTGCCATGTAGGTCTCTTTTATATCTTTCCCCTCTCACTCTAAACCTATGCCCTCTAGTTCTGGACTCCCCAACCCCAGGGAAAAGAATTTGCCTGTTTACCCTATCCATGCTCCTCATAATTTTGGAAACCTCCATAAGGTTACCCCTCAGCCTCCGATGCTCCGGGGTAAACAGCCCCAGCCTGTTCAGCCTCTCCCTGTAGCTCAAATCCTCTAACCTTGGCAATATCCTTGTAAATATTTTCTGATCCCTTTCAAGTTTCACATCTTTCCAATAGGAAGGAGACCAGCACTGCGCGCAATATTCCAACAGTGGCCTAACCAATGTACTGCATAGCTGCAACATGACCTGCCAACCCCTGTACTGAATACTCTGACCAGTAAATGAAAGCATACCAAACGCCTTCTTCACTATCCTATCTACCTGCGACTCCACTTTCAAGGAGCTATGAACCTGCACTCCAAGGACTCTTTGTTCGGCAACACTCCCGAGGACCTTACCATTAAGTGTATAAGTCCTGCTAAGATTTGCTTTCCCAAAATGCAGCACCTCATATTTATCTGAATTAAACTCCATCTGCCACTTCTCAGCCCATTGGCCCATCTGGTCAAGATGCTGTTGTGATCTGAGGTAACCCTCTTTGCTGTCCCCTACACCTCTAATTTTGGTGTCTTCTGCAAACTTACTAACTGTACCTCTTATGCTCGCATCCAAATCATTTATGTAAATGACAAAAAGTAGAGGACCCAGCACCGATCCTTGTGGCACTCCACTCTTCACAGGCCTCCAGACTGAAAAACAACCCTCCACCACCACGCTCTGTCTTCTACCTTTGAGCCAGTTCTGTATCCAAATGGCTAGTTCCCTCTGTACTCCGTGAGATCTAACCTTGCTAATCAGTCTCCCATGGGGAACCTTATCGAACACCTTACTGGAGTCCATACAGATTACATCTATTGCTCTGCCCTCATCAATCCTCTTTGTTATTTCCTCAAAAAATTCAATCAAGTTTTTGAGACATGATTTCCCACACACAAAGCCATGTTTGCTATCGCTAATCAGTCCTTGCCTCTCCAAATACATGTACATCCTGTCCGTCAGGATTCCCTCCAACAACTTGCCACCCACCGACATCAGGCTCACTGGTCTATAGTTCCCTGGCTTGTCCTTACCACCCTTCTTAAACAGTGGCACCTCGTTAGCCAACCTCCAGTCTTCCGGCACCTCACCTGTGACTATCGATGATACAAATATCTGAGCAAGAGGCCCAGCAATCACTTCTCTACTTCCCACAGAGTTCTAGGGTACACCTGATCAGGTCCTGGGGATTTATCCACTTTTATGCGTTCCAAGACATCCAGCACTTCCTCCTCTGTAATATGGACATTCTGCAAGATGTCACCATTTATTTCCCTACAGTCTATATCTTTCATATCCTTTTCCACAGTAAATACATTTAGTATCTTCCCCATTTTCTGTGGCTCCACAGAAAGGCCGCCTTTCTGATCTTTGAAGGGACATATTCTCTCCCTAGTTACCCTTTTGTCCTTAATGTATTTGTAAAAACTCTTTGGATTCTCCTTAATTCTATTTGCCAAAGCTATCTCATGTCCCCTTTTTGCCCTCCTGATTTCTTTCTTAAGTATACTCCTACTTCCTTTATACTCTTATAAGGAATCACTCAATCTATTCTGTCTATACCTTACATAAGCTTCCTCCTTTTCCTGAACCAAACCCTCAATTTCTTCAGTCATCCAGCATTCCCTAAACCTCCCACCCTTTCCTTTCACCCTGGCAGGAATATACTTTCTCTGGATTCTTGCTATCGCATTTCTGAAGGCTTCCCATTTTCCAGCTGTACCTTTATCTGCAAACATCTGCCCCCAATCAACTTTTGAAAGTTCTTGCCTAATACTGCAAAAAATTGGCCTTTCTCCAATTTAGAACTTAAACTTTTAGATCTGTTCGATCCTTTTCCATCACTATTTTAAATCTAATAGAATTATGGTCGCTTGCCCCAAAGTGCTCCCCCACTGACACCTCAGTCACCTGCCCTGCCTTATTTCCAAGAGTAAGTCAAGTTTTGCACCTTCTCTAGTAGGTACATCCACATACTGAATCATAAAATTGTCTTGTACACACTTAACAAATTCATCTCCATCTAAACCCTTAACACTTTGACAGTCCCAGTCTATGTCTGGAAAGTTAAAATCCCCGACCATAACCACCCTATTTTTCTTACAGATAGCTGAGTTCTCCTTCCAAGTTTGTTTCTCAATTATAGGAGGTCTATAATACAATCCCATTAAGGTGATCATCCCTTTCTTATTTCTCAGTTCCACCCAAATAACTCCCCCGGATATATTTCCGTGAATATCCTCCCTCAGCACAGCTGTAATGCTATCCCTAAATCAAAAAACGCCACACCCCCTCCTCTCTTGCCTCCCTTTATTTCCTTCCTGTAGCATTTGTATCCTGGAACATTCAGCTGCCAGTCCTGCCTATCCCTGAGCCATTTTTCTGTAATTGCTATGATATACCAGTCTCGTGTTCCTAACCATGCCCTGAGTTTATCTGCCTTCCCTGTTAGGCCCCTTGCATTGAAATAAATGCAGTTTAATTTATTAGCCCTACCTTGTCCCTGCCTGCCCTGACTGTTTGACTCGCTTCTGTTCTCAACTGTACCAGTCCCAGATTGATCTCTTTCCTCACTATCTCCCTGGGTCCCACGCTGCCCACCCCCGATCTGACTAGTTTAAATCCTCCCGAGCAGCTCTAGCAAATCTCCCTGCCAGTATATTAATCCCCTTCCAATTTCGGTGCAATCCGTCCCTCTTGTACAGGCCACTACTACCCCAAAAGAGTTTCCAATCATACAAAAATGTGAATCCTTCCCCCATACACCAGCTCCTCAGCCATACATTCATCTGCTCTATCCTCATATTCCTGCCCTCACTAGCTCGTAGCACCGGGAGTAATCCAGATATTATTACTTTCAAGGACCTGCTTTTTAAATTTCTGCCTAACTCTCTGTAATCTCCCTTCAGAATCTCAACTTTTTCCCTTCCTATGTCATTGGTTCCAATGTGGACAATGACCTCTTGCTGGCCCCCATGAGAATATTCTGCACCCTCTTTGAGACATCCTTGATCATGGCACCAGGGAAACAACACACCATTCTGCTTTTTCGCTGCTGGCCACAGAAACGTCTGTCTGTACCTCGAACTAGAGAATCCACGAATACAATTGATCTCTTGGAACCCGACGGACTCCTCATTGCATTAGAGCCAGTCTCAATACCAGAAACTTGGCTGTTCGTGCTATGTTCCCCTAAGAATCCATCATCCCCAACATTTTCCAAAACAGCATATCTGTTTTAAATGGGTGTATATCCACAAAGGACTCCTGCACTAGCTGCCTACCTCTCTTACCTTTCCTGGAGTTAACCTGTCTATGTGACTGTATCTGAGACTTCCCCCCCACTTCCTATAACTGCCATCCATTACATACTGTTGCTGTTGCAAATTCCTCATTGCTTCCAATTGTCTCTCCAACCGATCCATTTGATCTGATAAGATTCGCAGCCAGCAGCATTTATGGCAGATATAATCCGCAGTAACCCTTAAACTCTTTCAACTCCCACATCTGACAAGTACATATCACTCTATTAAAGGCCATTTTTTTTCTCCTTCACAATCTACAGACCCAGAAAATAACAATGTCTTATTCCTCTACAAACCCTGCCCCAGGTTAAATTAATAGTTATGGCTTATATTTTAAGTTTAATCAAGAGACATATCTCCAGAAACATATAATCAAGAAAGAAGCGACTCTACTCACTACTGCAGATTCTCTGGAGGCTACACTTAAAACAACAATTAACTTATCTGATTCTGTGCTGTGAACTTCTCCCAACAGATCCCCCAAGATCAGTTGTGAATTTCACTGTTGGATAATTTTCCCAGATGCACCCCGATGTCCAGCGATACATGAATTCAAAGAGCAAAGGCAGTAACTGTGCAGGCTCTCTCTCTCTCTCTCTCTCTCTCCTGCAATGACCTCACCATGTGCTTACTTTGTCTGTTCTTCTGCCTTTTAAAACTGCTGTTGTTTTAACTTTTTTTTCCAAAGTTCCAAAACAATGCAACAGCATATAAAACAGTAATTGCTGATCCTGCAATTCGAGGAAATCACCTCCAGCCGCTAAAATACTTCAAAAAAGGAGCAGCTGTTACAGCCAGAAATTTTTCCCGTCCTCCTTCTTGGATTACCCAGAATCTTTCTTAACGTCTTGAAACGTGCTCTCCATGGAGCTCTCAGCCTCACGGATGCTCCGCACTGACACCAGCTGCTGCTCAAGCTCCGAAACCCGGAGCTCCAACTGCTGTCACTGACCACACTGCCTACACGCATGGTATTCCAAGAACTGCAAAGTATCCTGAAATTCCCATATAGATGCACATTCTCTCCACTCTTTGGTTATCTCTTGGCAACATTCTGATGACAAACAGTTACAGCAGGGCTCACAGTCCAGTGGGGTTCAGTGTTCCAGGGTTTTGGGGAAACTCTCCAGACGACTTTAAGAAATAGGAGCAGAAATCAGCCATTCAGCCCATGGAATCTACTCTGCCATTTGATCTTGGCAGATATGCTTCTCACCCCCATTCTCCTGCCTACTCCTCAGGAACGTTCAATCCGCTTAACAATCACGAACCTATCTATCTTTGTCTTAAATACACTCAGTGACTTGGCCTCCACTGCCCTCTGTAACAATGAGTTCCACAGATTCACCACCCTCTGGCTGAAGAAATTCCTCCTTATCTCAGCTCAAAAGGGTTGGCCCTTCATTCTGACGCTGTGCCTTGGTTACTTAGACTCTCCTGTTTTCGGAAACATTTTCTCTGCATACATTCTTTCCAGGCTGATCGGTATTCTGTAAATTTCAATAAGATCCCTCCTCATCCTTCGAAACTCCATCGAGTACAGACCCAGAGTCCTCAACCACGCCTCATATGGCAAGTCCTTCATCCCCAGGATCATTCTTGTAAACCCCTCCAATGACAGCACATCGCTTCTTAGAATATGGGTCCCAAATCTGTTCATGATATTCCAAAAGTGGTCTGACCAGAGCATTACACAGCCTCAGCACTACATCTCTGCTCTTATATTCTAGCCTGATTGAAATGAATGCTATCATTTCATTTTCCTTCCCAAGCACAAACTAGACTTGCCTGTTCACCTTCAGAGAAACCTGAATGAGGATTGTGCTTTAGATTTCCAAAGCATTTCCTCATTTCGAAAACAGCCTTTGCATCTCTTCTTCCTACCAAAGTGCATAACCTCACACTGTAATACATTGTATTCTATCTGCCATTTCTTTGCCCACTCTCTGAGCCTATCTCAGACCTTTTACAGCCTTCCTCAACACTACCTGTCCCTCTACCTATCTCATGTCATCTGCAAACTTAGCAACAATGTCTTCACTTCCTTCATTCAGATTGTTAACGCATGACATGAATAGTTATGGTTCCAACATTAACACCTGCAGAACTCTATTAGTCACCAGCTGCCATTTTTCCTCACCCTCTGCTTTATATCAACCTATCAATCCTCAGTCCATGCCAGTACCTTGCCCCTAACTCTATGGGCTCGCACCTTATGTCAAAGGCCTTCTGGAAATCCAAATAGATTACTTCTTCAGACTCTCCTTTGTCTGACTGGCTGGGAGCTGTTGCGGCTGTACAGGACATTGGTTAGGCCACTTTTGGAATACTGTGTGTAATTCTGGTTGCCCTGCTGTAGTAAAAATGTTGTGAACCTTAAAATGCTTCAGCAAAGATTTACAAGAATGTTGCCAAGGTTGGAGGTTTTCAGCTACTGGGAGAGGTTGAATAGGATCTAATTTCCCTGGATTGTTGGAGGCTGAGCGGTGACCATTTTGTGGTTTATAGAATCATGAGGGGCATTGAAAGGGTGAGTAGAGAAGGTATTATTTTCAGAGTTGGGGAGTCCAGTTCTAGAGGCATAGGTTGAAGGCGACGGGGAAAGATTTGAAAGGAGCTGAAGGGGCAACTTTTTCACGTGGTGGGTGGTGTGTGTATAGAATGAGCTGCCAGAGGAAGAGGTGGAGGATGGTATGATTACAACATTTAAGAGGATGGGTACATGAATAGGGAGGGTTTAGAGGGATATGCGCAAAATGCTGGAAAATGGGACTAGCTTAATCGGAGGTTTGTTAAAGAGATATCGAGCTCCATCCCACTTTCCAGCTCTTGCTCCATAAGCCTGTGGGTTTCACTGTTTCAAATGAATATTCAAGTGTTTTTCAATGTGATGAGGGTTTCTGCCTCTTCAACTCTTTCAGACAGTGCGTCCCAGATCCCACCAGCCTCTGGCTGAAAACAATTACTCCACAATTCCCCTCGAACTCTGTGTCCAATTAGTTTCAATCTCTCCCCATGGTTATCATCCTCTGTGCTGATGGAAATCAGTCCTTCCTACCCACTCTATCCAGGCCCCTCATCATTTTCCACACCTCGATCAAATCTCCCCTCAGCCTTCTGTGTTCCAAAGAATACAATCCCAGCCAAACCAATCATTCCTCAAAGCTAAAACTCCCCATTTTTGACAAAATCCTCCTCTGTCCCCATCTCTAGTGGGATCACATCCTTCCTGTAATGTGGTGACCAGAGCCGTACACAGTTCTCTCACTGTGCTCTAACTGGGCTTTTATACAGTTCCAGAATAAACAAACTCCTTGCTTTCGCTCTCAACCAAAAATGATAAAGGGAGGTGATGGTCTAATGATATAATTACTGAACTCTTAATCCACAGGTCTAGATAATGTTCTGGGAGCCAGGGTTAGAATCCTGCCACAGTTGATAATGGAATGTGAATTCAATAAAAAAATCTGGAATTAAGAGTCTAATGATGACCATCGTTGATTGTCAGGAAAAAGCCACCTGATTCACTAATGACCTTTAGGGAAGGAAACGGTCATCGTTACCATGTGACTCCAGACCCACAGTAAAGTGGTTGACTCTAAACTGCCCTCTGGGCGATTATGGATGGGCAATAAATGCTGCCGATCCAGCAATGACCTCATTCCATCAAGGGAAAAAGAACAACAGTTTATCCCATGTGTCTTCCTAACCACCTTACTGACCCGCATTCATTAATCACCATGGCCACATCTTCCACCTCCACACACATGTGACTTCCAGGTTCAAATTGACAAGAGACATTCCTTCAATATCTGAGAAACAGATAGAAACATCAAACATAGGAGGCCATTCAGCCCGTCAAGCCTGCTCCACCATTCAATATGATCATGGCCAATCATCCAACATAGTCCCCTGTTCCTGCTTTCTCCCCACATTCTTTGATCCCATTAATCCAAAGAAATATATCTAATTCCTTCTTGAACACATACTGCATCTAATTCCCTCATGCTGGAAAAATGGATGAGAATTATTGGGTTGTTGTTTTTTGACCAATGTGGACACAATGGACTGATGGGCCTTTTGGGTGTCTCTGACTCTATGACTCTATTATATTATGAATAACTGGGTACCAAGGACTGGCCCCTGTGGTACCCCAACTGGTAACTACCTGCCATTCAGAAAAAGACTTGTTCTTCCTGCCCTGTCTGCCAACCAGTTCCCAATCCATGTCAGTACATGACCCCAATCCTCTTGTTCAGTAGGATTTCCCTGATTCACTTGGAAATATTTCATCCTGTCAGCTCTTTGCTTTACTCAGATCCTGTTTAATTTCATCCCTGCATCCTCTATTCTCCTCTCAGCTTTCTGCAGGTTTGATCTCCAGATAACCAACATCACCTTCCCTGTTTGGTCTTCCCTACACTGGCTGCCTTTTGACATCCCAGGCTAAGAGTTTAGATTTGGGAGTCCCACCCTTACTCTTTGTGGGAACAGATTCTGAATGATCTCTGTCTTGTCACTTGAGGGCTCCCACTGCCCTGACACTGATTTCCCATCATGTCACTGGTTCCAGTCCACTTTTACTAAATTACCGAAACATTTAGTAAAATGAAAACTTTTACACTTACTCCATGATTCTCCATTTCCATCCTTAATTTCAATCTCACTGAGTTCTGATCACTCTCACTAAAATGCTCGCCATCTTTTAGTTCTTCCATCTGCCCACATTCATTCCCCAAACGACGGTCCAAAACTGTCCCTTTTCTTTCACTATCACCTTCTCAGAGGCAATTCGGGATGAGCAATAAATTCTGCTCCTGCTAGTGACACTCATATCCCAAGAATCAATTTAAAAAATGTAAATTATTTTGTCTGGTTTATTAGGTATTGGAGACAAATATTCAAACATTTTACCAGTGAATATTCTGAGAATTGAAATCCCTTTGAATGGCAGGGATTAAAATTGTTTCTCTTGTCTTTCAGGCCGTGAGAACTCTCAGCCCAAGCTGACCCTGCTGCCCCCCTCCCCGGAGCAGGTAGATGCCAAGGGCACTGCCACCCTGGTGTGCCTTGCCAATCACTTCTATCCCGATGAGCTGGAGGTGCAGTGGAAGAAGGACGGTGCAGTCATTTCGGACGGGGTTCAGACCAGCAACTACCTGCGAGCTTCGGACAGCACCTACAGTGTCAGCAGCCTGCTGACCCTCTCTGGGTCTGACTGGGAGTCCAACGCTCGCTTCTCCTGTGCCCTCACCCACGTGACCCTCCCCTCTCCCCTCAGCAAGAGCATCAGGAGATCAGAATGTGTGTAGAGTGTTGGAGACAGTCCACAGAGGAGACACAACTTTAAACAGAACAGGGCTGAGCTGGCAGGACAAAGCTCATTGTCAGCACTGAATTTCAACTCTCTTCCTTCTCAGGACTGGCTCAGGGACACTTCTGAGGTTCAGGAGTAAAGGTAGTTCATTGGGACAGTGTAGATAGAGCTTTACGCTATGTCAAACCTCATGCTCTCCCTATTCTGGGACTTTTTGATTGGGACAGGGTTGATTTGTGATGCCAAGTAAAATCTCTTGAAGTTGCTGAAGGATGTCAGCTGTACAAAACAATGTGAACCTTCGAAAATTCTGCTTCAACAAATCAGACCTCCTTCCTGCTCAGCAGCCAGTTCCAATTTAAGGTTTTTGTCACTATTTGAAGGACAGGATTCTCATGTTATTGAGAAAATCTCCACAAGTTTTTTCCTCAAAAGCCATTGTAGCTGTTATTTTGTGCAGCTTCCTCTGTCTGGGCTGTTAATTGCAGTCTGTTTTCTGTCAATGTCAGTCTGGAAAAGGGAATAAAGATGATGAAGATTCAGTCTCTGTCTCTGTGTGCTTTGGAAATGGACCACTCCATTCAGCTGATTAGCTGCATGTCAGCATGACATTGTCACAATTGGCTACGTGGTCTGTCAATCCGTGGTAGATGATACTGACAGCCAATCAGCAATCAATTTCAAATAATCCAGTTGATCTGGAATCTGTGGAGGTTACAAGATTCCAAACAGAATAGAAACTGAAAGCTGTTGGGATTCAATAATTACAATCTGAGGCATTCCGTGTTCACTCTCCGGTCCAAACCTAGGTGCTGGGATCGCACTGTGCACTCTCTTTTGCATGCTGAAATGATCTGAGGCCAATCGCTGACAGTGCAGACTGTGTCTCTCTGAGTGAGTGTACTACATAATGCTGCCTGTAGGTGTCATTCTGAGTGTGGGTGTATTATTCAAAGAGACACCTACAGGCAGCGAGGGTTGTGAGCATGTTACTCAGGGCTGCCTGACTGTGTGTGCTAACTCAGTGTTGCCTGTAGGTGTGTCTCTGAGTGTGTGTGTGTTATTCTGCACTGCCTGTAGGTATCTCAGTGAGTGTCAGTGTGTTACTCTGTGTTGCCTGCAGGTGTCTCTAAGTGATGGACAGAGAATAGGCTTTGTGATGGGGATTGAAGATTAGGCCTTAATCTTCTCAAATCTCAGATGAAAAACAATTTAGCCTGAGATGGCAGCTCATTTGGCCAAAGTTAAAAATCGCACAACACCAGGTTGTGTCCAACAGGTTTCTTTGGAAGTACAAACTTTCGGAGCACTGCTCCTTCATCAGGCAGCTAGTGGGGCAGGATCATAGTTCACAGAATTTGTCATGAAATTGAGATGGCAGCTGAGAAAGGTGAATACTGAGAGTGTGTTCTCAGTAAGCGAGAGATTTCAGAGGCAGTGCACTCTGTAGTTCCTAATGTGCTCCCCAATTACAAGGATCCGGGGTCATTGCAGTTGTAGTTGTCTGCCCAGCCAGTGCTGGCTAGCCATAGTCGTATTTCAATGGTCAATTAGCCCTAAACCAGGTGCAGCAATATTACCTTACAGGGAGGGAGCTGTCTGAGTGAGGGAGGTTGAATTCTTGCAGCCCCGAGAGTGATTGCAGTGGATTAATTAAGGGTGCTACCACCATGAAGGTGTGACCTTCTCTCCCTCTGCCTCAGCTGTGATGACCCTCAGGGTTAAACTCACCACCAGTCATTTCTGTTTGTAATGAGCGAGTGGGGGGAAGGGGAAAGTGAGGACTGAAGATGCTGGAAATCAGAGTTGAGAGTGTGTTGTTGGGAAACCACAGCAGGTCAGGCAGCATCCGAGGAGCAGGATAATCAATATTTTGGGCATAAGCTCTTCATCAGGAATGGAGGGAAGGTCAACATCTCCCAAAGGCAGCACAGGCTGGATCGACGGGGCCACAAGAGTAAGCATGGGGAGATTGAGGGTGACAGAAGGAGGGGGTTGGTTGGCAGGTTGTTATTCAGAGTCAGGTCCCAGAGTATCAGTCCTTCTGACACTCCCCTTTTTATCTGTCAGCCAGGACTCCCTGATTGGACATGGTTAACAGCTCATCAGGGAACTCATATTATCAGAAAAAATGAAACATTTATCGAACAAGGAGTGCAAGAACTAAACGACACTAGACAAAATGATTGGTTTGAAAGATTTAATTACAGACATCACCAATTTGGTCCAACAAGTCCACACCGACCCACTGAAGAGAAACTCCCCAAGACCCATTCCCCTGCCCTATCACTCGACATTTCCCCTGACTGACACATTCCTGAACACTGTGACAATTGTAACATGGCCAATTCACCTAACCTGCACATCTTTGGATTGTGGGAGGAAACTGGAGCACACGGAGGAAATCCACACAGACACAGGGGGAGCGTGCAAACTCCACAAAGACCTGAGGCTGAAATCGAACCTGGGTCCCTGGTGCTGTGAGTTAGCCGTGCTAACCACTGAGCCACCATGCCACAAATTTAAAACAATGCCCAAAGAGTTGAGTTTTTGTTAAGCTCCGTGAGCCTGACGTGATATAAACTATAAACATGCAACCCTCTGTCAGGGAAGGTAGTGCAGGGTGGAAACCTTACAACCTTTAAATATCAAAACATGCAAGGATCTGGGATAAGTGCAGGAAATTGGGATGAGAGTGCCTTTAGTGGTAGTTATGTTGGTACAGACTCAATGGGACAAATGACCTTTTCTGCTCTGTATCAATCTGTGCTCCATGTTGAGAGGGCAGTGCAGGTTAATGGTGACTAGGTGAGGCAGTTCTAAGATGGCAAACACATGATCAAGGGTCAGAGGAAATGGCTCAAGCTTCAGTGAAGGCCCAAGTAAGTGCTTGGGAGGAGGGTCAAGGCTAATGGAGGCAAGGTCAATGGAGACTGAGCGAGAGCACAGGGTGCTGACTGGCATCTCATTGTGATGTAGTGAGGTAAATGGGGACAAGAGGGGAATATGTAGGGAGGGATTGCAGTTTCAGTTAAAATGTGACCTTTGTCAGCAGCAGCATGACCTTCAGCACCAGGGGGTGTCCTGGACTGTGTCAGGCTCACAGATCGCTCTCTGTGTGATTCCACACAGCCACTCGTTTGGTCACTACGCAAAGTCTTGTTTGTGTTTACACTACCATTTACACCACCGTCTGCACCCACCGTCTGCACCTTCTGTTTACACCACTGTCTGCACCCACCGTCTACACCCACTGTCTGCACCACCGTCTGTACCCACTGTCTGCACCCAGCATCCACAGCCACTGTCTAGTTCCTCTGTGAACACCCACCATCTACACCCACTGTCTACACCATTGTCTGCACCCTCCATCTACACCTCCCATCTTTCGGCTGTTGTAAGATTGTGTCCAATGATTCCATTGAGATTACTGCAACAGAAGCCTGAATTTTAGAACCAGCAATGATTGTCTTCTAACCCTGACCTACAAAGTCTGTGTTCCACATTGGGCTGATTAATATTAATTACTGAATGCCATTTGATTTCGGTGATGGCAGGACTGACGGATAAGGAGAGGTTGAATTGATGAGGATTGTCTTCACTGGCGTTTAGAAGAATGAAGGAAGGGACTCTTGGAGAAAGCTGTAAAATTGGAACAGGACGAGACAAGTTAGATGGAGAAAGGATGTTCCCAATGGTGGGGAAGTCCAGAAACAGAGCACATGGTTTAAGGTTAAGGGGTAAACTCTATAGGACAGAATTGAGGAAAAATGTTTTCACCCAGAGAGTGGTGAGCCTGTGGAATTCTCTGTCACAGAAAGTGGTTGAGGCCAAAACATGATGTTATCGAGAAGGAGGTAGAGATAGCTCTTGTGGCTAAAGAATCATGGGATATGGGGTAGGGATGGATTACAGTAATGTGCTCCATGACCAGCTTCAATCATAATGAATGGCATAGCAGGCTGGAGGGGCCAAATGGCCTACTCCTGCTCCTATCCGCTATGTTTCTACATCGCGTAAAATAGATTGTCAGATGGAGGTCACTCTGTCAGATGGGTAAGTATCCATTCACAGATTCCACCCACACTACTCCCTTTTCATTTTGATTGAGTCCACTCCCTCTATTCCTATGTCTTTGTTATCTGACCAGTGACCACACCTCCCCTTCACCACCCCGGCAGGGAGCTGTGCTAATAACCCATCGTTTGTTTTAATTTGCTAATTGGGTGATGTGGCGGTGGGGCTTTCAAAAATAGGAAGAGCTGAATTCTTATCGCCCCTTGTGCTGATTTTTTTGTGTGCCTCCCTCAATATGGGTGACACAGCACTGCTGCCTCACAGAGCCAGGGACCCAGGTTCGAGAGTCACTTAGCATAGTAATAGGCCCTTCGGCCCACCATGTCAATGCTGCCCAACAAACACTAAACTACACTAATCCCATTTACCCGCAGTTGTCTGGAGCCTACCATGCCCAGGTATTATAAGTGCTTATCCAAATGTTTTTAAAGGTTGTGAAATTTTCATCCTGCACCACCCTCTCAGGCAGCATGTTCCATATATCTACCACACCCTGGGTCAAAAAATACTTCCACCTTAATCTTATAATCCCTGGTCTTAAATAGGTTTGGGTGAGGAGCGGAGGCTGCAGAACAGTGTGAGAGGTCAGGAATGGAGAGAGGGAGAACAGTGTGAGGGTGAGGGATGGAGGCTGGAGTAGGAAGACACTTGTGTTCTAGAAAGCAGCACAAATAGGGAAGAGATCCAAGAGCTGATAGGAATAGTCTCCATGTTTCCTAACAGTAGCTTTATGGTGGGAAAGAGAATAAATCAGGAGATAATGAGGGCCTGGAACAAAGGCTGCTCATTAATTACAAATGACTTTAATCCTCGTCGATTACTTATAGTCAGATTTTTCTTTTCCATTCATTGACGGGATGAGAACGTCACTGACTCACACAGCATTTATTGCCCACCCCTAATTGCAGTTAACAGTCATCCACATTGCTGTGGGATTGGATTCCCATGTAGGCCAGACCAGGTAAAGATAGCAGTTCCCTTCCCTGAAGGACGTTAGTAAACCGGATGGGTTTTCCTGATAATCGACATGGATTAATGGTCATCGTTAGACTCTTCATTGCAGACTTTTTAATTGAATTTAAATTCCCCCATCTGCCACGGTGGGATTTGAGCCTGTGTCCCCAGAACCATATCTGGATCTCTGTGCATTAATCACAGAAGGTTAGTGTGTAGGTACAGCAAGTCATCAGGAAAGCTCATAGAACATTATGGTGTAGTGTGAGGGGAATCTGAATGCAAGACTTCATTGAAACAAACAAAATCCTGAGGGTCCTTGACCGGGGGGATGTGGAAAGGATGTTTCCTCTTGTGGGAGAGTCCAGAACTAGGGATCACTGTTTAAAATTAAGGGAGAGTCCATTCAAAACAGAGATTAGGAAACATGTTTTTCTCTCAGAGATTGTCAGTCTTTGGAATTCCCCTCCTTAAAAGGCAGTGGATGCAGAATTTAGAATCCCTCCAGTGTGGAAACAGGTCCTTCAGCCCAACAAGTCCACACAAACCCTCCGAAGATTAACTAATCCAGACCGATTTCCCGACCCTATATTTACCCTAGGAAGGGGTAGATAGATTCTTGATGACTGAACGGATGGAACATTATCAGAGAATGTAGAGTTGAGGTTAAAATCAGATCAACCACGATCTTATTGAATGGGGAGCAGGTTCAAAGGGCCGAGTGGCCTACTTTTGTTCCTTGCCCATATGTTGCCTCACACACCTTCGCACAAGCAAAGACTGCCACTCGTATTTTCTACCTGCAGATTAAGCTGCTTGTGCAATAGGCCTCATCTGCACAGTGTTTCCTCCAGCCTTTCATTGTGAGGTTAAAGATAATGGTCCCATAATCAATCCATTAACTCTATTTGTTGGTTTATTTAAAACAATAAAATAAATTACAAGTCATGAAACAGACATTACAGCAAGCAATAATAGGCAGCACGATGGCTCAGTGGTTAGCACTGCTGCCTCACCGTGCCAGGGAACCGTCTCAGTTGGGTCTGTGTGGAGTATGCACATTCTTCCTGTGTCTGCGTGAGGTTCCCCCGGGTGCTCTGGTTTCCTCCCACAGTCTAAAGATCTGCAAGCTCGATACATTGGCCAGAGTGTACAGGAATGTGCAGGCTCGGTGGAGTAGCCATTGGAACATACAGAGATAGGATAGGGGTCGAGATAGAATGACCTTCGGAGGGGCGGTATGGAGTCAATGGGCTGAATGGCCGACCTCCACACTATAGGGATTCTGTGTTACAAATGCAAGTTCCTTCTTTCCATTCTCGGCCTGTAGCATGCATGTGGTTCTGTCTCATATCCATTCAAGAGATGGCAACCCTTTGAAGACAGGAGCAGCCTCTATTCTTTTGGAAAGTACTTCTTCCACTCTGTGTCCTTCACAGCCTCGTAGACAGCAACAATGAGATCGGGAAATAACCCAAAGCTATAATCTTCTGGGCTCTTCATTAAACTGTGGAACCTGAAAAGTACAATTAATGTCCAAGCCAATGAAGATATTTCTCAGCAATCACTAAATGCTGAGCTTTAGTACTCAGCAGGCCCCAGGAGTCAAACTAACTGAGTAGATCATTGCTCTGAATTGCTCATAAATGTCACCTTCACATTTCTGGAGGCTTTGATCAAAAAGGTTGCTTACCCCTCTCCAATATACAGCTTAAAATCAGCTCAAACTCCCAACCATCCAGCTGAGAGCGGAGCCCTGTACAAACTGGAACCTGGTCAGTGGGAGCACTGTCACCTCTGTCTCAGAAGCTTTGGGGAGTCTATTTTGATCATAGAGTCCTTCAGCACTGGAGGCTGTTCAGAGGATGTTCCCCTGACTGATCCCAGGGATGAAAGAGCTGTCCCATGAGGAGCAGTTAAAGAGCTTGGGCTTGTACTCACTGGAGTTCAAAAGAATGAGGAGGGATCTGATTGAGGGATAGAAAATGTGAAAGGGGATTGAGAAGGTGGATGTTGAATAGATGCTCCCCCTTGTGGGACAGTCTGGAACAAGAGGTCAGCGATATCGAGTGAGAGGAGGTCGGTTCAAAACTGAGCTGAGGAGAAACTACATCTCCCAGAGGGTTGTGAATCTGTGAAAGTCAATGCCCCAGTGTGCAGTGGAGGCAGAATCAATCAACAGGTTCAAGAACGATGTGTTTCTGATGAAAAGTGAGCTAAAGAGCGATGGGGAGCAGGCAGGAGAGTGGAGTTGAGACCAGGATAAGATCAGCCACGGTCATGTTAAATGGCGGAGCGGGCTCGAAGGGCTGAATTGCCTCCTCCTGCTCCTAATTCCTATGTTGAACACACAGTCAAGGCTGACACTGTAAAACTAAGGGAGCTGTTGTCTTTCAGGGGAGATACAAAACAAGGGTTCTGCCACAATATATCGAACTGTACTATCTTCCCCCGTGGCAAGTGCTGGAATTTGAATTCAAATCACAAAGCAAGCCTCATTAATGGTGACCACTATAATGATCCCTGATTGCTGTCCAGCCTCAGCCGTACCAAGTCTGGACTTCATGTGACTCCAGCCCCACAGCAATCTGGTTAACTCTTAGGTGCCTTCTGAGAGGCCACAGCAAGGCCAGCAGTTCAAGGGTAATTAGTCTTGGGGAACAAATGCTGATCTTGCCAGTGACACCCACCTCCCAGAAAACAGAATGCAACAGAGATTGGTGTCAGCCAAAATTGTCAGATCAGACTCTCAATGAGATGGGGAGATGGTTAAAAATGAATTCTGCTCCGTACGGAACAGATCCCCACTTGTTTACACATCATTGCTGACAAAAAAGTGAGAGAAAACAGAAAACGAAAGGTGAGAACACTCAAGTGTGGGAATATCAGTGAAAATTCAGGCAACTGAAGGAAGATATGAAGAACTGCAAAGGAAGACAAAAAGGAAGCAAGAGTTACAAAAAAGTGATGGAGAAAGAGACATGTAAGGGGTCACAAGAATAACACAAATGTTTTACACGAAAATTAGAAAAAGAAGGAGGCTCCAGTGCAATGTGAGCCCTTTAAAAACAAACTGGGAATTCCATGAATGAGCCTAAGGGAATGGCTGATATGTACAATAATTAGTTGTGTCAGTCTTCATAGTCAACGAATGGCATAATGCAGCTTACATTCCAGGGAGGTCCTGCCACAATTGAAGAATGGAAGTCGCAAAACTTGATACATGCCAGAAAACAGCATTGGAAAGCGAGCAGCTCTAAAGGCTGACAGATCTTCAGGACCTCAGGGGTTTAAAGGAAGGGGGAGGGGGGAGAAGTTTCAGAGGCTTTTCCCATCAGATTCTAAAGCAGCAACCATTCCTTTAGTTTGGAAAATGTCTTGCTGTAACTCCATGGGTTCAAGAAAGATGAGAATGGGAACCGTGGAAATTACATTCTGGTCAATCTAACATCTCTTTTGAGGGTTTCATTGGAATCTATAATTAACAGCCGAGAGAGTGAACATGTAGAGAATTGGAAATAGCCCACACAGAGTTGTGATGGGTAGGTTCTGACTGATGAACCAAATGCATAAACTCAGTTGTCGATGGGGCAGCAAGTCTCAACAACCTTCAGAAGTATGTATTAATGAGAATCATAGTTCCACATTGACACAAAGACTGATGGAATAGTAAGCAGTGCAGATGGTCTTTTTGTTTAAAACTCACTCTGAGGACATGGATATTGCTATCTGGGCCAGCATTTATTACACGTTCTGTGTTGTCCTTGTGAATCATGGAATCATCATACAGTGTAGAAGCAGGGCATTCAGCCCATCAAATCCACACCAACCCACCAAACAGCATCCCATCTGGACTGACCCCATTCCTGTACTGCAGCATTTCCTATGGCCAACCCACCCAGCCAACACATCCCTTGACACTATGTGTAATTTGGCATGGCTAATCCACCTAACCAACACATCTATGGACTGTGTGGAAGAAACTCACACAGACATGGTGAAAATGTGCAACCTCCACACAGACAGTTGTCCCAGGGTGAAATTGAACCCAGGTCCCTGGTGCTGTGAGGTAGCAGCACTAACCACTGAGCCACAATCCTGCCCTTTGCAAGGTGATGGTGAGCTGCCTTCTTGAACCACTGCAGTCCATGTGCTGTAGATAAACCCACAACGCCCTGAGGGAGGGAATTCCAGGATTTTCATCCAGCGACACTGGAGGAACAGTAATATATTTTCAAATCAAGATTCTATGTGGATTGGAGGGGAACTTGTTTTTGGTGGTGTTCTGTGTCCTTCTACATGGAAATGATCGTGGGTTTGGAAGGTGCTGTCTCAAGAGACTTGGTGTGAATTCCTGCAGTGCATCTTGTAGATGGTGCACACGGCTGTTACTGAGCATCAGTGGTGGAGGGAGTATATGTTTATCGATGTGGTGCCAATCAAGCGGGCTGCTTTGTACTGGATGATATCAAGCTTCTTGATTGTTTTTGGAGCTGCATCCATCCAGGCAAGTGGGGAGTAACCCACCACAGTCCTATCCAAAACTTGACTGATCTTTTCTTAATTCATTTACTGGATTGGGCATCACTTGGTATGTCAGCATTTATTGCCCAGAATCAAGTGGGGTGGCACAGCACTCTCAGGCAATTGACTGTGTAGAGTTTGCACATTCTCCCTGTGTCTGCCTGGGTTCCCTCCCGGTGATCTGGTTTCCTCCCACAGTCCACAAATGTGCGGGTTTTGAATTTTAAATACAAAAAGACTCTGGAGTTAAGAGTCTAATGACGACCATTGTTGGGGGAGAACCCTGTCGGGCCCACTAATGTCCATCAGATTGCTGTCCTTGCCCATACTGACTGACATATGACTCCAGACCCACAGCAACATAGAATCATAAAATCCCTACTGTGTGGAAGAAGGTCATTCAGCCCATCAAGTACAAGCAGCATCTCACCCAGAACTAGCCCCCTCTCCTAACCCTACACTTCCATGGCCAATCCAACTAACCTGCACATCTCTGGACTGAGAGAGGAACCTGGTGCACACAGAGGAAACCCATTCAGACAGAGGGAGAACATACAAATTCAACACAGACAGTTGCCTGAAGGTGGAATCAAACCCAGGCCCCGGCACTGTAAGGCAGTGGCGCCAGCCACAGTGCCACCCATTCCTCATCTCTGATCGAAATGTCTAATCCCTTATTCCCAGACTGGGACTCTGCTTTAGAATCCCCAGGTAAGGGTTCAACCTTCCAAAATCTACCCTGTCAGGGCCCTGGCGAATTTGAAATGTTTCAGTGAAATCTCATCCTAGCCTTCTGAATTCTAGGGAATCCTGACCCAGTCCCCTCTGTCAATCATTAGACAATCGCTCAACCCGTCACATGAACTGTGGCTGGGTTTGATCATCTCAGTAAGAGTTTCAAGGAGGGAAGGAGAAAGAAAGATTCTTTCTGCTTTGAATCGATGCTAAAAACTGAAAAAGCAGGAAAATATTGTCACTAAGTATGGTTCACATACTCTTACTTTTCATCAAAGTGCTGGGTGAGGTTTCTTATGAATTTCAGGAGGTCACTGGTGGTGTCCTTATATTCTTTATTCTTGCCTTGTCTCTTGTTCATGTCATTTAGGAGAACTGAGTCAACCGAGAAGGAAATGAACAGCAGAGTTTGTTTTCCTCTTGATTCAATTCACCTTGCTTGCTCCTCTGATCACCTGAAGAAAGAGCGAGGCTCTGAAAGATTATGTTTTCTAATAAACCTGTTGGACTATAATCTGGTGTCGTATGATTTTTAACCTTGTCCTCTGATCACATTCAGGTTATTCCCACAGGCACTGCATGTTCTTGCTTCTCCAGGCCAGGAGGTGGCGATCTTGACAATGGATTTCACAATGGTCTCCATCAGAGAGGACCCACAAATCAGGGACAGTGACCAGAGATTACAGGCTCCTCAGTCCCAGACCCGAGCACAACGGGCCCCCTGGCATCCCAGGTACCGCTTGTTGCATCCCGGACCCTGTACATAATGCAAATAGTGCAACTGATCCTTCTGATTTTTCCCAACCTCACCAGGTCTCCACAATCATTGAGATTCGTTAAATGCAGCCTTTGCCAATTAAGGACCCTGACTGATGGGAAACAGACTGAAATGGGTCAATAATACAGTGTTGGGGAGTTACAGACACAGATTGCCAAGTGGAAATCTGATGCTGTGGCTCTAACAGAGATCGGGCGGGACTGGGGATTCCTGGATACAAGGTGTTCAGTAAAGATAGGAAAGAGGGAAAACTGTGAGAAGTGGTGGGATTGTTCTGGAGCCAGACAGTACTGACCAACCTTAGGCCCTGAGATATGATGGTGATGAAGGGTGAACTGTGCCGGGCTTTAACTCACTGTTATCAGAGTAAAACAGGGATT
This sequence comes from Chiloscyllium plagiosum, assembly GCF_037043375.1. NCBI lineage: Eukaryota > Metazoa > Chordata > Chondrichthyes > Orectolobiformes > Hemiscylliidae > Chiloscyllium > Chiloscyllium plagiosum. The sequence goes on from NW_028270147.1 coordinate 115,134,834, forward strand.
ACCCATTTCACAAGAGAGCAAATGGAACTAACAAACCAAGTGCATGTGAAACATCCACCCCGTCCCTGAGAGAGGGGGGGACAAGAACAGGGACATTCTCAGACAGAAAGGATGCTAAAAATGGTATCACCCCGAGAGTGAAGGGTGGGGTGGGATAGTGACTGCGACACCCCCAGAGAGTGGGGAAAGTAACACTGACACATTTAAAACTGTATTATCACAAGCGAGAATTCAAACAGGCACCCATTCCGTCACACGGTGTTGAAGATGCACTTTCCTCATCAAAACACGTTATAAAAATCTCTTCATACCACGTCAGGGGAGAGAAACATTGAAAAGTGTATTAACACGAGTTAGGGTCCATTTAAATCTTGGACCATGATGTGAAATGTTCCAAGCCATAAACAACACCGGTGTATTGACGTCATTATTCTGGATTAGTGGTGCTGGAAGAGCACAGCAGCTCAGGCAGCATCCGAGGAGCAGTAAAATCGACGTTTCGGGCAAAAGCCCTTCATCAGTAACAAAGGCAGAGAGCCTGAAGCGCGGAGAGGTAAGCTAGAGGAAGGTGGGGGTGGGAGAAAGTAGCATAGAGTACAATAGGTGAGTGGGGGAGAGGATGAAGGTGATAGGTCGGGGGCGGGGAGGGTGGAGTAGATAGTTGGAAAAGAAGATAGGCAGGTAGGACAAGTCAGGACAAGTCAAGGGGATAGTGCTGAGCTCGAAGTTGGAACTAGGGTGAGGTGGGGAAGGGGAAATGAGGAAACTGTTGAAGTCCACATTGATGCCCTGGGGTTGAAGTGTTCCTTGGTGGAAGATGAGGCGTTCTTCCTCCAGGCATCTGGTGGTGAGGGAGCGGCGGTGAAGGAGGCCCAGGACCCCCATATCCTCAGCTGAGTGGGAGGAGAGTTGAAATGTTGGGCCACAGGGCGTTGGGGTTGATTGCTGGGGGTGTCCCAGAGATGTTCCCTAAAGCGCTGTGCTAGGAGCCGTCCAGTCTCTCCAATGTAGAGGAGCAACGGATACAATAAATGATATTAGTGGATGTGCAGATAAAATTTTGATGGATGTGGAAGGCTCCTTTAGGGCCTTGGATGGAGGTGAGGGAGGAGGTGTAGGCGCAGGTGTTGCAGTTTCTGTGGAGCCAGGAGGGGAGGGTAGGTTGAAGGGGGGCGTGGACCTGACCAGGTAGTCACGGAGGGAACGGTCTTTGTGGAAGGCGGAAAGGGGTGGGGAGGGAAATATATCCCTGGTGGTGGGGTCTTTTTGGAAGTGGCGGAAATGTTGGCGGATGATTTGGTTTATACGAAGGTTGGTGGGGTGGAAGGTAAGCACCAGGGGTGTTCTGTCCTTGTTACGGTTGGAGGGGTGGGGTCTGAGGGCGGAGGTGCGGGATGTGGACGAGATGTGTTGGAGGGCATCTTTAACCACGTGTTGATGTCATTATCTTATTAAACAATATTAAAACCTCGGTCAAACTTTTTCCAGCGGACAGTGTATTTAAAATATCAAGAGGCTTTCCGCATTGTTGGTTTGATCAGTGACGTAGCAAGGAAGCAGCAGCTGCCCCATGAACTCCAACAAAAGAATGAGAACAGGCTCTTCATACAGAGCTGGTCCCCGAGAATCCAATTCAACAGCAGGGACCAAAGAACAAGGAACAATACAGCACAGGAACAGGCCCTTCGGCCCTACAAGCCTGTGCTGACACATTTTGCCCTTCCATACTGAAACTGTCTTCACCTACAGGATTCATATCCCTCTATTCCCTTCCTATTCATAGATTAGTGCAGGTATTTCTTGAATACTTCTGTTGTGTCTGCTTCCACCCCCTCCTCTGGCAGTGTGTTCCAGGCACTCAACTCCCTTTGTGTGAAATACTTGCCTCGCACATCTCTTTTAAATTCCCCCGCCCCTTGAACCTCTGTTCCCCAATAATTGACCCCTCCACCCTGGGGAAAAAAGCCTCATATTCTCCACTCTACATATCCCATTCACAACTTTATAAACTTCTATCAGGACACACCTCATTTTTCCGCATTCCTGTGAAAACAAACCCAGTCTATCCAACCTTTCTTCAGCACTACTATCCGCCATACCAGACAATATCCTGATAAACATTTTCTGCACAATCTTCAAAACATCCACATCCTTCTGATGGTGTGGTAACCAGAACTGTGTACAATATTCCAAGTGTGACCTAACTAATGTTCGATAAAGCTGCAGCATAACTTGTCTATCCTTATACTCAATGCCCCTTCCAATGAAGGCAAGCAGGCCATAAGCCTTTTTTACAACCTTACCTCCCTGTGCTGCCACCTTCAGTGATCTGCCAACATATACACCCAGATCCCTCTGCATATCAATACTCCAAAGGATTCTGCCATTCACTGTATAATTCCCACCTGTACATCACCTTTCAAAATGCATCACCTCACATTTGTCTGGATTAAACTACATCTGCCATTTTTCTGTCCATGCATCCAACTGATATAATATCCTGTTGTATCCTCCGACAATCCTTCTCATTATCTGCAACTCTACCAATCTTTGTATCAACCGTAAACTTACTCATTGGATCAGCAACGCTTTGCTCCAAATCATTTATGGAGATCATGAACAACAGAGTTCCCACCACTGATCCCTGTGGAACATCACTAGTCACAGCCCTCCATTCTGAAAACCGTTCTTCCATCGCTACCCTTTGTCTCCTGTGACTAACCTAGTTCTGTGCCCAATGCTGGGAACATTTTAGACAAGACACCTTGTTGCAAGCTCGTTACTGCAACTTGATCCAGTTCATTCAGAAAGAGAAAAAGGACAATGTGCAGATTGTTGAACAGGCCCCTACACCTGGGCCTGAGGCAGGAGCCCAAGCTCCAACACACTGGCCTCACTTCACACCAACCTTCACACAGTGTGTGGTCATGAATTCCGGGCATCAATTCCTCTGGGACTGGGATGGAGTGAGGGAACAGGGACAATGTCAAAGAGTCAATAAGGATTAAAGCAAGATGGAGAGAGTGTGTTGGAAAGTACTTAATGGAGGAAACATTCTTTGTGATACCGATAACACTGACAATGTCTACGTGTATCACAGAATGAAAAAAAAGTACAATCTGAAGACAATCTAAAGTCACATCAATGTATTTCTTTTTGATATATCATAGCATGCAGGGCATTTTCATTGTGGTATCCTGATTCGAGAGCTGTACTCTCTCAGATTGAGCCGGTTGGATCCTCGCAGAGCCCCAGTTATTTGTACTGTTCAGTAATGTGGGGATACCGATGGTGGACTGGGGTACACCTGATGAGGGAGCAGTGCTTCAAAAACTTGTGATTTCAAATGAACCTGTTGAGCTAGAGCCTGGTGTTTTGTGCTTTCTGACTTTATATTGTGCAGGCACAGTGAAACAGCTGCCTTCCAGTAACTATAGAGTACTTGCACTGCAGCTGAGGATTATGGGTAACAACTCCTTCCATTAGCCATGAATAAACCCGCAGTCATTCCAGTGGATTCCAGTGGGAATGACCTGTCAGTTGCTTCCCAGATATTACATGGTTCACCATCGTCATCTCCAGGACAATTCGGGAAGAGCAACAAATAAGCGACACGTCAACGCCCGCCCTATCCCAGGAGAAATAAAAATAAATGGCATCCAATTCAAATGAACAAACTGGTGAGGCTTGAATTCATCTCTTTGAAAGACTGGAGCGTCGCCCAGAAACAGAGCCTTGAAATGGGTGAACCTTGAAATGGGTGTCAGACTGAAGGGTGGAGTGTCCTTCGGATTAGCAGTGGGATCAGCAAAAAAATAATTATACGCAAAGATCTAACAAACAGCCATCAAAGCGTGCCACCAAAGTGCAAAGATCAGTATTTGAAGCTCCATGTCTCCATCTCCATCCTTGCTTGTTGCTCTTCCCTAATTGTCCTGCAGAGGGCGGTGGTGAGCCATGTGTTTCTCGAAGAGGATCTGACAGAGGGACAAGGTCATGTCCTCGGCCTGAGCACAATTGCCTGACCTGCTGTGCTTTCCCAGCCCCACACTTCTCGACTCCAAGCACAACTATCTCTCAGGAGAATGAGCTGTGGCACAAGAGGAAACGTGAGAGTGTTGGAAAGGCACCGGCAGCCTGGTCAGCCTGCAGAGGGGCAGAAACAGATTTGATAATTAAGCTGATATCCTTCTGAGCTGAGATGCAGACTCAGGCTTTCAAAGCCACACAGTTTACATTGTTATTGACCGTGGCTCCATGGGCAAAGCTCCTGCCTCATCGTCAAAATGGTCATCGGGTTGAAACCCACCTCAGAAATGAGAGCACAGAATCCAGGCTGAGACTGTGGTGCACTGCTGAAAGTTGCACAGTCTCTGGCTCCATCATTTGACGCTCCACCACCACCACACCCTGACCACCCCCACCCCCACCTCAGGGGCCTCGACAAGATCCCATTCTGAAAGATTCCCTCGGGTATCCTCTCACTATTCAACTAGTGCCAACAAAACAGATATGTCTCGTCATTCATTTCCTGCCTGCGGGACCTCACCATCTTGTCCGTGAACGTGACTGCTCTGTGCTCGCAGCTTTGAATATTCTGAGATGATTAAAAGAAAACTGCACCAACAAGGGTTCTTTCCTCATTATCGTGTAAAAGGGGAGCAATTAGCAAGTGATAATGCACACTGAGCGCAAACACTGAAGCTTCAGCTGAAAGGCTTTTTGCACCATGTTAACCTGCTCCCTGGGCATTTCCTTCCAATGTCCGAGATGGTTATCAGGCTGGGATGGAGACTGACAGATCACATGGAATCCTTCAGGCAAGGTACACAAGGGCACAGTCCAGGCTTGCTTCAAACATTGAAGGGCTGGGAGATTCTCCGTGGCAGCTTCTCGTGCACATCCTCCATGGAATTATCACAGACTTTACTGAAATTGAATGAACTCAGAGAGGGGAAGGAAATGGGAAGAATTAACCAGACAAGTGTGAGCATCAAGAGAGGTGGGAGTGTGTGGAAGATTCAGTGCCATTAAAATTCCCAACTGGATTTCACAAGGAAAACTCAAATCGTTACTAGGATATAACCGGGAGAATCCTCAGTGACATAAACATGCTGAGTGTCAGAGACCCTGAGTCTCTGGTGCCTGACTCTCTATGAGGCATTATAGTTAAGGACTGTTCATGTGTCAATAAAGGGTGACATGTGGTTGCATCATGATTAATGACCGGAGAGGTACAGATTAAAGATAAATGGCTGAATGTTAAGAGGGAACATAAGGAAACACATTTTCACCCAGAGGGTGGTGGCAGTCTGGGGCTCACTGCCTGTAAGGGTGGTTGAGGCAGAAGCTCTCCCATAACATTGAAGTATTTCGATGTGCAGCTGTGATGCCAAGGCATACAGGGCTACGGCCAAGTACTGGAACATGGAATTAGAATAGTGAGGTGGTTGTTTGACTGGCTTTGGCTCATTGGGCCAAAGGGCCTTGTTCTTGTAGACCTGTTGTAGATGTCTGACTCTGCCAGGACTCTAACAATGGAGCTGACCCCTACCTGCCATTTGAAAGGCCGAGCAAGCCACTCAGTTTCAGGGCAGTTAGGGATGGGGAACAAATGCTGGTCTTACCAGTGACACCCACATCCCAGGAAAGGATAAACAGCCTCAGTGGTAACACCATCACCTGAACTTGCAGGTTTCAAGTCCCACTCCAGAGACTGGAGCACTATCCTGAGGCTGGCAAAGGCAAAGATGCCATCTGCTGGATGATCGGTAAAACCACTGCCTTCTCAGGTCAATATGAATGTAAGGGCTTTCCGATCATCTCAGACAAAATCGCCCCCAGTGTGCTGACCAATACTTCTCTTATAACCAATCCCATTAAAACAGATACAGAAACAAAATACTACAAGTCTCAAGTAGAAGTGCGATGCTGGAGAAAGGGAACAGGTGCAGCCTCTGTGGGGAGAGGAGTTAACTTTTTGGGATTCAGTGATGTTTTATCAAAAAAGCAGCAGCATTTTATTTTATTCCATTTTAAGTTGTTTTATATTATTTTATTTAAATTTTGTTTATCAAATTTTCGCCCGTTTGATTGGCACCACTTCCACACACATCCATTCCCACCACACCAACACTCAGTATCATCTGTGTGTACTATTTACAAGATGCACTGCAACAAATTCATCAAAAGTTCTGAGACAACACCTTCTAAACCTATGATTACTTGAATCAAGATGGACAAGGGCAGCAGATACAATGGGAACATCACCCCAGCAAGTTCCCTCTAAGCTATTCACTAGTTTGACTTGGAAATATCATCACTGGGTCAGAATTCTGGAATTCCCTTCCTAAGGACATTGTGGGTCTACCTACAGCACCATCTTGTCCAGGACAATTAAAGATGGACAGTAAAAAGGCTGGTAAACGTAAGAGTAGGTGTGATTTGGGACCAGAAAGTGAGACTGTGATGTTTCAGTTATTCCTGGACATTGGTGTGATCACATCTCAAATAATGTGTGTAGTTTTGGTCTCCTTATTGAAGGAAGAATATAAATGCATTGGATGTGTTTCAGAGGAGTTTTACCCGATTGATCCTTGGAATGAGTGGGCTGTGTGATGAGGAAAGATTGGAAAGGCTGGCCTTGTTCTCACTGGGGTTTTCCTATCCCATTGTATTCTCCAACTCCCTATCTGCCTCCCTCACAGGTCATACCCTCCTGCCCCTTACTACATGTGGAATTGAACTGTGCAGTCCTGAGGCCTATAGCTTCATTCTAGAACTAAGTCTCCAGGTATCTCTGGCAATCCCTGATATATCACTGCTTTTTCAATTCAGCATTCATTCCAAACTCCCTGAATCGGAGTTCCTGTAGTTTTATACATCCACTGCAGATATATTTACCCTGAATCATTTCAATGCAATAAAGAAATGTTGATCTCACTTACAAATGAAACATATCCATTCCTTCATTAGAGCAGTAATTGTCTTCAGTCTGTTTTGAAGTTTCAGTACTTTCCATTTATTAACCTTCCCTAATGGACATGTCCTGAAGCAGTCTATTTATACAGCCCCTCAAACTAAACAAATCCCAGATTCCTATTTTCTTGTTTATCATTTTGTTTCAATCAAACCAAGTGCATGTGCAGGCTCCCAGCAGCTGAAGTGACAGTTCCAAATCAGTTTGAAAAAGCAAAGGTAGACTCCTTCCCCCAGTTCACCGAACTCCCACACTGACCAAACCTCCCAGCATTCCCCTCTGTGCTGGCTGCACTCAGTGCGAGCTGCAGTATTAAGGCTGCTCTGTATTTATACTGTTTCTGATTTATATCACTCCATTCTGTTGTGTAACTGTTCAGGATCTGGGTTAAGCTCATTCATTTCTCAATCGTAAGCTTCCTTCATTCAGCCTGAGAGACACTTCACATTTGCAAACAGGAAATATGACTTCAATGCTGGAATCTGTTCTCAGGATTGATGGGCTCGATGATTTGATTCAGTGAAATAACTTCGTCTCATCTCTTCAGGGGTCGACATTTCAGGTGTAACTCTTCTTCAGGAAGGGGGAGGGTAGGTGTCAGGGGAGTTGCAGATAAAGGGGTGGGTTGGAGCAAGGTGGTGAGGTGGGGATAGGTTGAGAAAGATAGAGAGTGTGACCTGATTGGTCGATGAATCCAGAATCACCCCTCCCTTCGACCAACCGGGTCCTATCCTCTACCTATCTTCATCTATCCCCACCTAATCACCCTGCCCCCGCCACTCCCTTTATCTGCAGCTCCCCCAACACTCACCCACCCCACTTCCTGAAGAAAGGTTATACCTAAAACGTCGACTTCTCTTCCTCCTGATGCTGCCTGGGCTTGCTGTGTTCTCCCAGCCTCCTGTTTGTCAACCTTGGATTCCAGCATTTGCAGTTTTTTATTTGTCTCTAATCTCTTCAGGGGCCAGGATGAGTGTGAGGAGATTGGGTTTTGATGGAACTACCCACAGACTGAAGTCAAAAGAAGCAAAGCAAGAAAGGCACATGGATCGAATACAAGGGGGCAAATTGTGAGCAAAAAGTAATTGTTACCAGTTTAGCAATTTCAAAGGAGAGAGCGACAACATTGAATTGCTTCTGGTGTCATCCTCTGTGCCCTAACATTTCACAGAGCCAGCTCCACATCCTTCCATTGGCTTTGTCATTGGGAGTGAACAGTTCCCTTCCCATAGCCCTTTTTAAAATGTCCTGTCCCAGAGAGGCAGAGAATACTTCACCTTTTCTGGGAAAGATAGAGAAATATATGATGTCAGGGTCTGACAGAAGGATGTGTACCATCTGTGGATTCTGGAGACAGATCACTGAGATATTCCTCACTCCCATCAACACCTGACTTTACTCCAACAACAGTTCCTATTCTTCATTATAAAGTACCAGTTTCAGACTGGACATTTCACACCCAGCCCCATTTCCTCACATTGGAATCAAGAATCAAACTTGCCCCATCTCAGGATTGCCCTCTGAATGTGGTGTCAGTGTGTTAATGCTGTGTTTGAATGAAAGAGCCACAGTGGAATTTGTGACTAAGTCAAACGGGTTTCTGAGCCACCAGCAGCCTCCCCACTGTGTGAGGGTCTGTTTGGATAAGATTTCAGCCCCATGGGTTCCCACTGATACAAGAGCCATGGAGTGAGATTGCTGAAGCCACGTGTGGACTGAGGAACACAACAGGCAGGACAATGAGCTGCTCTGGAATCCACCCTGAGCCCTGGATGATCCTCACTGAGATGGCCCAGGGGCTACAGAATATGACAGCAGAAGATTTATCATTGATGGTCCTCCCCAGCCGTGACTCCCAGATGCCCCCGGACTGAACATTCTCAATCTGACCCTATGGACACACGGGGCAATTCCATCCCATTTGAAGAGGAAAGAAAACCCAGGTCTAATTTATGGAATATTTATTTCTCAAACCTTGTGGAATTGTTATTCTGAGTAACAAGAGCCTGCTGGTCATATTCATGAATACAGGGTTCCCAATAGCACTGGCTCACAAACAGTTGAGTTGAATTTCTTGGCCTGGGATCTTGCTGTGCCTAAGGGATGGGTGAGGGAATTTCCATCAGATTATTGTGTTCCCCAGTGTCCCTTCCTGCCTTCCTTATTTTCTCCATTTATTGGGAAAGAATTCCTTAAGACCCTGCATTCCTTCTGAAAGTACCCCTTCTGGACACAGTTGTAGAATTGCCCTCCTGCTCCAGGGACCTCATTACCCCCTTGATTCTCCCCCTCTTGTTCCAGACCTTGAGGGTGGAGGTTAACACTTCACACACCTTTCCCTGAGGTTTCAACTCTGGCCATTCCCAAAGCACACACGAGACAGAGACTGAATCTTCTTCATCTTTATTCCCTTTTCCAGATTGACATTGACAGAAAACAGACTGTAATTAACAGCCCAGACAGAGGAAGCTGCACAAATTCACAGCCACAATGGAGCTTGAGGAAAACACTTCTGGAGATTTTCTCAATGACATAAGAATCCTGTCCCTTCAAACAGTGAGAGAAGCTTAAATTGGAACTGGCAGCTGAGCAGGAAGGAGATCTGGTTTACTGAAGCAGAGACTTCTGAGGTTCACATTGTTTTGTACAGCTGACAGTTTTCAGCATCTTCGAGAGGTTTTCCTTGGCATCACGAGTCTTCACTGTCCAATCAAACACTCCCAGAATGGGTCAGCATGGGGTTTGATACAGAGTAAAGCTTGTTTTTGATGATCCCAATGACCTGCCTTAACCCTTGAACCTCAGAAATGTCTCTGAGCCAGTCCTGAGAAGGAAGAGAGTTGAACTTCAGTGCTGACAATGACTTTTATCCTGCCAGCTCAGCCCTGTTCTATTTAAAGTTGTGTCTCCTCTGTGGACTGTCTCAAACACTCTACACACATTCTGATCTCCTGATGCTCTTGCTGAGGGGAGAGGGGACGGTCACGTGGGTGAGGGCACAGGAGAAGCGAGCGTTGGACTCCCAGTCAGACCCAGAGAGGGTCAACAGGCTGCTGACACTGTAGGTGCTGTCCGAAGCTCGCAGGTAGTTGCTGGTCTAAACCCTGTCCGAAATGACTGCACCGTCCTTCTTCCACTGCACCTCAAGCTCATCAGGATAGAAGTGATTGGCAAGGCATACCAGGGTGGCAGTGCCCTTGGCATTGATCTGCTCTGGGGAGGGGGGCAGCAGGGTCAGCTTGGGCTGAGAGTTTTCACGGCCTGAAAGACAAGACAAACAATTTTAATCCCTGCCATTCAAAGGGATTTCAACTCTGAACATTCACTGGCAAAACAATCCATTTGAACATTTGTATTCAATACCTAACAAACCCCATAAAAGGACAGGGCCTTTTAAAATTGCTCTTGGGATGTGAGTGTCACTGGCAGGGCGAGCATTTATTGCCCATCCCTAATTGCCCCTGAGAAGGTGATGGTGAAAGAGAAGGGACAGTTTTGGATCATTCTTTTGGGAATGAATGTGGGCAGCTGGAAGGGCTCTCAATGGGGGAGCATTTGAGTGACAGTGATCAGAACTCAGTGAGATTGAGAGTAGGGATGGAAATGGAGAATCATGGAGCAAGTGGAAAAGTTTTCATTTGGGAACAAAACCATTTTACTAAACTGGGCAGGGATTGGGTAAAAGTGGCTGAAAGACAAAATGCAGGGGGGAAATTAACCAGGACCTGAGGAAAGCACAGAGCTGACAGGATGAAATGTGTCCAAATGAAGTCAGGGAAATCCCAGTGATGTTTATAATCACAGAAACAACAAGAGAATGAAGGAATGTATGAGGGCCATTCGAGAGCAGGAAGGGAACTTGTGTGCGGTGGTGGGAGATGGAGCAATGGTTCCTCATGAAAACTTCCAGTCTGTTTTCACAAAAGAGAGGGACAAAGCAGAAACTGTAGTTGAGGAGGAGGACTGTGCAATATTGGATCTGCATCTTTCACATCTGAAAGACTCCCAGTTCATCCAAAGAAAAGAAAGATTCATACTGTCCCAAAGACATTTGCAGACAGACTTGTTTGAAATATGGTCACTGTTGTAATGAAGGAAATGTGGAAGCCAGATTGTACACAGCAAAATCCCACAAGTAACAATGAGCCCAGGAACATTTTGAGAGATATTTGTTCAGGGATAAATATCAGCTTGAGTACGATTCAAAGAAAAAGTAACTGGAACAGTTGGATGGAAAATGAGAAAATGAAAGTTAAGGGAGAAGGGAGGAATACTGGTTAGTGATGGGATTGATTGTTACCAGAAAATAAAAGGAAAGGGACAGAGTATTGTGAATGTCATATTGTACTGAGGGAACTTAAAAGTGCAGGAAGCTCAATATAGAACAAACTTAAAGGCTTTGTCTCTTAATGCATGACCCATTCGGAATAATGTAGACAAAGTGATACCACACAAACCAATGTAAATAAAGCTTCTGAGGAATTTAAACTAATTAAAGAAGGTAGGGACTCAGGACACTTTATTAAAGCATCCAGACCAAGTAATAGGATAGGGAGTAGGGAAAGAATCTGGAATCGAATTTGAGGCACCACAGGGTGGAATGGTAGATCAGTGGGTAGCACTGCTGTCTCACAGCTCCGGAGACACAGACTCAATTCCAACTGACTGTCTGTGTGTGGAGTTTACACATTCTCCCCGTGTCTACTTGGGTTTCCTCCCATTGTCACAAAGATGTGTAGGTTAGGAGGATTATCCTTGGGTATTGTAGGGTGGGTGGGATGCTTTTTGCAGGTCAGTATGAGCTGAATGGCCTGCTTCCACACTGTAGGGTTTCTATGAATTCTAAAAGAGATAACTATGAGAAGGAGACAGTCAATGAACAACTGACGGTGTTGTACTTCGATGCATTAAGTATATGAAACAAGGTAAATGAGCCTGTAGCGCAGGGACGTGGCTGCAAGGGGATCAGGGCTGGGAACTAAATATCCAGGGATGCACATCCTATTGAAAGGAAATGCAGGGGGATAGAGGGTCAAGTGTGAAGGAGGAACTGAAGGTAATCCTTGTTAGTCAGGAAATGGTCTTGGAGAAGCTGATGCTATCAAAACTTAATATGTCTCCAGGGCCTGATGCTCTGCAACTCAGAGTCCTTAAGAAAGTGAGTGTAGAAATAATGGGCACATTGGTGATCATTTTCTGGCATTCTGTCGACTCTGACAGAGTTCCAATGGACTAGACAGTATCCAATATAACCCCACTTTTTAATAAAAGGAGGGAGAGTGAAAATGAGGAATTATACATGAGGAAAACACTGGAGTCAGTTATTAACGATACAATAACCGAGCATTTGGAAAGCAGTGACAAGATCGGTCCAAGTCAGCATGGATTTACGAAAGGAAAATCAGGCCTGACACATCTTCTGGAAGGTTTTGAGGATGTGTTCAGTTGCGAGTGGACAAGGTTGAATCAGTGGACAACAAAAACAAAAATTGATGAAAAATTTTGGCAGATCTGGCAGTATCTGTGGAGAACAATCAAAGTTAGAGTTTCAGATTGAGTGACCCTCCCTCAGAACTCAGTGGATATTGTGTATCTGGAATTTCAAAAGGCTTTTGACAAGGTCCCATACAAGAGATTAGTGAGTTACATTAAACCTCATGATATTGGAGGTAATGTATTGACATGGAGAGAGAACCCGTTGGCAGATAGAAAGCAGAGAGTTGGAATAAATGGGTCCTTCTCAGAGTGGCAGGCAGTGATGAGTGGGGTACCACAGAGTTCAGTGCTGGGACCCCAGCTGTTCACAATATTGATAAACGATATGGACAAAGGAATTGAATGCAATCCCTGCAAACTTGCAGATGACACGAAGCTGGGTGACAGTATGTGGTGTGAGGAGGATGCTAAGAGGCTGCAGGGTTACTTGGACAGGCTGGCTAAGTGGACAAATGCTTGGCAAATGCAATATAATGTGGGTAAATGTGAGATTATCCACTTTGGTGGTAAACAGGAAGTCAGATTATTAATGAATGGTGGAAGTTTAGGAAAAGGTGAGGTGCAATGAGAGCTGGATGTCATGGTGGAACAGTCACTGAAAGGGGGCATGCAGGTGCAGCAGGCAGTGAGGAAAGCTAATGGTATGTTGGCCTTCACAGTGAGAGGATTTGTGTATTGGAGTAAGGATGTCTTGCAGAATTAAACAGGGCCTTGGTGAGGCCTCACCTTGAGTATTGTGTGCAGTTTTGGTCTCCTAGTCTGAGGAAGGACATTCTTGCTATTGAGGGAGTCCAGCGAAGGTCCATGAGACTGATTCCTGGGACAGCAGGACTGACATATGATCGACTGGGCTTGTACTCTCTGGGAGTTAGAAGAATGAGGGGAATCTCACAGAAACATGTAAAATCCTGATGGGATTTGACAGGCTTGATGCTGGAAGAATGTTCCCGATATTAGAAAAATCCAAAACTCGGGGTCAAAGATCACAAATACGGGCTAGGTTATTCAGATGTTGTGAACCTGTGGAATTCTCTACCACAGAAAGCTCATGGGGCCAGTTTGTTAGACATATGTCAAGAGGGATGTGACACTTGCAGCTAAAAGGATCAAGGGATATGGGGGAGAGTGGGAATGGGATACGGAGATTGCATAATCAGTCATGATCATATTGAACGGTGGTGCAGGCTCTCAGGGCTAAATGGCCTATTCCTGCAGCAATTTTCTATGTTTCTACGTTTCTAATGATCTGTAGATGGGCAGGTTGGGGTGTTGGGGAGCGGGTTTACTCTGTCAGTTAGAATTGAAATTACATCGACAGCAAGAGGAAGTATAATGTTAGAATGCATAGAATCTGTGTGAGTCAACTTAAGAAACCACAAAGGAACAAAGATCCTGATGGGAGTTATGTACAAACCTCCTCACAGTAATCGGGATGTGGGTCAGAAAATAAATCAGGAAATAGAAAAGGCATGTAAGAAAGGGATTATTACAATAGTCATGGGGACTGCAATATGCAGGTGGACTAGGAAAATCAGGCTGGGAATAGATCTCAAGGAAAGGAATTCATGGAATGTCTACGAGAGGCTTCTTTGGAACAGTTTGTGGTAGAGCCCCAAGGAAACAGGTAATTCCGGATTCGGTGATGTGTAATGAGACAGCCCTGATTGGGAAGCTGAAGGTGAATGAACCCTGAGGGGGCAGTGACCATAATGTGTTAGAATTCACCCTGCAGTTCGAGAGGGAGAAGCTGGAATTCGATGTAGTAATAGGAATTAATGAGCAAGTTAGACAAAGGAGAGCCAATGGACATGATCTATTTGGATTTCTAGAAGGCCTTTGACAAGTTGCTACACAGGAGGCTGCTAAATAACATAAAAGCCCATGGGGTTTGGGGCCCGGTACTGGCATGGATAGAGAGTGGGAATAAATGGGTCTTTTGCAGGATGGCAGCTGGTGCCTTGTGCAGTTCAGCAGGGGGAAGTGTTGGGACCTCAGCTATTCATGTAACAATTAATTATATATTAACGATCTGGGAAAAGGGACTGAGGGCATTGTTAGTAAATTTGCTGATGATACAAAGATGAGGGGAGGGACAGGCAGAGTTGAGGAAGCAGGGAAGCTGCAGAAGGACTTGGAAAGGCTCAGAGAGTGGGCAAAGAAGTGGCTGATGTAATACAATGTGGAAAAGTATGAGGTTATGCACTTTGGTTGGAAGAATAGAAGCTCAAACTGTTTTCTAAATGGGGAAATTCAGAATTCTCAAGTACAAAGGGACTTGGAAATCCTCTTTCAGGTCACTCTGAAGGTGAACATTTTGGTTCAGTTAGCAATTAGGAAGACAAATGCAATGTTATCATTCATTTCAACTGAGTGAGAATATAAGAGCAGGTATGTCCTGCTGAGGCTGTATGAGACTCTGGTCAGACTGCATTTGGAATATTGTGAACAGTTTTGGGACCTGTATCTAAGGAGGGATGTGCTTGTATTGGGGGAGGTCCAGAGGAGGTTTATAAGAATGACCTTGGGAGTGACAGCCTGGTCTGATGAGGAGCGGTTGAGGACTCTGGTTGTGGACTTGATGGAGTTCAGAAGGACATGGGGAGATCACATTGAAACTAACAGAATACTGAGAGGCCTGGATAGAGTGGACGTGGAGAAGATGTTTCCACAAGGAAGAGAAAATTGGGCCAGAGGGCACAGCCACAGAGTTAAAGGATAACCCATTACTGTGGTGGTGAAGTCAGTGAGTGTATTTAGGACAGACATTGATAGGTTCTTGACTGGCAAGGCAATCAAACATAATGGGAAGAAGGCAAGACAATGGTCTTGAGAAACACATCAGCCATGACCAAATGGCACAGCAGACTTGATGGGGTGAATGGCCTAATTCTGATATTTTTGAAGAGACTCAACAAAACCCAAGAACACTGAAAGTACTGGATTGTGAGCCCTGCTGGAGCTGTTTGTCATCAGAACTTTGTCAAGACGTAATCAGGGAATGGAGAGAGGTTCATCTTGTTCCATGTGGGAACTTCAGGATACTTCCCAGCTCCTGGAATACCATGAGTACAGGAAGTGTGGTCAGTGACAGCAATTGGAGCTCCAGGTTTCGGAGCTTGGAGCAGCAGCTGGTGTCAGTGCGGAGTGTGCCTGAGGCTGAGAGCTCCGTGGAGAGCACGTTTCTAGATGTTGTCACTCTGCAGTTTCAGAGAATGCAGGGAGAGAGGGAATGGGGATCAGCAGACAGTCCAAAAGGATCAGGCAGCTAGTACAGGAATCCCCTGAGTGCATCCCTCTCTCCAATCGGGATTCAGTTCAGAATCCTGATGAGAATGATGGCTCATCTGGGGAATGCAGCCGGAGTCAAGTCTATGGCACCACGGTGGTGGTGGGGGGCTCAGCTGTACAGGAGGGGGCACATGGAAGACTGGAAGAGCGATAGTGAGAAGAGATTCGAGAGTGAGGATAATCGATAGGTGTTTGTGCAGCTGCAGATGGGAATCCAGGATGGTGTGTTGTCTCCCTGGTGCCAGAGTCAAGGATGTCACTGAGCTGCTGTAGAACACCCTGAGGGGAGAGGGGGAACAGGCAGCAGTCGTGGTCCACATCAGTCCCAGTGACAGAGGGAGGAAAGGGATGTAGTCCTGCAGTCAGAATGTAGGGAGCTCGGGAGGAAATTAGCAGCATGAGCTCAAAAGTAGGGAATCTCTGGATTACTCCCAGCGACCAATGCAAGTGAGAATAGGAATAAGAGGATAAGACAGGTGAATGTGAGGCTGAAAAGATGGTCCAGGAGGGATGGTTTGAGATATTGGACGTTGGGAATGATTCCAGGGGAGATGCGACCTCTATAGACTGGATGGGTTGCTCCTGAACAGAGCAGGAATTGAGCTTCTTGTGGTGTGACTTGCTTGTGCTGTTGGAGAGGGATTAAACCAATTTGGCAGGTCTGAGGGAACCAGGAGGTAATATCAAGGAGGAACACCAAGGAAGACAGAATCCTGGGAGATAGATACACGAGAATAAGGAATAGTAACTTCTTGGGCAAGGTCAAAGTGAGGCAGAGAGTAATAAATTCTAAATCCGGTTGACTGTATGGGACTGCATACATGGACAACTGGTTAGTAAGGTTAGATCAAATGGGATCCAGGGAGAGCCAGCCAATTGGTGCAAAATTGATTTGATGGTTGGAGACAGAGAGTGGTGGTAGAATGTTATTATTCAGAGAGGAAGCCTGTGACCGCGATGTGGCAAAAGGATTGGTTCTGGGTTCATCATTGTTCGTCATTTACAGAAACAAATAAGATTGGGGAGTTACAGACACAGATTGCTAAGCGGAAATCTGATGTTGTTGCTGTAACAGATGAGGCTGAAATGAGGACAGGACTGGGTGTTCAATATTCCTGGATACAAAGCATTCAGGAAAGATAGGAAAGGAGGGAAAGAGTGAGAGGTGTGGATTGGTTAAGGAGATCAGTGCAGAGCTCAAGAAAGAGGATGTCCCAGAGGGGTCAAGGACAGAGTCGATTTGGTCCAAGATAAGGAACAAAAAGCTGCAATCAGTTTTTTCAGTGCAGTCTGTAGGTCACCAACTAATGGGAAGGATGGAGAGGAACAAACCTGGAAGGAGTTTACAGTGAAGTGCAAACATTAGGGAGACTTTAATTATCAGAATATAGAGTGGGATAGCAACAGTGTGAAGGGCAGAGAGGGCCAGAGTTGTGAGAGTGTGCTCAGGTGATTTTTCTCCAGCCGTATGTTTCCAGTCCAATGGGAATGGAGGCTCTGCTAGACCTGGATCTTGGGAATGAGGAGGCTCAAGTAGACCAAGTGTCAGTGAGAGGACATTTAGAGAAGAGTGATCATTGTATCACATGGTTTAGGGAGACAGTGGAAAAGGACAAAGGACAATCCAGAGTAAAGTCAGGACCATGGATCGCATCCCGTGTATCACCTCCAAATGTCTCACACTGAGAAATTTCCATTTCTTGTTCAAACAAAATATGGATGAGTCACAAATCTAATATTTTACCGCAGTATTTCCAGTTGAGAAAGACATGGAAGTGAAGAAATTTGGGAAATAAATGTTGATATCTTGAGAAGAGTCCTCATTACAGAAGAAGAGGTGCTGTAATCTGTTCTTAAAACTCATTAAAGTCGATAAATCCCCAGGACTGGATCAGGTCTATCCCAGCACTTTGTGGGAAACTTGGGAAGAGACAGCGACGCCCCTTGGTGAAATGTTTGTATCATCAACAGCCACGGGTGATGTGCTGGAAGACTGGAGCTTGAATGATGTTGTGCTGTTAGTTAATAAGATGTGCAAGGTGAGTCTGATACCAGTGGTGAGTAAGTTATTGAAGGGATTTTGAAAGATAGGATCTACACACATTTGAAAAGACAAGGATTGATTAGGGATAATCCACATGGCTTTGAAAGTGGGAAATTGTGTCACAAATTTGATTGAGTTTTTTGAAGACATGACCAAGTTGATAACTGAAGGCAGAGTGGTAGACATTGTCTGCATGGACTTTAGCAAGGCATATGACAAGTTCCTACATGGACAACTGGTTAGTAAGGTTAGATCAAATGGAATCCAGGGAGAGCAAGCCAATTGGTAAAAAACTGGTTTGATGGTTGGAGACAGTGTGGTGGAAGAAGGTTATTGTTCAGACTGGAAGCCTGTGACCGCGATGTGGCAAAAGGATTGGTTCTGGGTTCATCATTGTTTGTCATTTATGGAAACAAATTGAATGAGACTATAGGGGGCATGGTTTGTGAGTTTGCAGATTACACCAAAATTGGTGGCATAGTGGGCAGTGATGAAGGCTATTTGAGAGTACATTTACATTCCATATTGAGATAATAGGGAGGTGTTGCATTTTGGTACAAAAACCAGGCCAGGGTATCTCCAGTTAATTATGGGGCAATGGGGAGTGTTGTCAAAGAGGGAGATCAAGGGATGGAGGCGTATAGTGCCTTGAAACTGGAGTCACATGTGGGCAGGGTGGTGAGGAAAGCATTTGGTTACACTTGCCAGTCAGAGAATTGGGTATAGGAGTTGGTCAGGCCACATTCCTGGTCACGCTGCTTTTGAAAGGATGTCATTAAACTGGAGAGGGTGTAAAAAGGATGACAAGGATGTCACCGAGAATGGAGGGTTTGAGTATAAGGAGAGGCTGGTTCGGCCTGTGCTATTTTCTTGGAAGGTCAGAAGCTACGGGGTGACATTTTAAAGGTTTATAAAATCATAATGGTGACTAGTCAAGATCTTTTCCCCAGGGAGGGGAGTCCAAAACTAGAGGGCAGAGGTTTAAGGTGAGAGGGGAAAGATTCAAAAGGGACCTGAGGTGCATCTCTTTCACATCGAGGGCAGTGCGTGTATTGAATGAACTGTGAGAGGAAGTCGTAGAGGCGAATCTGATTATAACATGGATAGGAAAGGTCAACAGAAATTTTAGCCACATGCAGACAAATAGAAATACAGGGAATAGATAAGGCGAATATTTCACGAAGGATGTGAATATTTTGCAGGTATGTTAAAAAAGAAACCGTGGAAGTTTCAAGGATGAGTAATGCCTGTTATGAAAATGCAACAGAGAAATTTGGACTGTCTTCCTTGGAGAAGAGAAGGCTGAGAGGAGATGTGTTTGAGGAATTCAACATCAGGAGGGGTCTGGACAGAGTAAACAGGGAGAAAATGTTCCCAATTGAGAAAGGATTGAGAGGAGAGACCACAGATTGAAAGTAATTGGTAAAAGAAACAAAAGTGAGATGAAGAAAACCATTTTCAGTGAATGGTTAAGGTGTGGAATGCACTGCCTGAGAGTGTGGTGGAGGCAGCTTCAATGAAACATTCCAAAGGGAATGAGACTGTTATCTGAAAAGGAACAATGTGCAGGGTGACAGGGAGAAGGCAGGAGAATGACACTCAGTGAATTGCTCATTCGAAGAGCCGGTCCAGACAGGATGGGTGGAACGGCCTCCGTGTGCACTGTAACAACTCTGTGATTGTGTGATTGAACAGAGTTAAAGCTGGGGGAGGTGGGACCTCGCTGTCTCTCTGTGCTGCTGCTGTTGCTGCTGCTGAGGTCAGTGAGATCAGAGACTGGGACAGGAAGCCAGAGCTCACATCAAACTCTGCCCATGTCCGTCACACTGAGACTGGCAGGATGCTACTCACTGATTTCACTCCATGTTGCAGGAATGGGACCACAGGCTGCAAATGGACAGAGCTCCTCCACACGGTGAGTAAAACTGACTGAATTATATCTTGTTGCTTAAAGAGAGCAATGGAACTAAAGAAATACAACTGGGCTCTGCTTTATAAAGCTGCAGCCTGTGAGAATCTGACTGGGCGTTCCTCAGTATATAAATGGCATCAGGCAGAGAGAGCCACGTCAGCCCCCCACACTTCCTCTTATCTCTCTCTCTCTCTCTTGCTCATCCTTCCAAACTTCCTCCATCTCTTTTCCCTTTTTCCTCTTTCTCCCCTTTCTCTTGTATATGTTCCTGTCATTCATTGACTTACTCCCTCTTTTTCTATTTCCATTTCCGACTCTGTCCTCTCCCAATTATATAACCACTTCTATCTTTCCCTTTTTCCATGTATGTTTGACACTCTGTTTATCTCCCTTTCCTTCTGTGTTGGTTGATCTCTCTCTCTCTCTCTCTTATCATCCATTGCTCTCCTTCACTTATCTACCTACCTGTTTCCTCACTTGTTCTCTCCTCATACCCTCAGTCTTTCATTCTCTCACTCTCTCTTTGTCTCTGTCCCTCCCTCCTGTCACTCTCTAATTGATCTCTATAGCAGGCGCTATTCCTGGACATTGGAACACTGAGTCCTAGGGTAGCAGTTAAATGCCTTGCCCTCTCACTCAATGTCACAATGTGAACCTTTCTCTCTTTCTCTCTCTCTCTGTGTGTTTTCTGTCCCTCTCTCAATCAGAAGCTCAATGACATGAACAGCATTTAACAAATCTATCCAGGTCATCAATGATCTAACAATACTAATCCCAGCTTGGCATTGAGGGAGAGGATCAACCATGATCATATTGAATGATAGAGCAGCCTCACAGGGCGAAACCCTAACCCTAACCCTAACCCTACTCCTGCTCCCTGTTTCTATCTTTGTATGTCTGTGTTATCTTCAATCTGCCCCTGGGTATTGATTCCTCTACTTATGGAAAAATTGCCTTCAACCTTACCATCTCTATCTCCCTCTATTTTGCTTTGTCTCTCCCTTTACTCATTTTACATTGCCTCAGACTCTCTGTCCCTTTCTCTCTTTCACACCCTGTCCTTCTATCTCTATCTCTCTGACTGTCTCTCTCTCTCTCTCTCTCTCTCACACACACACACACTCCCTGCCTCTCTCTTTCTCAGAATGTCCCAGTAGGCAACATTTAAATACAGGGTAAATCTCCCTCTGCTTTGCCTCACTAATGGATGTTAACTCTTCACCCCAGAAGCATGTCTTTTCCTGGAGTAAGGCCCCATTTCTCACATTGACTAGGCATCAGCCTGTCTCAGGAAGATGGACAGATTCTTGTCAAATGAAAGGCAGTTCTGTGCTGTTGGCCGAATCTCACTGGGGACTGGTTTGGATACAAACCTCATTCCATGAAAGCCCAGCAGAGAGAGGAGATCCTCAGGTTATCAGTGTGAGCTGGAGGGACAAGACAGGCTCTGACCCACTGACCCATCCACAACATTGTCCAATCCCTTTCCTTCTCCTTCCCCTTTCACAGTCTGGTTCTGAGATGAAGCCAGGACCATCACACAATTACAACAGAAAGGAACTGAGGCCCACACCTACCATGGTGTCCATGACCCATTGGGACCCTCCAATAGCGAACAGGAAACATGGAATTCATTCCAACTGGTCCATCAAATACAGACCATTAAACATGGGCCTCTTTGCCACTGAACTCTCTCATGGAGATGAGTAAATATGGGCCTTCTTCCCACTGAACACTCCAACAGAGATGAGCAAACATGGACCTTATTCTTGTTGGGCGTTCCAGTAGAAACCAGGAAAGAAAGGCTTCCATTTCATTGAACTCTCCAGTAAATATAAACCAGTTTTAAACTGGACCCTCCAACAGAGACCAGTAAACATGCGACTTGTTCCAACTGGATCCTCCTGTAGAGACCAGTTAACATGGATCACATTGCCGTAGCAAGATTGGAACTTCGGAATGAGGAGCAGGAATAGGTAATTCAGCCCTTCAAGCCCATTTGCCGTTTAACATGACAATGGCTGATCTTATCCTCATCTCCACTTTCCAGACTGCTCCCTATTACCCTCTATCCTGCTTTTAATCAGAAAGATATCTATTTCTTTCTTCAATCTGTTGATTGATTCTGCCTTCACTGCACTCTGGGGGCAGTGGCTTCTACAGATTCACAACACTCTGAGAGAAGGAGTTACAATAGAACAGAATCCCTACAGTATGGAAAAAGGACATTCGGCCCAACAAGTCTACAATGACCCTTGAAAGAGCATTCCACCCAGACCCATTCCCCCTACCCTTTCCCTGTAACCCTACATGTGCCATGCCTAATGACCCGATCCTACACATCCCTGGACACTATGGGTAATTTAGCATGGCCAGTCCTCCTAGGTTGTACATCTTTAGATTATGGGAGGAAGCCGGAGCCCCCAAGTGAAACCCATGCAGACAGGGGGAGAATGTGCAAACTCCATATATTTGCCTGAGGGTGGAATCAAACTTGGGTCCCTGGCACTGTGAGGCAGCAGTGCTCACCACTGTACCACTGTGCCACCTGTAGTTTCTCCTCATCTCAGTTTTGAACTTACCTCCTCTCACTCTATATCTATGACCTATTGTTCGAGACTGGCCCACAAGAGGGAACATCTGTTCCTTCCATTCCTATCAGTTCCCTTTAGCATCTTATATGGCTCACTCAGATCTCCCGTCATGCGACTGAATTCCAGTGAGTATAAGCCCAAGCTATTCAGCCATTCCTGTACGACAGCCCTTTCATCCCGGGAATCAGTCTGGTGAACATCCTCTGAACTGTATCCAGTGCCACCATATCCTTCACCAAGTAAGGAGACTACAATTGGACACAATGCTTCAGATGTGATCTCACCAATGCCTCACAGAATTGTAACAATATTTCTTTATTTCTGTAATCCAATCCTTTTATAATAAATACCAAGATTCCAATTGCTGCAAGAAATACCAACATTCCAATTCAATGGGACTCAATTGGAACCTCCAACAGAGATCAGTAAACATGGGCCTCCATCCCACTGGAATGTCCAATGAACAGCAATAAGCCTGAGCTTCTTTCCCACTGGACCCTCCAGTATTGGAGCTTCAAACCCTGCATCCTCTCCATCACATAGGTCTCTTATTTCAAACTCTACAACATTGTTTGCCTCTGCACTACATCATCCCCTTGACCACGAAATCCTTATTCCTGCTCATCCCACCTCGAAACTCCATGATTCCGATGTCCTTTCTCAGCTTACTCCATTTGTGTTCCATAAATTCCAAATTGTCTGAAATGGAGTGGCCCCTTCCCTGCCTCACACGTAGGAGGAGATGGACAGATTTTATATTAGTAACGAGTTGAAACATTCTGGAAAATGAATGTGGTCGGAATTGATCAAACTGATGATGGCTTCTGCAGTTGAATATCCTGCTGGCAAGCTCCAGTCTTTTACACTCAGAATGGGGAAGTGTGTATGGTAGGGTATATATTGTAGCGCTCCATGGAACTATCCCTCAGCATCAAGTGTCCCTCAGGAGGGGAGAGGGAATGTTCAGGGTCCTGAGCTCCATTTCCCAGCCCAGGCAGTTTGTCTCCCAATGAATGAATAAGACGCCAATTTTGAGCCCAGGTTAGAAGAAAAGTCTCTGCTGTGGACCCAGGTTTACAACAGGCAACTAGAGATTGAGCTGAAAAGGAAAGGTTTGCTGGGTTATGGAGAGAGAGGGGCAGTGGGATTAATTGGACCACTCACAGACATGATGGGCTGAATGGCCACCACCTGTGCTAGGGGGAGCAGATTTCGGACTGGATTAAGAAGGAACTTCTTCACCCAGAGGGTTGTGAATCTATGGAATTCCCTGCCCAGCAGAGTTGTTGAGGTTTCCTCAGTAAATGTTTTTGAAGCTAAGGTGGATATTTTTTGAACAGTAAAAGAATTAAGGTGAGGGGGCGGGTAGGGGGAGCTGAGGCCAGGAAAAGATCAGCCATGATCTTATTGAAGGCGGAGCGGGCTTGAGGGGCCAGATAGCCTACTCCTGCTCCTAGTTTTAATATCCCTATGTACTGTCAGATTCCAGGGTGTGCAGACAGTTCAGTTTTCTCCTGTCTCAGTAACAAACATCCAGCTGCTCCGAGCTCCTTCTTTCACTTCCTCTCTTGGTGAAGTTTCAACCTGGTGAGCTGACAGTCTTTGCAGTTATTTTTTACACTGGGGCTTTCTGCTGTGGTCAGAATCTCTAATAATAAGTGTCCAATCAGTGACAATCACAGCAGCTAAGAGCAGTCAGGACTGAGGAGCCAGGCTCACTGGGAAACTCATTGGGAAGATCAAATCCATCCTTTGCAGATCCCACTAAAAACTTCATCCCTCTCCCTGAGCACTGTCTGCTGCTCAACCAGACTCTTTACAAAAACAGAACAGTTCTAAAAAAGGTTCACTTGACCCAAAATGTTAACTCTGCTTTCTCTCCACAGATGGTGCCAGACCTGCTGAGCTTTTCCAGCAATTTCTGTTTCTGTTTCTCATTTACAGCAACTACAGCTTTTTCAGCTTTTATTTAGTATCAGACTCCTTGCTATCTTGGCCTTATCTTTGAGGCTGATCTGAGCCCCAAATCCTCCATGTCACAAAGATCACCCACTGAAAATCTCTTTGCTTTGGGACTCCAAACATGATCAATCCAATGTTTTTCTGGCCCACATCACAGCCACTGCCCTCTGTAAACCTCAGCTCATCCCAAACTCTGCTGCGTGTATCCAAACTTGCACCAAGCCCCATCCCCATCCCCCATCATCCTCGCTAACCGACATTGGCTCCCAGTCCAACAACATCTCGATTTACAAATTCTCATCCTTATTCTCAAACCCTACCTGTCCTTCAACCCTCCCTATCTCTGTAACCTCCTCCTAGCTGCCTCATTCAGTGTGGTTAGCAATCTTGCAAAAATGGCTGTCTAATCCTTTATGCACATCATTGAGAGATATTGTGAAACACTGAGGTCCCAGCACAGATCCCTGGGGACACCACTATTCACATCTTGCTCATTGGAGAGCACACACATTATCCTTCCTCTCTGTCTCCTGCCTCCAAACTAATTCCTGACCCAAGGCAAATGTGTTTTCTCAATCAATATGTTTCCATGTTGATGAATAGTCTCTCAAACAGTGAAACTAGGAGCAGGAGTAGCCCTTGGAGCTTGTTCCGCCTTCAATATGACAATGACTGATCATCCAACACAATCGCCTGTTCCCCCTTTGTCCCTGTAACCTTTGAATCCTTCCACCCTGAGAACTATATCGTGCCCTTTCTCGAAAGCATTCAACGGTTTGAGCTCAATTTCTTTCAGTGACAGAAACTTCCACAGGCTTCCCATTCACTGAATGAAAACATTTCTCTCCATCTCAGCCCTACATGGCCTTTCCCGTATCCTTAAATTGTAATCTTTGGTTCTGGACTCCCCAGTTATCAGGAACATCTTGCCTTATCCTGTTAGGATTTTCGAGTTTTCAATGTGACCCCCCCTCAATCTTCTAAACTCCAGTGAATATCATCATAACCGATCCAATTTTTCCTCAGATCTAAGTGCTGTCATCCCAGGAATCAGTCTGGTAAACCCTCGCTGCCCTCCCTCCACAGCCAGAACATCCTTCCACAGATAAGGAGAACAAAACTGCAGGCAATAGAATCATAAAGTTACACAGTACAGAAGAGGCCCTTCAGCCCATTAACTGTGTACCAGCCAAACGACACTAAACTTACACCAGTCCCACTTTCCAACACGTGGCCCATAGCTTTAAATGTTACGAAATTTCAAGTGTTCATCCAAGTAGTTTTTAAAGTTTGAGAGATTTGCCACCTCACCTACCATCCCAGGCAGTGCAAACCAGACCCCCACAGCCCTCTGAATGAAAACCTGCTCTTCAAATCCCCTCTAAACCTTCTGTCTTTCACATTGAATGTGTGCCAACTCTGAGTAAGGGGAAAAGCTGCTTTTTATTCATTTTGCCCATTCCCTTCATACCCTTATACACCTCTATCAGGTCCCCCTTCCACCTTCTCTGCTTCAAAGAAAACAATCCGAGCTTATCCGGCCTCTCTTCATCACTGAAATGCTTCATCCCAACCAACATCCTGGTGAATACCCTCTGCATTCCCTCCAATACAATCCCATCCTTCCGATCGCGTGGTGACCAGAACTGCACACAGTACCCCAGCTGTGGCCTAACCAAAGTTCTGTATAGCTCCAACATATCTTCCCTGGTCTTCTCATCTATACCTGAAATGATAAAGGCAAGTGTTCTGTCTACCTTCATAAATACCTTATTCACCTGTTATATCTTCCAAAGTTTATCACCTCACATTTATCAGGGGTAAGTTCCATCTGACGCTGATCTGCCCATCTGACCAATCCAGTTAGATCCTCCTGTAACCTAAGACCTTCTTCCTCACTGTCAACCTTCTGCCAAACCTTGTGTCATCTACAAACTCAGTCACCATCCACTCACCCCCACCCCTCACCTCTCACATTCTCATCTTCATTGTTTCAATACATCCTGAACAATAAGGGACCCAGCACTGATCCCTGTGGTATCCCACTGTACACTGGGCCCAGTCACACAAATAACTTCTTGCCTCCACCTTCTGCCTCCTGTTACTGAACCATTTTTGGTTTGAATATTCCAGGTGTGGTCTCACTACGTCCCCATACAATTACAGCAAGACATCCCTGCACCTGTATTCAAATCCTCTCACTATGAAGGTAACGTATCATTTACCTTCTTCACTGCCTGCTGCACCTGCACACTGACTTTCAGTGACGGGTATACACAGACACCCAGGTCTTATTGCACCACCCCATTCCCAATCTATCACCATTCAGATAATAATCTGCCTTCCACTTTTTGCTCCTAAACCGGGTAACCTCACATTTAACTTCATTGTATTTCATCTGCCATCACTCAACATCTCCAAATCACACTGAGGTATCTCTGCATCCTCCTCACAGCTCCCCCTCCCACCCAGCTTTGTGTCATCTGTAAACTTGGAGATATTACTCTTCAGTTCCCTCATCTAAACCATGAACAAATATTGTGAATAGCTGGATCCAGGCCTGTGGTACCCTTTCAGAAAAATTCCAGTTTATTTTTACTCTTTGTTTCCTGCCTGCCAACCAGTTCTCTATCCATGTCAGTACACTGCCCCGAGTCCCAGGAATCTTAATTTTTTATGCTCTCTTCTGTGGGACTTATTAAAAACCTTGTAAACGTTCCAAATATACCACGTCAACTGCCTCCTTCTTGTCAAATTCGCTCTTTACATACTCAAGCAATTCCAGTCAATTTGTTAAGCATGATTTCCCTTTCCACAAACCATGCTGACCCTGTCTAATCCTGTCACTGTCTTCCACGTGCGCAGTGATTAAATCTTTCATAATAGACTTGAGTATTTTCAGGCTGATTGGTCTAAGATGTCCAGTTTCTCTCCCCCTCCCATTTTAAATAGTGATGTTACATTAGCAACTCTCCAGTAGGTGGGAATTATTCCAGAATGTATAGAATCTTGAACATCAATGTTTCCAAACGTTTTGGGCATTTTCTGAAGTAATCTGAGGTGTGGATTATTGGATCCTGTGGATTTATCAGAATTTAATCCCATAAATTTTCCAAAACCATTTTCCTAATAAAGCTAGTTTTCTTCAGTTCTGCTGTCAGTCTATACCCTGTCATCCCAAAATGTTGAGAATGTATTTGAGTTTTCCATTGTATACAAAGATCCAGAATGCATCAAATGCAGAAATTTCCTTTGCTCTTGTTGTCAGTGGTACTGTTAACAAATCAATTTTGGATAAGAATGACAAATTACCTATCCTATCAATGCAATCTCCTGACCTGGGAATAGGGTACAAATCCATCTTTGTGACTCCATTCACTTTCCAACTGTCTACACAGAATCTAATTGAAACATTTGGTTTCAGAACCAACACTACAAGAGAACTCCAATTACTCTTACAGTTCAATCAGGGTACCCTGTCTAGTTTATGATCAGTAATTTGCTGATTTTTAGATGGTTTGAATCAACCCCAGGTCCCTGGTTCTGCCACTGGATTTATTTAAAAATGTCAAATGAAGAAGGCAGTAGATGGGTGTTTCAGGGCAAAAGAATTTCTGCGTTTATTCAATACAAAAGGTAAGTATAATACAGGAGCAAATGCAAATGTAATAATCAGTGAAATTAACAGTATCCATTATACAGTAATTAAATGCACTAACAAATTAAACACTGGTTAAACACTATTAGAAGTTAGAGTGGAAAAGTGTGACACTGGAAAAGCACAGCAGCATCTGAGGGACAGGAGAATAGACGATTCAGGCATAAGCTCTTCATCAGGAAGGATGGGGGAGTGGAAGGGGGCTGAGAGATAAATAGGAGGGTGGGGCGGGGGCTGGAGGAAAGTAGCTAGGAAGGGGATAGGTGGGGGTGGAGGTGGTAGCGATAGTTCAGAAGGGATGGTGGAGCAAATAAGTGGGATGGATTATGGATAGATAGGAAAATTCAAGAGGGTGGTGTCTAGTTGGAGGATTGGATATTCGTTGGTGAGTGGGGGGAGGAGAGATAACGAAACTAGTGAAAACAACATTGATGCTGTGTGGTTGGGGGGTCCCAAGGTGGAAAATGAGGCATTCTTCCTCCAGACATGGTGGCTCAGTGGTTAGCACTGCTGCCTCACAGCACGAGGGACCCAGGTTCGATTCCAGCCTTGGGCGACTGTCTGTGTGGAGGTTGTACGTTCTCCCCATGTGCGGGTTTCCTCCGGGTGCTCCGGTTTCCTCCCACAGTCCAAAAGATGTGCAGGTCATGTGAATAGGCCATTCTAAATTGCCCGCAGTGTTAGGTACATTAGTCAGAGGGAAATGGGTCTGGGTGGGTTACTCTTCGGAGAGTCGGTGCCTGGTTGGGTCGAAGGGCCTGTTTCCAACTTCTAGGGAAACTAATCTAATCAAAATGTGTAGGTTAGCTGAACTGGCGATACTAAATTGCTCATAGTGTCATGTGCATTAGTCAGGGGTAAATATAGGGTCGGGGAATGAGTCTGGGTGGGTTACTCTTCGGAGGGTTGGAATGGACATGTTGGGACGAAGGGCCTGTTTCCATACTGTAGGGAATCTAATCTAATCCAATCAGACGTCGAATGGCTTGGAGTTGGCAGTGGAGGAGGCCCAGGACTTGCATGTTCTTGGCAGAGTTGGAGGGGGATTTGAAGTGTCCGGCCACAGGGTGGTGGGGTTGTTTGGTGCATGTGTCCCAGAAATGTTCTGCAAGTTTGTCCTTCCCAACATTCCTGATGAAGGGCTTCTGCCGAAAACATCGATTCTCCTGGTCCCTGGCTGCTGCCTGACCTGCTGCGCTTTTCCAGCACCTCACTTTCCGACTCTGATCTCCAGCATCTGCAGTCCTCACTTTCTACTATTAGAAGCAAAACAGTTTGAATCACACAAACTTTAATCAGGCTCCCTACCCTTGGGGTCCCAATGCACTGTCACCAGCCGCCATCCCCTCCCTGCGAGCTCAGAGGGAAACTTTGGGGTCTCAGGATTTTCAGCTCAGCACCGAGGAAAATACAGGTTTAAAATGTGTCCTGTTGGTGAGGTTCTCACTGTCGGTTCTCTTGCCTCAGGACAGGTCTGTGAGAAAGTGAGCACTGCAGATGCTGGAGATCAGGGTTGAGAGTGCTGTGCTGGAAAAGCACAGAAGGTCAGGCAGCATCCGAGGAGCAGGAAAATCAACATTTCGTGCATAAGCCCTTCATCAGGAATAAGACCCTGTGGGCCGGGGGCTGAGAGATAAATGGAATGGGGGTAGGGATGGGGTGAAAGTATCTGGGAATGTGATCGGAACAGGCCTGTGTCTGGAAGCTCTTGTTCAGATCGCGTTTGGTTGGTGTTCCCGCTCTCGGGTGTCCTTTGTTGCGATGATGCTCTTGGTTTGGTTCCTGGATGCAGCTTCTCTGTTCAGCCTCTGTGGTTCTTGGTTCTGAAGCTGCTTGTTGGGACTTGCTGAAGCTGTTCCTGCAGAAACTTGTTGTTGAAAAGGCTCGCCCTCAGATTAGGGCTGGCTGTTATACAGACTGTGTGCCCCGTTATCTCCCCTCAGATCTGTGTTGGCCAATGTGTTTCTGGTGTTCCCTTTGGGGTCAGTTGGCATCCTGACAGTTAAGAGTGTATGTGAATGTATCTTGATTGATGATGAATGCCCAATATCCCTGTGAATAAATAGTGATTGTGTTGAATGTCCAGTATCTGTACAGGTTCCAAAATGTCTGTGTTAGTAGGCCGAGGTGTAAAAGTGAGGTTCAGTCTGGAGAATGAGGTCTGGTTGGTGTCTCTTTAAGGGTTGAGGTGTGAACTGGAATTCCAGGCAGAACAATGGTTCCAGGCAGCCATCTCCGTGTCTCTGTGTTTCCCCCGAGCTCAGCCCAGCTGCCTCTTTATTTTTAAAAGATTTTTAAAAATCCAGGGGTTTAAATAATAGGGAATTTTGCTCAATCCTACACGGGAGAACTCCAATTACTCTGACAGTTCAAACAATTGATACTCCAACAAATATTGAGCTTCCTTTGTTACTTTGGCTTGTTTCTCTGGGTTTAACCAAAATGGGTTTTGTTTTATTGGGTCTGAATTACTTACATCCACGTCATGTTTGATTAATGTGGAACATCTAAGTGTATCTTTTAAAGACCATATATCAGTGCAGAATGTGGCCATTCAGCCCATCAAGTCTGCTCTGCAATTCCATCACAGTTGATTTGTTTGTCAATCCCATTCTCCTGCCTTCTCTCCGTTACCTTTGATCCCCTTACTAATCAAGAACATATCTATCTCTGTCTTAAATACACTCAAGGACCTGGCCTCCACAGCATTATGCGGCAATGATTAATCCACAGATTAACCACTCTCTGGATGAAGAATCTCCTCCTCATCTCACTTCCAAAGGATGGCCCCTTCTGAGGCTGTGCCCTCAGGTCCTAGCCTCTCTACCAAGTGGAAACATCTTCTCCATGTCTCCTCTATCCAGGCCTCTCTGTATACTGTATGTTTCACTGAGATTCTCCCTCATCCTTCTAAACTCCATCGAGTACAGACCGAGTACAGGCCTCAACCACTCCTCATACAAACTTCTTTGTATTCTCTGAGCAATCTCCCTCTGTCCCTCTGTTAATCTTTCTCCAGATACAAAAATACAGTGTCTGAATTCTCTAATGCCTTTGAGTTTGTTCACCTCACAGGAGAAAGTTCACTTTGGGAATTGTCAAATTCTCTTTGGCTCTCACAGTTTTTCTCATCCCTCTCTGCTCCCTCACTGCTTGACACACCTGTACACAACTGAATGGTTTCTCAAAAACTAGGAGAGGAATTAAGGATCCTGCTTTCATCCCATGTTTACCTACAACTCGACAAGTTATTTTTATTTATTCATTTTGTGGAATGTGGGCAGCGCTGGATGGCCAGCGTTTTTTGCTCATTCCTAGTTGCTCGTTGAGGAGGTGTGGGGAGCTGCCTTTTTGAACTGCTGCAGTCCACCTGCTGTGGGCTGACTGTCAATGCCATTATGGAGGGAATTCCAGGATTTGGAGCCAGCAACAGTGAAGGAAAGCAATATATTCCAAGTCAAGATGGTGAGTGGTTTGGAGGGGAACTTGAAAGTGGTGCTTGGAACTTGAAAATATATCGGCTGTCTTTGTCCTTCTAGATGGAACTAGTCGTGTGTCTTGAAGGTGCTGTCTGAGGATCTTTGGCAAATTTCTGTAGTGCATCTTGTAAATGGTACACACTGCTGCTACTGAGCGTTGGTGGCAGACGGCATGATTGCATGTGGATGCAGTGCCAATCAAGTGGGCTGCTTTGTCCTGAATGGTGTTAAGCTTCTTGGGTGATATTGGGGGCTGCACACATCCAGGCAAGTGGAGAGTATTCCATCACACTCCCAACTTGTGCCTTGTAGATTGTGGACAGGCTTTCAGGAGTCAGGAGGTGAGGTACTTGCCGCAGTATTCTTAGCCTCTGACCTGCTTTTATAACCACAGTGTTTATTTGGTGAGTCCAGTTGAGTTTCTGATCAATGGTAACTCCCAGGATGTTGATAGTGGGGGATTCAGTGATGGTCACACCACTGAATGTCAAGGGGCAGTGGTTAGATTGTCTCTTATTGGTGATGGTCATAGATTGGCACTTGTGTGACATGAATGTTACTTGCCACTTGTCAGCCCAAGCCTGGATATTATCCAGATCTTATTGCATTTGGACACGGACTGTTTCAATATCTGAGGAGTCGAAAATGGTGCTGAACATTGTGCAATCATCAGCGAACATTTCCATTTCTGACTTTATGGAGGGAAGATCATTGATGAAGCAACTGAAGGACACGACCCTGAGGAGCTCCTCCAGAGATGACCTGGAGCTGACATGACTGACCTCTAACAAACATGATCATCTTCCTGTGTGTCAGGGCTGATGCTAACCACCGGAGAGTTTGCCCCCAATACCCATTGATTCCAGTTTTGTTTGGGCCTCCAACCATTTCTTGACATCATGTGGAGTGAATCAAATTGGCTGAAGACTGGTATCTGGATTAGTGGTGCTGGAAGAGCACAGCAGTTCAGGCAGCATCCGAGGAGCAGTAAAATCGACATTTCGTGCAAAAGCCCTTCATCAGGAATAAAGGCAGAGAGCCTGAAGCGTGGAGAGATACCCTAGAGGGGAGTGGGGGTGGGGAGAAAGTAGCATAGAGTACAATAGATGAGTGGGGGGTGGTGGTGAAGGTGATAGGTCGGGGGTGGGGGAGGGTGGAGTGGATAGGTGGAAAAGAAGATCGGCAGGTAGGACAAGTCAGGACAAGTCACGGGGGCAGTGGTGAGCTGGAAGTTTGGAACTGTGGTGAGGTGGGGGAAGGGGAAATGTTGTAGTCCACATTGATGCCCTGGGATTGAAGTTTTCCTAGGCGGAAAATGAGGCGTTCTTCCTACAGGCATCTGGTGGTGAGGGAGCAGCGGTGAAGGAGGCCCAGGACCTCCATGTCCTCGGCAGAATGGGAGGGATAGTTGAACTGTTGGGCCACAGGGTGGTGGGGTTGATTGGTGCGGGTGTCCCGGAGATGTTCCCTAAAGCGCTCTGCTAGGAGGCGTCCAGTCTCCCCAATGTAGAGGAGATCGCATCGGGAGCAACGGATACAATAAATGATATATCCCCTCCCCCACTCACCTATTGTACTCTATGCTACTTTAGCCCCACCCCCACCCTCCTCTAACTTATCTCTACACACTTCAGGCTCTCTGCCTACATTCCTAATGAAGGGCTTTTGCCCGAAACGTCGATTTTACTACTCCTCGGATGCTGCCTGAATTGCTGTGCTCTTCTAGCACCACTAATCCAGAATCTGGTTTCCAGCATCTGAAGTCATTGTTTTTACCACCTTGAAGACTGGTATCTGTAATGCTGGGCCCCACTGGAGGAGGTCAAGATGGATATCCACTTGGCACTCTGATCTTCGACATGCCCGCCATGGGGAAAAGATGATCACGATTGACTTTGTCTATGTGTCTCAACATTTTGTATCCCTTCTTCAGACTCCTCCCATGCTTCCTCTGCTCCAGAGAAAACAAACCCAGTCTAACCAGTCTTTCCTCATAGGAAAGACTTTCAATCCCAGGAACATCCTGGTAAATCTCCTCTACACCCTCTCCAATCCAATCACATCCTTCTGACTGTGTCATGACCAGAACTGTACACAGTATTTCAGATATGACCTAACCAATGCTCTGTAAATTAACAACAAGACTTCCTTGCTCCTATATTCTACACCCTAGCTAATGATAGCAAGCATCCCATGTGCCTTCTTGACCACCCTGTCTAGCTGTGCTGATACCTTCCGGGATTGATGGAGTTGTACACCAAGGTCCCTTTGTTCCTCACTACTCCCAAGGCACATAAGAACATAAGAACTAGGAGCAGGAGTCGGCCTTCTGGCCCTTCAACCCAGCTCTGCCATTCAATAAGATCATGGCTCATCTTTTCATGGACTCAGCTCCCCTTACCCACGCTCTCACTGTATCTCTTAATTCCTTTACTGTTCAAAAAAAAATCTCAGCTTTGAAAACGTTTACTGAAGTAGCATCGACTACTTCATCGGGCAAGGAATTCCAGAGATTTATGACCCTCTGGGTGAAGAAGTTCCTTCTCAATTTGGTCCTAAAACTGCTCCCCCTAATTTTGAGGCTCTGCCCTCTTGTTTTAGTTTCACCTACCAGTGGAAACGTCCTATGTCTTATCTATTCTCTTCATTATTTTATATGTTTCTATAAGATCCCCCACCCCCCCCATTCTTCTACGTTCCAATGAATATATCCCAGTCTACTCAGTCTCCCCTCATAAGGCAACCCTCTCAACTCCAGAATCAACATAGTGAACCTCCTCTGCATCCCTTTGTGTGCCAGTACATCCTTTCTCAAATAAGGACACCAAAACTGTGGCCTCTTCGCACCTTGTACAGCTGCAACATAACCTCCCTGCTTTTTAAACTCAATCCCTTTAGCAATGAAGGACAAAATTCCATTTGCCTTCCTAATTCCTTGTTGTACCTGCAGACCAACCTTTTGTGATCCATGCACAAGGACACCCAAGGCACATACCTTTCATTGTGTATATCCCTCCCTTATTAGACCTCCGAAATTAGATCATGTTCCACTTATCAGGATTAAATTCCATCTGCCATTGCTCTGCCCAATTTCCAGCTGATCAATATCAGACCGTAGCCTGAAACCCGGTGATCCAAGATGACAGCAGAGTAGGACACTTCAGACCGAGTTCATCTGCTCCGTCTGTTTCCTTTTCTTCTTTCTATTCCACCTTTTTTGTTTTTTTTTGTCCTTCTCTCTTTTCTCTCCCAGCTCAGATGCCTGGCATCCAACCCAGTGCAGACCCAGTGATGTGGCCTATCGGTTTGGTGTGGCAGTGTCCTGGCCTGGCAGGGCGACTTCCCAGCCTGGTGAGTCAGACTCTTGGTCAGACATGATGGTCTCTCAGTTCAATGTGGTGACCTCTTGGCCCAGCATGCTGGTCTCTGAGACCAGCGTGATTGACTCTCGGCTGAGTGTGGTGATCTCTCAGTGGCCCAGTTTGGTTGTCTCTCGGCCAACAAGGTGGTCTTTTGCTATATATGGTGGTCTCTCGGCCTAGCATGGCCTCAGCGGGGACTTCTGCTCTCGAGGTGATGACTCAAAGTAAATGATCCCAGGGTAGCTAAGCGCTTCAGAAATACTGTAATGTTTGAGCTTGCAGATTTATTTTTTTATTTTCTTCTTGAAACTAAAAAGGTCTGTAACGTGGAACTTTTAACTTTAATCTTTCTTTCTAACTTGCTCTTGAGATTCTGTACCTAGGTCCTTGGACCTAAGATGGCACCTTGTGAGGCGACATGACATACCATTCACTTTAATCCTAGACGTTTTTATGTGAGTACACGTGACAATAAACTAAAATAAAAATCAAATCAATATCAAAAACACCACCAATTTATGTGGCATCTGAAAACTTTCTAATTATACAATCACATCCAATTTGTTACAAACAGAAAGGGTCCAAGCCCCAATCCCTGTAATGCACCGCTGGTCACAGACTTCCAATCCCAATTCAACCCTCCACCATCACTGCTTGCCTCATTTTTGGAAGCCATGTTTGGATCCAATTTGCCAACTTGTCTTTGATCCCATGGGCTCTTACCATCTGGCCCAGCCTTCCATGTGGGGCCTTGGTCAATCAAATCAATTCTGGCATCCCTACCTCTCCAAGTATTGGTTAATCCTGTACTTCAGGATTTTTTCAAATAATTTCCCTCACACTGACATCAGACTAACCGGTCTGGAATTGCCTGGCCTATCCCTGCTGTTCTTCTTGAACAAAGGAACCACATTGACAATCCTCCAGTCTGGCACTTCACCTGTGGCCAGCGAAGTATTAATCAAGGAAAAGGCAATCAAACTTTCAAGACACTGAAATGAAAAATACAGTTAAGTTAAACCTAAAGGTGTGATAGAGAAATGAACCCCTTTTCTCGTTATTTGAGAACTATAAATCAATAACATTCAAACAGAAAGGATTTTATTTTGCTGTGTGTTTTGAAATCTTTTGAATTTGTGTTTTCTGTTAGTATGTTTTATTTTATCTTCATTTGGATTGTGTAAGGAGGTCTTGTTACTAAATCTAAATCATCAGCATTGTGCGCTTATGCTCCATAGATGCTGCAGACCAACTGCATTTCTTCAGCAGTTTCTGTTTGTGTTGCAGTCTGAGATCTGTGTTGTCGAATAAGACCAGCAGTTGGGATGGAATAGTTGGCTAGCATCATGATTGTCACTCTAATTAGAAATTGGCACTTTGCCTTTGATCCAACAAATCCTTATGCTGTCTTTCACATCTGTCAGGGGAATGGGAACAAAATGAAGAGGTTAGTGGGCAGTAAGGAGGTAGTAATTAAAGCCTGTAAGGAACTAGATAATGAAGTCAGTGTGATTAAGAGGAAGAATAGGCAGGGGGCAGATGAGGAATGCAAAGGAACAGGTGGTCTGAGGTGCATTTGTTTTAATGCAAGAAGTGTAGTAGGTAAGGCAGAGGAATTTAGGACTTGGATTAGTATCTGGGAGTATGATGTTATTGCTATGACTGAGACTTGGTTGAGGGAAGGGCAAGATTGGCAACTAAATATCCCAGGATATAGATGCTTCAGGTGGTATAGAGAGGGAGGTAAAAGGGGTGGAGGAGTTACATTACTGGTCAGAGAGTTACATTACTGGTCACAGCTGTACTGAAGGAGGGCACTATGGAGGACTCGAGCAGTGAGACAATATGGGCAGAGCTCAGAAATAGGAAGGATGTGATAACAATGTTGGGGCTCCCAACAGTGAGCGTGGGATAGAGGTACAAATATGTAAACAGATTAAGGAAAGATGGAGGTGCAACAGGGTGGTGGTGATGGGAGATTTTACTTTTCTCAACATTGACTGGGATTCACTGGGAGTTAGAGGTTTAGATGGAGCAAAATTTGTTTGGAGCATCCAGGAGGGTTTTATAGAGCCGTATGTAAATGGTCCAACTCAGGAAGGGGGCATACTGGCCCTGGTGTTGGGGAATGAGCCCGGCCAGGTGGTTAAAGTTTCAGTAGGGGATTACCTTGGGAACAATGATCACAACTCCGTAAGTTTTAGAATGCTCATGGACAAAGACAAGGGTGGTCCTAAAGGAAGAGGGCTAAGCTGGTGGAAGGCCAACTATAGGAAAATTCAGCAGGCGATGGGCAATGTAGGTTGGAAGCCGCAGTCTGAAGGTAAATCCACATTTGATATGTGGGAGGCTTTTAAAAAGAGGTTAATTAGAGTGCAGGACAGACATGTTCCTGTGAAAATGAGGGATTGAAATGGCAAGATTAGAGAACCCAGATTAACATGTGAAATTGTGAGACTGGCTAAGTGGAAAAAGGATGCATACATAAGGTCTAGGTGGCTGAAAACAGATGGATCTTTGGAAAACTATCAGGAAAGTAGGACCAATCTGAAATGGAAAATCAAAAGGGCTAAAAGGGGTCATGAAATATCATTACCAAACAGGGTTAAAGAAAATCCCAAAGGCTTTTATTCGTATGTAAGGAGCAAGAGGATGACGAGAGAAAGGGTTGGCCCACTCAAGGAAAAAGGAGGAAAGTTATGCGTGGAGTCAGAGAAAATGGGTGAGATTCTTAATGAGTGCTTTACATCGGTATTCACCAAGGAGAGGTAAATGATGAATGTTGTGGTTAGGGATTGATATTTGATTACTCTCGGTCAAGTCAGCACAGGGAGGGAGGAATTTTTAGGTATTCAAAAAGGCATTAAGGTGGACAAGTCCCCAGGTTCAGATGGGAGCTATCCCAGTTTACTGAGGGAAATGAGAGAGGAAATAGCTGGGGCCTTGTCGCAACTTGAACACGGGTGAGGTCCCAGAGAACTGGAGAATTTCTTATATTGTCCCCTTGTTTAAGAAGGGTAGCCAGGATAATCCAGGTAATTATAGACCAGTGAGCTTGACACCAGTGGTCGGGAAGCTGCTGGAGAAGATACTGAGGGATAGGATAGATGTACATTTGGAAGAAAATAGACTTATTAGTGATGGGCAGTATGATTTTGTGCAGGTAATGTCATGTCTCAGCAACTCAATAAAATTCTTTGAAGAAATGACAAAACTAATTGATGAGGGAAGGGCTGTAGATGTCATATACATGGACTTCAGTAAGGTGTTTGATCAGGTTCCCCATGGTAGCCTGATGAAAAAATTGAAGTCACATGGGGTCCAGGGTATTCTAGCTACATGGATAGAGAACAGGCTGGGCAACAGGGGACAGAGAGTAATAGTGAAAGGGTGTTTCTCAAAATAGAGAACTGTGACCAGTTGTGTTCCACAGGGATCCATGCTGGGACCACTCTTATTTGTGACATGCACAAATGATCTGGAGGAAAGCATAGGTTGACTGATTATTAAGTTTGTAGATGATACTAAGATTGGTGAAATAGCAGGTAGTGGAGGGGTTTGTCAGAGAATACAGCAGAACATAGATAGATTGGAGAATTGGGCAGAGAAACAGACAGATGGAGTTCAATCTGGTCAAATGTGAGGTGATGAATTTTGGAAAATGCAATTCCAGAGTGAACTATATGGTAAATGGAAAGCCCTGGGGAAAATTGATGTACAGAGAGGTCTGGGTGTTCAGGTCCATTGTTCCCTGAAGGTGGCAATGCAAGTCAATAGAGTGGTTAAAATGGTAGATGGCATGCTTTCCTTCATCGGACAGGGTACTGAGTACAAGAGTTGGCAAGTCATGTTAAAATTGTATTGGACTTTGGTTCAGCCACATTTGGAAAACTGTGTAGAATCCTGGTCACCACATTATCAGAAGATTGTGGATACTTGGGAGAGTATGCAAAGGAGGTTCATCAGAATTGAGGTATGGAGGGCATTTGTTTTCAAGAGAGGTTGAGTAGATGTAGGATTATTTTCATTGGAAAGATGAAGGTTGGGGGGGTCAGATTGAGGTCGACAAAACCGTGAGAGGTGTAGACAGGGTGGATAGCAAGAAGCCTTTCCCCGGAATGCGGGACTCAATGACCAGGGGTCATGAGTTCAAGGTGAGAGGGGTAACATTTAAGGGAGATATGCATGGAAAGTTGATTACGCAAAGGGTGGTGAGTGCCTGGAATATGTTGCCAGTGGAGATGATATAAAAGGCATGACAACCTCATTTAATTTGTACCTGGGCAGATACATGAATGCGCAGGGAGCAAAGGGATACAGATCCTTGGGAAATAGGTCTCAGGTTTCGATAGAGGATCTGGATTGGAGCAGGTTTGGAGGGCTGAAGGGCCTGTTGCTATGCTGTAATTTTTTTTGTTCTTTGTTCTTTGTTCTTTGAACTGAGGAAGCTCAAATGAACAGAGTGATCTTTGTGTACTTGTCAGCTGATTCCTGAATGTGGCAAGACAGGTTAACAGAGCAGTTATGAAGGCATATGGGACACTTGCCTTTGTCATTTCAGGTATTGGTTAGAAAAGCAGGAGGATATGTTGCAGTTAAGCAGAACACTGGTTCGGCCACAGCTGGAGTACTGTGTGCTGTTCAGGTCACCACACTGTAGGAAGGATGTGATTGCACTGGACGGGGTGCAGAGGAGAATCACCAGGATGTTGTGTGCGATGGAACCTCTCAGTGATGAAGAGAAATTGGATCAGCTCGGGTTGTTTTCTTCAGAGCAGAGAAGGTGGAGGGGGGACCTGATCGAGGTGTAAAAGGTTATGAGGGGAATGGACAGGGAGGAGAGAAAGCAGCTGTTCTCTTTCATGGGAGGGTCAATAACAAGTTGGCTCACATTCAATATAAAAGATAGTAGGTTTCATCCAGAGGGCGCTGTGGATCTGGAATGCAGAGCCTGGGAGTGTAGTTGAATTGGGAAGCCTCACAAAATTTAAAAAGTACTTGGATGAGCAGTTGAAATGTCATAACATTCAAAATATGGGCCTCATGTTGGAAAGTTGGACTGGTATAGGTTTAGTGTAGTTTGGCTGGTACACAGTTAATGGGCTGAAGGGCCTCTTCTATATTGTGCGATTTTATGATTGTATTGTGTGCAGTTTTGGTCTCTTTATCTGAGGAAGGATGTTTTGGCAGCGAAGGTTTACCAGACTGATTCCGGGGATGACAGCACTTAGATCTGAGGAGAAACTGGATTGGTTAGGACTATAATCACTGGAGGTTAGAAGATTGAGAGGAATCACTTTGAAACCTGTAAAGTCCTAACAGGACAAGACCGGAAAAACACAGGAAGGATGTTCCTGATGACTGGGGAATTCAGAACCAGGAATTACAGTTTGCAGAAAAGGGAAAGGCCATTTCAGACTGAGATGAGGAGACATTTCTTTAGCCAGAGCCTGGGAAGCTAGTGGAATATTCTGTCACAGAAAGCAGTTGAGACAAAAATAAAATAGTTTCATGAAGGAGATAGGTATTGTTCTTAGGACTAAAGGGACTAAAGGTTATGGGGAGAAAGTGGGAGCAAGGACTAAGTTGGATGATCAGCCATGGTCATATTGAAACTTGACAACATCCTTGTAAATTTCTTCTGCACTTTTTCCAGTTGAATAATATCCTTCTTATAACAAGGTGACCAAAACTGAACATAATAGTCCAAGTTCGGCCTCACCAATGTCCTGTACAACTACAATATAACTTCTCAACTCCCGTACCCAGTGCCCCGACTGATAATGGCCAGAGCACCAAAAGCCTTCTTCACTGCCCTGTCTCATTGTGACTCAACTTTCAGAGAACCGTGTACCTGAACTGCAAGATCCCACTGTTCCACTACACAATGAAACCCCGACCTTGATTTAATTTTCTAAAATTCAAGACCTCACACTAATCTACATAAATTTAATTTTCATTTCTCTTCCCACTCCCTCAGCTGATCAAGGTCCTGCTGCAATATCTGATAATCTCCATGATACCACCTTTTGTAATGTCTTCTGCAAACTTACTAATCATGCCTTACAGATTCTCATCCAAATCATTGATACACATAACGAACAGTAATGGGCCCAGCACCTAGCCCTCAGGCACTCCACGAGACACAGGCGTCCAGTCTGACAAGCATCTTTCCACCATTAACCTCTGCTTTCTCCCATCAAACCAATTAGTGAAAAGTATTTGTCTTATGTCAGGAATTAGTTTGGAGGTAGGAGTCAGAGAGGACGGATAATGTGTGTGTAAGATGTGAATAGTGGTGTCCCCAGGGATCTGTGCTCAGCTATGCACAATTTTTCTCAATGATGTGCATAAAGGATTAGAGAGCCATATATCCAAGATTGCTAACCACACTGAGTGAGGCGGCTTGGAGGAGGTCACAGAGATAGGGAAGGTGGAGGACAAGGAGGGATTTGAGAACAAGGATAAGAATTTGAAAATTGAAGTGTTTCTGGGCCATAGCCAATGTAAACATGGGGTGCAGGGGGTTGGTGGAATGGGACTTGGTGCAAGTTGGGATATGGGCAGCAGAATTTGGAATGAGCTCAAGATTATGGAGGGCTGTGACTGTGACGAGTGCAAGTACAGCATTGGAATTGTCATGTTTGGAGTCCCAGACATGGCTAAGATTTTCAGTGGCTGATCTTTGCGATATGGAGCTCAGATCATTTACATAGATGTGGCCAAGTATGTAATGAGTCTGATTGAGCAGCAGACAGTGCTCAGGGAGAGGGATGGAGTTTGTGCCGGGAGCTGAAGAGGATGGCTTTGATCTTCCCAATGTGTTTCCCAGTGAGCCTGGCTCCTCAGTCCTGACTGCTCTTAGCTGCTGTGATTGTCACTGATTGGACACTTAATATTAGAGATTCTGACCACAGCAGAAAGCCCCAGTGTAAAAAATAACTGCAAAGACTGTCAGATCGCAAGGTTGAAACTTCACCAAAAGAGGAAGTGAAAGAAGGAGCTCGGAGCAGCTGGACGTTTGTTACTGAGATGGGAGAAAACTGTCTACCATCTGCACTCCCTGGAACGTGATAGCACAGAAGGCTTGTTCTGGGATTTGTTTTGCAGAAACAGTACAGTGATGGAAAAAGTGTCATTCACTCTCTCACAAACACACACGCCTGCACTCGGAGATCAGAAACAGAATCCAGCAGCAGCTCTGTCTCCAAGCTGTGAAACCTGCACAGAATTGTTCCCTCATTCAGTTTTTAACTGGCAGGATAGACCAAGCAGGGGAGGCAACACAGTGGTGTATACAGTCAGAAGGGAGTTGCCCTGGGAGTCCTCACCATTAACCATGGAATCCATGAAAACTCATGACAGCAGGTCAAACATGGGGAAGGAAACCTCCTGCTGATTACCACATAGAACCACCCTCCCCTCCAACCTCAACTGAGCAGTTAGTCCTCCTCCATGTTGAACAACACTTGGAGGGAGCACTGAGGGTGGGAAGGATGCAGGATATACCCTGAGTAAGGGACTTCAAAGCCCACCATTAAGAGCTGCTCAGAAGCATCACTACTGAGCAAACTGGTCAAGTTCCACCTGATTCAGCTGCTAGACTGGACCTGGGACAGGTGGTGAAGGAACCAACAAGAGGGAAAAACATACTCACTATCACCCTCACCATCTGCCTGCTGCTGGTGTATCTGTCCATGACAGTATCAGTAAGAGTGACCACTGCACAGTCCGTGTGGAGACAAAATCCCATCTTCACATTGAGAATACCTTACACTTTGTTGGGCAAGAGATACGGGATGTCAGGAAGAACTTTGGTTTTAGCAGCAATTGGTAATGACGTGGAAATTAGTGCCCATTCAGGTGAGGCTGGTGAAGACACTCAGTGATTGCAATGGCAGATTGGATGGGCTCTTGATGGAAATAAACCTGCAAGGCCCTGGGGTCGAGTAGGGGAGAGGGTGGGA
Organism: Chiloscyllium plagiosum; assembly: GCF_037043375.1. Lineage (NCBI taxonomy): Eukaryota > Metazoa > Chordata > Chondrichthyes > Orectolobiformes > Hemiscylliidae > Chiloscyllium > Chiloscyllium plagiosum. Next base: position 115,177,575 of record NW_028270147.1, read on the forward strand.
CTGACTGGATTGCTCTATGAAATAACAGCATTTACCTGACAGGCTGAATGCTCTCCCCCTGTGCTGGAAATAGGTCTCACTCAATGAAAGGTTCACAATTAGAGAGTTTGGATGCAGTAAATACATGACAAATTGTTTCTCCAGGCAGGAGGGTCAGTAACCAGAGGGCACACATTTCAGAAAGGGTCTGAAGGACAAGAGAGAAGATAGAAACATTTTTATTCAGCAAGTTCATGATGACTGTCTGCAAGGTGAATGGAAGTGGATTCAACAGCAACTTTCAAAAGGGCATTTGGAGAAATAGCTGAAAAGGAAACAATTGCAGGGTTATACAAGAATGGCTGGGTATATGGGACTCATTGGACTAATTTGACTGTCACAATCGGCCCAGTGACTTCTGTCTGTGTTGTATAAGAGCTTACACACACTTAGACTCACCTTGACACAAAGACTGGGAAAAACAGACAACCCAGTTTACAGAAGAGCGTTTTCTCAAGCAAAACGCTCTTGAACCAACTCAGGGAACAGGCGAGACTAGATTTACCAGAATAAGTCAGCAAATCAATGGCAAAGCAACAGTGACCCAAAAATGATGGAAGTGAACAGTATATTCAATAGCACAGCCATCGAGAGGGGGAGGGATGAAGTGCAGGAGGTCAGAGAGCACGCAATAGGGGTCTGAAGGCTCTGCTGTCAATAGTGGGATGGAGGAAGCAGCAATGGGCAGGAGACCAGAGACAGAAAATGGAAGGGGGAGGGAGGGAATGTGAGTCTGCAGCAAGACACAGAGTGAGGGAGGAGGGAGGCCATGGAGGCAATTGGCTGGCAGTGAGGTCGGGGGTCATTCTGGAACAACACATGGTAAGACAGGGAAGAGACCACTCCATATCGGACAAGCTGGCGTTTATGGAATGTGGTTCAGGAAGCTGGGAGAGGCCATTGGAATCATAGATTTAGGAGTTGGGACAAGCAGTAATTAGGGTTTCTGTGCAGAGACAGACAATGTGATTGAGATTGAAATAAGAGACATATGTGGTGGACACAATGTCGGTTTTGCAGCTCAGATACTGGACAATCCAGTGGGAAGGAGGCCCATGTTGACTGGTCCTATGGGAAGGTGGCCCATGTATACATCAGCAGAGAGTCATAGAGGTTTACAGCATGGCATCAGGCCCTTCAGCTATACTCATCCATGCTGACCAAGTTTCCAAAACTGAACTAGTCCCATTTGCCTGTGTTTGGCCCAATCCTCTCTAAATCCTTCCTATCCATGTTCCTGTAAAAATGTCCTTGAAATGTAGTAATTGTACTCGCCTCTACCACTTCCTCTGGCAGCTCATTACACATACACACCAACCTCTGTGTGAAAAGGTTGTCTCTCAAGCCCCATCAAATTCTTTCCTCTCTTGGCTTAAACCTATTCCTTCTAGTACTGGACTCCCCTGCACTGGGGAAAAGACTTTAGCTATTCACCTTATCTATGACCCTCATGATTATATAAACCTCTATAAAGTCACCCCTCAATCTCCTGCATTCCCTGGAAAACATCTCAGCCTATCCATCCTTGCCTTATGATTCAAACTTTCCAATTAATCTTTCTTTTACCCAAACCAGTGTAATAACTTCCTTCCTATAGCAGGTTGAACAGAAATGTACAGTGTCCAAATGTGGCCTCCCAATGCCTTGTACAGCTGTAACATGATGTCCCAGCTCCTATATTCCCTGCTTTGACCAGTGAAGGTGAGCGTGCCAAATACCTTCTTCACCACCCTGTCTATCTGTGACACCACTTTCAAGGAACTATGTACCTGTACCCCTCAGTCTCTCTGTTCAACAACACTCCCCATGGCTCGACCATTAATTGTGTAATTCCTGCCCTAGTTTGTCTTACCAAAATGCAACTCCTTCCATTTATCGAATTTAAACTCCATCTGGATTTGTTGACCCACTGGCCCAGTTGATCAAGATGACATTGCACTCTTGGATAACCTTCTTCCCTGTCCACGATGCCAACAATTTTAATGTCAGCCACAAACTTACTGACCACTCCTGCTATTTTCTCATCCACATTGTTCATATAAATGATGAACAACAGTGGATCCAGGATCAATTCTTGTGGCAGACGGCTGGTCACTGGCCTCCAGTCTGAAGAACAACCCTCTCTCACCAGCCTCTGCCTCCTACCATTAGGCCAATTTTATATCCAATTGGCGAGCTCTCCCTGGATCCTATGTGATATAATCTTACTGAACAGTCTACCAGGGGAACCTTGTCTAAGGCCTTGCTAAAGTCCATGTAGACAGAGTGTACTGCTCTACCTTTATCTATCTCTGTGATTACTTCTTCAAAAACTCAGTCATCTACTCGTCTCCATCGGAAACTCCAGTGAATAGGAGGCCCATGTTTACTGGTCTCTGTTGGAGGATCCAGTCAGAAGGAGATCCATGTTTACTGGTCTCTGTTGGAGGTTCCAGCAGGAAGGAGGCCCATGTTTACTGGTCGCTATTGGGTATGGGGTTCAGTTCCTTTCTGTTGTAACTGTGTGATAGTCCAACCCTCATCCCAGTGAAACAGCCTGACTCAGAGACTCATCATGGAAGTGGAAGGAAAGGGAAAAGGATTGGAACATGTTGTGAATGTACAGGTTGGGTCAGTGGGTCAGAGCCTGTCCTGTCCTTCCAGCTCACACTGATGGCCTGAGGATCTCCTCTCTCTGCTGTGCCTTCATGGAATGAGCTTTGTGTCCAAACCAGTCCCCAGTGAGAATAGGCCAACAGCACAGAATTGCCTTTCTTTTGACAAGAATCTGTCCATCTTCCTGAGCGAGGCCAAACCCTGGTCAATGTGGGAAATGGGGAGTTACTCCAGGAAAATACATCCTTCCGGGGTCAAGGGTTAATGTCCATTAGTGGTTCAGAGCAGAGGGAGATTTATCCTGCATTCAACTGGCACCGCCCAGGACACTGTCAGAAAGAGAGAGAAGCGAGACAGAGAGAGAGAGAGAGAGAGTTTGTGTGTGTGTGTGCACGCGCATGCAAGAGAGAGAGAGAGAGAGAGATCGGGGGATAGAGGGAGGAGCATCTGAGACAGTTTGAGATATGTGAGGTGACCAAGAGAGAGGTAGAGGGAGATAGAAATGGTGAGGTTGAGGGATAGAGAGAGAAACAAGACATGACTGAGAGGCATGGAGAGAGAAAGAGACAGGATGGGTGTGACACCAAGAGTGAAGGGAATCAAGAGAGAGAGAGGTTAGGGTTGAGTGTGTGTGTGAGAGAGAGAGAGAGAGAGAGAGAGAGAGAGAGATACGAGTATGGTTAGAGACAGAATGCCAGAAAGGGAGGGAGAGAGACTGTAGATTGGGATGCAGAGAGTGTGGGAGAGAAAGAGAGGGAGGAATAGAGAGGGGCAGATAACATTTGGATGCTTTCAATTATAGCGAGAGATGGAGTGAGTGACGGAGACAGAGAAAGATGCAGAAATAGAGATTATGAGACGGAGTGAGGAACTGGGAATGAGTTGGAGGGAGTGGTTTTGAGACAGAGAAAGAGAATATGAAAGAGATTAACAGTGGGGGAGAGAGAGATAGAGGTAGAGAGAAAGAAGTGTAAGGTGTGAGTCAGAAAGGGAGATAGAGAGAGAGATAGAGAAAGAGAGAGAGAGAGAAGAGGACAGGTCCTGGTCACCACATTCTGGGAAGGATGTGATTGTACTTGAGAGGGTACGGGGAGATTTCCCAGAATGCTGCTTGAATGTGAGCTTTGAGATAAGATTAGAAAGGTTGGGGTTGTTTTCCTTGGAGCAGTGAAGGCTGAGAGGAGACCTGATAGAGGGGTATAAGGTTATTTGGGGCAGTGATAGTGTGGGTAGGAAGGCACTTTTTTACATGAGTAAAGGACTCAATAACCAGGGACCGAGATTGAAGGTAACACAGACATGGACACACAGAAACTCGGAGCTGGAGCAGGCCATTTCGCCCTTTGACTCTGCTCTGTCATTCAGTATGATCATGGCTGACCCTCTCTCTCAAAGCCATATTCCTGCTTTCTCCCCATTCCCTTCATGCTGTTAAAATGCAAAACAATTATCTCTCTCTTTTTCTTGATATATTCAGTGGTAGAGAATTCCACAGGTTGACCACCCTTTGAGTGAAGAAATGTTTCCTCATCTCAGTCCTAAATGGTCGACCCTGTATCCCCCTGAGACTGGGTCCCCTTTTTTGAGACTCCCCAGCCAGGGGAAACCTCCTCCCTGCCCAGCCCTGTTAGAATTTTATATGTTTCAATCAGATTCCCTCTCATCCTTCTGAACTTGAGTGAGTCCAGGCCCAGTCAAATTGGAGAGTGAGAGGGGAATTGAGGAGAAATGTTTTCACCCAGAGAGTGGTGAGAGTCTGGAACTCACTGCCTGAAAGGCTGGTTGAGTCACAAACTCTCATGACATTGGAGCAGTGTTTAGATATTCCCTTGTGTTGCTGTAACCTCCAGGGTAATGGGCCAAGAGCTGGAGGATGGGATTAGTGTCATCAGGTCGCTGTTTAACAGCACAGATACAATGGGCCAAATGGCCTCATTCAGTGCTGTTCACATCAATGATTCTTTGAGACAGAGAGAAAGAGAGCGAGAGAGAGAAGAGGAAGTGTGAGGGGCTGACGTGGCTCTCTCTGCCTGATGCCATTTACATACTGAGGAACACCCAGTCAGACTCTCACAGGCTGCAGCTTTATAAAGCAGAGCCCAGTGAAGGGAGAGTTTATCAGGAACCAGGCACAGGGACAGGAGCACACACCATGATTTCACACATCCAGCTGATCTGGCCCCTTGCATTCTGTGTCGCAGGTACAAGTCTCTCTCCTTCCACCTTGAATCTTTAGCTGCTCTCCATTTCTCTTCAATTCCACTGACTTGTGATTGAAGGGAAAATGCTGAAACCAGAGGAATGCTCAGTGTCTCCAACAATCTCTCATTTGACAGGCTCTTTCTGTGACAGTTCTGACTTCACTGTGTTTCTCTCTGACCCCTCAGGTATCAGTGGGGACATCACAATGACCCAGTCTCCCCCGGTGCTGTCAGTGGGACTGGGCCACACTGCAACCATCACCTGTACGGCCAGTCAATCTGTTAGCAACTATGTTAACTGGTACCAGCAGCGAGAAGGTCAGAAACCCTCTCTCCTGATCTATCAAGCAACAAATCGATTCACAGGAGTCTCCAATCGATTCACGGGCAGTGGATCAGGGACCAGTTTCACCCTAAAAATCAGCAACGTTCAGAATGAGGATGTCGCTGACTATTACTGTATGCAGTATAACAGCTACCCCTACACAGTGTTACAGAGCCATACAAAAACCTCAATAGGCACAGTCCCACTGCCTGTACTGACACATCCAATTATATATAAATGTAAATGAACAAACTAACCCATGCTGGATTGTCACTGTCCACTACACACTCCAGTCTCTGTGGTGTCCACCATTTACTGAAGGCCTCACGTTTCCCTCTTACACTCCATCGCCACACGTGAAGAACAGCTGCAAAACTTAACGTTGAAAAATACATTTGACAAACCGCCCGAGCCCAGCTGGACACAACCCAGAGAGACAGAGACAGAAAGACACATGAATGAGGGAGAGAGAAAGAGAGTGAGAGGGAGAGTGTGAGAGTGAGTGAGAAAGGGAAGCAAAGAGCAGAGATTTTTGTACAGCCTCTGCACTGGGAGCTCTCACTGTGGCTTACGTTCGGGAAAGGAACCAAGCTCCGACTGAGTAAGTAAACCTCAATCCTCCGTTATTAACCCTGTCAATACTGAAACACACTTTCTAAAACACAAATGCTGAATTGTTGAAGGTATTAGTGAGAAGCTGCAGTGAATGAAATAGTTGATTAAGGAGCACTGTGTCTAACAGGGTGTCCAGCTGTATTTCTTTCGTTCCATTGTCCCTTTAAGCAGCAAGATATAAGTCAATTAGTTTTACTCACCGTGTGGAGGAGCTCTGTCCATTCCTGCAGCATGGAGTGAAATCAGTGAGTAGCCTCCTGCCAGTCTCAGTGTGTCAGACACGGGCAGAGTTTGATGTGAGCTCTGGCTCCCTGTCCCAGTCTCTGATCTCACTGACCTCAGCAGCAGCAGCAGCAGCAGCAGCAGCAGCACAGTGAGACACCGAGCTCCCACCTCCCCCAGCTTTAACTCTGCTCAATCACACAATCACAGAGTTGTTACAGTGCACACGGAGGCCGTTCCGCCCATCCTGTCTGGACCGGCTCTCCGAATGGGCAATTCACTGAGTGTCATTCTCCTGCCTTCTCCCTGTCACCCTGCACATTGTTCCTTTTCGAATAACAGTCTCATTCCCTTTGGAATGTTTCAATTGAAGCTGCCTCCACCACACTCTCAGACAGTGCATTCCACACCTTAACTACTCGCTGGCTGAGAATGTTTTTCCTCATCTCACTTTTGATTCTCTCACTAATTACTTTAAATCTGTGCCCTCTCCTCAATACTTTCATGAGTGGGAACATTTTTTCCCTATTTCCTCTGGCCAGACACCTCCTGATTTTGAATTCCTCAAAAAAATGTCCTCTCAGCCTTCACTTCTCCAAGGAAGACAGTCCAAACTTCTCCAAAGTTTGTTCATAACTGACATTCCTCATCCCTGAACCTTCTATGGGAATTTTTTTACCCCATCTCCAAAATATTCACATCCTTCATGAATTATTCCCCTTATCTATTCCCGTAGTCCCATTTGCTTGCATTTCGCTAATTTCCCCCATACCGTTCCTGTCCATGTACCTGTTCAAATGTCTTTTAAATGTTGTTATCATACTCACCCCTACGACTTCCTCTGGCAGCTCATTCAATACACACACCACCCTCTATGTTAACGAGATGCACCTCAGGTCCCTTTTGAATCTTTCCCCTCTTGCTTTAAACCTCTGCTGTTTAGTTTTGGACTCCCTTACTCTGGGGAATAAACCTGAGCTAGTCATCTTATCTATGCCCATTATGATTTTATTAACCTCTAAAATGTCACCCAGCAGTCTCTGACCTTCCAAGGGAAATAGCCCAGGCCTAACCAGCCTCTCCTTATAACTCAAACCCTCCAGTCTCGGTGACATCCTTGTCATCCTTTTTACACCCTTTCCAATTTAATGACATCCTTCCAATAGCAGGGTGACTGGGAATGGGCCTGATCAATACCTTGGAGAATCGTAACTACTCCCACACTGTAATGCTCTGACCGATAGAAGCAATTGTACCAATTGCTTTCTTCACCACCCTGTCTCCATGTGACACCAGTTTCAATCCTCTATGTGCCTCCACCCCTTGGTCTCCCTGTTTGACAACACTCCCCATGGCCCCACAATTAACTGTGTTAGCCCTGGCCTGGTTTTTGTACCAAAAGGCAACACCTCGCTATTATCTCAATGTGTAATGTAAATGTACTCTCAAATAGCCTTCTTCTCTGTCCATGAAACCACCAATGTTAGTGTCATCTGCAAACTCACAAACCATGCCTCCTATATTCTCATTCAATTTGTTTCTATAAATGATGAACAATGATGAACCCAGAACCAATCCTTTTGCCACATCGCTGGTCACAGGTTTCCAGTCTGAACAACCATTATCTACCACCACTCTCTGTCTCCAACCATTAAGCCAACTTTGTATCAGTTAGCTTGCCCTCCCTGGATCCAACTTGATCTAACTTACTAACCAATTGACCATGCAGCACCTTGTCAAAGGTCTTGTTAAGTCCATGTAGATAATGTCTACCCTCTGCCCTCAGCTATCTTCTTGGTCATGTCTTCAAAAACTCAATCAAATTTGTGAGACATGTTTTCCCACTGACAAAGCTTTGTGGATTATTCTTCATCAATCCTTGTCTTTCCAAATGCATTTAGATCCTTTCTGTCAAAATCCCCTCCAACAACTTACCACTATCAGACTCACCGGTCTATAATTCCCAGGGTATTCCTTGCAGACCTTCCTAAATATCAGCACAAAATTAGCCATGCTCCAGTCTTCCAGCACATCACCTGTGGCTGTTGATGATACAAACATCTCACCAAGGGGTGTCAAAGTCTCTTCCCAAGCTTCCCACAAAGTACTGGGATGGAGCTGATCAGCTCCTAGGGATTTATCTACCTTTATGAGTTTAAAGAACAGATTACTGCAGCTCTTCTCCTGTAATATGGACTCTTCTCAAGACATCAACATTTATTTCCCGAATTTCCTTCACTTCGATGTCCTTCTCAACCATAAATACTGCAGCAAAATATTAGATTGGTAACTCATTCATATTCTGTTTTAAAATAAAATATGAAAATTCTAAGAGTGAGACATTTGGAGGTGATCCATGGGATATGATCCATGGTCATGACTTTACTCTGGATTGTCCTTTGTCCTTTTCCACTGTCTCCCTAAACCTTGTGATCCAATTATCACTCTTCCCTAAATGTCCTCTTACTGACACTCGATCTACTTGGGCCTCCTCATTCCCAAGATCCAGGTCTGGCAGAGCTTCCTTTCTGATTGGAATGGGAACACACGACTGGAGAAAATTCACCCGAGCACACTCTCACAACTCTGGCCCCTCTCTGTCCTTCACACTGCTCCGATTTCATTCTATATTCTGATAATTAAAGTTACCCAAAAGTATGCTGTGAATTTCGTGCAGATTTCTCCCTCTACATCCTTCCCTCTAGTTGGTGACCGACAGACTGCACTGAACAACCTGATTGCACCTTTTTTGTTCCTTATCTCAAACCAAATCCATTCTGCCCTTGACCCCTCTGGGACATCCTCTTTCTCCAATTCTGCACTGATCTTAACCAATCCCTTTTCCTATCTTTGTTGAACACCTTGTATCCAGGAATATTTAACACCCAGTCCTGTCCTCATTTGAGCCTCATCTGTAAGAGCAACAACACCAGATTTCCACTTGGTAATATGCGTCTGTAACTCCCCAATCTTACTCCCCATACTCCACGCAGGCCCATACATGCACACAGTCAGTTGGATTTAGAAATTATTACTCTCTCCCTCACTGTGACCTGGCCAAATAAGTTACTCTTCCTTACTTTAGAGTATCCATCTCTTGCATTATTCTGTTTTCCTTGGTGTTCCTCCCTGATATTTCCTCCTGGTTCCCACAGCCCCCCCTTCCATGTTCATTTAAACCCTCTCCAACAGCACCAGCAAATCACCCCACAAGGAGCTCAGTTCCTGCTCTGTTCAGGAGCAACCCATCTGGTCTATAGAGGTCACATCTCCCACAAAGTCATTCCCAATGTCCCAAGAATCTCAAACGCTCCCTCCTGGATCACCTTTCCAGCCTCAGATACACCCTGCCTTATCCTTTTGTTCCTATCCTCACTTGCATTGGTCACTGGGAGTAGTCCAGAGATTCAGAATTTTGAGCTCCTGTTGCTAATTGCCTCCAGAGCTCCCTAAAATCTGACTGCAGGACCACATCCCTTTTCTCCCTCTGTCACTGGGACCACGACTGCTGACTGTTCCCCCTCTCCCCTCAGGGTGGGAGACTTCACACCATCCTGGAATCCCATCTGCAGCTGCAGAAACACCTATCGATTGCACTCACTCTTGAATCTCCTCTCACTATCGCTCTTCCAGTCTTCCTTGTGCCTCCCTGTACAGCTGAGTCACCGTGGTGCCATGGACTTGACTCTGGCTGCACTCCCCAGATGAACCATCATTCTCATCAGGATTCCAAACTGAATCCTGGTTGGACAGTGGGATGCACTCAGGGGATTCCTGTACGAGCTGCCTGATCCTTTTGGACTGTCTGCTGCTCCCCTATTCCCTCTCTCCCTGCATACTCTGAAGCTGCAGGGTGACCACATCTAGAAACGTGCTTTCCACGGCGCTCTCAGCCTCACGGACGCTCCGCACTGACACCGAAACCCAGAGCTCCAACTGCTGTCACTGACCACACTTCCTGAACTCATGGTATTCCAGGAGATGGGAAGCATCCTGAAGTTCCCACATGGAACAGGGTGCACACTCTCACCACTCCCTGGTTATCCCTTGATGAAGTTCTGATGACAAACAGCTCCAGCTGGGCTCAAATCCAGGCCTTTCTGTGTTCCAGGGTTTGGCAGAGTCTGTTCAAAAGACAATATGATAACAGAGCAGAATTAGGCCATTCGCCCCATCATGTCTGCTGTGCCGTTTGGTCATGGCTGATGTGTTTCTCACGACCATTCTCCTGCCTTCTTCCCATTATGTTTGATCGCCTTCCCAATCAGGAACCTATCAATGTCCGTCAGAAACACACATTGCCTTCACCTCCACAGCATGAGTTCCACAGATTAACCATCTTCTGGCAGAAGAAATTCCTCCTCATCTCAGTCCTAATGGATTATCCCTAAAGTCTGTGGCTGTGCCCTCTGGTCCATGTTTCTCTGACTGGTGGAAACATCTCACCCCCGCCCACTCTATCCAGGCCTCTCAGTATTCTGTAAGTTTCAATGTGATCTCCGCATGTCCTTAAGAACTCTATCAAGTACACATCCACAGTCCTCAATCTCTCCTCGACAGACCAGGCTGTCACCCCCAGGGTCATTCTCATAAACCTCCTCTGGATCTCCCCCAATGCAAGCACATCCCTCCTTAGATACATGTCCCAAAACTGTTCACAATATTCCAAATGCAGTCTGGCCAGAGTCTCATACAGCCTCAGCAGTACACACCTGCTCTTGTATTCTAACTCAGTTGAAATGAATGCTAACATTGCATTTGTCTTCCTAATTGCCAACTGAACCTACATATTAACCTTAAGTGAAATCAGAAAGAGGACTCCTAAGTCCCTTTATGTTTCAGAATTCCAAATTTCCCCATTTTGAAAACAGTTTGAGTCTCTACTCTTCCAACCCAAGGGCATAACCTCATACTTTCCCACTTTGTATTCCATCTGTCACTTCTTTGCCCATTCTCTGAGCCTTTCCAGTCCTTCTGCAGCCTCCCTGCTTCCTCAACTCTCCCTGTCCCTCCCCTCATCTTTGTGTCATCAGCAAATTTAGCAACAATGCCCTCAGTTCCTTTTCCCAGATCGTTAATATATAATTAATTGTTACATGAATAGCTGAGGTCCCAATACTGCCCCCTGCTGAACTGCATGAGGCACCAGCTGCCATCCTGCAAAAGACCCATTTATTTCCACTCTCTATCCTTGTCAGTACTGGGCCCCAAACCCCATGGGCTCTTATGTTATTTAGCAGCCTCCTGTGTGGCAACTTGTCAAAGGCCTTCTGGAAACCCAAACAGATCATGTCCATTGGCTCTCCTTTGTCTAACTTGCTCATTGATATTATTGCATATAATTCCCAGCTTCTCCCTCTCGAACTGCAGGGTGAATTGTATCACATTATGGTCACTGCCTCCTCAGGGTTCATTCACCTTCAGCTCCCCAATCAGGGCTGTCTCATTACACATCACCGAATCCGGAATTACCTGTTTCCTAGTGGCTCTACCACAAGCTTTTCCAAAAAAAGTATCTCTCAGACATTCCATGAATTCCTTTCCGTGAGATCCATTCCCAACCTGACTTTCCCAGTCCACCTGCATATTGCAGTCCCCATGATTATTGTAATAATCCCTTTCTTACATGCGTTTTCTATCTCCTGATTTATTTTCTGCCCCACATCCCGACTACTGAGAGGAGACTTGTACATAATTCCCATCAAGCCCTTTGCTATTTTGTGGGTCCTTAAGTTGACTCACACAGATTCTATGCTTTCCAACTCCATATTTCCTCTTGCTGTCGATGTAATTTCAGTTCTTCCTGACAGGGTAAACCTGCTCCTCCCACACACACACCCACCACCCTCACACCTCTACCCATCATTAGAAACATAGAAACATAGAAAATGGCTGCAGGAATAGGCCACTCAGCCCTTTGAGTCTGCACCACCGTTCAATATGATCAATGCTGATTACGCGATCCATTTTCCCATTCCCACTCCACCCCCATATCCCTTGATTCCGCAGGTTCACAACATCGGAATAACTTAACCCTTAATCTTCGACTGTGACCCCAAGTTTTGGATTTTCGTAATATCAAGAACATTCTTCCAGCATCAAGCCTGTCAAATCCCATCAGGATTTTATATGTTTCTGTGAGATTCCTCTCATTCTTCTAAATCCCAGTGATTACAAGCCCAGTCGATCCAGTCTTTCCTCATATGTCAGTCCTGCCGTCCCGGGAATCAGTCTGGAGAACCTTCGCTGGACTCCCTCAATAGCAAGAATGTCCTTCCTCAGACTAGGAGACCAAACCTGCACACAATACTCAAGCTGAGGCCTTAATTCTGCAAGACATCCTTACTCCAATACACAAATCCTCTCACTGTGAAGGCCAGCATGTCATTAGCTTTCCTCACTGCCTGCTGCACCTGCATGCCCCCTTTCAGTTACTGTTCCACCATGACACCCAACTCACATTGCACCTCACCTTTTCCTAAACTTTCATCATTCACTAATAATCTGACTTACTGTTTTACCACCAAAGTGGATAATCTCACATTTACCCACATTATATTGCATTTGCCAAGTATTTTTCCACTCAGCCAGCCTGTCCAAGTCACTCTGCAGCCTCTTAGCATCCTCCTCACAGCACACATTGCCACCCAGCTGAGTGTCATCTGCAAATTTGGAGGGATTGCATTCAATTCCTTTGTCCATATCATTTATGTATATTGTGAACAGCTGGGGTCCCAGCACTGAACCCTGTGGTACCCCACTCATCACTGCCTGCCACTCTGAAAGGGACCCATTTATTCCAACTCTCTGCTTTCTATCTGCCGACGAGTTCTCTCTCCATGTCAATACATTACCTCCAATACCATGAGGTTTAGTTTTGCTCACTAATCTCTTGTAAGGGATCTTGTCAAAAGCCTTTTGAAAGTACAGAACACAACATCCACTGGGTCCTGAGGGAGGGTCACTCAATCTGAAATGTTAACTTCGATTGCTGTCCACAGATGCTGCCAGACCTGCTGAACTTTTTCATCAATTTTTGTTGTCCACTGATGCAGCCTTGTCCATTCTCCACTGATCACATCCTCAAAACCTTCCAGAAGATGTGTCAGGCCTGATTTCCCTTTAGTAAATCCATGCTGACTTGGACCGATCCTGTCACTGCTTTCCAAATGCTCGGTTATTGTATCTTTAGTAACTGACTCCAGCGTTTTCCTCATGTATAATTCCTCATTTTCACTCTCCCTCCTTTTATTAAAAAGTGGGGTTACATTGGATACTGTCCAGTCCATTGGAACTCTGTCAGAGTCAACAGAATGTTGGAAAATGATCAACAATGTGTCCACTATTTCTACACCCACTTTCTTAAATACTCTGATGACTTGCTGGCCCCTGGGGACTTACAAGTTTTTATACCATCAATCTCCCCAAAACCATTTCCTGACTAACAAGGATTACCTTCAGTTCCTTCTTCACACTTGATCCTCTATCCCCCTGCATTTCCTTTCAATAGGATGTGCATCCTTGGATATTTAGTTCCCAGCCCTGATCCCCTTGCAGCCACGTCCCTGAGCCACAGGCTCATTTACCTTGTTTCATATACTTAATGCATCGAAGTACAACACCCTCAGTCATGCACTGACTGCCTCCTTCTCATAGTTATCTCCTTTAGAAATCACAGAATCCCTACAGTGTGGAAGCAGGCCATTCAGCCCAGACTGACCCTCCAAAAAGCATCCCACCCACCCTACAATTCCCATGGATAATCCTCCTAACCAAAATATTTTGTGACAATGGGAGGAAACCCAAGTAGACACAGGGAGAATGTGTCAATCCCACACAGACAGTCAGTTGGAATTGAGTCTGTGTCTCTGAAGCTGTGAGACAGTAGTGCTAACCACTGATCCACCATTCCACCCTGCGGTGCCTCAAGTTCGATTCCTGATCCTTTCCATACCCTCAATCCTATTACTTGGTCTGGATACTTTAATAACTTCTCCTGAGCTCCTACCTTCTTTAGTTAGTTTAAACTCCTCACAAACTTGATTTCCCTTGTTTTATGTGGTACCACTTCGTCGACATTATTCCGAATGGTTCATGTGTTAAGAGACAAAACCTTTAAGCTTGTTCTATATTGTTCTTCCCTGCACTTCTAAGTTTCCTCAGTACAATATGACATTCTCAATACTCTGTCCCTTTCCTTTTATTTTCTAGTAACAATCAATTCCATCACTACCCAGTATTCCTCACTTCTCCTTTAACTTTCATTTCCTCATTTTCCATCCAACTGTTCGAGTTACTTTCTCTTTGAATCATATTCAGGCTGATACTTATTCCTGAACAAACATCATTCAAAAATGTTCCTTGGTTCATTGTTGCTTGTGGGATTTTGTGTACAATCTGGCTTCCACATTTCCTACATTACAACAGTGACCCCATTTCAAACAAGTCCCACACGGTCTGCAAATGTCTTTAGGACAGCATGGATCTTTCTTTTCATTGGATGAACTGGGAGTCTTTCAGGTGTGAAAGATGCTGTTCCCATAGTGCACAGTTCTCCTCCTGAACTACAGTTACTGCTATATATGTCCCTCTCTTTTGTGAAAACAGACCAGAAGTTTTCATGAGGAACCATTGCTCCATCTTCCACCACTGCACACAAGTTCCCTTCCTGCTCTCGAATGGGCCTCACACATTCCTTCATTCTCTTGTTCTTTCTGTGATTATAAAACATCACTGGGATTTCCCTGACTTCATTTGGACACATTTCATCCTGTCAGCTCTTTGCTTTCCTCAGGTCCTGGTAAATTTCACCCTTGCATTTTGTCTTTCAGCCCACTTTTACCCAATCCCTGCCCAGTTTAGTAAAATGGTTTTGTTCCCAAATGAAAACTTTCACATTTGCTCCATTGTTCTCCAGTTCCATCCCGACTCTCAATCTCACTGAGTTCTGATCACTGTCACTGAAGTGCTCCCCCATTGAGAGCCCTTCCAGCTGCCCACATTCATTCCCTAAAGAATGATCCAAAACTGCCCCTTCTCTTTCACCATCACCCTCTCAAGGGCAATTCGGGATGGGCAATAAATGCTCGTCCTGTCAGTGACAGTCACATCCCAAGAGCAATTTTAAAAGGCCCTGTCCTTTTATGGGGTCTGTTAGGTATTGAATACAAATGTTCAAATGGATTGTTTTGCCAGTGAATGTTCAGAGTTGAAATCCCTTTGAATGGCAGGGATTAAAATTATTTCTGTTGTCTTTCAGGCCGTGAGAACTCTCAGCCCAAGCTGACCCTGTTGCCCCCCTCCCCAGAGCAGGTCAATGCCAAGGGCACAGCCACCCTGGTGTGCCTTGCCAATCACTTCTATCCCGATGAGCTGGAGGTGCAGTGGAAGAAGGACGGTGCAGTCATTTCGGACGGGGTTCAGACCAGCAACTACCTGCGAGCTTCGGACAGCACCTACAGTGTCAGCAGCCTGCTGACCCTCTCTGGGTCTGACTGGGAGTCCAACGCTCGCTTCTCCTGTGCCCTCACCCACTTGACCCTCCCCTCTCCCCTCAGCAAGAGCATCAGGAGATCAGAATGTGTGTAGAGTGTTTGAGACAGTCCACAGAGGAGACACAACTTTAAATAGAACAGGGCTGAGCTGGCAGGACAAAGGTCATGGTCAGCACTGAATTTCAACTCTCTTCCTTCTTGGGATTGGCTCGGTGACATTTCTGAGGTTCAAGGGTTAAGGCAGGTCATTGGGATCATCAAAAGGAAGCTTTACTCTGTATGAAACCCCGTGCTGACCCTGTCCTGGGAGTGTTTTATGGGAACAGTGATGACTTGTGATGCCAAGTAAAACCTCTCGAAGACGCTGAAAACTGTCAGCTGTACAAAACAATGTGAACCTCTGAAATCTCTGCTTCAGTAAACCAGATCTCCTTCCTGCTCAGCCGCCAGTTCGAATTTAAGCTTCTGTCACTACTTAAAGGGACAGGATTCTTATGTCATTGAGAAAATCTCCACAAGTGTTTTCCTCAAGCTCCATTGTGGCTGTGAATTTGTGCAGCTTCCTCTGTCTGGGCTGTTAATTGCAGTCTTTTTTCTGTCAATGTTAATCTGGAAAAAGGAATAAAGATCAAGAAGATTCAGTCTCTGTCTCGTGTGTGCTTTGGAAATGGCCAGAGCTACTGGGAACCCTGCATTGATGAATATGATCAGCAGCATCTTGTTACTCAGAATAACAATTTCACAGGTTTTGGAAAATAAATATTCCTTAAATTAGACTTGGGCTTTCTTTACTCTTAAAGTGCAATGGAATGGGCCTGTGTGTCCCTGGAGTCAGATTGAGAATGTTAAATCTGGGGAGTCTGGGAGTCACCGCTGGGGAGGGCAGTCAATGATAAACTGGTTCCACCTTCTGCTGTCATATTCTGTAACCCCTGGGCCATCTCAGTGAGAGACATCCAGGGCTCAGGGTGGATTCCAGAGCAGATCATTGACCTGACTGTTGTGTTCCTTAGTCCACATGTGACTCCAATAATCTCACTCGAGGGCTTTAGTATCAGTGGGAATCAGTGGGGCTGAAATCTTATCCAAACAGACCCTCACAGAGCGGGGAGGCTGCTGGTGGCTCAGAAACCCCTTGGATTCAGTCCCAGATTCCACCGTGGCTCTTTCATTCAAACACAGCATTAACACACTGACACCACATTCAGAGGGCAATCCTGAGATGGGGCAAGTTTGGTTCTTGATTGTGGGGAAATGGGGGCTGGGTGTGAAATGTCCAGTCTGAAGCTGGTGGGGGTACTTTATAATGAAGAATAGAAACTGATGTCAGGATAAAGTCAGGTGTTGATGGGAGTGAGGAATATCTCTGTGATCTGTCTCCAGAATCCACAGACTACACACATCCTTCTGTCAGACCCTGAAGGCAGAGAAACTGCTCCTTGACACCCTATATTTCTCTATCTTTCCCAGAAAAGGTGAAGTATTCTCTGCCTCAGTGATTCCCTGGGACAGGACATTTTAAAAAGGGCTGTGGGAAGGGAAATGTTGTCTCTCAATGACAAAGCCAATGGAAGGATGTGGAGCTGGCTCTGTGAAATGTTAGGGCACAGAGGATGACACCAGAAGCAATTCAATGTTGTCACTCTCTCCTTTGCAATTGCTAAACTGGTAACAATTACTTTTTGCTCACAATTTGCTCTCTCGAATTTGATCCACTTGCCTTTCTTCCTTTGCTTTTTTTTGACTTCAGTCTGTGGGTAGTTCCATCAAAACCCAATCTCCTCACACTCATCCTGGCCCCTGAAGAGATTAGAGACAAACTGCAAATGCTGGAATCCAAGGTTGACAAGCAGGAGGCTGGGAGAACACAGCAAGACTGGCAGCATCAGGAGGTGGAGAAATCGACGTTTTGGGTGTAAACCTTCTTCAGGAAGTGGGGTGGGTGGGAGCTGCAGATAAAGGGAGTGGCCGGGGCAGGGTGGTTAGGTGGGAATAGGTGGAGACAGGTCCAGGTTAGGGCATGGTTTGTCGAGGGGAGGGATAATTCTGGATTCATCTCTCCCATCGACCAATCAGGTCATACTCTCTATCTTTCTCAACCTATCCCCACCTCACCATCTCGCTCCCACCCACCCCTTTATCTGCAACTCCCCTGACACCTACCCTCCCCCTTCCTGAAGAAGGGTTACACCTGAAACGTCGATCCCTGAAGAGATTAGACGAGGTTATTTCATGGAATCAAACCATCGAGACCATCAATCCTGAAAACAGATTCCAACATTGAAGTCCCATTTGCTGGTTGCACATGTAAAGTCTCTTTCAGGCTGAAAGAAGGAAGTTTTCAATTGAGAAATGAGTGAGCTTAACCCAGATCCTGAACAACAGCACTTCAGAATGGAGTGATATAAATCAGAAGCAAATTAAATACAGGGCAGCTTGTTCTGCAGCTCGCACTCAGTGCAGCCAGCAGAGAGGGGAATGCTGGGAAGTTTGATCAGTGTGGGAGTTTGGTGAACTCGGGGAAGGAGTCCACCTTTGCTTTTCCAAAGTGATTTGGAACTGTCACTTCAGCTGCTGGGAGCCTGCACGTGCACTTGGTTTGAATGAAACAAAATGGTAAACAAGAAAATAGGAATCTGGGAATTGTTTAGTATGAGGGAATGTGTAAATAGACTGCTTCAGGACATGTCCATTAGGGGAGGTTAATAAATGCAAAGTACTGAAACTTCAAAACAGAGACTGAAGACAATTACTGGACCAATGAAGGAATGGATATTTTTCAGTTGTAAGTAAGATCAACATTTCTTTATTGCATTGAAATGATTCAGGCTAAATACATCTGCAGTGAATGTATAAAACTACAGGAACTCCCACTCAGGGAGTTTGGAATGAAGGCTGAATTGAAAAAGCAGTGATATATCAGGGAGTGCCGGAGATACCTGGAGACTTAGTTCCAGAAGGAAGTTATAGGCCTCAGGACTGCACAGTTCAATTCCATGTGTAGTAAAGGGCAGGAGGGTACGACACATGAGGGAGGCAGATAGGGAGTTGGAGAATACAGTGGGACAGGAAAACCCCTCACTCTTCTAAACCCCAATGAGAACAAGGCCAGCCTTTCCAATCTTTCCTCATCACGCAGCCCACTCATACCAGGGATCAATCGGGTAAAATTCCTCTGAACCACCTCCAATACATTTATATTCTTCCTTCAATAAGGAGACCAAAACTACACACAATACAGTATTTGAGATGTGATCACACCAATGTCCTGGAATAACTGAGACATCACAGTCTCACTTTCTGGTCCCGAATCACGCCTACTCTTAATTTTCCCAGCGTTTTTACTGTCCATCTTTAATTGTCCTGGACAAGATGGTGCTGAGCTGCCTTCTTCAATCGCTGCAATCTGTGTGCTGGAGGTAGACTCATAATGTCCTTAGGAAGGGAATTCCAGGATTCTAACCCAGTGACGATGTTTCCAAGTCAAATTGGTGAATAGCTTGGAGAGGAACTTGCTGGGGTGATGCTGTCCTTGTCCTTCTTGATTCAAGTCATCATGGGTTTAGAAGGTGTTGTCTCAGGACCTTTGGTGAATTTCTGCAATGCATCTTGTAGATAGTACATACAAATGTTACTGAATGTTGGTGTGGAGGGAATGGATATGTGTGGAAGTGGTGCCAATCAAGCGGGCTAAAATTTGATAAACAAAATTTAAATAAAATAATTTAAAACAACCTAAAATGAAATAAAATAAAATGTTGCTTTTTTTTTTGATAAAACATCACTGAACCCCAAATATTAACTCCTCCCTTTTACATGATAATGAGGAAAGAACTCTTGTTGGTGCAGTTTTTTTTAATCATCTCAGAATATTCAAAGCTGTGTGCACAGAGCAGTCATGTTCCCGGACAAGATGGTGAGGTCCCGCAGGCAGGAAATGAATGACAAGACAAATCTGTTTTGTTGGTTCTGTGCTCTCATTTCTGAGGTGGCTTTCAACCCGATGACCATTTTGACTATGAGGCAGGAACATTGCTCATGGAGCTACGGTCAGTAACACTGTAAACTGTGTGGCTCTGAAAGCCTGGGTCTGCATCTCAGCTCGGGAGAATATCAGCTCATTCATCAAATCTGTTTCTGCCCCTCTGCAGGCTGACCAGGCTGCCGGTGCCTTTCCAACACTCCCACATTTCCTCTTGTGTCACAGCTCATTCTCCTGAGGGATAGTTGTGCTTGGAGTCGAGAAGTGTGGGGCTGGGAAAGCACAGCAGGTCAGGCAGTTGTGCTCAGGCCGAGGACATCACCTTGTCCCTCTGTCAGATCCTCTTCTAGAAACTCATGGATCACCACCGCCCTCTGCAGGACAGAGGGGAATGGCAACAAGCAAGGATGGAGATGGGGACGCGAAGCCTCAAGTGCTGTTCTCTGCAGTTTGGGGGCACGCTTTGATAGCCGTTTGTTAGATCTTTGAGTATAATTCATTTTTTGCTGATCCCAGTGATAATCCAAACTCCACCTTTCAGTCTGACAAACCAGGGTTACCCATGTCATGGCTCTGTTTCTGGCCGAGCCTCCAGTCTTTAAAAGAGATGAATTCACGTCTCACCAGTTTGATCATTTGAATTGTATGCCATTTATTTTGATTTCTCCTGGGATGGGGCGTTGACGTGTTGGTTATTTGTTGCCCTTCCCGAATTGTCCTGGAGAAGGCGGTGGTGAGCCATGTAATATCTGGGAAGCAACTGACAGGTCATTCTCACTGGAATCGACTGGAATGAATGTGGGTTTATTCATGGCTAATGGAAAGAGTCATTACCCATAATCCTCAGCTGCTGTGCAAGTACTCTATAGTTACTAGAAGGCAGTTGTTTCTCTCTGCCCGAACAATACAAAGTCAGAAGTCACACAAAAGCAGGTTCTAGCCAACAGGTTCATTTTAAATCACAAGCTTCCGAAACGTTGCTCCTTCATCAGATGTACCCCAGTCCACCATCAGCATCCCCACATTACTGAACAGTACAAATAAACTGGGGCTTTGAGAGGATCTAACCGGCTCCATCTGGAGAATCGTGGGGAGAGAGAGAGAGAAAAAAAGAGAACAGCTTTCAGACCAGGATACTTATCGCATCGCAATGAAAATGCCCTGCATGCTATGATATATCCAAAAGGAGTACTTTGGTGTGACTTTTGATTGTCTCCAGATTGTGCTTTTTTTCATTCTGTGATACACGTGGACTATGTCAGTATTGGGTATCACAAAGCATGTTTGGTATCACAAAGCATGTTTCCTCCATTGAACACTTTCCATCACACTCTCTCCATCTTGCTTTAATCCTTATTGACTCTTTGACACGCCCCCTACTCTCCCACTCCATCCCGGTCCCAGAGGAATTGATGGCCTGAGTTCATGACCCCGCACTGTGTGAAGATTGGTGTGAAGTGAGGCCAGTGTATTGGAGCTTGGGCCCCTACCTCAGGCCCAGGTGTAGGAGCCTGTTCAACAATCTGCACATTGTCCTTTTTCTCTTTCTGAATGAACTGGATCAAGTTGCAGTAACGAGCTGGCAACAAGGTGTCTTGTCTAAAATGTTCCCAGCACTGGATACAGAACTGGCTTAGTCACAGGAGACAAAGGGCAGTGATGGAGGGATAGTTTTCAGAATAGAGGGTGGAGACTCATGATATTCCACAGGGTTCAGTGGTGTTCTACATAAATTAATTGGAGGAGGGCATTGCTGGTCTAATTAGTAAGTTTACGGTTGATACAAAGATTGGTAGAGTTGTGGAAAATGAGAAGGTTTGTCACAGGATACCGCAGGATATAGATCTGCTTGGACAGAAAAATGGCAGATGGAGCTTAATCCAGACAAATGTGAGGTGATGCATTTTGAAAGGTGATGTACAGGTGGGAATTATACAGGGAATGGCAGAATCCTCTGGAGTATTAATATGCAGAGAGATCTGGGTGTGCATGTTCACGGATCACTGAAGGTGGCAGCACAGGGAGGTAAAGCAGTAAAAAAGGCTTATGGCCTGCTTGCCTTCATTGGAAGGGACACTGAGTATCAGGATTGACAAGTTATTCTGTAGCTTTATCGAACATTAGTTAGGCCACACTTGGGATATTGCATGCAGCAATACTCCCAGCACACTCCCAGAAGGATGTGGATGTTTTGAAGATGGTGCAGAAAATGTTTATCAGGGGGGACTGGTATGGGGGATTGTAGTTCTGAAGAAAGGTTGGATGGACTGGCTTTGTTTTCATTGGAATACGGGAAAATGTGGTGTGTCCTGATAGAAGATTACAGAGTTGTGAACGGCATAGGTAGCGTGGAAAATATGAGGCTTTGTTTCAGGGTGTATGCGTCACTTACTCAGGGACAGAGGTTCAAGGGGAGGGGGAATTTAAAAGAGATGTGTGAGATAAGTATTTTACACAAAGGGAGTTGAGTATCTGGAACACACTGCCAGAAGAGGGGGTGGAAGCAGACACAATAGAAGTATTCAATAAATACCTGCACTAATGCATGAATAGGAAGGGAATAGAGGGATATGAATCCTGTAGGTGAAGACAGTTTCTGCGAGGAAGGGCAAAATGTGTCAGCACAGGCTTGGAGGGCCGAAGGGCCTGTTCCTGTACTGTATTGTTCCTTGTTCTTTGATCCCTGCTGTTGAATTGGATTCTCGGGAGCCAGCTCCGTATGAAGAGCCAGTTCTCATTCTTTTGTTGGAGTTCATGGGGCAGCTGCTGCTTCCTTGCTACGTCACTGATCAAACCAACAATGCGGAAAGCCTTTTGATATTTTAAATACACTGTCTGCAGGAAAATGTTTGGCCGAGGTTTTAATATTGTTTAATAAGATAATTTCGTTCATGCACCAGTGTTGTTTACGGCTTGGAACATTTACCATCATGGTCTAAGATTTAAATGCACCATCTCTCAATCGTGATAATACATTTTACAATGTTTCTCTCCCCTTACGTGTTATGAAGAGGTTTGCAAAAGTGTTTTGATGAGGACAGTGCATCTTCAACACCGTATGATGGAGTGGGTGTCTGTTTGAATTCTCACTTGTAATAATACAGTTTTAAATGTGTCAGTGTTACTCTCCCCACTCTCTGGGAGATGTCGCTGTCACTATCCCCACCCAGCCTTCACTCTCGGGGTGATACCATTTTTCGCATCCTTTTTGTCTGAGAATGTCATTGTTCTTGTCCCTCCCTCTCTCAGGGACTGGGTGGGTGTTTCACATGCACCTGGTTTGTTAGATCCATTTTCTCTTTTGTGAAATGGGTAATCCCTGTTTTACTCTGGTAACAGTGAGTTAAAGCCCGACACAGTTCACCCTTCATTTCCATCATATCTCAGGGCCTAAGGTTGGTCAGTACTGTCTGGCACCAGATCAATCCCACTACTTCCCACAGTTTTCCCTCTTTCCTATCTTTACTGGACACTTTGTATCCAGGAATCCCCAATCCCGGATCTCTGTTAGAACCACAACATCAGATTTCCACTTGACAATCTGCATCTGTAACCCCCCAATACTGTATTATTAACCCATTTCAGTCTGTATCCCATCAATCAGGATCCCTAATAGGCAAAGGCTGTATTCAAATAATCTCACTGACTGTGGAGACCTGGCGAGGTTGGGAACAATCAGAAGAATCAGTCACACCATTTGCATTCTGCACAGGGCTCGGGATTCCAGGGGGGCCTATTGTGCTCGTTTCTGGGACTGAGGAGCAAGAGCGGGGCCTGCAATCTCTGGTCTCTGTCCCTGATTTGTGGGTCCTCTCTGATGGAGACCATTGTGAAAGCCATAGTCAACATCGCCACCTGCTGACGTGGAGAAGCAAGAACATGCAGTGCTTGTGGGAATAACCTGAATGTGATCAGAGGACAAGGTCAAACATCATACGACACCAGGTTATTGTCCAACAGGTTTATTAGAAAATACAATCTTTCGGAGCCTTGCCCCTTCTTTCAGGTGCTCAGAGGAGCAAACAAGGTGAATTTAATTGACAGAGAAAACAAACTCTGCTGTTCATTTCCTTCTCGGTTGACTATGTTCTCCTAAATGAAATGAACAAGAGAAAAGGCAAGAATAAAGAATATAAGGACACCACACCAGTGACCTCTGAGTATGTGAACAATACTTGGTGAGAATATTTTCCTGCTTTTTCAATGTTTGGTATCAATTCAAAGCAGAAAGAGTCTTTCTCTCTCCTTCCCTCCTTGAAACGTTTACTGAGATGATCAAACACAGCAACAGTTCATGTGATGGGTTGAGAGGATTGTCTAATGATCGAGGGAGGGACTGGATCAGGATTCCCTGGAATTTAGAAGGTTGGGAGGAGATTTCACTGAAACATTTTAAATTCTCCAGGGCCCTGACAGGGTAGATTTTGGAAGGATGTGCCCCTACCTGGGTTTGGAGATGCCGGGGTTGGACTGGGGTGTACAAATTTACAAATCATACAACACCAGGTTATAGTCCAACAGGTTTAATTGGAAGCACTAGCTTTCGGAGCGACGCTCCTTCCTCAGGTGAAGGTTGATGAAGGAGCAGCGCTCCAAAAGCTCGTGCTTCCAATTAAACCTGTTGGACTATAACCTGGTGTTGTGTGATTTTTAACTTTGTCCCCCCTACCTGGGGATTCTAAAGCAGAGTCGCAGTCTGGGAATAAGGGATTAGGTATTTAGATCAAAGATGAGGAATGGGTGGCACAGTGACTAGCACCATTGTCTTACAGGACAAGGGAGCTGGCATACATTCCACCCTGAGGTGATTTTCTTTGTGGAGTTTGCATGTTCTCCCCATGTCTGAGTGGGTTTCCTCCGGGTGCGCGAGTCTCCATTCTCAGTCCAAGGAGATGCAGGTTAGGTGAACTGGCCATGGGAAGTGTAGGGTTACAGCAATAGGAGAGGGGTGTGGTTCTGGGTGGAATGCTGCTTGGACTTGATGGCCTTCTTCCACACAGTAGGAATTCTATGATCCTACATTGCTGAGTCATGTGTCAGTCGGTCTGGGCAAGGAGAGCAATCTAAAGGACATTGGTGGGACCAATGAAGTTTGCCCCCAACAATGGTCATCATTAGACTCGTAATTTCAGAGTTTTTTTTAGTTTAAATGCCTTGCCAGGATTTGAATGCAGGTCCCCCAGAACATTACTTGGCTCTCTGGATTAACAATCTCGTGATGATCCCATTAGGCCATTGCCCGCCGACACATGAGCAATCTCTATCTTGAATTTATTCAGTTAAAAATCACACAACACCATGTTGTTGCCCAACAGGTTTAATTGGAAGCAAACTAGCTTTCGGAGCGCCGCTCCTTCATCAGATGGTTGTGGAGGGTACAATTGTCAGACACAAAATTTATAGCAAAAGTTTACAGTGTGATGTAACTGAAATTATACATTGAATAATACCCTAATTGTTTGTTGAGGCTTTCATCTGTTAGAATACTATGATAGTTTCACTTCTTTCAAGTGAAAATCACAAAACCTTTTATTTAAAAGTTGCATTCTCCGGTTAACTGTAACAATGGGTGTTAGCTAGACAAT
This sequence comes from Chiloscyllium plagiosum, assembly GCF_037043375.1. Classification (NCBI taxonomy): domain Eukaryota; kingdom Metazoa; phylum Chordata; class Chondrichthyes; order Orectolobiformes; family Hemiscylliidae; genus Chiloscyllium; species Chiloscyllium plagiosum. The sequence continues at coordinate 115,202,633 of NW_028270147.1, forward strand.
ATGTTGAAGGTGTTAGCCCCCTGCGTTCTCTGTTTTTGCCATAATGTTTAGATTGATTGTAAACTAAAAAGTGAGATAACAGGATCAGGATGAGGATCTTACATGAATTCATGCAGTTCTGGCCTCCCCCACTCCAGGGAAATGACTTTGTCCATTTATCCAATCCATGCCCCTCATAATTTTGTGAACATCTATAAGGGCTCCTCTCAGGCTCCGATGCTCCAGAGAAAACAGCCCCAGACTGCTCAGCCTCTCCCTATAGCTCCAATCCTCCAACCCTGGCAACATCCTTGTAAATCTTTTCTGAACCCTTTCAAGTTTCACATCTTTCCGATAAGAGGGAGACTAGAATTGCATGCAATATTCCAACAGCAGCCTAAACCATGTCCTATACAGCTGCAACATGACCTCCCAATTCCAGTACTCAATACTCTGACCGATAAATGAAAGCATACCAAACACCTTCTTCTCTTTCCTTTCTCCCTGCGACTCTACTTTCAAGGAGCTATGAACCTGCACTCCAAGGTCTCTTTGTTCAGCAACATTCCCTAGGGCTCTGTTCGCCGAGCTGGAAGTTTTTGTTGCAAACGTTTCGTCCCCTGGCTAGGCGACATCATCAGTGCTTGGGAGCCTCCTGCGAAGCGCTTCTTTGATGTTTCCTCCGATGTTTATAGTGGTCTGTCCCTGCCGCTTCCGGTTGTCAGTTTCAGCTGTCCGCTGTAGTGGTTGATATATTGGGTCCAGGTCGATGTGTTTGTTGATGGAGTTTGTGGATGAATGCCATGCCTCTAGGAATTCCCTGGCTGTTCTCTGTCTGGCTTGCCCTATGATAGTAGTGTTGTCCCAGTCGAATTCATGTTGCTTGTTGTCTGCGTGTGTGGCTACTAAGAATAGCTGGTCGTGTCGTTTCGTGGCTAGTTGATGTTCATGTATGCGGATTGTTAGCTGTCTTCCTGTTTGTCCTATATAGTGTTTAGTGCAGTCCTTGCATGGTATTTTGTACACTACATTCGTCCTGCTCATGTTGGGTATCGGGTCCTTCGTTCTGGTGAGTTGTTGGACATCGACTTGGACACATCGACACATCGACCTGGACCCAATATACCAACCACTACAGCGGACAGCTGAAACTGACAACCGGAAGCAGCAGGGACAGACCACTATAAACACCAGAGGAAACATCAAAGAAGCGCTTCGCAGGAGGCTCCCAAGCACTGATGATGTCGCCTAGCCAGGGGATGAAACGTTTGCAACAAAAACTTCCAGCTCAGTGAACAGAACCACAACAACGAGCACCCGAGCTACAAATCTTCGCACAAACTTTGAATTCCCTAGGGCCTTAACATTATGTGTATAAGTCCTGATAAGATTTGCTTTCCCAAAATGCAGCACCTCACATTTATCTGAATTAAACTCCACCTGCCACTTCTCAGCCCATTGGCCCATCTGGTCCAGATCCTGTTGTAATCTGAGGTAACCTTCTTCATTGTCCACCCCACCTCCAATTTTAGTGCTGTCTGCAAACTTACTAACTGTACTTCTTATGCTCATATCCAAATCATTTATACAAATTACGATAAGTAGTGGACCCAGCACTGATCCTTGTGACACTCCACTGGTCACAGACTTCCACTCTGAAAAGCATCCCTCCACCACCACCCTCTGTCTTCTACATTTGAGCCAGTTCTGTATCCAAATGGCTAGTTGTCCATGTGAAATCTAACTTTACTAACCAGTCTCCCGTGGGGAACCTTGTTGAATGCCTTACTGAATTCCATATAGGTCACATCTACCGCTCTGCCCTCATCAATCCTCTTTGTTACTTCTACAAAAAACTCAATCAGGTTTGTGAGACAAGATTTCCCACACACAAAGCCATGTTGACCATTGCTAATCAGTCCTTGCCTTTCCAAATACATATACCTCCTGTCCCTCAGGATTTCCTCCAACAACTTGCCCACCATCGACGTCAGGCTCACTGGTCTATAGTTCCCTGGCTTATCCTTACCAGCTTTCTTAAAAAGTGGCACCACGTTAGCCAGCCTCCAGTCTTCCAGCACCTCACCTGTGACCATTGATGATACAAATATCTCAGCAAGAGGCCCAGCAATTACTTCCTTAACTTCCCACAAAGTTCTAGGGTACACCTGATCAGGTCCCGGGGATTTGTTCACCTTTATGCATTTCAAGACGTCTAGCACTTCCTCCTCTGTAATATGGACATTTCACAAGATGTCACCATTTATTTCCCTACATTCTATACCTTCCATATCCTTTTCCACAGTAAATACTGATGCAAAATACTCATTTAGTTTCTCCCCCATCTCCTGCAGCTCCACACAAAGGCTGCCTTGCTGATATTTGAAGGGCCCTATTCTCTCCCTAGTTACCTTTTTGTCCTTGATGTGTTTGTAAAATTTCTTTGGATTCTCCTTACTTCTATTTGCCAAAGCTATCTCATGTCCCCTTTTGCCCTCCTGATTTCCCTCTTAAGTATACTCCTACTGCCTTTATACTCTTCTCATGATCCACTCGATCTATCCTGTCTTTACCTGAAATATGCTTCCTTCTTTTCCTTAATCAAACACTCAATATCTTTAGTCATCCAGCATTTCCTATACCTACTAGCCTTTCCTTTCACCCTCACAGGAATATGCTTTCTCTGGATTCTTCTTATCTCATTTCTGAAGGCTTCCCATTTTCCAGTCGTTCCTTTACCTGCGAACATCTGTACCCAATCAGCTTTCGAAAGTTCTTGCCTAATACCGTCAAAATTGGCCTTTCTGCAGTGTAGAACTTCATCTTTTAGATCTGGTCTATCCTTTTCCATCACTATTTTAAAACTAATAGAATTATGGTTGCTGGCCCAAAATGCTCCCCCATTGACACCTTAGTCACCTGCCCTGCCTTATTTCCCAAGAGTACGTCAAGTTTTTCGCCTTCCCTACTGGGTACATCCACATACTGAATCAGAAAGTTTTCTTGTACACATTTAACAACTTCCTCTCCATCTAAACCCTTAACATGATGCCAGTCCCAGTCTATGTTTGGAAATTTAAAATCCTTATTTCCCAAGAGTAAGTCAAGTTTTGCACCTTCTCTAGTAGGTACATCCACATACTGAATCATAAAATTGTCTTGTACACACTGAACAAATTCATCTCCATCTAAACCCTTAACACTATGACAGTCCCAGTCTATGTCTGGAAAGTTAAAATCCCCGACCATAACCATCCTATTTTTCTTACAGATAGCTGAGTTCTCCTTACAAGTTTGTTTCTCAATTATAGGAGGTCTATAATACAATCCCATTAAGGTGATCATCCCTTTCTTATTTCTGAGTTCCACCCAAATAACTCCCCTGGATATATTTCCGTGAATATCCTCCCTCAGCACAGCTGTAATGCTACCATAACCACCCTATTATTCTTACAGATAGCTGAAATCTCCTTACAAATTTGATTCTCAATTACCCTTTGACTATCAGAGGGTATTGTTTGGAATACAATCCAAATAAAGTCATAATCCCTTTCTTATTTCTCAGTTCCACCCAAATAACTTCCCTGGATGTATTTCCAGGAATATTCTCCCTCAGTACAGCTGTAATGCTATCCCTTATCAAATATGCCACTCCCCCTCCTCCTCTCTTGCCTCCCTTTCTATCCTTCCTGCAGCATTTGTATCCTGTTAAGGCCTCATCACAGAATCCTTGTGGAACACCATTCAAAATGTGTTTTTTTTCCCTGTCTTCTGTCGCCAGTCTCCTAACCAAGTCAAACATTCATCTTCAATCCCATGGGTTTTAACTTTGGTCAGCAGACTGTTTTGTGGAAAATTATTGCGTATTTCTGAAAGTTGCTACGGCTATCCATCCTATCAATTATTTTAGTTAATGCATTTGGTTTGTTAGTTAGAAATTACCCATGACAAATCTATGTGGACTATTTCCAATTCTCTATATGAGAAGGGGCGGCATGGTGGCACAGTAGTTAGTGTTGATGCTTCAAGCGCCAGAGACCCAGGTTCAATTCCCACCTCAGGTAACTTCTATGTGGAGTTTGCACATTCTCCCCGTGTCTGTGTGGGTTTCCTCCCACAGTCCAAAAATGTGCTGGTTAGGTGAATTGGCCATGCTAAATTGCCCATAGTGTTAGGGGAATGGGCTGGGTGGGTTGGTCTTCGGAGGGTCGGTGTGGACTTGTTGGGCCGAAGGGCCTGTTTCCACACCGTAAATAATCTAATCTTCATTCTCTCTGCTGTTAATCATAGATTCCAATGAAACCCTCAAAAGAGATGTTAGATTGACCAGTATATAATTGTGTTTGACCAGATCAGTGGCTGTGTGGAATCACACAGAGAGCAGCCAGTGAGCCTGACACAGTCAGGGACACACCCTGGTGCTGAAAGTCATGCTGCTGCTGGTAAAGGTCGCATTTCAACTGAAACTGCACTCCCTCCCTACACACTCCCCTCTTGTCCCCACATGCCTCATTACAACCCCTGGAGATGCCATCCAGCACCTTGTGCCCTTTTCCATCACTATTTTAAATCTAATAGAATTATGGTCGCTTGCCCCAAAGTGCTCCCCCACTGACACCTCAGTCACCTGCCCTGCCTTATTTCCCAAGAGTAAGTCAAGTTTTGCACCTTCTCTAGTAGGTACATCCACATACTGAATCATAAAATTGTCTTGTACACACTTAACAAATTCATCTCCATCTAAACCCTTAACACTATGACAGTCCCAGTCTATGTCTGGAAAGTTAAAATCCCCGACCATAACCATCCTATTTTTCTTACAGATAGCTGAGTTCTCCTTACAAGTTTGTTTCTCAATTATAGGAGGTCTATAATACAATCCCATTAAGGTGATCATCCCTTTCTTATTTCTGAGTTCCACCCAAATAACTCCCCTGGATATATTTCCGTGAATATCCTCCCTCAGCACAGCTGTAATGCTATCCCTAAATCAAAAAAACGCCACTCCCCCTCCTCTCTTGCCTCCCTTTATTTCCTTCCTGTAGCATTTGTATCCTGGAACATTCAGCTGCCAGTCCTGCCTATCCCTGAGCCATGTTTCTGTAATTGCTATGATATACCAATCTCGTGTTCCTAACCATGCCCTAAGTTTATCTGCCTTCCCTGTTAGGCCCCTTGCATTGAAATAAATGCAGTTTAATTTATTAGCCCTACCTTGTCCCTGCCTGCCCTGACTGTTTGACTTGCTTCTGTTCTCAACTGTACCAGTCCCAGATTGATCTCTTTCCTCACTATCTCCCTGGGTCCCACGCTGCCCACCCCCCACCTTACTAGTTTAAATCCTCCCGAGCAGCTCTAGCAAATCTCCCTGCCAGTATATTAATCCCCTTCCAATTTTGGTGCAATCCGTCCCTCTTGTACAGGCCACTTCTACCCCAAAAGAGATTCCAATCGTACAAAAATGTGAATCCTTCCCCCATACACCAGCTCCTCAGCCATACATTCATCTGCTCTATCCTCCTATTCCTGCCCTCACTAGCTCGTAGCACCGGGAGTAATCCAGATATTATTACTTTCGAGGACCTGCTTTTTAAATTTCTGCCTAACTCTCTGTAATCTCCCTTCAGAATCTCAACTTTTTCCCTTCCTATGTCATTGGTTCCAATGTGGACAATGACCTCTTGCTGGCCCCTCTCCCCCGTGAGAACATTCTGCACCCTCTTTGAGACATCCTTGATCATGGCACCAGGGAAACAACACATCATTCTGCTTTTTCGCTGCTGGCCACAGAAATGTCTGTCTGTACCTCGAACTAGAGAATCCACGAATACAATTGATCTCTTGGAACCCGACGGACTCCTCATTGCATTAGAGCCAGTCTCAATACCAGAAACTTGGCTGTTCGTGCTATGTTCCCCGAAGAATCCATCACCCCCTACATTTTCCAAAACAGCATATCTGTTTTAAATGGGTGTATATCCACAAAGGACTCCTGCACTAGCTGCCTACCTCTCTTACCTTTCCTGGAGTTAACCCGTCTATGTGACTGTATCTGAGACTTCCCCCCCCACTTCCTATAACTGCCATCCATCACATACTGTTGCAGTTGCAAATTCCTCATTGCTTCCAATTGTCTCTCCAACCGATCCATTTGATCTGATAAGATTCGCAGCCAGCAGCATTTATGGCAGATATAATCCGCAGTAACCCTTAAACTCTTTAAACTCCCACATCTGACAAGGACATATCACTCTATTAAAGGCCATTTTTTTTCTCCTTCACAATCTACAGACCCAGAAAATGACAATGTCTTATTCCTCTACAGACCCTGCCCCAGGTAAAATTAATAGTTATGGCTTATATTTTAAGTTTAATCAAGAAACATATCTCCAGAAACATATAATCAAGAAAGAAGCGACTCTACTCACTACTGCAGATTCTCTGTAGGCTACACTTAAAACAACAATTAACTTATCTGATTCTGTGCTGTGAACTTCTCCCAACAGATCCCCCAAGATCAGTTGTGAATTTCACTGTTTGATAATTTTCCCAGATGCACCCCGATGTCCAGCGATACATGAATTCAAAGAGCAAAGGCAGTAACTGTGCAGGCTCTCTCTCTCTCTCTCTCTCTCTCCTGCAATGACCTCACCATGTGCTTACTTTGTCTGTTCTTCTGCCTTTTAAAACTGCTGTTGTTTATTTTTTTTTTCCAAAGCTCCAAAACAATGCAACAGCATATAAAACAGTAATTGTTGATCCTGCAATTCGAGGAAATCACCTCCAGCAGCTAAAATACCTCAAAAAAGGAGCAGCTGTTACAGCCAGAAATGTTTCCCGTCCTCCTTCTTGGATTACCCAGAATCTTTCTTAACATCTAGAAATGTGCTCTCCACGGAGCTCTCAGCCTCACGGACGCTCTGCACTGACACCAGCTGCTGCTCAAGCTCCGAAACCCGGAGCTCCAACTGCTGTCACTGACCACACTTCCTACACTCATGGTATTCCAGGAACTGCAAGGTATCCTGAAATTCCCATATAGATGCACATTCTCTCCACTCTTTGGTTATCTCTTGGCAACATTCTGATGACAAACAGCTACAGCAGGGCTCACAGTCCAGTGGGTTCAGTGTTCCAGGGGTTTGGGGAAACTCTCCAGACGACTTTAAGAAATAAGAGCAGAAATCAGCCATTCAGCCCATGGAATCTACTCTGCCATTTGATCTTGGCAGATATGCTCCTCACCCCCCATTCTCCTGCCTACTCCACGGGAATGTTTGATCCCCTTAACAACCACAATCCTATCTATCTCTGCCTTAAATACACTCTTCCCTCTGTAGCAATGAGTTCCACAGATTCCCCACCCTCTGGCTGAAGAAATTCCTCCTTATCTCAGCTCGACAGGGTCGGCCCTTCATTCTGAGGCTGTGCCTTGGTTACCTCGACTCTCCTGTTTTCGGAAACATCTTCTCTGCATACACTCTTTCCAGGCTGATCAGTATTCTGCAAATTTCAATAGATCCCTCTTCATCCTTCGAAACTCCATCGAGTACAGACCCAGAGTCCTCAACCACGCCTCATATGACAAGCCCTTCATCCCCAGGATCATTCTTGTAAACCCCTCCAATGACAGCACATCGTTTCTTAGAATATGGGTCCCAAATCTGTTCATGATATTCCAAAAGTGGTCTGACCAGAACATTACACAGCCTCAGCACTACATCTCTGCTCTTGTATTCTAGCCCAATTGAAATAAATGCTATCATTTCATTTCCCTTCCCAAGCACAAACTGGACCTGCCTGTTCACCTTCAGAGAAACCTGAATGAGGTTTGTACTTTAGATTTCCAAAGCATTTCCTCATTTAGAAAACAGCCTTTGCATCTCTTCTAAATACCAAAGTGCATAACCTCACACTGTAACACATTGTATTCTATCTGACACTTCTTTGCCCACTCTCCCAGCCTATCTCAGACCTTTTACAGCCTTCTCACTTCCTCAACACTACCTGTCCCTCCACCTATCTCATGTCATCTGCAAACTTAGCAACAATGTCTTCACTTCCTTCATTCAGATTGTTAACGCATGACATGAATAGTTATGGTGCCAACATTAACACCTGCAAAACTCTATTAGTCACCAGCTGCCATTTTTCCTCACTCTCTGCTTTATATCAACCTACCAGTCCTCAGTCCATGCCAGTACATTGCCCCTAACTCTATGGGCTCGTACCTTATGTCAAAGGTCTTCTGGAAATCCAAATAGATTACTTCTTCAGAATCTCGTTTGTCTGACTGGCTGGGAGCTGTTGCGACTGTACAGGACATTGGTTAGGCCACTTTTGGAACACTGTGTGTAATTCTGGTTGCCCTGCTGTAGTAAAAATGTTGTGAACCTTAAAATGCTTCAGAAAAGATTTACAAGAATGTTGCCAAGGTTGGAGGTTTTCAGCTACTGGGAGAGATTGAATAGGATCTAATTTCCCTGGATTGTTGGAGGCTGAGTGGTGACCATTTTGTGGTTTATAGAATCATGAGGGGCATTGAAAGGGTGAGTAGAGAAGGTATTATTTTCAGAGTTGGGGAGTCCAGTTCTAGAGGCATAGCTTGAAGGTGACAGGGGAAAGATTTGAAAGGAGCTGAAGGGGCAACTTTTTCACGTGGTGGGTGGTGTGTGTATAGAATGAGCTGCCAGAGGAAGAGGTGGAGGATGGTATGATTACAACATTTAAGAGGATGGGTACATGAATAGGGAGGGTTTAGAGGGATATGCGCAAAATGCTGGAAAATGGGACTAGCTTAATCGGAGGTTTGTTAAAGAGATATCGAGCTCCATCCCACTTTCCAGCTCTTGCTCCACAAGCCTGCGGTTTCACTGTTTCAAATGAATATTCAAGTGTTTTTCAATATGATGAGGGTTTCTGCCTCTCCAACTCTTTCAGACAGTGCGTCCCAGATCCCACCAGCCTCTGGCTGAAAACAATTACTCCATAATTCCCCTCGAATTCTGTTTCCAAATAATTTCAATCTCTCCCCATGGTTATCATCCTCTGTGCTGATGGAAATCAGTCCTTCCTACCCACTCTATCCAGGCCCCTCATCATCCACACCTCGATCAAATCTCCCCTCAGCCTCCTGTGTTCCAAAGAATACAATCCCAGCCAAACCAATCATTCCTCAAAGCTAAAACTCCCCATTTTTGACAAAATCCCCCTCTCTCCCCATCTCCAGTGGGATCATATCCTTCCTGTAATGTGATGACCAGAGCCGTACACAGTTCTCTCACTGTGCTCTAACTGGGCTTTTATACAGTTCCAGAATAAACAAACTCCATGCTTTCGCTCTCAACCAAAAATGATAAAGGGAGGTGATGGTCTAATGATATAATTACTGAACTCTTAATCCACAGGTCTAGATAATGTTCTGGGAACCAGGGTTAGAATCCTGCCACAGCTGATGGTGAAATGTGAATTCAATAAAAGAATCTGGAATTAAGAGTCTAATGATGACCATCGTTGATTGTCAGGAAAAAGCCATCTGATTCACTAATGACCTTTAGGGAAGGAAACGGTCATCGTTACCATGTGACTCCAGACCCACAGTAATGTGGTTGACTCTAAACTGCCCTCTGGGCGATTATGGATGGGCAATAAATGCTGCCGATCCAGCAATGACCTCATTCCATCAAGGGAAAAAAGAAAAACAGTTTATCCCATGTGTCTTCTTAACCACCTTACTGACCCGCATTCATTAATCACCATGGCCACACCTTCCACCTCCACACACATGTGACTTCCAGGTTCAAATTGACAAGAGACATTCCTTCAATATCTGAGAAACAGATAGAAACATCAAACATAGGAGGCCATTCAGCCCATCAAGCCTGCTCCACCATTCAATATGATCATGGCCAATCATCCAACATAGTCCCCTGTTCCTGCTTTCTCCCCACATTCTTTGATCCCATTAATCCGAAGAAATATATCTAATTCCTTCTTGAACACATACTGCATCTAATTCCCTCATGCTGGAAAAATGGATGAGAATTATTGGGTTGTTGTTTTTTTGACCAATGTGGACACAATGGACTGATGGGTCTTTTGGGTCTCTCTGACTCTGTAACTCTATTATATTATGAATAACTGGGTACCAAGGACTGGCCCCTGTGGTACCCCAACTGGTAACTACCTGCCATTCAGAAAAAGACTTGTTCTTCCTGCCCTGTCTGCCAACCAGTTCCCAATCCATGTCAGTACATGACCCCAATCCTCTTGTTCAGTAGGATTTCCCTGATTCATTTGGACATATTTCATCCTGTCAACTCTTTGCATTCCTCAGGTCCTGTTCAATTTTAATCCTGCATTTTCTATCCTCCTCTCAGCTTTCTGCAGGTTTGATCTCCAGATAACCAACATCACCTTCCCTGTTTGGTCTTCCCTACACTGGCTGCCTTTTGACATCCCAGGCTAAGAGTCTAGATTTGGGAGTCCCACCCTTACTCTTTGTGGGAACAGATTCCGAATGATCTCTGTCTTGTCACTTGAGGGCTCCCACTGCCCTGACACTGATTTCCCATCATGTCACTGGTTCCAGTCCACTTTTACTAAATTACTGAAACATTTAGTAAAATGAAAACTTTTAAACTTACTCCATGGTTCTCCATTTCCTTCCTTAATTTCAATCTCACTGAGTTCTGATCACTCTCACTAAAATGCTCACCATCTTTTAGTTCTTCCATCTGCCCACATTCATTCCCCAAACGATGGTCCAAAACTGTCCCTTCTCTTTCACTATCACCTTCTCAGGGGCAATTAGGGATGAGCAATAAATTCTGCTCCTGTTAGTGACACTCATATCCCAAGAATCAATTTAAAAAATGTAAATTATTTTGTCTGGTTTATTAGGTATTGGAGACAAATATTCAAACATTTTACCAGTGAATATTCTGAGAATTGAAATCCCTTTGAATGGCAGGGATTAAAATTGTTTCTCTTGTCTTTCAGTCCGTGAGAACTCTCAGCCAAAGCTGACCCTGCTGCCCCCCTCCCCGGAGCAGGTCAATGCCAAGGGCACTGCCACCCTGGTGTGCCTTGCCAATCACTTCTATCCCGATGAGCTGGAGGTTCAGTGGAAGAAGGACGGTGCAGTTATTTCGGACGGGGTTCAGACCAGCAACTACCTGCGAGCTTCGGACAGCACCTACAGTGTCAGCAGCCTGCTCACCCTCTCTGGGTCTGACTGGGAGTCCAACACTCGCTTCTCCTGTGCCCTCACCCACATGACCCTCCCATCTCCCCTCAGCAAGAGCATCAGGAGATCAGAATGTGTGTAGAGTGTTTGAGACAGTCCACAGAGGAGACACAACTTTAAACAGAACAGGGCTGAACTGGCAGGACAAAGATCATTGTCAGCACTGAATTTCAACTCTCTTCCATCTCAGGACTGGCTCAGGGACACTTCTGAGGTTCAGGAGAAAGGTAGTTCATTGGCACAGTGTAGTTAGAGCTTTACGCTGTGTCAAACCTCATGCTCTCCCTGTTCTGGGACTTTTTGATTGGGACAGGGTTGATTTGTGATGCCAAGTAAAATCTCTTGAAGTTGCTGAAGGCTGTCAGCTGTACAAAACAATGTGAACCTTCGAAATTTCTGCTTCAATAAATCAGATCTCCTTCCTGCTCAGCAGCCAGTTCCAATTTAAGGTTTTTGTCACTATTTGAAGGGCAGGATTCTCATGTTATTGAGAAAATCTCCACAAGTGTTTTCCTCAAAACCCATTGTAGCTGTTATTTTGTGCAGCTTCCTCTGTCTGGGCTGTTAATTGCAGTCTGTTTTCTGTCAATGTCAGTCTAGAAAAGGGAATAAAGATGATGAAGATTCAGTCTCTGTCTCTGTGTGCTTTGGAAATGGACCACTCCATTCAGCTGATTAGCTGCATGTCAGCATGACATTGTCACAATTGGCTACGTGGCCTGTCAATCCGTAGTAGATGATACTGACAGCCAATCAGCAATCAGTTTCAAATAATCCAGTTGGTCTGGAATCTGTGGCGGTTACAAGATTCCAAACAGAATAGAAACTGAAAGCTGTTGGGATTCAATAATTACAATCTGAGGCATTCCGTGCTCACTCTCTGGTACAAACTCAGGTGCTGGGATCGCACTGTGCACTCTCTGCTGCATGCTGTGTTGTACCTGAAACGATCTGAGGCCAATCACTGACACTGCAGACTGTGTCTCTCTGAGTGAGTGTACGACATAATGCTGCCTGTAGGTGTCACTCTGAGTGTGGGTGTATTATTCAAAGAGACACCTACAGGCAGCTAGGGTTGTGAGCATGTTACTCAGTGCTGCCTGACTCTGTGTGTGTTAACTCAGTGTTGCCTGTAGGTGTGTCTCTGAGTGTGTGTGTGTTATTCTGCACTGCCTGTAGGTATCTCACTGAGTGTCAGTGTGTTACTCTGTGTTGCCTGCAGGTGTCTCTAAGTGATGGATAGAGAATAGGCTTTGTGATGGGGATTGAAGATTAGGCCTTAATCTTCTCAAATCTCAGATGAAAAACAATTTAGCCTGAGATGGCAGCTCATTTGGCCAAAGTTAAATGGTTGTGTAATTTTCAGCCTGCACCACCCTCTCAGGCAGCATGTTCCATATATCTACCACACACTGGGTCAAAAAATACTTCCACCTTAATCTTATAACCTCTGGTCTTAAATAGGTTAGGGTGAGGAGCGGAGGCTGCAGAACAGTGTGAGAGGTCAGGAGTGGAGAGAGGGAGAACAGTGTGAGGGTGAGGAATGGAGGCTGGAGCAGGAAGACACTTGTGTTCTGGAAAGCAGCACAAATAGGGAAGAGATCCAAGAGCTGATAGGAATAGTCTCCATGCTTCCTAACAGTAGCTTTATGGTGGGAAAGAGAATAAATCAGGAGATAATGAGGGCCTGGAACAAAGGCTGCTCATTAATTACAAATGACTTTAATCCTCGTCGATTATTTATAGTCAGATTTTTCTTTTTCATTCATTCACGGGATGAGGGTGTCACTGCCTAGGACAGCATTTATTGCCCACCCCTAATTGCCCAAGAGGGCAATTAACAGTCATCCACATTGCTGTGGGATTGGATTCCCATGTAGGCCAGACCAGGTAAGGATAGCAGTTCCCTTCCCTAAAGGACATTAGTAAACCAGAGGGGTTTTCCTCACAATCGACATGGATTAATGGTCATCGTTAGACTCTTAATTGCAGACTTTTTAATTGAATTTAAATTCCCCCATCTGCCACGGTGGGATTTGAGCCTGTGTCCCCAGAACCATATCTGGGTTTCTGTGCATTAATCACAGAAGGTTAGTATGTAGGTACAGCAAGTCATCAGGAAAGTTCATAGAACATTATGGTGTAGTGTGAGGGGAAACTGAATGCAAGACTTCATTGAAACAAGCAAGATCCTGAGGGTCCTTGACCAGGTGAATGTGGAAAGGATGTTTCCTCTTGTGGGAGAGTCCAGAACTAGGGATCACTGTTTAAATTAAGGGAGAGTCCATTCAAAACAGAGATTAGGAAACATGTTTTTCTCTCAGAGATTGTCAGTCTTTGGAATTCCCCTCCTTAAAAGGCAGTGGATGCAGAATTTAGAATCCATCCAGTGTGGAAACAGGCCCTTCAGCCCAACAAGTCCACACAAACCCTCCGAAGAGTAACTTATCCAGACCCATTTCCCCACCCTATATTTACCCTAGGAAGGGGTAGATAGATTCTTGATGACTGAAGGGATGGAACATTATCAGAGAATGTAGAGTTGAGGTTAAAATCAGATCAACCACGATCTTATTGAATGGGGGAGCAGGTTCAAAGGGCCGAGTGGCCTACTTTTGTTCCTTGCCCATATGTTGCCTCATACACCTTCGCACAAGCAAAGATTGCCATTCGTATTTTCTACCTGCAGATTAAGCTGCTTGTGCAATAGGCCTCATCTGCACAGTGTTTTCTCCAGCCTTTCACTGTGAGGTTAAAGATAATGGTCCCATAATCAATCCATTAACTCTATTTGTTGGTTTATTTAAAACAATAAAATAAATTACAAGTCATGAAACACACATGACAGCAAGCAATAATAGGCAGCACGATGGCTCAGTGGTTAGCACTGCTGCCTCACCGTGCCAGGGAACCACCTCAGAAAATGGGAAAGGGGATTGAGAAGGTGGATGTTGAATAGATGCTCCCCCTTGCAGGACAGTCTGGAACAAGAGGTCAGCGATATCGAGTGAGAGGAGGTCGGTTCAAAACTGAGCTGAGGAGAAACTACATCTCCCAGAGGGTTGTGAATCTGTGAAACTCAATGCCCGAGAGTGCAGTGGAGGTAGAATCAATCAACAGATTCAAGAAAGATGTGTTTCTGATGGAAAGTGAGATAAAGAGCGATGGGGAGCAGGCAGGAGAGTGAAGTTGAGACCAGGATAAGATCAGCCATGGTCATGTTAAATGGCGGAGCGGGCTCGAAGGGCTGAATTGCCTCCTCCCTTTCCTAATTCCTATGTTGAACACACAGTCAAGGCTGACACTGTAAAACTGAGGGAGCTGTTGTCTTTCAGGTGAGATACAAAACAAGGGTCCTGCCACAATATATCGAACTGTACTGTCTCCCCCAGAGACAAGTGCTGGAATTTGAATTCAAATCACAAAGGAAGCCTCATTAATGGTGACAACGATAATGATCCCTGATTGCTGTCCAGTCTCAGCCTTACCCAATATGGACTTCATGTGACTCCAGCCCCACAGCAATCTGGTTAACTCTTAGGTGCCTTCTGAGAGCCACAGCAAGGCCAGCGGTTCAAGGGCAATTAGTCTTGGGTAACAAATGCTGATCTATGCCAGTGACACCCACCTCCCAGAAAACAGAATGCGACAGAGATTGACGTCAGCCAAAATTGTCAGATCAGACTCTCAATGAGATGGGGAGATGGTTAAAGATGAATTCAGCTCAGTATGGAACAGATCCCCACTTGTTTACACATCATTGCTGACAAAATCAGTGAGAGAAAACAGAAAACAAAAGATGAGAACACTTGAATGTGGGAATATCAGTGACAATTCAGGCAACTGAAGGAATGTATAAAGAACTGCAAAGGAAGACAAAAAGGAAACAAGAGTTACAGAAAGTGATGGAGAAAGAGACATGCAAGGGGTCACAAGAATAACACAAATGTTTTACACGAAAATTAGAAAACCAAGGAGGCTCCAGTGCAATGTGAGCCCTTTAAAAACAAACAGGGAATTCCATGAATGAGCCTAAGGGAATTGCTGATATGTACAATAATTAGTTGTGTCAGTCTTCATAGTCAACGAATGGCATAATGCAGCTTACATTCCAGGGAGGTCCTGCCACAATTGAAGAATGGAAGTCACAAAACTTGATACTTGCCAGAAAACAGCATTGGAAAGCGAGCAGCTCTAATGGCTGACAGATCTTCAGGACCTCAGGGGTTTAAAGGAAGGGGGAGGGGGGAGAAGTTTCAGAGGCTTTTCCCATCAGATTCCAAAGCAGCAATCATTCCTTTAGTTTGGAAAATGTCTTGCTGTAACTCCTCGGGTTCAAGAAAGATGAGAATGGGAACCGTGGAAATTACATTCTGGTCAATCTAACATCTCTTTTGAGGGTTTCATTGGAATCTATAATTAAAAGCCAAGAGAATGAACATGTAGAGAATTGGAAATAGCCCACATAGATTTGTGATGGGTAGGTTCTGACTGATGAACCAAATGCATAAACTAAGTAGTCGCTGGGGCAGCAAGTCTCAACAACTTTCAGAAATATGTATTAATGAGAATCATAGTTCCACATTGACACAAAGACTGATGGAATAGTAAGCGGTGCAGATGGTCTTTTTGTTTAAAACTCACTCTGAGGACATGGGTGTTACTATCTGGGCCAGCGTTTATTACACATTCTATGTTGTCCTTGTGAATCATGGAATCATCATACAGTGTAGAAGCAGGCCATTCAGCCCATCAAATCCACACCAACCCACCAAACAGCATCCCATCTGGACTGACCCTATTCATGTACTGCAGCATTTCCTATGGCCCACTCACCCAGCCAACACATACCTCGATACTATGTGCAATTTGGCATGGCTAATCCACCAAACCAACACATCTATGGATTGTGTGGAAGAAACGCACACAGACATGGGGAAAATGTGCAACCTCCACACAGACAGTTGTCCCAGGGTGAAATTGAACCAGGTCCTTAGTGCTGTGAGGTAGCAGCACTAACCACTGAGCCACAATCCTGCCCTTTGCAAGGTGGTGGTGAGCTGCCTTCTTGAACCACTGCAGTCCATGTGCTGTAGATAAACCCACAATGCCCTTAGGGAGGGAATTTCAGGATTTTCATCCAGCGACACTGGAGGAACAATAATATATTTTCAAATCAAGATTCTATGTGGATTGGAGGGGAACTTGTTTTTGGTCGTGTTCTGTGTCCTTCTACATGGAAATGATTGTGAGTTTGGAAGGTGCTGTCTCAAGAGACTTGGTGTGAATTCCTGCAGTGCATCTTGTAGATGGTGCACACGGCTGTTGCTGAGCATCAGTGGTAGAGGGAGTGTATGTTTATCGATGTGGTGCCAATCAAGCAGGCTGTTTTGTACTGGATGATATCAAGCTTCTTGATTGTTTTTGGAGCTGCATCCATCCAGGCAAGTGGGGAGTAACCCACCACAGTCCGATCCTAAACTTGACTGATCTTTTCTTAATTCATTTGCTGGATTGGGCATCACTTGCTATGTCAGCATTTATTGCCCAGAATCAAATGGGGTGGCACAGCATTGGGACGAAGGTTTAATTCCACCCTCAGGCAATTGATTGTGTAGAGTTTGCACATTCTCTCTGTTTCTGCCTGGGTTCCCTCCCGGTGATCTGGTTTCCTCCCACAGTCCACAAACGTGTGGGTTAGGTAGAATGGCCATGGGAAATGCAAGGTTAGAGGGGAGTGGGTCTGGGTGAGATGCTCTTTGGAGAGGCGGTACGGGCTGAATGGCCTGTTTCCACATTGTAGGGATTCTATGAATTTCTTCACTCAGAGGATTTTGAATCTTTGGGATACTCATCGATACTTAGGCGTTTGAATAAATTCAAGATAGAGATGATTCACATGTGGGGAGGCAATGAGTTAATGGTATCATCACTAGATTCTTAATCCAAAGAGCCAATTAATGTTCTGGGGGAACTGGGATCACCGTGGGGCAGCATGGTGGTACAGTGGTTAGCACTGCTGCCTCACAGCACCGGATCCCAGGTTCAATTTTAGCCTCAGGTGACTGCCTTTTATGGAGTTTGCACATTCTCCCTGTGTCTGCATGGGTTTCCTCTGGGTGCTCCGGTCTCTTCCCACCATCCAAAGATGTGCAGGTTAGGTGAATTGGTCACGCTAAATTGCCCATAGTCAGGAGTGAATATGAGGCATGAGTCTGGGTCGGTTACTCTTCGGAGGGTCGGTGTGGACTTGTTGGGCCAAAGGGCCTGTTCCCATACTGTAGGGAATCTAATCTAAATCCTGGCAATGCATGGAGTGGAATTTTAAATTCAAAAAGACTCTGGAGTTAAGAGTCTAATGACAACCATTGTTGGGGGAGAACCCTGTCGGGCCCACTAATGCCATCAGATTGCTGTCCTTGCCCATACTGACTGACATATGACTCCAGACCAACAGCAAGATAGAATCATAAAATCCCTACTGTGTGGAAGAAGGTCATTCAGCCCATCAAGTACAAGCAGCATCTCACCCAGAACCAGCCCCCTCTCCTAACCCTACACTTCCATGGCCAATCCAACGAACCTGCACATCTCTGGACTGAGAGAGGAAACTGAGGCACTCAGAGGAAACCCATTCAGACAGAGGGAGAACATATAAAGTCCACACAGACAGTTGCCTGAAGGTGGAATCAAACCCAGGTCCCTGGCGCTGTAAGGCAGTGGTGCCAGCCACTGTGCCACCCATTCCTCATCTCTGGTCGAAATGTCTAACCCCTTATTCCCAAACTGGGACTCTGCTTTAGAATCCCCAGGTAGGGGTTCATCCTTTCAAATTCTACCCTGTCAGGGCCCTGGCGAATTTGAAATGTTTCAGTGAAATCTCATCCCAGCCTTCTGAATTCTAGGGAATCCTGACCCAGTACCCACTCTCAATCAATAGACAATCCCTCAGCCCGTCACATGAACAGTGGCTGGGTTTGACCATCTCAGTAAGAGTTTCAAGGAGGGAAGGAGAAAGAAAGATCGTTTTGCTTTGAATCAATGCTAAAAACTGAAAAAGCAGGAAAATATTATCACTAAGTATTGTTCACATACTCTTACTTTTCATCAAAGTGCTGGGTGAGGTTTCTTATGAATTTCAGGAGGTCACTGGTGGTGTCCTTATATTCTTTATTCTTGCCTTGCCTCTTGTTCATGTCATTTAAGAGGACGGAGTCAACCGAGAAGGAAATGAACAGCAGAGTTTGTTTTCTGTGTTGATTAAATTCACCTTGCTTGCTCCTCTGAGCATCTGAAGAAAGGGCGAGGCTCTGAAAGATTATGTTTTCTAATAAACCTGTTGGACTATAATCTGGTGTCGTATGATTTTTGACCTTGTCCTCTGATCACATTCAGGTTGTGCCCACGGGCACTGCATGTTCTTGCATCTCCAGGTCAGCAGGTGGCGATGTTGACAATGGATTACACAATGGTCTCCATTAGAGAGGACCCACAAATCAGGGACAGAGACCAGAGATTACAGGCTCCTCAGTCTCAGACCCGAGCACAACGGGCCCCCTGGCATCCCAGGTACCGCTTGTTGCGTCCCGGACCCTGTACATAATGCAAATGGTGCAACTGATCCTTCTGATTTTTCCCAACCTCACCAGGTCTCCACAATCATTGAGATTCGTTAAATGCAGCCTTTGCCAATTAAGGACTCTGACTGATGGGAAACAGACTGAAATGGGTCAATAATACAGTATTGGGGAGTTACAGACACAGATTGCCAAGTGGAAATCTGATGCTTTGGCTCTAACAGAGATAGGGCGGGACTGGGGATTCCTGGATACAAGGTGTTCAGTAAAGATAGGAAAGAGGGAAAACTGCGGGAAGTGGTGGGATTGTTCTGGGCCCAGACAGAACTGACCAACCTTAGGCTCTGAGATATGATGGAGATGAAGGGTGAACTGTGCCGGGCTTTAACTCACTGTTACCAGAGTAAAACAGGGATTACCCATTTCACAAGAGAGTAAATGGATCTAACAAACCAGGTGCATGTGAAACACCCACCCCATCCCTGAGAGAGGGAGAGACAAGAACAGGGACATTGTCAGACAGAAAGGATGCTAAAAATGGTATCATCCCAAGAGTGAAGGGTGGGGTGGGGATAATGATAGTGGGGAAAGTAACACTGACACATTTAAAACAAGCGAGAATTCAACCAGACACCCACTCCGTCACACGTTGTTGAAGATGCACTTTCCTCATCAAAACACTTTTGCAAACCTCTTCATACCACGCCAGGGGAGAGAAACATTGTGAAATGTATTATCATGAGTTAGGGTCCATTTAAAACAAGGACTATGATGTTAAATGTTCCCAGCCGTAAACAACACTGGTGTATTGACGTCATTACCTTATTAAACAATATTAAAACCTCGGCCAAACATTTTCCTGCAGACAGTGTATTTAAAATATCAAGAGGCTTTCCGAATTGTTGGTTTGATCCGTGACATAGCAAGGAAGCAGCAGCTGCTTTATGGACTCCAACAAAAGAATGAGAACAGGCTCTTCATACAGAGCTGGCTCCCGAGAATCCAATTCAACAGCAGGGACCAAAGAACAAGGAACAATACAGCACAGGAACAGGCCCTTCGGCCCTACAAGCCTGTGCTGACACATTTTGCCCTTCCATACAGAAACTGTCTTCACCTACAGGATTCATATCCCTTCCTATTCATGCATTTG
Source organism: Chiloscyllium plagiosum (assembly GCF_037043375.1). Taxonomy (NCBI): domain Eukaryota; kingdom Metazoa; phylum Chordata; class Chondrichthyes; order Orectolobiformes; family Hemiscylliidae; genus Chiloscyllium; species Chiloscyllium plagiosum. The sequence continues at coordinate 115,222,590 of NW_028270147.1, forward strand.
TGCAGGTATTTCTTGAATACTTCTACTGTGTCTGCTTCCACCCCCTCCTCTGGCAGTGTGTTCCAGGCACTCAACTCCCTTTGTGTGAAATACTTGCCTCGCACATCGCTTTTAAATTCCCCCGCCCCTTGAACCTCTGTTCCCCAATAATTGACCCCTCCACCCTGGGGATAAAAAGCCTCATATTCTCCACTCTACATATCCCATTTACAACTTTATAAACTTCTATCAGGACACGCCTCATTTTTCTGCATTCCAGTGAAAACAAACCCAGTCTATCCAACCTTTCTTCAGGACTACTATCCGCTATACCAGACAATATTCTGATAAACATTTTCTGCACCATCTTCAAAACATCCACATCCTTCTGGTAGTGTGGTGACCAGAACTGAATGCAATATTCCCAAGTGTGGCCTAACTAATGTTCGATAAAGCTGCAGCATAACTTGTCTATTCTTATACCCAATGCCCCTTCCAATGAAAGCAAGCATGCCATAACCCTTTTTTACAGCCTTACCTCCCCGTGCTGCCATCTTCCGTGATCTGGCAACAGACATACCCAGATCCCTCTGCATATCAATACTCCAAAGAATTCTGCCATTCACTGTATAATTACCACCTGTCCATCACCTTTCAAAATGCATCACCTGGATTAAACTACATTTGGCTGGATTAAACTACATTTGCCATTTTTCTGTCCATGCATCCAACTGATATAATATCCTGCTGTATCCTCTGACAATCCTTCTCATTATCTGCAACTCTACCAATCTTTGTATCAACCGTAAACTTACTCATTGGACCAGCTACGCTTTGCTCCAAATCATTTATGGAGATCATGAACAGCAGAGTTCCCACCACTGATCCTCGTGGAACATCACTAGTCACAGCCCTCCATTCTGAAAACCGTTCTTCCATCGCTACCCTTTGTCTCCTGTGACTAAACTAGTTCTGTGCCCAATGCTGGAAACATTTTAGACAAGACACCTTGTTGCCAGCTCGTTACTGCAACTTGATCCAGTGCATTCAGAAGGAGAAAAAGGACAATGTGCAGATTGTTGAACAGACCCCTACACCTGGGCCTGAGGCAGGAGCCCAAGCTCCAACACACTTGGCCTCACTTCACACCAACCTTCACACAGTGCGGGGTCATGAACTCCGGGCATCAATTCCTCTGGGACTGGGACGGAGTGAGGGAACAGGGACAATATCGAAGAGTCAATAAGGAGTAAAGCAAGATGGAGAGAGTGTGTTGGAAAGTACTTAATGGAGGAAACATACGTTGTGATACCCAATACTGACAACGTCTACGTGTATCACAGAATGAAAAAAAGCACAATCTGAAGACAATCTAAAGTCACATCAATGTATTTCTTTTTGATATACCATAGCATGCAGGACATTTTCATTGTGGTATCCTGATTCGAGAGCTGTACTCTCTAAGATTGAGCCGGTTGGATCCTCGCAGAGCCCCAGTTTATTTGTACTGTTCAGTAATGTGGGGATACCGATGGTGGACTGGGATACATCTGATGAGGGAGCAGCGCTTCGAAAACTTGTGATTTCAAATGAACCTGTTGAGCTCGAGCCTGGTGTTGTGTGCTTTCTGACTTTATATTGTGCGGGCACAGTGGAACAGCTGCCTTCCAGTAACTATAGAGTACTTGCACTACAGCTGAGGATTATGGGTAATGTCTCCTTCCATTATCCATGAACAAACCCACAGTCATCCAGTGGATTCCAGTGGGAATGACCTATCAGTTACTTCCCAGATATTACATAGTTCACCATCGTCATCTCCAGGACAATTCGGGAAGAGCAACAAATAAGCGACACGTCAACGCCCGCCCCATCCCAGGAGAAATCAAAATAAATGGCATCCAATTCAAATGAACAAACTGGTGAGGCTTGAATTCATCTCTTTGAAAGACTGGAGCCTCGCCCAGAAACAGAGCCTTGAAATGAGTGAACCTGGTTTGTCAGACTGAAGGGTGGAGTGTCCTTCGGATTAGCAGTGGGATCAGCAAAAAAATAATTATACGCAAAGATCTAACAAACAGCCATGAAAGCGTGCCACCAAAGTGCAAAGCTCCACGTCGCCATCTCCATCCTTGCTTGTTGCTCTTCCCTAATTTTCCTGCAGAAGGCGGTGGTGAGCCATGTGTTTCTCGAAGAGGATCTGACAGAGGGACAAGGTCATATCCTCGGCCTGAGCACAACTGCCTGACCTGCTGTGCTATCCCAGCCCTACACTTCTCGACTCCAAGCACAACTATCCCTCAGGAGAATGAGCTGTGACACAAGATTCCCTCGGGTATCCTGCTCACTATTCAACTAGTGCCAACTAAACAGATGTGTTTCATCATTCGTTTACTGTCTGTGGTACCTCACCATCTTGTCCGTGAACGTGACTGCTCTGTGCTTGCAGCTTTGAATATTCTGAGATGATTAAAAGAAAACTGCACCAACAAGAGTTCTTTCCTCATTATCGTGTAAAAGGGGAGCAATTAGCAAGTGATAATGCACACTGAGCGCAAACACTGAAGCTTCAGCTGAAAGGCTTTTTGCACCATGTTAACCTGCTCCCTGGGCATTTCCTTCCAATGTCTGAGATGGTTATCAGGCTGGGATGGAGGCTGACAGATCACATGGAATCCTTCAGACAAGGTACACAAGGGCACAGTCCAGGCTTGCTGCAAACATTGCAGGGCTGGGAGATTCTCTGTGGCAGTTTCTCGTGCACATCCTCCATGGAATTATCACAAACTTTACTGAAATGGAATGAACTCGGAGAGGAGAAGGAAATGGGAAGAATTAATCAGACAAGTGTAAGCATCAAGAGAGATGGGAGTGTGTGGAAGATTCAGTGCCATTAAAATTCCCAACTGGGTTTCACAAGGAAAACTCAAATCGTTACCAGGATATAACCTGGAGAATCCTCGCTGACATAAACAGGCTGAGTGTCAGAGACCCCGAGCCTCCGGTGCCTGATTCTCTATGAGGCATTACAGTCATGGACTGTTCATGTGTCAATAAAGGGAGACTTGGTGACATGAGGTTGCGTCATGATTAATGACCGGAGAGGTACAGATTAAAGATAAATGGCCGAATGTTAAGAGGGAACATAAGGAAACACATTTTCACCCAGAGGGTGGTGACAGTCTGGGACTCACTGCCTGTAAGGGTGGTTGAGGCAGAAGCTCTCCCATAACATTGAAGTATTTTGATGTGCAGCTGTGATGCCAAGGCATACAGGGCTACGGGCCAAGTACTGGAACATGGAATTAGAATAGTGAGGTGGATGTTTGACTGGCTTAGGCTCATTGGGCCAAAGGGCCTTGTTCTTGTAGACCTGTTGTAGATGTCTGACTCTGCCAGGACTCCAGCAATGTGGCTGACCCTTACCTGCCATTTGAAAGGCCGAGCAAGCCACTCAGTTTCAGGACAGGTAGGGATGGGGAACAAATGCTGGTCTTACCAGTGACACCCACATCCCAGGAAAGAATAGACAGCCTCAGTGGTAACACTGTCATCTGATCCTGCAGGTTTCAAGCCCCACTCCAGAGACTGGAGCACTATCCTGAGGCTGGCAAAGGCAAAGATGCCATCTGCTGGATGATTGGTTAAACCACTGCCCTCTCAGGTCGATGTGAATGCAAGGGCTTTCTGATTATCTCAGACAAAATCGCCCCCAGTGTGCTGACCAATACTTCTCTTATAACCAATGGCATCAAAAGTTCTGAGACAACACCTTCTAAACCCATGATTACTTGAATCAAGATGGACAAGGGCAGCAGATAAAATGGGAACATCACCCCAGCAAGTTCCCTCTAAATTATTCACCAGTTTGACTTGGAAATATCATCACTGGGTCAGAATTCTGGAATTCCCTTCCTAAGGACATTGTGGGTCTACCTACAGCACCATCTTGTCCAGGACAATTAAAGATGGACAGTAAAAAGGCTGGTAAAAGTAAGAGTTGGTGTGATTTGGGACCAGAAAGTGAGACTGTGATGTTTCAGTTATTCCTGGACATTGGTGTGACCACATCTCAAATACTGTATTGTGTATAGTTTTGGTCTCCTTATTGAAGAAAGAATATAAATGCATTGGAAGTGGTTCAGAGGGGTTTTACCGGATTGATCACTGGAATGAGGGGGCTGTGTGATGAAGAAGGATTGGAAATGCTGCCTTGTTCTCACTGGGGTTTAGAAGAGTGAGGGGTTTTCCTGTCCCACTGTATTCTCCAACTCCCTATCTGCCTCCCTCATGGATCATACCCTCCTGCCCCTTACTACATGTGGAATTGAACTGTGCAGTCCTGAGGCCTATAATATCCTTCTGGAACTAAGTCTCCAGGTATCTCCGGCACTCCCTGATATATCACTGCTTTTTTCAATTCAGCCTTCATTCCAAACTCTCTGAATGGGAGTTCCTGTAGTTTTATACATTCACTGCAGATATATTTACCCTGAATCGTTTCAATGCAATAAAGAAATGTTGATCTCACTTACAAATGAAAAATATCCATTCCTTCATTAGAGCAGTAATTGTCTTCAGTCTGTTTTGAAGTTCCAGTACTTTCCATTTATTAACCTTCCCTAATGGACATGTCCTGAAGCAGTCTATTTATACAGTCCCTCTAACTAAACAAATCCCAGATTCCTATTTTCTTGTTTATCATTTTGTTTCAATCAAACCAAGTGCATGTGCAGACTCCCAGCAGCTGAAGTGACAGTTCCGAATCAGTTTGAAAAAGCAAAGGTAGACTCCTTCCCCGAGTTCACCGAACTCTCACACTGACCAAACCTCCCAGCATTCCCCTCTGTGCTGGCTGCACTCAGTGTGAGCTGCAGTATATAGGCTACCCTGTATTTATACTGTTTCTGATTTATATCACTCCATTCTGTTGTGCTGTTGTTCAGGATCTGGGTTAAGCTCATTCATTTCTCAATCGAAAGCTTCCTTCTTTCAGCCTGAGAGACACTTTACAATTGCAACCAGGAAATATGACTTCAATGCTGGAACCTGTTCTCAAGATTGATGGGCTCGATGATTTGATTCAATGAAATAACCTCATCTAATCTCTTCAGGGGTCGACATTTCAGGTGTAACTCTTCTTCAGGAAGCGTGGATAGGTGTGATGGGAGTTGCAGATAAAGGTGTGGCTTGGAGCAAGTTGGTGAGGTGGGGATAGTTGAGAAAGACAGAGAGTGTGACCTGATTGGTCGATGGGAGAGATGAAACCGGAATCATCCATCCCCTCGACCAACCAGGTCCTATCCTCTACCTCTCTCCACCTATCCCCACCTAACCACCCTGCCCCCACCACTCCCTTTATCTGCAGCTCCCCCAACACCCACCCGCCCCACTTCCTGAAGAAAGGTTATACCCAAAACAGTGACTTCTCTTCCTCCTGATGCTGTCTGGGCTTGCTGTGTTCTCCCAGCCTCCTGTTTGTCAACCTTGGATTCCAGCATTTGCAGTTTTTTATTTGTCTCTAATCTCTTCAGGGGCCAGGATGAGTGTGAGGAGATTGGGTTTTGGTGGAACTACCCACAGACTCAAGTCAAAAGAAGCAAAGCAAGAAAGGCACGTGGATTGAATACAAGGGGGCAAATTGTGAGCAAAAAGTAATTGTTACCAGTTTAGCAATTTCAAAGGAGAGAGTGACAACATTGAATTGCTTCTGGTGTCATCCTCTGTGCCCTAACATTTCACAGAGCCAGCTCCACATCCATCCATTGGCTTTGTCATTCAGAGTCAACTGTTCCCTTCCCATAGCCCTTTTTAAAATGTCCTGTCCCAGAGAGGCAGAGAATACTTCACCTTTTATGGGAAAGGTAGAGAAATATATGATGTCGAGGAGCTGATTCCAGCCTTCAGGGTCTGACAGAAGGATGTGTACCATCTATGGATTCTGGAGACAGATCACGGAAATATTCCTCACTCCCATCAACACCTGACTTTATTCTAACAACAGTTTCTATTCTTCATTATAAAGTATCAGCTTCAGACTGGACATTTCACACCCAGCCCTCATGTCCTTACATTGGAATCAAGAATCAAACTTGCCCCATCTCAGGATTGTCCTCTGAATGTGGTGTCAGTGTGCTAATGCTGTGTTTGAATGAAAGAGCCACGGTGGAATCTGTGACTAAATCCAATGGGTTTCTGAGCCACCAGCAGGCTCCCCACTGTTTGAGGGTCTGTTTGGATAAGATTTCAGCCCCATGGGTTCCCACTGATACTAGAGCCATGGAGTGAGATTGCTGGAGCCACATGTGGACTGAGGAACACAACAGTCAGGACAATGAGCTGCTCTGGAATCCACCCTGAGCCCTGGATGATCCTCAGTGAGATGGCCCAGGGGCTACAGAATATGACAGCAGAAGATTTATCATTGATGGTCCTCCCCAGCCGTGACTCCCAGATGCACCCGGACTGAACATTCTCAATCTGACCCTATGGACACACGGGGCAATTCCGTCCCATTTGAAGAGGAAAGAAAACCCAGGTGTGTCTCTGAATGTGTGTGTGTTATTCTGCACTGCCTGTAGGTATCTCAGTGAGTGTCAGTGTGTTACTCTGTGTTGCCTGCAGGTGTCTCTAAGTGATGGATAGAGAATAGGCTTTGTGATGGGGATTGAAGATTAGGCCTTAATCTTCTCAAATCTCAGATGAAAAACAATTTAGCCTGAGATGGCAGCTCATTTGGCCAAAGTTAAAAATCGCACAACACCAGGTTAGAGTCCAACAGGTTTCTTTGGAAGTACAAGCTTTCGGAGCACTGCTCCTTCATCAGGCAGCTAGTGGGGCAGGATCATTGTTCACAGAATTTGTCATGAAATTGAGATGGCAGCTGAGAAAGGTGAATACTGAGAGTGTGTTCTCAGTAAGCGAGGGATTTCAAAGGCAGTGCACTCTTTAGTTCCTAATGTGCTCCCCAATTACAAGGAGCCGGGGTCATTGCAGTTGTGGTTGTCTGCTTAGCCAGTGCTGGCTAGCCATAGTCGTATTTCAATGGTCAATTAGCCCGAAAACAGGTGCAGCAATATTACCTTACAGGGAGGGAGCTGTCTGAGTGAGGGAGGTTGAATTCTTGCAGCCCCGAGAGTGATTGCAGTGGATTAATTAAGGGTGCTACCACTATGAAGGTGTGACCTTCTCTCCCTCTGCCTCAGCTGTGATGACCCTCAGGGTTAAACTCACCACCAGTCATTTCTGTTTGTAATGAGCGAGTGGGGAAAGGGGAAAGTGAGGACTGAAGATGCTGGAGATCAGAGTTGAGAGTGTGTTGCTGGGAAACCACAGCAGGTCCGGCAGCATCTGAGGAGCAGGATAAGCAATATTTTGGGCATAAGCTCTTCATCAGGAATGGAGGGAAGGTCAACCTCTCCCAAAGGCAGCACAGGCTGGATCGACGGGGCCACAAGAGTAAGCATGGGGAGATTGAGGGTGACAGAAGGAGGGGGTTGGTTGGCAGGTTGTTATTCAGAATCAGGTCCCAGAGTATCAGTCCTTCTGACACTCCGCTTTTTATCTGTCTGCCAGGACTCCCTGATTGGACACGGTTAACAGCACATCAGGGAACTCATATTATCAGAAAAAATGAAACATTTATCGAACAAGGAGTGCAAGAACTAAACGACACTAGACAAAATGAATGGTTTGAAAGATTTCATTACAGACATCACCAATTTGGCCCAACAAGTCCACACCGACCCACTGAAGAGAAACTCCCCGAGACCCATTCCCCTGCCCTATTACTCGACATTTCCCCTGACCGACACATTCCTGAATACTGTGACAATTGTAACATGGCCAATTCACCTAACCTGCACATCTTTTGATTGTGGGAGGAACCTGGAGCACACGGAGGAAATCCACACAGACACAGGGGGAGCGTGCAAACTCCACAAAGTCCTGGGGCTGGAATCGAACCTGGGTCCCTGGTGCTGTGAGTTAGCCGTGCTAACCACTGAGCCACCATGCCACAAATTTTAAAAAATGCCCAAAGAGTTGAGCTTTTGTTAAGCTCCGTGAGCCTGACGTGATATAAACTATAAACATGCAACCCTTTGTCAGGGAATATAGTGCAGGGTGGAAACCTTACAACCTTTAAATATCATAACATGCAAGGATCTGGGATAAGTGCAGGAAATTGGGATGAGAGTGCCTTTAGTGGTAGTTATGTTGGTACAGACTCAATGGGACAAAAGACCTTTCCTGCTCTGTATCAATCTGTGCTCCATGTTGAGAGGGCAGTGCAGGTTAATGGTGACTAAGTGAGGCAGTTCTAAGATGGCAAACACATGATCAAGGGTCAGAGGAATTGGCTCAAGCTTCAGTGAAGGCCCAAGTAAGTGCTTGGGAGGAGGGACAAGGCTAATGGAGACAAGGACAATGGAGACTGAGTGAGAGCGCAGGGTGCTGACTGGCATCTCCAGGGGTTGCAGTGAGGCATGTGGGGACAAGAGGGGAGTGTGGAGGGAGGGAGTGCAGTTTCAGTTAAAATGTGACCTTTGTCAGCAGCAGCATGACCTTCAGCACCAGGGGGTGTCCCTGACTGTGTCAGGCTCACTGGCTGCTCTTTGTGTGCTTCCACACAGCCACTCGTCTGGTCACTACGCAAAGTCTTGCTTGTGTTTACACTACCATTTACACCACCGTCTGCACCCGCCATCTGCACCTTCTGCCTTCACCACTGTCTGCACCCACCGTCTACACCCACTGTCTGCACTACCGTCTGTACCCACTGTCTGCACCCAGCATCCACAGCCACTGTCTAGTCCCTCTGTGAACACCCACCATCTACACCCACTGTCTACACCACTGTCTGCACCCTCCATCTACACCTCCCATCTTTCTGCTGTTGTAAGATTGTATCCAATGATTCCATTAAGATTACTGCAACCGAAGCCTGAATTTTAGACCCAGCAATGATTGTCTTCTAATCCTGACCTACAAAGTTTGTGTTCCACATTGGGTGTATATATTAATTACTCAATGCCATTTGATTTCGGTGATGGCAGGACTGACGTATAAGGAGAGGTTGAGTTGATGAGGATTGTGTTCACTGGAGTTTAGAAGAATGAAGGAAGGGAATCTTGGAGAAAGCTGTAAAATTGGAACAGGACGAGACAAATTAGATGGAGGAAGGATGTTCCCAATGGTGGGGAAGTCCAGAACCAGGACACATGGTTTAAGGTTAAGGGGTAAACTTTATAGGACAGAGACGAGGAAAAATGTTTTCACCCAGAGAGTGGTGAGCCTGTGGAATTCTCTGTCACAGAAAGTGGTTGATGCCAAAACATGATGTTATCAAGAAAGAGGTAGAGATAGATCTTGTGGCTAAAGAATCAAGGGATATGGGGTAGGGATGGATTACAGTAATGTGCTCCATGACCAGCTTCAATCATATTGAATGGCATAGCAGGCTGGAGGGGCCAAATGGCCTACTCCTGCTCCTATCCTCTATGTTTCTACATCACGTAAAATAGATTGCCAGGTGGAGGTCACTCTGTCAGATGAGTAAGTATCCATTCACAGATTCCATCCACACTACTCCCCTTTCATTTTCATTGAGTCCACTCCCTCTCTTCCTATGTCTTTGTTATCTGACCAGTGACCACACCTCCCTTCACCACCCCAGCAAGGAGATGTGCTAATAACCCATCTTTTGTTTTAATTTGCTAATTGGGTGATGTGGATGGGGTTTTCAAAAACAGTAAGAGCTGAACTCTTATCACCTTTTGTGCTGATTTTTTTGTGTGCCTCCCTCAATATGGGCGACACAGCACTGCTGCCTCACAGAGCCAGGGACGCAGGTTCGAGAGTCACACAGCATAGTAATAGGCCCTTAGGCCCACCATGTCAATGCTGACCAACAAATACTAAACTACACTAATCCCATTTACCCGCAGTCGTTTGGAGCCTACCATGCCTGGTATTATAAGTGTTCATCCAAATGATTTTAAAGGTTGTGAAATTTTCAGCCTGCACCACCCTCTCAGGCAGCATGATCCATATGTCTACCACACACTGGGTCAAAAAATACTTCCACCTTAATCTTATAACCTCTGGTCTTAAATAGGTTTGGGTGAGGAGCGGAGGCTGCAGAACAGTGTGAGAGGTCAGGAGTGGAGAGAGGAGAACAGTGTGAGGGTGAGGGATGGAGGCTGGAGCAGGAAGACGCTTGTGTTCTGGAAAGCAGCACAAATAGGGAAGAGATCCAAGAGCTGATAGGAATAGTCTCCATGCTTCCTAACAGTAGCTTTATGGTGGGAAAGAGAATAAATCAGGAGATAATGAGGGCCTGGAATAAAGGCTGCTCATTCATTACAAATGACTTTTATCCTCATCGATTATTTATAGTCAGATTTTTCTTTTTCATTCATTCACGGGATGAGGGTGTCACTGCCTCGGACAGCATTGATTGCCCACCCCTAATTGCCCCAGAGGGCAGTTAACAGTCATCCACATTGCTGTGGGATTGGATTCCCATGTAGGCCAGACCAGGTAAGGATAGCAGTTCCCTTCCCTAAAGGACGTTAGTAAACCAGAGGGGTTTTCCTGACAATCGACATGGATTAATGGTCACCGTTAGACTCTTAATTGCAGACTTTTTAATTGAATTTAAATTCCCCCATCTGCCACAGTGGGATTTGAGCCTGTGTCCACAGAACCATATCTGGGTCTCTGTGCATTAATCACAGAAGGTTAGTATGTAGGTACAGCAAGTCATCAGGAAAGCTCATAGAACATTATGGTGTAGTGTGAGGGGAAACTGAATGCAAGATTTCATTGAAACAAGCAAGATCCTGAGGGTCCTTGACCAGGTGAATGTGGAAAGGATGTTTCCTCTTGTGGGAGAGTCCAGAACTAGGGATCACAGTTTAAAAATAAGGGAGAGTCCATTCAAAACAGAGACTAGGAAACATGTTTTTCTCTCAGAGATTGTCAGTCTTTGGAATTCCCCTCCTTAAAAGACAGTGGATGCAGAATTTAGAATCTATCCAGTGTGGAAACAGGTCCTTCAGCCCAACAAGTCCACACAAACCCTCCGAAGAGTAATTAATCCAGATCCATTTCCCCACCCTATATTTACCCTAGGAAGAGGTAGATAGATTCTTGATGACTGAAGGGATGGAACATGATCAGAGAATGGAGAGTTGAGGTTAAAATCAGATCAACTACGATCTTATTGAATGGGGGAGCAGGTTCAAAGGGCCGAGTGGCCTACTTTTGTTCCTTGCCCATATGTTGCCTCACACACCTTCGCACAAGCAAAGACTGCCACTCGTATTTTCTACCTGCAGGTTAAGCTGCTTGTGCAATAGGCCTCATCTGCACAGTGTTTTCTCCAGCCTTTCACTGTGAGGTTAAAGATAATGGTCCCATAATCAATCCATTAACTCTATTTGTTGGTTTATTTAAAACAATAAAATAAATTACAAGTCATGAAACAGACATGACAGCAAGCAATAATAGGCAGCACGATGGCTCAGTGGTTAGCACTGCTGCCTCACCGTGCCAGGGAACCGCCTCAGTTGGGTCTGTGTGGAGTATGCACATTCTCCCTGTGTCTGCGTGGGCTTCCCCCGGGTGCTCTGGTTTCCTCCCACAGTCTAAAGATCTGCAGGCTCGATACATTGACCATGCTAAATTGCCCAGAGTGTACAGGAATGTGCAGGTTTAGTGGAGTAGCCATTGGAACATACAGAGATAGGATAGGGGTCGAGATAGAATGACCTTCGGAGGGGCGGTATGGAGTCAATGGGCTGAATGGCCTACCTCCACACTATAGGGATTCTGTGTTACAAATGCAAGTTCCTTCTTTCCATTCTAGCCCTGAAGCATGCATGTGGTTCTGTCGCATATCCACTCAAGAGATGGCAACCCTTTGAAGACAGGAGCAGCCTCTATTCTTTTGGAAAGTACTTCTTCCACTCTGTGTCCTTCACAGCCTCGTAGACAGCAACAATGAGATCGGGAAATAACCCAAGGCTATAATCTTCTGGGCTCTTCATTAAACTGTGGAACCTGAAAAATACAATTAATGTCCAAGTCAATGAAGATATTTCTCAGCAATCCCTAAATGCTGAGTTTTCGTACTCAGCAGGCCCCAGGAGTCAAAATAACTGAGTAGATCATTGCTCTGAATTGCTCATAAATTTCACCTTCACATTTCTGGAGGCTTTGATTAAAAAGGTTGCTTACTCCTCTCTAATATACAGCTTAAAATCAGTTCCAACTCCCAACCATCCAGCTGAGAGCAGAGCCCTGTACAAACTGGAACCTGGTCAGTGGGAGCACTGTCACCTCTGTCTCAGAAGCTTTGGGGAGTCTATTTTGATCATAGAGTCCTTCAGCACTGGAGGCTGTTCAGAGGATGTTCCCCAGACTGATCCCAGGGATGAAAGGGCTGTCCCATGAGGAGCAGTTAAAGAGCTTGGGCTTGTACTCACTGGAGTTCAAAAGAATGAGGAGGGATCTGATTGAGGGATAGAAAATGTGAAAGGGGATTGAGAAGGTGGATGTTGAATAGATGCTCCCCCTTGCAGGACAGTCTGGAACAAGAGGTCATCAATATAGAGTGAGAGGAGGTCGGTTCAAACCTGAGCTGAGGAGAAACTGTATCTCCCAGACGGTTGTGAATCTGTGAAACTCAATGCCCCAGAGTGCAGTGGAGGCAGAATCAATCAACAGGTTCAAGAAAGATGTGTTTCTGATGGAAAGTGAGATAAAGAGCTATGGGGAGCAGGCAGGAGAGTGGAGTTGAGACCAGGATAAGATCAGCCACAGTCATGTTAAATGGCAGAGCGGGCTCGAAGGGCTGAATTGCCTCCTCCTGCTCCTAATTCCTATGTTGAACACACAGTCAAGGCTGACACTGCAAAACTGAGGGAACTGTTGTCTTTCAGGGGAGATACAAAACAAGGGTCCTGCCACAATATATCGAACTGTACTATCTCCCCCAGTGACAAGTGCTGGAATTTGAATTCAAATCACAAAGCAAGCCTCATTAATGGTGACCACTATAATGATCCCTGATTGCTGTCCAGCCTCAGCCTTCCCCAGTCTGGACTTCATGTGACTCCAGCCCCACAGCAATCTGGTTAACTCTTAGGTGCCTTCTGAGAGGCCACAACAAGGCCAGCAGTTCAAGGGCAATTAGTCTTGGGTAACAAATGCTGATCTATGCCAGTGACACCCATCTCCCAGAAAACAGAATGCAACAGAGATTGATGTCAGCCAAAATTGTCAGATCAGACTCTCAATGAGATGGGGAGATGGTTAAAGATAAATTCAGCTCAGTAAGGAACAGGTCCCCACTTGTTAACACATCGTTGCTGACAAAATAAGTGAGAGAAAACAGCAAACGAAAGGTGAGAACACTCAAATGTGGGAATATCAGTGAGAATTCAGGCATCTGAAGGAAGACATGAAGAACTGCAAAGGAAGACAAAAAGGAAGCAAGAGTTACAGAAAGTGATTGAGAAAGAGACCTGCAAGGGGTCACAAGAATAACACAAATGTTTTACACGAAAATTAGAAAATCAAGGGGGCTCCAGTGCAATGTGAGCCCTTTAAAAACAAACTGGGAATTCCATGAATGAGACTAAGGGAATTGCCCGTATGTTCAATAATTAGTTGTGTCAGTCTTCACAGTCAAGGAACGGGATGATGCAGCTTCCATTCCAGGGAGGTTAGTAATGAATTGAAGACTGGAATTCGCGAAACTTGATACGTGCCAGAAAACAGCATTGGAAAGCAAGCAGCCCTAAAGGCTGACAGATCTCCAGGACCTCAGGGGTTTAAAGGAAGGGGGGAAGAATTTTCAGAAGGTTTTCCCATCAGGTTCCAAAGCAGCAACCGTTCCTTTAGTTTGGAAAATATCCCGCTGTAACTCCACGGGTTGAAGAAAGATGAGAGAGGGAACCATGGAAATTACATTCTGGTCAATCTAACATCTCTTTCGGGGGGTTCATTGGAATCTATAATTAACAGCCAAGAAAATGAACATGTAGAGAATTGGAAATAGCCGACATAGATTTGTGATGGGTAGGTTCTGACTAACGAACCAAATGCATAAACTAAAATAGTCGATAGGGCAGAAAGTCTCATAAACTTTCAGAAGTACTCGATAATTTCCCACAAAACAGTCTGCTGACCAAAGTTAAAACCCATGGGATTGAAGATGAATATTTGACTTGGTTCGGAGGCTGGTTTAGTGACAGACAACAGAGAAAGAAAGTGACGAGTGGTGTTCCACAAGGATTCTGTGGTGAGGCCTTAACTACTTACTGTATGTATTAATGAGAATCATAGTTCCACATTGACACAAAGACTGATGGAATACTAAGCAGTGCAGATGGTCTTTTTGTTTAAAACTCACTCAGAGGACATGGGTGTTGCTGTCTGGGCCAGCATTTATTACACATTCTGTGTTGCCCTTGTGAATCATGCAATCATCATCCAGTGTAGAAGCAGGCCATTCAGCCCATCAAATCCACACCAACCCACCAAACAGCATCCCATCTGGACTGACCCCATTCCTGTACTGCAGCATTTCCTATGGTCAACCCACCCAGCCAACACATCCCTCGACACTATGCGCAATTTGGCATGGCTAATCCACCTAACCAACATATCTATGGACTGTGTGGAAGAAACCCACACAGACATGGGGAAAATGTGCAACCTCACACAGACAGTTGTCCCAGGGAAAAATTGAACCCAGGTCCCTAGTGCTGTGAGGTAGCAGCACTAACCACTGAGCCACAATCCTGCCCTTTTGCAAGGTGATGGTGAGCTGCCTTCTTGAACCGCTGCAGTCCATGTGCTGTAGATAAACCCACAATGCTCTTTGGGAGGGAATTTCAGGACTTTCATCCAGCGACACTGGAGGAACAATAATACATTTTCAAATCAAGATTCTATGTGGATTGGAGGGGAACTTGTTTTTGGTAGTGTTTTGTGTCCTTCTGCATGGAAATGATCGTGGATTTGGAAGGTGCTGTCTCAAGAGACTTGGTGTGAATTCCTGCAGTGCATCTTGTAGATGGTGCACACGGCTGTTACTGAGTATCAGTGGTGGAGGGAGTGTATGTTTATCGATGTGGTGCCAATCAAGCAGGCTGCTTTGTACTGGATGATATCAAGCTTCTTGATTGTTTTTGGAGCTGCATCCATCCAGGCAAGTGGGGAGTAACCCACCACAGTCCTATCCAAAACTTGACTGATCTTTTCTTAATTCATTTGCTGGATTGGGCATCACTTGCTATGTCAGCATTTATTGCCCAGAATCAAATGGGCTGGCACAGCACTGGGACCAAGGTTTAATTCCACCCTTGGGCAACTGACTGTGTGGAGTTTGCACGTTCACCCTGTGCCTGTCTGCATTCCCTCCCGGTGATCTGGTTTCCTCCCACAGTTCACAAACGTGCGGGTTAGGTGGAATGGCCATGGGAAATGCAAGGTTACAGGGGAGTGGGTCTGGGTGAGATGTTCTTTGGAGAGGCGGTTTGGGCTGAATGGCCTATTTCCACATTGTAGGAATTCTATGAATTTCTTGAATCAGAGGGTTTTGAATCTTTGGGATACTCATCGATACTTTGGCATTTGAATAAATTCAAGATAGAGATGATTCACATGTGGGGAGGCAATGAGTTAATGGTATCATCACTAGATTCTTAATCCAAAGAGCCAAGTAATGTTCTGGGGGACCTGGGATCACTGTGGGGCAGCACGGTGGTACAGTGGTTAGCACTGCTGCCTCACAGCACCAGGATCCCAGGTTCGATTTTAGCCTCGGGTGACTGCCTTTTATGGAGTTTGCACATACTCCCTGTGTCTGCATGGCATTCCTCTGGGTGGTCCGGTTTCCTCCCACAATCCAAAGATGTGCAGGTTAGGTGAATTGGTCACGCTAAATTGCTCATAGTCAGGGGTGAATATGGGGAATGAGTCTGGGTGGGTTACTCTTCGGAGGGTCGGTGTGGACTTGTTGGGCCAAAGGGCCTGTTTCCATACTGTAGGGAATCTAATCTAAATCCTGGCAATGCATGGAGTGGAATTTTAAATTCAAAAAGACTCTGGAGTTAAGAGTCTAATGACGAGCATTGTTGGGGGAGAACCCTGTCGGGCCCACTAATGTCCATCAGATTGCTGTCCTTGCCCATACTGACTGACATATGACTCCAAACCCACAGCAACATAGAATCATAAAATCCCTACTGTGTGGAAGAAGGTCATTCAGCCCATCAAGTACAAGCAGCATCTCACCAGAACTAGCCCCATCTCCTAACCTTACACTTCTATGGCCAATCCAACGAACCTGCACATCTCTGGACTGAGAGAGCAAACTGGGGCACCCAGAGGAAACCCATTCAGACAGAGGGAGAACATACAAAGTCCACACAGACAGTTGCCTGAAGGTGGAATCAAACCCAGGTCCCTGGCACTGTGAGGCAGTGGTGACAGCCACTGTGCCACCCATTCCTCATCTCTGATCGAAATGTCTAACCCCTTATTCCCAGACTGGGACTCTGCTTTAGAATCCCCAGGTAGGGGTTCATCCTTCCAAAATTTACCCTGTCAGGGCCCTGGAGAATTTTAAATGTTTCAGTGAAATCTCATCCCAGCCTTCTGAATTCTAGGGAATCCTGACCCAGTCCCCTCTCTCAATCATCAGGCAATCCCTCAACCCGTCACATGAACTGTGGCTGGGTTTGATCATCTCAGTAAGAGTTTCAAGGAGGGAAGGAGAAAGAAAGACTCTCTCTGCTTTGAATAGATGCTAAAAACTGAAAAAGCAGGAAAATATTGTCACTAAGTATGGTTCACATACTCTTACTTTTCATCAAAGCGCTGGGTGAGGTTTCTTGTGAATTTCAGGAGGTCACTGGTGGTGTCCTTATATTCTTTATTCCTGCCTTGTCTCTTGTTCATGTCATTTAGGAGAACGGAGTCAACTGAGAAGGAAATGAACAGCAGAGTTTGTTTTCTCTGTTGATTAAATTCACCTTGCTTGCTCCTCTGATCACCTGAAAAAAGGGCGAGGCTCTGAAAGATTATGTTTTCTACTAAACCTGTTGTTCTAATAAATCTGGTGTTGGATGATTTTTGACCTTGACAAGAACAGGGATATTCTCAGACAGAAAGGATGCTAAAAATGGTATCACCCCGAGAGCGAAGGGTGGAGTGGAGACAGTGACAGCGACACCGCCCAGAGAGTGAAGAAAGTAACACTGACACATTTAAAACTGTATTATTCCAAGCGAGAATTCAAACAGACACCCACTCTGTCACACGGTGTTGATGATGCACTGTCTTCATCAAAACACGTTATCAAAACCTCTTCATAACACGTCAGGGGAGAGAAACATTGAAAACTGTATTATCACGAGTGAGAGATGGTGCATTTAAATCTTGGACCATAATGGTAAATGTTCCGAGCCGTAAACAACACTGATGTATTGACGTCATTATCTTATTAAACAATATTAAAACCTCGGCCAAACATTTTCCTGCAGACAGTGTATTTAAAATCTCAAGAGGCTTTCCGCATTCTTGGTTTGATCAGTGACGCAGCAAGGAAGCAGTAGCTGCCCCATGAACTCCAACAAAAGAATGAGAACAGGCTCTTCATACGGAGCTGGCTCCCGAGAATCCAATTCAACAGCAGGGACCAAAGAACAAGGAACAATACAGCACAGGAACAGGCCCTTCGGCCCTCCAAGCCTGTGCTGACACATTTTGCCCTTCCATACTGAAACTTCACCTCCAGGATTCATATCCCTCTATTCCCTTCTTATTCATGTGTTAGTGCAGGTATTTCTTGAATACTTCTATTGTGTCTGCTTCCACCCCCTCCTCTGGCAGTGTGTTCCAGGCACTCAACTCCCTTTGTGTGAAATACTTGCCTCGCACATCTCTTTTAAATTCCCCGCCCCTTGAACCTCTGTTCCCCAATAATTGGGGATAAAAAGCCTCATATTCTCCACTCTACATATCCCATTCACAACTTTAAAAACTTCTATCAGGACACGCCTCATTTTTCCGCATTCCAGTGAAAACAAACCCAGTCTATTCAACCTTTCTTCAGGACGACTATCCGCCATACCAGACAATATCCTGATAAACATTTTCTGCACCATCTTCAAAACATCCACATCCTTCTGATGGTGTGGTGACCAGAACTGTGTACAATGTTCCAAGTGTGGCCGAACTAATGTTCGATAAAACTGCAACATAACTTGTCTATCCTTATACTCAATGCCCCTTCCAATGAAGGCAAGCATGCCGTTACCCTTTTTTATTGCCTTACCTCCCTGTGCTGCCACCTTCAGTGATCTGTCAACATACACACCCAGATCCCTCTGCATATCAATGCTCCAAAGGATTCTGCCATTCACTGCATAATTCCCACCTGTACATCGCCTTTCAAAATGCATCACCTCACATTTGGTTGGATTAAACTACATCTGCCATTTTTCTGTCCATGCATCCAACTGATATAATATCCTGCTGTATCCTCTAACAATCCTTCTCATTATCTGCAACTCTACCAATCTTTGTATCAACCGTAAACTTACTCATTGGACCAGCTACGCTTTGCTCCCAATCATTTATGGAGATCATGAACAGCAGAGTTCCCACCACTGATCCCTGTGGAACATCACTAGTCACAGCCCTCCATTCTGAAAACCGTTCTTCCATCGCTACCCTTTGTCTCCTGTGACTAACCTAGTTCTGTATCCAATGCTGGGAACATTTTAGACAAGACACCTTGTTGCCAGCTCGTTACTGCAACTTGATCCAGTTCATCCAGAAAGAGAAAAAGGACAATGTGCAGATTGTTGAACAGGCCCCTACACCTGGACCTGAGGCAGGAGCCCAAGCTCCAAAACATTGGCCTCACTTCACACCAACCTTCACACAGTGCGTGGTCTTGAACCCCAGCCATCAATTCCTCTGGGACCGGGACGGAGTGAGGGAACAGGGACAGTGTCGAAGATTCAATAAGGATTAAAGCAAGATGGAGAGGGTGTGTTGGAAACAGTGGTACAGCTGCCTTACAGTAACTATAGAGTACTTGCACTGCAGCTGAGGATTATGGGTAATGACTCCTTCCATTAGCTGCGAACAAACCCGCAGTCATTCCAGTGGATTCCAGTGGGAATGACCTGTCAGTTGCTTCCTAGATATTACATGGTTCACCATCGCCATCTCCAGGACAATTCGGGAAGAGCAACAAATAACCGACACATCAACGCCCGCCCCATCCCAGGAGAAATCAAAATAAATGGCATCCAATTCAAATGAACTGGTGAGGCTTGAATTCATCTCTTTGAAAGACTGGAGCCTCGGCCAGAAACAGAGCCTTAAAATGAGTGAACCTGGTTTGTCAGACTGAAAGGTGGAGTGTCCTTCGGATTAGCAGTGGGATCAGCACAAATATAGTTATACGCAAAGATCTTACAAACAGCCATTAAAGCGTGCCACCAAAGTGCAAAGATCAGCATCTGAAGCCCCACGTCTCCACCTCCATCCTTGCTTGTTGCTCTTCCCTAATTTTCCTGCAGAGGGGGGTGGTGAGCCATGAGTTTCTCGAAGAGGATCTGACAGAGGGACAAGGTCATGTCCTCGGCCTGAGCACAACTGCCTGACCTGCTGTGCTTTTCCAGCACCATACGTTTCGACTCCGAGCACAACTATCCCTCAGGAGAATGAGCTGTGGCACAAGAGGAAACGTGGGAGTGTTGGAAAGGCACCGGCAGCCTGGTCAGCCTGCAGAGGGGCAGAAACAGATTTGATGAATGAGCTGATATTCTTCCGAGCTGAGGTGCAGACTCAGGTTTTCAGAGCTACACAGTTTACATTGTTACTGACCGTGGCTCCATGGGCATTGCTCCTGCCTCATCGTCAAAATGGTCATCGGGTTGAAAGCCACCTCAGAAATGAGAGCACAGAATCCAGGCTGAGACTGTGGTGCACTACTGAAAGTTGCACAGTCTCTGGCACCATCATTTGAGGCTCCACCACCACCTCACCCCGACCACCCCCCCCCCACCTCAGCGGGCTCGACAAGATCCCATTCTGAAAGATTCCCTTGGGTATCCTGCTCGCTATTCAACTAGTGCCAACAAAACAGATTTGTTTCGTCATTCGTTTACTGTCTGCGGGACCTCACCATCTTGTCCGTGAACGTGACTGCTCTGTGCTCGCAGCTTTGAATATTCTGAAATGATTAAAAGAAAACTGAACCAACAAGAGTTCTTTCCTCATTATCATGTAAAAGGGGAGCAATTAGCAAGGGAAAATGCACACTGAGCGCAAACACTGAAGCTTCAGCTGAAAGGCTTTTTGCACCATGTTAACCTGCTCCCTGGGCATTTCCTTCCAATGTCCGAGATGGTTATCAGGCTGGGATGGAGACTGACAGATCACATGGAATCCTTCAGGCAAGGTACACAAGGGCACAGTCCAGGCTTGCTGCAAACATTGAAGGGCTGGAAGATTCTCTGTGGCAGTTTCTCGTGCACATCCTCCATGGAATTATCACAGACTTTACTGAAATGGAATGAACTCAGAGAGGGGAGGGAAATGGGAATAATTAACCAGACAGGGGTGAGCATCAAGAGAGGTGGGAGTGTGTGGAAGATTCAGTGCCATTAAAATTCCCAACTGGGTTTCATAAAGAAAACTCAAATCGTTACCAGGATATAACCAGGAGAATCCTCGCTGACATAAACAGGCTGAGTGTCAGAGATGCGGAGCCTCCGGTGCCTGACTCTCTCTGAGGCATTACAGTCAAGGACTGTTCATGTGTCAATAAAGGGTGACTTGGTGACATGGGGTTATGTTATAATCAATGATCGGAGGGGTATAGATTAAAGATAAATAACTGAAGGTTAAGAGGGAACATAAGGAAACACATTTTCACTCAGACGGTGGTGACAGTCTGGGACTCCCTGCCTGTAAGGGTGGTTGAGGCAGAAGCTCTCCCATAACATTGAAGTATTTCGATGTGCAGCTGTGATACCAAGGCATACAGAGTTAAAGGCCAAGTGCTGGAACATGGAATTAGAATAGTGAGGTGGTTGTTTAACTGGCTTTGGCTCATTGGGCCGAAGGGCCTTGTTCTTGTAGACCTGTTGTAGACGTCTGACTCTGCCAGGACTCCAGCAATGTGGCTGACCCTTACCTGCCATTTGAAAGGCTAAACTAGCCACTCAGTTTCGGGGCAGGTAGGGATGGGGAACAAATGCTGGTCTTGTCAGTGACACCCACATCCCAGGAAAGAATAGACAGCCTCAGTGGTAACGCCGTCACCTGAACCTGCAGGTTTCAAGCCCCACTCCAGAGACTACAGCACTATCCTGAGGTTGGCAAAGGTAAAGATGCCATCTGCTGGATGATTGGTTAAACCACTGCATCTTCAGGTCAATGTGAATGTAAGGGCTTTCCAATCATCTCAGACAAAATCCCCGCCAGTGTGCTGACCAATACTTCTCTTATAACCAATGGCATTAAAACAGATACAAAAACAAACCTTTTGGCTAAGATCAAGTGTCTGTTCTTATCAGGACAGGGGTCAAGATGCGAGTTATCAGAGCTAGTGGAGATCATCGCTGGCTCGTGATTGGACGTTGGAGGATCGCTTGGTTGTGCTGACCTGCTATTGGTGGATCTTCATCCTGGCTTCAGCCTAATGCCAATTCAGGGACCAGCCAACCTCAGAGCTATGGCCTCAACAGCTGCCCGCAGCCCTGGGCAGGGGGTTTGAAACACAGTCCAGGTGACTGTGAAGAAGGTCGTACACCAGTGGATCGCATCCTGTTTATTAAGAGTATACTGCTGGGATGCTGTGGGTTCACTGCAGTGGACAAAACACCTTTGACCACAATTCCATCAGGAAGTGGTCAGCACGTAGTGTCCTTGAGACCGTTCAGGAAAAGGAGAGGGTGGATCCTATCAAGCGGTTCCCTGAGCAGATTGTTGAAGCCATTTGGCAGAATGCCTCATCGCCAGAACTTTCCAACAAGCACCAAGACATGGCCTGGCTGGTGGTGAGAAGGGCTCTGCCTGTGAGATCCTTTATGCATGCCCAGACTCTCAGCCGCACCGCACGCTGCCCTCGAAGCGGCTGGAGGGAGGACGAGACTGTCACACATCTCCTTCTGGATTGTGCCTACGCAGAGGAAGTCTGGAGAGGAATGCAGTGGTGTTTGTCGAGGTTCGTCTTGAGCAGCGCCGTGACGCGGGACTCCGTGCTCTACGGCCTGTTCCCCGGGACACACACCGAGACGAACATCAACTGTGCCTGGAGGATCATCAACTCGGTGAAGGACGCTCTCTGGGCGGTCCGAAACCTGCTGATCTTCCAGCTGAAGGAGTTGACCCCGACTGAGTGTTGCAGACTGGCACATTCCAAGGTCGAGGACTACGTGTTGAGGGACGCGCTGAAGCTTGGGGCAGCTGCAGCCAAGGCGCGGTGGGGAAAGACCACTGTGTAAAGTCTGCCTGCCTAACGAAGAACAGGGGTCCCATGCAGTCATTTGGGCTCAGCTGACGCCTCAGCTAATTATATGGGCATATGATTGAAAAATGTACAGACCTGTATAAAAATGATAAATGCTGATCTCTGTATGTACATGTTTACATATGTATGGCATTACCAACTGTACAGACCATCAAATTATTTTATGAATAAAGTATATTTTTGAAATAAAAAAAACCTGGACCAGCCGCTATCTCTGGATGAGCTGACCAAGGCCCTCGAATCCTTCGAAAAGAATAAAATTCCCAGAGGCGACGGCTTACCGGTCGAGCTCTATTCCGCTCTGTGGGACTTGATTGGCCAGGACCTGCTGGAGATGTATGTCAGTATGCTTCGGGCAGGTACCATGAGTGAATCCATGAGGAAAGGCATCATCACCCTCGTCTATAAGCGGAAGGGGGAGAGGGAGGAACTCAAAAATTGGAGACCAATCTCACTGTTGAATGCGGATTACAAAATTCTGTCAAAGGTAATCGCCAACCGGGTCAGGTCTGCTCTGGGGTCGGTGATTCACCCTGACCAAACCTGTGCTGTGCCGGACAGGAAGATCGCTGAGAGTCTCGCACTCCTCAGGGATACGATCGCCTACGTGCAGGTCAGAAGGGTTGGACACCTGCCTGATCAGCCTGGACCAGGAGAAAGCCTTTGACAGGATATCACACAGGTATATGAGAGATGTTCTCTCCAAAATGGGCTTCGGGGAGGGAATCTGCAATTGGATCAGACTGCTCCACACCAACATTGTCAGTGCAGTCTCAATCAATGGGTGGAAATCAGATAGCTTCCCAGTCAGATCTGGAGTCAGGCAGGGCTGCCCTCTCTCTCCTGCCTTGTTTGTGTGCTGCATAGAGCCATTTGCCGAGTCCATCAGGAAGGATGCGAGCCTGAGAGGGGTGACTATTCCTGGCAGCGGGGGCCTGCAGGTTAAGGCCTCCCTGTACATGGATGACGTTGCCGTTTTCTGTTCGGATCCGCTGTCCATGCGCAGACTCATGTGCATATGTGACCAGTTCGAATGGGCCTCGGGGGCCAAGATAAACCGAGGCAAGAGCAAGGCCATGCTCTTTGGGAACTGGGCCGACCAATCCTCGATCCCCTTCACCGTCAGGACCGACCACCTGAAGGTGCTGGGTATTTGGTTCGGAGGGGCTGAGGCGTGCACCAAGTCTTGGGAGGAGCGTATCAGCAAAGTGAGGCAGAAAGTGGGCAGATAGAAGCTACGGTCACTCTCCATCATGGGAAAAAACCTGGTCACCAGGTCTGAGGCACTGTCATTGCTATTATATGTGGCACAGGTCTGGTCTATTCCCAGAACCTGTGCTGCTGCAGTCACCCGGGCCATCTTCCAGTTTATATGGAGGTCAAAGATGGACCGGGTCCAAAGGGATTCGCTGTACAAAGATCTGGGCAACGGGGGAAAAAATACACCCAATGCCACCCTCACCCTGATGGCCACCTTTGTGTGTGGCTGTATCAAGCTGTGTGTGGATCCCTGGTACGCAAACACCAAGTGTCACTACGTACTGAGGTTCTACCTGTCCCCGGTGTTGCAAAGGATGGGCCTGGCCTCGCTGCCGCGGAACGCTCCGAGTAGTTGGACCGTTCCGTATCACCTGTCCTTCGTGGAGAAGTTTATGAAGAAAAACACCTTTGACCAAAAGTTCATCAGGAAGTGGTCAGCACGTAGTTTCCTTGAGACCCTTCAGGAAAAGGAGAGGGCGGATCCTATCGAGCGGTTCCCTGAGCAGACTGTCGAAGCCATTTGGCAGAATGCCTCATCGCCAGAACTTTCCAACAAGCACCAAGACATGGCTTGGCTGGTGGTGAGAAGGGCTCTGCCTGTGAGATCCTTTATGCACGCCCGGACTCTCAGCCGCACCGCACGCTGCCCTCGAAGTGGCTGTGGGGGTGACGAGACTGTCACACACCTCCTTCTGGAATGTGTCTATGCAGAAGAAGTCTGGAGAGGAATGCAGTGGTGTTTGTCGAGGTTCGCCCCGAGCAGCGCCGTGACGCGGGACTCCGTGCTCTACGGCCTGTTCCCCAGGACGCACACCGAGACGAACATCAACTGTGCCTGGAGGATCATCAACTCGGTGAAGGACGCTCTCTGGGCGGTCCGAAACCTGCTGATCTTCCAGCTGAAGGAGTTGACCCCGACTGAGTGTTGCAGACTGGCACATTCCAAGGTCGAGGACTACGTGTTGAGGGACGCGCTGAAGCTTGGGGCAGCTGCAGCCAAGGCGCGGTGGGGAAAGACCACTGTGTAAAGTCTGCCTGCCTAACGAAGAACAGGGGTCCCATGCAGTCATTTGGGCTCAGCTGACGCCTCAGCTAATTATATGGGCATATGATTGAAAAATGTACAGACCTGTATAAAAATGATAAATTCTGATCTCTGTATGTACATGTTTACATATGTATGGCATGACCAATTGTACACACCATCAAATTATTTTATGAATAAAGTATATTTTTGAAATAAAAAAAATGACGTGTACTGTGCTGACCTGGATGACTCAAGAAATTGAGGGTTTGGTTAAGAATAAGAAGGAAGCATATGTCAGGTATAGACAGAATAGATCGAATGAATCCTTAGAAGAGCACAAAGAAAGTAGGAGTATACCTAAGAGGGAAATCAGGAGGGCAAAAAGGGGACATGAGATAGCTTTGGCAAATGAAATTAAGGAGAATCCAAAGGGTTTTTACAAATACATTAAGGACAAAAGGGTAACTAGGGAGATAATAGGGTCCCTCAAAGATCAGCAAGGCGGCCTTTGTGTGGAGCCAAAGAAAATGGGGGAGATACTAAATGAATATTTTGCATCAGTATTTACTGTGGAAAAGGATATCGAAGATATAGACTGTAGGGAAATAGATGGTGACATCTTGCAAAATGTCCAGATTATAGAGGAGGAAGTGCTGGATGTCTTGAAACGGTTAAAAGTGGATAAATCCCCAGGACCTGATCAGGTGTACCCGAGAACTCTGTGGCAAGCTAGAGAAGTGGGGCCTCTTGTTGAGATATTTGTATCATCGATACTCACAGGTGAGGTGCCAGAAGACTGGAGGTTGGCAAACGTGGTGCCACTATTTAAGAAGGGCGGTAAAGACAAGCCAGGGAACTATAGACCGGTGAGCCTGACATCGGTGGTGGGCAAGTTGTTGGAGGGAATCCTGAGGGACAGGATGTACATGTATTTGCAAAGGCAAGGGCTGATTCGGGATAGTCAACATGGCTTTGTGCGTGGGAAATCATGTCTCACAAACTTGATTGAGTTTTTTGAAGAAGTAACAAAGAAGATTGATGAGGGCAGAGCAGTGGAAGTGATCTATATGGACTTCAGTAAGGCGTTTGTCAAGGTTCCCCATGGGAGACTGATTAGCAAGGTCAGATCTCATGGAATACAGGGAGAACTAGCCATTTGGATACAGAACTGGCTCAAAGGTAGAAGACAGAGGGTGGTGGTGGAGGGTTGTTTTTCAGACTGGAGGCCTGTGACCAGTGGAGTGCCAGAAGGATTGGTGCTGGGCCCTCTACTTTTTGTCATTTACATAAATGATTTGGATGCAAGCATAAGAGGTACAGTTAGTAAGTTTGCAGATGACACCAAAATTGGAAGTGTGGTGGACAGCAAAGAGGGTTACCTCAGATTACACCAGGATCTTGACCAGATGGGCCAATGGGCTGAGAAGTGGCAGATGGAGTTTAATTCAGATAAATGCGAGGTGCTGCAATTTGGGAAAGCAAATCTTAGCAGGACTTATACACTTAATGGTAAGGTCCTAGAGAGTGTTGCTGAACAAAGAGACCTTGGAGTGCAGGCGCATAGCTCCTTGAAAGTAGAGTCACAGGTAGATAGGATAGTGAAGAAGGCATTTGGTATGCTTTCCTTTATTGGTCAGAGTATTGGGTACAGGAGTTGGGAGGACATGTTGTGGCTCTGCAGGACATTGGTTAGGCAACTGTTGGAATATTGCGTGCAATTCTGGTCTCCTTCCTATTGGAAAGATGTTGTGAAACTTGAAAGGGTTCAGAAAAGATTTACAAGGATGTTGCCAGGGTTGGAGGATCTGAGCT
Source organism: Chiloscyllium plagiosum (assembly GCF_037043375.1). Classification (NCBI taxonomy): domain Eukaryota; kingdom Metazoa; phylum Chordata; class Chondrichthyes; order Orectolobiformes; family Hemiscylliidae; genus Chiloscyllium; species Chiloscyllium plagiosum. Next base: position 115,249,241 of record NW_028270147.1, read on the forward strand.
ACAGGGAGAGGCTGAACAGGCTGGGGCTGTTTTCCCTGGAGCGTCGGAGGCTGAGGGGTGACCTTATAGAGGTTTACAAAATTATGAGGGGCATGAATAGGATAAATGGGCAAAGTCTTTTCCCTGGGGTCGGGGAGTCCAGAACTAGAGGGCATAGGTTTAGGGTGAGAGGGGAAAGATATAAAAGAGACCAAAGGAGCAACTTTTTCACGCAGAGGGTGGTATGGAATGAGCTGCCAGAGGAAGTGGTGGAGGCTGGTACAATTGTAACATTTAAGAGGTATCTAGATGGGTATATGAATAGGAAGGGTTTGGAGGGATATGGGCCGGGTGCTGGCAGGTGGGACTAGATTGCGTTGGGATATCTGGTCGGCATGGACGGGTTGGACCGAAGGGTCTGTTTCTATGCTGTACATCTTTATGACTCTATGACTCTATGAATATCTGTTTCAATCTCTGCAACTCAAGATCCAGAGATGACTTGATTTATTTTGCATTTGGTGATCTATGATGGTTTTTCTTTTAAGGAACCATTGGTGCTTATGAACTGAAAGTTATGCCTAAGTTTTATTAATCCGTTATCAATGCTCCCACCCTTCTGACACACCATGACTGTCCTACTGGCACTCTCTAACTAGTCAAAGAATTGACTAAAGTGGATTAAAGTTGTCGCACTATACTTAAATTGGCATCAGACTACACTCTGCTTCTCTGTCAGAGTTTTCGGCAGTATGTTTATTTTAAAAATAATATATTAAAATTCAATACAGTGTAAGTAACATTTCAGCATCCTGGACTGAGGTACAGAATGACTCTGCACAAGAATAAACGTGAACTTTATATGGCTTAATTAAAATACAAAAGAAAATTGTAAAACTGTGTCTGAAGACGGTTCTAAATCTCTCAAACCACCAAAGTGGCTTTCAGAAAATGATACTGGCATAATTACATTTGGTTTCGGGCACCACATAATTTGAACTGAAAATGTGAAGCTGGAAAAGTGCAGCAGGTCAGGCAGCATCCAAGGAACAGGAGAATCGAGGTTTCGGGCATGAGGAAAGTGTGTCCAGCAGGCTAAGATAAAAGGTAGGGAGGAGGGACTTGGGGGAGGGGCTTTGGAAATGCGATAGGTGGAGGGAGCTCAAGATGAGGGTGATAGGCCGGAGTGGGGTGGGGGCGGAGAGGTCAGGAAGATGATTGCAGGTTAGGAAGGCGGTGCTGAGTTCGAGGGATTTGACTGAGACAAGGTGGGGGGAGGGGAAATGAGGAAACTGGAGAAATCTCAGTTCATCCCTTGTGGTTGGAGGGTTCCCAGGCAGAAGATGAGGCGCTCTTCCTCCAACTGTCGTGTGGCCAGGGTCTGGCGATGGAGGAGTCCAAGGACCTGCATGTCCGTGGTGGAGTGGGAGCGGGAGTTAAAGTGTTGAGCTACGGGGTGGTTGGGTTGGTTGGTCCGGGTGTCCCAGAGGTGTTCTCTGAAATGTTCCGCAAGTAGGCGGCCTGTCTCTCCAATATAGAGGAGGCCACATTGGGTGCAGCGGATGCAATAGATGATGTGTGTGGAGGTGCAGGAACAGTAGAGAAGGCTAACCCTCATTGTGCTGGATCACCCACAGACTGTTTTGGTTCCCCATTCGGTCTCCCTGCTGCTAAATTCTGAAGCAACCCAACATTTCACTGCCACCCGGAGAACTAGCGATGAGGTCGCTTTACTGTCTAAAGCTGACATGTCCCTACAATGTACCCCTGCTCTGAACCCCACCACCCTGCTCCCACTCACTCAGAACGCCATTGCGGATGACCAGGACTGTTTAGATCTTGTTCAGCAGGTTGTCACTCCATGCGCTGACATCTGTGAAACACCTCTAGACAATCCTGACCTCATACTCTATACAGATGGCTAATCCTTCAGTCCCTCAGACCACTGTACACTGGCAGGGTATGCCGTCTGTTCCCCTTTCACAGTCCTAGAGTTAGCTGCACTGCCAGATGGCACATCCGCACAGGCTGCGGAGCTGTTTGTGGTCACTAGGGCTTGCATCATTGCAAAAGGTCACACAGCAAACATTGATACTGACTCTAGATGTGCTTTCAGAGTCGTCCATGATTTTAGCCTACTTTGGAAACAGAGAGGCTTCATCACGTCAGCAGGGAGGCCACTACAACACGCTGCACTGACCTCTAGCCTCCTGGAAGCAGTCCTCTTACCCTCCGCCCTAGCCATTATAAAATGAGCTGCCCATACCTCTGCCACTGACCGTGTCACCCTGGGGAATGCCTCAGCTGACCCAGCAGCCTGGGAGGCTGCACTGCCTCCCCCTGCACACCCCAGAATAGGGAAGGCCCCAGTATTGCATGACTCGATGGAGGCAGTGCGAGCTGGCCAATAGGCTTCTCCACCGCAAGGAAAGGAGAGTTGGGCCCCGCATTGGCACCACACAGTCTCCTTCCCTACAGCTGCTCATATACCCTGACGACCATTCATTTGCCCAAGAGCCCACCTACACTCACTGACCCTCGCAGCCCATGGCATTGGTCACATGGGCAAGAGGGACATGATGCACACTTTAACGCAGTCCTGGTATGCACCGGGATTTGCTGCCACTGCCCTGCTAGATTATGTTCAGGCCCTTAGCAGGAGCATTAGTGTTACATACACCCAGGTCAGAGGTTGTAGCAAAACATTGCCAGAGTGGGATGGATCTTTGAGAATGCTGGCAGCCTTTTCTTGACAGCGGGCCCGGTAGATGGATTCTATAGATGGGAGGTTGACCTTTGTGATTGTCCAGCGGAGTTCACCACTCTCTGTATCAGTCTCTGATCTTGAATGGTACAGTACCATGCCAGGTAGTGATACATCCAGATTCTGGATCAGTGGTGCTGGAAGAGCACAGCAATTCAGGCAGCATCCGAGGACAGGCAAAATCGACGTTTCGGGCAAAAGCCCTTCATCTTGCAAGGATGCCTGCCTTGAAGAAGTAATACATCCAGACAGAATGCTCTCGATGGTGCACCTATAAAAGTTGGCAAGGGTATTTTCCGTCATGCCAAATTCCCTCAGCTACCTGAGGAAGAAGAGACATTGCTGGGCCTTTGTAACCAGCGCGTTCACATGAAGAGTCCAAGAAAGCTTGTTGTGGATGACCACTCCCAGGAGCTTGACACTCTCCACTCGTACCACCTCTGTGCTGTTAGTGTGTAGCGGGGCATGAGTAACATCCCACCGAAAGTCAATAATGAGTTCCTTGGTTTTGCCGGCATTGAGAGCTAGGTTGTTCTCAGTGCAGCATTTTTCAAGGTCTTCCACCTCCCCGTCTGTGACCAATTTGTCACTATCTGAGATTCAATCGACTGTGGTGATGTGATCAGCAAATTTATAACTGCCATTTGTCTGGTATTTGGCGATGCAGCCGTGGGTATAGAGTGAGTACAGTGGGGGACTGAGTACACACCCCTCGGCGGGCTCCAGTGTTGAAGTGTTAGTGAGGATGAAATATTGTCCTCTGTCTTCACTGATTATGGCCTGTGGGTCAGGAAAGTGAGGATCCAGTTGCAAAGAGTGAGGCTCAGTCTGAGAACACTAAGTTTAATAATCAGTCTCGAGGGAATATAGTGTTGAAGGCAGAACTGTAGTCAATGAGTCTTACAAAGCTATTCTTGGTGTCAAGATGTTCTAGGGAGGAGTGAAGGGCAAGTGATATGGCATCTGACGTGGATCTGTTGGTCCGATAGGCAAATTAGAGTTGGTCAAAGAGTAATGGGGAGGCTGGTGTTGATTAATGCAATGACCAACCTTTCAAAGCATTTCCTGACCACCAAGGTTCGGGCCACAGGGCGGTAGTCATTGAGACATGCTGCACGAGCCTTCTTAGGCACAGGGATAATGTTGGCCCTCTTGAAGCAGGCAGGGACAAGTGGCCTGCTGCAGGGTGAGATTGAAGATGTCCGAGAAGACCTCTGCCAGTTGGTCTGCGCATGCCCTGAGTGCACGGCCTGGTACTCCATCTGGTCCCATTGCTCTCCTTGGATTCGCACGAAGGAAAACTGATCTGACCTCTGATGCAGTGACTGTTGGGATAGGTTCATTAGGACTTGTTGGAATAGGTGTTACCTCTCCATCGAAATTCTGCTCAAAGCGAGCATAGAAGGTGTTGAGACGATCTGGGAGGGATATGTTATCGTCTGCTATCTTGTCCCTTTTTAAAGAAATTACAGGCTCTTTTGGGATTCTGAAAACAACATTGGCCAATTGAATGGCCTGCTGGGAAAACTGGATAACTGAAGTTGGATCAGGCCAGACCAACAGGTCTGCACACCTGTTACCCTGATTGATGATATGGAATAGGTTTTAATAGGACAGTGGGAACTGCGGTATGAAGGCAGGAAGCTTGCAGCATTCACTTGGATCAAGTCAGACAGATAGACACAGACTGTGTGTAGTTTGCACATTCTCTCCATGTCTGTGTGGGTTTCCTCCCACAGTCCAAAGGTGTGCAGGTTAAGTGAATTGGCCGTGCTAAAATTGCCTGTAGTGTTGGGTGCATCAGAGGGGAAATGGTTCTGGGTGGATTACTCTTCCAAGTGTCTGTGTGGACTTGTTGGGCTGAAGGGCCTGTTTCCACACTGTAGGGAATCTAATCTTGTACTTCAACCATAATAACCACGTGTCATTATTAGTATAAGGAAGCAAGTAAATCAAAGACATATGAAAATAATATTTACATTTGAATCACAGGCGACTGTTTTTCAAAACAACAGAGGGTGTTGAAAACGTGGAATGTGCATCCAGAAAAAGTGATGCTCTCAGTTTAACGTCACATCCAAACAGCGTTGAGAAATATTTCCTTGTTCCTGGCACCTTTAATCTTAACCGTGAGGTCTCCTGAAGTGATTGATTTGCACGGTGCAACACAGAGGGGGGAAGATTGCAAAGCTACAGTTTCACAAAAGAAGATTTGTTCAATTTGTAGGGATTAGGAAGAAGCTATTTCAAAATATCTTTCAAGTTTCACCAGCAAAGCTTAAAAATTGCTTTTATTCGCGTTCACCTCACATTGTAAACAGTGTTTGATAACAGATTGCTTCCAGTGTATGAGAGATTTCTGGGGCTTTGTTTTGGTGAAAAAGGAGACAGTGTGAAGGGAGCAGGGCAAGTAATTGTCCTCATTCTGTTTTGAAGTTTCAATACTTTCCATTTATTAACCTCCCCTAATGCACATGTCCTGAAGCAGTCTATTTATACAGCCCCTCAAACTAAACAAATCCCTGATTCCTATTTTCTTGTTTATCATTTTCTTTCATTCAAACCAAATGCGTGTGCAGGCTCCCAGCAGCTGAAGTGACAGTTCCAAATCAGTTTGAAAAAGCAAAGGTAGACTCCTTCCCCCAGTTCACCAAACTCCCACACTGACCAAACCTCCCAGCATTCCCCTCTGTTCTGGCTGCACTCAGTGTGAGCTGCAGTATATATGCTATCCTGCATTTTTCCTGTTTCTGATTTATATCACTCCATTCTGTTGTGCTATTGTTCAGGATCTGGGTTAAGCTCACTCATTTCTCAATTGAAAGCTTCCTTCTTTCAGCCTGAGAGACACTTTACATTTGCAAACAGGAAATATGACTTCAATGCTGGAATTTGTTCTCAAGATTGATGGGCTCGATGATTTAATTCAGTGAAATAACCTCGTCTAATCTCTTCAAGGGTCGACATTTCAGGTGTAACTCTTCTTCAGGAAGGGGGGATAGGTGTGAGGGGAGTTGCAGATAAAGGGGTGGGTTGGAGCAAGGTGGTGAGGTGGGGATAGTTGAGAAAGATAGAGAGTTTGACCTGAATGGTCGATGGGAGAGATGAATCTGGAATCATCCATCCCCTCGACCAACCAGGTCCTATCCTCTACCTGTCTCCACCTATCCCCATCTAACCACCCTGCCCCCACCACTCCCTTTATCTGTAGCTCCCCAACACCCACCCGCCCCACTTCCTGAAGAAAGGTTATACCCAAAACGTCGACTTCTCTTCCTCCTGATGCTGCCTGGGCTTGCTGTGTTCTCCCAGCCTCCTGTTTGTCAACCTTGGATTCCAGCATTTGCAGTTTTTTATTTGTCTCTAATCTCTTCAGGGGCCTGGATGAGTGTGAGGAGATTGGGTTTTGGTGGAACTACCCACAGACTCAAGTCAAAAGAAGCAAAGCAAGAAAGGCACGTGGATCGAATACAAGGGGGGAAATTGTGAGCAAAAAGTAATTGTTACCAGTTTAGCAATTTCAAAGGAGAGAGCGACAACATTGAATTGCTTCTGGTGTCATCCTCTGTGCCCTAACATTTCACAGAGCCAGCTCCACATCCATCCATTGGCTTTGTCATTGAGAGTCAACTGTTCCCTTCCCACAGCCCTTTTTAAAATGTCCTGTCCCAGAGAGGCAGAGAATACTTCACCTTTTCTGGGAAAGATAGAGAAATATAGGATGTCGAGGAGCTGATTCTAGCCTTCAGGGTCTGACAGAAGGATGTGTACCATCTGTGGATTCTGGAGACAGATTTGTGGGCGGCACGGTGGCACAGTGGTTAGCACTGCTGCCTCACAGCGCCTGAGACCCGGGTTCAATTCCCGCCTCAGGCGACTGACTGTGTGGAGTTTGCATGTTCTCCCCGTGTCTGTGTGGGTTTCCTCCGAGTGCTCCGGTTTCCTCCCACAGTCCAAAGATGTGCAGGTCAGGTGAATTGGCCTTGCTAAATTGCCCGTTAGTGTTAGGTAAGGGGTAAATGTAGGGGTATGGGTGGGTTGCGCTTTGGCGGGGCGGTGTGGGCTTGTTGGGCTGAAGGGCCTGTTTCCACACTGTAAGTAATCTAATCTAAAGATCACTGAGATATTCCTCACTCCCATCAACACCTGACTTTATTCTAACAACAGTTTCTATTCATCATTATAAAGTACCAGTTTCAGACTGGACATTTCACACCCAGACCCCATGTCCTCACATTGGAATCAAGAATCAAACTTGCCCCATCTCAGGATTGTCCTCTGAATGTGGTGTCAGTGTGCTAATGCTGTGTTTGAATGAAAGAGCGACAGTGGAATCTGTGACTAAATCCAACGGGTTTCTGAGCCACCAGCAGCCTCCCCACTGTGTGAGGGTCTGCTTGGATAAGATTTCAGCCCCATGGGTCCCCACTGATACTAGAGCCATGGAGTGAGATTGCTGGAGCCACATGTGGACTGAGGAACACAACAGTCAGGACAATGAGCTGCTCTGGAATCCACCCTGAGCCCTGGATGATCCTCACTGAGATGGCCCAGGGGCTACAGAATATTACAGCAGAAGATTTATCATTGATGGTCCTCCCCAGCCGTGACTCCCAGATGCCCCCGGACTGAACATTCTCAATCTGACCCCATGGACACACGGGGCAATACCGTCCCATTTGAAGAGGAAAGAAAACCCAGGTCTAATTTATGGAATATTTATTTCTCAAACCCTGTAGAATTGTTATTCTGAGTAACAAGAGCCTGCTGGTCATATTCATCAATACAGGGTTCCCAATGGCACTGGCTCACAAACAGCTGAGTTGAATTTCTTGGCCTGGGATCTTGCTGTGCCTAAGGGATGGGTGAGGGAATTTCCATCAGATTATTGTGTTCCCCAGTGTCCCTTCCTGCCTTCCTTATTTTCTCCATTTATTGGGAAAGAATTCCTTAGGACCCTGCATTCCTTCTGAAAGTACCCCTTCTGGACACAGTTGTAGAATTGCCCTCCTGCTCCAGAGACCTCATTACCCCCTCAATTCCCCCCTCTTGTTCCAGACCTTGAGGGTGGAGGTTAACACTTCACACACCTTTCCCTGAGGTTTCAACTCTGGCCATTCCCAAAGCACACATGAGACAGAGACTGAATCTTCATCATCTTTATTCCTTTTTCCAGATTGACATTGACAGAAAACAGACTGCAATTAACAGCCCAGACAGAGGAAGCCCCACAAATTCACAGCCACAATGGAGCTTGAGGAAAACACTTGTGAAGATTTTCTCAATGACATAAGAATCCTGTCCCTTTAAACAGTGAGAGAAGCTTAAATTGGAACTCGCGGCTGAGCAGGAAGGAGATCTGGTTTCCTGAAGCAGAGACTTCTGAGGTTCACATTGTTTTGTACAGCTGGCAGTTTTCAGTATCTTCGAGAGGTTTTACTTGGCATCACGAGTCTTCACTGTTCAATCAAACAGTCCCCAGACAGGGTCAGCATGGGGTTTGATACAGAGTAAAGCTTGATTTTGATGATCCCAATGACCTGCCTTAACCCTTGAACCTCAGAAGTGTCTCTGAACCAATCCCAAGAAGGAAGAGAGTTGAAATTCAGTGCTGACAATGACCTTTGTCCTGCCAGCTCAGCCCTGTTCTATTTAAAGTTGTGTCTCCTCTGTGGACTGTCTCAAACACTCTACACACATTCTGATCTCCTGATGCTCTTGCTGAGGGGAGAGGGGAGGGTCACGGGGTGAGGGCACAGGAGAAGCGAGCGTTGGACTCCCAGTCAGACCCAGAGAGGGTCAGCAGGCTGCTGACACTGTAGGTGCTGTCTGAAGCTCGCAGGTAGTTGCTGGTCTGAACCCCGTCCGAAATGACTGCACCGTCCTTCTTCCTCTGCACCTCCAGCTCATCGGGATAGAAGTGATTGGCAAGGCACACCAGGGTGGCAGTGCCCTTGGCATTGAACTGCTCCGGGGAGGGGGGCAGCAGGGTCAGCTTGGGCTGAGAGTTTTCACGGCCTGAAAGACAAGACAAACAATTTTAATCCCTGCCATTCAAAGGGATTTCAACTCTGAACATTCACTGGCAAAACAATCCATTTGAACATTTGTATTCAATACCTAACAAACCCCATAAAAGGACAGGGCCTTTGAAAATTGCTCTTGGGATGTGAGTGTCACTGGCAGGGCGAGCATTTATTGCCCATCCCTAATTGCCCCTGAGAGAGTGATGGTGAAAAAGAAGGGACAGTTTTGGATCATTCTTTTGGGAATGAATGTGGGCAGCTGGAAGAGCTCTCAATGGGGGAGCATTTGAGTGACAGTGATCAGAACTCAGTGAGATTGAGAGTAGGGATGGAAATGGAGAATCATGGAGCAAGTGGAAAAGTTTTCATTTGGGAACAAAACCATTTTACTAAACTGGGCAGGGATTGGGTAAAAGTGGCTGAAAGACAATATGCAGGGGGGAAATTAACCAGGACCTGAGGAAAGCACAGAGCTGACAGGATGAAATGTGTCCAAATGAAGTCAGGGAAATCCCAGTGATGTTTATTATCACAGAAACAACAAGAGAATGAAGGAATTTATGAGGCCCATTCGAGAGCAGGAAGGGAACTTGTGTGCGGTGGTGGGAGATGGAGCAATGGTTCCTTATGAAAACTTCCAGTCTGTTTTCACAAAAGAGAGGGATAAAGCAGAAACTGTAGTTGAGGAGGAGGACTGTGCAATATTGGAATGGCATCTTTCACATCTGAAAGACTCCCAGTTCATCCAAAGAAAAGAAAGATTCGTACTGTCCCAAAGACATTTGCAGACAGACTTGTTTGAAATGTGGTCACTGTTGTAATGAAGGAAATGTGCAAGCCAGATTGTACACAGCAAGATCCCACAAGTAACAATGAGCCAAGGAACATTTTGAGAGATGTTTGTTCAGGGATAAATATCAGCTTGAGTACGATTCAAAGAAAAAGTAACTGGAACAGTTGGATGGAAAATGAGAAAATGAAAGTTAAGGGAGAAGGTAGGAATACTGGTTAGTGATGGGATTGATTGTTACCAGAAAATAATAGGAAAGGGACAGAGTATTGTGAATGTCATATTGTACTGAGGGAACTTAAAAGTGCAAGGAAGCTCAATATAGAACAAACTTAAAGGCTTTGTCTCTTAATGCATGACCCATTCGGAATAATGTAGACAAGGTGGTACCACACAAACCAATGTAAATAAAGCTTCTGAGGAATTTAAACTAATTAAAGAAGGTAGGGACTCAGGACACTTTATTAAAGCATCCAGACCAAGTAATAGGATAGGGAGTAGGGAAAGAATCTGGAATCGAACTTGAGGCACCGTAGGGTGGAATGGTGGATCAGTGGTTAGCACTGCTGTCTCACAGCTCCGGAGACACAGACTCAATTCCAACTGACTGTCTGTGTGGAGTTTACACATTCTCCCCGTGTCTACTTGGGTTTCCTCCCATTGTCACAAAGAAGTGTAGGTTAGGAGGATTATCCATGGGTATTGTAGGGTGGGTGGGATGCTTTTTGCAGGTCAGTATGAGCTGAATGGCCTGCTTCCACACTGTAGGGTTTCTATGAATTCTAAAGGAGATAACTATGAGAAGGAGGCAGTCAGTGCATGACTGAGGGTGTTGTACTTCGATGCATCGAGTATATGAAACAAGGTAAATGAGCCTGTAGCGCAGGGACGTGGCTGCAAGGGGATCAGGACTGGGAACTAAATATCCAGGGATGCACATCCTATTGAAAGGAAATGCAGGGGGATAGAGTGTCAAGTGTGAAGGAGGAACTGAAGGTAATCCTTGTTAGACAGGAAATGGTCTTGGAGAAGCTGATGGTATCAAAACTTAATATGTCTCCAGGGCCTGATGCTCTGCAACTCAGAGTCCTTAAGAAAGTGGGTGTAGAAATAGTGGGCACATTGGTGATCATTTTCTGGCATTCTGTCGACTCTGACAGAGTTCCAATGGACTAGACAGTATCCAATATAACCCCACTTTTTAATAAAAGGAGGGAGAGTGAAAATGAGGAATTATACATGAGGAAAACACTGGAGTCAGTTATTAACGATACAATAACCGAGCATTTGGAAAGCAGTGACAGGATCAGTCCAAGTCAGCATGGATTTACGAAAGGAAAATCAGGCCTGACACATCTTCTGGAAGGTTTTGAGGATGTGTTCAGTTGCGAGTGGACAAGGCTGAATCAGTGGACAACAAAAACAAAAATTGATGAAAAATTTTGGCAGATCTGGCAGTATCTGTGGAGAACGATCAAAGTTAGAGTTTCAGATTGAGTGACCCTCCCTCAGAACCCAGTGGATATTGTGTATCTGGAATTTCAAAAGGCTTTTGACAAGGTCCCATACAAGAGATTAGTGAGTTACATTAAACCTCATGGTATTGGAGGTAATGTATTGACATGGAGAGAGAACCCGTTGGCAGATAGAAAGCAGAGAGTTGGAATAAATGGGTCCTTCTCAGAGTGGCAGGCAGTGATGAGTGGGGTACCACAGGATTCAGTGCTGGGACCCCAGCTGTTCACAATATTGATAAACGATATGGACAAAGGAATTGAATGCAATCCCTGCAAACTTGCAGATGACACGAAGCTGGGTGACAGTATGTGGTGTGAGGAGGATGCTAAGAGGCTGCAGGGTTACTTGGACAGGCTGGCTAAGTGGACAAGTGCTTGGCAAATGCAATATAATGTGGGTAAATGTGAGACTATCCACTTTGGTGGTAAACAGGAAGTCAGATTATTAATGAATGGTGGAAGTTTAGGAAAAGGTGAGGTGCAATGAGAGCTGGGTGTCATGTTGGAACAGTCACTGAAAGGGGGCATGCAGGTGCAGCAGGCAGTGAGGAAAGCTAATGGTATGTTGGCCTTCATAGTGAGAGGATTTGTGTATTGGAGTAAGGATGTCTTGCAGAATTAAAAAGGGCCTTGGTGAGGCCTCACCTTGAGTATTGTGTGCAGTTTTGGTCTCCTCGTCTGAGGAAGGACATTCTTGCTATTGAGGGAGTCCAGCAAAGGTCCGTGAGACTGATTCCTGGGACAGCAGGACTGACATATGATCGACTGGGCTTGTACACACTGGGATTTAGAAGAATGAGGGGAATCTCACAGAAACATGTAAAATCCTGATGGGATTTGACAGGCTTGATGCTGGAAGAATGTTCCCGATATTAGAGAAATCCAAAACTCGGGGTCAAAGATCACAAATACGGGCTAGGTTATTCAGATGTTGTGAACCTGTGGAATTCTCTACCACAGAAAGCTCGTGGGGCCAGTTTGTTAGACATATGTCAAGAGGGATGTGACACTTGCAGCTAAAAGGATCAAGGGATATGGGGGAGAGTGGGAATGGGATACGGAGGTTGCATAATCAGTCATGATCATATTGAACGGTGGTGCAGGCTCTCAGGGCTAAATAGCCTAGTCCTGCAGCAAGTTTCTATGTTTCTACGTTTCTAATGATCTGTAGATGGGCAGGTTGGGGTGTTGGGGAGCGGGTTTACTCTGTCAGTTAGAATTGAAATTACATCGACAGCAAGAGGAAATATAATGTTAGAATGCATAGAATCTGTGTGAGTCAACTTAAGAAACCACAAAGGAACAAAGATCCTGATGTGAGTTATGTACAAACCTCCTCGCAGTAATCGGGATGTGGGTCAGAAAATAAATCAGGAGATAGAAAACGCATGTAAGAAAGGGATTATTACAATAGTCATGGGGACTGCAATATGCAGGTGGACTGGGAAAGTCAGGTTGGGAATGGATCTCAAGGAAAGGAATTCATGAAATGTCTACGAGAGGCTTTTTTGGAACAGTTTGTGGTAGAGCCCCTAGGAAACAGGTAATTCCGGATTCGGTGATGTGTAATGAGACAGCCCTGATTGGGGAGCTGAAGGTGAATGAACCCTGAGGGGGCAGTGACCATAATGTGTTAGAATTCACCCTGCAGTTCGAGAGGGAGAAGCTGGAATTCGATGTAGTAATAGGAATTAATGAGCAAGTTAGACACAGGAGAGCCAATGGACATGATCTATTTGGATTTCTAGAAGGCCTTTGACAAGTTGCTACACAGGAGGCTGCTAAATAACATAAAAGCCCATGGGGTTTGGGGCCCGGTACTGGCATGGATAGAGAGTGGAAATAAATGGGTCTTTTGCAGGATGGCAGCTGGTGCCTCATGCAGTTCAGCAGGGGTCAGTGTTGGGACCTCAGCTATTCATGTAACAATTAATTATATATTAACGATCTGGGTAAAGGGACTGAGGGCATTGTTAGTAAATTTGCTGATGATACAAAGATGAGGGGAGGGACAGGCAGAGTTGAGGAAGCAGGGAGGCTGCAGAAGGACTTGGAAAGGCTCAGAGAGTGGGCAAAGAAGTGGCTGATGTAATACAATGTGGAAAAGTGTGAGGTTATGCACTTTGGTTGGAAGAATAGAAGCTCAAAGTGTTTTCTAAATGGGGAAATTCAGAATTCCCAAGTCCAAGGGGACTTGGAAATCCTCTTTCAGGTTACTCTGAAGGTGAACATTTGGTTCAGTTAGCAATGAGGAAGACAAATGCAATGTTATCATTCATTTCAACTGAGTTAGAATATAAGAGCAGGTATGTCCTGCTGAGGCTGTATGAGACTCTGGTCAGACTGCATTTGGAATATTGTGAACAGTTTTGGGACCTGTATCTAAGGAGGGATGTGCTTGCATTGGGGGAGGTCCAGAGGAGGTTTATAAGAATGACCTTGGGAGTGACAGCCTGGTCTGATGAGGAGCGGTTGAGGACTCTGGCTGTGGACTTGATGGAGTTCAGAAGGACATGGGGAGATCACATTGAAACTTACAGAATACTGAGAGGCCTGGATAGAGTGGACGTGGAGAAGATGTTTCCACAAGGAAGAGAAAATTGGGCCAGAGGGCACAGCAGCAGAGTTAAAGGATAACCCGTTGCTGTGGTGGTGAAGTCATTAGTGTATTTAGGATGGACATTGATAGGTTCTTGACTGGCAAGGCAATCAAACATAATGGGAAGAAGGCAAGACAATGGTCTTGAGAAACACATCAGCCATGACCAAATGGCACAGCAGACTTGATGGGGTGAATGGCCTAATTCTGATATTTTTGAAGAGACTCTGCAAAACCCAAGAACACTGAAAGCACTGGAGTGTGAGCCCTGCTGGAGCTGTTTGTCATCAGAACTTTGTCAAGACATAATCGGGGAATGGAGAGAGGTTCATCTTGTTCCGTGTGGGAACTTCAGGATACTTCCCAGCTCCAGGAATACCATGAGTACAGGAAGTGTGGTCAGTGACAGCAATTGGAGCTCCAGGTTTCGGAGCTTGGAGCAGCAGCTGGTGTCAGTGCGGAGTGTCCGTGAGGCTGAGAGCTCCGTGGAGAGCACGTTTCTAGATGTTGTCACTCTGCAGTTTCAGGGAATGCAGGGAGAGAGGGAATGGGGAGCAGCAGACAGTCCAAAAGGATCAGGCAGCTAGTACAGGAATCCCCTGAGTGCATCCCTCTCTCCAATTGGGATTCAGTTCAGAATCCTGATGAGAATGATGGTTCATCTGGGGAATGCAGCCGGAGTCAAGTCTATGGCACCACGGTGGTGGTGGGGGGCTCAGCTGTACAGGAGGGGGCACATGGAAGACTGGAAGAGCGATAGTGAGAAGAGATTCGAGAGTGAGGATAATCGATAGGTGTTTGTGCAGCTGCAGATGGAAATCCAGAATGGTGTGTTGTCTCCCTGGTGCCAGGGTCAAGGATGTCACTGAGCTGCTATAGAGCACCCTGAGGGGAGAGGGGGAACAGGCAGCAATCGTGGTCCACATCGGTCCCAGTGACAGAGGGAGGAAAGGGATGTAGTCCTGCAGTCAGAATTTAGGGAGCTCGGGAGGAAATTAGCAGCAGGAGCTCAAAAGTAGGAATCTCTGGATTACTCCCAGCGACCAATGCAAGTGAGAATAGGAATAGGAGGAAAAGACAGGTGAATGTGAGGCTGAAAAGATGGTCCAGGAGGGAGAGTTTGAGATATTGGACATTGGGAATGATTCCAGGGGAGATGCGACCTCTATAGACTGGATGGGTTGCTCCTGAACAGAGCAGGAATTGAGCTTCTTGTGGTGTGACTTGCTTGTGCTGTTGGAGAGGGATTAAACCAATTTGGCAGGTCTGAGGGAACCAGGAGGTAATATCAAGGAGGAACACCAAGGAAGACAGAATCCTGGGAGATAGATACACGAGAATAAGGAATAGTAACTTCTTGGGCAAGGTCAGAGTGAGGCAGAGAGTAATAAATTCTAAATCCGGTTGACTGTATGGGACTGCATACATGGACAACTGGTTAGTAAGGTTAGATCAAATGGGATCCAGGGAGAGCCAGCCAATTGGTGCAAAATTGGTTTGCTGGTTGGAAACAGAGTGGTGGTAGAAGGTTATTATTCAGACTGGAAGACTGTGACCAGCGATGTGGCATAGGATTGGTTCAGGGTTTGTCATTGTTCATCATTTATAGAAACAAATAAGATTGGGGAGTTACAGACACAGATTGCTTAGCAGAAATCTGATGTTGTTGCTGTAACAGATGAGGCTGAAATGAGAACAGGACTGGGTGTTCAATATTCCTGGATACAAAGCATTCAGGAAAGATAGGAAAGGGGGGAAAGAGTGAGAGGTGTGGGATTGGTTAAGGAGATCGGTGCAGAGCTCGAGAAAGAGGATGTGCCAGAGGGGTCAAGGACAGAATCGATTTGGTTCAAGATAAGGAACAAAAAGGTGCAATCAGTTTTTTCAGTGCAGTCTGTAGGTCACCAACTAATGGGAAGGATGGAGAGGAACAAACCTGGAAGGAGTTTACAGTGAAGTGCAAACATTAGGGGGACTTTAATTACCAGAATATAGAGTGGGATAGCAACAGTGTGAAGGGCAGAGAGGGCCAGAGTTGTGAGAGTGTGCTCAGGTGATTTTTATCCAACCGTATGTTTCCAGTCCAATGGGAATGGAGGCTCTGCTAGACCTGGATCTTGGGAATGAGGAGGCTCAAGCAGATCAAATGTCAGTGAGAGGACATTTAGAGAAGAGTGATCATTGTATCACATGGTTTAGGGAGACAGTGGAAAAGGACAAAGGACAATTCAGAGTAAAGTCAGGACCATGGATTGTATCCCGTGTATCACCTCCAAATGTCTCACACTTAGAAATTTCCATTTCTTGTTCAAACAAAATATGGATGAGTCACAAATCTAATATTTTACTGCAGTATTTCCAGTTGAGAAAGACATGGAAGTGAAGAAATTTGGGAAATAAATGTTGATGTCTTGAGAAGAGTCCTCATTACAGAAGAAGAGGTGCTGTAATCTGTTCTTAAAACTCATTAAAGTAGACCCAGGACCGGATCAGGTCTATCGCAGCACTTTGTGGGAAACTTGGGAAGAGACAGCGACGCCCCTTGCAGAGATGTTTGTATCATCAACAGCCACGGGTGATGTGCTGGAAGACTGGAGCTTGACTGATGTTGTGCTGTTAGTTAATAAGGTCTGCAAGGAATACCCAGGGAATTATAGACCGGTGAGTCTGATACCAGTGGGGAGTAAGTTATTGAAGGGATTTTGAAAGATAGGATCTACACACATTTGAAAAGACAAGGATTGATTAGGGATAATCCACATGGCTTTGTAAGTTGGAAATTGTGTCACAAATTTGATTGAGTTTTTTGAAGACATGACCAAGTTGATAACTGAAGGCAGAGTGGTAGACATTGTCTACATGGACTTTAGCAAGGCCTTTGACAAGTTACCACATGGACAACTGGTTAGTAAGGTGAGATCAAATGGAATCCAGGGAGAGCAAGCCAATTGGTAAAAAATTGGTTTGATGGTTGGAGACAGAGAGTGGTGGTAGAAGGTTATTGTTCAGACTGGAAGCCTGTGACCGCGATGTGGCAAAAGGATTGGTTCTGGGTTCATCATTGTTCGTCATTTATAGAAACTAATTGAATGAGAATATAGGAGGCATGGTTTGTGAGTTTGCAGATGACACCAAAGTTGGTGGCATAGTGGCAGTGATGAAGGCTATTTGAGAGTACATTTACATTCCCATATTGAGATAATAGGGAGGTGTTACATTTTGGTACAAAAACCAGGCCAGAGTTTACACAGTTAATTATGGGGCAATGGGGAGTGTTATCAAAGAGGGAGATCAAGGGGTGGAGGCCTATAGTGCCTTGAAACTGGAGTCACATGTAGGCAGGGTGGTGAGGAAAGCATTTGGTTACAATTGCCAGTCAGAGCATTGGGTATAGGAGTTGGTCAGGCCACATTTCTGGTCACGCTGCTATTGAAAGGATGTCATTCAACTGGAGAGGGTGTAAAAAGGATGACAAGGATGTCACCGAGACTGGAGGGTTTGAGTATAAGGAGAGGCTGGTTAGGTCTGGGCTATTTTCTTGGAAGGTCAGAGGCTATGAGGTGACATTTTAAAGGTTTATAAAATCATAATGGGCATAGATAAGGTGACTAGTCAAGGTCTTTTCCCCAGGGAGGGGAGTCCAAAACTAGAGGGCAGAGGTTTAAGGTGAGAGGGGAAAGATTCAAAAGGGACCTGAGGTGCATCTCTTTCACATAGAGGGCAGTGCGTGTATTGAATGAACTGTGAGAGGAAGTCGTAGAGGCGAGTCTGATTATAACATGGAGAGGAAAGGTCGACAGAAATTTTAGCCACATGCAGGCAAATAGGACTACAGGGAATAGATAAGGTGACTATTTCATGAAGGATGTTAAAAAAAAAGTGGAAGTTTCAAGGATGAATAATGCCAGTTATGAAAATAGAACAGAGAAATTTGGACTGTCTTCCTTGGAGAAGAGAAGGCTGAGAGATGTGTTTGAGGAATGCAACATCAGGAGAGGTCTGGACAGAGTAAACAGGGAGAAAATGTTCACAATTTAGAAAGGATTGAGAGGAGAGACCACAGATTGAAAGTAATTGGTAAAAGAAACAAAAGTGAGATGAAGAAAACCATTTTCAGCCAGTGAGTGGTTAAGGTGTGGAATGCACTGCCTGAGAGTGGGGTGGAGGCAGCTTCAATGAAACATTCTGAAGGGAATGAGACTGTTATTTGAAAAGGAACAATGTGCAGGGTGACAGGGAGAAGGCAGGAGAATGACACTCAGTCAATTGCTCATTCAGAGAGCTGGTGCAGACAGGATGGGTGGAATGGCCTCCTTGTGCACAGTAACAATTCTGTGATTGTGTGGTTGAGCAGAGTTAAAGCTGGGGGAGGTGGGAGCTCGGTGTCTCACTGTGCTGCTGCTGCTGCTGCTGCTGCTGCTGAGGTCAGTGAGATCAGAGACTGGGACAGGGAGCCAGAGCTCACATCAAACTCTGCCCATGTCTGTCACACTGAGATTGGCAGGAGGCTACTCACTGATTTCACTCCATGCTGCAGGAATGGGACCACAGGCTGCAAATGGACAGAGCCCCTCCACATGGTGAGTAAAACTTACTGACTTATATCTTGCTGAGTAATGGAACTAAAGAAATCCAACTGGACACCCTGTTAGACACAGTGCTCCTCAAACAACCATTTCATTCACTGCAGCTTCCCACTAACACCTGCAGCATTTCAGCATTTGTGTTTTAGAAAGTGTGTTTCAGTATTGAAAGGATTAATAACAGAGGATTGAGGTTTACTTACTCAGTCTGAGCTTGGTTCCTTTACTGAACGTAAGCTCCCAGTGCAGGGGCTGTACAAAAATCTCTGGTCTCTGCTTCCCTCTGTCACTCTCACCCTCTTCCTTTTCTCTCTGTCGCTCATTCACTTTCACCTTCTCCCTGTCCCTCTCTGTCTGTCACTTCCTCTCACCTTCTCACTGTCTTTCTCACTGTCACTTATGTCTTCTTTTATCTCTGTTTTTCTCAAACTATTTCTCTCTTTCTGTTGAGTCCCTGTCTCTCTGTCTGGGCTGTGTCCAGCTGGGCTTGGGAGGTTTGTGAACTTTATTTTTCAAAGTTCACCCTTGCAATTGCTCTTCACATGTGCTCATAAGTGTAATAAGGAAACTCAAGGCTTTAAGTGAGCAGTGACTACCACAGGGACTGAATAGTGACAAGCCTGGCATGGAGCTAATTTATTAAGTTTTGTTTACATATAACTGTGACTGTGTGTCATTATTATATATTATGTATGGTTGTGGAATGTGTCAGCACAGGAGGTGGGTCTGAGTGTCTATTATTATATATTATATATATCAGTGGGATGTGTCAGTACAGGCAGTGGTGCTGTGTGTATTGAGGTTTTTGTATGGCTCTGTATCACTGCACCAAGGCCAGCTCCAACTTTGCTGACAGTAATAGTCAGCGACATCCTCATTCTGAACGTTGCTGATTGTCAGGGTGAAGTGTGTGCTGGACACTTCTGTCCCGGTGAATCTGTCGGAGACTCCTGTGTATCGTGCTACTGCATTGCAGATCAGGAGAGAGGGTTTCTGTCCTTCTCGCTGCTGGAACCATTCAACATCAGTCGTGGTACTCTGACTGGATTTACAGGTGAGTGTTGCGGTCTGGCCCAGTCCCACTGACAGCACCAGGGGAGACTGGGTCATGATGATGTCTCCGCTGATACCTGAGGGGTCAGAGAGAAACACAGTGAAGTCAGAACTGTCACAAAAAAAGACTGTCAAATGAGAAATTGTTGAAGACACTGAGCATTTTTCCTTCAATCACAATGAAGTGAAATGGAGAGTTAAAGATTCAGATTGGAAGGAGAAATTGCTGATGTACTTGTGACACAGAATGCCAGGGGCCAGATCAGCTGGATGTGTGAAATCATGGTGTGTGCTCCTGTCCCTGGGCCTGGTTCCTGATAAACTCTCCCTTCACTGGGCTCTGCTTTATAAAGCTGCAGCCTGAGAGAGTCTGACTGGGTGTTCCTCAGTATGTAAATGGCATCAGGCAGAGAGAGCCACGTCAGCCCCTCACACTTCCTCTTCTCTCTCTCTCTCTCTCTTGCTCATCCTTACGAACTTCCTCCCTCGCTTTTCCCTTTTTCCTCTTTCTCCCCTTTCTCTTGTATATGTTCCTGTCATTCATTGACTTACTCCTTCTTTTTCTATTTCCATTTCCGACTCTGTCCTCTCCCAATTATATAACCACTTCTATCTTTCCCTTTTTCCATGTATGTTTGACACTCTGTTTATCTTCCTTTCCTTCTTTGTTGGTTGATCTCTCTCTCTCTTATCATCCATTGCTCTCCTTCACTTATCTATCTACCTGTTTCCTCACTTGTTCTCTCCTCATAACCTCAATCTCTCATTCTCTCACTCTCTCTTTGTCTCTGTCCCTCCCACCTGTCACTCTCTAATTGATCTCTATAGCAGGCGCTATTCCGGGACATTGGAACACTGAGTCCTGGGGTAGCAGTTAAATGCCTTGCACTCTCACTCAATCTCACAATGTGAACCTTTCTTTCTCTCTCTCTCTCTTTCTCTCTGTGTGTTTTCTGTCCCTCTCTCAATCAGAAGCTCAATGACATGAACAGCATTTAACAAATCTATCCAGCTCATCAATGATCTAACAATACTAATCCCAGCTTGGCGTTGAGGGAGAGGATCAGCCATGATCATATTGAATGATAGAGCAGCCTCACAGGGCGAAACCCGAACCCTAACCCTAACCCTAACCCTACTCCTGCTCCCTGTTTCTATCTTTGTATGCCTGTGTTATCTTCAATCTGCCCCTGGGTATTGATTCCTCTACTTATGGAAAAATTGCCATCCTGTCCACTCTAACTCTGCCCCTTATAATCTTATAGACCTTTAGCAGGTTCCCTCTCAACCTTCACTGCTCCAAGAGAAACAATCGCAGCCTTTCCAATCCTTCCTTATAGCTCAGACCCTCCAGGCCAGGCAGTAGCCTGGGAAATCTGCTCTGCACCCTCTTGAATACAGTCATATCCTTCTCATAATGCGGTGACCAGAACCTGTCTGTCAGTCTGTCTGTCTATCTCTCTCACTCGATTCCCTTTACCCCTAGTCTCACACTCACTCGATCTTTTTCTCTCTCCTTTCTATTCTTCTCTCTCAGTCATACTGTCTCATACCCAATCTCTCTCTCTCTCTCTATTCTTCAACCTTACCATCTCTATCTCCCTCTATTTTGCTCTCTCTCTCTCTCTCTCTACCTTTACTCATTTTACATTGCCTCAGACTCTCTCTGTCCCTTTCTCTCTTTCACACCCTGTCCTTCTATCTCTATCTCTCTGACTGTCTCTCTCTCTCTCACACACACACACTCCCTGCCTCTCTCTTTCTCAGAATGTCCCAGTTGGCAACATTTAAATACAGGGTAAATCTCCCTCTGCTCTGCCTCACTAATGGATGTTAACTCTTCACCCCAGAAGCATGTCTTTTCCTGGAGTAAGGCCCCATTTCTCACATTGACTAGGCATCAGCCTGTCTCAGGAAGATGGACAGATTCTTGTCAAATGAAAGGCAGTTCTGTGCTGTTGGCCTATTCTCACTGGGGACTGGTTTGGATACAAACCTCATTCCATGAAAGCCCAGCAGAGAGAGGAGATCCTCAGGTCATCAGTGTGAGCTGGAGGGACAAGACAGGCTCTGACCCATTGATCCATCCACAATATTGTCCAATCCCTTCCCTTCTCCTTCCCCTTTCACAGTCAGGTTCTGGGATGAAGCCAGGACCATCACACAACTACAACAGAAAGGAACTGAGGCCCACACCTACCATGGTGTCCATGACCCATTGGGACCCTCCAATAGTGAACAGGAAACATGGAATTCATTCCAACTGGTCCATCAAATACAGACCATTAAACATGGGCCTCTTTGCCACTGAACTCTCTCATGGAGATGAGTAAATATGGGCCTTCTTCCCACTGAATACTCCAACAGAGATGAGTGAACATGGATCTTATTCCTGTTGGGCCTTCCAATAGAAACCAGGAAAGAAATGCCTCCATTTCATTGAACTCTCCAGTAAATATGGACCAGTTTCAAACTGGACCCTACAACAGAGACCAGTAAACATGCGACTTGTTGCAACTGGATCCTCCTGTAGAGACCATTTAACATGGATCACATTGTCGTAGCAAGATTGGAACTTCGGAATGAGGAGCAGGAATAGGTAATTCAGCCCTTCAAGCCCATTTGCCGTTTAACATGACCATGGCTGATCTTATCCTCATCTCCGCTTTCCAGACTGCTCCCTATTGCCCTCTATCCTGCTTTTAATCAGAAAGATATCTATTTCTTTCTTCAATCTGTTGATTGATTCTGCCTTCACTGCACTCTGGGGGCAGTGACTTCTACAGATTCACAACACTCTGAGAGAAGGAGTTACAATAGAACAGAATCCCTACAGTATGGAAACAGGCCATTCGGCCCAACAAGTCTACAACGACCCTTGAAAGAGCATTCCACCCAGACCCATTCCCCCTACCCTTTCCCTGTAACCCTACATTTGCCATGCCTAATGAAACGATCCTACACATCCCTGGACACTATGGGTAATTTAGCATGGCCAGTCCTCCTACGTTTAACATCTTTAGACTATGGGAGGAAGCCGGAGCCCCCAAGTGAAACCCATGCAGACAGGGGGAGAATGTGCAAACTCCATATATTTGCCTGAGGGTGGAATCGAACTTGGGTCCCTGGCACTGTGAGGCAGCAGTGCTCACCACTGTACCACTGTGCCACCTGTAGTTTCTCCTCATCTCAGTTTTGAACCTACCTCCTCTCACTCTATATCTATGACCTATTGTCCGAGACTGGCCCACAAGTGAGAACATCTGTTCCATGTCTGCCTTATCAATCCCCTTTAGCATCTTATATAGCTCACTCAGATCTCCCGTCATGCGACTAAATTCCAGTGAGTACATGCCCTAGCTATTCAGCCATTCCTGTACGACAGCCCTCTCATCCCGGGAATCAGTCTGGTGAACATCCTCTGAACTGCATCCAGTGCCACCACATCCTTCACCAAGTAAGGAGACCACAATTGGACACAATGCTTCAGATGTGGTCTCACCAATGCCTCACAGAATTGTAACAATATTTCTTTATTTCTGTAATCCAGTCCTTTTATAATAAATACCAAGATTCCAATTGCTGCAAGAAATACCAACATTCCAATTCCATGGGACTCAATTGGAACCTCCAACAGAGATCAGTAAACATGGGCCTCCATCCCACTGGAATGTCCAATGAACAGCAATAAGCCTGAGCTTCTTTCCCACTGGATCCTCCAGTATTGGAGCTTCAAACCCTGCATCCTCTCCATCACATAGGTCTCTTATTTCAAACTCTACAACATTGTTTGCCTCTGCACTACATCATCCCCTTGACCACAGAAATCCTGATTCCTGCTCATCCCACCTCGAAACTCCATGATTCCGATGTCCTTTCTCAGCTTACTCCATTTGTGTTCCATAAATTCCAAATTGTCTGAAATGGAGTGGCCCCTTCCCTGCCTCACACGTAGGAGGAGATGGACAGATTTTATATAAGTAATGAGTTGAAACATTCTGGAAAGTGAATGTGGTCAGAATTGATCAAACTGATGATGGCTCCTGCAGTTGAATATCCTGCTGGCAAGCTCCAGCCTTTTACACACAGAATGGGGAAGTGTGTATGGTAGGGTATATATTGTAGCGCTCCATGGAACTATCCCTTAGCATCAAGTGTCCCTCAGGAGGGGAGAGGGAATGTTCAGGGTCCTGAGCTCCATTTCCCAGCCCAGGCAGTTTGTCTCCCAATGAATGAATAAGACGCCAATTTTGAGCCCAGGTTAGGGAAACGTCTCTGCTGTGGACCCAGGTTTACAACAGGCAACTAGAGATTGAGCTGAAAAGGAAAGGTTTGCTGGGTTATGGAGAGAGAGGGGCAGTGGGATTAATTGGACCACTCACAGACATGATGGGCTGAATGGCCTCCCCCTGTGCTTGGGGGAGCAGATTTCAGATTGGATTAAGAAGGAACTTCTTCACCCAGAGGGTTGTGAATCTATGGAATTCCCTGCCCAGCAGAGTTGTTGAGGTTTCCTCAGTAAATGTTTTTGAAGCTAAGGTGGATATTTTTTGAACAGTAAAAGAATTAAGGTGAGGGGGTGGGTAGGGGGAGCTGAGGCCAGGAAAAGATCAGCCATGATCTTACTGAATGGTGGAGTGGGCTTGAGGGGCCAGATAGCCTACTCCTGCTCCTAGTTTTAATATCCTTATGTACTGTCAGATTCCAGGGAGTGCAGACAGTTCAGTTTTCTCCTGTCTCAGTAACAAACGTTCAGCTGCTCCGAGCACCTTCTTTCACTTCCTCTCTTGGTGAAGTTTCAACCTGGTGAGCTGACAGTCTTTGCAGTTATTTTTTACACCGGGGCTTTCTGCTGTGGTCAGAATCTCTAATAATAAATGTCCAATCAGTGACAATCACAGCAGCTAAGAGCAGTCAGGACTGAGGAGCCAGGCTCACTGGGAAACTCATTGGGAAGATCAAATCCATCCTTTGCAGATCCCACTAAAAACTTCATTCCTCTCGCTGAGAACTGTCTGCTGCTCAACCAGACTCTTTACAAAAACGGAATAGTTCTAAAAAAGGTTCACTTGACCAAAATGTTAACTCTGCTTTCTCTCCACAGATGATGCCAGACCTGCTGAGCTTTTCCAGCAATTTCTGTTTCTGTTTCTCATTTACAGCAACCACAGCTTTTTCAGCTTTTATTTAGTATCAGACTCCTTGCTATCTTGGCCTTATCTTTGAGGCTGATCTGAGCCCCAAATCCTCCATGTCACAAAGATCACCCACTGAAAATCTCTTTGCTTTGGGACTCCAAACATGATCAATCCAATGTTGTTCTGGCCCACATCACAGCCACTGCCCTCTGTAAACTTCAGCTCATCCAAAACTCTGCTGCGCGTATCCAAACTTGCACCAAGCCCCATCCCCATCCCCCATCATCCTCGCTAACCGACATTGGCTCCCAGTCCAACAACATCTCGATTTACAAATTCTCATCCTTATTCTCAAACCCTACCTGTCCTTCAACCCTCCCTATCTCTGTAACCTCCTCCTAGCTGCCTCATTCAGTGTGGTTAGCAATCTTGCATATATGGCTGTCTAATCCTTTATGCACATCATTGAGAGATATTGTGAAACACTGAGGTCCCAGCACAGATCCCTGGGGACACCACTATTCACATCTTGCTCATTGGAGAGCACACACATTATCCTTCCTCTCTGTCTCCTGCCTCCAAACTAATTCCTGACCCAAGGCAAATGTGTTTTCTCAATCAATATGTTTCCATGTTGATGAATAGTCTCTCAAACAGTGAAACTAGGAGCAGGAGTAGCCCTTGGAGCTTGTTCCGCCATTCAATATGACAATGACTGATCATCCAACACAATCGCCTGTTCCCACTTTGTCCCCGTAACCTTTGAACCCTTCCACCCTGAGAACTATATCGTGCCCTTTCTCGAAAGCATTCAATGGTTTGAGCTCAATTTCTTTCAGTGACAGAAACTTCCACAGGCTTCCCATTCACTGAATGAAAACATTTCTCTCCATCTCAGCCCTACATGGCCTTTCCTGTATCCTTAAATTGTAATCTTTGGTTCTGGACTCCCCAGTTATCAGGAACATCCTGCCTTATCCTGTTAGGATTTTTGAGTTTTCAATGTGACCCCCCCTCAATCTTCTAAACTCCAGTGAATATAATCATAACCGATCCAATTTTTCCTCAGATCTAAGTGCTGTCATCCCAGGAATCAGTCTGGTAAACCCTTGCTGCCCTCCCTCCACAGCCAGAACATCCTTCCACAGATAAGGAGAACAAAACTGCAGGCAATAGAATCATAAAGTTACACAGTACAGAAGAGGCCCTTCAGCCCATTAACTGTGTACCAGCCAAACGACACTAAACTTACACCATTCCCACTTTCCAACACGTGGCCCATAGCTTTAAATGTTACAAAATTTCAAGTGTTCATCCAAGTAGTTTTTAAAGTTTGAGAGATTTGCCACCTCACCTACCATCCCAGGCAGTGCAAACCAGACCCCCACGACCCTCTGAATGAAAACCTGCTCTTCAAATCCCCTCTAAAGCTCCTGTCTTTCACATTGAATGTGTGCCAACTCTGAGTAAGGGGAAAAGCTGCTTTCTATTCATTTTGCCCATTCCCTTCGTACCCTTATACACCTCTATCAGGTCCCCCTTCCACCTTCTCTGCTTCAAAGAAAACAATCCAAGCTTATCCGGCCTCTCTTCATCACTGAAATGCTTCATCCCAAGCAACATCCTGGTGAATATCCACTGCACCCCCTCCAGTACAATCCCATCCTTCCGATCGCGTGGTGACCAGAAACTGCACACAGTACCCCAGCTGTGGCCTAACCAAAGTTCTGTATAGCTCTAACATATCTTCCCTGGTCTTCTCATCTATACCTGAAATGATAAAGGCAAGTGTTCTGTCTACCTTCATAAATACCTTATTCATCTGTTATATCTTCCAAAGTTCATCACCTCACATTTATCAGGGGTAAGTTCCATCTGACACTGATCTGCCCATCTGACCAATCCAGTTAGATCCTCCTGTAACCTAAGACCTTCTTCCTCACTGCCAACCATCTGCCAAACCTTGTGTCATCTACAAACTCAGTCACCATCCACTCACCCCCACCCCTCACCTCTCACATTCTCATCTTCATTGTTTCAATACATCCTGAAAAATAAGGGACCCAGCACTGATCCCTGTGGTATCCCACTGCACACTGGGCCCAGTCACACAAATAACTTCTTGCCTCCACCTTCTGTCTCCTGTCACTGAACCATTTTTGGTTTGAATATTCCAGGTGTGGTCTCACTACGTCCCCATACAATTACAGCAAGACATCCCTGCACCTGTATTCAAATCCTCTCACTATGAAGGTAACGTATCATTTACCTTCTTCACTGCCTGCTGCACCTGCACACTGACTTTCAGTGACGGGTATACACAGACACCCAGGTCTTATTGCACCACCCCATTCCCAATCTATCACCATTCAGATAATAATCTGCCTTCCACTTTTTGCTACTAAACCGGGTAACCTCACATTTAACTTCATTGTATTTCATCTGCCATCACTCAACATCTCCAAATCACACTGAGGTATCTCTGCATCCTCCTCACAGCTCCCCCTCCCACCCAGCTTTGTGTCATCTGCAAACTTGGAGATATTACTCTTAAGTTCCCTCATCTAAACCATGAACAAATATTGTGAATAGCTGGATCCAGGCCCGTGGTACCCTTTCAGAAAAATTCCAGTTTATTTTTACTCTTTTTTTCCTGCCTGCCAACCAGTTCTCTATCCATGTCAGTACACTGCCCCCAGTCCCAGGAATCTTAATTTTTTATGCTCTCTTCTGTGGGACTTATTAAAAACCTTGTAAACGTTCCGAATATACCACGTCAATTGCCTCCTTCTTGTCAAATTCGCTCTTTACATACTCAAGCAATTCCAGTCAATTTGTTAAGCATGATTTCCCTTTCCACAAACCATGCTGACCCTGTCTAATCCTGTCACTGTCTTCCATGTGCGCAGTGATTAAATCTTTCATAATAGACTTGAGTATTTTCAGGCTGATTGGTCTAAGATGTCCAGTTTCTCTCCCCCTCCCATTTTAAATAGTGATGTTACATTAGCAACTTTCCAATCAGTGGGAATTATTCCAGAATGTATAGAATCTTGAACATCAATGTTTCCAAACGTTTTGGGCATTTTCTGAAGTAATCTGAGGTGTAGATTATTGGATCCTGTGGATTTATCAGAATTTAATCCCATAAATTTTCCAAAACCATTTCCCTCATAAAGCTAGTTTTCTTCAGTTCTGCTGTCAGTCTATACCCTGTCATCCCAAAATGTTGAGAATGTATTTGAGTTTTCCATTGTATACAAAGATCCAGAATGCAACAAATGCAGAAATTTCCTTTGCTCTTGTTGTCAGTGGTACTTTTAACAAATCAATTTTGGATAAGAATGACACACTACCTATCCTATCAATGCAATCTCCTGACCTGGGAATAGGGTACAAATCCATCTTTGTGACTCCATTCACTTTCCAACTGTCTACACAGAATCTAATTGAAACATTTGGTTTCAGAATCAACACTACAAGAGAACTCCAATTACTCTTCCAGTTCAATCAGGGTACCCTGTCTAGTTTATGATCAGTAATTTGCTGATTTTTAGGTGGTTTGAATCAACCCCAGATCCCTGGTTCTGCCACTTGATTTATTTAAAAATGTCAAATGAAGAAGGCAGTAGATGGGTGTTTCAGGGCAAAAGAATTTCTGCGTTTATTCAATACAAAAGGTAAGTATAATACAGGAGCAAATGCAAATGTAATAATCAGTGAAATTAACAGTATCCATTATACAGAGAACAGCAATTAAATGCACTCACAAATTAAACACTGGTTAAACACTATTAGAAGCTAGAATGGAAACGTGTGGCACTGGAAAAGCACAGCAGCATCTGAGGGACAGGAGAATCGACGATTCAGGCATTAGCTCTTCATCAGGAAGGATGAGGGAGTGGAAGGGGGCTGAGAGATAAATAGGAGGGTAGGGCGGGGGGTGGAGGAAAGTAGCTGGGAAGGGGATAGGTAGATGCAGGTGGGGGTGGAGGTGGTAGTGATAGTTCAGAAGGGATGGTGGAGCAGATAGGTGGGATGGATGATGGAAAGATAGGAAAATTCAAGAGGGTGGTGTCTAGTTGGAGGATTGGATATTCGTTGGTGGGTGCGGGGAGGGGAGATAACAAAACTAGTGAAAACAACATTGATGCCGTGTGGTTGGGGGGTCCCAAGGTGGAAAATGAGGCATTCTTCCTCCAGACATGGTGGCTCAGTGGTTAGCACTGCTGCCTCACAGCACGAGGGACCCAGGTTCGGTTGCAGCCTTGGGCTGCATTCGTCAGAGGGAAATGGGTCTGGGTGGGTTACTCTTCGGAGAGTCGGTGCCTTTTTGGGTCAAAGGGCCTGTTTCTAACTTCTAGGGAACCTAATCTAATCAAAATGTGTAGGTTAGCTGAACTGGCGATACTAAATTGCTCATAGTGTCATGTGCATTAGTCAGGGGTAAATATAAGGTAGGGGAATGAGTCTGGGTGGGTTACTCTGCGGAGGTTGGTATGGACATATTGGGATGAAGGGCCTGTTTCCATACTGTAGGGAATCTAATCTAATCCAATCAGACGTCGAATGGCTTGGAGTTGGCAGTGGAGGAGGCCCATGACTTGCATGTCCTTGGCAGAGTTGGAGGGGGATTTGAAGTGTCCGGCCACAGGGTGGTGGGGTTGTTTGGTGCATGTGTCCCAGAAATGTTCTGCAAGTTATCCTTCCCAACATTCCTGATGAAGGGCTTCTGCCGAAAGCATCGATTCTCCTGCTCCCCGGATGCTGCCTGACCTGCTGCGCTTTTCCAGCACCTCACTTTCCGACTCTGATCTCCAGCATCTGCAGTCGTCACTTTCTACAATTATAAGCAAAACAATTTGAATCACACAAACTTTAATCAGGCTCCCTACCCTTGGGGTCCCAATGCACTGTCACCAGCCTCCATCCCCTCCCTGCGAGCTCAGAGGGAAACTTTGGGGTCTCAGGATTTTCAGCTCAGCACCGAGGAAAATACAGGTTTAAAATGTGTCCTGTTGGTGAGGTTCTCACTGTCGGTTCTCTTGGCTCAGGACAGGTCTGTAAGAAAGTGAGGAATGCAGATACTGGAGATCAGGGTCAAGAGTGCTGTGCTGGAAAAGCGCAGCAGGTCAGGCAGCATCCGAGGAGCAGGAGAATCAATGTTTCGGGCATAAGCCCTTTATCAGGAATAAGACCTGTGGGCTGGGGGCTGAGAGAAAAATGGCATGGGGGTAGGGATGGAGTGAAAGTATCTGGGAATGTGATTGGAACAGGCCTGTCTCTGGAAGCTCTTGTTCAGATCGCGTTTGGTTGGTGTTCCCGCTCTCGGGTGTCCTTTGTTGCGATGATGCTCTTGGTTTGGTTTCTGGATGCAGATTCTCTGTTCAGCCTCTGTCGTTCTTGGTTCTGAAGCTGTTTGTTGGGGCTTGCTGAAGCTGTTCCTGCAGAAACTTGTTGTTGAAAAGGCTCACCCGCAGATTAGTGCTGGCTGTTATACAGACTGTGTGCCCCGTTATCTCCCCTCAGATCTGTGTTGGCCAATGTGTTTCTGGTGTTCCCTTTGGGGTCAGTTGGCTTCCTGACAGTTAAGAGTATTGTGAATGTATCTTGATTGATGATGAATGCCCAATATCCCTGTGAATAAATATTGATTGTGTTGAATGTCCAGTATCTGTACAGGTTCAAAATGTTTGTGTTAGTAGGCCAAGGTGTAAAAGTGAGGTTCAGTCTGGAGAATGAGGTCTGGTTGGTGTCTCTTTAAGGATTGAGGTGTGAACTGGGATTCCAGGCAGAACAATGGTTCCAGGCAGCCATCTCCGTGTCTCTGTGTTTCCCCCGAGCTCAGGCCAGCTGCCTCTTTATTTTTAAAAGATTTTTAAAAATCCAGGGGTTTAAATAATAGGGAATTTTGCTCAATCCTACACGGGAGAACTCCAATTACTCTGACAGTTCAATCAATTGATACTCCAACAAATATTGAGCTTCCTTTGTTACTTTGGCTTGTTTCTCTGGGTTTAACCAAAATGGGTTTTGTTTTATTGGGTCTGAATTACTTACATCCACGTCATGTTTGATTAATGTGGAACATCTAAGTGTATCTTTTAAAGACCATATATCAGTGCGGAATGTGGCCATTCAGCCCATCAAGTCTGCTCTGCAATTCCATCACAGTTGATTTGTTTGTCAATCCCATTCTCCTGCCTTCTCTCTGTTACCTTTGATCCCCTTACTAATCAAGAACATATCTATCTCTGTCTTAAATACACTCAAGGACCTGGCCTCCACAGCATTATGCGGCGATGATTAATCCACAGATTAACCACTCTCTGGATGAAGAATCTCCTCCTCATCTCACTTCCAAAGGATGGCCCCTTCTGAGGCTGTGCCCTCAGGTCCTAGCCTCTCTACCAAGTGGAAACATCTTCTCCATGTCTCCTCTATCCAGGCCTCTCTGTATACTGTATGTTTCACTGAGATTCTCCCTCATCCTTCTAAACTCCATCGAGTGCAGACCGAGTACAGGCCTCAACCACTCCTCATACAAACTTCTTTGTATTCTCTGAGCAGTCTCCCTCTGTCCCTCTGTTAATCTTTCTCCAGATACAAAAATACAGTGTCTGAATTCTCTAATGCCTTTGAGTTTGTTCACCTCACAGGAGAAAGTTCACTTTGGGAATTGTCCAATTCTCTTTGGTTCTCACAGTTTTTCTCATCCCTCTCTGCTCCCTCACTGTTTGACACACCTGTACACAACTGAATGGTTTCTCAAACACTAGGAGAGGAATTAAGGATCCTGCTTTCATCACGTGTTTACCTGCAACTCGACAAGTTATTTTTATTTATTCATTTTGTGGAATGTGTTTTCAGCGCTGGATGGTCAGCATTATTGCTCATTCCTAGTTGCTCCTTGAGAAGGTGTGGGGAGCTGCCTTTTTGAACTGCTGCAGTCCACCTGCTGTGGGCTGACTGTCAATGCCATTATGGAGGGAATTCCAGGATTTGGAGCCAGCAACAGTGAAGGAAAGCAATATATTCCAAGTCAAAATGGTGAGTGGTTTGGAGGGGAACTTGAAAGTGGTGCTTGGAACTTGAAAATATATCGGCTGCCTTTGTCCTTCTAGATGGAACTAGTCGTGTGTCTTGAAGGTGCTGTCTGAGGATCTTTGGCAAATTTCTGTAGTGCATCTTGTAGATGGTACACACTGCTGCTACTGAGCGTTGGTGGCAGACGGCGTGGTTGCATGTGGATGCAGTGCCAAACAAGTGGGCTGATTTGTCCTGGATGGTGTTAAGCTTCTTGGGTGATATTGGGGGCTGCACACATCCAGGCAAGTGGAGAGTACTCCATCACACTCCCAACTTGTGCTTTGTAGATTGTGGACAGGCTTTCAGGAGTCAGGAGGTGAGGTACTTGCCGCAGTATTCTTAGCCTCTGACCTGCTTTTATAACCACAGTGTTTATTTGGTGAGTCCAGCTGAGTTTCTGATCAATGGTAACTCCCAGGATGTTGATAGTGGGGGATTCAGTGATGGTCACACCACTGAATGTCAAGGGGCAGTGGTTAGATTGTCTCTTATTGGTGATGGTCATAGATTGGCACTTGTGTGACATGAATGTTACTTGCCACTTGTCAGCCCAAGCCTGGATATTGTCCAGATCTTATTGCATTTGGACACGGACTGTTTCAATATCTGAGGAGTCGAAAATGGTGCTGAACATTGTGCAATCATCAGTGAACATTTCCATTTCTGACTTTATGGAGGGAAGGTCATTGATGAAGCAACTGAAGGACACGACCCTGAGGAGCTCCTCCAGAGATGACCTGGAGCTGACATGACTGACCTCTAACAACCATGATCATCTTCCTATGTGTCAGGGCTGATGCTAACCACCAGAGAGTTTGCCCCCAATACCCACTGATTCCAGTTTTGTTCGGGCCTCCAACCATTTCTTGACATCATGTGGAGTGAATCGAATTGGCTGAAGACTGGTATCTGAATTAGTGGTGCTGGAAGAGCACAGCAGTTCAGGCAGCATCTGAGGAGCAGTAAAATCGACATTTTGGGCCAAAGCCCTTCATCAGGAATAAAGGCATAGAGCCCAAAGCGTGGAGAGATAAGCTAGCGGGCGGAGGGGTGGGGGGGGGGGGGGGGGGGGGGGGGGGGTGGGGGGGATGGGGAGAAAGTAGCACAGAGTACAATAGATGAGTGGGGGAGGGGATGAAGGTGATAGGTCGGGGGTGGGGGGAGGGTGGAGTGGGTAGGTGGGAAAGAAGATAGGCAGGTAGGACAAGTCAGGACAAGTCACGGGGACAGTGGTGAGCTGAAAGTTTGGAACTGGGGTGAGGTGGGGGAAGGGGAAATGAGGAAACTGTTGAAGTCCACATTGATACCCTGGGGTTGAAGTGTTCTGAAGCAGAAGATGAGGCATTCTTCCTCCAGGCATCTGGTGGTGAGGGAGCAGCGGTGAAGGAGGCCCAGGACCTCCATGTCCTCGGCAGATTGGGAGGGAGAATTGAAATGTTGGGCCACAGGGCGGTGAGGTTGATTGCTGCCAGTATCCCGGAGATGTTCCCTAAAACGCTCTGCTAGGAGGCGTCCAGTCTCCCCAATGCAGAGGAGACCGCATCGGGAGCAACGGATACAATAAATGATATATCCTCTCCCCCACTCTATGCTCCTTTCTCCCCACCCCCACCCTCCTCTAGCCTATCTCTCCACGCTTCAGGCTCTCTGTGTATATTCCTGATGAAGGGCTTTTACTCCTCCTCGGATGCTGCCTGAACTGCTGTGCTCTTCCAGCACCACTAATCCAGAATCTTGTTTCCAGCATCTGCAGTCATTGTTTTTACCACCTTGAAGACTGGTATCTGTAATGCTGGGCACCACTGGAGGAGGCCAAGATGGATATCCACTCGGCACTTCTGGTTGAAGATTACTGCGAAATATTCAGCCTTATCTTTTGCATTGTTGTGTTGGGCTCTTCCATCATTGAGGATGGGGATATTTGTGGAGACTCTTCCTCCAGTGAGATCCACTCACAACTGGATGTGACAGGACTGCAATGCTTAGACCTGATCCATTGGTTGTGGGATTGTTTCATTCTGTCTATCACTTTCTGCTTATGCTGTTTGGCCTGCAAGGAGTCCTGCTTGGTGGCTTCACCAGGTTGACACCTCATCTTGATGTATGGCTGGTGCTGCTCCAGGCATGCCCTCCTCAATTCTCCATTGAACCAGGGTTGATCCCCTGCTTAGATGGCAATGGTTGAGTGGGGGATACACTGGGCCATGAAGTTTCAGATAGTGCTGGAGCACAATTCTGCTGCTGTTGATGGCCCACATTGCCTCATGGATGCCCAGTCATGAGTTGAGCGATTGGTTGTAAGTCTGTCCCAGTTAGCACGGTGATAGTGCCACACAAAACAATAGAGATTATTCTCAGTGTGAATGCAGGAGTTGATCTTCGCAAGGATTATGTGGTGGTCACTCTTATTGATACTGTCGTGGGCAAATGCATCTGTAACTGACAGATTTCTAAGGATGAGGTCAAGTATGACACGTTTTATAAAACTGAACCACATCTTTACATACTTTTGGCTCAGTACACGTGATTCTGGACGCCTGTGTTATCCAAATCCCCATGGTCCTGTCATAGGAATCTGATGTACTCCTCACAATATCTCCCTATGATAGCTGGGTGGGACCACTAGCCAATGTCAAACCAACCATTCTTCATCTGGGGGTCAATGAGGAGGGGGGGTTTCCACTTCCTCATCAGCGCTCCATTCTGAAGGTAATAACACTCTGAAACCCCTCCAGCCTCGACCTCAGTATGAGCTGACTGTGCTCATTTATTTCATTCAGGATCTGCTTTTTGGATCTGCTGTAATTAGTGACATCATACCAAACACTCCACCCGGATTATCTTCACCCTTTCGGAAAGTTTCAGCGATCCTTTCACTTGCCTGTGGTGTCACATCACCCCTTATTGATGGATTTTGTTTAACCATTGCCCTGGTTACCTCACACGAAGGAGAGAGACCAGGAACCTGTCCCTGTCATTGTTCTGTTTCTTGGACCTCCTTTGGACATTCTGTAATTATCGGGGAAGCGACTGCCTTTAGTCCTGACAAATCATTCCCCAGAAGGAAATCGACTCCCTCAACAGGGAATGTTTTCCCCACTCTGACAATTACTTCTCCTGATAATAAATCACATTCCAGTTGCATTTTATACAATTGAAGTGGAATATATTCTCCACCAATCCCATTGATTAATACCTTAGCTCCCATCGAGCTCTCTGGAGGGAAAATCAATTCTTTCTCCAGTAAAAATGATTGTGTTGTCCCTGTATCTCTCAGTTTGGTTCTGGGTTTAGCTGAAGAAAAAGTGGTCACCGTTCCTTTTGATAAAAGTCCTGTCCACCTCTCATCTACCTTCCAACTTCCTTTACTAATGACAGAATTCACCTCCAGCCTTTTTGTTATAGTTACAGCTACAACCTGCTCCGTGGGATTATCTGTTTGTGTTCCCTTCTCTGATTCATTTTTACTAACTCCTGTAAGTCCCATGGGTCTACCTCAGAACTTCCAACATTCCAAAAACACATGGCCCACCTTATTCCAAGAGAAACATTTTAGCTTCTGAGCATCACTTCCACCCTCAGCAATTTCCTTCTTAATCTGAGGAGGAGTTCTCGGGCTGTTCCCTCCTGTCCATTCTCTCCCCTGGCTACCTGCCTTCCTCACACTCTCCCAATTTTTATTTTACTCCCATTTCTGGGCCTGATGGGAAAAAGGTTTCTGGAGCAGTCTCCCATCAGGTGACTTCTCCACCTCCTGATGCTGCTTGGCTTGTTGTGGTCTTCCAGCCTCCTGTTTGTATACTTTGGATTCCAGCATCTGCAGGGTTTTGGCTTTATTGAAGTCTATAATCATTAGCCATTCTAGCTGCTTGTCTGACTGTCGTTCCCCTTTGGTCTTCTACATGAATTCCGGTTCATGAAGGGAAGGAAGTTTTGAATTCTTCTCAGAGAATAATTTCTCTGAGAGCATTGTAAGTATTCTCAGTTGTTTTGTGGAGGCTGTTTCTGTAAGTTCTGAAACCTCTGTCTGTTTGTTTCCGAGAACAACGCATCTGCACTTTTCACCGTTTCACATCGTTGTGATCCTGAGAACGTTCCTCTGACAGGGATGTAGTAACCTCGTGTGCTTCCCAAGTTCATATTTGCATGGGCAAGTTCTATTGTTTTTCTCTACCTCACTTGTTTAACTATCTTCTCAAACAACATGAAAAATGTTTCCACCTCCTTCTCTTCATAGTTATAGAGTCATACAGCAAACAAACAGGCCCTTCTGCCCACCATGTCGACGCCGATCAGTAAACATCAAACTGCACTAATCCCATTTACCTGCACTTGGTCTATAGCCTTCCATGCCCTGGCATTTTATGTGCACGTCTGGATGTTTTTTAGAGGACCTGCCTCCACCACCATCTCAGGCAGCACATTTCAACCACCCTCTGGGAGAAAAAAAAAGCTTCATCAAATCCCCTCTAAAACACATTTTCTTCACCTTAAGCTCATTCCCTCTGATCTTAGACATGCCTGCCATGGGGAAAAGATGATCACGATTGACTTTGTCTATGTGTCTCAACATTTTGTATCCCTTCTTCAGACTCCCCCCATGCTTCCTCTGCTCCAGAGAAAACAAACCCAGTCTAACCAGTCTTTCCTCATAGGAAAGACTTTCAATCCCAGGAACATCCTGGTAAACCTCCTCTACACCTGCTCCACTCCAATCACATCCTTCTGACGGTGTCATGACCAGAACTGTACACAGTATTTCAGATATGACCTAACCAATACTCTGTAAAGTAACAACAAGACTTCCTTGCTCCTATATTCTACACCCTGGCTAATGATGGCAAGCATCCCATGTGCCTTCTTCACCACCCTGTCTAGCTGTGCTGATCCCTTCTGGGATCGATGGAGTTGTACACCAAGGTCCCTTTGTTCCTCACTACTCCCAAGGCACATAAGAACATAAGAACTAGGAGCAGGAGTCGGCCTTCTGGCCCTTCAAGCCTGCTCTGCCATTCAATAAGATCATGGCTCATCTTTTCATGGACTCAGCTCCCCTTAACCACGCTCTCACTGTATCTCTTAATTCCTTTCGTGTTAAAAAAAATCTTAGCTTTGAATACGTTAACTGAAGTAGCATCGACTTCTTCATTGGGCAAGGAATTCCAGAGATTTATGATCTTTTGGGTGAAGAAGTTCCTTCTCAATTTGGTCCTAAAACTGCTCCCCCTAATTTTGAGGCTCTGCCCTCTTGTTTTATTTCACCTACCAGTGGAAACGTCCTATGTCTTATCTATTCTCTTCATTATTTTATATGTTTCGGTAAGATCCCCCACCCCCGTCATTCTTCTACGTTCCAATGAATATATCCCAGTCTACTCAGTCTCCCCTCATAAGGCAACCCTCTCAACTCCGGAATCAACCTAGTGAACCTCCTCTGCACCCCTTTGTGTGCCAGTACATCCTTTCTCAAATAAGGACACCAAAACTGCACGCAGTACTCCAGGTGTGGCCTCTTCGCACCTTGTACAGCTGCAACATAACCTCCCTGCTTTTTAAACTCAATCCCTTTAGCAATGAAGGACAAAATTCCATTTGCCTTCCTAATTCCTTGTTGTACCTGCAGACGAACCTTCTGTGATCCATGCACAAGGACACCCAAGGCATATACCTTTCATTGTGTATATCCCTCCCTTATTAGACCTCCCAAATTGGATCATCTTACACTTATCAGGATTAAATTCCATCTGCCATTGCTCTGCCCAATTACCAGCTGATCAATATCAGACTGTAGCCTGAAACCCGGCGATCCAAGATGGCAGCAGAGTAGGACACTTCAGACCGAGTTCATCTGCTCCTTTTCTTCTTTCTATTCCACCTTTTTTGTTTTTCTTTTGTCCTTCTCTCTTTTCTTTCCCAGTTCAGATGCCTGGCATCCAACCCAGTGCAGACCCAGTGATGTGTCCTATCAGCTTGGTGTGGCAGTGTCCTGGCCTGTCAGGGTGACTTCCCAGCCTGGTGAGTCAGACTCTTGGTCAGACATGATGGTCTCTCAGTTCAATGTGGTGACCTCTTGGCCCAGCATGCTGGTCTCTGAGACCAGTGTGATTGACTCTCGGCTGAGTGTGGTGATCTCTCAGTGGCCCAGTTTGGTTGTCTCGAGGCCCACAAGGTGGTCTTTTGCTGTATATGGTGGTCTCTCGGCCCAGCACGGCCTCAGCGTGGACTTCCACTCTCGAGGTGATGACTCAAAGTAAATGATCCCAAGGTAGCTAAGCGCTTCAAAAATACTGTAATGTTTGAACTTGCAGATTTATTTTTTTATTT
The DNA here is from genome assembly GCF_037043375.1 of Chiloscyllium plagiosum. Lineage (NCBI taxonomy): Eukaryota > Metazoa > Chordata > Chondrichthyes > Orectolobiformes > Hemiscylliidae > Chiloscyllium > Chiloscyllium plagiosum. The sequence goes on from NW_028270147.1 coordinate 115,287,103, forward strand.
TCTTCTTGAAACTAAAAAGGTCTGAAAAGTGTAACTTTTAACTTTAATCTTTCTTGCTAAATTGCTCTTGAGATTCTGTACCTAGGTCCTGGGCCCTAAGATGGCACCTTGTGAGGCGACATGACATACCATTCACTGTAATCCTATACGTTTGTGTGTGAGTACACGTGACAATAAACTAAAATAAAAATCAAACCAATATCAAAAACATCACCAATTTATGTGGCATCTAAAAGCTTTCTAAGTATACAATCACATCCAATTTGTTACAAACAGAAAGGGTCCAAGCCCCAATCCCTGTAATACACCGCTGGTCACAGACTACCAATTACAATACAACCCTCCACCATCACTGCTTGCCTCATATTTGGAAGCCATGTTTGTATCCAATTTGTCAACTTGCCTTTGATCCCATGGGCTCTTACCATCTGGACCAGCCTTCCATGTGGAGCCTTGGTCAATCAAATCAGTGCTGGCATCCCGACCTCTCCAAGTATTGGTTAATCCTGTACTTCAGGATTTTTTCAAATAATTTCCCTCACACTGACATCAGACTAACTGGTCTGGAATTGCCTGGCCTATCCCTGCTTTTCTTCTTGAACAAAGGAACCACATTGACAATCCTCCAGTCTGGCACCTCACCTGTGGCCAGCAAAGTATTAGTCAAGGAAAAGGCAATCAAACTTTCAAGACAATGAAATGAAAACTACAGTTAATGAGCCTGGCCAGGTGGTTAAAGTTTCAGTAGGCAATTACCTTGGGAACAATGATCACAATTCCGTAAGTTTTAGAATGCTCATGGACAAAGACGAGAGTGGTCCTAAAGGAAGAGGGCTAAGCTGGGGGAAGGCCAGCTATAGCAAAATTCAGCAGGCGATGGGCAATGTAGGTTGGGAGCCGCAGTCTGAAGGTAAATCCACATTTGATATGTGGGAGGCTTTTAAAAAGAGGTTGATGAGAGTGCAGGACAGACATGTTCCTGTGAAAATGAGGGATTGAAATGGCAAGATTAGAGAACCCTGGATAACATGTGAAATTGTGAGACTGGCTAAGTGGAAAAAGGATGCATACATAAGATCTCGGTAGCTGAAAACAGATGAATCTTTGGAAAACTATCAGGAAAGTAGGACCAATCTGAAATGGAAAATCAAAAGGGCTAAAAGGGGTCATGAAATATCATTACCAAACAGGGTTCAAGAAAATCCCAAAGGCTTTTATTCGTATATAAGGAGCAAGGTGGTGACGAGAGAAAGGGTTGGCCCACTCAAGGACAAAGGAGGAAAGTTAGGCATGGAGGCAGAGAAAATGGGTGAGATTCTTAATGAGTGCTTTACATCGGTATTCACCAAGGAGAGGTAAATGATGATTGTTGAGGTTAGGGATTGATATTTGATTACTCTTGTTCAAGTCAGCACAGGGAGGGAGGAATTTTTGGGTATTCAGATGGGAGCTATCCCAGTTTACTGAGGGAAATGAGAGAGGAAATAGCTAGGGCCTTGTCGCAAACTTGAACACGGGAGAGGTCCCAGAGAACTGGAGAATATCTCCCTGAAATGTTTCCTCTCTCACCTTGACTTCATGACCCCTGGTAATTGAGTCCCGCATCCCGGGGAAAAGCTTCTTGCTATCCACCCTGTCTACACCTCTCACGGTTTTGTCGACCTCAATCTGCTCCCCCCAACCTTCATCTTTCCAATGAAAATAATCCTACATCTACTCAACCTCTCTTTATAACTAATGCCCTCCATACCTCAATTCTGATGAACCTCCTTTGCACACTCTCCCAAGTATCCACAATCTTCTGATAATGTGGTGACCAGGATTCTACACAGTTTTCCAAATGTGGCTGAACCAAAAGCCTTCTTCACTGCCCTGTCTCACTGTGACTCAACTTTCAGAGAACCGTGTACCTGAACTTCAAGATCACACTGTTCCACTACACAATGAAACCCCGACCTTGATTTAATTTTCTAAAATTCAAGACCTCACACTAATCTACATAAATTTAATTTTCATTTCTCTTCCCACATCCCCAGCTGATCAAGGTCCTGCCACAATATCAGATAATCTCCATGATACCACCTTTTGTAATGTCTTCTGCAAACTTACTAATCATGCCTTACAGATTCTCATCCAAATCATTGATACACATAACATACAGTAATGGGCCCAGCACCTAGCCCTCAGGTACTCCACTAGACACAGGCGTCCAGTCTGACAAGCATCTTTCTACTATTAACCTCTGCTTTCTCCCATCAAACCAATTAGTGAAAAGTATTTGTCTTATGTCAGGAATTAGTTTGGAGGTAGGAGTCAGAGAGGACAGATAATGTGCGTGTCCTCTAATGAGCAAGATGTGGGCGGCACGGTGGCACAGTAGTTAGCACTGCTGCCTCACAGCGCCAGAGAACCGGGTTCAATTCCCGCCTCAGGCGAGTGACTGTGTGGAGTTTGCATGTTCTCCCCGTGTCTGCATGGGTTTCCTCCGGGTGCTCCGGTTTCCTCCCACAGTCCAAAGATGTGCAGGTCAGGTGAATTGGCCATGCTAAATTGCCCGTAGTGTTAGGTAAGGGGTAAAGGTAGGGGTATCGGTGGGTTGTGCTTCGGCAGGGCGCTGTGGATTTTTTGGGCCGAAGGGCCTGTTTCCACACTGTAAGTAATCTAATCTAATGTGAATAGTGGTGTCCCCAGGGATCTGTGCTCAGTTATGCTCAATGTTTCTCAATGACGTGCATAAAGGATTAGACAGCCATATATCCAAGATTGCTAACCACACTGAGTGAGGCAAATTGGAGGAGGTCACAGAGATAGGGAAGGTGGAGGGAGGGAGTTGAGAACAAGGATGAGAATTTGAAAATTGAAGTGTTTCTGGGCCAGGAGCCAATGTAAACATGGGGTGCAGGGGGTTGGTGGAATGGGACTTGGTGCAAGTTGGGATATGGGCAGCAGAATTTGGGATGAGCTCAAGATTATGGAGGGCTGTGACTGTGACGAATTGGAATGGTCATGTTTGGAGTTTCAGACATGGCTTAGATTTTCAGTGGCTGATCTTTGCGATATGGAGCTCAGATCATTTACATAGATGTGGCCAAGTTTGTAAAGAGTCTGATTGAGCAGCAGACAGTGCTCAGGGAGAGGGATGGAGTTTATACCAGAATCTGAAGAGGATGGCTTTGATCTTCCCAATGTGTTTCCCAGTGAGCCTGGCTACTCAGTCCTGACTGCTCTTAGCTGCTGTGATTGTCACTGATTGGACACTTATTATTAGAGATTCTGACCACAGCAGAAAGCCCCAGTGTAAAAAATAACTGCAAAGACTGTCAGATCGCAAGGTTGAAACTTCACCAAGAGAGGAAGTGAAAGAAGGAGCTCGGAGCAGCTGGACGTTTGTTACTGAGACAGGAGAAAACTGTGAACTGTCTGCACTCCCTGGAATCTGACAGCACAGGAGGCTGGTTCTGGGATTTGTTTTGCAGAAACAGCACAGTGATGGAAAAAAGTGTCAGTCACTCTCTCACAGACACACACACCTGCACTCGGAGATCAGAAACAGAATCCAGCAGCAGCTCCGTCTCCAAACTGTGAAACCTGCACAGAATTGTTCCCTCATTCAGTTTTTAACTGGCAGGAAAGACCAAATAGGGGAGGCAACACAGTGGTATGTACAGTCGGAAGGGAGTTTCCCTGGGAGTCCTCACCATTAACCATGGAATCCATGAAGCCTCATGACAGCAGGTCAAACATGGGGAAGGAAACCTCCTGCTGACTACCACATAGCACCGGCCTCCACTCCAACCTCAACTGAGCAGTCAGTCCTCCTCCATGTTGAACAACACTTGGAGGGAGCACTGAGGGAGGGAAGGATGCAAGATATACCCTGAGTAAGGGACTTCAAAGCCCACCATCAAGAGCTGCTCAGAAGCATCACTACTGAGTAAGTTGGTCAAGTTCCACCTGATTCAGCTGCTAGACTGGACCTGGGGCAGGTGGTGAGGGATCCAACAAGAGGGAAAAACATACTCACTATCACCCTCACCAATCTGCCTGCTGCTGATGTATCTGTCCATGACAGTATCAGTAAGAGTGACCACCGCACAGTCTGTGTGGAGACAAAATCCCATCTTCACATTGAGAATACCTTACATTTGGTTAGGTAAGAGATACAGGATGTCAGGAAGAACTTTGTTTTTAGCAGCAATTGGTAATGATTTGGAAATTAGTGCCCCATTCAGGTGAGGCAGGTGAAGACACTCAGTGATTGCAATGGCAGATTGGATGGGCTCTTGATGGAAATAAACCTTCAAGGCTCTGGGGGTCGAGTAGGGGAGGGGGTGGGACTGACTGGATTGCTCCATGAAATGACAGCATTTACCTGACAGGCTGAATGTTCTCCCCCTGTGCTGGAAATAGGTCTCACCCAATGAAGGGTTCACAATTAGAGAGTTTGGATGCAGTAAATACAGGACAGATTGTTTCTCCAGGCAGGAGGGTCAGTAACCAGAGGGCACACATTTCAGAAAAGGTCTAAAGAACAAGAGAGAAGACAGGAACATTTTTATCTAGAGAGTTTATGATGACAGTCTGCAAGGTGAGTGGAAGTGGATTCAACAGCAACTTTCAAAAGGGCCTTTGGAGAAATAGCTGAAAAGGAAACAATTGCAGGGTTATACAGGAAGGGCTGGGTAAATGGGACTCATTGGACTAATTTGCCTGTCACAATCGGCCCAGTGACTTCTGTCTGTGTTGTATAAGAGCTTACACACACTTAGTCTCACCTGTACACAAAGACTGGGAAAAACAGACAACCCAGTTTACAGAAGAGTGTTTTCTCAAGCAAAACACTCTTGAACCAACTCAGGGAACAGGCCAGACTAGATTTACCAGAATAAGTCAGCAAATCAATGGCAAAGCAACAGTGAACCAAAAGTGATAGAAGTGAACAGTATATTCAATAGCACAGACATTGAGAGGGGGAGGGATGAAGTGCAGGAGGTCAGAGAGCATGCAGTAGGGGTCTGAAGGCTCTGCTGTCAATGGTGGGATGGAGGAAGCAGCAATAGGCAGGAGACCAGAGACAGAAGATGGAAGGGGGAGGGAGGGAATGTGAGTCTGCAGCAAGACACAGAGTGAGGGAGGAGGGAGGCCATGGAAGCAATTGGCTGGCAGTGAGGTCTGGGGTCATTCTGGAACAACACATGGTAAGACAGGGAAGAGACCACTCCATATCGGACAAGCTGGCATTTAGGAATGTGGTTCAGGAAGCTGGGAGAGGACATTGGAATCAGATTTAGGAGTTGGGACAAGCAGTAATTAGGGTTTCTCTGCAGAGACAGACAATGTGATTGAGATTGAAATAAGAGACATATGTGGTGGACACAATGTCGGTTTTGCAGCTCAGATACTGGACAATCCAGTGGGAAGGAGGCCCATGTTGACTGGTCCTATGGGAAGGTGGCCCATGTATACATCAGCAGAGAGTCATAGAGGTTTACAGCATGGCATCAGGCCCTTCAGCTCTACTCATCCATACTGACCAAGTTTCCAAAACTGAACTAGTCCCATTTGCCTGTGTTTGGCCCAATCCTCTCTAAATCCTTCCTATCCATGTTCCTGTAAAAATGTCCTTGAAATGTAGTAATTGTACTCGCCTCTACCACTTCCTCTGGCAGCTCATTACACATACACACCAACCTCTGTGTGAAAAGGTTGTCTCTCAGGCTCCATCAAATTCTTTCCTCTCTTGGCTTAAACCTATTCCTTCTAGTACTGGACTCCCCTGCACTGGGGAAAAGACTTTAGCTATTCACCTTATTTATGACCCTCATGATTATATAAACCTCTATAAGGTCACCCCTCAATCTCCTGCATTCCCTGGAAAACATCTCAGCCTATCCATCCTTGCCTTATGATTCAAACTTTCCAATTAATCTTTCTTTTACCCAAACCAGTGTAATAACTTCCTTCCTATAGCAGGTTGAGCAGAAATGTACAGTGTCCAAATGTGGCCTTCCCAATGCCTTGTACAGCTGTAACATGATGTCCCAGCTCCTGTACTCCCTGCTTTGACCAGTGAAGGTGAGCGTGCCAAATACCCTCTTCACCACCCTGTCTATCTGTGACACCACTTTCAAGGAACTATGTACCTGTACCCCTCAGTCTCTCTGTTCAACAACACTCCCCATGGCTCTACCATTAATTGTGTAATTCCTGCCCCAGTTTGTCTTACCAAAATGCAACTCCTTCCATTTATCGAAATTAAACTCCATCTGGATTTGTTGACCCACTGGCCCAGTTGATCAAGATGACATTGCACTCTTGGATAACCTTCTTCCCTGTCCACGATGCCAACAATTTTAATGTCAGCCACAAACTTACTGACCATTCCTGTTATTTTCTCATCCAAATTGTTTATATAAATGATGAACAACAGTGGATCCAGGATCGATTCTTGTGGCAGACGGCTGGTCACTGGCCTCCAGTCTGAATAACAACCCTCTCTCACCAGCCTCTGCCTCCTATCATTAGGCCAATTTTCTATCCAATTGGCGAGCTCTCCCTGGATCCTCTGTGATATAATCTTACTAAACAGTCTACCAGGGGAACCTTGTCTAAGGCCTTGCTAAAGTCCATGTGGACAGAGTGTACTGCTCCACCTTTATCTATCTCCGTGATTACTTCTTCAAAAACTCAGTCATCTACTCGTCTCCATCGGAAACTCCAGTGAATAGGAGGCCCATGTTTACTGGTCTCTCTTGGAGGGTCCAGTCAGAAGGAGGCCCATGTTTACTTGTCTCTGTTGGAGGTTCCAGCAGGAAGGAAGCCCATGTTTACTGGTCTCTATTGGGTATGGGGGCAGTTCCTTTCTGTTGTAACTATGTGATAGTCCAACCCTCATCCCAGTGAAACAGCCTGACTCAGAGACTCATCATGGAAGTGGAAGGAAAGGGAAAAGGATTGGAACATGTTGTGAATGTACAGGTTGAGTCAGTGGGTCAGAGTCTGTCCTGTCCCTCCAGCTCACACTGATGGCCTGAGGAACTCCTCTCTCTGCTGGGCCTTCATGGAATGAGCTTTGTGTCCAAACCTGTCCCCAGTGAGAATAGGCCAACAGCACAGAATTGCCTTTCTTTTGACAAGAATCTGTCAGTCTTCCTGAGCGAGGCCAAACCCTGGTCAATGTGAGAAATGGGGAGTTACTCCAGGAAAGTACATCCTTCTGGGGTCAAGGGTTAATGTCCATTAGAGGTGCAGAGCTGAGGGAGATTTATCCTGCATTCAACTGTCACCACCCAGGACACTGTCAGAAAGAGAGAGAAGTGAGACAGAGAGAGAGAGAGAGAGTGTGTGTGTGTGTGTGAGTGTGTCTGTGTGAGAGAGTGTGTGTGTGTGCGTGTGTGTGCGCGCAAGAGAGAGAGAGAGAGATCGGGGGATAGAGGGAGGAGCATCTGAGACAGTTTGAGATATGTGAGGGGACCAAGAGAGAGGTAGAGAGTGGTAGAAATGGTGAGGTTGAGGGATAGAGAGAGAAACAAGATGTGACTGAGAGGCATGGAGAGAGAGAAAGAGACAGGATGGGTGTGATACCAAGAGTGAAGGGAATCAAGAGAGAGAGGTTAGGGTTGGCTGTGTGTGTGTGTGTGTGTGTGTGTGAGTGTGTGAGAGAGAGAGAGATATGAGTATGGTTGGAGACAGAATGCCAGAGAGGGAGGGAGAGAGACTGTAGATTGGGATGCAGAGAGGGAGGGAGAGAAAGAGAGGGAGGAATAGAGAGGGGCAGATAACATTTGGATGCTTTCAATTATAGCGAGAGATGGAGTGAGTGACGGAGACAGAGAAAGATGCAGAAATAGAGATTATGAGACGCAGTGAGGAACTGGGAATGAGTTGGAGGGAGTGGCTTTGAGACAGAGAAAGAGAATATGAAAGAGATTAACAGTGGGGGAGAGAGAGATAGAGGTAGAGAGAAAGAAGTGTAAGGTGTGAGTCAGAAAGGGAGATAGAGAGAGAGAGAGAGAGAAAGAGAGAGAGAGAGAGAGAAGAGGACAGGTCCTGGTCACCACATTCTGGGAAGGATGTGATTGTACTTGAGAGGGTACGGGGAGATTTCCCAGAATGCTGCTTGAATGTGAGCTTTGAGATAAGATTAGAAAGGTTGGGGTTGTTTTCCTTGGAGCAGTGAAGGCTGAGAGGGGACCTGATAGAGGGGTATAAGATTATTTGGGGCAGTGATAGTGTGGGTAGGAAGGCACTTTTTACATGAGTAAAGGACTCAGTAACCAGGGACCGAGATTGAAGGTAACACAGACATGGACACACAGAAACTCGGAGCTGGAGCAGGCCATTTCGCCCTTTGAGTCTGCTCTGTCATTCAGTATGATCATGGCTGACCCTCCATCTCAAAGCCATATTCCTGCTTTCTCCCCATTCCCTTCATGCTGTTAAAATGCAAAACAATTATCTCTCTCCCCTTTTCTTGAATATATTAAATGGTAGAGAATTCTACAGGTTGACCACCCTCTGAGTGATGAAATGTTTCCTTATCTCAGTCCTAAATGGCCTATCCTGTATCCCCCTGAGACTGGGTCCCCTGGTTCCAGACTCACCAACCAGGGGAAACCTCCTCCCTGCCCAGCCCTGTTAGAATTTTATATGTTTCAATCAGATTCCCTCTCATCCTTCTGAACTCGAGTGAGTCCAGGCCCAGTCAAGTTGGAGACTGAGAGGGGAATTGAGGAGAAATGTTTTCACCCAGAGGGTGGTGAGAGTCTGGAACTCACTGCCTGAAAGGCTGGTTGAGTCATAAACTCTCGTGACATTGGAGCAGTGTTTAGATATTCCCTTGTGTTGCTGTAGGCTCCAGGGTAATGGGCCAAGAGCTGGAGGATGGGATGAGTGTCATCAGATCTTTGTTTAACAGCATAGATACAATGGGCCAAATGGCCTCATTCAGTGCTGTTCACATCAATGACTCTGAGACAGAGAGAGAGAGAGAGAAGAGGAAGTGTGAGGGGCTGACGTGGCTCTCTGCCTGATGCCATTTACATACTGAGGAACACCCAGTCAGACTCTCACAGGCTGCAGCTTTATAAAGCAGAGCCCAGTGAAGGGAGAGTTTATCAGGAACCAGGCACAGGGACAGGAGCACACACCATGATTTCACACATCCAGCTGATCTGGCCCCTGGCATTCTGTGTCGCAGGTACAAATCTCTCTCCTTCCACCTTGAATCTTTAGCTGCTCTCCATTTCACTCCAATTCCACTGACTTGTGATTGAAGGGAAAATGCTGAAACCAGAGGAAAGCTCAGTGTCTCCAACAATCTCTCATTTGACAGGCTCTTTCTGTGACAGTTTTGACTTCACTGTGTTTCTCTCTGACCCCTCAGGTATCAGTGGGGACATCACCATGACCCAGTCTCCCCCGGTGCTGTCAGTGGGACTGGGCCACACTGCAACTATCACCTGTACGGCCAGTCAATCTGTTAGCAAGTGGGTTAGCTGGTACCAGCAGCGTGAAGGTCAGAAACCCTCTCTCCTGATCTATTATGCAACAAATCGATTCACAGGAGTCTCCAATCGATTCACGGGCAGTGGATCAGGGACCAGTTTCACCCTGAAAATCAGCAATGTTCAGAATGAGGATGTCGCTGACTATTACTGTATGCAGGAAAGCAGCTCCCCCTATCGTTCGGGAAAGGAACCAAGCTCCGACTGAGTAAGTAAACCTCAATCCTCCGTTATTAACCCTGTCAATACTGAAACACACTTTCTAAAACACAAATGCTGAATTGTTGAAGGTATTAGTGAGAAGCTGCAGTGAATGAAATAGTTGATTAAGGAGCACTGTGTCTAACAGGGTGTCCAGCTGTATTTCTTTAGTTCCATTATCCCTTTAAGCAGCAAGGTATAAGTCAATTAGTTTTACTCACCGTGTGGAGGAGCTCTGTCCATTTGCAGCCTGCGGTCCCATTCCTGCAGCATGGAATGAAATCAGTGAGTAGCCTCCTGCCAGTCTCAGTGTGACGGACACGGGCAGAGTTTGATGTGAGCTCTGGCTCCCTGTCCCAGTCTCTGATCTCACTGACCTCAGCCGCAGCAGCAGCAGCAGCACAGTGAGACACCGAGCTCCCACCTCCCCCAGCTTTAACTCTGCTCAATCACACAATCACAGAGTTGTTACAGTGCACACGGAGGCCGTTTCATCCATCCTGTCTGGACCGGCTCTCCGAATGAGCAATTCACTGAGTGTCATTCTCCTGCCTTCTCCCTGTCACCCTGCACATTGTTTCTTTTCGAATAACAGTCTCATTCCCTTCGGAATGTTTCAATTGAAGCTGCCTCCACCACACTCTCAGGCAGTGCATTCCACACCTTAACCACTCGCTGGCTGAGAATGTTTTTCCTCATCTCACTTTTGATTCTCGCACTAATTACTTTAAATCTGTGCCCTCTCCTTCTCAATACTTTCATGTGTGGGAACATTTTTTCCCTATTTCCTCTGGCCAGACACCTCCTGATTTTGAATTCCTCAAAAGAATTTCCTCTCAGCCTTCACTTCTCCAAGGAAGACAGTCCAAACTTCTCCAAAGTTTGTTCATAACTGACATTCCTCATCCCTGAACCTTCAATGGGAATTTTTTTACCCCATCTCCAAAATATTCACATCCTTCATGAATTATTCCCCTTATCTATTCCCGTAGTCCCATTTGCTTGCATTTCGCTAATTTCCCCCATACCGTTCCTGTCCATGTACCTGTTCAAATGCCTTTTAAATGTTGTTATCATACTCACCTCTACGACTTCCTCTGGCAGCTCATTCAATACACACACCACCCTCTATGTGAACGAGATGCACCTCAGGTCCCTTTTGAATCTTTCCCCTCTTGCTTTAAACCTCTGCTGTTTAGTTTTGGACCCTTACTCTGGGGAATAAACCTGAGCTAGTCATCTTATCTATGCCCATTATCATTTTATTAACCTCAAAATGTCACCCAGCAGTCTCTGACCTTCCACGGGAAATAGCCCAGGCCTAACCAGCCTCTCCTTATAACTCAAACCCTCCAGTCTCGGTGACATCCTTGTCATCCTTTTTACACCCTTTCCAATTTAATAACATCCTTCCAATAGCAGGGTGACTGGGAATGGGCCTGATCAATACCTTGGAGAATCGTGACAACTCCCACACGTAATGCTCTGACCGATAGAAGCAATTGTACCAAATGCTTTCTTCACCACCCTGTCTCCATGTGACACCAGTTTCAATCCTCTATGTGCCTCCACCCCTTGGTCTCCCTGTTTGACAACACTCCCCATGGCCCCATAATTAACTGTGTTAGCCCTGGCCTAAATGCAACACCTCGCTATTATCTCAATGTGTAATGTAAATGTACTCTCAAATAGCCTTCTTCTCTGTCCATGAAACCACCAATGTTAATGTCATCTGCAAACTCACAAACCATGCCTCCTATATTCTCATTCAATTTGTTTCTATAAATAATGAACAATGATGAACCCAGAACCAATCCTTTTGCCACATCGCTGGTCATAGGCTTCCAGTCTGAACAACCATTATCTACCACCACTCTCTGTCTCCAACCATTAAGCCAACTTTGTATCAGTTAGCTTGCCCTCCCTGGATCCAACTTGATCTAACTTACTAACCAATTGACCATGCAGCACCTTGTCAAAACTGGAAATGTGTTGCTGGAAAAGCGCAGCAGGTCAGGCAGCATCCAGGGAACAGGAGAATCGACGTTTCGGGCATAAGCCCTTCTTCAGGAATCTTATGCCCGAAACGTCGATTCTCCTGTTCCCTGGATGCTGCCTGACCTGATGCGCTTTTCCAGCAACACATTTCCAGCTCTGATCTCCAGCATCTGCAGACCTCACTTTCTCCTGCATCTTGTCAAAGGTCTTGCTAAAGTCCATGTAGACAATGTCGACCCTCTGCCCTCAGCTATCTTCTTGGTCATGTCTTCAAAAAACTCAATCAAATTTGTGAGACATGTTTTCCCACTGACAAAGCTTTGTGGATTATTCTTAATCAATCCTTGTCTTTCCAAATGCATTTAGATCCTTTCTGTCAAAATCCCCTCCAACAACTTACCACTATCAGACTCACCGGTCTATAATTCCCAGGGTATTCCTTGCAGACCTTCCGAAATATCAGCACAAAATTAGCCATGCTCCAGTCTTCCAGCACATCACCTGTGGCTGTTGATGATACAAACATCTCACCAATGGGTGTCAAAGTCTCTTCCCAAGCTTCCCACAAAGTACTGGGATGGAGCTGATCAGATCCTGGTGATTTATCTACCTTTATGAGTTTAAAGTACAGATTACTGCACCTCTTCTCCTGTAATATGGACTCTTCTCAAGACATCAACATTTATTTCCCGAATTTCCTTCACAACCATAAATACTGCGGCAAAATATTAGATTGGTAACTCATTCATATTTTGTTTTAAAATAAAATATGAAAATTCTAAGAGTGAGACATTTGGAGGTGATCCATGGGATATGATCCATGGTCATGACTTTACTCTAGATTGTTCTTTGTCCTTTTCCACTGTCTCCCTAAAACTTGTGATACAATTATCACTCTTCCCTAAATGTCCTCCCACTGATACTTGATCTACATGGGCCTCCTCATTCCTAAGATCCAGGTCTGGCAGAGCTTCCTTTCTGATTGGAATGGGAATACACGGCTGGAGAAAATTCACCCGAACACACTCTCACAACTCTGGCCACTCTCTGCCCTTCACACTGCTCCAATTTCATTCTATATTCTGATAATTAAAGTTACCCAAATGTGTGCTGTGAATTTCTTGCAGATTTCTTCCTCTACATCCTTCCCTCTAGTTGGTGACCGACAGACTGCACTGAACAACCTGATTGCACCTTTTTTGTTCCTTATCTCAAACTAAATCCATTCTGCCCTTGACCCCTCTGGGACATCCTCTTTCTCCAGCTCTGCACCGATCTTAACCAATCCCACACCTTCTTCCCCTTTTCCTATCTTTATTGAACACCTTGTATCCAGGAATATTTAACACCCAGTCCTGTCCTCATTTGAGCCTCATCTGTAAGAGCAACAACACCAGATTTCCACTTGGTAATATGCGTCTGTAACTCCCTAATCTTACTCCCCATACTCCACGCAGGCCCATACATGCACACAGTCAGTTGGATTTAGAAATTATTACTCTCTCCCTCACTGTGACCCGGCCAAATAAGTTACTCTTCCTTACTTTAGAGTATCTATCTCGTCCATGATTCTGTTTTCCTTGGTGTTCCTCCCTGATATTTCCTCCTGGTTCCCACAGCCCCCCGTTCCATGTTCATTTAAACCCTCTCCAACAGCACCAGCAAATCACCCCACAAGGAGCTCAGTTCTGTTCAGGAGCAACCCATCTGGTCTATAGAGGTCACATCTCCCACAAAGTCATTCCCAATGTCCCAAGAATCTCAAACGCTCCCTCCTGGACCACCTTTCCAGCCTCAGATACACCCTGCCTTATCCTTCTGTTCCTATCCTCACTTGCGTTGGTCACTGGGAGTAGTCCAGAGATTCACAATTTTGTTGCTAATTGCCTCCAGAGCTCCCTAAATTCTGACTGCAGGACCACATCCCTTTTCTCCCTCTATCACTGGGACCTCAACTGTTGCCTGTTCCCCCTCTCCCCTCAGGGTGGGAGACACCATACCATCCTGGAATCCCATCTGCAGCTGCAGAAACACCTATCGATTGCCCTCACTCTCGAATCTCCTCTCACTATCGCTCTTCCAGTCTTCCTTGTGCCCTCCCTGTACAGCTGAGTCCCCGTGGTGCCATGGACTTGGCTCCGGCTGCACTCCCCAGATGAACCATCATTCTCATCAGGATTCCAAACTGAATCCTGGTTGGACAGTGGGATGCACTCAGGGGATTCCTGTACGAGCTGCCTAGTCTTTTTGGACTGTCTGCTGCTCCCCCAGCAGAGTGGGGGAGTGACCACATCTAGAAACGTGCTCTCCACGGAGCTCTCAGCCTCATGGACGCTCCACACTGACACCAGCTGCTGCTCAAGCTCTGAAACCCAGAGCTCCAACTGCTGTCACTGACCACATTTTCTGAACTCATGGTATTCCAGGAGATGGGAAGCATCCTGAAGTTCCCACATGGAACAGGGTGCACACTCTCACCACTCCCTGGTTATCCCTTGATAAAGTTCTGATGACAAACAGCTCCAGCTGGGCTCAAATCCAGGCCTTTCAGTGTTCCAGGGTTTTGCAGAGTCTGTTCAAAAGACAATATGATAACAGAGCAGAATTAGGCCATTCACCCCATCAAGTCTGCTGTGCCGTTTGGTCATGGCTGATGTGTTTCTCACGAACATTCTCCTGCCTTCTTCCCATTATGTTTGATCGCCTTCCCAATCAGGAACCTGTCAATGTCCGTCCAAAACACACTCAATGCCTTCACCTCCACAGCATGAGTTCCACAGATTATCCACCCTCTGGCAGAAGAAATTCCTCCTCATCTCAGTCCTAATGGATTATCCCTAAAGTCTGTGGCTGTGCCCTCTGGTCCATGTTTCTCTGACTGGTGGAAACATCTCATCCCCGCCCACTCTATCCAGGCCTCTCAGTATTCTGTAAGTTTCAATATGATCTCCGCATGTCCTTAAGAACTCTATCAAGTACACATCCAGAGTCTTCAATCTCTCCTCAACAGACCAGGCTGTCACCCCCAGGGTCATTCTCATAAACCTCCTCTGGATCTCCCCCAATGCAAGCACATCCCTCCTTAGATACAGGTCCCAAAACTGTTCACAATATTCCAAATGCAGTCTGACCAGAGTCTCATACAGCCTCAGCAGTACACACCTGCTCTTGTATTCTAACTCAGTTGAAATGAATGCTAACATTGCATTTGTCTTCCTAATTGCCAACTGAACCTCCATATTAACCTTAAGTGAAATCTGAAAGAGGACTCCTAAGTCCCTTTATGTTTCAGAATTCCAAATTTCCCCATTTAGAAAACAGTTTGAGTCTCTACTCTTCCAACCCAAGGGCATAACCTCATACTTTCCCACTTTGTATTCCATCTGTCACTTCTTTGCCCATTCTCTGAGCCTTTCCAGTCCTTCTGCAGCCTCCCTGCTTCCTCAACCCTCCCTGTCCCTCCCCTCATCTTTGTGTCATCAGCAAATTTAGCAACAATGCCCTCAGTTCCTTTTCCCAGATCGTTAATATATAATTAATTGTTACATGAATAGCTGAGGTCCCAACACTGCCCCCTGCTGAACTGCACGAGGCACCAGCTGCCATCCTGCAAAAGACCCATTTATTTCCACTCTCTAATCTTGTCAGTACTGGGCCCCAAACCCCATGGGCTCTTATGTTATTTAGCAGCCTCCTGTGTGGCAACTTGTCAAAGGCCCAATGGAAACCCAACCAGATCATGTCCATTGGCTCTCCTTTGTCTAACTTGCTCATTGATATTATTGCATATAATTCCCAGCTTCTCCCTCTCGAACTGCAGGGTGAATTGTATCACATTATGGTCACTGCCCCCTCAGGGTTCACTCACCTTCAGCTCCCCAATCAAGGCTGCCTCATTACACATCACTGAATCCAGAATTACCTGTTTCCTAGTGGCTCTACCACAAGCTTTTCCAAAAAAAGTATCTCGCAGACATTCCATGAATTCCTTTCCTTGAGATCCATTCCCAACCTGAATTTCCCAGTCCACCTGCATATTGCAGTCCCCATGATTATTGTAATAACCCCTTTCTTACATGCGTTTTCTATCTCCTGATTTATTTTCTGCCCCACATCCCGACTACTGAGAGGAGACTTGGACATAATTCCCATCAAGCCCTTTGCTATTTTGTGGGTCCTTAAGTTGACTCACACAGATTCTATGCTTTCCAACTCCATATTTCCTCTTGCTGTCGATGTAATTTCAGTTCTTCCTGACAGGGTAAACCTGCTCCTCCCACACACACCCCCACCACCCTCACACCTCTACCCATCATTAGAAACATAGAAACAGAAAATGGCTGCAGGAATAGGCCACTCAGCCCTTTGAGTCTGCACCACCGTTCAATCTGATCAATGCTGATTACGCGATCCATTATCCCATTCCCACTCCATCCCCATATCCCTTGATTCCACAGGTTCACAACATCGGAATAACTTAACCCTTAATCTTCGACTGTGACCCCAGGTTTTGGATTTTCCTAATATAAAGAACATTCTTCCAGCATCAAGCCTGTCAAATCCCATCAGGATTTTATATGTTTCTGTGAGATTCCTCTCATTCTTCTAAATCCCAGTGAGTACAAGCCCAGTTGATCCAGTCTTTCCTCATATGTCAGTCCTGCCGTCCCAGGAATCAGTCTGGAGAACCTTCGCTGGACTCCCTCAATAGCAAGAATGTCCTTCCTCAGACGAGGAGACCAAACCTGCACACAATACTCAAGCTGAGGCCTTAATTCTGCAAGACATCCTTACTCCAATACACAAATCCTCTCACTGTGAAGGCCAGCATGCCATTAGCTTTCCTCACTGCCTGCTGCACCTGCATGTCCCCTTTCAGTTACTGTTCCACCATGACACCCAACTCTCATTGCATCTCATCTTTTCCTAAACTTTCATCATTCACTAATAATCTGACTTCCTGTTTTACTACCAAAGTGGATAATCTCACATTTACCCAAATTATATTGCTTTTGCCAAGTATTTGTCCACTCAGCCAGCCTGTCCAAGTCACTCTGCAGCCTCTTAGCATCCTCCTCACAGCACACATTGCCACCCAGCTGAGTGTCATCTGCACATTTGGAGGGATTGCATTCAATTCCTTTGTCCATATCATTTATGTATATTGTGAACAGCTGGGGTCCCAGCACTGAACCCTGCGGTACCCCACTCATCACTGCCTGCCACTCTGAAAGGGACCCATTTATTCCAACTCTCTGCTTTCTATCTGCCAATGAGTTCTCTCTCCATGTCAATACATTACCTCCAATACCATGAGGTTTAATTTTGCTCACTAATCTCTTGTAAGGGATCTTGTCAAAAGCCTTTTGAAAGTCCAGAACACAACATCCACTGGGTCCTGAGGGAGGGTCACTCAATCTGAAATGTTAACTTCGATTGCTGTCCACAGATGCTGCCAGACCTGCTGAACTTTTTCATCAATTTTTGTTGTCCATTGATTCAGCCTTGTCCATTCTCCACTGATCACATCCTCAAAACCTTCCAGAAGATGTGTCAGGCCTGATTTCCCTTCAGTAAATCCATGCTGACTTGGACCAATCCTGTCACTGCTTTCCAAATGCTCGGTTATTGTATCTTTAATGACTGACTCAAGCGTTTTCCTCATGTATAATTCCTCATTTTTACTCTCCCTCCTTTTGTTAAAAAGTGGGGTTACATTGGATAGTGTCCAGTGCATTGGAACTCTGTCAGAGTCGACAGAATGCCAGAAAATGATCAACAATGTGTCCACTATTTCTACACCCACTTTCTTAAATACTCTGATGAGTTGCTGGCCCCTGGGGACTTCCAAGTTTTGATACCATCAGTCTCCGCAAGACCATTCCCTGACTAACAAGGATTACCTTCAGTTCCTCCTTCACACTTGACCCTCTATGCCCTCGCATTTCCTTTCAATAGGATGTGCATCCCTGGATATTTGGTTCCCAGCCCTGATCCCCTTGCAGTCACGTCCCTGCACTACAGGCTCATTTACCTTGTTTCATAAACTCGATGCATCGAAGTACAACACCCTCAGTCATGCACTGACTGCCTCCTTCTCATAGTTATCTCCTTTAGAAATCACAGAATCCCTACAGTGTGGAAGCAGGCCATTCAGCCCAGACTGACCTTCCAAAAAGCATCCCACCCACCCTACAATTCCCATGGATAATCCTCCTAACCTACACGTCTTTGTGACAATGGGAGGAAACCCAAGTGGACACGGGGAGAATGTGTCAATCCCACACAGACAGTCAGTTGGAATTGAGTCTGTGTCTCCGAAGCTGTGAGACAGCAGTGCAAACCACTGATCCACCATTCCACCCTACGGTGCCTCAACTTCGATTCCTGATCCTTTCCATACTTTTGATCCTATTACTTGGTCTGGATACTTTAATAACTTCTCCTGAGTCCCTACCTTCTTTAGTTAGTTTAAACTCCTCACAAACTTGATTTCCCTTGGTTTGTGTGGTACCACTTTGTCTACATTAATCCGAATGCTTCATGTGTTAAGAGACAAAACCTTTAAGCTTGTTCTATATTGTTCTTCCCTGCACTTTTAAGTTTCCTCAGTACAATATGACATTCACAATACTCTGTCCCTTTCCTTTTATTTTCTGGTAACAATCAATCCCATCACTAACCAGTAATCCTACCTTCTCCCTTAACTTTCATTTCCTCATTTTCCATCCAACTGTTCTAGTTACTTTCTCTTTGAATCGTATTCAGGCTGATACTTATTCCTGAACAAACATCACTCAAAAATGTTCCTTGGTTCATTGTTACTTGTGGGATCTTGTGTACAATCTGGCTTGCACATTTCCTACATTACAACAGTGACCACATTTCAAACAAGTCCCACACTGTCTGCAAATGTCTTTGGGACAGCATGGATCTTTCTTTTCATTGGATGAACTGGGAGTCTTTCAGATGTGAAAGATGATGTTCCAATAGTGCACAGTTCTCCTCCTCAACTACAGTTACTGCTATATATGTCCCTCTCTTTTGTGAAAACAAACCAAACATTTTCACGAGGAACCATTGCTCCATCTCCCACCACCGCACACAAGTTCCCTTCCTGCTCTCGAATGGCCCTCATACATTCCTTCATTCACTTGTTCTTTCTGTGATTATAAAACATCACTGGGATTTCCCTGACTTCATTTGGGCACATTTCATCCTGTCAGCTCTTTGCTTTCCTCAGGTCCTGGTAAATTTCACCCTTGCATTTTGTCTTTCAGCCCACTTTTACCCAATCCCTGCCCAGTTTCGTAAAATGGTTTTGTTCCCAAATGAAAACTTTCACACTTGCTCCATTGTTCTCCATTTCCATCCTTCCTCTCAATCTCACTGAGTTCTGATCACTGTCACTGAAGTGCTCCCCCATTGATAGCCCTTCCAGCTGCCCACATTCATTCCCTAAAGAATGATCCAAAACTGCCCCTTCTTTTTCACCATCACCCTCTCAGGGGCAATTAGGGATGGGCAATAAATGCTGGCCCTGCCAGTGACACTCACAACCCAAGAAGCAATTTTAAAAGGCCCTGTCCTTTTATGGAGTTTGTTAGGTATTGAATACAAATGTTCAAATGGATTGTTTTGCCAGTGAATGTTCAGAGTTGAAATCCCTTTGAATGGCAGGGATTAAAATTGTTTGTCTTGTCTTTCAGGCCATGAAAACTCTCAGCCCAAGCTGACCCTGCTGCCCCCCTCCCAAGAGCAGGTCAATGCCAAGGGCACTGCCACCCTGGTGTGCCTTGCCAATCACTTCTATCCCGATGAGCTGGAGGTGCAGTGGAAGAAGGACGGTGCAGTCATTTCGGATGGGGTTCAGACCAGCAACTACCTGCGAGCTTCGGACAGCACCTACAGTGTCAGCAGCCTGCTGACCCTCTCTGGGTCTGACTGGGAGTCCAACGCTCGCTTCTCCTGTGCCCTCACCCACGTGACCCTCCCCTCTCCCCTCAGCAAGAGCATCAGGAGATCAGAATGTGTGTAGAATGTTTGAGACAGTCCACAGAGGAGACACAACTTTAAATAGAACAGGGTTGAGCTGGCAGGACAAAGGTCATTGTCAGCACTGAATTTCAACTCTCTTCCTTCTTGGGATTGGCTCAGGGACATTTCTGAGGTTCAAGGGTTAAGGCAGGTCATTGGGATAATCAAAAGGAAGCTTTACTCTGTATCAAACCCTGTGCTGACCCTGTCCTGGGAGCATTTTATGGGGACAGTGATGACTTGTGATGCCAAGTAAAACCTCTCGAAGATGCTGAAAACTGTCAGCTATACAAAACAATGTGAACCTCTGAAATCTCTGCTTCAGTAAACCAGATCTCCTTCCTGCTCAGCCGTCAGTTCGAATTTAAGCTTCTGTCACTACTTAAAGGGACAGGATTCTCAGGTTATTGAGAAAATCTCCACAAGTGTTTTCCTCAAGCTCCATTGTGGCTGTGATTTTGAGCAGCTTCCTCTGTCTGGGCTGTTAATTGCAGTCTTTTTTCTGTCAATGTAAATCTGGAAAAAGGAATAAAGATCAAGAAGATTCAGTCTCTGTCTCGTGTGTGCTTTGGAAATGGCCAGAGCTACTGGGAACCCTGCATTGATGAATACGATCAGCAGCATCTTGTTACTCAGAATAACAATTTCACAGGTTTTGGGAAATAAATATTACTTAAATTCGACTTGGGTTTTTTTTACTCTTAAAGTGCGATGGAATGGTCCCGTGTGTCCCTGGAGTCAGATTAAGAATGTTAAATCTGGGGAATCTGGGAGTCACGGCTGGGGAGGGCAGTCAATGATAAGCTGGTTCCACCTTCTGCTGTCATATTCTGTAACCCCTGGGTCATCTCAGTGAGAGTCATCCAGGGCTCAGGGTGGATTCCAGAGCAGATCATTGACCTGATTGTTGCGCTCCTTAGTCCACATGTGACTCCAATAATCTCATTCTCGGGCTTTAGTATCAGTGGGAATCAATGGGGCTGAAATCTTATCCAAGCAGACCCTCACGCAGCGGGGAGGCTGCTGGTGGCTCAGAAACCCCTTGGATTCAGTCCCAGATTCCACCCTGGCTCTTTCATTCAAACACAACATTAACACACTGACACCACATTCAGAGGACAATCCTGAGATGGGGCAAGTTTGGTTCTTGGTTCCAATGTGAGGAAATGGGGGCTGGGTGTGAAATGTCCAGTCTGAAGCTGGTGGGGGTACTTTATAATGAAGAATAGAAACTAATGTCAGAATAAAGTCAGGTTTTGATGGGAGTGAGGAATATCTCAGTGATCTGTCTCCAGAATCCACACACTACACACATCCTTCTGTCAGACCCTGACGGCAGAGAAACTGCTCCTTGACACCCTATATTTCTCTATCTTTCCCAGAAAAGGTGAAGTATTCTCTGCCTCAGTGATTCCCTGGGACAGGTCTTTTTAAAAAGGGCTGTGAGAAGGGAAATGTTGCCTCTCAATGACAAAGCCAATGGAAGGATGTGGAGCTGGCTCTGTGAAATGTTCAGACACAGAGGATGACACCAGAAGCAATTCAATGTTGTCACTCTCTCCTTTGCAATTGCTAAACTGGCAACAATTACTTTTTGCTCACAATTTGCTCTTTCGAATTTGATCCACTTGCCTTTCTTACTTTGCTTTTTTTGACTTCAGTCTGTGGGTAGTTCCATCAAAACCCAATCTCCTCACACTCATCCAGGCCCCTAAAGAGATTAGAGACAAACTGCAAATGCTGGAATCCAAGGTTGACAAGCAGGAGGCTGGGAGAACACAGCAAGACTGGCAGCATCAGGAGGTGGAGAAATCGACCTTTTGGGATAAACCTTCTTCAGGAAGTGGGGTGGGTGGGAGCTGCAGATGAAGGGAGTGGCCGGGGCAGGGTGGTTAGGTGGGGATAGGTGGAGACAGGTCGAGGGTAGGACATGGTTGGTCGAAGGGAGGGATAATTCTGAATTCATCTCTCCTATCGACCAATCAGGTCACACTCTCTATCTTTCTCAACCTATCCCCACCTCACCACCTCGCTCCCACCCACCCCTTGAAATGCAACTCCCCTCACACCTATCCCCTCTTCCTGAAGAAGGGTTACACCTGAAACGTCGACCCCTGAAGAGATTAGACGAGGTTATTTCATTGAATCAAATCATCGAGCCCATCAATCCTGAGAACAGATATAAATACAGGGCAGCTTATATACTGCAGCTCGCACTGAGTGCAGCCAGCATAGAGGGGAATGCTGGGAGGTTTGGTCAGTGTGGGAGTTTGGTGAATTCAGGGAAGGAGTCCACCATTGTTTTTCCAAAGTGATTTGGGACTGTCACTTCAGCTGCTGGGAGCCTGCACGTGCACTTCGTTTGAATGAAACAAAATGGTAAACAAGAAAATAGGAATCTGGAAATTGTTTCGTATGAGGGAATGTGTAAATAGACTGCTTCAGGACATGTCCATTAGGGAAGGTTAATAATTGGAAAGTACTGAAACTTCAAAACAGAGACTGAAGACAATTACTGGACCAATGAAGGAATGGATATTTTTCAGTTGTAAGTAAGATCAACATTTCTTTATTGCATTGAAATGATTCAGGGTAAATACATCTGCAGTGAATGTAAAAAACTACAGGAACTCCCGCTCAGGGAGTTTGGAATGAAGGCTGAATTAAAAAAGCAGTGATATATCAGGGAGTGCCGGAGATACCTGGAGACTTAGTTCCAGAAGGAAGTTATAGGCCTCAGGACTGCACAGTTCAATTCCATGTGTAGTAAAGGGCAGGAGGGTACAACACACGAGGGAGGCAGATAGGGAGTTGGAGAATACAGTGGGACAGGAAAACCCCTCACTCTTCCAAACTCCTGTGAGAACAAGGCAAGCCTTTTCAATCCTTCCTCATCACACAGCCCACTCATTCCAGGGATCAATCGGGTAAAACTCCTCTGAAACACCTCTAATGCATTTATATTCTTCCTTCAATAAGGAGACCAAAACTAGACACAATACGGTATTTGAGATGTGATCACATCAATGTCCAGGAAAAACTGAGACATCACAGTCTCACTTTCTGGTCCCGAATCACGCCTACTCTTAATTTTCCCAGCGTTTATACTGTCCATCTTTAATTGTCCTGGACAAGATGGTGCTGAGCTGCCTTCTTCAACCGCTGCAATCTGTGTGCTGGAGGTAGACTCATAATGTCCTTAGGAAGGGAATTCCAGAATTCTGACCCAGTGACGATGTTTCCAAGTCAAACTGGTGAAGGCTTGGAGAGGAACTTGCTGGGGTGATGCTGCCCTTGTCCTTCTTGATTCAAGTAATCATGGGTTTAGAAGGTGTTGTCTCAGGACCTTTGGTGAATTTCTGCAATGCATCTTGTAGAGAGTACACACAAATGTTACTGAATGTTGGTGTGGAGGGAATGGATATGTGTGGAAGTGGTGCCAATCAAGCGGGCTAAAATTTGATAAACAAAATTTAAATAAAATAATATAAGACAACCGAAAATGAAATAAAATAAACTGTTGCTGCTTTTTTGATAAAACATCACTGAACCCCAAATATTAACTCCTCCCTTTTACATGATAATGAGGAAAGAACTCTTGTTGGTGCAGTTTTTTTAAAATCATCTCAGAATATTCAAAGCTGTGAGCACAGAGCAGTCACATTCACGTACAAGATGGTGAGGTCCCGCAGACAGTAAACGAATGACGAGACATATCTGCTTTGTCGACACTCGTTGAATAGTGAGCAGGATACCCGAGGGAATCTCTTCAGAATGGGATCTTGTCGAACCCTCTGAGGTGGGAGTGGTCGGGGTGTGGTGGTGATGGAGCGTCAAATGGTGGAGCCAGAGACTGTGCAACTTTCAGCAGTGCACTGCGGTCTCAGCCTGGATTCTGTGCTCTCATTTCTGAGGTGGCTTTCAATCCGATGACCATTTTGACGATGAGGCAGGAGCATTGCCCATGGAGCCACGGTCAGTAACAATGTAAACTGTGTGGCTCTGAAAGCCTGAGTCTGCATCTCAGCTCATTCATCAAATCTGTTTCTGCCCCTCTGCAGGCTGACCAGGCTGCCGGTGCCTTTCCAACACTCCCATATTTCCTCGTGTCACAGCTCATTCTCCTGAGGGATAGTTGTGCTTGGAGTCGGCGGCACGGTGTCACAGTGGTTAGCACTGCTGCCTCACAGCGCCAGAGACCCGGGTTCAATTCCCGCCTCAGGCGACTGACTGTGTGGAGTTTGCACATTCTCTGCGTGGGTTTCCTCCCGCAGTCCAAAGATGTGCAGGTCAGGTGAATTAGCTGTGCTAAAATTGTCCGTAGTGTTCGGTAAGGGGTAAATGTAGGGGTATGGGTGGTTTGCGCTTCGGCGGGTCGGTGTGGACTTGTTGGGCCTGTTTCCACACTGTAAAGTAATCTAATCTTCTAGGAAAAAAAGTGTGGGGCTGGGAAAGCACAGCAGGTCAGGCAGTTGTGCTCAGGCCGAGGGCATGAACCTTGTCCCTCTGTCAGATCCACTTCTAGAAACTCATGGCTCACCACCCCCCTCTGCAGGACAGAGGGGAAGGGCAGCAAGGATGGAGATGGGGACGCGAAGCCTCAAGTGCTGTTCTCTGCAGTTTGTGGGCACGCTTTGACAACTGTTTGTTAGATCTTTGAGTATAATTCATTTTTTCTGATCCCAGTGATAATCCAAAGGACACTCCACCTTTTAGTCTGACAAACCAGGGTCACCCATGTCATGGCTCTGTTTCTGACCGAGGCTCCAGTCTTTCAAAGAGATGAATTCAAGCCTCACCAGTTTGATCATTTGAATTGTATGCCATTTATTTTGATTTCTCCTGGGATGGGGTGGGCGTTGACGTGTTGGTTATTTGTTGCCCTTCCCGAATTGTCCTGGAGATGGCGGTGGTGAGCCATGTAATATCTGGGATGCAACTGACAGGTCATTCCCACTGGAATCGACTGGAATGAATGTGGGTTTATTCATGGCTAATGGAAAGAGTCATTACCCATAATCTTCAGCTGCTGTGCATACTCTATAGTTACTAGAAGGCAGTTGTTTCTCTCTGCCCAAACAATACAAAGTCAGAAATCACACAAAAGCAGGTTCTAGCCCAACAGGTTCATTTTAAATCACAAGCTTCCAAAGCGCTGCTCCTTCATCAGATGTACCCCAGTCCACCATCGGCATCCCCACATTACTGAACAGTACAAATAAACTGGGGCTTTGAGAGGATCTAACCGGCTCCATCTGGAGAATCGTGGGGAGAGAGAGAGAAGAAGAGAGAACAGCTTTCGGACCAGGATACTTACCGCATCGCAATGAAAATGCCCTGCATGCTATGGTATGTCCAAACGGAGTACTTTGATGTGATTTTTGTTTGTCTCCAGATTATGCTTTTTTTCATTCTATGATACAGGTGGACTATGTCAGTATTGGGTATCACAAAGCATGTTTGGTATCACAAAGTATGTTTACTCCATTGAATACTTTCCAACACACTCTCTCCATCTTGCTTTAATCCTTATTGACTCTTGGACATTCCCCCTACTCTCTCACTCCATCCCGGTCCCAGAGGAATTGATGGCCTGAGTTCATGACCCCGCACTGTGTGAAGGTTGGTGTGAAGTGAGGCCAGTGTGTTGGAGCTTGGGCCCCTGCCTCAGGCCCAGGTGCAGGGGCCTGTTCAACAATCTGCACATTGTCCTTTTTCTCTTTCTGGATGAACTGGATCAAGTTGCAGTAATGAGCTGGCAACAAGGTGTCTTGTCTAAAATGTTCCCAGCATTGGGCACAGAACTGGCTTAGTCACAGGAAACAGAGGGCAGTAATGGAAGGATAGTTTTCAGAATAGAGGGTGGAGACTCATGATGTTCCACAGGGTTCAGTGGTGTTCTACGTAAATGAATTGGAGGAGGGCATAGCTGGTCTAATTAGTAAGTTTACGGTTGATACAAAGATTGGTAGAGTTGTGGAAAATGAGAAGGTTTGTCACAGGATACCGCAGGATATAGATCAGTTGGCTGCTTGGATAGAAAAATGGCAGATGGAGCTTAATCCAGACAAATGTGAGGTGATGCATTTTGAAAGGTGATGTCCAGGTGGGAATTATACCACGAATGGCAGAATCCTCTGGAGTATTGATATGCAGAGGGATCTGGGTGTGCACGCTCACGGATCACTGAAGGTGGCAGCACAGGAAGGTAAAGCAGTAAGAAAGGCTTATGGCCGGCTTGCCTTCATTGGAAGGGACACTGAGTATAAGGATTGACAAGTTATTCTGTAGCTTTATCAAACAATAGTTAGGCCACACTTGGAATATTGCATGCAGTTCCGGTCAGCACACTACCAGAAGGATGTGGATGTTTTGAAGATGGTGCAGAAAATGTTTACCAGGATATTGTCTGGTATGGGGGATTGTAGTTCTGAAGAAAGGTTGGATAGACTGGCTTTGTTTTCATTGGAATACGGGAAAATGAGGTGTGTCCTGATAGAAGATTACAGAGTTGTAAACGGCATAGGTAGTGTGGAAAATATGAGGCTTTTTTTCAGGGTGTATGCGTTACTTACTCAGGGACAGAGGTTCAAGGGGCGGGGGAATTTAAAAGAGATGTGTGAGGTAAGTATTTTATACAAAGGGAGTTGAGTATCTGGAACACACTGCCAGAGGAGGGGGTGGAAGCAGACACAATAGAATTATTCAATAAATAAATAATGCATGAATAGGAAGGGAATAGAGGGCTATGAATCCTGTCGGTGAAGACAGTTTCTGTGAGGAAGGCCAAAATGTGTCAGCACAGGCTTGGAGGGCCGAAGGGCCTGTTCCTGTACTGTATTGTTCCTTGTTCTTTGATCCCTGCTGTTGAATTGGATTCTCGGGAGCCAGCTCCGTATGAAGAGCCTGTTCTCATTCTTTTGTTGGAATCCATGGGGCAGCTGCTGCTTCCTTGCTGCGTCACTGATCAAACCAACAATGCAGAAAGCCTCTTGATATTTTAAATACACTGTCTGCAGGAAAATGTTTGGCCGAGGTTTTAATATTGTTTAATAAGATAATGACGTCAATGCACCAGTGTTGTTTACAGCTCGGAACGTTTACCATCATGGTCCAAGATTTAAATGCACCATCTCTCACTCGTGATAATACAGTTTTCAATGTTTCTCTCTCCTTACGTGTTATGAAGAGGTTTGAAAACGTGGTTTTGATGAGGACAATGCATCTTCAAAACCGTGTGACGTAGTGGGTGTCTGTTTGAATTCTCACTTGTGATAATACAGTTTTAAATGTGTCAGTGTTACTTTCCCCACTCTCTGGGGGATGTCGCTGCCACTATCCCCACTCCACCCTTCACTCTCGGGGTGATACCATTTTTAGCATCCTTTCTGTCTGAGAATGTCATTGTTCTTGTCCCTCCCTCTCTCAGGGACTGGGTGGGTGTTTCACATCCGCCTGGTTTGGTAGATCCATTCTTGTGAAATGGGTAATCCCTGTTTTACTCTGGTAACAGTGAGTTAAAGCCCGGCACAGTTCACCCTTCATCTCCATCATATCTCAGAGCCTAAGGTTGGTCAGTACTTTCTGGCACCAGATCAATCCCACCACTTCGCACAGTTTTCTCTCTTTCCTATCTTTACTGGACACCTTGTATCCACAAAAGGTGATTTTCTTTGTGGAGTTTGCATGTTCTCCCCATGTCTGAGTGGGTTTCCTCCGGGTGCGCTAGTCTCCATTCTCAGTCCAAGGATGTGCAGGTCAGGTGAACTGGCCATGGGAAGTGTAGGGTTACAGCAATAGGAGAGGGGTGTGGTTCTGGGTGGAATGCTGCTTGGACTTGATGGCCTTCTTCCATACAGTAGGAATTCTATTTATCCTATCCATGCCCCTCATAATTTTGTAAACATCTATAAGGCCTCCTCTCAGGCTCCGATGCTCCAGAGAAAACAGCCCCAGCCTGCTCAGCCTCTCCCTATAGCGCAAATCCTCCAACCCTGGCAACATCCTTGTAAATCTTTTCTGAACCCTTTCAAGTTTCACAACATCTTTCCGACAGGAGGGAGACTAGAATTGCATGCAATATTTCAACAGCAGCCTAACCAATGTCCTATACAGCTGCAACATGACCTCCCAATTCCAGTACTCAATACTCTGACCGATAAATGAAAGCATACCAAACACCTTCTCTTTCCTTTCTCCCTGCGACTCTACTTTCAAGGAGCTATGAACCTGCACTCCAAGGTCTTTTTGTTCAGCAACATTCCCTAGGGCCTTAACATTAAGTGTATAAGTCTTGCTAAGATTTGCTTTCCCAAAATGCAGCACCTCACATTTATCTGAATTAAACTCCATCTGCCACTTCTCAGCCCATTGGCCCATCTGATCAAGATCCTGTTGTAATCTGAGGTAACCTTCTTCGTTGTCCACCACACCTCCAATTTTGGTGTCATCTGCAAACTTACTAACTGTACCTCTTATGCTCATATCCAAATCATTTATATAAATTACGAAAAGTAGTGGACCCAGCACTGATCCTTGTGACACTCCACTGGTCACAGACTTCCACTCTGAAAAGCATCCCTTCACCACCACCCTCTGTCTTCTAGTTTTGAGCCAGTTCTGTATCCAAATGGCTAGTTGTCCATGTGAAATCTAACTTTGCTAACCAATCTCCCATGGGGAACCTTGTTGAATGCCTTACTGAAGTCCATGTAGGTCACATCTACCGCTCTGCCCTCATCAATCCTCTTTGTTACTTCTTCAAAAAACTAAATCGTGCTTGTGAGACATGATTTCCCACGCACAAAGCCATGTTGACTATCGCTAATCAGTCCTTGCCTTTCCAAATACATATACCTCCTGTCCCCCAGGATTTCCTCCAACAACTTGCCCACCACCGACGTCAGGCTCACTGGTCTATAGTTCCCTGGTTTATCCTTACCAGCTTTCTTAAAAAGTGGCACCACGTTAGCCAGTCTCCAGTCTTCCAGCACCTCACCTGTGACTATCGATGATACAAATATCTCAGCAAGAGGCCCAGCAATTACTTCCTTAGCTTCCCACAAAGTTCTAGGGTACGCCTGATCAGGTCCCGGGGATCTATTCACCTTTATGCGTTTCAAGACATCCAGCACTTCCTCCTCTGTAATATGGACATTTCACAAGATGTCACCATTTATTTCCCTACATTCTATACCTTCCATATCCTTTTCCACAGTAAATACTGATGCAAAATAGTTTCTCCCCCGTCTCCTGCAACTCCACACAAAGGCTGCCTTGCTGATCTTTGAAGGGCCCTATTCTCTCCCTAGTTACCTTTTTGTCCTTGATGTATTTGTAAAATTTCTTTGGATTCTCCTTAATTCTATTTGCCAAAGCTATCTCATGTCCCCTTTTGCCCTCCTGATTTCCCTCTTAAGTATACTCCTACTGCCTTTATACTCTCCTCATGATTCACTCGATCTATCCTGTCTATACCTGACATATGCTTCCTTCTTTTCCTTAATCAAACACTCAATATCTTTAGTCATCCAGCATTTCCTATACCTACCAGCCTTTCCTTTCACCCTCACAGGAATATGCTTTCTCTGGATTCTTGTTATCTCATTTCTGAAGGCTTCCCATTTTCCAGTCGTTCCTTTACCTGCAAACATCTGTACCCAATCAGCTTTCGAAAGTTCTTGCCTAATACCGTCAAAATTGGCCTTTCTGCAATTTAGAAACTCATCTTTTAGATCTAGTCTATACTTTTCCATCACTATTTTAAAACTAATAGAATTATGGTTGCTGGCCCAAAATGCTCCCCCATTGACACCTCAGTCACCTGCCCTGCCTTATTTCCCAAGAGTACGTCAAGTTTTTCACCTTCTCTACTGGGTACATCCACATACTGTATCAGAAAGTTTTATTGTACACACTTAACAACTTGCACTCCATCTAAACCCTGAACATGATGGCAGTCCCAGTCTATGTTTGGAAAGTTAAAATCCCCT
The DNA here is from genome assembly GCF_037043375.1 of Chiloscyllium plagiosum. Classification (NCBI taxonomy): domain Eukaryota; kingdom Metazoa; phylum Chordata; class Chondrichthyes; order Orectolobiformes; family Hemiscylliidae; genus Chiloscyllium; species Chiloscyllium plagiosum. Next base: position 115,316,837 of record NW_028270147.1, read on the forward strand.
CCCATAATCACCCTATTATTCTTACAGATAGCTGAAATCTCCTTACAAATTTGATTCTCAATTACCCTTTGACTATCAGAGGGTTTACAATACAATCTGAATAAAGTCATAACCCTTTCTTATTTCTCAGTTCCACCCAAATAACTTCCCTGGATGTATTTCCAAGAATATCCTCCCTCAGTACAGCTGTAATGCTATCCCTTATCAAATATGCCACTCCCCGTCCTCTCTTGCCTCCCTTTCTATCCTTCCTGCAGCATTTGTATCCTGTTAAGGCCTCGTCACAGAATCCTTGTGGAATACCATTCAAAATGTGTTTTTTTCCCTGTCGTCTGTCACTAGTCCCCTAACCGAGTCAAACATTCATCTTCAATCCCATGGGTTTTAACTTTGGTCAGCAGACTGTTTTGCGGAAAATTATTGCGTATTTCTGAAAGTTGTTAAGACTATACATCCTATCAACTATTTTAGTTAATGCGTTTGGTTTGTTAGTTAGAAATTACCCATCACAAATCTATGTGGACTATTTCCAATTCTCTATATGCAAAGGGGCGGCACGGCGGCACAGTGGTTAGTGCTGCGGCCTCAAAGCGCCAGAGCCCTGGGTCCAATTCCCACCTCAGGTAACTTTCTATGTGGAGTTTGTGCCATAATGTTTAGACTGATTCTAAATATTATGAAAAATGAATTAACAGAATCTTACATGGATTCATGCAGGATTTGAGCAAAGTATGATGTAACTCTGCAAGTACAAATTCACCCCACAAATGTATGTGGGTTTGTGTGGGTGGGTGGGGAGCCTTGTGAGTGTCTGTGAGAGAACGTGCATGTGTGTGTGTGCATATCGTGCAATGGTGGTCATCTGCAGTGTGACATGAATCCATGGTCCTGGTTGAGGCCATCCCTACAGGTACCGAACTTAGCTATCAGCCTCTGCTTGGCCACTTATCGCTGCTGCCTGGCCCAAAGTCCGCCTTGGAGGATGGTTTCCCGAAGGTCCAAAGTCGAATGCCCCAAACCGCTGAAGTGTTCTCCAACTGGAAGGGCACACTCCTATCTGTTGATTGTTGTGCAGTGCCCATTCATCCAATGCCGTAGCCTCTGCTCAGTTTCACCAGTGTATCATGCCTCAGGGCATCCTTGCCTGCAGCATATGAGATAGACAACGTTGGCTGAGTCACACGAGTACCTGCCATGTACATGGTGGGAGGTGTCCCCACGTGTACTGATGGTATCCATGTCCACACTCTGATAAGTCTTGCAGCGTCTACCGTGACTGTATCGTAAAGAGTTATCCTGAAAGCCAGGCAGTTTGCTACGAACAATGATCTGCTTGAGGATTGGGGATTGTTTGAAGGGGAGCAGGACAACTCCATCCAACTCCCTCCAATCCTGGCATCATCCTTGTAAACCTTTTATGAACCCTTTCAAGTTTCACAACATCCTTCCGATAGGAAGGGGACTAGAATTGCACGCAATATTTCAAAAGTGACCTCACCAATATCTTGTAAAACCGCAACATGACCTCCCAACTCCTATACTCAATTCTCTGACCAATAAAGGAAATCATACCAAACACCTTCTTTACTATCCTATCTGCCAATGACTCTACTTTCAAGGAGCTATGAACCTGCACTTCAAGGTTTATTTGTTCAGGAACACTCTCGAGGACTTTACCATTAAGTGTTTAGGTCATGCTCTGACTTGCTTTTCCAAAATGCAGCACCTCGCATTTATCTAAATTAAACTCCATCTGCCACTTCTCAGCCTATTGGCCCATCTGATTAAGATCCCATTGTAATCTGAGGTAAACTTCTTTGCTGTCCACTACACCTCCAATTTTGGTGTCATCTGCAAACTTATTAACTACACCTTCCACATTCACTTCCAAATCATTTGGATAAATGAAGAAAAGCTGTTGACCCAGCACTGATCCTTGTGGCACTCCACTGGTCCCAGGCCTCTAGGTCTGAAAAGCAACTCTCCACCACCACCCTCTATCTCCTCCCTTCAAGTCAGTTCTATATCCAAATGTCTAGTCCTCCCTGCATTCCATGAGATCTAAACTTGCTACAAGTCTCCCATGGGCAACCTTGTCGTATGCCTTACTAAAGTCCATATAGATCACATCCACCACTCTGCCCTCACCAATCCTTTTGTTACTTCTTCCTCCACTGATTGTAATTTTCTTGAGTTCCTTTCTGTGTGTAGGTTTGCTCGCTGAGCTGGAAGGTTCATTTTCAGACATTTCATCACCATACTAGGTAACATCATAAGTGAGCCTCTAGATGAAGTACTGGTGTCATGGTCCGCTTTCTATTTTTGTGTTTGGGTTTCCTTGGGTTGGTGATGCCATTTCCTCTGGTGATGTCATTTCTTGTTCTTTTCTCAGGGGGTGGTAAATGGGATCCAAGTCAATGTCTTTGTTGATAGAGGTCCAGTTGGAATGCCATGCTTCTAAGCATTCCAACTGGACCTCTATCAACAAAGACATTGACTTGGATCCCACTTACCACCCTCTGAGAAAAAAGAACAGGAAATTATGTCACCAACCTAAGGAAACCTAAACACATAAATAGAAAGCAGGCTATGCCACTAGTGTTTCATCAGGAGGCTCATTGATGACGTTACCTAGTATGGCAGAAAACGAATCTTCCAGCTCAGTGAGCAAACCTACATCCAGGACCTCAACCTGAGCTACAAATCTTCTCAAAACTCGCTGAGTTCCTTTTTCCCAACTTTTCCTGACCTATATCTTACTTGTAGATGCTACAGCAGGCTTCACTTGTACAAGATACAGGCAAATGTGACTGCAAGGTTTAGCTTTTATACAATTTTCCAATTCACAATTTCTCTCCCATGATTGCTGCTAATGGATTCCTCTCCGGTTTATTGCCCCTTCACCTTAGCTAGCCTAACTCTCATATCCTCATAACTGTCTTAACTAAGTTGCAGACACTAGTCACTTTTCACTCCTCAAACTGAAAGTAGAATTTAATCATATTATGGTCACTACTTCCCAGGGAAGAGTTCATTGATTCATCAGCGCTGCTGGAGGCGGGGCCACTGACGTCATGCAGTCCATCACGTGTCTTTACTCATGTGGTCAGCCCCGCCCCTCCTGGTCTTGTCCCTCAATATGGCGGCAATGAGACCGTGGCTTGGTACTTTAGGTTAGATTCCCAACAGAGTGGAAACAGGCCCTTCGGCCCAATAAATCCATACCGACCCTCTGAGGAGTAACCCACCCCCTTCTGACTTTACTACTGCACCGCTTATTCGGTGGAACCGCGTCTTCAAGTTGTAATTATATTTAAAATTTATAATAATTGGAGTGCGACCAATTCCGTTGCCTTGCACGAATTCCCCCTTTTACCTCAGTAGGGGAGGGTTTTCCATACGCTCGCGTATTTTTCGTGCGGGTGTCGGATATACCGGTTGGGGGGTTTGGGTGGGGAACCCGCCGATGCCGGCTCCGGTGTTGACCGCGACAGCGGGGATTATGTTTGAGAGAAAACTGTGGGTTTGCCGCTCGGTACAACCGGCGGTGGTGTCATTGAGCAGACGTGGGATTACCGGCCTGGTGTCGTGCGCAGGCGCAGGACGGCCGGATGCGATGTCATCGCGCAGACGTGGGATTACCGGCCTGGTGTCGTGCGCAGGCGCGCCTCTATCGGCCAATGTATCGTTGCGCAGGCGCGGTATGGCGGCCACGGTGCACGAGTCTTTGGATCGCGGGCAATTCAAAATGGAACGGCTCAGTCTCAGGGAGAACAGCACTGTGAGGCTCGGAGCTCCTCTCAGAGTCAAATCTGACACCAAGATTGTCCAGACTGGCTTCACCTGCTATTGCAATGGAGACTGGATTCAAAGCAATTACTTTAATCTACAGTTACAGGAAATCCCTGCTCATCTGTGATTACGGAAAACAAAAATGTAGGGGATGTGGGTGTCGCTGCTGGGCCAGCATTATTGTTCATACCTAGTTACCTTTGAATAGGTGGTAGTGGGCTGCCTTCTTGAACCACTGCAGTATGTGTGCTGTAGGTTGACCCTCAGTGCCCTTGGGTGGAGTTCCTGGATTTTGAATCAGTGATAGTTAAGGAGTGTCAGTATATTTCTAAGTCAGGATGATGAGTGGCTTGAAGGGTGTGGGATATAGGTAAAGCAGTGTTACTTTGGCAATCATAATTACTTATGTAAGGTAAATGAACTCACACTAGTGTACAATTGTTCAGCCAAGAGCTGAGTTAACAAGAATGTAAAGGAAATATGTAATTGCTTTTACATTAGCTAAAATGTGTATATAAGAATGAAATGTGCCTGCAAACAATGGTAGATGTTACAGACAAATAGATAAGGTGCTGTGAGGGGAGTGGGTGTAGGTTAAGCTGGATATGCTTGAACACACAGTTACAAGCATCTGTTTCCTGCTTCTGTAAAAACAAAAAAAAATCAAGAGGTCAACAGGCTCAGTATGGGCAAAGTATGGAAGGAAATGTTGCTTTAGCAAGCAAAGAAGCAGATGGCATTGGAGGAGGATATATAACAGTGGACCTCAGTAGGATGTAATGAAATGGCCAAGCAAAACTTGTACTTTGTTATGCCCAAGGCCGGATGAGGCAAGAGGTAAACAGCTGGGTTTAGAGTAGTGGGAGATGTAAACAGGGGAGGAACAATGGGAGGAGGGAAAGAGAAATGAATTGTATATAAGTTGTGTACTTGTTAAACTCGATGTGCCCACCTTATAGGCACCACTCTTGCAAGAGTATAATAAACGATACTGCTGCTTTAGATCTTGTCTCGGACTGAAATGATTGAAGTGAGTGCGTTCTATTTCCCACAAGAGGAATTTGCAGGGAGTAGTGTTCCCATATATATATCTTCCTTTGTTCTTTTAGATGGAAGGTGTTTTTTGAAGGAGCTGTTCAATAACTGTCATAGTTGAGGAGGGGAGGAGGAGGAGGGAATAAAGGTTAAATTCATTGGCTTCTTTGGTCTACAAACGCATCTGTAGAATTAGGACTAAATGAGAACAGCCCCTGAGCTGCGAGCTGGATACCAGTGGAGAGGTATTTTAGGAGAATTGTGTGGTAGACGGAGATGTGTGTAGATTGAAACGGAGAAAAAAAACAATTTATTTCTGTCATCATGTTGGATGTAACTTGGATAAGAGTCATTTTTAAAATGTGGCAATTTGCAAACTTGATTGGAAGGATTCACGTAGAATTTGGGAAAGATGAGCACAGATTTGAGGCAACAACATGTTTATGAAAATTAGCAGGCACTGATGTTAAAGTACAGATTTGAGATGGTCCAGGGAATCCCTTGTGGGCTCAGACCTGTAAGCCTCTCTTGGTTTGTCCCGGCAATCATACTCTTTTGAGTCTGGAATAAAAACCTCTTACAGGCAGTTTAGTTTAATTTTAGTCTTCCCCTTTATTTACCAATAGCATCACTGTTACAACATAACACTGGTACCTATTAGCCAGGCTAGCTAAGGTCCTAAAACCTTAGGAGAGTAGTGACCAGCTCTGCCTTGAAGAGCCCTCGCAGGTTACTTTCTCCTTCTGTCACCAACAGGATTCCTTTACACAAACTTTTACAAAAACACTGCATTTAATTAGATTTAAGCACTTAATTAGACAGACAACATTGGAAAGGCAATAATTCGTAAGGAAGAGAAGTTAATTGACAGGTCTGTGTGTGCCTAATTGATCACTCCTCCAGGCCTGAAGCCATTCATCAGGTGGGAAAACAGATTCAGCCGAGTCAGGTGCCTGTTGGTGAGACAAGTCCCTACTGTAAGGAGACACCAGTCCAAGTGGGAGAAGTTGTAAGGTAACCTTTAATTGCTCGCATGTCAGGTATTATGTTTTACAAAATGGCTTCTTAGCGAGGAGGGCAAACTTTGACTGTAAAAAATGGCTTCCTCATAGATTGTGTCAGAATCTCTTCAACGTTAGGGTGAGAATAATTTTTAAGCTAGGAGCAGACTCTTGCTTTTTATCTTAAGAAAACAATCATTCTGAACCTGAGGCTGAATTGTTACTGTAAGGTTGTATTTTAAATGATTCATTTGTTTCGAATTAGACATTTTTTCTTTTCAGAGTTGTGATTCAAATTCAAATAGGACATAAGATCCGACTCGTTAGCATTGACAGTGGGGCAGTCCTGGTCTGTAAGAACAGCAAGTAAGTTAAAGTTTCATCAATATTACCTTTTACAGAGTTTGCATTTCATAATCAGCGATGGTTACTCAAAATAATCATAAAGTCCCAAAATGCAATTAAATTTAAAACAAGGGTTATGGGGATAAGACCGGAACAGGTTACTGATTGTGGATAATCAGCCATGGCCGTAATAAATCGTGGTGCTAGCTCGAAGGGCCGAATAGCCTATTCCTGCACCTATTCTGTCTATTGAATCCACAGCAAGTAAGCGTGCATTTGAACCAAACCACAAAGAGTTAATTTTCTATTGGCTTTGGCAATCTCAGCATTAAAATGTTCTTCACTCATTCTCTCTCTAGTGTCTTTTTGAACGCCCAGGTTAGGGACTATAACAGAATAATGTTTTTCCCTTTCTGTCTGCCTGTCTTGCAAGGGTAATAAGAATCCAGTATAATTGATATGACCTGACCATTAATTACAAGGCTTTTGACATGCTTGCAGGATGATACCAAGTCGAAGATCACAATCAAACATTGTCATTAATTTCACAAGTGAACACCAGTGAATGTTATCACTCTATGTCCTGTTTACACAGATTCGTTGCTGTTAAGGCAAATGTTCTTAATTGCCTTGGCGCATCCTGTTACCACTTGGTGAGAACAGATGTTTTTATCTTCTGCACAGCCTGGGTTCCCCCTTTTGTGGCCAGGCACCTCCCTGGCAGTCCTGTTTATTTTCTACTGTGCAACAAATGTGTTCTATAATTCAACATTACATTTAGTCAAAATGTTTAAGGACAAGTTTTAAGGCTATAAACTTTCTCATTCCCTTCTTTTGTCATTTCATGGCAACTACACAGCTTATACAAGTATAATTAATCAATTCAGTCGATTTGTATTCTCAATAATTTGAGTGCTTCCTCTTGCGAGTCATTGTCCAGAGGATCAGAGTCAGAAAGATACTGGATTTCAGCATAGACATTCGGACGTGGAGCTACAGGGATAGACAAGGGTCGATTAACAAGATTCCTCTTTGGCTTAGACGAAAAGCAATGTACGGTACATTCCATGCATAAGTGGACGACACTATATTCCTAGGATGAGACTGGGGACTATCAGTATGTTCCACACAGCGACCAAAGCTAGCAAGTAATACTCCATCCATATGGATCGGACGATGGTGCGGCAGGTGTCTTCCCTACATCTTGATCCATTTTGTTGAGAACATCTAAGTTGTCCAAAATGTCTTCAGAGCAATCATTGATGTAGGTGCAACATTGCGGGCCAATAACAGAACAAGCGCCTCCTTTAGCAAGGGGGAAATCTAGCACGAGCCAATTCTGAAGTTTTAATATCCGGGTCTCCTGTAACTCTTTGTTCACCAGCTTCAAAGCGTGGGCAGTTGAGTTGGCAAGTTTTTCGATGTCGTATGCAAGGTCACTTATCTGATCTCGGGCCATCTCAACATCCCAGCCAGAAATAAGTCCTCCCAGCAACTTGGGTCACCAGGTTTGTTGATGGAAGAAGTTGTCTAAGTCCCATTTGTTTTTCCTCTCCTTTTTGTTCCATATGCTTCACATGTTGGTAGGCATTCTATTCATCATCTACCTCAGGTACTTCATGGTGGAGGGTAAAAAGTGGTAAATTTTGTAAGGGGGCACAACATTCGTACCAGTCATTGGGTAAATATGGGTAGCCTTTGTTTTTACATCACCAATGAAGGCTAAAAGGAATTCCAAAGGCGCATTTCTGTGAGTGAATGATGAGTCCACTCAGGGCGAGAGCTGAATCTTGTAAACAGCGGGTGCTATCAAACGTTTGGTTGTCCAAGTGTATTAGTGGATGAAGAGCAGGAGTATGACCAGTGTCTTTGATAATCTTTTTACACAGTGCTGGCATCACTTTCCCCATGTCGTGGGTACCGGAAGTTCTTTCAACGCACCATTCTAACAGCGGAACAACGTTAACGTTGAATCCTTGACGTTTGTCAATGCACTTCACCCAGCGATGTGCTACTTCTACCGAATGGGTTTTGCCATCATAAGTGAGGGGTTGCATAAGTGTGTGAGTCCCATTTATACACTGGACATCAGAATGATGGAAGAGTGAGCAAATAACACATGGATCGAGGGTTTAGCTTGAATAAAGAAACCATTGGTAACAGATGGGAGATTGGGAGTACATAGTATTTTTGGTCTTTGTTCATCTTTCCAGCTTGTCGTCTTAATTACAGTAGCTACTGAATATAGGAACTGTATACAGAGGAACCTCAGTTATCCGAACAAGATGGGCAGGTGCTATTTCATTCGGCTAACTGATTATTCGGTTAAGTGATTTCCTCTGGGGCGCTGAGTTTTCTGTGAAGTCTGTTCCCCATTCAGGAGACTCAGCAAAAGCACATTGTACGTGGGAACCTGCCTGCCCAACCTCAACCACATCTTCCACCCAACTCCAACCCCGTCCGATCCCACCCAGCAGCCCCATTGCCACCCCCAACCTTGTCCGCGCCCCACCGCCTGGCCCCAATCCCACTCCCCGAACCCTGCACTCCCGTCAATCCCTACCTACTGTCCGAACCCCTGAGCACGCCCCCCCCCCCCCCCCCCCCCCCCCGAGGGGCAGCCGGACTGTGCACCAACAGGAAGACTGCTGCTGCCTTTGTGGGATAAGTCTCCAAATAGCGCACAACTTTTTGACAGGTTCCGCCTCTGCCCTGTACAGAGCAATGTTGGAGCGATAATCTGGGGATGGAGGGTTTGGGGTTCACCCCTGTGTAGAACTCCAGGGAGAGTGTTGGGGGAGAGAGAGAGAGAGGGCAGGAGGTCAGTCATTTGAAGATGGTGCCTGGACTGTTCAGGATTGTCCTCGGCAGCATTTCAGTGAGCTATGTTTGCTTTTAATCATTGTACCTGTAAACAGAAGACGTGATCAGGGTTGAAACCGCTCTTTGACGTAATGTTTCTATCGGGACCTTAAGATCACCTTCAGAAAATCTGATTATCGGATAATTGAGGAACCTATGTAAAGGTATTTCTGTCAGTGGTGTAGGTCGGATAGGAGAAGATGCCATCGAGAAGGCATAAGTTGTCTGTCTCATGGGAATAGGTGGCTGAGGGTTTGGTGATTTCGGTACTATGTGCTCAATACTGCAATCTGTATGGTTCATTTTGAGAGGGGAACAGACAAACATTTCAAAGTAACAGTTTTCGGTTGATGGAGTGGCTGAGGTTATGGAATTGTGCCATCTCATGATGGCTGGCATGGAAGTGTTACGAGGATGACAATAAGGTCGAGAATGATATTTGGATACAAAATGTGAGCAGTTTAACTGAGCTTCAGCTGGGCAGCTGCATTCATAACTTCCAATGGTATTAGTACAGGTTTCATTTATACAGTTACATTGGAGTTTAGCCAGTCTGAGATATCACAGATGGGTCGGTTACATCTGGACATATGTACTTGGGTTCGGTTTTCGTCGGATACCTGTATCAGTACTAACACAGGACTGTGAGGGGGATACACGCTTGCAATGTCCTTTGTTGACCCATGTTGAACATCCTTCTACTTTTACTGCAGTTTCAGTTGTCAGAAAAGCTTGATAAGGACCTTTCCAGTAAGGGCCCAATTTTTGATGATTAAAGTGTCTCAATCATACGTAGTCACCAGGGTTGACGTTTTTAAATGTTGGAGCTCTTTCTTCTTCCTTCCCTGGTACTCGATAGGTTGCTTTGACCTGTTGATATACGACTGCAATGCTTTGGTCAGCTTAATCAGGTACATGTGCATTTCTTCTGCCATGACATGCCCATCAACAGGGTGTTGGGGAGTTAATGGTGCAGACCAGGGTGTCCTCAGGGGCTTTCCATACATCAGTTCAGCCGCTGAGAATCCTGTCTTTTTCTATGTCATGGTTTTCTCATATTAAAAAGAGCATTTGGGAGTACTTGCAGCCAATGAAGGCCAATTTCTTCTACCAACTTGCTTAGCTGACCTTTTAAATTACATTTGGCTCTTTCTACAATTCACGCTGCTTGGGGATGGTTGGCACAATGGAATTTCTGACTCGTATTCAAACTCTTACATAGTGGCTTGGTTAGCTCCGCACAGAAGTGGGAGCTGTTATCGGAAAAGACCGTTAATGGTATTCCAAATCTGGGTATGATTTCCCTTAACAGAATTTTGCAAGTAGTTGTTGCTGTCAGTCAGTACAGGGATAAACTCCAACCCTTTATTAAATACATTAATTACCACTCAGCAATACCGATAACAATGGCATCTAGGTGACTGTCTAAAATCTCACTGGATAGTGTCAGAAGGTGCACTTGGCAAGGGCATTTCACCTGGGGGACACTTCACTCCTTTCCTGAGATTATTGTTTTGACAAATTTGGCAATTTGAAGCTGCTTGTTTTGCTTTTTCTTGCAGGTGGGGATTCCACCAAGTTCGGAGAATTCTGTCCACCATTCCCTCCTTCTCCACGTGTATGTGTATGAACACAATCAACTAGAATAGGCAGAAGTGAATCGGGCAGACATGTCTATTCTACCAGCGCAACCCAAAGCTTATTGTAGCTGTTTACATAACAACCGTGGTTCAGCCATTTTTGTTTTCTCTAATCAGAGGCGTCCACCAATGGATCCGAATTTTTTCTTGGTCAGGCATTTTTCTCGGTGTCAGAAGAGGAAATATGAGAGTCTCCCTTTGGTTTCCAATTCGTCAGTTGAGTAACCATGTCTTTGCTCAAAAACTGGTTTCTCAGCAGCTGTGTCAGCGGTATTGTTGCTTTTAGTGACATTGGCAGCATCAGAGGAGTGAGCCGAACATTTGATAATTGCCAATTGAAAGGGAAGTTGACAAGTACTGAGGAGATTAGCAACATAGGCAGCATTGAGGATTGGGGTTCCTGATGAGGTAAGGAAGCTGTGCTGCTGCCAGAGTTCATCATGGGCACATCCAAAGGGAATCAGTATAGATATGAGCTGACTTTCCTTCAGCAAGTATGCACGCACAAGTGAGAACAAGGAGTTCAGCTTGCTGGGCGGAGCAGGGTGGATCGATGGAATAAGCTTCTGTTGTATGGGATAAAGTGACAATCGCATATCCTGACGTGTTTGCCCTCTGGAGATATAGAAGAACCATCGAATGTAGCGTGGTTAATGTTACAGCAGTATTTAAAGGGGAGAAGTGGATTCTGAAGTCATGAAATCTCATAGCAACTTAGATGAGCCGCAGTTAGGTGTTGAGTATGTTTAGAAGTAAGCAAGGATACCACGGAATGCGAGGTACAGACTTCTACATTTTGATGTATAGTTATATTAGAGGCAGCCAATACCATAGGATGGATAGTGGGGAGAATCTGGGTGCAGGAAGGCATACCCTGAGCAAACAGGGTCAATCTTAGTGGAGTAATAGGCAACAGGGCACCAAGAGGAGTCATGTTGCTGGGTAAGAACCGCTGTAGCACAGGTGTCAAGGATAGAAAAGGGTTTTGTGCAATAAAAGAGCAAACCTGCTGAGGTCCCTGGGGAGGGTGACCAAGAGGTTGCCAGCTGCTTCCACTCCAGCGATCAACCGGAGGCTGCTTTGGGAAAGGGCAGTTCTTGGACCAATGAAACAAATGTGTGATTGTTGGGGAACTCGAGGGGCTGGGGGAGGCAGTGAAGACTAGTGAGAGGATGTATAGGGAGTAAAGGACATCGTGGACTGTTGGGGAGGATACAGAGGAGGACCCCAAGATCCATTGGGATGTTGTGAATCCACGGTACCAGTAGAATGCCACAGACTGTCTGTAATTACTAATTAGGAGGCAGGGTTGGAATTTCCAGCCTGTATGTTGGCCTAATCCTTCTCATCGGAATTTTAAATTGTATTAGTTTGAATTCAACTTGCACTTCTGGTTGTTTTAAAGTCGAACTGAAATACTCCTTTTTTGAAAGAACGAACAAGGTTTCGGTTCTTTCAGCAGGGCATCATTTCCTTTCACCATCTGGTTAAAGAGGACGAGCTGGTTTTGAAAGCAGCAGTTAGATTTGATCAAAATCAGTGGCCTTAAGTTCACTTATTAGTGCAATTGTAGCACTCCTAACACACAGGGACAAATGATTCATTGGGGGACGTGTATGGCCCTTGGCACGTTGATCCTTAGAGTGGGGTGGGGAGTTCAGGCGATGTTTTGTTTTATGCAGTGTGTTCGCCTTGGCCGTACTGTGGGTGAGTTTTGAGGGGGGACCCGGAGGAAGTCGGCTGACAGGACGGGAGGCGTAAAATATTTCCTCCTCAGAATCAGTGTCCCATTCCTCATCCACAGATGGATCAGGATTCTTTAGTAACGGGTCTTTGGGAGAGGTGGGGTATAAGGAACTGTCTTTGTCGTCAGTCTGGTCCTGCGCGGCTACAGCTGCAGTCTGTTGTTTATTCACCGGTTTCCCTTTTCTTTGGGGCCCCTGACATTTCAGCAAGGGTTCTGAATCTTTACTTTGTTTTATTTTCTCCCTAGCCAATTCCAGTTCTGCTTCTAAATCATGTGCTTCACATTTGCATTTTAGTTCTGTCCAATCTAGTTCGGATCCTTCCTCATTTAATGGACTAATTCCCCTTTTAATACAGTTTTGTCTCCATGATGATTGCATGGCTTTTTCCCATTTTTCTCTATCTACCTTTTTCCACGCTGATATGGCTTCTTTCTGTTTACTTCCCTTTTTTCCCCAAATCCCTTGTTCACTTTTAATGTGCACCCATATTTATCCCATTTATTTTAAATCTTCACAGAATTACTGATCTGCAGGGTCTCCAACCCCACAAAACACAGGGGCCTCTAACCCCACAAGATTCTGTTTTTAGTACCCATTTAAACGATCTCATTTAGGGTTCCGTCCGGGTACCGTGAGAATGAAATGGGGGAAGCAGCATACAAAGGTGCAGACCGAGAGCAATCGAGGTATAATCTTACCTCGTGGACCCATTGGTCTCGAGTCCGACCCTTAGGTGAAGCTCCTCTTTTCCAGTTTCATTCAAACGTATCCCTTGTTGGAACCCTGCTTGCAGCGCCAAATTGGTAAAGTACAGAATTGAGATTGCCCAGGGAATCCCTTGTGAACTCAACCTATAACCCTCTCGGTTCATCCTGGAGATCGTACTTTTGGAAGTCTGGAATAAAACAAAAACCTCTTCCAGACAGTTTAGTTTAATTTTAGTTATCCCCTTAATTTACTAATAGCATCACTGTTACAACATAACACTGACACCTATAAGCCAGGCTGACTGGATTCTAAAAACCCAGGAGAGTAGGATATTGCTCTTCCTTCAAGAGCCCTGGCTGGTTACTCTGTTGTACTATCACAAACAGGCAACCATTATACGAACGTTTACATACGCTGTACTGTCAAGAATATGCTTTCTTCAGACAAAAAGTTAACAAAAGCACTGCTTGTTCTGAATGAGACAGATAACAGTGAAGGACAATAATTCGGGAGAGAAGTTAATTGATACCAAGTTATTAATTTCACAAAGGGACAGCTGTGAATGTTATCACTTGGTGTCCTCTTCATGCAGATTCACTGATGCTCAGGAAAATGTTCTTAATTGCCTTACCCTCCTGCCTCTCTATTTTCTGGTGGACAGCAAATGTGTTCTATAATTCAACATTACATTTTAGTCTAAAAGTTTCAGGACAAGTTTTAAGGCTATAGACTTTCTCAAACAAAACTTAAGTGAGCTTGCCCAAGTCTGGTAAGGAGGATGGATTGGCAAACTTGAATAAAGACAAGAATGAAGGAAGCATTGATGGACTGATGTGTTCAGAGAGAAGGCATCCAAGGCAGCACTGGAGACAGACACCAATATTAATGCTGATATGTCTGTGTGTTCTTCCAGGACACAAAGGGAGGACTTTTCACTAAATATCCACAAGAACTCTTCAACTCCTCTGTTGGATTTACTGAACAGGGAAAAGGACCAACTCAAGGCTCAATTTAAAGTACCATTCCTCGAGCCTCAATCTGAGGAAATTCATGAGGAGCACATGGACATTAAAGCAGAGGAACCCAAGGACAATCGTGAGGATAGTGAAGACTTTAAAGGAGATGATCTGAAGAGCAGTGATTCAAAGGCCAATTCTTTGGTTGATATGATACTATCTTCCTTTGTCAAGGCCGCTTTTGAACAATTGCAAGAAATCACAAAGTCTGTAGCTGAGAAGGTTTGGCTTACTAATCAATGATTACAGTTCAAATTGGATGTTGAATCCTGGCCCAGGTCACCTTCCAAGGATCTAGAGGAGGAACACAAGACTGATATCCCATTGGACACATTTGAAAGAGATGATCGTGATGATGATAAGGAAGAAGTATTATCTTCAGATCTTTGTCCTCTCTCTGTAAGTACCATGTTTTAACATACTTATAGGATTATCATTATTTCCCACACAATATGTCAAAATACAACTCCACTTTTTTCAGGTTGCACATGTTGCAGGTCATCATTTTTAGAAATAATCCTGAGTGTTCCTCTTTACCGAGGACCCTTTACCAAAAGACTGTTGTGAGGAATATCTTGATAAATTGTTAAATATTCTGATGACTGCATTGAATTCTGTTTATCATTTTGCCCCTTCCCTAAAAGTCCAAACCACTTTATCCTCCACTGTTTGTACTCTCCCATTATTAATTTATCATCATCATCATCATCATCATCCTGTTATTCATTAAATCCCATCTGTCACAACTTTGCCCACTCTGAGAATCTATATTTTCTGTTTCTATTTACATAATATATGGTGTCTCTTCCAGTCACTAATTTTTTTGAATTCTTCTGTATCATCTCTGTCTTTCCATTGGTTGATAATACACTACATGATTATTAATCATCTTCTTAAAACTCTCCAGAATCTTACCTTCCACAGGTCACTCCATAATTTTCAGATGAAGAAAGCCTTAAAGGTTGCACTTTTGAGTCTGAATTTGTAATGTGTTGAGGTTCCCAAAATTGACCAAAATATTCTAAGATCTTATGCAACTTAATGTGGCTTAAATTGTTTGTGTGCAGTTGGAAGAGCCAGGTTTCTTTTAATAGCCATATCTGTCACTTCAAAAGGCCTGTATGTTTGAATACTTTGTAGCATTTTTCTCTGGCCTGATTAGGATCTTAGAATTTCAGGTGTAATTCCTTTTCTTATCCACTCAATGTGTTACTTCATCTCACTCTTAACTTCAGTTCCTGAAGTTAAGATGAACTCATCTGTTAAACTGAGAATGATTTGACCTTTCTGAAATGCTGGTCCGCTGTATGAATCCACATCAGTCCCAATGTTTATGGTGAGACTTCCCACAGCGCTGATCTTGAGTTATCTACCTACAGTCTATTATAAAGGCTGAACATTTTTGGAATTTGCCTGAGCAGAGACCTCTTAGAAGATGCTGTTGGCAAAGTGCTGAACCATGTAGTGCAGTGAATCGTTAAGTGAATAATTAATCATTTCTCAGTCTAGGTCTGAGGTAAAGTAAAATGTCAAACCTTCTCACAGTCTGGGAGTATTAGATATTCCCTTAGAGTTGTTTAGAATATGCTTTAGGATCTCACTGATATTGTTCACTTCAATTATAATTACATTTTCAAGCATTCCGAAGATTTTTGTTGAATAGAACATGCTTTGCGTTTCATCCAATTTTACATCATTCAGAATGGGGAGAGAGTCCAAAGGCCCAAGAGTCAAAGGCTTCACTGAGCAGTTTTGGGCAAGGATAATGGATTGCGGGTTGTTTTGTCTGTGTATTTAGGGTGTGTGCAACAACTGCCATTTCTCCTGTGCTTTTATCCACAGATCTTCATTTCTAATGAGGTTATGAAGTTGTTTAGATTCGACAAAGAGCAATATCAGAAAACAGACTGGCAGAAGGTGAAGACATTTGACAGGAGAAAACGTGAACGGGTGGACCATATTTTGGTAAGTGCTTCAGTTTAGCAACTGTTCAGTTTTATATTGTACCACTGCATCACGATTGTGAACACTGCGTCCTACATCTGAATTTTCTATTATTTCAAATGACAAAGGCTTTATTTTCAACTTTCTGGTTGAATTGAAAACTTGTCCTCACTGCAGTAATTTGCTGAAAATCAAGGCCTACTATTCCTTAGTTGCCACAAAAGTTTAAAAAAATTCAGAAGTACATTGATTTCAGTGCAGTTGTCAAAATAGTGTCATGTGTACTTTTTAAAATCCCAATGTTTGATTTCACTTTCTCTTCATGTTTCTTTCAGTCGTGTGGTGAATTTGTGAAGAAGACCGAAGCTGAACTCAGTAAAGATCTTGATGTTGCCAGCTCAACCTCCACCAAACCGCCGATTAAAACTCTGTACTCCACTGCGACTGAGAAGCTGAAGATTAAACTGCTGTCTCAGCGGAAGTAATTTCAGTAATGGATATTAATTGTGTGACCTTACGAAGGGATGCCTCTTGTATTTCTCTTTTATACCTGAGTGGGACCCCTTTTGTCCAAATTATTTGTTGATTAAATGGTTCTTTCGTGAAGGAGAGCAGTACATTTGCAGAGAGTTTACAGCAGGGAAAGGTGCCTTTTGGCCCAACAGACTTCATCAAATCTAAATGATGTTTTGTCCTTCAACTGATCTCATGACTTAAATGGGGAATGGTGTCTCTTCAGTTAGGTGATTCAAATCAACCAAACCAATTGTCATATCATCACTCCTTCCATACCCAAAGGATATGTGGGTCAAATAGTAACATGTCTTGCACTGATTTATTTCAAGATTCCTTTATTCAGTCATATGCTTAAGCTATTCAATCCAATTTTCTTGTGTTCCCCTTGGATCTGTGGTTATGCATAAGGAAACTTCCTCATGTCCCCTTAAACAATGTGTGATTCAACATAACAGTTGTGTTGAATCAATAATTGTAACCCAACTCTGCTCCTTGGGCAGATAACTAATCCCAGGATTCCAGCTTAGCCTTTAACTTCATGTTCAAGTTCTAAATCTTTCAGTGAGCAATGGAAAATAACAAAGAACAATGTCAATCATTTATTGTCTCTCCAGGCTCTGCTTCTGTTGCCACTGAGTACTCCCTTAAGTTCGATGAGTCAGTGACTGAAGATGAGATTGAAGAGAAATCCTTCCATTCCCTTCTGCCATCAGAGAGCCATCGCTGCTTTAATATGGGGAAGAAACGCAGCCAGCAGGATGGTTCTGATGAGGACATACTGCAGGATCAATTGGCTTCAATAGCTGCAAAAGTGAGTTCTCCCATGGGTTAGCCAAGGGTGAGTGGTGGTGCCAGTTAGTGGGATCTCAGTGCTTGGAATAGTTGCTCCACTGCATGTTCTAGGTATCTTGCCATGAGATTCAGATGTAGAGGATGAGGAGCAAATTGGGCAATGAGTGTAAGGCAAGTGTTGGGCAGGGGCTGTTTTTTTTAAAAGATAAGTACCACTCACTAACAATATTGCCAGAGTTTATAAATCTTGAAGAGGAATAAATCTTTTGCATTGTTAATCTTTGTGATCAAGTTACCATGTAGTGAAGACAGAGATTAATATTTACGGGGATTCCTTGCTCACCTCGTCAGGTAAACACAAGCTAAATTTGACTGCAAAGTATGTCCCTGAATTTACAACTTTCTACTGTCCATTAAAGGTGGGGGTAATAAGATGTAAAAGACAAGTGGAGCTTGCAGAGGAATTTGATTTGAACAAGAGACATTTGTGCAGATAATAAGAGATATTCTAATTGGAAGGATATGGTTGGTGATATTCTGCATGGATCTATGTTGGTGCCCTATCTATTCACTATTCATAATGAAAGGAAAGCCACATTCAAAATTTGGGGCCTCTCTACAGATTAGCAGCGATCTCGAGTGTCGGTAGATGGAAGCATAAAATCAGAAAGCAAACTTGATAGATTAAGTAAATGAAAAATCTACAGATGAGTTTGTGTCGGCAAGTGAGAGGTTGGATCAAAATAGGATATTTCTTGATTGTGAAAATTGAGAGACAGTGGAGTTCAAAGAAACTTGATGGGGGTGATCCAGCTGCATACAGTTCATGAAAATGTCACAAACAGGCTCAGAAAAGTGATCAAGGGGCCAGTGGACTGTTGACATTTATGTCCAAAGAAGACTAGAAAACAAAGGATTAGAAGTCATGCTTCAGCAGTTCAAAACCTGGTCAGTCCAAGCCGTCAGGGCTGGGCACCATGGCTTAAGAAGAGTATCACTCTTGGTGGAAGTGCAATGTAGACTTACTGAAGTGATACTTGGGCTCCGAGGCTTAATTTAAGAAGAGAGATTGAATAGATAAAATGTGAGAGTCAGAACATTGAGGTGTGATATTGTGGAACACTTTTGCACATGGAAATGGATGAAGTTTGAAACTCCCTTCCACAAACAGTGGTTGATGTGAAATCAGTTACAAATTTTAAATCCGAGCTTGGTAGATTTTTAACCAAAATGCTGAAGGATTATGGGACAAAGGCAGGGATTTGTCATGATGTTGAAGATTACCATGATTTGGGTGAATGGTGGAATAGGCTCAAGAAGCTAAATAGCCTCCTCCTGGTTAATGTTGATGTAACCATGACACCCTTATTCTCCGTATGTGCAACTCCTATTCTGTTTTTGGTTTTTTTATCGGCAGCAATTTGGTAACTGGAGTCCTGACCAGAAAATTATCAGTATGAGGGACTTTGCCGGTCTTAATGTGTTTTACAGATGATGAAATAAGACAGTCAGCATTTACTTATCCTGATAAATATTGGGATAGTTTGATGGGATCACTTGTGATGCAGCATGATTGGCATGTCTCATGATACTCCAGCTACTTTTAACTGTTGTTGTCTGCAGTCAGTCCTGAGTTTTCGTGGATTATGGAGCAAGTTTTGCTTGGGTCAGGGGAAGCAGATCACCTCAGTCTGTACTGTTTGTTCTCCTGTCTTTCACTATTCAGCATGATTTGAGCATGCCCTTCTCAGAAGGTCAAGACAGTTTCTCTAAATTCACCATGGCGATGGTGCGACAATACATGGAGGGGGAGGAGATGCGTACACAGCACCAGGTATCACTCCTCAAACTGCGAGAACAAGCCTTGAAGGAATAGACCAAACACAGCTGGCCTGGTTGGAGCACCATAAAAAGTGAGTAGCTGACCTATGCAGTGATGTTAAGCTGAATAACCTTTCAAAAATGCAATGTAAGAATGTGCAGATACTTCTAGTTATACTTTCCGGAGAAGGGGGAAAGCTGTTGTCTTTTCTCATTGCACTGAGGCTGTGTTGCAGAATCTAGATATTCACATCATCTTTCTCCTTATCACTGTTTGGAATGAGTAGAATGAATGCATTTTTGACATTTTTTTTGAATTTTTAAGTTTGTTCCTTGAATTTGGGATGTTTCCGGTAATGCTGGTATTTATTTCCTATCCCTCATCCTCGAAATGGTCATGGTGGTGAGCTGCCTTGAGCTACTGCAGTCTGCTTGGTCAATATAAACATATCAACTTGCAAGTGCTGTTAGGTTTGGAGTTCAGGGCTCTGGAACAGATTGATGCAAGACTGTATTTTGTACACTACAGGACTCATAACGGCACACAAACCAACAGCCACGCTCAGACAACAACTCACCAGAACGAAGGACCCGATACCCAACATGAGCAAAACTAATGTAGTGTACAAAATACCATGCAAGGACTGCACAAAACACTATATAGGACAAACAGGAAGACAGCTAACAATCCGCATACATGAACATCAACTAGCCACGAAACGACACGACCAGCTATCCTTAGTAGCCACACACGCAGACAACAAGCAACATGAATTCGACTGGGACAACACTACTATCATAGGGCAAGCCAGACAGAGAACAGCCAGGGAATTCCTAGAGGCATGGCATTCATCCACAAACTCCATCAACAAACACATCGACCTGGACCCAATATACCAACCACTACAGCGGATAGCTGAAACTGACAACCGGAAGCGGCAGGGACAGACCACAATGAACACCGGAGGAAACATCAAAGAAGCGCTTCGCAGGAGGCTCCCAAGCACTGATGGTGTCGCCTAGCCAGGGGACGAAACGTTTGCAACAAAAACTTCCAGCTCGGCGAACAGATTTAAACAAATTATTTCAATGGATTTCTTCGCCGCTGTTAAGGCCAGTATTGTTGTCCATCCTTCATTGCACTTGGGAAGGTGATAGTGAGCCATTTCCTCAAACATCTGCAGTTCACCTGCTACAGGTACAACCACAATGCTGACAGGAAAGGAGTACCTGGGATTTTGATCCGATAGCAGTGAAGGAATGGTATATTGCTCAGTCAGGATGTTGTGTGGCATGGAGAGGAACTTACAAGTAATGGTGTTACCATGTTATCTATTGTCTGTGTCCTTTTAGGTGGTAGAGGTCAGAGGCTTTGAAGATGCTGTTGAAGGAATTGAGTGAGTTCCTGCAGTGCATCATGTAGTGCACATAGCTCTCACTGTTTATTGGTGAAGGACGTGAATGTCGAGATTGGTGAATGTGATGCTGATCAAGCAGGTTGCTACATTCTATTTGATGTTATGTTTCTAGGGCATGTATTGGGAAGACAGGAAGTGAGTTACTTAGTGAAGAACTTTCAGCTTCTGACCTGGTTTTGTTGACACAGTATTGTATAGCTGATCAGGTTCAGTTTCAGGTCGAGGGTAACTCTAATGTGTTAATTGTGAGGGAAGCAGTGATGATAATACCACTTCATATCAAAAGGATTGCAAGAGATGGTCAATGCTTGGTAGGTATGGTGTGCATGCCAGCCATACTGCCATAATACTGTAGTCACATATGCCATACTATTTGTGGGCAGAAGATTTCCTTCTTCAAAGTCCCTCCATGAATTAGTTGGGTTTTTATGGCTGCTCAACATCTTTGTGGACACTTTTACTGACACCAACCTTTTATTTCCAGATTTTCTTTTAAAATACCCTTATTAATATTGTGAGCATAAGCAATATCTTGTTGAAAGAAATTTTCTCCAAATTGAGTATGACAAGCATGGAGGGGCATTAAAGTTATAAAATATTAAGAGGAATTTGCTGTTTAATAAAATCTTAAAACCCTGATCATTCTCTTTCTGGTTTAGTTGCTAATTCAGCAGTGGTGAAACTGTGTGATCTACTTGGGCAGATTTATCCAAGTTTGTCTGTAAATTCCAGCATCATTATAACATGTGTCGGGAGCTGTGGTTTACTAAAGAAGTTGAATCTCTTGTCAAGAGGAAGAAAAGGCTTATGTTGAGACGTGAAGCTCAGTTAGGGAGCTTGAGAGTTACAAGTTAGTGAGGAAAGACCTAAAGAGAGAGCTACGAAGAGCCAGGAGGAAACATGAAAAATCACTGGCAGATAGGATCAAGGAAAACCATACAGCTTTCTATAAGTATATCAGGAAGAAAAGAATGACGAGAAAGATCAGGGCCAATCAAGGATAGTTGTGGGATGTTGTGCATGGAGTCCGAGGAGATGGGGAAGCACTAAATGAATATTGTTAGTATTCACACCAGAAAAAGATAGTGTTGTCGAGGAGAATACTGCGATGCAGGCTATTAGACTAGACGGGATTGAGGCAGGAGATTGCAGAACCTTGAGATTTGATCTTTATGTTGTCATTGTCTACAGAAATAGTGCCAGAAGACTGGAGGATAACAAATGTTGTCCCCTTGTTCAAGAAGGGGAGTAAAATCAACTCTGGTATTATAAATGACTGAGCCTTATTCGGTTGTTTTAAAACAAGTTGCTTTTCAAAGTTCAATTCTTAACTTCAGCTCACAGTTCCAAACCAAAACTGAGAAAAATATAGTGATGGTCTCAACAAGTTGCTGATTTTTGTTGGCAGAGGTTTTACCAATCTCGCAGTGTCAGGCAGTGTCACGCAGACTTGGAATGTTACGTTATTTGCTGTTGGACCCACTACAGATTTGCCAGATTCTGTATTCACTCAATCGAGGCACACTTTCCAACTTTATTCTTGATGAAGGGCTTTTGCCCGAAACGTCGATTTCGAAACTCCTTGGATGCTGCCTGAACTGCTGTGCTCTTCCAGCACCACTAATCCAGAAACACATTCCAACTTGCCCAGTAGCAAGAGCTAATGTGCCGTTCTCGAAAGCGGAAATCTGCTATTCATCATCTTTCTCTTCTGCAAAGTACTTGGCTGCTGAGGACAGTTTTTCAGGTTTGAGAACTCAGGTTAACTCACCACAGACCAGGAAGCAACCTCCTGAAATAAAATCAGAAATGCTCACTCAAAGTTAGGCATCAGTTGTCGAAAAAGAATGTGAGTAACTCTTTCATGATGATTTTCCACCTGGAGTACTTGACTGTTTGAGTTTGTGTTAACAAAACATTTTGTAGAAGAAAAACACAAAGTTTTCATCAAGAACAAGCATTATAAGTTGTAAAAGTTGCACAGTGCCACCTGGAAACTGTGCAACTTAGAACTTAATGGGTTATGGAGTTGTGTGCCCTGACTTCATTTTTGTCTGTACTCTGTCGTCAAAATAAATTTATTGACGATGTAAAGACGGGTTTGGTTGGTCTCCAACATGGTAATACATTGCATCCAATTTCATCACAGACTGAAATCAGGCATCTTTAAGAAGCCAACAAGGCTGCTCACAGGGAGAGGCAGCTGATTCTGAAACAGCAGGAGGAGATTCAACATATGCTCCAGACCACCATCAAAATTCAGGAGAAACTCAAATCCGCTGGGGAGAGCAAGTTGGTTCGTATCCCACCATTTGCAAACTCCTGAACTGTTCAATGCAAGGTTACTATTAAAGTAAGGAATTACTTACTCAGCAGCATGAATGATGGGTGATCACTTTCAATCCAAGCTTGCTATCAGCCAGGTTTCTGGTCTATATTATCATTGCAATATAAATAAAACTTTTAATATTTTACAGAAAAGATGTAAGAATGGTTTGTCTGCCACTGAGAAACATCAACTTAAGCCTCGGTACTTTTATTAAGTTGATAATATGTTCGCATGTTCCCTTATGTAGAGTCCAAATCTCTGCAACCTAAAGCTGTATATGCAGGAATACCTGCTGCTGCCGAGAATACCATCCTCTGTATTCATCGCTATCGTGTTTTATTCTGCATTCTGTAGAAGTGACAGCACAAGAAATGGAGCTTTCAGCCCAATGTATCTGTGCTTCTGTTCTTTCACTCCCTGTAATCTGGCTCCTACCTGTTATCAGCATATCCTACAAAGGTGTCAAAACATTTTTGCACTTGATCATGTGCATAGGAATGGGACTAGGTTGTTGAGCCACTCATCTGTTTGCACTTACTTCTATTATAATTGATCTACATCTCCCTCCCTTAATCAGTTTCCCTGAATAAACATTCCCAACAATCAAAAAAATCAGTCTCACTTTTGAAATTTTCAATTAATTAAAGCTCAATTAATTCAAAACTAATGAAACGCTCTGCCTGCCTGAAAGGAAATGATGTTGCTTAGTTGTAGCAACCAGTCTTTGAATCTCATCTGTGTTTCACTGCAACTAATTCCAGAGCTGTTTCCTTTTAGGAACAAACTTAACTTTCCATGCGTCCATCTTGGTATCTTCTCAGGTTCCAACTCGACAGGACCAGCGGGATGCAGAACAACCAGAAGTGGAGAATGTTTCCAAAGTGAGCCCCACTTCCAGTCCCCTACAAACAGATACGGAGATGTGGAGTCCCTCCCCTGTTTCGATTTCAGGCAGTGAGACCAGCAGCATCATGCAAAAACTGAAGAAGATGCACAGTCGTATGGATGAAAAGTAATATCTCTTATGGCTCCTTATAAGGCATATTGCTGTGAAAGGCTGGCAAGCCAACCAGCTCATTTGTCAGCTGGTGATGTGACAGAGAGGATGAGAAAGAGAGAGACAGAGTGGCTCTGAACAGAGATAAATAGAAGAAGTCCATTTAACTGTGTTTTTCAAAGGCAGTGTGTTTGCTGCATATGGTGTTTCTAATTATCCCCCCTGAGGTGTTGTCATGTTTGACCCTGCGAGTGGGGCAGCAAAACATCAATATGGCCTCACTGCTACTGGTCTCCAAGTAGTGGAGCTTTTTTCTTACCCTCATCTTCTTTACTTACACCCATTGCCCTGGTGTAACAGTCTCAGAATGGGATTGCAATGTGAAAACTTTCACTGGTGCAACGCTTGCTTTGCCTTTCAGTGGAGTGTGTTGGGAAACTGGAGGTACATGCAATGTTGCAGGAATTGTTTTTCCTGGTGGAATTATCAGCTTGACATCATTGTGTAAGCTTTTTTATCCTATGAAGGCAATTGCGTACACTACAGAGGATGTAAACAGGTCTTATTAGGGCATTACCATGGCTCAATGGCGAGCCCTGCTGCCTCACAGTGCCAGGAACCCAGGTTCGATTCTACGTTCAGGCGACGGTGTAGAGTTTACACATTCTCCCTGTGTCTGCATGGGTTTCCTTCCACAGTCCATAAATATGCATGTCAGGTGGATTGGCCATGCTAAATTGCCCATAGTGCCTCGCGATATGCAGGCTAGGTGAATTAGCCATGGGAAATGCAGAGTTACACTGATAGCATAGGGGAGTGAGTCTGGGTGGGTTGCTGTTCGAAGGGTCATTATGGACTCAATGGGCTAAATGGCCTGTTTCCTCACTGAGGGATTCTATGATTTGTTCCAATCAGTTCACATCAGTGTTACTGCTCCACTTGAGACTCCTGTCACCTTTGCTCATCTATTACCCTGACCCTCTATTCCTTCTCCCTCTAATCTTGTCTGTCTTCCCCTTAAACACCCGTATGATATTTGATTCAACCACTCCCTGTTCAGTCTTCATTGTTGTAATCCAATTCTGCAGAACTTCCATATCTCCCTGATGGATTTCTTGGTGACTACTTTGTGGCCTCAAGGTATGTTCTTCCCTGTGAAAGGAAACATTCTGTCTGTATCCAGTCTGCTGAACCCTCTCAACATTTTAAAGACCTCTATTATGTCCCTGTTTGGCCTTCTTTCAGAGAAAAGAGATGTAGCTTGTCAACCCTTTCCTGACATGTGAACCCACACATTTCTGTGACCAACCTTGTCAATCTTGTCTGTGTACCCACTTCAGTTTCTCCTTTTTCTATTTATAGTATGATGATCAGCCTGCACACAGTATCCAATTGTGGTTTAAGCAAGGTTTGATTCAGGTTTAGCATATTTAATAAATAATTAGATTGGGATGATGTGCTAAACTACTGGTGTTTTTTTCTGATCTAATTAATTTAAATAAATGTGAGGTACTGCATTTTGGTAAGGCAAATCAGGGCAGGACTTAATGAGAAGGTCCTGGGCAGTGCTGCTGATCAAGGAGAGCTTGGGGTGCAGGTTCCTAGTTCCTTGAAGACGGAGCTTCAGTCAGACAGGGTCGTGAAGAAACCATTTGGTGTGCTTGCCTATATTGGTCAGTGCATTGAGTATAAGAGTTGGGATGTCATGTTATGGTTGTACAGGACATCGGAGAGGCCACTTTTGGAATAATGCATTCAGTGCTGGTGTGTTGTGAAACTTGAAAAGGTTCAGAAAAGATTTACAAGGATGTTGCTCGGGTTGAAGGTTTGAGCTAAAGGGAGAGGTTGAAGGGTAACCTTTCAAGTTTATAAAATCATGCGGGGTATGGATAGGGTGATTGGCGGTGATCTTTTTCCCAGGATAGCGGAGTCAGAAACTAGAGAGCTTAAGTAAGAAAGGAAAAATTTAAAAGTTACCTCAGGGGCAATTTTTTCACACATGTATGGAATGAGCTGCCAGAGTTAGTAGTGAAGGCAGTAATAATGACAACATTAAACAAATATCAGATGGGTTTGTAAGCTGTGGATGGACTGTTGGGAAGGCAGTGCTTGAAATTCTCCCACTATCTAAGTCAGAAAGAGAAATGGAGCTGGGGTTGGCTTTGATGAGCTCTGTTGCCATTTGAAGTTAATGAATCCTCAAGTTGTGTTGAGGTAGAGGTGTAGGGAAGTTGGCTAGAAATGTTTGATGGAATATTTGGAATTTCTCCTTAATAATGTGAGGTTTTCTTGAGTATCTAAAGATAAAGCAATTTTGGGGTGATACTCAGCTGTTTTGTTTTTCTTGTTTTGCTCCTTTTTTTGTCAACATTGATCTCCTGTCACCACTACTTCTCTGTCTTTACGTCTCATCACTGGGCTTCTCTCAGTGTCTGTTGGGGAGTGAGAGGCAGCAACTGTGATAAACTAGGATAAAAATCCCCCACCATGGCAAAAAAAGCACATAATTCTTTATACTTTGCAAAACACTGTACTGTAAATAGGAAATGATATTGAGCTAAATGCAAGAAGGTATAGCATCTGACTTGTCTCAAACCTCTGACTAAACTTTGAGGACCAGGCTATCAGAATTTTGTTTGCGCGTTTCCTTTGAGATCACAGTTCACTAATGTCCCAGTACCAATCCCTGGGCAAGGCCTGGTTGCCAATTGCAGTGGGGTGGGGAAATCTATGACAGATTGAAGTTTTTTTGAAGATCAACATTGCAGATTGAAGTTGACTGTTTTGACTAATATTGCGTCAGCAAACTTGGAGGAAATCCTTTTGAATGTGTTGATTAACTGCACTGAGCCTATTTACATGCAGTAGTGCTGCAATGTTCTAGGATGTGTGAGGTGTACAAGGAGACCTTGCCCTGAATTTTGGTTGTGTTGTGAAACTATAACCCAAACAGTGTTTAATTTAAAAAGTAAGAATTATACATTTTGAGCTGCAGGTTAATGTCCGATTTTAGAAATGAATATCGGCAGCTAGCTGACACTTCCTTTCTCTCTCCCCCGTCCTGCTTGCATGTCCATCAGGTTCCTCACTAAACGGGAGCAGAAACTGATGCATCGGCGACAGCATGCAGAGGAGCTGCTGGAGTGGAAGCGGCGGCTCGATGCTGAGGAAGCTGCGATCCAGCAAATGGATAAACAGGCTCTGGCTGCTTGGGACAGGGAGCTCAAACCAAACATGGCAAAGAGAGAGGCAAGCGAGAAGATTCCCGAATCAAAAGGTAATGTTAGCCTCTGTTTCTTGTTTGTTTGTTTTCTCTTCCAGGCAGTAATGCATTTACTGTGGTTCTGACTCCTTTCAAGTGCACTTTGGTATCGCTGATTGTCATGGCATGTGTGAGGTGATGTATTGATGTATAAATGTCATCAGTTTGGATTAATGCAGAAGAAGCAAGGTGTAAACCTGGCCTTTTATTTTGCCAGTCTCATTCATTCAAGGAAATCACATTTCCCAAGCATCTGCTGTCATCCATTTATTCAGCATAGCTCAGATGTTGGAATTATCATCTTTCTCAATGGTACCTTGACACAATAGCACAGTATAATTTCCCACTCACCCTCTCAGGGAGGCTGAAGTTTCAGATTTTAATTCCTTTCACTGCTGGTGGTTGCATATCACTTGCAGAGTTGAGAAGCAGCAAAAGTTGTAATCAGTGAGAGAGCTTGGATGTTGTTTACACAAGGCTATGTGGCCACTTTGTTTACATGGAAAAATCTAATTTTCTTTGCAATATTGATAATTAATTTCATTCCTCACCATTAGCAGCAGAATGTAACTGCAGTACTGCGCAGAATGTTGTATCGGAGTATTTTGACAATGAGCAGTTATGTCTGATAGAATCTGAATTAGCTCAAGGTGCTTTTCATCAGTGACCTGTGCAAACTTAACTTTCTCTGGTTAACTATTTCTAACCTACTCTCCTTATGATATTGTTACATGCATCTGAAATAAAGAATACATTGAAAGGAGGACGGACATGTAAGACAGACATACTGAATTGTGCATCTCACTTTAAGCACTGTTAACCCATTGCAGTATAAATGTTCTAAGTATTGGTATTTTCTCTAGACACAGGCAGTGAGGAAGAATGTCCTGTGCCACCTTGCTCCCAGCCCCACCATGACAGTTCAATTCCTGAGGAGGTTAGATGTTCACCTGCTCAGACTCTGGAATCACCATCAGCAGCCCTTCGGATGACCACCAGTCCTGACCATCGTATTTTCATAGATGATGTTTATTCCCAGGATTTTGTCGCAACACACAGGAAAATGGTAAAAAGATGTTTTGCATTGTTTTTTCTACAAAAACTGTTTCTAATGAGTAAAGAATATCATATAAGGCTGCAGTGAATAGAAAATCATTGGCTTCGCTCAAAATCAGTCCCAGGGAAACAGGAAGTGGAGAGAATGGGAAACAGTATGGAGAGGGGGGTGGGAGATCTAAGGGAATGGGAGTTCTGAGAATGAATGGAAAATATAGGTGTTGGGGGAAAGGGAATTTTGAGGGGAATGGGAAACAGGAGTGGCAGAGAATGGGAATTCTGAGGGGGAATGAGAAATGTAATGTGGGAAAGAATAAGAATTTTGTGAAGGCATGTGAAATATGTGCGGGATGGGTGGACTAGCAATGGGAAATCCAGCTGGAGGGGAGGGGGCTCTGGGTGGGCTGGGTTGATGTGGACTTAAAAGGCCAAATGACCTGCTTCGGCACTTTATGGAATCTCCGATTATCTGTCTCTGCCCCACCTCCGTTCTTCCACTGCAGGAGACTCATCAATGTCTGTCTTACTTCCAGACTTGACGATTGTATTATAACTCCTTGTTCTATTCCAGAAAGCCGGTTGGTGAAGGATAATACCAGAACCAGTCTTTGCACCATTTAAATTAATTTACATGATTATACATTGCAGGCAAGCTATTTGTATTCCTTTAATTAAATCTTTAAGAATTTCAATTTTAATTGCTCCATTACTGGAAAAGCCTTCAGTTACTAAGACAGTGACCACTTTAATTCTGTCCCTGAACTTTACTTCTGTCTATGTCACTTTCCTCCTTCAAGACACTCGAATTGTATGACAGATTTCACATCTGCCCTTGGATCTCTTTGAGGCTCAGTATTATGTTTTATTCTATTTCTGTGAAGCTACTTGGTTTGTTTTATCATATGAAAGATTTGTTATAAATGCAAGTTTTTAAAGATAAAATAGGAAGAAAACAGGTAACTGTGAAATAAAGCGTCAGAGCAGATTTCAAAAGTGATGACTATGCTTAAAAAACCTCACCTTTCAGATGTGGAGATATGATGGGTGTCATGCATAAGATTAATTGGCAAGGAATTAAGGCAGGGGTAGCAAACGGGATTTAAACAGAAGGGTGGAAATATAGAAAAGGATTTGGGGAAGTTCCAGAGTGGTTCAAGAAAGTCGTGGTTTCTGGGTTTGCTTCTGGGGGCACTTTTATTTTCGGTGTTCATTTAATAATTTGATTATGTACCAAGAGCATGTGGTGTTGAAAATCAGAATATTGTAAAATAAGAAGAATGATGAGTGTTTTGGAAAAGTTAAGGAAGCTGTGAGGAGGTTTGATAAGAAGCAGGAATGGTTTAAAGATGACAGGTAGAATTGTGTTGGTGGGTATGTGTGTGGCAGTGTATCTTTTCAATTTTAGATTAAGCGTACCAGCAGCAATTGTAATTTGAGTGGGAGCAGGCCTGGTGCTATGAAGGATGGTGATTTGTAAAAGCAAGTTCCTAGGGCAATAAAGGCTTTACCTTAAAAGCTGTGCTTTTAATTGTGGAGCAAGTAGAATTCTAGAATTTAGGAAGAGAGATTGTTCAATCTTCCATAATTCTAGATGGCCTAGTGTTGGTGTCACTTAATCCACCTAACCGCACGTCTTTGGACTGTGGAAGGAAACTGGAACGAGAGGAAGCCCATGCAGACACAGAGAAAATGTGCAAACTTCACACAAACAGTTGCTCAAGAGAGGAATTTGACCCCAGATACATAGTGCTCAGAGGTAGCAGTGCTAACCACTGAGACATCGTGACAGCCAGAGGGAGGCTGACAATCAATCTCCTGGCTTATCCCACCTCCTTCCTTTTTCATAAACTTGGAAAATAATGTCAGACTAGAACTAATGTTTGCTTTCTTCTCTGGTTTTTCAGTCTCCTTCCTCAAAAGTGACTGAGAGTACATCGAAGCAAGATGGCCAGAAAATCAGCTCCAGCATCCGTGTGCATGACAGACCGATTCTAAAATCCCACCAAGCATCTGGCAGCTGGTCTGATGAAACTGTTTCTGAGACACAGTCAGGTAGGAAATTTCAAACATGACCAAGCTTCATAGAGGTTCTTCAAATTATTTGATGTACTTCAAAACTCAAACACGATGTGTATTAATTTTTGTTTAAAAGTGTTGCTTGGCTGAGAGTAGAGCACAACACCGAGGGATGGTGATTCTTGAGCCTTTGTCTTGTGTGAAAGTGAAAATAACACCTGAAATGGCCTTGCTGTAGGATTTATTAAGGGAATTTTGTTTTAATTCACTTGTGGGATGTGGGCATTGCTGGGTGGCCAGTATTTATTGCCCATCCATGATTGTCCGTAGAATAGTTAAGAGTCAACCACATTGCTGTGGGTCTGGAGTCACATGGAGACCAGACCAGGTAAAGATGGCACTTTCCTTCCCGAAAGGATATTAATGAATCAGATGGGATTTTTCTGACAAACGACAATTAATTTATGGTTATCATTTGAATCTTAATTCCAGACTTTTTATTTTATTGAATTCAAGTTCCACCACCTTGCATGGTGGGATGATGACATGAGTTCTGTCACAGGAGGTTTTCCCTCTAGTTTTGCTTATTACTGTATTGTCACTGTAATTGAGGCCGACAGCCCAGAGTTAAGTCAGCATCGGTGTGGTAGATTGTCTGTTAACATCTCGTTCTGTCAGTTTCCTTTCGAATCTCTGAAGTTGAAACAGTATGAGCTGAATGCCTGTGCAAGTTTGATTTCATTGGTCTGTTACTTCGGTCATGTTACACCTGTCTAAATTGGAGAAAGAATGTCACCAGCCTTTCAGAAACAATTGCACACCACTGAAGTATTCAACAAAGAAAAGTCAACTCCAACAGGTTTGCCTGTTTCTGACTCTCCAGCTGTGTCCCTTTGCCACTCCAGCCTCTCATTTGCTATCCTCAGCTGGTCCACACCCTTTATATCTCAGCAGCATGTTCCAGCATCGAGTAAACCCAGCATTTATTCATCACAAACCTGTCTCTGTAAAGTTACATGCCTCCTGCCTCATCATCCACAACTCTCACATCCTCTTCTGGTCAGATTTCTGAATACTCTATGAATGTGAGCACTTCCAAAAGTCTGGAAAGAGCGCTTATCTGAAAATTATCAGACTGGCCTTAATTGAACTTTGTCTCCCAATTTTTCAACATCTCCAATCTAATTTTCACAGTTAAGAAAGCCCTTCATGATGAATCCCTGTCTCTCTTTGTAACTTTTAGTCTAACATCGTCCTTCGATGTCTTGTGGTCATAATTTCTCTGACTGTTGCATCCCTTCCAGAGTTAACTTAAATAATGGCCATGTATAGGAGCCCAATTGCAGAATTCATTTCCAAAGCCCATTCCTCTCCTGTCCTTCAAATGCACATCTTTTGCAAGCTTTTAGTCTCCAGCTTCTCATTTTGGCTTTTTCCTCAATATGGTTCTAACCATGCTCACCGTTACTGACTGCCCAGATAGTCCTGCTGTGTGATCGGCCGGTGTGTACGGTGATACTGTCGGTCTGAGGAGTTGATGTGTTTGGTGACACTGTGGCCCCCAAGTGGTCAATGTGTCCATTGCACGAGGCTTTGTCAGTGGAACAGCAGGTTTGATTAAAGTTGTTGAACAGGTTGTGAGAAGTGTCACCAAGAGTTATGCAGGTTTGCATATATCTCTTATCCGCTAATGTTAGTGTCCAAGTTGAATTTGATTGTAAGGAGACCTGTTAACATCCATTGGATGGATCTTCAACAGAAACTACGTCAGACCAGAGTGATATTGAGATCAGGATCCATGCACTGAAGGACTAACTTAAGAAGCGCAAGTCCATTGTGGACAAGCTGAAGAAAGAGCAGGAGGAACGTCAACAGGACCGGTTGAAAGCACAAGAGGCCAGCCTCATCAAACAGCTAGAGGTGAGATTGAACCCTCCACTGCCCTGCAGGTTTCAGCTGGGGATGGTTGGAACATGTGACCTTGCAGAGGTTGAGTTCAGAGCATTTCACATGTTGCATACTGCGTTCTCAAAACCAAATCAGCATCCATTTCCTTGAACTAAAAATTGTTGGGGGCTGTTGACTTTTATTCTTGCCATCTTAAGGAAAAGTGGTTGAGCAAGGTTGCTTTTTCTGTTTGATTTTTTTCTCTGCCATTAATAAGAGTTTTTATATTCTTACAAGCATTCATTCAAACCTTTTATCCCAAATTCCTCTTCATATCTTCATCTCATCCGAATTTCAAGAGCTTCCTTTTTCCAATGGTGTCTTGGGTATTCTGTCCTTATACTTCTTCCTGAGCAATGTCCCAGTATTCTTTATTAAAACAGCTTTGGGGCCTATTACTTGTTAAGTGCTGCATAAATAGGTTGATGTAATGTTGAATGGTGTGTGCAGTGGCTTGAGAGGAATAAACAAACTTGTTTTGATCACATTCAACCAACTGGGCTTTTTGGTCTCCCTGTTAATCTTTCTAAATTTTGTGGTTAACTGGTTTTACAGATTGCGAAAATTAGATTTGTTCATTCAAAAAAGATTTTGTCTTATGCAGTTACCAAAGTAGTGTCATGAGTACTTCTTATCATCCCAATGTTTGATTTCACCTTCTCTCCATGTTTCTTTCAGTTCTATGATGAGTTTATTGCAAAGGCCCAACTGAACTCAGTGGAGATCTTGATGTTGGCAGCTCAAACTCCACCAAACCACAAAATAAAACTCTGTGCGCCACTGAAACTGAGAAGGCAAAGGTTAAACCGTGCTCTCTGCAGAGGTACTTTCAGAAATGGATGTTAATTGCGTAACCTTATGAAGGGATGCCTCTTGTATTTCTCTTTTATACCCTAGAGGAACCCCTTTTGTCCAAATTGGTTGTGATTAAATTGTTCTTTTGTTAAGGAGACCAATACATTTTGCAGTGACTTTACATCAGAGAAATGTGCCTTTTGGCACAACAGATTTGTGCAGTTATTTCGTCTCCATGCAAGTCTACTCCCACTTTGTTTCATCCCATCAGTGCGTTCTTCTGTATGTTTCCCCCTGAGGTACTTATCCAATTTCCCCCGAAACATATTCATGCTATTGAACTTCAACATTCCCGGTACTAGTTGTCATGTTGTTCCATGTTGTCCCCTTTCCAAGGAAGAAAGTTTTGTTTTGAATTTCTGATTCGATTCATTAATGTTAACTTCCTGTCCAGGTCAGCCTCACAAGTGAAGACATTCTCCCTCCATGCAGTTTGGGCTGCTTCATTTTTAAAGTTCTCCATCAAATTTTATTTTTTAAGTTCTCTATCCGGTCACTAGCTTATACAGTTAATGGTCGGGCCCTGGGTGTGTTGCTGAACAAAGAGACCTTGGGATGCAGGTGCATTATTCCTTGAAAGTGGAGTTGCAGGTAGAAAGAGTGGCGAAGGAGACATTTGGCGTGCTTGCCTTCATTGGTCAGAACATTGACTGTCGGGCTTGAGGCATTACGTTGCAGCAAAACAGGACATTGGTGAGGCCATTTCTAGAATACTGCACACAGTTCTGATCGCCTTTCTACAGGAAGGATGTTAAACTTGAGAGTGTGCAGAAAGGATTTACAAGGATGATTGGAGGCTGAAGGATTTTTGTAGAGGGGGTTGGATAGGGTGAATAGCCGAGATCTTTTACCCAGGTTTTGGGAGTCCAAAACTAGAGGGCATAGGTTTAAGGTGAGAGGGGAAGATCTAAAAAGGACCTGAGGGTTAACATTTTCAGGCTGAGCGTGCTGCATACATGGAATGAGCTGCCAGAGTGGTAGAGAGGGGTACAATTACAACTTTTAACTTATAAAAGCCTTGGAGTTGGATATATGAATAGGAAGGGTTGAGAAGGATATGGGCTAAATGCTGGCAATTTGGGATATTAGAGAAGAGCTGAGAAGATCCAGTTTACTAATCAAGGATTAAAGTTCAAATTGGATGTTGAATCCTCACCCAGATCACCTTTCAAGGATCTTGAGGAGGAACAGAAGACTGTCATCCAATTGGAGCCATCTGAAAGAGATGACAGTGTTGATGATAAAGAGGAAGTACTATCTCAAGATCCTTGTCCTCGACCTGTAAGTATTAATTTTGAGCCAGTTTTGGGATGGATTTTAATTTTAAGAATTGGAGATGTGTTATTTGTCTTGAAGCATTGATGTGATTGTTTGATGAATAATCCCAGAGCATATTAAATTCCCACATTTTAACATAAATGTCGGATTGTGATTGTTTCCGTCATAAATGTCAAAATACAACTCCACTTTATTTGGGCACATTTTGCATGTCAACATTTTCAGAAATTACCCTGAGTGTTCCCCTTTCCCAAGGACACTTTCCCAAAAGACTGTTGTGAGGAATATCTTGATAAATTGTTAATATATTTGTGGGTGATAAAATCAAGCTGTGGGGGATATTCTTAAAATTTCTGGTGTCTCAGTGTTTTCTACCTTGCCCATCAATTCTCAAAATAAGTGTAAGTACGCCTGATTATTTCTCAAGGATTTAGTGGCTATTTCCATTGTGTAATTCCTGAGGAAGGACATACTGGCACTGGAACGTGTCCAGCGGAGATTCACACGGATGATCCCTGGAATGACAGGTCTAACATATGAGGAACGGCTGAGGATACTGGGATTGTATTCGTTGGAGTTTAGAAGATTAAGGGGAGACTTAATAGAGACATACAAAATAATACATGGCTTGGAAAAGGTGGATGCTAGGAAATTGTTTCAGTTAAACGAGGAGACTAGGACCCGTGGACACAGCCTTAGAATTAGAGGGGGTCATTTCAGAACAGAAATGCGGAGACATTTCTTCAGCCAGAGAGTGGTGGACCTGTGGAATTCATTGCCACGGAGTGCAGTGGAAGCCGGGACGCGAAATGTCTTCAAGGCCGAGATTGATAGATTCTTGTTGTCTAGAGGAATTAAGGGCTACGGGGAGAACGCTGGTAAGTGGAGCTGAAATGCGCATCAGCCATGATTGAATGGCGGAGTGGACTCGATGGGCTGAATGGCCTTACTTCCACTCCTATGTCTTATGGTCTTATGGAGTTTAGAACTGAAGGATTGCTATTGAAATTCAAACCTTTTCCTCCGCACTTTTCTGTCCTTCCCTAAAAGGGAGGCAGTGTTTTTAAAGAGGATCTTTTAAACTAAGTTTTGAATCGTCTCTGGCTTTTTCAGTTCGCACGCAATTTTTCCAGCGTAGTGTTCTGAAGCAAAGTCCTGAGACTGAATGATCATCTGATTAGAAGAACAGAAGGGTTTATGGTTTGCACATATTAACATTGATTGGACAAGCAGCTCTTTCATAAAAGTGCTTGACAAGTTCTCATTCTGTCCATTCCTTTCTGAGCATTCAATATCGGAAATCACTGAAATAGGTGCTTGGGTCAGTTTGATTTGACACAGCAACATCCTGACTAAACTGACACGTGCTCTTCTGATTTGTCAATATTTGTGTTTCCCTGTAAAGTGCAGGAATAAAAAGGGGTGCAGCAGTCAACTGAAAGTGATCTGATTTTGGAAAGCTGAAGCTCAGAACGTTCAGTTTGAAATCATTCATTCCCCGAAGTACACAACAGTTAGAAGATAAAGAGATTCTCCATACTTATACTGTCAACCAGGAAAGATTTGAACAGTCCATATCAGTTTCCTAAAATGGCCATTACTTTCTCTATGGTTACTTGTAACAAGCCATATGTTTTTGATTGCATAGTTTGAAGAATATTCACTGTTTTCATCACAATGTATCTGATCCTGAACTGTCCAAAAGTATTCTTTTCAGTTCAATAACTGTATTCTTCTCATCCTCCGCACTCCATGATTGTCCATGATATCTCCCTTTGTGAGCCGAATGGAATATTGATTCCACCTAATGGATAAGTGTGACGTTTTCTTTTCATTCTAAGTTTATATTTCAAGCTCAGGGAAACAACTTGTGATACTTTGAAATTTTGTAAAGATGATTATTTTCACCACCTTGATTAAGGCCAAAAACTTTTAGAACTTAAAAAGGAGTATAAAGCATTTGTTCTGACTCCATCAAGTAAATTTTGTATTGAGTTTGAGTACTCAGTCTAATAAAATATACTGTTTAATGTTCTGGATCTCACTCCATGTGGAAACCTTGACTTTCATTACATGGCTGAGAATAAATTGGACATGAATTCCAGCCTGTGTCTGACACGTCAGACATACTCTGAGATATAAAACAAAGGTTCTCGTTTGTTTGTCTCCCGTTTTCATGCTTTGATTTCACAGTTTATTATAGCCATGTATTGTCATTAATGGTTTGAAATGAATTCCATCATTTTTGTTCCTGACCTTCAGTATCTAGATTGACCAACAGTTTGTGTACTTTGCAACAGGGCAGCCCAGTGCAGGAGCCCCAGTCGCTAAAAGATGTGCCCCGAAACATCCAAGGGGAAAATAACTTTGCTTTCGCTCAAGATGCTGTAGAGATTGAGACATTGGTTCATGCAGCAGCTGAGGAGCTGTGCAAATGGCAGGAACTTGGCCATGATCTGGGGGATTTGCAAATACCCCCAGACTTTGGGAATTATAAATGGAAGGATGACGAGAGTGTGAGCAGAAGAGCTTATTGTGAGGTGAGACCCAGATTTTGCATTTGAAAACAAAATTATTTTTTCTTAGTTAAGCAAGAAAGGTATGGGTGAAGAGTGCTCCACAGCAGCTCTGATTGATGATATGTATAACAGAGCATGTTAAAAACATTATCTCGATCCTGATGACTGCATTGAATTCAATTTACCATTTTGCCCCTTCCCTAAAAATCCAAAGCCCCTTTCTCCTCCACTGTTTGTACTCTCCCATTATTAATTTATCATCCTCATCACCATCGTATTGTTATGCGTTAAATCCCATCTGTCATAACTTTTGCCCAGTCTGAGAACCTATAGATTCTGTTTCTATTTACATCATATATGGTGTCCCTTCCAGCCACTCAGTATTTTTATCAAATTCTTCTTCATCGTTTCTGACTTTCTATTGCTGTTTCCATTGGTTGATAATACAATATTTGATTATTATTCACCTTAATAATTGGAGCCATGATAGCTTGCTTTCTATTTACAGCATGTCCCACAGATGTCATTCATTTTGTTTCAGAGATTTGCCTCCTTTTATGTTGTGGTGCCTTCCTCAGTATTATGCAGGAAATCTTGTCTAATACATCTTCACCTACCCTTGGTAGTTCTGCAATCCTTTTAAACCCCTTCTCTAATCTCTCTTTTGCCTTGTCTCCTGCAATCAATGAACTTCGAAATGTAGCCTTGGTTCAGATCGTGGAGCAACCAGTTGTTATTTTATATATTTTGAACAGGATTCCCTTTTGTTTTCACTGTAATGATCTCATAAGCTTTTTGCTGAGTGGAGAGGACGCATCTAATATAATCTTTTCTCTGTTAGTCTTTTACTTCTTCCAGCTTGTCCTTAATGTTACAAGAGAAATTTTTGTTGACATCTTTTCTGACGACCTCCGTGCCAGCCCAGCCCTGTGGATGATGCCAAGCCGAATTAGCTCTTCATTCTTCAAACGAGTGAGGAACCCACAGAATTTAAATGAAGTAAAGGTAATAACTCCACGTAATCCTTTTTCATTCTTGTCAGTAATAATGTTGCAAACGTGATGCTGGTTGGAGTTAAAATATGTAGTAAGTGAGTGAGTGACTCATCTTGTAAACAGTGGCCATTATCCTGACTTGGAAATCTGTCACTGCATCTTGGAAGTCCCTCCCTATTGAGATTGTGGGTCTACCTCAGCACCATCTTGTCAAGGACAAGTAGGAAGGGGCAATAAGTGCTGGCCAGCCAGTGACGCCCACATTTCATGAATGAACAAAAAAAATTCCTCTATGCCCATTGTGTACCAAGGAACCCCATTTTAATTCTAAACTCCTCAATGAACATTTTTTAAATGACTCACAGGGTCTGGCCATTGCCGGCTGGCCAGCATTTATTCACCGATCCTAGTTGCTTTTGAGAAACTGGTGAGCTATCTTTTGTAACCACTGCAGTCCATGCGCTGTAGGTAGACCCATAATGCCCTTCGGGAGGGAATTCCCAGAATTTGACACAGCAATCCTGAAGAAACAATGATATTTTTCGAAGTCAGAATGATGGGTGGCTTGGAGGGGAACTTGCAGGTGGCAGTCTGCTGCTCTTGTCCTTCTTGATCTAAATGGTCACAGATTTGGGAGGATCTGGCTGAAGATCTCTGAATTTCAGCAATGCGTCTTGTAGATTGTACACACTGCTGCTACTGAGTGGAGGGTGGTGGAGGGCATAGCTGCTTGCGGATGTGGTGCCAATCAAGTGGGCTGCTTTATCTTGGATGTAGTGAGCTTTTTGTGTGTTACTAGAGCTGCACTCATCCAGGCAAGTGGGGTGTATTCCATCAGACCCCTGACTTGTGCTTTGTACTCGGTGGATTTGCTATGGGAAATCAGGAGGTGAGTTATACATCACAGTATTCCAAGCCTCTGACCTGCCCTTGTAGCCCACAGTGTTTATATAATGAGTCCAGATGAGTTTCAGGTCCATGGTAACCCCGATGATGTTCATTGTGGAAGATTCAGTAATGGTAACACCATTGAATGTCAAGGGCCATTGTTAAATATTATCTTAGAGTTGTAAAGATGTACAGCTCAGAAACAGACCCTTCGGTTCTACTTGTCCATACAGACCAGTTATCCGAGATACAATCTAGTCCCATTTGCCAGCATTTGGTCCATTTCCCTCTTAAACCCTTCCTATTCATATACGCCGCCAGATGCCTTTTAAATATCGTCATTACGCCAGCCGCCTCCACTTCCTCTGGCAGCTCATTCCATGTACACACCACCCTCTGCATGAATCAGTTACCTGTTACGTACCTTTTAAAGGTTTCCCCTCTCACCTATGCCCTCTAGTTTTGGATTTGCCTTCACCAGGGAAAAGACTTGTCTATTTACCCTATCCATACCACTCATAATTTTATAAATCTTTTTACAGTCGCCTCTCAGCCTCTGATGCTCCAGGGAAAGTAACCCCAACCAATTCATCTTCTTCCTATACCAGAAACCTCCCACCCTGGCAACACCCTTGTAAATCTTTGCATAACCCTTTCAAGATTCACAACATCTTTCCAAGAGCAGGGAGTCCAGAATTGCACAGAGTATTCTAAAAGAGGCCGAATCAGTGTCCTATTCAGCCGCAACATGACCTTCCAACTCCTATACTCAATGCTCTGACCAATAAAGTCAAACATACCAAACACCACTTTCACAATCCTGCTTACTTGTCACTCCACTTTCAAGGGACTATGAACCTGCACTCCAAGGTTTCTTTGCTCAGCAACACTCCCCAGTGCTTTACCATTGAGTGTATAAGTCCTGATCTGATTTGCCTTTTCAAAATGCAGCACCTCACATTTATCTGAAATAAACTTCATCTGCCAATCCTCAGCCCATCTGTTCGAGATCCTGTTGTATTCTGAACCTTCATCACTGTCCACTGCACCTCCAATTTTGGTGTCATTTGCAAACTTACTAACCATGCTATGTTCCATGTTCACATCATTTATGTAAATGACAAAAAGCAGTGAACCCAGCACCAATCCTTATGGGCCACCACTGGTGACAGGCCTCCTACTGGAGATGGTCATTAATTGGCAGTTTTGATGCGAAGATTACTTGCCTCTTACCAGTCCAAATCTGCATATTGTGTAGATCTTGTTGCCTTTGAACATAACTCCGCAGATACTGAAGCAGACTATGAATGGTACTGAATATTGTGCAACCATCCGCACTTCTGACCTTATGATAGAAGCAAGGTCAGGAACTGAGGAGCCCCATTTGACTCTGATCTCCCCAGTGATCCTCGAGGAACCTCATTTTACTCCCAACTGGAGACACAATGTAATAGCTCTGAGTGTTAGCCACGGCTCAGTGGCACTCTTCCTCAGTCAGCAGAGGGGATTAAGCAAACGCTGAAGTGAAATCCTGGATGACAGTCCTGGTGCAGTACTGAAGTATTGTTTTGAAAGTGAGGCCCCATTTTCCCCCTTGGGTGAGTTTTTTTAAAAGAGTTTTGGTGTGACATTGAAGAGGAGTGGAGTTCTCCCTCATGGTGCTGGTCAGTCTACTACATGAGTCAGTCTGGCTCAATGTTTACTGAACCATTTCTCTAATTTGTGGGAACTTGCTGTGTGAAAGTTTGTTGCAGCTTTTGACGATATTATAATAGTGAATATACTTCAAAGGCTGAGAACAACATGCTACAAGTGTGAAAAGTGATATATATTTGCAAGTTGTTTTTGATTATTTGAGGTTAAGGTGGGTGACTTGAGCATTGGTTACAAAGTATTGTCCAGCACGCAGACCAAGTTCTTCACTATTACAACAATCCAACTTCTGTTTTACTGTGGCACTGATTGAAGTGTACACTGGATGGCTCCTTCCAGTAACTCAGACTTGCAACACTGCAATGTGAACTTTTTACCACGGTCTAAAGTCAACATCAAGCTGCTCATTGTCTAGCCTGACTTCCCTTTGAGCACAGTTTGTGAAGCGTTGCACTTTGCCCGGGACTGAGAATGGGCATGTGTAAATCAGCTTTTCATTCACAGAGCAAATTTGGGACTGTTCATTTCCTTTGTTTTGTCTTTATAACTCGACTGTAATGTGTCTTCAGTCTGATCTGTACTATTTCCCACACCAACATTTCTGGGCATGTTACTTGCCTTTGACGGTGTTAGCCGAGAAACCTATCAGACACTTCCTGCCTGGAGCCATGTGAGGCAGTGGTCAGTGGTTAGATCATATAGCTTTGATGAACTCATCTGTTAAACTGAGAACTATTTGACCTTCCTGAAATGTTGGGTCCATGTATGAATCCACGTCAGCCCCAATATTTATTGTGAGACCTCCCACAGCGCTGATCTTCAGTTGTCTGCCTACAGTCTATTAAAGGCAGAACATTTTTGGAATTTGACAGAGCAGAGGCCAGCACTTGTTGGCAAAGTGCTGAACCACGTAATGCGGTGAATTGATAAGTGAATAATTACTCATATCTCAGTCTCGGTCTTAGGCAAGGGAAAATGTCAAACCTTCTCATAATCTGGGAGTATTGCATGCTACCTTAAAGTTGTTTTGTATATGCTTTCGGATCTCACTGATGTTATTCACTTCAATTATAATTACGTTTTAAAGCATTTAGTGATTTTTGTTCAATGGAACATGCTTTGAGTTTCATCCAATTTTCCATCATTCAGAATGGGAGAAGAATCAGAAGGTCCAAACATTAAAGTCTTCATTGAGCAGTTTACGGGAAGGATAATGGATTGGAGGTTGTTTGTCTGTGTATTTAGGGTGTGTGCATTAGTTGCCATTTCTCCTGTGCTTCTATCCCCAGATCTTCATTTCTAATGAAGTTATGAAGTTGTTTGGATTCAACCAGGAGCAATATCAGAAGACAGGCTGGCAGAAGATGAAGACATTTGGCAGGAGAAAACCTGATCGGGTGGACAATATTTTGGTAAGTGCTTCAGTTTAGCAACTGTTCAGTATTATATTGTACCTTTACATCACGACTATGAACACTGCATCCTACATCTGAATTTTCTATTATTTCAAATGGCAAATGATTTATCTGTTTTTGGCTTACCTGTCTGGCTCTCCTGCATACATCCAGAAAATGCTTCAACTTTCTGATTGAATTGAAAACTTGAGTCCTCACTGGAGAAGTTTGCTGAAAATCAAGACCTGCTATTCCTTAGTTGCCAGAAAACTTATTTAAAAATTCAGAAGTACATTGATTTCAGTGCAGTTGGCAAAGTAGTGTCATGTGTACTTCTTTAAATCCCAATGTTTGATTTCACTTTCTCTCCATGTTTCTTTCAGTCCTATGATCAGTTTATGACAAAGACCCAAGCTGAACCCAGTAAAGATCTTGATGTTGGCAGCTCAAGCTCAACCAAACAGCAAATTCAAACTCTGTACTCCACTGATACTGAGAAGCTGAAGATTAAACCGTGCTCTCTGCAGAGGTACTTTCAGTAATGGATGTTAATTGTGTTACCTTATGAAGGGATGTCTCTTGTATTTCTCTTTCATACCCCAGTGGGACCCCTTTTGTCCAAATTAGTTGGTGATTAAATGGTTCTTGAGTGAAGGAGACCAGAACTTTTCCAGATACTTTACAGCAGGGAAACGTGCCTTTTGGCCCAACAGGCTATTGCGGTTATTTAGTCTCCATGCGACTCTACTCCCACTTTGTCTCATCCCATCAGTGCATCCTTCTGTATATTTCTCCCTGAGGTACTTATCTAATTTCCCCTTAAACATATTCGTGCCATTCAACTGAAGCATTCCTGGCATAAGCAAGTTCCATGTTGTCACTCTTCTCAGGGAAGAATATCTTGTTTTGAATTTCTGATTCGATTCGTTAATGTGAACTTCCTGTTCAGGTCAGTCTCACAAGTGAAAACATTTTTCCCTCCATGCAGCTCAAGCACCTTCAGCGAGGACCAGAGGCCTGACGGGAAGTTAACTTTAAAATATACAAACTTACCTCGGGGGATCAGTGTTCTTCATTTTATGGGCGGCAGTTGGAGTGGGAGGAGCGACAATGAGGACCAGAGACCTGATGTGATGATAACTTTAAAATATAAAAACTTAGCTTGGCGGAGCGAACACTGAGCAGGAACGGACGTGAGACTGCTTGATAAGTGAGGCTTTTGAAGGAGCAGCAGAGCGACAGGCCACAGCGAGGCGCAGAGGACTGTTGGGTATATATTTGGGCAGCAGCTGAATCCCGATGTACTACATGTGTCGTGTCTCCCCCCGCCCTCTCCTCTCACCAAAGAAAAGGACTCTCGTGTGTTGCTAAGGTAAGGCGTTTCAATTGATATTCCTTGTGTATCGTGTGATTGATTAAAAGTTCACTATTAGTTGGTTAGTTGAATAATATTTAACTTATAATTTTGTATAAATTAATTTAATCAGTAGAGATGGCTAGGCAGGTGATGTGCTGTAGCTGTATGTTGTAGGAGCTGGCTGATCCCATTGTGAAGGGCAGTGACCACATCTGCAGCAAGTTTTGGTTGCTCAAAGAACTCTGGATCAGAATTGATGATCTGGAATCTGAGCTTCAAACACTGCGGCACATCCGGGAGGGGGAGAGTTACCTGGACGCAGGAGGTTCAGGAGGCAGTCACACCGGTAGATTAAGTAATTCAAATTCAGTTAGTGATCAGGAACAACAGGGTGTGACTGTAAGTGAGGCAGGAAGGGGGATTCTGAGTTCAGGAGTGGAGGAGCCTCAGCCCTTGACCTTGTCCAACAGATATGCGATTTTTGCTCCCTGTATGGATGAGGAAAAGGGCTGTGGACAGGATGAGCCAGCTGACCATGACACCATGGTTCAGAAGGCCACTCAAGAGCGGGAGCAAAAAGACAAATAGTTGTTACAGGGGATTCTATAATTAGGGGGACAGATTGTATCCTTAACGAGCCGGATTGGGAGTCCCACATGGTGTGTTGCTGGACCAGTGCCAAGATGCTGGACATCTCCAACCGGCTTGAAAGGATATTGGAGCGGGAGGGAGAAGATCTAGTTGTTGTGATCCATGTTGGCACTAACAGCATAGGCAAGGCTAGGCATGTGGGCCTGTGTGGGGAGTATCAAGCACCAGGAAGGAAATTGAAGAACAGGTCCTCGAGGGTCATAATCTCTGGATTACTGCCCGAGCCACGTGCTAATTGTCATAGGGATAAGAAAATTAGGGAAGTAAACACGTGGCTAGGAGATTGGTGTGGGAACGAGGGATTCCATTTCATGGGACATTGGCATTAGTTTTGGAACTGGGGCGATCTGTACCAATGAGACAGTCTCCACCTGAACCGATCTGAAACCAGTGTTCTGGTGAAAAGGATAAATAGGGTGGTCACTCGGACTTTAAACTTATGAGTCTGGGGGAAGGGAAAGGGAAAGCAACAGGGAGTATGGAGTCAAGTAGAACGATAAGCAACAGGTTAGCATGTGTGCAGGGTTTCAGTTCAAGGCAGACCAGGAATGAAGCAAAAACGAAGGATAACTTTGGACATATTACTAGAGATGTTGGAAATCATGAGGATAAGAAAATTAGCATTAAGGCACTTTACCTGAATGTTCATAGTATTTGTAACAAAGTAGATGAATTAACAGCACAAATCATCATGAATGATGATGATGTGGTAGACATCACAGAGACGTGGTTGCAGGGGGTTTAGGACTGGCATAAACATCCTAGGATTTACAACTTATCGAAAAGAGAGAGAGGTGGGCAGAGGGTGCAGGGTTGCCTTATTAGTTCAGAATGAAATTAAATCCATGGCACTGAATGACATAGGATCAGATGATGTGGAGTCGAAGAACCACAAAGGCAAAAAAATCCATAATGGGCGTTACGTACAGACCTCACAGCAGTGGTCAGGACCAGGGCGCAAGATGTACCAGGAAATAGATAGGGCATGTCAGAATGGCAATG
The DNA here is from genome assembly GCF_037043375.1 of Chiloscyllium plagiosum. Taxonomy (NCBI): domain Eukaryota; kingdom Metazoa; phylum Chordata; class Chondrichthyes; order Orectolobiformes; family Hemiscylliidae; genus Chiloscyllium; species Chiloscyllium plagiosum. The sequence goes on from NW_028270147.1 coordinate 115,361,674, forward strand.
TCAAGGTGACCATGGGGTACTTGAATATGCAAATGACCTAGTTGAATAATGTTGCAGGTGGATCCAAACAAAAGGTATTCATGGAATGCTTACAGGATGTCGTTTTGGAACAGCTTGTGATGGAGCCCTCGAGGGAGCAGGCTATTCTGGACTTAGTTTTATGTAATGAGCCAGACTTCATAAAAGATCTTAAAGTCAGGGAACACTTAGGAGGCAGCAATCATAATATGGTAGAGTTCAGGCTGCAGTTTGAAAGAGAGAAGGCAAAATCGGATATAATGGTGTTACAGTTATATAAAGGTAATTACAGGGGCATGAGAGAGGAACTGAGGAAAATCAACTGGAAGCAGAGCCTAGTGGGCAAGACAGGAGAGCAACAATGGCAGGAGTTTCTGGGTGTTTCCGGGTGGGGGGAGTGGATTTAGAGAGCCATGGCTGACAAAGGAAGTCAGGAAATGTATCAAAGAGAAAGAGAGAGCCTATGAAGTGGCCGGGAAGACTGGGAAATCAGAAGATTGGGAAGACTACAAAAACAAACAGAGGATAACAAAGAGAGAAAGAAGGAAGGAGAGGATCAAATATGAAGGTAAGCTCACCAGTAATATTAGAAATGTTAGTGAAAGTTGCTTTCAATACATAAGAAACAGACGAGTGGCAAAAGTAGAAATTGAGCTGTTCCAAATTGATGCAGGAAGGCTAGAGATGGGAGTTAATAGCTGAAGAACTTAATAAGTACTTTGTGTCAGTCTTCACAGTGGAAGACATGAGTAATATACCAACAATTAAGGAAAATCAGGGAGCAGAGTTGAGTATGGTTGCCATTACAAAAGAGAAAGTGCTAGAAAAGCTAAAAGGTCTAAAAATTGATAAATCTCCTGGCCCGAAGGGCTACATCCTAGAGTTCTGAGGGAAGTGGCTAAGGAAATAGAGAAGGCGTTGGTTGTGATCTTTCAAAAATCAACAGAGTCAGGGAAAGTCCCAGATGATTGGAAAATTGCTGTTGTAACCCCCTTGTCCAAGAAGGATCAAGGCAAAAGATGGAAACTTATATTCCGATTAGCCTAACCTCGGTTGACAATAAAATTCTCGAATATGTTGTTAAGGATGATGTTTTTAAATTCTTGGAAGTGCAGGGTCCGATTGGAACGAGTCCACATTGATTTAGTAAGGGGAGATCGTCCCTGACAAACCTGTTCGAATTCTTTGAAGAGGTAACAAATAGGTTAGACCAGGGAAACCCAGTGGATGTTATCCATCTCGACTTCCAAAAGGCCTTTGGTAAGGTGCATCATGGGAGGCTGCTGAGTAAGGTGAGGGCCCATGGTGTTTGAGGTGAGATACTGGCATGGATTGAGGATTGGCGGTCTGAAAGAAGGCAGAGAGTTGGGATAAAAGGTTCTTTTTTGGAATGGCAGCTGGTGACAAGTGGTGTCCCGCAGCATTCAGTGTTGGGGCCGCAGCTGTACACTTTATATAATAATGATCTGGATGAAGGGAGCTGGGGGCTTTCTGGTAAAGTTCACCGATGATAAGTAGTTAGGTGGACAGGCAGGATGTTCTGAGGAGGTGGGGAGGCTGCAGAAAGATTTAGACAGTTTTGGAGGGTGGTCCAGGAAATGGCTGATGAAATTCAACGTGAGCAAATGCAAGGCCTTGCACTTTGAAAAAAATAATACAGGCATGGGCTATTTTCTAAACTGTGAGAAAATTCTTCAAGCTAAAGTACAAAGGGATCTGGGAGTGCTAGTCCAGGATTCTCTCAAGGTTGACTTATAGATTGAGTCCGTGGTTAAGAGAGAAAATGGAATGTTGTCATTTATCTCAAGAGGATTGGAATATAAAGCATTGATGTGCTTCTGAGACTTGATAAAGCTCTAGTTAGGCCCCATTTAGAATGTTGTGTCCAATTTTGTGCCCCACACCTCAGGAAGGACATACTGGCACTCGTGTGTGTCCAGCAGAGACTCTCATGGACGATCCCTGGAATGGTCGGTCTAACATACGATGAACGGCTGAGGAGCCTGGTATTGTATTCATTAGAGTTTAGAAGGTTGAGGGGAGATCTAATAGAAACTTAGAAGATAACGCCTGGCTTAGAAAGGGTGGAAGCTCGGAAGTTGTTCCCGTTAGGCAGGGAAACTAGGGCCCGTGCGCACAGCCTTAGAATGAGAGGGCGTCAATTTAGAATGGAAATGAGGAGACATTTCTTCAGCCAGAATTCATTGCCATGGAGCACAGTGGAGGCTGGGATGTTGGATGTCTTCAAGGCAGAGATTGATAAATTCTTGATCCCACAAGGAATTAAGGGCTATAGAGAGAGTGCGGGTCAGTGGAGTTGAAATGCCCATCAGCCATGATTAAATGGCGGAGTGACTCAATGGGCCAAATGGCCTTACTTCCACTCCTCTGTCTTATGGTCTTCATTTTTAAACTTCTCTATCAAGTCTCATTTTTAAAGTTCTCTATCCAGTCACTAGTTTATACAGTTAACGGTCGGGCCCTGGGTGTGTTGCTGAACAAAGAGACCTCAGGATGCAGGTGTATAGTTCCTTGAAAGTGGAGTTGCATGTAGAGAGGGTGGTGAAGAAGGCATTTGGCATGCTTGCCTTCATCGGTCAGAACATTGACTGCAGTGGTTGAAGTGTTACGTTGCAGCTGTACAGAACGTTAGTGAGGCCTCGCCTAGAATACTGCATACAGTTCTGATCACCTTTCTGTAGGAAGGATGTTAAATCTGAGAGAGTGCACAAAAGATTTACAAGGATGTTGCCGGGACTGAGTTGCAGGGAGAGGCTGAATAGGCTGAAGTATTTTTCCCATGGAGCATTGGAGGCTGATTGTTTTTTGTAGAGGTTTATGAAATCATGAGAGGTATGGATAGGGTGAGTAGCCAAGATTTTTTTCCCAGGGCAGGAAAGTTGTAAACTAGAGGGCATAGGTTTAAGGTGAGAGGGAAAGATTTGAAAAGGGCCTGACGGATAACTTTTCAGGCAGAGGGAGCTGCACACATGGAATGAGCTGCCAGAGTGGTGGAGAGGGGTACAATTACAACTTGTACCTTTTAAAAGGCATTGGGATGTGTACATGAATAGGAAGGGTTGAGAAGGATTTGGGCCAAATGCTGGCAAACTGGGACTAGGTCACGTTGGGATATCTGGTTGGTGCGGATGACCTGGGTCTGTTGTATTACTGACTCTATGACCCCATGCATTTTGATGTCAATGCTGAATCAACCTTTTGAGATAAAATATTTCATGGTCAGAGCTCTCTGGAGTTTCATGTCTTTTTTTAAAAAATTGCATTTGTAATAAAGTCGATCTGTTTACTCTGTATGTGAAAAAGAAAGAATGGATCATTATTTTTAAAGAGGAAATGATGGCTGATGGTTGTACACTTGCTGCTGCAGAATATTATATGTTCATACAGAATATAATTAGTTCTATTGGGTGAGTTTTTGAGATGTGCCTTAAAGCAGTCTAGTGGGTGAAAGATTCCTACGAAGTATTGAGTATTGTTGGAATAGAGAACTGCCACATATACTGTGATCCGACCCCCATGCTGTAAGTTTTCAAACAATTAAATCACTGCCAATTCATATTCAATCCCCTTTTGTACATGAAATGTGACCTTTCTTTTGCTTCCCACTTCCCTATCTCTATCTACTGAGGATCTGAATCCTGAATGCAGACTGTGGTAACCAGTTGTTGTCAGGAACAACCACTTCACACATGCTCTTACGAACTAAAATGGGAACAAAATGGCTTCTTAATGCAAATAATATGACAGAATGGCTTCTAGGCTGCAAATTGACAATTCTGCTAAAAGCTGCATAAAATGGCTTTTAACGCTGTTATAGGCCATAGTTGACTAATCACAGTCTGCCTCAACAGAGATTAGCAGACAATGCTTTCTTTACAGCATCAAAATAACTGGATTGGATGATACATTACTGGCCAATCTAACTGACCTTCAAGTGCTGGTGCAAAGATTCGGTTAGTGAGATAAGAGTGGCTGAAGTGTTGGAAAACAAAGTTGGTTCCCAGGAAATATCATTGGACCAAGTTGCTGTCAGTTAAGATTATTTTGTAACTTGATTGGTAATTGTCTGAATGTAATATACGATAATGGCTTGTACCTTTCTTAAAGAAAAGTATAAAAATATCTTTGTTTTAAGCCACGCGTGCAGCTCCTTTGAGGAACACGGAAGTGTATAACCTCTGTGTTTCTGGGTGATCTGTGCCCGGCCATATGAAAAATAATGAATGAAGTCTTAAAGAACCAGACAGAATGTGAGTGCTTATTGACCAATCACGGAACAGAACCCCCCCGCCCCAGTCCACTTGGGTCCAAATCCCATCTGGTGCTATGACTCGGACTCAGTACGGGCAGATTATGGGAAGCGGTGTAAGTGCCTTGAGTCCTCCGCTATTGAGTGTAGAGGAATCGGCCAGCCAGGCGTGAGTATTTTGTCCGTTTGGTTTCCCTCATTCATTAGTGGTTCACTTGACCCCTCGCTGCTTACCAGGGATCGGCCTTAGTACGAATTAATTCAGGAAAGATTAAAGAGGAGGTGGGGACACCCACTAACAGGTGGATCCAAAATAGAGTCCAGGACACTTTTTTAAAAAAGAGAGGAGTCGGGGACTCAGATTCGGTCGGATTGGTGTTGTCTAAATTAATTCTGAAATTGTCCTGTGAAAGATGAAGCAAAGAAGTATCGCGATATAACAAAACTGTCGGGTTTTAGAATGTCGAGAATGTTTGACAGAAATCATTAGTCTTGCTGTTCAATGTTGGGTTGTTGATTAGTGAAAGTTTCAGAACGATCTGAAGCATGGCGGCATTAATTCGTTGCTAACAAAAGAATGCAAATATACCTTACTGGCCAGTTCAAGGAATTCTGCATGTGATTAAGAGATCCCAAATGCTGTGTGCCAGCCCTGACAGGGTTGATTGGGACCAGGATACCCACTGGGGGCATAACCTACCTCAGAGGCTCACCCAGCGATCTGATCAAAATCACCAGTGACAAAAATCACACTGAGGCCCAAGTGCTCTCCTGTCCTGAGCATTTCAGCAGGAGGGAATGAATGAAGGGGAGAAGCTTTCTCGAAATGTTTCACCAAGTATCAGTGTGGATGATGAAATCAGTGAGCGACTGGGTGAGAAATACTCTCCCAGCTGTGGTAGCGTACATTCAGAACAACTTGTAGACTTGAAATCACCAACTGAGAAGAGCAAAGTGATGCCAGCAATGAGGAACAGACTCCCATGCCATCACACTGTCTCTGTCCGTGTCACACTCAAACAGCCATGTTGCCTGAAACCGATGAGCTGCCTGAATCCCAAATTGGTGCAAGAATTTTAGTTAGTAGCATCCAACCAGGGACACTTCGCTTCAAGGGCAGAACTAGCTTTGCCAATGGCTTTTGGACTGGTGCAGGGCTGGATACGCCAGAAGGCCGTAATAATGGGACATGTGATGGAGGTTGAGCCAGAGCTTTCAAAAGAATTAGCAGAACTGCAGGCGGAAGAGTTTGGTCGAAGTAATACTCCTGGAGGGCAAGTAGACTTTAAGCTCTGTCCATTTAAAAACAACTTGAATGATCAAAATGCAAGTAATCAGTTTTCTGAACCAAGTAAGTTTGACTTGCTGCACGTTATTAATGAATCTAGCAAGGCAGTGGAAACTTTTGGAGATGACCAAAATTGAAAAGAGAGCTTGTCCAAGTCTTGTGAGGAGGAACGGTTGGCAAGCTTAAGTGAGACCAGAATGAAGAAACATGAACTGGAATGATGTGTTCATAGAGAAGGCATCCAAGGCAGTACTGGAGACAGAAACCAAAATCAATACCAATGTGTCTGTGTGTTCTTCCAGTGCACAATGGGAGGGGTTTTCACTCAATATCCATGAGATCTCTTCAACTCCTCTGTTGGATTTACTGAACAGGGAAAAGGACCAACTTGAGGCTCAATTTAAAGTACCATTCCTCGAGCCTGAATCTGAAGAAATCCATGAGGAGCATGTGGACATTAAAAGAGAGGAACCCAACGACAATTGTGAGGATAGGGAAGACTTTAACGGAGATGATCTGAAGAGCAGTGACTCAAAGGCCAGTTCTTTCATTGATATGATATAGGTAGACAATCCTTTAACCTGAATCCCGAAATCCGAAAAGCTCAAGTCCAAACTTGTTTTTGTGAAGTTATTTCCTCATTAACATGGTTGTTTGGCATATCACTCAGATGTGACGTAGTGGGAGGTGGGGTGAGCAGCACTGGCAAACCGCAATTCTGTTTCATTGCCCCATTTTACAGAGTGAGTATGCTCCTCCGATATGATTTTTAATCATTTCACCATCAAACTGTCACTTATTCTGAAATTTGAAGAGTTCTAAATTCCGAGAACCAGCTGGTTCTGAGCATTTCGGATAAAGGATTGTGCACCTAAGCTATCTCCCTTTGTCAAGGACACTGTTGAACAATTGCATGAAATCACAAAGTCTCAAGCTGAGAAGATCCAACTTAGTAATCAAGGATTACAGTTCAAATTGGATGTTGAATCCTGATCCAGGTCACCTTCCAAGGATCGAGAGGAGGAACACAAGACTGTTATCCAATTGGAGACATCTGAAAGAGATGACAGTGATGATAATAAGGAGGAGGTATTATCTCCAGATCTTTGTCCTCGACCTGCAAGTATTAATTTTGAACCTGTTTTGGGATGGATTTGAATTTCAAGAATTGGAGATGTGTTATTGGTCTCGAAGCATTGATGCAATTGTTTTATTAATAATTCCAGAGCTTCTTAAATTCCCATGTTTTAACATACTTACAGGATTGTCATTGTTTCTGTAACAATATGTCAAAATACAACTCCACTTTTTTCAGGCACATTTTGCAGGTCTCATTTACAGAAATTACCCTGAGTGTTCCCCTTTATTAAGGACCCTTTACAAAAAGACTGTTAAATTGTTAAATATATTTGTGGGTGATAAAATCCAGCTCTGGGCAATATTAATAAAATTTCTGGTGTCTCGGTGTTTTCTACCTTGCCCATCAATTCTCAAAATATTATTTCTCAAGGTTTAGTGACCATTTCCACTGTGTAATTATTGAGTTTAGAACTGAAGGATTTGCTATTGAAATTCAAAACCTTTCCTCCTGCACTTTTCTGTCCTTCCCTAAAAGGGAGGAAGTGTTTTTAAAGATGTCCTTTTAAACTAAGTTTAAAATCATGCTTTTCAATCTCTTGCTAAATCAGTTCACATACAATTTTTCCAGCAAAGTCCCGAGCCTGAATGACCATCTGATTAGAAGAACAGAAGGGTTTATGGTTTGCACATATTAACATTGATTGGACAAGCAGCTCTTTTGATGAAAATGCTTGACAAGTTCTCATACTGTCCATTCCTTTCTGAGCATTCAATGCAGGAAGTCACTGAAATAGGTGCTTGGGTCAGTTTGATTTGACACAGCAACATCCTGACTAAACTGACTCATGCTCTTCTGATTTGTCAATATTTGTGTTGCCCTATAAAGCGCAGGAATAAAAAGGGGTGCAGCAGTCAACTGAAAGTGATCTGATTTTGGAAAGCTGAAGCTCAGAACGTTCAGTCTGAAATCGTTCATTCCCCTAAGTACACAACAGTTAGTAGATAAAGAGATTCTCCATACTTACACTGTGAACCAGGAAAGATTTGAATAGTCTATATCAGTTTCCTAAAATGGCCATTACTTTCTCCATGGTAACTCATAACTAGCCATATTTCTTGTGATTGCATAGTTTGAAGAATATTCGCTGATTTCATCCCAATGTATCTGACCCGAAACTGTTCAAAAGCTGTATTCTCCCCATCCTCCACATTCCATGATAGTCAGCAGTGGGATCTCTCCCTTTGTGAGCCTCATGAAATATTGCTCAGTGTGATGTGTTCTTTTCATAACAAATGTATTTTTAAAGCTCAGGAAGACCACTTGGGATACTTTGCAACTTTGTAAAGATGATTTTTTTCACCACCTTGATCAAGTCAACTATTTTTAAAAATTGAAAACGAGTATAAAGCATTTCTCCTGACTCCATTAACTGAATTGTGTATTGAGTTTGAGTACTCAGTCTGATAAAATATACTGTTTAATGTCATTCCATGTGGAAACCTTAACTTTCATTACATGGCTGAGAATAAATTGGAAATGAATTCCAGCCTGTGTCCAACTCGTCAGACATACTCTGAGATATAAAAAGAAGGTTCTTGTTTGTTTGTCTCCCCGTTTTCATGCTTTGATTTCAGTTTTGTTCCTGACCTTCAGTTTCTAGATTGATTAGATTTTTAGATTAGATTACTTAGTGAGGAAACAGGCCCTTCGGCCCAACAAGTCCACACCGACCCGTACTCCTACATTTACCCCTCACCTAACACTACGGGCAATTTAGCATGGCCAATTCACCTGACCTGCACATCTTTGGACTGTGGGAGGAAACCGGAGCACCCGGAGGAAACCCATGCAGACACGGGGAGAATGTGCAAACTCCACACAGTCAGTCGCCTGAGGCCAAAGTACACAGACCAATAGTCTGTGTACTTTGCAACAGGGCAGCCCAGTGTTTGGCACAAGTGGGCAGTAAGAATTGGCCAAACGCCTGGCAGAGTTGGATTTGAGTCATGAGGCACTCGATGACCTGGTAGATGACCGAGATTCGTTTGATGAGGACTTTGGGCTGAGCTGTAGCAAAGTGCAGCAGCCAGTACAGGAGACCCAGTCTCCAAAGGATGTGCCTCTGAAAATCCAAAGGGATCCTTACTTTTCTGTAGCTCTTGATGCTTTAGAGGTTGAGAAGATGGTTCATGCAGTGGCTGAGGAAGTTGAAGGAACTTGGCCACGATTCAGGAGATCTACGAATACCCCAGACTATCTTGAGAATAATAAATGGAAAGATGTAGAGAGTGTGAGCAAAAAGGTTTTTTGGGAGGTGAGCTTCAGCTTTTGCGTTTGAATACAAAATTGTTTTTTCTCAATTAAGCAAGAAAGGTATGAGTTAATAGTGCTCCACAGCAGCTCTGATTGATGATATGCATAACAGAGCATGTTAAAAACATTATCTCGATCCCGATGACAGCTTTGAATTCAATTTCCCATTTTGCCCCTTCCCTAAAAGTCCAAAGCCCCTTTCTCCTCCACTGTTTGTACTCTCCCATTGTTAATTTATCATCATCAACCTCCTCCTCATCCTGTTATTCACTAAATCCCATCTATCACCACTTTGCCAACTCTGAGAATCTATAGTTTCTGTTTCTGTTTACATAATATATGGTGTCTCTTCCAGTCACTTTTTTTTAATTTTTCTGTATCATCTGTCTTTCCATTGGTTGATAATACAACAAATAATTATTAATCATCTTCTTAAAACTCTCCAGAATCTTGATCTTCCACGGGTCACTCCATAATGTTCAGACAAAGAAAGCCGTAAAGGTTGCACTTTTCAGTCTGAATTTGTGCTGTGTTGAGGTTCCCAAAATTGACCAAAATATTCTAAGATCTTATGCAACTTAATGGCTTAAATCGTTTGTGTGCAGTTAGAAGTGTCAGGTTTTTTTTAATGGCCATATCTATCACTTTAAATGGCCTGTATGTTTGAATACTTTGTGGCCTTTTTCTCTGATCTGATTAGGATCTTACCATTTCAGGTGTAATTCCTTTTCTTATCCACTCAATGTATGACTTCATCTCACTCTCAACTTCAATTCCATCTTCCGGTAAATATTCTTCTGTATCTGTCACTGCATTACAATTCCATCTCTGTCCCTTCAACCCAAGTTGGAATCATTTAGTTTCCTTCTCTTAAATTCCCAAGTCAAGATTGTGTTTATTACTATAACAATTAAGGGCAATCTGAGCATGGGCTCCTGTGGGTCCCTTCCATTTTCCACACCTTTCTTGTGTGAAATCTTTATTTTACCCCGAACCTTGCATTTTCCCAACCACCTCTATCCATTTGACTGTGCTCCCCTTCATTTGAGGTGCTTTTGAGTTTTGCCATTGGTCTCCTCAGAGGCAACTACTTGAAATAATTTCTGAAAATCCATGTAAACCATGTACACTTTTTTCGTACTAATTTGCTCTTTTATTAATACATCCTTGTCAAATTATTTGATAGTTCACAACCTGCTAATTAGAAATTCATGCTAATTGCTCCTGATTAGCTCCTGTCTCTTGAAGTGCTCGTATTTATCTCCATATTTTTAACTCTTAATTTACCAACAAATGAAGCAAAACTAACTGATTGAGAAATTCCTGTTTTTCTTATTTTGATCGAGGAGTTAGCTGCCCTCCAATCTTCTGGTCAACTTTTAGGAGGTAATAATTGGAGCCATGATAGTTTGCTTTCTATTTCCAGCATGTCCCACAGATGTCATTAATTTTGTTTCAAAGATTTGCCTCATTTTATATTGTGGTGCCTTCCTTAGTATTATATTAGTAAGCTTGTCGAATACATCTGCACGTACCCTTGGTCGTTCTGCAATCCTATTAAACCCCTTCTTGAATCTCTCTTTTGCCTTCTCTCCTGCAATCAATGATATTCTAAATTTATCCTTGGTTCAGATTGTGGAGCAAACAGTTGCTATTTTATATATTTTGAACAGTATTCCTTTTTGTTTTCCATGTAGCGATCTAACGAGCTTTTTTTTGGGGGGGAGGGCGTATCTAATATAATTTTTTCTCCGTTACCCTTTTACTTCTTCCAGCTTGTATTTAACGTGACGAGAGAAATTCTCACTGAGATGTTTTCTGAAGACCCCAGTGCCAGTCAAGCCCCATGGATGAAGCCAAGCTGAATTAGCTCTGCTTTCTTCAAACGAGCGAGGAATTTAAATGAAGTGAAGGTAATAATTCCATGTAATCCTTTTGCCCTACTTGTCAGTAATAATGTTGCAAATGCACTGCTAGTTGGAGCCTCGGATGCTGCCTGACCTGCTGTGCTTTTCCAGCACCGCTCTAATCTAGACTCTGGTTTCCACCATCTGCAGTCCTTGTTTTTACCTGGAGCTAAAATATGTAGATTGTGTAAGTGAGTGACTCAAATAGTGGCCACTATCCTGACTTGGAATTCTGCCACTGCTTCTTGCAAGTCCTTCCCTAATGAGATTGTGGGTCTAGGTTAGCACCATCTTGTCAAGATTAGAGTGGTGCTGGTGTAGCACAGCAGGTCAGGCAGCATCTAAAGAGCAGGAAAAATCAAAGTTTTGGGCAAAAGCCTTTCATCCTCGGATGCTGCCTGACCTGCTGTGCAACACCAGCACCACTCTAATCTTGACTCTGATCTCCAGCAACTGCAGTACCCACTTCCGTCTACCATCTTCTCAAGGACAACTAGGAAGGGGCAATAAATGCTAGCCCACATGTATATAAACGCCCACATTCCATGAATGAACAAAAAAAATTACTCAAAACTCATTGAGCACCAAGGAACTCCATTTTAATTCTAAACTCCTCAATGCACATTTTTAAAATGACTCCTAGGGTCTGGGCATCGCCGGCTGGCCAGCATTTATTGACCGATCCTAGTTGATTTTGAGAACCTGGTGAGCTATCTTTTGTAATCACTGCAGTCCATGTGCTATAGGTAGACCCACAATGTCCTAAAGGGGGAAATTCCAGGGATTTGATACAGCAATCCTGAAGAACCAGTGATATTTTTCTAAATCAGAATGGTGCGTGGCTTGGAGGGGCTTTTGCAAGTGACAGTCCTGTGTATCTGCTGTTCTTGTCCTTCTAAATCTAAATGGTCATAGATTTGGGAGGATCTGGCTAAAGATCTTTGAATTTCTGCAATGCATCTTGTAGATTGTACACACTGCTGCTACTGAGTGGAGGGTGGTGGAGGGCATGGCTGCTTGCAGATGTGGTGCCAATCAAGTGGGCTGCTTTGTCTTGGATGTGGCGAGCTTATTATGTGTTACTGGAGCTGCACTCATCCAGGCAAGTGGGGCGTATTCCATCAGACTCCTGACTTGTGCTTTGTACTCAGTGGATTTGCTATGGGGATTCAGGAGGTGAGTTATACACCACAGTATTCCAATTCTCTCACCTGCTCTTGTAGCCCACAGTGTTTATATGATGAGTCCAGATGAGTTTCTGGTCCATGGTAACCCCCATGATGTTCAGAGTGAAGGATTCAGTGAAGGTAACACCATTGAATGACAAGGGCCGTTGGTTGAATATTCTGAGAGTTATAGAGTTGTACAGCTCAGAAACAGACCCTTTGGTTCACCTTGTCCATACTGACCAGTTATCCGAGATAAAATCTAGTCCCCTTGCTAGCGTTTGGCCCTTTTTCCTCTAAAAACCTTTCTATTCATATATTCATCCAGATACCTTTTAAATATCTTTATACAGTCGCCCCTCAGCCTCCGATGCTGCAGGGAAAATAGCCCCAACCAATTCATCCTCTTCCTATAGCAGAACTCCCCCAACCCTGGCAACATCCTTGTAAAGCTTTGCATAACCCTTTCAAGATTCACAAAATCCTTCCGAGAACAGGGAGTCCAGAATTGCACATGGTATTCTAAAAGAGGCCGAATCAGTCATGTACAGCCACAACGTGATTTTTCAACTCCTAAACTCAATGCTCTGACCAATAAAGGCAAGCATAACAAACACCGCCTTCACTATCCTGTCTCCTTGTGACTCCACTTTCAAGGAACTATGAACATACACTCCAAGGTCTCTTTATTCAGCAACTCTCCCCAGGACTTTACCATTGAGTATATACGTCTTGCCCCGATTTGCCTTCACAAGATGCAACACTGTCCACTACACGTCTATTTTTAGTGTCATCTGCAAACGTACTAACCATACTATGTCCCATGTTCACATCCAGATCATTCATATAACCGAAGAAAAGCAGTGAACCCAGCACCGATCCTTGTGGCACACCACTGATCACAGGCATCCTACTGGAGATGGTAATTGACTGGCAGTTTTGGTGCAAAACTTACTTGCCTCTTGCCAGTCCAACCTGCATATTGTCCAGATCTTGTTGCCTTTGAACATAACTCCTCAGATACTGAATCTATGAATGGTACTGAATATTGTGCAACCATCCGCACTTCTGACCTTATGATGGAAGGAAGATCAGGAACTGAGGAACCCCATTTTACTCTGATCTCCCCGATGATCCTCGAGGAACCTCATTTTACTCCAAACTGGAGACACAATGTAATAGCTCTGAGTGTTAGCCATGGCTCAGTGGCACTCTTCCTCAGTCAGCAGAGGGGATTAAGCAAACGCTGAAGTGAAATCCTGGATGACGGTCCTGGTGCAGTACTGAAATATTGTTTTCAAAGTGAGGCCCCATTTCCCCCCTTGGGTGAGTTTTTTAAAAGAGTTTTGGTGTGACATTGAAGAGGAGTGGAGTTCTCCCTCATGGTCCTGGTCAATCTACTACATGAGTCAGTCTGGCTCAACGTTTACTGAACCATTTCTCTAATTTGTGGGAACTTGCTGTGTGAAAGTTTGTTGCAGCTTTTGACGATATTATAATAGTGAATATACTTCAAAGGTTGGAAACAACATGGGTACAAGTGTGAAATGTGATGTATATTTGTAAGTTGTTTTTGACAATTTGAGGTTTAGGTGGATGACTTGAGCATTGGTTACAAAGTATTGTCCATCACGAAGACCAAGTTCTTTCCTATTACAACAATGCAACTTCTATTTTACTGTGGCACTGACATTGAAGTGTACACTGGATGACTCCTCCCAGTAACTCAGACTTGCAACACTGCAATGTGAACTTTTTACCACAGTCTAAAGTCAACATCAAGCTGCTCATTGTCTAGCCTGATTTCACTTTGAGCACAGTGTTGCACTTTGCCAGGGACTGAGAATGGGCATTTGTAAATCAGCTTTTCATTCACAGAGCAAATTTGGAACTGTTCATTTCCTTTGCTTTGTCTTTATAACTTGACTCTGATGTGTCTTCAGTCTGAACTGTACTATTTCCCACACCTACATTTCCAGGCGTGTTACTTGCCTTTGGTGGTGTTAGCCGGGAAACCTATCAAACACTTCCTGCCTGGAGCCATGTGAGGCAGTGGTCAGTGGCTAGGTCATATCGCTTTGATGAACTCATCTGTTAAACTGAGAACGATTTGACCTTCCTGAAATGCTTGGTTCACTGTATGAATCCACGTCAGCCCCAATATTTATTGTGGGACTTCCGAGAGCACTGATCTTGAGTTGTCTGCCTACGGTCTATGAAAGGCAGAACCTTTCTGGAATTCGACGGAGCAGAGGCTTCTTAGAAGGTTCTGTTGACAAAGTGCTGAACCACGTAATGCAGTGAATCGTTAAGTGAAATAATTAATTTTCTCAGCCGAGGTCTTAGGCAAGAGAAAGTGTCAAACCTTCTCACAATCTGGGAATGTTGCATGCTACCTTAATGTTGTTTCGTATATGCTTTCGGATCTCACTGATGTTATTCACTTCAATTGTCATTAAGCTTTCAAGCATTTAGCAGATTTTTGTTAAATAGAACATGCTTTGAGTTTCATCCAATTTTGCATCTTCATTGAGCAGTTTTAGAGATGGATAATGGATTGTGGATTGTTTTGTCTGTGTATTTAGGGTGTTTGCTGCCATTTCTCCTGTGCTTCTATCCCCAGATCTTCATTTCTAATGAAGTTATGATGTTATTTGGATTCAACCAAGAGCAATAGCAGAAGACAGCTTGGCAGAAGATGAAGAAATTTGGCAGGAGAAAATGTGATTGGATGACCCATATTTTGATAAGTGCTTCAGTTTCGGAATTGTCCAGTTTTACATTGTAGCATTACATCACGATTATGAACACTGCATCATACATCTGAATTTTCTATTATTTCAAATGACAAATGCTTTATCTGTTTTTGGCTTACCTGTCTGGTTCTCCTGCACAAATCCAGAAAATGCTTCAACTTTCTGATTGAATTGAAAACTTGGGTCCTCACTGGAGTAATTTGCTGAAAACCAAATCCTACTATTCCTAAGTTGCCAGAAAAGTTGAAAAAATATTCAGAAGTACATTGAATTCAGTGCAGTTGGCAAAGTAGTGTCATGTGTACTTCCTTAAATCCCAATGCTTGATTTCACTTTCTCTCCATGTTTCTTTCAATCCTATGATGAGTTTGTAAAGAAGACCGAAGCTGAACTCAGTAAAGATCTTGATGTTGCCAACTCAAACTCAACCAAACCGCAGATTAAAACTCTGTACTCCACTGCTACTGAGAAACCGAAGATTCAACCTCCCTCTCTGCAGAGGTACTTTCAATAATGGACGTTAATTGTGACCTTAGGAAGGGATGCCTCTTGTATTTCTCTTTTATGCCCTTTTGTCCAAATAAGTTGGTGATGAAGTGGTTCTTTAGCTAAGGAGACCAATACTTTTAAAGAGACTTTACAGCAGAGAAGCGTGCCTTTTGGCCCAAAAGATTCGTGCAGTTAATTCATCTCCATGCGAGTCTACTCCCACTTTGTCTCATCCCATCAGTGCATCCTTCTGTATATTTCTCCCTGAGGTACTCCCCTTTAACAAATTTGTGCTATTCAACTTCAGCATTCCCAGCTCTAGCAAGTTTCATGTTGTCACCTTTCTCAGAGAATAATGTTTTGTTTTGAACTTGTGATTCAATTCGTTAATGTTAACTTCCTGTTCAGTCAGCCTCACAAGTGAAAACATTTCTCTCTCTATGCAGCTCAGGCACCTTCAGCGAGGACCAGAGGCCTGATGGGAAGGTAACTTGAAAATGTAATAACTTAGCTCGGGAGTTCAGTGTTTTTCAATTCTTCGGTGGCAGGTGGAGCGGGAGGAGCGACAGCGAGGACCAGAGACCTGATGGGAAGATAACTTTGAAATATAAAAACTTACCTTGGCAGAGCGAACACTGAGCAGGAATGGACATGAGACTGCTGGGTAAGTGAGGCTTTTAAAGGAACAGCAGAGGGAGAGGGCACAGCAAGGCGCAGCGGACTGGTGGGTATATATTTGGGCAGCAGTTGAATCCCAAGATGCTACACGTGTAGTGTCACCCCCCCCGCCCGCGCCCCCTCCTCTCACCAAAAAAATGGCCTCCTGTGTGTTGCTAAGGTAAGGTGTTTCAATTGATATTTCTTGTGTTTCGTGTGATTGATTAAAAGTTGGCTATTAGATGGTTAGTTGAATAAGACCATAGAGAAGTACTAGAAATTATTTAATTCATAAATTTGTATAAATGAATTAAATAAGTAGAGATGGCTGGACAGGTGATGTGCTGTAGCTGTATGGTGTGGGAGCTGGCTGAACCCATTGTGAAGGGCAGTGACCATATCTGCAGCAAGTGTTGTTTGCTAAAAGAACTCCGGATCAGAATTAATGATCTGGAATCTGAGCTTCAAACACTGCGGCACATCCGGGAGGGGGAGAGTTACAGTGGTTCAGGAGGCAGTCACACCCGGTAGATTAAGTAATTCAAATTCAGTTAGTGATTAGGAACAAAAGGGTGTGACTGTAAGTGAGGCAGGAAAGGGGATTCTGAGTTCAGGAGTGGAGGAGCCTCAGCCCTTGACCTTGTCCAACAGGTGTGCGATTTTTGTTCCCTGTATGGATGAGGAAAAGGGCTGTGGACAGGATGAACCAGCTGACCATGACACCATGGTTCAGAAGGCCACTCAAGAGCGGGAGCAAAAAGACAAGTAGTTGTTACAGGGGATTCTGTAATTAGCGGACAGATAGTATCCTTTGCTAGCCGGATTGGGAGTCCCACATGGTGTGTTGCCTGCCCAGTGCCAGGATGCCGGACATCTCTGATTGGCTTGAAAGGATATTGGAGCAGGAGGGAGAAGATCCAGTTGATGTGATCCATGTTGGCACTAACAGCATAGACAAGGCTAGGCATGTGGGCCTGTGTGGGGAGTATCAAGCACTAGGAAGGAAATTGAAGAACAGGTCCTCGAGGGTCATAATCTCTGGATTACTACCCGAGCCACGTGCTAATTGTCATAGGGATAAGAAAATTAGGGAAGTAAACACGTGGCTAGGAGATTGGTGTGGGAAAGAGGGTTTCCGTTTCATGGGACATTGGCATCAGTTTTTGGAACCTGGGCGATCTGTACCGATGAGACAGTCTCCACCTGAACCGATCTGGAACCAGTGTTCTGGTGAAAAGGATAAATCGGGTGGTCACTAGGACTTTAAACTTATGAGTCTGGGGGAAGGGAAAGGGAAAGCAACAGGGAGTATGGAGTCAAGTAGAAAGATAAGCAGCGGGTAAGCATGTGTGCAGGGTTTAAGTTCAAGGCAGACTAGAATTGAAGCAAAAAAGGATAACTTCGAACATATTAGTAGAGATGTTGGAAATCATGAGGATAAGAAAACTAGGATTAAGGCACTTTACTTGAATGCTCGTTGTATTCATAACAAAGCAGATGAATTAACAGCACAAATCATGATGAACGATTATGATGTGGTAGGCATCATAGTGAGGTGGTTGTAGGGGGTTCAGGACTGGCAGTTAAACATCCAAGGATTTGCATCTTAGAGAGAGAGAGGGCAGAGTTGCCTTTTTAGTTCAGAATGAAATTAAATCTATGGCACTGAATGACATAGGGTCAGATGATGCGGATTCTCTGTGGGTGGAGTTGAGCCATAAAGGCAAAAAAACCATAATGAGCGTTATGTACAGACCTCCCAGCAGTGTTCAGGACTAGGGGCACAGATGTACCAGGAAATAGATAGGGCATGTCAGAAAGGCAAGGTCACAATGATCATGGGGAACTTCAATATGCAAAGGACTGGGTGAATGATGTTGCCAGTGGATCCAAAGAAAGGGAATTCATGGAATGCTTACATGATGGCTTTTTGGAACGGCTTGTGATGGAGCCTACAAGAGAGCAGGCTATTTTGGACTGAGTGCTATGTAATGAGCCAGATGTTGTAAAAGATCTTAAAGTAAGGGAGCACTTAGGAGGCAGCGATCATAATATAGTCGAGTTCAGTCTGCAATTTGAAAGGGAGAAGGCAAAATTGGATGTAATGGTGTCAAAGTTAAATGAAGGCAATTACAGGGGCATGAGAGAGGAACTGATGCAAATCGACTGGAAGCAGAGCCTAGTGGGGAAGACAGTAGAGCAACAATGGCAGGAGTTTCTGGGTGTAATTGAGGACACAGTACAAAGGTTCAGCCCAAAAAAAGGAAGATTATACGGGGGCGGGGGGAGGGGGGTGGCGGGGGCATTAGACAGCCATGGCTGACAAAGGAAGTCAGGAAATGGATCAAAGAGAGTTAGTAAGCCTATAAAGTGACCAAGAGAACTGGGAAATCAGAAGATTGGGAAGACTGTGAAAACAAACAAAGAGAGAAATAAAGAAGGAGAGGATCAAATAAGCTCGCCAGTAATATTAGAAATGATAGTAAAAATTTCTTTCAATACATAAGAAACAAACGAGAAGTAGAAATTGGGCCATTCCAAATTGATACAGGAAGGCTTGTGATGGGAGATAAGGAAATAGCTGAAGAACTTAATCAGTCTTCACAGTGGAAGGCATGAGTAATATCCGAACAGTGAAGGAGAGTTGGGGGCAGAGTTGAGTATGGTATCCATTACAAAAGAGAGAGTGCGAGAAAAGTTAACAGGTGTAAAAATTGATAAATCCCCTGGCCCAGATGGGCTCCATTCCAGATGTTCTGAGAGACGTGTCTGAGGAAATAGCAGAGGCGTTGGTTGTCACTGGAGTCAGGGAAAGTCCCAGATGATTGGAAAATCGCTTTTGTAACTCCCTTGTTCAAGAAAGGATCAAGACAAAAGATGGAAAATTATAGGTTGCTTCGCCTAACCTCAGTTGTAGGAAAATTCTAGAATCCATCGTTAAGGATGAGATTTGTAAGTTCTTGGAAGTGCAGGGTCTGATTAAAACAAGCCAGCATGGATTTCGTAAGGGAAGGTCATGCCTGAAAAACTTGTGGGCATTCATTGAAGAGGTAACAAGTAGGTTAGACCAGGGAAACCCAGTGGATATGATCTATCTAGACTTCCAAAAGGCCTTTGATAAAGTGCCTCATGGGAGGCTGCTGAGTAAGGTGAGGGCCCATGGTGTTTGAGGTGAGCTACTGGCATGGATTGAGGCTTGGCCATCTGAAAGAAGGCAGAGAGTTGGGATAAAAGGTTCTTTTGCGGAATGGCATCTGGTGACAAGTGGAATCCCGCAGGGTTCAGTGTTGGGGCCGCAGCTGTTCACTTTATATATTTATGATCTGGATGAAGGGAACTGGGGGCTTTCTGACGAAGTTCACCAATGATAAGAAGTTAGGTGGACAGGCAGGATGTTCTGAGGAGGTGGGGAGACTGCAGAAAGATTGAGACAGTTTAGGAGTGTGGTCCAGGAAATGGCTGATGAAATTCAACGTGAGCAAATGTGAGGCCTTGCACTTTGGGAAAAAGAATACAGGCCTGGGCTATTTTCTAAACGGTGAGAAAATTCAAAAAGCCAAAGTACAAAGAGATCTGGGAGTGCTAGTCCAGGATTCTCTCAAGATTGACTTGCGGGTTGAGACCGTGGTGAAGAAAGCAAATGTAATGTTGTCATTTATCTCAAGAAGGTTGGAATATTAAAGCAGTGATGTGCTACTGAGACTTTATAAAGCTCGAGATAAGCCTCACTTCGAACACTGTGACCTATTTTGGTCCCCACACCTCAGGAAGAACATACTGGCACTGGAGTGTGTCCAGTAGCGATTCACACGGATGATCCCTGGAATAGTAGGCTGAACATAAGATGAATATCTGAGGATCCTGGGATTGTATTCATGAGAGTTTAGAAAGTTGAAGGGAGATCTACAAGAAACTTAGAAGATAATGCATGGCTTAGAAAGGGTGGACGCTGGGAAGTTGTTTCCGTTAGGCAGGGAGACTAGGACCCATGGGCACAGCCTTTGAATTAGAGGGGGTCAATTTAGAACGTAAATGAGGAAACATTTCGTCAGCCAGAGAGTGGTTGGCCTGTGGAATTCATTGTCACGGTGGCCGGGATGTTAAATGTCTTCAAGACAGAGATTGAAAAATTCTTGATCTTGCAAGGAATTAAGGGCTACGAGGAGAGTGCGGGTAAGTGGAGTTGAAATGCCCATCAGCCATGATTGAATGGTGGAGTGGACTCGATGGGTCGAATGGCCTTACTTCCACTCCTATGTCTTATGGTCTTCATTTTTAAACTTCTCGATCAAATCTCGTTTTCAAAGTTCTCTATCCGGTCACTACTTTATACAGTTAATGGTCGGGCCCTGGGGAGTTTTGCTGAACAAACAGACCTTGGGATGCAGGTGCATAGTTTCTTGAAAGAGTAGTTGCTGGTAGAAAGGGTGGTGAAGAAGGCATTTGGCATGCTTGCCTTCAATGGTCAGAACATTGACTGTAGTGGTTGAGGCATTGCATTGCAGCTGTACAGGACATTGGTGAGGCCTCATCTGGAATACTGCATACAGTTCTGATCGCCTTTTTACAGGAAGGATGTTAAACTTGAGAGAGTGCAGAAAAGATTTACAAGGATGTTGCTGGGACCGACTTACAGGGAGAGGCTGAATAGGCTGAAGTATTTTTCCCCAGAGCATTGGAGGCTGAAGGGTTTTTGCAGAGGTTTGTAAAATCATGAGGGGCATGGATAGGGTGAATAGCCAAGATTTTTTTCCCAGGGCAAGGGAGTCATAAACTAGAGGGCAAAAGTTTAAGGTGAGAAGTGAAGATTTAAAAAGGACCTGAGAGGTAACCTTTTCAGGCAGATGGTGCTGCATACATGGAATGAGCTGCCAGAGTGGTGGAGAGGGGTTCAATTTTAACTTTTTGAAAGCATCGGGATGGGTACATGAATAGGAAGGGTTGAGAAGGATATGGACCAAATGCTGACAAACTGGGACTAGATCACATTGAGATATCTGGTTTGTGCGGGTGAGTTGGGTCTGTTGTATAACTGACACTATGACCCCTTGCCTTTTGACCCCCATGCTCAATCAATCTTTTGAGATGAAATATTTCATGGCCAGAACTATCTGGAGTTTAACATTTAAAAAAAAAGATGCATTTGTAATGAAGTCGATCTGTTTATTCTGTATATGAAAAAGAAAGAGAATGAATCATTATTTTTAAAGAGGAAATGATGGCTGAAGGTTGCATTTGACATAAAACCTGCATACTTGCTGCTGCAGAATATTATATGTTCATCGAGAATATAATCAGTTCTATTGGGTGAGTTTTTGAGATGTGCCTTAAAGCAGTCTAGTGGGTGAAAGATTTCTCCAAAGTATTGAGTATTGTTGGAATGGAGAACTGCCACATATATTGTGATCTGACCCCCATGCTGTAATTTTTCAAACAATGAAATGGACAAGATCACTGCCCATTCATATTCAATATCCTTTTATACATGAAATATGACCTTTGTTTTGCTTCCCACTTCCCTATCTCTATCTCCTGAGGATCTGAAACCTGAATACAGGCTGAGATAACTAGTTGTCAGGAACAACCACTTAACCCATGCTATTACTAACTTAAGTGGGAACAAAATGGCTTCTCAATGCAAATAATATGACAAAATGGCTTCTAGACTGCAAATTGCCAATTCTGTTAAAAGCTGCATAAAATAGCTTTTAACGCTGTTAGAGCTGCATAACTGACTAATCACAGTCTGCCTCAACAGAGATTAGCAGACAATGCTTCCTTTACAGCATAGAAATCACTAGACTAGATGAGACATTACTGGCCACCCTAACTGACCTTCAAGTGCAGATGGCAAGACTCGGTTAGTGAGGTTAGAGTGGCTTAAGTGTTGGAAAACAAAGTTGGTTCCCAGGAAATATCATTGGACCGAGTAGCTGTCAGTTAAGATTGTTTCATAAGTTAGTTGGTAATTGTCTGAATGTACTATACGATAATGGCCTGTACCTTTCTTTAAGAGAAGTATAAAAATGTCTGTTTTAAGGGGTGTTGGTTTGCTCGCTGAGCTGTAGGTTTGATATCCAGACGTTTCATTACCTGGCTTGGAAACATCATCAGTTGCGACCTCCAAGTGAAGCGAAGCTGTTGTCTCCTGCTTTCTATTTATATCTATCTCCTGTATGGGGTTCCTGTGGTTTGTGGTGATGTCATTTCCTGTTCGTTTTCTGACGGGTTGATAGATGGCATCTAGATCCAAGTGTTTGTTTATAGCGTTGTGGTTGGAGTGCCAGGCCTCTAGGAATTCTCTGGCATGTCTTTGCTTAGCCTGTCCCAGGATAGATGTGTTGTCCCAGTCAAAATGGTGTTTTTTTTTCATCCGTGTGTAGGGCTACGAGGGAGAGAGGGTCGTGTCTTTTTGTGGCTTGCTGGTGTTCGTGTATCCTGGTGGCTAACTTTCTTCCTGTTTGTCCTCTGTAGTGTTTGTGGCAATCCTTGCATGGAATTTTGTAGATGACGTTGGTTTTGTCCATGGGTTGTACTGGGTCTGTTAAGTTTTTTGTTTGAGACTGTTGGTGGGTTTGTGTGCTACTAGGATTCCGAGGGGTCTTAGTAGTCTGGCTGTCATTTCTGAAACTTCTTTGATGTATGGTAAGGTGGTTAGGGTTTCTGGCTGTGTTTGGTCTGCTTGTCGTGGTTTGTTCTTGAGGAATCTGTGCACTGTATTTTTAGAATACCCGTTCTTCTTGAATACGTTATATAGGTGGTTCTCCTCTGTTTTCCGAAGTTCGTCTGTGCTGCAGTGTGGCTCGTTGGAATAGTGTTCTGATACAGCTTTGTTTGGAGGTCGCCACTGATGATGTTACCTCGCCAGGTAATGAAACGTCTGGATATCAAACCTAACCCTCAACCTGAGCTACAAACCTTCACAAACCTTGCAAATGTCTGTTTTAAGCCATATGCGCAGTTCCTCTGAGGAACATGGAAGTGTATAACCTCTGTGTTTGTGGACGATCTGTGCCTGGCCGTATGAAAAATAAAGAATGAAATGTTAAAGAACCAGACCAATTGTGAGTGCTTTTTCACCGATCATGGAACAGAGAGACCACCCCCCCCCCCCCGCCCCCCAACTCCACTGGGGGTCCGGATCTTCATTACCAGTATTGTCAGACGAATGTCTTGCTCCAGCTTGGCAAACCAGTTGCATATATGTTGAGTACTGTTCTGTGGTCACCTTCAGTGTCAGAAGAACCTGCATGCCATGTTGTCAATTGCTGGTCTCACCTTGGAATGTCGGAGTGAGTGCCATGCATGCAACTTGATGCTGACTCCTTTCTTTTTATACCGTTTGTACCAAACCCAGTACCATTTTCAATCACCTTCCATCAGTTTGTGCTAAGATGCTACAGTTATATTCTCCTTCAGATGTTGGTAACAGTGATTCATTTAAAATTTATAAGCTCCTGGTTTGGGCAGTTTGAACCATGTAATTCCTTGACATTAATGCACTGATATCAATGCATGCGTATGTGGAAAATAAAAATTGCTATGCTTTTATAAACGACGCATGGTAGCTTTTATTCAGCACTTTTGCATTTAACTGTTGTATCATCAGATCAGTAACGTGCTTATTTTTTTCAATTCTATCATGAATTGGAGTGAGAATTATTTTGCTTTTCTCTGAGACTTTTTTGACAGCTGGCTGTCTTTTCATTATTGTAACTCTATAAGACAGATGTACAGAAAACTGGTTTTGTAATTTAAAGTATGACTCATAACTGGAGATGAGTCGTATTGCGTGCAATTCTGGTCTCCTTCCTATTGGAAAGATGTTGTGAAACTTGAAAGGGTTTAGAAAAGATTTACAAGGATGTTGCCAGGGTTGGAGGATCTGAGCGACAGAGAGGGGTTAAACAGGATAAACAGGTTAGGGCTGTTTTCCTTGGAGTGTCGAAGACTGAGGCGTGACCTTCTAGAGGTTTACAAAATCATGAGGGGCAAAGTCTTTTCTGTGGGGTGGGGGAGTCCAGAACTAGAGGGCATAGGTTTAGGGTGAGAGGGGAAAGATATAAAGGAGACCTAAGGGGGAATGTTTTCACTCAGAAGGTGGTATGTGTATGGAATAAGCTGCCAGAGGAAGTGGCGGAGGCTGGTACAATTGCAATATTTAAAAGGCATCTGGATGGGTATATGAATAGGAGGGATATGGGCCAGGTGTTGGCAGGTAGGACTAGTTTGGGTTGGGATATCTGGTCGGCATGGACGAGTTGGACTGGAGGGTCTGTTTCTGTGCTGTACATCCCGATGACTCTAAAAGCAATTTATGACGATCTAGTGGAAATAAAATCGTGCAACAATTTTGTGATTCTGCCTGGGGTTATCACTGTTCAGTTGCCAGTTTTATCTATTGCAGACTGTACTGAAGGTTAGACAGAAATGGGGGAATGTTGCTCATTGAAAGTGATTAAGTTAGATGGCTACAGAGATAAGTCTGGACAGTGGGACTATCTAGGGAGCTCTTTGGGTAGCCGGGATGGGCACAATGGGTTGACTGGCCTCATTCTGTTCTGTAAGATTCTATGATTCTATAATTACGGATGCTATATCTTTGTCACCACTGTCCAGGAAGGTGGTGTCGGGATGTATCCGTTATGAAATTACAGAGCTGATTATTCTGCATGTGCTGTGTGTTTTATGCTGCAAAATTGCAACTTTATAAATTATTTCTCATGTTTCCAGGACTGGATCTGCAAAGAGCTGGAAATCCCTTACTGAGAGTGAAATATCCAAAGCATCACTGGGCCCCATTACAAAGCAGGATATGTATGTAACACCACAAACTATAGGACTTGTTTCTTTACAACACCTATGGTGTTAAGTTAGTTCAGGATTGCAAAATTCCATAAAATGTTTACGAGTAGTTTAATAAATTGACTTTGTTTATTCAGCAGCAAACTATCAGCATTCAAACCGGAAACTAACATAAATAGACAGCTGATGTATCTGGTTTTTTTGTAATTCTGTAATTCTTCACAAACTGCTTCAGCTCAACATGTTCTCCCTTGTAGCTGGATTTTTTAATTTAGTTCAGACCACTATGTGCCATCACTAAACCTTGTTTTTAAAGAATCTAAATAACATATATTTCAAAAAGGCTTGTTCTTTCATTAAGAATGCACATTTTTTCGAAAGGTAGAAAAATTGCATTCTCAAGTGCTTTCATTGCAAGATTGCGTAAAGTGAGTTCATGTCCCACTTCAGAGACCTGTGCTTTATGAATCAGACTGATGCACCAGTGCAGTGCCATGAGTGTGCTTTGCTGTTCGAGTGCGATCATTTGCTGAGCTGAGGCCCCGGCTGCTCATCAGACAAATGCAGAGTCTTTGCTACTTTTGAAAGACAAGCATAGAGGGTCCTTGTGGGTGTCTTAGCTAATATTCAGTCTTCAATGAACACCTAAAACAGTTTATTTCATCTGTGTCATTGCTGGAACTATGCTGTTCAAAATTGGTTTTGGACTTCCAATGTTTCAACCATGTGCTGAAAAATTATTTGATTCATTACAATAAGATTTTGGGGATCATTGATTGTGAAAGACATTATATTTTGGCACTTTCTTTATAGATACCGAGTTATAAACACAAATTGCTTATATTTGTTACAGATCAAAAATCGTCGAGTCGAGATGGGCAGAAATCCAACTTGCTCAGTGAACTATGCATCAGATCGAAACAAGTCTGCACTCTTCGATAGTCGACTTGATGACCCCTCTCAGAGTCCTTCTCCAGTTTTCAAATGTTATTTGAAATCTAGACCTGACTTTATTGAAGGGCTGGATAATGTGGCAGGAGCTCTTAAATATAGTCGTATGCCAGATCAGTTGGCATTTAGGCCAGAGGATGGTTCTGGTGATGAAAGTGTTGTGTCCAGTCATCAATCTGTGCAAGGTGATGTCCAGGAGGAACTTGGTCATCTAAAATCATAAGACTCTGATGTCGAGGATGTACTCGGCTTGTCTCAGCAATCTGATCAGTCTGAACTCTTGCTGAAATGAGACATTGAGAAACTGCAGCACATCAATGTCCCTGAGCGTATCAAGGAATTAACTCCACTAAACAGAGTCCTATCTGATGACACAGAACAGCCTTTCGTAGCTGAGCTTGTTGAAAAGACATTTGAGGACTTGAAGGATGAGGAATATTACTTGCACAAGGATGGCTATCCTGATGAGGAGGACGGTGCAAGTGATCATTCAGCCAGTTCTGTGAAGATTGTCAGATCAGTTAAGTCGGGCACCTGCATTGCATCTGCGCGATCTGACTCTGGAGAATTGAAAAGAACTCCATCAGAGAATGATTCTTATTCTCAAGGTTTTGAGTACCTTTCCCAAGGAAAGGAAGCAACTTACTCAGAAAGTTTTGAGTCATTGCGAAGGAGGAATGAAGACATGAATAAAAGTTTACACGGTGGGAGTTGCAAAGCTGGCCCAGAATCTGCAGAAGCCCTTTCGTGAAGGATCAAAATCACCAGTGACAAAAATCTCACTGAGATCCAAGTGCTCTCCTGTCCTGTGCATTTCAACAGGAGGGAATGAATGAAGGGGAGAAGCTTTCTCGAAGTGTTTCACCAAGTATCAGTGTGGATGATGAAATCAGTGAGCGGCTGGGTGAGAAATACTCTCCCAGCTGTGGTAGCTTACATTCAGAACAACTTGTAGACTTGAAATCACCAACTGAGAAGAGCAAAGTGATGCCAGCAAAGAGGAACAGATTCCCATGCCATCACATTCTACCTCTCCGTGTCGCACCCCAACAGCCATGTTGCCTGAAACCGATGAGCTGCCTGAAACCCAAATTGGTGCAAGAATTTTAGTTAGTAGCATCCACTGGGGACACTTCGCTTCAATGGCAGAACTAGCTTCGCCAGTGGCTTTTGGGCTGGTGTGGAGCTGGATAAGCCAGAAGGCAGTCATAATGTGACATATGATGGAGTTGAATACTTCACCTGCAAGGACAAATGTGGCATCTTTGCTCCTCGCCACAAGATTTCCCTTCGACCTGAACATTATGGGGATGGCATCGATACAACAGAAGATGAAAGGGACCTACTTGTGGAGGATAAATTAGGTCAAGACTACAAAATGTGTTGTGATGAAGAAAAAAAGCCAGAGCTTTCAAAAGAAGTAACAGAATGGCAGGCGGAAGAGTTTGAGCTCAGTAAGGCTTTAAGCTGAGTTCATTTAAAAACAGCTTGAATGATCAAAATGCAAGTAATCAGTTTTCTGAACCAAGTATCTTTTGACTTACTGAACAATATTAATGAATCTAGCAAGGCAGTGGTAACTTTTGGAGATGACCAAAATTTAAAAGAGAGCTTGCCCAAGTCTGGTGAGGAGGAACGATTGGCAAACTTGTGTGAAGACCAGAATGAAGAAAACATTAACCGTACTGATGTGTTCATAGAGAAAGCATCCAAGGCAGTACTAGAGACAGAAACCTATATCAATATCAATGTGTCTTCCAGTGCACAAAGGGAGGAGTTTTCACTAAATATCCACAGGAACGCTTCAATTTCTCTGTTGGATTTACTCAACAGGGAAAAGGCTCAATTTAAAGTATCATTCCTCGAGCCTGAATCTGAGGAAATCCATGAGGAGCACGTGGACATCAAAGGAGAGGAACTCAAGGACAATCATGAGGATAGCGAAGACTTTAAAGGAGATGATCGGAAGACCAGTGATTCAAAGGCCAATTCTTTGGTTGATATGTTACCATCTTCCTTTGTGAAGGATGCTATTGAACAGTTGGAAGAAATCATGGAAGTCTCAAGCTGAGAAGATCCAGCTTACTAATCAAGGATTACAGTTCAAATTGGATGTTGAATCCTGGCCCAGGTCACCTTCCAAGGATCCAAAGGAGGAACACAAGACTGTTATCCAGTTGGAGACATCTGAAAGAGCTGACAGTGTTGATGATAAGGAGGAAGTATTATCTCCTGATCTTTGTCCCTAACCTGTAAGTATTAATTTTGAAGCTGTTTTGGGATGGATTTGAATTTCAAGAATTGGAGATGTGTTATCGGTATCGAAGCATTGATGCAATTGTTTTAGTAATGATTCCAGAGCTTGTTAAATTCCCACATTTGAACATCCCGGTAGACAATTCTTTATTTGAAATCCCAAAATCTGAAAAGCTCTGAAATCTGAAGTTTTTGTCGTGAATTTTTTTTTTTGTCTAATTAACAAGATTGTTTGGGTTCACTCCACACCCACCTCCACACCCACCTCCGCACCCACCTCCGCACCCACCTCCGCACCCACCTCCGCACCCACTCCGCACCCACCTCCGCACCCACCTCCGCACCCACTCGACCCACATCACACTGGGGGTGTGGCCCAGCACTGGCAGGCGTCAGTTCTGTCTCAGGGCTCATAGTTTTCACAGGTGGGTCTGCTGTTCAGTGAGAGTTTTAAAAATTTTACTGTTAAACTGTCACTTACTCTGAAAACTAAAGAATTCCGAATTCTGCAAACCAGCTGGTCCCGAGGGTTTCGAATAAAGGATTGTGTCCCTGTCGTACCAACAACAGG
Organism: Chiloscyllium plagiosum; assembly: GCF_037043375.1. NCBI lineage: Eukaryota > Metazoa > Chordata > Chondrichthyes > Orectolobiformes > Hemiscylliidae > Chiloscyllium > Chiloscyllium plagiosum. The sequence goes on from NW_028270147.1 coordinate 115,390,202, forward strand.
ATGGTGGACCAATTACAGGATTATTGTTGTTTCCTGAACAATATGCCAAAATACAACTCCACTTTCTTCAGGCGCATTTTGCAGGTCATCATTTTCAGAAATTACCCTGAGTGTTCCGCTTTCCCAAGGACCCTTTACCAAAAGACTGTTGTGAGGAATATCTTGATAAATTGTAAAATATATTTGTGGGTGATAAAATCAAGTTGTGGGGAATGTACTTAAAATTTCTGGTGTCTCGTTGTTTTCTACCTTGCCCATCAATTCTCAAAATATGTATAAGTACACCCAATTATTTCTCAAGGATTTAGTGACCATTTCTACTGTGTAATTATTGAGTTTAGAACTTAAAGATTGCTATTGAAATTCAAATCTTTTCCTCCTGCACTTTTCCGACCTTCCCTCAAAGGGAGGCAATGTTTTTAAAGAGTTTTTTTTTAAACTGTTTTGAATCATGCTTTTCAATCTCTGGCTAAATCAGTTCACACACAGTTTATCCAGCGTAGTGTTCTGAAGCAAAGTCCAGAGACTGAATGACCATCTGATTGGAAGAACAGAAGGGTTTATGGTTTGCACATATTAACATTGATTGGGCAAGCAGCTCTTTTCATGTAAGTGCTTGACAAGTTCTCATACTGTCCATTCCTTTCTGAGCATTCAATGTAGGAAATCGCTGAAATAGGAGCTTGGGTCACTTTGATTTGATACAGCAACATCCTGACTAAACTGACACATTCTTTTCTGATTTGCATTTACCTACAAATTGCAGGAATATAAAAGGGGTGCAGCAGTCAACTGAAAATGATCTGATTTTGGAAAGCTGAAGCTCAGAACCTTCAGTCTGAAATCGTTCATTCCCCTAAGTATAATAAATAGAAAGATGTAGAGAGTGTGAGCAGAAGAGTTTTTTGTGAGGTGAGATTCAGCTTTTGGCATTTGAACACAAAATTATTTTCCCTTAGTTAAACAAGAAAGGTATGGGTGAAGAGTGCTCCACAGCAGCTCTGATTGATGATATGTATAACAGAGCATGTTAAAAACATTATCTCGATCCTGATGACTGCATTGAATTCAATTTACTATTTTGCCCCTTCCCTAAAAATCCCAAAGCCCCTTTCTCCTCCACTGTTTGTACTCTGAAATTATTAATTTATCATCCTCATCATCATCATACTGTTATCCATGAAATCCCATCTGTCATAACTTTACTCACTCTGAGAATCTATCGTTTCTGCTTCTATTTACATAATATATGGTGTCTCTTCCAGTCACTCAGTATTTGTTTCAAGTTCTTCTGTATCATTTCTGTCTTTCTATTGCTGTTTCCATTTGTTGATAAGACAATACATGATTATTATTCACCTTCTTAAAACTCTCTAGAATCATGATCTTCCACGTGTCACTCCATAATTTTCAGTTAAAGAGTGCCTCAAAGGTTGAACTTCTCAATCTGTGATCATGTCTGTACCTCTTTTCCTGATAATATCTTGAGAATATGCACTATGTTGAGATTCCCAAAATTGACCAAAATATTTGAAGACCTTATGCAACTGTCATGGAAATTAAATCGACTTGACTCAACTATTAGCAAGAGCAAAGAAAGGAGCTTTATTTAAATTCTGCAGAATTGACCCAGTACATTCAGCTGCCTCAATGTAAGGGGTATCTGAGCATTGTTCAGATACTTGCCTTATACTGTTTCTTATCACGCTCTCAAGGGAAAACTCAAATAGTTATTCTCTCATCCCCTGGTCTTGGACATGACATTTCTTCAGCTTTCGCTGAGTACGACTATCGCAAGGTCAAGGTGAATGTTTACAAAATTCAAACAGCTGACTGCAGACCTCCTCAAAGTATTGTTTACAAAGCTCAGCACAGCATTAAGTTTTAGAAAAGCATACTCTTTCAAATTTCACAGTAAATGGATAATTTTCCATTACACAACTTAATGTGACTTAAATTGTTTGTGTCCAGTTGGAAGAGCCAGCTGTTTTTTAATGGCCATATCTATCACCTTAAATGGCCTGTATGTTTGAATACTTTGTGGCCTTTGCTGTAATCGGATTAGGATTTTACCGTTTCAGGTGTAATTCCTTTTTTATCTTCTCAATGTATGACTTCATCTCACTCTCAACTTCAATTCCATCTTCCGGTAAATATTCTTCTGTATCTGTCACTGCACGGCAATTCCATCTCTGTCCCTTCAACCCAAGTTGGAATCGTTTAGTTTCCTTCTCTTAAATTCCCAAGTCAAGATTGTGTTTATTACTATAACAATTAAGGGCAATCTGAGCATGGGCTCCTGTGGGTCCCTTCCATTCTCCACACCTTTCTTGTGTGAAATCTTTATTTTACCCTGACCCTTGCATTTTCCCAACCACCTCTAGCCATTTGACTATGCTCCTTTTCATTTGAGGTGCCCTTGAGTTTTGCCATTGGTCTTCTCAGAGTCAACTACTTGAAATAATTTCTGAAAATCCACATCAATCATGTAAACTTTTTCCCACTAATCTGCTCTTTTACAAATACAACCTTGTCAAATTGTTTGATAGTTCACAATCTGCTCATTAGAAATTCATGCTCATTTCTCCTGATTAGCTACGGTCTCTTCAAGTGCTCATACTTCACTCCATATTGTTCACTCTTAATTTACCAACAAATGAAGCAAAACTAACTAATCACAAAATTCCTGTTTTGCTTTTTTTGAACGAGGAGTTAGCTGCCCGATAATCCTCTGGTCGAATTTTAGGATGTAATAATTGGAGCCATGATAGTTTGCTTTCTATTTGCAGCATGTCCCATAGGTGTCATTCATTTTGTTTCAAAGATTTGCCTCCTTTTATGTTGTGGTGCCTTCCTTAGTATTATGCAGGTAATCTTATCTAATACATCTGCACCTACCCTTGGTAGTTCTGCAATCCTATTAAACCCCTTCTCTAATCTCTCTTTTGCCTTTTCTCCTGTAATCAATGATATTCTAAATTTATCCTTGGTTCAGATCGTGGAGCAAACAGTTGTTATTTTATGTATTTTGAACAGTATTCCCTTCTGTTTTCACTGTAGCAATTTAACAAGCTTTTTTTGGAGGGGAGAGGACATATCTAATATAATCTTTTCTCTGTTACTCTTTTCCTTCTTCCACCTTGTATTTAACATGACAACACTGAGATGTTTTCTGAAGATCCCAGTTCCAGCCGACCTCCATGGATGAAGCCAAGCCAAATTAGCTCTGTTTTTTTCAAACGAGCGAGGAACCCACAGAATTTAAATGAAGCGAAGGTAATAACTCCATGTAATCCCTTTGTCCCACTTGTCAGTAATAATGTTGCAAGTGTGATGCTGGTTGGAGTTAAAATATGTAGATCGATTAAGTGAGTGACTCACCTTGTAAAGAGTGGCCACTATCCTGACTTGAAATCTGTCACTGCTTCTGGGAAGTCCCTCCTTAATGAGATTGTGGGTCTAGCTCAGCACCATCTTCTCAAGGACAACTAGGAAGGGGCAATAAGTGCTGGCCAGACAATGATGCCCACATTCCATGAACAAACAAAAGAAAATATTTTCTTCTAAGCTCATTGAACACCAAGGAACACCATTTTAATTCTAAACTCCTCAATAAATATATTTTTTTAAATGACTCTCAGGCTCTGGGCATCGCTGGCTGGCCAGCATTTATTGACTGATCCCAGTTGCTTTTGAGAATCTGGTGAGCTATCTTTTGTAACCACTGCAGTCCATGTGCTGTAGGTAGACTCACAATGCCCTTAGTGGTCAGATGCATGGCAGATGCAGTTTAATGTGGATAAATGTATGGTTATCCATTTTGGTGGCAAGAACAGGAAGGCAGATTACTACCTAAATGGAATCAATTTAGGTAAAGGGGCAATACAAAGAGATCTGGGTGTTCTTGTACACCAGCCAATGAAGGTAAGCATGCAGGTGCAGCAGGTAGTGAAGAAGACTAATAGCATGCTGGCCTTCATAACAAGAGGGATTGAGTATAGAAGCAAAGAGGTTCTTCTGCAGCGGTACAGGGCCCTGGTGAGACCACACCTGGAGTACTGTGTGCAGTTCTGGTCTTCAAATTTGAGGAAAGACATTCTGGCTATTGAGGGAGTGCAGCGAAGGTTCACGAGGTCAATTCCTGGAATGGCGGGACTACCTTAAGCTGAAAGACTGGAGCGACTGGGCTTGTATACCCTTGAGTTTAGAAGACTGCGAGGGGATCTGATTGAGACATATAAGATTATTAAAGGATTGGACACTCTGGAGGCAGGAAACGTGTTTCCGCTGATGGGTGAGTGCCGAACCAGAGGATACAGCTTAAAAATACGGGGTAGACCAGTTAGGACAGAAATGAGGAGAAACTTCTTCACCCAGAGAGTGGTTGCTGTGAGGAATGCTCTGCCCCAGAGGGCAGTGGAGTCCCAGTCTCTGGATTCATTTAAGAAAGAGTTGGATAGAGCTCTCAAGGATAGTGGAATCAAGGGTTATGGAGATAAGGCAGGAACAGGATACTGATTAAGGATTATCAGCCATGATCATATTGAATGGTGGTGTAGGCTCGAAGGGCAGAATGGCCTACTTCTGCACCTATTGTCTATTGTCTATTCCAGTAATTTGATACAGCAATCCTGGAGAAACAGTGATATTTTTCAAAGTCAGGATGGTGAGTGTCTTGGAGGGGCACTTGCAGGTGACAGTCCTGTGTTTCTAGTCTCACCTATGCCCTACAGTTTTGGATTTCCTACACCGGTTAAAAGACTTGTCTATCTACCCTATCCATGCCCCTCATGATTTTATAAAATCTTTACACAGTCACCCCTCAGTCTTCTTTGCTCCAGGGAAAATCGCCTCAAATAATTCATGCTCTTCCTATAGCAGAAAACTCCCAACCCTGACAACATCCTTGTAAATCTTTTCCTAAGTTGAAACTTTATTGCTGGAACAGCACAGCAGGTCAGGCAGCATCCAGGGAACAGGAGATTCGACGTTTCGGGCACAGGCCCTTCTTCAGGAAATAGCATGCTGGCCTTCATAACAAGAGGGATTGAGTATAGAAGCAAAGAGGTTCTTCTGCAGCGGTACAGGGCCCTGGTGAGACCACACCTGGAGTACTGTGTGCTTTCCTGAAGAAGGGCCTGTGCCCGAAACGTCGAATCTCCTGTTCCCTGGATGCTGCCTGACCTGCTGTGCTGTTCCAGCAATAAAGTTTCAACTTTGATCTCCAGCATCTGCAGGCCTCACTTTCTCCTCGAAATCTTTTCCTAACCCTTTCAAGATTCACAACATCTTTCCCAGAGCAGGGAGTCCAGAATTGCATAGAGTATTTTAAAAGAGGCCTAATCAGTGTCCTGTACAGCCGCAACATGACCTCCCAACTCCTATACTCAGTGCTCTGACCAATAAAGGGAAACATTCACTATCCTGTTTCCTTGTCACTCCACTTTCAAGGAACTATGAACCTCCAAGGTCTCTTTGCTCAGCAACACTCCCCAGTGCTTTACCATTGAGTGTATAAGTCCTGACCTGATTTGCCTTTCCAAAATGCATCACCTCATATTTATCTGAATTAAACTTCATCTGCAACTCCTCAGCCCATCTTTTCAAGATCCTGTCGTATTGTGAACCTTCTTACTGTCCACTGCACCTCCAATTTTGGTGTCATCTGCAAACGTACTAACCAAAGTATGTGGAAAAAGTGAGGACTGCAGATGCTGGAGATCAGAGCTGAAAAATGTGTTGCTGGAAAAGCGCAGCAGGTCAGGCAGCATCCAAGGAGCAGGAGAATTGACGTTTCGGGCATAAGCCCGTCAGGAATGAGGAAGGTGTGCCAAGCAGGCTAAGGTAAAAGATAGGGAGGAGGGACTTGGGGGAGGGGTGTTGGGAATGCAATAGGTGGAAGGAGGTTAAGATGGGGGTGATAGGCCGGAGAGGGGGTGGGGACGGAGAGGTCGGGAAGAAGATTGCAGGTCAAGAAGGCGGTACTGAGTCCGAGGGTTGGGACTGAGATAAGGTGGGGGGGAGGGGAACCATACTATGTTCCATGTTCACATCCAAATCATTTGTGCAAATGACAAAAAGCAGTGAACCCAGCACCGATCCTTGTAGGCCACCACTGGTCACAGGCCTCCGACTGGAGATGGTTATTGACTGGCAGTTTTGGTGCAAAGATCACTTGCCTCTTGCCAGTCCAAACCTGCATATTGTGTCGATCTTGTTGCCTTTGAACATAACTCCTCAGATACTGAAGCAGTCTATGAATGTTACCGAATATTGTGCAATCTCTCTCTCTCTCTCTCTCTCATTCCCCCATTTACGATGAGGTTTCTTCCCCTAACTCCTGATTCCAAATTTCATTGACTCTCTCCATGTCCCCCAAGGGATTCCCTCTCTGCAGATGATATATTGTACTAACTGAAAGACCGCCCCCACATCGGAGTACTCTTCATTCTGTATCCCTCTTAGGGATTCCGTGTTTCTGACCTAATTGGCTAAAAGACATCAAGACCTCTCCCTCAAATAAATCTCCCAGACAGGGGATTCCTTTCCACTTCTATGCTCTGACGCCAGAGACCTTTGATCCCAGTCTAAATCCTGGGGCTCCCACTAACGGAGTGAATTGCAAATTGCCCCCACCCTGCCGCATTATCCTCCATGCTTTACCGTATTTACGATAATCAGACTTTCACAATGCGCACCTACCGATCTCATCTTTAGATTAGATTACAGTGTGGAAACAGGCCCTTCGGCCCAACAAGTCCACACCGACCCGCCGAAGCGAAACCCACCCATACCCCTACATTTACCCCTTACCTAACACTACGGGCAATTTAGTATGGCCAATTCACCTAACCTGCACATCTTTGGACTGTGGGAGGAAACCGGAGCACCCGGAGGAAACCCACGCAGACACGGGGAGAACGTGCAAACTCCACACACAGTCAGTCGCCTGAGTCGGGAATTGAACCCGGGTCTCTGGCGCTGCGAGGCAGCAGTGCTAACCACTGTGCCACCGTGCCGCCCACAATCTAATCTAATCTAATCTAAAAAAAAAAAAACCCCCATATCCTGCGGAAGTTGCAACTTGGTAAATTTAATTAAGTTGTGCCGACAGCGCCAAATAAATGATCCAAGCCATCCCGCAAACCTCCACAGCACCTGGTTGGGTAATAACAAAGGGAGCATCCTCACAGGATATAACAACCAAGGAACAGCATTCATTTTAATCAAGGCTATATGGCCTTGCCATGATCTGGGTATTCCCTCCCATCGCTGCAAGTCCTGCTTTACCCTCTCAAACAGCGACACAAAGTTCGCTCCATACATTCGCGGGAAGTGAGGGGCAATAAAAATTCCCAGATAGAGAAAAGTTTTCTGGGACCATCTGAAAGGAAACTCCATTCCGTCCTCCAGCTTCAGTACCTCCACCAATCCCCCACAGACAGGACTTCCGATTTTGGAAAATTTATTCTGTATCGCAAAAAGCTGCCAAATAATTTGATGTTTTGTATTAGCTGGGGTATGGACTTTTCGGGGTTAGGTAAAAACAGTAGGACATTGTTCTTCTCGAGAGTGATTTTGTATTCCCCAACTCCCACCTTTGGGAAAAGAAAATTTCAGGGTCTTTTCAGACAGTCCCTGCCAGTGGTTCAAGTACCAAGGTAAACCGTAGGGGCAACAGGGGACATCCCTGTCGGCTGCCCCTCCCCACACCAAAATTACTTAATTTAACCCCATTCACGATAACCGCCACCTTGGGGTCTTTATATAACATTGCTACCCACCTGGCAAAGGCCCCTCCCAGATCAAAACGATCTAGAACAGCAAAGAGATATGACCATTCCACCCGATCAAAAGCCTTTTCTGCCTCCAGGGAGACCACCAAACCCGGAATCATTCTCTGCTGACATAGTTGCACTATGTTCAATACCTGCCTGATGTTGTTGGAGGAGCTGCAGCCCTTGATAAAACCCGTCTGTTCCTCTTTTATAATAATGGGCAGCACCTTCTCCAGTCTGAAAGCTAACAGCTCTGATAGAATTTTAAAATCCACATTCAACAACGAGATGGGTCTATACAATACACAATCCTCAGGGTCTTTTTCCCTTTCTTTAAAATAAGAGCGATATTAGCCTCTGTGAGAGAGGGCAGAAGACAGTCTCACTTCTCCATCCCCACAGCCCTCTGACCGGTATAACTCTGCATCGGACTCCCGAATTCTGGCATCGATCTTCCTCAGTTCACGAGTGACATTGCCAGTTCTCTCCCTGATAAACACAATGGACTGTGAAGCACTTTCCTTCCTAGCCAGGTAAGCCAGGGATCTAGAGGCTTATCCCCATATTCAAACAGCCTTTGCTTTGCAAAGGAGACCCCTCTCTTTGCCACTTGTGTGAGCACTGAGTCCAGAGCAGCCCGGAGAGCCGTGACCCGTTGCAATTTGACCCCAGATGGTCTGGGATCATGTGCCGATTTGGCTGCCTTCAGCCGGGCCTCAAGTATCAGCTGCTGCTCTCCTCTCTGCCTCCTTCTCATCGTCAAGTGTGAAATAATGAAACCCCTTAAGAATGCTTTGGTGGTCTCCCAGAGCACTGATGGGTTAATGGCCACGCCCAGATTGATGTCCCAAAAAACCCTGAACTCCCTTGTGATACACTGTACAAAGTTGTCATCCTTCAACAGAAACAGATTCATGCGACATTGCTGTGTGTCTACTCCACTACCTTTGATCTTAACATCTAAATATACTGCCACATGGTCCGAAATAATAATGCTCCCAATCCTGCGGTTAACACCAAGTCCAAACAAACCGAAGGAACAAAGAATATTTCAATTCTTGTGTGGCACTTGTGCGGGTTGGAGTAAAAGGTAAAGTCCCTCCCATTCGGGAGGAGACACCTCCACACATCCACTAGCCCCAACTCCTCTCACAAGTCCATTAACTGTCTAGTCTGCAGAGGTGTACCCGATAGCCCCCTTGGCAACCTGTCCACCCCAGGGCCCATGAGACAATTAATGTCTCCTCCTGTAATCATACGGCACATCCCAAGAGCCATTAACTTAGAGACTGCATCAGCTAAAAACTTGAGAGGATGCGCCGGGGGACAGTAAACGTTCAGGATGGCATACTCTTCTCCATGTCCCAGAACCTTGAGAATAATGAACCATCCATGCTCATCCTTAGTTTGATCTATCACCTGAAATGGGAGGTTCCTTCATACCAGTATGGTCACTCCTCTGCTTTTGGAGTTGAAGGAGGAGAAGAACACCGTATCGTATTCTCCCTGCTGTAACTTCAGATGTTCCCTGTCAGTCAAATGCATCTCTTGCAGTAGAGCGATGTCAACCCTTTCCCTCTTAAGATTTGAGAGCACCTTGTTCGTTTTAATGGGGGAATGGCTCCCCTTTATATTCCAGGTGCACCACCTGAACAGATCGCTAGCCATGACCACACACTACAGCCCGCAGTCCACCGAGAGGAACAAGCCCATTCAATGTGTTACGAGTGGAAAGAAAAACACAGACTTTATCAAATCTAAAGACTATTTCTACAAACGCCACCAAAACTACTAAAACTAAAAAAAACTAACCACTACTCCTAATGTCAACAAATAAACACAAAAAACACAAATTTCCAGAGATCCACCCCTTGCCCATAGGGGCCATTCACTCCCAACCTCACAACCATCCCAGCACCTTCCAGTTAAGGTCACGCCCCAAACCCAAGCAATGGGGAAAAGAACATATTATTTCCACTCCAACAAGTTAACAATGGACACCCACCCCTCCCCCTTCTCATCTCAAACCCACACACCTTTACATCAAAGGAGTAACCACCCTCACCCAGCAAATCAGAACAATAGAATAGCTAATAACCACCAAACAGCTATAATATAAAACATACCGGATCTCTCACTAAAGCAATACCAAGCCTATAAAGCGCGAGACCCCAAAAGGGAATAGAACAAAGAGAGAGAAGATTAAAAAAAATTACGTTATGCCATTGTCCGCACGCCTCTTTTCCTTCCACCTCGGTCAAAGTCTATCATTTCAGCGAGTTCAAAAGTTCTTTTACTTTTTCCGCCGAGTCGAAGTTGTAGACAGTTCCCCCATAACTGAAACATAGCACCGCCGGGTACCTCAGAGTATTCAATGTTTAATTTTTTTTTTCTTGACATCATCAAAGGTCTTTCTTTTCTTAATTATAGCCCCAGAAAATTCATGAAAAAACATTATTTTCAAACCTTTATAAGCCAAAGCCTATGGATCCCTTCCCAGTCTTCTGGCTGTTTCTATTATTAAATGCTTTTCCTTGTGATGCTAGGATCGGGCGGGGGCACTGGGCCGGCCCAGACCGACACATCACGATGCAGTCAGCCCACTCCACACTCACCCGGCCCGACTCGATCTCCAGGCCCAGCAACGCTGGAAGCCACCTCTTGAGGAAATCAGTAAGGTTTTCACCTTCTACATGCTCAGGTGAGCCCAAGATCTGTAGATTTTTCTCCAACCTTGATTTTCGAGGTCATCTACTTGTTCCTTCAGGGCCTGAACCTGCCCTTCCAAGGTTCGCACCCACCCCTTGGACCTCTCCATCGTGGCCTCCAAGGCTTCGTTAGTAAATTCTGTTGCTCCACTGAACTTAAGGACGCTGCCACAGGGTTTGACATAACGGCTGTGGGTGTGCCCAACATAGTAGAGGAGTGCCCTGCCTGCTGCACTCCTCTAGCTCCCTTTCCTTTAGATGTCTTCATTTCAGCTTCAGATCTTCTCAGTCCTAATTTAAAGGGGCTCTAGGTTCTCTACCGACTTTCTACCACAAACCTTCGTCAGGGGTGACTAATGGTGGGGGGAGGGGTAGGAGCCCACCTTGCCTGGGATAAGGCACAGAGCCCAATACACCAGACTGTTCAGACTGCCGCCATCCTGAATCTCCCATACCCACTCTCTACTGATCACATCCTCAAAACCTTCCAGAAGATGTGTCAGGCCTGATTTCCCTTTAGTAAATCCATGCTGACTTGGACCAATCCTGTCACTGCTTACCAAATACTCAGTTAATGTATCTTTAATAATTGTCTCATGTAAAATTCCTCATTTTCACTCTCCCTCCTTTTATTAAAAAGTGATGTTACATTGGATACTGTCTAGTCCATTAGAGTCTACAGAATGGTGATCATTTTCCAGCAATGTGTCCACTATTTCTACACCCACTTTCTTATGGACTCTGGGATGTAGAGCATCAGGCCCTGGGGACTTACCAAGTTTTGATACCATCAGTCTCCCCAAGACCATTTCCTGACTAACAAGGATTACCTTCAGTTCCTCCTTCACACTTGACCCTCTATCCCCCTGCATTTCCTTTCAATAGGATGTGCATCCCTGGATATTTCGTTCCCAGCCCTGATCCCCTTGCAGCCACGTCCCTGCACTACAGGCTCATTTACCTTGTTTCATATACCCGATGCATCGAAGTACAACACCCTCAGTCATGCACTGACTGCCTCCTTCTCATAGTTATCTCCTTTAGAAATCACAGAATCCCTACAGTGTGGAAGCAGGCCATTCAGCCCAGACTGACCCTCCAAATAGCATCCCACCCACCCTACAATTCCCATGGATAATCCTCCTAACCTACACATCTTTGTGACAATGGGAGGAAACCCAAGTAGACACAGGGAGAATGTGTCAATCCCACACAGACAGTCAGTTGGAATTGAGTCTGTGTCTCCGAAGCTGTGAGACAGCAGTGCTAACCACTGATCCACCATTCCACCCTGTGGTGCCTCAAGTTCGATTCCTGATCCTTTCCATACTCTCGATCCTATTACTTGGTCTGGATGTTTTAATAACTTCTCATGAGCCCCTACCTTCTATAATTAGTTTAAATTCCTCGAAGCTTGATTTACCATGGTTTGTGTGGTACAGCTCTGTCTACACTATTCTGAATGAGTCATGCATAAAGAGACGAAGCCTTTAAGTTTGGTCTATAATTGAGCTTCCCTGCAATTTAAGTTCCCTCAGTACAATATGACATTCACAATATTCTGTCCCATCCTTTATTTCCTGGTAACAATCAATCCCATCACTAACCAGCAATCCTCCCATCTCCTTTAATTTTCATTTTCTCATTTTTCATCCAACTGTTCCAGTTATTTTCTCTTTGAATCATATTCAGGCTGATATTTATCCCTGAACAACCATCACTCAAAATGTTCCTGGGTTCATTGTTGCTTGTGGGATCTTGCTGTGTCCAATCTGGCTTCCACATTTCCTGTATTCCTTCAGTGACCTCATTTCAAACAAGTCGCACACTGTCTGCAAATGTCTTTGGGACAGCATGAATCTTTCTTTTCTTTGGATGAACTAGGAGTCTTTCAGATGTGAAAGATGCCATTCCAATGTTGCACAGTCCTCCTCCTGAACTACAGTTTCTGCTTTGTCCCTCTCTTTTGTGAAAACCGACCGAAAGATTTCATGAGGAACCATTGCTCCATCTTGCACCACTGCACACAAGTTCCCTTCCTGCTCTCGAATGGGCCCCATACATTCCTTCATTGTCTTCTTGTTCTTTCTGTGATTATAAACATCACTGGAATTTCCTTCACTTCGTTTGGACACATCTCATCCTGTCAGCTCTTTGCTTTCCTCAGGTCCTGGTAAATTTCACCCCTGCATTTTGTCTTTCAGCCACTTTTACCCAATCGCTGCCCAGTTCAGTAAAATGGTTTTGGTCCCAAATGAAAACTTTTACACTTGCTCCATGGTTCTCCATTTCCATCCCTCCTCTCAATCTCACTGAGTTCTGATCACTGTCACTGAAATGCTCCCCCATTGAGAGCCCTTCCAGCTGCCCACATTCATTCCCTAAACAATGGTCCAAGACTGTCCCTTATCTTTCACCATCAACTTCTCAGGGGCAATTAGGGGTGCGCAATAAATGCTGGCCCTGCCAGTGACACCCACATCCCAAGATGCACTTTAAACAATGTCTGTTCTTTTATGGGGTTTGTTAGGAGTTGGCAACAAATGTTCAAAATGGATTGTTTTGCCAGTTCATGTTCGGAGAGTTAAAATCCCTTCAAAAGGCAGGGATTAAAATTGCTTCTCTTGTCTTTCAGGCCGTGAGAACACTCAGCCCAAGCTAACCCTGCTGCCCCACTCCCCGGAGCAGGTCAATGCCAAGGGCACTGCCACCCTGGTGTGCCTTGCCAATCACTTCTATCCCGATGAGCTGGAGGTGCAGTGGAAGAAGGACGGTGCAGTCATTTCGGACAGGGTTCAGACCAGCAACTACCTGCGAGCTTCGGACAGCACCTACAGTGTCAGCAGCCTGCTGACCCTCTCTGGGTCTGACTGGGAGTCCAACACTCGCTTCTCCTGTGCCCTCACCCAAGTGACCCTCCCCTCTCCCCTCAGCAAGAGCATCAGGAGATCAGAATGTGTGTAGAGTGTTTGAGACAGTCCACAGAGGAGACACAACTTTAAATAGAACAGGGCTGAGCTGGCAGGTCAAAGGTTATTGTCAGCACTGAATTTCAACTTTCTTCCTTCTTGGGATTGGCTTGGCGACACTTCTCAGGTTCAAGGGTTAAGGCAGGTCATTGGGATCATCAAAAAGAAGCATTACTCTGTATTAGACTTCATGCTGACCCTGTTCTGGGAGTGTTTGATTGGGGCAGTGATGACCTGTGATGACAAGTCAAACCTATTGAAAATGCTGGAGACTGTCAGCTGTACAAAAACAATGTGAACCTCAGAAGTCTCTGCTTCAGTAAAACAGATCTCCTTCCTGCTCAGCCGTCAGTTCCAATTTAAGGTTTTGTCACTGTTTAAAGGAACAGGATTCTTAGGTTATTGAGAAAATCTCCACAAGTGTTTTCCTCAAGCTCCATTGTGGCTGTGAATTTGTGTAGCTTCCTCTGTCTGGGCTGTTAATTGCAGTCTGTTTTCTGTCAATGTCAATCTGGAAAAGGGAATAAAGATGAAGATGATTCAATCTCTGTCTCGTGCGTGCTTTGGAAATGGCCAGAGCTGAACCCTCAGGGAAAGCTGTGTGAAGTGTTAACCTCCACCCTCAAGACCTGGAGAATGAGGGGGAGAATAGAGGGGGCAATGGGGTCCCCGGAGCAGGAGGGCAATGCTATCATTGTGTCCAGAAGGGGTACTTTCAGCAGGAATGCTCAACCCCAAGGAAATCTTTCCCAATAAATGGGGAAAAGAAGGAAGGCAGGAGGGGACAATGGGGAACACAATAATCTGATGGAAATTCCCCATCAACGCTCACCCACCCCTGACGCACAGCAAGATCACAAGCCAAGAAATTCAAATCAACTGTTCGGGAGCCAGAGCCACTGGGAACCCTATATTGATGAATATGACAAGCAGGACCTTGTTACTCAGAATAACAATTGCACAATAACAATTTGGGAAATAAATATTCCATAAATTAGACCTGGGTTTTCTTTACTCTTCAAATGAGATGAAATTGTCCCGTGTGTCCCTGGGGTCAGATTGAGTATGTTCAGTCCAGGAGGAGTCTGGGAGTCATGGCTGGGGAGGACAATGATAAACTGGTCCCACTTTCTGCTGTCATATTCTGTAACCCCTGGGCCATCTCAGTGAGGATCATCCAGGGCTCAGGGTGGATTCCAGAGCAGCTCAATGTCCTGACTGTTGTGTTCCTCAGTCCACATATGGCTCCGGCAATCTCACTCCATGGCTCTCGTATCAGTGGGAACCCATGGGGCTGAAATCTTATCCAAACAGACCCTCACACAGCGGCGAGGCTGCTGGTGGCTCAGAAACCCCTTGGACTCAGTCCCAGATTCCACCGTGGCTCTTTCATTCAAACACAGCATTAGCACACTGACACCACATTCAGAGGGCAATCCTGAGATGGGGCAAGTTTGGTTCTTGATTCCAGTGTGAGGAAATGGGGGCTGGGTGTGAAATGTCTAGTCTGAAACTGGTGGGGGAACTTTATAATGAAGAATAGAAACTGATGTCAGAATAAAGTCAGGTATTGATGGGAATGAGGAATATCTCCGTGATCTGTCTCCAGAATCCACAGACTACACACATCCTTCTGTCAGACCCTGAAGGCTGAGAAACAGCTCCTTGACATTTAATATTTCTTCAACTTTCCCAGAAAAGGTGAAAACTTTTCTGCGTCGGTGATTCCCTGGAACAGGACATTTTAAAAAGGGCTGTGGGAAGGGAAATGTTGACTCTCAATGACAAAGCCAATGGAAGGTTGCGGATCTGGCTCTGTGAAATGTTAGGGCACAGAGGATGACCCCAGAAGCAATTCAATGTTGTCACTCTCTCCTTTGCAATTGCTAAATTGGTAATAATTGGTTTTCCCTCACAATTTGCTCTCTTGTATTCGATCCACTTGTCTTTCTTGCTTTGCTGCTTTTGACTTGAGTCTGTGGGTAGGTCCATCGCTCTCATCCAGCCCCCTGAAGAGATTAGAGACAAAACAAACTGCAAATGCTGGAATCCAAGGATGATAAGCAGGAGGCTGGGAGAACACAGCAAGCCAGGCAGCATCAGGAGGTGGAGAAGTCAACGTTTTGGCTATAACCCTTCTTCAGGAATGGGGGTGGGTTGGGGGGGTGGGGGGAATGATGGGGAAGCTGCAGATAAAGGGAGTGGTGATGGCAGGGTGGTGAGATGGGGATGGGTGAAGATCGGTAGAGGATACTACCTGGTTAGTTGATGGGAGGGACGAATACAAATTAATCTCTCCCATTAACTAATCAGGTCATACTCTGTACCATTCTCAACCTATCCCTACCTCAACACCCTGCTCCGCCCCATTCCCTTTATCCCCTTTTCCAATCTTTCCTCATCACACAGTCCACTCATTCCAGGGATCAATCGGGTAAAATTCCTGTGAATCACCGACGATGCATTTATATTCTTCCTTCAATAGGGAGACCAAAACTACCCTCAGTATTTGAGATGTGGTCACACCAATGTCCAGGAATAACTGAAACATCACAGTCTCACTTCCTGGTCTTTAAGCATGCCTAATCTTACTTGTACCAGGCTTCTTACTGTCCATGTCTAATTGCCCTGGACCTGGTGGTGATTAACTGCCTTCTTGAACCCCTGCAGTCCATGTGCTGTTGGTAGACCCACAATGTCCTTAGGAAGGGAATTCCAGGATTCTGACCCAGTGATGATGTAGGAACAGCTTCATATTTCCAAGTCAAACTGGTGAATGACTTGGAGAGGCACTTGCTGGGGTGATGTTCCCGTGTACCTGCTGCCCTTGTCCAAATATAAGTGGTCATGGGTTTGGAAGCTGTTGTCTCAGGATCTTTGGTGAATCTCTGCAGTGCATCTTGTAAATAGTACACAGAGCTGTTACTGAGCATCGGTGTGGGGGGAATGCATGTGTGTGAATGTGGTTCCAATCAAGTGGGTAAACTTGTTTTCAACAATATTTAAATAAAATAATATAAAACAGCATAAAATTAAATATAAATTAAAAATTTGCTGCCTTTTAGATAAAACATCACTGAACCCAAAAAGTTAATCCTACTCTTCCCACAGAGGCTGCACCTGTTCCCTTTCTCCAGCATCGCGCTTCTATTTGAGATTTGCAGTATTTTGGTTTTGTATCTGTTTTAATGCTATTGGTTATAGAACATAGAACAATACAGCACAGAACAGGCCCTTCGGCCCACGATGTTGTGCCGAACATTCGTCCTAGCTTAAGCACCCATCCATGTACCTATCCAATTGCCGCTTAAAGGTCACCAAAGATTCTGACTCTACCACTCCCACAGGCAGCGCATTCCATGCCCCCACCACTCTCTGGGTAAAGAACCTACCCCTGACATCTCCCCTATACCTTCCACCCTTCACCTTAAATTTATGTCCCCTTGTAACACTCTGTTGCACCCGGGGAAAAAGTTTCTGACTGTCGACTCTATCTATTCCTCTGATCATCTTATAAACCTCTATCAAGTCACCCTTCATCCTTCACCGTTCCAATGTGAAAAGGCCTAGCACTCTCAACCTATCCTCGTACGACCTATTCTCCATTCCAGGCAACATCCTGGTAAATCTTCTCTGCACCCTCTCCAAAGCTTCCACATCTTTCCTAAAGTGAGGTGACCAGAACTGCACAGAGTACTCCAAATGTGGCCTAACCAAAGTCCTGTACAGTTGCAACATCACTTTACGACTCTTGAATTCAATCCCTCTGCTAATGAACGCCAATACACCATAGGCATTCTTACAAGCTCTATCCACCTGAGTGGCAACTTTCAAAGATATATGAACATAGACCCCAAGATCCCTCTGTTCCTCCACCTCACTAAGAACTCTACCGTTAACCCTGTATTCCGCATTCTTATTTGTCTTTCCAAAATGGACAACCTCACACTTGGCAGGGTTGAACTCCATCTGCCACTCCTCAGCCCAGCTCTGCATCATATCCAAGTCCCTTTGCAGCCGACAAGAGCCCTCCTCACTATCCACAACTCCACCAATCTTCGTATCATCTGCAAATTTACTGACCCACCCTTCGACTCCCTCATCCAAGTCATTAATAAAAATTACGAACAGCAGAGGACCCAGAACTGATCCCTGCGGAACTCCACTTGTAACTGGGCTCCAGGCTGAATATTTACCATCTACCACCACTCTCTGACTTCGACCGGTTAGCCAGTTTTCTATCCAATTGGCCAAATTTCCCTCTATCCCATGCCTCCTGACTTTCCGCATAAGCCTACCATCGGGAACCTTATCAAATGCCTTACTAAAATCCATGTATACTACATCCACTACTCTACCCTCATCCACATGCTTGGTCACCTCCTCAAAGAATTCAATCAGACTTGTAAGGCAAGACCTACCCTTCACAAATCCGTGCTGGCTGTCCCTAATCAAGCAGTGCCGTTCCAGATACTCATAAATCCTATCCCTCAGTACCCTTTCCATTACTTTACCTACCACCGAAGTAAGACTAACTGGCCTGTAATTCCTGGGGTTATCCCTATTCCCTTTTTTGAATAGGGGCACAACATTCACCACTCTCCAGTCCCCTAGTACCACCCCCGTTGACAGTGAAGATGAAAAGATCATTGTTATCGGAGAAGCATTAGTCAGCACACTGGGGATAGTTTCCCTCAGATGTCACAAATCCCTTGTATTCACATTGACCTGAGAGGGCAGTGGTTTAACCGATCATCCAGCAGATGGCATCTTTGCCTTTGCCAGCCTCAGGATAGTGCTCCAGTGTCTGGAGTGGGGCTTGAAACCTGCAGGTTCAGGTGACGGTGTTATCACTGAGGCCGTCTATTCTTTTCTGGGATGTGGGTGTCACTGACAAGACCAGCATTTGTTCCCCATCCCTACCTGCCCCGAAACTGAGTGGCTTGTTTAGCCTTTCAAATGGCAGGTAAGGGTCAGCCACGTTGCTGGAGTCCTGGCAGAGTCAGACGTCTACAACAGGTCTACAAGAACAAGGCCCTTTGGCCCAATGAGCCAAAGCCAGTCAAACAACTACCTCACTATCCTAATTCCATGTTCCAGTACTTGGCCCGTAGCCCTGTATACCTTGGCATCACAGCTGCACATCGAAATACTTCAATGTTATGGGAGAGCTTCTGCTTCAACCACCCTTACAGGCAGTGAGTCCCAGACTGTCACCACCATCTGGATGAATATGTTTCCTTATGTTCCCTCTTAACCTTCGGCCATTTACCTTTAATCTATACTCCTCTGTTCATTGATTATAACATAACCCCATGTCACCAAGTCACCCTTTATTGACACAGGAATAGTCTTTGACTGTAATGCCTCATAGAGAGTCAGACACCGGAGGCTCGGGGTCTCTGACACTCGGCCTGTTTATGTCAGCGAGGATTCTCCCGGTTATATCCTCGTAACGATTTGAGCTTTTCTTGTGAAACCCAGTTGGGAATTTTAATGGCATTGAATCTCCCACACATTCCCACCTCTCTTGATGCTCACCCTTGTCTGGTTAATCCTTCCCATTTTCTTCTCTTCTTTCAGGTAAAGTTCAGTAAAGTCTGTGATATTTCCAGGGAGGATGTGCACTAGAAACCGCCATAGAGAAGCTCCCAGCCCTTCAATAGAAGGAAGGCCAATGTTTGCAGCAAGCCTGGACTGTGCCCTTGTGTACCTTGTCTGAAGGATTCCATGTGATCTGTCAGTCTCCATCCCAGCCTGATAACCATCTCGGACATTGGAAGGAAATGCCCAGGGAGCAGGTTAACATGGTGCAAAAAGCCTTTCAGCTGAAGCTTCAGTGTTTGCGCTCAGTGTGGATTATCACTTGCTCATTGCTCCCATTTTACACGATATTGGAGGGAGAACTCTTGTTGATGCAGTTTTTTTTAATGTGTCAGGATATTGAAAGCGGTGAGCACAGAGCTGTCACATTCACGGACAAGATGGTGAGGTCCCACAGACAGTAAACGAATGACAAGACAAATCTGTTTTGGTGGCACTAGTTGAATTTTGAGAAGGGCCCCCGAGGGAATCTCTTTTAGAATGGGATCTTGTCGAGCCCCCTGAAGTGGGGGTGGGGGTGGGGGTGGTCGGGGTGTGGTGGTGATGGAACCTCAAATGATGGTGCCAGAGACTGTGCAACTTTCAGCAGTGCACCGCAGTCTCAGCCTGGATTCTGTGCTCTCATTTCTGAGGTGGGTTTCAATCCAATGACCATTTTGATGATGAGGCAGGAGCTTTGCCCATGGAGCCACGGTCAGTAACAATGTAAACTGTGTGACTCTGAAAGCCTGAGTCTGCACCTCAGCTCAGAAGGATATCAGCTCAATTATCAAATCTATTTCTGCCCCTCTGCAGGCTGACCAGGCTGCCGGTGCCTTTCCAACACTCCCACGTTTCCTCTTGTGCCACAGCTCATTCTCCTGAGGGATAGTTCACTCTGAGTCGAAAAGTGTGGCGCTGGAAAAGCACAGCAGGTCAGGCAGTTGTGCTCAGGCCGAGGACATGACCTTGTCCCTCTGTCAGATCCTCTTCGAGAAACTCATGGCTCACCACCGCCCTCTCCAGGACAATTAGGGAAGGGCAACACCCACCCCATCCCAGGAGAAATCAAAATAAATTACCTATAATTCAAATTATCAAATTGGTGAGGCTTGAATTCATCTCTTTGAAAGATTGGAGCCTCGGTCAGAAACAGAGCCATGACATGGGTGAACCTGGTTTGTCAGACTGCAAGGTGGAGTGTCCTTCGGATTGACACTGGGCTCAGCAAAAAATGAATTACACTCAAAGATCTAACAACTGGCTCTCAAAGCGTGCCCCCAAACTGCACAGAACAGCACTTGAGGCTTCGCGGTCCCATCTCCATCCTTGCTTGTTGACTTTCCCTGGGAAATATCTGGAAAGCACCTGACAGGTCATTCCCACTGGAATGCCTGTGGGTTTATTCTTGGATAATGGAAGGAGTCATTACCCATCATCCTCAATTGAAGTGCACATTCTCTGTAGTTACTAGAAGGCAGCTGTTTCACTGTGCCTGAACAATATAAAGTCAGAAGGCACACAACACCAGGTTCTAGCCCAACAGGTTCATTTGAAATCACAAGCTTTCGAAGCGCTGCTCCTTCATCAGGTGTACCCCAGCCCCCCCTCAGTATCCCCACATAACTGAACAGTACAAATAAACTGGGGCTCTGCGAGGATCTAATTGGCTCCATCTGCAGAAACAAGGCGAGAGAGAGAACAGCTTTCAGACCAGGATACTTCTCGCACCACAATGAAAATGCTCTGCATGCTATGATATATCAAAAAGAAGTACTTTGGTGTGACTTTTGATTGTCTTCAAAACAAGTGCTGTTTTGTTCATTCTGTGATACACGGAGACTATGTCAGTATTGCGTATCACAAAGTATGTTTCCTCCATTAAACACTTCCTAACACACTCTTTCCATCTTGCTCTGCTCCTCATTGACTCTTAGACATTGCCCCTGCTCCCTCACTCCGTCCCAGTCCCAGTCCCAGTGGAATTGATGGCCGGAGTTCATGACCCCGCACTGTGTGAAGGTTGGTGTGAAGTGAGGCCAGTGTGTTGGAGTTTGGGCTCCTGCCTCAGGCCCAGGTGTCGGGGCCTGTTCAACAATCTGCACATTGTCCTTTTTCTCTTTCTGAATGAACTGGATCAAGTTGCAGTAACGAGCTGGAAACAAGGTGTCTTGTCTAAAATGTTCCCAGCATTAAATACAGAACTGGCTTAGTCACAGGAGACAGAGGGCAGTGATGGAAGGATAGTTTTCAGAATGGAGGGCTGTGACCCGTGCTGTATATGGTCTACATAAATGATTTGGAGGAAAGTGTAGCTGGTCTAATTAGTAAGTTTACAATTGATACAAAGATTGGTAGAATTGCAGATAATGAGAAGGATTATCTAGGATATGGCAGGATAGAGATCAGTTGGATGCTTGGACAGAAAAATGGCAGAGGTAGTTTAATCCAGACAAATGTGAGGTGATGCATTTTGAAAGGTGGTGTACAGGTGGGAATTATACAGTGAATTGTTTTAGAATCCTTTGGAGTATTGATATGCAGAGGGATCTGGGTGTATATGTTCACGGATCACTGAAGGTGCCAGCACAGGGAGGTAAGGTTGTAAAAAAGGCTTATGGCCTGCTTGCCTTCATTGGAAGGGGCATTGAATATAAGGATAGACAAGTTATGCTGCAGCTTTATAGAACTTTAGTTCGGCTGCACTTGGAATATGGCAAACAGTTCTGGCTGCATACAACTGCATACAGTCCAAAAAGAAGGATGTGGATGTTTTGAAGATGGTGCAGAAAATATTTAGCAGGATATTGTCTGGTATGGGGTGGGGGGGTGGGGGGCGGATTGTAGTTCTGAAGAAAGGAGAGACTGAGTTTGTTCTCACTGGAATACAAGATAATGAGGTGTGTCCTGATAGAAGCTTACAGAGTTGTGAATGGGATAGGCAGAGTGGAAAATATGAGGCTTTTTCCCAGGGTGGAGGGATCAAATACTAGGGGACACAGGTTCAAGGTGCAGGGGTTTGGGGGGAATTAATTGTAAAGAGATGTACAAACCAAGTATTTCACACAAAGGGAGTTGAGTACCTGGGACACACTGCCAGAGGAGGGGGTGGAAGCAGATACAATAGAAGTATTCAAGAAATACCTGCACTAATGCATGAATAGGAAGGGAATAGAGGGATATGAATCCTGTCGATGAAGATAGTTTCAGTATAGAAGGGCAAAATGTGTCAGCATAGGCTTGTAGGGCCGAAGGGCCTGTTCCTGTGCTGTATTATTCCTTGTTCTTTGATCCCTGCTGTTGAATTGGATTCTCGGGAGCCAGCTCCGTATGAAGAGCCTGTTCTCATTCTTTTGTTGGAGTTCATGGGGCAGCTGCTGCTTCCTTGCTACGTCACTGATCAAACCAACAATGCGGAAAGCCTCTTGATATTTTAAATACACTGTCTGCAGGAAAATGTTTGGCCGATGTTTTAATATTGTTTAATAAGATAATTACATCAATACACCAGTGTTGTTTACGGCTGGGAACATTTAACATCATAGTCCTTGTTTTAAATGGACTCTCACTCATGATAATACAGTTTTCAATGTTTCTCTCCCTTTACGTGTTATGAAGAGATTTGCCAACATGTTTTGGTGAGGACAGTGCATCTTCATTGGAGGATTGGAAGATGATATCTTCAGGACACATGCACTAAACAACCCCACCACCCTATGGCCGACCATTTCAACTCCCCCTCCCACTTGCTAAGGATATGCAAGTCCCTCGGCCTCCTCCACCGCCAAATTGAAGCCATCTAACAACTGGAGGAAGAACACCACATTTTCCAACTTGAGACCCTCCAATGACACAGAATCAATGTTATAGAGTCATAGAGATGTACAGCATGGAAACAGACCCTTCGGTCCAACCCGTCCATGCTGACCAGACATCCCAACCCAATCTAGTCCCACCTGCCAGTACCCGGCCCATATCCCTCCAAACCCTTCTTATTCATATACCCATCCAAATGCCTCTTAAATGTTGCAATTGTACCAGCCTCCACCACTTCCTCTGGCCGCTCATTCCATACACGTACCACGCTCTGCATGAAAAAGTTGCGCCTTAGGTCTCTTTTATATCTTTCCCCTCTCACCCTAAACCTATGCCCTCTAGTTCTGGATTCCCTGACCCCAGGGAAAAGACGTTGTCTATTTATCCTATCTATGCCCCTCATAATTTTGTAAACCTCTATAAGGTCACCCCTCAGCCTCGACGCTCCAGGGAAAACAGCCCCAGCCTGTTCAGCCTCTCCCTGTAGCTCAGATCCTCCAACCCTGGCAACATCCTTGTAAATCTTTTCTGAACCCTTTCAAGTTTCACAACATCTTTCCGATAGGAAGGAGACCAGAATTGCATACAATATTCTAAGAGTGGCCTAACCAATGTCCTGTACAGCCGCAACATGACCTCCCAACTCCTGTACTCAATACTCTGAATGTTGATGTTACTTGTTTCCTCATCTCCACTCCCCCCAACTTATCCCAGATCCAACCCTCCAACTCGGCACCACCCTCTTGAACTGTCCTACCTGTCCATCTTCCTTCCCACCTATCCACTCCTCCCTTCACTCTGACTTATCACTGTCACCCCCCACCTCCACGTACCTATTGCAATCTTCACGACCTTCCCCCCAGCCTCAATTCCCTCCCATTTATCTCTCCGACTCCTCACTCCCTCCTCCCCATTCCTGATGAAGAGGTTATGCTCAAAACGCCGACTCTCCTGTGCCAGGGATACTGCCTGACCGGCCGTGCTTTTCCAGCGCTACACGATTTCACTCTGTGCTGTGGTAATAGTGTGTTAAAGCCCAGTGCAGGTCATAGGGTCTAAGGTTGGTCAGTAATGTCTGGCCCCAGAACAGTAACACTGACTGACTGGAGACAACCCAGATCAAGTCCCAGTGAGAGTGTTATTGACCTTCACACTCAAAGCCCACCAAGGAGGTGGTTGTTGTTAGTCTCAATGTTGCCACAGATTAAGTTCTCCCAGAGATTCATAATTCATTCTGGATTTTAAACAAGGGAGGGATGTTGTGGGGAGACAGATGGGAAGACATGGAGAGGAAACAAAAAGGAGAGAGAATTGCACCGTTCATGAGCTCAGGATGTTCAAAGATGTTTTACAGCTAATGGAATACTTCCAAAGTCTAGTCATTGTTGTAATGTGGGAACTTTGACAGCCCATTTACTCTCAGCAGGGTCCCACAATAACAGCGAACTATTGACATGGATCTCAGGGATAGGACGTGGAGTGGAGAATAGGATGGAATGGCAATGAAACCCAAGCAGCCAATGAGGCCTGAGTATTAGGCTGGGTGGAAGGGAGATGTCAAAGGAAATGGGCTTCTTAAAATTCCTTCAGGGGATGTGGGGTTCACTGAATTTATTACCTATCCCTAGTTACCCTGGTGAAGTTGGTCCTGAGTTGCTTTCTTGAGCCGTTGCATCCATGTGCTGTAGATAGACTTATGAAGCCCTTAGAGGGGAAATTCCAGGATTTTGACCCAGTGGCAGTGAAGGAACAGTTCAAAGTCAGGATGGTGAGTGGCTTGCATGGAACGTCCAGGGATTGGTGTTCCCATATATCTGCTGCCCTTGTCATTCCAGACTGAAGCGGTCATGGGTTTGGAAGGAACTATTTTAAGGACGTTTGGTGAGCTGGTGTTAGTGGTACAGTTGGCTGAAAATGATCACCCCTCTACAACCGTGGTCATTCCCTTTCCTCTTATATCGGTGAAACCTGTCAATAAATAACTCCTGGTCAGTAATATCAACAACAACAACTTGTATTAATATAGCATCTTTAATATAGTAACCATTCAAAAGGTGGCGATATACGGTGTTTGTGATGGTGACCAAAAAGAGACAAAGAGCTCATTCTAAGAAGTGAGAGGGGTTTTTGGTGGAAATCCCCGTGCTGAGGGCCTGGGAGACTGAAGGCACAGCTGCCAGTCATGAGGGGGAAGGCCAGATTGGAGAGTTTGGGAGATGGGGGAGGGATTGAGGATAACCGAATGGTCCATTATATCGCCTCCCCCACCTGCTGCAGCCGGAGACTGGGGAGAGGAATCGGGAGGCTGGGCAAGGAACCACCCAGAGGCTGGAGGCTGCTACTGCAAGCAGGGGCCAAACCAGTTCTGCTGTGAGAAATTGGAGCAGGAGGATGCTTCCAATGCCAGTCCATCCTTTCTTAAATACAGGGACCAAAACTGCACACAGCACTGCACGTGCAGGCTCATTAACACCCATTAGAATTGGTACAAGATTTCTCTATTTTTAAATTCCAACCCGCAGCAATACAGGTTAAAATTACATTCACCTCCACCCAGTGCCCCAGAGGTTTGGGGGGTGGGGTGTGGGGAGGTTTGGGGGGTGGGGGTGGGGAGTTGGGAGGGAGGGGGGAATGACTGCATTCTCCGACAGAAGGAATGCTAAAAATGCTATCACTACAAGAGTGAAAAGGTGGGGTGGAGACAGTGACAGTGACAGTGACCCCCTCCACAGAGAGAGGGGAAAGTACACTGACACATTTAAAACTGTATTATCACAAGTGAGAATTCAAACAACCACCCACTCCATCATGAATCTTCCCACATTGTTGGTTTGATCAGTGACGTAGCAAGGAAGCAGCAGCTGCCCCATGAACTCCAACAAAAGAATGTGAACAGGCTCTTCATACGGAGCTGGCTCCCGAGAATCCAATTCAACAGCAGGGATCAAAGAACAGGGAACAATACAGCACAGGAACCGGCCCTTCAGCCCTCCCAGCCTGTGCTGACACATTTTGCCATTCCTCACTGAAACTGTATTCACCTACAGGATTCATATCCCTCTATTCCCTTCCTATCCATGTATTCATCCAGGTATTTCTTGAATGCTGCTATTGTGTCTGCTTCCACCACCTCCACTGGCAGTGTGTTCCAGCCCCTCACCATCGTTTGTGTGAAATACTTACCTCACACATCTGTTTTAAACACCCACCAGCTCCCCCCCGCCCCCCCTACACCTTGAACCTGTGTCCACTAGTAACTGACCCCTCTACTCTGGGAAAAAGCCTCATATTTTCCACTCTTTCCATGCCATTCACAATTTCATAACCTTCTATTAGGTTGCCCCTCAACCTCCTGCATTCCAATGAAAACAAATCCAGTCTATCCAACGTTTTTTTTATTTGAAAAATATACTTTATTCATAAAATAATTTGCTGGTCTGTACAGTTGGTCATGCCATACATATGTAAACATGTACATACAGAGATCAGAATTTATCATTTTTATACAGGTCTGTACATTTTTCAATCATATGCCCATATAATTAGCTGAGGCGTCAGCAGAGCCCAAATGTCTGCATGGGCCCCCTGTTCTTCGTTAGGCAGGCAGACTTTACACAGTGGTCTTTCCCCACCGCGCCTTGCCGGCAGCTGCCCCAAGCTTCAGTGCGTCCCTCAACACGTAGTCCTGGACCATGGAATGTGACAGTCTGCAACACTCAGTCGGGGTCAACTCCTTCAGCTGGAAGATCAGCAGGTTTCGGACCACCCAGAGAGTGTCCTTCACCGAGTTGATGATCCTCCAGGCACAGTTGATGTTCGTCTCAGTGTGTGTCCCGGGGAACAGACCGTAGAGCACGGAGTCCCGCGTCACGGCGCTGCTCGGGACGAACCTCGACAAACACCACTGCATTCCTCTCCAGACTTCCTCTGCGTAGGCACATTCCAGAAGGAGGTGTGTGACAGTCTCGTCCCCCCCGCAGCCGCTTCGAGGGCAGCGTGCCGTGCGGCTGAGAGTCCGGGCGTGCATAAAGGATCTCACAGGCAGAGCCCTTCTCACCACCAGCCAAGCCATGTCTTGGTGCTTGTTGGAAAGTTCTGGCGATGAGGCATTCTGCCAAATGGCTTTGACAGTCTGCTCAGGGAACCGCTCGATAGGATCCGCCCTCTCCTTTTCCCGAAGGGTCTCAAGGACACTACGTGCTGACCACTTCCTAATGGACTTGTGGTCAAAGGTGTTTTTCTTCATAAATTTCTCCACGAAGGACAGGTGATACGGAACGGTCCAACTACTCGGAGCATTCCGCGGCAGCGAGGCCAGGCCCATCCTTCGCAACACCGGGGACAGGTAGAACCTCAGTACGTAGTGACACTTGGTGTTGCGTACCGGGGATCCACGCACAGCTTGATGCAGCCACACACAAAGGTGGCCATCAGGGTGAGGGTGGCATTGGGTGTCTTTTTTCCCCCATTGCCCAGATCTTTATACAGTGAGTCCCTTCGGACCCGGTCCATCTTTGACCTCCATATAAACTGGAAGATGGCCCGGGTGACTGCAGCGGCAGAGGTTCTGGGAATAGGCCAGACCTGTGCCAAATATAATAGCAATGACAGTGCCTCACACCTGATGACCAGGTTTTTTCCCGCGATGGAGAGTGACGGAGCTTCCATCTGCCTCACTTTGCTGATACGCTCCTCCCAAGACTTGGCGCACGCCCCAGCCCCTCCGAACCAAATACCCAGCACCTTCAGGTGGTCGGTCCTGACGGTGAAGGGGATCGAGGATTGGTCGGCCCAGTTCCCAAAGAGCATGGCCTCGCTCTTGCCTCGGTTTACCTTGGCCCCCGAGGCCCGTTCGAACTGGTCACAAATGCACATGAGTCTGCGCACGGACAGCGGGTCCGAGCAGAAAACGGCGACATCATTCATGTACAGGGAGGCCTTAACCTGCAGGCCCCCGCTGCCAGGAATAGTCACCCCTCTCAGGCTCGCATCCTTTCTGATGGACTCATGGCTCTATGCAGCAAATGGCTCTATGCAGCACACAAACAAGGCAGGAGAGAGGGGGCAGCCCTGCCTGACTCCAGATCTGACAGGGAAGCTATCTGATTTCCACCCGTTGATTGAGACTGCACTGACAATGTTGGTGGAGAGCAGTCTGATCCAATTGCAGATTCCCTCCCCAAAGCCCATTTTGGAGAGGTCATCTCTCATATACGTGTGTGATATCCTGTCAAAGGCTTTCTCCTGGTCCAGGCTGATCAGGCAGGTGTCCAACCCTCTGTCCTGCACGTAGGCGATCGTATCCCTGAGGAGTGCGAGACTCTCAGCGAACTTCCTGCCCGGCACAGCACAGGTTTGGTCAGGGTGAATCACCGACCCTAGAGCAGACCTGACCCGGTTGGCGATTACCTTTGACAGAATTTTGTAATCTGCATTCAACAGTGAGATTGGTCTCCAATTTTTGAGTTCCTCTCTCCCCTCCTTCTGCTTGTAGACGAGGGTGATGATGCCTTTCCTCATGGATTCACTCATGGTACCTGCCCGAAGCATACTGATATGCACCTCCAGCAGGTCCTGGCCAATCATGTCCCACAGAGCAGAATAGAGCTCGACCGGTAAGCCGTCGCTTCCGTGAGTTTTATTCTTTTCGAAGGACTCGAGGGCCTTGGTCAGCTCGTCCAGAGATAGCGGCTGGTCCAGCCTCTCCCGTGTTCTGTCGTCTAAGACCTCCGTGATAGAGGACAGGAACGACAGGGAGGCCATGCTGTCGGTCGGCTTCGCATCATACAGACTGGCATAGAGGATTTACTGATCCTCATGATGTCAGCCTGAGATGACGTTAGCGAGCCATCTTCTTCCTTCAGGCTGCTGAGCATAGAGCTCTCTTTGTGCACCTTCTGGAAGAAGAAACGTGAGCATGTCTCGTCCTGCTCCACCGGGCGGACCCTGGACCGGAAGATTATCTTGGAGGCCTCCGAAGCAAAGAGCGAGGCTTGCTGGCCCTTCACCTCCTTGAGGTCCTCCGTGACATCCACCCCCATCGTCTGCAGCAGGAGCAGGTTCTGCATACTTTCCTGGAGCTGGGACAGTTTTCCCCACCATGTTTTCATCCAAATAATTTATGTAGACCATGAACAGCAAAGGTCCCATCATTGATCCCTGTGAAACCCCACAAGACACAGCCCTCCATTCTGAAATCCATCCTTCCATCACTACCCTCTGTCTGCTCTGACTCAGCCAGTTCTGTACCCAGTGCTGGGAACATTTTAGACAAAACACCTTGTTGCCAGATCGTTACTGCGACTTGATCCAGTTCATTCAGAAAGAGAAAAAGGACAATGTGCAGATTGTTGAACAGACCCCTACACCTGGGCCTGAGGCAGGAGCCAAGCTCCAACACACTACACATGAAACTTAAGACAGAGTGGGGTCATGAAGTCTGGCCATATGTTCCTCTGGGACCGGGATGGAGTGAAGGAACAGGGACAATTGTAGAAGAGTCAATAAGGATTAAAGCAAGATGGAGAGGGTGTTTTGGAAAGGGGCTAGAGGAGGAAATATACTTTTTGCCACCCAACGCTGACATACTCTCCGTGTATCACATCATGAATAAAACAGCACACTTTGAGGACAATCAAAAGTTACACCAAAGTACTTCTTTTTGATCTATCATAGCATGCAGAGCATTTTCATTATGGTGCAATTAGGTATCCTGGTTCAAAAGATGTACTCTCTCTCTCTCTCCTCGTTTGTACAGATTCAGCCGGTTAGATCCTCACAGAGCCCCAGTTTATTTGGACTGTTCTGTAATGTGGGGATGCCGATGGTGGACTGGGGTACACCTGATGAAGGAGCAGCGTTTCGGAAGCTTGTGATTTCAAATGAATCTATTGGGCTAGAACCTGGTGATGTGTGTCCTCTGACTTTGTATTGTTTGGGCACAGTGAAACAGCTGCTTTCTAGTTACTACGGAGGACTTGCATAGCTGCTGAAGACTATGGGTAATGACTCCTTCCATTATCCGCAAACACACCAGTAGTCATTCCAGTGGATTCCGGTGGGAATGACCAATCAGTTGCTTTGACCTAGTTCCCCAATTAATCAGGCCATGGCTGACCTGGAATACATTCTCCCTTTGTCCTGTAAACCGTGCTGCCCTGAGAAAATGAACATTGAAACCCAACCTCAACAGTTTTTTATTTTGGATTGAGGGTTCCAGATTTCCATCACTCTGTCGGAAGGAATTTTTCCTGAAATCGTCTGAATTACAATTTTTACAACCCTCCTGTTCTGGACTCTGGCACTGGAGAAAGCAATTTACATCAACACTGTTCATCGTGTCTGAGGAAAGGTCTCGCTGATGTAACCTGTTCTCTCTCATTAATAGTTTCTGATCTGAAGGTGACATGACAGGCTGGATACTGAGAGGGTGGATCCTGTTATCGGGCAGATGATAACTGGAGGGCCGGTTTAACACAAAGCAGTCTCCCATTGAAAAGGAAGGAGGGGTTTTCTTGCTGAGGGTTGACAGTCTGTGGAATTCTCTTTACATGGGAATGGAGATTCACTCATAGATTAGATTAGATTACTTACAGTGTGGAAACAGGCCCTTCGGCCCAACAAGTCCACACCGCCCCGCCGAAGCGAAACCCACCCATACCCCTAAATTTCCCCCTTACCTAACACTACGGGCATTTTAGCATGGCCAATTCACCTAACCTGCACATCTTTGGACAGTGGGAGGAAACCGGAGCACCCGGAGGAAAACCACGCAGACAAGGGGAGAATGTGCAAACTCCACACAGTCAGTCGCCTGAGGCGGGAATTAAACCTGGGTCTCCTGGCGCTGTGAGGCAGCAGTGCTAACCACTGTGCCACCGTGCCACCCATAGAGTTGGCTCAAGGTTGCGGTAGACAGATTTTTTGATGAACAAGGCAATTAAGGATAATGGGAGGGGTTGGGGAAGCAGAAAGTGCAGGTGAGACCATAAGCAGTGATCTTCTTCATTGGCAGAGCAGCTCCCAAAAGTTCTGCTCCTGCTCCTGGGTCCTATGTTCTGGCAGAGGCTGCAGCAATCCGGGACCCCCATCTTCCCTTTGTCACTCACCGACAAAAATGTAATTTTAAAATGAAAATTATTTTCTTGAACAAGACCAACTCAAGTCTTGTTGCAGTCTGTTTTTTGCTGACTTTTAATTTTAACAAGGTTTTAGAAACACGTCATTTGTCTTATGTTGCAGTGGAGACAGACACAAGGCAGTGAGGCCTCAGAGAACACCGAGAGCTTTCACTCTGCACAACAAGGCTGTCAGCACAAGCACCTGGTGACAGGATTGTAGGGGGTTGAAAAGGAGAGAGTCACGGAGAAAAGAGACCTATAGTTCAAAATAAAACCTCTTCACATATACCCACAATCTAATGAATTAATGTTAGAGGATTAGAGACCCAGAACGGTGAGAGTGTGGTGGCTCAGACGCTAAAAGGCAGACAGCAAGGAGCTGCATTATCCCTTCTCATTATTATTTCTGCTTCATCATTGGCGAGCTTCATAATTATTGCCCACCCCCAGTTGCTTGGACTAAGTTCTTTGCTGAGCCAGATCATGGGGTCATTAACAATGGATCATGTCACAGTGGGGCAGGAGTCACAGACCAGGCTCCCTCGCCGAAAGAACATTTGTGACCATCACATTGATTTTCATGTCTTTTTTTGTACAGATTCCAGCGCCTCTCTTCCCAGATATTACATGGCTCATCACCGCCCTCTCCAGGATAATTAGGGAAAGGCAACGCCTGCCCATCCCAGGAGAAATCAGGAGAAATGATGTAAAATTAAAATGATCAAACTGCTGAGGCTTGAATTCATCTCTTGAAAGACTGGAGCTTCGGCCAGAAGCAGTGCCATGACATGGGTGACCGTGGTTTGCCAGACTGAAAGCTGGAGTGTCCTTCGGATTGACACCGGGATCAGGCACAAAATGAATTACACTCAAAGACCGAACAAACGGCCCCCAAACTGCACAGAACAGCACTTGCAGCGACGCGTCCCCATCTCCATCCTTGCTGTTGCCCTTCCCTAACTGTCCTGGAGAGGGCGGTGGTGAGCCATGAGTGTCTCGAAGAGGATCTGACAGAGGGACAAGGTCATGTCCTCGGCCTGAGCACAACTGCCTGACCTGCTGTGCTTTTCCAGCACCACACTTTTCGACTCCGAGTAAACTATCTCTCAGGAGAATGAGCTGTGGCACATGGGAAAACGTGAGAGTGTTGGAACAGCACCGGCAGCCTGGTCAGCCTGCAGAGGGGCAGAAACAGATTTGATGAATGAACTGATATCCTTCTGAGCTGAAATACAGACTTAGGCTTTCAGAGCTACACAGTTTACATTGTTACTGACCTTGGCTCCATGGACAATGCTCCTGCTTCAGAGTCAAAATGGTCATTGGATTGAAAGGCACCTCAGAAACAAGAGCACAGAATCCAGGCTGAGGCTGCGGTGAACTCTTGCACCATGTTATGTATGGGATGTTCATTTAAAGCCCCACCAGTACCACCCAGACCCCAATCCCTCCCACCTCAGGGGGCTCGACAAGATCCCATTCTGAAGAGATTTCCTCGGGTATCCTGCTCAATATTCACCTAATGCCACCAAAACAGATTTGTCTCATCATTCATTTGCTGATTTTGGGACCTCAGCATTTTGTCTTGTGAAGGGGATTGCACTGCGCACGCAGCTTTAAATATCCTGGGATGATTTAAAAAACACTGCACCAACAAGAGTTCTCTCTCCATTCTCATGTAAAAGGGGAGCAATGAGCAAGTGAAAATCCAGACTGAATGCATACACTGAAGCTTCAGCTGAAAGGCTTTTTGCACCATGTTAACCTGCTCCCTGGGCATTTCCTTCCAATGTCCGAGATGGTTATCAGGCTGGGATGGAGGCTTGCAGGAGGCTGGAAGAACACAGCAAGTCAGGCAGAATCTGGAGGTGGAGAAGTCAACATTTCGGGTATAACTCTTCTTCAGAACTGCAGATGGGGGTAGGGGGAGCAGCAAATCAAGGTGGGATCAGTTGTTTGGGCGGGTGGAGGGGAATGGTGGAGTGGTCGGTATTGAATGATGAACACAGGTAGAGGGTTTGAAGTGGTTGGTCGATGGGAGGAATGAATCCGTTTGGTGGCTGGAAGGTAGAGTGCGTAAGTGGAATAGAATGGAGGAGGGGGACAGGAAAGGGAATCAAAAGTTGGGAAAGGGAGGCTTTTTGAAATTGGAGAACTCAATGTTGATTCCTCTGGGTTGTAAGCTACCCTAGGCAAAAGATAATTATTTGTTCCTCCAACTTGCAGTCTGATTGCTTGTGGCAATGAAGGAGGCAGGGGATGGTCATGTCAGAGAGGGAATAGGAAGGGGAATTGAAATAGGCAGTGACTGGGAGGCCAGGTCAGCCTTTGTGAGCACGGCTGAGATGCTCAGCAAAACATGCCCTTAGTTTACGTTCGGCCTCACCGATGCAGAGGAGACCACAATGGGTGCACTGGGTACAATAAACTAGGTTGGAGGAGAGGCAGATGAACCTCTGTCTGACCTGGAAGGACTGGGTCCTGCATAGAAATGGCAGGCGTGGTGTGTCGGCAGGTTTTGCATCTTTTACGGTTGCAGGGGAATGTACCAGGGTTTTGTTGGGGGAGTAAGTGTGAAGAGTGGTGAAAACCAA
Source organism: Chiloscyllium plagiosum (assembly GCF_037043375.1). Lineage (NCBI taxonomy): Eukaryota > Metazoa > Chordata > Chondrichthyes > Orectolobiformes > Hemiscylliidae > Chiloscyllium > Chiloscyllium plagiosum. The sequence goes on from NW_028270147.1 coordinate 115,423,770, forward strand.
GGATTGGCAAAGGGAACAGTCCTTGTGGAAGGCAGAGAGGGGTGGGGAGGGGAAGATGTTCTTGGTAGTGGGGTCTAGCTGGAGTTGGCAGAATTGTTTGAGGATGCTACGTTGGATGTGGAGATTGGTGGGGCATAAGGTGAAGACAAGGGGGAACCCTGTCTTTATTGCATTTTGGAGGGGGGTGTTTAGATTTGGGGAGCAGAGAATGGAGGAGGTGCGGTGGAGGGCTGTCTGGATGGCAGAAGTGGGAAAAGTACATTGTTCAAAATAGGTGGACATCTGGGACACTTGGGAGTGGAGCATCTCCTCGTTCGAGCAGATGTGACGGAGATGGAAGAATTGGGAAAACGGGACGGTGTTCTTGCAGGATACTGGTTGGGAGAAGGTATTGTCCAGATAGTTGTGTGAGTCTATTCCTAGACTGTCACCGGAGATGGAAATTGGGCGGTCAAGAAAGGAGAAGGATTTGTCCAAGATAGACTACGTGAATTTAAGGGCAGGTTGGAAGTTGTTAGCAAAGTCAATGAACTGCTCCAGTTCAGCCTGGGTGCAGGATGCAGCACTGATGCAGTCACTGATGTAATGGCGGAAGGTTTGGGGAACGGTGCCTGTGCATGTACTGGTGAGGTGTTGTTTGATGTAGCTGACAACAAGCAGACACAGCTGGGACCCATGGCCACCCATTGGATTTGGAGGAAATGGGACGAGTTGAAGAAGGCTGACAGATCACATGGAAATGTGTGGAAAAGGTACACAAGGGCACAGTCCAGGCTTCCTGCAAATATCAGCCTTCCTTCTATTGAAGTGCTTCTTCATAGGAGCTTCTCTATGGCGGTTTCAAGTACACATCCTCCATGGAAATATCACAGACTTTACTGAAATGGAATGAACTGAAAGAAGAGAAGGAAATGGGAAGAATTAACCAGACAAGGGAGAGTATCAAGAGAGATGGGAATGTGTGGAAGATTCCGTGCCATTAAAAAATCCCAAAGGAATTTCACAAGAAAAGCTCAAATCTTTACAAGGATATAACAGGGAGATTACTTACTGACATCAAACAGGTTGAGTGTGAGGGACCCTGTGCCTCTGGTGCCTAACTCTAACATTACAGTCAAGGACGGTTGACATGTAAATAAAGGGTGACTTGATGATGTGGAATTATTTCATGATCAATGACCGGGAGCATAGATTTAAGGGAAATGGCTGAAGATTAAGAGGGAATATGAGGAAACACACTTTCGTGCAGAAGGTGGTGGTAATTTGTAACTCGCTTTCTGTAAGAATGGTTGAGGCAGAAGCTCTCCCATAACATTGAAGTATTTCGATGTGCAGCTGTGATGCCAAGGTGTACAGGGCTACGGGCCAAGTACTGGAACATGGAATTAGAATAGTGAGGTGGTTGTTTGACTGGCTTTGACTCATTGGGCCAAAGGGCCTTGTTCTTGTAGACCTGTTGTAGATGTCTGACTCTGCCAGGACTCCAGCAATGTGGCTGACCCTTACCTGCCATTTGAAAGGCCGAGCAAGCCACTCAGTTTCGGGGCAGGTAGGGATGGGGAACAAATGCTGGTCTTGCCAGTGACACCCACATCCCAGGAAAGAATAGACGGCCTCAGTGGTAACACTGTCATCTGATCCTGCAGGTTTCAAGCCCCACTCCAGAGTTTGGAGCACTATCCTGAGGCTGGCAAAGGCAAAGATGCCATCTGCTGGATGATCGGTTAAACCACTGCCCTCTCAGGTCGATGTAAATATAAGGACTTTGTGACCATCTCAGGGAAAATCTCCCCAGTGTGCTGACCAATGCTTCTCTTATACTCAATGGCATTAAAACAGATACAAGAGTAAAATACTGCAAATCTCAAATAAAACAAGATGCTGGAGAAAGGGAACAGGTGGAGCCGCTTTAGAGAGAGGAGGGAATAATGTTTTGGATCCAGTGATGTTTTATCAAAAAGACACCACAGTTTTTGATGATTTTATTTAATTTTAAACTGTTTTCTGTTATTTTGATTTTTTTCCATCTTGTTTATCAAATTTCAGCCGGCTTGGTTGGTACCACATCCACAAATATCCATTGCCTCCACACTGACCCTCAGTAACAGTTGTGTGCACTATCTACAAGATACATTGCAGAGATTCAGCAAAGATCCTGAGAGAGCACCTTCCAAACCTATGACCACTTCCATCAAGAAGGACATGGTAGCAGATACACAGGAACACCGCTCTTTGCAAGTTCCCCTCCAAGCCATCCAGCAGTCTGACATGGAAATATATCGCTGTTCCTACATTTTCACTGGGTCAGAATCCTGAAATTCCCTTCCTCAGGACATTGTGTGTCTCCCTACAGCACACAGACTGCAGCGGTTCAAGAAGGCAGCTCAGTGCCACTATGTACATGACAATGAGAAATGGACAGTAACAAGGCTGGTGAAAAGTAAGAGCAGGTGTGATTAGGGATCTGAAAGCGAGAATGTGATGTTTCAGTTCTTCCTGGACATCTCAAGGTTTGTATGAACTTTTAGTCTTCTAATTGCAGAAAGAATATAAATCCATTGGAAGTGTTTCAGAAGAGTTTTACCCGATTGATCCCTGGTACGAGGGGTCTGTGTGATGAGGAAGGATTGGAAAGGCTGGCCTTGTTCTCACTGGAGTTTCGAAGAGTGGGGGGTTTTCCTGTCCCACTGTATTCTCCAAACCCTTATCTGACCCGCTCTTGGGTCATACCCTCCTGCCCCTTACTAACATGGAATTGGACTGCCCAGTCCTGAGGCTTACACCTTCCATCTGGAACAAACTCTCCAGGTATCTCTGCCCCTCCCTGATGTATCAGGATTCTTACAACTCAGTTTCTAATCCAAACCCCCTGAGTGGGAGTTGCTGTAGTTTTATACAGTCACTACAGATGTATTTACCCTGAATCATTTCAGTTTAATGAACAAATGCTGATCCCACTTACAAATCAATTCTTTCATTAAACTAGTAATTGTCCTCAGTCTCAGGATCAATGTTTCAGTGTTTTTCATTTCTTGAATTTCCCTAATGGAGGTTTCCTAAGCATACTATTTATATGGTTCCTTACACAAAGCTCTTCCCAGCTGATCTGGTCAACAGACTCCTGTCCCCTTGTTTATTATTTTGCTATTTTCAATCCAAGTGCATGTGCAGGCTCCCATCAGCTGAAGTGACAGTCAGTTCACCGAACTCCCACATTGACCAAACTTCCCAGCATCCCCCTCTGTGCCAGCTGCACTGAGTGCCAACTGCAGGATATAGGCTGCCTGTATTTATACTGGTGCTAATTGATATCACTTTGTTCTGTTGTGCTATTAGAGTCATAGAGATGTACAGCACGGAGACTACCCACAGACTGAAGTCAAAAGAAGCAAAGCAAGAAAGACAAGTGGATCGAATACAAGAGAGCAAATTGTGAGGGAAAACCAATTATTACCAAAGGAGAGAGTGACAACTTTGAATTGCTTCTGGTGTCATCTCTGTGCCCTAACGTTTCACAGTGCCAGCTCCACATCCTTCCATTGGCTTTGTCATTGAGAGTCAACAGTTCCCTTCCCAAAGCCCTTTTTAAAATACCCTGTTCCAGGGAATCACTCAGACAGAGAATATTTCACCTTTTCTGAGAAGAGTGAAGAAATATTGGATGTCGATGAGCTGCTTTCTCAGCCTTCAGGGTCTGACAGAAGGATGTGTGTAGTCTGTGGATTCTGGAGACAGATCACTGAGATATTCCTCACTCCCATCAAAACCTGACTTTATCCTGACATCAGTTTGTATTCTTCAATATAAAGTACCCCCACCAGTTTCAGACTAGACATTTCACACCCAGCCCCCATTTCCTCACATTGGAATCAAGAACCAAACTTGCCCTATCTCAGGATTGCCCTCTGAATGTGGTGTCAGTGTGTTAATGCTGTGTTTGAATGAAAGAGCCACGGTGGAATCTGTGACTGAATCCAAGGGGTTTCTGAGCCACCAGCAGCCTCCCCGCTGTGTGAGGGTCTGTTTGCATAAGATTTCAGCCCCATGGTCCCCACTGATACTAGAGCCATGGAGTGAGATTGCTGGAGCCACATGTGGACTGAGGAACACAACAGTCAGGACAATGAGCTGCTCTGGAATCCACCCTGAGCCCTGGATGGTTGTTACTGAGATGGCCGAGGGGCTACAGAATATTACAGCAGAAAGTGGAACCAGTTTATCATTGACTGTCCTCCCCAGCGGTGACTCCCAGACTGAACATTCTCAATCTGACCCCAGGGACACACGGGGCAATTCCATCTCATTTGAAGAGTAAAGAAAACCCAGATCTAATTTATGGAATATTTATTACCCAAACCCTGTGGAATTGTTATTCTGAGTTCCAAGATTCTGCTGATCATATTGATCAATAGAGTGTCCCAAGTGGCCCTGATCTGAATTGCTTGGCTCAGGATCTTGCTGTCCCTGATGAATGGGTTGGTGTGAAGGGGGAATTGCCATCAGAATATTTTGTACCAGAGATGGATCAAATCAGTATAGTGGGTGATATGGTGGCTCAGTGGTTAGCACTGCTGCCTCATAGTTCCAGGGACCTGGGTTCGATCCCTGCCTCAGGTGAATATCTCTGTGGATTTTGCACATTCTCTCCAAATACGAATCAAATGCTGTATGGAATATTTACTTTGCAAACCCTGTGGTATCTTTATTCTGGGTAGCAAGATCCTGCTGGTCAAATTGCGAACTGAACTGCTTTGCTCGGGATCTTGCTGTGCTGAAAGGATGTGTTGGTGTTCAGGGGAATTCCCATCAGATTATTGCATTCCCCATTGCCCCCTCTATTCTCCCCTTCCTGCTCCATACCTGCGGGGGTGGGGCTTTTCACTTCATACACCTATCCCTGAGGACTCAGCTCTGGCCATTTCCAAAGCACTCACGAGACAGAGACTGAATCGTCTTCATCTTTATTCCCTTTTCCAGATTGACATTGACAGAAAACAGTCAGCAATTAACAGCCCAGACAGAGGAAGCTGCACAAATTCAACAGCTACAATGGTGCTTGAGGAAAACACTTGTGGAGATTTTCTCAATAACATGAGAATCCTGTCCCTTTAAACAGTGACAAAACCTTAAATTGGAACTGGTGGCTGAGCAGGAAGGAGATCTGTTTTACTGAAACAGAGACTTCTGAGGTTCACATTGTTTTTGCACAGCTGACAGTCTTTCGCATCTTCGAGAGGTTTTACTTGACATCGCAAATTAACACTGTCCCCATCAAACACATCCAGGTCAGGGAAAGCATGGGGCTAGATAAAGTGTAAGGTTTTCTCTACACTATCCCAATGACCTGCCTTAACCCCTGAAGCTCAGAAGTGTCTCCAAGCCAGTCCTGAGAAGGAAGAGAGTTGAAATTCAGTGCTGACAATGACCTTTGTCCTGCCAGCTCAGCCCTGTTCTATTTAAAGTTGTGTCTCCTCTGTGGACTGTCTTGAACACTCTACACGCACTCTGAACTCCTGATGCTCTTGCTGAGGGGAGAGGGGAGGGTCACGTGGGTGAGGGCACAGGAGAAGCGAGCGTTGGACTCCCATTCAGATCCAGAGAGGGTCAGCAGGCTGCTGACACTGTAGGTGCTGTCCGAAGCTCGCAGGTAGTTGCTGGTCTGAACCCCGTCCGAAATGACTGCACCGTCCTTCTTCCACTGTACCTCCAGCTCATCGGGATAGAAGTGATTGGCAAGGCACACCAGGGTGGCAGTGCCCTTGGCATTGACTTGCTCCGGGGAGGGGGGCAGCAGGGTCAGCTTGGGCTGAGAGTTCTCACGGCCTGAAAGACAAGAGAAACAATTTTAATCCCTGCCTTTTGAAGGTACATCAACTCTCTGAACAAGAACTGGTAAAACATTTGAACATTTGTATCCAGTACCTAGCATACCTGACAAAAGCACTGGCATTTTAAAAATTGCTTTTTGGGACGTGTATGGCACTGGCAGAGCCAGTTGCTGCCCATCCCTAACTGTCCCTGAGAAGGTGGTGGTGACGCAGCAGAAAGAGAAGGGACAGTCCTGGACCATCATTTAAGGAATGAATGTGGGCACCTGAAAGGGCTATCAATGGGGGAGCATTTTAGTGACAGTGATCGGAACTCAGTGAGATTGAGAGTAGGGATGGAAATGGAGAACCATGGAGCAAGTGTAAAAGTTTTCATTTGGGAACAACCCATTTTACCAAACTGTGTGGTAATTTGGTAAAAGTGTACTGGAACCATCGACTTGATGGGAGATCAGTGACAGGGCAGTGGGAGGCCTCCAAGGACGAGACAGAGACAGAGATCATTCAGAATCTTTTCCCAAAAGAGTAAGAGTGGCATTCCCAAAGAGAGAGTCTCAGCAAAGATGTGAAACTATCGATATGATGTGGAGGCTCTGGTGTCCGACTGGGGTGGACATGTTCAGGAGTCACATTACACCAGGTTACAGTCCAACAGGTTTATTTAAAATCACGAGCTTTTGAAATGCTGATCCTTCTTCAGGTGAAGCGACTTCAGTGCTGAAGGAACAGTGCTCTGAAAGCTTGTGATTTGAAATAAGCCTGTTGGACTATAACCTGGTGTCGTGTGACTTCTGACCTCAAATGAAGTCCAGTTAGAGAATAGTGAGAGAACTGTGTGCAGTTCTGGTCACCACATTGCAGGAAGGATGTGATCCCCCTAGAGATGGGGACAGTGGAGGATTTTGTCAGGAATGAGGAGTATTAGCTTTGAGGAATGATTGGTTTGGCTGGGACTGGTTTCTTTGGAACACAGGAGGCTGAGGGGAGATTTGATCGAGGTGTGTAAAATGATGAGGGGTCTGGATCGAGTGGGTAGGAAGGACTGATTTCCGTCAGCACAGAGGGCAATAACCATGGGGAGTGATTGAAATGAATTGGGGGCAGGGTTAGAGGGGAGTTGAGGAGTAATTGTTTTCACTCAGTGGCTGGTGGGATCAGGACCTCACTAGCTGAAAGGGTGAGTGTGGCAGAAACCCTCATCACATTGAAAAAACACTTGGATATTCACTTGGAACACCAAAGCCTCCAGAGCTATGGAGCAAGAGCTGGTATGTGGAGTGGAGTTCGACACCTCTTTAACAAACCTCCGATCACTCATAGCTCGGGAGAACTTTATGTAAGAACACTGGAGCAGAGTTGGATCAGCACACTTCAGGAAGGAGTCACGTTGGGTGCCCATGTAGAAGGTTCTAGATTTTGTTTCAAATCTTCCAGCTCAGCACTGGGGTAAAGTCAAGGGTGAGGCTGCAAAGAGTCTCAGTGCCTTGGGATCAGACAGTGTCATTGCTCTTAATGATCCCATGTTCCCTGGAAGATGGAAGCATGCATCCGATGGGCAAGGGTCAGGTTCAGGAGATTCCAACCTCAAAGGAAGACTTGCATTTATCTTGCACCTGCCTCCACCTAAGGATGTCGCAGTGGCTCTTTCCACCAGACTGTGCTCAGCAAGATCCCAGAGAGCTGGGTGACAATGAGTCGAGGATCAGGTTTTTAATGATGCTAATTAGGGAATCAATATTGACCAGGACACCAGGGGACACAGTCCTGCTGTCTGTCTAATAGGGCCATGGAATGGCATCTCTGATATCTGAAAGGCTCCCAGTGCATCAAAAGAGAGACTTGTATGTCAGGCTCTCCCAAAGCAATTACAGAGAGTGAGGGACTTGTCTGAACACTGGTCACTGTTTAATGCAGAAAACATAATTTGTACACAGCAATATCGCGCAATCGTAAATGAGATTATGAGCATGTTCAGTGATGTTTCAGGGATGAATATTGACCTGAAGTCAACCCAAAGAGAAAGCAAATGGGTTCGCTTGCACAGAACGTGAGAAAATGAAAGGCACAGGAGAAGGTGGGATTCGTGGTTAGTGATGGGCTTGATAGTTACCAGAAAATAAAAGGAAGGATCAGAATTTGTGAATGTCATATTGTAACAAGGCAATACAGAAGTGCAGGGGAACTTGACAGTAGAAATAACTTAAAGTCTTTGTATGATAACGCATGAAGCATTCGGAATAAGGTAGACAGAGTGATGCCACAAATTAAGGTTCCCAAGGATTTTAAAATCATTAAAGTGACACAGGGCTCAGGAGAGGTTAATAAAGTTCCCAGAATAATGAATAGGACATAGATTATGGAAAGGGTCAGAAAATTAATTTTAGGCATAGTGCATAAGGGGACAACTATGAAAAGGAGGGCAGTCAATGCAGGACTGGGGGTGTTGTACCTGAATGCAGGGAGTATCCAAAATGAGGTAAATGAGATTGTAGCACAGATTGGAATTGGCAGGTATGATGTTTTGAGTATCACAGAGACGTGGCTGTAAGGGGTTGAGGGCTGGGAATGAAATACTCAAAGATGCACATCCGATTGACAGGTCATGCTGATGGACAGGTGGGGTGGGGTTACCTTATTGATAAGAAATGAAATAAGATCAATCACAAGAAGGGATTTAGAGTTGAAATGCATTCAATCTGTGTGGGTAGAGTTGAGGAGTTGCAAGGGAGAAAGAGCATGATGAGAACTTTGCACAGCTCCCCCCCCCCCAGCAGTCGTCAGGATATGAGGAAGAAAATAAATCAGGAGATAGAGAAGGATGTAATAAAGGCCCTGCTACAATAGTCATTAGGGACTTCAATATGCAGGTAGACTGGAAAATTAAGTTGTTTGGGGATGTCAAGCGAAGGAATTAATGGAATGTCTACGAGATGGTTTTTGGAGCAGCTTGTGGTAGAGTTCACTATGGAACAGGCAATTCTGGATTCGGTGATGTTTAATGAAGCAGACCTGATTAGGGAACTTAGGGTGAAGGAATCCCTTGCGGGCATTGACCGTAATATGACAGAATTCACCCTGCAGTTTGTGACAGAGAATCTGGAGTCAGATGTACCAGTAATGCAATTAACTTAAGGTAACTACAAAGACATGAGGGAGGAACTGGCCAGAGTTGATAAGAAGGGAAGCTGAGCATAAGAGAGAATGGAGCAGCGATGGCAGGAGTTTCTGGGGGTAATTTGGGAGGCAGAGCAGGAATTCAACCCAAGGAAGAAGAAAGATACTGAGTGGAGGCCAAGGCAACCATGGCTGATGAGGGAAGTCAGGGTCAGCATCAAAGCAAAAGAAAAAAACATGCAATGTGGTGGAGATTATTGGGAAGCCAGAGGATTGGGAAGCCTTTAAAAACAGCAGAGAGTAACTAAAGAAAAGTAAGGGTGGGTGTGTAAATTAAATGTAAGGGTATTTGAGCTAGTAACATAAAAGAATATTGCAGGAGGTTTTCTTTAGATATATGAAAGGCAAGAGGGAGTCAATAATAGAAATTGTACCACTGGAAAAGGCAGAAATAGTAATGGGGAACAAAGAAATGGTGGAAGAAGTGCATCGGTGCTTTAAACCAGCTTTCACAGTGGTGTGACAATGCTGCTCATTTCACAAGGTTGAGTTGTCCTTTGATTTTCTTTCAAGAGGGGTTGTAAAGGCAGAGGTTCCAATTTGTCTGGGTTAGGAACTTTGCTCATGGCTAACAGATACTGCCTAAGGCAACAGTCAGGGAAAAGGCTTTTAGGTTTTATATTAAATACTTGTCCAATAAAAGGAGAGTGGCCAGTTCTTCCAGTTTGCTGTTTTTGACAAACAGTCGGTTGGAAGCTCCTGGATAAAGAAAGCTGCTGGTGAGAAAGGTTCCCCAATTCAACATTTTCCAGTGGACTCACTGTCTGAAATTCCTCTCCTGTAAGAACCCCTGTGTTTATATTTACCTTTTTGCCAAGGCTGTTGCAGCAAATTGGAACAGCTCTTTGTCAAGTTACATTTTCTCATCAGTTGGGATTTCAAATAGTTAAGTTATTCTAAAGTCTGTTTTCTTTTGATTGTGTGTAAATAAATTCTCTTTTCCTTCAAGCTGAGTGGTTTGGCAAGTTGTATCAATCCTGGACTATCCAGGTTACATTTGCTTAACACAATTCGAAAAGGTAAGGTCTGGGCTGCATTCTCAAAATGTTTCGAAGGGTCTGGCCTGGTCCATAACAAAGTCATAGAGTCCTACAGCATGGAGACAGGCCATTTGGACCAAACTGGTCCATGCCAACCAAAATGTCCATTTACCCTAATCCTGCACTTGGCCCATATCCTTCTGAATCCTTTCCTTTGCTGTATTTGTCCAAATGTTTTTAAATGTTATTAATGTACCCACCTCAACCACTTCCACTGGCAGCTCATTCCATATGCGAACACCCCTCTGTGTAAAAAGGTTGCCTCTCAGGTTCCCTTTTATTCTTTCCCCTCTCACCTTAAACTGATGCGCTCTAGTCCATATTCGCAAACCCTGGGGAAAAGACCGAGTGAATTCACCCTATCCAAGCCTCTCATGATCTCATGAGGTCCTCCCTCAGTCTCCTACACTCTAAAAAAAAAAGTACTCTCCCTTTAACCAAAACCATTGAATCCTGGCAACATCCTTGCAAATTTCTTCTGCACTTTTTCCAGTTTAATAACATCCTTCCTGTAACAAGGTGACCAACACCGAACACAATATTCCAAGTGTGGCTTCACCAATGTCCTGTATAACTGCAACATAACTTCCCAATGTCTGTAGTCAATGCCCTGACTGATGAAGGGCACTGCAGAAAAAGCTCTCTTCTCTGGTCTATTTACTGTGACTCCATTTTCAGAGAACTGCTTACCTGAATTCTAAGGTCCCTCTGTTCCACTATATTCCTTAAGGCCCTATCATTCACCATGAAACTCCTACCTTCCTTTAAATTTCCAAAATACAAGACCTCACATTTATATGTATTAAACTCTATTTGTCATTTCTCGGCCCACTTCCCCAGCTGAGCAAAGTCCTGCTGCAATTTCTGATAACTGTCCACAGTGCTGCTTATTTGAGTGTCATCAGCAAACTCACTAACCATGCCTTGTACATTCTCATCCAAAACATTGATATAGATAACAAACAGCAATGGGCCCAGCACTGACCCCGAGGCACTCCACTAGTCACAGGCCTCCAGTATAATAAGCATCCTTCCCCTATTACCCTGTGCTTTCTACCATCAAGCCAATCGTGTATCCAATTTGCCAGGTAATCTTGGATTCCATGCAATCTAACCTTCCACAACAGCCTACCATGTGGAACCTTATCAAAGGCCTCACTGAAATCTGTATAGACCACGTCTGCCATCCTGCCCTCATCAACCTTCCTGGTCAATTCATCAAAGTACCTTAACAAATTTGTGAGGCATATTCTCCCACTCACAAAGTCATGCTGACAACTCCTAATCAAATCCACTCGTTCCAAATGCATGTGTATCTTATCTTATCAAACAATTTACCCTCCACAAATGTTAAGCTTATAATTCCCAGGCTTTTGTTTTGCAGCCCTTTTTGAACAATGGCACAGTCTTCGCTATCCTCCAGTCTTCTGGGACCTCACCTGTGGCTAACCATGATACTAAAATATCAGCCAACACACCTGACCTTCAAGAGAGTTGGGAGCAGAAGTGAGTGGGGAGGGCATCACTAAGGTGGAGGGGTTGAGGCAGCTGAAAGGTCTGAAGGTGGATAAATCATTCAGACCCGATGGACTACACCGCAGAGTTCTGATGGAGATAGCTAAGGTAATTGTAGGGCCATTGGCTGTGATCTTTCAGAAATCACTGGAGTCAGGGGTGGTCCCAGAAGACTGGAAAATAGTGAATGTAACATCCCAGTTTAAGAAAGGAGGGAGGCAGAGATGGGACATTATAAACTGGTTAGCCTGACCTCGGTCATTGGTAAGATTTTAGAGGTCTACTTAAGGGTGAGATTGCAGGTATTTGGAATCTCACCCTTAAGCCTGGTAAAATTGCAGCCTGGTAAAATTGGGCTGAGTCAGCACAGCTTCATCAAAGGGAGGCATGCCTGACAAATCTGTTAGAAATCTTTGAGGAGGTAACAAGTGAGTTAGACAAAGGAGAGCCAGTGGATGTGATCCATTTGGATTTCCACAAGGCCTTTGACAGGGTACAATAAAGGAGACTGCTAAGTCAAATCAGAGCCCATGTTGTCAGGAGCAAGGCACTGTGGTGGGTAGAGGATTGGCTGACCGGCACAAAGGCGAGAGTAGGGACAAAGGGATTTTTTTCTGGATGGCAATTGGTGCTTTGTGGTGTTCTGCAGGGATCTGTGTTGGGACCACAACTATTATCTATTACCACAACTATTACCACATTATGTATTAACAATCTGGATAAGGAACTGAAGATATTGTTCATATGTTTGTAGATGACGCAAAAATTGGTGAAAGGACAGGTGGAGTTGAGGAAGTGGGGGAGATTGCAGAAGGACTTGGTCAGGCTAGGAGAATGTGCAAAGAAGTGGCAGGTGGAGTACAGTGTGGGAACTTGTGAGGCTAGATACTTTGGTGGGAAGAATAGAGGCACAGACTGTTTTCTAAGTGAGGAAAGATTTCAGAAATCTGAAGCACAAAGAGAATTGGGAGTCCTTGCTCAGGTTTCTCTGAAGGTTAACGTGCAGGTTCACCATTGGCAGTTTGAAAGGCAATTACAATGTTAGCATTAACTTTAACGTCAGAGGTGTACTGCTGAGTTTGTATAAGTCTCTGATCAGAACTCATTTGGAATTTTGGGCCCCTTATTAAGGAAGGATGTGCTGTCATTGGAGAGGGTCCAGAGGAAAAAGTGAGAAAGAATAAGAATGATCCTGGGAATGAAGGGGGTGTCATATAAAGAGTGGTTGAGGATTCTGGATCTGTATACAATTGTGTTTAGAAAGATGATGGGGGAATCTTATTGAAACTACAGAATTTGAGAGGCCTGGAGAACATGGAGAAGGTGTTTCCACGAGTAGAAGAAACTAGGGCCCGAAGGCACAGCCTCAGAGTGAAGAATGATCCGTCAGAACTGAGATAAGGAGGCATTTCTTCAGCCACAGGGTGGTGAATCTGCGGAACTCATTGTCACAGAGGTCTATGGAGGGCACGGTGTTGAGAGTATTTAAAACAGAGACAGATACGTTCTTGATCAGTAAGGAAATTAAAAGTTAAAAGGAGAATGCAGGAGAATGGGGTTGAGGAACACATCACACAAGATCAAATGGCAGAGCAGACTCTATTCTGACTGGCCCAATTCTGCTCCTATATCTTAAGTCTTTTGGGTTTATGTAGAGGTTCCTTGAAACCCTGGAAAACTGGAAGTACGGTCACTTAGTGGTTAGCCCTGCTGCCTCACAGCGCTATGGACCCAGGTTTGATTCTAGCCTCGGGCAACTGTCTGTGTGGAGTTTGCACCTTTTCCCCGTATCTGCGTGGGTTTCCTCCGGGTGCTCTGGTTTCCTCCCACAGTCCAAAGCTGTGCAGGTTCGGTGAATTGGCCATACTAAATTGCTCATAGTGTAGGTTAGGTACATTAGTCAGGTGTAAATGTAGGTTAAAAAGGTAGGGGAATGGGTCTGGGTGGGTTACTGTTCGGAGGGTCAGTGTGGACTTGTTGGACCAAATGGCCTGTTTCCATATTGTAGGAATTCTATGATTCTATGGACATTGAAAGTACTGGATTGTGAGCCCTGCTGTTGCTGTTTCTCAAAAGAACTTTGACAAAAGATAATCAGGGAGTGGTGAGGGTGTGCATCAGGTTGCATGAGGGAACTGCTTGTCCTGCTTCCTGGAATACCATGAGCACAGGAAGTGTGGTCAATGACTGTAGTTGGAACTCTGGGTTTCGGAGCTTGAGCAGCAGCTGGTGTCAGTGCGGAGCGTCCGTGAGGCTGAGAGCTCAGTGGAGAGCACGTTTCTAGATGTGGTCACGCTGCAGCTTCAGAGTATGCAGGGAGAGAGGGAATGGGGGTGCAGCAGACAGTCCAAAAGGATCAGGCAGCTAGTACAGGAATCCCCTGAGTGCATCCCACTCTCCAACCAGGATTCAGTTTGGAATCCTGATCAGAATGATGGTTCATCTGGGGAGTGCAGCCGGAGCCAAGTCCCTGGCACCACGAGGGGCTCAGCTGTACAGGGGAGCACAAGGAAGACTGGAAGAGCGAGAGTGAGAGGATATTCAAGAGTGAGGGCACTCGATAGGTGTTTCTGTAGCTGCAGATGGGAATCCAGGATGGTGTGTTGTCTCCCTGGTGCTAGGGTCAAGGCTGTCACTGAGCAGCTGCAGAGCACCCTGAGGGGAGAGGGGGAACAGGCAGCAGTGGTGGTCCACATCGGTCCCAGTGACAGAGGGAGAAAAGGGATGTAGTCTTGCAGTCAGAATTTAGGAATTCCAGAGGGAATTAGCAGCAGGAGCTCAAAAGTAGGAATCTCCAAGATTACCCCCAGTGCCCCACGCAAGTGAGAATAGAAAGAGGAGGATAGCACAGGTGACTGTGGAACTGAAAAGACAGTCCAGGAGGAAGGGCTTTCGATTATGTTAACATTGGGACTGGCTTTGGGGGGAGATGGACATGGACAGACCAGACGGGTTGCTCCTGAACAGACCTGGGACTGAGTTCCTTTGGGGTGATTTACTAGTGCTGCTGAAGAGGGTTTAAACTAACTTGGCTGGGCTGTGGGAGCCAAGAGGTAATACCAGAGAGGAACACAGAGGTGCACAGAATCCTGGGAGAGATAGATAGCACCAGAATAAGGAATAGAACTTCTGACCCAGTTTCAGAGTGAGGGAGAGAAAGTAATAAATTCTAAATCAGGGTCACTGTGTAAGGATGGGACAGCACGGAGTGTTGGGAATAAGACTGGGAAGGTACAGCCACAGAGTGTTAAGTGGAAATCTGATGTGTGTCTCTCACATAGGAAGATAAGATAATAAGAACATGAGAAATAGGAGCAGGAGTGGGCTATCTGACCCATCGAGGATGAGGGATGTTAGTTATGAAGATAGACTGAAGAAGTTGGGGCTGTCTTCATTGGAGAAGAGAAGGCGGAGAGGAGATTTGATCGAGAAATCAGGAGGGGTCTGAACAGAGTAAACCAGGAGAAAATGTTCCCACCTGAGAAAGAACTGAGAGGGAGAGGCCATGGATTGAAAATAATTGGTAAAAGAAACAAAAGTGAGACGAGGGAAAACATTTTCAGCCAGTGGGTGGTTAAGGTGTGGAATGCACTGCCTGAGAGTGTGGTGGAGGCAGCTTCAATTGAAACATTCTGAAAGGAATGAGACTGTTATTTGAAAAGGAACAATGTGCAGGGTGACAGGGAGAAGGCAGGAGAATGACACTCAGTGAATTGCTCATTCAGAGAGCCAGTACAGACAGGATGGGCGGAACGGCCTCCTTGTGCACTGTAACAACTCTGTGATTGTGTGATTGAGCAGAGTTAAAGCTGGGGGAGGTGGGAACTCGGTGTCTCACTGTGCTGCTGCTGCTGCTGCTGCTGAGGTCAGTGAGATCAGAGACTGGGACAGGGAGCCAGAGCTCACATCAAACTCTGCCCGTGTCCGTCACACTGAGACTGGCAGGAGGCTACTCAATGATTTCACTCCATGCTGCAGGAATGGGACCACAGGCTGCAAATGGACAGAGCTCCTCCACACGGTGAGTAAAACTTACTGACTTATATCTTGCTGCTTAACGTGGGGCAATGGAACTAAAGAGATACAGCTGGACACCCTGTTAGACACAGTGCTCCTTAATCAACCATTTCATTCACTGCAGCTCCCCACTAACACCTGCAGCAATTCAGCATTTGTGATTTAGAAAGTTTCAGTATTGAAAGGGTTATTAAGGGAGGATTGAGGTTTACTTACTCAGTCTGAGCTTGGTTCCTTTACCGAATGTCGAGGGTAGCTGTAATCCTGCATATAGTAATAGTCAGCGACATCCTCATTCTGAACGTTGCTGATTGTCAGGGTGAAACTGGTCCCTGATCCACTGCCGGTGAATCGATCGGAGACTCCTGTAAATCGATTTGTTGCAGCATAGATCAGGAGAGAGGGTTTCTGACCTTCTCGCTGCTGGTACCAAGCAAGGTAGCTGCTAATGCTTTGACTGGCCGTACAGGTGATGGTTTCAGTGTGGCCCAGTCCCACTGATAGCACCGGGGGAGACTGGTTCATGATGATGTCCCCACTGATACCTGAGGGGTCAGAGAGAAACACATTGAAGTCAGAACTGTCACAGAATGAGCTGGTCAAATGAGAGATTGTTGGAGACACTGAGCATTCCTCTGGTTTCGCATTTTCCCTTCAATCACAAGTCAGTGGAATTGGAGTGAAATGGAGAGCAGCTAAAGATTCAAGGTGGAAGGAGAGAGATTTGTACCTGTGATACAGAATGCCAGGGGCCAGATCAGCTCGATGTGTGAAATCATGGTGTGTACTCCTGTCCCTGTGCCTGGTTCCTGATAAACTCTCCCTTCACTGGGCTCTACTTTATAAAGCTGCAGCCTGTGAGAATCTGACTGGGTGTTCCTCAGTATGTAAATTGCATCAGGCAGAGAGAGCCACGTCAGCCCCTCACACTTCCTCTTCTCTCTCTCTCTTTGTCTCAGAGAGTCATTGATGTGAACAGCACTGAATGAGGCCATTTGGCCCATTGTATCTGTGCTAAATATAGATTTGATGACACTAATCCCATCCTCCAGCTCTTGGCCCATTACCCTGGAGGCTACAGCAACACAAGGGGATATCTAAACACTGCTCCAATGTCACGAGAGTTTGTGGGTCAACCAGCCTTTCAGGCAGTGAGTTCCCGACTCCCACCACCCTCTGGGTGAAAACATTCCTCCTCAACTCTCCTCTCACTCTCCAACTCGACTGGGCCTGGACTCACTCGAGTTTAGAAGGATGAGACGGGATCTGATTGAAACATATAAAATTCTAACAGGCCCGGGCAGGGAGGAGGTTTCCCCTGGTTGGGGAGTCTGGAACCAGGGGATGCAGTCTCAGGGAGATATGAGGACTGAGATGAGGAAACTTTTTTTTCACTCAGAGGATGGTCAAACTGATGAATTCTCCACCACAAATGGCTGTGGAGGATAAGGAACTGAATATGTTCTAAAAAAAATAGAGAGATAGTTGTTTTGCATTTTAACAGCATGAAGGAAATGGGGAGAAAGCAGGAACATAGCATTGAGAGAGAGGGTCAGCTATGATCATACTGAATGACACACAAGACTCAAAGGGCCGAATGGCCTGCTCCTGCTCCAAGTTTCTATGTATCCATATCTGTGTTACCTTCAATCTCTGTCCCTGGTTACTGAGCCCTTTACTCGTGTATAAAGTGCCTTCCTGTGCAACATATCACTGCCATTAATTATCTTATACCTCTCTATCAGGTCCCTCTCAACCTTCAATGCTCCAAGGAAAACAATCCCAACCTTTCCAATCTTTCCTCATAGCTGACCCTCCATCCCAGGCAGCATCCTGGGAAATCTCCTCTGCTCCCTCTCAAGTACAATCACATCCTTCCCAGAATGTGGTGACCAGGACCCCTCTCTCTCTTTTCCCCTTTCTGTCTCACATCTGCTACTTTGATCTCTCTATATCTATCTCTCTCTCCCACTGTTAATCTCTCTCATATTCTCTCTCTCTCACTCTGTCTCACAGCCACTCTCTCCAACTCACTCACGCTTCCTCACTCTGTCTCATAATCTTTCCCCATCTCTCACTGTCTCCGTCACTCGCTCCATCTCTCACTTCAATTGAAAGCCTCCAAATGTTATCTACCCCTCTCTATTTCTCCCTCTGTCTCTCCCTCCTTCTCCGCATCCCAATCGACCTCTATTTCTCTCTCTCTGTCTCGCTTCTCTCTCTTTCTCACAGTGTCCCAGGTGGTGACAGTTGAATTCAGGATAAATCTCTCTCTCTCTGCTCTGCCCCACTAATGGATATTAACCCTTGACCCCAGAAGCATGTCTTCTCCTGGAGTAAAGGCCCATTTCCACATTGACCAGGTTTTGGTATCTCTCAGGAAGATGGACAGATTCTTGTTAAATGAATGGCAGTTTTGAGCTGTTGGCCTATTCTCACTGGGGACTGGTTTGTACACAAACCTCATTCCATGAAGGTTCAGCAGAGAGAGGAGATCCTCAGGCCATCAGTGCGAGCTGGAGGGACAGGACAGGCTCTGACCCACTGACCCATCCTGTCCATTCACAATATGTTCCAATCCCTTCCCCTGTCTTTCCCCTTCCATGACCAGTCTCTGAGTCAGGGTGTTTTACTGGAATGAGGGCTGGACCATCACACATTTACAACAGAAAGGAACTGAACCCCACACCCACCATGGTGTCCACAATGCACTGGACTCTCCAACAGAGTCCAGTAAACATGGACGTCAGTTCACGAGAGTGCCCCATGGAGAGACATGGGCCTCCTTCCCACTAAAGCTCCCAATAGAGACCAGTAAACATGGGCATCGTTCCTGCTTGAGCCTCCGATAAAGACCAGTAAATGTTGGCCTCCTTCCTAATGGACTCTCCAAAGGAGACCAGTAAACATGGACCTCCTTCTGACTGGATACTCCAAGAAGACCAGTAAATGTGGGCCTCATATTCACTTGTCCTTCTAATGGAGACAAGTGGATAGTTGAGTTTTTGAAGAAATAGATAGATTAAGATAGATCAGTACACATCGTCGACATGGACTTTAGCAAGGCCTTAGTCAAGGTTCCCCATTGTAGACTGCTTAGTAAGATTATATCACAGAGGATCCAGGGAGAGCTAACCAATTGGATATGAAATGGGCCTGACGGTAGGAGGCAGAGGCTGGTGAGAGAGGGTTGTTCTTCAGACTGGAGGCCAGTGACCAGCCATCTGCCACATGAATCGATCCTGGATCTACTGTTGTTCATCATTTATATGAACAATTTGGATGAGAAAATAGCAGAAATGGTCAGTAAGTTTGTGGCTGACATTAAAATTGTTGGCATAATGGACAGGGAAGAAGGTTATCCAAGAGTGCAATGTCATCTTCATCAACTGGGCCAGTGGGTCAATAAATCCAGATGGAGCTTAATTTCGATAAATGGAAGGAGTTGCATTTTGGTAAGACCAACTATGGCAGGAATTACACAATTAATGGTAGAGCCATGGGGAGTGTTGTTGAACAGAGAGACCGAGGGGTACAGGTGCATGGTTCCTTGAAAGTGGTGTCACAGGTAGACAGGGTGGCGAAGAAGGTATTTGGCACGCTCACCTTCACTGGTCAAAGCAGGGAGTACAGGAGCTGGGACATCATGTTACAGCTGTACAAGGCATTGGGAAGGCCACATTTGGACACTGTGTACATTTCTGCTCACCCTGCTATAGGAAGGAAGTTATTACACTGGTTTGGATAAAAGAAAGATTAACAGGGATGTTAGCAAGGTTGGTGAGTTTGAATTATAAGGCGAAGATGGACAGGCCGAGAGATTTTTCCAGTGAATGCAGGAGATTGAGGGGTGACCTTAGAGAGGTTTATAGAATCATTAGGGCCATAGATAAGGTGAATAGCCAAAGTTTTTTTTCCCCAGGGTAGGAGAGTCCAGTACGAGAAGGAATAGGTTTAAGTTGAGAGGGGAAAGAATTAGAAGGGACCTGAGAGACAACCTTTTGACACAGAGGTTGGTGTGTGTGTGCAATGAGCTGCCAGAGGAAGTGGTAGAGAGGAGTACAATTACTACATTTCAATGACATTTTTACAGGAACATGGATAGGAAGGATTTAGAGAGGATTGGGCCAAACACAGGCAAATGGGACTAGTTCAGTTTTGGAAACTTGGTCAGCATGGATGAGTAGAGCTGAAGGGCTTGATGCCATGCTGTAAACCTCTATGACTCTATGATGATGTAAACATGGGGCACCTTCCCATAGGACCAATAAACAGTAAACATGGGCCTCCTTCCCACTGGACTGTCCAGTACCTGAGCTGCAAACCCCAAATCCTGTCCATCACGTAGGTCTCTTATTTCAATCTGAACAACATTGTTTGTCTCCGCACTACCTCAGCCTCTTGACCACAGAAACCCCAATTCCTGCTCGTCCCACCTCCTGACTCGATGATTTCAATGTCCTCTCCCAGCTTCCTGAAGCCACATTCCATAAACCCCAACTTGTCTGATATGGAGTGGTCCCTTCCCTGTTTTACAACTACAGTTGCTCCAGAATCTGACCTCACAGCCAGCCAATTGCCTCCATGGCCTCCCTCCTCCCTCACTCTGTGTCCTACTGTAGACTCACATTCCCTCCCTCCCCCTTCCACCTTCTGTCTTTGGTCTCCTGCCCATTGCTGCTTCCTTCATCCCACCATTGACAGCAGAGCCTTCAGACCCCTACAGCATGCTCTCTGACCTCCTGCCCCTCATCCCCCCCACCTCTCATTGTTTGTGCTATTGAATATGCTGTTCAGTTCCATCACTTTTGGTTCACTGTTCCCTTGCCATTGATTTGCTGATTTATTCTCGTTCATCTAGTCTGGCGTGTTCCCTGAGTTGGTTCAAGAGTGTTTTGCTTGAGAAAACACTTCTGTGAACTGGTTTGTCTGTTTCTCCAAGTCTTTGTGTAAATGTGAGACTAAGTGTGTAAATGCTGTCATTTCATGGAGCAATCCACTCCCTCCCCTACTCGACCCCCAGGGCCTTGCAGGTTTATTTCCATCAAGAGCCCATCCAGTCTGCCATTGCAATCAATGAGTGTCTTCACCTGCCTCACCTGAATGGGCACTGATTTCCACGTCATCACCAATTGCTGCTAAAAAAAACATTCTTCCTGAGATTCCGTATCTCTTGCCCAACAAAATGTAAGGTATTCTCAATGTGAAGATGGGATTTTGTCTCCCCACGGACCGTGCAGTGGTCACCCTTACTGATACTGTCATGGACAGACACACCAGCAGCAGGCAGATTGGTGAGGGTGATAGTGAGTATGTTTTTCCCTATTGTTGGTGCCCTCACCACCTGCCCAGGTCCAGTCTAGCAACTGAATCAGGTGGAATTTGACCACCTTGCTCAGTAGTGATGCTTCTGAGCAGCTCTTGATGGTGGACTTTGAAGTCCCTTACTCAGGGTATATCCTGCATCATTCCCACACTCAGTGCTCCCTCCAAGTGTTGTTCAACATGGAAGAGGACTGACTGCTCAGTTGAGGTTGGAGGGGAGTGCGGTGCTATGTGGTAATCAGCAGGAGGTTTCCTTCTCCATGTTTGACCTGCTGTCATGAGGCTTCATGGGTTCCATAATTAATGGTGAGGACTCCCAGGGTAACTCCCTTCTGACTGTACACACAGTCAGGTGTTGCCTCCCCTGCTTGGTCTCTCCTGCCAGTTAAAAACTGAATGAGGGAACAATTCTGTGCAGGTTTCACAGCTTGGAGACATAGCTGCTGCTGGATTCTGTTTCTGATCTCTGAGCGCAGGCGTGTGTTTTTGTGAGAGAGTGACTGTCCTTTTTTCCATCACTGTGCTGTTTCTGAAAAGAAAAATCCCAGAACCAGCCTCCTGTGCTGTCAGATTCCAGGGAGTGCAGACAGTTCACAGTTTTCTCCTGTCTCAGTCACAAACATCCAGCTGCTCTGAGCTCCTTCTTTCACTTTCTCTCTTGGTGAAGTTTCAACCTTGCGATCTGACAGTCTTTGCAGTTATTTTTTACACTGGGGCTTTCTGCTGTGGTCAGAATCTCTAATAATAAGTGTCCAATCAGTGACAATCACAGCAGCTAAGAGCAGTCAGGACTGAGGAGCCAGGCTCACTGTGAAACACATTGAGAAGATCAAAGCCATCCCCTTCAGATCCTGGTTTAAACTCCATCCCTCTCCCTGAGCACTATCTGCTGCTCAACCAGACTCTTTACAAACTTGGCCTCATCTTTGAGGCTGATCTGAGCCCCATATCCTCCACATCACAAAGATCAGCCATTGAAAATCTCTGTCATGTCCATGGGACTCCAAACATGACCATACTAATGTTGTGCTTACACACATCACAGCCACTGCCCTCCGTAACCTTCAGCTCATCCCAAATTCTGCTGCCCATATCCAAACTCGCACCAAATCCCATTCCCCCAACCCCCTGTACCCTGTGCCTACATTGGCTCCTGGTCCAGCAACACCTCAATTTTCAAATTCTCATCCTTGTTCTCAAGTCCCTCCCTGTCCTCCACGTCCCTATCTCTGTAACCTCCTCCAAACTGCCTCACTCAGTTTGTGATGAACAATCTTGGATATGTGGCTGTCTATTCCTTCATCCAAGTCATTTAGAAATATCATGAAATGCTGAGGTTCCAGCCCAGTTCCCTGGGGATACCACTATCCACATTTTAGTCATTGGAGAACACACACATTATCCCTCCTCTCTGTCTCCTACCTCCAAACTAATTCCTGACCAAAGATAAATACTTTTCTCTAACTGGCAAGAATGGGAGAAAGCAGAGGGGCATAGTGGAAGGATACTTGTCAGACTGGAGGCCTGTGTCTAGTGGAGTGCCTCAGGATTGATGCTGGGCCCATTACTGTTTGTTATCAATATCAATGATTTAGAAGACATTACAATAGCCGGTATTGTGGACAATGAGGAAGGTTATCAGATATTGCAGCAGGACCTTGTTCAGCTGTGGAAGTGGGAAAAGAAATGATAAATTGAGTTTAATGTAGATAAGTATGAGGTCTTGCATTTTGGGAAGTTAAATCAAGGTAGGAGTTTCATGGTGAATGGTAAGGCCTTAAGGACTGTAGTGGAACAGTGGGATCTCAGAGTTCAGGTGCACAGTTCTCTGAAAGTTGAGTCACAGTTAGACAGGGCAGTGAAGCAGGCTTTTGGCACACTGGCCGTTATCAGTCAGGGCACTGGGTGTAGAAGTTGGGAAGTTATGTTTCAATTGTACATGATGTTAGTGAGGCTGCACTTGGAGTATTGTGTTCAGTTTTGGTCACCTTGTTATATGAAGGATATTATTAAACTGGAAAGAATGCAGAATAAATTTACAAGGATGTTGCCAGGTTTCAACATCTGAGCTTTTGGGTGAGGTTGGACAAGCTAGGACATTTTTCTTAAGAGTGTTGGAGACTAAAGGGGAATCTTTTAGAAGTGTATAAGAGCTTGAGAGACATGGATAGGGTGAATGTACTCAGTCTTTGTCCCAGGGTTGGGGAATAAAGGACTAGAGGGCATCAGTTGAAGGTTAGAATAAACGGGAACCTGAGGGGCAACATTTTTACACAGAGGGTGGTACTCATATGGAATGAGCTGCCAGTGGAAGTGATTGAGGCGGGTACATTAACAACATTTAAAAGGCATTTGGACAAATACATAGATAGTATGTAATTTGAAGGATATGGGCCAAGTGCAGGGAAATGGGGTTGGTGTGGATGGACACTTTGGTCAGCACGGTCCAGTTTGGGTCAAAGGGCCTGTCTCTGTGCTGTAGGACTCGATGACTCTATGACTCTATGATTCCATATGTTTCCATGTTTATGAACAGTCTCTCAAACATAGAAACAAAGGAACTAGGAGCAGGAGCAGGCCATTCAGCCCTTCGAGTGGGCTCTGCCAGTCAATATGACTATGGCTGATAATCCAACTTAGTCCCTGTTCCCACTTTTTCTCCATAACCTTTAATCCCTTTAGTCCTAAGGTCTATACCTGTCGCCTTCTTGAAAACATTTAATGTTTTGGGCTCGACTGCTTTCTGTGACAGAATATTCCACTAGCTTCCCACTCTCTGGCTAAAGAAATGTCTCCTCATCGCAGTCCGAAATGGCCTTTCCCTTTTCTTTAAACTGTAATTCCTGGTTCTGGACTCTCCAGTCATCAGGAACATAATTCCTGTATTTTCCGGTCTTGTCCTGTTAGGATTTTACTGGTTTCAATGTGATTCCTCTCAAATTTCTAAACTCCAGTGAATATAGTCCTAACTGATCCAGTTTCTCATCAGATCTATGTGCTGTCATCCCAGGAATCTGTCTGGTAAACCTTTGCTGCCCTCCCCCCACAGCCAGAACAGCCTTCCTCAGATAAGGAGACCAAAACTGCACACAACAGAATCATAAAATCACACAGTACAGAAGAGGCCCTTCAGCCCATTAACTGTGTACCAGCCAAACTACACTAAACCTACACCAGTCCCACTTTCCAACATGAGGCCCATAGCTTGAATGTTAAGATATTTAAACTGCTCACCCAAGTACTTTTTAAAGTTTGTGTGGTTTCCCACCTCAACTACCCTCCCAGGCTGTGCATTCCAGACCCCCACCACACTCTGGGTAAAAAACACTTTCCTCAAACATCTTGAAACCTCCTATCTTTGACATTGAATGTGAGCCAACTTGTTATTGACCTTTCCAAGAAGGAGGACAGCTGCTTTCTCTCCATCCTGTCCATTCCCCTCATAACCTTATACACCTCGATCAGGTCCCCCCTCCACCTTCTCTGCTCTGAAGAAAACAACTCAAACTGATCCAATTTCTCTTCATCACTGAGAGATTCCATCCCATGCAACATCCTGGTGATTCTCCTCTGTACTCCATCCAGTGCAATCACATCCTTCCTACAGTGTGGTGACCTGAACTGCACACAGTACTCCAGCTGTGGCCTAACCAATGTTCTGCTTAACTGCAACATCTCCTCATGCTTTTATAACCAATACCTGACATGACAAAGGCAAGTGTCCCCTATGCCTTCATAACTGCTCTGTTAACCTGTCTTGCCACATTCAGGGATCAGTGGACAAGCACCCCAAGATCACTCTGTTCCTTTGAGTTTCCTCAGTTCAAAGAACAAAGACCAACGAAAATTACAGCACAAGAACTGGCCCTTCGGCCCTACTAGCCTGCACTGGTCCATATCCTCCATCTAAACCTGTCATCAATTTTCCAAGGCTCTGTCTCCCTTTGCTCCCTGCCCATCCATGTACCTATCTAGATATATCTTAAATGATGCTATTGTGCCTGCCTCTACCACCTCCACTGGCAATGTGTTCCAGGACCAATCACTCTCTGTGTGAAGAACTTTCCACACATATTTCCCTTAAATGTTTCCACTCTCACCTTGAACTCATGACCCCGAGTAATTGAGTCCCCCACTCTGGGAAAAAGCTTCTTGCTATCCACCCTGTCTATACCTCTCATGATTTTGTAGACCCCAATCAGGTCCCCCCTCAACGTTCGACTTTCTAATGAAAATAATCCTAATCTACTAAACCTCTCTTCATAGCTAGTGCCCTCCATACCAGGCGATATCCTGGTGAACCTCCTCTGCACCCTCTCCAAAGCATCCACATCCTTCTGCTAATGTGGCAACCAGAACTGTATGCAGTATTCCAAATGTGGCCAAGCCAAAGTCTGATATAATTCTAATATGACATGCCAACTCTTGTACTGAACACCACGTCTGGTGAAGGAAGGTATGCCATATGCTTTCTTGACCACTCTATCGACCTGTGTTGCCACCTCCAGGGTACAATGGACCTGAACACACAGGTCTCTCTGGTCATCAATTTTCCCAGGGCGTTCCATTCACCGTACAGTTTACTCCAGATTTGGATCTTCCAAAATTCATCAGATCACATTTGCCTGGTTTGAACTCCATCCGTCCGTTTCTCTGCCCAACTCTCCAATCTATCTATATTCTGCTGCATTCTCTGACAGTCCCCTTCACTATCTGCTACTCCACCAATATTAGTGTCATCTGCAAACTTGCTAATCAGACCACCTATACCTTCCTCCAGATCATTTATGTATATCACAAACAAGTGCGGTACAAGCACAGATTCCTGTTCTCCATTTTGAGAAACTCCTTCCACTACTACTGTCTGTCTTCTGTTGCCCAGCCTGTTCTCCATCTAGTGAGTACACTCTGGACCCCATGCGACTTTAATTTCTTTATCAGGCTACCATGGGGAAATTTATCAAACACATTCCTGAAATCCATGTGTATGACATCCACAACCCTTCCCTCATCAATCAACTTCATTACTTCTTCAAAACATTCGATAAAGTTGGTAAGACATGACATTCCCTGCACAAATTCATGCTGCCTATAACTGATAAGTCAATTTTCTTCCAAATGTAAATAGATCTTACCCCTCAGTATCTTCTCCAGCAGCTTCCCTACCACTACATCAGGCTCACTGGTTGATAGTTACCTGGATTATCCTGGCTACCCTTCTTAAACATTAGCAATTCTCCAGTCCTCTGGGATCTCATCCATGTTCAAGGTTGCTGCAAAGATATCGATTAAGGACCCAGCTATTTACTCTCTCGTTTCCCTCAGTAAGCTGGGATCGATCCTATCCCAACCTGGGGACTTGTCCACCTTGATGCCTTTTAAAATACCCAACACTTCCTCCCTCCTTAAACCAACTTGACCTAGAGTAATCAAACATCTATCCCCAACTTCAACATCTGTCACTTCCCTCTCCTTGGTGAATACCGACGTAAAGCACTCATTAAGAATCTCATCCATTTTCTCTGACTCCCCACATAACTTTCCTCCTTTGTCCTTGAGTGGGCCAACCCTTTCTCTAGTCACCCTCTTGCTCCTTATATATGAATAAAAGGATTTGGGATTTTCCTTAATCCTGTTTGTTAATGATATTTCGTGACCCCTTTTAGCCCTTTTAATTCCTCATTTCAGATTGGTCCTACTTTCACAATATTCTTCCAAAGCTTTGTCTGTTTTCAACTACCGAGACCTTATGTATGCATCCTTTTTCCTCTTAGCTAGTCTCACAATTTCATCTGTCATTCAGTATTTCCTAATGCTGCCATTTCAATCCTTTATTTTCACAGGGACATGCCTGTCCTGACTCTAGTCAACCTCTCTTTAAAAGCCTCCCACATATCAAATATGGATTTCCCTTCAAACAGCTGCTCTTAATCCACATTCCCCAGATCCTGCCAAATTTTGGTATATTTGGACTTCCCCCAACTTAGCTGTCTTCCTTTCGGACCACTCTCGTCTTTGTCCATGAGCATTCTAAAACTTATGGAATTATGGTCACTGTTACCAAAATAATCCCCTACTGAAATTTCAACTACCGGCCGGGCTTATTCCCCAATACCAGGTCCTGTATGGTCCCTTCCTGAGTTAGACTATTTCCACATTACTCTGTAAAATCCTCCTGGATGCTCCTTACAAATTCTGCTCCATCTTAACTTCTAACATTAAGTGAATCCAAGTCAATGTTGGGAAAATTAAAATCTTCCATCACCACCACTTTGTTACTCCTACATCTTTCCATAATTTGTTTACATATTTGTACCTCTATCCCACGTTCACTGTTAGGAGGCTTGTAGGATAGCACCAACATTGTTACTGCACCCTTCCTATTTCTGAGCTCTGCCCATATTGCCCCACTGCTCGGGTCCTCCATAGTGCCCTCCTTCAGCACAGCTGTGATATCCTCTCTGACCAGTAATGCAACTCCTCCATCCCTTTTACCTCTTTATCCACCTGATGCATCTATATCCTGGGATATTTAGTTGCCAATCTTGCCCTTCCCTCAACCAAGTCACAGTAATAGCAATAACATCATACTCCCAGATACTAATCCAAGTCCTAAATTCCTCTGCCTTACCTACTATACTTGTCACATTAAAACAAATGCACCTCAGACCATCTGTCCCTTTGCGTTCATCATCTGCTCCCTACCTACTCTTAACCTTAGTCACGCTGACTTCAATATCCAGTTCCTTACAGGCTTTAGTTACTCCCTCCTTATTGTCCACTAACCTCCTCAGTTGGTTCCCATCCCTCTGCTACACTATTTTGAACCCTCCCCAAAAGCGTGATCAAACACATCCCACAGGACATTGGTTCCAGTCCTGCCCAGGTGTAGACCGCTAGATTTGTAATTGTCCCACCTCTCCAGGAACCAGTCCCAATTCCTAAAAATCTGAACCCCTCCCTCCTGTACCATCTCTCAAGCCACGCATTCAGCCTGCCTATATTTTCATTTCGACTCAGATCCCTCCAAACCCTTCCTATTCATATACCCATCCAGATACCTTTTAAATGTTGCAACTGTACTAGCCTCCACCACTTCCTCTGGCAACCCATTCCACACTCGCACCACCCTGTGTGTGAAAAAGTTGCTCCTCAAGTCTCTTTTATATCTTTCCCCTCTTACCCTAAACCTATGCCCTCTAGTACTGGACTCCACCACCCCAGGGAAAAGACTTGGTCTCTTTGCCCTATCCATGCCCCTCATGATTTTATAAATCTCTGTAAGGTTACTCCTCAGCCTCCGACACTCCAGGGAAAACATCCCCAGCCTATTTAACCTCTCCCTATAGCTTAAATCCTCCAACCCTGGTAACATCCTTGTAAATCTTTTCTGAACCCTTTCAAGTTTCACAACAACTTTCTGATAGGAAGGAGACCAGAATTGAATGCAATACTCCAAAAGTGGCCTCGGTGACCTCCCAACTCCTATACTCAATACTCTGACCAATAAAGGAAAGCATACCGAATGTCTTTTTCATTATCCTATCTACCTACGACTCTATTTTTAAGGAGCTATGAACCTGCACTCCAAGGTCTCTTTGTTCAGCAACACTCCCGAAGACCTTACCATTAAGTGTATAAGTCCTGCTAAGATTTGCTTTCCCAACTGCAGCACCTTGCATTTATCTAAATTAGACTCCATCTGCCATTCCTCAGCCCAATGGCCCATCGGATCAAGATCCTGTTGTAATCTGAGGTAACCTTCTTCGCTGTCCACTACACCTCCAATTTTGGTGTCATTTGCAAACTTACTAACTCTACCGCCTATGTTCATATCCAAATCATTCATGTAAATGTCAAAAAGTAGTTGACCCAGCACCAATCCTTATGACACTCCACTGGTCACAGGCCTCCAGTCTGAAAAACATCCCTCCACCGCCACCCTCTGTCTTCTACCTTTGAGCCAGTTCTGTATCCAAATGGCTAGTTCTCCTGTATTCCATGAGATCTAACCTTGCTAACCAGTCTCCCATGGAGAACCTTGTCGAATGCCATCCTGAAGTCCATACACATCCTGTCTAACGCTCTGCCTTCATCAATTCTTTCTGTTACTTCTTCAAAAAACTCAATCAAGTTTGTGAGACATTATTTCCCATGCACAAAACCATGCTGACTATCCCTAATCAGTCTTTGCCTTTCCAAATATATGGACAATGTGTCCCTCAGGATTCCTTCCAACAACTTCCTCACAACCGACATCTGGCTCACTGGTCTACAGTTCCCTGGCTTGTCCTTACCACATTTCTTAAATAGTGGCACCAATTAGTGAACCTCCAGTCTCCTGGCACATCATCTGTGACTATTGAGGATACAAAAAGCACAGTAAAAGGCCCAGCAATCACTTCCCTAGCTTCCCACAGAGTCGTTGGGTACACCTAATTAGGTCCTGGGATTTATCCACTTTTATGCATTTCAAGACATCTAGCACCTCCTCGTCTGTAATATGAACATTTTTCAAGATGTCACCATCTATTTCCCTACATTCTATATCTTCAATATCCTTCTCCACAGTTAAACTGAAGCATAATACTCGTTTAGTATCTGCCCCATCTCCTGCAGCTGCACACAGAGGTCGCCTTGCTGATCTTTGAGGGTCCCTATTCTCTCCTTAGTTACCCTCTTGTCCTTAATGTATTTGTAAAAGCCCTCTGGATTCTCCTTAACCCTATTTGCCAAAGCTATCTCATATCCCCTTGTTGCCCTCCTGATTTTCCTCTTAAGTATACTTCTACTGCCTTTGTATACCTCTAAGGATTCACTCGATCTACCCTGTCTATACCTGACATATGCTCCATTCTTTTTCTTAATCAAACCCTCAACTTCTCTTGTCATCCAATAACCCCTACATGTACCAGCCTTTCCTTTCACCCTAACTAAAATATACTTTCTCTGGACTCAAGTTATCTCATTTCTGAAGGCTTCCCATTTTCCAACTGTCCCTTAACCTGCGAGCAACTGCCCTCAATCAGCTTTTCAGAGTTTTAGATTAGATTACTTAGTGTGGAAACAGGCCCTTCAGCCCAACAAGTCCATACTGACCATCCGAAGAGCAACCCACCCAGACCCATTCCCTTACGTTTACCCCTTCACCTAACACTATGGGCAATTTAGCATGGCCAATTGACCTAACCTGCACATTTTTGGACTGTGGGAGGAAACCGGAGCGCCCGGAGGAAACCCACACAGACACAGGGAGAATGTGCAAATTCCACACAGACAGTTGCTTGAGGTGGGAATTGAACCTGGGTCTCTGGCACTGTGAGGCAACAGTGCTAACCACTGTGCCACCGTGCCTGATACTGGCAAAATTAGCCTTCCTCCAATTTAGAACTTCAACTTCTGGATCTGGTCTATCCTTTTCCATCACTATTTTAAAATGAATAGAATTATGGTCGCTGACCAAAAGTGCTCCTCCACTGACACCTCAGTCACCTGCCCTGCCTTATTTCCCAAGAGTAGGTCGAGTTTTGCAGCTTCTCTGGTAGGTACATCCACATACTGAATCAGAAAATTGTCTTGTACACACTTAACAAATTCCTCTCCATCTAAACCCTTAACACTATGGCAGTCCCAGTCTATGTTTGGAAAGTTAAAATCCCTTACTATAACCACCCCATTATTCTTACTGATAACTGAAATCTCCTTACAAATTTGTTTCTCAATTTCCCGCTGACTACTGGAGGGGGGCTATAATATAATCCCAACAAGGTGATTATCCCCTTCTTTTTTCTCAGTTCCACCCAAATAACTTCCCTAAATGTATTTCTGGGAATATCTTCCCTAAGTACAGCTGTAATGCTATCCCTTATCAAAAATGCCACTCTCCTTCCTCTTGTGCCTCCCTTTCTGTCCTTCCTATAGCATTTGTATCTAGAACATTAACTGGCCAGTCCTGCCCATCCCTGAGCTATGTTTCCGTAATAGCTATGATATCCCAGTCCCATGTTCCTAACCACGCCCTAAGTTCATCTTCCTTCCCTGTTAGGCCTCTTGCATTGAAATAAATGCAGTTTAATTTATCAGTCCTATCTTGTTCTCTGCTTTGTCCCTGCCTGCCCTGACTGTTTGACTTGCCTTTGTTCTCAACTGTACCAATCTCAGATTGAAATCTTTCCTCACTATCTCCCTGGGTCCCACCCGCCCACCTTACTAGTTTAAATCCTCACGAGCAGCTCTAGCAAATTTTCCTGCCAGTATATTAATCCCCTTCCAATTTAGGTGCAATCCGTCCTTCTTGTACAGTTCACTTCTACCTCAAAACAACTTCCAAAGATCCAAAAATGTGAATCCTTTTCCCGAACACCAGCTCCTCAGCCATGCATTCATCTGCTCTATCCTCCTATTCCTGCCCTCACTAGCTCATAGCACTGGGAGTAATTCAGATATTACTACTCTCGAGGACCTCCTTTTTAAATTCCTGCCTAAGTCTCTGCAATCTCCCTTCAGAATCTCAACCTTTTCCCTTCCTGTGTCGTTGGTTCCAAAGTGTACAATGACCTCCTGCTGGTCCATCTCCACCTTGAGAACATTCTGCACCCTCTCTAAGACATCCTTGATCCTGGCACCAGGGAAGCAACACACCATTCTGATTTTTCACTGCTGACCACAGAAACGTCTGTCTGTACCTCGGGTTAGAGAGTCCCCTAACACTGTCGATCGTTTGGAACCCGACGTACTCTCATTGCATCAGAGCCAGTGTCAATACCAGAAACTTGGCTGCTCATGCTAAGTACCCCTGAGTTTCCATCATCCCCTACATTTTCCAAAACAGCATACTTGTTTGAAATGGGGATAGCCACAGAAGACTCCTGCACTACTTGCCTACCTCTCTTGCCTTTCCTGGAGTTATGGTAAGAGTCCATGGGATCCAAGGCATTTTGGCAAATTGGATCCAAATATGAGGCAAAGAGTGATGGTGGAGGGTTGTCTTTGTGATTGGAAACCTGTGACCAGTGGTGTAAGACAGGGATTGGGGCTGGGACCCTTGCTGTTTGTAATGTACATCAACAAATTGACTGTGATTGTATAATTAGAAAGTTTTCAGAGGCCACATAAATTGGTGGTGTTATTGATATTGATTTGATTTTTATTTAAGTTTATTGTCACGTGTACTTGAGTAAAAAAGTATTGGGGTACAGTGAAAAGTATGTAACGTCACCTCACAAGGTGCCATCTTAGGTACAAGGACCTCAGTACAGAATCGTAAGAACAAGGTAGAAAGAAAGAATAAAGTTCAAAGTTACACGTTGCAGATCTTTTTAGTTTTAAGTAGAAAATGAAGAAATAAAGCTGAAAGTTCAAGCATTACAGCATTTCTTAAGAACTTAGCTACCATGGGATCATACTTTAAGTCATCATCTCGAGACCGGAAGTCCACACTGAGGCCTTCCCGGGTGGAGAGACGACCATATACAGAAAGGACCACTATGTGGGCTGAGAGACAACCACGCTGGGCCACTCAGAGATCGCCACACTAGGCCGAGTGACCATCACGCTGGGCTGACAGTCGAGCATGCTGGGCCGAGAGGCCACCACATCGAATTGAGAGGCCATCATGTTGGACCAAGAGTCTGCCTTGTTGGACTGGAAAGTCTCCCTGCCAGGCCAGGACACTGCCACACCAAGCCAAGAGGCCAACATCATGAGGTCTGCACTGGGTCAGAGGCCTGGCGACTGAGGCTGGGAGTCCGTGCCCGGGAGAAGAAATAATGGAGAAGGACAAAAGAAAAACACAAAAGAAAATGAAAAGAGAAGTGGAATAGAATGAAGAAAAGGAAACAGACGGAGCAGATGAACTCGGTCTGAAGCATCCTACTCTGCTGCCATCTTGGATTACTGGGTCTCAGGCTACAGTCTGATATTGATCAGCTGGTAAATTGGACAGAGCAATGGCAGGTGTAATTTAATCCTGATACCTCTGAGGTGATCCAACTAGGGAGGTCTAATAAGGGAAGATTATACACAATGAAAGGCATGTGCCTTGAGTGCCCTTATGCATGAATCACAGAGGGTTGGCCTACAGGTACAACAAGCAATTTGAAAGGCAAATGGAATTTTGTCCTTCATTGCTAAAGGGATTGAGTTTAAAAAGCAGGAAGGTTATGTTGCAGCTGTACAGGGTGCTGATGAGACCACACCTGGAGTACTGCGTGCAGTAATGGTCTCCTTACTTGAAAAAGGCTATACTGTCACGAGAGGGGTGCAGAGAAAGTTCACTAGGATGATTCTGGGGTTGAGGGGGTTGGCTTATGAAGGCAGACTGCGTAGACTGGGATATATTCATTGGAACTTAGAAAAATGAGGGGAATATTATAGAAACAAATAAAATTATAAAGAGAATAGATAAGACAGAAGTAGAGAGGATGTTCCCACTGGCAGGTGAAACTAAAACAAGAAGGTTTAGCCTCAAAATTAGGGGGAGCAGATTTAGGACTGAATTGAGAAGGAACATCTTCATCCAGAGGATCATAAATCTATGAAATTCCTTACTCAATGAAGAAACTGATGCTACTTCAGTAAATGTTTTAAAGCTCAGACAGATTTTTTTTAACAATAAAGGAATTAAGAGATACAGTGAGAGCAAATGCCAGGTCTTGCATTTTAGAAAAAATAATATAGGCATGGTCTATTTTCTAACCGGTGAGAAAATGCATAAAGCCAAAGTACAAAGGGATCTAGGAATGCTAGTCCCGGATTCTCTAAAGGTTGACTTGCAGGTTGAGTCTGTGGTTAAGAAAGCAAATGTAATGTTGCCATTTGTGCTACTGAGACTTTATAAAGCTCTGGTTAGGCCCCATTTAAAACACTGTGTCTAGTTTTAGGCCCCACACCTCAGAATGGACATAGTGGCACTGGACCGTGTCCAGTGGAGATTCACATGGATGAGCCCTGGAATGGTAAGTCTAATATATGATGAATGGCCGAGGATCCTGGGATTGTATTCATTCGAGTTTAGAAGGTTGAGGGGAGGTCTAATAGAGACTTACAAGATAATGCATGGCTTAGAAAGGTTGGATGCTGGGAAATTGTTTCCGTTAGGTAGGGATACTAGCATCCATTGGCACATCCTTAGAGTTAGAGGGGGTCAGTGTAAAACAGAACTGTGGAGACATTTCTTCAGCTAGAGAGTGATGGGCCTGTGGAATTCATCCACAGAGCACAGTGATGGCCGAGATATTAAATGTCTTCAAGGCAGAGATTAATAAATTCTTAATCTTGCAATGAATTAAGGGCTACAGAGAGAGTGCGGGTAACTGTCCTTAAATGCCCATCACCCATGATTGAATGGCGGAGGGGACTCGATGGGCCAAATGGTCTTCCTTCCACTCCTATGTCTTTATGTCTTATGTGGAGCTGAGTCCATGAAAAGGTCAACCATGATCTTATTGAATGGCAGAGCTGGGTTGAAGGGCCAGAAGGCCGACTCCTGCTCCTAGTTCTTATGTTCTTATGTTCCTTGGGAGTACTGAGGAACGAAGGGACCTTGGTGTACAACTCCATCAATCCCGGAAGGCATCAAATCGACAGGGTGGTGAATAGACAATAGACAATAGGAGCAGGAGTAGGCCATTCTGCCCTTCGAGCCTGCACCACCATTCAATATGATCATGGCTGATCATCCTAAATCAGTATCCTGTTCCTGCCTTATCTCCATAACCCTTGAATCCACAATCCTTGGGAGCTCTATCCAACTCTTTCTTAAATGAATCCAGAGACTGGGCCTCCACTGCCCTCTGGGGCAGAGCATTCCACACAGCCACCACTCTCTGGGTGAAGAAATTTCTCCTCATCTCTGTCCTAAATGGTCTACCCCGTATTTTTAAGCTGTGTCCTCTGGTTCCGCACTCACCCATCAGCAGAAATATGTTTCCTGCCTCCAGAGTGGAGGAAACATGTTTCCGCTGATGGGTGAGTGCCAAACCAGAAGAAAGCATATGGGATGCTTGTCATCATTAGCCAGGGTGTAGAATATAGAAAGGAAGAATTCTTGTTGTTACCTGATAGAGCATTGGTTAGATCATGTCTGGAATAATGTGCACATTTCTGGTCATGACACTGTTGGAAGAACGTGATTGGACTGGAGAGGATGCAGAGGAGATTAATCAGAATGTTCCCTGGGATGGAAATTGTTAGTTATGAGGAGAGACTGGATAGACTGGGTTTGTTTTCTCTGGGGGGAATCTGATTGAGGTGTACAAAAATATGAAAGGCATAGACAAAGTCAATTGTGAGAATCTTTTCCCCATGGCAGACATGTCTATGACCAGAGGGAATAAGCTTACCGTGTGAAAAAGTGGTTTACTGGGGTTTTGGGACTTTTTTTTCCCCAGAGGGTGTTAGAAATATGGAATTTGCTGTTTGAGAAGGTGGTGGAGGCAGCTCCTCTCACAACATTTAAGAAACATCCAGGCGAGCACATAAAATGCCAGGGCATGGAAGGCTACGGACCAAGTGCAGGTAAATGGAGTTTGGTGATTACTGATTGGCATCGACATGTCGACAAACAGAAGGACCTGTTTGTTTGCTGTATGACTCTATGACAATGAAGAGAAGGATGTGGAAGCATTTTTCATGTTGTTAGTGAAGATAGCAACACAAGCGAGGTGGGAAAAACAGGTTGGACCTTGCCTGTGCAAAAATGAACTTGGGAAGCACAAGAGGTTTCTACATCCCTGTCAGAGGATTGTTCTCAGGATCATGAGGAGGTGAAAACAGTTATTCTAAGCACAATTGAGTTGGCCCCAGAAACATACAGACAGATGTTTCAGAACATACACAAACAGCCTGGACAAACCTGTACTGAGTATAAGAGAGTTCAACAAAATAATGTTGACAGGTGGATAAGAGCATTAACAGCTGAGAATACTTACAATGTTCTCAGAGAAATTATTCTTTGAGAAGAATTCAAAACTTCCTTCCCTGCATGAATCGGAATTCATGTAGAAGACCAAAGGGGAACGACAGTAAGACCAGCAGCTAGAATGGCTAATGATTATAGACTTTGTTAAAGCCAAAATCCTGCAGATGCTGGAATCCAAAGTAGACAAACAGGAGGCTGGAAGAGCACAACAAGCCAAGCAGCATCAGGAGGTGGAGAAGTCACCTGATGGGAGACCGATCCAGAAACCTTTTTCCCATCAGGCCCAGAATAGGGAGAAAAATAAAAATTGGGAGAGTGTGAGGAAGGCAGGGAGCCAGGGGAGAGAATGGACAGTAGGGAACAGCCCGAGAACTCCTCCTCAGATTAAGAAGGAAATTGCTGAGGGTGGAAGTGATGATCAGAAGCTGAAATGTTTCTCTTGGAATAAGGTGGGCCATGTGTGTTTCGAATGTTGAAAATTGTGAGGTAAACTCATGGGATTTATAGGAGTTAGTAAAAATGAGTCAGAGAAGGGAACACAAACTGACAATCCCACAGAGCAGGTTGTAGCTGTAACTATAACAAAAAGACTGGAGGTGAATTCTGTCGTTAGTAAAGGAAGTTGGAAGGTAGATGAGAGGTGGACAGGAATTTTTTTAAAAGGAATGGTGACTCCCTTTTCTTCAGCTAAACCCAGAACCAAACTGAGAGATACAGGCGCAACACAATCACTTTTACTGGAGAAAGAATTGATTTTCCCTCCACAGAGCTCGATGAGAGCTAAGGTATTAATCAATGGGATTGGTGGAGAATATATTCCACTTCCATTCTGAAAGGTACAACTGGAATGTGATTTGTTATCAGGAGAAGTAATTGTCGGAGTGGGGAAAACATTCCCTGTTGAGGGAGTTGATTTCCTTCTGGGGAATGATTTGTCAGGTCTAAAGGCAGTAACTTCCCCGATAATTACAGAATGTCCAAAGGAGGGCCAAGAATCAGAACAATGCCAGGGACAGGTTCCTAGTCTCTCTCCTTCGTGTGAGGTAACCAGGGCGATGGTTAAACAATATCCATCAATAAGGGGTGTTGTGACACCACAGCAAGTGAAAGGATCACTGAAACTTTCAGAAAGGGTGAAGATAATCCAGGTGGAATGGTTGGTATGATGTCCCTAATTACAGCAGATCCAAAAAGCAGATCCTGAATGAAATAAATGAGCACAGTCAGCTCATACTGAGGTCGAAGCTGGAGGGGTTTCAGAGTGTTATTACCTTCAGAATGGAGGCTGATGAGGAAGTGGAGACCCCCCACCCCCCGCATGGACCCCCAGATGAAGAATGGTCAGTTAGATATTGGCTAGTGGTACCACCCAGCTATCATAAGGAGATAGTACAAGGGGCACATGAGAGTCCCATGGCAGGCCACATGGGGATTAGGAAAACACAGGCATCCAGAAACAGGTATTTTACTGAGCCACAATTGGATAAAGATGTGGTGCAGTTTTATAAAATGTGTCCTACTTGTCAAGTTGTAGGTAAACCTCAACATAAAACCAGCATCCTTTTCTCCTCTCCCAGTTTTTGAGGAACCATTCAGTCATGTACAGGTTTTCAAGTAGTGAGTATAATGGAGCAGGGGATCAGAAAAAGCTTGAGATCAAAAAAGAACTGGACAATTCCCAAAGTAAACTTCATGTTATTAGATGAACAAATTCAGAGGTATTAGAGAATTGAGACACTGTATTTTTGTATCTGGAAATAGATCAACAGGTAGATTTAGTGAGGTTGCTCAGAAAATACAAAGATGTTTGTATGAGGAGTCATTGAGGACATTGGTTCTGTACTTGATGGAGTTTAGAAGGATAAGAGGGAATGTCATTGAAACTTATAGAATACAGAGAGGCCTGGGTCGAGTGGACATGGAGAAGATGTTTCCAATAATAGGAGAGTTGAAGACCCAAGGGCACAGCCTCAGAGTGAAGAGACAACCTTTTGTTCTTGTCAAAAATTGATTTGTGAAAAGAATGTTGACAAGAACTCACTGATAACTAGAACTAAGCGAGTTTCTGTATTTATCACACCTAATGGATTATACCCAATGGCAAGTTTTGCTATTTGGACTTAGCAACGTTCCAGTCACATTTGAATGGTTATTGTGAAAGTGAATAAGGTCACACTCCCCCACATTACACTCCAACTGCCCAATATTTCTCCAAAGCCCAGCTGTATCTAATATTCAGCAGGATGTACCTTCACTGGGAAAGAGCCATTTGTAACTAGAATAATGACACATCTCTGACAATCACATAAATAACCTCTTTTATTGAAGCTTTCATAAGTTCTGTGTTGATTGACACAATGCTCTGGTTTGGGCTTTGCTGTCTGTACAAACCATCTGTAATGTCTTTGCTGCAATGGTTCACATTTCCATCATCAAACTCACACTTCCAAAAATCCCGTCATTATTATCCACTGGGATTCACTGGAATTGGCTCAGATCAGACTCCCAGCAGCTCAAGTTGAGAGAGGGGTGGAGTTCAGAGAGAGAGAGAGAGAGGGAGAGAGAGAGAGATGGAGTTCAAGGAGAGAGAGAGAGAGAGAGAGCCGGAGAACTGAGAGGGTGGGGGATAGAGCTTGGAGAGAGAAAGAAGGGTGGAATTCAAAGTGAGATCTGTGCAGCTGAAGCGGAGGGGGGGGGGGGTGGCGGAGAGGGGAGAGAGAGTAAGACAGAGAGATGGAGGTCAAGGAGTTGTATATAAAAGATAAATTATACTCTGTTGAAGACTGCACTGGATGAATGCTGTATGACTCTCTGACTCTATTGACACTATCTACAATGCTGCCTAACTTTGTGTCATTAGAAAACTAGAGTATCTGACTTTCTATGCCATTATCTAATCATTAATAAATATTGTAAGTAACTGAGGCATAAACACACATTCCTATTGGACACCACTGGTCACATCCTGCCAATTTCAGCACTTACCCATTATCCCTATTTTCGGTGACCTGTCACTCAACCAATTTCCAAGTGTGTCAGTATTTTAGCCTCAATTCTGTGGATTTCTACCTCAGTTGACGGTTTCTTACATGGGACTTTATCAAATGCTTTCTGGAAGTCCCTGTAAACAACATCCATAGACATTACTGTGTCCAGGACTTTCGTATCCTCTTCAAAAAAGTTCAATGAGATTTTTTCAGCGTGACCAACTTGTCATGAATCCATGCTGACTCTCCCTAATTAACTGACCATTTTCAGGGTCTTCAGTTACCCCCATCCTTGATTATAGATCCCAACAATTTCCACACCACAAATATTGGCTAAGTGACCTGTAATTTCCTGTTTTTTCTCTCACATCCTTGTTAAATGTGAAGTGACATTTGCAATTTTCCAATCCAGAGGTATGACTACTGTATCCAGGGAACTCTGAAAAATTATAGCTGAAAATGTGTTGCTGGAAAAGCGCAGCAAGTCGGGCAGCATCCAAGGAGCAGGAGAATCGACGTTTCGGGCATGAGCCCTTCTTCAGGAATCATTCTGAAAGATTATAGTCAGGGTGTCTACACTGTGATCTGTTACTACCTTTATCACCCTCAGATGGAAATCCAGGTTCTGTGAATTTGTCACTCTTTAGTTCCATTAATTTCCTCATTACGGATTTTTTACTGAGATTAAAGTTTTATTCAGTCCATGTCCCTGATCCTCTGTTAATTCCTTTGGGACTTCAGGCAAATCCTTTTCCTTTTCTACTGCAAATCTTGAGGTAAAGTATTTATTTAACATGGCTGTCATCTCCCCATTGTCACTGACAAGATCCCTCACTTTCAGTCTTTAATGGCCAACATTGCTCCTGACCTCCCAGCTTCCCTTTTATGGAACTGTAACATTTCTCCTTATTGATTTTGATTTCCCTTACACGTTCCCTTTCAGAATCCCTTTTGGTGGCTCTTAGAAGCTGCTTTGTGGCCCTTTGTATCTTTCCCATTTAGCAGAACCTGTTATTTTATTTGCTTTATTGTAAGCCCTTGTTTTTAGTTTTATTCTTTTATCTCTTTAATTGTCCATTATTGTTTGTTCGAAGAAGTGGAGCTTTTCCCTCTCAGGTATAAACTGGTTTTGTTTCTGGTTGAATATTTCTTTAAATATTCCCCACTGCTCTTCAGTTGTTTTACCCATGAGCAGATTTTCTGTCTCATCTCGTTAAAGTCGGCCCTTACTTTAATCTCAAACTCTAGCAGCTGATTCACGCTTTTCACTTTCAAATGTGACATTGAACTTGATCGTGTTATGATCACTATTTGATAAATGTTCATGCACAAATAGCTACGAACTAAATCTGGCTCATTATTCATTACTAATTCCAATATTGCTTGTCCCCTTGTTGTATCCAGGACCTATTGCTGTTGGAAACTATTCTGGACACACAGCAGCAATTCACTACCTTTCTGACAGAGCGCTTGTCTCTCTCCCAATCTAAGTTAAAGTTAAACTTCCCCATTAATAATACACTGGCTTTGCTACACACTTGTCTAATTTCTGTACACATACAATCCAGCACCTCAGAGCTGCTGCTGGCGGTGGGTGTGTGTGTGTGAGGGGGAAGGGTGGGTGGTGCATACAATATCTATGACAGTTTTAGAACCTTTTCTGCTCCTCAGTTGCACTGAATGCTTTCCCCTCATTATAACCTCCCTCACCATTGAAGTCTTTGTGTTTCTAATCAATAAAGCTGCTCCACCTCTTCTGTCATTTCCCCATGTCCATCCTGTGAACCTTCTAACCGGATATGTTTAGTTCCCAATCCTAACGATTCTGCAAATATGTCTCAGTAATTGATCCTATTGCAAAATCTTAAATTTGAATTTGTGCGTGCAGATTATTGAATTTATTCCTTACACTCAGTGCATTCGTATATTTCGAACTCTTATTTGGTCCATCCACTGGAATCTGTTCCTCAGCACTGATGCTGTATTCACCTCTTTCTTATTTCTCTCTTCTGATAGCTTTCCTGATATTGCCCAAATAGGACCTTTTGCCTATTTTTACTGAGGTTGTTGGTCCCAACACGCACAACATCTGGATCCTCCCCCATTTCCCCCACCCCCGCACTCTATTATACTTTCAAGCCGGTTCTAGCTGCCCCTTATCTTGGCACCAGGCAGGCAACACACCATGCAGGACTCTCAATCCTGTTTATAAATGATGCTCTCAGTCCCCCTCATTATCAAATCCCCCTCTTTTCTTTGTTCTCCCCCAGCCTAAATTGCCTCCTGGCCCACGGTGCAGTGGTTTTCTTTCATTCATTCATAGGATGTGGGCATCTCTGGCCAAGCCAGCATTTCCTGCCCATAGGGCAGTTAACACACAACCACATGGAATCATAGGTTCTATACAGTGTGAAACAGGCCATTCAACCCCATGAGTCCACACAAATGTTCTGAGGAGCATCCCACTCAGATCTATCCCCTTATCCCTGCATCTCCCATGGTTAATGCACCTAATCTACACATCCCTGAACACTATGGGTAATTTAGCATGGCCAATCCATCTAGCTTGCATATCTTTCAATTGTGGGAGGAAACCAGAGCACCTGACAGAAACTCATGTAGACATCGGGTGAACTTGCAAACTCCACACAGACGGTCGCCCTAGAGTGAATCAAACTCGGGACCCTGGCACTGAGAGGCAGCAGTGCTAACCACTGAGTCACAATACCACCCATTGCTGTGTGTCTGGAGTCACATGTAAGGCCGGGTAAGGATGACAGATTTTCTCCTCTAAAGGTTATGAGTGAACTGAATGAGTTTTCTCCACAATCAACAATGGATTAACACTCACCATTAGACTCTGAATTCCAGAACCATTCTTGAATTCAAATTCCACTGTCTGCCATGGCAGGATTTGACCCCATGTCCCCAGAACATTAGCTGAGTTTCTGGATTAATAGTCCAGCGATAATACCAATGGCCATTGTCTCCCCCTGTGTTAGCCCAGCTAATGGTGTCAAAATTGGCCTTCCCCCTGTTTTGACACTTAATTTCTGCTCTATCATTATCTCTTTACTTAATATAAGTAAAGGGTGGCACAGTGGCTCAGTGGTTAGCACTGCTGCCTCACAGCGCCAGGGTCCCAGGTTCTATTCTGGCCTTGGGCAACTGTCTGTGTGGAGTTTGCACGTTCTCCCTGTGTCTGTGTGGGTTTCCTCTGAGTACTCCGGTCTCCTCCCACATTCCAAAGATGTGCAGGTCAGGTGAATAGTCCATGGTTGTTAGGTGCATTAGTCAGACGAGGGTGGGTTACTCTTTGGAGGGTTGGTGTGGACTTATTGGGCTGAAGGGCCTGTTTCCACTCTGTAGGGAATCTAATCTAATCTTAATGACTTTGAACCTGATAGAATTATGGTCACTGTCGCCAAAATGTTCCAAACCACGCTTGCCCATTCTGCAGTGTATCTGCAATAGTTTCCAACAGCAATCCTTTTCCTCATTGACACAGGGAGCAAGTACCTCATTCCTGGTGGACAAGGAGCTGAGGCTCCTGCAATACTAAATTCAGGCTGCATCAACCTGCTCACTTATAGTCACACCCTCCTGTCCCAGACCACTAGCCATAATTTGAAGTATTTAACCTACAAGGTGTGACTGTCTCCTCAAACACAGTGTCCAGGTAACTCTCCCCCTCCCTGATGTGTCACAGTGTTTGAAGCTCAGATTCCAGATCATCAACTCTGAGCTGGAGTGCCTTGAGCAACCAACACTTGCTGCAGATGTGGTCACTCTGAGCTACAATGGGCTCAACCAACTTCCCCATCATGCAATTACTACACATCGCCTGGCCCTGTATGTGGAAATTGTTTGAGGCGGTTTTAATTTGTATTTTTAAATTTCCTGTTGGTCTTTATTTTTTAATCTGTAAAATATTTCCGTTAAGGAGACAGAGAAGGCTCCAGCACAGGAGGAGGCTGTTCAGCCCGTCGTGTCAGTGCTAGCTGTTTACTAACCTCATTCACAATGAACATCTCCATTGAATGTTTGTTGTCAGGAATTGATTGAATCTGTTTTTAGTGACAGGATGACTAACAAATGACTAACTAACATGAACTATTCCGAGAGAGTCAGCATGAATTTACAAAGGTTCAGACATCTTTAACTAAACTGGTTACACTTTGTTAGGAG
The DNA here is from genome assembly GCF_037043375.1 of Chiloscyllium plagiosum. NCBI lineage: Eukaryota > Metazoa > Chordata > Chondrichthyes > Orectolobiformes > Hemiscylliidae > Chiloscyllium > Chiloscyllium plagiosum. The sequence goes on from NW_028270147.1 coordinate 115,466,764, forward strand.
CTCACTAATGTGGGATATATGGGAATGTTGATGGCTATTGTCCATAGGAAATTCCACAAAACATTTAAAAAGAGACATGGAATCAGATGGAGTTTGAGAAATGCATTTACCTTGGGTCAGGAATGGGTCCGGAGCTAGGAGACAGAGAGGAGGGATAATGTGCATGTCTTCCAATGAGCAAGATGTGAATAGTGGTGTCCCCAGGGATCTGTGCTGGGACCTCAGCTTCACACAATATTTCTCAATGACTTGGATGAAGAAATAGAGAGCCATATATCCAAGATTGTTGATCACACTGAGTGAGGTGGTTTGTAGGGTGAGATAGGGAGGGTGGAAGGACAGGGAGAGGTCTGAGAACAAGGATGAGAACTTCATTCCTGAAGAAGGGCTAATGCCCGAAACGCCGATTCTCCTGTTCCCTAGATGCTGCCTGACCTGCTGCGCTTTTCCAGCAACACATTTCCATCAAGGATGAGAACTTGCAAATCAAGATGTTGCTGGACTGGGAGCCAATGTAGGTCAGTGAGCACAGGGTGAGGGATTGGGGGAATGGGACTTGGCGTGAGTTCGGATACTGGCAGCAGAGTTTGGGATGAGCTGATGTTAACCGAAGGTGGTGGCTGTGACGTGGGCCAGGACAACATTGGAATGGTCATGTTTGGAGTCCCCAGCACATAGCTGAGATTTTCAGTGTCTGATCTTTGTCATGTGGAGGATGTGGGGCTCAGATCAGCCTCAAAGATGAGTCTAAGGTCGTAAAGAGTCTGGTTGAGCAGCAGGTAGTTCTCAGGGAGAGGGATGGAGTTTGTACTGGGAGCTGAAGAGGATGGCTTTGATCTTCCCAATGTGTTTCCCAGTGAGCCTGGCTCCTCAGTCCTGACTGCTCTTAGCTACTGTGATTGTTACTGATTGGACACTTATTATTAGAGATTGTGACCACAGCAGAAAGCCCCAGTGTAAAAATAACTGCAAAGACTGTCAGATCGCAAGGTTGAAACTTCACCAAGAGAGGAAGTGAAAGAAGGAGCTCGGAGCAGCTGGACCTTTGTTTACTGAGACAGGAGAAAACTGTGAATCATCCTCACTCCCTGGAATCTGACAGCACAAGAGGAGGCCATTCAGCCCATTGTGTCTGTGAGTGACCCAAGTAGTCCTACTGCTCCTCTGTCTCCCCATAATCCAGCAAATCTTTCCTTTTCAGCTCGATCTTAATTCTCTCTTGTAGACCTGGGCATACAGCACAAGACTGCCCCAACCTGGGTTCCAATTTGGTATCTTATTCATTCATTGGGAGACAAACTGCCTGGGCTGGGAAATGGAGCTCAGGACCCTGAACATTCCCTCTCCCCTCCTGAGGAACACTTCATTCGGTTTTGCATATTCACTCGTGGGAAGTGGGCTTCACCGGCTGGCCCAGCATTTTTTACGCTGTCCCTAGTTACCCTGGAGAAGGCGGTGGGAAGATGCTTCTTGAATCGCTATAGTCCACAAGCTGTAAGTTGACCCACAATGCTCTTCGGGAGGGAATGCCGGCATTTTAACCCAGCAAGGCTGAGGGAACAGCAATATATTTCCAAGTCAGGATGCCAAGCTTTTCCAAGGGGAAATTGCAGCTCATAGTGTTCCCATGTGTCTGCAGCTCTTGTTCTTCGAAATAGAAGTGGACGTGGGTTTGGAAGGAAACCAAAAGAAATGCGGATGCTGGAAATCCGAGACAAAGATCGAAATTGCTGGAAAAGCTCGGCAGGTCTGGCAGCATCTGTGAAGAGAGATTGGGTCAAGCACGAAGCGTTAACTCTGATTTCTCTCCCCAGATGCTGCCAGTCCTGCTGACCTTTTCATTCGATTTCTATTTTTGTTCATGGGTTTGGAAGGTGCTATCCAAGGACCTTTGGTGAGTTTCTGCAGTGCATCTTATCAATAATACACACTGCTGCCACTGAGCATCGGGAATGGTGAGAGTGGATGCTTTGAGAATATGATGCCAATCAAGCAGGTTGCTTGGCTCTGGATGGTATCAAGTTTTTTGAGTGGATAAGAAAGACATAGACAGGAATGGATTAGAGGGATACGGGCCAAATGCAGGCAAATGAGACTCGTTCACTTCAGAAAACTTGGTCAGCATATAGAAGTTTGGCTTAAGGGTTTGTTTCTACGCTGTATGACTCTGTGACACTATCAATCTATGAATGTTGTTGGAGCTGCACCCATCCAGGTAAGTGGGGAGTATTCGATCACACTCCTGACTTGGTTGACAGGCTTTGGGGGAATCAGGAGGTGAATTTCTCAATACAGTATTCCTAGTCTCTAACCTGCTCTTGTAACCACTGTGCTTCTGTGGTGAGTCCAGTTGTGTTTCTGGTCAATGGTACCTCAAGAATGTTGACAGTGGGTGTTCAGTGATGGTAATAGCATTGACTGTCAAGGGGCGATGGTTAGATTGTCTCTTATTAGTGATGGTCATTGGCTGGCATTTACATGACACCGATGGGAAATACTGCTTCTGAGATGAAATCTGGATATTATCCAGATATTGTTGCATTTGAACATGGACTGCTTCAGTACCTGAGGAGTTGAGAATGGTGCTGAACATTGTGCAATCTTTGGCAATCATCCCCATTTATGAGCTTGCCTTTAGTTGCAATATCTGTTCAAAGTCTGTCCTATTTAGTATGGTGATAGTACCACACAACACAATGGAGGGGATTCTCAATGTGAAGGTCAAACTTTGTTTCTACAAGGACTCTGTGATGGTCACTCTTACCAATACTGTCAAGGACAGATGTATCTACAGCCACAAGATTGGTGAGGATGGGGTCAAGCATCTTTTTCCATCTTTTTGGTTCCTTCACCACCAGCTGCAGAGCCAGTCCCTCAGCTACGTCCATTAGGAACCAACCAGCTCGATCAGAAATGTTGCGCCGAGCCAGTCTCAGTGGTGGACATTGAAATCCCACACCCAGAGTACACTCTCTGCTGTCACCACCCTCAGTGCTTCCTCCAAATGCTGTTCAACATGGAGGAGAGACTGATGCATCAGACGAGGGAGCAAGATATCTTGTAATCACCAGAAGGTTTCCTCGCCCATGTTTAACTTGGTGTCATGAGTCTTCACGGGGTCCAGAGCCAACTTTGAGACTTCCCAGGGTAACTCCCTCCTGGCTGTAGACCACTGTGTCATCAGCTCTGCTGGGTCTGCCTTTCTGGTGGGACAGGACACATGCAGGGACAGTGATGGTGGTGTCTGGGACATTGTCTGTATGATTCTGTGAGTAGGACTGTGTCAGGCTGTTGCTTGACCAGTCTGTGAGACAGCTCTCCTGAATTTGGCACTAACCCCCAGATGTCAGTAAGGAGGATGGAGCAGGGTAGACAGGGCTGTTTCTGTCATTGTCTTTTCGGTGTCGAGATCGATGCCTGTGGTCCGTCCGGTCTCATTTCTTTGTTGAAACATTGTCATAATTGATACAACTGAGAGCCTTGCTGGGCCATTTCAGAGGGCAGTTAAGGGTCAACCACATTGCTGGGGGACAGTTCCATGGACCCTGCAGTACATTCTGTCCTCCCCCACTTCCCCATTCTGTATGTGGAAGGCTGGAGTTTGCCAGCAGGATATTCAACTGCAGGAGCTATCACAGCCCCCTGCACAATTCTATCCACACATGAAATCCACACAAATCTTGAATTCACAGAGCACCTTCAATGTTCAAAACGGTCCAAGATGGTTCACAAAGTTGCAGTAAGAGGAATGGGGGAGGGGGTGGAGGAACATAAGAACTAGGAGCAGGAACAGGCAATTCAGCCCCTCGAGCCCGCTCCACCATTTAATACAATCATGGCTGATCCCATCTCAGACACAACTCCACTTTCCTGCCCACTCTCCATCATCCTTTAACCCATTACCCATTAAAAATCTGTCCATCTCCTCCTTGGTGTGAGACAGGGAAGGGACCACTCCATTCAGAAAAGACTGACTGTGGAAGGGGAAGGAGAGGGGAAGGGATTGGAACATGTTGTGAATGGACAGGATGGGTCACTGGGTCAGTGGGTCAGAGCCTGTCCTGTCCCTCCAGCTCACACTGATGGCCTGAGGATCTCCTCTCTCTGCTGGGCCTTCATGGATGAGGTTTGTGTCCAAATCAGTCCCCAATGAGAATAGGCCAATAGCACAGAACTGTCCTTCATTTCACAAGAATCATCCGTCTTCCTGAGACAGACCAAACCCTGGTCAATGTGGGAAATGGGGCTTTACTCCAGGAGAAGACAGGGGTCAAGGGTTAACATCCATTAGTGAGGCAGAGCAGAGGGAGATTTATGCAGCATTCAACTGTCACCACTTGGGACACAGTCAGAAAGAGAGAGAAGCAAGACAGAGAGAGATAGAACAAGAGTGTCTGTGTGTGTGTGTGTGAAAGTGTGTGTGAGTTTGTGAGTGTGTGAGAGAGAGAGAGAGAGGGAAGAACATCTGAGACAGTGTGATATATGTGAAGGAACCAAGAGAGAGGTAGAGGGAGGTAGAAATGGTGAAGTTGAGGGATAGAGAGAGAGAAACAAGATGTGAGACAGTGTGACTGAGAGGGATGGAGAGAGACAAAGGGACAAGGAGAGAGAAAGAGACAGGATGGGTCTGAGACCAAGCATGAAGAGAATTGACAGGGAGGGTAGGGTTGAGTGAGAGAGAGAGAGAGAGAGAGACACATGAGTATGGATAGATACAGAATGACAGAGAGGGAGGGAGAGAGACTGTAGATTGGGAGGTAGGGAGGGAGGGAGAGAGACAGAGGGAGGAATATAAAGGGAAAGATAACAGTTGGAGGCTTTTAATTGAAGTGAGAGAGGGAGCAAGTGACAGAGACAGAAAGATGGACAAACAGAGATTATGAGATGGAGTGAGAAATCATCAGTGAGTTGGAGGGAGTGACTATGAGACAGAGTGTGAGAAAGAGATAGAGAAAACATGAGAGATTAACAGTGGGGGAGAGGTAGAAAGAAAGATGTGGCAGATGTGAGACAGAGAGAGAGGGACAAGTCCTGGTCACCACATCCTGGGAAGGATGTGATTGTACTTGAGAGGGTACGGGGAGATTTCCCAGGATGCTGCCTGAATCTGAGCTTTGAGAAAAGATTGGAAAGGTTGGGGTTGTTTTCCTTGGAGCAGATAAGATTATTCGGAGCAGTGATAGGGTGGGTAGGAAGGCACTTTTTGCATGAGACAAGGACTCAATAACCTGGGTCAGAGATTGAAGGTAACACAGACATGGGCACATAGAAACTGCTGCAGGAGTTGGCCATTCAGCCCTTTGAGCCTGCTCTGTCATTCAGTAGGATCATGGCTGATCCTCTATCTCAAAGCCATATTCCTGCTTTCCCTTCATGCTGTTAAAATGCAAACAATTATCTATCTTTTTTTTCAACATATTCAGTTCCTTATCCTCCACAGCCTTCAGTGAAGAGAATTCCACAGGTTGACCACCCTCTGAGTGAAGAAATGTTTCCTCATCTCAGTCGGAAATGGTCTATCCCATATCCTTCTGAGACTGTGTCCCCTGGTTCCAGACACCCCAACCAGGGGAAACCTCCTCCCTCCCAGCCCCGTTAGAATTTTATACATCCATCTGAATTCGAGTGAATCCAGGCCCAGTCGAGTTCGAGAGAGAGAGAGGAGAGTTGAGGAGAACTGTTTTCACCCAGAGGGTGGTGGGAGTCTGGAACTCACTGCCTGAAAGGCTGGTTGAGTCACAAACTCTCGTGACATTGGAGCAGTGTTTAGATATTCCCTTGTGTTGCTGTAGCCTCCAGGGTAATGGGCCAAGAGCTGGAGGATGGGATTAGTGTCATCAGATCGCTGTTTAACAGCACAGATACAATGGGCCAAATGGCCTCATTCACTGCTGTTCACATCAATGACTCTGAGACAGAGAGAGAGAGAGAGACGAGGAAGTGCGAGGGACTGATGTGGCTCTCTCTGCCCGATGCCATTTACATACTGAGGAACACCCAGTCAAACTCTCACAGGCTGCAGCTTTATAAAGTGAAGGGAGAGTTTATCAGGAACCAGGCACAGGGACAGGAGCACACACCATGATTTCACACATCCAGCTGATCTGGCCCCTGGCATTCTGTGTCGCAGGTACAAATCTCTCTCCTTCCACCTCGATCTTTAGCTGCTCTCCATTTCACTCCAATTCCACTGACTTGTGATTGAAGGAAAAATGCTCAGAGGAATGCTCAGTGTCTCCAACAATCTCTCATTTGACAGGCTCTTTCTGTGACAGTTCTGACTTCACTGTGTTTCTCTCTGACCCCTCAGGTATCAGTGGGGACATCACCATGACCCAGTCTCCCCCGGTGCTGTCAGTGGGACTGGGCCAGACCGCAACCATCACCTGTACGGCCAGTCAAAGTATTAGCAGCTACCTTGCTTGGTACCAGCAGCGAGAAGGTCAGAAACCCTCTCTCCTGATCTACAGTGCAACAACTCGATTCACAGGAGTCTCCAATCGATTCACCGGCAGTGGATAAGGGACCAGTTTCACTCTGAAAATCAGCAACGTTCAGAATGAGGATGTCGCTGACTATTACTGTCAGCAGCATTACAGCGACCCTCGACACAGTGATACAGATCCGTACAAAAACCTCAATAACACAGCATCACCTCCTGTACTGACACATCCCAGAGTAATATAAAAAATATAATACTGGACACACACAGTCTCACCACCTGAACTGACATATCCGACAGTTAGATATAAATGAAACTGAGCAAATTACCCCATGCTGGGATTGTCACTGTCGACGACACACTCCAGTCCCTGTGGTGTCCACCGCTCACTGAAGGCCTCATGTTTCCCTCTTACATTCGATGGCCACATGTGAAGGGCAGCTGCAAGATTTAACATTGAATTTCACAACTCTCCCAAGCCCAGCTGCACACAACCCAGAGAGACAGAGACACATGAATGAGGGAAAGACAGAGAGGGGCAGAAAGAGGGTGAGAGTGAATGAGAGACTGGGAGAGGTTGAGAGTGATGGGGGGAAGCAGAGAGCAGAGGTTTTTGTACAGCCTCTCCACTAGGAGCTCTCACTGTGGCTTACGTTCGGTAAAGGAACCAAGCTCAGACTGAGTAAGTAAACCTCAATCCTCCGTTATTAACCCTGTCAATACTGAAACACAATTTCTAAAATACAGTTGCTGAATTGTTGAAGGTGTTCGTGGGGAGCTGCAGTGAATGAAATGGTTAATTGAGGAGCACTGGGTCTAACAGGGTGTCCAGCTGTATTTCTTTAGTTCCATTGCTCCCTTTAAAAATCAAGATATAAGTCAGTTAGTTTTACTCACCGTGTGGAGGAGCTCTGTCCATTTGCAGCCTGTGGTCCCATTCCTGCAGCATGGAGTGAAATCAGTGAGTAGCCTCCTGCCAGTTTCAGTGTGACGGACACGGGCAGATTTTGATGTGAGCTCTGGCTCCCTGTCCCAGTCTCTGATCTCACTGACCTCAGCAGCAGCAGCAGCAGCAGCAGCACAGTGAGACACCGAGCTCCCACCTCCCCCAGCTTTAACTCTGCTCAATCACACAATCACAGAATTGTTACAGTGCACAAGGAGGCCATTCTGTTCATCCTGTCTGTACTGGCTCTCTGAATGAGCAATTCACTGAGTGTCATTCTCCTGCCTTCTCCCTGTCACCCTGCACATTGTTCCTTTTCAAATAATAGTCTCATTCCCTTTGGAATGTTTCAATTGAAGCTGCCTCCACCACACTCTCAGGCAGTGCATTCCACACGTTAGCCACTCACAGGTTGAACATGTTGTTCCCCATCTCACTTTTGTTACTTTTCCCAATTACTTTCAATCAGCGGTCTCTCAATCTCAATCCTTTCTCAATTGGGAACATTTTCTTCCTATTTACTATGTCCAGGCCCCTCCTGGTTTTAATTCCTCGAACAAATCTCCTCTCAGCCTTCTCCAAAGAAGACAGTCCTAAATTCTCCAATCAAACTTCATAACTGATGTTCCTCATCCCTGAAATGATCTTTGGGAATATTTTTTGCCATTTCTACAAAACGTCACCTCCTTCCTGAATTATTCACATTTTCTATGTCCCTCATGATTTTATAAACCTCTACAAGGTCACTCCTCAGACTCTTATGCATCAGAGTAAAAAGTCTCAGCTTTTCCGGCCTCTCATTGTCATTGTCATACAGTGTGGAAACAGACCTTTCAGTCCAACTTGTCCATGCTAACCAGATATCCTAAACTGACCTCATCCCATTTGCCAGCATTTGGCTTACATCCCTCGAAACCCTTCCTATCCATGTACCCATACCAATGTGTTTTAAATGCTGTAATTGTATCTGCCACCAACACTTTCTCTGGCAGCTCGATCCATACACATGCCACCCTCTGTGTGACAAGTTACCCCTCAGGTCCCTTTTGAATCTTTTGCCTCTCACCTTAAACCTACGCCATCTTGTTTTGGACTCCCTTTCCCAAGGAAAAGGCCTTGGATATGCACCCTGTCCATGCCCCTCATGGTTTTATACACATGTATAAGGCCATCCCTCAGCCTTGAATGCTGCAGGAAAAATAGCCCCAGTTTCTTCAGCCTTTCCCTTTAGCTCAAACCCTCCAATTCCTGGCCATGTCCTTGTAAATCTTTTCTGCAGCTTTTTAAGTTTAACAATATCCTTCCTAACGCAGAATGATCAGAATTGTTCACATTATTCCCAAAGTGGCCTCACCAATCTCCTATACAGCTGCACCATGATGTCCCAACTCCTGTACTCAATGCAGTGACCAATAAAGGCAAGTGTACCCAACACCTTCTTCATCAACCTGTCTCCCTGAGGCTCCACTTTCAAGGAATAATGCACCTGCATCTTCACCCCTAGGTCTCTGTGTTCAGCAACACTCCACAGGGCCCTCCCATTAACTGTATACGTCCTGCCCTGGTTTGCCTTTCCAAAATGCAACATCTCACATTTATCTAAACTGAACTCGATTTGCCACACCTCTGCCCATTGCCCCATCTGATCAATGTCCCGCTGTACCCTGAGATCATTTTCTTCACTATCTACTGTCCCGCCAATTTTGATGTCATCTACAAACTTACTGAAACTCCTATATTCACATCCAAATCATTTTTTTAAATGACAAAAGCAGTGAACCCAACACCAATGCTTGTGGCACACAGCTATTCACAGATCTCCAGTCTGAAAAACAACCCTTTACCACCACTCTCTGTCTCCCATCTTCAATCCAATTTTTTTACCCCAATGGCTCACTCCCTCTGGATCCCATATGGTCTAACCTTACTAACCAGGCTATCATTTGGAACCTTGTCAAACACTTTACTAAAGTCCATATAGACAATGTTTACTGTTCTGCCTTCATCAATCTTCTTTGTCACCTCCTCAATCAAATTCAGGAGACATGAATTCCTATGCATACAACCACATTGATTATCCAAAGAATGTAAATCCTATCCCACAGAATCCACTCCAACATCTTACCCAGCACTGACATCAGGCTCACTGGTCTATAGTTCCCTGGCTTTTCCTTACAGTCTTTCTCAAATAATGGCAGAACATTAGCCAACCTATCTGGTTCTCCAGCACCTTACCCATAGTTGTCAGTGATACACATATCTCAGCAAGGGGCCCAGCAATCTCTTCCCTAGTTTCCCACAATGTTCTGGGATACACATGATCAGGTCCTAGGGTTTATCTATCTTTATGTGTTTTAAGATCTTTTGCGTCTCCTCATTTGTGTGTGGTCTCTTTTCAAGTCATCACTATTTTTCCAAATTCCCTAGCTTTCTCCACAGTAAATACTGACCTGAAATATTTGTTTGGGATCTCACCCATCTCTTGTGTCTTACCAAAATACAGCACTCACATTTATCTGAATTAAACTCCATCTGCCATCCCTCAGCCCACTGGCCCAGTTGGTCAAGATTCCATTGTATTCTTAGACAGCCTTCTTCGCTGCCAATAATTAGATTAGATTCTCTCCAGTGTGGAAACAGGTCCTTCAGCCCAACAAGTCCACACTGATCCTCCGAAGAGTAACCCACCCAGACCCATTTCCCCTTCTGTAATGTATCTAACACTATGGACAATTTGGCATGGACAATTCAACTGACCTGCACATCTTTGGATCATGGGAGGAAACCACAGCACCCGGAGGAAACCCATACAGACATAGGGAGAATGTGCAAACTCCACTCACCCAAGGCTGGAATCGAACCTGGGACCCTGGTACTGTGAGGCTGCAGTGCTAACCACTGAGCCACCGTGCTGCCCCACCGGAGCCACCACTGAGCCACCGATGCCTCCTGAAAATTCACCTGAACACATTCTCGCAACTCTGGCCCCTCTCTACCCATTACACTGCTGCTACTCCAAACTATATTCAGAAACTAAAGACCCCCATTCTCATCATTCTCATCAGAATTCTGAAGTGAATCCTGGTTGGACAGTGGGATGCACTCAGGGGATTTCTGTACTAGCTGCCTGGTCCTGTTGGACTGTCTGCTGCTCCCCCATTCCCTCTCTCCCTGCATACTCTGATGCTGCAGAGTGACCACATCTAGAAACGTGCTCTCCACAGAGCTCTCAGCCTCATGGACACTCCGCACTGACACCAGCTGCTGCTCAAGCTCCGAAACCTGGAGCTCCAACTGCTGTCACTGACCACACTTCCTGTACTCATGGTATTCCAGGAGCGGGGAAACATTCTGAAGTTCCCACATGGATGGACACTCTTTCTACTCTTGGATTATCTCTTTGCAGAGTTCTGATGACAAACAGCTCCAGCAGGGCTCACAGTCCAGTGAGTTCAGTGTTCCAGGGTTTTGGGGAAACTCTCCAGAAGACTTTAAGAAACAGGAGCAGAAATCAGCCATTCAGCCCATGGAATCTGCTCTGCCATTTGAGCTTGGCAGATATGCTTCTCACCCCCATGCTCCTGCCTACTCCACAGGAACGTTCAATCCCCTTAACAATCACAAACCTATCTATCTTTGTCTTAAATACACTCAGTGACTTGGCCTCCACTGCCCTCTGTAACAATGAGTTCCACAGATTCATCACACGCTGGCTGAAGAAATTCCTCCTCATCTCATCTCTAAAGGGTCGGCCCTTCATTCTGAGGCTGTGCCTTGGTTATCTAGTCTCTCCGGTTTTTGGAAACATCTTCTCTGCATCCACTCTATCCAGGCCTATCAGCATTCTGTAAATTTCAAGAAGGTCCCTCCTCATCCTTCTAAACTCCATCGAGTACAGACCCAGAGTCCTCAACCACGCCTCATATGACAAGCCCTTCATCCCCAGGATCATTCTTGTAAATCCCTCCAATGCCAGCACATTGTTTCTTAGAATATGGGTCCCAAAACTGCTCACAATATTCCAAATTCAGTCTGACCAGAGCCTTACACAGCCTCAGCAGTACATCTCTGCCCTTGTATTCTAGCCATATTGAAATGAATGCTACCATTTCATTTACCTTCCCAAGCACAAACTGGACCTGCCTGCTAAGCTTAAGAGAAACCTGAATGAGGTTTGTGCTTTAAATCTCCAAAGGCTTTCCTTATTTAGAAAATACCTCCACACCCTGACTCCATTGATTCCTGAAAGATCATCACCAATGTCCCCACAATCTCCTCAGTGATCTCCTTCAGAACACACTGGTGTAGTTCATCCAGTCTGGGTGAGTTATCCACATTCCGACCTTTCAGCTTCCCCAGTACCTCCTCCTTAGTGATGGCCACTACATTCCCCTCTGCCCCCTGACAGTCTTGAAGTACTGGTATGCTGCTGGTGTTTTCCATTGTGCAGACTGATGTAATGTATGGATTCAATTCCTCGGCTTTTTCTTCATTTTCCTATTATTCTTTTTCCAATGTCTATTTCTGCCTCCCTCTTCATTTTTATATATCTGATGAAACTCTTGCAATCTTCTTTTATATTACTGGTTCGCTTTCCCTCCACATTTCACCTTCTGTCCCCTGAATGTTTTTTTTTAGTTACCCCCCACAGGTTTTTAAAGACTTCCTAATCCTCTGGCTTCCCACTATTCTCCACCACATTGTATGCCTTTTCCTTTTGCTTTTATGCTGTCCTTGACCTCCCTCATCAGCCATGGTTGCCTTGTCCTCCCCTTAGTCTGTTTCTTCTTTTTCAGGAGGAATTCCTACTCTGCTTCCTGAATTACCCCCAGAAACTCTGCTGTTTGCTGCCCCACCATCTTACCTGCTCGGCTCCCCTTCCAATCAACTCTGGTCAACTCCTTCCTCATGTCTTTGTACTTACCTTTACTCAATTGAACTACTGTTCCATCTGATTGCAGCTTCTCCCTCTCAAGCTACAGCGGGATTTCTATCATATTATGGTCACTTATCCAGAGGGATACTTTCATCTTCAGCTCACTAATCAAATTGGCCTCATTACAAATCACTGAATCCAAAACTGCCTGTTCCAAATGATCAACCACAAACTGTTTCAAAAACCATCTCATGGACATTCCATGAAATCCTTTTGTTGAGATGCGCTACCCAGTCCACCTATCCATTGAAGTCTGCCACAACATTTTGTATTTGGTTTTTCTGTCCCCAGTTCCAAACTTCCAGCTCAGCACTGTCTCCATAACTTGCCCTACCTGCCTATCTTCTTTTCCACCTATCCACTCCATCCTCCCACCCCCTATTGTACTCTATGCTACTTTCCCCCCACCTCCACCCTCCTCTCACTTTTCTCTCCACCCTTCAGGCTGTCTGCCTGTATTCCTGATGAAGGGCTTTTGCCCGAAACATTGATTTTACTGCTCCTCGGATGCTACCTGAACTGCTGTGCTTTTCCAGCACCACTCTAATCTAGAATCTGGTTTCCAGCATCTGCAGTCATTGTTTTTACCCTTTTCTGTCTCCTGATTGATTTCCTTCCCCACACCCTGGTTACTGCTTGGAGACCTGAACATAACTTGCATCAGATTCTTTATTTCTTGGGTTCCTCAACTCTACCCACACAGATTCTACACCTTCTGACTGTATCACTTCTTGCTATTGATTTAAAGTCATTTCTTACTAACAAGGCAACTCTTGCCCCTCTGCTCATCTGCCTGTCCTTTTGATATGACATGGATCCTTAGATATTTAGTTCCCAGCTCAGATCCCCTTACAGCCATGTCTCTGTGATACCCACAACATCGTACCTGCCAATTTCAATCTGCACAAACAGCTCATTGTGTATATTGTGTGTATTTAAGTACAACTCCCTCAGTCCTGCATTGACTGCCCTCCTTCCCATCATTGTCCCCTTATCTGCTGTGATTTATGTTCGATACCTGATCCTTTCCACACTCTCTGTCCCATTATGTCTTCTGGAAACTTGAATAACCTCTCCTGAGCCCTCCTCCACTTTAATTAGTTTTTATTCCTTGGAAACTCAATTGACCTTGATTAGTGGCATCATTTTGTCTCCCTTACTCAGAATGCTTCTTGCATTTAGATACAAACTCTTTAAGTTTGTTCTACTATTGATTTCCCTGCACTTTTATGTTTCTTTTGATATTCAAAAATTCTGTCCCTTCCTTTTATTTTCTGGCCACAATCAATCCCATCACTAACCAGCAATTTTCCCTTCTCCTTTACCTTCCATTTTCTCATTTTCCATCCAACTGAACCAAATTACTTTCTCTTTGGGTTGAGTTCAGGTCAATATTTATCCTTGAACCAAAATCATGAAGAATGCTCTTTGATCTCATTGCTTCCAGTGGGATCTTGTTGTGTAGAAATTGGCAGCCCCTTTCCTGAAATTGCAACAGTGACTGGTTTTCAAGCAAAGTGTAACTGTCTTTGGGAGAGTCTGAGGTAGTGAGGGCTTGATTGAAACACAATTAGAGTCATAGCGATGTACAGCATGGAAACAGACTCTTCGATCTGACTCATCCATGCCAACCACAGAGACATAAAGTCATAGTGTCAGAGAGATGTACAGCACAGAAATAGATCCTTCTGTGTAACTTGTCCATGCCGACCAGATTACCTAAATTAATCTAGTCCCATTTGTCAGCATTTGGCCCATATCCTATTCATATACTCATCCTAATGCCTTTTAAATGTTATCGTACCAGCCTCCACCACTTCCTCTGGCAGCTCATTCCAAAAATGGACCACCCTCTGCAGGAAAAGGTTATGCCTTAGTTCCCGTTTAAATTGTTCTCCTGATACTTTTCACCTGTGCTGTCTAGTTCTGGACTCCTTCACTCTGACCAAAATATATTCTCTATTCACTTGATCAATGCCCCCGATGATGTTAGAAACCTCTATATGGTCATCCCTCAGCCTCCAGCGATCCAGGGAAAATAGCCTCAGCCTGTTCAGCCTCTCCCGATCGCTCAAACCCTCCAACTTGGCAACATCCTTGGAAATCTTTTCTGAATCTTTTTAAGATTCCCAACATTTTTCCTACAGCAGGGAGGCCAGAATTCCACACAGTAGTCCAAAAGGGGCCAAACTAATGTCCTTTACAGGTGCAACAGCTCCTAACTCCAATACTCAATGCATTGCCCAATAAAGGAAAGCAAACCAAATGGCTTTGACACCCCCCCTACCTACCTGCAACTCCACTTTCAAGGAACTAATCTTTTTTGGGAGGAACTGGGAGCCTTTCAGTTGTGCTTTTCCTAATCACCCTGTTCAGAAACAAACTTCTTGCTTTCACGCTCAACTAAAAATAAGATAAAGGAGGTGATGATTTAATGGTACTATTGCTGAGTTGTTCATCCGGAGATCCAGATTAATGTTCTGGGGACCAGGGTTAGAATCCTGCTACAGCAGATGGTGGAATGTGAATTCAATTAAAAAATCTGCAATTAAGTGTCTAATGATGACCATGAAACAATTGTTGATTGTCAGGAAAAAGCCATCTGATTCCTTAATGTCCTTTAGGGAAGGAAACTGCCATCCTTACCATGTGACTCCAGACCCACAGCAATATGGTTGACTCGAAATTGCCCTCTGGGTGATTAGGGATGGGCAATAAATGCTGATCCTGCCAGTGACACTCTCATCCCAAGAAGCAATTTAAACAATGCCTATATATTTATGGGGTTTGTTAGGTATTGGCTACAAATGATCTAACATTTTGTCAGTGAATATTCTGAGAGTTGAAATCCCTTCAAATGGCAGAGATTAAAATTGTTTCTCTTGTCTTTCAGGCCGTGAGAACTCTCAGCCCAAGCTGACCCTGCTGCCCCCCTCCCCGGAACAGGTCAATGCCAAGGGCACTGCCACCCTGGTGTGCCTTGCCAATCACTTCTATCCTGATGAGCTGGAGGTGCAGTGGAAGAAGGATGGTGCAGTCATTTCGGACGGGGTTCAGACCAGCAACTACCTGAGAGCTTCGGACAGCACCTACAGTGTCAGCAGCCTGCTGACCCTCTCTGGGTCTGACTGGGAGTCCAACGCTCGCTTCTCCTGTGTCCTTACCCACGTGACTCTCTCCTCTCCCCTTAGCAAGAGCATCAGGAGATCAGAATGTGTGTAGAGTGTTGGAGACAGTCCACAGAGGAGACACAACTTTAAATAGAACTGGGCTGAGCTGGCAGGAAAAACGTCATTGTCAGCACTGAATTTCAACTCTCTTCCTTCTCAGGACTGGCTCAGAGACATTTCTGAGGTTCAGGGGTTAAGGCAGTTCATTGGGACAGTGTAGAGAGAGCTTTACGCTGTGTCAAACCTCATGCTGTCCCTGTTCTGGGAGTGTTTGATTGGGACAGGGGTGATTTGTGATGCCAAGTAAAATCTCTTGAAGTTGCTGGAGACTGTCAGCTGTACAAAACAATGTGAACCTCAGAAGTCTCTGTTTCAGGAAACCAGATCTCCTTCCTGCTCAGCTGCCAGTTCCAATTTAAGGTTTTGTCACTGTGTAAAGGGACAGGATTCTCATGTTATTGAGAAAATCTCCACAAGTGTTTTCCTCAAGCTCCATTGTGGCTGTGAATTTGTGCAGCTTCCTCTGTCTGGGCTGTTAATTGCTGACTGTTTTTTGTCAATGTCAATCTGGAAAAGGGAATAAAGATGAAGAAGATTCAGTCTCTGACTCTGTGTGCTTTGGAGATTGACCACTCCATTCAGCCGATTGGCTGCATTTCAGCATGACATTGCCACAATTGGCTATTCGCCTGTCAATCAATGTCACATCCGTTGGAGAGGATACTGACAGCCAATCATCAATCACTTTCAAACGATCCCTTTGATCTGGAATCATTGGAGGTTACAAGATTCCAAACAGATGTCCATTAATGCCCACCTGGACCATCTCTGACACCTCCCTCCCATTCCTGGACCTCTCCATCTCCATTAATGATGACCGACCTGACACTGACATTTTTTACAAACCCACCGACACCGAGCATTCCACCTCTTCCCAACCTACCTCTTGTAAAAATGCCATCCTATATTCCCAATTCCTCCGCCTCCGCCATATTTGCTCCCAGAAGGACCAGTTCCACCACAGAACACACCAGATGGCCTTTTCTTTAGAGACCGCAATTTCCCTTCCATGTGGTCAAAGATGTGCTCCAACGCATCTCGTCCACATCCCACCCCTCTGCCCTAAATCCCCACCCCTCCAACCGTAACAAAGACAGAACCTTCCTGGTGCTCACCTTCCACCCTACCAACCTTCGCATAAACCACATCATCCAACATTTCTGCCACCTCCAAACGGACTCCACCACCAGGGATATATTGCCCTCCCGACCCATTCCTGCTTTCTGCAAAGACTGTTCCCTCCGTGACTACCTGGTCAGGTCCACGTCCCCCAATAACCCACCCTCCCTTCCTGGCACCCTCCCCTTCTACCGCAGGAATTGCAAAACCTGCACCCACACCTCCTCCCTCACCTCTATCTAAGGCCCCAAAGGAGCCTTACACATCCACCAATGTCATGTATTGTATCTGTTGCTCCCGATGCAGTCTCCTCTACACTGGGGAGACTGGACGCCTCCTCGCAGAGCGCTTTAGGGGACATCTCCGGGACAACCACACCAATTAACCCCACTGCCCTGTGGCCCAACATTTCAACTCCCCCTCCCACTCTGCCAAGGACATGCAGGTCCTGGGCCTCCTCCACAGTTGGTCCCTCATCACCCGATGCCTGGAGGAAGAACGCCTCATCTTCCACCTCGGAACACTTCAATTCCATGGCATCAATTTGGATTTCATCGGTTTCCTCATTTCCCCTCCCCCCACCTCACCCCACCTCCAACCTTCCAGCTCAGCACCATCCTCATGACCTGTCCTACCTGCTTATCTTTCTTTCCACCTATCCACTCCACCCTTCTCTCTGACCTATCAACTCCATCCCCAACCCCATTCACCTATTGTACTCTATGTTACTTTCTCTCCACCCCCTCTCATTTATCTCTCCACTCTGCAGGCATCCTGCCTCTATTCCTGATGAAGCGCTTTTGCCAAAAACGTTGATTTTCCTGCTCCTTGGATGCTGCCTAACCTGCTGTGCTTTTCCAGCACCACTCTGATCTAGACTCTGGTTTCCAGCATCTGCAGTCCTTGTTTTTACCGAGAAACAGAAAGCTGTTAGGACTCAATAATTACAATCTTAGGCATTCCCTCTTCACTCTGTGGTCCAGGCTCAGGTGCTGGGATTGCACTCTGCACTCTTTGCTGCATGCTGTGTTGTACCTGAAGTGATCTTCGGTCAATCACTGACACTGCAGGCTGCGTGTCCCTCTGAGTGCAGGTTTATCACATAATGCTGCCTGTAGGTGTCACTCTGAGTGTGGGAGTGTTATTCAGAGAGACACCTACAGGCAGCATTGAGTGTGAGCATGTTACTCAGTGCTGCCTGACTCTCTGAGTGTGTATTTCTCAGTGTTGCCTGTAGGTGTCTGTGTGTGTATGTGTGTGTGTTATTCTGCAATGGCTGTAGGCAGTGTAATGATTTGGAGATGCCGGTGTTGGACTGGGGCGTACAAAGTTATAAAAATCTCACAACACCAGGTTATAGTCTAACAGGTTTAGTTGGAAGCACACTAGCTTTCGGAGTGCCGCTCCTTCATCAAGAGGGTGCCCTCCCAACCACCTGATGAAGGAGCGGCGCTCCGAAAGCTAGTGTACTTCCAATTAAACCTGTGGGACGATAACCAGGTGTTGTGTGATTTTTAACTTTGTATCTCAATGAGTGGGAGTGTGTTACTCTGTGCTGCCTGTCGGTGTCTCTGAGGTATTTGTCTCTGAGTGATGGGTAGAGAATGGGCTTTGTGATGGGGATTGAAGATTAGGCTTTAATGTTGTCAAATCTCGGAAGAAAAGCAATTCAGTCTGAGATGGCAGCTCATTGAGGTGGCCAAAGTTAAAAAATCACACAACACCAGGTTATAGTCCCAACAGGTTTCTTTGGAAGTACAAGCTTTCGGAGCACTGCTCCTTCATCAGGCAGCTAGTGGGGCAGGATCATAGTTCACAGAATTTACAGTGAAATTGAGATGGCAGCTGAGAAAGGTGAATACTGAGAGTGTATTCTCCGTAAGAGAGGTATTTCAGAGGCAGTGTGCACTGTGCTCCCTAATGTGCTCCCCAATTACAAGGGGATTTTCTGGAGCCGGGGTCATTGCAGTAGTGGCTGTCTGCTCAGCCAATGCTGACTAGCCATAGTTGTATTTCAATGGTCAATTAGCTCGAAACGAGATACAGCAATATTGCCTTACAGGGAGGAGAGCAGTGAGTGAGGTTGATTCTTGCAGCCCCAAGAGGGATTGCAGTGGATTAATGAAGGGTGCTACCACCATGAAGGTGCCACCTTCACTCCCCCTGCCTCAGCTGTGGTGACCCTCGGGTTAAACACACCACCAGTCATCTCTGTCTGTAATGAGCGAGTGGGACTATGCTCCACTTTCCTGGGTGCTGGAGGGAAGGAGAAAGTGAAGACTGCAGATGGTGGAGATCAGAGTCAAGAGTGTGTTGCTGGGAAACCACAGCAGGTCAGGCAGCATCCGAGGAGCAGGATAATCAATGGTTTGGGCATAAGCTCTTCATCAGGAATGGAGGGAAGGCCAACCTCTCTCAAAGGCAGCACAGGCTGGATCGAAGGGGCATCAAGAGTAAGCATGGGAAGATTGAGGGTGACAGAAGGAGGGGGTTGGTTGGCAGGTTGTTATTCAGAGTCAGGTACCAGTGTATCAGTCCTTCTGATGCTCCCCTTTTTATCTTTTTTTCTTTTTTATTCCGCCTAATTGCGGTAGTGCTTATTTTTTCCCCAGCACCCATGGTGTGTGTGTGCAGGTGTGAGACACAGTGAAAGACACAAAGTGCATGAATCTTTATTCAATTTTGACCACCAGGAAGATAGGAAAACACCCGAGTGGCCAGTGACAAGCAATGCACTTCACATCGAAGGGCAATGATGTGTGATCAAAACAGTGAAGGGGAGGGTAGGGACTAAATCAAAATAGAGTTGGAGGGAGAAATGATGCACTCCACTCCCTGTGGCGCCCACCTCTCCCTGAACAACTCCAGGGTGTTGGTGCACACCATGTGCTCCTTCTCTAAGGACACCCAGGCCCTAACGTAACCGCGGAAGAGGGGCAGGCAGTCGGCCCTAACGACCCCCTCCACGGCCCGCTGCCTGGACCTGTTTATGGCCAGTTTGGCCAGGCCCAGGAGCAGACCCACGAGGAGGTCTTCAGACCTGCCCTCCCTCCTCCGTACCGGGTGCCCAAAGATCAGGAGCGTGGGACTGAAGTGCAGCCAAAAACGGAGGAGAAGGTTTTCAAGTAAATCAAAAAGGGAGTGCAAACGCCCACACCCAATATATACATGGTCCACGGACTCCACAGCGCCACAGAACAAGCAGTTGGGCTGGGAGTCCGTGAACCACCGCAATCTGCGGTTGCAGGGGACTGCTGCGTGCAGCACCCTCCACCCCAGATCCCCGAGAGAAAGGGGGAGGACTCCCGGGTAGAGAGCCCTCCACTGGGGATCCCCACCGCCCGGTGGCAAATGGGCACGCCAAGGCGTGTCCGGACGGTGGATGAGGGAGAAGAGGTGGACGGTGTGCAGCAGCAGTCTATACAGGGCCCTTTTTTCACATCCCTAAATGAGACAAAATTAAAATTTCACAGGCTCCCGCGGTTGTGGGGCACAGGCTCCCGCGGGAAGTACGGGACCTTGGGGCCAATGTGAAATTCCGTCCGGGCTGGGGTGAGCACGGACGGGATCCCACCGCACACCTGAGTGTCCTCCAACTGGTGCACTACGTCGAGTCCGAGCACCGCCGTTTTACGGCGTCGGATGGCGGTGGCCACGTAGCGGACGTCTACCGCTGCCCTGCTCGCTATGTCCTGCGGCAGCGTCCAGCCCAGGCCCCCGGCACCCAGCACGTCCCCGACCCTGGTCGCCTTCGCCGCCACGGCCCTCCCCTCCGACAGCCACTCGAACCCGTGAGTACGGAGGTGCGGATTCCTGAGCAACGGCTCCCTGACGACAGCTGCTACTCCAGCCAGAGGGTAGGTGCGGCGCGATTCAACCATGTTCCAGACAGTGATCAGGTCCTGGTAAAAGACAGGCAGCGTCTTGAGGGCGACCTCCAAACCATCACGGTCGACGAACAGGAGCTGCGTGTCATAGTTGAGATTACGCATGCTCCCCCTTTTTTTTTTCTTTTTTCAGAACAGTGAAGGGGAGGGTAGGGATTAAATCAAAATAGAATTGGAGGGAGAAATGATGCACTCCACTCCCTGCGGCGCCAACCTCTACATGCTTGTTTTTTTTTTCTTCTTTTTTTTTCTCTTTTTAATAATTTAACCCCCACACTACCACCTAAGTGTGGTAGTGCTTATTTTTTCCCCAGCACCCATGGTGTGTGTGCAGGTGTGAGACACAGTGAGAGACACAAAGTGCACAAATCTTTATTCAAATTCCACCACCAGGAAGATAGGAAAACACCCGGGTGGCCAGTGACAAATACTGCCCTTCATATCAAAGGGCAGTGCTGTGTGATCAAAACAGTGAAGGGGAGGGTAGGGACTAAATCAAAATAGAATTGGAGGGAGAAATGATGCACTCCATTCATTGCGGCGCCCACCTCACCCTGAACAACTCCAGGGTGTTGGTCGACACCGCGTGCTCCTTCTCCAAGGACACCCAGGCTCATGCTCCCCTTTTATTTATTTTTTTTCTTTCTTTTTTTCTTTTTTTTTTCTTCTTTTTTTTTTCTTTTTTTATTTAAAACCCCCACACTACCACCTAAGTGCGGTAGTGCTTATTTTATCCCCAGCATCCATGGTGTGTGTGTGCAGGTGTGAGACACAGTGAAAGACACAAAGTGCACCAATCTTTATTCAATTTCCACCACCAGGAAGATAGGAAAACACCCAGGTGGCCAGTGACAAACACTGCCCTTCACATCAAAGGGCAGTGCTGTGTGATCAAAACAGTGAAGGGGAGGGTAGGGACTAAATCAAAATAGAATTGGAGGGAGAAATGATGCACTCCACTCCCTGCGGCGCCCACCTCACCCTGAACAACTCCAGGGTGTTGGTCGACACCGCGTGCTCCTTCTCCAAGGACACCCAGGCTCATGCTCCCCTTTTAATCTGTCAGCCAGGGCTGCCTGATTGGATAAAGTTAACAGCCCATCAAGGAACTCATATTTTATTGGAAACAAAAAATTTATTGAACAAGGAGCACAAGAGCTAAACAACACAAGACAAAATGAATAGTTTTGTTACGAACGTCACAAATGAGATTTGGGAAATCAGATTTTCATTCTGGGTGATGGGAATCTGGAATGGACTGTCACAGACTCCACAGTGTGGAAACAGGCCATTTGGCCCAACAAGCCAACACCAACCCTCTGAAGACAGACTCCCCGAGACCCATTCCCCTGCCCATTTACTCAACTCTCCCATGACTGACAGCTTCTTGATCACTGTGGCAATTTTAGAATGGCCAATTCACCTAACCTGCACATCTTTGGACTGTGGGAGGAAACTGGAGCACACGGAGGAAACCCACACAAACACAGGGGAAGCGTGTAAACTCCACAAAGACAGTCACCTTGGGCTGGAATCGAACCCAGGTCCCTGGTCCTGTGAGACAGCAGAGCTAACCACTGAGCCACCATACCGCACATTAAAGAAAATGACAAATAGTTGAGCTTTTGTTAAGCTCTGTGAGCCTGATAGGATATAACTTATAAACACACAACCCTCTGTTAGTGAAGGTAGTGGAGGCTGGAAACCTTACAACCTTTAAAAATCATAACATTCAACGATTTGGGATAAGTGCAGGAAATTGGGATTGGAGTGCCTTTAGGGGTAGTTATGTCAGTGCAGACTCAATGGGCCAAAGGGCCTTTTCTGTGCTGTATCAATCTATACTCCACGCTGAGAGGGCAGTGCAGGTTAATGGTGACTAGGTTAGACAGTTCCAAGATGGCAAACTCATCATCAAGGGTCAGAGGAATTGGCTCAAGCTTCAGTGAAGGCCCAAGTAAGTCTTGGGAGGAGGGTCAAGGCTAATGGAGGCAAAGTCAATGGAGACTGAGTGAGAGCGCAGGGTGCTGACTGGCATGTCCAGGGGTTGCAGTGAGGCATGTGGGGACAAGAGGGGAGTGTGTAGGGAGGGAGTGCAGTTCCAGTTGAAATGCGACCTTTGCCTGCAGCAACATGACCTTCAGCACCAGGGGGTGTCCCTTACTGTGTCAGACTCACTAGCTGCTCTCTGTGTGATTCCACATAGCCACCCATGTGGTCACCATGCAAGGTCTTGATCTTGTCTACACTACTGTCTACACCACCATCTGCAATTACTGTCTGGACCTTCTGTCTACAATACCATCTGCTCCCACCATCTGGACCCTCGGTCTGCACCACTGTCTGTACCCACTGTCTGCACCCAGTGTCCACAGCCACTGTCTAGTCCCTCTGTTTGCATCCACCATCTACACCCACTGTCTACACCGCTGTCTGCACCCTCCATCTACACCTCCCATCTTTCTGCTGTTGTAAGATTGTATCCAATGATTCCATTGAGATTACTGCACCCGAAGCCTGAATTTTAGAACCGGCAATGATTGTCTTCTAACCCTGACCTACAAAGTCTGTGTTCCATGTAATGGAAAATTAACAAAATTAACATTTACTCTGAAATCTGAAAGTCAGTGCTTGACTTAAATCAAAACTTTCTGACACTTTGCTGGAGTCTGCAGTCGAGGGACAGCTTGTCTCTGCGCAACTTTGTAAACATTCAACAAGAGAAAAATATAAGAACAGTATGTCCACAACAAGGGAATGAAAAGAATAACAACTCAAATCTTCACAGTCTTTGTCCTTGAGAGTGTGATAAGAAACAGTATAAGGTGAATATCTGAATTACGCTCATGGCCCTTGCACAAGGCATTTTTGTTAAGTGCATGTGGTCCCTCCGCAATACAGAGGTTAAAAAAAATTAATAAAGCTCTCTTTGGTTGCTCTTGCTTATAGTTGAGTTGAGTCAATTTAATTTCCACAACATTCCACAATGGGTTGATTAATATTAATTACTGAATGCTATTTGATTTCTGTGATAGCAGGACTGACGTATAAGGAGAGGTTGAGTTGGTGAGGATTGTGTTCACTGGAGTTTAGAAGAATGAAGAAAGGGAATCTTGTGGAAAGCTATACAATTGGAACAGGATGAGACAAATTAGATGGAGGAAGGATGTTCCCAATCGTGGGGGAGTCCAGAACCAGGGCTCATAGTTTAAGGTTAAGGGGAAAACTCTATAGGATAGAGATGAGAAAAAATGTTTTCACTCAGAGAGTGGTGAGCCTGTGGAACTCTGACACAGAAAGTGGTTGAGGCCAAAACATTACGTTTTCAAGAAGGAGGTAGATATAGCTCTTGTGGCTAAAGAATCAAGGAATATGGAGTAGGGAGGGATTATAGTAATGTGCTTGAAGATCAGCCACAATCATATTGAATGGCAGAGCAGGCTGGAGGGGCCAAATGGGCTGCTCCTGCTCCTATCCTCTATGTTTCTATGTAGAGTATAATAGATTGCCAGGTGGAGGTCACTCTGTCAGATGGGTAAGTATCCATTCACAGATTCCTCCCACACCACTCCCCTTCCATTTTAATTGGGTCCACTCCTCCTGTTCTTATGTCTTTGCTATCAGACCAGTGGCCACACCTCCCCTTCACCACCCCAGCAGGGAGCTGTGCTTATAACCCATCCTTCCTTATAATTTGCTAACTGGGTGATGTGGTGGTGGGGTTTTCAAAAACAGGAAGAGCTGAATTCTTATCGCCTCTTGTGCTTATTTTGTTGTGTGCCTCCCTCAATATGAGTGACATAGCACTGCTGCTTCACAGAGCCAGGGACCTAGGTTCGAGCATCATACAGCACAGAAATAGGCCCTATGGCCCACCACGTCAATGTCGACCACCAGACACTAAACTACACTAATCCCATTTACCCACAGTTTTCTGGAGCCTATTATGCCCTGGAATTAAAAGTGCTCTTCCAAATGTTTTTTAAAGGTTGTGAGATTTTCAGCCTGCACCACCCTCTCAGCCAGCATGTTCCATATATCTACCACACCCTGGGTCAAAAAAATGCGTTCACCATAATCTTCTGACCCCTGGTCTTAAACAGATCTGGGTGAGGAGCGGAGGCTGCAGAACAGTGTGAGAGGTCAGGAGTGGAGAGAGGGAGAACAGTGTGAGGGTGAGGAATGGAGGCTGGAGCAGGAAGACGCTTGTGTTCTGGAAAGCAGCACAAATAGGGAAGAGATCCAAGAGCTGGTAGGAATAGTCTCCATGCTTCCTCACAGGAGCTTTATGGTGGGAAAGAGAATAAATCAGGAGATAATGAGGGCCTGGAACAAAGGCTGCTCATTAATTACAAAGGATTAATTACAATTAATCCTCATGTTGATTATTTATAGTCAGATTTTTCTTTTTCATTCATTGACGGGATGAGAACGTCACTGACTCACACAGCATTTATTGCCCACCCCTAATTGCCCCAGAGGGCAGTTAACAGTCAACCACATTGCTGTGGGATTTGATTCACACGTAGGCCAGACCAGGTAAGGGTGGCAGTTCCCTTCCCTAAAGGACATTAATGAACCTGATGGGTTTTCCTGACAATCGACATAGGTTCGTGGTCATCATTAGACTCTTAATTGCAGATTAAAAAAAACTGAATTCAAATTCCATCATCTGCCATGTTTGTGTCCCCAGAACCATATCTGGGTTTCTGTGCATTAAACACAGAAGGTTAGTATGTAGGTACAGCAAGTCATCAGGAAAGCTCATAGAATGAGTCTGTTGTGAGGGGAAACTGAATGCAAAACTTCATTGAAACATGCAAGATCCTGAGGGGGCTTGACCCGGTGGATGTGGAAAGCCTCTTATGGGAGAATCCAGAACTAGGGATCACTGTTTAAAATGAAGGGAGAGTCTATTCAAAACAGAGATTGGGAAACATATTTTTACTCTCAGAGGTTGTCAGTCTTTGGAATTCCCTTCCTTAAAAGGCAGTGGTTGCAGAATTCAGAATCCCTCCAGTGTGGAAACAGGCCCTTCAGCCCAACAAGTCCACCCAAACTAATCCAGACCCATTCCCCTACCCTATATTTACCCTAGGAAGAGGTAGATAGATTCTTGATGACTGAAGGGATTGAACATTGTGGTAGAATGTAGAGTTGATGTTAAAATCAGATCAACAATGATCTTATTGAATGGGGGAGCAGAGTCAAAGGGCCGAGTGGCCTACTTTTGTTCCCTGCCCATATGTTGCCTCATACACCTTCGCATGAACAAAGACTGTGCCTCGTATTTTCTACCTGCAGATTAAGCTGCTTGTGCAATCGGCCTCATCTGCACAGTGTTTCCTCCAGCCTTTCACCAGGACAGGTTAAAGATAATGGTCCCATAATCAATTCATTAACTTTGTAAGTTGGTTTATTTAAAACAATAAAACACATTACAAGTCATGAAGCAGACATGACAGCAAGCAAAAATAGGCAGCACGGAGGCTCAGTGGTTAGCACTGCTGTCTCACCGTGCCAGTGACCTGGGTTCAATTCCAGCCTTCGGCGACTGTCTGTATGGAGCTTGCAAATTCTTCCTGTGTCTGTGTGGGTTTCCTCCGGGTGCTCTGGTTTGTCCCACAGTCCAAAGCTGTGCAGGTTAGGTGAATTGGTCATGCCAAATTGCCCATGGTGTTCAGAGATGTGTAGGTTAGGTGCAGTTGTGAGGGAAAATGTAGAATGGGTGAGTGGGATTCCATACTATAGGGATTCTGTGATACAAATGTAAGTTCCTGCTTTCCATTCTAGCCCTGGAGCATGCATGTGGTTCTGTCTCATATCCACTCAAGAGATGGCAACCCTTTGAAGACAGGAGCAGCCTCTATTCTTTTGGAAAGTACTTCTTCCACTCTGTCCTTCACAGCCTTGTAGACAGCAACACTGAGATCGGGAAATAACCCAAAGCTATAATCTTCTGGGCTCTTCATTAAACTGTGGAACCTGAAAAGTACAATTAATGTCCAAGTCAATGAAGATATTTCTCAGCAATCCCTAAATGCTGAGTTTTAGTACTCAGCAGGCCCCAGGAGTCAAAATAACTGAGTAGATCATTGCTCTGAATTGCTTATAAATGTCACCTTCACGTTTCTGGAGGTTGCTTACTCCAGAAAGGTTGCTTACTCCTCTCCAATATACAGCTTAAAATCAGCTCCAACTCCCAACCATCCAGCTGAGAGCAGAGCCCTGTACAAACTGGAACCTGGTCAGTGGGAGCACTGTCACCTCTGTCTCAGAAGCTTTGTCTATTTAAACCAGAGAGTTAGTCAGAGAGTTATTCGGCACAGAACAGACCCTTCAGTTCAACTCATCCATGCCAAACAGATATCCTAAATTAATCTCATCCCATTTGCCAGGATTTTGCCCATATCCCTCAAAACCCTTCCTATTCATTTACCCATCCAGATGCCTTTTAAATGTTGTAATTGTACCAGCCTCCACCACTTTCTCTGGCAGTTCACGCCATGCATGCACCATCCTCTGTATGAAAACGTTGCCCCTGAGATCCCTAACAGATCCTTCCCCCTCACGTTAAACCTATGCTATCTAGTTTTGGACTCACATGCCCTGGGAAAAGACTTTGGCTATTGATGCCCCTCATGATTTTATAAACCTCTATTAGGTCACCCCTCAGCCTCCACCGCTCCAGGGAAAATAGTCCCCGTCTATTCAGCCTCTCCCTACAGCTCAAACCCTCCAACCCCGGCTACATTGTTGCAAATCGTTTTTGCCCCCTTTCAAGTTGAACAACATTGTTCCTGTAGCAGGAAGACCAGTACGGAGCCCTGTATTCTCAAGGTGTCCTCACCAATGGCCACTCTGGGGGGCAGCCAGAACATGGCAGCCAGAACTCTCTCATTTTGTGGGAACGAGAGAGACTCACGATTGGTGTGTCACCTCCCAAGTACCAGGGTACGTGATGTCTCTGATCATGTTTTTGGGATTCTTGAGGGGGAGGTGGTGCAGCCCCAATTCATGGTCCACCCAGGCACCAGCGACATAGGTAGGAAGAAAGGTGGGGATTTAAGACAGGAATTCAGGGAACTAGGGTGGAAGCTTAGAGCTGGAACAAACAGAGTTGTTATCTCTGGTTTGTTGCCCGTGCTAAATGCTAGTGAAGCAAGGAACAGGGAGAGAGCGGAGCTGAACACGTGGCTGCAGGGATGATGCAGGAGGGAGTGTTTTGGATTCTTGGATAATTTGAGCTCTTTCTGGGGAAAGTGGGACCTCTACAAACAGGATGGTCTACACCTGAACCAGAGGGGTACCAATATCCTGGGTGAGAAAGTTTGATAATGGTCTTCGCGGGGGAGTTTAAACTAATGCAGCAGGGGGATGGGAACCTGAATTGTAGTCCCAGTATACAGGAGGTTGAGGGTAGTGAGGTCAGGAATAGGTTTACAAGGTCGCACGATGGCACCGGAAATCAGAGTTTTGGTTTGAAATGTGTGTACTTCAATGCCAGGAGCATCCGGAAGAACAGAGAAGATGGTAAAAGAGGGAGGGGTGTGTTAATTAAGGGTAGTATTTCAGCAGCTGAGATAACATGTGAGGACTCATCCACTGAGGTAGTTTTGGCTGAGGTTAGAAACAGGAAAGGAAAGGTCACCCTGTTGGGAGTTTTCTCTAGGCCTCCAAATTGTTCCAGGGAAAGGATGGCAAAGATGATTCTCGATAGGAGTGAGTGTAACAGGGTAGTTGTTATGGGGGACTTTAACTTCCCCAATATTGACTGGAAGTACTATAGTTCAAGTAATTTAGATGGGTCAGTTTTGTTCAATGTGTGGAGGAGGGTTTCCTGACACAGTATGTAGACAGGCCAACAAGCGGGGTGATGCCATATTGGATTTGATACTAGGGAATGAACCCGGTCAGGTGTTAGATTTGGAGGTCAGTGAACATTTCGGCGATAGTGACCACAATTCGGTTATGTTTGCAATAGCAGTGGACAGTGATAGGTATATACTGCAGGGAAAGAGGTATAACTGGGGGAAAGTCAATTATGATGCGATTAGGCAAGATTTAGGATGCATCAGGTGGGGAAGGAAACTGCAGTGGATGGATACACTTGAAATGTGGAGCTTATTCAACAAACAGCTACTGTGGGTCCTTGATAAGTATATACTTATCAGGCAGGGAGGTAGTTGTTGAGAGACGGAGCCGTGGTTTACTAAAGCAGTTGAAGCTCTTGTCAAGAGGAAG
This sequence comes from Chiloscyllium plagiosum, assembly GCF_037043375.1. NCBI lineage: Eukaryota > Metazoa > Chordata > Chondrichthyes > Orectolobiformes > Hemiscylliidae > Chiloscyllium > Chiloscyllium plagiosum. Next base: position 115,495,568 of record NW_028270147.1, read on the forward strand.
AAGGCGGTTTATGCAAGGATGAGGCGTGAAGGCTCAGTTTTGGGGCTTTAGAGTTATAAATTAGCCAAAAGAGATCAAAAGAGAGGGCTAAGAAGAGCCAAGAGGAGACATGAGAAATTATTGGTGGACAGGATCAAGGAAAACCCTAAGGCCTTCCATAGGTATATCAGGAATTATAGAATGACTGGAGTAAGATTAGGGCCAATCTAAAGATAGTTGTGGGAAGTTGTATGTGGAATCTGAGGAGATAGGGGAAACACTTAATGAATACTTTTCATCAGCATTTCCACTGGAAAAGGACAATGTTAGTGAGAATATGGAGATACAGGCTACGAGATTAGACGGGATTGTGGTTGACAACGAGATCATTTGAGCAATTTTGGAAGATCTGAAAACAGATAAGACAACTGGGCTGGATGGGATTTATCCTCAGATTCTCTGGGAAGCCAGGAGGAGATTGCAGAGCCTTTGGCTTTGATCTTTATGTCATCATTGTCCATAGGAGCAGTGCCAGAGGCCTGGAGAATAGCAAATGGTGTTCCCTTGTTTAAGAAGGGGAGTCGAGACAACCCTGGTAATTATAGGCCAGTGAGTCTTACTTCGGTTGTGGGTAAGGTGTTGGAAAAGATTATGAGAGATAGGAATCATAATCATCTGGAAAGGAATAATTTGATTGGAGATAGTTAACATGGTTTTGTGAAGGGCAGATCATGCCTAACTAACCTTATTGAGTTCTTCGAGAAGGTGATAAAAAGGTGGATGAAGTTAAAGTGGTTGATGTAGTATATATGGATTTCAGTAAGGTGTTTGATCAGGTTCCACATGGTAGACTATTGCACAAAATACAGAGCTTTGTGTTTGAAGGTGATTTAATGAATTCGATCAGAAACTGGTGAGCTGAAAGAAGACAGAGGGTGGTGGTTGATGGAAAATTATCATCCTGCAGCTCAGTTTCAGTGGTGTGCTGCAAGGATCTGTATTGAGGCCACTGCTGTTTGTCATGTTTATAAATGATCTGGATGTTGTTGCAGAAGGATGGGTTAGTAAATTTGCAGATGACACTAATGTAGGCAGAGTTGTAGATTGTGCTGAAGGATGTTGTGGGTTACAGAGGGACAGAGATATGATGCAGAGCTGGGCTGAGAAGTGGCAAATGGAGTTTAATGCGGAAAAGTGTGAGGTAATTCACTTCGGGAGAGATAACAGGAATACAGACTACTGGGCTAATGATAAAGTTAGAAAATCAAGTGGGCTCCAGTGCAATGTGAGCCCTTTAAAAACAAACTGGGAATTCCATGAATGAGACTAAGGGAATGGCTGATATGTACAATAATTAGTTGTGTCAGTCTTCACAGTCAAGGAATGGGATAATGCAGCTTCCATTCCAGGGAGGTTAGTAATGAATTGAAGACTGGAATTCACAAAAGTTGATACATGCCAGAAAACAGCATTGGAAAGCGAGCAGCTCTAAAGGCTGACAGATCTCCAGGACCTCAGGGGTTTAAAGGAAGGGGGAAGTGAAGAAGTATCAGAAGCTTTTCCCATCGGGTTGCAAAGCAGCAACCATTCCTTTAGTTTGGAAAATGTCTTGCTGTAACTCCACGGGTTCAAGAAAGATGAGAGAGGGAACCAAGGAAATTATATCCTGGTCAATCTAATATCTCTTTTGGGGGATTTCATTGGAATCTATAATTAACAGCCGATAGAATGAACATGTGGAGAATTGGAAATGGCCCACATAGATTTGTGATGGGCAGGTTCTGACTGATGGGACCAAATGCATAAACTCAAATAGTCGATAGGACATATAGTCTTATCAACTTTCTGAAGTACTTGATTATTTCCCACAAAACAGTCTGCTGACCAAAGTTAAAACCCATGGGATTGAAGATGAATGTTTGACTTGGTTCGGAGGCTGGTTTAGTGACAGACAACAGAGAACGAAAGTGACGACTGGTGTTCCACAAGAATTCTGTGCTGAGGTCTTAACTACTTACTGTATGTATTAATGAGAATCATAGTTCCACATTGACACAAAGACTGATGGAATAGTAAGCGGTGCAGATGGTCTTTTTGTTTTAAACTCACACTGAGGACATGAGTATTGCTGTGCAGGCCAGCATTTATTACACATTCCTAGTTGCTGTTGAGAATCATAGAATCATTATACAGTGTGGTAAAAGGTCATTCAGCCCATCAAGTTCACACCAACCCACCAAAGAGCATCCTATCTGGATCAACCCCATCCCTCTAATGTTGCATTTCCCATGGCTAACCCACCAAGCCTGCACATCCCTAGACACTACATTTAATTTAGCATGGCTAATCTACTTAACCTACACATCTATTGACTGTGTGGACGAAACTCACTCAGACATGGAGAAAATGTGCAAACACACACAGACAGTCTTCCCAAGGTGGAATTGAACCCAGGTGCCTGATGCTGTGATATAGCAGCATTAATCACTGAGCCACAATCCTGCCCTTTGCAAGGTGGTGCTGAGCTGCCTTCTTGAACCACTGCCGTCCATGTGCTGTAGATAAACCCACAATGCCCTAAGGGATGGAATTCCAGGATCTTGACCCAGCAACACTGAAGGAACAGTAATATATTTTCAATCAGGATGCTATGTAGATTGGAAGGGAACTTGTAGGTGGTGGTGTTCTGTGTATCTGCTGCTCTTGTCCTTCTAGATGGAAATGGTCTTGGGTTGGGAAGGTGCTGTCTCAGGAGACTTGGTGAATATCTGCAGTGCATCTTGTAGATGGTGCACACGGCTGCTACTGAGTATCAGTGGTGGAGGGAGTGGATGTTTGTGGATGTGGTGCCAATCAAGCAGGTTCCTTTGGACTGGATGATATCAAGCTTCTTGACTCTTTTTGGAGCTGCACCCTCCAGGCATGTGGGGAGTAACTCATCACAGTCCTATCCAAAACTTAACTGATCTTTTCTTAATTCATTTCAAGGATTGGTCATCACTTGGTATGCCAGCATTTATTGCTCAGAATCCAATGGGGTGGCACAGTGGCTCACACTGCTACCCCACAGCGCAGGGACCGGGGTTTGATTCCACCCTCCGGCTGTGTGGAGTATGCACATTCTCCCTGTGTCTGCCTGGGTTCCGTCCAGGTGATCTGATTTCCTCCCACAGTCCAAATATATGTGAGTTAGGTGGATTAGCCATAGGAAATGCAAGGTTATAGGGGATTGGGTTTGGGTGGGATGCTCTTTGGAGAAGCAGTATATGCTGAATGGCTTGTTTCCACATTGTTGGGGGTTCTATGAATTTCTTCACTCAGAGGGTTTTGAGTCTTTCCCAGAGAGTTGTTGATACTTAGTCATTTGAATAAATTCAAGATGGAGATCATCCACATGTCGGGAGGCAATGGCCTCGTGGTATCGTCACGAGATTGTTAATCCAGAGAGCCAAGTCATGTTCTGGGGGACCTGGGTTCAAATTCTGGCAAGGCATTTAAATTCAAAAAAATTCTGAAATTAAGAGTCAATTAATGGCCATTGTTAGGGGCAAATCCCATTGGTCCCAACAATGTCCATTAGATTGCTGTCCTTGCCCATACCGACTGCAGACCCGCAGCAATGTTGAATCATAGAATTCCTACTGTGTGGAAGAAGACCATCAAGTCCAAGGAGCATTCCCCTCTCCTCTTGCTGCAGCTCTACACTACTCACAGCCAATTCACCTAAGCTGCACATCTTTGGACTGAGAATGGAAAACTGGAGCACCTGGAGGAAACCCACACAGACATGGGGAGAATAAGCAAACTCCACACAATCACCTGAGGGTGGACTTGAACCCAGTTCCATAGCACTGTAAGGCAGACGTGCTAGCCACTGTGTCACCCATTCCTCATCTCTGATCTAAATGTCTAATCTCTTATTCCCAGACTGGGATTCTGCTTTAGAATCCCCATGTAAGATCACATCCTTCCAAAATCTATCCTGTCAGTGCCCTGGAGAATTTAAAATGTTTCAGTGAAATCTCCTCCCAACCTGCTAAATTCCGGGGAATCCTGACCCAGTCCCCTCTCTCAAACATTAGACAATTCCCTCAACCCGTCACATGAACTGTTGCTGGGTTTGATCATCTCAGTAAGAGTTTCATGGAGGGAAGGAGAAAGAAAGACTCTTTCTGCTTTGAATCGATGCTAAAAATTTAATAAGCAGAAAAATATTGCCACAAAGTTTAGTTCACATACTCTTTCTTTTCATCAAAGTGTTGGGTGAGGTTTCTTATGAATTTCAGGAGGTCACTGGTGGTGTCCTTATATTCTTTATTCTTGCCTTGTCTTTTGTTCATGTCATTTAGGATAATGGAGTCAACCGAGAAGGAAATGAACAGCAGAATTTGTTTTCTCTGTTGATTAAATTCACCTTGCTTGCTCCTCTGAGCACCTGAAGAAGGGGCGATGCTCCGAAAGATTGTGTTTTCTAATAAACCTGTGAGACTATAATCTGGTGTCGTATGATTTTTGGCCTTGTGCTCTGATCACATTCGGGGTATTCCCATGAGCACTGAATGTTCTTGCTTCTCCAGGCCAGGAGGTGGCGATCTTGACAATGGATTTCACAATGGTCTTCATCAGAAAGGACTCAAATGGGGGACAGCGACCAGAGATTACAGGCCCAGCTCTTGCTCCTCACTCCCAGACCCGAACGCGATGGGCCCCCTGGGGTCCCAGGTACCGGTTGTTGTGTCTCGGGCCCTGTACATAATGCAAATGGTGTGACTGATCCTTCTGATTGTTCCCAACCTCACCAGGTCCCCACAGTCATTGAGATTATTTAAATACAGCCTTTGCCATATTGGGACCCTGATTGATGTGAGACAGGCTTAAATGGGTCAATAAGATTGAGGAGTTATAGACATAGATTGCAAATGGAAATCTAATGTTATGGCTCCAACAGAGACTGGGCGGGACTGCGGATTCCTGGGTACAAAGTAAAGATAGGAAAGAGGGAAAAGTGGTGGGATTGTTCTGGAACCAGACAGTGCTGACCAACCTTAGGCCCTGAGATATGATGCAAATGAAATTTGAACTGTGCTGGGCTTTAACTCACTGTTACCAGAGTAAAACAGGGATTACCCATTTCACAAGAGAGTAAATGGAACTAACAAACCAGGTGCATGTGAAACACTGTCCCCGTCCCTGAGAGACGGGAGACAAGAATAGGGACATTCTCAGACAGAAAGGATGCTAAAAATGGTATCACCCTGAGAGTGAAGGGTGGGGTGGAGACAGTGACAGCGACACCCTCCCAGAGAGTGGGGAAAGTAACACTGACACATTTAAAACTGTATTATCACAAGTGAGAATTCAAACATACACCTGCTCCACCAAACAGTGTTGATACACTGTCCTCATCAAAACACATTTGCAAACCTCTTCGTAACACATAAGGGGAGAGAAACATTGTAAAATGTATTACCATGAGTGAGGGTCCGTTAAAACAAGGACCATGATGTTAAATTTTCCCAGCCGTAAACAAACTGGTGTATTTACATCTTTGTCTTATTAAACAATATTAAACAATATTAAAACCTCGGCCAAACATTTTCCTGCAGACAGTGTATTTAAAATATCAAGAGGCTTTCCGCATTGTTGGTTTGATCAGTGACGGAGCAAGGAAGCAGCAGCTGCCCCAAGAACTCCAACAAAAGAATGAGAACAAGCTCTTCATACGGAGCTGGCTCCCGAGAATCCAATTCAACAGCAGGGACCAAAGAACAAGGAACAATACAGGAACAGACCCTTCGGCCCTCCAAGCCTGTGCTGACACATTTTGCCCTTCTATACTGAAACTGTCTTCACCTAGAGGATTCATATCCCTCTATTCCCTTCCTATTCATGCATTAGTGCAGGTCTTTCTTGAATACTTCTATTGTGTCTGCTTCCACCCCCTCCTCTGGCAGTGTATTCCAGGTATTCAACTCGCTTTGTGCAAATTACTTGCCTCACACATCTCTTTTAAATTCCCCCGCCCCACCCCGCACCTTGAACCTCTGTTCTCCAGTAATTGACCCCTCCACCCTGGGGAAAAGCCTAATATTTTCCACCCTACCTATAGCATTCACAACTTTATAAACTTCTATCAGGTCACACCTCATTTTCCCGCAGTGCAGTGAAAACAAACCCAGTCTATCCAACCTTTCTTCAGAACTACAATCCCCCCCATACCAGACAATGTCCTGGTAAACATTTTCTGCACCGTCTTCAAAACATCCACATCCTTCTGGTAGTGTGGTGACTGGAACTGCATGCGATATTCCAAGTGTGGTCGAACTAAAGTTCGATAAAGCTGCAGCATAACATGTCTATCCTTCTACTCAATGCCCCTTCCAATGAAGGCAAGCAGGCCATAAGCCTTTTTCACAACCTTACCGCCCTGTGCTGCCACCTTCAAAGATCTGTGAACATGCACACCAAGAATGTTTTTTATTTCAAAAATATACTTTATTCCTAAAATAATTTGATGATCTGTACAATTGTACAGTCCATAAACATTCCATTTCTTTGCATACAGGGACAGAGTACAGGTCTGTAAGATTACTATCCACATATTTAGCTGGGGGTCAGCGGAGCCCCCTTACTGCATCAGCCCCCTGTGCTTAGGCAGGCAGACGTTACACAGTGGTCTTTCCCCACCGCACCTTGACGGCAGCTGCCCCAAGCTTCAGCGCATCCCTCAACACGTAGTCCTGGACCTTGGAATGTGCCAGTCTGCAACACTCAGTCGGAGTCGACTCCTTCAGCTGGAAGATCAACAGTTTTTGGACCGCCCAGAGAGCGTCCTTCACCGAGTTGATGATGCTCCATGCACAGTTGATGTTTGTCACGGTGTGCGTCCCGGGGAACGGGAGCACGGAGTCCCCCATCACAGCGCTGCTTGGGACGAACCTCGACAAACACCACAGCATTCCTGTCCAGAGTTCTGCATAGGCACATTCCAGAAGGAGATGTGTGACAGTCTCGTTCGCCCCCCTTCCCCCCGCAGCCGCTTTAAGGGCAGCATGCGGTGCGGCTGAGAGTCCGGGCGTGCATAAAGGATCTCACAGGCAGAGCCCTTATCACCACCAGCCAAGCCATGTCTTGATGCTTGTTGCACACCCAGATCCCTCTGCATATCAATACTCCATAGGATCCTGCCATTCACTATATTATTCCCACCTGCACATCACCTTTCAAAATGCATCACCTTACATTTGTCTGGATTAAACAACATCTGCCATTTTTCTGTCCAAGCATCCAACTGATCTACATCCTGCCATATTGTCTGACAATCCTTCTCTTTATCTGCAACTCTACCAATCTTTGTATCAACCGTAAACTTACTAATTAGACCAGCTACGCTTTCCTCCAAATCATTTATAGAGATTATGAACAGCAGAGCTCTCACCACTGATCCCTGTGGAACATCACTATTCACAGCCCTCCATCCTCCTATCACTGCCATCTGTCTCCTCTGACTCAGCCAGTTCTGTACCCAGTGCTGGGAACATTTTAGACAAGACATCTTGTTGCCAGCTCGTTACTGCAACTTGATCCAGTTCATTCAGAAAGAGAAAAAGGACAATGTGCAGATTGTTGAACAGGCCCCTACACCTGGGCCTGAGGCAGGAGCCCAAGCTCCAACACACTGGCCTCACTTCACACCAACCTTCACACAGTGCGGGGTCATGAACTCCGGCCATCGATTCCTCTGGAACCGGGACGGAGTGAAGGAGCAGTGACAATTGTGGAAGAGTCAATAAGGAGTAAAGCAAGATGGAGAAGGTGTGTTAGAAAGTGTATAATGGAGGAAACAAACTTTGTGATACCCAATAGTGACATAGTTTACGTGTATCACAGAATGAACAAAACAGCACACTGTGAAAGACAATCAAAAGTCACACCAAAGTACTTCTTTTTTGATATATCATAGTGTGCAGGGCATTTTCATTGTGGTGCCATAAGCATCCTGGTCCAAGAGCTGTCATGTCTCTCTCTCTCTCTCCTCGTTTCTACAGATGGAGCCAGTTGGATTCACTCAGAGCCCCAGTTTATTTGTACTGTTCAGTAATGTGGGGATACCGATGGGGGGCTGGGGTACACCTGATGAAGAAGCAGCCCTTCGAAAGCTTCTGATTTCAAATGAACCTGTTGGGCTAGAACCTGGTGTTGTGTGACTTCTGACTTTGATTAGATTACTTACAGTGTGGAAACAGGCCCTGCGACCCAACAAGTTCACACCGACCCGCCGAAGCGCACCCACCCAGATACATTCCCCGACACCTAACATTTTGGGCAATTTAGCATGGCCAATTCACCTAACCTGCACATTGTTGGATTGTGGGAGGAAACCGGAGCACCTGGAAAACCCACGCAGACACAGGGAGAATGTGCAAACTCCACACAGTCAGTCGCCTGAGGCGGGAATTGAACCCAGGTCTCTGGCGCTGTGAGGCAGCAGTGCTAACCACTATGCTACCGTGCTGCCTTCTAGCAACTATAGAGTACTTGCAATGCAACTGAGGATTATGGGTAATAACTCCATCCATTAGCCATGAATAAATCCACAGTCACTCCAGTGGATTTCAGTGGGAATGACCTGTTATTTGCTTCCAGGTAACAGGTTCACCACCGCCCTCTCCAGGACAATTAGGAAACGACAACAAATAACCGACACATCAACGCCTGCCCTATCCCAGGAGAAATCAAAATAAATGGCATACAATTCAAATGATCAAACTGGTGAGGCTTGAATTCATCTATTTGAAGGACTGGAGCCTTGGCCAGAAACAGAGCCATGACATGGGTGAACCTGGTTTGTCAGACTGAAAGGCGGAGTGTCCTGCGGATTGACACTGGGATCAGCAACAAATGAATTACACTCAAAGATCTAGCAAACGACTGTTAAGGTGTGACCCCAAACTGCAGAGAACAGCCCTCGAGTCTTTGCGTCCTCATCTCCATCCTTGGCTGTTGCCCTTCCCTAATTGTCCTGGAGAGGGCGGTGGTGAGTCATGAGTTTCTCGAAGAGGATCTGACAGAGGGACAAGGTCATGTCCTCGGCCAGAGCACAACTGCCTGACCTGCTGTGCTTTTCCAGCGCTTCACTTCTTGACTCCGAGCACAACTATCCTTCATGAGAATGAGCTGTGGCACAAGAGAAAACACGGGAGTGTTGGAAAATGGGGATATTTTGAGAAAGGTAGAGAATATGACCTGGTTGGTCAATGGGAGGGATGAATCCGGATTCATTTTTCTCATTGACCAATCAGGTCGCACCCTCTACCTATCTTCATCCCCCACTCCCTTGATCTGCAGCTCCCTACTAAACAACCCCACCCCCCCCAACTTCCTGAAGAAGGGTTGCACCCAAAACGTTGACTTCTCCACCTCCTGATGCTGCCTGGCTTGCTGTGTTCTCCCAGCCTCCTGCTTATCATCCTTGGATTCCAGCTTTTTTGTCTCTAGTCTCTTCAGGGGCCAGGATGAGTGTGAGGAGATTGGGCTTTGGAACTACCCACAGACTGAAGTCAAAAGAAGCAAAGCAAGAAAGACAAGTGGATCGAACACAAGAGAGCAAATTGCAAAGGAGAGAGGGACAACATTGAATTGCTTCTGGTGTCATCCTCTGTGCCCAAACATTTCACAGAGCCAGCTCCACATCCTTCCATTGGCTTTGACATTGAGAGTCAACAGTTCCCTTCCCACAGCCCATTTTATAATGTCCTGTTCCAGGGAATTTCTGAGACAGAGAATATTTCACCTTTTCTGGGAAAGGTGAATAAGTGAAGGATGTCAAGGAACTGTTTCTCAGATTTCAGGGTCTGACAGAAGGATGTGTGTAGTCTGTGGATTCTGGAGACAGATCACTGAGATATTCCTCACTCCCATCAACATCAGTCTTTATTCTGACATCAGTTTCTATTGTTCATTATAAAGTTCCCCCACCAGTTTCAGACTAGACATTTCACACCCAGCCCCGATTTCCTCACACTGGAATCAAGAATCAAACTTGCCCCATCTCAGGATTGCCCTCTGAATGTGCTGTCAGTGTGTTAATGTTGTGTTTGAATGAAAGAGCCACGGTGGAATCTGGGACCTAATCCAAGGGGTTTCTGAGCCACCAGCAGCCTCCCCGCTGTGTGAGGGTCTGTTTGGATAAGATTTCAGCCCCATGGGTTCTCACTGATACTATAGCCAAGGAGTGAGATTGCTGGAGCTACGTGTGGACTGAGGAACACAACAGTCAGGACAATGAGCTGCTCTGGAGTCCACCCTGAGCCCTGGATGATTCTCACTGAGATGGTCCAGGAGCTACAGAATATGATAGTAGAAAGTGGAAGCAGTTTATCATTGACTGTCCTCCCCAGCCATGACTCACAGACCTCCCCTGGACTGAACATTCTCAATCTGACCCCAGGGACACTCGGGGCAATTCCATCTCATTTGAAGAGTAAAGAAAACCCAGGTCTAATTTATGGAATATTTATTTCCCAAGCCCTGTGGAATTGTAATTGTGAGTAACAAGACCCTGCTGGTCATATTCATCAATACATGATTCCCAGTGACACTGGCTCCCAAACGGTTGAGTTCCATTTCTTGACCTGGGATCTTGCTGTGCCTAAAAGATGGGTGAGTGAATTTCCATCAGATTATTGTGTTCCCCAGTGTCCCCTCCTGCCTTCCTTCTTTTCCCCATTTATTAGGGATGATTTTCTCAAGGCCCTGCATTCCTGCTGAAAGTGCCCCTTCTGGCCCTAACTGTAGTATTTCTCTCCTGCTCCGGGGACCCCATTGCCCTCTCTATTCTCTCCCTCATGTTCCGGACCTTGAGGGTGGAGGGTTTCACTTCATATACCCTTTCCCTGAGGCTTCAGCTTGGGCCATTCCCAAAGCACACACGAGACAGAGACTGAATCTTCTTCATCTTTATTCCCTTTTCCAGATTGACATTGACAGAAAACAGTCAGCAATTAACAGCCCAGACAGAGGAAGCTGCACAAATTCACAGCCACAATGGAGCTTGAGGAAAACACTTGTGGAGATTTCCTTAATATCATGAGAATCCTGTCCCTTTAAACAGTGATAAAACCTTAAATTGGAACTGGCGACTGAGCAGGAAGGAGGTCTGTTTTACTGAAGCAGAGACTTCTGAGGTACACATTGTTTTTGTACAGCTGGCACTTTTCAGCATCTTTGAGTGGTATTATTTGGCATTACCAGTCATCACTGCCCCAATCAAACACTTCCAGAATGGGTCAGCATGGAGTTTGATACAGACTAAAGCTTGTTTTTAGTGATCCCAATGACCTGACTTAACTCTTGAACCTCAGAAGTGTCACCAAGCCAATCCCAGTGCTGACAATGACCTTTGTCCTGCCAGCTCAGCCCTTTTCTATTTAAAGTTGTGTCTCCTCTGTGGACTGTCTCAAACACTCTACGCACATTCTGATCTTGCTGAGGGGAGAGGGGAGGGTCACGTGGGTGAGGCCACAGGAGAAGCGAGTGTTGGACTCCCAGTCAGACCCAGAGAGGGTCAGCAGGCTGCTGACACTGTAGGTGCTGTCCGAAGCTCGCAGGTAGTTGCTGGTCTGAACCCCGTCCGAAATGACTGCACCATCCTTCTTCCACTGCACCTCCAGCTCATCGGGATAGAAGTGATTGGCAAGGCACACCAGGGTGGCAGTGCCCTTGGCATTGACCTGCTCCGGGGAGGGGGGCAACAGGGTCAGCTTGGGCTGAGAGTTTTGACCACCTGAAAAGCAAGAGAAACAATTTTAATCCCTGCCATTCAAAGGGATTTCAACTCTCTGAACATTAACTGGTAAAGCAACCCATTTGAATATTTGTGGCCAACACCAAACAAACCTCATTAAAGGACAGGGATTTTTACACATTCTCCCCGTGTCTACTTGGGTTTCCTCCCATTGTCACAAGGATGTGTCGGCTAGGAGGATTATCCATGGGAATTATAGGGTGGGTGGGATACTATTTGGAGGGTCAGTCTGGGCTGAATGGCCTGCTTCCACACTGTAGGGATACTATGAATTCTAAAGGAGATAACTATGAGAAGGAGGCAGTTAATGCACGACTGAGGGTGTTATACTTCGATGCATCGAGTATATGAAACAAGGTAAATGAGCCTGTAGTGCAGGGACGTGGCTGCAAGGGGATCAGGGCTGGGAACTAAATATTCAAGGATGTACATCCTATTGAAAGGAAATGCAAGGGGTTAGAGGGTCAAGTGTGAAGGAGGTAATGAAGGTAATCCTTGTTAGTCAGGAAATGGACTTGGGGAGACTGATGGTATCAAAACTTGGTAAGTCCCCAGGGCCTGATGCTCTACATCCCAGAGTCCACAAGAAAGTGGATGTAGAAATAGTGGACACATTGGTGATCATTTTCCAGCTTTCTGTAGACTCTGACAGAGTTCCAGTGGACAGGACAGTATCCAGTGTAATCGCACTTTTTAATAAAAGGAAGGGGAGTGAAAATGAGGAATTATACAGGAGGAAAACGCTGGAGTCAGTTATTAAAGATACAATAACTGAGCATTTGGAAAGCAGTGACAGGAAATCAGGCGTGACACATCTTTTGGAAGGTTTTGAGGATGTGATCAGTGGAGAGTGGACAAGGCTGAATCAGTGGACAACAAAAACAAAAATTGATGAAAACGTTCAGCCGGTCTGGCAGCATCTGTGGAGAGAAACTAAAGTTAGCTTTTCGGATTGAGTGACCTTTCCTCAGATCTCAGTGGATGTTGTGCATCTGGACTTTCAAAAGATTTTTGACAAGGTCCCATGCGAGAGATTACCCTGTCACTTGGAAATAAAATTAAATCAACAGCAAGAGGAAATTTTGAGTTGGACTGCATAGAATCTGTGTGAGTCAACTTAAGAAACTACAAAGGAAGAAAGAGCCTAATGGGAGTTATGTACAAGCCTCCTCGCAGTAGTCGGGATGTGGGTCAGAAAATAAATCAGGAGATAGAAAAGGCATATAAGAAAGGGATTATTACAATAGTCATGGGGACTGCAATATGCAGGTCGACTGGGAAAGTCAGGTTGGGAATGGATCTCAAGGAAAGGAATTCATGGAATGTCTGCAAGAGGATTTTTTTGGATCAGCTTGTGGTAGACCCACGAGGAAACAGGCAAGTCCGGATTCGGTGATGTGTAATGAGGCAGCTCTGATTGGGGAGCTGAAGGTGAATGAACCCTGAGGGGACAGTGACTATAATGTGATAGAATTCACCATGCAGTTCTAGACGGAGAAGCTGGAATTCAATGTAATAAGAGGAGCTAATGAGCAAGTTAGACAAAAGAGAGCCAATGGACGTGATCTATTTGGATTTCCAGAAGGCCTTTGACAGGTTGCCACACACGAGGCTGCTAAATAACACAAGAGCCCCGGTATTGGCATGGATAGAGAGTGGAAATGAATGGATCTTTTGCAGGATGGCAGCTGGTGCCTAGTGGAGTTCAGCAGGGAGCAGTGTTGGGACTTCAGCTATTCATGTAACAATTAATTACATATTAACAATGTGGGAAAAGGAACTGAGGGCATTGTTGGTTCGGGGGACACAAGGAAGACTGGACGAGCTATAGTCAGAGGAGATTCGAGAGTGAGGGCAATCGACAGGTGTTTCTGCAGCTGCAGATGGGAATCCAAGATGATGTGTTGTATCCCTGGTGCCAGAGTCAAGGATGTCACTGAGCGGCTGCGGAGCACCCTGAGGGGAGAGAGGGAACAGTCAGCACTCATGATCTACATTGGTCCCAGTGACAGAATTTAGGGAGCTCAGGAGGGAATTAGCAACAGGAGCTCAAAAATAGGAATCTTCAGATTACTCCCAATGACCAATGCAAGTAAGGATAGAAATAGGAGGATAAGGCAGGGTGTATGTGAGGCTGGAAAGATGGTCGAGGTGGGAGGGCTTTGTGACATTGGGAATGACTCTGTGGGAGATGTGACCTCTATAAACAGAGCAGGAACTGAGCTCCTTGTGGGATGATTTGCGGGTGCTGTTGGAGTGGGTTGAAGCTAACATGGAAGGGCTGTGGGAACGAGGGTGTAATATTAAGGAGGAACACCAAGGAACACAAAATCCTGAAAAAGACAGATAGCACCAGAATAAGGAATAGTAATTTATTAGGCAGGGTCAGAGAGACAGAGAGAGCAATAAATTCTAAGTCCGGCTGACTGTGCATGTATGGGACTGTACGGAATGTGGAGAATAAGATTGGGGAGTTACAAATGCACATTACCAAGGGGAAAACTGATGTTATCACTCTAACAGATAAGGGTCAAATGAGGACAGGACTGGTTGTTAAATATTCCTGGAAACAAGGTGTTCAGGAAAGATAGGAAAAGGGAAAAAGAGTGAGAGGTGTGGGATTGGTTAAGGAGATTGATGCAGAGCTGGAGAAAGAGGATGTCCCAGAGGGGTCAAGGCCAGAATCGATTTGGTTCGGGATAAGGAACAAAAAAGATGCAATCAGATTGTTCAGTGCAATCTGTCGGTCACCAACTAGTGGGAAGGATGTAGGGGAACAAATCTGCAAGGAATTCACAGCACACATTAGGGGGACTTTAATTCTTGGAATATAAACTGGGACAGTAGCAGTGTGAAGGACAGAGAGGGGCCAGAGTTGAGAGAGTAGGCTCAGGTGAATTTTCTCCAGCCATGTGTCTCCATTCAAATGAGAAAGGAAGCTCTGCGAGACCCGAATCTTGGGAGTGAGGAGGCCCAAGTGGATCAAATGTCAGTGAGAGGACATTTAGGGAAGAGTGATCATTGTATCACAAGGTTTAGGGTGAAAGTAGAAAAGGACTAAGGAGAATCCAGAATAAAGTCATGATCATGGATCAGATTCCATGGATAACCTCCAAATGTCTCACACTTCGAAATTTTCACTTTTTTATCAAACAGAATATGGATAAGTTACAAAACTAAAATTTTGCCACAGTATTTATTGTTGAGAAGTATATGGAATTTTGGGAAATAAATATTGCTGTCTTGAGAAGAGTCCATATTACAGAAGAAGAAGAGGTGCAGTAATCTGTTCTTATAACTGAGAAGGGTAGCTAAATCCCCAGGACCTGATCAGGTCCATCCCAGTAAGTTGTGGGAAGCTTGGGAAGAGACAGCGATGCCCCTTGCGAAGATGCTATATCACCAACAGCCAGTGTTGGAAGATCGGAGAGTGGCTGACATTGTGCTGATATTTCAGAAGGTCTGCAAGGAATACCCAGGGAAGTATAGACCGGTGAGTCTGATATCAGTGGGGAGTAAGTTATTGGAGGGTATTTTGAGGTACAGGATCTACACGCATTTGGAAAGACAAGCGTTGATTAGGGGTAGTCCACATGGCTTTGTAAGTGGAAAATTGTGTCTCAAAAATTTGATTGAGTATTTTGAAGATGTGACCAAGAAGATAGCTAAAAGCAGAATCATAGACATTGTCTACGTGGACTTTAGCAAGGCCTTTGACAAGGTACTGCATGGACAACTGGTTAGTAAGGTTAGATCAAATGGAATCCAGGGAGGGCAAGCCAATTGGTACAAAATTGGCTTGATGGTTGGAGACAGAGAGTGGTGGTAGTAGATGGTTGTTCAGAATGGAAGCCTGTGACCAGCGGTGTGGCGAAAGGATTGGTTGTGGGTTCATCATTGTTCATCATTTATAGAAACAATTTGAATGAGAATATAGGAGGTAGGGTTTGTGAGTTTGCAGATGACATTAAAATAGGTGGCAAAGTGGACAGTCACGAAGGCTATGTGAGAGTACATTTACATTAGGTATTGAGATAATAGCGAAGTGTTGCATTTTGGTACAAAAACCAGACCACGGTTTACACAGTTAGTTGTGGGTCCATGGGAAGTTGTCAAAGAGGGAGACTAAGGAATGGAGGCATATAGTGCCTTGAAACTAGTGCCACATGTAGACAGGGTGGTGAAGAAAGCATTTGGTACACTTAGGTATGGGAATTGAGATGACATGTTATGGCTCTCCAAGATATTGGTCAAGCCACATTTCCAATCACCCTGCTATTGGAAGGATGTCATTAAACTGGAAAGGGTGTAAAAAGAATGACAAGGCTGTCTCTGAGACTGGAAGGCATGAGTTATAAGGAGAGGTTGGTTAGGCCTGGGCTATTTTCTTTGCAAGGTCAGAAGTCGTGGGGTGACATTTTATAGGTTTATAAAATCATAATGGACAGAGATAAGGTTACTAGCTAAGGTCTTTTCCCCAGGTTAGGATTGTCCAAAACTAGAGGGCAGAGGTTTAATGCAAGAGGGGAAAGATTCAAAAGGGACCTGAGGTAAAACTCTTTCACATAGAGGGTGGTGCATGTATTGAATGAACTGCCAGAGGACGTCATAGAGTGAGTCTGATTATACCATTAAAAAGACATTTGAACAGGTACATGGAGAGGAAAGATATTGGGGAAAATGAGCCAAATGCAGGCAAATGGGACTACGGGGAATAGAGAAGGTGAATAATTCATGAAGAATGTGAAAATGTTGCAGATGGAGTAAAACAAATTGCCATGGAAAGTTCAGAGATGAAGGAATTCAGTTAAGAAAATATTTTGGAGAAGTTGAGACTGTCTTCATTGGAGAAGAGAAGGCTGAGAGAAACTTTGTCTGAGGAATTCAACATCAGGAGGGATCTGGACAGAATAATTAGGGAGAAAACGTTTTCACTCATGAAAGGTTTGAGAGGCAGAGGGAGATTTAAAGTAATTAGTAAATGAATCAAAAGTAAGATGAGGCAAAACGTTTTCAGCCAGTGGGTGGTTAAGGTGTGGAATGCACTGCCTGAGAGTGTGGTGGAGGCAGCTTCAATTGAAACATTCCGAAGGGAATGAGACTGTTATTTGAAAAGGAACAATGTGCAGGGTGACAGGGAGAAGGCAGGAGAATGACACTCAGTGAATTGCTCATTCAGAGAGCCAGTACAGACAGGATGGGCATAATGGCCTCCTTGTGCACTGTAACAATTCTGTGATTGTGTGATTGAGCAGAGTTAAAGCTGGGGGAGGTGGGAGCTCGGTGTCTCACTGTGCTGCTGCTGCTGCTGCTGCTACTGAGGTCAGTGAGATCAGAGACTGGGACAGGGAGCCAGAGCTCACATCAAACTCTGCCCGTGTCTGTCACACTGAGACTGGCAGGAGGCTACTCAATGATTTCACTCCATGCTGCAGGAATGGGACCACAGGCTGCAAATGGACAGAGCTCCTCCACACGGTGAGTAAAACTGACTGACTTATATCTTGCTGCTTAAAGGGAGCAATGGAACTAAAGAAATACAGCTGGACACCCTGTTAGACACAGTGCTCCTCAATCAACCATTTCATTCACTGCAGCTCCCCACTAACACCTTCAACAATTCAGCATTTGTGTTTTAGAAATTGCGTTTAGAAAATAAAAGGTTTATTAACAGAAGATGGAGGTTTACTTACTCAGTTTGAGCTTGGTTCCTTTACCGAATGTAAGCCCCAGTGAGAGCTCCCAGTGCAGAGGCTGTACAAAAACCTCTGCTCTCTGCTTCCCCATGTCACTCTCAACCTCTCCCTGTCTTGCAGTCTCTCGGTCACTCTCACCCTCTCCCTGTCTCTCTCTGTCTTTTACTGACTCTCACCTTCTCTCTGCCTTTCTCTGTCACTCATGCCTTTCTCTCTCTCTCTGTTTTACTCATTCTGTTTCTCTCCCCCCCCTCTCTCTTTCTCTCTCTCTCTCTCTGTCTCTCTCTCTTGCTTTCTCTTTGCGTTGTGTCCAGCTGGGCTCGGGCAATTTGTGAAACTTATTTTTTGATGTTAAATCTTGCAGGTGCTCTTCCCATGTGGCCATGGAGTGTAAGAGGGAAACCTGAGGCTTTCAGTGAGCGGTGGACACCACAGGGACTGGAGTGTGTAGTGGACAGTGACAATTCCAGCATAGGGTAACTTGTTCAGTTTCATTTATATGTTATTGTGGATGTGTCAGTATAGGAAGTGAGACTATGTGTCCATTATTACATATGAAAGGTAGCAGTGGGATGTGTCTGTACAGGAGGTGGTGATGTGTGTATTGAGGATTTTGTACAGCTGTATATCACTGTGTAGGGGAGCTGTACTCGCGCTGACAGTAATAATCAGCGACATCCTCATTCTGTATGTTGCTGATTGTCAGGGTGAAGTGTGTGCTGGACACTTCTCTCCCGGTGAATATGTTGGAGGCACTTGTGTATCGAGTCATTGTATCATGGATCAGGAGAGAGGGTTTCTGCCCTTCTCGCTGCTGGTACCAGGAAACATCGGTACTAGCGTTCTGACTGGATTTACAAGTGATGGTTGCAGCTGAAAATGTGTTGCTGGAAAAGCGCAGCAGGTCAGGCAGCATCCATGGAACAGGAGAATCGACGTTTCGGGCATAAGCCCTTCTTCAGGAATGAGGAAAGTGTGTCCAGCAGTCTGAGATAAAAGGTAGGGGGGAGGGACTTGGGGGAGGGGCGTTGGGAATGTGATAGGTGGAGGGAGGTCAAGGTGAGGGTGATAGGCCAGAGTGGGGTGGGGGCGGAGAGGTCAGGAAGAAGATTGTAGGTTAGGAAGGCGGTGCTGAGTTCGAGGGATTTGACTGAGACAAGGTGGGGGGAGGGGAAATGAGGAAACTGGAGAAATCTGAGTTCATCCCTTGTGGTTGGAGGGTTCCCAGGCGGAAGATGAGGCGCTCTTCCTCCAACCGTCGTGTTGCCAGGGTCTGGCGATGGAGGAGTCCAAGGACATGCATGTCCTTGGTGGAGTGGGAGGGGGAGTTGAAGTGTTGGGCTACGGGGTGGTTGGGTTGGTTGGTCCGGGTGTCCCAGAGGTGTTCTCTGAACCATTCTGCAAGTAGGCGGCCTGTCTCCCCAATATAGAGGAGGCCCCATCGGCTGCAGCGGATGCAATAGATGATGTGTGTGGAGGAGCAGGTGAATTTGTGGTGGATATGGAAGTATCCCTTGGGGCCTTGGAGGGAAGTAAGGGGGGAGGTGTGGGCGCAAGTTTTGCATTACCTGCGGTTGCAGGGGAAGGTGCCGGGAATGGATGTTGGATTGGTGTTGGGTGTGGACCTGACGAGGGAGTCCCGGAGGGAGTGGTCTTTTCGGAATGCTGATAGGGGAGGGGAGGGACATATATCCCTGGTGGTGGGGTCCGTTTGGAGGTGGCGGAAATGACGGCTGATGATACGCTGGACATGGAGGTTGGTGGGGTGGTAGGTGACGACCAGTGCGGTTCTGTCCTGGTGGCGGTTGGAGTGACGGGGCTCAAGGGTGGAGGAGCGGGAAGTGGAAGAGATGCGGTGGAGGGCATCGTCGACTACGTCTGGGGGGAAATTGCGGTCCTTGAAGAAGGGGGCCATCTGGGTTGTACGGTTTTGGAACTGGTCCTCCTGGGACCAGATGCGGCGGAGACGAAGGAATTGGGAATATGGGATGGCATTTTTACAGGGGGCAGGGTGGGAGGAGGTGTAGTCTAGATAGTTGTGGGAGTCGGTCGGTTTATAGTAAATGTCCATGTCGATTCGGTCACCCGAGATAGAAATGGAAAGGTCTAGGAAGGGGAGGGAGGAGTCTGAGATGGTCCAGGTGAACTTGAGGTCGGGGTGGAAAGTGTTGGTAAAGTGGATGAACTGTTCAACCTCCTTGTGGGAGCACGAGGCAGCGCCGATACAGTCATCGATGTAGCGGAGGAAAAGGTGGGGGGTGGTGCCAGTGTAGCTGCGGAAGATGGACTGTTCCACATATCCTACGAAGAGGCAGGCATAACTGGGGCCTATGCAGGTGCCCATGGCTACTCCTTTGGTTTGGAGGAAGTGGGAGGATTGGAAAGAGAAGTTGTTCAGGGTGAGGACCAGTTCAGTCAGTCGAAGGAGGGTGTCGGTGGAAGGGTACTGGTTGGTACGGCGGGAAAGGAAGAAGCGGAGGGCTTTCAGTCCTTTGTGATGGGGGATGGAGGTGTACAGGGACTGGGTGTCCATGGTGAAGATAAGGCGTTGGGGACCGAGGAAGCGAAAATCATGGAGGAGGTGGAGGGCATGGGTGGTGTCCCGAACGTAGGTGGGGAGTTCTTGGACTAAGGTGGACAGGACCGTGTCAAGGTATGCAGAGATGAGTTCAGTGGGGCAGGAGCAGGCTGAGACAATGGGTCGGCCGGGGCAGTCAGGTTTGTGGATTTTGGGCAGGAGGTAGAAACGGGTGGTGCGGGGTTGTGGGACTATGAGGTTGGAGGCGGTGGATGGGAGATCCCCTGAGGTGATGAGGTTCTGGATGGTCTGGGAGATGATGGTTTGGTGGTGGGAGGTGGGGTCATGGTCAAGGGGACAGTAGGTGGAGGTGTCCGCGAGCTGGCATTTAGCCTCAGCGGTGTAAAGGTCGGTGCGCCAAACTACTACTGCGCCTCCCTTGTCTGCTGGTTTGATAGTGAGGTTGCGGTTGGAACGGAGGGAGTGGAGGGCTGCACGTTCCGAGGGTGAGAGGTTGGAGTGGGTGAGAGGGGTGGAGAAGTTGAGGCGGTTAATGTCGCGGCGGCAGTTGGCTATGAAGAGATCGAGGGCAGGAGTGTCCAGGTTGATGGGGTGTGTTGGAGGTGGGAGAAAGGGTCGTCAGAGGGTGGGCGAGAATCTTGGTTGAAGAAGTAGGCACGGAGGCGAAGGCGGTGGAAGAATTGTTCGATGTCTCGCCACATATTGAACTCATTAATCCGAGAGCGTAGGGGAATGAAGGTGAGGCCTCTGCTGAGGACTGATCTTTCATCCTCAGAGAGGGGTAGATCTGGAGAGATGGTGAAAACACGGCAGGGCTGGGAGCTAGGACCTGGTGTGGGGCTGGAGCTGGGAGTGGGGGCGGGGACGGAGATCGGCGTGGGGGCGGAGTTGGGCGTGGTGACGGCGATCAGCGTGGGGGCGGGGTTAGACGTGACGGAGATCGACGTGGGGGCGGGGTTAGACGTGACGGAGATCGACGTGGGGCGGGGTTAGGCATGGTGAGAGAGATCGGCGTTGGGGGTGGAGTTAAGCGTGGTGACGGAGTCGGCGTGGGGGTAGAGACACATGCGGTGCTGTGGTCGTGCAGGTTAGTGATGTCACTGGGGGCGGAAGTGGCTGCGGCGGCAGCAACCCAGGGGGCGGAAGTGGCTGTGGCGACAACAGAGACAGTGTTATTCCCGATAGCCGCGGGGGCCGCGAATCTGTCGGCGATGGTCTTCCTGGCGATCATGGAGGCGGTTGTCTGGGCGGCGTTCGCGGAGGCTGCGAGGTCGGTGGGGGCGGATTCCACACACACCTTTCTACTACTCTCTTTGATCGGCTCTCATATTTCCCTAGTCATTCTTTTATTCCTGATATACCTATACAAAACTTTCGGATTATCCTTAATCCTATCCACCAACAACATCTCATGTCCCCTCCTGGCTGTTCTTAGCTCTCTCTTTTGGTCTTTCCTGGCTAACTTGTAACTCTCAAGTGCCCAAACTGAGCCTCAGGTCTCACCCTAACGTAGCCTCTTTCTTCCTCTTGACAAAAGATTCAACTTCTTTAGTAAACCACAGCTCCCTCGCTCAACCACTTCCTCCCTGCCTGACAGGTACACACTTATCAAGGACGTGCAGTAGCTGTTCCTTGAATAAGCTCCACATTTCAGTTGTGCCCATCCCCTGTAGTTTACTTCCCCCTTCCTATTCATCCTAAATCTTGCCTAATCGCATCATAGTAGCCTTTCCTCCACCAATAACCTTTGCCCTGCAATATATACCTATCCCTTTCCATTGCTCAAATAAACAAAACCAAATTTTGTTCACTATCATCAAAGTGCTCACCTACCTCTGAATCTAACAGCTGGCCAGTTTCATTACCCAGCACCAAACCCAACGTGGCCTTCCCACTCTGGGAAGGAAGGTGCTGGGATGGGTACAAACAAAAACCATGAAACTCAATGTCATGTTCACAGATGTTCTTTAGGCAAGGGATCTCAGTCATCACCCGGTCTGTGACTCCAGTCCCACAGTGACGTGATTCATTCTTTACGGCCCCATGATCTGGCGCAGCAAAGAACTCAGTCCGAGCAGTTGGAGATGGGCAATAACTATAAGGCTTGTCAATGACATTAATGCCCCGAGAAGGAATAATGCAGCTCTTTGCTGTCTACCTTTGAGCCTCTGGTCCACCACACTCTAGCTGTTATGGGTCTCTAATCCTCTCAAATTAATTCATTAAATGATGTCAATATGTGAAGTGTTTTTAGTTTGAACTGTCAGGTCTCTTTTCCCATGCCTCTCTCCTCTTCACCTCCTTCAAAACCTTTCACCAGATGTTTCCCGTGACAGCCTTGCTTTGCAGAGTGAAAGCTCTCTGTGTTCTCTGAGGCCTCACTCTGTCTGTGTCTGTCTCTTCTCCAATGTAACACAAAACCCATGTTTCTAAAACCCTGCTGAGATGTAAAGAGAGCTGAGAAAATGACAGCAACCATAACTGACTTGGTCTTGTTAAAGAAAATAATGTTTGTTTTGAAATTATATTTCTGTCAGTGAGTGACAAAGGAACGATGGGGGTCCAGGATTGCTGCAGCCTCTGCCAGAACATCGGACCCAAGAGCAGGCTTTTTGGGAGCTGCTGTGCCAATGAAGAAGATCACTGCTCATCTGGTTATGGTCTCAGCTGCATTTTCTGCCTCCCTCCCCCACCCATTATCCTTAACTGCCTTGTTAATCAAAAACCTGCCTATCTCAGCCATGACTAAACTCAATGACCCAACCTCCATTCCCATGTAGAGAAGAGAATTCCACAAACTGTCAACCCTCAGCAAGAAAACCCCTCCTTCCTTTTAAACGGGAGACTGCTTTGTCTTAAACCGGCCCTCCAGTTCTCACCTGCCCTGGAACAGGAACCATCCTCTCAGTATCCAGCCTGCCGTGTCACCTTCAGATCAGAAACTGTTAATTAGAGAGAACAAGTTGCAAAAGCGAGGCTGTTCCCTGGAAATGATTAACAGTGTTTATGTAAACTGTATTCTCCAATGCCAGAGTCCAAAACAAGAGGATGATTAAAATTAGAATTGGGAATGATTTCAGGAGGAACTCTTTCTGACAAAGAGTGGGGGAAATCTGGAACTTTCAATCTGAAAAAGCTACCAAGGTCGGAGATCAATGTTCATTCGATCAGGATGGTCAGGGTTACAGAATTAAGGGGGAA
Source organism: Chiloscyllium plagiosum (assembly GCF_037043375.1). Lineage (NCBI taxonomy): Eukaryota > Metazoa > Chordata > Chondrichthyes > Orectolobiformes > Hemiscylliidae > Chiloscyllium > Chiloscyllium plagiosum. Next base: position 115,518,789 of record NW_028270147.1, read on the forward strand.
TGTGTTCTAGGTCAGCCATGGCCTGACTGACTGACTGGGGAACCAGGCCAGAACAACCAATAACTCATTCCCACTGGAATCCAACGGAATGGCTGCTGTTTCGTTCAGATGCTCATGGCCTGGGACTTGACGTGTGGCTCTCAGCAGCGGTACCAGCACTCTATAGTCACTAGAGGGCAGCTGTTTCACTGTCCCTGAACAGAACAAATGAACTGGGGCCCTGCTCGGATCTAACTGGTTCAATCTGTAGAAATGCGGAGAGTGAGAGAGGGAGGGAGCGTGGGACAACAGCTTTTGAATCAGGATACTTATCACACCACAGTGAAAATGTCCCCTGTGATATGATTGTTTTCACAGTGTGTTTTTTATTCATTTTGCGATTCACGTAGACAATGTCAGTACTGAGTGGCACAAAGTATATTTCCTCCTCTAACCCCTTTCCAACACACTCTCTCCATCTTGCTTTACTCCTTATTGACTCTTCTACAATTGTCCCTGTTCCCTCACTCCGTCCCGGCCCCAGAGGGATTGATGACCGGAGTTCATGACCCCGTACTGTGTGAAGGTTGGTGTGAAGTGAGGCCAGTGTGTTGGAGCTTGGGCCCCTGCCTCAGGCCCAGGTGTAGGTGTCTGTTCAACAATTTCTTTGGCCGCCATTGTAGTAAGAACAAATCTCTCCCTTTGCCAGCACAAAGAGAAAGTGCCGGTCAGATTTCCTGGTGTGTGATGGTTTAGCTCAATAGGAGCAGCATTTGGTCGATCATGCTATATCAGCCTGGACAGAAACCTGGGCAAACTCCAAATGAAAGGATGACCTTCAGTGGATCTGCTGCTACAGGAAATATAGGATTGGAATCCTTGTTACTGAATCAACTCATCAAACCCAAATACAACTGAGAAAATATAAACCAAACCAATTTCCAAGGACATACATCAACCACAGCAAGAAAGTGAACACACAGTTGCTGTCCCCTCTCTCTACGGAGTGTCACTGTAACTGTCCCCTCTCTCTCAGGGGAGTGTAGCTGTTCCTGTCCCCTCCCTCTTTGGGGCTATGCCATTTTGAGCATCCTTTCTGTCTGAGGATGTTACTACTCATGTTCCCCGTCCCCCACCCCTCTCTGTCAGGTTGGGGGTGTCACAGCCACCCAGTTTGTTTGTTCAGCTTACTCTCTTGTGAAGTGGGTAATCCCTGCTTCACTACACTGACCCGTGTGTTAATACCCGGCAGAGCTCACCCTTCATCTCAACTGTCTCAATCAGAATTGTCCCAGAACAATAACACTGACTGACTGGAGACAACCCAGATCAAGTCCCAATGAGAGTGTTATTGACCTTCACACTCAAAGCCCACCAAGGATTAGTCTCAATGTTGCCACAGGGTAAGTTCTCCCAGAGATTCATAATTCATTCGAGATTTTAAACAAGGGAGGGATGTTGTGAGGAGACAGATGGGAAGACATGGAGAGGAAACAAAATGGAGAGAGAATTGTATTTCTGTTACACTATTCATGAGTTGAGAATGTTCAAAGATGTTTTACAGATAATGGAATATCTTCAAAGTCTAGACATTGTTGTAATGTGGGAACTGTGAGAGCTCATTCACCCTCAGCAGGCTCCCACAACAACAGTGAGCTATTGACCAGGACTTCGGGAGGGAGGACACTGGAGCGGAGAATGGGACAGGCTGGAAAATGAAACCCAACTGTCCAGTGAGGCCTGAGTCTGGTCCATGTGGTTATTGTTTGATGCTGATTGAGCCTCTCGTTCTGATCTTTGCTTTCCCGCTGTTGCAGATTAAGGAGGTTTCTCACAGGGAGTTAGAGAAAGCGGAATGTGAAGTCTGCAGAACAAGTGCCATCATTTCAGAACACAGACAGGTGCCGACACCATGACCTGCTGCCTATTTCCTGGGTGATGGACACTGAGCAGATTGGGTTGAACCGAATGGTGCATCGGGTGGCTGAATGTGGGGTTTCATTCCTTTCTTAATGTCAGTGGGTGACCATCCCAGAGCAGCTGCACCCTGCTGGGACCCGTCTTCCCGGTTTCCTTTCACTGACGACAAACTCTGAGGTTTCATCTTCAGTCTCATATTCAGGTGATACTTTTGTAGCTTTGAGACATTCGAGTTGAACATTCCCAGTCTGCCTTAGCTGCTGTGAGCACAGTACCTGCTGACTGCTCTCTGCTCAAAGCAGTTTCTGAGCAAAGACATTTTCCTGTCTCTTCTTCTTGAGGCCTGTACCTATTCCTGCATTTTCATAGCGCAACTCCTTCACTTACCACAACCACCTGTTGATGAGTAACTCACTGGAAAGTACTGATTATTTTCTCCTAACCTCCTCTCCCAGCAAGGACTCCCTTTAGCAAGTGTCCTCTTGTCAAACCTGAACCCCTGACCAGCACAAAGACCCTTTCTATAAGACAGCAAAGAGGGATCTACGTGTCCAGGGACATGAATCACAAAGTCAGCTGTATCAAGTGATGAGGACGGTCATAGATCATAGAATCCCCATAGTATGGAAGAAGGCCATTTGGCCCATCGAGTCCACACTGACCCTCCAAAGAGTATCCCACCCAAATCAACCCCATCCCTGTAAGCATACATTTCCCATGCCTAATCCACATAGTGTTCACACTCTGGAAACTGTAGGCAATTTAACGTGGCCAATCTACATAACCTGCATGTCTATAGACTGTAGGAGGAAACTGGAGCACCAGGAAGAAACCCACACAGACAAGGACAAAATACGCAAACTACACACAGTCATTTACCTGAGAGTCAAATTCAGCCCGGGTCCCTGGCCCTGTGGGGCAGCAGTGCTGACCACTGAGCCACAGTGCTGCCCAGAGCCACTGTGCCGCACAGGCACGGGAGATGGAGAGTGTTGGTATTTATTGCCAAGGGTTTTAAGTTCATTTCAGGTGTTAGCGAGCAGCAGCAGAGAGGGCACAGTGTGATCCTACCAACTGGGTCTGGACCAACAGAATGAAAAGTGAATCCTTACATTGTAATGATTGGCCCCCAGCAGCTTTCAGTTTCTGTTCTGATTTGAATTTTGTAAACTTGACGGATGCCAGATCGAAGGGATCACTTGGAAATGATTGACACTTCTCTCTCAATCCAATCATCAGCACTTGTGCCAGTCATTGACAGTCCGAGCAGCCAACCATGACACTCACTGCTGAAATGTCGCCAATCAGCTGAGAGGGAGGTGGTGCACCCAGAGACAGAGACTGAACCTTCACCTTTATTCCCTTTTCCAGATTGACATTGACAGAAAACAGACTGCAATTAACAGCCCAGACAGAGGAAGCTGCACCAATTCACAGCCACAATGGAGCTTGAGGCAAACACTGGTGGAGATTTTCTCAACAACATGAGAATCCTGTCCCTTTAAACAGAGACAAATCCTGAGGTTGGAACTGGCGACTGAGCAGGAAGGAGATCTGGTTTACTGAAGCAGAGACTTCTGAGGTTCACGTTTTTGTAAAGCTGCCAGTCTTCAACATCTTTGAGGCATTTTACTTGGCAATAGGAGTCTACGCTTTCCCCATTAAACACTCCCAGGACAGGGACTGCACAGGATTAGATACAGAGAAATTGTCTCTCTCCACTGTCCCAATCAGACAGGGAGAATCTTGGGTTAAATACAGAATAAAGCTGTCTCAACACTGTTCCATGCAAACACTCCCAGGACAAAAAGAGCACAGGGTCAGGTGCTGAGAAAAGCTCACTGTACACTGTCTCAATGGGCTGTCTTGACCCCTGAACCTCAGAAACATCTCCGAGCCAGTTCAAAGAAGAAGGAGAGTTGAACTTTAGTGCTAACAATGACCTTTGTCCTGCCAGCTCAACTCTGTTCAATTTAAAGTTGTGTCTCCTCTGTGGACAGTCTTGAACACACTACACACGCTCTGATCTCCTGATGCTCTTGCTGAGGGGAGAGGAGAGGCTCACGTGGGTGAGGGCACAGGAGAAGCGAGCGTTGGACTCCCAGTCAGACCCAGAGAGGGTCAGCAGGCTGCTGACACTGTAGGTGCTGTCCGAAGCTCACAGGTAGTTGCTGGTCTGAACCCCGTCCGAAATGACTGCACCATCCTTCTTCCACTGCACCTCCAGCTCATCAGGATAGAAGTGATTGGCAAGGCACACCAGGGTGGCAGTGCCCTTGGCATTGACCTGCTCTGGGGAGGGGGGCAGCAGGGTCAGCTTGGGCTGATAGTTCTCATGGCCTGAACGACAAGAGAAACAATTTTAATCCTGGGCATTCGAAGGGACTTCCATTCTCCGAACATTCACTGGGAATACAATCTGTTTGAACATTTGTAGCCAATACCTAATAAACCCAACAAAAGAATGGATATTTATTCAAATTCCTTTTTGATGGTGAACATTGAAGTCCCCCACCCAGAGTACATTCTGTGCCCTCACCACCCTCAGAGCTTGCTCCAAGTGCTGTTCAACATGGAGGAGAGACTGACTCATCAGCCGAGGAAGGACAGTACGTGCCAATCAACCAGAGGTTTAATCGAATCATACAGTATAGAATAGGCCATTCACTCCATCAAATCTGTACCACCAAGCACTGCATCGACTTTCCAGAACCAGATCAATAACATTGAAAGTTCGGACATTTCCGGTGGTCCTTCAAGTACATATAAAGGTTGTAATGCTTTCTGCCTCAGCGACCCTCCCAGGCAGTGCATTCCCGACTCCCACCCTCTGGATGAAAAAGCATTTCCTCAAATCCCCTCTAAACCTTCTGCCTTTCACATTGAATGTGTGCCAACTTGTTACTGAACCTCCAACTAAGGGCAACAACTACATTCTATCCATCCTCTCCATTCCCATCATGACCTTGTACACCTCGATCAGGTCCCTCATCCAACTTTTCTGCTCCAAAGTAAACCACCCAAGCTTATCCAGCCTCTCCTCACATCTTTTCAGATGCTCCATTCCACGCAACTCTCTGATGAATCTCCTCTGCACCCCTTCCAGTGCAATCACATCCTTCCCACAGTGTGGTGACCGGAACTGCACACAGTACTCCAGCTGTGGCCTAACCAGTTCTGCCCAGCTCCAACATATCCTCCCTGATCTTATAATCTGTGCCTGAAATGATAAAGACTGCACCACCACTGCGGCTGGGTCTGTCCGACCAGTGGGACAGGCCATATCGAGGGATAGTGAGGGTGGTGTTTGGGACATTGTCTGTAAGGTATGATTCTGTGAATATGACTGTGTCAGGCTCTTGCTTGACTAATCTGTGAGACAGCTCTCCTGAATTTGGCACTCACCCCCAGATAAAGTACGGAAAATGGTACAGGGTGGACAGGACTGTGTTTGATGATGTTGTTTCTGACACCGATGTCAATGCCAAGTGGTCTGTCCAGTTTCATTCCAGTTTTGAGACTTTCCAGTGATTGTTAAAATGGAGTGCCTTGCTCGGCCATTACAGAGTCATAGAGTCATAGGGATGTACAACATGGAAACAGACCCTTTGGTCCAACCCGTCCATACCAACCAGATATCCCAACCCAATCTAGTCCCACCTGCCGGCCCATATCCCTCCAAACCCTTCCTATTCATATACCCATCCAAATACCTCTTAAATGTTGCAATTGTATCAGCATCCACCACATCCTCTGGAAGCTCATTCCATACACATACCACCCTCTGGGTGAAAAAGTTGCCCCTTCCCCTCTCACCCTAAACCTATGTCCTCTAGTTCTAGACTCCCTGACCCCAGCGAAAAGACTTTGTCTATTTATCCTATCCATGCCCCTCGTCATTTTGTAAACCTCTATAAGGTCACCCCTCAGCCTCCAACACTTCAGGGAAAACAGCCCCAGCCTGTTCAGCCTCTCCCTGTAGCTCAGTTCCTCCAACCCTGGCAACATCCTTGTAAATCTTTTCTGAACCCTTTCAAGTTTCACAACATCTTTCCAATAAGAAGGAGACCAGAAATGCAGGCAATATTCCAACAGTGGCCTAACCAATGTCCTATGCAGCCGCAACATGACCTCCCAACTCCTGTACTCGATACTCTGACCAATAAAGGAAAGTATGCCAAACGCCTTCTTCACTATCCTATCTACCTGTGACTCCACTTTCAAGGAGCTATGAACCTGCACTCCAAGGTCTCTTTGTTCAGCAACACTCCCTAGGACCTTTCCTTTAAGTGTATAAGTCTTGCTAAGATTTGCTTTCCCAAAATGCAGCACCTCGCATTTATCTGAATTAAACTCCATCTGCCACTTCTCAGCCCATTGGTCCATCTGGTCCAGATCCTGTTGTAATCTGAGGTGACCCTTTTCGTTGTCCACTACACCTCCAATTTTGGTGTCATCTCCAAACTTACTAACTGTACTTCTTATTAGATTAGATTAGATTACAGTGTGGAAACAGGCCCTTCGGCCCAACAAGTCCACACCGACCCGCCGAAGCGCAACCCACCTATACCCCTACATTTACCCCTTACCTAACACTACGGGCAATTTAGTATGGCCAATTCACCTTACCTGCACATTTTTGGACTGTGGGAGGAAACCGGAGCACCCGGAGGAAACCCATGCAGACACGGGGAGAATGTGCAAACTCCACACAGTCAGTCGCCTGAGGCGAGAATTGAACCCGGGTCTCTGGCGCTGTGAGACAGCAGTGCTAACCACTGTGCCACCGTGCCGCTCACATCCAAATCATTTATGTAAATGACAAATAGTAGAAGACCCAGCCCCGATCCTTGTAGCACTCCACTGGTCACAGGCCTCCAGTCTGAAAAACAACCCTCCACCACCACCCTCTGTCTTCTACCTTTGAGCCAGTTCTGTATCCAAATGGCTAGTTCTCCCTTTATTCCATGAGATCTAACCTTGCTAATCAGTCTCCCATGGGAAACCTTGTTGAACGTCTTACTGAAGTCCATACAGATCACATCTACTGCTCTGCCTTCATCAATCCTCTTTGTTACTTCTTCAAAAAACTAAAGGGTGGTTAACAGTTAACCTCATTGCTGTGGGTCTGGAGTCACGTGTAGGTTAGACTGGATAAGGACAGTAGATTTCCTTCCTTAAAGGACATCAGGTCTTGATGTCGATAGCTCTTTAACAAACCCCTGATCACACACCGATCAGGAGAACTTTATCCAAGAACACTGGAACAGACTCGGATCAACACACTTCAGGAAAGAGTCACATTGGATGTTCATGTAGAAGGTTCTAGATTTCATTTCGAACCTTGTTTCCCAGCACTGGGCTTAGGTCAAGGGTGAGGCTGCAATGAGTCTCAGTGTCCCAGGGTTAGACAGGATCACTGCTCCTAATGACCCCATGACCCCTGGAAGGGGAGAGTGTGTGAATAATGGGTGAGGGTCAGGATCAGGAGACTCCCACCTTCAAAGAAAGACTTGCATTTGTGTAGCACCTGTTCCACACCATAGGGTGCCTTATGTCCCACATGTCTGACTGTGTTCAGCAAGATTCCAGAAAGCAGAATGGTCATGAGCAGATCACCTTTTTTTAGTGATGTTGGTTGTAGGATAAATATTGACCAGAAAACCTGGGAAAACTGCCTTGCTCTTCATCTAATAGTGCCATGGCATCTCCGACTGCACTTCCCCCCACCCCATACACCCCCCCCCTCCACGAACTGGAGAGGGAAAGGCATCAGGTGACCCCATCTTAAGGTGGTCCCTTTGACAGTGTGGTGCCCCCTCAGTACTGACCCTTCGACAGTGTGGCAATACCTCAGTACTGGCCCTCCATCAGTGTGACAATACCTCAGTATTGACCCTCCGACAGTGAGGCAATCCCTCAGTACTGACCCTCCAACAGTGTGGCAATACCTCAGTACTGACTCTGCGACAATGCAGCACTCCCTCAGTCCTGCACTGCACTCTCGGCCTGGATGATGGGCTGAAATCTCTGGAGTGGGATGTGAAGCCAAAACATTATGAGTCCGAGGGGAGAGTGCTCCCACTGAGGTCCAGTTGATATCTCCTGGTCCAATATTCAGCTAGGAGGGAGGGCTTTAGATTCTTGGGATGTTGTGACTGATCCTGGTGAGTTGTGACCTGGACAGAGGTTGCTCCTGAACAAAACTGGGGACTAAGTTCCTTCTGGAGTGAATTGCAAATGCTAGTTGGGAGGGTTTCAACTGATTTGGCAGGGCTGTGGAAGCAAAAGGTAATATCAGAGACGAACCCTAAGCTCCAAGAATGCTGGGTGATAGATTTCACCAGAATGAGGAATCGTAACTTACTAGGCAGGGTCAGAGAGCGGGAGAGTTTAATCAATTCTGAACCAAAGTGACTGTGCATGTATGGGACGACACAGTGTGTGGGAATCAAGACTGGGGAGTTACAGAGACAGATTGCCATGTGGGAATCTGATGTTTTCCCACCAACTGAAACCCAGCTCAAAGAAGGGCAAGATTGGGTTTTAAATGTTTTTGGATCCCAAGTGTTCATGAAAGATAGGAAATAGAGAAATGGTTGAGGATTGCTTATAGAGATCAGTGTGGAGCTGGAGTAAGTGAATGTCCCAGAGGGGTCAAGGACAGAATTTATTCACTCGAGGTACAGAAGAAAAGAATGTGCAATCAGATTTCACTCTGGGTCACTGACTTGTGGGAGGGATGTAGAGGAACAAATCTACAACGTTGTGAAACTTGAAATGGTTCAGAAAAGAGTTACATGGGTGTTGCCAGGGTTGGAGGATTTGAGCTACAGGGTGAGGCTGAATATGCTGGGGCTGTTTTCCCTGGAGCGTAGGAAGCTGAGGGGTGATCTTAGAGAACTTTATGAAGACATGAGAGGCATGAATAAGGGAAACAGACAAGGTATTTTCTCTGGGGTGAGGGAGTCCAGAACTAGAGGGCATAGGTTTAGGATGAGATGGGAAAATTTTGAAAGGTACCTAACGGGCGACGTTTTCATGCAGAGAGTGGTGTGGTGTATTGCAAATTAGCATTCCAAAAATCCAAACACAGTATTTATAAAATCTGGGAGCAATTTAATTTCAATTGTAACCACAAAGATGATAGCGCTTTCTTTGAAAGCTAGACAATTGTGGGATGAGAATTCAACAACCGCCCACTCTGTCAAATTGTGTTGACGACGCTCTGATCTCATCAAAATATGTTTGCAATCATATTCATAACATGTAAGGGAAGAGAAGCATTGAAAACTGAATTATCACGAGTGAGGGGCCATTAAAAACTCAGGCCATGATGTTAAACTCGGACACTGATGTATCTACAGCTTTAGATTGTTAAACAATATTTGATATTGTACCAAACACTTTCTTGAAAACTTTCTGCATTGGTGATTTTATCAGTACCAGAGCAAGGAAGCAGCATCTGACACATGAATTCTAACAAAGTAAAAATAACAGACACTTTATACGGATCTGTCTCCCGAGAGTAAAATTCAACAGCAGAGATCTGTCCAGTGCTGGGAACATTTTGGACAAGTCAGCTGGTTTCCAGCTAATTACTGCAGCTTGAAAACTCCAGTATGATCAGAAAGAAAAAAGGACAATGTGCAGATTGGTGAACAGGCCCCTACACCTGGGCCTGAGGCAGGAGCCCAAGCTCCAACACACTGGCCTCACTTCACACCAACCTTCACACAGTGCGGGATCATGAACTACGGCCATCAATCCCTCTGGGACCGGGATGGAGTGAGGGAACAGGGACAACTGTAGAAGAGTCACTAAGGAGTAAAGCAAGATGGAGAGGGTGTGTTGGAAAGTGTTTAATGGAGGGAACACACTTTGTGATCCCCAATACTGACATAGTCTATGCATATCACAGAATGAACAAAACAGCACATTGTGAAGACAATCAAAAGCCACATCAAAGCACTTCTTTTTTGAAAACTCATAGCATGCAGGACATTTTCATTGTGGTGCGATCAGTATCCTGGTCTGAAAGCTGTTCTCTCTCTCAACCTCGTTTCTACAGATGGAGCCGGTTAGATCCTCGCAGAGCCCCAGTTTATTTGTACTGTTCAGTAATGTGGGGATACCGATTGGTGACTGGGGTACACCTGATGAAGGAGCAGCGCTTCGAAAGCTTGTGATTTCAAATGAACCTGTTGGGCTAGAACCTGGTGTTGTGTGACTTCTGACTTTGTATTTTTCGGACACAGTGAAACAGCTGCCTACGCATAACTATAGAGTACTTGCACTGCAACTGAGGATTATGGGTAATGACTCCATCCATTAGCCATGAACAAACCCACAGTCACTCCAGTGGATTCCAGTGGGAATGACCTGTCAGTTGCTTCCTAGATATTACATGATTCACCACCACCTCTCCAGGGCAATTAGGGAAGGCCAACAAATAACCGACACATCAACGCCCACCACATCTCAGGAGAAATCAGAATAAATAGCGTATAATTCAAATGATCAAACTGGTGAGGCTTGACTTCATCTCTTTGAAAGACTGGAGCCTCGTCCAGAAACGGGTGAACCTGGTTTGTCAGACAGGAAGGTGGGGTGTCCTTCAGATTGACACTAGGATCAGCAAAAAATGAATTACACTCAAAGATCTAACAAAGGGCTGTCAAAGCATGCCCCCAAACTGCAGAGAACAGCACTTTAGGCTTCGTGTCCCTATCTCCATCCTTGCTTGTTGCCCTTCCCTAACTGGTGAGTGGTGGTGGTGAGCCATGAGTTTCTTGAAGAGGATCTGACAGAGGGACAAGGTCATGTCCTCGGCCTGAGCACAACTGCCTGACCTGCTGTGCTTTTCCAACGCCACACTTTTCGACTCCGAGCACAAGTATCCCTCAGGAGAATGAGCTGTGGCACAAGAGGAAACGTGGGAGTGTTGGAAAGGCACCGGCAGCCTGGTCAGCCTGCAGAGGGGCAGAAACAGATTTGATAATTGAGTTGATATCCTTCTGAGCTGAGATGCTGACTCAGGCTTTCAGAGCCACACAGTTTACATTGTTACTGCCCGTGGCTCCATGGGCAATGCTCCTGCCTCATAGTCAAAATGGTCATCGGATTGAAAGCCACCTCAGAAATGAGAGCACAGAATCCAGGCTGAGACTGCGGTGCACTGTTGAAAGTTGCACAGTCTCTGGCACCATCATTTGAGGCTCCACCACCACCACACCCCGACCACCCCCACCCCCACCTTACGTGGCTTGACAAGATCCCCATTCTGAAGAGATTCCCTCAGATAGGCTGCTCAAAGGTGTTTGGTATGCTTTATTTTATTGGTTCGAGTATTGAGTACAAGAGTTGGGAGGTCATTTTGCAGTTGTACAGGCCATTGGGTAGACCACTGTTGGAATATTGCGTGCAATTTTCGTCTCTTCCTATTGGAAAGATGTTGTGAAACTTGAAAGGGTTCAGGAAAGATTTACAAGGATGTTGCCAAGGATTGGAGGATTTGAGCTACAGGGAGAGATTGGACAGGCTGAGGCTGTTTTCCCTGACGCGTCGGAGGCTGAGGGGTGACCTTATAGAGGTTTACAAAATTATGAGGGGCATGGATAGGATAAATAGACAAAGTCTTTTCCCTGAGGTCAGGGAATCCAGATCGAGTGGGCATAGGTTTAGGGTGAGAGGGGAAAGATATAAAAGAGACCTAAGGGGCAACTCTTTCACACAGAGGGTGGTACATGTATGCAATGAGCTGCCAGAGGAAGTAGTGGAGGCTGGTACAATTGCAACATTTAAGAGGCATTTGGGTGGGTATATGAATAGGAAGGGTTTGGAGGGATATGTTCGAGGAGAAAGTGAGGTCTGCAGATGCTGGAGATCAAAGTTGAAACTTTATTGCTGGAACAGCACAGCAGGTCAGGCAGCATCCAGGGAACAGGAGATTCGACGTTTCGGGCACAGGCCCTTCTTCAGGAATGAGCAGAGAGTGTTCAGCAGGAGAAGATAAAAGGTAGGGAGGAGGGACTTGGAGGAGGGGCGTTGGAAATGTGATAGGTGGAAAGAGGTCAAGGTGAGGGTGATAGATCGGAGTAGGATGGAGGCGGAGAGGTCAAGAAGAAGACTGCAGGTCAGGAAGGCGGTGCCGGGCTGGAGGGATTCGGCTGAGACAAGGTGGGGGGAGGGGGGATGAAGAAACTGGTGAAGTCCAAGTTCATCCCCTGTGGTTGGAGGGTTCCGCCAAACCACAACAACGCGACGGTCGGAGGAGGAGCGTCTTATCTTCCGACTGGGAACCCTCCAACCACAGGGGATAAACTTGGACTTCACCAGTTTCTTCATCCCCCCTCCCCCCACCTTGTCTCAGCCGAATCCCTCCAGCCCGGCACCGCCTTCCTGACCTGCAGTCTTCTTCTTGACCTCTCCGCCTCCATCCTACTCCGACCTATCACCCTCACCTTGACCTCTTTCCACCTATCACATTTCCAACGCCCCTCCTCCAAGTCCCTCCTCCCTACCTTTTATCTTCTCCTGCTGAACACTCTCTGCTCATTCCTGAAGAAGGGCCTGTGCCCGAAACGTCGAATCTCCTGTTCCCTGGATGCTGCCTGACCTGCTGTGCTGTTCCAGCAATAAAGTTTCAACTTTGGAGGGATATGGGCTGGGTGCTGGCAGGTGGGATTGATTGGGTTTTGGGATATCTGGTTGGACTGAAGGGTCTGTGTCCGTGCTGTACATCTCTATGACTCTATAAATAGATTTATCTGGTCATTTGTTTCCTGTCTGTGGGACCTCACCATCTTGTCTGTGAAAGTGACTGCACTGTGCTCAAAACTTTCAATATCCTGAGATGATTAAAAAAAACTGCACCAGCAAGCGTTCTCTCTCCATTATCATGTAAAAGGGGAGCAGTGAGCAAGTGATAATGCCCGAGGTAAAAACAATGACTACAGGTGCTAGAAACCAGATTCTGGATCAGTGGTGCTGGAAGAGCACAGCAGTTCAGGCAGCATCCGAGGACAGGCAATGAGGAAAGGTTGGAAAGGCTGGCCTTGTTCTCACTGGAGTTGAGAAGAGTGAGGGGTTTTCCTGTCCCACTGTATTCTCCAACTCCCATCTGCTTCCCTCACGGGTCATAACCTCCTGCCCTTTACTACACGATGGATTGAACTGTACAGTCCTGAGGCCTATAACTTCCATCTGGAACAAAGTCTCCAAGTATCTCTGCCCCTCCCGAATGTATCATTTTTTTCAACTCAGCCTCCAAGTGGGAGTTCCTGTAGTTTTATACATTCACTACAGATGTATTTATGCTGAATCAGTTCAATTCAATAAATATATTGATCTCACTTACAATTGAAAATTATCCATTCCTTCATTGGACCAGTAATTGTCTTCAATCTCTGTTTTGAAGTTTCAGTACTTTCCATTTATTAACCTTCCCTAATGGACATGTCCTGAAGCAGTCTATTTAGACAGTCCCTCATACTAAACAATTCCCAGCTGATCTGCTTACCAGATTCCTATTCTCGTGTTTATCATTTTGCTTCATTCAAACCAAGTGCATGTGCAGGCTCCCAGCAGCTGACGTGGCAGTTCCAAATCAGTTTGGAAAAGCAAAGGTAGATTCCTTCCCCGAGTTCACCGAACTCCCACACGGACCAAACTTCCCAGCATTCCCCTCTGTGCTGGCTGCACTCAGTGCTAGCTGCAGTATTAAGGCTGCCCTGTATTAATACTGTTTCTGATTTATATCACTCCATTCTGTTGTGCTGTTGTTCAGGATCTGGGTTAAGCTCACTCATTTCTCAGTCGAGAGCTCCCTTCTTTCAGCCTGACAGAGACTTTACATTTGCAACCAGCAAATATGACTTCAATGTTGGAATCTGTTTTCAGGATTGATGGGCTCGATGGTTTGATTCAATGAGATGAGGTAAGAAATACCTGTGACTCTTGTTGCAATCCAATCTTTTCTGTCTCATCTCTTCAGGGGTCAGCATTTTGGGTGGGTTTTAGGGGAGCTGTGTGGTGAGGTGGGGATAGGTTGAGAAAGGTAGAGAGTATGACCTGATTGGTTGATGGGAGAGATGAATCGCAAATGGTGTGAAATTGAGTAATTTTGGTGTGGGGAGGGGCAGCCGACAGGGATGCCCCCTGTTGCTGCGACTTTTTACCTTGGTGCTTGAACCACTGGCAGAGACTGTCTGAAAAGACCCTGAAATAACGGCACTAAAGGTGGAAGTTGGGGAAACAAAAATCACTCTCTATACGGACAATGTCCTACTGTTTTTAGCTAACCCCAAATAGTCCATACCTCAGCTAATACAAAACATTAAATTATTCGGCAGCTTTTCGGAATACAGAATAAATTTTCCAAAATTGGAAGTCCTGCCTGTGGGGGGATTGTTGGAGGTACTGAAGCTGGAGGACGGAATGGAGTTTCCTTTTAGATGGTCACAGAAAGGTTTTCTCTATCTGGGAATTTTTATTACCCCTCACTTCCCGCAACTGTATGGAGCTAACTTTGTGTCGCTATTTGAGGGTGTAAAGCAGGACTTGCTGCGATGGGAGGGAATAACCAGATCATGACTCGCCGTATAGCCTTGATTAAAATGAATGTTGTTCCTTGGTTGTTATATCCTGTGAGGATGCTCCCTTTGTTATTACCCAACCAGGTGCTGCGGAGGTTTGCGGGATGGCTTGGATCATTTATTTGGCGCTGTCGGCGCAACTTAATTAAATTTACTAAGTTGCAACGTCCATAGGATATGGGGGTGTGGTGGACCTCCCAGATCTGAGGAGATATCAAATCGGCACCCTGCTGCCATATGTACGTGAATGGGTGCGTAATGACTCAAAGTCGATGTGGCTTGATCTTGAGGCCTCACAGGCGAGGTGTCCCTTCAGAAGCTTACTGTTCCTGGATAAGATGAGATCAGTAGGTGCGCATTGTGAAAGTCTGATTAGCATAAATACGGTAAAGCATGGAGGATAATGCGGCAGGGTGGGGGCAATTTGCCATTCACCCCGTTAGTGGGAGCCCCAGGATTTAGACTGGGATCAAAGGTCTCTCGTGTCAGAGCATAGAAGCGGAAAGGAATCCCCTGTCTGGGAGATTTATTTGAGGGAGAGGTCTTGATGTCTTTTAGCTAATAAGGTCAGAAATACGGAATCCCCAAGAGGGACCTTTCCTGATATTTCCAGGTTAGGGATTACATACAGAAGACTATGTTCTTGACCCAGCCTGACAAGTCGGAGAGAATGAAGAGTACTCCGATGTGGGGGCGGTCTTTCATTTAGTACCACATATCATCTGCAGAGAGGGAATGCCTTGGGGGACATGGAGAGAGTCAAGGAAATTTAGAATCAGGAGTAAGGGAAGAAATCTCATTGGAAATGTGGGAAGACGTATGAGGGGATGTAAAGAAAATTTCAATCTGCGATAAGCAAAGTTGAAGAAAGTGTCTTCCCTGAAATGACCCAAATGTAAAAACAGTATTGACATCCTTACACATTGCTTTTGGTCCTTTAACAAGATCTGCGGATCCTGGGGGGGCATCGTGAATGAGCTGGAGACAATCCTGGGAGTGGAAGTTTGGGAGGATCTGGTGTCCCTCCTTTTGGGACGACCGAAAATTCCCTCTTTGGGTGAGCACGGGAGGAGGTTATTCAACATTCGTACACATTGTGAGAGGAAGGACATCCTAATGAAATGAATATCAGCAAAGCCTCCAGGTCTTGCAGGGTGGCACAGACTTGTGATGGAGCACGTCCCACAAGATTACCTGACAGTATGGGGCACCACGGAATGGAGCAATTTTATAAGACATGGCAGCCCTTTCTAATTTACATCAACATGGATCTGTCGGCAGTACTGATTAGGGCCTTTATATAGGCACGAGGGCTGTATGTGGTGGTCCGGGGACCCCGGGGAGTTGGTGGGTGGGGGAGGGGGGGGGGGTGGTCTCGTAAATATGGGTATAATCACTGTTGCTCCTGTGGACAGGAGCCTTGTTGGAGGGTGCGGCAAATGGAGTCATGTAATATAGTACAATGTAGAGCAATTTAATTTTAGTGGATTGTAATTAAGATTAGATTACATACAGTGTGGAAACAGGCCCTTCGGCCCAACAAGTCCACACCAACCCACCGAAGCGTACATTCCCGTACATTTACCCCTTTACCTAACACTAGGGGCAATTTTAGCATGGCCAATTCACCTGACGTGCACATCTTTGGACTGTGGGAGGAAACCGGAGCACCCGGAGGAAACCCATGCAGACACGGGAAGAACGTGCAAACTCCACACAATCAGTCGCCTGAGGCGGGAATTGAACCCGGGTCTCTGGTGCTGTGAGGCAGCAGTGCTAACCACTGTGCCACCGTGCTGCCCACCACATTAAATTTAATGTTAGTTTATTTAATTTGAGTTTGTGCTGATTTGGTTTTAGTTAAGCAAATATGAGACAACTGTATCTTGAACAACAGCCGGCGGTTTATTGACATTACTGTATTATAATATAATATTTTTCAATAAATATTTACTAAAAAACGAGGAACATTAGGGAATATTAACAGATAGAAGCAGCACGCAACAGAAATGATCAGGAGTGGTGAGAAAGGAGGGAGAAAGAGAGATTCCTGTAGTATGGAGAGAGAGAGAGAGAGAGAGAGAGAGAGCGAGAGTGAGAGACAGCAAGAGAGAGTGAGTTCTGAAGGAGAGAGAAAGAGAGAGAGAAAGTTCTGAAGAAGTTCTGAATCAGTGCAAGTGATCTCAAAAGCTGCTCAAAGTTTGCAACTTTTTCCTGAAAACGAATATCACAAATACAGTCCATTTACATGAATAAAAATCAATTGTCCTTTCTGAAATAATTTAGATTAGATTACGATTTAGATTACATTACAGTGTGGAAACAGACCCTTCTGGCCCAACAAGTCCACACCGCCCCGCCGAAGCGCAACCCACCCATACTCCTACATTTACACCTTACCTAACACTACGGGCAATTTAGCATGGCCAATTCACCTGACCTGCACATCTTTGGAGTGTGGGAGGAAACCGGAGCACCCGGAGGAAACCCACGCAGACACGGGGAGAACGTGCAAACTCCACACAGTCAGTCACCTGAGGCAGGAATTGAACCTGGGTCTCTGGCGCTGTGAGGCAGCAGTGCTAAACACTGAGCCACCGTGCTGCCCACTTAAAACCAAAAAATAAAATCAAGACTTATCATAATGAAATAAGTGCAAGTATTTAAAATCCTCAATACCTCTGCCTTCCACTTCAGTCATGCAGATATAGTCCTCCTCACTCAGAGGGAGTATTCAGTGTCTGATATCAGCCATTGTTTCAACTCTCAGAGCTAACATACACCAAACACATATCATTGCACCACTAGATATACTTTTTAAAAAGGTAAATGTAGGTGTAAATACAAAAACAAAATTGAATGTGCAAACTTTGAATTCAAGTCTATGCTACAGTTTGGATAAATAAATGGGTTTGGGTTGAATATAAATAGGTAGGGAGAAAGATTGGCACTTCTGGTATCCACATCCTGCCAGTCGGCTGACGCCAGTAAGGATCGATATCCCAAACCAGCTACTTATTGAGGAAATTCTATGCCAGATGTCAAAACTCAATCAGAGAGAGGAGTTCAGAGGCCGAGGTGGATTCTCTTCTGCTCGGGGCATGAGGTTTGGTTTCCTTCTGGAGTCCACAAGTTGGCCGATGGCATGGCCCGTGTTAGGATAACATGAGTTTTAACTGTTGCCCGTGAATCTGATTCAGTACATTTATTGTGTCTTTTATCAGAGCTTCAAAAATATCATCTGCCAACTGCATCTTCACACAAAGCTCATCCTGATCATAATTCACCCATTGGGCTTCCTCCTCATAAAGCTCTTGAACCTGCCAGAAAAACAGAGGGGGTGTTATTGTTTTTATATCAAGATTTATTTGTTACAGCTCTTTCCTTTCGTACCAAGCAGTGTTTGCCCTGAAATCACTCAGACTTCAGGCCTCCCACTTTCCTTGTGTCCAGGATCACACAAGTGGCCATTCCCACACAGCAGTGGAGCTTGGACAGGAGTTCTGGAGGGCTCACTGTGAGATCAATGGAGAGTCACTAGTTATTCTTGTACAAAACAATACCAAGGCTGGGAAGGTTAAGGACTGGCTACATAAATTAGGTCTGACCTGAATATTTCCAGCATTTTTTACTTTTATTTGATAAACGAGGCCTGCGTTCTCTTGAGTATTGATGACTAGGGGATGGATCGATAGAAGTGACTGAGATGATTAAATGATTTGACAGCGAAGGAAGTGAGAAACTAATTCCTTTAGCGAGGCATGCCAGAAATAGGGCATGCAGGAAAATAAGACTTAGTTGGTTAGGGGGTGATGTGAAGAAGCCTTTTGTCACACAAACAATCGGGTTCCCTCTGGCCTTAAAAACTATTGTGACTGTTACAGCATTTCAATATGAGTGTTGAGAGATATTTGTAAGGTAAAGTAACAGTTAGGAGCAATTAGGAAATCAATATACAGAACTAAGATACAAATCAGCTATGATTAGGAGTACGAAAACAGACTGAAGGGTGCTGCTGGCTTAATCCTGTTCCTACCTGGTTTTGAAGTTGATTCCAACGTCACAACTCCTCAAACCAGTGAGATTAATCACCAATGTTGCCAGTAACACAATAAACGAGTGGAGATGTTTTACTCAGCACGCACAACCAGAAAGGAATACCCACCACAAGGAAAGAGCTGGTGAGTGTAACTGAATTACATGTTGTAGCTTTAGGCTGGCCCTCTGCCCTGGTGTAGCTGTGGCCTGACGGTATCTCTACTTGAGCTGATGCAGAGCAGAGACTTTCAACCCTTGCCTAATGGACACACACTGTCAGCTGGAAGTGTTTGATCCAAAGAGGGAAAAAAAGCAATGATTTGATTTTTTTGGCATATCAAGCACCCAATTTTTTAAAACTTCAGTGTTGGGATGCATGCTGCCCCCCGCCCCCCCACCCATTTCTCCACAGAAAGATATTTTTCTTGAAGTGCTGCAGCCTACGTGTTGAAGGTACTCCCACAGCACTGCAAACTCAGGGATTCCAGGAGATTAAACATGTAAACATAAAAGGAAAGGTGATATCTGACCAAGTCAAGGTGGTGGTGTGGCCTGAAGATAACGGTGTTCTTACAGACCTGTTAAACTCATCAATCTGCTGACACATGTTGTGCTGTGACATACCAACACATGGGAAGGACTGGAAAGGTCTGCAAAAACTGTCTTCTAATTTTTCTATACTTTTGATTTTGGACTCAAATGGGAATAAAGCAATTTTAAAACCCAAGGATTGTTCAGGGATTGCTGGCACTTCACAGTAGCAAGTTCCTTAACATGCACTAAGTGCTACTCACACAGTTCAAGCAGTATTAGATGGCTTTCAGACAAGCTGCAGCCAAGGGCTGTGTTCAACGGGAGCTTCAGTCAATAGTAAGTAGCTAACTAGTCACTAGGCCACAGACAAATATCCTTTGGACAAAAACGGAGATTGGCTCCCAGGTAACTGATCAGCTGGGGCTGGATACAAATGAATTGAGAAATCACCAGATCTCCACAAGTTAAGGATCTGTCTCTGCAGTAAAAAGCCTGAAGAAAACCAGCTTCTTTTCCCTTCAGCACTTGCTGTAAGCTGTGACTATTAATTAATAAGTTACAGACTTGTACACGTGTGAACTAGTCACACTGTGCCTTCTGAAAACCAATGGAAGCATCTGGAGAAGGAAGATCAAGGAACAGCATTCTGATCAGCACAAGGATTATCTCAGGAAAAGCCATCAATAGGTAACATTGGAAGTACGTTCCCAGTCTTTCCCTTTATGCAAAACACCCAGTGCACTTTGTCCCTGTCTTTCTGTCTGTGTATGTGTAATGAGGAATGCATGTGGGAGGGGTTGTTAGTTTTAGTTAGTAGTTATATGCCAGTGGTTGGTAATTATTTGCATTTTTTTGTAACAAAATGTAACTCTTGTTAAGCAAAGAACCCTGACCTGTACTTACTGTAAAACTGGGTCTAAAAGACAGGTAAGTGAGGAACCAAAAGAGAAAATACTAGAAAATCTCAGCAGGTCTGACAGCATCTGTAAGGAGAAAAAAGAGCTGACATTTCGAGTCTAACTGACTCTTTTCTCTCGTTACAGATGCTGCCAAACCCTCTGAGATTTTCCAGCATTTTCTCTTTTGGTTTCCAATTCCTGCATCTGCAGTAATTTGCTTTTATTAGGTAAGTAAGGAATTCAATGTACTTCTGAATTTCTTTGAAACTTTTGTGGCAACTAATGAATAGCAGGTATTGAGTTTCAGCAAATTACTCCAGCGAGGGCCAAGTTTTCAATTCAGTCAGAAAGTTGAAGCATTTTCTGGACAAATGCAGGATAGCCAGACAGGTAAGCCAAAGACAGATAAAGCCTTTGTCATTTGAAATAATAGAAAATTTAGATGTACGATGAGGTGTTCATAATTGTGATGCAGTGGTACAATATAAAACTGAACAGTTCCTAAACTGAAGCACTTACCAAAATATGGTCCACCCGATCACGTTGTTTGTTGCCAAATTTCTTCAACTTCTGCCAAGCCGTCTTCTGATGTTGCTCTTCGTTCAACCCAAATAACTTTAAAACTTCATTAGAAATGAAGATCTGTGGGTAGAAGCACAGGAGAAATGGCAGCTGTTGCACACACCCTAAATACAGACCAAACCACCACCAATCCATTAGCCTTCCCTAAAACTACTCAATGAAGACTTTGATGCTTCGACCTTCTAATTCTTCCCCCATTCTGAATTATGTAAAATTGGATGGAACTCAAAGCATGTTCAATCAAACAAAAATCTGCGAAATGCTTTAAAACTTAATTATAATTGCAATGAATAACAGTAGTGAGATCCAAAAGCACAGACAATACTACTTTAAGGTAACATGCGATGCTCCCAAATTGAGAGAAGGTTTGACATTTTCCCTTGCCTAAGACCTTGGCTGAGAAATGATTAATTATTGACTGATTGATTTACTGCATTTCATAGTTCAGCACTTTGCCTACAGCATCTTTGAAGAAACCTCTGCTTTGTCAAATTCCAAAAAAGTTCTGCCTTTAATTGAATGTAGGCAGCTAACTGAAGATCAGCGCTGTGGGAAGTCTCACAATAAATATTGGGGCTGACATGGATTCATATAGCGCACCCAGCCTTTCAAGAAGGTCAAATCATTCTCAATTTAACAGATGAGTGCTTCAAAGCTATATGACCTAGCCACTGACCACTGCCTCACATGGCTCCAAGCAGGAAGATTTTGATAGGTTTCTCGGCTAACACTGTCAAAGGCAAGTAACATGCCCAGAAATGTTGCTGTGCGAAACAGCTCAGACTGAAGATACATTAGAGTCGAGTTATAAAGACAAAACAAAGGAAATGAACAGTCCCAAATTTGCTCTGTGAATGAAAAGCTGATTTACACATGCCCATTCTCAGTCCCTGGCAAAGTGCAACACTTCACAAACTGTGCTCAAAGGGAAGTCAGGCTAGACAATGAACAGCTTGATGTTGACTTTAGACCGTGGTAAAAAGTTCACATTGCAGTGTTGCAAGTCTGAGTTACTGGGAGGAGTAATCCAGTGTACACTTCAATGTCAGTGCCACAGTAAAATAGAAGTTGCATTGTTGTAATAGTAAAGAACTTGGTCTGCGTGCTGGACAATACTTTGTAGCCAATGCTCAAGTCACCCACCTAAACCTCAAATTGTCAAAAACAACTTGCAAACATATATAACTTTTCACACTTGTACCATGTTGTTCCCAACCTTTGAAGTATAGCCACTAATTATAATATCGTCAAAAGCTGCAACAAACTTTCACACAGCAAGTTACCACAAATTAGAGAAATGGTTCAGTAAACGTTTAGTCATACAGACTCATGTCGTAGATTGACCGGGACCATGAGGGAGAACTCCACTCCTCTTCAAAGCAGCACTAAAAATCTTTTTTTAAAAACTCTTGCCTAATCAGATAAGAACAAAGGCCACATAAACAAAAACAATTTAAGCCACGTTAAGTTGCATAAGATCTTAGAATACTTTGGTCAATTTTGGGAATCTCAACATCGTGCAAATTCTCAAGATATTATTAGGAAAAGAGGTACAAACATGATCACAGATTGAGAAGTTCAACCTTTAAGGCTTTCTTTATCTGAAAGTTATGGAATGACCCATGATTCTAAATTCTAGATTCCAGATCAAGATTCTAGAGAGTTTTAAGAAGGTGAATAATAATCAAATCTTGTATTATCAACCAATGGAAACAGCAATAGAAAGACTGAAACGATAGAGAAGAATTTGAAAAAAAGTACTGAGTGGCTGGAAGGGACACCATATATTATGTAAATAGAAACAGAATCTGCAGATTCTCAGACTGGGCAAAGTTATGACAGATGGGGTTTAATGGATAACAGTATGATGATGATGAGGATGATAAATTAATAATGGGAGAGTACAAACAGTGGAGGAGAAAGGGACTTTGGATTTTTAGGGAAGGGGCAAAATGGTAAATTGAACTCAATACAGTCATCAGGATCGAGATAATGTTTTTAACATGCTCTGTTATACATATCATCAATCAGAGCTGCTGTGGAGCACTCATCACCCATACCTTTCTTGCTAAACTAAGAAAAAATAATTTTGTTTTCAAATGCAAAATCTGGGTCTCACCTCACAATAAGCTCTTCTGCTGACACTCTCGTCATCCTTCCATTTATAATTCCCAAAGTCTGGGGGTATTTGCAAATCCCCCAGATCATGGCCAAGTTCCCTGCCATTTGCACAGCTCCTCAGCCACTCCATGAACCAGTGTCTAAATCTCAACAGCATCTTCAGCAAAAGCAAAGTTAATTTCCCCTCGGATTTTTCTGGTCTGACGTAGTTTCTGTTGAACATCCACCCAATGGATGTTAACAGGTCTCGTTACAATCAAATTCAACTTGGACACTAACATTAGCGGATAAGAGATATATGCAAACCTGCATAACTCTTGGCGACACTTCTCACAACCTGTTCAACAACTTTAATCAAACCTGCTGTACCACTGACAAAGCCTCACGCAATGGACACGCTGACCACTTGGGGGCCACAGTGTCACCAAACACATCAATTCCTCAGACCTGCAGTATCACCGGACATACCGGCCGATCACACAGCAGAACTATGTGGGCAGTCAGTAACAGTGAGCATGGTTCGAACCATATTGAGGAAAAAGCCAAAATGAGAAGCTAGAGACTAAAAGCTTGCAAAAGATGTGCATTTGAAGGACAGGAGAGGAATGGGATTTGGAAATTAATTCTGCCATCGGGCTACTATACATGGCGATGATTTAGGTTAACTCTGGAAGGGAAATGAAGACCACAAGAGGTTGAAGGATGATGTTAGACTAAAAGTCACAAAGAGAGACAGGGATTCATCATGAAGGGTTTTCTTAAATGTGCCAATTAGATTGGAGATGTTGAAAAATTGGGAGGCAAAGGTCAATTAAGGACAGTCTGATAATTTTCAGAATAAGCGCTCTTTCCAGACGTTTGGAAGTGCTCACATTCATGGAGTATAAGGACAGAAATCTGACCAGAAGAGGATGGAATGGTCAAGTCTCTGGGTGAGAGTTGTGGATGATGAGGCAGGAGGCATGTAACTTTCCAGAGACAGGTTTGTGATTAGTAAATGCTGGGTTTACTCAATGCTGGAATATGCTGCTGAGATATAAAGGGTGTGGACCAGCTGAGGATAGCAAATGAGAGGCTGGAGTGGCAAAGGGGCACAGCTGGAGAGTCAGAAACAGGCAAACCTGTTGGAGTTGACTTTCCTTTGTTGAATACTTCAGTGGTGTGCAATTTTTTCTGAAAAGCTGGTGACATTCTTTCTCCAATTTAGACAGGTGCAACATGACTGAAGTTACAGACCAATGAAATCAAACTTGCACAGGCATTCAGCTCTTACTGTTCAACTTCAGAGATTCCAAAGGAAACTGACAGAACGAGATGTTAACAGACAATCTACCACACCGATGCTGACTTAACTCTGGGCTGTCGGCCTCAATTACAGTGACAATACAGTAATAAGCCAAACGAGAGGGAAAACCTCCTGTGACAGAATTCATGTCATCATCCCACCATGCAAGATGGTGGAACTTGCAAAGAAAATTAGATTCTTCGTGTTAACAAAGTGGCCACATAGTCTTGTGTAAACAACGTCCAAGCTCTCTCACTGATTACAACTTTTGCTGCTTCTCAACTCTGCAAGTGATATGCAACCACCAGCAGTGAAAGGAATTAAAATCTGAAACTTCAGCCTCCCACGAGAGGGTGAGTGGGAAACTACACTGGGCTATTGTGTCAAGGTACCATTGAGAAAGATGATAATTCCAACATCTGACCTATGCTGATTAAATGGATCACGGCAGATGGTTGGGAAACGTGATTTCCTTGAATGAATGAGACAGGCAAAATAAAAGGTCAGGTTTACACCTTGCTTCTTCTGCATTAATCCAGACTGATGACATTTACACATCAATACATCACCTCACACATGCCATGACAATCAGCGATCACAAAGTGCACTTGAAAGTAGTCAGAACCACAGTAAATGCATTACTGTCTCGAAGAGAAAACAAACAAACAAGAAACAGAGGCTAACATTACCTTTCGATTCGGGAATCTTCTTCCTTGCCTCTCTCTTTCCCATGAGCTCCTTGTCCCAAGCAGCCAGAGCCTGATTTTCCATTTGCTGGATGGCAGCTTCCTCAGCATCGAGCCGCCGCTTCCACTCCAGCAGCTCCTCTGCATGCCGTCGCCGATGCATCAGTTTCTGCTCCCGTTTAGTGAGGAACCTGATGGACATGCAAGCAGGACGGGGGAGAGAGAGAAAGGAAGTGTCAGCTCGCTGCCGATATTCATTTCTAAAATCGGACATTAACCTGCAGCTCAAAATGTATAATTCTTACTTTTTAAATTCAACACTGTTTGGGTTATAGTTTCACAACACAAACAAAATTCAGGGCAAGGTCTCCTTGTACACTTCACACATCCTAGAACATTGCAGCACTACTGCATGTAAATAGGCTCAGAGCAGTTAATCAACACATTCAAAAGGATTTCCTCCAAGTTTGCTGATGCAATATTAGTCAAAACCATCAACTTCAATGTGCAATGCTGCTCTTAAAAAAAACTTCAGTCTGACACAGATTTCCCCACCCCACTGCAATTGGTAACCTGGCCCGGCCCAGGGATTGGTACTGGGACATTAGTGAACTGTGATCTCAAAGGAAGCGAGCAAACAAAATTCTGATAGCCTGGTACTCAAAGTTTAGAAAGAGGTTTGAGACAAGTCAGATGCTATGCCTTCTTGCATTTGGCTCAATTGCATTTCCTATTTACAGTACAGTGTTTTGCAAAGTGTAAAGAATTATGTGTCTTTTTGCCATAGTGGGGGATTTTATCCTAGTTTATCACAGTTGCTGCCTCTCGCTCCCCAAGTCAAATTATTAGCATCTGTAACAAAGCAAAGAACTGCAGATGCTGAACATCTGAACCAAAGAAACAAAGTGCTGGAGAAACTCAGCAGGTCTGACAGCATCTGTGCAGAGAAAGAAAGGTTATGTTTTAAGTTCACCAACTCTGTCTGAACGAACAACAGGTCACTGGACTTGAAACATATAACGTCTTTTTCTCTTCAGTGATGCTGCTGGACCTGAGTTTCGCCAGCACTGCATTTTCTATAAAACTTTATTTATAAAACAGAACGGAAAAATACTAATCCGCAAAAGTGAGTCAAAAGCGTAAACGTGAGCACAGTTTCCACACTTGAGTTACACAAGGACTCCCACACTCCCCCCACCCACTCCAACCTCTCACCCTCGGAACGCGCAGCCCTCCACTCCCTCCGTTCCAACCCCAACCTCACCATCAAACCAGCTGACAAGGGAGGCGCAGTAGTAGTTTGGCGCACTGACCTTTACACCGCTGAGGCCAAACGCCAGCTCGCAGATACCTCCTCCTACCGTCCCCTTGACCATGACCCCACCCCCCACCACCAAACCATCATCTCCCAGACCGTCCATAACCTCATCACCTCAGGGGACCTCCCATCCACCGCCTCCAACCTCATAGTCCCACAACCCCGCACCGCCCGTTTCTACCTCCTGCCCAAAATCCACAAACCTGACTGCCCCAGCCGACCTATTGTCTCCGCCTGCTCCTACCCAACCGAACTCATCTCGGCATACCTCGACACGGTCCTGTCCCCATTAGTCCAAGAACTCCCCACCTACGTTCGTGACACCACCCACGCCCTCCACCTCCTCCAGGATTTCCGCTTCCCCGGTCCCCAACGCCTCATCTTCACCATGGACATCCAGTCCCTGTACACCTCCATCCCCCATCACGAAGGACTCAAAGCACTCCGCTTCTTCCTTTCCCGCCGTACCACCCAGTACCCTTCCACCGACACCCTCCTTCGACTGACCGAACTGGTCCTCACCCTGAACAACTTTTCTTTCCAATCCTCCCACTTTCTCCAAACAAAAGGAGTAGCCATGGGCACCCGCATGGGCCCCAGCTATGCCTGCCTCTTCGTAGGGTATGTGGAACAATCCATCTTCCGCAACTACACTGGCCCCACCCCCCATCTTTTTCTTCGCTACATTGATGACTGTATCGGCGCTACCTCGTGCTCCCACGAGGAGGTTGAACATTTCATCCACTACACCAACACCTTCCACCCCGACCTCAAATTCACCTGGACAGTCTCGGACTCCTCCCTCCCCTTCCTAGACCTTTCTGTTTCTATCTCAGGCGACCGAATCAACACGGACATCTACTACAAACCTACCGACTCCCACAGCTACCTGGACTACACCTCCTCCCATCCTGCCCCCTGTAAAAACGCCATCCCATTCTCCCAATTCCTTCGTCTCCGCCGCATCTGCTCCCAGGAGGACCAGTTCAAAATACGTACAACACAGATGGCCTCCTTCTTCAAGGACCGCAATTTCCCCCCCGACGTGGTCGACGGTGCCCTCCACCGCATCTCCTCCACTTCCCGCTCCTCCGCCCTTGAGCCCCGCCCCTCCAACCGCCACCAGGACAGAACCCCACTGGTCCTCACCTACCACCCCACCAATCTCCATGTACAGCGCATCATCCGCCGTCACTTCCGCCACCTCCAAACAGACCCCAGCACCAAGGATATATTTCCCTCCCCTCCCCTATCAGCTTTCCGTAGAGACCACTCCCTCCGCGACTCCCTTGTCAGATCCACACCCCCCACCGACCCAACCACCACTCCCGGCACCTTCCCTTGCAACCGCAGGAGGTGCAACACTTGCGCCCACACCTCCCCCCTCACTTCTCTCCAAGGCCCCAAGGGAAACTTCCATATCCGCCACAGATTCACCTGCACCTCCACCCACATCATCTACTGCATCCGCTGCAGCCGGTGTGGCCTCCTCTATATTGGGGAGACAGGCCGCCTACTTGCGGAGCGATTCAGAGAGCACCTCTGGGCCACCCGGACGAACCAACCCAACCAACCTGTGGCACAGCATTTCAACTCCCCCTCCCACTCCACCGAGGATATGCAGGTCATTGGACTCATCCACCGCCAAACCACAACAACCCGACGGTCGGAGGAGGAGCGTCTTATCTTCCGACTGGGAACCCTCCAACCGCAGGGGATGAACTTGGACTTCACCAGTTTCTTCATCCCCCCTCCCCCCACCTTGTCTCAGCCGGATCCTTCCAGCCCGGCACCGCCTTCCTGACCTGCAGTCTTCTTCTTGACCTCTCCGCCTCCACCCTACTCCGACCTATCACCCTCACCTTGACCTCTTTCCACCTATCACATTTCCAACTCCCCTCCTCCAAGTCCCTCCTCCCTACCTTTTATCTTCTCCTGCTGAACACTCTCTGCTCATTCCTGAAGAAGGGCCTGTGCCCGAAACGTCGAATCTCCTGTTCCCTGGATGCTGCCTGACCTGCTGTGCTGTTCCAGCAATAAAGTTTCAACTTTGATCTCCAGCATCTGCAGACCTCACTTTCTCCTACACAAGGACACCTCAATTTAAAAGCAAGATTTAACTCACAGTAGCATTCCATCTCAAAATGAGCCAAGTTACACCAGTAATAAAGCTCACCCACCCAATTGGGCACTTCAGCACAACATCCTGTAGTGTTGGACACAGCCACCTTTATCAAAGAATGATCACGTCACAAAATTGTCGGCCTAGAGCAGGTCTCTTTGAAGGAGCTGAAAACAAACTCTCAATTTTTACGAGGTTTTTTGATCATACCTAATTGAACACTTAAATCGCAGAGAAAAATCTTTGCTTTTTAAAAAATGTTTGTGGGACACATCCCACATCTTGCTCAAGGTCTGGGTTAGGTCTGATCCATAGAGACAAAGGTCAAGCAAGCATCACACTTTCCTTTCCCTTCACTTCTACAAAGGGCGAGCATCCCATTTCTTCAGGATTGTAAGAATTTTGGAAATTGTTTGTAAAATCAATGATCACATTAAAGAAGTGGACAATAAATGTATGCAATAAGAGTGAAGCCTGCGACAGCAGATTTTTCTTTGGGGGGCAGTGTGCCCGCTTTCCAAATTCTGGGAGCAGATACATTTATAAGCTATATTGGCGTACAGTCAAGTTTCTTACTGAACAGTGACAGGA
Source organism: Chiloscyllium plagiosum (assembly GCF_037043375.1). Taxonomy (NCBI): domain Eukaryota; kingdom Metazoa; phylum Chordata; class Chondrichthyes; order Orectolobiformes; family Hemiscylliidae; genus Chiloscyllium; species Chiloscyllium plagiosum. Next base: position 115,547,460 of record NW_028270147.1, read on the forward strand.
TTGGACAGAGTTGGCATGGATTTAAAAGAGGGGAATCATATTTAGCAAATCTGCAGAAATTCTGAGGATCTAATGAGTAGAATTGATAAGGGGCAACCAGTGGGTGTTACTTTGACTTCAGAATGCTTTTGATCAGGTCCCACAAAAGAAATTAGAATATAATGTGAGAGATTGGGGGGACTGTATTTGCATGGACAGAGAACTAGTTGGCAGAAGGAAACAAAGAGCTGGAATAAACAGTCCATTTTCTGAGTGGCAGCCAGTGACCAGTGAGGTACTGCAGGGATCAGTGGTTCAAACCCAGTTATTCACAATATATACAAATGATTTAGATGAGGGAACTATTCCTATTTCTAAGTTTGTGGGCGACACAAAGCTGGGTGGAAGGGGAAACTGTGAGGAGGATGCAGAGATGCTTCAAGTGTGATTTACATAAGTTGAGTGATTGGGAAAATGAATGGCAGATGAAAGATAATTTTGATAAATGTGAGATTTTTGGTTGCAAAAACAGACAGCGAGACTATCTGAATAGATTAGGAAAGTGAGAGTTAAAACAAAGGGTGTCTTTGTACACCAGTTACTGAGAATAAGCATGCAGGTGCAGCAGGTGGTGAAGGCAAATGGTATGTTGGCCTTCATGGTGGGGTAGGCCAGAACCAGTGGTCATAGTCTAAAGGATATAGGTTAGGCTATTCAGAACTGAGATAAGGAGAAATTTCTTCATACAGACAGTGTTGAATCAACAAAATTCTCTGCCACAAAATGTATTTCAGGACAACACATTGAATATTTTCAAGGGTTAGATATAGTTCTTAGGGCGAAAGAGATCAAATGGTATGGGGAGAAATTGGGACTAGGATATGGAGTTGGAGGATCAGTCATGATCATACTGAATGACAGAGCAGGCTCAAGGGGCTTATTATTATCTTGCTTTTCATGTTACTAACAACAAAAATATACAAATACTTCTAAAACATGTTAATTGCTTATCTGGATCACAAAAGAAAAAGCTTATTCTTTTTTACAGCCTCTTTAAAGGTTTACACAAGCATAATTATTACAAAGTTCCAGTGGTATTTAATTCACCCTGGGAGAAAGTGCTAGTTTCTATTAGCTTTCCAATATTACAACATTCACACAACGAACATAATTCACACTTCAAATTCTGCAATATTTTTCAATGATTTCACTAATTCTAGGTGAATTTCTTTCAGAAATGTAGTACAGCCGACATGTAATCTAAACATTCACATCACATTGTATAAGACAAAGAGATCTTCAATTAAACTGGATTATCACAAAATACTATTCCATTGCTGCAAAATGACAAAACCTTTTCCTCTCTCATGATTATTTAATGAATAAATATTCAGTTAGATGCAGCGTTCTAACGAAAATACTATTTAGAACAGGAAAAGTTTATAGCATAGTCTCTGCAGATTGTGTACACAGCTGCACTGTACCAAGGGGTATATTTGTGTTGCTTGCTTTCATTGAAGATAGTTTCAAGGAATAAGAGTAGTGCCAATGAAACCAGCATTTGTTCTCATTCCCAATTGCCCTTCAGTGGTGGTATGCTGCCCTCTTGAAGTACACCCACAGTGCTGTCAGGATGTGTTCCAGGTTTAGTGATATAATTCCAATTCAAAATGTTATGCAGCTTGGAAGGGATTTGGCAGGTGGTAGCATTAGTAAGGGAGCAGTAGCTCCCATTGTCTTTAGATGGCACAGAACATGGGTTTGGACGGTGCTGTAAAAAGAGCCTTGGTTAGTTGCTGTAGTGCATCTCATATCTGGTACACACTGCTGCAAATGTGTGCCATTGAGGAGGAAATCAATGGGTGGAGTGTCAACCAAGTGGGCTGCTTTGTTCAGGACAATGTCAAGCATTTTCCTTGCTATTGGAGCAGTACTCATGCAAGCACATGGAAAGTATTCCATCACTCTCCCAAAAAGTGCCTCTCAGGCTTTGGTCAGTTAATCATTGCAGAACACCCAGCTGTTGAGCTGCTCTTGCAGCCAGAGTATTTATGTGGCTGATCCAGTTAAGATCCCAGGTAAGTTACCCTGCCTTCAATGCCAAGCCCTTTTCTCTTGAAAACTGAACAGGAAGAAGATGGTATATTAATCCCATAACAGATCCTGTACGGTAGAAATACCAACAGTCAACTTGCAAAAACACTAATCCAAAGCAAAAAGAGGGAGATGTGATTATCTTTTCTGTGGGAGTCCACGAAGGAGCTGCAGAAAAGTATTAAAGTAACAAACTTAATTTTGAATGCAGTTTAAAACAAAATAAAAAAGGGGAAATCAAGTAGCTCTGAAGCAAGATTAAATTCAAATTAGAAATCAATACAGAATTCCTGCCACTGCTAAACTCATCCAAAATGCTCCTGAGTTTGTCCAGTTGCTACTAAATGCAGCCCTGAGCACTGAATATTATTTCTTATTGGTACTTTCAATTTTAAACAAAGATTTGAGATCTGACAGCACTATTAAACTGACAGGCATTTTAACAAAAGTAGCTGCATGTAGTTGGAGATACTCATGTCGACTGTGATGGTTACATGCCAATCAAGTTTTCACATCCATAAGACAACCTCGTATGTTCACCAAAGACACATTTGCAGTCTTAAAGAGGCACTGCCATCTGAAAGTTCAAGCTTACATTTCAAATTTCAGATTTCTTAAAAATACATTTATCAATATTAGTGGGCTGCTAACTCTGCCAGACTATTTGCGAAAGTTCAATTCAACGTTAAACAGGGTATTGTATCCTGTTAGCATGAGCAGCTCAAGATTGTTTGTGTAACTTCAACTTCTTGCTTTCACAGTAACAACCATTTAAAAGCAGGTTCCAGATTAATTATAAAGTCTGCAGTATATTGCCAACTAGCTGCTTTCTGCATCTATGTGAAGCCACAACTAAGCCAAAGGAATGCACATTTCACTACACAATTCCTTTCCCTTGGCCCTCCACCATCCCCCACATCATCCACATGCATGTGATGAAACAGAGCATGCTCGATCAGTGAGAAGCAGAGGTTGCACAGTACCTGAGCAGCTGGTTGCTGATGTACAGCTGGAATTTGGGATGTACGTTGGGAAAACAGACACGGAGAGAAGCCCAGTGATGAGACATAAGGACAGAGAAGTAGTGGTGACAGGAGAGCAATGTTTACAACAAAAGGAGCAAAACAAGAAAAACAAAACAGCTGAGTATCACCCCAAAATTGCTTTATCTTTAGATACTCAAGAAAACCTTACATTATTAAGGAGAAATTACAAATATTCCATCAAAACATTTGTAGCCAACCTCCCTACACCTCTACCTCAACACAACCCCTTCTGCTCGGATTCATTAACTTCAAATGGCAACAGAGCTCATCAAATCCAACCCCAGCTCCATTTCTCTTTCTGACTTAGATAGTGGGAGAATGTCAAGCACTGCCTTCCTAACAGCCCAACCACAGCTTACAAACCCTTGTTCAATGTTGTAATTATTGCTGCCTGCACCACCAACTCTGGCATCTCATTCCATACATGTGTGAAAAAGTTGCCCTTTAGGTGACTTTAAAATTTTTCCTTTCTTACCTATGCTCTCTAGTTTTCGACTCCACTATCCTGGGAAAAAGATCACGGATATTCACCCTATCCATGCCCCTCATGATTTTATAAACTTTTAAGGTTACCCTTCAGCCTCTCCCTATAGCTGAAACCTTCAACCCTAGCAACATCCTTGTAAATCTTTTCTGAATCCTTTCAAGTTTCACAACACACCAGCACTGAATGCATTATTCCAAAAGTGGCCTCCTGTACAACCATAACATGACATCCCAACTCTTATACTCAATGCACAGGCCAATATAGGCAAGCACACCAAACGGTTTCTTCACAACCTTGTCTGACTGAAACTCCGTCTTCAAGGAACAAGGAACCTGCACCCCAAGGTCTCCTTGATCAGCAACACTGCCCAGGGCCTTCCCATTAAGTCCTGCCCTGATTTGCCTTACCAAAATGCAGTACCTCACATTTATTTAAATTAATTAGATCAGAAAAAAACATCAGTAGTCTAGCACATCATCCCAATCTAATTATTTATTAAATATGCTAAACCTGAATCAAACCTTGCTTAAACAACACTTGGATACTGTGTGCAGGCTGATCATCATACTATAAATAGAAAAAGGGGAAACTGAAGTGGGTACACAGACAAGATTGACAAGGTTGGTCACAGAAATGTGTGGGTTCACATGTCAGGAAAGGGTTAACAAGCTACATCTCTTTTCTCTGAAAGAAGGCCAAACAGGGACATAATAGAGGTCTTTAAAATGTTGAGAGGGTTCAGCAGACTGGATACAGACAGAACGTTTCCTTTCACAGGGAAGAGCATACTTTGAGGCCACAAAGTAGTCACCAAGAAATCCATCAGGGAGATATGGAAGTTCTGCAGAATTGGATTACAAAAATGAAGACTGCACAGGGAGTGGTTGAATCAAATATCATACGGGTGTTTAAGGGGAAGATAGACAAGATTAGAGGGAGAAAGGAATAGAGGGTCAGGGCAATAGATGAGCAAAGGTGACAGGAGTCTCAAGTGGAGCAGTAACACTGATGTGAACTGATTGGAACAAATCATAGAATCCCTCAGTGTGGAAACAGGCCATTTAGCCCATTGAGTCCATAATGACCCTTCGAACAGCATCCCACCCAGGCTCACTCCCCTACGCTATCAGTGTAACTCTGCATTTCCCATGGCTAATTCACCTAGCCTGCATATCGCTAGGCACTATGGCAATTTAGCATGGCCAATCCACCTAACATGTATATTTGTGGACCATGCAGACACGGGGAGAATGTGCCAACTCCACACAGTGACCTGAAGTTAGAATCAAACCCGGGTTCCTGGCACTGTAAGGCAGCAGGCTCGCCATTGAGCCATGGTACTGCCCTAGTAAGACCTGTTTGCATCCTCTGTAGTGTACTCAATTGCCTTCATAGGATAAAAAAGCTTACACAATGATGTCAAGCTGATAATTCCACCAGGAAAAACAATTCCTGCAACATTTGCATGTACCTCCAGTTTCCCAACACACTCCACTGAAAGGCAAAGCAAGCTTTGCACTAGTGAAAGTTTTCACATTGCAATCCCATTCTGAGACTGTTACACCAGGGCAATGGGTGTAAGTAAAGAAGATGAGGGTAAGAAAAAAGCTCCACTACTTGGAGAGCAGTTGCAGTGAGGCCATATTTATGTTTTGCTGCCCCAGTCACAGGGTCAAACATGACAATACCTCAGGGGGGATAATTAGAAGCACCATATGCAGCAAACACACTGTCTTTGAAAAACAGAGTTAAATGGACTTCATATATTTTTCTCTGCTCAGAACCACTCTGTCTCTCTCTTTCTCACCCTCTCTATAACATCACCAGCTGACAAATGAGATGCTGAGGCTTGCCAGCCTTTCACAGCAATATGCCTTATAAGGAGCCATAAGAGATATTACTTTTCATCCATCTGACTGCGCATCTTCTTCAGTTTTTGCGTGATGCTGCTGGTCTCACTGCCTGAAGTTGAAACAGAGGAGGGACTCCACGTCTCCGTATCTGTTTGTAGGGGACTGGAAGCGGGGCTCATTTTGGGAACATTCTCCACTCCTGGTTGTTCTGCATCCCGCTGCTCCTGTCGAGTTGGAACCTGAGAGATACCAAGATGGACGCATGGAAAGTTAAAAGGAAACAGCTCCAGAATTCGTAGCAGTGAAACACAGATGAGATTCAAAGACAGGTTTCTGCAACTAAGCAACATCATTTCCTTTCAGGCAGGCAGAGCGTTTCATTAGTTTTGAATTAACTGAGCTTTGAATTAATTGAACATTTTAAAAGTGAGTCTGATTTTTTTGTTTCTTGGGAACGTTTATTCAGGGAAACAGATTAAGGGAGGGAGATGTAAATCAATTATAATAGAAGTAAGTGCAAACAGATGAGCGGTTCAACAACCTAGTCCCATTCCTATGCACATGATCAAGTGCAAAAATGTTTTGACAGATTTGTAGGATATGCTGATAACAGGTCGGAACCAGATTGCAGGGAGCGAAAGAACAGAAGCACAGATACATTGGGCTCAAAGCTCCATTTCTTGTGTTGTCACTTCTACAGAATGCAGAACAAAACACGATATCGATGAATACAAAGGATGGTATTCTCGGCAGCAGCAGGTATTCCTGCATATACAGCTTTAGGTTGCAGAGATTTGGCCTTGACACAAGGGAACATGTGAACATGTTATCAACTTAATAAAAGTACCGAGGTTTAAGTTGATGTTTCTCAGTGGCAGACAAACCATTCTTACATCTTTTCTGTAAAATATTAAAAGTTTTATTTATATTGTAATGATAATATAGACCAGAAACCTGGCTGATAGCAAGCTTGGATTGAAAGTGATCACCCATCATTCATGCTGCTGAGTAAGTAATTCCTTACTTTAATAGTAACCTTGCATTGAACAGTTCAGGAGTTTGCAAATGGTGGGATACTAACCAACTTGCTCTCCCCAGTGGATTTGAGTCTCTCCTGAATTTTGGTGGTGGTTTGGAGCATATGTTGAACCTCCTCCTGCTGTTTCAGAATCAGCTGCCTCGCCCTGTGAGCAGCTTTGTTGGCTTCTTGAAGATGCCTGATTTCAGCCTGTGATGAAATTGTATACAATGTATTACCATGTTAGAGACCAACCAAACCCGTCTTTACATCGTCAATAAATTTATTTTGACGACAGAGTACAGACAAAAATGAAGTCAGGGCACACAACTCCATAACCCATTAAGTTCTAAGTTGCACAGTTTCCAGGTGGCACTGTGCAACGTTTACAACTTATAATGCTTGTTCTTGATGAAAACTTTGTGGGTTTTTTCGACAAAATGTATTGTCAACACGAACTCAGACAGTCAAGTACTCCAGGTGGAAAATTATCATGAAAGAGTTACTCACGTTCTTTTTCAACAGCTGATGCCTTACTTTACAGCATTTCTGATTTTATTTCAGGAGGTTGCTTCCAGGTCTGTGGTGAGTTAACCTGAGTTCTCAAACCTGAAAAGTGTCCTCAGTAGACAAGTACTTTGCAGAAGAGAAAGATGATGAACAGGCAGATTTTCGCTTTCGAGAATTGCGTATTAGCTCTTGCTGCTGGGCAAGTTGGAAAGTGTGCCTGGGTTGAGTGAATACAGAATCTGGCAAATCTGTAGTGGGTCCAACAGCAATAACATAACATTCCAATTCTGCGTGACACTGCCTGACACTGCGTGATTGGCAAAACCTATGCCAACAAAAATCAGCAACTTGTTGAGACCATCACTATATTTTTCTCAGTTTTGGTTTGGAACTGTGAGCTGAAGTTGAGAATTGCACTTTGAAAAGCAACTTGTTTTAAAACAAAAAAAGGGGAGCTCAAAGATAGATGTCTGCTGGCCTGGGAAGACGATGCAGATTAATTACTGGTCTAAGAACACTCCAGATATTTCAGCACCAGGGTGCTGCTGTGCTCAGAGACAATTTGGATGTTAAGTTGAACAATCTAGGAAGGACTGCTAACAGCGAATGTTGAAAAGAGGCGGAAAACAAAATGAATTGGCTCTGACTGGGTTTTGGGCAGGAGACAGGTTTGGTTTGGACTTCTTCTGGACTGGCTGTTCTTGGTTGCTCTCTTTAGTTATTTTCCAGTGATTGATTTGTTGAAAGTTCTGAGAAACAATTCTCAGACTGTAAAAAAATAAGTTAAATCTCTAGAAATCTGCGGAAGCCAAGTTGTGGGCAAAGTTTTGGAAAGGGTTACAAGAGATAGGATTTATAATAATCTAGAAAGGAATAACTTGATTAGGGATAATCAACACTGTTTTCTGAAGGGTAGGTCATGCTTCACAAACCTTTGAGAAGGTGACCAAACAGGTGGAAAAGGGTTGATGTGGTGTTTATGAATTTCAGTAAAGTGTTTGCTAAGGTTCCCCAAGGTGGGCTATTGCACAAAAGACAGAGGCATGTGACTGCGGGTGATTTAGCGGTTTGGATCAGAAATTGGCTAGCTGTCAGATGACAGACTTGGTGGTTGATGGGAAATGTTCATCCTGGAGTTCAGTTACCAGAGGTGTACTGCAAGGATCAGTTTTGGGACCACTGCTGCTTCTCATTTTTATAAATCTCCTAGATGAGGGCAGAGAAGGATGCGTTAGTAAATTTGTGGATGACATTAAAGTCGGTGGAGTGCAGAAGGATAGCACGAGGGGACGTAGCTGTAAATTGAGGGGTGATGGAGGACAGATGTCAGATGTAGATTCTTTACTCAGCGTGGTAGGGCTGTGGAACACACTGCCTGCAATAGTAGTGGACTCACCAACTTTAAGGGCATTTAAATGGTCATTGGATAAACATATGGATGATAATGGAATAGAGTAGGTTAGATGGGCTTTAGTTTGGTTTCACAGGTTGGCGTGACATCGAGGGCTAAAGGGCCTGTACTGCACTGTAATGTTCCATGTAAGTAGGGTAAATGTTCAAAGCAGATTGAGCTTACATTGTACATATTAATTTCGTTTCCTTGTAATTCATCTGCATTCTGTTAAAGTTGCATGTTTTTGTTTAAGTTCTAACCTTGTTGTCCAAGATCTGTTATTGCTAAAGTCAAGGTCAGAACAATTGAGCAATTTTGAGCGTTAGTTAATATCTCAATTTCACTGTGTTCCAACTCATGGTAGTGACGTAATTTGGCTTGGCTTGCAATCTCTGTCTCAAACTTCAAATGTACAATTCATGAAGAAAACAGGACAAAGTGAAAACCATAAAGATGGCTTTAGGACAAAGTCAGATGCAACAAAGAGACAGGACAATGTTTTAACCAGGATCATGGCAGCAGCTCACCAGCTTTTCCAACGCAATTAGGAATCCAAACTAAGTGATCTCCTAATCAGCAATACCATGCCTTGTAAGCAGTTTTAAAAAAAAGTACAAGGGCAAGGGGAAAGCAAGGGTGAAAAATAAAACATTTAAATGGCAATAAATGATGCATCCTTTCAATTAATGTCATAAGTTAAAGACAAATCAAGGGTACTTGACAACCAACGAGAGCTGGAATCTGTTCATTTGTATGTGTGAGAACTCATCCATTGCAATAACAGCAGGCAGCTAATTTCTTTCACATGGAGGGATAAGGGGGGGGAAAATCAACAAATTCAAAATACAACAAGCAGCATTAAAAGTATTGTTGCCTCATTGTACAATCATTCTTCTCAAGGTTTGATTATTAATTCTCCCCTTAATGTGCACTATTGAGGATAATCATAGCAAAGCATTGCCAGTAGGAGAACTGCATTGAGAAACACCATGGCATGGAAATCTGTCCCTAGGCCGAGCATATACATTATATTCAGCAGCATTTGTTGTTGGCATTTCAAGGAAAAACTATATCACCAAGAAAAAAAGGTTTGCAACCATTGGAACCTTGGGGAAATATGCTCATTCATGAAGTATTAGTGGATAGCCCGACATTTTCCCTGGCATTCAGTGGGTCATACCTGTTCCTGCTGCAACCTGAGCAGAAGCCCACGTTGTCTCCTACGGATGGATGGCATCTTATCATCTTCTCCCTTGTCTCGAAGGCGTCTGGTTAGAGAACATGGCAAAGTCACATGAACATAGAACATAGAACATTACAGCACACTACAGGCTCTTTGGCCCTCAATGTTGTGCCGGCCTGTAGAACCAATCTGAAGCCTATCTATCCTACATGATTCCATTATCATGCATATGTTTATCCAATGACCATTTAATTGCCTTTAAAGTTGATGAGTCCACTACTGTTGCAGGCAGTGCGTTCCACACCCCTACCACTCTGACTAAAGAAATTACCTCTAACATCTGTCCTATATCTATCACCCCCGCAATTTAAAGCTATGTCCCCTTGTGCTAGCCATCACCATCTGGGGAAAAAGGCTCTCTCTGTCCACTATATCTAACCCTCTGATTATCTTATATGTCTCAATTAAATCACCTCTCAACCTTCTTCTCTCTCATGAAAACTGCCGTAAGTCCCTCAGCCTTTCCTCATAAGACCTTCCCTCCATACCAGCTAACATCCTTGTAAATCTCTTCTGCACCCTTTCCAAAGCTTCCACATCCTTTCTATAATGCAGTGACCAGAACTGTACACAATACTCCAAGTGTGGCCGCACCAGAGTTTTGTACAGCTGCAATATGACCTTGTGGTTCTGAAACTCAATCCCCCTACCAATAAAAGCTAACACACCATATGCCTTCCTAACAACCCTATCAACCTGGGTGGCAACTTTCAGAGATCTATACATGGACACTGAGATCTCTCTGCTCATCTACACTACCAAGGACCTTACCATTAGCCCAGTACTCCTTATTCCTGTTGCTCCTTCTTAACTGAATCGCTTCACACTTTTCTGCATTAAACTTCATTTGCCACCTCTCAGCCCAGCTCTGCAGCTTATCTATATCCCTCTGTAACCTGCAACACCCTTCAGCACTATACACAACTCCACTGACCTTCGTTTCATCTACAAATCTACTCACCCATTCTTCTATGCCCTTATCTGGGTCATTTACAAAACTGACAAACAGCAGTGCACCCAAAACAGATCCTTGCGGTACATTACTCGTTATTGAGCTCCAGGATGAACATTTCCCATCAGCTACCACACTCTGTCTTCTTTCAGCTAGCCAATTTCTGATCCAAACAGCTAAATCACCCTCAATCTCATGCCTCTGTATTTTGTGCAATAGCCTACAATGGGAAATTTATCAAATGCCTGACTGAAATCCATATACACCACATCAATTGCTTTACCCTCATCTATCTGTTTGGTCACTTTCTCAAAGGAACTCAATAAGGTGTGTGAGACATGACCTACCTTTCACAAAACTGTGTTGACTATCCCTAATCAATTTATTCCTTTCTAGATGATTATAAATCCTATCTCTTTTAAACTTTTCCAACATTTTACCCACAACCGAATAAGGTTTACTCATCTATAATACTAGGGTTGTTTGTATTCCCCTTCTTGAAAAGGGGGACGACATTTGTTATCCTCCAGTCTTCTGGCACTATTCCTGTAGACAATGACAACATAAAGACCAAAGCTCAAGGTTCTGCAATCTCCTCCCTGGCTTCCCAGAGAATCCTCGGATTAATCCCATCCAGCCCAGGGGATTTATCTGTTTTCACACTTTCCCGAATAGCTAACACCTCCTTGTTAAAATCAATCCCGTCTAGTCTAGTAGCCTGCATCGTAGTATTCTCCTTGACAACACTGTCTTTTTCCAGTGTGAATACTAAAAAATATATCCATTTAGTGCTTCCCCACCTCCTCGGACTCCATGCACAACTTCCCACAACTATCCTTGATTGGCCCTGATCTTTCTCTTTATTCTTCTCTTCCTGATATACTTATGGAAAGCTTTATGGTTTTCCTTGATCCTATCTGCCAGTGATTTCTCATGTCCCCTCCTGGCTCTTCTTAGCTCTCTCCTTAGGTCTTTCCTTGCTAACTTGTAACTCTCAAGTGCCATAACTGAACTTCACATCTCATCGTAACATAAGTCCTTTCTTCGTCTTGACAAGAGATTCAACTTCTTTAGTAAACCACGGCTCCCAACACATGGTATAATAATGCTCGAATTTACAGACAAACTTGGATAAATCTGCCCAAGTAGACCACACAGTTTCACCACTGGTGAATTAGAAACGAAACCAGAAAGAGAATGATCAGGGTTTAAGATTTTGTGAAACAGCAAATTCTTCTTAATATTTTATAACTTTAATGCCCTCCATGCTTGTCATACTCGATTTGGAGAAAATTTATCTCCACAAGATATTGTTTATGCTCACAAAATTAAAAAGGGTATTTTAAAAGTTACTCTGGAAATAAAAGGTTGGTGTCAGTAAAAGTGTCCACAAAGATGTTGAGCAGCCATAAAAACCCAACTAATTCATGGAGGGACTTTGAAGAAGGAAATCTTCTGCCCACAGCTAGTATGGCATATGTGACTACAGTGTTACGGCAGCATGGATGGCATGCACACCATACCTACCAAGCATTGACCATCTCTTGCAATCCTTTTGATATGAAGTGGTATTATCATCACTGCTTCCCTCACAATTCACATTAGAGTTACCCTCGACCTGAAACTGAACCTGATCAGCTAAACAATACTGTGTCAACAAAACCAGGTCAGAAGCTGAAAATTCTTCACTAAGTAACTTACTTCCTGTCTCCCCAGTACATGCCCAAGAAACATAACATCAAATAGAATGTAGCAACTTGCTTGATCAGCATCATATTCACCAATCTATACATTCACGCCCTTCACCAATAAACAGTGAGAGCTATGTGCACTATATGATGCACTGCAGGAACTCACTCAATTCTTTTAACAGCATCTTCAAAGCCTGCAACGTCTACCACCTAAAATGACACAGACAGTAGATAACATGGTAACACCATTACTTGTAAATTCCTCTCCAAGCCACACAACATCCTGACTTAGCAATATACCATTCCTTCACTGCTATAGGATCAAAATCCCAGGTACTCCTTTCCTGTCAGCATTGTGGTTGTCCCTGTCGAAGGTGAACTGCAGATGTTTGAGGAAATGGCTCACTATCACCTTCCCAAGTGCAATGAAGGATGGACAACAATACTAACAATACTGGCCTTACCAGCAGCGAAGAAATCCATTGAAATAATTTGTTTAAAATCCTGACCCGTGGATTAGGACAACAGTCTTGCATCAATCTATTCCAGAGCCCTGAACTCCAAACCTAACAGCACTTGCGAGTTGATATGTTTATATTGACCAAGCAGACTGCAGTGGCTCAAGGCAGCTCACCACCATGACCATTTCGAGAATGAGGGATAGTAAATAAATACCAGCATTACCGGAAATATCCCAAATTCAAAGAACAAACTTAAAAATTTGAAAAAAAAAATCAAAATTGCCTTTATTCTACTCAATCCAAACAGTGAAAAGGGGAAAGATGACGTGAATCCCTAGCTTCTGCACAACAGCCTCACTGCAATGAGAAAAGACACCAGCTTTCTCCCTTCTCCGGAAAGGATTACTGGAAGTATCTGCACATTCTTACATTGCATTTTTGAAAGGCTATTCAGCTTAACATCACTGCATAGGTCAGCTACTCACTTTTTCTGGTGCTCCAACCAGGCCAGCTCTGCTTTGGTCTTCTCCTTCAAGGCTTGTTCTCTCAGCTTGAGGAGTGATACCTGGTGCTGTGCACGCATCTCCTCCCCCTCCATGTATTGTCGCACCATCGCCATGGTGAATTGAGAGAAACTGTCTTGTCCCCCAGAGAAGGGCAGGCTCAAATCATGCTGAATAGCGAAAGACAGGAGAACAAACAGTACAGAGTGAGGTGATCTGCTTCCCCTGACCCAAGCAAAACTTGCCCCACAATCCACAAAAACTCAGGACTGAGTGCAGACAACAACAACAATTAAAAGTAGTTGGAGTATCATCAGACATGCCAATCATGCTGCATCACAAGTGATCCCATCAAAATATCCCAATATTTATCAGGATGAGTAAATGCTGACTGTCTCATTTCATCATCTGTAAAACACATTAAGACTGGCAAAGTCCCTCATACTGATAATTTTATGGTCAGGACTCCAGTTACTAATTTGCTGCCAGGTTCTGATAAATAACCAAAAACAGAATAGGAGTTGCACATACAAAGAATAAGGGTGTCATGGTTACATCAACATTAACCAGGAGGAGGCTATTTAGCTTCTTGAGCCTATTCCACCATTCACCCAAATCATGGTAATCTTCAACATCATGACAAATCCCTGTCTTTGTCCCATAATCCTTCAGCATTTTGGTTAAAAATCTACCAATCTCAGATTTAAAGTTTGTAACTGATTTCACATCAATCACTGTTTGTGGAAGGGAGTTTCAAACTTCATCCATTTCCATGTGCAAAAGTGTTCCACAATATCACACCTCAATGTTCTGACTCTCACATTTTATCTATTCAATCTCTCTTCTTAAATTAAGCCTCGGAGCCCAAGTATCACTTCAGTAAGTCTACATTGCACTTCCACCAAGAGTGATACTCTTCTTGAGCCATGGTGCCCAGCCCTGACGGCTTAGTCTGACCAGGTTTTGAACTGCTGAAGCATGACTTCTAATCCTTTGTTTTCGAGTCTTCTTTGGACATAAATGTCAACATTCCACTGGCCCCTTGATCACATTTCTGAGCCTGTTTGTGACATTTTCATGAACTGTATACAGCTGGATCACACCCTTCAAGTTTCTTTAAACTCCACTGTCTCTCAATTTTCACAATCAAGAAATATCCCAGTTTGATCCAACCTCTCACTTGCTGACACAAACTTTTTCATTTATTTAAACTATCAAGATTGCTTTCTGATTTTATGCTTCCATCTCCCTACACTCGAGATTGCCTCTAATCTGCAGAGTGGCCCCAAATTTTGAATGTGGCTTTCCTTTCATTGTGAATACTGAATAGTTAGGGCTCCAACATAGATCCATGCAAGATATCACTAACCATATCCTTCCAATTAGAATATCTCTTATTATCTGCACAAATGTCTCTTGTTCAAATCAAATTCCTCTGCAAGCACCACTTGTCTTTTGCATCTTGTTACCACCTTTAATGGACAGTAGAAAGTTGTAAATTCAGTCAAATTTAGCTTATGTTTACCTGACTAGGTGAGCAAGGAATCCCCGTAAATATTAATCTCTGTCTTCACTGCATGGTAACTCGATCACAAAGATTAACAATGTAAAAGATTAATTCAAGATTTATAAACTGTGGGCACATTGTTAGCGAGTGGTACTTATCTTTTAAAAAAACAGCCCTTGCCCAACACTTGCCTTACACTCATTGCCCCAGCTGCTCCTCATCCTCTACATCTGAATCTCATGGCAAGATACCTAGAACATGGAAAGTAGCAACTATTCCAAGCACTGAGATCCCACTAACTGGCACCACCACTCACCCTTGGCTAACCCATGGGAGAACTCACTTTTACAGCTACTGAAGCTGATTGATCCTGCAGTATGTCCTCATCAGAATCATCCTGCTGGCTGCGTTTCTTCCCCATTTTAAAGCAGCGATGGCTCTTTGATGGCAGAAGGGGACGGAAGGATTTCTCTTCAGTGTCATCTTCAATCATTGAGTCATCGGACTTAAGGGAGTACTCAGTGGCAACAGAAACAGAATCTGGAGAGACAATAAATGATTGCCATTGTTCTTTGTTATTTTCCATTGCTCACTGAAAGATTTAGAATTTGAACATGAAGTTAAAGGCCGAGCTAGAATCCTTGGATTAGTTATCTGCCCAAGGAGCAGAGTTGGGTTACAATTATCGATTCAACACAACTGTTATGTTGAATCACACATTGTTTAAAGGGACATGTGGAAGTTTCCTTATGCACAACCACAGATCCAAAGGGAACACAAGAAAGTTGGATTGAATAGCTTAAGCACATGACTGAAGAAAGGGAACTTGAAATAAATCAGTGCAAGACATGTTACTATTTGACCCACATGTCCTTTGGGTATGGAAGGAGTGCTTACGTGACAATTGATTTGGTTGATTTGAATCAGTTTACTGAAGAGACACCATTTCCCATTTAAGTCATGAGATCAGTGGAAGGACAAAACATCATTTCTGGTTAAAGAATTCGCCTTTCTCACCAGGTAATGAAGGCAGACTGTCACTGCGGATCGAGTTGTCAGCTGCTGTTGGAACCACCTCTTCAATAGAGCTGTTTCCCTTTGTATGGTGGGAGGTTCTGCTTTTCTCCAAGAATGGTAAGGATGGGCTGTCTTGTTTCCTGCTGCCACTGCTGCCATAGATATGTCACAGATCAACACACATGCACAGGTTTAGAACACAAAAACAGAGTTTCAGTATTTGTGATTTACACAGGCCTCCTTCTGTATCTCTCCACCTAAACCCATCAACATATTTTTCTTTGATAACTTGTATTCCAAGCTTCTTCTTGAATTCATCTGTTGTTTGCTTCAATTATTCCTGGTGATGTAAGTTTGATGTCAAACCTCTTTCTGGGTAAAGACCTTCCCCCCTCCCTCCCCCCCCCCCCCCACCCCCCCTCACATCCTCCCCAGCAAATTCCCTGTTGGATGTAATAGTGACTACTATTGTATCCATAGCTCCAGTGGATAGTGTCATTCAAAAGCAGAAATATCTTTTCTATGTCAACCCTATCAAACCCCGACATAACTTTAATGGCCTCAACCATGTCACTCTTTTTCAACAAGATAAGACTGTCCAATCTTGCTTGATGGATTAAAATTCAGTTTTGATATAATTCCAGTAAATATTTTTAATATATTCCCTACTGCCTCTACATCCATATTACAATATGAAGATCAGAACTGTTTGCAGTGCTCCAAGGGTGATCTGTTCATGGTTCTACACGTATGTAACACATCTCCATTCTGTAGCCCCAGAAATAAACCCATGCTCAACTTTTCTTTATAACCCGGTGTCATTTACTGCTAGTGACTAATTGTTATCACCAAATTCCCCACCATCAACATTCTGGGGGGTTACTATTGACTAGAAATTGAACTGGACTAGCCATCTAACTACTGTGGCCACAAGAGAAGGTCAGAGGCAATGAATCCTGCAAAAATAAACCACCTCCCGAATCCCTGAAGCCTGTCCACCATCTACAAGCCACAAGTCAGAAGTGCAATAGACTATTCGCTACTTGGCTTGGTTTGGGTGCAGCTCCAAGAACACTGAAGAAGCTTGATGGCATCTGGAAAAAGCAGACTACGTGATTGGGGCCACATTCACTCCCTCCACCACTAATGCCCAGGGCAGCAGTGTGTACTATCAACAAGATACACTGCAGAAATTCATAATACTTCGATATGGATCTTCCAAACCCATGACCAATACCATCTCGAAGGACAAGGGAAGCAGATTCATGGGAACACCACCACTTACAGGTTCCCTTCCGAGCCACTACCATCTTGAGTTGAAAATCTTTCAGCTGTCCTTAAGTGTCATTGGGCCAAAATTCTGGAACTCCTTCCCAACAGCACTACCAGTCGGCCCTACAACACACGGACTGTAGTGATTCAAAAAGGGAGCTCGCAACCACCTTCTCAAGGGCATTACAATTAGCCAATAAATGTTCGCACAGCCAGTGACACCCACATTCCATAAATTAATTAATTAATTAACGCCGCCTCCTTCCTTCCACAGCACCCCCATCCGTAAATACCTGCGCTTCTCAAACACAAGGCCTTGAGTAGCATGTGGTAACCCACAAGGAGGCCGAAGCCACATTTAGGAATCGCTTGAGGCCCTGAGCCATGCTCAGCAAGGGGTGGTCCTGAATGAACAATAATCCCTAGCGATTCACTCACCGTAGGCAACAGTGAAACTATCAGTTGCCAACTTTTTCACAAAGAGGTTGACTCGTACATGGAATGAACGGCCAGAGGAAGTGGTAGATGCAAGTACAGTTACAATATTTAAAAGGCATTTGGAGAGGTACACGAATAAGAAAGGTTGAGGAATATGGGTCAAATGCAGGCTAATTGGACTAGTTTAGTTTGGGAAATTTGGTTGGCATGGACGAGTTGAA
The DNA here is from genome assembly GCF_037043375.1 of Chiloscyllium plagiosum. Classification (NCBI taxonomy): domain Eukaryota; kingdom Metazoa; phylum Chordata; class Chondrichthyes; order Orectolobiformes; family Hemiscylliidae; genus Chiloscyllium; species Chiloscyllium plagiosum. The sequence continues at coordinate 115,565,145 of NW_028270147.1, forward strand.
CGGAAGGGTCCATTTCCATATCGTATGACTCTGATTCTATTCCTTTCAGCCACAGTGGCATTTTGCAATTGCCCCAACGTATGGTGTCATTGAACAAATCAATGGAGACTTTTGGCACCAGGGTCACAGTACTCTGTAAGGTAAGGTGCTGAGTAGGAGCTGCAATTTAGTGGGCATTTAATAAACAAAATACAGAAGAAATATATAAGGAAATTACCGCAGATGGTGGAATCTGTACTGAAAACAACAAATGCTGGAGCTCACAACAGGTCAGGCAGCATCCATGGAGACTGAGCAAGCTAACATTGAGTCGAAATGACTCTATCAGAGCTCTGAAGAGGAGTCATCTAGACTCAAAATGTTAGCTTGCTCTCTCCATGGATTAAAAAAAATGTTTCTGGGATGAGGGTGTCACTGACTAGGCACCATTTATTGCTGATCCCTAACTGCCCAGAGGGCAGTTCAGAGTCAACCTCAGAGCTGTGTGTCTGGAGTCACATGTAGGCCAAACTCGGCAAGGATGGTAGTTTCCGACCGAAATGATTTTAGTGAACCAGATGGGTTTTTCCCAACTGTCGACAAAGGATTCATGATGTTTGAGTCTGGATGACTCAGACAGACTGTCTAACAAAGTGGAGTTACGCATTTTAGTGTCCGGCAGTTTCTCTGCAGATCCAGCTGGTGTTGGACTGCACTCATTCTTTCTGAGATGAAACAAAGAAAGAAACAACGATCAGTGACTTCCAGGTAAGTCTCTGGATTCAATTCCACCACAGCCATGGCAATTTTTTAAATTAAAACAGTTTTTTCCATGAACGACATGTCAGCAAGCTCACCATCTCCTGTCTCAGTTCAATGGAAAATGGGATCAATACTGCAGCACCTACTGTCCCTTGAACAGGCTATCAGCAAATCTGAGTTTACAATCTTGTTCTTTGACAGGTTGCAACAGATTTTGCACAAGGGAGCATGCAGACAGGACAAACCTCAATTATATTCAACACAAGAAAAGGCAATTCAGTTTAAATGAGATTAATTGAGATCAGGCCTCAGGTGAGGATACAAAACAGTGAAGTTTGGAACTTCCAGAGACCATCAAGATTGTACATTCAATTACTGAAGTTTGTCTCATGTTTCTTTCCTAATCAACACTTCTGGAGCAGATGGGACTTATCCAGGCCTCTGGCTCAAAGTTGGAGACATGACCACAGCATCACAAGAGCACTTTGTTTTAGGCTGAGTTTTTAGTGGGATAATTTGCCCAATTACCTTACAAATCCGGAAGATACTGTTACCATCCCAAAGATGGGAAATAAGCAAAGTATATAATGGGAGGTAAGATGTTATAACAGTCTCTATCACAAGGGACAAAGTATCTTCCAGCAGTTTTTTGTTCATCCTTCGATAGATTGAAATTCTCAAATTTTCTGGCCTAACACCACCTTTGCAGTTTTGTATATCTTTTCTTACAATTTGATGTCACCCACAATTCCTTTAGCTATGCACCGCTGTTGCCATCTTTTCATCGTGCATTTCTATTATAAATAAATGTACATTGTTGCGAATTATGAAATAACTAAATATGTTCTTCTGCTTTAACATTCTAACCTCTCATCCCATTCCCATTTAGCTCACTATTACTTTATACCCTTGTGACTGCCTTTAACTTTAGAAACTAGTAAAAGAACCAAATTCCTTCGCCTAAAGCTAAATTCTATTATGCTGCATTGAATCTTACCAAAAGGGTCTTTAATTTTGAACTCATTAATCAATCATATTACCAAGTCCCTGATTGGTTCCAGAACAAAATGTTTGAAGAAATTGTACAGAGCAGTCTACCTCAAATTGCTGCAGAAGGTAAGAGTGCACAATACTATTTTAACTAACAGAGTGCCCTCTGAATACCAGGATCCTGTCAGATCCCCAAAATTACTCTGATCATAGAATAGAATAGAATTCCTACAGTGTGGAAACAGGCCCTTCGGCCCAACAAATCCACACCAACCCTCTGAAGAGTATCTCAACCAAACCTATCTCTTAACACTATTACTCAACATTTACCCCTGACTAATGCACCAAACCTGCACATCCCTGAACACTATGGGCAATTTAGCACGGCCAATTTACCTCACCTGCACATCTTGGGATTGTGGGAGAAAACCGGAGCACTCAGAGGAAACCCATGCAGACACGGGAGAATGTGCAAACTCCACACAGACAGTCATCTGAGGCTGGAGTCACCTGGGTCCCTGGCGCTGTGAGGCAGCAGTGTTGACCACTGAGCCACCTCCTTTTTTCCTATAAGACTGAGTGCATTGACCCTGCCTCTCCTGATCACAGATAAGAGGAAAAACATCAAAAACTGTGCATCGCATCAAGCAACAAACCTCAGGTTATTAAGCCAAGAAGCTAAATATTATTGATCAGGTTGGGGCAGTGGAAAAACCTTACCTGTCAGGTTCAGCTCTGGTTCGAAGTTGGTTCATGAAGTCTGAATCCTGCTGCCTCTGTTGGTCCAACAGCACTGTCACTGGCACAGGAGCTGTTCCATGAGGTAGGTTTGTGGCAGTCAGAGATCCTGCTGCTACCTGTGCACATGCCAATTCTGTCATCTAAACCAGAAAGAATGAGCACAGCACAGATGAGAAGACAACTTGGATCACATCATGCTTTTGAAATCAGAGGCCCCTACTCAACCCATCACATGTGTGCCGCCTCTTTGGAATAGCTATTTGGCTAGACCCCTGCTCTCACAGTATTGCAAATAATTTCTTTTTGCAAGTATTCAAATTAATTCTGGAACTAATACTGAATCAGCTGCCACCTCCTTTCCAGATGATCTCAGCTCTTCTTTGAAACAGCAAAAACCAATGAGAACGTCATTAAAATTGAAGCATCCAGTGTTAAAAAAATTCACATGCTCGGTCACTGAGATATGATGGGCTTTTCTCATAACGCTGAGCAAAATTTTATTTGAGGCAAAAAGGAGAACTCTGAGAGAAAGGTGAACCACCCGTGGGTAACAAAGGCAGTCAAGGACAGTACCAACAGGAAAAGAACGACACAACAGCGGAGGACGTACACTTTTGTGTACGTAAAGTTTGGTCTTTTCACATTGTGAAAGTATTATCATGCTAATATGCTACTTCGTTTCTTCCTATGCTTATCTTGTAATGTCTTCGTGAGTGTTCATTTTTCATTAGTGCGATCTAAAATGTGTGCTTATGTGTCTGTTTCAGATCCTAGGTTATTTTCATGTATATGCTTAATAAATGTTAGCATGCAACGTCATGTTTTGATGGATGTTTATATTTATATGATGATGTCTGCTTGTGTGGCAATCTTTCCCAAACCATCTCCTGTTAAGCTTGTTTGTGTTATTGTTTGTGGATGCTTACTGATGCTTGTGCCCATTATCGTTATTTAATAAACGCCCCTCTATTTGTTGATCTATGCATTTGTATGTCTGCATGTGAGACTCTGAATTTGCATGTACATGTGACATTGTATACATGCTGATAAATATGGTTTAAAAATAACTAATTATGCTCCCTCTGTCATCGTATGTTGGTGATTCTGAAAATGGGAAAATAATGATATTAATGTTTATCTCTGTGCACTTGTGAGTCGACATGTGGGAGGACATTTTTCGGAATTTGTATCTGTGTGTTCATGCGTGTAGGTCTGTATGCGTTGTGCTGTATGAATGTATATGTATTCATGTCCATTTTTGTGATAGCGTGTGTCTATGTTTCCCATGGTTATGTGCCACCTGTTCATTTGGGCAAATGCTTTTTTTTCGATGTATGTGAGTTTTTGGAATAGCTTAGGTGAGTGTTCAATTACCACTTGCATGTGTGGCTCTGTGCGAGCATGCGTGTGCGATGTGTTATCTATATGCACATTTGAGTGTGCACATAAATATGTGTCTTGAGGTGAGAGCCTATATATGTGTCTTCGCGTGTGTATTTGTGATCATCTCTCTGTATCTGTGTGTGTTTCTGCTCTTTTACCAGATTGCAATTTTTATTATTCTAATTTTATTGTTCTAATTTTTATGGATTACCTCCAATTAGATCTGACCTTGGTGTTGTAGGAAACATTTCCCATCGTTGTGGAGAGATAAGCGTTTTATGAGCAACTCTTCTGTTGCAATGATTGAATTTCTGTCTCTGAGACAAAAGGACTGAGTTCAAATCCTCACTGCCCCAGAGATAACATTTCTGAATATGTTTATCAGAAACTGTCTACTTGTGTTCTGTATGTGAAACAAAATGATATCAGGAGCTCAAATATCAGAATTGATCTCATGTGCTTCAGAAAACTGAGACAAAACTATGGAATTCAAACTGAGACGATGCAAACACTAGTTTTAGATTATGGGGGTCAATGTTAATCATTTGTTAACAGGGCCAAGCTTGTCCAACATGTTTCAAAGGTATTATTTTGCATGGCAATGTTAAATCTTTGGACAGTAAGCAAGAAGCTGACTGTTCCTGTTAGTACCTGGGTTACATTACAGAGGACATCTACCATGAAAACTCTGCACAGGAAGCAAGAGGACAGACCATTCATCGTTCCCCACCCCTCTGCTCCATAACAACTTATCCGTCAATTCTCTTTGGTGTGAAAGTGAAGACATATTCTGACAACTCATGCGCTCGTGCAAGATACCTGGCAGTTCCCCAGAAACAAAGGTTACATTCAAACTGCTCTGCACTCTTTACGATTGGTATGTTCCAATCAAATTTAATTTTAAAGTGTCTTAAATTTATATTTCCAATTGGTGCAATGTGGCAGTTTAAAGCTGACATGAATTTTGTAAGAATGTTCAATCAGGGGAATCAAGAACACCAAGTTCTAAACTCGTGTTCTACCCTTGACATGAAATGGAACTGTCAGATTTTGTCACAGAGGGTTTTAGGATGGATAAGGTACTTGGCAAAATCCTGCAATGAGTGAGCTTTACTCTGTCTCTGACCTAGGGTGTATCTGAGCACAGAACATTAACTGCACAAGACACTCGTCCTCGACCTGTTAATAATCCACTTTAAGTCAGAGTGGGAAACAATTAATTCAGTACTTAACTCACAGCTGGAGGAAAAAAGAACATTATTATTTCTGTTGAATTATTAAATGCAACTTTTAGATTTTTATTGACATGAATTAACAGTGTCCATCAGTGCAAGTGAAATGTTTACAAAACTCGGTTTACCGCTGGATTTATCGACTGTTCTGTTGATGATCTTCAATGGAATCGCTTCATGTCCCACCAGACAGGAGTAAGAAGCACCGCTGGCCCACTCCTCCGCTGTAATGGATAACAGGTTGTAGATGAAGAAAGAGATGTTGTCACTCACCGACATCACCTCGGTGTTCTTGTCGTTACTGGGATTCACCGGCTTGTCATTGTTTGTCCACATGACGAAGATCTCTCGGGGGGAGAAACCTCTCACTAAACAGGTGAGGGAGAGAAACCTCTGAGCGGAGATTTCTTCTGTTAGTGACAGGAGAATCGACACTGATGGCTCCAGCGGATTAATCACTGCGGAATATTTGAGACAAATATAAATCAACCAAAAACATCCTGAACTAATATCACAATTTCACTAAATATTAAAATACGCCATTTTTAATTTGGGATTTATTCATTTTCATTTCCTAAAGGAGCAGTATGGTACACATTATGTTTCGTAAAAAAAGTAAAGTTTAATGTGAAAGTTGCCTCCATGTTTCCAGCCCACAACGAGAACATTCTGTCCAATTGTCATTGCTGATGGTGACGTCACAACCCAGGCTTCTTCCCACCTTATCTGACTTCATCAGAATACAATATCCTTTGGTCCATCTTCTTCTTAATCAGCTACTTAGCTCTCCTGCCTTCAGATGCATCATTAATGCTCCCAACGGTGTTTGTTCATTACCAATCAAAGCCTGGCATTGATGTAACTGGATCTGGATTATACATGGGATCCTTTGCATTTTAATCTCATCGCTCACCTTTCTCCTTGTGGATGGAGTGTCTCAGCGGAGTCGGTAGATTCTGATGGTACACCACACATTCAAAAGTAACGCCACTCAGCCAGGCTTTAGTTGAAATGTCGAATTTGCAGATCCCGCTGTCGGGATTCTGTCCAGGCTGGTCAGCAATCTCTGATTTCACAGGCTTCTTTACTTGTGCCCAGGTAACGTTGACTCCAGAAGGAAGATTGGACACAACGCAGGTTAACAGTGTTAGCGTGGCACTCGGTATCTTCTATGAAACAAAAATCAAAGCCAATGAAAAATGCGTCTTTATGATACAAACATCCAATCTTCAGATTACTTCTCCACATGGTGAAGACACCACCTTCAAAATGGCAACTCCAACTATTGCTGAAACGATGCTTACTATTGTTGATGTATTTTGATCTGTGAAAGCATTTGTGATGACCTATGACATACCCTGTGTAATTATTCCTAAAGGACACGGGCTTTGTAACAAATGAAACCTGTGAAAAAAGTAAAATAATCGAAGATACCATCATGTAACACATGGAATTACCTTTCTTTCAGAGTTTGTCTCTCACTTAAGACCATCTATTGATTCTTGTGACAAGAGTAATCTGAATATAATGAGTTCATTTCCATGCTCATAACCCTTAGGTGCAAATGCTGCTGGTCACGCTGACTGCCAAATCACATCCCAAATTTTGGACAAATTATAATAAATAATAATTATTCTCTTTGCAGAGTTCTAAAATGTTACAGGAGTGGTGAATAGCCATGGAAATTCTGTTCATTATATCTAAAGTGATCGAAAATACTTTGCGTTATTGCTATGATGTCATTCTCTAATTTATGTTATTTTTTCTCGTGGGCTGAGTTTGGAGTGGATCTGAAAACAAGACACTGAGTACAGTATTGGATATCGAGAAGGACACCCATCTCTTAAGTCTTTTCCTCCATTCTGTTAGTTCATGACTGGTCTGTACTTTCACTTTATTGACCAAGCTGCATTTTTTAATTTCTTCAGAGAACTGCGGGGGAGACAAAAAAAAACAACCTAAAGCGTCTTAAATTAATCTACAAATGCGAAGGAAATGTGCACTAGTTTTATAGACATCCACTATTCACTGTGTAAACATTGCCACCCCAAACCAGGCTAAAACATCCTGTCTCAAATTCCTAGTTCATTCATCCCTATTGTAGCATTCCCACCAGAATTTATTCGCTTGCCTCATTCACTAATTACAGAGACCATCTTAAAACAGCTCAGTGAGATCACGTTTATCCCAGTTCATCAAATCTGATACCCATGTGGTCTGTGGTCTGATCCCATAAATAAAGCTAAAGAGTTCAGTACCAGATGAAAATCGATGTCGTACAATGTCCAACGCCAACAGGTCATTTCTGATCAGGGAATGAAGCATTGAATGTATTTTTATTTATTTTCAAGGGTCACCGCATATTTTAACCATGTCATTTTGAGACCAGTATATCATAAGATAGAGGATCAGAATAAGGCTGTTCGGCCAATCCAGAGTTTAGGTCAGAATGGTGCTCGAAAAGCACAGCAGGTCAGGCAGCATCTGAAGAGCCGGAAAATCGACGTTTCGGGCTAAAGCCATTCTCCTGCCTTCTCCCCGTACTAAGCAAGAGCTGATCTAGCTATGTCTTGAATACACACAATTGCCTGGCCTCCACAGCCCTCTGCAGCAGCAAGTTCCACTGATTTATCACCCTCTGGCTGAAGAAATTCCTCCCCATCTCAGTTCTAAACGGTGACCCTTTGATCCTGAGATCGTGTCCTTGGGTCCTAGTCTCACCTATCAGTTCCACGTTCCACGTTCACTCGATCTCAGTTTCTCAGTATTTTCTATGTTTCGATCAGACATCACTCCAATATCCTCCCTCCACCCCCAAACTTATCCTTGAAGACGCTACCTTGCAATGTTTCAGCACTCTGAGTGCCTCTCCCAGCATGGTCAGGCAACAAACTATTTAACTAAGCCCACTGTCTATATATCTATCTTCAACAGAGGGGAAACATGCTTTTCTGATTTGCTAAAATGTTGAATTATGAGCAATGCTAATATATCACTCAAACTGAAATAAGAGACACATGGCATGTTGGGAAGTGAGAAGTTGTACCGTGCTGTTTACTGAGCCTGATAAATTAGTGTTTTTGATTTACATCCGAGTTCAGAATGATTTGTAGCTCTCTCAGTATGTGTCTCTTACCCTGGAGTGTGGTGATGTTTTTACTTTGAGTGTCTCTTCATGAGTGAACTGGCAGGTATAGACTGGGCTGTTGAACCATTCACCATATGCGACCATCAGCCGACTCGTCACCGAGAAGTTCCCGTTCGCCTCACACACGGGAGACGTGAAGAAGCTAGAATCAAAGGGTCGGCCATTTTTCAACCAACTCACGGAGATTGACTTCGGATGGAAATCGATTATTGGACAGATGGCAGCTGCAAACTTGCTGCTTGCGATTTCTTCACTGCAGCTCACAGTTAGGAGAAGAGTTGGTTTAAGATCTGTACCTTTAGGAAACACATCGCATAAATTATCTGATGAATTTCATAACAAATAGAATCAGTTCTCATATATCAAGGTTTCTTGTGGTTAATGGATACAAGAATCATAATTGTGCAGAGTGCTGGAGAAGCTGGGGTCCACACAGAAACATCAGCAGGACAATGTGAAGGGCTAAAATTATAGGACACAGCAAGGGAGTCAAGGAGGCATAGAAACTATAGGCCGGTAACATCAGAAGGGAGATAGCAACGTTGGATGGTATTCGTTTTAATGACAGAGTCTGATGAACAAGGCAGATGAATTAACGGCATAAATTTGGAAATGATACGGTTGCTATCACGGAGACATATTGAGAGCGGGGCAGGAGTGGCAATTCAATATTTCAGGATTTAGTGCTTTCAGGCGAGGCAGGGAAAGATGGACAAGGATGGGGGCAGGGGTGCGGGGTACAGAATGTTGCTCCTGTCGCAATTCTGACAAGAGTATTTTCAGCTGGAAAGAGAAATGAAATCACGGATACCTCCTCGAATGAAGGCAAGTGGACAGTACTTCAAAACCTAAATACAGCAAACATAACTACTGGGAGAGCACGGTAGACCTTACACTAGGTCTATATATTTCCCTCCCCTCCCCTATCAGCATATATTTCCCTCCCCTCCCCTATCAGCATATATTTCCCTCCCCTCCCCTATCAGCTTTCCGTAGAGACCACTCCCTCCGCGACTCCCTTGTCAGATCCACACCCCCCACCGACCCAACCTCCACTCCCGGCACCTTCCCCTGCAACCGCAAGAGGTGCAACACTTGCGCCCACACCTCCCCCCTCACTTCTCTCCAAGGCCCCAAAGGAAACTTCCATATCCGCCACAGATTCACCTGCACCTCCACCCACATCATCTACTGCATCCGCTGCAGCCGGTGTGGCCTCCTCTATATTGGGGAGACAGGCCGCCTACTTGCGGAGCGATTCAGAGAGCACCTCTGGGCCACCCGGATGAACCAACCCAACCACCCTGTAGCACAGCATTTCAACTCCCCCTCCCACTCCACCGAGGATATGCAGGTCATTGGACTCATCCACCGCCAAACCACAACAACGCGACGGTCGGAGGAGGAGCGTCTTATCTTTCGACTGGGAACGCTCCAACCACAGGGGATGAACTTGGACTTCACCAGTTTCTTCATCCCCCCTCCCCCCACCTTGTCTCAGCCGAATCCCTCCAGCCCGGCACCGCCTTCCTGACCTGCAGTCTTCTTCTTGACCTCTCCGCCTCCATCCTACTCCGACCTATCACCCTCACCTTGACCTCTTTCCACCTATCACATTTCCAACGCCCCTCCTCCAAGTCCCTCCTCCCTACCTTTTATCTTCTCCTGCTGAACACTCTCTGCTCATTCCTGAAGAAGGGCCTGTGCCCGAAACGTCGAATCTCCTGTTCCCTGGATGCTGCCTGACCTGCTGTGCTGTTCCAGCAATAAAGTTTCAACTTACACTAGGTCCAAAAGACCAAGTGCAGACACAAGGGCAAATTTCAGAGAAACGTAATTTAAATAACGGAATGAGAAAAGAGGTTTTTAACTTCCTCAGCTTCGGCTTGGATATTCATTTTGCCAAAGGTTTAGAGCAAGCAGAATTCTGAAAATGCCCCCAGTAGAATATTTTAACAAAGTATGTGTTTAATACAGAGAATTTTAATCCAGACCTTGCAAGAGAGGGGTGAACCTGGACTTAACTTTAGGGAATGAAGTCGACCCATTGGGCAAAACATCAATGGTGAAGCATTTTGCAGACAATGATCATAAATCTGCTGGATTCCAGATTGTTCTGAAAATGGATAGAAATTGGCCCAACGTTCTGAAGGGGGAAGGACAATGTTAATAAGATCAGGTAGTGATTTGACCAGAGTGGACTGGAAGCTGGCACTTAGTGGTAAATCTAAATCAGAGCAATGTGACACATTTAAGAAAGAAATAAGAAAAGCACAGGGAGGAGATTTCCCAGGAAGCCACTGCCTGGGACCAAGAATGAAGTAGGCTCTGGACACCAGAGGGCATGGAGGGGGAGATAAAGAGAAACAAGGGAGGCTTCCGGTCTATACTGAAATCTGAAAACAATCGAAACTAGTATGTAGTAAAGAACGTGCAAGAGGGAGTTTGAAAGAAAGAGGTATTAGGAGAGCAAAAGGGACCATGAGAAAATAATAACAGTCAAAATAACGGAAAATATTTTTAAAAGTTACAGGCTCATTCATAATAAAAGAACAATTCAGGAAACAGTAATGCCCATTAAGTGTTATTATTGGTGTGGAGCCGGAGGATTAGGTTGTGGTCGAAACGAATGTGTTGTGTCAGTGTTCGCTAGTAAGAGGGACAATGTGGGGACAGAAATTGTGGAGGAGTGTTGTGATGTACTTTCAGAAATTAGGATACATGATGTGATGTTCTGTGTTGTCTTCTGGTTGAAAAGCGGTTATATTTCCAGGGCAGATGAAATGTATCGCAAGCTGTTGAGCGATGCAAAGGATAATATAGTTGGGTCGCTGGCAATAATTTAGAATTCCTGTCTGGCCACAGCAGTTGTGCCAAGTGAGTGTAGATCAGCCAACGTTGCACTGTTATGCAGGATGAAGGAAGGGATAAACAATGCTACCACACATCCGTCAAGCTAGTCTCCAGTAGGGAAATTATTAGAACTCTTGAGAAGCGGAAGTGGTCTTCCTTTGGAAGATCAATCAACAATTTTCAGCATAGTTTTATTGACAGGAAAGCATGTCTTAACAATTTGATGGTAATTTTCAGAGAGATAATTCGATGTCCGGATGATAGCAATAATCATAGTCAATGGGATTCGAGTTAATTTGACAGATTGGATCCAGAACTGTCTGAGTGGTGGGAGCAGGGGATAATGGTCATAGGGTGTATGCATGACTGGAAATCAATGCCTCGTGGTGTTCTGAAGGGACTGGTGTTAATTTTCTTGCTGGTTCTCTTATATACCAATGATTGAGACTCGAATGTAGGAGGGTTAACCAGTAAACTCACAGTTGGAAGGAAAATTGCCATGTTGGTAAGTCATGAGCATAACAGCTTTAGATTGCAGAAGGATAGACAAGGATTGGTTATATGTGAAGAGAAGCTGCAAATGGAAATCATTCTGGATAAGTGTAATGTGATGTAATTCGGCAGAAGAAACTGCGAGATATTACGTTTTGAATGGTAGAAGCCTGGAAAGGACTAAGAATCTTTGGTATACATACCCACCGATACCCTGTAGTACTGTGTCGTCTGGACAAAGAGGCTAAGAAGGTGAAGAAGGTATTTGCTTTTATTAGCCGAGACATTGACAATGAAGAGTAGGGAGATGATACTGGAACTTCATAAAACACAGGTTAGGCCATACTGAAGCGTTGTGTGCATGTTACCGAAGGGCTTACAGTGTTATACATTGGGTGCTGTTTGCTGTTCTGGTGATTTGTGCTGTTTCAGTGACAATGTTTACAAGAAAATCTAAGGTAGCGAACAAGTACAGTGCTGGGTCCTCTACTTTTTGGCATTTACATAAATGATTTGGATGCGAGCATAAGAGATACAGTAAGTAACTTTGCAGATGACACCAAAATTGGAGGAGTAGTGGACAGCGAAGAGGGTTACCTCAGATTACAACAGGATCTGGACCAGATGGGCTAATGGGCTGAATAATGGCAGATGGAGATTAATTCAGACAAATGCGAGGTGCTGCATTTTGGGAAAGCAAATCTTAGCAGGACTTATACACTTAATGTTCAGGTCCTAGGGAGTATTGCTGAACAAAGAGAACTTGGAGTGCAGGTTCACAGCTCCTTGAAAATGGAGTTGCAGATAGATAGGATAGTGAAGACGGCGTTTTGGTATGCTTTCCTTTTTTAGTCAGAGTATTGAGTACAGGAGTTGGGAGGTCATGTTGCAGCTGTACAGGACATTGGTTGGGCCACTGTTGGAATATTGCGTGCAATTCTGGTCTTCTTCCTATCGGAAAGATGTGGTGAAACTTGAAAGGATTCAGAAAAGATTTACACAGTGTTGCCAGGGTTGGAGGATTTGAGCTATAGGGAGAGTCTGAACAGGCTGGTGTTGTTTGCCCTGGCGCGTCGGAGGCTGAGGGGTAACCTTATAGAGGTTTATAAAATTATGAGGGGCCTGGATAGGGTAAATAGGCAAAGTATTTTGCCTGGGGTCGGGGAGTCCAGAACTAGAGGGCATAGGGATAGGGTGAGAGGGGAAAGATATAAAAGAGACCTAACGGGCAACTTTTTCACACAGAGGGCAGTACATGTATGGAATGATCTGCTAGAGGAAGTGGTGGAGGCTGGTACAATTGCAACTTTTAAGAGGCATTTGGATGGGTATATGAATAGAAAGAGTTTGGAGGGATATGGGCTGGGTGCTGGCAGGTGGGACTAGATTGGGTTGGAGATCTGGTCGGCATGGACAGGTTGGACCGAAGGATCTATTTCCATGCTGTACATCTCTATGACTCTATGAATGTGATTATATTGAAGGCAGCATTGATGAGATGTGCCAGGATCTTGCCTGGTTTGGAGAGTTTTAGTTATGAAACTAGATTACAAAGACGGGGGTTTTCCTTGGAGCAGAGGAGAATTAGGGAGAAGATTATCATGATGTCTGGAATTATTTTAGGCATAGACAGGTTAAACTGTATGAAACCTTTCCCCTTGATGGAGAGATCAATGCCTCAGGAGCACAGGGTGAAGGTAAGGCCAGGAGGTTTAGGGTGGATCTCAGGAGAAAACAAAATCAAACAGAGAGTGGTGTGAGTCTGGAGCTCAGTGCCTATAATTCGTGTACAGACTGAGCCCCTCATAATAAGTATGAAGAATTTAGATGCATCCTTGCCAAGGCAAGTCAGAGAAGGCAATGAATCAAGTGCTGGCACATGAGACTGGAATAGTTAGGTGGCGTGGAAAGGATGGACCAAAGGGCCTTATTCCTATGCTGTATAAGGTGATTCTGTGAAAACGGTTATAAGTAATGCCTTATTCGTGTTAATCACAGATGCTCTGTTTATCTCAGTTCCCACAACACTTACCTGGACATGGCATTTATTTGCTTGTGTGACCCGCTGTGTTGAACCTCACATTAGGTTTTGCTGGGGCAATCTACCACTGACTCGGGCTGGGTTAACTGGCTGCTCAGGGTGTAGGTTCCCTTCTTGTTTCTCACTGATGGGTAAGTCTTCAGTCCAGTCGTGAATAGTTCCCCACCTTTTTTCCAGGTTACCTTGGTGACGTCAGGGGAACAGTCCATCGCGAAACAACCAAAGATCACAGAACTGATTTTGTGGTCCTGACAGGAGGAGACCAGGCCATAAAGCATGGGGGGTGACGGTGTCTCTACAATAGAATGACCAATTGAGCATGTTAGTTTCTGTTAATTTGACATTATCAGTTACTCAAATGTATCCTCAGCTGTAAACGTTTGCCAGTATGCTCCCGCTGAGGTCTACAGCATAATTGGAATTTGTTTTGTTTTATACCAGTTGCTGATCATGATCATTTGTTCCCTCTTCAGAAACATGCCTTCTGCGTTGACCATTACCATATAGTTTAGGAAGAAGAACATCCTGATCCCACCCCGGTAACTATTTGAAGATCTCACCAACTGACAATTTCACTGGATTGCAAGTGAAGAGCAGAGACATTTCACAAAATACAAACCAAGGAAATGCAGATTCATCGAAATTCTAGAGTGTGTGCAAACAGGCCATTTGGCCCAACAAGTCCACACCCACCCTCTGAAAATTAACCTATTCCCCTACCCTATTACACTACATTTAACCCTGACTCATGCAATTAACCTCCCAATCCCTGAACTCAACATAACCAATTCACTCCAGCTTGCCCATCTTTGGACTCTGGGAGGAAACCCACACAGACATGGGGAGAAAGTGAAAACTCCACACAGACCATCACCCGAGGCTGGAATCGAACCGGAGTCCCTAATACTGTGAGGCAGCAATGCTAACCATGGAACCAGCGTGCCGCCCCAATAGGTACCGTGCTGCTGGGAATCAGAAACAAAACAGAAATTGTTGGAAATACCCAACAGCTGTCAGTACCTCCAGAGACAAATCAGAGTGAATCAGGTCCAGTGAGCCTTCCTCACTTATCAATGCAAGGCAGAATGTTCTGTCTGGGAGGAAGGTCACTACAGCAGCAGCACAGACAGGAACTGAGCACTGGGTGACTGGGAGGATTGCTGTCGCAGCTGACCTCATGCCAATTATCGGGAAATTGAAACTTCTTATTCACAAGTAACTGAATTTCAAGGCCTCTGAAAGATAGAGGACCATTAAAGTTCAGAGACTTTGGACTGTTACAGCTGAGTATTTACGTAAATATGATTTGAGAAATGAACAAGTAATCTTTAACATTAATAACTATCAAACTAACACGCAGTTCACCACCTAACCTCATCTCTCGGACTAACCACTGCACTTACTCTCTGTTTAGACCTAAATTTCCACTCACATTGACAAATCCTACCCTGCTACGCACCCATTCATGCCCGGAACACACAATCCCTATCACAAGAAACACATCCAAGGCAATCCATTTTGGTAGAATGGATGAGTAGAGAGATCTCAGTGTCCATGTACATAGATCCCTAAAAGTTGCGAGTCAGGTTGATAGGGTTGTTAAGAAGGCACACTTTGTGTTGGCTTTCATCGAAAAAGGGACTGAGTTTCAGAACCACGAGGTTAGTCTACAGCTGTACAAACTCTGGTGTGGCCGCACTTGGAGTATCGTGTATTGTTCTGGTCATCACCTTATAGGGAGAATGTGGAAGCTTTGGAAGAGTTCAGAGGAGGTTTACCAGGATGTTGCTTGGTATGGTCATAAGTTTTTATGAGGAAAGGATAAGGGTCTTGAGGCTGTTTATGTTTGAGATTTCTGTTTCAGGAAAGGGCTGATAGTTAGAGGTTGTTTCGTTACTCAGAGGGTAGTAGGGGCATAGAACGCACTGCTTGCAACAATAGTACACTCGCCAACTTTAAGGGCATTTAAAATGTCATTGCATAAACATATGAATAAAAATGGAATAGTGTAGAATAGGTAGGCTTCAGATTGGTTCCACCAGGACGGCTGAAGGGCCTGTACTGCAGTGCAATGTTCTATCTTCTATATTCAAGATGGACATATGATCTCAATTCCTTTCACTCATTCCCCTCCTGCCACCCTGCACCTGGCCCATGGTGAATCTGGACCTGACTGGACCTGGCACCGTAATATTCACAACGTCTGACAGAAGCCCACTACCCGAGACATGACCTCAGCCCTTGGTCACAGACCTCTCATCTTACCCAAGTCAACCTGTGCACATTGCATCCTAGCTCCTTTCACATCTGTGCTTTACCACCTACCATTTTGCCAGACTCCGAGCTTTGCATTTTGACATCACGTCCACCTGTCACTTCATTACAGTGACCTTCCACCCCTGAACCATTGTGGGACTCTGCCCACCTCTACACTAACAAGCCTGGCACCCTGCTGATCTCTCCACAAACCAGCCTGGCAAAGACAGACCTCCTGCATTTCAGCTCAAACTACCCCTTATCTACCAAGCACAATCGACCAAATTATCCTGTGACCATTACCATTTACCTTGATGCCACCTTGCCAGACAGGGTTCATGCAAGCTTACCCAGTAGCCAGCCAACACCACACAGCCTACCAGCCCAAACTCTCCCACATTCCCAATTTAGCCCCGCACTTGCTCACCACCTTGAACGTTGGCCTACTCCACCATAAAGTCAGTGAGTCATAAAGTCATATAGCACAGAAACAGTTCCTTTAATCCAGCTCATCCATGCTGACCAGAGTTCCCAAATTAAACTAATTTCACTTGCCTGCCGTTGGCCCATATCCATCCAGACCTATCCAGTTCCTGTAGCTGTTTAAATGTCTTCTAAATGTTGTACCTATCTCTGCATTTACCACTTCCTCTGGCAGTTCATTCCAATGTTTTGGACAGTTCCAACATGAAGCCCTAACTCTTGCACTCAGTTCTCTGACCAATGAAGGTACATGTGCCAAACACCTTCAACATACTAGCTACTTGAGACAACGCTTTCAAGAATCTATGAGTCTGAACCCACAGGGCCCTGTGTTTAACATCACTATCCAGTGCCCTACCATTACCTCTGTAAGTTGTGACCTGATTTATCTTCTCGTATTCACTTAAGTTAATTTCCATCTGCCACTCTTCAACCCATTGGTCCAGCTGATCAAGATCTCATTGTACATTTAGATAACTTTCACTGCCAATTATACCACCCATTTCGGCGTTATGCGCCAATGTACAAATGATGCTCCATTCAATGATTTCATGGCTTTCAACCAATATTGTACCCTGACTTTCTCCCACATATCCGTAGCATTTTTTTAAGGATTGAAGGAACCTATCTCCTTCTTGAAATCATTTAATGTTTTGACCTCAATCAATCAATCTCTGTGGCAGTGAATTTCAAAGGTTCATCATTCTTTTGTTTAACAATAAACAATCAGGTTCAATGTTATCGGTGTGTTGGGAAAATTGATGAGCAACAAGATTTATGATGATCCCAAGAATGGAATAGTATTCTAGAGAGGTTGAGGTGCCCTCTTCAGCTTCCATTTCGCATGCTGACATGTCCCTTCGGCAGCATGTTCCAAAACTGTGATCTTTGAGGATAAGGGCGCACATGTATGTAAATGCTTCAAATGAAAGCTTTCATCCAAATCAGACTTCAACTTGACTCTCAACTATATCCCTGCTCCTTTACTCTTCATCGATCACAGCCATGGGACTCATTTCCTAACAGCGCTGTGAATGTGCTAATACCACACAAACTTCAGCAATTCAAATAGGCTGATGACAACTGGTTTCCCAAGGCGATATAAAAAGTCTGACACTTCCACACCTGTCTAGAGATTCAAATAAACACTAGAAGAATTGAAAATTATTTGAGGCACTTGTGTGTCTCCACAAGATGCCATGGTTTCCTTCTGTGTCATTGACTGTGTCTTCACTGAATGAACAGAGCTATTTCTTAATCATATAATAGGAATGAAGCTTCCCTCATTTTTAGCAAGGCAATCACATATTATATTTCTTTATTCCAGGGAAGTATAGTGTTAAATTAATGGAATATGATCATTCGGATGTTTCAATCGGAAATTGTCTTTCATGAGCAATTAATTCCAGGCTCATTGTGTCACTTAAAATACTCACAGAAATGTCTTTCAGAAATGGTGTCTCCCTTTGTTGCTGCTCCTCGGATGCTGCTTGAACTGCTGTGCTCTTCCAGCACCACTAATCCAAAATCTGGTTTTCAGCATCTGCAGTCATTTATTTTTATCCTTTGTTATGGGCAGTCGAATCAGTAAATCTGGGATAGTTTTTGCTTGTTAATCAAAGGTGTTAAAGAGTTTTAGCCAAAGGGAGAGCTGTGAATTTAGCTCACAGATGCATCATGATCTAAGTAAATGGTGGAACAGCTCGAGGGGCTGGGTGCCCTCTTCTTGCTCCTCCCTTCCTATCATTGTGTCATCCATTAAGCTAGCACTGGCGGTGAACGCTATTAGTTAACATATTTTAACAAATTAATTGTTTCACACATGCTTTAAATAAAAACTTCTGTTCACTATTTGGAACGGGATCATTTCCATTCTCTATTTGAGTGATCAAAATAACTTACACCCAATTACCACAGCCACTGCTCTCTGGAGTGTGTTGTTCCTTGTGAATAATAGTTTCTTGTGAAACTACAACTCGAGATCAGTGCGCTCAAATTCAATGATTCTCTGATATTTAATATCTCTGGACATTCACAATTTGTTCAAATACATCGTTTGTCTGAAGAACGTATTTCATGGAACAGAACATTTTTCAATGAAACAACAAACTTTAAATGCTAGAAAACCAAAATAAAGACAGAAATTTCTGAAGAACTTCAGCAGATCTAGCAGCTCCTGTGGAGAGAAAGCAGGTTACCCTTTCGCATCCAGAGACCCTCTCTTCAGCAAATTGTTTTCATGTTTTTGGTACAAGATCTCGTGCCTGTTGAGATAAATAGTGATTACGTTGGCTTGACTCCGGTTGGAAAATGATTCTTAGCAGAGGTACTGGATGTTCTGAGATAGCAATTGAAGACCAACTGAAAAGCTATCACCATCTGCTACAAGTGTTGGATTCAGCGGAACCCCCACCGTATTCAACAATCAAATTTAGCCACGGCACTGGTTTAATATAAAGTAAAACAGCCTAAGCATAATCTCATTAAATATGTTTCGAAAATTATTCATTCTGGATTAGTTATAAATGATACTGTTAGAACAGCAAGTCAAAAGTTGGGATTTCTTTGAGCACTTACTCCATTAACCCCAGCTAGCGATGCCCAAAAGCTTGTGGACAAATATTTATCTGGAAAAAGCTGCTAACCACCAAAATTCTGTTTAATATCAAGAGACGCAAGTCAGGACAGCGATTGAATAGATTTCACTGGCCTCTGTGAGTGGAATTTCAACAAACACCCAAACATCTCAATCTGCTTTCTTGCATTGAAGTAACCTGATAAGAGATGGTGTTACATACCTCTCTAACGGGTTGGAAGTGAACACAGGCCACCTGGCAGAGTCAGGTTCTCTACTACAATATCACAAGAGGCCTGAACACAATGTGCTCGACACTACTACGAAGTACACAGCCACCTGTTTGACAGTACATAAACAATGTTATTCATTAACACCTTCCAACAACCAAGAATTGTTCCAGAACGTTTGTACAATAAAAGTAACATTTCAACATTTTTCCACGAATATTTTGACAGCAGCTCCGAATTGTTCAAACTCTATGGGAACTACAGAGGAAGAAAACGAGGAATTGCATTGCCATCAATTCACTGTCACTGGATTTCACTCTAGAACTCCCTTCCTCTTTCCCTTCTGAATGTTGCTTCACCAGATGGTCTACTTGGTTTGAAATAGATTAAAATGTTTTGAAATGTATTATGACTGTTGCCAGTGACATTAAAAGCTGATTATAGGTTTTAAAATAATAAGATGCCAAATAATTTCTGATTCTACATTGTGCCACTAAACATGTCCTGCACAACTGAGGCACAAAGAAAATATGCAGCATATTTCCCTCTGCCTCGCTCAATCAAATACCTCTTGTTGCCAACAACCAATTTCAAACCTCTTGCTATCTGGCTTTTGTTCCTGAAACTTTCATTCTGATTGGTACAACTTAGTCAGGGCTCTCAATTCTGTGGCACCTAATCGAATATTGCATTTCTGGCAAAAGTGGTTTTGAAGCGCGAGATGAAATTAAACTGTCTGAGATTCAGGTATCCTAACTGGACAATTTACAAATGGTCAGTACTGTTGACAAGTTAGTCGGAGATAGCACTGAAACAAACTGTACAACAATCTTGATCCTAGAGGATACATTGCTCAATTCCTCACGTCAAATATATTCACTGTAATTGAACATTCATCAGAGGAAATAACCAGAGGATTAATGTGAACACGAATGTGTTCACAATGAACGTAGATAACCACTGAGTTTAAACTTCATAAGTCATTGTAATTAACAAAATTGAGGTGGGACCTATCGCCAATTAAAGCACAGTCTCAGAGGAAATGGATTATTCTACAAATTATTTTTACATATTCTTAAAACATTTCTTGAACTGTGGAGATTTTGCATGCACTACATAAAGTTAATACTGCATTCCAGTGTGGAAATGCATTTTTGTTGAAGAAATTAGTGAAAGTTCATTTTCTTGTTAGCTGCTTTTAATGTATGAAAATGTTTTAAAAATGTATGAATTGAAAACATGTTTCTGTCTGGAGTTGCTCGCTTTAACGGATGTTTAAGTAAATGTGGGCAGCGCGGTGGCTTCGTGGAGAGCACTGCTGCGTCACAGATCCGTGTACCCAGGCTCGGTTCCAGCCATGGGCGACTGTCTGCGTGGAATTCATACATTCTCCCCTATGTCTGTGTGTGTTTCCTCCCACAAACCAAAGATGTGCGATTCAGGTGAACTGGTCATGCTATATTGTCCATAGTGTTAGGTGCTTTAGTCAAGAGTAAATATTGGGAAGGGGAATGAGTCTGGGTGGGTAACTCTTCAGAGGGCCTGTGTGGACCTTTTGGGCCAAATGGCCCGATACATACCGCAGGAAATCTAATCTAAATGATTGTCACATTTAACTAATGTGAGCAGATTCTTTCTGATCGCTACACTGCAATAAATCGGTCAAGTATATTAATTAAAATAAATTTAACTCTATTTTCAGTGTTTGAATAAACAAGTGCTCTGTTATCCTCTAGTTCATGTCTTCTGCAAATTTGTGAACTCTGCATACGTCTGAACACATCGATGTAAAATGAATTTTCTGTGTTTGCAGCAAGTACTCCCATGGTTTTAAGATTAGAGTTCCTACAGTATGGAAACAGGTCATTTGGCCCAACAATTCCACACTGACCCTCTTAACAGTAATTTGCTTTCCCAGACCCATTGCTCCTAACTTATATTTACCCCTGACTAATGCAACCTAACCGACACATCCCTGAACACTATGGCTGTGCTAAATTGCACAATCACCTGACCTGCACATCTTTTGGACTGTGGTAGGAAACCAGAGCGCCGAAAGGAAACCCACGCAGACACAGGGAGAATGTGCAAACTCCACACAGGCAGTCACCCAAGGGTGGAGTCGAATTTTGGACCCTGGCGCTGTGAGGCTACAATGCCAACCATTGAACCACCATGATGCCCTGCGAGTTTATGAGTGGATTATTTTAATTAATTCACAATTTGGCCTTGGTCACATAATTCACGATAGCAGTTGTTTGCGAAAAAATGACTCGTCAGTTGATATTTTACTCGTCAGTAAAATGTAACTATTTATTTAAAATGCACAGATTGGGAACACCTAAAGCACTGTGCAGATTAAATAATTCAGTTAATGTTTTATTTTTATCCTGCAAATCCAGTTTAATCAGGGACATAACAATGAATTAACTCAAGTTACTTGTGAAACTGATCAAAGCAGTGAAACCGATCTGTTCTTCATAGAATTGAGCAGAATTTCCAAATGGTCTTTGCCAATTATCTTTTCCAGCCAGAAAAATTATGTATGTAGAGTACAGCGGAATTAACAGGTGTTTCGTGATCAATTAATACACTGTCATGCCATTTTTGCTCAAGCGGAAGAATTATTAGAACATAATACTTTTGAAATTCTATTTATATTTCTCTATGACTTTGTAAACTGTTTAAAGACAGACCTTGTGATTGAACTAGATAGTTGAGTTCTGAATTTGGATTGTAAAGCATGGATTAGATTAATCCTTAATTATTTCTTTTAAGGAAAAATTGCCCGTGAAGGCATCTGTTTTCCATTCATTACTAAAACCTTTGCGATTTGCCTTTCACTAAATAATAGGCTTTATGAAATTTCAACTCGCATGCTGATTGCATTGAATGAGGAACCTGGAGCGGTTCATTGTCACCAAGCATGTTAACATTGCAAAAACAATGTAGAAACCAGAAACGGTTTCCCAAATATAACACATTTAATGTTACCCAAGCACAGTCCCTCCTCAACAGATCAACGATCAGCAAATTACAGCATGGTGTGATTGCAGCAGAACTAGCTTTGCAATCATTTTCAACAGAACCAAGAACATGATGTAACCTCACAAAAAAAAACAAATTGAAGTCTAACACTGTTGCTCAGAATCAAGCAAACTAATGATTAAATTGAATAGAAATAACAAGTCATAACAGCAGCCTTGTTTGTGAGGGGACCTAACACTTAATGCTGCAACGTTTCCGGCAACAGTTCAATTTATTTCCAACCTGCACACTCTTCTTGATCATGACAATCTTGTGCAGCGCACAGTAGAGTGGTTGAAGGCTTATATTGATTAATCACTTCATGGTCAAAACAAAATTACTGAATGGACGAATATTACCACATTAAAATTTTAAGTTAGTTTCAGTTACGTAATCTGATCAATACTGCAGTTTCAGATTTTAATCCAAAATTTTATTTTGAATGAGGCTACTCAAAACAAAATTCAGTTAGTTTACAATTAGAACTGAGATTTGTTTTTAAAAGGCAATACATTAAAAACTCGTTTTTTTCATTTCTCACAATTCCGGGTTTCTATATTAAGTTGGTTTTCAGAACGTTACAAACGGATGTAATGTTTTCAATCAAGCAGAGAAAAATGTCATATGAGTTTAACAAATGCAGAAATGATTCATAAAAAACAAAAGAACTTGATAAATATTGGTAATGAAAAGTAATCCAGAGAGAAAATCTCCTCACCAGAAAGAAAACACCAATTACAGAAAGCATGAAAACGCAGATCAATTTCACAAACTGAATAAGAATCCAATCAACTCAATTCAACAGAATCAAGGAAAATAAAATCAGAATCCCATCAACACAAAACAACAGATTTAAATGAAACATAATCAGAATCCAACTTGTTCTTGGTGGAGTGGGAGAGGGAGTTAAAGTGTTCAGCCATGGGGCCGTGGGGTTGGTTGGTGCGGGTATCCGAGAGATGTTCTCTGAAATAATCCGCAAGTTAGTGACCTGTCTCCCTGGTGTAAAGCTGACCACATCAGGTGGAACAGACACAGTGGATGACATTTGTGGAAGTAAAGCTAAGTTTCTGTGGGATGTGGAAGGATCATTTGGGGCCTTGTCAGAGTTGAGGGGGGAGGTGTGGGCTCAGGTTTTGCACTTTCTATGGTGGCAGGGGAAAGTGACGGGTGGGGAGTGGCTGGTGTCAGGGGCATGGACCTGACGAGGGAGTCGCAGAGAGGAATGGTGTCTGCAGAATGCAGATAGGGAGTGATGGGGTCTGTTTTCAGGTGGTGAAGTGGCGGAGAATGATGTGATGTATGTGGCGGTTGGTGCGGTGGAAGGTGAGGACCAGGAGGGATCCTTGTTGCGATCGGAGGGATGGGGTTCAATGGCATCGTCGTCCACATGGGAGAGGAAATTCAGTCTTGGACAAAGGAGATTATCTGGGATGTTCTATGGTGGAACTGGTCCTCCTGGAGCAGATGCAGTGGAGGCAGAAGAATTGAGAATAAGGGATGGTGTTTTTACCGGAGGTAGGGTGGGAAGAGGTGCAGTCCAGGTAGCTGTGGGAGTCAGTGGGCCTGTAGTAAATGTTTAGTCGGTCACTGGAGATAGAGGTGGAGAGGTCTAGGAAAGGGAGGGAGGGAGGTGTCCGAGATGGTCCCTGTGAAGTTGAGGTCAGGGTGGAAGGTTTTAGTGAAGTTCAACCTCCTAGTGGTAGCATGAAGTGGCGCTGATACAGTCAGCAATGTAGCAAAGGTAAAGGTGGGCAATGATACCGGTGTAGCTGTGGAGGATTGACTGTTCCACATATCTGACGAAGAGGCAGGCATAACTGGGGCCCATACAGGTGTACATGGCTACCTCTTTGGTTTGGAGGAAATGTAGTTGAGGATTGAGCAGTTCAACCAAGCGAATGAGAGTGTGAGAGGAAGGGTACTGCTTGGGTTGTCGTGACAGGAAGAAATGGAGGACTTTGAGACCTACATCATGGCGTTTGGATGTGTACAGGACTTGGACATTCTGTTCATTCTGGGGCTTATCAATAGCTTGCAATTATTATGGAAGTGCAAGGGCAATGGCTGGGAACTTGGAGAACCCTATGTTTTAGTCTTCTGCTTGAAACACATTATGACCAGAGCGTTGAAACACCACAAAGCTCACTGTGGGAAATGCCAGTGCCACAAATTTTAATGATATTTGAAACTTTGTTAGAAATAGGGGCTTTTAGTCACAGTTTCTGATAGAATCAAGAAAATAATTAACCGTTAGAACAAGCTCTTTCAAAGAGAGAGGATTTGCAAAGTTTGAAACCATACAGTGCTGTGCTTTATTTGAATTCAATGTCAGTCAGAGTTAGATACAGCCAAGGTGATCTCTCCATGTATTGATTCTGTTAATCTGACACACCGACATACCTGTCTGTACAAAACTGTATTATTTGTTTAGTTGATCAAAATCTAGGAAATAGATCAAACAGAATGCATTTAGCTGGTGAGGTGATGAATACAGAAGACAGAATCTAAAACTGGGAACATTAAATCTGATGAAAGAGAAACATGAAACACAAGTTCAAAGACATGAAAAGGTGCAGTTGATATATTCCAGACTTTAGTGAATCGAATGAGCTTGTTACATGGCAGAGAGACTCGTCCAATGGCATCCTCGAATCAGACCGTGAAATAGAGATCAAAAGGTCGATTTGCAAATGGCAATTCAATGCGATCGCTTCACACTCTGTGTCCTGATATAGGCCACATCGGCAGATGTCTCCGCCAGATTACATTCCCTGGGTTTATTTTCTGATCAGAAGTGAGATGCGTGGCTTGCTGCTGGCACATAGAAACAGGAAGTTGTGCGCCAGCTGAGAATGATACACCAAGCGCTACTTTCCGCATTATCTGCACAAAGTCTTCCTGCCTATGAGGGTGAACACACACTGACAGCATCAAGGACAAATGGACAGATTGCTGTTGGTCTCAACATTGTACTCAATTCCATTCCCATTTTCCAGAACGAAACAGAAGAGACACAAGATTATTTCAGTGATAGTAAATTATCTGTCAGAGAGATAAGAAAAGTTATCACCGGGTGAAAGGAGCGAAATGACAAAACATAGTTTCGCTCATAAACCTATGTTTAAAAGTAGAAAGCTTGAGGGAAATTAATAAATAAATCTAAGGAACAACATTGATTAAAAGTTGGAATTGTAAGGTCTAAGCAATAAAATTCAGCATGGCTTTGGTGGAAGTGATATCATATCGGATATGGCTGATATACTGTTTTCCGAAGAGGCAATGAGATGTGTCATCGAGTGTAAAAAATGGATGTAATGCTTATTGACTTCAATCAGGTTTTTGCCAAGATATTGCATCTTCAATATGGTAAGGGTTCATGGGATCTGGTGCAGTTTGGTTTATTCGGTGGCAGAAGGTAATGGTCGAAGGTAGTCATTGTGAAGCCATCTTGAGTCCAGTGGTTTATTATAAGACTTGATGCTGGATCCTTTGCTGTTTCCAGGGTATTTGAACGATCTCGTCAAGAATGTAGCAATTTTGATCAGTAAGTTCAAAGATGAGGTGAAAAACGTTTGATTTTGCAATTAGTGATGAGGAAAGCCAGTGTGACATCGATGACCTTGCCTGTCGGAGAGAAGAATTGAAAACAAAACATTGTATCCTAAAGTCTGTGAAGTAAAGCATTTTCGAGACTAACAATTTAAGCGAATATACGATGCATTGTTGGAATCTACACAATACAAAGGCTAAGCTATCTCTTGTTGTGCATATCCACATCATGGAGTGGGCGTTGGGGTTATATTTGGAGATATTGTGGCTAGACCATTAATTCAGGAAACTGGTGTCTGAGCCCGCAGTGCTGCCACGTCAAGTCATGAATTATGGTTGATAAATAAACAACCCATTGGAGGAATAAGCTCCACAGATATTCCCTTTCTCTGCTTTGGAGAGCACAACACATCAGCGCAAAAGTTAAGGCTGAAGCATTCACAGCAATCTTCAGCCAGAAGTGACAATTGTATGATTCATCTCGGCATCTTCCAGTAATCACGATTATTACAGATATCTGTCATCAGGGAATTCGCTTCTCTCCATGTTGGGCGGGGGTACTGGTTACTACAAATGCTATGGAGCCTGACAAAATTCTGGTAATAATACTGATGACTTGTGCTAGCCAAGCACTCCCGGTAGAGCTACAACACTGGCATGGACAATGTGGAAAATAGTCCAGGCATGTCCTGTGCACAGAAAATAGGTCAAACCACCCTGGCGAATTACTGCCCCTTCAGTCCATGCTCAATCATGAGTTAGGTGTAGGAAGGTGCTATCAAGCAGCACTAGCTCAGCAATAACCTGCTCAGTGACATAAAATGTGGGTTATGCAAGGCCGACTCAGCCTATGATTGAATTACAGACTTGATTTAAACATGGATAAAGAACTAAATTCCAGAAATGAAGGGAGAGTGACAGCACTTGACATTAAGATCACATTCGACAGAGTGTGATATTATAGAGTCCTAGCAAAACTGGATTCAATGGGCATCAGGTGACAAACTCCATGCTGCCTGCATCATACCTCACATATTGGAAGATGGTTCTGCTTGTTAGAGGTCAGTCGTCTCAGCCAAAACAAATCTCTGTTGGAGTTCCTTAAAGAAAATGTCCTTGGCCCAATCATCTTCAGCTGCTTCAGCAATGACCTTCCCTCCATCAGAAGGTCAGAAGTGAAATCTGCATTAATCGAGCACTTTTTTGTGACTGCTCAGTCCACATTCAAATGAAACAAAATCTGGACAATATCCAGACTTGAGCTGACAAGTGGCAAATAGCATTTACACCACAAAACTGCGAGACAATGACCATTGACAATAAGAGACAATCCAATCAAATTCCCTTGACATTCAGTAGTGTTACCATCACTGAATACCTCACCATCGACATCCTGGGTTTTATTATCTATTTGAAATTGAGCTGGACACACCATATAAATACAATGGTTGTAAGAGCAGGCCAGAGGCTAAGAATACTGCAGCAAGTAACTCTCTCTCCTGACTTGCAAATTGACTGTCAAAGAGACAGAAGTCGGGAGGGTAATAGCACAGCTCTCCCCTTGATTGGATAGGAGCAGCTTCAATTGCACTCAAGAAGCTCGGCATTGGCCAGGACAAAGCATCGCACTTGATCAGCAGCACATCCACAAGTGTCCATTGCCTCCATATCTGATGCTTAGTACCTGCCGTATGCACTATCTAAAATACTATACTGCAGTAACTTAGCCACTTGCTTAGACAATACCTTCCCACTTGCATCTCGAAGGACAAGAGAAGCAGATACATGGGAACAGCTCCTCTCTAAACCACTCGGCATCCTGACATGGAAATATATCATCGAACCTTTACTGTAACTGGGTCAAAATCTGGAATTCCCTTTCTTAGGGCATTTTGGAACATGCTATTTCAGAAAGGCAGCTTTCTGCCATCTTCTGAAGGACGCTACAGATAACTAAAAGCAGCCACCGTGTTCCATGAAGTCAATAAAAAAAAATCATTGAAGCTAACATGACAGTTTGATAAAGTGGTTGTGGAGGCATTATGAGTATGTAATAAGCAATCGAAAAGTTTGGAGTAAAGTTCGAGAATTAATCTCTACCATGGTAGCTTCAATTAATGAAAGAGTATGAAATGAAAATGCTGGAGTAATGAACGATAAAGACAGACCTACCAAAGTTTTGAAGCATGTTACATGGTTTAATATTGTCTTTCAGAGGAAGACGTCTGACCTTCCTACCTGGCCTGCCCTACCCGTTCAACAATAAGGCGATGGCCCTTTCCTGTGCCGAATCTGAGTAAGAAACCAGTCAGGAGAAAGTAAGGAGTGCAGGTGCTGGAGGTCAAAGTTGAGAGTGTAGTGCTGGAAAGGCACAGCAGGTCAGGCAGCATGCGAGGAGCAGTAGAATCAACGTTCCAGGCATAACCCCTTCATCAGGTATCCTAATGAAGGCCTTATGCCCGAAACGTTGATTCTCCTGCTGTACGTTTCCAGCACTACAGTCTCTACTGAGAAGCCAATTAGTTGTCATAAAGCTTCTTAAGAAAGATCAACCATAATTAGCCTAGCAAGGTGGCAGCCTTCAAAAAGGTAGCTGATGGCCACCTTCTTGGGATATGTGACTAAATTTATCATAATTCAGTGAAGAATTCAAAAAATGCTAATTATGGTGAGTCAGGCTCTTCAGACAGGGTCCGATACAGATTTTAGATTGATGATTGGATGCAAAGTCTCCTGTGATGTTGTTGTGAACAGCAAGAGAGTTCTTTCCAGTATTGCACTCCAATATTTGTTCATGATGTAAAGTGTCAGATTTATTGCATTTCTGTTTGTGACCGCTTTCTGTGCATTCCCAACATTACGATCACAGTGGTGATATCATGAGACCAGTATTCCCGACCTCCAGTTTAATGCTGAATGGACGGGGTTTGGAATACCATCGTTTGCCCAGAGTGAAATCTGAATTTAAAGAAATCCTGGAATCGGAAAGAAAGCCAAATGGTGACCATGTAACCCGAGTCAATGGGAAAATACAAAAACAGCTGGTTCACGAATGACAAGGCATCTGTCATCTTTACATGGTCTGGCCGACATGAGATTCCAGACCCACTGGGAAGTAATTGACTGTGTTCTGAAGTTGCTTTAGCAAGCAATACAATGGGTATTTGGGGATAGGGACTCATTGCTGACCCTTTCCAGAAAGTAATACACGTAACGAAACCTCACAACAACTATATCAATTAAATGTAATTGTTGCGGCAGTTCCGGATGTCAGTTCACGTATTTCACGTGAATATTCTAAAACATACTTGGAGTGATGTTGCACCGTCTAAACGGACTACAATGTAGATCAGTGGGACATTCAGAGTAGATCCAGTTCAACATGAACTTTAATTGCAGAATTTTCAGCACTGAATTGTTAACCTAAATAAAAGTTTTACATTGTGTTTATCGTCCATAAATAAATAAAATCTGTTGCAATTCATCTTCATAAATTTGTATTCACTTCTGCAAATGGTCAACATTCTTAAAATAAACTTGTTTCGATTTGAAACTTACCAATAAATCACTTCGTTCATCTGGCTTTGCTGTCAACATCACTTCATTGAAACCAATTAAGCATTTATGTAAATTAAAACAAAAATAGAATAGATTACAGAATAACAAAACCCCAATTTATATTTCCCCACAAGCACAGCACACGAATTGTGGGAAAAAAATGCAAATAACTCAATGGATTCCAATACTAATTGATGTTAGGACTTTTTTTATTACATAAGTTGTATGATTGTTGAATGACAAAGTTATCAATTGTCATGTTTGGTCAAAAAAACTTTAATCAAGAGATACATTGGCACAGCTAATATTTCTTTCTCTCTTTTTCTCTCTTCCCTCCTTTTTTCTTTATATCTGATGCCTTTTTTGCCTCTCCACGATCGGACAATGTTTTCGTCAATAACATGAAGCCAACACCTCACCAACATATCCTCTCAGCCAAATTCATCCATTTCTTTAGAGAGATTTGAGTCAGTACAGCAAGATTTTCTCAAAAACCTGTCTGAGTATTGAGTGATCTGTAAATACTTTATAGGAATGAGGCTGCAAGACTTTACTGTGATAGTGTTTTCATTGTATCTCAGCAGTATTATTCTAGGCTGAGGAATGTTTAATGGGTTCAGTGTAATGCATATTTAATCTATAATTAACCTTTACTGCACATCTTATGGAATGTTTAATATTGTAGAGGTCGATTTATTCTGTATCGACTCTGTGATGTACCTACCCTGGGAGGTTTTTTTTAGGGAATCCTGGATGCCACTCTTCTCTTTGTCTAAACCAAAATGTATTTGATATGATTGCATTAGACAGCACAATATAGAGGGAGATTTACCCAGCACGTTACACGAACTGTACAATCACGGAAAACATTTGATGTAGCCGTGTAAAGGGGCTTGAACTCCTACCCACTGTCTTTCTGATTCAGGTCCCTCTTATACAGATCATTTCTATCCCTGAAGAAATGCCAATGATTGAAAAATGGGATTCCGAACACCTGCAGCAGCTCCTCAGCCATACATTAGCTGCTCTATCTGTCTGTTCCTAATCTCAATATTCCATCAGTTTTTAAACAAACCCCAACATGACGTTTGCTATCCTTATTGACAGTTGAAATTAAAAGCTAACCTTTTGTGGTTCGGAGATGCGGACTCCCTGGAGATTTCTGAATTCAATCTCTATCTTGCCTGTTAAAATGCATAACTTCACTGTTTATGTCTGTTCTCAATTATTTCATCCACGTTACATTATAATGCAAAGCTCTTTGTTCACTCTCTTGTCCTATCTGTATCTCTCCGCAAACTTCTTTTTGTGTCATACTCACCACTTGCCTCCACCCCAATTTTTGTGTCATTCGCAAACTTGCCTACAATATGGTCACTTTCCTCATCTAAGTCGTCAAAATATTTTGGATTTTTTTTTTATGTTCCAGAACTGTTTTATGTGGTATTCCTCAGATTCACATCCTGTAAAATAAAACTCTTGATCAAACTTTTCTGATTGAGATTTCAAAGATCCTTTGTGCATGTTAATACAGTACCTCCAGAGCCATGGGCTCCCATCTTATTCAGTAATCTTATGCATGGGTGCTATCAAACACCTTCAGAAAATCAAAACATATTACAATCACGGTTTCCTCCATATTCTCAAAGAATTCCAATACTTTTATCAGGCAAGATTTCCATTTTGTAAAGCCATTCTCAGTGTTCTGCTGTAACATCCTTTTTTAAAGACTCCACCATTTTTTCAATAAATGATGTTAAACTAAGTGGCCTCAGTCCATCTTTTTGTGCCTTGACTTTTTTGAGTGAAGGTGTTGGTTGAAGGATCTACTATTAATCCTCACTTCCACCTGCTGGAGAAGCACTGTCATCGCTTCTACTGTGAAAATCTCAACAAAATGTATCTAATGTTCATCTACTGAGAAAGCAATTTCACAAATGTTCTAGCTCATCACCTGCTGCTGGTGGTCCCAGATTCTACGACGCAACTCATTGAAAGTCGAACCGGCTAATTAGCAGCAAACCAAGATCGATATTTGAGCAAAAATGTCTCAATTTCTGGTCACGTATTTTTGTTCATCTCTTTTTAGGACATTAGCTTCGACAATGTTGAGACTGTGTGGGTGGAGCTGTGAAATACCAAGGGACAAAAAACAGTAGTGGGTGTCATACACAGACCCCCAGACGGCAGTGGTCATGTTGGAATAGCAGTAAACAGGAAATTAGCCAAGCATGTGATATGGAGACAGAGGTGATCATGGTTGATTATTAAATGCATCTAGATTGGACAAATAAAATTAACCACAATGTCTAAGAAGGGGGATTCCTGGAGTACATACGGGATGGTTTTCTGAACCAACATGTGGATGAACCAGCAAGAGAGCAGGCCATCTTAGACTGGGTACTGTGTAATGAGAAGGGAATCATTGCCAATCTAGCTGCGTGAGACTCTTGGGGATGAGTGACCATGACATGATACAACTTTTTTATCAAGATGGAGAGTGAGCCAGCTGATTTGGAGACTAGGGTGCTGAATTTTAATAAAGGAAACTATGAAGATATAGAAGGCATGAGTTGGCGTTGATAGATTAGTGTAAGTTGCTTCAAGGTGTGACAGTAGTAAGGCATTGGCAAATGTTCAAGGAAATCATAGGGGAGCTGCAACAAGTATTTATTCCTGTCTGGTACAAAAGCAAAATGGGTAACAAGGCCAATCCATGGCTAATAAAGGAAATTAGATAGTATACATTTGAAGGAAGAAGCATAGAGATTGGACAAGAAAAATAATAGGTCTAATGTTTGAGAGCATTTTCGAATTCAGCAATGAAGGACCAAGGGATTGATTAATATGTGGAAAACACAGTAAAAAAGAAAGTAAGCTTGCAGGGAACATGAAGACTGACGCTACAAGGTTCTACAGTACTTGAAGAGAAAGAGATTGGTGAAGACAATTGTAGGTCCCTGCAGATAGAAATTGGGAAATGTATAACAAAGGACAAAGGAACAGCTGAGCAACTGTATACATACTTTAGTTCTGTCTTCTGAAAAAAGGACAGTTGTACAAGAGGTTGGTGAGGCTGCAGTTGGAGCATGTGTTCTGTTTTGGTCACCTTGCTCGAGGAAGGATGTTATTAAACTGGAAATAGTGCAGAAGGAATTTATAAGGATGTTGCTCGCACTCAGTGGTCTGAGTTATAAGGAGAGGCTGAGCAAGCTGGAACTTTTTTTCTAGGCAGTCGAGGAGACTGAGAGGGGATCTTACAGAACTGTACAAATTTATGAGAGGCATGAACTCAGTCTTTTTTGCCAGGGTTGGGGAATCAAGGATTAGATGGCATTAGTTTCAGGTTAGAGGGGAAAATTATAAAAGGGAAACTGAGGGGCAATTTGTTTGCACAGAGGCTGCTGTATGCAATGAGCTGCCAGCGGAAGTGGTTGAGGTGGGTACGTTAACAACATTTAAAGGCATTTTGACAAATACATGGATAGGAAAGGGTTAGAAGGATGTGGACCAAATGCAGGGAAATGGGGTTAGCATGGGTGGACATTTTGGTCAGTATGGACCAGTTTGGTCCAAACGACCTGTCTCTGTGCTGTAGGACTCTCTGACTCGAAGATACAAATCAACTACCAGAAATCCTGGAGAATGCAAGATTTGATGAGAGGGAAGAACTGAGGGAGGTCAATATTAGTAGAGAAATGGTGCTGGGAAATTGAGGGGATTCAACCAGATAAATTCTCAGGGCCTGATAAATCTGCATCCCCGAGCACTTAAGGAAATGATTCTATAAATAGCGGATGCTTTGGTTGTCAGGATTCTTTAGATTTTGGTACAGTTCCTGCAGATTGAAGGGCAGCTACTGCCACTCCAAAACTCAGAAAGGGAGATACAGAGAAACCAGGGAATTATAGACGAGTAAGCTTCAGATCAGTAGTGGAGAAAATTCTCAAATCCTTTATCAAGTATTTTATGGCAGAGGATTGAGAAAGCCGTGGCAAAATCAAACAGAGTCAGCATGGATTTATGGAGGGGAAATCATGCTTGACAAATCTATTAGAATTCTGTGAAGGTGTAACTATCAGAGTTGACAAAGGGGAACTGGTCAATATGGTATATTTGTACTTGCAGAAAGCGTTTGACAATGCCCCATTCAAGAGGTCACTGTATAGGATTAAAGTACATGGGATTGGGGTAAGTGTACTGAGATAAATAGAAAACTGATTGGCAGAGAGGAAACAGAGCAGGGCTGAAGGGACCCATGTCAAATAGGCAGACAATAACTAGTGGGGTGCCATAGGGACTCCAGCTATTAGCAATATATATTAATGATTTGGATGAAGGAATAAAATGTAACATCTCAAGGTTTGCAGATGATACCAAGTTAGGTGGGAGGGTGAACTGTGACGAGGATGCAGAGATCTTACTGCATGATCTGGACAGATTGGGTGAGCGGGCCAATCAATGGCAGATGCAGTTTATTTTGGTTCAATGTCAGGTTATTCACTTTGGAAACAAAAGGAAGGTGGTGGATTACTACCTGACTGCCTGTAAATTGGGAGAGGGGTGTGTGCTGCAGGGCCCACATGTCCTTGTGCACCAGTCGCTGAAGGTAAGCATGCAGGTGTAGCAGGCAGTAGAGAAGGCAAATGCTATATTGACCTTCATTGAGAGATGTTTTGAGTACAGCAGCAGGGATGCGTTGTTACAGTTATACAGGACCTTGGTGAGGCCACACCTCAAGCACTCTGTGCAGGTTTGGTCTCCTTTTCTGAGGAAGGATGCTCTTGCTCTGGAGGGAGTACAGTGCAGGTTTACCTTACTGATTCCGAGGATGGTGGAACTAACGTATGAGGACAGGTTGTCTAGCTTAGGATTGTTTTCGCTGGAGTTTAAATGAATGGGAAGGGATCTCATTCTAAAAGGACGAGACAGGGTAGATACAAGGAGCATGCTCCTGATGGTGGGTGTGTACAGAATCTGGGGACACAGACTGAGGATTCGGGGTGGATCATGTAGGATGGAGATGAGGAGACATTTCTTCACCCAAAGAGTGATGAGCCTATGGAATTCATTACCACAGGAACTTGTTAATGCCAAAGCATTGAATGTATTGAAGACGCGGCTACATTTAGCATTTAGAGCAAATGGGATCAAAGGTAATGGGGAGTAAACAGGACGAAGCTATTGAGCTGGATGATGAGCCATGATCATGATGAATGGCAGTGCAGACTCAAAGGGCTGAGTGGCCTTCGCCTGCTCCTATCTTCAATGTGTAAGAGGATATTGCCCTGAGAAAACCATGGACATTATTAGTGCTTTCCCATTTACCTCAAAATATCACTCATCACCCCACCCGAAAAATAATGTGAAGACGTAACCTCTCAAATTTCAATGACACAGCTCCTCCCAAGAGTCAAGATGTGATGGTTGAGGTGCAGCTTTGTTCATTCTTAACACAAGATGTCATTTTGTTCTGTGATTGCTTGTGTGTGTCTGCATTTCTGTGTGTGTGTGCGTGCATGTGTATTTGTGAGTGAGTCTGTGTGTGTGTGTGTGTCTGTGTGTGTGTGTGTCTGTGCATATCCATGGCTATGTGTCTGTCTCTGTGTAGGTGTGTGTGTGAGTATGAGTGTGTGTTTGTGTGTGTGTGTGTATGTCGTGCATGAGCGGATGTACATTTCTGTGTCTGTGGCCATGTGAAGCACATCATATTTCCTTGAATCTACTTTCTTTGTCAGAGGCAACCAACATGCTCCAGTTGCTGGAAGGTGCTCTAATGTATTTCAGATTGCGTGCGTCCATGCAACATAATTTTCCTGCTTGATGAAGAGACAATTCATAATAGACAGCTTTTACCACCGATTTCTCATTAACACTTACAGAGAGTCATTTTATGCCTTTAGTTTTAGCGTCTAAGGTGATGTCTGGTCACCCTGATAGCTCATGTCTAACCAATGGAAATCTTCCCATTCATTTCTCTCAGCAAATAGGGAGTCTCTCCATGTATAGTCGATGTTCAGGGCTGTCATACCACTCTTCAGCATTTCTGAAGCGGACCCTTTAGTCCATCAGTAGCTGACTGGCTGTAGGAATCTCACCATGCAGGAAGTAAATTCACAAGTCACATGCTTCCATTCCGTTGACATGACCAAGACACACTTGATGGATGATTTAAGGATTCTCCATTTGAGAGGACACAGAATTCAAGAGTTTGTCACGTCACCTCCAAATATTAGCATTCCAAATGGGATACCCTCGCCCACACCTCAATTAAACCCAACAACCCCTGCAAATCTCCATACAACAGCCCTTTCACTCCTCCCTCTGGATGTTCCAGGACCACAAAACTCCTTGCACATGCATCTGTACCTCTCAGCTGACTTCAGATCAGACAAGACAACCGAGGGAAAAGGAGAAAGTGAGGACTGCAGATCAGAGTCAAAAAGTGTGGTGCTGGAAAAGCACAGCAGGTCAGGCAGTATATCCAAGGAATAGGAGAGTCAACGTTTTGTGCATAAACCTTCCATGGAGTGTCCTGCCCAAAACACCGACTTCTCAGTCAGAAGTGAAGACTATTGTTAGGACAAGGTTTGCTGTTGGAATTGGGCAGTAAAAATCAATAACTTTGTCATTATTCTAATAGAGCCCAATAATTCAACATACTTGTGGATGAATTATCTCATGTTCTAAATAAAATACAATGAACATCATTGCTATGTAAATCATGAAAGAATTGGAAAACGTTAACGGAGAGATAACAAGGTCATAAGGTCACCAGTTGAAACAGGAGAGGAAATCAAAGAGTACAGATAAGCAAGTTAAAGCAGAATTATCAGAGACCATATTTGATTGAACGGCTCAGACAAAACAAGAACAGATGGAGAACAAATGGATATTTTTAGTTCAGAGAAATTTACTCAGCTACAACAGAAAGATGAAAAATTGAAGCAATTGCATTGAAAAGCGAACACAGAAACAGAATCTGAGTGCATTCCCAAATGTTACTAACTTAAACATGATGTCTTGATGAGACATTCAGGCAGATGGGAAAGTGGGAGAGATTCATTACCAGGGACTTATAGAAAGGAAGTGTGGCAGGTAGCACATGAGCTACCTGTGGGTCATTGTGGGATTGAGAAGAACTCCAGCCAAAATACAAAAACATTTTTACTGGCCTGGATTTCATTTAGGTGGAGATGAAAATTGCCAGAAATATCATACATGTCATTTAACCAGAAAAATTCAGGCAATATTAAAACCGGCAACTTTAATGCCCATCCCTACATTTGAGGAGCCTTTTACAAGGGTCTTACTTGATTGAGTAGGACCCCTACACAAAACTAAAAGTGGGAATCAGCATTTGTTAACAATAATAGATGAGTCCATTTAGTATCTACAGGCCATTCTATTTGTGCAATGCCACTGCTAGAAGGATTGTAGAAGAGTTACCCCAGCGTTTAACTCACTAAAGACCACCCACAGAGATACAATCAGATCAAGGGTCAAATTTTACATCAAATTTATGCATGGAAGTTATGGGTAGCTTATCCACTGCTTACCAACAAGGATGGAAAGGGAATGTTAGAAAGATGGCGTTAAATTTTAAAGACCATTATTGAGCTTAGAGAAGACCATATTGAGGGCTAATCGTCAAGACAATCCAAACAACTGGATAAAGGAATTCCATTTGTACATCTTACCAGTCGGGATGCACTAAATGAACCAACACATTCAGTCCATTTGAATTAGTGTTGGGGCATGAGCTGAGAGGACCACTGAAAATAAATAAGGAGAAATTAAAGTGTCAGAGTTCATCTACCACATATTTGAACTGTGTGTCAAATTTTAGGGAATGATTAATTTGAGCAGGGGAGTTTACTCCAAATAAGCAATATCCTTACACACTTATGCCAAAGACAGTTGGCGTATGTTCAAAGACAGACTGAACGCATGTTCCAAAAACAATAGCATCAAAGTGAGTTGCAGCAACTGGAGCTCAGCCATAGTAATGGTGCCAATGCTAGATGGCACCCATAATTGTGTGCAGATGGTCGCAAAGTTAATGCGGTTGCAGAGTCTGTATCATATCTGATTCCACATTGGGAAGACTGTATTGAAAAGGTAGAACAAGCAACTTAGAACTGTAATTTGGACTTGCTCAGAGGATACTGGCAGGTACCTTTATCCGAAGGAGTGAAGACTATTTCGACTTTTGTAACACTGAACGGACTTTACCAACTTAAAGTCATGCCAGTTGGTGTGGAAAATGCGCCAGCCACATTTGAAAGGCCAACCAATAAAGTCATTTCTGGGTTATCCAATTGTATGGTGTACATCGACAACCTTGTGATCTTTTAGTCAGACACAGAAGGAACATTTGCAGCATTTATTGGAACTATTTAATTGACTCTGGAAGGCAGGCTGGTGATAAACCTGGCTAAGTGTGAATTCGCCAAAGTCTGAGTCATGTCCCTGGGCCAAGTTGTCAGGCATGGGCAGATGGCCCCGGCCATGCCATTGACAAAGACAGCAGGATTATGCTTCTTGGCAGTGAACAAGTTTACCAGAAGTTTGTACAAAATTGTAGTAGTGTGGTTGCTCCACTGACTGACTAATTGAAGAAATGCTGATATTTTAGTGGACAGTAGAATGTCAGAAGGTATTTGCCAGCCTGATAGCTGTGTTACCCACTGCCCCTGTGTTAGCTACGCCTAATTACACAAAGCAACTCAAGATGGGTATTGATGTGAGTAATGTGGGTGTTGGTGCTGTATTTTTACAAGACGACGATGAGAAAATAGGAAGCCCCATTGGTTATTTCTTCAGGAAATTGAATATTCATCAGAAATATTCCACGATTGAGAAGGAGACCATGGGCTTGGTGTTCCAACATTTATATTGCCAGTAATAGGTCTTGTACAATTGTGTATCCTGATCATGAGCCATTAAAGCTTTTGGAGAAATGTAAGGGCTGCACTTCCAGATGGTTTACATGGAGCTTATTACTGCAGCCATTCAATTTGAAAATTATACACGTGCCAGGATAAGAAAATGTGATTGCTGATGTGTTGTCACAACTTGGGTGATGTATGATGGAGGGATTTGGTTGCAGGAGTAAATAGACTGAAACAGAATGCAGTAATGCATGATTACAGTTGATGCAATGTGTGTGTATTGTCGCCTAATAATAGATTTAGACTAAGGGTTTTAAAATGAAATAATCTTTGTCTCTTATTAATGCTGCAGTACAATTACAAAACTGGTATCTATCCAACAATGTGGAAACTTGCCCAGGGATGGCCTGTACACAAAAAAACTGGACTATTTCCACCCAGCCAATTAACGCCCCATCAGTCTATTCTCGACCATCAGTAAAGTGATGGCAAGTATCATGAGCAAGTAACATCCCCAGTGTTATAAAGCAGTGCTTGCTCAGCAATAAGCTGCTCAGTGATGCCCAGTTTTGGTTCTCCCAGGGCCAGTCAGCTCCTGACCTCATTACAGCCTTGACCCAAATATGGACAAAACAGCTGGATGCTTGAGGTAAGGTGAGAGTGACAGTCCTTGACATCAAGGCTGCACTCGATTGAATTCCAGGAGCCCAGGGAAAACTGGAATCAATACACTTTGGGTGCAGACTCTCTGATAGTTGGAGTCATACCTGACATATTGAAGATGGTCGTGGTTGTTGGAGGTCAGTCACCTCAGGGTCAGGACGTCTCTGCAAGAGTCCCTCAGAGTAGTGTCCTCGGCCAGACCATCTTCAGCTGCTTCATCAATGACCTTCCCCTCCATAACAAGGTCAGAAGTGGGGATGTTCGCTGATGATTGCACTATGTTCAGCACCATTCACGACTCCTCAGATTCTGATGCCCATGTTCAAATGCTACAAGATCTGGACAATATCAAGGCGTGGGCTGACAAGTGGCAAGTAACATTTCCATCAAAAATAGAAGACACTCCAACCTCTGCCCCTTGGCTTTCAATGGTATTACCATCACTGAATCCCATAATATCAACATCCTGCGGGTTATCATTGACCAGAAACTCAACTGCACTTACCACAAACACAGTAGCTACAACAGCAGGTCAGAAGCTAGGAATACTGCAGCCTGTCCACCATTTACAATGTACAAGTTGGAAGTGTGATGGAATACTCCCAACTTACCTGGATGGGCGCAGCCCCATCAACACTCAAGAAGTTTGACACCATCCAGGAAAAGCAGCCCACATCCACAAGTGTCTACTCCCTCCACCACTCCTGCTCAGTACACATTGCTGATATTATCTACATGATGCACTGCAGAAATTCATCGAGATCCTCAGATAGCACCTTCCAAACCCACAACCACTTCCATCTAAAAGAACAAGGGCAGCGGATGTGTGGGAACTCCACTACCTTCAAGTTCCCCTCCAAGTCATGCACGATCCTGACTTGGAAATATGACACTGTTCCATCACTGTTCCTGGGTCAAAGTCCAGGAATTCTCTCTCTAATGGCATTGGGGCTTAACCCACAGCAGATGGACCACAAAAGTTCAAGGCGGCAGCTCACCCCTGCCCTCTCAAGGGCAACTAGGGACAGCCATAAAATGCTGGCCAGCCAGCGACACCCACACCCATTAAAATGAATAAAAGATATTAGTTCATTGTGTGTGTGAGAGAGAGAGAGAGATCGTGAGAGAGATAGAGAGAGAGACCATATCTGTGTGTGTGTGTGTAAGAGAGAGAGAAACACTATGCCGGAGAGTGTGTGTGTGTGAGAAAGAGAGAAAGAGAAAGACCATGCCGCTCTGTGTGTGTGTGTGTGTGTGTGTGAGAGAGAGAGAGAGAGAGAGACAGAGAAAGACTGTGTGTGTGTATGTGTGAGAGAGAGAGACAAACAGAGAAAGATCGTATGTGTGTGTATATATATATATATATATATATAAGAGAGAGAGAAAGACCATGCCTCTGTGCGTGTGTGTGTGTGAGAGAGAGAGAGAGGCAGAGAAAGGCTTTGTGTGTGTGTGTGTGTGAGAGAGAGAGAGTCAGAAAGAGAGAGAGAGAAATCATGCCTGCGTGTGTGAGAGAGAAAGAAAGAGAGACAGACAGACAGACAAACAAACAAAGACCATATCTATGCATGACAAAGAGAAAGACAGTGTGTGTGTGAGAGAGAGGGAGAGAGAGAGAGAGAGACTGTGTGTGTGTGTACGCGTGTGTGTGTGTATGTGTGTGTCAGGCGGGCAGGGGGAGTGGGGTGTGGTGGTGTGAGGATGGTGTCACTTTAAAAAGGTTACTTTGGCCTGTGTTTTTTTGAAGAGAGGTTGTAAAGGCAGAGGTGCCAAAGAGTTTAGAGTGTCTGTAGGTTTTTCTTAAAACAGTTTAACAATGGAAAAGGAGTGGCCAGTTCTCCAGTTCAGGTTCTTCTAGTTTTGGGTTAGTTGCAGCAATCCTATGATGTTTTGAGTATCAGAAGGTTGCAAGCTTCAGTAAATGATTCCTAACTGAGCACTCGGATATTTCTCTGGGTGTTGTTCCCTCTGCCTGTAAGAATGCTTCCTTCGTTTTGGAGGGAAACCAGAATTGCACGCAATATTACAAAAGTGGCCTAACCAGTGCCCTGTATAGCCGCAACATGACCTCCCAACTCCTATTCTCAATGCTCTGACCAACAAATTGAAACATACTCAATGCCTTCTTCACTAATGTCTTCCTGGGACATTACATTCAAGGAACTATGAACTCCAAGGTTTCTTTGATCAACAATACTCCCAAAGAGCTTACCATGAAGTGTGTAAGCCCAGCCCTGATTTGCCTTTCCAAAATGCAGCACCTTGCATTTATCTAAATTAAACTCTATCTACCAACTTTTGGCCCATTGGCCCATCTGAACAAGATCTCGTTATACTCTGAGGCAACCCTCTTCGCTGTGCATTACACCTACAATGTTGGTGTCATCTGCAAACTTACTACATATACCTTCTATGTTCACATCCAAATCTTATATGTAAATGATGATAAGCAGTGGATCCAGCACTGATCCTTGTGGCACATCACTTGACACAGGACTCCAATCTGAAAATCAAACATCCAGCAAAACCCTCTGTCTTCTACCTTCAAGCCAGTTCTGCATCCAAGTGGCTAGTTCTCCCCGTATTCCATGAGATCTAACCTTGCTAAACAGTCTCCCATGAGGAACTTTGCCGAATGCCTTACTTAGGTTCATATAAATCACGTCCATCGCTCTGCCTCACTAATTCTCTTTGTTACTTATTAAAGAAACTCAATCAAGTTTGTGAGACATGATGACTCTCCCTAATCAGTCTTTGCCTTTCAAAATACATATAAATCCTGCCCCTCAGGATTCCCTCCAACTGCAATATGCCCACCAATCATGTCAGGCTCACTGGGCTATAGTTCCCTGGCTTGTTCTTACCACCCTCTTTAAACAGTGGCAGTCTCTGCCCTTCAGAGTGTGATAAGGAATGCTATAAGGCAGGCGTCTGTGTAAATGTTTCGGTACTCATTGCATTCAGGCATCTGAATTAGTGTAATGGGTCAATCTTGCAAAAGTTTTAATAAAATCTCTTGCTTTGATCTTGTTAATTATTGAGTCAAATCGATTTAATTTCTAGACAGTAAACTTCGGGCTCGTCCCGGGACCCCACGACTGGGTGAGATTCTGAAGATTCCCAGAAGGTGCAGATAAATGTCCGAGTGTTCAGATAGGAATCATTTACTGAAAATTGCAACCTTCTGATAATCAAAACATCTTGGGATTGCTGCAGCTAACCAAAAACTATAAGAACCTGAACTGGAGAACTGGCCACTCCTTTTCCATTGTTAAACTGTTTTAAGAAAAACCTACAGGCACTCTAAACTCTTTGGCACCTCTGCCTTTACAACCTCTCTTCAAAAAAACACAGGCCAAAGTAACCTTTTTAAAGTGACAGCATCCTCACACCACCACACCCCCCCCCCACTCCCCCTGCTCTCCTGATACACACACACACCCACACACACACACACACAGTCTCTCTCTCTCTCTCTCACACACACACACGCATGGTCTTTCTCTCTGTCTTGCACAGACATGGTCTTTGTCTGTCTGTCTGTCTGTCTCTCTCTCTCTTTCTTTCTCTCTCACACACACAGTCTTTCACTTCATCTCAAGCACTGAATTGGACCTTTTGCGTGAGAGGACTGGAAATCTGTGGATTGCCCTAGCGCCGGGGTTTCAAATCAAATAAGGTGGGTAAGAGTCGTGGTTTACTCTCTGTCTTCTGAAACACAGTGATACTCTCTGAGACACACCGTGAGACACTTTGACACTCTCTGACAGTCTGAGACACACTGTGACACTCTGACACACTGCGACTCTCTCTGACAGTCTGTGACACACTGTGACTCTCTCTGACAGACTGTGACACTCTGACTCTCTCTGACACTCTCTGACACTCTCTGAGGCACGCTGTGACACTCTCTGACAGACTGTGACACACTGTGACAATCTGTGACTCTTTCTGACACTCTCAAAGACACACTATGACACTCTCTGACTCTCTCTGACACCTTCTGACACACACTGTGACAATCTCTGACAGACTGTGACACACTGTGACACTTTCTGACTCTCACTGACATTGTCTAAGACACACTGTGACACTCTCTGACTGTCTCTGACACTCTCTGACCGGCTGTGAGACACTGTGACACTCTCTGACATTCTCTGATACACTGTGACAATTTCTGAGACACACTGTGACACTCTCTGAAACACACTGTGACACTCTCTGACAGACTGTGACACACTGTAACACTTCTTGACTCTCTCTGACACTCTCTGAGACCCACTGTGACACTGTCTGACTCTCTCTGAGACATACTGTGCCATTCTCTTACACACGGTGACACGGTGACACTCTCTGACAGACAGTGACAGACTGTGACACTTTTTGACTCTGTCTGAAACACTCCATGACACTCTCTAACTCTCTCTGAGACACACTGTAACACTTTCTGACTCTCTCTCTCTGACACACTGTGACAATCTCTGACACACAGTGACACTCTCTGAGACACTGTGACACTTTCTGACACTCTCTGAGACACACTGTGACACTCTCTGACTCTCTCTCTGACACACTGTGACAATCTCTGACACACAGTAACACTCTCTAAGACACTGTGACACTTTCTGACACTCTCTGAGACTACTGTGTCCCTCTCTAAGACACTGTGATAATCTCTTACGCTCTCTGAGACATAATGTGACACTCTCTGGCAGACGTTGACACCCTATGGCACTCCTTGACTCTCTCTGACACTCCCTGAGACACACTCTGACACACTCTGACCCTCTTTGACACTCTCTGAGACAGACTGTGACTCTCTCTGACACTCTCTGAAAAACACTGTGACACTCTATGACTCTCTCTGACACTCTCTGAGACCCACTGTGACACTCTCTGACACTTTTTGAGACATTCTGTGCCACTCTCTAACATACTGTGACTCTCTCTGTCACTCTCTGTCACCCTCTGAGACACACTGTGACACTCTCCGACACACTTTGACACCCTCTGACTGTCTCTGAGACACACTGTGACATTCTCTAACACACTGTAACACTCTCTGACACACTGTGACATCTCCTGCCTCTCTCTGAGACGCTGTGAAACTCTCTGAGACACACTGAGACACTCTCTGAGACACACTGAGACTGTCTCTAAGACACACCGTGAAACACCTTGACACTCTCTGACACTCTGAGACACGCTATGACACTCTGACTCACTGTGTCTCTCTCTGAGACACATTGTGACACTCTCTGACTCTCTCTGAACACACTGTGACTGTAATAGAAAAGTATCAATTTACTGTGAAATTAGTTATCAATATACTGTGAAATTAATTATCCATTTAATG
Source organism: Chiloscyllium plagiosum (assembly GCF_037043375.1). Lineage (NCBI taxonomy): Eukaryota > Metazoa > Chordata > Chondrichthyes > Orectolobiformes > Hemiscylliidae > Chiloscyllium > Chiloscyllium plagiosum. Next base: position 115,609,360 of record NW_028270147.1, read on the forward strand.
TGAAGTTTAAAGAGAATGCTTGGTTTAAATCAATGCTGCGCTGAGCTTTCGAAACGATGCTTTGATGAAGGTCTGCAGTTAGTGTATCTCTGAATTCTGTAAGCATTCAACTCAACCTTGTGATAGTCGAACTCAGCGAAAGCTGAATAACTGTTATGTCGAGGACCAGGCGATGAGAGGATAACAACTTGAGTTTCTCCAGTCTCTGCCCTTGAGAGTGTGATAAGGAACGCTGTAAGGTAGGCGTCTGTGTAAATGTTTCAGTACTCATTGCATTGAGGGAGCTGACTTAGTGTAATGGGTCAATCTTGCAAAATTTTTAATAAAAATCCTTGCTTTCCTCTTGCTAATTATTGAGTCAAGTCGATTTAATTTCCACAACAGTAAACTTAAGGGCTCGTCTCGAGACCTCGTGACTGGGTGAGATTCTGAAGATTCCCAGGAGGCGCAGGCACCAGCGCCTTGAAGGTCTTTCACTTCATCTCGAGCGCTGAATTGGACCTTTTGCATGAGAGGACTGGGAATCTGTGGATTGCCCTCGCACCAGAGTTTCAAATCAAATAAAGTCGGGTAAGAGTCATAGTTTACGTAATCCTACATAGAGATTCATTCTAAGAGAATAAATACAGCAGGAAAAGGGTTCAGTGAAATCTCGCATTGTATTAGAGTGAAATCCCAAGGGAAGGGGATTGCTGTCTGAAGAGTGTTTAGGAGACAGCAAGGTTAAGGGTGGTTTTAGACTTGGAACCACCACTGGCTGAGTTGGACTCGCCTATGATGTACCGGGTACGTGGTTTCTTGGTTTATGAAAAACCAAGGCCTAGAGGCGGATGCGCCCAATGCGAGAGGGGACCACCGGAGGTAAAAGCAAGTCAAAAGAGAATAGATAATGGTACCACGAGAGAGAGAGAGAGAGAGAGAGCTGAACACTTTTCCAGTGACACTAAAAATGGGCTCCGGCAAGAGCAAACAAAGGGAGAGTCCACACAGAATTTGGAATGGCCAACCAAAAATACAACACATGATAAATAATTACGGCCTAGAATATGTAAAGTAGTTAGAATCGTTGATTAAGGAATGTGGTTTTCCGGAGGGAGGAAGTTTTAGTAAAAGACAGCTGGAAATATTAAGGTTGTGCTTGGAGGAGAGAGAGAAGGAGAAAAAGAAGGCAAAAATAGAATCTGTGAATGGGAGTGATTATAGTATGTGGAAGGCTGAGGCTGATATCAGAGAAAGGAAATCTCAAGTAACGGATGGATCAAATACACGTACAACCACCAGTGCACATGTGGAAAACAACCTAACGAAGCTGTACAGTGTCTTAAATCTGTTTCAGACCCTGACCTTGATGACTGCCCTCCGAGACCTGCAGTCCCCCTACGAGATCCGCCTGGTGAAAGTTCCACGTCAGCGGCCACCGCCTCAGGACCTGCTGGATCACCGATAGCACACCATACTCACAACAGATCGAAGCAAGAAGGCCAAAAGAAAGACGACAACTCCAAGATGGAAAGGCATCCAAGGCCTGTCTGTGATCACCCCCGACTGATGATGAGTCAGACGGTGGGGCTACTGGCGTATGATCATCTAACCAGGTCGTTCTGCAAGCCCCAATGGTTGAAGTTGCAGGTCCAGAAGGGTGCCCAGTGTTGGCCCACCAGCCATGGACCATGAAGGATCTGCAAAGTGCCTCTGGGCAGTTGCCTGACCCACGCAAGGTTGGAGCTAATAAGAAGTGACAAAGTTCTTTACTGAGTTCCGTCCCATATCACATGAGATGAGACGTCTCCTGGGATGAAAACTAGGTGCCAATGTCACCAAAATCAAGTATACCTGGCCAGCTGCAAACACCAGAGCAGCCAACCTGCAAGTGGAAGAGAAGGGAGACTTTAATGCTTTTGTTGCAGCGCTGGCAACCGCCTGTAGGGAGATATTCCCATTGCGAATGGACATGACCAAAACAGCAATGTGAAAACAACGGGAAGGTGAGTCAGTCTCCCAGTACCTTACACACCTCACTGAAGTCCATAACACCCATAGTGGACTGAGACCACCCGAGGACATAATGGCGGCAGAAATCACACTGTATGAGGCACACCGGAGGAACAGCTTCATCAATAGAATGAAGGATGAAATAGTGAAAAGGTAAAAAACACATGTATTACCTAGGACACGGGAAAGCTGAATTTGATAGAACAGCATGCGATTTCTGCTGAAATATTGCTTACCTAAGAGAAAGTTAAGTGGAAACTAAGGATGGAATAACAAGCACATAAAGCTCAGATTACTATGATGCAAATGGTCACCCAACCATTGGAAGGAGGTGCTGCAGGAAGACAGAGAGGCAGAGGGGGAGGTCATGGAAGAGGAAGAGGTCATGAAAGAGGCGCTGGTAGAGGTAGATCTGGACCACTGGGTGAGACAGTGCTCACTCAGACAGCCTCACTCGACCTGGAGGCAGGACAGCAGGGTGACTGACAGGGGAAGGCTGAGGTGGAGGTGGGCAGCCCACAAGGTACAGGTAAGCCTCTTTCCTTTATACTTTGCAATGAAGACTCGCTTATGCTAATCTCTTCTACTAACCTTTCACGCACTGAGACATATCTCACCTCAATGTTCAGCACTGAGATTGCGAAGTGTGAACGGTATGTCCAATATCACAATGGTGCGTATCAGTCGATGCCCACCTCTATGTTGTATGTGGAAGGTACATCAGTTACATTTTTGATAGACACAGGGGCAACATACTCAGTCCTTAAATTAAGCCAGTTTAGACAATCGACACAAATAAAGATGAGTGAAACGTTCCTGAACAGAATAGGTGCATCAGGAGTCATGATGCGGGAGAGATTTTCTGCACCTCTACTAAGCAAAACTAGTAAAAGGGAAACATTCCAATTCTCCATCTTGTTATCGGAATTTTGTCCTTTAAATTTGATGGGTCGGGATCTCATAGGGAGACTGGGGTTGGATTTGGTCAGTACTCCGACGGGCTTGCAGGTAATTCAAAGGAACGATTTACCAGTGCAGGCTGTACAATATGACCCACGACCTCTGATGTATGTCTATGAGTGGCGATTAATCCAGAGAGCGATAAGTTCAGTGAGCAATTCACTCGCCCTGGAAGCAAGTAACTATGTTAATCCTATTAACATCGATTTTCTTGGTGGAGACATGCTGCACTGCACAGCACATATACACCGTGATGGCCCTGATGAATCATATGAGAAGGATTGGTTCAGGAGATTGGTTAGGCCAGATCAGTTGTTATTGTGCGAATTTTATTGGAGTGATCACTGATGTGCAGTCAGTGTGAACTTATCAAAAGTATCTGTAACAGCAAGCAGACCTTTTTTTATGTGGAAGGCTCTGCTCTCACGTGTCACTGATGACGGCGTCCAGTGACAGGTGGCAGGATTTGGGAACATGGGTGCTAAAGGCACAAAGAACGAAAGGTTGGTCTTCAGGGATGATGTGGGTATCTGGTTCAATGCAGATATGCGGACATATAAGAAGAAACTAAATTGGCTAACTCAGGCAGATAGGACAGTCCAGGTAACGCCCGCTAGCCCTGAGAAGCCTAGGGGGGTAGCCTGGGGTTTCCCTAAGATAGAAGTCTCAAACCCAAGATTAGAAATGGTCCCTACTGAGTTGTGGACAAAGAGCAAACATGATGTGGGGCTCATATGGGGCTGTGAGCCCATAAGGATAACCCTGAAGTCAGAGTATCGTCCTTGCAGAGCACAATATCTGTTAAAACCCCAAGCCATAGAAGGAATTACTGCAGTCTTTGAATCCCTCCTAAAGGCTGGAGTCATAATCCCCTGTGAAAACGCATTGGTGAGAATCCCCATTTATCCAGTCAAAAAGACAAACATACCCGGTGAACCGGAGGAATGGAGGTTTGTTGAAGACCTGCAGGCAGTCAATAACGCTGTTGTTCCACGTGCCCCAAATGTTCCCAATCCCTTTATTATATTGGCTCAAATTCCACCTGACAGGAAATGGTTCTCTGTGTGTATTTATCAAATGCCTTCTTTAGTGTACCGGTGCACCCAGATAGTCAATTCTGGTTCACTTTTTCAATCAAAGTGAAATCATATACCTTCACGCGAGGTTACTGTGAGTCCCCCATTATATATAATGTGGCTCTGCGCAGGAGTCTGGAGGCTCTTGTTCAAACCGCGGGGTCAGTGCTTCTGCAGTATGTAGATGATTGCTTGATAGCGGCACCAATAAAGGAACAATGTGGAAGGAGACCCTTGTGTTGCTCTGCCATCTAGCGCGGGAAGGGCACAAAGCCAGTCTCACAAAGCTACAATTTGTGCAACAACAGGTGAAATTCTTAGGTCACCTAATATCTGAACAAGGGAAGGCCATTGGTCAAGACAGAGTTCAAGCAATCCAGCAATTTCCAAAGCCTCACACGAAGAGACAATTGCTATTCTTTTTTGGCATATGCTCCTACTGTAGCACGTTCGTCCCACATTACACAACCCTTGAGGCTCCCCTAGGTGACATAGCCCATGGAACAGGGTTGCAGAACCAGAGTCGGTTGCAGTGGACCCCAGAGGCCGAGAGTGACTTTGTTGAATTAAAAAGGGCGCTCCAAACTAAACCTACACTGGGTTTTGTACAAACTGTAGATGAGAAGCGTGGCTGCATGACACCTGTGCTGTTGCAGGATCATGGGGGAAGATTGAGACCGGTAGCATATTTTTCAGCTAAACTAGACCACGTAGCAGCAGGATTGCCTAAATGCCTGTGAGCTGTGGCTGCAGCTGAAAAGGCTGTTGTAGCACCCAACGATATAGTCGGCTATGGTGAATTAATTCTTCTGGTTCCACATGCAGTATCCTTCCTGCTTTCCGAGCAAAGGACCGCACACATGTCAGCAGCACGTTGCCACTGATACAATACTGTGTTATTGGATATGCCTAACATGACAATAAAGCGATGTAATGTCCTTAACCCTGCTAGCCTTCTCCCCACAGAAGGAGATGGAGACCCACACGACTGTGTTGCTGTAACTAATGAAAATTGAAGCCCCAGACCAGATTTACAGGATTCACCATATCAGAATCCAGATATGGAGTTTTTTTTGTGGATGGGTCAGCATTCATGAGGAAGGAGACAGGCCAGAATTGTGTTGGGTATGCTGCAGTGACTATCTACGAGGTAGTCAAAGTGGGGTCACTACCTTCTCATCTGTCAGCGCCAGCAGTGAAGCTGATTGCCTTGAATGAGGCCTGCAAATTGGCTGAGGGAAGGACAGTGAATATTTGCACCGAAAGCAGATTTGCCTTTGGGGTTGTACATGATTTTGGAACCTTGTGGAAACTCAGGGGCTTCTTGACCTCCACCAGAAAGCCCATCACACATCGCGACCTGATTTCCAACCTCCTGGAAGCGTTCCTGTTGCCTAAATCAACCGCTGTGTGTAAGTGTGAAGCCCACACAAAAAATAATGATTTTATTTCTCAAGGCAATGCAAGGGCAGACTCAGCAGCACGAACGGTAGCCCAGCAGCTGCTATATGAGCAGTTTGACATGTATATGGCAAAAACTTTGTACCCCAACAGCAGGAGTTACCGTCACAGGCCACATCGGAATAAAAGCGTGAGTGGACGAAAGCAGGATGCACTGTGAGGGAAGAAGTATGGTGTGGTCCCAATGGTAAACCCTGTCTACCACTATCATTATTTCCATTCTATGCCAAACTGATACACGGTAAGGACCATGTGTCAAAAGGGAGGACATACAACAGTATTTTGGCACACTGGGACACCAAGGGATTTACTCATTTCTCCCAGAACTATTGTGAACGTTGTGTTATCTGTGCTACTAATAATGTGGGGAGGGGAATACAAATGAGTCAGGCAGCACACTCCTAACCCCCAAAACCCTTTGAACATTTACAGATGGATTTCATTGAACTAATGCCCAGCGAAGGGAAAAGTATTGTCTGGTAATAGTTGATATGTTTACCAAATGGCTGGAAACATTCCCCATGTCTAAACAGGATGCCAGTGCATTAGCCAAGGCTCTGCTATAACTGAGATAATTCCGAGATGGGGCATCCCTGAAAGGATCAGTAGTGACAATGGGACACCATTTGTCAATAATGTCTTACAGCAGATCAGTGATTATTGGGAATAAACATTAGACAACACTGTGCCTATCACCCAGTGAGCGGTGGGACAGTGGAAAGAGAAAATGCTACCCGAATAAATAAATTGACAAAATGTTGTGAGGAACTGGGGGTGACATGGACAAAGGCACTTCCGATTGTGCTAGTGTATGTGAGATCTTGGAGGAGAGGAAGAGCTAATCTTAACCCGTTTGAGATTTTGTTCGATGGGCCGCCCAACACAGGAATTGGCTCAAGTCCTAAAGTAAGACAGATAACAGGCCGCTGTGATATTGTGTTACTGCATAAAACTCTCTGCACTTTTGTCTCAAATACTGAATCAAGTGAAAGCAGCTCTACCCCAACTAACAGAAGGGAAACTGCACGATCTAGAACCTGGAGACTGGATAGTGATGAAATATTTCAGGAGGAAAAGCTGGAAGGTGGAGAGGTGGCTGGTACCGTTTCAAATGCTCCTTACAACACAGACAGCTGTTAAGATCGCCGATGTAGAGCTTCCTGGCTCTGTTTTTTTTTAATCTGGCTTTTTTTTGTCCTTGTTGTCATAAAATGACAAAAAGGGGGGAAATGTAATGGAAAATTAACAAAATTAACATTTACTATGAAATGTGAAAGATTTGCTAAATCTAACACTCTGCTAAAACTAACACGTTACAAAAATTTTAAGTAGACAATCTGACTTTGTTGGATTCTGCAAGCAGACAACTTGGCCTTGCAGGGGTTGCAAAACAGTCAAATTTAGCAAGAGTCAGGGAAAACATAAACTTCATATCAATAGCCGAATGTTCCCAGTTCTTGTCCTTGAGCGTATGATAAGGATAAGTGAAATGTATAAAAGGCATATGTAAAAGTTGTTCAGCCCCTTCCATGCAGCATTTTGCCAAGTGTATTTACCCCTGTAAAGGTTACAATAAAGCTTTTTCTTTGCTCTTGCTAACATTTGAGATGAGTCGGTTTAATTTCCACAACAGTAAGTATGCCTCATTATTGCACCAATATAAACATTAGGAATAAGTTGCAGATGCACTGGCCATTTGACATCATGCTGCTGCAACAAATTATCCTGACACAGCACTATGCCTGGAATAATTGCTCTCACCCACAATACTACAATCTCTCAGTGCCATAGAATCACAGTGGCTCCAGGCAGCAAGATACACACCAACAACCTTATGATAGCAAATTAAACATTGTTAATACTCAGACTTGGAAGGAACTGTCAGGTTAAAAATGTTAAACAAATAGATTTTGAGGACCATCTTAAAGAGGATATGCAGCTGGGGACGTGGAGCTGTTTAGTGAATGAGGCTATAATTTTAACTGAGCTCAAGAGAAAGCATATTTTTTTCTTTAAATCTGATCTTTGTCAGCCATTGTTGTGGGATATTTACACTCGTCTTCTTCTAACTCAGCTTTCTGAAATTGTCTATTAAATGACTCTTGATTGTATTGTAGTTGAGAAAATCTACAGAAAAATCTTCATTGACCTGCTCTGATACGAGCTTAATGAACTGACCTTTCTTGTCTATACATGTGTTTTCCATTTGCATCTCTATTCTAGTAGCTTCTTGTGAATCCAACGTTTCTGAGGAACAAATTATTCTCCCCAAATGGTAGATTATGGAAGTATCCTCAATATGTTAATTATGTTATATTGGCTGTTCTTTATGACAAGGTTTGTCTCTTCTTTTACGGAAAGACATGGTAATTGAAAATTCTTCAGTCCTCTGACCACACCACCATATCTATGGAGCATTAAATAATTAAGAATAATCACTTTACTGTTGTGTCCATTCCTCAGAAACAATCAGACATCCCATCCAGACTGAGCAAATGTATTCATTTACCACGGTATAAAATTGGTTTGAAAGGGGTTAAGTGAACCTGCTCGTTCAGATTGTAGTTAATGTCAGTCTCCATGCACCAAATTATTTCACTAACAGGTTTACTTCCTATTAATAAGGGGCTCTTACAATGTTACATAGTATCAGTAGGAACTTCACCTTCAACTCTAATCAGGATCAACAGTTCAAGAGTGAGGGAGAGAAGAGATCAGAGTCTGAGAACAATGCACTAGAGTGTTCCAACAATGGACCAGAATATGAGAACAATAGACTGGAATGTTCCAATACTGACCAGGGGTTTATATTTGGGTCATTACAATGTTCCTCAAGATTGAGTGGATCTTAAGTCTGCTTTGCTGATTCAAGCTGGTTTCTATCCTTTCCTCACTATTATTCCTGGTAAGTCTTTCAATCTGACTATGAATTCAATAAACTTTGTTGAACTAACTTACTGTCCTCATAATTTAAATAATGAAAAAAAGGAAGCCATTGCCATAAATTCTGTCCACAAACTCAATTCCTTACCAAACAATTTTAATACCAATATCTGAAGTGGAATCAAACTGCTTATAACTCCAACAAGCACTTCGGATCTAAGCTGATATCTATGTCCCTATTCTCTCCAGCACCAATCCTGTTCACGACCAAGTCCACAATATCTCAAACCTCCCATTTTGTCTCAGACTAGCTGCTGAATAAACCATCATCTGCACCTTTGTTTCATCCAGATTCAACTGTTCCTATTTTCTTCCAGCCACAAATAATTTGACCAGAAATGTGATGTGTTGTCTCTGAAAGGTGCTGACTTCAGGAGAGTCAGTGGGATTGTGATAATATCACTACACTTGCAATCAGAGCCCCGGGCTTTTACTGTGGGTTCAAATGCCCCCACTTCACCACCTCCTCCCTCCACCACCCCCCCCCCCCCCACTCCCGCCAGAAGAGCTGGTGGTTTTTGAATTCAATTACAGTCAGTAATAGCAACAACCCATTGTTGTAGAAATTCAGGTTCATCCATGCCCTGTTGGGGAAGGATATCTACCATCCTTTCCAAATCTGACATCATGATTCCAGACACTGACAAATGTCTCTGCCTCTTTCTTGTCCACTAGAATCACCAAGCAGACCATTCAATTCAGGGCTGAGAATTATGGAATCAACAATACGAAGAGGCCTGTGGAGACTTTTGTACTTTGTGTGAATGTTGTGTGTAGTTCTGATCACCACACTACCAGAAAGATGTGGAGGCTTTGGTTTACCAGGATGATGGCTGGTTTGGAAGGTATTGGCAATGAGGAGAGATTGGAAAAACCTGTGTTTTCACTTGAACACTGATGAGGGGGTGACTTGAAAGAAGTTGAAAAAATTCTGAGATGCATGGACAGAATGGATAGTCAGAGCCTTTTTTTTCCAGGATATTAATCTCAATTACAAGAGGACATAGTCTTAAGGCAAACAGGGAAAGTTTAAAGGAGATGTGAGACAGCTTTTTTACACAGATGCTGATAAATGCCTGGAATGTGCTTCCCAAGGTAATGGTGGAGGTGCATACAATAGCAACTTCCTGAATAGGTAGTGAAACAAGGGATATGGACCATGAAAAGATAAAAGGTTTTTCATTTGGAAAGGCATCAAGTGTGAGCACAGTCTTAGTGGGACGAAGGGCCTGTTTCTGTGCTGTGCTGTTCTTTGTTCTTTCTTCTCTCTTTCCTCTGTAGCTGTTTAAAAGAGTTGCATCACCTCCTTGGTTCACTGTGCAGTAAGCTGTAAGTGCTGAATGCAAGTTCCCATGCAACTCTTTAGAAGGGCTGAATGGTGCATTCCTGTGCGTCAGTAATAGCCTTGAGGAATTCACTGAGAGACGTGTTGTGTGACATTACACGGGAGGTAGGAGTACCAGTTGGCCATTCGGTCCCTGCTACACCATTCAGACAGATCAGAGCTGATCTGACTGTGACTGAACTCCCTATCCATCTCTGTTCCCAAAAAACATGGGATTGCTTGAACATCAAGGAGCTACTGAGCTCAGCCTTGAATATCTTCACTGCTCCCTGCAGATGAGAATGCCACAGTTAGCACATCCCTCAGGACAAAGGAGCATCCTCATCTCAATCTAAAATAGGAGCACCCTTCCATTTAAAGTGATTGTCCTTGCACCACATCACCTCCTATTTGTGACATGATGCACAACAAATAAGAACAGAAGTAGACCATTCAACCCCCTCAAACCTGACCCACATAAGCACTGGCTGTCTAGTTGATCAAATATCTATCAAATTCAGCCTTCACTGCTCTCTGGGCAACACATTATCAGATATATCCTTATCTCAGTCTGAAATGGAAGAGGCCACATTTTCAAACATTCTACAGTTGCCCTAGTTCGACACACCCGCACGTGGGGAGCCATCCTCTCAGCATCCACCCTGTCAATTCTTCTCAGGGGCAGTTATGTCTCAGTATGATCATGTCTATTTCTGCGGAACTTCAAAGGTTATACATCCAAACTGCGCAACATTCCCACATAGGATGAACTCGTCATCCCAAAAATCAACGAGAGTGAGCTGTGTCCATACACCTTTTCATGTAATTAACTTCTTTCTGAGGGAAGGAGATAAAATAAAGCCTCATACAGTCCTCCAGCTGTGATCTCAGTAAAACTGGGAACAGCTGCAGCAATGCTTCCTTCATGGTTGACTCCTTGCAAGAAACATTAAAATTGAGACTAGAGCTGGAGGGCACTTTTTTTTTACCTGAAATAAGGCAATTTTGATTGGTTACAGAAATGAAGAGATTTTTCTCCTTTTCTCAGAGTGCTGTGAGGCATAGAATTACAGAATAGAATCCTTACAATGCACAAGATGCCATGTTGCCCCGCAAGTCTGCACTGACCTCAGGCCCAGCACCCCCACACTATCCCTGCATTTCCCAAAGCTAATCCAATGAACCTGCACAATCCTGGTCACTCTGGTACAAATGTACCATGGTCAATCATCTAACCTGCACATTTTGTACTGGAGTACAGAGTCGAAACCCATGCAGACACAGGGAGAATGTGCAAACTCCACACAAACTGTTGACCCAGACTGGAATCAAACCCACGTCCCTGGCACTGTGAGGCAGCAGTACTAACCATTAAGGTACTGCAACCTTACTCCAAATTAATGCATAATTTGTTTGTTTGCCTTCCTCACAGTAAATGTAGTAATGATCTTCATGCTGCTTGTTAAAGATTGTGGATTGTCTCCATGTGATACCCTTTACCTGGTGGCCATGGTAGTGGCACGTCTACTGGTCGTTATCCTCAACCTGATATTGAGACACATTCTGATTATTTATTGAGAACACGACAGTCTCCTGTGGGGCATCCCCATGTCTAATATCTATGCCATACTGCTTTATATCAGTCGGACGGTTCTTTCTGGATTGCCATCACTTTCACCTTCGATTGATTTGTGGCCATTTGTTGCCAGAAGCTGAAAATTAAATATTGCAGTTAGAAAACTGTGCTGCGCTGTTGAAAGAACATCTTCTGGTATTTTATGTTCCCAGCTCGGTATTGGCTGGATAACGCCCTCTGGCTTTGTGATGCAACAATCGGTGTTTATTACTCGAGTTTGGATCATAATTGAGTTCTTCCCACCACAGTCTAACCCCGACTTTCCAATTTTCCCTGATTCTGCTGCTCAATGTTTTCATCATCAGAAACATGTTAATGAATAGCAGAGCCTGCAAGAGACCAGTGGAGAGTCTCACAGGGACACCGAAATGCAAAGCTGAAGTAAATCCATCTTGTTACTGTTAGTGTTAACAATGTATTCAATATGGAGCCAAATCCTTGTGATAGGCTCTTGGTCTACGTATCTACATGAATTGTGCTGGAATTGGGATTCATGATTCAGTTTCTCAGTTGCTGCATGGCATTTTTGCCATAACCCTGACAAAGTGGAGGCAGCAACTGAAAAAGGTGCTAAAATGTCCCTTCACTGAAATCCATGAATGAATCAATCAAATTCACTTGGTGTGTACTTATTGGGCCGAACGGCCTGTTTCCACACTGTAGGGATTCTATGAGGATATAGATGTGTCAGTGTTGGACTGGCCAAGGTTAAAAATCACACAACACCTGGTTAAAGTCCAAAGGGTTTATTTGGATGCACACTAGCTTTCGAGAGCTTCATTGGGTAGTTAGTGGGCCAGGGTCATGGAACACAGAATTTACTATAAATTCAGTGTCCTGTGATCCTGCCCCACTAGCTACCTGATGGAGGAGCAGCGTCCAGTCAGTTCAGGTTTTTCTCATTTTAATTCAAATTCACAGCAATGAAGCAGCCTATCACAATGATAATAGACTGAGGACAAGTGACTGAGGTGTCAGTGGAGAGCACTTTGGGGCCAGTGACCAAAGTTTGATTAATTTTAAAGTAGCAATGGTTTTGTGTGTGGAAAATCATGTCAAACGAACTTGACTGATTTTTTTGAAGAAGTAACAAAATGAATTGATGAGGGCAGAGCAGTGAACGGGATCTGTGTGGACTTTGTGTTTGACAAGATTCCCCATGGGATACTGGTGTTTGACAAGGTTCCCCATGGGATACTGGTTAGCAAGCTTAGATCATATGGAATACAGGGAGAATTAGCCATTTGAATTAGCTAAAGGCAAGGAGTGATGGTGTAAGGTTGCGTTTCAGAATGGAGGCCTATGCCCAGCGATGTGCTACAAGGATCAGAGTTGAGTCCACTGCTTTTCATCATTTATATAAATGATTTGGATGCAAACGGAGGAGGTACAGTTAGTAAGTTTGCAGATGGCAACAAAATTGGAGGTGCAGTGGACAGTGAAGAAGGTTACCTCAGAGTACAATGGGATCTTGATCAGATGGGTCAATGGGCTGAGGAGTGGCAGTTGGAGTTTTATTTATATAAATACAAGGTGCTGCATTTTGGAAAAGCAAATCAGAGCATGTCACATCCACTTAATGTTAAGGGTGTATTGCTAAACAAAAAAACATTGGAGTGCAGGTTCATAGTTCTTTGTAAGTAGAGTTGCAGGCAGATAGGATAGTGAAGAAGGCATTTGGTATGCTTTCCTTTATTGGTCAGAGGATTGAGTATCGGAATTGGGAGGTCATGTTTTGGCTGTACAGGACATTGGTTAGGCCACGTGCAATTCTGGTCTCCTTCCTATCGAAGAATGTTGTGAATCTTGATAGAGTTCAGAAAAGATTTACAAAGATATTGCCAGCATGGAGGATTTGAGCTATAGGGAGAGGCTAAAATAGGCTCGTGTTGATTTCCCTGGAGCGTCTGAGGCTTCTCAAGTTTCATAAAATCATGAGGGGCATGGATCGGACAAAATATTTTCCCTGGTGTGAGAGAGTACCAAATTGGAGGGCATAGGCATAGAGTGAGAGGGAAAGATACAAAATGGACCTAAGGAGACAACTTTTTCACATAGAGGATGGTGTGTGCATGGAATGAGCTACCAGAGGATGTGGTGGAGATTGGTATACTTACAGCATTTATAAGGCATCTGGATGGGTATGTGAATAGTAAGGTTTAGAGGGATACGGGCCAAGTGCTGGCAAATGAGACTAGATTAGGTTAGGATATTTGGTTGGCATGAGTGAGTTGGACCGAAGGGTTTGTTTTCATGCTGTACATCTCTATGATTAAGTGCAGTATAACAGAGCATTCAGGGCTCCCTTAGTGACAACAAGTGAGTGTTTGCACTGTGGTGACACTTGCACGGTAAATCTACACATCTGTACATGACAAACACCTCAACGTATAGAGGCTAGGAGGGCAATCTGTCAAGACTTGAATTCTCTAACGAGAGACTGTGAGAACGAGAACATTTCTGGGAGGCATGGTAGATGAATGTAGCTTTACAAATCAAAACACGTGTATCCTTCAGTTCCTTTGTTTAAAAAAAAAGTTCTCATTTAAACTGACTAACAGTTCCAGTACCCACTCTCGTTTGTGGAAGAGAGTTCCAAACCTCTCGCATCCTTTGTGTGTAGATGTGCACCCTAACGTTTCTCAAGAACGTTCTGGCTCTCACTCTCAGACTGTGCTCCCTCATTCGAGAATTGCCAGCTAATGGAAATCATTTATTTTTTCTGTTAATGTCTTGGAGGACTTCACTCAGATTATCCCTTAACTTTCAAGATTCTTGTGAACAAAGGCTTCATTTGTATATAAAAAAGGAACAGAAATTGTTCAGCAGGTCTGGCAAGCATCTGTGAGAAAGTCGAGTAAATGTTTCAAGTCCGGAGACCATTCTTCAGAACTAAGTTGCATGATCTCCCTTCATACCTTCAGACCATATGAAACCAGAACAGATGACAGAATACTAAAGTCAGGACATTCTGCAGCAGCAGTGACTTTGGGAGTCTCTGTCAATGGAAAATTGTACCATAAATTCTGCTCACTGGGTTTTTATCACTGTTCTGAGGTCTGGATATGGCTGACCAGTCAATGAGATGGCGACGTTGTTGTTCAAAAGGTAAAACCAGAGAGCAGATCAGCAGCAGATTAAACTAAGACCAAATGTCTTTATGCCACACCAGGAACGCCAATAAAAGCAAGGATGGTGTAGAACACCTTCCCCACCTGCTGAGTTGGTCGATGCATTTTTCCACGTGAGGTGATCTGTCCCTTCAGGCAGCCGACAAGCTCCTTGTTTGAAACTCTGGGCTGATGCATTCCCAGAGATGCTGCCTTATACTGTCTGAAAGCTCCTTTGGGAGATTGACAAAAAAGCATTGCTCAGCTTTGTGACAAAACTCTGACAATGAACAAACTAATTGCAATAACAAGTTTAATCCCAATTATGAAGGAGCGTTGCTGTTCAGTACATCATAATGAAATAACAAAAAACAGAATCTGGAATCTCTCAGCAATGATGCTGCCCACTCAAATACCATGAGCCCCACCACAAGATCACAAATGATTTCAACCAATGCTGCATCGAGCCAGTTTATTCCATGTGTGAAAATATATCTCAGAGTTGTTCTTCTGTTCTCTAGAGTAGGAGCTGCCCTCTTTAAACAAGAGCATTTCACTCACTAATTGAAATGTGATTCTTCTTACACACTGAATGTGTGCATTACTGCCGAGGTCAGCAAATATTCCCCATCCCTAATGGCCCAAGTTCCGGAGGCACATGAAGGGCTTTCCTGGAGGAAGGGGACTGAGTGAACAAATGGTGTTCCAATAATGGAGGTATCACTGATGTCACTCTTATTGTCATTCTCCATCCTTCCCAAAGGGGCAACGAGGGAAGAGTAATTATCGCTGGCCCAGCCAGTGATGCCCACATCCCATCAATGGATAAGAATAAAGTGATAACATTAGGAGTTCCATCTACCTTATAGCCCCTGGTCTGTATTCATCAGGATCATACCCATGTGTTGGGATATGTGCCTTTTCCAAACTACAATCATAACAACCGGTATCCCAGGATATATCAAGGTGAGTGCAGTTAGGACCACAGCTTGATGTGAGACGAGCCGAATTCATGGATGACAGGCTATGGGCAGGTGATGGTATGGCCTGTTCCTTCACATTTACTTAAGAGTAATCCCTGTCAATGTCCCCTCTATCTCCACAGTATATGGGAGGAAGATATGATAAGCCATCCAAATATATTTTTATACAATTTTGTTAATTTGGACGTCATCCGAACTTTGCCACTTGGGATAATGGGAATCCCTAGCACTGAGAGTGTCCTTGCAGCTGCCATTATACCAGACCTTGGCGAGCTGCTGCAATTGGGGTGGACGGTAGCTCAGTGGTCAGCACTGCTGCCTCATAGCACCAGGGAACACGGGTTCATTTCCAGCCTTGGGCGACTATCTGTGTGGAGTTTGCACATTCTCCCCATGTCTGCGTAAGTTTCCTCCTACAGGCCAATGATGTGCAGGTTAGATGAATTGGCCATTCTAAATCGCGTGCATTGTCAGGGATAAATATAGGGTAGGGGAATTGGTCTGAGTGGATTACTTTTCAGTGGTCAGTGTGGACTTGTTGGGCTGAAGAGCCTGTTTCCATATTGTAGGGAATGTAATTTAAATTGACAGTGAGAGATATTGGTGTGGTTCTTGTCCTGGAACAAATGTTTACGCGACTTGTCACAAATTTGCTATGGAACTTTCCCTTGGCTAGTCTGTCTGAACTCCTCCCTCATTCTGTTCCTGCAGATACTGCACAGGGTGTCCCCTCAGTAATGATGGTGGGCAACAAAACTGCATTCTGTGCAGTATCTACAGCATAGAGACACAGAGATGCAGAGCAGAAGAAAATCTGTAATTTTGTTCCTCACCATCTCTGGGAGCTTCAACCTCCTGTTGTTAACCTATGTATTAACTTTCGTACATTATGTACAAACCCCATTATCAATGAACCCCACCGCGGTCCACACACCGCCCACAGCTTGACCCTCACCGCCGTGCAACACCGCACCCAGCCGGACCCTCACCGCAGTACACAAACCACCCCGAGCCTGACCCTCACCGACGCCCACTCCCACCCCCAGCCTGACCCCCACACCGCCCCAGCCTGACCCTCACCAGCGTCCACACACCGCACCTAGCCTGACTCTCACCACTGTCCAACACCGCCCCCAGCCTGACCATCACTGCCCCCACAAACCACCCCGAGCCTGCCCCCCCACCACCATCCAACACCGCCCCCAGCCTGGCCCTCACCGTAGTGCACACGCCACCCCAGCCTGACCCTCACTGCTGTCCACACACTGCCCCCAGCCTGACCCCCACCACCAACCAACACCGCCCCAGCCTGACCCTCACCGGTATCCACACACCGCAACTATCCTGACCCACACCACCGTCCAACACTGCCCCCAGCCTGACCCTCACTGCACCCCACACACCGCCCTGAGCCTGACCCCACCACCATCCAAACACCACCCGCAGCCTGACACCCACTGCCGTTCACACACCGCCCCCAATCTGACCCTCAATGCTGTCCACACACCGCCCCAGCCTGACTCTCACCACCGTTCACACACAGTCCCCAGCCTGACCCTCACCGCCGTCCACAGAACGCCCCCAGCCTGACCCTCCCCGCCATCCAACACCACCCCCAACCTGTCCCACACCATTGTCCAACACGGCCCCCAGCTTGATCTGCACCGCTGTCCATGCATCGCCCCCAGCCTGACCCTCACCGCCATACAACACCACCCCTAGCATGATCCTCACCGCCATCCTAGCAACATCCACAGACTAACCCACATCACAGTCAACACACCGTCCCCACCCTGACCCCCATTGTCATCCAACACCAACCCCAGCTTGCGATTAACCACCGCCCAAAACCATCCACAGACTGACCCACACCACCGTCCACACACCATACCCAGACTGACCCTCACTGGCCCTCCACACACTGCTCCCAGCCGGACACCCACCACCGTCCAAAACTGCACCCAGCCTTACCCTCAAACCATTCAATACCGCCCCTAGCCTGACCCTCACCGCCATCCACACACTGCCCCCAGAATGACCCTCACCGCCATCCACACACCATCCCCAGCCTGACCTTCACCGCCGTCCACACACCACCCCCAGTCCTACCCCCACCACAGTCCACACACCACCCCCAGACTGACACTCACTGCCGTCCACACACCGCCCCAAACCTGACCCTTGACGCTGCCCACACACCACCCGCAGACTGACCCTCATAACCGTCAACACTGGTCCCAACCTGGCCCTCACTGCCATCCACACACCGCCCCAAGCCTGACCCTCACCGCCATCCACAAACCACCCCCGGCCTGACCCTCAATGCTGCAAACACACCGTCCATAGGCTGGCCCTCACCACTGTCCACACACTGCCCCTCGCCTGACCCTCACTGCCAACCACGGGCCGCCCCCAGACTGACCCCCACCACCGTCCACACACCACCGCCAGCCTGACCTTCATCGGCGTCTGCACGCCGCTCCCACCCTGATCCTCACCAGTGTTCACACACGGCATCCAGGCTGACCCTCACTACCGACCAACACCGCTTCTAGTCTGACCCACACCACTGTCCACACTCCAGCCCCAGCCTTGCCCTCACCGCCATCCACACACCGCCCACAGCTTGGCACTCACCGCCGTCCAACACCGCACCCGCATGGATGTCACTGCCCCTCCACACAACGCTCCCAGCCTGACTCCCACCACCATCCAAAACTGCACCCAACCTGACCCTCAAACCATTCAATACCACCCTTAGCCTGGCCCTGACCGCCATCCACACACCGCCACCAGCCTGACCCGCACGGCTGACCACACACCACCCCCAGTCTGACTCCCACAACCGGCCACACACCGCCCCAGCCTGACCCTCACTGCCGTCCACACACCGCCCCCAACTTGACCCACAACACTGCCCACACACCACCTCCAGCCTGATCCTCACCGCCGTCCACACACCTCCCCCAGTCTTACCCTCACCACCTCCACACACCGACCCCAACTGGACCCTTAACGCTTCCCACACACCACCCCTAGCCTGGCCCTCACTGCCGTCCACACACCACCCCAGCCTTTCCCTCACCGCTGACCACATACCGAACCCAGACTGACCCGAACCACTGTTCACGCATCACCCCCAGGTTGACCCTCACTGCCGTCCACACACCGCCCCATCCTGGCCTTCAATGCAGTCCACATCCTGGCCCTCAATGCTGTCTACACACCACCCCAGCCTGACCCTCACCACCGTCCACACACCACCCCCAGCCTGACCCTCACTTCTTTCCACACACCACCTACAGACTGACCCCCACCACCGTCCACATACTGCCCGCAGACTGACACTCAGCATCATCCACACACACCACCCCCAACATGACCCACATCGCTGTCCACACACCGCCCCCAGCCTTGCTCTCACCGCCGTCCACACACTGCCCCCAGGCTAGCACTCACCGCCGTCAAACACCTCTCTGGCATGAGCGTCACTGCCCCTCCACACACCGTTCCCAGCGTGATCCCCACCACCGTCCAAAACTGCACCAAGTGTGGCCCTCATCGCTGTCTACACACCACCCCAGCCTGACCCTCACCACTGTCCACACACCACTCCCAGTCTCACCCCCATTGCCGTCTACATACTGACCCCAACCTGTCCCTCACCATCGCCCGCTCAGCGCCCCCAACCTGACCCTCAAGGCTGCCCACACTCCGCCCCTATCCTGATCCTCAGCACCGTCCATACACCACTCCCAGTCTGACCCGCATTGCTGTCCACACACTTCCCCCAACCTGACCCTTACCACCATCCGCTCACCGCCCCCAGCCTGACCCTTACTGTCATCCACGCACTGCTCCCAGCCAGACCATCAACACTGCGCACACACCGCACGCACCCTGACCCTCACCGTCATTCACACTTGGCCCCCAGCCTGACCTCAACGCTGCCCACACACTGCCCCTAGCCTGGCCCTCACCGCCGTCCACACACCGTCCCCAGCCAGACCCTCACCGCCATCCACACACCGCTCCCTGCCAGACCCTCAACTCTGCACACACACACCACCCCCAGCCTAACCCTCACCGTCATCCACACACTGCCCCCAGCCTGATGCTCAGTCCTGCGAACACACCACCCCCAGCCTAACCCTCACCATCATCCACACACCGCCCCCAGCCTGACCCTAACCACTGCCCACACACTGGCCCAAGCCTGGCCCTTGCCGCCGTCCACACACCATCCCCAGCCTGACCCTCACTGCTCTCCACACACCGCCCCAAGACTGACCCTCACAACCGCCCACACACCACCCCCAGCCTGACCCTCACCACCGTCCAACTCTGCACCCATTCCGACCCACGCCACCGTCTGCACACCGCCTCTAGCCTTGCCCTCATCGCCATCCACACACTGCCCTTAGCATGGCACTCACTGCCGTTCACACACCGGCCCTCACCAGACCCTAACCATATCCACACACAGCCCGAGCCTGACCCTCACCACCATCCACAGACCGCCCTAAGCCTGGCCCTCACTGCTATCCACACACAGCCCCCAAACCTGACCCTCACCGCCGTCCACACACAGCCTGCAAACCAGACCCTCAACGCTGCGCACACACAGCCCCCAGCCTGACCCTCATCACCGACCACACACCACCCCCAGCATAACCCTCATCATCATCCACAAACCGCCCCCAGCCTGACCCTCATCACTGACCACACACCACCCCCAGCCTGACCCTCACCGCCATCCACACACCGTCCCCTGCCAGACCCTCAAGTCTGCACACACACACCGTCCCCAGCCTCACCCTCACCACCGTCTAATTCTGCACCCATTCTGACCCACACTGCCGTCTGCAGACCGCCCCTAGCCTTGCCATCACCGCCATCCACACACTGCCCTCAGCATAGCACTCACCGCCGTCCACACACCGCCCTCAGCCTGACCCTCACCACTGTCCACACACAGCCCTAGCCTGACCCTCACCACAATCCACACACTGCCCTTCGCCTGGCCCTCACTGCCGTCCACACATCATCCCCAGCCTGACCCTCACCGCCGTCCACAAACAGCCTCCAAACCTGAGCCTCAATGTTGCCCACACACAGCCACCAGCCTGACCCTCACCGCCATCCACACACCGCCCTGAGCCTGACCCTCATCACCGACCACTCACCACCCCCAGCCTAACCCTCACCGTCATCCACATACCACCCCCAGCCAGACCCTCAACGCTGCCCACACACCGCCCCTAGTCCGGCCCTCACCACCTTCCGCACACTGTCCCCAACCTGACCCTCACCGCCGACCACACATCGCCCCCAACCTGACCCTCACCACCGTCCACACACCGCTCCCAGCCTGACAATCACTGCCATTCACACACCGCTCCCAGCCTGACCATCACCCCGTCCAATCACCACCTACAGCCAGACCCTCACCGCCGTCCAAACTCCTTCACCAGCTTGACACTCACTGCCGTCCACTCACCGCCCCCAGCCTGACTCTCACTGCTGCCCACATACCGCCCCCAGCCTGACCCTCACTGCCATCCACACACCACCTCCAAACTGACCCTCACTGCAGTCCACACACCGCCCCCAGTATGACCCTTACCGCCATCTTCACACCGCCGCCAGCATGACCCTCACGGCCGTTGAAACACCGCCCACAGCATGACCATCACCGCCAGCCACACACCGCCCACAGCGTGACCATCACTGCCATCAAAACACCGCACCCAGCCTGATCCTCACCACCGTCCACACACCGCAGCCAGCCTGATCCTCACCGTCATCCACACACTATCACCAGCCTGATCCTCACTGCCGTCCACACACACTCCCAGGCCTGACACTCACCGACGCCCACTCACCGCCCATAGCCTGACGCTCACTGCCATTCACACACCGCCCCCAGCCTGATCCACTTTGCCGTCAAAACACCGCAGCCAGCCTGATCCTCACCACCTTCCAACATCGCCCCCAGCCTGACCCTCACTGCCGTCCACGCACCATCACCAGCCTGATCCTCACCGACGCCCACTCACCACCCCCAGTCTGATCCTCGCCAACGCCCACTCACCGAGCCCAGCCTGACCCTTACTGCCATCACATACCGCTCCCAGCCAGACCAGCAACGCTGCCCACACACTGCCTGCACCCTGACCCTCACCGTCATTCACACTTGGCCCCCAGCCTGACCTGAACGCTGTCCACACACTGCCCCTAGCCTGGCCCTCACCGCCGTCCACACACCGTCCCCAGCCAGACCCTCACCGCCATCCACACACCGCTCCCTGCCAGACCCTCAACTCTGCACACACACCACCCCCAGCCTAACCGTCACCGTCATCCACACACTGCTCCCAGCCTTACCCTCAAAGCTGCCCACACACCACCCCCAACTTAACCCTCACCGTCATCCACACACCGCCCCCAGCCTGATCCTCACCACTGTCCACACACCGCCCATAGACTCACCACCACCACGGTTCACACACCGCCCCAAGACTGACCCTCACCACCGTCCACACACCACCCACAAACTGATTCTCACAACCATCCACACACCGCCCCAAACCTGACCCGCAATGCTGCCCACACACCGCCCCCAACTTGACCCTCACCACCGTCCAACTCTGCACCCATTCTGACCCACGCCATCGTCTGCACACCGCCCCTAGCCTTGCCCTCATCGCCATCCACACACCGCCCTCAGCATGGCACTCACCGCCGGTCACACACCGTCCCCCGCCAGACCTGACCAATATACACACACAGCCCGAGCCTGACCCTCACCACCGTCCACACACCACCCCCAAACTGATTCTCACAAACATCCACACACCGCCCCAAACCTGACCCTCAACGCTGCACACACACAGCCCCCAGTCTGACCCTCATCACCGACCACACACCACCCCCAGCATAACCCTCACTGTCATCCACAAACCGCCCCCAGCCTGACCCTCACCGTTATCCACACACCGCTCCCTGCCAGACCCTCAACTCTGCACACACACACACACCGCCCCCAGCCTAACCATCACCACCGTCCAACTCTGCACCCATTCTGACCCACGCCACCGTCTGCACACCGCCCCTAGCCTTGCCCTCATCGCCATCCACACACCGCCCTCAGCATGGCACTCACCGCCGTTCACACACCGTCCCCCGCCAGACCTGACCAATATACACACACAGCACGAGCCTGACCCTCACCACCGTCCACACACCACCCCCAAACTGATTCTCACAACCATCCACACACCGCCCCAAACCTGACCCTCAATGCTGCACACACACACAGCCCCCAGCCTGACCCTCATCACTGACCACACACCACCCCCAGCATAACCATCACCACCGTCCAACTCTGCACCCATTCTGACCCACACCGCCATCTGCACACCGCCCCTAGCCTTGCCCACACTGCCATCCACACACCGCCCTCAGCATGGCACTCACCGCCGTCCACTCACTGCCCCCAGCCTGACCCTCACCGCTGTTCACAAACAGCCTCCAAACCTGAGCCTCAACGCTGCCCACACACAGCCACCAGCCTGACCCTCACTGCTGTCCACACACCACCCCCAGCCTGACCCACATCACCAACCACACACCACCCCCAGCCCAACCCTCACCTTCATCTACACACCGCCCCCAGCCAGACCCTCACCGCCGTCCACACACCGCTCCCAGCCTGACACTCACTGCCATTCACACAACGCCCCCAACCTGACCATCACCCCCGTCCAGGTACCGCCTACAGCCAGACCCTCACCGCTGTCCAAACACCTTCACCAGCTTGACACTCACCGCTGTCCACTCACCGCCCCCAGCATGACCCTCACTGCCATCCACACACCACCTCCAGTCTGACCCTCACTGCAGTCCACACACTGCTCCCAGTATGACTCTTACCGCCATCCACACACCGCCCCCAGCGTGACCCTCACTGCCATCAAAACACCGCACCCAGCTTGATCCTCACCACCGTCCACACACCGCAGCCAGCCTGATCCTCACCGTCATCCACACACTATCACCAGCCTGATCCTCACTGCCGTCCACACATCCTCCCAGGCCTGACACTCACCGATGCCCACTCACCGCCCATAACCGGACGCTCACTGCCATTCACACACCGCCCCCAGCCTGATCCACTTTGCCGTCGAAACACCCCAGCTAACCAGATCCTCACCACCTTCCAACATCGCCCCCAGCCTGACCCTCACCGCCGTCCACGCATCGTCACCAGCCTGATCCTCACCAACGCCCACTTACCACCCCCAGTCTGAACCTCGCCAACGCCCACTCACTGCCACCCAGCCTGACCCTCACTGCCATCCACACAACGCCCCCAGCCTGAACCTCACTGCCATCAACTCACCGCCCACAACCTGACCTTCACTGTTGTCCAAACAACTTCACCAGCTTTACACTCACCGCCATTCACACACCGCCCCCATCCTGACCCCAACCGCCATGCACATACTGCCCCCAGCTTGACCCTCTCCTCCGTCCACTCACCGCCCCCTGCCTGACCTTCACCGCCATCCACACACCAGCCCAATCCTGACCCTCATCACCGTCCCCACACCGCCCCAGCCTGACTCTCATCATCGTCCAAATCTGCATCCAGCCTGACCCTCACAAACATTCAATACCGACCCTAGCCTGTCCCTCACTGCCATCCACACAGCACACCCAGCCTGACTCTCACCACCGTTCACACACCGCCCCCAGACTGACCCCCACTGCTGTTCACACACCATCGCCAGCCTGACCCTCACCACCGTCCACACACAACACCCAGCCTGACCTTCACCACCATCTGCACAACACATACAGATTGACCCCCACCGCCATTCACACACCATCCCCAGCCTGAACCTTACCACCATTCACAAACTGCTCCATCCTGACCCCCACCGCCGTGCACATACTGCACCCAGCTTGACCCTCTCCGCCATCCGCTCACCGCCCCCAGCCTGACACTTAGAGCCATCCACACACCGCTCCCAGCCAGACCATCAACGCTGCCCACACACCGCCTGCACCCTGACCCTCACCGTCATTCACACACTGCCCCTAGCCGGGCCCTCACCGCTGTCCACACACCGTCCCCAGCCAGACCCTCATCACCAACCACACACCACCCCCAGCCTGACCCTGACCTCCATCCACACAACGCTCCCTGCCAGACCCTCAACTCTGCACACACACACCGCCCCCAGACTAACCCTCACTGTCCTCCACTCACTGCCCCCAGCCTGAACCTCAACGCTGCCCACACACCTCCCCTAGCCTGGCCTCACCGCCGTCTACACACCATCCCAGCGTGACCCTCACCACTGTCCACACACCGTCCATAGACTGACCCCCACCACCGTTCACACACCGAACCCAAGACTGACTCTCACCACAGTCCACACACCATCCCCAAACTGACTCTCACTGCCATCCACACACCGCCCCAAACCTGACCCTCAATGCTGCCCACACACCGCCCCCAGCCTGACCCTCAACTCTGCACACACACACACACCGCCCCCAGCCTAACCCTCACCGTCATCCACACACCACCCCAAGCCTGACCCTCAATGCTGCCCAACACCAACCCCAGACTAACTTTCACCGTCATCCACACACTGCCCCCAGCCTGAATCTCACCGCTGCCCACACACCGCCCCTAGCCTGGCCCCTAGCCTGGCCCTCACCACCGTCCTCAGCCTGACCATCACCGCTGCCCACACACCGCCCCTAGCCTGGCCCTCGCCGCCGTCCACACAATATCCCCAGCCTGACCCTCACCGCCGTCCACACACCGCCCCTAGACTGACCCCCACCACCATTCACACACTGCCCCAAGATTGACCCTCACCATCGTCCACACACCACTCCCAACCTGACTCTCACTGCCATCCACGCATCGCCTCAAACCTAACCCTCAATGCTGCACACACACACCGCCCCCAGCTTGACCCTCACCACCGTCCAACTCTTCACCCATTCAGACCCACACCGCCGTCTACACACCGCCCCTAGCCTTACCCTCACTGCCATCCACACACCGCCCTCAGCATGGCACTCACTGCCATTCACACACCGCCCCCAGCCTGACCCTAACCACTGTCCACACACAGCCCGAGCCTGACCCTCACCACCATCCACAGACCGCCCTTAGCCTGGCCCTCACTGCCGTCGTCACACAGCCCCCAACCTGACCCTCACCGCCGTCTACAAACAGCCTGCAAACCTGACCCTCAACGCAGCCCACACACAGCCACCAGCCTGACCCTCATCAACGACCACACATCATCCCCAGCCTAACCCTCACCGTCATCCACACACCGCCCCCAGCCTGACCCTCAATGCTGCCCACACACCACCCCTAGCCTAACACTCACCGTTATCCACACACAGTCTCCAGATTGACCCTCATCACCGACCACACACCACCCCCAGCCTGACCCTCACTGCCATCCACACACCGCTCCCTGCCAGACCCTCAACTCTGCACACACACACCGCCCCAAGCACGACCCTCAAAGCTGCGCACACATCACCCCCAGCCTAACCCTCACCGTCATCCACACACCGCTCCCAGCTTGACCCTCAACGCAGCCCACACACCGCCCCTAGCCTGGCCCTCACCACCGTCCACACACTGCCCTCCGCCTGACCCTCACCGCTGCCCACACACCGCCCGAAGCCTGGCCCTCGCCGCTGTCCATACAACGTCCCCAGCCTGACCCTCACCGCCGTCCACAGACCGCCCTTAGCCTGGCTCTCATCACCGACCACACACCCCCCCCAGCCTAACCCTCACTGTCATCCACACACCGCCCCCAGCCTGACCCTCAACGCTGCCCACACACCACCCCCAGCCTAACCCTCACCGTTATCCACACACCGCCCCCAGTTTGACCCTCATCACTGAGCACACACCACCCCCAGCCTGACCCTCACTGCCATCCACACACCGCTCCCTGCCAGACCCTCAACTCTGCACACACACACTGCCCCCAGCCTAACCCTCACCATCATCCATACACCGCCCCAAACCTGACCCTCATGGTTGCCCATACACCGCCCCCAGCCTAACCCTCACCGTCATCCACACACTGCCCCTAGCCTGACCCTCAATGCTGCTCACACACCGCCCTAGTCTGGCCCTCACCGCCGTCCACACACCGTCCTCAACCTGACCCTTACCGCTGCCCACACACCACCCCTAGTCTGGGCCCACCGCCGTCCACGCAACGTCCCCAGCCTGACCCTCACCGCCATCCACATACCTTCCCTAGACTGACCCCCACCACCTTTCACACACTGCCCCAAGACTGACCCTCACCACCGTCCACACACCACTCCCAACCTGACTCTCACTGCCATCCACACACTGCCCCAAACCTGACCCTCCATACTGCCCGCACACCGACACCAGCCTGACCATCACCACCGTCCAACTCTGCACTCATTCTGACCCACACCGCCGTCTGCACGCGGCAACTAGCCTTGCCATCAGCGCCATCCACACACCGACCCCAGCGTGGCACTCACCGCCGTCAACACACCACCCCCAGCCTGACCCTCACCACTGTCCACACACAGCCCTAGCCTGACCCTCACCACCATCCACACACCGCCGTTAGCCTGGCCTTCACTGCCGTCCACACACCACCCCCAAACTGACCCTCACCACCGTCCACAAACAGCATGCAAACCTGACCCTCAACGCAGCCCACACACAGCCACCAGCCTGACCCTCATCACCGTCCATACACCGCCCCCAGCCTGACCCTCATCACCGACCACACACCACCCCCAGCCTAACCCTCACCATCATCCACACACCGCCCCCAGCCTGACCCTCAACGCTGCCCACACACCACCCCCAGCCTAACCCTCACCGTTATCCACACACCGCCCCCAGCCTGACCCTCAACACTGCCCACACACCGCTCCTAGCCTGGGCCTCAACGCCTTCCACACACCGTCCCCAGCCTGACCCTCACCACCGTCCACACACCACCCCTAGACTGACGCCCACCACCGTTCACACACTGCCCCCAAACTGACCCTCACCACCGTCCACACACCACCCCCAAACTGACTCTCACTGCCATCCACACACCGCCCTAAATCTGACCCTCAATGCTGCCCACACACCGACCCAGCCTGACCCTCACCACCGTCCAAATCTGCACCCATTCTGACCTACACCGCCCCCAGCCTTGCCCTCACCACCATCCACACACCGCCCCCAGCATGGCATTCACCGCCGTCCACACACTGCCCCCAGCCTGACCCTCACCACTGTCCACACACAGCCCTAGCCTGACCCTCACCACCATCCACACACCGCCCTTAGCCTGGCCCTCACTGCCTCCACACACAGCCCACATCCTGACCCTCACCGCTGTTCACACTCAGCCTCCAAACCTGACCCTCAACGCTGCCCACACACCCAGCCTGACCTTCAACGCCGTCCACACACCACCCACAGCCTGACCCTCATCACCGACCACACACCACCCGTAGCCGGACCCTCACCACCATCCACACACTGCTCCCAACCTGACTCTCACCGTCATCCACACATCACCCCCAGCCTGACCCTCACTGCCGTTTACACACCGCCCCCATCCTGACCCTCACCACCGTCCACACACCACTCCCAGTCTGACTCGCATTGCCATCCACACACTGCCCCCAACCTGACCCTCACCACCATCCGCTCACCGCACCGAGCCTGGCGCTTACCGCCATCCACACACCGCTCCCAGCCAGACCATCAACACTGCCCACAACCCCCCCGCACCCTGACCCTCACCGCCATGCACACTCGGCCCCCAGCCTGACCTCAACGCTACCCACACACTGCCCCTAGCCTGGCCCTCACCGCCGTCTACACACCGTCCCCAGCCTGACCCTCATCACCGACCACACATCACCCCCAGCCTGACCCTCACCACCATCCACACACCGCTCCCTGCCAGACCCTCAACTCTGCACACACACACCGCCCCAGTCTCAACCTCACTACCGTCCAACTCTGCACCCATTCTGACCCACACAACCGTCTGCACACCGCCCCTAGCCTGGCCCTCACCGCCATCCACACACCGCCCTCAGCATGGCACTCACCGTCGTTCACACATCCCCCCAGCCTGACCCTCACCAATGTCCACACACTGCCCTTAGCCTGGCCCTCACTGCCGTCCACACACCGCCCCCAGCCTGACCCTCACTGCTGTCCACAAACAGCCTCCAAACCTGACCCTCAGCACTGCCCACACACCGCCCCCAGCCTGACCCTCATCGTCGACCACACACCACCCCCAGCCTAACCCTCACCGCCATCCACACACCGCCTCCAGCCTGACCCTCAATGCCGTGCACATACTGCCCCCAGCTTGACCCCCTCTGCCGTCCACTCACCACCACCAGCCTGACCCTCACAACCGTCCACACATCGTCGTCTGCTTGATTCTCACTGCCATCCACTCACCGGTCCCAGCCTGATCCTCACCGCCATCCACACACCATCCCCAGTCTGACCCTCACCGTCCTCCAACACCGCCCCCAGCTTGACACTCACTGACGCCCACTAACTGCCCCCAGCCTGACACTCACCACAGTGTACACACCACCCACAGCCTGACCCTCAATGCCGTCCACAAACCGTCCCCAGCCAGATCCTCACCGGCGTCCACACTTCAACCCCAGTCTGACCCCCACCGCCCTCAACACACCGCCCCCAGCCTGACCCTCTCCGCAATTCACAACTGCCCACAGCCTGACACCCAACACCGTCCAAATCTGCATCCAGCCTGACCCTCACAACCATTCAATACCGCCCCAGCCTGTCCCTCACTGCTATCCACACACCACACCCAGCGTGACACTCACCGCCATCCACACACCGCCCCCAGATTGACCCACACCGCTGTTCATACACCATCGCCAGCCTGACCCTCACCACTCTCCACACACTACACCTAGCCTGACCCTCATCACAGTCCCCACACCGTCCCAATCCTGACCCGCACTGACATTCCCACTCCACCCCCATCCTGATCCCCAACGCCATGCACATACTGCCCTCAGCTTAACCCCCTCCGCCGTCCACTCACCACTAACAGCCTGACCCTCACTACAGTCCACACATCGTCGCCTGCTTGATTCCCTCTGCCATCCACTCACCATCCCCAGCCTGACCCTCACCGCCCTCCAACACCGCCCCCAGCTTGAACCTCACTGACGCCCACTAACTGCTCCCCAGCCTGATCCTCACCGCAGTGCACACACCAACTCCAGCCTGATCCTCAATGCTGTCCACACACCATTGACAGCCTGGTCCTCACTGCTGTCCACACACTGCCATCAGCCTGACCCTCTCCATAGTGCACCCACCACCCCCAGTCTGACCCTCAGTGCCGTCTACACACCGTCCAAAGCCAGATCCTCATGCCGTCCACACCCCAAACCCAGTCTGACCCCCACTGCCATTCACATACCACCCCCATTCTGACCCCCACCGCTATGCACACAATGCCCCCAGCCTGACCCTCACCGCCGTCCACACACAGCCCCCAGCCTGATCCTTACCGCTGTCCACACACCATCAACAGGCTGATCCTCACTGCTGTCACCACACTCTCCCCAGCCTGACCCTCACAGCCATCCACACCCCTCCCCCAGCATTGACCCTCACCGCCCTCCACACACCGCCCCCAGCCTGACCCTCTCCGCAATTCACAACTGCCCCGAGCCTGACACCCAACACCGTCCAAATCTGCATCCAGCCTGACCCTCACAACCATTCAATACCGCCCCTATCCTGTCCACTCACCACACCCAGCGTGAGTCTCACCGCCGTCCACACACCGCCTCCAGACTGACCCCCACCCCGTTCACACACCATCGCCAGCCTGACCCTCACCACTCTCCACACAACACACCCAGCCTGACCCTCATCACTGTCCACACACCACACCCAGAATGACCCCCACCGCCATTCACACACCATCCCCAACCTGACCCTCATCGCGGTCCAACACCACACGCAGCCTGACCCCCACCGACGCCCACTCACTGCCCCCAGCCTGACCCTCCCAGCCATCCACACACCGCCCTCAGCCTGACCCTCACCGTAGTGTGCATACCACCCCCAGCTTGACCCTTAGCGCCGTCCACACACCGTCCCAAGCCAGATCCTCACCGCCGTACACACCCCATACCCAGCCTGACCTCCACTGCCATTCACATACCGCCTCCATCCTGACTCCCAGCGCCATTCACATTCCACCCCCATCCTTACCCCCACCGCCGCGCACACAACGCCCCCAGCCTGGCACTCACCGCTGTCCAACACCACCACTGCATGACCATCACTGCACCTCCACACATTGCCCCCAGCCTGTCCCGCAACACCGTCCAAAACTGCACCCTGCCTGACCCTCATAACCATTCTATACCACCCCTAGCCTGTCCCTCACTGCAGTCCACACACCACACCCAGCCTTACTCTCATGGTCGTCCATACACCGCACCCAGACTGACCCCACCGCCGTCCACAGACCGTCCCCAGACTGACCCTCACTGCCGAACTCACACTGCCATCAGCCTGACCCTCACCACCATCCACAGAGCACCCTCAGCCTGACCCTCACTGAAGCACTCTCACCGCCCCCAGCCTGGACCACGCCGCCATCCATATACCGCACATTGCATGACCCTCACTGCCATCCACACATCGGCGACAACCTGGCCCTCACTGCCATCCACACACCGCCCCCAATCCTGAACCTCACCGACGCACACTCATCACCTCCAGCCTGACCCTCACTGCCATCCACACACTGCCCTCAGCCTGATCCTCACTGCCATCCACACACCACTCCAAGCATGACCCTCACTGCGATCCAAACACTGCCTACAGCCTGACCCTCACCGCTATCCTCATACCGCCCCCAGCCTGACCCTCACCGCCATCCACACACTGCCCACAGCATGACCTTCATCACAGTCCACACACCGCCCCAAACCTGATCCTCACTGCAGTCCACACGTCGCCCCCAGCCTGACCCTCACCGCCATCCACACACCACCCCCCAAGAATGACCCTCACCACCATCCAATTACCGCCCCCAGTCTGGCCCTCACCGCTATCCACACACCATCCACAGCCTGAACCTCACCGCCGTACACACACTGCCCCAAGCCTGACCCTCACCACCATCCAAACGCTGTCACAAGACTGAACCTCACCACCGCCGACTCACCGCCCCAAAACATCCCTCAACGCCATCCACTTACAGCCCCCAACCTGACCCTCACCGCCATCCACACACCGTCGCCAGCCTGATCCTCACCGTCATCCTCTCACTGCCCCAGCCTGACCCTCACTGCCATGCACACACCGCCCCCAGCCTGACCCTCACTGCCGTCTACACACTGCCCCAGCCTGACCCTCACCGCCATCCATTTACCGCCCCCAGCCTGACCCTCACTGCCATCCACACACCGCACACAGCGTGAACATCACAGCTGTACACACACCAACCCTAGCCTGACCCTCACTGCCATCCACACACCACACCCAGCCTGACTCTCACCGCCGTTCACACACCGCCCCCAGACTGACCCCCACTGCTGTTCACACACCATCGCCAGCCTGACCCTCACCACTATCCACACACAAAACCCAGCCTGACCTTCACCACCGTCTGCACAACACACACAGATTGACCCCCACTGCCGTTCACACACCATCCTCAGCCTGAATCTTACCACCATTCACAAACCACCCCATCCTGACCCCCACCGCCGTGCACATACTGCACCCAGCTTGACCCTCTCCGCCATTCACTCACCGCCCCCCGCCTGACTCACACCACCATCCTCACACCAGCCTGAGAATGACCCTCATCACCGTCCCCACACCGCCTCAGCCTGACCCTCATGACCGTCCCAATCCTGACCCGCACCGCCATTCACACACCGCCCCCATCCTGACCCCCAACGCAGTGCACATACTGCCCCCAGCATGACCCCTTCCGCCGTCCACTCACCACCACCAGCCTGACCCTCACAACCGTCCACACATTGTCGCCTGCTTGATTCTCACTGCCATCCACTCACCGGTCCCAGCCTGATCCTCACCGCCATCCACACACCATCCCCAGTCTGACCCTCACCGCCCTCCAACACCGCCCCCAGCTTGACCCTCACCGATGCCCACTCACTGCCCCCAGCCTGACCCTCACCGCAGTGTACACACCACCCACAGCCTGACCCTCACTGCCGTCCACAAACCGTCCCCAGCCAGATCCTCACCACCGTCCACACCTCAACCCCAGTCTGACCCCCACTGCCATTCACATCCTGCCCCCATCCTGACCCCCACCGCTGTGCACACAATGCCCCCAGCCTGGCCCTCACCGCCGTCCATGCACAGCGCCCAGCCTGACCCTCACCGCTGTCCACACACCATCAACAGTCTGATCCTCACTGCTGTCACCACACTCTCCCCAGCCTGACCCTCACTGCCATCCACTCACCTCCCCCAGTCTGACCCTCACCGCCCTCAACACACCGCCCCCAGCCTGACCCTCTCCGCAATTCACAACTTCCCCCAGCCTGACACCCAACACCGTCCTAATCTACATCCAGCCTGACCCAAACAACTATTCAATCCCACCCCTAGCCTGTCCCTCATGCTATCCACACACCACACCCAGCGTGACACTCACCGCCATCCACACACCACCCACAGACTGACCCCCACCGCCGTTCATACACCATCGCCAGCCTGACCCTCTCCACTCTCCACACACCACACCCAGCCTGACCCTCTTCACCGTCCCCCGACCGTCCCAATCCTGACCCGCACTGCCATTCCCACACCGCCCCCATCCTGACCCCCAACGCCATGCACATACTGCCCTCAGCTTGACCCCGTCCGCCGTCCACTCACCACCACCAGCCTGACCCTCACTACAGTCCACACATCGTCGCCTGCTTGATTCCCTCTGCCATCCACTCACATGCCCCAGCATGATCCTCACCGCCAGTCACACACCATCCCCAGCCTGACCCTCACCGCCCTCCAACACCGCCCCCAGCTTGACCCTCACTGACGCCCACTAACTGCCCCCAGCTTGACCCTCACCGCAGTGCACACACCACCCCCAGAATGACCCTCAATGCTGTCCACACACCATTGACAGCCTGGTCCTCACTGCTGTCCACACACTGCCATCAGCCTGACCCTCTCCATAGTGCAACCACCACCCCCAGTCTGACCCTCAGTGCCATCTACACACCGTCCCCAGCCAGATCCTCACCACCGTCCACACCTCAACCCCAGTCTGACCCCCACTGCCATTCACATACCGCCCCCATCCTGATCCCACCGCTGTGCACACAATGCCCCCAGCCTGACCCTCACCGCCGTCCACACACAGCCCCTAGCCTGATCCTCACTGCTGTCCACACACCATCAACAGGCTGATCCTCACTGCTGTCACCACACTCTCCCCAGCCTGACCCTCACCGCCATCCACACCCCTCCCCCAGCCTGACCCTCACCGCCCTCCACACACCGCCCCCAGCCTGACCCTCTCCGCAATTCACAACTGCCCCGAGCCTGACACCCAACACCGTCCAAATCTGCATCCAGCCTGACCCTCACAACCATTCAATACCGCCCCTATCCTGTCCCTCACTGCTAGCCACACACCACATCCAGCGTGATTCTCACCGCCGTTCACACACCGCCTCCAGACTGACCACCACCACCGGTCACACACCATCGCCAGCCTGACCCTCACCACTCTCCACACACCACACCCAGCCTGACCCTCATCACTGTCCACACACCACACCCAGAATGACCCCCACTGCCATTCACACACCATCCCCAACCTGACCCTCATCGCGGTCCAACACCACCCCCAGCCTGACCCCCACCGACGCCCACTCACTGCCCCCAGCCTGACCCTCCCAGCCATCCACATACCGCCCTCTGCCTGACCCTCACCGTAGTGCGCATACCACCCCCAGCTTGACCCTCAGCGCTGTCCACACACCGTCCCAAGCCAGATCCTCACCGCCATACACATCTTGTACCCAGCCTGACCTCCACTGCCATTCACATACCCCCTCCATCCTGACTCCCATCGCCATTCACATTCCACCCCCATCCTTACCCCCACCGCCGTGCACACAACGCCCCCAGCCTGGCCCTCACCGCTGTCCAACACCACCACTGCATGACCATCACTGCACCTCCACACACTGCTCCCAGCCTGTCCCGCAACACCATCCAAAACTGCACCCTGCCTGACCCTCACAACCATTATACCACCCCTAGCCTGTCCCTCACTGCAGTCCACACACCACACCCAGCCTGACTCTCATGGTCGTCCATACACCGCACCCAGACTGAGCCCCACCGCCATCCACA
The DNA here is from genome assembly GCF_037043375.1 of Chiloscyllium plagiosum. Lineage (NCBI taxonomy): Eukaryota > Metazoa > Chordata > Chondrichthyes > Orectolobiformes > Hemiscylliidae > Chiloscyllium > Chiloscyllium plagiosum. The sequence continues at coordinate 115,644,337 of NW_028270147.1, forward strand.
CACCGTCCCCAGACTGACCCTCACTGCCGAACTCACACTGCCATCAGCCTGACCCTCACCACCATCCACAGAGCACCCTCAGCCTGACCCTCACTGAAGCACTCTCACCGCCCCCAGCCTGGACCTCGCCACCATCCATATACCGCACATTGCAAGACCCTCACTGCCATCCACACATCGGTGACAACCTGGCCCTCACTGCCATCCACACACCGCCCCAACCCTGACCCTCACTGGCGCACAGTCATCACCCCCAGCCTGACCCTCACTGCCATCCACACACTGCCCTCAGCCTGACCCTCACTGCCATCCACACACCACTCCAAGCATGACTCTCACTGCGATCCAAACACTGCCCACAGCCTGACCCTCACCGCTATCCTCACACCGCCCCCAGCCTGACCCTTACCGCCAGCAACTTACAGCCCCCAGCCTGACCCTCACCGCCATCCACACACCACCCCCAGCCTGAACATCCTCGCTGTAGACACACCATCGTCAGCTTGATCCTCATCGCCATCCTCTTACCGCCCACAGCCTGACCCTTACCGCCATCCACATAATGCCCTCAGCCTGTCCTTCACCACTAACCACACACCACCCCCAGCCTGACCCTGACGGCCGACTACACACTACCCTCAGCCTGACCCTCACTGCCATCCACACACTGCCCACAGCATGACCCTCATCGCAATCCGCACACCGCCCCCAATCTGATCCTCACTGCTGTCCACACGTCGCACCCAGCCTGACCCTCACCGCCATCCTCACATCATCCCCCCAGACTGACCCTCATCACCATCCACTAACCGCCCCCAATCTGGCCCTCACCGCCATCCACACACCACCCCCCAAGACTGACCCTCACCACCATCCAATTACCGCACCCAATCTACCCCTCACCGCTATCCACACACCATCCACAGCCTGAACCTCACTGCCGTACACACACTGCCCCCAGCCTGACCCTCACCACCATCCAAACACCGTCACCAGACTGAACCTCACCACTGCCGACTCACCGCCCCAATACATCCCTCAACGCCATCTACTTACAGCCCCCAACCTGACCCTCACCGCCATCCACACACCGTCGCCAGCCTGATCCTCACCGTCATCCTCTCACTGCCCCAGCCTGACCCTCACCGCCATCCACAAACCGCCCCCAGCCTGACCCTCACCGCCATGCACACACCGCCCCCAGCCTGACCCTCACTGCCATCTACACACTGCCCCAGCCTGACCCTCACCGTCATCTATTTACCGCCCCCAGCCTGACCCTCACTGCCATCCACACACCGCACACAGCGTGAACATCACCGCTGTACACACACCGACCCCAGCCTGACCCTCACTGCCATCCACACATCACCCCCAGCCTGACCCTCAATGCCTTCTACACACCGCCCCCAACAGGACCCTCACCACCATCGACGCAGCACCCACAGCCTGATCCTCACCGCCGTCCACACACCGCCCACAGCCTGAACCTCAATGCCGGCCATTCGTTGCCCAAAACCTGACCCTCACCACCATCCACATACTACCCACGGCCTGAACTTCACTGCTGCCCAATCACCGCACCCAGCCTGACCCTCCCCACTATTGACACACCGCCACAGCCTGAACGTCACCGCTGTCCAGACACTGGCACCAGACTGACCCTCACCACCATCCACACACCAGCACCAGCCTGACCCTCTCCGCAGTCCACACACAGTCCTCACCGATGCCCACTCACCACCCCCAGCCTCACTGTCACCGCAGTCCACACACCGCCCCCAGCCTTATCCTCACTGATGTCCACACGTCGCCCACAGCCTGAATCTCACCGCCATCCTCATAGCGACCCCCTGACCCCAGCCTTACCCTCACCACTATCCGCTTACTACTCCCCGCCTGATCCTCATCACCATCCACAGACCATAGCCTGAACTACACCGCAGTCCACACACTGCCCCCAGCCTGATCCTCACTGCTGTCCACACGTCTCCCCCAGCCTGACCCTCACCACCATCCGCTTACCGCTCCCAGCATGACCCTCACCGCCATCCATTTACCTCCCTCAGCCTGACCCTCACCGCAGTCCACACACCGCCCCAACCTGATCCTCACCGCCGACCACACACCAACCTCTGCCTGACCCTTATCTCCATCCACACACTGCCCCCAGTCTGACCCACACCAACGCCCACTCACCGTCCCCAGCCTGACCCTCATTGCCATCCCAACACCCCGCCGCCTGACCTTCACCGCCATCCATACACTGCCACAGTCTGATCCCCACCACCATTCAAACACCGGCCCCTGCCTGAACTTCACCGCCATCCACACACTGCCGCAGTCTGATCCCCACCACCATCCACACACCGTCCCCACCCTGACCCTCACCGCCATCCACACACCACCCCCAGCCTGACCCTCACCGATGCCCACTCACTGCCCCCAGCCTGAACCTCACTGCAGTCCACACACCGGGCCAGCCTGATCTTCACTGCCGTCCACACACCACCCTCAGCCTGACCCTCACTGCCATTACCACACTGCCACCAGCCTGACCCACACCAATGCCCACTCATCGCCTACAGCCTGACCCTCACTGCCATCCACACACCGCCACTGCCTGATCCTCACCACGGCCCACACACCATCCCCAGCCTGTCCCTCACCGTCATCCACACACCGCCCCCAGCCTGATCCTCACTGCTGTCCACACGTTGCCCCCAGCCTGGTCCTCACGGCTGTCCACACGTCGCCCCCAGCCTGACCTTGACTGCTGTCCACACGTCCCCCCCAGCCTGACCCTCACCACCATCTTCACACCGCCACCAGTCAGACTCTCACCACCATCCACTTACAGCGCCTAGCCTGCCCCTCACGCCATCCACACACCACCCACAGCCCGAAACTTACCGTGTCCACACATTGCCCCCAGCAACTCACTACCGGCCACTCACAGCCCCCAGCCGGACCCTCACCGCCATCAACTTACAGCCCCCAGCCTGACCCTCACCGCCAACCACACACCACCCTCAGCCTGAACATCCTCGCTGTAGACACACCGTCGCCAGCTTGATCCTCACCGCCATCCTCTTACCGCCCACAGCCTTACCCTCACCGCCATCCACATAATGGCCTCAGCCTGTCCTTCACCGCCATCCACACACCACCCCCAGCCTGACCCTCACGGCCGACTACACACTACCCTCAGCCTGACCCTCACTGCCATCCACACACTGCCCACAGCATGACCCTCATCGCAATCTGCACACCGCCCCCAACCTGACCCTCACCGCCATCCTCACATCATCCCCCCAGACTGACCCTCATCACCATCCACTTACCGCCCCCAATCTGGCCCTCACCGCCATCCACACACCACCCACAGCCTGAACCTCACCGCCGTACACACACTGTCCCCAGACTGACCCTCACCACCATCCAAACACCGTCACCAGACTGAACCTCACCACCGCCGACTCACCGCCCCAATACATCCCTCACCGCCATCCACTTACAGCCCCCAACCTGACCCTCACCACCATCCACACACCACTCCCAGCCTGACCCTCCTTGCCATCCACTCACCGTCGCCAGCCTGATCCTCACCGTCATCCTCTCACTGCCCCAGCCTGACACTCACTGCCATCCACAACCCGGCCCCAGCCTGACCTTCACCGCCATTCACACACCGCCCCCAGCCTGACCCTCACTGCCGTCTACACACTGCCCCAGCCTGACCCTCACCGCCATCCATTTACCGCCCCCAGCCTGACCCTCACTGCCATCCACACACCGCACATAGTGTGAACATCACCGCTGTCCATACACCGACCCTAGCCTGACCCTCACTGCCATCCACACACCGCCCACAGCCTGACCCTCACTGCCTTCTATCCATAACCCCGGCCTGACCCTCACCCCCATCTATTTTTCACCCCCAGCATGACCCTTACCGCCATCGACACACCACCCACAACCTTAACCTCATTGCTGTCCACACACTGCCCACAGCCTGATCCTCACCGCCTTCCACACACCACCCACAGCCTGAACCTCAACACCGGCCACTCATTGCCCCCGACCTGACCCTCACCGCCATCCACTTACAGCCTCCAGCCTGACCCTCACCGCCATCCACAGACTACCCACAGCCTGAACTTCACTGCTGCCCAATAATTGCACCGAGCCTCACCCTCCCCACTATTGACACACCGCCCGAACTTCACTGCTGTCCAGACACTGGCACCAGCCTGACCCTCACCACCGTCCACACACCGGCAGCAGTCTGACCATCTCCGCAGTCCACACACAGCACCCAGCCAGACCCTCACCGATGCCCACTCACCGCCCCCAGCCTCACTGTCCCCGCAGTCCACACACCCGCACCCAACCTGACCCTCACTGCTGTCCACACGTCGACCTCAGTCTGAACCTCACCGCCACCCTCATACCTACCCCCTGACCCCAGCCTTACCCTCACCACTATCCGCTTACAACTACCAGCCTGACCCTCACCGCCATCCACACCCCACCCACAGCCTGAACCTCACCGCAGTCCACACACTGCCCCCAGCCTGATCCTCACTGCTGTCCACACGTCGCCCCCAGCCTGACCTTCACCACCATCCACTTACCGCTCCCAGCCTGACCCTCGCCGCCATCCATTTACCTCCCTCAGCCTGACCCTCACCGCAGTCCACACACTGCCCCAGCCTGATCCTCACCGCAGACCACACACCAACCTCTGCCTGACCCTCATCTCCATCCACACACTACCCCCAGTCTGACCTTCACCGTCATGCACACACTGCCACAGTCTGATCCCCACCACTATCCACACACCTTCCCCAGACTGACCCTCACAGCCATCCACACACCACCCCCAGCCTGACCCTCACCGATGCCCACTCACTGCTCCCTGCCTGATCCTCACCGACGGCCACACACTGACCCAGCCTGATCCTCACCACCATCCACACACCATTCTCAGCCGTGAGCCTCAATGCCATTACCACACTGGCGCCAGCCTGACCCACACCAACACCCACTTACCACCTACAGCCTGACCCTCACTCCCAACCACACACCGCCACTGCCCAATCCACACCACGGCCCACACACCATCCCCAGCATGACCCTCACCGTCATCCACACACCGCCCCCAGCCTGACCCTCACCGCAGTCCACACACCGCCACCAGCCTGATCCTCACTGCTGTCCACACGTCGACCCCAGCCTGACCCACACCACCATCTTCACACCGCCACCAGCCAGACTCTCATCACCATCCACTTACAGCGCCCAGCCTGCCCCTCACTGCCATTCATACACCACCAACAGCCTGAACCTTACCGCGTCCACACATCGCCCCCAGATTGAATCTCACTACCAGCCACTCACAGCCCCCAACCTGACCCTCACCGCCATCAACTTACAGCCCCCAGCCTGACCCTCACCACCATCCACACACCTCTCCGAGCCTGAACATCCTCGCCGTTGACACACCGTCGCCATCCCGACTCTCACCGCCATCCACATAATGCCCTCAGCTTGTCCTTCACCGCCATTCACACACCACACCCAACCTGACCCTCACCGCCGACTACACACTACCCTCAGCCTGACCCTCATTGCCATCCACACACTGCCCCCAGTCTGACCCACACCAACGCCTACTCATCGCCCCCAGCCTGACCCTCACAGCCGTCTACACACCGCCCACAGCCTGACCCTCGCTGCCATCCACACACCGCCACAGCCTGATCCTCACTACTGCCCACACACCATCTCCAGCATGACCCTCACTGTCATCCACACACCTCCCCCAGCCTGACCCTCACTGCGATCCACACACCGCCCCCAGCCTGAGACTCACTGCAGTCCACACACCGCACCCAGCCTGATCCTCACTGCTGTCCACACGTCGCCCCCAGCCTGACCCTCACCACCATCCTCACATCGCAACCAACCTGAGCCTCACCACCATTCACTTACCGTGCCCAGCCTGACCTGCACCGCCATCTACACACGCCCCACAGTCAGAACATCACCACCATCCACATGCTGGCCCAGCCTAAACCTCACCACCGTCCACACACCGCCACAAGCCTGAACCTCACTACCGCCCACTCACCGCCCCCAACCTGACCATCACCGCCATCCACTTACAGCCCCCAGCCTGACGCTCATCACCATCCAATAACTGCCCCCAGCCTGACCCTCACTGCCATCCACACACCGCCCCCAACCTGACATTCAACGCTGCCCACACACCTTTCAAGCCTGACCCTCATCACCATCCATACACTGCCCCCAGTCTGACCATCTCCGCCGTCCACACAGCGTTGCCACACTGACCCTCACCGCCACCCAAACACTGCCCCCACCTGACCCTCACCGCAGTCCACAGCCCGCCCCTACCTGACCCTCACTGCCATCCACATACCACCCACAGCCTGACCATCACCGCAGTCCAGTCAGCACCCCCAGCCTGACCCTCACCACAGTACACACACCGCCCCCAGCCTCCCCATCGCCGCCATTCACACACCTTCACAGGCTTGACACTCACCGCCATCCATTCACCGCCCCCAGCCTGACGCTCACTGATGCCCACATACCACCCCAGCCCGACCCTCACAGCCATCCCCACACCACCTGCAGACTGACCCTCACTGCAGTGCACACATCGCCCCCAGCCTGACCTTTACCGCCATCTTCACACCGCCACCAACCTGAGCCTCAGCACCATTCACTTACCGCACCCGGCCTGACCCGCACCGCCATCCACACCCCCCCACAGTCTGAACCTTACCACCATCCACATGCTGCCCCCAGCCTAAACCTCACCACCGTCCGCACACCGCCACCAGCCTGAACCTCACCGCCCCCAAACTGACCATCACCGCCATCCACTTACAGCCCCCAGCCTGACCCTCACGCCGTCCACACACCTCCCCCAACCTGACAATCAACGCTGCACACACACAGCTCCAGTCTGACCCTCATCACCATCCACACTGCCCCCAGCCTGACCCTCACTGCCATCCACACACCGCCCCCAACCTGACAATCAATGCTGCACACACACAGAACCAGTCTGATCCTCATCACCATCACACTGCCCCCAGCCTGACCCTCACTGCCGTCCACAAACCGCCCCCAACTTGACATTCAACGCTGCCCACACACAGTTCAAGCCTGACCCTCATCACCATCCACACACTGCCCCCAGTCTGATCATCACCGCCGTCCACACAGTGTCGCCAGACGAACCCTCACCGCCACACACCCAATGCCCCCACCTGACCCTCACCACAGTCCACAGCCCGCCCCTACCTGACCCTCACTGCCATCCACATACCGTCCACAACCTGACCCTCACCGCAGTCCAGAGCCCGCCCCTACCTGACCCTCACCAGAGTACACACACCGCCCCAGCCTCCCCATCACCGCCATTCACACACTGTCGCCAGCCTGATCCTCACCACCATCCACACATCTTCACCAGCCTGATCCTCACTGCCGTCCACACACCCTCCCCAGCCTGACCCTCACCGACACCCACTCACTGCCCCCAGCCTGACCCTCACTGCCATCCACACACCACCCCCAGCCTGACCCTCACTGCCATCCACTCACCACCCACAACCTGACCCTCGCCGCTGTCCAAACACCTTCACCAGCTTGACACTCACCACCATTCACTCACCGCCCCCATCCTGTCCCCACCGACCTGCACATACTGCCCCCAGCTTGACCCTCTCCATCGTCCACCCACCGCCCCCAGCCGGACCTTCACCGCCATCCACACACCATCCCGAGCCTGACCCTCATCACCGTCCCCACACCGCCCCAGCCTGACACTCATCATCGTCCAAATCTGCATCCAGCCTGACCCTCACAACTATTAAATAATGACCCTAACCTGTCCCTCACTGCCATCCACACACCACACCCAGCCTGACTCTCACCGCCTTTCAACACACCGCCCACAGACTGACCCCCACTGCTGTTCACACACCATCGCCTGCTTGACCCTTACCACCGTCCACACACCACACGCAGCCTGACCTTCACCGCCGTCCACACACCGCACACAGATTGACCCCCACCGCCGTTCACACACCATCTCCAGTCTGAACCTCACCACCATTCACAAACCGCCCCATCCTGACGCCCACCGCCGTGCATATACTGAACCCAGCTTGACCCTCTCCGCCATCCTCTCACTGCCCCAGCCTGACCCTCACCACCATCCTCACACCAGCCCGAGCCTGATCCTCATCACTGTCACCACACCGCCCCAGCCTGACCCTCATCACCGTCCCCACACCGTCCCAATCCTGACACGCACCGCCATTCCCACACCACCCTCATCCTGACCCCCAATGCCATGCACATACTGCCAACAGCTTGACCCTCTCCACCATCCACTCACCAACCCCAGCCTGACCCTCACTACCGTCCACACACCGTCGCCAACTTGATCCTCACTGCCATCCACTCACCGGCCCCAGCCTGACCCTCACTGCCGTCCCCACAGCGCCCCCAGCCTGACCCTCACTGCCGTCCACATATTGCCCCCAGACTGACCCTCACCGATGTCCACGCACCATCCCCAGCCTAACCCTCACCGCCGGCCACACACCGTCGCCAGCCAGATCCTCACCGCTGTCCACACACTGCCATCAGCCTGACCCTCTCCGTAGTGCACACACCACCCCCATCCTGACCCTCAGCGCGGTCCACACACCGTCCCCAGCCAGATCCTCACCACTGTCCAAATCCCAACCCCAGTCTGACACCCACTGCCAATCACACACCGCTGCCATCCTGACCCCCACCACTGTTCACGTACAGCCCCCATCCTTACCCCCACCACTGCGCACATCCCCCCCAGCCTGACTCTCAGCGCTGTCCACACACAGCCCCCAGCCTGACCCTCACCGCTGTCCACACACGGTCAACAGTCTGATCCTCACTGCTGTCACAACACTCTCCCTAGCCTGACCCTCACCGCCATCCACACCCCTCCCCCAGCCTGACCCTCACCGCCATGCACACACCGCCCCCAGCCTGACACTCTCCGCAATCCACAACTGCCTCTAGCCTGACACACAACACCGTCCAAACCTGCATCTAGCCTGACCCTCAAAAACATTCAAAAACACCTCTAGCCTATCCCTCATTGCTATCCACACACCACACCCAGCGTGACTCTCACCGACGTCCACAGATCGCCCCCAGACTGATCCCCAACGCCGTTCACACACCATCACCAGCCTGACCCTCACCACTGTCCACACACCACGCCCAGACTGACCCCCACTGCTGTTCACACACCATCCCCAGCCTGACCCTCACCACCATTCACAAACCGCAACCACACTGAACCTCACCACCGCCCACTCACCGATCCCAATATGACCCTCACCGCCATCCACTTACAGCCCCCAGCCTGACCCTCACCGCCATCCAAACACCACCCCCAGCCTGACCGTCCTTGGCATCCAAACACCGTCGCCAGCCTGATCCTCACTGTCATCCTCTCACCGCACCCAGCCTGACACTTCCCGTCATCCACATACCGCCCTCTACCTGACCTTCACTGCCATCCAAAAACTGCCCCCAGCCTGACCGTCCCCACCATTAACTTACCGTCCACAGACTGAACCTCACCGCTGTGCAGGCACTGCCCCCAGCATGACCCTGACCGCCATCCAAACACCGCCCCCAGCCTGACCCACATTGCCGTCCACACATTACCCCAGCAGGACACTCAGCACCATCCAAACAACGCCCTCAGCCTAACCCTCACTGAAGCCCTCTCACCGCCCCCAGCCTGACCCTCACTGCCATCCACACACCGCCCCCAACCTGACATTCAACGCTGCCCACACACAGTTGAAGCCTGACCCTCATCACCATCCACACACTGCCCACAGACTGACCATCTCCGCCGTCCACACAGCGTTGCCACACTGACCCTCAGCGCCACCCAAACACTGCCCCCACCTGACCCTCACCGCAGTCCACAGCCCGCCCCTACCTGACCCTCACTGCCATCCACATACCACCACAGCCTGACCATCACCGCAGTCCAGTCAGCACCCCCAGCCTGACCCTCACCACAGTACACACACCGCCCCCAGCCTCCCCATCACCGCCATTAACACACCTTCACCAGCTTGACACTCACCGCCATCCATTCACCGCTCCCAGCCTGACGCTCACTGATGCCCACATACCACCCCAGCCCGACCCTCACAGCCATCCGCACACCACCTGCAGACTGACCCTCACTGCAGTCCACACATCGCCCCCAGCCTGACCCTTACCGCCATCTTCACACCGCCACCAACCTGAGCCTCAGCACCATTCACTTACCGCACCCGGCCTGACCCGCACCGCCATCCACACCCCCCCACAGTCTGAACCTTACCACCATCCACATGCTGCCCCAAGCCTAAACCTCACCACCGTCCACACACCGCCACCAGCCTGAACCTCACCGCCAGCCTCTCACCGCCCCCAACCTGACCATCACCACCATCCACTTACAGCCCCTAGCCTGACCCTCACGCCGTCCACACACCTCCCCCAACCTGACAATCAATGCTGCACACACACAGCTCCAATCTGACACTCATCACCATCCACACTGCCCCCAGCCTGACCCTCACTGCCATCCACACACCGCCACCAACCTGACAATCAACGCTGCACACACAGCTCCAGTCTGACCCTCATCACCATCCACACTGCCCCCAGCCTGACAATCAGTGCCATCCACACACCGCCCCCAACCTGACATTCAACGCTGCCCACACACAGTTCAAGTCTGACCCTCATCAACATCCATACTCTGCCCCCAGTCTGATCATCACCGCCGTCCACACAGTGTCGCCAGACTGACCCTCACCGCCGCACACACACTGCCCCCACCTGACCCTCACCGCAGTCCAGAGCCCGCCCCTACCTGACCCTCACTGCCATCCACATACCGCCCACAACCTGACCCTCACCGCAGTCCAGTCAGCGCCCCCAGCCTGACCCTCACCACAGTACACACACCGCCCCAGCCTCCCCATCACCGCCATTCACACACCGCCGCCAGCCTGATCCTCACCACCATCCACACATCTTCACCAGCCTGATCCTCACTGCCGTCCACACACCCTCCCCAGCCTGACCCTCACCGACACCCAATCACCACCCCCAGTCTGACCCTCACCAACGCCCACTCACTGCCCCCAGCCTGACCCTCACTGCTATCCACACACCACCCCCAGCCTGACCCTCACTGCCATCCACTCACCGCCCACAACCTGACCCTCGCTGCTGTCCAAACACCTTCGCCAGCTTGACACTCACCACCATTCACTCACCGCCCCCATCCTGTCACCACTGCCATGCACATACTGCCCCCAGCTTGACCCTCTCCATCGTCCACCCAACGCCCCCAGCCTGACCTTCACCGCCATCCACACACCAGCCCGAGCATGACCCTCATCACCGTCCCCACACCGCCCCAGCCTGACACTCATCATCGTCCAAATCTGCATCCAGCCTGACCCTCACAACTATTAAATAATGACCCTAACCTGTCCCTCACTGCCATCCACACACCACACCCAGCCTGACTCTCACCGCCTTTCAACACACCGCCCACAGACTGACCCCCACTGCTGTTCACACACCATCGCCAGCCTGACCCTTACCACCGTCCACACACCACACGCAGCCTGACCTTCACCGCCGTCCACACACCGCACACAGATTGACCCCCACCGCCGTTCACACACCATCCCCAGTCTGAACCTCACCACCATTCACAAACCGCCCCATCCTGACCCCCACCGCCGTGCATATACTGAACCCAGCTTGACCCTCTCCGCCATCCTCTAACTGCCCCAGCCTGACCCTCACCACCATCCTCACACCAGCCCGAGCCTGACCCTCATCACTGTCACCACACCGCCCCAGCCTGACCCTCATCACTGTCCTCACACCGTCCCAATCCTGACCCGCACCGCCATTCCCACACCACCCTCATCATGACCCCCAACGCCATGCACATACTGCCCCCAGCTTGACCCTCTTCGCCATCCACTCACCACTCCCAGCCTGACCCTCACTACCGTCCACACACCGTCGCCAACTTGATCGTCACTGCCATCCACTCACCGGCCCCAGCCTGACCCTCACTGCCGTCCCCACAGCGCCCCCAGCCTGACCTTCACTGCCGTCCACATATTGCCCCCAGACTGACCCTCACCGATGTCCACGCACCATCCCCAGCCTAACCCTCGCTGCCGTCCACAGATTGCCCCCAGCCGACCCTCACCGACGTCCACGCACCATCCCCAGCCTAACCGTCAATGCCGTCCACACACCGTCGCCAGCCAGATCCTCTCCGCTGTCCACACACTGCCATCAGACTTACCCTCTCCGTAGTGCACACACCAGCCCCATCCTGACCCTCAGCGCTGTCCACACACAGCCCCCAGCCTGACCCTCACCGCTGTCCACACACGGTCAACAGTCTGATCCTCACTGCTGTCACAACACTCTCCCTAGCCTGACCCTCACCGCCATCCACACCCCTCCCCCAGCCTGACCCTCACCGCCATGCACACACCGCCCCCAGCCTGACACTCTCCGCAATCCACAACTGCCTCTAGCCTGACACACAACACCGTCCAAACCTGCATCTAGCCTGACCCTCAAAAACATTCAAAAACACCTCTAGCCTATCCCTCATTGCTATCCACACACCACACCCAGCGTGACTCTCACCGACGTCCACAGATCGCCCCCAGACTGATCCCCAACGCCGTTCACACACCATCACCAGCCTGACCCTCACCACTGTCCACACACCACGCCCAGACTGACCCCCACTGCTGTTCACACACCATCCCCAGCCTGACCCTCACCACCATTCACAAACCGCAACCACACTGAACCTCACCACCGCCCACTCACCGATCCCAATATGACCCTCACCGCCATCCACTTACAGCCCCCAGCCTGACCCTCACCGCCATCCAAACACCACCCCCAGCCTGACCGTCCTTGGCATCCAAACACCGTCGCCAGCCTGATCCTCACTGTCATCCTCTCACCGCACCCAGCCTGACACTTCCCGTCATCCACATACCGCCCTCTACCTGACCTTCACTGCCATCCAAAAACTGCCCCCAGCCTGACCGTCCCCACCATTAACTTACCGTCCACAGACTGAACCTCACCGCTGTGCAGGCACTGCCCCCAGCATGACCCTGACCGCCATCCAAACACCGCCCCCAGCCTGACCCACATTGCCGTCCACACATTACCCCAGCAGGACACTCAGCACCATCCAAACAACGCCCTCAGCCTAACCCTCACTGAAGCCCTCTCACCGCCCCCAGCCTGACCCTCACTGCCATCCACACACCGCCCCCAACCTGACATTCAACGCTGCCCACACACAGTTGAAGCCTGACCCTCATCACCATCCACACACTGCCCACAGACTGACCATCTCCGCCGTCCACACAGCGTTGCCACACTGACCCTCAGCGCCACCCAAACACTGCCCCCACCTGACCCTCACCGCAGTCCACAGCCCGCCCCTACCTGACCCTCACTGCCATCCACATACCACCACAGCCTGACCATCACCGCAGTCCAGTCAGCACCCCCAGCCTGACCCTCACCACAGTACACACACCGCCCCCAGCCTCCCCATCACCGCCATTAACACACCTTCACCAGCTTGACACTCACCGCCATCCATTCACCGCTCCCAGCCTGACGCTCACTGATGCCCACATACCACCCCAGCCCGACCCTCACAGCCATCCGCACACCACCTGCAGACTGACCCTCACTGCAGTCCACACATCGCCCCCAGCCTGACCCTTACTGCCATCTTCACACCGCCACCAACCTGAGCCTCAGCACCATTCACTTACCGCACCCGGCCTGACCCGCACCGCCATCCACACCCCCCCACAGTCTGAACCTTACCACCATCCACATGCTGCCCCAAGCCTAAACCTCACCACCATCCACACACCGCCACCAGCCTGAACCTCACCGCCAGCCTCTCACCGCCCCCAACCTGACCATCACCACCATCCACTTACAGCCCCTAGCCTGACCCTCACACCGTCCACACACCTCCCCCAACCTGACAATCAATGCTGCACACACACAGCTCCAATCTGACACTCATCACCATCGACACTGCCCCCAGCCTGACCCTCACTGCCATCCACACACTGCCACCAACCTGACAATCAACGCTGCACACACACAGCTCCAGTCTGACCCTCATCACCATCCACACTGCCCCCAGCCTGACAATCAGTGCCATCCACACACCGCCCCCAACCTGACATTCAACGCTGCCCACACACAGTTCAAGTCTGACCCTCATCAACATCCATACTCTGCCCCCAGTCTGATCATCACCGCCGTCCACACAGTGTCGCCAGACTGACCCTCACCGCCGCACACACACTGCCCCCACCTGACCCTCACCGCAGTCCAGAGCCCGCCCCTACCTGACCCTCACTGCCATCCACATACCGCCCACAACCTGACCCTCACCGCAGTCCAGTCAGCGCCCCCAGCCTGACCCTCACCACAGTACACACACCGCCCCAGCCTCCCCATCACCGCCATTCACACACCGCCGCCAGCCTGATCCTCACCACCATCCACACATCTTCACCAGCCTGATCCTCACTGCCGTCCACACACCCTCCCCAGCCTGACCCTCACCGACACCCAATCACCACCCCCAGTCTGACCCTCACCAACGCCCACTCACTGCCCCCAGCCTGACCCTCACTGCTATCCACACACCACCCCCAGCCTGACCCTCACTGCCATCCACTCACCGCCCACAACCTGACCCTCGCTGCTGTCCAAACACCTTCGCCAGCTTGACACTCACCACCATTCACTCACCGCCCCCATCCTGTCACCACTGCCATGCACATACTGCCCCCAGCTTGACCCTCTCCATCGTCCACCCAACGCCCCCAGCCTGACCTTCACCGCCATCCACACACCAGCCCGAGCATGACCCTCATCACCGTCCCCACACCGCCCCAGCCTGACACTCATCATCGTCCAAATCTGCATCCAGCCTGACCCTCACAACTATTAAATAATGACCCTAACCTGTCCCTCACTGCCATCCACACACCACACCCAGCCTGACTCTCACCGCCTTTCAACACACCGCCCACAGACTGACCCCCACTGCTGTTCACACACCATCGCCAGCCTGACCCTTACCACCGTCCACACACCACACGCAGCCTGACCTTCACCGCCGTCCACACACCGCACACAGATTGACCCCCACCGCCGTTCACACACCATCCCCAGTCTGAACCTCACCACCATTCACAAACCGCCCCATCCTGACCCCCACCGCCGTGCATATACTGAACCCAGCTTGACCCTCTCCGCCATCCTCTAACTGCCCCAGCCTGACCCTCACCACCATCCTCACACCAGCCCGAGCCTGACCCTCATCACTGTCACCACACCGCCCCAGCCTGACCCTCATCACTGTCCTCACACCGTCCCAATCCTGACCCACACCGCCATTCCCACACCACCCTCATCATGACCACTAACGCCATGCACATACTGCCCCCAGCTTGAACCTCTTCGCCATCCACTCACCACTCCCAGCCTGACCCTCACTACCGTCCACACACCGTCGCCAACTTGATCCTCACTGCCATCCACTCACCGGCCCCAGCCTGACCCTCACTGCCATCCCCACAGCGCCCCCAGCCTGACCCTCACTGCCGTCCACATATTGCCCCCAGACTGACCCTCACCGATGTCCACGCACCATCCCCAGCCTAACCCTCACTGCCGTCCACAGATTGCCCCCAGCCGACCCTCACCGACGTCCACGCACCATCCCCAGCCTAACCGTCAATGCCGTCCACACACCGTCGCCAGCCAGATCCTCTCCGCTGTCCACACACTGCCATCAGCCTTACCCTCTCCGTAGTGCACACACCAGCCCCATCCTGACCCTCAGCGCTGTCCACACACCGTCCCCAGCCAGATCCTCACCACTGTCCACACCCCAACCCCAGTCTGACACCCACTGCCAATCACACACCGCTGCCATCCTGACCCCCAGCACTGTTCACGTACTGCCCCCATCCTTACCACCACCACTGGGCACATCGCCCCCTGCCTGACCCTCAGCGCTGTCCACACACAGCCCCCAGCCTGACCCTCACCGCTGTCCACACACGGTCAACAGTCTGAGCCTCACTGCTGTCACCACACTCTCCCCAGCCTGACCCTCACCGCCATCCACACCCCTCCCCCAGCCTGACCCTCACCGCCATGCACACACCGCCCCCAACCTGATCCTCTCCGCAATCCACAACTGCTCCCAGCCTGACACCCAAAACCGTCCAAAGCTGCATCCAGCCTGACCCTCACAAACATTCAATAACGCCTCTAGCCTGTCCCTCACTGCTATCCACACACCACACCCAGCGTGACTCTCACCGACGTCCACAGACCGTCCCCAGACTGATCCCCAACGCCGTTCACACACCATCACCACCCTGACCCTCACCACTGTCCACACACCACACCCAGACTGACCCCCACTGCTGTTCACACACCATCCCCAGCCTGACCCTCACCACCATTCACAAACCGTCAACAGACTGAACCTCAACACCGCCCACTCACCGCACCCAATATGACCCTCACCGCCATCCAAACACCACCCCAGCCTGACCCTCCTTGGCATCCACACACCGTCGCCAGCCTGATCCTCACTGTCACCCTCTCACGGCCCCAGCCTGACACTGACCGTCATCCACATACCGCCCTCTACCTGACCCTCACTGCCATCCAAAAACTGCCCCCAGCCTGACCGTCCCCACCATTAACTTACCGTCCACAGCCTGAACCTCACCGCTGTGCAGACACTTCCCCAACAATGACCCTCACCGCCATCCACACACCGCCCCTAGCCTGACCCTCACTGCCGCACACACACTACCCCAGCCTGACCCTTACCACCATCCACACAGTGCCCTCAGCCTAACCCTCACTGAAGGCCTCTCACCTCCCCCAGCCTGACCCTCACTGCCATCCATAACCCGGCCACTGCCTGACCCTCACTGCCATCCACACACCGGCCACAGCCTGGCCCTCACTGCCATCCACACACTGCCCACAGCCTAGGCCTCATTGCCATCCTCACACTGCCCCCACCCTGACTCTCACCACCATCCACACACCGCCCTCATCATGACCCTCATCGCAGTCCACACACCGCCCCCAGCCTGATCCTCACTGCTGTCCACGCGTCGTCCCCAGCCTGACCCTCACCGCCATCTTCACACCGCCCCCAGCCTGACCCTCAACACTATCCACTTGCCGCCCCCAGTCTGGCCCTCACCTCCATCCATTTACTGCCCGGAGCCTGACCCTCACTGCCAACCACACACTGCCCACAGCGTGAACATCACTGCTGTCCACACACCGAACCCAGCCTGACCCTCACTGCCATTCACACACCGCCCACACCCTGACCCTCACCACAGTCCAGTCAGTGCCCCCAGCCTGACCCTCACCACAGTACACACACCGGCCCAGCCTCCCCATCACCGCCATTCACACACCGTCGCCAGCCTGATCCTCACCACCATCCACACATCTTCACCAGCCTGATCCCCACTGCCGTCCACACACCCTCCCCAGCCTGACCCTCACCGACACCCAATCACCACCCCCAGTCTGACCCTCACCAACGCCCACTCACTGCCCCCAGCCTGACCCTCACTGCCATCCACACACCACCCCCAGCCTGACCCTCACTGCCATCCACTCACCGCCCACAACCTGACCCTTGCTGCTGTCCAAACACCTTCGCCAGCTTGACACTCACCACCTTTCACTCCCCACCCCCATCCTGTCACCACTGCCATGCACATACTGCCACCAGCTTGACCCTCTCCAGCGTCCACCCAACGCCCCCAGCCTGACCTTCACCGCCATCCACACACCAGCCCGAGTCTGACCCTCATCACCATCCCCACACCGCCCCAGCCTGACACTCATCATCGTCCAAATCTGCATCCAGCCTGACCCTCACAACTATTAAATAATGACCCTAACCTGTCCCTCACTGCCATCCACACACCACACCCAGCCTGACTCTCACCGCCTTTCAACACACCGCCCACAGACTGACCCCCACTGCTGTTCACACACCATCGCCAGCCTGACCCTTACCACCGTCCACACACCACACGCAGCCTGACCTTCACCGCCGTCCACACACCGCACACAGATTGACCCCCACCGCCGTTCACACACCATCCCCAGTCTGAACCTCACCACCATTCACAAACCGCCCCATCCTGACCCCCACCGCCGTGCATATACTGAACCCAGCTTGACCCTCTCCGCCATCCTCTAACTGCCCCAGCCTGACCCTCACCACCATCCTCACACCAGCCCGAGCCTGACCCTCATCACTGTCACCACACCGCTCCAGCCTGACCCTCATCACTGTCCCCACACCGTCCCAATCCTGACCTGCACCGCCATTCCCACACCACCCACATCATGACCACCAACGCCATGCACATACTGCCCCCAGCTTGACACTCTCCGCCATCCACTCACCATTCCCAGCCTGACCCTCACTACCGTCCACACACCGTCGCCAACTTGATCCTCACTGCCATCCACTCACCGGCCCCAGCCTGACCCTCACTGCCGTCCCCACAGCGCCCCCAGCCTGACCCTCACTGCCGTCCACATATTGCCCCCAGACTGACCCTCACCGATGTCCACGCACCATCCCCAGCCTAACCCTCACCGCCGTCCACATATTGCCCCCAGCCGACCCTCACTGACGTCCACGCACCATCCCCAGCCTAACCCTCAATGCCGTCCACACACCGTCGCCAGCCAGATCCTCTCCGCTGTCCACACACTGCCATCAGCCTTACCCTCTCCGTAGTGCACACACCACCCCCATCCTGACCCTCAGCGCTGTCCACACACCGTCCCCAGCCAGATCCTCACCACCGTCCACACCCCAACCCCAGTCTGACACCCACTGCCAATCACACACCGCTGCCATCCTGACCCCCACCACTGTTCACATACAGCCCCCATCCTTACCACCACCACTGCGCACATCGCCCCCTGCCTGACCCTCACCGCTGTCCACACACAGCCCCAAGCCTGACCCTCACCGCTGTCCACACACGGTCAACAGTCTGAGCCTCACTGCTGTCACCACACTCTCCCCAGCCTGACCCTCACCGCCATCCACACCCATCCCCCAGCCTGACCCTCACCGCCATGCACACACCGCCCCCAGCCTGATCCTCTCCGCAATCCACAACTGCTCCCAGCCTGACACCCAAAACCGTCCAAAGCTGCATCCAGCCTGACCCTCACAAACATTCAATAACGCCTCTAGCCTGTCCCTCACTGCTATCCACACACCACACCCAGCGTGACTCTCACCGACGTCCACAGACCGTCCCCAGACTGATCCCCAACGCCGTTCATACACCTTCACCACCCTGACCCTCACCACTGTCCACACACCACACCCAGACTGACACCCACTGCTGTTCACACACCATCCCCAGCCTGAACCTCACCACCATTCACAAACCGCCAACAGACTGAACCTCACCACCGCCCACTCACCGCACCCAATATGACCCTCACCGCCATCCAAACACCACCCCAGCCTGACCCTCCTTGGCATCCACACACCATCGCCAGCCTGATCCTCACCGTCATCCTCTCACGGCCCCAGCCTGACACTGACCGTCATCCACATACCGCCCTCTACCTGACCCTCACTGCCATCCAAAAACTGCCCCCAGCCTGACCGTCCCCACCATTAACTTACCGTCCACAGCCTGAACCTCACCGCTGTGCAGACACTTCCCCAACAATGACCCTCACCGCCATCCACACACCGCCCCTAGCCTGACCCTCACTGCCGCACACACACTACCCCAGCCTGACCCTTACCACCATCCACACAGGGCCCTCAGCCTAACCCTCACTGAAGCCCTCTCACCACCCCCAGCCTGACCCTCACTGCCATCCATAAACCGGCCACTGCCTGACCCTCACTGCCATCCACACACCGGCCACAGCCTGGCCCTCACTGCCATCCACACACTGCCCCCAACCATACACTCACCGCCATCCACAAACCACCCCAAGCCTGACCCTCACCGCCATCCACACACTGCCCACAGCCTGGGCCTCATCGCCATCCTCACACTGCCCCCACCCTGACTCTCACCACCATCCACACACCGCCCTCATCATGACCCTCATCGCAGTCCACACACCGCCCCCAGCCTGATCCTCACTGCTGTCCATGCATAGTCCCCAGCCTGACCCTCACCGCCATCCTCACACTGCCCCCAGCCTGACCCTCACCACTATCCACTTACCGCCCCCAGTCTGGCCCTCACCGCCATCCATTTACTGCCCGGAGCCTGACCCTCACTGCCAACCACACACTGCCCACAGCGTGAACATCACTGCTGTCCACACACCGAACATAGCCTGACCCTCACTGCCATTCACACACCGCCCCCAGCCTGCCCGTCACTGCCTTCTCCACACTGCTCCAGCCTGACCCTAACCGTCATCCATTTATCGTACCCTGCCTGACCCTTACCGCCATCCACACACTCCTACAGCCTGACACTCACCGCAATCCACACATCGCCCCCAGCCTGATCCTCACTGCTGTGCACATGTCGCCCTCAGCCTGAACCTCACCGCCATCCTCATACTGATCCCCGACCCCATCCTTACCCTCACCACCATCCGCTTACTGCTCCCAGCCTGACCCTCACCGCCATCCACACACCACCCACAGCCTGAACCTCACTGCTGTCCACACACCGCCCCCAGCCTGATCCTCACTGCTGTCCATGCGTCATCCCCAGCCTGACCCTCACCGCCATCCTCACACCGCCCCCAGCCTGACCCTCAGCACTATCCACTTACCGCCCCCAGTCTGGCCCTCACCGCCATCCATTTACTGACCGGAGCCTGACCCTCACTGCCATCCACACACTGCCCACAGCGTGAACATCACTGCTGTCCACATACCGAACATAGCCTGACCCTCACTGCCATTCACACACCGCCCCCAGCCTGACCCTCACTGCCTTCTACACATTGCTCCAGCCTGACCCTCACCGTCATCCATTTATCGTCCCCAGCCTGAACCTCACCGCCATCCTCATTCTGATCCCCGACCCCATCCTTACCCTCACCACCATCCGCTTACTGCTCCCAGCCTGACCCTCACCGCCATCCACACACCACCCACAGCCTGAACCTCACTGCTGTCCACATGTCGCCCCCAACCTGACCCTCACCACCATTCTCAAATCGACCCCAGCCTGACCCTCACCACCATCCGCTTTCCCCTCACAGCCTGACCCCCACCGCCATCCACACACCGTCCCCAGCCTGACCCTCACTGCCGAACACACACTGCCATCAGCCTGACCCTCACCACCATCCACACAGCGCCCTCAGCCTGACCCTCACTGAAGCCCTCTCACCGGCCCCAGCCTGACCCTCGCTGCCATCCATACTCCGGCCACTGCCTGACCCTCACTGCCATCCACACACCAGCCACAGCGTGGACCTCGCTGCCATCCACACACACACCCCAAGCCTGACCCTCGCCGATGCACACTCACCACCCCCAGCCTGACCCTCGCTGCGATCCACACACCAGCCCAAGCCTGACCGTCACTGCAATCCACACACTGCCCACAGCCTGACCCTCACTGCCATTCACACACCGCCCCCAGCCTGACCCTCACTGCCTTCTACACACTGCTCTAGCCTGACCCTAACCGTCATCCATTTATCGTACCCTGCCTGACCCTTACCGCCATCCACACACTCCTACAGCCTGACACTCACCGCAATCCACACATCGCCCCCAGCCTGATCCTCACTGCTGTGCACATGTCGCCATCAGCCTGAACCTCACCGCCATCCTCATACTGATCCCCGACCCCATCCTTACCCTCACCACCATCCGCTTACTGCTCCCAGCCTGACCCTCACCGCCATCCACACACCACCCACAGCCTGAACCTCACTGCTGTCCACACACCGCCCCCAGCCTGACCCTCGCTGCCGTCCATACACGGGGCCACAGCCTGGACCTCACTGCCATCCACACACACACACCCCAAGCCTGACCCTCGCCGATGCACACTCACCACCCCCAGCCTGACCCTCGCTGCGATCCACACACCAGCCCAAGCCTGACCCTCACTGCAATCCACACACTGCCCACAGCCTGACCCTCACTGCCATTCACACACCGCCCCCAGCCTGACCCTCACTGCCTTCTACACACTGCTCCAGCCTGACCCTCACCGTCATCCATTTATCATCCCCAGCCTGACCCTTACCGCCATCCACACACCCCTACAGCCTGACACTCACTGCAGTCCAAACATCGCCCCCAGCCTGATCCTCACTGCTATCCACATGTCGCCCTCAGCCTGAATCTCACCGCCATCCTCATACTGATCCCCGACCCCAGCTTGACCCTCACCACCATCCGCTTTCCCCTCCCAGCCTGACCCCCACCGCCATCCACACACCGTCCCCAGCCTGACCCTCACTGCCGAACACACACTGCCATCAGCCTGACCCTCACCACCATCCACACAGCGCCCTCAGCCTGACCCTCACTGAAGCCCTCTCACCGCCCCCAGCCTGACCCTCGCTGCCATCCATACACCGGGCCACAGCCTGGACCTCACTGCCATCCACACACACACCCCAAGCCTGACCCTCGCCGATGCACACTCACCACCCCCAGCCTGACCCTCGCTGCCATCCACACACTACCCACAGCCTGACCCTCAACGCCATCCACACACCAGCCCAAGCCTGACCCTCACCGCCAGCCTCACACCGTCCCCAGCCTGACACTCACCGCCATCCAGACACCGGCAACAGCATGACTCTCATCGCTATCCACACACTGCCCACAGCCTGACCCTCACCGCCAGCCTCACATCGTCCCCAGAGCCTGACCCTCACCGCCATCCAGACACCGGCAACAGCATGACTCTCATCGCTATCCACCCACCGCCCCCAGCCTGATCTTCACTGCTGTCTACACGTCGCCCCCAGCCTGACCCTCACCGCCATCCACTTACCGCCCCCAGTCTGGCACTCACCGCCATCCACACACCACCCACACCTGAACCTCACCGCCGTATACACATTGCCCCCAGCCTGACCCTCACCACCACCGCCCACTCACCGCCCCCAATATGACCCTCACTGCTATCGACTTACAGACCCCAGCCTGACCCTCACCGCCATCAACACACCACCCCCAGCCTGACCCTCGTTGCCATCCACACACCGTCGCCAGCCTGATCCTCACCATCATCTTCTCACTGCCCCAGCCTGACACTCACCGCCATCCACATACCGCCCTCTGCCTGATTCTCACTGCCATCCAAAAACTGCCCCCAGCCTGACGCTCCCCACCATTAACACACCGTCCAGAGCCTGAAGATCACCGCTGTGCAGACACTGCCCCCAGCCTGACCCTCACCGCCATCCACACACCGCCCCCAGCCTGACCCTCAGTGCCATCCACACACTACCCCAGCCTGACTTTCACCACCATCCATTTACCACCCCAGCCTGATCCTCAGTGCCATCCACACACTGCCCAGAGCCTGACCCTCACCGACATCCATTTATCACCCCAAACCGACCCTCACTGCCATCCACACACCGCACACAGCGTGAACATCACCGCTGTCCACACACAGACCCCAGCCGGACCTTCACTGCCCTCCACACAGTACCCACAGCCTGAACCTCACTGCTGTCCACACTCTGCCCACAGCCTGATCCTCACCGCAGTCCATATAACGCCCACAGCCTGAACCTCACCACCGCACACTCATTGCCCCCAACCTGACCCTCACCATCATCCACTTACAGCCTCCAGCCTGACCCTCACTGCCATCCACACACCGGCACCAGCCGGACAGTCTCCGCAGTCCATACACCGCACCCAGCCTGATCCTCACCGATGCCCACTCACCGCCCACTGCTCACCGCCATCCACACACTGCCCACAGCCTGACGCTCACCGCAGTCCACACATTGCCCCCAGCCTGATCCTCACTGCTGTCCACACGTCACTCTCAGCCTGAACCTCACCGCCATCCTCATACCGACTCCCCGACCCCAGCCTTACCCTCAACACCATCCGCTTACCACTCCCAGACTGACCCTCACCGCCATCCACACACCAACCACAGCCTGAACCTCTCCGCAGTCCACACACCGCCCCCAGCCTGATCCTCACTGCTGTCCACACGTCGCCCCCAAAATGACCCTCACCACCATCCTGACATCGACCCCAGCCTGACCCTCACAACCATTCACACACCACGCACAGCCTGACCCTCGCCGCCATCCATTTACCTCCCTCAGCCTGACACCCACTGCCATCCACACACCACCCACAGCCTGAACCTCACTGCTGTCCACACACCGCCCCCAGCCTGATCCTCACTGCTGTCCATGCGTCATCCCCAGCCTGACCCTCACCGCCATCCTCACACCGCCCCCAGCCTGACCCTCAGCACTATCCACTTACCGCCCCCAGTCTGGCCCTCACCGCCATCCATTTACTGACCGGAGCCTGACCCTCACTGCCATCCACACACTGCCCACAGCGTGAACATCACTGCTGTCCACATACCGAACATAGCCTGACCCTCACTGCCTTCTACACATTGCTCCAGCCTGACCCTCACCGTCATCCATTTATCGTCCCCAGCCTGAACCTCACCGCCATCCTCATACTGATCCCCGACCCCATCCTTACCCTCACCACCATCCGCTTACTGCTCCCAGCCTGACCCTCACCGCCATCCACACACCACCCACAGCCTGAACCTCACTGCTGTCCACATGTCGCCCCCAACCTGACCCTCACCACCATTCTCAAATCGACCCCAGCCTGACCCTCACCACCATCCGCTTTCCCCTCACAGCCTGACCCCCACCGCCATCCACACACCGTCCCCAGCCTGACCCTCACTGCCGAACACACACTGCCATCAGCCTGACCCTCACCACCATCCACACAGCGCCCTCAGCCTGACCCTCACTGAAGCCCTCTCACCGGCCCCAGCCTGACCCTCGCTGCCATCCATACTCCGGCCACTGCCTGACCCTCACTGCCATCCACACACCAGCCACAGCGTGGACCTCGCTGCCATCCACACACACACCCCAAGCCTGACCCTCGCCGATGCACACTCACCACCCCCAGCCTGACCCTCGCTGCGATCCACACACCAGCCCAAGCCTGACCCTCACTGCAATCCACACACTGCCCACAGCCTGACCCTCACTGCCATTCACACACCGCCCCCAGCCTGACCCTCACTGCCTTCTACACACTGCTCCAGCCTGACCCTCACCGTCATCCATTTATCATCCCCAGCCTGACCCTTACCGCCATCCACACACCCCTACAGCCTGACACTCACTGCAGTCCAAACATCGCCCACAGCCTGATCCTCACTGCTATCCACATGTCGACCTCAGCCTGAACCTCACCGCCATCCTCATACTGATCCCCGAATCCAGCTTGACCCTCACCACCATCCGCTTTCCCCTCCCAGCCTGACCCCCACCGCCATCCACACACCGTCCCCAGCCTGACCCTCACTGCCGAACACACACTGCCATCAGCCTGACCCTCACCACCATCCACACAGCGCCCTCAGCCTAACCCTCACTGAAGCCCTCTCACCGCCCCCAGCCTGACCCTCGCTGCCATCCATACACCGGGCCACAGCCTGGACCTCACTGCCATCCACACACACACACCCCAAGCCTGACCCTCGCCGATGCACACTCACCACCCCCAGCCTGACCCTCGCTGCCATCCACACACTACCCACAGCCTGACCCTCAACGCCATCCACACACCAGCCCAAGCCTGACCCTCACCGCCAGCCTCACACCGTCCCCAGCCTGACCCTCACCGCCATCCAGACACCGGCAACCGCATGACTCTCATCGCTATCCACATACTGCCCACAGCCTGACCCTCACCGCCAGCCTCACACCGTCCCCAGAGCCTGACCCTCACCGCCATCCAGACACCGGCAACAGCATGACTCTCATCGCTATCCACACACCGCCCCCAGCCTGATCCTCACTGCTGTCTACACGTCGCCCCCAGCCTGACCCTCACCGCCATTCACTTACCGCCCCCAGTCTGGCACTCACCGCCATCCACACACCACCCACACCTGAACCTCACCGCCGTATACACATTGCCCCCAGCCTGACCCTCACCACCACCGCCCACTCACCGCCCCCAATATGACCCTCACTGCTATCGACTTACAGACCCCAGCCTGACCCTCACCGCCATCAACACACCACCCCCAGCCTGACCCTCGTTGCCATCCACACACCGTCGCCAGCCTGATCCTCACCATCATCTTCTCACTACCCCAGCCTGACACTCACCGCCATCCACATACCGCCCTCTGCCTGATTCTCACTGCCATCCAAAAACTGCCCCCAGCCTGACGCTCCCCACCATTAACACACCGTCCAGAGCCTGAACCTCACCGCTGTGCAGACACTGCCCCCAGCCTGACCCTCACCGCCATCCACACACCGCCCCCAGCCTGACCCTCAGTGCCATCCACACACTACCCCAGCCTGACTTTCACCACCATCCATTTACCACCCCAGCCTGATCCTCACTGCCATCCACACACTGACGAGAGCCTGACCCTCACCGACATCCATTTATCACCCCAAACCGACCCTCACTGCCATCCACACACCGCACACAGCGTGAACATCACCGCTGTCCACACACAGACCCCAGCCGGACCTTCACTGCCCTCCACACAGTACCCACAGCCTGAACCTCACTGCTGTCCACACTCTGCCCATAGCCTGATCCTCACCGCAGTCCATATAACGCCCACAGCCTGAACCTCACCACCGCACACTCATTGCCCCCAACCTGACCCTCACCATCATCCACTTACAGCCTCCAGCCTGACCCTCACTGCCATCCACACACCGGCACCAGCCGGACAGTCTCCGCAGTCCATACACCGCACCCAGCCTGATCCTCACCGATGCCCACTCACCGCCCACTGCTCACCGCCATCCACACACTGCCCACAGCCTGACGCTCACCGCAGTCCACACATTGCCCCCAGCCTGATCCTCACTGCTGTCCACACGTCGCCCCCAAAATGACCCTCACCACCATCCTGACATCGACCCCAGCCTGACCCTCACAACCATCCACACACCACGCACAGCCTGACCCTCGCCGTCATCCATTTACCTCCCTCAGCCTGACACCCACTGCCATCCACACACTGCCCCCAGCCTGACCCACACCAACGCCCACTCATCGCCCCCAGCCTAACCCTCAATGCCGTCTACACATCGCCCCCACCCTGACACTCACCACCATCCTCACACTGCCACCAACCTGAGCCTCACCACCATTTACTTACCGCGCCCACCCTGACCCGCACCGCCGTCCACACACCACCCAAAGCCTGAACCTTACCGCCATCCACATGCTGCCCCTAGCCTAAACTTCACCACCATCCACACACCGCCACCAGCCTGAACCTCACTACTGCCCACTCACCGCCCCCAACCTGACCATCACCGCCATCCACTTACAGCCCCTAGCCTGACCCTCACGCCGTCCACACACCTCCGCCAACCTCACAATCAACGCTGCACACACACAGCTCCAGTCTGACCCTCATCACTATCCACACACTGCCCCCAGCCTGACCCTCACTGCCATCCACACACCGCCCCCAACCTGACATTCAACGCTGCCCACACACAGTTCAAGCCTGACCCTCATCACCATCCACACACTGCCCCCAGCCTGACCATCACCGCCGTCCACACAGTGTCGCCAGACTGATCCTCACCGCTGCCCACACACTGCCCCGACCTGACCCTCACCGCAGTCCACAGCCCGCCCCTACCTGACCCTCACTTCCATCCACATATCGCCCACAGCCTGACCCTCACCGCAGTCCAGTCAGCGCCCCCAGCCTGACCCTTACCACCATCTTCACACCGCCCCCAACTTGACCCTCACCACCATCCACACAGTGCTGGTAGCTTGACCCTCACTGCCGTCTTACACCATGACAAGCCTGGCCCTCACTGCCATTCACACACTGCTGCCAGCGTGACCCTCACTTCCGTCCACACACCGCTCACAACCTGATAATCAACGCTGCCCACACACAATTTAAGCCTGACCCTCATCACCATCCACACACTGCCCCCAGCCTGACCATCACCGCCGTCCACACAGCGTCGCCAGACTGACCCTCACCGCCCCCGCACACTGCCCCCACCTGACCCTCACTGCAGTCCACAGCCCGCACCTACCTGACCCTCACTGCCATCCACATACCGCCCACAACCTGACCCTCACCTCAGTCCAGTCAGCGCCCCCAACCTTACCCTCACCACAGTACACACACCGCCCCCAGCCTCCTCATCACCGCCATTCACACACCGCCCCCAGCCTGACCCTCACTGCTGCCCACATACCGCCCGCAGCCCGACCCTCACAGCCATCCACACACCCCCTCCAGACTGACCCTCACTGCAGTCCACACACCTCCCCCCAGCCTGACCCTTACCACCATCTTCACACCGCCCCCAACTTGACCCTCACTGCCATCCACACAATGCCGCCAGCTTGACCCTCACCGCCGTCTTACACCGCGACCAGCCTGGCCCTGACTGCCATCCACACACCGCCGCCAGCGTGACCCTCGCTGCTGTCGAAACATAGCCCCCAGCCTGACCCTCACCACCGTCCACACACCGCCCCCAGCGTGACCCTCACTGCCGTCGAAACACCTCATCCAGCCTGATCCTCACTGCCATCCACACGCCCTCCCCAGCCTGATCCACACCGACGCCCACTCACCACCCCCAGTCTGACCCTCACCAATGCCCACGCACTGCCCCCAGCCTGACCCTCACTGTCATCCACTCACCGCCCACAACCTGACCCTCACCGCTGTCCAAACACCTTCGCCAGCTTGACCCCCTCCGCCATCCACTCACCACCCCCAGCGTGACCCTCACTACTGTCCACACACCGTCGCCAACTTGATCCTCACAGCCATCCACTCATGGTCCCAGCCTGACCCTCACTGCCGTCCCCACAGCGCCCCCAGCCTGACCATCACCGACGTCCACGCACCATCCCCAGCCTAACCCTCACCGCCGTCAAACACTACCCCACTCTAACCCTCACCACCATCCTGATCCCCAACGCCATGCGCATACTGCCCTCAGCTTGACCCCCTCACCGTCCACTCACCACTACCAGCCTGACCCTCACAACAGTCCACACATCGTCGCCTGCTTGATTCCCTCTGCCATCCACTCACCGGCCCCAGCCTGATCCTCACCGCCATTTACACACCATCCCCAGCCTGACCCTCACCGCCCTCCAACACCGCCCCCAGCTTGACCCTCACTGACGCCCACTAACTGCTCCCAGCCTGACCCTCAACGCAGTGCACACACCACCCCCAGCCTGACCCTCAATTCCGTTCACACACCGTCGCCAGCCAGATCCTCACCGCTGACCACACACTGCCATCAGCCTGACCCTCTCCGTAGTGCACACACCAACCCCATCTGTTTTAAAAAAAAAATTCTCAAGGTCAGGTTCGTAGGAGAGTAGTCTGACACAGAACAAACGACCAAGAGGCGAGTCTGCTAGAATATGGGCATTTTATTCCCCGCAGCGTCGCCACAACGGGTCTGGCTTATACTCACTCTACATGTTACCGGAACTGGGAGCCGTCAGTTCTCGTAGAGCGGTTGCCAACAACCCACGCTCGGCGGTTAAACGCAACCCCGGAGCAGACTCACCGAACTGGA
Source organism: Chiloscyllium plagiosum (assembly GCF_037043375.1). NCBI lineage: Eukaryota > Metazoa > Chordata > Chondrichthyes > Orectolobiformes > Hemiscylliidae > Chiloscyllium > Chiloscyllium plagiosum. The sequence continues at coordinate 115,674,412 of NW_028270147.1, forward strand.
GACTTTTCCAGCTGATATACTCTTTTCCAGATATAAACATTCATGTGAACAGCAGAGCAAGGCTAAAAAACACATTCCATTCTGGTTACATACAGATAAGAAGATTCACACGGGGAGGTGTGTAATAAGATTCACACGGGACTAAGCAACACCTCCATTCCGGTTAGATTCACACATGTATTGGGACATAATTTTTAACCGTTTCACCACATTCCACTGCTTGGAATTTTACACCACACCATCCTGACCCTCAGCGCTGTCCACACACCGTCCCCAGCCAGATCCTCACCACCGTCCACACCCCAACCCCAGTCTGACCCCCACTGCCATTCACACACTGCTGCCATCCTGACCCCCACCACTGCTCACGTACTGCCACCATCCTTACCCCCACACTGTGCACACAACGCCCCCAGCCTGACCCTCACCGCCGTCCACACACAGCCCCTAGCCTGACCCTCACCGCTGTCCACAACTGCCCCCAGCCTGACACCCAACACCGTCCAAAACTGCATCCAGCCTGACCCTCACAAACATTCAATAACGCCTCTAGCCTGTCCCTCACTGCTATCCACACACCACACCCAGCGTGACTCTCACCGACGTCAACAGACCGTCCCCAGACTGATCCCCAACGCCGTTCATACACCATCACCACCCTGACCCTCACCACTGTCCACACACCACACCCAGACTGAACCCCACTGCCATTCACACACCATCCCCAGCCTGACCCTCACCACCATTCACAAACTGCCACCAGACTGTACCTCACCACCGCCCACTTACCGCACCCAATATGACCCTCACCGCCATCCACTTACATCCCCCAGCCTGCCCCTCACCGCCATCCACACACCACCCCAGCCTGACCCTCCTTGGCATCCACACACCATCGCCAGGCTGATCCTCACCGTCACCCTCTCACGGCCCCAGCCTGACACTTCCCTTCATCCACATACCGCCCTCTACCTGACCCTCACTGCCATCCAAAAACTTCCCCCCAGCCTGACCGTCCCCACCATTGTCCACCGTCCAAAGCCTGAACCTCACCGCTGTGCCCACACTTCCCCAACAATGACCCTCACCGCCATCCACACACTGCCCCTAGCCTGACCCTCACTGCCGCACACACACTACCCCAGCCTGACCCTTACCACCATCCACACAGCTCCCTCAGCCTAACCCTCACTGGAGCCCTCTCACCGCCCCCAGCCTGACCCTCACTGCCATCCATAAACCGGCCACTGCCTGACCCTCACTGCCATCCACACACCGGCCACAGCCTGGCCCTCACTGCCATCCACACACTGCCCCCAACCTGACACTCACCGCCATCCACGAACCACCCCAAGCCTGACCCTCACCGCCATCGACACACTGCCCACAGCCTGGCCCTTATCACCATCCTCACACTGCCCCCAGCCTGACTCTCACCACCATCCACACACCGCCCACATCATGACCCTCATCGCAGTCCACACACCGCCCCCAGCCTGATACTCACCACTATCCACTTGCCGCCCCCAGTCTGGCCCTCACCGCCATCCATTTACTGCCCGGACCCTGACCCTCACTGCCATCCACACCCTGCCCACAGCGTGAACATCACTGCTGTCCACACACCGAACCCAGCCTGTCCCTCACTGCCATTCACACACCGCCCCCAGCCTGACCCTCACTGCCTTCTACACACTGCTCCAGCCTGACCCTCACAGTCATCCATTTATCGTCCCCAGCCTGACCCTTACCGCCATCCACACACTCCTATAGCCTGACACTCACCGCAATCCACACATCGCCCCCAGCCTGATCCTCACTGCTGTCCACATGTCGCCCTCAGCCTGAACCTCACCGCCATCCTCATACTGATCCCCGACCCCATCCTTACCCTCACCACCATCCGCTTACTGCTCCGAGCCTGACCCTCACCGCCATCCACCCACAGCCTGAACCTCACTGCTGTCCACACGTCGCCCCCAGCCTGACCCTCACCACCATTCTCAAATCGACCCCAGCCTGACCCTCACCACCATCCGCTTTCCCCTCCCAGCCTGACCACCACCGCCGTCCACACTCCGTCCCCAGCCTGACCCTCACTGCCGAACACACACTGCCATCAGCCTGACCCTCACCACCATTCACACGGCGCCCTCAGCCTGACCCTGACTGAAGCCCTCTCACCGCCCCCAGCCTGACCCTCGCTGCCATCCATACACCGGCCACTGCCTGACCCTCACTGCCATCCACACACCGGCCACAGCCTGGACCTCACTGCCATCCACACACACACCCCAAGCCTGACCCTCGCCGATGCACACTCACCACCCCCAGCCTGACCCTCGCTGCGATCCACACACTACCCACAGCCTGACCCTCAACACCATCCACACACCAGCCCAAGCATGACCCTCACTGCAATCCACACACTGCCCACAGCCTGACCCTCACCGCCAGCCTCACACCGTCCCCAGCCTGACCCTCACCGCCATCCAGACACCGGCAACAGCATGACTCTCATCGCTATCCACACACCGCCCCCAGCCTGATCCTCACTGCTGTCTGCACATCGCCCCCAGCCTGACCCTCACCGCCATCCACTTACCGCCCCCAGTCTGGCACTCACCGCCATCCACACACCACCCACACCTGAACCTCACCGCCGTACACACAATGCCCCCAGCCTGACCCTCACCACCACCGCCCACTCACCGCCCCCAATATGACCTTCACTGCTATCGACTTACAGCCCCCAGCCTGACCCTCACCGCCATCCACACACCACCCCCAGCCTGACCTTCGTTGCCATCCACACACCGTCGCCAGCCTGATCCTCACCATCATCCTCTCACTGCCCCAGCCTTACACTCACCGCCATTAACATACCGCCCTCTGCCTGACCCTCACTGCCATCCAAAAACTGCCCCCAGCCTGACGCTCCCCACCATTAACACACCGTCCAGAGCCTGAACCTCACCGCTGTGCAGACACTGCCCCCAGCCTGACCCTCACCGCCATCCACACACCGCCCCCAGCCTGACCCTCAGTGCCATCCACCCACTACCCCAGCCTGACTTTCACCACCATCCATTTACCACCCCAGCCTGATCCTCACTGCCATCCACACACCGCCCACAGCCTGAACATCACCGCTGTCCACACACCAACCCCTGCCCTACGCTCACTGCCATCCACACACTACCCAGAGCCTGATCCTCACCGACATCCATTTATCACCCCAAACCCGACCCTCACTGCCATCCATACACCGCCCACAGCGTGAACATCACTGCTGTCCACACACCGACCCCAGCCGGACCTTCACTGCCCTCCACACAGTACCCACAGCCTGAACCTCACTGTTGTCCACACTCTGCCCACAGCCTGATCCTCACCGCAGTCCATATAACGCCCACAGCCTGAACCTCACCACCGGACACTCATTGCCCCCAACCTGACCCTCACCACCATCCACTTACAGCCTCCAGCCTGACCCTCACTGCCATCCACACACCGGCACCAGCCGGACAGTCTCCGCAGTCCATACACCTCACCCAGCCTGATCCTCACCGATGCCCACTCACCGCCCACTGCTCACCGCCATCCACAGACTGCCCACAGCCTGACGCTCACCGCAGTCCACACATTGTCCCCAGCCTGATCCTCACTGCTGTCCACACGTCACCCTCAGCCTGAACCTCACCGCCATCCTCATACCGACCCCCTGACCCCAGCCTTGCCCTCGCCACCATCCGCTTACCACTCCCAGCCTGACCCTCACTGCCATCCACACACCACCCACAGCCTGAACCTCTCCGCAGTCCACACACCGCCCCCAGCCTGATCCTCATGCTGTCCCCACGTCTCCCCCAAAATGACCCTCACCACCATCCTCACATCGACCCCAACCTGTCCCTCACAACCATCCACACACCACGCACAGCCTGACCCTTGCCGCCATCCATTTACCTCCCTCAGCCTGACATCCACTGCCGTCCACACACCGTCCCCAGCCTGACCCTCACTGCCGAACGTACACTGCCATCAGCCTGACCCTCACCACCATCCACACAGCGCCCTCAGCCAGTCCCTCACTTTAGGCCTCTCACCGTACCCAGTTTGACCCTCACTGCCATCCATACACCACCCACTGCCTGACCCTCACTGCCATCCACACTCCGGCCACAGCCTGGCCCTCACTGCCATGCACACACCGCCCCCAAACCTGACCCTCTCCGACGCACACTCACCTCCCCCAGCTTGCCCCTCATTGCCATCCACACACTGCCCACAGCCTGACCCATACCGTCATCCACACACCACCCCAAGCCTGACCTTCACTGCCATCCACACACTGCCAACAGCCTGACCCTCATTACAGTCCACACACCGCCCCCAGCCTGATCCTCACTGCTGTCCACACGTCATCTCCAGCCTGACCCTCACCACCATCCTCACACCGCCCCCAGCCTGACCCTCATTGCAGTCCACACACCGCCCCCAGCCTGATCCTCACTGCTGTCCACACGTCATCTCCAGCCTGACCCTCATCACCATCCTCACACCGCCCCCAGCCTGACCCTCACCACCATCCACTTACCGCCCCCAGACTGGCCTTCACCACCATCCACACACCACCCACAGCCTGAACCTCACCGCCGTACACACACTGCCCCCAGCCTAACTCTCACCACCATCCAAACACTGCCACCAGACTGAACCTCACCACCGCCCACTCACCACCCCCAAAATGACCCTCACCACCATCCACTTACAGCCCTCAGCCTGACCCTCACCGACATCCACAGACCTCCCACAGCCTGACCCTCACTGCCATCCACACACTACCCCAGCCTGAACCTCACCACTGTGCAGACACTGCCCCCAGCCTGACTTTCACCACCATCCACACACCGCCACCAGCCTGACCCTCACTGCCGTCCACACACTACCCCAGCCTGACCCTCACTGCCATGCATTTATCGCCCCCAGCCTGACCCTCACCACCATCCACACACGACCAACAGCCTTAACCTCACTGCTGTCCACACACTGCCCGCAGCCTGATCCTCACCGCTATCCACACACTGCGCACAGCCTGAACCTCACCACTGACCACTCATTGCCCACAACCTGACCCTAACCGCCATCCATTTACTGCACCCAGCCTGACCCTCACCGCCATCCACACACTGCCCACAGCCTGAACTTCACTGCTGCCCAATACCACACCCAGCCTGACACCCACTGCCATCCTCACACTGCCCCCAGCCTGACCCTCCCCACTATTAACACACCGCCCGCAGCCTGAACGTCAACGCTGTCCAGACACTGGCCCCAGCCTGACCCTCACCGCCATCCACACACCGCACCCAGCCTGACCCTCACTGAAGCCCACACACCGCCCCAGCCTGATCCTCACCGCCGACCACTCACCAACCTCTGCCTGACCCTCATCACCAACCACACACTGCCCCCAGCCTGACCCATGCCAATGCCCACTCACTGTCCCCAGCTTGACCATCACTGCCATCCACACACTGCCACAGTCTGATCCTCACCACCATCCACACACCGTCACCAGCCTGTCCCTCTCCGCCATCCACACACCTCCCCCAGCCTGACCCTCACTGATGCCCACTCACTGCCCCCTGCCTGACCATCACCGCAGTCCACACATCGCCCACAGCCTGATCCTCACCGCCGTCCACACACCACCCCCAGGCTGACCCTCACTGCCATTCCCACACTGACCCCATCCTGACCCACACCAACCCCCACTCATCGCCCACAGCCTGACCCTCACTGCCATCCAGACTCCGCCACTATCTGATCATCACCACGGCCCACACACCATCCCCAGCATGATCCTCACCGCCATCCACACACTGCCCCCAGCCTGACCCTTACCGCAGTCCACACACCGCCCCCAGCCTGACCCTTACCGCCATCCGCACACTGCCCACAGCCTGACCCTCACCAAAGTCCACACACCGCCCCCAGAATGATCCTCACTGCTGTCCACACGTCGCCCTCAGCCTGAAACTCACCGCCATCCTCATACCGACCCCCCGACCAAAGACTTACCCTCACCACCATCCGCTCACCGCACCCAGCATGACCTTCACCACCATCCACACACCACCCACAGCCTGAACCTCTCTGCAGTCCACACACCGCCCACAGCCTGATACTCACTGCTGTCCAAATGTCGCCTCCAGCCTGACACTCACCGCCATCCTCACATCGACCCCAGCCTAAGCCTCACCACCATCCGCTTACCATTCCCAGCCTGACCCACACCGCCATCCATTTATCTACCTCAGCCTGACCCTCACTGAAGTCCACACACCGCCCCAGCCTGATCCTCACCGCCGACCACTCACCAACCTCTGCCTGACCCTCATCACCAACCACACACTGCCCCCAGCCTGACCCATGCCAATGCCCATTCACCGCCCCAGCTTGACCATCACTGTCATCCATACACCGCCCCCAGCCTGACATTCACTGCCATCCACACACTGCCACAGTCTGATCCTCACCACCATCCACACACTGTCACCAGCCTGACCCTCTCCGCCATCCACACACCTCCCCCAGCCTGACCCTCACTGATGCCCACTCACTGCCCCCTGCCTGACCATCACCGCAGTCCACACACCGCCCACAGCCTGATCCTCACCGCCGTCCACACACCACCCCCAGGCTGACCCTCACTGCCATTCCCACACTGACCCCATCCTGACCTACACCAACCCCCACTCATCGCCCACAGCCTGACCCTCACTGCCATCCAGACTCCGCCACTATCTGATCATCACCACGGCCCACACACCATCCCCAGCATGATCCTCACCGTCATCCACACACTGCCCCCAGCCTGACCCTCACCGCAGTCCACACACCGCCCCCAGCCTGATCGTCACCGCCGACTACATACCACCCTCAGCCTGACACACACTGCCATCCACACACTGCCCCCAGCCTGACCCACATCAACGCACACTCATCGCCCCCAGCCTCTCCCTCACTACCATCTACACACCTCCCACAGCCTGACCTTCACTGCCATCCACACACCGCCACAACCTGATCCTCACTGCCGCCCACACACCATCCCCAGCATGACCCTCACTGTCATCCACATACCTCCCCAGCCTGACCCTCACTGCCATCCACACACGGCCCCCAGCCTGACCCTCACCGCAGTCCACACACCGCACCCAGCCAGCTCCTCACTGCTGTCCACACGTCGTCCCCAACCTGACCCACACCGCCATCCTCACATCGACGCCAGCCAGACCCTCACCATCATCCGCTTACCGCTCCCTGCCTGACCCACACTGCCATCCATTTACTCCCTCTGCCTGACAATCACCGCAGTCCACACACCGCCCACAGCCTGATCCTCACCGCCGTCCACACACCGCCCCCAGGCTGACCCTCACTGCCATTCCCACACTGACCCCAGCCTGACCCACACTAACCCCCACTCATCGCCCACAGCCTGACCCTCATTGCCATCCACACTCCGCCACTATCTGATCCTCACCACGGCCCACACACCATCCCCAGCAAGATCCTTACCGTCATCCACACAATGCCCCCAGCCTGGCCCTCACAGCAGTCCACACACCGACCCCAGCCTGATCGTCACCGCCGACTACATACCACCCTCAGCCTGACACACACTGCCATCCACACACTGCCCCCAGCCTGACCCACATCAACGCACACTCATCGCACCTTACCAAGTCCATATACCACCACCAGCCTGACCCTAGCGGCCACTACCGGCCACTCACTGCCCCCAACCTGACCCTCACTGTAATCCACACACCGCCCTCTGACTGACATTCACCGCCATCCACACACTGCCACAGTCAGATCCTCACCACTATCCACACACCATCCCCAGCCTGACCCTCACTGCCATTCCCACACTGACCCCAGCCTGACCGACACCAACCCCCACTCATCGCCCACAGCCTGACCCTCACTGCCATCCACACACCCCCACTGCCTGATCCTCACTGCTGTCCACACGTCGCCCCCAGCCTGATCCTCTCTGCTGACCACACGTCGCCCCTAGCCTGACCCTCACCACCATCCTCACACCGCCACCAGCCACACTCTCACCGCCATCCACTTACCGCGCCCAGCCTGCCCCTCACCGCCATCCACACAGCACCCACAGCCTGAACCTTACCACGTCCGCACACCACCACCAGCCTGACCCTAGCAGCCACTACTGGCCGCTCATTGCCCCCAACCTGACCCTCACCGCCATCAACTTACAGCCCCCAGCCTGACCCTCACCGCCATCCACACACCACCCCCAGCCTGACCCTCCTCGCTGGCGACACACCGTCACCAGCCTGATCCTTACCGCTGTCCTCTTACCGCCCACACCCTGACCCTCACCGCCATCCACATAATGCCCTCAGCCTGGCTTTCACTGCTATCAACACACCACCCCCAGGCTGTCCCTCACCGCCGACTACACACCACTGTTAGCCTGACCCACACTGCCATCCACACACTGCCCCCAGCCTGCCCCACACCAACGCCCACTCGCCGCCGACCAGCCTGACCCTCACTGTCATCCACACACCGCCCCTGCCTGACATTCACCGCCATCCACACACTGCCACAGTCTCATCCTCTCCACTATCCACACACCGTCCCCAGCCTGACCTCAACTGCCATTTCCACACTGACCCCAGCCTGACCCACACCAACCCCAACTCATCGCCCACAGCCTGACCCTCACTACCATCCACACACCGCCACTGCCTGATCCTCACCACGGCCCACACACCATCCCCAGCATGACCCTCACCGTCATCCACACACCGCCCCAGCCTGATCCTCACTGCTGTCCACATGTCGTCCCAGCCTGACCCTCACCAACATCCTCACACCGCCACCAGCCAGACTCTCACCACCATCCACTTACAGTGCCCAGCCTGCCGCTCACTGCCATCCACACACCACACACAACCTGCACCTTACCAAGTCCATATACCACCACCAGCCTGACCCTAGCGGCCACTACCGGCCACTCACTGCCCCCAACCTGACCCTCACCGCCATCAACTTACAGACACCAGCCTGACCCTCACCGCCATCCACACACCGCCACTGCCTGATTCTCATCACGGCCCACACACCATCCCCAGCATGACCCTCACCATCATCCACACACCGCCCCCAGCCTGACCCTCACCGCAGTCCACACACCGCCCCAGCCTGATCCTCACTGATGTCCACACGTCGCCCCCAGCCTGATCCTCACTGCTGTCCACACGTCACCCCCAGCCTGACCCTCACTGCCGTCTACACACCGCCCACAGCCTGACCCTCACTGCCATCCACACACCGCCACAGCCTGATCCTCACTGCCGCCCACACACCATCCCCAGCATGACCCTCACTGTCATCCACACACCTCCCCCAGCCTGACCCTCACCGCCATCCACACACCATCATCTGCCTGACCCTCACCACAATCCACAACTGCCCCCAGCCTGATCCTCATAACCATCTCCTCACCGCCACCGGCCTGACACCCACTGCCGTCCACACACTGCCCACAGCTTGACACTCACCGCCATCCGTACACCAAACCCAGCCTGACCCTCACTGCAGACCACACACCGAGCCCAGACTGACCTCCACCGCCGTTCACACACCATCCTAAGCCTGACCCTCACAACCATTTCAATACTGCCCCTAGCCTGTCCCTCACTGCCATCCACACACCACACCCAGACTGACCTCCACTGCTGTTTACACACCATCCACAGCCTGACCCTCACCACCCGTCCACACATCATACCCAGCCTGACACACACCACCGTCCACACACCACCCTCAGCTTGACCATCACCGTCATCCACACAACGCCTGCAACCTCATCCTCACCACTGTCCACACACCGCCCCTAAATGGTCCCTCAATGCCATCCACACACCGTCCCCATCCTGACCCTCAGTGTCGACCACACACAGTCGCCAGCCAGCTCCTCACCGTCGTACACACTCCACCCTCAGCCTGACCCCCACTACCATTCACATACCACCCCCATCCTGACCCAATCGCAGTTCACACACCGCCCCATCTTTACCACACTGCCATCCTCACAACGCTCCCAGCTTGACCCTCACCACCATCCAAAAACCGCCACCAGCTTGACCCTCACCGCCGTCCACTAACCACCCCCAGCCTGACCCTACATGCCATCCACACACCGCCCCCAGCCTGACACTCACCGCAGTACACAAGCCGCCCCCAGCCTGACCCTCACCAACATCCACACACACCATTGTCAGCCTGATCCTCACCGCCGTCCACACACCATCCCCAGCCTGACCCTCATCGCGGTCCAACACCACCCCCAGCCTGACCACCACCGATGCCCACTCACTGTCCCCAGCCTGACCCTCCCTGCCATCCACACACCACCCTCAGCCTGACCCTCACCGTAGATCACATACCGCTCCTGGCTTGACCCTCAGCGCCGTCCACACACCATCCCCATCCAGATCCTCTCCGTCGTACACACCCCGCACCCAGCCTGACCTCCACTGCCATTCACATAACGCCTCCATCATGACTCCCACTGCCGTTAACATTCCACCCCCATCCTTACCCCCACCGCAGTGCACACAACGCCCCCAGTCTGGCACTCACTGCCGTCCAACACCACCACTGTATGACCATCACTGCCCCTCCACACACTGCCCCCAGCCTGTCCCCCAACACTGTCCAAAACTGCACCCAGCCTGACCCTCACAACCATTCAATACCACCCATAGCCTGTCCCTCACTGCCGTCCACACACCACACCCAGCCTGACTCTCATCGTCTTCCACACACCACACCCAGCCTGACCCTCACAGCCAAATACACATTGCCATCAGCCTGACCCTGACCACCATCCACACAGCGCCCTCAGCCTGACCCTCACTGAAGCCCTCTCACCACCCCCCAGCCTAGACCTCGCCGCCATCCATTCACCGCCCACTGCCTGAGCCTCTCTGCCATCCACACACCGGCCACAGCCTGTCCCTCACTGCCATCCACATACCGCCTCCAAGCCTGACCCTCACCGGCGCACACTCACCACCCCCTGCCTGACCCTCACTGCCATCCACACACTGCCCACAGCCTGACCCTCAGCACCATCCATACACCACCCCAAGCCAGAACCTCACTGCCATCCACACACTGCCCACAGACTGACGCTCACCGCCATCCTCACACTGCCCCCAGCCTGACCCTCACCGCCATGCACACCGCCCACAGCATGACCCTCATCGCAGTCCACACACCGCCCCCAGCCTGATCCTCACTGCTGTCCACACGTCGCCCCCAGCCTGACCCTCACCGCCATCCTCACAAAGCCCCCAGCCTGACCTTCACCACCATCCACTTACCGCCCCCAGTCTGGCCCTCACTGCCATCCACACACCACCCACACCCTGAACCTCACCGCCATATACACACTGCCCCCAACCTGACCCTCACCACAATCCAAACACGGCTCCGGGACTGAACCTCAGCACCGCTCACTCACCACCCCCAATATGACCCTCAAGCCATCCACTTTTAGCCCCCAGCCTGACCCTCTCTGCCATCCACACGCCACCCCCAACCTGACCCTCCTTGCCATCCACATACTGTCGCCAACCTGATGCTCACCGTCATCCTCTCACTGCCCCAGCCTGACACTCACCGCCATCCACATACCACCCTCTGCCTGACCCTCACTGCCATCCAAAAACTGCCCCCAGCCTGACGCTCCCCGCCATTAACACACTGTCCACAGAATGAAACTCACCACTGTGCAGACACTGCCCCAGCCTGACCCTCACTGCCATCCACACACCGCCTCCAACCTGACCCTCACTGCCATCCACACACTGTCCCAGCCTGACCCTCACTGCCATCCATTTACCGCCCCCCGCCTGAACCTCACTGCCATCCACACACCGCACACAGCCTTAACCTCACTGCTGTAAACACAGTGCCCACAGCCTGATCCGCACTGCCGTCCACACACCGCCCACAGCCTGACCCTCATCGCGGTCCAACACCAACCCCAGCCTGACCCCCACCGACGCCCACTCACTGTCCCCAGCCTGACCCTCCCTGCCATCCACACACCACCCTCAGCCTAACCCTCACCGTAGATCACATACCGCGCCCGGCTTGACCCTCAGTGCCGTCCACACACCATCCCCAGCCAGATCCTCTCCGTCGTACACACCCCGCACCCAGCCTGACCTCCACTGCCATTCACATAACGCCTCCATCATGACTCCCACCGCCGTTCACATTCCACCCCCATCCTTACCCCCACCGCAGTGCACACAACGCCCCCAGTCTGGCACTCACTGCCGTCCAACACCACCACTGTATGACCATCACTGCCCCTCCACACACTGCCCCCAGCCTGTCCCCCAACACTGTCCAAAACTGCACCCAGCCTGACCCTCACAACCATTCAACACCACCCATAGCCTGTCCCTCACTGCCGTCCACACACCACACCCAGTCTGACTCATCGTCTTCCACACACCACACCCAGCCTGACCCTCACTGCCGAATACACACTGCCATCAGCCTGACCCTCACCACCATCCACACAGCGCCCTCAGCCTGACCCTCACTGAAGCCCTCTCACCACCCCCCAGCCTAGACCTCGCCGCCATCCATTCACCGCCCACTGCCTGAGCCTCTCTGCCATCCACACACCGGCCACAGCCTGTCCCTCACTGCCATCCACACACCGCCTCCAAGCCTGACCCTCACCGACGCACACTCACCACCCCCTGCCTGACCCTCACTGCCATCCACACACTGCCCACAGCCTGACCCTCAGCGCCATCCATACACCACCCCAAGCCAGAACCTCACTGCCATCCACACACTGCCCACAGACTGACGCTCACCGCCATCCACAAACTGCCCCCAGCCTGACCCTCAGCGCCATCCACACACCGCCCCAAGCCAGAACCTCACTGCCATCCACACACTGCCCACAGACTGACGCTCACCGCCATCCTCACACGTCGCCCCCAGCCTGACCCTCACCGCCATGCACACACCGCCCACAGCATGACCCTCATCCCAGTCCACACACCGCCCCCAGCCTGATCCTCACTGCTGTCCACACGTCGCCCCCAGCCTGACCCTCACCGCCATCCACACACCACCCACAGCCTTAACCTCACTGCTGTCCACACAGTGCCCACAGCCTGATCCGCACTGCCGTCCACACACCGCCCACAGCCTGAACCTCACCACCGGCCACTCATTGACCACAACCTGACCCTCACCACCATCCACACACTACCGACAGCCTGAACTTCAATGCTGCCCAATCACCGCCCCCAGCCTGACCCTCACCGCCATCCACACACCGGCACCAGCCTGACCCTCTCCGCAGTCCAAACACCGCACCCAGCCTGACCCTCACAGATGCCCACTCACCGCCCCCAACCTGACCCTCACCGCCATCCACACACCACCCCCAGCCTGAGCCTCACCGCAGTCCTCAAACCACACCCAGCCTGATCCTCACTGCTGTCCACACGTCGCCCCCAGCCTGATCCTCAATGCTGTCCACACATCGCCCCCAACCTGATCCTCTCTGCTGTCCACACGTCGCCCCTAGACTGACCCTCACCACCATCCTCACACCTCCACCAGCCAGACTCTCACCGCCATCCACTTACAGCGCCCAGCCTGCCCCTCACCGCCATCCACACACCTCCCACAGCCTGAACCTTACTGCATCCACACACTGCCACCAGCCTGAACCTCACTGCCGTCGACACACCGTCACCAGCCTGCCCCTCACCGCTGTCCTCTTACCGCCCACAGCCTGACTCTCACCGCCATCCACATAATGCCCTCAGCCTGTCCTTCACCGCCATCCACACACTGCCCCCAGCCTGACCCACACCAACGCCCACTCATCGCCCCCAGCCCGACCCACACTGCCGTCTACACACCGCCCACAGCCTGACCATCACTGCCATCCACACACCGCCTCCAGCCTGACCCTCACCGCAGTCCACACACCGCACCCAGCCTGCTGCTCACTGCTGTCTACACGTCGCCCCAGTCTGACCCTCACCACCATCCTCACACTGCTACCAGCCTGACCCTCACCACCACCCGCTTACCGCGCCCAACCTGACCCGCACCGCCATCCACACACCACCCACAGCCTGAACCTCACCACCGTCCACGCACCGCCACCAGCCTCAACCTCACTACCGCCCACTCACCGCCCCCAACCTGTCCCTCACCACCATCCACTTACAGCCCCCAGCCTGATCCTCACCGCCATCCACTCACCACCCTCAGCCTAACCCTCACCGCCATCCACATAATGACCTCAGCCTGTCTTTCACCGCTATCCACACACCACCCCCAGCCTGACCCTCACCGCCGACTACACACCACCCTCAGCCTGACCCACACTGACATCTACACACATCCCACAGCCTGTCCCTCACTGTCATCCACACACCTCCCCCAGCCTGACCCTCACTGCCATCCACACACGGCCCCCAGCCTGACCCTCACAGCAGTCCACACACCGCACCCAGACTGCTCTTCACTGCTGTCCACACGTCGCCCCCAGCTTGACCCTCACCATCATCCTTACATCGACCCCAGCCAGACCCTCACCATCATCCGCTTACCGCTCCCAGCCTGACCGACACTTCCATCCATTTACCTACCTCTGCCTGACCCTCACCGAAGTCCACACACCGCCCCAGCCTGATCCTCACTGCCAACCACTCACCAACCTCTGTCTGACCTCATCACCATCCACACACTGCCCCCAGCCTGACCCACACCAACGCCCACTCACCGCCCCAGCCTGACTCTCACTGTCATCCACACACCGCCCCCTGCCTGACATTCACCGCTATCCACACACTGCCACAGTCTGATCCTCACCACTATCCACACGTCGCCCCCAGCTTGACCCTCACCACCATCCACACACCTCCCCCAGCCAGACCCTCACCAATGCCCACTCACTGCTCCCTGCCTGACCCTCACCGCAGTCCACACACCGCCCACTGGCTGATCCTCACCGCCGTCCACACACCGCCTCCAGCCTGACCCTCACTGCCATTCCCACACCGCCACTGCCTGATCCTCACCACGGCCCACACACCATCCCCAGCATGACCCTCACCGTCATCCACACACCGCCCCCAGCCTGACCCTCACCACAGTCCACACACCGCCCCCAGCCTGATCGTCACTGCTGTCCACACGTCGACCCCAGCCTGATCCTCTCTGCTGTCCACACGTCGCCCCCAACCTGACCCTCACCGCCATCAACTTACAGCCCCCAGCATGACCCTCACAGCCATCCACACACCACCTCCAGCCTTACCCTTCTCTCTGTCGACACATCGTCGCCAGCCTGATCCTCACCGCCGTCCTCTTACCGCCCACAGCCTGGCCCTCACCGCCATCCACATAATGCCCTCAGCCTGTCCTTCACCGCTATCCACACACCACCCCCAGCCTGACCCTCACCGCCGACTACACACCACCCTCAGCCTGACCCACACTGCCATCCACACACTGCCCACAGCCTGACCTACACCAACGCACACTCATCGCCCCCAGCCTGACCCTCACTGCTGTCTACACACCGCCCACAACCTGACCCTCACTGCCATCCACACACCATGCCCAGCATGACCCTCACTGTCATCCACACATCTCCCCCAGCCTGACCCTCACCGCCATCCACAAATGCACCCAGCCTGACCCTCACCATCATCCACACATCATCATCAGCCTGACCCTCACCGCAATCCACAACTGCCCCCAGCCTGACCCTCACCACCATCTCCTCAACGCCCCCTGCCTGACATTCACCGCCGTCCACACACTGCCACAGTCTGATCCTCACCACCATCCACACACCGTACCCAGATTCACCCTCTCCGCCATCCACACACCTTCCCCAGCCTGACCCTCACTGATGCCCACTCACTGCCCCCTGCCTGACCCTCACCACAGTCCACACACCACCCACAACCTGATCTCACCGCCGTCCACACATCGCCCCCAGCCTGACCCTCACTGCCATTCCCACACTGACCCCAGCCTGACCGACACCAAACCCCACTCATCGCCCACAGCCTGACCCTCACTGCCATCCACACCGCCACTATTTTATCCTCACCACGACCCACACACCATCCCTAGCATGACCCTCACCGTCATCCACACACCGCCCCCAGCCTGACCTTCACTGCAGTCCACAAACCGCCCCCAGCCTGATCCTCACTGCTGTCCACACGTCGCCCCCAACCTGATCCTCACTGCTGTCCACACATCGACCCCAGCCTGATCCTCTCTGCTGTCCACACGTCGCCCCCAGCCTGACCCTCACCACCATCCTCACACCGTCGCCAGCCAGACTCTCACCACCATCCACTTACACCGCCCACCTGCCCCTCACCGCCATCCACACACCACCCACAGCCTGAACCTTAACACGTCCACACACCGCCACCAGCCTGACCCTAGTAGCCACTACCGGCCACTCACAGCTCCCAACCTGACCCTCACCACCATCAACTTACAGCCCCCAGCCTGACCCTCACCGCCATCCACACACCACCCCCAGCCTGACCCTCACCGCCATCCACACACCACCCCCAGCCTGACCCTCCTCACTTCGACACACCGTCGCCAGCCTGATCCTCACCGCTGTCCTCTTACCGCCCACAGCCTGACCCTCACCGCCATCCACATAATGCCCTCAGCCTGTCTTTCACCGCTATCCACACACCACCCCCAGGCTGACCCTCACCACCGACTACACACTACCCTCAGCCTGACCCACACTGCCATCCACACACTGCCCCCAGCCTGACCCACACCAACGCACACTCATCGGCCCCAGCCTGACCCTCACTGCCATCTACACACCTACCACAGCCGGACCCTCACTGCCATCTACACACCGCCACAGCCTGACCTTCACTGCCATCCACACACCGCCCCCAGCCTGACCCTCACCGCAGTCCACACACCGCACCCAGCCTGCTCCTCACTGCTGTCCACACTTTGCCCCCAGCCTGACCCTCACCGCCAACCTTACATCGACCCCAGCCTGACCCTCACCACCATCCACTTACCACTCCCAGCCTGACCCACACTTCCATCCATTTACCTCCCTCTGCCTGACCCTCACCGAAGTCCACACACCGCCCCAGACTGATCCTCACCGCCGACCACTCACCAACCTCTGCCCGATCCTCATCATCATCCACACACTGCCCCCAGTCTGACCCACACCAATGCCCACTCACCGCCCCCAGCCTGACCCTCACTGTCATCCACACACCGCCCCCTGCCTGACATTCACCGCCATCCACACACTGCCACAGTCTGATCCTCACCACTATCCACACACCGTCCCCAGCCTGACCCTCTCCGCCATCCACACACCGCCCCCAGACTGACCCTCACCGCAGTCCACACACAGCCCCAGCCTGATCCTCACTGCTGTCCACACGTCGCCCGCAGCTTGATCCTCCCTGCTGTTCACACGTCGCCCCCAGCCTGATCCTCCCTGCTGTTCACACACCGCCCACAACCTGATCCTCACCACCGTGCACACACCGCCCCCCGCCTGACCCTCACTGCCATTCCCACACTGCCCCCAGCCTGACCGACACTAATGCCCACTCATCGCCCAAAGCCTGACCCTCACTGCCATTCACACACCGCCACTGCCTGATCCTCACCGCGGCCCACACACCTTCCCCAGCATGACCCTCACCGTCATCCACACACCGCCCCCAGCCTGACCCTCACCGCGGTCCACAAACCGCCCCCTGCCTGATCCTCACTGCTGTCCACACGTCACCCACAGCCTGACCCTCACTGCTGTCCACACGTTGCCCCCAGCCTGATCCTCACTGCTGTCCACACGTCACCCCCAGCCTGATCCTCACTGCTGTCCACATGTCGCCCCCAGCCTGATCCTCACTGCTATCTACACGTCGCCCCTAGCCTGACCCTCACCACCATCCTCACACTGCCACCAGCCAGACTCTCACCGCCATCCACTTACAGCGCCCAGACTGCCCCTCACCGCCATCCACACACCACACACAGCCTGAACCTTACCACGTCCACACACCGCCACCAGCCTGACCCTAGCGGCCACTACCGGCCGCTCACTGCCCCCAACCTGACCCTCACCGCCATCAACTTACAGCCCCCAGCATGACCCTCACTGCCATTCACACTCCATTCCCAGCCTGATCCTCCTCACTTCGACACACCGTCGCCAGCCTGATCCTCACCGCTGTCCTCTTACCGCCCACAGCTTGACCCTCACCGCCATCCACATAATGCCCTCAGCCTGTCCTTCACCGCTATCCACACACCACCCCCAGGCTGAGCCTCACCACCGACTACACACCACCCTCAGCCTGACCCACACTGCCATCAACATACTGCCCCCAGCCTGACCCACAACAACGCACACTCACTGCCCCCAGCCTGACCCTCACTGCAATCCACAACTGCCCCTAGCCTGATCCTCACCACCATCTCCTCACCGCCACCTGCCTAACACCCACTGCCGTCCACACACTATCCTCAGCTTGACCCTCACCACCATCCGTACACCACACCCAGCCTGACCCTCACTGCAGACCACACACCGAGCCCAGACTGACCTCCGCCGCCGTTCACATTCCATCCTAAGCCTGACCCTCACAACCATTCAATACCGCCCCTCGCCTGTCCCTCACTGCCATCCACACACCAGACCCAGACTGACCTCCACTGCTGTTCACACAGCATCCACAGCCTGACCCTCACCACCGTCCACACACCACACCCAGCCTGACACACACTTCCGTCAACACACCACCCTCAGCTTGACCATCACCGTCATCCACACAACGTCTGCAAACTCACTCTCACCACTGTCCACACACCGCCCCTAAAGGGTCCCTCAATGCCATCCACACACCGTCCCCATCCTGACCCTCAGCGCCGACCACACACAGTTGCCAGCCAGCGCCTCACCGTCGTACACACTCCACCCCCAGCCTGACCCCCACTACCGTTCACATACCGCCCCCATACTGACCCCATCACAGTTCACACATCGCCCCATCGTTACCACACTGCCATCCTCACACCACTCCCAGCTTGACCCTCAACACCATCCAAAAACCGCCACCAGCTTGATCCTCACCGCCGTCCACTACCCACCCCCAGGCTTACGCTACATTCCATCCACACACTGCCCCCAGCCTGACGCTCTCCGCCATTAACACACCGTCCACAGAATGAACCTCACCGCTGTGCAGACACTGCTGCAGTCTGACCCTCACCGCCATCCACACACCACCCCCAACCTGACCCTCACTGCCATCCACACACTGTCCCAGCCTGACCCTCACTGCCATCCACACACTGCCCCCAGCCTGACCCTCACTGCCTTCTGCACACCGCCTTAGCCTGACCGACACCGCCCATTCATTTCTCGTCCCAGCCTGACCCTCACCGCCATCCACACACCACCCACAGCCTTAACCTCACTGCTATCCACACACTGCCCACAGCCTGATCTGCACTGCCGTCCACACACCGCCCACATCCTGAACCTCACCACCGGCCACTCATTGACCACAACCTGACCCTCACCGCCATCCACACACTACCGACAGCCTGAACTTCAATGCTGCCCAATCACCGCCCTCAGCCTGACCCTCACTGCCATCCTCACACTGCCCCCAGCCTGACCCTCCCCACTATTAACACACTGCCCATAGCCTGAACGTCACCACTGTCCAAACATTGGCCCCAGCCTGACCCTCACCACCATCCACACACCGGCACCAGCCTGACCCTCTCCGCAGTCCAAACACCGCACCCAGCCTGACCCTCACAGATGCCCATTCACCGCCCCCAACCAGACCCTCACCGCCAACCACACACCTCCCCAGCCTGACCTTTACTGCCATCCACACATCGCCCCCAGCCTGATCCTCACATCTGTCCACATGTCGCTCTCAGCTTGACCCTCACTGCCATTCCTACACTGCCCCCAGCCTGACCGACACCAATGCCCACTCATCGCCCACAGCCTGACCCTCACTGCTGTCCACATATGCCCACAGTCTGACCATCACTACCATTCACAGACTGCCCCCAGCCTGACCCTCGCCACAATGCACATATTGCCCCCAACCTGATCTCACTTCCATCCACACACCACCCCCAGCCTGACCCTCCCTGCCATTAACACACTACCCACAGCCTGAACCTCACCGCTGTCCAGACACTGCTCCAGCATGACCCTCACTGCCATCCACACACCGGCACCAGTCTGACCCTCTCCACAGTCCACACACCGCACCCAGCCTGCTGCTCACTGCTGTCTACATGTCGCCCCCAGCCTGACCCTCACCACCATCCTCACACCGCTACCAGCCAGACCCTCACCACCATTCACTTATGGTGCCCAACCTGACCCGCACCGCCATCCACACACCACCCACAGCCTGAACCTCACCACCGTCCACGCACCGCCACCAGCCTCAACCTCACTACCGCCCACTCACCGCCCCCAACCTGACCCTCACCGCCATCCACTTACAGCCCCCAGCCTGACCCTCATCGACATCCACACACCGCCCCCAGACTGACCTTCACTACCATCCACACACCGCCCCCGGCTTGAACCTTCCAGCCATTACCACACCGCACCCAACCTGACCCTCACAGATGCCCACTCACCGCCCCCAACCTGACCCTCACCGCCAACCACACACCTCCCCAGCCTGACCTTTACTGCCATCCACACATCGCCCCCAGCCTGATCCTCACATCTGTCCACATGTCGCTCTCAGCTTGACCCTCACTGCCATTCCTACACTGCCCCCAGCCTGACCGACACCAATGCCCACTCAACGCCCACAGCCTGACCCTCACTGCTGTCCACACGTCGCCCCTAGACTGACCCTCACCACCATCCTCACACCGCCACCAGCCAGACTCTCACCGCCATCCACTTACAGCGCCCAGCCTGCCCCTCACCGCCATCCACATAATGCCCTCATCCTATCCTTCACCGCCATTCACACACTGCCCCCAGCCTGACCCACACCAACGCCCACTCATCGCCCCCAGCCCGACCCTCACTACCGTCTACACACCACCCACAGCCTGACCCTCACTGTCATCCACACACCTCCCCCAGCCTGACCCTCACTGCCATCCACACACCGCCCGTAGCCTGACCCTCACCACAGTCCACAGACTGCACCCAGCCTGCTGCTCACTGCTGTCTACATGTCGCCCCCAGCCTGACCCTCACCACCATCCTCACACCGCTACCAGCCTGACCCTCGCCACCATTCACTTATCGTGCCCAACCTGACCCTCACCACCATCCACTTACAGCCCCCAGCCTGACCCTCACCACAGTCCACACACTGCACCCAGCCTGCTGCTCACTGCTGTCTACATGTCGCCCACAGCCTGAACCTCACCACCATCCACGCACCGCCACCAGCCTCAACCTCACTACCGCACACTCACCGCCCCCAACCTGACCCTCACCACCATCCACTTACAGCCCCCAGCCTGATCCTCACCGCCATCCACTTACAGCCCCCAGACTGACCCTCACTGCCATCCACACACCGCCCCCGGCCTGAACTTCCCAGCCATTAACACACCGCCCACAGCCTGAACCTCACCACTGTCCAGAAACTACCCTCAGCCTGACCCTTACCCGCCATCCACAAACCCCGTCTGACCAACGCCGCAGTCCACACACCACCCACAGCCTGACCCTCACCGTCACCCACAACCTGAACCTCACTGCCATTCGCGCATTGGCCCCAGCCTGACCCTCACCACCATCCACACACCACCCACCAACTCAACCTCACTGCTGTCCACACATCGCCCCCAGCCTGACCCTCACCGCCATCCTCACACCGCCCCCAGCCTGACACTCACCACCATCCTCACACCGTCCCCAGCCTGACCCTCGCCGCCATCCACACGCCGCCCACAGCCTGAACATCACCGCCATCCACTCACCATCCACAGCCTGAACCTCACCGCTGTCCACACGTTGCCCACAGCCTGATCCTCAGCGCCGTCCATACACTGCCCCCAGCCTGAACCTCACCACCGCCCCCTCACTGACCCCAACCTGACCCTAACCACCATCCACTCACAGCCCCCAGCGTGAACTTCACCACTGTCCACACACCACCCCCAGTCGGACCCTCACCACCATCCACACACAGTCGCCAGCCTGACCCTCGCCACCATTCACTTATCGTGCCCAACCTGACCCGCACCGCCATCCACACACCACCCACAGCCTGAACCTCACCACCATCCACGCACCGCCACCAGCCTCAACCTCACTACCGCACACTCACCGCCCCCAACCTGACCCTCACCACCATCCACTTACAGCCCCCAGCCTGATCGTCACCGCCATCCACTTACAGCCCCCAGACTGACCCTCACTGCCATCCACACACCGCCCCCGGCCTGAACTTCCCAGCCATTAACACACCGCCCACAGCCTGAACCTCACCACTGTCCAGAAACTACCCTCAGCCTGACCCTTACCCGCCATCCACAAACCCCGTCTGACCAACGCCGCAGTCCACACACCACCCACAGCCTGACCCTCACCGTCACCCACAACCTGAACCTCACTGCCATTCGCGCATTGGCCCCAGCCTGACCCTCACCACCATCCACACACCACCCACCAACTCAACCTCACTGCTGTCCACACATCGCCCCCAGCCTGACCCTCACCACCATCCTCACACCGCCCCCAGCCTGACACTCACCACCATCCTCACACCGTCCCCAGCCTGACCCTCGCCGCCATCCACACGCCGCCCACAGCCTGAACATCACCGCCATCCACTCACCATCCACAGCCTGAACCTCACCGCTGTCCACACGTTGCCCACAGCCTGATCCTCAGCGCCGTCCATACACTGCCCCCAGCCTGAACCTCACCACCGCCCCCTCACTGACCCCAACCTGACCCTAACCACCATCCACTCACAGCCCCCAGCGTGAACTTCACCACTGTCCACACACCACCCCCAGTCGGACCCTCACCACCATCCACACACAGTCGCCAGCCTGGTCCTCACCACCATCCACTCACCACCCCCAGCCTGACCCTCAACCGCCATCTACATATTCCCCCAGCCTGACCCTCACCGCTATCCGCACACTGGCCCCCGCCTGACCCACACCACCATCCACACACTGCCCCCAGCTTGATCCCCATTACCATCAGCACACCGCCCCCAGCCTGGCCCTCCCGCCATTAACACACCACCCCTTGCCTAACCCTCACTGCCATCCACACAACGGCCACAGCCAGACCCTCTCCACAGTCCACACACCACCCCCAGCCTGACCCTCACTGCCGACCATCCACCGCCCTCAACCTGACCCTCAGTAAAGCCCACAAACATCCCCAGCCTGACCCTCACCACCATCCATTTGCCGCCCTCAGCCTGACCATCACTGCCATCCACTCACCGCTCACATTCTGAACTTCACCACTGCCCAATCACCACCTCCAGCCTGACCCTCACCACCGTCCACACACCATCGCCTGCCTGATACTTACCACCGTCCACTAACCCCCCCCAGCCTGACCTTCACCGCCATCCACATATGCCCACAGTCTGACCATCACTACCATTCACAGACTTCCCCCAGCCTGACCCTCGCCACAATGCACATATTGCCCCTAGCCTGATCTCACTGCCATCCACACACCACCCCCAGCCTGACCCTCCCTGCCATTAACACACTACCCACAGCCTGAACCTCACCGCTGTCCAGACACTGCCTCCAGCCTGACCCTCACTGCCATCCACACACCGGCACCAGTCTGACCCTCTCCACAGTCCACACACCGCACCCAGCCTGCTGCTCACTGCTGTCTACATGTCGCCCCCAGCCTGACCCTCACCACCATCCTCACACCGCTACCAGCCAGACCCTCACCACCATTCACTTACGGCGCCCAACCTGACCCGCACCGCCATCCACACACCACCCACAGCCTGAACCTCACCACCGTCCACGCACCACCACCAGCCTCAACCTCACTACCGCACACTCACCGTCCCCAAACTGACCCTCACCACCATCCACTTACAGCCCCCAGCCTGATCCTCACCGCCATCCACTTACAGCCCCCAGCCTGACCCTCACCGACATCCACACACCGCCCCCAGACTGACCCTCACTGCCATCCACACACCGCCCCCGGCTTGAACCTCCCAGCCATTACCACACCGCCCACAGCCTGAACCTCACCACTGTCCAGAAACTACCCTCAGCCTGAACCTTATCCGCCATCCACAACCCCCGTCTGACCATCTCCGCAGTCCACACACCACCCACAGCCTGACCCTCACCGTCACCCACAACCTGAACCTCACTGCCATTCACACATTGGCCCCAGCCTGAACCTCACCACCATCCACACACCACCCACCAACTGAACCTCACTGCTGTCCACACATCGCCCCCAGCCTGACCCTCACCGCCATCCTCACACCGCCCCCAGCCTGACACTCACCACCATCCTCACACCGTCCCCAGCCTGACCCTCGCCGCCATCCACGCGCCGCCCACAGCCTGAACATCACCGCCATCCACTCACCATCCACAGCCTGAACCTCACCGCTGTCCACACGTTGCCCACAGCCTGACCCTCACTGTCATCCACACACTGCCCCCAGCCTAAACCTCACCACCGCCCCCTCACTGACCCCAACCTGACCCTCACCGCCATCCACTTACAGTCCCCATCCTGAACTTCACCACTGTCCACACACCATCCCCCGCCAGACCCTCACCACCATCCACACACAGTCGCCAGCCTGGTCCTCACCACCATCCACTCACCACCCCCAGCCTGACCCTCAACCGCCATCTACATATTCCCCCAGCCTGACCCTCACCGCTATCCGCACACTGGCCCCCGCCTGACCCTCACCACCATCCACACACTGCCCCCAGCTTGATCCCCATTACCATCAGCACACCGTCCCCAGCCTGGCCCTCCCGCCATTAACACACCACCCCTTGCCTAACCCTCACTGCCATCCACACAACGGCCACAGCCAGACCCTCTCCACAGTCCACACACCACCCCCAGCCTGACCCTCACTGCCGACCATCCACCGCCCTCAACCTGACCCTCAGTAAAGCCCACAAACATCCCCAGCCTGACCCTCACCACCATCCATTTGCCGCCCTCAGCCTGACCATCACTGCCATCCACTCACCGCTCACATTCTGAACTTCACCACTGCCCAATCACCACCTCCAGCCTGACCCTCACCACCGTCCACACACCATCGCCTGCCTGATACTTACCGCCGTCCACTAACCCCCCCCAGCCTGACCTTCACCGCCATCCACATATGCCCACAGTCTGACCATCACTACCATTCACAGACTTCCCCCAGCCTGA
This sequence comes from Chiloscyllium plagiosum, assembly GCF_037043375.1. Lineage (NCBI taxonomy): Eukaryota > Metazoa > Chordata > Chondrichthyes > Orectolobiformes > Hemiscylliidae > Chiloscyllium > Chiloscyllium plagiosum. The sequence goes on from NW_028270147.1 coordinate 115,699,997, forward strand.
GCCTCACCGCTATCCACACCCTGGCCCCAGCCTGACCCTCACCACCATCCACACACTGCCCCCAGCTTGATCCCCATTAAGATCATCACACCGCACCCAGCCTGCTGCTCACTGATGTCTACATGTCGCCCCCAGCCTGACCCTCACCACCATCCTCACACCGCTACCAGCCTTACCCTCACCACCATTCACTTTTGGCACCCAACCTGACCCTCACCTCCATCCACACACCACCCACAGCCTGAACCTCACCACCGTCCACGCACCGCCACCAGCCTCAACTTCACTGCAACCCATTCACCGCCCCCAACCTGACCCTCACCACCATCCACTTACAGCCCCCAGCCTGATCCTCACCGCCATCCACTTACAGCCCCCAGCCTGACCCTCACCGACATCCACACACCGCCCCTAGACTGACCCTCACTGCCATCCACACACCGCCCACGGCCTTAACTTCCCAGCCATTAACACACCGCCCACAGCCTGAACCTCACCACTGTCCAGAAACTACCCTCAGCCTGACCCTCACCCGCCATCCACACCCCCCGTCTGACCATCTCCGCAGTCCACACACCACCCACAGCCTGAACCTCACCATCACCCACAACCTGAACCTCACTGCCATTCACACATTGCGCCCAGCCTGACCCTCACCACCATCCTCACACCGTCCCCAGCCTGACCCTCGCCGCCATCCACACGCCGCCCACAGCCTGAACATCACCGCCATCCACTCACCATCCACAGCCTGAACCTCACCGCTGTCCACACGTTGCCCACAGCCTGATCCTCAGCGCCGTCCACATACTGCCCCCAGCCTGAACCTCACCACCGCCCCCTCACTGCCCCCAACCTGACCCTCATCGCCATCCACTTACAGCCCCCAGCCTGAACTTCACCACTGTCCACACACCACCCCCAGCCAGACCCTCACCACCATCCACACACATTCACCAGCCTGGTCCTCACCACCATCCACTCACCACCCCCAGCCTGACCCTCAACCGCCATCTACATATTCCCCCAGCCTGACTCTCACCGCTATCCGCACACTGGCCCCAGCCTGACCCTCACCACCATCCACACACTGCCCCCAGCTTGATCCCCATTACCATCAGCACACCGCCCCCAGCCTGGCCCTCCCGCCATTAACACACTGCCCCCAGCTTGACCATCACCGCCATCCACACACCACTCGTTGCCGAACCCTCACTGCCATCCACACAACGGCCACAGCCTGACCCTCTCCACAGTCCACACACCATCCCCAGCCTGACCCTCACCGCCATCCTTTTACCGCCCTCAGCCTGACCATCACTGCCATCCATTCACTGCTCACATTCTGAACTTCACCACTGCCCAATCACCACCTCCAGCCTGACCCTCACCACCGTCCACACACCATCGCCTGCCTGATACTTACCGCCGTCCACTAACCCCCCCAGCCTGACCTTCACCGCCATCCACATATGCCCACAGTCTGACCATCACTACCATTCACAGACTTCCCCCAGCCTGACCCTCGCCACATTGCACATATTGCCCCCAGCCTGATCTTACTGCCATCCACACACCGCCCCCAGCCTGACCCTCCCTGCCATTAACACACCGTCCACAGCCTGAACCTCACCGCTGTCCAGACACTGCCTCCAGCCTGACCCTCACTGCCATCCACACACCGGCACCAGTCTGACCCTCTCCACAGTCCACACACTGCCCCCAGCCTGACCCTCACCGCCATCCAGATACCGCCCCCAGCCAGACCCTCACCAACATTCACACACCGCCCCCAACCAGACCCTCAGCGCGATCCACACACCATCCCCAGCCTGACCCTCGCCGCTGACCACACACCGCCCTCAGCCTGACCCTCACCGCCATTCACACACCGCTCCAGCCTGACCCTCAGCGATGTCCACTCACTGTCCCCAGCCTGACCCTCACCACAGTCCACACACCGCCCCAGCCTGATCCTCACTGCCATCCATACACTGTCCCCAGCCTGACTCTCACTGCCGACCACACATCAACCTCTGCCTGTCCGTCACCTCCATCCACACACTTCCCCTGCCTGACCCTCACCGCCATCCACACGTCGCCCAGCCTGTTCCTCACTGCTGTCCACAAGTCGCCCCCAGCCTGACCCTCATCGCTATCCTTACATCGCCACCAGCCTGCCCCTCACCACCATCCACTTACTGCGCCCAGCCTGACCCTCACCGTCATCCACACACTGCCCTCAGCCTGACCCACACTGCCATCCACTCACAACCTTCAGCCTGACCCTCACTGCCATCCACACACCGCCCACAGCCTGACCTTCACTGTCATCCACACACCGCCACAGCCTGATCCTCACCCATGCCCACACACCGCCGCCAGCCTGACCCTCCTGCCATTAACACACTACCCACAGCCTGAACTTCACTGCCATCCACACACCGCCCCCTGCCTGACCCTCACCGCTATTCACACACTGGACCCAGCCTGACCCTCTCTGCAGTCCACAAATCGCCCCCAGCCTGACCCTCACTGCCGTCCACACACTGCCCCCAACTTGACCCTCAGCAACACCCCCTCCCCACACTCGTCCAACACTGCCCCCTTCCGAACCCCATTCGACACCACCCCATCCCAACCCTGTCCGACCCCGCCCCCTCACCCCAAACCCATCCAACACTGCCTCCTCCCCAACCCTGTCCAACACCGCACCCTCCCCAACACCATCCAACACCGCCATCTCCCTCACACCATCCAACACTACCACCTCCCCAACACCATGTAGCACCGCCCCCTCCCCAACGCCGTCCCCTCCCACAACACCGTCCAACATCGCTCCCCAACCATTTCCAACACCGCCCCCTCCACAAACCCCATCCGACAATGCCATTGCACCCAACCCGTCCAACTCCGTCCCCTCCCCCAACCCCGTCCAACACAGCCCCTTCCACAACCCTGTCCAACACTGCCCCCTCCATCAACATCATCCAACACTGCCCCCTCCCCAACACCGTCCAACACTGCCCTCCAACCCCGACTATCATCGCCCCCTCCCCCACTCCATCTAACACCAACCCTCCCCACCCCCATCCAACACTGCCCCCTCCCCAACCCCATCTGATACTGCCCTCAACCCAACACCGTCCAACACCACCCACTCTCCCCAACACCATCCAACACCGCCCTCTCCCCAAACCCGTCCAACCATGCCCCCTCCCCAACCCCATGCATCACCGCCCCCTCCCTCAACACTGCCCAACACCACCCCTCCCCAACCCCATGCGTCACTGCCCCCTCCCCAACTCCATTCAACACCGCCCCCTCCCTCACACCATCCAACACTAACCCCTCCCCAATACCGTCCAGCACCGACCCCTAACCCCAACACATTCCAACACCACCCCCTCCCCAACACCGCCCAACACCACCCGCTCCCACAACCCCATCCGACAACGCCCCCTCCCCAACCCCATCCAACACCGCCCTCCCCTCACACCATCCAACACTAACCCCTCCCCAACACCATCCAGTAGCGCCCCCTCCCCAACACCGTCCCCTCCCCCAACACCGTCCAAAATCGCCCCCCAACCCCGTCCAACACAGCCCCCTCCACAAACCCCATCCGACAATGCCACTGCACCCAACCCAGTCCAACACCGTCCCCTCCACCAACCCCGTCCAAAACCGGCCCCTCCTCAACCCGTCCAACTCCGTCCCCTACCCAACCCCGTCCAACACTGCCCCGTCCACAACCCCGTCCAACACTGCCCCCTCCATCAACATCATCCAACACTGCCCCCTCCCCAACACCGTCCAACAACGCCCTCCAACCCCGTCTACCATCGCCCCCTACCCCACTCCATCTAACACCAACCCTCCCCACCCCCGTCCAACACTGCCCCCTCCCCAACCCCGTCTGATACTGCCCCCACCCCTACCCCTTCCAACACCATCCACTCACCCCAACAACATCCAATACCGCCCTTCCCCCAAACCCGTCCAACCCCGCCCCCTCCCCAACAGCATCCATCACTGCCCCCTCCCTCAACACTGCCCAACACCACTCCTCCCCAATCCCGTCCGTCACTGCCCCCTCCCCCAACCACATGCAACACTGCCCCCTCCCTCACACCATCCAACACTAACCCCTCCCCAACACCATCTAGCACCGACCCCTAGCCCCAACACATTCCAACACCACCCCTCCCCAACACTGTCCAACATCGCCACCCAACCCCGTCCAACACCGCCCCCTACCCAACCCCATCCTTCACCCTCCCCTCCCCAATGCCGACCAACACTGCCCCTACCCAACTCCGTCCAACACCGCCCTCTCCCCACCCCTGCCCAACACTGCCCCCACCCAACCCTGTCCAAAACCGCCCACTCACCCCAACACCATCCAACACCACCCCCTCCCCCAACCCCGTCCGTCACCGCCCCTTCCTCAACCCCGCCCAACACCACCCGCTCACCCAACCCCGTCCGACAACGCCCCCTCTCCAACCCCATCCAACACCGCCCCCATCCCCGTCCAACATCGCCCTCTCCCCAACCCCGTCCAACCCCGCCCATCCCCAAACCCATCCAACACTGACACCGTCTCCACCACCCCATCCAACACTGCCCCATCCTCCAACCCCGACCAACGCCACTCCCCTCTCCCACCCCATCCAACACCGCCCCCTTCCCAACCCCGTCCAGCACCGACCCTCCCACAACCCCGTCCAACACCGCAACCTCCCCTAACTCCGTCCAATGCTGCCCCCCCACAACCCCATCGAACACCGCCCTATCCCCAACCACTTCGAATACCGCCCCCTCCCCCAACCCCGTCCGAAACCGCCACCTCCTCAATCCCGTCCAGCTCTGACCCCTCCCCCAACCCCATCAAACACTGCCCCCTCACACAATCCAACACTAACCCCTCCATCAATACCGTCCAGCACTGACCCCTAACCCCAACACATTCCAACACCGCTCCCTCCGCAACACCATCCAACATCACCCCCAACCCTTCCAACACCACCCCCTCCACAACCCCATCCGTCACCGCCCCCAACGCCGCCTAACACTGCCACCTCCCCTAACTCCATTCAATGCCGCCCCCTACCCCCATCCCCGTCCAACATTGCCATCTCCCCAGCCCCGTCCAACACCGCCCCCTCCCCAACCCCATCCAACACCGCCCCCTCCCCAACCCCGTCTGACACCACCCCCTCCCCAACCACGTCCAGCGCTGCCTCCTCGCAAACACCATCCAACACCGCCCTCTTCCCAACCCCGTCCAGCACCGACCCTCCCCCAACCCCGTCCAACACCGCAACCTCCCCTAACTCCGTCCAATGCCGCCCCCCACAACCCCATCGAACACCGCCCTATCCCCAACCACTTCGAATACCGCCCCCTCTCCCAACCCCGTCCGAAACCGCCACCTCCCCAATCCCGTCCAACTCTGACCCCTCCCCCAACCCCATCAAACACTGCCCCCTCACACGATCCAACACTAACCCCTCCATCAATACCGTCCAGCACTGACCCCTAACCCCAACACATTCCAACACCGCTCCCTCCGCAACACCATCCAACATCACCCCCAACCCTTCCAACACCACCCCCTCCACAACCCCATCCGTCACCGCCCCCAACGCCGCCCAACACTGCCACCTCCCCTAACTCCATTCAATGCCGCCCCCTACCCCCATCCCCATCCAACATTGCCACATCCCCCAGCCCCGTCCAACATCGCCCCCTCCCCAACCCCATCCAACACCGCCCCCTCCCCAACCCCGTCTGACACCAACCCCTCCCCAACCACGTCCAGCGCTGCCTCCTCGCAAACACCATCCAACACTGCCCTGTCCCCAACCCCGTCCGACACTGCTCCACCACCCACTCCTATCCAACTCTATCCCTCCCCCAACCTGGTCCAACACCGCCCCCTGCCTCCACCCCTCTCTCCCACTCTCTCTCCCCTCTCTCCACCCCCTCTCACCCTCTCTCTCTCTCCCCTCTCTCTCTTGCCCCCCTCTCTCTTGCCTCCCTCTCTATGAGACCCCTCTCTCTCACCCCTCTCTCTCGCCCCCTCTTTCTCACCCCCATCTCAATCACGCCCCTCTCTCTCGCCCCTCTCTCTTTCTCTCACCCCCTTTCGCTCCCGTCTCTCTCTCTCAACCCCCTCTCACTCTCGGCCCCCTGCTCCCATCTCTCTCTCTCAAACCCCTCTCTCTCGCCCCTCCTCTCACTCTCCTCTCTCTCTCGCTTGCCCCCCTCTCTCCCCTCTTTATCTCGTAACCCCGTCTCTCTCACACCCACTCTCTCTCTCACTCGCCCCCTCTCTTTCGCCCCCTCTCTTTCACACCTCCGTTTCGCCCCCCCTTTTTCCCCCGTCACCTCCTCTCTTTCGTCCCCCTTTCACCCCCCTCTTTCGCCCCCTCTCTCGCCCCCTCTCTCTTGCCCCCCCTTGCCTCTTCTCTCTCACACCTCTCTCGCTCAACCCCCCACTCGCCCCCTCTGTCTTTCGCCCCCCTCTCTCATCCCCCTCTCTCTCACCCACTCTCTCTCTCGCCCCCTCTCTGCCCCCTCTCTCTCTTGCGCCCCTCTCTCTCTCCCTCATTCTATCTCTCCCTGCACACTCTCTCTCTTGCCCACTCTCGCACTGTCGCTCTCTCCCCACCATCTCGTCCCTCTGTCTGTCTGTCTGTCTCTCTCTCTGTTTCTCTCTCTGTCACTCTCTCTCTCTCTGGATCCATTCCCACCCCTTGCTCACTCACTCTCTCTCTCTCAAGTCACTATCGCCTCATCTCCCTCTCTCTCCCCCCCCCAGCTTCTCTCTCTCCCTCTCATCCCCTCTCTCTCTCTCTCTCTCTTGCCGCCATCCCTCTCCCTTTCTTGACCCCTCTCTCGATTCCATCCCTCTCTCCTCTCTCTGTTTGGCTTAGCTCCTCTCTTTCTCTCACTCAGCCTCTCTCTCACCCTCTCCCCTCTCTCACTCTTTCTCTCACTCTCTCTCTCACCCTCTCTCTCTCATCCTCTCTCTGTCTCACCCTCTCTCTATCTCTCCACTGCTCACCCTCTGTCTGTTCTCTCTCTCTCCTCGTATGTCTCTATCTCGCTATGTCCCTCTCTTATTCCCTCTTTCACGCCCCATTCTTTCACTCCCTCGCTCTCAACCTCTGTCTTCCGCTGTCCCCCTCGCCCCCTCTCTCTCTCGACAACCCTCTCGCACCCTTCTATCCTTGTTACCCTTCCTCTCTCTTTCCTCTCTCTCACCATCTCTCCATCTCTCTCTCTCACTCGCCCTGTCTCTCTCTCTCCGTCACTCTCTCTCTCTCTCTTTCACACACGCACACCCACCTCTGACCCTATCACCCCTCTCTACCTTGCTCTCACCGACTCTCTTCTGTCCCCTTATTCTCTCTCTCTCGCTTCTTTTCTTCCTCCCTCTGTCACTCTGTCTATCTCTCTCTCTCTTTCTGTCTTGCCCTCTCTTCCCGCTGTGCTCTCGCTGTCACCCTTTCTCTCTCCCACCCCCTCTCTGTCAAACCCCCTCTCACGGAGCCCTCTCTCCTTCTTGATCTTTCCCTATCTCTCTCGTCTCTCTTGCCCTTGCTCTCTCTCTCCGCCCATCACTCTCTCTCGTCCTCTCTCTCTCTCTCCGTCACTCTCTTTCTTGCCCTCACTCTCTTTCTTGCCCTTGCGTACTCTCTCTCTTCCCACCCCTCTCTCTCTCTATCTCATCCCCTTTCTCTCTCCCTCGCCCCCTCTCTTTCAATCCCTCTGTCTTACCCCACCTCTATTTTGCCTCCCTCTCTCTCTCTTGAACCCTGTTTCTCTCTGTCTTGCTCGCTCTCCCTCTCCATCTTGTCCGCCCTCAATCTCTCTTGCCCATCTCTCTTTCTTGCTCTCTTAAAGCCTTCCTCTCTCGCTTCTTCTTTCTCTCATCGCACTCTCTCCTTGCCCCTCCTTCTATTACTCTTGCCCTCCTCTCTCTCACTCCCTCTCTCTCACCTCTACATCTCTCTCATCCCTGTCTTTCTCTCTCTCACTCACCTCATCACTCTCTCACCCACACTAACTCTCTCTTGCCCACTCTCTCTCGCCATCACACACTCTCTCTCTCTCGCCCTCTCACTCTATCTCGCCCTCTTCCTTGCCCCTCTCTCTTTCTCGACCCCCTCTCTCTCGACCCTCTCTCTCTTGCCGCCTCTATCTCTCTCAACATCCCGTTTTTTTGCCTCTCCCTCTATCTCTCACCCCTGCCTCTCTCTCTCGCCCCTTCATTCTCTCACCACTCATTCTCTCTCTCTCTCTTCCCTCTCTCCTCTTTTCTCTCTCTCTCTTGCCTCCCAATCTCTCTCATCCACTTTTCTCTCCTCATCCCTCTCTCTAAGACTTGCCCCCATTCTTTCTTGCCCCCTCCCTCGAACCTCCCTGTCCCCTATCTCGCCTCTGTCTCTCGTTATCTCCTCCCCTGTCTTTCTCTCTCCTTCCCTCACCCTATCTCTCTTTTGTCCCCTGCTCTCTCTCCCAGCTCTTTCACTCTCTCTCCCCGTTCTCTCATTCTCGATCCCCCTCCCTTGGTGTCTCTCTCTCTCCCCACCTCCCTCCGTTTCTCTCTGACTGAATCTCTCTCCCTCCTGTCCCTCCCTTCATCTCTCTCTGACACACTCTGTCATCCTGGTACTTTCCTCTCCCTCTGACTCAGAGACTGGGGGTTGGTGGTGAGGCTGCGTGTGGGGAGTGGGGTGAGATGATAGAGAGATATGGGAAATGAGAGGTGGGGAAAATGGGGTAGAGACGGAATTGCGGGAGGAAGACAGAGACGGCAGGAGAGGGGGGAGAGTGAGGGAGAAAGAATAGTCGAGGCAGATGGAGAAACTGGGGTTGGGGTGTCCGAGAGGGGACGAGAGAGAGTGAAAGGGAGATGAGGTGAGAAAGAGACAGTGTACAGAAAGAGAGAGAGAGGGAGAGAAGTGATGAGAAAGAGTAGGGGAGAGGAAATGGGGAGGCCAGGCTGCAGTTGGGGGGGACAGAGGGAGTTAAACCCAGGTCCTGAGCTCAGGGCCCGGTGCCCTCCCCTTTCCTGGAGACCATGACTTGGGGCTGACTCTGTCTCTCCAGCTCAGCCTCTCCAACACAAAGACACACAACAACATCGTTCACTCTGCTGCTCGGCACGCCGAAATGAACATTTTTATTGTTTACAAATGGAAGTGATGGATACAGTCAGTGAGGTAGTGCTATTTCTCACTGGCCCTTGAGTTGTGAGAAACATTGAAATGTTTCCCTGTAACACCCCTCCCCGCTCCCCCCCCCCCCCCCGTGGGATAAGGATGGACAAACCAGCGCTACCCTCAGTCTGTTACCATAGCGACAGGCTGCTCCATCGCTGAAATACTGAACTGAAATGAGAAAACCCCGGATGGATTGATTAATGAGGGAATTTGATTGATGGATAGATTTGGGTGAAGGGATATATCAGCACATTCTTCAGCTGCTGCCTGAACTTAGTCTGGGTCACGGCATAAATCGCGGTGTTTGTGCAGCAACTGAGGAGCTGCAGCATGAAGCCCAATTCCAGCACATACCAATGCAGATGCACAGAGTGATACCCAATATAAAACATCCGCTTCCATATAGAATACAGCATTAACGTTGACCATAACAGGATGAAATTGGCCGAGATCACAAACAGCAAAATGATGGATTTTTTTCGGTTTCTCATTTCTGTGTCAGACTGAGCGTCCCCATTGGTGTGAGCGCGGAGTCTCCTGCGGGCTCTGCTGGTCACTACAATGTGTCTGACGGTGAGAACATTGAGCAGCAGAATCAGGAGAAATGGGACACACGGGGTTAGAATGTGGTGGAGGAACTCGATTGTGACCCAGACACTGGAGTAACGAACAGCGTTTGTTACCTCACAAAACCAGGGAGAGTTCTCCAGCCGATACCGAGCCGTGAGCATAAAATACCAGAAAATGTTCTTTAAACAGCTCAGCACAGTCACTGCTCCCAGAACCACAGCCGCCGTTTTCTCACTGCAATATTTACTTTTCAGCTTCTGGCAACAAATGGCCACAAACCGATCAAAGGTGAAAGTGACGGTGAACCAGACAGAGCATTCAGTGGCTGCATAAAGCAGGACGGCATGGATATTACACACAGGGACGGAGTACGCCAGAAAACGAAACTGTTCCCAATAAACAGTGGGAATTTGTCTCATTATCAGGTCAAAGATAATGACCAGGAGATCCGCCGCTGCCATGGCCCCCAGGTAACGTCTGACACATGGAGACAATCCACAATCTTTATAAAGCAGGACGTAGATGGTCACTACGTTAACTGTGAGGAAGGAAAACAAATCCATTATCCATCAGCCTGGAGGCAAAGGGACCCGTTTGATTGGGGACCCAGTGGGATTTTCAAATGTGTCCCTGTATTCAGAGATTTATTAAAATTATTGGAGCTGGAATAACAAATGGTAAGGTCTGAATTCCTGACAAAAATGTGACATAAGCCACAAGAAGCCCTCCCTCCCCAAACACACATAGACACATCCATAAGGACAGATTGTTTCTAGAACATTCCCACACAGTCGATCACTCGAGAGCAGACACAGGTCACTCCTTCCCAGTTCCTCATACGGACGGTGGAAACGTTGCTGTCCTGAAGGATTCTTTCCCAGTTTCCTGAAGACAAATGGAGTGTGGGAATTTCTGTGTTTTGTTTTCAATTGTGTTCGATCCTGTGTCATGAAGAAATGTAAATGCAGGGAAAACGTGTTCACCTTTTTAACTGCCTGAGGGGCTTTCGGAACAGTGTCTCCTTCTCCCTGGAATGGGATCTCTTCCCTCGGGATCTTATCGTTTGTTCAATTCATTGCCATCCGGCTGTTCACAAACAATGTCAGGGACAGAACGTTCCGGGGAATGTCAGTTATAGAGACAGAGAGGGGGGAGAGTGAGGGGAATGTCAGTTCTAGAATGTTGGGGCTGGAACGTTCTGGGGAATGTCAGTTATAGAATGTTGGATACAGAACTTTCTGGGGAACGTCACTTATAGAATGTCGGGGAAAGATTGTTATGGGAACACCTTGACCTTTCCATCATCTTTTCCCCCATCCACTCCACTCTCCTCGCTGACATATCACTTCTCCCCCACCTCCATCTTCCGATCACATTCCCATTTTTCTTCCCCCCAGCCACAGCCCTATCCCCCTCCCATTTATCTCTCAGCCCCCCAGCCCACAAGCCTCATTCCTGATTAAGGGACTATGCCCAAAACATTCATTCCCCTGCTCCTCGATGCTGTGCTTTTCCAGCACCACACTCTCAATCAGGAAACAGTCTGACACCATCATACTCACGGGATCAGGCCTGATGGATCATGTTTCATGAAGCCCCATCACCATCCCTGGGTACATCCTGTTCCACCGGCAGGACAGACCCACCAGCGGTGGGGACTGTGTGGGATACAGTCAGGGAAGGATTTACCCTGTAATTCACCAACATTGATTCCAGAACCTGGGAAGACTTATGGTAACAGGCCACGGATGGTCAAGGAAATCGCCTGAGGATGGATATCTCCTGCCCCTCACCTGCTCCTCTGTGATAACTCAGTTCCCCTCGATGTTGAAAACAAATCAGAGGAAGTACTGAGGGAGATAAGGACACAGACTGACCCCTGGGTGTGGGATTCCAATGTCCATTACCAAGAGTGTTCCCACTGGCCCACCCCTGACTGACCAGGGAGAGACCTCACATACACAGCAGCCAGACTGGAAGAAGTGATGGGGGAACCAACAAGAAGGAAACATTCTCACCAAACCCCTTGTCCCAGATGGATCTGTCCCTGACAATATCTGTGGGAGCAGCCAGCACACAGTCCTGGTAGAGGGGAACTCTCAGCCTCTTATTGAAGACCCTGCCCATTGTGTTATGTGGCTCTCCCTCCTCTGAAGTAGGACATACTTCTGAAGGACGGAGCACATGGAAGCTGGCCATCCATGAGGCACTGTGGGCTACCAGTAGCTGCAGCATCAATGGCCTTCCCTCCATCATAAAGTCACAAGTGGACTGTTCACTGATGGTTCCAAAACGTTCTGCACCATTCCCAACTACACCTGTACTGAAGGTATTCAGCCCATCTAGAGCTTTATAAATGACAACATCCACCAGGACCTGATCCATTTCTGTCGACAGGCTGGTCTGCCGAGCGCCTTCCTATCTCTCGACCAGGAGAAGGCATTCCACAGGGTCAATCACGAGTACCTGCTCGGGACTCTGCGGGCATTCGGGTTCAGGACGCAGTTCGTCGCCCGGATCCGACTTTTGTACACCGCCACAGAGTGTCTGGTTAAAGTTAACGGGTCCCTGACGGCGCCCCTTCGCTTCAGGAGGCGAGTGCGTCAAGGCTGCCCCCTGTCCAGCCAGCTGTATTCCCTGTGCGTGGAGCTATTCCTGCGCCTCTTGCGGAGGAGGTTGTTGAGGCTGGTTCTGCGTGGCGCAGGCACGGGGGTGGTCCTCTCGGCCTACAACGTGCTCCCCATTTTCACCGACCCGGCTGACCTGAGGAGGATGTGCGACTGCCAGGCCAGGCGCGACTGCCAGGATCAACTGGGCCAAATGCTCCGGAATACTGGTCTGTCCGTGGCGGGTGGACTCTCTGCTGGAGGAGTTCCAGGGGTTCAGCTGGAGTACCACCCAATTCCTCTACCTGGGGGTCTACCTCAGCCTGGCTGAGGAATCCTGGCTGGCCAACACAGGAGCTGGAGGTCAAAGTCTCGGCTCTCCTAGACCACTGGACAGGACTGCTCCGAGTGCTATCTTACAGGAGTCGAGTGCTGGTCATAAACCAGCTGGTGGCCGCAATGCTGTGGTAGCGGCTGGTCACTTTGGTCCCTCCTCCTGACTTTGTCGCTGACATCCAGAGAACGTTGGTCGACTTCTTCTGGGACAAAAAGATACACTGGGTCGCTGTGCAGGTTTGGAGTCTCCCTATTGAGTAGGATGGTCAGTCGCTGGTGGGCGTGACATTCCGCCTTCAGACCTTGCAGCGATAACTTTATGTCGAGCCTCCTCCGAGGTGGTGTGCTCTGGCAACGTAACTTTTCCGCCAGGTGCGTAACCTCAACTACGACATGCAGCTCCTGTTCATCGTGGAGGTCGCTGTCAAGACGCTGCCTGTCTTTTACCCGGACGTGATCACTGTCTGAAACATGGTCGAATCACGTTGCGCCTATCCTCTGGCAGGAGTAGCAGCTGTCTTCAGGGAGCCGTTGCTCAGGAATCCGCATCTCCGTACTCGTGGGTTCGAGTGGCTGTCGGAGGGGAGGGCCATGGCAGTGAGGGTGACCAGGGTCGGGGACATGCTGGGTGCTGGGGGCCTGGGCTGGACGCTGCCGCAGGACATAGCGAGCAGGGCAGCGGCCAATGTCTGGTACGTGGCCTCCGCCATCCGACGCCTTAAAACGGCGGTGCTCGGACCCGACGTAGTGCACCAGTTGGAGGACGCTCAGGTGTGCGGTGGGATCCCGTCCGCACTCACCCCAGCCCGGACGGAATCTCACATTGGCCCCAAGGCCCCGTACTTCCCGCGGCAGCCTGTGCCCCACAATCTGAGCTACCTCTGGAATTTTAATTTAAGGATGTTAAAAGGCGGGCCTTGGCGTGCCCATTTGCCACCGGGCGGTGGGGATCCCCAGTAGAGGGCTCTCTCCGGGGGCTCCTCCCCCTTTCTCTCGGGGATCTTGTGGAGGGTGCTGCACGCAGCGGTCCCCGACAACAGCAGATTGCGGTGGTTCACGGACTCCCAGCCCAACCGCTTGTTCTGTGGCGCTGTAGAGTCCGTGGACAATGTGTATATTGGGTGTGGGTTTGATTTTCATAAAAACCTCCTCCTCTGCTTTTGGTTGCACTTCAGTCCCACGCTCCTGATCTTCGGGCACCCGGTACAGAGGAGGGAGGGCAGGTCTGAACATCTCCTTGTGGCTCTGCTCCTGGGCCTGGCCAAACTGGCCATAAACAGGTCCAGGCAGTGGTCCGTGGAGGGGGTCATTCGGGCCGACTGCCTGCCCCCTTCTGCGGTTATGTTAGAGCCCGGGTGTGTTTGGAGAAGGAGCACGCGGTGTCGACCAACACCCTGGAGTTGTTCAGGGAGAGGTGGGTGCTACAGGGAGTGGAGTGCATTATTTCCCTCTCCAACTCTATTTTGATTTAGTCCCTGCTCTCCCCTTCACTGTTTGATCACACAGCATTGCCCTTCGATGTGAAGGGCAGTGCTTGTCACTGGCCACTCGGGTGTTTCTTTTCTTCCTGGTGGTGGAAATTGAATAAAGATTCATGCACCTTGTGTCTTTCACTGTGTCTCACACCTGAACACACACAACATGGATGCTGGGGAAAAATAGGCACTAAAAAAAACCTGAAATGTCAGACATCATGTTCACTTAAAAAAAAATCAAGAGTTTTAAACAGGAACAGAATGAGGCCATTCGGCCATTGGAGGCTGTTAATCAGCAATTGGAACAGATCTTTTAATCTCTCATACCTGTCACACATGAAATGGAGGGAAGCTACAGTCCTTTAAACCTGCTATACAGGAATACGGGAAGGCGGGTTACTGAGCCAGGAGCAGGAATAAATTAGGGAGAAATTAGTCTCTATCAGTTTAACACAAATTGACGACTGCAGTGACACAGTGACCAGTGCTGTGACCTCAACTATTTGCAAATTATATAAATGGATTCCAGAAATGGAACAAACATGTTCTAACTAAATTTAAACTGACACTAAAATTGAGAGAAACTGAAGTTATCAAGAGGAGGTAGAGAATCTGTAAATGGATACGTAATGGACAACAACTTGGTAAATTGAATATAATGTGGGTAACTGTGAACCTGTGATTTTTTTTCAGGGAGAATAACAGGCTGTGTATTACAAAGATGGAGAGGGATTACGGGACTTAGTGATACCATGTGTACTGGAGGGCTCACTCTGACCTGTCCAGACATGGGAAGTGTGGCTCCATCTCTCTGATAGTCTGCTCCCTGATGTTCCCAGTGGCCTCATTACTCGCAGTATACATAGGATTAGATTAGATTAGATTAGATTAGATTAGATTAGATTAGATTAGATTAGATTAGATTAGATTAGATTACTTACAGTGTGGAAACAGGCCCTTCGGCCCAACAAGTCCACACCGCCCCGCCGAAGCGCAACCCACCCATACCCCTACATTTACCCCTTACCTAATACTACGGGCAATTTAGCATGGCCAATTCACCTGACCTGCACATCTTTGGACTGTGGGAGGAAACCGGAGAACCCGGAGGAAACCCACGCAGACACGTGGATATTTTGATGTGGTTGGTTGGTGGTGGGACTTGGTGAGGGGGAGGATGTTTTGACCCCTGTACCATAGGGACAGCCTTTATCTGAAAGGCCATCATTCCTTTCTCCGTGGAGAAACCAATGACAGTGGGAATGGCTGCCTGCTTCTGAATGAAGAGGCTGTGCCTGCTGCCAGGAAAATGGGTATTCACCAACATGATGTACTATACCTGGGCACACTGTAACATTAATGGGGTGAGAGACGGATGGTCTAGTCACAAGAATGGGAACTAAAGGCATTACCAGATCAGCTGAAATGGTTAGATTTACCACATTCTCAATCCATCTCACAGAACCAGCCCAGACACCATCAACCCAGAGGAGATATCTGTTCACCGTGGAAGACTGTGTAGATCAGGCCAGTGTCCTGCACAGTACAACCCAGAAATCTTTCCAGATTCATCCATTGCACTGCTCAGTACAACCAAGCAATCTGGCCAGAGTGGAACACTGCACAGATCATGTCAGAGCATTTATTTTAAACCATCTGTCGAGTATGCGAAGCTGGGATAGAGACAAAAAAAACCTGCAGATGCTGGAATCCAAAGTTGACAGGTGGGAGGCTGGAAGAACACAGCAAGCCAGGCAGCATCAGGAGGTGGAGTAGTCGACGTTTCAGGAGTAACCCTTCTGCAGGAGTCCTGAAGAAGGTTTACACCGGAAATGTAAAATTCCACACCTCCTGATGCTGCCTGACTTGCTGTGTTCCCCCGTCTGTTCAATGTGGGAAGCAGTGGAGACCACACCCATGCATTGATCGATAAACCCGGATTAAATATCTGTCCAGCACCGGGAGCTGTGCAGTGATCACCAATTTGTAACCTGGAGCAGTTAACCTCCCCTCGTGTAGGACTGTGTATACCAGCCCAGTGCATTGATCTGTAAACCAGGAGCAGTTACCCTCCCAGTATGTAGGACTGTGTACACCACCCCGGTGCATTGATCTGTTAACCAGGCCCAATTAACCACCCAGCATCTAGGAATGTGTACCCCACCCCAGTGCATTGTTCAGGAACACTGTGTTAGATCACTGCCCAGCATGGGGAAACTTGCAGTCCATGCTGACAGTGATAGGATGCACAGCTCCCGTCCATTTCACAGCTCCATATCTCCATTGTGCCCTGACAAGGGGGTGCTGTGGGTGTGAACATCACTGCCGCAGAGAGATGGAGGGGGAATCAGTTTAAACAATAACAAATGGGAGGGGTATGAGAAATAGACAGAGAGGGGGAGACTGAGAGAATGTCATCGAAGGATGCATTCCCAGGTTTCAGAATGGTGAAATGAAATATGAAAGAATCCGGTAACATGAGCCAGTGTTTCCAGGAATGATGGGCGAACAGGATATGGGTGGGAGTTCAGACGATGGGGAATATTGGATGAACATTTGTTCTGCAGCTTTGTAACTGGGAGCAGGGTCAGCAGAGTCTTTCACTCATTGAGCTGAATCTAACAATAATATGTCTCAGTGACATTTTCATTGAGTGTCACAGAGGGATTGTCTGTATGAGGCTGAGCTAGTCTCCTGGTGCTGACTTATCGAACTCACCTCATGAACTACCCACCCAACCTCATGGTATCCCTCTCATTCAATACCAGCTCGATTTTCCCACCCATCATGGCTGGAGGTACTCACCGTTGCCCAGATGTCCCTGGATATTCTGTGATCCCTGGCACTGGTGCCATCTTAAACAAGCCAATGGGCACACGGTTGAGCTTTCTCTGTTTGGAGCTGCCCTGCACAGTTTACCCCGAGCATGGCAGATAAGGGGCAATTACACCACGGTTTGTCGACAGGGGCACAGATGTCCTGGTGGATGGGCTAGTACAGAGGGGGACTATTCTCTGCCTAGAGGGGACCACACCACCAGACCTACCGAGCATGGTCTGGGCTCACCAGCCAGCTCAGTTCAGTGTCTGCAGTCTGAAGAAATGCCCAGCAATATAGGACAAGCATCAATAACCTTCCCCGCTCTGTCAGGATAAGGGTCTCTGTGTTCTCCCTGCTCCCTCACACTCACTGTATATCTGTTATAGCACCGACCCCAGGACAAGGCTCATGGTCCACCTATGTCACTGCTGCATGCAGCAATTTCTCTCTCTCCACTCTCTCTCTGTCTTGGTCTCTGTCTTGGTCTCTGTCTCTCTCTCTCTCTCTAACCCCGTCCATTTAACACCCTCACATTAATAACACAGCATGGATACAATACTGTGGACTGACTGCCTCCGGACCCCTCATCATATCTCCACCCTCCCCACCTACACCAGCACTAACAGCAGGGCCACCCACTCCCACCCACCCTCGTTTTGTCCCATTCTAGGAGAAACAGCCTGGAATAGGACAGAAAGAGCTAAGCCGGGTGGTGGAGTGCCCGATATTCGTTCCCTCTCAACCCCTCTCCCCCCGCCATGTGGAGAGGACCCTGGTAGGAGCCGGAGAAGACTGGGATGCCTCGTGTGGTGATTCTGGAACATCCACATCCCACCGACCGAGTAAGGAGCAATGTTCAGTGAAGGGCAATTCTCACTTTAAATCCACTGGCAGTTCAGTTTCCCCCGCACAACTTAGAAGCCATGGCCCTGATGCCATCTCCATTTTGTGTTGAGCTGGTACAAATGGAATCCCCACGGTCTCGGTGAGCAGGAGGGCGGGCTCACAACACATTGTCACCACCATCTCCCAGGAAGGGAACACGGAGGCTCCCTCCTACACCTCCTCCTGTAAACAGCTCAGAAACTGAAACTAATCTGTGATAGTTACTGCTCTCCTCATTTATCCTGATATCTTCATCAATCTGTGCTCATATACACACAGCGCTCTTTCTTCCTGCACCCCCTTTATAATGGCACAGCCTGTTTTAAACTGTCTTTCATTGGCTTACCTACCAAAGTGCATCACCTCTCACAGCTCTGCACTGATCCCCATCTGCCATAAACCTGAACACGACACGAATGTCTGATTGTCCTGTTGGAGTTCCACACTGTCCTCCATAGACTTTACAATTCTTCCAGGTTTGGTGCCATCTGCAAACATTGAGATTGTCATAGCATCACAGTCGCCATGAAACAACTGAAATCCTGCCCCACACAAACGAGTGTGAGCAAGTGATGTCCTAATATATTCCCATGGACGGGGTCGAATAATGGCAACAAAAATCCTGACACATACGAGACAGAGTAGATCAAATATCGACAAACCACAGAGCAAAAGAAATCCGGATAGACTCCACTTATCTATGTTCATCAGGGTAAAATGTGATGAAGTTGAAAGCGTGTACTGTACCTTTAAGAGAGGGTGAATGCTGTTTTGAACTGAGAGCTTACAAGCACCTGTGGTTATGAGAGGATGGCAGACCTGGAAACAGTATATTGCTATAGAGCTGGTGTCGGGTAATAAACAGTTAAGAGAAAGAGGGCCTGTTTCCATTCTGCATGATTCTTTGATTCTATAAGAGGGATGATGAATAATTCTGAATGGACCTTTCAAGTCTGAATTCTCTTCACTGGAAGTTTCTCGTGCCTCTATGTTCACATTGATTGAAAACTGCGTTAGTTAAATATTCGACAGGGAATTGAGTCATGCATAATGGAACACAGACAGGAAAGTGGGGCTGAGACCACAACCTGATCAGCCACAATCTTAGTGCCTGATGGAGAAGAGTCAAAGTGTCTAATGACCCACTCCTGCTCCTCAGTCCCAAGTTTCTGTGTTCCATTCAGCCCCTCATACCTACTAGACAGGAGCAGTTGGAGGCTACTTACTGCTATAACCTGGTGCACAGAAACAGAGGAGACCATTCAGCCCTTCAAGACTGTCCAACACAATTTGAGGTGATTTTGGAAATGTAATTTGAAATCCCAGGCTGGGTATGAAAGAGGCCCCTCATCGCTCTTTACAGAGTTTCCCCTCTCTGCAACTTGTGCTTCATTTGTTGGTCTTGTTGTTTACCCAGAATCACTGAATACAGCCCCCAAACCTCACCCAGCAATGGCTCACAAAATCCTCTGGTCTCCCTGACTGCAACATTCAATAACAGAACATTCATGAAAATAACACCCACTAACTTTCCAATAACAGAATGTGAGAACATCATAAACAGGGACATGCTGTTCATCCCGAAGCCTGCCTTAACCCTTCACTAAGATCATGACTGATCTGCTCTTGGTCTCAAATCTTCTTTCATACCCAATTCTTGGTTGCCCTCAACTCTCTGACAGGTCAATTTCCATCTACCTCGTCTTCAAAGACGTTCAGTCATCTAGCTCCCTGAACAGTCTTGAGAAGAGAAATCTTGCCATTCAACACCACCTGTTTGAAGAAAACACTTGCTGCTCCTATATCATGGCTTATTGATATGAGTAAATGAGGTTGACTCAAGGGTTCAGGTAAAACTGAATGGCCCTGATATGAAGGCAGTTGACTTTTATTGATATCAAGAAGCTGAACAAAACTGGACTTAATGGGAATCAGAGTGAACTGTCCAGTGTTTGGTGTCAAAGGAAGATGTTCATCATCTCAGTCCTGGGTCACCTCTGTGGGAGATCCTCAGGTTAGCTTCCTCTTCACAAAGACCTGCAGCTGCTTCATCAATATCTCCCCACCCTCACCCTCCCCACCAAAAGATCAGAAGTGAGGATAGTCACTGAAGATTCCACAATGTTCAGAACATTTTTCCCCCGTCAGCTCCTGGACTAGTCTGTGTCCATGTGCAGCAAGACCCAGACACCATTCAGGCTTGTGTTGTTAAAGGGTCAGTAACATTCATGTAACAGTACTGCCTGACACTGCACATTGCCACAGTAAAATAAGGGTTAATTCAGCACTTCACGCTGGTTTCACAGGAATATGAGGAAGTCATTGAGCCCATTGACATTATTGGAGAAGAACAAGGACAGCCCATTCAGTGCCTCCAGCCTATTACTCAGGAAGAGAAGGAGTGCAGTGTGATGGACCACATCAGAGCCCCTCGAAAATATCTGAAGGTGGTAGCCGAGACTCTATTTTTTTCTTATTTTAAAGGAAATTTAAAGTGCCTGTTCCAGATGCAATGTGACTGGCCAAACTACTCGGTGCGAAGCGAAATACCATTTATTTAAACACGAAAGATAAAATGAAACCAAAGAAAGAGGTATTTAGAATAACATAATTCTATTGGAAAACTTAACAGAATAATAGATCTAGGAACTATTACTCATGAACTGTTCCAATATAGGGAAATCCCATAAACACAGCCCTTGGCAAAAAGGAAAATTCAGACACAGAATGTCACATTTCTCCAATCCAGGAATTAAAAACTGAGTCAAGAGAAAATTCAGAGAGATTAGCAGCCACGAGAAATTCACTGAAGCTTCCAACTCTGTTGAGACCCCAATAGTTTCTGATGTTACTGAGAAACCAAATCCCAGAGATCCTCATCTGTGAGAGCTGGCCACATCCATTCAGGCTGCATTAAAATTAACCTAAGGCCTCCCTATCTGTTTACTCAAGTGGTCTTAACTGACCAGTTTGGTAACGATCGTTCAATCTCTCTCTGAAAAGAAACCGCGACAAAAATAACCTCTTAAAGCTGCAGCATTATCACACTTGTCAGCACATCGACCTCTTAAACAGGAACTAGCGGTAACCAGTCAATCCCTTGGTCCTGTCCAATCGGACGAGGAAGAAGCCATTCAGTCCCTTGAGTCTCTTACACAGAAACAGGATGAGGCCATTCAGCTCCTTAAGTCACTTATACAGGAACAGGAGGAGGCCATTCCCCCTCAACGCACTTACAAAGGGACAGAATGAGGTAATTGATGCTGATTCCTGATGAATGGCTGCTGCCCAAAATGTCGATTCTCCTGATCCTCGGATGCTGCCTGACCTGCTGTGCTTTTCTAGCAATCCACTTTCTACTCCAATCTCCAGCATGGGCAATCCTCACTGTCTCCTAATTGATGCGCTAACATGATGACCAAGTGGAGCAGAGGCTGCACAGACAGATTGCTCCACGTTGTTCCTCCTGGCTCCTTTGCTCATGATAACCACGTGGGACTTTGACATGGTTTTCTAGTTCTAGTGTTTTCTAGGAGGCCATATGTCTCGTGTGAAGTCTCAAGAAAGCATCTTCTATCTCCGAGAAGCCAGCCTTGTGTTATCTTTGTAGGGAGGAAGTGGATGGGAATGGCTAACTGTTTCAGATGGAAGGTATTGTGGCTGCTGTTGGGGATTGTGAACAACCGGATGTTCAATAAGGGTTCACACGCAGACTGCACAATAACATGGGGAGAGTTAATTTAGGCTTATGAACCATTAGGAAAGCCACGTTAGACTGATGAATGGACTCTCTAAGTTCACATAATGCTTCTTGCTCCTGTTGGTCTTGTCGAGTGCACGTCCTGTGCAGTGTAACCTGCATGCCATATTCTGTCCAAGCCTATTTCCACCCTATAATCTGTCTGGCCATGCTGACTATGATCTGTCTCCACTGCTCATAAATAAAGTGTTTCCCTGTACTGAGGTACACGTGACAATAAATCAAACCAATCAATCCTGGGTAATGTATGGAATTTCTCACCCTTTCAATGTCTCGTTTAGAATAAGTGTTCGCTGCCACTCATCGTGTTTAGCGTCTCCATTTCTTCGTCTCACTGCTCTACAGATTAAACACTCAGCTTCTTCACTCTGTCTCCACATGAAACCATCACCCGTGTCTGTGGTAAGGAGATCAAATCTGTAGAGAGTGCCCCAAATGATTTCTCAGAAAGGATCCTCAACTGCAGGAAGATGGCATTAGTTACGAACTTGAATTATCTTACAATGACAGAAAGCTTACCATTTATTGCAACCATTACTTACACAGGGTTTGATTCGGACTGGTCAGCATAGAGTTGTGAGTGGGCGATCATCCTTCTCAAATTTGTTAGAGTTCTTTAATGAAGTGACCAAGAAGGTTGACGAGGGCAGAGCGGTAGACATAGTCTCTATAGATTTCAGTAAGGCCTTTGTTACAGTTCCACATGGCAGGCTGCTCTGGAATGTTACATCACGTGGAATGCTGGGGAAATTGCCAATTGGATACAGAGTTTGCTTGACGGGGGAAGCAGAGGGTTTAGTGGAAGGATGCTTGTCCGACTGGAGCTTGGGTCCATTGCTTTTTGTTATCAATGATTTGGTTGAGAATGTACAAGGCATGGTTATTAAGTTTGCAGATGACACTAAAACGAGTGGTAGCGTGATCAGTGAGGACGTTTATCAGAAATTGCAGCAGGACCTTAATCAGGTGGGGAAGTGGGCTGGGAAATGGCAAATGGGATTTAATATACAAGCGTGAGGTCTTGCATTTTGGAAACTCAAATCAAGGTAGGAGTTTCATGGTGAATGGGAGGGCCTTAAGGGGTATAGTGGGCAGAGAGTTCTTGGCGTCCAGGTGTGCGGTTCTCTGAGAGTGGAGTCACATGTAGACAGGACAGTGAAGACGGCTTTTAGCACACTGGCCTTCATCAAGCAGGACATTGAGTATAGAAGTTGGGAATTTATGTTGCAGTTACCCAGGACTTTGGTAAGGCTGCACTTGGAGTATTGTGTTCAGTTTTTGTCACCTTGTTATAGGGAGGGTGTTATGAAATTAGAAAGAGTGCAGAAGAAATTTACAAGGTCATTGCCAGGACCAATCATCTTAGATATAGGGAGACGTTGGACAAGCTAGGTCCCTTTTTTAGAGGATGGACCTTAAACAGCTGTATTAGGTCATGAGGAGTATAGATAGGGTGAATGCTCTCAGTCTTTTTCCCAGGTTTAGAGATTCGAGGACAAGAGGGGATTCGTTTAAGGTTAAAGGGGAATGAATAAATGGAACCTGAGGGGCCACTTCTTCAAACAGAGGATGTGGATGAGCTGCCAGCAGATGTTTTTGAGGGGGTACATTAACAACATTTCAAAAGCATTTGGATAAATATGTGGACAGGAAAGGACTAGAAGGATATAGACCAACTGCAGGGAAATGGGGTTAGCGTGGATGGAATTTACAAGGCGGGGTCGAACCCCTCTGTTAATTAAAACCAAACATCCAGAAAAGCTCGCCTCATCTCGTAATCTGTTAAAATATGAGTGACACAGATCTCCTAAATTCCAATATTTAAACAAAAATAACAAATTAATTTCGTAACTTAAATAGGGGACACTAAACAACAACTATTCACAAATACAAGTCCCTCTTTTTTAACTACTTACTATCTGACTCCAACTGTATAAAAATATGTTGTTCCAACAACCCACATATTGAACAGTGCAACCTCAAGACCACACAGTCTCCATCTTCCCCGCTGTGTTCATTCTTCCAGCTGCTGATCTCCCTGGTTTTTGTTTTTTTTTTACTGCAAGGAGGTCTTAAATGAACATGTATCTTTGATAGAGAGTGTTTGAGATGGCCAGTTAGCACTCCTGCTCTACAGCAGTTACTCTGCTGTTGGATGGCAGTACCTCTCCTTCTAGTGTTTAAAATGCTGGGTTTATATACTCCCCATGATACAATAATTCTCATAATTTGATTGCTTACCAGGTGTCCAAACAATAATATTCAAATCCCGTTGGCTTCTGGTGTCCTGAGAGTTATTTAAACTCTGGTTATATTTGAATTGCTGTCAAAACAGCAACCAAAACTCAGGTATCCTTTTCCCAGCTAATGGTGGCATGTGGAACACTCTGATCTTTAGCTGGCATCTGTGGCTGTACTTTCTATTCAGCAAAACCCGTTCTGTTTTAAAGCAACCGGACATGCTTTCGGCTTCATAACACCGTCCCCCTTCAGGCAAAAAAACAACCATCAGAATGAAAAGATGGGTTCATTTCTTTTTCTCTAATTCTTAATCCCATTATTATGAAATACAGAAGTATTAATCTCAGTTATACCATTCATATTAATTCTGCACACATATATAACACTGGAATGAGTAAAATCTTACCTACATTATTTCCTTTAAATCCACGATAACACATCTGCTATCACATTTTTAGGACCCACAGCATGTACATTTTGTAAGTTTAAAGTCAGTAACATAAGACTCCAATGAAATAGTTTGATATTCTGGTCTTTAAATATTCCAAAACATGCGAGAGGTTTGTCGTTGTTTTCCACAACCAGCTCCAACAGTTTGTTGGTCATATAAACATTAAAATATTGTCAGGCCAGTACCAAACTCAATCATTCTTTTTCAATAATGGAGATTTTTTTTTTTCTGGGGAATGTTGAGTTTTTGCAACAAGTAGCTAATTGGTCATTCAATTCCATCATCATCTTTCTGTATCAATACATCTCCGACCCCTATATCCCTAGCATCAAATACAATTTTCAAAGGTTTTCAAAATATTTGGTGCAGCTAAAACTGGTGCGATGATTAATCCTGCTTTAAAATTCTCAAATGCCTCCTGACATTGTTCTGCCCACCACAATTCTGTATTCTTCTTTAATAAATCCAGCAGTGGTGCCAATACGCTGCTGAAGTTTGGAACAAAATTCCGATTGAATCCACTCAGTTCCAAAAATCGAAGCACATTTTTCTTCGAGGATGGTCGTGGAAATTCCTCAAAGCCCTTTGTCTTTGTGTTCCATGGGGTCGACCTTCCACGTCCAATGTAATGTCCCAAGAATGTCACCTCTGCCTTCGTGAATTCTGTTTTCTTTAAGTTTATTACCAAGTTTGCTTCTTGTAATCGTTCAATATGCTCTGCCAACTGTAACATGGGAGCTTTCAATCACTTGCAAGAGATCACTACATCATACAGATAAGCTGCACAATTTGTTCATCTGGCCACAACTCTGTTCCTGAGTATTAAATGTGGCTGGAGCATTATTCATTCACATGACATACTCGATAACGTTTTTGTCATTTCTGACATCTTTACCAAATAGTTTAACTGACACATTTTTATTTAATTTGAAAGGGGCCACTAAACTTGGCTTTGAAGGGATTTACGACCACTGCTGGCAACACTAATACGTCATCTCCACAGGAAATCGTCAAAGTTTCAGAGTTTTTATCTGCCACCTGCTTCATTCTATGCTGTGTCCTCTTCAGGTGCTGTTTAGCTAACTCACCTACTCCATCTAATCTCGCCCTCACCTCACATACATAATCCAAGTCTGAGATCTCCGACTTCGGTCCATGAATTGCTTAAACAGCTGAGCGGTACAATAAGACCCTTGGTCTGACTGAATCTCTCTGTGTAGCCCACAGTGAATAAAGAAAGCTACCAACTTTTCTATCTCCCTCTTTGCCTTAACATTCCCTAATGGAATTGCCTCTGGAAATCTGGCAGACACGTCCATTATGGTCAGCAAATAATGGTTTCCACTTTTACTTTAAAAAGGGGAGCTACACAATTAATCATAACCCATGTGTAATGTTCTTCGAATGCAGTGATTGCCAACAAAGGTGCTGATTTTATTATTGCCTGTGACTTCCCTACCCTTTGTCATGATTGACATGTACAACAAAAATTAACCACGTCCTTCTGCATTCCAGGCCACTAGAAATGCTTCTGTACCTTAGCCTGAGTCTTCCATACACCCAGGGAACCTCCTACAAGTAGTTCACCTACTACCCGTAACACTATGCTACCGGTAAAACAATCTGGTGCACTTCAGCCCATTTCCCTTCTGCACTAACCTGTTGTGGTCTCCATTTTAATTTTAGGATTCTATCTTTAAGTTAATAAAGTTCGACAATATATTCGGATTCCTTTTCTGTGTGTGTGTGTGCATCTTTTGTAAATCCATTATCCTTTCAGGACTAAACCCCTCTGCCTGACCCTCTGTCTGGTCAAGTTTTTCCTGCACCGTCACATGAAACAGGGTGTCAGTTAACTCAACATCAGCTCGTTTGTCTTTTTCTTTAGTTTTCCTTTCTTGCTGTAACTTATGACAGTGGGATTCAGTTACTACAGAGTCGAAAATATATCCTGGGTATTTTTCTTTTAACTCCCCAGTTCCTTCCATTGGCTTCTCCACCACAAGAGGTGTCACTCCCACTTTGGATTCTATTAAATCATTCCAGAGAACAAACTGTCATCCTGGAACTGACACTCTGTCACTCACTCTCACTGTTACTTCCCCAATCTTGATTTGGCACTCCAACCTCATATTTCACAATGGAATGCTTAATTTCTGTCCCCATTCCACAAATTATCACTCTTTCTTGAGTAACATGTCAGAAAGAGTGAAAATACTTCCATCTTTTACTACTAGAAGCTGAGAGAAAGTGAGCACTGCAGATGCTGGAGATCAGAGTTGAAATGTGTGGGGCTGGAAACGCACAGCATGTCAGGCAGGATCCGAGTAGCAGGAGAATCGACATTTCAGGCACAAGTCCTTCATCAGGAAAGTGGAGCGTAATGGAGAGGGAAGGGGTTGAGAAATAAATAGGAGGATGGGGGTGGAGCTGGGTGGTCAGTAGATTGGAAGGCGATAGGTAGATGCAGGTGGGGGGTGATGGTGACAGGTTGGTGAGGAGGGTGAAGTGGATGGGTGGTAGGACAGCTGGAACCCTCAAACTACACAGCATAAACATCAACTTCACCAATTTACAAATTTCCCCTCCCCCAACCTCATCCCAGATCCAACCGTTGAATTTACCACTGACCTCTTGAACTGTCTTAATTGTCCATCTTCCTTCTTACCTATCTACTCCACCCTTCCCTCCGACATATCACTATCACTCCCACCTACATCTTCCTATTGCACTACCAGGGACCTTCCCATCAGCCCAGCTCCTACCCTCCTCTTTATCTTTCAGCCCCCTTGTCCACCCGCCATGTACCTGATGATGGGCTTATGTCTGATGTGTCGATTGTCCTTCTCTTCAAATGCTGCTTGATCTGTTGTGCTTTTCCAGTGCCCCACTTCTCAACATTTAGAGACTGAGCAGATTCCAGATCTCACAAAATTACGACATCTTGCCCTTCTTCCCCTGTTCTTTCTGAGTAAATTTCATCCACAAAGGCAGATTCTTTGTAGAGATCAGGCACTGAATCCACAACCAGCCCCTGCCTCGGCTGTACACTCTCCTGCAGCTCCTCGGCTCCACTTGGGGTCTCCTTTACCAGTTTCACTGATGCCACTGGCTGAACCTCTTCTACACATCTTTTTCCAAAGTGTCTTCCTTCAAAGCCCAGCCCTGTGTGTCCCAGCTTGCTGCAGTGAAAACACCTTTTTCCCAGTGCCCTTCTTAAACCATCGACATTGTAATTTTATTTGATTCACTCCCTTATAGTGAGAACATCTGAGGCCTTTCACCACCTTTCAACCCCTTTGGGCTTCTTTTTTCACCTGTGGTAAACTATTGTCAGTGTGCTCTACTATTTGTTTTGTAGTGTAGGATCTCCCCTTCTCCCAATTTCTATCCCTCACAGGATGAAAGTCCTCCCAGAAGCCAAATTTCATCTCATGCGCCAATGTATATTTACCTGCCATTTCTGTCACGCTTCTCACTTCTTGCAATTTCTGTTCATTCACATGAATTCTTAAAATCTCTGGAAGTGAGTCTTTAAATTCCTCCAGCAGAATAACCTCCCTTAGAGCCTCACAAGTCGTATCCATTTTTAAGGCCAGCACCCAACTATCAAAATAACTGTGTTTAATTCTTTCAAACGCAACTTATGTCTGACCTGGTTCCATCTCTATATTTCTGAACCTCTGTCTATATGCTTCTAGTACCAATGCACAACTACTCAAAATAGCCGGTTTAACATCTACATAATCTCTTGACCCCTCATCTGACAGCGCCGCCCATACCTCCCTAGCTGTGTCCACCAGCTTAGTCTGAATGAGTATTACCCACAAGTTCACTGGACACACCATCTGCCAAGCCATTTTTTTCCAAATGAAATAAAAACAGATTTTGACATTTTGGTCACCGAAATATAGCAATGTATTAACATAGCTGAATACATCCCTATGTTCTCCCTTCATCTCTATCCTGTCAATTTAACTTTCTTGTCTAATTCCCAACTTCCAAATTTCAAATTCTCTATCTCTCTTTCCTCTCTTTCCCTTTCTCTTTGTTCTCTCTCTGTTTCCGTCCCTTTTTTCACCTTCTAATTCAGTCGCCATATTTGCAATTTAAGTTTTTTCTAACTCTAATGCACTTGTCTGTTTCTCTGATACTCCAAAGTGCTTGACCAACTCCATTACAATTTCAGCTTTCTTTTTTTCCCTGGTTAATCCCAATTCAAACTATTTGCTAATTCTAAAAATATTCCTTCTTCTGTCTTTCTAAACTTCCTTGGCAAATTTGTGAACCTCTTCAGTAATGTTAAAAGCCATTTCCCGCACTTTTAATTTAACCAACCAAAATGAGCAAAATTAAACGAATTTTCTCACCGGTTTTATTTGAAGATCTAGGTGTTGAGATTTGCTGGGACCTTTTGTACCCCAAATCTGTTCAAATCCCATACGGCAAGGCTTCAAATTTGATGACATCAATGTTGAATCCCCCTGTTAATTAAAACAACACACCCAGAAAAGCTCACCTCATATCATAATCTGTTAAAACGTGAATGACAGAGATTTCCTAAATTCCACTGATAAACGAAAAATGACAATTTATATGTTTGCAAGTTGGCTCGCTGAAGCGCTGGTGATATGCCCTGCCTCTCTATTTATAGCTCTTGGCTTCTTAAAGTGAGTGATGTCATTTCCGCTTCTTTTTTTAACAAGAGAATGTAGATAGGATCTAAATTAATGTGTTTATTGATGGACTTCTGGTTAGAATGCCATTCCTCTAAGAAGGTCCTTGCGTGTCTTAGCATGTGTGTGTGTTGTCCCAGTGAAAGTGGTCCCCTTCTTTCTCTGTATGTAAGGAGCATAGTGAGTCGTGTCTTTTGGTGGCCAGTTGGGGTTCATGTATCCTGGTAGCACGACAACAGCTATCCTGGTATCCTGGTAGCATTACAATGGTGGAAAAATGATTTTATATACACTGTTTAATCAATGTGTGTGTGCAGATAAGGAATATTTTTCATATGTGCGCAACATTCTGAATGAACAACAGAGACCCAGTTAACGAAAAATGGTGCCTATGATGTATAAAATTTATAAAATATTAAAACATTATTTGATGCTCATCTAAAGTGATATGTTCCCCTTCTCTCAACGTTCCCTCCCCTTCTGGAATTCACTACTCTAACCTCTCATTCTTATCAGGATGTGTGTTATAAATTCTTGCTTCTGGTGTCCCAACTTATTTCAGTTAATCCCCTTTCTACCAGGAATTAAATATGTTGGCCTGCTCGGTTCTTTCCAAACCTAGTGTCTGTTGTATTATTGGAGATAAATATTCTGGCATCAGACCTAGCATTGGAACACATTAGTCTGTTGTATTGCACTGTACAAAGGATCGCAGCACACTGGAATTGCCAAAATATTGAGGAATGTACATCTAATTCTTTCAATAATCTAGTTTTCTTATTTTTCACATTTCCTCATCTATATTCTCTCTCTCTTTCACTCTTTGTGGCTAGTTAAAACATTTACCAATTATTCTTCGCGTGCCTGCTCTCAAAACTCCTTCTTTCGGTTTATATCTATTGCTCTCTTCTCGGTGTAATGTGATTATAAGTGAGCAATGTAACTACAATGACATGCGGGAGGAGCTGGCCAGAGTTAATTGGAAGAGGAGCCGAGCAGGAAAGACCATGGAGCAGCAAAGGTAGGAATTTCTGTGGAAAATTCGAAGGATATCAGAAATTCATCCCAAAGGAGATTAAACATACTCATGGGAGGAGAAGGCAGCCATGAGTGATAAGGCATCAAACCAAAAGAGAATACATACAATGTGGTGAAGATAATTGGGACTCCAGAGAATTCATTGGCTCTGAAACTACATAAGGCTGATACTACAGAGCTCTTAATCACGGTCAGGAAGAGAAACAGAGGGAAAGACATTCATTTTAAACACAGAAGATGGTATTAATAAAAAAAAAAGATTCAGATGAATTAAACAATTGAATTAAAATCAGTTAATTGGTTTTGCTGAATGTGTCAGATTGGAAGCATGACCCGGGGAGAGACCCTCAGCAGAGTGAAAGTATGAAAGTGGAAGTATTTCCATATCAGAAATCAGAGTAGGTCACTGAGTACAGGGCTGATGGGTGAATGGGTCTCGATGTGCATGAAGGGACAAAGAGCAGAATTGCATTGCAGATATTGCAGCTCAAAAATGCAATTTTATGTAGTGCTGTAGACCACAGCAGCAGGAGAAGCAGAACAGCATTCAACCACAACTTTAACATTTTGCCTGGGATAATCTCCTCAGTCTGCCATTACCATCAAAAAGATCTATGGCTGAGTGACGAGTGATTGTGAACATGTTAACCCATTAAAGTTACCACACTTGACCAACAGATGTGATCGAAGCTCCGCAATCCTGCCACGTTCAGTTATAAATGGTGATGGACGATTAAACAAATGACTGGAGGAAAGGGATGCACAAATATCCCCATCCTAAATAATCGAACAGTCCTGTAAATCAGTGTAAAAGACCAGGATGTGGCATCTGCACCATCCTCAGCCAGAAGTGTAGAGTTGATGACCAACCTCACCCTCGCCCACAGAATCAGTTTTGCCAGTCTTCAACCAATTCGATTTACTGCTTGTGACATGAAGAAAATGCTGAACACAGTAGGTACGACAAAGGCAATGGGCCCTGACCTCATTCCTGCAATAGCACTGAAGACTTGTGCTGCACAACAAGCCGTGTCCAAAGTTTGTTCGAAGATTTGTAGCTTGGGTGCTCGTTGTTGTGGTTCTCTTCGCCGAGCTGGAAGTTTTTGTTGCAAACGTTTCGTCCCCTGGCTAGGCGACATCTTCAGTGCTTGGGAGCCTCCTGCGAAGCGCTTCTTTGATGTTTCCTCCGGTGTTTATAGTGGTCTGACCCTGCCGCTTCCGGTTGTCAGTTTCAGCTGTCCGCTGTAGTGGTTGGTATATTGGGTCCAGGTCGATGTGTTTGTTGATGGAGTTTGTGGCTGAATGCCATGCCTCTAGGAATTCCCTGGCTGTTCTCTGTCTGGCTTGCCCTATGATAGTAGTGTTGTCCCAGTCGAATTCATGTTGCTTGTTGTCTGCGTGTGTGGCTACTAAGGATAGCTGGTCGTGTCGTTTCGTGGCTAGTTGATGTTCATGTATGCGGATTGTTAGCTGACTTCCTGTTTGTCCTATATAGTGTTTTGTGCAGTCCTTGCATGGTATTTTGTACACTACATTAGTTTTGCTCATGTTGGGTATCGGGTCCTTCGTTCTGGTGAGTTGTTGCCTGAGCGTGGCTGTTGGTTTGTGTGCCGTTATGAGTCCTAGGGGTCGCAGTAGTCTGGCTGTCAGTTCCGAGATGCTCCTGACGTATGGTAGTGTGGCTAGTCCTTTTGGTTGTGGTATGTCCTCGTTCCGTGGTCTTTCTCTTAGGCATCTGTTGATGAAGTTGCGCGGGTATCCGTTTTGGCGAATACCTTGTATAGGTGTTCCTCTTCTTCTTTTTGCAGTTCTGGTGTACTGCAATGTGTTGTGGCCCTTCTGAATAGTGTCCTGATGCAGCTTCGTTTGTGTGTGTTGGGGTGATTACTTTCATAGTTTAGGACTTGGTCTGTTTGTGTGGCTTTCCTGAATACCCTTGTAGTGAATTTTCCGTTTGATGTTCTCTGTACCATCACGTCTAGGAATGGGAGTTGGCTATCCTTTTCTTCTTCTCTTGTGAATCGGATTCCTGTGAGTGTGGCGTTGGGGAAGCTGTTTCATTCCAGCTCCAACTCTGACATATCCCTAGCAATGTGGAAAATTACTCAGCTATGTCCAGTCCCCTCAGAGGAGAATAACTACAATCTGATCATTTGCCACCCCTTCCGTCCCATCACAGCAGTCAAATTGGTGGGAGATAGTTTTGACGGAGCAGCACAAAAATAACCAGGTTTCTGATAGGTCCCCATGTGGAGATGGTGTTGTTGTGGAAATGTCACTGGATTACTAATCCAGACGAGGTTAATACTCTGGAAGTTAAAAACAATTGACAAAATAATTAGCTGCAAAATCTGCTGTCAGTAATAGTGCTGAAGATGTGTTGCTGGAAAAGCACAGCAGGTCCGGCAGCATCCAAGGAACAGGAGAATCGACGTTTCGGGCATAAGCCCTTCTTCAGGAATGAGGAAAGTGTGTCCAGCAGGCTAAGATAAAAGGTAGGGAGGAGGGACTTGGGGGAGGGGCGTTGGAAATGCGATCGGTGGAGGGTGGTCTGTGCAGAGGAGATGACCTGGGGTGTGCAGTGAGAGAGGGACTCATTGAAATCCTTGTAGAGGGAGGAAGAGAGCTTCTTCAAGGAAGGCATCCTTGTAAGAGGATTCGCAGTAGGTTAAAATCTTCGAGGAGAAAGTGAGGACTGCAGATGCTGGAGATCCCAAGTCATCTCCTCTGCACAGACATCTCTCCACCTATCGCATCTCCAACGCCCCTCCCCCAAGTCCCTTCTCCCTACCTTTTATCTTAGCCTGCTGGACACACTTTCCTCATTCCTGAAGAAGGGCTTATGCCCGAAACGTCGATTCTACTGTTCCTTGGATGCTGCCTGACCTGCTGCGCTTTTCCAGCAACACATTTTCAGCTCTGATCTCCAGCATCTGCAGCCCTCACTTTCTCTGTCGGTAATAGCGCCCTTGAAGCCAATGTCGATTGTACACACCAATTTCTTTCCCCAATGTACTTTCAGGAAGTGAATCTCCATGCTTTCCTCGTCTGGCCTAAATGTGACTGCAGACACACAGACATGTGATAAACTCTTCAATGGTCTCTGAATCGGCCAAGCATGACACTCTATTGTATTAAACTGTTTCGAGGTCTTAAAGGATAAAACCGGACAGAACACCCGGCCCCAGCCTCAGTAACGGAAAAGTAACGGGAAACACAGACCTGTCGACACTGCAGAGACCTCCTTTCTAACATTTGAGAGCTTGTGACAGCATTTACAGAGCTTTCCCACAGACTGCACAGAAACATCAGGAATGGAGTAGGCCATACAACACATTGAGCCTTCCTCATTGTCGTTCATGTTCAAACATCTCCGCAATGCACTTATCCCACACAATGAATATATACGTTCACGTAATTAACCTTGGGAAGCTATAAAATAGGAAGTGCAGTAGTCCCTTTGGCCCATCGAGTTTGCTACCCAATTCAATATAGCATTTGTTGGCCCTTTCTCCTGTTCTCCCACTATCCCTTTAGATTAGATTACTTACAGTGTGGAAACAGGCCCTTCGGCCCAACAAGTCCACACCGCCCCGCCGAAGTGCAACCCACCCATACGTGTACCTCTTACCTAACACTACGGGCAATTCAGTGTGTTGGCTTCCAGGTTCCAGCGCATTCCCCAGGTTCACCAGTCTCTGAGTGCAGACATTTATTGTCATCTCAATGCAGAATGGCCTGTCTCTACCTAATACTGTGGCCCCTTGTTTTAGACACCACAGCCTGGGGAATTATCATCCCTGCTTCCAATCTGTCTCACCCTGTCAGAGTTTTATATATCTCACTGAGATCTCCACCCATTTTCCTAAACTCAATGGAATATAGGCCCAGTCGCCCCAGACACTGCTCTCACAACAAGCCTGTCATCCTAGAAATCGGTCTGGTAATCTTTCTCTGCTCTCCCTCAATGTCAGGTTTGTCCTTTGTTAGGTACAGAGATCAAAACTGCACACAATATTGCACAATTTTCGAGATGGGGTCTTACTAAGGCCCTGTACAGCTGCAGTAAGACGCCCTTACTCCTGGACTCAAATGTCCCTGAAATGAAGGTCAGCACACCATGGATCTTCCTAACTGTTTTATTTCCTTCAATATTGCTTTCAGTAACTGGTGTACAAGGAGATAAAGATGCTTTACAATGTTACAGCTCCCCACTTGGTGGGTCTATGTACACTGGTTAGCGTGCTAATGCAATTCCCAGTATTGACTTTTGGGTCAGACCTCACTGTGCTGCAGGGACCTCGGAGGGCTGCTCAGAAGGAAACAACAAACATGAGCATACGTCCCTTTGTAGATCAACATGTTTCAAACAATACCTTTTCAAACAACAGGCTTCTAGTCTATTGTTCCCACCAAAGGGCACACCGTCACCTCTACCCACCTTGCTCTCCAACTGACACTTATTTGCCCATTCACACCACTTGTCTTAGTCACCTTGAAGCTTTTTTGCAACCTCCTCACCCACTCACAATCCAACACCCTTTAGTGCTGTCAGCAGGTTGGGATATATTGTATTTGATTCCCACAACCAAATGGTTAATGGGTATTGTGAACAGCTGAGGCCTGAGCACCGATCCCTATGATAACTAAGCAACCTTCTCTGTTAAGTATATATAAAAAAAAATTTCCTGAATCTGTGTGTGACTGGCTGGGCCAGCATTTATTACCTGTCCCTATTTTCCCCTTGAGAAGGTGGTGGTGAGCTGCCTTGTTGAACCGTTGCAGTCAACTGTGGATTCAGTGATGGTAGCACCATTGAATACTCAGGAGCGGTCCGTGTTTCGGTTGCATTTTTGTGATGATGGTCAGGGTCTTTGTGTGGTCTGACTATTACTTACCACTTGTCAGCCTGGATACTGTCTCGATCTTGTCGTATTTGGACATGGACTGCTTCAGTATCTGAGGAGCCACAAATGTTGCTGAACATTGTGCAATCATTGGCGAACGTTCCCACTTCTGACGTTAAAATGGAGGGAAGCTCATTGATGAAGCAGCCCTGAAGATGTTTGGGCCGAGGCCACTGCCCGAGGGACTCCTACAGACTTGTTCTGGAGCTGAGTTGACTGACCTTTATCAACCATGAACATCTTCTTACGTGTCAGGTATGATTCTAACCAGCGGGGAGTTTGCCCCTGGTACCCATTGATCCCAGTTTTGCTAAGGCCCCTTGATGCCACACTTGGCAAAAGGCAGCCTTGATTTAAAGGGCTGTCACTCTCACCCCACCTCTGGAATTCATCTCTTTTATCCATGTTTGAACCAAGCTAATGAGATCAGGAGCTGAGTGACCCTGGTGGAGCCCAAACTGAGTGTCATTGACCTGGTTATTGCTGAGCAGGTGCTGCTTGAAAGCACTGACACCTTCCACCACTTTACTGAAGGGTTGGTAATTGGCCGGATTGGATTTGTTCTGCTTTTTATGTTTAGGAGATACTTGGGCAATTTTCACGTAATCGGGGAAATTTTGTTGTCATGATATTGAAACAGCTTAGTTAGGGCAGTGACAAGTTCTGCAGCACAAGTTTTCAGTACTATTGCCAGAGTGTTGTCAGGGTATGTACCCTTTGGAGTATCCAGTGTCTCCAACTGAATCTGGATATCGCGTGGACTGAATCAAATTGGCTGATGACTGTTAACTGAATTGCTGACGAGCACTGAAGGAGGTCGAGATGGATCATCCACTCAGCACTTCTGACTGAAGATTGTTGCGAATGCATCAACCTTATCTTTTGCACTGAAGTGCTGGGCTCTTCCATCATTAAGGATGGGGATACTTGTGGAATCTCCTCCTCCACAACTTGTTTAATTGTCCACAACTATTCTCAACTAGAAGTGGAAGGAATGCAGAGCTTAGATCTGAACCGTTGTTTGTAGGATCACTTAGCTCTGTCCATCACTTACTGCTTATGCTGTTTGGCACACACGTTGTCCTGGTTGGTAACTTCACCAGGCTGACACCTCATTTTCAGGTATGCCCGTTGCTGCTCCTGCCCTCCTGCACTCTCCATTGAACCAAAGTTGATCCTCTGGCTTGATGGTAATTATTGTGAGGGGGATATGCCAGGCCATGAGATTGTGCTGGAGTACAATTCTGCTGCTATTGCTGAGCCACAGCGCATTATGGAAACTCAGACTTGAGCTGATACATCTGCTTGAAGTCAGTCTTATTGAGCACGGGGTCAGTGCCACTTAAAATGATGCAGGTTATTCTCAATGTGAAGGTGTGACTTTATTTCTACAATGACTATGCAGTGTTCACTCTTACCGATACTGTCATGGACAAATATTTCTGCACCTGGCAGATTAGTAAGGATGTGGTCAAGTATGTATTTTCCTCTTGTTGGTTCCTTCATCACCTACCGTAGACCCAGCCTAACAGTTATATCCTTTAGGAGCCGACCAGCTCGATCAGTAATGCTGCTGCAGAGCCACTCTTGGTGGTGGACATTGAAATTCCCCACGCAGAGTACATCTTGCATCCAATTTTTTTCTGAAAATGCAAATGTTTTATATCCATTGCTTCTGTTTCATTTGTCTCCCAGTCTGCTTCTCAAACATAATTCCCATTTCATAAATCTATGTTAGCGTTGTTTATGACCATTACTTTCACTCCCAATAATTTCTCCAAAACCATTTACTTCCCATGCTCTATGTTCCATGTACGGTATAATTTTCCACACCAGACTTCGTTTTCCTAGTATTGTTAGAAAGTTCTGTGAAGGCAGAACTGAGGTAGTGACTTCATAGTTCTGCCATTTCCTTGTTCCCCATTCCTTTTCTCTGGTTTCAGATTGTAAGGAAACTGCACTTGTTTTCTCATACTTCTCACATTGACATGATTTAACAAGCTATTACAGTTCACTCTTATAACCCTTGTGAATATACTTCTCAGGAACCCATCAATTCCTGCCTTAGGGTGCTCAATGACTGATCTTGCACAGCCATACACTCACAGGAGCATATATTCTGTACTGTCAGAAATACTGCACGATCTACAGTAGTCTCACTTTCCTACACCAGGCCCATAGCCTGGAATATTATGACACTTCCAATTGCTCATCAAAGCACTTTTTAATGGCTGTGAGGATACCCGTGATAACTCTCCTCTCAGGAATTAAATTCCTGATCCCAACACCCCCTGGGTGAAAGAAAACTATCTTTTAATCCTCACTAACCCTCAAACCCTTCACTTTACAAGTGTGCTCACTTGTTCTTGAATCTCTGTCTAAGGGGAACAGCTGCTGTCTATCCACCCTCTCCATGCCCCTCATCATCCTGTCCTTCTGAATCACATCTCCCTCAGCCACCTCTGCTCCAAACTAAACAACCCGAGCTTATCCAGCCTCTCTCCATAGCTGTTATGTTCTATCCCAGGGAACATCCTGGTGAATCTCCTCAGCACACCCTCCTGTGCCATCACGTCCTTGCTGTAATGTGGCTCCCAGAATTACACAGTACTCCATATTGGCCTCACCAAAGACGTGCATAGCTCTTATAATCCATGCACCGCTTAATAATTGCTACACCCAAAATCCACTTCTTAACTAACGTATTACATTGTCCAGTCACACTCAGGGATGTGTGGAGAAGCACCCTCTGAGCTCCCTAGTGTGCTGCCATTCATTGAGTCCTCCCCTGTCTCGTTCCTTCTTCCAAAGTGTATCACTTCATATTTATTAGGTTTATGTTCCATCTGCCATTGATCTGCCCATCTGACCGATCCATGTGTATCTTTCTGTAACATAAGACCGTCCTCCCCACTACCAGGCAAACACAAAGTTACTTATCACAACCCCCACCCCCTTCACCCACCCCCCATATTCACATCTGCACATTTTATGAATACCACAAACAATAAGGGACACAGCACTGATCCCTGTGCTACGCCAGGGTCACTGGTCTCCAGTCACACAAACAGCCTTCTCCCACCACACTCTGACTCCTGCCACTGAGGCAATTTTCATTGTAACTTATCAAGTTATCCTTGATTCCATGGGATTTTACTTTATTTTTCATTTTCCCATGTGGAGCTTTGTCAAAGGCCTTGCTGCAAAACTAATTCAGCGACCTCCTCAAACTAATTCACATTCGGTAGGTGTGACTTCCCTCTGATAAAGTTATGATTATTATCCCTGATCAAGCCTTGCCATTCTGATTGGGGTTCAATTTTCTCCTTCCCTATTTTCTCCAGTAGTTTCCCGAGCAGTGATCTAATACTTTCTTGTCTATACTTCCCGGTCTATCTCTTCCATCCTTACTGGAAAGTGGAATTGCATTAGCTGATCTCCAGTCCTCTGACACCTCCCCTATGATCAGATTCTAATTAACTTTTTCAGTCAGGGTCTTTCCTCCATGTCTCCCACAACAGCTTGTGATACAACTCAGTCAGACCTGGCAATCAGTCCAATTTTCTATCAGCCAAATCCTCAAATTCCTGCTCGCATTTTACATCAATCTGTTCAAGACCTTCCCCATCCATCTTCTCGAATTCTGTTCCTGTCTCCTCCTTCTCCCAAGTAAAACAGATGTGAAGCTCTCATGTCACAATCTCTCAATGTTCTCCAGCTTCACACACAGATTGCCCCGTATGGTTTCTAATGGTCACAAACTGTTCACTGATTATTCTGTTCTACTTGTTGTCTGTATAGAATATCATGGGATTCTCCCTAATTGCGCCTGCTTGCAGTTCTCCGTGTCCCAGTCTTATTCAGTCCCCTGTACGTTTCTTAATTTCTAAGATGCACTACGATCACGTCTCATTATTTGAAATTCGAGATCACAGGCTGGGTTTCCCAGTCAGACAATCTTGCCGTCTTAGGGATTAATGTGGAGAATGCCTTTTGCAGATCCTCTGTATTCAGTATATTCTTTCTTAGATGGAGACTGCACAACAGTACACAATACTCTCAGTTTTTTCTCAGCAACACGCTATACAACGGGTGCACGACATCTTCTATAGTCCAATTAAATCCACATGGATGTAAACCTACTTTTCACTGTCCCATCTGCACAATACTTTTTGCTTTAACTTTTCTTATGATATTAATATGTGTGTTCTGAAAACAATGCTCTTGAATATCCAACTATACGTTATCCATTGGTTCCTCATTGCTAATATCGACAAGAACCATCTTCAAACCATTCCAAAAAATGTTTGCCACTTATGGTTTTCCTTTCATCGATGCAATATCATACTCCCCAGTTTTCCCATTATCTTCTATATATCTAGTCGCATGTTCTTTGTAATCGAGTCCAACAGACACTCAACTACGGATGACAAGCTACTGGTCTGTAGTTCACCACTCTCCATCTTCATCCTTACTTAAACTGGCGGATAATATTTATAACCGTCCCTTATCCCGATTGGTTACCTGTCTTTCGGGAATGGGTCGGAAAATAATATGAAAATCCGTAATGCAACAATATGACTATTACTTTTTCCACTGAAATTTTTGTATGAAGTAAATCTGGTCTGTCAGATTTATCAACACTCAATCCAGTTATCTTTTCAAATATTACCTCATCACAGATATGAATGATCATAGTCTTTATTTACACGAGTGCACTGGTCACTTGGTATTTCTGGGAGAACTTCTGGATATTCTTCCATGAAGGCAGGCACAAAGAAACTGTTTATTTTCCCTGTAATGTCCCTGTTCTCTACAATAAATTACCCTGTCCGCACACTCACTGTTCCACATTTGACCTTGTTTTTATTGTTGTTTCATATATTGATAGAAGCTTTTAAGCAGTTTTTACGTTGTTTTTTTGTTGGCATACTTTTTCTCTTTTTGTTTTTTTTTCTCTGTTTCTTTGTCCTCCATTGCTGGGTACGTCATTACTCTGAATCCATTAGCTTACTACAATACTTGGCATTTTTCTAATCTGCTTCCTTTGATGTAAAAGGTAATTGGGGGCAGGGGGGGGCGGGGAGGTGATTGTGAAAGTGATAGGTCGGAGAGGAGGGTCGAGTGAATAGTTGGAAAGGAAGATGGACATACAGGAACATTCAAGAGGGAGGTGCTGAGTTGGAAGTTTGGACTGGGATAAGGTGGGAGGAGAGGAAATGGTGAAACTGGTGAAATCCACATTGATCCCCTGTGGTTGGAGGGTCCAATGGCGGACGATGAGGCTTTCTTCCTTCATGTGTCAGGTGGTTACGGTTTGGCGATGGAGGAGGCCCAGGACCTGCATGTCCTTGGTGGTTTGGGAGGGGGAGTTAAAGTGTTCAGCCTCAAGGTGGTGAAGTTGGTCAGTGTGGCTGTACCAGAGTGTGTCTCTGAAACGATCCACAAGTTGATGTCCTATCTCGCCGATGTTGAGGAGACCACATCGGGTTGAATGGATGCAGTAGATGAAGTGTTGTGTCTCCCTTCATCACCTATCACTTTCAACCCCTCCTTCATCTACCTATCACATCGTGACTACGTACTCCCGCCACACCCCCAACCCATTTATCTCTCAGCCCACTTGGCCCGCAAGCCTCATTCCTGATGAAGGGCTTCTGCCCAACTCGTCGATGCTCATGCTACTAATATGCTGGCTGACCGGCTGTACTTTTCCAGCACCACATTCTTCGTCTCTGATCTCCAACATCTGCAGTCCTCACTTTCTCCTTACACCTTCATGGCTTGCCTGACTCAGATTCATAACCGTTACTTCAAATAAAACAAAAACTGTTGTGTACTCAAACAGCATAAAAGAAAACCAATACAGGCAGTACCGTTGCTCATTGTCGCGCACTGCTGCCCTCACAACAACAGGGACCCCTATTTGATTCCAGCCACATGCGACTATCTGTATGGAGTTTTCACATTCTCCCCACGTCTACGTGGGTTTCCTCCGGGTGCTCCAGTTCCTCCCACAGTCCAAAGATGTGCAAGTCAGGTGAATTGACCATATTGAACTGTTCAAAGTGGCAGGTGCATTAATCAGAGGGAAAACGATCTGGGTGGATTATGCTTTGGAGGGTTGATGTGGACTTGCTGGTCCGAAGGGCCTGTTTCCATACTGTGGGAAATCGAATCTCAACTAAAAAGTTGCGGTCACTGTTCCCAAATGGTCCTTTACAGCAAAGGTTTCAATTAGCTCTTCTGATCATTCAACACCAATTCCTAAATAACCTGATCTCGAGCTCGGTGCTCGAAATAATGTTAATGCAAGCCATCTCACACGTGCTCATGAAATCCATTTTTTCCGAGCATTAACATTCAGTTGGATTTGCACAGCTTCGATATAATTTAAACAGTACATTGTTACTGCAGTACACAGATACGTATATATCCCATTTCCTGTTTTATAACATGCCCAAAATATGTATTGAAGCTTTCACTTTGGCATAAAACTCCCATCAATGTTTGCTCCTCCTTGCTGTTTCTGAGCTCCACCTTATATGATTCAGTGAAATCTTAGTGAAGTGGGTTCTGGGGAGATTAATGGTAGAAACCAGCTCACCACATCACCTATGGTCTTCGCAAGCTTTATTGTGAGATTTTCTCCAGATCTCCCATTATGTACATGGAGTAGA
This sequence comes from Chiloscyllium plagiosum, assembly GCF_037043375.1. NCBI lineage: Eukaryota > Metazoa > Chordata > Chondrichthyes > Orectolobiformes > Hemiscylliidae > Chiloscyllium > Chiloscyllium plagiosum. Next base: position 115,741,681 of record NW_028270147.1, read on the forward strand.
GAAAGACAATGATCTTTCAACAATGCTGTCTATTCCGTGCATTTTGATCAAAGTGGCGCTTGAAAAGCACAGCAGGTCAGGCAGCATCCGGAGAGCAGGAAAATCGACGTTTCGGGCAAAAGCCATTCATCATCAATTCTTGATGAAGGACTTTTGCACGAAACATCGATTTTCCTGCTTCTCTGATGCTGCCTGACCCGCTGTGCTTTTCCAGCACCACTCTGATCTAAAATCTGGTTTCCAGCATCTGCAGTCCTCACTTTCACCCTGTGTATCCCTGCGAGAGCTGAGCCTGCTGTAACCTCGTTGGGAACCTTACAGCAGGCTGGTGAAGCATTGCTGCTGCTGTACAGGATCTTAGTGAGATCACATCTGGAGTAGTGTGTACAGATTTAATCCCCTCACTGAAGAAAGTATATTGTTACATTGGAAGCAGCTCAGAGACGGTTTCCTCAACTGATTCGTGTCATGAAGCTGTTAGTTTATAAGGAAAGGATAGTCAGGTTGATCAATACACATTGGACTTTACAAGTATGAAAGATGATCTTATTTCAACATAGATGACCACAAGGAGTCAGCCACAGAAGCCAATTACACACATAATGGAGAAATCCAAGTCATTCTCCAACCTGTTACACAGGAACAATAGAAGGATATTCAGGCCTTCAACTCTGTTACACCAGAACAGGACCAGGCTGTTTAGCCCCTGGGGCCTGGTATACAGTTACAGGAGGAAGCCACTTAGCACCTTGAGCCTATAATCCTGGACCCAGCGTAGGGTATAACTGACCAGTATCCTATTACACAGCAACAGGATCAGTCCATTCAGCCCCATCAAATCTGTTACACAGGAACTGGAAGAGGCCACACAGTGACTGGAGATTGTTATGCTGGGATAACAGGAGCCAATTCAGTCCCACTGAGCCGATTGCAAGTGAATTGGATTATGATATAAACTATCTGAGCCTTTTCTCATAAGAAAGGACGAGGTAATTCAGACAGGTGTCTATTGTAAGGGATAATAAGAAGATCAATCACTCCCTTGTTCCCATCTCAGCGATGCATGAGGAGATCGGTCAGTATCTCCAGCCTATGATGCAGGATTATGAGAAGGCCCATCAGCCCCTAGAGCTGTTACACAGCAGCAGGAAGATTCCAAAATCCCCAATCCCGTAACACATCAGCAGGAGGAGGTCATTCTGTCCTTGGAGAAGACAATATCGGATCACCAGAAAGTCGTCAGCCTATCGATTTTGTACACAGCAGAACGATGAGTCCATTCAGCCACACATGCCTCTTACACAGCAATTGGAGCAGATCTCTTAAAGCCTTGTGCCCATTAACAGGAATTCAAAGAAAACGTAAAGGTTTTCGAACGGGAAGAACTTATAATAATGGTATACATTAGGGACTAAAGTGTAACAATAAACTAATGTAATTTAAGGAAAATTGTTAGAGTACATTGTTCAAGATATTTGCAAAGTTAAACCACAATCAGTCAGAGTCAGTATGGTTTATCGAAGGCTAAATCGTGTTTGAATTGTTTGCTTGAGTCATTTGAAGATGTCACTAACATGGTGGATCGTGGGAATCCTGGGGATGAAATATATTTGGTCTTCCAGAAGGGATTGGATATGTTGCTTCTCCAAAGAGCAAGTGTTAAGATCAGACAACATGGGTTTAGGGGTAATTTATTAACTTGGTTGGAGGATTAGTGAACCAACAAAATTGAGTCAGATGGAATAAATGTGCCATTTTCTTCTGGCAAATGCACCGTGTGGGGTGCCACAGATTTCAGTTCTCATGCCTTAACTTTTTTTCATCAATATTATTACTCGGTTGACAGGATAGAAAATACTATAACCATTTTTTCAGATGACACTATCATCGGTGGGAAATTACTTCGGAATGGAGATGTAAGAATTTTAAAAATGAATATGAATAGTTTGGGTGAATGGGCTAAAATTTGACATTAAAAATTAAAATGGATAACTATGAGATTATTCAATTTGGCCAGCGAAGTAGAAAGATAAATTATTATCTAAATGGAGAGAAACTTTAAAGTGCTCAGGTGCAGAGGGGTCTATGTGTTCACGTGCATTTCACAGCAAACCTGCATGCTGCTACAGCAAGTAATCGGAAAGGCAAGCGTAGGCTCAGTTTTCATTTGTAAAAGGATGGAGTAGAAAGGTAGGCAGTGTTGCTGTAGCTATACAAGACATTAGTGAGGGTGCAACTGGCGCACAGTTTGGGTACCCTGACTTGTGAAAGGACGCATTGGCATTGGAGGTAATTCAGAAGGGGTTCATTAGATTGATTCCAGAGATGAGGGGTTTGTCTTATGAAGAGAGATTGAGCAGTTCAGGTCTATATCCTCATGTTTATAATAATGAAAAGAGATCTCATTGGGGTATGTAAAATCCTTAAAGTAATTGACAGTGTAGATGTGGAGTGGATATTTTTTCATGTGCAGCAATCTACAACAACAGACCAGAGTTTCAGGATGGAGATCGTCAGGAAAGTGGAAGAGAGGCCACGATGACATCAGCCATGATTATATTCAGTGGTGGAGCATGCTGGAGCGGCTGAATTACTGACTGATGTTCATTGTTCTTATTTAACCTCTCGAATATGTTACACAGGAATGGGAAAGGACTGTTTATCAAACAGGAAGCAGGCATATCAGTTTGACAAAACGTCACCAGTTGAGTCACACAATGACGAGTGCTTGATCCTCAATTATTTGCATTCTATATCAATGATCAGGAGTATGGAACAGATGTACTGTAATTACGTTTGGTGATGACTCTGTGATAAGCAAGACATTAAATTATCAAGCAAGGCCTTGGAGTATAACATGATATAACCTGTCAGAGGGTCAGTACTGACGGAGCAGTGCACTGTCAGATGTTCAGTCCAGAGGGAATGCCACATTATGAAAGGATCTGGACTGAGAGAGAAATGCACCATCAGAGGGTCAGTACTGAGACAACACTGCACTGTCAGAGGGTCAATACAGAGGCATTGCTGCACTATCAGAGATACAAGATCGAGACAGTGCCACACTGTCAGACGATCAGCACCGAGGGACTTCTGCTCTGTCGGAGAGTCACTACTGAGGGAGTGCTGCCCTATCAGAGGGTCAGTACTGAGGGAGCGCTGCACTGTGAGATGGTCAGTACTGAGAGAGTGCTACACTGTGAGAGAGTCAGTACTGAGGGAGTGCTGCAATGTCAGAGGGTCAGTACTGAGAGAGTGCTACACTGTGAGAGAGTCAGTACTGAGGGAAGCTGCACTGTTAGATGGTCAATACACTAAGGAAGTGCTGCACTGTGAGAGGGTCAGTACTCCGGGAGCGCCGCACTGTCAGAGGGCCAGCACTGAGTGAGCGTTGCACTGGCAGATGGTCAGTGCTGAGGGAGTGCGGCACTGTCAGAGGGTCAGTATTGAGGGTGTGCTGCACGGTCAGAGGGCTAGTACTAAGGGAGTGCTGCACAAAGTGTTAGTGCTGAGGTAATGCTCTGGCGTCAGAGGCTCACCTCTGAGGGAATGCTGCAGTGTGAGAAGGTCAGTACAGAGTGATCGCAGCAGTGTCAGGGGCGCAGGACCAAGGGAGTGCTGCACTGTCAGCGGGTCAGCATGTAGGGAGTGCTGCGCCATCAGAGGGTCAATACTGCGGGAGTGTCGCACTGTCAGCGGATCAGGACTGAGGGATCACTGCAGTATCAGAGGGTCAGTACTGAGGGAGTGCCGCACTGTCAGAGGGTCAGTACTGAGGGAGTGCTGCACTGTCAGAGGGTCAGTACTGAGGGAGTGCTGCACTGTCAGATGGTCAGTCTGAGGGACAACTGCACTGTCAGAGTCAGCACTGCGAGAGTGCTGCACTGTCAGAGGGTCATTACTGAGGGAACGCAGCACTGTCAGAGGGTCAGTACTGAGGGAGAGCTGCGCTGTCAGAGGGCCAGTATGAAGGGAGTGCCGCACTATAAGAATGTCAGTTCTAAGGGAGTGCTGCTCTTTCAGTGCATCAGTACTGAGGGAGCGCCACACTGCCAAAGGGTCAGTATAGAGGGAGTGCTGTGCTGTCAGAGGATCAGTGCTCAGGGAGTGAAGAACTGTCAGTGGGTCAGTACTGAGGCAGTGCTGCACTGTCAGAGTGTCAGAACTGAGGCAGTGCTGCACTGTCAGACGATCAGTACTGAGGGAGTGCTGCACTGTCAGAGGGTCAGTACTCAGGGAGTGCTGAACTGTCAGTGGATAAGTACTGAGGCAGTGCTGCACTGTCAGAGTGTCAGAAATGAGGGAGTGCTGCACTGTCGGTAGGTCAGGACTGAGGGAGTGCTACGCTGTGTGAGGGTCAGTACTGAGGGAGTGCTGCAATGTCAGAGGGACAGTACTGAGGGAGTGCTGCACTGTGAGCGGGCCAGTACTGAGGGAGTGCTATGCTGCGTGAAGGTCAGTACTGAGGGAGTGCTGCAATGTCATAGGGACAGTACTGAGGGAATGTCGTACTGCAAGAATGCCAGTTCTGAGGGAGTCCTGCTCTCTCAGAGCATCAGTACTGAGCGAGCGCCACACTGAAAAGGGTCAGCATAGAGGCAGTGCTGTACTGTCAGAGGGTCAGTACTCAGGGAGTGCAGAACTGTCAGTGGGTCAGTACTGAGGCAGTGCTGAACTATCAGTGGATAAGTACTGAGGCAGTGCTGCACTGTCAGAGTGTCAGAAATGAGGGAGTGCTGCACTGTCGGTAGGTCAGTACTGAGGGAGTGCTACGCTGTGTGAGGGTCAGTACTGAGGGAGTGCTGCAATGTCAGAGGGACAGTACTGAGGGAGTGCTGCACTGTGAGAGGGCCAGTACTGAGGGAATGCTATGCTGCGTGAAGGTCAGTACTGAGGGAGTGCTGCAATGTCAGAAGGTCAGTACTGAGGGAGTGCTGCACTGTGAGAGGGCCAGTACTGAGGGAGTGCTGCAATGTCAGAGGGACAGTACTGAGGGAGTGCTGCACTGTGAGAGGGTCAGTACTGAGGGAGTGCTGCAATGTCATAGGGACAGTACTGAGGGAGTGTCGCACTGCAAGAATGCCAGTTCTAAGGGAGTCCTGCTCTCTCAGAGCATCAGTACTAAGCGAGCGCCACACTGAAAAGGGTCAGTATAGAGGGAGTGCTGTACTGTCAGAGGGTCAGTACTCAGGGAGTGCAGAACTGTCAGTGGGTCAGGACTGAGGCAGTGCTGCACTGTCAGACGATCAGTACTGAGGGAGTGCTGCACTGTCAGAGGGTTAGTACTCAGGGAGTGCTGAACTGGCAGTGGATCAGTACTGTGGCAGTGCTGCACTGTCAGAGTGTCAGAACTGAGGGAGTGCTGCACTATCGGTGGGTCAGTACTGAGGGAGTGCTATGCTGCGTGAAGGTCAGTACTGAGGGAGTGCTGCAATGTCAGAGGGTCAGTACTGAGGGAGTGCTGCAATGTCAGAGGGACAGTACTGAGGGAATGCTGCACTGTGAGAGGGTCAGTACTGAGGGAGTGCTGCAATGTCATAGGGACAGTACTGAGGGAGTGTCGCACTGCAAGAATGTCAGATCTAAAGGAGTGCCACACTCTCAGAGGGTCACTACTGAGGGAGCGCAACTCTGCCAAGGGGTCAGTACCGAGGGAGTACTGCAATGTTTGAAGGTCAGTATTGAGTGAGTGCTACACTGTCAGAAGTCAGTACTGAGTGAGTGCTGCACTGTGAGATGTCAGTACTGAGGGAATGGTGCACTCTCAGAGGGTCAGTACTGAGGGAGCGCTACACTTTCAAAGGGTCAGTACTGAGTGAGTGCTGCACTGTGAGATGTCAGTACTGAGGGAGTGCTGCAATGTCAGAGGGACAGTACTGAGGGAGTGCTGCACTGTGAGAGGGACAGTACTGAGGGAGTGTCGCACTGCAAGAATGTCAGATCTAAGGGAGTGCCGTACTCTCAGAGGGTCACTACTGAGGCAGTGCGACCCTGCCAAGGGGTCAGTACTGAGGGAGCACTGAAATGTTTGAAGGTCAGTATTGAGGGAGTGCCACACTGTCAGAGGGTCAGTACTGAGTGAGTGCTGCACTGTGAGATGTCAGTACTGAGGGAGTGCTTCTCTGTCAGTGGGACAGTACTGTGGGAGTGCTGCAAAGTGAGATGTAAGTAATAAGGGAGTGCTGCACTGTCAGAGGGTCAATACTGAGGGAATGCCACACTGTCAGACGGTCAGTACTGAGTGAGTGTTGCACTGAGATGGCAGTACTGAGAGAGTGCTACACTGTGAGAGGGTCAGTACTGAAGGAATGCCGCACTGTCAGACGGTCAGTACTGCGGGAGTGCTGCACTGTCAGAGGGTAAGTACTAAGGAAGTGCTACACTGTGAGAGGGTCAGTACTGAGGGAGCGCCGCACTGTCAGAGGGTCAGTACTGAGGGAGCGTGCACTGGCAGAGGGTCAATACTGAGGGACTGCGGCAATGTCAGAGGGTCAGTATTGAGGGAGCGCTGCACTCTCAGAGGGACAGTATTGTGGGAGTGCTGCACAGTCAGAGTATCAGTACTGAGGGCATGTTCTGATGTCAGAGGCTCACTTCTGAGGGAATGCTGCAGTGTCAAAGGGTCAGTACAGAGTGATCACTGCAGTGTCAGACGCGCAGGACCAAGGGAGTGCTGCACTGTCAGAGGGTCAGCATGGAGGGAGTGCTGCACCGACAGAGAGTCAGTACTGAGGGAGTACAACGCTGTCAGAGGGGCAGCACTAAGGGAGTGCTGCACTGTCAGAGTGTCAGAACTGACGGAGTGCTGCATTGTCAGTGGGGCAGTACTGCGGGAGTGTCGCGCTGTCAGCGGATCAGGACTGAGGGATCACTGGACTGTCAGAGGGTCAGTACGGAGGGAGTGCTGCACGGTTAGAGGGTCAGTACTGAGGGAGTGTTGCACTGTCAGAGAGTCAGTACTGAGGGAGTGCCACACTGTCAGATGGTCAGTACTGAGGGAGTGCTGCACTGTCAGAGGGTCAGTCTGAGGGATAACTCACTGTCAGAGAGTCAACACTGCGGGTGAGCCGCACTGTCAGAGGGACATCACTGAGGGAGCGCAGCACTGTCAGAGGGTCACTGCTGAGGGAGGGCTGCGCTGTCAGAGTGCCAGTATGAAGGGAGGGTTAGAGGGCCAGTGCTCAGGGAGTGCCGCACTGTCAGTGGGTCAGAACTGAGGCAGTGCGGCACTGTCAGAGGGTCAGTACTGAGGGAGTGCTGCAATGTCAGAGGGACAGTACTGAGTGCTGCAATGTCAGTGGGTCTGTACTGAGGGAGTGCTGCAATGTCAGAGGGTCAGTATTGAGGGAACGCTGCACTGTCAAAGGGTCAGTAAGGAGGGAGCGCTGCACTGTCAAAGGTTTAGTACTGAGGGATTGCTGCACTGTCAGAGGGTCAGTACAGAGGGTGTGCTGCACTGTCAGAGGGTCAATACTGAGGGAGTGCTGCACTGTCAAAGGTTTAGTACTGAGGGAGTGCTGCACTGTCAGAGGATCTATACTGAGGGAGTGATGCACTGTCAGGGATGCAGGACCAAGGGATTGCTGCACTGTCAGCGTGTCAGTTCTGAGGGAGAGCTTCACTGTCAGACTGTCAGAACTGAGGGAGTGCTGCACTGTCAGTGGATCAGTATGTTTGGAGGGCAGCACTGTCAGAGGGTCAGTACTGAGGGAGTGCTGCACAGTCAGAGTGTCAGTACGGAGGGAGAGCTGTGGCGTCAGAGGCTCACTTTTAAGGGAGTGCTGCAGGGTCAGAGGATCAGTACAGAGTGATCGCTGCAGTGTCAGGGGCGCAGGACCAAGTGATGCACTGTCAGAGGGTCAGCGTGGAGGGAGTGCTGCACCGTCAGATGGTCAGTACTGAGGGAGTACAGCACTGTCAGAGCGGCAGCACTAAGGGAGTGCTGCACTGTCAGAGGGTCAGTACTGAGGGGGTGCTGCACTGTCAGAGGGTCAGTACTGAGGGAGTGCTGCACTGTCAAAGGTTTAGTACTGAGGCAGTGCTGCACTGTCATGGGGGTCAGAGCTGAGGGAGTGCTGCACTATCGGTGGGTCAGTACTGAGGGAGTGCCGCACTGTCAGAACGTCAGTACTGAGGGAGTGCTGCACTGTCAGAGGGTCAGTCTGAGGGACAACTGCACTGTCAGAGGGTCAGTCTGAGGGACAACTGCACTGTCAGAAAGTCAGCACTGCAGGAGTGCCGCACTGTCAGTGCGTCAGTACTGAGGGAGTGTTGCACTGTCAGAGGGTCAGTACTGAGGGAGTGCCGCACTGTCAGAGCGTCAGTACCGAGGGAGTGTTGCACTGTCAGAGGGTCAATCTGAGGGACAACTGCACTGTCACAGGGTCAGTCTGAGGGACAACTGCACTGTCAGAAAGTCAGCACTGCAGGAGTGCCGCACTGTCAGTGCGTCAGTACTGAGGGAGTGCTGCACTGTCAGAGTGTCAGTACCGAGGGAGTGCTGCAATGTCAGAGGGACAGTATTGAGGGTGTGCTGCAATGTCAGAGGGACAGTACTGAGGGAGTGTGGCACTGCAAGAATGTCTGTTCCAAGGGAGTGCCGCTCTCTTAGAGGGTCACTACTGAGGGAGCGCGACCCTGCCAGAGGGTCAGTACCGAGGGAGCACTGCACTGTTGGAAGGTCAGTACCGAGGGAGTGCTACACTGCCAAATGTTCAGTACTGAGGGAGTGCTGCAATGTCAGAGGGACAGTATTGAGGGAGTGCTGCAATGTCAGAGGGACAGTACTGAGGGAGTGTGGCATTGCAAGAATGTCTTTTCCAAGGGAGTGCCGCTCTCTCAGAGGGTCACTACTGAGGGAGCGCGACCCTGCCAGAGGGTCAGTACCGAGGGAGCACTGCACTGTTGGAAGGTCAGTACCGAGGGAGTGCTACGCTGCCAAATGGTCAGTACTGAGGGAGTGCTGCAATGTGAGATGTCAGTACTGAGGGAGTGCTGCACTGTCAGAGGGTCACTACTGAGGGAGCGCTGCACTTTCAGAGGGTCAGTATTGAGGGAGTGCTGCAATGTGAGAGGTCAGTACTGAGGGGGTGCTGCACTGTCAGAGGGCCAGTCTGAGGGAGTGCTGCACTGTCAGAGGGTCAGTCTGAGGGAGTGCTGCACTGTCAGAGGGTCAGTCTGGGGGATAACTGCACTGTCAGATACTCAGCACTGCGGGAGTGCTGCACTGTCAGAGGGTCATTACTGAGGAAGGGCTGCGCTGTCAGAGTGTCACGACTGAGGGAGGGCTGCGCTGTCACAGGGCCAATATGAAGGGAGTGCCGCACTGTAAGAATGTCAGTTCTAATGGAGTGCTGCTCTCTCAGAGGATCAGTGCTGAGGGAGCGCGACACTGCCAAAGGGTCAGTATAGAGGGAGTGCTGCACTGTCAGAGGGTCAGTACTCAGGGACTGCTGCACTGTCAGTGGGTCAGTACTGAGGTAGTGCTGCACTATCAGAGGATCAGTACTGAGGGAGTGCCACACTGTCAGACGGTCAGTACTTATGTGCATTAGTCATGGTAATATGGAATAATAGAATAGGGGACTGGGTCTGGGTGGATTGGTGTTACTTGTTGGGACAAATGGCCTGATTGCACACTGTAGGTATTCTGTACTTGAACCCAATTTAGAATTATCGATTTCGAAAAGGACAGGAGTCCCCACTTTACTATGGACCAGACCAGACTGCCTTAAGATGCATTAAGATGGCAGCCTGGACGCTAACTTTGTCTTTTAGTAAAGGTAGATGTGAAATGGGTGTTCCAGATGTGATGTAGCTGGTCAAACCACTCAACTTAAAGCAAAACATAATTTATTTAAACACTCTTATAAAAATGCATGCAAAAAGAAGAGGAACATAGAATAACAACTACTGGAAATCTTAACAGAATAATAGACATAGTACCTTCCACTAATGGACTGTTCCTATGTACGATCATCCCATAAGCTCGTCCATTAGTAAAAGGCACACCCAAGACCAGTCGGTCATGCATGCAGTTCTCCATTCCAGGAGGAAACAGCATCAAGACAGATCTCAGAGAGAATAGCAGCTCGGGATCATTTACTGAAGCATCCAACCCTTCTCCCAGCCCAGGCACCTGGTGATTGTTGCAGCTTATAAAAACTGGAAAGCCTGGTCTGTGCGAACTGACCATTGTTATCACTATTTATAAAAAAAAACACTGAAAGCCTCCTAAGTTATTTACTTCAGCCGTTTGCATTAGGTAGTTCGGCCTTGAAGATATATCTTTAAAGAAAAGGAGCAAATAACCTTTATTTAAAGTGACAGCATTGTCAGAGATGTTAGGTACCTTTTCCTTTACAATAATATTCAAGGGGCTTCCTCGTGTTACTGACCACACGATCAGCTCAAAGGCACAAACACAGAAGTCAAACATTCAGTGGCCAGGCACAGATCAAGTTTAAAAGATGTGAGTCAAAGCTGCTGAAACCTCTATCCAATGTGGAGCAGCATATGACACACACACCGGGAAGGAACAACAGCCCAACACACCCACCCACTCCCGATCATGGAGCACCATATGGGACACACCGGGAATTGAACAACAGCCCGACACACACTCCCCTGAACATGGAGCACCACATGGATCACACCGGAAAGTGAACAACAGCCCGATACAGGCCACCCTCCTCCGTCCATGGAGCACCACATGGGACACACTGGGAAGTGGACAGAAGCCTGACACACACCATTTCACTGTTTCTGAGCTGCACAATGCCAGCACTCAATGCTAGGGAGCCAAAAACCAAGGCCAGGGAAAGATACAGAGGGACAGAGAGATTCACATTAAAGACAGAAACAGACAGTTGATTAACTGAGAAGATGTTGTGAAAATATATAGAAAAAGACTGGGTAGTGGGACTAACTGTAGGATTGAACCCTTGTAGAGCAAAATTACAAGAATGAGAACATTAAATAAAAGTATTTTCAGATCAGCTGAAATACCTTTTTTCATCGAATTCTGAATCGGCTTCACAGAACACGTCAAGCAGCATAAGCTGGGACAAGGTGACAGACCAACATGGAAAGCTGTGCAGACTGTGCCAGTGCATTACTCAGTAACCTGGATTATCTGCCCAGCAAGAGGAGCATTGCTAACCTTTACTATCATATGGTAACAATACACACATCAAATACACACAGCAGGGGAAGGTTTCTACCTCCATTGGACCAGTATAAGGTGTGCGTGTGTGTGGTGGTGGTGGTGGTGGTGGTGGTGGGTCGGGCATGCATTTGGGGTAGTTGAATGTGAAAATCACTGCTGAAAAGAAAATGCACTTGAAGGAAACCAGATTAAATAGGAACAACTGGCCGGGATTTGGATAATCGACACAGAGAGATTGAGGGAAGTTTCATGGACAGATGAGTTAAAGTGCTTAAGAATATTAAAATAAAGGCATTGCCAGACACAATAGCGATACAGATCATGGTGCACAGGAATGTCAGATGGATGGGATTTTGGGATAAGTTCGAATCAGATTTGTTCCTGCAGGTTTCAACCCGAGATTGTCAGCAGCAGATTGTTGTCATCATTAAGTCTGTATTTCACAGCTCAAGGTTCAAACAGCAGGTGAGTTAAGCCAGTGAAGTATCTTCTGGAGCAGTGAGTAGTCAAAGTTAATAATGGTCAGGGCATGGTGTCAGGAATCAGCTCATGGTCAAAGGGATCACCGAACTTATGATTATCTGTTTCAAACAACACCTGCAAGTTTCACCTCCCACCTCCCTACCCGCCCCCCACCCCCACCCCCACCCAAGCCACTCACCACCTCGATTTGGAAATATACTGCTGTTCCTTCACGGTCGTTGTCTCAACATCCTGGAATTCCCTTCCTACTGGCATTGTGGGTCAACCAACAGCAAGTGGACTGCAGCGATTCAAGAAGGCAGCTCACCCTCACCTTCTCAAGGGCAAATAGGAATGGCCTATCAATGCTGGCCAGCCAGCAACATTCAAGTCCCACAAATGAAGGAAAATAAAATATATTGGCCAGGGATGGGTGGAATCCCAGGAAGGAAATAAAGTTTGTAACATAATAGATGACAATGACCTCCATTCCCAGAATATTTAAATAACAAGGGCAGAGAGACAATGGTTCACATCTGAAACTGAGTAGGTCAACGTAGACACCCATGAGTAACACTGTAAGAAGCAAGGTGGGAGACAGAAATTGAACTGGATTCAATATATTAACAGGAACACTATTGGTGGCAAGAAGTGTAGACTATACGAAAGAACAGAAATGCAGTCATAACTGGTTAAAAGAAAAAAATATCTGGACAGTGAGACTTACCAGGGACACCAACGATAGACAGGATAGGATAATAAACATATTGAATAATGCGAAGAGAAAAATAGGTCCGCCATGATAACGACATCCGATCATAATTTGTGGAAAGATACCAAACAGAATTGGATAAACCCCTGTCCGTTGTTCGAACATTCCAGTCTAAAGTTCTCAGATTCTGATCCATTGTTGGAAAATTCCAGTTTAAGGTTCTCAGATTCTGATCCATTGTTGGACAATTCCAGTCTAAAGTTCTCAAATGCTGGTCTCTCTTGCCCCTCTCTCTGGACCTGCTGACCCCTGTTAGTGCTGTCGGTGATGATCCCGCTCATACCATGGAATAACATGTTGACAGAGCCCAGTTATCAGTAAAAGATGGAAACCCTCCACTGTAATAATTACAATCCATGGAGACTGACATTAACCACAGTCACTGAACGAACAGGTTCAGTTAACTCCTTCCTTACATCACATTTCATATCATAGTAAAAGGGAATATTTACTCAGTCTGGATGGAATGGATGCGGGTTACTGACGGACTGTTGGAAAGAAAATCAATAAAATTTAGACGAGACCACCAAAACTGGAAAAAAGACAATTTATTCTACGATCTTGCAAGAAAGGGCATCAATTGCGGAAGCAAATTAGCTATGAAAATTCAAATTATTACACAGTTTTACCTTTGAGCTGCGTGAGGTCATCTCTCCTGACTCCTACATTACCCAATTTTTCTTAGTGTATTCTACCACTACCCAGCTGCGCTTCGCCCTTATTGCTCCCCACCCCCCCATCCTTCTCCAAGTTGGCGACCCTCCAAGTGGTTAGCACTGTTGCCTCACAGCGCCAGAGACCTGGGTCGCCGCCACTCTCACACACATTTCCCAAACACCACCCCACCGTCACGCTCAACTCCACACACTCCACAGCCATCACACACACTGCCCACACCACGCCACCATCACGCTTACCACCACACACTTCACCACCATCACAAACACTGCACCACACCATCTCCACTGTCATGCTCACCCCACACACTCCACAACCACCGCACACTGCCTCACACCACCCTAACCGTCATGCCCACCCCTCACACACTCCACTACCATCACTCACACTGCCCCACACCACCCCCATCGTCACACTCACTGCCACACACTCCACCACCATTACACACACTGCCCCTCACCATCCCCACCCTCACACACAATGTCCCACATCACCCTCCACCATATCGTCCACCCTATACTCCACCACCATCACACATACTGCCCCACACCACCCTCAACCTCACGCTTACCTGCACATACTCCACCACAATCCCACACACGGCCCCACACCACCCCCACCATCACGCTCACCCCCACACAATCCACCACCATCACACACACTGCCCCACACCACCTCCACCGTCACACTCACCCCCACAAACTCCACCATCATCACTCACACTAACCCACAATGCCCCCACCATCACACTCACCCCCACACACTCCACCACCCTCACAGACACTGCCGCAAACCACACCCATGGTCATGCTCATCCACATACACTCGACCAACCTCACACATACTGCCCCAAAACCATCACGTTCACTCCCACACACTCCACCACCCTCAGACACACTGCCCTAAAACCACACCAACCGTCAATTTCACCCCCACACACTCCATCACCATCACACACACAACCCTACACCACACTCACCTTCACGCTAATAACCACACATTCCACCACTATCACACATCTTGCCCCACACCACCCTCAGCGTCAAGCTCACCCACATACACTACGCCACCCTCACACACGCTGCCTCTCAACACGCCCACCATCACGCTCACCCCCGCCCACTCCACGACCTTCACACACACTGCCCCATACCACCCTCACCGTCACGCTCAACCCCACGAACTCCGCCACCTTCACACACCACCCCACACCATCCTCAGCGTCACGCTCATCCCCATACTCTCCACCATCATCACACACACTGCCCCAGAACACCCCCACCATCACGCTCACCCACACACACACAACCACCATCACACACACTGCCCCACACCACACTCACCGTCACGTTCACCCCCACATAATCCACCACCATCACACACACTGCCCCACAATGCCCCCCACCATCACGCTCACCCACCCACACACACAACCATCACACACTCTGCACCACACCACCCAAACCGTCATGTTCACCCCCACATACTCCATCAACCATCAAACACACTGACCCTCACCACCCTTACCGTCACGCTCACACCCACACACCCCACCACCGTCACACACACTGCCCAACACCACCCCCATCATCCGACTCACTGCCACAAACTCCACCACCATGACACACACTGCCTCTCACCATCCCTACCCTCACACACACTGTCCCACATCACCCCCCACCATCTCGCCCACCCTATACTCCACCACCATCACATACACTGCCCCACACCACCCTGACCATCACACTCAACCCCACACACACCACCACCATCACACACAATGCCCCACACCACCGTCACCCTCACGCTTACCCGCACATACTCCACCACAATCCCTCACATGGCCCCACACCACCCCCACCATCACGCTCACCCCCACACAATCCACCACCATCACACACACTGCCCTACACCACCCCATCCTCACGCTCACGCCAACACACTCCACCACCATCACACACACTGCCCCACACCACCCCCACCATCACGCTCACCCCCACATACTCCACCACCATCATGCACACTTCCCCACACTGCCCCCACTGTCACGTTCACCCCAACACACTCCACCACAATCACACACACTGTCCCACACCACCATCACCATCACGCTCATCCCCGCGCACTCCACCACCAACACAAACACTGCCCCACAACACCCTCACTGTCATACACGCCCACACACATCACCACCCTCACACACACTGCCCCACACCACCCCACCGTCACGCTCACCCCCACACACTCCACAGCCATCACACACACTGCCCCACACCACGCCACCATCACGCTTACCACCACACACTTCACCACCATCACAAACACTGCACCACACCACACCATCCCGACTGTCATGCTCACCCCATACACTCCACCACCACCGCACACTGCCTCACACCACCCTAACCGTCATGCCGACCCCTCACACACTCCACCACCATCACACACACTGCCCCTCACCATCCCCACCCTCACACACACGGGACCACATCATCCCCCACCATCTTGCCCACCCTATACTCCACCACAATCCCACACACAGCCCCACACCACCCCCACCATCATGCTCAACCCCACACACTCCACCACCATCCCACACACTCCCCCACTCCACCCCCACCGTCACATTCATCCTCACACACTCCACCATCATCACTCACACTGCCCCACAATGCCCCCACCATCACGCTCACCCCCACACACTCCACCACCATCACACATACAGCTCCACACTACCATCACCGTCACGCTCACCACACACATTCCACCACCATCACGCACATTGCCCCACACCTCCCCCACCATCATGCTCACCCCCACGCACTCAACCATTCTCACAAACACTGCCCCACACCACCCCCACCATCAAGCTCTCCCCCACACAATCCACCAACATCCCACACAGGGCCCCACACCACCCTCAGTCACGCTGACCGCACACACTCCGCCACCATCACACACACTGCCCCACACCACCCCCACCGTCACACTCACCCCACACACTCCACCATCATCACGCACACTGCCCCACAATGTCGCCACCATCACGCTCACCTCCACACACTCCACCATCATCACGCACACTGCCCCACACTGCCCCCACCGTCAGGCCCCACACTGCCCCCACCGTCACGCTGACCGCGCACACTCCACCACTATCCCACACTCTGCCGCACAACTCCTTCACCGTCACGCGCACCCCCACACACTCCACCACCATCACACACACTGTCCCACGCTACCCTCACCCTCACGCGCACCCCACACACTCCACCACCACCGCACACTGCCTCTCACCACCCTAACCGTCACACCCACCCCTCACACACTCCACCACGATCACTCACACTGCCCCACACCACCCCCACCATCACACTCACTGCCACACGCCACCACCATTACACACACTGCCCCTCACCACCCCCACCGGCCCGCTCACCGCCACACACTCCACCACCATTACACACACTGCCCCTCACCATCCCCACCCTCACACACACTGTCCCACATCACACCCCACCATCTCGTCCACCCTATACTCCACCACCATCAGACACACTGCCCCACACCACCCTGACCATCACGCTCACCCCATACACACTACCACTATCACACACAACTGCCCCACACCACCACCACCCTCACACTCACCCCCACACTCTCCACCACCACCCCACACACTGCCCCACACCACCCCCACCCTCACACTCATCCCCACACACTCCACCACAATCACACACACTACCCCACACCACCCCCACCATCACGCTTACCCCCACACGCTCCACCACCATCGCGCACACGGCCCCACACTACCCTCACCGTCACACTCACCCCACACACACCACCACCATCACACACACTGCCCAACACCACCCACACCATCACGCACACCTCCACACGCTCCACCACCATCGCACACACGGCCCCACACTACCATCACCGTCACGCTCACCACACACATTCCACCACCATCACATACATTGCCCCAAACCTCCCCCACCATCACGCTCACACTCACACACTCCACAATTATCACACGCACTGCCCACCACCACCCACACCACGACGCACACCTCCACACACTCTACAATTATCACACACACTGTCCCACACCACCCTCACCATTACGCTTACTCCCGCACGCTCCACCACCATCGCACACACGGCCCCACACTACCATCACCATCACGCTCACCACACACATTCCACCAAAATCACACACGTTGCCCCAAACCTCCCCCACTGTCACGCTCACCCCCACACACTCAACCATTCTCACACACACTGCCCCACACCACCTCCACCATTACGCACTCCCACACTCACTCCACCACCATGCCACACACTGCCCCACACCACCATCACCATCTCGATCAACTGACACATTCCACCACCATCCCACACACTGTCCCACACCACCCTGACCGTCACGCTCACCACACACATTCCACCACCATCCCATACACTGCCCCGCACCACCCTCACCATCCCGCTCACCACCGTACACTCCACCACAATCACACACACTGCCCCACTCCTCCCCCACCTTCACGCTCACCCCCACACACTCCACCACCATCACGCACTGCCCCACGCCACCCTCACCCTCACGCTCAACTCCACACACTCCACCACTGTCACACACACTGCCCCACGCCATCCTCATCCTCACGCTCACCACCACACACGTCACCACCCTCACACACAATGCACCTCACCGGCGCCACCGTCACGCTGAGCCACACATTCCACCACCATCACACAAACTGCCCAACACCACCCACACCGTCATGCACACCCCCACACACTCCACCATCATCGTACACACTGCCCACACTGCCGCAACCATCACGTTCACCCCCACACACTCCACCATCATCCCACACACGGCCCCACACTACCATCACAGTCACGCTCACCACACACATTCCACCACCATCACACACAATGCCCCAAACCTCCCCCACCATCACGCTCAGCCCCACACACACCACCACTATCACACACACTGTCCCACTCCACCCTCACCCTCACGCTCACCCTCACATGCTCCACCACCATCACACACACTACCCCACACCACCCCCACCATCACGCTTACCCCCACACATTCCACCACCATCACACACACTGCTCAACATTACCAACACTGTCACGCTCACCCCCACACTCTCCACCAACATCACACACACTGCCCCACACCATGCCACCGGCATGCTCACAACCTCACACACAACCACCATCACATATACTGCCCCACACCACCCCCACCGGCACGCTCACCGCCACACACTCCACCACCATTACACACACTGCCCCTCACCACCCCTACCCTCACACACACTGTTCCACACCACCCCCACCATCTCGCCCATCCTATACTCCACCACCATCACACGCACTGTCGAACACCGCCCCCACCATCACACTCACCCCCAAACACTCCGCCACAATCACCCACACAGCCCCGCACATCCCTACCGAAACGATCACCCGCAGACAATCCGCCATCACACACCCTGCCCCACAACATCTCCACCGTCATGATCAAACACACACACTCTGCTACACACCACACTCACCGGCACGCTCACCTCCACACACATCAACACCGTCACACACACTGCTCCACACCAGCCCCATCTTCATGCTCATCCCACACAAGGCACCAAAATCGCACACACTACCCCACAACACCCACTGTCACACGAAACCCCACACAGACCATCACAGGCTCTGCCCAACACCACCCCCACTGTCAGGCACATTCTTACACACTCCATTACCATCACACACACTGCCCCACACCACCCTCGCCGTCACTCTCACCCCCACACACTCCACCACCATCACGCACACTGCCCCCACCGTCACGCTCACCCCAACACACTCCACCACAGCCAACACACTTCACCACACCACCCCCA
The DNA here is from genome assembly GCF_037043375.1 of Chiloscyllium plagiosum. Classification (NCBI taxonomy): domain Eukaryota; kingdom Metazoa; phylum Chordata; class Chondrichthyes; order Orectolobiformes; family Hemiscylliidae; genus Chiloscyllium; species Chiloscyllium plagiosum. The sequence continues at coordinate 115,760,690 of NW_028270147.1, forward strand.
CCATCATGCTCACCACCACCAACTCCACCACTGTCACACACACTGCCCCACACCTCCCCCACCGTCATGCTCATCCCCACACACTCCACCACAATCACACACAATGCCGCACACCACCCTCACTGTCACGGTCAACGCACACACTCCACCACCATCACACACACTACCCACACTACCCTCACCATCGCGCTCACCCCCACGCACTCCACCACCATCACACACACTGCCCCACAACTCCCTCACCATCACAGTCACCGAACACACTCCACCACCATTACACACACTGCCCAAGACCACCCTCACCATCACGTTCACCACCACACACTCCACCACCATCACACACACTGCCCCGCACCACCCTCACTGTTACGCTCACCCCCACACACTCCACCACCATCACACCACTGTCACCATCACGCTCACCACCATGCACTCCACCACCATCACAAACACTCCTCCAGACTACTTTCACTGTCACATTCACCCCCACACACTCCAAGACCATACACACACTGCCCCCATGCCACTCCCACCGTCACACTCACAACCACACACTCCACCACCCTCACACACAATGCCCCTCACCGGCGCCACCGTCACGCTGAGCCACACATTCCACCACCATCACACACACTGCCCAACACCACTCACACCGTCACCCACACCCCCACACACTCCACCATCATCGCACACACTGTCAACACTGCCCCCACCATCACGTTCACCCCAACACACTCCACCACAATCACACACACTGCCCCACACGACCCCCACCATCACGCTTACCCCCACACACTCCACCATCATCCCACACACGGCCCCACACTACCATCACAGTCATGCTCACGACACACATTCCACCACCATCACACACAATGCCCCAAACCTCCCCCACCATCACGCTCACCCCCACACACTCCACCACAATCACACACAACTGCCCCACACCACCCTCACCATCACGCTTACCCCCACACACTCCACCATCATCCCACACACGGCCCCACACTACCATCACAGTCATGCTCACGACACACATTCCACCACCATCACACACAATGCCCCAAACCTCCCCCACCATCACGCTCACCCCCACGCACTCCACCACCATCACACACACTACCCCACACTACCCTCACCATCGCGCTCATCCCCACGCACTCCACCACCATCACACACACTGCCCCACAACTCCCTCACCATCACAGTCACCGAACACACTCCACCACCATCATACACACTGCCCAAGACCACCCTCACCATCACGTTCACCACCACACACTCCATCACCATCGCACACACTCCCCCGCACCACCCTCACTGTCACGCTCACCCCCACACACTCCACCACCATCACACACACTACCTCACACCACTGTCACCATCACGCTCACCACCATGCACTCCACCACCATCACAAACACTCCTCCAGACTACTTTCACTGTCACATTCACCCCCACACACTCCAAGACCATACACACACTGCCGCCATGCCACCCCCACCGTCACACTCACACCCACACACTCCACCACCCTCACACACAATGCCCCTCACCGGCGCCACCGACACGCTGAGCCACACATTCCACCACCATCACACACACTGCCCAACACCACCCACACCGTCACCCACACCCCCACACACTCCACCATCATCGCGCACACTGTCAACACTGCCCCCACCATCACGTTCACCCCAACACACTCCACCACAATCACACACACTGCCCCACACGACCCCCACCATCACGCTTACCCCCACACACTCCACCATCATCCCACACACGGCCCCACACTACCATCACAGTCACGCTCACGACACACATTCCACCACCATCACACACAATGCCCCAAACCTCCCCCACCATCACGCTCACCCCCACACACTCCACCACAATCACACACAACTGCCCCACACCACCCTCACCATCACGCTTACCCCCACACACTCCACCATCATCCAACACACGGCCCCACACTACCATCACAGTCACACTCACGACACACATTCCACCACCATCACACACACTACCCCACACCACCCCCACCATCACGCTTACCCCCACACATTCCACCACCATCACACACACTGCCCAACATTACCAACACTGTCACGCTCACCCCCACACTCTCCACCAACATCACACACACTGCCCCACACCATGCCACCGGCATGCTCACAACCTCACACACAACCACCATCACACATACTGCCCCACATCACCCCCACCGGCACGCTCACCGCCACACACTCCACCACCATTACACACACTGCCCCTCACCACCCCTACCCTCAGACACACTGTCCCACACCACCCCCACCATCTCGCCCATCCTATACTCCACCACCATCACACGCACTGTCGAACACCGCCCCCACCATCACACTCACCCCCAAACACTCCACCTCAATCACCCACACAGCCCCGCACATCCCTACCGAAACGATCACCCACAGACAATCCGCCATCACACACCCTGCCCCACAACATCTCCACCGTCATGATCAAGCCCACAAACTCTGCTACACACCACACTCACCGGCACGCTCACCTCCACACACATCAACACCGTCACACACACTGCTCCACACCAGCCCCATCTTCATGCTCATTCCACACAAGGCACCAAAATCGCACACACTGCCCCACAACACCCACTGTCACACGAAACCCCACACAGACCATCACAGGCTCTGCCCAACACCACCCCCACCATCAGGCACATTCTTACACACTCCATTACCATCACACACACTGCCCCACACCACCCTCGCCGTCAGGCACATCCTTACACACTCCATCACCATCACACACACTGCCCCACACCACCCTCGCCGTCACTCTCACCCCCACACACTCCACCACCATCACGCACACTGCACCACACTGCCCCCACCGTCACGCTCACCCCAACACACTCCACCACAGCCACAAACACTTCACCACACCACCCCCACCATCATGCTCACCACCACAAACTCCACCACCGTCACACCCACTGCCCCACACCTCCCCCACCGTCACGCTCACCCCCACACACTCCACCACAATGACACACAATGCCGCACACCACCCTCACTGTCACGGTCAACGCACACACTCCACCACCATCACACACACTGCCCCACACTACCCTCACCATCGCGCTCACCCCCACGCACTCCACCACCATCACACACACTGCCCCACAACTCCCTCACCATCACAGTCAACGAACACACTCCACCACCATCACACACACTGCCCAAGACCACCCTCACCATCACGTTCACCACCACACACTCCACCACCATCACACACACTGCCCCACACCACCCTCACCATCACAGTCACCAAACACACTCCACCACCATCACACACACTGCCCCGCACCACCCTCACTGTCACGCTCACCGCCACACACTCCACCACCATCACACACACTACCTCACACCACTGTCACCATCACGCTCACCACCATGCACTCCACCACCATCGCAAACACTCACCCAGACCACTTTCACTGTCACGCTCACCCCCACATACTCCAACACCACACCTACCGTCACGCTCAACCCCCCACACACCACCATCATCACGCACACTTCCCCATACTGCCCTCACCTTCACACTCACCCCAACACACTCCACCAGCATCATACACACTGCCCCACACCACCCCACTGTCACGCTCACCCCCAACAACTCCACCACCATCACACACACAGCCCCACACCACCCCCACCGTCAGACTCACCCCCACACACTCCTCCATCATCACGAACTCTGTCCCACACTGCCTCCACCATCACGTTCACCGCAACACACTCCACCAAAATCACACACACTGCTCTACACCAGCCCCACCATCATGCTCACCCCCACACAAAGCACCACAATCACACACATTCCCCACAACACCCACTGTCACATGAAACCCCACACAGACCACCACCATGACAGGTTCTGCCCAGCACCACCCTCACCGTCAAGCACACCCTTACACACTCCATCACCATCACATACACTGCCCCACATCACCCTCACCATCACGGTCACCTCACACACTCCACCACCATCACACACACTGCCACACACCACCCTCACCATCACGCTCACCGCACACACATTCTATCACCATCACACACACTGCCTCACAACGCCCTCATCGTCACGCTCACCCCCACACACCCCACCACCATTACACACACTGCCCCACACCACCCTCACCATCATGCTCACCACCACACACTCCACCAGCATCACACACACTGCCACACACCACCCTCACTGTCACGCTCACTCCCACACACTCAACCACCATCACACAAACTATCCCACACCACCGTCACCATCACGCTCACCACCACACACTCCACCACCATCACAAACACTCCCCCGGACCACTTTCACTATCACATTCAACCCACACACTCCAACACCATCACATACACTGCCCCATACCACCCCCACCGTCACACTCACCCCCACACACTCCACCACCTTCACACACACTGCCCCAAATCACCCTCACCATCACGCTCAACCCCACACACTCCACTACCATCACTCACAATGTGCCACACCACCCTTACCATCACGCATACATCCACACACTCCATCACCATCACAAACATTCCCCCGGACCACTTTCACTATCACATTCACCCCCTCACACTCCAACACCATCTCACACAATGCCCCAAACCACCTCCAACCGTCACACTCACGCCCACACACTTCAACACTACACCTACAGTCACGCACACTGCCCCACACTGCCCTCACCTTCTAATTCGCACAAACCCACTCCACCACCATCACACACACTGCCCACACCACACCACCGTCACGCTCACCCTCACCAACTCCACTACCAACACACATAGTGCACCACACCACCATCACAGAGTCTGCCCAACACCACCCTCATAGTCTGGCACACCCTTACACACTCCACCACCATCACACACTCCACCACCATCACACACTCCACCACCATCACACACACTGCCCCACACCAACCCCACCATCACGTTTACCCCCACACATTCCACCAACATCACACACACAGCCCCACACCACCCTCACCATCTCGCTCACCGCCACACACTCCACCACCATTACACACATTGCCCCTCACCACACCCCCCCTCACACACACTGTTCCACACCGCCCCCACCATCTCGCCCAACCTATACTCCACCACCATCACACACACTGCCCCATACCACCCTCACCATCACGCTTACCCCCACACATTACACCAACATCACACACGCTGCCCCACACCACCCACACCATCACGCTTACCCCCACACATTCCACCAACATCAGACACACAGCCCCACACCACCTCCACCCGCCACGCTCACCCCCACACACTCCAACAACATCACATACGCTGCCCCACACCACCCCACCATCACGCTCACACCCACACACTCCACCACAATCACACACACTGCACCACAACACCCACTGTCACACGAAACCCCACACAGACCACCACCATCACAGACTCTGCCCAACACCTCCCTCACCATCACGGTCACCGCGCACACTCCACAATCATTACACACACTACCCTACATCACCGTCACCATCACGCTCACCACCACACACTCCACAATCATCACACACACTACCCTACATCACCGTCACCGTCACGGTCACCGCACACACTCCACCAGCATCACACACACTGCCGCACACCACACTCACTGTCACGCTCACCACCACACACTCCACCACCATCACAAACACTCCCCCGGACTACTTTCACTATCACATTCACCCCCACACACTCCAACACCATCACACACACTGCCCACACCACCCCCAACCATCACACTCACCCCCACACACTCCAATACCACACCTACAGTCACGCTTAGCCCCAAACACACCACAATCATCACGCACATTACCCCACACTGCCCTCACCTTCCCGCTCACCCCAACACACTCCACCACCATCACACACACTGCCCAATACCTCCCTCACCATCACATCGACTCCACCACCATCACATAGACTGACCCACACCACCCCCAACCGTCACACTCACCTCCACACACTCCACCACCATCACACACACTGTCCCACACTGCCCTCTCCGTCACGCTCATCCCCTCACACTCCACTATTCTCCCACACACTCCCCTCCCATCACGTTCACTCTCCCGCACAATCGCCCACCATCACACTTGCCCCACCACACACTGCCCCACTATCCTTCTCACTCACCCTGCAAAAAGCCTCACCATCAGACTCACCTAAGCACACTCTCCCCCACTGTAACGCTCACTTCCCTTCACGCAGCCCCATCCTGATTCTCAGACCCCATGCACACCCCCACCATCAAGCTCACTCTCCCGCACACTCCCATTGTCCCGTTCACTCCCCTGCAACACCCCACCATCACTCTCTCTCCCCCATCCACTTCGCTACCATCAGCCTCACTCCCTCACATTCTCCCCGCCCACCACGCTCACTCTCCCACACACTCCCATTGTCCAGTTCAATCCCTTGCACACGTCCCCATCGTCAATCTCACTTCCTCACACACTCCCCCATCGTCACTCTCTCTCCCCGTACACTTTCCTACCATCCAGCTAAGTACACTACGCACTCCCCACCATCACACTCACTCCTCCACACATTCCCCCATCAGAGTCAGTCTCTCGCACACTCCCCCGGTATCAAATTCACTTGCCCACGCAGTCTCCCACCATCACACTCCTCACACACCTTACACTGTGAACACTGACCCAGTTGATTCCCTCTAAATGGCCTTTAACCCCATCCCCATTCTATTCCCTGAGTAACAGAGAGTATGTCTCACAGAATGTGTTCTGTTTGTGATATGCTGTTGTACGAGTCTCAGCCACAGCCTATGGTGCCACTCCACCTGTTACCCCCTAGTAACGGCTTGTGTTCTCACACCCACTATGTCCCCGAGCAATGGCGTTTGGCCCAAGCTCCATACTGTTGCCCTAACAATGGCCTAACATGTCGTCTCAATCTCTGTTCCCTGACATCGGCCTGAAGATTGACAACCCTCTTCTGTTCCCCCAACACTGAAGGATTCGAGGAAGACAGTAATATTGGGAGGTTATGATCGCAAGATGGAGAGAGAGTGAATGAGATTGGGGAAGGCAAGGACAGCGGAATTGAGTATGTAAATGGGAAAAGGAGAGAGAAATAGCAGTGCAGTGTAAGAGTGGGAGGGATATATGGAGGGAGAGTGAGAAAGGGAGCAAGGTGAATTCTGCTGAGAGCCAAGTTGGAGTGGGAGACCCAGAGGTGAAAGTAAGAACAGAGGAAGTTAATCCCAGCTCCTGAGCTCAGGGCGCGGTGACCTCCCCTTCCCTGAGGACCAGGACTTGGGGCTGAGCCTGTCTCTCTCCAGCTCAGCTTCTCCAACACAAAGAAACACAAAAACGTCGTTCACTCTGCTGCTCGGCACGCTTTAATGAACATTTTTATTGTTTACAAATGGAAGTGATGGATACAGTCAGTGAGGTAGTGCTATTTCTCACTGGCCCCTGAGTTGTGAGAAACATTGAAATGTTTCCCTGTAACCCCGCTGTGGGATAAGGATGGACAAACCAGCGCTACCCTCAGTATGTTACCATAGCGACAGGCTGCTCCATTGCTGAAACACTGAACTGAAATGAGAAAATCCCGGATGGATTGATTAATGAGGGAATTTGATTGATGGATGGATTTGGGTGAAGGGATATTTCAGCACATTCTTCAGCTGCTGCCTGAACTTAGTCTGGGTCACGGCATAAATCGCGGTGTTTGTGCAGCAACTGAGGAGCTGCAGCATGAAGCCCAATTCCCGCACAAAGGGATGGAGATACAGAGACCGATACCCAATATACCACATCCGTCTCCATATAGAATACAGCATTAACGTTGACCATAACAGGATGAAATTGCCCGAGATCACAAACAGTAAAATGATGGATTTCTTTCAGTTTCTCATTTCAGTGTCAGACTGAGTGTCCCCATTGGTGTGAGCGTGGAGTCTCCTGCGGGCTCTGCTGGTCACTAAAATGTGTCTGACGGTGAGAACATTGAGCAGCAGAATCAGGAGAAATGGGACACACGGGGTTAGAATGTGGTGGAGGAACTTGATTGTGACCCAGACACTGGAGAATCGAAAAGCAACTGTTACATCACAAAACCAGGGGCGGTTCACCAGGTAATACCAAGCCTTGAACATAAAATACCAGGAAATATCCTTTAAACAGCTCAGCACAGTCACTGCTCCAAGAACCACAGCCGCCGTTTTCTCACTGCAATATTTTTTTTTTCAGCTTCTGGCAACAAATGGCCACAAACCGATCAAAGGTGAAAGTGACGGTGAACCAGACAGAGCAGTCAGCGGCTGCATAAAGCAGGACGGCGTGGATGTTACACACGGGGACGGAGTCCTTCAGGAAATAAAACTGTTCCCGATAAACAATGGGAATGTGTCTCAGGATCAGGTCGAGGATAATGACCTGGAGATCCACCGCTGCCATGTCCCCCAGGTAACGTCTAACACATGGAGACAATCCACAATCTTTATAAAGCAGGACGTAGATGGTCACTATGTTAACTGTGAGGAAGGAAAACAAACCCATTATCCATCAGCCTGGAGGCAAATGAACAAATTTGACTGGGGACCCAGTGAGATTTTCAAATGTGTCCCTGTATTCAGTGATTTATTCAAATAATTGGAGCTGGAATAGCAAATGGGAATGTCGAAATTACTGACAAAAATATGACATAAACCACAAGAAACCCTCCCTCGCCAAACACACAGAGACACATCCATAAGGACAGATGGATTCTAGAACATTCCCACACACTCGATCACGCGAGAGCAGACACAGGTCACTCCTTCCCAGTTCCTAATACAGAAGATGGAAACATTGCTGTCCTGAAGGATTCTCTCCCAGTTTCCTGAAGACAAACGAAGTTTGGGAATTTCTGTATTTTGGTCTCAATTGTGGTCGATCCTGTGTCGTGAAGAAATGTAAACGCAGGGAAAACGTATTCACCACTTTAACAGCCTAATGGGCCTTCTGAACAGTGTCTCCTTCTCCCTGGAACGGGATCTCTTCCCTCGGGATCTTATCATTTGTTCAATTCACTGACATCCGGCCATTCACAAACAATGTCAGGGACAGAACGTTCCGGAGAATGTCAGTTGTAGAATGTCGGTGACAGAACGTTCTGGGAGCCTCCTTGACCTGTCCATCATCTTTCCCCCTATCCACATCACCAACATGATGTCCTGTGCACAGGCTACATATCTGCCCAGCACGGGGCGTTATGCAGACCACAGCAGGGCACGAATGTGTGAACCTGAAACAAATAGTCAACCAGCATGGGGAGCTACACAAACAACATCTATAAACCTCAACCAGATAGTTGGAGCAGCACAGCGACCTGTGCAGTGATCACCCATGAATTAATCTATAAACCAGGAGCATTTGCCCTGCCAGGATATAGGACTGCGGATACCACCCCAGTACATTAGTCTTTAAATCAGGAGCAGTTACCCTCCTAGCACGTAGGACTGTGTACACCACCCCAGTGCATTGATATGTAAACCAGGAGCAGTTACCCTCCCAGCGTGTACGACTGTGTACACCACCCCAGTGCATTGCTCGGTAACACTGTGTTAGACTCCCTAACCAGCGTGGAGAAACTTGAAGTTCATGCTGGAAGTGATAGGATGTGCAGCTCCCATCTATTTATAGCTCCATATTGCCATTGTGCCATGACAAGGGGGTGCTGTGGGTGTAAACATCACTGCCAGAGAGACAAGGCGGGGGAAATCAGTTTAAATATCACCACATGGGAGGGGTTTGGGGGATGGACAGAGGGGGGAGACTGAGAAGCAGTGTCATGGAAGGATGTGTTCCCAGGTTTCAGAATGCTGAAATGTAGACACTTCGATAGCATCCGCTAATATGAGCCAGTCTTCCCAGGAAAGATGGGAAAAATGGATATTGGTTTGAAGCCAGATGAGCATTTGTTCTGCATCTTTGTAACTGGAATTCGTTTCAATAGAATCTATGACTCATAACAATAATTCATCTTTGATTTTCCTTGAGTGTGACAAAGGGATTGTCCACACGAGGCTGAGCTAGTTTCCTGGTGCTATCGTATCGAACTCACCTCATTAACGACCCACCCCACTCCATGGTGTCCCTCTCATTCAATACCAGCCCGATTTTCCCACCCATCATGGCAGGAGTTACTCGCTATTGCTAGGATGCCCCTGGATATTTCTTGATCCCTGGTACTGGTGCCATCTTTAAAACGCCAATGCGTACATGGTTGAGCTTTCTCAGCTTGGACCTGCCCTGCACAGTTTACCCTGAGTATGTAGATAAAGGAAAAATTACACTACGGTTTGTTGACAGGGGCACGGAGGTCCTGGTGGATGAGCTAGTACAGAGGGGGACCATTTTATTCCCAGAGGGGGCCACACCACCAGACCCACCGAGCATGTTCTGAGCTCATCACCCAATTCAGTGCAGTAACTGCGGTCTGAAGAAATGCCCAGCAATACAGGACAAGCAGCAATAACCTTCCCCACTCTGTCAGGATAAAGGTCACCATATTTTCTCTGCTCCCTCGCACTCACTGTATATCTGTTATAGCACCAACCCCCGAACAAGGCTCATGGTCCACCACTCTCACTGCTGCATGCAGCACCTTCCCGCCCGCCTTCTCTCTTCCCTCCATTTTACCCCCCCCCCCCACCCCCCCCCACACACACACACACACTAATAACACTGCATGGATGCAACACCGTGAACTGACTCCCTCTGAAGCCCTCACCATGTCCCACCACCTCCCCAGCACTAACATTAGGACCACCCACTCCCTCACTCCCACCCTCCCTTGCTCCCATTCCAGGAAAAACAGCCTGGAATAGGACAGAAAGGGCCAATCCGGGTGGTAGAGTGCCCGATAGCCGTTCCCTCACCTCCCCCCCCCCCTTCTCCCCGCCACGTGGGGAGAACCCTGGTACGTTTCGGAGAGGACTGGGACGCCTTTTGTGGAGATTCTGAAACATCCACGTCCAACCAACCGAGTAAAGAGCAATGTTCAGTGAAGGGCAATCCTCACTTTAAACCCACTGGCAGTTCCGTTTCCCCCCGACACAACATAGAAGCCGTGGCCCTGATGCCATCTCCCTTTTGTGTCGAGCTGGTACAAATGGAATCCCCACGGTCTCGGTGGGCAGGGAGGCGGGGGCGGGGGTGGGGAGTTCATAACACATCATCTCCACCATCTCCCAGGAAGGGAGCACGGAGGCTCCCTCTGTCACCTCCTCCTGTAAACAGGTCAGGTACTGAAACTAATCTGTGATAGTTACTGCTCTCCTCACTAGTCCTGACATCTTCAACAATCTGTGCCTATATACACCCAGGACCATCTGCTCCTGCACCCCCTTTATAAAGGCACAGCCTGTTTTCAACTGTCTTTCTTTATCTTTCCTACCAAAGTGCATCACCTCACACTGCTCTGCATTGATCCCCGTCTACCTTACATCTGAACACAACACCAACGTGTCACTGGCCTGTTAGAGAGCCACACTGTCCTCCAAAAGACTTTACAATTCTTCCAGGTTCGGTGCCATCTACAAACATTGAGATTGTTATAGCATCACAGTCCCCATGAAACAACTGAAATCCCGCGACACTCACTGGTGTGAGCAAGTGAAATACTGCTTTATCCCCATGGACAGAGTCAAATAATGATGTGCTGTCAATGGAGCAACAAAAATTCTGACACATGCGAGACGGAGTGGATGAAATATTGACAAATCACAGAGCAAGAGAAATCCAGATAGGTTCCAATTATCTATATTCATCAGGGTAAAATGTGACGAAGTTGAAAACGTGTACTGTACCTTTAAGAGAGGGTAAATGCTGTTCAGAGCTTACAAGCAGCTGTGATATGAGAGGATTGAAGACCCAGAATCAGTATATTGTTATAGAGTTGTAGTCGGGTAATAAGCAGTTAAGAGAAAGGGGGTCCCAGAATTGTGAATAGTTGATGTAAAATGTTCACTTTCAGATTTAAAAAATAAATTGATGTTTTTATTTAAACAGTGGAATTTGGGAGTTCTCTGTCACTCATACTTTAACAATTTACGAGGCGAATGGAGCATTTCTTTACGTTTAGTTTAAATTACCAGATGAGCTCAATGTTGTGTCCTAACCATTCCCGTGTGTGTATCTGTGTGTCTATGTGTGGGGTAAGTCGGCAGTCTCTGTGGCGTTTAAAGTGATGCAATGCCACCCTCTGCTGGCCTCCACACACCACTGCACAGGCATTGACAGATGGTGAAAACTAACAGGGATCCGTTCAGAGTGGGAGAGGGAGAGGGCAGCTGCTTACAGCACCATCTAAACTGATGTCTTATCCATGTACTGATCTAAATGACCTTTAAACGTTGTAACGGTCCTTGCTTTGACCACTTCCTCTGGAAGGTCATTCCACACCCAAGCCAGCTTCTGTCTAAAATAATTACTTCTCGTGACTTTTGTAAATCTTTTTCCTCACACCTTAAAATATCCCTCAGTTTTGAATCCCCAACTCTCTGAAAAAGACATCAGCCCTTCAGCTTATCTGTACCCCTCATGATTTTATAAACCTCTGCAAAGTTACCTCTTAATCTCATACTCGTCCGTGAAAAACGTCCCAGCCTACCCAGCCTCTCCTTATAGCTCAATCCCTCCTTTCCCAGCAACATCCAGGTTAATCTCTTCTGAACCCACTCCAGCTTAATAATATCAAGGTCAGTAATATCAAAGTATTTGATATCAAGGTATTTTCTAAGGGTAGGGGAGTACAAAACTAGTGGAAATAGTTTTACGGTGAAAGGGGAAAAGTTTAAAAGTGACCTAAGGGGCAGCTTTTTCACCCAGAGCATGGTGTGCCTATGGAATGAGCGGGCAGGATGACCAGACTGGACATAGTATTCCAGAAGAGGTCTCACCAATGTCCTGTACAACTTCAACATGACGTCCCAATTCCGATACTCAAAGGTCTGACCAATGAAGACAAGTGTGCTCAACACCTTCTTAACCACATGATCTATATGCAATGCAAATTTTAAAGGCTTATGCCTGACTGCCTTGTTCTCTGTTCTACAACACTGCCAAAGACCCTACTTTTAATTGTATTGATCCAGCACTTGTTTGATTAACCAAATCCAATACTTTGCATTAATCCAAACTAACCTCCATCTGCCACTCCTCAGCCCAGTGAGTGTTATTACCACTACCCCACCCTCCCCCTTCAAATTAAAATTCCTCCCCTCTCTGCACACTCCGGCCTTGATTTTCACAAAGACCATGAGCTTGTGTTGCCTTGTGTGGTTAGGGGGAGGAGGGACAGATTGCAGACACAGTCAGTGGAGAGGAGAGGCTGGACAGTAATCATTTAATGGTTTCAGGAAGAGGACAGTGACACATGAGAGTTAAGTAATACTGATCCGTATTTTAGGGCCAGAAATTATGCTCTTTCTCCGTCTCTGGTGTTCAGTAATAAATATCAATTGAGACCCTTCATTGGGCAGTGTGTGTCTGCAATATTGCAGATTACAGATAATAGCGATAAAAGACGATCATAGTTAATTTCGATGGCACAGCACGTGCATTCAATATCCTACATTTGAGACAAATATTGTGCATTTGTTAACCAATACAAAGTGTTTTGGTAGTTCAGTAATGGTAACCTGATTATAATAAATCCACAATGAGCTGAAAGCTGACACTTGAAATGTGACCTAAAGTCTGGGTATGATAGTGTAGTGGGTAGTGTCTCTGCCTCTGAGCCAGAGCTCTGGATTTGATTCCAATTCCTGAACGCATGTGGTAGTGGTCCAAGCTCTGATCTAGAAGTTCTGAATTCAAGTCCTGTCTGTTGCAGAGGTATGCCACAGAATGTTATAACAGGCTGATGAGCAAACACACAGGAGAATAATGTTACAGCTTTATGGGTATTGCCGAGTGGTGCTAGTGTCCCTTCCTCCAGGCACAAAGGTCTAGGTGTAAATCCCATAGAAGTGTCTCATGATAAATCTAAAGAAACGGATTAAAATGGATTTAGAATTGTGACTTGATGGAGAAGGAAGTGGTGTCAGTATTGAATTTCAGAATTTAGGCCCGGGATGACTGACAGTACAGCTATTCGTGTTGATTGGAGTCACATTTCACAGCAGTAGAGGTTTATAAAATCAGAACGGTCATGGATAGGGTGAGTAGTCACGGATTTTCCCCAGGTTAGGGGCATCCAATACAAGAGGGCATTGGATGAAAGTGAGAGGGGAAAGACTTTGAAGAGGCTTAAGGGACACCTTTTCACACAGAGGGTGCTGTGCGTATGGAATGAGCTGCCAGAAGAAGTGGCTCGTACAACTACAACATGTAAAAGGCATCTGGATGTTGACAGACCTGCTGAGCTTTTCCAGCAATTTCTGTATTAGTTACAAATGCATTCATTTTAACACACGTATTCTGAATACATTAAACATTTTTTTTTAATGACGCAGGGGCAAATAAACATATTTTCAAATCAACCGAGACCATTTTCTGCTGAGGGTATAGCTCTGTGTATGACAGCAGCAATGATGCATCTGCATGGATCAGGGAATGTAATGGAGACATAGTTCAGACAATTTACAAGGAGACCTCACATGATTGATTAGATTAGATTACAGTGTGGAAACAGGCCCTTTGGGCCAACAAGTCCACACCGACCCGCCGAAGCGAAACCCACCCATACCCCTACATTTACCCCTTACCTAACATGACAGGCAATTTAGTATGGCCAATTCACCTGACCTGCACATCTTTGTGACTGTGGGAGGAAACCGGAGCACCCGGAGGAAACTCACGCAGACACGGGGAGAACGTGCAAACTCCACACAGTGAGTCGCCTGAGGCGGGAATTGAACCCAGGTCTCTGACGCTGTGAGGCAGCAGTGCTAACCACTGTACCACCGTGCCGCCCACGATTGGGAGAGGATGGCATTATTGTGAGATTCAACTCAGAGAGGGAGAAAATGTTATCTGCCCAAGAAGGAATGGCTTATTTCACTCTCTCTCCCTCATTGTTCCTCATCACAGCAATGTTTGTGAGCTAAAACAAAAAAAGCTCAACAGTCATCATTACTGCTCTTATTTTTATCGAATTCCTATAGTGTGGAAACAGGCCCTTCGGCCTAACAAGTCGATACCAACCTTCTAAAGAGTAAACTTCCCAGCCCGTTCCACTGTATTTACATCTGACTAATGCACATAATCTAGAAATCCGCGAACACCCCGGACAATTTAGCATGACTAGTCCACCTAAGGTACACAGTTTGAGCTGTGATAGGAAACTGGAACACCCATTAGACGCTCAGACAGACAAGTGGAGAATGTACAAACTCCACACAGACAGTCACCCAAGGCTGTAATCGACCCCAATACCCTAGTGCTGTGAGGTAGCACTGCTAACCACTGAGCCACTGTGCTAACTATCGGAGGATTCCTGACCAGAATTGATTGGAATCTCCTCACTGCCTAATGCGAAGGGAATTCAGCCACATCCAACTGTTCCAGGATGAAATCTCATTGCTAGCAGCTTGTGTGAGTGGAATATTTTCAGAAGCAGAATAACATTTTGGACCATCTCTCAATTTTTACTTTTGTCATGAGTTGCACTGATATTTGGACAAAGTTCTTTCAAGTTAAAATTGCAGAGATTTTGTTAATCGGTTCATCTGTGTGTGTGTGTGAGTGTGTGTGCGTGTGTGTCTCAGTGTTTTAAACAGGGAAATATCGATTATATATTTGCAGTACCTAAACACTTTGCCATTCATCTTTCCATCATAGTTTGAGTAACATTGCTGTGGATCATAAATGTACTATTTTAGCAGATTAAAGAAAATCTAGCCTGATTTGTTCCTAAAACTGACCCTGACCCAGTCTGAGACCGATATCATCGGCCATATTACCGACCCGGTTGCATTTAACATTTGTTGTGAGCAGTGGAGGAGTGGGACTAGAAAAGGAAACAGTGACCTAAAAGCCAGATAACTATAGACCGGTGAGCCTGATGACAGTGGTGGGTAAGTTGTTGGAGGGGATTCTGAGGGATAGCATTTACATACATTTGGGAAGGCAAGGGCTGATCGAGATAGACAACGTGGCTTTCTGCATGGGAAATAATGTCTCATTAATTTGATAGAGTTTTATGAAGAGGTGGCAAAGGCGATTGATGAAGGCAGTTTGGTAGACATGGTCTATATGGACGTCAACAAGGTGTCCATGACATTCCGATTGGTAGGCAGATTAGTAAGTTTAGGTTACATGGATATACAGAGGAAGATAGTCAACTGGATTCACAACTGGCTTGAAGGTCAACGGTTAGGAGGCTTGTGGACTGCAGTATGCTGCAAGAATCAGTACTGAATTCTCTGTATTTCATCATTGATATCAAGCATTTCAGTGTGAACATCGGAGGCAGAGTTAGTAAGTTTACAGATTATATCAGAAAGGCGGTGTAGTGGACTATCTCAGAGTACAACGAGACCACAATTAGATGGGACAAAGCGAAAAGGAGTGACAGATGAAGTTTAATTTAGATAAATAAGAGGTTTGGCATTTTGGGAAGGCAAATCATGGCTGGAATTATACACTTCATGGTAAGGTCCTGGGGAGTGTTGTGGAACAAAGGGACCGGGGGCTGCAGGTACATTGTTCCTTGAAAGTGGAGTCGCATAGTGTGGTGCAGAACACATTTGGCACATTTGCCTCAATCACTAAGAGCATTAAGTATAGGAGTTGTGGTGGTATGTGCATCAGTACAGGATGTTGGTGAGGCGACATTTGGAACACTGTGTACAATTTGGTTTTCGCTAGAAAACATTCACAAAGATGTATCAGGATTGCACAGTTTCAGCTTTTGGGAGAGGAGGATTAGGTTGAGGTGTTTCCCCCTGGAGTCAGAGACTGTGGTGTGACACTATAAAGGTTTATAAAATCATCAGTGGCATGGATATTCTGAATAGCCACTATTTCTTTCCCAGGATAGGGGAGTCCAGAACAAGAGGGCATAGGCTGAAGGCAGAAGGGGAATGATTTAGAAGGGACATTAGGGTGAATGTTTTATACAGAGAGTGGTGTGTGTACGGAAAGTGCTGTCCGAGGAAGTGGTGAAGACGGTGGGAAATCAGAAGATTGGGAAGGCCACAAAAACAAAAAGAGGATAACAAAGAGAGAAATAAGGAAGGAGAGGATCAAATATGAAGGTAGGCTAGCCAGTAATATTAGAAACGATAGTAAAAGTTTCTTTCAATACATAAGAAACAAACGACAGGCAAGAGTAGACATTGTGGTAAAAACAATGACTGCAGATGCTGGAAACCAGATTCTTGATTAGTGGTGCTGGAAGAGCACAGCAGTTCAGGCAGCATCCCAGGAGCAGCGAAATCAACGTTTTGGGCAAAAGCCCTTCATCAGGAATAAAGGCAGTGAGCCTGCAGCGTGGAGAGATAAGCTAGAGGAGGGTGGGGGTGGGGAGAAAGTAGCATAGAGTACAATGGGTGAGTGGGGGAGGGGATGAAGGTGATAGGTCAGGGAAGAGAGGGTGGAGTGGACAGGTGGAAAAGGAGATCGGCAGGTAGGACAAGTCATGGGGACAGTGCTGAGCTGGAAGTTTGGAACTAGGGTGATGTGGGGGAAGGGGAAATGAGGAAACTGTTGAAGTCCACAGTGATGCCCTGGGGTTGAAGTGTTCCGAGGCGGAAGACGAGGCATTCTTCCTCCAGGCATCTGGTGGTGAGGGAGCGGCGATGAAGGAGGTTCAGGTCCTCCATGTCCTCGGTGGTGTGGGAGGGGGAGTTGAAATGTTGGGCCACAGGGCGGTGTGGCCGGAGGTGTCACTGGAGTCAAGGAAAGTTTCGAATGATTGGAATATCGCTGTTTTAACCCCCTTGTTCAAGAAAGGATCAAGACAAAAGTTGGAAAATTATAGGCCAATTAGCCTAACCTCGGTTCTTGGTAAAATTCTAGAATCCATCATTAAGGATGACGTTTCTAAATTCTTGGAAGATTTAATAAGGGGAGGTCGTGCCTGACAAACCTGTTGGAATTCTTTGAAGATGTAACAAGTAGGTTAGACCAGCACAACCCAGTGGATGTGGTCAATCTAGACTTCCAAAAGGCCTTTGATAAGGTGACACTCGGGAGGCTGCTGAGTAAGGTGAGGGCCCATGCTGTTCGAGGTGAGCTACTGGTATGGATTGATGATTGGCTGTTCTGACAGAAGGCAGAGAGTTGGAATAAAAGGTTCTTTTTTGGAATGGCAGCCGGTGACAAGCAGTGTCCTGCAGGGTTCAGTGTTGGGGCCGCAGCTGTTCATGTTATATATTAATGATCTGGACGAAGGGACTGGGGACATTCTAGTGAAGTTTGCCGATGATACGAAGTTAGGTGGACAGGCAGGTAGTACTGAGGAAGTGGGGAAGCTGCAGAAGGATCTAGACAGTTTGGGAGAGTGGTCCAGGAAATGGCTGATGGAATTCAATGTGAGCAAATGCGAGGTCTTGAATTTTGGAAAAAAGAATGCAAGCATTGACTACTTTCTAAACGGTGAAAAATTTAATAAAGCCAAAGTACAAAGGGATCTGGGAGTGCTAGTCAATGATTCTCTAAAGGTAAACATGCAGTTTGAGTCCGTGATTAAGAAAGTGAATGCAATATTATCATTTATCTCAAGAGGGTTGGAATATAAAAGCACTAATGTGCTACTGAGCCTTTATAAAGCTCTGGTTAGGCCCCATTTGGAGCACTGTGTCCAGCTTTGGTCCCTACACCTCAGGAAGGACATACTGGCACTGGAGCGTGTCCAGAGGAGATTCACTCGGATGATCCCTGGAATTGTAGGTCTAACATATGAGGAACGACTGAGGATCCTGGGATTGTATTCATAGGAGTTTAGCAGATTAAGGGGCGATCTAATAGCAACTTATAAGATAATACATGGTTTGGAAAGGGTGGACGCTAGGAAATTGTTTCCATTAGTCGAGGAGACTAGGACCCGTGGACACAGCCTTAGAATTAGAGGGGGTAAATTCAGAACAGAAATGTGGAGACATATCTTCAGTCAAAGAGTGGTGGGCCTGTGGAATTCATTGCCGCAGAGTGCAGTGGAGGCCGGGACGCTAAATGTCTTCAAGGTAGAGATTGATAAATTCTTGATGTCACAAGGAATTAAGGGCTACGGGGAGAATGCAGGTAAGTGGAGTTGAAATGCCCATCAGCCATGATTCAATGGCGGAGTGGACTCGATGGGCCGAATGGCCTTGCTTCCACTCCTATGTCTTATGGTCTTATAAACTGGTGCACAGAAAGAGAGGAAACCATTCAATCTCTCAAGACTGTGCCACATGGTTTGGGGTGGTTTGGAAAATGTGACTTGAAAACCCAAGGTGGGTATGAAAGAGGCCCCTCATCTCTCTTTACAGAGCTTTCCCTCTGCAACTTGTACTTCATTTGTTTGTCATGTTATAGACCCAGGTTCACTGTGAATGCAGCCCACAGACCTCACCGAGGGATTGCTCACGGAATCCTCTGGTCTCCCTGACTGCAATATTCAATAACAGAACTTCCAGGAAAGTAACACCCACTAATTTTCCAATAACATCAGAGACAGGGCTAGTTCATTCACCACTCCCCCAAGCTTGACTTGCCCTTCACTAAGATCATGGCTGATGTGCTCTTGGTCTCAGATCCTCTTTAATGCCTGATCCTTCATATCCCTCCCCCCTCCAACAGGTCAATATCCATACATCTCCTCTTCAAGTAATTCGTCTTTTAGCTCCCCAATAACTCTGGAAAAGAGAATTCCTGACATTCAATACAATCTGTTTGAAGAAAACACTTGCTGCTACTATATCATGGCCTGTTGATATGATCGAAAGATGTGAATACAAGGGTTCAGGTAAGAGTGACTGGCCCTGATATCAAGGCAGTGTTTGACTAAGCTTGACATCAAAGTACGTAACAAAACTGGACTTTGTGGGAATCAAAGTAAACTCCCCACTGGTTGGAGTCAATCATATCACGAAGGAAGATGTTTGTTGTTCATGGATGTCAATCATCTCAGTCCTGAGTCACCTCTATGGGAGATCCTCAGGGTAGCTTCCTCTTCACAAAAATCTTCAGCTGCTTCATCAATGTCTCCCTGCTCAATCCCCATCCCCACCCCCACCTTCCCCATCATAAGATCAGAAGTAGGGATGGGCATTGAAGATTCCACAATGTTCAGAATAATTTGTTCCCCGTCCCTCAGCTCCTGAACAAGTCTGTGCCCATGTGCAGCAAGACCGAGACACCATTCAGGCTTGTGCTGTTAAAGTGTCAGTAGTAGTCATGTAGCAGATCTGCTAGACTGTGCACATTGTCACAGTAAAATTCATGAGTCAAATCTCATCTGCACAGTTGCCTTTAAATCTGTGATAATACATCTGCTATCACATCTTTAGGGCCCAAGCCATGTTTATTTTGTAAGTTAAAAGTCAGTAACATAATACTCAAATGAAATATTCTCATATTCTTGTCTTTTTAAATCTTCCAAAAAATGCAAGACGATTGTGGTACATTCATCTCCGACACCCTGTTTGTTACATAAACAACAAAATGTTGTCAGGCCAGTACCAAACTCAATAATCCTTTTTAAATAATGGAGTATTTTCTTTCTGATGGGTGTTCGGTTTTTTTTTACAGGTTGCCAATTAGCCATTCCATTTCCTTCTCATGTACCTGCATCAATAAACTCCAACCCCTATATCGCTAGCAACAATCGCAAATTTGAAAGTTTTCAAAATATTTGGTGTAGCTAAAACTGCTGCGGTAGTTAATGCTGCTTTTGCATTCTCAAATTCCTGCTGGAATTGTTCTATACACCAACATTTCGTGTTCTTCTTCAGTAAATCCATCAGTGGTTCCACGACGCTGCTGAAGTTTGGAAAAACTTCCAATGGAATCCACTCAGACCCAAAAATCGAAGTTCCACTTTCTTCGTGGATGGTTATGGAAATTCCTAAAAGTCCTTTGTCTTCTTGTTCCATCGGCTCAATCATCCATGTCCAATGTAATGTCCCAAGAATGTCAACTCTGCTTTCACAAATTCTTTTTTTTTACGTTTATTGCCAGTTTTCCTTCTTGTAATCGTTCCACGAGCTCTGCCAACTGTAACATGTGATCTTTCCATGACTTGCTAAAGATCACTGCATCTAACAGATAAACTGCACAATTTGTTAATCTGGTCACAACTCTGTTCATGAGTCTTTGGAATGTGGCTAGTGCATTATTCATTCCAAAAAGCATCACTTTAAATTGATATTGCTCATTTAAGGTTACAAACGCAGAAACTTCTTTCACTTTCTCTGATCAAGTTAAATGCCAATAACCATGCAGTAAGTCCAGCTTTGTGAAGTTGTGGCATGTCAAATTTTACGTATGCAGTCTGTGAATCTTTGTATTGGATAGTAGTCTGATTTTGTTTCAGCGTTGACCTTCTGATAGTCCACACAAAATCGATGAGCCCCATTAGGTTTGGAACTAATAGCATCAGTATACTCCACTCGCTCTGACTCGGTTCAATGATATCTTCATTGAGCATCGCATCCAATTCCCTTTGGACCTCGGTGGCTTTGTGAGGATTAAGCCTACAGGGGTGTTGTTTATCAGAACAGCATTCTCTACTTCCACCACATGCACAAAAGTGTAAGTCCTCCCATCTTGGTTCTGCAAATGTCCTCATACTGCTGCAATGAGCAATCAACTTGGTTCATTGCTCTTACAACAAATAGCTCGCTATCCTATCCCATTCCTCAAGAACTTCTTTGTTATGTAAAGGATTTTGCATCACATCAAACCTCATGACATCTGTATTTGATTCCGCACTCTGTGGGGCAGTAACTAACATCTGTTTCCCCAGTTGCTTACCCTTATATTAGTAAGATTACAACGTATTCACATGACATACGTGCTACCTTTTTTTAATATCCAGCATCTTTACCACATAATTTACCTGACTCTACTCTTTCTCCATTTGGAAAGGGACACTAACCCAGGCTTTGAAGGGATTTCCTGCCACTGGTGGCATCCCCACGGAAAAAATAACATCAAATTTCATAGATTTACCTGCCACTTGTTTCATTATATGCTGTGCCCTCTTTAGGTGCTGCTTATCTAACTCGCATATTCAATTTAATCTCTCCCTCACCTCAGATACATAATCCAAGTGTGACATCTCTGTCTGAAGTCCTATTAATTTTTCTTTAATTCATTCCAAAATATCTCTCACTTCATGTCCGAATATTAACTCAAAGGGAGTAAGCTGAGTAGATTCATTCAGGGCATCTCTAATGGCAAACAATTTAATGGAACACGTTTATCCCAATCATTCGGGTAATCCTAACAGTACGCCAACTTTCCAAGGCTCGCTGCGATTCAGGACGGGACACACTTGATTTGAAGTGCTGTATGCCTCAGCTATCCATAATTTACTTAAACAGCCGAGCGGTAAAATGACTCCCTTGGACTGACGGAAACTCTCCGGGTAGCTCATACTGAGTAAAGAAAGCTACCAACTCCTCCACCTCCCTTTTTGCCTTGACGCTCTGTAATGGAATTGCCTCTGGTAATCTGACAGCACAACCATTATGGTCAGCAAATATTTCTTTCCACTTTTATTTTAGAAAGGGGGCCTACACAACTAGTCATAACCCTCGTGCAAGGTCAGTTGAACGCAAGATTTGGCAACAAAGGTTTTGGTTTTAGTCCTGCCTGTGGCTTACCTGCCATTCGGCACTATGACGCGTACAGCAAAAAGTAACCACGTCC
This sequence comes from Chiloscyllium plagiosum, assembly GCF_037043375.1. Taxonomy (NCBI): domain Eukaryota; kingdom Metazoa; phylum Chordata; class Chondrichthyes; order Orectolobiformes; family Hemiscylliidae; genus Chiloscyllium; species Chiloscyllium plagiosum. The sequence goes on from NW_028270147.1 coordinate 115,783,602, forward strand.
TTGTGCATTCCAGGCCTGTAGAAATGCGTTTGTATCTTAACCTGAGTCTTCCAGATGACCTCCTGCAGGTATACCGAAATGACCTCCTGCAGGTAGTTCATGTGATACCCATAACACTTCCTGTCCGTATGCGACCGCCAACACAATCTGGTTAACGTTGGCCCATTTCTCCTCTGCACTAACCTGGTCTCCATTTTCATTTAGGATTCTATCTTTAAATTGCTCGACAATATATTCTGATTCTTTTTCTGAGTATGCATCAATTTATGTAAATTTTTGTTTTACGGCCATGTTTAACCTCTGTCTGACCCTCTGCCTGTTCAGGTTTTTCCTGCACTATTACATGAAACAGCAGGATAGCTAATGAAACTTCTGCTCCTTTGTCTTTCTCTTTATTTTTTGCTTCTTGCTGTAACTTATTACAGTGAGATCTTGTTATTGCACAGTCTGGAAAATTTCCTGGGTATTTGTCTTTTAACTCCTCAATTCCCTGGTCTTCCTTTGACTTCTCCACAAGAGGTGTCACTCCCACCTTGGATCCTGCTAAATTGTTCTCAAGAATAAACATGTATTTCTGAAACTGACGGTCTGTCACTCACTCCCATGGTTACGTCCCCAATCTTGATTTGGATCCCCAAACTTATCTTACACAGGGGAGCACTACATTAATGTCACCATTCCACTCATGATCACTCTCTCAGGTAACATGTCAGTAAGAGTGCAAACACTTTCATCACTAACTTTTAGAAGCTAAGAGAATGTGAGGATTACAGACTCTGGAGATCACAGTTGAAAGGTGTGGCACTGGAAATGCACAGCAGGTCAGGCAGCAGCCGAGGAGCAGGGGAATACACATTTCAGGCATAACCCCTTCATAAGGAAACTGGGGGATGGAAGAAAAGGGTTCTGAGAGATACGTAGGTGGGTGGGGATGGAGTTTGCGGAAGGTAGCTTGGAAGATGCAGGTGATGGTGATAGGTCAGAGGGCAGGGTGAAGCGGATAGGTGGTAGGACAGGTGGGACCCTCCAACCATACGGCAACAAAGTCGACTTCACCAGTTTCCAATTCTCCCTTCTCCTTACCTCATCCCAGATCCAACCCTTCAACTCAGAATCGCCTTCTGCAACTCTCCTGGCTGTCCACCATTCTTCCCACATGTCCACTTGCACCCTCCTCTCCGACCTATCACGCTCACTCACACCTTCATTTTCCTATCGCCTTCCCACTGACCTGCCCCCCAGCCTCATCTCTATCCTCCTGTTTATATTTTATCCCCTTCTCCTCCCCTCCCCGCCACTTTCCAGATGAAGGGCTTGTGCCTGATATGTCGATGTTCAGATGCTGCCTGACCTGTTGCGCCTTTTCAACGCCACACTTTTTGAATATTAGAGACTGAGCAGATCCCGTATCTCGCAAAATTATACCTTGTTGTCCTTCTCCCATGTTTTTTTTCAGTGAACTTTCCCCACAGAGGAGAATTCTTTATAGAGATGAGGTACTAACTCCATTCCCAACCCCTGCCTAGGTTGTGCACTCTCCTGCAGCTCCTCAACCTTTCTTGGGGTTTCCTTTAATACTTCCACTTATGCCACTGACTTAGCCTCTTTTACCACATCTTTTCCCACAGTGACTTCCTTCAACGACTAGCATTGTGACTTTGTGTTATGACAGTGAAGACATCTTTTCCCAATGCCCTTCTTAAACCACCGGCGCTGTAATTCTATGTTCTACTCCGGCATTGTGAAAACACCTGAGGCGTTTCACCTCCTTTCAACTGTCTTGGGCTTCTTTATAACCTAAAGTAAACTATTCCCAGTGTGCTCTCAATCTTTGTTTTGTAGAGTAGGATCTCCCCTTCTCCCAATTTCTATCCCTCGCAGGAGCGAGATCCTACCAGAAGGTAAATTGCAGCTCATGCACCAACACATATTGACCTGCCATCTCAGCTGCACTTCTCGCTTCTTGAACTTCCTGTTCATCCGCATAAACTCTGATCATCTCTGGAAGTGAGTGTTTAAATTCCTCCAGCAGAATGATCTGTCTCAGAGCCTTATATGTCTTGTCTATTTTTAAGGCCCATTCCCATCTATCAAACTTACTATGTTTAACTCTTTCAAACTCAATATAAGTCTGACCTGGTTCCATCATTATGTTTCTGAATCGCTCTCTATATACTGCTGGTACCAATTCATAGCATTCAAAGTCACCTGTTTGACATCTGCATAACCTCTTGACCCCTCATCTGACAGCGCTGCACATACCTCACTCGCTCTGCCTACCAGCTTAGTCTGAACTAGCATTACCCACATGTTCTCTGACCACTCCATCTGTGTATCCAATTTTTCAAATGAAATAAAAAAGGCAGCCATATTTTTCTTATCAAAATATGGCAATGTTTTAACATATTTATATATATATCCCTACCTTCTGTTTTAATCTCTATCCTATTAGTTTGACTTTGCTGATTAATTCACAACTTCTCAAGTTCAAATTCTCTCTCTCTCTTTCCCCTCTCTCTCTTTCTCTTTCTCTTCTACCTCTCTTCCCCTTTCTTCTCTCTTTCTTTTTGTCTCACTTTTTAATATTCTACCTGCAAATACTACATTTGCAATCTATTTTTTTCTACATCTACTGAACTCACCGTCAGTTTCTCCGATACACTGAAGTGCTCGACTAACACCATTACAATTTCAGCTTACCTTTTACCCTGGTTAAACTCAATTCTAACGTATTTGCTAATTCGAAATGTACGCCCTTCCTCTGTCTTTATAAACTTTCATGGTAAATTGGGACTCATTTTCAAACCCCAAAACCTCTTTAATAGTGCTAAGATGCATTTCTCTCACTTTTCGTTTCATCATCCACAAGTAACTAAAATGAAACAAATTTTCTGACCTAAGTTTTATTTAAAGATGTCGGACAATAATTGCCAAGTGTTGGAATCTACTCGGACCTTTTTTACCCCTAATCTGTCCACATCTGTCCAAATCCTGAATGACAAGCCATCAAACTGCAATGACATCAATGTCGAACCCCTCTGTTACTAAAAACCAAACACCAAAGAAAGCTTACCTCGCCTTGTACTCTGTTAAAATATGAGCAACAGAGAACTCACAAATTCCACCATTCAAAGAAAAATAACAATACATTTTTATGAACCCGAATAGTGAACACTAAACAACAACTATTCACAAGTACAAAACCCCCTTTTCTTAACTGCTTACTATCTGACTACAACTCAGAAAAACTCTGATAATATTAATCCACTTATTAAACGTTACATTAACTTAATGTCAACACCGCATAGCCTTTGTCTTCCCCGCTGTCTTCAGTCTTCCAGCTACTGATCTCACTGGGTCACGTTCATTCTGTTTTGTTTTACTGTAAATAAAGTATATTGGATGGAACATTTTTTTCTAATTTGAGACCAAGATGTTAGATGTCCAGTTAGCTTTCCCATTACGTTTCAAAAAAGCAGGTTTTCTACTCCCCATGACACATTCAATACTTATTGTTTGATTGGCTTCCAGGTGTTAAAGCAATAACGTTCAGCTTCCAGTGGTATCTGGTATCCTGGGTATGATTCAAATTGGTCGCATTGGAAAGTAATTTTTGGCATCGCAAGTAAGAGTCCCAGCACTCTCTCTAATGGATGTGATAGATTAGGGGGCATTCTTATTTCTGGCCAGGTATGTTAGATATCTTACCCGGTTTATCACCATCCTCAAATCTCTGTTTCGCAAATGAGACTTCCTTCTTTGCTGTCTGGTTCAGCCCAACATTCAAAGTAACGCTGAGGGCTGTAACCTGCTGCAACTTGGTTACAAGTGATCTGTCACGGTATGCTGTTTCAGCCGCATTCAGGCAGGCCTTGAGCTGTTGCTCTGCCTTCTGCCACTTCTGGGTCCCTGAGTAAAACATAATTAAACCCCTCGCATACGCCTTGGCAGTATTTGAGAGCACTAATGGATTACTGGCCGTACCCAAATTAATGTCCCAAAAATTTTTGAATTCCCCCGAAAAGTACTCACTAAACTTGCTATCCTTCAGGAAGAAAGGAATCATGCGCCAGTGACGTGAGCCTGTCCCCTCACCTTATCCTCCATGTCCACTGCTGCATGATCAGAAATGGCTATCTTCCCAATTCTGCAGGACAGCACAGAGTTCAAAAAGGTTAACAGGGCAAAAAAAATGCCAATCCTCGTACAGCACTTATGTGGCTGAGAGGAAAAAGTGAAGTTCCTCTCCACAGGGTGGAGACAACTCCACACACCCACCAACCCCAGCTCCCCGTTCAGGTCCACCAGCTGCCAGGATTGCGGTGACATACCCACAAGACCCGAGGGCATCCTGTATGACGTGTCCCAAGGGCCATCAACCTGGAAAACGCATCTGTTCAAAATTTGTGGAAATGTGCCAGGCGCAGCATACATTCAAATTCCCATACATACCTCCATGAATTAAAGCTTTAAGAATCATAAACCGCCCATATTCATCCTTAATTTGGTCTCAGAGTTGAAATGGGAGATTCTTCTTGATGAGTTAGTAACCCCTCTGCTTTTCGAATTCAAGGATGAGAAAAAAACACACGTCTGAACACTCAGAGCGGCGAGGAGAGAAGGTGGAGTGAAGCGAGGGCTGCCGGGAAGGTAAGGGCTTAATTTATTTTTGGGCAGTTGCTAAACCCGAGATACTGTACATGTAGCATTACCCTCCCGCCCACCTCCAGTAATCGGGAGGAGAAGACTCGGTAAGGTAAGGTTTTTATTTTTTCTTTATCTTTCTTTTTCATATATTTAAGTGCATTGTTTGTGTTTACTTAGTTCATATAAAGCTAAGCAGACAATGGCAGGGGACCTCAGACCCGTGGCATGTGCCTCTTGCTTGATGTGGGAGCTTAGGAACGTGTCTGACATTCCTGACTCTTTCACTTGAAAATGTATTTCCAGCTGCAGCTCTTGTTTGACCGCATGAAGGCTCTGGAGCTGCGCAAGGACTCGTTGTGGAGCATCTGCGATGCTGAGGAGATCGTGGATAGCACGTTTAGTGTACTAGTCACACCACAGGTTACGATTGCTAAGAGACAGAGTGAATGGGTGACCAAAATACAGAAAAAGGGTAGGAAGGCAGTGCAGATATCTCCCTCTAAAAACAGGTATAGCATTTTGGATGCTGTTGGGGGAGATGGTTCACCAGGGAAGGGCGGCAGTTGCAGGACCATGGCACTATGTCAGGCACTGCTGTTCAGAAGGGTGGGAAAAATACTCGTTGGCCCACAATCATAGGGGATTCTATTGTGAGGGGAGTAGATAGGCGGTTCTGTGGCCGAAAACGGGACTCCCGGGAGGCATGTTGCCTCCCAGATGCTCGGGTCAGGGATGTCACCGATTGGCTGTTGGGCATTCTAAAAGTGGAGCGTGAACAGCCAGTTGTCTTGGTGCATATAGTCACCATTGATCTAAGTAGGAAATGAGATGAGGTCCTAAAGTAAGAATTCAGGGAGCTCGGATAGAAGTTAAAGGGAGAACTTCAAAGGTAGTGATCTAGGATTACTACCAGTGCCACGTGCTAGCCAGCGTAGAAATGAAAAAAAAAGGCAGGATGAACATATGGCTTGAGAGATGGTGTAGGAGGGAGGGATTCAGATTTGTTGGACATTGGAACCGTTTCTGGGGAAGGTGGGACTATTACAAAAGGGACAGTCTACATCTGAACCAGACCAGAACCAATGTATTTGGGGAAGTTCTTGCTCCTACTGTTGGGGAGTTTTTCAACTAATGTGGCAGGGAACTGGGATTCAGAAGAGTAAACAAGTAGGCAGCGAGGTTGAGACTGGAGACTGTAAGAATTATGAAGTTGGCATTAATAAAGTGAAGAGTAGGCAGAGGGCAGATGAGTGCAAAAAACTGTTGGCATGAAATGAATCTACTTTCATACAAAGAGTATAGTGTGTAAGGCAGATGAACTTAGGGCTTGGATTGGTAACTGGCAGCATCTTGTTATTGTAATCATAGAGGCTTGGTTGAAGGAAGGGCATGATGATTGGCAATTAAATGTTCCAGGATATAGACGCTTCAGACAGGAAAGGGAGGGGAGCAAAAGTGGGGGTGGGGGAGTGGAGTTGCATCGCTGGTCATATCACGGTTGAGCAAAAGGAGCACACCATGAAGGTCATGGGTAGTGAGGCATTATGGGTGTAGCTGAGAAATAAGAAGAGTGCAGTTACACTGTTGGGGCTGTTTTCCAGGCCTCCCAACAGTGAGCATGTGGTAGAAGAACAAATAGGTAAACAGATTATGGAAAGGTGTAGAGGCAACAGGGTAGTGGTGCTGGGAGATTTTAATTTTCCCATTGATTGGGATACACTTAGCGTCAGAGGTCTGGATGGGGTAGAATTTGGAAGAAGTGTCCAGGAGAGTTTTCTACTGCAGTATGTGAATAGTCCAATGAAGAAAGGAGCCATATTGGACACAGTACTGGGGAATGAGCCAGGGCAGGTGGTAGAAGTTGCGGTGGGGGATTTATTTGGGAACAGTGACCACAATTCTGTAAGTTTTAGAATACTCGTAGATAAAGTAGAGAGTGGTCCTAAGGGAAGAGTACTAAACTGGGTCAAGGCCAATTATAAGTTAGGACGGACAGAGTCGTCAACTCTGAATTGTTGCCGGTGCCACATGACAGTGAGGCAAGGAACAGGGAGAGAGTGCAGTTGAAAACGTGGCTGCAAGGATGGTTAGGAGGGAGGGCTTCAGGTATTTGGACAATTGAACTGCATTCTGGGGAAGGTGGGATCTGTACAAGCAGGACGGGTTGCACCTGAACCAGAAGGGCACCAATATCCTGGGAGGTAGGTTTGCTAGCACTTTTTTGGGGGGGGTGGTTTAAACTAATTTGGCAGGGTGATGGGATCCGGACTTGTAGTCCAGCAAGTAGGTTAGCTGTTTTACAGGATGTCCAAGAATGTAGGGAGGCTGTGGAGAAGGTAGCACTGACAGGGAATACTTGCGGACACAGAGATAGGTTCAAGTGTGTATACTTCAACGCAAGGAGTATCAGAAATAACGTGGGTGAACCTAAGGCGTGGATCAGTACTTGGGACTACAATGTTGTGGCCATCACGGAAAAGTGGATAGAAGAGGGACAGGAATGGTTGTTGGAGGTTCCTGGTTACAGATGTTTCAGTAAGATTAGGGAGGGTGGTAAAAAAAGGAGGGGGTGTGGCATTGCTAATTAGAAGTGGTACAATGGCTGCAGAAAGGCAGTTCGAGGGGGATCTGCCTTTGGAGGTAGTATGGGCTGAAGTCAGAAATAGGAAAGGAGCAGTCACCTTGTTGGGTGTTTACCAGAGACCCCCCAATAGCAGCAGAGATGTGGAGAAACAGATTGGGAAACAGATTTTGGAAAGGTGCAGAAGCCACAGGGTAGTAGACATGGACGATTTCAACTTCCCAAATATTAGATTAGATTAGATAACTTACAGTGTGGAAACAGGCCCTTCGGCCCAACAAGTCCACACCGCCCCGCCGAAGCGCAACCCACCCATTTCCCTACATTCATCCCTTACCTAACACTACGGACAATTTAGCATGGCCAATTCACCTGACCTGCACATCTTTAGACTGTGGAAGGAAACCGGAGCACCCGGAGGGTGGTCCACGCAGACACGGGGAGAACATGCAAACTCCACACAGTCAGTCGCCTGAGGCGGGAATTGAACCCGGGTCTCTAGCGCTGTGAGGCAGCAGTGCTAACCACTGAGCCACCGTGCCGCCCATAATTGGAAGCTCTTTAGATCAAGTAGATTGGACGGGGCAGTGTTTGTGCAGTGTGTCCAGGAAGGTTTTCTAACTCAGTATGTAGATTGTCTGACCAGGGGGAGGCCATATTAGATTTGGTACTTGGTAACGAACCAGGACAAGTGATGGGCTTGTTAGTGGGTGAGCATTTTGGTGATGGTGACCTCAATTCTGTGACTTTCACCTTGGTTATGGAGAGAGATAGATGCGTGCAACAGGGTAGGTTTTACAATTGGGGAAGGGTAAATACGATGGTGCAAGACAGGATCTGAGGAGCATAAGTTGGGAGCATAGGCTATCAGGGAAGGATGTCGTTGAAATGTGGATCTTTTTCAAGGAACAGATACGACATGTCCTTGATATGTATGTACCTGTCAGGTAGGAAAGAGATGATCGTGTGAGGGAGCCTTGGTTGACGAGGGAGGTTGAATGTCTAGTAAAGAGGAAGAAGGAGGCTTACATAAGGTTGAGGAAACAAGGTTCAGACCGAGCGTTGGAGGGATACAGGATAGCCAGGAGGGAGCTGAAGAAAGGGATTAGGAGAGCTAAGAGAGGGCATGAAAAATCTTTGGCGGGTAGGATCAAGGATAACCCCAAGGCCTTTTATACATATGTGAGAAACATGAGAATGACGAGAACGAGGGTAGGTCCGATTAAGGACAGTAGTGGGAGACTGTTTATTGAGTCAGAAGAGATAGGAGAGGTTTTGAATGAGTACTTTTCTTCAGTATTTACAAATGATAGGGACAATATTGTTGAAGAGGAGAGTATGAAATGGAATGGTAAGCTAGCCGAGATACTTGTTAGGAAGGAAGGTGTGTTGGGCATTTTGAAAAACTTGAGGATAGACAAGTTTCCCGGACCTGACGGGATATATCCTCGGATTATGTGGGAAGCAAGAGAGGAAATTTCAGAGCCGTTGGCAATGATCTTTTCATTTTCACTGTCAACTGGGGTGGTAACAGGGGACTGGGGAGCGGCAAATGTTGTGCCCCTGTTCAAAAAAGGGAATAGGGATAACCCTGGGATTTACAGGCCAGTTAGTCTTATATCGGTTGTAGGCAAAGTAATGGAAAGAGTGCTGAGGGATAGGATTTATGAGTATCTGGAAAGACACTGCTTGATTATGGACAGCCAGCACAGATTTGTGAGGGGTAGGTCTTGCCTTACCAGTCTTATTGAATTCTTTGAGGATATGACCAAGCATGTGGATGAGGGTAGAGCAGTGGACGTAGTGTACATGGATTTTAGTAAGGCATTTGATAAGGTTCCCCATGGTAGGCTTATGCGGAAAGTCAGGAGGCATGGCATAGTGGGAAATGTGGTCAGTTGGATAGAGAACTGGCTAACCGGTCGAAGTCAGAGAGTGGTGGTAAATGGTAAATATTCAGCCTGCAGCCCAGTTACAAGTGGAATTCCGCAGGGATCAGTTCTGGGTCCTCTGCATAGGGATCTTGGGGTCTATGTTCATAGCTCTTTGAAAGTTGCCACTCAGGTGGATAGAGCTTGTAAAAGGTCTATGGTGTATTAGCGTTCATTAGCAGAGGGATTGAATTCAAGAGTCATGAGGTGATGTTGCAGCTGTAAAGGACCTTGGTAAGGCCACATTTGGAGTACTGTGTGCAGTTCTGGTCGCCTCACTTTAGGAAAGATGTGGAAGCTTTGGAGAGAGTGCAGAGGAGATTTACCAGGATGTTGCCTGGAATGGAGAAAAGTTCATATGAGGATAGGTTGAGAGTGCTAGGCCTTTTCTCATTGGAACGGCAAAGGATGAGGGGTGACTGGATAGAGGTTTATAAGATGATCAGGGGAATAGATAGAGTAGACAGTCAGAGACTTTTTTCCCTGGGTACAACAGAGTGTTACAAGGGGACATAAATTTAAGGGGAAGGGTGTTAGGTATAGGGGGATGCCAGGGGTAGGTTCTTTACCCAGAGAGTGGCAGAGTGGCCTGTGGGAGTGGCAGAGTCAGAATCATTGGTGACCTTTAAACTGCAATTGAATAGGTACATGGATAGGTGCTTAAGCTAGGACAAATGTTTGGCACAAGATCGTGGGCCGAAGGGCCTGTTCTGCGCTGTATTGTTCTATGTTTTATGTTCTATATCAAAATTAGGCAGGAACTTGTAAATGTGGATTGGACACAGTTATTTGAAGGGAAGTTCACATTTGAGGTGTGGGAGGCTTTCAAAGATAGGTTAAAGATAGTGCAGGATAGGCATGTCCCATTGAAGGCAAAGGATAGGAAGGGCAAGATTCGTGAACCGTGGATGATAGGAGAAATTGTACGACTAGCTAAGTGGAAAAGGGAAGATTACATAAGGTCTTGGCAACTAAGAACAGAATGGGCCATGTAGAAATATCGGAAGATAGGACATCTTAAACAAGGAATCAAGCGGACAAAAAGGGGCAATGAACTAACTTGAGCGAGCAGAATTAAGGCGAATCCCAAAGCATTTTCTTCTTATATAAAAGCAAGCGGGTAACTAGTGGAAGGATTGGTCCACTAAAGGATAATGAAAGAAGGCTGTGTGCCGAACCTGAGAGAATGGGTGAGATTCTGGATGATTACTTTGCAATAGTGTTCACTAAGGAGAGAGACATGATTAATGTTGAGATTAGAGATCGAAATTTGATTAGTCTGAATCACGTTGAAATAAGTAGGGAAGATGTGTTGGGTAGGCTACAGGTTATTAAGGTGGACAAAACCCCAGGACTGGATCGCATCTATCCCAGGTTGCTGAGGGAGGTGATAGATGAAATAGCTGGGGCCCTGACTGGGGAATAGCTGGGGACCTTTGTGGCATCCTTAAATACAGGTGAGGTGCCAGACGACTGGAGGGTTGCTCATGTTGTCCCCTTGCACAAGAAGGGTAGCAGCGATATTCTAGAAACCTACAGACCAGTGAGCCTGACGTCGGTGTTGGGAAAGTTGCTAGAGAGGGTACTGCGGGATAGCATCTATTTATATTTCGAAAAGAATGGGATTATCAGTGATAGGCAACATAGTTTTGCGCAGGGGGGATGGTGCCTTACCAAGTTCATGGAGTTCATTGAGGAAGTGACCAAGTTGATAGATGAAGGAAGAGCTGTTGATGTCATATACATGGATTTTTGTAAGGTGTTTGATAAGGTTCCCCATGGTAGACTACTGGAGAAAGTGATGTCACATGGTGTGCAGGGTATTCTAGCTCGGTGGATAAAGAACGGGTTGAGCAGCAGGGAATAGAGAGTAGTAGTTGAAAGGAGTTTCTCGAAATGGAGAAAGGTGACCAGTGGTGTTCCACAGGGGTCAGTGTTGGGGCCATTGTTATTTGTAATATGCATAAATGATCTGCAAGAGGGCACTGTTGGTATGATCAGCAAGTTTGCAGATGACACGGAGATTGGTGGATTAGCAGAAAGCATAAGGGACTGTCAGTGAATACAGCAGGATATAGATAGACTGGAGAGTTGAGCGGAAAAGTGTCAGATGGATTTCAATCCAGACAAATGTGTGGCGATGCATTTAGGCAAAACTAATTCTAGAGCGAATTATACGATGAATGGCAGAGCCTTGAGAAATGTTGATGAAGAGAAATCTGGGAGTGCACGTCCATTGAACCGACGGTTGCAGCACAGGTGGATAGAGTGGTCAAGAATGCATACAGTATGCTTGCCTTCTTTGGACGGGGTACTGAGTATAAGAGCTGGCAAGTCATGTTCACATTGTATAAGACATTGGTTTGGCCACGTTTAGAATACTGTGTACAGTTCTCGTCGCCACATTACCAAAAGGATGTGGATGCTTTGGAGTGTTTACGAAAGTTTATGAGGATGTTGTCTGGTATGGAAGGTGCCAGCTATGAAGAAAGGTTGAGTATGTTAGGTATATTTTCATTAGAAATAAGGAGCTTGAAGCGGGACCTGTTTGAGGTTTATAAAATCATGAAGGGTATAGAAAGGGTGATAGAGACAAGCTTTTTCCCTTTGTGAAGCATTCAGTAACGAGAGGTCACGCTTTCAAGGTGAGAGGTGGAAAGATTAAGGGGGATACACGTGGCAAGTACTTCACACAGATTGTGGTGGGCGTTTGGAACGCGTTGCCAGCAGAGGTGGTAGAGGCAGGCATGGCAGATTCATTTAAGATGCGTCTGGATAGGTGCATGAGTAAATGGGAAGCAGAGGGATACAGATGCTTCGGAATTCACCGAAAGGTTTAGGCAGTACATTTGGATTGGCTCAGGCTTGTTCTTTAGTTCTTCTTTGTACTCCCTGCTGTAACTTGAAATGCTCCTTACTGGTTAGATGTATTTCTTGCAGCAAGACGATATTAGTCCTCTTTTTTTTCAGGCTTGAAAGCATCTTTTTACTCTTACGTGCAGAATGATTCCCCTTAACATTCCAGGTGCACCACTTAACTGAATGGTTAGCCATAGCCATCTGAAATAGTGCATGACCCCTGGGAGGACGAACCCCACTCATAGCGTGCCGAGGGAAAACAGCAAACAGTTTGCATAAATTTAAAAATGCAACTTCCAAACCTACCAGATTAAAACTTCTAACATCTACGTCTACAACAGACCAACATCTAACACATTTGAAAGGAAACTTTGCCCCCTTGCCCACAGGGGGCTCTCATACTACCCACTAACCCCTTCATGTCACCTTCCAGCTGAAGCTGTTTTCCAAAGCCGGACAGCATCTTATAACAAGAAAAATATAAGTGTGAACTCAACCTGTCCTATCCATGCTTTAATCCTCGGTACTCCTGGTTAAAAATAAAACAAAGCAAAACACCTCAGCTTCCCCCAACCACATCCCCATCCCTTATCAAGGGAGAGAAATGATAAAAATAAAAACAAAGGATAATGGGAGGAGAGAGAGAAGGGAGAAGAGATCGAAAAAAGAAGAAAGGTAGAACACCCACAAATATATATAAAAAGGATGAACAGGTAACCCACAGAGAAAAAAATAAACATTATTGTCCATTTTAAGGTTTCCAGGAAGTAATTTGCTTTTTATGGTGAGTCAAAATTAAACACGGATGCTCCATGGCTGAAGTGTACTATCTTCCAGAGTTCTGGATATTCAAGTCCCTCCGCTGCCTTTTTAACTCATCAAAGGCCTTCGTTTTGCGAATCACGGTCGCAGAAAAGTCTTGGAAAAGCATAATTTGCAATCCTTTGTATACCAGAGTTTATGGCTCCTTCCAATACCGTTTGCATATCTCTGTAACTGCTGGTGTCACACTAGGACGGGGTGGGGGCGTTGGTCGGTTGAGGGCCTGTGCTCTGTGACTGGTGGGTCCACTCACCCGAACGCGGCCCGACCCTACTCCCAGCTTGAAAAACTGCGAAGCCATTGCTCCAAGAAGCTGACCAGCTTCTGTTCCTGCAGCCCGACCAAGCAGATGTTCTTCCGACAGCTTTGATTTTAGAGCTCATCGACCTGCTCTTCCAAAGCCCGTACCTGCTGTTCCAGGCCCTGGACCTGAGACGCCAAGGATTTCACAGGCTGCAGTCCATTGCTCCACCTCCACGGTGTGCTGCCTGAGATGCTGGATTTCCTGGCCATGCTTCTGCAACATGACTGAGATCAGTTCAAGCCTGGCCCGTGTGTACTCCATCGCTGAATCGATCTTCTCCCAGAGTTTCAAGACGAGGCTGTGCTCCACAGGTGAGTCCCCGGGAGCGCTCGCAGAGGTCGATGATGCAGCCGCAGACATGTCCTTTGCCGTAGGGGAGTGCCCTACTTGTTGCAATCCTCGCAGTCCCCTCCCTTTACACATTTCTCGAACAATTTTAAACTCATACACAGCAGTGATGGGCGTCAAAAACTAATGATATCGACCACAATAGGTAATAAAGGGAGAGTGAGTGCCTACTTTTTTTTCTGGGGTCTAGTGCAGAGCTCAGCAAGGCGAGCGTACTGAATCGCTACCAACTTGAATCCACCCACCTATACCTTCTTAACAACCCTATCATCCTGTCAGCTTACATGGATCTATGCACATCGACACTGAGGTCTCTCTGGTTATCCTCATGCCCATGAATCTTTCCATTAGCCCAGTACTTTTTACTCCTGTTGCTCCTTCTGAAGTGTACTCATTTAACTGCATTTGCAAACTCTAAGCCCAGCTGCGAATGTTATCTATGTCCCTCTGTAACCCCCAACATCTTTCGGCACTATCGATAACTCCAAAGCCTTCGTGTCATCTGGAAAATACTAAGCCATCCTTCTGCACCCTCATCTAGGTCTTTTATAAATTTGACAAGCAGCATGGCCCCAAAACAGATCCTTGCGGTTCGCCATTAGTAACTGAACTCCGGGATGAATATTTCCCATCAACCTCCACCCTCTGTCTGCTTTTAACTAGCCAATTTCTGATCCAAACCGCTAAAACGCCCTCAATCCCATTCCTCTTCATTTTGTGGAATAAACTCCCGTGTGGTACCTTATCAAACACCTTTCTGAAATGCATATCCACCACATCAGCCTCATCCTCATCCATTTACCCTCATCCACCTGTTTGGTCACCTTCTTAAAGAACTCAATAAGGTTTGTGAGGCACAACGTACAGTTCACAAAACCGTGTTGACTATCCCTAATCAACTTATTCCTCTCAAGACATTTATAAATTCTATCTCTTGCAACCTTGCCCAATACTCTACCCACAACCAAAGTGAGGCTCACTGGTCTGTAATTGCCAGGGTTGTACCTACTCACCTTCTTGAACAAGAGGACATTTGCTCTCCTCCAGTGTTCTGGCACTACGCCGTAGCTTCACATTGGTTGGGTCAAGATCCTGAAATTCTCTCCCTATCGGCATAATGGGTCAACCCACAGCAAGTGGACTGCAGCGATTGAAGAAGGCAGCTCACCACCACCTTCTCAAAGGCAAATCGGGATGGGCTGTCAATGCTGGCCAGCCAGCGATGCCTAAGACTCACAAACATATTTTTAAAAGCTCTTGAACTGGGATGGTATGGAATCAGATGAAGGAAATGGAGTTTGTCACCGTAACAGAGGGCAGTGACGCCCATGCTCCCGATATATAAATAGCAAGGGCAGTGAGGCAATGGGTCATCGCTGAAACTCAGTTGGTTAAAATGGAGAACCATGAGTAACACTGCCAGAAGCAAGGAGGTAGACAGTAACTGAATAAGTTCCCTGATGCAGTTTATAGTAGTTTGCAGAGTGAATATCTGGATTCAGAGTCTCAATAGGAGTCTCAATAGTCTCAATGGTGGCAAGAAGTGAAGACTATTTGAAAGAACAGTAATGCAGTCATAACTGGTTTATAAAAAAAATAGTTGGAGAGCGAGACTTACCAGGGAGACCAACGATAGACAGGAAAGGATAATAAAAGTATTGAATAATGCAAAGAGCAAAATAGATCCACAATGATAATGACAACCGATCATAATATGTAGGAAGGACAGAAAAATCATTGGATAAACTCCGTTCCATTGTTGGAATATTCCAGTCTAATGTTCTCAGATACTGATCTCTTCTCCCCTTCGTTCTGGAGGTGCTGGTCTCTGTTAGTGCGGTCGGTGATGTTCCCACCCATACAATGGAATAACACATTGAACGGAGCTCATTTATCATTAAAAGATGGGAACTCTCCACTGGGTTAATTATAATCCATGGAGATCGGCATTAATCACAGTCACTGAACAAACAGGCTCAGTTAATCTCTTCGTTACATCCCTTTTCATATCACAATAAATGTGAGCATTTACTCAGTCTGGATGGAAAGCATGAGCGTTACTGATGGATGGACCATAAATCTTTCAATCTATTTATTCGTTTTTCCTTGCATGTGGGCGTATTGCTGGAACACTGCAGGGTTGTATATCACCCACCCTGTTTATAAAAGGAGACGTGGATAAAATAACAAAGCAGCTACAAAAAATGACTGGTGGGGAAATTTCTAGAGGCTTTAAAGTAACGTACGATATTTATTGACAAATGACATTCTGTGACGCTACTCCTGGGTGCAAGTGCCTAGTTATCACATCCTTTCAAAACTTTGAGACAAAGCATTGGGACAGGTACTTAGGAAAGAGGGAAGCAATTCCCTCCCAATGTGCCTGTTACAGAAGGATAGGAGGAGGCCATTCAGCCCACACTAGCTTATTCCCACATGATGAGGTGGAAAGATGGAATGTTAGTAAGTTTTGTAAAGGGAACTATTCAAAATAGAGACAAGTGTTATGAAGCTGTATGAGGAGTTAGTGAGAGGGTACCTGGAGAACATTGTGTTGTTTGAGTTTCTGTAACTGAGAAGGGAGAGACCTTGATTTGATGCAGTTTACCAGCCGTTCATAATCCACGGGTTGCTGTGTCATTTAATGTCTCGGGCCTATTACAAAGGGTTAGTCAGAGGCCTTTCAACATCTTGAGCCTGTTGCACAGGGACAGGTGATGATCTGATACCTGAATACAGGCTGAGGTGACCAGTTGTAGTCAGGGGTGACCATTTAACAGATGCTTTTCATAATCTAGGTGGTAACAAGGCTTTGAGATGCAAATAACATGACAAAATGACTTCTGGGCTGCAAACTGACAATTCTGCTAAAGCCGTAGAAAATGGCTTTTATGTTTCTGAGTGCTAATACAAGTAACTAAGCACAGTCTGATTCAATAATGATTAGCAGACAATGCGCCACTTAAAGCATAGAAATAACACAGCTGCATAAGGCAGTTTTAGCCGGCCTTTGGGTGCAGGTGCAATGGCTCAGTTAGTGATACAAGAGTGGCCTGAGTGTTGGAACATAAAGTTGGTTCCCAGGAAATATCATCGGACCAAGGAACTGTCATATAAAGCAATATCACGTATTGATTGGCAATTATCTGAATGTACTATTCGATCATGGCCTGTATCCTTCCTTAAGAATAGCATTATAAAAAGTCCTTGTTTTCAGCTTTGTGCAGTTCCACCAAGGAACACGGAAGTGTATAACGTCTGTGTTTCTACATGCTCCATACTCGGCCGTATGAAAAATAAAGAATACATTCTTAACCGCCAGATCAATTACGAGTGTTTATTGGCCGATCACTGAAGCGAGAGACTTTGCCGGGGGCCAGATCATCATCTGGTGGCGTGACTCGGATTCGGTATGGACAGATTGCAGACAATAGTGTAAGAGCCTTCAGATCTCCACGATTGAGTGTAGAGAAATTAGCCGGCCAGACGTGAGAATTTTCTCCATTTGGTTTTCCTCATATTCAAACGTGGTTGACTCGGCCCCTCACTCTCTATTATCCAAGGGCAGCCCGAAATGGTCGTAATAAGAATACATTACGAAATGAAAAAAAAAGGAGTCTGGTACTCTCGGGAGTTGACCAAAAATCTGGCACACCAGAGCAGTATCAACTGGTTCAAGATTATCGAGCTATCAATGCTATTGCACTGCCTAATCATGCAGTGGTCTCCAATCCAGCTCATATTCGGGTCTTGGTACCATCAGACACTAAATGCTTCACTGTTGTCAATCTGCAACATGTTTGTTTTTTTCTCTCTGCTTCTTCATGAGGACAGTCAGCACCTATTTGTACTTACTTTTATTGGCCAGCAGTTGATATGGACTCGATTACCTCAGGGCTTCATACATTCTCCGATCCTTTTCTCAGGCCTTACAGAAATAATTGCAGAATCTCACCGTCACAGGTGGGTCTGCACTGATCCAATATAGACATGACCTCCTTGTTGCCAGTGTAGATGAAGAATCTGGTCACTCCGATGTTGTCCTCCTACTCATCTATCTGAAACGTCTGGGCTATGTTCCTTCTCCCGAAAAAGTCTCAATGTTACAGCGTCAGGTAATGTTTTTAGGTTTCATGCTGTCAGCTTATTCACGTTCCCTTGAGCAGATCCGTATTACTACTATCGTCAACTTCCCAGTCCCAACAACGTGAAACAGGTTCGCCCGTGGCTGGGTATGGTCAAATTCTGCCGACAATGGATCCCTAACGCTGCCCTCCTCGATCAGATGTTGACCCCCTTTATTTCCCGTGAAGGTACCTTCGAGCTCTCCTCAGAGGCATAGCAAGCCTTCGACAAACGAGCCTTGTCATAAGCTCCAGCTTTGGGAAGACATCTCTATGACAGACCTTTCCAACTTTACTGCACGATTCTAGATAACTGTGCTTCCTCAGTTCTCACTCAACTACATGGAGATCACCACTGCCCGGTTGCCTATTTATCTACTAAACTTGACTTTGTTGCCTTAGGATCTCCCCGTTGTACTCAGATCCTTACCACTATTTATCTTGGATTACAATCCAAAGAAACCCTTACACTTCAGCAGGACATTGCCATCTACCGTTCTCATGTGGTGATCGCCCAGTTGGGATAATTGTAAACTCAACATTTGACTGGGGCTCGCCAAAACCGTTACGAGATTTCCCTCTTCAACAACCTTTAGGCATTGTACCACCATTAATCCTGACGATTTCCTTGCACATCCCCCATTACCCATATCAACTTCAGATCATGACTGAATTCTCATCAATGAGGCCATCCAAATTCGTCCAGATCTTTCCCTTGCCCCTATCGCAAACACTGGCATCAATATGTTCACTGATGGTAGTTCGTCTACTAACCATACAGGTATTCACTTCTCATGCAACGTAATAATTGATGACCGTGGCTTCATCCTGGATTCAACTTCTTTTGAGATTTCCTTTTCTGCTTAACAAGGTGAACTTTTTGACCTGATCAGTCCCTGTGTCTTTGGACAGGCCTTCGAGTTAACATGTACACTGACTCCCGATTAACTTTCAGAGTTGTGAATGTTTTTGGTCCAATCTGGAAAAATGCAGGGTTTTGACCACTTCAGGTACTCACATCCACTGGCCAATCCCCGTCGACATTGGTAACCGTGCTGTTGATGAGGCTGCAATAGCAGCCTCTCACGGCCATCTTATGATTGTGACTAACGGGATAAGCCAGACTGAAAGCTCAAGAGTGCATCACAGCTTCAGAAAAGAAGCTTGTTGGAGAAGGTTTGCCTATTCAGTCAGTATGAGTGGAAGTTAGGAACAACAAGGGAACAGCCACCACCTTGGTGGTTTTCTACAGACCATCTAATAGCAGTATAGAGATTGAAGATCTCATAGGCAGGCAGATTCTGGAAAAATGCAAAAGTAACAGGGTTGTTGTTATGGGTGATTTCGACTTTCCCAATATCAACTGGGACCTCCTAAGTGTAGATGGTTTGGATGGAGCCATTTTTGTCAGGTGTGTTCAGGAGGGTTGCCTTACTCTGTATGTCGACAGACCGACGAGGGGAGATGCAATTTTGGATTTGGTGCTCGGTAACGAGCCAGGACAGCTGTCCCATTTCGCGGTGGGAGAGCACTTTGGTGACAGTGATCATAACTTCCTCATATTTAGCATAGCCTTGGAGAGTGAAAGGAGCAATAACAAGGGAAAATATTTAATTGGGGAAAAGGAAATTATGACCCTAGCAGACAGGAGTTGGGAATATAGACTGAGAACAATTGTTCCACAGAAAGGGCACAGTAGGCATGTGGAGACTAATTAAAGAGCAGTATTTGCGAGTGATGCACAAATTTGTTCCACCGAGGCAGGTAAGAAGAGATAAGATTGAAGCGCCTTGGACGATGAGAACAGAGGAAGTTCTCGTCAAAAGGAAGAAGGCAGCTTACATAAGGTGGAGGAAGCAAGGATCTAGCACAGCTTTAGAGAATTACAGGCTTGCTAGAAAGGAGCTCATAAATGGACTGAGGAGAGTCAAGAGTGGCACGAAAAAGGCTTGGCAAGAAGGATTAGGGAGAACCCAAAGGCGTTTTACTCATACCTGAGGAATAAGAAAATGAACAGGGAGACGTTAGGGTCGATCAGGGATAGCGGAGGGAATTTGTGCGTGGAGTTTGAGTAGATAGAGGCAGCCCTAAATGAGTTTTTTGCTTCGGTTTTCACCAAGGAGAGGGATCTTGTTAAGAATGATAACTTAGAAGAGCTAAACGCAGTAATCCACAGCGCAATTAATACTTCTATTTGTGATTTATTTATGACATTTTGATAGGAAGTACATCTGTTTCGTCAGTCTTAGCAATGCTCAATCCAGCTACATGTTCAAGTATTACCTTGTTACTGATATGAATTCATTTTGCTTTAGAAATCTGATATGATCACTTGGTATTATTTGGTGAATTTCTGGATCTTCTTCCATGAAGATAATTTAAAAAAATGGTTAGTTTCTTGGCCATTTCCCTGTTCTCCATAATAAGCAATCCTCTCCCGATTACAAATTTCCACATTTGACCATGTTTTTATTTTGTTTCCTTTGAAATATAGATTATAGATTTCTGAAATCTTTGTGTTCCTGCTTGTTAGCATGCATGTTCTGTTTTTGATTTCGTTACCAGTTTCATGGCCTTTCTTTTCTGGATCGTTATTTTCTGAGAATTTTCAGGTTTCCTCAATAAGGATTCAGAAGAATGGAATTTTTCTGAAGTCACTTGCTATGATTAATATATTTTCTAATTTGTTATGTTTACCATCATTGAGTCACTTTCGCTTCCTTTGACGTTTGTATCTGAAATAAATAGATGTATTTTCCAGACTTTGCAATATTTCTGAAAATCTCTGGGTCCTGGCCTGATATATTTAGAAACACTGCAGAAGGATAGAGAAGAAATTGTTGGAGCTGGGTTTGGTTCTTTTCCATCATCTTTGGCCAATGGGTGAGGTCCCGGACGATTGGAGAACTGAGAATGCTGAGCCCATATTCAAGAAAGGCTACAAAGAAAATCTGGGAACTAAAGGCTGGTAAACCTAAAATCTAGTAGGTAAGTTACTCTAAAAGATTCTAATAGATAAAATATACGTGCATTTGGAATGACAGTGTGTGATTCGGAGAAAGATTATAATGGTGCTGGAAAATCAAAGCCAGCACTGTTTTGTGCATGGCAGAGCATGACTCACACATTTGTTGGACGTCTTTGAGGAAGTGACCAGAAACGTTGAGGAGGACAGGGTGGTATACGTAGTCTAGATGGATACCAGTAAGGCCTTCAATAAGGTTCCAACAACGTACCTTACGCTGGAAGGTTAGATCACGTGGAATTGAGTGGGGGCAGGCAAATTAGATACAAAATTGCCTTGATGATAGGAAGCAGAGTGTAATACTGGAAGAATGATTGTCAGACTGGAGGCCTGTGGCTATTGGAATGTCTCACGGATTGGTGCTGGGACCACTACATATTACATATATCTATGATTTAGATGAGAATGTACAGGCATGATTTGTAAGTTTGAAAATGACATTAAAATATGCAGCATCATGGAGAGTGAGGAAAGTTATCAGAAATTTCAGAAATTAGAGCAGTACTTTGATCAGCTGGGGAAGTGGGCTGAGAATTGGCAAATGGATTTTAATATAGATTAGTGTACGTTCTTGCATTTTAGAAAGTCAAATCAAGGATCGTGTTTCATGGTGAATGGTTGGGTCCTAAGAACTGTAGTGGAACAGAGGGACCTTTGAATTCAGGTGCATGGTACTTTGAAAGTTGATTCAGAGGTAGATAGGGCAGCAAAGAAAGCTTTTGCCACACTGGCCTTCATCAGTGTATATCACTGAGTATCGAAATTAGGGAGTTACGTTGAAGTTATAGGGGATGCTGGTGAGGCCACAGTGATAGCATAATGTTCATTTTTGGAAACGTTGATATAGGAAGGGTGTTATTAAACTGTAAAGAGTGCAGAATAAATTCACAAGGATATTGCAAATGATTCAATGGTCTGAGTTATAGGGAGAGGTTGGGCAAGCTAGGAGTTATTACTTTTGTGTGTATGAGACTGAGGGGGGATCTGTTAGAAGTGTAGAAGATCATGGGAAGGATGGACAGAGTGAATGCACTCAATCTTCATTTTTTTCCCGAGGTTTGGGCAATCACAGACTAGAGGCCGTCAGTTTAAGGTCAGAGAGGAAAGAATAAAAGGAAACCTAAGGAGCAACTGTCATACACACAGGGGCTGGTACTCATATAGATTGAGATGCCAGCGGAAGAGGTTGAAACGGGAACATTTACAACATTTAAAAGGCATTTCGACAAATACAGGGACAGGAAAGGATTAGAAGGATACGGGACAATGGCAGGGAAATGGAGGTAGCGTGAATGGACATTTGGATTGGAATGTACGAGTTTGGGACAAAGGGCCTGTATCCATGCAGTCGGAGTCTATGACTCTAACAACCATTGATTATTTCCCACTGTATGTTATATTGCACTTCCCCAATTCACTGGAACGAACTTGACCTTCTAGCCTCCAGTCTTCCATGAAGTTTCACCAGAATGTTCAATCACGGTATACAGACACCATGTAAAATGCACCTTATTAATGTCACTATTCCTTAAAAGCTGCTTCAGACCAAGGTTAATAATTCGACCTTCTGACCACAAAACATTAATTCCGAAATAACCTGCTCTCTAGTTTGCTTCACAACATACTCTTCAGCCCCCCTCATATACACTTACGGAACTTATTTTTCACAGCACGAGCAGTCACTTAGTTAACACAGTTTAGATACAACTTGAGACCATTCAATAAGACTGCGGTATCCACAATACTTGCCTATTTAATTTCCAGAGCATATGATGCTCAGATTTTCTGGTACTATTTTGGTTTCGATATATAACACACCAATATTTGCTTCTCGTTGCTATCTGCAAGCTCTACCTAAACTGATTCTGTGGAATCTGAGGGAATGGTTTGTGTCGTTATTAGTGATAGACCTGAACAAGACATTCAGGGAGGCTCACGTCAATGCTGAGATGATCTGAAGAAATGTACCACATGACAGGACAAGCAACAATATGCTCCTCGCTCTGTCAGGATAAGAGTTACCATATACTCTCTGCTCCCTCACACGCACTGTACACCTGTTATGGCACCTACGCCTGAACAAGGTTCACACTCTATCTCCAAATAAGGCTCAGGCACTACCACTTTCACTATTGAATTCAGTAACGTTCTTCCTCAATTTCTCTGTCACCTACGCAATACCTCCCACACAAACAATACTATATGGACTCTAAACTGTCGACTGACTCATTCCAGACATCTCACAACTTCCCCACCTACAACAGCACTAACAGCTGGGTCACCCATTCCCACTCTCCATCCCGCCCTCCCTTTCTCCCATTCCAGGAGAAACAGCCTGGAATAGGACAGAAAGGGCAAAGCCGGGTAGTGGAGTGCCCGATATCCGTTCCCTCATCCCCTCCCCCTGCCATGTGGGGAGGACTCTGAACGAGCCAAAGAGGACCAGGACGCCTCATGTGGCGATTCTGAAATATCTATGTCCTACCGACTGATTACGGAGCAATGTTCAGTGAAAGACAATTCTCACTTTCAACCCACTGGCAGTTCTCACTGCAGTCCTTTCACCTCCAATAAAATGCAAAGATACCTCACTGCACAGACACACAGACACAACAATACACAGAGGTATTGCTAAACACCCCAATATACGAATACACACAATACTTACAAGGAGATAGGCATAGACACACGCATAAACATACAGAGACATAAAAATCACATACAAATAGACACAAACACAGATAGAAACACAGACTGAAACACAGACAGACAGATGTAGACACGCAAACTCACAGATGGCAAGCACTTGGACACACACACACACACGTACATATACACATACATACAGACACACAGAGGCATAGACACTAGTGTCATTAAGACACAAATCGATCCGTTTTTGATTTGAAAGTGGATCAAGGATTCTCGGGAGAAGGCTGAAGAATGAGGTCGAGGTACACTTTAGTGTTGTCTGCAAATTTACTAACCCATACACCTATGCGTCTAAGTCATTTATAAAAATGACAAACAGCAGTCGTCCCAAAACAGACCCTTGTGGCACACCACTCTTCATTGGACTCCAGGCTGAATATTTTCCATCAACCACCACTCTCTACCTTTTTTCAGAAAACTTGTTTCAAATCCAAACTGCTAAATCACCCTCAATCCCAAGCCTCTGCATTTTCTCCAACAGCCTAACATGTGGAACCTTATCAAAGGCTTTACTGAAGTCCATATATACCACGTCAACTGCCCTACTCTCATCTACATGCTTGGTCACCTTCTCAAAAACCTCATTGAGATTTGTGAGACACGACCTGCCTTTGATGAAACCATATTGACTATCTGAAAACAAATTGTTGATTGTGAGATGGTTATAAATCTTATCCCTTATAATGCTTTCCAAAAACGTTCCTACAACAGAAGTAAGGCTCACTGGTCTATAATTACTCGGGTCATCTCTACTGCCCTTCTGGAACAAGGGCACAACATTTGCAATCCTCCAGTCCTTGGGTACTAAACCTGTAGACAATGACAACTCAAATAACAAAGCCAAAAGGCTCTGCTATCTCCTCGCTAGCTTCCCAGAGAATCCTCGGATAAATCCCATCCGGTCCAAGGGACTTCTCTACTTTCACTCCTTCTAGAATTGATAATACCTGTTCGTAAATAAGCTCGATCCTTTCTAGTCTAAAATCTCGTACCTCAATCTTCTCCTCTACAATATTCTCCTTTTCCTGAATGAAAACCGTTGAGAAATATTCTTTTAGCAACTCTCCGATCTCCACAAGGTTCACACTCTACTTCCGGTTTCTGTCTTTGACTGACCCTATTCCTACCCTAATCATCCTTTTATTCCTCACATACCTCCAGAAAGTTTTATGGTTCTCCTTTATTCTAATTGCTAAAGACTGCTCGTGTCCTCTCTATTCTCTTCTTCACTCTGTCTTTAACTCTTTCCTAGCTGATCTGTAACTCTCCATCGCCTCATCTGAACCAGCTTGCCTAATCAACACATAAGCTTCCTCCTTCTTCTTAACAAAAGATGCAATTTCTATAGTAAACCATGTTCCCTAACCTTATCACTTCTTCCCTGTGTGGCAGAGACATACCTATCAAGGACACACAATAGCTGTTCCTGAAACCAGCTCCACATTTCCACTCTCTGCATTCCCTGCATTTTGCTACCCCATTCTATACATCCTAATTCTTGCCTAATCGGATTATAATGCCCTTACCCCATCTTGACCTGTGGCATGTACCTATCGCTTTCAATCGCTAAACTAAACATTGTAGCTCGGGTGCTCGTTGTTGTGATTCTGTTCGCCGAGCTGGGAATTTGTGTTGCACTATAAATGCCGAAAGAAACATCACAGAAGCACTTCACAGGAGGCTCCCAAGCACTGAGGATGTCACCTAGACAGGGGACGAAACGACTGCAACACAAATTCCCAGCTCAGCGATCAGAACAACAACTATGGTCACTCTCTCCAAAGTGTTCAACTACAACTAAATCAAAACTTAGCCTGGCTCATTACCAAGCACCAGATCCAATGTGGCCTCTCCTCTTGTCGGCCCTTCGACATACTGTGTCAGGAAATCCTCCTGTACACATTGGACAAAAACTGATCCATCCAACGTACTAGAGTTATAGCATTTCCAGTCAATGTTATGGAAGTTAATGTCCCCTATAATGACCACCCTATTCCTTTCACTCCTACCAGAATAATTTTGCTAATCCTCTTTTCCACCTCCCTGTAACTCTGCGAAGGCTATAAAAAGCTCCAAGCAGTGTGACATCTCCTCTCCTGTTTCTCAGCCCACACTACCTCAGTAGACGAGTCCTCAGCAAAAGATTTCAGAGCCAGCGTTATACTATCGTTGGCTAAAAAGACCACACTTCCTCCTCTTTTACCGCCCTGCCTATTCTTATTGAAAGATCTTGAACATCTCTCACCAAAGTTCCTATAATAGCTATGATGTCCCAATCCCATGTTCTGAAACATGCGCTGAGTAGAACAGCTTTCCCTGTAAAACCAATTGCACTGAAGTAAATGCATTTTAGTTCTTCAGAATTACAAAATACTCTGATTCTCTCATCTTTCTTTTCTAACTGGCATGTTCTCATCACATTCAGAGATTTCTCCGTACATTCTACCATTTACACTGCTACTTAGAGTACCTCCACTTGCCTTGTCTGTCAATATAAAGTCTGCTTTTATGGGGTGAGCAAATTTCCCTGCTAAGATATTGATGGCTTTCCCGTTTAGATGAGAACAATCCTTTTGGAACGGGCCGTTTCCATTCCAAAAGATATTCCAATCTCCCAACAATCTGAATCCGTCAACAACACTGCAGCTTTTCATGCCTTTGATTTTTCTCCTTTAACCTGTTTTCCTTTCCCCGCTTGGATTTGCCATTGAGAGCAAACCAGAAATGACTATTTTAAGGTTTTATTTTTAAGCCTCTACATCATCTCTTTAATTCACTCCGGACTATTTTAATCTATTCTCTAAAAGTGTCATTCATACCAATATATATACAATAATTTCTGGCTTCTAACTCACTCCTTTAACAATATGCTTGAGACTTTCTGAGACGTTCTTAATCCTAGTACCGGGAAACCAATAATGCATCCCAAATGTTCGCTCACTGCAACAGAATCTCCTGTGTATGCCCCTGACAGGAGAGACCCCTGTCGCAATAATTACACAAAATCTTCTCAAACGCTGCCTAACATTAGAATTTTTTCCAACAGTCTTATAACCGATGGCTCTTCCATTTTCCTCAGAGAGACTAACCCCCTCAACAGTTCCAAAAACTGGACATCTGTTTGATAGAGGAATAGCCACCGGAGATTTTTGAACTACCTTCTTACCTGTCCTGACAGTCACCTATCTATCTGACTGATTTTGCTGGATAATAACTTCCAGACACCTCCCTCTCTACATTATATATATGGCCTTCATACCATTATGACTATAAACAGAATTTTTCATGACATTAAAATAGAAAATATATCCGTATACATCAAATGTATAAAAAATAAATAAAATCAACCATTTGGAAAACCAGCTCAGCAAAAATATTCCTCTTCAATAAATTTCTCGAAGAAAAACGTCTTCTCCAGAGCTGAACGCGTGTAGGACTCTCCAGAATGAAGGCACATCGTCCTATTAAAAATAGTTTTGAAACAAAAAAGAACTTTTGCATTTAAAACAAAGAAGAAGACTTTTGAAACATATATAGACTTTTCTAGTTTGTTTTTGTAGACACCCCCCCCCCCCTCCGAAAAGCTTGTTAAACAATGTTTGTTTGAAAAAAAGATTTTTTTTGCTTGTTTTTTTTTGTTTGTTTTCGAATGTTAATAAAACAAAATGGAAAAATAATCATATATTAACAAATTATATGAACTACGTTAAATGGAAAAAAATATATAATTAATCTTTAACTATGCTTGCAATCCCAGGAGCGGCTGTAAGATCCATACTGCTCTAAGAACACTTTTTTTAATATAATTTAAAGAAGAGTTGATAAGGTGCTTCTCTTTTTTTTTATTAAATCCTGTGATTTGTTGAAGAAAAATGTTTCCTTTTCTGTTTATCTAATTTAAGACCAAGTTAAGCTTTCGAGAAAAAGTGGCATGAGATCTCAGAGCCATGTTATGCCATTTACTGAATGTGGGAGCTCAGTGACACTGCTGATCTGCGGATGTCCTTGTTCATGTACAGGATGTGTGTCCATCTGCAACTCTTGTTAGAGGGGATTATGGCTCTGGAGTTGCGAATGGACTTACCTTGGAGCACACACAAAGCGGAGGAGGTTGTAGATAGCACATTCAGTGAACTGATCACATCGCAGATTAGGATTGCTGAAGGAGAAAGGGAATGAGTGACCAAAAGGCAGAGAAAGAGCAGGAAGGCACTGCAGGTGTTCCCTGCGGTCACCTCCCTCCTTAGCAGGTACACTGTTTTGGATACTGTTGGGAGAGATGGCTCACCAGGAGCAGGCAACAGTAGCCAGGTTAAAAGCACCGTCATTGGCTTTGTTGTTGAGAAGAGCGGGAAAAAAGACTGGAAGGGTTAAGTCATACAGGACTCAATTGTAAAAGGAGTAGATAGGAATTTCTCTGGTCGAAACCAAGACTCCCGAATGGTATGTTACCGTGCAGCTGCAAGGGACAGGAATGCCTCGGATTGACTGCAGAACATTCGGAAGGGGAAGGGTGAACATCCAGTGTTCATGGTGCATGTAGGCACTACTGATATACGTATAAAATCAGGATGAGGTCCTACAAACAGAATTTAGGGAGTTAGGAGTCAAGTTAAGAAGTAGAACCTCAGAATTTGTAATCTCAGGATTGCTACCAATGCCACGTGCTAGTCAGAGTAGAAATGAAAGAATAGGCAAGATGACTGCGTTGCTTGAGAGATGGTGCAGGAGGGAGGACTTCTGATTTTGGGGACACTGGGACCGGTTATCTGGGAGGTGGGACTGTTACAAATTGGACAGTCTACACCTAGGCTGGAATGGAAACAATGTCCTTCGGGGTACTTTTGCTAATGCTGCTTCGGAGGGTTTAAACTAATGTGGTAGAGGGATGGGAACCAAATGAGGAGGTTCGTCGATATTAATGAAATAGCAACTGCAGCCTGTAAGGAAATAGATAATGAAGTCAGTGTGAGTAAGGGGAAGAGTCGGCAGGGAGTAGATGATGAACACAAAGGGACACGTTATCTGAGGTGCAATTGTTTTAATGCAAGAAGTGTAGTATGTGCAGATAAACACAGGGCTTGGATTAGTACCTGGGAGTTGATATTATTGCTACAACTTGGTTGAGGGAAGGGCATGATTGGCAAGTAAATATCCCAGGATATCAATGTTTCAGGCGGGATAATGAGGGGGGTAAAAGGGGTATATGAGTTGCATTACTGATCAAAGAGGATACCACAGCTGTGATGAAGGAGGTTACTATGGAGGACTCGAGCAGTGAGGCAATAAGGGTACAGCTCAGAAATAGGAAGGGTGCAGTAACAATGTTGGGGCTGGACGACAGGCCTCCCAACAGTGAGCGTGAGATGAAAGTACAAATATGTAAACAGATCATGGAAAGATGTGGGAGCAACATGGTGGTGGTGATAGGCAATTTTATTTTCGCAACATTGACTGGGATTCACTTAATATTAGAGGGCTGGATGGAGCAGAATTTGTAAGGAGCAGCCAGGAGGTTTTTTTGAGTAGTATGTAAACAGTCCAACTCAGGAAGGGGCCATTGTTGTCCTGGTGCTGGGGAATGAGCCTGGCCAGGTGGTTGAAGTTTCAGTTGGGGATTACTTTCGGACTATGGACCACAATACCATACGTTTTAGAATATGCAAGGACAAAGACAAGAGTGGTCCTAAAGGAAGAATGCTAAATTGAGGGAATGCCAACTATACCAAAATTCAGCAGAAGTTGGGGAATATAGATTGTTTGAAGGTAAATCCACATTTGATACGTGGGAAGCTTTTAAAGAGAGGTTGATTAGAGTTGAGGTCAGATATGCTTCTGTGGAAATGAGGGGTAGGAATGTCAAGATTAGGAAACCATGGATGTGAGGTGAAACTGTGAGACTAGCTTAGTGGAAAAAGGAAGTGTACATAAGGTCTAGGCAACTGAAGACAGACAAAGCTTGGGAAGAATATCGGGAATGTAGGACCAATCTGAAACATGAATTAAGAAGGCTAAAAGGGGTCATGAGATATATTTAGCAAATGCGATTATGGAAAATCCCAAAGACTTTTATTCATACATAAGAAGCAAGAGAGTAGCTAGACCAAGGGTTCGACAACTCAAGGACAAAGGAGGAAAGTTATGCGTGGAGTCAAAGAAAATGGGTGAGATTATTAATGAGCATTTTGTATCTTTATTCACCAAAGAGAAATGTTGAGATTAGGTATGGGTGCTTGATTACTCTAGGTCAAGTCGAAATAAGGAGAGAGGAAGTGTTGGTTATTCTAAAAGGCATTAAGGTCGCCAAGTTCCCAGGTCCAGATGGGATCTATCCCAGGTTGTTGAGGGAAGGGAGAGAGGAAACAAGTGGGACCATAACAGATATCTTTGCAGTATCTTTGAACACGGGTGAAATCCTGGAGTACTGGAAAATTGCTAATGGTGTTCCCTTGTTTAAGAATAGCAACCCTGACATTAGTGGCAGGGAAGCTACTGGAGAAAATACTGAGGAATAGGATGTATTCCCAGTTGGAAGAAAATGTGCTTATCAGTGATAGGCAACATAGTTTTGTGCAGGGAAAGTCATGTCTTGCCAACTTAACAGAATTCTTTGAGGAAGTGACAAAGTTGCTTGTTGAATGAAAGTCTTTAGATGTCATATACATGGACTTTACTAAGGCATTTGATAGGGTTCCCCATGGTATGCTGATTGAGAAAGTGAAGTCGCATAGGGTCCAGGCTATACTAGCTAGTTGGATAGAGAAGTGGCTGGGCCACAACTCACGGAGATTAGTGGAAGGGAGTTTCTGAAAATGGAGACCTGTGACCAGTGGTGTTCAACAGGGATCAGTGCTGGGACCACTGTTGTTTTCGATATAAAGAAGTGATCTGGACAAAGGTATAGATGGCCTGATTAGCAAGTTTGCACATGACACGAAGATTGGTGGAGTTGCAGATAGTGAAGGCGACTATAAGAGAATAATGAACAATATAGATGGATTGTAGAGTTGGCATAGAAATGGTAGATGAAATTCAATCCGGACAAATGTGAGGTGATGCAATTTGGAAGATCTAATTCAAGAGCGAAATATACAGCAAATTGGAAAGTGCTGGGATAAATTAATGTTCAGTGATCTCTGGGTGTTCAGATCCATTGTTCCCTGAAGATGGAACAATGTGGTCAAGAGGGCATATCGCATTCTTTCCTTCATTCAATGGGATATTGAGTACAAGCGTTGGCAGGTCATGTTATAGTTGTATAAGACTTTTTGTTCTCCACATTTGGAATACAGCCTACAGACCTGTTTGGCACATTTCAAAAAGGATGTGGATGCTATGGAGAGAGTGCAGAAGAGGTTCACTAGGTATGGTGGGCGCTCGCAATGAAGAGCTTTTGAGTAGATCAGTGTTATTTTCATTAGAAAGATGGAGGTCGAGCGGGGAACCTGATTGAGCTCTACAAAATCACGAGAGATATAGACAGGATGGAGAGTAAGATTTTTTCCCCAGAGTGGGGGACTCAATTACTAGGGGTCACGAGTTCAAAGTAAGAGCGGAAAAGTCTAGGGTAGATATGCGTGAAAATTCTTTTATGCCAAGGGTGATGAGTGTCTGGATCACGTTGCCAGCAGAGATGGTAGAGGCCGTCACGATAGCATTATTTAAGATGTATCTGGACAGATATATGAATGGGTAGGGAGCAAAGGGATACAGACTCTTAGAAGGTATGTGCCAGATTTAGGTAGAGGATCTGGATCGGTGCAGGCTTGGAAGGCCGAAGGGCCTGTTCCTGTGCTGTAATTTTGTTTGTTCTTTGATATCAGACAGCTTGGAATCTTTGTACATATTCTCAATCATATGGGAATTTCTCATTCTTTCATTTCACTCCAGTTGCAAAGGATCATATTTAACACATACATTCACAGGTATAAACCCAAAAACACAGACACAGATACACATGCATCCAAACATAGACCCATACACACATACACACACGCAATGCATTACTTTGTCGTAGAATATCAATAACATGATCAATAATTAGAATCATAACTGGAATTCAGGATAATGGAAGAATGAGAGAACTTGTCTTATTCTATTTGAAAAGACCATTATCTGAAGTTACTAAGGTAAACATCATACAACACCAGGTTATATTCCAACATGTGTATTTGGAAGCATTAGCTTTCAATGCGCTGCTCCTTCGTCATGTGATTGTAAGAAACAAAATTTATAGCAAAATATTAGACTGCCATGCAACTGAAATAAGTATATTGAACAAACCTGGATTTTTAAGTCTTTCAGCTTTTAGAATGTGTTGAAGTTTTCAGTTCATTAATATGTAAATCCCAGAACTTCATTTAAGCATCTTCTCATGATAATTTAAGGTTTTACAACCAAAGGTGACATCTCAGCTCAGACAATGCATTAAAGATGTAAGGTCAGAGTCTGTCTGTGTCCCAATCTTGAGTTAGACTGGTTCTATTTCCAACGTGGAATGTACAAAATATTTAATGCAATGACTGCCTGCTTTGGCTGCCTTTGAGAAAAACAGAACGTATCTGCAAATATGTGTCTGCAAATATAATGATATTAAACTGATGTGGTGGTTAATATAGCTTGTAGATTTTCCAATGCCTCCTGGCACTATTCTGTCCTTCTTTAGTAAATCTGTCAGTAGTGCCCCCATGCTGCTGAAATTTGGAACAAACTTCCTGTCGAATCTGCTCAGTCCCAAAAGTTGAAGCACCTATTTCTCCGTGCTCAAGGAAATTCCTCCATTGCTTTCGTCGACGCATTCTTTGGGATCATCCTTCCATGTTGGATGTTATGTCCCAAGAATGTCACAAATTGTGTATTTTTTAAAGTTTATTTCGAGTTTTGTTTTTAGGAATCACTCAAAGCATTTTGCCAGCTGTCACATGTGATCTTTCCACGAATAGCAAAAGATCACCACATCATCAGGTTATTTCTTAATCTGGCCACAAGTTTGTTCATGAGTCTTTGGAATGTGGCTGGTGTGCTCTTCATTCCAAAGGGAATGAATTGATACAGTCCATTTGGGTTTACAAATGCAGAAACTTCTTTCGCTTTCTCTATTAAAGATACCTGTTTGTAACAATGCAGTAAATCAACTTTGTGATATAACTGGCTTTTCCAACTTTCTCTGTACAGTCCTCCAAACTTTGTATTGGCTATGAGAACATTTTTGGTACGTCGTTGACCTTCCAATAGTCCAAAGAAAATTCTTGAGTTCCATCAGCTATGGGAACTAACAGGATCAGCGAACTCCACTCCACTCTGCCTCATTTCGATGATGTTTTCATTGAGTATCACATTCACTTCCTTCTGGACCTGTTTGGCTTTGAAAGGATTAAGCCAGTAAAGGTATTGCATTATTGGAACAGCATTCCCTACTTCCACCTCATGCACACTGGTATTAGTCCTCCCATTGTATTCTTGCATATGTCCACATAATGCTGCAACAAACCTTTTGACTGTGTTCTTTGCTCCTGAGATAGATAGCTAATTCTCCCAACCCATTCTTCAAGGACTTCTTCATTATTTAACGTATTTTCAGGCACATCAACTCCATTACGTCTGGATTTGATTTCTCATTCGACAGGGCAATAAATAACACCTGCTTCTCTAATTCACTGTCTCTATTATAGTAAGGTTTCAACATATTCAGATGACATGCCCAATGCAGCCTCTTTTCTGTCCAGCATCTTTATCAGATAGTTTGCCTGACTCAACTTTTTCTCAATTTGATAGGGACCGCTAAACCTGCCTTTGAAGGTATCTCCTACTACTGGCAACAAAACTAATACATCATCCCCTTGGGAAAACATCTGAACTTTATAGTTTCTATCTGCCAACTGTTTCATTCTATGCTGTGCCCTATTCAGGTGCTGTTTCGTTAACTCACCTACCCGATTTAATTGTTCCATCACCACTGTTATATAATCCAAGTGTGAGATCTCTGATTTTGATCCTATCAAATCTTTAGTTTCAAAGGCCCTCTCACTTCCTGTCCAAATATTAACTCAAAGCGGGTAAACTGAGTAGATTCATTTGGGACATCTCTCATGGCAATCTATACAAGTTCGATAGCTTGATCCCAATCATTCAGGGTAACCTGAGTGCATATTGTCTTCAGGGTCAATGCCACCTTTCCAAGGTCCCCTGGGATTTTAGATGGTATGGACTTGATTTAAAGTGCTGTAGATTAGAGTGGTGTTGGAAAAACACAGCAGTTCATGCACCATCCGAGGAGCAGGAAAATCGACGTTTCGGGCAAAAGCTCTTCATCGGGATTCCTGATGAAGGGCTTTTGCCTGAAACATCGATTTTCCTGCTCCTCGGATGCTGCCTGAACTGCTGTGCTTTATCAGCACCACTCTAATCTAGAATCTGGTTTCCAGCATCTGCAGTCCTTGTTTTTGCGTAGTTTAAAGTGTTATAAAGACTTCCTTCAAAATCTCAGCAATATAATGAGACCCTTGGCCTGATTGAATCTCTCCAGGTAGCCCATAAAGGGTAAAGAAAGCTACCAACTCCTCCACCATCCTTTTTGTCTTAATACTCTGTAATGGAATTGCCTCCGCAATCTAGCAGACATATGCATTAAGGTTAGCAAGTGCTGATTCCCACTTTTAGTGTTAGGGAGGTACCTCCACAATCAGTCATAACCAGTGTGAAAGATTCTTCAAATGCGGGAATTGGCAACAAAGCAACTGATTTTATTACTGCCTGTGGAATACCTACCATTAGGCATGCAAGACATGTGTGACAATATTCAACCACATTCTTGTGCATGCCAGGCCAATGGAAGTGCTTTGGTACATTTGCCTGAGTCCTCCTGAAACCTCGGTGACCTCCGTCTGGTAATTCATGCTCTACCCATTACACTTCCTGTCTTTTGCTACAGGCAACACAATCTGGTGCTCCTCTGCACTAACCTGCTGGGGTTTCTACTTTTGTTTTAGGCTTCTATCCTTAAGATAATAACACTCAGGAATATATTGTGATTCCTTTTCTGAGTTTGCCTCATAATATATATCTTTTCATCTTTCTGTTGCAAGTCTCTTAGCCTTTCTGGACTAAACACTTCTGTCTGACCCACTGCCTGTTAAGGGTTTTCCTGTACCATTACATCAAACAGGGTGTAAGCTAACTGAACCTCAACTTCTTCGTCTTACTGTTTAGTTTTCCTTCTTGCTGTAGCTTATCACTTTTTATTGTGACACAGTCTGGAAAACTTCCATGGCATTCTTCTTGTAACTCCTTTGTTCCCTGATCTTCCATTGGCGTCTCCACTACAAGGGGTGTCACTCCCACCTTGGATCCAGCTAAATAATTCCCACCATAAATTGTATTCCTGAAACTGAACTGCTGTCAATCACGCCTACAGTTATTTCCCCAGTCTTGATATGGCTCTCCAAGCTGATCTTACACAGGGGAATGCTAACTTTCTGTCTATCTATTCAACAAATTATTACCTTCTCGGGTAATATGTTGGAAAGCGTTAAAATACTTTCATCTCTTACTATCAGAGACTTACCAGATCCCATACCTCATGAAATAATAACTTATTTTCATTCTCTTCCTGTTCACTCTGAGTAAACTTTTCCCATAGAGATAAAGTCTTCACAGAGATCAGCAACTGACTCAATATCCCACCCCTGTCAAGGCTGTGTACTCTCCTGCTGCTCCTCGGCTTTTCTTTGGGCCTCCTTTACTACTTTCCCTAATACTATTGGATTAGCCTTTTTTCCCACATCTTTTCCCATAATGTCATTCTTCCATGACCAGCACTGTGACGTTACGTGTCCCATCTTACCACTGTGAAAACACCTGAGGCCTTTTATTTTCTTGTAATTCTTTTCATCACCAAAGGAGAACTATTCCCAGTGGGCTCGACTCTTTGTTTTATAGTGAAGGATCTCCCCTGCTTCCAATTTCTATCCCTTACAGGGATGAAATTCGTGTCAGAAACTAAATTTCACGTCATGCATCAATGCATATTTCTCAGTCGTCTCTGCTGCCCTTCTCACTTCCGTTTCTGTTCATCACATAAGTTCTCTGGAAATGAGTTTATGAACCCCTCCGGCAGAATAAAGTCTCTTGACTTCATTTCCATCCTCTGAACTTGATTTTCCTGACGAATTTGCAACTACTGAAGTTCACACTCTCTCTCCCTTTCTCTTGCTCCTTCTTCTCTCTCTTTGCTCAGCGAAGAAGCTTCTCTCCTTTTTTGTCTCTCTCTTTTCAGTCTTTTACTCCCTCTCTTCTCAGTCTCTTTGTTTTCTCTCTCTCTCTTCTTTCTTCTCTCTTTTTACTCAGCTAATATCCTTCTCTCCCTTTCTTTTGTCTTCCCATTCCGTTTGGCTCATTCACAGTTTACGTTTTTCTAACTCTGCTGAACTTCTGTTTCTCTGCTATCCCTCAGTGTTTGACCAAGTCCATTTCAATTTCCTTATGTCCTTGCTTAAAACCAATTGTAATATGTTTGCTAATTCCAAAATAATATCCTTCCCCTGTCTTTCTAACCTTCCTTGGCAAAGTTGGGAAGCATCTTCAAACCTCAGAACCTCTTTAGCAAAATTAAGAGCCATTTCCCTCTCTTTTAATTTAACCGACCACATGTAATCCAAATGAAACAAATGATTTCACCTACGTTTTATTTAAAGGGTTATGACACTAAACACCAAGTGTGGAGCTTTGGTATCCCAATTTTGTTCAAACCTGTCCAAATCCCAGACGAGCCTTCAATCTGTTAAAATGCAGATGTCGAACCACTACTAAATAAAGCTAAACACACAGAAACGCTCGCCTCACCTGGTCATCTGTTCGAAATGTGAGGGACTAAAAGGGAACACCTAACTGCCACCATTTAAAGAAAAGTAACAATTTTCTTTCTGAACAAAACTAATAAGAAACTGAACATTGCTTCCCTTAACTAAGCACAACCCTATTAACATGCTGTTCTGATAACACACATTATATTAACTTAATCGGATGTCTACACAGTCTCAACCTTCTCTGCTGTAATCAATCTTCTACCCATTGATTTCACTGGCTCGTCTTAATCCGTTTCACTAAGCGAAAGTGAGAACTGCAGATGCTGGAGATTAGAGTCAAGAGTGTTGTGATGATGAAGGGCTTTTGCCCGAAATGTTGATTCTGCTGCTTCTTGGATGCTACCTGATCTGCTTGTGCTTTTCCAGCACCACACTTTCGACTTATTTCTTTTTACTCCAAATATGTTTTACAGCAAAAGATATCTTTTTGATTGACTGCTCTCTGATTTCTTTGAGAGCAATATTTTAGATAGGCAGTTAGCTCTTCGACTCTACAGCAGTTGCTCTGTTGTTCAGTGGCAGTTGCTCTAGCCAATTCTTAAAATGCCCACTCTTTTTTATACCCCCAACATTGTTCCCTGTCACTGGTCTGATGTCATCAAAACAATAAATTCAAACTCGATTGGGTTTTAATATCCCGGGCATGGCATAAACTAATTGGTTATATTTGAATTGTTGTCAAAACAGCAACCAAAATTCAAGTATCCATTTAACTGCCAATTGTTGCATGTATCCATTTTGTAACAGCTCGTCTCCCAGCCCTTCCATTTGGGCAGTTGAGCCTCCATTCTGAGTTTACTTCATTATTCAGAAAACAATGATCATTTTAAATTGGATATACGTGTTTTGGCTTCGTAACAAATACCATTTAATAACACAAGACATTAACGAAGATTAATATTCGAAGTGCATATTGAATTATTGTCATACTTAAATTATTTGCAATTAGCTAATGCTCATACATTTCAGTGAGAAATTAAATTGGTTAAGAACGCTTTGTTAAATTCATAAGAACGCTAAATCTTTTTGATTGTTGAAATGTTTGCTCACTGTGAATATGTAATGGTTGAGAGGCAAACAAACTTTCGAAATGTTAGAGGGAGAATGTATTCATTTGAATACTGACGTTTAATATTTAATTGTGATCGTACAAAAATGTGGCAAATATTCTCTGTTCAATATAAAATAACATGTAGTTTTCTTTTATTTTGTATCATAAAGTGTTGTAATGAGTTTATATTTTAGTTCCAAACATATAGTAACAATGTAGTTCTTCTCAGAGATAATGCAAGCTTTGTGATGTGAAATAGTCGGAGTTCACATGGTAATGATGTCTACAATTTACAAAACACAGTAGATATTTTATTATTGTTCATACCGGGAAACTCATCACTTGGAATCACGACCTACATAATAAATAGATTCAGGCATAGTGCTACTGGAACTCACGGCTGCCTGTAATACTGAGTGACACACTTGCCTGCTCATCAACCTGTCCAGAGACATTACAACCTAGGTCAGGGCAGTTATTCAAATATACATTCACAAGAAATCATTCGCAGTTCACCCTGGGCAGGTGAAAACTAACCAACAGCCTATCGCTAGTCTTAGTGTAGACACACATGCTGTCCAAATTAGGTGCCAACGACTGACTAGCAAACAGGTCTTATAAATTCATCTTCAGTCTCAGCCTGCTCCAGGGAGCAGATGGATGGGCATGTCTTGCCAGAACACACCACACAAGCGACTTTACAGCATCTGGCCTGCCTCCTAGATTCGAGATATTTGCACCTGCACCAGACCCAGGATGAAGAAATTCACAATTTGACTGTCTCCTGTAGCACACTGTGTCTCTAAAGCCATAAGCAGTATATGTCACCTTCACACTCATCAGTGTCAAAATAAAATTGAACTTCCGTGTAGATGGCCAGAGATTAATACAAGGGTCACCCAACCTGCTTTTGAGTGGGCTTCGATCGAGATCAGTCCTGTAGAGTGCTTCTGAGGGAAACAGCAGCAAATGCCAAGCCGAGAACCACTTTAATAACTGAACTGTGTGGATTTTGTCTGATGTATGTCACCATACCCACATTGCACTGACACTTAGTTGAATGTAACAATTGGCACCATAAGTGTAAGTCTCGATCTAACGCCACTCCCCAGCTTTCTCAATTCACTCTCTCCCCCATACACCAATTGATGAGAATACACTACCTGGGAGAAACAGTTTGTGCTTCATCTCAGGTGGTCCACTCCATAATGGGCTGTTCAACCCACTTGCAGAATGCTTTCTATTTCAGGGCTACATGTGGTGGTGACTTCCTGAGCCAGTATGATTCCCAATATCCTGGAGATCATGGAATGGAAAACATAGGAAGGCGCTAACTATTTTCTGTGAGAAACTCCACATGATGAGAGGCAGGTTTGATCTACCAGAAGGGGAGTGATTATTGTTCACAAAGAGTCAGCACAAGCCGGTACCCTGCACACTCCAGCAGCATCGCTGAGAACACATGCCCTTGTGGAGAGACTTAATCAACGCTGCCCATTACTTATTACTTATTCCCCCTGCACACTGAGTGGGGAATTAATCAGCAGAAACTCATGGTATGTGGAGGTGATCGCTCAGTTCGGGAAAGTGGCATTTGATGCATCAATTTTTTTAAAAAAGATGATTCAACAAACATTGCTTCTTACAGTCTTAGATTTACAGTTTTGATTCGTAGATTTGGAAGCCTGATAACAAACAGTGAATAGTTATAGAAATCCGAAGTATAAATGAGCTACAGACTGTTCCTGGTGTTATATTCAAGGCTGTATGTCCTTTACCTTGGTGCTAGGATTATTACATGTCAGACAGATGTGATAAGAGAACAGATTGACACGTGAAATTGTGACTTGTTTTGACATCAGAGATGTGGTTGAAGGAGGTCAAGATTGGCAACTCTATATTCTGTAGCATAAGAACTATAGGCAGGAGATGCTGTTGTTTTATTAATTAAGGGATCAATTACTGCTGTTCAGAAGGACAATATCTTGGACAGGCCTTCAACTGAGGTTTCGAGGATCGCGATGAGAATAAAAAGATGACAGATAATTGCTAGGGTCTTATTAAAGATCACCAGTAAGAAAAAATACATAAGCCAATGTGTAACCAATCGCTGTAGTGTATGAAAACAATAAGAGGGTAATTATATTTATGATTTTCAATATGCAACATTTATTGGGGCAGTCACGTGCTTTTAAGAGGGGATAAATATTTTGACATTTATTGCTGAGAGCTGCTTGTATCAGCATGTGGAATATGCAACAAGGGATGGTTTAGTTATGGACCCAACCTAATCTAGTCCCACTAGCCAGCACCTGGCCCATATCCCTCCAAATCCTTCCTAATCATATATACATCCAGATGCCTTTTAAATGGTGGAATTCTAATTCTGGGTAAAGCTATAGTCGAACAGCGTGGAGTGGGGAGGGGTGTTCATGCTCAAAATGGATTTCATGAGGGTATGGGCCCAATATTTTACAATCTAAGATCCAATGAAGGAAAATGAGCCCGCAGAACCTTCAACATCTGCAAATACTCAGAGCTGAATAACAAAGTAAAGAGAAGCTTAAAGCAGCTAAAAAGTGAGCAGATCAATGGAGTCCCTAAAAGAATGTGGAAAGTGTAAGACTGAACTTAAGGAAATCAGTAGAAAAGCCAAAATGGGATGTGATAAAACATCAGTCGGTGTTCTATCGCTATACTGGGGAAGAGGCTAACTCGGCAAAGAATGGGGGGTACTCGGGATGAAGGAGGCAGCCTGTGCGTGGATCCAGAGAATATGTTAAATACCTCATTCATATCAGTCTTCAGTTTAGACAGTGACTTATTGGAATCGGGAAGAGTAGCAGAATAAAGAGTGGACACATCCCCAGATCTGGATGACCTGTATCTTAAGTGATATGGGAGCAGAAGGAGGAAATTACAAGTTTTGGCCATCTTTTCTTACTGTGCTTTTGCCACAGAGGATGTGCGATAGAACAGGGTGCAATCAAATGTAGGTTCAACAAGGTGTGCTAGAAATAAACGAGAAAATTAAAACCACCGAGTCTCATATCAGTGAGAGGGAAAAAAATGTAGAAGGTTCTGAAAGCTATTGAGCCTGGATCATTAAGTCTCTTCAAGCGTGAGAGACATATTTTTAATCGGTCAATGAAACAAAGGTTACCAGGAAAGTGAAGTTGAGGATTATCAGAACAAACATCATTGAACTGAAAGGCAGACCATACTCGGTGAACTACTGGGCCTACTGTTGTTGCCATTCCTTACGGTATTCAGTCTGCTACTATCCCTGTGTTCGCAAGAAAATCAACCTCTCTTGAGACACAGTTCAGATTGCAACTGACTAATTCAAGGAATTTATAAATGCTACACCGATAGCCAGAAATATGTTTGAAACAGGAATCCAATCTTTTTATTATAACTCTCATTCTTTGAAACACGAGGCAACACAGATCTAGTTTGTCATGGCCCTCTTTGATAGAGTGTTCCTTGGAAGAAGTCAGGTGAACCTTGCTTGCCATCTCTCTGTGGCAGTAATATATTTCCTGAGATAAAGAAGCAACATTGCAAATAGTCCTTCATGTACAATCTGGCCAAGCTCCTATTCAACTGAAGCAAGATGTTACTCCTCCAGTGCTGAAATCCTCTAACAATAAAGGTTCCCATTCCACTGACATTCTAAGTAGCTTGCTGCACCTGTATATTAGATGTCGGCAGGTTATAAACAAGGACACTTAGGTTTTATTTTAAACGGTACTTTCCAACATTGTAAGATTTAAGAATTATACTGCACATCAATTTCGCCAAAAACGTAGATAACTTTCTGTTTCCACATGATGATATTTGCACTGATTTTGCCCATGTGGACGCCGATTCAATCTTCATATTCTTTACATCTTCCTCACTGCACGCATTCCCACACAAGAATTACGTTTAAGTCCTACATTCTGTTTACTGAATATTCACTAATAATTAATCGATTGGGTGGATTGGCTAAAATTGTTTGGAGGCCCATTGTGCATTCACAGGCTCTTCAAATGCACATCATTACCTCCAGCCAATATCCTGCCTTTCCTCTGTATCCTCTCTGACTCATCCTGAACACAATCTACTTATTTTACTTTTTTCTGTGAAAAGCAATCTAACTGTCTTTGTTGAAGAATAATCTCCTCTGAGTAAATATTCTCAACCGAAGAAAAGGCAATGAATGAAGTACATCACCTCGGCATTCAAATTGACCCTCAGCAGCCTTCTATCATCAAGATTGATTTGACACGCTTCAGGTTATCCACTCGACATCCGTCTGGTTCCCTGTTTTGGTTGGTATTGTTTAGTTTTTTAATTACACCTTAATACCTGAGAAAGAAACCCTTTTGCAAAGGAAAGGTTGTGACAGATTTTGACCAAAGGCCGGTAAACGGAATTATGTAACAAATGTCCTTAAATTGTGGAACAGGCGCAAAGGGTTCAACAACTTTGTCCTGTTCCTATGGTTTTTTTGTTCCATGTTGCAATGGCATGGTGACCATGCAGCCAATTACAATTTCATTTCAACAGATAAATATTTAATTAAATTATATGGAGTCCCGGATTGTAACATAATAAATTCGTATTGCTAAAAAAACGTAGGAACATAACCAGGAAATGTTATGCTGTCCATATACAAGGAAGGTTGCATTTGCTGTCCACCTTGGTTGCCATCACATCCACAACATTCACTGCCTCCACCATCGACTTTCAATGTATGCAATGTATACTTTCAATGTATCCAACAAGATACATCGTAGCTATTTACCACCGTTCATTCGACAGCACCTTCCAATCCATGACCATCTGCATTGTCAAGGGCAACAAATCCATGGAAATACCACCCCCTGCCAGTTACACATAAAGTCAATGACTGTCCTGACATGGAAATATATCTCTATTCCATGGGTTTCACTTGATGAATATCCTGGCTTTCTTTCCCTCACATTATTGTGGGTGTCCCTGCGCCAAACAGACTGCAAATGTTCAAGTAGGCAGTGCACCGCCACCTTGTCCAGAACAACAGCATATGGGTAATAAATGATGGCCCAGCCAGCAATATCTGATACCTATCACTGAACAATACACTAATGTTAAACAACTTGCAATCTGGGTTTCACTTTCGGAATAAATTTTGGTCTATACTCTTGACTTTCAGGAAATGGATACGTGATTTGTTTGAAATATAAAAGATTTTGAATTGCAAGGGCTTGATTGGGCAGATGCTGAAAATTTATTTCTGTGGGTCAGGGAGTCCAAAACATGATAACAGAGTCTTGGGATATTGGGCAATTTATTTGCGCCTGAGAGGATGTGAAATAATTTCAATCAAAGGGTATGAGTGTTTAGCAGTCACCATCTTAGGAATTGTGGATGAACTGTGAATGAAAACAGTGAAAAAATCACAGAGATATGGAGCAGCTCAGGGTTAGAGGAGGTTACAGAAATAGGGAGGTAAAAGTGCCGGAGAATGTTACAGATAAAGGGAAGCTGTAACAGGACAGAGAGACTGCCTGGATAGTGATGGGTTTATGGGTTGGATGTTAGAGAAGGCTGTAGGTGCTGGAAGAGTTTACAAATATAGGGAGGACTGGAGGAGCTTGAGGTGTTTATAGCGATAGTGAGGTATGT
Organism: Chiloscyllium plagiosum; assembly: GCF_037043375.1. NCBI lineage: Eukaryota > Metazoa > Chordata > Chondrichthyes > Orectolobiformes > Hemiscylliidae > Chiloscyllium > Chiloscyllium plagiosum. The sequence goes on from NW_028270147.1 coordinate 115,826,524, forward strand.
CATTTCGAGAGTGGGTTCCAGTCCTGTGGGGCGACGTACGTGCTGGAAGAATCCTCAGTGACAGGAAGAGGGGAAGATGCTGGAGATCAGTTGGGGTGGAGGGGTGGAAATGTTACAGAGATAGGGAGGTCTGTAGTGACTGAAGATATAACAGAGATAGGGAGCGTTGTTGGGGCTGGACGAGATTCCAGAGATAGGGAGAGTTGTAGGGGGCTGGAGGATGTTACAGAGATTGGAAAATGTGTAGGGTCTAGCATAGGTTACAGGGATTGGGAGGTCCGTAGAGTTGGTAGGAGCGTACCGAGATAGGCAGGTGTGTTTTGGATGGAGTGACACTTTAGCCATCAGAGATGTGGTTGAAGGAAATCAGAATTGACAACTTAATATTCTGTAGTACAGGAACTATAGACTGGACATGATTTGGTTTTATTAATTAAGGAGTCAATTACTGCAGTAAAGAGGGACGATATTGTGGAAGGCCCTTCAATTGAGACTGCCTGGATAGAGACTGGAATAAAACGATGACAGATACATTGCTCGGGTCATATTAAGACTCCCAGTTAGAAGAAAGTACAGGAGCTATTGTGTAACCAATCACTGTCGTGTATAAAACAATAAGAGGGTAATTCTATTTATGCTGTTCAATGTCCAACATTTATTGGAGTAGTCAAGTGCTTTTACGAGGCGACACATATGTTGAAATTTATGGCTGAGAGCTTCTCATATCAACATGTAGAAGATATAACAAGGGATAGTGCATTGCTGGGCCTTATTGTGGAGAATGAAGCCAGTCATATGTTCAAGGCTGAATTGCGAGAGAAGGTGAGGACCAATGAGCATAACATCATTTATTTTAAGTTCCTTAAGGAAAAGGGGAAAAAAGTCTTCAAAATATTACGTTTTTGGATTGGGGAGACAGAGTTTATTAGAAAACAGGATCTGGCAAATTAGTCTGGGGACATTTACTTCTGGGTAAAGCTGTCGTCGAATAGCGTGGAGTGGGGAGGAGCGCACAAGATCAAAGTGGAATTGATGAAAGTATGGGCCCAATATGTTACAATCTAAGATCAAGTTTGGGAAAACCAGCCTAGAGACATTCTGAAGTCTACAAATATTCAGAGATGAATAACAAAGTAAAGAGTAGCTTAAAGCAGCTACAAAGTGAGCAGATCAATGGAATCCCTATATGTATGTAGAAAGTGTAGCGGTGAAGTTAAGGAAATCAGTAGAAGAGAATAAAGGAGGTGTGATAAAACATTAGCGGGTATGATTAGTAAGAAGCCCAAGATATTCTATCCACATATCGGGGGAAGAGGATAACAAAGGAAAGAATGGGGAATATGAGGGATCAAGGATGTAGCCTGTGCACACAGCAAGAAATTACGTGAAACAGGTATTTCATATCCGTCTTCACTTGAGCGAAGGTGTTCCAGGATTAAGGGAGAGTGACTGTGTGACCCTTTAACAGATTGATAGCGACCGGCAGGAAGAACTGAAAGTTTTGGCAGAGTAAAGACTGGACAAATCCCCAGATCTGTGAGCTTTATCTTAAACTGATATGAAAGAAGAGGGAGGCTTTGGGCTTCATTTATTTATTGTGCTTTTGAACAGAGTGGAGGTGCGATGTTCGTTTCAACAAACTGCGCTAGAAATAAACAACAGAATTAAAGACTACCAAGTATCATATCAGTGAGGGAAAGAATTGCAGAAGATTTAGAAAATATCTTCAAGGCTGAGAGATATATTTTTTTATTTAGTCAGTGAATCATAGGTGACGGCGAAAATGCAGGAAAGTGGATTTGAGAACTATCAGAACAAACATCATTGAACAGAAAGGCAGAATATACTCGGTGAGCTGCTGGGCATATTGCTGTCCCTATGCCTTATGGTATCCAGTCTGCTACTATTCCTGTGTTTGTGAGAACAACAATCTGTCTCCCATTGGAGTGAGACACAGTTCGGAATACAACTGAATTTAGAAATGGGACATGAATAGCCAGAAATTATTTAGAAGCGGGAATCTAATCAGTATTCTGTAACTTCCAATGAAAATAATTTTCATTCCTTGAAACACCGGAGAATACAGGCCAAGTCTCTCATGGACCTCTTCGATAGCATTGTCCTTGGTAGAAGCCTATTGAACCTCCCTTTTCCTCTCTCTATGGCAATAAAATATTTACTGAGAGAAAGAACCAAAACTGCACAGAGTCCTCCAGGTGCAGTCTGGCCAAGCTCCAATTCAACTGAAGCAAGATGTCTCTCCTCTTGTGCTTACTTCCTCTGACAATAAAGGTTCTCATTCCACTGTCTTTCCAAATGGCCTGCTGCACCTGTAAGTTAGACGTCAGCAGCGTATGGACAAGGACACTTTGGGTTTTATTTATATCTGTATTTTTCAACGTTTTACAATTTATGAAATACAATGTCTATTAGTTTCTACAATAAAGTGGATAACTTCACGTGTCTGCATCATATGTCAGTTACAATGACATTGCCCATGTGGAGGCCCGTTCAATTTTCATAAATATTTACATCTTCCTCACAGCACACATTCCCACACAAAAAATAACTGAAAATTCTTCACTCTGTTTCCTGCATTTTCATGAATACATAATCCATCCGAGTACATTCATAATTATAGTTTTGTTCGAGTGAAGGAGGCCCATAGTGTTCTCACTGTCCCTTCAAATAAGCATTATTACCTCCACCCAATTTCATACTTTTACTATGCAACCTCCTTGACGCATGCCAAACACAATCTATTTCTTACTTTGAAAAGCTGAAGAACTGTCTTTTCTGAAGAAACTATTCACAACAGAAGCAAAGGCAATGAGTGAAGGACATTACCCATCATTCAAATTGTCTCTCACCAGCCTTCTGTAGTCAACACTGAGTTGACACGTTTCTGGTTATCCACTCAACACCCATCTTATTCCCTGTTTTGGTTGGTATTGTTTCGTTCTTTGTTTACACCTCAATACCTGAGATATAACCTCTTTTGCGAAGGAAGGGTCGTGACAGATTTGGGCCAAAGGCAAAAGGAGTTATGTAACAAATCAGTTGTAATCTCCTTCAATTGTGGAACAGGCGCAAGGCGCTCAACAACCTCATCCTGTCCTGATCGTATTGTGTTCCACATTGCAATGGCACGGTGATCATGCATCCAATTACAAACTCATTTCATCAGATAATTGTTCAATTAAATTACATTGAGTCACTGATTGTAACAAATTGAAGTCGTATTGCCAAAAAGTAGCTAAAACCATTTCTAGAACAGCTATGCTGCCCATGTATAAGAAAGGGTATATGTGTAGTCGAGCTTGATTGCCACGACATCACAACATTCACTACTTCCACGATCAACTCTCAATGGAGGCAGTGTGTTCCAGCTACAAGATACATTGCAGACATTTATCAAAGTCCATTCGACAGCACCTTTCAAGCCTTGATCATCTGAAGTAGCAAGGGCAATAGATCTACGGAAACACTAACCCTGCAAGTTGCACATAAAGTCAATGACCATCTTGACTGGGAAATATATCTCAATCTCGCGGGTGTCACTTGATGAATATCCTGCCTTCATTCTCTAATATTATTGTGGGTGACCCTGCTGCATGGGCAGCACACAACCACCTTGTCCAGAACAACAGTGTATGGGCAATAAATGATGGCCCACCCAGCAATGTCTGATACCTATCAATGAATAATACACAAATGTTTCACTGTTTGGCATCTGAGTGTCCCTTGCTGCATTTGTGAATAGATTTAATCGATATTCTTGAGTCTCGGGAAATGCAGAAGTGATTTGTTTGAGGTGCAACAGCTTCTGAGTGGAACGAGCTTTATAGGGCCGATGCTGAGAAACTATTTCTATGGGTCTGTGAATCCAAAACATGATGACAGGATCTCAGGATAAGGGGTAACTTAACTGGTACTAAGATGATGTAAAATTATATCCCTCCATGGGACTCAGAGTATTTAGTATTCGCCATCTCAAAGTTTGTGGATGCGTGTCAATGAATACAGTGAAAAGTTCACAGAGATATGGAGGAGTTTCGGGTTAGATAAAGTTACAGTGATATGGAGGTATAGGTTCAGGAGTGTGTTACAGATGTGCGGAAGCTACAATAGAACAGAGAGATTACCGAGATACGGACGGGTATATGTGCGAGAAGACTTTACAAAATTAGAGAAGGCTGTAGGGGCTGTAAGTTTTTCCAAAGGCAAGGAGGAATGGAGGAGCTTGTGAAGTTTATAGCGAGAGGGTAGTATATAATTGCTAGAGTGGGTCCAGAGATATGGAAGGATATACTTGATGAATGAAGCCACAGTGATAGGAAGGACTGAAGATACTGCAGGAGATTACAGAGATCAGTAGGGATGGAGGGCTGGAAGATGTGTGTGTTGGTGAAGGTTATGCACATAAGAATAGGTTTAGATGTTGGACGATGGCAGCTTTATAAGGAAGTGTGGAGAAGCTGGAGAAGGTGACAGAGGTCAGGAAGACCATCGATGATGAATGAAGTTCACAGAGATGGGGAGGGATAGAGCGGTTGGAGGAGTTTACGTAGATAGAGAAGAATGAAGTGGGTGGAGGAGATACAGAGATGAAGAGGGCTGTTGTGACTGGGTATGGTTACTGAAATGGGAAAGATGTAAGTGTTTACAGAACATAGAACAATACAGCGCAGTACATGCCCTTTTGCCCTCTATGTTGCACTGACCTGTGATCTAATCTAAGCCAATCCCCTGACACTGCCCCACCATGTTCTTATCTAAGAATTGTATAATGCCTCTAACGTGGTTGAGTTAATACAATGGCAGGCGAGGCATTCCATGCTCTTACCACTCTCTGAGTAATGAAACTGCCTCTGACATCAGTCTTAAACCTGTCACCCCTCAATTTGTAGCTATGCCCCATTCGTACAAGCTGATGTCATCATCTGAGGAAAAAGGCTTTAACTGTCTACCCTATCTAATCTTCTGATGATCTTGTATGTCTCTATCAAATCCCCGCTTGGCCTTCTTCTCTCCAGTAGGAACAGACCCAAGTTTCTCAGCATTTCCTCATTAGACCTTCCCTCCAGACTAGGCAACATCCTGGTAAATCTCCACTGCACCTTTTCCAATGCTTCCACACTCTTCCTCTAATGGGGTGACCAGAACTGCACACAATATTCCAAGTGTGGCCACACTAGCATTTTGCATAGTTGCAGCAGGACATTACGGCTCCAGAAGTCAATACCTCTACCAATAAAACCTAACACACTGTATGACTTCTTAACAGCACTATCAACCTGGGTAGCAACTTTCAGGGATCTATGTACATGGAAACCAAGATCGATCTGCACATCCACATTACCAAGAATCTTTCCATTGACCAAGTATTCTGCCTTCCTGGTATTCTTCCCAAAAGGAATCACTTCATATTTAGCTGCATTGAAACTCCATTTGACCACTCCATTTGCAGTCCAATTCTGCAGTTTATCCAAGTGCCCCTTCAACCCGCAAAATATTTCCACACTGTTCACTACTCCTCCGACTTTAGTGTCATCTGTAGACTTACTAACCCATCCATCTATGCCTGCATCTAAGTAATTTATAAAAATGACACGCAGTCGTGGTCCCAAAACAGATCCTTGTGGCGCACCATAGTAACCGGACTCCGGGCTGAATATTTTCCATCAATCACTACTCGCTGCCTTTTACAGAAAGCCAGTTTCAAATCCACACTGCTAAATCACCCTCAATCCCATGCCTCTGTATTTTCTACAAAAGCCTACCATGTGGAACCTTATCAAATGCTTTACTGAGGTCCATGTACACCACGTCAACTGCCTTACCCTCTTACACATACTTGGTCACCTTCTCAAAAACCTCAATGAAGTTTGAGAGACATGACCATGTTGACTTTTTGCAATCAAATTGTTGCTTGCTAGATGATTATAAATCTTATCTCTTATAATCATTTCCAAAATATTTCCGACACACGCATAAGGCCAACTGGTCTGTAATTGCCTGGGCCATCTGTACTGCCCTTCTTGAACAAGGGCAAACATTTGTAATCCTCTAGTCCTCTGGTACTAAACCTGTAGACAATGAAGACTCAAATATCAAAGTCAGAGGCTCCAACAACTCCTCCCTAGCACCCTAGCACCCTAGCACCCCAGATAATGTTTGAATTAATCTCTTTCGTTTTAGGGAACGTTTTTATTTTCTCTCCTTCTCGATTTGATAACACCTCTTCCTTCCAAACCTCGAAACTTTCTCGTCAAATATCTCGCATCTCATCCTTCTCTATAATATACTTCTTTCCCTGAGCGAAAACCAATGCGAAATGTTCGTTTAGCACCTCTCCGATCTCCACAGAATCCACACTCAACTTCCCACTTCTGTCTTTGACTGGCTCTATTCCTACTTTAGTCATCCTTGTCTTCCTAATGTACATATAAAAGGCTTTAGGACTCTCCTTTATTCGACCTGCTAAAGACTACTCACGTCTTCTGTTCGCTCTTCTTATCTCTCTCTTTAAATCCTTTCTAGTTAATCTGTAACTCTCCATCGTCTCATCGTCACATAAGCCTCCTTCTTCTTCTTAACAATAGATATAACTATTGTATTAAATCATGGTTCCCTTACATTATCATTTCCTCCCTGCTTGATAGGGGCATGCTATTTAAGGACACGCGATGTCTGTTCTTTAAACCAGCTTCACATCTCGATTATCTCCATCCCCTGCATTTTGCTACCCCATTCTATGCATCATAAGTCCTACCTAATCGTGTTATAATAGCCCTTCCCCCATTGATAACTCTTGGCCTGTGGCATCTACCTATCGCTTTCCATCATTAAACTAAACGTGTTTATGGAAGTTATATACATAATAAACGGTAGAGGTACTGGAGAATGCCAGAATTATAGGGTGGTATGGAAATGCTGGAGGAAGTTACAGAGATCATGAGAGCCTAGTGGTTGGATGAGGTTTACAAAGGTCGGGAGCAGGGCGCGGCTGGACAAGGTTACAGCGACAGGATATATTTGAGAGCAGCTTAGAGAGATATGTAGGTTGTAGGGGCTGATGTAAGTCACAGATAAATGGAGATATGTAGATGATGGAGGAGGTTAGAGAGAAAGGGAGGGATGTAGAGTTTGGAGGTGGTGAGAGAGATAACGAGGGGTGCAAATTTTGGAGGTGTTTAGAGAGATAAGGAGGAATCTGACTTTGGAAGAGGTTGCAGCGTTAGGTAGAGGTGAAGGAATTGGAAAGTATTAGAGAGATGGAGAGTGGTGTTGGATTTGAAGGAGGTTAGAGAGGTCGGGAGTGGTGTAGGCATTGGAGGTGATTAGAGCGATAGGGAGGGAACTGGGTTTAGAGTAGGTTGCAGCAATAGGGAGGGGTGAAGGAGGTGGAGAGTATTGGAGAGATAGGGAGGTGTATAGTGTTAGGAGTAGGTCAGAGAGATAGGGAGGTGTAGGGTTTGGATTACGTTAGAGAGGTGAGGAGGGATATCGGATTGGGAGAAGGTTAGAGAGACAGGGATGTGTGTAGGATTTGGAGGATGTCAGAGACATAGGGAGGGGTGCAGAGTTTCGAGGAGGTTAGAAAGTTGGGAGGGATCTCTGTTTTGAGGAGGTAAGAGAGCGAGGGAGTGGAATAGAGTTTGGACGAGTTTAGAGAGATAAGGAAGGATTTGGGTTTGGAGGAGTTTGCAGAGATAGGGACTGTTATGGGGGCTGGAGTAGGTGAGAGATATAGGGAGGAGTGTAGGGTTTGGAGGAAGTTACAGAGATAGGGAGGTGTAGCATTTGGAGGAGTTTAGAGATGGAGATAGAGTAGAGTTTGGAGGAGGTTACATAGATAGGAGGGGTATGGGGCTGGAGTTGACTAGAGAGACTGGGAGGGGTGTAAGGTTTGGAGGTGTTTAGTGAGTTAGTGAGGGGTGTAAGGTTTGGAAGACGTTACAGATATAGGGAGGGGTATAGAGTTTGGAGGAAATTAAAGAGATAGGGAGGAGGAAGATTCTGCAAATATTTACAGTGATAGATTGGTTGATGAATGGACAGACAAGGGGCAGAGAGTAATTGAAGGAGTGGGACCTTGGAGTGTCCAATCACAAGAGCCAAAGAGTCAGTGTCACACACAGGAGAAGCCCTTCTGCTGACTGTAATAAAAATAAAACGCCCTGTAGACCTTACAAACTCCTCCTTCATAATGCCTTGGAGCATATGCCAGAATTGAGGGAGATGTCCGCCAGACTGCTCAAGCAACAATGTGGCATGACAAAACCTCATGGGGTCATATCAAAGCCTGACACGGAAACCTCCTGCTGACTCCCCTACCTCAGCCTCACGGTGTCAAATCAAACACTGACACGGAAAACTCCTGCTGACTCCATTTCCTTTGCCTCACGGTGTCAGAACAAATACTGATACGGAAACATCCTGCTGACACCCCTCCTCAGCTGATGGATCAGTGTCCCTCTACATTGAACAACACTTGGATGAATCACTGAGAGTGTGACAGAGCTGGAGAATGTATACGGGGTGGGCCATTTCAAAACCAACACCAAGAGGGTCTCATCAGCAGCATTGCTGATCGAGGTGGTCGTGTCCAAAAGGACATAACTGCCTCACTGCATCTGCACTGGGTCGGGGGGAGCGACTGACAGGTAGAAACATCCTTGACGTCACCCTCACCAACCTACTGGCTGGAGGCACATTGTTTAATGACCGTATTGGGAACGGTGACTACCGCACACAGTATTTCTGGAGACAAAGTTCCACTTTTACATTGTGAAGGCCCCCTGTGTATGTGTGACACCATCACTGTGCTAAACAGGGCAGATTTACAATAGATTTTGGAATTTTGTGCTGGCCTGTGTGAGGTGGTTCAGGTCATTACTAACAGCAGAAGAATTGTACTCCAGTATAATTTTCTTTATCACTGCCTGGAGTATGATCCAATTTATCCTGACCATCAAGCCAGGGATACACCCTTGTTAAATGGAGCATACAGGAGGGTCTGCCTATAGTAGCACCAAATACACCTCAGAATGAGATGAAGTTACTCAATTGGGCCACTTACTCAACACATGGTATAAATAACAAATGATACACAGATCTAAACAAAGAATCAGACCTAATCTCTGCAATCCGGGTGAGTGGTGGTGAACAATCACACAACTCACTGGAGGAGGGGAATCCACAAATACCACCTTCCTCAAAGATTGAAGAGCCCAGCACAATAATAGAAAAGCTCAGGCTGAAACTTTCACAACAACGTTCAGACAGAAATATCGATGGATGATCTATTTTAGTCTCCCCCAGATGGCAGTCTTCAGCTAACCCGTTTCAGTGTGTGTGGTATTTCCAATCAGCTAGAGGGATTGGGGAATGCAAAGTCTGTGGGACCTGATGACATTACATTCAGGCTCTTCCTGCTGCGATACAGCACTGGCATCTACATGACAATGTGGGAAACTATCATGGTGTGTCCTGTATACACACAGACAAAGCATCAGGCAATCAATGACTGCCCCATTGCTGTAATCCCTGTCATTAATAAAGGGATGGCAGATGTCACCGACAGTAGGATCAAGCAGCACTTCCTCAGCACTAACCTGCTCGCTAAAGCTCTGTTTGGGCTCTCGTACCTTGGGCTCATTGAAGCCTTGGTTTAACGATGTACAACAAGAGAACACAGCTGAATTCTAGAGGAGAGGTGACAGTTACTGCACTTTTAACAAGATCATAACTGCATTTGACCAAATGTCGTATCCAGGATTAACGTCAAACCTGGAGCAAATAGGAATCGTCTGCACTGGCAGAAGTTATACCTGGTACAAAGGAAGGTGGCTGGCGAGCAGCCATCTCAGCTCCGTCGCATTACCCCAGGGGCGGGGTTTCTGGGCAAGCCTGCAGATCAGAAATGGAAAGGTAAGGCAGGATACTCCTGCAGGATGATCGGGCTGCTCTCTCGTTCGACAGAGACAACTGGCGGTAGTTTTACTGGACAGTCATCATGGATCAAGTAAGCGACAGATTGAGTAGGACAGTCCTTTAGTCACCCCAGTGAGTGCAGGAAATGAACCCACACTGTTGGCATTAAGCTGCATTACAAACCAACTGATTGAGCTAACCAAGTCCCACGCAGCTCCAATTAATATTCCATTCAGATATGTTGTTAAACACCTCTGGAGCAGGTGGAACTAGAAGCAAGCTTCATAGCTCAGAGAGAGGGACAGCATCGGTGAGCTGTAAGAGTGCTCTCTGCCCTAGGCCCAATAATTTTCAGCTGCTTCATAAATGACTGTAAAATCACAACTGGAGATGTTTTCCAATGATTGGACAGTATTCAACGCCATTCGTTATTTACTCAGATACTGAAGCAGTCCTTGTCCAAATGTACCAGGACCTGGAAATATGCAGGTGTGTGCTTAACAGTGACAATACCATTTCCATACACATGTGCCAGACAACAACTACTTCTCACAATAGAAAATTGAACCACATCCTCTATTGTTCAATGCCACCACCATAATTGAACACATACCAAGAAATATCGCGGGAATACTGTTAGCCTGAACTGGACTGATCATATGATTTCATTTCCCATTCCTGTGAAGGGCTTATGCTAAAACATTGACTTCTCCTGTACTTCAGATGCTGCCCGACCTGTTTTGCTTTTCCTGTATCTCTTTTTGTCACATATAAATTGATTGGCTACAAGAATGTGTCAGGGGCTATAAAATCTGCAGGAATAACTCACCTCAAAATTACCGAAGCCTGTCCCCTATTGCTAAGACACATGTTGAATGTGTGTGTATTAAATACTTCCATTTGCCTATGTGAGTGCAGCTTCACCCCTCATCCACTGACGCTCAGTAGCAGCAATACCTGACATCGACACGCTGCATTACAGAAATTTACCAAGGCTCCTTACAACGTACCTCTGAACCCCCGACCACCGAGAAGGACAAGGGAAGCAGATACACGGGACCTCCAGCATGGTCGTGTCCTGTTCCAAGCCATCTACCATCCTGATTGGGAAGTATATTGCCGTTCCTTCAGTGTCACTGTTTCAAGTTCCCTATCTATCAATAAATGCCGTCCCAATCACATTTCATGAACAAGTTAACATAAAAAAATATTGTCAGACCTGTTCAATGCTGGACACTGTGTTTTGGGTTTTGTGAGCTCAGACTGGTTGGACCAGGCAGTAACTTGCTTGTGGTGAACAACTGAAGGAATATGCTGTTTGAAACAATCTGTCAGTCTCTCAGAGGCATGGCCTACATACTGATCATCACAGACACTGGCATTCTCATCCCATATTACTGAGCTCTGAGATAGACTGAAGCAACTAGAAACGTACTCATATCTGACTGGAACATGTTTAAACACACAGTGACGTTGTTGCAAGGAAAATGATTGTGAGTGAATATTAGCAAGGAGAAAGAGAGGACTGCAGATGCTGGAGATCAGAGTCAAAACGTGTGGTTCTGAAAAAAAAACTCAGACGTTAAGGCAGCATCTGAGGAGCAGGAGAATCGACTATTAGCTAACAATATTAATAGAAGGGAAAGTAATTGTGTATTTTCAAAGTCCTTGTACTTAATAATAATTTGGTCTTGGGTGTGGCAATGAGACTCATCATTTCAACGCTACTTACTGTGAGTTTTCATCATATTGTTGTTATGACAGTGTACCGAATAAATGGGTGGAGTTTGTGCTTATTGGACAATCTAAAAGTTGGTATTATGAAAGAATATCGGACCTTCAGTATAGAGACTTTACTTAATGGCTGTTAACGGTTAGAACAATGCTGCAAACATTTACACAGAGATTTCCAGCTCAGGTCACACACAAGGTCATTGGGCTGGGATCACGCTGGCCATCAATGGAGCTGCACAATTCTGTTTGGATACTGGCATTGTGGGGCTAACTTACACTGGATATGGTTTATGATGGATTCAATGTAAAATGCCATGTGCTGCAGGGGTCCATCACCTTTACAACACCTTCATTCAGGATCAGGTCCAAGGTTCAGAAGTACAGAGTTTAGGTGGCACACAAAAAGAGATGTACTTGCAGGACATGGCTGTTTACAGGTCGTTGTTATAAATATTGAACTGCGTCTGGACCAGCGCCATGTGGTAGTCCATTGACCAGTCAACCACCAACACATTTCCCTGTTGTTCAGGTATGTCTCTAACCAGTCTATTGTGAGAGATTGTGTGAGTAACTGCCCAGCTCCAGTTTGGAAGCTCTCTGGACAGATTTTGGAGATGACCAGTGTTTTGAAGGTCTTGGTGAGGCCCAATAACACTGTGTCTGAATTCGGGCTTTTCCTCAAAGTTATTTTCAATAGCTTTGCTCATGCAAGATGGTGTGTTCACTGATCTCAAAATGAAGCAGCTGTTTACTACAGTTACTGAATTGTGTAATAGTTAGATGTGCGCTCTGGTAATTCAATTATTGTTCACTTCAATTGTTTTCAACTGAAAAACATTTATACTTGGTTTATTTTAAAATATGGAAGAAATAAAGTGATATTAACTCTTCATTCTAGAAAATGTGGAAGTGACCAGGTATATATTTCGCATTGACTAATCAAGCAAGTCAGATATTGTCTGTAAAGCAGGATGTTAGCCGCTTGCGCCTTAGCAAGACCTTTGATATGGTTCCTTATGGCAGGCTCATAAAGAAGGTGAAGTGAAATGGCATCAGCAGTCAGTTAGTAAGATGGATAGAAAACTGCTTCGTCATAGAAGACAGAATAGTGTTTTTGTGACTGGAAATCTATAAATAGATTGGCGGAGTTGCAGATTGTGAGAATGATTGCCAGAGAATACAGCAGAATGCAGGTCAGCTGCAGACTTGAACAGAGAAAACACAGATGTAACTTTATCTGGACAACTGTGATGTGATGCATTTTAGAAGGTCTAATGCAGGAGAGAAGTACACAGTGGATGGAAAAACTACTGACTTCATCAACATCCGAAGTGATCTTGGTGTACAGCTCCACAGTTCCCTGAAAGTGGCAACACGGATGGATAGGGTGATCAAGAAGACTGATGGCAAACTTGCAGACATGCATCGGAGCATGCAGTATGAAAATTAGCAGGCCATATTGCAGCTGTAGAGAAGCTTATTTCGGGCACATTTGGAATATTGTGTACAGTACTGGTTGCCACAAGATGTCGAAGTGTTGGAGAGGGTATGGAAAAGGTTTACCAGCATGTGCTCTGGTTAGGAGGGTATTAGCCAGAAGGAGAAATTGAACAAACATGGTTTGTTTGCACCTGGGCATAATTGACTATCAGGCAACCAGATAGATATTTACAAAAATGTCAGACGCATTGATAGAAGGACAGTTAGAGGCTTTTACTCAGAGTAGAAATTACGAGGGACCATAGGTTTTAGGTAAAAGGGAGAAAATTCAGTGGATATGATAAGTAAGTTTTTTTTTGCTTTTCCAGACAGAATGTAAAAGTGCCTGGAATACACTGATAGAAGGGAAAAACTATTATAGCAAGGTTTAAGAGGTCTCTTGGCACAGAGAAGAGACAGCAGCAAATAGAATGACATAGAATGTGAAGAAGCAAAAACTTTCGTTTTAACTTTGAAGGGCATCATGTGTCAGTGCAGGCTTGCTGGGCTGAAGGGCCTGTTTCTGTTCTGGACTGTTCTTCAAGACAAGATTTGAATGCAGCGGTGGCAAGATGCTGAATGAATGATTCCTGATGATCAACAATCACATTCATGGAGATCACTCCTCATTAATTTTCACTCTTGGGAAACTCAATATGGAGAATTTGGCATGAAGGTCGGAGCTGGTAACTGGAGACTCCATCTCACCCCTCGATCCTGCAACCTTCTATCTTGGACAGCAACGTCTGGGGAACCCTTTACTCACAGAAGCAGCATGTACTCCACACCCACCAATGCTGGCATCTGTCACATGCCAGCCTTACCATGCCATCCCAGCCCATCTCCAACCTACTACAGTATACTTCTGTACTTCAATGCTGCAGCTCAGGGTGCACTGACAACTCTCATTACAATGCGGCTGCAAGGACACTGTGCTCATGGACACACACCCAGCTCATGGACTTTCCCTCTGGGCTGCTCACTCCGTGTTTCTACACACTCAATGCTGCTGCAAGGACACTGTGCTCAGAGACACACACCCAGCTCATGGACTGTCCCTCTGGGCTGCTCACTCCGTGTTTGTACACACTCAATGCTGCTGTAAGGACACTGTGCTCAGGGACACACACCCAGTTCATGGACTGTCCCTCTGGGCTACTCACTCCGTGTTTGTACACACTCGCTTTGATATGCCTTGAGTGTTCACAGAACTATTGCCTTGCCTTACCCTCCCTCAGCAGCGTTTCCCCTCAGCCAGAGCTATCAGGCTCACCAGCCTGCTGTATTGTCTTGGTGTTTAGCATAGACACAAACACAGGAAGCTGAATATCATTGTCCACAGTTAGTCACAGTGCCCAGTAGTGAGACATGGGGACACTCAGATCCCAGTCCGGGAGCTTGGACACGGTCAGGAAGCCTCTTGTGGGCGTTAGTGTTAGGATCCTTCTCCTGTGAGGGGGTGAGGATCTGAATGTTGGGGACACCCACGCCTCTCTTGGCACTTTCTCTCCTATTTGTGGGATGGTTCTTCTGGGATGTGAAAATTAGCAAGAGGTATTAAGGGAGATGGAAACGGTTGGTGCATCTGTTAGAGCGGGCACAGCTGGGCGAAAAATGGAAGGTGTCCTGAGTGAGTGAGTGGGCAGCACAGACAGCAGGCAGAGTTTTGTAGAGGGGCAGTGATGAGGTTGGAGAGACTGAGAGAAGGTGCTGCATTCAGTGAGGGTGGGAAAGTTCACATGCAGTCACAGGGGTGAGGGTGAGGGTGGGAGATAATGAGCCTTGGTGGGAGGTGGGTGCAGTAACAGAAAGAGAGTGAGGGTGAGGTCACAAAGTGCAGATGTTGGTACTTACCCTGGTGGAGTGGAGAAGATCACTGACCTCCTTCCTACACTGCTGGGCATTCACCCAGAAGGCTGACACCTCACCGACCCAGTGGTCAGCCTCGGACCAAGCTGACAGGGTCTGGTGTCATGGCCTCCCCTGCCAATCCTGGGGGAAGATAATGTCCCTCTCCTGCACCATGTCATCCACCAGAACCTCAGGGGCTTGTCCACAAAGTGGGACCCCAGTTATACCCCCTCTGCTATGTCCAGGGCAGTTTTGGAGTGACAATCCAAAAGTGTGATGACTTTTTAAAGTTGGTCCCTGTAACAGAGAGGCCGGTTCATTTCTGATATCGAGGCAGTGGACAGTTGTTATGATGAAGGGGAAAAATCATCGTGTCCGTATCAGATGGGAGGAGACCACGTGGACAGGGAAGGTAGTTAATAATGCAGATTGGGGATGGTTACATGAGAAAATACACTTAACCTTGTGGAGAGAAACCCTCCATGAAACTCGACTAAAATGGGACTTGACCAAATCATAAGATGGTTTAGACCTCTGTCTGTCCGAATCAAAATAGGGATGCAGTGTGAAATATTGGGAGCAAAAAAACTTGGAGTGGAGAATTATGCAGGAGAATAAAATCCTTAAAAAGAATAACACAATATTCCAGACTGTTAAAAGGAGCCGGGGAAAATCGCCTGCCTTATAGTTACCTATATTATCGGGATCTGGGAGTCACGCATGGAAGCGGAGTAGAGGCAGAAACTCTCGAACCATTTTAAAAAGCTGCCGGGTTCTGCACATGAAGTCCGATATTCTCTGGGGAGACAGAACTGGGGCTTCAAACAACAACGTTACATCTTGTCCAATGCAGGCAGTGGACAGAGTGATCTCCTCTATACTGTGCTATTTTCTGAAGTTTTCAAAGGTTACCAACATCTGATAGGATCAATACGCAGGGATGAGGGGAGTGGGCAGGGAGGAGTAGTGTGTGAATTGATTAGCATCACATTAATACTGATCCCATCCTTTATACACAATGCTCTTCCCTGTGTTGGCCTATTTATCCTTCCTGTAGAAATGGGGATAACCTTTCATTATCCAGTTCTCAGTCGTGGTCACACTGCAGCCACATCTCCATAATGCCAGCTCCATCTTACCTGGTTCACACTGTTTAAAGCTAAAGTACATGCTAACTTGCGCTGGACACATACTCCTGCAATAAGCTCTCCTCCATGTAATCCAGGAATACTTACCCCTCATGACCCTGCACCACCAGTAACCACGTCTATATGTGGATAAATTAAGTCTCTCAGTATAACTAATCTGTAGTATTGTCATCGCTCTGAAATTACCCTGCATATTTATTCTCTGCATCGTTTATTTGGTTGCTGGCTGACAGACTGTACCTTACAGTTTAATTGTATGCTTGTTGTTCTGTAGCTCCAGCCAAATTCATTCTGTTCTTGGACGGATGCTGTTTCTCTTGGACTCCTTAACTAACGCTAATCAAAACCAATGCTTCTACCTTCATCCTTTCCCATCCCTTCTATTATTTTGGAATCCTTTATACCCAGCAATATTTAACACCAAGGCCTGCCATTCCTTGAGCCAGCTTTCAGTGATCAATATTTCCACACACCAATCTGCATCTGGAACTCCGCACACTCCGAGTATTCATGCCCATGCAGAGTACCTCAGATTAAGGCTTTCTTTCTTACTCCATCTCCCACTGTTAAACTTGCTGTTGTAAATTAGTACCAACTGCATCTCCCCTTATTTTGAGAATCCTGGTAGTCTCCTCTAATATTCCTTTTTGGATCCTAAGCACACGCCTAGTTATATCCAATTCCTCCGAAACACCCCGTAAGAAATTCAGTCCTGGCTCTGTCACGTTAGCCCATCCAACTTGTACAGTTGCTGCCTTTCCCAGGACCAGTTCCAATGTCCCATGATGCCGAAGCCCTTCCTACTGCACCATCGTTCCAGTCACACTCTCATCTACCTACAACTCTGAGTTGTGGTCTCACTTGTGCATGGCATAGGGAGTATTCCAGGGATTGCTACATTTGAGTTCCTGCTTGCTAACCATCCACCTCGCGCCCTAAATTCTGACACCCAGACCACTTCACCCTTCCTACCCATGTTATCCCTACCAATGTGGACATGACCTTTGCTTGCTCACTGCCCCACAGACGAATGTCCTGCAGACACCGTGACATTCTTAACCCCACTATCCTGGAATTACAGACAGGCTGACATCTTCTTCAATTTCCTGTCTCCCCTGTGAATATTGCTCCTCCTTCCTTCTGCTTCCCCTCCTGTAGAGTCAGGCCTTGGGATACCACAGACATGGCTAAGACTGCACTCCCCTGAGATGCAAGCACCTTCGGGAAACTGAATTGGGAGGGAGACACCAGGATATTATTTTATTCCCTGACTGTTTCTCGGTGGCACAGTGATTAGCACTGCTGCCTCACAGCGCCAGAGACCTTGGCTCAATTCCAGTCTCGGGCAACTATCTGTGTGGAGTTTGCACATTCTCCCAGTGTCTGCGTGGGTTTCCTCCCACAGTCCAAAGATGTGCAGGTTCGGTGAATTAGCCATGCTAAATTGCCCGTAATGTTAGGTGAAGGGGTAAATGTAGGGGAATGCGTCTGAGTGGGTTGCTGTTCGGAGGGTTGGTGTGGACTTGTTCTGTCTATTTCCACACTGTAAGTAATCTAATAAAATAAAAAGGACCCTCAGGACATAAGAAGGTACAGAGAATGTGGGGAATTGCAAATTAGTGGGATTGCAGGAGCTGGAAGAGCTAAGATGGATAAGGAGGATGAAACGTACCAATTTAGCACAACCAGCCGCTGTAATTCACAGAGATTTAAGGAAGGGAACCTGTGCTGTCATTGAATACCGTTATATGGAGAGACACAGATACTGAGGGGTTCCACATTTAGAAAGAAAGAGGTTATAGGTGATCAGAAGTGTAAACAAGAATAAAGAAATTTGAGAGATCACTAGCACAGATGGGAATGGAGGTGGTGAGACATTCTGATGAACAATAAGTGTTGTCGGCAGAGGAGGATGTCACATATACAGGAAGAGCTGCATTGTCTGTATGCATTTACATACAGCATTGTAGCACCTGCTGGAGGGTACACAGATAACAACAGTTCAAACGGCTGGTGCATTGGCTCAGGAAGGCAGCTCACCACCACCTTCTCAGGGACAACTCCAAATCAACAATACATCCAGCAATGCTCATGACCACGAGAGAATAAATGAATAAAAGATCTACAAGCAGCTCAGAGCTCACTCAGGAAGGCTTTTTCAACAGCACTTCAGGTCTGGGAGGGTGCACTTCGGCGGGTCGGTGTGGACTTGTTGGGCTGAAGGGCCTGTTTCCACACTGTAAGTAATCTAATCTAATCTAAAAAAAACCGGCACCACGATACTCTGGAAGGAAAGGAGCTCCAGGTGCACGGA
Organism: Chiloscyllium plagiosum; assembly: GCF_037043375.1. NCBI lineage: Eukaryota > Metazoa > Chordata > Chondrichthyes > Orectolobiformes > Hemiscylliidae > Chiloscyllium > Chiloscyllium plagiosum. Next base: position 115,844,989 of record NW_028270147.1, read on the forward strand.
GAACCAGTATTTCCAAGGTTCCCTCCAAGCCACGCTCCATCCTCCTAACACTGTATCTGTCCCTACACACAAAGGACTACAGTGGGTGAGGAAGGCCGCTCACCACCATCTTCTCCAAGGAATTACAAATGGGAAGGTAATAATGGCTGAGCTAGTGATGGCCACATCCCATCAATTAATTTGTACAATGGTAATTCATGGACTGTCCATGTCCCCTTTGCTTCCTGCACACAACCCACATTCCCATCTCGTTCTGTGTCAGCAACAAACATGGAAGCAGTAGATTTTGTCCATCCATAAAATGCATCGAATCCCTTTGTGAATAGTTAGTGGTCAAGCACTAATCCATTTATTCCCGCTTACCTTTCTGTTAAAGAACTCTCAAACCATGCCAGTACATTCCCTCCAATCCCACATTTGGCAATATTGTTTATCCACCTCTTCAGTGGGACCTTGTTGAAAGGTTTCTGAAAATCCCGACAAACCATTCCTCTCTCTTATCTACTCTGCTTGTTCACAGCCAGACAGGAAAACAAATCCAGCAGGGTTTGTGAAATGAAATTTCAGTTTCAGAACAACCTGCTTGGCGTGGATAGAGAATTGGCTGATTAGCAGAAGACAGAGTGGGTATAAAGGGGTCGTTTTCACGATGGGAACTGGTGACGAGGGGAACTCAGCAGAGGTCAGTGTTGGGACCACGCTGTACATGTAGTACATTAACAGTCTGGAAGAAGCATGTGAGTGGATACAAGACTAGTTTTACAAGAAAGAGCCCAGGATGAAATGTTTGCCATATGAGAAGCAGGTGAAGTCTCTGGGTCTGTACTTGATGAAGTTTCAGAGGCGGCGGTGGTAGGATCTCATTCAAACTTACAGGTTACGGAGGGGCCTGGATGGAGTGGACGGAGTGGGGGGGGAGTTGTTTTCACTAGGCGGAGAGACTAAGGGCCAAGGGCACAGCTTCAAAGTGAAGGAACAAACCTTTAGAATGGAGATGTGGAGGAATTTATTCAGCCAGATTGTGATGAATCTGTGGAAAGGTTCCTGCCATTGGGATGGTTATAGATGAGGGTGACATTTACTCAGAAAAGGCTACAAGAGCTGGAGAAGGTTATGGAGCTGATTAGATGGATGGAGATACTAGAGGAGCTTACATTGACAGGTTGAATGATAGTGACGGGAGAATGTTACACAGATAGTGACTCTTGTAGGAACTAGATTGGGAGAGTCACAGTGATTGGACTGGGTTCTCCAGATTGGGAGTATTGCAGTGACCTGAGAGATGTACACAGGTAGGGAGGATTGTGGGGTCTCCACATGTTGAGAGGGTTTCAGGAAGAGATTACATCGATAAGGAGGGATGTTGGAGCTATCGTAGTTTACAGAGATTGGAAGGTTTGGAGCTGTTTAATTGTTAGAGGGATATTTTAGGGTCAGTAATATAGAACGCAGAGGGAGGGTTTAGATTTTATTAGATTTTCGACAGTATGGAAACGGCACTTCGGCCCAACAAGTCCACACCAACTCTCCAAAGAGTAATCCACCCAGACACATTTCCCTCTGACTAATGCACCTTACGCTATGGGCAGTTTCGAATGGCCAATTCACCTGACCTGCACGTCTTTGGACTGTGGGAGGAAAATGGGGCACCTGGGGGAAATCCATGCAGACACAGAGAGAATGTGCTAACTCCATGCAGACAGTTCCCGAAGACTGGAATCGAACATGGGTCTCTGACCCTGTGAGGCAACAGTGCTCACCACTGAACCGCCATGCCACCCTAACCTGCAAAGCTACACAAAGAGAGGGTGTTTAAGGTGCAGGGAGGAGCGCACAGAGATGGGGAGTGTTGTTGCCGCTGGAAAAGGGTCTGGAGGTGTTTACATGGATAAGAAGGTTGGTCGACATGGGAGATGGCGACAGAGGGCGTGTGGTGCAGTAGACCAGGAGGCAGAAATGTGATCGGGCCTGCAGAGGTTTACAGTGATATCATGTTCTTTTGGAAGGTACATAGGTGGATATTTCGTTCCGGGCTGGAGGATTTTACAGAAACAGGATGGACTGCAGTTATCGTGGAAAACTACAGAAATAGAGATTATTGTACTGAGTGCAAGATGATGTTATTGACATGGGCATGTTGTTGAGACTGGAGCAATTTACAAATAGGGAGAGTCGTCAGCATTACAGTAGGTTTCAAATATACAGCAGGATAATGGGAGCGGTGGAGGTTACATAAATAGGAACTTTTCTGGCAGTTACAACCACTCAAGACACTGGTGCAGATGAGTTGGACCAAAAGGTGTGTTTCCTTGCTGTATGACTCTATCACATGAGATGAGAACGTGTGAGGGTGGAATAGGGAACAGAAAGATCCCACATTTCAATACCACCTTCTTAAGGGAGGCCTCCTTTCCCCTCTGTTGTCCTGATGCTCATTAAGACAGCACAAGCCTGGATTGATAACTGTGAACTTTCTGCATTGTCATAGGAAGGCTCAGAACTGCAGAGATGAAAGTAAACAAGAGAGTGAGGATTGAGCCTGGGACCTTCATGCTCTGTGTTCATCCTTCAGCACTGTGTCAGGTCTTCCAGACCAAACTTCGATCCCTTAAATTCGCTTTGCACTGTTCACTGTGAGTGATCTTACCTGGCTGCAGGATTTATTGAAGACTCCAGATCTCTATGCCCTCTGGCAGACCAATTGTGTTCAATGAGATGATGGATGAAACACCCAGCAGTTGGGAAGTTTATTGAGTCAGGAACGTCCTGAATACATGCAGGAGACAGAAATAAACCGAATGGGAAATTAGACAGATACAGTGAGGGTTACACATGGACAATGGCACTGAGTCCAACAGAGATCTGGAAAATCCCAGTCTCCATCCCTGGCCTGCGCTGCCTCGTCTCCCTGGAGTGCAGAATTCTGTTCGCTCAGGATCTGGAGTAGCTGCAAAAGCTGCAGTCACTGGCAGCAATTAAACACTCACAGTGACAGATATCACATGGAGAGATACTGAGTGATATCACAAGAGTGCAGAAAGGTGTCAGGATCAAACCACGGTCAAAAAGAAGGGCTTTGATTCATGGTGCACTGAGATCAGTACTCAGGGATGAGACAGCTATCAGTGGGCCAGGTGATGGCCTAATATTACCCTCACTAGCCTGTTCATTTTGAAATTAATGCGGTGGCAGGCGTATCCAACTGAATCTGGATCAGTGGTGCTGGAAGAGCACAGCAATTCAGGCAGCATCCGAGGACAGGCAAAATCGACGTTTCGGGCAAAAGCCCTTCATCAGGAATAAAGGCAGAGAGCCTGAAGCATGGAGAGATAAGCTAGAGGAGGGTGGGGGTGGGGATAGTGTAGCATAGAGTACAATAGGTCAGTGGGGAAGGAGATGAAGGTGATAGGTTAGGGAGGAGAGGGTGGTGTGGATAGGTGGAAAAGGAGCTGGGCAGGTCGGACAAGTCCGGACAAGTCAGGGGATCGTGTTGCTGGAGGTTAGAAACTAGGATGAGGTGGGGGAAGGGGATCTGAATGCTCAATATCCTTTCAGGAAGTAAATCAGTGGTAGGCAGCTAGTCTAACCTTCATATGACTCCAGACCCAGAGCAATGGAGTTCACTTTAAACTGCCCTCTGTAATGGTCTAGCAAGCCATACAGCTCAAGGGCAGCTCGGAAGTGGGCATGAAATGCTGGCCAGGTAAAAACAATGACTGCAGATGCTGGAAACCAGATTCTGGATCAGTGGTGCTGGAAGAGCACAGCAATTCAGGCAGCATCCGAGGACAGCTGAAATGCTGGCCAGCCAGCGACACCAATATTGCACGAGTGAATTAAAAACAACATCGTTGGGACCAGTGTCCTTGCCAATCATGTCTGTAGGTTTATGGACAGAGCTTTAAGCTGACATGGAGGATGCAGGGACAGGGTTAACACGAAGGGAGCTTTCCAAATCCAAAGAGAAAAGGGGACGCATTGGAACAGCATGGGGATGTGACTGAAGACAAGCAGAAAGGAACAGGAAAGGACAGAGTTTAACTAAAACTGTACATCAGTGAATCCGTTTGTGACAGGACATTGTGGGAAAGAATAAATAATAATGTTGTTTCTTTTGGAATTGCCAAAATATCTGCAATAAGGTAATAGACTTGTGACACAGAGATAAGTGGGATTTAGTCAGCAGAGAGACGTGGATACAGGGTGAACAAAAGGTGGAGCATAAATATTTAACGGTTCACAATCTTGTGGGATCTCGGGCAGAAAGGGAGTGCAGGATGTGTAACTCTGACGGTAATCAATAACAAAGGCATTACAGAGAAAACATTTGGCCTCAGATGATGTGGCTGAATCAGCCTGAATGCAGATTCTGGTTCCCATGTGTCACAAACGCAAGCAGAAATGCCTTGCAGCATTTCATTGTTCATCCCTGTATTAAACAGGAATTCATTGGAATTTGTAACAAAGGCATTATGATAATTTTGGGAGACTTCAAGTTTTGCATGATCTTGGACAGTCACCCTGGCAAGAGTGATATTATCAGAGCTCCTCTTTGAATGTTTTTTGTCAGTGTTTCTTTGAATAACATATTGTGCAAATGGCTCGGGATGTCACTATCTCAGATCGACCCTTGTGTGACGAAGCTGACTGAAGGTGTGATGTCACACAGAGATCCTCCAGGAGATTTCAATACAGTGGAATTCAAAGAGATTATCAGGTTTTCAAGTGACCATAAAGCAAACCCGAGCATCAGAAACAAAGCCAATTACATGAATTTAAGTGGAGAACTGAGTAAGGTAAACAGGGGAAACAGACTGAAATGTCAGGCTGTAAATGAACAGTGGGAAACAATTAGAGTCAAAGAGATGTACAGCAGAGAAAAAGGGCCCTCAGTCCAATTCGGCCACACCGACCTGATATCATAACCATTCTAGTTCCATTTACAGGCACAAGTCCCACTAAACCCTTCCTATTCATATACCCATCCAAATGCCTTTTAAATGCTGCAATTGTACCAGCCTCCACCACTTCCTCTGGCAGTTGATTCCATACACACAGCACCCTCTACGTGAAAAAGGTGCTCCTTAGGTCCTCTTCAAATCTTACACCTGTCCGCCCTGAACTTATGCTCACTCGTTCTTGACTCCCCCACCCCAGGGAAATGACCTTGTCTGTTTATCGTATTGATGCCCCTGTTGGCTTTATGAACCTCTATAAGATCTCCCCTCAGCTCCAGGGAACACAGCCTTAGCCTATTTAACCTCTCCCTATAGCTCAAATCCTCCAATCCTGGCAACATCCTTGTAAATCTTTTCTGAACCCTTTGAAGTTTCACAAAATCCTTCCGATAGGAATGTGACGAGAATCGCACGCAATATTACAAAAGTAGCCTAACCAATGTCCCGTTCAGCTGCAAGATGACCACCCAACTCTCATACTCGATACTCTAACCAAACGTCCTCTTCGCTATCCTATCTAGCTGCGACTTTACTTTCAAGGAACTATGAACCTGCACTCCAGGTCTCTTTGTTCAGCAACACTCCCTAAGACCTTACCATTAAGTATATAAGTCCTGTGAGGATTTGCTTTTCCAAAATGAAGCACCTCACATTTATCTAAATTAATCTTCATGTGCCATTCCTCACTCCATTGGCTCATCTGATAAACAGGAAACAGAGAGGACTGCACCTGCTGGCGATCAGAGTGGAGAGTGTGTTACTGGAAAAGCACAGCAGGTCAGGCAGCATCAGAGAAGCAAGAAAGTCGACATTTCGGGCTGGTGCCCTTCATCAGAAATGAGGCTGGGATCCTCGGGGGTTGAGAGATAAATGGGAGGGGCTGGGGGAAGGTAGCTCAGAGTGCAATAGGTAGTTGGACATGGATGTAAGAGTGTTAGGTCAGAGAGGAGGGTGGAGCAGATAGATGGGAAGGATGATTGACAGGTAGGACAGGGCATGAGGGTGGTGCTGAGCTGGAAGTTTGGAATTCGGGTAAAGGGAAATGAGGAAACTGGTGAAGTCCACATTGATGCTCTGGGGTTGTGGGGTCCCAAGGCAGAAGACAAGGCGTTCTTCGTCCAGGCATCGGGTGGTGAGGGACTGATAGTGGAAGAGATCCATGACCTGCATATTCTCGGCAGAGTGGGAGGGGTATTGAAATGTTTGGCAACAGGTCGGTGGGTTGTTTTTCAGGTGTCCTGGAGATGGAGATGTTTTGTGAAGGGCACTGTGAGAAGGCGCCCAGTCTCCTCATCTCGTATACATTGGGGACATGGGACACCTTCTCACAGAGCACTTTAGAGAACATCTACGGACACCTGCACCAATCAACCCCACTGCCCTGTTGGGCAGGATTTGAACCTGTGTGGGCAAGTCCCAATGGATTTCTAACCCATCGCCTAAACCACACCACTATAACTACATGCTTACCGAGGTTACAGAGCTAAGGAGGATTGTAGGGTCTGGAAGAAGTTTCATAGTTTATGAGTGTATTGTGGACTGGAGGAAAATAAAAAAAAATAGGGAGGGTTTAAGATTGAAGGATTCTGCAGAAAAACTTTCCAGTGTTAATGCAGGATTCTTGATAGTCTGGAGTAACAGAAAGATCTTGGGGTCAACGTCCAGAGTTCCTTCAAAGTTGCCACCCAAGTTGTTAGGTTTGTTAAGAATGCCAATGTTGTGTCGGCTTCCGTTAGCAGGGGCACTGTGTCTAAACGCCGTGAGGTTATGCTGCAGCTCGATACAGACTATAATTGGAAAATTGTGTTCAGTTCTGGTTGTCTTATTACAGGAAAGATGTGGAAGCTTTGGAAAGGGTGCAGAGGTGAATTATCAGGATGCTGCTTGGACTGGAGGGGAAGTCTAATGAAGAAAGGTTGAGGGAGCCAGGGCTTTTCTCTTTGGAATGAAAAAGGATGAGAAGCGACTTCATAGAAGTTTATGAGATGATGAGAGGCAGACATAGAGTGGGTGGCCCAATATTTTCCCCATTGAGAAAATGGCTAGAACTAGGAGGCAAAATTGTAAGGTAATTGGTGGAAGGTTGAGGGGAGATATCAGAGGTAGCTTCATTGCACAGTGTGTTGGGTGAGTATAATCTATCGCCAGTGTTGATGGTAAAGCCAGATGCATGAGGGACATTTAAGTAACTTTTGGAGAGACACATGAATGATAGCAAAATGAATTTCTCAAAATGGAGACCTGCGACCAGTGGTGTTCCACAAGGATCCGTGCAGGGACCACTGTTGCTTGTGATACATATCAATGATTTGGAGGAAGGTATCGGTTCCTTGATTAGCAAGTTTGCAGATGACACTAAGATTGGTGGAGTACCAGACAGGGAAGAGGAATGTCAGATAATACAGCAGAATATAGATAGATTGGAGAGGCGGGCAGAGAAATGGCAGATGGAGTCGAATCCGGGCAAATGCAAGGTGATCCATTTCTGAAGATCCAATTCAAAAGTAAACTATATAGTAAATGGGAAGGTCCTAGGGAAAATTGAGATCTGCGTATTCAGGTCCATTGTTCCTTGAAAGTGGTAACGCAGATCAGTAAAGTGGTCAAGGCGGCATTCGGCATTCTTTCCTTCGTTGGACGGGGTATAATGTACAAGAGTTGGCAGGTCATGTTACAGTTACATAAGACTTTGGTTTAATGTGGTCTCCACATTACCAAAAGGATGTGCATGCTTCAGACAGGGTGCAGAGGAGGTTCACCAGGATGTTACCTGGTATAGAGGGCGCTAGCAATGAGGAGAGATTGAATAGATTCAGATTATTTTCATTACAAAGACGAAGATTGACAGGGGACCTGATTGAGATCTGCAAAATCATAGGATGTATAGACAAGGGGGATAGCAAGAAGCTTTTTCTCCCCAGAGTGCGAAACTCAATTACTAGGGGTCACGAGTTCACAGTGAGAGGGAAAAGGTTTAGGGCGGATATGCTTGGAAAGATCTTTATGCAGAGGGTGATGGGGGCCTGGAACACGTGGCCGGCAGAGATGGTACAGGTGGGAACGATAACGTCATTTAACATGTATCCAGGCAGATGCATGAATGGGCAGGGAGCAAAGGGGACAAGATCCTCACAAAATAGTCGAAGGATTTAGACAGAGAATCTGGATCAACGGAGGGTTAGCGGGCTGAAGAGACTGTTCCTGTGCTGTGATTTCCTTTGTTCTTTCAATGGTCTGCAGGTTAGTTTGAACTAATAGTAGGATAAAAGCAGCACGGTGGCACAGTGGCACTGCTGCCTCACAGCGCCAGAGACCCGGGTTCAATTCCCGCCTCAGGCAACTGACTGTGTGGAGTTTGCACGTTCTTCGCGGGTCTGCGTTGGGTTTTCTCCGGGTGCTCCGGTTTCCTCCCACAGTCCAAAGATGTGCAGGTCAAGTGAATTGGCCATGCTAAATTGCCCGTAGTGTTAGGTAAGGGGTAAATGTAGGCGCATGGGTAGGTTGCACTTCGGCGGGTACTTGTGGACTTGTTGGGCCGAAGGGCCTGTTTCCACACTGTAATGTAATCTAAAAAGCTCGACACAATATTGAGGGCTGAAGGGCCTATACTGTGCTGTACTGTTCTGTGTTCTAAATAGGGAGGGTTACAATGGCAGGAAGAGGGTTCAGGAGGCTGGAGAGGATGGGATCTGAATGAATAGATATATTAGGAAGGGTTTACTAGGATTGACGGAGGTAACAGAAACAGCAATGGTCTGATCTGGAGAAGATGACCCAGGCTGGGAGGGTTTTGGGGACTGGAGGTGGTTTCACAGGGAGCACATAGAGCCACAGGATGTTACAGAAATGTGGAGAGCTGTACTGTCTACACGTATTCATGAACATGAAGCGGTTGGAAGGGATGGAACAGTTTACAGGGAGAAGGATGTCAGTAGGATAGAGCGGTTTACACAGACAGGGAGGATTTTCGGCGAATGGAGCAGATGCCAGAGATAAAGTAGGTTGTATAAACTGGAGGACCAAACAGATATGGAGGGTAGTCATGACTGAAGATGTTTATCGATATAGGAAGTTTTACTTTTGCAGATTATTTAGATATGAAGGGTGTGGAGCCTGACAGACTTTCCAGAAGGGCAGTAATTTTGGTTGGAGACAGTTTCAAAGATAAGGAAGCATAAGTAACCTCCTCCAGTTTGGTCAAAGTGCAAAGGGTTGTAGGAGAGGGTGAGTTTACACAGGTAGCGGCGTAAGATCTGGAGAAGGTAATGGAGATGAGTAAATGGCTGGTAATACAGGAGGGGCTTACATTGAAAGGGTGGGTGTTAGCGATGGGATGATGTTGCACAGATAGTGAGTCTAGTCAGAACTGGATCGGGAGAATCACAGGCTTTCAGTGGGTTCTACAGATCTGGAGTGCTGCAGAGACCTGAGAGGATTGTTGTGTCTCCACCGAGTGATCGTGTCTTTAGGACTGGAAGAGGTTACGAGAGCCTCAATAACCCCCATCAGCCAGGGATCTCTAAACATGCCAGCTTTTCCCTTCACTCTAATAGGGACATATTGGATTCTTGAGATCACACTTTTAAAAAGCCTCCCATTTGTCAGTCATTCCTTTTCATTCAAACACACTCACCCAGTGGATGGGAGCATGATGTGGAGGAGCTGGTGTTGGACTGGAATGGACAACGTTAAAAATCACACAACACCAGCTAACAGTCCAGCAGGTTTATTTAGAGGCACTGGGTTTCATAGCGCTGCTCCTTCATCAGGTGGTTGTGGATCGCAATAAACACGCACAGAATTTATAGCAACAGGATTGCAGTGTGATGGAATGTAATACCAAACAAATTTAGTTTAAGTTTTCATCTTTCAGAATGATCACCTGGGCTTCGAAAGCTGGTGCTTTGAATTAAATCTGTTGGATTATAACCTGGTGTTGTGTGATTTTTAATTCACCCAATCAACCTCTGCTCGATCCTGCAAAATAGCCCCAAAATTAGCCCTGCTCCAGTTTAAGACCTTAATCTGTGGACCTGTCTGATCTTTTTCCATAACTAAGTTAAAACAAGGACAGTTGTGGTCATTGGACCCAAAGTGCTCTCCGACTGACACATCAGCCACTTGCCTGACCTCGTGTTCTTAGTGGAGGTCTCGTTTTCAGCTGCCTGAGTAGAGTGGGGCCCTCTCCATATTAATCGAGAAAACTTTCTTGGACACATTTGACAAATTCCACCCTATACGGGTGGAATTCTAGGTGGTCCAGTCAATGCAGGGGAAGTTAAAATCTCCAACCAATACTATTCTATTAATTCTATAGGTACCTGCAATCTCTCTTCACATCTGCTCCTCTAGAACCCACTGGCTATTTAGGGGTCCAGAACACCATCCCAGCAGACTGACTATTGCCTTTTTGTTTCTAACTTCTAACCATATGACCTCATTTGATCACCCCGAAAGAGTATCCACTCTAAGCACTGTTGTTATGTCCTCCCTTATCAATAGGGCAGCTGCTCCATCTCACTTACTTGTCCTTCTGTCACGCCTGTAGCTTCTGTGTCCTGGAACACTGAGCTACCAGTCCTGCCCTTCTCTCAGCCATGTTTCTGTTATGGCTATAATATCCCAGTCCCCAGAGCCAATCCATGCTCGGAGCTCGTATGCCTTCCAGTCAGGCCTCATATGTTGAAATAAATGTCCTTTAAACCAGAAGTCTTTTCCCTCCCTATACTGTGCCCCGGATATCCAGGATAGGAAACTTGCTCTCGATGGCTGATGTATTTTTCCCTGACTGGTTGATGGTACCTCTCTTACTCAGAGTCCAAACACCTGCCAAACTAGTTTAATCCCTCCAGGGTAAGACAAGCAAATTTCCACCCAGGAATACTGGTAACCTTCCGGTTCAAGTCAAAGCCGTTCCCCCTTGTTCAGGTTACCTCTACCCCAGAAGACATCCCAATGATCCAAGAACTGAAAACTCTACCTCTCCACCAGCTCCTCAGCCACATGACAAACTTCCCTCATTCCTGAAGAAGGGCTTATGCCTGAAACGTCGATTCTCCTGTTCCCTGGATGCTGCCTGAACTGCTGCGCTTTTCCAGCAACACAGTTTCAGCACACGTCCATCTGGCCTATCTTTCTATTTTTATCCTCACTGGCATGTGGCACTGGGAGTAATCCGGTGATCGCAATCCTTGAGGTCCTGTTTTTTAACTTCTTTCCTCACTCCCTGTACGTATTTGACACGATCCCATCTCCTTGACTAACTATGTCATGTGGACCGATGTGGACAATGATCTCTAGGTATTTAACCTGTCACTTCAGAATGTTCAGTAACCGCTCAGAGACACCCTTGACCCTGGTACCCGGGAGGCAGCACACCATCCTGGGGTCTCTTCTGCAGCCACACAGCCTCCTGTCTGTCCCCCTCACAACTGAGTCTCCAATCAGTATCACAATCATTAGAGAGGATCTGGCAAACAGGGACTGGGAGGACAATCTGCTGTTGGTTCTATATTTAGAAAATGAGAGTATGTTAAAGTGATACAGTGAGAATTCATGGCCAGTGTGGTCCTGACTTGGGAATAGTAAAGGCAACAAGTCCAGCGAATACTGGTTAAGCGATATTGTGAGTTTGATAAAGAAAATACAATGGAATAAACTCAGGTGAAGCCTTCGAAAGTATAGAGAGTGCAAGGGGGCTCCTTAAAAATGAAGGACAAACAATGGCCAGTAAATATCCTAGATAGATAGTGTTAAGGAAAAGCCACAAGGTATTTTAGCAGTATAGTTAGAATACGAGAGTTACTGGGGAAAGTGTGGGGCCCGTTAGAAACCAAAGGGACAATCGGTACATGGAACCAGGCGAAGTAGGTGAGGTCTTCAATGAATGCTTCCCATCTGTATTCACACAGGAGCAAGGTATTTTAGCCAGAGATTTCAGTTGGGATGGTGAGATTCTCAAACATATTAAGATCAATAAGGAAGAGGTATTAAATGTTTTCATAGGCTTAACGGTGGAGAAATCTCCAGTGCCCAATGAAATGTATCCCACGCTGCTATGGGAGGTAAGAGAGGAGATTGCTGGGGCCCTGGTGGATATATTTAATACTTTGCTGGCCACAGGTAAAGTACTGAATGACTGGAGGATAGCTAATGTGGTTCCTTTGTTCAAGAAGGGCAGCAGGGATAGGCCAGGTAATTACAGAGCAGATAGTCTGACAGCAGAGGGAGGGAAATTATTGGGAACAATTCTGTGGAACAGAATGAATCAAAATTTGGAAAGGCAGAGATCTATTAGGGATACTCATCATAGATTTGTTAGAGTAAGATCCTTTCCCAAATTCAGCTGAGACTTTCATTTGAAATTACGATTGAGGATTTTGATGAGGGCAGTGCAGATGATGTGGGTTACATGGAGTTCATTACATCGTTTGACAAGGTTCCACATAGAAGGCTGGTTCAACAGACCAATGGGATCCAAGGCAATTTGTCAAACAGAATCCACAACTAGTGGAGGGCTGATTTTACGATTGAAATTCTTTCACCAACGGGTGTACCACAGGGATCTGTGCGGGAGCCATTGCTGTTTATTATAAACATTAATATCTCTGATGTGAAAACAGAAGGTATCATTAGTAGGTTTGCAAATGACATGAAAGGTGAGGGTGTTGTCCACAGCGAGGTGGATGGTGCCAGGTTGCAGTCTGAAGGTAGAGGCTGGGACATAATTTCAAGACAGGAACTTAAGTAGAAACATCAGGAAAGAACACAGCAGACAATGAGGGAAAATTGATTGATTAAAGTGCATTTATTTCAAAATAAAATGCCTAACAATTAAGGCAAACGAAGTCGGCGCATGGATGAGAACATGGGACTGGAATACCATTGATATGGCAGAAACACAGCTTTGAGTGGGAAGGATTGGAAGCTCAATGTTCCAGGGTGCAGATTCCATAGGGAGGATAGAACAGGAGGTGAGAGAAGAGGGGGTGGAGTTTTTGATCAGTGAAATATCACTGCAGCACTTAGAGAGGATATTCCTGGGGAACGCCCATTGAAGCTATAATAGTGCAATTGAGAAATGGAAATGGGTCATCAGTTTGATATGACTGTACTACAGGCCCCCAACAGTCAGCGAGATTTTGAGGAGCCAATATGTCGGGAGATCTCAGATATTTGTAACAATGATCTGGTTGGAATGGTCAGGGATTTCAACTTTCCAAACCAACTCTGCCAGAGTGCTCAGAGCTTGAATGGGTGGAACGTGTTAGGCCTGTACAAGGAAAATGTTTCAGTCAGAATGCAAACGGTTGAACTACAGGAAGGGGTAAAACTTGACCTCCCCTTGGGGAACAAGGTAGGGAAAAGGATTGAGGCATTAGTGGGGCAAAACTTTGGCAGAGTGAGCACAATTGTATTAGTTTGAAAATAGCGATGGAAAAGCACAAGCCTGGTCCACAAGTTAAAGATCAAAATTTGTCTTGCCGCAATCCAGAAGGTATTAGTGAAGAGCTTTTGGCAATTGATTGTGGAGGGTATTTGCAGGTAAAGGGATGTCAGGCAGGTGGGAAGCTTTCAAAGGAGCGATGAAATGAGAGTTCAGGGACACCATATTTCTGTTAGTGAGAAGGACAATGCTGACACAAGTGGGATACACTGGATGACTGGGGGTATTGAGGCTCAGGTCAACAAAAAGGGGGAACGTGTCACATATAGCCAGCTGAATTAAGGGAATCCATTGAAGAACATAGCAGGTGGAGTAATTCACTTAAGAGAGAAATCAGGAGGGCACAAAGGGGACCACAAAAAGCATTGGCAGATCAGGCTGATGAAAATCCAAAGAGATTCTTAAAGTATATTCTTCAGGAGATTAACTAGGGGCAGAATATGGCTCCTTGATGACGAATGCGGCCATCCAAGTGTGGAAACACTGGAGATGGGTGAAATCCTGAACCAAAATCTCACGTTTGAACTTAACTTGGAGAAATACTATAGAAGTCAGGGGATAAGGAACAGTGACGTCTTCAAAAGAATCCACTTAACAGAACAGGAGGTACTGAAGGTTCTAAAATACATAAAAGATGGACAAACCGTTGGGAACTAATCAAGTATATCCCAGGATATTGCGGAAAGCTCAGGAAGAAATTGTGGGGTCCCATAAAGAGATATTTCTACCACTGATAGCCATGGGTGATGAGCTGGAAGTCTGGAGTGCGGCTAACGTTGTGCCAGTACTTAGGAACGGTTGCAAGGGAAAGCCAGGGATATCAACGCCAATTAGTTTGATGTCAGCGATGCAGACGTTGTTGGAAGCGATTCTGCGGGACAGGAGATACATGCATTTGCAACGACAAGGATTGATTAGGGATAATCAGCACAGCTTTGGAACGCTGTATAGAATTCTGATCATCCTGATCTGGGAAGCATTTCCGGAAACTTCAAATGGAGCAAAGATTGACGAGGATATTACTGATACTGGAGGGTTTGACAGAAACGGAGAGGCTCGATAAGCTGGAAAGCAACATGGGGGAATGAGATAGATTTGGCAGATAAGTTTAAGTAGAATGTGAAGTCTTTTCTACAGCACACAAGTACAAAAAAGGAACTGGAGAGACACTAGGGCTCCTCAATGATCAGTGAGGCCATCCAAGTATGGATCCACAGGAGATACGCGAGGGCTGAAATGAATGTTTCATGTCAGAACATACTGTGGACAACGACTAGAAAACAAAGGGAAAGAAACAGTGATGGCTTGCAAAGAGTCCCCATTACAGAATAGGTGGTGCTGGCGGTCTTAGAACACAAAGGTAGAGAAAGTCCTAGGTCCTGATAAAGTGTATTCCAGAACATTGTGGCAAAGTAGTAGCAGAGACGCGAGCAGAAATATTTATATCATTGTCCTTCACATTTCCACTGGGTGCAGGTGGCTGAAGGGTGACCTTATAAATGTTTATAAAACCATGAGGGGTACAGGTAGCCAACGTCTTTACCCCAAGTAGTGGAGTCCATAACTAGATGGGATTGAACTGCAGAAGGATAAGGTGTTAGCAATTCTGGAAAGTGAAAAAAAGGTCGCCTGGCAGATGGGATTTATTCTTGGCTTCTCTGGGAGGCCAGAAAGGAGATTGCTGAGCCTTTGTCTTTGATATTTATGTCGTCATTACCTTCAGGAATAGTGTCAGAAGGCTGGAGGACAGCAAATGTTGTCCCCTTGACCAAGAAGGGGAATAGAGACAACCCTGGTAATTATAGAGCTGTGAGCCTTACTTCAATTCTGGGCAAAGTGTTGGAAAGGCTTGGAAAGGCTAGCATTTATAATCATCTGGAGATGAATACGTTGATGAGGGATAGTCAGCACGGTTTTGTGAAGGGTAGGTCATGCCTCACAAACCTTGTTGACTTCTTTGAGGTGACCAAACAGGTGGATGTGGGTAAAGCAGAACTTGGTAGTGAGAATGAGCAGAGAGATCACTGTGTCCATGTACATGGATCGATGAAAGTTGTCATCCAGTTTGATAGGGTTGTTAAGAAGGCATTCAGCATGTGAGATTTTATTGGTACAGGGATTGAGTTTCGGAACCATGAGATAATGCTGCAGCTGTACAAAACACTGGTGCGGCCGCATTTGGTGTGTCGCCTGTGGTTCAAGTTACATTAGAAGAAGGATGCTAAAATATTTGGAAAGGGTTCTGAGGAGTTTTACTATGATGTTACCTGGTACGGAGGGAAGGTATTATGAGGAAGGCTGAGGGACCTGAATCGGTTTTTGTTTGAGAGAAGAGTTAAAGGCCAATTAATTGAGACATGTAAGATAATCAGAGGATTACCTGTGTTGGACAGTGAGAGCCTTTTCCCTCGGATAGCGATGCCTAGCACGAAGGAAAATAGCTTTAAATTGAGGTAGCAAACAATATTAATATTAATTAATAAGTATGGAACAGATGCCAGAGGTAGGTTCTTTACTCAGTTCTTTACTCAAGGCATGGAATGAATGGCCTGAAACAATGGTAGACTCGCCAACTTTAAGGGCATTTAAACAGACATTGGATAGGCATATGGATGAGAATGGAATAGGGCAGGTTAGATCGGCTTCAGATTGGCTCCACAGGTTGGCGCACATTGAGGGCCGAAGAGCCTGTACTGCACTGTCCTGTTCTATGTTCTGTGTTCTGGAGGGCATAAGTAGGAGATGGGAGAGGAAAAAACTTAAAAGGGTTTGGAGGAGAAGATTTTCCACACAGAGTATGGTGCAGGTATGAAATGGGTTTCGAGGGAAATAACAACATGTTATTTCGAGGGAAATAACAACAATAACAACATGTAAAACACACTTAGGCAGGTACATGGAGAGAAGGTTTGAAGAGATATGGGTCAAGTGCAGGGAAACGCAACCCGTTCAGGGACTCTGGTCAGCATGAATTAGTTGGATCGAAGGGACCTTTACCGTGCTGCATGACCCTGTCCCCTGTTATTGGAGGAGGAGACTACCGAGATAAGATACGTTACAGACACTGAAGCAAGTTACAGCAATAGGGATGGTAGTCTGGAATGCAATACAATTCAAATATGTGGAGAGAGTATAAGGAAGGGAGGAGGTTACCGGGACAGAAACTGTTATAGGAGTTAGAAATTATTGAAGATAGTAGTCACTAAGACGTGCCATAGATAAAATATTGCAGAGTAGTGAGTCTTAGCACAACGGAACTTAGAGTAGGGGTGTTGATTGAGCCTGGGGTGTGTCTGGACTGTGCTCCCCCTCCAGCATTGTATCTATGTCATGTTTTGTTAGCCAATGTTTGGAGCTGTCTCTATGCTCTCTGCTGTATTCACTGTGAGTTATCTTACCTCACTGCAGGATTTATTGAAGACTCCAAATCTCCCTTCCCTTTGTCTCCCTGGCTGATCAACCAACTTCAATGTGGCGATGGACGGGACACCCAGCAGCTGGGAAGTCTATTGAGTCAGGACCTTCCTAATACCTACTGGAGTCAGAGGAATACACAGTATGGGAAATTAGGCTGATCCCGTCAGGCATACACATGGAGAATGGCACTAAGTCCAACAGAGATCTGAAAAACCCTGCCTCCATCCCTGGCCTGTGCTGCTGCGTCTCTCTGGAGTGAAGACTTCAATTGGCTCAGGATCCGGAGTAGCTGCAAGAGTGAGAGACGCTGACAGAGGCAGCAATTAGACCCTCACATTCAGGGATACCACATGGAGAGAGACTGAGTGATATCACCAGAGGGCAGGAAGATTTCATAACGAAACAATCATGTAGGAAGAACAGGTTTAGGTTCCTGATGCCCTGGTATCAGTGCTCAGGAATGAGCAACATTTGAGCAGGTGAAGTGATGGCCTCGTTGTATTATTGCGAGAGCATGTATCCAAAAGCTCACCCAATGCTCAGTGGAGGCAGGTTTAAATCCCACCATCAGAAATGGTGGAATTTGCAATCATTTTTTTAAAAATTGCAATTAATAATCCATGAATAAGTACGAAATCATTGCGGATGATCCAAAACAATGTTGCTCAAAATATACTAGGGGACATCTGCCATTCTCACGTGGTCTGTACGACATCCCCACAGCAAAATGTTTGCCTCTGAAATAGCCGAGCAAGTTACTCAGCTCAAGGGCTGCTAGGGCGAGGGATGAAAGGCTGGTCAGCCAGAGACACCAACATCCTATACCTGAGTTTAAAAATAAACCATTCGGATGGTCCCACTGGAAGTGGCCAATCACGTCAGTAGGTTTAGGGACAGGGCTTTAAACTGACACAGAGGATGCAGGGACATGTTCCAGGTGAAAGGAGCTTTCCAAATCCAAATATAAAAGGTGAAGCTTTGGAACAGCATGGGAATGTGGCTGAAGACATGCAGAAAGGAACAGGATGGGACCAAGTTTAACTAAAACTGGACATCGGTGAATAGATTTGTGAAAGGAAATTGTAGGAAACAGTAAGTTATGTTTTTTTTGTGTGGAATGGACAAACTCTCTGCCATAAGGTAGATGGATTTGTGACACAGAGATAAAAGAGAGTTGGACACCAGGGTGACGTGGTTACAGGGTGATAAAAGGTGGACATAAATATTCAATGGTTCACAACCTTGTGCAAACTCAGGCAAAGTGGACAACGCTAACAATAATTGACAACAAAGGCATTACAGAGAAAGCATTTTGCCGCAGATCATGAAGTAGAGTCAGTCTGAATGTAAATTCTGGCTACTACTTGCCAAGGACACAAGCAGCAGAACAGTTTTAGGCCACTGAACAGCATTTCATTGCTCATCACTGCATTAAGCAGGAACTCATTGGAATTTTTAATAAAGGCATAAAGACAATTCAGTGAAAATTCAAAATTCGTATAATCTTGACAATCACTCTGACAACAGGGTAGTTCGGAGAATTTTTTTGAGTGTTTCTTTAAATAACACATTGTGCAACTGGCTAGGGTTCAACTATGTCAGATCGACCGTTGTGTGATGAAACTTAGTGAATGAGTAATGTCACCTGGAGAGATCCTCTGGGAAATTGCGATAAAGTGCATTTTAAAGAAAAATAAAATTTAAAAGTGAATCACAGAAAGGACAAGCTGCAACTAAAAACAAAAAATGCCAATGACATGAGTTTGAGAGGAGAACTGACCAAGCTAAACAGACTGAAGCATGTGTGTTCAAATGAACAGTGGTAAACATTTGAAGGAACAATGTAAATCACTCAACAAAAGGATATTCCATTGAAACAGACAAAACCTCAACAAGAATCTCACACCTGTCATCATATTAGATTATGAGGCTGAGAAGATCACCAAAAAGTATTTAAAATCCTGAAGTGTGATAGTGTTTTAGGAGTAAGCTTTAAAGGGGTTGCATAGGGTCTGCTAGCAGGAGGAGGGCAGTTGGCAGAAAAATCCCTGTGAGGGTATAATGTCACAATAGGAACAGGGAGAGGTGAAGGTGCTGGAGGTGGTGAGACTGTTACACAGAGTAGTCAGGGCCTGAAGAGTGTTTCAAACTAAGTACGGATTGTTGCAGCTGGAGGGTTTGCAGAGGTAGGGAGAGACATATGTAATTTTATTTATTCATTTATGGGATGTGGGTGTCACTGCCTGGACTAGCATTCTTTGACCCCAATCTTAATTACCCAGAGGGCAGCTCAGAGCCAGCCATATTTCTGTGAGTCTGGAGTCAAATGTTGGCCAGACCAAGTGAGAATATTTGTTGTCCTTCCCTAAAGCAGGTAAATGAACCTGATGAGTTCTTCCTACTAATCAGCATTGCATTTATGGTGGCCTCGCCAATGCCTTGTACAGATACAACATGACATCCCAACTCCTACTCTCCATGCCCTGAACAATGAAGGTAACCATGCCAAACGCCTGCTTCACCAGCCTGCCTGTGATGCAACTTTCAAAGAACTGTGTACTTGCATCCCCGTGTCTCTGACTGACAACACCACCCTGTACAAGTCCCACCCTGGTTTGTTTCACCACAATGGAACACTTACATTTATCTAATTAAACTCCATCTGCTATTCTGCAGCCCACTATCCCAGCAGTACTGTCCATCCTGTTGTATCATAGATAACCTTTTTCACTGTCCTCGTTACCACCAATGTCAGTGTCACCCAAGAAGCTTATTAACCAGGAAACCAATATTCCCATCCAAACCATTTATCCAAATGACAAACAACAGTGGACCCACTACACTAGTGGTCACATGCCTCCAGCCAGAAAAACAAACTGTCTCCCATCACCCTCTGTCTCCAACCATCAAGCCAAATTTTGTATCCTGTTGACTAGCTTCTCCTGAATGCCATATCCTTTTAGACTGATTTGAGCTTATTCTGGATTAGTGGTGCTGGAAGAGCACAGCAGTTCAGGCAGCATCCAAGGAGCTTCGAAGTCGACGTTTCGAGCAAAAGCCCTTCATCCTGATGAAGGGCATTTGACCGAAACGTCGATTTGGAAGATCCTTGGATGCTACCTGAACTGCTGTGCTCTTCCAGCACCACTAATCCAGAATCTGGTTTCCAGCATCTGCAGTCATTGTTTTTACCTCCTGATTTGAGCTTATTACCCATTTACCATACGGAACGTAGAACACAGAACAGTACAGCATAAGACACTTTGGCCATGATGCCAACCTTTTATCGGACTGTAAGACCAAACTAACTTCCATACCCTTAATTTTACTATCATCCATGTGCCTATCCAAGAGTCTAATAAATATCCTGAAAGCATCTAATTTTACTACCACCATTATCAGTGCATTCCAACTACCTACCATTCTCTATCCTTTTATCCATCCTCCATTCACCTTAAAATTACACCCCCTTGCAATAGCCATTTATGTCATAGGAGAAAAAGTCTCTCACTATTCACTCTCTCTGTGCCTCTTATCGTCTTGTTCACCTCTACCACGTTGGCCCACCCCTTTCTTCACTCCAATGAGAAAAGCCTTAGCTACCTCAAACTTTCTTCATAAGAAATGCCCTCCATTCCTGGTAAATCTCCTGTGTACGCTCTCTAAAACTTGCACATCCTTCCTGTAAAGAGGGGACCAGAACTGAACACTATATCCCAAGTGTGGTCTCACCAGGATGCTATAAAGATGCAGTAAAACCTCACTGATCTTGAAATCAATCCCCTTGCTAAGGAAAGTCAACACAACATATGCATTTTTAACAACCCTATCAACGTGCGTGGCAACTTTGAGGGATCTATGGACATGGACCCCTTGATCTCTCTGATCCTCCACACTGCCAAGCGTTTTGCCTTTCACCCTGTATTCTGTATTCAAATTCCACCTTCCAGATTGAATCATTTCACACTTTTCCAGCTTGAACTCCATTTGCCATTTCCAGCCCAGCTCTGCGTCCTGTCAATGTCCCATTGCAAACTACAACAGCTCTCCACATTACGCACCACTCCACCAGATTGGCAAACTTACTAACCCACTCTCCAACATCCACATCCAAGTCATTTATAAAAATCACAGAGAGCAGAGTCCCAAAGCCGACTGTTACAGAACACCACTGGTCACTGAGCTCCAGGCTCAGTACTGTCCATCTGCTGCCATACTCTATCTTCTCTGGGCCATCCAATCCTGTATCCAGATAGACAGATTTCCCTGTATCCCATGCCTCCTTATTTTCTGAATGAGCTTCAACATATTCTGCCAGATCTTCAAAGAATTCAATAAGGTTTGTGAGGCATGACCTGGCCCTCACAAACCCATGCTGACAGTCTAAAATTTAACTGTAGTTTTCCAGGTAGTCATAAATCCTGTCTGTCAGAGTCCTCTCCAATAATCTGCACTTCACAGACATAAGACCAAATCTGTAATTCCCAGGATTCTACCTCCATAACATGGCGTGGACTCTACAAATCTTCCCTCCTCTGCCACGTTCCTCAAAAGGGCCCTGGAGGGTGGTGGGGGTTACAGAGATAGAGAGAATCATCACGACAGGAGAATTTCGCAGACATTCGGAGTGTTGCAGTGCCAAAAGAAGGATTCAGTAATTGTGAGGTTACATGGTAATGAACGCATTTGAGGAGGGAGGGAGGGAGGATTGTAGCGAAATGAAAGGTTTCACAGTTTAGGTGTTTTGTTTGGACTGCAAGCGGTTACTGAGTTTGGGAAGGTTTAAGCACTGGTGGATTTTACATAAACATGATTTTGATTGCAATGGCAGGAAGAGGATTCAGGAAGCTGGAGAGTATGGGGTCTGAACGAGGTTACACAAATGGGAAGAGTTGTCAGAGGTGGAGGTGTTTACAGAGACAGCAATGGTGTGATCTGGAGCAGATGACCCAGATTGGGAGGGATGTCAGGACTGCTGTTGGTTTGACAGGGAGGGAGGACCTTGGAGCCACAGGAGGTTACAGAAATATGGAGAGCTGTAGAGCCTGCAAGAGTTCATGGAGATGGGGAGGTTGGGAGGGATGGAGTAATTTACAGGGATAAGGATAGTGGTAGGACAGTGCTGGTTTATACTGACAGGGACTATTTAGGGAAGGGAGCAGATTACAGAGATAATGTAGGTTGTATAGACTGGAAGAAAAAACACACATATGGAGGGTAGTCGGGACTGAACAGGTTTAGAGATATCGAAATTCTTAGGTTCTGGTGTTATTTAGACATGGAGACTGTGGAATCGGACAGATTTTCCTGGAGATGAGAACAGCAATTTTGACTGGAGACAGTTACACAGATAAAGAAGCATAAGTTACCTTCTCCAGTTTGGCCTAAGTGGGAAAATGTTATAGGGGAGGTTGCCATTAACACAGATAGGGGTGTAGAGATGGAGAAATTTATGCAGATGAGTAGATGGGTGGAAATACTGGAGGGGCTTAGATTGACAGGGTGGGTGTTAGTGATGACAGCATGTTATACAGATCGCCAGTCCTTTAGGAACTAGATTGGAACAGTCACAGGGACTTGATTGTGTTCGACAAATCGGTGTGTGGCAGAGACCTGAGAAGATTATAGGGTCTGATCAGATTGATTGTGTCTTTAGGGCTGGAAGAGGTTCGGTAGATATGGAAACCTTAAACCAAATGTATACCATCTTCATTTGCCAGACCAGAGCCTCAATATCCCTCATCAGCCAGGGATCCCTCATCCTGCCATTTTCCCTTCACCCGAACAGGTACATACTGACCCTGGATTTTCAGTATCTCACTTTTAAAAGCCTCCCGTTTTCCAGTCGTTTCTTTTCCTTCAAACAGACTCACCCACTCAACCTCTGCTAGGTCCTGCTTCATGGCCCCAAAACTGGCTGCGTTCCAGCATAGCTCCTTAACCTGTGGACCTCTCCTATCATTTTCTGGAGTTATGTTAAAATTAAGACAGTTGCGGTCAATGGACCCAAAGTGCTCTCGGACTGACACTATAGTCACTTCCTCATCTCGTTTTCTCAAGGGAGATTCAATGTTGCGCCCACCTGAGTAGAGTAGGACCGTCTACATATTGGTCAAGGAAACATTCTTGGACCCATTTGACAAATTGTTACCCATATCGGCCTTTTATTCTCTGAGTGCACAAGTCAATCCAGGGGAAATTAAAACCTCCAATCAATACTGCTTTCTTATTCCAACACCTATCTACAATCTCTCTACACATCTGCTCTTCTCATACCCGCTGGCTATTTGCGAGTCTGTAATACAGTCCGAACAAAGTGACCACTCCCTTCTTCTTTCTAACTTCTAACCATATGGCCTCATTTGATGATTCTTTAGGAATATCCTCTCTGACCACTGTTGTTATGTTCTCCCTTATCAAAAGCACAACTCCCCCTCCTCATTTACTTGTCTTTCTGTCACACTTGTACATTCTGTATCCTGGAACAATGAGCTGTCAGTTCTGCCCTTCGCTCAGCCATATTTCTGTTATGGCTATAATATCCCATCCCCAGAGCCAATCCATGCTCTGAGCTCACCTGCCTTACCAGTCAGGCCTCATGAAATAAATGCCCTTTAAACCAGAAGTATTTTCCCTCTCTTGACTGTGCCACTGGATATTGTGAATAGGAAACTTTCTCTCGGTGGCTGGTGTATTTTCCTCTGACTGGCCGATGGTCTCTCTCTTTTTCAGAATCCCAATCCCCTGGCAAACCAGATTAAGCCCTCCCAGCTAACACTAGCAAATCTCCCTCCCAGGTTGCTAGTACCCCTCTGGTTCATGTCGAACCCGTTCCCTTTGTCCAGGTCACCTCTACTGCAGAAGAGATCCTAATGATCCAAGACGTAAAAACCTTTCCCCCTCCACCAGCCCCTCAGGCACTCATTCATTGGCTTATCTTTGTATTTCCGTATTCACTGGCGAGCGGCACTGGGAGTAATCTGAAGCTCACTGCCCTTGTCGTCCTGCTTTTTAACTTCTTACCTATACTCATTTGACCAAAACCCCCCCAATTGCACCTATGTCAGGTGTACTGATGTGCACAATGGCACTGGTTGTTTGCCCTCCCCCTGGAGAAAAGGGCAAAATCTGGCCTCCTCTTGAGAAACAAGGTAAGGAAGGGGACAGAGGTGTTAGTTGGGGAGCACTTTGACAAAGTGACCGCAACTATGTTAGTTTGAAAACAGTTATGGAAAAGGACAGATCTGGTACATAAGTGAAACATCAAAATTGGCCTGCTCCAATCCAGAAGGTATTGGTCAAGAGATTTTAACAGTTGATTATGGACACTATTTGTAGGTAAATGGATCTCAGGCAGGTGGGAAGCTTTCAAAAGAAAGATAAAACGAGTTCAGGGTGAGGATATTTCTGTTAGGGTAAAGGACAATGCTGATTACAAATAGAAAATTCTGGATGATTGGGGATATTGATGTTCTGGTCAAGAAAAAGGCGGTCCATGTCAGCTGGATTCCTCAAAGATCATTGTGGGTACAGTAATACACTGAAGAGGGAGAGGAGTAGGGCAAACAAGAGACCTGAGAAAACCTTGGCTGATAATGCTGAGGACAATCCAAAGGGATTCTACATGAAAATACCGACAGAAGAATAACTAGGCACAGAATGTGTCCCCTTGAAGATCAATGGGATAATCCATGTGTGGAACCACAGGAGATGGGTGAGATCCTTAACGAAAATTTCCCATCAGAACTTAAAGACTGGGGAGGACTAATACAATTAATGGTCGGGCTCTGGGCAGTGTTGGCGAACAGAGAGAGTGAGACCAAGGAGTACAGTTACATTGTTCCTTGGATGTGGCATCACAGGGTGGGGAAAGTGCATTTGGCAGACTTGGGTTAGAGCATCGACTACATGAGTTGGTACATCATGATATGGCTGTATAAGGCATTGCTGGGTCCCCAGTTGGAGGACTGCATAGAATTCCGATCCTCCTGCTTTAGGAAGCATTTCCTGAAACTGTGAATGGAGCAAAGATTGACGAAGATGTTACTGATACTGGAGCGTTTGACAGAAACTGAGAGGCTGGATAAGTTAGAAAGCAACATATGGGGATAAGATAGATTTGGCATTTTAGGTTAAGGAACATGCAAGGAAATTCTTCAGCACAAGTACAAAAAAGCAACCAGAGAGACACGAGGGACCCGCAAAAATCAATAAGGCCATCCATGTGTGGAATCACAGAAGATGGGTGAGACCCTAAATAAACATTTTATGTCAGAAATTACTGTGGATAAGACAGTTAAAGAAACAGTGATGGCTTGAAAAGAGTTCCAATTAAAGAAGGGGTGGTCCTGGAGGTCTCATTACACAAAGGTAGAGAAAGCACTAGGTCCTGAACAAGTGTATCCCAGAACATTGTGGTAAAGTAGTGGCAGGGACCTGAGCAGGGATATTTGTATCATTGTCCTTCGATGATACAAATCGCAGGACAATGATTAAAACCACGAGGGATACAGGTAAGGTGATTAGCCAACGTGTTTACCGCAGGGTAGTGGAGTCCATAACTAGATTGGTTCGAAGTGCAGAAGGAGAAGGTGTTAGCAATTCTGCAAAGCCTAAAAATAGATAAGTCCCCGGGGCCGGATGGAACTTATCCTCGGATTCTCTGGGAATCCAGGAAGGAGATTGCCATGTCTTTGGTTTTGATGTTTATGTCATCATTGTTTACAGGAATAGTGCCAGAAGGCTAGAGGAGAGCAAATGTTGTCCCCGTAGAATAGATGACGGCCCAACAAGTCCACACCGACCCTCTGATGAGCAACCCACCCAGACCCATTCCCTTACATTTACTCCTTCACCTAACACTATGGGCAATTTAACATGGCGAATTTACCTAACCTGCACATTTTGGACTGTAGGAGGAAACCAGAACACCCGGAAGAAACCCACACAGACACAGGAAGAATGTGTAAACTCCACAGACAGTTGGCTGAGGCAGGAATTGAAGCCGGGTCTCTGGCGCTGTGAGGCAGTAGTGCTAACCATTGTGCCACCGTGCCAACCCAAGGAGGGGAGTTGAGACAGTACTGGCAGTTATAGACCTGTGAGCCTTACTTTGATTCTGGGTAAAGTGTTGGAAAGGCTTGAAAGGGATAGGATTTATAATCATCTGGGGATGAAAAAGTTGATTAGGGATAGTCAACACGGTTTTGTAAAGGGTACGCCGTGCCTCTTAAACCTTATTGAGTTCTTTAAGAAGGTGAACAAAGAGATGGATGAGGGTAAAGCGGTTGATGTGGTGTATATGTATTTCAGTAGGGCGTTTGTTAAGGTTCCCCTTGGTAGGCTATTGCCGATAATGTGGAGGCATAGGATTGTGGGTGATTTAGCAGGTTGGATCACAAATTGGCTCACTGAAAGAAGACAGAGTGTAGTCATTGATGGGAAATATTGATCCTGGAGTTCAGTTACTAGTGGGTACTGCCAGGATGTGTTTTGGGTCCAGTATTGCTGTCGTTTATATAAATGACTTGAATGAGGGCATTGAGGATGGCTTAGTAAATTTGCAGAAGACACTAAGGTCGGTAGAGTTGTGGATAGTGACGAAGGATGTTGTAGGTTACAGAAAGGTATAGATAAGCTGCACACATGACTCAAAGTTCACAAATGGAGATTAATGTGGAAAGGTGTGAGGCGATTCATTCTGGAGGGAGTAAGAGAAACACAGAGAGATCTCTGTGTCCATGTACATAGATCCTTGAAAGTTGCCACCCAGGTTTATGGGTTTTTTAAAAACACCATTCAGTGTGTGAGCTTGAATTGGTAGAGGGATTGAGTTTCGGAACCATTAGACCATGCTGCAGCTGTACAAAACTCTGGGTGTGGCCACATTTGTTCAGGTCACTGCATTACAGGAAGGATGTGTAAGTTTTGGAAAGGATTCAGAGGAGATTTACTAGGAAGTTACCTGGTATGAAGGGAAGGACTTATGAGGAAAGGCTGACGGACTTTAAGCTGTTTCTGTTCAAGAGAATGTGTTTGAGGTCAATTAATTGAGATATATAAGATAATCACCAGGTGAGATGGGCTGGAGAGTAAGAGCCTTTTCTCTTGGATGGCAATGCCTAGAACGAAGGAAGATAGCTTTAAATTGAGGTAGATATTAACACTAATAAATAGATATGGGACAGATGCCAGAGGTAGGTTCTTTACTCAGAATAGTCGGGGCATGGAATGCATTGCCTGCAACAGTGATAGATTCGTCAACTTTAAGGGCATTTAAATGGTAATTGGATGGGCATATGGACAAGAATTGGAATAGTGTTGGTTCGATGGGCTGCAGATTGCTTCCACAAAATGGCGTAAAATCGAGGGCCGAAGGGCCTGTTTTGCGCTGTCATGTTCTGTGTTCCAGTGGGCATAAATATGAGATGGAGAAAGTGAGGTCTGCAGATGCTGGAGATCAGAGATGGAAATGTGTTGCTGGAAAAGCGCAGCAGGTCAGGCAGCATCTAGGGAACAGGAGAATTGACGTTTCGGCCATTAGCCCTTCTTCAGGAATGAGGAAAGTTGGTCCAGCAGGCTAAGATAAAAGATAGGGAGGAGGGACTTGGGGGATGGGCGTCGGAAATGTGATAGGTGGAAAGAGGTCAAGGTGAGGGTGATAGGTCAGACTGGGGTGGGGGCGGAGAGGTCGGGAAGAAGATTGCAGGTGAGGAAGGTGGTGCTGAATTTGATGGATTTGACTGAGACAGGCTGGGGGGAGGGGAAATGAGGAAACTGGTGAAATCCGAGTTCATCCCTTGTGGTTGGAGGGTTCCTAGCCGGAAGATGAGGCGTTCTTCCTCCAACGGTCGTTTCGCTGTGGTCTGACGATGGAGGAGTCCAAAGACCTGCATATCCTTGGTGGAGTGGGAGGGGGAATTGAAATGTTGTGCTACAGGGTGGTTGGGTTGGTTGGTCCGGGTGTCCCAGAGGTGTTCCCTGAAATGCTCCGCAAGTAGGCGGCCCGTCTCCACAATATAGAGGAGGCCACATCGGGTGCAAAGGATGCAGTAGATGATATGTGTGGAGGTACAGGTAAATCTGTGGCAGATATGGAAGTTTCCTTTGGGGCCTTGGAGGGAGGTGAGGGGGGAGGTGTGGGCGCAAGTCTTGCACCTCCTGCGGTTGCAGGGGAAGGTGCCGGGAGTGGAGGTTGGGTTGGTGGGGGTTGTGGATCTGACGAGGGAGTCACGGAGGGAGTGGTCTTTACGGAATGCTGATAGGGGAGGGGAGGGAAATATATCCTTGGTGGTGGGGTCCGTTTGGAGATGGCGGAAATGGCGGCGGATGATGCGCTGTACATGGAGGTTAGTGGGGTGGTAGGTGAGGACCAGTGGGGTTCTGTCCTGGTGGCGGTTGGAGGGGCGGGCTTCAAGCGTGGAGGATTGGGAAGTGGAAGAGATGCAGTGGAGGGCATCGTCGACCACGTCGGGGGGGAAATTGCGGTCCTTGAAGAAGGAGGCCATCTGGGATGTGCGTTTTTGGAACTGGTCCTCCTGGGAACAGATGCGGCGGAGTCGAAGGAATTGGGAGAATGGGATGGCGTTTTTACAGGGGGCAGGATGGGAGGAGGTGTAGTCCAGGTAGCTGTGGGAGTCGGTTGGTTTGTAGTAGATGTCCGTGTTGATTCGGTCGCCTGAGATAGAAATAGAAAGGTCGAGGAAGGGGAGGGAGGAATCTGAGACTGTCCAGGTGAATTTGAGGTCGGGGTGGAAGGTGTTGGTGAAGTGGATGAACTGTTCAACCTCCTCGTGGGAGCACGAGGCGGCGCCGATACAGTCATCGATGTAGCGGAGGAAAAGGTGGGGGGTGGGGCCAGTGTAGTTGCGGAAGATGGATTGTTCCACATATCCTACGAAGAGGCAGGCATAGCTGGGGCCCATGCGGGTGCCCATGGCTACTCCTTTCGTTTGGAGGAAGTGGGAGGATTGGAAAGAGAAGTTGTTCAGGGTGAGGACCAGTTCAGTCAGTTGAAGGAGGGTGTCTGTGGAAGGGTACTGGTCGGTACGGCGGGAAAGAAAGAATTGGAGGGCTTTGAGTCCTTCGTGATGGGGGGTGGAGGTGGACAGGGACTGGATGTCCATGGTGAAAATAAGGCGTTGGGGACCGGGGAAGCGAAAATCATGGAGCAGGTGGAGGGCATGGGTGGTGTCCCGAACGTAGGTGGGGAGTTCTTGGACTAAGGGGGACAGGACGGTGTCAAGGTATGCAGAGATTAGTTCGGTGGGGCAGGAGCAGGCGGAGACAATGTGTCGGCCGGGGCAGTCAGGTTTTTGGATTTTGGGCAGGAGGTAGAAGTGGGAGGTGCGGGGTTGTGGGACTATGAGGTTGGAGGCGGTGGATGGGAGATCCCCCGAGGTGATGAGGCTATGGACGGTCTGGGAGATGATGGTTTGGTGGTGGGGGGTGGGGTCATGGTGAAGGGGGCAGTAGGAGAAGGTATCTGCGAGCTGGCGTTTGGCCTCAGTGGTGTAGAGGTCGGTGCGCCAAACTACTACCGCGCCTCCCTTGTCTGCTGGTTTGATAGTGAGGTTGGGGTTGCAACGGAGTGAGTGGAGGGCTGCGCGTTCCGAGGGTGAGAGGTTGGAGTGAGTGAGAGGGGTGGGGGAGTTCAGGTGGCGGTTAATATCGCGGCGGCAGTTGGCTATGCAGAGGTCGGGGGAAGATAGGAGGCCAGCACGGGGTGTCCAGGTGGATGGGGTGTGTTGCAGGCGGGAGAAGGGGTCGTCAGAGGGTGGGCGGGAGTCTTGGTTAAAGAAGTAGGCGCGGAGGCGAAGGCGGCGGAAGAATTGTTCGATGTCACGCCGCGTGTTGAATTCATCAATCCGGGAGCGTAGGGGAATGAAGGTGAGGCCTCTGCTGAGGACTGATCTTTCATCCTCAGAGAGGGGTAGGTCTGGAGGGATGGTGAAAACACGGCAGGGCTGGGAGCTCCCAGCCCTGCCGTGTTTTCAAGCCCCACACCAGGTCCTAGCTCCCAGCCCTGCCGTGTTTTCAAGCCCCACACCAGGTCCTAGCTCCCAGCCCTGCCGTGATTTCAAGCACCACACCAGGTCCTAGCTCCCAGCCCTGCCGTGTTTTCAAGCCCCACACCAGGTCCTAGCTCCCAGCCCTGCCGTGTTTTCACCATCCCTCCAGTCCTACCCCTCTCTGAGGATGAAAAGCCCCACACCAGGTCCTAGCTCCCAGCCCTGCCGTGTTTTCACCATCCCTCCAGACCTACCCCTCTCTGAGGATGAAAAGCCCCACACCAGGTCCTAGCTCCCAGCCCTGCCGTGTTTTCACCATCCCTCCAGACCTACCCCTCTCTGAGGATGAAAGATCAGTCCTCAGCACAGGCCTCACCTTCACTCCCCTACGCTCTCGGATTGATGAATTCAACACGCGGCGTGACATCGAACAATTCTTCCGCCGCCTTCGCCTCCGCGCCTACGTCTTTAACCAAGACTCCCGTCCACCCTCTGACGACCCCTTCTCCCGCCTCCAACACACCCCATCCACCTGGACATACCGTGCTGGCCTCCTACCTGCCCTCGACCTCTGCATAGCCAACTGCCGCTGCGATATTAACCGCCACCTGAACTCCCCCACCCCTCTCACCCACTCCAACCTCTCACCCTCGGAATGCGCAGCCCTCCACTCACTCCATTGCAACCCCAACCACACTATCAAACCAGCTGACAAGGGAGGCGCGGTAGTAGTTTGGCGCACCGACCTCTACACCGCTGAGGCCAAACGCCAGCTCGCAGATACCTCTCCTACTGCCCCCTTGACCATGACCCCACCTCCCACCACCAAACCATCATCTCCCAGACCGTCCATAACCTCATCACCTCGGGGGATCTCCCATCCACCGCCTCCAACCTCATAGTTCCACAACCCCGCACCTCCCGCTTCTACCTCCTGCCCAAAATCCACAAACCTGACTGCCCCGGCCGACCCATTGTCTCCGCCTGCTCCTGCCCCACCGAACTCATCTCCGCATACCTTGACACCGTCCTGTCCCCCTTAGTCCAAGAACTCCCCACCTACGTTCGGGACACCACCCATGCCCTCCACCTGCTCCATGATTTTCGCTTCCCCGGTCCCCAACGCCTTATTTTCACCATGGACATCCAGTCCCTGTACACCTCCATCCCCCATCACGAAGGACTCAAAGCCCTCCGCTTCTTTCTTTCCCGCCGTACTGACCAGTACCCTTCCACAGACACCCTCCTTCGACTGACTGAACTGGTCCTCACCCTGAACAACTTCTCTTTCCAATCCTCCGACTTCCTCCAAACGAAAGGAGTAGCCATGGGCACCCGCATGGGCCCCAGCTATGCCTGCCTCTTCATAGGATATGTGGAACAATCCATCTTCCGCAACTACACTGGCCCCACCCCCCACCTTTTCCTCCGCTACAACGATGACTGTATCGGCGCCGCCTCGTGCTCCCACGAGGAGGTTGAACAGTTCATCCACTTCACCAACATCTTCCACCCCGACCTCAAATTCACCTGGACAGTCTCAGATTCCTCCCTCCCCTTCCTCGACCTTTCTATTTCTATCTCAGGCGACCGAATCAACACGGACATCTACTCAAACCAACCGACTCCCACAGCTACCTGGACTACACCTCCTCCCATCCTGCCCCCTGTAAAAACGCCATCCCATTCTCCCAATTCCTTCGACTCCGCCGCATCTGCTCCCAGGAGGACCAGTTCCAAAAACGCACGTCCCAGATGGCCTCCTTCTTCAAGGACTGCAATTTCCCCCCCGGTGTGGTCGACGATGCCCTCCACCGCATCTCTTCCACTTCCCGATCCTCCGCCCTTGAACCCCGCCCCTCCAACCGCCACCAGGACAGAACCCCACTGGTCCTCACCTACCACCCCACTAACCTCCATGTACAGCGCATCATCCGCCGCCATTTCCGCCACCTCCAAACGGACCCCACCACCAAGGATATATTTCCCTCCCCTCCCCTATCAGCATTCCGTAAAGACTACTCCCTCCGTGACTCCCTCGTCAGATCCACACCCCCCACCAACCCAACCTCCACTCCCGGCACCTTCCCCTGCAACCGCAGGAGGTGCAAGACTTGCGCCCACACCTCCCCCCTCACCTCCCTCCAAGGCCCCAAAGGAAACTTCCATATCCGCCACAGATTCACCTGTACCTCCACACATATCATCTATTGCATCCTTTGCACCCGATGTGGCCTCCTCTATATTGGGGAGACGGGCCGCCTGCTTGCGGAGCGTTTCAGGGAACACCTCTGGGACACCCGAACCAACCAACCCAACCACCCTGAAGCTCAACATTTCAATTCCCCCTCCCACTCCACCAAGGATATGCAGGTCTTTGGACTCCTCCATCGTCAGACCACAGCGAAACGACGGTTGGAGGAAGAACGCCTCATCTTCCGGCTAGGAACCCTCCAACCACAAGGGATGAACTCGGATTTCACCAGTTTCCTCATTTCCCCTCCCCCCACCTTGTCTCAGTCAAATCCATCAAATTCAGCACCGCCTTCCTAACCTGCAATCTTCTTCCCGACCTCTCCGCCCCCACCCCAGTCTGACCTATCACCCTCACCTTGACCTCTTTCCACCTATCACATTTCCGACGCCCCTCCCCCAAGTCCCTCCTCCCTATCTTTTATCTTAGCCTGCTGGACCAACTTTCCTCATTCCTGAAGAAGGGCTAATGCCCGAAACGTCGATTCTCCTGTTCCCTAGATGCTGCCTGACCTGCTGCGCTTTTCCAGCAACACATTTCCATCTCTGATCTCCAGCATCTGCAGACCTCACTTTCTCCTTTAAACAGTGACAAGACCTTAAATTGGAACTGACGGCTGAGCAGGAAGAAGATCTGGTTTACTGAAGCAGAGACTTCTGAGGTTCACATTGTTTTTGTACACCTGACAGTCTTCAGCATCTTCGAGAGGTTTGACTTGGCATCACAAGTCAACCCTGTCCCTATCACACACTCCCAGAACAGGGACAGCATACTGTTTGACACAGCATAAAGGTCCCTCTATACTATCGCAACAACCTGTCTTCACTACTGAACTTCTGAATTTGCCCCGAGCAGTCCTGAGATGGAAGAGAGTTGAAATTCAGTGCTGACAATGACCTTTGTCCTGCCAGCTCAGCCCTGTTCTATTTCAAGTTGTGTCTCCTCTGTGGACTGCCTCAAACACTCTACATACATTCTGATCTCCTGATGCACTTGCTGAGGGGAGAGGGGAGGTTCCCGTGGGTGAGGGCACAGGCGAAGTGAGCGTTGGACTCCCAGTCAGACCCAGAGAGGGTCAGCAGGCTGCTGACACTGTAGGTGCTGTCTGAAGCTCGCAGGTAGTTGCTGGTCTGAACCCCGTCCGAAATGACTGCACCGTCCTTCTTCCACTGCACCTCCAGCTCATTGGGATAGAAGTGATTGGCAAGGCACACCAGGGTGGCAGTGGTCTTGGCATTGACCTGGTCCCGGGAGGGGGGAGCAGCAGGGTGAGCTTTGGCTGAGGGTTCTCACAGCCTGAAAGACAAGAGAAGCAATTTTAATCCCTGCCAAACAAATGGATTTTGACTTTCAGCATATTCACTGGCAATACAATCTTATTGAACATTTGTAGTCAATACAGAATAAACCAGACAAAAGGACAGACATTGTTCACATTGCTTCTTGGGATGTGAGTGTCACTGGCAGGGCCAGCATTTATTGCCCATCCCTAATTGCCCTGAGAAGGTGATGGTGAAAGAGAAGGGACAGTTTTGGACCATCGTTTAGGGAATGAGTGTGGGCAGCTGGAAGGGCTCTCAGTGGGGGAGCAGTTGAGTGACAGTGATCAGAACTCAGTGAGATTGAGAGGAGGGATGGAAATGGACAATCATGGAGCAAGTGTAAAAGTTTTCATTTGGGAATGAACCATTTTACTAAACTGTGTGGTGATTTAGCAAAAGTGGACTGGCACCAGCGGCATGATGGGAAATCAGTGTCAGGGCAGTGGAAGCCCTCGAAGGATGAGACAGAGATCGTTCAGAATCTGTTCCCACAAGGAGTAAGGGTGGGACTCCCAAATCTAGACTCTCAGCCTGGGATGTCAAAAGGCAGCCAGAGTAGGGCAGACCAAACAGGGAAGGTGATGTTGGTTATCTGGAGTTCAAACCTGCAGAAAGCTGAGAGGAGAATAGAGGATGCAGGGATGAAATTAAACAGGATCTGAGTAAAGCAAAGAGCTGACAGGATGAAGTATTTCCAAGTGAATCAGGGTAATCCCAACGAACAAGAGGATTGGGGGTCATGTACTGACATGGATTGGGAACTGGTTGGCAGACAGGACAGAAACGACAAGTCTTTTTCTGAATGGCAGGTAGTTACCAGTTGTCGTACCACAGGGATCAGTCCTTGGTACCTAGTTATTCATAATATATAATAATACAGTCATAGAGTCAGAGAGACCCAAAAGGCCCATCAGACCATTGTGTCCATATTGGTCAAAACACAACAACCCAATAATTCTCATCCATTTTTCCGGCATGAGGGAATTAGATGCGGTATGTGTTCAAGAAGGAATTAGATTTGGTTCTTAGGATTAAATGGATTAAAGAATGTGGGGAGAAAGCAGGAACAGGGGACTGTGTTGGATGATCAGCCATGATCATATTAAATGGTGGAGCAGGCTTGAGAGGCTGAATGGCCTATTCCTGCTGCGATTTTTGATGTTTCTACCTATTGCTCAGATAATGAAGGAATGTCTCTCATCAGTTTGAAGCTGGAAGTCACATATGTGTGGAAGTGGAAGATGTGGTCACGGTGATTAATGAATGCGGGTCAGTAAGGTGGTTAAGAAGACACATGGGGTACATTGTTTTCCCCTGATGGGCATTGCTAGTTCGGCAGCATTTATTGCCCATCCCTAATCACCCAGACGGCAATTTAAAGTCAACCACATTGCTGTGGGTCTGGAGTCACATGGTAAGATTGTCAGTTTCCTTCCCTAAAGGACATTAAGGAATCAGATGGCTTTTTCCTGACAATCAACAATTGTTTCATGGTCATCATTAGACTCTTAATTGCAGATTTCTTTTATTGAATTCAAATTCCACCATCTGCTGTGGCAGGATTCTAACCCTGGTCCCCAGAACATTAATCTGGATCTGTGGATTAACAGCTCAGCAATAACACCATTAGACTATCACCTCCCTCATCTCATTTTTGTTTGAGAGTGAAATCAAGGAGTTTGTTTATTCTGGAACTGTATGAAACCCCAGTTAGAGCACAGTGAGAGAACAGTGTACGGTTCTGGTCACCACATTACAGGAAGGATGTGATCCCACTTGAGACGGGGACAGAGGAGGATTTTGTCAGGAATGGGGAGTTTGAGGAACGATTGGTTTGGCTGGGACTGTTTTCTTTGGAACAGAGGAGGCTGAGGTGAGATTGATTGAGATGTGTAAAATGATGAGGGGCCTGGATAGAGTGGATAGGGAGGACTGATTTCCATCAGCAGAGAGGGCAATAACCATGGAGAGAGATTGAAATGATTTGGGGGCAGGATTCAAGGGAGTTGTGGATGTTTGTTTTCACCCAGAGGCTGTTGGGATCTGAGATTCTCTGTCTGGAAGGATGAGAGAGGCAGAAACCCTCATCACATTGAAAAATCACTTGGACATTCACTTGAAACATCGAAACCTCCAGAGCTATGGAGCAAGAGCTGGAAAGTGGGATGGAGCTCGATACATCATTAACGAAACTCGAATCACCCACAGATCAGAAGAACTTTATCCGATAACATTGGAGCAGACATGGATCCACACACTTCAGGAAAGAGTCACATTGGGTGTCCATGTGGAAGGTTCCAGATTACATTTCAAACCTTGCTGCACACCAATGGGCTGAGGTCAAGGGTGAGGCTACAAAGAGTCTCAGTGTCCCAGGGTCAGCCAAGATCACTTCTCTGAATGACTCCATGACCCCTGGAAGGTGAGAGTGTGCAGATAATGGGTGAGGTTCTGGATCAGGGGACTCCAAACTTAAAGAATGACTTGCATTTGTGTAGCACCTGTCACCAACTCAGGATGCCCCAATGGCTCTTTCCAGCAGGCTGTGCACAGCAAGATCCCAAACACATTATGATAATTAGCAGGAAAATAGATTTTTTATTGATTTTGACTGGGGGATAAATACTGACCAGGGACACCAGGGGGAACTGCCTGCTTTTCATCCAATCGTGCCATGGAATTGCATCTTTCACAACTGAAAGACTCACAGTTCATCCAAAAAAAAGGAATAGTTCCTTGAAAGTGGAGTTGCAGGTAGGTGGTGGTGGGGGGGGGGGAGGGGGGGGGGGGTGTCATTTGGTATGTTTCCTTTGTTGGTCAGTGAATTGAGTGTTGGAGTTGGGAGCTGTTGCTGTTGTACAGGACATTGTTTAGGGCACTTTTGGAATACTGTGTGCAATTCTGGTCTCCCTGCTATAGGAAAAATGTTGTGAATCTTAAAATGGTTCAGAAAAGATTTACAACAATGTTGCCAGGGCTGGAGGGTTTGAGCTATCTGGAGAGGCTGAATAGGCTGAGGCTATTTTCCCTGCAACTTTGGAGGCTGAGGGGTGACCATATTGTGGTTCATAAAATCATGAGGGGCATAGATAGGGTGAATAGAGAAGATCTTTTCTCCAGAGTGGGGCAGTTGAAAACTAGAAGGCATAGGTTGAAGGTGACAGGGGAAAGATTTGAAAGGGACCTAAGGGCCAACGTTTTCATGCGGAGGGTGGTACATGTATGGAATGAGCTGCCAGAGGAAGTGGTGGAGGCTGGTAGAATTACAGCAATTAAAAGCCATCTGAATGGGTATATGAATAGGAAGAGTTTAGAGGGATATGGACCAAATGCTGGTAAATGGGACTAGATTAATTTAGGATATCTGGTCAGCATGGACAAGTTGGATCGAAGGGTCTGTTTCTGTGCTGTTTGTTTCCATAACTCCAATTGAAATTCAATCAAACCATTAACACCTGAGACTCTCCCAAAGACATTTACAGACAGCTTTGTTTGAAAACCTGTCACTGTTGCAATGTCAGGAATGTGGCAGCCAGTTTCTACACAGCAAGATCCCACTGGAAACAATGAGATCAAAGACCACTTTTAATGATGTTGTTCAAGGATAACTACGCCCTGAACTTAACCCAAAGACAAAGTAATTTGGTTCAGTTGGACGGAAAATGAGAAAATGGAAGGTAAAGGAGAAGGTAGAATTGTTGGTTTGTGATGGGATTGATTGTTACCAGAAAATAAAAGGAAGGGACGGAATTTTTGAATATCAAAAGAAACTTAAAAGTGCAGGGAAATCAATAGTAGAACAAACATAAAGAGTTTGTATCTAAATGCAAGAAGCATTCTGAGTAAGGGAGACAAAATGATGCCACTAATCAAGGTCAATTGAGTTTCCAAGGAATAAAAACTAATTAAAGTGGAAGAGGACTCAGGAGAGGTTATTCAAGTTTCCAGAAGACATAATGGGACAGAGAGTGTGGAAAGGATCAAGTATCGAATGTAAAGCACAGCAGATAAGGGGACAATGATGGGAAGGAGGTCAGTCAATGTAGGACTGAGAGAGTTGTACTTAAAAGCACACAGTATACACAATGAGCTTGTCGTGCAGATTGAAACTGGCAGGTACGATGTTGTGGGTATCACAGAGACATGGCTGTAAGGGGATCCGGGCTGGGAACTAAATATCTAAGGATACATGTCCCACCAAAAGGACAGACAGATGGACAGAGGGAGAAGAGTTGCATTGTTAGTAAGAAATGAAATTAAATCAATAGCAAGTAGGGATATAGAGTCAGAAAGGGTAGAATTTGTGTGGGTAGAGTTGAGGAACCACAAAAAATAAAGAATTTGATGCAAGTTATGTTCAGGTCTCCAAGCAGTAATCAGGGTGTGGGGAAGGAAATCAATCAGGACGTTATGGCAGACTTCAATGGATAGGTGGACTGGGTAGCACGTCACAAGAAAAGGATTCATGGAATCTCTATGAGATGATTTTTGGAGCAGTTTGTGGTTGAGCCATTATGGAACAGGCAGTTCAGGATCCAGTGACGTGTCATGAAGCAAACTTGATTAGTGAGCTAAGGTGAAAGTATCCCTATGGATACGTGACCATAATACGATAGATTTCCAGCTGTAGTTTGAGGGGGAGAATGAGTAAAGTTAACTCCAAATATATGAGGAAGGAGCTGACCAGAGTTGATTGGAAGGGGAGCCGAGCAGGTAAGATGGTGGGGCAGCAAACAGCAGAGTTTCTGGGGGTAATTCAGGAAGCAGAGTAGGAATTGATCCCAAAAAAGAAGAAACATACTAAGGGGAGGACAAGACAACCATGGCTGATGAGAGAGGTCAAGGACAGCATAAAAGCAAAAGAAAAATCAATGTGATGAAGAATTGTGGGAAGCCAAAGGATTAGGAAATATTTCAAAGCTTGGAGAGGATAATGAGAAAAGCATTAATGGTAGAGAAGGTGAAATGTGGGGGTAAGCTAGCCTGTAATACAAAAGAAGATTGTAAGAGTTTCTTTAGATATATAAAAAGGAAGAGAGAGGCAAAAATAGACATTGGATCACTGGAAAATGAGGCTGGAGAAAGAATAATAGGAAGTGAAACAATAGCAGAGGAATTGAATCAATACTATGCATCAGTCTGCACAATGGAAAACATCAGCAGCATTCCAATACTTCAAGACTGTCAGGGGTGATTGTAGGTGCCATCACTAAGGAGGAGGTACTGGGGAAGCTGAAAGGTCTGAATGTGGATAACTCACCCAGACTGGATGAACTACACCAGTGTGTTCTGAAGGAGATCTCTGAGGAGATTGTAGAGGCATCGGTGATGATCTTTCAGGAATCTGTGGATTAGAGGCATGAAGGTGGGGTGGGGAGGGATTTGATAGGGGCAAGGAACTGGAAAATGGCTCATAAACACCCCTGTTTAAGAAGGGAAAGAGGGAGAAGATGAGAAATTATAGGCCAGTTAGCCTGGATTCAGTTGTTGGTAAGGTTTTAGACTTCAATTTAAGGATGAAATTGCAGAGGACTTGAAGTGCAATGGGAAAATAGGGCTGAGTCAACACGGCTTCATCAAGAGGAGGTCATGCCTGGCAAATCTGTTAGAATTCTTTGAGGAGACAATGAGCCAGTCAGACAAAGGAGAGTCCGAAGAAGTAATCTATTTGGATTTCCAGAAGGCCTTTGACATAAGGTAAGGGCCATAGTGTTGGGGGAAGGTTCCTGGTGTGGACTGAGGACTGGCAGGTTGGCATAAAGCAGTGAGTAGAAAGTGAGGTCTGCAGATGCTGGAGATCAGAGCTGAAAATGTGTTGCTGGAAAAGCGCAGCAGGTCAGGCAGCATTCCGCCGCATCTGCTCCCAGGAGGACCAGTTCCAAATACGTATAACCCAGATGGCTTCCTTCTTCAAGGACCGCAATTTCCCCCCTGACGTGGTCGACGATGCCCTCCACCGCATCTCTTCCACTTCCCGCTCCTCCGCCCTTGAGCCCCGCCCCTCCAACCACCACCAGGACAGAACCCCAGTGGTCCTCACCTACCATCCCACCAATCTCCATGTACAGCGCATCATCCGCCGTCATTTCCGCCACCTCCAAACGGACCCCACCACCAAGAATATATTTCCCTCCCCTCCCCTATCAGCATTCCATAAAGACCACTCCCTCCGTGACTCCCTCGTCAGATCCACACCCCCCACCAACCCAACCTCCACTCCCGGCACCTTCCCCTGCAACCGCAGGAGGTGCAAGACTTGTGCCCACACCTCCCCCCTCACCTCCCTCCAAGGCCCCAAAGGAAACTTTCATATCCGCCACAGATTCACCTGCACCTCCACACACATCATCTATTGCATCCTCTGCACCCGATGTGACCTCCTCTATATTGGGGAGACAGGCCGGCTACTTGCGGAGCGTTTCAGAGAACACCTCTGGGACACCCGGACCAACCAACCCAACCACCCTGTGGCTCAACACTTTAACTCCCCCTCCCACTCCACCAAGGATATGCAGGTCTTTGGACTCCTCCATCGCCAGACCACAACAAAATGACGGCTGGAGGAAGAACGCCACAAAGGATGAACCACAAAGGATGAACTCGGATTTCACCAGTTTCCTCATTCCCCCTCCCCCCACCTTGTCTCAGTCAAATCCATCGAATTCAGCACCACCTTCCTAACCTGCAATTTTCTTCCTGACCTCTCCGCCCCCACCCCAGTCTGACCTATCACCCTCACCTTGACCTCTTTCCACCTATCACATTTCCGACGCCCCTCCCCCAAGTCCCTCCTCCCTACCTTTTATCTTAGCCTGCTGGACAAACTTTCCTCATTCCTGAAGAAGGGCTTATGCCCGAAACGTCGATTCTCCTGTTCCCTGGATGCTGCCTGACCTGCTGCGCTTTTCCAGCAACACATAAAGCAGTGAGTGAGGAACAATTGCAGCTGGTGACTGGTAGAGTCCTGTAGGGGTCAATGTTGGGACCATAACTATTCACGTTATACATTAACAACCTGGATGAAGGAAGTGAAGACATTGTTGCTAAGTTGGCAGATGGCATGAGATAGGTGGAGGGACAGGTAGTGTTGAGGAAGTGGGAAGGCTGCAAAAGGTCCTGAATAGGCTCAGAGAGGGGGCAAAGAAGTGGCAGATAGAATACAATGTGTTAGAGTGTGTGGTTATGCACTTTGGTAGGAAGAAGAGATGCAAAGACTGTTTTCTAAATGAGGAAAACCTTTGGAAATCTAAAGCACAAACCTCATTCAGCTTTCTCTTCAGGTTAACAGGCAGGTCCAGCTTGTGCTTGGGAAGGCCAATGAAATGATAGCACTCATTTCAATAGAGCTAGAATACAATAGCAGAGATGTACTGCTGAAACTGTGTAAGGCTCTGGTCAGACTGCATTTGGAGTATTGTGAGTAGATTTGGGACACATATTCTAAGAAATGATGTGCTGGCATTGGAGGGGTTTACAAGAATGATCCTGGGGTTGAAGGGCTTGTCATATGAGGTGTGGTTGAGGACTTTGGGCCTCTACTCGATGGAGTTTAGAAGGATGAGGATGGACCTTACTGAAATTTGCAGAATACTGATCGGCCTGGATAGAGTGGATGCAGAGAAGATGTTTCCAAAAACCGGAGAGACTCGGTAACCAGGGCACAGCCTCAGAATGAAGGGACGACCCTTTAGAGCTGAGATGAGGAGGGATTTCTTCAGCCAGAGGGTGGGGAATCTGTGGAACTCATTGCTACAGAGGGAAGTGGAGGCCAAGTCACTGAGTGTATTTAAGACAGAGATAGATAGGTTTGTGATTGTTAAGGGGATCGAACGTTCCTGTGGAGCAGGCAGGAGAATGGGGGTGAGAAGCATATCTGCCAAGATCAAATGGCCGAGTAGATTCCATGGGCTGAATGGTTGATTTCTGCTCCTATTTCTTAAAGTCGTCTGGAGAGTTTCCCCAAAACCCTGGAACACTGAACCCCACTGGACTGTGAGCCCTGCTGTATCTGTTTGTCATCAGAATGTTGCCAAGAGATGACCAAAGAGTGGAGAGAGTGTGCTTCCATGTGGGAACTTCAGAATGTTTCCCAGCTCCTGGAATACCAGGAAATGTGGTCAGTGACAGTAGTTGGAGCTCCGGGTTTCGGAGCTTGAGCAGCAGCTGGTGTCAGTGTATAGTGTCCTTGAGGCTGAGAGCTCCGTGGAGAGCACGTTTCTAGATGTGGTCACTCTGCAGTTTCAGAGTATGCAGAGAGAGAGGGAATGGGGGAGTAGCTGACAGTCCAAAAGGACCAGGCAGCTAGTACAAGAATCCCCGAATGCATCCCACTCTCCAACCAGGATTCAGTTTGGAATCCTGATGAGAATGATGGTTCATCTGGGCCAAATCCATGGCACCACAGGGGGCTCAGCTATACCGGGGGGCACAAGGAAAACTGGAAGAGCGATAGTGAGAGGAGATTCGAGAGTGAGAGCAATCGATAGGTGTTTCTGCTGCTGCAGATGGGAATCCAGGATGGTGTGTTGTCTCCCTGGTGCCAGGGTCAAGGATGTCATTGAGCAAGCTGCAGAGCATCCTGAGGGGAAAGGGGGAACAGGCAGCAGTCGTGGTCCACATTGGTCCCAGTGACAGAGGGAGAAAAGGGATGTGGTCCTGCAGTCAGAATTTAGGGGGTTGAGGAGGGAATTAGCAGCAGGAGCTCAAAAGTAGGAATCTCTGGATTACTCCCAATGCCCCAGTGCAAGTGAAAATAGGAACAGGAGGTTAACACAGGTGACTGTGGAGCTGGAAAGAGCGTCCAGGAAGGAGGGCCTAAGATTCTTGTGAGGTGGTTTACTAGTGCTGTTGGAGAGGGTTTAAACTAACTTGGCGGGACTGTGGGAGCCAGGCAGGAATATCAGAGAGGAACACCAAGGAACACCAGAAAATGGATGAGATACTAAATAAGTATTTTGCATCAGTATTTACTATGGAAAATGATATGGAAGGTATAGAATGTAGGGAAATAGATGGTGACCCCCCTGAAAAATGTCCATATTACAGAGGAGGAAGTGCTGGATGTCTTGAAATGCATAAAGGTGGATAAATCCCCAGAACCTGATCAGGTGTACCTGAGAGCTCTGTGGAAAGCTAGAGAAGTGATTGCTGGGCCTCTTACTGAGATATTTGTACCACCGATAATCACAGGTGAGGTGCTGGAAGACTGGAGGTTGACTAACGTGGTGCCTCTGTTTAAGTAAAGTGGTAAGGACAAGCCAGGGAACTATAGACCAGTGAGCCTGACGCCAGTGGTGGGCAAGTTGTTGGAGGGAACCCTGAGGGACAGGAGGTACATGTATTTGGAAAGGCAAGACTGATTAGGGATAGTCAACATGGCTTTGTGTGTGAGAAATCATGTCTCACAAAGTAACAAAGAGGATTGATGAGGCAGAGTGGTAAATGTGATCTATATGGACTTCAGTAAGGCATTCAACAAGGTTCCCCATGGGAGACTGGTTAGCAAGGTTAGATCTCACAGAATACAGGGAGAACTAGCCATTTGGAAACAGAACTGGCTCAAAGGTAGAAGACAGAGGGTGGTGTGGAGGGTTGTTTTTCAGACTAGAGGCCTGTGACCAGTGGAGTGCCACAAGGATCGATGCTGGGTCCTCTACTTTTTGTCATTTACATAAATGATTTGGATACAAGCATAAGAGGTATGGTTAGAAAGTTTGCAGATGACACCAAAATTGGAGGTGTAGTGGACAGCGAAGAAGTTTACCTCAGAATACAACAGGATCTTGATCAAATGGGTCAATGGGCTGAGAAGTAGCAGATGGAGTTTAATTCAGATAAATGCGAGGTGCTGCATTTTGGGAAAGCAAATCTTAGCAGGATTTATACACTTTATGGTAAGGTCTTAGGGAGTGTTGCTGAACAAAGAGACCTTGGAGTGCAGGGTCATAGGTCCTTGAAAGTGGAGTCCCAGGTAGATAGGATAGTGAAGAAAGTGTTTGGTATGCTTTCCTTTATCGGTCAGAGTATTGAGTACAGGAGTTGGGAGGTCGTGTTGTGGCTGTACAGGTAATTGTTTAGGCCACTGTTGGAATATTGTGTGCAATTTTGGTCTCCTTCCTATCGGAAAGATGTTGTGAAACTTGAAAGGGTTCAGAAAAGATTTACAAGGATGTTGCCAGGGTTGGAGGATTTGTGCTAAAGGGAGAGGTTAAACAAGCTGGGGCCATTTTCCCTGGAGCGTCGAAGGCTGAGGGGTGACCTTCTTGAGGTTTATAAAATATAATTATAAAATTATAAAATATGATAAATAGGCAAAGTTTTTTCCCTGGTGTCAGGGAGTCCAGAACTAGAGGGCGTAGGCTTAGGGTGAGAGGGGAAAGATATAAAAGAGACCTAAGGGGCAACGTTTTCACACAGAAGGTGGTACATGTATGGAATGAGCTGCCAGAGGAAGTGGTGGAGGCTGGTACAATTGCAACATTTAAAAGGCATTTGGATGGGTATATGAATAGGAAGGGTTTGGAGGGATTTGGGCCAGGTGCTGGCAGGTGGGACTAGATTGGGTTGGGATATCTGGTCAGCATGGACGGGTTGGACTGAAGGGTCTGTTTCCGTGCTATACATCTCTATGTCTCTATGACTCTATGACCATAGAATCCTCAGTGCAGTCAATAAGTCACCACCCAGTGGGAAGGATGTGGAGGAATACAAATGCAAGGAATTTACAGAGACCTGCAAACATGATAGAGCCGTTATAAATGGGCGGGAGAAGGAGATTCTTGACAGATTCTTGTCAAATGAAGGACAGTTCTGTGCTGTTGGCCTTTTCTCACTGGGGACTGGTTTGGACA
Organism: Chiloscyllium plagiosum; assembly: GCF_037043375.1. Classification (NCBI taxonomy): domain Eukaryota; kingdom Metazoa; phylum Chordata; class Chondrichthyes; order Orectolobiformes; family Hemiscylliidae; genus Chiloscyllium; species Chiloscyllium plagiosum. Next base: position 115,889,246 of record NW_028270147.1, read on the forward strand.
CAAACCTCATTCCATGAAGGCCCAGCAGAGAGAGGAGATCCTCAGGCCATCAGTGTGAGCTGGAGGGACAGGACAGGCTCTGACCCACTGACCCATCCTGTCCATTCACAACATGTTCCAATCCTTTCGCCTTTCCTTCCCTTCTATGATCAGTCTCTGAATCAGGGTGTTTCAATGGGATGAGGGTCAGAGCATCAGTTACAACAGACAGGAACTGAACCCACCATTGTGTCCATGATGCACTGGAAACTCCAACAGAGTCCAGTAAAAATGGAATTCAGTTCATTAGAATGTCCTTCTCACTGAAGTCCCCAATAGAGACTAGTAAACATGGGCCTCCTTCCTGCTGGAACCTCCAGTAGAGACCAGCAAACATTGGCCTTCTTCCTACTGGACTCTATAAAGACGACCAGTAAACATGGACCTCCTTCTGACTGGATCCTTCAAGAGAGACCAGTAAACATGGGCCTCCTTCTGACTGGATCCTCCCATACAGGCCAGTAATCATGGGCCTCCTTTTCACTGGACATTCCAATGGAGACAATTAGATGGCTGCGTTTTTGAAGAAGTAATCAAGAAGATAGATAAGGTAGAGCAGTACACACTGTCTATGTGGGCTGTAGCAAGGCCTTAGACAATGTTCCCCATGGTAGACTGTTTAATAAGATTATATCACATAGGATCCAGGGAGAGCTCGCCAATTGGATAGAAAATTGGCCTGATGATGGGAGGCAGAGGCTGGTGAGAGAGGGTTGTTCTTCAGACTGGAGGCCAGTGACCAGCCGTCTGCCACAAGAATCAATCCTGGATCCACTGTTGTTCATCATTTATATGAACAATGTGGATGAGAAAATAGCAGGAATGGTCAGTAAGTTTGTGGTTGACATTAAAAGCTTTGGCATCGTGGACAGGGAAGAAGGTTATCCAAGAGTGCAATGTCATCTTGATCAACTGGGCCAGTGGGTCAACAAATCCAGATGGAGTTTAATGTTGATAACTGCAAGGAATTGCATTTTGGTAAGACCAACCAGGGCACGAATTACACAATTAATGGTAGAGCCATGGGGAGTGTTGTTGAACAGAGAGACCGAACAAAATGCAAGGTAATCTCAATATGAAGATGGGATTTTGTCTCTACCACAGACTGTATCTCTTGCCCTACAAAGTGTAAGGTATTCTCAACATAAAGATGGGATTTTGTCTCCACACGGACTGTGCGGTGGTCACTCTTACTGATACTGTCATGGACAGATACACCAGCAGCAGGCAGATTGGTGAGGGTGATAGTGAGTATATTTTTCCCTCTTGTTGGTTCCCTCACCACCTGACCCAGGTCCAGTCTAGCAGCTGAATCAGGTGGAACTTGACCAGCTTGCTCAGTAGTGATGCTTCTGAGCAGCTCTTAATGGTGGACTTTGAAGTCCCTCACTCTGGGTATATCCTGCATCCTTCCCACCCTCAGTGCTCCCTGTATGTGCTGTTCAACATGGAGGAGGACTGACTGCTCAGTTGAGGTTGGAGGGGTGGCCAGTGCTGTGTGGTAATTTCCTTCCCCATGTTTGACCTGCTGTCATGAGGCTTCATGGGTTCCATAGTTAATGGTGAGGACTCCCAGGGCTACTCCCTTCTGACTGTACACACCACTGTGTTGCCTCCCCTGCTTGGTCGATCCTGCCAGTTATAAACTGAATGAGGGAACAATTCTGTGCGGGTTTCACAGCTTGGAGACAGAGCTGCTGCTGGATTCTGTTTCTGATCTCCGAGTGCAGGCGTGTGTGTTTGTGAGAGAGTGACAGACACTTTTTCCATCACTGTGCTGGGTGTTTCTGCAAAAGTTAAATCCCAGAACCAGCCTCCTGTGCTGTCAGATTCCAGGGAATGCAGACAGTTCACAGTTTTCTCCCGTCTCAGTAACAAACGTCCAGCTGCTCCGAGCTCCTTCTTTCACTTCCTCCCTTGGTGAAGTTTCAATCTTGCGATCTGACAGTCTTTGCAGTTATTTTTTACACTGGGGTTTTCTGCTGTGGTCAGAATCCCGAATAATAAGTGTCCAATCAGTGACAATCACAGCAGCTAAGAGCAGTCAGGACTGAGGAGCCAGGCTCACCGTGAAACATATTGGGAAGATCAAAGCCATCCTCTTCAGATCTTGGTCCAAACTCCATCCCTCTCCCTGAGCACTGTCTGCTGCTCAACCAGACTCTTTACAAACTGGGTCTCATCTTTGAAAATGATCTGAGCCCCATATCCTCCATATCACAAATTCTGCTGCCTATATCCAAACTTGTATCAAGCCCCATTCCCCTAACCCCCTGCATCCCAAAGCCTACATTGGCTCCTGGACCAACAACACCTTGATTTTCAAATTCTCATCCTTGTTCGGAAATCCGTCCCTGTCCTCCACCTTCCCTCGGTCTGTAATCTCCTCCAAGCTGCCTCAGTCAGTGTGATCAACAATCTTGGATAATTGGCTCTCTATTCCTTCATCCAAGTCATTGAGAAATATCATGAAATGCTGAGGTCCCAGCCCAGATCCCTGGGGATAACACTGTTCACATCTTGTTCATTGGAGAGCACACACATCATCCTCTTCTCTGGCTCCTACCTCCAAACTAATTCCTGACCGAAGACAAATACTTTTCTCTAATTGGCTTGATGGTAGGAAGCAGTGGGTAATAGTGGTAGGATGCTTGCCAGACTGGAGGCCTGAGACTTGTGGAGTGCCTCAGGGTTCAGTGCTGGGCCCATTACTATTTGTTATCTATATCAATGATTTGGATGAAAATCTGCAAGGCATGATTAGTAAGTTTGTAGATGACATTACAAGAGGCGGTATCACGGAGGGTATCAGATATTGCAGCAGGACCTTGATCAGCTGGGGAAGTGGGAAGAGAAATGACAAATTGAGGTTAATGTAGATAAGTGTGAGCTCTTGCATTTTAGAAAGTCAAATCAAGGTAGAAGTTTCATGGTGAATGGTAGGGTCTTAAGGACTGTAGTGGAACAAAGGGATCTTGCAGTTCAGGTACATGGTTCTCTGAAAGTTGAGTCACAGTTAGACAGGGCAGTGAAGAAGGCTTTTGGTGTACTGGCCGTCATCACTCAGGGTACTGCATCCAGAAGTTGGGAAGTTATGTTACAGTTGTACAGGACATCGGTGAGGTCGCACTTGGAGTATTGTGTTCAGTTTTGGTCACCTTGTTATAGGAAGGATCTTATTAAACCAGAAAGAGTACAGAAAATATTTACAAGAATGTTGCCTGGACTCAACGATCTGACTTTTCAGGAGAGGTTGGACAAATTAGGAGGTTTTTCTTAAAGCGTGTGAGACTGATGGTGGATCTTTTAGAAGTGTATAAGGTCATGAGAGACATGGACAGGGTGAATGCACTCAGTCTTTTTTCCAGGGTTGGGGAATCGAGGACGAGAGGGTATCAGTTTAAGGTTGGAGGGGAAAGAATAAAAGAGAACCTGAGGGACAACATTTTTACACAGAGGGTGGCACAAATATGGAATGAGCTGCCGGTGGAAGTGATGAGGTGGGTACATTAACACATTTAAAAGGCATTCGGATAAATACATAGAGAGGAAAACTTTTGAAGGACATGGGCCAAGGGCTAGGAAATGGGGTTAGTGTGGATGGATATTTTGGTCAGCACGGTCCAGTTTGGGCCAAAGGGCCTGTCTCTGTGCTGTAGGACTTGATGACTCTATGACTCTATAATTCCACATGTTTCCATGTTTACGAACAGTCTGTCAAACATAGAAACAAAGGAACTAGGAGCAGGAGGAGGCCATTCAGCCCTTTGAGTCAGCTCTGCCAGTCAATATGACTATGGCTGATCATTCAACTTAGTCCCTGTTCCTACTTTCTTCCCCATAACTTTTAATCCCTTTCGTCCTAAGAAGTATATCTATCCTCTTCTTGAAAACATTGAATGTTTTAGGCTCAGGTGCTTCCTGTGACAGAATATCCCACTAGCTTCCCACTCTCTAGGCTAAAGAAATGTCTCCTCATCTCAGTCTGAAATGGCCTTTCCCTTTTCTTTAAACTGTAATTCCTGGTTCTGGATTCCCCAGTCATCAGGAACACCTTTCCTGTGTTTTTCCGGTTTTGTCTTGTTCACATTTTAAAGGTTTCAATGTGATTCCTCTCAATCTTCTAACCTCCAGTGAATATAGTCCTAACTGATCCAATTTCTCATCAGATCTAAGTGCTGTCATCCCAGGAATCAGTCTGGTAAATCTTCGCTGCCCTCCCTCCACAGCCAGAACATCCTTCCTCAGATAAGGAGACCAAAACTGCACACAACAGAATCATAAAATCACACAGTACAGAAGTGGCTCTTCAGCCCATTAACTGCATACCAGCCAAACTACACTAAACCTACATCAGTCCCACTTTCTAACACGATGATAATAGCTTGAATGTTATGATATTTCAACTGCTCACCCAAGTACTTTTTAAAGTTTGTGTGGTTTCCCACCTCAACTAGCCTCCCAGGCTGTGCCTTCCAGACCCACACCACCTCTCGGTGAAAAACATTTTCCTCAAAACATATTGAAGCCTCCTATCTTTCACATTGAATGTGAGCCAACTTGTTATTGACCCTCCCATGAAGGAGAACAGCTGCTTTCTATCCACCCTGTCCATTCCCCTCATAACCTGATACACCTCTATCAGATCCCCCCTCCACCTTCTCTGCTCTGAAGAAAACAACCCCGAGCTGATCCAATTTCTCTTCATCACTGAGAAATTCCATCCCACGCAACATCCTGGTGATTCCCCTCTGTACTCCATCCAGTGCAATCACCTCCTTCCTACAGTGTTGTGACCTGAACTGCACACAGTACTCCAGCTGTGGCCTAACCAATGTTCTGCTTAACTGCAGCATATCCTCCTGCTTTTATAACCAATACCTGAAATGACAAAGGCAAGTGTCCCCTGTGCCTTCATAACTGCTCTGTTAACCTGTTTTGCCACATTCAGGAATCAGTGGACAAGCACCCCAAGATCACTCTGTTCCTTTAAGCTTCCTCAGTTCAAAGAACAAAGAACAAAGAAAAGCACAGGAACAGGCCCTTCGGCCCTCTAAGCCTGCACCGATCCAGATCCTCTATCTAAACCTGTCACCTATTTTCCAAGGACCTGTATCCCTGTGCTCCCTGCCCATTCATGTATCTTACTAGATACATCTTTAATGATGCTATCATGCTTCCCTCTACACCTCCACTGGCAATGCATTCCAGGCACCAACCACCCTCTGCATAAAGAACTTTCCATGCATATCTCCCTTAAACCTTTCCCCTCTCACCTTGAACTCATGACTCCTAGTAATTGAGTCCTTCACTTTGGGATAGAGCTTCTTGCTATCCACCCTGTTTACACCTTTCATGATTTTGTAGGGCCCCCTCAATCTTCGACATTCTAATGAAAATAATCCTAATCTACTCAACCTCTCTTCATAGCTAGCACCCTCCCTACAAGGCAAAATTGGTGAACCTCCTCTGCACCTTCTCCAAAGCATCCACATCCTTCTGGTAATGTGGCAACCAGAACTGTACATAGTATTCCAAATGTGGCCAAGCCAAACTCCGATACAATTGTAATATGACCTGCCAACTCTTGTACGCAGTACCTCGTCCAATGAAGGAAAGCATGCCATATGCCTTCTTGACCACTCTATTGGCCTGCGTTGCCACCATCAGGGTACAATGGACCTAAACACCCAGATCTCTCTGCACATTACTTTTCCCCAGAGCTTTCTATTCACTGTATAGTTCACTCTAGAATTGGATCTTCCAAGATTCATCAGCTCGCATTTGTCCGGATTGAACTCTATGTGTCCGTTTCTCTGCCTAACTCTCCAATCTATCTATATTCTGCTGTCTTCTCTGACAGTCCCCTTCACTATCTGCTCCTCCACCAATCTTCGTGTCATCTGCAGACTCGTTAATCAGACCTATACCTTCCTCCAGATCATTGATGTATATCACAAACAAGAGTGGTTTATGCACGGATCCCTGTGGAACACCACTAGTCACAGTTCTCCATTTTGAGAAACTCATTTCTACTACTACTGTCTGTCTCCTGTTGCCCAGCCTGTTCTCTATCCATCTAGCTAGTACACCCTGGACCTCATGCAACTTCACTTTCTTCATCCGGTTACCATGGGGAACCTGATCAAACACCTTACTGAAGTCCATGTATATGACAATGACAGCCTTTCCCTTATCAATCAACTTTGTCATTTCTTCAAAGAATTCTATTAGGTTAGTAAGACATGACATTCCCTGCACAAAGCCTTGCTGCCTATCACTGATAAGCCCATTTCCTTCCAAATATAAATAGATCCTATCCCTCAGTATCTTCTCCAGCAACTTCCCTACCACTGACGTCAGGCTCTCCAGTCTAGAATTACCTGGATTATCCTTGCTGTGCTTCTTAAACAAAGGGACAACATCAGCAATTCTCCAGTCCTCTGGGACCTCACCCATGTTCAAGATTGTGACAAAGATATCTGTTAAGGCCCCAGCTATTTCCTCTGTTGCTTCCCTCAGTAACCTGGGATAGATCCCATCCATATCCTTCACGTGTTGTCCACCTTAATGCCTTTTAGAATACCCAACACTTCTCCCCTCCTTATGGCGACTTGACCCAGAGTAATCAAACATGTATCCCTCACCTCAACATCTGTCATGTCCCTCTCCTTGGTGAATACTGAAACAAAGTACTCATTGAGAATCTCAGCCATTTTCTCTGACTACACACATAACTTTCCTCCTTTGTCCTTGAGTGGGCCAACCCTTTCACTAGTCACCCTCTTGCTCCTTATATATGAATAAAAGGTTTTGGGATTTTCCTTAACCCTGTTTGTTAATGAGATTACATGACCCCTTTTAGCCCTTTTAATTCCTCATTTCAGATTAGTCCTACTTTCCCGATATTCATCCAAAGCTTTGTCTGTTTTCAGCCACCTTGACCTTATGTATGCATCCTTTTTCCTCTTAGCTAGTCTCACAATTTCACCTGTAATCCAGGGTTCCATAATCTTGATTTCAATCCCTCATTTTTACAGGGACATGTCTGTCCTGCACTCGAATCAACCTTTCTTTAAAAGCCTCCCACATATCAAATGTGGATTTACCCTCAAACAGCTGCTCCTCATCCACATTCCCCAGCTCCTGCTGAATTTTGTTCTCGTTGACCTTACCCTAGTTTAGCCCTCTTCATTTAGGACCACTCTTGTGAGTATTCTAAAACTTATAGAATTGTGATCACTGTTTCCAAAGAAATCCCTGACTGAAACTTCAACCACCTGGCCGGGCTCATTCCCCAACACCAAGTCCAGTATGGCCCCTTCCTGAGTTGGACTATTTACATACTGCTCTATAAAATCCTCCCGGATACTCCTTACAAATTCTGCTCCATCTAAATCTCAAACACTAAGTGAATCCCAGTCAATGCTGGGAAAATTAAAATCTCCCATCACCACCACCTTCTTGATCCTACATCTTTCTGTGATGCGTTCACATATTTGTACCTCTATCTCACGCTCACTGTTGGGAGGCATATAATTCAGCCCCAACATTGTTCTCACTCCCTTCCTGTTTCTGAGCTCTGCCCATATTGCCTCACTGCTCGAGTCCTCCATAGTGCCCTCCTTCAGCACAGCTGTGATATCCTCTCTGACCAGTAACGCAACTCCTCCATCCCTTTTGCCTCCCTTTCTATCCCACTTGAAGTATCTGTATCCTCTGGATATTTAGTTGCCAATCTTGCCCTTCCCTTAACCAAGTCTCAGTAATTACAATAACATCATAGCCGGGGTGGCCCGGTGTCTCACTGGTTAGCACTGCTGCCTCACAGTGCCAGGGACCGGGGTTCGATTCCAACCTTGGGTGACTGTCCATGTGGAGTTTGCACATTCTCCCCGTGTCTGCATGGGTTTCCTCCGGGTGCTCTGGTTACCGCCCACAATCCAAAGATGTGCAGGTTAGGTGAATTGGCCATGCTAAATTACCCACTTTATTAGTCAGGAGTAAATACAGAGAAGGGGAATGGGTCTGGGTGAGTTACGCTTTGGAGGGTTGGTGTGGACTTTCTGGGCCAGAGGGCTTGTTTCTGCACTGTAGGGAATCTAATCTAATCATTCTACTGCCAGGTACTAATCCAAGCCCTAATTTTCTCTGCCTTATTTACTGCATTAAAACAAATGCACCTAAGACCACCTGTCCCTTTGTTCTCATCACCTGCTCCCTAACTACTCTTCCCCGTAGTCATGCTGCCTTCATTATCTTGTTTCTTACAGGCTTTAGTTACTACCTCCTAACTGTCCACTAACCTCCTTATTTTGTTCCCATCCCCCTGTCATATTAGTTTAAACCCTCCCCAACAGCGGTAACAAAAGCACCCCCAAGGACATTGGTTCCAGCCTTACTCAGGTGTAGACTGTCTGATTTGTAATAGTCCCACTTCCCCCAGAACTAGTTCCAATGTCCCAAAAATCTGAAACCCTCCCGATTGCACCATCTCTCAAGCCACTCAGTAATCCAGCCTATTTTTTCGTTTCTACTCTGACTAGCACGTGGCACTGGTAGCAATCCTGAGATTACTACCTCTGAGGTTGTACTTTTTAACTTGACTCCTAACTCCCTAAATTCTGCTTGTTGGACCTCAGCCCGTTTATTACCAATATCATTGGTGCCTATGTGCACCACGACAGCTGGGTGTTCAACCTCCCCCTTCAGAATGTCCTATAGCCGATCTGAAATGTCTCTGACCCATGCATCTGAGAGGCAACATATCATTTGGGAGTCTTGTTCTCCACCTCAGAACCAGCTGTATACTCCCCTGACAATTGAATCCCCAATGACTATTCCCCTTCCACTCTTTTTCCCACCCTTCTGTACAGCACAGCCAGCCATGGTGTGATTAACCTGGCTCCTGTTGCTTTCCCCTGGTGAGCCATCTCCCCCAACACTGTCCAAAACGGTATATCTCTTTTGGAGGGAGATGACCGCAGAGGACACCTGCACTGCCTTTCTGCTCTTTCTCTGCCTTTTGGTCACCCATTCCCTTTTTACCTCAGCAATCCTAATCTGCGGTGTGACCCATTCACTAAACGTGCTAACCACGCTCTCCTCAGCATCATGGATGCTCCAAAGTGAGTCCATCCACAGCTCCATCGCTGTCATGCGGGGCAGGCATGAGAAAGCCTTGGTGGGTAAGATTAAGGAAAACCCTCAGGCATTCTATACTTATGTGAGAAAAAACTTGATGGTTAGAGTGAGGGTAGGGCCGATCAGGGATAGTGGATGGAGCTTGTGCCGTGTTGTACAGTAAGTCCTTAATGAATACTTTGTTTCAATAGTCACTAGTGAGAGGGACCTTGTCATTTGTGAGGACAGCGTGATATAGGCTGATACACTCAAACAGATGTTAAGAAGGAGGATGTGATGATAATTTTGAAAAACATGAAAATAGATAAGTCCCCTGGGCCAGACTGGATATACCCAACGTTACTACGGGAAGTGAGGGAAGCGGTTGCTGTGCCTTTGGTGATGATGTTTGCAACCTGTCCACTGGAGTAGTACCAGATGATTGGAGTGTGGGAAATGTTATTCCCTTGTTCAAGAAAGAGATTTGGGATAACCCTGGGAATTACAGACCAGTCAGTCTTTCATCAGTGGTGGGCAAATTATTGGAGAAGATTCTGAGATTTGTAAAAGCAAAGCTTGATTAGAAATACTCAGCATGGCTTTGTGAGGGGCAGGTAATTCCTCACAAGCCTTATTCAATTTTCTGAGGGTGTGACAAAACAACTTTATGAAGATTGGACATTGACAGGATGCAGGGTTTTGCTGAGAAGTGACAGATGGAGTTCAAACTGGAAAAGTGTGAAGTGATTCATTTTGGAAGATTGAATTTGAATGCAGATGACAAGGTTAAAGGCAGGATTCTTGGCAGTGTGGAGGAACAGAGGGATCTTGGGGTCAACATCCAGAGATCCCTTAAAGTTGCCGCCCAAGTTGATCGGGTTGTTAAGAAGGTATATGGTGTGTTTCGGTAGCTGGGGGGAATTGTGTCCAAGAGCAGCAAGGTTAGACTGCAGTCCAATAAAGCCTTGGTTAAACCACACTAGGAATATTGTGTTCAGTTCTGGTTGCCTCACTATAGGAAGAATGTGGAAGCTTTAGAGAGGGTGCAGTGGAGATTTACCAGGATGCTGCCTGGACTGGAGGGCATGTCTTATGAAGAAATGTTGAAGGAGCTAGGGTTTTTCTCGTTGAAGTGAAAAAGGATGAGAGGTAACTTGATAGAGGTAAACAAGATGATGACAGGCATAGATAGAGTTGATACCAGAGACTTTTTCCAGGGCAGAAATGGCTATCATGAGGGGGCATAATTTTAAGGTGATTGGAGGAAGGTTTAGAGGAGACGTCGGAGGTAGGTTCTTTACACAGAGTGTGGTGGGTGCATGGAATGCACTGCCAGAGTGGTAGTAGAATCAGATAGATTAGAGACATTTAAGTGACTGATGGATAGGCACATGGATGATAGTAAAATGTAGGATATGAAGGTTAGTTTGATCTTAGAGTGGGATAAAATGTTGGCACAACATCGAGGGCTAAAGGGCCTCTACTATACTGTACTGTTCTATGTACTATGTTCTATATTCTATGTTCGCTGTTCTACGCCCCAAGCCTAGGCAGTTTGTCTCCCAATGATCGAATAAAATGCCAAATTGGAGGCCAAGTTAGGGCAGGCTCATGCTGTGAACTCAGGTCTTCAATAGGGAACTGGAGATTGAGCGGGAGAAAAAAAATTAGCTGGGTTATAGTGAGAAAGAGGGAGATGGGACCAATTGAGGATGTGTGTTTCCTCCAATGAGCAATATGTGAATAATGGTATTCCCAGTGATCTGTGCTGGGACCTCAGCTTTTTATGATATTTCTCAATGACTTAGATGAACACATAGAGAAGCATATATCTAAGGTTGCTGACCACACTGACTGAGGGGAGGGAGGGTGGAGGACAGCGAGGAGGTTGAGAACAAGATGAGAATTTTAAAATCAAATGTCGGTCAGTGAGCACAGTGTGGGATGGGAGAATGGGACTTGGTGTGAGTTCAGATAAAAGCAGCACAGTTTGGGATGAGCTGAAGTTTATGAAGGGCACTGGCTATGATACGGTTCAGGACAACATTGGAATGGTCACGTTTGGAGTCCAAAAGACATGGCTGAGATTTTCAGTGGCTGATCTTTGTGATCTGGGGGATATAAGGCTTAGATCATTCTCAGAAATGAAGCCAAGGTTGTAAAGAGTCTGGTTGAGCAGCAGACAGTGCTCAGGGAGAGGGATGGAGTTTGTACCGGGAGCTGAAGAGGATGGCTTTGATCTTCCCAATGTGATTCCCAGTGAGCCTGGCTCCTCAGTCCTGACTGCTCTTAGCTGCTGTGATTGTCACTGATTGGACACTTATTACTAGAGATTCTGACCACAGCAGAAAGCCCCAGTGTAAAAAATAACTGCAAAGACTGTCAGATCGCAAGGTTGAAACTTCACCAAGAGAGCAAGTGAAAGAAGGAGTTCGGAGCAGCTGGATGTTTGTTACTGAGACGGGAGAAAACTGTGAACTGTCTGCACTCCCTGGGATCTGACAGCACAAGGGGATAGCCATTCAGCCCAATGTGCCTGTGAGTGACCCAGTTAGTCTCACTCTCCATCTTTCTCCCCCTAACCCAGCAAATCTTTCCTTTTCAACTTGATCTCTAATTCCCTCTTACAGACCTGGGTCCACAGCATGAGGCTGTCCGTAATCTGTCATCTCACTCATTCATTGGTCGACAAGCTGCCTGGGCTGGGGAATGCAGTTCAGGACCTTGAACATTCCCTCTCCCCTCCTGAGGGACTCTTCATTTGTTTTCATATATTCACTCATTGGATGTGAGCGTCACTGGCTGGGTCAGCATTTGCTACCCGTCCCTAGTTGCCGTTGAGAAGGTGCTGCCTTATTGAACCGCTATAGATCACATACGGTATGTTGACCCACAATGTCCTTAAGGAGGCAATTCCAGGATTTTGACCACTTACAGTGATGGAACAGTGATATATTTCCAAGTCAGGATGTTATGTGCCTTGGAGATGAATTTGCAGACATGCTGTTCCCATATCTCTGCTGCTCTTGTCCTTCTAACTGGAGCTGTTCATGTGTTTGGAAGGTACCAAAAGAACTGCAGCTGCTGTAAATCAGAGACAAAAACAGAAATTGCTGGAAAGCTCAGCAGATCTGGCAGCATCTGTGAAGAGAAATCAGAGTTAACGCTTTGGGTCACGTGACCCTTCGTACTTGAGCTTTTCCAACAATTTCTATTTTTGGGTTTGGAAGGTGTTGTATGAGGATCTTTGGTGAATCTCTGCAGTGTATCTTATAGATAATACACACTGCTGCGACTAAGTGTCAATGGTGGTAAGATGGATGCTTTGTGGATGTGATGTCAATCAAGCAGGCTGCTTTGCTCTGAACAGTAACAAGCTTTTTGAGTGGATAAGGGAGACATAGGATATGATTGACATGGATAGGAAAGGTTAGAGAGATTTGGGCCAAACACAGGCAAATGGGACTCGTTCAGGTTTGGAAACCTGGTCGGCATAGAGAAGTTTGGCTGTAGGGTCTGTGATTCTATGACACCATCACTCTATGAATGTTGTTGGAACTGCACCCATCCAGACAATGGGGGGTATTCAATCACAATTCTGACTTGTGCCTTGTTGATGATCGACAGGCTTTGGGGAAATCATGAGGTGAGTTACTAGATGCAGTATTGCTAGCCTCGAGCCTGCTCTTGTAACCACTGTGTTTCCGTGGTCAGCCAATTGAGTTTCTGGATGTTGACAGTGGGGATTCAATGATAATAATGCCATTCACTGTCAAGGGGCGATGGTTGGATTGTCTCTTATTGGCCTTGCATTTGCATGGAACCAAAGTGAAATGTCGCTTTTCAGACTAAACCTGGATATTGTCCACATGTTGGTGCATCTGATCATGGACTGCTTCAGTTTTTGAGGAGTTGCGAATGATGCTGAACATTATGGAATCATTGGCGATCATCACCACTTCTGAGCTTGCCTTGAGTTGCTCTATCTGTTCCAAGTCTGTCCTATTTAGCACAGTGATAGTACCACACAGCACAATGGAGGGTATTCTCAATGTGACGGTCAGACTTTGTTTCCACAAGGACTCTGTGATGGTCAATCTTACACATACAGGACAGATGCAACTAAAGCCGCAAGATTGGTGAGGATGAGGGCAAGTAGATTTTTCCCTCTTGTTGTTTCCTTCACGACCAGTTGCAGACCCAGTCCTGCAGCTTTGTCCTTTAGGACCCGACTAGCTCGATCAGTAATGCTACTGCTGAGCCACTCTCAGTGGTGGGCATTGAAATCCCCCACCCAGAGTACATTCTGTGCTGTCATCACCCTCGGTGCTTCCGCCACGTGCTGATCAACAGGAGGTTTCCTCACCCATGTTTAACCTGGTGTCATGAGACTCCATGGGGTCTGGAGTCAGCGGAGAGGACTCCCAAGGTAACTCCCTCCTGGCTGTACACCACTGTGCTGCCAGCTCTGCTGGGTCTGCCCTTCTGGTGGGACAGGACACATTCAAAGACAGTGATGGCGGTGTCTGGGACATTGTCTGTAAGGTATGATTCTGTGAGTGTGACTGTGTCAGGCTGTTGTTTGACTAGTCTGTGAGACAGCTCTCCTAAATTTGGCACTAGCCCCCAGATGTCAGTAAGGAGGATGGAGCAGGGTAGACAGGGCTATTTCTGTCATTGTCTTTTTGGTGTTTAGATCGATGCTGGGTGGTCTGTCCCATTTTATTTCTTTGTTGAGATGTCATCACGATTGATACAACTGAGTGCCTTACTCGGTTATTTCAGAGGGCAGTTCAGAGCCACCCACATTGCTGGGGGAGTGTGCCATGGACCCTGACAGTATATTCTGACCTCCCCCACTTCCCCATTCTGTATATGGAAGGCTGGAGCCTCTCAGCAGGATATTCACTTGCTGGAGCTATCACTCCCTCTGTACAATTCTGTCCCCACATAAAATCCACACAGATCTTGAATTCACATTGCACCTTCAATGTCCAAAACATTTCAAGAGGGTTCACAAAGTTGCAGTAAGAGGAATGGGGGTGCGGGTGGATGAACATAAGAACTAGGAGCAGGAGCAGGCAATTCAGCTCCTCGAGCCCACTCCACCATTTAATACAATCATGGCTGATCCCATCTCAGACACTACTCCACTTTCTGGAATGTTTTTACCCAGAGGGTGGTGGGAGTCTGGAACTCACTGCCTGAAAGGCTGGTTGAGTCACAAACCCTCGGGACATTGAAAGTGTGAGGGGCTGATGTGGCTCTCTCTGCCTGATTCCATTTACATACTGAGGAACACCCAGTCAGACTCTCACAGGCTGCAGCTTTATAAAGCAGAGCCCAGTGAAGGGAGAGTTTATCAGGAACCGGGCCCAGAGACAGGAGCACACACCATGATTTCACACATCCAGCTGATCTGGCCCCTGGCATTCTGTGTCGCAGGTACAAATCTCTCTCCTTCCACCTTGAATCTTTAGCTGCTCTCCATTTCACTCCAATTCCACTGACTTGTGATTGAAGTCAGTGGAATTGGAGTCAGCTGAAACCAGAGGAATGCTCAGTGTCTCCAACAAGTTCTCATTTCGCAGTCTCTTTCTGTGACAGTTCTGACTTCACTGTGTTTCTCTCTGACCCCCCAGGTCATCAGTGGGGACATCATCATGACCCAGTCACCCCCGGTCCTGTCAGTGGGACTGGGCCAGACCGCAACCCTCACCTGTACGGCCAGTCAAGATATTACAAATGACCTCAGCTGGTACCAGCAGCGAGAAGGTCAGAAACCCTCTCTCCTGATCTATGAAGCAACAACTCGAAACACAGGAGTCTCCGAATGATTCACTGGCAGAGGATATGGGACCAGTTTCACCCTGACAATCAGCAACGTTCAGAATGAGGATGTCGCTAACTATTACTGTCAGCAGCATAACAGCCGGCCTTGCACGAACGGTAAAGGAACCAAGCTCAGACTGAGTAAGTCAACCTCAATCCTCCATTATTAACCCTTTCAATTTCTAAACACGATTTCTAAAACAAAAATACTGAATTGTTGAAGGTGTTAGTGGGGAGCTGCAGTGAATGAAATGGTTGATTGAGGAGCACTGTGTCTAACAGGGTGTCCAGCTGTATTTCTTTAGTTCCATTGCTCTCTTTAAGCAGCAAGATATAAGTCAGTAAGTTTTACTCACCGTGTGGAGGAGCTCTGTCCATTTGCATCCTGTGGT
The DNA here is from genome assembly GCF_037043375.1 of Chiloscyllium plagiosum. Taxonomy (NCBI): domain Eukaryota; kingdom Metazoa; phylum Chordata; class Chondrichthyes; order Orectolobiformes; family Hemiscylliidae; genus Chiloscyllium; species Chiloscyllium plagiosum. The sequence continues at coordinate 115,904,632 of NW_028270147.1, forward strand.
CCCATTCCTGCAGCATGGAGTGAAATCAGTGAGTAGCCTCCTGCCAGACTCAGTGTGACGGACACGGGCAGAGTTTGATGTGAGCTCTGGCTCCCTTCCCAGTCTCTGATCTTACTGACCTCAGCAGCAGCAGCAGCACAGTGAGACACCGAGCTCCCACCTCCCCCAGCTTTAACTCTGCTCAATCACACAATCACAGAATTGTGACAGTGCACACGGAGGCCGTTCCGCCCATCCTGTCTGTACTGGCTCTCTGAATGAGCAATTCACTGAGTGTCATTCTCCTGCTTTCTCCCTGTCACCCTGCACATTGTTCCTTTTCAGATAACAGTCTCATTCCCTTCAGAATGTTTCAATTGAAGCTGCCTCCACCACACTCTCAGGCAGTGCATTCCACACCTCAACCACTCACTGGCTGAAAATGCTTTTCCTCATTTCACTTTTGTTACTTATCCAATTACTTTCAATCTTAATCCTTTCACAAGTGCAATCATTTTCTCCCTACTTACACTGTCCAGGCCCCTCCTGATTTTGAATTTCTGGAACAATTCTCCTCGCCGCCTTCTCCAAAGACTTAGAGGTGCCAGTGTTGGACTGGGGTGGACAAAGTTAAAAATCACACAACACAGGTTATTGTCCAACAGGGGGTTTATTTGGAAGCACTGGCTTTCGGAGCGCCCCTCCTTCATCAGGTGGTTGTCAGCGGTGCTCCAAAAGCTAGTGCTTCCACATTAACCTGTTGGACTATAACCTGGTGTTGTGTGATCTGTAACTTTCTCCAAAGAAGACATCCCAAATTTTCCAATCTATCTTCATAACTGATGTTCCTCATCCCTGGAATGATCTTTGGGCATATGTTTGCCATCGCTACAAAACATTCACCTCCTTCCTGCATTATTCACATTATTTATGTCCCACATGATTTTATAAACCTCTATAAGGTCACTCCTCAGCCTCCGGCACTTCAAGGTAAAAGGTCTCAGCTTTTCCAGCCTCTCATGGTCATGGAGTCATACAGTGTGGAAACAGATCTTTCGGTCTGACTTGTCCATGCTAACTAGATATCCAAAACTGACCTCATCCCATTTGCCAGCATTTTGCCACATCTCTCTAAACCCTTCCTATCCATGTACCCATCCAAACATCTTTTAAATGCTATAATTGTATCCGTCTCCAGCACTTTCTCCGGCAGCTCAATCCATACACGCACCAACCCCTGTGTGACAAGTTACCCCTCAGGTCCCTTTTGGATCTTTTGCCTCTCACCTTAAACCTGTGCCCTCTAGTTTTGGACCCTCCTTCCCAAGGAAAAGACCTTGGATATACATCCTGTCCATGTCCATCATGATTTTATAAACATCTATAAGGCCTCCCACAGCCTCCGATCCTGCAGAAAATATAACCCGTCTATTGAGCCTCTTCCGACAGCTCAAACCCTCCAGTTCCAGGCGACATCCATGTAAATCTTTTCTGCAGCATTTTAAGTTTAACAGCATCCTTCCTATCACAGGATGATCAGAATTGTTCATGTTATTGCCAAAGTAGGCTCACCAATTTCCTGTACAATTGTAAATGATGTCCCAACTCTGATACTTAGTGCAGTGACCAATAAAGGCAAGTGTACCCAACACCTTCTTCATCGCCCTGTCTCCCTGAGACTCCACTGTCAAGGAATAATGCACCTGCCACTGCCCCTGCACTTGCCCCTGCCCCTGCCCCTGCCCCTGCACCTGCCCCTGCCCCTGCACCTGCCCATATACCTGCCCCTGCCCCTGCACCTGCCCATATACCTGCCCCTGCCCCTGCCCCTGCACCCCGAGGTCTCTTTGTTCAGCAACACTACCAATAGCTGTATAACTCCTGCCCTGGTTTGACTTTCCAAAATGCAACACCTCACATTTATCTAAATTGAACTCCATTTGCCACACGTTTAGATCAAAGTGGTGCTGGAAAAGCACAGCAGGTCAGGCAACATCCGAGGAGCAGGAAAATCGAAGTTTCGGGCAAAAGCTCTTCATCAGGATTCCTCTAGTCGAACCCCCAGATTCAGCGCAGCCCTCTTGACCTGCAATCTTCTTCCCGACCTCTCCGCCCCCACTCTCTCTCCGGTCTATCACACTCACCCTCACCTCCTTCCACCAATATATTCCCAGTGCCCCACCCCAAATTCCACCCCCCCTTCCCACCTTTTATCTCAGCCTGCTTGGCACACCAGCCTCATTCCTGAAGAAGGGCTTATGCCCGAAACGTCGATTCTCCTGCTCCTCGGATGCTGCCTGGCCTGCTGCGCTTTTCCAGCACCACACTTTTCAGCAGAGAATGTTGGTAAAGGGTTGCTTTTCAGACTGGAGATGAGTTATCAGCTGTGTGCCACAAGGATTGGTGCTGGGTCCATGGCTTTTCATCATTTAAATAAATGATTTGGATGTGAATATAGGAATTATGGCGAGTTTGTAAATGGTGGGACAGTGGATAGTGAAGAAGCTTATCTGAGAGTACAGTGGGACCTTGATCATTTGGGGAAATGGGCAGAGGTGTCGCAAATTGACAAAAGTGAGGACTGCAGATGCTGGAAACCAGCGTTCCGGAGAGACCACTCCCTCCACGACTCCCTCGTTAGGTCCACACCCCGCACCAACCCAACCTCCACTCCCGGCACCTTCCCCTGCAACCGCAAGAAGTGCAAAACTTGCTCCCACACCTCCCCCCCTCACCTCCCTCCAAGGCCCCAATAGATCCTTCCATATCCATCGCAAATTCACCTGCACCTCCACACACATCATTTACTGTATCCGCTGCACCTGATGTGGTCTCCTCTACATTGGGGAGACAGGCCGCCTACTTGCAGAACATTTCAGGGAACATTCTGGGACACCCGCACCAACCAATCCAACCGCCCCGTGGCTGAACACTTTAACTCCCCCTCCCACTCCGTCAAGGACATGCAGGTCCTTGGCCTCCTCCATCGCCAGACCCTGGCAACACGATGCCTGGAGAAAGAGCGCCTCATCTTCCGCCTTGGAACCCTCCAACCACAAGGGATTAATGTAGATTTCTCCAGCTTCCTCATTTCCCCTCCCCCCACCTTATCTCAGTCCCAACCCCCGGATTCAGCACCGCCCTCTTGACCTGCAATCTTCTTCCTGACTTCTCTGCCCCCACCCCCTCTCCGGCCTATCACCCTCACCCTCACCTCCTTTCACCTATCGTATTCCCAGTGCCCCTCCCCCAAATTATCCCCCTCCCTACCTTTTATCTCAGCCCGCTTGGCACACCAGCCTCATTCCTGAAGAAGGGCTTATGCCCGAAATGTCGATTCTCCTGCTCCTCAGATGCTGCTTGGCCTGCTGCGCTTTTCCAGCACCACACTTTTCAACTCTGGTCTCCAGCATCTGCAGTCCTCACTTTCTCCAACATTCTCTGTCTCCTATCTTCAAGCCAATGTTTTACCCAAATGGCTAGCCCCCCTGGATCCCATGTGGTCTAACCTTACTAACCAGTCTGTCATGTGGAACCTTGTCAAACACTTTGCTGAGGTCCATATAGACAGTGTCTACTGTTCTGCCTACATCAATCTTCTCTTCAAACAACCTCAATCACATTAGTGAGACACGATTACCATGCACAAAACTGCATTGATTGTCCAAATGCATGTAAATCCTGTCCCTCAGAATTCACTCCAATAACTTACCCAGCAATGACATCAGGCTCACTGGTTTATAGTTCCTGGCTTTTCCTTACAGCCTTTCTTAAATAATGGCTAACATTAGCCAACCTCTCTGGTTCTCCAGCACCTCACTCATGGCTGTCGATCAGAAACATACCTCAGCAAAGGGGTCCAGCAATCTCTTTCCTAGCTTTCCACAATGTCCTGGGATACACCTGATCAGGTCCTGGAGATTTATCTACCATCTTGCACTTTAATAAATCCTCTTCCATAATGTGGACTTGTGTCAAGACATTGCTATTTACTTCCCAAGTTCCCAAACTCCCAAGTCTTTCTCCATGATAAATACTGACCCGGAATATTCATTTAGGATCTGAACCATTTCCTGTGGATCCACCCAGAGGTACATTGTTCATCTTCATGGGGTCCTAATCTCTCTCTAGTTACTCTTCTGTCCTTTTCTTATTTACCCTAATTCTACCACGTTTGCCCTCGAGTGAGTTTAGGAATTGTTTGCCCTCCCTCAAATATACCTTGACTATCCGTGGTCCACATCCTCTATTATTCTCTTCAGGACTTTCCTGACAACCTTTGACCCTACTTTATTCAGATCCAATACATCCATATGCCATGGAAGCTGGCATTTTCCCCAGTGAGTATGTTTGACCCTGAAAATGCCTTTGTTCTTTTCCACTGTCGCCCTAAACCTTGTGATACAATGATCACTCTTCCCTAAATGTCCTCTCACTGACACTTGATCCACTTGGGCCTCCTCACTCCCAAGATCCAGATCTAGCAGAGCCTCCTTTCTCATTGGACTGGAAACATACGGCTGGAGAAAGTTCACCTGAACACACTCTCACAACTCTGGCCCCTCTCTGCCCGTTACGCTGCTACTACCCCAGTCTATATCCAGAAATTAAAGACACCCCTTCCAGCCTAATTATAATGACTCTATTATATTTGCAGGTCTCTGTAAATTCCTTGCAAATGTATTCCTCCACATCCTTCCCACTGGGTGGTGCCGTATTGACTGCACTGAGGATTCTGTGGACCTCGGTGTTCCTCTTTGATATCACCTCCTGGATCCCACAGCCCTGCCAAGTTAGTTTAATCCCTCTCCAACAGCACTAGTAAATCACCCCAAAGGAACTCAGTCCCAGCTCTGTTCAGGAGCAACGCCGTCTGGTCTGTCCAGGTCCCATCTCCCCGAGACCCAGTCCTAATGTCCCAAGAATCCAAAGCCCCCCCCCCCCCCCTCCTGGACCCTCTTTCCAGCTCCACATTCACCTGTGTTATCCTCCTGTTCCTCTTCTCACTTTCATGGGGCACTGCGAGTAATGTGACGATTTCTATTTTTGTGCTCCTGAAGTTAATTCCCTCCTGAGCTCCCTACATTCTGACTGCAGGACCACATCCCTTTTCTCCCTCTGTCACTGGGACCGATGTGGAACACGACTGCTGCCTGTTGCCCCTCTACCCTCAGGGTGCTCTGCAGCTGCTCAGTGACATCCTTGACCCTGGCACCAGAGAGATAACACACCATCCTGGATTCCCATCTGCAGCTGCAGAAACACCTATCAATGCACTCACTCAAATCTCCTCTCACTATCGCTCTTCCAGTCTTCCTTGTGCCCCCCTGTACAGCTGAATCTCCACTTGACTCCATGGACTTGGTTCTGGCTGCAATTCCCAGATGAACCACCATTCTTGTCAGGATTCTGACCTGAACCCTGGTCGGAGAATGGCATTCATTAAGGGGATACCTGTACTAGCTGCCTGGTCCTTTTGGACTGTCTGCTGCTCCCCTATTCCCTCTGTCCCTGCATACTCTGAAGCTGCGGAGTGACCATAGAGTCATAGAGTCTTAGTGATGTACAGCACGGAAACAGACTCTTCGGTCCAACCTGTCCATGCCGATCAGATATCCCAACCCAATCTAGACCCACCTGCCAGCACACGGCCCATATCCCTCCAAGCCCTTCCTATTCATATACCCATCCAAATGCTTCTAAAATGTTGCAATTGTATCAGCCTCCACCACTTCCTCTGGCGGCTCATTCCATACACGTACCACCCTCTGCGTGAAAAGGTTGCCCTGTAGGTCTCTTTTATATCTTTCCCCTCTCACCCTAAACCTATGCCCTCTAGTTCTGGACTCCCCAACCCCAGGGAAAAGAATTTGCCTGTTTACCCTATCCATGCTCCTCATAATTTTGTAAACCTCTATAAGGTCACCTCTCAGCCTCCGATGCTCCGGGGTAAACAGCCCCAGCCTGTTCAGCCTCTCCTTGTAGCTCAAATCCTCTAACCTTGGCAATATCCTTGTAAATATTTTCTGATCCCTTTCAAGTTTCACATCTTTCCAATAGGAAGGAGACCAGCACTGCACGCAATATTCCAACAGTGGCCTAACCAATGTACTGCACAGCTGCAACATGACCTCCCAACCCCTGTACTGAATACTCTGACCAGTAAGTGAAAGCATACCAAACGCCTTCTTCACTATCCTATCTACCTGCGACTCCACTTTCAACGAGCTATGACATGCATTCCAAGGACTCTTTGTTCGGCAACACTCCCGAGGACCTTACTATTAAGTGTATAAGTCCTGCTAAGATTTGCTTTCCCAAAATGCAGCACCTCATATTTATCTGAATTAAACTCCATCTGCCACTTCTCAGCCCACTGGCCCATCTAGTCAAGATGCTGTTGTAATCTGAGGTAACCCTCTTTGCTGTCCACTACACCTTCAATTTTGGTGCCTTCTGCAAACTTACTAACTGTACCTCTTATGCTCGCATCCAAATCATTTATGTAAATGACAAAAAGTAGAGGACCCAGCACCGATCCTTGTGGCACTCCACTGGTCACAGGCCTCCAGACCGGAAAACAACCCTCCACCACCACCCTCTGTCTTCTACCTTTGAGCCAGTTCTGTATCCAAATGGCTAGTTCCCTCTGTACTCTGTGAGATCTAACCTTGCTAATCAGTCTCTCATGGGGAACCTTATCGAACGCCTTACTGGAGTCCATACAGATCACATCTACTGCTCTGCCCTCATCAATCCTCTTTGTTACTTCCTCAAAAAACTCAATCAAATTTTTGAGACATGATTTCCCACACACAAAGCTATGTTTACTATCCCTAATCAGTCCTTGCCTTTCCAAATACATGTACATCCTGTCCCTCAAGATTCCCTCCAACAACTTGCCCACCACCGACGTCAGGCTCACTGGTCTATAGTTCCCTGGCTTGTCCTTACCACCCTTCTTAAACAGTGGCACCTCGTTAGCCAACCTCCAGTCTTCCGGCACCTCACCTGTGACTATCGATGATACAAATATCTGAGCAAGAGGCCCAGCAATCACTTCTCTACTTCCCACAGAGTTCTAGGGTACACCTGATCAGGTCCTGGGGATTTATCCACTTTTATGCGTTCCAAGACATCCAGCACTTCCTCCTCTGTAATATGGACATTCTGCAAGATGTCACCATTTATTTCCCTACAGTCTATATCTTTCATATCCTTTTCCACAGTAAATACTGATGCAAAATACTCATTTAGTATCTTCCCCATTTTCTGTGGCTCCACACAAAGGCCGCCTTTCTGATCTTTGAAGGGACCTATTCTCTCCCTAGTTATCCTTTTGTCCTTAATGTATTTGTAAAAACCCTTTGGATTCTCCTTTATTTTATTTGCCAAAGCTATCTCATGTCCCCTTTTTGCCCTCCTGATTTCTCTCTTAAGTATACTCCTACTTCCTTTATACTCTTGTAAGGATTCACTCAATCTATCCTATCTATACCTTACATAAGCTTCCTCCTTTTTCTGAACCAAACCCTCAATTTCTTCAGTCATCCAGCATTCCCTATACCTCCCAGCCTTTCCTTTCACCCTGACAGGAATATACTTTCTCTGGATTCTCGTTATCTCATTTCTGAAGGCTTCCCATTTTCCAGCTGTTCTTTAAGTGCAAACATCTGCCCCCAATCAGCTTTCGAAAGTTCTTGCCTAATACCGCAAAAAATTGGCCTTTCTCCAGTTTAGAACTTAAACTTTTAGATCTGGTCGATCCTTTTCCATCACTATTTTAAATCTAATAGAATTATAGTCGCTGGCCCCAAAGTGCTCCCCCACTGACACCTCAGTCACCTGCCCTGCCTTATTTCCCAAGAGTAAGTCAAGTTTTGCACCTTCTCTAGTAGGTACATCCACATACTGAATCATAAAATTATCTTGTACACACTTAACAAATTCATCTCCATCTGAACCCTTAACACTATGACAGTCCCAGTCTATGTTTGGAAAGTTAAAATCCCCAACCATAACCACCCTATTTTTCTTACAGATAGCTGAGTTCTCCTTCCAAGTTTGTTTCTCAATTATAGGGGGTTTATAATACAATCCCAATAAGGTGATCATCCCTTTCTTATTTCTCAGTTCCACCCAAATAACTTCCCTGGATATATTTCCGGGAATATCCTCCCTCAGCACAGCTGTAATGCTATCCCTAAATCAAAAATGCCACACCCCCTCCTCTCTCGTCTCCCTTTATTTCCTTCCTGTAGCATTTGTATCCTGGAACATTCAACTGCCAGTCCTGTCCATCCCTGAGCCATGTTTCTGTAATTGCTATGATATCCCAATCTCGTGTTCCTAACCATGCCCTGAGTTCATCTACCTTCCCTGTTAGGCCCCTTGCATTGAAATAAATGCAGTTTAATTTATTAGTCCTCCCTGGTCCCTGCCTGCCCTGACTGTTTGACTCGCTTCTGTTCTCAACTGTACCAGTCCCAGATTGATCTCTTTCCTCACTATCTTCCTGGGTCCCTTGCTCCCCCCCACCGCCCTCCGCCCCCCCCCCCCTACCACCACCACCACCTTATTAGTTTAAATCCTCCCGAGCAGCTCTAGCAAATCTCCCTGCCAGTATATTAATCCCCTTCCAATTTCGGTGCAATCCGTCCCTCTTGTACAGGCCACTTCTACCCCAAAAGAGATTCCAATCATACAAAAATGTGAATCCTTCCCCCATACACCAGCTCCTCAGCCATGCATTCATCTGCTCTATCCTCCTATTCCTGCCCTCACTAGCTCGTAGCACCGTGAGTAATCCAGATATTATTACTTTCGAGGACCTGCTTTTTAAATTTCTGCCTAACTCTCTGTAATCTCCCTTCAGAATCTCAACTTTTTCCCTTCCTATGTCGTTGGTTCCAATGTGGACAAGGACCTCTTGCTGGCCCCTCTCCCCCGTGAGAACATTCTGCACCCTCTTTGAGACATCCTTGATCATGGCACCAGGGAAACAACACACCATTCTGCTTTTTCGCTGCTTGTCACAGAAACGTCTGTCTCTACCTCGAACTAGAGAATCCACGAACACAATTGATCTCTTGGAACCCGACGTACTCCTCCTTGCATTAGAGCCAGTTCTCAATACCAGAAACTTGGCTGTTCGTGCTCTGTTCCCCTAAGAATCCATCACTCCCTCCATTTTCCAAAACCGCATATCTGTTTTAAATGGGTATATCCACAAAGGACTCCTGCACTAGCTGCCTACCTCTCTTACCTTTCCTGGAGTTAACCCGTCTCTGTGACTGTATCTGAGACTTCCCCCACCCCCCATTCCTATAACTGCCATCCATCACATACTGTTGCTGTTGCAAATTCCTCATTGCTTCCAATTGTCTCTCCAACTGATCCATTTGATCTGATAAGATTCGCAGCCAGCAGCATTTATGGCAGATATAATCCGCAGTACCCCTTAAACTCTTTAAACTCCCACATCTGACAAGTACATATCACTCTATTAAAGAACTTTTTTTTTCTCCTTCACAATCTACAGACCCAGAAAATAACAATGTCTTATTCCTCTACAAACCCTGCCCCAGGTTAAATTAATAGTTATGGCTTATATTTTAAGTTTAATCAAGAGACATATCTCCAGAAACATATAATCAAGAAAGAAGCGACTCTACTCACTACTGCAGATTCTCTGTAGGCTACACTTAAAACAACAATTAACTTATCTGATTCTGTGCTGTGAACTTCTCCCAACAGATCCCCCAAGATCAGTTGTGAATTTCACTGTTGATAATTTTCCCAGATGCACCCCGATGTCCAGCGATACATGAATTCAAAGAGCAAAGGCAGTAACTGTGCAGGCTCTCTCTCTCTCTCTCTCTCTCCTGCAATGACCTCACCATGTGCTTACTTTGTCTGTTCTTCTGCCTTTTAAAACAGCTGTTGTTTTGACTTTTTTTTCCAAAGCTCCAAAACAATGCAACAGCATATAAAACAGTAATTGCTGATCCTGCAATTCGTGGAAATCACCTCCAGCAGCTAAAATACCTCAAAAAAGGAGCAGCTGTTTCAGCCAGAAATTTTTCCCGTCCTCCTTCTTGGATTACCCAGAATCTTTCTTAACATCTAGAAACGTGGTCTCCATGGAGCTCTCAGCCTCATGGATGCTCCGCACTGATACCAGCTGCTGCTCAAGCTCCGAAACCTGGAGCTCCAACTGCTGTCACTGACCACACTTCCTATTCTCATGGTATTCCAGGAACTGCAAAGTATCCTGAAATTCCCACATAGATGCACATTCTCTCTACTCTTTGGTTATCTCTTGGCAACATTCTGATGACAAACAGCTACAGCAGGGCTCACAGTCCAGTGGGTTCAGTGTTCCAGGGTTTTGGGGAAACTCTCCAGACGACTTTAAGAAATAGGAGCAGAAATCAGCCATTCAGCCCATGGAATCTGCTCTGCCATTTGATCTTGGCAGGTATGCTTCTCACCCCCTATTCTCCTGCCTACTCCACGGGAATGTTTGATCCCCTTAAAAATCACAAACCTATCTATCTCTGTCTTAAATACACTCAGTAACTTGGCCTCCTCTGCCCTCTGTAGCAATGAGTTCCACAGATTCACCACCCTCTGGCTGAAGAAATTCCTCCTTATCTCAGCTCGAAAGGGTCAGCCCTTCATTCTGAGGCTGTGCCTTGGTTACCTAGTCTCTCCTGTTTTCGAAAACATCTTCTCTGCATACACTCTTTCCAGGCTGATCAGTATTCTGTAAATTTCAATAAGATCCCTCCTCATCCTTCGAAACTCCATCGAGTAGAGACCCAGAGTCCTCAACCATGCCTCATATGACAAGCCCTTCATCCCCAGGATCATTCTTGTAAATCCCTCCAATAACAGCACATCGTTTCTTTGAATATGGGTCCCAAATCTGTTCATGATATTCCAAAAGTGGTCTAACCAGAGCATTACACAGCCTCAGCACTACATCTCTGCTCTTATATTCTAGCCCAATTGAAATGAATGCTATCATTTCATTTGCCTTCCCAAGCACAAACTGGACCTGCCTGTTCACCTTCAGAGAAACCTGAATGAGGTTTGTGCTTTAGATTTCCAAAGCATTTCCTCATTTAGAAAACAGCCTTTGCATCTCTTCTTCCTACCAAAGTGCATAACCTCACACTGTAACACATTGTATTCTATCTGCCATTTCTTTGCCCACTCTCTGAGCCTATCTCAGACCTTTTACAGCCTTCCCACTTCCTCAACACTACCTGTCCCTCCACCTATCTCATGTCATCTGCAAACTTAGCAACAATATCTTCACTTCCTTCATTCAAATTGATAACGCATGACATGAATAGTTATGGTGCCAACATTAACACCTGCAGAACTCTATTCGTCACCAGCTGCCATTTTTCCTCACTCTCTGCTTTATATCAACCTACCAATCCTCAGTCCATGCCAGTACCTTGCCCCTAACTCTATGGGCTCGTAGCTTATGTCAAAGGCCTTCTGGAAATCCAAATAGATTACTTCTTCAGACTCTCCTTTGTCTGACTGGCTGGGAGCTGTTGCGACTGTACAGGACATTGGTTAGGCCACGTTTGGAATACTGTGTGTAATTCTGGTTGCCCTGCTGTAGTAAAAATCTTGTGAACCTTAAAATGCTTCAGAAAAGATTGACAAGAATGTTGCCAAGGTTGGAGGTTTTCAGCTACTGGGAGAGATTGAATAGGATCTAATTTCCCTGGATTGTTGTAGGCTGAGTGGTGACCATTTTGTGGTTTATAGAATCATGAGGGACATTGAAAGGGTGAGTAGAGAAGGTATTATTTTCAGAGTTGGGGAGTCCAGTTCTAGAGGCATAGGTTGAAGGCGACAGGGGAAAGATTTGAAAGGAGCTGAAGGGGCAACCTTTTCACGTGGTGGGTGCTGTGTGTATAGAATGAGCTGCCAGAGGAAGAGGTGGAGGATGGTATGATTACAACATTTAAGAGGATGGGTACATGAATAGGGAGGGTTTAGAGGGATATGCGCAAAATGCTGGAAAATGGGACAAGCTTAATCAGAGGTTTGTTAAAGAGATATCGAGCTCCATCCCACTTTCCAGCTCTTGCTCCATAAGCCTGCGGGTTTCACTGTTTCAAATGAATATTCAAGTGTTTTTCAATGTGATGAGGGTTTCTGCCTCTCCAACTCTTTCAGACAGTGCGTCCCAGATCCCACCAGCCTCTGGCTGAAAACAATTACTCCACAATTCCCCTCGAACTCTGTGTCCAATTAGTTTCAATCTCTCCCCATGGTTATCATCCTCTGTGCTGATGGAAATCAGTCCTTCCTACCCGCTCTATCCAGGCCCCTCATCATTTTCTACACCTCGATCAAATCTCCCCTCAGCCTCCTGTGTTCCAAAGAATACAATCCCAGCCAAACCAATCATTCCTCAAAGCTAAAATTCCCCATTTTTGACAAAATCCTCCTTTGTCCCCATCTCTAGTGGGATCACATCCTTCCTGTAATGTGGTGACCAGTGCCGTACACAGTTCTCTCACTGTGCTCTAACTGGGCTTTTATACAGTTCCAGAATAAACAAACTCCTTGCTTTCGCTCTCAACCAAAAATGATAAAGGGAGGTGATGGTCAAATGATATAATTACTGAACTCTTAATCCAGAGCTCTAGATAATGTTCTGGGAACCAGGGTTAGAATCCTGCCACAGCTGATGGTGGAATGTGAATTCAATAAAAAAATCTGGAATTAAGAGTCTAATGATGACCATCGTTGATTGTCAGGAAAAAGCCATCTGATTCACTAATGACCTTTAGGGAAGGAAACGGTCATCGTTACCATGTGACTCCAGACCCACAGTAAAGTGGTTGACTCTAAACTGCCTTCTGGGCGGTTGTGGAAGGGCAATAAATGCTGCCGATCCAGCAATGACCTCATTCCATCAAGGGAAAAAGAAAAACAGTTTATCCCATGTGTCTTCTTAACCACCTTACTGACCCGCATTCATTAATCACCATGGCCACATCTTCCACCTCCACACACATGTGACTTCCAGGTTCAAATTAACAAGAGACATTCCTTCAATATCTGAGAAACAGATAGAAACATCAAACATAGGAGGCCATTCAGCCCATCAAGCCTGCTCCACCATTCAATCTGATCATGGCCAATCATCCAACATAGTCCCCTGTTCCTGCTTTCTCCCCACATTCTTTGATCCCATTAATCCAAAGAAATAAATCTAATTCCTTCTTGAACACATACTGCATCTAATTCCCTCATGCTGGAAAAATGGATGAGAATTATTGGGTTGTTGTTTTTTGACCAATGTGGACACAATGAACTGATGGGTCTTTTGGGTCTCTCTGACTCTATAACTCTATTATATTATGAATAACTGGGTACCAAGGACTGGCCCCTGTGGTACCCCAACTGGTAACTACCTGCCATTCAGAAAAAGACTTGTTCTTCATGCCCTGTCTGCCAACCAGTTCCCAATCCATGTCAGTACATGACCCCAATCCTCTTGTTCGGTAGGATTTCCCTGATTCACTTGGACATATTTCATCCTGTCAGCTCTTTGCCTTCCTGAGGTCCTGTTCAATTTTAATCCTGCATTTTCTATCCTTCTCTCAGCTTTCTGCAGGTTTGATCTCCAGATAACCAACATCACCTTCCCTGTTTGGTCTTCCCTACACTGGCTGCCTTTTGACATCCCAGGCTAAGAGTTTAGATTTGGGAGTCCCACCCTTACTCATTGTGGGAACAGATTCTGAATGATCTCTGTCTTGTCACTTGAGGGCTCCCACTGCCCTGACACTGATTTCCCATCATGTCACTGGTTCCAGTCCACTTTTACTAAATTACTGAAACATTTAGTAAAATGAAAACTTTTACACTTACTCCATGGTTCTCCATTTCCATCCTTAATTTCAATTTCACTGAGTTCTGATCACTCTCACTAAAATGCTCGCCATCTTTTAGCTCTTCCATCTGCCCACATTCATTCCCCAAACGACGGTCCAAAACTGTCCCTTCTCTTTCACCATCACCTTCTCAGGGGCAATTAGTGATGAGCAATAAATTCTGCTCCTGCTAGTGACACTCATATCCCAAGAATCAATTTTAAAAATGTAAATTATTTTGTCTGGTTTATTCGGTATTGGAGACAAATATTCAAACATTTTACCAGTGAATATTCTGAGAATTGAAATCCCTTTGAATGGCAGGGATTAAAATTGTTTCTCTTGTCTTTCAGGCCGTGAGAACTCTCAGCCCAAGCTGACCCTGCTGCCCCCCTCCCCGGAGCAGGTCAATGCCAAGGGCACTGCCACCCTGGTATGTCTTGCCAATCACTTCTATCCCGATGAGCTGGAGGTGCAGTGGAAGAAGGACGGTGCAGTCATTTCGGACGGGGTTCAGACCAGCAACTACCTGCGAGCTTCGGACAGCACCTACAGTGTCAGCAGCCTGCTGACCCTCTCTGGGTCTGACTGGGAGTCCAACGCTCGCTTCTCCTGTGCCCTCACCCACGTGACCCTCCCCTCTCCCCTCAGCAAGAGCATCAGGAGATCAGAATGTGTGTAGAGTGTTTGAGACAGTCCACAGAGGAGACACAACTTTAAACAGAACAGGGCTGAACTGGCAGGACAAAGATCATTGTCAGCACTGAATTTCAACTCTCTTCCTTCTCAGGACTGGCTCAGGGACACTTCTGAGGTTCAGGAGTAAAGGTAGTTCATTGGGACAGTGTAGAGAGCTTTACGCTGTGTCAAACCTCATGCTCTCCCTATTCTGGGACTTTTTGATTGGGACAGGGTTGATTTGTGATGCCAAGTAAAATCTCTTGAAGTTGCTGAAGGCTGTCAGCTGTACAAAACAATGTGAACCTTCGAAATTTCTGCTTCAATAAATCAGATCTCCTTCCTGCTCAGCAGCCAGTTCCAATTTAAGGTTTTTGTCACTATTTGAAGGGCAGGATTCTCATGTTATTGAGAAAATCTCCACAAGTGTTTTCCTCAAAAGCCATTGTAGCTGTTATTTTGTGCAGCTTCCTCTGTCTGGGCTGTTAATTGCAGTCTGTTTTCTGTCAATGTCAGTCTGGAAAAGGGAATAAAGATGATGAAGATTCAGTCTCTGTCTCTGTGTGCTTTGGAAATGGACCACTCCATTCAGCTGATTAGCTGCATGTCAGCATGACATTGTCACAATTGGCTACGTGGCCTGTCAATCCGTGGTAGATGATACTGACAGCCAATCAGCAATCAGTTTCAAATAATCCAGTTGGTCTGGAATCTGTGGAGGTTACAAGATTCCAAACAGAATAGAAACTGAAAGCTGTTGGGATTCAATAATTACAATGTGAGGCATTCCGTGTTCACTCTCCGGTCCAAACTCAGGTGCTGGGATCACACTGTGCACTCTGCTTCATGCTGTGTTGTACCTGAAATGATCTGAGGCCAATCACTGACACTGCAGACTGTGTCTCTCTGAGTGAGTGTACTACATAATGCTGCCTGTAGGTGTCACTCTGAGTGTGGGTGTATTATTCAAAGAGACACCTACAGGCAGCAAGGGTTGTGAACATGTTACTCAGTGCTGCCTGACTCTGTGTGTGTTAACTCAGTGTTGCCTGTAGGTGTGTCTCTGAGTGTGTGTGTGTTATTCTGCACTGCCTGTAGGTATCTCACTGAGTGTCAGTGTGTTACTCTGTGTTGCCTGCAGGTGTCTCTAAATGATGGATAGAGAATAGGCTTTGTGATGGGGATTGAAGATTAGGCCTTAATCTTCTCAAATCTCAGATGAAAAACAATTTAGCCTGAGATGGCAGCTCATTTAGCCAAAGTTAAAAATCGCACAACACCAGGTTAGAGTCCAACAGGTTTCTTTGGAAGTACAAGCTTTCGGAGCACTGCTCCTTCATCAGGCAGCTAGTGGGGCAGGATCATAGTTCACAGAATTTGTCATGAAATTGAGTTGGCAGCTGAGAAAGGTGAATACTGAGAGTGTGTTCTCAGTAAGCGAGGGATTTCAGAGGCAGTGCACTCTGTAGTTCCTAATGTGCTCCCCAATTACAAGGAGCCGGGGTCATTGCAGTTGTGGTTGTCTGCTCAGCCAGTGCTGGCTAGCCATAGTCGTATTTCAATGGTCAATTAGCCCTAAACCAGGTGCAGCAATATTACCTTACAGGGAGGGAGCTGTCTGAGTGACGGAGGTTGAATTCTTGCAGCCCTGAGAGTGATTGCAGTGGATTAATTAAGGGTGCTACCACCATGAAGGTGTGACCTTCTCTCCCTCTGCCTCAGCTGTGATGACCCTCAGGGTTAAACTCACCACCAGTCATTTCTGTTTGTAATGAGCGAGTGGGGGGAAGGGGAAATGAGGACTGAAGATGCTGGAGATCAGAGTTGAGAGTGTGTTGCTGGGAAACCACAGCAGGTCAGGCAGCATCCGAGGAGCAGGATAATCAATATTTTGGGCATAAGCTCTTCATCAGGAATGGAGGGAAGGTCAACCTCTCCCAAAGGCAGCACAGGCTGGATCGATGGGGCCACAAGAGTAAGCATGGGGAGATTGAGGGTGACAGAAGGAGGGGGTTGGTTGGCAGGTTGTTATTCAGAGTCAGGTCCTAGAGTATCAGTCCTTCTGATACTCCCCTTTTTATCTGTCAGCCAGGATTCCCTGATTGGACACGGTTAACAGCTCATCAGGGAACTCTTATTATCAGAAAAAATGAAACATTTATCGAACAAGGAGTGCAAGAACTAAACGACACTGGACAAAATGAGTGGTTTGAAAGATTTCATTACAGACATCACCAATTTGGCCCAACAAGTCCACACCGACCCACTGAAGAGAAACTCCCCGAGACCCATTCCCCTGCCCTATCACTCGACATTTCCCCTGACCGACACATTCCTGAACACTGTGACAATTGTAACATGGCCAATTCTCTAACCTGCACATCTTTGGATTGTGGGAGGAAACTGGAGCACACGGAGGAAATCCACACAGACACAGGGGGAGCGTGCAAACTCCACAAAGATCTGGGGCTGGAATTGAACCTGGGTCCCTGGTGCTGTGAGTTAGCCGTGCTAACCACTGAGCCACCATGCCACAAATTTAAAACAATGCCCAAAGAGTTTGAACTTTTGTTAAGCTCCGTGAGCCTGACGTGATATAAACTATAAACATGCAACCCTCTGTCAGGGAAGGTAGTGCAGGGTGGAAACCTTACAACCTTTAAATATCATAACATGCAAGGATCTGGGATAAGTGCAGGAAATTGGGATGAGAGTGCCTTTAGTGGTAGTTATGTTGGTACAGACTCAATGGGACAAAGGATCTTTTCTGCTCTGTATCAATCTGTGCTCCATGTTGAGAGGGCAGTGTAGGTTAATGGTGATGAGGTGAGGCAGTTCTAAGATGGCAAACACATGATCAAGGGTCAGAGGAAATGGCTCAAGCTTCAGTGAAGGCCCAAGTAAGTGCTTGGGAGGATGGTCAAGGCTAATGGAGACAAGGTCAATGGAGACTGAGCGAGGGCGCAGGGTGCTGACTGGCATCTCATTGTGTTGTAGTGAGGTAATTGGGGACAAGAGGGGAGTGTGTAGGGAGGGAGTGCAGTTTCAGTTAAAATGTGACCTTTGTCAGCAGCAGCATGACCTTCAGCACAGGGGGTGTCCCTGACTGTGTCAGGCTCACTAACTGCTCTCTGTGTGATTCCACACAGCCACTCGTCTGGTCACTACACAAAGTCTTGTTTGTGCTTACAATACCATTTACACCACCGTCTGCACCCACTGTCTGCACCTTCTGTCTACACCACTGTCTGCACCCACTGTCTACACCCACTGTCTGCACCACTATCTGTACCCACTGTCTGCATCCAGCATTCACAGCCACTGTCTAGTCCCTCTGTGAACACCCACCATCTACACCCACTGTCTACACCATTGTCTGCATCCTCCATCCACACCTCCCCTCTTTGTAAGATTGTATCCAATGATTCCATTGAGATTACTGCAACAGAAACCTGAATTTTAGAACCAGCAATGATTGTCTTCTAACCTACAAAGTCTGTGTTCCACATTGGGCTGATTAATATTAATTACTGAATGCCATTTGATTTCGGTGATGGCAGGACTGACGGATAAGGAAAGGTTGAGTTGATGAGGATTGTGTTCACTGGAGTTTAGAAGAATGAAGGAAGGGAATCTTGGAGAAAGCTATAAAATTGGAACAGGACGAGACAAATTAGATGGAGGAAGGATGTTCCCAATGGTGGGGAAGTCCAGAACCAGGGCACATGGTTTAAGGTTAAGGGTTAAACTCTATAGGACAGAGATGAGGAAAAATGTTTTCACCCAGAGAGTGGTGAGCCTGTGGAATTCTCTGTCACAGAAAGTGGTTGAGGCCAAAACATGATGTTATCAAGAAAGAGGTAGAGCTAGCTCTTGTGGCTAAAGAATCAAGGGATATGGGGTAGGGATGGATTACAGTAGTGTGCTCCATGACCAGCTTCAATCATATTGAATGGCATAACAGGGTGGAGGGGCCAAATGGCCTACTCCTGCTCCTATCCTCTATGTTTCTACATCATGTAAAATAGATTGCCAGGCGGAGGGCTCTCTGTCAGATGGGAAAGCATCCATTCACAGATTCCATCCACACTACTCCCCTTTCATTTTAATTGAGTCCACTCCCTCTCTTCCTATGTCTTTGTTATCTGACCAGTGACCACACCTCCCTTCACCACCCCAGCATGGAGATGTGCTAATAACCCATCGTTTGTTTTAATTTGCTAATTGGGTGATGTAGATGGGGTTTTCAAAAACAGGAAGAGCTGAATTCTTATCGCCCCTTGTGCTGATTTTTTTGTGTGCCTCCCTCAATATGGGTGACACAGATGCCTCACAGAGCCAGGGACCCAGGTTCGAGAGTCACACAGCATAGGAATAGGCCCCTCGGCCCCTCATGTCAATGCTGACCAACAAACACTCAACTACACTAATCCCATTTACCCACAGTCGTTTGGAGCCTACCATGCCCTGGTACTATAAGTGCTCATCCAAATGTTTTTAAAGGTTGTGAAATTTTCAGCCTGCACCACCCTCTCAGGCAGCATGTTCCATATATCTACCACATGCTGGGTCAAAAAATACTTCCACCTTAATCTTATAACCTCTGGTCTTAAATAGGTTTGGGTGAGGAGTGGAGGCTGCAGAACAGTGTGAGAGGTCAGGAGTGGAGAGAGGGAGAACAGTTTGAGGGTGAGGAATGGAGGCTGGAGCAGGAAGACACTTGTGTTCTGGAAAGCAGCACAAATAGGGAAGAGATCCAAGAACTGATAGGAATAGTCTCCATGCTTCCTAACAGTAGCTTTATGGTGGGAAAGAGAATAAATCAGGAGATAATGAGGGTCTGGAACAAAGGCTGCTCATTCATTACAAATGACTTTTATCCTCGCTCATTATTTCTAGTCAGATTTTTCTTTTTCATTCATTCACGGGATGAGGGTGTCACTGCCGAGGACAGCATTTATTGCCCACCCCTAATTGCCCCAGAGGGCAGTTAACAGTCATCCACATTGCTGTGGGATTGGATTCCCATGTAGGCCAGACCAGGTAAGGATAGCAGTTCCCTTCCCTAAAGGACGTTAGTAAACCAGAGGGGTTTTCCTGACAATCGACATGGATTCATGGTCATCGTTAGACTCTTAATTGCAGACTTTTTAATTGAATTTAAATTCCCCCATCTGCCATGGTGGGATTTGAGCCTGTGTCCCCAGAACCATATCTGGGTCTCTGTGCATTAATCACAGAAGGTTAGTATGTAGGTACAGCAGGTCATCAGGAAAGCTCATAGAACATTATGGTGTAGTGTGAGGGGAAACTGAATGCAAGACTTCATTGAAACAAGCAAGATCCTGAGTGGCCTTGACCAGGTGAATGTGGAAAGGATGTTTCCTCTTGTGGGAGAATCCAGAACTAAGGATCACTGTTTAAAATTAAGGGAGAGTCCATTCAAAACAGAGATTAGGAAACATGTTTTTCTCTCAGAGATTGTCAGTCTTTGGAATTCCCCTCCTTAAAAGGCAGTGGATGCAGAATTTAGAATCCATCCAGTGTGGAAACAGGCCCTTCAGCCCAACAGGTCCACACAAACCCTCCGAAGAGTAACTAATCCAGACCCATTTCCCGACCCTATATTTACCCTAGGAAGGGGTAGATAGATTCTTGATGACTGAAGGGATGGAACATTTTCAGAGAATGTAGAGTTGAGGTTAAAATCAGATCAACCACGATCTTATTGAATGGGGGAGCAGGTTCAAAGGGCCGAGTGGCCTACTTTTGTTCCTTGCCCATATGTTGCCTCACACACCTTCGCACAAGCAAAGACTGCCATTCGTATTTTCTACCTGCAGATTAAGCTGCTTGTGCAATAGGCCTCATCTGCACAGTGTTTTCTCCAGCCTTTCACTGTGAGGTTAAAGATAATGGTCCCATAATCAATCCATTAACTCTATTTGTTGGTTTATTTAAAACAATAAAATAAATTACAAGTCATGAAACAGACATGACAGCAAGCAATAATAGGCAGCACGATGGCTCAGTGGTTAGCACTGCTGCCTCACCGTGCCAGGGAACCGCCTCAGTTGGGTCTGTGTGGAGTATGCACATTCTCCCTGTGTCTGCGTGGGCTTCCCCCGGGTGCTCTGGTTTCCTCCCACAGTCTAAAGATCTGCAGGCTCGATACATTGACCATGCTAAATTGCCCAGAGTGTACAGGAATGTGCAGGCTCGGTGGAGTAGCCATTGGAACATACAGAGATAGGATAGGCGTCGAGATAGAATGACCTTCTGAGGGCGGTATGGAGTCAATGGGCTGAATGGCCGACCTCCACACGACAGGGATTCTGTGTTACAAATGCAAGTTCCTTCTTTCCATTCTCGCCCTGTAGCATGCATGTGGTTCTGTCTCATTTCCACTCAAGAGATGGCAACCCTTTGAAGACAGGACAGCCTTTATTCTTTTGGAAAGTACTTCTTCCACTCTGTGTCCTTCACAGCCTTGTAGACAGCAACAATGAGATCGGGAAATAACCCAAGGCTATAATCTTCTGGGCTCTTCATTGAACTGTGGAACCTGAAAAATACAATTAATGTCCAAGTCAATGAAGATATTTCTCAGCAATCACTAAATGCTGAGTTTTAGTACTCAGCAGGCCCCAGGAGTCAAAATAACTGAGTAGATCATTGCTCTGAATTGCTCATAAATTTCACCTTCACATTTCTGGAGGCTGTTCAGAGGATGTTCTCCAGACTGATTCTGGGAATGAAAGGGCTGTCCCATGAGGAGCAGTTAAAGAGCTTGGGCTTGTACTCACTGAAGTTCAAAAGAATGAGGAGGGATCTGATTGAGAGATAGAAAATGGGAAAGGGGATTGAGAAGGTGGATGTTGAATAGATGCTCCCCCTTGCAGGACAGTCTGGACCAAGAGGTCAGCGATATCGAGTGAGAGGAGGTCGGTTCAAAACTGAGCTGAGAAACTACATCTCCCACAGGATTGTGAATCTGTGAAACTCAATGCCCAGAGTGCAGTGGAGGTAGAATTAATCAACAGGTTCAAGAAAGATGTGTTTCTGATGGAAAGTGAGATAAAGAGCGATGGGGAGCAGTCAGGAGAGTGGAGTTGAGACCAGGATAAGATCAGCCACAGTCATGTTAAATGGCAGAGTGGGCTTGAAGGGCTGAATTGCCTCCTCCCTCTCCTAATTCCTATGTTGAACACACAGTCAAGGCTGACACTGCAAAACTGAGGGAGCTGTTGTCTTTCAGGTGAGAAACAAAACAAGGGTTCTGCCACAATATATCGAACTGTACTGTCTCCCCCAGAGACAAGTGCTGGCATTTGAATTCAAATCACAAAGCAAGCCTCATTAATGGTGACCACAATAATGATCCCTGATTGCTGTCCAGCCTCAGCCTTACCCAGTCTGGATTTCATGAGACTCCAAGCCCACACCAATCTGGTTAACTCTTAGGTGCCTTCTGAGAGGTCACAGCAAGGCCAGCAGTTCAAGGGTAATTCGTCTTGGGTAACAAATGCTGATCTATGTCAGTGACACCCACCTCCCAGAAAACAGAATGCGACAGAGATTGATGTCAGCCAAAATTGTCAGATCAGACTCTCAATGAGATGGGGAGATGGTTAAAGATGAATTCAGCTCAGTAAGGAACAGATCCCCACTTGTTTACATATCATTGCTGACAAAATAAGTGAGAGAAAACAGAAAACGAAAGGTGTGAACACTCGAATGTGGGAATATCAGTGAAAATTCAGGCAACTGAAGGAAGATATGAAGAACTGCAAAGGAAGACAAAAAGGAAGCAAGAGTTACAAAAAGTGATGGAGAAAGAGACATGCAAGGGGTCACAAGAATAACACAAATGTTTTACACGAAAATTAGAAAACCAAGGAGGCTCCAGTGCAATGTGAGCCCTTTAAAAACAAACTAGGAATTCCATGAATGAGCCTAAGGGAATGGCTGATATATACAATAATTAGTTGTGTCAGTCTTCATAGTCAACGAATGGCATAATGCAGCTTCCATTCCAGGGAGGTCCAGCCACAATTGAAGACTGGAATTCGCAAAACTTGATACATGCCAGAAAACAGCATTGGAAAGCGAACAGCTCTAAAGGCTGACAGATCTTCAGGACCTCAGGGGTTTAAAGGAAGGGGGAGGGGGGAGAAGTTTCAGAGGCTTTTCCCATCAGATTCCAAAGCAGCAACCATTCCTTTAGTTTGGAAAATGTCTTGCTGTAACTCCACGGGTTCAAGAAAGATGAGAATGGGAACCGTGGAAATTACATTCTGGTCAATCTAACATCTCTTTTGAAGGTTTCATTGGAATAGATAATTAATAGCCAAGAGAATGAACATGTAGAGAATTGGAAATAGCCCACATAGATTTGTGATGGGTAGGTTCTGACTGATGAACCAAATGCATAAACTCAGTAGTCGATGGGGCAGCAAGTCTCAACAACTTTCAGAAATATGTATTAATGAGAACCATAGTTCCACATTGACACAAAGACTGATGGAATACTAAGCAGTGCAGATGGTCTTTTTGTTTAAAACTCACTCTTAGGACATGGGTGTTGCTATCTGGGCCAGCGTTTATTACACATTCTATGTTGTCCTTGTGAATCATGGGATCATCATACAGTGTAGAAGCAGGCCATTCAGCCCATCAAATGCACACCAACCCACCAAACAGCATCCCATCTGGACTGACCCTATTCCTGTACTCCAGCATTTCCTATGGCCAACTCACCCAGCCAACACATCCCTCAACACTATGTGCAATTTGGCATGGCTAATCCACCTAACCAACACATCTATGGACTGTGTGGAAGAAACCCACACAGACATGGTGAAAATGTGCAACCTCTACACAGACAGTTGTCCCAGGGTGAAATTGAACCCAGGTCCTTAGTGCTGTGAGGTAGCAGCACTAACCACTGAGCCACAATCCTGCCCTTTGCAAGGTGATGGTGAGCTGCATTCTTGAACCACTGCAGTCCATGTGCTGTAGATAAACCCACAATGCCCTTAGGGAGGGAATTCCAGGATTTTCATCCAGCGACACTGGAGGAACAATAATATATTTTCAAATCAAGATTCTATGTGGATTGGAGGGGAACATGTTTTTGGTGGTGTTCTGTGTCCTTCTACATGGAAATGATTGTGAGTTTGGAAGGTGCTGTCTCAAGAGACTTGGTGTGAATTCCTGCAGTGCATCTTGTAGATGGTGCACACGGCTGTTGCTGAGCATCAGTGGTGGAGGGAGTGTATGTTTATCAATGTGGTGCCAATCAAGCAGGCTGCTTTGTACTGGATGATATCAAGCTTCTTGATTGTTTTTGGAGCTGCATCCATCCAGGCAAGTGGGGAGTAACCCACCACAGTCCTATCCAAAACTAGACTGATCTTTTCTTAATTCATTTACTGGATTGGGCATCACTTGGTATGTCAGCATTTATTGCCCAGAATCAAATGGGGTGGCACAGCACTGGGACCAAGGTTTAATTCCACCCTCAGGAAATTGATTGTGTAGAGTTTGCATATTCTCTCTGTTTCTGCCTGGGTTCCCTCCCGGTGATCTGGTTTCCTCCCACAGTCCACAAACGTGTGGGTTATGTGGAATGGCCATGGGAAATGCAAGGTTACAGGGGAGTGGGTCTGGGTGAGATGTTCTTTGGAGAGGCGGTTTGGGCTGAATGGCCTGTTTCCACATTGTAGGGATGCTATGAATTTCTTCACTCAGAGGGTTTTGAATCTTTGGGATACTCATCGATACTTAGGCGTTTGAATAAATTCAAGATAGAGATGATACACATGTGGGGAGGCAGTGAGTTAATGGTATCATCACTAGATTCTTAATCCAAAGAGCCAAGTAATGTTCTGGGGGACCTGGGATCACCGTGGGGCAGCACGGTGGTACAGTGGTTAGCACTGCTGCCTCACAGCACCAGGATCCCAGGTTCAATTTTAGCCTCGGGTGACTGCCTTTTATGGAATTTGCACATACTCCCTGTGTCTGCATGGGTTTCCTCTGGGTGCTCCGGTTTCCTCCCACAATCCAAAGATGTGCAGGTTAGGTGAATTGGTCACGCTAAATTGCCCATAGTCAGGGGTGAATATGAGGAATGAGTCTGGGCCGGTTACTCTTCGGAGGGTCGGTGTGGACTTGTTGGACCGAAGGGCCTGTTTCCATACTATAGGGAATCTAATCTAAATCCTGGCAAAGCATGGAGTGGAATTTTAAATTCAAAAAGACTCTGGAGTTAAGAGTCTAATGACGACCATTGTTGGGGGAGAACCCTGTTGGGCCCATAATGTCCATCAGATTGCTGTCCTTGCCCATACTGACTGACATATGACCCCAGATCCACAGCAACATAGAATCATAAAATCCCTACTGTGTGGAAGAAGGTCATTCAGCCCATCAAGTACAAGCAGCATCTCACCAGAACTAGCCCCCTCTCCTAACCCTACACTTCCATTGCCAATCCAACGAACCTGCACATCTCTGGACTGAAAGAGGAAACTGAGGCACCCAGAGGAAACCCATTCAGACAGAGGGGGAACATACAAAGTCCACACAGACAGTTGCCTGAAGGTGGAATCAAACCCAGGTCCCTGGCACTGTAAGGTAGTGGCGCCAGCCACTGTGCCACCCATTCCTCATCTCTGATCGAAATGTCTAATCTCTTATTCCCAGACTGGGACTCTGCTTTAGAATCCCCAGGTAGGGGTTCATCCTTCCAAAATCTACCCTGTCAGGGACCTGGAGAATTTGAAATGTTTCAGTGAAATCTCATCCCAGCCTTCTGAATTCTAGGGAATCCTGACCCAGTCTCCTCTCTCAATCATTAGACAATCCCTCAGCCCGTCACATGAACTGTGGCTGGGTTTGACCATCTCAGTAAGAGTTTCAAGAAGGGAAGGAGAAAGAAAGACTCGTTTTGCTTTGAATCGTTGCTAAAAACTGAAAAAGCAGGAAAATATTATCACTAAGTATTGTTCACATACTCTTACTTTTCATCGAAGTGCTGGGTGAGGTTTCTTATGAATTTCAGGAGGTCACTGGTGGTGTCCTTATATTCTTTATTCTTGCCTTGCCTCTTGTTCATGTCATTTAAGAGGACGGAGTCAACCGAGAAGGAAATGAACAGCAGAGTTTGTTTTCTCTGTTGATTAAATTCACCTTACTTGCTCCTCTGAGCATCTGAAGAAAGGGCGAGGCTCTGAAAGATTATGTTTTCTAATAAACCTGTTGGACTATAATCTGGTGTCGTATGATTTTTGACCTTGTCCTCTGATCACATTCAGGTTGTGCCCATGGGCACTGCATGTTCTTGCTTCTCCAGGTCAGCAGGTGGCGATCTTGACAATGGATTTCACAATGGTCTCCATCAGAGAGGACCCACAAATCAGGGACAGCGACCAGAGATTACAGGCTCCTCAGTCCCAGACCCGAGCACAACGGGCCCCCTGGCATCCCAGGTACCGCTTGTTGCGTCCCGGACCCTGGACATAATGCACATGGTGCAACTGATCCTTCTGATTGTTCCCAACCTCACCAGGTCTCCACAATCATTGAGATTCGTTAAATGCAGCCTTTGCCAATTAAGGACCACTATTGATGGGAAACAGACTGAAATGGGTCAATAAATACAGTATTGGGGAGGTACAGACACAGATTGCCAAGTGGAAAGCTGATGCTGTGGCTCTAACAGAGATCGGGCGGGACTAGGGATTCCTGGATACAAGGTGTTCAGTAAAGATAGGAAAGAGGGAAAACTGCGGGAAGTGGTGGGATTGTTCTGGGCCCAGACAGAACTGACCAACCTTAGGCCCTGAGATATGATAGAGATGAAGGGTGAACTGTGCCGGGCTTTAACTCACTGTTACCAGAGTAAAACAGGGATTATCCATTTCACAAGAGAGTAAATGGAACTGACAAACCAGGTGGATGTGAAACACCCACCCCATCCCTGAGAGAGGGGGGACAAGAACAGGGACATTCTCAGACAGAAAGGATGCTAAAAATGGTATCACCCCGAGAGTGAAGGGTGGGGTGGGGATAATGATAGTGGGGAAAGTAACACTGACACATTTAAAACAAGCGAGAATTCAACCAGACACCCACTCCGTCACACGTTGTTGAAGATGCACTTTCCTCATCAAAACACTTTTGCAAACCTCTTCATACCACGCCAGGGGAGAGAAACATTGTAAAATGTATTATCACGAGTTAGGGTCCATTTAAAACAAGGACTATGATGCTAAATATTCCCAGCCGTAAACAACACTGGTGTATTGACGTCATTACCTTATTAAACAATATTAAAACCTCGGCCAAACATTTTCCTGCAGACAGTGTATTTAAAATATCAAGAGGCTTTCCGAATTGTTGGTTTGATCAGTGACGTAGCAAGGAAGCAGCAGCTGCCCCATGGACTCCAACAAAAGAATGAGAACAGGCTCTTCATACAGAGCTGGCTCCTGAGAATCCAATTCAACAGCAGGGACCAAAGAACAAGGAACAATACAGCACAGGAACAGGCCCTTCGGCCCTACAAGCCTGTGCTGACACATTTTGCCCTTCCATACAGAAACTGTCTTCACCTACAGGATTCATATCTCTTCCTATTCATGCATTAGTGCAGGTATTTCTTGAATACTTCTACTGTGTCTGCTTCCACCCCCTCCTCTGGCAGTGTGTTCCAGGCACTCAACTCCCTTTGTGTGAAATACTTGCCTCGCACATCTCTTTTAAATTCCCCCGCCCCTTGAACCTCTGTTCCCCAATAATTGACCCCTCCACCCTGGGGATAAAAAGCCTCATATTCTCCACTCGACATATCCCATTTACAACTTTATAAACTTCTATCAGGACACGCCTCATTTTTCTGCATTCCAGTGAAAACAAACCCAGTCTATCCAACCTTTCTTCAGGACTACTATTCGCTATACCAGACAATATCCTGATAAACATTTTCTGCACCATCTTCAAAATATTCACATCCTTCTGGTAGCGTGGTGACCAGAACTGTATGCAATATTCCAAGTGTGGACTAACTAATGTTCGAGAAAGCTGCAGCATAACTTGTCTATCCTTATACCCAATGCCCCTTCCAATGAAAGCAAGCATGCCATAACCCTTTTTTTACAGCCTTACCTCCCCGTGCTGCCATCTTCCGTGATCTGTCAACATACACACCCAGATCCCTCTGCATATCAATACTCCAAAGAATTCTGCCATTCACTGTATAATTCCCACCTGTCCATCACCTTTCAAAATGCATCACCTCACATTTGGCTGGATTAAACTACATCTGCCATTTTTCTGTCCATGCATCCAACTGATATAATATCCTGCTGTATCCTCTGACAATCCTTCTCATTATCTGCAACTCTACCAATCTTTGTATCAACCGTAAACTTACTCATTGGACCAGCTACGCTTTGCTCCAAATCATTTATGGAGATCATGAACAGCAGAGTTCCCACCACTGATCCTCGTGGAACATCACTAGTCACAGCCCTCCATTCTGAAAACCGTTCTTCCATCGCTACCATTTGTCTCCTGTGACTAAACTAGTTCTGTGCCCAATGCTGGAAACATTTTAGACAAGACACCTTGTTGCCAGCTCGTTACCGCAACTTGATCCAGTTCATTCAGAAAGAGAAAAAGGACAATGTGCAGATTGAACAGACCCCTACACCTGGGCCTGAGGCAGGAGCCCAAGCTCCAACACACTGGCCTCACTTCACACCAACCTTCACACAGTGCGGGGTCATGAACTCTGGGCATCAATTCCTCTGGGACTGGGACTGAGTGAGGGAATAGGGACAATATCAAAGAGTCAATAAGGAGTAAAGCAAGATGGAGAGGGTGTGTTGGAAAGTGCTTAAAGGAGGAAACATACTTTGTGATACCCAATACTGACAATGTCTACGTGTATCACAGAATGAAAAAAAGCACAATCTGAAGACAATCTAAAGTCACATCAATGTATTTCTTTTTGATATACCATAGCATGCAGGGCATTTTCATTGTGGTATCCTGATTCGAGAGCTGTACTCTCTAAGATTGAGCTGGTTGGATCCTCGCAGAGCCCCAGTTTATTTGTACTGTTCAGTAATGTGGGGATACCGATGGTGGACTGGGATACACCTGATGAGGGAGCAGCGCTTCGAAAACTTGTGATTTCAAATGAACCTGTTGAGCTGGAGCCTGGTGTTGTGTGCTTTCTGACTTTATGTTGTGCGGGCACAGTGGAACAGCTGCCTTCCACTAACTATAGAGTACTTGCACTGCAGCTGAGGATTATGGGTAACGACTCCTTCCATTAGCCACGAACAAACCCGCAGTCATTCCAGTGGATTCCAGTGGGAATGACCTGTCAGTTACTACCCAGATATTACATGGTTCACCATCGTCATCTCCAGGACAATTCGGGAAGAGCAACAAATAAGCGACACGTCAACGCCCGCCCCATCCCAGGAGAAATCAAAATAAATGGCATCCAATTCAAATGAACAAACTGGTGAGGCTTGAATTCATCTCTTTGAAAGACTGGAGCCTCGCCGAGAAACAGAGCCTTGAAATGGGTGAACCTGGTTTGTCAGACTGAAGGGTGGAGTGTCCTTCGGATTAGCAGTGGGATCAGCAAAAAAATAATTATACGCAAAGATCTAACAAACAGCCATGAAAGCGTGCCACCAAAGTGCAAAGATCAGTATTTGAAGCTCCACGTCTCCATCTCCATCCTTGCTTGTTGCTCTTCCCTAATTGTCCTGCAGAAGGCAGTGGTGAGCCATGAGTTTCTCGAAGAGGATCTGACAGAGGGACAAGGTCATATCCTCGGCCTGAGCACAACTGCCTGACCTGCTGTGCTTTCCCAGCCCCACACTTCTCGACTCCAAGCACATCTATCCCTCAGGAGAATGAGCTGTGACACAGGAGGAAACGTGAGAGTGTTGGAAAGGCACCGGCAGCCTGGTCAGCCTGCAGAGGGGCAGAAACAGATTTGATAATTGAGCTGATATCCTTCCGAGCTGAGATGCAGACTCAGGCTTTCAGAGCCACACAGTTTACATTGTTACTGACCGTGGCTCCATGGGCAATGCTCCTGCCTCATCGTCAAAATGGTCATCGGGTTGAAAGCCACCTCAGAAATTAGAACACAGAATCCAGGCTGAGACTGTGGTGCACTGCTGAAAGTTGCACAGTCTCTGGCACCATCATTTGAGGCTCCACCACCACCACACCCCGACCACCCCCACCCCCACCCCCACCTCAGTAGGCTCGACAAGATCCCATTCTGAAAGATTCCCTCGGGTATCCTGCTCACTATTCAACTAGTGCCAACAAAACAGATGTGTTTCATCATTTGTTTACTGTCTGTGGGACCTTACCATCTTGTCCGGGAACGTGACTGCTCTGTGCTCGCAGCTTTGAATATTCTGAGATGATTAAAAGAAAACTGCACCAACAAGAGTTCTTTCCTCATTATCGTGTAAAAGGGGAGCAATTAGCAAGGGAAAATGCACACCGAGCGCAAACACTGAAGCTTCAGCTGAAAGGCTTTTTGCACCATGTTAACCTGCTCCCTGGGCATTTCCTTCCAATGTCCGAGATGGTTATCAGGCTGGGATGGAGACTGACAGATCACATGGAATCCTTCAGGCAAGGTACACAAGGGCACAGTCCAGGCTTGCTGCAAACGTTGAAGGGCTGGAAGATTCTTTGTGGCAGTTTCTCGTGCACATCCTCCATGGAATTATCACAGACTTTACTGAAATGGAATGAACTCAGAGAGGAGAAGGAAATGGGAAGAATTAACCAGCAAGTGTGAGCATCAAGAGAGGTGGGAGTGTGTGGAAGATTCAGTGCCATTAAAATTCCCAACTGGGTTTCACAAGGAAAACTCAAATCCTTACCAGGATATAACCTGGAGAATCCTCGCTGACATAAACAGGCTGAGTGTCAGAGACCCCGAGCCTCTGGTGCCTGATTCTCTATGAGGCATTACAGTCAAGGACTGTTCATGTGTCAATAAAGGGAGACTTGGTGACATGGAGTTGCGTCATGATTAATGACTGGAGAGGTACAGATTAAAGATAAATGGCTGAATGTTAAGAGGGAACATAAGGAAACACATTTTCACCCAGAGGGTGATGGCAGTCTGGGGCTCACTGCCTGTAAGGGTGGTTGAGGCAGAAGCTCTCCCATAACATTGAAGTATTTTGATGTGCAGCTGTGATGCCAAGGCATACAGGGCTACGGGCCAAGTGCTGGAACATGGAATTAGAATAGTGAGGTGGTTGTTTGACTGGCTTTGGCTCACTGGGCCGAAGGGCCTTGTTCTTATAGACCTGTTGTAGATGTCTGAATCTGCCAGGACTCCAGCAATGTGGCTGACCCTTACCTGCCATTTGAAAGGCCGAGCAAGCCACTCAGTTTCGGGGCAGGTAGGGATGGGGAACAAATGCTGGTCTTACCGTGACACCCACATCCCAGGAAAGAATAAACAGCCTCAATGGTAACACCATCACCTGAACTTGCAGGTTTCAAGCCCCACTCCAGAGACTGGAGCACTATCCTGAGGCTGGCAAAGGCAAAGATGCCATCTGCTGGATGATCGGTAAAACCACTGCCTTCTCAGGTCAATGTGAATGTAAGGGCTTTCCGATCATCTCAGACAAAATCGCCCCTAGTGTGCTGACCAATACTTCTCTTATAACCAATGACATTAAAACAGATACAGAAACAAAATACTACAAGTCTCAAGTAGAAGTGCGATGCTGGATAAAGGGAACAGATGCAGCCTCTGTGGGGAGAGGAGTTAACTTGTTGGGATTCAGTGATGTTTTATCAAAAAAGCAGCAGCATTTTATTTTATTCCATTTTAAGTTGTTTTATATTATTTTATTTAAATTTTGTTTATCAAATTTTAGCCTGCTTGATTGGCACCACTTCCACACACATCCATTCCCTCCACACCAACACTCAGTAACATCTGTGTCTACTATTTACAAGATGCACTGCAATAAATTCATCAAAAGTTCTGAGACAACACATTCTAAACCCATGATTACTTGAATCAAGATGGACAAGGGCAGCAGATACAATGGGAACATCACCCCAGCAAGTTCCCTCTAAGCTATTCACCAGTTTGACTTGGAAATATCATCACTGGGTCAGAATTCTGGAATTCCCTTCCGAAGGACATTGTGGGTCTACCTACAGTGCCATCTTGTCCAGGACAATTAAAGATGGACAGTAAAAAGGCTGATAAAAGTAAGGGTAGGTGTGATTTGGGACCAGAAAGTGAGACTGTGATGTTTCAGTTATTCCTGGACATTGGTGTGATTACATCTCAAATACTGTATTGTGTGTAGTTTTGGCCTCCTTATTGAAGGAAGAATATAAATGCATTGGAGGTGGTTCAGAGGGGTTTTACCCGAGTGATCACTGGAATGAGGGGGCTGTGAGATGAGGAAAGATTGGAAAGGCTGGCCTTGTTCTCACTGGGGTTTAGAAGAGTGAGGGGTTTTCCTGTCCCACAGTATTCTCCAACTCCCTATCTGCCTCCCTCATGGGTCATACCCTCCTCCCCCTTACTACATTTGGAATTGAACTGTGCAGTCCTGAGGCCTATAACTTCCTTCTGGAACTAAGTCTCCAGGTATCTCTGGCACTCCCTGATATATCACTGCTTTTTCAATTCAGCCTTCATTCCAAACTCCCTTAGTGGGAGTTCCTGTAGTTTTATACATTCACTGCAGATATATTTACCCTGAATCATTTCAATGCAATAAAGAAATGTTGATCTCACTTACAAATGAAAAATATCCATTCCTTCATTAGAGCAGTAATTGTCTTCAGTCTGTTTTGAAGTTTCAGTACTTTCCATTTATTAACCTCCCCTAATGGACATGTCCCGAAGCAGTCTATTTATACAGCCCCTCAAACTAAACAAATCCCAGATTCCTATTTTCTTGTTGATCATTTTGTTTCATTCAAACCAAGTACATGTGCAGGCTCCCAGCAGCTGAAGTGACAGTTCCAAATCAGTTTGAAAAAGCAAAGGTAGACTCCTTCCCCCAGTTCACCGAACTCCCACACTGACCAAACCTCCCAGCATTCCCCTCAGTGCGAGCTGCAGTATTAAGGCTGCTCTGTATTTATACTGTTTCTGATTTATATCACTCCATTCTGTTGTGCTGTTGTTCAGGATCTGGGTTAAGCTCATTCATTTCTCAATCTAAAGCTTCCTTCTTTCAGCCTGACAGAGACTTTACATGTGCAACCAGAAAATGGGTCTTCAATGTTGGAATCTGTTTTCAGGATTGATGGGCTCTATCATTTGATTCAGTGAAATAGCCTCGTCTAATCTCTTCAGGGGTCGACATTTCAGGTGTAACCCTTCTTCAGGAAGGGGGGATAGGTGTGAGGGGAGTTGCAGATAAAGGGGTGGCTTGGAGCAAGGTGGTGAGGTGGGGATAGGTTGAGAAAGATAGAGAGTGTGACCTGATTGGTCGATGAATCCAGAATCATCCCTCCCCTCGACCAACCAGGTCCTATCCTCTACCTGTCTCCACCTATCCCCATCTAACCACCCTACCCCCGCCACTCCCTTTATCTGCAGCTCCCCCAACACCCACCCGCCCCACTTCCTGAAGAAAGGTTATACCCAAAACAGTGACTTCTCTTCCTCCTGATGCTGCCTGGGCTTGCTGTGTTCTCCCAGCCTCCTGTTTGTCAACCTTGGATTCCAGCATTTGCAGTTTTTTATTTGTCTCTAATCTCTTCAGGGGCCAGGATGAGTGTGAGGAGATTGGGTTTTGGTGGAACTACCCACAGACTGAAGTCAAAAGAAGCAAAGCAAGAAAGGCACATGGATCGAACACAAGGGGACAAATTGTGAGCAAAAAGTAATTGTTACCAGTTGAGCAATTTCAAAGGAGGGCGCGACAACATTAAATTGTTTCTGGTGTCATCCTCTGTGCCCTAACATTTCACAGAGCCAGCTCCACATCCATCCATTGGCCTTGTCATTGGGAGTCAACAGTTCCCTTCCCACAGCCCTTTTTAAAATGTCCTGTCCCAGAGAGGCAGAGAATACTTCACCTTTTCTGGGAAAGATAGAGAAATATAGGATGTCGAGGAGCTGATTTCAGCCTTCAGGGTCTGACAGAAGGACGTGTGCCATCTGTGGATTCTGGAGACAGATCACTGAGATATTCCTCACTCTCTTCAACACCTGACTTTATTCTAACAACAGTTTCTATTCTTCATTATAAAGTACCAGTTTCAGACTAGACATTTCACACCAAGCCCCCATTTCCTCACATTGGAATCAAGAATCAAACTTGCCCCATCTCAGGATTGTCCTCTGAATGTGGTGTCAGTGTGCTAATGCAGTGTTTGAATGAAAGAGCCACGGTGGAATCTGGGACTGAATCCAAAGGGTTTCTGAACCACCAGCAGCCTCCCCACTGTGTGAGGGTCTGTTTGGATAAGATTTCAGCCCCATAGGTTCCCACTGATACAAGAGCCATGGAGTGAGATTGCTGGAGCCACATGTGGACTGAGGAACACAACAGTCAGGACAATGAGCTGCTCTGGAATCCACCCTGAACCCTGGATGATCCTCACTGAGATGGCCCAGGGGCTACAGAATATGACAGCAAAAGGACCATCATTGATGGTCCTCCCCAGCCGTGACTCCCAGATGCCCCCGGACTGAACATTCTCAATCTGACCCCATGGACACATGGGGCAATTCCGTCCCATTTGAAGAGGAAAGAAAACCCAGGTCTAATTTATGGAATATTTATTTCTCAAACCCTGTAGAATTGTTATTCTGAGTAACAAGAGCCTGCTGGTCATATTCATGAATACAGGGTTCCCAATGGCTCTGGCTCACAAACAGCTGAGTTGAATTTCTTGGCCTGGGATCTTGCTGTGCCTCAGGGATGGGTGAGAGAATTTCCATCAGATTATTGTGTTCCCCAGTGTCCCTTCCTGCCTTTCGTCTTTTCTCCATTTATTGGGAAATAATTCCTTGGGGCCCTGCATTCCTTCTGAAAGAACCCCTTCTGGACACAGTTGTAGAATTGCCCTCCTGCTCCAGGGACCTCATTACCCCCTTGATTCCCCCCTCTTGTTCCAGGCCTTGAAGGTGGAGGTTAACATTTCACACACCTTTCCCTGAGGTTTCAACTCTGGCTATTCCCAAAGCACACACACGAGACAGAGACTGAATCTTCTTCATCTTTATTCCCTTTTCCAGATAGACATTGACAGAAAACAGAATTCAATTAACAGCCCAGACAGAGGAAGCTGTACAAATTCACAGCCAGAATGGAGCTTGAGGAAAACACTTGAGGAGATTTTCTCAATGACATAAGTGGGTGGCACGGTGGCACAGTGGTTAGCACTGCTGCCTCACAGCGCCTGAGACCTGGGTTCAATTCCCACCTCAGGCGACTGACTGTGTGGAGTTTGCACGTTCTCCCCGTGTCTGCGTGGGTTTCCTCCGGGTGCTCCTGTTTCTTCCCACTGTCCAAAGATGTGCAGGTCAGGTGAATTGGCCACGCTAAATTGCCCGTAGTGTTAGGTAAGGGGTAAGTGTAGGGGTATGGGTGGGTTGCGCTTCGGCGGGTCGGTGTGGACTTGTTGGGCCGAAGGGCCTGTTTCCACACTGTAATGTAATCTAATCTAGTCCTGTCCCTTTAAACAGTGACAGAACCTTAAATTGGAACTGGTGGCTGAGCAGGAAGGAGGTCTGGTTTACTGAAGCAGAGACTTCTGAGGTTCACATTGTTATTGTACAGCTGGCACTTTTCAGCATCTTTGAGAGGTTTTACTTGGCATCACGAGTCTTCACTGTTCAATCAAACACTCCTAGAACAGGGTCAGCATGGGGTTTGATACAGAATAAAACTTGTTTTTGATGATCCAAATGACCTGCCTTAACCCTTGAACCTCAGAAGTGTCTCTGAGCAAATCCCAAGAAGGAAGAGAGTTGAAATTTAGTGCTGACCATGACCTTTGTCCTGCCAGCTCAGCCCTGTTCTATTTAAAGTTGTGTCTCCTCTGTGGACTGTCTCAAACACTCTACACACATTCTGATCTCCTGATGCTCTTGCTGAGGGGAGAGGGGAGGGTCACGTGGGTGAGGGCACAGGAGAAGCGAGCGTTGGACTCCCAGTCAGACCCAGAGAGGGTCAGCAGGCTGCTGACACTGTAGGTGCTGCCTGAAGCTCGCAGGTAGTTGCTGGTCTGAACCCCGTCCGAAATGACTGCACCGTCCTTCTTCCACTGCACCTCCAGCTCATTGGGATAGAAGTGATTGGCAAGGCACACCAGGGTGGCAGTGTCCTTGGCATTGACCTGCTACGGGGAGGGGGGCAGCAGGGTCAGCTTGGGCTGAGAGTTCTCACGGCCTGAAAGACAAGAGAAACAATTTTAATCCCGGCCATTCAAAGGGATTTCAACTCTGAACATTCACTGGCAAAACAATCCATTTGAACATTTGTATTCAATACCTAACAAACCGCATGAAAGGACAGGGCCTTTTAAAATTGCTTCTTGGGATGTGAGTGTCACTGGCAGGGCGAGCATTTATTGCCCATCCCTAATTGCCCCAGAGAAGGTGATGGTGAAAAGGAAGGGACAGTATTGGACCATCATTTCTGGAATGAATGTAGGCAGCTGGAAGGGCTCTCAATGGGGGAGCATTTCAGTGACAGTGATCAGAACTCAGTGAGATTGAGAATAAGGATGGAAATGGAGAACCATGGAGCAAGTGTAAAAGTTTTCATTTGGGAACAAACCATTTTACTGAACTGGGCAGGGATTGGGTAAAAGTGGCTGAAAGACAAATTGCAGGGGTGAAATTTACCAGGACCTGAGGAAAGCAAAGAGCTGACAGGATGAAATGTGTCCAAATGAAGTCTGGGAAATCCCAATGATGTTTTATTTTCACAAAAAGAACAAGTGAATGAAGGAATGTATGAGGGCCATTCGAGAGCAGGAAGGGAACTTGTGTGCAGTGGTGGAAGATGGAGCAATGGTTCCTCATGAAAACTTCCGGTCTGTTTTCACAAAAGAGAGGGACAAAGCAGAAACTGTAGTTCAGGAGGAGGACTGTGCAACATTGGAATGGCATTTTTCACATCTGAAAGATTCCCAGTTCATCCAATGAAAAGAAAGATCCATGCTGTCCCCAAGACATTTGCAGACAGTGTGGGACTTGTTTGAAATGAGGTCATTGTTGTAATGAAGGAAATATGCAAGCCAGATTGTACACAGCAAGATCCCACAAGCAACAATGAACCAAGGAACATTTTGAGTGATGTTTGTTCAGGGATAAATATCAGCCTGAATACGATTCAAAGAGAAAATAACTGGAACAGTTGGATGGAAAATGAGGAAATGAAAGTTAAAGGGGAAGTAGGATTACTGGGTAGTGATGGGATTGATTGTTACCAGAAAATAAAAGGAAAGGGACAGAGTATTGTGAATGTCATATTGTACAGAGGAAAAGTAAAAGTGCAGGGAAGCTCAATACGAGAACAAACTTAAAGGCTTTGTCTCTTAACGCACGAACCATTCGGAATAATGTAGACAAAGTGATACCACACAAACCAATGTAAATCAAACTTCCAATGAATTTAAACTAATTAAAGAAGGTAGGGTCTCAGGACACTTTATAAAAGCATCCAGACCAAGTAATAGGATAAAGAGTATGGAAAGGATCAGGAATCGAACTTGAGGCACCGCAGGGTGGAATGGTCGATCAGTGGTTAGCACTGCTGTCTCACAGCTCCGGAGACACAGACTCAATTCCAACTGACTGTCTGTGTGAAGTTTACACATTCTCCCCATGTCTACTTGGGTTTCCTCCCATTGTCACAAAGATGTGTATGTTAGGAGGATTATCCGTGGGAATTGTAGGGTGGGTGGGATGGTTTTTGGATGGTCAGTCTGGGCTGAATGGCCTGCTTCCACACTGTAGGGATTCTGTGATTTCTGACGGAGATAACTATGAGAAGGAGGCAGTCAGTGCATGACTGAGGGTGTTGTACTTCGATGCATCGAGTATATGAAACAAGGTAAATGAGCCTGTAGTGCAGGGACGTGGCTGCAAGGGGATCAGGGCTGGGAACTAAATATCCAAGGATGCACATCCTATTGAAAGGAAATGTGAGGGGTTAGTGGGTCAAGTGTGAAGGAGGAACTGAAGGTAATCCTTGTTAGTCAGGAAATGGTCTTGGAGAAGCTGATGCTATCAAAACTTAATATGTCCCCACGGCCTGATGCTCTGCAACTCAGAGTCCTTAAGAAAGTGGGTGTAGAAATAGTGGGCACATTGGTGATCATTTTCTGGCATTCTGTCGACTCTGACAGAGTTCCAATGGACTAGACAGTATCCAATATAACCCCACTTTTTAATAAAAGGAGGGAGAGTGAAAATGAGGAATTATACATGAGGAAAACACCAGAGTCAGTTATTAAAGATACAATAACCGAGCATTTGGAAAGCAGTGATAGTATCGGTCCAAGTCAGCATGGATTTACGAAAGGGAAATCAGGCCTGACACATCTTCTGGAAGGTTTTGAGGATGTGATCAGTTGAGAGTGGACAAGGCTGAATCAGTGGACAACAAAAACAAAAATTGATGAAATATTTCGGCAGATCTGGCAGCATCTGTGGAGAACAGTCAAAGTTAGAGTTTCGGATTGAGTGACCCTCCCTCAGAACTCAGTGGATATTGTGTATCTGGAATTTCAAAAGGCTTTTGACAAGGTCCCATACAAGAGATTAGTGAGTTACATTAAACCTTATGGTATTGGAGGTAATGTATTGACATGGAGGGAGAACTCGTTGCCAGGTAGAAAGCAGAGAGTTGGAATAAATGGGTCCTTCTCAGAGTGGCAGGCAGTGATGAGTGGGGTACCGCAGGGTTCAGTGCTGGGACCCCAGCTGTTCACAATATACATAAATGATATGGACAAAGGAATTGAATGCAATCCCTACAAATTTGCAGATGACACGAAGCTGGATGACAGTGTGTGGTGTGAGGAGGATACTAAGAGGCTGCAGGGTTACTTGGACAGGCTGGCTAAGTGGACAAATGCTTGGCAAATGCAATATAATGTGGGTAAATGTGAGATTATCCACTTTGGTGGTAAACAGGAAGTCAGATTATTAATGAATGGTGGAAGTTTAGGAAAAGGTGAGGTGCAATGAGAGCTGGGTGTCATGGTGGAACAGTCACTGAAAGGG
This sequence comes from Chiloscyllium plagiosum, assembly GCF_037043375.1. Classification (NCBI taxonomy): domain Eukaryota; kingdom Metazoa; phylum Chordata; class Chondrichthyes; order Orectolobiformes; family Hemiscylliidae; genus Chiloscyllium; species Chiloscyllium plagiosum. Next base: position 115,943,506 of record NW_028270147.1, read on the forward strand.
GGCATGCAGGTGCAGCAGGCAGTGAGGAAAGCTAATGGTATGTTGGCCTTCACAGTGAGAGGATTTGTGTATTGGAGTAAGGATGTCTTGCAGAATTAAACAGGGCCTTGGTGAGGCCTCACCTTGAGTATTGTGTGCAGTTTTGATCTCCTAGGATCTGAGGAAGGACATTCTTGCTATTGAGGGAGTCCAGCGAAGGTCCATGAGACTGATTCCTGGGACAGCAGGACTGACATATGATCGACTGGGCTTGTACTCTCTGGGATTTAGAAGAATGAGGGGAATCTCACAGAAACATGTAAAATCCTGATGGGATTTAGATTTAGATTAGATTAGATTACAGTGTGGAAACAGGCCCTTCGGCCCAACAAGTCCACACCGACCCGCCGAAGCGAAACCCACCCATACCCCTACATTTACCCCTTACCTAACACTACGGACAATTTAGTATGGCCAATTCACCTGACCCTGCACATCTTTGGACTGTGGGAGGAAACCGGAGCACCCGGAGGAAACCCACGCAGACACGGGGAGAACGTGCAAACTCCACACAGTCAGTCGCCTGAGGCGGGAATTGAACCCGGGTCTCTGGCGCTGTGAGGCAACAGTGCTAACCACTGTGCCACCGTGCCGCCCACCCACCGACAGGCTTGATGCTGGAAGAATGTTCCCGATATTAGAGAAATCCAAAACTCGGGGTCAAAGATCACAAATACGGGCTAGGTTATTCAGATGTTGTGAACCTGTGGAATTCTCTACCACAGAAAGCTCGTGGGGCCAGTTTGTTAGACATATGTCAAGAGGGATGTGACACTTGCAGCTAAAAGGATCAAGGGATATGGGGGAGAGTGGGAATGGGATACGGAGGTTGCATAATCAGTCATGATCATATTGAACGGTGGTGCAGGCTCTCAGGGCTAAATAGCCTAGTCCTGCAGCAAGTTTCTATGTTTCTACGTTTCTAATGATCTGTAGATGGGCAGGTTGGGGTGTTGGGGAGCGGGTTTACTCTGTCAGTTAGAATTGAAATTACATCGACAGCAAGAGGAAATATAATGTTAGAATGCATAGAATCTGTGTGAGTCAACTTAAGAAACCACAAAGGAACAAAGATCCTGATGTGAGTTATGTACAAACCTCCTCGCATGTCGGGATGTGGGTCAGAAAATAAATCAGGAGATAGAAAACGCATGTAAGAAAGGAATTATTACAATAGTCATGGAGACTGCAATATGCAGGTGGACTGGGAAAGTCAGGTTGGGAATGGATCGCAAGGAAAGGAATTCATGAAATGTCTACGAGAGGCTTTTTTGGAACAGTTTGTGGTAGAGCCCCTAGGAAACAGGTAATTCCGGATTCGGTGATGTGTAATGAGACAGCGCTGATTGGGGAGCTGAAGGTGAATGAACCCTGAGGGGGCAGTGACCATAATGTGTTAGAATTCACCCTGCAGTTCGAGAGGGAGAAGCTGGAATTCGATGTAGTAATAGGAATTAATGAGCAAGTTAGACAAAGGAGAGCCAATGGACATGATCTATTTGGATTTCTAGAAGGCCTTTGACAAGTTGCTACACAGGAGGCTGCTAAATAACATAAAAGCCCATGGGGTTTGGGGCCCGGTACTGGCATGGATAGAGAGTGGGAATAAATGGGTCTTTTGCAGGATGGCAGCTGGTGCCTCGTGCAGTTCAGCAGGGGGCAGTGTTGGGACCTCAGCTATTTATGTAACAATTAATTATATATTAACGATCTGGGAAAAGGAACTGAGAGCATTGTTAGTAAATTTACTGACGACACAAAGATGAGGGGAGGGACAGGCAGAGTTGAGGAAGCAGGGAGGCTGCAGAAGGACTTGGAAAGGCTCAGAGAGTGGGCAAAGAAGTGGCTGATGTAATACAATGTGGGAAAGTGTGAGGTTATGCACTTTGGTTGGAAGAATAGAAGCTCAAAGTGTTTTCTAAATGGGGAAATTCAGAATTCTCAAGTACAAAGGGACTTGGAAATCCTCTTTCAGGTCACTCTGAAGGTGAACATTTTGGTTCAGTTAGCAATTAGGAAGACAAATGCAATGTTATCATTCATTTCAACTGAGTTAGAATATAAGAGCAGGTATGTCCTGCTGAGGCTGTATGAGACTCTGGTCAGACTGCATTTGGAATATTGTGAACAGTTTTGGGACCTGTATCTAAGGAGGGATGTGCTTGCATTGGAGGAGGTCCAGAGGAGGTTTATAAGAATGACCTTGGGAGTGACAGCCTGGTCTGATGAGGAGCGGTTGAGGACTCTGGCTGTGGACTTGATGGAGTTCAGAAGGACATGGGGAGATCACATTGAAACTAACAGAATACTGAGAGGCCTGGATAGAGTGGACGTGGAGAAGATGTTTCCACAAGGAAGAGAAAATTGGGCCAGAGGGCACAGCCGCAGAGTTAAAGGATAACCCATTACTGTGGTGGTGAAGTCATTGAGTGTATTTAGGACAGACATTGATAGGTTCTTGATTGGCAAGGCAATCAAACATAATGGGAAGAAGGCAAGACAATGGTCTTGAGAAACAAATCAGCCATGACCAAATGGCACAGCAGACTTGATGGGGTGAATGGCCTAATTCTGATATTTTTGAAGAGACTCAGCAAAACCCAAGAGCACTGAAAGCACTGGATTGTGAGCCCTGCTGGAGCTGTTTGTCATCAGAACTTTGTCAAGACGTAATCAGGGAATGGAGAGAGGTTCATCTTGTTCCATGTGGGAACTTCAGGATACTTCCCAGCTCCTGGAATACCATGAGTACAGGAAGTGTGGTCAGTGACAGCAATTGGAGCTCCAGGTTTCGGAGCTTGGAGCAGCAGCTGGTGTCAGTGCGGAGTGTCCGTGAGGCTGAGAGCTCCGTGGAGAGCACGTTTCTAGATGTTGTCACTCTGCAGTTTCAGAGAATGCAGGGAGAGAGGGAATGGGGAGCAGCAGACAGTTCAAAAGGATCAGGCAGCTAGTACAGGAATCCCCTGAGTGCATCCCTCTCTCCAATCGGGATTCAGTTCAGAATCCTGATGAGAATGATGGTTCATCTGGGGAATGCAGCCGGAGTCAAGTCTATGACACCACGGTGGTGGTGGGGGGCTCAGCTGTACAGGGGGGGGCACAAGGAAGACTGGAAGAGCGATAGTGAGAAGAGATTCGAGAGTGAGGATAATCGATAGGTGTTTGTGCAGCTGCAGATGGGAATCCAGGATGGTGTGTTGTCTCCCTGGTGCTAGGGTCAAGGATGTCACTGAGCTGCTGTAGAGCACCCTGAGGGGAGAGGGGGAACAGGCAGCAGTCGTGGTCCACATCGGTCCCAGTGACAGAGGGAGGAAAGGGATGTAGTCCTGCAGTCAGAATTTAGGGAGCTCGGGAGGAAATTAGCAGCATGAGCTCAAAAGTAGGGAATCTCTGGATTACTCCCAGCGACCAATGCAAGTGAGAATAGGAGTAAGAGGATAAGACAGGTGACTGTGAGGCTGAAAAGATGGTCCAGGAGGGATGGTTTGAGATATTGGACGTTGGGAATGATTCCAGGGGAGATGCGACCTCTATAGACTGGATGGGTTGCTCCTGAACAGAGCAGGAATTGATCTTCTTGTGGTGTGACTTGCTTGTGCTGTTGCAGAGGGATTAAACCAATTTGTCAGGTCTGAGGGAACCAGGAGGTAATATCAAGGAGGAACACCAAGGAAGACAGAATCCTGGGAGATAGATACACGAGAATGAGGAATAGTAACTTCTTGGGCAAGGTCAAAGTGAGGCAGGGAGTAATAAATTCTAAATCCGGTTGACTGTCTGGGACTGCATACATGGACAACTGGTTCGTAAGGTTAGATCAAATGGGATCCAGGGAGAGCCAGCCAATTGGTGCAAAATTGATTTGATGGTTGGAGACAGAGAGTGGTGGTAGAATGTTATTATTCAGACAGGAAGCCTGTGACCGCGATGTGGCAAAAGGATTGGTTCTGGGTTCATCATTGTTCATCATTTATAGAAACAAATAAGATTGGGGAGTTACAGACACAGATTGCTAAGCGGAAATCTGATGTTGTTGCTGTAACAGATGAGGCTGAAATGAGGACAGGACTGGGTGTTCAATATTCCTGGATACAAAGCATTCAGGAAAGATAGGAAAGGGGGGAAAGAGTGAGAGGTGTGGATTGGTTAAGGAGATCAGTGCAGAGCTCAAGAAAGAGGATGTCCCAGAGGGGTCAAGGACAGAGTCGATTTGGTCCAAGATAAGGAACAAAAAGCTGCAATCAGTTTTTTCAGTGCAGTCTGTAGGTCACCAACTAATGGGAAGGATGGAGAGGAACAAACCTGGAAGGAGTTTACAGTGAAGTGCAAACATTAGGGGGACTTTAATTATCAGAATATAGAGTGGGCTAGGAGCAGTTGAAGGGCAGAGAGGGCCAGAGTTGTGAGAGTGTGCTCAGGTGATTTTTCTCCAGCCGTATGTTTCCAGTCCAATGGGAATGGAGGCTCGCTAGACCTGGATCTTGGGAATGAGGAGGCTCAAGTAGATCAAGTGTCAGTGAGAGGACATTTAGAGAAGAGTGATCATTGTATCACATGATCACATGGTTTAGGGAGACAGTGGAAAAGGACAAAGGACAATTCAGAGTAAAGTCAGGACCATGGATCGTATCCCGTGTATCACCTCCAAATGTCTCACACTTAGAAATTTCCATTTCTTTTTCAAACAAAATATGGATGAGTCACAAATCTAATATTTTACCGCAGAATTTACAGTTGAGAAAGACATGGAAGTGAAGAAATTTGGGAAATAACTGTTGATGTCTTGAGAAAAGTCCTCATTACAGAAGAAGAGATGCTGTAATCTGTTCTTAAAACTCATTAAAGTAGATAAATCCCCAGAACTGGATCAAGTCTATCCCAGCACTTTCTGGGAAACTTGGGAAGAGACAGCGACGCCCCTTGGTGAAATGTTTGTATCATCAACAGCCACGGGTGATGTGCTGGAAGTCTGGAGCTTGAATGATGTTGTGCTGTTAGTTAATAAGATGTGCAAGGTGAGTCTGATACCAGTGGTGAGTAAGTTATTGAAGGGATTTTCAAAGATAGGATCTACACACATTTGAAAAGACAAGGATTGATTAGGGATAATCCACATGGCTTTGTAAGTGGGAAATTGTGTCACAAATTTGATTGAGTTTTTTGAAGACATGACCAAGTTGATAACTGAAGGCAGAGTGGTAGACATTGTCTACATGGACTTTAGCAAGGCCTATGACAAGTTCCTACATGGACAACTGGTTAGTAAGGTTAGATCAAATGGAATCCAGGGAGAGCAAGCCAATTGGTAAAAAACTGGTTTGATGGTTGGAGACAGTGTGGTGTAAGAAGGTTATTGTTCAGACTGGAAGCCTGTGACCGCGATGTGGCAAAAGGATTGGTTCTGGGTTCATCATTGTTTGTCATTTATGGAAACAAATTGAATGAGACTATAGGGGGCATGGTTTGTGAATTTGCAGATGACACCAAAATTGGTGGCATAGTGGGCAGTGATGAAGGCTATTTGAGAGTACATTTACATTCCATATTGAGATAATAGGGAGGTGTTGCATTTTGGTACAAAAACCAGGCCAGGGTATAGACAGTTAATTATGGGGCAATGGGGAGTGTTGTCAAAGAGGGAGATCAAGGGATGGAGGCGTATAGTGCCTTGAAACTGGAGTCACATGTAGGCAGGGTGGTGAGGAAAGCATTTGGTTACACTTGCCAGTCAGAGCATTGGGTATAGGAGTTGATCAGGCCACATTCCTGGGAACGCTGCTATTGAAAGGATGTCATTAAACTGGAGAGGGTGTAAAAAGGATGACAAGGATGTCACCGAGACTGGAGGGTTTGAGTATAAGGAGAGGCTGGTTAGGCCTGGGCTATTTTCTTGGAAGGTCAGAAGCTACGGGGTGACATTTTAAAGGTTTATAAAATCATAATGGGCATAGATAAGGTGACTAGTCAAGATCTTTTCCCCAGGGAGGGGAGTCCAAAACTAGAGGGCAGATGTTTAAGGTGAGAGGGGAAAGATTCAAAAGGGACCTGAGGTGCATCTCTTTCACATAGAGGGCAGTGCGTGTACTGAATGAACTCTGAGAGGAAGTCGTAGAGGCGAATCTGATTATAACATGGATAGGAAAGGTCGACAGAAATTTTAGCCACATGCAGACAAATAGATAAGGTGAATATTTCACGAAGGATGTAAATATTTTGCAGGTATGTTAAAAAAGAAACCCGTGGAAGTTTCAAGGATGAGTAATGCCTGTTATGAAAATGCAACAGAGAAATTTGGACTATCTTCCTTGGAGAAGAGAAGGCTGAGAGGAGGTGTGTTTGAGGAATTCAACATCAGGAGGGGTCTGGACAGAGTAAACAGGGAGAAAATGTTCCCAATTGAGAAAGGATTGAGAGGAGAGACCACAGATTGAAAGTAATTGGTAAAAGAAACAAAAGTGAGATTAAAAAAACCATTCCCAGTGAATGATTAAGGTGTGGAATGCACTGCCTGAGAGTGTGGTGGAGGCAGCTTCAATGAAACATTCTGAAGGGAATGAGACTATTATCTGAAAAGGAACAATGTGCAGGGTGACAGGGAGAAGGCAGGAGAATGACATTCAGTGAATTGCTCATTCGGAGAGCCGGTGCAGACAGGATGGGCGGAATGGCCTCCTTGTGCATTGTAGCAATTCTGTGATTGTGTGGTTGAGCAGAGTTAAAGCTGGGGAGGTGGGAGCTCGGTGTCTCACTGTGCTGCTGCTGCCGTTGACGTCAGTGAGAGCATAGACTGGGACAGGGAGCCGAGTTCACATCAAACTCTGCCCGTGTCCATCACACTGAGACTGGCAGGATGCGACTCACTGATTTCACTCCATGTTGCAGGAATGGGACCACAGACTGCAAATGGACAGAGCTCCTCCACACGGTGAGTAAAACTGACTGACTTATATCTTGCTGCTTAAAGGGGGCAATGGAACTAAAGAAATACAACTGGGCTCTGCTTTATAAAGCTGCAGCCTGAGAGAGTCTGACTGGGTGTTCCTCAGTATGTAAATGGCATCAGGCAGAGAGAGCCACGTCAGCCGCCCACACTTCCTCTTCTCTCTCTCTCTCTCTCTCTTGTTCATCCTTCCAAACTTCCTCCATCTCTTTTCCCTTTTTTCTCTTTCTCCCCTTTCTCTTGTATATGTTCCTGTCATTCATTGACTTACTCCCTCTTTTTCTATTTCCATTTCCGACTCTGTCCTCTCCCATTTATATAACCACTTCTATCTTTCCCTTTTTCCATGTATGTTTGACACTCTGTTTATCTCCCTTTCCTTCTGTGTTGGTTGATCTCTCTCTCTCTCTCTCTCTCTTATCATCCATTGCTCTCCTTCACTTATCTACCTACCTGTTTCCTCACTTGTTCTCTCCTCATACCCTCAGTCTTTCATTCTCTCACTCTCTCTTTGTCTCTGTCCCTCCCTCCTGTCACTCTCTAATTGATCTCTATAGCAGGCGCTATTCCGGGACATTGGAACACTGAGTCCTGGGGTAGCAGTTAAATGCCTTGCCCTCTCACTCAATGTCACAATGTGAACCTTTCTCTCTCTCTCTCTCTCTCTTTCTCTCTGTGTGTTTTCTGTCCCTCTCTCAATCAGAAGCTCAATGACATGAACAGCATTTAACAAATCTATCCAGGTCATCAATGATCTAACAATACTAATCCCAGCTTGGCATTGAGGGAGAGGATCAGCCATGATCATATTGAGTGATAGAGCAGCCTCACAGGGCGAAACCCTAACCCTAACCCTAACCCTAACCCTACTCCTGCTCACTGTTTCTATCTTTGTATGTCTGTGTTATTTTCAATCTGCCCCTGGGTATTGATTCCTCTACTTATGGAAAAATTGCCTTCCTGTCCACTTTATCTCTGCCCCTCATAATCTTATAGCCCTTTAGCAGGTTCCCTCTCAACCTTCACTGCTCCAAGAGAAACAATCCCAGCCTTTCCAATCCTTCCTCATAGCTCAGACCCTCCAGTATCCTGGGAAATCTGCTCTGCACCCTCTTGAATACAGTTATATCCTTCTCATAATGCGGTGACCAGAACCTGTCTGTCTGTCTGTCTGTCTATCTCTCTCACTCGATTCCCTTTACCCCTAGTCTCACACTCACTCTATCTTTTTCTCTCTCCTTTCTATTCTTCTCTCAGTCACACTGTTTCATACCCTATCTCTCTTTCTCTCTCTCTCTCTCTATTCTTCAACCTTACCATCTCTATCTCCCTCTATTTTGCTCTCTCTCTCCCTTTACTCATTTTACATTGCCTCAGATTCTCTCTATCCCTTTCTCTCTTTCACACCCTGTCCTTCTATCTCTATCTCTCTGACTGTCTCTCTCTCTCACACACACACACTCCCTGCCTCTTTCTTTCTCAGAATGTCTCAGTTGGCAACATTTAAATACAGGGTAAATCTCCCTCTGCTCTGCCTCACTAATGGATGTTAACTCTTCACCCCAGAAGCATGTCTTTTCCTGGAGTAAGGCCCCATTTCTCACATTGACTAGGCATCAGCCTGTCTCAGGAAGATGGACAGATTCTTGTCAAATGAAAGGCAGTTCTGTGCCGTTGGCCTATTCTCACTGGGGACTGGTTTGGATACAAACCTCATTCCATGAAAGCCCAGCAGAGAGAGGAGATCCTCAGGCCATCAGTGTGAGCTGGAGGGACAAGACAGGCTCTGACCCACTGATCCATCCACAACATTGTCCAATCCCTTCCCTTCTCCTTCCCCTTTCACAGTCAGGTTCTGGGATGAAGCCAGGACCATCACACAATTACAACAGAAAGGAACTGAGGCCCACACCTACCATGGTGTCCAAGACCCATTGGGACCCTCCAATAGCAAACAGGAGACATGGAATTCATTCCAACTGGTCCATCAAATACAGACCATTAAACATGGGCCTCTTTGCCACTGAACTCTCTCATGGAGATGAGTAAATATGGGCCTTCTTCCCACTGAATACTCCAACAGAGATGAGCAAACATGGACCTTATTCCTGTTGGGCCTTCCAATAGAAACCAGGAAAGAAAGGCTTCGATTTCATTGAACTCTCCAGTAAATATGGACCAGTTTCAAACTGGAACCTCCAACAGAGACCAGTAAACATGCGACTTGTTGCAACTGGATCCTCCTGTAGAGACCAGTTAACATGGATCACATTGCCGTGGCAAGATTGGAACTTCGGAATGAGGAGCAGAAATAGGTAATTCAGCCCTTCAAGCCCATTTGCCGTTTAACACGACCATGGCTGATCTTATCCTCATCTCCACTTTCCAGACTGCTCCCTATTGCCCTCTATCCTGCTTTTAATCAGAAAGATACCTGTTTCTTTCTTCAATCTGTTGATTGATTCTGCCTTCACTGCACTCTGGGGGCAGTGACTTCTACAGATTCACAACACTCTGAGAGAAGGAGTTACAATAGAACAGAATCCCTACAGTATGGAAACAGGCCATTCAGCCCAACAGGTCTACAACGACCTTGAAAGAACATTCCACCCAGACCCATTCCCCCTACCCTTTCCCTGTAACTCTACATTTGCCATGCCTAATGAAACGAACCCACACATCCCTGGACACAATGGGTAATTTAGCATGGCCAGTCCTCCGAGGTTTAACATCTTTAGACTATGGGAGGAAGCCAGAGCCCCCAACTGAAACCCATGCAGACAGGGGGAGAATGTGCAAACTCCATATATTTGCCTGACGGTGGAATCAAACCTGGGTCCCTGGCACTGTGAGGCAGCAGTGCTCACCACTGTACCACTGTGCCACTGTGCCACCTGTAGTTTCTCCTCATCTCAGTTTTGAACCTACCTCCTCTCACGCTATATCTTTGACCTACTGTTCGAGACTGGCCCACAAGAGGGAACAGCTGTTCCATGCCTGCCCTATCAATCCCCTTTAGCATCTTATATAGCTCACTCAGGTCTCCCATCATGAGACTGAATTCCAGTGAGTATAAGCCCAAGCTATTCAGCCATTCCTGTATGACAGCCCTTTCATCCCGGGAATCAGTCTGGTGAGCATCCTCTGAACTGCATCCAGTGCCACCATATCCTTCACCAAGTTAGGAGACCACAATTGGACACAATGCTTCAGATGTGGTCTCACCAATGCCTCACAGAATTGTAACAATATTTCTTTATTTCTGTAATCCAGTCCTTTTATAATAAATACCAAGATTCCAATTGCTGCAAGAAATACCAACATTCCAATTCCATGGGACTCAATTGGAACCTCCAACAGAGATCAGTAAACATGGGCCTCCATCCCACTGGAATGTCCAATGAACAGCAATAAGCCTGAGCTTCTTTCCCACTGGACCCTCCAGTATTGGAGCTTCAAACCCTGCATCCTCTCCATCACATAGGTCTCTTATTTCAAACTCCACAACATTGTTTGCCTCTGCACTACATCATCCCCTTGACCACAGAAATCCTTATTCCTGCTCATCCCACCTCGAAACTCCATGATTCCGATGTCCTTTCTCAGCTTACTCCATTTGTGTTCCATAAATTCCAAATTGTCTGAAATGGAGTGGCCCCTTCCCTGCCTCACACGTAGGAGGAGATGGACAGATTTTATATTAGTAACGAGTTGAAACATTCTGGAAAATGAATGTGGTCGGAATTGATCAAACTGATGATGGCTTCTGCAGTTGAATATCCTGCTGGCAAGCTCCAGCCTTTTACACTCAGAATGGGGAAGTGTGTATGGTAGGGTATATATTGTAGCGCTCCATGGAACTATCCCTCAGCATCAAGTGTCCCTCAGGAGGGGAGAGGGAATGTTCAGGGTCCTGAGCTCCATTTCCCAGCCCAGGCAGTTTGTCTCCCAATGAATGAATAAGACGCCAATTTTGAGCCCAGGTTAGAAGAAAAGTCTCTGCTGTGGACCCAGGTTTACAACAGGCAACTAGAGATTGAGCTGAAAAGGAAAGGTTTGCTGGGTTATGGAGAGAGAGGGGCAGTGGGATTAATTGGACCACTCACAGACATGATGGGCTGAATGGCCACCACCTGTGCTAGGGGGAGCAGATTTCGGACTGGATTAAGAAGGAACTTCTTCACCCAGAGGGTTGTGAATCTATGGAATTCCCTGCCCAGCAGAGTTGTTGAGGTTTCCTCAGTAAATGTTTTTGAAGCTAAGGTGGATATTTTTTGAACAGTAAAAGAATTAAGGTGAGGGGGCGGGTAGGGGGAGCTGAGGCCAGGAAAAGATCAGCCATGATCTTATTGAAGGTGGAGCGGGCTTGAGGGGCCAGATAGCCTACTCCTGCTCCTAGTTTTAATATCCCTATGTACTGTCAGATTCCAGGGTGTGCAGACAGTTCAGTTTTCTCCTGTCTCAGTAACAAATGTCCAGCTGCTCCGAGCTCCTTCTTTCACTTCCTCTCTTGGTGAAGTTTCAACCTGGTGAGCTGACAGTCTTTGCAGTTATTTTTTACACTGGGGCTTTCTGCTGTGGTCAGAATCTTTAACAATAAATGTCCAATCAGTGACAATCACAGCAGCTAAGAGCAGTCAGGACTGAGGAGCCAGGCTCACTGGGAAACTCATTGGGAAGATCAAATCCATCCTTTGCAGATCCCACTAAAAACTTCATCCCTCTCCCTGAGCACTGTCTGCTGCTCAACCAGACTCTTTACAAAAACAGAACAGTTCTAAAAAAGGTTCACTTGACCCAAAATGTTAACTCTGCTTTCTCTCCACAGATGGTGCCAGACCTGCTGAGCTTTTCCAGCAATTTCTGTTTCTGTTTCTCATTTACAGCAACTACAGCTTTTTCAGCTTTTATTTAGTATCAGACTCCTTGCTATCTTGGCCTTATCTTTGAGGCTGATCTGAGCCCCAAATCCTCCATGTCACAAAGATCACCCACTGAAAATCTCTTTGCTTTGGGACTCCAAACATGATCAATCCAATGTTTTTCTGGCCCACATCACAGCCACTGCCCTCTGTAAACCTCAGCTCATCCCAAACTCTGCTGCGTGTATCCAAACTTGCACCAAGCCCCATCCCCATCCCCCATCATCCTCGCTAACCGACATTGGCTCCCAGTCCAACAACATCTCGATTTACAAATTCTATCCTTATTCTCAAACCCTACCTGTCCTTCAACCCTCCCTATCTCTGTAACCTCCTCCTAGCTGCCTCATTCAGTGTGGTTAGCAATCTTGCAAAAATGGCTGTCTAATCCTTTATGCACATCATTGAGAGATATTGTGAAACACTGAGGTCCCAGCACAGATCCCTGGGGACACCACTATTCACATCTTGCTCATTGGAGAGCACACACATTATCCTTCCTCTCTGTCTCCTGCCTCCAAACTAATTCCTGACCCAAGGCAAATGTGTTTTCTCAATCAATATGTTTTCATGTTGATGAATAGTCTCTCAAACAGTGAAACTAGGAGCAGGAATATCCCTTGGAGCTTGTTCCGCCATTCAATGTGACAATGACTGATCATCCAACACAATCGCCTGTTCCCACTTTGTCCCTGTAACCTTTGAACCGTTCCACCCTGAGAACTATATCGTGCCCTTTCTCGAAAGCATTCAGCGGTTTGAGCTCAATTTCTTTCAGTGACAGAAACTTCCACAGGCTTCCCATTCACTGAATGAAAACATTTCTCTCCATCTCAGCCCTACATGGCCTTTCCTGTATCCTTAAATTGTAATCTTTGGTTCTGGACTCCCCAGTTATCAGGAACATCCTGCCTTATCCTGTTAGGATTTTTGAGTTTTCAATGTGACCCCCCCTCAATCTTCTAAACTCCAGTGAATATAATCATAACCGATCCAATTCTTCCTCACATCTAAGTGCTGTCATCCCAGGAATCAGTCTGGTAAACCCTCGCTGCCCTCCCTCCACAGCCAGAACATCCTTCCACAGATAAGGAGAACAAAACTGCAGGCAATAGAATCATAAAGTTACACAGTACAGAAGAGGCCCTTCAGCCCATTAACTGTGTACCAGCCAAACGACACTAAACTTACACCATTCCCACTTTCCAACACGTGGTCCATAGCTTTAAATGTTACGAAATTTCAAGTGTTCATCCAAGTAGTTTTTAAAGTTTGAGAGATTTGCCACCTCACCTACCATCCCAGGCAGTGCAAACCAGACCCCCACGACCCTCTGAATGAAAACCTGCTCTTCAAATCCCCTCTAAACCTTCTGTCTTTCACATTGAATGTGTGCCAACTCTGAGTAAGGGGAAAAGCTGCTTTCTATTCATTTTGCCCATTCCCTTCATACCCTTATACACCTCTATCAGGTCCCCCTTCCACCTTCTCTGCTTCAAAGAAAACAATCCGAGCTTATCCGGCCTCTCTTCATCACTGAAATGCTTCATCCCAACCAACATCCTGGTGAATATCCTCTGCATTCCCTCCAGTACAATCCCATCCTTCCAATCGCGTGGTGACCAGAACTGCACACGGTACCCCAGCTGTGGCCTAACCAAAGTTCTGTATAGCTCCAACATATCTTCCCTGGTCTTCTCATCTATAGCTGAAATGATAAAGGCAAGTGTTCTGTCTACCTTCATAAATACCTTATTCACCTGCTATATCTTCCAAAGTTCATCACCTCACATTTATCAGGGGTAAGTTCCATCTGACGCTGATCTGCCCATCTGACCAATCCAGTTAGATCCTCCTGTAACCTAAGACCTTCTTCCTCACTGTCAACCATCTGCCAAACCTTGTGTCATCTACAAACTCAGTCACCATCCACTCACCCCCACCCCTCACCTCTCACATTCTCATCTTCATTGTTTCAATACATCCTGAACAATAAGGGACCCAGCAGTGATCCCTGTGGTATCCCACTGCACACTGGGCCCAGTCACACAAATAACTTCTTGCCTCCACCTTCTGTCTCCTGTCACTGAACCATTTTTGGTTTGAATATTCCAGGTGTGGTCTCACTACGTCCCCATACAATTACAGCAAGACATCCCTGCACCTGTATTCAAATCCTCTCACTATGAAGGTAACATATCATTTACCTTCTTCACTGCCTGCTGCACCTGCACACTGACTTTCAGTGACGGGTATACACAGACACCCAGGTCTTATTGCACCACCCCATTCCCAATCTATCACCATTCAGATAATAATCTGCCTTCCACTTTTTGCTACTAAACCGGGTAACCTCACATTTAACTTCATTGTATTTCATCTGCCATCACTCAACATCTCCAAATCACACTGAGGTATCTCTGCATCCTTCTCACAGCTCCCCCTCCCACCCAGCTTTGTGTCATCTGCAAACTTGGAGATATTACTCTTAAGTTCCCTCATCTAAACCATGAACAAAAATTGTGAATAGCTGGATCCAGGCCTGTGGTACCCTTTCAGAAAAATTCCAGTTTATTTTTACTCTTTGTTTCCTGCCTGCCAACCAGTTCTCTATCCATGTCAGTACACTGCCCCCAGTCCCAGAAATCTTAATTTTTTTATGCTCTCTTCTGTAGGATTTATTAAAAACCTTGTAAACGTTCCGAATATACCACATCAATTGCCTCCTTCTTGTCAAATTCGCTCTTTGCACACTCAAGCAATTCCAGTCAATTTGTTAAGCATGATTTCCCTTTCTACAAACCATGCTGACCCTGTCTAATCCTGTCACTGTCTTTCATGTGCGCAGTGATTAAATCTTTCATAATAGACTTGAGTATTTTCAGGCTGATTGGTCTAAGGTGTCCAGTTTCTCTCCCCCTCCCATTTTAAATAGTGATGTTACATGAGCAACTCTCCAGTCAGTGGGAATTATTCCAGAATGTATAGAATCTTGAACATCAATGTTTCCAAACGGTTTGGGCATTTTCTGAAGTAATCTGAGGTGTAGATTATTGGATCCTGTGGATTTATCAGAATTTAATCCCATAAATTTTCCAAAAACATTTCCCTAATAAAGCTTGTTTTCTTCAGTTCTGCTGTCAGTCTATACCCTGTCAATCCAAAATGTTGAGAATGTATTTGAGTTTTCCATTGTATACAAAGATCCAGAATGCAGCAAATGCAGAAATTTCCTTTGCTCTTGTTGTCAGCGGTACTTTTAACAAATCAATTTTGGATAAGAATGACACACTACTATCCTAGCAATGCAATCTCCTGACCTGGGAAGAGGGTACAAATCCATCTTTGTGACTCCATTCACTTTCCAACTGTCTACACAGAATCTAATTGAAACATTTGGTTTGAGAACCAACACTACAAGAGAACTCCAATTACTGATACAGTTCAATCAGGGTACCCTGTCTAGTTTATGATCAGTAATTTGCTGATTTTTAGATGGTTTGAATAAACCCTAGATCCCTGGTTCTGCCACTGAATTTATTTAAAAATGTCAAATGAAGAAGGCAGTAGATGGGTGTTTCAGGGCAAAAGAATTTCTGCGTTTATTCAATACAAAAGGTAAGTATAATACAGGAGCAAATGCAAATGTAATAATCAGTGAAATTAACAGTATCCATTATACAGAGAACAGTAATTAAATGCACTAACAAATTAAACACTGGTTAAACACTATTAGAAGCTAGAGTGGAAACGTGTGGCACTGGAAAAGCACAGCAGCATCTGAGGGACAGGAGAATCAATGATTCAGGCATAAGCTCTTCATCAGGAAGGTTGGGGGAGTGGAAGGGGGCTGAGAGATAAATAGGAGGGTAGGGTGGGGGTTGGCAGAAAGTAGCTGGGAAGGAGATAGGAAGATGCAGGTGGAGGTGGTAGTGATAGTTCAGAAGGGATGGTGGAGCAGATAGGTGGGATGGATGATTGATAGATCGGAAAATTCAAGAGGGTGGTGTCTAGTTGGAGGATTGGATATTCGTTGGTGGGTGGGGCGAGGGGAGATAACGAAACTGGTGAAAATAACATTGATGCCGTGTGGTTGGGGGGTCCCAAGGTGGAAAATGAGGCATTCTTCCTCCAGACATGGTGGCTCAGTGGTTAGCACTGCTGCCTCACAGCACTAGGGACCCAGGTTCGGTTCCAGCCTTGGGCGACTGTCTGTGTGGAGGTTGCATGTTCTCCCCATGTGCGGGTTTCCTCCGGGTGCTCCGGTTTCCTCCCACAGTACAAAAGATGTGCAGGTCATGTGAATAGGCCATTCTAAATTGCCCGCAGTGTTAGGTACATTAGTCATAGAGGGAAATGGGTCTGGGTGGGTTACTCTTTGGAGAGTCGGTGCCTGGTTGGGTCGAAGGGCCTGTTTCCAACTTCTAGGGAACCTAATCTAATCAAAATGTGTAGGTTTGCTGAACTGGCGATACTAAATTGCTTCATAGTGTCACGTGCATTCGTCAGGGGTAAATATAGGGTAGGGGAATGAGTCTGGCTGGGTTACTCTTCGGAGGGTTGGTATGGACATGTTGGGACGAAGGGCCTGTTTCCATACTGTAGGGAATCTAATCTAATCCAATCAGACGTCGAATGGCTTGGAGTTGGCAGTGGAGGAGGCCCAGGACTTGCATGTCCTTGGCAGAGTTGGAGGGGGATTTGAAGTGTCCGGCCACAGGGTGGTGGGGTTGTTTGGTGTATGTGTCCCAGAAATGTTCTGCAAGTCGTTCTTCCCAACATTTCTGATGAAGGACCTCTGCCGAAAACATCGATTCTCCTGCTCCCCGGCTGCTGCCTGACCTGCTGCACTTTTCCAGCACCTCACTTTCCGACTCTGATCTCCAGCATCTGCAGTCCTCACTTTCTACAATTAGAAGCAAAACAGTTTGAATCACACAAACTTTAATCAGGCTCTTGGGGTCCCAATGCACTATCACCAGCCGCCATCCCCTCCCTGCGAGCTCAGAGGGAAACTTTGGGGTCTCAGGATTTTCAGCTCAGCACCGAGGAAAATACAGGTTTAAAATGTGTCCTGTTGGTGAGTTTCTCACTGTCGGTTCTCTTGGCTCAGGACAGGTCTGTGAGAAAGTGAGCACTGCAGATGCTGGAGATCAGGGTCAAGAGTGCTGTGCTGGAAAAGCACAGAAGGTCAGGCAGCATCCGAGGAGCAGGAGAATCAACGTTTTGGGCATAAGCCCTTCATCAGGAATAAGGCCTGTGGGCTGGGGCTGAGAGATAAATGGAATGGGGGTAGGGATGGGGTGAAAGTATCTGGGAATGTGATTGGAACAGGCCTGTCTCTGGAAGCTCTTGTTCAGATCGCGTTTGGTTGGTGTTCCTGCTCTCGGGTGTCCTTTGTTGCGATGATGCTCTTGGTTTGGTTTCTGGATGCAGCTTCTCTGTTCAGCCTCTGTGGTTCTTGGTTCTGAAGCTGCTTGTTGGGGTTTGCTGAAGCTGTTCCTGCAGAAACTTGTTGAAAAGGCTCACCCTCAGATTAGGGCTGGCTGTTATACCGACTGTGTGCCCCGTTATCTCCCCTCAGATCTGTGTTGGCCAATGTGTTTCTGGTGTTCCCTTTGGGGTCAGTTGGCTTCCTGATTGATGATGACTGCCCAATATCTCTGTGAATAAATATTGATTGTGTTGAATGTCCAGTATCTGTACAGGTTCCAAAATGTCAGTGTTAGTAGGCCGAGGTGTAAAAGTGAGGTTCAGTCTGGAGAATGAGTTCTGGTTGGTGTCTCTTTAAGGGTTGAGGTGTGAACTGGAATTCCAGGCAGAACAATGGTTCCAGGCAGCCATCTCCGTGTCTCTGTGTTTCCCCCGAGCTCAGCCCAGCTGCCTCTTTATTTTTAAAAGATTTTTAAAAATCCAGGGGTTTAAATAATAGGGAATTTTGCTCAATCCTACACGGGAGAACTCCAATTACTCTGACAGTTCAATCAATTGATACTCCAACAAATATTGAGCTTCCTTTGTTACTTTGGCCAGTTTCTCTGGGTTTAACCAAAATGGGTTTTGTTTTATTGGGTCTGAATTACCCACATCCACGTCATGTTTGATTAATGTGGAACATCCAAGTGTATCTTTTAAAGACCATATATCAGTGCGGAATGTGGCCAATCAGCCCATCAAGTCTGCTCTGCAATTCCATATCATGAACTGTTGATTTGTTTGTCAATCCCATTCTCCTGCCTTCTCTCCGTTACCTTTGATCCCCTTACTAATCAAGAACATATCTATCTCTGTCTTAAATACACTCAAGTACCTGGCCTCCACAGCATTATGCGGCAATGATTAATCCACAGATTAACCACTCTCTGGATGAAGAATCTCCTCCTCATCTCACTTCCAAAGGATGGCCCCTTCTGAGGCTGTGCCATCAGGTCCTAATCTCTCTGCCAAGTGGAATCATCTTCTCCATGTCTACTCTATCCAGGCCTCTCAGTATACTGTATGTTTCACTGAGATTCTCCCTCATCCTTCTAAACTCCATCGAGTACAGACCGAGTACGGGCCTCAACCACTCCTCATACAAACTTCTTTGTATTCTCTGAGCAATCTCCCTCTGTCCCTCTGTTAATCTTTCTCCAGATACAAAAGTACAGTGTCTGAATTCTCTAATGCCTTGAGTTTGTTCACCTCACAGGAGAAAATTCACTTTGGGAATTGTCCAATTCTCTTTGGCTCTCACATTTTTTCTCATCCCTCTCTGCTCCCTCACTGCTTGACACACCTGTACACAACTGAATGGTTTCTCAAACACTTGGAGAGGAATTAAGGATCCTGCTTTCATCACGTGTTTACCTACAACTCGACAAGTTATTTTTATTTATTCATTTTGTGGAATGTGGGCAGCGCTGGATGGTCAGCATTATTGCTCATTCATAGTTGCTCCTTGAGAAGGTGTGGGGAGCTGCCTTTTTGAACTGCTGCAGTCCACCTGCTGTGGGCTGACTGTCAATGCCATTATGGAGGGAATTCCAGGATTCAGAGCCAGCAACAGTGAAGGAAAGCAATATATTCCAAGTCAAGATGGTGAGTGGTTTGGAGGGGAACTTGAAAGTGGTGCTTGTAACTTGAAAATATATCAGCTGCCTTTGTCTTTCTAGATGGAACTAGTCGTGTGTCTTGAAGGTGCTGTCTGAGGATCTTTGGCAAATTTCTGTAGTGCATCTTGTAGATGGTACACACTGCTGCTACTGAGCATTGGTGGCAGACGGCATGGTTGCATGTGGATGCAGTGCCAATCAAGTGGGCTGCTTTGTCCTGGATGGTGTTAAGCTTCTTGGTGATATTGGGGGCTGCACACATCCAGGAAAGTGGAGAGTATTCCATCACACTCCCAACTTGTGCCTTGTAGATTGTGGACAGGCTTTCAGGAGTCAGGAGGTGAGGTACTTGCTGCAGTATTCTTAGCCTCTGACCTGCTTTTATAACCACAGTTTTTATTTGGTGAGTCCAGTTGAGTTTCTGATCAATGGTAACTCCCAGGATGTTGATAGTGGGGGATTCAGTGATGGTCACACCACTGAATGTCAAGGGGCAGTGGTTAGATTGTCTCTTATTGGTGATGGTCATAGACTGGCACTTGTGTGACATGAATGTTACTTGCCACTTGTCAGCCCAAGCCTGGATATTGTCCAGATCTTATTGCATTTGGACACAGACTGTTTTAATATCTGAGGAGTCAAAAATGGTGCTGAACATTGTGCAATCATCAGTGAAAATTTCCATTTCTGACCTTATGGAGGGAAAGTCATTGATGAACCAACTGAAGGACATGACCCTGAGGAGCTCCTCCAGAGGTGACCTGGAGCTGACATGACTGACCTCTAACAACCATGATCATCTTCCTATGTGTCAGGTCTGATGCTAACCACCAGAGAGTTTGCCCCCAATACCCACTGATTCCAGTTTTGTTCGGGCCTTCAACCATTTCTTGACATCATGTGGAGTGAATCGAATTGGCTGAAGACTGGTATCGGGATTAGTGGTGCTGGAAGAGCACAGCAGTTCAGGCAGCATCCGAGGAGCAGTAAAATCGACGTTTCGGGCAAAAGCCCTTCATCAGGAATAAAGGCAGAGAGCCCGAAGCGTGGAGAGATAAGCTAGAGGAGGGTGGGGGTGGGGAGAAAGTAGCATAGAGTACAATAGATGAGTGGGGGAGGGGATGAAGGTGATAGGTCAGGGGTGGAAGGAGAGTGGAGTGGATAGGTGGAAAAGAAGATAGGCAGGTAGGACAAGTCAGGACAAGTCACGGGGACAGTGGTGAGCTGAAAGTTTGGAACTGGGGTGAGGTGGGGGAAGGGGAAATGTTGAAGTCCACTTTGATTCCTTGGGATTGAAGTTTTCCTGGGCAGAAAATGAGGCGTTCTTCCTACAGGCGTCTGGTGGTGAGGGAGCAGCGGTGAAGGAGGCCCAGGACCTCCATGTCCTCGGCAGACTGGGAGGGAGAGTTGAAATATTGGGCCACAGGGTGGTGGGGTTGATTGGTGCGGGTGTCCCGGAGATGTTCCCTAAAGCGCTCTGCTAGGAGGGGTCCAGTCTCCCCAATGTAGAGGAGACCGCATCGGGAGCAACGGATACAATAAATGATATATCCCCTCCCCCACTCACCTATTGTACTCTATGCTACTTTCTCCCCACCCCCACCCTCCTCTAGCTTATTTCTCCACGCTTCAGGCTCTCTGTCTATATTCCTGATGAAGGGCTTTTACTCCTCCTCGGATGCTGCCTGAACTGCTGTGCTCTTCCAGCACCACTAATCCAGAATCTGGTTTCCAGCATCTGCAGTCATTGTTTTTACCACCTTGAAGACTGGTATCTGTAATGCTGGGCACCACTGGAGGAGGCCAAGATGGATATCCACTCAGCACTTCTGGTTGAAGATTACTGCGAAAGATTCAGCCTTATCTTTTGCATTGTTGTGTTGAGGATGGGGATATTTGTGGAGACTCCTCCTCCAGTGAGGTCCACTCACAACTGGATGTGACAGGACTGCAATGCTTAGACCTGATCCATTGGTTGTGGGATTGTTTAATTCTGTCTATCACTTTCTGCTTATGCTGTTTGACATGCAAAGAATCCTGCTTGGTGGCTTCACCAGGTTGACACCTCATCTTGATGTATGGCTGGTGCTGCTCCAGGCATGCCCTCCTCAATTCTCCATTGAACCAGGGTTGATCCCCTGCTTAGATGGCAATGGTTGAGTGGGGGATACACTGGGCCATGAAGTTTCAGATAGTGCTGGAGCAGAATTCTGCTGCTGTTGATGGCCCACAGTGCCATCATGGAAGCCCGGTCATGAGTTGAGAGATTGATTGTAAGTCTGTCCCAGTTAGCACGGTGATAGTGCCACACAAAACAATAGAGATTATTCTCAGTGTAAATGCAGGAGTTGATCTTCGCAAGGATTATGTGGTGGTCACTCTTATTGATACTGTCATGGGCAAATGCATCTGTAACTGACAGATTTCTAAGGATGAGGTCAAGTATGACAAGTTTTATAAAACTGAACCAGATCTTTACATACTTTTGGCTCAGTACACGTGATTCTGGACGCCTATGTTATCCAAATCCCCATGGTCCTGTCATAGGAATCTGATGTACTCCTCACAATATCTCCCTATGATAGCTGGGTGGGACCACTAGCCAATGTCTAACCAACCATTCTTCATCTGGGAGGGGGGGTCTCGACCTCCTCATCAGCCTCCATTCTGAAAGTAATAACACTCTGAAACCCCTCCAGCCTCGACCTGAGTGTGAGCTGACTGTGCTCATTTATTTCATTGAAGATGGCACGGTGGCACAGTGGTTAGCACTGCTGCCTCACAGCGCCAGAGACCCGGGTTCATTTCCCGCCTCAGGCAACTCTCTGTGTGGAGTTTGCACATTCTCCCCCTGTCTGCTCCGGGTGCTCCGGTTTCCTCCCACGGTCCAAAAATGTGCAGGTTAGGTGAATTGGCCATGCTAAATTGCCCGTAGTGTTAGGTGAAGGGGTAAATGTAGGAGAATGGGTCTGGTTGGGTTACGCTTCGGCGGGTCGGTGTGGAAGGGCCGAAGGGCCTGTTTCCATATTGTAAGTAATCTAAAAATCTGCTTTTTGGATCTGCTGTAATTAGGGACATCATAGCAAACACTCCACCTGGATTATCTTCACCCTTTCGGAAAGTTTCAGCAATCCTTTCACTTGCTGTGGTGTCACATCACCCCTTATTGATGGATTTTGTTTAACCATTGCCCTGGTTACCTCACACGAAGGAGAGAGACCAGGAACCTGTCCCTGTCATTGTTCTGTTTCTTGGACCTCCTTTGGACATTCTGTAATTATCGGGGAAGTTACTGCCTTTAGTCCTGACAAATCATTCCCCAGAAGGAAAGCGACTCCCTCAACAGGGAATGTTTTCCCCACTCCGACAATTACTTCTCCTGATAACAAATCACATTCCAGTTGCACTTTATACAATTGAAGTGGAATATATTCTCCACCAATCCCATTGATTAATACCTTAGCTCCCATCGAGCTCTCTGGAGGGAAAATCAATTCTTTCTCCAGTAAAAATGATTGTGTTGCTCCTGTATCTCTCAGTTTGGTTCTGGGTTTAACTGAAGAAAAAGTGGTCACCTTTCCTTTTGATAAAAATCCTGTCCACCTCTCATCTACCTTCCAACTTCCTTTACTAATGACAGAATTCACCTCCAGCCTTTTTGTTATTATTACAGCTACAACTTGCTTCGTGGGATTATCTGTTTGTGTTCCCTTCTCTGACTCATTTTTACTAACTCCTGTAAGTCCCATGGATCTACCTCAGAACTTCCAACATTCCAAAAACACATGGCCCACCTTATTCCCAAAGAAACATTTCAGCTTCTGAGCATCACTTCCACCCTCAGCAATTTCCTTCTTAATCTGAGGAGGAGTTCTCGGGCCGTTCCCTCCTGTCCATTCTCTCCCCTGGCTACCTGCCTTCCTCACACTCTCTCTCAATTTTTATTTTACTCCCATTTCTGGGCCTGATGGGAATAAGGTTTCTGGATCAGTCTCCCATCAGGTGACTTCTCCACCTCCTGATGCTGCTTGGCTTGTTGTGCTCTTCCAGCCTCCTGTTTGTATACTTTGGATTCCAGCATCTGCAGGGTTTTGGCTTTATTGAAGTCTATAATCATTAGCCATTCTAGCTGCTGGTCTTACTGTCATTCCCCTTTGGTCTTCTACATGAATTCCGATTCATGAAGGGAAGGAAGTTTTGAATTCTTCTCAGAGAATAATTTCTCTGAGAGCATTGTAAGTATTCTCAGCTGTTTTGTGGAGGCTGTTTCTATAAGTTCTGAAACCGCTGTCTGTATTTTTCCGAGACCAACTCATGTGCACTTTTCACCGTTTCACATCGTTGTGATCCTGAGAACATTCCTCTGACAGGGATGTAGTAACCTCGTGTACTTCCCAAGTTCATTTTTGCATGGGCAAGCTCCATTGTTTTTCTCTCCCTCACTTGTTTAACTATCTTCTCAAACAACATGAAAAATGTTTCCACATCCTTCTCTTCATAGTTATAGAGTCATACAGCAAACAAACAGGCCCTTCTGCCCACCATGTCGACGCCGATCAGTAAACATCAAACCGCACTAATCCCATTTACCTGCACTTGGTCTGTAGCCTTCCATGCCCTGGCATTTTATGTGCACGTCTGGATGTTTTTTAAATGTTGTGAGAGGACCTGTCTCCACCACAATCTCAGGCAGCACATTCCATATGTCTACCACCCTCTGGGAGAAAAAAAAGCTTAATCAAATCCCCTCTAAAACACATTTTCTTCACATTAAGCTTATTCCCTCTGATCTTAGACATGCCCGCCATGGGGAAAAGATGATCATGATTGACTTTGTCTATGTGTCTCAACATTTTGTATCTCTTCTTCAGACTCCCCCCATGCTTCCTCTGCTCCAGAGAAAACAAACCCAGTCTAACCAGTCTTTCCTCATAGGAAAGACTTTCAATCCCAGGAACATCCTGGTAAATCTCCTCTACACCCTCTCCACTCCAATCACATCCTTCTGACTGTGTCATGACCAGAACTGTACACAGTATTTCAGATATGACCTAACCAATGCTCTGTAAATTAACAACAAGACTTCCTTGCTCCTATATTCTACACCCTAGCTAATGATGGCAAGCATCCCATGTGCCTTCTTCACCACCCTGTCTAGCTGTGCTGATACCTCCCGGGATCGATGGAGTTGTACACCAAGGTCCCTTTGTTCCTCACTACTCCCAAGGAACAGAAGAACATAAGAACTAGGAGCAGGAGTCGGCCTTCTGGCCCTTCAAGCCTGCTCCGCCATTCAATAAGATCATGGCTCATCTTTTCATGGACTCAGCTCCCCTTACCCACGCTCTCACTGTATCTCTTAATTCCTTTACTGTTCAAAAAAAAATCTTAACTTTGAAAACGTTCACTGAAGTAGCATCGACTTCTTCATTGGGCAAGGAATTCCAGAGATTTATGACCCTGTGGGTGAAGAAGTTCCTTCTCAATTTGGTCCTAAAACTGCTCCCCCTAATTTTGAGGCTATGCCCCCTTGTTTTAGTTTCACCTACCAGTGGAAACGTCCTATGTCTTATCTATTCTCTTCATAATTTTATATGTTTCTGTAAGATCCCCTACCCCCCTCATTCTTCTACCTTCCAATGAATATATCCCAGTCTACTCAGTCTCCCCTCATAAGGCAACCCTCTCAACTCCGGAATCAACCTAGTGAACCTCCTCTGCACCCCTTTGTGTGCCAGTACATCCTTTCTCAAATAAGGACACCAAAACTGCACGCAGTACTCCAGGTGTGGCCTCTTCGCACCTTGTACAGCTGCAACATAACCTCCCTGCTTTTTAAACTCAATCCCTTCAGCAATGAAGGACAAAATTCCATTTGCCTTCCTAATTCCTTGTTGTACCTGCAGACCAACCTTCTGTGATCCATGTACAAGGACACCCAAGGCATATACCTTTCATTGTGTATATCCCTCCCTTTTAGACCTCCCAAATCAGATCATCTTACATTTATCAGGATTAAATTCCATCTGCCATTGCTCTGCCCAATTACCAGCTGATCAATATCAGACTGTAGCCTGAAACCCGGTGATCCAAGATGGCAGCAGAGTAGGACACTTCAGACCGAGTTCATCTGCTCTGCCTGTTTCCTTTTCTTCTTTCTATTCCACCATTTTTTCTTTTCTTTTGTGTTTTTCTTTTGTCCTTCTCTCTTTTCTCTCCCAGCCACAGACTCCCAGCTCAGATGCCTGGCATCTGACCCAGTGCAGACCCACTGATGTGACCTATCGGCTTGGTGTGGCAGTGTCCTGGCCTGGCAGGGCGACTTCCCAGCCTGGTGAGTCAGACTCTTGGTCAGACATGCTGGTCTCTCAGTTCAATGTGGTGACTTCTTGGCCCAGCATGCTGGTCTCTGAGACCAGCGTGATTGACTCTCGGCTGAGTGTGGTGATCTCTCAGTGGCCCAGTTTGGTTGTCTCTAGGCCCACAAGGTGGTCTTTTGCTGCATATGGTGGTCTCTCGGCCCAGCACGGCCTCAGCGTGGACTTCCGCTCTCAAGGTGATGACTCAAAGTAAATGATCCCATGGTAGCTGAGCGCTTCAGAAATATTGTAATGTTTGAACTTGCAGATTTATTTTTTTATTTTCTTCTTGAAACTAAAAAGGTCTTTAACGTGTAACTTTTAACTTTAATCTTTCTTTCTAACTTGCTCTTGAGATTCTGTACCTAGGTCCTTGGACCGAAGATGGCACCTTGTGAGGCGACATGACATACCATTCATTGTAATCCTATACGTTTGTATGTGAGTACACGTGACAATAAACTAAAATAAAAATCAGATCAATATCAAAAACACCACCAATTTATGTGGCATCTGAAAACTTTCTAATTATACAATCACATCCAATTTGTTACAAACAGAAAGGGTCCAAGCCCCAATCCCTGTAATGCACCGCTGGTCACAGACTTCCAATCACAATACAACCCTCCACCATCACTCATTGCCTCATATTTGGAAGCCATGTTTGGATCCAATTTGCCAACTTGCCTTTGATCCCATGGGCTCTTACTATCTGGACCAGCCTTCCATGTGGGGCCTTGGTCAATCAAATCAATACTGGCATCCCTACCTCTCCAAGTATTGGTTAATCCTGTACTTCAGGATTTTTTCAAATAATTTCCCTCACACTGACATCAGACTAACCGGTCTGGAATTGCCTGGCCTATCCCTGCTGCCCTCTTGAACAAAGGAACCACATTGACAATCCTCCAGTCTGGCACTTCACCTCTGGCCAGCGAAGTATTAATCAAGGAAAAGGCAATCAAACTTTCAAGACACTGAAATGAAAAATACAGTTAAGTTAAACCTAAAGGTGTGATAGAGAAATGAACCCCTTTGCTCCGTTATTTGAGAACTATAAATCAATAACATTCAAACAGAAAGGATTTTATTTTGCTGTGTGTTTTGAAATCTTTTGAATTTGTGTTTTCTGTCAGTATGTTTTATTTTATCTTAATTTGGATTGTGTAAGGAGGTCTTGTTACTAAATCTAAATCATCAGCATTGTGCACTTATGCTCCATAGATGCTGCAGACCAACTGCATTTCTTCAGCAGTTTCTGTTTGTGTTGCAGTCTGAGATCTGTGTTGTCCAATAATACCAGCAGTTGGGATGGGAATAGTTGGCTAGCATCATGATTGTCACTCTAATTAGAAATTGGCACTTTGCCTTTGATGAATCCAACAAATCCTTATGCTGTCTTTCATATCTGTCAGGGGAATGGGAACAAAATGAGGAGGTTAGTGAGCAGTAAGGAGGTAGTAATTAAAGCCTGTAAGGAACTAGATAATGAAGTCAGTGTGATTAAGAGGAAGAATAGGCAGGGGGCAGATGAGGAACGCAAAGGAACAGGTGGTCTGAGGTGCATTTGTTTTAATGCAAGAAGTGTAGTAGGTAAGGCAGAGGAATTTAGGACTTGGATTAGTATCTGGGAGTATGATGTTATTGTTATGACTGAGACTTGTTGAGGGAAGGGCAAGATTGGCAACTAAATATCCCAGGATATAGATGCTTCAGGTGGGATAGAGAGGGAGGTAAAAGGGGTGGAGGAGATATATTACTGGTCAGAGAGTTATATTACTGGTCACAGCTGTACTGAAGGAGGGCACTATGGAGGACTCGAGCAGTGAGACAATATGGGCAGAGCTCAGAAATAGGAAGGATGTGATAACAATGTTGGGGATCCCAACAGCGAGTGTGGGATAGCGGTACAAATATGTAACAGATTAAGGAAAGATGTAGGTGCAACATGGTGGTGGTGATGGGAGAATTTACCTTTCTCAACATTGACTGGGATTCACTGGGAGTTCGAGGTTTAGATGGAGCAAAATTTGTAAGGAGCATCCAGGAGGGTTTTATAGAGCCGTATGTAAATAGTCCAACTCAGGAAGGGGCCATACTGGACCTGGTGTTGGGGAATGAGCCTGGCCAGGTGGTTAAAATTTCAGTAGACGATTACCTTGGGAACAGTGATCACAATTCCGTAAGTTTTATGCTCATGGACAAAGACGAGAGTGGTCCTAAAGGAAGAGGGCTAAGCTGGGGGAAGGCCAACTATAGCAAATTCAGCAGGCGATGGGCAATGTAGGTTGGGAGCCGCAGTCTGAGGTAAATCCACATTTGATATGTGGGAGGCTTTTAAAAAGAGGTTGATGAGAGTGCAGGACAGACATGTTCCTGTGAAAATGAGGGATTGAAATGGCAAGATTAGGGAACCCTGGATAACATGTGAAATTGTGAGACTGGCTAAGTGGAAAAAGGATGCACACATAAGGTCTTGGTGGCTGAAAACAGATGAATCTTTGGAAAACTATCAGGAAAGTAGGACCAATCTGAAATGGAAAATCCAAAGGGCTAAAAGGGGTCATGAAATATCATTACCAAACAGGGTTAAAGAAAATCCCAAAGGCTTTTATTTGTATATAAGGAGTAAGGTGGTGACGAGAGAAAGGGTTGGCCCACTCAAGGACAAAGGAGGAAAGTTATGCGTGAAGTCAGAGAAAATGGGTGAGATTCTTAATGAGTGCTTTCCATCGGTATTCACCAAGGAGAGGGAAATGATGAATGTTGTGGTTAGGGATTGATGTTTGATTACTCTCGGTCAAGTCAGCACAGGGAGGGAGGAATTTTGGGGTATTCAAAAAGGCATTAAGGTGGACAAGTCCTCAGGCCCAGATGGGAGCTATCCCAGTTTACTGAGGGAAATGAGAGAGGAAATAGCTGGGGCCTTGTCGCAAACTTGAACACGGGTGAGGTCCCAAAGAACTGGAGAATTCCTTATATTGTCCCCTTGTTTAAGAAGGGTAGCCAGGATAATCCAGGTAATTATAGACCAGTGAGCCTGATGTCAGTGGTAGGGAAGCTGCTGGAGAAGATACTGAGGGATAGGATAAATGTACATTTGGATGAAAATAGACTTATCAGTGATAGGCAGTATGATTTTGTGCAGGTAATGTCATGTCTCAGCAACTCAATAAAATTCTTTGAAGAAATGACAAAACTGATTGATGAGTGAAGGGCTGTAGATGTCATATACATGGACTTCAGTAAGGTGTTTGATCAGGTTCCCCATGGTAGCCTGATGAAAAAATTGAAGTCACATGGGGTCCAGGGTATTCTAGCTACATGGATAGAGAACAGGCTGGGCAACAGGAGACAGAGAGTAATAGTGGAAGGGAGTTTCTCAAAGTAGAGAACTGTGACCAGTGGTGTTCCACAGGGATCTGTGTTGGGACCACTCTTATTTGTGACATGGACAAATGATCTGGAGGAAAGCATAGGTTGACTGATTATTAAGTTTGCAGATGATACTAAGATTGGTGAAATAGCAGGTAGTGGAGGGGTTTGTCAGAGAATACAGCAGAACATAGATAGATTGGAGAATTGGGCAGAGAAACAGACAGATGGAGTTCAATCTGGTCAAATGTGAGGTGATGAATTTTGGAAAATGCAATTCCAGAGTGAACTATATGGTAAATGGAAAGCCCTGGGGAAAATTGATGTACAGAGAGGTCTGGGTGTTAAGGTCCATTGTTCCCTGAAGGTGGCAATGCAAGTCAATAGAGTGGTTAAAAAGGTAGATGGCATGCTTTCCTTCATCGGACAGGGTACTGAGTACAAGAGTTGGCAGGTCATATTAAAATTGTATTGGACTTTGGTTCAGCCACATTTGGAAAACTGTGTAGAATCCTGGTCACCACATTATCAGAAGATTGTGGATACTTGGGAGAGTATGCAAAGGAGGTTCATCAGAATTGAGGTATGGAGGGCATTAGTTATAAAGAGAGGTTGAGTAGATGTAGGATTATTTTCATTGGAAAGATGAAGGTTGGGGGGGCCAGATTGAGGTCGACAAAACCGTGAGAGGTGTAGACAGGGTGGATAGCAAGAAGCTTTTCCCCGGGATGCGGGACTCAATGACCAGGGGTCATGAGTTCAAGGTGAGAGGGGTAACATTTAAGGGAGATATGCATGGAAAGTTGATTACGCAGAGGGTGGTGGGTGCCTGGAATATGTTGCCAGTGGAGATGATATAATAGGCATGACAACCTCATTTAAGATGTACCTGGGCAGATACATGAATGCGCAGGGAGCAAAGGGATATAGATCCTTGGGAAATAGGTCTCAGGTTTCGAGAGAGGATCTGGATTGGAGCAGGCTTGGAGAGCCGAAGGGTCAGTTGCTATGCTGTAATTTTCTTTGTTCTTTGTTCTTTGTTCTTTGAACTGAGGAAGCTCAGATGAACAGAGTGATCTTTGTGTACTTGTCAGCTGATTCCTGAATGTGGCAAGACAGGTTAACAGAGCAGTTATGAAGGCATATGGGACACTTGCCTTTGTCATTTCAGGTATTGGTTATAAAAGCAGGAGGATATGTTGCAGTTAAGCAGAACACTGGTGAGGCCACAGCTGGAGTACTGTGTGCTGTTCAGGTCACCACACTGTAGGAAGGATGTGATTGCACTGGATGTGGTACAGAGGGGAATCACCAGGATGTTGTGTGCGATGGAACCTTTCAGTGATGAAGAGAAATTGGATCAGCTCGGGTTGTTTTCTTCAGAGCAGAGAAGGTGGAGGGGGGACCTGATCGAGGTGTATAAGGTTATGAGGGGAATGGACAGGGTGGAGAGAAAGCAGCTGTCCTCCTTCTTGGGAGGGTCAATAACAAGTTGGCTCCATTCAATGTGAAAGATAGGAGGTTTCAAGATGTTTTTCATCCAGAGGGTGGTGTGGGTCTGGAATGCAGAGCCTGGGAGTGTAGTTGAATTGGGAAGCCTCACAAAATTTAAAAAGTACTTGGATGAGCAGTTGAAATGTCATAACATTCAAACTATGGACCTCATGTTGGAAAGTTGGACTGGTGTAGGTTTAGTGTAGTTTGGCTGGTACACAGTTAATGGGCTGAAGGGTCTCTTCTATACTGTGCGATTTTATGATTGTATTGTGTGCAGTTTTGGTCTCTTTATCTGAGGAAGGATGTTCTGGCTGTGGGGGGACGGCAGCGAAGGTTTACCAGACTGATTCCAGGGATGACAGCACTTAGATCTGAGGAGAAACTGGATTGGTTAGGACTATAATCACTGGAGGTTAGAAGATTGAGAGGAATCACTTTGAAACCTGTAAAGTCCTAACAGGACAAGACTGGAAAAACACAGGAAGGATGTTCCTGATGACTGGGGAATTCAGAACCAGGATTAGAGTTTGCAGAAAAGGGAAAGGCCATTTCAGACTGAGATGAGGAGACATTTCTTCAGCCAGAGCCTGGGAAGCTAGTGGAATATTCTGTCACAGAAAGCAGTTGAGACCAAAACATTAAATAGTTTCATGAAGGAGATAGGTATTGTTCTTAGGACTGAAGGGACTAAAGGTTACGGGGAGAAAGTGGGAACAGGGGACTAAGTTGAATGATCAGCCATGGTCATATTGAATGGCAGAGCCCACTCGAAGGGCTGAATGGCCTCCTCTTGCTCCTAGTTCCTTTGTTTCTATGTTTGAGAGACTGTTCATAAACTTGGAAACATATGGAATTATAGAGTCATAGAGTCATCGAGTCCTACAGCACAGAGACAGGCCCTTTGGCCCAAACTGGTCCGTGCTGACCAAAATGTCCATCCACATTAACCCTATTTCCCTGCACTTGGTCCATATCCTTCAAATGTTTACCTATGTATTTGTCCAAATGCCTTTTAAATGTTGTTCATGCACCCGCCTCAATCACTTTGACTAGCAGCTCACTCCATGTGGGTACCACCCTCTGTGTAAAAATGTAGCCACTCAGGTTCCCTTTTTCTCTTTCCCCTCTGACCTTAAACTGTTGCCCTATAGCTCTCAATTCCCCAACCCTGGGAAAAAGACTGGGTGCATTCACCCTATCCATGTCTCTCATGGTCTTATACACTTCTAAAGGATTCCCCTTCAGTCTCCTACACTCTTAGAAAAATGTCCTAGCTTGTCCAACCTCTCCCAAAAACTCAGACATTGAAACTTGACAACATCCTTGTAAATTTCTTCTGCACTTTTTCCAGTTGAATAATATCCTTCTTATAACAAGGTGACCAAAACTAAACATAATAGTCCAAGTTCGGCCTCACCAATGTCCTGTACAACTGCAACATAACTTCTCAATTCCTGTACCCAGTGCCCTGACTGATAATGGCCAGAGCACCAAAAGCCTTCTTCACTGCCCTGTCTCATTGTGACTCAACTTTCAGAGAACCGTGTACCTGAACTGCAAGATCCCACTGTTCCACTACACAATGAAACCCTGACCTTGATTTAATTTTCTAAAATTCAAGACCTCACACTAATCTACATAAATTTAATTTTCATTTCTCTTCCCACTTCCTCAGCTGATCAAGGTCCTGCCGCAATATCTGATAATCTCTATGATACCACCTTTTGTAATGTCTTCTGCAAACTTACTAATCATGCCTTACAGATTCTCATCCAAATCATTGATACACATAACATACAGTAATGGGCTCAGCACCTAGTCCTCAGGCACTCCACAGGCGTCCAGTCTGACAAGCAATTTCCACCATTAACCTCTGCTTTCTCCCATCAAACCAATTAGTGAAAAGTATTTGTCTTATGTCAGGAATTAGTTTGGAGGTAGGAGTCAGAGAGGACGGATAATGTGTGTGTCCTCTAATGAGCAAGATGTGAATAGTGGTGCCCCCAGGGATCTGTGCTCAGCTGTGCACAATGTTTCTCAATGATGTGCATAAAGAATTTGAGAGCCATATATCCAAGATTGCTAACCACACTGAGTGAGGCAGTTTGGAGGAGGTCACAGAGATAGGGAAGGTGGAGGACAGGGAGGGATTTGAGAACAAGGATAAGAATTTGAAAATTGAAGTGTTTCTGGGCCAGGAGCCAATGTAAACATGGGGTGCAGGGGGTTGGTGGAATGGGACTTGGTGCAAGTTGGGATATGGGCGGGGGAATTTGGAATGAGCTCAAGATTATGGAGGGCTGTGACTGTGATGAGTGCTAGTACAGCATTGGAATGGTCATGTTTGGAGTCCCAGACATGGCTGAGATTTTCAGTGGCTGATCTTTGCGATATGGAGCTCAGATCATTTACATAGATGTGGCCAAGTATATAACGAGTCTGATTGAGCAGCAGACAGTTCTCAGGGAGAGGGATGGAGTTTGTGCCGGGAGCTGAACAGGATGGCTTTGATTTTTCCAATGTGTTTCCCAGTGAGCCTGGCTCCTTAGTCGTGACTGCTCTTAGCTGCTGTGATTATCACTGATTGGACACTTATTATTAGAGATTCTGACCACAGCAGAAAGCCCCAGTGTAAAAAATAACTGCAAAGACTGTCAGAGCGCAAGGTTGAAACTTCACCAAGAGAGGAAGTGAAAGAAGGAGCTCGGAGCAGCTGGACGTTTGTTACTGAGACGGGAGAAAACTGTGAACTGTCTGCACTCCCTGGAATCTGATAGCACAGGAGGCTGGTTCTGGGATTTGTTTTGCAGAAACAGCACAATGATGAAAAAAGTGTCAGTCACTCTCTCACAAACACACACGCCTGCACTTGGAGATCAGAAACAGAATCCAGCAGCAGCTCTGTCTCCAAGCTGTGAAACCTGCACAGATTTGTTCCCTCATTCAGTTTTTAACTGACAGGATAGACCAAGCAGGGGAGGCAACACAGTGGTGTGTACAGTCGGAAGGGAGTTGCCCTGGGAGTCCTCACCATTAACTAAGGAACCCATGAAAACTCATGGGGAAGGAAACCTCCTGCTGATTACCACATAGCACCGCCTCCCCTCCAACCTCAACTGAGCAATCAGTCCTCCTCCATGTTTAACAACACTTGGAGGGAACACTGAGGGTGGGAAGGATGCAGGATATACCCTGAGTAAGGGACTTCAAAGCCCACCATTAAGAGCTGCTCAGAAGCAACACTACTGAGCAAATTGGTCAAGTTCCACCTGATTCAGCTGCAAGACTGGACCTGGGGCAGGTGGTGAAGGAACCAACAAGAGGGAAAAACATACTCACTATCACCCTCACCAATCTGCCGGCTGCTGGTGTATCTGTTCATGACAGTATCAGTAAGAGTGACCACCGCCCAGTCCGTGTGGAGACAAAATCCCACCTTCACATTGAGAATAGCTTACACTTTGTTGGGGAAGAGATACGGGATGTCAGGAAGAACTTTGTTTTTAGCAGCAATTGGTAATGACGTGGAAATTAGTGCCCATTCAGTTGAGGCAGGTGAAGACACTCAGTTATTGCAATGGCAGATTGGATGGGCTCTTGATGGAAATAAACCTGCAAGGCTCTGGGGGTCGAGTAGGGAAGGGGGTGGGACTGACTGGATTGCCCCATGAAATGACAGCATTTACCCGACAGGCTGAATGTTCTCCCCCTGTGCTGGAAACAGGTCTCACTCAATGACGGGTTCACAATTAGAGAGTTTGGATGCAGTAAATACAGGACAGATTGTTTCTCCAGGCAGGAGGGTCAGTAACCAGAAGGCACACATTTCAGAAAGGGTCTGAAGGACAAGAGAGAAGATAGGAACATTTTTATCCAGCGAGTTCATGATGAGTGTCTGCAAGGTGAGTGGAAGTGGATTCAACAGCAACTTTCAAAGGGCATTTGGAGAAATAGCTGAAAAGGAAACAATTGCAGGGTTATACAGGAAGGGCTGGGTAAATGGGACTCATTGAACTCATTTGACTGTCACAACCGTCTCAGTGACTTCTGTGTTGTATAAGAGCTTACACACACTTAGTCTCACCTGGACACAAAGATTGGGAGAAACAGACAACCCAGTTTACAGAAGAGTGTTTTCTGAAGCAAAACGCTCTTAAACCAACTCAGGGAACAGACCAGACTAGATGTACCAGAATAAGTCAGCAAATCAATGGCAAAGCAACTGTGAACCAAAAGTGATGGAAGTGAACAGTATATTCAATAGCACAGCCATCGAGAGGGGGAGGGATGAAGGGCAGGAGGTCAGAGAGCACGCTGTAGGGGTCTGAAGGCTCTGCTGTCAATAGTGGGATGGAGGAAGCAGCTATGGGCAGGACACCAGAGACAGAAGATGGAAGGGGAAGGGAGGGAATGTGAGTCTGCAGCAAGACACAGAGTGAGGGAGGAGGGAGGCCATGGGGGCAATTGGCTGGCAGTGATGTCGTGTGTCATTCTGGAACAACACATGGTAAGACAGGGAAGAGACCACTACATACCGGACAAGCTGGCATTTATGGAATGTGGTTCAGGAAGCTGGGAGAGGATATTGGAATCATAGAGTTAGGAGGTGGACAAGCAGAAATTAGGGTTTCTGTGCAGAGACAAACAATGTGATTGAGATTGAAATAAGAGACATATGTGGTGGACACAATGTTGGTTTTGCAGCTCAGACACTGGACAATCCAGTGGGAAGGAGGCCCATGTTGACTGGTCCTATGGGAAGGTGGCCCATGTATACATCATCATAGAGTCATAGAGGTTTACAGCATGGCATTAGGCCCTTCAGCTCTACTCATCCATGCAGACCAAGTTTCCAAAACTGAACTAGTCCCATTTGCCTGTGTTTGGCCCAATCCTCTCTAAATCCTTCCTATCCATGTTCCTGTAAAAACGTCCTTGAAATGTAGTAATTGTACTCACCTCTACCACTTCATCTGGCAGCTCATTACACATACACACCAACCTCTGTGTGAAAAGGTTGTCTCTCCGGCCCCTTCTAATTCTTTCCACTCTTGGCTTAAACCTATTCCGTCTCGTACTGGACTCCCCTGCCCTGGGGAAAAGACTTTAGCTATTCACCTTATTTATGACCCTCATGATTATATAAACCTCATGATTATTAAGGTCACCCTTCAATCTCCTGCATTCCCTGGAAAACATCTCAGCCTATCCATCCTTGCCTTATGATTCAAACCTTCCAATTAATCTTTATTTTACCCAAACCAGTGTAATAACTTCCTTCCTATAGCAGGGTGAGCAGAAATGTACATAATGTCCAAATGTGGCCTTCCCAATGCCTTGTACAGCTGTAACATGATGTCCCAGCTCCTGTACTCCCTGCTTTGACCAGTGAAGGTGAGCGTGCCAAATACCCTCTTCACCACCCTGTCTATCTGTGACCCCACTTTCAAGGAACTATGTACCTGTACCCCTCAGTCTCTCTGTTCAACAACACTCACCATGGCTCTACCATTAATTGTGTAATTCCTGCCCTGGTTGGTCTTACCAAAATGCAACTCCTTCCATTTATCGAAATTAAACTCCATCTGGATTTGTTGACCCACCGGCCCAGTTGATGAAGATGACATTGCACTCTTGAATAACCTTCTTCCCTGTCCACTATTCCAACAATTTTAATGTCAGCCACAAACTTCCTGACCGTTCCTGCTATTTTCTCATCCAAATTGTTCATATAAATGATGAACAACAGTGGATCCAGGATCGATTCTTGTGGCAGACGGCTGGTCACTGGCCTCCAGTCTGAATAACAACCCTCTCTCACCAGCCTCTGCCTCC
Source organism: Chiloscyllium plagiosum (assembly GCF_037043375.1). Lineage (NCBI taxonomy): Eukaryota > Metazoa > Chordata > Chondrichthyes > Orectolobiformes > Hemiscylliidae > Chiloscyllium > Chiloscyllium plagiosum. Next base: position 115,979,567 of record NW_028270147.1, read on the forward strand.
TACCATTAGGCCAATTTTCTATCCAATTGGCGAGCTCTCCCTGGATCCTATGTGATATAATCTTACTAAACAGTCTACCAGGGGAACCTTGTCTAAGGCCTTGCTAAAGTCCATGTGGACAGAGTGTACTGCTCCACCTTTATCTATCTCCGCGATTACTTCTTCAAAAACTCAGTCATCTACTCGTCTCCATCGGAAACTCCAGTGAATAGGAGGCCCATGTTTATTGGTCTCTGTTGGAGGATCCAGTTAGAAGGAGATCCATGTTTACTGGTCTCTGTTGGAGGTTCCAGCAGGAAGGAGGCCCATGTTTACTGGTCACTATTGGGTGTGGGGTCAGTTCCTTTCTGTTGTAACTGTGTGATAGTCCAACCCTCATCCCAGTGAAACAGCCTGACTCAGAGACTCATCATGGAAGTGGAAGGAAAGGGAAAGGGATTGGAACATGTTGTGAATGGACAGGATGGGTCAGTGAGTCAGAGTCTGTCCTGTCTCTCCAGCTCACACTGATGGCCTGAGGATCTCCTCTCTCTGCTGGGCCTTCATGGAATGAGGTTTGTGTCCAAACCAGTCCCCAGTGAGAATAGGCCAACAGCACAGAATTGCCTTTCTTTTGACAAGAATCTGTCCGTCTTCCTGAGCGAGGCCAAACCCTGGTCAATGTGGGAAATGGGGAGTTACTCCAGGAAAATACATCCTTCTGGGGTCAAGGGTTAATGTCCATTAGTGGTGCAGAGCAGAGGGAGATTTATCCTGCATTCAACTGGCACCGCCCAGGACACTGTCAGAAAGAGAGAGAAGCGAGACAGAGAGAGAGAGAGAGAGTTTGTGTGTGTGTGTGTGCACGCACATGCAAGAGAGAGAGAGAGAGAAAGATCGGGGGATAGAGGGAGGAGCATCTGAGACAGTTTGAGATATGTGAGGGGACCAAGAGAGAGGTAGAGGGAGATAGAAATGGTGAGGTTGAGGGATAGAGAGAGAAACAAGACATGACTGAGAGGCATGGAGAGAGAGAAAGAGATAGGATGGGTGTGATACCAAGAGTGAAGGGAATCAAGAGAGAGAGGTTAGGGTTGAGTGTGTGTGTGTGTGTGAGAGAGAGAGAGAGAGAGAGAGAGAGATACGAGTATGGTTAGAGACAGAATGCCAGAAAGGGAGGGAGAGAGACTGTAGATTGGGATGCAGAGAGGGAGGGAGAGAAAGAGAGGGAGGAATAGAGAGGGGCAGATAACATTTGGATGCTTTCAATTATAGCGAGAGATGGAGTGAGTGACGGAGACAGAGAAAGATGCAGAAATAGAGATTATGAGACGGAGTGAGGAACTGGGAATGAGTTGGAGGGAGTGGCTTTGAGACAGAGAAAGAGAATATGAAAGAGATTAACAGTGGGGGAGAGAGAGATAGAGGTAGAGAGAAAGAAGTGTAAGGTGTGAGTCAGAAAGGGAGATAGAGAGAGAGAGAGAGAGAGAAGAGGACAGGTCCTGGTCACCACATTCTGGGAAGGATGTGATTGTACTTGAGAGGGTACGGGGAGATTTCCCAGAATGCTGCTTGAATGTGAGCTTTGAGATAAGATTAGAAAGGTTGGGGTTGTTTTCCTTGGAGCAGTGAAGGCTGAGAGGGGACCTTATAGAGGGGTATAAGATTATTTGGGGCAGTGAGAGTGTGGGTAGGAAGGCACTTTTTACATGAGTAAAGGACTCAGTCACCAGGGACCGAGATTGAAGGCAACACAGACATGGACACACAGAAACTCGGAGCTGGAGCAGGCCATTTCGCCCTTTGAGCCTGCTCTGTCATTCAGTATGATCATGGCTGACCCTCTCTCTCAAAGCTATACTCCTGCTTTCTCCCCATTCCCTTCATGCTGTTAAAATGCAAAACAATTATCTCTCTCTTTTTCTTGAATATATTCAGTGGTAGAGAATTCTACAGGTTGACCACCCTCTGAGTGAAGAAATGTTTCCTCATCTCAGTCCTAAATGGTCTGTCCTGTATCCTCCTGAGACTGGGTCCCCTGGTTCCAGACTCGCCAACCAAGGGAAACCTCCTCCCTGCCCAGCCCTGTTAGAATTTTATATGTTTCAATCAGATCCCCTCTCATCCTTCTGAACTCAAGTGAGTCCAGGCCCAGTCAAGTTGGAGAGTGAGAGGGGAATTGAGGAGAAATGTTTTCACCCAGAGGGTGGTGAGAGTCTGGAACTCACTGCCTGAAAGGCTGGATGAGTCACAAACTCTCATGACATTGGAGCAGTGTTTAGATATCCCCTTGTGTTGCTGTAACCTCCAGGGTAATGGGCCAAGAGCTGGAGGATGGGATTAGTGTCATCAGGTCGCTGTTTAACAGCACAGATACAATGGGCCAAATGGTCTCATTCAGTGCTGTTCACATCAATGACTCTCTGAGACAGTGAAAAAGAGAGAGAGAGAGAGAGAAGAGGAAGTGTGAGGAGCTGACGTGGCTCTCTCTGCCCGATGCCATTTACATACTGAGGAACACCCAGTCAGACTCTCACAGGCTGCAGCTTTATAAAGCAGAGCTCAGTGAAGGGAGAGTTTATCAGGAACCAGGCACAGGGACGGAGCACACACCATGATTTCACACATCCAGCTGATCTGGCCCCTGGCATTCTGTGTCGCAGGTACAAATCTCTCTTCTTCCACCTTGAATCTTTAGCTGCTCTCCATTTCACTCCAATTCCACTGACTTGTGATTGAAGGAAAAAAGCTGAAACCAGAGGAAAGCTCAGTGTCTCCAACAATCTCTCATTTGACAGGCTCTTTCTGTGACAGTTCTGACTTCACTGTGTTTCTCTCTGATCCCTCAGGTATCAGTGGGGACATCACCATGACTCAGTCTCCCCCGGTGCTGTCAGTGGGACTGGGCCACACTGCAACCATCACCTGTACGGCCAGTCAAAGCATGAGCAGCTACCTTGCTTGGTACCAGCAGCGAGAAGGTCAGAAACCCTCTCTCCTGATCTACAGTGCAACAAATCGATTCACAGGAGTCTCCGACCGATTCACCGGCAAGGGCTCAGGGACCAGTTTCACCCTGACAATCAACAACGTTCAGAATGAGGATGTCGCTGACTATTACTGTCAGCAGTATAACAGCTACCCCTACACAGTGCTACAGAGCCGTACAAAAACCTCAAAAGGCACAGTCCCACTGCCTGTACTGACACATCCAGTTACATATAAATGTAAATGAACAAACTAACCCATGCTGGATTGTCACTGTCCACTACACACTCCAGTCTCTGTGGTATCCACCATTTACTGAAGGCCTCAAGTTTCTCTCTTACACTCCATTGCCACACGTGAAGAACAGCTGCAAAACTTAACATTGAAAAATACATTTGACAAACCGCCCTAGCCCAGCTGGACACAACCCAGAGAGACAGAGACAGAAACACACATGAATGAGGGAGAGAGAAAGAGAGTGAGAGGGAGAGTGTGAGAGTGAGTGAGAAAGGGAAGCAAAGAGCAGAGATTTTTGTACAGCCTCTGCACTGCGAGGTCTCACTGTGGCTTACGTTCGGGAAAGGAACCAAGCTCCGACTGAGTAAGTAAACCTCAATCCTCCGTTATTAACCCTGTCAATACTGAAACACACTTTCTAAAACACAAATGCTGAATTGTTGAAGGTATTACTGAGAAGCTGCAGTGAATGAAATAGTTGATTAAGGAGCACTGTGTCTAACAGGGTGTCCAGCTGTATTTCTTTAGTTCCATTATCCCTTTAAGCAGCAAGATATAAGTCAATTAGTTTTACTCACCGTGTGGAGGAGCTCTGTCCATTTGCAGCCTGCGGTCCCATTCCTGCAGCATGGAGTGAAATCAGTGAGTCGCCTCCTGCCAGTCTCAGTGTGTCGGACACGGGCAGAGTTTGATGTGAGCTCTGGCTCCCTGTCCCAGTCTCTGATCTCACTGACCTCAGCAGCAGCAGCAGCAGCAGCACAGTGAGACACCGAGCTCCCACCTCCCCCAGCTTTAACTCTGCTCAATCACACAATCACAGAATTTTTACAGTGCACACGGAAGCCGTTCCGCCCATCCTGTCTGGACCAGCTCTCCGAATGAGTAATTCACTGAGTGTCATTCTCCTGCCTTCTCCCTGTCACCCTGCACATTGTTCCTTTTCAAATAACAGTCTCATTCCCTTTGGAATGTTTCAATTGAAGCTGCCTCCACCACACTCTCAGGCAGTGCATTCCACACCTTAACCACTCGCTGGCTGAGAATGTTTTTCCTCATCTCACTTTTGATTCTCTCACTAATTACTTTAAAACTGTGCCCTCTCCTTCTCAATACTTTCATGAGTGGGAACATTTTTTCCCTATTTCCTCTGGCCAGACACCTCCTGATTTTGAATTCCTCAAAAAAATTTCCTCTCAGCCTTCACTTCTCCAAGGAAGACAGTCCAAACTTCTCCAAAGTTTGTTCATAACTGACATTCCTCATCCCTGAACCTTCTATGGGAATTTTTTTACCCCATCTCCAAAATATTCACATCCTTCATGAATTATTCCCCTTATCTATTCCCGTAGTCCCATTTGCTTGCATTTCGCTAATTTCCCCCATACCGTTCCTGTCCATGTACCTGTTCAAATGCCTTTTAAATGTTGTTATCATACTCACCTCTACGACTTCCTCTGGCAGCTCATTCAATACACGCACCACCCTCTATGTGAACGAGATGCACCTCAGGTCCCTTTTGAATCTTTCCCCTCTTGCTTTAAACCTCTGCTGTTTAGTTTTGGACCCTTACTCTGGGGAATAAACCTGAGCTAGTCATCTTATCTATGCCCATTATGATTTTATTAACCTCAAAATGTCACCCAGCAGTCTCTGACCTTCCAAGGGAAATAGCCCAGGCCTAACCAGCCTCTCCTTATAACTCAAACCCTCCAGTCTCGGTGACATCCTTGTCATCCTTTTTACTCCCTTTCCAATTTAATGACATCCTTCCAATAGCAGGGTGACTGGGAATGGGCCTGATCAATACCTTGGAGAATCGTAACAACTCCCACACGTAATGCTCTGACCGATAGAAGCAATTGTACCAAATGCTTTCTTCACCACCCTGTCGACATGTGACACCAGTTTCAATCCTCTATGTGCCTCCACCCCTTGGTCTCCCTGTTTGACAACACTCCCCATGGCCCCACAATTAACTGTGTTAGCCCTGGCCTGGTTTTTGTACCAAAATGCAACACCTCGCTATTATCTCAATGTGTAATGTAAATGTACTCTCAAATAGCCTTCTTCTCTGTCCATGAAACTACCAATGTTAGTGTCATCTGCAAACTCACAAACCATGCCCCTATATTCTCATTCAATTTGTTTCTATAAATGATGAACAATGATGAACCCAGAACCAATCCTTTTGCCACACCGCTGGTCACAGGCTTCCAGTCTGAAAACCATTATCTACCACCACTCTCTGTCTCCAACCATTAAGCCAACTTTGTATCAGTTAGCTTCCCTGGATCCAACTTGATCTAACTTACTAATCAATTGACCATGCAGCACCTTGTCAAAGGTCTTGCTAAAGTCCATGTAGACAATGTCTACCTCTGCCCTCAGCTATCTTCTTGGTCATGTCTTCAAAAAACTCAATCAAATTTGTGAGACATGTTTTCCCACTGACAAAGCTTTGTGGATTATTCTTAATCAATCCTTGTCTTTCCAAATGCATTTAGATCCTTTCTGTCAAAATCCCCTCCAACAACTTACCACTATCAGACTCACCGGTCTATAATTCCCAGGGTATTCCTTGCAGACCTTCCGAAATATCAGCACAAAATTAGCCATGCTCCAGTCTTCCAGCACATCACCTGTGGCTGTTGATGATACAAACATCTCACCAAGGGGTGTCAAAGTCTCTTCCCAAGCTTCCCACAAAGTACTGGGATGGAGCTGATCAGCTCCTGGGGATTTATCTACCTTTATGAGTTTAAAGTACAGATTACTGCACCTCTTCTCCTGTAATATGGACTCTTCTTAAGACATCAACATTTATTTCCCAAATTTCCTTCACTTCGATGTCCTTCTCAACCATAAATACTGCGGCAAAATATTAGATTGGTAACTCATTCATATTTTGTTTTAAAATAAAATATGAAAATTCTAAGAGTGAGACATTTGGAGGTGATCCATAGGATATGATCCATGGTCATGACTTTACTCTAGATTGTTCTTTGTCCTTTTCCACTGTCTCCCTAAACCTTGTAATACAATTCCCTAAATGTCCTCCCACTGACACTTGATCTACATGGGCCTCCTCATTCCCAAGATCCAGGTCTGGCAGAGCTTCCTTTCTGATTGGAATGGGAACACACGGCTGGAGAAAATTCACCCGAGCACACTCTCACAACTCTGGCCCCTCTCTGCCCTTCACACTGCTCCAATTTCATTCTATATTCTGATAATTAAAGTTGCCCAAATGTGTGCTGTGAATTTCTTGCAGATTTGTTCCTCTACATCCTTCCCTCTAGTTGGTGACCGACAGACTGCACTGAACAACCTGATTGCACCTTTTTTGTTCCTTATCTCAAACCAAATCTATTCTGCCCTTGACCCCTCTGGGACATCCTCTTTCTCCAGCTCTGCACCGATCTTAACCAATCCCACACCTCCCATCTTCCTCCCCTTTTCCTACCTTTAGTGAACACCTTGTATCCAGGAATATTTAACACCCAGTCCTGTCCTCATTTGAGCCTCATATGTAAGAGCAACAACACCAGATTTCCACTTGGTAATGTGCGTCTGTAACTCCCTAATCTTACTCCCCATACTCCACGCAGGCCCATACATGCACACAGTCAGTTGGATTTAGAAATTATTACTCTCTCCCTGGCTGTGACCCGGCCAAGAAAGTTACTATTCCTTACTTAAGAGTATCTATCTCGTCCATGATTCTGTTTTCCTTGGTGTTCCTCCCTGATATTTCCTCCTGGTTCCCACAGCCCCCCCCTTCCATGTTCATTTAAACCCTCTCCAACAGCACCAGCAAATCACCCTATAAGGAGCTCAGTTCCTGCTCTGTTCAGGAGCAACCCATCTGGTCTATAGAGGTCACATCTCCCACAAAGTCATTCCCAATGTCCCAAGAATCTCAAACGCTCCCTCCTGGACCACCTTTCCAGCCTCATACACCCTGCCTTATCCTTCTGTTCCTATCCTCACTTGCGTTGGTCACTGGGAGTCGTCCAGAGATTCACAATTTTGTTGCTAATTGCCTCCAGAGCTCCCTAAATTCTGACTGCAGGACCACATCCCTTTTCTCCCTCTATCACTGGGACCTCAACTGCTGCCTGTTCCCCCTCTCCCCTCAGGGTGGGAGACACCATACCATCCTGGAATCCCATCTGCAGCTGCAGAAACACCTATCGATTGCCCTCACTCTCGAATCTCCTCTCACTATCGCTCTTCCAGTCTTCCTTGTGCCCTCCCTGTACAGCTGAGTCCCCGTGGTGCCATGGACTTGGCTCTGGCTACACTCCCCAGATGAACCATCATTCTCATCAGGATTCCAAACTGAATCCTGATTGGAGAGTGGGATGCACTCAGGGGATTCCTGTACGAGCTGCCTGGTCTTTTTGGACTGTCTGCTGCTCCCCCAGCAGAGTAGGGGAGTGACCACATCTAGAAACGTGCTCTCCACGGAGCTCTCAGCCTCACGGACGCTCCACACTGACACCTGCTGCTGGTCAAGCTCTGAAACCCAGAGCTCTAACTGCTGTCACTGACCACATTTTCTGAACTCATGGTATTCCAGGAGATGGGAAGCATTCTGAAGTTCCCACATGGAACAGGGTACACACTCTTACCACTCCCTGGTTATCCCTTGATAACGTTCTGATGACAAACAGCTCCAGCTGGGCTCAAATCCAGGCCTTTCAGTGTTCCAGGGTTTTGCAGAGTCTGTTCAAAAGACAATATGATAACAGAGCAGAATTAGGCCATTCGCCCCATCATCTCTGCTGTGCCGTTTGGTCATGGCAGATGTGTTTCTCACGACCATTCTCCTGCCTTCTTCCCATTATGTTTGATCGCCTTCCCAATCAGGAACCTATCAATGTCCGTCCGAAACACACTCAATGCCTTCACCTCCACAGTATGAGTTCCACAGATTAACCACCCTCTGGCAGAAGAAATTCCTCCGCATCTCAGTCCTAATGGATTATCCCTAAATTCTGTGGCTGTGCCCTCTGGTCCATGTTTCTCTTACTGGTGGAAACATCTCATCCCTGCCCACTCAACCAGGCCTCTCAGTATTCTGGAAGTTTCAATGTGATCTCTGCATGTCCTTAAGAACTCTATCAAATACACATTCAGAGTCTTCAATCTCTCCTCAACAGACCAGGCTGTCACCCCCAGGGTCATTCTCATAAACCTCCTCTGGATCTCCCCCAATACAAGCACATCCCTCCTTAGATACAGGTCCCAAAACTGTTCACAATAATCCAAATGCAGTCTGGCCAGAGTCTCATACAGCCTCAGCAGTACACACCTGCTCTTGTATTCTAACTCAGTTGAAATGAATGCTAACATTGCATTTGTCTTCCTAATTGCCAACTGAACCTACATATTAACCTTAAGTGAAATCTGAAAGAGGACTCCTAAGTCCCTTTATGTTTCAGAATTCCAAATTTCCCCATTTAGAAAACAGTTTGAGTCTCTACTCTTCCAACCCAAGGGCATAACCTCATACTTTCCAACTTTGTATTCCATCTGTCACTTCTTTGCCCATTTTCTGAGCCTTTCCAGTCCTTCTGCAGCCTCCCTGCTTCCTCAACTCTGCCTGTCCCTCCCCTCATCTTTGTGTCATCTGCAAATTTAGGAACAATGCCCTCAGTCCCTTTTCCCAGATCGTTAATATATAAGTAATTGTTACATGAATAGCTGAGGTCCCAACACTGCCCCCTGCTGAACTGCATGAGGCACCAGCTGCCATCCTGCAAAAGACCCATTTATTTTCACTCTCTATCCTTGTCAGTACTGGGCCCCAAACCCCATGGCCTCTTATGTTATTTAGCAGCCTCCTGTGTGGCAACTTGTCAAAGGCCTTCTGGAAACCCAAACAGATCATGTCCATTGGCTCTCCTTTGTCTAACTTGCTCATTGATATTATTGCATATAATTCCCAGCTTCTCCCTCTCGAACTGCAGGGTGAATTGTATCACATTATGGTCACTGCCTCCTCAGGGTTCACTCACCTTCAGCTCCCCAATCAAGGCTGCCTCATTACACATCACTGAATCCAGAATTACCTGTTTCCCAGTGGCTCGATCACAAGCTTTTCCAAAAAAAGTATCTCGCAGACATTCCATAAATTCCTTTCCTTGAGATCCATTCCCAACCTGAATTTTCCAGTCCACCTGCATATTGCAGTCCCCATGATTATTGTAATAATCCCTTTCTTAATGCGTTTTCTATCTCCTGATTTATTTTCTGCCCCACATCCCGACTACTGAGAGGAGACTTGTACATAATTCCCATCAAGCCCTTTGCTATTTTGTGGGTCCTTAAGTTGACTCACACAGATTCTATGCTTTCCAACTCCATATTTCCTCTTGCTGTCGATGTAATTTCAGTTCTTCCTGACAGGGTAAACCTGCTCCTCCCATACACACCCCCACCACCCTCACACCTCTACCCATCATTAGAAACATAGAAACATAGAAAATGGCTGCAGGAATCGGCCACTCAGCCCTTTGAGTCTGCACCACCGTTCAATATGATCATGGCTGATTACGCGATCCATTATCCCATTCCCACTCCATCCCCATATCCCTTGATTCCACAGGTTCACAACATCGGAATAACTTAACCCTTAATCTTTGACTGTGACCCCAAGTTTTGGATTTTCCTAATATAAAGAACATTCTTCCAGCATCAAGCCTGTCAAATCCCATCAGGATTTTATATGTTTCTGTGAGATTCCTCTCATTCTTCTAAATCCCAGTGAGTACAAGCCCAGTTGATCCAGTCTTTCCTCATATGTCAGTCCTGCCCTCCCGGGAATCAGTCTGGAGAACCTTCGCTGGACTCTCTCAATAGCAAGAATGTCCTTCCTCAGACTAGGAGACCAAATCTGCACACAATACTCAAGCTGAGGCCTTAATTCTGCAAGACATCCTGACTCCAATACACAAATCCTCTCACTGTGAAGGCCAGCATGCCATTAGCTTTCCTCACTGCCTGCTGCACCTGCATGCCCCCTTTCAGTTACTGTTCCACCATGACACCCAACTCTCATTGCACCTCACCTTCCTAAACTTTCATCATTCACTAATAATCTGACTTCCTGTTTTACTACCAAAGTGGATAATCTCACATTTACCCAAATTATATTGCTTTTGCCAAGTATTTGTCCACTCAGCCAGCCTGTCCAAGTCACTCTGCAGCCTCTTAGCATCCTTCTCACAGCATGCATTGCCACCCAGCTGAGTGTCATCTGCAAATTTGGAGGGATTGCATTCAATTCCTTTGTCCATATCATTTATGTATATTGTGAACAGCTGGGGTCCCAGCACTGAACCCTGCGGTACCCCACTCATCACTGCCTGCCACTTTGAAAGGGACCCATTTATTCCAACTCTCTGCTTTCTATCTGCCAATGAGTTCTCTCTCTATGTCAATACATTACCTCCAATACCATGAGGTTTAATTTTGCTCACTAATCTCTTGTAAGGGATCTTGTCAAAAGCCTTTTGAAAGTCCAGAACACAACATCCACTGGGTCCTGAGGGAGGGTCACTCAATCTGAAATGTTAACTTCGATTGCTGTCCACAGATGCTGCCAGACCTTCTGAACTTTTTCATCAATTTTTGTTGTCCACTGATTCAGCCTTGTCCATTCTCCACTGATCACATCCTCAAAACCTTCCAGAAGATGTGTCAGGCCTGATTTCCCTTTAGTAAATCCATGCTGACTTGGACCAATCCTGTCACTGTTTTCCAAATGCTCGGTTATTGTATCTTTAATAACTGACTCCAGTGTTTTCCTCATGTATAATTCCTCATTTTTCACTCTCCCTCCTTTTATTAAAAAGTGGGGTTACATTGGATAGTGTCCAGTGCATTGGAACTCTGTCAAAGTCGACAGAATGCCAGAAAATGATCAACAATGTGTCCACTATTTCTCCACCCACTTTCTTAAATACTCTGATGACTTGCTGGCCCCTGGGGACTTACAAATTTTGATACCATCAATCTCCCCAAAACCATTTCCTGACTAACAAGGATTACCTTCAGTTCCTCCTTCACACTTGACCCTCTATGCCCTCGCATTTCCTTTCAATAGGATGTGCATCCCTGGATATTTAGTTCCCAGCCCTGATCCCCTTGCAGCCATGTCACTGCACTACAGGCTCATTTACCTTGTTTCATAAACTCGATGCATCGAAGTACAACACCCTCAGTCATGCACTGACTGCCTCCTTCTCATAGTTATCTCCTTTAGAAATCACAGAATCCCTACAGTGTGGAAGCAGGCCATTCAGCCCAGACTGACCCTCCAAATAGCATCCCACCCACCCTACAATTCCCATGGATAATCCTCCTAACCTGCACATCTTTGTGACAATGGGAGGAAACCCAAGGAGACACGGGGAGAATGTGTCAATCCCACACAGACAGTCAGTTGGAATTGAGTCTGTGTCTCCGAAGCTGTGAGACAGCAGTGCTAACCATTGATCCACCATTCCACCCTGCGGTGCCTCAAGTTCGATTCCTGATCCTTTCCATACTTTCGATCCTATTACTTGGTCTGGATACTTTAATAACTTCTCCTGAGCTCCTACCTTCTTTAGTTAGTTTAAACTCCTCGCAAACTTGATTTCCCTTGTTTTATGTGGTACCACTTTGTCTACATTATTCCGAATTTTTCATGTGTTAAGAGACAAAACCTTTAAGCTTGTTCTATATTGTTCTTCCCTGCACTTTTAAGTTTCCTCAGTACAATATGACATTCACAATACTCTGTCCCTTTCCTTTTATTTTCTGGTAACAATCAAGTCTGTCACTAACCAGTATTCCTCCCTTCTCCTTTAACTTTCATTTCCTCATTTTCCATCCAACTGTTCTAGTTACTTTCTCTTTGAATCATATTCAGGCTGATACTTATTCCTGAACAAACATCACTCAAAAATGTTCCTTGGTTCATTGTTGCATGTGGGATCTTGCTGTGTACAATCTGGCTTCCACATTTCCTACATTACAACAGTGACCACATTTCAAACAAGTCCCACACTGTCTGCAAATGTCTTTGGGACAGCATGGATCTTTCTTTTCATTGGATGAACTGGGAGTCTTTCAGATGTGAAAGATGCGGTTCCAATAGTGCACAGTTCTCCTCCTATACTACAGTTACTGCTATATATGTCCCTCTCTTTTGTGAAAACAGACCGGAAGTTTTCACGAGGAACCATTGCTCCATCTCCTACCACTGCACACAAGTTCCCTTCCTGCTCTCGAATGGCCCTCATACATTCCTTCATTCTCTTGTTCTTTCTGTGATTATAAAACATCACTGGGATTTCCCTGACTTCATTTGGACACATTTCATCCTGTCAGCTCTTTGCTTTCCTCAGGTCCTGGTAAATTACACCCTTGCATTTTGTCTTTCAGCCCACTTTTACCCAATCCCTGCCCAGTTTAGTAAAATGGTTTTGTTCCCAAATGAAAACTTTCACACTTGCTCCATTGTTCTCCATTTCCATCCTTCCTCTCAATCTCACTGAGTTCTGATCACTGTCACTGAAGTGCTCCCCCATTGATAGCCCTTCCAGCTGCCCACATTCATTCCCTAAAGAATGATCCAAAACTGCCCCTTCTTTTTCACCATCACCCTCTCAGGGGCAATTAGGGATGGGCAATAAATGCTGGCCCTGCCAGTGACACTCACTACCCAAGAAGCAATTTTAAAAGGCCCTGTCTTTTTATGGAGTTTGTTAGGTATTGAATACAAATGTTCAAATGGATTGTTTTGCCAGTGAATGTTCAGAGTTGAAATCCCTTTGAATGGCAGGGATTAAAATTGTTTCTCTTGTCTTTCAGGCCGTGAAAACTCTCAGCCCAAGCTGACCCTGCTGCCCCCCTCCCCGGAGCAGGTCAATGCCAAGGGCACTGCTACCCTGGTGTGCCTTGCCAATCACTTCTATCCCGATGAGCTGGAGGTGCAGTGGAAGAAGGACGGTGCAGTCATTTCGGACGGGGTTCAGACCAGCAACTACCTGCGAGCTTCGGACAGCACCTACAGTGTCAGCAGCCTGCTGACCCTCTCTGGGTCTGACTGGGAGTCCAACGCTCGCTTCTCCTGTGCCCTCACCCATGTGACCCTCCCCTCTCCCCTCAGCAAGAGCATCAGGAGATCAGAATGTGTGTAGAGTGTTCAAGACAGTCCACAGAGGAGACACAACTTTAAATAGAACAGGGCTGAGCTGGCAGGACAAAGGTCATGGTCAGCACTGAATTTCAACTCTCTTCCTTCTTGGGATTGGCTCGGTGACATTTCTGAGGTTCAAGGGTTAAGGCAGGTCATTGGGATCATCAAAAGGAAGCTTTACTGTGTATCAAACCCTGTGCTGACCCTGTCCTGGGAGCGTTTTATGGGGACAGTGATGACTTGTGATGCCAAGTAAAACCTCTCGAAGATGCTGAAAACTGTCAGCTGTACAAAACAATGTGAACCTCTGAAATCTCTGCTTCAGTAAACCAGATCTCCTTCCTGCTCAGCCGTCAGTTCGAATTTAAGCTTCTGTCACTACTTAAAGGGACAGGATTCTCAGGTTATTGAGAAAATCTCCACAAGTGTTTTCCTCAAGCTCCATTGTGGCTGTGAATTTGAGCAGCTTCCTCTGTCTGGGCTGTTAATTGGAGTCTTTTTTCTGTCAATGTAAATCTGGAAAAAGGAATAAAGATCAAGAAGATTCAGTCTCTGTCTCGTGTGTGCTTTGGAAATGGCCAGAGCTAATGGGAACCCTGCATTGATGAATATGATCAGCAGCATCTTGTTACTCAGAATAACAATTTCACAGGTTTTGGGAAATAAATATTCCTTAAATTCGACTTGGGTTTTCTTTACTCTCAAAGTGCGATGGAATGGTCCCGTGTGTCCCTGGAGTCAGATTAAGCATGTTAAATCTGGGGAATCTGGGAGTCACGGCTGGGGAGGGCAGTCAATGATAAACTGGTTCCACCTTCTGCTGTCATATTCTGTAACCCCTGGGTCATCTCAGTGAGAGTCATCCAGGGCTCAGGGTGGATTCCAGAGCAGATCATTGACCTGACTGTTGTGTTCCTTAGTCCACATGTGACTCCAATAATCTCATTCTCGGGCTTTAGTATCAGTGGGAATCAATGGGGCTGAAATCTTATCCAAACAGACCCTCACGCAGCGGGGAGGCTGCTGGTGGCTCAAAAAATCCTTGGCTTCAGTCCCAGATTCCACTGTGGCTCTTTCATTCAAACACAGCATTAGCACACTGACACCACATTCAGAGGGCAATCCTGAGATGGGGCAAGTTTGGTTCTTGATTCCAGTGTGAGGAAATGGGGGTTGGGTGTGAAATGTCTACTCTGAAGCTGGTGGAGGTACTTTATAATGAAGAATAGAAACTAATGTCAGAATAAAGTCAGGTGTTGATGTGAGTGAGGAATATCTCAGTGATCTGTCTCCAGAATCCACACACTACACACATCCTTCTGTCAGACCCTGACGGCAGAGAAACTGCTCCTTGACACCCTATATTTCTCTATCTTTCCCAGAAAAGGTGAAGTATTCTCTGCCTCAGTGATTCCCTGGGACAGGACATTTTAAAAAGGGCTGTGGGAAGGGAAATATTGCCTCTCAATGACAAAGCCAATGGAAGGATGTGGAACTGGCTCTGTGAAATGTTCGGACACAGAGGATGACACCAGAAGCAATTCAATGTTGTCGCTCTCTCCTTTGCAATTGCTAAACTGGTAACAATTACTTTTTGCTCACAATTTGCTCTTTCGACTTTGATCCACTTGCCTTTCTTACTTTGCTTTTTTTGACTTCAGTCTGTGGGTAGTTCCATCAAAACCCAATCTCCTCACACTCATCCTGGCCCCTGAAGAGATTAGAGACAAACTGCAAATGCTGGAATCCAAGGTTGACAAGCAGGAGGCTGGGAAAACACAGCAAGACTGGCAGCATCAGGAGGTGGAGAAATCGACATTTTGGGTGTAAACCTTCTTCAGGAAGTGGGGTGGATGGGAGCTGCAGATAAAGGAGTGGCCGGAGTAGGGTGGTTAGGTGGGGATAGGTGGAGACAGGTCGAGGTTAGGACATGGTTGGTCGAAGGGAGGGATAATTCTGGATTCATCTCTCCCATCGACCAATCAGGTCACACTCTCTATCTTTCTCAACCTATCCCCACCTCACCACCTCGCTCCCACCCACCCCTTGAAATGCAACTCCCCTCACACCTATCCCCCCTTCCTGAAGAAGGGTTACACCTGAAACGTCGACCCCTGAAGAGATTAGACGAGGTTACTTCGTTGAATCAAATCATCGAGCCCATCAATCCTGAGAACAGATTCCAACATTGAAGTCCCATTTTCTGGTTGCACATGTAAAGTCTCTTTCAGGCTGAAAGAAGGAAGCTCTCGACTGAGAACTGAGTGAGCTTAACCCAGATCCTGAATAACAGCACTTCAGAATGGAGTGATATAAATCAGAAGCAATATAAATACAGGGCAGCTTGTATACTGCAGCTCGCACTGAGTGCAGCCAGCACAGAGGGGAATGCTGGGAGGTTTGGTCAGTGTGGGAGTTTGGTGAATTCAGGGAAGGAGTCCACCATTGTTTTTCCAAAGTGATTTGGGACTGTCACTTCAGCTGCTGGGGAGCCTGCATGTGCACTTGGTTTGAATGAAACAAAATGGTAAACAAGAAAATAGGACTCTGGAAATTATTTCGTATGAGGGATTGTGTAAATAGACTGCTTCAGGACATGTCCATTAGGGAAGGTTAATAAATGCAAAGTACTGAAACTTCAAAACAGAGACTGAAGACAATTACTGGACCAATGAAGGAATGGATATTTTTCAGTTGTAAGTAAGATCAACATTTCTTTATTGCATTGAAATGATTCAGGGTAAATACATCTGCAGTGAATGTAAAAAACTACAGGAACTCCCGCTCAGGGAGTTTGGAATGAAGGCTGAATTGAAAAAGCAGTGATATATCAGGGAGTGCCGGAGATACCTGGAGACTTAGTTCCAGAAGGAAGTTATAGGCCTCAGGACTGCACAGTTCAATTCCATGTGTAGTAAAGGGCAGGAGGGTACGACATACGAGGGAGGCAGCTAGGGAGTTGGAGAATACAGTGGGACAGGAAAACCCCTCACTCTTCCAAACTCCTGTGAGAACAAGGCCAGCCTTTTCAATCCTTCCTCATCACACAGCCCACTCATTCCAGGGATCAATCGGGTAAAACTCCTCTGAAACACCTCTAATGCATTTATATTCTTCCTTCAATAAGGAGACCAAAACTACACACAATACGGTATTTGAGATGTGATCACATCAATGTCCAGGAATAACTGAGACATCACAGTCTCACTTTCTGGTCCCGAATCACACCTACTCTTAATTTTCCCAGCGTTTTTACTGTCCATCTTTAATTGTCCTGGACAAGATGGTGCTGAGCTGCCTTCTTCAACCGCTGCAATCTGTGTGCTGGAGGTAGACTCATAATGTCCTTAGGAAGGGAATTCCAGGATTCTGACCCAGTGACGATATTTCCAAGTCAAACTGGTGAATGGCTTGGAGAGGAACTTGCTGGGGTGATGCTGCCCTTGTCCTTCTTGATTCAAGTAATCATGGGTTTAGAAGGTGTTGTCTCAGGACCTTTGGTGAATTTCTGCAATGCATCTTGTAGATAGTACACACAAATATTACCGAATGTTGGTGTGGAGGGAATGGATATGTGTGGAAGTGGTGCCAATCAAGTGGGCTAAAATTTGATAAACAAAATTTAAATAAAATAATATAAGACAACCTAAAATGAAATAAAATAAACAGTTGCTGCTTTTTTGATAGTGGGCGGCACGGTGGCACAGTGGTTAGCACTGCTGCCTCGCAGCGCCAGAGACCCGGGTTCAATTCCCGACTCAGGCGACTGACTGTGTGGAGTTTGCACGTTCTCCCCGTGTCTGCGTGGGTTTCCTCCGGGTCCTCCGGTTTCCTCCCACAGTCCAAAGATGTGCAGGTCAGGTGAATTGGCCATGCTAAATTGCCCGTAGTGTTAGGTGTAGGGGTAAATGTAGGGGTATGGGTGGGTTGCGCTTCGGCGGGTCAGTGTGACTTGTTGGGCCGAAGGGCCTGTTTCCATACTGTAAAGTAATCTAATCTAAAATCTAATCACTGAACCCCAAATATTAACTCCTCCCTTTTACATGATAATGAGGAAAGAACTCTTGTTGGTGCAGTTTTTTTAAAATCATCTCAGAATATTCAAAGCTGTGAGCACAGAGCAGTCACGTTCACGTACAAGATGGTGAGGTCCCACAGACAGGAAACGAATGACGAGACATATCTGTTTTGTCGGCACTCGTTGAATAGTGAGCAGGATACCCGAGGGAATCTCTTCAGAATGGGATCTTGTTGAACCCTCTGAGGTGGGGGTGGGGGTGGTCGGGGTGTGGTGGTGGTGGGGTGTCAAATGGTGGAACCAGAGACTGTGCAACTTTCAACAGTGCCCCGCAGTCTCAGCCTGGATTCTGTGCTCTCATTTCTGAGGTGACTTTCAATCCGATGACCATTTTGACGATGAGGCAGGAGCATTGCCCATGGAGCCACGGTCAGTAACAATGTAAACTGTGTGGCTCTGAAAGCCTGAGTCTGCATCTCAGCTCATTCATCAAATCTGTTTCTGCCCCTCTGCAGGCTGACCAGGCTGCCGGTGCCTTTCCAACACTCCCATATTTCCTTGTCTCACAGCTCATTCTCCTGAGGGATAGTTGTGCTTGGAGTCGGCGGCACGGTGTCACAGTAGTTAGCACTGCTGCCTCACAGCGCCAGAGACCCGGGTTCAATTCCCGCCTCAGGCGACTGACTGTGTGGAGGTTGCACATTCTCTGCGTGGGTTTCCTCCCGCAGTCCAAAGATGTGCAGGTCAGGTGAATTGGCCGTGCTAAAATTGTCTGTAGTGTTCGGTAAGGGGTAAATGTAGGGGTATGGGTGGTTTGCGCTTCGGCGGGTCGGTGTGGACTTGTTGGGCCTGTTTCCACACTGTAAAGTAATCTAATCTTCTAGGAAAAAAAGTGTGGGGCTGGGAAAGCACAGCAGGTCAGGCAGTTGTGCTCAGGCCGAGGACATGAACCTTGTCCCTCTGTCAGATACACTTCTAGAAACTCATGGGTCACCACCGCCCTCTGCAGGACAGAGGGGAAGGGCAGCAAGGATGGAGATGGGGACGCGAAGCCTCAAGTGCTGTTCTCTGCAGTTTGTGGGCACGCTTTGACAGCTGTTTGTTAGATCTTTGAGTATAATTCATTTTTTGCTGATCCCAGTGATAATCCAAAGGACACTCCACCTTTCAGTCTGACAAACCAGGGTCACCCATGTCATGGCTCTGTTTCTGGCCGAGGCTCCAGTCTTTCAAAGAGATGAATTCAAGCCTCACCAGTTTGATCATTTGAATTGTATGCCATTTATTTTGATTTCTCCTGGGATGGGGTGGGCGTTGACGTGTCGGTTATTTGTTGCCCTTCCCGAATTGTCCTGGAGATGGCGGTGGTGAGCCATGTAATATCTGGGATGCAACTGACAGGTCATTCCCACTGGAATCGACTGGAATGAATGTGGGTTTATTCATGGCTAATGGAAAGAGTCATTACCCATAATCTTCAGCTGCTGTGCATACTCTATAGTTACTAGAAGGCAGTTGTTTCTCTCTGCCCGAACAATACAAAGTCAGAAATCACACAAAAGCAGGTTCTAGCCAACAGGTTCATTTTAAATCACAAGCTTCCGAAACGCTGCTCCTTCATCAGATGTACCCCAGTCCACCATCGGCATCCCCACATTACTGAACACTTCAAATAAACTGGGGCTTTGAGAGGATCTAACCGGCTCCATCTGGAGAATCGTGGGGAGAGAGAGAGAAAAAGAGAGAACAGCTTTCGGACCAGGATACTTATCGCATCGCAATGAAAATGCCCTGCATGCTATGATATATCCAAACGGAGTACTTTGGTGTGATTTTTGATTGTCTGCAGATTGTGCTTTTTTTCATTCTATGATACACGTGGACTATGTCAGTATTGGGTATCACAAAGCATGTTTGGTATCACAAAGTATGTTTCCTCCATTGAACACTTTCCAACACACTCTCTCCATCTTGCTTTAAGCCTTATTGACTCTTGGACATTCCCCCTACACTCTCACTCCGTCCCGGTCCCAGAGGAATTGATGGCCTGAGTTCATGACCCCGCACTGTGTGAAGGTTGGTGTGAAGTGAGGCCAGTGTGTTGGAGCTTGGGCCCCTGCCTCAGGCCCAGGTGCAGGGGCCTGTTCAACAATCTGCACATTGTCCTTTTTCTCTTTCTGAATGAACTGGATCAAGTTGCAGTACCGAGCTGGCAACAAGGTGTCTTGTCTAAAATGTTCCCAGCATTAAATACAGAACTGGCTTAGTCACAGGAGACAGAGGGCAGTGATGGAAGGATAGTTTTCAGAATAGAGGGTGGAGACTCATGATGTTCCACAGGGTTCAGAGGTGTTCTACATAAATGAATTGGAGGAGGGCATAGCTGGTCTAATTAGTAAGTTTACGGTTAACACAAAGATTGGTAGAGTTGTGGAAAATGAGAAGGTTTGTCACAGGATACCGCAGGATATAGATCAGTTGGCTGCTTGGATAGAAAAATGGCAGATGGAGCTTAATCCAGACAAATGTGAGGTGATGCATTTTGAAAGGTGATGTACAGGTGGGAATTATACCACGAATGGCAGAATCCTCTGGAGTATTGATATGCAGAGAGATCTGGGTGTGCACGCTCACGGATCACTGAAGGTGGCAGCACAGGAAGGTAAAGCAGTAAAAAAGGCTTATGGCCTGCTTGCCTTCATTGGAAGGGACACTGAGAAGAAGGATTGACAAGTTATTCTGTAGCTTTATCAAACAATAGTTAGGCCACACTTGGAATATTGCATGCAGTTCCAGTCAGCACACTACCAGAAGGATGTGGATGTTTTGAAGATGGTGCAGAAAATGTTTACCAGGATATTGTCTGGTATGGGGGATTGTGGTTTTGAAGAAAGGTTGGAGAGACTGGCTTTGTTTTCATTGGAATACGGGAAAATGAGGTGTGTCCTGATAGAAGATTACAGAGTTGTGAACAGCATAGGTAGTGTGGAAAATATGAGGATTTTTTTCAGGGTGTATGCGTTACTTACTCAGGGACAGAGGTTCAAGGTGCGGGGGAATTTAAAAGAGATGTGTGAGGTAAGTATTTTACACAAAGGGAATTGAGTATCTGGAACACACTGCCAGAGGAGGGGGTGTAAGCAGACACAATAGAATTATTCAATAAATAAATAATGCATGAATAGGAAGGGAATAGAGGGCTATGAATCCTGTAGGTGAAGACAGTTTCTGTGAGGAAGGCCAAAATGTGTCAGCACAGGCTTGGAGGGCCGAAGGGCCTGTTCCTGTGCTGTATTGTTCCTTGTTCTTTGGTCCCTGCTATTGAATTGGATTCTCGGGAGCCAGCTCCGTATGAAGAGCCTGTTCTCATTCTTTTGGAGTTCATGGGGCAGCTGCTGCTTCCTTGCTGCGTCACTGATCAAACCAACAATGTGGAAAGCCTCTTGATATTTTAAATACACTGTCTGCAGGAAAATGTTTGGCCGAGGTTTTAAAGTTGTTTAATAAGATAATGACGTCAATACACCAGTGTTGTTTACGGCTCGGAACGTTTACCATCATGATCCAAGATTTAAATGCACCATCTCTCACTCGTGATAATACAGTTTTCAATGTTTCTCTCCCCTTACGTGTTATGAAGAGGTTTGAAAACGTGGTTTTGATGAGGACAGTGCATCTTCAACACCGTGTGACGGAGTGGGTGTCTGTTTGAATTCTCACTTGTGATAATACAATTTTAAATGTGTCAGTGTTACTTTCCCCACTCTCTGGGGGATGTCGCTGCCACTATCCCGACTCCACCCTTCACTCTCGGGGTGATACCATTTTTAGCATCCTTTCTGTCTGAGAATGTCATTGTTCATGTCCCTCCCTCTCTCAGGGACTGGGTGGGTGTTTCACATGCACCTGGTTTGTTAGATCCATTCTTGTGAAATGGGTAATCCCTGTTTTACTCTGGTAACAGTGAGTTAAAGCCCGGCACAGTTCACCCTTCATCTCCATCATATCTCAGGGCCTAAGGTTGGTCAGTACTGTCTGGCACCAGATCAATCCCACCACTTTCCACAGTTTTCCCTCTTTCCTATCTTTACTGGACACCTTGTATCCAGGAATCCCCAATCCCGGATCTCTGTTAGCGCCACAAGATCAGATTTCCACTTGACAATCTGCATCTGTAACCCCCCCAATACTGTATTATTAACCCATTTCAGTCTGTATCCCATCAATCAGGATCCCTAATAGCAAAGGCTGTATTTAAATAATCTCAGTGACTGTGGAGACCTGGTGAGGTTGGAAACAATCAGCAGGATCAGTCACACCATTTGCATTCTGCACAGGGCTCGGGATTCCAGGGGGCCCATTGTGCTCGGATCTGGGACTGAGGAGCAAGAGCGAGGCCTGCAATCTCTGGTCTCTGTCCCTGATTTGTGGGTCCTCTCTGACGGAGACCAATGTGAAAGCCATAGTCAACATCGCCACCTACTGACTTTGAGAAGAAAGAACATGCAGTGCTTGTGGGAATAACCTGAATGTGATCAGAGGACAAGATCAAAAATCATACGACACCAGGTTATTGTCCAACAGGTTTATTAGAAAATACAATCTTTCGAAGCCTTGCCCCTTCTTTCAGGTGCTCAGAGGAGCAAACAAGGTGAATTTAATCAACAGAGAAAACAAACTCTGCTGTTCATTTCCTTCTCGGTTGACTCTGTTCTCCTCAATGACATGAACAAGAGAAAAGGCAAGAATAAAGAATATAAGGACACCACACCAGTGACCTCCGAGTATGTGAAAAATATTTGGTGAGAATATCTTCCTGCTTTTTCAATGTTTGGTATCAATTCAAAGCAGAAAGAGTCTTTCTCTCACCTTCCCTCCTTGAAACGTTTACTCCAGTGATGGAGAGGGATAAGTGTGCACTACAGGGCAAGAGTTATAGCTGGGTGCAAGGAAATTATGATGCGGTGAGGCATGACTTAGGATGTGTGGCTTGGAAAAGTAAGCTGCAAGGCAAGGGCGTAATTGATATGTGGAGCTTGTTCAAGGAGCAACTATTGAGTGTCCTTGATAAGTATGTACCCGTCAGGCAGGGAGGAAAGGGTCGTGTGAGGGAGCTGTGGTTTAATAAGGAATTGGAATCCTTTGTTAAATGGAAGAGGGCGGCCTATGTAAAGATGAGGCGTGAAGGTTCAATTGGGGCGATTGAGAGTTATAAGGTAGCCAGGAATGACCTGAAGAGAGAGTTAAGAGCAGCAAGGATGGGACATGAAAGGTCCTTAGTTGGTAGGATTAGGGAAAACCCTAAGGCTTTTTATAGGTATGTCAGGAATAAAAGAATGACTAGTGTAGGAATAGGTCCGGTCAAGGATAGTAGTGGGAAGTTGCGTGTGGAGGCTGAAGAGATTGGGGAGACACTGAATGAATACTTTTCGTCAGTATTCAATCAGGAACAGGACATTATTGTCAATGTGAATACTGAGTCACAATTAAGTAGAATGGATGGCTTTGAGGTATGTAGAGAAGAGGTGTTGGAAATTCTGAAAAGGGTGAAAAATAGATAAGTCCCCTGGGCCTGATGGCATTTATCCTAGGATTCTCTGGGAAGCAAGGGAGGAGATTGCAGAGTCATTGGCCTTGATTTTTATGTCCTCGTTGTCTACAGGAGTAGTGCCAGAAGATAGGAGGCTAGCAAATGTGGTTCCCTTGTTTCCCTTGTTCAAGAAGGGGAGTAGGGATAACCCTAGTAAATATAGGCCGGTGAGTCTCACTTCTGTTGTGGGCAAAATCTTAGAGAGAATTGTAAGGGATAGGATTTATGAACATCTGGATAGGAATAATGTGATCAAGGATAGTCAGCATGGTTTTGTGAAGGGCAGGTCGTGCCTCACAAACCTTATTGAATTCTTTGAGAAGGTGACGAAGGAGGTGGACGAGGGGAAAGCGGTAGATGTGGTGTATATGGATTTTAGTAAGGCGTTTGATAAGGTTCCCCATGGTAGACTACTGCAAAAAATACGGAGGTATGGCATTGAGGGTGAGTTGGAGGTTTGGATTAGGAGTTGGCTGGCCGGAAGAAGACAGAGGGTAATAGTTGATGGCAAAGGTTCATCTTGGTGTGCCGTCACTAGCGGTGTTCCTTGGATCTGTTTTGGGACCATTGCTGTTTGTCATTTTTATAAATGACCTGGAGGAGGGGTTAGAAGGTTGGGTGAGCAAGTTTGCGGATGATACGAAAGTCGGAGGAGTTGTAGACAGTGAGGAAGGACGTGGCAGGTTACACCGGAATATAGATAAGCTGCAGAACTGGGCAGAAAGGTGGCAAATGGAGTTCAATGTAGCTAAGTGTGAGGTGATTCACTTTGGTGAGAGTAACAAAAAGATGGGGTACTGGGCTAATGGTCGGATACTTGGTAGTGTGGATGAGCAGAGGGATCTTGGTGTCCATGTACACAGATCTTTGAAAGTTGCCACCCAGGTAAATAGTGCGGTGAAGAAGGCATATGGCGTACTGGCTTTTATTGGTAGAGGAATTGAGTTCCGGAGTACTGAGGTCATGTTGCAGTTGTATAAGACTCTGGTGCGGCCGCATCTGGAGTATTGTGTGCAGTTTTGGTCGCCGTACTATAGGAAGGATGTGGAGGCACTGGAATGGGTGCAGAGGTTTACCAGGATGTTGCCTGGTATGGTAGAAAGATCGTACGAGGAAAGGCTGAGGCACTTGGGGTTGTTTTCATTGGAGAAAAGAAGGTTTAGGGGTGACTTGATAGAGGTGTACAAGATGATTAGGGTTTTAGATAGGGTCGACAGTGAGAATCTTTTTCCACGTATGGAGTCAGCTATAACAAGGGGGCATAGCATTAAATTAAGGGGGGGGGGGGTAGGTAAAGGAGAGATGTTAGGGGTAGATTCTTTACTCAGCGAGTCGTGAGTTCATGGAATGCCCTGCCAGTAGCAGTGGTGGACTCTCCCTCATTATGGGCATTTAAGCAGGCTTGGATAGGCATATGGAGGATAGTGGGCTCGTGTAGGTTAGGTGGGCTTGGATCGGCGCAACATCGAGGGCCGAAGGGCCTGTACTGCGCTGTATTCTTCTATGTTCTATGAATTGATCAAACACAGCAACAGGTCATGTGATGGGTTGAGAGGATTGTCTAATGATCGAGGGAGGGGACTGGATCAGGATTCCCTGGAATTTAGAAGGTTGGGAGGAGATTTCACTGAAACATTTTAAATTCTCCAGGGCCCTGACAGGGTAGATTTTGGAAGGATATGCCCCTACCTGGGTTTGGAGATGCCGGGGTTGGACTGGGGTGTACAAATTTACAAACCACACAACACCAGGTTATAGTCCAACAGGTTTAATTGGAAGCACGAGCTTTCGGAGTGCCTCTCCTTCCTCAGGTGAAGGTTGGTGAAGGAGTAGCGCTCCAAAAGCTAGTGCTTCCAATTAAACCTGTTGGACTATAACCTGGTGTTGTGTGATTTTTAACTTTGTACCCCCTACCTGGGGATTCTAAAGCAGAGTCGCAGTCTGGGAATAAGGGATTAGGCATTTAGATCAAAGATGAGGAATGGGTGGCACAGTGACTAGCGCCACTGTCTTACAGCACCAGGGAGCTGGCTTCGATTCCACCCTGAGGTGATTTTCTTTGTGGAGTTTGCTTGTTCTCCCCATGTCTGAGTGGGTTGCCTCCGGGTGCGCTAGTCTCCATTCTCAGTGCAAGAATGTGCAGGTTAGGTGAACTGACCATGGGAAGTGTAGGGTTACAGCAATAGGAGAGGGGTGTGGTTCTGGGTGGAATGCTGCTTGGACTTGATGGCCTTCTTCCACATAGTAGGAATTCTATTCATCCTATCCATGCCCCTCATAATTTTGTAAACATCTATAAGGCCTCCTCTCAGGCTCCGATGCTCCAGAGAAAACAGCCCCAGCCTGCTCAGCCTCTCCCTATAGCGCAAATCCTCCAACCCTGGCAACATCCTTGTAAATCTTTTCTGAACCCTTTCAAGTTTCACATCATCTTTCCGACAGGAGGGAGACTAGAATTGCATGCAATATTTCAACAGCAGCCTAAACAATGTCCTATACAGCTGCAACATGACCTCCCAATTCCAGTACTCAATACTCTGACTAATAAATGAAAGCATACCAAACACCTTCTCTTTCCTTTCTCCCTGCGACTCTACTTTCAAGGAGCTATGAACCTGCACTCCAAGGTCTTTTTGTTCAGCAACATTCCCTAGGGCCTTACCATTAAGTGTATAAGTCCTGCTAAGATTTGCTTTCCCAAAATGCAGCACCTCACATTTATCTGAATTAAACTTCATCTGCCACTTCTCAGCCCGTTGGCCCATCTGATCAAGATCCTGTTGTAATCTGAGGTAACCTTCTTCGTTGTCCACCACACCTCCAATTTTGGTGTCGTCTGCAAACTTACTAACTGTACCTCTTATGCTCATATCCAAATCATTTATATAAATTACGAAAAGTAGTGGACCCAGCACTGATCCTTGTGACACTCCACTGGTCACAGACTTCCACTTTGAAAAGCATACCTTCACCACCACCCTCTGTCTTCTAGCTTTGAGCCAGTTCTGTATCCAAATGGCTAGTTGTCCATGTGAAATCTAACTTTGCTAACCAGTCTCCCATGGGGAACCTTGTTGAATGCCTTACTGAAGTCCATATAGGTCACATCTACCGCTCTGCCCTCATCAATCGTCTTTGTTACTTCTTCAAAAAACTAAATCGTGTTTGTGAGACATGATTTCCCACGCACAAAGCCATGTTGACTATCGCTAATCAGTCCTTGCCTTTCCAACTACATATACCTCCTGTCCCTCAGGATTTCCTCCAACAACTTGCCCACCACCGACGTCAGGCTCACTGGTCTATAGTTCCCTGGTTTATCCTTACCAGCTTTCTTAAAAAGTGGCACCACGTTAGCCAGCCTCCAGTCTTCCAGCACCTCACCTGTGACTATTGATAATACAAATATCTCAGCAAGAGGCCCAGCAATTACGTCCTTAGCTTCCCACAAAGTTCTAGGGTACACCTGATCAGGTCCCGGGGATCTATTCACCTTTATGCGTTTCAAGACATCCAGCACTTCCTCCTCTATAATATGGACATTTCACAAGATGTCACCATTTATTTCCCTACATTCTATACCTTCCATATCCTTTTCCACAGTAAATACTGATGCAAAATAGTTTCTCCCCCGTCTCCTGCAGCTCCACACAAAGGCTGCCTTGCTGATCTTTGAAGGGCCCTATTCTCTCCCTAGTTACCTTTTTGTCCTTGATGTATTTGTAAAATTTCTTTGGATTCTCCTTAGTTCTATTTGCCAAAGCTATCTCATGTCTCTTTTTTACCCTCCTGATTTCCCTCTTAAGTATACTCCTACTGCCTTTATACTCTTCTCATGATTCACTCGATCTATCCTGTCTATACCTGACATATGCTTCCTTCTTTTCCTTAATAAAACACTCAATATCTTTAGTCATCCAGCATTTCCTATACCTACCAGCCTTTCCTTTCACCCTCACAGAAATATGCTTTCTCTGGATTCTTGTTATCTCATTTCTGAAGGCTTCCCATTTTCCAGTCGTTCCTTTACCTGCAAACATCTGTACCCAATCAGCTTTCGAAAGTTCTTGCCTAATACCGTCAAAATTGGCCTTTCTGCAGTTTAGAACTTCATCTTTTAGATCTAGTCTATACTTTTCCATCACTATTTTAAAACTAATAGAATTATGGTTGCTGGCCCAAAATGCTCTCCCATTGACACCTCAGTCACCTGCCCTGCCTTATTTCCCAAGAGTACGTCAAGTTTTTCACCTTCTCTACTGGGTACATCCACATACTGAATCAGAAAGTTTTCTTGTACACACTTAACAACTTCCTCTCCATCTAAACCCTTAACATGATGGCAGTCCCAGTCTCAGTTAAAATCCCCTACCATAACCATCCTATTATTCTTACAGATAGCTGAAATCTCCTTACAAATTTGATTCTCAATTACCCTCTGACTATCAGAGGGTTCACAATACAATCTGAATAAAGTCATAACCCTTTCTTATTTCTCATTTCCACCCAAATAACTTCCCTGGATGTATTTCCAAGAATATCCTCCCTCAGTACAGCTGTAATGCTATCCCTTATCAAATATGCCACTCCCCCTCCTCTCTTGCCTCCCTATCTATCCTTCCTGCAGCATTTGTATCCTGTTAAGGCCTCGTCACAGAATCCTTGTGGAATACCATTCAAAATGTGTTTTTTTTCCCTGTCGTCTGTCACCAGTCTCCTAACCGAGTCAAACATTCATCTTCAATCCCATGGGTTTTAACTTTGGTCAGCAGATTGTTTTGCGGAAAATTATTGCGTATTTCTGAAAGTTGTTAAGACTATACGTCCTATCAACTATTTTAGTTAATGCGTTTGGTTTGTTAGTTAGAAATTACCCATCACAAATCTATGTGGACTATTTCCAATTCTCTATATGCGAAGGGGCGGCACGGTGGCACAGTGGTTAGTGCTGCAGCCTCAAAGTGCCAGAGACCTGGGTTCAATTCCCACCTCAGGTAACTTTCTATGTGGAGTTTGTGCCATAATGTTTAGACTGATTCTAAACATTATGAAAAATGAATTAACAGAATCTTACATGGATTCATGCAGGATTTGAGCAAAGTATGATGTAACTCTGCAAGTACAAATTCACCCCACAAATGTACATGTGTATGTGGGTTTGTGTGTGTGTATGTGGGTGGGTGGGGGGCCTTGTGAGTGTCTGTGAGAGAATGTGCATATAGTGCAATGGTGGTCACCTGCAGTGCGACATGAATCCATGGTCCCGGTTGAGGCCATCCCTACAGATACCGAACTTAGCTATCAGCCTCTGCTTGGCCACTTTTCGCTGCTGCCTGGCCCAAAGTCCGCCTTGGAGGATGGTTTCCCGAAGGTCCAAATTCGAATGCCCCGAACCGCTGAAGTGTTCTCCAACTGGAAGGGCACACTCCTATCTGTTGATTGTTGTGCAGTGCCCATTCATCCAATGCCGTAGCCTCTGCTCGGTTTCACCAGTGTACCATGCCTCAGGGCATCCTTGCCTGCAGCATATGAGATTGACAACGTTGGCTGAGTCACACGAGTACCTGCCATGTACATGGTGGGAGGTGTCCCCACGTGTAATGATGGTATCCATGTTCACACTCTGATACGTCTTGCAGCGTCTACCATGAAAGTATCGTATGGAGTTGTCCTGAAAGCCGGGCAGTTTGCTACGAACAATGATCTGTTTGAGGTTTGGGGATTGTTTAAAGGCGAGCAGGACAACTCCAGCCAACTCCCTGCAATCCTGGCATCATCCTTGTAAACCTTTTCTGAACCTTTTCAAGTTTCAAAACATCCTTCCGATAGGAAGGCGACTAGAATTGCACGCAATATTTCAAAATATCCTGTAAAACCGCAACATGACCTCCCAACTCCTATACTCAATTCTCTGACCAATAAAGGAAATCATACATCCTATCTGCCAATGACTCTACTTTCAAGGAGCTATGAACCTGCACTTCAAGGTTTATTTGTTCAGGAACACTCTCGAGGACTTTACCATTAAGTGTTTAGGTCATGCTCTGACTTGCTTTTCCAAAATGCAGCACCTCGCATTTATCTAAATTAAACTCCATCTGCCACTTCTCAGCCCATTGGCCCATCTGATTAAGATCCCATTGTAATCTGAGGTAAACTTCTTTGCTGTCCAGTACACCTCCAATTTGCTGTCATCTGCAAACTTATTAACTACACCTTCCACATTCACTTCCAAATCATTTGGATAAATGAAGAAAAGCTGATGACCCAGCACTGATCCTTGTGGCAATCCACTGGTCCCAGTCCTCTAGGTCTGAAAAGCAACTCTCCACCACCACCCTCTATCTTCTCCCTTCAAGTCAGTTCTATATCCAAATGTCTAGTCCTCCCTGTATTCCATGAGATCTAAACTTGCTACAAGTCTCCCATGGGCAACCTTGTCGTATGCCTTACTAAAGTCCATATAGATCACATCCACCACTCTGCCCTCACCAATCCTTTTGTTACTTCTTCCTCCACTGATTGTAATTTTCTTGAGTTCCTTTCTGTGTGTAGGTTTGCTCGCTGAGCTGGAAGGTTCATTTTCAGACATTTCATCACCATACTAGGTAACATCATCAGTGAGTCTCTAGATGAAGTACTGGTGTCATGGTCCGCTTTCTATTTTTATGTTTGGGTTTCCTTGGGTTGGTGATGTCATTTCTTGTTCTTTTCTCAGGGGGTGGTAAATGGGATCCAAGTCAATGTCTTTGTTTATAGAGTTCCAGTTGGAATGTCATGCTTCTAAGCATTCCAACTGGACCTCTATCAACAAAGACATTGACTTGGATCCCACTTACCACCCTCTGAGAAAAAAGAACAGGAAATTATGTCACCAACCCAAGGAAACCTAAACACATAAATAGAAAGCAGGCTATGCCACCAGTGTTTCATCCGGAGGCTCACTGATGACGTTACCTAGTATGGCAGAAAACGAATCTTCCAGCTGAGTGAGCAAACCTACATCCAGAACCTCAACCTGAGCTACAAATCTTCTCAAAACTCGCTGTGTTCCTTAGTCCCAGCTTTTCCTGACCTATATCTTACTTGTAGATGCTACAGCAGGATTCACTTGTACAAGATACAGGCAAATGTGACTGCAAGATTTAGCTTTTATACGATTTTCCAATTCACAATTTCTCTCCCATGATTGCTGCTAATGGATTCCTCTCCGGTTTATTGCCCCTTCACCTTAGCTAGCCTAACTCTCATACCCTCATAACTGTCTTAACTAAGTTGCAGACACTAGTCACTTTTCACTCCTCAAACTGAAAGTAGAATTTAATCATATTATGGTCACTACTTCCCAGGGAAGAGTTCATTGATTCATCAGCGCTGCTGGAGGCGGGGCCACTGACGTCATAGCGTACATCACGTGTCTTTACTCACGTGGTCAGAGCCCCGCCCCTCCTGGTCTTGCCCATCAACATGGCGGCAATGAAGCCGTGTCTTGGTACTTTAGATTAGATTCCTTTCAGAGTGGAAACAGGCCCTTCAGCCCAATATGTCCATACCGACCCTCTGAGGAATAACCCGCCCCCCTCTGACTTTACTACTGCACCGCTTATTCGGTAAAAAAAAGTTTAACAGACTGAAGTGAAACCGCGTCTTCAAGTTGTACTTATATTTAAAATTTATAATAATTGGAGTGCGACCAATTCCGTTGCCTTGTACGAATTCCCCCTTTTACCTCAGTAGGGGAGGGTTTTCCATACGCTCGCGTTTTTTTCGTGCGGGTGTCGGATATACCGGTTGGGGGGTTTGTGTGGGGAACCCGCCGATGCCGGCTCCGGTGTTGACCCCGACAGCGGGGATGACGTTTGAGAGAAAGCTGTGGGTTTGCCGCTCGGTACAACCGGCGGCGGTGTCACTGCGCAGGCGTGGGATGATCGGCCTGTTGTCGTAGCGCAGGCGCGGTAGGGCCGGACGCGGTGTCATCGCGCAGACGTGGGATTACCGGCGTGATGTCGATGCGCAGGCGCGGTAGGGCCGGACGCGGTGTCATCGCGCAGACGTGGGATTACCGGCGTGATGTCGATGCGCAGGCGCGGTATGGCCGGACGCGGTATCATCGCGCAGGCGTGGGATTACCGGCCTGGGGTCGTGCGCAGGCGCGCCGCAGCTGGACAATGTATCGTTGCGCAGGCGCGGCATGACCGGCAACGGTGCACGAGTCTTTGGATCGCGGGCAATTCAAAATGGAACGGCTCAGTCTCAGGGAGAACAGCCCTGTGAGGCTCGGAGCTCCTCTCAGAGTCAAATCTGACACCAAGATTGTCCAGACTGGCTTCACCTGCTATTGCAATGGAGACTGGATTCAAAGCAATTACTTTAATCCCTGCTCATCTCTGATTACGGAAAACAATAATGAAGGGGATGTGGGTGTCGCTGCTGGGCCAGCATTATTGTTCATACCTAGTTACCTTTGAATAGGTGGTAGTGGGCTGCCTTCTTGAACCACTGCAGTGTGTGTGCTGTAGGTTGACCCTCAGTGACCTTGGGTGGAGTTCCTGGATTTTGAACCAGTGATAGTTAAGGAGTGTCAGTATATTTCGAAGTCAGGATGATGAGTGGCTTGAAGGGTGCGGGATATAGGTAAAGCAGTGTTACTTTGGCAATCATAATTGCTTATGTAAGGTAAATGAACTCACACTAGTGTATAATTGTTCAGCCAAGAGCTGAGTTAACAAGAATGAAAACTATGTAAAGGAAATATATAATTGCTTTTGCATTAGCTAAAATGTGCATACAAGAATGAAATATGCCTGCAAACAATGGTAGATGTTACAGACAAATAGATAAGGTGCTGTGAGGGGAGTGGGTGTAGGTTAAGCTGGATATGCTTGTACACACAGTTACAAGCATGTTTCCTGCTTCTGTAAAAACAAAAAAAAACACAAACAAGAGGTCAACAGGCTCAGTATGGGCAAAGTATGGAAGGAAATGTTGCTTTAGCAAGCAAAGAAGCAGATGGCATTGGAGGAGGAAAGATAACGGTGGACCACAGCAGGATGTGATGAAATGGCCAAGCAAAACTTGTAATTTGTTATGCCCAAGGCCGGATGAGGCAAGAGGTAAACAGCTGGGTTTAGAGTAGTGGGAGATGTAAACAGGGGAGGAACAATGGGAGGAGGGAAAGAGAAATGAATTGTATATAAGTTGTGTACTGGTTAAACTCGATGTGCCTACCTTATAGGTACCACTCTTGCAAGAGTATAATAAACGATACTGCTGCTTTAGATCTTGTCTCGGACTGAAATGATTGAAGTGAGTGGGTTCTATTTCCCACGAGGGGAATTTGCAGGTAGTAGTGTTCCCATATATCTGCCTTTGTTCTTTTAGATGGAAGGTTTTTTGTTTGAAGGAGCTGTATAATAACTGTGATAGTTGAGGAGGGAAGGAGGAGGAGGGAATAAAGGTTAAATTCATTGGCTTCTTTGGTCTACAAACACATCCGTAGAATTAGGACTACATGAGAACAGCCTCTGAGCTCCAGCTGGATACCAGTGGAGAGGTATTTTAGGAAAATTGTGTGGTAGACGGAGATGTGTGTAGATTGAAATGGAGAAAAAAACCAATTTACTTCTGTCATCATGTTGGATGTGACTTGGATAAGAGTCATTTCAAAAATGTGGCAAATCGCAAACTTGATTGGAAGGATTCACGTAGAATTTGGGAAAGATGAGCACAGATTTGAGGCAACAAGATGTTATATGAAAATTAGCAGGCACTGATGTTAAAGTACAGATTTGAGATGGTCCAGGGAGTCCCTTGTGGGCTCAGACCTGTAAGCCTCTCTTCGTTTGTCCCGGCAATCGTACTCTTTTGAGTCTGGAATATAAACCTCTTCCAGACAGTTTAGTTTAATTTTAGTCTTCCCCTTTATTTACCAATAGTATCACTGTTACAACATAACACTGGTACCTATTAGCCAGGCTAGCTCAGGTTCGAAAACCTCAGGAGAGTAGCGACCAGCTCTGCCTTGAAGAGCCCTCGCAGGTTACTGTCACCAACAGGGTTCCTTTATACAAACTTTTACAAAAACACTGCATTTAATTAGATTTAAGCACTTAATTAGACAGACAACATTGGACAGGCAATAGTTCGTAAGGAAGAAAAGTTAATTTGTTGCGCCTAATTGATCACTCCTACAGGCCTGGAGGCATTCATCAGGTGGGAAAAACAGATTCAGCCGAGTCAGGTGCCTGTTGGTGAGACAAGTCCCTACTATAAGGAGGCACCAATCTAAGCGGGAGAAGTTGTAAGGTAACCTTGCATTGCTCGCATGTCAGGTATCATGTTTTACAAAATGGCTTCTTAGCGAGGAGGGCAAACTTTGACTGTAAAAAATGGCTTCCTCATAGTTTGTGTCAGAATCTCTTCAATGTTAGGGTGAGAATAAGTTTTAAGCTAGGAGCAGACTTTTGCTTTTTATCTTAAGAAAAGAATAATTCTGAACCTGAGGCTGAATTGTTACTGTAAGGTTGTATTTTAAATGATTCATTTGTTTTGAATTAGACACTTTTTCTTTTCAGAGTTGTGATTCAAATTCAAATAGGACATAAGATCCGACTCGTTAGAATTGACAGTGGGGCAGTCCTGGTCTGTAAGAAGAGCAAGTAAGTTAAAGCTTCATCAATATTACCTTTTACAAAGTTTGCATTTCATAATCAGCGATGGTTACTCAAAATAATCATAAAGCCCCAAAATGCAATTAAATTTAAAACAAGGGTTATGGGGATAAAACCGGAACAGGTTACTGATTGTGGATAATCAGCCATGGCCGTAATAAATCGTGGTGCTAGCTCGAAGGGCCGAATAGCCTATTCCTGCACCAATTCTCTGTATT
This sequence comes from Chiloscyllium plagiosum, assembly GCF_037043375.1. Classification (NCBI taxonomy): domain Eukaryota; kingdom Metazoa; phylum Chordata; class Chondrichthyes; order Orectolobiformes; family Hemiscylliidae; genus Chiloscyllium; species Chiloscyllium plagiosum. Next base: position 116,013,462 of record NW_028270147.1, read on the forward strand.
GAAACCACAGCAAGTAAGCGTGCATTTGAACCAAACCACAAAGAGTTAATTTTTTATTGGCTTTGGCAATCTCAGCATTAAAATGTTCTTCACTCATTCTCTCTCTAGTGTCTTTTTGAACACCCAGGTTAGGGACTATAACAGAATAATGTTTTTCCCTTTCTGTTTGCCTGTCTTGCAAGGGTAATAAGAATCCAGTATAATTGATATGACCTGACCATTAATTACAAGGCTTTTGACATGCTTACAGGATGATACCAAGTCGAAGATCACAATCAAACACTGTCATTAATTTCACAAGTGAACACCCGTGAATGTTATCACTCTGTGTCCTGTTTACACAGATTCATTGCTGTTAAGGCAAATGTTCTTAATTGCCTTGGTGCATCCTGTTACCACTTGGTGAGAACAGATGTTTTTATCTTCTGCACATCCTGGGTTCCCCCTTTTGTGGCCTGGCGCCTCACAGGCTGTCTGTTTATTTTCTACTGTGCAACAAATGTGTTCTATAATTCAACATTACATTTAGTCAAAATGTTTAAGGACAAGTTTTAAGGCTATAAACTTTCTCATTCCCTCCTTTTGTCATTTCATGGCAACTACACAGCTTATACAAGTATAATTAATCCATTCAGTCGATTTGTATTCTCAATAATTTGAGTGCTTCCTCTTGCGAGTCATTGTCCAGAGGATCAGAGTCAGAAAGGTACTGGATTTCAGCATAGACATTCGAACGTGGAGCTACAGGGATAGACAAGGGTCGATTAACAAGATTCCTCTTTGGCTTAGGCGAAAAGCAATGTACGGTCCATTCCATGCATAAGTGGACGACACTGTATATTCCTAGGATGAGACTGGGGACTATCAGTACGTTCCACACAGCGACCAAAGCTAGCAAGTAATACTCCATCCATATGGATCGGACGATGGTGCGGCAGGTGTCTTCCCTGCATCTTGACCCGTTTTGTTGATAACATCTAAGTTGTCCAAAATGTCTTCAGAGCAATCATTGATATAGGCGCAACATTGCGGGCCAATAACAGAACAAGCGCCTCCTTTAGCAAGGGGGAAATCTAGCAGGAGCCAATTCTGAAGTGTTACCATCCGGGTCTCCTGTAACTGTTTGTTCACCAGCTTCAAAGCGTGGGCAGTTGAGTTGGCAAGTTTTTTGATGTCGTATGCAAGGTCACTTATCTGATCTCGGGCCATCTCAACATCCCAGCCAGGAATAAGTCCTCCCAGCAACTTGGGTCACCAGGTTTGTTGATGGAAGAAGTTGTCTAAGTCCCATTTGTTTTTCCTCTCCTTTTTGTTCCATATGCTTCACATGTTGGGAGGCATTCTATTCATCATCTACCTCAGGTACTTCATGGTGGAGGGTAAAAAGTGGTAAATTTTGTACGGGGGCACAACATTCGTACCAGTCATTGGGTAAATATGGGTAGCCTTTGTTTACACATCACCAATGAAGGCTAAAAGGAGTTCCAAAGGCGCACTTCTGTGAGTGAATGATGAATCCACTCAGGGCTAGAGCTGAATCTTGTAAACAGCGGGTGCTATCAAACGTTTGGTTGTCCAAGTGTATTAATGGATGAAGAGCAGGAGTATGACTAGTGTCTTTGATAACCTTTTTACACAGTGCTGGCTTCACTTTCCCCATGTCGTGGGTACCGGAAGTTCTTTCAACGCACCATTCTAACAGCGGAACACCGTTAACGTTGAATCCTTGACGTTTGTCAGTGCACTTCACCCAGCGATATGCTACTTCTACCGAATGGGTTTTGCCATCATAAGTGAGGGGTTGCATAAGTGTGTGAGTCCCATTTATACACTGGACATCAGAATGATGGAAGAGTGAGCAAATAACACATGGATCGAGGGTTTAGCTTGAATAAAGAAACCATTGGTAACAGATGGGAGATTGGGAGTACATAGTATTTTTGGTCTTTGTTCATCTTTCCAGCTTGTCGTCTTAATTACAGTAGCTACTGAATATAGGAACTGTATACAGAGGAACCTCAGTTATCCGAACGAGATGGGCAGGCGCTATTTCATTCGGATAATTGATTATTCGGTAAAGTGATTTCCTCTGGGGTGCGGAGATTTCTGTGAAGTCTGTTCCCCATTCAGGAGACTCAGCAAAAGCACATTGTACGTGGGAACCTGCCTGCCCAACCCCAGCCCCGTCTCCACCCAACTCCAACCCCGTCCGATCCCACCCAGCAGCCCCATTGCTGCCCCCAACCTTGTCCGCGCCCCACCGCCTGGCCCCAATCCCACTCCCCGAACCCTGCACTCCCGTCGATCCCTACCTACCGTCCGAACCCCTGAGCACGCCCCACCCACCCCCCCTGTGGAGCAGCCGGACTGTACACCAACAGGAAGACTGCTGCTGCCTTTGTGGGATAAGTCTCCAAATAGCGCACAACCTTTTGACAGGTTTCGCCTCTGCCCTGTACAGGGCAATGTTGGAGCGATAATCTGGGGATGGAGGGTTTGGGGTTCACCCCTGTGTAGAACTCCAGGGAGAGTGTTGGGGGAGAGAGAGGGCAGGAGGTCAGTCATTTGAAGATGGTGCCGGGACTGGTCAGGACTGTCCTCGGCAGCATTTCAGTGAGCCGGGTTTGCTTTTAATCATTGTACCTGTAAACAGAAGACGTGGTCAGGGTTGAAACCGCTCTTTGACGTAATGTTTCTATCGGGACCTTAAGATCAGCTTCGGATAATCTGATTATCGGATAATTGAGGAACCTGTGTAAAGGTATTTCTGTCAGTGGTGTAGGTCAGATAGGAGAAGATGCCATCGAGAAGGCATAGGTTGTCTGTCTCATGGGAATAGGTGGCTGAGGGTTTGGTGATTTCGGTACTATGTGCTCAATACTGCAATCTGTACGGTTCATTTTGAGAGGGGAACAGACAAACATTTCAAAGTAACAGTTTTCGGTTGATGGAGTGGCTGAGGTTATGGAATTGTGCCATCTCATGATGGCTGGCATGGAAGTGTTGCGAGGATGTCAATAAGGTCAAGAGTGATGTTTGGATACAAAATGTGAGCAGTTTAACTGAGCTTCAGCTGGGCAGCTGCATTCATAACTTCCAATGGTATTAGTACGGGTTTCATTTATACAGTTACATTGGGGTTTCGCCAGTCTGAGATATCACAGATGGGTCGGTTACATCTGGACGGATGTACTTGGGTTCGGTTTTTGTTGGATACCTGTATCAGTACTAACACAGGACTGTGAGGGGATACACGCTTGCAATGTCCTTTGTCGACCCATGTTGAACATCCTTCTACTTTTACTGCAGTTCCAGTTGTCAGAAAAGCTTGATAAGGATCTTTCCAGCAAGGGCCCAATTTTTGATGATTAATGTCTCTCAATCATACGTAGTCACCAAGGTTGACGTTTTTAAATGTTGGAGCTCTTTCTTCTTCCTTCCCTAGTACTGAACAGGCTGCTTTGACCTGTTGATGATAGGGCTGCAATGCTTTGGTCAGCTTAATCAGGTACATGTGCATTTCTTCTGCCATGACATGCCCATCAACAGGGTGTTGGGGAGTTAATGGTGCAGACCAGGGAGTCCTCAGGGGCTTTCCATATATCAGTTCAGCCGCCGAGAATCCCGTCTTTTTCTATGTCATGGTTTTCTCATATTAAAAAGAGCATTTGGGAGTACTTGCAGCCAATGAAGGCCAATTTCTTCTACCAACTTGCTTAGCTGACCTTTTAAATAACATTTGGCTCTTTCTACAATTCTCGCTGCTTGGGGATGGTTGGCACAATGGAATTTCTGACTCGTATTCAAGCTCTCACATAGTGGCTTGGTTAGCTCCGCACAGAAGTGGGAGCCGTTATCGGAAAATACCGTTAATGGTATTCCAAATCTGGGTATGATTTCCCTAAACAGAATTTTACAAGTAGTTGTTGCTGTCAGTCAGTACAGGGATAAACTCCAACCCTTTATTAAATACATTAATTACCACTCAGCAATACTTATAACAATGGCATCTAGGGGACTGTCTAAAATCTCACTGGATAGTGTCAGAAGGTGCACTTGGCAAGGGCATTTCACCTGGGGGACACTTCACTCCTTTCCCGAGATTAATGTTTTGACAAATTTGGCAATTTGAAGCTGCTTGTTTTGCTTTTTCTTGCAGGTGGGGATTCCACCAAGTTTGGAGAATTCTGTCCACCATTCCCTCCTTCTCCACATGTGTATGTGTATGAACACAATCAACTAGAATAGGCAGAAGTGAATCGGGCAGACATGTCTATTCTCCCAGCGTAACCCAAAGCTTATTGTAGCTATTTACATAACAACCGTGGTTCATCCATTTTGTTTTCCCTAATCAGAGGCGTCCCCCAATGGATCCGAATTTTTTCTTGGTCAGGCATTTTTCTCGGTGTCAGAAGAGGAAATAGGAGAGTCTCCCTTTGATTTCCGATTCGTCAGTTGAGTAACCATGTCTGCTCAAAAACTGGTTTCTCAGCAGCTGTCAGCGGCATTGTTGCTTTTAGTGACATTGGCAGCATCAGAGGAGTGAGCCGAACGTTTGATAATTGCCAATTGAAAGGGAAGTTGACTAGCACTGAGGAGATTAGCAACATAGGAGGCATTGAGGATCGGGGTTCCTGATGAGGTAAGGAAGCTGTGCTGCTGCCAGAGTTCATCATGGGCACATCCAAAGGGAATCAGTATAGATATGAGCTGACTTTCCTTCAGCAAGTATGCAGGCACAAGTGAGAACATGGAGTTCAGCTTGCTGGGCGGAGCAGGGTGGATCGACGGAATAAGCTTCTGTTGCATGGGACAAAGTGACAATTGCATATCCTAATAGGTGTTTGCCCTCTGGAGATATAGAAGAAGAATCATCAAATGTAGTGTGATTAATGTAACAGCAGTATTTAAAGGGGAGAAGTGGATTCTGAAGTAATGAAATCTCATAGCAACTTAGATGAGCCGCAGTTCGGTGTTGAGTATGTTTAGAAGTAAACAAGGATACCACGGAATGCGAGGTACAGACATCTACATTTTGATGTAAAGTTATATTAAAGGCAGCCAATACCATAGGATGGATAGTGGGGAGAATCTGGGTGCAGGAAGGCATACCCTGAGCAAACAGGGTCAATCTTAGTGAAGTAATAGGCAACAGGGCACCAAGAGGAGTCATGTTGCTGGGTAAGAACCGCTGTAGCACAGGTGTCAAGGATAGAAAAGGGTTTTGTGCAATAAAAGGGCAAACGTGCTGAGGTCCCTGGGGAGGGTGACCAAGAGGTTGCCAGCTGCTTCCACTCCAGCGATCAACCGGAGGCTGCTTTGGGAAAGGGCAGTTCTTGGACCAATGTCCAGGTTGATTACGGTTGAAACAAATGTGTGATTGTTGGGGAACTCGAGGGGCTGGGGGAGGCAGTGAAGACTAGTGAGAGGATGTCAAGGGAGTAAAGGACATCGTGGACTGTTGGGGAGGATACAGAGGAGGACCCCAAGATCCATTGGGATGTTGTGAATCCACGGTACCAGTAGAATGCCACAGACTGTCTGTAATTACTAATTAGGAGGCAAGGTTGGAATTGCCAGCCTGTATGTTGGCCTAATCCTTCCCATCGGAATTTTAAATTGTATTAGTTTGAATTCAACTTGCACTTCTGGTTGTTTTAAAGTTGAACTGAAATACTTTTTTTGAAAAACTAGCAAGGTTTCGGTTCTTTCAGCAGGGCATCATTTCCTTTCACCATCTGGTTAAAGAGTACGAGCTGCTTTTAAAAGCAGCAGTTAGATTTGATCAAAATCAGTGGCCATAAGTTCACTTATCAGTGCAATTGTAGCACTCCTAACACACAGGGACAAATGATTCATTGGGGGACGTGTATGGCCCTTGGCACGTTGATCCTCAGAGTGGGGAGGGGAGTTCAGGCGATGTTTTGTTTTATGCAGTGTGTTCGCCTTGGCCGTACTGTGGGTGAGTTTTGAGGGGGGACCCGGAGGAAGTCGGCTGACAGGACGGGAGGCGTAAAATATTTCCTCCTCAGAATCAGTGTCCCATTCCTCATCCACAGATGGATCAGGATTCTTTAGTAATGGGTCTTTGGGAGAGGTGGGGTATAAGGAACTGTCTTTGTCGTCAGTCTGGTCCTGCGCGGCTACAGCTGCAGTCTGTTGTTTATTCACCGGTTTCCCTTTTCTTTGGGGCCCCTGACATTTCAGCAAGGGTTCTGAATCTTTACTTTGTTTTATTTTCTCCCTCGCCAATTCCAGTTCTGCTTCTAAATCATGTGCTTCACATTTGCATTTTAGTTCTGTCCAATCTAGTTCAGATCCTTCCTCAGTGAATGGACTAATTCCCCTTTTAATACAGTTTTGTCTCCATGATGATTGCATGGCTTTTTCCCATTTTTCCCTATCTACCTTTTTCCACGCTGATATGGCTTCTTTCTGTTTACTTCCCTTTTTTCCCCAAACCCCTTGTTCACTTTTAATGTGCACCCATATTTATCCTATTTATTTTAAATCTTCACAGAATTACTGATCTACAGGGGCTCCAATCCCACAAAACACAGGGGCCTCTAACCCCACAAGATTCTGTTTTTAGTACCTATTTGAACGATCTCATTTAGGGTTCCGTCCGGGTACCGTGAGAATGAAATGGGGGAAGCAGCACACAAAGGTGCAGACCGAGAGCAATCGAGGTATAATCTTACCTCGTGGACCCATTGGTCTCGAGTCCGACCCTTAGGTGAAGCTCCTCTTTTCCACTTTCATTCAAACGTATCCCTTGTTGGAACCCTGCTTGCAGCGCCAAATTGGTAAAGTACAGATTTGAGATTGCCCAGGGAATCCCTTGTGAACTCAACCTGTAACCCTCTCGGTTCATCCTGGAGATCGTACTTTTGGAAGTCTGGAATAAAACAAAAACCTCTTCCAGACAGTTTAGTTTAATTTTAGTCATCCCCTTAATTTACTAATAGCATCACTGTTACAACATAACACTGACACCTATAAGCCAGGCTGACTGGATTCTAAAAACCCAGGAGAGTAGGATATCGCTCTTCCTTCAAGAGCCCTGGCTGGTTACTCTGTTGTACAATCACAAACAGGCTACTGTTATACGAACATTTACATATGCTGTACTGTCAAGAATATGCTTTCTTCAGACAAAAAGTTAACAAAAGCACTGCATGTTCTGAATGAGACAGATAACAGTGAAGGACAATAATTCGGGAGAGAAGTTAATTGACACCAAGTTATTAATTTCACAAAGGGACAGCTGTGAATGTTATCACTTGGTGTCCTCTTCATGCAGATTCACTGATGCTCAGGAAAATGTTCTTAATTGCCTTACCCTCCTGCCTCTCTATTTTCTGGTGGACAGCAAATGTGTTCTATAATTCAACATTACATTTTAGTCTAAAAGTTTCAGGACAAGTTTTAAGGCTATAGACTTTCTCAAACAAAACTTAAGAGAGCTTGCCCAAGTCTGGTAAGGAGGTCCGATTGGCAAACTTGAATAAAGACAAGAATGAAGAAAGCATTAACGGACTGATGTGTTCAGAGAGAAGGCATCCAAGGCAGCACTGGAGACAGACACCAATATTAACGCTGATGTGTCTGTGTGTTCTTCCCGTACACAAAGGGAGGACTTTTCACTAAATATCCACAAGAACTCTTCAACTCCTCTGTTGGATTTACTGAACAGGGAAAAGGACCAACTCGAGGCTCAATTTAAAGTACCATTCCTCGAGCCTCAATCTGAGGAAATTCATGAGGAGCACATGGACATTAAAGTAGAGGAACCCAAGGACAATCGTGAGGATAGTGAAGACTTTAAAGGAGATGATCAGAAGAGCAGTGATTCAAAGGCCAATTCTTTGGTTGATATGATACTATCTTCCTTTGTCAAGGACGCTATTGAACAATTGCAAGAAATCACAAAGTCTGAAGCTGAGAAGGTTTGGCTTACTAATCAATGATTACAGTTCAAATTGGATGTTGAATCCTAGCCCAGGTCACCTTCCAAGGATCTAGAGGAGGAACACAAGACTGATATCCCATTGGACACATTTGAAAGAGATGATAGTGATGATGATAAGGAAGAAGTATTATCTTCAGATCTTTGTCCTCGATCTGTAAGTACCATGTTCTAACATACTTATAGGATTATCATTATTTCCCACACAATATGTCAAAATACAACTCCACCTTTTTCAGGTTGCACATGTTGCAGGTCATCATTTTTAGAAATAATCCTGAGTGTTCCCCTTTACCGAGGACCCTTTACCAAAAGACTGTTGTGAGGATTATCTTGATAAATTGTCAAATATTCTGATGACTGCATTGAATTCTGTTTATCATTTTGCCCCTTCCCTAAAAGTCCAAACCACTTTATCCTCCACTGTTTGTACTCTCCCATTATTAATTTATCATCATCATCATCATCATCCTGTTATTCATTAAATCCCATCTGTCACAACTTTGCCCACTCTGAGAATCTATATTTTCTGTTTCTATTTACATAATATATGGTGTCTCTTCCAGTCACTAATTTTTTTGAATTCTTCTGTATCATCTCTGTCTTTCCATTGGTTGATAATACACTATATGATTATTAATCATCTTCTTAAAACTCTCCAGAATCTTATCTTCCACAGGTCACTCCATAATTTTCGGATGAAGAAAGCCTGAAAGGTTGCACTTTTCAGTCTGAATTTGTAATGTGTTGAGGTTCCCAAAATTGACCAAAATATTCTCAGATCTTATGCAACTTAATGTGGCTTAGATTGTTTGTGTGCAGTTGGAAGAGCCAGGTTTCTTTTAATGGCCATATCTGTCACTTTAAATGGCCTGTATGTTTGAATACTTTGTAGCATTTTTCTCTGGCCTGATTAGGATCTTAGAATTTCAGGTGTAATTCCTTTTCTTATCCACTCAATGTGTTACTTCATCTCACTCTTAACTTCAGTTCCTGAAGTTAAGATGAACTCATCTGTTAAACTGAGAATGATTTGACCTTCCTGAAATGCTGGTCCGCTGTATGAATCCACGTCAGCCCCAATGTTTATGGTGAGACTTCCCACAGCGCTGATCTTGAGTTATCTACCTACAGTCTATTATAAAGGCGGAACATTTTTGGAATTTGTCTGAGCAGAGACCTCTTAGAAGATGCTGTTGGCAAAGTGCTGAACCATGTAATGCAGTGAATCGTTAAGTGAATAATTAATCATTTCTCAGTCTAGGTCTGAGGCAAAGTAAAATGTCAAACCATCTCACAGTCTGGGAGTATTGCATATTCCCTTAAAGTTGTTTTGAATATGCTTTTGGATCTCACTGATATTGTTCACTTCAATTATAATTACATTTTCAAGCATTCCGTAGATTTTTGTTGAATAGAACATGCTTTGAGTTTCATCCAATTTTACATCATTCAGAATGGGGGAAAGAGTCCAAAGGCCCAAGAGTCAAAGGCTTCACTGAGCAGTTTTGGGCAAGGATAATGGATTGTGGGTTGTTTTGCCTGTGTATTTAGGGTGTGTGCAACAACTGCCATTTCTCCTGTGCTTCTATCCACAGATCTTCATTTCTAATGAGGTTATGAAGTTGTTTAGATTCTACAAAGAGCAATATCAGAAAACAGACTGGCAGAAGATGAAGACATTTGACAGGAGAAAACGTGATTGGATGGACCATATTTTGGTAAGTGCTTCAGTTTAGCAACTGTTCAGTTTTATATTGTACCACTGCATCACGACTATGAACACTGCGTCCTACATCTGAATTTTCTATTATTTCAAATGGCAAAGGCTTTATCTTCAACTTTCTGGTTGAATTGAAAACTTGTCCTCACTGCAGTAATTTGCTGAAAATCAAGGCCTACTATTCCTTAGTTGCCACAAAAGTTTAAAAATATTCAGAAGTACATTGAATTCAGTGCAGTTGTCAAAATAGTGTCATGTGTACTTCTTTAAATCCCAATGTTTGATTTCACTTTCTCTCCATGTTTCTTTCAGTCGTATGGTGAATTTGTGAAGAAGACCGAAGCTGAACTCAGTAAAGATCTTGATGTTGCCAGCTCAACCTCCACCAAACCGCCGATTAAAACTCTGTACTCCACTGCTACTGAGAAGCTGAAGATTAAACCACTGTCTCAGCAGAAGTAATTTCAGTAATGGATATTAATTGTGTGACCTTACGAAGGGATGCCTCTTGTATTTCTCTTTTATACCCGAGTGGGACCCCTTTTGTCCAAATTATTTGTTGATGAAATGGTTCTTTAGTGAAGGAGAGCAGTACATTTGCAGAGAGTTTACAGCAGGGAAAAGTGCCTTTTGGCCCAACAGACTCGTGCAGTTATTTAGACTCCATCGAGTCTACTCCCACTTTGTCTCATCCCATCAGTGCATCCTTCTGTATGTTTCTCCGCAAGATACTTATCCAATTTCCCCTTAAACACATTCATGCTATTCAACTAAAGCATTCCTGGTACTAGCAAGTTCCATGTTGTCACCTTTCTCAGGGAAGAATGGTTTGTTTTGAATGTCTGATTTGATCCACTAATGTTAACTTCCTATTCAGGTCAGCTACGCAAGTGAAAACCTTTCTCCCTCCATGTAGTTCAAGCACCTTCATTTTTAAAGTTGTCTATCAAATCTAATTTTTAAAATTCTCTATCCAATCGCTAACTTATACATTTAATGGTTGGGCCCTGGGTGTGTTGCTGCACAAAGAGACCTCGGGATGCAGGTGCATAGTTCCTTGAAAGTGGAGTTGCACGTAGAGAGGGTGGTGAAGAAGGTATTTGGCATGCTTGCCTTCATCGGTCAGAACATTGACTGTAGTAGTTGAAGTGTTACGTTGCAGCTGTACAGGACATTGGTGAGGCCTCGTCTAGAATACTGCATACAGTTCTGATCACCTTTCTGTAGGAAGGATGTTAAACTTGAGAGGTTGCAGAAAAGATTTACAAGGATGTTGCCGGGACTGAGTTACAGGGAGAGGCTGAATAGGTTGAAGCATTTTTCCCATGGAGCATTGGAGACTGAAGCGTTTTTGTAGAGATTTATACAATCAAGAAGGGGCATGGATAGTGTAAATAGTCAAGGTCTTTTTCTCTCTCATCGTCTGCGTAGAGAGTGATTTTTGATCCCCAAATCCCACCATCAGTGCTATTGTTTCAGAGTCCTTTTGGACAGCCTCCGCCAGTGCTTCAAGTACAAAGGTAAACAGTAGCAATAACAGGGGAATATCCCTGTCAGCTGCTCTTCCCCACATGAAAATTGCTCGATTTAACCCCATTCGTGATAACTGCCACCTTGGGGTCTTTATATAACACTGCCACCCACCTGGCGAAGGCCCTTCCCAGACTAAAACGATCTAGAACAGCAAAGAGATACAACCATTCCACCCGATCAAAAGCCTTTTCTGCCTCCAGGGAGACCACCAAACCCGGAATCATTCTCTGCTGACATAGTTGCACTATGTTCAATACCCGCCTGATGTTGTTGAAGGAGCTGTGGTCCTTGATAAAACCTGTCTGCTCCTCTTTTATAATAACAGGCAGCACCTTCTCCAGTCTCAGAGCTAACACCGTTGATAGAATTTTAAAATCCACATTCAACAACGAGATGGGTCTATACAATGCACAATCCTCAGGGTCTTTCCCTTTCTTTAAAATAAGAGCGATATTAGCCTCTGTAAGAGAGGGCAGAAGACAGTCCTGGCCATAGGAGTGACTAAACAGCTCCAGCAGTGGTTCAGCTGACATGTTTATGAACTCCTTATAAAATCCACATGGGAATCTGTCTGGACCAGGTGCCTTACCACCTTGGAGTTGCCTTACCGCCTCTTGTACTGTCAGAGATACATTTAAAAGGGAGGCCTGATCTGCGTTTATATCAGGGAGTTCCAAGTTTTCAAAAAAGGATTCCATTCTCACTTCTCCATCCTTACAGCCTTCTGACCGGTATAACTCTGCATCGGACTCCCAAAATCTGGCATTGATTTTCCTCCGTTCACGAGTGACATTGCCAGTTCTCTCCCTGATAAACACAATGGACTGTGGAGCACTTTCCTTCCTAGCCAGGTGTTTTAAAAAATTCTCAAGGTCAGGTTCGTAGGAGAGTAGTCTGACACAGAACAAACGACCAAGAGGCGAGACTGCTAGAATATGGGCATTTTATTCCCCGCAGCGTCGCACAACGGGTCTGGCTTATACTCACTCTACATGTTACAAAAACTGGGAGCCGTCAGTTCTCGTAGAGCGGTTGCCAACAACCCACGCTCGGCGGTTAAACGTAACCCCGGAGCAGACTCACCGAACTGGAGACTTTTCCGGCTGATATACTCTTTTCCAGATATAAACATTCATGTGAACAGCAGAAAAACACATTCCATTCTGGTTACATACAGATAAGAAGATTCACACGGGACTAAGCAACACCTCCATTCCGGTTAGATTCACACATGTATTGGGACATAATTTTTAACCGTTTCACCACATTCCACTGCTTGGAATTTTACACCACATTCCACTGCTTGGCCCAATACATGTGTTACATTATGCTTAATTCAGTTCAATTCGTTTCAGTTAATTTCAGTTCAGTCAATTCAGTGTAATTCAATTCAGGTCTGTTCAGTTCAATTCAATTGTGTTCAATTCAGTTCCGTCCATTTCAATTCAATTTAGCTCAGTTCCATTTTGTTCCGTTCAATTTGATTCACTTCAGTTCCACTCAGTTCAGTTCAGTTCAATCCCATTCAATTCTGTTAACTCCGCTTCAGCTTTTTGGACATGCCCACATCCTCCGCTGTACCCCAGGCAAGGGGTTCTTCGGCAGGACTGGGATCCTTTCTCAAACAAACTGCCACGTACATGCCCACATCCATGCCATCCCGGGACGGTCGGGACCTCCACAGTTTGTTCTTCTGGTTTCTTAGTCGTTTTCCAAAACATTGTTCTGTATCAAAATCTCTCCTCAATTGCGATTGATCCTGCCGACTACGCCAAAATGTTTTTTAAAAAAAATTCTCAAGGTCAAGGACCAGGCTCGCAGGAAAGTAGTCTGACACAGAACAAACAGCCAAGAGGCGAGTCTGCTAGAATATAAGTGTTTTATTCCCCGCAGTGTCACCACAACCAGTCTCGTACTTACAACGGGTCTGGCTTATACTCACTCTACATGTTACAAAAACTGGGAGCCGTCAGTTCTCGTAGAGCGGTTGCCAACAACCCACGCTCGGCGGTTAAACGTAACCCCGGAGCAGACTCACCGAACTGGAGACTTTTCCGGCTGATATACTCTTTTCCAGATATAAACATTCATGTGAACAGCAGAAAAACACATTCCATTCTGGTTACATACAGATAAGAAGATTCACACGGGACTAAGCAACACCTCCATTCCGGTTAGATTCACACATGTATTGGGACATAATTTTTAACCGTTTCACCACATTCCACTGCTTGGAATTTTATACCACACCAGGTAAGCCAGGGTTCGACCTGGCTTATCCCCATGTTCAAACAGCCTTTGCTTTGCAAAGCAGACCCCTCTCTTTGCCACTTGTGTGAGCACTGAGTCCAGAGCAGCCCGGAGAGCCATGACCTATTGCAATTTGACCCCAGATGGTCTGGAATAATATGCCGATTTGGTTGCCTTCAGCCAGGCCTCAAGTATCAACTGCTGCTGTCCTCTCTGCCTCCTTCTTATTGTCAAGTGTGAAATTGGTGGTCTCCCAGAGCACTGATGGGTTACTGGCTGTAGCCTGATTGAAGACCTAAAAAACCCTGAACTCCCTTGTGATATACTATACAAAGTTGTCATCCTTCAACAGAAATGGATTCGTGCACCATTGTCATGTGTCTCCTGCACTTCCTTTGATCTTAACATCTAAATATACTGCCACATGGTCCGAAATAGTTATGTTCCCAATCCTGCGGTTAACACCAAGTCCAAACAAACCAACAGAACAAAGAACATTTCAATTCTTGTGTGGCACTTGTGCGGGTTGGAGTAAAAGGTGAAGTCCCTCCCATTTGGGTGGGGGCACCTCCACACATCCACTCGCCACAACTCCTCACACAAGTCCACTAACTGTCTCACCTGCAGAGGTGTATCCAACAGCCCCCTTGGCATCCTGTCCACCCCAGGGTCCATGAGACAATTATAGTCTCCTTCTATAAATATATGGCGTACCCCAGGAGCCATTAATTTAAAGACTGCATTAACTAAAAATTTGAGAGGATGCACCGGGGGACAGTAAATCGCGAGCCATGACCGCACACTACAGCCCGCAGTCCCCTGAGAGGAAGAAGCCCATTCAATGTGCGACAAGTGGGAAAAAAACAGACTTCATCAAATCTAAATGATGTTTTGTCCTTCAACTGATCTCATGACTTAAATGGGGAATGGTGTCTCTTCAGTTAGTTGATTCAAATCAACCAAATCAATTGTCACATAAGCACTCCTTCCATACCCAAAGGATATGTGGGTTAAATAGTAACATGTCTTGCACTGATTTATTTCAAGATTCCTTTATTCAGTCATATGCTTAAGCTATTCAATCCAATTTTCTTGTGTTCCCCTTGGATCTGTGGTTATGCATAAGGAAACTTCCTCGTGTCCCCTTAAACAATGTGTGATTCAACATAAAAGTTGTGTTGAATCAATAATTGTAACCCAACTCTGCTCCTTGAGCAGATAACTAGTCCAAGGATTCTAGCTCGGCCTTTAACTTCATGTTCAAGTTCTAAATCTTTCAGTGAGCAATGGAAAATAACAAAGAACAATGTCAATAATTTATTGTCTCTCCAGGCTCTGCTTCTGTTGCCACTGAGTACTCCCTTAAGTTTGATGAGTCAGTGACTGAAGATGAGATTGAAGAGAAATCCTTCCATTCCCTTCTGCCATCAGAGAGCCATCGCTGCTTTAAAATGGGGAAGAAATGCAGCCAGCAGGATGATTCTGATGAAGACATACTGCAGGATCAATCGGCTTCAGTAGCTGTAAAAGTGAGTTCTCCCATGGGTTAGCCAAGGGTGAGGGTGGTGCCAGTTAGTGGGACCTCAGTGCTTGGAATAGTTGCTCCTCTCCATGTTCTAGGTATCTTGCCATGAGATTCAGATGTAGAGGATGAGGAGCAGCTGGGGCAATGAGTGTCAGGCAAGTGTTGGGCAGGGGCTGGTTTTTTTAAAAGATAAGTACCACTCACTAACAATGTTACCAGAGTTTATAAATCTTGAAGAGGAATAAATCTTTTGCATTGTTAATCTTTGTGATCAAGTTACCATGTAGTGAAGACAGAGATTAATATTTATGGGGATTCCTTACTCACCTCGTCAGGTAAACACAAGCTAAATTTGATTGCTAAGAATGTCCCTGAATTTACAACTTTCTACTGTCCATTAAAGGTGGGGGTAATAAGATGTAAAAGACAAGTGGAGCTTGCAGAGGAATTTGATTTGAACAAGAGACATTTGTGCAGATAATAAGAGATATTCTAATTGGAAGGATATGGTTGGTGATATTCTGCATGGATCTATGTTGGTGCCCTATCTATTCACTATTCATAATGAAAGGAAAGCCACATTCAAAATTTGGGGCCTCTCTACAGATTAGCAGCGATCTCGAGTGTCAGCAGATGGAAGCATAAAATCAGAAAGCAAACTTGATAGATTAAGTAAATGAAAAATCTACAGATGAGTTTGTGTCGGCAAGTGAGAGGTTGGATCAAACTAGGATATTTCTTGATTGTGAAAATCGAGAGACAGTGGAGTTCAAAGAAACTTGATGGGGGTGATCCAGCTGCATACAGTTCATGAAAATGTCACAAACAGGCTCAGAAAAGTGATCAAGGGGCCAGTGGACTGTTGACATTTATGTCCAAAGAAGACTCAAAAACAAAGGATTAGAAGTCATGCTTCAGCAGTTCAAAACCGAGTCAGTCCAAGCCGTCAGGGCTGGGCACCATGGCTTAAGAAGAGTATCACTCTTGGTGGAAGTGCAATGTAGACTTACTGAAGTGACACTTGGGCTCCGAGGCTTAATTTAAGAAGAGAGATTGAATAGATAAAATGGTGGAGTCAGAACATTGAGGTGTGATATTGTGGAACACTTTTGCACATGGAAATGGATGACGTTTGAAACTCCCTTCCACAAACAGTAATTGATGTGAAATCAGTTACAAATTTTAAATCCGAGCTTGGTAGATTTTTAACCAAAATGCTGAAGGATTATGGGACAAAGGCAGGGATTTGTCATGATGTTGAAGATGACCATGATTTGGGTGAATGGTGGAATAGGCTCAAGAAGCTAAATAGCCTCCTCCTGGTTAATGTTGATGTAACCATGACACCCTTATTCTCTGTACGTGCAACTCCTATTCTGTTTTTGGTTATTTATCAGAACCTGGCAGCAAATTAGTAACTGGAGTCCTGACCAGAAAATTATCAGTATGAGGGACTTTGCCAGTCTTAATGTGTTTTACAGATGATGAAATGAGACAGTCAGCGTTTACTCATCCTGATAAATATTGGGATAGTTTGATGGAATCACTTGTGATGCAGCATGATTGGCATGTCTGATGATACTCCAACTACTTTTAATTGTTGTTGTTGTCTGCACTCAGTCCTGAGTTTTTGTGGATTATGGGGCAAGTTTTGCTTGGGTCAGGGGAAGCAGATCACCTCACTCTGTACTGTTTGTTCTCCTGTCTTTCGCTATTCAGCATGATTTGAGCATGCCCTTCTCTGGGGGACAAGACAGTTTCTCTCAATTCACCATGGAGATGGTGCGACAATACATGGAGGAGGAGGAGATGCGTGCACAGCACCAGGTGTCACTCCTCAAATTGCAAGAACAAGCCTTGAAGGAAAAGACCAAAGCAGAGCTGGCCTGGTTGGAGCACCAGAAAAAGTGAGTAGCTGACCTATGCAGTGATGTTAGGCTGAATAGCCTTTCAAAAATGCAATGTAAGAATGTGCAGATACTTCTAGTAATACTTTCCGGAGAAGGGGGAAAGCTGTTGTCTTTTCTCATTGCAGTGAGGCTGTTGTGCAGAAGCTAGGGATTCATGTCATCTTTCCCCTTTTCACTGTTTGGATTGAGTAGAATAAAGGCAATTTTGAATTTTTTTGTCAATTTTTTAAGTTTGTTCTTTGAATTTGGGATGTTTCCGGTAATGCTGGTATTTATTTACTATCCCTCATTCTCGAAATGGTCATGGTGGTGAGCTGCCTTGAGCCACTGTAGTCTGCTTGGTCAATATAAACATATCAACTCGCAAGTGCTGTTAGGTTTGGAGTTCAGGGCTCTGGAATAGATTGATGCAAGACTGTTGTCCTAACCCACGGGTCAGGATTTTAAACAAATTATTTCAATGGATTTCTTCGCTGATGGTAAGGCCAGTATTGTTGTCCATCCTTCATTGCACTTGGGAAGGTGATAGTGAGCCATTTCCTCAAACATCTGTAGTTCACCTTCTACAGGTACAGCCACAATGCTGACAGGAAAGGAGTACCTGGGATTTTGATCCTATAGCAGTGAAGGAATGGTATATTGCTAAGTCAGGATGTTGTGTGGCTTGGAGAGGAATTTACAAGTAATGGTGTTACCATGTTATCTACTGTCTGTGTCCTTTTAGGTGGTAGATGTCGCAGGCTTTGAAGATGCTGTTAAAGGAATTGAGTGAGTTCCTGCAGTGCATCAAATAGTGCACATTGCTCTCACTGTTTATTGGTGAAGGGCATGAATGTATAGATTGGTGAATGTGATGCTGATCAAGCAGGTTGCTACATTCTATTTGATGTTATGTTTCTTGGGCATGTACTGGGGAGACAGGAAGTGAGTTACTTAGTGAAGAACTTTCAGCTTCTGACCTGGTTTTGTTGACACAGTATTGTTTAGCTGATCAGGTTCAGTTTCAGGTCGAGGGTAACTCTAATGTGAATTGTGAGGGAAGCAGTGATGATAATACCACTTCATATCAAAAGGATTGCAAGAGATGGTCAATGCTTGGTAGGTATGGTGTGCATGCCATCCATGCTGCCGTAACACTGTAGTCACATATGCCATACTAGCTGTGGGCAGAAGATTTCCTTCTTCAAAGTCCCTCCATGAATTAGTTGGGTTTTTATGGCTGCTCAACATCTTTGTGGACACTTTTACTGACACCAACCTTTTATTTCCAGAGTAACTTTTAAAATACCCTTTTTTAATTTTGTGAGCATAAACAATATCTTGTGGAGATAATTTTTTTCCAAATCGAGTATGACGAGCATGGAGGGCATTAAAGTTATAAAATATTAAGAAGAATTTGCTGTTTTACAAGATCTTAAAACCTGATCATTCTCTTTCTGGTTTCGTTGCTAATTCACAAGTGGTGAAAATGCGTGATCTACTTGGGCAGATTTACTCAAGTTTGTCTGTAAATTCGAGCATCATTATACCATGTGTTGGGAGCCGTGGCTTACTAAAGAAGTTGAATCTCTTGTCAAGACGAAGAAAGGACTTTTGTTATGATGAGATGTGAAGTTCAGTTATGGCACTTGAGAGTTACAAGTTAGCAAGGAAAGACCTAAGGAGAGAGCTAAGAAGAGCCAGGAGGGGACATGAGAAATCACTGGCAAATAGGATCAAGGAAAACCATAAAGCTTTCCATAAGTATATCAGGAAGAGAAGAATGACGAGAAAGATCAGGGCCAATTAAGGATAGTTGTGGGAAGTTGTGCATGTAGTCCGAGGAGGTGGGGAAGCATTAATGGATTTTTTTTAGTATTCACACTGGAAAAAGACAGTGTTGTCAAGGAGAATACTGCGATGCAGACTACTAGACTAGACGGGATTGATTTTAACAAGGAGGTGTTAGCTATTCGGGAAAGTGTGAAAACAGATAAATCCCCTGGGCTAGATGGGATTAATCCGAGGATTCTCTGGGAAGCCAGGGAGGAGATTGCAGAACCTTGAGATTTGGTCTCTATGTTGTCATTGTCTACAGGAATAGTAAAAATCTTTGAAGAGAAAATGAGGTCTGCAGATGCTGGAGATCAGAGATGGAAATGTGTTGCTGGAGAAGCACAGCAGGTCAGGCAGCATCGAGGGAACAGGAGAATCGACGTTTCGGGCATTAGCCCTTCTTCAGGAATGAGGAAAGTTTGTCCAGCAGGCTAAGATAAAAGATAGGGAGGAGGGACTCCCTATCCTATCCCTGTCCCTCCTCCCTATCTTTTATCTTAGCCTGCTGGACAAACTTTCCTCATTCCTGAAGAAGGGCTAATGCCCGAAACGTCGATTCTCCTGTTCCCTGGATGCTGCCTGACCTGCTGCGCTTCTCCAGCAACACATTTCCATCTCTACAGGAATAGTGCCAGAAGACTGGAGGATAACAAATGTCATCCCCCTTTTCAAGAAGGGGAATACAAACAACCCTAGTATTATAGATGAGTAAACCTTATTCGGTTGTGGGTAAAATGTTGGAAAAGTTTCAAAGAGATAGGATTTATAATCATCTAGAAAGGAATAAATTGATTAGGGATAGTCAACACAGTTTTGTGAAGGGTAGGTCGTGTCTCACAAACCTTATTGAGTTCCTTTGAGAAAGTGACCAAACAGATAGATGAGGGTAAAGCAATTGATAAGTTGTATATGGATTTCAGTCAGGCATTTGATAAATTTCCCATTGTAGGCTATTGTACAAAATACAGAGGCATGAGATTGAGGGTGATTTAGCTGTTTGGATCAGAAATTGGCTAGCTGAAAGAAAACAGAGTATGGTAGCTGATGGGAAATGTTCATCCTGGAGCTCAATAACGAGTAATGTACCGCAAGGATCTGTTTTGGGTGCACTGCTGTTTGTCACTTTTGTAAATGACCCAGATAAGGGCATAGAAGGATGGGTGAGTAGATTTGTAGATGAAACGAAGGTCAGTGGAGTTGTGTATAGTGCTGAAGGGTGTTGCAGGTTACAGAGGGATATAGATAAGCTGCAGAGCTGGGCTGAGAGGTGGCAAATGAAGTTTAATACAGAAAAGTGTGAGGCGATTCAGTTAAGCAGGAGCAACAGGAATACTGGGCTAATGGTAAGATCCTTGGTAGTGTAGATGAGCAGAGAGATCTCAGTGTCCATGTATAGATCTCTGAAAGTTGCCACCCAGGTTGATAGGGTTGTTAGGAAGGCATATGGTGTGTTAGCTTTTATTGGTAGAGGGATTGAGTTTCAGAACCACAAGGTCATATTGCAGCTGTACAAAACTCTGGTACGGCCACACTTGGAGTATTGTGTACAGTTCTGGTCACTGCATTATAGAAAGGATGTGGAAGCTTTGGAAAGGGTGCAGAAGAGATTTACAAGGATGTTAGCTGGTATGGAGGGAAGGTCTTATGAGGAAAGGCTGAGGAACTTACGGCAGTTTTCATGAGAGAGAAGAAGGTTGAGAGGTGATTTAATTGAGACATATAAAATAATCAGAGGGTTAGATATGGTGGACAGAGAGAGCCTTTTTCCCCAGATGGTGATGGCTAGCACAAGGGGACATAGCTTTAAATTGTGGGGGTGATAGATATAGGACAGATGTTAGAGGTAATTTCTTTAGTCAGAGTGGCAGGGGTGTGGAACGCACTGCCTGCAACAGTAGTGAACTCATCAACTTTAAAGGCAATTAAATGGTCATTGGATAAACATATGGATGATAATGGAATCGTGTAGGATAGATAGGCTTCAGATTGGTCGGTGCAACATGGAGGGCCAAAGAGCCTGTAGTGTGCTGTAATGTTCTATGTTCTATGTTCATGTGACTTTGCCATGTTCTCTAACCAGACGCCTTCGAGACAAGGGAGAAGATGATAAGATGCCATCCATCCGTAGGAGACAACGTGGGCTTCTGCTCAGGCTGCAGCAGGAACAGGTATGACCCACTGAATGCCAGGGAAAATGTCAGGCTATCCACTAATACTTCATGAATGAGCATATTTCCCCAAGGTTCCGATGGTTGCAAACCTTTTTTTAATGGTGATATAGTTTTTCCTTGAAATGCCAACAACAAATGCTGCTGAATGTAATGTATATGCTCGGCCTAGGGACAGATTTCCATACCATGGTGTTTCTGAATGCAGTTCTCCTACTGGCAATGCTTTGCTATGATTATCCTCAATAATGCACATTAAGGGGAGAATTATTAATCAAATCTTGAGAAGAATGATTGTACAATGAGGCCACAATACTTGTAATGCTGCTTGTTGTATTTTGAATTTGTTGATTTTCCCCCGCCTTATCCCTCCATGTGAAAGAAATTAGCTGCCTGCTGTTATTGCAATGGATGAGCTCTCACACATACAAATGAACAGATTCCAGCTCTCGTTGGTTGTCAAGTGCCCTTGATTTGTCTTTAACTTATGATGTTAATTGAAAGGATGCATCATTTATTGCCATTTAAATGTTTTATTTTTCACCCTTGCTTTCCCCTTGCCCTTGTATTTTTTTTTTAAACTGCTTACAAGGCATGGTATTGCTGATTAGGAGATCACTTCGTTTGGATTCCTAATTGCGTTGGAAAAGCTGGTGAGCTGCTGCCATGATCCTGGTTAAAACATTGTCCTGTCTCTTTGTTGCATCTGACTTTGTCCTAAAGCCATCTTTATGGTTTTCACTTTGTCCTGTTTTCTTCATGAATTGTCCATTTGAAGTTTGAGACAGAGATTGCAAGCCAAGCCAAATTACATCACTACCATGAGTTGGAACACAGTGAAATTGAGATATTAACTAACTCTCAAAATTGCTCAATTGTTCTGACCTTGACTTTAGCAATAACAGATCTTGGACAACAAGGTTAGAACTTAAATAAAAACATGCAACTTTAACAGAATGCAGATGAATTACAAGGAAACGAAACTAATATGTACAATGTAAGCTCAATCTACTTTGAACATTTATCCTACTTACATGGAACATTACAGTGCAGTACAGGCCCTTTAGCCCTCGATGTCACGCCAACCTGTGAAACCAAACTAAAGCCCATCTAACCTACTCTATTCCATTATCATCCATATGGTTATCCAATGACCATTTAAATGCCCTTAAAGTTGGTGAGTCCACTACTGTTGCAGGCAGTGTGTTCCACAGCCCTACCACATTGAGTAAAGAATCTACATCTGACATCTGTCCTCCATCATCCCTCAATTTACAGCTATGTCCCCTCATGCTATCCTTCTGCATTCCACCAACTTTAACGTCATCCACAAATTTACTAACACATCCTTCTACGCCCTCATCTAGGAGATTTATAAAAATGAGAAGCAGCAGTGGTCCCAAAACTGATCCTTGCGGTACATCTCTGGTAACTGAACTCCAGGATGAACATTTCCCATCAACCACCAAGTCTGTCATCTGACAGCTAGCCAATTTCTGATCCAAACCGCTAAATCACCCGCAGTCACATGCCTCTGTCTTTTGTGCAATAGCCCACCTTGGGGAACCTTAGCAAACACTTTACTGAAATTCATATACACCACATCAACCCTTATCCACCTGTTTGGTCACCTTCTCAAAGAACTCAGTAAGGTTTGTGAAGCATGACCTACCCTTCAGAATACAGTGTTGATTATCCCTAATCAAGTTATTCCTTTCTAGATTATTATAAATCCTATCTCTTGTAACCCTTTCCAAAACTTTGCCCACAACTTGAGTTTTCTTGAGATTTAACTTATTTTTTTACAGTCTGAGAATTGTTTCTCAGAACTTTCAACAAATCAATCACTGGAAAATAACTAAAGAGAGCAACCAAGAACAGCCAGTCCAGAAGAAGTCCAAACCAAACCTGTCTCCTGCCCAAAACCCAGTCAGAGCCAATTCACTTTGTTTTCCACCTCTTTTTCAACATTCGCTGTTAGCAGGCCAGCACTGGTCCTTCCTAGATTGTTCAACTTAACATCCAAATTGTCTCTGAGCACAGCAGCACCCTGGTGCTGAAACATCTGTAGTCTTTTAGACCAGTAATTAATCTGCATTGTCTTCCCAGGCCAGCAGACATCTATCTTTGTTCTCCCCTTTTTTTGTTTTAAAACAAGTTGCTTTTCAAAGTGCAATTCTCAACTTCAGCTCACAGTTCCAAACCAAAAATGAGAAAAATATAGTGATGGTCTCAACAAGTTGCTGATTTTTGTTGGCATAGGTTTTGCCAATCACGCAGTGTCAGGCAGTGTCACGCAGAATTGGAATGTTACTTTATTTGCTGTTGGACCCACTACAGATTTTGCCAGATTCTGTATTCACTCAACCCAGGCACACTTTCTAACTTGCCCAGCAGCAAGAGCTAATACGCAATTCTTGAAAGCGGAAATCTGCCTGTTCATCATCTTTCTCTTCTGCAAAGTACTTGGCTGCTGAGGACAGTTTTTCAGGTTTGAGAACTCAGGTTAACTCACCACAGACCTGGAAGCAACCTCCTGAAATAAAATCAGAAATGTTCACTCAAAGTTAGGCATCAGCTGTTGAAAAAGAACGTGAGTAACTCTTTCATGATAATTTTCCACCTGGAGTACTTGACTGTTTGAGTTTGTGTTGACAATACATTTTGTCAAAAAAAACTCACAAAATTTTCATCAAGACCAAGCATTATAAGTTGTAAACGTTGCACAGTGCCACCTGGAAACTGTGCAACTTAGAACTTAATGGGTTATGGAGTTGTGTGCCCTGACTTCATTTTTGTCTGTACTCTGTCGTCAAAATAAATTTATTGACGACGGAAAGATGGGTTTGGTTGGCCTCGAACATGGTAATACATTGTATACAATTTCATCACAGACTGAAATCAGGCATCTTCAAGAAGCCAACAAGGCTGCTCACAGGGCGAGGCAGCTGATTCTGAAACAGCAGGAGGAGATTCAACATATGCTCCAGACCACCATCAAAATTCAGGAGAGACTCAAATCAGCTGGGGAGAGCAAGTTGGTTAGTATCCCACCATTTGCAAACTCCTGAACTGTTCAATGAAAGGTTACGATTAAAGTAAGGAATTACTTACTCAGCAGCATGAATGATGGGTGATCACTTTCAATCCAAGCTTGCTCTCAGTCAGGTTTCTGCTCTATATTATCATTGCAATATAAATAAAACTTTTAATATTTTACAGAAAAGATATAAGAATGGTTTGTCTGCCACTGAGAAACATCAACTTAAGCCTCGGTACTTTTATTAAGTTGCTAACATGTTCACATGTTCCCTTGTGTAGAGTCCAAATCTCTGCAACCTAAAGCTGTATATGCAGGAATACCTGCTGCTGCCGAGAATACCATCCTTTGTATTCATCGATATCGTATTTTGTTCTGCATTCGGTAGAAGTAACAGCACAAGAAATGGAGCTTTCAGCCCAATGTATCTGTGCTTCTGTTCTTTCGCTCCCTGCAATCTGGCTCCTACCTGTTATCAGCACATCCTACAAAGGTGTCAAAACATTTTTACACTTGATAATGTGCATAGGAATGGGACTAGGTTGTTGAGCCACTCATCTGTTTGCACGCACTTCTATTATAATTGATTTACATCTCCCTCCCTTAATCGGTTTCCCTGAATAAACGTTCCCAAGAAACAAAAAAATCAGACTCACTTTTAAAATGTTCAATTAATTCAAAGCTCAATTAATTCAAAACTAATGAAACGCTCTGCCTGCCTGAAAGGAAATGATGTTGCTTAGTTGCAGAAACCAGTCTTTGAATCTCATCTGTGTTTCACTGCAACTAATTCTGGAGCTGTTTCCTTTTCGGAACAAACTTAACTTTCCATGCGTCCATCTTGGTATATTCTCAGGTTCCAACTCGACAGGAGCAGCGGGATGCAGAACAACCAGGAGTGGAGAATGTTTCCAAAGTGAGCCCCACTTCCAGTCCCCTACAAACAGATATGGAGACGTGGAGTCCCTCCTGTGTTTCAACTTCAGGCAGTGAGACCAGCAGCATCATGCAAAAACTGAAGAAGATGCGCAGTCATATGGATGAAAAGTAATATCTCTTATGGCTCCTTATAAGGCATATTGCTGTGAAAGGCTGGCAAGCCAACCAGCTCATTTGTCAGCTGGTGATGTTATAGAGAGGGTGAGAAAGAGAGAGACAGAGTGGCTCTGAGCAGAGAAAAATATATGAAGTCCATTTAACTCTGTTTTTCAAAGACAATGTGTTTGCTGCATATGGTGTTTCTAATTATCCCCCCTGAGGTGTTGTCATGTTTGACCCTGCAAGCGGGGCAGCAAAACATCAATATGGCCTCACTGCTACTGCTCTCCAAGTAGTGGAGTTTTTTTCTTACCCTCATCTTCTTTACTTACACCCATTGCCCTGGTGTAACAGTCTCAGAATGGGATTGCAATGTGAAAACTTTCACTAGTGCAAAGCTTGCTTTGCCTTTCAGTGGAGTGTGTTGGGAAACTGGAGGTACATGCAAATGTTGCAGAAATTGTTTTTCCTGGTGGAATTATCAGCTTGACATCATTGTGTAAACTTTTTTATCCTATGAAGGCAATTGAGTACACTACAGAGGATGTCAACAGGTCTTATTGGGGCAGTACCATGGCTCAATGGCGAGCCTGCTGCCTTACAGTACCAGGAACCCGGGTTCGATTCTAACTTCAGGTGACTGTGTGGAGTTGGCACATTCTCCCCGTGTCTGCATGGGTTTCCTCCCGCGGTCCACAAATATACATGTTAGGTGGATTGGCCATGCTAAATTGCCCATAGTGCCTAGCGATATGCAGGCTAGATGAATTAGCCATGGGAAATGCAGAGTTACACTGATAGCGTAGGGGAGTGAGCCTGGGTGGGATGCTGTTCGAAGGGTCATTATGGACTCAATGGGCTAAATGGCCTGTTTCCACACTGAGGGATTCTATGATTTGTTCCAATCAGTTCACAATCGTGTTACTGCTCCACTTGAGACTCCTGTCACCTTTGCTCATCTATTACCCTGACCCTCTATTCCTTTCTCCCTCTAATCTTGTCTGTCTTCCCCTTAAACACTTTATGATATTTGATTCAATCACTCCCTGTGCAGTCTTCATTTTTGTAATCCAATTCTGCAGAACTTCCATATCTCCCTGATGGATTTCTTGGTGACTACTTTGTGGCCTCAAGGTATGTTCTTCCCTGTGAAAGGAAACATTCTGTCTGTATCCAGTCTGCTGAACCCTCTCAACATTTTAAAGACCTCTATTATGTCCCTGTTTGGCCTTCTTTCAGAGAAAAGAGATGTAGCTTGTCAACCCTTTCCTGACATGTGAACCCACACATTTCTGTGACTAACCTTGTCAATCTTGTCTGTGTACCCACTTCAGTTTCTCCTTTTTCTATTTATAGTATGAAGATCAGCCTGCACACAGTATCCAATTGTGGTTTAAGCAAGGTTTGATTCAGGTTTAGCATATTTAATAAATAAAAAGATTAGGATAATGTGCTAGAGTACTGATTTTTTTTCTGATCTAATTAATTTGAATAAATGTGAGGTACTACATTTTGGTAAGGCAAATCAGGGCAGAACTTAATGGGAAGGTCCTGGGCAGTGTTGCTGAACAAGGAAACCTTGGGGTGCAGGTTCCTAGTTCCTTGAAGACGGAGTTTCAGTCAGACAGGGTCGTGAAGAAACCGTTTGGTGTGCTTGCCTTTTTTGGTCTGTGCATTGAGTATAAAGTTGGGATGTCATGTTATGATTGTACAGGACATTGGAGAGGCCACTTTTGGAATAATGCATTCAGTGCTGGTGTGTTGTGAAACTTGAAAGGATTCAGAAAAGATTTACAAGGATGTTGCTAGGGTTGAAAGTTTTAACTATAGGGAGAGGCTGAAGGGTAACCTTAAAAGTTTATAAAATCATGAGGAGCATGGATAGGGTGAATATCCGTGATCTTTTTTCCAGGTTAGCGGAGTCGAAAACTAGAGAGCATAGGTAAGAAAGGAAAAATTTAAAAGTTACCTAAGGGGCAACTTTTTCACACATGTATGGAATGAACTGCCAGAGTTGGTGGTGCAGGCAGCAATAATTACAACATTAAACAAGGGTTTGTAAGCTGTGGATGGACTGTTAGGAAGGCAGTGCTTGACATTCTCCCACTATCTAAGTCAGAAAGAGAAATGGAGCTGGGGTTGGATTTGATGAGCTCTGTTGCCATTTGAAGTTAATGAATCCGAGCAGAAGAATTTGTGTTGAGGCAGAGGTGTAGGGAGGTTGGCTACAAATGTTTTGATGGAATATTTGTAATTTCTCCTTAATAATGTGAGGTTTTCTTGAGTATCTAAAGATAAAGCAATTTTGGGGTGATACTCAGCTGTTTTGCTTTTCTTGTTTTACTCCTTTTGTTGTAAACATTGCTCTCCTATCACTACTTCTTCTCTCTCCTTAGGTCTCATCACTGGGCTTCTCTCGTGTCTGTTTTCCCAACGTACATCCCAAATTCCAGCTGTACATCAGCAACCAGCTGGTCAGGTACTGTGCAATTTCTGCTTCTCACTGATCGAGCGTGCTCTGTTTCATCACATACATGTGGATGATGTGGGGGATGGTGGAGGGTCAAGGGAAAGGAATTGTGTAGAGAAATGTGCATCCCTTTGGCTTAGTTGTGGCTTCACATAGATGCAGAAAACTGCCAGTTGGCAATATACTACAGACTTTATAATTAATCTGGAATGTGCTTTTAAAGGGGTGTTACTGTGAAAGCAAGAAGTTGAAGTTACACAAACAATCTTGAGCTGCTCATGCTAACAGGATACAATAAAGATTGACCTTTTTAACGTTGAATTGGACTTTCGCAAATAGTCTGGCAGAGTTAGCAGCCCACTAATATTGATAAATGTAGCTTTAAGAAATCTGAAATTTGAAATGTAAGCTTGAACTTTCAGATAGCAGTGCCTCTTTAAGACTGCAAATGTGTCTTTGGTGAACATATGAGGTTGTCTTATGGATGTGAAAACTTGATTGGCATGTAACCATCACAGTCGACATGAGTATCTCCAACTACATGCAGCTACTTTTGTTAAAATGCCTGTCAGTTTAATAGTGCTGTCAGATCTCAAATCTTTGTTTAAAATTGAAAGTACCAATAAGAAATAATATTCAGGGCTCAGTGCTGCATTTAGTAGCAACTGACAAACTCAGGAGCATTTTGGATGAGTTTAGCAGTGGCAGGAATTCTGTATTGATTTCTAATTTGAATTTAATCTTGCTTCAGAGCTATGTGATTTCCCCTTTTTTATTTTGTTTTGAACTGCATTCAAAATTAAGTTTGTTACTTTAATACTTTTCTGCAGCTCCTTTGTGGACTCCCACAGAAAAGACAATCACATGTCCCTCTTTTTACTTTGGATCAGTGTTTTTGCAAGTTGACTGTTGGTATTTCTACCGTACAGGATCTGTTATGGGGTTAATATACCATCTTCTTCCTGTTCAGTTTTCAAGAGAAAAGGGCTTGGCATTGATGGCAGGGTAACTTACCTGGGATCTTAACCGGATCAGCCACATAAATACTCTGGCTGCAAGAGCAGCCCAGCAGCTGGGTGTTCTGCGATGATTAACTGACCAAAGCCTGAGAGGCACTTTTTGGGAGAGTGATGGAATATTCTCCATGTGCTTGCATGAGTAATGCTCCAATAGCAAGGAAAATGCTTGACATTGTCCTGAGCAAAGCAGCTCACTTGGTTGACACCCCACCCATTGATTTCCTCCTCAATGGCACACATTTGCAGCAGTGTGTACCAGATATGAGATGCACTACAGCAACTAACCAAGGCTGTTTTGACAGCACCGTCCAAATCCATGATCTGTCCCATCTAAAGACAATGGTAGCTACTGCTCCCTTATTAATGCTACCACCTCCCAAATCCCTTCCAAGCTGCATAACATTTTGAATTGGAATTATATCACTAAACCTGGAACACATCCTGACAGCACTGTGGGTGTACCTTCAAGAGGACAGCATACCACCACTGAAGGGCAATTGGGAATGAGCAACAAATGCTGGTTTCATTGGCACCACTCTTATTCCTTGAAGCTATCTTCAATGAAAGCAAGTAACACAAATATACCCCTTGGTACAGTGCAGCTGTGTACACAATCTGCAGAGACTATGCCATAAACTTTTCCTGTTCTAAATAATATTGTCATTAGAAAGCTGCATCTAACTGAATATTTATTCATTAAATAATCATGAGAGAGGAAAAGGTTTTGTCATTTTGCAGCAATGGAATAGTATTTCGTGATAATCCAGTTTAATTGAAGATCTCTTTGTCTTGTACAATGTGATGTGAATGTTTAGATTAAATGTCAGCTGTACTACATTTCTGAATGAAATTCACCCAGAATTAGTGAAATCGTTGAAAAATATTGCAGAATTTGAAGTGTGAATTATGTTTGTTGTGTGAATGTTGTAATATTGGAAAGCTAATATAAACTAGCACGTTCTCCCAGGGTGAATTAAATACCACTGGAACTTTGTAATAATTATGCTTGTGTAAACCTTTAAAGAGGCTGTAAAAATGAATAAGCTTTTTCTTTTGTGATCCAGGTAAGCAATTAACATGTTTTAGAAGTATTTGTATATTTTTGCTGTTAGTAACATGAAAAGCAAGATAATAATAAGCCCCTTGAGCCTGCTCTGTCATTCAGTATGATCATGACTGATCATCCAACTCCATACCCTAGTCCCACTTTCTCCCCATACCATTTGATCTCTTTAGCCCTAAGAACTAGATCTAACCCTTGAAAATATTCAATGTGTTGTCCTGAAATACATTTTGTGGCAGAGAATTTTGTTGGTTCAACACTGTCTGTATGAAGAAATTTCTCCTTATCTCAGTTCTGAATAGCCTAACCTATATCCTTTCGGCTATGACCACTGGTTCTGGCCTACCCCACCATGAAGGCCAACATACCATTTGCCTTCACCACCTGCTGCACCTGCATGCTTACTCTCAGTGACTGGTGTACAAAGACACCCTTTGTTGTAATTCTCCCTTTCCTAATCTATTCAGATAATCTCGCTGTCTGTTTTTGCAACCAAAAATCTCGCATTTATCAAAATTATCTTTCATCTGCCATTCATTTTCTCAATCAGTCAACTTATGTAAATCACACTTGAAGCATCTCTGCATCCTCCTCACAGTTTCCCCTACCACCCAGCTTTGTGTCACCCACAAACTTAGAAATAGTAATAGTTCCCTCATCTAAATCATTTGTATGTATTGTGAATAACTGGGTTTGAACCACTGATCCCTGCGGTACCTCACTGGTCACTGGCTGCCACTCAGAAAATGGCCTGTTTATTCCAGCTCTTTGTTTCCTGTCTGCCAACTAGCTCTCTGTCCATGCAAATACACTCCCCCCAATCTCTCACATTATATGCTAATTTCTTATGTGGGACCTGATCAAAAGCATTCTGAAGTCAAAGTAACACCCACTGGTTGCCCCTTATCAATTCTACTCATGAGCTCCTCAGAATTTCAGTAGATTTGCTAAATATGAATCCCCTCTTTTAAATCCATGCCGACTCTGTCCAATCCTGTCACTGTTCAGGAAGAAACTTGACTGTACGCCAATATAGCTTATAAATGTATCTGCTCCCAGAATTTGGAAAGCGGGCACACTGCCCCCCAAAGAAAAATCTGCTGTCGCAGGCTTCACTCTTATTGCATACATTTATTGTCCACTTCTTTCATGTGATCATTGATTTTACAAACAATTTCCAAAATTCTTTAAATCCTGAAGAAATGTGATGACAGCCCTTTGTAGATGTGAAGGGAAAGTGTGATGCTTGCTTGAGCTTTGTCTCTATGGATCAGACCAAACTGAACCTTTAGCAAGATGTGGGATGTGTCCCACAAACATTTTTTAAAAAGCAAAGATTTTTCTCTGCGATTTAAGTGTTCAATTAGGTATAATCAAAAAACCTCGTAAAAATTGAGAGTTTGTTTTCAGCTCCTTTAAAGAGACATGCTCTCGGCCGACAATTTTGTGACATGTGATCATTCTTTGATAAAGGTGGCTGTGTCCAACACTGCAGGATGTTGTGCTGAAGTGCCTAATTGGGTGGGTGAGCTTTATTACTGGTGTAACTTGGCTCTTTTTGAGATGGAATGCTACTTTGAGTTAAATCTTGTTTTTAAACTGAGGTGTCCTTGTGTAACTCAAGTGTGGAAACTGTGCTCACGTTTACGCTTTTGACTCACTTTTGCGGATTAGTATTTTTCCGTTCTGTTTTATAAATAAAGTTTTATAGAAAATGCAGTGCTGGCGAAACTCAGGTCCAGCAGCATCACTGAAGTGAAAAAGACGTTATATGTTTCAAGTCCAGTGACCTGTTGTTCGTTCAGACAGAGAGTTGGTGAACTTAAAACATAACCTTTCTTTCTCTTCACAGATGCTGTCAGACCTGCTGAGTTTCTCCAGCACTTTGTTTCTTTGGTTCAGATGTTCAGCATCTGCGGTTCTTTGTTTTGTTACAGATGCTAATAATTTGACTTGGGGAGCGAGAGGCAGCAACTGTGATAAACTAGGATAAAAATCCCCCACTATGGCAAAAAGACACATAATTCTTTACACTTTGCAAAACACTCCTGTAAATAGGAAATGCAATTGAGCTAAATGCAAGAAGGCATAGCATCTGACTTGTCTCAAACCTCTTTCTAAACTTTGAGGACCAGACTATCAGAATTTTGTTTGCTCGCTTCCTTTGAGATCACAGTTCACTAATGTCCCAGTGCCAATCCCTGGGCCGGGCCAGGTTACCAATTGCAGTGGGGTGGGGAAATCTGTGTCAGACTGAAGTTTTTTTTAAGAGCAGCATTGCACATTGATGTTGATGGTTTTGACTAATATTGCATCAGCAAACTTGGAGGAAATCCTTTTGAATGTGTTGATTAACTGCTCTGAGCCTATTTACATGCAGTAGTGCTGCAATGTTCTACGATGTGTGAAGTGTACAAGGAGACCTTGCCCTGAATTTTGTTTGTGTTGTGAAACTATAACCCAAACAGTGTTGAATTTAAAAAGTAAGAATTATACATTTTGAGCTGCAGGTTAATGTCCGATTTTAGAAATGAATATCAGCAGCGAGCTGACACTTCCTTTCTCTCTCCCTCATCCTGCTTGCATGTCCATCAGGTTCCTCACTAAACGGGAGCAGAAACTGATGCATCGGCGACGGCATGCAGAGGAGCTGCTGGAGTGGAAGTGGCGGCTCGATGCTGAGGAAGCTGTGATCCAGCAAATGGAAAATCAGGCTCTGGCTGCTTGGGACAAGGAGCTCATGGGAAAGAGAGAGGCAAGGAAGAAGATTCCCGAATCGAAAGGTAATGTTAGCCTCTGTTTCTTGTTTGTTTGTTTTCTCTTCGAGACAGTAATGCATTTACTGTGGTTCTGACAACTTTCAAGTGCACTTTGGTATCGCTGATTGTCATGGCACATGTGAGGTGATGTATTGATGTGTAAATGTCATCAGTCTGGATTAATGCAGAAGAAGCAAGGTGTAAACCTGGCCTTTTATTTTGCCTGTCTCATTCATTCAAGGAAATCACGTTTCCCAACCATCTGCCGTGATCCATTTAATCAGCATAGCTCAGATGTTGGAATTATCATCTTTCTCAATGGTACCTTGACACAGTAACCCAGTATAATTTCCCACTCACCCTCTCGAGGGAGGCTGAAGTTTCAGATTTGAATTCCTTTCACTGCTGGTGGTTGCATATCACTTGCAGAGTTGAGAAGCAGCAAAAGTTGTAATCAGTGTGAGAGCTTGGACGTTGTTTACACAAGACTATGTGGCCACTTTGTTAACACGGAAGAATCTAGTTTTCTTTGCAAGTTCCACCATCTTGCATGGTGGGATGATGACATGAGTTCTGTCACAGGAGGTTTTCCCTCTCGTTTTGCTTATTACTGTATTGTCACTGTAATTGAGGCTGACAGCCCAGAGTTAAGTCAGCATCGGTGTGGTAGATTGTCTGTTAACATCGCGTTCTGTCAGTTTCCTTTGGAATCTCTGAAGTTGAACAGTAAGAGCTGAATGCCTGTGCAAGTTTGATTTCATTGGTCTGTAACTTCAGTCATGTTGCACCTGTCTAAATTAGAGAAAGAATGTCACTAGCTTTTCAGAAAAAATTGCACACCACTGAAGTATTCAACAAAGAAAAGTCAACTCCAACAGGTTTGCCTGTTTCTGACTCTCCAGCTGTGTCCCTTTGCCACTCCAGCCTCTCATTTGCTATCCTCAGCTGGTCCACACCCTTTATATCTCAGCAGCATGTTCCAGCATTGAGTAAACCCAGCATTTACTAATCACAAACCTGTCTCTGTAAAGTTACATGCCTCCTGCCTCATCATCCACAACTCTCACCCGGAAACTTGACCATTCCATCCTCTTCTGGTCAGATTTCTGTCCTTATACTCCATGAATGTGAGCACTTCCAAACGTCTGGAAAGAGCGCTTATTCTGAAAATTATCAGACTGTCCTTAATTGACCTTTGCCTCCCAATTTTTCAACATCTCCAATCTAATTTGCACATTTAAGAAAGCCCTTCACGATGAATCCCTGTCTCTCTTTGTGACTTTTAGTCTAACATCATCCTTCAACCTCTTGTGGTCTTCATTTCCCTTCCAGAGTTAACCTAAATCATGGCCATGTATAGTAGCCCGATGGCAGAATTCATTTCCAAATCCCATTCCTCTCCTGTCCTTCAAATGCACATCTTTTGCAAGCTTTTAGTCTTTGGCTTCTCATTTTGGCTTTTTCCTCAATATGGTTCTAACCATGCTCACCGTTACTGACTGCCCACATAGTTCTGCTGTGTGATTGGCCGGTATGTACGGTGGTACTGCAGGTCTGAGGAATTGATGTGTTTGGTGACACTGTGGCCCCCAAGTGGTCAGCGTGTCCATTGCGTGAGGCTTTGTCAGTGGTCCAGCAGGTTTGATTAAAGTTGTTGAACAGGTTATGAGAAGTGTCGCCAAGAGTTATGCAGGTTTGCATATATCTATTATCCGCTAATGTTAGTGTCCAAGTTGAATTTGATTGTAAGGAGACCTGTTAACATCCATTGGGTGGATGTTCAACAGAAACTACGTCAGACCAGAAAAATCCAAGGGGAAATTAACTTTGCTTTTGCTGAAGATGCTGTCGAGTTTAGACACTGGTTCATGGAGTGGCTGAGGAGCTGTGCAAATGGCAGGAACTTGGCCATGATCTGGGGGATTTGCAAATACCCCCAGACTTTGGGAATTATAAATGGAAGGATGACGAGAGTGTCAGCAGAAGAGCTTATTGTGAGGTGAGACCCAGGTTTTGCATTTGAAAACAAAATTATTTTTTCTTAGTTAAGCAAGAAAGGTATGGGTGAAGAGTGCTCCACAGCAGCTCTGATTGATGATATGTATAACAGAGCATGTTAAAAACATTATCTCGATCCTGATGACTGTATTGAGTTCAATTTACCATTTTGCCCTTCCCTAAAAATCCAAAGTCCCTTTTTCCTCCACTGTTTGTACTCTCCCATTATTAATTTATCATCCTCATCATCATCATACTGTTACCCATTAAACCCCATCTGTCATAACTTTGCCCAGTCTGAGAATCTGCAGATTCTGTTTCTATTTACATAATATATCGTGTCCCTTCCAGCCACTCAGTACTTTTTTTCAAATTCTTCTCTCTCGTTTTAGTCTTTCTATTGCTGTTTCCATTGGTTGATAATACAAGATTTGATTATTATTCACCTTCTTAAAACTCTCTAGAATCTTGATCTGGAATCTAGAATTTAGAATCATGGGTCATTCCATAACTTTCAGATAAAGAAAGCCTTTAAGGTTGAACTTCTCAATCTGTGATCATGTTTGTACCTCTTTTCCTGATAATATCTTGAGAATTTGCATGATGTTGAGATTCCCAAAATTGACCAAAGTATTCTAAGATCTTATGCAACTTAACGTGGCTTAAATTGTTTTTGTTTATGTGGCCTTTGTTCTTATCTGATTAGGCAAGAGTTTTTTAAAAAAGATTTTTAGTGCTACTTAGAAGAGGAGTGGAGTTCTCCCTCATGATCCTGGTCAATCTACGACATGAGTCTGTATGACTAAACGTTTACTGAACCATTTCTCTAATTTGTGGTAACTTGCTGTGTGAAAGTTTGTTGCAGCTTTTGACGATATTATAATTAGTGGCTATACTTCAAAGGTTGGGAACAACATGGTACAAGTGTGAAAAGTTATATATGTTTGCAAGTTGTTTTTGACAATTTGAGGTTAAGGTGGGTGACTTGAGCATTGGTTACAAAGTATTGTCCAGCACGCAGACCAAGTTCTTTACTATTACAACAATGCAACTTCTATTTTACTGTGGCACTGACATTGAAGTGTACACTGGATCACTCCTCCCAGTAACTCAGACTTGAAACACTGCAATGTGAACTTTTTACCACAGTCTGAAGTCAACATCAAGCTGCTCATTGTCTAGCCTGACTTCCCTTTGAGCACAGTTTGTGAAGTGTTGCACTTTGCCAGGGACTGAGAATGGGCATGTGTAAATCAGCTTTTCGTTCACAGAGCAAATTTGGGACTGTTCATTTCCTTTGTTTTGTCTTTATAACTCGACTCTAATGTATCTTCAGTCTGTGCTGTTTCACACACCAACATTTCTGGGCATGTTACTTGCCTTTGACAGTGTTAGCCGAGAAACCTATCAAAATCTTCCTGCTTGGATCCATGTGAGGCAGTGGTCAGTGGTTAGGTCATATAGCTTTGAAGCACTCATCTGTTAAATTGAGAATGATTTGACCTTCTTGAAATGCTGGGTGCGCTGTATGAATCCATGTCAGCCCCAATATTTATTGTGAGACTTCCCACAGCGCTGATCTTCAGTTAGCTGCCTACATTCAATTAAAGGCAGAACATTTTTGGAATTTGACAAAGCAGAGGTTTCTTCGAAGATGCTGTAGGCAAAGTGCTGAACTATGAAATACAGTAAATCAATCAGTGAATAATTAATCATTTCTCAGCCAAGGTCTTAGGCAAGGGAAAAGTCAAACCTTCTCTCAATTTGGGAGCATCGCATGTTACGTTAAAGTAGTGTTGTCTGTGCTTTTGGATCTCACTACTGTTATTCATTTCAATTATAATTAAGTTTTAAAGCATGTCGCAGATTTTTGTTTCATTGAATATGCTTTGAGTTCCATCCAATTTTACATAATTCAGAATGGAGGAAGAATTAGAAGGTCGAAGCATCAAAGTCTTCATTGAGTAGTTTTAGGGAAGGCTAATGGATTGGGGGTGGTTTGGTCTGTATTTAGGGTGTGTGCAACAGCTGCCATTTCTCCTGTGCTTCTTCCCACAGATCTTCATTTCTAATGAAGTTTTAAAGTTATTTGGGTTGAACGAAGAGCAACATCAGAAGACGGCTTGGCAGAAGTTGAAGAAATTTGGCAACAAACAACGTGATTGGGTGGACCATATTTTGGTAAGTGCTTCAGTTTAGGAACTGTTCAGTTTTATATTGTACCACTGCATCACAATTATGAACACCTCATCGTACATCTGAATTTTCTATTATTTCAAATGACAAAGGCTTTATCTGTCTTTGGCTTACCTGTCTGGCTGTCCTGCATTTGTCCAGAAAATGCTTCAACTTTCTGACTGAATTGAAAACTTGGCCCTCGCTGGAGTAATTTGCTGAAACTCAATACCTGCTATTCATTAGTTGCCACAAAAGTTTCAAAGAAATTGACATTGAATTCCTTACTTACCTAATAAAAGCAAATTACTGCAGATGCAGGAATCGGAAACCAAAGGAGAAAATGCTGGAAAATCTAATCGGGTCTGGCAGCATCTGTAACGAGAGAAAAGGGTCAGTTAGACTTGAAACGTCAGCTCTTTTTTCTCCTTACAGATGCTGCCAGACCTTCTGAGGTTTTCTAGCATTTTCTCTTTTGGTTCCTCACTTACCTGTCTTTTAGACCCAGTTTTACAGTAAGTACAGGTCAGGGTTCTTTGCTTAACAAGAGTTACATTTTGTTACAAAAAAATGCAAATAATTACCAACCACTGACATATAACTACTAACTAAAACTAACAACCCCTCCCACATGCAGTCCTCATTACACATACACACACAGAAAGACAGGGACAAAGTGCACTGGGTGTTTTGCATAAAGGGAAAGACTGGGAACGTACTTCCAATGTTACCTATTGATGGCTTTTCCTGAGATAATCCTTGTGCTGATCAGAATGTTGTTCCTTGATCTTCCTTCTCCAGATGCTTCCATTGGTTTTCAGAAGGCACAGGGTGACTAGTTCACACGTGTACAAGTCTGTAACTTATTAATTAATAGCCACAGATTACAGCAAGTGCTGAAGGGAAAAGAAGCTGGTTTTCTTCAGGCTTTTTACTGCAGAGACAGATCCTTAACTTGTGGAGATCTGGTGATTTCTCAATTCATTTGTATACAGCCCCAGCTGATCAGTTACCTGGGAGCCAATCTCCGTTTTTGTCCAAAGGATATTTGTCTGTGGCCTAGTGACTAGTTAGCTACTTACTATTGACTGAAGCTCCCGTTGAACACAGCCCTTGGCTGCAGCTTGTCTGAAAGCCATCTAATACTGCTTGATCTGTGTGAGTAGCACTTAGTGCATGTCAGGGAACTTGCTACTGTGAAGTGCCAGCAATCCCTGAACAATCCTTGGGTTTTAAAATTGCTTTATTCCCATTTGAGTCCAAAATCAAAAGTATAGAAAAATTAGAAGACAGTTTTTGCAGACCTTTCCAGTCGTTCCCATGTGTTGGTGTGTCACAGCACAACATGTGTCAGCAGATTGATGAGTTTAACAGGTCTGTAAGAACACCGTTATCTTCAGGCCACACCACCACCTTGACTTGGTCAGATATCACCTTTCCTTTTATGTTTACATGTTTAATCTCCTGGAATCCCTGAGTTTGCAGTGCTGTGGGAGTACCTTCAACACGTAGGCTGCAGCACTTCAAGAAAAATATCTTTCCGTGGAGAAATGGGGAGGGGCAGCATGCATCCCAACACTGAAGTTTTAAAAAATTGGGTGCTTGATATGCCAAAAGAATTAAATCATTGCTTTTTTTCCCTCTTTGGATCAAACACTTCCAGCTGATAGTGTGTGTCCATTAGGCAAGGGTTGAAAGTCTCTGCTCTGCATCAGCTCAAGTAGAGATACCGTCAGGCCACAGCTACACCAGGGCAGAGGGCCAGCCTAAAGCTACAACGTGTAATTCAGTTACACTCACCAGCTCTTTCCTTGTGGTGGGTATTCCTTTCTGGTTGTGCGTGCTGAGTAAAACATCTCCACTCGTTTATTATGTTACTGACAACATTGGTGATTGATCTCACTGGTTTGAGGAGTTGTGACGTTGGAATCAAATTCAAAACCAGGTAGGAACAGGATTAAGCCAGCAGCACCCTTCAGTCTGTTCTTGTACTCCTAATCATAGCTGATTTGTATCTTAACTCTGTATATCGATTTCCTAATTGCTCCTAACTGTTACTTGACCTTACAAATATCTCTCAACACTCATATTGAAATGCTGTAACAGTCACAATTGTTTTTAAGGCCAGAGGGAACCCGATTATTGTAGTATTGTTTGTGTGATAAAAGGCTTCTTCACATCACCCTCTAACCAACCTAAGTCTTATTTTCCTGCATGCCCTATTTCTGGCATGCCTCGCTAAAGGAATTAGTTTCTCACTTCCTTCACTGTCAAATCGTTTAATCATCTCAGTCACTTCTATCGATCCATCCCCTAGTCATCAATACTCAAGAGAACGCAGGCCTCGTTTATCAAATAAAAGTAAAAAATGCTGGAAATATTCAGGTCAGACCTAATTTATGTAGCCAGTCCTTAACCTTCCCAGCCTTGGTATTGTTTTGTACAAGAATAACTAGTGACTCTCCATTGATCTCACAGTGAGCCCTCCAGAACTCCTGTCCAAGCTCTCCTGCTGTGTGGGAATGGCCACTTGTGTGATACTGGACACAAGGAAAGTGGGAGGCCTGAAGTCTGAGTGATTTCAGGGCAAACACTGCTTGGTATGAAAGGAAAGAGCTGTAACAAATAAATCTTGATATAAAAACGATAACACCCACTCTGTTTTCTCTGGCAGGTTCAAGAGCTTTATGAGGAGGAAGCCCAATGGGTGAATTATGATCAGGATGAGCTTTGTGTGAAGATGCATTTGGCAGATGATATTTTTGAAGCCCTGATAAAAGACACAATAAATGTACTGAATGAGATTCACGGGCAACAGTTAAAACTCATGTTATCCTAACACAGGCCATGCCATCGGCCAACTTGTGGACTCCAGAAGGAAACCAAACCTCATGCCCCGAGCAGAAGAGAATCCACCTCGGCCTCTGAACTCCTCTCTCTGATTGAGTTTTGACATCTGGCATAGAATTTCCTCAATAAGTAGCTGGTTTGGGATATCGATCCTTACTGGCGTCAGCCGACTGGCAGGATGTGGATACCAGAAGTGCCAATCTTTCTCCCTACCTATTTATATACAACCCAAACCCATTTATTTATCCAAACTGTAGCATAGACTTGAATTCAAAGAAGTTTGCACTTTCAATTTTGTTTTTGTATTTACACCTACATTTACCTTTTTAAAAAGTATATCTAGTGGTGCGATGATATGTGTTTGGTGTATGTTAGCTCTGAGAGTTGAAACAATGGCTGATATCAGACACTGAATACTCCCTCTGAGTGAGGAGGACTATATCTGCATGACTGAAGTGGAAGACAGAAGTATTGAGGATTTTAAATACTTGCACTTACTTCATTATGATAAGTCTTGATTTTATTTTTTGGTTTTAAATTATTTCAGAAAGGACAATTGATTTTTATTCATGTAAATGGACTGTATTTGTGATATTCATTTTCAGGAAGAAGTTACAAACTTTGAGCAGCTTTTGAGATCACTTGCACTGATACAGAACTTCTTCAGAACTCTCTCTCTCTCTCTCTTTCTCTCTCCTTCAGAACTCCTCTCTCTTGCGCTCTCTCTCTCTCTCTCTTTCTCTCTCTCCCTCTCTCTCTTTCCATACGACAGGAATCTCTCTTTCTCCCTCCTTTCTCACCACTCCTGATCATTTCTGTTGCATGGTGCTTCTGTCTGTTAATTTTCCCTAATGTTCCTCTTTTTTTAGTAAATATTTATTGAAAAAGTATTATATTATAATACAGAAATGTCAATAAACCGCCGGCTGTTGTTTAAGATACAGTTGTCTCATATTTGCTTAACTAAAACCAAATCAGCACAAATTCAAATTAAATAAACTAACATTAAATTTAATTATAATCCACTAAAATTAAATTGCTCTACATTGCACTATATTACATGACTCCACTTGCCGCACCCTCCAACAAGGCTCCTGTCCACAAGAGCAACAGTGATTATACCCGTATTTACGAGACCCCCCCCCCCCCCCGCCAACTCACCAACTCCCTGGGGTCCCTGCACCACCACTTACAGCCCTCGTGCCTATATAAAGGCCCTAATCAGTACTGCCAACAGATCCATGTTGATGTAAATTAGAATGGGCCGCCATGTCTTATAAAATTGCTCCATTCCGTAATGCCCCATAATGTCAGGTAATCTTGTGGGACGTGCTCCATCACAAGTCTGTGCCACCCTGCAAGACCTGGAGGCTTTGCTGATATTCATTTCATTAGGATGTCCTTCCTCTCACAATGTGTACGAATGTTGAATAACCTCTTCCCGTGCTCACCCAAAGAGGGAAGTTTCGGTCGTCCAAAAGGAGGGAGACCAGATCCTCCCAAACTTCCATTCCCAGGATTGTCTCCAGCTCATTCACTATGGCCCCCCAGGATCCGCGGGTCTTGTAACAGGACTAAAAGCAATGTGTAAGGATGTCAATACTGTTTTACATTTGGGTCATTTCGGGGAAGACACTTTCTTAAACTTTGCTAATCTCTCTGGCTCCATTTGGGCCCTGGGGAGGATCTTCAATTGCATCACTTGTGCCTTATCGCAGATTGAAATTTTCTTTACATCCCCTCATACGTCCTCCCACATTTCCGATGAGATTTCTTCCCTTTCTCCTGATTCTAAATCTCCTTGACTCTCTCCATGTCCCCCAAGGCATTCCCTCTCTGCAGATGATATAT
Organism: Chiloscyllium plagiosum; assembly: GCF_037043375.1. Lineage (NCBI taxonomy): Eukaryota > Metazoa > Chordata > Chondrichthyes > Orectolobiformes > Hemiscylliidae > Chiloscyllium > Chiloscyllium plagiosum. The sequence continues at coordinate 116,054,618 of NW_028270147.1, forward strand.
GGTACTAACTGAAAGACCGCCCCCACATCGGACACTCTTCATTCTATATCCGACTTGTCAGGCTGGGTCAAGAACATAGTCTTCTGTATGTAATCCCAAACCTGGAAATATCGGAAAAGGTCCCTCTTGGGGATTCCGTATTTCTGACCTAATTGACTAAAACACATCAAGACCTCTCCCTCAAATAACTCTCCCAGACAGAGGATTCATTTATGCTCCCATGCTCTGAAGCTGAAGTCCTTTTATCCCAGTCTAAATCCTAGGGCTCCCACTAACGGGGTGAATGGCAAATTGCCCCCACCCTGCCGCATTATTCTCCATGCTTTACCGTATTTATGCTAATCAGACTTTCACAATGCACAACTACCGATCTCATCTTATCCATGAACAGTAACCTTCTGAAGGGGCACCTCGCCTGCGAGGCATCTACATCAAGCCACATCGACTTTGAGTCATTACGTACCCATTCACCTGCATATGGCAGCAGGGTGCCAATTTGATATCTCCTCAGATCTGGGAGGTTCTCCCCCCCCCCCCCCCCCCCCCCCCCATATCCTGTGGAAGTTGCAACTTGGTAAATTTAATTAAGTTGCGTCTACAGCACCAAATAAATGATCCAAGCCATCCCGCAAACCTCCGCAACACCTGGTTGGGTAATAACAAAGGGAGCATCCTCACAGGATATAACAACCAAGGAAGATCATTCATTTTAATCAATGATCTGGGTATTCCCTCCCATCGCTGCAAGTCCTGCTTTATCCTCTCAAACAGCGACACAAAGTTAGCTCCATACAGTTGCCGGAAGTGAGGGGTAATAAAAATTCCCAGATAGAGAAAACCTTTCTGTGACCATCTAAAAGGAAACTCCATTCCGTCCTCCAGCTTCAGTACCTCCACCAATCCCCCCACAGGCAGGACTTCCGATTTTGGAAAATTTATTCTGTATCACAAAAAGCTGCCGAATAATTTAATGTTTTGTATTAGCCAGCGTATGGACTATTTGGGGTTAGCTAAAAACAGTAGGACATTGTCCGTATAGAGAGTGATTTTTGTTTCCCCTTCTCCCACCTTTGGTGCCGTTATTTCAGGGTCTTTCCAGTCTCTGCCAGTGGTTCAAGCACCAAGGTAAACAGTCGCGGCAACAGGGGGCATCCCTGTCAGCTGCCCCTCCCCACACCAAAATTACTCAATTTCATCTCTCCCATCAACCAATCAGGTCATACTCTCTACCTTTCTCAACCTATCCCCACCTCACCACACAGCTCCCATAAAACCCACCCTGACTCCTGAAGAAGGGTTACACCCGAAATGTCAACCCCTGAAGAGATGAGACAGAAAAGATTGGATTGCAACAAGAGTCACAGGTATTTCTTACCTCATCTCATTGAATCAAACCATCGAGCCCATCAATCCTGAAAACAGATTCCAACATTGAAGACCCATTTGCTGGTTGCAAATGTAAAGTCTCTGTCAGGCTGAAAGAAGGAAGCTCTCGACTGAGAAATGAGTGAGCTTAATCCAGATCCTAAACAACAGCACAACAGAATGGAGTGATATAAATCAGAAACAGTATTAATACAGGGCAGCCTTAATACTGCAGCTAGCACTGAGTGCAGCCAGCACAGAGGGGAATGCTGGGAAGTTTGGTCCGTGTGGGAGTTCGGTGAACTCGGGGAAGGAATCTACCTTTGCTTTTCCAAACTGATTTGGAACTGTCACTTCAGCTGCTGGGAGCCTTCACATGCACTTGGTTTGAATGAAACAAAATGATAAACAAGAGAATAGGAATCTGGTAAGCAGATCAGCTGGGAATTGTTTAGTATGAGGCACTGACTAAATAGACTGCTTCAGGCCATGTCCATTAGGAAAGTACTGAAACTTCAAAACAGAGATTGAAGACAATTACTGGTCCAACGAAGGACTGGATATTTTTCATTGTAAGTGAGATCAATATATTTATTGAATTGAACTGATTCAGCGTAAATACATCTGTAGTGAATGTATAAAACTACAGGAACTCCCACTTGGAGGCTGAGTTGAAAAAAATGATACATTCAGGAGCGGCAGAGATACCTGGAGACTTTGTTCCAGATGGAAGTTATAGGCCTCAGGACTGTACACTCAATCCATCGTGTAGTAAAGGGCAGGAGGTTATGACCCGTGAGGGAAGCAGATGGGAGTTGGAGAATACAGTGGGACAGGAAAACCCCTCACTCTTCTCAACTCCAGTGAGAACAAGGCCAGCCTTTCCAACCTTTCCTCATCACACAGCCCACTCATTCCAAGGATCAATCGGGTAAAACCCCTCTGAAACACCTCCAATGCATTTATATTCTTCCTTCAATAAGGAAACCAAACTACCCTCAGTATTTGAGATGTGGTCACATCAATGTCTAGGAATGACTGAAACATCACAGTCTCACTTTCTGGTCCTAACTCTTACTTTTACCAGCCTTTTTACTGTCCATGTCTAATTGCCCTGGACAAGGTGGTGATTAGCTGCCTTCTTGAATCCCTGCAGTCCGTGTGCTGCAGGTAGATCCACAATGCATTTAGGAAGGGAATTCCAGGATTCTGACCCAGTGACAAGGTAGGAACAGTGTTATAATTCCAAGTCAAACTAGTGAATGGCTTGGAGGGGGACTTGCTGGGGTGATGTTCCCATTGTATCTGCTGCCTTTGTCCTTGATTTAAGTGATCATGGCTTTGGAAGATATTGTCTCAGGATTTTTGGTGAATCTCTGCAGTGCATCTTGTAAATAGTACACAGAGCTGTTACTGAGCGTCAGTGTGGGGGGAATGGGTGTGTGTGGATGTGGTGCCAATCAAGTGGGCTAAACTTTTTTTCAATGAAATTTAAATAAAATAATATAAGACAACATAAAATTAAATAAAATTAAAATGTGCTGCCTTTTTGATAAAACAAAGAGTTAACTTCTCCTCTCCCCATAGAGGCTGCACCTGTTGTCTTTCTCCAGCATCGCGCTTCTATTTGAGATTTGCAGTATTTTGTTTATGTATCTGTTTTAATGTCACTGGTTATAAGAGAAGCATTCATCAGCACACTGGGGAGATATTTCCTGAGATGGTCACAAAGCCCTTATATTCACATCGACCTGAGAGGGCAGTGGTTTAACCGATCATCCAGCAGATGGCATCTTTGCCTTTGCCAGCCTCAGGATAGTGCTCCAGTCTCTGGAGTGGGGCTTGAAACCTGCAGGTTCAGATGACGGTGTTACCCCTGAGGCTGTCTATTCTTTCCTGGAATGAGGGTGTCACTGGCAAGACCAGCATTTGTTCCCCATCCCTACCTGTCCTGAAACTGAGTGGCTTGCTCGGCCTTTCAAATGGCAGGTAAGGGTCAGCCACATTGCTGGAGTCCTGGCAGAGTCAGACGTCTACAACAGGTCTACAAGAACAAGGCCCTTTGGCCCAATGAGCCAAAGCCAGTCAAACAACCACCTCACTATTCTAATTCCATGTTCCAGTACTTGGCCCGTAGCCCTGTACACCTTGGCATTACAGCCACACATCAAAATACGTCAATATTATGGGAGAGTTTTAGCCTCAACCACCCTTACAGGTAGTGAGTCCCCAGATTGTCACCACCCTCTGAGTGAAAATGTGCTTCCTTATGTTCCCTCTTAACCTTCAGTTATTTATCTTTAATCTATACCCCTCTGATCATTGATTATAAAATAACCCCATGTGACCAAGTCACCCTTTATTGACACATGAACAGTCCTTGACTGTAATGCCTCATAGAGAGTCAGGCACCGGAGGCTCGGGGTCTCTGACACTCAGCATGTTTATGTCAGCGAGGATTCTCCCTGTTATATCCTGGTAACAATTTCAGATTTTCTTGTGAAACCCAGATGGGAATTTTCATGGCACTGAATCTTCCCCACACTCCCACCTCTCTTGATGCTCACCCTTGTCTGGTTAATTCTTCCCATTTCCTTCTCTTCTTTCAGTTCATTCCATTTCAGGAAAGTCTGTGATATTTCCAGGGAGGATGTGCTCTGGAAACCGCCGTTGACAAACTCACTGCCCTTCAATGGAAGGAAGACCAATGTTTGCAGCAAGCCTGGACTGTGCCCTTGTGTACCTTGTCTGAAGGATTCCATGTGATCTGTCAGTCTCCATCCCAGCCTGATAACCATCTCAGACATTGGAAGGAAATGCCCAGGGAGCAGATTAACATGGTGCAGAAGCCTTTCAGTTGAAGCTTCAGTGTTTGCGCTCAGTGTACATTATCACTTTCTGGATCAGTGGTGCTGGAAGAGCACAGCAGTTCAGGCAGCATCCGAGGACAGGCAAAATCCGAGGACAGGCAATACCTGTCCTCGGATGCTGCCTGAACTGCTGTGCTCTTCCAGCACCACTGATCCAGAATCTGGTTTCCAGCATCTGCAGTCATTGTTTTTACCTCGTGCATTATCACTTGCTCACTGCTCCCCTCTTACATGATAATGGAGAGAGAACTCTTGCTGGTGCAGTTTTTTTTAATCATCTCAGGATATTGAAAGTTGTGAGCACAGTGCATTCGCTTTCATGGACAAGATGGTGAGGTCCCACAGACAGGAAACAAATGACCAGATAAATCTATTCATAGAGTCATAGAGATGTACAGCACGAACACAGACCCTTCAGTCCAACCAGATATCCCAAAACCCAATCAATCCCACCTGCCAGCACCCAGCCCATATCCCTCCAAATCCTTCCTATTCATATACCCACCCAAATGCCTCTTAAATGTTGCAATTGTGCCAGCTTCCACTACTTCCTCTGACAGCTCATTGCATACATGTACTACCCTCTGTGTGAACGAGTTGCCCCTTAGGACTCTTTCATATCTTTCCCCTCTCGCCCTAAACCTATGCCCACTCGTTCTGGATTCCCTGACCTCAGGGAAAAGACTTTGTCTATTTACCCTATCCATGCCCCTCATAATTTTGTAAACCGCTATAAGGTCACCCCTCAGCCTCCGACGCTTCAGGGAAAACAGCCCCAGCCTGTCCAGCCTCTCCCTCTAGCTCAAATCCTCCAACCCTTGGCAACATCCTTGTAAATCTTTCCTGAACCCTTTCAAGTTTCACAACATCTTTCCGATAGGAAGAGACGAGAATTGCACGCTATATTCCAACAGTGGCCTACCCAATGGCCTGTACAACTGCAAAATGACCTCCCAACTCTTGTACTCAATACTCTAACCAATAAAAAAAAGCATACCAAACACCTTTGAGCAGGATACCTGAGGGAATCTCTTCAGAATGGGGATCTTGTCAAGCCACATAAGGTGGGAGTGGGGGTGTGGGTTGGGGTGTGGTGGTGGTGGAGCCTCAAATGATGGTGCCAGAGACTGTGCAACTTTCAGCAGTGCACCACAGTCTCAGCCTGGATTCTGTGCTCTCATTTCTGAGGTGGCTTTCAATCCAATGACCATTTTGACGATGAGGCAGGAGCATTGCCCATGGAGCCACGGTCAGTAACAATGTAAACTGTGTGGCTCTGAAAGCCTGAGTCAGCATCTCAGCTCAGAAGGATATCAGCTCAATTATCAAATCTGTTTCTGCCCCTCTGCCGGCTGACCAGGCTGTCGGTGCCTTTCCAACACTCCCACGTTTCCTCTTGTGCCACAGCTCATTCTCCTGAGGGATAACTGTGCTCGGAGTCGAAAAGTGTGGTGCTGGAAAAGCACAACAGGTCAGCCAGTTGTGCTCAGGCCGAGGATATGACCTTGTCCCTCTGTCAGATCCACTTCAAGAAACTCATGGCTCACCACCACCGCTCACCAGTTAGGGAAGGGCAACAAGCAAGGATGGAGATGGGGACGCGAAGCCTCAAGTGCTGTTCTCTGCAGTTTGGGGGCATGCTTTGACAGCCCTTTGTTAGATCTTTGAGTGTAATTCATTTTTTGCTGATCCTAGTGTCAATCTGAAGGACACCCCACCTTCCTGTCTGACAAGCCAGGTTCACCCATTTCATGGCTCTGTTTCTGGATGAGGCTCCAGTCTTTCAAAGAGATGAATTCAAGCCTCACCAGTTTGATCATTCGAACTATATGCCATTTATTCTGATTTCTACTGAGATGTGGTGGGCATTGACATGTCGGTTATTTATTGCTCTTCCCTAATTGCCCTGGAGAGGCTGGTGGTGAATTATGTAATATCTGGGAAGCAACTGACAGGTCATTCCCACTGGAATCCACTGGAGTGACTGTGGGTTTGTTCATGGCTAATGGATGGAGTCATTACCCATAATCCTCAATTGCAGTGCACGTACTCTATAGTTATGCATAGGCAGCTGTTTCACTGTGTCCGAAAAATACAAAGTCAGAAGTCACACAACACCAGGTTCTAGCCCAACAGGTTAATTTGAAATCACAAGCTTTCGAAGCGCTGCTCCTTCATCAGGTGTACCCCAGCCCCCCACCGGTATCCCCACATAACTGAACAGTACAAATAAACTGGGGCTCTGCGAGGATCTAACCGGCTCCATCTGTAGAAACGAGGAGAGAGAGAGAACAGCTTTCAGACCAGGATACTGATCGCACCACAATGAAAATGTCCTGCATGCTATGAGTTTTCAAAAAAGAAGTGCTTTGATGTGGCTTTTGATTGTCTTCACGATGTGCTGTTTTGTTCATTCTGTGATATGCATAGACTATGTCAGTATTGGGGATCACAAAGTATGTTCCCTCCATTAAACACTTTCCAACACACCCTCTCCATCTTGCTTTACTCCTTATTGACTCTTCTACAGTTGTCCCTGTTCCCTCACTCCGTCCCGGTCCCAGAGGGATTGATGGCCAGAGTTCATGACCCCGCACTGTGTGAAGGTTGGTGTGAAGTGAGGCCAGTGTGTTGGAGCTTGGGCTCCTGCCTCAGGCCCAGGTGAAAGGGCCTGTTCAACAATCTGCACATTCACCTTTTTCTCTTTCTGATCGTACTGGAGTTTTCAAGCTGCAGTAATTAGCTGGAAACCAGCTGACTTGTCCAAAATGTTCCCAGCACTGGACAGATCTCTGCTGTTGAATTTTACTCTCGGGAGACAGATCCGTATAAAGTGTCTGGTATTTTTACTTTGTTAGAATTCATGTGTCAGATGCTGCTTCCTTGCTCTGGTACTGATAAAATCACCAATCCAGAAAGTTTTCAAGAAAGTGTTTGGTACAATTTCAAATATTGTTTAACAATCTAAAGCTGTAGATACATCAGTGTCCGAGTTTAACATCATGGTCTGAGTTTTTAATGGCCCCTCACTCATGATAATTCAGTTTTCAATGTTTCTCTTCCCTTACATGTTATGAATATGATTGCAAACATATTTTGATGAGATCAGAGCGTCGTCAACACCATTTGACAGAGTGGGTGGTTGTTGAATTCTCATCCCACAATTGTCTAGCGTTCAAAGAAAGCGCTATCATCTTTGTGGTTACAATTGAAATTAAATTGTTCCCAGATTTTATAAATACTGTGTTTGGATTTTATTTTTGGAATGCTAATTTGCAATAAAAATATCCTGTTTGGTTTTGCAGCTCAGTCGTTGTGTTTGTCATAGAATCATACAGTCATAGAGATGTACAGTATGAAAACTTTCAGTCCAACTCATCCATGCTGACCAGATATCCTAAATTAATCTAGTCCCATTAGCCAGCACTTGGCCCATATCCCTCTAAACCCTTCCTATTCATGTACCCATCCAGGTTTTTTTTAAATGTTGTAATTATAACAGCCTCCATCACTTCCTCTGGCAGCTCATTCCATACACACACCACTCTTTGCATGAAAAACGTCGCCCGTTAGGTACCTTTCAAAATTTTCCCATCTCATCCTAAACCTATGCCCTCTAGTTCTGGACTCCCCCACCCCAGAGAAAAGACCTTGTCTATTTCCCTTATCCATGCCTCTCATGTCTTCATAAAGTTCTCAAAGATCACCCCTCAGCTTCCTACGCTCCAGGGAAAACAGCCCCAGCATATTCAGCCTCACCCTGTAGCTCAAATCCTCCAACCCTGGCAACATCCTTGTAACTCTTTTGTGAACCATTTCAAGTTGCACAACATTGTAGATTTGTTCCTCTACATCCCTCCCACAAGTCAGTAACCCAGAGTGAAATCTGATTGCACATTTTTTTCTTCTGTATCTCGAGTTAACAAGTTCTGTCCTTGACCCTTCTGGGACATTCACTTACTCCAGCTCCACACTGATCTCTATAAACAATCCTCAACCATTTCTCTATTTCCTATCTTTCATGAACACTTGGGATCCAAAAACATTTAAAACCCAATCTTGCCCTTCTTTGAGCTGGGTTTCAGTTGGTGGGAAATCATCAGATTCCCACATGGCAATCTGTCTCTGTAACTCCCCAGTCTTGATTCCCACAGACCGTGTTGCCCCATACATGCACAGTCACTTTGGTTCAGAATTGATTAAACTCTCCCGCTCTCTGACCCTGCCGAGTAAGTTACGATTCCTCATTCTGGCGAAATCTATCACCCAGCATTCCTGGAGCTTAGGGTTCATCTCTGATATTACCTTTTGGTTCCACAGCCCTGCCAAATCAGTTGAAACCCTCCCAACTAGCATTTGCAATTCACTCCAGAAGGAGCTTAGTCCCCAGTTTTGTTCAGGAGCAACCTCTGTCCAGGTCACAACTCACCAGGGTCAGTCACAACATCCCAAGAATCTAAAGCCCTCCCTCCTAGCTGAATATTGGACCAGGAGATATCAACTGGACCTCAGTGGGAGCACTCTCCCCTCGGACTCATAATGTTTTGGCTTCACATCCCACTCCAGAGATTTCAGCCCATCATCCAGGCCGAGAGTGCAGTGCAGTACTGAGGGAGTGCTGCATTGTTGGAGGGTCAGTACTGAGGGAATGCTGCATTGTCGGAGGGTCAGTATGAGGTATTGCCACACTGTTGGAGGGTCAGTACTGAGGGATTGCCTCACTGTCGGAGGGTCAATACTGAGGTATTGTCACACTGACGGAGGGCCAGTACTGAGGTATTGCCACACTGTCGAAGGGTCAATGTTGAGGTACTGCCTCACTGTTGGAGGGTCAGTACTGAGGTATTGTCACACTGTCGGAGAGTCAGTACTGAGGTATTGCCACACTGTCGAAGGGTCAGTACTGAGGGGGCACCACACTGTCAAAGGGACCACCTTAAGATGGGGCCACCTGATACCTTTTCCTCTCCAGTTCGTGGAGGGGGGGGGGGGGGGGGGGGGGGTGTATGGGGTGGGGGGAAGTGCAGTCGGAGATGCCATGGCACTATTAGATGAAGAGCAAGGCAGTTTCCCCAGGTTTTCTGGTCAATATTTATCCTCCAACCAACATCACTAAAAAAAGGTGATCTGCTCATGACCATTCTGCTTTCTGGAATCTTGCTGAACACAGTCAGACATGAGGGACATAAGGCACCCTATGGTGTGGAACAGGTCCTACACAAATGCAAGTCTTTCTTTGAGGGTGGGATCTCCTGATCCTGACCCATGCCCATTGTCCCTTCCAGGGGTCATGGGGTCATTAGGAGCAGTGATCCTGTCTAACCCTGGGACACTGAGACTCATTGCAGCCTCACCCTTGACCTAAGCCCAGTGCTAGGAAGCAAGGTTCGAAATGAAATCTAGGACCTTCTACATGAACATCCAATGTGACTCTTTCCTGAAGTGTGTTGATCCGAGTCTGTTCCAGTGTTCTTGGATAAAGTTCTCCTGATCGGTGTGTGATCAGGGGTTTGTTAAAGAGCTATCGACATAAAGACCTGATGTCCTTTAAGGAAGGAAATCTACCGTCCTTATCCAGTCTAACCTACATGTGACTCCAGACCCACAGCAATGAGGTTAACTGTTAACCACCCTTTAGTTTTTTGAAGAAGTAACAAAGAGGTTTGATGAAGGCAGAGCAGTAGATGTGATCTGTATGGACTTCAGTAAGACGTTCAACAAGGTTCCCCATGGGAGACTGATTATCAAGGTTAGATCTCATGGAATAAAGGGAGAACTAGCCATTTGGATACAGAACTGGCTCAAAGGTAGAAGACAGAGGGTGATGGTGGAGGGTTGTTTTTCAGACTCGAGACCTGTGACCATGGAGTGCTAAAAGGATCGGTGCTGGGTCCTCTACTATTTGTCATTTACATAAATGATTTGGATGCGAGTATAAGAAGTACAGTTAGTAAGTTTGCAGATGACACCAAAATTGGAGGTGTAGTGGACAGCGAAGAGGGTCACCTCAGATTACAACAGGATCTGGACCAGATGGGCCAATGGGCTGAGAAGTGACACATGGAGTTTAATTCAAATAAATGCGAGGTGCTGCCTTTTGGGAAAGCAAATCTTAGCAAGACTTATACACTTAAAGGTAAGGTCCTAGGGAGTGTTGCTGAACAAAGAGACCTTGCAGTGCAGGTTCATAGCTCCTTGAAAGTGGAGTCGCAGGTAGATAGGACAGTGAAGAAGGCGTTTGGCATGCTTTCCTTTATTGGTCAGAGTTTAGAGTACAGGAGTTGGGAGGTCATGTTGCGGCTGCATAGGACATTGGTTAGGCCACTGTTGGAATATTGCGTGCATTTCTGGTCTCCTTCCTATTGGAAAGATGTTGTGAAACTTGAAAGGGTTCAGCAAAGATTTACAAGGATGTTGCCAGGGTTGGAGGAACTGAGCTTCAGGGAGAGGCTGAACAGGCTGGGGTTGTTTTCCCTGAAGCGTCGGAGGCTGAGGGGTGACCTTCTGGAGGTTTACAAAATGATGAGGGGCATGGATTGGATAAATAGACAAAGTGCTCTGAATCCAACCTAATAACAAGTTTGAGTACCTTGATTGTTAAAGAATAAGGCAGGGGGCTTTACACAAAGTCTCCCCTGGGGTCGGGGAGTCTAGAACTAGAGGGCATAGGTTTAGGGTGAGAGGGGAAGGGGCAACTTTTTCACGCAGAGGGTGGTACGTGTATGGAATGAGCTTCCAGAGGATGTGGTGGATGCTGATACAATTGCAACATTTAAGAGGTATTTGGATGGGTATATGAATAGGAAGGGTTTGGAGGGATATGGGCTGGGTGCTGGCAGGTGGGACTAGATTGGGTTGGGATATCTGGTTGGTATGGACGGGTTGGACCAAAGGGTCTGTTTCCATGCTGTACATCCCTATGACTCTATGACTCTGTAATGGCCGAGCAAGGCACTCCATTTTAACAATCACTGGAATGTCTCAAAACTGGAATGAAACCGGACAGACCACTTGGCATTGACATCGGTGTCAGAAACAACATCATCAAACACAGTCCTGTCCACCCTGTACCATTCTCCGTACTTTATCTGGGGGTGAGTGCCAAATTCAGGGGAGCTGTCTCACAGATTAGTCAAGCAAGAGCCTGACACAGTCATACTCACAGAATCATACCTTACAGACAATGTCCCAAACACCACCCTCACCATCCCTCGATATGGCCTGTCCCACTGGCCGGACAGACCCAGCAGCAGTGATGGTGCAGTCTTTATCATTTCAGGCACAGATTATAAGATCAGGGAGGATATGTTGGAGCTGGGTAGAACTGGTTAGGCCACAGCTGGAGTACTGTGTGAAGTTCCGGTCACCACATTGTGGGAAAGATGTGATTGCACTGGAAGGGGTGCAGAGGAGATTCATCAGAGAGTTGCGTGGAATGGAGCATCTGAAAAGATGTGAGGAGAGGCTGGATAAGCTTGGGTGGTTTACTTTGGAGCAGAAAAGTTGGATGAGGGACCTGATCGAGGTGCACAAGGTCATGATTGGAATGGAAAGGATGGATAGAATGTAGTTGTTGCCCTGAGTTGGAGGTTCAGTAACAAGTTGGCACACATTCAATGTGAAAGGCAGAAGGTTTAGAGGGGCTTTGAGGAAATGCTTTTTCATCCAGAGGGTGGGAGTCGGGAATGCACTGCCTGGGAGGGTCGCTGAGGCAGAAAGCATCACAACCTTTAAATGTACTTGAAGGACCACCGGAAATGTCCGAACTTTGAATGTTATTGATCTGGTTCTGGAAAGTTGATGCAGTGCAGTGTTGGTGGTACAGATTTGATGGAGTGAATGGCCTCTTCTATACTGTATGATTCGATTAAACCCCTGGTTGATTGGCACATACTGTCCTCCCTCGGCTGATGAGTCAGTCTCTCCTCCATGTTGAACAGCACTTGGAGCAAGCTCTGAGGGTGGTGAGGGCACAGAATGTACTCTGGGTGGGGGACTTCAATGTCCACCATCAAAAAGAAATTTGAATAAATATCCATTCTTTTGTTGGGTTTGTTAGGTATTGGCTACAAATGTTCAAACAGATTGTATTCCCAGTGAATGTTCGAAGAATGGAGGTCCCTTCGAATGCCCAGGATTAAAATTGTTTCTCTTGTCGTTCAGGCCATGAGAACTATCAGCCCATGCTGACCCTGCTGCCCCCCTCCCCGGAGCAGGTCAATGCCAAGGGCACTGCCACCCCGGTGTGCCTTGCCAATCACTTCTATCCCGATGAGCTGGAGGTGCAGTGGAAGAAGGACGGTGCAGTCATTTCGGACCTCTCTGGGTCTGACTGGGAGTCCAACGCTCGCTTCTCCTTAATCTGCAACAGCGGGAAAGCAAAGATCAGAATGAGAGGCTCAATCAGCATCAAACAATAACTACATGGACCAGACTCAGGCCTCACTGGACAGTTGGGTTTCATTTTCCAGCCTGTCCCATTCTCCGCTCCAGTGTCCTACCCCCGAAGTCCTGGTCAATAGCTCACTGCTATTGTGGGAGCCTGCTGAGGGTGAATGAGCTCTCACAGTTCCCACATTACAACAATGTCTAGACTTTGAAGATATTCCAATTTTTGTAAAACATCTTTGAACATTCTCAGCTCATGAATAGTGTAACAGAAATACAATTCTCTCTCCGTTTTTTTTCCTCTCCATGTCTTCCCATCTGTCTCCTCACAACATCCCTCCCTTGTTTAAAATCTTGAATGAATTATGAATCTTTGGGAGAACTTACCCTGTGGCAACGTTGAGACTAATAACAACCTCCTCGGTGGGCTTTGAGTGTGAAGGTCAATAACACTCTCATTGGGACTTGATCTGGGTTGTCTCCAGTCAGTCAGTGTTATTGTTCTGGGACCAGACAGTTCTGATTGAGATGAAGGGTGAGCTGTGCTGGGTATTAATACACGGGTCAGTGTAGTGAAGCAGGGATTACCCACTTCACAAGAGAGTAAGCTGAACAAACAAACTGGGTGGCTGTGACACCCCCAACCTGACAGAGAGGGGTGGGGGATGGGGAACATGAGTAGTAACATCCTCAGACAGAAAGGATGCTCAAAATGGCATAGCCCCAAAGAGGGAGGGGACAGGAACAGCGAAACTCCCCTGAGAGAGAGGGGACAGTTACAGTGACACTCCGTAGAGAGAGGGGACAGCAACTGTGTGTTCACTTTCTTGCTGTGCTGTGACGTATGTCCTGGGAAATTGGTTTGGTTTATATTTTCTCAGTTGTATTTGGGTTTGATGAGTTGATTCAGTAACAAGGATTCCAATCCTATATTTCCTGTATCAGCAGATCCACTGAAGGTCATCCTTTCATTTGGAGTTTGCCCAGGTTTCTGTCCAGGCTGATATAGCATGATCTACCAAATGCTGCTCCTATTGAGCTAAACCATCACACACCAGGAAATCTGACCGGCACTTTCTCTTTGTGCTGGCAAAGGGAGAGATTTGTTCTTACTACAATGGCAGCCAAACAAATTTTTGAACTGACACCTACACCTGGACCTGAGGCAGGAGCCCAACCTCCAACACACTGGCCTCACTTCACACTAACCTTCACACAGTGCAGGGTCATGAACTCCGGTCATCAATCCCTCTGGGGCCGGGACAGAGCGAGGGAACAGGGAAAACTGTAGAAGAGTCAATAAGGAGTAAAGCAAGATGGAGAGAGTGTGTTGGGAAGGGGTTAGTACTGACATTGTCTACGTGAATCGCAAAATGAATAAAAAACAGACTGTGGTGTGATAAGTATCCTGATTCAAAAGCTGTTGTCCCACGCTCCCTCCCTCTCTCACTCTCCGCATTTCTACAGATTGAACCAGTTAGATCCGAGCAGGGCCCCAGTTCATTTGTTCTGTTCAGGGACAGTGAAACAGCTGCCCTCTAGTGACTATAGAGTGCTGGTACCGCTGCTGAGAGCCACACGTCAAGTCCCGGGCCATGAGCATCTGAACGAAACAGCAGCCATTCCGTTGGATTCCAGTGGGAATGAGTTATTGGTTGTTCTGGCCTGGTTCCCCAGTCAGTCAGTCAGGCCATGGCTGACCTAGAACACATTCCCCCCTTAATTCTGTAACCCTGACCATCCTGAGCGAATGAAAATTGAACCCCGACCTTGGTAGCTTTTTCAGATTGAAAGTTCCAGATTTCCCCCACTCTTTGTCAGAAAGAGTTCCTCCTGAAATCATTCCCAATTCTAATTTTAATCATCCTCTTGTTTTGGACTGTGGCATTGGAGAATACAGTTTACATAAACACTGTTAATCATTTCCAGGGAACAGCCTCACTTTTGCAACTTGTTCTCTCTAATTAACAGTTTCTGATCTGAAGGTGACACGGCAGGCTGGATACTGAGAGGATGGTTCCTGTTCCAGGGCAGGTGAGAACTGGAGGGCCGGTTTAAGACAAAGCAGTCTCCCATTTAAAAGGAAGGAGAGGTTTTCTTGCTGAGGGTTGACAGTTTGTGGAATTCTCTTCTCGACATGGGAATGGAGGTTGGGTCATTGAATTTAGTCATGGCTGAGATAGGCAGGTTTTTGATGAACAAGGCAGTTAAGGATAATGGGTGGGGGAGGGAGGCAGAAAATGCAGCTGAGACCATAACCAGATGAGCAGTGATCTTCTTCATTGGCACAGCAGCTCCCAAAAGGCCTGCTCCTGGGTCCTATGTTCTGGCAGAGGCTGCAGCAATCCTGGACCCCCATCGTTCCTTTGTCACTCACTGACAGAAATATAATTTCAAAACAAACATTATTTTTTTTAACAAGACCAAGTCAGTTATGGTTGCTGTCGTTTTCTCAGCTCTCTTTACATCTCAGCAGGGCTTTAGAAACATGTGTTTTGTGTTACATTGGAGAAGAGACAGACACAGACAGAGTGAGGCCTCAGAGAACACAGAGAGCTTTCACTCTGCACAGCAAGGCTGTCACGGGAAACATCTGGTGAAAGGTTTGGAAGGAGGTGAAGAGGAGAGACGCATGGGAAAAGAAACCTGACAGTTCAAACTAAAAACACTTCACATATTGCCATCATCTAATGAATTAATGTGAGAGGATTAGAGACCCATAACAGCTAGAGTGTGGTGGACCAGAGGCTCAAAGGCAGACAGCAAAGAGCTGCATTATTCCTTCTCGGGGCATTAATGTCATTGACAAGCCTTATAGTTATTGCCCATCTCCAGCTGCTCGGACTGAGTTCTTTGCTGCACCAGATCATGGGGCCGTAAAGAATGAATCACGTCACTGTGGGACTGGAATCACAGACCGGGTGATGACTGGGATCCCTTGCCTAAAGAACATTTGTGAACATGACATTGAGTTTCATGGTTTTTGTTTGTACCCATCCCAGCACCTTCCTTCCCAGACTGGGAAGGCCACGTTGGGTTTGGTGCTGGATAATGAAACTGGCCAGCTGTTAGATTCAGAGGTAGGTGAGCACTTTGATGATAGTGAACAAAATTTGGTTTTGTTTATTTGAGCAATGGAAAGGTATAGGAATATATTGCAGGGTAAAGGTTATTGGTGGAGGAAAGGCTACTATGATGCGATTAGGCAAGATTTAGGATGAATAGGAAGGGGGAAGTAAACTACAGGGGATGGGCACAACTGAAATGTGGAGCTTATTCAAGGAACAGCTACTGCACGTCCTTTATAAGTGTGTACCTGTCAGGCAGGGAGGAAGTGGTTGAGCGAGGGAGCTGTGGTTTACTAAAGAAGTTGAACCTTTTGTCAAGAGGAAGAAGGAGGCTATGTTAGGGTGAGACCTGAAGGCTCAGTTAGGGCGCTTGAGAGTTAAAAGTTAGCCAGGAAAGACCAAAAGAGAGAGCTAAGAACAGCCAGGAGGGGGCATGAGATGTTATTGGTGGATAGGATTAAGGATAATCCGAAAGCTTTGTATAGGTATATCAGGAATAAAAGAATGACTAGGGAAATATGAGAGCCGATCAAAGAGAGTAGTAGAAAGTTGTGTGTGGAGTCTGCCCCCAACGACCTCGCAGCCTCCACGAACGCCGCCCAGACAACCGCCTCCACGATCGCCAGGAAGACCATCGCCGACAGATTCGCGGCCCCCGCGGCTATCGGGTATAACACTGTCTCTGTTGTTGCCACAGCCACTTCCGCCCCCTGGGTTGCCGCCGCCGCAGCCACTTCCGCCCCCAGTGACATCACTAACCTGCACGACCACAGCACCGCATGTGTCTCCGCCCCCACGCCGACTACGTCACCACGCTTATCTCCACCCCCACGCCGATCTCTCTCACCATGCCTAACCCCGCCCCCACGTCAATCTCCGTCACCACGTCTAACCCCGCCCCCATGTCGATCTCCGTCACGTCTAACCCCGCCCCCATGTCGATCTCCGTCACCACGCCTAACCCCGCCCCCACGTCGATCTCCGTCACCACGTCTAACCCCGCCCCCACGCCGACGCCGTCACCACGCACAACTCCGCCCCCACGCCAATCTCCGTCCCCATCCCCACGCCCAACCCCACCCCCACTCCCAGCTCCAGCCCCACACCAGGTCCTAGCTCCTAGCTCCCAGCCCTGCCGTGTTTTCACCATCCCTCCAGATCTACCCCTCTCTGAGGATGAAAGATCAGTCCTCAGCAGAGGCCTCACCTTCACTCCCCTACGCTCTCGGATTAACGAGTTCAACATGCGGCGTGACATCGAACAATTCTTCCGCCGCCTTCGCCTCCGTGCCTACTTTTTCAACCAAGATTCTCGCCCACCCTCTGACGACCCTTTCTCCCGCCTCCAACACACCCCATCAACCTGGACACCCCGTGCTGGCCTCTTACCTGCCCTCGATCTCTTCATAGCCAACTGCCGCCGCGACATTAACTGCCTCAACTTCTCTACCCCTCTCACCCACTCCAACCTCTCACCCTCGGAATGTGCAGACCTTCACTCCCTCCGTTCCAACCCCAACCTCACTATCAAATCAGCAGACAAGGGAGGCGCGGTAGTAGTTTGGCGCACTGACCTTTACACCGCTGAGGCTAAACGCCAGCTCACGGACACCTCCCCCTACTGCCCCTTTGACCATGACCCCGCCTCCCACCACCAAACCATCATCTCCCAGACCATCCAGAACCTCATCACCTCAGGGGATCTCCCATCCACCGCCTCCAACCTCATAGTCCCACAACCCCGTACCGCCCGTTTCTACCTCCTGCCCAAAATCCACAAACCTGACTGCCCCGGCCGGACCATTGTCTCAGCCTGCTCCTGCCCCACTGAACTCATCTCTGCATACCTCGACACGGTCCTGTCCCCCTTAGTCCAAGAACTCCCCACCTACGTTCAGGACACCACCCACGCCCTCCACCTCCTCCATGATTTTCGCTTCCCCGGTCCCCAACGCCTTATCTTCACCATGGACATCCAGTCCCTGTACACCTCCATCCCCCATCATGAAGGACTTAAAGCCCTCCGCTTCTTCCTTTCCCACCGTACCTACCAGTACCCTTCCACCGACACCCTCCTTCGACTGACTGAACTGGTCCTCACCCTGAACAACTTCTCTCTCCAATCCTCCCACTTCCTCCAAACCAAAGGAGTAGCCATGGGCACCTGCATAGGCCCCAGCTATGCCTGCCTCTTCGTAGGATATGTGGAACAGTCCATCTTCCGCAGCTACACTGGTACCACCCCCCACCTTTTCCTCCGCTACATCGATGACTGTATCGGCGCTGCCTCGTGCTCCCATGAGGAGGTTGAACAGTTCATCCACTTTACCAACACTTTCCACCCCGACCTCAAATTCACCTGGACCATCTCAGACTCCTCCCTCCCCTTCCTAGACCTTTCCATTTCTATCTCGGGTGACCGAATCGACATGGACATTTACTATAAACCGACCGACTCCCACAGCTACCTAGACTACACCTCCTCCCACCCTGCCCCCTGTAAAAACGCCATCCCATATTCCCAATTCCTTCAACTCCGCCGCATCTGCTCCCAGGAGGACCAGTTCCAAAACCGTACAACCCAGATGGTCTCCTTCTTCAAGGACCGCAATTTCCCCCCAGACGTAGTCGACGATGCCCTCCACCGCATCTCTTCCACTTCCCGCTCCTCCGCCCTTGAGCCCCGCCCCTCCAACCACCACCAGGACAGAACCGCACTGTTCGTCACCTACCATCCCACCAACCTCCATGTCCAGCGTATCATCAGCCGTCATTTCCGCCACCTCCAAACGGACCCCACCACCAGGGATATATTTCCCTCCCCTCCCCTATCAGCGTTCCGAAAAGACCACTCCCTCCGGGACTCCCTCGTAAGGTCCACACCCCCCACTAATCCAACATCCACTCCCGGCACCTTCCCCTGCAACCGCAGGTAATGCGAAACTTGCGCCCACACCTCCCCCCTTACTTCCCTCCAAGGCCCCAAGGGATATTTCCATATCCACCACAAATTCACCTGCACCTCCACACACACCATCTATTGCATCCGTTGCACCCGATGTGGCCTCCTCTATATTGGGGAGACAGGCCGCCTACTTGCGGAACGTTTCAGGGAACACCTCTGGGACACCCGGACCAACCAACCCAACCACCCCGTAGCCCAACACTTCAACTCCCCCTCCCACTCCACCAAGGACATACATGTCCTTGGACTCCTCCATCGCCAGACCATGGCAACACGACGGTTGGAGGAAGAGCGCCTCATCTTCCGCCTGGGAACCCTCCAACCACAAGGGATGAACTCAGATTTCTCCAGTTTCCTCATTTCCCCTCCCCCCACCTTGTCTCAGTCAAATCCCTCGAACTCAGCACCGCCTTCCTAACCTGCAATCTTCTTTCTGACCTCTCTGCCCCCACCCCACTCTGACCTATCACCCTCACCTTGACCTCCCTCTACCTATCGCATTCCCAACGCCCCTCCCCCAAGTCCCTTCCCCCTACCTTTTATCTCAGCCTGCTGGACACACTTTCCTCATTCCTGAAGAAGGGCTTATGCCTGAAACGACGATTCTCCTGTTCCATGGATGCTGCCTGACCTGCTGCGCTTTTCCAGCAACACATTTTCAGCTGCAACTATCACTTGTAAATCCAGTCAGAGCGCTAGTACCGATGTTTCCTGGTACCAGCAGCGAGAAGGGCAGAAACCCTCTCTCCTGATCCATGATGCAATGACTCGATACACAGGTGCCTCCAACATATTCACCGGGAGAGAAGTGTCCAGCACACACTTCACCCTGACAATCAGCAACATACAGAATGAGGACGTTGCTGATTATTACTGTCAGCGCGAGTACAGCTCCCCTACACAGTGATATACAGCTGTACAAAATCCTCAATACACACATCACCACCTCCTGTATTGACACATCCCACTGCAACCTATAATATGTAATAATGGACACATAGTCTCACTTCCTATACTGACACATCCACAATAACATATAAATGAAACTGAACAAGTTACCCTATGCTGGAATTGTCACTGTCCACTACACACTCCAGTCCCTGTGGTGTCCACCGCTCACTGAAGGCCTCAGGTTTCCCTCTTACCCTCCATGGTCACATGGGAAGAGCACCTGCAAGATTTAACATCAAAAAATAAGTTTCACAAATTGCCCGAGCCCAGCTGGACACAACGCAAAGAGAAAGCAAGAGAGAAAGACAGAGAGAGAGAGAGAGAAAGAGAGAGGGGGGGAGAGAAACAGAATGAGTAAAACAGAGAGAGAGAAAGGCATGAGTGACAGAGAAAGGCAGAGAGAAGGTGAGAGTCAGTAAAAGACAGAGAGAGACAGGGAGAGGGTGAGAGTGACCGAGAGACTGCGAGACAGGGAGAGGTTGAGAGTGACATGGGGAAGCAGAGAGCAGAGGTTTTTGTACAGCCTCTGCACTGGGAGCTCTCACTGGGGCTTATGTTCGGTAAAGGAACCAAGCTCAAACTGAGTAAGTAAACCTCCATCTTCTGTTAATAAACCTTTTATTTTCTAAACGCAATTTCTAAAACACAAATGCTGAATTGTTGAAGGTGCTAGTGGGGAGCTGCAGTGAATGAAATGGTTGATTGAGGAGCACTGGGTCTAACAGGGTGTCCAGCTGTATTTCTTTAGTTCCATTGTTTCCTTTAAGCAGCAAGATATAAGTCAGTCAGTTTTACTCACCGTGTGGAGGAGCTCTGTCCATTTGCAGTCTGTGGTCCCATTCCTGCAGCATGGAGTGAAATCAGTGAGTAGCCTCCTGCCAGTCTCAGTGTGACGGACACGGGCAGTGTTTGGTGTGAACTCTGGCTCCCTGTCCCAGTCTCTGATCTCACTGACCTCAGCAGCAGCAGCAGCAGCAGCAGCAGCACAGTGAGACACCGAGCTCCCACCTCCCCCAGCTTTAACTCTGCTCAATCACACAATCACAGAGTTGTTACAGTGCACACGGAGGCCGTTCCGCCCATCCTGTCTGTACTGGCTCTCTGAATGAGCAATTCATTGAGTGTCATTCTCCTGCCTTCTCCCTGTCACCCTGCACATTGTTCCTTTTCAAATAACATTCTCATTCCCTTCGGAATGTTTCAATTGAAGCTGCCTCCACCACACTCTCAGGCAGTGCATTCCACACCTTAACCACTCACTGGCTGAAAACGTTTTGCCTCATCTTACTTTTGATTCGTTTACTAATTACTTTAAATCTCCCTCTCCCTCTCAAACCTTTCATGAGTGAAAACGTTTTCTCCCTAATTATTCTGTACAGATCCCTCCTGATGTTGAATTCCTCAGACAAAGTTTCTCTCAGTCTTCTCTTCTCCAATGAAGACAGTCTAAACTTCTCCAAAATATTTTCTTAACTGAATTCCTTCATCCCTGAACTTTCCATGGCAATTTGTGTTACTCCATCTGCAACATATTCACATCCTTCATGAATTATTCACCTTCTCTATTCCCCGTAGTCCCATTTGCCTGCATTTGGCTCATTTTCCCCAATATCTTTCCTCTCCATGTACCTGTTCAAATGTCTTTTTAATGTTATAATCAGACTCACTCTATGACGTCCTCTGGCAGTTCATTCAATACATGCACCACCCTCTATGTGAAAGAGGTGTACCTCAGGTCCCTTTTGAATCTTTCCCCTCTTGCTTTAAACCTCTGCCCTCTAGTTTTGGACAACCCTAACCTGGGGAAAATACCTTAGCTAGTAACCTTTATGATTTTATAAACCTCTAAAATGTCACCCCACGACTTCTGACCTTGCAAAGAAAATAGCCCAGGCCTAGCCAACCTCTCCTTATAACTCATGCCTTCCAGTCTCAGAGACAGCTTTGTCATTCTTTTTACACCCTTTCCAGTTTAATGACATCCTTCCAATAGCAGGTGATTGGAAATGTGGCTTGACCAATATCTTGGAGAGCCATAACATGTCATCTCAATTCCCATACCCAAGTGTACCAAATGCTTTCTTCACCACCCTGTCTACATGTGGCACTAGTTTCAAGGCACTATATGCCTCCATTCCTTGGTCTCCCTCTTTGACAACTTCCCATGGCCCCACAACTAACTGTGTAAACCATGGTCTGGTTTTTGTACCAAAATGCAACACTTCGCTATTATCTCAATACCTAATGTAAATGTACTCTCACATAGCCTTCGTGACTGTCCACTTTGCCACCTATTTTAATGTCATCTGCAAACTCACGAACCCTACCTCCTATATTCTCATTCAAATTGTTTCTATAAATGATGAACAATGATGAACCCAGAACCAATCCTTTCGCCACACCGCTGGTCACAGGCTTCCATTCTGAACAACCATCTACTACCACCACTCTCTGTCTCCAACCATCAAGCCAATTTTGTACCAATTGGCTTGCCCTCCCTGGATTCCATTTGATCTAACTTTACTAACCAGTTGTCCATGCAGTACCTTGTCAAAGGTCTTGCTAAAGTCCACGTAGACAATGTCTATGATTCTGCTTTTAGCTATCTTCTTGGTCACATCTTCAAAATACTCAATCAAATTTTTGAGACACAATTTTCCACTTACAAAGCCATGTGGACTACCCCTAATCAACGCTTGTCTTTCCAAATGCGTGTAGATCCTGTACCTCAAAATACCCTCCAATAACTTACTCCCCACTGATATCAGACTCACCGGTCTATACTTCCCTGGGGATTCCTTTCAGACCTTCTGAAATATCAGCACAATGTCAGCCACTCTCCGATCTTCCAACACTGGCTGTTGGTGATATAGCATCTTCGCAAGGGGCATCGCTGTCTCTTCCCAAGCTTCCCACAACTTACTGGGATGGACCTGATCAGGTCCTGGGGATTTAGCTACCCTTCTCAGTTATAAGAACAGATTACTGCACCTCTTCTTCTTCTGGAAGATGGACTCTTCTCAAGACAGCAATATTTATTTCCCAAAATTCCATATACTTCTCAACAATAAATACTGTGGCAAAATTTTAGTTTTGTAACTTATCCATATTCTGTTTGAAAAAAAAGTGAAAATTTCGAAGTGTGAGACATTTGGAGGTTATCCATGGAATCTGATCCATGATCATGACTTTATTCTGGATTCTCCTTAGTCCTTTTCTACTTTCACCCTAAACCTTGTGATACAATGATCACTCTTCCCTAAATGTCCTCTCACTGACATTTGATCCACTTGGGCCTCCTCACTCCCAAGATTCGGGTCTCGCAGAGCTTCCTTTCTCATTTGAATGGAGACACATGGCTGGAGAAAATTCACCTGAGCCTACTCTCTCAACTCTGGCCCCTCTCTGTCCTTCACACTGCTACTGTCCCAGTCTATATTCCAATAATTAAAGTCCCCCTAATGTTTGCTGTGAATTCCTTGCAGATTTGTTCCCCTACATCCTTCCCACTAGTTGGTGACTGACAGATTGCACTGAACAATCTGATTGCACCTTTTTTGTTCCTTATCCCGAACCAAATCGATTCTGGCCTTGACCCCTCTGGGACATCCTCTTTCTCCAGCTCTGCATCAATCTCCTTAACCAATCCCACACCTCTCACTCTTTTTCCTTTTTCCTATCTTTCCTGAACACCTTGTTTCCAGGAATATTTAACAACCAGTCCTGTCCTCATTTGACCCTTATCTGTTAGAGTGATAACATCAGTTTTCCCCTTGGTAATGTGCATTTGTAACTCCCCAATCTTATTCTCCACATTCCGTGCAGTCCCATACATGCACAGTCAGCCGGACTTAGAATTTATTGCTCTCTCTGTCTCTCTGACCCTGCCTAATAAATTACTATTCCTTATTCTGGTGCTGTCTGTCTTTTTCAGGATTCTGTGTTCCTTGGTGTTCCTCCTTGATATTACACCCTGGTTCCCACAGCCCTTCCATGTTAGCTTCAACCCACTCCAACAGCACCCGCAAATCATCCCATAAGGAGCTCAGTTCCTGCTCTGTTTATAGAGGTCACATCTCCCACAGAGTCATTCCCAATGTCACAAAGCCCTCCCACCTCGACCATCTTTCCAGCCTCACAAACACCCTGCCTTATCCTCCTGTTTCTATCCTTACTTGCATTGGTCATTGGAAGTAATCTGAAGATTCCTATTTTTGAGCTCCTGTTGCTAATTCCCTCCTGAGCTCCCTAAATTCTGTCACTGGGACCAATGTAGATCATGAGTGCTGACTGTTCCCTCTCTCTCCTCAGGGTGCTCTGCAGCCGCTCAGTGACATCCTTGACCCTGGCACCAGGGAGACAATACACCATCCTGAATTCCCATCTGCCGCTGCAGAAACACCTGTCGATTGCCCTCACTCTCGAATCTCCTCTGACTATAGCTCGTCCAGTCTTCCTTGTGTCCCCCGAACCAACAATGCCCTCAGTTCCTTTTCCCACATCGTTAATATATAATTAATTGTTACATGAATAGCTGAAGTCCCAACACTGCCCCCTGCTGAACTCCACTAGGCACCAGCTGCCATCCTGCAAAAGATCCATTCATTTCCACTGTCTATCCATGCCAATACCGGGGCTCTTATGTTATTTAGCAGCCTCGTGTGTGGCAACCTGTCAAAGGCCTTCTGGAAATCCAAATAGATCACGTCCATTGGCTTTCCTTTGTCTAACTTGCTCATTAGCTCCTCTTATTACATCGAATTCCAGCTTCTCCCTCTAGAACTGCAGGGTGAATTCTATCACATTATAGTCACTGCCCCCTCAGGGTTCATTCACCTTCAGCTCCCCAATCAGAGCTGCCTCATTACACATCACCGAATCCGGAATTGCCTGTTTCCTCGTGGGTCTACCACAAGCTGATCCAAAAAAATCCTCTCGCAGACATTCCTTGAATTCCTTTCCTTGAGATCCATTCCCAACCTGACTTTCCCAGTCCACTGCATATTGCAGTCCCCATGACTATTGTAGTAATCCCTTTCTTATATGCCTTTTCTATCTCCTGATTTATTTTCTGACCCACATCCCGACTACTGCGAGGAGGCTTGTACATAACTCCCATCAGGCTCTTTCTTCCTTTGTAGTTTCTTAAGTTGACTCACACAGATTCTATGCAGTCCAACTCAAAATTTCCTCTTGCTGTTGATTAATTTTATTTCCAAGTGACAGGGTAATCTCTCGCATGGGACCTTGTCAAAAATCTTTTGAAAGTCCAGATGCACAACATCCACTGAGATCTGAGGAAAGGTCACTCAATCCGAAAAGCTAACTTTAGTTTCTCTCCACAGATGCTGCCAGACCGGCTGAACGTTTTCATAATTTTTGTTTTTGTTGTCCACTGATTCAGCCTTGTCCACTCTCCACTGATCATATCCTCAAAACCTTCCAAAAGATGTGTCACGCCTGATTTCCTGTCACTGTTTTCCAAATGCTCAGTTATTGTATCTTTAATAATTGACTCCAGCGTTTTCCTCCTGTATAATTCCTCATTTTCACTCCCCTTCCTATTATTAAAAAGTGGGATTACACTGGATACTGTCCTGTCCACTGGAACTCTGTCAGAGTCGACAGAAAGCTGGAAAATGATCACCAATGTGTCCACTATTTCTACACCCACTTTCTTGTGGACTCTGGGATGTAGAGCATCAGGCCCTGGGGACTTACCAAGTTTTGATACCATCAGTCTCCCCAAGACCATTTCCTGACTAACAAGGATTACCTTCATTACCTCCTTCACACTTGACCCTCTATCCCCTTGCATTTCCTTTCAATAGGATGTACATCCTTGGATATTTAGTTCCCAGCCCTGATCCCCTTGCAGCCACGTCCCTGCACTACAGGCTCATTTACCTTGTTTCATATACTCGATGCATCGAAGTACAACACCCTCAGTCATGCACTGACTGCCTCCTTCTCATAGTTATCTCCTTTAGAAATCAAAGTATCCCGACAGTGTGGAAGCAGGCCATTCAGCCCAGACTGACCCTCCAAATAGTATCCCACCCACCCTATAATTCCCATGGATAATCCTCCTAGCCTACACATCCTTGTGACAATGGGAGGAAACCCAAGTAGACACGGGGAGAATGTGTAAAAATCCCTGTCCTTTTATGAGGTTTGTTTGGTGTTGGCCACAAATCTTCAAATGGGTTGCTTTACCAGTTAATGTTCAGAGAGTTGAAATCCCTTTGAATGGCAGGGACTAAAATTGTTTCTCTGGCTTTTCAGGTGGTCAAAACTCTCAGCCCAAGCTGACCCTGCTGCCCCCCTCCCCGGAGCAGGTCAATACCAAGGGCACTGCCACCCTGCTGTGCCTTGCCAATCACTTCTATCCCGATGAGCTGGAGGTGCAGTGGAAGAAGGATGGTGCAGTCATTTCGGACGGGGTTCAGACCAGCAACTACCTGCGAGCTTCGGACAGCACCTACAGTGTCAGCAGCCTGCTGACCCTCTCTGGGTCTGACTGGGAGTCCAACGCTCGCTTCTCCTGTGCCCTCACCCACGTGACCCTCCCCTCTCCCCTCAGCAAGAGCATCAGGAGATCAGAATGTGTGTAGAGTGTTTGAGACAGTCCACAGAGGAGACACAACTTTAAATAGAACAGGGATGAGCTGGCAGTGTAAAGCTTATTGTCAGCACTGAATTTCAACTCTTCCTTCTTGGGATTGGCTTGGCGACACTTCTGAGGTTCAAGGGTTAAGTCAGGTCATTGGGCTCACTAAAAACAAGCTTTACTCTGTATCAAACTCCATGCTGACCCATTCTGGAAGTGTTTGATTGGGGCAGTGATGACTGGTAATGCCAAATAAAACCACTCAAAGATGCTGAAAAGTGCCAGATGTACAAAAACAATGTGAACCTCAGAAGTCTCTGCTTCAGTAATACAGACCTCCTTCCTGCTCAGCCGTCAGTTCCAATTTAAGGTTTTGTCACTGTTTAAAGGGACAGGATTCTCATGATATTGAGGAAATCTCTACAAGTCTTTTCCTCAAGCTCCATTGTGGCTGTGAATTTGAGCAGCTTCCTCTGTCTGGGCTGTTAATTGCAGTCTGTTTTCTGTCAATGTCAATCTGGAAAAGGGAATAAAGATGAAGAAGATTCAGTCTCTGTCTCGTGTATGCTTTGGAAATGGCCCGAGCTGAAGCCTCAGGGAAAGGGTATATGAAGTGAAACCCGCCACCCTCAAGGCCCGGAACACGACGGGGAGAATAGAGAGGGCAATGGGGTTCCGGGAGCAGGAGGGCAATACAACAGTTAGGGCCAGAAGGGGCAGTTTCAGCAGGAATGCAGGGCCCTGAGAAAATCATCCCTAATAAATGGGGAAAAGAAGGAAGGCAGGAGGGGACACTGGGGAACACAATAATCTAATGGGAATTCACTCACCCATCTTTTAGGCACAGCAAGATCCCAGGTCAAGAAAAGTTACTCAACTGTTTGGGAGCCAGTGTCACCGGGAATCATGTATTGATGAATATGACCAGCAGGGTCTTGTTACTCAGAATAACAATTCCACAGGGTTTGGGAAATAAATATTCCATAAATTAGACCTGGGTTTTCTTTACTCTTCAAATGAGATGGAATTGCCCCGTGTGTCCCTGGAGTCAGATTGAGAATGTTCAGTCCAGGGGAGGTATGTGAGTCATGGCTGGGGAGGGCAGTCAATGATAAACTGGTTCCACTTTCTGCTGTCATATTCTGTAGCCCCTGGGCCATCTCAGTAAGGATCATCCAGGGCTCAGGGTGGATTCCAGAGCAGCTCATTGTCCTGACTGTTGTGTTCCTCAGTCCACACATAGCTCCAGCAATCTCACTCCCTGGCTATAGTATCAGTGGGAACCCATGGGGCTGAAATCTTATCCAAACAGACCCTCACACAGCGGGGAGGATGCTGGTGGCTTATAAACCCCTTGGATTCAGTCCCAGATCTCACCGTGGATCTTTCATTCAAACACAGCATTAGCACACTTTCACCACATTCAGAGGACAATCTTGAGAAGGGGCAAGCTTGTTTCTTGATTCCAATGTGGGGAAATGGGGGCTGGGTGTGAAATGTCCAGTCTGAAACTGGTGGGTACTTTATAATGAAGAATAGAAACTGATGTCAGAATAAAGACTGATGTTGATGGGAGTGAGGAATATCTCAGTGATCTGTCTCCTGAATCCACAGTCGATACACATTCTTCTGTCAGACCCTGAAATCTGAGAATCAATTCCTTGACATCCTTCATTTCTCCACCTTTCCCAGAAAAGGTGAAATATTCTCTGTCTCAGAGATTCCCTGGAACAGGTAATTATAAAATGGGCTGTGGGAAGGGAACTGTTGACTCTCAATGTCAAAGCCAATGGAAGGATGTGGAGCTGGCTCTGTGAAATGTTTGGGCACAGAGGATGACATCAGAAGCAATTCAATGTTGTCCCTCTCTCCTTTGCAATTTGCTCTCTTGTGTTCGATCCACTTGTCTTTCTTGCTTTGTTTCTTTTGACTTCAGTCTGTGGGTAGTTCCATCAAAACCCAATCTCCTCACTCTCATCCAGGCCCCTGAAGAGACTAGAGACAAAAAAGCTGGAATCCAAGGATGATAAGCAGGAGGCTGGGAGAACACAGCAAGCCAGGCAGCATCAGGAGGTGGAGAAGTCAACGTTTTGGCTGTAACCCTTCTTCAGGAAGTTGGGGGGGGGGGTTGTTTAGGGAGCTGCAGATCAAGATAGGTAGAGGGTGCGACCTGATTGGTCAATGAGAAAAATGAATCCGGATTCATCCCTCCCATCGACCAACCAGGTCATATTCTCTACCTTTCTCAAAATATCCCC
Organism: Chiloscyllium plagiosum; assembly: GCF_037043375.1. Classification (NCBI taxonomy): domain Eukaryota; kingdom Metazoa; phylum Chordata; class Chondrichthyes; order Orectolobiformes; family Hemiscylliidae; genus Chiloscyllium; species Chiloscyllium plagiosum. The sequence goes on from NW_028270147.1 coordinate 116,083,093, forward strand.
ATTTTCCAACACTCCCGCGTTTCCTCTTGCGCCACAGCTCATTCTCCTGAAGGATAGTTGTGCTCGGAGTCAAGAAGTGAGGCGCTGGAAAAGCACAGCAGGTCAGGCAGTTGTGCTCAGACCGAGGACATGACCTTGTCCCTCTGTCAGATCCTCTTCGAGAAACTCATGACTCACCACCATACTCTCCAGGACAATTAGGGAAGGGCAACAGCCAAGGATGGAGATGAGGACGCGAAGACTCGAGGGCTGTTCTCTGCAGTTTGGGGTCACATCTTAACAGTCGTTTGCTAGATCTTTGAGTATAATTCATTTGTTGCTGATCCCAGTGTCAATCCGCAGGGCACTCCGCCTTTCAGTCTGACAAACCAGGTTCACCCATGTCATGGCTCTGTTTCTGACCAAGGCTCCAGTCCTTCAAATAGATGAATTCAAGCCTCACCAGTTTGATCATTTGAATTGTATGCCATTTATTTTGATTTCTTCTGGGATGGGGCAGGCGTTGACGTGTCAGTTATTTGTTGTCGTTTCCTAATTGTCCTGGAGAGGGCGGTGGTGAACCTGTTACCTGGAAGCAAATAACAGGTCATTCCCACTGAAATCCACTGGAGTGACTGCGGATTTATTTATGGCTAATGGATGGAGTCATTACCCATAATCCTCAGTTGTACTGCAAGTACTCTATAGTTGCTAGAAGGCAGCACAGTAGCACAGTGGTTAGCACTGCTGCCTCACAGCGCCAGAGACCTGGGTTCAATTCCCGCCTCAGGCGACTGTCTGTGTGGAGTTTGCACATTCTCCCTGTGTCTGCGTGGGTTTCCTCCAGGTGCTCCGGTTTCCTCCCACAATCCAACAATGTGCAGGTTAGGTGAATTGGCCATGCTAAATTGCCCATAGTGTTAGGTGTAGGGGAATGTATCTGGGTGGGTGCGCTTCGGCGGGTTGGTGTGGACTTGTTGGGTCGCAGGGCCTGTTTCCACACTGTAAGTAATCTAATCAAAGTCAGAAGTCACACAACACCAGGTTCTAGCCCAACAGGTTCATTTGAAATCAGCAGCTTTCGAAGGGCTGCTCCTTCATCAGGTGTACCCTAGCCCCCCCATTGGTATCCCCACATAACTGAACAGTACAAATAAACTGGGGCTCTGAGAGAATCCAACTGGCTCCATCTGTAGAAACGAGGAGAGAGAGAGAGAGAGAGAGAGAGAGACATTACAGCTCTTGGACCAGGATGCTTATGGCACCACAATGAAAATGCCCTGCACACTATGATATATCAAAAAAGAAGTACTTTGGTGTGATGTTTGATTGTCTTTCACAGTGTGCTGTTTTGTTCATTCTGTGATACACATAAACTATGTCACTATTGGGTATCTCAAAGTTTGTTTCCTCCATTACACACTTTCCAACACACCTTCTCCATCTTGCTTTACTCCTTATTGACTCTTCCACAATTGTCACTGCTCCTTCACTCCGTCCTGGTCCCAGAGGAATCGATGGCCGGAGTTCATGACCCCACACTGTGTGAAGGTTGGTGTGAAGTGAGGCCAGTGTGTTGGAGGTTGGGCTCCTGCCTCAGGCCCAGGTGTAGGGGCCTGTTCAACAATCTGCACATTGTCCTTTTTCTCTTTCTGACCCTACTGGATCAAGTTGCAGTAACGAGCTGGAAGCAAGGTGTCTTGTCTAAAATGTTCCCAGCATTAAATACAGAACTGGCTGTGTCAGAGGAGACAGAGGGCAGCGATAGGAGGATGGAGGGCTGTGAATAGTGATGTTCCACAGGGATCAGTGGTGAGAGCTCTGCTGTTCATAATCTCCATAAATGATTTGGAGGAAAGCGTAGCTGGTCCAATTAGTAAGTTTACGGTTGATACAAAGATTGGTAGAGTTGCAGATAAAGAGAAGGATTGTCAGACGATATGGCAGGATATAGATCAGTTGGATGCTTGGACAGAAAAATGGCAGATGTCGTTTAATCCAGACAAATGTAAGGTGATGCATTTTGAAAGGTGATGTGCAGGTGGGAATTATACAGTGAATGGCAGGATCCTTTGGAGTATTGATATGCAGAGGGATCTGGGTGTGCAACAAGCATCAAGACATGGCTTGGCTGGTGGTGAGAAGGGCTCTGCCTGTGAGATCCTTTATGCACACCCGGACTCTCAGCTGCACCGCACGCTGCACTCGAAGCGGCTGCAGGGGGGGTGGAGGCGGGGGACCGAGACTGTCACACACTTCCTTCTGGAATGTGCCTATGCAGAAGAAGTCTGGAGAGGAATGCTGTGGTGTTTGTCGAGGTTCGTCCCGAGCAGCGCTGTGACGGGGGACTCTGTGCTCCCGTTCCCCGGGACGCACACCGTGACAAACATCAACTGTGCCTGGAGGATCATCAACTCGGTGAAGGACGCTCTCTGGGCCGTCCGAAACCTGTTGATCTTCCAGCTGAAGGAGTCGACTCCGACTGAGTGTTGCAGACTGGCACATTCCAAGGTCCAGGACTACGTGTTGAGGGATGCGCTGAAGCTTGGGGCAGCTGCCGTCAAGGTGCAGTGGGGAAAGACCACCGTGTAACGTCTGCCTGCCTAAGCACAGGGGGCTGACACAGTAAGGGGGCTCCGCTGACCCCCCCCCAGCTAAATATGTGGATAGTGATCGTACAGACCTGTACCCTGTCCCTGTATGCAAAGAAATGGAATGTTTATAGACTGTACAATTGTACAGATCATCAAAATATTTTATGAATAAAATATATTTTTGAAATAAAAAAAATTCTGGGTGTGCATGTTCACAGATCTCTGAAGGTGCCAGCACAGGGAGATAAGGCAGTAAAAAAGGCTTATGGCATGCTTGCCTTCATTGGAAGGGGCATTGAGTAGAATGATAGACAAGTTATGCTGCAGCTTTATCGAACTTTAGTTCGACCACACTTGGAATATTGCATACATTTCCGGTCACCACACTACCAGAAGGATGTGGATGTTTTGAAGACGGTGCAGAAAATGTTTACCAGGACATTGTCTGGTATGTTGGGGGGGGATTGTAGTTCTGAAGAAAGGTTGGGTAGACTGGGTTTGTTTTCACTGCAATGCGGGAAAATGAGGCGTGACCTGATAGAAGTTTATAAAGTTGCGAATGAGATAGGTAGGGTGGAAAATATTAGGCTTTTCCCCAGGGTAGAGGGGTCAATTACTGGGGAACAGAGGTTCAAGGTGCGGGGTGGGGCGGGGGAATTTAAAAGAGATGTGTGAGGCAAGTATTTCGTACAAAGCGAGTTGAGGACCTGGAATACACTGCCAGAGGAGGGGGTGGAAGCAGACACAATAGAAGTATTCAAGAAAGACCTGCACTAATGCATGAATAGGAAGGGAATAGAGGGATACGAATCCTGTAGGTGAAGACAGTTTCTGTATGGAAGGGCAAAATGTATCAGCACAGGCTTGTAGGGCCGAAGGGCCTGTTCCTGTGCTGCATTGTTCCTTGTTCTTTGATCCCTGCAGTTGAATTGGATTCTCGGGAGCCAGCTCCGTATGAAGAGCCTGTTCTCATTCTTTTGTTGGAGTTCATGGGGCAGCTGCTGCTTCCTTGCTACGTCACTGATCAAACCAACAATGCGGAAAGCCTCTTGATATTTTAAATACACTGTCTGCAGGAAAATGTTTGGCCGAGGTTTTAATATTGTTTAATATTGTTTAATAAGACAAAGATGTAAATACACCAGTTTGTTTACAGCTGGGAAAATTTAACATCATGCTCCTTGTTTTAATGGACCCTCACTCATGGTAATACATTTACAATGTTTCTCTCCCCTTATGTGTTATGAAGGGGTTTTGATAACGTGTTTTGATGAAGACAGTGCATCATCAACACCGTTTGGTGGAGTGGGTGTCTGTTTGAATTCTCGCTTGTGATAATACAGTTTTAAATGTGTCAGTGTTACTTTCCCCACTCTCTGGGAGGGTGTCGCTGTCAGTGTCTCCACCCCACCCTTCACTCTCGGGGTGATACCATTTTTTGCATCCTTTCTGTCTGAGAATGTCCCTGTTCTTGTCCCCCCTCTCTCAGGGATGGGGTCGGTGTTTCACACACACCTGGTTTGTTAGATCCATTTACTCTCTTGTGAAATGGGTAATCCCTGTTTTACTCTGGTAACAGTGAGTTAAAGCCCGGCACAGTTCACCCTTCATCTCCATCATATCTCAGGGCCTAAGGTTGGTCAGCACTGTCTGGGCCCAGAACAATCCCACCACTTCTCGCAGTTTTCCCTCTTTCCTATCTTTACTTTGTACCCTGGAATCCGCAGTCCCGCCCAGTCTCTGTTGGAGCCATAACATTAAATTTCCACTTGGCAATCTGTGCATATAACTCCTCAATCTTATTGACCCATTTAAGCCTGTCTCACATCAATCAGGGTCCCGATATGGCAAAGGGTGCATTTAAATAATCTCAGTGACTGTGGGGACCTGGGATGCCAGGGGCCCGTTGTGCTCGTGTCTGGGACTGAGGAGCCTGAAATCTCTGGTCTCTGTCCCTGATTTGTGGGTCCTCTCTGATGGAGACCATTGTGAAATCCATTGTCAAGATCGCCACCTCCTGACAAGGAGAAGCAAGAACATGCAGTGCTTGTGGGAATAACCTGAATGTGCTCAGAGGACAAGGTCAAAAATCATACGACACCAGATTATAGTCCAACAGGTTTATTAGAAAATACAATCTTTCAGAGCCTCGCCCTTTCTTCAGGTGATCAGAGGAGCAAGCAAGGTGAACTTCGTCAACAGAGAAAACAAACTCTGCTGTTCATTTCCTTCTCGGTTGACTCCATTCTCCTAAATGACATGAACAAGAGACAAGGCAGGAATAAAGAATATAAGGACACCACCAGTGACCTCCTGAAATTCATAAGAAACCTCACCCAGCACTTTGATGAAAAGAAAGAGTATGTGAAAAAAACATAGTGGCAATATTTTTCTGCTTATTAAATTTTTAGCAGCAATTCAAAGCAGAAAGAGTCTTTTTTTCTCCTTCCCGCCTTGAAATTCTTACTGAGATGATCAAACCCAACAGTTCATGTGACGGGTTGAGGGGATTGTCCAATGATCGAGGGAGGGACTGGGTCAGGATTCCCTGGAATTTAGCAGGTTGGGAGGAGATTTCACTGAAACATTTTAAGTTCTCCAGGGCCCTGACAGGGTAGATTTTGGAAGGATGTGCCCCGACCTGGGGATTCTAAAGCAGAGTCCCAGTCTGGGAATAAGGGGTAAGACATTTAGGTCAGAGATGAGGAATGGGTGACACAGTGGCTAGCACGTCTGCCCTACAGTGCTATGGACCTGGGTTCAAGTCCACCCTTGGGTGATTGTGTGGAGTTTGCTTATTCTCCCCATGTCTGTGTGGGTTTCCTCCAGGTGCTCCAGTTTTCCATTCTCAGTCCAAAGATGTGCAGCTTAGGTGAATTGGCTGTGAGTAGTGTAGGGCTGCAGCAATAGGAGAGGGGAATGCTCCTTGGACTTGATGGTCTTCTTCCACACAGTAGGAATTTTATGATTCAACATTGCTGTGGGTCTGCAGTCATGTGTCAGTCGGTATGGGCAAGGACAGCAATCTAATGGACATTGTGGGGACCAATGCGGTTTGCCCCTAACAATGGCCATTAATTGACTCTTAATTTCAGAGTTTTTTTGAATTTAAATGCCTTGCCAGAATTTGAACCAAGGTCCCCCAGAACATGACTTGACTCTCTGGATTAACAATCTCGTGATGATACCACTAGGCCATTGCCTCCCGACATGTGGATGATCTCCATCTTGAATTTATTCAAATGACTAAGTATCAACAACTCTCTGGGAAAGACTCAAACCCTCTGAGTGAAGAAATTCATAGAACCCCCAACAATGTGGAAACAGGCCATTCAGCATATACTGCCTCTCCAAAGAGCATCCCACCCAAACCCAATCCCCTATAACCTTGCATTTCCCATGGCTAATCCACCTAACTCACACATATTTGGACTGTGGGAGGAAATCAGATCACCTAGACGGAACCCAGGCAGACACAGGGAGAATGTGCATACTCCACACAGCCATAGGGTGGAATCAAACCCCGGTCCCTGCGCTGTGGGGTAGCAGCGTGAGCCACTGTGCCACCCCATTTGATTCTGAGCAATAAATGCTGGCATACCAAGTGATGCCCAATCCTTGAAATGAATTAAGAAAAGATCAGTTACGTTTTGAATAGGAGTGTGATGAGTTACTCCCCACTTCCCTGGAAGCTCCAAAAACAGTCAAGAAGTCATTCAGTACAAAGTAACCTGCTTGATTGGCACTACATCCACAAATATCCACTCCCTCTACCACTGATACTCAGTAGCAGCCGTGTGCACCATCTACAAGATGCACTGCAGATATTCACCAAGTCTCCTGAGACAGCACCTTCCAAACCCACAACCATTTCCATCTAGAAGGACAAGAGCAGCAGATACGCAAAACACCACCACCTGCAAGTTCCCTTCCAATCTACATAGCATCCTGATTGAAAATATATTACTGTTCCTTCAGTGTTGCTGGGTCAAGATCCTGGAATTCCCTCCCTTAGGGCATTGTGGGTTTATCTACAGCACATGGACTGCAGTAGTTCAAGAAGGCAGCTCAGCACCACCTTGCAAAGGGCAGGATTGTGGCTCAGTGGTTAGTGCTGCTATATCACAGCATCAGGCACCTGGGTTCAATTCCACCTTGGGAAGACTGTCTGTGTGTGTTTGCACATTTTCCCCATGTCTGAGTGAGTTTCCTCCACATAGTCAATAGATGTGTAGGTTAAGTAGATTAGCCATGCTAAATTACATGTAGTGTCTAGAGATGTGCAGGCTTGGTGGGTTAGCCATGGGAAATGCAGCATTAGAGGGATGGAGTTGGTCCAGATGGGATGCTCTTTTGTGGGTGGTATGAACTTGATGGGCTGAATGGCCTGCTTCTACACTGTATAATGATTCTATGATTCTCAAGAGCAACTAGGAATGTGTAATAAATGCTGGCCCACACAGCAATACTCATGTCCTCAGTGTGAGTTTAAAACAAAAAGACCATCTGCACTGCTTACTATTCCATCAGTCTTTATGTCAATGTGGAACTATGATTCTCATTAATACATACAGTAAGTAGTTAAGACCTCAGCACAGAATCCTTGTGGAACACCACTCGTCACTTTCATTCTCTGTTGTCTGTCACCAAACCAGCCTCCGAACCAAGTCAAACATTCATCTTCAATCCCATGGGTTTTAATATTGGTCAGCAGGCTGTTTTGTGGGAAATAATTAAGTACTTCAGACAGTTGATAAGACTATACGTCCTATCGACTATTTTAGTTTATGCATTTGGTTCATCAGTCAGAACCTACCCATCACAAATCTATGTGGGCCATTTCCAATTCTCCACATGTTCATTCTATCGGCTGTTAATTATAGATTCCAATGAAACTCCCAAAAGAGATGTTAGATTGACCAGGATATAATTTCCTCGGTTCCCTCTCTCATCTTTCTTGAACCCATGGTGTTACAGCAAGACATTTTCCAAACTAAAAGAATGGTTGCTGCTTTGGAACCTGATGGGAAAAGCTTCTGAAACTTCTTCACCTCCCACCCCCCCCCCCCCCCCCGCCCCCCACTTCCTTTAAAACCATGAGGTCCTGGAGACCTGTTAGCCTTTAGAGCTGTTTGCTTTCGAATGCTGTTTTTTGGCACGTATCAAGTTTTGTGAATTCTAGTCTTCAATTCATTACTAACCTCCCCGGACTGGAAGCTGTTCTTTGACTGTGAAGACTAACACAACTAATTATTGTACATATCAGCCATTCCCTTAGTATCATTCATGGAATTCCCAGTTTGTTTTTAAAGTTGCACTGGAGCCCCCTTGATTTTATAACTTTATCATTAGCCCAGTACTCTGCATTCCTGTTATCTCTTCCAAAGTGAACTACCTCACACTTTTCTGCATTAAACTCCATTTACCACTTCTCAGCCCAGCTCTGCACCTTATCTATGTCCCTCTGTAACCCACAACATCTTTCAGCACAATCTACAACTCTGTCTACATTAGTGTCATCCGCAAATTTACTAACCCATCCTTCTGCAACAACATCCAGATCATTTATAAACATGTCAAACAGCAGTGGCCTCAATACAGGTCCTTCAGCACACCACTGGAACTGAGCTCCAGGATGAATATTTTCCATCAACCACCACACTCTGTCTTCTTTCAGCTCACCAATTTCTGATCCAATTCATTAAATCACCTTCAGTCACAAAGCTCTGTATTTTGTGTAATACCCTAACGTGTGAAACCTTATCAAATGCCTTACTGAAATCCATATACACAACATCAACCACTTTAACTTCATCCACCATTTTTATCACCTTCTCGAAGAACTCAACAAGGTCAGTTAGGCACGACCTGCCCTTCACAAAACCATGTTGACTATCTCTAATCTAATTATTCCTTTCCAGATGATTATGAATCCCATCTCTTATAATATTTTCCAACACCTTACCACAACCGAAGTAAGACTCACTGGCCTCTAATTACCAGGGTTGTCTCGACTCCCCTTCTTAAACAAGGGAACACCATTTGCTATTCTCCAGGCCTCTGGCACTGCTCCTATTGACAATGATGATATAAAGATCAAAGCCAAAGGCTCTGCAATCTCCTCCTGGCTTCCCAGAGAATCTGAGGATAAATCCCATCCGGCCCAGTTGTCTTGTCCGTTTTCAGATCTTCCAAAATTGCTCAAACCATCTCATTGTCAACCACAATCCCATCTAATCTAGTAGCCTGTATCTCCATATTCTCACTAACATTGCCCTTTTCCATTGGGAATGCTGATGAAAAGTATTCATTAAGCGCTTCCCCAATATCCTCAGATTCCACATACAACTTCCCACAACTATCTTTAGATTGGCCCTAATTTTACTCCAGTCATTCTATAATTCCTGATATACCTATGGAAGGCCTTAGGATTTTCCTTGATCCTGTCTGCCAACAACTTCTCATGTCCCCTCTTGGCTCTTCGTTGCCCTCTCTTTTGATCTTTTTTGGCTAACTTATAACTCTCAAGCCCCCAAACTGAGCCTTCACGCCTCATCCTTGCATAAACCGCTTTCTTCCTCTTGACAAGAGCTTCAACTGCTTTTGTAAACCACGGCTCCATCTCTCAACAACTACCTCCCTGTCTGATAAGTATACACTTATCAATGAGCCACAGTAGCTGTTCCTTGAATAAGCTCCACATTTCAAGTGTATCCATCCACTGCAGTTTCCTTCCCCATCTGATGCATCCTAAGTCTTGCCTAATCGCATCATAATTGCCTTTCCCCCAGTTATACCTCTTTCCCTGCAGGAAATACCTATCACTGTCCACTGCTATTGCAACCATAACCAAATTGTGGTCACTATCGCCGAAATGTTCACTGACCTCCAACTCTAACACCTGGCCAGGTTCATTCCCCAGTATCAAATCCAATACGGCATCACCCCGCTTGTTGGCGTCTTCATACTATGTCAGGAAACCCTCCTCCACAAATTGAACAAAACTGACCCATCTAAATTACTTTAACTTCCCCAACATTAACTGGAAATTCTATAGTTCAAGTCCCCCATAACAACAACCCTGTTACACTCACTCCTATCGAGAATCATCTTTGCCATCCTTTCCAAACATCCCTGGAACAATTTGGAGGCCTATAGAAAACTCCCAACAGGGTGACCTCTCCTTTCCTGTTTCTAACCTCAGCCAAAACTACCTCAGTGGATGAGTCCTTACATGTTATCTCAGCTGCTGAAATACTACCCTTAATTAACACACCCCTCCCTCTTTTACCATCTTCTCTGTTCTTGCCGAAACATGTAAATCCTGGAACCTGTAACAACCATTCCTGTCCCTCCTCTATCCATGCCTCTGAAATGGCCACAATATCGAAATCTCAGGTACCTACCCATGCTGCAAGTTCACCCACCTTATTCCGGATGCTCCTGGCATTGAAGTACACACATTTCAAACCAAAACTCTGATTTCCGGTGCCATCGTGTGACCTTGTAAACCTATTCCTGACCTCACTACCCTCAACCTCCTGTACACTGGGACTACAATTCAGGTTCCCATCCCCCTGCTGCATTAGTTTAAACTCCCCCTCGAAGACCATTATCAAACTTTCCCACCCAGGATATTGGTACCCCTCTGGTTCAGGTGTAGACCATCCTGTTTGTAGAGGTCCCACTTTCCCCAGAAAGAGCTCAAATTATCCAAGAATCCAAAACACTCCCTCCTGCATCATCCCTGCAGCCACGTGTTCAGCTCCACTCTCTCCCTGTTCCTTGCTTCACTAGCATTTAGCACGGGCAACAAACCAGAGATAACAACTCTGTTTGTTCCAGCTCTAAGCTTCCACCCTAGTTCCCTGAATTCCTGTCTTAAATCCCCACCTTTCTTCCTACCTATGTCGCTGGTGCCTGTGTGGACCATGAATTGGGGCTGCACCACCTCCCTCTCAAGAATCCCAAAAACATGATCAGAGACATCACGTACCCTGGTACTTGGGAGGTGACACACCAATCGTGAGTCTCTTTCATTCCAACAAAATGAGAGAGTTCTGGCTGCCATGTTCTGACTGCCCCCCAGAGTGGCCATTGGTGAGGACACCTTGAGAATACAGGGCTCCGTTCTGGTCTTCCTGCTACAGGAACAATGTTATTCAACTTGAAAGGGGGCAAAAAAGATTTGCAACAATGTAGCCGGGGTTGGAGGGTTTGAGCTGTAGGGAGAGGCTGAATAGACTGGGACTATTTTCCCTGGAGCGGTGGAGGCTGAGGGGTGACCTAATAGAGGTTTATAAAATCATGAGGGGCATCGATAGCCAAAGTCTTTTCCCAGGGCATGTGAGTCCAAAACTAGATGGCATAGGTTTAACGTGAGGGGGAAGGATCTGTAAGGGATCTCAGGGGCAACGTTTTCATACAGAGGATGGTGCATGCATGGCGTGAACTGCCAGAGAAAGTGGTGGAGGCTGGTACAATTAAAACATTTAAAAGGCATCTGGATGGGTAAATGAATAGGAAGGGTTTTGAGGGATATAGGCCAAATCCTGGCAAATGGGATGAGATTAATTTAGGATATCTGTTTGGCATGGATGAGTTGAACTGAAGGGTCTGTTCTGTGCCGAATAACTCTCTGACTAACTCTCTGGTTTAAATAGACAAAGCTTCTGAGACAGAGGTGACAGTGCTCCCACTGACCAGGTTCCAGTTTGTACAGGGCTCTGCTCTCAGTTGGATGGTTTGGAGTTGGAGCTGATTTTAAGCTGTATCTTGGAGAGGGGTAAGCAACCTTTTTGATCAAAGCCTCCAGAAATGTGAAAGTGAAATTTATGAGCAATTCAGAGCAATGATCTACTCAGTTATTTTGACTCCTGGGGCCTGCTGAGTACTAAAACTCAGCATTTAGGGATTGCTGAGAAATATGTTCATTGACTTGGACATTAATTGTATTTTTCAGGTTCCACAGTTTAATGAAGAGTCCAGAAGATTATAGCTTTGGGTTATTTCCCGATCTCAGTGTTGCTGTCTACAAGGCTGTGAAGGACAGAGTGGAAGAAGTACTTTCCAAAAGAATAGAGGCTGCTCCTGTCTTCAAAGGGTTGCCATCTCTTGAGTGGATATGCGACAGAACCACATGCATGCTTCAGGGCTAGAATGGAAAGCAGGAACTTACATTTGTATCACAGAATCACAATATTGTGGAATCCCACTCACCCACTCTACATTTTCCCTGACAACTGCACCTAACCTACACATCTCTGAACACCATGAGCAATTTGGCATGACCAATTCACCTAACCTGCACAGCTTTGGACTGTGGGACAAACCAGAGCACCCGGAGGAAACCCACACAGACACAGGAAGAATTTGCAAACTCCATACAGACAGTCGCCAAAGGCAGGAATTGAACCCAGGTCACTGGCACGGTGAGGCAGCAGTGCTAACCACTGAGCCTCCGTGTTGCCTATTTTTGCTTGCTGTCATGTCTGCTTCATGACTTGTAATGTGTTTTATTGTTTTAAATAAACCAACTTACAAAGTTAATGAATTGATTATGGGACCATTATCTTTAACCTGTCCTGGTGAAAGGCTGGAGGAAACACTGTGCAGATGAGGCCGATTGCACAAGCAGCTTAATCTGCAGGTAGAAAATACGAGGCACAGTCTTTGTTCATGCGAAGGTGTATGAGGCAACATATGGGCAGGGAACAAAAGTAGGCCACTCGGCCCTTTGACCCTGCTCACCCATTCAATAAGATCATGGTTGATCTGATTTTAACATCAACTCTACATTCTACGACAATGTTCAATCCCTTCAGTCATCAAGAATCTATCTACCTCTTCCTAGGGCAAATATAGGGTAGGGGAATGGGTCTGGATTAGTTTGTGTGGACTTGTTGGGCTGAAGGTCCTGTTTCCACACTGGAGAGATTCTGAATTCTGCATCCACTGCCTTTTAAGGAAGGGAATTCCAAAGACTGACAACCTCTGAGAGTAAAAACATGTTTCCCAATCTCTGTTTTGAATAGACTCTCCCTTCATTCCTAGTTCTGGATTCTCCCACAAGAGGCTTTCCACATCCACCCGGTCAAGTCCCCTTAGGATCTTGCATGTTTCAATGAAGTCTTGCATTCAGTTTCCCCTCACAACAGACTCATTCTATGAGCTTTCCTGATGACTTGCTGTACCTACACACTAACCTTCTGTGATTAATGCACAGAGACCCAGATATGGTTCTGGGGACACAGGCTCAAATCCCATCATGGCAGATGATGGAATTTGAATTCAGTTTTTTAAAATCTGCAATTAAGAGTCTAATGATGACCACGAGCCTACGTCGATTGTCAGGAAAATCCATTAGGGTTCATTAATGTCCTTTAGGGAAGGGAACTGCCATCCTTCCCTGGTCTGGCCTACATGGGATCAAATCCCACAGCAATGTGGTTGACTGTTAACTGCCCTCTGGGGCAATTAGGGGTGGGCAATAAATGCTGTGTGAGTCAGTGACGTTCTCATCCCGTGAATGAATGAAAAAGAAAAATCTGACTATAAATAATCAACATGAGGATTAAAGTCATTTGTAATTAATAAGCAGCCTTAGTTACAGGCCATCATTATCTCCTGATTTATTCTCTTTCCCACCATAAAGCTACTGTTAAGAAGCATGGAGACTATTCCTACCAGCTCTTGGATCTCTTCTCTATTTGTGCTGCTTTCCAGGACACAAGCGTCTTCCTGCTCCAGCTCTATTCCTCACCCTCACACTGTTCTCCCTCTCTCCACTCCTGACCTCTCACACTGTTCTGCAGCCTCCGCTCCTCATCCAGATCTGTTTAAGACCAGGGGTCATAAGATTAAGGTGGAAGTATTTTTTGACCCAGCGTATGGTAGATATATGGTACATGCTGCCTGAGAGGGTGGTGCAGGCTGAAAATCTCACAAACTTTAAAAAAACATTTGGATGAGCACTTATAATGCCAGGGCATAATAGGCTCCAGACAACTGTGGGTAAATGGGATTAGTGTAGTTTAGTGTGTGGTGGTCGACATTGACGTGGTGGGCCATAGGGCCTATTTCTGTGCTGTATGACGCTCGAACCTAGGTCCCTGGCTCTGTGAAGCAGCAGTGCTGTGTCACTCATATTGAGAGAGGCACACAACAAAATAAGCACAAGAGGCGATAAGAATTCAGCTCTTCCTGTTTTTGAAAACCCCACCACCACATCACCCAGTTAGCAAATTATAAGGAAAGATGGGTTATAAGCACAGCTCCCTGCTGGGGTGGTGAAGGGGAGGTGTGGCCACTGGTCAGATAGCAAAGACATAAGAACAGGAGGAGTGGACTCAATTAAAATGGAAGGGGAGTGGTGTGGGGGGAATCTGTGAATGGATACTTACCCATCTGACAGAGTGACCTCCACCTGGCAATCTATTAGACGCTACATAGAATCATAGAGGATAGGAGCAGGAGTAGGCCATTTCGCCCCTCCAGCCTGCTATGCCATTCAAAATGATTGTGGCTGATCAATGAGCAATATACTGTAATCCCTCTCTACTCCCATATCCCTTGATTCTTTAGCCACAAGAGCTATCTCGACCTCCTTCTTGAAAACATAATGTTTTGGCCTCAACCACTTTCTGTGTCAGAATTCCACAGGCTCACCACTCTCTGAGTGAAAACATTTTTTCTCATCTCTATCCTATAGAGTTTTCCCCTTAACCTTAAACTACGAGCTCTGGTTCTGGACTCCCCCACGATTGGAAACATCCTTCCTCCATCTAATTTGTCTCATCCTGTTCCAATTTTATAGCTTTCCACAAGATTCCCTTTCTTCATTCTTCTAAACTCCAGTGAACACAATCCTTATCAACTCAACCTCTCCTTATATGTCAGGCCTGCCATCACAGAAATCAAATGGCATTCAGTAATTAATATTAATCAGCCCATTGTGGAATGTTGTGGAAATTAAATTGACTCGACTCAACTATTAGCAAGAGCAACCAAAAAGAGCTTTTTTTTTTTTTTTAACCTCTGTATTGCGGAGGGACCCACATGCACTTGACAAAAATGCCTTGTGCAAGGGCCATGAGCGTAATTCAGATATTCACCTTATACTGTTTCTTATCACACTCTCAAGGACAAAGACTGTGAAGATTTGAGTTGTTATTCTTTTCATTCCCTTGTTGTGGACATACTGTTCTTATATTTTTCTCTTGTTGAATGTTTACAAAGTTGCGCCGAGACAAGCTGTCCCTCGACAGCAGACTTCAGCAAAGTGTCAGAAAGTTTTGATTTAAGTCAAGCACAGTCTTTCAGATTTCAGAGTAAATGTTAATTTTGTTAATTTTCCATTACATGGAACACAGACTTTGTAGGTCAGGGTTAGAAGACAATCATTGCTGGTTCTAAAATTCAGGCTTCGGGTGCAGTAATCTCAATGGAATCATTGGATACAATCTTACAACAGCAGAAAGATGGGAGGTGTCGATGGAGGGTGCAGACAGCGGTGTAGACAGTGGGTGTAGATGGTGGGTGCAAACAGAGGGACCAGACAGTGGCTGTGGACACTGGGTGCAGACAGTGGGTACAGACGGTGGTGCAGACCGAGGGTCCAGATGGTGGGAGCAGATGGTGTTGTAGACAGAAGGTCCAGACAGTAATTGCAGATGGTGGTGTAGACAGTAGTGTAGCCAAGATCAAGACCTTGCGTGGTGACCACATGGGTGGCTGTGTGGAATCACACAGAGAGCAGCCAGTGAGCCTGACACAGACAGGGACACCCCCTGGTGCTGAAGGTCATGCTGTGCTGGCAAAGGTCGCATTTCAACTGGAAGTGCACTCCCTCCCTACACACTCCCCTCTTGTCCCCACATGCCTCACTGCAACCCCTTGAGATTCCAGTCAGCACCCTGCGCCCTCACTCAGTCTCCATTGACTTTGCCTCCATTAGCCTTGACCCTCCTCCCAAGCACTTACGTGGGACTTCACTGAAGCTTGAGCCAATTCCTCTGACCCTTGATGATGAGTTTGCCATCTTGGAACTGTCTAACCTAGTCACCATTAACCTGCACTGCCCTCTCAGCATGGAGCATAGATTGATACAGCACAGAAAAGGCCCTTTGGCCCATTCCCATTCATTGAGATACGAAGTTAAAAATCACACAACACCAGGTTATAGTCTAACAGGTTTAATTGGAAGTACACTAGCTTTCGGAGCGCCGCTCCTTCATCAGGTGGTTGGGAGGGCACCCTCTTGATGAAGGAGCAGCGCTCCGAAAGCTAGTGTGCTTCCAATTAAACCTGTTAGACTATAACCTGGTGTTGTGTGATTTTTAACTTTGTACGCCCCAGTCCAACACCGGCATCTCCAAATCATTCCACTGCCTACAGCCATTGCAGAATAACACACACACATACACCTACAGATAACACTGAGAAACACACACTCAGAGAGTCAGGCAGCACTGAGTAACATGCTCACACTCAATGCTGCCTGTAGGTGTCTCTCCACACTCAGAGTGAATAACACTGCCACACTCAGAGCGACACCTACAGGCAGCATTATGTAGGAACCCTCCAACCACAAGGGATGAACTCGGATTTCACCAGTTTCCTCATTTCCCCTCCCCCCACCCTGTCTCAGTCAAATCCATCGAATTCAGCACCGCCTTCCTAACCTGCAATCTTCTTCCCGACCTCTCCGCCCCCACCTCAGTCTGACCTATCACCCTCACCTTGACCTCTTTCCACCTATCACATTTCCGATGCCCCTCCCCCAAGTCCCTCCTCCCTACCTTTTATCTTAGCCTACTGGACAAACTTTCTTCATTCCTGAAGAAGGGCTTATGTCCGAAACGTCGATTCTCCTGTTCCCTGGATGCTGCCTGACCTGCTGCGCTTTTCCAGCAACACATTTTCAGCTCTGATCTCCAGCATCTGCAGACCTCACTTTCTCCTCCAGCATTATGTAATACACCTGCACTCAGAGGGACACGCAGCCTGCAGTGTCAGTGATTGACCTAAGATCACTTCAGGTACAACACAGCATGCAGCAAAGAGTGCAGAGTGCAATCCCAGCACCTGAGCCTGGACCACAGAGTGAAGAGGGAATGCCTAAGATTGTAATTATGGAATCCTCACAACTTTCTGGCTGTAGGTAAAAACAAGGACTGCAGATGCTAGAAACCAGAGTCTAGATCAGATTGGTGCTGGAAAAGCACAGCAGGTTAGGCAGCATCCAAGGAGCAGGAAAATCAACGTTTTGGGCAAAAGCGCTTCATCAGGAATAGAGGCAGGATGCCTGCAGAGTGGAGAGATAAATGAGAGGAGGTGGAGAGAAAGTAGCATAGAGTACAATAGGTGAATGGGGTTGGGGATGGATTTGATAGGTCAGAGAGAAGGGTGGAGTGGATAGGTGGAAAGAAAGATAAGTAGGTAGGACAGGTCATGAGGATGGTGCTGAGCTGGAAGGTTGGAGGTGGGGTGAGGTGGGGGGAGGGGAAATGAGGAAACCGATGAAATCCACATTGATGCCATGGGATTGAAGTGTTCCGAGGTGGAAGATGAGGCGTTCTTCCTCCAGGCGTCGGGTGGTGAGGGACCAACAGTGGAGGAGGCCCAGGACCTGCATGTCCTTGGCAGAGTGGGAGGGGGAGTTGAAATGTTGGGCCACAGGGCAGTGGGGTTAATTGGTGTGGTTGTCCCGGAGATGTCCCCTAAAGCGCTCTGCGAGGAGGCGTCCAGTCTCCCCAGTGTAGAGGAGACCGCATCGGGAGCAACGGATACAATACATGACATTGGTGGATGTGTAAGGCTCCTTTGGGGCCTTAGATAGAGGTGAGGGAGGAGGTGTGGGTGCAGGTTTTGCAATTCCTGCGGTAGAAGGGGAGGGTGCCAGGAAGGGAGGGTGGGTTATTGGGGGACGTGGACCTGACTAGGTAGTCACGGAGGGAACGGTCTTTGCAGAAAGCAGGAATGGGTCGGGAGGGCAATATATCCCTGGTGGTGGAGTCCGTTTGGAGGTGGCAGAAATGTTGTTGGATGATGTGGTTTATGTGAAGGTTGGTAGGGTGGAAGGTGAGCACCAGGAGGGTTCTGTCCTTGTTACGGTTGGAGGGATTGGGTTTTAGGGCAGAGGGGTGGGATGTGGACGAGATGCGTTGGAGCACATCTTTGACCACATGGAAGGGAAATTGCGGTCTCTGAAGAAAAGGCCATCTGGTGTGTTCTATGGTGGAACTGGTCCTTCTGGGAGCAAATATGGCGGAGGCGGAGGAATTGGGAATATGGGATGGTATTTTTGCAAGAGGTAGGTTGGGAAGAGGTGGAATCCTCGGTGTCGGTGGGTTTGTAAAAAATGTCAGTGTCAAGCCGGTCATCATTAATGGAGATGGAGAGGTCCAGGAAGGGGAGGGAGGTGTCAGAGATGGTCCAGGTGGTCATTAATGGAGCTCTGTTTGGAATCTTGTAACCTCCAATGATTCCAGATCAAAGGGATCGTTTGAAAGTGATTGATGATTGGCTGTCAGTATCCTCTACAACGGATGTGTCATTGATTGAGAGGCGAATAGCCAATTGCGACAATATCATGCTGAAATGCAGCCAATCGGCTGAATGGAGTGGTCAATCTCCAAAGCACACAGAGTCAGAGACTGAATCTTCTTCATCTTTATTCCCTTTTCCAGATTGACATTGACAGAAAACAGTCAGCAATTAACAGCCCAGACAGAGGAAGCTGCTCAAATTCACAGCCACAATGGAGCTTGAGGAAAACACTTGTGGAGATTTTCTCAATAACATGAGAATCCTGTCCCTTTACACAGTGACAAAACCTTAAATTGGAACTGGCGGCTGAGCAGGAAGGAGATCTGTTTTACTGAAGCAGAGACTTCTGAGGTTCACATTGTTTTGTACAGCTGACAGTCTCCAGCAACTTCAAGAGATTTTACTTGGCATCACAAATCAACACTGTCCCAATCAAACACTCCCAGAATAGGGACAGCATGAGGTTTGACACAGCGTAAAGCTCTGTGTCCTAATGAACTGCCTTAACCCCTGAACCTCAGAAATGTCTCTGAGCCAGTCCTGAGAAGGAAGAGAGTTGAAATTCCGTGCTGACAATGACCTTTGTCCTGCCAGCTCAGCCCTGTTCTATTTAACGTTGTGTCTCCTCTGTGGACTGTCTCCAACACTCTACACACATTCTGATCTCCTGATGCTCTTGCTAAGGGGAGAGGAGAGAGTTACATGGGTGAGGGCACAGGAGAAGCGAGCGTTGGACTCCCAGTCAGACCCAGAGAGGGTCAGCAGGCTGCTGACACTGTAGGTGCTGTCCGAAGCTCGCAGGTAGTTGCTGGTCTGAACCCCGTCCACAATGACTGCACCGTCCTTCTTCCACTGCACCTCCAGCTCATCAGGATAGAAGTGATTGGCAAGGCACACCAGGGTGGCAGTGCCCTTGGCATTGACCTGCTCCAGGGAGGGGGGCAGCAGGGTCAGCTTGGGCTGAGAGTTCTCACGGCCTGAAAGACAAGAGAAACAATTTTAATCTCTGCCATTTGAAGGGATTTCAACTCTCAGAATATTCACTGACAAAATGTTTGAACATTTGTAGCCAATACCTAACAAACCCCATAAATATACAGGCATTGTTTAAATTGCTTCTTGGGATGTGAGTGTCACTGGCAGGATCAGCATTTATTGCCCATCCCTAATCACCCAGAGGGCAGTTTAGAGTCAACCACATTGCTGTGGGTCTGGAGTCACATGGTAAGGATGGCAGTTTCCTTCCCTAAAGGACATTAAGGAATCAGATGGCTTTTTTTCTGACAATCAACAATTGTTTCATGGTTGTCATTAGACACTTAATTGCAGATTTTTTAATTGAATTCACATTCCACCATCTGCTGTGGCAGGATTCTAACCCTGGTCCCCAGAACATTAATCTGGATCTCCGGATGAACAACTCAGCAATAGTACCATTGAATCATCACCTCCTTTATCTTAGTTGTAGTTGAGGGTGAAAGAAAGAAGTTTGTTTCTGAACAGGGTGATTAGGAAAAGCACAACTGAAAGGCTCCCAGTTCATCCCAAAAAAGATTAATTCCTTGAAAGTGGAGTTGCAGGTAGGTAGGGGGGTGTCAAAGCCATTTGGCATGCTTTCCTTTATTGGGCAGTGCATTGAGTATTGGAGTTAGGAGCTGTTGCACCTGTAAAGGACATTAGTTTGGCCCCTTTTGGAATACTGTGTGGAATTCTGGCCTCCCTGCTGTAGGAAAAATGTTGGGAATCTTAAAAAGATTCACAAAAGATTTCCAAGGATGTTGCCAAGTTGGAGGGTTTGAGCGATCGGGAGAGGCTGAACAGGCTGAGGCTATTTTCCCTGGATCGCTGGAGGCTGAGGGATGACCATATCGGGTTTCTAACATCATCGGGGGCATTGATCAAGTGAATAGAGAATATATTTTGGTCATAGTGAAGGAGTCCAGAACTAGACAGCACAGGTGAAAAGTATCAGGAGAACAATTTAAACGGGAACTGAGGCATAACTTTTTCCTGCAGAGGGTGGTACATTTTTGGAATGAGCTGCCAGAGGAAGTGGTGGAGGCTGGTATGATAACATTTAAAAGGCATTTGGATGGGTATATGAATAGGAAGGGTTTAGAAGGATATGGGCCAAATGCTGACAAATGGGACTAGATTAATTTAGGTTATCTTGTCAGCATGGACAAGTTACACAGAAGGATCTATTTCTGTGCTGTACATCTCTCTGACACTATGACTCTATGTCTCTGTGGTTGGCATGGATGAGTCAGATCGAAGAGTCTGTTTCCATGCTGTACATCGCTATGACTCTAATTGTGTTTCAATCAAGCCCTCACTACCTCAGACTCTCCCAAAGACAGTTACACTTTGCTTGAAAACCAGTCACTGTTGCAATTTCAGGAATGGGGCAGACAATTTCTACACAACAAGATCCCACTGGAAGCAATGAGATCAAAGAGCATTCTTCATGATTTTGGTTCAAGGATAAATATCGTCCTGAACTCAACCCAAAGAGAAAGTAATTTGGTTCAGTTGGATGGAAAATGAGAAGATGGAAGGTGAAGGAGAAGGGAGGATTGCTGGTTAGTGATGGGATTGATTGTGACCAGAAAATAAAAGGAAGGGACGGAATTTTTGAATATCAAAAGAAACTTAAAAGTGCAGGGAAATCAATAGTAGAACAAACTTAAAGAGTTTGCATCTAAATGCAAGAAGCATTCTGAGTAAGGGAGACAAAATGATGCCACTAATCAAGGTCAATTGAGTTTCCAAGGAATAAAAACTAATTAAAGTCAAGGAGGGCTCAGGAGAGGTTATTCAAGTTTCCAGAAGACATAATGGGACAGAGAGTGTGGAAAGGATCAGGTATCGAACATAAAGCACAGCAGATAAGGGGACAATGATGGGAAGGAGGGCAGTCAATTCAGGACTGAGGGAGTTGTACTTAAATACACACAATAAACACAATGAGCTTGTTGTGCAGATTGAAACTGGCAGGTACGATGTTGTGGGTATTACAGAGACATGGCTGTAAGGGGATCCAGGCTGGGAACTAAATATCCAAGGATACGTGTCCTATCAAAAGGACAGGCAGATGGGCAGAGGGGTAAGAGTTGCCTTGTTAGTAAGAAATGACTTTAAATCAATAGCAAGAAGTGATACAGTCAGAAGGTGTAGAATCTGTGTGGGTAGAGTTGAGGAACCCAAGAAATAAAGAATCTGATGCAAGTTATGTTCAGGTCTCCAAGCAGTAACCAGGGTGTGGGGAAGGAAATCAATCAGGAGACAGAAAAGAGTAAAAACAATGACTGCAGATGCTGGAAACCAGACTCTAGATTAGAGTGGTGCTGGAAAAGCACAGCAGTTCAGGTAGCATCTGAGGAGCAGTAAAATCAACGTTTCGGGCAAAAGCCCTTCATCAGGAATAGAGGTAGACAGCCTGAAGGGTGGAGAGAAAAGTGAGAGGAGGGTGGGGGTGGGGAGAAAGTAGCATAGAGTACAATAGGTGAGTACAATAGGGGTGGGAGGATGGAGTGGATAGGTGGAAAAGAAGATAGGCAGGTAGGACAAGTTATGGAGACAGTGCTGAGCTGGAAGTTTGGAACTGGAGACAGAAAAGCCATATACAAAATGTTGTGGCAGACTTCAATGGATAGGTGGACTGGGTAGCGCATCTCAACAAAAGGATTTCACGGAATGTCTACGAGATGGTTTTTGAAACAGCTTGTGGTTGATCATTTGGAACAGGCAGTTTTGGATTCAGTGATGTGTAATGAGGCCAATTTGATTAGTGAGCTGAAGATGAAAGTATCCCTCTGGATAAGTGACCATAATATGATAGAATTCCCCCTGCAGTTTGAGAGGGAAAAGCTGCAATCAGATAGAACAGTATTTCAATTGAGTAAAGGTAAGTACAAAGACATGAGGAAGGAGTTGACCGGAGTTGATTGGAAG
Organism: Chiloscyllium plagiosum; assembly: GCF_037043375.1. Classification (NCBI taxonomy): domain Eukaryota; kingdom Metazoa; phylum Chordata; class Chondrichthyes; order Orectolobiformes; family Hemiscylliidae; genus Chiloscyllium; species Chiloscyllium plagiosum. Next base: position 116,105,169 of record NW_028270147.1, read on the forward strand.
GAGAGCCGAGCAGGTAAGATGGTGGGGCAGCAAACAGCAGAGTTTCTGGGGGTAATTCAGGAATCAGAGTAGGAATTCCTCCTGAAAAAGAAGAAACAGACTAAGGGGAGGACAAGGCAACCATGGCTGATGAGGGAGGTCAAGGACAGCATAAAAGCAAAAGGAAAAGGCATACAATGTGGTGGAGAATAGTGGGAAGCCAGAGGGTTAGGAAGTCTTTAAAAACCTGTGGAGGATAACTAAAAAAAAACATTCAGGGGACAGAAGGTGAAATGTGGAGGGAAAGCGAACCAGTAATATAAAAGAAGATTGCAAGTGTTTCACCAGACATATAAAAATGAAGAGGGAGGCAGAAATAGACATTGGAAAAAGAATAATAGGAAAATGAAGAAAAAGGAATTGAATCCATACATTACATCAGTCTGCACAATGGAAAACACCAGCAATGTCCCAGTACTTCAAGACTGTCAGGGAGCAGAGGGGAGTGTAGTGGCCATCACTAAGGAGGAGGTACTGGGGAAGCTGAAAGGTCTGAATGTGGATAACTCACCCAGACTGGATGAACTATACCAGTGTGTTCTGAAGGAGACCACTGATGATCTTTCAGGAATCAATGGAGTCAGGGTGTGGAGGTATTTTCTAAATAAGGAAAGCCTTTGGAGATCTAAAGCACAAACCTCAGTCAGGTTTCTCTGAAGGTTAACAGGCAGGTCCAGTTTGTGCTTGGGAAGGCAAATGAAATGTTAGCATTCATTTCAATATGGCTAGAACACACGGGCAGAGATGTACTGCTGAGGCTGTGTAAGGCTCTGGTCAGACTGAATTTGGAGTATTGTGAGCAGATTTGGGACCCATATTCTATGAAACAATGTGCTGGCATTGAAGGGGTTTACAAGAATGATCCTGGGGATGAAGGGCTTGTCATATGAGGCATGGTTGAGGACTCTGGGTCTGTATTCGATGGAGTTTAGAAGGATGAGGAGGGACCTTATTGAAATTTACAGAATACTGATAGGCCTGGATAGAGTGGATGCAGAGAAGATGTTTCCAAAAACAGGAGAGACTCGGTACCCAAGGCATAGCCTCAGAATGAAGGGCCGACCCTTTGGAGCTGAGATGAGGAGGAATTTCTTCAGCCAGAGGGTGGTGAATCTGTGGAACTCATTGTTACAGAGGGAAGAGTGTATTTAAGACAGAGATAGATAGGTTCGTGATTGTTAAGGGGATGGAAGGTTCCTGTGGAGCAGGCAGGAGAATGGGGGTGAGAAGCATATCGGCCAAGATCAAATGGCAGAGCAGATTCCATGGGCTCAATGGCTGATTTCTGCTCCTGGTGCTTAAAGCCTTCTGGAGAGTTTCCCCAAACCCCTGGAACACTGAACCCACTGGACTGTGAGCCCTGCTGTAGTTGTTTGTCATCAGAAGTGTGCAAAGAGATAATCCAAGAGTGGAAAGAGTGTGCATCCATGTGGGAACTTCAGAATGTATCCCCACTCCTGGAATACCATGAGTACAGGAAGTGTGGTCAGTGACATCAGTTGGAGCTCCGGGTTTCGGAGCTTGAGCAGCAGCTGGTGTCAGTGCAGAGCATCCGTGAGGCTGAGAGCTCCATGGAGAGCACGTTTCTAGATGTGGTCACTCTGCAGCTTCAGAGTATGCAGAGAGAGAGGGAATGGGGGAGCAGCAGACAGTCCAAAAGGACTAGACAGCTAGTACAGAAATCCCCTGAGTGCATCTCACTCTCCAACCAGGATTCAGTTAAGAATCCTGATGAGAATGATGAGAATGGGGGTCTTTAGTTTCTGAATATAGTTTGGAGTAGCAGCAGTGTAATGGGTAGAGAGGGGCCAGAGTTGCGAGAGTGTGTTCAGGTGAATTTTCAGGAGGCATCGGTGGCTCAGTGGTTAGCACTGCAGCCTCACAGTACCAGGGTCCCAGGTTCGATTCCAGCCTTGGGTGAGTGGAGTTTGCACATTCTCCCTATGTCTACATGGGTTTCCTCCGAGTGCTGTGGTTTCCTCCCATGGTCCAAAGATGTGCAGGTCAGGTGAATTGTCCATGCCAAATTGTCCATCGTGTTAGATACATTACAGAGAAGGAATTGGGTCTGGGTGGGTTACTCTTCGGAGGATCGGTGTGGACTTGTTGGGCTGAAGGGTCTGTTTCCACACTGTAGAGAATCTAATCTAATTATTGGCAGTGAAGAAGGCTGTCTAAGAATACAATGGAATCTTGACCAACTGGGCCAGTGGGTTGAGGAATGGCAGATGGAGTTTAATTCAGATAAATGTGAGTGCTGTATTTTGGTAAGACACAAGAGATGGGTGAGATGCCAAACAAATATTTCAGGTCAGTATTTATTGTGGAGAAAGCTAGGGAATTTGGAAAAATAGTGATGACTTGAAAAGAGACCACACACAAATGAGGAGACGCAAAAGATCTTAAAACACATAAAGATAGATAAACCCTAGGACCTGATCATGTGTATCCCAGAACATTGTGGGAAACTAGGGAAGAGATTGCTGGACCCCTTGCTGAGATATGTGTATCACTGACAACTATGGGTAAGGTGCTGGAGAACCAGATAGGTTGGCTAATGTTATGCCATTATTTGAGAAAGACTGTAAGGAAAAGCCAGGGAACTATAGACCAGTGAGCCTGATGTCAGTGCTGGGTAACATGTTGGAGTGGATTCTGTGGGATAGGATTTACATTCTTTGGATAATCAATGTGGTTCTATGCATAGGAATTCATGTCTCCTGAATTTGATTGAGGAGGTGACAAAGAAGATTGATGAAGACAGAACAGTAAACATTGTCTATATAGACTTTAGTAAAGTGTTTGACAAGGTTCCACATGATAGACTGGTTAGTAAGGTTAGACCACATGGGATCCAGAGGGAGTGAGCCATTGGGGTAAAAAAATTGTATTGAAGATAGTAGACAGAGAGTAGTGGTAAAGGGTTGTTTTTCAGACTGGAGATCTGTGAATAGCTGTGTGCCACAAGCATTGGTGTTGGGTTCACTGCTTTTGTCATTTAAAGAAATGATTTGGATGTGAATATAGGAGTTTCAGTAAGTTTGTAGATGACATCAAAATTGGTGGGACAGTAGATAGTGAAGAAAATCATTTCAGGGTACAGTGGGACCTTGATCACATGGGGCAATGGGCAGAGGTGTGGCAAATGGAGTTCAGTTTAGATAAATGTGAGATGTTGCATTTTGGAAAGGCAAACCAGGGCAGGAGTTATACAGTTAATGGGAGGGCCCTGTGGTGTGTTGCTGAACACAGATACCTAGGGGTGAAGATGCAGGTGCATTATTCCTTGAAAGTGGAGTCACAGGTAGACAGGTTGATGAAGAAGGTGTTGGGTACACTTGCCTTTATTGGTCACTGCATCGAGTACAGGAGTTGGGACATCATGGTGCAGCTGTACAGGAGATTGGTGAGGCCACTTTGGGAATAATGTGAACAATTCTGATCATTCTGCGATAGGAAGGATGTTGTTAAACTTAAAAAGCTGCAGAAAAGATTTACAAGGACATGGCCAGGAATTGGAAGGTTTGAGCTAAAGGGAAAGGCTGAAGAAACTGGGGCTATTTTTCCTGCAGCATTCAAGGCTGAGGGATGGTCTTATAGATGTGTATAAAACCATGAGGGGCATGGACAGGGTGCATATCCAAGGTCTTTTCCTTGGGAAAGGGAGTCCAAAACTAGATGGCGTAGGTTTAAGGTGAGAGGCAAAAGATTCAAAAGGGACCTGAGGGGTAACTTGTCACACAGAGGGTGGAATGTGTATGGATTGAGTTGCCAGAGAAAGTGTTGGAGGCAGATACAATTACAGCATTTAAAACACATTGGGATGGGTACATGGATAGGAAGGGTTTTGAGGGATGTAAGCCAAATGCTAGCAAATGGGATGAGGTCAGTTTAGGATATCTGGTTAGCATGGACAAGTTGAACTGAAAGGTCTGTTTCCACGCTGTATGACTCAATGACAATGAGAGGCCGGAAAAGCTGAGACCTTTTACTCTGATGTGTAAGAGTCTGAGGAGTGACCTTGTAGAGGTTTATAAAATCATGAGGGGCATAGAAAATGTGAATAATTCAGGAAGAAGGTGACGTTTTGTAGAAAATATTCCCAAAGGGCATTTCAGGGATGAGGAACATCAGTTATGAAGTTTGATTGGATAATTTGGGACTGTCTTCTTTGGAGGAGATTTGTTCGAGGAATTAAAACCAGGAGGGGCCTGGACATAGTAAATAGGGAGAAAATGTTCCCAATTGAGAAAGGATTGAGACTGAGAGGCCATAGATTGAAGGTAATTGGGAAAAATAACAAAAGTGAGATGGGGAACAACATGTTCAGCCAGTGAGTGGTTACGGTGTGGAATGCACTGCCTGAGAGTGTGGTGGAGGCAGCTTCAATTGAAACATTCCGAAGGGAATGAGACTGTTATTTGAAAAGGAACAATGTGCAGGGTGACAGGGAGAAGGCAGGAGAATGACACTCAGTGAATTGCTCATTCAGAGAGCCAGTACAGACAGGATGGACAGAATAGCCTCCTTGTGCACTGTAACAATTCTGTGATTGTGTGATTGAACAGAGTTAAGGCTGGGGGAGGTGGGAGCTCGGTGTCTCACTGTGCTGCTGCTGCTGCTGCTGAGGTCAGTGAGATCAGAGACTGGGACAGGGAGCCAGAGCTCACATCAAACTCTGCCCGTGTCCGTTACACTGAGACTGGCAGGAGGCTACTCACTGATTTCACTCCATGCTGCAGGAATGGGACCACAGGATGCAAATGGACAGAGCTCCTCCACACGGTGAGTAAAACTAACTGACTTATATCTTGTTTTTTAAAGGGAGCAATGGAACTAAAGAAATACAGCTGGACACCCTGTTAGACACAGGGCTCCTCAATCAACCATTTCATTCACTGCAGCTCCCCACTAACACCTTCAACAATTCAGCAACTGTATTTTAGAAATTGTGTTTCAGTATTGACAGGGTTAATAACGGAGGATTGAGGTTTACTTACTCAGTCTGAGCTTGGTTCCTTTACCGAACGTAAGCCACAGTGAGAGCTCCTAGTGGAGAGGCTGTACAAAAACCTCTGCTCTCTGCTTCCCCCCATCACTCTCAACCTCTCCCAGTCTCTCATTCACTCTCACCCTCTTTCTGCCCCTCTCTGTCTTTCCCTCATTCATGTGTCTTTGTGTCTCTGTCTCTGTCTCTCTGGGTTGTGTGCAGCTGGGCTTGGGAGAGTTGTGAAATTCGATGTTAAATCTTGCAGCTGCTCTTCACATGTGGCCATGGAGTGTAAGAGGGAAATGTGAGGCCTTCAGTGAGCGGTGGACACCACAGGGACTGGAGTGTGTCGTGGACAGTGACAATCCCACCATGGGATAATTTGCTCAGTTTCATTTATATCTAACTGTCGGATATGTCAGTTCAGGTGGTGGGACTGTGTGTGTGCAGTATTATATATTTTATATTACTCTGGGATGTGTCAGTACAGGAGGTGGTGCTGTGTGTATTGAAGTTTTTGTGTGGATCTGTATCACTGTGAAGGCCAGCTGCTACCCTGCTGACAGTAATAGTCAGCGACATCCTCATTCTGAACGTTGCTGATTTTCAGGGTGTAACTGGTCCCTGATCCACTGCCGGTGAATCGATTGGAGACTCCTGTGAATCGAGTTGTTGCATAATAGATCAGGAGAGAGGGTTTCTGACCTTCTCGCTGCTGGTACCAAGCAAGGTAGCTGCTAATGCTTTGACTGGCCGTACAGGTGATGGTTGCAGTCTGGCCCAGTCCCACTGACAGCACCGGGGGAGACTGGGTCATGGTGATGTCCCCACTGATACCTGAGAGGTCAGAGAGAAACACAGTGAAGTCAGAACTGTCACAGAAAGAGCCTGTCAAATGAGAGATTGTTGGAGACACTGAGCTTTCCTCTGGTTTCGGCATTTTTTCTTCAATCACAAGTCAGTGGCATTGGAGTGAAATGGAGAGCAGCTAAAGATCGAGGTGGAAGGAGAGAGATTTGTACCTGCGACACAGAATGCCAGGGGCCAGATCAGCTGGATGTGTGAAATCATGGTGTGTGCTCCTGTCCTTGTGCCTGGTTCTTGATAAACTCTCCCTTCACTGGGCGCTGCTTTATAAAGCTGCAGCCTGTGAGAGTCTGACTGGGTGTTCCTCAGTATGTAAATGGCATCAGGCAGAGAGAGCCACGTCAGTCCCTTGCACTTCCTTGTCTCTCTCTCTCTCTGTCTCAGAGTCATTGATGTGAACAGCAGTGAATGAGGCCATTTGGCCCATTGTATCTGTGCTGTTAAAACTGCGATCTGATGACACTAATCCCATCCTCCAGCTCTTGGCCCATTACCCTGGAGTCTACAGCAACACAAGGGAATATCTAAACACTGCTCCAATGTCACGAGAGTTTGTGAGTCAACCAGCCTTTCAGGCAGTGAGTTCCAGACTCCCACCACCCTCTGGGTGAAAACAGTTCTCCTCATCTCTCCTCTCTCTCTCGAACTCGACTGGGCCTGGATTCACTCGAATTCAGATGGATGGAAAAATTCTAACAGGGCTGCGCAAGGAGGAGGTTTCCCCTGGTTGGGAAGTCTAGAACCAGGGGACACAGTCTCAGAGGGATACGGGGTAGACCATTTCGGACTGAGATGAGGAAACATTTCTTCACTCAGAGGGTGGTCAACCTGTGGAATTCTCTTCACTGAAGGCTGTGGAGGATAAGGAACTGAATATATTGAAAAAAAAGAGAGAGATAATTGTTTGCATTTTAACAGCATGAAGGGAATAGGGAGAAAGCAGGAATATGGCTTTGAGATAGAGGATCAGCCATGATCATACTGAATGACAGAGCAGGCTCAAAGGGCTGAATGGCCAACTCCTGCAACAGTTTCTATGTGTCCATGCCTGTGTTACCTTCAATCTCTGTCCCAGGTTATTGAGTCCTTGTCTCATGCAAAAAGTGCCTTCCTACCCAGCCTATCACTGCTCCGAATAATCTTATCTGCTCCAAGGAAAACAACCCCAACCTTTCCAATCTTTTCTCAAAGCTCAGATTCAGGCAGCATTCTGGGAAATCTCCCCTGTACCCTCTCAAGGGGGTACAATCACATCCTTCCCAGAATGTGGTGACCAGGACTTGTCCCTCTCTCTCTGTCTCACATCTGCCACATTGGATATTCACCCTCGACGTGATTAGATTAGATTAGATTACTTTACATTACAGTGTGGAAACAGGCCCTTCGGCCGAACAAGTCCACACCGACCTGCCGAAGCGAAACCCACCCATACCCCTACATTTACCCCTTACCTAACACTACGGGCAATTTAGCATGGCCAATTCACCTGATCCTGCACATCTTTGGACTGTGGGAGGAAACCGGAGCACCCGGAGGAAACCCACGCAGACACGGGGAGAACATGCAAATTCCACACAGTCAGTCGCCTGAGGCAGGAATTGAACCCAGGTCTCTGGCGCTGTGAGGCAGCAGTGCTAACCACTGTGCCACCATGCCGCCCACATCTTTCTCTCTACCTCTCCCCACCCCCCCCAACTGTTAATCTCTCATGTTTTCTCTATCGCTTTCTCACACTCTGTCTCATAGTCACTCCCTCCAACTCACTGATGATTTCTCACTCCATCTCATAATCTCTGTTTCTCCATCTTTCTGTCTCTGTCACTCGCTCCCTCTCTCACTTCAATTAAAGCCTCCAACTGTTATCTTTCCCTCTATATTCCTCCCTCTGTCTCTCTCCCTCCCTCTCTGCATCCCAACTACAGTCTCTCTCCCTCCCTCTCTGTCATTCTGTATCTACCCATACTCATGTCTCTCTCTCTCTCTCTCTCTCTCTCTCACACTCAACCCTACCCTCTCTGTCAATTCTCTTCATGCTTGGTCTCACACCCATCCTGTCTCTTTCTCTCTCCTTGTCCCTTTGTCTCTCTCCATCCCTCTCAGTCACACTGTCTCACATCTTGTTTCTCTCTCTCTATCCCTCAACTTCACAATTTCTACCTCCCTCTACCTCTCTCTTGGTTCCCTCACATATCTCACACTGTCTCAGATGTTCCTCCCTCTCTCTCTCTCACACACACAGACACTCTCGTTCTATCTCTCTCTGTCTCGCTTCTCTCTCTTTCTGACTGTGTCCCAGGTGGTGACAGTTGAATGCTGCATAAATCTCCCTCTGCTCTGCCCCACTAATGGATGTTAACCCTTGACCCCTGTATTCTCCTGGAGTAAAGCCCCATTTCCCACATTGACCAGGCCTGTCTCAGGAAGACGGATGATTCTTGTGAAATGAAGGACAGTTCTGTGCTGTTGGCCTATTCTCACTGGGGACTGGTTTGGACACAAACCTCATTCCATGAAGGCCCAGCAGAGAGAGGAGATCCTCAGGCCATCAGTGTGAGCTGGAGGGACAGGACAGGCTCTGACCCACTGACCCATCCTGTCCTTTCACAACATGTTCCAATCCCTTCCCCTCTCCTTCCCCTTCCACAGTCAGTCTTTTCTGAAATGAAGTGGTCCCTTCCCTGTCTCACACCAAGGAGGAGATGGACAGATATTTAATGGGTAATAGGTTAAAGGATGATGGAGAGTGGGCAGGAAAGTGGAGTAGTGTCTGAGATGGGATCAGCCATGATTGTATTAAATGGTGGAGCGGGCTCAAGGGGCTGAATTGCCTGTTCCTGCTCCTAGTTCTTATGTTCCTCCACCCCCTCCCCCATTCCTCTTACTGAAACTTTGTGAACCATCTTGGACCGTTTTGAACATTGAAGGTGCTATGTGAATTCAAGATTTGTGTGGATTTAATGTGGGGACAGAATTGTGCAGGGGGCTGTGATAGCTCCTGCAGATGAATATCCTACTGGCAACCTCCAGCCTTCAGAATGGGGAAGTGGGGGAGGACAGAGTCTACTGCAGAGTCCATGGAATTGTCCCCCAGCAATGTGGTTGACCCTAACTGCCCTCTGAAATGGCCCAGCAAGGCTCTCAATTGTATCAATTATGACAATGTTTCAACAAAGAAATGAGACTGGACGGACCACAGGCATCGATCTCGACATCGAAAAGACAATGACAGAAACAGCCCTGTCTACCCTGCTCCAATCTCCTTACTGACATCAGGGGGTTAGTGCCAAATTCAGGAGAGCTGTCTCACAGACTAGTCAAGCAACAGCCTGACACAGTCCTACTCACAGAATCATACAGACAATGTCCCAGACACCACCATCACTGTCCCTGCATGTGTCCTGTCCCACCAGAAAGGCAGACCCAGCAGAGCTGATGACACAGTGGTCTACAGACAGGAGGGAGTTACCCTGGGAAGTCTCGAAGTTGGCTCTGGACCCTGTGAAGACTCATGACACCAAGTTAAACATGGACGAGGAAACCTTCTGGTGATTACAAGATATCTTGCTCCCTCGGCTGATGAATCAGTCTCTCCTCCATGTTGAACAGCATTTGGAGGAAGCACTGAGGGTGGTGACAGCAGAGAGTGTACTCTGGGTGTGGGATTTCAATGTCCACCACTGAGAGTGGCTCGGCAGCAGCATTACTGATCGAGCTGGTTGGTTCCTAATGGACGTAGCTGAGGGACTGGCTCTGCAGCTGGTGGTGAAGGAACCAAAAAGATGGAAAAAGATGCTTGACCCCATCCTCACCAATCTTGTGGCTGTAGATACATCTGTCCTTGACAGTATTGGTAAGAGTGACCATCACACAGTCCTTGTAGAAACAAAGTTTGACCTTCACATTGAGAATCCCCTCCATTGTGTTGTGTGGTACTATCACCATGCTAAATAGGACAGACTTTGAACAGATATTGCAACTAAAGGCAAGCTCATAAATGGGGATGATTGCCAAAGATTGCACAATGTTCAGCACCATTCTCAACTCCTCAGGTAATGAAGCAGTCCATGTTCAAATGCAACAATATCTGGATAATATCCAGATTTCATCTCAGAAGCAGTATTTCCCATCGGTGTCATGTAAATGCCAGCCAATGACCATCACCAATAAGAGACAATCTAACCATCGCCCCTTGACAGTCAATGCTATTACCATCACTGAACGCCCACTGTCAACATTCTTGAGGTATCATTGACCAGAAACACAACTGGACTCACCACAGAAGCACAGTGGTTACAAGAGCAGGTTAGAGGCTGGGAATACTGTATTGAGAAATTCACCTCCTGATTCCCCCAAAGCCTGTCAACCAAGTCAGGAGTGTGATCGAATACTCCCCACTTACCTGGATGGGTGCAGCTCCAACAACATTCATAGATTGGTAGTGTCACAGAGTCATACAGTGTAGAAACAAACCCTTAAGCCAAACTTCTATATGCAGACCAGGTTTTCTGAAGTGAACGAGTCTCATTTGCCTGCATTTGGCCCGTATCCCTCTAATCCATTCCTGTCTATGTCTTTCTTATCCACTCAAAAAACTTGATACCATCCAGAGCCAAGCAACCTGCTTGATTGGCATCACATTCTCAAAGCATCCACTCTCACCATTCCTGATGCTCAGTAGCAGCAGTGTGTATTATTGATAAGATGCACTGCAGAAACTCACCAAAGGTCCTTGGATAGCACCTTCCAAACCCATGAACAAAAATAGAAATCGCATGAAAAGCTCAGCAGGACTGGCAGCATCTGGGGAGAGAAATCAGAGTTAACCCTTCGTGCTTGACCCAATCTCTCTTCACAGATGCTGCCAGACCTGCCGAGCTTTTCCAGCAATTTCGACCTTTGTCTCGGATTTACAGCATCCGCATTTCTTTTGGTTTCCTTCCAAACCCACGTCCACTTCTATTTCAAAGAACAAGAGCTGCAGACACATGAGAACACTATGAGCTGCAATTTCCCCTCAGAAAAGCTTGGCATCCTGACTTGGAAATATATTGCTGTTCCCTCAGCCTTGCTGGGTTAAAATGCTGGCATTCCCTCCTGAAGAGAATTGTGGGTAAACTTACAGCTTGTGGACTATAGCGATTCAAGAAGCAGCTTCCCACTGCCTTCTCCAGGGTAACTAGGGACAGCGTAAAAAATGCTGGGCCAGCCGGTGAAGCCCACTTCCCACGAGTGAATATGCAAAACCGAATGAAGTGTCCCTCAGGAGGGGAGAGGGAATGTTCAGGGTCCTGAGCTCCATTTCCCAGCCCAGGCAATTTGTCTCCCAATGAATGAATGAGATACCAAATTGGAACCCAGGTTGGGGTCGTCTTGTGCTGTATACCCAGGTCTTCAAGAGAAAATTAAGATCGAGCTCAAAAGGAAAGATTTGCTGGATTATGGGGAGACAGAGGAGCAATAGGACTACTTGGGTCACTCACAGACACAATGGGCTGAATGGCCTCCTCTTGTGCTGTCTGATTCCAGGGAGTGCAGATGGTTCATAGTTTTCTCCTGTCTCAGTAAACAAAGGTCCAGCTGCTCCGAGCTCCTTCTTTCACTTCCTCTTTTGGTGAAGTTTCAACTTTGCGATCTGACAGTCTTTGCAGTTATTTTTACACTAGGGCTTTCTGCTGTGGTCACAATCTCTAATAATAAGTGTCCAATCAGTAGCAATCACAGTAGCTAAGAGCAGTCAGGACTGAGGAGCCAGGCTCACTGGGAAACACATTGGGAAGATCAAAGCCATCCTCTTCAGCTCCCAGTACAAACTCCATCCCTCTCCCTGAGAACTACCTGCTGCTCAACCAGACTCTTTACGACCTTAGACTCATCTTTGAGGCTGATCTGAGCCCCACATCCTCCACATGACAAAGATCAGACACTGAAAATCTCAGCTATGTGCTGGGGACTCCAAACATGACCATTCCAATGTTGTCCTGGCCCACATCATAGCCACCACCTTCGGTAAACATCAGCTCATCCCAAACTCTGCTGCCAGTATCCGAACTCACGCCAAGTCCCATTCCCCCATTCCCTCACCCTGTGCTCACTGACCTACATTGGCTCCCAGTCCAGCAACATCTTGATTTGCAAGTTCTCATCCTTGTTCTCAGACCTCTCCCTGTCCTTCCACCCTCCCTATCTCACCCTCCAAACCACCTCACTCAATGTGATCAACAATCTTGGATATATGGCTCTCTATTTCTTCATCCAAGTCATTGAGAAATATTGTGTGAAGCTGAGGTCCCAGCACAGATCCCTGGGGACACCACTATTCACATCTTGCTCATTGGAAGACATGCACATTATCCCTCCTCTCTGTCTCCTAGCTCCGGACCCATTCCTGACCCAAGGTAAATGCATTTCTTAAACTCCATCTGATTCCATGTCTCTTTTTAAATGTTTTGTGGAATTCCCTATGGACAATAGCCATCAACATTCCCATATATCCCACATTAGTGAGCTCCTAACAAAGTGTAACCAGTTTAGTTAAAGATGTCTGAACCTTTGTAAATCCATGCTGACTCTCTCGGAATAGTTCATGTTAGTTAGTCATTTGTTAGTCATCCTGTCACTAAAAACAGATTCAATCAATTCCTGACAACAAACATTCAATGGAGATGTTCATTGTGAATGAGGTTAGTAAACAGCCAGCACTGACACGATGGGCTGAACAGCCTCCTCCTGTGCTGGAGCCTTCTCTGTCTCCTTGACAGAAATATTTTACAGATTAAAAAATAAAGACCAACAGGAAATTTAAAAATACAAATTAAAACTGCCTCAAACAATTTCCACATACAGGGCCAGGCGATGTGGAGTAATTGCATGATGGGGAAGTTGGTTGAGCCCATTGTAGCTCAGAGTGACCACATCTGCAGCAAGTGTTGGTTGCTCAAGGCACTCCAGCTCAGAGTTGATGATCTGGAATCTGAGCTTCAAACACTGTGACACATCAGGGAGGGGGAGAGCTACCTGGACACTGTGTTTGAGGAGGCAGTCACACCTTGTAGGTTAAATACTTCAAATTATGGCCAGTGGTCTGGGACAGGAGGGTGTGACTATAAGTGAGCAGGTTGATGCAGCCTGAATTTAGTATTGCAGGAGCCTCAGCTCCTTGTCCACCAGGAATGAGGTACTTGCTTCCTGTGTCAATGAGGAAAAGGATTGCTGTTGGAAACTATTGCAGATACACTGCAGAATGGGCAAGCGTGGTTTGGAACATTTTGGCGACAGTGACCATAATTCTATCAGGTTCAAAGTCATTAAGATTAGATTAGATTCCCTACAGAGTGGAAACAGGCCCTTCAGCCCAATAAGTCCACACCAACCCTCCAAAGAGTAACCCACCCTCGTCTGACTAATGCACCTAACAACCATGGACTATTCACCTGACCTGCACATCTTTGGAATGTGGGAGGAGACCGGAGTACTCAGAGGAAACCCACACAGACACAGGGAGAACGTGCAAACTCCACACAGACAGTTGCCCAAGGCCAGAATAGAACCTGGGACCCTGGCGCTGTGAGGCAGCAGTGCTAACCACTGAGCCACTGTGCCACCCTTTACTTATATTAAGTAAAGAGATAATGATAGAGCAGAAATTAAGTGTCAAAACAGGGGGAAGGCCAATTTTGACACCATTAGCTGGGCTAACACAGGGGGAGACAATGGCCATTGGTATTATCGCTGGACTATTAATCCAGAAACTCAGCTAATGTTCTGGGGACATGGGGTCAAATCCTGCCATGGCAGACAGTGGAATTTGAATTCAAGAATGGTTCTGGAATTCAGAGTCTAATGGTGAGTGTTAATCCATTGTTGATTGTGGAGAAAACTCATTCAGTTCACTCATAACCTTTAGAGGAGAAAATCTGTCATCCTTACCCGGCCTTACATGTGACTCCAGACACACAGCAATGGGTGGTATTGTGACTCAGTGGTTAGCACTGCTGCCTCTCAGTGCCAGGGTCCCGAGTTTGATTCACTCTAGGGCGACCGTCTGTGTGGAGTTTGCAAGTTCACCCGATGTCTACATGAGTTTCTGTCAGGTGCTCTGGTTTCCTCCCACAATTGAAAGATATGCAAGCTAGATGGATTGGCCATGCTAAATTATCCATAGTGTTCAGGGATGTGTAGATTAGGTGCATTAACCATGGGAGATGCAGGGATAAGGGGATAGATCTGAGTGGGATGCTCCTCAGAACATTAGTGTAGACTCATGGGGTTGAATGGCCTGTTTCACACTGTATGGAACCTATGATTCCATGTGGTTGTGTGTTAACTGCCCTATGGGCAGGAAATGCTGGCTTGGCCAGAGATGCCCACATCCTATGAATGAATGAAAGAAAACCACTGCACCGTGGGCCAGGAGGCAATTCAGGCTGGGGGAGAACAAAGAAAAGAGGGGGATTTGATAATGAGGGGGACTGAGAGCATCATTTATAAACAGGATTGAGAGTCCTGCATGGTGTGTTGCCTGCCTAGTGCCAAGATAAGGGGCAGCTAGAACCGGCTTGAAAGTATAATAGAGTGCGGGGGTGGGGGAAATGGGGGAGGATCCAGATGTTGTGCGTGTTGGGACCAACAACCTCAGTAAAAATAGGCAAAAGGTCCTATTTGGGCAATATCAGGAAAGCTATCAGAAGAGAGAAATAAGAAAGAGGTGAATACAGCATCAGTGCTGAGGAACAGATTCCAGTGGATGGACCAAATAAGAATTCGAAATATACGAATGCACTGAGTGTAAGGAATAAATTCAATAATCTCCACGCACAAATTCAAATTTAAGATTTTGCAATAGGATCAATTACTGAGACATATTTGCAGAATCGTTAGGATTGGGAACTAAACATATCCGGTTAGAAGGTTCACAGGATGGACATGGGGAAATGACAGAAGAGGTGGAGCAGCTTTATTGATTAGAAACACAAAGACTTCAATGGTGAGGGAGGTTATAATGAGGGGAAAGCATTCAGTGCAACTGAGGAGCAGAAAAGGTTCTAAAACTGTCATAGATATTGTATGCACCCCCCCGCCCCTCCCCCCCCCCACCCCCCCTCCCCCCCTCCCCCACATACACACACACACTGCCAGCAGCAGCTCTGAGGTGCTGGATTGTATATGTACAGAAATTAGACAAGTGTGTAGCAAAGCCAGTGTATTATTAATGGGGAAGTTTAACTTTAACTTAGATTGGGAGAGAGACAAGCGCTCTGTCAGAAAGGTAGTGAATTGCTGCTGTGTGTCCAGAATAGTTTCCAACAGCAATAGGTCCTGGATACAACAAGGGGACAAGCAATATTGGAATTAGTAATGAATAATGAGCCAGATTTAGTTAGTAGCTATTTGTGCATGAACATTTATCAAATAGTGATCATAACACGATCAAGTTCAATGTCACATTTGAAAGTGAAAAGCGTGAATCAGCTGCTAGAGTTTGAGATTAAGGTAAGGGCCGACTTTAACGAGATGAGACAGAAAATCTGCTCATGGGTAAAACAACTGAAGAGCAGTGGGGAATATTTAAAGAAATATTCAACCAGAAACAAAACCAGTTTATACCTGAGAGGGAAAAGCTCCACTTCTTCGAACAAACAATAATGGACAATTAAAGAGATAAAAGAATAAAACTAAAAACAAGGGCTTACAATAAAGCAAATAAAATAACAGGTTCTGCTGAATGGGAAAGATACAAAGGGCCACAAAGCAGCTTCGAAGAGCCACCAAAAGGGATTCTGAAAGGGAACGTGTAAGGGAAATCAAAATCAATAAGGAGAAATGTTACAGTTCCATAAAAGGGAAGCTGGGAGGTCTGGAGCAATGTTGGCCATTAAAGACTGAAAGTGAGGGATCTTGTCAGTGACAATGGGGAAATGACAGCCATGTTAAATAAATACTTTACCTCAAGACTTGCAGTAGAAAAGGAAAAGGATTTGTCTGAAGTCCCAAAGGAATTAACAGAGGATCAGGGACAGGGACTGAATAAAACTTTAATGTCAGTAAAATATCCGTAATGAGGAAATTAATGGAACTAAAGAGTGACAAATTCACAGAACCTGGGTTTCCATCTGAGGGTGATAAAGGTAGTAACAGATCACAGTGTAGACACCCTGACTATAATCTTTCAGAATGATTCCTAAAGAAGGGCTCATGCCCGAAACGCCGATTCTCCTGCTCCTTGGATGCTGCCCGATCTGCTGTGCTTTTCCAGCAACACATTTTCAGGTATAATCTTTCAGAGTTCCCTGGATACAGCAGTCATACCTCTGGATTGGAAAATTGCAAATGTCACTTCACATTTAACAAGGATGTGAGAGAAAAAACAGAAAATTACAGGTCACTAAGCCAATATTTGTGGTGTGGAAATTGTTGGGATCTATAATCAAGGATGGGGGTAACTGAAGACCTTGAAAATGGTCAGTTAATCAGGGAGAGTCAGCATGGATTCATAACAAGTTGGTCACGCTGAAAAAATCTCATTGAACTTTTTTGAAGAGGATACGAAAGTCCTGGACACAGTAATGTCTATGGATGTTGTTTACAGGGTCTTCCAGAGGCATTTGATAAAGTCCCATGTAAGAAACCGTCAACTGAGGTAGAAATCCACAGAATTGAGGCTAAAATACTGACACACTTGGAAATTGGTTGAGTGACAGGTCATCGAAAATAGGGATAAGGGGTAAGTGCTGAAATTGGCAGGATGTAACCAGAGGTGTCCAATAGGAATGCGTGTTTATGCCTCAGTTATTTACAATATTTATTAATGAATTAGATAATGACATAGAAAGTCAGATACTCTAGTTTTCTAATGACACAAAGTTAGGCAGCATTGTAGGTAATGTCAATAGAGTCAGAGGGTCATACAGCATTCATCCAGTGCAGTCTTTAACAGAGTATAATTTATCTTTGATAGACAACTCCTTGACCTCCATTTCTCTGTTTTACTCTCTCTCCCCTCTCCACCCCCAACCACCCCCCCTCCGCCTCAGCTGCACAGATCTCACTTTGAATTCCACCATTCTTTCTCTCTCCAAGCTCTATCCCCCACTCTCTCAGTTCTCCAGCTCTCTCTCTCTCTCTCTCTTTGAACTCCATCTCTCACTCTCTCTCTCTCCGAGCCCCACCCCTCTCTCCATTTGAGCTGCTGGGACTCTGATCTGAGCCAATTCCAGTGAATCCCATGGATAATAATGACGGGATATTTGGAGTGTGAGTTTGATGATGGAAATGTGAACCATTGCAGCAAAGACATTACAGATGGTTTGTACAGACAGCAAAGCCCACACCAGAGCATTGTGTCAATCAACACAGAACTTATGAAAGCTTCAATAAAAGAGGTTATTTATGTGATTCTCAGAGATGTCATTATTCTAGTTACAAATGGCTCTTTCCCAGTGAAGGTCCATCCTGCTGAATATTAGATACAGCTGGGCTTTGGAGAAATATTGGGCAGTTGGAGTGTAATGTGGGGAGTGTGACCTTGTTCACTTTCACAATAATCATTCAAAGGTGACTGGAGAGTTGCTAAGTCCAAATAGCAAAACTTACCATTGGGTATAATCCATTAGGTGTGATAAATACAGAAACTCGCTTAGTTCTAGTTATCAGTGAGTTCTTGTCAACATTCTTTTAACAAATCATTTTTTGACAAGAACAAAAGATTGTCTCTTCACTCTGAGGCTGTGCCCTTGGGTCTTCAACTCTCCTATTATTGGAAACATCTTCTCCATGTCCACTCGATCCAGGCCTCTCTGTATTCTGTAAGTTTCAATGACATTCCCTCTTATCCTTCTAAACTCCATCAAGTACAGAACCAATGTCCTCAATGACTCCTCATACAAACATCTTTGTATTTTCTGAGCAACCTCACTAAATCTACCTGTTGATCTATTTCCAGATACAAAAATACAGTGTCTGAATTCTCTAATACCTCTGAATTTGTTCATCTAATAACAGGAAGTTT
The DNA here is from genome assembly GCF_037043375.1 of Chiloscyllium plagiosum. Lineage (NCBI taxonomy): Eukaryota > Metazoa > Chordata > Chondrichthyes > Orectolobiformes > Hemiscylliidae > Chiloscyllium > Chiloscyllium plagiosum. The sequence goes on from NW_028270147.1 coordinate 116,123,069, forward strand.
ACTTTGGGAATTGTCCAGTTCTTTTTTGATCTCAAGCTTTTTCTGATCTCCTGCTCCATTATACTCACTACTTGAAAACCTGTACATGACGGAATGGTTCCTCAAAACCTGGGAGAGGAATTAAGGATGCTGGTTTTATGTTGAGGTTTACCTACAACTTGACAAGTAGGACACATTTTATAAAACTGCACCACATCTTTATCCAATTTTGGCTCAGTAAAATACCTGTTTCTGGATGCCTGTGTTTTCCAAATCCCCATGTGGCCTGCCATGGGAGTCTCATGTGCCCCTTGTACTATCTCCTTATGATAGCTGGGTGGTACCACTAGTCAATATCTAACCGCCCATTCTTCATCTGGGGGTCCATGGGCGGGGGGGTCTCCACTTCCTCATCAGCCTCCATTCTGAAGGTAATAACACTCTGAAACCCCTCCAGCCTCGACCTCAGTATGAGCTGACTGTGCTCATTTATTTCATTCAGGATCTGCTTTTTGGATCTGCTGTAATTAGGGACATCATACCAAACACTCCACCTGGATTATCTTCACCCTTTCGGAAAGTTTCAGCGATCCTTTCATTTGCCTGTGGTGTCACATCAACCCTTATTGATGGATATTGTTGAACCATTGCCCTGGTTACCTCACACAAAGGAGAGAGACCAGGAACCTGTCCCTGTCAGTGTTCTGTTTCTTGGCCCTCCTTTGGACATTCTGTAATTATCGGGGAAGTTACTGCCTTTAGTCCTGACAAATCATTCCCCAGAAGGAAATCGACTCCCTCAACAGGGAATGATAACAAATAACAAATCACATTCCAGATAACAAATCACATTCCAGTTGTACCTTTCAGAATGGAAGCGGAATATATTCTCCACCAATCCCATTGATTAATACATTAATACATCGAGCTCTGTGGAGGGAAAATCAATTCTTTCTCCAGTAAAAGTGATTGTGTTGCGCCTGTATCTCTCAGTTTGGTTCTGGGTTTAGCTGAAGAAAAGGGAGTCACCATTCCTTTTAAAAAAAATCCTGTCCACCTCTCATCTACTTTCCAACGTCCTTTACTAATGACAGAATTCACCTCCAGTCTTTTTGTTATAGTTACAGCTACAACCTGCTCCGTGGGATTGTCAGTTTGTGTTCCCTTCTCTGACACATTTTTACTAACTCCCATAAATCCCATGAGTTTACCTCACAATTTTCAACATTCCAAATGCACATGGCCCACCTTATTCTAAAAGAAACATTTCAGCTTCTGATCATCACTTCCACCCTCAGCAATTTCCTTCTGAATCTGAGGAGGAGTTCTCGGGCTGTTCCCTCCTGTCCATTCTCTCCCCTGGCTCCCTGCCTTCCTCACACTCTCCCAATTTTTATTTTTCTCCCATTTCTGGGCCTGATGGGAAAAAGGTTTCTGGATCGGTTTCTCATCAGGTGACTTCTCCACCTCCTGATGCTGCTTGGCTTGTTGTGCTCTTCCAGCCTCCTGTTTATCTACTTTGGATTCCAGCATCTGCAGGGTTTTGGCTTTAACGAAGTCTATAATCATTAGCCATTCTAGCTGCTTGTCTTACTGTCGTTCCCCTTTGGTCTTCTACATGAATAATTCTAGAAGGGAAAGAAATTTTAAATTGTTCTCAAAGGATAACTTCTCTGAGAGCATTGTAAGTATTCTCAGCTGTTAATGCTCTTATCTGCCTGTCAACATTATTTTGTTGAACTCTCTTAAACTCAGTACAGGTTTGTCCAGGCTGTTTGTGTATGTTCTGAAACATCTGTCTGTATGTTTCTGGGGCCAACTCATATGTGCTTAGAATAGCCGTTTTCACCTCCTCATGATCCTGAGAACATTCCTCTGGCAGGGTTGTAGAAACCTCTTGTGCTTCCCAAGTTCATTTTTGCACAGGCAAGGTCCAACCTGTTTTTCCCACCTCGCTTGTGTTGCTATCTTCACTAACGACATGAAAAATGCTTCCACATCCTTCTCTTCATTGTCATAGAGTCATACAGCAAACAAACAGGCCCTTCTGTTTGTCGACATGTCGATGCCAATCAGTAATCACCAAACTCCATTTACCTGCACTTGGTCTGTAGCCTTCCATGCCCTGGCATTTTATGTGCTCATCTAGATGTTTCTTAAATGTTGTGAGAGGAGCTGCCTACACCACCTTCTCAAACAGCACATTCCATATTTCTACCACCCTCTGGGGAAAAAAGTTCCAAAACCCCTCTAAACCACTTTTTCACACGGTAAGCTTATTCCCTCTGGTCATAGACATGTCTGCCATGGGGAAAAGATTCTCACAATTGACTTTGTCTATGCCTTTCATATTTTTGTATACCTCAATCAGATTCCCCCCAGAGAAAACAAGCCTAGTCTATCCAGTCTCTCCACAGAACTAAGACTTTCCATCCCAGGGAACATTCTGGTTAATCTCCTCTGTATCCTCTCCAGTCCAATCACATTCTTCCAACAGTGTCATGACCAGAAATGAGCACAGTATTCAAGACATGACCTAACCAATGCTCTATCAGGTAACAACAAGAATTCTTCCTTTCTATATTCTACACCCTGGCTAATGATGACAAGCATCCCATATGCTTTCTTCTGGTTTGGCACTCTGGTTTGGCACTCACCCATCAGCGGAAACATGTTACCTACACTCTGGAGGCGGGAAACATGTTTCTGCTGATGAGTGAGTGCCAAATCAGAGGACACAGCTTAAAAATACGGGGTAGCCCATTTAGGACAGAGATAAGGAGAAATTTCTTTATCCATAGAGTGGTGGCTGTGTGGAATGCTCTGCCCCAGAGGGCAGTGGAGGCCCAGTCTTTGGATTCATTTAAGAAAGAGTTGGATAGAGCTCCCAAGGATTGTGGAATCAAGGGTTATGGAGATAAGGCAGGAACAGGATACTGATTTACGATGATCAGCCATGATCATATTGAATGGTGGTGCAGGCTCGAAGGGCAGAATGGCCTACTCCTACTCCTATTGTCCATTGTCTATTGTCTATTCACCACCCTGTCGAGTCGATGCCTTCCGGGATTGATGCACTTGTACACCAAGGTCCGTTTGTTCCTCACTACTTCCAAGGAACATAAGAACATAAGAACTAGGAGCAGGAGTAGGCCATCTGGCCCTTCAACCCAGCTCTGCCATTCAATAAGATCATGGTTGACCTCTTCATGGACTCAGCTCCACATAAGACCTAAAGACATAGGAGTGGAAGGAAGACCATTTGGCCCATCAAGTCCTCTCCGCCATTCAATCATGGGTGATGGGCATTTAAGGACAGTTACCCGCACTGTCCCTGTAGCCCTTAATTCATTGCAAGATTAAGAATTTATCAATCTCTGCCTTGAAGGCATTTAATATCTCGGCCACCACTGTGCTCTGTGGCAATGAATTCCAAAGGCCCATCACTCTCTAGCTGAAGAAATGTCTCCTCAGTTCCATTTTAAACTGACCCCCTCTAACTCTAAGGATGTGCCCACGGATGCTAGTATCCCTACCTCACAGAAACAAGTTCCCAGCATCCAACCTTTCTAAGCCATGCATTATTTTGTAGGTTTCTATTAGACCTCCCCTCAATCTTCTAAACTCGAATGAATACAATCCCAGGATCCTCGGCCGTTCATCATATATTAGACTTACCATTACAGGGCTCATCCGAGTGAATCTCCACTGGACACGGTCCAGTGCCAGTATGTCCATTCTGAGGTGTGGGGTCTAAAACTAGACACAGTGTTTTAAATGGGGCCTAACCAGAGCTTTATAAAGTCTCAGTAGCACATCTCATTTTACATTCCAATCATCTTGAGATAAATGGTAATATTACATTTGCTTTCTTAACCACAGACTCAATCTGCAAGTCAACCTTTCAAGAATCCGGGACTAGCATTCCTAGATCCCTTTGTACTTTGGCTTTATGAATTTTCTCACCATTTAGAAAATAGACCATGCCTGTATTATTTTTTCTAAAGTGCAAGACCTGGCATTTGCTCTCACTGTATCTCTTAATTCCTTTATTGTTTAAAAAAGTCTGTCTTAGCTTTAAAACATTTACTGAAGTAGCATCAATTTCTTCATTAAGTAAGGAATTTCATAGATTTATGACCCTCTGGATGAAGATGGTCCTTCTCAATTCAGTCCTAAATCTGCTCCCCCTAATTTTGAGGCTAAACCCTCTTGTTTTAGTTTCACCTGCCAGTGGGAACATCCTCTCTACTTCTGTCTTATCTATTCTCTTTATAATTTTATTTTTTTCTATAAGGTTCCCCTCATTCTTCTAAGTTCCAATGAATATATCCCAGTCTACGCAGTCTCCCTTCATAAGCCAACCCCCTCAACCCCAGAATCAGCCGAGTGAACTTTCTCTGCACCCCTCTAGTGCCAGTATAGCCTTTTTCAAGTAAAGAGACCATTAATGCATACAGTACTCCAGGTGTGGCCTCACCAGCACCCTGTACAGCTGCAACATAACCTTCCTGCTTTTTAAACTCAATCCCTTTAGCAATGAAGGACAAAATTCCATTTGCCTTCCTAATTGCTTGTTGTACCTGTAGGCCAACCCTCTGTGATTCATGCGTAAGGGCACTCAAGGCACATGCCTTTCATTGTGTATAACCTTCCCTTATTAGACCTCCCAAGTTGGATCACCTCAGAGGTATCAGGATTAAATTACATCTGCCATTGCTCTGTCCAATTTACCAGCTGATCAATATCAGACTGTAACCTGAGACCCAGTAATCCAAGATGCAGCAGAGTAGGATGCTTCAGCCCGAGTTCATCTTCTCCGTCTGTTTCCTTTTCTTCTTTCTATTCCACTTCTCTTTTCATTTTCATTTGTGTTTTTCTTTTGTCCTTCTCCCTTATTTCTTCTCCCGGGCACGGACTCCCAGCCTCAGTCGCCAGGCCTCTGACCCAGTGCAGACGTAATGATGTTGGCCTCTTGGCTTGGTGTGGCAGTGTCCTGGCCTGGCAGGGAGACTTTCCAGTCCAACAAGGCAGACTCTTGGTCCAACATGATGGCCTCTCAATTCGATGTGGTGGCCTCTCGGCCCAGCATGCTCGACTGTCAGCCCAGCGTTATGGTCATTCGGCCTAGTGTGGTGATCTCTGAGTAGCCCAGCGTGGTTGTCTCTCAGCCCACATAGTGGTCCTTTCTGTATATGGTCGTCTCTCCACCCAGGAAGGCCTCAGTGTGGACTTCCGGCCTCGAGATGATGACTTAAAGTATGATCCCATGGTAGCTAAGTTCTTAAGAAATGCTGTAATGCTTGAACTTTCAGCTTTATTTCTTCATTTTCTACTTAAAACTAAAAAGATCTGCAACGTGTAACTTTGAACTTTATTCTTTCTTTCTACCTTGTTCTTACGATTCTGTACTGAGGTCCTTGTACCTAAGATGGCACCTTGTGAGGTGACGTTACATACTTTTCACTGTACCCCAATACTTTTGTACTCAAGTACATGTGACAATAAAGTAAAATAAAAATCAAATCAATATCAATAACACCACCAATTTATGTGGCCTCTGAAAACTTTCTAATTATACAATCACAGTCAATTTGTACATTACAAACAGCAAGGGTCCCAGCCCCAATCCCTGTCTTACACCACTGGTCACAGGCTTCCAATCACAAAGACAACCCTCCACCATCACTCTTTGCCTCATATTTGGATCCAATTTGACAAAATGCCTTGGATCCCATGGGCTCTTACCATAACTCCAGGAAAGGCAAGAGAGGTAGGCAAGTAGTGCAGGAGTCTTCTGTGGCTATCCCCATTTCAAACAAGTATGCTGTTTTGGAAAATGTGATGGATGATGAAAACTCAGGGGTACTTAGCATGAGCAGCCAAGTTTCTGGTATTGACACTGGCTCTAATGTAATGAGACGTACGTCGGGTTCCAAACAATCGACTGTGCTGGGGGACTCTCTAGCCCGAGGTACAGACAGACGTTTCTGTGGCCAGCAGTGAAAAATCAGAATGGTGTGTTGCTTCCCTGGTGCCAGGATCAAGGATGTCTCAGAGAGGGTGCAGAATGTTCTTAAGGTGGAGACGGACCAGCAGGAGGTCATTGTACACTTTGGAACTAACGACACAGGAAGGGAAAAGGTTGAGATTCTGAAGGGAGATTGCAGAGAGTTAGGCAGGAATTTAAAAAGGAGGTCCTCGAGAGTAGTAATATCTGAATTACTTCTGGTGCTATGAGCTAGTGAGGGCAGGAATAGGAGGATACAGCAGATGAATTCATGGCTGAGGAGTTGGTGTTCAGGAGAAGGATTCACATTTTTGGACTTTTAGAAGCTGTTTTGAGGTAGAAGTGACCTGTACAAGAAGGACGGACTACACCTAAATGAAGGGGACTAATATACTGGCAGGAAAATTTGCTAGAGCTGCTCGGGAGGATTTAAACTAGTAAGATGGACGGGTAGGACCCAGGGAGATAGTGAGGAAAGATTTCAATCTGAGATTGGTACAGTTGAGGACAAAGGCAAGTCAAACAGTCAGGGCAGGCAGAGACAAAGCAGAGAATAAGGTAGAACTGATAAATTAAACTGCATTTATTTCAATGCAAGAAGCCTAACAGGGAAGGAAGATGAACTTAGGGCGTGGTTAGGAACATGGGACTGGGATATCATAGCAATTACGGAAACATAGCTCAGGGATGGGCAGGACTGGCCATTTAATGTTCTAGGATACAAATGCTATAGGAAGGACAGAAAGGGAGGCACAAGAGGAGGGAGAGTGGCATTTTTGATAAGGGATAGCATTACAGCTGTACTTAGGGAGGATATTCCCGGAAATACATTCAGGGAAGTTATTTGGGTGGAACTGAGAAAAAAGAAGGAAATGATCATCTTGTTGGGATTAGATTATAGCCCCCCTCCAGTAGTCAGCGGGAAATTGAGAAACAAATTTGTAAGGAGATTTCAGTTATCAGTAAGAATAATGGGGTGGTTACAGTCGGGGATTTTAACTTTCCAAACATAGAAAGTGTTAAGGGTTTAGATGGAGAGGAATTTGTTAAGTGTTTACAAGACAATTTTCTGATTCAGTATGTGGATGTACCTACTAGAGAAGCTGCAAAACGTGACCTACTCTTGCGAAATAAGGCAGGGCAGGTGACTGAGGTGTCAGTGGAGGAGCAACCATAATTCTATTCATTTTAAAATAGTGATGGAAAAGGATAGACCAGATCCAGAAGTTGAAGTTCTAAATTGGAGGAAGGCTAATTTTGCCAGTATCAGGCACAGTGGCACTGTGGTTAGCACTGCTGCCTCACAGTGCCAGAGACCCGGATTCAATTCCCACCTCAGGCAACTGTCTGTGTGGAATTTGCACATTCGCCCTGTGTCTGCGTGGGTTTCTTCGGGGTGCTCCGGTTTCCTCCCACAGTCCAAAAATGTGCAGGTTAGGTGAATTGGCCATGCTAAATTGCCCGTAGTGTTAGGTGAAGAGGTAAACGTAGGGGAATGGGTCTGGGTGGGTTGCTCTTCGGATGGTCAGTATGGACTTGTTGGGCTGAAGGGCCTGTTTCCACACTAAGTAATCTAATCTAAAACTCTGAAAAGCTGATTGGGGGCTGTTGCTCGCAGGTAAAGAGACATCTGGAAAATGGGAAGCCTTCAGAAAATCAGATAACTTAAGTCCAGAGAAAGTATATTTTAGTTAGGGTGAAAGGAAAGGCTGGTACGCGTCGGGAATATTGGATGACAAAGGTTTGGTTAAGAAAAAGAATGAAGCATATGTCAGGTATGGACAGGATAGATCGAGTGAATCCTTAGAGGTATACAAAGGCAGTCGGAGTATACTTAAGAGGGAAATCAGGAGGGCAACAACATGAGATAGCTTTGGCAAATAGGGTTAAGGAGAATCCAGAGGGGTTTTAAGAATACATTCAGGACAAGAGGGTAACTAAGGAGAGAATAGGGCCCCTCAAAGATCAGCAAGGCGACCTCTGTGTGGAGCCGCAGGAGATGGGGCAGATATCAAACGAGTATTTTGCTTCTGTTTAACGTGGAGAAGGATATTGAAGATATAGAATGTAGGGAAATAGATGGTGACACCTTGAAAAATGTTCATATTACAGATGAGGAGGTGCTAGATGTCTTGAAATGCATAAAAGTGGATAAATCCCCAGGACTTAATTAGGTGTATCCTAGGACTCTGTGGGAAGCTAAGGAAGGACAAGCCAGGGAACTGTAGACCAGTGAGCCAGACGTCGGTTGTGAGGAAGTTGTTGGAAGGAATCCTGAGGGACAGATTGTCCATATATTTGGAAAGGCAAAGACTGATTAGGGATAGTCAGCATGGTTTTGTGCATGGGAAATCATATCTCACAAACTTGATTGAGTTTTTTGAAGAAGTAACAGAAAGAATTGATGAAGGCAGAGCATTAGACAGGATCTGTATGGACTTCAGTAAGGCATTCGACAAGGTTCCCCATGGAAGACAGGTTAGCAAGGTTAGATCTCATGGAACACAGGAGAACTAGCCATTTGGATCCTGAACTGGCTCAAAGGTAGAAGACAGAGGGTGGTGGTGGAGGGATGTTTTTCAGATTGGAGGCCTGTGACCAGTGGAGTGTCATAAGGATTGGTGTTGGGTCAACTACTTTTTGTCATTTACATAAATGATTTGGATATGAACACAGGCGGTAGAGTTAGTAAGTTTGCAAATGACACCAAAATTGGAGGTGTAGTGGACAGCGAAGAAAGTTACCTCAGATTACAACAGGATCTTGATCCGATGGGTCATTGGGATGAGGAATGGCAGATGGAGTTTAATTTAGATAAATGCAAGGTGCTGCATTTGGGAGAGCAAATGTTAGCAGGACTTATACACTTAATGGTAAGGTCCTTGGGAGTGTTGCTGAACAAAGAGACCTTGGAGTGCAGGTTCATAGCTCCTTGAAAGTAGAGTCATAGGTAGATAGGATAATGAAGAAGACATTCGGTTTGCTTTCCTTGAATGGTCCTTTAAGAGTATTGAGTATAGGAGTTGGGAGGTCACCTAGGCCACTTTTGGAGTATTGTGTTCAATTCTGTTCTCCTTCCTATCAGAAAGATGCTGTGAAACTTGAAAGGGTTCAGAAAAGATTTACAAGGATGTCACCAGGGTTGGAGGATTTAAGCTTTCGGGAGAGGTTAAATCGGCTGGGGATGTTTTCCCTGGAGTGTCGGAGGCTGAGGGGTGACCTTACAGAGGTTTATAAAATCATGAGGGGCATGGATAGGGCAAAGAGACCAAGTCTTTTCCCTGGAGTAGTGGAGCCCAGTACTAGAGGGCATAGGTTTAGGGTAAGAGGGGAAAGATATAAAAGAGACTTGAGGAGCAACTTTTTCACACACAGGGTGGTGCGAGTGTGGAATGGACTGCCAGAGGAAGTGGTGGAGGCTGGTACAATTGCAACATTTAAAGGGTATCTGGATGTGTTCAAAGTTTGTGAGAAGATTTGTAGCTCGTGTGCTCGTTGCTGTGGTTCTGTTCGCAGAGCTGGATGGGTATATGAATAGGAAGGGTTTGGAGGGATCTGGGCCAGGAGTTGGCAGGTGGGACTAGATTGGGTTGGGATATCTGGTCGGCATGGACAAGTTGGACGAAGGGTCTGTTTCCATGCTGTACATCTCTTTAACTCTGTGACTCTCGGAGGAGGCTGTTCAGCCCGTCATGTCAGTGCTAGCTTTTTACTAACCTCACTCACAATGAACATCTCCATTGAATGTTTATTGTTGGGAAATAATTGAATCTGGTTTTAGAGACAGAATGTCTGACAAATAAGAACAGACCAGAGTAAGTCAGCATGGATTTAAAAAGGGTCAGACATCTTTAACTAACCTGGTTACATGTTTTAACGAGGTCACTAATGTGTGAGATAAGGGAATGTGTTGTTTATTTGGACGTCCAGATGACATTCAAGGAAGTTCCACACAAGTGTTATAATGTTTTCGTTGGAACAAAGAGATGACAGATAAACATATTCTGGATCTTTCTGCGAAATGAATTCTCAAATAAATCTCAGACATGTTGGTGAACTTGGAGTTTTATCAGAGGAAGGAGCTGAAGGAAATCAGTTGTTGGAGGAAAATGGTTCTGGGAAAATTAAAGTGTGTTAAATCAGCAGGGCCAAATAATCTATTTTCAGGAGTGCTTCAGGAAGTGGTTGAAAAATATTAGAAACATTTATGGTTATCTGTTTGTTGACTATGGAATAGGTCCTACAGAGTGGAGGGAGCTAATTTAACAAGTCTATTGAAAAAGTCAGAGAGAGGGAAAATAAGAAATTTTAGACCAATTAGCCGGAAATCAGCAGTGGAGAAAATGCTCAAGTTCATTATAAAATATTTTATAGCTTAGCACTTTAAAAACAGTGTCAGAACTGGACAGAGTCAGCATGGATTGTCGAAAGGGAAATCATGTTTAACAAATCGACTGGAATTGTTTGAGGATGTAGTGAGTGGAGTTGATAAGGGAGGCCCATGGATATGGTTTATTTGGACTTTGTAAGGGGAGTAGATAGGCGGTTCTGTGGTCAAAAACGCGACTCACGATTAGCATGTTGCCTCCCAGTTGCATGGGTCAGGGATGTCTCAGATCGGCTGCAGGACATTCTGAAGGGGTGGGTGAACAGCTAGCTGTGATGGTTCACATGGGCACCAATGATATCGGTAATAAACGGGATGTGGTTCTACAAGCAGAATTTAGGGAGTTAGGAACCATATTAAAATGTAGGATCTCAGAGGTAGTAATCTCAGGATTGCTACCAGTGCCATGTGCTAGTCAGAGTCAAAATGAAAATATAGGCAGGCTGAATGCGTGGCTTGAGAGATGGTGCAGGAGGGAGGGGTTCAGATTTTTGGGACATTGGGACTGGTTCCTGGAGAGGTGGGACAATTACAAATCGAGTGGTCTACACCTGGGCAGGACTGGAACCAATGTCCTGTGGGATATGTTTGATCACGCTCTTGGGGAGGGTTCAAAATAGTGTAGCAGAGGGATGGGAACCAACTGAGGAGGTTAGTGGACAATAAGGAGGGAGTAACTAAAGCCTGTCAGGAACTAGATATTGAAGTCAGCGTGGCTAAGGTTAAGAGTAGGTAGGGAGCAGATGATGAACGCAAAGGTGCATTTGTTTTAATGTGAGAAGTGTAGTAGGTAAGGCAGAGGAATTTAGGGCTTGGATTAGTATCTGGGAGTACGATGTTATTGCTATTACTGAGACTTGGTTGAGGGAAGGGCAAAATTGGCAACTAAATATCCCAGGATATAGATGCATCAGGCGGATAAAGAGAGGGAGGTAAAAGGGATGGAGGAGTTGCATTACTGGTCAGAGAGGATATCACAGCTGTGTTGACGGAGGGCACTGTGGAGGACTCGAGCAGTGGGGCAATATGGGCAGAGCTCAGAAATAGGAAGGGTGTAGTAACAATGTTGGTGCTATCCTACAAGCCTCATAACAGTGAATGTGGGATAGAGGTACAAATATGTAAACAGATTATGGAAAGATATAGGAGTAACAAGGTGGTGGTAATGGAAGGTTTTAATTTTCCGAACATTGACTGGGATTCACTTAATGTTCAAAGTTAAGATGGAGCAGAATTTGTAAGGAGCATCCAGGAGGATTTTACAGAGTGATATGGAAATAGACTAACTCAGGAAGGGGCCATACTGGACCTGGTGTTGGGGAATGAGCCCGGCCAGGTGTTTGAAATTTCAGTAGGGGATTATTTTGGTAACAGTGACCACAATTCCATAAGTTTTAGAATGCTCATGGACAAAGATGAGAGTGGTCCGAAAGGAAGAGGGCTAAACTGGGGGAAGGCCAACTATAGCAAAATTTGGCAGGAGCTGGGGAAGGTGAATTGGGAGTAGCTGTTTGAAGGGAAATCCACATTTGATATGTGGGAGGCTTTTAAAGAGAGGTTGACTAGAGTGCAGGACAGACATGTCCCTGTGAAAATAAGGGATTGAAATGGCAGGATTAGGGAATGCTGGATGACAGGTGAAATTGTGAGACTAGCTAAGAGGAAAAAGGATGCATACATAAGGTCTAGGTGGCTGAAAACAGACTAAGCTTTGGAAGAATATCGGGAAAGTAGGACCAATCTGAAATGAGGAATTAAAAGGGCTAAAAGGGGTCACGAAATATCATTTACAAACAGGGTTAAGGAAAATCCCAAAGCCTTTTATTCATATATAAGGGTGACTGATGAAAGGGTTGGCCCACTCAAGGACAAAGGAGGAAAGTTATGTGTGGAGTCAGAGAAAATGGATGAGATTCTTGATGAGTGCTTTACGTTGGTATTCACCAAGGAGAGGGAAGTGACAGATGTTGAAGTTGGGGATAGATGTTTGATTACTCAGGGTCAAGTCAGTTTAAGGAGGGAGGAAGCGTTGGGTATTTTAAAAGGCATCAAGGTGGACAAGTCCCCAGGTCGGGATGGGATCGATCCCAGCTTACTGAGGGAAGCAAGAGAGGAAATAGCTGGGTCCTTAACAGATATCTTTGTAGCAACCTTGAACATGGATGAGGCCCCAGAGGACTGGAGAATTGCTAATGTTTAAGAAGGGTAGCCAGGATAATCCAGGTAAATATGAACCAGTGAGCCTGATGTCAGTGGGAGGGAATCTGCTGGAGAGGATACTGAGGGTTAGGATTTATTTACATTTGGAAGAAAATTGACTTATCAATTATAGGCAGCATGAATTTGTGCAGGGAATGTCATGTCTTGTCAACTTTATACAAGTTTTTGAAGAAGTGATGAAGTTGATTGATGAGGGAAGGGCTGTGGATGTCATACACATGAATTTCAGGAATGCGTTTGATAAAGTTCCCCATGGTAGCCGGATAAAGAAATTAAAGTCGCATGAGGTGCAGGGTGTACTCACTAGATGGATAGAGAACAGGCTGGGCAACAGAACACAGACAGTAGTATTGGAAGGGAGTTTCTCAGAATGGAGAACAGGCATCCATGCTGGTACCACTCTTGTTTTTGATATACATAAATGATCTGGAGGACGTATAGGTGGTCTGATTAACAAGTTTGCAGATGACACTAATATTGGTGAAGTAGCAGATAGTGAAGGGGACTGTCAGAGAATACAGCAGAATATAGATAGATTGGAGAGTTGGGCAGAAAAACAGACGGAAGGAGTTCAATCCGGGCAAATGCGATCTGATGAATTTTTGAAGATCCAAATCTGGAGTAAACTGTACGGTGAATGGAATGCCCTGGGAAAATTGATGGCAAGAGAGACCTGTATGTTCAGGTCCATTGTACTCTGGAGGTGGCAACACAGGTCGATAGAGTGGTCAAGAAGACATATGGCATACTTTCCTTCACCAGACGTGGTATTCAGTACAAGAGTTGGCAGGTCATGTTAGAATTATATCGCACTTTGGCTTGGCCACATTTGGAATACTGCGTACAGTTCTGGTTGCCACATTACCAGAAAGATGTGGATGCTTTGGAGAGGGTGCAGAGGAAGTTCACCAGGATTGCCTGGTATGGAGGGCGCTAGCTATGAAGAGAGGTTGAGTAGATTAGGATTATTTTCATTAGAAAGTCGAACATTGAGGGGGGACCTGATTGATGTCTACAAAATCATGAGAGGTGTAGACAGGGTGGATAGCAAGAAACTTTTTCCCAGAGTGGGGGACTCAATTACTCTTGGTCATGAGTTCAAAGTGAGAGTGGAAACATTTAAGGGAGATATGTGTGGAAAGTTCTTCACACAGAGAGGGATTGGTCCTGGAACACGTTGCCAGTGGAGGTGGTAGAGGCAGGCACAATAGCATCATTTAAGATATATCTAGATAGATACATGGATGGGCAGGGAGCAAAGGGAGACAGACCCTTGGAAAATTGATGACAGGTTTAGATGGAGGATATAGACCAGTGCAGGCAATAGGGCCGAAGGGCCAGTTCTTGTGCTGTAATTTTCGTTGCTCTTTGTTCTTTGAACTGAGGAAGCTCAAAGGAACAGAGTGATCTTGGGGTGCTTGTCCACTGATCCCTGAATGTGGCAATACAGGTTAACAGAGCGGTTATGAAGGCATAGGGGACACTTGCCTTTGTCATGTCAGGTGTTGGTTATAAAAGCAGGGGGATATGCTGCAGTTAAGCAGAACATTGGTTAGGCCACAGCTGGAATACTGTGTGAAGTTCAGGTCACCACACTGTAGGAAGGATGTAATGGTACTGGATGGGGTGCAGAGGGGAATCAGCAGGATGTTGTGTGAGATGGAACCTTTCAGTGATGAAGAGAAATTGGATCAGCTCAGATTGTTTTCTTCAGAGCAGAGAAGGTGGAGGGGGGACCTATAGAGGCGTATAAGGTTATGAGGGGAATGGACAGGGTGGATAGAAAACAGTTGGGAGGGTCAATAACAAGTTGGCTCACATTCAATGTGAAAGATAGGAGGTTTCAAGATGTTTTGAGGAAAATATTTTTCATCCAGAGGATGGTGTGGGTCTGGAATGCACAGCCTGGGAGGGTAGTTGAGGTGGAAAACCTCACAAACTTAAAAATGTACTTGGGTGAGCAGTTGAAATATCATAACATTCAAGCTGTGGGTCTCATGTTGGAAAGTGGGACTGGTGTAGGTTTAGTGTAGTTTGGCTGGTATACAGTTAATGGGCTGAAGGGCCTCCTCTGTACTGTGTGATTTTATGATTCTGTTGTGTGTAGTTTCGGGCTCCTTATCTGAGGAAGGATGTTCTGGCTGTGGAGGGAGGGAAGGAAAGGTTTACCAGACTGATTCCTGGGATGACAGCACTTATGTCTGATGAGAAACTGGATCAGTTAGGATTATATTCATTGGTGCTTAGAAGATTGAGAGGAATCACATTGAAACTTTGAAAATCCGAATAGAACAAGACCAGAACAACACAGGGAGGATGTTCCTGATGACTAGGGAATCCAGAACTACGAATTATGGTTTAAAGAAAAGGGAAAGGCCATTTCAGACTGAGATAATGAGTCATTTCTTTAGCCAGAGACTGGGAAGCTGATGGAATATTCTGTCACAGAAAGCATTTGAGCCCAAAACATTCAATATTTTCAAGAGAGGATAAGTATAGTTCTTAGGACTAAAGGGGTTAAAGTTTATGGAGAAAAAATGGGAGCAGGGGACTAAGTTGGATGATCAGCCATGGTCATATTGAATGACAGAGCCAACTCGAAGGGCTGAATGGAATCCTCCTGCTCCTAGTTCCTTTGTTTCTATGTTTGAGAGACTGTTCATATACATGGAAACATATGGAATCATAGAGTCATCGAGTCCTACAGCACAGAGACAGGCCCTTTGGCCCAAACTGGACCGTGCTGACCAAAATGTCCATCCATGCTAACCCATTTCCCGGCACTTGTCCCATTGCCTTCAAATGTTTTCCTATCTATGTATTTGTCCAAATGTCTTTTAAATGTTGTTAATGTATCCACCTCAATCACTTCAGCTGGCAGCTCATTCCACATGCGTGCCATCCTCTATGTAAAAATGTTGCCCCTCAGGTTCCCTTTTATTCTTTCCACTCTAACACTAAAGTGATGCCCTTTCATCCTCGATTCCCCAACCCTATCCATGTCTCTCATGATCTTATACACTTCTAAAAGTTCCCCCACCAGTCTCCTGTGTTCTAAGAAAAAAGTCCTAACTTGCCTAACCTTTCCCTATGACTCAGATTGTTGAGTCCAGGCAACATCCTTGTAAATTTCTTCTGTACTCTTTCTGGTTTAGTAATATCCTTCCGATAACAAGGTGACCAAACTGAATACAATATTCCAAGTGTGACCTCACTGACATCCTGTACAAGATTAGAGATTAGATTCCCTACAGTGTGGAAACAGGTCTTCGGCCCAACCAGTCCATACCGACCCTTTGAAGAGTAACCCACCTAGACCCATTTCCCTTTTACTAATGTACCTAACACTATGGCCAGTTTAACATGGCCAATTCACCTGACCTGCACATCAAACTTACTAATCATCCTTACAGATTCTCATCCAAATCATTAATATTGATAACAAACAGTAATGGGGCCAGCACTGAGCCCTGAAGCAATCCACTCAACATAAGCCTCCAGTATGACAAGCATCCTTCCAATATTACCCTCTGCTTCCTACCATCAAGCCAGTTATAGAAAAGTATTTGTCTTTGGTTAGGAATTAGTTTGGAGGTAGGAGACAGAGAGGAGGGATAATGTGTGTGCTCTCCAATGAACAAGATGTGAATAGTGGTGTCCCCAGGGATTTGTGCAGGGACCTCAGTATTTCACGATATTTCTCAATGACTTGGATGAAGGAAAAGAGAGCCAATTATCCAAGATTGCTGACCACACGGAGTGAGGCAGCTTGGAGGAGGTGACAGAGATAGGGAGGGTGGAGGGCAGGGAGGGATTTGAGAACAAGGATGAGAATTTCAAAATCGAGGTGTTGCTAGACCAGGAGCCAATATAGGCACAGGGTGCAGGGGGTTGCGGGACGGGGACTTGGTGCAAGTTTGGATACGAGCAGCAGAAGTTTGGATGAGCTGAAGGATACGGAGGGCAGTGGCTGTGATGTGTGTCAGCCACGACATTGGAATGGTCATGTTTGGAGTCCCATAAACATGGCTGAGATTTTCAGTGGCTGATTAGATTACTTACAGTGTGGAAACAGGTCCTTCAGCCCAACAAGTCCACACCGACCCTCCGAAGCACAACCCACCCAGACCCATTCCCCTACATTCACCCAACACTACAGGCGATTTAGCATGGCCAATTCACCTAACCTACACATTTTTGGAGTGTGGGAGGAAACTGAAGTACCCGGAGGAAACCCATGCAGACACGGGGAGAATGTGCAAACTCCACACAGTCAGTCACCTGAGGCGGGAATTGAACCCAGATCTCTGGCGGTGTAAGGCAGCAGTGCTAACCACTGTGCCACCGTGATCTTTGTGATATGAAGGATATCGGGCTCAGAACATTCTCAAAGATAAGACCCAGTTTGTAAAGAGTCTGTTTGAGCAGCAGACAGTGCTCAGGGAGAGGGATGGAGTTTGTACAGGGAGATGAAGAGGATGGCTTTGATCTTCCCAATATGTTTTACAGTGAGCCTGGCCCCTCAGTCCTGACTGCTCTTAGCTGCTGTGATTGTCACTGATTGGACACTTATTATTAGAGATTCTGACCACAGCAGAAAGCCCCAGTGTAAAAAATAACTGCAAAGACTGTCAGATTGCAAGGTTGAAACTTCATCAAGAGAGGAAGTGAAAGAAGGAGCTCGGAGCAGCTGGACATTTGTTACTGAGACGGGAGAAAACTGTGAACCATCTGCACTCCCTGGAACCTGACAGCACAGTAGGCTGGTTCTGGGATTTTTTTTTGCAGAAACAGCACAGTGTTGGAAAAAGTGTCTGTCACTCTCTCACAAACACACACGCCTGCACTCGGAGATCAGAAACAGAATCCAACAGCAGCCCTGTCTCCAAGCTGTGAAACCTGCACAGAATTGTTCCCTCATTCAGTTTTTAACGGACAGGATAGACCAAGCAGGGGAGGCAACACACTGGTGTGTACAGTCAGAAAGGAGTTGCCCCGGGAGTCCTCACCATTAACTATGGAATCCATGAAGCTTCATGACAGCAGGTCAAACATGGGGAAGGAAACCTCCTGCTGATTACCACACAGCACCGGCCTCCCCTCCAACCTCAACTGAGCAGTCAGTCCTCCTCCATGTTGAACAACACTTGGAGGGAGGACTGAGGGCGGGAAGGATGCAGGAGTGAGGGACTTCAAAGTCCACTATCAAGAGCTGCTCAGAAGCATCACTACTGAGCAAGCTGGTCAAGTTCCACCTGATTCAGCTGCTAGACTGGACATGGGGCAGGTGGTGAGGGAACCAACAATAGGGAAAAACATACTCACTATCACCCTCACCAATCTGTCTGCTGCTGGTGTATCTGTCCATGACAGTATCAGTAAGGGTGACCACCACACAGTCCATGTGGAGACAAAATCCTGTCTTCACATTGAGATTACCTTACACTTTGTTCGGTAAGAGATACAGGATGTCAGGAAGAACTTTGTTTTTAGCAGCAATTGGTAATGACGTGGAAATTAGTGCCCATTCAGGTGAGGCAGGTGAAGACACTCAGTGATTGCAATGGCAGATTGGATGGGCTCTTGATGGAAATAAACCTGCAAGGCTCTGGGGGTCGAGTAGGGGAGGGGGTGGGACTGACTGGATTGCTCCATGAAATGACAGCATTTACCTGACAGGCTGAATGTTCTCCCCCTGTGCTGGAAATAGGTCTCACTCAATGAGGGGTTCACAATTAGAGAGTTTGGATGCAGTAAATACAGGACAGATTGTTTCTCCAGGCAGGAGGGTCAGTAACCAGAGGGCACACATTTCAGAAAAGGTCTGAAGGACAAGAGAGAAGATGGAACATTTTTATCCAGCGAGTTCATTATGACTGTCTGCAAGGTGAGTGGAAGTGGATTGAACAGCAACTTTCAAAAGGGCCTTTGGAGAAATAGCTGAAAAGGAAACAATTGCAGGGTTATACAGGAAGGGCTGGGTAAATGGGACTCATTGGACTAATTTGACTAACAGTCACAATAGGCCCAGAGCTTACACACACTTAGTCTCACCTTTACACAAAGACTGGGAGACGCAGACACAGACCCAATTCACAAAAGAGTGTTTTCTCAAGGAAAAGCTGTTGTACCAACTCAGGGAACAGGCCAGACTAGATTTACTAGAATAAATCGGCAAAACAATGGCAAGTGAACAGCGAACCAAAAGCAATGGAAGTGAACAGCATATTCAATAGCACAACCATCGAGAGGGGGAGGGATAAGGGGCAAGAGGTCAGAGAGCATGCTCTAGGGGTCTGAAGGCTCTGCTGTCAATGGTGGGATGAAGGAAGCAGCAATGGGCAGGAGACCAGAGACAGAAGATGGAAGGCAGAGGGAGGGAATGTGAGTCTGCAGCAAGACACAGAGTGAGGGAGGAGGGAGGCCATGGAGGCAATTGGCTGGCAGTGAGGTCAGGGGTTATTTTGGAATGACATATGCGCAGGACGGGGAAGGGACCACTCCATAATCAGATATATTGAGGTTTATGGAGTGTGGATTCAGGAAGCTGAGAGAGGATATTGGAATCATCGAGTTAGGAGGCAGGACGAGCAGGAATTAGGGTTTCTGTGGTCAAGGGGCTGAGGTAGTGCAGAGACGGACAATGCTGTTGAGATTGAAATCAGAAGCCTACATGATGGAGAGGCTGTGGGGTTTGCAGCTCAGGTACTGGACAGTCCAGTGGGAAGGAGGCCCATGTTTACTGGTCTCTTCTGGAGCACCCATGGGAAGGAGGTCCATCTTTATTGGTCCTATGGGAAGGTGGCTCATGCATTCATCATCATAGAGTCATAGAGGTTTACAATGTGACATCAGGCCCTTCAGCTCAACTCATCCATGCTGATCAAGTTTCCAAAACTGAACTAATCCCATTTGCCTGTGTTTGGCCCAATCCCCTCTAAATCCTTCCTATCTATGTTCCTGTAAAAATGTCCTTGAAATGTAGTAATTGTACTCCCCTCTACCACTTCCTCTGGCAGCTCATTACACATACGCATCAACCTCTGTGTGAAAAGGTTGCCTCTCAGGTCCCTTCTAATTCTTTCCCCACTCAACTTCAATCTATTCCTTCTAGTACTGGGCTCTACTACAATTGGGAAAAGACTTTGGCAATTCACGTTATCCATGACATTCATGATTCTGTAAACCTCTATGAGGTCACCCCTCAATCTCCTGCATTCCCTGGCAAAACATCTCGGCCTATCCATCCTCGCCTTATAATTCAAACCCTCCAATCTTGGCAACATCCCTGTTAATCTATATTTTTATCCAAACCAGTGTAATAACTTCCCTCTTATTGCAGGGTGAGCAGAAAAGTGCACAGTATCCAAATGTGACCTGATCAATGCCTTGTATGTGATGTCCCAACTTCTGTCCTCCCTGCTTTGACCAGTGAAGGTGAGCGTGCCAAATACCTTCTACACCATCCTGCCTACCTGTGACACCACTTCCAAGGAACTATGTACCTGTACCCCTCAGTCTCTTTGTTCAACAACATCCCATGGCTCCACCATTAATTGTGTATTTCCTACCAAATAAATGATGAATAACAGTGGATCCAGGATCGATTCTTGTGGCAGACGGCTGGTCACTGGCCTCCAGTCTGAAGACCAACCCTCTCTCACCAGCCTCTGCCTCCTATCATCAGGCCAATTTTATATCCTATTGGCTAGCTCTCCCTGGATCTTATGTGATACAATCTTATTCAGCAGTCTACATAGGGGAACCTTGTCTAAGGCCTTGCAAGAGTCCGTGTAGACAGAATATACTGCTCTACCTTTATCTATCTTTCTGATCACTTCTTCAAAAACTCAGTCATCTATTTGTCTCCAGCGGAAGGAGGTCCATGTTTACTGATCGCTCTTGGAGGGTCCAGTCAGAAGGAGGCCCATGTTTACTGGTCTCCTATGAAGAGTACAGCAGGAAGGATGCCAATGTTTACTGGTCTCGATTGGAGGTTCCAGCAGGAAGGATACCCATATTTACGAGTCTCTATTGGGAGCTTCAGTGGGAAGAAGGCCCATGTCTCTCCACCAGTCAGCTCCATGAACTGAATTCCACGTTTACTGGGCACTGTTGGAGAGTCCAGTGAGTCACGGACACCATGGTGGATGTGGGGTTCAGTTATTTTCTGTTGTAATTGTCTGATGATCCAGCCCTCATCCCAGTGAAACACCCTGACCCAGAGCCTGATCATAGAAGGGGAAGGAGAGAGGAAGGGATTGGAACATGATGTGGATGGACAGGATGGGTCAGTGGGTCAGAGTCTGTCCTGTCCCTCCAGCTCACACTGATGGCCTAAGGATCTCCTCTCTCTGCTGGGCCTTCATGGAATGAGGTTTGTGTCCAAACCAGTCCCCAGGGAGAATAGGGCAACAACACAGAACTGTCCTTCATTTGACAAGAATCTGTCCATCTGCCTGAGACAAGCTAAATGTTTGGTCAGTGTGGGAAATGGGGCCTTACTCCAGGAAAAGACATGCTTCTGGGTCAAGGGTGAACATACATCAGTGGGACAGAGCAGAGGGAGATTTATCCTGCATTCAACTGTCATCATCTGGGACACTGTGAGAAAGAGAGAGAAACGAGACAGAGAGAGAGAGATAGAGTGTGTGAGAGTGTGAATGAGTGAGTGAGTGAGTGAGTGAGAGAGATTGACGGACAGAGGGACAGAGGGAGGAGCATTTGAGACAGAGGGAGGAGCATTTGAGACAGTGTGAGATATGTGAGGGGACCCAGAGGGGGGTAGAAATGGTGAAGTTGAGGGATAGAGACAGAGAAACGAGATGTCAGACAGTGTGACTAAGAGGGGTGGAGAGAGAGAAAGAGACAAGGAGAGAGAGAAAGAGACAGGCTGGGTGTGAGACCAAACATGAAGGGAATCAAGAGAGAGAGGGTAGGGTTGAGTGTGTGTGTGTGAGAGAGCGATGAGTCTGGTTAAAGACAGAATGACAGAGAGGGAGGGAGAGAGACTGTAAATTGGGAGGCAGAGAGGGAAGGAGAGAGAAAGAGGGAGGAATAGAAAGGCACAGATTTCAATTGAAGCAAGAGAGGGAGCGAGTGACTGAGACAGTGAGAGATGGAGAAGTAGAAATTATGAGATGGAGTGATGAAGTGTGAGTGAATTGGAGAGAATGGCTATGAGACAGTGTGTGAGTGAGAGAGAGAGAGAGAATATGAGAGAAATTAACAATGGGCAAAAGAGAGAGAGAAAGAAGTGGCAGATGTGAGACAGAGAGAGAGAGAGAAAGAGAGACAGGCTTATGCCCGAAACGTCGATTCTCCTGCTCCTTGGATGCTGCCTGACCTGCTGCGCCTTTCCAGCAACACATTTTTCAGGTCTGATCTCCAGCATCTGCAGTCCTCACTTTCTCCGAGAGAGACGGACAGTTCCTGGTCACCACATTCTGGAAGGATGTGAGTGTATTCGAGATGGTACAGGGGAGATTTACCAGGGTGCTGCCTGGGATGGAAAGGTTGCAAAGGTTGGTGTTGTTTTCCTTAGAGCAGTGAAGGCTGAGAGGGGACCTGACAGAGGGTTATAAGATTATTCGGGGCAGTGATAGGGTGAGTAGGAAAGCACGTTTTACATGAGTAAAGCACTCAATAATGAGGGACAGAGATTGAAGGCATGAGCACACAGTAACCAGAGCAATAATAGGCCATTCGGCCCTTTGAGTCTGCTCTGTCATTCAGTCTGATCATGGCTGATCCTCTCTCTCTCAAAGCCATATTCCTGCTTTCTCTCCATTCCCTTCATGCTGTTAAAATGCAAAACAATTATCTCTCTCTTTTTTTGAATATATTCAGTTCCCTGTCCTCCACAGCCTTCTGTGGTACAGAATTCAACAGATTGACCACCCTCACAGGAAGGAAATGTTTCTTCATCTCAGTCCCAGATTGTCTCCTCCATATCCCCATGAGATTGTGTCCCCTGGTTCCAGACTCCCCAACCAGGGGAAACCTCTTCCCTGCCCAGCCCTGTTAGAATTTTATATGTTTCAATCAGATCCCCTCTCATCCTTCTAAACTTGAGAGAGTCCAGGCCCAGTCGAGTTAGAGAGTGAGAGGTGAGTTGAGGAGAAATGTTTTCACTCAGAGGGTGGTGGGAGTCTGGAACTCACTGCCTGAAAGGCTGGTTGTGTCACAAACTCTCGTGACATTGGAGCAGTGTTTCGATGTTCCCTTGTGTTGCTGTAGGCTCCAGGGTAATGGGCCAAGAGCTGGAGGATGGGACTAGTGTCTCTCTCAGACAGAGAGAGAGAAGAGGAAGTGTGAGGGGCTGACGTGGCTCTCTCTGCCTGATGCCATTTACATACTGAGGAACACCCAGTCAGACTCTCACAGGCTGCAGCTTTATAAAGCCGAGCCCAGTGAAGGGAGAGTTTATCAGGAACCGGGCCCAGGGACAGGAGCACACACCATGATTTCACACATCCAGCTGATCTGGCCCCTGGCATTCTGTGTCGCAGGTACAAATCTCTCTCCTTCCACCTTGAATCTTTAGCTGCTCTCCATTTCACTCCAATTCCACTGACTTGTGATTGAAGGTAAAATGCTGAAACCAGAGGAATGCTCAGTGTCTCCAACAATCTCTCATTTGACAGGCTCTTTCTGTGACAGTTCTGACTTCATTGTATTTCTCTCTGACCCCTCAGGTATCAGTGGGGACACCACCATGACCCAGTCTCCCCCGGTGCTGTCAGTGGGACTGGGCCAGACTGCAACCATCACCTGTACGGCCAGTCAAAGTATTAGCAGCTACCTTGCTTGGTACCAGCAGCGAGAAGGTCAGAAACCCTCTCTCCTGATCTATGGTGCAACAAATCGATTCACAGGAGTCTCCAAGCGATTCACCGGCAGTGGATCAGGGACCAGTTTCACCCTGACAATCAGCAACGTTCAGAATGAGGATGTCACTGACTATTACTGTATGCAGCGTTACAGCTGGCCTTCACGGTGATACAGAGCCATACAAAAACCTCAATGTGCACAGCACCACCTCCTGTACTGACATATCCCAGAGTTACAAAAAATGTATAATAATTGACACACAGTCCCATCTCCTGCACTGACACATCCACAGTCACATATAAATAAAGTTGAACAAATTACGCCATGCTGGCATTGTCACTGTCCACAACACACTCCAGTCCATGTGGTGTTCACCACTCAGTGAAGGCCTCAAGTTTCCCTCTTACACTCCATGGCCAGATGGGAAGAGCAGCTGCAAGATTTAACATTGAAAAATAAAGTTCACAAACTGCCCGAGCCCAGCTGGACAGGGAGATAAAAAGACATGAGTGAGGATCGAAGAGAGAGAGAGAGGGAGAGAGAGAATTAGAGGTTGAGAGTGAAGGAGGGTAACAAAGAGCAGAGGTTTTGTACAGCCCCTGCACTGGGAGCTCTCACTGTGGTTTACGTTCGGTAAAGGAACCAAACTCAGACTGAGTAAGTAAACCTCAATCCTCTGTTATTAACCCTTTCAAATTCTAAAGACAATTTCTAAAACACAAACGCTGTTTGTTGAAAGTGTTAATTGGGAGCTGCAGTGAATAAAATGGTTGATTGAGGAGCACTGTGTCTAACAGGGTGTCCAGCTGTATTTCTTTAGTTCCATTGCCCCCTTTAAGCAGCAAGATATAAGTCAGTCAGTTTTACTCACCGTGTGGAGGAGCTCTGTCCATTTGCAGCCTGTGGTCCCATTCCTGCAGCATGGAGTGAACTCAGTGAGTAGCCTCCTGCCAGTGTCAGTGTGACAGACACGGGCAGAGTTTGATGTGAGCTCTGGCTCCCTGTCCCAGTCTCTGATCTCACTGACCTCAGCAGCAGCAGCAGCAGCACAGTGAGACACCGAGCTCCCACCTCCCCCAGCTTTAACTCTGCTCAATCACACAATCACAGAGTTGTTACAGTGCACACGGAGGCCGTTCTGTCCATCCTGTCTGGACCAGCTCTCCAAATGAGCAATTCACTGAGTGTCATTCTCCTGCCTTCTCCCTGTCACCCTGCACATTGTTCCTTTTCAAATAACAGTCTCATTCCCTTCGGAATGTTTCAAT
Source organism: Chiloscyllium plagiosum (assembly GCF_037043375.1). Lineage (NCBI taxonomy): Eukaryota > Metazoa > Chordata > Chondrichthyes > Orectolobiformes > Hemiscylliidae > Chiloscyllium > Chiloscyllium plagiosum. The sequence goes on from NW_028270147.1 coordinate 116,147,766, forward strand.
TGAAGCTGCCTCCACCACACTCTCAGGCAGTGCATTCCACACCTTAACCACTCACTGGCTGAAAATGCTTTTCCTCATCTCACTTTTGTTACTTTTCCAATTACTTTCAATCTGTGGTCTCTCGGTCTCAATCCTTTCAGAAGTGCGATCACTTTCTCCCTATTCACACTGTCCAGGCCCATCCTGATTTTGAATTCCTCGAACAATTCTCCTCTCAGCCTTCTCCAAAGACTTGGAGTTGCCGGTGTTGGACTGGGGTAGACAAAATTAAAAATCACACAACACAGGTTATAGTCCAACAGGGGGTTTATTTGGAATCACTGGCTTTCGGAGCGCCCCTCCTTCATCAGGTGGTTGTCAGCGGCGCTCCGGAAGCTAGTGCTGAACTATAACTTGCTGTTGTGTGATCTGTGACTTTCTTCAAAGAAGACAGTCCCAAATTCTCCAATCTATCTTCATAACTGATGTTCCTCATCTCTGGAACGATCCTTTGGATATTTTTGCCATCTCTACAAAATATTCATGTCCTTCCTACATTATCCATGCCCTTCATGATTTTATAAACCTCTATAAATTTACTCCTCAGCTTCCTGTGCTTCAGGGTAAAAAGTCTCAGCTTTTCCAGCCTCTCATAGTCATGGAGTCATACAGCGTGGAAACAGACCCTTCAGTCTAGCTTGTCCATGCTAACCAGATATCCTAAACTGACCTCATCCCATTTGCTAGCATTTAGCCCACATCTCTCTAAATCCTTCTTATTCATGTCCTCATCCAAACATCTTTTAAATGCTGTAATTGTATCCACCTCCAACATTTCTCTGGCACCTCAATCCAGACTTGCACCACCCTCTGTGTGACAAGTTACCCCTCAGGGCCCTTTTGAGTCTTTTGTCTCTCATCTTGAACCTCTGCCTCCTATTCCCAAGGAAAAGACCTTGGATATACACCCTGTCCATGCTCCTCATTATTTTATAAACATTTATAAGGCCATCCCTCAGCCCCCGATCCTGATGGGAAAATAGTCCCAGTCTATTCAGCCTCTGCCGATAGTTTAAACCGTCCAATTCCTAGCAATATCCTTGTAAATCTTTTCGGCAGCTTTTTGAGTTTATCAGCATCTTTTCTATCACAGAATGATCAGAATTGTTCACATTATTCCCAAAGTGGCCTTACCAATTTCCTGTACAACTACAACATGATGTCCCAACTCCTATGCTCAATGCAGTGACCAATAAAAGCAAGTTACCCAACACCTTTTTGATCACCCTGTGGTTCCACTGTCACGGAATAATGCACCTGCCCCTGCCCCTGCCTCTGCCCCTGCCTCTGCCTCTGCCTCTGCCCCTGCCCCTGCCCCTGCCCCTGCCCCTGCCCCTGCACCTCAAGGTCTCTTTTTTCAGCAACACTCCACAGGGTCCTACCATTAACTGTATAACTCCTGCCCTGGTTTGCCTTTCCCAATGCAGCATCTCACATTTATCTAAACTGAACTCCATTTGCCACACCTCTGCCCATTGCCCCATGTGATCAAGGTCCCACTGGACCCTGAGATCATCTTCTTCACTATCCACTGGATCACCAATTTTGGTGTCATTTACAAACTTCCTATAATTCCTATATTCACATCCAAGTCATTTATTTAAATGACGAAAAGCTGTGAACCCAGCACAGATCCTTGCGGCACACAGCTATTCACAGATCTCCAGTCTGAAAAGCAACCCTTTACCACCAGTCTCTGTCTCTTATCTTGAAGGAATCTTTTACCCAAATATCTAGCTCTCCCTGGATCCCATGGGGTCTAACCTTACTAACCAGTCGATCATGTGGAACCTTGTCAAACGCTTTGCTGAAGTCCATATAGACAGTGTCTACTGTTCCGCCTTCGTCAATCTTCTCTGTCACCTCTTCAAACAACCTCAATCAAGTTAGTAAGACACAATTCCCATGCACAAAACCACATTGACTATCCAAATGCATATAAATCCTGTCCCTCAGAATCCACTCCAACAACTTAGCCAGCACTGACCTCAGGCTCACTGATCTATAGTTCCCTGGCTTTTCCTTCCAGCCTTTCTTAAATAATGGCTAACATTAGCCAACCTCTCCAGTTCTCCAGCACCTTACCTGTGATTGTCGATGATAAACTCAGCAAGGAGTCCAGCAATCTCTTCCCTAGCTTCCCACAATATTCTGGGATATACCTGATCAGGTCACGGAGATGTATCTACCTTTATGCATTTGAAGCAATCCTCTTCTGTAATGTGGTCTCTTGTCAAGATATTACTATTTACTTCCCGAGTTCCCAAACTTCCATGTCTTTCTCCATGATAAATACTGACCCAGAATATTCATTTAGGATCCTAACCATTTCATGTGGATCCACCCAGAGGTACCTTGTTCATCTTCATGGTGCCCTATTCTCTCTCTAGTTATTTTCTGCCCATTTCTTATTTACAATAATTCTACCACTTTTGGCCTCAAAAGAGTTCAGGAATTGTTTGCCCTGTCTCAAATATACCTTGACTATTCCTGGTCTACATCCTCTACTGTTCACCTCAGACTTTCCTACGAACCTTTGACCCCATAGGTCCAGTACCTGTGACTCCACTGTTTTATTTAAATCCAATATATCCATATCCCATGGAAGCTGCCATTTTCCCCAGTGAGTTTGTTTGACCCTGAAATGGCCTTTGTTCATTTCCTCCATCACCCTAAACCTTGTGATACAATGATCACTATTCCCTAAATGTCCTCTCACTGACACTTGATCCACTTGGGCCTCCTCACTCCCAAGATCCTGATCTAGCAGAGCCTCCTTTCTCATTGGACTGTAAACACACAGCTGGAGAAAGTTCACCTGAACACACTCTCACAACTCTGGCCCCTTCCTGCCCTTCACATTGCTACTACCCCAGTCAATATTCAGAAATTAAAGCCCCCCCACTCCATTATAATGACTCTATAATATTTAGGCTTGCAGGTGTATTCCTCCACATCCTTCCCACTGGGTGGTGACTTATTGACTGCACTGTGGATTCTGTGGACCTTGATGTCCCTCTCTGATATTTCCCCCTGGATCCCACAGCCCTGCCAAGTTAGTTTAAACCCTCTCCAACAGCACTAGTAAATTTCCCCAAAGGAACTCAGTTCCAGCTCTATTTAGGAGCAACACTGTTTGGTCTGTCCAGGTCCCAATGTCACAAGGATCTAAAGCCCTCCCTCCTGGACTCTTATTCCACGTCCTGTTCCTCTTCTCACTTGCATGGGGTACTGGGAGTAATCCAGAGATTCCTACTTTTGTGCTCCTGCTGCTAATTCCCTCCTGAGCTCCCTAAATTCTGACTGCAGGGCCATATCCCTTTCCTCCCTCTGTCACTGAGGACTGATGTGAACCACAACTGTTCCCCCTCTGCCCTCAGGATGCTCTGCAGCTGCTCAGTGACATCCTTGACCCTGGCACCAGGGAGACAACACACCATCCTCGATTCCCATCTGCAGCTGCAGAAACACCTACCGATTGCCCTCACTCTCGAATCTCCTCTCACGATCGCTCTTCCAGTCTTCCTTATGCCCCCCCCCCACCCACCCCCTCCCCGTACAGCTGAGCCCCCCGTGGTGCCATGGACTTGGCTCTGGCTGCACTCCACAGATGAATCATCATTCTCATCAGGATTCCAAACTGAGTCCTGGTTGGAGAGTGGGATGCACTGAGGAGATTCCTGTACTAGCTGCCTGATCCTTTTGGACTGTCTGCTGCTCCCCCATTCCCTCTCTCCTTGCATACTCTGAAGCTGCAGAGTGACCACATCTAGAAACGTGCTCTCCACGGAGCTCTCAGCCTCACGGACGCTCCACACTGACACCAGCTGCTGATCAAGCTTCGGAACCCGGAGCTCCAACTGCTGTCACTGACCACACTTCCTACACTCATGGTATTCCAGGAGCTGTGAAGTATCCTGAAATTCCCATATAGGTGCACATTCTCTCCACTCTTTGCTAATCTCTTCACAAAGTTCTGATGACAAACAGCTACAGCAGGGCTCACAGTCCAGTGGGTTCAGTGTTCCAGGGGTTTGGGGAAACTCTCCAGAAGACTTTAAGAAATAGGAGCAGAAATCAGCCATTCAGCCCATTGAATCTGCTCTGCTATTTGATCTTGGCAGATATGCTTCTCACCCCCATTCCCCTGCCTACTCCACAGGAACGTTTGATCACAAACTATCTTAACTATCACAAACCTATCTATCTCTGTCTTAAATACACTCAGTGACTTGGCCTCCACTGCCCTCTGTAGCAATGAGTTCCACAGATTCCCCACCCTCTGGCTGAAGAAATTCCTCCTCATCTCAGCTCCAAAGGGTCGGCCCTTCATTCTGAGGCTGTGCCTTGGTTACCGAGTCTCTCCTATATTTGGAAACATCTTCTCTGGATCCACTCTATCCAGGCCTATCAGTATTCTGTGAAATTTCAATATGATCCCTCCTCATACCTCTAAACTCCATCAAGTACAGACCCAGAGTCCTCAACCATGCCTCATATGACAAGTCCTTCAACCCCAGGATCATTCTTGTAAACCCCTCCAATGCCAGCACATTGTTTCTTAAAATATGTGTCCCAAATCTGTTCACAATATTCCAAATGCAGTCTGACCAGAGCTGTACACAGCTTCAGCAGTACACCTCTGCTCTTGCATTCTGGCTCTATTGAAATGAATGCTATCATTTCATTTGCCTTCGCAAGCACAAACTGGACCTGCCTGCTAACCTGAAAAGAAAGCTGAATGAGGTTTGTGCTTTAGATTTCCAAAGGTTTTCCTCATTTAGAAAACAGTCTTTGCAACTCTTCTTCCTTTCAAAGTGCATAACCACACACTGTAACACATTGTATTCTATCTGCCACTTCTTTGCCCACTCTCTGAGCCTATCTCAGACCTTTTACAGCCTTCCCACTTCCTCAACTCTACCTGTCCCTCCACCTATCTCATGTCATCTGCAAACTTAGCAACAATGTCTTCACTTGCTTCATCCAGATTGTTAATGTATAACGTGAATAGTTATGGTCCCAACATTGACACTTACAGGACTCTATCGGTCACCAGCTGCAATTGTTCCTCACTCACTGCTTTATGCCAACCTGCCAGTCCTCAGTCCATGCCAGTACCTCACCCCTAACACAATGGGCACTTATCTCATGTCAAATGCCTTCTGGAAAATCCAAATAGATTACTTCCTCGGACTCTCCTTTGTCTGACTGCCTCATTGCCTCCTCAAAGAATTCTAACAGATTTGCCAGGCATGATGTCTCCTTGATGAAACCGTGTTGACTCTGCCTTATTTTACCATTGCACTTCCAGGTCCTCTGCAATTTCATCCTTAAATTGAAGTCTAAAACCTTACCAACAACTTAGTCCAGGCTAACTGGCCTACAATGTCTCACCTTCTACCTTCCTCCTATCTTAAACAGGGGTGTTGTGTGAGCCATTTTCCTGTCCCTTGACCCCACAAAATCCCTCCCCACCCCAGCTCCACACCCTGACTCCACTGATTCCCGAAGATCATCACCAATGCCCCCACAACCTCCTCAGCGATCTCCTTCAGAACACACTGGTGTAGTTTATCCAGTCTGGGTGAGTTATCCACATTCAGATCTTTCAGCTTCCCCAGTACCTCCTCCTTAGTGATGGCCACAACACTCCCCTCTGCCCCCTGACTAAAATTGGGTCCTTGAAGACAGAAACGGGGGAATATATTACGGGGAACAAAGAAATGGCAGAAGAATTGAATTGTTACTTCAGATCTGTGTTCACTGGGGAAGACACAAGCAAACTCCCTGAGGTAACAGTGGCTGAAGGACCTGCACTGAAGGGAATTTATATTTGCCAGGAATTGGTGTTGGAGAGACTGTTAGGTCTGAAGGTTGATAAGTCCCCGGGGCCTAATGGTCCACATCCCAGGGTACTGAAGGAGGTGGCTCGGGAAATCGTGGATGCGTTGGTGATTATTTTCCAGAGTTCGATAGAATCGGGATCAGTTCCTGCGGATTGGAGGGTGGCTAATGTTGTACCACTTTTTAAGAAAGGTGGGAGAGACAAAGCAGGAAATTATATACCAGTTAATCTGACGTCAGTGGTGGGAAAGATGTTGGAGTCTATTATAAAGGATGAAATTATGACACATCTGGATAGTAGTAACAGGATAGGTCAGAGTCAGCATGGATTTATGAAGGGGAAATCATGCTTGACTAATCTTCTGGAATTTTTTGAGGATGTAACTCTTAAGATGGACGAGGGAGATCCAGTAGATGTAGTGTACCTGGACTTTCAGAAAGCTTTTGATAAAGTCCCACATAGGAGGTTAGTGAGCAAAATTAGGGCGTATGATATTGGGGGCAAAGTACTAACTTGTACTGAAGGTTGGTTGGCTAATAGGAAACAAAGAGTAGTGATAAACGGCTCCATTTCAGAATGGCAGGCAGTGACCAGTGGGGTACCGCAGGGATCAGTGCTGGGACCGCAGCTTTTTACAATATATGTTAACGATATAGAAGATGGTATTAGTAATAACATTAGCAAATTTGCTGATGATACTAAGCTGGGTGGCAGGGTGAAATGTGAGGAGGATGTTAGGAGATTACAGGGTGACCTGGACAGGTTAGGTGAGTGGTCAGATGCATAGCAGATGCAGTTTAATGTGGATAAATGTATGGTTGTCCACTTTGGTGGCAAGAACAGGAAGGCAGATTACTACCTAACTGGAATCAATTTAGGTAATGGGGCAGTACAAAGAGATCTGGGTGTTCTTGTACACCAGTCAATGAAGGTAAGCATGCAGGTACAGCAGGTAGTGAAGAAGGCTAATAGTATGCTGGCCTTCATAACAAGACAGATTGAGTATAGAAGCAAAGAGGTTCTTCTGCAGCTATACAGGGCTCTGGTGAGACCGCACCTGGAATATTATGCACAGTTTTGGTCTCCAAATTTGAGGAAAGACATTCTGGCTATTGAGGGAGTGCAGTGTAGGTTCACGAGGTCAATTCCTGGAATAGCGGGACTACCTTACGCTGAAAGACTGGAGCGACTGGTTTTGTATACCCTTGAGTTTAGAAGACTGAGAGGGGATCTGATTGAGACTATAAGATTATTAAAGGATTGGACACTCTGGAGGCAGGAAACATGTTTCCACTGATGGGTGAGTGCTGAGCCAGAGGACACAGCTTAAAAATACAGGGTAGACCATTTAGGACAGAGATGAGGAGAAATTTCTTCACTCAGAGAGTGGTGGCTGTGTGGAATGCTCTGCCCCAGAGGGCAGTGGAGGCCCAGTCTCTGGATTCATTTAAGAAAGAGTTGGATAGAGGTCTCAAGGATAGTGGAATCAATGGTTATGGAGATAAGTCAGGAACAGGATACTGATTAAGGATGATCAGCCATGATCATATTGAATGGTGGTGCAGGCTCGAAGGGCAGAATGGCCTACTCCTGCACCTATTGTCTATTGTCTATTGCCAGTCTTGAAGTACTGGTATGCTGCTGGTGTTTTACAAGGTGCAGACTGATGCAAAGTATCTATTCAATTCCTCGACTATTTCTTCATTTCCTATTATTCTTTTTCTAGCCTGATTTCCCAGTGATCCAATGTCTATTTTTGCCTCCCTCTTCCTTTTTATATATCTGATAAAACTCTTGCAATCTTCTTTTATATTACTGGCTCGCTTACCCCCACATTTCACCTTCTCCACCCTTAGTGCTTTTAATGTTATCCTCTCCATGTTTTTAAAGATTTCCTAATCCTCTGGCTTCCCACTATTCTCCACCACATTGGATTCTTTTTCTTTTGCTTTTATGCTGTCCTTGACCTCCCTCATCAGCCATGGTTGCCTTGTCCTCACCTTATTATGTTCCTTCTTTTTTGGGATGAATTCCTACTCTGCTTCCTGAATTACCCCCAGAAGCTCTGCTGTTTGCTGCCCCACCATCTTATCTGCTCGGCTCCAATTCCAATCAACTCTGGCCAGCTCCTTCCTCATGTCTTTGTCGTTACCTTTACTCAATTGAAATACTGTTCCATCTGACTGCAGCTTCTCCCTCTCAAACTACAGGGGAAATTCTATCATATTATGGTCACGTGTCCACAGGATATCTTCACCTTCAGCTCAGTAATCAGAACAATATTTATCGTTGAGCCAACATCATTATTGTTCTTTGATCTCATTGCTTCTAGTGGGAACTTGCTGTGTAGAAACTGGCTGCCACGTTCCTGACACTGCAACAGTGACTGCTTATCAAACAAAACTGTCTGTAAATGTCTTTGGGAGAGCCTGAAATGTTAAGGGCTGGATTGAAATATAATTAGAGTCAGAGAGATGGACAGCACAGAAACTCCCCTACCTACCTGCAACTTCATCTTCAAGGAACTATTCTTCATTTTTTGGATGAACTGAGAGTCTTTCAGTTGTGAAAGATGCCATTCCATGGCACTACTGGATGAGGAGCAGGCAGTTCCCCCTGGTGTCCATGGTCAATATTTATCCCCCAGTCAAAATCACTAAAAATGTATTTCTCTGCTAATTATCACATGGTGTTTGGGATCTCGCTGTGCACAGTCTGCTGGAAAGATCCATTGGGTCATTCTGAGTTGGGAACAGGAGCTACACAAATGCAAGTCTTTCTTTAAGGCTGGAGTCTCCTGATCCAGACGCTCACCCATCGTCTGCGCACGCTCACCTTCCAGGGGTCATGGGGTCATTAGGAGCAGTGACCCTGCCTGACCCTGGAATACGGAGACTCATTGCAGCCTCACCCTTGACCCTCAGAACAGTGGTGTGCAGCAAGGTTTGAAATATAATCTAGAACCTTCTACATAGACACCCAATGTGACTCTTTCCTGAAGTGTGTGGATCCGAGTCTGCTCCAATGTTCTCGGATAAAGTTCTCCTGATCTGTGGGTGATCGGTGGTTTGTTAAAGAGGTATCGAGCTCCACCCCACTTTTCAGCTCTTGCTCCATTGTTCTGGAGGTTTCACTGTTTCAAATAATATCCAAGTGTTTTTTCACTGTGTTGAGTGTTTATGCCTCTCCCACCCTTTCAGACAGTGAGTCTCACATCCCACCAGCCTCTGGGTGAAAACAATTACCCTCAACTCCCCTCTAATCCTGCCCCCAACTGATTTCAATCTCTCCCCATGGTTATTGCCCTCTGTGCTGATGGAAATCAGTCCTTCCTATCCAGGCCCCTCATTATTTACACACCACGATCAAATCTCCCCTCAGCCTCCTGTGTTCCAAAGAAAACAGTCCCAGCCAATCCAATCATTCCTCAAAGCTAAAATTCCCCATTCCAGACAAAATTCTCCTCTGTCCTGGTCTCTAGTGGGATCACATCCTTCCTGTAATGTGGTGACCAGAACCGTACACTGTTCTCTCACTGTGCTCTAACTGGGGTTTTATACAATTCCAGAATAAACAAACTCCTTGCTTTCACTGTCAACCAAAAATGAGATAAGGGAGGTGATGGCCTCATGGTGTTATTGCTGAGCTGTTAATCCAGAGATCCAGATAATGGTCTGGGGACCAGGGTTAGAATCCAGCAGATGGCGGCATTTAAATTCAATCAAAAAAAAATCTGGAATTAAGAGTCTAATGACGACCATGAAACCAACGTTGATTGTCAGGAAAAAGCTATTGATTCCCTAATGTCCTTTAGGGAAGGAAACTGCCATCCTTCCCATGTGACTCCAGACCCACAGTAATGTGGATGACTCTAAACTGCCCTCTGGGCGATTATGGATGGGCAATAAATGCTGCCAATCCAGCAAGGGAAAAAGAAAAACAGTTTATCCCATGTGTCTTCCTAACCATCTTACTGACCCGCATTCATTAATCACCATGGCCACATCTTCCACCTCCACATACATGTGACTTCCAGTTTCAAATTGACGAGAGACATTCCTTCATTATCTGAGAAACAGATAGAAACATCAAAAATTGCAGCAGAGGTAGGCCATTCGGCACTTTCTGCCTGCTCCACCATTCAATATGATCATGGCTGATAATCCAACACAATCCCCTGTTCCTACTTTCTCCCCACTTTCTTTGATCCCTTTAATCCTAAGAACTATATCTAATTCCTTCTTAAACATATACTGTCTCGAATTCCCTCATGCTGGAAAAATGGGTGACAATTATTGGGTTGTTGTATTTTGACCAGTATGGGCCTTTAGGGTCCCTCTGATTCTATGACTCTATTATTATATTTTATGAAGAACTGAATACCAAGGACTGACCCCTGTGGTGTCCTAAGTCGTAACTACTGTCATTCAGAAAAAAAACTCATTCTTTCTGTCCTGTCTGCCAATTAGTTCCCAAAGCATGTCAGTACATGACCCCCAGTCCTTTTGTTCATTTGGTCTAGATCTGGGAGTCTGACCCTTACTCTTTGTGGGAACATATTCTGAACGATCTCTGTCTCGTCCTTGGAGGGCTCCCACTGCCTTGACACTGCATTTTCGATCATGTCACTGCTTCCGGTCCACTTTTACCAAAGCACCATAAAGTTTAGTAAAATGAAAACTTTTACACTTACTGCACAGTTCTCCATTTCCATCCATACTCTCAATCTCACTGAGTTCTGATCACTGTCACTAAAATGCTCCCCCATTGATAGCCCTTCCAACTGCCCATATTCATTCCATAAATAATGGTCCAAAACTGTCCCTTCTCTCTCTGCTGCTTCACCATCACCTTCTCAGGGGCAATTAGGGATGGGCAATAAATGTTGGCCCTGCCAGTGACACTCACATCCAAGAAGCAATGTGAACAATGTCTGTACTTTTGTTGGGTTTATTCTGTACTGACCAAACATGTTCCAAAAGATTGTGTTGCCAGTGAATATTGTGAGGGTTGAATTCCCTTCAAATGGCAGGGATTAAAATTGTTTCTCTTGTCTTTCAGGCCGTGAGAACTCTCAGCCAAAGCTGACCCTGCTGCCCTCCTCCCCGGAGCAGGTCAATGCCAAGGGCACTGCCACCCTGGTGTGCCTTGCCAATCACTTCTATCCCGATGAGCTGGAAGTGCAGTGGAAGAAGGATGGTGCAGTCATTTCGGACGGGATTCAGACTAGCAACTACCTGCGAGCTTCGGACAGCACCTACAGTGTCAGCAGCCTGCTGACCCTCTCTGGGTCTGACTGGGAGTCCAACGCTCATTTCTCCTGTGCCCTCACCCACGTGACCCTCCCCTCTCCCCTCAGCAAGAGCATCAGGAGATCAGAATGTGTGTAGAGTGTTGGAGACAGTCCACAGAGGAGACACAACGTTAAATAGAACAGGGCTGAGCTGGCAGGACAAAGGTCATTGTCAGCACTGAATTTCAACTCTCTTCCTTCTCAGGACTGGCTCAGAGACACTTCTGAGGTTTGGATGTTAAAGCTGGTCAATGTGACAGTGTCAAGAGAGCTTTATACTATGTTAAAACCTCATGCTGTCCTTGTCCTGGGAGTGTTTGATGAGGGTCAGTGTTGACTTGTAATGCCAAATAAAATCTCTTGAAGTTTCTGAAGACTGTCAGCTGTACAAAACAATGTAACTTCAGAATTCTCTGCTTCAGTAAACCAGATCTTCTTCCTGCTTAGCTGTCAGTTCCAGTTTAAGGTTTTGTCACTGTTTAAAGGGACAGGATTATCGTGTTATTGAGCAAATCTCCACAAGTGTTTTCCTCAAGCTCCATTGTGGCCGTGAATTTGAGCAGCTTCCTCTGTCTGGGCTGTTAATTGCAGTGTTTTTCTGTCATTGTGAATCTGGAAAAGGGATTAAAAATGAAGATTCAGTCTCTGTCTCTGTGTGCTTTGGAAATAGACCACCTCCCAACCCCTCAGATGATTGGCTGCATTTCAGCATGTCATTGTCAAGGTTGGCTGGTTGGCCTGTCAATCAATTACAATCATCAATCATTACTCATTTTCAAATGATCCCTTTGATCAGGAATTTATGCAGGTTACAAGATTCCAAAAAGTACAGAAACTGAAAGCTGTTAGGACTCAATAAGTACAATCTGACACATTCCCTCTTCACTCTGTTGGTCCAGGCCCAGCTGATGGGATCGCACTGTACAATCTCTGCTGCATGTTGGGTAGCCGCTGAAACAATCTTGGATATTCACAGACATTGCTGGCTGTGTCTCTCTGAGTGTGAGTGTTTAACTTAATGCTGCCTGTCGGTGTCTCTTTGAGTGTGGGTATGTTACTCAGAGAGACACCTGCAGGCAGCATGGAGTATGAGCATTTTACTCAGTGCGGCCTGTCTCACAGTATGAGTGTGTTACTTAGTGCAACCTGTAGGTGTCTCTCTCAGTGCGAGTGTGTTACTCTGTGCTGCCTGTAGGTGTCTCTCTGAGGTATGTGTCTCCGAGCGATGGATTAAGAATGGGCTTTGTGCTGGGGATTGAAGATGAGGCTTTGATCTTCTCAAATCATGAATGAAAAACAGTTCAGCTGATTCAGTCTGAGAGGCAGTTCATTCAGACGGCCAAAGTTAGAGATCACACCATACCAGGTTTGAGTCAAACAGGTTTATTTGGAAGTAGAAGTACTCGGTGCACTGTTCCTTCATCAGGTAGCTGCAGGGGCAGTATGACAGGACACAGAATTTATAGTAAATTCAAATGGCAGCTGAGAGTGTATTCTCGGTAAGGGAGGGATTTCAGAGGCAGTGGGCACTGTGCTCCCTAATGTGTTGCCCAATTACAAGGGGATTTTCTGAATACAGGTTCAGAGCAGTTGTGGGTGTCTGTCCAACCAATGCTGGCCAACCATAGTTGTATTTCAGTTGTCAATTAGCCTGAAATTAGGAGCAGCAATATTACCTTACAAGGAGGGGAGCTGTCTGAGGGAGGGAAGTTAAATTCTTGCAGCCCCAAGAGACGTTGCAGTGGATTAATGACAGGTATGACCATCATGAAAGTGCCAAGTTCTCTCCTCCTGTCCCAGCTGTGATGCCCCTCAGGTTAAAAACGTGACTGTGCTCCTTTAGGTGAGGAGTGTGAGGTAGGGAGGGAAGGTCAGCCTCTCCCAAAGGCAGCACAAGCTGGATCGAAGGGGCATCAAGAGTAAGCATGGGGAGATTGAGGGTGACAGAAGGAGGGGGTTGGTTGGCAGGTTGTTATTCAGAGTCAGTTCCCAGAGAAGCAGTCCTTCTGACACTCCCCTTCTTTTCTTTCTTCTTTTTTTTTCACTTTTTTTATATAACCCCCACACTACCGCCTAACTGCGGTAGTGCTTATTTTTTCCCCAGCACCCATGGTGTGTGTGTGCAGGTGTGAGAAACAGTGAGAGACACAAAGTGCACGAATCTTTATTCAAATTCCACCACCAGGAAGAAAGGAAAACACCCGGGTGGCCAGTGACAAACACTGCCCTTCACATCAAAGGGCAGTGCTGTATGATCAAAACAGTGAAGGGGAGGGTAGGGACTAAATCAAAATAGAGTTGGAGGGAGAAATGATGCACTCCACTCCCTGCGGTGCCCACCTCTCCCTGAACAACTCCAGGGTGTTGGTCGACACCGCGTGCTCCTTCTCCAAGGACACCCGGGCCCTAACGTAGACACTCCCCTTTTTTTTCTTTTTCTTTTTTTTCTTTTTTTTCTTTTCTTTTATTTTCTTATTTTTTTGGGGGGGTGGGGACTAAATCAAAATAGAGTTGGCACAATCCTGTTTTTTTTTATCCCCAGCACCCATGGTGTGTGTGCAGGTGTGATACACAGTGAAAGACACAAAGTGCACGAATCTTTATTCAATTTCCACCACCAGGAAGATAGGAAAACACCCGGGTGGCCAGTGACAAACACTGCACTTCACATCAAAGGGTAGTGCTGTGTGATCAAAACAGTGAAGGGGAGGGTAGGGACTAAATCAAAATAGAGTTGGAGGGAGAAATGATACACTCCACTCCCTGCGGCGCCCACCTCTCCCTGACACTCCCCTTTTTTTTCCCCGGGGACACTTCTTTTATTTTTTTTTATTTTTTTTCCTTTTTTTTCTTTTTTTTTTCTTTTTTTCAATATTAACCCCCACACTACCACCTAAGTACGGTAGTGCTTATTTTATCCCCAGCACCCATGGTGTGTGTGCGCAGATGTGAGACACAGTGAAAGACACAAAGTGCACAAATCTTTATTCAAATTCCACCACCAGGAAGATAGGAAAACACCCGGGTGGCCAGTGACAAACACTGCCCTTCACATCAAAGGGCAGTGCTATGTGATCAAAACAGTGAAGGGGGAGGGTAGGGACTAAATCAAAATAGAGTTGGAGGGAGAAACGATGCACTCCACTCCCTGCGGCGCCCACCTCTCCCTGAACAACTCCAGGGTGTTGGTCGACACCCTGTGCTCCTTCTCCAAGGACACCCGGGCCCTAACGTAGACACTCCCCTTTTTTTTCTTTTTTTTCTTTTTTTTCTTTCTTTTCTTGTATTTTCTTATTTTTTTTGGGGGGGGGGGTGTGGACTAAATCAAAATAGAGTTGGCACACTCCTGTTTTTTTTTATCCCCAGCACCCATGGTGTGTGTGTGCAGATGTGAGACACAGTGAAAGACACAAAGTGCACGAATCTTTATTCAATTTCCACCACCAGGAAGATAGGAAAACACCCGGGTGGCCAGTGACAAACACTGCCCTTCACATCAAAGGGCAGTGCTGTGTGATTCTCCTGGTTATTTATATTTTTTTTTCCCCAGCAGCCATGGTGTGTGTGTACAGGTGTGAGACACAGTGAAGGACACAAAGTGCACGAATCTTTATTCAAATGCCACCACCAGGAAGATAGGAAAACACCCGGGTGGCCAGTGACAAACACTGCCCTTCACATCAAAGGGTAGTGCTGTGTGATCAAAACAGTGAAGGGGAGGGTAGGGACTAAATCAAAATAGAGTTGGAGGGAGAAATGATGCACTCCACTCCCTGCGGCGCCCACCTCTCCCTGACACTCCCCTTTTTTTTTCTTTTTTTTTCTCTTTTTTTTTCTTTTTTCGGGTGGCCAGTGACAAACACTGCCCTTCACATCAAAGGGCAGTGACACTTCCCTTTTTTTAATTTTTTTTTTTACTTTCTTTTTTTTACTTTAACCCCCACACTACCACCTAAATGCGGTAGTGCTTATTTTATCCCCAGCACCCATGGTGTGTGTGTGCGCAGGTGTGAGACACAGTGAAAGACACAAAGTGCACGAATCTTTATTCAATTTCCACCACCAGGAAGATAGGAAAACACCCAGGTGGCCAGTGACAAACACTGCCCTTCACAGCAAGGGACAGTGCTGTGTGATCAAAACAGTGAAGGGGAGGGTAGGGACTAAATCAAAATAGAGTTGGAGGGAGAAATGATGCACTCCACTCCCTGCGGCGCCCACCTCTCCCTGACACTCCCCTTTTTGTTTTTTTTTTTCTTTTTCTTTTTTTTTATTTCTTTTTTTTTAGTGAAGGACACAAAGTGCACAAATTTTTTATTCAATTTCCACCACCAGGAAGATAGGAAAACACCCGGGTGGCCAGTGACAAACACTGCCCTTCACAGCAAGGGACAGTGCTGTGTGATCAAAACAGTGAAGGGGAGGGTAGGGACTAAATCAAAATAGAGTTGGAGGGAGAAATGATGCACTCCACTCCCTGCGGCGCCCACCTCTCCCTGACACTCCCCTTTTTATCTGTCAGCCGGGGCTCCCTGATTGGACAAGGTTAACAGCCCATCAAGCAACTCAATTTTATCAGAGAGAAAAAAATCATTTATTGAACAAGGAGTACAAGAGCTAAATGAGACAAGACAAAATGAATGGTTTCATTACAAACATCACAAATGAGATTTGGGAAATAAGATTTTCATTCTGGGAGATGG
Organism: Chiloscyllium plagiosum; assembly: GCF_037043375.1. Classification (NCBI taxonomy): domain Eukaryota; kingdom Metazoa; phylum Chordata; class Chondrichthyes; order Orectolobiformes; family Hemiscylliidae; genus Chiloscyllium; species Chiloscyllium plagiosum. The sequence goes on from NW_028270147.1 coordinate 116,163,649, forward strand.
GAATCTGGAATGGACTGTCACAGAATCCACAGACTGTCACAGTGTGGAAACAGGCCATTTGGCCCAACAAGTCAACACCAACCCTATGAAAACAGATTCCCCGAGACCCATTCCCCTACCCTTTTACTCAACATTTTCCCTGACTGATAGATTCTTGATCACTGTGGTAAATTTAGAATGGCCTAACCTGCACATCTTTGGATTGTGGTATAAAACTGGAGCACACAGAGGGAGCGTGAAAACTCCACAAAGACAGTCACCTTGGGCTGGAATCAAACCCAGGTTCCTGGTGTTGTAAGGTAGCAGTGCTAATCACTGAGCCACCATACCCACATTAAAAAAAAGGTCAAATTATAAATTATAAACATACAACCCTCTATCAGGGAAGGTAATGGAGGCTGGAAACCTTTCAACGTTTAAATATCATAACATTCAAGAATTTGAGCTAAGTGCAGGAAATTGGGATTAGAGTGCCTTTAGTGGTAGTTATGTCAGTGCAGGCTCAATGGGCCAAAGGGCCTTTTCTGTGCTGTATCAATCTGTGCTCCATGCTGAGAGGGCAGTGCAGGTTAATGGTGACTAGGTTAGACAGTTCCAAGATGGCAAACTCATCATCAAGGGTCAGAGGAATTGGCTCAACCTTTAGTGAAGGCCCAAGTAATTGCTTGGGAGGAGGGTCAAGGCTAATGGAGACTGAGCGAGGGCACAGGGTGCTGACTCGCATCTCCAGGGGTTGTAATGAGGTGTGTGGGGACAAGAGGGGACTGTGTAGGGAGGGAGTGCAGTTCCAGATGAAATGTGACCTTTATCACCAGCAGCATGACCGTCAGGACCACGCGGTGTCCCTGACTGTGTCAGGCTCACTGACTGCTCTCTGTGTGATTCCACACAGCGACCCATGTGGTCACCACGCAAGGTCTTGCTCTTGTCTACACTACTGTCTACACCACCATCTGCAACTACCATCTGGAACTTCTATCTACAACACCATCTGCTCCCACCATCTGGACCCTCGGTCTGAACCACCATCTGTACCCACTGTCTGCACCCAGTATCCACAGCCACTGTCTAGTCCCTCTGTTTGCACCCACCATCTACACCCACTGTCTACACCGCTGTCTGCACCCTCCATCTACACCTCCCATCTTTCTGCTGTTGTAAGATTGTATCCAATGATTCCATTGAGATTACTGCAACCGAAGCCTGAATTTTAGAACCGGCAATGATTGTCTTCTAACCCTGACCTACAAAGTCCGTGTTCCATGTAAAGGAAAATTAACAAAATTAACATTTACTCTGAAATCTTGACAGTGCTTGACTAAAATTAAAACTTTCTGACACTTTGCTGAAGTCTGCAGTCGAGGGACAGCTTGTCTCTGTGGAACTTTGTAAACATTCAACAAGAGAAAAATATAAGAACAGTATGTCCACAACAAGGGAATGAGAAGAATAACAACTCAAATCTTCACAGTCTTTATCCTTGAGAGTGTGATAAGAATTGCCTCCTCCCGCTCCTAATTCCTATGTTGAACACACAGTCAAGGCTGACACTGCAAAACTGAGGGAGCTGTTGTCTTTCAGGTCAGATACAAAACAAGGGTCCTGCCACAATATATCGAACTGTACTATCTCTCCCAGTGACAAGTGCTGGAATTTGAAATCAAATCACAAAGCAAGCCTCATTAATGGTGACCACGATAATGATCCCTGATTGCTGTCCAGCCTCAGCCTTACCCAGTCTGGACTTCATGTGACTCCAGCCCCACAGCAATCTGGTTAACTCTTAGGTGCCTTCTGAGGGGCCACAGCAAGGCCAGCAGCTCAAGGGCAATTAGTCTTGGGTAACAAATGTTGATCTATGCTAGTGACACCCATCTCCCAGAAAACAAAATACAAGAGAGATTGGTGTCAGCCAAAATTGTCAGATCAGACTCCCAATGAGATGAGGAGATGGTTAAAAATGAATTCTGCTCCGTACGGAACAGGTGCCCACTTGTTAACACATTGTCACTGACAAAATAAGTGAGAGAAAACAGCAAACTAAAGGTGAGAACACTCGAATGTGGGAATATCAGTGAAAATTCAGGCAACTGAAGGAAGATATGAAGAACTGCAAAGGAAGACAAAAAGGAAGCAAGAGTTACAGAAAGTGATGGAGAGAGAGACCTGCAAGGGGTCACAAGAATAACACAAATGTTTTACATGAAAATTAGAAAATCAAGGGGGCTCCAGTGCAATGTGAGCCCTTAAAAATCAAACTGGGAATTCCATGAATGAGACGAAGGGAATGGCCGATATGTACAATAATTAGTTGTGTCAGTCCTCACAGTCAAGGAACGGGATAATGCAGCTTCCATTCCAGGGAGGTTAGTAATGAATTGAAGACTGGAATTCGCAAAACTTGATACATGCCAGAAAACAGCATTGGAAAGCGAGCAGCTCTAAAGGCTGACAGATCTCCAGGACCTCAGGGGTTTAAAGGAAGGGGTGGGGGGAATGAAGTTTCAGAAGCTTTTCCCATCAGGTTCCAAAACAGCAACCATTCCTTTAGTTTGGAAAATGTCTTGCTGTAACTCCATGGGTTCAAGAAAGATGAGAGAGGGAACCGAGGAAATTACATTCTGGTCAAGCTCACATCTGTTTTAGGGGTTTCATTGGAATCTATAATTAACAGCCAAGAGAATGAACATGTGGAGAATTGGAAATAGCCCCCATAGATTTGTGATGAGTAGGTTCTGACTAACGAGTCAAATGCATGAACTAAAATAGTCAAAAGGGCAGAAAGTCTTATCAACTTTCAGAAGCATTCGATAATTTCCCACAAAACAGTCTGCTGACCAAAGTTACAACCCATGGGATTGAAGATGATTGTTTGACTTGGTTCAGAGGCTGGTTTAGTGACAGACGACAGAGAAAGAAAATGACGAGTGGTGTTCCACAAGGATTCTGTGTTGAGGTCTTAACTACTGACTGTATGTATTAATGAGAGTCATAGTTCCACATTGACACAAAGACTGATGGAATAGTAAGCAGTGCAGATGGTCCTTTTGTTTAAAACTCACTCTGAGGACATGGGTGTTGCTGTCTTGGCCAGTATTTATTATACATTTTAGTTGTCCTTGAGAATCATAGGAGCATTATACAGAGTGGAAGCAGGCCATTCAGCCCATCAAGTCCACACCAACCCATTGAAGAGCATCCCATCTGGACTGACCCCATCCCTGTAATGCTGCATTTCCCTTGGCTAATCCACCCAACCTGCATATCCCTCGACACTACATGCAATTTAGCATGGCTAATCCACCTAGCCGACATATCTATGATTTGGAGATGCCGGTGTTGGACTGGGGTGTACAAAGTTAAAAATCACACAATACCAGGTTATAGTCTAACAGGTTTAATTGGGAGCACTAGCTTTCAGAGCTCCTTCACCTGATGAAGGAGTGTCGCTCCGAAAGCTAGTGTGCTCCCAATTAAACCTGTTGGACTATAACCTGGTGTTGTGTGATTTTTAACTACATATCAATGGACTGTGTGGAGAAAACTCACTCAGACATGGGGAAAATGTGCAAACACCACACAGACAGTCGTCCCAGGGGAGAATTGAACACGGTCCTTGATGCTGTGAGTTAGCAGCATGAACCACTGAGCCACAATGCTACCCTTTGTAAGATGGTAGTGAGCTGCCTTCTTGAACCGCTGAAATCCATGTGCTGTAGATAAACCCAGAATGCTCTTAGGGAGGGGTTTGTCCCCGTGACAGTGAAGGAACAGTAATATATTTTCAAATCAGGATGCAATGTAGATTAGAGTGGAATGTGCAGGTGGTGGTGTTCTGTGTATCTGCTGCCCTTGTCCTTCAAGTGGAAATGCTGTCTCAGGAGACTTGGTGAATTTCTGCAGTGCACCTTGTAGATGGTGCACACAGCTAGTACTGAGTATCAGTGGTGGAGGGAGTGGATGTTTGTAGACCTGGTGCCAATCAAGCAGGCTGCTTTGTACTGGATGATATCAAGCTTCTTGATTGTTTTTGGAGCTGCACCCATCCAGGCAAGTGGGGAGTAACCCATCACACTCCTATCCAAATCTTGACTGATCTTTTCTTAATTCATTTCTAGGATTGGGCATCACTTGGTACGCCAGCATTTATTGCCCAGAATCAAATGCTGTGCCTTTGTGGCTCACACTGCTACCCCACAGCGCAGGGACCGGGGTTTGATTCCACACTCCGGCAACTGACTGTGTGGAGTTTGCACATTCTCCCTGTGTCTGCCTGGGTTCCCTCCAGGTGATCTGGTTTCCTCCCACAGTCCAAACATGTGTGGGTTAGGTGGAATGGCCATGGGAAATACAAGGTTATAGGGGGGTGAGTTTGGGTGGGATGCTCTTTGGAGAGGCGGTACGGGCTGAATGGCCTGTTTCCACATTGTAGGGATTCTATGAATTTCTTCACTCAGAGGGTTTTGAATCTTTAGGATACTCATCCCCAGAGGATTATCGATACTTAGGCATTTGAATAAATTCAAGATGGAGATCATCCACATGTGGGGAGGCAATGGCCGAGTGGATCATCATGAGATTCTTAATCCAGAGAGCCCAGTAATGTTCTGGGGGACCGGGTTTCATATCCTGGCAATGCATGGAGTGGAATTTAAATTTAAAAAACTCTGGAGTTAAGAGTCTAATGACGACCATTGTTGGGGGAGAACCCTGTCGGGCCCACTAATGTCCATCAGATTGCTGTCCTTGCCCATACTGACTCACATATGACTCCAGACCCACAGCAACATAGAATCATAAAATCCCTACTGTGTGGAAGAAGGCCATTCAGCCCATCAAGTACAAGCAGCATCTCACCAGAACTAGCCCCCTCTCCTAACCCTACACTTCCATGGCCAATCCACCTAACCTGCACACCTTTAGACTGAGAGAGGAAACTAGGGTGTCTGGAGGAAACCGGCACAGTACACAGGGGGAACATGCATACTCCACACAGACAGTCACCTGAGGGTGGAAGCGAAGCCAGGTCCCTGGCACTGTAAGGCAGTGGTGCCAGCCACTGTGCCACCCATTTCTCATCTCTGATCAAAATATCTAACCCCTTATTTCCAGACTGTGACTCTGCTTTAGAATTCCCAGGTAGGGGCACATCTTTCCAAAATCTAGCCTGTCAGGGCCCTGGAGATTTTAGCGAAATCTCAACCCAAACTTCTAACTTCCAGGGAGTCTCGACCCAGTCCCCTCTCTCGATCATTAGGCAATCCACTCAACCCGTCACATGAACTGTTGCTGGGTTTGATCATCTCAGTAAGAGTTTCAAGGAGGGAAGGAGAAAGAAAGTCCCTTTTGCTTTGAATTGATGCTAAAAACTGAAAAAGCAAGAAAATATTGTCACTAAGTATTGTTCACATACTCTTTCTTTTCATTAAAGTGCTGGATGAGGTTTCTTATGAATTTCAGGAGGTCACTGGTGGTGTCCTTATATTCTTTATTCTTGCCTTGCCTCTTGTTCACGTCATTTAGGAAAACGGAGTCAACCGAGAAGGAAATGAACAGCAGAGTTTGTTTTCCTCTTGATTAAATTCACCTTGCTTGCTCCTCTGAGCATCTGAAGAAAGGGCGAGGCTCTGAAAGATTATGTTTTCTCATAAACCTGTTGGACTATAATCTGGTGTCGTATGATTTTTGACCTTGTCCTCTGATCACATTCAGGTTATTCCCACGAGCACTGCATGTTTTGCTTCTCCAGACCAGGAGGTGGCGATCTTGACAATGGATTTCACAATGGTCTCCATCAAAGAGGACCCACAAATCAGGGACAGTGATCAGAGATTACAGGCCCCACTCTTGCTCCTCAGTCCCAGACCGGAGCACAACGGGCCCCCTGGGGTCCCGGATACTGGACATTGCGTCCCAGGCTCTGTACATAATGCAAATGGTGAGACTGATCCTTCTGATTGTTCCCAACCTCACCAGGTCTCTCCAGTCACTGAGATTATTTAAATGCAGCCTTTGCCAATTAAAGACCCTGACTGATGGGAAACAGACTGAAATGGGTCAATAATACAGTATTGGGGAGTTACACACACATATTGTCAAGTGGAAATCTGATGTAATGGCTCTGACAGAGACCGGGTGGGACTGGGGATTCATAGAACATAGAACATGGAACATTACAGCGCAGTACAGGCCCTTCGGCCCTCGATATTGCACTGACCTGTCGTACCAATCTGAAGCCCATCTAATCTACACTATTCAATGTATGTCCATTTGCTTGTCCAATGACGATTTAAATGCACTTAAAGTTGGTGAATCTACTACCGTTGCAGGCAAAGTATTTCATACCCTTACTACTCTCTGAGTAAAGAAACTACCCCTGACATCTGTCCTATATCTATCACCCCTCAATTTAAAGCTATACCCCCTCGTGCTCGCCGTCACCATACTTGGACAAAGGCTCTCCCTATCCAACCTATCTAACCCTCTGATTATCTTATATGTGTCTATCAAGTCATCTCTCAATCTTCTTCTCTCCAACGAAAACAGCCTCAAGTCCCTCAGCTTTTCCTCGTAAGATCTCCCTTCCATATCAGGCAACATCCTAGTAAATCTCCTCTGCACCCTTTCCAAAGCTTCCACATCCTTCTTATAATGCGGTGACCAGAACTATATACAATACTCCAAGTGCAGCCGCACCAGAGTTTTGTACAGCTGTAGCATAACCTCATGGTTCCAGACCTCAATCCCTCTATTAGTAAAAGCTAAAATACTGTATGCGTTCTTAACAACCCTGTCGAACACCTTGCTGAAATATACATATACACCACATCAACCAGTTTAATCTCATCTACCTGTTTGGTCACCTTCTTAAAGAACTCAGTAAGGTTTGTGAGGCCCGACCTCCCCTTCACAAAACCATGCTGACTATCCCTAATCAAATTATTCTTTTCTAGATGATTATAAATCCTATCTCTTACAACCTTTTCCAACACTTTACCAACAATTGAAGTAAGGCTCACTGGTCTATAATTACCAGGGTTGTCTCTACTCCCTACTTGAACAGGGGAACCACATTTGCTATCCTCCAATCTTCTGGCACTATTCCTGTAGACAATGACGTTTAAAGATCAACTAATCCAGCAGGGGGATGGGAACCAAAATTGTAGTTCGAGCATAGAAACGGTTGAGAGTAGAGAAATCAAGTTTCAGGGACGCAAGATGGCACCGGCAAGCAAGAAGTTGGTTTGAAGTGTGTCCACATCAACGCCAGGAGCATCCAGAATAAGGTGGATGAACTTGCAGCATGGGTTGGTACCTGAAACTTTGATGTTGTGGCCATTTCGGAGACATGGATAGAGCAGGGACAGGAATGGTTATTGCAGGTTGCGGGATTTATATGTTTCAGTAAGAACAGAGAAGATGGTAAAAGAGGGGGAGGTGTGGCATTGTTAGTCAAGGACAGTATTACGTTTGCAGAAAAGATGTTTGGGGACTCGTCAACTGAGGTACTATGGGCTGAGGTTAGAAACAGGAAAGGAGAGGACACCCTGTTGGGAGCTTTCTATAGGTCTCCGAGTAGTTCCAGAGATATAGAGGAAAGGATAGCAAAACTGATTCTCGATAGGAGTGAGACAGACAGGGTAGCTGTCATGGGGGACTTCAACTTTCCAAATATTGACTGGGAACATTATAGTACGAGTACTATAGATGGATCAGTTTTTGTCCAGTGTCTGCAGGAGGGCTTCCTGACACAGTATGTAGACAGGCCAACAAGTGACAAAGCCACATTAGATTTGGTACTGGGTAATAAGCCTGGCCAGGTGTTAGACTTGGAAGTGTGTGAGCACTCTGGTGATAGCGATCACAATTCTGTTATGTTTACTTTAGTAATAGAAAGGGATAGGTGTCTACCACTGGGCAAGAGTTACAGCTGGGGGAAAGGCAATTACGATGCGATTAGGCAAGGTTTAGGAAGCATAGGATGGGGAAGGAAACTGCAGGGGATGGGCACAATAAAAATGTGGAGCTTATTCAAGGAAAAGCTCCTGAGTGTCCTAGATAAGTATATCCAGATTCATGACATAAGATGTTCAGTAAAGGTCAGAAAGAGGGAAAACTGTGGGAAGTGGTGGGATTATCTGGAGCCAGACAGTACTGACCAACCTTAAGCACTGAGATTAGATTACATTACAGTGTGGAAACAGGCCCTTCGGCCCAACAAGTCCACACCGACCCGCCGAAGCGCAACCCACCCATATCCCTACATTTACCCCTTACCTAACACTACGGGCAATTTAGCATGGCCAATTCACCTGACCTGCACATCTTTGGACTGTGGGAGGAAACCGGAGCACCCGGAGGAAACCCACGCAGACACGGGGAGAACGTGCAAACTCCACACAGTCAGTCGCCTGAGGCGGGAATTGAACCCGGATCTCTGGCGCTGTGAGGCAGCAGTGCTAACCACTGTGCCACCGTGCCACCCACAATATGATGGAGATGAAGGGTGAGCTGTTTCGGGCTTTAACTCACTGTTATCAGAGTAAACAGGGATTATCCATTTCACAAGTGAGCAAATGGAACTAACAAACCAGGTGGATGTGAAACACCCACCCCGTCCCTGGGAGAAAGGGGAGACAAGAACAGGGACATTCTCGGACAGAAAGGATGCTAAAAATTGTATCACCCCGAGGGTGAAGGTTGGGGTGGGGATAGTGACAGCGAAACCCCCAGAGAATGGGGAAAGTAACACTGACACATTTAAAACTGTATTATAACAAGTGAGAACTTAAACAGACATCCACTCCGTCACACGGTGTTCAGGATGCACTGTTCTCATCAAAACACTTTTGCAAACCTCTTCATAACATGTAAGGAGAGAGAAACATTGAAAACTGTATTATCATGAGTGAGGGTTCATATAAATCTCGGACCTTGATGTTAAATGTTCGCAGCCGTAAACAACACTGGTGTATTGACATCATTAGCTTACAAAACAATATTAAACCCTCGGCCAAACATTTTCCTGCAAACAGTGTAGTTAAAATATCAAGAGGCTTTCCGCATTGTTGGTTTGATCAGTGACATAGCAAGAAAGCAGCAGCTGCCCCATGAACTCCAACAAAAGAATGAGAACAGGCTCTTCATACGGAGCTGGTCCCCGAGAATCCAATTCAACAGCAGGGACCAAAGAACAAGGAACAATACAGCACAGGAACAGGCCCTTCGGCCCTCCAAGCCTGTGCTGACACATTTTGCCCTTCCACACTGAAACTGTTTTCGCCGACAGGATTCATATCCCTCTGTTCTCTTCCTATTCATGCATTAGTGCAGATATTTCTTGAATACTTCTATTGTGTCTGCTTCCACCCCCTCCTCCGGCAGTGTGTTCCAGGTACTCAACTTCCTTTGTGTGAAATACTAGCCTCGCACATCTCTTTTAGATTCCCCCACCCCACCCCGCACCTTGAACCTCTCTTCCCCAATAATTGACCCCTCCATCCTGGGGAAGAAAAGCCTCATATTTTCCACTCTCCCTATACCATTCACAACTTTATAAAATTCTATCAGGTCACGCCTCATTTTTCCGCATTCCAGTGAAAACAAACCCAGGCTATCCAACCTTTCTTCAGAACTACAATCGCCACATGTCCTGGTAAACATTTTCTGCACCGTCTTTATAACATCCACATCCTTCTGGTAGTGTGGTGGCCATAACTTTATACAATATTCCAAGTGTGCAGCATAAGTTGTCTACCCTTCTACTCAATGCACCTTCCAATGAAGGCAAGCAGGCCATAAGCTTTTTTTACTGCCTTACCTCCCTATGCTGACACCTTCAGTGATCTGTGAACATACACACCCAGATCTCTCTGCACATCAATACTCCAAAGGATTCTGCCAATCCCTGTATAATTCCCACCTGTACATCACCTTTCAAAATGCATCACCTCACATTTGTCTGGATTAAACTACATTTGCCATTTTTCTGTCCATGCATCAACTGATCTATATCCTGCTGTATCCTCTGACAATGCTTCTCATTATCCACAAATCTACCAATCATTGTATCAACCGTAAACTTACTAAGCAGTCCAGCTACATTTTCCTCCAAATCATTTATGGAGACCATGAACAGCAGAGTTCCCACCACTGATCTCTGTGGAACATCAATTGTTACAGCCCTCCATTGTGAAAACTGTTCTTCCATCACTGCCCTCTGTCCCCTCTGACACAGCCAGTTCTGTCTCCAATATTGGGAACATTTTAGACAAGACACCTTGTTTCTAGCTCGTTACTGCAACTTGATCCAGTTCATTCAGAAAGAGAAAAAGGACAATGTGCAGATTGTTGAACAGGCCCCTACACCTGGGCCTGAGGCAGGAGCCCAAGCTCCAACACATTGGCCTCACTTCACACTAACCTTCACACAGTGCAGGGTCATGAACTCCGGCCATCAATTCCTCTGGGACCGGGACGGAGTGAGGGAACAGGGACAACTGTAGAAAAGTCAATAAGGAGTAAAGCAAGATGAAGAGAGTGTGCTGGAAAGTGTTTAATGGAGGAAGCATACTTTGTGATACCCAATACTGACATAGTCTACATGTATCACAGAGTGAACAAAACAGCACACCGTGAAGACAATCAAAAGTCACACCAAAGTACTTCCTTTTTGATATATCATATTATGCAGGGCATTATCATTGTGGTGTGATAAGTATCCTGGTTCAAAAGCTGTAATGTCTCTCTCTCTCTCTCTTCGTTTCAACAGATGGAGCCGGTTAGATCCTCGCAGAGCCCCAGTTTATTTGTACTGTTCAGTAATGTGGGGGATACCGATGGTGGACTGGGGTATACCTGATGAAGGAGCAGCGCTTCGAAAGCTTGTGATTTCAAATGAACCTGTTGGGCTAGAACCTGGTGTTGTGTGACTTCTGACTTTGTATTGTTCGGGCACAGTGAAACAGCTGCCTTCCAGTAACTATAAGTACTTGAATTACCACGAAGGATTACAGGTAATGACTCCTTCCGCTAACCACAAACAAGCCCGCAGTCACTCCAGTGGATTCCAGTGGGAATTACCGATCAGTTGCTTCCCAGATATTTCATGGTTCACCACCACACTCTCCAGGACAATTAGGGAAGGGCAACGCCCGCCCCATCCCAGGAGAAATGAAAAAAAGGCATATAATTCAAATGATCAAACTGCTGAGACTTGAATTCATCTCTTTGAAATACTGGAGCCTCAGCCAGAAACAGAGCCATGACATGGGTGAAGCTGGTTTGTCAGACTGCAAGGTGGAGTGTCCTTCGGATTGACACTGCGAACAGCAAAAAATGAATCACACTCAAAGATCTAACAAACAGCTATCAAAGCGTGACCCCAAACTGCACAGAACAGCACTTGCGGCTTCGCGTCCCCGTCTCCATCCTTGCTGTTGCTCTTCCCTAACTGTCCTGGAAAGGGCGGTGGTGAGCCATAAGTGTCTTGAAGAGGATCTGACAGAGGGACAAGGTCATGTCCTCGGCCTGAGCACAACTGCCTGACCTGCTGTGCTTTTCCAGCGCCACACTTTTCGACTCCGAGTAAACTATCCCTCAGGAGAATGAGCTGTGGCACAAGAGGAAACGTGGGAGTGTTGGAAAGGCACCGGCAGCCTGGTCAGCCTGCAGAGGGGCAGAAACAGATTTGATGAATGAGCTGATATCCTTCCGAGCTGAGATGCAGACTCAGGCTTTCAGAGCCACACAGTTTACATTGGTACTGACCGTGGCTCCATGGGCAATGCTCCTGCCTCATCGTCAAAATGGTCATCGGATTGAAAGCCACCTCAGAAATGAGAGCACAGAATCCAGGCTGAGACTGTGGTGCACTGTTGAAAGCTGCACAGTCTCTGGCTCCATCATGTGAGGCTCCACCACCACCACACCCTGACCACCCACACCCCCACCCCCACCTCAGGGGGCTCGACAAGATCCCATTCTGAGGAGATACTCTCAGTTATCCTGCTCAATATTCAACTCGTGCCACAAAACAGATTTGTCTCATCATTCGTTTGCTTTCTGTGGGACCCCACCATCTTGCCCGTGAATGTGACTACTCTGTGCTCACAGCTTTCAGTAACCTGACACAATTAAAAAAAACTGCACCAACAAGAGTTCTCTCTCCATTCTCATGTAAAAGGGGAGCAATGAGCAAGTGATAATGCACACTGAGCGCAAACACTGAAGCTTCAGCTGAAAGGCTTTTTGCACCATGTTAACCTGCTCCCTGGGCATTTCCTTCCAATGTCCGAGATGGTTATCAGGCTGGGATGGAGACTGACAGATCACATGGAATCCTTCAGACAAGGTACACAAGGGCACAGTCCAGGCTTGCTGCAAACATTGGCCGTCCTCCTATTGAAGGGCTGGGAGCTTGTCTATGGCGGTTTCTAGGGCACGTCCTCTGTGGAAATATCACAGACTTTACTGAAATGGAATGACCTGAAAGAAGAGAAGGAAATGGGAAGAATTAACCAGACAAGGGTGAGCATCAAGAGAGGTGGGAGTGTGTGGAAGATTCCCTTTAATTAAAAATTCTCAACTGGGTTTCACAAGAATAGCTCAAATCATTACCAGGATATAACAGGGAGAATACTCGCTGACATAAACAGGCTGAGAGTCAGACATCCCGAGCCTCCGGTACCTGACTCTCTCTGAGGCATTACAGTCAAGGACTGTTCATGTGTCAATGAAGGGTGACTTGGTAACATGGGCTTTTATCATGATCAATGACCGGGGTGTATCAGTTAAAGGTAAATGGCCGAAGGTGAAGAGGGAACATAAGGAAACACATTTTCACCCAGAGGGTGGTGTCAGTCACTGCCTGTAAAGGTGGTTGAGGCAGTAGCTCTCCCAGAACATTCAAGTATTTAGACGTGAAGCTGTGATGCCAAGACATTGAGGGCTACAGGCCAAGTGCTGGAACATGGAATTAGAATAGTGAGGTGGTTGTTTTGACTGGCTTTGATTCATTGGGCCCAAGGGCCTTGTTCTTGTAGACCTGTTGTAGATGTCTGACTCTGCCAGGACTCCAGCAATGTGGCTGACCCTTACCTGCCATTTGAAAAGCCGAGCAAGCCACTCAGTTTCAGGGCAGTTAGGGATGGAGAACAAATGTTGGTCTTGCCGGTGACTCCCACATCCCAGAAAAGAATAGACGGCCTCAGTGATAACACCGTCACCTGAACCTGCAGGTTTCAAGACCCACTCCAGACACTGGAGCACTATCCTGAGGCTGGCAAAGGCAAAGATGTCATCTGCTGGATGATCGGTTAAACCACTGCCCTCTCAGGTCGATGTGAATATAAGGGATTTGAGACTATCTCAGGGAATATCTCCCCAGTGTGCTGACCAATGCTTCTCCTATAACCAATGGCATTAAAACAGATACAGAAACAAAATACTGCAAATCTCAAATAGAAGCGCGATGCTGGAGAAAGGGAACAGGTGCAGCCTCTGTGGGGAGAGGAGGAGTTAACATTTTAGGTTCAGAGACGCTTTATCAAAAAGGCAGCAACATTGTGTTTTATTTCATTTTAAGTTGTCTTATTGTATTTAAATCATGTGGAAGAGAATTTAGCCCACTTGATTGGCACCACATCCACACACATCCATTCCCCCACTCCAATGCTCAGTAACAGCTGTGTATACTATTTACACAATGCACTGCAGAAATTCACCAAAGATCCTGAGACAACACCTTCTAAACCCATGACCACATACATCAAGGACAAGGGCAGCAAATACATGGGAACATCACCCCAGCAAGTTCCCCTCCAAGCCATTCACCAGTTTGACTCGGAAATATAACACTGTTCCTACATCGATACTGAGTCAGAATCCTCGAATTCCCTTCCTAAAGGCATTGTGGGTCTACCAACAGCACAAATGATTGCAGCAGTTCAAGAAGGCAGCTAATCACCGCCTTGTCCTGGGCAATTAGAGATGGACAGTAAAAAGGCTGGTAAAAGTAAGAGTAGGCGTGCTTAAGGACCAGAAAGTGAAACTGTGATGTTTCAGTTATTCCTAGACATTGGTGTGACCATATCGCAAATACTGAGGGTAGTTTTGGTCTCCTTATTGATGGAAGAATATAAATGCATTGGAGGAGGTGGTTCAGAGGAGTTTTACCCGATTGATCCCTGGAATGAGGGGGCTGTGAGATGAGGAAAGGTTGGTTTGGCTGGCCTTGTTCTCAGTGGGGTTTAGAAGAGTGAGGGGTTTTCCTGTCCCACAGTATTCTCCAAACTCTGCCTCCCTCACGGGTCATACCCTCCTGCCCCTTACTACATGTGGAATTGGACAGTGCAGTCCTGAGGCCTATAACTTCCTTCTATAACAAAGTCTCCAGGTATCTTCAGCACTCCCTGATGTATCACCATTTTTTCAATCTAAATCCCCGACTGGGAGTTCCTGTAGTTTTATACATTCACTACAGATGTATTTACCCTGAATCACTTCAATGCAATAAAGGAATGGTGATCACACTTAGAAATGAAAAATATCTATTCCTTCATTAAACCAGTAATTGTCTTAAATCTCTGTTTTGAAGTTTCAGTACTTTCCATTTATAAACCTTCCCTAATGGACATGTCCTGAAGCAGTGTATTTAGACAGTCCCTCATACTAAACAATTCCCAGCTGATCTGCTTACCAGACTCCTATTCTCTTGGTTATCATTTTGTTTCATTCAAACCAAGTGCATGTGCAGGCTCCCAGCAGCTGACGTGGCAGTTCCAAATCCGTTTGGAAAAGTAAAGGTAGACTCCTTCCCGGAGTTCACTGAACTTCCACACTGACCAAACTTCCCAGCATTCCCCTCTGTGCTGGCTGCACTCAGTGCTAGCTGCAGTATATAGGCTGCCCTGTATTTATACTGTTTCTGATTTATATCACTCCATTCTGTTGTGCTGTTGTTCAGGATCTGGGTTAAGCTCACTCATTTCTCAGTCGAGAGCTTCCTTCTTTCAGCCTGACAGAGACTTTACATCTGCAACCATCAAATGGGACTTCAATGTTGGAATCTGTTTTCAGGATTGATGAGCTCGATGGTTTGATTCAATGAGATGAGGTATGAAATACCTGTGACTCTTGTTGTAATCAAACCTTCCCTGTCTAATCTGTTCAGAGGTTGACGTTTTGGGTGTAACCCTTCTTCAGGAAGAGGGAGTGGGTGTTGGGGGAGCTGCAGATAAAGGGGGTAGGGGGGAGCAGGGTGGCGAGATGGGGATAGGTTGAGAAAGGTAGAGGGTATGACCTGATTGGTTGATGGGAGAGATGAATCCGGATTCATCTCTCCCACTCCCTTTATCTGCAGCTCCCCCAGTACCCACCCGCCCCACTTCCTGAAGAAGGGTTTTACCCAAAATGTCGATTTCTCCACCTCCTGATGCTGCCAGTCTTGCTGTGTTCTCCCGGCCTCCTGCTGGTCATCCTTGGATTCCAGCATTTGCAGTTTGTCTCTAATCTCTTCAGGGGCCTGGATGAGTGAGAGGAGATTGGGCTTTGATGGAACTACCCACAGACTGAAGTCAAAAAAAGAAAAGCAAGAAAGGCAAGTGGATCGAATGCGAGAGAGCAAATTGTGAGCAAAAAGTAAATGTTATCAGTTTAACCACTGCAAAGGAGAGAGTGATGATATTGAATTGCTTCTGATGTCATCCTCTGTGCCCTAACATTTCACAGTGCCAGCTCCACATTCTTCCATTGGCTTTGTCATTGAGAGGAACAGTTCCCTTCCCACAGCAATTTTTAAAATGTCCTGTCCCAGGGAATCACTGAGGCAAAGAATATTTCACCTTTACTGGGAAAATTGGAGAAATGTTGGATGTCAAGGAGCTGTTTCTCAGCCTTCAGGGTCTGACAGAAGGATGTGTGTAGTGTGTGGATTCTGGAGACAGATCACTGAGATATTCCTCACTCCCATCAACACCTGACTTTATTCTGACATCAGTTTCTATTCATCATGATAAAGTACCCTCACCAGTTTCAGACGGGATGTTTCATACTCAGCCCCCATTTCCTCACATTGGAATCAAAAACCAAACTCAGGATTGTCCTGTGAACAAAGATTTCAGCCTCATGGGTTCCCACAGATAATAGAGCCATGGAGTGAGATTGCCGGAGCTACATGTGGACTGAGGAACACAACAGTCAGGACAATGAGCTGCTCTGGAATCCACCCTGAGCCCTGGATGATCCTCACTGAGATGGCCCAGGGGCTACAGAATATGACAGCAGAAAGTGGAACCAGTTTATCATTGACTGCCCTCCCCAGCCGTGACTCCCAGACTCCCCAGATTTAACATTCTCAATCTGACTCCAGGGACACACGGGGCAATTCTATCTCATGTGAAGAGTAAAGAAAACCCAAGTCTAATTTATGGAATATTTATATCCCAAACCCTGTGGAATTGTTATTCTGAGTAACAAGATCCTGCTGGTCATATTCATAAATACAGGGTTCCCAGTGGTTCTGGCTCTCAAACAGTTGAGTTGAATTTCTACGCCTGGGATCTTGCTGTGCCTAAGGAATGGGTGAGCAAATTTCCATCAGATTATTGTGTTCCCCATTGTCCCCTCCTACCTTCCTTCTTTCCTCCATTTATTGGGAAAGATTTCCTTGAAGCACTGCATTCCTGCTTAAAGTAACCCTTCTGGACACAATGGTAGCATTGCTCTCCTGCTCCTGGGACCTCATTGCCCCTCAATTCTCCCCCTCATTCTCCAGCCTTGAGGGTGGAGGTTAACACTTCACACACCCTTTCCCTGAGGCTTCAGCTCTGGCCATTCCCAAAGCACACAGAGACAGAGACCGAATATTATTCATTTTAATTTCCTTTTCCAGATTGACATTGACAGAAAACAGTCAGCAATTAACAGCCCAGACAGAGGAAGCTGCACAAATTCACAGCCACAATGGAGCTTGAGGAAAACACTTGTGGAGATTTTCTCAAAAGAAAAAGAGAATCCTGTCCCTTTAAACAGTGACAAAACCTTAAATTGGAACTGGCAGCTGAGCAGGAAGGAGATCTGGTTTACTGAAACAGAGACTTCTGAGGTTCACAATGTTTAGTACAGCTGACAGTTTTCAGCATCTTCGAGAGGTTTTACTTGACATCACAAGTCATCACTGCGCCAATCAAACACTCCCAGAACAGGGACAGCATGTGGTTTGATACAGAGTAAAGTCTCTTTTTAATTATCCCAATGACCTGTCTTAACCCTTGGACATCAGATGTGTCTCTGAGCCAGTCCTGAGAAGGAAGAGAGTTGAAATTCAGTGCTGACAATAATCTTTGCCCTGCCAGCTCAGCCCTGTTCTATTTAAAGTTGTGTCTCCTCTGTGGACTGTCTCCAACACTCTACACACATTCTGATCTCCTGATGCTCTTGCTGAGGGGAGAGGAGAGGGTCACGTGGGTGAGGGCACAGGAGAAGCGAGTGTTGGACTCCCAGTCAGACCCAGAGAGGGTCAGCAGGCTGCTGACACTGTAGGTGTTGTCCGAAGCTCGCAGGTAGTTGCTGGTCTGAACCCCGTCCGAAATGACTGCACCGTCCTTCTTCCACTGCACCTCCAGCTCATCGGGATAGAAGTGATTGGCAAGGCACATCAGGGTGGCAGTGCCCTTGGCATTGACCTGCTCCGGGGAGGGGGGCAGCAGGGTCAGCTTGGGCTGAGAGTTTTGACCATCTGAAAAGCAAGAGAAACAATTTTGATCCCTGCCATTTGAAGGGATGTTAACTCTCTGATCATGAACTGGTAAAACAATCAATTTGAACATTTGTGGCCAACACCAAACAAACCCCATAAAAGGACAGGGATTTTAAAAATTGCATCTTGGGATGTGGGCGTCACTGGCAGGGCCACTATTTATTGCTCATCCCTAATTGCCCCTGAGAAGGTGATGGTGAAAGAGAAGGGACAGTTTTGGACCATTGTTTAGGAAATGAATGTGAACAGCTGGAAGGGCTCTCAATGGGGGAGCATTTCAGTGACAGTGATCAGAACTCAGTGAGATTGAGAGGAGGGATGGAAATGGAGAACCATGGAGCAAGGATAAAAATTTTCTTTTGGGAATGAACCATTTTACTGAACTGGGCAGTGACTTGGTAAAACTTGGCTGAAAGACAAAATGCAGGGGTGAAATTAACCAGGACCTGAGGAAAGCAAAGAGCTGACAGGATGAGATGTGTCCAAAGGAAGTGAAGGAAATCCCAGTGATGTTTATAATCACAGAAAGAACAAGAAGAGAATGAAGGAATGTGTGAGGCCCATTCGATAGCAGGAAGGGAACTTGTGTGCGGTGGTGCAAGATGGAGCAATGGTTCTTCATGAAATCTTTCGGTCGGTTTTCACAAAAGAGAGGGACAAAGCAGAAACTGTAGTTCAGGAGGAAGACTGTGCAATATTGGAATGGCATCTTTCACATCTGAAAGATTCCCAGTTCATCCAAGGAAAAGAAAGATTCATGCTGTCCCCAAGTCATTTGCAGACAGTGTGGGACTTGATTGAAATGAGGTCACTGAAGGAATGCAGGAAATGTGGAAGAGAGATTGTACACAGCAAGATCCCGCAAGCAACAATGAACCAAGGAACATTTTGAGTGACGTTTGTTCAGGGATAAATATCAGCCTGAATATGATTCAAAGAGAAAATAACTGGAACAGTTGGATGGAAAATGAGAAAATGAAAGTTAAAGGAGAAGGGAGGATTACTGGGTAGTGATGGGATTTGATGTTACCAGGAAATAAAAGGAAAGGACAGAATATTATGAATGTCATATTGTACTGAGGGAACTTAAAAGTGCAGGGAAGCTCAATTACAGACCAAACTTAAAGGCTTTGTATCTTAATGCTTGACCCATTTGGAAAAAGGTAAACAAAGCTGTACCACACAAACCAAGGTAAATCAAGTTTCTGAGGAATTTAAACAAAACAAAGAAGGTAGGGGCTCAGAATAAATTACTAAAGTATCCAGACCAATTGATAGGATCAAGAGTATGGAAAGGATCAGGAATCGAACTTGAGGCACCACAGGGTGGAATGGTAGATCAATGGTTAGCACTGCTGTCTCACAGCTCCGGAGACACAGACTCAATTCCAACGACTGTCTGTGTGGGATTTACACATTCTCCCCGTGTCCACTTGGGTTTCCTCCCATTGTCACAAAGATGTGTAGGTTAGGAGGATTATCCATGGGAATTGTAGGGTGGGTGGGATACTATTTGGACAGTCAGTCTGGGCTGAATGGCCTGCTTCCACACTGTAGGGATTCTGTGATTTCTAAAGGAGATAACTATGAGAAGGAGGCAGTCAGTGCATGACTGAGGGTGTTGTACTTCAATTCATCGAGTATATGAAACAAGGTAAATGAGCCTGTAGCGCAGGGACGTGGCTGCAAGGGGATCAGGGCTGGGAACTAAATATCCAAGGATGCACAGCCTATTGAAAGGAAATGCAAGGGGATAGAGGGTCAAGTGTGAAGGAGGAACTAAAGGTAATCCTTGTTAGTCAGGAAATGGTCTTGGGGAGACTGATGGTATCAAAACTTAATATGGCCCCAGGGCCTGATACTCTGCATCCCAGAGTCCTTAAGAAAGTGGGTGGAAAAATAGTGGACACATTGGTGATCATTTTCCAACATTCTGTCGACTCTGACAGAGTTCCAATGGACTGGACAGTATCCAATGTAACCCCCCTTTTTAATAAAAGGAAGGAGAGTGAAAATGAGGAATTATACAGGAGGAAAACGCTGGAGTCAGTTATTAAAGATACAATAACTAAGCATTTGGAAAGCAGTGACAGGATCGGTCCAAGTCAGCATGGATTTATGTGGTGAAAGGGTTAAAATTGTGTCCCAATACATGTGTGAATCTAACCGAAAATGGAAGGTGTCGCTTAGTCCCGTGTGAATCTTATTATACACCTTCCCGTGTGAATCTTCTGATCTGTATGTAACCAGAATGGAATGTGTTTTTTAGCCTTGCTCTGCTGTTCACATGAATGTTTATATCTGGAAAAGAGTATATCAGCTGGAAAAGTCTCCAGTTCGGTAGAGTCTGCTCCGGGGTTGCGTTTAACCGCCGAGCGTGGGTTGTTGGCAACCGCTCTACGAGAACTGACGGCTCCCAGTTCCGGTAACACGTAGAGTGAGTATAAACCAGACCCGTTGTAAGTACGAGACCTGGTTGTGGCGACGCTGCGGGGAATAAAACACTTATATTCTAGCAGACTCGCCTCTTGGCTGTTTGTTCTGTGTCAGACTACTTTCCTGCGAGCCTGGTCCTTGACCTTGAGAATTTTTTAAAACATTTTGGCGTAGCCGGCAGGATCAATCGCAATTGAGGAAAGATTTTGATACAGAACAATGTTTTGGAAAAAGGCTAAGAAACCAGAGGAACAAACTGTGGAGGTCCCGACCATCCCGGGATGGCATGGACCGTGGCATGGCGTGGCAGTTTGTTTGAGAAATGGTGGGGGGCGACCGGAGAACTGGGAGGCCGAGGGCGTAGGAACCCCAGGGTCGCTGCTGTCCACCCTTGAGAGGATCCCAGTCCTGCCGAAGAACCCCTTGCCTGGGGTACAGCGGAGGATGTGGGCCTGTGCGGCGGCTTGTAGACAACAGTCAGACAAGCGCCAAAAAGCTGAAGCAGAATTAGCCCTCCTGAAACATGAGCAGGGACTCAGTTCGGGAGATGCCTCTATGTTGAGGCAGGAAATTATGAAGTTAAAAGCTGAATTGACAGCATTAACTGAACTAGCAGGACGAACTATTATGTATCTGTCTGCTAAGAAACGGAAAGAGAAAAGGAAGGTCCCTCGAACCCCGGACCCAGTACAAGTACGGGCGTTTGTAGCCCAGTTAAATAACGGGGATCGGTGGGATATCGATCATTGGGATGGGAACATTTGGGGAGATTCAGATGATCAGTACGAAGAGGACCCACCCGTACTCCAAGCTAAACCAGTGGTTAGGAGAAAGCAGGTTCAGAGACGTCTCCCAGTGCAACGGGAGGTAATGTTAGATGAGGAAGGAAACCCTATACGGAATGAACAAGGGGAGGCAATTATGCATGAATTACCGCGGGCTCAGCCTCCTGCAGAATTCTCTGAATTAACGGAAGACTTCACTACTGATGAGGTGCTGTTTATCACCCAGAAAACCCGACGTAATCCTGGGGAGCCGTTAGAGCTATGGCTAATTCGGCTCCTCGAGGAAGGGGGGCAACAAGTGCAGGTAGACTATCAGGATGCTCCCAAGTTTGGTGGATTAGCAAAGGATGCTGCCATAGACCTGGGGTACCGCAGACAAGCCAAGGATATGGTAATAGATCGCAGTATGGGGACCTTATTTGGGATGTATGCCAGGGCAGTGGCCGAACAGTATCCCTTCCCGTCCGATTGGCCCCCCTTGGAAGGAACTTGGACAACAATTAAGGAAGGGGTTCAGAGGCTAACCCGTTTGTGTGTGCGGGATGCCCTGTTGCTGGGAGTGCTGGACGAGGTAGATAACACAAATGTTAGTAGACAGACTAGAGACCACCTAGTGAAGACTGCCCCCCCCCATTATAAACCACTGTTATTAACCATAATGTTGAGTGGACGGGGAGAAACCCTAGGAGATGCCCGTAGTATGATGAGGGAGATGGGTGGTTTGGGGGATTGGGGACCCACAACCCGTGCTTCTCAGGGGGGCACGGAGGGGCGTCGCCCTGAGGCTCGGGCAGGGGGAAAAGTAAACCCTAATCAAGGAAGTAACCAAGGCCCCTCACGGCGTGCTTTGTGGCAAGCTTTGATACGGGCGCAGGTCCCAGCATCGGAGATTGATGGCCTACCTACACCGGAATTAAAAGACTTATGCAGACGAAAGGGACTGAAGGTGTCCCGGGTAGAGACGGAGTCCCGACCCACTATGGAAGACCTAGTGGAATTACTAACACAAAAATGTCAGACACGGGGTCCGGTTGTTAATGAGCCTCGAAGGGGTAGAACTTCCACTTCCCAGCGGTGGGAATCCTCGGAGGACGAGGAGGAGGAGGAGGTACGGCCTCCCCTCCGAGAGTGTTATAAAGTGGATAGGCGTGGCCGGAAACCTAGTAAGAAAGGCAAGAACCAAGAAGGGCGAGGCAAACGTCTTTACCCAGTGCTGTCTGGGGAAGATGAATGGGAGGAACAATAGGAATCGGGCCAAGCCCCAAGGGTTTGCCCACGAACGAGCCAATGGTCAGCAGACGACATTCGCAAATCCGTCCAAACCGTTATGGCTCTAGTGGACACAGGGGCGGAGGCCACCTTAATCTATGGGACGCCCCATAAGTTTAAAGGAACCCCAGTCACGCTGGTTGGGCTGGGAGGTAATCTGATTGAAGGAAAAACAGTACAATTGCCCCTAAAGATAGGTACAATGCCCATTAAAACTTATTCAATTATCATTACACCAGTTAGAGAATGGATCCTGGGAATGGACATTCTGGCCGGTTTAACACTTCTCCTCCAACAAGGGAAGTTTGAATTTGGAATCACGAAAATGGCTTTGCGCTGTAGGACGGTGTTAGTGGGAAAGGTTAAAATGGACCCCTTCCCCATCCCGATCGCCGATCGCGTAATAAGTCTTAGACAGTATAGGATTCCCGGCGGACATAAAGAAATATCCGCCACAATTAAGGATTATTTGGAAGCGGGAGTGCTTAGGACATGCACCACGGCGTGGAATAACCCCTTATGGCCCGTACATAAAGCCGATGGGTCATGGCGGATGACGGCAGATTATCGGCAACTAAACCGTCACACTACGGCCTTGACGGCAGCGGTCCCGGATGCCGTCACTATTATAGGACGAATCCAACATCATCCAGGGGTGTGGTACGGAGTAATTGATTTGGCTAATGCCTTCTTCACAATTCCTATTCCCGAAGATAGGCAGGAACAGTTCGCATTCACTTGGGAGGGTAGACAATTCACGTTCACGCGATTGCCCCAAGGATATCTGCATAGCCCTACTATCTGCCACCGGATAGTTGCAGAACACTTGGCTGCCTTTAAAGTGCCTGACGAAGTGATGATCTCGCACTATATTGACGATATGATGATACAGGGGACAAGTCAGAAGCAGGTTCAGGAATTGCTGGACCAACTGGTTCAACATATGCGAGGATATGGGTGGGAGATCAACCCAGCCAAAATCCAGGGTCCCTCACAAACGGTAAAATTCTTAGGAATCGTGTGGAACAAGGGGGAAAGGGAAATCACTGCGAAAGCTAAAAATAAGATTCAGGTCTTTGCCGTCCCTCACACCCAGAAGGACGTGCAGCAATTTATTGGGTTATTCGGATTCTGGAGACAGCATATTCCCCATTTAGGACAAATTTTAAAACCTTTGTATCGAGTTACGAGGAAAAAGGCAGCGTTCGAATGGACGGAGGTCCATCAAACTGCATTTGAAATGGCCAAGCAAGCGATACAGCAAGCTGTATCCTTGGGAAAGATACAGTCAGGACCTGTAGAACTGCAAGTCTCAGCACAGGGGGATTATGCCAATTGGAGCTTATGGCAAAAACAGGGAAGAACCCGTAAGCCATTGGGATTTTGGTCCCGAAAATTACCCCCGGCAGGGGAACGGTATACCCCCTTTGAGAAACAGTTATTAGCATGCTACTGGGGCTTGGTGGAAACCGAAGCCCTGACCATTGGACATGAAGTGATCATGAGAACAGCTATCCCTATTCTTCCGTGGGTACTTAGTGACCCCACTACCCACCGAATAGGAACTGCCCAAGAGAGCAGCATCATTAAATGGAAATGGTATGTGTCGGAGAGAGTGCGGACTGGACAGAAAGGAGTGTCAGTCCTACATGAGCAAGTGGCGGAGGCCCCTGAGGAAGGGGAAAAACGGTTTGAGGTGATTGAATACAAGGAATCACCCGTTAAGATGGGAAAACGGTATGATGAACTGACCCCGGATGAACAAGCCACGGCTTGGTTCGTAGATGGGTCAGCCCAATGGAAAGCGGGACAGCGTAGATGGAAAGCTGCCGCCTTTAACCCAAAACAAGGCACTACCCTAGAAGAATTAGGGGAGGGAAAAAGTAGTCAGTGGGCAGAATTAAAAGCAGTGCATATGGTAGTCATGTCGGCTGGACTGGACTTACGAGCGTTAATTACACAGACTTTGGTCCAACAAAAACCTACGGTGATTAAGACCGGATTAGGATTGATTTGTCCCCCTGGGACCTATGGGCATATCCTCCCGCGATCGGGATTGTCACTAAAGGGGATTGATGTGATGGCAGGCGTAATTGACGCGGACTACCAAGGGGAGTTGGGGGTGGTCCTGGTCAACATCACTGCTGAACCTTACGTGATACAGAAGGGGGACAGAATAGCGCAATTGGTCATTAAGCCATGTAACCTTACAACGGTGGAAGAGACGGGAGCTCCCGTTAAGGTTACTGAGCGTGGGACGGGGGGATTTGGGTCTACTGACACTCAGGGTGCCAAGGTATGGGTACGCCAGACAACTGGTCCCCCCAAACCGGCAGAGATCATAGCCCAAGGAAAAGACAGTCTGGTCACCATTATGTATCCTGGGGAATCAGTCTGGAGGAGTGTGCCAGCTCAGTCGTTGGTACCCTTATCGAAACAAAATGTAGGTTGGAAAATTAGTAGTGAGGAACGACAGCAAGATGATTTTAAGTGCGCGGCAAATCAATGGTGTACAATTTTAGATCTCACGAGTGATTGTCAAATGTATACTTGTGTACGATGTTATAAGGGGAGAAATGTAACTTTGATAACCCCTAACTGTACATTGATGTTGAATGCAACGGTGAATATGTGTCATTGGAATATAACCGCTCGTGAATGTGAAAGCTCAAACGGGACACGATGGAACATCACGACTGGAGATGAGGACATCTGGATCAGCAATGGAACAGTTATTCAAAACCGGACTCGAATGTTATGGCTGATCTTGGTGCGCCCTAACGTCTCTGACGCGCACCGCACACAGTTGGCTCCCATTATGTCAACTTGTCAGCAGATGGCCCAGGCAGTACTGCACACTGATGTTCACTGGCAGGTGCGGCTGCCGGCTATCCCAGAATGCCAACATAAGAGGAGGCGGCGTGCATGGTATGACACTCTACTGGGAGGTGCAGGAACTGTCATGGGTATCTCAAATGCTATTGACTCTGAGGTAACCCGTACTAAATTATCTAACACGGGACAGGCCACCTCACAAGGACTACATACTATTGGAAGATGGATGCCATCCGTAATGATGACTCAAGGAGAGACAGCTGAAATAATGATACGATCTCTGCAATGGGAACTGGATGTCTGGGGTGCCACTCAGGAACTGTTTGAGAACATTACGGCTCAGTTAAATTGGACTGCCTGTCATATTCAAATGTTGCATGCTCAAATACAGAAAGAACGCTTTTTGCGTGTGGTAACATCCCCCAATGTACAAGCGTGGAGGGGACTATGGAATGTATCTGAGAAATTGTGGATGATAACCCATCCAGAGCGAACATGGTGTAACGCAACTATGTGTAACGGATACTTTGTTACCATGAATGTAACCCACACTGTTACGGTCTGTCGATATTATGTATTACCAGTGATTACATCTTCTGGATATTATTTTCTGAAGACAAGGGGACAGTGGTTTAGCCCAGATACCAATATTACCTATGATCTGTCCGCTTGTGAACAGACTGATCAGGGGAAAACTTGCCTACTGATGGACAGGTATCGGGACCCTTGCTTGACTAAGGGAACGGCCCTGTGCGAATGGACTGTTGAGACTCCAAGGGACATGATGTGGCAGATTGGGCCACACACGCTCTGTGTGGCTACCAATAATCCACATCCTATGCTTCCCTCAGCACCGTTCTCGGGATGCCTCTCAAATGTCTATCAGTGGCACTGGCAGAATCACACCTATTTGTTGACCACTTATAGCAGTGCTCGCCACTTTACCAAGGTGCAGTGGAAAGTGCTGATGAATCCCTGGAACATTTCCCTGGATCGGTTTAAGCGAGCATTGGACCGATCCGAGGAGCTTAAGCAGATATTACGAAAGCATCAAACCAATGTCACCAAGGTTACGGTGTCTACCTTTATACATGCTGCCCGTGTAGTGGACGTGGAGTCAGCTCATCATTGGTGGGACATATTGAGTGGTATGTCCTCCACTGCGGCGACATTCCTGTTCCCACCCTTGTCGATCCTGGTAGCGGTCCTGGTGATTTTAACATGCTGTAATGTCCTGACTTGCTTGTATATTTGGCGTGTACGTAGGCGCTTGTTAGAAAGAATACATATGGGCATAATGTAACACATGTATTGGGCCAAGCAGTGGAATGTGGTGTAAAATTATGTCCCAATACATGTGTGAATCATAATGCAACACATGTATTGGGCCAAGCAGTGGAATGTGGTGAAAGGGTTAAAATTGTGTCCCAATACATGTGTGAATCTAACCGAAAATGGAAGGTGTCGCTTAGTCCCGTGTGAATCTTATTATACACCTTCCCGTGTGAATCTTCTTATCTGTATGTAACCAGAATGGAATGTGTTTTTTAGCCTTGCTCTGCTGTTCACATGAATGTTTATATCTGGAAAAGAGTATATCAGCTGGAAAAGTCTCCAGTTCGGTAGAGTCTGCTCCGGGGTTGCGTTTAACCGCCGAGCGTGGGTTGTTGGCAACCGCTCTACGAGAACTGACGGCTCCCAGTTCCGGTAACACGTAGAGTGAGTATAAACCAGACCCGTTGTAAGTACGAGACCTGGTTGTGGCGACGCTGCGGGGAATAAAACACTTATATTCTAGCAGACTCGCCTCTTGGCTGTTTGTTCTGTGTCAGACTACTTTCCTGCGAGCCTGGTCCTTGACCTTGAGAATTTTTTAAAACAATTTACGAAAGGGAAATCAGGCCTGACACATCTTCTGGAAGGTTTTGAGGATGTGATCAGTTGAGAGTGGACACGGTTGAATCAGTGGACAACAAAAACAAAAATTAATGAAAGTTTTCAGCCGATCTGGCAATATCTGTGGAGAGCAATCAAAGTTAGCGTTTCGGATTGACTGACCCTCCCTCAGAACTCAGTGGGTGTTGTGTATCTGGACTTTCAAAAGGCTTTTGACAAAGTCCTATACGATAGGTTAGTGAGCAAAAGTAAACCTTATGGTATTGGAGGTAATGTATTGACATGGAGAGAGAACTCGTTGCCAAATAGAAAGCAGAGAGTTGGAATAAATGGGTCCTTCTCAGAGTGGCAGGGAGTGATGAGTGGGGTACCTCAGGGTTCAGTGCTGGGACCCCAGCTGTTCACAATATACATAAATGATATGGACAAAGGAATTGAATGCAATCCCTCCAAATTTGCAGATGACACGAAGCTGGGTGACAGTGTGTACTGTGAGGAGGATGCTAAGAGGCTGCAGGGTTACTTGGACAGGCTGGCTAAGTGAACAAATGCTTGGCAAATGCAATATAATGTGGGTAAATGTGAGATTATCCACTTTGCTGGTAAACGGGAAGTCAGATTATTAGTGAATGGTGAAAGTTTAGGAAAAGGTGAGGTGCAATGAGAGCTGGGTGTCATGGTGGAACAGTCACTGAAAGGGGGCATGCAGGTGCAGCAGGCAGTGAGGAAAGCTAATGGCATGGTGGCCTTCACAGTGAGAGGATTTGTGTATTGGAGTAAGGATGTCTTGCAGAATTATACAGGGCCTTGGTGAGGCCTCACCTTGAGTATTGTGTGCAGTTTTGGTCTCCTAGTCTGAGGAAGGACATTCTTGCTATTGAGGGAGTCGAGCGAAGGTTCACCAGACTGATTCCTGGGACAGCAGGACTGACGTATGAGGAAAGACTGGATCGAATGGGTTTGTATTCTCTGGGATTTAGAAGAATGAGGGGAATCTCTTGGAAACATGTAAAATCCGGATGGGATTTGACAGTGTCAATGCTGGAAGAATGTTCTCGATATTAAAAAGTCCAGAATTAGGGGTCACAGTCTAAGATTAAGTTATTCAGATGTTGTGAACCAGTGGAATTCTCTACCACAGAAAACCGGTGGGGCCAGTTTGTTTGTTATATACAAGGGGGACTGGGCCCTTGAGGCTGAAGGGATTTATGGGTATAGGGGGGAGAGTGGTAATGGGATACTGAGATTCCTTATTAAGCCATGATCATATTGAATTGTGGTGCAGGCTCAAAGGGCTGAATGGCCTATTCCTGCAGCAATTTTCTATGTTTCTACGTTTGTAATGATCGGTAGATGGGGGTGCGGGGGAGTGGGTTTACTCTGTCATTGAGAAATGAAATTAAATTGACAGCAAGAAGAAATATAGAGTTGGACTGCATAGAGTCTGTGTGAGTCAACTTAAGAAAGCACAAAGAAACAAAGACCCTGATGGGAGTTATGTACAAGCCTCCTCGCAGTAATCGGGATGTGGGTCAGAAAATAAATCAGGAGACAGAAAAGGCAAGTGAGAAAGGCATTATTACAATAGTCATGGGGACTGCAATATGCAGGTGGACTGGGAAAGTCAGGTTGGCAATGGATCTCAAGGTAAGGAATTCATGGAATGTCTGCGAGAGGCTTTATTTGGAACAGCTTGTGGTAGAGCCACGAGGAAACAGGTAATTCTGGATTCAGTGATGTGTAATGAGGCAGCCCTGATTGGGGAGCTGAAGGTGAGTGAACCCTGAGGGGGCAGTGACCATAATGTGATCGAATTCACCCTGCAGTTCGAGAGGGAGAAGCTGGAATTCCATGTTTTAAGAGGAGTTAATGGGCATGATCTGTTTGAATTTCCAGCAGGCCTTTGACAGGTTGCTACACAGGAGGCTGCTAAATAACATAAGAGCCCATGGGGTTTGGGGCCCGGTACTGGCATGGATAGAGAGTGGAAATAAATAGGTCTTTTGCAGGATGGCAGCTGGTGCCTCATGCAGTTCAGCAGGGGGCAGTGTTGGGACCTCAGCTATTCATGTAACAATTAATTATATATTAACGATCTGGGAAAAGGAACTGAGGGCATTGTTACTAAATTTGCTGATGACACAAAGATGAGGGGAGGGACAGGGAGAGTTGAGGAAGCAGGGAGGCTGCAGAAGGACTTGGAAAGGCTCAGAGAGTGGGCAAAGAAGTGGCTGATAGAATACAGTGTGGGAAAGTATGAGGTTATGCCCTTAGGTAGGAAGAATAGAGACTCAAACTGTTTTCTAAATGGGGAAATTTGGAATTCTGAAACACAAAGGGGCTTAGAAGTCCTCTTTCAGATTTCACTTAAGGTTAATATGTAGGTTCAGTTGGCAATTAGGAAGACAAATGCAATGTTAGCTATCATTTCAACAGCAGGTGTGTACTGCTGAAGCTGTATGAGACTCTGGTCAGACTGCATTTGGAATATTGTGAACAGTTTTGGGACCTGTATCTAAGGAGGGATGTGCTTGCATTGGGGGGGATCCAGAGGAGGTTTATGAGAATGACCCTGGGGGTGACAGCCTGGTCTGTCGAGGAGAGATTGAGGACTGTGGATGTGTACTTGATAGAGTTCTTAAGGACCTGGGCAGGGGGGGCGCGCGTGGGATCTCATTAACACTTACAGAATACTGAGAGGCCCGGATAGAGTGGGCAGGGAGAAGATGTTTCCACTCGTAAGAGAAACTCGGACCAGTGGTTACAGCTGCAGAGTTAAGGGATAACCCATTAGGACTGAGATGAGGAGGAATTTCTTCTGCCAGAGGGTGGTTAACCTGTGGACCTCATTGCTGTGGAGGTGAAGTCATTGAGTGTATTTCAGACGGACATTGATAGGTTCCTGATTGGAAAGGCCATCAAACATAATGAAAAAATGGTTGTGAGAAACACATCAGCCATAACCAAATGGCACAGCAGACTTGATGGGGCGAATGGCCTAATTCTGTTTTGATATCATAAAGTCTTATGGTCTTTTGAAGAGACTCTGCCAAACCCCAGATCACTGAAAGGCCTGGATTGTGAGCCCTGCTGAAGCTGTTTGTCATCAGAATTTTGCCAAGAGATAACCAAAGAGTGGAGAGAGTGTGGATCCTATTCCATTTGGGAACTTCAGAATGCTTCCCAGCTCCTGGAATACCATGAGAGCAGGAATTGTGGTCAGTGACAGCGGTTGGAGCTCTGGGTTTCAGAGCTTGAGCAGCAGCTGGTGTCAGTGCGGAGCGTCCGTGAGGCTGAGAGCTCCATGGAGAACACGTTTCTAGATGTGGTCACTCTGCAGCTTCAGAATATGCAGGGAGAGAGGGAATGGGGGAGCAGCAGACAGTCCAAAAGGATCAGGCAGCTAGTACAGGAATCCCCTGAGAGTGTCCCACTATCCAACCAGGATTTAGTTCAGAATCCTGATGAGGATGATGGTTCATCTGGGGAGTGCAGCCAGAGCCAAGCCCCTGGCAGCACGGAAGGGCTCGGCTGTCCAGGGGGGCACAAGGAAGACTGGAAGAGCGATAGTGAGAAGAGATTCGAGAGTGAGGACAATCGATAGGTGTTTCTGCATCTGCAGATGGGAATCCAGGATGGTGTGTTGTCTCCCTGGTGCCAGGGTCAAGGATGTCACTCTGCAGCCGCAGAGCACCCTGAGGGGAGAGGGGGAACAGTCAGCAGTCGTGGTCCACATCAGTCCCAGTGACAGAGGGAGGAAAGGGATGTGGTCCTGCAGTCAGAATGTTGACAGGGAATTTGTAATAGAAATCTCTGGATTACTCCAAGTGTCCCACACAAGTGAGAATAGGAATAGGAGGATAAGACAGGTGTATGTGAGGCTGGAAAAGTGGTCCAGGAGGGAGGGCTTTAGATTCTTGGGACTTTGGGAATGACTCGCGGAGAGATGTGACCTCTATAGACCAAATGGGTTGCTTCTGAACAGAGCAGGAACTGAGCTCCTTGCTGGTGTTGTTGGAGAGGGTTTAAACTGACATGCAAGGGCTGTGGGAATCAGGGGCGAATATCCAAGGAACTCAGAATCCTGGAAGAGTTAGATCACCAGAGTAACAAATCGTAACTTATTAGGCAGGGTCAAAGTGAGGAAGAGAGTCATCATTTCTAAATCCAGCTGACTGCGCATGTATGGGACTGCACGGAGTGTGGGGAATAAGATTGAGGAGTTACAGACACAGATTGCCAAGTGAAAATCTGAAGTTGTTGCTCTCACAAATGAGGCTCAAATAAGGACAGGACTGGGTGTTAAATATTCCTGGATACAAGGTGTTCAGTAAAGATAGGAAAGGGCGGAAAGGGTGAGAGGTGTGGGATTGGTTAAGGAGATCGGTGCAGAGCTGAAGAGGATGTCCCAGAGGGCTCAAGGACAGCATTGATTTGGTTCGAGATACAGAACAAAAATGGTGCAATCAGCTTGTTCAGTGCAGTCTATAGGTCACCGACTAGTGTGAAGGATGTAGAGGGACAAATCTGCAAGGAATTCACAGCTAACATTAGGGGGACTTTAATTATCAGAATATCGACTGGGATAGTAGCAGTGTGAAGGGCAAACAGGGGCCAGAGTTGTGAGAGTGTGCTCAGGTGAATTTTCTCCAGCCGTGTGTTCCCATTCCAATGAGAAACAAAGCTCTGCCAGACCTGGATCTTGGGAGTGAGGAGGCCCAAGTAGATCAAGTGTCAGTGAAAGGACATTTAGGGAAGAGTGATCATTGTATCACAAGGTTTAGGGTGACCGTGGAAAAGGACAAAGGACAATCCAGAGTAAAGTCATGATCATGGATCGTATCCCATAGAGCACCACCAAAAGTTTCATAGTTAGAAATTTTCACTTTCTTTTTAACCAGAATATGGATGAATCACAAAACAAATATTTTGCTCAATATTTACCATTGGTAAAGGTCGTGAATTAAAGGAAATTCAGGAAATAAATGTTGAGAAGAGTCCTCATTAGAGAAGAAAAGGTGCAGTGACCTGTTCTTTAAACTCATAAAGGTAGACAAATCCCCAGGACCTGATCAGGTCCATCCCAGTACTTTGTGGGAAGCTTGGGAAGAGACAGGGACACCTCTTGGTCAGACGTTTGTATCATCAACAGCCACGGG
The DNA here is from genome assembly GCF_037043375.1 of Chiloscyllium plagiosum. Classification (NCBI taxonomy): domain Eukaryota; kingdom Metazoa; phylum Chordata; class Chondrichthyes; order Orectolobiformes; family Hemiscylliidae; genus Chiloscyllium; species Chiloscyllium plagiosum. The sequence goes on from NW_028270147.1 coordinate 116,195,787, forward strand.
TGATGTGTTGGAAGACTGGAGCATGGATAATGTTGTGCTGTTAGTTAAGAAAGTCTGCAAGGAATACCCAGGGAATTATAGAGCGGTGAGTCTGATACCAGTGGGGCATAAGTTGTTGGAGGGGATTTTGAAAGACAGGATTTACATGCATTTGGAGAGACAAGGATTGATTAAGGACAGTGCACAAGGCTTTGTAAGTGGGAAATCGAGTCTCACAAATTTGATTGAGTTTTTTGAAGACATGACCAAGAAGATAGCTGAGGCCAGGGTGGTAGACATTGTCTACATGGACTTTAGCAAGGTCTTTGACATGTTCCCGCATGGACAACTGGTTCATACGGTCAGATCAAATGGGATCCAGGGAGAGCAAACCAATTGATACAAAATTGGCTTAATGGTTGGAGACAGTGTGGTGGAAGAAGGTTATTGTTCAGGCTGGAAGCCTGTGACCAGCGGTGTGGTAAAAGGATTGGTTCGGGGTTCATCATTGTTCGTCATTTATAGAAAATATTTGAATGAAAATATCGGAAGTATGGTTTGTGAGTTTGCAGATGACACCAAAATTGGTGGCGAAGTGGGCAGTGACGAAGGTTATTTGAAAGTACATGTACATTCCGTATTGAGATAATAGCGAGGTGTTGCATTTTGTACAAAAACTAGTCCAGGGCTTACACAGTTAATTGTAGGGCCATAGGGAGAGTTGTCAAAGAGGGAGACCAAGGGGTGGAGGCATATAGTGCCTTGAAACTGGAGTGATATGAAGACCGGGTGATAAAGAAAGCATTTGTTACACTTGCCTTCATTGGTCAGAGCATTGAGTAATGGAGTTGGGACATTATGTCACAGCACTCCAAGATATTGGTCAGGCCAGATTTCTGGTCACCCTGCTATTGGCAACATGCCATTAACTGGAAAGAGTGTAAAACAGATGACAAGGATGTCATTGAGACTGGATGGTTTAAGTTATAAAGAGTGGCTGGTTAGGCCTGAGCTATTTTCCTTGGAAGGTCAGAGGCTGCGGGGTGACATTTTAGAAGTTTGTAAAATCATCATGGGCATAAATACGGTCAAGGTCTTTTCCTCAAGGAGGGGAGTCCAAAACTAGAGGACAGAAGTTTAAAGCAAGAGGGGAAAGATTCAAAAGGGACCTGAGGTGCACCTCCTTCACATAGAGGGTGGTGCGTGTATTGAATGAGCTGCCAGAGGACGTCATAGAGGTGAGTCTGATGACAACATTTAACAGATACATGGAGAGGAAAGATTTAGGGGGAAATGATCCAAATGCAGGCAAAAGGGACCAAGGGGAATAGATAAGGTGAATAGTTCATGAAGGCTGTGCTTATTTGGCAGATGAGGTAAAAAAATTCCTATGGAAAATTCAGGGATGAGGAAAGTCAGTTAAGAAAATATATTGGAGAAATTTGGATAGTCTTCCTTGGAGAAGAGAAGGCTGAGAGGACATTTGTTTGAGGAATTCAACATCAGGAGGGGTCTGGACAGAGTAAACAGGGAGAAAATGTTCCTACTCATGAAAAGATTGACAGCAAGAGGCCAAAGATTGAAAGTAATTAGTAAAGGAATCGAAAGTGAGATGAGGAAAAACATTTTCAGCCAGTGAGTGGTTAAGGTGTGGAATGCACTGTCTGAGAGTGTGGTGGAGGCAGCTTCAATTGAAACATTCCGAAGGGAATGAGACTGTTACTTGAAAAGGAACAATGTGCAGGGTGACAGGGAGAAGGCAGGAGAATGACACTCAGTGAATTGCTCATTCAGAGAGCCAGTACAGACAGGATGGGTGGAATGGTCTCCTTGTGCACTGTAACAATTCTGAGATTGTGTGATTGAGCAGAGTTAAAGCTGGGGGAGGTGGGAGCTCGGTGTCTCACTGTGCTGCTGCTGCTGCTGCTGCTGCTGAGGTCAGTGAGATCAGAGACTGGGACAGGGAGCCAGAGCTCACATCAAACTCTGCCCGTGTCCGTCACACTGAGACTGGCAGGAGGCTACTCACTGATTTCACTGCATGCTGCAGGAATAGGACCACAGGCTGCAAATGGACAGAGCTCCTCCACACGGTGAGTAAAACTGACTGACTTATATCTTGCTGCTTAAAGGGAGCAATGGGACTAAAGAAATACAGCTGGACACCCTGTTAGACACAGTGCTCCTCAATCAACCATTTCATTCACTGCAGCTCCCCACTAACACCTTCAACAATTCAGTATTTGTGTTTTAGTCAATATTTCAGTATTGAACGGAGGATTGAGGTTTACTTACTCAGTCTGAGCTTGGTTCCTTTACCGAACGTAAGCCACAGTGAGAGCTCCCAGTGCAGAGGCTGTACAAAAACCTCTGCTCTCGGCTTCCCTCCATCACTCTCACCCTCTCCCTGTCCCTCTCTGTCTATCGCTCACTCTCACCCTCTCCTTGTCTCTTTCTGTCTTTCACTGACTCTCACCTTCTCTCTGCCTCTCTCTCTCACTCATGTCTTTCTCTCTCTCTGTGTTTCTCATTCTGTTTCTCTCTCTCTCTCTCTCTATCCGCTCCCCACCCCAACCCTCACCCCTCCCTCTCTTGCTCTCTCTTATGTGGCCATGGAGTATAAGGGAGAATCTTGAGGCCTTCAGTGAGGTCTTCAGTGAAACTGGAGTGTGTAGTGGACAGTGACAATCCCAGCATGGGGTAATTTGTTCAGTTTTATTTAGATTTAACTGTCAGATATGTCAGTTCAGGTGGCGGGACTGTGTCCATTATTATACATCTAATATAACTGTTGGATGTGTCAGTACAGGAGTTGGGACTGTGTGTTCAGAGATATATATATATATTAGATATAGCAGTGGGATGTGTCAGTACAGAAGGTGGTGGTATGTGTATTGAGGTTTTTGTACAGCCCTGTATCACTGTGTAAGGGCTGGACTCGTACTGACAGTAATAGTCAGCGACATCCTCATTCTGAACGTTGCTGATTGTCAGGGTGAAGTGTGTGCTGGATACTTGTGTCCCGGTGAATCTGCTGGAGACTCCTGTGAATCGTGTTGCTGCATCGTAGATCAGGAGAGAGGGTTTCTGACCTTCTCGCTGCTGGTACCAGGAAACATCAGCACTGGCACTCTGACTGGATTTACAGGTGAGTGTTGCGGTCTGGCCCAGTCCCACTGACAGCACTGGGGGAGACTGAGTCATGATGATGTCCCCACTGATACCTGAGGGGTCAGAGAGAAACACAGTGAAGTCAGAACTGTCACAGAAAGAGCCTGTCAAATGAGAGATTGTTGGAGACACTGAGCATTCCTCTGGTTTCAGCATTTTCCCTTCAATCACAAGTCAGTGGAATTGGAGTGAAATGGAGAGCAGCTAAAGATTCAAGGTGGAAGGAGAGAGATTTGTACCTGCGACATAGAATGCCAGGGGCCAGATCAGCTGGATGTGTGAAATCATGGTGTGTGCTCCTGTCCCTGTGCCTGGTTCCTGATAAACTCTCCCTTCACTGGGCTCTGCTTTATAAAGCTGCAGCCTGTGAGAGTCTGACTGGGTGTTCCTCAGTATGTAAATGGCATCAGGCTGAGAGAGCCACGTCAGCCCCTCACACTTCCTCTTCTCTCTCTCTCTCTCATCCTTCCTTTTCATTCTTCCTCCCTCCCTTTTCCTATTTTCCTCTTTCTACCTTTCACTAGAATATATTCCTGTCATTCATTGACTACCTCCTCTTTTCTATTTCCATTTCCGACTCTGTCCTCCCCAATTATATAATCATGTATATCTTTCCCTTTTTCCATGTATGTTTGACAATCTGTTTATCTCCCTTTCCTTCTGTGTTGGTTGGTCTGTCTGTCTGTCTGTCTCTCTCTCTCGCTTATTATCCATTCCTCTCCTTCACTTATCTTTCTACCTGTTTCCTCACTCGTTCTTTCCTTGTCTCCTCAATCTCTCATTACCTCATTCACTCTTTGTCTGTCTCCCTCCAGTCACTCTCTAATTGAGCTCTCTCGCAGGCATTATTCCAGGATATTGGAACTCTGAGTCCTGGAGCAACAGCTAAATGCCTCGCCCTCTTTCACTCAATCTCACAATGTACACTTGCTCTCTCTCTCTCTCAATATGTGTGTCTTCTGTCCCTCTCTCAATCAGAAGCTCAACGACATGAGCAGCAGTTAACAAGTCTGTACTGGTCATCCATGATCTAACAACACTAATCTCAACTTGGCATTGATTAGCCATGGTCATGTTGAATGGCAGAGCAGTCTCACAGGGCCGATCCCGAACCCTAACCCTAATCCTAACCCTAACCCTAACCCTAACACTGACACTACTCCAACTCCATGTTTCTATCTTTCTATGTCTGCGTGAACTTCAATCTCTACCCTTGGATATTGATCCCTCTACTCATGGAAAAATTGCCTTCCTGTCCACTCTATCTCTGCCCCTCATAATCTTATAGCCCTTTATCAGGTTCCCTCTCAACCTTCACTGCTCCAAGAGAAACAATCCCAGCCTTTCCAATCATTCCTCATAGCTCAGACCCTCCAGGCCAGGCAGCATCCTGGGAAATCTGCTCTGCACCCTCTCGAGTACAGTCATATCCCTCTCATAATGTGGTGACCAGAACCTGTTTGTCTGTCTGTCTGTCTCTCTCACTAGATTCCCTTTACTCCAGTCTCACATCCACTCTGTCTCTTTTTCTGTCTCAGTCACACTGTCTCAGACCCTGTCTTTCTCTCTCTTGTCTTCAACCCCACTATCTCTGCCTCCCTTTACCTCTCTCTCTCCCTGCACTCGCTTACACTGCCTCAGACACTCTCTCTCTGTCACACCCTGTCCTTCTATCTCTATCTCTCTGACTGTCTTTCTCTCTCTCTCACTCCCTGCCTCTCTCTTTCCCAGATGACAACAGATAAATCTCCCTCTGCTCTGCCCTACTAAAGGATATTAACTCTTGACCCAGACACATATCTTCTCCTGGACTAAGGCCCCATTTCTCACATTGACCAGGGTTTGGTGTCTCTCAGGAACATGGACACATTCTTGCCAAATGAAAGACAGTTCTGTGCTGCTGGCCTATTCTCACTGGGGACTGGTTTGGACACAAACCTCATTCCATGAAGGCCCAGCAGAGAGAGGATATCCTCAGGCCATCAGTGTGAGCTGGAGGGGCAGGACAGGCTCTGACCCACTGACCCATCCTGTCCATCCACATCATGTTCCAATCCCTTCCTCTCTCCTTTCCCTTCCATGGTCAGGCGCTGGATCAGGGTGTTTTACTGGGATGAGGCCTAGACCATCCCACAGTTACAACAGAAAGGAACTGAACCCCACACCTACCATGATGTCCATGTCCCACTGTGACTATCCAATAGAGACAAGTAAACATGGAAGTCATTCCCATCGGACATCGAATAGAGACCATTAAACATGGGCCTCTTTGCCAACTGCAGTCTCTCATGGAGACTTGCAAGTATGGGCCTTCTTCCCACTGAATACTCCAGCAGAGACGAGTTAAACATGGACTTTATTACTGTTGGACCTTCCAGTAGAAACCAGGAAAGAAAGGCCAACATTTCATTGAACTCTCCAGTACAGACCAGTAAATATGGACCAGCTTCAAATAAAGACCAGTAAACAACGATCTTTGGAACTTTGGATTGAGCAGCCAGAATAAGTAATTCAGCCCTTCAAGCACGTTTGCCATTTAACATGACCATGGCTGATCTTATCCTCATCTCCACTTTCCAGACTGCTCCCTATTGCCCTCTATCCTGCTTTTCATCAGAAAGATATCTATTTCTTTCTTGAATCTGTTGATTGATTCGGCCTTCACTGCATTCTGGGGGCAGTGACTTCCACAGATTCTCAACCCTCTGAGAGAAATAGTAAGAATGGAACAGAATCCCTACAGTATGGAAACAGGCCATTCAGCCCAACAAGTTGACAACGACCCTTGAAAGAGCATTCCACCCAGACCTGTTCTCCCTACCCTTTCCCTGTGACCCTATATTTGCCATGACGAATGAACCTAACCTACACATTCCTGGACACTATGGGTAATTTAGCATGGCCAGTCCTCCTAGGTTGTACATCTTTAGACTATGGGAGGAAACCGGAGCCCCCAAGTGAAAACCATGCAGACAGGGGGAGAATGTGCAAACTCCATACAGTTGCCTGAGGGTGGGATCAAACTGGGGTCCCTCGCAATGTGAGGCAGCAGTACTCACCACTGTGCCACCTGTAGTTTCACCTCATCCCAGTTTTGAACCTACCTCCTCTCGCTCTATATCTATGGCCTATTGTTCGAGACTGGCCCACAAGTGGGAACATCTGTTCCATCTCTGCCTTATCAATCCCCTTTAGCATTTTATGTACCTCTCTCATTTACCCCCTCATGTGACTGAATTCCAGTGAGTACAAGCCCAAGCTATTCAGCCATTCCTGTACGACAGCCCTTTCATCCTGGGAATCAGTCTGGTGAACATCCTCTGAACTGCATCCAGTGCCACCATATCCTTCATCAAGTAAGGAGACCAAAACTGGACACAATGATTCAGATGTGGTCTCACCAATGCCTCACAGAATTGTAATAATATTTCTTTATTTCTGTAATCCAATCCTTTTATAATAAATACCAAGATTCCAATTGCTGCAAGAAATGCCAACATTCCAATTCCATGGGACTCAGTTTCCACTGAAACTCCAACAGAGATCAGGAAACATGGGCCTCCTTCCATCAGGACTCTCCAACAGACACCAATAAGCCTGGACATTGTTCCCACTGGACCACGAAATAGAGATCAGTAAGCATGGGCCTCCATCCCACTGGAATGTCCAATGGACATCAATAAGCAGGGGCCTCTTTCTCACTGGACTCTCCAGTATCGGAGACTCAATCCCCACATTCTCTCCATCACATTGGTCTCTTATTTCAATCTCCACAACATTGTTTGCCTCTGCACAACATCATCCCCTTGACCACAGAAATCCTTATTCCTGCTCATCCCACCTCGAAACTCCATGATTCCGATGTCCTTTCCCAGCTTACTCCATCTGTGCTCCATAAATTCCAAATTGTCTGAAATGGAGTGGCCCCTTCCCTGCCTCACACGTAGGAGGAGATGGACAGATTTTATATAAGTAATGAGTTGAAACATTCTGGAAAGTGAATGTGTTTAGAATTGATCAAACTGATGATGGCTCCTGCAGTTGAATATCCTGCTGGCAAACTCCAGCCTTTTACACACAGAATGGGGAAGTGTGTATAGTAGGGATATATTGTAGGGCTCCATGGAACTATCCCTCAGCAACAAGTGTCCCTCAGGAGGGGAGAGGGAATGTTCAAGGTCCTGAGCTCCATTTCCCAGCCCAGGCAGTTTGTCTCCCAGTGAATGAATGAGATGCCAATTTGGAGCCCAGGTTATTGAACAGTCTCTGCTGTGGGCCCATGTCTCCAAGAGGCAACTGGAGATTGAGCTGAAAAGGAAAGATTTGCTGGGTTATGGAGAGAGAGGAGCAATGGGATTAATTGGATCACTCACAGACATGATGGGCTGAATGGCCTCCTCCTGTGCTAGGGGGAGCAGATTTAGTACTGAATTGAGAACGAACTTCTTCACCCAGTGAAGAAGTGAATCGATCGAAATTGCCTGCCCAGCAAAGTGGTTGAGATTTCCTCAGTAAATGTTTTTGAAGCTAAGGTGGATATTTTTTGAACAGTAAAGGAATTAAGGTGAGGGGGCGGGTAGGGGGAGCTGAGGCCAGGAAAAGATCAGCCATGATCTTATTGAATGGTGAAGCGGGCTCGATGGGCCAGACGGCCTACTCCTGCCCCTCATTCTTATGTTCTTCCAGATTCCAGGGAGTGCGGATGGTTCACAGTTTTCTCCCGTCTCAGTAACAAATGTCCAGCTGCTCCGAGCTCTTTCTTTCACTTCCTCTATTGATGAAGTTTCAACCTGGTGAGCTGACAGTCTTTGCAGTTATTTTTTACACTGGGGCTTTCTGCTGTGGTCAGAATCTCTAATAGTAAGTGTCCAATCAGTGACAATCACAGCAGCAAAGAGCAGTCAGGACTGAGGAGCCAGGCTCACTGGGAAACACATTGGGAAGATCAAAGCCATCCTCTTCAGATCCCGGTACAAACTCCATCCCTCTCCCTGAGCACTGTCTGCTGCTCAACCAGACTCTTTACAAAAACAGAACAGTTCTGAAAAAGGTTCACTTGACCCAAAATGTTAACTCTGCTTTCTCTCCACAGATGGTGCTAAACCTGCTGAACTTTTCCAGCACTTACTGTTTCTGTTTCTCATTTACAGCAACCACAGCTTTTTCAGCTTTTATTTTGTATCAGACTCCTTGCTATCTTGGCCACATCTTTGAGGCTGATCTGAACCCCAAATCCTCCACATCACAGAGATCACTCACTCTCTTTGCTTTGGGACTCCAAATGCGATCAATTCAATGTTGTCCTGTGCCTCATCACAGCCACTGCCCTCTGTAAACTTCAGCTCATCCCAAACTCTGCTGCCCTTATTCAAACTCTCACCAAATCCCATCCCCATCTCCCACCGTCCTCACTGAGCTACATTGGATCCCAATCCAACAACATCTTGATTTACACATTCTCATCCTTGTTCTCAAACCCTCCCTGTCCTCCACCCTCCCTATCTCTGTAACCACCTCCTAGCTGCCTCATTCAGTATAGTTATCAATCTTAGATATATAGCTCTCTAATCCTTTATGCACATCATTGAGAGATATTGTGAAATGCCGAGGTCCCAGCACAGAACCCTGGGAAACCACTATTTGCATCTTGCTCATTGGAGAGCACACACATTATCCTTCCTCTCTGTCTCCTGCCTCCAAACTAATTCCTGACCCAAGGCAAATGTGTTTTCTCAATCAATATGTTTCCATGTTGATGAATAGTCTCTCAAACAGTGAAACTAGGAGCAGGAGTAGCCCATGGAGCTTGTTCCGCCATTCAATGTGACAATGACTGATCATCCAACACAATCGCCTGTTCCCACTTGCTGTCCATAACCTTTGATCCCTTTCGTCCTGAGAACTATATCATGCCCTTTCTGAAAAATATTCAGTGGTTTAGGCTCAAATGCTTTCAGTGACAGAAACTTCTACAGGCTTCCCATTCACTGGATGAAAACCTTTCTCTCCATCTCAGCCCTAAGTGGCCTTTCCCATATCCTTAAATTGTAATCCTTGGTTCTGGGCTCCCCAGGCATCAGGAACATCCTGCCTTGACCTGTTAGGATTTTCAAGTTTTCAATGTGACTCCCCTCAATCTTCTAACCTCCAGTGAATATAATCCTAACTGATCCAGTTTCTCATCAGATCTAACTGCTGTCATCCCAGGAATCAGTCTGGTAAACCTTCGCTGCCCTCCCTCCACAGCCAGAACACCCTTCCTCAGATAAGGAAACTAAATCGTATACAATACAATCATAAAATCACACAGTACAGAAGAGGCCCTTCGGCCCATAAACTGCGTACCAGCCCAAACTACACTAAACCTACACCGGTCCCACTTTCCAACACGAGGCCCATAGGTTTAAATGTTATGAAATTTTAAGTGTACATCCAAGTACTTTTTAAAGGTTGTGAGATTTGCACCTCACCTGCCATCCTGGGCAGTGCCACCAGACCCCACACCACCCTCTGAGTGAAAACCTTCTCTTCAAATGCCCTCTAAAGCTCCTGTTTTTCGCAGTGAATGTGTGCCAACTCTAAGTAAGGGGAACAGCTGCTTTCTATTAACACTGTCAACTCTCCTCATGACCGTATACACCTCTATCAGGTCCCCCTCCACTTTCTCTGCTTCAAAGAAAACAACCCAAGCTTATCCAGCCTCTCTTCATCGTTGAAATGCTCCACCCCAAGCAACATCCTGTTGACTATCCTCTGCACCCCCTCCAGTACAATCCCATCCTTCCAATCGTGTGGTGACCAGAACTGCACACAGTACTCCAGCTTTGGCCTAAACAAAGTTCTGTACAGCTCTAACTTATCTTCCCTGCTCTTCTCATCTGTACTGGAAATGATAAAGGCAAGTATCCCATATACCTTCATAAATACCTTATTCACCTGTTACATCTTCCAAAGTTCATCACCTCACATTTATCAGGGATAAGTTCTATCTGACTCTGATCTGCCCATCTGACCAATCCAGTTCGATCCTCTTGTAACCTAAGACCTTCTTCCTCACTGTCAACCATCTGCCAAACCTAGTATCATCTACAAACTCAGTCATCATCCACTCAACCCCACCCATCACCTCTCACATTCTCATCTTCATTGTTTCAATATATCCTGAACAATAAGGGACCCAGCACTGATCCCTGTGGTATCTCACTGCACACTGGGCCCAGTCACACAAACGACTTTCTGCCTCCACCCACTGTCTCCTGTCACTGAACCAGTTTTGGTTTGAATATTCCAGATGTGGTCTCACTAAGCCCCCATACAATTACAGCAAGACATCCCTGATCCTGTACTCAAATCCTCTCACTATGAAGGTAACATATCGTTTACCTTCTTCACTGCCTCTGCACCTGCATGCTATCAATGCAATCTCCTGACCTGGGAATAGGGTACAAATCCATCTTTGTGACTCCATTCATTTTCCTATAATGTACACAGGATCGAATTGAAACATTTGGTTTCAGAACCAACACTACAAAAGAACCCTAATTACTCTTACAGTTCAATCAGTGTACCCTCTCTAGTTTGTGATCAGCAATTTGCTGATTTTTAGATGGTTAGAATCATCCCTAGATCCCTGGTTCTGCCACTGGATTTATTTAAAAATGTCAAATGAAGAAGGCAGTCAATGGGTGTTTCAGGGCAAAAGAATCTCTACGTTTACTCAATACAAAAGATATGTATAATACAGGAGCAAATGCAAATGTAATAAACAGTGAAATTAACACTGTCATTTGTACAGAGAACAGTAATTAAATACACTATCAAATTAAACACAGGTTAAAACCTATTAGAAGCTAGAGTCGAAAAGTGTGGCGCTGGAAAAGCACAGCAGGTCAGACAGCATCTGATGGACAGGAGAATCGACGTTTCAGGCATAAACACTTTATCAGGAAGGTTGGGGGGAGGTGCAAGGGGGCTGAGAGATAAATAGGAGGGTGGGAAAGGGATGGGGGCAAGTAGCTGGGAAGGTGATAGATAGATAGATAGATGCAGGTGGGGGGGAGGTGATAGTAATAGTTCAGAAGGGATGGTGGAGCAGATAGGTGGGATGGATGATGGACAGACAGGAAAGTTCAAGATGGTGGTGTCCAGTTGGAGGATTGGATATTCGTTTGGGGGGTGGGGAGGAGGGGAGATAACGAAACTGGTGAAATCAACATTGATGCCGTGTGGTTGGGGGGTCCCAAGGTGGCAAATGAGGCATTCTTCTTCCCGACATGGTGGCTCAGTGGTTTGCACTGCTGCCTCACAGCACCAGGGTCCCAGGTTCGATTCCAGCCTTGGGCGACTGTCTGTGTGGTGTTTGCACATTCTCCCTGTGTCTGCATGGGTTTCCTCCGGGTGTTCCAGTTTCCTCCCACAGTCCAACGATTTGCAGGTCAGGTGAATTGGCCATTCTAAATTGCCTGCAGTGTTAGGTACATTAGTCAGTGGGAAATGCTCCTGGGTGGGTTTCTCTTCGGAGGGTTGGTGTGGACTTGTTGGGTCGAAGGAATGTTTCCACCTTATACAGAATCTAATCTAATCCAATCCAAAAGCTCAGGTGAATTGGCTATGCTAAATTGCACATAGTGTTATGCGCATTAGTCAGGGGTAAATATAGGGTTGGGGAATGAGTCTGGGTGGGTTACCCTTTGGAGGGTTGGTATGGACATGTTGGGCCGAAGGGCCGGTTTCCATACTGTCGGGAGTCTAATCTAATCCAATCAGACGTCGAGTGGCTTGGAGTTGGCAGTGGAGGAGGCCCAGGACTTGCATGTCCTTGGCAGAGTTGGAAGGGAATTTGAAGTGGCCGGCCACAGGGTGGTGGGGTTGTTTGGTGCAGGTGTCCCAGAAATGTTCCGCAAGTTCATCCTTCCCAACATTCCTGATGAAGGGCTTCTGTCCAAAATGTCGATTCTCCTGCTCCTCAGATGCTGTCTGACCTTGCTGTGCTTTTCCAGCACCTCACTTTCTGACTCTGATCTCCAGCATCTGCAGTCGTCACTTTCTACAATTAGAAGCAAAACAGCTTGAATCACACAAACTTTAATCAGGCTCCCTACCCTTGGGGTGCCAATGCACTGTCACCACCCACCATCCCCTCCCTGCGAGCTCAGAGGGAAACTTTGGGGTCTCAGGATTTTCAGCTCAGCACCGAGGAAAATACAGGTTTAAAATGTGTCCTGTTGGTGAGGTTCTCACTGTCGGTTCTCTTGGCTCAGGACAGGTCTGTGAGAAAGTGAGGACTGCAGATGCTGGAGATCAGGGTCGAGAGTGCTGTGCTGGAAAAGCGCAGCAGGTCAGGCAGCATCCGAAGAGCAGGCGAATCAATGTTTCAGGCATAAGCCCTTCATCAGGAATAAGACCTGTGGGCCGGGGGCTGAGAGATAAATGGAATGGGGGTAGGGATGGGGTGAAAGTATCTGGGAATGTGATCGGAACAGGCCTGTCTCTGGAAGCTCTTGTTCAGATTGTGTTTGGTTGGTGTTCCCGCTCTCGGGTGTCCTTTGTTGCGATGATGCTCTTGGTTTGGTTTCTGGATGCAGCTTCTCTGTTCAGCCTCTGTGGTTCTTGGTTCTGAAGCTGCTTGTTGGGACTTGCTGAAGCTGTTCCTGCAGAAACTTGTTGTTGAAAAGGCTCGCCCTCAGATTAGGACTGGCTGTTATACCGACTGTGTGCCCCGTTATCTCCCCTCAGATCTGTGTTGGCCAATGTGTTTCTGGTGTTCCCTTTGGGGTCAGTTGGCTTCCTGACAGTTAAGAGTGTGAGTGAATGTATCTTGATTGATGATGAATGCCCAATATCCCTGTGAATAAATATTGATTGTGTTGAATGTCCAGTATCTGTACAGGTTCCAAAATGTCTGTGTTAGTAGGCCGAGGTGTAAAAGTGAGGTTCAGTCTGGAGAATGAGGTCTGGTTGGTGTCTCTTTAAGGGTTGAGGTGTGAACTGGAATTCCAGGCAGAACAATGGTTCCTGGCAGCCATTTCCGTGTCTCTGTGTTTTCCCAGAGCTCAGCCTCGCTGCCTCTTTATTTTTAAAAGGTTTTTTAAAATCCAGAGTTTTAGATGATTGGAATATTTGCTCAATTCCAACACGGGAGAACTCCAATTACTCTGACAAATCAATTAATTGATTCTCAAATAAACATTGAGCTTCCTTTGTTACTTTGGCCAGTTTCTCTGGTTTTAACCAAAATGGGTTTTGTTTTATTGGGTCTGAATTATCTACCTCCACATCATGTTCAATTAATGTGGCGAATCCAAGTGTATCTTTTAAAGACTATGTATCAGTGCAGAATGTGGTCATTCAGCCCATCAAGTCCACTCTGCCATTCTATCATAGTTGATTTGTTTGTCAACCCCATTCTCCTGCCTTCTCTGTTACCCTTGATTGGTTTACCAATCAAGAACCTATCTATCTGTCTTAAATACACTCAAGGACCTGGCCTCCACAGCATTATGCGGCGATGATTAATCCACAGATTAACCACTCTCTGGATGAAGAATCTCCTCCTCATCTCACTTCCAAAGGATGGCCCCTTCTGAGGCTGTGCCATCAGGTCCCAGTCTCTCTGCCAAGTGGAAACATCTTCTCCATGTCTACTCTATCCAGGCCTCTCAGTATACTGTATGTTTCACTGAGATTCTCCCTCATCCTTCTAAACACCATCGAGTACAGACCGAATACAGGCCTCAACCATTCCTCATACAAATTTCTTTGTATTCTCATTCTGTCCCTCTGTTGATCTTTCTCCAGATACAAAAATAGTGTCTGAATTCTGTAATATCTCTGAGTTTGTTCACCTCACAGAAGGAAGTTCACTTTGGGAATTGACCAATTCTCTTTGGCTCTCACACTTTTTCTCATCCCCTTTCTGCTACACTCAGTGCTGGACACACCTCTACATGACTGAATGGTTCCTCAAAAACTGGGAGAGGAATTAAGGATGCTACTTTCATCATGTGTGGAGGTTTACCTACAACTTGACAAGTGTTTTTTAAAAATGTATTCATTTTGTGGAATGTGAGCATTGCTGGCTGGCCAGCATTTATTGCACATCTCTAGTTGCCCTTGAGAAGGTGGTGGGGAGCTGCCTTCTTGAACTGCTGCAGTCCACCTGCTGTGGGTTGACCGACAACACCATTAGAGAGGGAACTCCAGGATCTGGAGCCAGCAACAGTGAAGGGACACAATATATTTTCAAGTCAAGATGGTGAGTGGCTTGGAGGGGAACTTGAAGGTAATGGTGTTCTCATATATCTGGTGCCCTTGTCCTTCTAGATGGAAATGGTTGTGTTTGGAAGGCGCTGTCTGAGGATCTTTGGTGAATTTCTGCAGTGCATCTTGTAGATAGTACACACTGCTGCTGCTGAATGTAGGTGGGAGAGGGCATGGTTACATGTGGATGCAGTGCCTATCAATCAGCTGCTTCGTCCTGGATGGTGTCCAGCTTCTTGAGTGTTGTTGGGGGCTTCACCCATCTAGGCAAGTGGGGAGTATCCCATCACATTCCTGACTTGTGCCTTGTAGATTGTGGCCAGGCTTTCAGGAGACAAGAGGTGAGGTACTTGCTGCAGTATTCTTAGCCTCTGACCTGCTTTTGTAGCCACTCTGTTTATTTGGTGAGTTTCAGCTGGCTATCAACTCCCAGGATGTTGATAGTGGGGGACACGTTGATGGTAACACCACTGAATGTCAAGGGACACTGGTTAGATTGTCTCTTATTGGTGACAGTCAGAGTCTAGCATTTGTGTGACATGAAAGTTACTTATCACTTGTCAGCCCAAGCCTGGATATTATCCAGATCTTATTGCATTTGAACATGGACAGCTCCAATCTCTGAGGAGTTGGAAATGGTGCTGAACATCGTGCAATCATCAGTGAACATCACCCCTTCTGACCTTGTGGAGGGAAGGTCATTGATGAAGCAGCTGAAGATAGTTGGGCGAAGGAGACTACCCTGAGGAGCTCCTCCAGAGATGTCCTGGAGCTGAGATGACTGATCTCTAATAACCATGACCATCTTCCTATGTGTCAGGTATGGCTCTAAATACCAAAGAGTTTGCCAATGATACCCAGTGATTCCAGTTTTTTTAGGATCTCGAACCGTTTGTTGACATCATGTGGAGTGAATCGAATTGGCTGAAGACTTTTATCTGTAATGCTGGAGACTACTGGAGGAGGCCAAGATGGATCATCCACTTGGCACCTCTGGTTGAAGATTGCTGTGAAAGCTTCAGCTTTATCTTTTGCACTGCTGTGCTGGGCTCTTCCATCATTGAGGATGGGGATATTTGTGGAGACTCCTCCTCCATTGAGATGTTTAATCATCCAACACCACTCATGACAAGATGTTCCAGGACTGCAGAGCTTAGACCTGATCCATTGGTTGTTGAATTCTTTAATTCTGTCTATCATTTGCTGCTTATGCTGTTTGGTATGCAAGGACTCTTCTTTAGTGGCTTCGCCAGGTTAACACCTTATCTTAATGCATGCCTGGTGCTGTTCCTGGCATGCCCTCCTGAATTCTCCATTGTTGATCCCCTGGTTTGATGGTAATGGTTGAGTGGGCGATACGCCGGGCCAATATGTTTCAGATTGTGCTGGAGCAGAATTCTGCTGCTGTTGATGGCCCACAGTGCGTCATGGATGCCCAGTCATGAGTTGTAAGATCGGTTGTAAGTCTGTCCCAGTTAGCGTGGTGATAGTGTCACACAACATGATGGATGCTATTCTCAGTGGAAGGCAGGAGTTGGCCTTCACAAAGACTGTGCGACGCTCACTCTGACTGATACTGTATAGGACAGATACATCTGCAGCTGGCGGATTGGTAAGGATGAGGTCAAGTATGACACATTTTTTAAAACTGCACCACATATTTAAACAATTTTTGCTCAGTAAAACATTTGATTCTGGATGCCTGTGTTTTCCAAATCCCCATGGTCCTCTCATGGAAATCTGATGTACTCTCCACAATATCTCCCTATGATAGCTGGGTGGTACCACTAGCCAATGTCTAACCGACCATTCTGCATCTGTGGGTCCATGGATGGGGGTGGGGTCTCCACTTCCTCATCAGCCTCCATTCTGAAGGTAATAGCACTCTGAAACTCCTCCAGCCTCGACCTCAGTGTGAGCTGACTGTGTTCATTTAGTTCATTCAGGATCTGCTTCTTGGATCTGCTGTAATTAGGGACATCATACGAAACACTCCACCTGGATTATCTTCACCCTTTCAGCGATTCTTTAACTTGCTGTGGTGTCACATCACCCCTTATTGATGGATTTTGTTTAACCATTGCCCTGGTTACCTCACACGAAGGAGAGAGACCAGGAACCTGTTCCTGTCATTGTTCTGTTTCTTGGCCCTTCTTTGGACATTCTGTAATTATCGGGGAAGTTACTGCCTTTAGTCCTGACAAATCATTCCCCAGAAGGAAATCGACTCCCTCAACAGGGAATGTTTTCCCCGCTCCGACAATCCCAGGCAACATCCTGGTGAATCTCCTCTACACTGTCTCCAGTCCAATCACAACCTTCTGACAGTGTCATGACCAGCACGATACACAGTATTTCAGATATGCTCTGTAAAGTAACAACGAGACTTCCTTGCTCCTATATTCTGGCTAGTGATGGCAAGCATCCCATGTGCCTTCTTCACCACCCTGTCTAGCTGTGCTGATACCTTCCAGGATTGATGGACTTGTACACCAAGGTCCCTTTGTTCCTCACTACTCCCAAGGCACATAAGAACAGAAGAACTAGGAGCAGGAGTCAGCCATCTGGCCCTTCAAGCCTGCTCCGCCATTCAATAAGATAATGGCTCATCTTTTCATGGACTCAGCTCCCCTTTCCCACGATCTCATTGTATCTCTTAATTCCTTTACTGTTCAAAATGAATCTTAGCTTTGAAAACGTTTACTGAAGTAGCATCGACTACTTCATTGGGCAAGGAATTCCAGAGATTTATGACCCTCTGGGTGAAGAAGTTCCTTCTCAATTTGGTCCTAAAACTGCTCCCCCTAATTTTGAGGCTCTGCCCTCTTGTTTTAGTTTCACCTACCAGTGGAAACGTCCTATGTCTTATCTATTCTCTTCATAATTTTATATGTTTCTATAAGATCCCCCATCCCCCTCATTCTTCTAAGTTCCAATGAATGTATCCCAGTCTACTCAGTTTCCTCTCACAGGTCAACCCTCTCAACCCCCGAATCAACCGCGTGAACCTCCTCTGCACCCCTTTGTGTGCCAGTACATCCTTTCTCAAGTAAGGACACCAAAACTGCACGGAGTACTCCAGGTGTGGCCTCACCAGCACCCTGTACAGCTGCAACATAACCTCCCTGCTTTTTAAACTCAATCCCTTTTGCAATGAAGGACAAAATTCCATTTGCCCTCCTAATTCCTTGTTGTACCTGCAGACCAACCCTCTGTGATCCATGCACAAGGACACCCAAGGCATATACCTTTCAATGTGTATATCCCTCCCTTATTAGACCTCCCAAATTGGATCACCTCACACTTATCAGGATTAAATTCCATCTGCTATTGATCTGTCCAATTTACCAGCTGATCAATATCAGACTGTAGCCTGAGGCCCGGTAATCCAAGATGGCAGCAGAGTAGGACTCTTCAAACCGAGTTCAACTGCTCCATCTGTTTCCTTTTCTTGTTTTTCTTCCATCTTTTTTTCTTTTCTTTTGTGGTTTTCTTTTGTCCTTCTTTCATCTTTTCTCTCCCAGCCACAGACTCACAGCCTCAGACACCTAGTCTCCGACCAGTGCAGACCCAGTGATACGGCCTCTCAGCTTTGTGTGGCAGTGTCCTGGCCTGGCAGGGAGACCTCCCAGCCAGAAAGGCAGACTCTTGGTCTGACATGGTGTCCTCTCAGTTTAATGTGGTGGCCTCTCAGCCCAGCATGCTGGACTGTCAGCCCAGCGTGATGGACTCTCAGCCTAGCATGGCCATCTCTCAGTGGCCCAGTGTGGTTGTCTCTCAGCCCACAGGGTGATCTTTTGCTGTATTTGGTGGTCTCTCAGCCCAGCACGGCCTCAGCATGGACTTCCGGTCGCAGGGTAATGACTCACAGTATGATCCCATGGTAGCAAAGTGCTTAGGAAAGACTAATGATTGAACTTTCAGATTTTTTACTTTATTGTCTTCTTAAAACTAATCTGTAATGGGTATCTTTTAACTTTATTCTTTCTTTCTATCTTGTTCTTAAGATTCTGTACCTAGGTCCTTGTACGTAAGATGGCACCTTGTGAGGCGACATTACATACTTTTCACTGCACTCCTATACTTTTGTACTTGAGTATTTGTGACAATAAAATAAAAATCAAATCAATATCAACAACACCACCAATTTATGTGGCATCTGAAATCTTTCTAATTATACAATCACAATCAATTTGTTGATGTACATTACAAACAGAAAGGATCCCAGCTCCAATCCCTGTCACACACCACTGGTCACAAGCTTCCAATCACAAAGACAACCGTCCACCATCAGTCTTTGCCTCATATTTGGAAGTCAATTTTAGATCAAATTTGCCAACTTGCCTTTGATCTCATGGGCCCTTACCATCTGGACCAGCCTTCCATGTGGGGCCTTTGTTGACATAATCAATACTGGCATCCCTCCCTCTCTCAGTATTGCTTAATCCTGTACTTCAGGATTTTTTCTAATAATTGCCCTGACTCTGACATCAGACTAACCGGTCTGGAATTGCCTGGCCTATCCCTGCTGCCCTTCTTGAACAAAGGAACCACATTGACAATCCTCCAGTCTGGCACTTCACCTGTGGCCAGCGAAGTATTAATCAAGGAAAAGGCAATCAAACTTTAAAGGCAATGAAATGAAAACTACAGTTAAGTTAAACCGAAAGATGTGATAGAGAAATGGACCCCTTCTCCCTGTTATTTGAGTACTGGAAAGAAATAATGTTAGATTAGAAAGAATTTTAATTTGCCATGAGTTTTAAAATCTTTTAAATTTGTGTGTTCTGTCAGTATGTTTCATCTTCATTTCTTTTGTCTAAGGAGGTCTTATTATTACATTTAAATCATTGTGTGCTTATGTTCCACAGATGCTGCAGACCAACTGCATTTCTTCAGCAGTTTCTGTTTGTGTTTCAGTCTGAGATCTGTGTTGTCCAATAATACCAGCAGTTGGGATGGGAATAGTTGGTTAGCATCATGACTGTCACTCTAATTAGAAATTGACACTTCGTATTTGATGAATCCAACAAATCCTTCCACTGTTTTCACATCTGTCAGTCACCACATCACTGCCACCACTCCTCCCTTTCCAGAATCCAGACAAATCCTTTTGCTCTCAGTATGTGACTTAACTTGAACATCTTTAATTGCAAACTTTCTTGTTCAGCTTAATGACTCTTTCTTTCTTGTTCAGCGCCTGACAAGCTACACCCAGCAGGCCACTGGATGATGATTGTGGTCAGCAATGCTTTGTATCTAGAATAGCCCACTTTCTCCCCATATCCTTCTCACTCACACTCTCAACTGATTACCCAGACATCGCAGCAGGTCGCCGTGTTTGAGGAGAAATTGACTCGAAATTGAATCAACTGTTGATATTTCATGTGGATATTCAATTAAACAACAAGTATGTTTACATTGAAATTAATACATTATAAATGTATAATAATTGGACAGACTAATGTCTTAAACTTTGTGGCATTTGAGGGATATAACTTTTGCCGGTTTGTCAAGAGTTCTAGTTCATAAGGTGCAGGTTACAACAAAATTTGCTGCACATCTTTTATAATGGGCTCCAGTATTTCTCCCACTGATGTCAAGCTAACCGGTCTACAAAAACCACTGTGTTCTCTCTGTCTCCCTTCTTAAATAGTGAGGTTATGTTAGCCACCCTCCAATCCACATAGGAACTGCTCCAGAGTCTAGAATTCTGAAAGATGACCACAAGTGCATCTATTCTTTCTAGTGCCACTTTTTTTTAAGTATTCTGGGGTGAGGGGCTCAGGCTGCCAAAGGTATTTCATGGCTCCACTTTGCCCTCCTATTTTTTTAAGTACCTCCCCACACTTTCTCTCCTCCTGAAGGGCCTCCCTTGTTTTTGATGCTCTGTCCCTGACAAAGGTCTCCTTCTTTTCCTTTCCCAAACTATCCATATTCCTTGACATCCAGGATCCCAGGAGTTGCTGCCCTTGCCTTTCTTTCTGAGCTGGCCCTGAATTCTCACTGTCTCACATTAAAAAGCTTCCCACTTTCCAAATGTAGACTGACCTGCAAGTAGCTGCTCCCAGTCTATATTTGCCAGATCCTGTCTCATGACATTGAAACTGGCCTTGCCTCACTTTAGACACTTACCTTTCTGCACTACCTTTATTCCTTTCCATAATAACTATGAAACTTAAGGACTTATGTTCAATATCTGTAAAATGCTCACCCACTGACTCTTCAACTATTTGACTGGTTTCATTACCTAGGATTGAGTCCAGCATTGCCCATGCTTAGAAGGACTATCTACATACTGGCACCAAAAGCTCTCCTGGATGGACTTTAAACATTCCACCATTCACACAAAGGCAATGCCAGTTCATATTAGAGAAGTTGAAACTCCCTACTAACATAACCCTTTTCCTCTCACACCTCTCTGTGATTTGCCAACATATCTACTCCTCTCTCTCCATCTGACTATTGGAAGGTCGAAAGTACAATCCCAGCAAAGTGATTGTCCTTTTTGTATTTTTAGCTTCACCCAGATGGCCTCATTTGAAGAGCCTTCCAAGAAATGCTCCTTCAATCTTGCAGTGATAGTGTCCTTTATCAATAATACAATACACCCACCTCTCCTGCATTCCCTCTATCCCACCTGAGACTTCTCTAACCTGAAATGTTGAGCTGGCAGTCCTGTCTTTCTTCAATCATGTCTCAGCAATTGCAACAATATGATATTCCCACGTGCTGGTCAATGCTCTCAATTCAACTGCCTTACTAGTCAAGCTCCTTACATTAAAATAGATACAATTCAGCTTTCTGGTCCTCCTGTATTCCTGATCCTGTCCTAGTGGTTACCCAGTGGTTTTCTGTGTAGCCCTTACTCTCTCATGAAGGGAAATATCCAGCATTTCCCCTGTCAAGCCCCTTAAGAATTCTGTACATTTCAATGAGATTACCTTTCATTCTTCTAAACTCCAATGATCAGATTCAAAACCTGTTTGACCTTTGCTCTTAAGACAATCGCTCCATACCAGGAATCAGTCAAGGGAACTATCTCTGAACTACTTCCAATGCAGCTCCTGTCCTTTCTTCAATAAGGAGCCTGATACTGGACACCATACTCCAGATGTGCTCTCACCAAGCCCCTAACCCTTATCCCTGTACAGATGCAGTAAAATGTCCCTGCTTTTAGATTGCATTCCGTTTGCAAGGAGCACCAACACTGCATCTGCCTCTGGATTCACTTGCTGTAGCTACGTACTAACTTTGTGATTCATGTCCCCCACATTACATTCCATCTGCCCAATATCTCTCCAAAGCCCAGCTGTACTTAATATTCAGCAGGATGGACCCCTTCACTGGGAAATAGTTGTTTGTGACTAGAATAATGACACATCTCTGAGAATCAAATTAATGACTGTTTTATTGATGCTTTCATTTCCTACCCACCATATCACAGCCCTGAATAATCTTATACCCCTCAATGAGGTTCTTTCTCAACCTTTACTGCTCCACGCAAAACAACCTCAACCTTTCCAATCTTTCCTCATAACTGACCCTCTATTGCAGGCAGCATCCTGGGAAATCTCTGCACCCTATCATGTACAATCATATCCTTCCCAGAATGTGGTGACCACGACCTGTCCACCTCTCTCTCTCTATCTCCCTTTTTGACTCACATCTGCCACTTCTTTCTCTCTACCTCTATCTCTCTCTCCCACTTTTAATCTCTTTCATATTCTCTCTCTCTCTCTCCCTCTCTCATAGCCACTCTCTCCAACTCACTCACGGTTCCTCACTCCGTCAGATAATCTCTATTTCTCCATCTCTCTCTGTCTCCGACACTCGCTCCATCACTCGCTTCAATTGAAAGCCTCCAAATGTTATCTGTCCCTCTCTATTCCTCCCTCTGTATCTCTCCCTCCCTCTATGCATCCCAATCTACAGTCTCACTCCCTCCCTCTCTGTCATTCTGTCTCTAAACATACTCATGTCTCTCTCTCTCTCACACTCAACCTGACCCACTCTCTCCCGATTCCCTTCACTCTTGGTATCACACCCATCCTGCCTCTTTCTCTCTCTCCAAGCCTTTCAATCACATCTTGTTTTTCTCTCTCTCTCTCTCCATCAACCACACCATTTCTACCTTCTACCTCTCTCGGTCCCCTCACATATCTCACACTGTCTCAGATGCTCCTCCCTCTATTCCTCGATTACATACACACTCTCCCTCTAACTCTCTCTCTCTCTGTCTCGCTTCTCTCCCTTTCTCACAGTGTCCCAGGTGATGACAGTTGAATGCAGGATAAATCTCCCTCTGCTCTGCCCCAATAATGAATGTTAACCTTTGACCCCAGAAGCATGTTTTTTTCCTGGAGTAAGGCCCCATTTCCCACAGTGACCAAGGTTTGGCCTCTCTCAGGAAGATGGACAGATTCTTGTCAAATGAAGGGCAGTTCTGTGCTGTTGGCCTATTCTCACTGGGGACTGGTTTGGACACAAATCTCATTCCATGAAGGCCCAGCAGAGAGACAAGATCCTCAGGCCATCAGTGTGAGCTGGAGGGACGGGGCAGGACAGGTTCTGACCCAGTGACCCATCCTGTCCATTCACAACATGTTCCAATTCCTTCCCCTCTCCTTCCCATTCCATGATCAGTCTCTGACACTCCAACAGAGTCCAACAAACATGGAATTCAGTTCACGGGGCTGCCCAATGGAGAGACATGGACCTCCTTCCCACTGAACCTCCTAATTGAGACCAGTAAACATTGGCCTCCTACTCACTGAACCTCCTAATTGAGACCAGTAAACATGGGCCTCCTACTCACTGGACTTTCCAATGGAGATGAGTGGATGACTGAGTTTTTGAAGAAGTCATCAAGAAGGTAGATAAAGGTAGAGCAGTACACTCTGTCTCCATGGACTTTAGCAAGGCCTTAGACAAGGTTCACCCTGCCATGGCAGACTGCTCAGTAAGATTATATCACATAGGATCCAGAGAGAGCGAGCCAATTGGATATAAAATGGGCCTGATGGTAGGAGGCCGAGGCTGGTGAGAGACGGTTGTTCTTCAGACTGGAGGCCAGTGACCAGCCGTCTGCCACAAGAATCGATCCTGGATCCACTGTTGTTCATCATGTAGGTCTCTTATTTCAATCTTAACGACATTATCCGTCTCTGCACTACCTCAGCCCCTTGACCACAGAAACCCTAATTCCTGTTTGTCCCGCCTTCTAACTATATGATTCCAATGTCCTCTCCCAGCTTCCTGAAGGGACATTCCATAAACGCCAGCTTGTCTGATATGGCGTGATCTCTTCCCTGTCTTTCCATGTGTTGTTCCAGAATGACCCCTGACCTCACTGCCAGCCAATTGCCTCCATGGCCTCCCTCCTCCCTCACTCTGTGTCCTGCTGCAGACTCACAGTCCCTCCCTCCCCCTTCCATCTTCTCTCGCTGGTCTCCTGCCCATTGCTGCTTCCTCCATCCCACCATTGACAGCAGAGCCTTCAGACGCCAACAGCGTGCTCTCTGACCGCCTGCCCTTCATCCCTCCCCCTCTCAATTGTTGTGCTATTGAACAATGTGGATGAGAAAATAGCAGGAATGGTCAGTAAATTTGTGGCTGACATTAAAATTGTTGGCATCGTGGACAGGGAAGAAGGTTATCCAAGAGTGCAATGTCATCTTGATCAACTGGGCCAGTGGGTCAACAAATCCAGATGGAGTTTAATTTCAATAAATGGAAGGAGTTGCATTTTGGTAAGACAAACCAGGGCAAGAATTACACAATTAATGGTAGAGCCATGGGGAGTATTGTTGAACAGAGAGACCGAGGGGTACAGGTACATAGTTCCTTGAAAGTGTGTCACAGGTAGACAGGGTGGTGAAGAGGGTATTTGACACGCTCACCTTCACTGGTCAAGGAGTACAGGGAGTACAGGAGCTGGGACATCATGTTACAGCTGTGCAAGGCATTGGGAAGGCCACATTTGGACACTGTGCACATTTCTGCTCACCCTGCTATTGGAAGGAAGTTAATACACTGGTTTGGATAAAATAAAGATTAACAGGGCTGTTACCAAGATTGGAGGGTTTGAATTATCAGGCGAGGATGGATAGGACGAGATGTTCTTCCAGGGAATGCAGAAGATTGAGGGGTGACCTTATAGAGGTTTATAGAATCATGAAGGTCATTGATAAGATGAATAGTCAAAGTCTTTTCCCCAGGGTAGGAGAGTCCAGTACTAGAAGGAATAGGTTTAAGTTGAGAGGGGAAAGAATTAGAAGGGATCTGAGAGGCAACCTTTTCACACAGAGGTTGGTGTGTATGTGTAATGAGCTGCCAGAGGAAGTGGTAGAGGCGAGTACAATTACTACATTTCAAGGACATTTTTACAGGAACATGGATAGAAAGGATTCGGAGAGATTTGGGCCAAACACAGGCAAATGGGACTAGTTCAGTTTTGGAAACTTGGTCGGCATGGATGAGTTGAGCTGAAGGGCCTGATGCCACGCTGTAAACCTCTATGACTCTATGATGATGTCTACATGGGCCATCTTCCCATAGGACCAATAAACATGGACCTCTATCCCACTGGAAGAGGACCAGTAAACATGGCACTCCTTCCCTCGGGACTGTGCAGCACCTGAGCTGCTAAACCCCACAACCTCTCCATCACGTTGGTCTCTTATTTCAGTCTTAATGACATTATCCATCTCTGCACTACCTCAGCCCCTTGACCACAGAAACCCTAATTCCTGTTTGTCCCGCCTTCTAACTATATGATTCCAATGTCCTCTCCCAGCTTCCTGAAGCCACATTCCATAAACGCCAGCTTGTCTGATATGGCGTGATCTCTTCCCTGTCTTTCCATGTGTTGTTCCAGAATGACCCCTGACCTCACTGCCAGCCAATTGCCTCCATGGCCTTTCTCCTCCCTCACTCTGTGTCCTGCTGCAGACCCACATTCCCTCCCTCCCCCTTCCATCTTCTCTCGCTGGTCTCCTGCCCATTGCTGCTTCCTCCATCCCACCATTGACAGCAGAGCCTTCAGACCACTAGAGCTCTCTGATCCCCTGCCCTTCATCCCTCCCCCTCTCAATTGTTGTACTATTGAATATACTGTTCAGTGCCATTACTTTTGGTTCACTGTTCCCTTGCCATTGATTTGCTGATGTAGTCCAGTAAATCTAGTCTGGCGTGTTCCCTGAGTTGGTTCAAGAGCGTATTGCTTGAGAAAACACTTTTCTGTAAACTGGGTTGTCTGTTTCTCCCAGTCTTTGTGTAAAGGTGAGACTGAGTGTGTGTAAGCTCTTATACAGCACAGACAGAGGTCACAGGGCCTATTGTGACTGTTAGTCAAATTAGTCCAATGTGTCCCATTTACCCAGCCCTTCCTGTATAACCCTGCAATTGTTTCCTTTTCAGCTATTTCTCCAAATGCCCTTTTGAAAGTTGCTGTTGAATCCACTTCCACTCACCTTGCAGACAGTCACCATGAACTCGCTGGATAAAAATGTTCCTACCTTCTCTCTTGTCCTTCAGACCATTTCTGAAATGTGTGCCCTCTGGTTACTGACCCTCCTGCCTGGAGAAACAATTTGTCCTGTATTTACTGCACCCAAACTCTCTAATTGTGAACCCGTCATTGAGTGAGACCTATTTCCAGCACAGGGGGAGAACATTCAGCCTGTCAGGTAAATGCTGTCATTTCATAGAGCAATCCAGTCAGTCCCACCCCCTCCCCTACTCGACCCCCAGGGCCTTGCAGGTTTGTTTCTATCAAGAGCCCATCCAATCTGCCATTGTAATCACTGAGTGTCTTCACTTGCCTCACCTGAATGGGCACTGATTTCCAAGTCATTGACAATTGTTCCTAAAAATAAAGTCCTTCCTGCTATCCCATATCTCTTACCCAACAAAATGTAAGGTATTCTCAATGTGAAGACAGGATTTTGTCTCCACACGGACTGTGCAGTGGTCACTCTTACTGATACTGCCATGGACAGATACACCAGCAGCAGGCAGATTGGTGAGGGTGATAGTGAGTATGTTTTTCCCTCTTGTTGGTTCCCTCACCACCTGCCCCAGGTCCAGTCTCGCAGCTGAATCAGGTGGAACGTGACCACCTTGCTCAGTAGTGATGCTCCTGAGCAGCTTTGATGGTGGACTTTGAAGTCCCTCACTCTGGGTATATCTTGCATCATTCCCACCTTCAGTGCTCCCTCCAAGTGTTGTTCAACATGGAGGAGGACTGACTGCTCAGTTGAGGTTGGAGGGCGGTGCTATGTGGTAATCAGCAGGAGGTTTTCTTCCCCATATTTGACCTGCTGTCATGCGACTTCATGGGTTCCATAGTTAATGGTGAGGACTCCCAGGGCAACTCCCTTCCGACTGTACACACCACTGTGTTGCCTCCCCTGCTTGGTCTATCCTGCCAGTTAAAAACTGAATGAGGGAACAATTCTATGCAGGTTTCACAGCTTGGAGACAGAGCTGCTGCTAGATTCTGTTTCTGATCTCCGATTGCAGGCGTGTGTGTTTGTGAGCTGCTCCGAGCTCCTTCTTTCACTTCCTCTATTGGTGAAGTTTCAACCTTGCGATCTGACAGTCTTTGCAGTTATTTTTTACACTGGGGCTTTCTGCTGTGGTCAGAATCTCTAATAATAAGCGTTCAATCAGTGAAAATCACAGCAGCTGAGAGCAGTCAGGACTGAGGAGCCAGGCTCAATGAGAAACATAATGGGAAGATCAAAGCCATCCTTTTCAGATCCTGGTACAAACTCCATCCCTCTCCCTGAGCACTGTCTGCTGCTCAACCAGACTCTTTACAACCTTGGCCTCATCTTTGCAGCTGATCTGAGCCCCACATCTTCCACATCACAAAGATCAGCCACTGAAAGTCTCAGCCATGCTGTGTGACTCCAAACATGGCCATTCCATTGTTGTGCTCGCACACATCACAGCCACTGCACTCCACTCTTCCCAAAGTCTGCTGCCCATGTCCAAACTTGCACTAACTTCTGTTCCCCCAATCCCCTGCACGCCATGTCTACATTGGCTCCTGGACCAGCAACACCTCAGTTATCAAATTCTCATGCTTGTTCTCAAATCCCTCCCTGTCCTTCACTCTCCCTATCTCTGTAACCTCCTCCAAGCTGCGTTGCTCAGTGTGGTCTGCAATCTTGGATAAATGGCTCACTATTCCTTCATCCAAGTCATTGAGAAATATCGTGAAATGCTTAGGTCCCAGCACAGATCCCTGGGGACACCACTATTCACATTATTGGAGAGCACACATTATCCCTCTTCTCTGTCTCCAACGTCCAAAGGCCTCCTACATCCAAGTGAATTCCTCACCAAAGACAGATATTTTTCTCTAATTGGCTTAATGGTAGAAAGCAGAGGGTCATAGTGGAAGGATGCTAGTCTGACTGGGGGCCAGTGACTTGTGGAGTGCCTCAGGGTTCAGTGCTGGGCCCACTACTGTTTGTTATCTCTATCAATAATTTGGATGAGAATCTGCAAGGCATGATTAGTAAGTTTGCAGATGACATTACAAGAAGCGATGTCATGGCCTTCATCAGTCAGGGTACTGGGTATAGAATTTGGGAAGTTATATTACAGTTGTACAGGACGTTGGTGAGGTCTCATTGGAGTATTGTGTTCAGTTTTGGTCACCTTGTTATAGGAAGGATATTATTAAACCACAAAGAGTACAGAAGAAATTTACAAGGATGTTGTCTGGACTCAATGATCTGAGTTACAGGGAGACGTTGGACAAATTAGGATTCATTTCTTAGAGCGTAAGAGACTGAGGGGGATCTTTTAGAAGTAGAAAAGATCATGTGAGACATGGACAGACTGAATGCACTCAGTCTTTTTCCCAGAGTTGGGGAATCAAGGAGTAGAGGGCATCAGTTTAAGGTTAGAATAAAAGAGAACCTGAGGGATAACATTTTTACAGAGAGGCTCGTCTGCATATGGAATGAGCTGCCAGTGGAAATGATTGAGGGGGGTACATTAACAACATTTAAAAAGCATTTTGACAAATACATAGATAGGAAAACCTTTGAAGGATATGAGCCAAGTGCAGGGAAATGGGGTTAGCGTGGATGGGCATTTCGGTCAGCGTAGACCAGTTTGGGCCAAAGGGCCTGTCTTTGTGCTGTAGGACTCGATGACTCTGTGACTCTATAATTCCATTGTTTCCATGTTTATGAACAGTCTCTCAAACATAGAAGTAAAGAAACTAGGAGCAGGAGGAGGCCATTCAGCCCTTTGAGTCAGCTCCACCATTCAATATGACCATGGTTGATTATTCAACTTAGTCCCCAGTTCCCGTTTTCCCCCATAACCTTTAATGCCTTCAGTCCCAAGAACTGAAGCTGTCATCTTCTTGAAAACATTTAATGGTTTGGGCTCAACTGCTTTCTGTGACAGAATATTCCACCAACTTCCCACTCTCTGGCTAAAGAAATGTCTCCTCATCTCAGTCCGAAATGGCCTTTCCCCTTTTTTTAAACTGTAATTCCTGGTTCTGGATTCTCCAGTCATTAGGAACATCCTTCCTATGTTTTTCCGGTCTTTTTCTGTTTGGATTTTAAAGGTTTCAGTGCGATTCCTCTCAATCTTCTAAACTCCAGTGAATATAGTCCTAACTGATCCAGTTTCTCAACAGATATAAGTGCTGTCGTCCCAGGGATCATTCTGGTAAACCTTCATTTCCCTCCCTCCACAGCCAGAACATCGTTTCTCAGATACTGAGTCCAAAACTGCATACTATAGAATCATAAAATCACACAGTACAGAGGAGGCCCTTTGGCCCATTAACTGTGTACCAGCCAATTTACATCTAAACCTACACCAGTCTCACTTTCCAACACAAGGCCCATTGCTTGAATGTTATGACATTTCAACAACTCACCCAAGTACTTTTTAAGGTTTATGAGGTTTCCACTTCAACTACCTTCCCACAGTGTGCATTCCAGAACCACATCATCCTCTGGGTGAAAAACAATTTCCTCAAAACATCTTGAAACCTTCTATCTTTCATATTGAATGCGAACCAACTTGTTATTGACCTTCCCACGAAGGAGAACAGCTACTTTCTCTCCACCCTGTCCATTCCCCTCATAACCTTATACACCTCGATCAGGTCCCCCCTCCACCTTCTCTGCTCTGAAGAAAACAACCCGAGCTGATCCAATTTCTCTTCATCACTGAGAGGTTCCATCCCACGCAACATCCTGGTGATTCCCCTCTGCACCCCGTCCAGTGCAATCACATCCTTCCTACAGTGTGGTGACCTGAACTGCACACAGTACTCCAGCTCCAATGTTCTGCTTAACTGCAACATCTCCTCCTGCTTTTCTCGCCAATACCTGAAGTGAAAAATGCAAGTGCCTTCATAACTGCTCTGTTAACCTGTCTTGCCACATTCAGAGATCAATGGGCAAGTGCCCCAAGATCACTCTGTGCCACTGAGCTTCGTCAGTTTAAAGAACAAAGAAAATTACAGCACAGACTCAGACCCTTCGGCCCTCCAACCTGCGCCGATCCAGAATATCTACCTAAACTGGTCATCAATTTTCCAAGGATCTTTATCCCTTTACTCCCTGCCCATTCATGTGTCTGTCTAGATACATCTTTAATGGTGCAATCATGCCTGCCTCTGTCACCTTGGCTGGCAACACGTTCCAGGCACCAACCACACTCTGTGTAAAGAACTTTCTCCCTCTCCCTTAAACTTTCCCCTCTAATCTTCAACTCATGACCCCTAGTAATTGAGTCCCCCACTCTGGGAAAAAGCTTCGTGCTATCCACTCTGTCTCTCCCTCTCGTGATTTTGTAGATCTCAAGCAGGTCTCCCCTCAACCTTCGACTTGCTTATGAAAATAATCCTGATCTACTCAAACTTTCTCCATAGCTAGTG
The DNA here is from genome assembly GCF_037043375.1 of Chiloscyllium plagiosum. Taxonomy (NCBI): domain Eukaryota; kingdom Metazoa; phylum Chordata; class Chondrichthyes; order Orectolobiformes; family Hemiscylliidae; genus Chiloscyllium; species Chiloscyllium plagiosum. Next base: position 116,226,124 of record NW_028270147.1, read on the forward strand.
CCCTCCACACCAGGCAATCCTGGTGAACCTCCTCTGCATCCTCTCCAAAGCATCCACATCCTCCTGGTAATATGGCGACCAGAACTGTACACAGTATTCTAAATGTGGCCAAACCAAAGTCCGATATAATTCTAACATGACCTGCCAACTTTTGTACTCAGTACCCCATCCAATGAAGGAAAGCCAGCCATATACCTTCTTGACCACTCTATCGACCAATGTTGCCACCTTCAGGATACAATGAACCCGAACACCCAGATCTCTCTGTACATCAATTTTCCCCAGGGCTTTCCACCCTGGACCCCATGTGACTTTAATTTCTCCATCAGGCTATCATGGGGAACTTTGTGAAACACCTTACTGTATAGTTCACTCTAGAATTGGGTCTTCCAAAATTCATCAGCTCGTATTTGTCCAGATTGAACTCCATCTGTCCCATTCTCTGTCCAAATCTCCAATCTATCTATATTCTGCTGTACTCTCTGACAGTCCCCTTCACTATCTGCTACTCCACCAATCTTAGTGTCTTCTGCAAACTTGCTAATCAGACCACCTATACCTTCCTCCAGATCATTTATGTACATCACAAACAACATGGATCCCTGTGGAACACCACAGGTCACAGTTCTCCATTTTGAGAAACTCCCTTCCACTACTACTGTCTGTCTCCTGTTGCCCAGCCTGTTCTCTATCCATCTAGCTAGTACACCCTGGACCCCATGTGACTTTAATTTCTCCATCAGGCTATCATGGGGAACTTTGTGAAACACTTTACTGAAGTCCATGTATACGACATCTACAGCCCTTTCCTCATCAATCAACTTTGTCACTTCTTCAAAGAATTCTATTAAGTTAGTAAGATATGACATTCCCTGCACAAAATCATGCTGCCTATCACTGATAAGTCAATTTTCTTCCAAATGTAAATAGATTCAATCCCTCAGTATCTTCTCCAGCATCTTCCCTACCACTGACGTCAGGCTCACCGGTTGATAATAACCTGGATTATCCTTGCTGCCCTTCTTAAACAAGGGGACAACATTAGCAATCCTCCAGTCCTCTGGGATCTCTGCCACGTTCAAGGTAGCTACAAAGATATTTGTTAAGGCCCCAGCTATTTCGTCTCTCGGTTCCCTCAGTAACCTGGGATAGATCCCATCCCGACCTGGGGACTTGTCCACCTGAATGCCTTTTAGAATACTCAACACTTCCTCCACCCTTAAACCGACTTGACCTAAAGTAATCAAACATCTATCCCCAATTTCAACATCCATCTTTTCCCTCTCCTTAGTGAATACTGAAACAAAGTATTCATTAAGAAGCTCTCCCATTTTCTCTGACTCCGCGCCTAACTTTCCTCCTTTGTCCTTGAGTGGGCCAACCCTTTCACTGGTCACCCACTTGCTTCTTTTATATAAATAAAAAGCTTTGGGATTTTCCTTAACCCTGTTTGCTAATGATATTTCATGACCCCTTTTAGCCCCTTTAATTCCTCGTTTCAGATAGGTCCTACTTTCCCAGTATTCTTCCAAAGCTTTATCTGTTTACAGCCACCTAGACCTTATGTATGCATCCTTTTTCCTCTTAGCTAGTCTCACAATTTCATCTGTCATCCAGGGTTCCCTAATCTTGCCATCCCTCTGCTACCTTATCTTGAACCCTCCCCAAGAGTATGAGCAAAAGTACCCCAGAGGACATTAGTTCTAGTCCTGCCCAGGTGTAGACCATCTGATTTGTAATAGTCCCACCTCCCCCAGAACTGGTTCTGATGTCCCAAAAATCTGAGCATCTCCCTCCTACACCATCTCTCAAGTCACGCATTCATCCTGCCTTTTTTTTCATTTCTGCTACGTGGCACTGGTAGCAATCCTGAGATTACTACCTTTGAGGTCCTACTTTTTAACGTGGTTCTTACCTCCTAAATTCTGCTTGTAGGACCTTATCCCATTTATTACTGATGTCATTTGTGCCTACATGCACCATCACAGCTAGCTATTCACCTCCCCCTTTCAGAATGTCCTGCAGCAGATCTGAGACATCCCTGACCTGTGCACCTCGGAGGCAACATGCTATTCATGATTCTCATTTTTGACCACAGATCCACCTGCCTTCTCCCCTTACAAAGTCCAAATAAACCATATCCATGGGGTCCACATTATCACATCCACTTGCTACATCCTTGAACAATTCCAGGTGATTTGTTAAGCATGATTTCCCTTTTGACAATCCATGCTGACTCTGTCCAATTCTGTCACTGTTTTCAAAGTGCTAAGCTATAAAATATTTTATACTGATCTTGAGCATTTTCTCCACTGCTGATGTCCGGTTAATTGGTCTCAAATTCCTTATTTTCCCTCTCTCTCTCTTTTTCAATAGTTGTGTTAAATTAGCTGCCCTCCACTCTCTACAACCTATCCCACAGCCGACAGACTGATAACTGACAGTGTTTCCAGTATTTTACAACCACTTCCTGAAGTACACCCGAAAACAGATTATTTGTCCCTGCTGATTTAACATACTTTAATTTTCCCAGAACCATTTCCCTACAAAAACTGATTCCTTTAGTTCCTTCCTCTGATAAGACCCTGGGTTCACCAATATTTTTAAGATATATTTGAGAATTCATTTGTGAAGAAAGATCCAGAATATGTTTATCTGTCATCTCTTTGTTTCAATTATAACATTATAACATTTGTGTGTAACTTCCTTGAATGTCATCTGGACGTCCATATAAACAACACATTCCCTTATCTCACACATTAGTGACCTCTTTATAGTATGTCACCAGGTTTGTTGAAGATATCTGAATCTTTTTAAATCCATGCTGACTTACTCCGATCAGTTTAGATTTGTCTCATTCTCTAAAACTAGATTCAATCAATTCCCAACAACAGACATTCAACAGAGATGTTCATTGTGAGTGAGGTTAGTAAACAGATAGCACTGGCACGAGGGACTGAACAAACTCCTTCTGGAGTCATTAAGTCACAGAGATGTTCAGCATGGAAACAGACCCTTCAGTCTAACCCATCCATGCCAACCAGATATCCCACCCCAATCTTGTACACCTCCAACACCCGGCCCATGTCCATCGAAACCCTTCCTATTCATATACCTGTCCAGATGCATTTTAAATGTTGTAATTGTACTAGCCTCCACCACTTCCTCTAGCAGCCCATTTCACACTCACACCACCCTCTGCGTGAAACAATGGCCCCCTCAAGTCTCTTTTATATTTTTCCCCTCTCACCCTAAACCTATACCCTCTAGTTTTGGACTCCCTGACCCCAGGGAAAAGACCTTATCTCTTTATCCTATGCATGCCCCTCATACTTTTATAAACCTCTATAAGGTCACCCATTAGCCTCCGATGCTCCAGCGAAAACAGCCCCAACCTATTCAACTTCTACCTATAACACAAATCCTCCAAACCTGGCAACATCCTTGTAAATCTTTTCTGAACCCTTTCAAGATTCACAACATTCTTCCGATAGGATGGAGACCGGACTTGCGCACAATTTTCCAAAAGTGGTCTATCCAAAGTCCTGTACAGCCGCAACATGACCTCCCAACTCCTGTACTCAGTGCTCTGACCAATAAAGGAAAGCATACCAAATGCGTTCTTCACTATCCTATCTACTTGCGACTCTACTTTCAAGGAGCTATGAAACTGCACTCCAAAGTGCCTTTGTTCAGCAGCACTCTCTGGGACCTGACCATTAAGTACATAAGTCCTGCTAAGATTTACTTTGCTAAAATGCAGCACCTCGCATTTATCTAAATTAGACTCCATCTGCCACTCTTCAGCTCATTGGACCTTTTGATCAAGACCCCATTGTTATCTGAGAAAACGTTCTTCGCTGTCCACTACACCACCAATTTTGGTGTCATCTCTAAACTTACTAACTATATCTCCTATGTTCATATCCAAATCATTTATATAAATGATGAAAAATAGTGGATTCAGCACCAATCCTTGTGGCACTCCACTGGTCACAGGCCTCCAGTCTGAAAAACATCCCTCCACCACCATCCGATGCCTTCTACTTTTCAGCCAGTTCTGTATACAAATGGCTAGTTCTCCCTGTATTCCATAAGACATAACCTTGCTAACCAGTCTCCCATGTGGAACCTTGTTGAATGCCTTACAGAAGTCCACATAGATCCCATCTAATACGCTGTCTTCATCAATCCTCTTTGTTACTTCTTCAAAAAACTCAATCAAGTTTGTAAGACATGATTTTGCATGCATTAGTGGGGAATACACAGTGTACATTGTGTCCAGGAGCATCTTGAAAAGATGTCTTTCTCTGTTTCCATTTTCAGCTCCAGGGCTGTCATGAAGGAGCTGAAAGAATCTTTGGTGAAGAAGTTTCCAGACGGTGAGGGCTGTGTGAAGGGTTTCAGCATGACTGATAATTGCAGCTCCTCGTTCAGTCTGCTCCTCCCCCACCACTGATCAAGCCATGTAACCTCCTGTCACACTGAGTGACATTGCAATCCATATCATAGTGTCAGTGCCAGCAAACAGCAGCATCACAGTCTGACACACTGGGACAGGCATCACTGTCTGACGTCAAATAATGGAGCCTGAATCCCCTCCCCCCATGCTCACAAACCCAACAGCATCGAAAATATACTGACACCCAGCCTCTTCTATTAAACACTGACCACCAGAGAACCCCTTCAGAGGTAGAAGTCAGCATCGAGAATGAGAGAGAGGGAGAGATGGGGTGATACAAAGGCAAAGAGAGGGAAAGGGAGAGAGAGAGAGAGACAAAGAGAGAGAGAAAGAGAGAGAGAGAGTGACTGAGAGGGAGTCAGTGACTGGGAGCCAGCTGTTGGCCATGTCTGAGGGAAGGAGTCTTATTCCAATTATGTCAGACCTTGGTGAGGCCTCACCTGCAACATTGGATCCAGTTTTGATTTCCTTCCCAATGGAAGGATAGACTCACCTAGATTATACCTAGAAGGAGTGCAGCAAGGATTCATGAAGCTGATTCCTGACATAAGGGGATTCTCTGATGAGGCCAAATGAAGTCTACTGGGACATTATTACCTGGGGTTTAGTGGAGCAGGCTGGAGGGGCTGAATGGCCTCCTGCTGTCCCTATTCCTTCTGTTCTGATGATGGTGTCAGTGTGTGTTGATGAGAAATGGGGTTCCTCTGTTGAAACTGCTCCTGATTTAATGATGGAGCTGGAAACCAGGAGAAGCTGCAGAAGCTTCAATTTCTAACCAGAAACTGTCCACTCGGCCTCTTGTACACCATGAGCTAGTTGACTGTGCCCAGTGCCGACACCCCCTCACTCCCTCCCTGACCAGGCTCTGTCTGATTCGATTCTCATTGTTACATTTTCCCAGTTCTGGAGGAGACTCCATCCTCTGATTCAGCATTCTGGCTCATTCCCAAACCTGAGATCCAGATCCGGAGTGGACCTGTTCCTCTCAAATGTCGATTCCAATAATGACATTCCACTGGATTCCTTGCTGCAGGGAAAGGATCAGCCAGGGCCGTATTCTTCAGCCATGGAGAATAAAGACGGGATAATTGGAGTGTAAGTTTGATGATGTAAATGTAAGCCATTGCAGCAAAGACATTACAGATGGCTTGTACAGACAGCAAAGCCCAAACCAGAGCATTGTTACAAATGACTCTTTCCCAGTGAAGGGGTCCATCCTGCTGAATATTAGATACAGCTGGGCTTTGGAGAAATATTGGGCATATGGAGTGTAATGTGGGGGACAAGAATCACAAAGTTAGTACGCAGCTACAGCAAGTGAATTCAGAGGCAGATGGAGTGTTGGTGCTCCTTGTAAAGGGAATGCAATCTAAAAGCAGGGACGTTTTACTGTAGCTGTACAGGGGTTAGGGTTAGGGGCTTGGTAAGAGCACATCTGGAGTATGGTGTCCAGTATCAGGGTTCTTATTGAAGAAAGGACAGGAGCTGCATTGGATGTAGTTCAGAGATAGTTCCCTTGACTGATTCCTGGTATGGAGCGATTGTCTTATGGGCAAAGGTCAAACAGGTTAGGAATCTGATCCCTGGAGTTTAGAAGAATGAGAGGGAATCTCATTAAAATGTATAGAATCCTTAAGGGGTTTGACAGGGGAAATGCTGGATGTTTCCCTCCATGGGAGAGTAAGGGCTACACAGAAAACCACTGGGTAACCACTAGGACAGGATCCAGAACACAGGAGGACCAGAAAGCTGAACTGCATGTATTTTAATGAAAGGAACTTGACTAGTAAGGCAATTCAACTGAGAGCATTGACCAGCACGTGGGAATATCATATTGTTGCAATTGCTGAGACATGATTGAAGAAAGATAGGATTGGGAACTCAAAATTCCAGGGTAGAGAAGTCTCAGGTGGGATAGAGAGAATGGCAGAGAGGTGGGTGTATTGCATTATTGCTAAAGGACACCATCACTGCAGGATTGAAGGAGCATTTCTTGGAAAGCTCTTCAAATGAGGCCATCTGGGTAGAGCTAGAAATAAAAAAAGGACAATCACTTTGCTGGGATTATACTACAGGCCTCCCAATAGTCAGGTGGAGAGAGAGGAGCAGATAAGTCAGCAAATCACAGAGAGGTATAAGAGGAATAGGGTTATATTAGTGGGGAATTTCAATTTCTCTAACATGAACTGGGATTGCCTTTGTGTGAATGGTGGAATGTTTAAAGTCCATCCAGGAGAGCTTTTGGTGCCAGTACATAGATAATCCCTCTAAACATGGACAGAGCTGGACTCAATCCTAGGTAAGGAAGCCGATCAAATGGTTGGAGAGTCAGTGGGTGAGCATTTTGGAGATAGTGAACATAAGTCCATAAGTTTCATCGTTATTATGGAAAGGAATAAGGGTAGTGCAGAACTTAAATGTCTAAAGTGAGGCAAGGCCAATTTCAAAGACATTAGACAGGATCTGGCAAATATAGACTGGGAGCAGCTACTTACAGGTCGGTCTACATTTGGAAAGTGGGAATCTTTTTAATGTGAGACAGTGAGAATTCAGGGCCAGCTCAGAAAGAAAGGCAAGGACAGCAACTCCTGGGATCCTGGATGTCAAGGAATATGGATAGTTTGGGATAGGAAAAGAAGGAAGCATATGTCAAATACAGAGCATCAAACACAGGGGAGGAACTTCAGGAGGAGAGAAAGTGTGGGGATTTACTTAAAAAATAGCAGGGCAAAGAGGAGCCATAAAATATCTTTGGCAGCCTGATCCCCTCACCCCAGAATACTTAGGAAAGTGGCACTAGAAAGAATAGCTGCACTCGTGGTCATCTTTAAAAATTTTAGACTCTGGAGCAGTTTCTATGGATTGGAGGGTGGCTAACATAACCCCACTATTTAAGAAGGGAGACAGAGAGAACACAGTGGTTTTTGTAGACCAGTTAGCTTGACATCAGTAATGGAAGAAATACTGCAGTCCATTATAAAAGATGTGCAGCAAATTTTGTTGTAACCTGCACCTTATGAACCGGCAGTCTTGAGAAACCGGCAAAATTTATATTCCTCAAATGCCACAAAGATTAATATATCATTCTTTACAATTATTATAGTTGAAAAAAAAACTAGTTTCATAGTTATTATGGAACGAGATAAGTGTAGTGCAGAGGTTGTGTCTAAATTGTCAGGAACAAGAAAGAACGAGTCATTAAGCTGAAAAAGAAAGTTTGCAATTAAAGATGTCCAAGTTAAGTACATACGTCACATACTGAGAGAAAAGGGATTTGCCTAGATTCTGGAAAGGTAGGAGTGGAAGCAGTGATGTGGTGACTGACAGATGTGAAAACAATGTAAGGATTTGTTGGATTCATCAAATACAAAGTGCCAATTTCTAACTAGAGTGATAATCACAATGCTAGCCAATTATTATCATCCCAACTGCTGGTGTTATTAGACAACACAGATCTCAGACTGAAACAAAAACAGAAACTGCTAAAGAAATGCAGTTGGTCTGCAGCATCTGTAGAGCATAAGAACATTTAGAATAAGATTTCGATTTAGTAATAAGACCTCCTTACACAAAAGAAATGAAGATAAAACATACTGACAGAAAGTATGTGGGGTGGCATGGTGGCTCAGTGGTTAGCACTGCTGCCTCACAGCACCAGAATCTATTCCAGCCTTGGGTGACTGTCTGTGCAGAGTTTGCACATTCTCCCATGTCTGTGTGGGTTTCCTCTGGGTGCTCAGGTTTCCTCCCATAGTCCAAAGATCTGCAGGTTAGGTGAATTGGCCATGCTAAACTGCCCATAGTGCTGGGTGCATTAGTCAGAAGGAAATGGGTCTGAGTGGGTTATTCTTTGGAGGGTTGGTGGGGACTGGTTGGGCCAAAGGGCCTGTTTCTACACTGTAGGGAATCTAATCTAATTAAAAGCACAAATTCAAAAGATTCCAAAACACACAGCAAAATAAAATCCTTCCTTTTCGAATGTCATTGCTTTATAATACTCAAGTAACAGGGAGAAGGGGTTCATTTCTCTATTGCATCTTTAGGTTTAACTGAACTGTATTTTTCAATTAATTGTCTTAAACTTTGATTGCCTTTTCCTTGGTTAATACTTCGCTGGCCACAGGTGAAGTGCCAGACTGGAGGATTGTCAATGTGGTTCCTTTGTTCAAAAAGGGCAACAGGGATAGGCCAGGCAATTACAGACCAGATAGTCTGATTTCCGTGTGAGGGAAATTATTAGAAAAAAATCTTGAAGTACAGGATTAAGCAATACTTGGAGAGGTAGAGATGCCAGTATTGATTTGTTTGACCAAGATCCCATATGAAAGGGAGTACAGATGGTAAGGGCCCATGGGATCCAAGGCAAGTTGGCAAATTGGATCCAAAAGGGGCTTCCAAATATGAGCTGAAAAATGTGTTGCTGGAAAAGCGCAGCAGGTCAGGCAGCATCAAAGGAGCAGGAGAATCGACATTTCGGGCATAAGTGTTTTTCGCAGGAGAATCGACGTTTCGGGCTTAAGCGTTTGATGCTGCCTGACCTGCTGCGCTTTTCCAGCAACACATTTTTCAGCTCTGATCTCCAGCATCGGCAGTCCTCACTTTCTCCTTCCAAATGTGAGGCAAAGAGTGATGGTGGATGGCTGTCTTTGTGATTGGAAGCCTGTGACCAGTGGTATATGACAGGGATTAGGGCTGCGACACTTTCTGTTTGTAACGAATTCACTGTGATTGTTTAATTAGAAAGTTTTCAGATGCCACATAAATTGGTGGTGTTGTTGATATTGATTTGATTTTTATTTTATTGTCACATGTACTCAAGTACAAAAATATAGGAATACATAGAAGTGTATGTAATGTCGCCTTGCAACATGCCATCTTCGCTACAAGGACCGAGGTACAGAATCTTAAGAAAAAGGTAGAAAGAAAGATTAAAGTTAAAAGTTACACGTTACAGACCCTTTCAGTTTTAAATAGAAAATAAAGAAATAAATCTGTAAATTCAATCATTAGTCTTCCTTTAAGCGCTCAGCTGCCATGGGATCATATGAGTCATCGTCTCCTGACCAAAAGTCCACACTGAGGCCGTGTGGGCCAAGAGACCACCATTATACAGCAAGAGACCACCCTGTGGGCTGAGAGACAACCATGCTGAGCCACTAACAGATCGCCATGTTAGGTCAAGAAGCCAACATGCTGGGCTGAGATGCTATCAGATCGAACTGAGAGGCCACCATCTTGGACCGAGAGGCCTCCACATCGAACTGAGAGGGCATTACATCGAACCGAGAGACCACCATGTTGAACCAAGAGTCTTCCTTACCAGGCTGGGATGTCTCCCTGCCAGGCCAGGACACTGCCACTTCAAGCCCAGAGGCCATCTCAGTGAGTCTGCACTGGTCGGAGGCCTGGTGTCTGAAGTTGGGAGTCCATGGCCGGGAGAGGAAATAAGCGAGAAGGACAAAAGAAAAGGAAAAAAAAAGGTGGAATAGAAAGAAGAAAAGGAAACAGATGGAGCAGATGAACTCGGTCTGAAGCGTCCTACTCTGCTGCCATCTTGGATTACTGGGTCTCAGACTACAGTCTGATATTGATCAGCTGGTAAATTGGGCAGAGCAATGGCAGATGGAATTTAATCCTGATCCATGTGAGGTGATCCACTTTGAGAGTTCTAATGAGGGAAGGATAAACACAATAAAAGATATGTGCCTTGGGTGTCCTTGTGCATGAATCATAGAGGTCGACAGGTACAACAAGCAATTCGGAGGGCAAATGGAAGTTTGCCCTTCATTGCTACAGCGATTGAGTTTAAAAAGCAGGGAGGTTATGCTGCAGCTGTACAGGGTTCTGGTGAGGCTACACCTGGAGTACTGCGTGCAGTTATGTTCTGCTTAGTTGAGAAAGGATGTACTAGCATTAGAAGGTATACAGAGAAGGTTCGCCAGGTTGATTCCGGAGTTGAGGGGGTTGGCTTATGAGAGGAAACTGAGTAGACTGGGATATATTCATTGGAACTTAGAAGAATGAAGGGGGATCTTATAGAGACATATACAATTATGAAGAGAATAGATAAGACAGAGTAGAGAGGATGTTTCCACTGGCAGGTGAAACTAAAACAAAAGGGCATAGCCTCAAAATTAGGGGAAGCAGATTTAGGACGAAATTGAGAAGGAACTTCTTCACCCAGAGGGTCATAAATCTTTTAAATTCCTTTCCCCGTGAAGAAATTTATGTCACTTCAGGAAACGTTTTAAAGCTAAGACAGTTTTTTTTAACAATAAAGGAATTAAGAGATATAGTGAGAGCGCGGGTAAATGGAGCTGAGTCTATGAAAAGATCAGCCATGATGTTATTGAATGTTGGAGCAGGCTCGAAGGGCCAGATGGCCTACTCCTGCTTCTAGTTCTTATGTTCCTTGGGAATGCTGAGGAACAAAGGGACCTTGATGTACACGTCCATCGATCCCGGAAGGTATCAGCACAGCTAGACAGGGTGGTGAAGAAGGCATACGGGATGCTTGCCATCATTAGCCAGAGTTTAGAATATAGGAGCAAGGAAGTCTTGTTGTTACTTTACAGAGCATTGGTTAGGCCATATCTGGAATACTGTGTACAGTTCTGGTCATGACACTGTCGGAAGGACATGATTGGATTGGAGAGGCTGTCGAGGAGATTCACCAGGATGTTGCTTCAAATGGAATGTGTTGGTTGTGAGGAGAGACTGGATAAACTGAGTTTGTTTTCCTTAGAGCAGAGGAAGTAAGGGGGAGTCTGAGTGAGGGATACAAAAATATGAAAGGCACAGACAAAATCGATCGTGATAATCTTTTCCCCATGGTAGACATGTCTAAGACCTAAGGGAATAAGCTTAACATGATGAAAAAGTGGTTTAGGGGGGTTTTGAGGATTTATTTTTCCCCAGAGGGTGGTATAAATATGGAATGTGTTGCCTGAGAAGGTGGTGGAGGCAGTTCCTCTTACAACATTTAAGACATATCCAGACGAGCACATAAAACGCCAGGGCATGGAAGGCTATGGACCAAGTGCAGGCAAATGGGGGTGATTAGTGTAGTTTGATGTTTACTGGTCAGCATTGACATGATAGGCAGAGGAGCCTGTTTGTTTGCTGTATGACTCTATGCCTATGACGAGAAGGATGTGGAAGCATTTTCATGTCTTTTGAGAAGATAGCAACACATGCAAGGCAGGAAGAAAAAGGTTGGACCTTGCCCATGCAAAAATGCACTTGGGGATCAACAAGGGATTTCGACATCCATGTCAGAGGAACGTTCTCGGGATCATGAGGAAGTGAAAACAGCTGTTCTATGCATATATGAGTTGGTCTCAGAAATATACAGACAGATGTTTTAGAACTTACAGAAACAGCCTCCACAAACTTCTACTGAGTTTGAGACAGTTCAACAAAATAATGTTGACAGGTGGATAAGAGCATTAAAGGCTCAGAATAATTACAATACTCTCAGAGAAATTATTCTTTAAGAAGAATTAAAACTTCATTCCCTTCTAGAATCAGAATTCATGTGTAAGACCAAAGGGGAATGACAGTAAGACAAGCAGCTAGAATGGCTAATGATTATAGACTTTGTTAAAGACAAAAACCTGCAGAGTAGTGAGTGTAATAGAGGAGGGGATGAGAAAATGCTTGAGATCGAAAAAGAATCGGACAATTCCCACAGTGAACTCCTTGTTATTAGACAAACAAATTCAGAAATATTAGAGAATTCAGACACTGTACTTTTGTATTTGGGGAAAGATCAACAGGTAGATTTCATGAGGTTGGTCAGAAAATACAAACATGTTTGTGTGAGGAATCGTTGAGGACTTTGGTTCTGTATTGATGGAGTCAGAAGGATGAGAGGGAATGTCATTGAAACTTACAGAATACAGAGAGGCCTGGGTAGAGTGGACATGGAGAAGATGTTTCCAATAATAGGAGAGATTGAAGACCCGAGGGAACAGCCTCAGAGTGAAGAGACAACCTTTTGAACTGAGTTGTGGAGCCGAGTCATTGAGTGTATTTGAGATAAATTGGCTCTTGATTAGTCAAAGAATGAAGATTTATAGGGAGAAGGTGAGAGAATAGGATTTAAAAACATTATCAACTGTAAATGAAAGATGGACCAGACTTGATGGGCCAAATGGCCCAATTATGCTCCTTTATCTTATGGACATGTATTTATATACTTGGATGTATCACATGAATTAAATATGACATGGATTTGCTAATTCAGACACAATGAAACAAAGACCAACAGAAACTGGCCAATGTAACAGAGGGCTTCCATGTTGGAGAATCAGTTGATTGAACCAAGTCAGAGTAATTGGAGTTCTCCGGTAGCATTGGATCCTGAACCAAACTGTTCAATTTGATTCATTGTTGACTCTAGGAAAGTGAATATAGTCACAAAACCAGATTCATTCCCCATTCCCAAATGAGAAGATTACATAGATAAGGTTGGTAGTGTGTCATTCTTATCTAAAATTGTTTTGTTAAACGGATATTGACAAGTACTCGCTGACAACTAGAACTAAGCGAGTTTCTGTATTTGTCACACCTAATAGATTATAACCAATGGTGAGTTTTGCTATTTGGACTTAAGAACGCTTCAATCACGTTCAAATAATAACTCTGAATGTGAACAAGGTCACACTCTCCCACCTTAGATTCCAACTGCCCAAACTTTCTCCAACGCCCAGCTGTAACTAATATTCAGTAGGGTGGACCTTTACAGGTGAAAGAGCCATTTGTAACTAGAATAATGATACATTTCTGAGAATCACATTAATAACGATTTCTATTGAAGCTTTCATGAGTTCTGTGTTGATTGACACAATGTTCTGGTTTGGGCTTTGCTGTCTGTACAAAGCGTCTGTAATGTCTTTGTTGCAATGGTTCACATTTACATAATCAAACTCACACTCCAAATATCCTGTCATTATTCTCCATGGGATTCACTGGAATTGGCTCAGATCAGACTCCCATCAGCTCAAACGGAGGGAGGGAAGGAGCTCAGAGAGACAGAGAGAGAAAGAGAGAGAGTTGGAGCACTGAGAGAGAGGGGTTGAAGCTTGGGGAAGAGGGATGCAACTCAGAGTGAGATCTATGCAGCTGAGGTGGGGTGGTAAGAGAGAGAGCAAAAGAGAGAGATGGAGATCAAGGAGCTGTATATCAAAAATAAATTATACCCTGTTAAAGACTGCGCTGGATGAATGCTGTATGACTCTATGACTCTATTGATGCTATCTACAATGCTGCCTAACTTTGTGTCATGAGCAAACTGAAATATCTAATTTTCTATGCCATTATCCAAGTCATGAATAAATAATGTAACTAATTGAGGCGAGAGCACAAATTCCTATTGGACACCACTGGTCACTTCCTGCCAATTTCAGCACTTACCCATTATCCCTACTGTCAGTCGCCTGTCACTCAACAATTTCCAAGTATGTCAGTATTTTAGCCTCAATTCTGTGGATTCCTACCTGAGTTGACAGTTTCTGACACGGGACTTTATCAAATACTTTCTGGAAGCCCCTGTAAACAACAACCATAGATATTACTGTGTCCAGGACTTGTGTTTCTTCTTCAAAAATGTTCAATGACGTTTTTCAGCGTGAGCAACTTGTCATGAATCCATACTGAGTCTCCCTGACTAACTGACCATTTTCAAGGTCGTCAGTTACCCTTATCCTTGATTATAGACCCCAACAATTTTCACACCACAAATGTTGGCTTAGTGCCCTATAATTCCCTGGCTTTTTTCTAACATCCTTGTTAAAAGTGAAGTGACATTTGCAATTTTTAAACCCAGAGGTACAAATCCTGTAACTAGGGAACTCTGAAAGATTATAGTCAGACTGTCTACAATGTGGTCTGCTACTACCGTTATCACCCTCAGATGGAAACTGTCAGGTCCTGAGGATTTGTCACTCTTTTGTTCCTCAGGACAGATATCTTACTGACATTAATTTTATTCAGTCCCTGTCCCTGATTCTCTGTTAATTCCTTTGGGACTTCAGGCAAGTCCTCTTCCTTTCCTACTGAAAATCTGGAGGTAAAGTATTTATTTAACATGGCTGTTATTTCCCCATTGTCACTGACAATATCCCTCACTTTCAGTCTTTAATGGCCAACATTGCTCCTGACCTCCCAGCTTCCCTTTTATGGAACTGTATCATTTCTTCTTATTGATTTTTGATATCCCTTATATAGAATCATAGAGTCATAGAGATGTGCAGCATGGAAACAGACCCTAAGGTCCAACCCGTCCATGCCAACCAGATATCCCAACCCAATTTAGTCCCACCTGCCAGCACTCGGCCCATATCCCTCCAAACCCTTCCTATTCATATACCCATCCAAATGCCTCTTAAATGTTTCAATTGTACCAGCCTTCACCACTTCCTCTGGCATGTTTCCTTTCAGAATCCCTTTTGCAAGCTCTTTGAAGCTGCTATGTGGCCCTTTGTATCTTTCTCATTCAGCAGAATCTGTCCTTTTTTTTGCATTTTTGTTAGCCTTTTTTAAGTTTTATCCTTTCCCTCATCTCTTTAATTGTCTATTGTTGTTTGTTCTAAGATGTGGAGCTTTTCCCTCTCAGGTATAAACTGGTTTTGTTTTGTTTTGAATGTTTCTTTAAACATTCCCAACTGTCCTTCAGTTGTTTTACCCATGAGCAGATTTTCCCAGTTTTCTGTGGACAGTTTCTGTCTCATCTCCTTTAAGTCGGCCCTCACCTTAATCTCAAACTCTTAGCAGCTGATTCATGCTTTTCACTTTCAAATGTGACATTGAACTCGATCATGTTATGATCACTATTTGAAAAATGTTCATGCACAAATAGCTACTAACTAAATCTGGTTCATTATTCATTACTAATTCCAATATTTCTTGTCCCCTTGTTACATCCAGGACCTATTGCTGTTGGAAAATATTCCAGATCCACTCCAGAAATTCACTACCTTTCTGACAGAGTACTTGTCTCTCTCCCAATCTAAGTTAAAGGTTAAACTTCCCCATTAATAATACACTCTCTTTGCTACAGACTTGCCTAATTCCTGCATTAATACAATCCAGCATCTCAGAGCTGCTGCTGGGGGTCTGCACACAATATCTATTACAGTTTTAGATCCTTTCCTGCTCCTCAGTTGCACTGAATGTTTTCCCCTCATTATAACCTCCCTCACTGTTGAAGCCATTTTGTTTCTAATCAATAAAGCTGCTCCACTCTTCTGTCATTTCCCCATGTCCATCCCGTGAATCTTCTAACCTGATATATTTAATTCCCAATCCTAACGATTCTGCAAATATGTCTCAGTAATTGAGCATAATCTTAAATTTGAAATTGTGTGTACAGATTATTGAATTTATTCCTTACGCTCCATGCATTTGTATATAGAACTCTTATTTGGTCCATTCACTGGAATCTATTCCTCAGCACTGATGCTGTATTCACCTCTTTCTTATTTCTCTCTACCTGTTTAATCAATACACTTCTGAGAGCTTACCTGATATTGTCCAAATAGGGCCTTTTGCCTATTTTTGCTGAGGTTGTTGGTCCCAACACAACAACAACAACTGGATGGTCACCACCACCATCCCCACTCCAATATCCTTTCAAGCCGGTTCAAGGTGCCCCTTACCTTGGCACCAGGTAGACAGCACACCATGTGAGACTCTCAGTCCTGATCACAAAAGATGCTATCAGTCCCATTCATTGTCAAATCCTCCTCTTTGTGCTCCTCTGCCTGAATGGCCTCCTGGTCCACAGTGCAGTGGTCTTCTTTCATTCATTCATTGGATATGGGCAGCTCTGACCAAGCCAGCATTTCCTGCCCATAGGGCAGTTATCAGACAACCACATGGAATCATAGAATCCATACAGTGTAAAACAGGCCAATCAGCCCAATGAGCCCACACCAACATTCTGAAGAGCATCCCATCCAGACCTATCCCCCTAGCCCTGCATCTTCCATGGCTAATGCACCTTACCTGCACATTCCTGAACACAATGGGTAATTTTGTATTGCCAATCCACCTGGCTTGCACTTCTTAGAACTGTGGGAGGAAGCCAGGGCACCTGACAGAAACCCACATAGACATGGGGGTGAACATGCAAAATCCACACAGACAGTTGCCCAAGGGTAGAATCAAACTTGGGACCCTGGCACTGCGAGGCAGCAGTGCAAAGCACTGAGCCACCATGCCTCTCATTACAGTGGGTCTGGAGTCACACGTGGGTCAGGCCAGGTAAGGCTGACAGCATCGTTCTTGAATTCAAATCCCCATGTCCCATGTCAGCCATGGCAGGATTTGAACCCAGGTCGCCAGAACAATAGCTGAGTTTCTGGATTAATAATCCAGTGATAATAACACGAGGCCATTGCCTCCCCCTGTGTGTGCCTATCTAATGGTGCTGGAATTGGCCTTCCCCCCGTTTAGACACTTAATTTCTGCTCGACCTTCATCTTTTCACTTAATGACTTTGATGCTTACAGAGTTCTGGTCACTTTCGCCAAAATGCTCACGCCACGTTTGCCCATTCTCCCTACAAACCTTTGCCTCATTGACACAAGGAATAAGTACCTCATTCCTGTTGGACAAGGAGCTGAGGCTCCTGCAATGCTAAATTCAGGCTGCATCGACCTGTTCACTTATAGTCACACCCTCCTGTCCCTGACCACTGGCCATAATTTGAAGTATTTAACCTACAAGGTGTGACTGTCTCCCCAACCACAGTGTCCAGGTAACTCTCCCCCTCCCTGATGTGTCACAGAGTTTGAAGCTTAGATTCCAGATCATCAACTCTGAGCTGGAGTGCCTTGAGCAACCAACACTTGCTACAGATGTGGTCACTCTGAGCTACAATGGGCTCCACCAGCTTCCCCAAAGTGCAATTACTACACATCGCCTGGCCCTGTATGTGGAAATTGTTTAATGAGTTTTTAATTTTAGATTAGATTAGATTATTTACAGTGTGGAAACAGGCCCTTCGGCCCAACAAGTCCACACCTACCCGCCGAAGCGCAACCCACCCATACCCATACATTTACCCCTTACCTAACACTACGGGCAATTTAGCATGGCCAATTCACCTAACCTGCACATCTTTGGACTGTGGGAGGAAACCGGAGCACCCGGAGGAAACCCACGCAGACACGGGGAGAACGTGCAAACTCCACACAGTCAGTCGCCGGTCTTCAGTTTTTAATCTGTAAGGAAACAGCAAAGGCTCCTGCACAGCAAGAGGCTCCTCGTGTCAGTGCTCGCTGTTTACTAACTTCATGCACAATGAACATCTCTGTTGAATGTTTGTTGTCAGGAAGTGATTGAGTGTGTTTTTAGAGACAGAATAATGGAAAAATATGAACTGGTCCGAGAGAGTCAGCATGGATTGACAAAGGTTCAGACATCTTTAACTAACCTGGTTACACTTTGTTAGGAGCTCCCTAATGTGGGATATAGGGGAATGTCGATAGATATTGTCTATAGGGAATTCCAGAAGACATTTAAGAATGTTCCACATAAGAGACATGGAATCAGATGGAATTTGAGAAATGCATTTACCTTTGGTCAGGAATGGGCCTGGAGCTAGACACAGAGAGGAGGGAGAATGTGTGTGTGTCCTCCAATGAGCAAGATGTGAGTAGTGGTGTCCCAGGGACCTGTGGTGGGAGCTCAGCTTTTCACGATATTTCTCAATGACTTAGATGAAGAAATAGAGAACCACATATCCAAGATTGCTAACCACACTGGCAGTGAGGCAGCTTGGAGGAGCTTACAAAGATGGGGAGGGTGGAAGGGCAGAGGGCAGCTTGAGAACAAGGATGTGAATATGAAAATCGAGGTGTTGCAGGACTGGGAGCCAATGTTGGTCCATGAGGACAGTGGAAAGGAATGGGGGAATGGGACATGGTGCGAGTTTGGATATCGGTAGCACGGTTTGGAATGAGCCAAAGTTTACGGAAGGCGGTGGCTGTGATGTGGACCAGGATAACATTGGAATGGCCATGTTTGTCGTCCCCATGATGAAGCTGAGATTTTCAATGGTTGATCTTTGTGATGTGGAGGATGCGGGCTCAGATCAACCTCAAAGATGAGGCCCAGTTTGTAAAGAGCAGACAGTGCTCAGGGAGAGAGATGGAGTTTGAACCAGGAGCTGAAGATGATGGCTTTGATCTTCCCAATGTGTTTCCCAGTGAGCCTGGCTCCTCAGTCCTGACTGCTGTTAGCTGCTGTGATTGTCACTGATTGGACACTTATTATTAGAGATTCTGACCACAGCATAAAGCCCCAGTGTAAAAAATAACTGCAAAGACTGTCAGATCGCAAGGTTGAAACTTCACCAAGAGAGGAAGTGAAAGAAGGAGCTCGGAGCAGCTGGACATTTGTTACTGAGACTGGAGAAAGCTGTGAACTGTCTGCACTGCCTGGAATCTGACAGCACAGGGGGATGGCCATTCAGTCCATCATGGCTGTGAGTGACCCAAATAGTCACCCTGTTCCTCTCTCTCCTCATCTTTCTTTTTTAGCTGGACCTCTGATTCCCTCTTGCAGACCTGGGTCTATAGCACAAGACTGCCCCTAACCTGGGCTCCAAATTGGTATCTCATTCATTCATTGGGAGTCAAACTGCCTGGGCTGGGAAATGAAGCTCAGGACCCTTAAAATTCCCTCTCCCCTCCTGAGGGACACTTCATTTGGTTTTGCATATTCACTTGTGGGAAGTGGGCTTCACCGGCTGGGCCAGCATTCTTTACCCTGTCCCTAGTTGCCTTGAGAGGGTGGTGCGAAGCTGCCGTCTGGAATTGCTATAGTCCACAAGCTGTAAGTTGACCCACAATGCTCTTGGGGAGGGAATGCCAGTATTTTAACCCAGCAAGACTGAGAGAACAGCGACATATTTCCAAGTCAGGATGCTAAGCTTTTCTGAGGGAAACTTGCAGCTCACAGAGTTCCCGTGTATCTGCTGCTCTTGTTCTAAATGGAAGTGGACGTGGGTTTGGAAGGAAACCAAAAGAACTTCAGATGCTGTAAATCCGAGACAAAAATGGAAAAACGGAAAAGCTCAGCAGGTCTGGCAGCGTCTGTGAAGAGACATTAGAGTTGACTTTCTGGGTCACATGATGCTTCGTGCTCAACCCGAAATGTTAACTCTGATTTCTCTCCACAGATGCTGCCAGATCTGCTGAGCTTTTCGTGCAATTTCTATTTTCCCATATGGGTTTGGAAGGTGCTATCTGAGGACCTTTGGAGAGTTTCTGCAGCGCATCTTATCAATAATACACGCTGCTGCTGTGGAGCATTGGTGGGAGTGGATGCTTTGAGAATATGATGCCAATCAAGGAGCTTGTTTTGTTTTGGATGGTATCAAGCTTTTTGAGTGGATAAGAAAGAGAGAGGATATGATAGACAGAGACAGGAATGGATTAGAGGGATATGGCCCAAATGCAGGCAAATGAGACTCGTTCACTTCAGAAAACCTGGTCAGCATGTAGAAGTTTGACTTAAGGGTTTGTTTCTGTGCTGTATGACTCTGTGACACGATCAATCTATGAATGTTGTTGGAGCTGCACCCATCTAGGTAAGTGGGGAGTATTCAATCACACTCCTAACTTGGTCGATGGGCTTTGGGGGAATCAGGAGGTGATTTACTCGATTCAGTATTTCTAGCCTCTAACCTGCTCTTGTAACGACGGTGTTTTTGTGGTGAGTCCAGTTGAGTTTCTGGTCAATGGTACCTCAGGAATGTTGATAGTGGGAATTCAGTGATGGTAATAGTATTGACTGTCAAGGGGCGATGGTTAGATTGTCTCTTATTGGTGATGGTCATTGACTGGCATTTACATGACACCGATGGGAAATACTGCTTCTGAGATGAAACCTGGATATTGTCCAGATATTGTTGCATTTGGACGTGGACTGCTTCAGTATCTGAGGAGTTGAGAATGGTGCTGAACATTGTGCAATCTTTGGCAATCATCCCCATTTATGAGCTTGTCTTATGTTGCAATATCTGTTTGGAGTCTGTCCTATTTAGCACGGTGATAGTACCACACAACACAATGGAGGGGATTCTCAATGTGAAGGTCAGACTTTGTTTCTACAAGGACTGTGTGATGGTCACTCTTACCAATACTATCAAGGACAGATGTATCTGCAGCCACAAGATTGGTGAGGATGGGGTCAAGCATCTTTTTCCATCTTTTTGGTTCCTTCACCACCAGCTGCAGAGCCAGTCCCTCAGCTACGTCCATTAGGAACCAACCAGCTCCATCAGAAATGCTGCTGCCGAGCCACTCTCAGTGGTGGACATTGAAATCCCACACCCAGAGTACACTCACTGCTGTCACCACCCTCAGTGCTTCCTCCAAGTGCTGTTCAACATGGAGGGGAGACTGATTCATCAGCCGAGGGAGCAAGATATCTTGTAATCACAAGAAGGTTTCCTCGCCCATGTTTAACCTGGTGTCATGAGTCTTCACAGAGTCTAGAGGCTTCCCAAGGTAACTCCCTCCTGACTGTAGAGCACTGTGTCATCAGCTCTGCTGGGTCTGCCTTTCTGGTGGGACAGGACACATGCAGGGACAGTGATGGTGGTGTCTGGGACATTGTCTGTACGGTATGGTTCTGTGAGTATGACTGTGTCAGGCTGTTGCGTGACTAGTCTGTAAGACAGCTCTCCTGAATTTGGCACTAGCCCCCAGAGTCAGTAAGGAGGATGGAGCAGGGTAGACAGGGCTGTTTATGTCTTTGCCTTTTCGGTGACGAGATCGATGCCTGTGATCCGTCCGGTTTTAATTCTTTGTTGAGACGTCATGATTGATACAACTGAGAGCCTGGCTCAGCCATTTCAGAGGGCAGTTAAGGGTCAACCACATTGCTAGGGGACAGTTCCATGGACCCTACAGTACATTCTGTCCTCCCCCACTTCCCCATTCTGTATGTGGAAGGCTGAAGCCTGTCAGCAGGATATTCAGCTGCAGGAGTTATCACAGCACCTGCACAATGCTGTCCCCACATTAATTCAATGCAAAACTTGAATTCACGTCGTACCTTCGATGTCCAAACATTCCAAGAATGTGCACAAAGTTGCAGTAAGAGGAATGGGGGAGGGGGTGGATGAACATAAGAACTCGGAGCAGGAGCAGGCAATTCAGCCCCTCGAGCCCACTCCACCATTTAATACAATCATGGCTGATCCCATCTCAGCCTCAACTCCACTTTCCTGCCCACTCTCCATCATCCTCTAACCCATTATTCATTAAAAATCTGTCCATCTCCTCCTTGGTATGAGACAGGGAAGGGACCACTCCATTTCAGAAAAGACTGACCATGGAAGGGGAAGGAGAGGGGAAGGGATTGGAACATGTTGTGAATGGACAGGATGGGTCAGTGGGTCAGAGTCTGTCCTGTCCCTCCAGCTCACACTGATGGCCTGAGGATCTCCTCTCTCTGCTGGGCCTTCATGGAATGAGGTTTATGAACAAACCAGTCCCCAGTGAGAATAGGCCAACAGCACAGAACTGTCCTTTGTTTGACAAGAATATGTCCGTCTTCCTGACAGAGGCCAAACCCTGGTCAATGTGGAAATGGGCCTTTACTCCAGGAGAAGACATGCTTCTGGGGTCAAGGGTTAACATCCATTTGTGGGGCAGAGCAGAGGGAGATTTATCCTGCATTCAACTGTCACCACCTGGGATACTGTGAGAAAGAGAGAGAAGCGAGACAGAGAGAGAGATGGAGGGTGTGTGAGAGAGAGAGAGACAGAGGCAGAGAGAGACTCTGTGTGTATGTGTGAGAGAGAGAGAGAGAGAGAGAGACAGAGATACAGGGAGAAGCACTTGAGACAGTGTGGGATATGTGAGAGGACCAAGAGGGAGATAGAGGATAGAGGGAGGTAGAAATGGTGAGGCTCAGGGATACAGAGACAGATGTGAGTCAGTGTGATTGAGAGAGATGGAGAGAGAGAAAGAGACAAGGAGAGGACAAAGAGACAGGATGGGTGTGGAACCAAGCATGAAGAGAATTGAGAGAGAGGGTAGGGTTGAGTGTGAGAGCAAGAGGGACACGTGAGTATGGGTAGATACAGAATGACAGAGAGGTAGGGAGAGAGACTGTAGACTGGAAGGTAGAGAGGGAAGGAGAGAGAAAGAGGGAGGAATAGAGAGGGACAGATAACAATCGGAGGCTTTTCGTTGAAGTGAGAGAGGGAGCAAGTGACAGATGGAGAAACAGAGATTATGAGATGGAGTGAGAAAGCATCAGTGAGTTGGATAGAGTGGCTATGAGACAGAGTGAGACAGAGTGAGAGAGAGAGAGAGAAAGAGAGAAAACATGGGAGAGATTAATAGTGGGAGAGAGAGAGGTAGAGAGAAAGACGTGGCAGATGTGAGACAGAGAGAGGGACAGGTCTCTGGTCACCACATTCTGGGAGGGATGTGATTGTACTTGAGAGGGAGCAGAGGAGATTTCCCAGGATGCTGCCTGCGATGGAGGGTCAGCTATGAGGAAAGATTGGAAAGGTTGGGATTGTTTTCCTTGGAGCAGTGAAGGCCGAGAGGGAACCTGATAGAGGGGTATAAGATTATTTGAGGCAGTGATAGGGTGGGTAGGAAGACACTTTTTACATGAGTAAAGGACTCAAAAACCAGGAACAGAGACTGAAGGTAACACAGACATAGAAACATAGAAACCGCAGCAGGAGAAGGCCATTCGGCCCTTTGAGCCTGCTCTGTCATTCAGTATGATCATGGCTGATCCTCTCTCTCAAAGCTATATTCCTGCTTTCTCCCCATTCCCTTCATGCTGTTAAAATGCAAACAATTATCTCTCTCTTTTTCTTGAATATATTCAGTTCCTTGTCCTCCACAGCCTTCTGTGGTAGAGAATTCAACAGGTTGACCACCCTCTGAGTGAAGAAATGTTTCCTCATCTCAGCCCTAAATGGTCTATCCTGTATCCCCCTGAGAATGAACCCTGGTTCCAGACTCTCCAACCAGGGGAAACCTCCTCCCTGTCCAGCCTTGTTAGAATTTTATACATTTCAATCAGATCCCCTCTCATCCTTCTGAGCTCGAGTGAGTCCAGGCCCAGTTGAGTTGGAGTGTGAGAGGAGAGTTGAGAAGAAATGTTTTCACCCAGAGGGTGGTGGGAGTCTGGAACTCACTGCCTGAAAGGCTGGTTGACTCACAAACTCTCATGACATTGGAGCAGTGTTTAGATATTCACTTGTGTTGCTGTAGCCTCCAGGGTAATGGGCCAAGAGCTGGAGGATGGGATTAGTGTCAACAGATCTTTGTTTACCAGCACAGACACAATGGGCCAAATGGCCTCAGTCAGTGCTGTTCACATCAATGACTCTCTGAGATAGACAGAGAAAGAGAGAGAGAGAAAAGAGGAAGTGTGAGGGGCTGACGTGGCTCCCTCTGCCTGATGCCATTTACATACTGAGGAACACCCAGTCAGACTCTCTCAGGCTGCAGCTTTATAAAGCAGAGCCCAGTGAAGGGAGAGTTTATCAGGAACCAGGCACAGGGACAGGAGCACACACCATGATTTCACACATCCAGCTGATCTGGCCCCTGGCATTCTGTGTCGCAGGTACAAATCTCTCTCCTTCCACCTTGAATCTTTAGCTGCTCTCCATTTCACTCCAATTCCACTGACTTGTGATTGAAGGGAAAATGCTGAAACCAGAGGAATGCTCAGTGTCTCCAACAATCTCTCATTTGACAGGCTCTTTCTGTGACAGTTCTGACTTCACTGTGTTTCTCTCTGACCCCTCAGGTATCAGTGGGGACATCATCATGACCCAGTCTCCCCCGGTGCTGTCAGTGGGACTGGGCCAGACTGCAACCATCACCTGTAAATCCAGTCAGATTGCCAGTAGTAATGTTGAATGGTTCCAGCAGCAAGAAGGACAGAAACCCTCTCTCCTGATCTACAATGCAGCATCACGATTCACAGGAGTCTCCAACAGATTCACCGGGACACAAGTATCCAGCACACACTTCACCCTGACAATCAGCAACGTTCAGAATGAGGATGTCGCTGATTATTACTGTCAGCAAAGTTACAGCTCCCCTTACGTTCGGTAAAGGAACCAAGCTCAGACTGAGTAAGTAAATCCTTTCAATACTGGAACTTCCTAAAACACAAATGCTGAATTGTTGAAGGTGTTAGTGGGGAGCTGCAGTGAATGAAATGGTTGATTGAGGAGCACTGTGTCCAACAGGGTGTCCAGCTGTATTTCTTTAGTTCCGTTTGCCCGGATAAGCAGCAAGATATAAGTCAGTCAGTTTTACTCACCGTGTGGAGGAACTCTGTCCATTTGCAGCCTGTGGTCCCATTCCTGCAGCATGCAGTGAAATCAGTGAGTAGCCTCCTGCCAGTCTCAGTGTGTCGGACACGGGCAGAGTTTGATGTGAGCTCTGGCTGCTCTGATCTCACTGTCCTCAGCAGCAGCAGCAGCAGCACAGTGAGACACCGAGCTCCCATCTCCCCCAGCTTTAACTCTGCTCAACCACGCAATCACAGAATTGTTACAGTGCACAAGGAGGCCATTCCACCCATCCTGTCTGTACTGGCTCTCTGAATGAGCAATTGACTGAGTGTCATTCTCCTGCCTTCTCCCTGTCACCCTGCACATGGTTCCTTTTCAAATAACAGTCTCATTCCCTTCGGAATGTTTCAATTGAAGCTGCCTCCACCACACTCTCAGGCAGTGCATTCCACACCTTAACCACTCACTGGCTGAATTTTTTTTTTCCTCATCTCACTTTTGATTCTCTCACTAATTACTTTAAATCTGTGCCCTCTCCTTCTCAATACTTTCATGAGTGGGAACATTTTTTCCCTATTTACTCTGTCTAGACACATCCTGATTTTGAATTGCTCAAACAAATTTCCACTCAGCCTTCACTTCTCCAAGGAAGACAGTCCAAATTTGTTCATAACTGACTTTCCTCATCCCTGATCCTTCCATGGAATTTTGTTTTTACCCAATCTGCAAAATATTCACATCCTTCATGAATTATTCCCCTTATCTATTCCAGTAGTCCCATTTGCTTGCATTTAGCTAATTTCCCCCTATACAGTTCCTGTCCATGTACCTGTTCAAATGTCTTTTAAATGTTGTTATCATACTCATCTCTACGACTTCCTCTGGCAGCTCATTCAATGCATGCACCACACTCTACGTGAAAGAGATGCACCTCAGGTCCCTTTTGAATCTTTCCCCTCTTGCTTTAAACCTCTGCTGTTTAGTTTTGGACTCTCTTACCCTGGGGAATAAACCTGAGCTAGTCATCTTATCTATGCCCATTACGATTTTATAAACCTCTAAAATGTCACCCAGCAGCCTCTGACCTTCCAAGGAAAATAGCCCAGGCCTAACCAGCCTCTCCTTATAACTCAAACCCTCTCGTCTCGGTGACATCCTTGTCATCCTTTTTAAACCCTTTCCAGTTTAATGACATCCTTCCAATAGCAGGGTGACTGGGAATGTGGCCTGATCAATACCTTGGAGAGTCGTAACAACTCCCACACGTAATGCTCTGACCGATAGAAGCAATTGTACCAAATGCTTTCTTCACCATCCTGTCTCCATGTGACACCAGTTTCAATCCTCTATGTGCCTCCACCCCTTGACAACACTCCCCATGGCCCCACAATTAACTGTGTTAGCCCTGGTCTGGTTTTTGTACCAAAATGTAACACCTCCCTATTATCTCAATGTGTAATGTAAATGTACTCTCAAATAGCCTTCTTCATTGTCCATGAAACTACCAATGTTAGTGTCATCGGCAAACTCACAAACCATGGCACCTATATTCTCATTCAATTTGTTTCTATAAATGATGAACAATGATGAACCCAGAACCAATCCTTTTGCCACACCGCTGGTCACAGGCTTCCAGTCTGAACAACAACCACTCTCTGTCTCCAACCATTAAGCCAATTTTGTATCAGTTAGCTTGCCCTCCCTGGATCCAACTTGATCTAACTTACTAACCAGTTGTCCATGCAATACCTTGTCAAAGGTCTTGCTAAAGTACATGTAGGCAATGTCTACCACTCTGCCCTCAGCTATCTTCGTGGTCATGTCTTCAAAAAACTTAATCAAATTTGTGAGACATGATTTCCCACTTACAAAGCCTTGTGGACTATCCTTAATCAATCCTTATCTTTCCAATGCATTTAGATCTTGTCTCTCAAAATCCCCTCCAACAACTTATTCCCCACTGATAGCAGACTCCCTGGTCTATAATTCCCTGGGTATTCCTTGCAGACCTTCCTAAATATCAGCACAACATTAACCACGCTCCAGTCTTCCAGCACATCACCCGTGGCTGTTGATGATACAAACATCTCCACAAGGGGCGTCACTGTCTCTTCCCAAGCTTCCCACAAAGTAGTGGAATGGACCTGATCAGCTCCTGGGGATTTATCTACCTTCATGAGTTTAAAGAACAGATTACAGCATCTCTTCTTCTGTAATATGGACTCTTCTCAAGACATCAACACTTTTTTCCTGAATTTCCTTCTCTTCCATGTCCTTCTCAACCGTAAATACTGCGGCAAAATATTAGATTGGTAACTCATTCATATTCACTTTTAAAATAAAATATGAAAAATTCTAAGAGTGATTTGGAGGTGATCCATGGGATATGATCCATGATCTTTACTTTACTCTAGATTGTCCTTTGTCCTTTTCCACGGTCACCCTGAACCTTATGATACAATGATCACTCTTCCCTAAATGCCCTCTCACTGACACTCGATCTACTTGGGCCTCCTCATTCCCAAGATCCAGGTCTGGCAGAGCTTCTTTCTGATTGGAATGGGAACACACGGCTGGAGAAAATTCACCCGAGCACACTCTCACGACTCTGGCCCCTCTCTGCCCTTCACACTGCTCCGATTTCATTCTATATTCTGATAATTAAAGTCACCCGAATGTGTGCTGTGAATTTCTTGCAGATTTCTTCCTCTACATCCTTCCCTCTAGTTGGTGACCGACAGACTGCACTGAACAACCTGATTGCACCTTTTTGTTCCTTATCTCGAACCAAATCGATTCTGCCCTTGACCCCTCTGGGACATCCTCTTTCTCCAGCTCTGCACTGATCTTAACCAATCCCACACCTCCCATCTTCCTCCCCTTTCCTATCTTTAGTGAACACCTTGTATCCAGGAATATTTAACACCCAGTCCTGTCCTCATTTGAGCCTTATCTGTAAGAGCAACAACACCAGATTTCCACTTGGTAATATGCATCTGTAACTCCCCAATCTTATTCCCCATACTCCACGCAGGCCCCTACATGCACACAGTCAGTTGGATTTCGAAATTATTACGCTCTCCCTCACTGTGACCCGGCCAAATAAGTTATTATTGCTTACTTTGGAGTATCTATCTCTTGCATGATTCTGTTTTCCTTGGTGTTCCTCCCTGATATTTCCTCTTGGTTTCCACAGCCCCCACTTCCATGTTCATTTAAACTCTCTCCAACAGCACCAGCAAATCACCCCACAAAAAGCTCAGTTCTGTTCAGGAGCAACCCATCTGGTCTATAGAGGTCACATCTCCCACAAAGTCATTCCCAATGTCCCAAGAATCTCAAGCGCTCCCTCCTGGATCACCTTTCCAGCCTCAGATATACCCTGTTTTATTCACCTGTTCCTATCCTCACTTGCATTGGTCACTGGGAGTAATCCAGAGATTCAGAATTTTGAGCTCCTGTTGCTAATTGCCTCCAGAGCTCCCTAAATTCTGACTGCAGGACCACATCCCTTTTCTCACTCTGTCACTGGACCACAACTGCTGCCTGTTCCCCCTCTCCCCTCAGCGTGCTCTGCAGCTGCTCAGTGACATCCTTGACCCTGACACCAGGGAGACAACATACAATCCTGGATTCCCATCTGCAGCTGCAGAAACAACTATCGATTGCCCTCACTCTCAAATCTCCTCTCACTATCACTCTTCCAGTCTTCCTTGT
Organism: Chiloscyllium plagiosum; assembly: GCF_037043375.1. NCBI lineage: Eukaryota > Metazoa > Chordata > Chondrichthyes > Orectolobiformes > Hemiscylliidae > Chiloscyllium > Chiloscyllium plagiosum. Next base: position 116,254,605 of record NW_028270147.1, read on the forward strand.
ACCCCCCTGTACAGCTGAGCCCCCAGTGGTGCCATGGACCTGGCTCTGGCTGCACTCCCCAGATGAACCATCATTCTCATCAGGATTCCAAACTGAATCCTGGTTGGACAGTGGGATGCATTCAGGGGATTCCTGTACTAGCTGTCTGGTCCTTTTGGACTGTCTGCTGTTCCCCCATTCCCTCTCTCCCTGTATATTCTGAAGCTGCAGAGTGACCACATCTAGAAACGTGCTCTCCACGGAGCTCTCAGCCTCACGGACGCTCCGCACTGACACCAGCTTCTGCTCAATCTCCGGAAACCTGGAGCTCCAATTGCTGTCACTGACCACACTGCCTACACTCATGGTATTCCAGGAGCTGGGAAGCATCCTGAAGTTCCCACATGGAACAGGGTGCACACTCTCACCACTCCCTGGTTATCCCTTGATGAAGTTCTGATGACAAACAGCTCCAGCTGGGCTCAAATCCAGGCCTTTCAGTGTTCCAGGGTTTGGCAGAGTCTGTTCAAAAGACAATATGATAATAGAGCAGAATTAGGCCATTCGCCCCATCAAGTCTGCTGTGCCGTTTGGTCATGGCTGATGTGTTTCTCACGACCATTCTCCTGCCTTCTTCCCATTATGTTTGATCGCCTTCCCAATCAGGAACCTACCAATGTCCGTCCGAAACACACTCAATTCCTTCACCTCCACAGCATGAGTTCCACAGATTAACCACCCTCTGGCAGAAGAAATTCCTCCTCATCTCAGTCCTAATGGATTACCCCTAAATTCTGAGGCTGTGCCCTCTGGTCCATGTTTCTCTTACTGGTGGAAACATCTCATCCCCGCCCACTCTATCCAGGCCTCTCAGTATTCTGTAAGTTTCAATGTTATCTCCCCATGTCCTTCAGAACTCTATCAAGTACACATCCAGAGTCCTCAATCTCTCCTCATCAGACCAGGCTGTCACCACCAGGGTCATCCTTATAAACCTCCTCTGGATCTCCCCCAATGCAAGCACATCCCTCCTTAGATACAGGTCCCAAAACTGTTCACAATATTCCAAATGCAGTCTGGCCAGCGTCTCATACAGCCTCAGCAGTACACACCTGCTCTTGTATTCTAACTCAGTTGAAATGAATGATAATATTGCATTTGTCTTCCTAATTGCCAACTGAACCTACATATTAACCTAAAGTGAAATCTGAAAGAGGACTCCTAAGTCCCTTTGGGTTTCAGAATGCCAAATTTCCCCATTTAAAAAACAGTTTGAGCCTCTATTCTTCCAACCTAAGGGCATAACCTCACACTTTCCCACTTTGTATTCCATCAGCCACTTTTTTCCCCTCTCTCTGAGCCTTTCCAAGTCCTTCTGCAGCCTCTCTGCTTCCTCAACTCCCTCTGTTCCTCACCTCATCTTTGTGTCATCAGCAAATTTAAGAACAATGCCCTCAGTTCCTTTTCCCAGATCGTTAATATATAATTAATTGTTACATGAATAGCTGAGGTCCCAACACTGCCCCCTGCTGAACTGCACGAGGCACCAGCTGCCATCCTGCAAAAGACCCATTTATTTCCACTCTCTATCCCATGTCAGTACCGGGCCCCAAACCCCGTGGGCTCTTATGTTATTTAGCAGCCTCCTGTGTGGCAACTTGTCAAAGGCCTTTTGGAAACCCAAACAGATCATATCCATTGGCTCTCCTTTGCTAACTTGCTCATTGACTCCGATTATTACATCAAATTCCAGCTTCTCCCTCTCGAACTGCAGGGTGAATTGTATCACATTATGGTCACTGCTCCCTCAGGGTTCACTCACCTTCAGCTCCCCAATCAGGGCTGCCTCATTACACATCACCGAATCCGGAATTACCTGTTTCCTAGTGGGTCTACCACAAACTGTTCCAAAAAAGGCCTCTCGCAGACATTCCATGAATTCCTTTCCTTGAGATCCATTCCCAAGCTGACTTTCCCAGTCCACCTGCATATTGCAGTCCCCATGATTATTGTAATAATCCCTTTCTTATATGCCTTTTCTATCTCCTGATTTATTTTCTGCCCCACATCCCGACTACTGAGAGGAGACTTGTACATAATTCCCATCAAGCCCTTTGCTATTTTGTGGGTCTTTAAGTTGACTCACACAGATTCTATGCTTTCCAACTCCATATTTCCTCTTGCTGTCGATGTAATTTCAGTTCTTCCTGACAGGATAAACCTGCTCCTCCCTCACCCCACCCCCACCCCCTTCAGATGTACCTATCATTAGAAACATGGAAACATAGAAAATGGCTGCAGGAATCGGCCACTCGGCCCTTTGAGTCTGCACCACCATTCAATATGATCATGGCTGATTACCCAATCTCATTATCCAATTCCCACTCCGCCCCCATATCCTTGATTCCACAGGTTCACAACATCGGAATAACTTAACCCTTAATCTTCGACAGTGACCCCTAGTTTTGGACTTGCCTAATATCAAGAACATTCTTCCAGCATCAAGCCTGTCAATTCCCATCAGGATTTTATATGTTTCTGTGAGATTCCTCTCATTCTTCTAAATCCCAGTGAGTACAAGCCCAGTCGATCCAGTCTTTCCTCATATGTCAGTCCTGCCGTCCCGGGAATCAGTCTGGAGAACCTTCGCTGGACTCCCTCAATAGCAAGAATGTCCTTCCTCAGACTAGGAGACCAAACCTGCACACAATACTCAAGGTGAGGCCTCACCAAGGCCCAGTATAATTCTGCAAGACATCCTTTCTCCAATACACAAATCCTCTCACTGTGAAGGCCAGCATGCCATTAGCTTTCCTCACTGCCTGCTGCACCTGCATGCCCCCTTTCAGTTACTGTTCCACCATGACACCCAACTCACATTGCACCTCACCTTTTCCTAAACTTTCACCATTTATTAATAATCTGACTTCCTATTTTACCACCAAAGTGGATAATCTCACATTTACCCAAATTATATTGCATTTACCAAGTATTTGTCCACTCAGCCAGCCTGTCCAAGTTACTCTGCAGCCTCTTAGCATCCTCCTCACAGCACACATTGCCACCCAGCTGAGTGTCATCTGCAAATTTGGGGGGATTGCATTCAATTCCTTTGTCCATATCATTTATGTATATTGTGAATAGCTGGGGTCCCAGCACTGAACCCTGTGGTATCCAACTCATCACTGCCACTTTGAGAAGGACCCATTTATTTCAACTCTCTGTTTTCTGTCCGCCAATGAGGTCTCTCTTAATGTCAATACATTACCTCTGATATCATGAGGTTTAATTTAACTCATTTTTGACCTTGTCAAAAGCCTTTTGAAAGTCCAGTCACACAACATCCACTGGGTCCTGAGGGAGGGTCACCCAATCTGAAACGCTAACTTCAATTGCTGTCCACAGATGCTGCCAGACCTGCTGACCTTTTCATCAATTTTTGATGTCCACTGATTCAGCCTTGTCCACTCTCTACTGATCACATCCTCAAAAACTTCCAGAAGATGTGTCAGGCCTGATTTCCCTTTCGTAAATCCATGCTGACTTGGTCCGATCCTGTCACTGCTTTCCAAATGCTCGTTTACTGTATCTTTAATAACTGACTCCAGTGTTTTCCTCATGTATAATTTCTCATTTTCACTCTCCCTCATTTTATTAAAAAGTGGGGTTACATTGGATACTGTCCAGTCCATTGGAACTCTGTCAGAGTCGACAGAATGTTGGAAAATGATCAACAATGTGTCCACTATTTCTACACCCACTTTCTTAAATACTCTGATGAGTTGCTGGCCCCTGGGGCCTTACATGTTTTGATACCATCAGTCTGCCCAAAACCATTTCCTGACTAACAAGGATTACCTTCAGTTCTTGCTTCACACTTGACCCTCTATCCCCCTGCATTTCCTTTCAATAGGATGTGCATCCCTGGATATTTAGTTCCCAGCCCTGATCCCCTTGCAGCCACGTCCCTGCACTACAGGCTCATTTACCTTGTTTCATATACTCGATGCATCGAAGTACAACACCCTCAGTCATGCACTGACTGCCTCTTTCTCATAGTTATCTCCTTTAGAAAACATGGAATCCCTGCAGTATGGAAGCAGGCCATTCAGCCCAGACTGACCCTCCAAAAAACATCCCACCCACCCTACAATTGCCATGGATAATGCTCCTAACCTACACATATTTCTGGCAATGGGAGGAAACCCAAGTGGACACCGGGAGAATGTGTAAACCCCACACAGACAGTCAGTTGGAATTGAGTCTGTGTCTCTGGAGCTGTGAGACAGCAGTGCTAACCACTGACCCACCATTCCACCCTGCAGGGCTTCAATTTTGATTCTTGATCCTTTCCATACTCTCTATCCTATTACTTGGTCTGGATGCTTTAATAAAGTGTCCTGTCCCCCTACCTTCTTTAATTAGTTTAAATTCCTCAGAAACTTGATTTCCCTTGGTTTGTGTGGTACCACTTTGTCTACATTATTCCGAATGTTTCATGCGTTAAGATACAAAACCTTTAAGCTTGTTCTATATTGAGTTTCCCTGCACTTTTAAGTTTCCTCAGTACAATATGACATTCACAATACTCTGTCCCTTTCCTTTTATTTTCTGGTAACAATCAATCCCATCACTAACCAGTAATCCTACCTTCTCCTTTAACTTTCATTTCCTCATTTTCCATCCAACTGTTCCAGTTACTTTCTCTTTGAATCGTATTCAGGCTGATACTTATTCCTGAACAAACATCACTCAAAAATATTCCTTGGTTCATTGTTGCTTGTGGTATCTTGCTGTGTACAATCTGGCTTGTACATTTCCTACATTATAACAGTGACCACAATTCAAACAAGTCCCACACTGTCTGCAAATGTCTTTGGGACAGCATGGATCTTTCTTTTCTTTGGATGAACTGGGAATCTTTCAGATGTGAAAGATGCCATTCCAATATTGCACAGTCCTCCTCCTGAACTAGTTTCTGCTTTGTCCCTCTCTTTTGTGAAAACAGACCGAAAGTTTTCATGAGGAACCATTGCTCCATCTTCCACCACCGCACACAAGTTCCCTTCCTGCTCTCGAATGGGCCTCATACATTCCTTTATTCACCTGTTCTTTCTGTGATTATAAAACATCACTGGGATTTCTCAGACTTCATTTGGACACATTTCATCCTGTCAGCTCTTTGCTTTCCTCAGGTCCTGGTAAATTTCACCCCTGCATTTTGTCTTTCAGCCACTTTTACCCAATCCCTGGCTAGTTCAGTAAAATGGTTTGTTCCCAAATGAAAACTTTTACACTTGCTCCATGGTTCTCCATTTCCATCCCTCCTCTCAATCTCACTGAATTCTGATCATTGTCATGAAAATGCTCCCCCATTGATAGCCCTTCCAGCTGCCCACATTCATTCCCTAAACAATGATCCAAAACTGTCCCTTCTCTTTCACCATCACCTTCTCAGAGGCAATTAGTGATGGGCAATAAATGCTCGCCCTGCCAGTGACACTCATATTCCAAGAGCAATTTTAAAAGTCCCTGTCCTTTTATGGGGTTTGTTAGGTATTGAATATAAATGTTCAAATGGATTGTTTTGCCAGTGAATGTTCAGAGTTGAAATCCCTTTGAATGGCAGGGATTAAAATTGTTTGTCTTGTCTTTCAGGCCGTGAGAACTCTCAGCCGAAGCTCACCCTGTTGCCCCCCTCCCCGGAGCAGGTCAATGCCAAGGGCACTGCCACCCTGGTGTGCCTTGCCAATCACTTCTATCCTGATGAGCTGGAGGTGCAGTGGAAGAAGGACGGTGCAGTCATTTCAGACGGGGTTCAGACCAGCAACTACCTGCGAGTTTCGGACAGCACCTACAGTGTCAGCAGCCTGCTGACCCTCTCTGGGTCTGACTGGGAGTCCAACGCTCGCTTCTCCTGTGCCCTCACCCACGTGACCCTCCCCTCTCCCCTCAGCAAGAGCATCAGGAGATCAGAATGTGTAGAGGGTTCGAGACAGTCCACAGAGGAGACACAACTTTAAACAGAACAGGGCTGAGCTGGCAGGACAAAGGTCATTGTCAGCACTGAATTTCAACTCTCTTCCTTCTTGGGATTGGCTCGGTGACATTTCTGAGGTTCAGGGGTTAAGGCAGGTCATTGGGATCAAAAGGAAGCTTTACTCTGTATCAAACCCCGTGCTGACCCTGTCCTGGGAGCGTTTTATGGGGACAGTGATGACTTGTGATGCCAAGTAAAACCTCTCGAAGATGCTGAAAACTGTCAGCTATACAAACAATGAGAACCTCTGAAATCTCTGCCTCAGTAAACCAGGTCTCCTTCCTGCTCAGCCGCCAGTTCGAATTTAAGCTTCTGTCATTACTTAAAGGGACAGGATTCTCAGGTTATTGAGAAAATCTCCACGTGTTTTCCTCAAGTTCCATTGTGGCTGTGATTTTGAGCAGCTTCTTCTGTCTAGGCTGTTAATTGCAGTCTTTTTTCTGTCAATGTAAATCTGGAAAAAGGAATAAAGATCAAGAAGATTCAGTCTCTGTCTCGTGTGCTTTGGAAATGGCCAGAGCTACTGGGAACCCTGCATTGATGAATATGATCAGCAGCATCTTGTTACTCAGTATAACAATTTCACAGGTTTTGGGAAATAAATATTCCTTAAATTAGACTTGGGTTTTCTTCACTCTTAAAGTGCGATGGAATGGTCCCGTGTGTCCCTTGGATTCAGTCCCAGATTCCACCGTGGCTCTTTCATTCAAACACCATTAGCACACTGACACCACATTCAGAGGACAATCCTGAGATGGGGCAAGTTTGGTTCTTGATTGTGGGGAAATGGGGGCTGGGTGTGAAATGTCCAGTCTGAAGCTGGTGGGGGTACTTTATAATGAAGAATAGAAACTGATGTCAGAATAAAGTCAGGTTTTGATGGGAGTGAGGAATATCTCAGTGATCTGTCTCCAGAATCCACACACTACACACATCCTTCTGTCAGACCCTGACGGCAGAGAAACTGCTCCTTGACAACTTATATTTCTCTATCTTTCCCAGAAAAGGTGAAGTATTCTCTGCCTCAGTGATTCCCTGGGACAGGCCATTTTAAAAAGGGCTGTGGGAAGGGAACTGTTGCCTCTCATTGACAAAGCCAATGGAAGGATGTGGAGCTGGCACTGTGAAATATCAGGGCATAGAGGATGACACCAGAAGCAATTCAATGTTGTCACTCTCTCCTTTGCAATTGCTAAACTGGTAACAATTACTTTTTGCTCACAATTTGCTCTCTCGAATTTGATCCACTTGCCTTTCTTACTTTGCTTTTTTTGACTTCAGTCTGTGGGTAGTTCCATCAAAACCCAATCTCCTCACACTCATCCTGGCCCCTGAAGAGATTAGAGACAAACTGCAAATGCTGGAATCTAAGGTTGACAAGCAGGAGGCTGGGAGAACACAGCAAGACTGGCAGCATCAGGAGGTGGAGAAATCGACATTTTGGGTGTAAACCTTTTTCAGGAAGTGGGGTGGGTGGGTGTTGGGGGAGCTGCAGATAAAGGGAGTGGCCGGGGCAGTGTGGTTAGGTGGGGATAGGTGGAGACAGGTCGAGGTTAGGACATGGTTGGTCGAAGGGAGGGATAATTCTGGATTCATCTCTCCCATCGACCAATCAGGTCATACTCTCTATCTTTCTCAACCTATCCCCACCTCAGCACCTCGCTCCCACCCACCCCTTTATCTGCAACTCCCCTGACACCTACCCTCCCCCTTCCTGAAGAAGGGTTACACCTGAAACGTCGACCCCTGAAGAGATTAGACGAGGTTATTTCATTGAATCAAATCATTGAGCCCATCAATCCTGAGAACAGATTCCAACATTGAAGCCCCATTTTCTAGTTGCACATGTAAAGTCTCTTTCAGGCTGAAAGAAGGAAGCTTTCGATTGAGAAATGAGTGAGCTTAACCCAGATCCTGAACAACAGCACTTCAGAATGGAGTGATATAAATCAGAAGCAATATAAATACAGGGCAGCTTATATACTGCAGCTCGCACTGAGTGCAGCCAGCACAGAGGGGAATGCTGGGAGGTTTGGTCAGTGTGGGAGTTTGGTGAACTCAGGGAAGGAGTCCACCTTTGCTTTTCCAAAGTGATTTGGGACTGTCACTTCAGCTGCTGGGAGCCTGCACATGCACTTGGTTTGAATGAAACAAAATGGTAAACAAGAAAATAGGAATCTGGAAATTGTTTCGTATGAGGGAATGTGTAAATAGACTGCTTCAGGACATGTCCATTAGGGGAGGTTAATAAATGCAAAGTACTGAAACTTCAAAACAGAGACTAAAGACAATTACTGGACCAATGAAGGAATGGATATTTTTCAGTTGTAAGTAAGATCAACATTTCTTTATTGCATTGAAATGATTCAGGGTAAATACATCTGCAGTGAATGTAAAAAAACTACAGGAACTCCCATTCAGGGAGTTTGGAATGAAGGCTGAATTGAAAAAACAGTGATATATCAGGGAGTGCCGGAGATACCTGGAGACTTAGTTCCAGAAGGAAGTTATAGGCCTCAGGACTGCACAGTTCAATTCCATGTGTAGTAAAGGGCAGGAGGGTACGACACACGAGGGAGGCAGATAGGGATTTGGAGGATACAGTGGGACAGGAAAACCCCTCACTCTTCTAAACTCCAGTGAGAGCAAGGCCAGCCTTTCCAATCCTTCCTCATCTCACAGGCCCCTCATTCCAGGGATCAATCGGGTAAAACTCCTCTGAAACACCTCTAATGCATTTATATTCTTCCTTCAATAAGGAGACCAAAACTACACACAATACGATATTTGAGATGTGATCACATCAAATCCAGGAATAACTGAGACATCACAGTCTCACTTTCTGGTCCCGAATCACGCCTACTCTTAGTTTTCCCAGCGTTTTTACTGTCCATCTTTAATTGTCCTGGACAAGATGGTGCTGAGCTGCCTTCTTCAACCGCTGCAGTCTATGTGCTGTAGGTAGACTCATAATGTCCTTAGGAAGGGAATTCCAGAATTCTGACCCAGTGACGATGTTTCCAAGTCAAACTGGTGAATGGCTTGGAGAGGAACTTTCTGGGGTGATGCTGCCCTTGTCCTTCTTGATTCAAGTAATCATGGGTTTAGAAGGTGTTGTCTCAGGACCTTTGGTGAATTTCTGCAATGCATCTTGTAGATAGTGCACACAAATGTTACTGAATGTTGGTGTGGAGGGAATGGATATGTGTGGAAGTGGTGCCAAACAAGCGGGCTAAAATTTGATAAACAAAATTTAAATAAAATAATATAAAACAACCTAAAATGAAATAAAATAAAATGTTCTTGCTTTTTTGATTAAACATCACTGAACCCCAAATATTAACTCCTCCCTTTTACATGATAATGAGGATTGAACTCTTGTTGGTGCAGTTTTTTTTTTAATCATCTCAGAATATTCAAAGCTGTGAGCACAGAGCAGTCACGTTCCCGGACAAGATGGTGAGGTCCCACAGACAGTAAACGAATGACGAGACACATCTGTTTTGTTGGCACTCGTTGAATAGCGAGCAGGATACCCGAGGGAATCTCTTCAGAATGGGATCTTGTTGAACCCCCTGAGGTGGGGGTGGGGGTGGTCAGGGTGTGGTGGTGGTTGGGCATCAAATGGTGGAGCCAGAGACTGTGCAACTTTCAACAGTGCACCTCGGTCTCAGCCTGGATTCTGTGCTCTCATTTCTGAGGTGGCTTTCAATCCGATGACCATTTTGACGATGAGGCAGGAGCATTACCCATGGAGCCACGGTCAGTAACAATGTAAACTGTGTGGCTCTGAAAGCCTGAGTCTGCATCTCAGCTCAGAAGGATATCAGCTCATTCATCAAATCTGTTTCTGCCCCTCTGCAGGCTAACCAGGCTGCCGGTGCCTTTCCAACACTCCCACGTTTCCTCCTGTGTCACAGCTCATTCTCCTGAGGGATAGATGTGCTTGGAGTCGAGAAGTGTGGGGCTGGGAAAGCACAGCTGGTCAGGCAGTTGTGCTCAGGCCGAGGACATCACCTTGTCCCTCTGTCAGATCCTCTTCAAGAAACTCATGGCTCACCACCACCGCTCAACAGTTAGGGAAGGGTAACAAGCAAGGATGGAGATGGGGACGCGAAGCCTCAAGTGCTGTTCTCTGCAGTTTGGGGGCACGCTTTGACAGCTGTTTGTTAGATCTTTGAGTATTATTCATTTTTTGCTGATGCCAGTGATAATCCAAAGGACACTCCACCTTTCAGTCTGACAAACCAGGGTCACCCATGTCATGGCTCTGTTTCTGGTCGAGGCTCCAGTCTTTCAAAGAGATGAATTCAAGCCTCACCAGTTTGATCATTTGAATTGTATGCCATTTATTTTGATTTCTCCTGGGATGGGGTGGGCGTTGACGTGTCGATTATTTGTTGCCCTTCCCGAATTGTCCTGGAGATGGCGGTGGTGAGCCATGTAATATCTGGGAAGCAACTGATAGATCATTCCCACTGGAATCGACTGGAATGAATGTGGGTTTATTCATGGCTAATGGAAAGAGTCATTACCCATAATCCTCAGCTGCTGTGCAAGTGCTCTATAGTTACTAGAAGGCAGTTGTTTCTCTCTGCCCGAACAAGACGAAGTCAGAAGTCACACAAAAGCAGGTTCTAGCCAACAGGTTCATTTTAAATCACAAGCTTCCGAAACGCTGCTCCTTCATCAGGTGTACCCCAGTCCACCATTGACATCCCCACATTACTGAACAGTACAAATAAACTGGGGCTTTGAGAGGATCTAACCGGCTCCATCTGGAGAATCGTGGGGAGAGAGAGAGAAAAAAGAGAACAGCTTTCGGACCAGGATACTTATCGCATCGCAATGAAAATGCCCTGCATGCTATGATATATCAAAACGGAGTACTTTGGTGTGATTTTTGATTGTCTCCAGATTGTGCTTTTTTTCATTCTATGATACACGTGGACGATGTCAGTATTGGGTATCACAAAGCATGTTTGGTATCGCAAAGTATGTTTCCTCCATTGAACACTTTCCAACACACTCTCTCCATCTTGCTTTAATCCTTATTGACTCTTGGACATTCCCCCTACACTCTCACTCTGTCCCGGTCCCAGAGGAATTGATGGCCTGAGTTCATGACCCCGCACTGTGTGAAGATTGGTGTGAAGTGAGGCCAGTGTGTTGGAGCTTGGGCCCCTGCTGGAGAAGTCCAGAACCAGGCTCATAGTTTAAGGTTAAGGGGTAAACCCTATAGGACAGAGATGAGGAAAAATGTTTTCACCCGGAGAGTGGAGAGCCTGTGGAATTCTCTGTCACAGAAAGTGGTTGAGGCCAAAACATTACGTTTTCAAGAAGGAGGTTGAGATAGCTCTTGTGGCTAAAGATTCAAGCCATATGGGCTAGGGAGGGATTACAGTACAGTGCTCAATGATCAGCCATGACCATAGATAGATTCTTGATGACTGAAGGGATGAAACATTATCACAGAATGTCGAGTTGAGGTTAAAATCAGATCAACCATAATCTTATTGAATGGGGGAGTGGGTTCAAAGGGCCGAGTGGTCTACTTTTGTTCCTTGCTCATTTGTTGCCTCATACACTTTCACACGATCAGACAATGTAGTTTATATTTTCTACCTGCAGGTTAAGCTGCTTGTACAATATGCTTCATCTGCGCAGTGTTTACTCCTGCTTTTCACCAGGACATGTTAAAGATAATGGTCCCATAATCAATCCATTAACTCTGTGAGTTGATTTATTTAAAACAATAAAACATGTTACAAGTCATGAAGAAGGCATTACAGCAAGCAATAATGTTCAGCATGTTGGCTCAGTGGTTAGCACTGCTGTCTCACAGCACCAGGGACCTGGGTTCAATACCAGCCTCAGGTGATTGTCTGTGTGGAGTTTGCACATTCTCCCTGTGACAGTGTGGGTTTCCTCTGGGTGCTCTGGTTTCCTGCTATGGTGCAAAGGTGTGCAGGTTGGGAGAATTGGCCAAGCTAAATTACCCATGGTGTTCAGGGATGTGTGGGTTAGGTGCAGTAGTCAGGGAAAATGTAAAGTAATGGGGTGAGGGAGTGGGATGCACTTGGAAGATTCGGTCTGGACTTGTTGGGCCAGGTGGCCTGTTTCCACACTGTAGGGATTCTGTGAATTGATCTCGGTCTGTGCAGCTTGCAGGCTCACAGATGTCTAACTGGTAGGTAGAGTGCAACACTGTACATACACAGAGGTGGATTTTCTTAAAGGCAATGTGTGCACACATCACACAGCCACTGAACATCAAGGGGAGATTGTTACATTCTCTTTTGTTGGAGACAGTCATTGCATGGCAGTTGTGTGGCACAAATGTAACCTTATTTGTGTTTCAAGCCCTCAGCTCTGGTAGTAAAATGCTTTGGAAAATCCTCAGGTGACAAAAGGTGGTATACTTTTGGGGTGGTACGATGGCTCAGTGGTTAGCACTGCTGCCTCACAGCGCCAGGGACCCACCTCAGGCAGGTCTGTGTGGAGTCTGCACATTCTCACTGAGTCTGTGTGGGTTTCTGTCAGGTGGTTTGGTTTCCTCCCAAAGTCCAAAGATCTGCAGGCTGGATAAATTGGCCATGCTAAATTGCCCATAGTGTCCAGGGATGTGCAGGCTCGGTGGATTAGCCATTGGAAAATACAGGGATAGAATAGGTGCCTGGGTGGAATGCCCTTCGAAGGGGCAGTATGGACTCAATGGGCTGAATGGCCTACTTCCACATTATAGGGATTCTATGATACAAATTTAAGTTCCTGCTTTCCATTCTAGCCCTGAAGCATGTGGTTCTGTCTCATATCCACTCAAGGGATGGCAACCCTTTGAAGACAGGAGCAGCCTCTATTCTTTTGGAAAGTACTTCTTCCACTCTGTGTCCTTCACAGCCTTGTAGACAGCAACAATGAGATCGGGAAATAACCCAAAGCTATAATCTTCCGCACTCTTCATTAAACTGTGGAACCTGAAAAGTACAATTAATGTCCAAGTCAATGAAGATATTTCTCAGCAATCCCTAAATGCTGAGTTTTAGTACTCAGCAGGCCCCAGGAGTCAAACTAACTGAGTAGATCATTGCTCTGAATTGCTTATAAATGTCACCTTCACATTTCTGGAGGCTTTGATTAAAAAGGTTGTTTACTCCTCTCCAATATGCAGCTTAAAATCAGCTCCAACTCCCAACCATCCAGCTGAGAGCAGAGCCCTGTACAAACTGGAACCTGGTCAGTGGGAGCACTGTCACCTCTGTCTCAGAAGCTTTGCCTATTTAAACCAGAGACTCTCTGACTTAGAGAGTCATTCGGCACAGAAACAGACCCTTTGGTTCAACTCATCCATGCCAATCAGATATCCGAAATTAATCTAGTCCCATTTGCCAGGATTTGGCCTATATCCCTCTAAACCCTTCCGATTCATATACACATTCAGGTGCCTTTTAAATGTTGTAATTGTACCAGCCTCCAGCACTTCCTCTGGCAGCTCATTCCATACACATACCACCCTCTGCATGAAAAACTTTCTCCTTAAATCTCTACCAAATCCTTCCTCTCACCTTAAACCTATGTCCTCTAGTTTTGGAATCACATACCCCGGGCAAAAGATCTTGGCTATTCACCTTATCTATGTCACTCATGATTTTATAAACCTCGATAAAGTCACCCCTCAGCCTCCAATGCTTCAGGGAAAATAGCCCCAGTCTATTCAGCCTCTCCCTGCAGCTCAAAACCTCCAACCCTGGCAACATCCTTGGTTGTGAGGTCATGAGAGGGCACCAGCAATCAGGGTGTTGGTTTGAAATGTGTGTATTTCAATGCCAGGAGCATTCGGAATAAGGTGGGTGAACTTGTAGCATGGGTTGGTATCTGGGATTTCGATGTTCATTTCAGAGATATGGGTTAGAGGACTTTGTTGCAGGTTCCGGGATTGAGACGTTTCAGCAAGAACAGAGAAGATGGTAACAGAGGGAGGGGTGTGGCATTGTTAATTAAGGGTATTATTACAGCAGCTGAGATAACATGTGAGGACACATCCACTGAGGTAGTTTGGGCTGAGATTAGAGGAGAAAGTGAGGTCTGCAGATACTGGAGATCAGAGATGGAAATGTGTTGCTGGAAAAGCGCAGCAGGTCAGGCAGCATCTAGGGAACAGGAGAATCGACGTTTCGGGCATTAGCCCTTCTTCAGGAATGAGGAAAGTTGGTCCAGCAGGCTAAGATAAAAGATAGGGAGGAGGGACTTGGGGGAGGGGCGTCGGAAATGTGATAGGTGGAAAGAGGTCAAGGTGAGGGTGATAGGTCAGACTGGGGTGGGGGCGGAGAGGTCGGGAAGAAGATTGCAGGTTAGGAAGGCGGTGCTGAATTTGATGGATTTGACTGAGACAGGCTGTAGGGAGGGGAAATGAGGAAACTGGTGAAATCCGAGTTCATCCCTTGTGGTTGGAGGGTTCCTAGCCGGAAGATGAGGCGTTCTTCCTCCAACCATCGTTTCGCTGTGGTCTGACAATGGAGGAGTCCAAAGACCTGCATATCCTTGGTGGAGTGGGAGGGGGAATTGAAATGTTGAGCTACAGGGTGGTTGGGTTGGTTGGTCCGGGTGTCCCAGAGGTGTTCTCTGAAACGCTCCGCAAGTAGGCGGCCTGTCTCCCCAATATAGAGGAGGCCACATCGGGTGCAAAGGATGCAATGGATGATATGTGTGGAGGTACAGGTGAATCTGTGGCGGATATGGAAGTTTCCTTTGGGGCCTTGGAGGGAGGTGAGGGGGCAGGTGTGGGCGCAAGTCTTGCACCTCCTGCGGTTGCAGGGGAAGGTGCCGGGAGTGGAGATTGGGTTGGTGGGGGGTGTGGATCTGACGAGGGAGTCACGGAGGGAGTGGTCTTTACGGAATGCTGATAGGGGAGGGGAGGGAAATATATCCTTGGTGGTGGGGTCCGTTTGGAGGTGGCGGAAATGACGGCGGATGATGCGCTGTACATGGAGGTTAGTGGGGTGGTAGGTGAGGACCAGTGGGGTTCTGTCCTGGTGGCAGTTGGAGGGGCGGGGTTCAAGGGCGGAGGATCGGGAAGTGGAAGAGATGCGGTGGAGGGCATCGGCAACCACGTCCGTGGGGAAATTGCGGTCCTACAAGAAGGAGGCCATCTGGGATGTGCGTTTTTGGAACTGGTCCTCCTGGGAGCAGATGCGGCGGAGTCGAAGGAATTGGGAGAATGGGATGGCGTTTTTACAAGGGGCAGGATGGGAGGAGGTGTAGTCCAGGTAGCTGTGGGAGTCGGTTGGTTTGTAGTAGATGTCCGTGTTGATTCGGTTGCCTGAGATAGAAATAGAAAGGTCGAGGAAGGGGAGGGAGGAATCTGAGACTGTCCAGGTGAATTTGAGGTCGGGGTGGAAGGTGTTGGTGAAGTGGATGAACTGTTCAACCTCCTCGTGGGAGCACGAGGCGGCGCCGATACAGTCATCGATGTAGCGGAGGAAAAGGTGGGGGGTGGGGCCAGTGTAGTTGGGAAGATGGATTGTTCCACATATCCTATGAAGAGGCAGGCATAGCTGGGGCCCATGCGGGTGCCCATGGTTACTCCTTTTGTTTGGAGGAAGTGGGAGGATTGGAAAGAGAAGTTGTTCAGGGTGAGGACCAGTTCAGTCAGTCGAAGGAGGATGTCTGTGGAAGGGTACGGCGGGAAAGAAAGAAGCGGAGGGCGGGAAAGAAAGAAGCCCTCCGCTTCTTTCTTTCCCGCCGTACCGACCAGTACCCTTCCACAGACACCCTCCTTCGACTGACTGAACTGGTCCTCACCCTGAACAACTTCTCTTTCCAATCCTCCCACTTCCTCCAAACGAAAGGAGTAGCCATAGGCACCCGCATGGGCCCCAGCTATGCCTGCGTCTTCGTAGGGTATGTGGAACAATCCATCTTCCGCAACTACACTGGCCCCACCCCCCAGCTTTTCCTCCGCTACATCGATGACTGTATCGGCGCCGCCTCGTGCTCCCACGAGGAGGTTGAACAGTTCATCCACTTCACCAACACCTTCCACCCCGACCTCAAATTCACCTGGACAGTCTCAGATTCCTCCCTCCCCTTCCTCGACCTTTCTATTTCTATCTCAGGCGACCGAATCAACACGGACATCTACTACAAACCAACCGACTCCCACAGCTACCTGGACTACACCTCCTCCCATCCTGCCCCCTGTAAAAACGCCATCCCATTCTCCCAATTCCTTCGACTCCGCCGCATCTGCTCCCAGGAGGACCAGTTCCAAAAACGCACATCCCAGATGGCCTCCTTCTTCAAGGACCGCAATTTCCCCCCCGATGTGGTCGACGATGCCCTTCACCGCATCTCTTCCACTTCCCGATCCTCCGCCCTTGAACCCCGCCCCTCCAACCGCCACCAGGACAGAACCCCACTGGTCCTCACCTACCACCCCACTAACCTCCATGTACAGCGCATCATCCGCCGCCATTTCCGCCACCTCCAAACGGACCCCACCACCAAGGATATATTTCCCTCCCCTCCCCTATCAGCATTCCATAAAGACCACTCCCTCCGTGACTCCCTCGTCAGATCCACACCCCCCACCAACCCAACCTCCACTCCCGGCACCTTCCCCTGCAACCGCAGGAGGTGCAAGACTTGCGCCCACACCTCCCCCCTCACCTCCCTCCAAGGCCCCAAAGGAAACTTCACCTGTACCTCCACACATATCATCTATTGCATCCTTTGCACCCGATGTGGCCTCCTCTATATTGGGGAGACGGGCCGCCTACTTGCGGAGCGTTTCAGGGAACACCTCTGGGACACCCGGACCAACCAACCCAACCACCCTGTAGCTCAACATTTCAATTCCCCCTCCCACTCCACCAAGGATATGCAGGTCTTTGGACTCCTCCATCGTCAGACCACAGCAAAATGACGGTTGGAGGAAGAACGCCTCATCTTCCGGCTAGGAACCCTCCAACCACAAGGGATGAACTCGGATTTCACCAGTTTCCTCATTTCCCCTCCCCCCAGCCTGTCTCAGTCAAATCCATCAAATTCAGCACCGCCTTCCTAACCTGCAATCTTCTTCCCGACCTCTCCGCCCCCACCCCAGTCTGACCTATCACCCTCACCTTGACCTCTTTCCACCTATCACATTTCCGACGCCCCTCCCCCAAGTCCCTCCTCCCTATCTTTTATCTTAGCCTGCTGGACCAACTTTCCTCATTCCTGAAGAAGGGCTAATGCCCGAAACGTCGATTCTCCTGTTCCCTAGATGCTGCCTGACCTGCTGCGCTTTTCCAGCAACACATTTCCATCCCTGGGCTGAGATTAGAAACAGGAAAGGAGAGGTCACCCTGTTCGAACTTTCTGTAGGCCTCCGAATTGATCCAGGGATATAGAGGAAAGGATGGCAAAGATGATTCTCGGTAGGAGTGAGTGTAACAGGGTAGTTGTTATGAGGGACTTTAACTTCCCCAATATTGACTGGGAATACTATAGTTCAAGCAGTTTAGATGGGTCAGTTTTTGTTCAACGTGTGGAGGAGGGTTTCCTGACACAGTATGTAGACAATGCCATATTGGCCAGGTGTTAGATTTGGAGGTAGGTGAACATTTTGGCAATAGTGACCACAATTTGGTTATGTTTACAATAGCATTGGGCAGTGATAGGTATATACTGCAGGGAAAGATGTATAACTGGGGGAAAGGCAATTATGATGTGATTAGGCAAGATTTAGGATGCATCAGATGGGGAAGGAAACTGCAGGGGATGGACACACTTGAAATGTGGAGCTTTTTCAAGGAACAGCTACTGTGGGTCCTTGATAAGCATATACTTATCAGGCAGGGAGGTAGTTGTTAAGAGAGGGAGCCATGGTTTTCTAAAGAAGTTGAAGCTCTTGTCAAGAGGAAGAAGGCGGTTTATGTGAGGATGAGGCATGAAGGCTCAGTTAGGAGGCTTGAGAGTTATAGGTTAGCCAGAAAAGATTGAAAAAGAGGGCTAAGAAGAGCCAGGGAGAAACATGAGAAATTGTTAGTGGATAGGGTCAAGGAAAACCCTAAGGCCTTCTATAGGTCCATCAGGAATAAAAGAATGACTAGATTAGGGCCAATCAAAGATAGGAGTGGAAAGTTGTGTGAGGAATCTGAGGATATGAGGAAGTGCTTAATGAATACTTTTCGTCAGTATTCTCATTGGAAAAGGGCAATGCTAGTGAGAATACTGAGTTATAGGTTACTAGATTAGATGGGATTGTGGTTGATCACGAGGTGGTTTTAGCAATGTTGGAAGATCTGAAAACAGATAAGACCCCTGAGCCTGATGGGATTTATCCTTGGATTCTCTGGGAAGTCAGGAGGAGATTGCAGAGCCTTTGTCTTTGGTCTTTATGTCATCATTGTCGAAAGGAGTAGTGTCAGAATTTTGGAAGATAACAAATGTTGTTCCTTTGTTTAAGAAGGGGAGTCGAGACAACTCTGGCAATTATAGGCCAGTGAACCTTACTTTGGTTGTAGGTAAGGTGTTGGAAAAGATTGTGAGAGATAGGATTTATAATCATCTGGAAAGAAATAATTTGATTATAGATAGTCAACATGGTTTTGTGAAGGGTAGCTCGTGCCTAACTAATCTTATTGAGCTCTTCGACAAGGTGACAAAAATGGTGAACCAAGGTAAAGTGGTTGATGTGGTGTATATGGACTTCAGTAAGGCATTTGATAAAGTTCCACAAGGTAGGCTATTGCACAAAAATACGGAACTTCGGGATTGAAGGTGATTTAGCGAATTGGATCAGGAATTAGCTAGCTGAAAGAAAACAGAGGGTGGTGGTTGATGGGAAATGTTCATTCTGGAGCTCAGTTACCAGTGGTGTGCTGCAAGGATCTGTTTTGGGGCCAGTGGTGTTTGTCATTTTTATAAATGATGTGGACATGGACGTAGAAGGATGGGTTAGTAAATTTGCGGATGACACTAAAGTAGGCAGAGTTGTAGATAGTGCCGAAGGATGTTATGGGTTGCAGAGGGACATAGATAAAATGCAGAGCTGGGCTGAGAAGTGGCAAATGAGTTTAATGCAGAAAAGTGTGAGGTAGTTCACTTTGGAAGAAATAACAGGAATGCAGAGTACTGGGCTAATGGTGAAATTCTCGGCAGTATATATAAACAGAGAGATCTCGGTGTTCAGGTGCATAAATCCCTGAAGGTTGCCAGCCAGGTTGAAGGCATATGGTGTGTTGGTTTTTATTGGGAGGGAGATTGAATTTTGGAGCCACAAGATCATGCTTCAGCTGTACAATACATTGGTACGGCCACACCTGAAGTATTGTGTACAGTTCTGCTCACCGCATTATAGGAAGGATGTGGAAGCTTTGGAAAGGGTTCAGAGGAGATTTACTAGGATGTTGCTTGGTATGGAAGGAAGGTCTTAAAAGGAAGGGCTGAGGGAACTGAGGCTGTTTTCATTGGAGAGAAGGAGGCTAATTTGCCGTCCCAAAAAGCAAAGCCTATCATTTATCTAAATAAACTCCATCTCTCACTCCTCGTCCATTGGCCCAACTGATCAAGCATTGATCATATATAATAAACCTGAGCATCGATAAGGCATTGCTGCGACCACACCTGGGCATTGTCTCTCCTTATTTGAGGAAGGATGTGGTGGCACTGGAGGCTGTTCAGAGGATGTTTCCCAGACTGATTCCAGGGATGAAAGGGCTGTCCTACTATGGAGCAGTTAAATAGCTTGGGCTTGTACTCGCTGGAGTTCAAAAGAATGAAGGAGGGATCTGATTGATGGATAGAAAATGGGAAAGAGAAGGTGGATGTTGAATAGATGCTCCCCCTTGCAGGACACTCTGGAACAAGAGGTCATCGATATAGAGTGAGAGGAGGGAGGTCGGTTCAGAACTGAGCTGAGGAGAAACTACATCTCCCAGAGGGTTGTGAATCGGTGAAACTCAATGCCCCAGAGTGCAGTGGAGGCAGAATCAATCCACAGGTTCAAGAAAGATGTGTTTCTGATGGAAAGTGAGATAAAGAGTGATGGGGAGCAGGCTGGAGAGTGGAGTTGAGACCAGGATAAGATCAGTCACAGTCATGTTAAATGGGACAGCGGGCTCGAAAGGCTGAATTGCCTCCTCCCGCTCCTAATTCCTATGTTGAACACACAGTCAAGGCTGACACTGCAAAACTGAGGGAGCTGTTGTCTTTCAGGTGAGATACAAAACAGGGGTCCTGCCACAAAATATCCAACTGTACTATCTCCCCCAGTGATAAGTGTTGGCATTTGAATTCAAATCACAAAGCAAGCCTCATTAATGGTGATCACAATAATGATCCCTGATTGCTGTCCAGCCTCAGCCTTACCCAGTCTGGACTTCATGTGACTCCACAACAAGGCCACAGCAAGGCCAGCAGTTCAAGGACAATTAGTCTTGGGTAACAAATGCTGATCTATGCTAGTGACACCCACCTCCCAGAAAACAGAATGCAACAGAGATTGGTGTCAGCCAAAATTGTCAGATGAGACTCTCAATGAGATGGGGAGATGGTTAAAGATGAATTCAGCTCAGTATGGAACAAGTCCCCACTTGTTAACACATCGTCACTGATAAAATAAGTGAAAGAACACAGAAAACTAAAGACGAGAACACTCGAATGTGGGAATATCAGTGAGAACTCAGGAAACTGAAGGAAGATATGAAGAACTGCAAAGAAGACAAAAAGGAAGCAAGAGTTACAAAAAAGTGATTGAGAGAGAGACCTGCAAGGGGTCACAAGAATAACACAAATGTTTTACACGAAAATTAGAAAATCAAGGCGGCTCCAGTGTAATCTGAACCCTTTAAAAACAAACTGGGAATTCCACGAATGAAACTAAGGGAATGGCCGATATGTACAATAATTAGTTGTGTCAGTTTTCACAGTCAAGGAACGGGATAATGCAGCTTCCATTTCAGGGAGGTTAATAATGAATGGAAGACTGGAATTCACAAAACTTGATGCGTGCCAGAAAACAACATTGGAGAGTGAGCAGCTCTAAAAGCTGACAGATCTTCAGGACCTCAGGGATTTAAAGGAGGGGGATGGGGAAGAAGTTTCAGAAGCTTTTCCCATCAGGTTCCAAAGCAGCAACCATTTCTTTAGTTTGGAAAATATCTTGCTGTAACTCCATGAGTTCAGGAAAGATGAGAGAGGGAACCAAGGAAATTATATCCTGGTCAATCTAACATCTCTTTTGAAGGTTTCATTGGAATCTATAATTAACAGTCAAGAGAATGAACATGTAGAGAACTGGAAATAGCCCACATAGACTTGTGATGGGTAGATTCTAACTAACAAACCAAATGCATGAACTAAATTAGTTGATGCATATAGACTTATCGACTTTCAGAATTGATGATAATTTTCACAAAACAGTCTGCTGACCAAAGTTAAAACCCACGGGATTGAAGGTGAATGTTTGACTTGGTTCGGAGGCTGGTTTAGTGACAGACAACAGAGAAAGAAAGTGACGAGTGGTGTTCCACAAGGATTCTGTGGTGAGGCCTTAACTAATTACTGTATGTATCAATGAGAATCATAGTTGCACATTGACACAAAGACTGATGGAATAGTAAGCAGTGCAGATGGTCTTTTTGTTTAAAACTCAATCCGAGCACAAGGGTGTTGCTATTTTGGCCAGCATTTATTACACAATCTGAGTATCCCTTGAGAATCATGGAATCATTATACAGGCTGGAAGCAGGCCATTCAGCCCATCAAGTTCACACCATCCCACCAAAGAGCATCCCATCTGGACCGACCCCATCTCTGTAATGCTACATTTCCCTTGGCTAACCCACCCAGCCTGCACATCCCTCGACACTATGTGCAATTTAGCATGGCTAATCCATCTAACTGACACATGTGTGGACTGTGTGGAGGAAACACACACAGACATGGGGAAAATGTGCAAACTTCACACAGACAGTTATCCCAGGGTGGAATTGAACCCAAGTCCCTGGCGCTGTGACATAGCAGCACTATCCACTGAGCCACAATCCTGCCTTTTGCAAGGTGGTGGTGAGCTGCCTTCTTGAACTGCTGCCGTCCATGTGCCGTAGATAAACCTATAATGCCCAGAGGGAGGGAAGTCCAGGATTTTGACCCACCAACACGAAAGGAACAGTAATATATTTTCAAATCAGGATGCATATGGATTGGAGGGGAACCTGTAAGTGGTGGTGTTCTGTGTATCTGCTGCTCTTGTCCTTCTAGATGGAAATGGTTGTGGGTTTGGAAGGTGCTGTCTCAGGAGATTTGGTGGATTTCTGCAGCCCACCTTGTAGATGGTGCACACGGCTGTTACTGAACATCAGTGGTGGAGGGAGTGGATGTTTGTCGATGTGGTGCCAATCAGGCAGGCTGCTTTGTACTGGATGATATCAAGCTTCTTGACTCTTTTTGGAGCTGCACCCTCCAGGCATGTGGGGAATAACCCATCACAGTCCTCTCCAAATCTTGACTGATCTTTTCTTCATTCATTTACAGGATTGGGCATCACTTGGTACACCAGCATTTATTGCTCAGAATCAAATGGGGAGGCACTGTGGCTGCCTCATAGCGCAGGGACCCGGATTCGATTCCACCCTCGTGCAACTGACTGTGTGGCGTTTGCACGTTGTCCCTGTGTCTGCCTGGGTTCCCTCCAGGTGATCTGGTTTCCTCCCACTGTTCAAAAATGTGCAGGTCGGGTGGAATGGCCATGGGAAATGCAAGGTTATAGGGGAGTGAGTTTGGGTGGGATGCTCTTTGGAGAGGCGGTACGGGCTGAATGGCCTGTTTCCACATTGTAGGGATTCTATGAATTTCTTCACTCAGAAGGTTTTGAATCTTTGGGATACTCATCCCCAGACAGTTGTCGATACTTAGGCATTTGAATAAATTCAAGATGGAGATCATCCACATGTGGGGAGGCAATGGCCTCGTGCTATCATCACGAGATTGTTAATCCAGATGAGCCCAGTAATATTCTGGGGGACCTGGGTTCAAATCCTGGCAAGGCACAGAGTGGAATTTAAATTGAAAAGAAAACTCTGGAATTCAGAGTCTAATGATGACCATTGTTGGAGGAGAATCCCATCGGGCCCACTAACGTACTTTAGATTGTTGTCCTTGCCCAAACTAACCAACATATCACTCCAGACCCACAGCAACGTAAAATCATTGAATCCCTACTGTGTGGAAGAAGGCCATTCAGCCCATCAAGTCCAAGCAGCATCTCACCCAGAAACACCCCCTCTCCTATTCTTGTAACCCTACACTTCCCATGGCTAATCCACCTAACCTGTGGATCTTTGGACTGAGAGCAAACTGCGGCACTCAGAGGAAACCCACACAGACACAAGGAGAATATGCAAACTCCACAACGATAGCCGCCTGAGAGTGGAATCGAACCCAGGTTCCTCGTGCTGTAAAGCAGTGGTGCTAGCCACTGTGCCACCCATTCCTCATCGCGGAGATAAATATCAATCCCTTATTCCCAGACTGTGACTCTGCTTTAGAATCCCCAGGTTGGGGCACATCCTTCCAAAATCTCCCCTGTCAGGGCCCTGGATAATTTGAAATGTTTCAATGAAATCTCCTCCCAACCTTCTAAATTCCAGGGATGAGATCTGCAATCTCCTCCTGGCTTCCCAGAAGGTCCAAGGATAAATCCCATTCCTGACCCAGTCCCCTCTCTCTATCATTAGACAATCCCCTCAACCCATCACATGAACTGTTGCTGGGTTTGATCATCTCAGTAAGAGTTTCAAGACTTGAAGGAGAGAGAAAGACTCTTTCCGCTTTGGATCGATGCTAAAAACTGAAAAAGCAGGAAACTGCATTTCAGGAGGTCACTGGTGGTGTCTTTATATTCTTTACTCTTGCCTTGTCTCTTGTTCATGTCATTGAGGAGAACGGAGTTAACCTCAAAGGAAATGAACAGCAGAGTTTGTTTTCTCTGTTGATTAAATTCACCTTGCTTGCTCCTCTGAGAATCTGAAGGAGGGGCGAGGCGATGAAAGCTTCTGTTTTCTAATAAACGTGTTGGACTATTACCTGGTGTCGTGTGATTTTTGACCTTGTCCTCTGATCACATTCAGGTTATTCCCACGAGCACTGCATGTTCTTACTTCTCCAGGTCAGGAGGTGGCGATCTTGACAATGGATCTGACAATGGTCTCAATCAGAGAGGACCCACAAACCAGGGACAGCGATACGAGATTACAGGCTCCCCCTGGTGTCCCAGGTACTGGTTGTTGCATCACGGGCCATGTACATAATGCAAATGGTGTGACTGATCCTTCTGATTTTTCCCAACCTCACCAGGTCTCTACAGTCACTGACAAAGCCTTTGGCTACCTTTGCCAGTTAGGGACCTTGATTGATGGGAAACAGACTGAAATGGGTTAATAAGATTTGGGAGTTACAGACACAGATTGCGAAGTGGAAATCTGATGTATGGCTCTGACAGAGACAGTGCGGGACTGGGTATTCCTGGATACAATGTGTTCAGTCAAGATAGGAGAGGGGGACAATTGTGAGAAGTGGTACGATTGGTTAAGAAGATCAGTGCAGAGCTGGAGGAAGAGGGTGCCTCTGAGGGGTCAAGGACAGAATCGATTTGGCTTGAGACAAGGAACAAAAATGGTGCAATCAGATTGTTCAGAGCAGACTACAGGTCACCAACCAGTGGGAAGGATGGATAGGAACAAACTTACAAGGAACTTACAGAGAGATGCAAATAAGTCATTAGAAGGGGAAACTTAAATTATCTGAATATAGACTGGGATAGTAGCAATGAAGGACAGACGGGGCAAGTCTGATCTTAGAGTAGGATAAAAGGCCAGCACAACATCGCGAGCCAAAGGGCCTGTACCATGCTGTTCTGTTTGATTTTCTATTTTCATTCCAAGATTGTATTGAGGGCATGCAGGACAAGAGTTTGTGCTCGGCCTGGATCTTGGTAATGAGTTAGACCAAGTAGATCAAGTGTCATGGGAAGTATTTTCAGAACAGTGATCATTGTATTGTAATATTTAGATTAATTACTTACAGTGTGGAAACAGGCCCTACGGCCCAACAAGTCCACACCGACCCGCCGAAGCGTACCCACCCAGACCCATTCCCCTACATTTACCACTGCACCTAACACTACAGGCAATTTAGCGTGGCCAATTCACCTAACCTGCACATTGTTGGACTGTGGGAGGAAACCGGAGCACCCAGAGGAAACCCACACAGACACGGGGAGAATGTGCAAACTCCACACAGTCGGTTGCCTGAGGCGGGAATTGAACCCGGGTCTCTGGCGCTGTAAGGCAGCAGTGCTAACCACTGTGCCACCGTGCCGCCCATTTAGGAAAATGATTTTTTAAAAAAAGAACAAAGCACAGTCCAGAGTAAGAATAATTAACTGAGAGAGAGCTGAGATCAACAGGGCAAAAGCAGAGCTGGATTGAATAGACTGGATCCGAAGACTGGCAAGAAAACCAGCAGCTGAGCAATGGGTTACCTTCAAAGCACAGATGGGTAGGGGGACAGTTGAGGTACATTCCCTTAAAAAGAGAAGGTAGGGAAAACAAATTCAGTGCTCCTAGGATGCAAAAGGACATAGACATTACGGGTATCATCTATAAATGTACTAACAATGCCCTCAGTTCCTTCATCCAGATCATTAATGTATAGCATGAATAGTTGTGGTCCCAACACTGACTCCTGCGGTACTCTGCTCGTCTGCCTTCCTGTAAAAGACCCCTTTATCCCCACTCTCTGCCTTCTTCCGACCAGCCAATCCTCTACCCTTGCCAGTATCTTGCCCCTTACACTGTGGGATTTATCTTGTGTCGCAGTGCCCTGTGCGGCACCTTGTCAAAGACCTTCTGGAAATCCAAATAGATCACGTACAGTGGCTCTCCTTTGTCGAACTTGCTTCTTACCTCATCAAAGAACACTAACAGGTTTGTCAGACATGACTTCCCCTTGATGAAGCCATGCTGACTCAGCCCTATTTTACCATGCTCTTCCAAGCACCCTGCAATCTCATCCTGAACTTTAAGTCTCAAATCTGACCAATGATTGAGGTCAAGTTAACCGATTATAATTTCCTGTCTTCTGCCTCCCTCCCTTATTTCTTAAACAAGGGCGTTATCTAAGCCATTTTCCAATCCTTTGGAACCCTGCAACCATCTACCCCCCTTAGCAAGCTCCTCCCCCCGCCCCGACTGCAGTGATTCCTGAAAGATCACCAAACCATCACAATCTCCTCAGCAATCTCCTTCAGAAGAATCACATGTTTATGGCAGGCCCCAGGAAGGAAATACAAATGAGAGCCAAGCTGAAAGCAGAAGGTTCGGATGGGAGGTGAAAACACAAAGTAAGAGCAGCCAAGAGAGGTTATGAATGAAGACTGGCAGCTCATACAAAGGGAATCCTCATGTCTTTGATAGAACACATAAACAGCAAAAAATGGAAGAGTGGGGCCAATTAGAGACAACCAATAAGATTTACACATGGAGGCAGGGAACATGACTGAAATGTTAAATGAATATTTTTGATCCGACTTTCCTCAGGAAGGAAATGCTGCCCAGGCTGTAGTGACTGAAGAGGAAACTCAGTCCTTAGAAAGGTTTAAAATTGATAAGGAGGGGCATTAGATAGACCATGCTACTTAAAGGTGATAGGGCACTGGAACCAAATGATCGGAGAATATTGAAGGAAGTGAGAGTGGAAATTGCAGAGGAACTGGATGCTTGCTCCCAGTCTTCCTCAGACTCGGGAAAGTAACAGAGAACTGGAGAATTGCAAACACTGTGCCTTTGTTTAGGTTGTAAGGATAATTCCAGCAGTTACAGACCGATCAGTTTAACTTCAGTGAAGGGCAACTTCTTGAAACAAATCTTCAATATAGAATGAATCTAGCTTCATTGAAAAATGTAGGTTAATCCCAAAGAGTTGGCATTGGTTTTTTAAGAGAATGTTCATTAAAGACAGAGAGATGATGAGAGTAATGTTGTGGATGTGGTGTATAGGGATTTCTGAAAGAATTGATGCGTTGCAACACAACAGATATGACAGGAAAGTGATATCTCATGGAATCAGCAAGACAGTAGCACCATGGGTACAAATTGTTGTAGTGAAAAAAAGACTCGCGGGCATTTTTCAGGCTGAATGGTTCCCCAGTTTCTTTTAATATTCAGCCATGGGTCATGGGGGTTTACTGGTTGGCCAGTATTTGTTGCCTATCCCTAGTTGCCCTTGAGAAGGTGGTTTGGGTGGGGTTCAGTGTGGTGTTACTTGCCACTTATCAGCTAAAAACTGGATATTGTCCTGATCTTGTTGCATTTGAACATGGACTGCTTCAGTACCTGAGGAGTCGCAACTGGTGGCTGAACACTGTGCAACCATTGGCAAACATCATCACATCAGTGTCAGATAGATCAGAGAGGTTGCCACTGCTCCCCTCAGAAGAAGAAGGCTGAGAGGAGATTTGATAGAAGGTTTCAAAGTCATGAGGGCAGGATAAAATAGATTGGGAGGAACTGTTACCCCTTATAAAAGGATGGAGAACCTGGGGGAAGGGATATAAGGTCATTTGCAAAAGAAGGAAACGTGACTTGCAAAAAAAAAACTTCTCTCACACAGCAGAGTCTGGAATGCGCTGCCTGGAAATGTGACGGAGGTAGGTTCAATGAGGCAGGCAAGAAGCATCAGATGGTTATTTAAATGGAAATAATGTGTAAGGGCACAGGGAAAAAACAGAGGGGAATGGCACTGAGTCATGATGCTCATTCAGAGAGATGTGCATACTGGATGGACTGAACAGCCTCCTTCTGCCCCATAACCATTCTGCGATTTCTTGAAACACTCAATACTGATGAAGAAAGATTAAGTGAATTTTTCTCTTTTTCCCCCACTTATGCTGCATCGAAAGCCGCCCCAGAGCTCCTCTGTGTTTAGCACACTTCATTGTGGAGATAGAGGAGAATGCTGAATTTATATTTACACAATTTGGAGATGCCAGTGTTGGACTGTGACGTACAAAGTTAAAAATCACACAACACCAGGTTATAGTCCAACTGGTTTAATTGGAAGCACTAGCTTTCGGAGTGTTGCTCCTTCATCAGATGGTTGTAGAGTACATGATTGTAACACACAGAATTTATAGAAAAAGTTTACAGTGTGATGTAACTGAAGTTATACATTGAAAAATACCTTGATTGTTTGTTAAGTCTCTCGTCTGTTAGAATGACCATGTTAGTTTCACTTCTTTCATTTGTAAATTGCAAAACCTTTTTTAAACGTTACATTCTCAAGTGAATTTAACAATTGGTGTCAGCTCAGATAATGTATTGAATGTGTTAGCTCCCTGTGTGCTGCTATCTGTGCCATAATATTTAGACTGATTCTAAACATTATGAAAAATGAATTAACAGAATCTTACATGGATTCATGCAGGTTTTGAGCAAAGTACGATGTAACTTTGCAAGTACAAATTCACCTCACAAATGTACATGTGTATGTGTGCATGTGGGTTTGTGTGTGTGTGTGTGGGTGGGTGGGGGGCCTTGTGAGTGTCTGTGAGAGAACGTGCAGATGTGTGTGTGCATATAGTGCAATGGTGATCACCTGCAGTGTGACATGAGTCCATGGTCCCGGTTGAGGCCATCCCTACAGGTACCGAACTTAGCTATCAGCCTCTGCTTGGCCACTTATCGCTGCTGCCTGGCCCAAAGTCCGCCTTGGAGGATGGTTTCCCGAAGGTCCAAAGTCGAATGCCTCGAACCGCTGAAGTGTTCTCCAACTGGAAGGGCACTCTCCTATCTGTTGATTGTTGTGCAGTGCCCATTCATCCAATGCCATAGCCTCTGCTCGGTTTCACCAGTGTACCATGCCTCAGGGCATCCTTGCTTGCAGCGTATGAGATAGACAATGTTGGCTGAGTCACACGAGTACCTGCCATGTACATGGTGGGAGGTGTCCCCACGTGTAATGATGGTATCCATGTCCACACTCTGATACCTCTTGCAGCGTCTACCGTGACAGTGTCGTATGGAATTGTCCTGAAAGCCGGGCAGCTTGCTACGAACAATGATTTGTTTGAGGTTTGGGGATTGTTTAAAGGCGAGCAGGACAACTCCATCCAACTCCCTCCAATTTTGGCATCATCCTTGTAAATCTTTTATGAACCCTTTCAAGTTTCACAACATCCTTTCGATAGGAAGGCGACTAGAATTGCATGCAATATTTCAAAAGTGACCTAAGTAATATCCTGTAAAACCGCAACATGAACTCCCAACTCCTATACTCAATTCTCTGACCAATAAAGGAAACCATACCAAACACCTTCTTCACTATCCTATCTGCCAGTGACTCTACTTTCAAGGAGCTATGAACCTGCACTTCAAGCTCTATTTGTTCAGGAACACTCTCGAGGACCTTACCATTAAGTGTTTAGGTCATGCTCTGACTTGCTTTTCCAAAATGCAGCAGCTCGCATTTATCTAAATTAAACTCCATCTGCCATTTCTCAGCCCATTGGCCCATCTGATTAAGATCCCATTGTAATCTGATGTAAACTTCTTTGCTGTCCACTACACCTCCAATTTTGGTGTCATCTTCAAACTTATTAACTACACCTTCCACATTCACTTCCAAATCATTTGGATAAATGATGAAAAGCTGTTGACCCAGGACTGATCCTTGTGGCACTCCACTGGTCCCAGCCCTCTAAGTCTGAAAAGCAACTCTCCACCACCACCCTCTATCTTCTCCCTTCTATATCCAAATGTCTAGTCCTCCCTGTATTCCATGAGATCTAAACTTGCTACAAGTCTCCCATGGGCAACCTTGTTGTATGCCTTACTAAAGTCCATATAGATCATATCCATCACTCTGCCCTCACCAATCCTTTTGTTACTTCTCCCTCCACTGATTGTAATTTTCTTGAGTTCCTTTCTGTGTGTAGGTTTGCTCGCTGAGCTGGAAGTTTCATTTTCAGACATTTCATCACCATACTAGGTAACATCATCAGTGAGCCTCTAGATGAAGTACTGGTGTCATGGTCCGCTTTCTATTTTTGTGCTTGGGTTGGTGATGTCATTTCTTGTTCTTTTCTCAGGGGGTGGTAAATGGGATCCAAGTCAATGCCTTTGTTGGTAGAGTTCCAGTTGGAATGCTTAGAAGCATGGCATTCCAACTGGACCTCTAACAACAAAGACATTGACTTGGATCCCATTTACCACCCCCTGAGAAAAAAGAACAGGAAATTATGCCACCAACCCAAGGAAACCTAACACATAAATAGAAAGCAGGCCATGCCCCCAGTGTTTCATCCGGAGGCTCACTGATGACGTTACCTAGTATGGCAGAAAACGAATCTTCCAGCTCAGTGAGCAAATCTACATCCAGAACCTCAACCTGAGCTACAAATCTTCTCAAAACTCGCTGAGTTCCTTTGACCCAACTTTTCCTGACCTATATCTTACTTGAAGCTGCTACAGCAGGCTTCACTATCATATGAGCCATCAGGCCATTGTACAAGATACAGGCAAATGTGACTGCAAGGTTTCGCTTTTGTACGATTTTCCAATTCACAATTTCTATTCGATGATTGCTGCTAATGGATTCCTCTCCGGTTTATTGCCCCTTCACCTTAGCTAGCCTAATTCTCATACCCTCATAACTGTCTTAACTAGGTTGCAGATGTTAGCGCGGATGAAATGATATCAGTCCGAGCCCAGAGTGCGGTTCAACAATCGGTAACGTTTATTACTGCAGTAACGCCGGCGGAGACCAACCGAGGTTCGAATCTCGGCTGCTCTGCTGTTCCCGCACGCAGCTTCATATTATATACTTTTAGTTGTCAGGATGTGTGGGATTTGAGGATGAATGGGATGATAGTTCCCCATCATCACTGGAGTAGGTGCGAATAGGCTGTTTCCTGCCATCCCAGGAGATTTGCAGGGCACGCACAATAGGGTGCTAATTGGTTTATGTAAAATGGGTCCGGGTATGATCTACTTGTCTCTCTCTGTGAGGGCAGGGGCTAGCACCCCCCTTTGTTCCCTTGGGGTGTTGGTGTGTCTTGGTCTGTCCGTACCTGTCTGGTGGATGCCTGTCCTTTGTGTCAGAATGGCTCCGTATCGATGGGTATGTGTGTGTTTCAGTCAGTCTCTTGATGTGATTAGGAGATGGGTTTCCATATTTAATTAATTCTGGAGTTTTGGCCCATGAGTCATGGGTAATGTTGGTCTAGTGTGGATTCTATCTGTTCTCTGTCTCCTATCTCCCAGTCACGTGGGCAGACCAGCAGCTGCTGAGTTTTTGTGGGTTTTAAAGCTACGACTGCTGTTTAAAACATAAAAATGAATTCTTATCATTTCCTGATGTAGGCATAGTCCCGTGGCAAATGCGGGGCGGCTCTGATGCCCGCTTGCACAGACACGAGTCACTTTTCACTCCTCAAACTGAAAGTAGAATTTAATCATATTATGGTCACTACTTCCCAGGGAAGAGTTCATTGATTCATCAGCGCTGCTGGAGGCGGGGCCACTGACTTCATGTCGCCCATCACGTGTCTTTACTCACGTGGTCAGAGCCCCGCCCCTCCTGGTCTTGCCCCTCAAAATGGCTGCAATGAAGCCGTGGCTTGGTACTTTAGGTTAGATTCCCTACAGAGTGAAAACAGGCCCTTCGGCCCAATAAATCCATACCGACCCTCTGAGGAGTAACCCATCCCCCTCTGACTTTACTACTGCACCGCTTATTCGGTAAAAAAAAGTTTAACAGACTGAAGTGAAACCGCGTCTTCAAGTTGTACTTATATTTAAAATTTATAATAATTGGAGTGCGTCCAATTCCGTTGCTTTGCACGAATTCCCCCTTTTACCTCAGTAGGGGAGGGTTTTCCATACTCTCGCGTTTTTTTCGTGCGGGTGTCGGATATACCGGTTGGGGGGTTTGGGTGGGGAACCCGCCGATGCCGGCTCCGGTGTTGACCCCGACAGCGGGGATTACGTTTGAGAGAAAGCTGTGGGTTTGCCGCTCGGTACAACCGGCGGTGGTGTCACTGCGCAGGCGTGGGATGATCGGCCTGTTGTCGTTGCGCAGGCGCGGTAGGGCCGGACGCGGTGTAATCGCGCAGATGTGGGATTACCGGCGTGTTGTCGATGCGCAGGCGCGGTATGGCCGGACGCGGTATCATCGCGCTGCCGTGGGATTACCGGCCTGGGGTCGTGCGCAGGCGCGCCGCAGCTGGACAATGTATCGTTGCGCAGGCGCGGCATGGCCGGCAACGGTGCACGAGTCTTTGGATCGCGGGCAATTCAAAATGGAACGGCTCAGTCTCAGGGAGAACAGCACTGTGAGGCTCGGAGCTCCTCTCAGAGTCAAATCTGACACCAAGATTGTCCAGACTGGCTTCACCTGCTATTGCAATGGAGACTGGATTCAAAGCAATTACTTTAATCCCTGCTCATCTGTGATTACGGAAAACAAAAATGTAGGGGATGTGGGTGTCGCTGGGCCAGCATTATTGTTCATACCTAGTTACCTTTGAATAGGTGGTAGTGGGCTGCCTTCTTGAACCACTGCAGTATGTGTGCTGTAGGTTGACCCTCAGTGCCCTTGGGTAGAGTTCCTGGATTTTGAACCAGTGATAGTTAAGGAGTGTCAGTATATTTCTAAGTGAGGATGATGAGTGGCTTGAAGGGTGTGGGATATAGGTAAAGCAGTGTTACTTCGGCAATCATAATTGCTTATGTAAGGTAAATGAACTCACATTAAGTGTATAATTGTTCAGCCAAGAGCTGAGTTAACAAGAATGAAAACTATGTAAAGGAAATATATAATTGCTTTTGCATTAGCTAAAATGTGCATACAAGAATGAAATATGCCTGCAAACAATGGTAGATGTTACAGACAAATAGATAAGGTGCTGTGAGGGGAGTGGGTGTAGGTTAAGCTGGATATGCTTGTACACACAGTTACAAGCATGTTTCCTGCTTCTGTAAAAACACAAACAAGAGGTCAACAGGCTCAGTATGGGCAAAGTATGGAAGGAAATGTTGCTTTAGCAGCAAAGAAGCAGATGACATTGGAGGAGGATATATAACGGTGGACCACAGCAGGATGTAATGAAATGGCCAAGCAAAACTTGTAATTTGTTATGCCCAAGGCCGGATGAGGCAAACAGCTGGGTTTAGAGTAGTGGGAGATGTAAACAGGGGAGGAACAATGGGAGGAGGGAAAGAGAAATGAATTGTATATAAGTTGTGTACTCGTTAAACTCGATGTGCCTACCTTATAGGTACCACTCTTGCAAGAGTATAATAAACGATACTGCTGCTTTAGATCTTGTCTCGGACTGAAATGATTGAAGTGAGTCGGTTCTATTTCCCACGAGGGGAATTTGCAGGTAGTAGTGTTCCCATATATCTGCCTTTGTTCTTTTAGATGGAAGGTTTTTTTTGAAGGAGCTGTATAATAACTGTGATAGTTGAGGAGGGAAGGAGGAGGAGGGAATAAAGGTTAAATTCATTGGCTTCTTTGGTCTACAAACACATCCGTAGAATTAGGACTACATGAGAACAGCCCCTGAGCTCCAGCTGGATACCAGTGGAGAGGTATTTTAGGAAAATTGTGTGGTAGACGGAGATGTGTGTAGATTGAAACGGAGAAAAAAACCAATTTACTTCTGTCATCATGTTGGATGTGACTTGGATAAGAGTCATTTCAAAAATGTGGCAAATCGCAAACTTGATTGGAAGGATTCACGTAGAATTTGGGAAAGATGAGCACAGATTTGAGGCAACAAGATGTTATGAAAATTAGCAGGCACTGATGTTAAAGTTCAGATTTGAGATGGTCCAGGGAGTCCCTTGTGGGCTCAGACCTGTCAGCCTCTCTTCGTTTGTCCCGGCAATTGTACTCTTTTGAGTCTGGAATAAAAACCTCTTCCAGACAGTTTAGTTTAATTTTAGTCTTCCCCTTTATTTACCAATAGCATCACTGTTACAACATAACACTGGTACCTATTAGCCAGGCTAGCTAAGGTTCTAAAACCTTAGGAGAGTAGCGACCAGCTCTGCCTTGAAGAGCCCTCGCAGGTTACTGTCACCAACAGGGTTCCTTTATACAAACTTTTACAAAAACACTGCATTTAATTAGATTTAAGCACTTAATTAGACAGACAACATTGGAAAGGCAATAATTCGTAAGGAAGAAAAGTTAATTGACAGGTTTGTGTGTGCCTAATTGATCACTCCTACAGGCCTGGAGCCATTCATCAGGTGGGAAAAACAGATTCAGCCGAGTCAGGTGCCTGTTGGTGAGACAAGTCCCTACTATAAGGAGGCACCAGTCTAAGCGGGAGAAGTTGTAAGGTAACCTTGCATTGCTCGCATGTCAGGTATCATGTTTTACAAAATGGCTTCTTAGCGAGGAGGGCAAACTTTGACTGTAAAAAATGGCTTCCTCATAGTTTGTGTCAGAATCTCTTCAATGTTAGGGTGAGAATAATTTTTAAGCTAGGAGCAGACTTTTGCTTTTTATCTTAAGAAAAGAATAATTCTGAACCTGAGGCTGAATTGTTACTGTAAGGTTGTATTTTAAATGATTCATTTGTTTTGAATTAGATACTTTTTCTTTTCAGAGTTGTGATTCAAATTCAAATAGGACATAAGATCCGACTCATTAGAATTGACAGTGGGGCAGTCCTGGTCTGTAAGAAGAGCAAGTAAGTTAAAGCTTCATCAATGTTACCTTTTACAAAGTTTGCATTTCATAATCAGCGATGGTTACTCAAAATAATCATAAAGCCCCAAAATGCAATTAAATTTAAAACAAGGGTTATGGGGATAAAACCGGAACAGGTTACTGATTGTGGATAATCAGCCATGGCCGTAATAAATCGTGGTGCTAGCTCGAAGGGCCGAATAGCCTATTCCTGCACCTATTCTCTGTATTGAAACCACAGCAAGTAAGCGTGCATTTGAACCAAACCACAAAGAGTTAATTTTTTATTGGCTTTGGCAATCTCAGCATTAAAATGTTCTTCACTCATTCTCTCTCTAGTGTCTTTTTGAACACCCAGGTTAGGGACTATAACAGAATAATGTTTTTCCCTTTCTGTTTGCCTGTCTTGCAAGGGTAATAAGAATCCAGTATAATTGATATGACCTGGCCATTAATTACAAGGCTTTTGACATGCTTGCAGGATGATACCAAGTCGAAGATCACAATCAAACACTGTCATTAATTTCACAAGTGAACACCCGTGAATGTTATCACTCTGTGTCCTGTTTACACAGATTCATTGCTGTTAAGGCAAATGTTCTTAATTGCCTTGGTGCATCCTGTTACCACTTGGTGAGAACAGATGTTTTTATCTTCTGCACATCCTGGGTTCCCCCTTTTGTGGCCTGGCGCCTCCCTGGCTGTCTGTTTATTTTCTACTGTGCAACAAATGTGTTCTATAATTCAACATTACATTTAGTCAAAATGTTTAAGGACAAGTTTTAAGGCTATAAACTTTCTCATTCCCTCCTTTTATCATTTCATGGCAACTACACAGCTTATACAAGTACAATTAATCCATTCAGTCGATTTGTATTCTCAATAATTTGAGTGCTTCCTCTTGCGAGTCATTGTCCAGAGGATCAGAGTCAGAAAGGTACTGGATTTCAGCATAGACATTCGAACGTGGAGCTACAGGGATAGACAAGGGTCGATTAACAAGATTCCTCTTTAGCTTAGGCGAAAAGCAATGTACGGTCCATTCCATGCATAAGTGGACGACACTGTATATTCCGAGGATGAGACTGGGGACTATCAGTACGTTCCACACAGCGACCAAAGCTCGCAAGTAATACTCCATCCATATGGATCGGACGATGGTGCAGCAGGTGTCTTCCCTACATCTTTACCCGTTTTGTTGATAACATCTAAGTTGTCCAAAATGTCTTCAGAGCAATCATTGATATAGGCGCAACATTGCGGGCCAATAACAGAACAAGCGCCTCCTTTAGCAAGGGGGAAATCTAGCAGGAGCCAATTCTGAAGTGTTACCATCCGGGTCTCCTGTAACTCTTTGTTCACCAGCTTCAAAGCGTGGGCAGTTGAGTTGGCAAGTTTTTCGATGTCGTATGCAAGGTCACTTATCTGATCTCGGGCCATCTCAACATCCCAGCCAGGAATAAGTCCTTCCAGCAACTTGGGTCACCAGGTTTGTTGATGGAAGAAGTTGTCTAAGTCCCATTTGTTTTTCCTCTCCTTTTTGTTCCATACTGCTTCACATGTTGGTAGGCATTCTATTCATCATCTACCTCAGGTACTTCATGGTGGAGGGTAAAAAGTGGTAAATTTTGTACGGGGGCACAACATTCGTACCAGTCATTGGGTAAATATGGGTAGCCTTTGTTTACACATCACCAATGAAGGCTAAAAGGAGTTCCAAAGGCGCACTTCTGTGAGTGAATGATGAATCCACTCAGGGCTAGAGCTGAATCTTGTAAACAGCGGGTGCTATCAAACGTTTGGTTGTCCAAGTGTATTAGTGGATAAAGAGCAGGAGTATGACTAGTGTCTTTGATAACCTTTTTACACAGTGCTGGCTTCACTTTCCCCATGTCGTGGGTACCGGAAGTTCTTTCAACGCACCATTCTAACAGTGGAACAGCGTTAACGTTGAATCCTTGACGTTTGTCAGTGCACTTCACCCAGCGATGTGCTACTTCTACCGAATGGGTTTTGCCATCATAAGTGAGGGGTTGCATAAGTGTGTGAGTCCCATTTATACACTGGACATCAGAATGATGGAAGAGTGAGCAAATAACACATGGATCGAGGGTTTAGCTTGAATAAAGAAACCATTGGTAACAGATGGGAGATTGGGAGTACATAGTATTTTTGGTCTTTGTTCGTCTTTCCAGCTTGTCGTCTTAATTACAGTAGCTACTGAATATAGGAACAGAGGAACCTCAGTTATCCGAACGAGATGGGCAGGTGCTATTTCATTCGGATAATTGATTATTCGGTAAAGTGATTTCCTCTGGAGTGCGGAGTTTTCTGTAAAGTCTGTTCCCCATTCAGCAGACTCAGCAAAAGCACATTGTACGTGGGAACCTGCCTGCCCAACCCCAGCCCCGTCTTCCACCCAACTCCAACCCCGTCCGATCCCACCCAGCAGCCCCATTGCCACCCCCAACCTTGTCCGCACCCCACCGCCCGGCCCCAATCCCACTCCCTGAACCCTGCACTTCCGTCGATCCCTACCTACCGTCCGAACCCCTGAGCACGCCCCACCCACTCCCCCACTGTGGAGCAGCTGGATTGTACACCAACAGGAAGACTGCTGCTGCCTTTGTGGGATAAGTCTCCAAATAGCGCACAACCTTTTGACAGGTTCCGCCTCTGCCCTGTACAGGGCAATGTTGGAGCGATAATCTGGGGATGGAGGGTTTGGGGTTCACCCCTGTGTAGAACTCCAGGGAGAGTGTTGCGGGGGGAGAGAGAGGGCAGGAGGTCAGTCATTTGAAGATGGTGCCTGGACTGTTCAGGACTGTCCTCGGCAGCATTTCAGTGAGCCGGGTTTGCTTTTAATCATTGTACCTGTAAACAGAAGACGTGATCAGGGTTGAAACCGCTCTTTGATGTAATGTTTCTATCGGGACCTTAAGATCAGCTTCAGATAATCTGATTATCGGATAATTGAAGAACCTGTGTGAAGGTATTTCTGTCAGTGGTGTAGGTCGGATAGGAGAAGATGCCATCGAGAAGGCATAAGTTGTCTGTCTCATGGGAATAGGTGGCTGAGGGTTTGGTGATTTCGGTACTATCTGCTCAATATTGCAATCTGTACGGTTCATTTTGAGAGGGGAACAGACAAACATTTCAAAGTAACAGTTTTCGGTTGATGGAGTGGCTGAGGTTATGGAATTGTGCCATCCCATGATGGCTGGCATGGAAGTGTTGCGAGGATGACAATAAGGTCAAGAGTGATGTTTGGATACAAAATGTGAGCAGTTGAACTGAGCTTCAGCTGGGCAGCTGCATTCATAACTTCCAATGGTATTAGTACAGGTTTCATTTATACAGTTACATTGGGGTTTAGCCAGTCTGAGATATCACAGATGGGTCGGTTACATCTGGACGTATGTACTTGGGTTCGTTTTTTGTTGGATACCTGTATCAGTACTAACACAGGACTGTGAGGGGATACACGCTTGCAATGTCCTTTGTCGACCCATGTTGAACATCCTTCTATTTTTACTGCAGTTTCAGTTGTCAGAAAAGCTTGATAAGGACCTTTCCAGCAAGGGCCCAATTTTTGATGATTAAAGTCTCTCAATCATACGTAGTCACCAGGGTTGACGTTTTTAAATGTTGGAACTCTTTCTTCCTTCCCTAGTACTCGATAGGCTGCTTTGACCTGTTGATGATATGACTGCAATGCTGTGGTCAGCTTAATCAGGTACATGTGCATTTCTTCTGCCATGACATGCCCATCAACAGGGTGTTGGGGAGTTAATGGTGCAGACCAGGGAGTCCTCAGGGGCTTTCCATATATCAGTTCAGCCGCCGAGAATCCCGTCTTTTTCTATGTCATGGCTTTCTCATATTAAAAAGTGCGTTTGGGAGTATTTGCAGCCAATGAAGGCCAATTTCTTCTACCAACTTGCTTAGCTGACCTTTTAAATTACATTTGGCTCTTTCTACAATTCTCGCTGCTTGGGGATGGTTGGCACAATGGAATTTCTGACTCGTATTCAAACTCTTACATAGTGGCTTGGTTAGCTCCGCACAGAAGTGGGAGCCGTTATCGGAAAACACCGTTAATGGTATTCCAAATCTGGGTATGATTTCCCTTAACAGAATTTTACAAGTAGTTGTTGCTGTCAGTCAGTACAGGGATAAACTCCAACCCTTTATTAAATACATTAATTACCACTCAGCAATACCGATAACAATGGCATCTAGGGGACTGTCTAAAATCTCACTGGATAGTGTCAGAAGGTGCACTTGGCAAGGGCATTTCACCTGGGGACACTTCACTCCTTTCCTGAGATTAATATTTTGACAAATTTGGCAATTTGAAGCTGCTTGTTTTGCTTTTTCTTGCAGGTGGGGATTCCACCAAGTTTGGAGAATTCTGTCCACCATTCCCTCCTTCTCCACATGTGTATGTGTATGAACACAATCAACTAGAATAGGCAGAAGTGAATCGGGCAGACATGTCTATTCTACCAGCGCAACCCAAAGCTTATTGTAGCTATTTACATAACAACCGTGCTTCATCCATTTTTGTTTTCCCTCATCAGAGGCATCCCCCAATGGATCAGAATTTTTTCTTGGTCAGGCATTTTTCTCGGTGTCAGAAGAGGAAATAGAGAGACTCCCTTTGGTTTCCGATTCGTCAGTTGAGTAACCATGTCTTTGCTCAAAAACTGGTTTCTCAGCAGCTGTGTCAGCGGCATTGTTGCTTTTAGTGACATTGGCAGCATCAGAGGAGTGAGCCGAACATTTGATGATTGCCAATTGAAAGGGAAGTTGACTAGCACTGAGGAGATTAGCAACATAGGCAGCATTGAGGATCGGGGTCCCTGATGAGGTAAGGAAGCTGTGCTGCTGCCAGAGTTCATCATGGGCACATCCAAAGGGAATCAGTATAGATATGAGCTGACTTTCCTTCAGCAAGTATGCAGGCACAAGTGAGAACAAGGAGTTCAGCTTGCTGGGCGGAGCAGGGTGGATCGACAGAATAAGCTTCTGTTGTATGGGACAAAGTGACAATTGCATACCCTGACATGTGTTTGCCCTCTGGAGATATAGAAGAAGAACCATCGAATGTAGTGTGGTTAATGTTACAGCAGTATTTAAAGGGGAGAAGTGGATTCTGAAGTAATGAAATCTCATAGCAACTTAGATGAGCCGCAGTTAGGTGTTGAGTATGTTTAGAAGTAAGCAAGGATACCACGGAATGCGAGGTACAGACTTCTACATTTTGATGTAAAGTTATATTAGAGGCAGCCAATACCATAGGATGGATAGTGGGGAGAATCTGGGTGCAGGAAGGCATACCCTGAGCAAACAGGGTCAATCTTAGTGGAGTAATAGGCAACAGGGCACCAAGAGGAGTCATGTTGCTAGATAAGAACCGCTGTAGCACAGGTGTCAAGGATAGAAAAGGGTTTGTGCAATAAAAGGGCAAACCTGCTGAGGTCCCTGGGGAGGGTGGCCAAGAGGTTGCCAGCTGCTTCCACTCCAGCGATCAACCGGGAGCTGCTTTGGGAAAGGGCAGTTCTTGGACCAATGTCCAGGTTGATTACGGTTGAAACAAATGTGTGATTGTTGGGGAACTCGAGGGGCTGGGGGAGGCAGAGAAGACTAGTGAGAGGATGCATAGGGAGTAAAGGACATTGTGGACTGTTGGGGAGGATACAGAGGAGGACCCCAACATCCATTGGGATGTTGTGAATCCACGGTACCAGTAGAATGCCACAGACTGTCTGTAATTACTAATTAGGAGGCAGGGTTGGAATTGCCAGCCTGTACGTTGGCCTAATCCTTCTCATCGGAATTTTAAATTGTATTAGTTTGAATTCACCTTGCACTTCTGGTTGTTTTAAAGTTGAACTGAAATACTTTTTTTGAAAAACTAGCAAGGTTTCGGTTCTTTCAGCAGGGCATCAATTCCTTTCACCATCTGGTTTAAAAGCAGCAGTTAGATTTGATCAAAATCAGTGGCCATAGTTCACTTATCAGTGCAATTGTAGCACTCCTAACGCACAGGGACAAATGATTCATTGGGGGACGTGTATGGCCCTTGGCACGTTGATCCTCAGAGTGGGGTGGGGAGTTCAGGCAATGTTTTGTTTTATGCAGTGTGTTCGTCTTGGCCGTACTGTGGGTGAGTTTTGAGGGGGGACCCGGAAGAAGTCGGCTGACAGGACGGGAGGTGTAAAATATTTCCTCCTCAGAATCAGTGTCCCATTC
Organism: Chiloscyllium plagiosum; assembly: GCF_037043375.1. Taxonomy (NCBI): domain Eukaryota; kingdom Metazoa; phylum Chordata; class Chondrichthyes; order Orectolobiformes; family Hemiscylliidae; genus Chiloscyllium; species Chiloscyllium plagiosum. The sequence continues at coordinate 116,295,631 of NW_028270147.1, forward strand.
CTCATCCACAGAGGGATCAGGATTCTTTAGTAATGGGTCTTTGGGAGAGGTGGGGTATAAGGAACTGTCTTTGTTGTCAGTCTGGTCCTGCGCGGCTACAGCTGCAGTCTGTTGTTTATTCACCGGTTTCCCTTTTCTTTGGGGCCCCTGGCATTTCAGCAAGGGTTCTGAATCTTTACTTTGTTTTATTTTCTCCCTAGCCAATTCCAGTTCTGCTTCTAAATCATGTGCTTCACATTTGCATTTTAGTTCTGTCCAATCTAGTTCAGATCCTTCCTCAGTTAATGGACTAATTCCCCTTTTAATACAGTTTTGTCTCCATGATGATTGCATGGCTTTTTCCCATTTTTCCCTATCTACCTTTTTCCACGCTGATATGGCTTCTTTCTGTTTACTTCCCTTTTTTCCCCAAATCCCTTGTTCACTTTTAATGTGCACCCATATTTATCCTATTTATTTTAAATCTTCACAGAATTACTGATCTACAGGGTCTCCAATCCCACAAAACACGGGGGCCTCTAACCCCACAAGATTCGGTTTTTAATACCTATTTAAACGATCTCATTTGGGGTTCCGTCCGGGTCCCGTGAGAATGAAATGGGGGAAGCAGCACACAAAGGTGCAGACCAAGAGCAATCGAGGTATAATCTTACCTCGTGGACCCATTGGTCTCGAGTCCGACCCTTAGGTGAAGCTCCTCTTTTCCAGTTTCATTCAAACGTATCCCTTGTTGGAACCCTGCTTGCAGTGCCAAATTGGTAAAGTACAGATTTGAGATTGCCCAGGGAATCCCTTGTGAACTCAACCTGTAACCTTCTCGGTTCATCCTGGAGATCGTACTTTTGGAAGTCTGGAATAAAACAAAAACCTCTTCCAGACAGTTTAGTTTAATTTTAGTCATCCCCTTAATTTACTAATAGCATCACTGTTACAACATAACACTGACACCTATAAGCCAGGCTGACTGGATTCTAAAATCCCAGGAGAGTAGGATATCACTCTTCCTTCAAGAGCCCTGGCTGGTTACTCTGTTGTACTATCACAAACAGGCTACCGTTATACGAACGTTTACATATGCTGTACTGACAAGAATATGCCTTCTTTAGACAAAAAGTTAACAAAAGCACTGCTTGTTCTGAATGAGACAGATAACAGTGAAGGACAATAATTCGGGAGAGAAGTTAATTGATACCAAGTTATTAATTTCACAAAGGGACAGCTGTGAATGTTATCACTTGGTATCCTCTTCATGCAGATTCACTGATGCTCAGGAAAATGTTCTTAATTGCCTTACCCTCCTGCCTCTCTATTTTCTGGTGGACAGCAAATGTGTTCTATAATTCAACATTACATTTTAGTCTAAAAGTTTCAGGACAAGTTTTAAGGCTATAGACTTTCTCAAACAAAACTTAAGAGAGCTTGCCCAAGTCTGGGAGGGAGGACCGTTTGGCAAACTTGAATAAAGACAAGAATGAAGAAAGCATTAACGGACTGATGTGTTCAGAGAGAAGGCATCCAAGGCAGCACTGGAGACAGACACCAATATTAACGCTGATGTGTCTGTGTATTCTTCCAGTGCACAAAGGGAGGACTTTTCACGAAATATCCACAAGAACTCTTCAACTCCTCTGTTGGATTTACTGAACAGGGAAAAGGACCAACTCGAGGCTCAATTTAAAGTACCATTCCTCGAGCCTCAATCTGAGGAAATTAATGAGGAGCACATGGACATTAAAGCAGAGGAACCCAAGGACAATCGTGAGGATAGTGAAGACTTTAAAGGAGATGATCTGAAGAGCAGTGATTCAAAGGCCAATTCTTTGGTTGATTATAATACTATCTTCCTTTGTCAAGGCCGCTATTGAACAATTGCAAGAAATCACAAAGTCTATAGCTGAGAAGGTTTGGCTTACTAATCAATGATTACAGTTCAAATTGGATGTTGAATCCTGGCCCAGGTCACCTTCCAAGGATCTAGAGGAGGAACACAAGACTGATATCCCATTGGACACATTTGAAAGAGATGATAGTGATGATGATAAGGAGGAAGTATTATCTTCAGATCTTTGTCCTCGATCTGTAAGTACTATGTTTTAACATACTTATAGGATTATCATTATTTCCCACACAATATGTCAAAATACAACTCCACTTTTTTCAGGTTGCACATGTTGCAGGTCATCATGTTTACAAATTATCCTGAGTGTTCCCCTTTACCGAGGACCCTTTACCAAAAGACTGTTGTGAGGAATATCTTGATAAATTGTTAAATATTCTGATGACTGCATTGAATTCTGTTTATCATTTTGCCCCTTCCATAAAAGTCCAAACCACTTTATCCTCCACTGTTTGTACTCTCCCATTATTAATTTATCATCATCATCATCATCATCCTGTTATTCATTAAATCCCATCTGTCACAACTTTGCCCACTCTGAGAATCTATATTTTCTGTTTCTATTTACATAATATATGGTGTCTCTTACAGTCACTAATTTTTTTGAATTCTTCTGTATCATTTCTGTCTTTCCATTGGTTGATAATACACTACATGATTATTAATCATCTTCTTAAAACTCTCCAGAATCTTATCTTCCACAGGTCACTCCATAATTTTCAGTTGAAGAAAACCTTAAAGGTTGCACTTTTCAGTCTGAATTTGTAATGTGTTGAGGTTCCCAAAATTGACCAAAATATTCTAAGATCTTATGCAACTTAATGTGGCTTAAATTGTTTGTGTGCAGTTGGAAGAGCCAGGTTTCTTTTAATGGCCATATCTGTCACTTTCAATGGCCTGTATGTTTGAATACTTTGTAGCATTTTTCTCTGACCTGATGAGGATCTTAGAATTTCAGGTGTAATTCCTTTTCTTATCCACTCAATGTGTTACTTCATCTCACTCTTAACTTCAGTTCCTGAAGTTAAGATGAACTCATCTGTTAAACTGAGAATGATTTGACCTTCCTGAAATGCTGGTCCGCTGTATGAATCCACGTCAGCCCCAATGTTTATGGTGAGACTTCCCACAGCACTGATCTTGAGTTATCTACCTACAGTCTATTATAAAGGCGGAACATTTTTGGAATTTGCCTGAGCAGAGACCTCTTAGAAGATGCTGTTGGCAAAGTGCTGAACCATGTAGTGCAGTGAATCGTTAAGTGAATAATTAATCATTTCTCAGTCTAGGTCTGAGGCAAAGTAAAATGTCAAACCTTCTCACAGTCTGGGAGTATTGCATATTCCCTTAGAGTTGTTTTGAATATGCTTTTGGATCTCACTGATATTGTTCGCTTCAATTATAATTACATTTTCAAGCATTCCGTAGATTTTTGTTTAATAGAACATGCTTTGAGTTTCACATCATTCAGAATGGGGGGAAGAGTCCAAAGGCCCAAGAGTCAAAGGCTTCACTGAGCAGTTTTGGGCAAGGATAATGGATTGTGGGTTGTTTTGTCTGTGTATTTAGGGTGTGTGCTACAACTGCCATTTCTCCTGTGCTTTTATCCACAGATCTTCATTTCTTATGAGGTTATGAAGTTGTTTAGATTCTACAAAGAGCAATATCAGAAAACAGACTGGCAGGAGATGAAGACATTTGACAGGAGAAAACGTGATTGGATGGACCATATTTTGGTAAGTGCTTCAGTTTAGCAACTGTTCAGTTTTATATTGTACCACTGCATCACGACTATGAACACTGCGTCCTACATCTGAATTTTCTATTATTTCAAATGACAAAGGCTTTATTTTCAACTTTCTGGTTGAATTGAAAACTTGTCCTCACTGCAGTAATTTGCTGAAAATCAAGGCCTACTATTCCTTAGTTGCCACAAAAGTTTAAAAAAATTCAGAAGTACATTGATTTCAGTGCAGTTGTCAAAATAGTGTCATGTGTACTTCTTTAAATCCCAATGTTTGATTTCACTTTCTCTCCATGTTTCTTTCAGTCGTATGGTGAATTTGTGAAGAAGACCGAAGCTGAACTCAGCAAAGATCTTGGTGTTGCCAGCTCAACCTCCACCAAACCGCCGATTAAAACTCTGTGCTCCACTGCGACTGAGAAGCTGAAGATTAAACTGCTGTCTCAGCGGAAGTAATTTCAGTAATTGTGTGACCTTACGAAGGGATGCCTCTTGTATTTCCCTTTTATACCTGAGTGGGACCCCTTTTGTCCAAATAATTTGTTGATTAAATGGTTCTTTAGTGAAGGAGAGCAGTACATTTGCAGAGAGTTTACAGCAGGGAAAGGTGCCTTTTGGCCCAACAGACTTCATCAAATCTAAATGATGTTTTGTCCTTCAACTGATCTCATGACTTAAATGGGGAATGGTGTCTCTTCAGTTCGGTGATTCAAATCAACCAAACCAATTGTCACATAAGCACTCCTTCCATACCCAAAGGATATGTGGGTCAAATAGTAACATGTCTTGCACTGATTTATTTCAAGATTCCTTTATTCAGTCATATGCTTAAGCTATTCAATCCAATTTTCTTGTGTTCCCCTTGGATATGTGGTTATGCATAAGGAAACTTCCTCATGTCCCCTTAAACAATGTGTGATTCAACATAACAGTTGTGTTGAATCAATAATTGTAACCCAACTCTGCTCCTTGAGCAGATAACTAATCCAAGGATTCTAGCTTAGCCTTTAACTCCATGTTCAAGTTCTAAATCTTTCAGTGAGCAATGGAAAATAACAAAGAACAATGTCAATCATTTACTGTCTCTCCAGGCTCTGCGTCTCTTGCCACTGAGTACTCCCTTAAGTTTGATGAGTCAATGACTGAAGATGAGATTGAAGAGAAATCCTTCCATCTCCTTCTGCCATCAGAGAGCCATCGCTGCTTTAATATGGGGAAGAAACGCAGCCAGCTGGATGATTCCGATGACATACTGCAGGATCAATTGGCTTCAATAGCTGCAAAAGTGAGTTCTCCCATGGGTTAGCCAAGGGTGAGTGGTGGTGCCAGTTAGTGGGATCTCAGTGCTTGGAATAGTTGCTTCTCTGCATGTTCTAGGTATCTTGCCATGAGATTCAGATGTAGAGGATGATGAGCAGATGGGGCAATGAGTGTAAGGCAAGTGTTGGGCAGGGGCTGTGTTTTTTAAAAGATAAGTACCACTCACTAACAATGTTACCAGAGTTTATAAATCTTGAAGAGGAATAAATCTTTTGCATTGTTAATCTTTGTGATCAAGTTACCATGTAGTGAAGACAGAGATTAATATTTACTGGGATTCCTTGCTCACCTCGTCAGGTAAACACAAGCTAAATTTGATTGCTAAGAATGTCCCTGAATTGACAACTTTCTACTGTCCATTTAAGGTGCGGGTAATAAGATGTAAAAGACAAGTGGAGCTTGCAGAGGAATTTGATTTGAACAAGAGACATTTGTGCAGATAATAAGAGATATTCTAATTGGAAGGATATGGTTGGTGATATTCTGCATGGATCTATGTTGGTGCCCTATCTATTCACTATTCATAATGAAAGGAAAGCCACATTCAAAATTTGGGGCCTCTCTACAGATTAGCAGCGATCTCGAGTGTCGGTAGATGGAAGCATAAAATCAGAAAGCAAACTTGATAGATTAAGTAAATGAAAAATCGACAGATGAGTTTGTGTCGGCAAGTGAGAGGTTGGATCAAAACAGGATATTTCTTGATTGTGAAAATCGAGAGACAGTGGAGTTCAAAGAAACTTGATGGGGGTGATCCAGCTGCATACAGTTCATGAAAATGTCACAAACAGGCTCAGAAAAGTGATCAAGGGGCCAGTGGAATGTTGACATTTATGTCCAAAGAAGACTCGAAAACAAAGGATGAGAAGTCATGCTTCAGCAGTTCAAAACCTAGTCAGTCCAAGCCGTCAGGGCTGGGCACCATGGCTTAAGAAGAGTATCACTCTTTGTGGAAGTGCAATGTAGACTTACTGAAGTGATACTTGGGCTCTGAGGCTTAATTTAAGAAGAGAGATTGAATAGATAAAATGTGAGAGTCAGAACATTGAGATGTGATATTGTGGAACACTTTTGCACATGGAAATGGATGACGTTTGAAACTCCCTTCCACAAACAGTGGTTGATGTGAAATCAGTTACAATTTTTAAATCTGAGATTGGTAGATTTTTAACCAAAATGCTGAAGGATTATGGGACAAAGGCAGGGATTTGTCATGATGTTGAAGATTACCATGATTTGGGTGAATGGTGGAATAGGCTCAAGAAGCTAAATAGCCTCCTCCTGGTTAATGTTGATGTAACCATGACACCCTTATTCTCCGTATGTGCAACTCCTATTCTGTTTTTGGTTTTTTTTATCGGCAGCAATTTGGTAACTGGAGTCCTGACCAGAAAATTATCAGTATGAGGGACTTTGCCAGTCTTAATGTGTTTTACAGATGATGAAATAAGACAGTCAGCATTTACTTATCCTGATAAATATTGGGATAGTTTGTTGGGATCACTTGTGATGCAGCATGATTGGCATGTCTGATGATACTCCAGCTACTTTTAATTGTTGTTGTCTGCAGTCAGTCCTGAGTTTTTGTGGATTATGGGGCAAGTTTTGCTTGGGTCAGGGGAAGCAGATCACCTCACTCTGTACTGTTTGTCCTCCTGTCTTTCACTGCTCAGCATGATTTGAGCATGCCCTTTTCAGGAGGTCAAGACAGTTTCTCTCAATTCATCATGGTGCGACAATACATGGAGGAGGAGGAGATGCGTGCACAACACCAGGTGTACTCCTCAAGCTGAGAGGACAAGCCTTGAAGGAAAAGACCAAAGCACAGCTGGCCTGGTTGGAGCACCAGAAAAAGTGAGTAGCTGACCTATGCAGTGATGTTAGGCTGAATAGCCTTTCAAAAATGCAATGTAAGAATGTGCAGATACTTCTAGTAATCCTTTCCGGAGAAGGGAGAAAGCTGTTGTCTTTTCTCATTGCAGTGAGGCTGTTGTGCAGAAGCTAGGTATTCACATCATCTTTCCCCTTATCACTGTTCGGAATGAGTAGAATGAATGTAATTTTGACTTTTTTTTCGAATTTTTAAGTTTGTTCTTTGAATTTGGGATATTTCCGGTAATGCTGGTATTTATTTACTATCCCTCATTCTCGAAATGGTCATGGTGGTGAGCTGCATTGAGCTACTGCAGTCTGCTTGGTCAATATAAACATATCAACTCGCAAGTGCTGTTAGGTTTGGAGTTCAGGGCTCTGGAACAGATTGATGCAAGACTGTTGTCCTAACCCACGGGTCAGGATTTTAAACAAATTACTTCAATGGATTTCTTCGCTGCTGTTAAGGCCAGTATTGTTGTCCATCCTTCATTGCACTTGGGAAGGTGATCGTGAGCCATTTCCTCAAACATCTGCAGTTCACCTGCTACAGGTACAACCACAATGCTGACAGGAAATGAGTACCTGGAATTTTGATCCTATAGCATTAAAGGAATGGTATATTGCTAAGTCAGGATGTTGTATGGCTTGGAGATGAATTTACAAGTAATGGTGTTACCATGCTATCTACTGTCTGTGTCCTTTTAGGTGGTAGAGGTCAGAGGCTTTGAAGATGCTGTTGAAGGAATTGAGTGAGTTCCTGCAGTGCATCATATAGTGCACATAGCTCTCACTGTTTATTGGTGAAGGACGTGAATGTATAGATTGGTGAATGTGATGCTGATCAAGCAGGTTGCTACATTCTATTATTGTTATGTTTCTAGGGCATGTACTGGGGAGACAGGAAGTGAGTTACTCAGTGAAGAAGTTCCAGCTTCTGACCTGGTTTTGTTGACACAGTATTGTTTAGCTGATCCGGTTCAGTTTCCGGTCGAGGGTAACTCTAATGTGAATTGTGAGGGAAGCAGTGATGATAATACCACTTCATATCAAAAGGATTGCAAGAGATGGTCAATGTTTGGTAGGTATGGTGTGCATGCCATCCATGCTGCCGTAACACTGCAGTCACATATGTCATACTAGCTGTGGGCAGAAGATTTCCTCCTTCAAAGTCCCTCCATGAATTAGTTGGGTTTTTATGGCTGCTCAACATCTTTGTGGACACTTTTACTGACACCAACCTTTTATTTCCAGAGTAACTTTTAAAATACCCTTTTTAATTTTGTGAGCATAAACAATATCTTGTGGAGATAAATTTTCTCCAAATCGAGTATGACGAGCATGGAGGGCATTAAAGTTATAAAATATTAAGAAGAATTTGCTGTTTAACAAAATCTTAAACCCTGATCAGTCTCTTTCTGGTTCAGTTGCTCATTCAGCAGTAGTCAAACTGTGAGATCTACTTGGGCAGATTTATCCAAGTTTGTCTGTAAATTCCAGCATCATTATACCATGTGTCAGAAGCTGTGGTTTACTAAAGAAGTTGAATCTCTTGTCAAGAGGAAGAAAAGGCTCATGTTGAGACATGAAGCTCAGTTAGGGAGCTTAGAGATACAAGTTAGTGAGGAAAGACCTAAAGAGAGAGCGAAGAAGAGCCAGGAGGAAACATGAAAAATCACTGGCAGATAGGATCAAGGAAAACCATACAGCTTTCTATAAGTATATCAGGAAGAAAAGAATGACGAGAAAGATCAGGGCCAATCAAAGATAGTTGTGGGATGTTGTGCATGGAGTCCGAGGAGATGGGGAAGCACTAAATGTTAGTATTCACACGGGAAAAAGATAGTGTTGTCGAGGAGAATACTGCGATGCAGGCTATTAGACTAGACGGGATTGAGGTTCATAAGGAGGTGTTAGCAATTCGGAAAAGTGTGAAAATAGATAAGGCCTCTAAACTGGATGGGATTAATCTGAGGATTCTCTGGGAAGCCAGGGAAGAGATTGCAGAACCTTTGATCTTTGTTGTCATTGTCTACAGGAATAGTGCCAGAAGACTGGAGGATAACAAATGTCGTCCCCTTGTTCAAGAAGGGGAGTAAAATCAACTCTGGTATTATAAACGACTGAGCCTTATTCAGTTATTTTAAAACAAGTTGCTTTTCAAAGTTCAATTCTTAACTTCAGCTCACAGTTCCAAACCAAAACTGAGAAAAATATAGTGATGGTCTCAACAAGTTGCTGATTTTTGTTGGCAGAGGTTTTACCAATCACGCAGGGTCAGGCAGTGTCACGCAGACTTGGAATGTTACGTTATTTGCTGTTGGATCCACGACAGATTTGCCAGATTCTGTATTCACTCAACCCAGGCAGACTTTCCAACTTTATTCCTGGTGAAGGGCTTTTGCCCGAAACGTCGATTTCGAAGCTCCTTGGATGCTGCCTGAACTGCTGTGCTGTTCCAGCACCACTAATCCAGAAACACTTTCCAACTTGCCCAGCAGCAAGAGCTAATGTGCAATTCTCGAAAGCGGAAATCTGCCTATTCATCATCTTTCTCTTCTGCAAAGTACTTGGCTGCTGAGGCCAGTTTTTCAGGTTTGAGAACTCAGGTTAACTCACCACAGACCAGGAAGCAACCTCCTGAAATAAAATCAGAAATGCTCACTCAAAGTTAGGCATCAGTTGTCGAAAAAGAATGTGAGTAACTCTTTCATGATGATTTTCCACCTGGAGTACTTGACTGTTTGAGTTTGCGTTGACAATGCATTTTGTCAAAGAAAAACAAAGTTTTCATCAAGAACAAGCATTGTAAGTTGTAAAAGTTGCACAGTGCCACCTGGAAACTGTGCAACTTAGAACTTAATGGGTTATGGAGTTGTGTGCCCTGACTTCATTTTTGTCTGTACTCTGTCGTCAAAATAAATTTATTGACGATGTAAAGACGGGTTTGGTTGGTCTCTAACATGGTAATACATTGCATCCAATTTCATCACAGGCTGAAATCAGGCATCTTCAAGAGGCCAACAAGGCTGCTCACAGGGAGAGGCAGCTGATTCTGAAACAGCAGGAGATTCAACATATGCTCCAGACCACCATCAAAATTCAGGAGAAACTCAAATCCGCTGGGGAGAGCAAGTTGGTTAGTATCCCACCATTTGCAAACTCCTGAACTGTTCAATGCAAGGTTACTATTAAAGTAAGGAATTACTTACTCAGCAGCATAAATCATGGATGATCACTTTCAATCCAAGCTTGCTCTCAGCCAGGTTTCTGGTCGATATTATCATTACAATATAAATAAAACTTTTAACATTTTACAGAAAAGATGTAAGAATGGTTTGTCTGCCACTGAGAAACATCAACTTAAGCCTCGGTACTTTTATTAAGTTGATAATATGTTCCCATGTTCCCTTATGTAGAGTCCGAATCTCTGCAACCTAAAGCTGTATATGCAGGAATACCTGCTGCTGCCGAGAATACCATCCTTTGTATTCATCGATATCGAGTTTTGTTCTGCATTCGGTAGAAGTGACAGCACAAGAAATGGAGCTTTCAGCCCAATATATCTGTGCTTCTGTTCTTTCACTCCCTGCAATCTGGCTCCTACCTGTTATCAGCATATCCTACAAAGGTGTCAAAACATTTTTGCACTTGATCATGTGCATAGGAATGGGACTAGGTTATTGAGCCACTCATCTGTTTGCACTTACTTCTATTATAATTGATCTACATCTCCCTCCCTTAATCGGTTTCTCTGAATAAACATTCCCAACTAACAAAAAATCAGTCTCACTTTTGAAATTTTCAATTAATTAAAGCTCAATTAATTCAAAACTAATGAAACGCTCTGCCTGCCTGAAAGGAAATGGTGTTGCTTAGTTGCAGAAACCAGTCTTTGAATCTCATCTGTGTTTCACTGCAACTAATTCTGGAGCTGTTTCCTTTTAGGAACAAACTTAACTTTCCATGCGTCCATCTTGGTATCTTCTCAGGTTTCAACTCGACAGGACCAGCGGAATGCAAAACAACCAGAAGTGGAGAATGTTTCCAAAGTGAGCCCCACTTCCAGTCCCCTGCAAACAAATACAGAGATGTGGAGTCCTTCCCCTGTTTCGATTTCAGGCAGTGAGACCAGCAGCATCATGCAAAAACTGAAGAAGATGCACAGTCGTATGGATGAAAAGTAATATCTCTTATGGTTCCTTATAAGGCATATTGCTGTGAAAGGCTGGCAAGCCAACCAGCTCATTTGTCAACTGGTGATGTTATAGAGAGGATGAGAAAGAGAGAGACAGAGTGGCTCTGAACAGAGATAAATAGATGAAGTCCATTTAACTGTGGTTTTTCAAAGGCAGTGTGTTTGCTGTATATGGTGTTTCTAATTATCCCACCTGAGGTGTTGTCATGTTTGACCCTGCGAGTGGGGCAGCAAAACATAAATATGGCCTCACTGCTACTGGTCTCCAAGTAGTGGAGCTTTTTTCTTATCCTCATCTTCTTTACTTACACCCATTGCCCTGGTGTAACAGTCTCAGAATGGGATTGCAATGTGAAAACTTTCACTGGTGCAAAGCTTGCTTTGCCTTTCAGTGGAGTGTGTTGGGAAACTGGAGGTACATGCAATGTTGCAGGAATTGTTTTTCCTGGTGGAATTATCAGCTTGACATCATTGTGTAAGCTTTTTTATCCTATGAAGGCAATTGCGTACACTACGGAGGATGTAAACAGGCCTTATTGGGGCAGTACCATGGCTCAATGGCGAGCCCTGCTGCCTTACAGTGCCAGGAACCCGGGTTCGATTCTACCTTCAGGCGACTGTGTGGAGTTTGCACATTCTCCCCGTGTCTGCATGGGTTTCCTTCCGCGGTCCACAAATATACATGTTAGGTGGATTGGCCATGCTAAATTGCCCATAGTGCCTAGCGATATGCAGGCTAGGTGAATTAGCCATGGGAAATGCAGAGTTACACTGATAGCATAGGGGAGTGAGCCTGGGTGGGATGCTGTTCGAAGGGTCATTATGGACTCAATGGGCTAAATGGCCTGTTTCCACACTGAGGGATTCCATGATTTGTTCCAATCAGTTCACATCAGTGTTACTGCTCCACTTGAGACTCCTGTCACCTTTGCTCATCTATTACACTGACCCTCTATTCCTTTCTTCCTCTAATCTTGTCTATTTTCCCCTTAAACACCCGCATGATATTTGATTCAGCCACTCCCTGTGCAGTCTTCATTGCTGTAATCCAATTCTGCAGAACTTCCATATCTCCCTGATGGATTTCTTGGTGACTACTTTGTGGTCTCAAGGTATGCTCTTCCCTGTGAAAGGAAACATTCTGTCTGTATCCAGTCTGCTGAACCCTCTCAACATTTTAAAGACCTCTATTATGTCCCTGTTTGGCCTTCTTTCAGAGAAAAGAGACGTAGCCTGTCAACCCTTTCCTGACATGTGAACCCACACATTTCTGTGACCAACCTTGTCAATCTTGTCTGTGTACCCACTTCAGTTTCTCCTTTTTCTATTTATAGTATGATGATCAGCCTGCACACAGTATCCAAGTGTTGGTTAAGCAAGGTTTGATTCAGGTTTAGCATATTTAATAAATAATTAGATAGGGATGATGTGCTAAACGACTGGTGTTTTTTTCTGATCTAATTAATTTAAATAAATGTGAGGTACTGCATTTTGGTAAGGCAAATCAGGGCAGGACTTAATGGGAAGGTCCTGGGCAGTGTTGCTGATCAAGGAGACCTTGGGGTGCAGGTTCCTAGTTCCTTGAAGACGGAGTTTCAGTCAGACAGGGTCGTGAAGAAATCGTTTGGTGTGCTTGCCTTTATTGGTCAGTGCATTGAGTATAAGAGTTGGGATGTCATGTTATGATTGTACAGGACATTGGTGAGGCCACTTTTGGAATAATGCATTCAGTGCTGGTGTGTTGTGAAACCTGAAAGGATTCAGAAAAGATTTACAAGGATGTTGCTCGGGTTGAAGGTTTGAGCTATTGGGAGAGGCTGAAGGGTAACCTTAAAAGTTTATAAAATCATGCGGGGCATGGATAGGGTGAATAGCCGTGATCTTTTTCCCAGGTTAGCGGAGTCGAAAACTAGAGAGCATAAGTAAGAAAGGAAAAATTTAAAAGTTACCTCAGGGGCAATTTTTTCACACGTATGGAATGAGCTGCCAGAGTTGGTGGCAGAGCAATAATGACAACATTAAACAAGCATCAGATGGGTTTGTAAGGTGTGGATGGACTGTTAGGAAGGCAGTGCTTGAGATTCTCCCACTATCTAAGTCAGAAAGAGAAATGGAGCTGGGGTTGGATTTGATGAGCTCTGTTGCCATTTGAAGTTAATGAATCCGAGCAGAAGGGGTTGTGTTGAGGCAGAGGTGTCGCGAGGTTGGCTACAAATGTTTTGATGGAATATTTGTAATTTCTCCTTAATAATGTGAGGTTTTCTTGAGTATCTAAAGATAAAGCAATTTTGGGGTGATACTCAGCTGTTTTGTTTTTCTTGTTTTGCTCCTTTTGTTGTAAACATTGCTCTCCTGTCACCACTACTTCTCTGTCTTTACGTCTCATCACTGGGCTTCTCTCAGTGTCTGTTTTCCCAACGTACATCCCAAATTCCATGTTACATCTGCAACCAGCTGGTCAGGTACTGTGCAACCTCTGCTTCTCACTGATCAAGCATGCTCTGTTTCATCACATACATGTGGATGATGTGGGGGTTGGTGGAGGGCCAAGGGAAAGGAATTGTGTAGAGAAATGTGCATTCCTTTGGCTTAGTTGTGGCTTCACATAGATGCAGCAAGCTGCTAGTTGGCAATATACTGCAGACCTTATAATTAATCTGGAACGTGCTTTTAAAGGGGTGTTACTGTGAAAGCAACAAGTTGAAGTTACACAAACAATCTTGAGCTGCTCATGCTAACAGGATGCAACAAAGATTGACCTTTTTAACGTTGAGTTGGACTTTCGCAAAATAGTTTGGCAGAGTTAACAGCCCACTAATCTTGATAAATGTAGCTTTAAGAAATCTGAAATTTGAGTTGCAAGGTTGAATTTTCACATAGCAGTGCAAATGTGTCTTTGGTGAACATTTGAGGTATCCTTATGGATGTGAAAACTTAATTTGTATGTAACCGTCAGAGTAGTATCTCCAACTACATGCAGCTACTTTTGTTAAAATGCCTGTCGGTTTAATAGTGCTGTCAGATCTCAAATCTTTGTTTAAAATTGAAAGTACCAATAAGAAATAATATTCAGGGCTCAGTGCTGCATTTAGTAGCAACTGGACAAACTCAGGAGCATTTTGGATGATTTTAGCAGTGGCAGGAATTCTGTATTGATTTCTAATTTGAATTTAATCTTGCTTCAGAGCTGCTTGATTTCCCCTTTTTATTTTGTTTTAAACTGCATTCACAATTAAGTTTGTTACTTTAATACTTTTCTGCAGCTCCTTCGTAGACTCCCACAGAAAAGACAATCACATGTCCCTCTTTTTACTTTGTTTTTGCAAGTTGACTGTTGGTATTTCTACCGTATAGGATCTGTTGTGGGGTTAATCTACCATCTTCTTCCTGTTCACTTTTCAAGCGAAAAGGACTTGGCATTGATGGCAGGGTAACTTACCTGGCATTTTAACCGGATCAGCCACATAAATACTCTGGCTGCAAGAGCAACCCAGCAGCTGGGTGTTCTGCAAAGAATAACTGACCAAAGCCTGAGAGGCACTTTTTGGGAGTGTGATGGAATACTCTCCATGTGCTTGCATGAGTACTGCTCCAACAGCAAGGAAAATGCTTGACATTGTCCTGAGCAAAGCAGCTCACTTGGTTGACACCCCACCCATTGATTTCCTCCTCAATGGCACACATTTGCAGCAGTGTGTACCAGATATGAGATGCACTACAGCAACTAACCAAGGCTGTTTTCACAGCACCTTCCAAACCCATGATCTGTGCTATCTAAAGACAATGGTAGCTACTGCTCCCTTACTAATGCTACCACCTCCCAAATCCCTTCCAAGCTGCATAACATTTTTGAATTGGAATTATATCGCTAAACCTGGAACACATCCTGACAGCACTGTGGGTGTACCTTCAAGAGGGCAGCATACCACCACTTAAGGGCAATTGGGAATGAGCAACAAATTCTGGTTTCATTGGCACCACTCTTATTCCTTAACCATCTTCAATGAAAGCAAGTAACACAAATATACCCCTTGTGTACAGTGCAGCTGTGTACACAATCTCCAGAAACTGTGCTATAAACCTTATCTGTTCTAAATAGTATTTTCGTTAGAACGCTGCATCTAACTGAATATTTATTCATTAATTAGTCATGAGAGAGGAAAAAGCTTTGTCATTTTGCAGCAATGGAATAGTATTTTGTGATAATCCAGTTTAATTGAAGATCTCTTTGTCTTGTATAATGTGATGTGAACGTTTAGATAACATGTCGGCTGTACTACATTTCTGAAAGAAATTCACCCAGAATTAGTGAAATCATTGAAAAATATTGCAGAATTTGAAGTGTGAATTATGTTTGTTGTGTGAATGTTGTAATATTGGAAAGCTAATAGAAACTAGCACGTTCTCCCAGGGGTGAATTAAATACCACTGGAACTTTGTAATAATTATGCTTGTGTAAACCTTTAAAGAGGCTGTAAAAAAGAATAAGCTTTTTCTTTTGTGATCCAGGTAAGCAATTAACATGTTTTAGAAGTATTTGTACATTTTTCCTGTTTGTAACATGAAAAACAAGATAATAATAAGCCCCTTGAGCCTACTCTGTTATTCAGTATGACCATGACTGATCATCCAACTCCATACCCTGGTCCCACTTTCTCCCCATACCATTTGATCTCTTTAGCCCTAAGAACTATATCTAACCCTTGAAAATATTCAATGTTTTGTCCTGAAATACATTTTGTGGCAGAGAATTTTGTTGGTTCAACACTATCTGGATGAAGAAATTTCTCCTCCTCTCAGTTCTGAATAGCCTAACCTATATCCATTAGGCTCTGACCACTGGTTCTGGCCTACCCCACCATGAAGGCCAACATACCATTTGCCTGCTGCACCTGCATGCTTACTCTCAGTAACTGGTGTACAAAGACACCCTTTGTTGTAATTCTCCCTTTCCTAATCTAGTCAGATAATCTCGCTGTCTCTTTTTGCAACCAAAAATCTCACATTTATCAAAATTATCTTTCATCTACCATGCATTTTCCCAAACACTTAACTTAAGTAAATCACACTTGAAGCATCTCTGTATCCTCCTCACTGTTTACCCTTCCACCCAGCTTTGTGTCACCCGCAAACTGAGAAATAGGAATCGTTCCCTCATCCAAGTCATTCATATATATTGTATATATTGTGAATAACTGGGTTTGAACCACTGATCCCTGTAGTACCTCACTGGTCACTGGCTGCCACTCAGAAAATGGCCTGTTTATTCCAGCTCTTTGTTTCCTGTCTGCCAACTAGTTCTCTGTCCATGCAAATACACCCCCCCCTCCCATTCTCACACATTCTTGCTAATTTCTTATGTGGGACCTGATCAAAAGCATTCTGAAGTCAAAGTAACATCCACTGGTTGCCCCTTATCAATTCTACTAGTTAGGTCCTCAAAATTTCAGTAGATTTGCTAAGTATGAATCCCCTCTTTCAAATCTATGCCGACTCTGTCCAATCCTGTCACTGTTCAGTAAGAAACTTGACTGTACACCAATATAGCTTGTAAATGTATCTGCTCCCAGAATTTGGAAAGCGGGCACACTGCCCTCCAAAGAAAAATCTGCTGTCGCAGGCTTCACTCTTATTGCATACATTTATTGTCCACTTCTTTCATGTGATCATTGATTTTACAAACAATTTCCAAAATTCTTTAAATCCTGAAGAAATGTGATGCCAGCCCTTTGTAGAAGTGAAGGGAAAGTGTGATGCTTGCTTGACCTTTGTCTCTATGGATCAGACCAAACCGAACCTTGAGCAAGATGTGAGATGTGTCCCACAAACATTTTTTAAAAAGCAAAGATTTTTCTCTGAGATTTAAGTGTTCAATTAAGTATGATCAAAAAACCTCGTAAAAATTGAGAGTTTGTTTTCAGCCCCTTTAAAGAGACATGCTCTCGGCTGACAATTTTGTGACATGTGATCATTCTTTGATAAAGGTGGCTGTGTCCAACACTGCAGGATGTTGTGCTGAAGTGCCTAATTGGGTGGGTGAGCTTTATTACTGGTGTAACTTGGCTCATTTTGAGATGGAATTAAAGTTAAATCTGAGTTCAAATCTTGGTATCCATGTTGGCATTTAGGCCAGAGGATGGTTCTGGTGATGAAAGTGTTGTGTCCAGTCATCAGTCTGTGCAAGGTGATATCCAGGAGGAACTTAGTCATCTAAAATCATAAGACTCTGATGTCGAGGATGTATTAGGCTTGTCTCAGCAATCTGATCAGTCTGAACAGTTGCTGAAATGAGACATTGAGAAACTGCAGCACATCAATGTCCCTGAGCATATCAAGGAATTAACTCCACTAAACAGAGTACTATCTGATGATACAGAACAGCATTTAGTAGCTGAGCTTGTTGAAAAGACATTTGAGGACTTGAAGGATGAGGAATATTACTTGCACAAGGACGGCTATCCTGATGAGGAGGACGGTGCAAGTGATCATTCAGCCAGTTCTGTGAAGATTGTCAGATCAGTTAAGTTGGGCACCTCCATTGCATCTGCGCTATCTGACTCTGGAGAATTGAAAAGAATTCCATCAGAGAATGATTCTTATTCTCAAGATTTTGAGTATCTTTCACAAGGAAAGGAAGCAACTTATTCAGAAAATTTTGAGTCATTGCGAAGGAGGAATGAAGACATGAATAAAAGTTTACACGGTGGGAGTTGCAAAGCTAGCCCGGAATCTGCAGAAGCCCTTTCGCGAAGGATCAAAATCACCACTCACTGAGGCCCAAGTGCTCTCCTGTCCTGTGCATTTCAGCAGGAGGGAATGAATGAAGGGAAGAAACTTTCTCGAAGTGTTTCACCAAGTATCATTGTGGATGATGAAATCAGTGAGCGACTAGGTGAGAAATACTCTCCCAGCTGTGGTAGCGTACATTCAGAACAACTTGTAGACTTGAAATGACCAACTGAGAAGAACAAAGTGATGCTAGCAAACAGGAACAGATTCCCATGCCATCACATTCTCCCTCTCACCCCAACAGCCATGTTGCCTGAAATCGATGAGTTGCCTGAATCCCAAATTGGTGCAAGAATTTTAGTTAGTAGCATCCACTAGGGACACTTCGCTTCAAGGGCAGAACTAGCTTCGCCAGTGGCTTTTGGGCTGGTGTGGAGCTGGATAAGCCAGAAGGCAGTCATAATGGGACATATGATGGAGTTGAATACTTCACATGCAAGGACAAATGTGGCATTTTTGCTCCTCGCCACAAGATTTCCCTTCGACCTGAACATTATGGGGATGGCATCGATACAACTGAAGATGAAAAGGGCCTACTTGTGGAGGATAAATTAAGTCAAGACTACAAAACGTGTTGTGATGAAGGAAAAAAGCCAGAGCTTTCAAAAGAAGTAACAGAACGGCAGGCGGAAGAGTTTGAGCTCAGTAAGACTTTAAGCTGAGTTAACTTAAAAACAGCTTGAATGATCAAAATGCAAGTAATCAGTTTTCTGAACCAAGTACCTTTGACTTACTGCACAGTATTAATGAATCTAGCAAGGCAGTGGTAACTTTTGGAGATGACCAAAATTTAAAAGAGAGCTTGCCCAAGTCTGGTGAGGAGGAACGATTGGCAAACTTGTGTGAAGACCAGAATGAAGAAAACACCGTACTGATGTGTTCATAGAGAAAGCATCCAAGGCAGTACTAGAGACAGAAACCTACATCAATATCAATGTGTCTTCCAGTGCACAAAGGGAGGAGTTTTCACTAAATATCCACATGAACGCTTCAATTTCTCTGTTGGATTGACTCAACAGGGAAAAGGCTCAATTTAAAGTATCATTCCTCGAGCCTGAATCTGAGGAAATCCATGAGGAGCACGTGGACATCAAAGGAGAGGAACTTGAGGGCAATCATGAGGATAGTGAAGACTTTAAAGGAATGATCTGAAGAGCAGTGATTCAAAGGCCAATTCTTTGGTTGATATGTTACCATCTTCCTTTGTGAAGGACGCTATTGAACAGTTGGAAGAAATCATGAAGTCTCAAGCTGAGAAGGTCCAGCTTACTAATCAAGGATTACAGTTCAAACTGGATGTTGAATCCTGGCCCAGGTCACCTTCCAAGGCTCCAAAGGAGGAAGCCGGAGATGTGTTGCTGGAAACGTGCAGCAGGTCAGGCAGCATCCAGGGAACAGGAGAATCGATGTTTCGGGCATAAGCCCTTCTTCAGGAAGGAGGAACACAAGACTGTTATCCAGTTGGAGACATCTGAAAGAGATGACAGTGTTGATGATAAGGAGGAAGTATTATCTCCAGATCTTTGTCCCTGATCTGTCAGTATTAATTTTGAACCTGTTTTGGGATGGATTTGAATTTCAAGAATTGGAGATGTGTTATCGGTCTCGAAGCATTGATGCAATTATTTTATTAATGATTCCAGAGCTCGTTAATTCCCACATTTGAACATACAGGTAGACAATTCTTTATTCGAAATCCCGAAATCTGAAAAGCTCCGAAATCTGAAGTTTTTGTCGTGAATTTTTTTGTCTAATTAACAAGATTGTTTGGGTTCACTCCACACCCACTCGACCCACATCACACTGGGGGTGTGGCCCAGCACTGGCAGGCATCAGTTCTGTCTCAGGGCTCATAGTTTTCACAGGTGGGTCCGCTGTTCAGTAAGAGTTTTAAAAATTTTACTGTTAAACTGTCACTCTGAAAACTAAAGAATTCCGAATTCTGCAAACCAGCTGGTCCCGAGGGTTTTGAATAAAGGATTGTGTCCCTGTCGTACCGACAACAGGATGGTGGGACCAATGACAGGATTGTTGTTGTTTCCTGAACAATATGTCAAAATACAACTCCACTTTCTTCAGGCACATTTTGCAGGTCATCATTTTCAGAAATTACCCTGAGTGTTCCGCTTTCCCAATGACCCTTTACCAAAAGACTGTCGTGAGGAATATCTTGATAAATTGTGAAATATATTTGTGGGTGATAAAATCAAGTTGTGGGGAATGTACTTAAAATTTCTGGTGTCTCGTTGTTTTCTACCTTGCCCATCAATTCTCAAAATATTAGATTAGATTAGATTACTTACAGTGTGGAAACAGGCCCTTCGGCCCAACAAGCCCACACCGCCCCGCCGAAGCGCAACCCACCCATACCCCTACATTTACCCCTTACCTAACACTACGGGCAATTTAGCATGGCCAATTCACCTGACCTGCACATCTTTGGACTGTGGGAGGAAACCGGAGCACCCGGAGGAAACCCACGCAGAGACGGGGAGAACGTGCAAACTCCACACTGTCAGTCGCCTGAGGCGGGAATTGAACCCGGATCTCTGGCGCTGTGAGGCAGCAGTGCTAACCACTGTGCACCGTGCCACCCAAAATACGTATAAGTACACCCGATTATTTCTCAAGGATTTAGTGACCATTTCTACTGTGTAATTATTGAGTTTAGAACTTAAAGCTTGCTATTGAAATTCAAATCTTTTCCTCCTGCACTTTTCTGACCTTCCCTCGAAGGGAGGCAATGTTTTTAAAGAGGTTTTTTTTAAAACTAAGTTTTGAATCATGCTTTTCAATCTCTGGCTAAATCAGTTCACACACAGTTTATCCAGCGTAGTGTTCTGAAGCAAAGTCCAGAGATTGAATGACCATCTGATTAGAAGAACAGAAGGGTTTATGGTTTGCACATATTAACATTGATTGGGCAAGCAGCTCTTTTCATGAAAGTGCTTGACAGGTTCTCATACTGTCCATTCCTTTCTGAGCATTCAATGTAGGAAATTGCTGTAATAGGAGCTTGGGTCACTTTGATTTGATACAGCAACATCCTGACTAAACTGACACATTCTTTTCTGATTTGCATTTACCTACAAATTGCAGGAATATAAAAGGGGTGCAGCATTCAACTGAAAATGATCTGATTTTGGAAAGCTGAAGCTCAGAACCTTCAGTCTGAAATCGTTCATTCCCCTAAGTATAATAAACAGAAAGATGCAGAGAGTGTGGGCGGCATGGTGGCACAGTGGTTAGCACTGCAGCCTCACAACGCCAGAGACTCTGGTTCAATTCCCGCCTCAGACAACTCTGTGTGGAGTTTGCACGTTCTCCCCGTGTCTGCGTGGGTTTCCTCCGGGTGCTCCGGTTTCCTCCCGCAATCCAAAAATGTGCAGGTTAGGTGAATTGGCCATGCTAAATTGCCCGTAGTGTTAGGTGAAGGGGTAAATGTAGGGGTATGGGCCTGGGTGGTATACACTTCGGTGGGTCGGTGTGGACTTGTTGGGCCGAAGGGCCTGTTTTCACACTGTAAGTAATCTAATCTAAGAGTTTTTTGTGAGGTGAGATTCAGCTTTTGGCATTTGAACACAAAATTATTTTCCCTTAGTTAAGCAAGAAAGACATGGGTTAATAGTGCTCGACAGCAGCTCTGATTGATGATATGTATAACAGAGAAGGTTAAAAACATTATCTCGATCCTGATGACTGCATTGAATTCAATTTACCATTTTGCCCCTTCCCTAAAAATCCAAAGCCCCTTTCTCTTCCACTGTTTGTACTCTCCCATTATTAATTTATCATCCTCATCATCATCATACTGTTATCCATTAAATCCCATCTGTCGTAACTTTGCTAACTCTGAGAATCTATAGTTTCTGCTTCTAATTACATAATATATGGTGTCTCTTCCAGTCACTCAGTATTTGTTTCAAGTTCTTCTGTATCATTTCTGTCTTTCTATTGCTGTTTCCATTTGTTGATAAGACAATACATGATTATTATTCACCTTCTTAAAACTCTCTAGAATCATGATCTTCCACATGTCACTCCATAATTTTCAGATAAAGAGTGCCTCAAAGGTTGAACTTCTCAATCTGTGATCATGTCTGTACCTCTTTTCCTGATAATATCTTGAGAATATGCACTGTGTTGAGATTCCCAAAATTGACCAAAATATTTGAAGATCTTATGCAACTGTCATGGAAATTAAATCGACTTGACTCAACTATTAGCAAGAGCAAAGAAAGGAGCTTAATTTAAATTCTGCAGAATTGACCCAGTACATTCAGCTAGATGCCTCAATGTAAGGGGTATCTGAGCATTGTTCAGATACTTGCCTTATACTGTTTCTTATCACGCTCTCAAAGGCAAAGACTGGGAAAACTCATTGTTATTCTCTCATCCCCTGGTCTTGGACATGACAGTTCTTCAGCTTTCGCTGAGTACGACTATCGCAAGGTCAAGGTGAATGTTTACAAAATTCAAACAGCTGACTGCAGACCTCCTCAAAGTATTGTTTACAAAGCTCAGCACAGCATTAAGTTTTAGAAAAGCATTCTCTTTCAAATTTCACAGTAAATGGATAATTTTCCATTACACAACTTAATGTGACTTAAATTGTTTGTGTCCAGTTGGAAGAGCCAGCTGTTTTTTAATGGCCATATCTATCACCTTAAATGGCCTGTATGTTTGAATACTTTGTGGCCTTTGCTGTAATCGGATTTGGATTTTACCGTTTCAGGTGTAATTCCTTTTTTATCTTCTCAATGTATGACTTCGTCTCACTCTCAACTTCAATTTCATCTTCCGGTAAATATTCTTCTGTATCTGTCGCTGCATTACAATTCCATCTCTGTCCCTTCAACCCAAGTTGGAATCGTTTAGTTTCCTTCTCTTAAATTCCCAAGTCAAGATTGTGTTTATTACTATAACAATTAAGGGCAATCTGAGCATGGGCTCCTGTGGGTCCCTTCCATTGTCCACACCTTTTTTATGTGAAATCTTTATTTTACCCTGACCCTTGCATTTTCCCAACCACCTCTATCCATTTGACTATGCTCCCTTTCATTTGAGGTGCCCTTGAGTTTTGCCATTGGTCTTCTCAGAGGCAACTACTTGAAATAATTTCTGAAAATCCACGTCAATCATGTAAACTTTTTCCCACTAAGCTGCTCTTTGACAAATACCACCTTGTCAAATTGTTTGATAGTTCACAACCTGCTCATTAGAAATTCATGCTCATTTCTCCTGATTAGCTACTGTCTCTTCAAGTGCTCATACTTCATTCCATATTGTTCACTCTTAATTTACCAACAAATGAAGCAAAACTAACTAATCACAAAATTCCTGTTTTGCTTTTTTTGAACGAGGAGTTAGCTGCCCGATAATCCTCTGGTCGAATTTTAGGATGTAATAATTGGAGCCATGATAGTTTGCTTTCTATTTGCAGCATGTTGTAGGTGTCATTCATTTTGTTTCAAAGATTTGCCTCCTTTTATGTTGTGGTACCTTCCTCAGTATTATGCAGGTAATCTTATCTAATACATCTGCACCTACCCTTGGTAGTTCTGCAATCCTATTAAACCCCTTCTCTAATCTCTCTCTTGCCTTTTCTCCTGTAATCAATGATATTCTAAATGTATCCTTGGTTCAGATTGTGGTAAGTTGTTATTTTATGTATTTTGAACAGTATTCCCCTTTTGTTTTCACTGTAGCAGTCTAACAACCTTTTTTTTTTGGGGGGGGAGAGGACGTATCTAATATAATCTTTTCTCTGTTACTCTTTTCCTTCTTCCAGCATGTATTTAACATGATGAGAGAAATTTTCACTGAGGTGTTTTCTGAAGATCCCAGTTCCAGCCAACCTCCATGGATGAAGCCAAGCCAAATCAGCTCTTTTTTTCAAACGAGCGAGGAATCCACAGAAGTTAAATGAAGCGAAGCTAATAACTCCATGTAATCCCTTTGTCCTACTTGTCAGTAATAATGTTGCAAGTGTGATGCTGGTTGGAGTTAAAATATGTAGATCGATTAAGTGAGTGACTCACCTTGTAAAGAGTGGCTACTATCCTGACTTGAAATCTGTCACTGCTTCTGGGAAGTCCCTCCCTAATGAGATTGTGGGTCCAGCTCAGCACCATCTTCTCAAGGACAACTAGGAAGGGGCAATAAGTGCTGGCCAGACAATGATGCCCACATTCCATGAACAAACAAAATAAAATATTTTCTTCGAAGCTCATTGAACACCAAGGAACTCCATTTTAATTCTAAACTCCTCAATAAATATATTTTTTTAAATGACTCTCAGGCTCTAGGCATCGCCGGCTGGCCAGCATTTATTGACTGATCCTAGTTGCTTTTGAGAACCTGGTGAGCTATCTTTTGTAACCACTGCAGTCCATGTGCTGTAGGTAGACTCACAATGTCCTTAGTGGTCAGATGCATGGCAGATGCAGTTCAATGTGGATAAATGTATGGTTATCCACTTTGGTGGCAAGAACAGGAAGGCAGATTACTACCTAAATGGAATCAATTTAGGTAAAAGGGCAGTACAAAGAGATCTGGGTGTTCTTGTACACCAGTCAATGAAGGTAAGCATGCAGGTACAACAGGTAGTGAAGAAGGCTAATAGCATGCTGGCTTCATAACACGAGGGATTGAGTATAGAAGCAAAGAGGTTCTTCTGCAGCTGTACAGGGTCCTGGTGAGACCACACCTGGAGTACAGCGTGCAGTTCTGGTCTCCAAATTTGAGGAAAGACATTCTGGCTATTGAGGGAGTTCAGCGTAGGTTCACGAGGTCAATTCCTGGAATGGCGGGACTACCTTACGCTGAAAGACTGGAGCGACTGGGCTTGTATACCCTTGCGTTTAGAAGACTGAGAGGGATCTGATTGAGACGTATAAGATTCTTAAAGGATTGGACACTCTGGAGGCAGGAAACGTGTTTCCGCTGATGGGTGAGTGCTGAACCAGAGGACACAGCTTAAAAATACGGGGTAGACCATTTAGGACAGAAATGAGGAGAGACTTCTTCACCCAGAGAGTGGTGGCTGTGTGGAATGCTCTGCCCCAGAGGGCAGTGAAGTCCTAGTCTCTGGATTCATTTAAGAAAGAGTTGGATAGAGCTCTCAAGGATAGTGGAATCAAGGGTTATGGAGATAAGGCAGGAACAGGATACTGATTAAGGATGATCAGCCATGATCATATTGAATGGTGGTGCAGGCTCGAAGGGCAGAATGGCCTACTTCTGCACCTATTGTCTATTGTCTATTCCAGTAATTTGATACAGCAATCCTGTAGAAACAGTGATATTTTTCGAAGTCAGGATGGTGAGTGTCTTGGAGGGGCACTTGCAGGTGACAGTCCTGTGTTTCTAGTCTCACCTATGCCCTACAGTTTTGGATTTCCTACACCGGTTAAAAGATTTTGTCTATTTACCCTATCCATGCCCCTCATGATTTTATAAAATCTTTACACAGTCACCCCTCAGTCTTCTTTGCTCTAGGGAACATAGCCTCAACCAATTCATCCTCTTCCTATAGCAGAAAACTCCCAACCATGACAACATCCTTGTAAATCTTTTCATAACCCTTTCAAGATTCACAACATCCTTCCCAGAGCAGGGAGTCCAGAATTGCATAGAGTATTTTAAAAGAGGCCTAATCAGTGTCCTGTACAGCCGCAACATGACCTCCCAACTCCTATACTCAGTGCTCTGACCAATAAAGGCAAACATTCACTATCCTGTTCACTTGTCACTCCACTTTCAAGGAACTATGAACCTGCACTCCAAGGTCTCTTTGCTCAGCAACACTCCCCAGTGCTTTACCATTGAGTGTATAAGTCCTGACCTGATTTGCCTTTCCAAAATGCAGTACCTCACATTTATTTGAATTAATCTTCATCTGCAACTCCTCAGCCCATCTTTTAGAGATCCTGTCGTATTGTGAACCTTCTTACTGTCCACTGCACCTCCAATTTTGGTGTCATCTGCAAACGTACTAACCATACTATGTGCAGAAAGTGAGGACTGCAGATGCTGGAGATCAGAGCTGAAAAATGTGTTGCTGGAAAAGCGCAGCAGGTCAGGCAGCATCCAAGGAGCAGGAGAATCGACGTTTCGGGCATAAGCCCTTCTTCAGGAATGAGGAAGGTGTGCCAAGCAGGCTAAGGTAAAAGGTAGGGAGGAGGGACTTGGGGAAGGACGTTGGGAATGCAATAGGTGGAAGGAGGTTAAGGTGAGGGTGATAGACGGTAGACTGGGTGGGGGGCGGAGACGTCGGGAAGAAGATTGCATGTCAAGAAGGCGGTGCTGAGTCCGAGGGTTGGGACTGAGATAAGGTGGGGGGAGGGGAACCATACTATGTTCCATGTTCATATCCAAATCATTTGTTTAAATGACAAAAAGCAGTGAACCCAGCACCGATCCTTGTAGGCCACCACTGGTCACAGGCCTCCTACTGGAGATGGTTATTGACTGGCAGTTTTGGTGCAAAAATCACTTGCCTCTTGCCAGTCCAAACCTGCATATTGTGTAGATCTTGTTGCCTTTGAACATAGACTGCTTCAGTATCTGAGGAGTTATGAATGTTACTGAATAATGTGCAATCTCTCTCTCTCTCACTCTCTCTCTCTCTCTCTCTCTCTCTCTCTCTCTCTCTCTCTCTCTCATTCCCCCATTTCCGATGAGATTTCTTCCCCTAACTCCTGATTCCAAATTTCCTTGACTCTCTCCATGTCCCCCAAGGCATTCCCTCTCTGCAGATGATATATGGTACTAACTGAAAGACCGCCCCCACATCGGAGCACTTTTCATTCTGTATCCGACTTGTAGGGCTGGGTCAAGAACTTGTTGAAACTTTATTGCTGGAGCAGCACAGCAGGTCAGGCAGCATCCAGGGAACAGGAGATTCGACGTTTCGGGCACAGGCCCTTCTTCAGGAAGAAGGGCCTGTGCCCGAAATGTCGAATCTCCTGTTCCCTGGATGCTGCCTGACCTGCTGTGCTGTTCCAGCAATAAAGTTTCAACTTTGATCTCCAGCATCTGCAGACCTCACTTTCTCCTCAAGAACTTGGTCAATTTAATTAAATTTAGCGCCAAATAAATGATCCAAGCCATCCCGCAAACCTCCGCAGCACCTGGTTGGGTAATAACAAAGGGAGCATCCTTACAGGATATAACAACCAAGGAAGAACAGTCATTTTAATCAAGGCTATATGGCCTCGCCATGATCTGGGTATTTCCTCCCATCGCTGCAAGTCCTGCTTTATCCTCTCAAACAGCGACACAAAGTTAGCTCCAAACAGTTGCAGGAAGTGAGGGGTGATAAAAATTCCCAGATAGAGAAAACCTTTCTGTGACCATCTAAAAGGAAACTCCATTCCATCCTCCAGCTTCAGTACCTCCACCAATCTCCCCACAGGCAGGATTTCCAATTTTGGAAAATTTATTCTGTATTCCGAAAAGCTGCCAAATAATTTAATGTTTTGTTTTAGCTGGGGTATGGAAGTTTCGGGGTTAGTTAAAAACAGTAGGACATTGCCCATATAGAGAGTGATTTTTATTTCCCCAACTCCCACCTTCGGGGACAGAGAATTTCAGGGTCTTTTCAGACAGTCCCTGCCAGTGGTTCAAGTACTAAGGTAAACAATAGGGGCAACAGGGAACATCCCTGTCGGCTGCCCCTCCCCACACCAAAATTACTCAATTTAACTCCATTCACGATAACCGCCACCTTGGGGTCTTTATATAACACTGCTACCCACCTGGCGAAGGCTCCTCCCACACCAAAACGATCTCAAACAGCAAAGAGATATAACCATTCCACCCGACCAAAAGCCTTTTCTGCCTCCAGGGAGACCACCAAACCCGGAATCCTTCTCTGCTGACATAGTTGCACTATGTTCAATACCTGCCTGATGTTGTTGGAGGAGCTGCGGCCCTTGATAAAACCTGTCTACTCCTCTTTTATAATAACGGGCAGCACCTTCTCCAGTCTCACAGCTAACACCTTTGATAGAATTTTAAACTCCACATTCAACAACAAGATGGGTCTATACAATACACAATCTTCAGGGTCTTTCCCTTTCTTTAAAATAAGGGAGATATTAGCCTCTGTAAGAGAGGGAGGAAGACAGTCCTGGCGATACGAATGACTATACAGCTCCAGCAGTGGTTCAGCTGACCTGTGCATGAGCTCCTTGTAAAATCCACATGGGAATCTGTCTGGACCAGGTGCCTTATCACGTTGGACCTGCCTTACCGCCTCTTGCACCCCCTGTACTGTCAGAGGTACATTTAAAAGGGAGGCCTGATCTGCATTTATACCAGGGAGGTCCAAGTTTTCAAAAGAGGATTCCATTCTCACTTCTCCATCCCCACAGCCCTCTGACCGATATATCTCTGCATCGGACTCCCAAAATCTGGCATCGATCTTCCTCAGTTCACGAGTGACGTTGCCAGTTCTCTCCCTGATTAACACAATTGACTGTGAAGCACTTTCCTTCCTAGCCAGGTAAGCCAGGGATCTACCTGGCTTATCCCCATATTCAAACAGCCTTTGCTTTGCAAAGAGACCCTTCTCTTTGCCACTTGTGTGAGCGCAGAGTCCAGAGCAGCCCGGAGAGCCGTGACCCGTTGCAATTTGACCCCGGATGGTCTGGGATAATGTGCCGATTTGGCTGCCTTCAGCCAGGCCTCAAGTATCAGCTGCTGCTCTACTCTCTGCCTCCTTCTCATTGTCAAGTGTGAAATAATCAAACCCCTTAAGAATGCTTTGGTGGTCTCCCAGAGCACTGATGGAATAATGGCCACACCCAGATTGATGTCCCAAAAAACCCTGAACTCCCTTGTGATACACTGTACAAAGTTGTCATCCTTCAACAGAAACAGATTCGTGCGACATTGCTGTGTGTCTACTCCACTACCTTTGGTCTTAACATCTAAATATACTGCCACATGGTCCGAAATAGTAATGCTCCCAATCCTGCGGTTAACACCAAGTCCAAATAAACCGATGGAACAAAGAACATTTCAATTCTTGTGTGGCACTTGTGCGGTTGGAATAAAAGGTAAAGTCCCTCCCATTCGGGAGGAGACACCTCCACACATCCACTAGCCCCAACTCCTCTCACAAGTCCACTAACTGTCTAGTCTGCAGAGGTGTACCCGACAGCCCCTTTGGCAACCTGTCCACCCCAGGGCCCATGAGACTATTAATGTCTCCTCCTATAATCATACGGCGCATCCCAAGAGCCATTAACTTGGAGATTGCATCAACTAAAAACTTGAGAGGATGCGCCGGGGGACAGTAAACGTTCAGAATGGCATACTCTTCTCCGTGTCCCAGAGCGTTGAGAATAATGAACCATCCATGCTCATCCTTAGTTTGATCTATCACCTGAAATGGGAGGTTCCTTCATACCAGTATGGCCACTCCTCTGCTTTTGGAGTTGAAGGAGGAGAAGAACACCGTATCGTATTCTCCCTGCTGTAACTTCAGATGTTCCCTGTCAGTCAAATGCATCTCTTGCAGTAGAGCGATGTCAACCCTTTCCCTCTTAAGATTTGAGAGCACCTTCTTCCTTTTAATGGGGGAATGGCTCCCCTTTATATTCCAGATGCACCACCTGAACAGATCGCTAGCCATGACCACACACTACAGCCCGCAGTCCACCGAGAGGAACAAACCCATTCAATGTGTGACGAGTGGGAAAAAAACACAGACTTTATCAAATCTAAAGACTTTCTACAAACGCCACCAAAACTTCTAAAACTAAAAAAAACTAACCACTACTCCTAATGTCAACAAAAAACATATAAAAACACAAATTTCCAGAGATCCACCCCTTGCCCATAGGGGCCATTCACTCCCAACCTCACAACCATCCCAGCACCTTCCAGTTAAGGTCATGCCCCAAACCCAAGCAATGGGGAAAAAAAACATATTATTTCCACTCCAACAAGTTAACAATGGACACCCACCCCTCCCCCTTCTCATCTCAACCCCACACACCTTTACATCAACAGAGTAACCACCCTCACCCAGCAAATCAGAACAATAGAATAGCTAATAACCACCAAACAGCTATAATATAAAACATACCGGATCTCTCACTAAAGCAATACCAAGCCTATAAAGCGCGAAACCCCAAAAGGGAAAAGAACAAAGAGAGAGAAGATTAAAAAAAATTACATTATGCCATTGTCCGCACGCCTCTTTTCCTTCCTCCTCGGTCAAAGTTTATCATTTCAGCGAGTTCAAAAGTTCTTTTACTTTTTCCACCGAGTCGAAGTTGTAGACAGTTCCCCCATAACTGAAACGTAGCACCGCCGGGTACCTCAGAGTATTCAATGTTTAATTTTTTTTTTTCTTGACATCATCAAAGGTCTTTCTTTTCTTAATTATAGCCCCAGAAAATTCATGAAAAAACATTATTTTCAAACCTTTATAAGCCAAAGCCTATGGATCCCTTCCCAGTCTTCTGGCTGTTTCTATTATTAAATGCTTTTCCTTGTGATGCTAGGATCGGGCGGGGGCACTGGGCCGGCCCAGACCGACACATCACAATGCAGTCAGCCCACTCCACACTCACCCGGCCCGACTCGATCTCCAGGCCCAGCAACGCTGGAAACCACCTCTTGAGGAAATCAGTGAGGTTTTCACCTTCTACATGCTCAGGTCAGTCCAAGATCTGTAGATTTTTCTCCAACCTTGATTTTCGAGGTCATCTACTTGTTCCTTCAGGGCCTGAACCTGCCCTTCCAAGGTTCGAACCCGCCCCTTGGACCTCTCCATCGTGGCCTCCAAGGCTTCGTTAGTAAATTCTGTTGCTCCACTGAACTTAAGGATGCTGCCACAGGGTTTGACATAACGGCTGTGGGTGTGCCTGACATACTAGGGGAGCACCCTGCCTGCTGCACTCCTCTAGCTCCCTTTCCTTTAGATGTCTTCATTTCAGCTTCAGATCTTCTCAGTCCTAATTTAAAGGGGCTCTAGGTTCTCTACCGACTTTCTACCACAAACCTTCGTCAGGGGTGACTAATGGTGGGGGGAGGGGTAGGAGCCCACCTTGCCTGGGATAAGGCACAGAGCCCAATACACCAGGCTGTTCAGACTGCCGCCATCTTGAATCTCCCATACCCACTCTCGACTGATCACATCCTCAAAACCTTCCAGAAGATGTGTCAGGCCTGATTTCCCTTTAGTAAATCCATGCTGACTTGGACCAATCTTGTCACTGCTTTCCAAATGCTCAGTTAATGTATCTTTAATAATTGTCTCATGTAAAATTCCTCATTTTCACTCTCCCTCCTTTTATTAAAAAGTGATGTTACATTGGATACTGTCTAGTCCATTAGAGTCTACAGAATGGTGATCATTTTCCAGCAATGCGTCCACTATTTCTACACCCACTTTCTTATGGACTCTGGGATGTCGAGCATCAGGCCCTGGGGACTTACCAAGTTTTGATTCCATCAGTCTCCCCAAGACCATTTCCTGACTAACAAGGATTACCTTCAGTTCCTCCTTCACACTTGACCCTCTATCCCCCTACATTTCCTTTCAATAGGATGTGCATCCCTGGATATTTCGTTCCCAGCCCTGATCCCCTTGCAGCCACGTCCCTGCACTACAGGCTCATTTACCTTGTTTCATATACTCGATGCATCGAAGTACAACACCCTCAGTCATGCACTGACTGCCTCCTTCTCATAGTTTAGAATTCACAGAAACCCAACAGTGTGGAAGCAGGCCATTCAGCCCAGACTGACCCTTCAAATAGCATCCCACCCACCCTACAATTCCCATGGATAATCCTCCTAACCTACACATCTTTGTGACAATGGGAGGAAACCCAAGTAGACACGGGGAGAATGTGTCAATCCCACACAGACAGTCAGTTGGAATTGAGTCTGTGTCTCCGGAGCTGTGAGACAGCAGTGCTAACCACTGATCTACCATTCCACCCTGCGGTGCCTCAAGTTCGATTCCTGATCCTTTCCATACTCTCGATCCTATTACTTGGTCTGGATGCTTTAATAACTTCTCATGAGCCCCCACCTTCTTTAATTAGTTTAAATTCCTCGAAGCTTGATTTACCTTGGTTTGTGTGGTACAGCTTTGTCTACACTATTCTGAATGGGTCATGTATTAAGAGACAAAGCCTTTAAGTTTGGTCTGTAAATGAGCTTCCCTGCACTTTAAGTTTCCTCAGTACAATATGACATTCACAATATTCTGTCCCTTCCTTTTATTTTCTGATAACAATCAATCCCATCACTAACCAGTAATCCTCCCTTCTCCTTTAACTTTCATTTTCTCATTTTTCATCCAATGTTCCAGTTATTTTCTCTTTGAATCGTATTTCAGGCTGATATTTACCCCTGAACAAACATTTCTCAAAATGTTCCTGGGTTCATTGATACTTATGGGATCTTGCTGTGTACAATCTGGCTTCCACATTTCCTGCATTCCTTCAGTGACCACATTTCAAACAAGTCGCACACTGTCTGCAAATGTCTTGGGGACAGCATGAATCTTTCTTTTCTTTAGATGAACTGGGAATCTTTCAGATGTGAAAGATGTCATTCCAATGTTGCACAGTCCTCCTCGTCATCTACAGTTTCTGCTTTGTCCCTCTCTTTTGTGAAAACAGACCAAAAGATTTCATGAGGAACCATTGCTCCATCTTGCACCACCGCACACAAGTTCCCTTCCTGCTCTCGAGTGGGCCCCATACATTCCTTCATTCTCTTCTTGTTCTTTCTGTGATTATAAACATCACTGGGATTTCCTTCACTTCATTTGGACACATTTCATCCTGTCAGCTCTTTGCTTTCTTCAGGTCCTGGTTAATTTCACCCCTGCATTTTGTCTTTCAGCTCACTTTTACCAAATCATGGCCTAATTCAGTAAAATGGTTTGTTCCCAAATGAAAACTTTTACACTTGCTCCATGGTTCTCCATTTCCATCCCGACTCTCAATCTCACTGAGTTCTGATCACTGTCACTGAAATGCTCCCCCATTGAGAGCTCTTCCAGCTGTTCACATTCATTCCCTTAACAATGGTCCAAAACTGTCCCTTCTCTTTCACCATCACCCTCTCAGGGGCAATTAGGGATGGGCAATAAATGCTGGCCCTGCCAGTGACACCCACATCCCTAGATGCACTTTAAACAATGTCTGTTCTTTTATGGGGTTTGTTAGGAGTTGGCAACAAATGTTCAAAATGGATTGTTTTGCCAGTTCATGTTCAGAGAGTTAAAATCCCTTCAAAAGGCAGGGATTAAAATTGCTTCTCTTGTCTTTAAGGCCGTGAGAACTCTCAGCCCAAGCTAAAGCTGCTGTCCCCTCCCCGGAGCAGGTCAATGCCAAGAGCACTGCCACCCTAGTGTGCCTTGCCAATCACTTCTACCCCGATGAGCTGGAGGTGCAGTGGAAGAAGGACGGTGCAGTCATTTCGAATGGGGTTCAGACCAGCAACTACCTGCGAGCTTCGGACAGTACCTACAGTGTCAGCAGCCTGCTGACCCTCTCTGGGTCTGACTGGGAGTCCAACGCTCGCTTCTCCTGTGCCCTCACCCACGTGACCCTCCCCTCTCCCCTCAGCAAGAGCATCAGGAGATCAGAATGTGTGTAGAATGTTTGAGACAGTCCACAGAGGAGACACAACGTTAAATAGAACAGGGCTGAGCTGGCAGGACAAAGGTCGTTGTCAGCACTGAATTTCAACTCTCTTCCTTCTTGGAACTGGCTCAGAGACACTTCTGATGTTCAAGAGTTAAGGCAGGTCATTGCGATCTTCAAAAAGAAGCTTTACTCTGTATCAGACTCCATGCTGACCCTGTTCTGGGAGTGTTTGTTTGGGGCAGTGGTGACCTGTAATGCCAAATCAAACCTGTTGAAAATGCTGAAGACTGTCAGCTGTACAAAATCAATGTGAACCTCAGAAGTCTCTGCTTCAGTAATACAGACCTACTTCGTGCTCAGCCATCAGTTCCAATTTAAGGTTTTGTCACTGTTTAAAGGGACAGGATGCTTAGGTTATTGAGAAAATCTCCACAAGTGTTTTCCTCAAGCTCCATTGTGGCTGTGAATTTGTGCAGCTTCCTCTGTCTGGGCTGTTAATTGCAGTCTGTTTTCTGTCAATGTCAATCTGGAAAAGGGAATAAAGATGAAGATGATTCAGTCTCTGTCTCGTGTGTGCTTTGGAAATGGCCAGAGCTGAAGCCTCAGGGAAAGCTGTGTGAAGTGTTAACCTCCATCATCATGACCTGGAGAAAGAGGGGGAGAATAGAGGGGGCAATGGGGTCCCCGGAGCAGGAGGGCAATGCTACCGTTGTGTCCACAAGGGGCACTTTCAGCAGGAATGCACAACCCCAAGGAAATCTTTCCCAATAAATGGGGAAAAGATGGAAGGCAGGAGGGGACAATGGGGAACACAATAATGTGATGGAAATTCCCCATCAACGCTCACCAATCCCTTAGGCACAGCAAGATCACAAGCCAAGAAATTCAAATCAACTGTTTGGGAACCCTATATTGATGAATATGACAAGCAGGACCTTGTTACTCAGAATAACAATTGCACAATAACAGTTTGGGAAATAAATATTCCATAAATTAGATCTGGGTTTTCTTTCCTCTTCAAATGAGATGAAATTGTCCCGTGTGTCCTTGGGGTCAGATTGAGAATGTTCAGTCCGGGGAAGTCTAGGAGTCACGGCTGGGGAGGACAGTCAATGATGAACTGGTTCCACTTTCTGCTGTCATATTCTGTAGCCCCTGGGCCATCTCAGTGACAACCATCCAGGGCTCAGGGTGGATTCCAGAGCAGCTCATTGTCCTGACTGTTGTGTTCTTCAATCCACATGTGGCTCCAGCAATCTCACTCCATGACTCAGTATCAGTAGGAACTCATGGGGCTGAAATCTTATCCAAACAGACCCTCACACAGCGGGGAGGCTGCTGGTGGCTCAGAAACCCCTTGGATTCAGTCCCCGATTCCACCGTGGCTCTTTCATTCAAACACAACATTAACACACTGACACCACATTCAGAGGGCAATCCTGAGATGGGGCAAATTTGGTTCTTGATTCCAGTGTGAGGAAATGGGGGCTGGGTGTGAAATGTCTAGTCTGAAACTGGTGGGGGTACTTTATAATGAAGAATAGAAACTGATGTCAGAATAAAGTCAGGTTTTGATGGGAGTGAGGAATATCTCAGTGATCTGTCTCCAGAATCCACAGACTACACACATCCTTCTGTCAGACCCTGAAGGCTGAGAAACAGCTCCTTGACATTTAATATTTCTCCAACTTTCCCAGAAAAGGTGAAATATTTTCTGCGTCAGTGATTCCCAGGAACAGGACCTTTTAAAAAGGGCTGTGGGAAGGGAACTGTTGACTCTCAATGACAAAGCCAATGGAAGGATGTGGAGCTGGCTCTGTGAAATGTTAGGGCATAGAGGATGACACCAGAAGCAATTCAATGTTGTCACTCTCTCCTTTGCAATTGCTAAACTGGTAGTAATTGGTTTTCCCTCACAATTTGCTCTCTTGTATTTGATCCACTTGCCTTTCTTGCTTTGCTTCTTTTGACTTGAGTCTGTGGGTAGCTCCATCAAAACCCAATTTCCTCACTCTCATCCAGGCCCCTGAAGAGATTAGAGACAAAACAAACTGCAAATGCTGGAATCCAACGTTGACAAGCAGGAGGCTGGGAGAACACAGCAAGCCAGGCAGCATCAGGAGGTGGAGAAGTCAACGTTTTGGCTGTAACCCTTCTTAAGGAATGGGAGTGGGTTGGGGGGTGGGGGAATGATGGGGGAGCTGCAGATAAAGGGAGTGGTGGTGGCAGGGTGGTGAGATGGGGATGGGTGAAGATAGGTAGAGGATACAACCTGATTGGTTGATGGGAGGGACAAATACAAATTAATCTCTCCCATCGACTAATCAGGTCATACTCTCTACCATTCTCCGCCTCATTCCCTTTATCCCCTTTTCCAATCTTTCCTCATCACACAGCCCACTCATTCCAGGGAACAATCGGGTAAAATTCCTGTGAACCACCTCTGATGCATTTATATTCTTCCTTCAATAGGGAGACCAAAACTACCCTCAGTATTTGAGATGTGGTCACACCAATGTCCAGGAATAACTGAAACATCACAGTCTCACTTTCTGGTCTTCAAGCATGCCTACTCTTAATTGTACCAGGCTTCTTACTGTCCATGTCTAATTGCCCTGGACCTGGTGGTGATTAATTGTCTTCTTGAACCCCTGCAGTCCGTGTGCTGTTGGTAGACCCACAATAATGTCCTTAGGGAGGGAATTCCAGGATTCTGACCTAGTGATGATGTAGGAACAGCTTCATATTTCCAAGTCAAACTGGTGAATGACTTGAAGAGGAACTTGCTGGGGTGATGGTCCCGTGTACCTGCTGCCCTTGTCCAAATATAAGTGGTCATGGGTTTGGAAGGTGCTCTCTCAGGATCTTTGGTGAATCTCTGCAGTGCATCTTGTAAATAGTACACAGAGCTGTTACTGAGCATTGGTGTGGGGGGAATGCATGTGTGTGAATGTGGTTCCAATCAAGTGGGTAAACTTGTTTTCAACAATATTTAAATAAAATAATATAAAACCGCATAAAATTAAATAGAAAAAAAAATTTGCGGCCTTTTAGATAAAACATCACTGAACCCAAAAAGTTAATCCTCCTCTTCCCACAGAGGCTGCACCTGTTCCCTTTCTCCAGCATCGCGCTTCTATTTGAGATTTGCAGTATTTTGTTTATGTATCTGTTTTAATGCCATTGGTTATAAGAGAAGCATTGGTCAGCACACTGGGGAGATTTTTTCTGAGATGGTCTCAAATCCCTTATATTCACATTGACCTGAGAGGGCAGTGGTTTAACCGATCATCCAGCAGATGGCGTCTTTGCCTTTGCCAGTCTCAGGATAGTGCTCCAGTGTCTGGAGTGGGGCTTGAAACCTGCAGGATCAGGTGACGGTGTTAACACTGAGGCCGTCTCTTCATTCCTGGGATGTGGGAGTCACTGGCAAGACTCCCCATCCCTAACTGCCCCGAAACTGAGTGGCTTGTTTAGCCTTTCAAATGGCAGGTAAGGGTCAGCCACATTGCTGGAGTCCTGGCTGAGTCAGACGTCTACAACAGGTCTACAAGAACAAGGCCCTTTGGCCCAATGTGCCAAAGCCAGTCAAACAACCACCTCACTATCCTAATTCCATGTTCCAGTACTTGGCCCGTAGCCCTGTATGCCTTGGCATCACAGCTGCACATCGAAATACTTCAATGTTATGGGAGAGCTTCTGCCTCAACCACCCTTACAGGCATTGAGTCCCAGACTGTCACCACCCTCTGGGTGAAAATGTGTTTCCTCATGTTCCCTCTTAACCTTGGGCCATTTACCTTTAATCTATACTCCTCTGTTCATTGATTATAACATAACCCCATGTCACCAAGTCACCCTTTATTGACACATGAACAGTCCTTGACTGTCATGCCTCAGAGAGAGTCAGGCACCGGAGGCTCAGAGTCTCTGACACTCAGCCTGATTATGTCAGCGAGGATTCTTCCGGTTATATCCTGGTAACGATTTGAGCTTTTCTTATGAAACCCAGTTGGGAATTTTAATGGCATTGAATCTCCCACACACTCCCACCTCTCTTGATGCTCACCCTTGTCTGGTTAATTCTTCCCATTTCCTTCTCTTCTTTCAGGTCATTCCATTTCAGTAAAGTCTGTGATATTTCCATGGAGGGTGTGCACGAGAAACCGCCATAGACAAGCTCCCAGCCCTTCAATAGGGGGAAGGCCAATGTTTGCAGCAAGCCTGGACTGTGCCCTTGTGTACCTTGCCTGAAGGATTCCATGTGATCTGTCAGTCTCCATCCCAGCCTGATAACCATCTCGGACATTGGAAGGAAATGCCCAGGGAGCAGGTTAACATGGTGCAAAAAGCCTTTCAGCTGAAGCTTCAGTGTTTGCGCTCAGTGTGCATTATCACTTGCTCATTGCTCCCCTTTTACACGATAATGGAGAGAGAACTCTTGTTGATGCAGTTTTTTTTTAATGTGTCAGGATATTGAAAGCTGTGAGCACAGAGCAGTCACGTTCACGGGCAAGATGGTGCGGTCCCACAGACAGTAAACGAATGACAAGACAAATCTGTTTTGGTGGCACTAGTTGAATTTTGAGCAGGGCCCCCGAGGGAATCTCTTTTAGATTGGGATCTTGTCGAGCCCCCTGAAGTGGGGGTGGGGGTGGTCAGGGTGTGGTGGTGGTGGAGCCTCAAATGATGGTGCCAGAGACTGTGCAACTTTCAGCAGTGCACCACAGTCTCAGTGTGGATTCTGTGCTCTCATTTCTGAGGTGGCTTTCAACCCGATGACCATTTTGACGATGAGGCAGGAGCATTGCCCATGGAGCCACGGGCAGTAACAATGTAAACTGTGTGGCTCTGAAAGCCTGAGTCTGCATCTCAGCTCAGAAGGATATCAGCTCATTCATCAAATCTGTTTCTGCCCCTCTGCAGGCTGACCAGGCTGCCGGTGCCTTTCCAACACTCCCATGTTTCCTCTTGTGCCACAGCTCATTCTCCTGAGGGATAGTTTACTCAGAGTTGAAAAGTGTGGCGCTGGAAAAGCACAGCAGGTCAGGCAGTTGTGCTCAGGCCAAGGACATGACCTTGTCCCTCTGTCAGATCCTCTTCGAGAAACTCATGGCTCACCACCGCCCTCTCCAGGACAATTAGGGAAGGGCAACACCCACTCCATCCCAGGAGAAATCAAAATAAATTACCTATAATTCAAATTATCAAATTGGTGAGGCTTGAATTCATCTCTTTGAAAGACTGGAGCCTCGGTCAGAAACAGAGCCATGACATGGGTGAACCTGGTTTGTCAGACTGCAAGGTGGAGTGTCCTTTGGATTGACACTGGGGTCAGCAAAAAATGAATTACACTCGAAGATCTAACAACTGGCTATCAAAGCATGCCCCCAAACTGCACAGAACAGCACTTGAGGCTTCGCGCTCCCGTCTCCATCCTTGCTTGTTGACCTTCCCTGGGAAATATCTAGGAAGCACCTGACGGTCATTCCCACGGGAATCCCCTGGAATGCCTGTGGGTTTATTCTCGGATAATGGAAGGAGTCATTACTCATCGTCCTCAGTTGAAGTGCACATTCTCTATAGTTACTAGAAAGCAGCTATTTCACTGTGCCTGAACAATATAAAGTCAGAAAGCACACAACACCAGGTTCTAGCCCAACAGGTTCATTTGAAATCACAAGCTTTCGAAGCCCTGCTCCCTCATTAGGTGTACCCCAGTCCCCACATAACTGAACAGTACAAATAAACTGGGGCTCTGCGAGGATTTAATTGGCTCCATCTGCAGAAACAAGGCGAGAGAGAGAACAGCTTTCGGACCAGGATACTTATCGCACCACAATGAAAATGCTCTGCATGCTATGATATATCAAAAAGAAGTACTTTGGTGTGACTTTTGATTGCCTTCAA
Organism: Chiloscyllium plagiosum; assembly: GCF_037043375.1. NCBI lineage: Eukaryota > Metazoa > Chordata > Chondrichthyes > Orectolobiformes > Hemiscylliidae > Chiloscyllium > Chiloscyllium plagiosum. The sequence continues at coordinate 116,334,990 of NW_028270147.1, forward strand.
AACAAGTGCTGTTTTGTTCATTCTGTGATACACGGAGACTATGTCAGTATTGGGGAACACAAGATATGTTCCCTCCATGAAACACTTTCCAACACACTCTCTCCATCTTGCTTTACTCCTTATTGACTCTTCTACAATTGTCCCTGTTCCCTCACTCCGTCCCGGTCCCAGAAGGATTGATGGCCGGAGTTCATGACCCCGCACTGTGTGAAGGTTGGTGTGAAGTGAGGCCAGTGTGTTGTAGCTTGGGCTCCTGCCTCAGGCCCAGGTGTAGGGGCCTGTTCAACAATCTGCACATTGTCCTTTTTCTCTTTCTGAATGAACTGGATCAAGTTGCAGTAACAAGCTGGCGACAAGGTGTCTTGTCTCAAATGTTCCCAGCATTAAATACAGAACTGGCTTAGTCACAGGAGACAGAGGGCAGTGATGGGAGGATACTTTTCAGAATGGAGGGCTGTGACTCGTGGTGATCCACAGGGAACTCTGCTGTATATGGTCTACATAAATGATTTGGAGGAAAGCGTAGCTGGTCTAATTAGTAAGTTTACAATTGATACAAAGATTGGTAGAATTGCAGATAATGAGAAGGATTATCTAGGATATGGCAGGATAGAGATCAGTTGGATACTTGGACAGAAAAATGGCAGAGGTAGTTTAATCCAGACAAATGTGAAGTGATGCATTTTGAAAGGTGATGTACAGGTGGGAATTATACAGTGAATGGTAGAATCCTTTGGAGTATAGATATGCAGAGGGATCTGGGTGTGTATGTTCACAGATCACTGAAGGTGCCAGCACACCAGGAAGGTAAGGTTGTAAAAAAGGCTTATGGCCTGCTTGCCTTCATTGGAAGGGGCATTGAGTATAAGGATGGACAAGTTATGCTGCAGCTTCATATAACTTTAGTTCGGCCGCACTTGGAATATGGCATACAGTTCTGGTTGTATACAACTGCATACAGTCCAAAAAGAAGGATGTGGATGTTTTGAAGACGGTGCAGAAAATGTTTACCAGAATATTGTCTGGTATGGGGGGGGGATTGTAGTTCTGAAGAAAGGTTGGAGAGACTGAGTTTGTTTTCACTGGAATGCAGGAAAATGAGGTGCGTCCTGATAGAAGTTTACAGATTTGTGAATGGGATTGGCAGAGTGGAAAATATGAGGCTTTTTCCCAGGGTGGAGGGGTCAAATACTAGGGGACACAGGTTCAAGGTGCAGGGGTTTGGGAGGAATTAATTGTAAAGAGATGTACAAACCAAGTATTTCACACAAAGGAAGCTGAGTACCTGGAACACACTGCCAGAGGAGGGGGTGGAAGCAGACACAATAGAAGCATTCAAGAAATACCTGCACTAATGCATGAATAGGAAGGGAATAGAGGGATATGAATCCTGTAGGTAAAGACAGTTTCTGTGAGGAAGGGCAAAATGTGTCAGCACAGACTTGTAGGGCCAAAGGGCCTGTTCCTGTGCTGTATTGTTCCTTGTTCTTTGGTCCCTGCTGTTGAATTGGATTCTCGGGAGCCAGCTCCGTATGAAGAGCCTGTTCTCATTCTTTTGTTGGAGTTCATGGGGCAGCTGCTGCTTCCTTGCTACGTCACTGATCAAACCAACAATGTGGGAAGCCTCTTGATATTTTAAATACACTGTCTGCAGGAAAATGTTTGGCTGAGGTTTTAATGTTGTTTAATAAGATAATGACATCAATACACCAGTGTTGTTTACAGGTCAGAACATTTAACATCATAGTCCGTGTTTTAAATGAACTCTCACTCATGATAATACAGTTTTCAATGTTTCTCTCCCTTTACGTGTTATGAAGAGGTTTGCCAACATGTTTTGGTGAGGTTAGTGCATCTTCATTGGAGGATTGGAAGATGATATCTTCAGGACACATGGACTAAACAACCCCACCACCCTGTGGCCGACCATTTCAACTCCCCCTCCCACTTACTAAGGATATGCAAGTCCCGAGGCCTCCTCCACCGCCAAAGTGAAGCCATCTAACAACTGGAGGAAGAACACCACATCTTCCAACTTGAGACCCTCCAATGACACAGAATCAATGTTATAGAATCATAGAGATGTACAGCATGGAAACAGACCCTTCGGTCCAACCCGTCCATGCCGACCAGATATCCCAACCCAATCTAGTCCCACCTGCCAGTACCCGGCCCATATCCCTCCAATCCTTTCCTATTCATATACCCATTCAAATGCCTCTTAAATGTTGCAATTGTACCAGCCTCCACCACATCCTCTGGCAGCTCATTCCATACACATACCACCCTCTGCATGAAAAAGTTGCCCTTTAGGTCTCTTTTATATCTTTCCCCTCTCACCCTAAACCTATGCCCTCTAGTTCTGGACTCCCCAACCCCAGGGAAAAGACGTTGTCTATTTATCCTAGCTATGCTCCTCATAATTTTGTAAACCTCTATAAGGTCACCCCTCAGCCTCCGACGCTCCAGGGAAAACAGCCCCAGTCTGTTCAGCCTCTCCCTGTAGCTCAGATCCTCCAACCCTGGTAACATCCTTGTAAATCTTTTCTGAACCCTTTCAAGTTTCACAACATCTTTTCGATAGGAAGGAGACCAGAATTGCATGCAATATTCCAACAGTGGCCTAACCAATGTCCTGTACAGCCGCAACATGACCTCCCAACTCCTGTACTCAATACTCTGAATGTTGATGTTACTTGTTTCCTCATCTCCACTCCCCCCAGCTTATCCCAGATCCAACTCTCCAACTCGGCACCACCCTCTTGAACTGTCCTACCTGTCCATCTTCCTTCCCACCTATCCACTCCACCCTTCACTCTGACCTATCACTGTCACCCCCCACCTCCACGTACCTATTGCAATCTTCACGACCTTCCCCCCAGCCTCAATTCCCTCCCATTTATCTCTCCGACTCCTCACTCCCTCCTCCCCATTCCTGATGAAGAGGTTATGCTCAAAACGCCGACTCTCCTGTGCCAGGGATACTGCCTGACCGGCCGTGCTTTTCCAGCGCTACACGATTTCACTCTGTGCTGTGGTAATAGTGCGTTAAAGCCCAGTGCAGGTCATCCATCATCTCAATCAGGTCACAGGGTCTAAGGTTGGTCAGTAATGTCTGGCCCCAGAACAGTAACACTGACTGACTGGAGACAACCCAGATCAAGTCCCAGTGAGAGTGTTATTGACCTTCACACTCAAAGCCCACCAAGGAGGTGGTTGTTGTTAGTCTCAATGTTGCCACAGATTAAGTTCTCCCAGAGATTCATAATTCATTCTGGATTTTAAACAAGGGAGGGATGTTGTGGGGAGACAGATGGGAAGACATGGAGAGGAAACAAAAAGGAGAGAGAATTGCACCGTTCATGAGCTCAGGATGTTCAAAGATGTTTTACAGCTAATGGAATACTTCCAAAGTCTAGTCATTGTTGTAATGTGGGAACTGTGACAGCCCATTTACTCTCAGCAGGCTCCCACAATAACAGCGAACTATTGACAAGGATCTCAGGGATACGACGTGGAGTGGAGAATAGGATGGAATGGCAATGAAATCCAAGCAGTCAATGAGGCCTGAGTATTAGGCTGGGTGGAAGGGAGATGTCAAAGGAAATGGGCTTCTTAAAATTCCTTCATGGGATGTGGGGTTCACTGAATTTATTACCTATCCCTAGTTGCCCTGGTGAAGTTGGTCCTGAATTGCTTTCTTGAGCCGTTGCATCTATGTGCTGTAGATAGACTCATGAAGCCCTTAGAGGGGAAATTCCAGGATTTTGACCCAGTGGCAGTGAAGGAACAGTTCAAAGTCAGAATGGTGAGTGGCTTGCATGGAACGTCCAGGGATTGGTGTTCCCATATATCTGCTGCCCTTGTCATTCCAGACTGAAGCGGTCATGGGTTTGGAAGGAACTATTTTAAGGACGTTTGGTGAGCTGGTGTTAGTGGTACAGTTGGCTGAAAATGATCACCTCTCTACAGCCATGGTCATTCCCTTTCCTCTTATATCGGTGAAACCTGTCAATAAATAACTCCTGGTCAGTAATATCAACAACAACAACTTGTATTAATATAGCATCTTTACTATAGTAACCATTCAAAAGGTGGGGATATATGGTGTTTGTGATGGTGACCAAAAAGAGACAAAGAGCTCATTCTAAGTTGTGAGAGGGGTTTTTGGAGGAAATCCCCGTGCTGAGGGCCTGGGAGACTGAAGGCACAGCTGCCAGTCATGAGGGGGAAGGCCAGATTGGAGAGTTTGGGAGATGGGGGAGGAATTGAGGATAACCGAATGGTCCATTATATCGCCTCCCCCACCTGCTGCAGCCGGAGACTGGGGAGAGGAATCGGGAGGCTGGGCAAGGAACCACCCAGAGGCTGGAGGCTGCTACTGCAAGCAGGGGCCAAACCAGTTCTGCTGTGAGAAATTGGAGCAGGAGGATGCTTCCAATGCCAGTCCATCCTTTCTTAAATACAGGGACCAAAACTGCACACAGCACTGCACGTGCAGGCTCATTAACACCCATTAGAATTGGTACAAGATTTCTCTATTTTTAAATTCCAACCCGCAGCAATAAAGGTTAAAATTACATTCACCTCCACCCAGTGCCCAAGAGGTTTGGGGGGGTGGGGGGGGAGTGGGGAGGTTTGGGGGGTGGGGGGAGGGTTGGGAGGGAGGGGGGAATGACTGCATTCTCCGACAGAAGGAATGCTAAAAATGCTATCACTATAAGAGTGAAAAGTTGGGGTGGGGACAGTGACAGTGACCCCCTCCACAGAGAGAGGGGAAAGTACACTGACACATTTAAAACTGTATTATCACAAGTGAGAATTCAAACATCCACCCACTCCATCATGAGTCTTCCCACATTGTTGGTTTGATCAGTGACGTAGCAAGGAAGCAGCAGCTGCCCCATGAACTCCAACAAAAGAATGTGAACAGGCTCTTCATACGGAGCTGGCTCCCGAGAATCCAATTCAACAGCAGGGATCAAAGAACAGGGAACAATACAGCACAGGAACAGGCCCTTCGGCCCTCCCAGCCTGTGCCAACACATTTTGCCCTTCCTCACTGAAACTGTATTCACCTACAGGATTCATATCCCTCTATTCCCTTCCTATCCATGTATTCATCCAGGTATTTCTTGAATGCTGCTATTGTGTCTGCTTCCACCACCTCCACTGGCAGTGTGTTCCAGCCCCTCACCATCGTTTGTGTGAAATACTTACCTCACACATCTGTTTTAAACACCCACCAGCTCCCCCCCTCCCCCCTACACCTTGAACCTGTGTCCACTAGTAACTGACCCCTCTACTCTGGGAAAAAGCCTCATATTTTCCACTATCTCCATGCCATTCACAATTTCATAACCTTCTATTAGGTTGCCCCTCAACCTCCTGCATTCCAATGAAAACAAATCCAGCCTATCCAATGCTTTTTTTTATTTGAAAAATATACTTTATTCATAAAATAATTTGATGGTCTGTACAGTTGGTCATGCCATACATATGTAAACATGTACATACAGAGATCAGAATTTATCATTTTTATACAGGTCTGTACATTTTTCAATCATATGCCCATATAATTAGCTGAGGCGTCAGCAGAGCCCAAATGACTGCATGGGCCCCCTGTTCTTCGTTAGGCAGGCAGACTTTACACAGTGGTCTGTCCCCACCGCGCCTTGCCGGCAGCTGCCCCAAGCTTCAGTGCATCCCTCAACACGTCGTCCTGGACCATGGAATGTGACAGTCTGCAACACTCAGTCGGGGTCAACTCCTTCAGATGGAAGATCAGCAGGTTTCGGACCACCCAGAGAGCGTCCTTCACTGAGTTGATGATCCTCCAGGCACAGTTGATGTTCGTCTCGGTGTGCATCCCGGGGAACAGGCTGTAGAGCACAGAGTCCCGCGTCACGGTGCTGCTCGGGACGAACCTCGACAAACACCACTGCATTCCTCTCCAGACTTCTGCGTAGGCACATTCCAGAAGGAGGTGTGTGACAGTCTCGTCCCCCCCGCAGCCGCTTCGAGGGCAGCGTGCGGTGCGGCTGAGATTCCGGGTGTGCATAAAGGATCTCACAGGCAGAGCCCTTCTCACCACCAGCCAAGCCATGTCTTGGTGCTTGTTGGAAAGTTCTGGCGATGAGGCATTCGGCCAAATGGCTTTGACAGTCTGCTCAGGGAACCGCTCGATAGGATCCGCCCTCTCCTTTTCCCGAAGGGTCTCAAGGACACTACGTGCTGACCACTTCCTAATGGACTTGTGGTCAAAGGTGTTTTTCTTGATAAATTTCTCCACGAAGGACAGGTATTACGGAACGGTCAAACTACTCGGAGCGTTCCGCGGCAGCGAGGCCAGGCACATCCTTCGCAACATCGGGGACAGGTAGAACCTCAGTACGTAGTGACACATGGTGTTTGCGTACCGGGGATCCACGCACAGCTTGATGCAGCCACACACAAAGGTGGCCATCAGGGTGAGGGTGGCATTGGGTGTCTTTTTTCCCCCATTGCCCAGATCTTTATACAGTGAGTCCCTTCTGCGGGTCCGGTCCATCTTTGACCTCCATATAAACTGGAAGATGGCCCGGGTGACTGCAGCGGCACAGGTTCTGGGAATAGGCCAGACCTGTGCCAGGTAGAATAGCAATGACAGTGCCTCACACCTGATGACCAGGTTTTTACCCGCGATGGAGAGCGACCATAGCTTCCATCTGCCCAGTTTCTGCCTCACTTTGCTGATATGCTCCTCCCAAGACTTGGCGCACGCCCCAGCCCCTCCGAACCAAATACCCAGCACCTTCAGGTGGTCGGTCCTGACGGTGAAGGGGATCGAGGATTGGTCGGCCCAGTTCCCGAAGAGCATGGCCTCGCTCTTGCCTCGGTTTACCTTGGCCCCCGAGGCCCGTTCGAACTGGTCACAAATGCACATGAGTCTGCACACGGACAGCGGATCCGAGCAGAAAACGGCGACATCATCTATGTACAGGGAGGCCTTAACCTGCAGGCCCCCGCTGCCAGGAATAGTCACCCCTCTCAGGCTCGCATCCTTCCTGATGGACTCGGCAAATGGCTCTATGCAGCACACAAACAAGGCAGGAGAGAGGGGGCAGCCCTGCCTGACTCCAGATCTGACTGGGAAGCTATCTGATTCCCACCCGTTGATTGAGACTGCACTGACAATGTTGGTGTAGAGCAGTCTGATCCAATTGCAGATTCCCTCCCTAAAGCCCATTTTGGAGAGAACATCTCTCATATACATGTGTGATATCCTGTCAAAGGCTTTCTCCTGGTCCAGGCTGATCAGGCAGGTGTCCAACCCTCTGTCCTGCACATAGGCGATCGTATCCCTGAGGAGTGCGAGACTCTCAGCGATCTGCCTGCCCGCACAGGTTTGGTCAGGGTGAATCACCGACCCTAGAGCAGACCTGACCCGGTTGGCGATTACCTTTGACAGAATTTTGTAATCTGCATTCAACAGTGAGATTGGTCTCCAATTTTTGAGTTCCTCCCTCTCCCCCTTCTGCTTGTAGACGAGGGTGATGATGCCTTTCCTCATGGATTCACTCATGGTACCTGCCCGAAGCATACTGACATACACCTCCAGCAGGTCCTGGCTAATCATGTCCCACAGAACGGAATAGAGCTCGACCGGTAAGCCGTCGCTTCCGGGAGTTTTATTCTTTTCGAAGGACTCGAGGGCCTTGGTCAGCTCGTCCAGAGATAGCGGCTGGTCCAGCGTCTCCCATGTTCTGTTGTCTAAGACCTCCGTGATAGAGGACAGGAACGACTGGGAGGCCGTGCTGTTGGTCGGCTTCGCGTCGTACAGACTGGCATAGAAGGATTTACTGATCCTCATGACGTCAGCCTGAGGTGACGTTATCGAGGCATCTTCTTCCTTCAGGCTGCTGAGCACAGAGCTCTCTTTGTGCACCTTCTGGAAGAAGAAACGTGAGCACATCTCGTCCTGCTCCACGGGGCGGACCCTGGACCGGAAGATTATCTTGGAGCAAAGAGCGAGGCTTGCTGGCCCTTCACCTCCTTGAGGTCCTCAGTGACATCCACCCCCATCGTCTGCAGCAGGAGCAGGTTCTGCATACTTTCCTGGAGCTGGGACAGTTTTCCCCGCCATGTTTTCATCCAAATCATTTATGTAGATCATGAACAGCAAAGGTCCCATCATTGATCCCTGTGAAACCCCACAAGACACAGCCCTCCATTCTGAAATCCATCCTTCCATCATTACCCTCTGCCTCCTCTGACTCAGCCAGTTCTGTACCCAGTGCTGGGAACATTTTAGACAAAACACCTTGTGGCCAGATCGTTACTGCGACTTGATCCAGTTCATTCGGAAAGAGAAAAAGGACAATGCAGATTGTTGAACAGGCCCCTACACCTGGGCCTGAGGCAGGAGCCCAAGCTCCAACACACTACACATGAAACTTAAGACAGAGTGGGGTCATGAAGTCTGGCCATATGTTCCTCTGGGACCGGGACGGAGTGAAGGAACAGGGACAATTGTAGAAGAGTCAATAAGGATTAAAGCAAGATGGAGAGAGTGTTTTGGAAAGGGGCTAGAGGAGGAAATATACTTTTTGCCACCCAACGCTGACATACTCTCCATGTATCACATCATGAATAAAACAGCACACTTTGAGGACAATCAAAAGTTACACCAAAGTATTTCTTTTTGATCTATCATAGCATGCAGAGCATTTTCATTGTGGTACAATTAGGTATCCTGTTTCAAAAGATGCACTCTCTCTCTTCTCTCGTTTGTACAGATTCAGCCGGTTAGATCCTCGCAGAGCCCCAGTTTATTTGGAATGTTCTGTAATGTGGGGATGCCGATGGTGGTCTGGGGTACACCTGATGAAGGAGCAGCGCTTCGGAAGCTTGTGATTTCAAATGAATCTATTGGGCTAGAACCTGGTGTTGTGTGTCCTCTGACTTTGTATTATTCGGGCACAGTGAAACAGCTGCTTTCTAGTTACTATGGAGGACTTGCACAGCTGCTGAAGACTATGGGTAATGACTCCTTCCATTAGCCACAAACGCACCAGTAGTCATTCCTGTGGATTCCAGTGGGAATGACCAATCAGTTGCTTTGACCTGGTTCCCCAGTTAATCAGGTCATGGCTGACCTGGAATACATTCTCCCTTTGTCCTGTAAACCGTACTGCCCTGAGAAAATGAACATTGAAACCCAACCTCAACAGTTTTTTATTTTGGATTGAGGGTTCCAGATTTCCATCACTCTGTCGGAAGGAATTTTTCCTGAAATCATCTGAATTACAATTTTAACAACCCTCTTGTTCTGGACTCTGGCACTGGAGAAAGCAATTTACATCAACATTGTTCATCATCTCTGGGGAAAAGTCTCGCTGATGTAACCTGTTCTCCTTCATTAACAGTTTCTGATCTGAAGGTGACATGACAGGCTGGATACTGAGAGGGTGGTTCCTGTTATCGGGCAAATGAGAACTGGAGGGCCGGTTTAACACAAAGCAGTCTCCCATTGAAAAGGAAGGAGGGGTTTTCTTGCTGAGGGTTGACAGTCTGTGGAATTCTCTTCTCTACATGGGAATGGAGGTTCACTCATGGAGTTGGCTCAAGGTTGCGGTAGACAGATTTTTTGATGAACAAGGCAATTAAGGATAATGGGAGGGGGTGGGGAAGCAGAAAGTGCAGGTGAGACCATAAGCAGTGATCTTCTTCATTGGCAGAGCAGCTCCCAAAAGGCCTGCTCCTGCTCCTCGGTCCTATGTTCTGGCAGAGGCTGCAGCAATCCGGGACCCCCATCTTCCCTTTGTCACTCACCGACAAAAATGTAATTTTAAAATGAAAATTATTTTCTTGAACAAGACCAACTCAACTCTTGTTGCAGTCTTTTTCTTTGCTGGCTTTTAATTTTAACAGGGTTTTAGAAACACGTCACTTGTCTTATGTTGCAGTGGAGACAGACACAAGGCAGTGAGGCCTCAGAGAACACCGAGAGCTTTCACTCTGCACAACAAGGCTGTCAGCACAAGCATCTGGTGACAGGATTGTAGGGGGTTGAAAAGGAGAGAGTCACGGAGAAAAGAGACCTATAGTTCAAAATAAAACCTCTTCACATATACCCACAATCTAATGAATGAATGTTAGAGGATTAGAGACCCAGAACGGTGAGAGTGTGGTGGCTCAGACGCTAAAAGGCAGACAGCAAGGAGCTGCATTATTCCTTCTCATTATTATTTCAGCTTGATCATTGGCGAGCTTCATAATTATTGCCCACCCCCAGTTGCTTGGACTAAGTTCTTTGCTGAGCCAGATCATGAGGTCATTAAAAATGGATCATGTCACAGTGGGGCAGGAGTCACAGACCAGGCTCCCTCGCCGAAAGAACATTTGTGAACATCACATTGATTTTCATGTCTTTTTTGGTACAGATTCCAGCGCCTCTCTTCCCAGATATTACATGGCTCATCACCGCCCTCTCCAGGACAATTAGGGAAAGGCAACGCCTGCCCCATCCCAGGAGAAATCAGGAGAAATGATGTAAAATTAAAATGATCAAACTGCTGGGGCTTGAATTCATCTCTTGAAAGACTGGAGCTTCGGCCAGAAGCAGTGCCATGACATGGGTGACCGTGGTTTGTCAGACTGAAAGCTGGAGTGTCCTTTGGATTGACACCGGGATCAGGCACAAAATGAATTACACTCAAAGACCGAACAAATGGCCCCCAAACTGCACAGAACAGCACTTGCGGCTTCGCGTCCCCATCTCCATCCTTGCTGTTGCCCTTCCCTAACTGTCCTGGAGAGGGCGGTGGTGAGCCATGAGTGTCTCGAAGAAGATCTGACAGAGGGACAAGGTCATGTCCTCGGCCTGAGCACAACTGCCTGACCTGCTGTGCTTTTCCAGCGCCACACTTTTCGACTCTGAGTAAACTATCCCTCAGGAGAATGAGCTGTGGCACATGGGAAAACATGAGAGTGTTGGAAAGGCACCGGCAGCCTGGTCAGCCTGCAGAGGGGCAGAAACAGATTTGATGAATGAGCTGATATCCTTCTGAGCTGAAATACAGACTTAGGCTTTCAGAGCTACACAGTTTACATTGTTACTGACCTTGGCTCCATGGGCAATGCTCCTGCTTCAGAGTCAAAATGGTCATTGGATTGAAAGCCACCTCAGAAACAAGAGCACAGAATCCAGGCTGAGGCTGCGGTGAACTCTTGCACCATGTTATGTATGGGATGTTCATTTAAAGCCCCACCAGTACCACCCAGACCCCAATCCCTCCACCTCAGGGAGCTCGACAAGATCCCATTCTGAAGAGATTCCCTCGGGTATCCTGCTCAAAATTCATCTAATGCCACCAAAACAGATTTGTCTCATCATTCATTTGCTGATTTTGGGACCTCAGCATTTTGTCTTGTGAAAGGGATTGCACTGCGCATGCAGCTTTAAATATCCTGGGACGATTAAAAAAAACACTGCACCAACAAGAGTTCTCTCTCCATTCTCATGTAAAAGGGGAGCAATGAGCAAGTGAAAATCCAGACTGAATACAAACACTGAAGCTTCAGCTGAAAGGCTTTTTGCACCATGTTAACCTGCTCCCTGGGCATTTCCTTCCAATGTCCGAGATGGTTATCAGGCTGGGATGGAGGCTTGCAGGAGGCTGGAAGAACACAGCAAGTCAGGCAGAATCTGGAGGTGGAGAAGTCAACATTTCGGGTATAACTCTTCTTCAGAACTGCAGGTGGGGGTAAGGGGAAGCTGCAAATCAAGGTGGGATCAGTTGTTTGGGCGGGTGGAGGGGAATGGTGGAGTGGTCGGTATTGAATGATGAACACAGGTAGAGGGTTTGAAGTGGTTGGTCGATGGGAGGAATGAATCCGTTTGGTGGCTGGAAGGGAGGGTCCGTAAGTAGAATAGAATGGAGGAGGGGGACAGGAAAGGGAGTTGAAAGTTGGGAAAGGGAGGCTTTTTGAAATTGGAGAACTCAATGTTGATTCCTCTGGGTTTAAGCTACCCCAGGCAAAAGATAATTATTTGTTCCTCCAATTTGCAGTCTGATTGCTTGTGGCAATGAAGGAGGCAGAGGATGGTCATGTCAGAGAGGGAATAGGAAGGGGAATTGAAATAGGCAGTGACTGGGAGGCCAGGACAGCCTTTGTGAGCACAGCTGAGATGCTCAGCAAAACATGGCCTTAGTTTGCATTTGGTCTCACCGATGCAGAGAAGACCACAGCGGGTGCACTGGGTACAATAAACTAGGTTGGAGGAGAAGCAGGTGAACCTCTGTCTGACCTGGAAGGACTGGGGTCCTGCATGGAAATGGCAGGCGTGGTGTGTCGGCAGGTTTTGCATCTTTTACGGTTGCAGGGGAAGGTACCAGGGTTTTGTTGGGGGAGTAGGTGTGAAGAGTGGTGAAAACCAAGGATTGGCAAAGGGAACAGTCCTTGTGAAGGCAGAGAGGGGTGGGGAGGGGAAGGTGTTCTCGGTGGTGGGGTCTAGCTGGAGTTGGCAGAATTGTTTGAGGATGCTACGTTGGATGTGGAGATTGGTGGGGCGCAAGGTGAAGACAAGGGGGACCGTGTCTTTATTGCATTTTGGAGGGGAGTGTTTAGATTTGGGGAGCAGAGAATGGAGGAGGTGCGGTGGAGGGCTGTCTGGATGGCAGAAGTGGGAAAAGTACATTGTTCAAAATAGGTGGACATCTGGGACAGCTGGGAGTGAAGCATCTCATCGTTCAAGCAGATGTGACAGAGATGGAAGAATTGGGAAAACGGGATGGTGTTCTTGCAGGATACTGGTTGGGAGAAGGTGTTGTCCAGGTAGTTGTGTGAGTCTGTGGGTTTACAGTAAATGTCTGTTCCTAGACTGTCACCGGAGATGGAAATGGGGCAGTCAAGAAAGGAGAAGGATTTGTCCAAGATAGACTACGTGAATTTAAGGGCAGGTTGGAAGTTGTTAGCAAAGTCAATGAACTGCTCCAGTTCAGCCTGGGTGCAGGATGCAGCACTGATGCAGTCACTGAGGTAATGGTGGAAGATTTGGGAAACGGTGCCTGTGCATGTACTGGTAAGGTGTTGTTTGATGTAGCCGACAACAAGCAGACATAGCTGGGACCCATGGCCACCCACTGGATTTGGAGGAAATGGGAAGAGTTGAAGAAGGCTGACAGATCACATGGAAATGTGTGGAAAAGGTACACAAGGGCACAGTCCAGGCTTCCTGCAAATATCAGCCTTCCTTCTATTGAAGTGCTTCTTCATAGGAGCTTCTCTATGGCGGTTTCAAGTACACATCCTCCGTGGAAATATCACAGACTTTACTGAAATGGAATGAACTGAAAGAAGAGAAGGAAATGGGAAGAATTAACCAGACAAGGGTGAGCATCAAGAGAGATGGGAGTGTGTGGAAGATTCCGTGCCATTAAAAAATCCCAAAGGAATTTGACAAGAAAAGCTCAAATCTTTACAAGGATATAACAGGGAGATTACTCACTGACATCAAACAGGTTGAGTGTGAGGGACCATGTGCCTCTGGTGCCTAACTCTAACATTACAGTCAAGGACGGTTGATGTGTAAATAAAGGGTGACTTGATGATGTGGAGTTATTTCATGATCAATGACCGTGGGCATAGATTTAAGGGAATTGGCTGAAGATTAAGAGGGAATATGAGGAAACACACTTTCGTGCAGAAGGTGGTGGTAATTTGTAACTCGCTTTCTGTAAGAATGGTTGAGGCAGAAGCTCTCCCATAACATTGAAGTATTTCGATGTGCAGCTGTGATGCCAAGGTATGCAGGGCTACGGGCCAAGTGCTGGAACATGGAATTAGAATAGCGAGGTGGTTGTTTGACTGGCTTTGGCTCATTGGGCCAAAGGGCCTTGTTCATGTAGACCTGTTGTAGATGTCTGACTCTGCCAGGACTCCAGCAATGTGGCTAACCCTTATCTGCCATTTGAAAGGCCGTGCAAGCCACTCAGTTTCAGGGCAGTTAGGGATGGAGAAAAACTGCTGGTCTTGCCAGTGACACCCACATGCCAGGAAAGAATAGACGGCCTCAGTGATAACACCATCACCTGAACCTGCAGGTTTCAAGCCCCACTCCAGTCACTGGAGCACGATTCTGAGGCTGGCAAAGGCAAAGGCGCCATCTGCTAGATGATCGGTTAAACCACTGCCCTCTCAGGTCGATGTAAATATAAGGACTTTGTGACCATCTCAGGGAAAATCTCTCCAGTGTGCTGACCAATGCTTCTCTTATACCCAATGGCATTAAAACAGATACAAGAGTAAAATACTGCAAATCTCAAATAAAACAAGATGCTGGAGAAAGGGAACAGGTGGAGCCGCTTCAGAGAGAGGAGGGAATAATGTTTTGGATTCAGTGATGTTTTATCAAAAAGACACCACAGTTTTTGATGATTTTATTTAATTTTAAACTGTTTTATGTTATTTTGTTTTTTTACATCTTGTTTATCAAATTTCGGCCGGCTTGGTTGGTACCACATCCACAAATATCCATTGCCTCCACACTGACCCTCAGTAACCGTTGTGTGCACTATCTACAAGATACATTGCAGAGATTCAGCAAAGATCCTGAGAGAGCACCTTCCAAACCCATGACCACTTCCATCAAGAAGGACATGGTAGCAGATACACAGGAACACCGCTCTTTGCAAGTTCCCCTCCAAGCCATTCAGCCATCTGACATGGAAATATATCGCTGTTCCTACATTTTCACTGGGTCAGAATCCTGGAATTCCCTTCCTCAGGACATTGTGTGTCTACCTGCAGCACACAGACTGCAGCGGTTCAAGAAGGCAGCTCAGTGCCACTGTGTACATGACAATGAGAAATGGACAGTAACAAGGCTGGTGAAGAGTAAGAGCAGGTGTGATTAGGGATCTGAAAGTGAGAATGTGATGTTTCAGTTCTTCCTGGACATCTCAATGTTTGTATGAACTTTTGGTCCCCTAATTGCAGAAAGAATATAAATCCATTGGAAGTGTTTCAGAGGAGTTTTACCCGATTGATCCCTGGTACGAGGGGGCTGTGTGATGAGGAAGGATTGGAAAGGCTGGCCTTGTTCTCACTGGAGTTTCGAAGAGTGGGGGGTTTTCCTGTCCCACTGTATTCTCCAAACCCTTATCTGACCCCCTCTTGGGTCATACCTTCCTGCCCCTTACTAACATGGAATTGGACTGCCCAGTCCTGAGGCTTACACCTTCCATCTGGAACAAAGTCTCCTGGTATCTCTGCCCCTCCCTGATGTATCAGGATTCTTACAACTCAGTTTCCAATCCAAACCCCTGAGTGGGAGTTGCTGTAGTTTTATACAGTCACTACAGATGTATTTACCCTGAATCATTTCAGTTTAATGAACAAATGCTGATTCTACTTACAAATGAAAGAAATCAATTCTTTCATTCAACTAGTAATTGTCCTCAGTCTCTGGATCAATGTTTCAGTGCTTTTCATTTCTTGAATTTCCCTAATGGAGGTTTCCTAAGCATACTATTTATATGGTCCCTTACACAAAGCTCTTCCCAGCTGATCTGGTCAACAGACTCCTGTCCCCTTGTTTATTAATTTGCTATTTTCAAACCAAGTGCATGTGCAGGCTCTCATCAGCTGAAGTGACAATCAGTTCACCGAACTCCCACATTGACCAAACTTCCCAGCATCCCCCTCTGTGCCAGCTGCACTGAGTGCCAACTGCAGGATATAGGCTGCCCTGTATTTATACTGGTACTAATTGATATCACTTTGTTCTGTTGTGCTATTAGAGTCATAGAGATGTACAGCACGGAGACAGAACCTTCGGTCCAACTCGTCCACACTGACCAGATATCCCAACGCAATCTAGTTCCACTTGCCAATGCTCAGGATCTGGGTTAAGCTCGCTCATTTCTCAGTCTGAAGCTTCCTTCTTTCAACCGAGAAATACATTACTTTTACAACCAACAAATGTGACTTTAATGCTGGAATCTGTTTTGAAGATTAATGGGCTCAATGGTTTGATTCAATGAGGTAAAATATGAAATACCTGTGACACTTGTTGTAATCCAGTCTTCTCTAACCAATCTCTTCAGGGGCCTGGATGAGAGTGAGGAGATTGGCTTTTGATGGAACTACCCACAGACTCAAGTCAAAAGAAGCAAAGCAAGAAGGACAAGTGGATCGAATACAAGAGAGCACATTATGAGGGAAAACCAATTATTACCAAAGGAGAGAGTGACAACATTGAATTGCTTCTGGTGTCATCCTCTGTGCCCTAACGTTTCACAGAGCCAGCTCCACATTCTTCCATTGGCTTTGTCATTGAGAGTCAACAGTTCCCTTCCCAAAGCCCTTTTTAAAATGCCCTGTTCCAGGGAATCACTCAGACAGAGAATATTTCACCTTTTCTGGGAATGTTGGAGAAATATTGGATGTCGATGAGCTGCTTTCTCAGACTTCAGGGTCTGACAGAAGGATGTGTGTAGTCTGTGGATTCTGGAGACAGATCACTGAGATATTCCTCACTCCCATCAAAACCTGACTTTATCCTGACATCAGTTTCTATTCTTCATTATAAAGTACCCCCACCAGTTTCAGACTAGACATTTCACACCCAACCCCCATTTCCTCACACTGGAATCAAGAACCAAACTTGCCCCATCTCAGGATTGCCCTCTGAATGTGGTGTCAATGTGTTAATGCTGTGTTTGAATGAAAGAGCCATGGTGGAATCTGGGACTGAATCCAAGGGGTTTCTGAGCCACCAGCAGCCTCCCCGCTGTGTGAGGGTCTGTTTGCATAAGATTTCAGCCCCATGGTCCCCACTGATACTAGAGCCATGGAGTGTGATTGCTGGAGCCATGTGTGGACTGAGGAACACAACAGTCAGGACAATGAGCTGCTCTGGAATCCACCCTGAGCCCTGGATGATCCTTACTGAGATGGCCCAGGGGCTACAGAATATGACAGCAGAAAGTGGAACCAGTTTATCATTGACTGTCCTCCCCAGCGGTGACTCCCAGATTTAACATTCTCAATCTGACTCCAGGGACACACGGGGAAATTCCATCTCATTTGAAGAGTAAAGAAAACCCAGGTCTAATTTATGGAATATTTATTACCCAAACCCTGTGGAATTGTTATTCTGAGTTCCAAGATTCTGCTGATGATATTGATCAATAGAGTGTCCCAAGTGGCCCTGATCTGAATTGCTTGGCTCAGGATCTTGCTGTCCCTGATGGATGGGTTGGTGTGAAGGGGGAATTGCCAAAAGAATATTTTGTACCAGGGAAGGATCAAATCAGTATAGGGGGTGATATGGTGGCTCAGTGATTAGCAATGCTGCCTCATAGTTCCAGGGACGTGGGTTCGATCCCTTCCTCAGGTGAATATCTCTGTGGACTTTGCATATTCTCTCCAAATACGAATCAAATGCAGCATGGAATATTTACTTTGCAAACCCTGTGGTATCGTTATTCTGGGTAGCAAGATCCTGCTGGTCAAATTGCGAACTGAACTGCTTGGCTCGGGATCTTGCTGTGCTGAAAGGATGTGTTGGTGTTCAGGGGAATTCCCATCAGATTACTGTGTTCCCCATTGCCCCCTCTATTCTCCTCTTCCTGCTCCATACCTGCGGGGGTGGGGCTTTTCACTTCATACACCTATCCCTGAGGACTCAGCTGTGGCCATTTCCAAAGCACACACAAGACAGAGACTGAATCTTCTTCATCTTTATTCCCTTTCCCAGATTGACATTGACAGCAAACAGTCAGCAATTAACAGCCCAGACAGAGGAAGCTGCACAAATTCACAGCCACAATGGAGCTTGAGGAAAACACTTGTGGAGATTTTCTCAATAACCTGAGAATCCTGTCCCTTTAAACAGTGACAAGACCTTAAATTGGAACTGATGGCTGAGCAGGAAGGAGATCTGGTTTACTGAAGCAGAGACTTCTGAGGTTCACATTGTTTTTGCACAGCTGACAGTCTTTAGCATCTTCGAGAGGTTTTACTTGACATCGCAAATTAACACTGTCCCCATCAAACACATCCAGGTCAGGGAAAGCATGGGGCTAGATAAAGTGTAAGGTTTTCTCTACACTATCCCAATGACCTGCCTTAATCCCTGAAGCTCAGAAATGTCTCTGAGCCAGTCCTGAGAAGGAAGAGAGTTGAAATTCAGTGCTGACAATGGCCTTTGTCCTGCCAGCTCAGCCCTGTTCTATTTAAAGTTGTGTCTCCTCTGTGGACTGTCTTGAACACTCTACACACATTCTGATCTCCTGATGCTCTTGCTGAGGGGAGAGGGGAGGGTCACGTGGGTGAGGGCACAGGAGAAGCGAGCGTTGGACTCCCAGTCAGATCCAGAGAGGGTCAGCAGGCTGCTGACACTGTAGGTGCTGTCCGAAGCTCGCAGGTAGTTGCTGGTCTGAACCCCGTCCGAAATGACTGCACCGTCCTTCTTCCACTGCACCTCCAGCTCATCGGGATAGAAGTGATTGGCAAGGCACACCAGGGTGGCAGTGCCCTTGGCATTGACCTGCTCCGGGGAGGGGGGCAGCAGGGTCAGCTTGGGCTGAGAGTTCTCACGGCCTGAAAGACAAGAGAAACAATTTTAATCCCTGCCTTTTGAAGGTACATCAACTCTCTGAACAGTAACTGGTAAAACATTTGAACATTTGTATCCAGTACCGAGCATACCTGACAAAAGCACTGGCATTTTAAAAATTGCTTTTTGTGACATGTACGGCACTGGCAGAGCCAGTTGCTGCCCATCCCTAACTGTCCCTGAGAAGGTGATGGTGACGCAGCAGAAAGAGAAGGGACAGTCCTGGACCATCATTTAAGGAATGAATGTGGGCAGCTGGAAGAGCTATCAATGTGGGAGCATTTTAGTGACAGTGATCGGAACTCAGTGAGATTGAGAGTAGGGATGGAAATGGAGAACCATGGAGCAAGTGTAAAAGTTTTCATTTGGGAACAACCCATTTTACCAAACTGTGTGGTAATTTGGTAAAAGTGTACTGGAACCATCGACTTGATGGGAGATCAGTGACAGGGCAGTGGGAGGCCTCCAAGGACGAGACAGAGACAGAGATCATTCAGAATCTTTTCCCAAAAGAGTAAGAGTGGCATTCCCAAAGAGAGAGTCTCAGCAAAAATGTGAAACTATCGATATGATGTGGAGGCTCTGGTGTCCGACTGGGGTGGACATGTTCAGGAGTCACATTACACCAGGTTACAGTCCAACAGGTTAATTTAAAATCACGAGCTTTTGAAATGCTGCTCCTTCTTCAGGTGAAGCGACTTCAGTGCTGAAGGAACAGTGCTCTGAAAGGTTGTGATTTGAAATAAGCCTGTTGGACTATAACCTGGTGTCGTGTGACTTCTGACCTCAAATGAAGCCCAGTTAGAGCATAGTGAGAGAACTGTGTGCAGTTCTGGTCACCACATTGCAGGAAGGATGTGATCCCCCTAGAGATGGGGACAGTGGAGGATTTTGTCAGGAATGAGGAGTATTAGCTTTGAGGAATGATTGGTTTGGCTGGGACTGGTTTCTTTGGAACACAGGAGGCTGAGGGGAGATTTGATCGAGGTGTGTAAAATGATGAGGGGTCTGGATCGAGTGGGTAGGAAGGACTGATTTCCATCAGCACAGAGGGCAATAACTATGGGGAGAGATTGAAATGAATTGGGGGCAGGGTTAGAGGGGAGTTGAGGAGTAATTGTTTTCACCCAGTGGCTGGTGGGATCAGGACCTCACTAGCTGAAAGGGTGAGTGCGGCAGAAACCTTCATCACATTGAAAAAACACTTGGATATTCACTTGAAACACCAAAGCCTCCAGAGCTATGGAGCAAGAGCTGGTATGTGGGGTGGAGTTCGACACCTCTTTAACAAACCTCCGATCACTCACAGCTCGGGAGAACTTTATCCAAGAACACTGGAGCAGAGTTGGATCAGCACACTTCAGGAAGGAGTCACGTTGGGTGTACATGTAGAACGTTCTAGATTTTGTTTCAAATCTTCCAGCTCAGCACTGGGGTAAAGTCAAGGGTGAGGCTTCAAAGAGTCTCAGTGTCTTGGGATCAGACAGTGACATTGCTCTTAATGATCCCATGTTCCCTGGAAGATGGAAGCATGCATCCGATGGGCAAGGGTCAGGTTCAGGAGACTCCAACCTCAAAAAAAGACTTGCATTTATGTTGCACCTGCCTCCACCTAAGGATGTCGCGTGGCTCTTTCCACCAGACTGTGCTCAGCAAGATCCCAGAGAGCTGGGTGACAATGAATCGAGGATCAGGTTTTTAGTGATGCTAAATAGGGAATCAATATTGACCAGGCCACCAGGGGAAACAGTCCTGTTGTCTGTCTAATAGAGTCATGGAATGGCATCTCTGATATCTGAAAGGCTCCCAGTGCATCAAAAGAGAGACTTGTACGTCAAGCTCTCCCAAAGCATTTACAGAGAGTGAGGGACTTGTCTGAACACTGGTCACTGTTTAATGCAGAAAACATAATTTGTACACAACAATATCGCACAATCGTAAATTAAATTATGAAGCATGTTCAGTGATGTTTCAGGGATGAATATTGACCTGAAGTCAACCCAAAGAGAAAGCAAATGGGTTCGCTTGCACAGAACGTGAGAAAATGAAAGGCACAGGAGAAGGTGGGATTCGTGGTTAGTGATGGGTTTGATTGTTACCAGAAAATAAAAGGATGGATCAGAATTTGTGAATGTCATATTGTAACAAGGCAATACAGAAGTGCAGGGGAACTTGACAGTAGAAATAACTTAAAGTCTTTGTATGATAACGCTTTCGGAATAAGGTAGACAGACTGATGCCACAAATTGAGGTTCCCAAGGACTCTAAAATCATTAAAGTGACGCAGGGCTCAGGAGAGGTTAATAAAGTTCCCAGAATAATTAATAGGACATAGATTATGGAAAGGGTCAGAAAATTAATTTTAGGCATAGTGCATAAGGGGACAACTATGAAAAGGAGGGCAGTCAATGCAGAACTGAGGGTGCTGTACCTGAATGCAGGGAGTATCCGAAATGTGGTAAATGAGCTTGTAGCGCAGATTGGAATTGTCAGGTATGATGTTTTGAGTATCACAGAGACGTGGCTGTAAGGGGTTGAGGGCTGGGAATGAAATACTCAAGGATGCACGTCCGATTGACAGGTCATGCTGATGGGCAGGTGGGGGTGGGGTTACCTTATTGGTAAGAAATGAAATAAGATCAATCACAAGAAGGGATTTAGAGTTGAAATGCATTCAATCTGTGTGGGTAGAGTTGAGGAGTTGCAAGGGAGAAAGAGCATGATGAGAACTTTGCACAGCTCCCCCCCCCCCCCCCACCCCCAGCAGTAGTCAGGATATGAGGAACAAAATAAATCAGGAGATAGAGAAGGATGTAATAAAGGCCCTGCTACAATAGTCATTAGGGACTTCAATATGCAGGTAGACTGGAAAATGAAGTTGTTTGGGGATGTCAAGGGAAAGAATTAATGGAATGACTATGAGATGGTTTTTGGAGCAGCTTGTGGTAGAGTTCACTATGGAACAGGCAATTCTGGATTCGGTGATGTTTAATGAAGCAGACCTGATTAGGGAACTTAGGGTGAAGGAATCCCTTGGGGGCATTGACCGTAATATGACAGAATTCACCCTGCAGTTTGTGACAGAGAATCTGGAGTTAGAGGTACCAGTAATGCAATTAACTTAAGGTAACTACATAGACATGAGGGAGGAGCTGGCCAGAGTTGATAAGAGAGAATGGAGCAGCAATGGCAGGAGTTTCTGGGGGTAATTTGGGAGGCAGAGCAGGAATCCAACCCAAGGAAGAAGAAAGATACTGAGTGGAGGCCAAGGCAACCATGGCTGATGAGGGAAGTCAGGGTCAGCATAAAAGCAAAAGAAAAAATATGCAATGTGGTGGAGATTATTGGGAAGCCAGAGGATTGGGAAGCCTTTAAAAACATCAGAGAGTAACTAAAGAAAAGTAAGGATGGGTGTGTAAATAAAATATAAGGGTAAGCGGGCTAGTAATATAAAAGAATATTGCAAGAGGTTTTCTTTAGATATATGAAAGGCAAGAGGGAGTCAATAATAGAAATTGTACCACTGGAAAAGGCAGAAATAGTAATGGGGAACAAAGAAATGGTGGAAGAAGTGCATCGGTGCTTTAAATCAGCTTTCACAGTGGTGTGACAATGCTGCTCATTTCACAAGGTTGAGTTGTCCTTTGATTTTTTTTCAAGAGGGGTTGTAAAGGCAGAGGTTCCAATTTGTCTGGGTTAGGGACTTTGCTCATGGCTAACAGATACTGCCTAAGGCAGCAGTCAGGGAAAAGGCTTTTAGGTTTTATATTAAACACTTGTCCAATAAAAGGAGAGTGGCCAGTTCTTCCAGTTTGCTGTTTTTGACAAACAGTCGGTTGGAAGCTCCTGGATAAAGAAAGCTGCTGGTGAGAAAGGTTCCCCAATTCAACATTTTCCAGTGGACTCACTGTCTGAAATTCCTCTCCTGTAAGAACCCCTGTGTTTATATTTACCTTTTTGCCAAGGCTGTTGCAGCAAATTGGAACAGCTCTTTGTCAAGTTACATTTTCTCGTCAGTTGGGTTTTCAAATAGTTAAGTTATTCTAAAGTCTGTTTTCTTTTGATTGTGTGTAAATAAATTCTCTTTTCCTTCAAGCTGAGTGGTTTGGCCAGTTGTATCAATCCTGGACTATCCAGGTTGCATTTGCTTAACACAATTCGAAAAGGTAAGGTCTGGGCTGCATTCTTAAGGGTCTGGCCTGGTCCATAACAATGTCATAGAGTCCTACAGCATGAAGACAGACCATTTGGACCAAACTGGTCCATGCCAACCAAAATGTCCATTTACACTAATTCTGCACTTGACCCATATCCTTCTGAATCCTTTCCTTTGCTGTATTTGTCCAAATGCCTTTTAAATGTTATTAATGTACCCACCTCAACCACTTCCACTGGCAGCTCATTCCATATGCGAACACCCCTCTGTGTAAAAAGGTTGCCCCTCAGGTTCCCTTTTATTCTTTCCCCCTTACCTTAAACTGATGCGCTCTGGTCCATATTTGCAAACCCTGGGGAAAAGACTGAGTGAATTCACCCTATCCATGCCTCTCATGATCTTATGAAGTCCTCCCTCAGCCTCCTACACTCTAAAGAAAAAAGTACTCTCCCTTTAACCCAAACCATTGGATCCTGGCAACATCCTTGCAAATTTCTTCTGTACTCTTTTCAGTTTAATAACATCCTTCCTGTAACAAGGTGACCAACACCGAACACAATATTCCAAGTGTGGCTTCACCAATGTCCTGTATAACTGCGACATAACTTCCCCATGTCTGTAGTCAATGCCCTGACTGATGAAGGGCACTGCAGAAAAAGCTTTCTTCTCCGCTCTATTTACTGTGACTCCATTTTCAGAGAACTGCTTACCTGAATTCTAAGGTCCCTCTGTTCCACTATATTTCTTAAGGCGCTATCATTCACCAAGATATTGTTGATAAGTTTGTAGATGACACAAAAATTGGTGAAAAGACGAGTGGAGTTGAGGGAGTGGGGGAGATTGCAGAAGGACTTTGTCAGGCTAGTAGAATGTGCAAAGAAGTGTCAGGTGGAGTACAGTGTGGGAACTTGTGAGGCTAGATACTTTGGTGGGAAGAATAGAGGCACAGACTGTTTTCTAAGTGAGGAAAGATTTCAGAAATCTGAAGCACAAAGAGAATTGGGAGTCCTTGCTCAGGTTTCTCTGAAGGTTAACGTGCAGGTTCACCATTGGCAGTTTGAAAGGCAATTACAATGTTAGCATTAACTTTAACGTCAGAGGTGTACTGCTGAGTTTGTATAAGTCTCTGATCAGACCACATTTGGAATTTTGGGCTCCTTATTAAGGAAGGATGTGCTGTCATTGGAGAGGGTCCAGAGGATAAAGTGAGAAAGAATAAGAATGATCCTGGGAATGACGGTGGTGCCATATAAAGAGTGTTTGAGGATTCTGGATCTGTATACAATTGTGTTTAGAAAGATGAGGGGGGAATCTTATTGAAACTACAGAATATTGAGAGGCCTGGAGAACATGGAGAAGGTGTTTCCACGAGTAGAAGAAACTAGGGCCCGAAGGCACAGCCTCAGAGTGAAGAATGATCCGTCAGAACTGAGATAAGGAGGCATTTCTTCAGCCACAGGGTGGTGAATCTGCGGAACTCATTGTCACAGAGGTCTATGGAGGCAACGGTGTTGAGAGTATTTAAAACAGAGACAGATACGTTCTTGATCAGTAAGGAGATCAAAAGTTAAAAGGAGAATGCAGGAGAATGGGGTTGAGGAACACATCACACAAGATCAAATGGCAGAGCAGACTCTATTCTGACTGGCCCAATTCTGCTCCTATATCTTAAGTATTTTGAGTTTATGTAGAGGTTCCTTGAAACCCTGGAAAACTGGAAGTACGGTCACTTAGTGGTTAGCCCTGCTGCCTCACAGCGCTATGGACCCAGGTTTGATTCTAGCCTCGGGCGACTGTCTGTGTGGAGTTTGCATGTTCTCCCTGTGACTGCGTGGGTTTCCTCCGGGTGCTCTGGTTTCCTCCCACAGTCCAAAGCTGTGCAGGTTCGGTGAATTGGCCATGCTAAATTGCGCATAGTGTAGGTTAGGTACATTAGTCAGGAGTAAATGTAGGTTAAAAAGGTAGGGGAATGGGTCTGGGTGGGTTACTGTTCGGAGGGTCAGTGTGGACTTGTTGGACCAAATGGCCTGTTTCCATACTGTAGGAATTCTATGATTCTATGGACATTGAAAGGACTGGATTGTGAGCCCTGCTGTTGCTGTTTCTCAAAAGAACTTTGACAAAAGATAACCAGGGAGTGGTGAGGGTGTGCATCAGGTTGCATGAGGGAACTGCTTGTCCTGCTTCCTGGAATACGATGAGCACAGGAAGTGTGATCAGTGACTGTAGTTGGAACTCAGGGTTTTGGAGCTTGAGCAGCAGCTGGTGTCAGTGCGGAGCGTCCGTGAGGCTGAGAGCTCCGTGGAGAGCACGTTTCTAGATGTGGTCACCCTACAGCTTCAGCGTATACAGGGAGAGAGGGAATGGGGGAGCAGCAGACAGTCCAAAAGGATCAGGCCGCTAGTACAGGAATCCCCTGAGTGCATCCCACTCTCCAACCAGGATTCAGTTTGGAATCCTGATGATAATGATGGTTCATCTGGGGAGTGCAGCCAGAGCCAAATCCCTGGCACCATGGGGGGGGGCTCAGCTGTACGGCGGGGGGGCACAAGGAAGACTGGAAGAGCGATAGTGAGAGGAGATTCGAGAGTGAGGGCAATTGATAGGTGTTTCTGCAGCTGCAGATGGGAATCCAGGATGGTGTGTTGTCTCCCTGGTGCCAGGGTCAAGGATGTCACTGAGCAGCTGCAGAGCACCCTGAGGGGAGACGGGGAACAGTCAGCAGTCATGGTCCACATCGGTCCCAGTGACAGAGGGAGAAATGGGATGTGGTCCTCCAGTCAGAACTTAGGGAGTTCCAGAGGGATTTAGCAGCAGGAGCTCAAAAGTAGGAACCTCCAAGATTACCCCCAGTGCCCCACGCAAGTGAGAATAGAAAGAGGAGGATAGCACAGGTGACTGTGGAACTGAAAAGACAGTCCAGCAGGAAGGGCTTTCGATTATTTTAACATTGGGACGGGCTTTGGGGGGAGATGGACATGTACAGACCAGACAGGTTGCTCCTGAACAGACCTGGGACTGAGTTCCTTTGGGGTGATTTACTAGTGCTGTTGAAGAGGGTTTAAACTAACTTGGCTGGGCTGTGGGAGCCAAGAGGTAATACCAGAGAGGAACACAGAGGTGCACAGAATCCTGGGAGAGATAGATAGCACCAGAATAAGGAATAAAACTTCTGACCTAGTTTCAGAGTGAGGGAGAGAGAGTAATAAATTCTAAATCAGGGTCACTGTGTAAGGATGGGACTGCACGGAGTGTTGGGAATAAGACTGGGAAGGTACTGCCACAGAGTGTTAAGTGGAAATCTGATGTGTGTCTCTCACAAAGGAAGATAAGATAATAAGAACATTAGAAATAGGAGCAGGAGTGGGCTATCTGACCCATCGAGGATGAGGGACGTTAGTTATGAAGATAGACTGAAGAAGTTGGGACTGTCTTCCTCAGAGAAGAGAAGGCAGAAAGGAGATTTGATCGAGAAATTCAAAATCAGGAGGGGTCTGAACAGAGTAAACCAGGAGAAAATGTTCCCACCTGAGAAAGAATTGAGAGGGAGAGGCCATGGATTGAAAATAATTGGTAAAAGAAGCAAAAGTGAGACGAGGGAAAACATTTTCAGCCAGTGGTGGTTAAGGTGTGGAATGCACTGCCTGAGAGTGTGATGGAGGCAGCTTCAATTGAAACATTCCGAAGGGAATGAGACTGTTATTTGAAAAGGAACAATGTGCAGGGTGACAGGGAGAAGGCAGGAGAATGACACTCAGTGAATTGCTCATTCAGAGAGCCAGTACAGACAGGATGGACAGAATGGTCTCCGTGTGCACTGTAACAACTCTGTGATTGTGTGATTGAGCAGAGTTAAAGCTGGGGGAGGTGGGAGCTCGGTGTCTCACTGTGCTGCTGCTGCTGCTGCTGCTGCTGCTGCTGCTGCTGAGGTCAGTGAGATCAGAGACTGGGACAGGGAGCCAGAGCTCACATCAAACTCTGCCCATGTCCGTCACACTGAGACTGGCAGGAGGCTACTCACTGATTTCACTCCATGCTGCAGGAATGGGACCACAGGCTGCAAATGGACAGAGCTCCTCCACACAGTGAGTAAAACTTACTGACTTATATCTTGCTGCTTAAGCGGGGCAATAGGACTACAGAAATACAGCTGGACACCCTGTTAGACACAGGGCTCCTCAATCAACCATTTCATTCACTGCAGCTCCCCACTAACACCTGCAGCAATTCAGCATTTGTGATTTAGAAAGTTTCAGTATTGAAAGGGTTATTAAGGGAGGATTGAGGTTTACTTACTCAGTCTGAGCTTGGTTCCTTTACCGAATGTCGAGGGTAGCTGTAATCCTGCATATAGTAATAGTCAGCGACATCCTCATTCTGAACGTTGCTGATTGTCAGGGTGAAACTGGTCCCTGATCCACTGCCGGTGAATCGATCGGAGACTCCTGTAAATCGATTTGTTGCAGCATAGATCAGGAGAGAGGGTTTCTGATCTTCTCGCTGCTGGTACCAAGCAAGGTAGCTGCTAATGCTTTGACTGGCCGTACAGGTGATGGTTGCAGTGTGGCCCAGTCCCACTGATAGCACCGGGGGAGACTGGTTCATGATGATGTCCCCACTGATACATGAGGGGTCAGAGAGAAACACATTGAAGTCAGAACTGTCACAGAATGAGCCGGTCAAATGAGAGATTGTTGGAGACACTGAGCATTCCTCTGGTTTAGCATTTTCCCTTCAATCACAAGTCAGTGGAATTGGAGTGAAGTGGAGAGCAGCTAAAGATTCAAGGTGGAAGGAGAGAGATTTGTACCTGTGATACAGAATGCCAGGGGCCAGATCAGCTCGATGTGTGAAATCATGGTGTGTACTCCTGTCCCTGTGCCTGGTTCCTGATAAACTCTCCCTTAACTGGGCTCTGCTTTATAAAGCTGCAGCCTGTGAGAAGCTGACTGGGTGTTCCTCAGTATGTAAATTGCATCAGGCAGAGAGAGCCACGTTAGCCCCTCACACTTCCTCTTCTCTCTCTCTCTTTGTCTCAGAGAGTGATTGATGTGAATAGCACTGAATGAGGCCATTTGGCCCATTGTATCTGTGCTGGTAAATATAGATCTGATGACACTAATCCCATCCTCCAGCTCTTGGCCCATTACCCTGGAGGTTACAGCAACACAAGGGGATATCTAAACACTGCTCCAATGTCATGAGAGTTTGTGGGTCAACCAGCCTTTCAGGCAGTGAGTTCCCGACTCCCACCACCCTCTGGGTGAAAACATTCCTCCTCAACTCTCCTCTCACTCTCCAACTCGACTGGGCCTGGACCCACTCGAGTTTAGAAGGATGAGACGGGATCTGATTGAAACATGTAAAATTCTAACAGGGCTGGGCAGGGAGGAGGTTTCCCCTGGTTGGGGAGTCTGGAACCAAGGGATGCAGTCTCAGGGAGATACGAGGACTGAGATGAGGAAACTTTTCTTCACTCAGAGGATGGTCAACCTGATAAATTCTCTACCACAAATGGCTGTGGAGGATAAGGAACTGAATATATTCTAAAAAAAATAGAGAGATAGTTGTTTTGCATTTTAACAGCATGAAGGAATTGGGGAGAAAGCAGGAACATAGCATTGAGAGAGAGGGTCAGCCATGATCATACTGAATGACACACAAGACTCAAAGGGCCGAATGGCCTGCTCCAGCTCCGAGTTTCTATGTGTCCATATCTGTGTTACCTTCAATCTCTGTCCCTGGTTATTGAGCCCTTTACTCGTGTATAAAGTGCCTTCCTGTGCAACATATCACTGCCAACAATTATCTTATACCTCTCTATCAGGTCCCTCTCAACCTTCAATGCTCTAAGGAAAACAATCCCAACCTTTCCAATCTTTCCTCATAACTGACCCTCCATCCCAGGCAGCATCCTGGGAAATCTCCTCTGCTCCCTCTCAAGTACAATCACATCCTTCCCAGAATGTGGTGACCAGGACCCCTCTCTCTCTTTTCCCCTTTCTGTCTCACATCTGCTACTTTGATCTCTCTATATCTATCTCTCTCTCCCACTGTTAATCTCTCTCATATTCTCTCTCTCTCACTCTGTCTCACAGCCACTCTCTCCAACTCACTCACGCTTCCTCACTCTGTCTCATAATCTTTCCCCATCTCTCACTGTCTCCGTCACTCGCTCCATCTCTCACTTCAATTGAAAGCCTCCAAATGTTATCTACCCCTCTCTATTTCTCCCTCTGTCTCTCCCTCCTTCTCCGCATCCCAATCGACCTCTATTTCTCTCTCTCTGTCTCGCTTCTCTCTCTTTCTCACAGTGTCCCAGGTGGTGACAGTTGAATTCAGGATAAATCTCTCTCTCTCTGCTCTGCCCCACTAATGGATATTAACCCTTGACCCCAGAAGCATGTCTTCTCCTGGAGTAAAGGCCCATTTCCACATTAACCAGGTTTTGGTATCTCTCAGGAAGATGGACAGATTCTTGTTAAATGAATGGCAGTTTTGAGCTGTTGGCCTATTCTCACTGGGGACTGGTTTGTACACAAACCTCATTCCATGAAGGCCCAGCAGAGAGAGGAGATCCTCAGGCCATCAGTGTGAGCTGGAGGGACAGGACAGGCTCTGACCCACTGACCCATCCTGTCCATTCACAATATGTTCCAATCCCTTCCCCTGTCTTTCCCCTTCCATGACCAGTCTCTGAGTCAGGTGTTTTACTGGAATGAGGGCTGGACCATCACACATTTACAACAGAAAGGAACTGAACCCCACACCCACCATGGTGTCCACAATGCACTGGACTCTCCAACAGAGTCCAGTAAACATGGACGTCAGTTCATGAGAGTGCCCCATGGAGAGACATGGGCCTCCTTCCCACTGAAGCTCCCAATAGAGACCAGTAAACATGGGCATCGTTCCTGCTTGAGCCTCCGATAAAGACCAGTAAATGTTGGCCTCCTTCCTAATGGACTCTCCAAAGGAGACCAGTAAACATGGACCTCCTTCTGACTGGATACTCCAAGAAGACCAGTAAATGTGGGCCTCATATTCACTTGTCCTTCTCATGGAGACAAGTGGATAGTTGAGTTTTTGAAGAAATAGATAGATTAAGATAGATCAGTACACGACATGGACTTTAACAAGGCCTTTGACAAGGTTCCCCATTGTAGACTGCTTAGTAAGATTATATCATAGAGGATCCAGGGAGAGCTAACCAATTGGATATGAAATGGGCCTGACGGTAGGAGGCAGAGGCTGGTGAGAGAGGGTTGTTCTTCAGACTGGAGGCCAGTGACCAGCCATCTGCCACATGAATCGATCCTGGATCTACTGTTGTTCATCATTTATATGAACAATTTGGATGAGAAAATAGCAGAAATGGTCAGTAAGTTTGTGGCTGACATTAAAATTGTTGGCATAATGGACAGGGAAGAAAGTTATCTAAGAATGCAATGTCATCTTCATCAACTGGGCCAGTGGGTCAATAAATCCAGATGGAGCTTAATTTCGATAAATGGAAGGAGTTGCATTTTGGTAAGACCAACTACGGCAGGAATTACACAATTAATGGTAGAGCCATGGGGAGTGTTGTTGAACAGAGAGACCGAGGGGTACAGGTACATAGTTCCTTGAAAGTGGTGTCACAGGTAGACAGGGTGGCGAAGAAGGTATTTGGCACGCTCACCTTCACTGGTCAAAGCAGGGAGTACAGGAGCTGGGACATCATGTTACAGCTGTACAAGGCATTGGGAAGGCCACATTTGGACACTGTGTACATTTCTGCTCACCCTGCTATAGGAAGGAAGTTATTACACTGGTTTGGATAAAAGAAAGATTAACAGGGATGTTAGCAAGGTTGGTGAGTTTGAATTATAAGGCGAAGATGGACAGGCCGAGAGATTTTTCCAGTGAATGCAGGAGATTGAGGGGTGACCTTAGAGAGGTTTATAGAATCATTAGGGCCATAGATAAGGTGAATAGCCAAAGTTTTTTTTTTCCCCAGGGTAGGAGAGTCCAGTACGAGAAGGAATAGGTTTAAGTTGAGAGGGGAAAGAATTAGAAGGGACCTGAGAGACAACCTTTTGACACAGAGGTTGGTGTGTGTGTGCAATGAGCTGCCAGAAGAAGTGGGAGAGGGGAGTACAATTACTACATTTCAATGACATTTTTACAGGAACATGGATAGGAAGGATTTAGAGAGGATTGGGCCAAACACAGGCAAATGGGACTAGTTCAGTTTTGGAAACTTGGTCGGCATGGATGAGTAGAGCTGAAGGGCCTGATGCCATGCTGTAAACCTCTATGACTCTATGATGATGTAAACATGGGGCACCTTCCCATAGGACCAATAAACAGTAAACATGGGCCTCCTTCCCACTGGACTGTGCAGTACCTGAGCTGCAAACCCCAAATCCTGTCCATCACGTGTCTCTTATTTCAATCTGAACAACATTGTTTGTCTCCGCACTACCTCAGCCTCTTGACCACAGAAACCCCAATTCCTGCTCGTCCCACCTCCTGACTCGATGATTTCAATGTCCTCTCCCAGCTTCCTGAAGCCACATTCCATAAACCCCAACTTGTCTGATATGGAGTGGTCCCTTCCCTGTTTTACAACTACAGTTGCTCCAGAATCTGACCTCACAGCCAGCCAATTGCCTCCATGGCCTCCCTCCTCCCTCACTCTGTGTCCTGCTGTAGACTCACATTCCCTCCCTCCCCCTTCCACCTTCTGTCTTTGGTCTCCTGCCCATTGCTGCTTCCTTCATCCCACCATTGACAGCAGAGCCTTCAGACCCCTACAGCATGCTCTCTGACCTCCTGCCCCTCATCCCCCCCCCCTCTCATTGTTTGTGCTATTGAATATGCTGTTCAGTTCCATCACTTTTGGTTCACTGTTCCCTTGCCATTGATTTGCTGATTTATTCTCGTTCATCTAGTCTGGCGTGTTCCCTGAGTTGGTTCAAGAGTGTTTTGCTTGAGAAAACACTTCTGTGAACTGGTTTGTCTGTTTCTCCAAGTCTTTGTGTAAATGTGAGACTAAGTGTGTAAATGCTGTCATTTCATGGAGCAATCCACTCCCTCCCCTACTCGACCCCCAGGGCCTTGCAGGTTTATTTCCATCAAGAGCCCATCCAATCTGCCATTGCAATCACTGAGTGTCTTCACCTGCCTCACCTGAATGGGCACTAATTTCCACGTCATTACCAATTGCTGCTAAAAAAACCATTCTTCCTGAGATTCCGTATCTCTTGCCCAACAAAATGTAAGGTATTCTCAATGTGAAGATGGGATTTTGTCTCCCCACGGACGTGCAGTGGTCACCCTTACTGATACTGTCATGGACAGATACACCAGCAGCAGGCAGATTGGTGAGGGTGATAGTGAGTATGTTTTTCCCTCTTGTTGGTGCCCTCACCACCTGCCCAGGTCCAGTCTAGCAACTGAATCAGGTGGAATTTGACCACCTTGCTCAGTAGTGATGCTTCTGAGCAGCTCTTGATGGTGGACTTTGAAGTCCCTTACTCAGGGTATATCCTGCATCATTCCCACGCTCAGTGCTCCCTCCAAGTGTTGTTCAACATGGAAGAGGACTGACTGCTCAGTTGAGGTTGGAGGGGAGTGCGGTGCTATGTGGTAATCAGCAGGAGGTTTCCTTCCCCATGTTTGACCTGCTGTCATGAGGCTTCATGGGTTCCATAATTAATGGTGAGGACTCCCAGGGAAACTCCCTTCTGACTGTACACACCACTGTGTTGCCTCCCCTGCTTGGTCTCTCCTGCCAGTTAAAAACTGAATGAGGGAACAATTCTGTGCAGGTTTCACAGCTTGGAGACATAGCTGCTGCTGGATTCTGTTTCTGATCTCTGAGCGCAGGCATGTGTTTTTGTGAGAGAGTGACTGTCCTTTTTTCCATCACTGTGCTGTTTCTGAAAAGAAAAATCCCAGAACCAGCCTCCTGTGCTGTCAGATTCCAGGGAGTGCAGACAGTTCACAGTTTTCTCCTGTCTCAGTCACAAACATCCAGCTGCTCTGAGCTCCTTCTTTCACTTTCTCTTTTGGTGAAGTTTCAACCTTGCGATCTGACAGTCTTTGCAGTTATTTTTTACACTGGGGCTTTCTGCTGTGGTCAGAATCTCTAATAATAAGTGTCCAATCAGTGACAATCACAGCAGCTAAGAGCAGTCAGGACTGAGGAGCCAGGCTCACTGGGAAACACATTGGGAAGATCAAAGCCATCCCCTTCAGATCCTGGTTTAAACTCCATCCCTCTCCCTGAGCACTATCTGCTGCTCAACCAGACTCTTTACAAACTTGGCCTCATCTTTGAGGCTGATCTGAGCCCCATATCCTCCACATCACAAAGATCAGCCATTGAAAATCTCTGCCATGTCCATGGGACTCCAAACATGACCATACTAATGTTGTGCTTGCACACATCACAGCCACTGCCCTCCGTAACCTTCAGCTCATCCCAAATTCTGCTGCCCATATCCAAACTCACACCAAATCCCATTCCCCCAACCCCCTGCACCCTGTGCCTACATTGGCTCCTGGTCCAGCAACACCTCAATTTTCAAATTCTCATCCTTGTTCTCAAGTCCCTCCCTGTCCTCCACGTCCCTATCTCTGTAACCTCCTCCAAACTGCCTCACTCAGTGTGATCAACAATCTTGGATATATGGCTGTCTATTCCTTCATCCAAGTCATTTAGAAATATTGCGAAATGCTGAGGTTCCAGCCCAGTTCTCTGGGGATACCACTATCCACATTTTAGTCATTGGAGAACACACACATTATCCCTCCTCTCTGTCTCCTACCTCCAAACTAATTCCTGACCAAAGATAAATACTTTTCTCTAACTGGCAAGAATGGGAGAAAGCAGAGGGGCATAGTGGAAGGATACTTGTCAGACTGGAGGCCTGTGTCTAGTGGAGTGCCTCAGGATTGATGCTGGGCACATTACTGTTTGTTATCAATATCAATGATTTAGAAGACATTACAATAGCCGGTATTGTGGGCAATGAGGAAGGTTATCAGATATTGCAGCAGGACCTTGTTCAGCTGTGGAAGTGGGAAAAGAAATGATAAATTGAGTTTAATGTAGATAAGTATGAGGTCTTGCATTTTGGGAAGTTAAATCAAGGTAGGAGTTTCATGGTGAATGGTAAGGCCTTAAGGACTGCAGTGGAACAGTGGGATCTCGGAGTTCAGGTGCACAGTTCTCTGAAAGTTGAGTCACAGTTAGACAGGGCAGTGAAGCAGGCTTTTGGCACACTGGCCGTCATCAGTCAGGGCACTGGGTGTAGAAGTTGGGAAGTTATGTTTCAATTGTACATGACGTTGGTGAGGCTGCACTTGGAGTATTGTGTTCAGTTTTGGTCACCTTGTTATATGAAGGATATTATTAAACTGGAAAGAATGCAGAATAAATTTACAAGGATGTTGCCAGGTTTCAACATCTGAGCTTTTGGGTGAGGTTGGACAAGCTAGGACATTTTTCTTAAGAGTGTTGGAGACTAAAGGGGAATCTTTTAGAAGTGTATAAGATCTTGAGAGACATGGATAGGGTGAATGTACTCAGTCTTTGTC
Source organism: Chiloscyllium plagiosum (assembly GCF_037043375.1). Taxonomy (NCBI): domain Eukaryota; kingdom Metazoa; phylum Chordata; class Chondrichthyes; order Orectolobiformes; family Hemiscylliidae; genus Chiloscyllium; species Chiloscyllium plagiosum. The sequence goes on from NW_028270147.1 coordinate 116,369,342, forward strand.
CCAGGGTTGGGGAATAAAGGACTAGAGGGCATCAGTTGAAGGTTAGAATAAACGGGAACCTGAGGGGCAACATTTTTACACAGAGGGTGGTACTCATATGGAATGAGCTGCCAGTGGAAGTGATTGAGGTGGGTACATTAACAACATTTAAAAGGCATTTGGACAAAAACACAGATAGTATGTAATTTGAAGGATATGGGCCAAGTGCAGGGAAATGGGGTTAGTGTGGATGGACATTTTGGTCAGCACGGTCCAGTTTGGGCCAAAGGGCCTGTCTTTGTGCTGTCAGACTTGATGACTCTATGACTCTATAATTCCATAGGTTTCCATGTTTATGAACAGTCTGTCAAACACAGAAACAAAGGAACTAGGAGCAGGAGCAGGCCATTCAGCCCTTCGAGTCAGCTCTGCCAGTCAATATGACTATGGCTGATCATCCAACTTAGTCCCCTGTTCCAACATTTTCTCCGTAACCTTTAATCCCTTTAGTCCTAAGATCTATACCTGTCGCCTTCTTGAAAACATTTAATGTTTTGGGCTCGACTGCTTTCTGTGACAGAATATTCCACGAGCTTCCCACTCTCTGGCTAAAGAAATGTCTCCTCATCGCAGTCCAAAATGGCCTTTCCCTTTTCTTTAAACTGTAATTCCTGGTTCTGGACTCTCCAGTCATCAGGAACATAATTCCTGTGTTTTCTGGTCTTGTCCTGTTAGGATTTTACAGGTTTCAATGTGATTCCTCTCAAATTTCTAAACTCCAGTGAATATAGTCCTAACTGATCCAGTTTCTCATCAGATCTAAGTGCTGTCATCCCAGGAATCAGTGTGGTAAACCTTCGCTGCCCTCCCCCCACAGCCAGAACATCCTTCCTCAGATAAGGAGACCAAAACTGCACACAACAGAATCATAAAATCACACAGTACAGAAGAGGCCCTTCAGCCCATTAACTGTGTACCAGCCAAACTACACTAAACCTACACCAGTCCCACTTTCCAACATGAGGCCCATAGCTTGAATGTTATGATATTTAAACTGCTCACCCAAGTACTTTTTAAAGTTTGTGAGGTTTCCCACCTCAACTACCCTCCCAGGCTGTGCATTCCAGACCCCCACCACCCTCTGGGTAAAAATCACTTTCCTCAAAACATCTTGAAACCTCCTATCTTTGACATTGAATGTGAGCCAACTTGTTATTGACCCTCCCAAGAAGGAGAACAGCTGCTTTCTCTCCTCCCTGTCAATTCCCCTCATAACCTAATACACCTGTATCAGGTCCCCCCTCCACCTTCTCTGCTCTGAAGAAAACAATCCTAGCTAATCCAATTTCTCTTCATCACTGAGAGGTTCCATCCCACACAACATCCTGGTGATTCCTGTCTGCACCCCATCCAGTGCAATCACATCCTTCCTACAGTGTGGTGACCTGAACTGCACACAGTACTCCAGCTGTGGCCTAACCAATGTTCTGCTTAACTGCACCATATCCTCCTGCTTTTATAACCATCACCTGACATGACAAAGGCAAGTGTCCCCTGTGCCTTCATAACTGCTCTGTTAACCTGTCTTGCCACATTCAGGGATCAGTGGAGAAGCACCCCAAGATCACTCTGTTCCTTTGACTTTCCTCAGTTCAAAGAACAAAGAGCAACGAAAATTACAGCACAAGAACTGGCCCTTCGGCCCTACTAGCCTGCACTGGTCCATATCCTCCATCTAAACCTGTCATCAATTTTCCAAGGGTCTGTCTCCCTTTGCTCCCTGCCCATCCATGTACCTATCTAGATATATCTTAAATGATGCTATTGTGCCTGCCTCTACCACCTCCACTGGCAACATGTTCCAGGACCAATCACCCTTTCCACGCATATCTCCCTTAAATGTTTCCACTCTCACCTTGAACTCATGACCCCGAGTAATTGAGTCCCCCACTCTGGGAAAAAGCTTTTTGCTATCCACCCTGTCTATACCTCTCATGATTTTGTCGACCCCAATAAGGTCCCTCCTCAACGTTCGACTTTCTAATGAAAATAATCCTAATCTACTAAACCTCTCTTCATAGCTAGTGCCCTCCATACCAGGCAATCCTGGTGAACCTCCTCTGCACCCTCTCCAAAGCATCACATCTTTCTGGTAATGTGGCAACCAGAACTGTACGCAGTATTCCAAATGTGGCCAAGCCAAAGTCCGATATAATTCTAATATAACCTGCCAATTCTTGTACTGAATACCACGTCTGGTGAAGGAAGGTATGCCATATGCCTTCTTGACCACTCTATCGACCTGTGTTGCCACCTCAGGGTACAATGGACCTGAACACACAGGTTTCAATTTTCCCAGGGCGTTCCATTCACCGTACAGTTTACTCCAGATTTGGATCTTCCAAAATTCATCAGATCGCATTTGCCTGGTTTGAACTCCATCTGTCCGTTTCTCTGCCCAACTCTCCAATCTATATTCTGCTGCATTCTCTGACAGTCCCCTTCACTATCTGCTACTCCACCAATATTAATGTCATCTGCAAACTTGCTTATCAGACCACCTATACCTTCCTCCAGATCATTTATGTATATCAAAAACAAGTGCGGTACAAGCACAGATTCCTGTTCTCCATTTTGAGAAACTCCTTCCACTACTACTGTCTGTCTTCTGTTGCCCAGCCTGTTCTCTATCCATCTAGTGAGTACACTCTGGACCCCATGCGACTTTAATTTCTTTATCAGGCTACCATGGGGAACTTTATCAAACGCATTCCTGAAATCCATGTGTATGACATCCACAGCCCTTCCCTCATCAAACAACTCCATCACTTCTTCAAAAATGACGGGCTGAACAGCCTCCTCCTAGAGTCACAGAGTCAAAGAGATGTACAGCATGGAAACAGACCCTTTGGTCCAACTTGTCCATGCCGACCAGACATCCCAACCCAATCTAGTCCCACCTGCCAACTCCTGACCCAGATCCCTCCAAACCCTTCCTATTCATATACCCACCCAGCTCTGCGAACAGAACCACAGCAACGAGCACACGAGCTACAAATCTTCTCACAAACTTTGAACCCATCCAGATACCCTTTAAATGTTGCAATTGTACCAGCCTCCACCACTTCCTCTGGCAGTCCATTCCACACTCGCACCACCCTGTGTGTGAAAAAGTTGCTCCTCAAGTCTCTTTTATATCTTTCCCCTCTTACCCTAAACCTATGCCCTCTAGTACTGGGCTCCACCACCCCAGTGAAAAGACTTGGTCTCTTTGCCCTATCCATGCCCTTCATGATTTTATAAACCTCTGTAAGGTCACTCCTCAGCCTCCAACACTCCAGGGAAAACATCCCCAGCCTATTTAACCTCTCCCTATTGCTTAAATCCTCCAACCCTGGTAACATCCTTGTAAATCTTTTCTGAACCCTTTCAAGTTTCACAGCATCTTTCTGATAGGAAGGAGACCAGAATTGAATGCAATACTCCAAAAGTGACCTAGGTGACCTCCCAACTCCTATACTCAATACTCTGACCATTAAAGGAAAGCATACCGAATGTCTTCTTCATTTTCCTATCTACCTATGACTCTACTTTCAAGGAGCTATGAACCTGCACTCCAAGGTCTCTTTGTTCAGCAACACTCCCGAGGACCTTACCATTAAGTGTATAAGTCCTGCTAACATTTGCTTTCCCAAATGCAGCACCTTGCATTTATCTAAATTAAACTCCATCTGCCATTCCTCAGCCCAATGACCCATTGGATCAAGATCCTGTTGTAATCTGAGGTAACTTTCTTCGCTGTCCACTACACCTCCAATTTTGGTGTCATTTGCAAACTTACTAACTCTACCGCCTGTGTTCTTATCCAAATCATTTATGTAAATGACAAAAAGTAGTTGACCCAGCACCAATCCTTATGACACTCCACTGGTCACAGGCCTCCAGTCTGAAAAACATCCCTCCACCACCACCCTCTGTCTTCTACCTTTGAGCCAGTTCAGTATCCAAATGGCTAGTTCTCCGGTATTCCATGAGATCTAACCTTGCTAATCTGTCTCCCATGGGGAACCTTGTCGAATGCCTTACTGAAGTCCATACAGATCCTGTCTAACGCTCTGCCTTCATCAATTCTTTCTCTTACTTCTTCAAAAAACTCAATCAAGTTTGTGAGACATGATTTCCCATGCACAAAACCATGCTGACTATCCCTAATCAGTCTTTGCCTTTCCAAATATATGGACAATCTGTCCCTCAGGATTCCTTCCAACAACTTCCTCACAACCGACGTCTGGCTCACTGGTCTACAGTTCCCTGGCTTGTCCTTCCTTAGCTTCCCACAGAGTCCTAGGATACACCTAATTAGGTCCTGGGGATTTATCCACTTTTATGCATTTCAAGACATCTAGCACCTCCTCATCTGTAATATGAACATTTTTCAAGATGTCACCATCTATTTCCCTACATTCTATATCTTCAATATCCTTCTCCATGTTAAACAGAAGCAAAATACTCGTTTGATATCTGCCTCATCTCCTGCGGCTCCACACAAAGGTCACCTTGCTGATCTTTGAGGGGCCCTATTCTCTTCTTAGTTACCCTCTTGTCCTTAATGTATTCTTAAAACCCCTCTGGATTCTCCTTAACCCTATTTGCCAAAGCTATCTCATGTTGTTGCCCTCCTGATTTCCCTCTTAAGTATACTCCTACTGCCTTTGTATACCTCTAAGGATTCACTCGATCTATCCTGTCCATACCTGACATATGCTTCATTCTTTTTCTTAACCAAACCTTTGTCATCCAATATTCCCGACACGTACCAGCCTTTCCTTTCACCCTAACTAAAATATACTTTCTCTGGACTCAAGTTATCTCATTTTCTGAAGGCTTCCCATTTTCCAGCTGTCTCTTTACCTGCGAGCAACTGCCCCCAATCAGCTTTTCAGAGTTTTAGATTAAATTACTTAGTGTGGAAACAGGCCCTTCAGCTCAACAAGTCCACATTGACCCTCCGAAGAGCAACCCACCCAGACCCATTCCCCTACGTTTACCCCTTCACCTAACACTACGGGCAATTTAGTATGGCCAATTCACCTAACCTGCACATTTCTGGACTGTGGGAGGAAACCGGAGCACCCCGAGGAAACCCACGCAGACACAGGGCGAATGTGCAAATTCCACACAGACAGTTGCCTGAGGTGGGAATTGAATCCGGGTCTCTGGCACTGTGAGGCAGCAGTGCTAACCACTGTGCCACCGTGCCTGATACTGGCAAAATTAGCCTTCCTCCAATTTAGAACTTCAACTTCTGGATCTGGTCTATCCTTTTCCATCACTATTTTAAAATGAATAGAATTATGGTCGCTGACCAAAAGTGCTCCTCCACTGACACCTCAGTCACCTGCCCTGCCTTATTTCCCAAGAGTAGGTCAAGTTTTGCACCTTCTCTAGTAGGTACATCCACATACTGAATCAGAAAATTGTCTTGTAAACACTTAACAAATTCCTCTCTATCTAAACCCTTAACACTATGGCAGTCCCAGTCTATGTTTGGAAAGTTAAAATCCCCTACTATAACCACCCCATTATTCTTACTGATAACTGAAATCTCCTTACAAATTTGTTTCTCAATTTCCCGCTGACTACTGGAGGGGGGCTATAATCTAATCCCAACAAGATGATCATCCCCTTCTTTTTTCTCAGTTCCACCCAAATAACTTCCCTGAATGTATTTCCGGGAATATCTGCCCTAAGTACAGCTGTAATGCTATCCCTTATCAAAAATGCCACTCTCCCTCCTCTTGTGCCTCCCTTTCTGTCCTTCCTGTAGCATCTGTATCCTAGAACATTAAACGGCCAGTCCTGCCCATCCCTGAGCCATGTTTCCGTAATTGCTATGATATCCCAGTCCCATGTTCCTAACCACGCCCTAAGTTCATCTTCCTTCCCTGTTAGACCTCTTGCAATGAAATAAATGCAGTTTAATTTATCAGTCCTACCTTGTTCTCTGCTTTGTCCCTGTCTGCTCTGACTGTTTGACTTGCCTTTGTTCTCAACTGTACCAATCTCAGATTGAAATCTTTCCTCACTATCTCCCTGGGTCCCACCCGTCCATCTTACTAGTTTAAATCTTCCCGAGTAGCTCTAGCAAATTTTCCTGCCAGTATATTAGTCCCCTTCATTTAGGTGTAGTCCGTCCTTCTTGTACAGGTCACTTCTACCTCAAAACAGCTTCCAAAAGTCCAAAAATGTGAATCCTTCTCCTGAACACCAGCTCCTCAGCCATGAATTCATCTGCTGTGTCCTCCTATTCCTGCCCTCACTAGCTCATAGCACCAGGAGTAATTCAGATATTACTATTCTCGAGGACCTCCTTTTTAAATTCCTGCCTAACTCTCTGCAATCTCCCTTCAGAATCTCAACCTTTTCCCTTCCTGTGTTGTTGGTTCCAAAGTGTACAATGACCTCCTGCTGGTCCGTCTCCACCTTGAGAACATTCTGCACCCTCTCTAAGACATCCTTGATCCTGGCACCAGGGAAGCAACACACCATTCTGATTTTTCACTGCTGACCACAGAAACGTCTGTCTGTACCTCGGGCTAGAGAGTCCCCTAACACAGTCGATTGTTTGGAACCCGACGTACCTCTCATTACATTAGAGCCAGTGTCAATACCAGAAACTTGGCTGCTCATGCTAAGTACCCCTGAGTTTCCATCATCCCCTACATTTTCCAAAACAGCATACTTGTTTGAAATGGGGATAGCCACAGAAGACTCCTGCACTACTTGCCTACCTCTCTCTACCTTTCCTGGAGTTATGATAAGAGCCCATGGGATCCAAGGCATTTTGGCAAATTGGATCCAAATATGAGGCAAAGAGTGATGGTGGAGGGTTGTCTTTGTGATTGGAAGCCTGTGACCAGTGGTGTAAGACAGGGATTGGGGCTGGGACCCTTGCTGTTTGTAATGTATATCAACAAATTGACTGTGATTGTATAATTAGAAAGTTTTCAGAGGCCACATAAATTGGTGGTGTTATTGATATTGATTTGATTTTTATTTAAGTTTATTGTCACGTGTACTCGAGTACAAAAGTATTGGAGTACAGTGAAAAGTATGTAACGTCACCTCACAAGGTGCAATCTTAGGTACAAGGACCTCAGTACAGAATCATAAGAACAAGGTAGAAAGAAAGAATAAAGTTCAAAGTTACACGTTGCAGATCTTTTTAGTTTTAAGTAGAAAATGAAGAAATAAAGCTGAAAGTTCAAACATTACAGCATTTCTTAAGAACTTAGCTACCATGGGATCATACTTTAAGTCATCATCTCGAGGCCGGAAGTCCACGCTGAGGCCTTCCCGGGTGGAGAGACGACCATATACAGAAAGGACCACTATGTGGGCTGAGAGACAACCACACTGGGCCACTCAGAGATCGCCACACTAGGCCGAGTGACCATCACGCTGGGCTGACAGTCGAGCATGCTGGGCCGAGAGGCCACCACATCGAATTGAGAGGCCATCATGTTGGACCAAGAGTCTGCCTTGTTGGACTGGAAAGTCTCCCTGCCAGGCCAGGACACTGCCACACCAAGCCAAGACGCCACATCATTAGGTCTGCACTGGGTCAGAGGCCTGGCGACTGAGGCTGGGAGTCCATGCCCGGGAGAAGAAATAAGGGAGAAGGACAAAAGAAAAACACAAAAGAAAAGGAAAAGAGAAGTGGAATAGAAAGAAGAAAAGGAAACAGACGGAACAGATGAACTCGGGCTGAAGCATCCTACTCTGCTGCCATCTTGGATTACTGGGTCTCAGGTTACAGTCTGATATTGATCAGCTGGTAAATTGGGCAGAGCAATGGCAGATGTAATTTAATCCTGATACCTCTGAGGTGATCCAACTTGGGAGGTCTAATAAGGGAAGGTTATACACAATGAAAGGCATGTACCTTGAGTGCCCTTATGCATGAATCACAGAGGGTTGGCCTACAGGTACAACAAGCAATTAGGAAGGCAAATGGAATTTTGTCCTTCATTGCTAAAGGGATTGAGTTTAAAAAGCAGGAAGGTTACGTTGCAGCTGTACAGGGTGCTGGTGAGGCCACACCTGGAGTACTGTGTGCAGTAATGGTCTCCTTACTTGAAAAAGCCTATACTGGCACTAGAGGAGTGCAGAGAAAGTTCACTAGGCTGATTCTGGGGTTGAGGGGGTTGGCTTTTGAAGGGAGACTGTGTAGACTGGGATATATTCATTGGAACTTAGAAGAATGAGGGGAACCTTATAGAAACAAATAAAATTATAAAGAGAATAGATAAGATAGAAGTAGAGAGGATGTTCCCACTGGCAGGTGAAACTAAAACAAGAGGGTTTAACCTCAAAATTAAGGGGAGCAGATTTAGGACTGAATTGAGAAGGAACATCTTCACCCAGAGGGTCATAAATCTATGAAATTCCTTGCTCAATAAAGAAATTGATGCTACTTCAGTAAATGTTTTAAAGCTAAGACAGATTTTTTTTAACAATAAAGGAATTAAGAGATATAGTGAGAGCAAATGCCTGGTCTTGCACTTTAGAAAAAATAATACAGGCATGGTCTATTTTCTAAACGGTGAGAAAATTCATAAAGCCAAAGTACAAAGGGATCTGGGAATGCTAGTCCCGGATTCTCTCAAGGTTGACTTGCAGGTTGAGTCTGTGGTTAAGAAAGCAAATGTAACATTGCCATTTATCTCAAGACGATTGGAATGTAAAATGAGATGTGCTACTGAGACTTTATAAAGCTCTGGTTAGGCCCCATTTAAAACACTGTGTCTAGTTTTAGGTTCCACACCTCAGAAAGTACATACTGGCACTGGACCGTGTCCAGTGGAGATTCACACGGATGAGCCCTAGAATGGTAAGTCTAATATATGATGAATGGCCGAGGATCATGGGATTGTATTCATTCGAGTTTAGAAGGTTGAGGGGAAATCTAATAGAAACTTACAAGATAATGCATGGCTTAGAAAGGTTGGATGCTGGAAAATTGTTTCCATTAGGTAGGGATACTAGCATCCGTGGGCACATCCTTAGAGTTAGAGGGGGTCAGTTTAAAATGGAACTGAGGAGACATTTCTTCAGCTAGAGAGTGATGGGCCTGTGGAATTCATCCACAGAGCGCAGTGTTGGCCGAGATATTAAATGTCTTCAAGGCAGAGATTGATAAATTCTTAATCTTGCAATGAATTAAGGGCTACAGGGAGAGTGCGGGTAACTGCCCTTAAATGCCCATCACCCATGATTGAATGGCGGAGTGGACTCGATGGGCCAAATGGTCTTCCTTCCACTCCTATGTCTTTAGGTCTTATGTGGAGCTGAGTCCATGAAAAGGTCAACCATGATCTTATTGAATGGCAGAGCTGGGTTGAAGGGCCAGATGGCCTACTCTTGCTCCTAGTTCTTATGTTCTTATGTTCCTTGGGAGTACTGAGGAACGAAGGGACCTTGGTGTACAAGTCCATCAATCCCGGAATGCATCAACTCGACAATAGACAATAGACAATAGACAATAGGAGCAGGAGTAGGCCATTCTGCCCTTCGAGCCTGCACCACCATTCAATATGACCATGGCTGATCATCCTAAATCAGTATCCTGTTCCTGCCTTACCTCCATAACCCTTGATTCCACAATCCTTGGGAGCTCTATCCAACTCTTTCTTAAATAAATCCAGAGACTGGGCCTCCACTGCCCTCTGGGGCAGAGCATTCCAGACAGCCATCACTCTCTGGGTGAAGAAATTTCTCCTCATCTCTGTCCTAAATAGTCTACCCTGTATTTTTAAGCTGTGTCCTCTGGTTCAGCACTCACCCATCAGCAGAAACATGTTTCCTGCCTCCAGAGTATAGGAAACATGTTTCCGCTGATGGGTGAGTGCCGAACCAGAGTGCCGAACCAGAAGAAAGCATATGGGATGCTTGTCATCATTAGCCAGGGTGTAGAATATAGAAAGGAAGAATTATTGTTGTTACCTGATAGAGCATTGGTTAGGTCATGTCTGGAATACTGTGCACATTTCTGGTCATGACAGTGCTGGAAGAATGTGATTGAACTGGAGAGGATGCAGAGGAGATTAACCAGAATGTTCCCTGGGATGGAAAGTTAATTCTGTGGAGAGACTGGATAGACTGGGTTTGTTTTCTCTGGGGGGAATCTGATTGAGGTGTACAAAAATATGTAAGGCATAGACAAAGTCAATTGTGAGAATCTTTTCCCCATGGCAGACATGTCTATGATCAGAGGGAATAAGCTTACCGTGTGAAAAAGTGGTTTACTGGGGTTTTGAGGACTTTTTTCCCCAGAGGGTGGTAGAAATATGGAATGTGCTGTTTGAGAAGGTGGTGGAGGCAGCTCCTCTCACAACATTTAAGAAACATCCAGACGAGCACAGGGCATGGAAGGCTACGGACCAAGTGCAGGTAAATGGAGTTTGGTGATTACTGATTGGCATCGACATGTCGACAAACAGAAGGGCCTGTTTGTTTGCTGTATGACTCTATGACAATGAAGAGAAGGATGTGGAAGCATTTTTCATGTCGTTAGTGAAGATAGCAACACAAGCGAGGTGGGAAGCACAAGAGGTTTCTACATCCCTGTCAGAGGAATGTTCTCAGGATCATGAGGAGGTGAAAATGGCTATTCTAAGCACATATGAGTTGGCCCCAGAAACATACAGACAGATGTTTCAGAACATACACAAACAGCCTGGACAAACCTGTACTGAGTTTAAGAGAGTTCAACAAAATAATGTTGACAGGTGGATAAGAGCATTAACAGCTGAGAATACTTACAATGCTCTCAGAGAAGTTATCCTTTGAGAAGAATTTAAAATTTCCTTCCCTTCTAGAACCCTTCATGTCGAAGACCAAAGGGGAACAAGCAGCTAGAATGGCTAATGATTATAGACGGCGTTAAAGCCAAAACCCTGCAGATGCTGGAATCCCAAGTAGACAAACAGGAGGCTGGAAGAGCACAACAAGCCAAGCAGCATCAGGAGGTGGAGAAGCCACCTGATGGGAGATCAATCCAGAAAACGTATCCCCATCAGGCCCAGAAATGGGAGAAAAATATAAATTGGGAGAGTGTGAGGAAGGCAGGGAGCCAGGGGAGAGAATGGAAAGGAGGGAACAGCCCGAGAACTCTGCCTCAGATTCAGAAGGAAATTGCTGAGGATGATCAGAAGCTGAAATTTAGAATAAGGTAGGCCATGTGCATTTGGAATGTTGAAAATTGTGAGGTAAACTCATGAGATTTATAGGAGTGAGTAAAAATGAGTCAGAGAAGGGAACACAAACTGACCATCCCACAGAGCAGGTTGTAGCTGTAATTACAACAAAAAGACTGGTGGTAAATTCTGTGGTTAGTAAAGGAAGTTGGAAGGTAGATGAGAGGTGGACAGGATTTTTTTTAAAAGGAATGGTGACTCCCTTTTCTTCAGCTAAACCCAGAACCAAACTGAGAGATACAGGGGCAACACAATCACTTTTACTGGAGAAAGAATTGATTTTTCCTTCACAGAGCTCGATGGGAGCTAAGGTATTAATCAATGGGATTGGTGGAGAATATATTCCGCTTCCAATCTGAAAGGTACAACTGGAATGTGATTTGTTATCAGGAGAAGTAATTGTCGGAGTGGGGAAAACATTCCCTGTTGAGGGAGTCGATTTCCTTCTGGGGAATGATTTGTCAGGACTAAAGGCAGTAACTTCCCCGATAATTACAGAATGTCCAAAGAAGGGCCAAGAAACAGAACAATGACAGGAACAGGTTCCTGGTCTCTCTCCTTCGTGTGAGGTAACCAGGGCAATGGTTAAACAAAATCCATCAATAAGGGTTGGGTGTGACACCACAGGCAAGTGAAAGGATCACTGAAACTTTCCGAAAGGGTGAAGATAATCCAGGTGGAGTGTTTGGTATGATGTCCCTAATTACAGCAGATCCAAAAAGTAGATCCTGAATGAAATAAATGAGCACAGTCAGCTCATACTGAGGTCGAGGCTGGAGGGGTTTCAGAGTGTTATTACTTTCAGAATGGAGGCTGATGTGGAAGTGGAGAACCCCCCCCCCCATGGACCCCCAGATGAAGAATGGGCGGTTAGATATTGGCTAGTGGTCCCACCCAGCTATCATAAGGAGATAGTACAAGGGGCACATGAGACTCCCATGGCAGGCCACATGGGGATTAGGAAAACACAGGCATCCAGAAACAGGTATTTTACTGAACCACAATTGGATAAAGATGTGGTGCAGTTTTATAAAATGTGTCCTACTTGTCAAGTTGTAGGTAAACCTCAACATAAAACCAGCATCCTTAATTCTTCTCCCAGGTTCTGAGGAACCATTCAGTCATGTACAGGTTTTCAAGTAGTGAGTATAATGGAGCAGGGGATCAGAAAAAGCTTGAGATCAAAAAAGAACTGGACAATTCCCAAAGTAAACTTCCTGTTATGAGATGAACAAATTCAGAGGTATTAGAGAATTCAGACACTGTATTTTTGTATCTGGAAAAAGATCAACAAGTGGATTTAGTGAGTTTGCTCAGAAAATACAAAGATGTTTGTATGAGGAGTCATTGAGGACTTTGGTTCTGTACTTGATGGAGTTTAGAAGGATAAGAGGGAATGTCATTGAAACTTACAGAATACAGAGAGGCCTGGATCGAGTGGACATGGAGAAGATGTTTCCAATAATAGGAGAGTTGAAGACCCAAGAGCACAGCCTCAGAGTGAAGAGACAATCTTCTGTTCTTGTCAAAAATTGATTTGTTAAAAGAATGTTGACAAGAACTCACTGATAACTAGAACTAAGTGAGTTTCTGTATTTATCACACCTAATAAATTATATCCAATGGCAAGTTTTTCTATTTGGACTTAGCAACTCTCCAGTCACATTTGAATGATTATTGTGAAAGTGAACAAGGTCACACTCCCCACATTACACTCCACCTGCCCAATATTTCTCCAAAGCCCAGCTGTATCTAATATTCAGCAGGATGGACCTTCACTGGGAAAGAGCCATTTGTAACTAGAATAATGACACATCTCTGAGAATCACGTTAATAACCTCTTTTATTGAAGCTTTCATAAATTCTGTGTTGATTGACACAATGCTCTGGTTTGGGCTTTGCTGTCTGTACAAACCATCTGTAATGTCTTTGCTGCAATGGTTCACATTTCCATCATCAAACTCACACTCCAAATATCCCGTCATTATTATCCATGGGATTCACTGGAATTGGCTCAGATCAGAGTCCCAGCAGCTCAAATGGAGAGAGGGGTGGGGCTCAGAGAGAGAGAGAGAGAGAGAGATGGAGTTCAAGGAGAGAGAGAGAGAAAGAGAGAGAGCCGGAGAACTGAGAGAGTGAGGGATAGAGCTTGGAGAGAGAAAGAAGGGTGGAATTCAAAGTAAGATCTTTGCAGCTGAGGCGGGGGTGGGGGTGGGGGGTGGTGGGGGGGGTGGGGGTGGGGTGAGGATGGAGAGGGGAGAGAGAGTAAGACAGAGAGATGGAGGTCAAGGAGTTGTCTATCAAAGATAAATTATACTCTGTTAAAGACTGCACTGGAGGAATGCTGTATGACTCTCTGACTCTATTGACACTACCTACAATGCTGCCTAACTTTGTGTCATTAGAAAACTAGAGTATCTGACTTTCTATGTCATTATCTAATCGTTAATAAATATTGTAAATAACTGAGGCATAAACACACATTCCTATTGGACACCACTGGTCACATCCTGCCAATTTCAGCACTTACCCCTTATCGCTATTTTCGATGACCTGTCTCTCAACCAATTTCCAAGTGTGTCAGTATTTTAGCCTCAATTCTGTGGATTTCTACCTCAGTTGACGGTTTCTTACATGGGACTTTATCAAATGCCTTCTGGAAGTCCCTGTAAACAACATCCATAGACATTACTGTGTCCAGGACTTTCGTATCCTCTTCAAAAAAGTTCAATGAGATTTTTTCAGCGTGACCAACTTGTTATGAATCCATGCTGACTCTCCCTGATTAACTGACCATTTTCAAGGTCTTCAGTTACCCCCATCCTTGATTATAGATCCCAACAATTTCCACACCACAAATATTGGCTTAGTGACCTGTAATTTCCTGGTTTTTCTCTAACATCCTTGTTAAATGTGAAGTGACATTTGCAATTTTCCAGTTCAGAGGTATGACCGCTGTATCCAGGGAACTCTGCAAGATTAAAGCTGAAAATGTGTTGCTGGAAAAGCACAGCAGGTCGGGCAGCATCCAAGGAGCAGGAGAATCGACGTTTCGGGCATGAGCCCTTCTTCAGGAATCATTCTGAAAGATTATAGTCAGGGTGTCTACACTGTGATCTGTTACTACCTTTATCACCCTCAGATGGAAACCCAGGTTCTTTGAATTTGTCACTCTTTAGTTCCATTAATTTCCTCATTACGGGTATTTTACTGACATTAATTTTATTCAGTCCCTGTCCCTGATCCTCTGTTAATTCCTTTGGGACTTCAGGCAAATCCTTTTCCTTTTCTACTGCAAAACTTGAGGTAAAGTATTTATTTAACATGGCTGTCATTTCCCCATTGTCACTGACAAGATCCCTCACTTTCAGTCTTTAATGACCAACATTGCTCCAGACCTCCCAGCTTCCCTTTTATGGAACTGTAACATTTCTCCTTATTGATTTTGATTTCCCTTACACTTTCCCTTTCAGAATCCCTTTTGGTAGCTCTTAGAAGCTGCTTTGTGGCCCTTTGTATCTTTCCTATTCAGCAGAACCTGTTATTTTATTTGCTTTATTGTAAGCCCTTGTTTTCAGTTTTATTCTTTTCCATATCTCTTTAATTGTCCATTGTTGTTTGTTCGAAGAAGTGGAGCTTTTCCCTGTCAGGTATAAACTGGTTTTGTTTCTGGTTGAATATTTCTTTAAACATTCCCCACTGCTCTTCAGTTGTTTTACCCATGAGCAGATTTTTTGTCTCATCTCGTTAAAGTCGGCCCTTCCCTTTATCTCAAACTCTAGCAGCTGATTCATGCTTTTCACTTTCAAATGTGACATTGAACTCGATCGTGTTATGATCACTATTTGATAAATGTTCATGCACAAATAGTTGCTAACTAAATCTGGCTCATTATTCATTACTAATTCCAATATTGCTTGTCCCCTTGTTGTATCCAGGACCTATTGCTGTTGGAAACTATTCTGGACACACAGCAGCAATTCACTACCTTTCTGACAGAGCGCTTGCCTCTCTCCCAATCTAAGTTAAAGTTAAACTTCCCCATTAATAATACACTGGCTTGGCTACACGCTTGTCTAATTTCTGTATATATACAATCCAGCACCTCAGAGCTGCTGCTGGCGGTGGGTGTGTGTGTGTGGGGGGGAAGGGGCGAGGGGGTGCATACAATATCTTTTACAGTTTTAGAGCCTTTTCTGCTCCTCAGTTGCACTGAATGCTTTCCCCTCATTATAACCTCCCTCACTATTGAAGTCTTTGTGTTTCTAATCAATAAAGCTGCTCCACCTCTTCTGTCATTTCCCCATGTCCATCCTGTGAACCTTACAATCGGATATATTTAGTTCCCAATCCTAACGATTCTGCAGATATGTCTCAGTAATTGATCCTATAGCAAAATCTTAAATTTGAATTTGTGCGTGCAGATTATTGAATTTATTCCTCACACTCAGTGCATTTGTATATTTCGAAATCTTATTTGGTCCATTCACTGGAATCTCTTCCTCAGCACTGATGCTGTATTCACCTCTTTCTTATTTCTCTCTTCTGATAGCTTTCCTGATATTGCCCAAATGGGACCTTTTGCCTATTTTTACTGAGGTTGTTGGTCCCAACACGCAAAACAACTGGATCCTCCCCCATTTCCCCCACCCCCGCACTCCATTATACTTTCAAGCCGGTTCGAGATGCCCCTTATCTTGGCACCAGGCAGGCAACACACCATGCAGAACTCTCAAGCCTGCTTATAAATGATGCAATCAGTCCTCCTCATTATCAAATCCCGCTCTTTTCTTTGTTCTCCCCCAGCCTGAATGGCCTCCTGACCCACGGTGCATGGTTTTCCTTCATTCATTCATAGGATATGGACATCTCTGGCCAAGCCAGCATTTCCTGCTCATAGGACAGTTAACAGACAACCACATGGAATCATAGAATCATAGGTTCCATACAGTGTGAAACAGGCCATTCAACCCTATGAGTCCACACCAACATTCTGAGGAGCATCCCACTCAGATCTATCCCCTTATCCCTGCATCTCCCATGGTTCATGCACCTAATCTACACATCGCTGAACACTATGGGTAATTTAGCATGGCCAATCCATCTAGCTTGCACATCTTTGAATTGTGGGAGGAAACCAGAGCACCTGACAGAAACTCATGTAGATATCTGGTGAACGTGCAAACTCCACACAGACGGTTGCCCAAGAGTGAATCAAACTCGGGACCCTGGCACTGAGAGGCAGCAGTGCTAACCACTGAGTCACAATACCACCCATTGCTGTGTGTCTGGAGTCACATGTAAGGCTGGGTCATGATGACAGATTTTCTCCTCTAAAGGTTATTAGTGAACTGAATGAGTTTTCTCCACAATCAACAATGGATTAACACTCACCATTAGACTCTTAATTCCAGAACCATTCTTGAATTCAAATTCCACTGTCTGCCATGGTCCCCAGAACATTAGCTGAGTTTCTGGATTAATAGTCCAGCGATAATACCAATGGCCATTGTTTCCCCCTGTGTTAGCCTAGCTAATGGTGTCAAAATTGGCCTTCCCCCTATTTTGACACTTAATTTCTGCTCTATCATTATCTCTTTACTTACTATAAGTAAAGGGTGGCACAGTGGCTCAGTGGTTAGCACTGCTGCCTCACAGCACCAGGGTCCCAGGTTCTATTCCGGCCTTGGGCAACTGTCTGTGTGGAGTTTGCACGTTCTCCCTGTATCTGTGTGGGTTTCCTCTGGGTACTCGGGTCTCCTTCCACATTCCAAAGATGTGCAGATCAGGTGAATAGTCCATGTTAAATTGTCCATGGTTGTTAGGTGCATTAGTCAGACGAGGGTGGGCTACTCTTTGGAGGGTTGGTGTGGACTTGTTGGGCTGAAGGGCCTGTTTCCACACTGTAGGGAATCTAATCTAATCTTAATGACTTTGAACTTGATAGAATTATGGTCACTATCGCCAAAAAGCTCCAAACCACGCTTGCCCATTCTGCAGTGTATCCGCAATAGTTTCCAAAAGCAATCATTTTCCTCATTGACACAGGAAGCAAGTACCTCATTCCTGGTGGACAAGGAGCTGAGGCTCCTACAATACTAAATTCAGGCTGCATCAACCTGCTCACTTATAGTTACACCCTCCTGTCCCAGAGCACTGGCCATAATTTGAAGTATTTAACCTACAAGGTGTGACTGCCTCCTCAAACACAGTGTCCAGGTAGCTCTCCCCCTCCCTGATGTGTCACAGTGTTTGAAGCTCAGATTCCAGATCATCAACTCTGAGCTGGAGTGCCTTGAGCAACCAACACTTGCTGCAGATGTGGTCACTCTGAGCTACAATGGGCTCCACCAGCTTCCCCATCGTGCAATTACTACACATCGCCTGGCCCTGTATGTGGAAATTGTTTGAGGCGGTTTTAATTTGTATTTTTAAATTTCTTGTTGGTCTTTATTTTTTAATCTGTAAAATATTTCCGTCAAGGAGACAGAGAAGGCTCCAGCACAGGAGGAGGCTGTTCAGCCCGTCGTGTCAGTGCTAGCTGTTTATTAACCTCATTCACAATGAACATCTCCATTGAATGTTTGTTGTCAGGAATTGATTGAATCTGTTTTTAGAGACAGGATGACTAACAAATGACTAACTAACATGAACTATTCCGAGAGAGTCAGCATGGATTTACAAAGGTTCAGACATCTTTAACTAGCCTGGTTACACCTTGTTAGGAGCTCACTAATGTGGGATATAAGGGAATGTCGATGGCTATTGTCCATTGGGAATTCCACAAAACATTTAAAAAGAGACAAGGAATCAGATGGAATTTGAGAATTGCATTTACCTTGGGTCAGGAATGGGTCCGGAGCTAGGAGACAGAGAGGAGGGATAATGTGCATGTCTTCCAATGAGCAAGATGTGAATAGTGGTGTCCCCAGGGATCTGTGCTGGGACCTCAGCTTCACACAATATTTCTCAATGACTTGGATGAAGAAATAGAGAGCCATATATCCAAGATTGTTGATCACACTGAGTGAGGTGGTTTGTAGGGTGAGGTAGGGAGGGTGGAAGGACATGGAGAGGTCTGAGAACAAGGATGAGAACTTGCAAATCAAGATGTTGCTGAACTGGGAGCTAATGTAGGTCAGTGAGCACAGTGGGAGGGAATGGGGGAATGGGACTTGGTGTGAGTTTGGATACTGGCAGCAGAGTTTGGGATAAGCTGATGTTTACCGAAGATGGTGGCTGTGATGTGGGCCAGGACAACATTGGAATGGTCATGTTTGGAGTCCCCATCATAGAGCTGAGATTTTCAGTGTCTGATCTTTGTCATGTGGAGGATGTGGGGCTCAGATCAGCCTCAAAAATGAGTCTAAGGTCGTAAAGAATCTGGTTGAGCAGCAGACAGTTCTCAGGGAGAGGGATGGAGTTTGTACTGGGAGCTGAAGAGGATGGCTTTGATCTTTTCAATGTGTTTCCCAGTGAGCCTGGCTCCTCAGTCCTGACTGCCCTTAGCTGCTGTGATTGCCACTGATTGGACACTTATTATTAGAGATTCTGACCACAGCAGAAAGCCCCAGTGTAAAAAATAACTGCAAGGACTGTCAGAGCACAAGGTCGAAACTTCACCAAGAGAGGAAGTGAAACTTCACCAAGAGAGGAGCTCGGAGCAGCTGGATGTTTGTTACTGAGACAGGAGAAAACTGAACCATCTGCACTCCCTGGATTCTGACAGCACAAGAGGAGGCCATTCAGCCCATTGTGTCTGTGAGTGACCCAAGTAGTCCTACTGCTCCTCTCTCTCCCCATAATCCAGCAAATCTTTCCTTTTCAGCTCGATCTTAATTCTCTCTTGTAGACCTGGGTATACAGCACAAGGCTGCCCCTAAACTGGGCTCCAAATTGGTATTTCATTCATTCATTGGGAGACAAACTGCCTGGGCTGGGAAATGGAGCTCAGGACCCCGAACATTCCCTCTCCCCACCTGAGGGACACTTCATTCGGTTTTGCATATTCACTCGTGGGAAGTGGGCTTCACCGGCTGGCCCAGCATTTTTTATGCTGTCCCTAGTTACCCTGGAGAAGGCGTTGGGAAGCTGCTTCTTGAATCGCGAAAGTCCACAAGCTATAAGTTGACCCACAATGCTCTTCGGGAGGGATTGCCGGCATTTTAACCCAGCAAGGCTGAGGGAACAGCAATATATTTCCAAGTCAGGATGCCAAGCTTTTCCGAGGGGAAATTGCAGCTCATAGTGTTCCCATGTGTCTGCAGCTCTTGTTCTTCGAAATAGAAGTGGACGTTGGTTTGGAAGGAAACCAAAAGAAATGCGGATGCTGTAAATCCGAGACAAAGATCGAAATTGCTGGAAAAGCTTGGCAGGTCTGGCAGCATCTGTGAAGAGAGATTGGGTCAAGCACGAAGCGTTAACTCTGATTTCTCTCCCCAGATGCTGCCAGTCCTGCTGAGCTTTTCCAGCGATTTCTATTTATGTTCATGGGTTTGGAAGGTGCTATCCAAGGACCTTTGGTGAATTTCTGCAGTGCATCTTATCAATAATACACACTGCTGCCACTGAGCATCGGGAATGGTGAGAGTGGATGCTTTGAGAATATGATGCCAATCAAGCAGGTTGCTTGGCTCTGGATGGTATCACGTTTTTTGAGTGGATAAGAAAGACATAGACAGGAATGGATGAGAGGGATATGGGCCATATGCAGGCAAATGAGACTCATTCACTTCAGAAAACCTGGTCAGCATATAAAAGTTTGGCTTAAGGGTTTGATTCTACGCTGTATGACTCTGTGACACTACCAATCTATGAATGTTGTTGGAGTTGCACCCATCCAGGTAAGTGGGGAGTATTCATTCACACTCCTGACTTGGTTGACAGGCTTTGGGGGAATCAGGAGGTGAATTTCTCGATACAGTATTCCTAGTCTCTAACCTGCTCTTGTAACCACTGTGCTTCTGTGGTGAGTCCAGTTGTGTTTCTGGTCAATGATACCTCAAGAATGTTGACAGTGGGCATTCAGTGATGGTAATAGCATTGACTGTCAAGGGGCGATGGTTAGATTGTCTCTTATTCGTGATGGTCATTGGCTGGCATTTACATGACACCGATGGGAAATACTGCTTCTGAGATGAAACCTGGATATTATCCAGATATTGTTGCATTTGAACATGGACTGCTTCAGTACCTGAGGAGGTGAGAATGGTGCTGAACATTGTGCAATCTTTGGCAATCATCCCCACTTATGAGCTTGCCTTCAGTTGCAATATCTGTTCAAAGTCTGTCCTATTTAGCATGGTGACAGTATCACACAACACAATGGAGGGGATTCTCAATGTGAAGGTCAGACTTTGTTTCTACAAGGACTGTGTGATGGTCACTCTTACCAATACTGTCAAGGACAGATGTATCTACAGCCACAAGATTGGTGAGAATGGGGTCAAGCATCTTTTTCCATCTTTTTGGTTCCTTCACCACCAGCTGCAGAGCCAGTCCCTCAGCTACGTCCATTAGGAACCAACCAGCTCGATCAGTAATGCTGCTGCCGAGCCACTCTCAGTGGTGGACATTGAAATCCCACACCCAGAGTACACTCTCTGCTGTCACCACCCTCAGTGCTTCCTCCAAATGCTGTTCAACATGGAGGAGAGACTGATTCATCAGCCGAGGGAGCAAGATATCTTGTAATCACCAGAAGGTTTCCTCGCCCATGTTTAACTTGGTGTCATGAGTCTTCACGGGGTCCAGAGCCAACTTTGAGACTTCCCAGGGTAACTCCCTCCTGGCTGTAGACCACTGTGTCATCAGCTCTGCTGGGTCTGCCTTTCTGGTGGGACAGGACACATGCAGGGACAGTGATGGCGGTGTCTGAGACATTGTCTGTATGATTCTGTGAGTAGGACTGTGTCAGGCTGTTGCTTGACTAGTCTGTGAGACAGCTCTCCTGAATTTGGCACTAACCCCCTGATGTCAGTAAGGAGGTTGGAGCAGGGTAGACAGGGGTGTTTCTGTCATTGTCTTTTCCGTGTCTAGATCGATGCCTGTGGTCCGTCCGGTCTAATTTCTTTGTTGAAACATTGTCATAATTGATACAACTGAGAGCCTTGCTCAGCCATTTCAGAGGGCAGTTAAGGGTCAACCACATTGCTAGGGGACAGTTCCATGGACCCTGCAGTACATTCTGTCCTCCCCCACTTCCCCATTCAGCATGTGGAAGGCTGGAGGTTGCCAGCAGGATATTCAACTGCAAGAGCTATCACAGCCCCCTGCAAAATTCTGTCCCCACATTAAATCCATACAAATCTTGAATTCACATAGCACCTTCAATGTTCAAAACGGTCCAAGATGGTTCACAAAGTTGCAGTAAGAGGAATGGGGGAGGGGGTGGAGGAACATAAGAACTAGGAGCAGGAGCAGGCAATTCAGCCCCTCGAGCCCGCTCCACCATTTAATACAATCATGGCTGATCCCATCTCAGCCTCAACTCCACTTTCCTGCCCACTCTCCATCATCCTTTAACCCATTGCCCATTAAATATCTGTCCATCTCCTCCTTGGTGTGAAACAGGGAAGGGACCACTCCATTTCAGAAAAGACTGACTGTGGAAGGGAAAGGAGAGGGGAAGGGATTGGAACATGTTGTGATTGTCAGGATGGGTCAGTGGGTCAGAGCCTGTCCTATCCCTCCAGCTCACACTGATGGCCTGAGGATCTCCTCTCTCTGCTGGGCTTTCATGAAATGAGGTTTGTGTCCAAACCAGTCCCCAGTGAGAAGAGGCCAACAGCACAGAACTGTCCTTCATTTCACAAGAATCATCCGTCTTCCTGAGACAGGCCAAACCCTGGTCAATGTGGGAAATGGGGCTTTACTCCAGGAGAAGACAGGGATCAAGGGTTAACATCCATTAGTGAGGCAGAGCAGAGGGAGATTTATGCAGCATTCAACTGTCACCACCTGGGACACAGTCAGAAAGAGAGAGAAGCGAGACAGAGAGAGATACAACGAGAGTGTCTGTGTGTGTGTGAGTGTGTGTGTGAGAGACACAGAGAGAGGGAGGAACATCTGAGACAGTGTGATATATGTGAGGGAACCAAGAGAGAGGTAGAGGGAGGTAGAAATGGTGAAGTGGAGGGATAGAGAGAGAGAAACAAGATGTGAGACAGTGTGACTGAGAGGGATGGAGAGAGACAAAGGGACAAGGAGAGAGAAAGAGACAGGATGGGTCTGAGACCAAGCATGAAGAGAATTGACAGGGAGGGTAGGGTTGAGTGTGAGATAGAGAGAGACATAAGAAAGGGTAGATACAGAATGACAGAGAGGGAGGGAGAGAGACTGTAGTTGGGATGCAGAGAGGGAGGGAGAGAGACAGAGGGAGGAATATAGAGAGAAAGATAACAGTTGGAGGCTTTAATTGAAGTGAGAGAGGGAGCGAGTGACAGAGACAGAAAGATGGAGAAACAGAGATTATAAAATGGAGTGAGAATCATCAGTGAATTGGAGGGAGTGACTATGAGACAGAGTGTGAGAAAGAGATAGAGAAAACATGAGAGATTAACAGTGGGGAGAGAGAGGTAGAGAGAAAGATGTGGCAGATGTGAGACAGAGAGAGAGGGACAAGTCCTGGTCACCACATTCTGGGAAGGATGTGATTGTACCTGAGAGGGTACAGGGGAGATTTCCCAGAATGCTGCCTGAATCTGAGCTTTGAGAAAAGATTGGAAAGGTTGGGGTTGTTTTCCTTGGAGCAGAAAAGATTATTCGGAGCAGTGATAGGGTGGGTAGGAAGGCACTTTTTGCATGAGACAAGGACTCAATAACCTGGGACAGAGATTGAAGGTAACACAGGCATGGACACATAGAAACTGCTGCAGGAGTTGGCCATTCGGCCCTTTGAGCCTGCTCTGTTATTCAGTATGATCATGGCTGACCCTCTATCTCAAAGCCATATTCCTGCTTTCTCCCCATTCCCTTCACGCTGTTAAAATGCACACAATTATCTCTCTCTTTTTTTTTCAATATATTCAGTTCCTTATCCTCCACAGCCTTCAGTGAAGAGAATTCCACAGGTTGACAACCCTCTGAGTGAAGAAATGTTTCCTCATCTCAGTTCGGAATGGTCTACCCCATATCCCCCTGAAACTGTGTCCCCTGGTTCCAGACTCCCCAACCAGGGGAAACCTCCTCCCTGCCCAGCCCTGTTAGAATTTTATACATCCATCTGAATTCCAGTGAGTCCAGGCACAGTCGGGTTCGAGAGAGAGAGGAGAGTTGAGGAGAACTGTTTTCACCCAGAGGGTGGTGGGAGTCTGGAACTCACTGCCTGAAAGGCTGGTTGACTCACAAACTCTCGTGACATTGGAGCAGTGTTTCGATATTCCCTTGTGTTGCTGTAACCTCCAGGGTAATGGGCCAAGAGCTGGAGGATGGGATTAGTGTCATCAGATCGCTGTTTAACAGCACAGATACAATGGGCCAAATGGCCTCATTCACTGCTGTTCACATCAATGACTCTGAGACAGAGAGAGAGAGAGAGACGAGGAAGTGCGAGGGACTGACGTGGCTCTCTCTGCCTGATGCCATTTACATACTGAGGAACACCCAGTCAGACTCTCACAGGCTGCAGCTTTATAAAGCAGAGCCCAGTGAAGGGAGAGTTTATCAGGAACCAGGCACAGGGACAGGAGCACACACCATGATTTCACACATCCAGCTGATCTGGCCCCTGGCATTCTGTGTCGCAGGTACAAATCTCTCTCCTTCCACCTTGAATCTTTAGCTGCTCTCCATTTCACTCCAATTCCATTGACTTGTGATTGAAGGGAAAATGCTGAAACCAGAGGAATGCTCAGTGTCTCCAACAATCTCTCATTTGACAGGCTCTTTCTGTGACAGTTCTGACTTCACTGTGTTTCTCTCTGACCCCTCAGGTATCAGTGGGGACATCATCATGACCCAGTCTCCCCCGGTGCTGTCAGTGGGACTGGGCCAGACCGCAACCATCACCTGTACGGCCAGTCAAAGCATTAGCAGCAGCCTTGCTTGGTACCAGCAGCGAGAAGGTCAGAAACCCTCTCTCCTGATCTATTATGCAACAAATCGATTCACAGGAGTCTCCAATCGATTCACCAGCAGTGGATCAGGGACCAGTTTCACCCTGAAAATCAGCAACGTTCAGAATGAGGATGTTGCTGTCTATTACTGTCAGCAGTATAACAGGTGGCCTTCACAGTGATACAGATCCGTACAAAAACCTCAATACACACAGCACCACCTCCTGTACTGACACATCCCAGAGTAATATAAAATGTATAATACTGGACACACACAGTCCCACCACCTGAACTGACATATCCGACAGTTAGATATAAATGAAACTGAGCAAATTACCCCATGCTGGGATTGTCACTGTCCACGACACACTCCAGTCCCTGTGGTGTCCACTGCTCACTGAAGGCCTCATGTTTCCCTCTTACATTCTATGGCCATATGTGAAGGGCAGCTGCAAGATTTAACATCGAATTTCACAACTCTCCCAAGCCCAGCTGCACACAACCCACAGAGACAGAGACACAAAGACACATGAATGAGGGAAAGACAGAGAGGGGCAGAAAGAGGGTGAGAGTGAATGAGAGACTGGGAGAGGTTGAGAGTGATGGGGGGAAGCAGAGAGCAGAGGTTTTTGTACAGCCTCTCCACTAGGAGCTCTCACTGTGGCTTACATTCGGTAAAGGAACCAAACTCAGACTGAGTAAGTAAACTTCAATCCTTCGTTATTAACCCTGTCAATACTGAAACACAATTTCTAAAATACAGTTGCTAAATTGTTGAAGGTGTTAGTGTAGAGCTGCAGTGAATGAAATGGTTGATTGAGGAGCACTGTGTCTAACAGGGTGTCCAGCTGTATTTCTTTAGTTCCATTGCTCCCTTTAAAAACAAGATATAAGTCAGTAAGATTTACTCACCGTGTGGAGGAGCTCTGTCCACTTGCAGCCTGTGGTCCCATTCCTGCAGCATGGAGTGAAATCAGTGAGTAGCCTCCTGCCAGTCTCAGTGTGACGGACAATGGCAGATTTTGATGTGAGCTCTGGCTCCCTGCCCCAGTCTCTGATCTCACTGACCTCAGCAGCAGCAGCAGCAGCACAGTGAGACACCGAGCTCCCACCTCCCCCAGCTTGAACTCTGCTCAATCACACAATCACAGAATTGTTACAGTGCACAAGGAGGCCATTCTGTCCATCCGGTCTGTACTGGCTCTCTGAATGAGCAATTCACTGAGTTCCTCCTGCCTTCTCCCTGTCACCCTGCACATTGTTCCTTTTCAAATAATAGTCTCATTCCCTTCGGAATGTTTCAATTGAAGCTGCCTCCACCACACTCTCAGGCAGTGCATTCCACACCTTAACCACTCACTGGCTGAACATGTTGTTCCCCATCTCACTTTTGTTACTTTTCCCAATTACTTTCAATCTGCGGTCTCTCAGTCTCAATCCTTTCTCAATTGGTAACATTTTGTCCCTATTTACTATGTCCAGGCCCCTCCTGGTTTTAATTCCTCGAACAAATCTCCTCTCAGCCTTCTCCAAAGAAGACAGTCCCAAATTCTCCAATCAAACTTCATAACTGATGTTTCTCATCCCTGAAATGATCTTTGGGAATATTTTTTGCCATTTCTACAAAACGTCACCTCCTTCCTGAATTATTCACATTTTCTATGTCCCTCATGATTTTATAAACCTCTACAAGGTCACTCCTCAGACTCTTACACATCAGAGTAAAAAGTCTCAGCTTTTCCAGCCTCTCATTGTCATGGAGTCATACAGCGTGGAAACAGACCTTTCAGTTCAACTTGTCCATGCTTACCAGATATCCTAAACTGACCTCATCCCATTTGCCAGCATTTGGCTTACATCCCTCTAAACCCTTCCTATCCATGTACCCATCCCAATGTGTTTTAAATGCTGTAATTGTATCTGCCACCAACACTTTCTCTGGCAGCTCGATCCATATACATACCACCCTCTGTGTGACAAGTTACCCCTCAGGTCCCTTTTGAATGTTTTGCCTCTCACCTTAAACCTACGCCATCTTGTTTTGGACTCCCTTTCCCAAGGAAAAGACCTTGGATATGCACCCTGTCCATGCCCCTCATGGTTTTATACACATCTATAAGACCATCCCTCAGCCTTGAATGCTGCAGGAAAAATAGCCCCAGTTTCTTCAGCCTTTCCCTTTAGCTCAAACCTTCCAATTCCTGGCCATGTCCTTGTAAATTATTTCTGCAGCTTTTTAAGTTTAACAACATCCTTCCTATCGCAGGATGATCAGAATTGTTCACAGTATTCCCAAAGTGGCCTCACCAATCTCCTATACAGCTGCACCATGATGTCCCAACTCCTGTACTCGATGCAGTGACCAATAAAGGCAAGTGTACCCAACACCTTCTTCATCGCCCTGTCTCCCTGTGACCCCACTTTCAAGGAATAATGCACCTGCATCTTCACCCCTAGGTCTCTGTGTTCAGCAACACTCCACAGGGCCCTCCCATTACCTGTACAAGTCCTGCCCTGGTTTGCCTTTCCAAAATGCAACATCTCACATTTATCTAAACTGAACTCCATTTGCCACACCTCTGCCCATTGCCCCATCTGATCAAGGTCCCACTGTACCCTGAAATGATTTGCTTCACTATCTACTGTCCCGCCAATTTTGATGTCATCTACAAACTTACTGAAACTCCTATATTCACATCCAAATCATTTCTTTAAATGACAAAAGCAGTGAACCCAACACCAATGCCTGTGGCACACAGCTATTCACAGATCTCCAGTCTGAAAAACACTTTACCACCACTCTCTGTCTCCTATTTTCAATCCAATTTTTTTACCCCAATGGCTCACTCCCTCTGGATCCCATGTGGTCTAACCTTACTGACCAGTCTATCATGTGGAACCTTGTCAAACACTTTACTAAAGTCCATATAGACAATGTTTACTGTTCTGTCTTCGTCAATCTTCTTTGTCACCTCCTCAATCAAATTCAGGAGACATGAATTCCTATGCATAGAACCACATTGATTATCCAAAGAATGTAAATCCTATCCCACAGAATCCACTCCAACATCTTACCCAGCACTGACATCAGGCTCACTGGTCTATAGTTCCCTGGCTTTTCCTTACAGTCTTTCTCAAATAATGGCAGAACATTAGCCAACCTCTCTGGTTCTCCAGCACCTTACCCATAGTTGTCAGTGATACACATATCTCAGCAAGGGGCCCAGCAATCTCTTCCCTAGTTTCCCACAATGTTCTGGGATACACATGATCAGGTTGGAGGCGGGAGAAAGGGTCGTCAGAGGGTGGGCGAGAATCTTGGTTGAAGAAGTAGGCACGGAGGCGAAGGCGGCGGAAGAATTGTTCGATATCACGCCGCATGTTGAACTCGTTAATCCGAGAGCGTAGGGGAGTGAAGGTGAGGCCTCTGCTGAGGACTGATCTTTCATCTTCAGAGAGGGGTAGATCTGGAGGGATGGTGAAAACACGGCAGGGCTGGGAGCTAGGAGCTAGGACCTGGTGTGGGGCTGGAGCTGGGAGTGGGAGTGGGGTTGGGCGTGGGGGCGGGGACGGAGAACGGCGTGGGGGCGGAGTTGTGCGTGGTGACGGCGGTCGGCGTGTGGGCGGGGTTAGGCGTGGTGACGGAGATCGACGTGGGGCGGGGTTAGGCATGGTGAGAGAGATCGGCATTGGGGGTGGAGTTAAGCGTGGTGACGGAGTCGGCGTGGGGGCGGAGACACATGCGGGGCTGTGGTCGTGCAGGTTAGTGATGTCACTGGGGGCGGAAGTGGCTGCGGCGGCGGCAACCCAGGGGGCGGAAGTGGCTGTGGCGACAACAGAGACAGTGTTATTCCCGATAGCCGCGGAGGCCGCGAATCTGTCGGCGATGGTCTTCCTGGCGATCGTGGAGGCAGTTGTCTGGGCGGCGCTCGCGGAGGCTGCGAGGTCGGTGGGGGCGGATTCCACACACACCTTTCTACTACTCTCTTTGATCGGCTCTCATATTTCCCTAGTCATTCTTTTATTCCTGATATTCCTATACAAAACTTTCGGATTATCCTTAATCCTATCCACCAACAACATCTCATGTCCCCTCCTGGCTGTTCTTAGCTCTCTCTTTTGGTCTTTCCTGGCTAACTTGTAACTCTCAAGCGCCCTAACTGAGCCTTCAGGTCTCACCCTAACATAGCCTCCTTCTTCCTCTTGACAAAAGATTCAACTTCTTTAGTAAACCACAGCTCCCTCGCTCAACCACTTCCTCCCTGCCTGACAGGTACACACTTATCAAGGACGTGCAGTAGCTGTTCCTTGAATAAGCTCCACATTTCAGTTGTGCCCATCCCCTGTAGTTTACTTCCCCCTTCCTATTCATCCTAAATCTTGCCTAATCGCATCATAGTAGCCTTTCCTCCACCAATAACCTTTGCCCTGCAATATATACCTATCCCTTTCCATTGCTCAAATAAACAAAACCAAATTTTGTTCACTATCATCAAAGTGCTCACCTACCTCTGAATCTAACAGCTGGCCAGTTTCATTACCCAGCACCAAACCCAACGTGGCCTTCCCACTCTGGGAAGGAAGGTGCTGGGATGGGTACAAACAAAAACCATGAAACTCAATGTCATGTTCACAGATGTTCTTTAGGCAAGGGATCCCAGTCATCACCCGGTCTGTGACTCCAGTCCCACAGTGACGTGATTCATTCTTTACGGCCCCATGATCTGGCGCAGCAAAGAACTCAGTCCGAGCAGTTGGAGATGGGCAATAACTATAAGGCTTGTCAATGACATTAATGCCCCGAGAAGGAATAATGCAGCTCTTTGCTGTCTACCTTTGAGCCTCTGGTCCACCACACTCTAGCTGTTATGGGTCTCTAATCCTCTCAAATTAATTCATTAAATGATGTCAATATGTGAAGTGTTTTTAGTTTGAACTGTCAGGTCTCTTTTCCCATGCCTCTCTCCTCTTCACCTCCTTCAAAACCTTTCACCAGATGTTTCCTGTGACAGCCTTGCTTTGCAGAGTGAAAGCTCTCTGTGTTCTCTGAGGCCTCACTCTGTCTGTGTCTGTCTCTTCTCCAATGTAACACAAAACCCATGTTTCTAAAACCCTGCTGAGATGTAAAGAGAGCTGAGAAAATGACAGCAACCATAACTGACTTGGTCTTGTTAAAGAAAATAATGTTTGTTTTGAAATTATATTTCTGTCAGTGAGTGACAAAGGAACGATGGGGGTCCAGGATTGCTGCAGCCTCTGCCAGAACATAGGACCCAAGAGCAGGCTTTTTGGGAGCTGCTGTGCCAATGAAGAAGATCACTGCTCATCTGGTTATGGTCTCAGCTGCATTTTCTGCCTCCCTCCCCCACCCATTATCCTTAACTGCCTTGTTCATCAAAAACCTGCCTATCTCAGCCATGACTAAACTCAATGACCCAACCTCCATTCCCATGTAGAGAAGAGAATTCCACAAACTGTCAACCCTCAGCAAGAAAACCCCTCCTTCCTTTTAAACGGGAGACTGCTTTGTCTTAAACCGGCCCTCCAGTTCTCACCTGCCCTGGAACAGGAACCATCCTCTCAGTATCCAGTCTGCCGTGTCACCTTCAGATCAGAAACTGTTAATTAGAGAGAACAAGTTGCAAAAGCGAGGCTGTTCCCTGGAAATGATTAACAGTGTTTATGTAAACTGTATTCTCCAATGCCAGAGTCCAAAACAAGAGGATGATTAAAATTAGAATTGGGAATGATTTCAGGAGGAACTCTTTCTGACAAAGAGTGGGGGAAATCTGGAACTTTCAATCTGAAAAAGCTACCAAGGTCGGGGATCAATGTTCATTCGATCAGGATGGTCAGGGTTACAGAATTAAGGGGGAATGTGTTCTAGGTCAGCCATGGCCTGACTGACTCACTGGGGAACCAGGCCAGAACAACCAATAACTCATTCCCACTGGAATCCAACGGAATGGCTGCTGTTTCGTTCAGATGCTCATGGCCTGGGACTTGACGTGTGGCTCTCAGCAGCGGTACCAGCACTCTATAGTCACTAGAGGGAAGCTGTTTCATTGTCCCTGAACAGAACAAATGAACTGGGGCCCTGCTCGGATCTAACTGGTTCAATCTGTAGAAATGCGGAGAGTGAGAGAGGGAGGGAGCGTGGGACAACAGCTTTTGAATCAGGATACTTATCACACCACAGTGAAAATGTCCCCTGTGATATGATTGTTTTCACAGTGTGTTTTTTATTCATTTTGCGATTCACGTAGACAATGTCAGTACTGAGTGGCACAAAGTATATTTCCTCCTCTAACCCCTTTCCAACACACTCTCTCCATCTTGCTTTACTCCTTATTGACTCTTCTACAATTGTCTCCGTTCCCTCACTCCGTCCCGGCCCCAGAGGGATTGATGACCGGAGTTCATGACCCTGCACTGTGTGAAGGTTGGTGTGAAGTGAGGCCAGTGTGTTGGAGCTTGGGCCCCTGCCTCAGGCCCAGGTGTAGGTGTCTGTTCAACAATTTCTTTGGCCGCCATTGTAGTAAGAACAAATCTCTCCCTTTGCCAGCACAAAGAGAAAGTGCCGGTCAGATTTCCTGGTGTGTGATGGTTTAGCTCAATAGGAGCAGCATTTGGTAGATCATGCTATATCAGCCTGGACAGAAACCTGGGCAACCTCCAAATGAAAGGATGACCTTCAGTGGATCTGCTGCTACAGGAAATATAGGATTGGATACTTGTTACTGAATCAACTCATCAAACCCAAATACAACTGAGAAAATATAAACCAAACCAATTTCCCAGGACATACGTCAACCACAGCAAGAAAGTGAACACGCAGTTGCTGTCCCCTCTCTCTACGGAGTGTCACTGTAACTGTCCCCTCTCTCTCAGGGGAGTGTAGCTGTTCCTGTCCCCTCCCTCTTTGGGGCTATGCCATTTTGAGCATCCTTTCTGTCTGAGGATGTTACTACTCATGTTCCCCGTCCCCCACCCCTCTCTGTCAGGTTGGGGGTGTCACAGCCACCCAGTTTGTTTGTTCAGCTTACTCTCTTGTGAAGTGGGTAATCCCTGCTTCACTACACTGACCCGTGTGTTAATACCCGGCAGAGCTCACCCTTCATCTCAATCAGAACTGTCTGGTCCCAGAACAATAACACTGACTGACTGGAGACAACCCAGATCAAGTCCCAATGAGAGTGTTATTGACCTTCACACTCAAAGCCCACCAAGGATTAGTCTCAATGTTGCCACAGGGTAAGTTCTCCCAGAGATTCATAATTCATTCGAGATTTTAAACAAGGGAGGGATGTTGTGAGGAGACAGATGGGAAGACATGTAGAGGAAACAAAACGGAGAGAGAATTGTATTTCTGTTACACTATTCATGAGCTGAGAATGTTCAAAGATGTTTTACAGATAATGGAATATCTTCAAAGTCTAGACATTGTTGTAATGTGGGAACTGTGAGAGCTCATTCACCCTCAGCAGGCTCCCACAACAACAGTGAGCTATTGACCAGGACTTCGGGAGGTAGGACACTGGAGCGGAGAATGGGACAGGCTGGAAAATGAAACCCAACTGTCCAGTGAGGCCTGAGTCTGGTCCATGTGGTTATTGTTTGATGCTGATTGAGCCTCTCGTTCTGATCTTTGCTTTCCCGCTGTTGCAGATTAAGGAGGTTTCTCACAGGGAGTTAGAGAAAGCGGAATGTGAAGTCTGCAGAACAAGTGCCATCATTTCAGAACACTGACAGGTGCCGACATCATGACCTGCTGCCTATTTCCTGGGTGATGGACACTGAGCAGATTAGGTTGAACCGAATGGTGCATCGGGTGGCTGAATGTGGGGTTTCATTCCTTTCTTAATGTCAGTGGGTGACCATCCCAGAGCAGCTGCACCCTGCTGGGACCCGTCTTCCCGGTTTCCTTTCACTGACGACAAACTCTGAGGTTTCATCTTCAGTCTCATATTCAGGTGATACTTTTGTAGCTTTGAGACATTCGAGTTGAACATTCCCAGTCTGCCTTAGCTGCTGTGAGCACAGTACCTGCTGACTGCTCTCTGCTCAAAGCAGTTTCTGAGCAAAGACATTTTCCTGTCTCTTCTTCTTGAGGCCTGTACTTATTCCTGCATTTTCATAGCGCAATTCCTTCACTTACCACAACCACCTGTTGATGAGTAACTCACTGGAAAGTACTGATTATTTTCTCCTAACCTCCTCTCCCAGCAAGAGCTCCCTTTAGCAAGTGTCCTCTTGTCAAACCTGAACCCCTGACCAGCACAAAGACCCTTTCTATAAGACAGCAAAGAGGGATCTACGTGTCCAGGGACATGAATCCCAAAGTCAGCTGTATCAAGTTATGAGGACGGTCATAGATCATAGAATCCCCATAGTATGGAAGAAGGCCATTTGGCCCATCGAGTCACACTGACCCTCCAAAGAGTATCCCACCCAGATCAACCCCATCCCTGTAAGCATACATTTCCCATGCCTAATCCACATAGTGTTCACACTCTGGAAACTGTAGGCAATTTAACATGGCCAATCTACATAACCTGCATGTCTATAGACTGTAGGAGGAAACTGGAGCACCAGGAAGAAACCCATACAGACAAGGACAGAATACGCAAACTACACACAGTCAGTTACCTGAGAGTCAAATTCAACCCGGGTCCCTGGCTCTGTGGGGCAGCAGTGCTGACCACTGAGCCACAGTGCTGCTCAGAGCCACTGTGCCGCACAGGCACGGGAGATGGAGAGTGTTGGTATTTATTGCAAAGGGTTTTAAGTTCATTTCAGGTGTTAGCGAGCAGCAGCAGAGAGTGCACAGT
Source organism: Chiloscyllium plagiosum (assembly GCF_037043375.1). Classification (NCBI taxonomy): domain Eukaryota; kingdom Metazoa; phylum Chordata; class Chondrichthyes; order Orectolobiformes; family Hemiscylliidae; genus Chiloscyllium; species Chiloscyllium plagiosum. The sequence goes on from NW_028270147.1 coordinate 116,402,465, forward strand.
GCGATCCTACCAACTGGGTCTGGACCAACAGAATGAAGAGTGAATGCCTCACATTGTAATGATTGGCCCCCAGCAGCTTTCAGTTTCTGTTCTGATTTGAATTTTGTAAACTTGACGGATGCCAGATCGAAGGGATCACTTGGAAATGATTGACACTTCTCTCTCAGTCCAGTCATCAGCACTTGTGCCAGTCATTGACAGTCCGAGCAGCCAACCATGACACTCACTGCTGAAATGTAGCCAATCAGCTGAGAGGGATGTGGTGCATCCAGAGAAAGAGACTGAATCTTCATCTTTATTCCCTCTTCCAGATTGACATTGACAGAAAACAGTCAGCAATTAACAGCCCAGACAGAGGAAGCTGCACCAATTCACAGCCACAATGGAGCTTGAGGCAAACACTGGTGGAGATTTTCTCAACAATATGAGAATCCTGTCCCTTTAAACATAGACAAATCCTGAGGTTGGAACTGGCGACTGAGCAGGAAGGAGATCTGGTTTACTGAAGCAGAGACTTCTGAGGTTCACGTTTTTGTAAAGCTGACAGTCTTCAACATCTTTGAGGCATTTTACTTGGCAATAGGAGTCTACACTTTCCCCATTAAACACTCCCAGGACAGGGACTGCACAGGATTAGATACAGAGAAATTGTCTCTCTCCACTGTCCCAATCAAACAGGGAGAATCTTGGGTTAAATACAGAATAAAGCTGTCTCAACACTGTTCCATGCAAACACTCCCAGGACAAAAAGAGAACAGGGTCAGGTGCTGAGAAAAGCTCACTGTACACTGTCACAATGGGCTGTTTTGACCCCTGAACCTCAGAAACATCTCCGAGCCAGTCCAAAGAAGAAGGAGAGTTGAAATTTAGTGCTGACAATGACCTTTGTCCTGCCAGCTCAGCTCTGTTCAATTTAAAGTTGTGTCTCCTCTGTGGACTGTCTCAAACACTCTACACACATTCTGATCTCCTGATGCTCTTGCTGAGGGGAGAGGAGAGGTTCACGTGGGTGAGGGCACAGGAGAAGCGAGCGCTGGACTCCCAGTCAGACCCAGAGAGGGTCAGCAGGCTGCTGACACTGTAGGTGCTGTCTGAAGCTCGCAGGTAGTTGCTGGTCTGAACCCCGTCCGAAATGACTGCACCATCCTTCTTCCACTGCACCTCCAGCTCATCGGGATAGAAGTGCTTGGCAAGGCACACCAGGGTGGCAGTGCCCTTGGCATTGACCTGCTCTGGGGAGGGGGGCAGCAGGGTCAGCTTGGGCTGAGAGTTCTCACGGCCTGAACGACAAGAGAAACAATTTTAATCCTGGGCATTCGAAGGGACCTCCATTCTCCGAACATTCACTGGGAATACAATCCATTTGAACATTTGTAGCCTATACATAATAAACCCAAGAATGGATATTTATTCAAATTCCTTTTTGATGGTGGACATTGAAGTCCCCCACCCAGAGTACATTCTGTGCCCTCACCACCCTCAGAGCTTGCTCCAAGTGCTGTTCAACATGGAGGAGAGACTGACTCATCAGCTGAGGGAGGACAGTACATGCCAATCAACCAGAGGTATAGAAGAGTACAGTATAGAAGAGGCCATTCACTCCATCAAATCTGTACCACCAACACTGCACCGCATCAACTTTCCAGAACCAGATCAATAACATTGAAAGTTCGGACATTTCTGGTGGTCCTTCAAGTACATTTAAAGGTTGTGATGCTTTCTGCCTCAGCGACCCTCCCAGGCAGTGCATTCCCGACTCCCACCCTCTGGATGAAAAAGCATTTCCTCAAGTCCCCTCTAAACCTTCTGCCTTTCACATTGAATGTGTGACAACTTGTTACTGAACCTCCAACTAAGGGCAACAACTACATTCTATCCATCCTCTCCATTCCCATCATGACCTTGAACACCTCGACCAGGTCCCTCATCCATCTTTTCTGCTCCAAAGTAAACCACCCAAGCTTGTCCAGCTTCTCCTCACATCTTTTCAGATGCTCCATTCCACGCAACTCTCTGATGAATCTCCTCTGCACCCCTTCCAGTGCAATCACATCCTTCCCAAAATGTGGTGACCGGAACTGCACACAGTACTCCAGCTGTGGCCTAACCAGTTCTACCCAGCTCCAACATATCCTCCCTGATCTTATAATCTGTGCCTGAAATGATAAAGACTGCACCACCACTGCTGCTGGGTCTGTCCGGCCAGTGGGACAGGCCATATCGAGGGATGGTGAGGGTGGTGTTTGGGACATTGTCTGTAAGGTATGATTCTGTGAGTATGACAGTGTCAGGCTCTTGCTTGACTAGTCTGTGAGACAGCTCTCCTGAATTTGGCACTCACCCCCAGATAAAGTACGGAGAATGGTACAGTGTGGACAGGACTGTGTTTAATGATGTTGTTTCTGACACCGATGTCAATGCCAAGTGGTCTGCCCGGTTTCATTCCAGTTTTGAGACTTTCCAGTGATTGTTAAAATGGAGTGCCTTGCTCGGCCATTACAGAGTCATAGAGTCATAGGGGTGTACAGCATGGAAACAGACCCTTTGGTCCAACCCGTCCATACCGACCAGATATCCCAACCCAATCTAGTCCCATCTGCCAGCACCCGGCCCATATCCCTCCAAACCCTTCCTATTCATATACCCATCCAAATACCTCTTAAATGTTGCAGTTGTATCAGCATCCACCACATCCTCTGGAAGCTCATTCCATACATATACCACCCTCTGGGTGAAAAAGTTGCCCCTTCCCCTCTCACCCTAAACCTATGCCCTCTAGTTCTAGACTCCCCGACCCCAGCGAAAAGACTTTGTCTATTTATCCTATCCATGCCCCTCATCATTTTGTAAACCCCTCTATAAGGTCACCCCTCAGCCTCCAACACTTCAGGGAAAACAGCCCCAGCCTGTTCAGCCTCTCCCTGTAGCTCAGTTCCTCCAACCCTGGCAACATCCTTGTAAATCTTTTCTGAACCCTTTCAAGTTTCACAACATCTTTCCAATAGGAAGGAGACCAGAAATGCAGGCAATATTCTAACAGTGACCTAACCAATGTCCTATGCAGCCGCAACATGACCTCCCAACTCCTGTACTCGATACTCTGACCAATAAAGGAAAGTATGCCAAACGCCTTCTTCACTATCCTATCTACCTGTGACTCCACTTTCAAGGAGCTATGAACCTGCACTCCAAGGTCTCTTTGTTCAGCAACACTCCCTAGGACCTTTCCTTTAAGTGTATAAGTCTTGCTAAGATTTGCTTTCCCAAAATGCAGCACCTCGCATTTATCTGAATTAAACTCCATCTGCCACTTCTCAGCCCATTGGTCCATCTGGTCCAGATCCTGTTGTAATCTGAGGTGACCCTTTTTGCTATCCACTACACCTCCAATTTTGGTGTCATCTGCAAACTTACTAACAGTACTTCTTATTAGATTAGATTAGATTAGAGTGTGGAAACAGGCCCTTCGGCCCAACAAGTCCACACCGACCCGCTGAAGCGCAACCCACCCATACCCCTACATTTACCCCTTACCTAACACTACCGGTAATTTAATATGGCCAATTCACCTTACCTGCACATTTTTGGACTGTGGGAGGAAACCGGAGCACCCGGAGGAAACCCACGCAGACACGGGGAGAATGTGCAAACTCCACACAGTCAGTCGCCTGAGGCGAGAATTGAACCCGGGTCTCTGGCGCTGTGAGACAGCAGTGCTAACCACTGTGCCACCGTGCCGCTCACATCCAAATCATTTATGTAAATGACAAATAGTAGAAGACCCAGCACCGATCCTTGTGACACTCCACTGGTCATAGGTCTCCAGTCTGAAAAACAACCCTCCACCACCACCCTCTGTCTTCTACCTTTGAGCCAGTTCTGTATCCAAATGGCTAGTTCTCCCTTTATTCCATGAGATCTAACCTTGCTAATCAGTCTCCCATGGGAAACCTTGTTGAACGTCTTACTGAAGTCCATACAGATCACATCTACTGCTCTGCCCTCATCAATCCTCTTTGTTACTTCTTCAAAAAACTAAAGGGTAGTTAACAGTTAACCTCATTGCTGTGGGTCTGGAGTCACGTGTAGGTTAGACTGGATAAGGACAGTAGATTTCCTTCCTTAAAGGACATCAGGTCTTTATGTCGATAGCTCTTTAACAAACCCCTGATCACACACCGATCAGGAGAACTTTATCCAAGAACATTGGAACAGACTCGGATCAACACACTTCAGGAAAGAGTCACATTGGATGTTCATGTAGAAGGTTCTAGATTTCATTTCGAACCTTGCTTCCCAGCACTGGACTTAGGTCAAGGGTGAGGCTGCAATGAGTCTCAGTGTCCCAGGGTTAGACAGGATCACTGCTCCTAATGACCCCATGACCCCTGGAAGGGGAGAGTGTGTGAATAATGGATGAGGGTCAGGATCAGGAGACTCCCACCCTCAAAGAAAGACTTGCATTTGTGTAGCACCTGTCCCACACCATAGGGTGCCTTATGTCCCACATGTCTGACTGTGTTCAGCAAGATACCAGAAAGCAGAATGGTCATGAGCAGATCATCTTTTTTTAGTGATGTTGGTTGGAGGATAAATATTGACCAGAAAACCTGGGAAAACTGCCTTGCTCTTCATCTAATAGTGCCATGGCATCTCCGACTGCACTTCCCCCCACCCCATACACCTCCCCCTCCATGAACTGGAGAGGGAAAGGCATCAGGTGGCCCCATCTTAAGGTGGTCCTCTGACAGTGTGGTGCCCCCTCAGTACTGACCCTTCAACAGTGTGGCAATACCTCAGTACTGACCCTCCGACAGTGAGGCAATGCCTCAGTACTGACTCTCCGACAGTGTGACAATACCTCAGTACTGACCCTCCAACAGTGAGGCAGTACCTCAACATTGACCCTTCGACAGTGTGGCAATACCTCGGTACTGGCCCTCCGTCAGTGTGATAATACCTCAGTATTGACCCTCCGACAGTGAGGCAATCCCTCAGTACTGACCCTCCAACAGTGTGGCAATACCTCAGTACTGACCCTCCGACAATGCAGCATTCCCTCAGTACTGACCCTCCGACAATGCAGCACTCCCTCAGTGCACTGCACTCTCGGCCTGGATGATGGGCTGAAATCTCTGTAGTGGGATGTGAAGCCAAAACATTATGAGTCCGAGGGGACAGTGCTCCCACTGAGGTCCAGTTGATATCTCCTGGTCCAATATTCAGCTAGGAGGGAGGGCTTTAGATTCTTGGGATGTTGTGACTGATCCTGGTGAGTTGTGACCTGGACAGAGGTTGCTCCTGAACAAAACTGGGGACTAAGTTCCTTCTGGAGTGAATTGCAAATGCTAGTTGGGAGGGTTTCAACTGATTTGGCAGGGCTGTGGAACCAAAAGGTAATATCAGAGACGAACCCTAAGCTCCAAGAATGCTGGGTGATAGATTTCACCAGAATGAGGAATCGTAACTTACTAGGCAGGGCCAGAGAGCGGGAGAGTTTAATCAATTCTGAACCAAGGTGACTGTGCATGTATGGGGCAACACGGTCTGTGGGAAACAAGACTGGGGAGTTACAGAGACAGATTGCCATGTGGGAATCTGATGTTTTCCCACCAACTGAAACCTGGCTCAAAGAAGGGCAAGATTGGGTTTTAAATGTTTTTGGATCCCAAGTGTTCATGAAAGATAGGAAATAGAGAAATGGTTGAGGATTGTTTATAGAGATCAGTGTGGAGCTGGAGTAAGTGAATGTCCCAGAGGGGTCATGGACAGAATTTATTCACTCGAGGTACAGAAGAAAAAAATGTGCAATCAGATTTCACTCTGGGTCACTGACTTGTGGAAGGGATGTAGAGGAACAAATCTACAACGTTGTGAAACTTGAAATGGTTCAGAAAAGAGTTACATGGGTGTTGCCAGGGTTGGAGGATTTGAGCTACAGGGTGAGGCTGAATATGCTGGGGCTGTTTTCCCTGGAGCGTAGGAAGCTGAGGGGTGATCTTAGAGAACTTTATGAAGACATGAGAGGCATGAATAAGGGAAATAGACAAGGTATTTTCTCTGGGGTGAGGGAGTCCAGAACTAGAGGGCATAGGTTTAGGATGAGATGGGAAAATTTTGAAAGGTACCTAACGGACGACGTTTTTCATGCAGAGAGTGGTGTGTGTATTGCAAATTAGCATTCCAAAAATCCAAACACAATATTTATAAAATCTGGGAGCAATTTAATTTCAATTGTAACCACAAAGATGATAGCGCTTTCTTTGAAAGCTAGACAATTGTGGGATGAGAATTCAACAACCACCCACTCTGTCAAATGGTGTTGACGACGCTCTGATCTCATCAAAATATGTTTGCAATCATATTCATAACATGTAAGGGAAGAGAAACATTGAAAACTGAATTATCACGAGTGAGGGGCCATTAAAACCCTGACCATGATGTTAAACTCGGACACTGATGTATCTACAGCTTTAGATTGTTAAACAATATTTGAAATTGTACCAAACACTTTCTTGAAAACTTTCTGCATTGGTGATTTTATCAGTACCAGAGCAAGGAAGCAGAATCTGACACATGAATTCTAACAAAGTAAAAATAACAGACACTTTATACGGATCTGTCTCCCGAGAGTAAAATTCAACAGCAGAGATCTGTCCAGTGCTGGGAACATTTTGGACAAGTCAGCTGGTTTCCAGCTAATTACTGCAGCTTGAAAACTCCAGTATGATCAGAAAGAGAAAAAGGACAATGTGCAGATTGGTGAACAGGCCCCTACACCTGGGCCTGAGGCAGGAGCCCAAGCTCCAACACACTGGCCTCACTTCACACCAACCTTCACACAGTGCGGGGTCATGAACTACGGCCATCAATCCCTCTGGGACCGGGATGGAGTGAGGGGGCAGGGACAACTGTAGAAGAGTCACTAAGGAGTAAAGCAAGGTGGAGAGAGTGTGTTGGAAAGTGTTTAATGGAGGGAACATACTTTGTGATCCCCAATACTGACATAGTCTATGCATATCACAGAATGAACAAAACAGCACATCGTGAAGACAATCAAAAGCCAAATCAAAGCACTTATTTTTTGAAAACTCATAGCATGCAGGACATTTTCATTGTGGTGCGATCAGTATCCTGGTCTGAAAGCTGTTCTCTCTCTCTCCTCGTTTCTACAGGTGGAGCCGGTTAGATCCTCGCAGAGCCCCAGTTTATTTGTACTGTTCAGTAATGTGGGGATACTGATGGGGGCTGGGGTACACCTGATGAAGGAGCAGCGCTTCAAAAACTTGTGATTTCAAATGAACCTGTTGGGCTAGAACCTGGTGTTGTGTGACTTCTGACTTTGTATTTTTTGGACACAGTGAAACAGCTGCCTACGCATAACTATAGAGTACTTGCACTGCAACTGAAGATTATGGGTAATGACTCCATTCATTAGCCATGAAAAAACACGCAGTCATTCCAGTGGATTCCAGTGGGAATGACCTGTCAGTTGCTTCCTAGATATTACATGATTCACGACCACCCTCTCCAGGGCAATTAGGGAAGGGCAACAAATAACCGACATGTCAACGCCCACCACATCTCAGGAGAAATCAGAATAAATGGCATATCAAACTGGTGAGGCTTGAATTCATCTCTTTGAAAGACTGGAGCCTCATCCAGAAACAGAGCCATGAAATGGGTGAACCTGGTTTGTCAGACAGGAAGGTGGGGTGTCCTTCAGATTGACACTAGGATCAGCAAAAAAATGAATTACACTCAAAGATCTAACAAAGGGCTGTCAAAGCATGCCCCCAAACTGCAGAGAACAGCACTTTAGGCTTCAATTCCCCATCTCCATCCTTGCTTGTTGCCCTTCCCTAACTGGTGAGCGGTGGTGGTGAGCCATGCGTTTCTTGAAGAGGATCTGACAGAGGGACAAGGTCATGTCCTCGGCCTGAGCACAACTGCCTGACCTGCTGTGCTTTTCCAGGACCACACTTTTCGACTCCGAGCACAACTATCCCTCAGGAGAATGAGCTGTGGCACAAGAGGAAACGTGGGAGTGTTGGAAAGGCACCGGCAGCCTGGTCAGCCTGCAGAGGGGCAGAAACAGATTTGATAATTGAGCTGATATCCTTCTGAGCTGAGGTGCAGACTCAGGCTTTCAGAGCCACACAGTTTACATTGTTACTGACCGTGGCTCCATGGGCAATGCTCCTGCCTCATAGTCAAAATGGTCATCGGGTTGAAACCTCAGAAATGAGAGCACAGAATCCAGGCTGAGACTACGGTGCACTGCTGAAAGTTGCACAGTCTCTGGCACCATCATTTGAGGCTCCACCACCACCACACCCCGACCACACCCCCACTCCCACCTTACGTGGCTTGACAAGATCCCCATTCTGAAGAGATTCCCTCAGGTATCCTGCTCAAAGGTGTTTGGTATGCTTTTTTTTATTGGTTAGAGTATTGAGTACAAGAGTTGGGAGGTCATTTTGCAGTTGTACAGGCCACTGGGTAGGCCACTGTTGGAATATTGCGTGCAATTCTCGTCTCTTCCTATCGGAAAGATGTTTGGAAACTTGAAAGGGTTCAGGAAAGATTTACAAGGATGTTGCCAAGGGTTGGAGGATTTGAGCTACAGGGAGAGGCTGGACAGGCTGGGGCTGTTTTCCCTGAAGCGTCGGAGGCTGAGGGGTGACCTTATAGAGGTTTACAAAATTATGAGAGGCATGGATAGGGTAAATAGACAAAGTCTTTTCCCTGAGGTCAGGGAATCCAGAACGAGTGGGCATAGGTTTAAGGTGAGAGGGGAAAGATATAAAATAGACCTAAGGGGCAACTCTTTCACACAGAGGGTAGTATATGTATGCAATGAGCTGCCAGAGGAAGTAGTGGAAGCTGGCACAATTGCAACATTTAAGAGGCATTTGGGTGGGTATATGAATAGGAAGGATTTGGAGGGATATGGACTGGGTGCTGGCAGGTGGGATTGATTGGGTTTTGGGATATCTGGTTGGACTGAAGGATCTGTGTCCGTGCTGTACATCTCTATGACTCTATGAATAGATTTATCTCGTCATTTGTTTCCTGTCTGTGGGACCTCACCATCTTGTCCGTGAAAGTGACTGCACTGTGCTCACAACTTACAATATCCTGAGATGATTAAAAAAAACTGCACCAACAAGAGTTCTGTCTCCATTATCATGTAAAAGGGGAGCAGTGAGCAAGTGATAATGCACACTGAGCGCAAACACTGAAGCTTTAACTGAAAGGCTTCTGCACCACGTTAACCTGCTCCTTGGGCATTTCCTTCCAATGTCTGAGATGGTTATCAGGCTGGGATGGAGACTGACAGATCACATGGAATCCTTCAGACAAGGTAGACAAGGGCACAGTCCAGGCTTGCTGCAAACATTGGTCTTCCTTCCATTGAAGGGCAGTGAGTTTGTCAACGGCGGTTTCCAGAGCACATCCTCCCTGGAAATATCACAGACTTTCCTGAAATGGAATGAACTGAAAGAAGAGAAGGAAATGGGAAGAATTAACCAGACAAGGGTGAGCATCAAGAGAGGTGGGAGTGTGTGGAAGATTCAGTGCCATGAAAATTCCCAACTGGGTTTCACAAGAAAATCTGAAATTGTTACCAGGATATAACAGGGAGAATACTCGCTGACATAAACATGCTGAGAGTCAGAGACCCCGAGCCTCCGGTGCCTGACTCTCTCTGAGGCATTACAGTCAAGGTCTGTTCATGTGTCAATAAAGGGTGACTTGGTCACATGGGGTTATTTTATAATCAATGATCGGAGGGGTATAGATTAAAGATAAATAACTGAAGGTTAAGAGGGAACATAAGGACGCACATTTTCACTCAGAGGGTGGTGACAGTCTGGGGACTCACTACCCGTAAGGGTGGTTGAGGCTAAAACTCTCCCATAACATTGACGTATTTTGATGTGTGGCTGTGATGCCAAGGCATACAGGGCTACAGGCCAAGTACTGGAACATGGAATTAGAATAGTGAGGTGGTTGTTTGACTGGCTCTGGCTCATTGGGCCGAAGGGCCTTGTTCTTGTAGACCTGTTGTAGACGTCTGACTCTGCCAGGACTCTAGCAATGTGGCTGACCCTTACCTGCTATTTGAAAGGCCCAGCAAGCCACTCAGTTTCGGGGCAGGTAGGGATGGGGAACAAATGCTGGTCTTGCCAGTAACTCCCACATCCCAGAAAAGAATAGACGGCCTCAGTGATAACACCGTCATCTGAACCTGCAGGTTTCAAGCCCCACTCCAGAGACTGGAGCACTATCCTGAGGCTGGCAAAGGCAAAGATGCCATCTGCTGGATGATCGGTTAAACCACTGCCCTCTCAGGTCGATGTGAATATAAGGGCTTTGTGACCATCTCAGGAAATATCTCCCCAGTGTGCTGATGAATGCTTCTCTTATAACCAATGGCATTAAAACAGATACATAAACAAAATACTGCAAATCTCAAATAGAAGCGCGATGCTGGAGAAAGACAACAGGTGCAGCCTCTATGGGGAGAGGAGAAGTTAACTTTTTGTTTTATCAAAAAGGCAGCACATTTTAATTTTATTTAATTTTATGTTGTCTTATATTATTTTATTTAAATCTCATTGAAAAAAAGTTTAGCCCACTTGATTGGCACCACATCCACACACATCCATTCCCTCCACACTGACGCTCAGTAACAGCTCTGTGTACTATTTACAAGATGCACTGCAGAGATTCACCAAAAATCCTGAGACAATATCTTCCAAAGTCATGATCACTTAAATCAAGGACAAAGGCAGCAGATACAATGGGAACATCACCCCAGCAAGTTCCCCTCCAAGCCATTCACTAGTTTGACTTGGAATTATAACACTGTTCCTACACTGTCACTGGGTCAGAATCCTGGAATTCCCTTCCTAAATGCATTGTGGATCTACCTGCAGCACACGGACTGCAGGGATTCAAGAAGGCAGCTAATCACCACCTTGTCCAGGGCAATTAGACATGGACAGTAAAAAGGCTGGTAAAAGTAAGAGTTAGGACCAGAAAGTGAGACTGTGATGTTTCAGTCATTCCTAGACATTGGTGTGACCACATCTCAAATACTGAGGGTAGTTTGGTTTCCTTATTGAAGGAAGAATATAAATGCATTGGAGGTGTTTCAGAGGGGTTTTACCCGATTGATCCTTGGAATGAGTGGGCTGTGTGATGAGGAAAGGTTGGAAAGGCTGGCCTTGTTCTCACTGGAGTTGAGAAGAGTGAGGGGTTTTCCTGTCCCACTGTATTCTCCAACTCCCATCTGCTTCCCTCACGGGTCATAACCTCCTGCCCTTTACTACACGATGGATTGAACTGTACAGTCCTGAGGCCTATAACTTCCATCTGGAACAAAGTCTCCAGGTATCTCTGCCCCTCCCGAATGTATCATTTTTTTCAACTCAGCCTCCAAGTGGGAGTTCCTGTAGTTTTATACATTCACTACAGATGTATTTACGCTGAATCAGTTCAATTCAATAAATATATTGATCTCACTTACAATGAAAAATATCCAGTCCTTCGTTGGACCAGTAATTGTCTTCAATCTCTGTTTTGAAGTTTCAGTACTTTCCATTTATTAACCTTCCCTAATGGACATGTCCTGAAGCAGTCTATTTAGTCAGTCCCTCATACTAAACAATTCCCAGCTGATCTGCTTACCAGACTCCTATTCTCTTGTTTATCTTTTGTTTCATTCAAACCAAGTGCATGTGCAGGCTCCCAGCAGCTCAAGTGACAGTTCCAAATCAGTTTGGAAAAGCAAAGGTAGATTCCTTCCGCGAGTTCACCGAACTCCCACATGGACCAAACTTCCCAGCATTCCCCTCTGTGCTGGCTGCACTCAGTGCTAGCTGCAGTATTAAGGCTGCCCTGTATTAATACTGTTTCTGATTTATATCACTCCATTCTGTTGTGCTGTTGTTCAGGATCTGGGTTAAGCTCACTCATTTCTCAGTCGAGAGCTTCCTTCTTTCAGCCTGACAGAGACTTTACATTTGCAACCAGCAAATGGGACTTCAATGTTGGAATCTGTTTTCAGGATTGATGGGCTCGAGGGTTTGAGTCAATGAGATGAGGTAAGAAATACCTGTGACTCTTGTTGCAATCCAATCTTTTCTGTCTAATCTCTTCAGGGGTTGACATTTCAGGTGTAACCCTTCTTCAGGACTCAGGGTGGGTTTTATGGGAGCTGTGTGGTGAGGTGGGGATAGGTTGAGAAAGGTAGAGAGTATGACCTGATTGGTTGATGGGAGAGATGAATCGCGAATGATGTGAAATTGAGTAATTTTGGTGTGGGGAGGGGCAGCTGACAGGGATGCCCCCTGTTGCCGCGACTGTTTACCTTGGTCCTTGAACCACTGGCAGAGACTGTCTGAAAAGACCCTGAAATAACGGCACCAAAGGTGGGAGAAGGGGAAACAAAAATCACTCTCTATACGGACAATGTCCTACTGTTTTTAGCTAACCCCAAATAGTCCATACCCCGGCTAATACAAAACATCAAATTATTCGGCAGCTTTTTGTGATTCGGAATAAATTTTCCAAAATCGGAAGTCCTGCCTGTGGGGGGATTGGTGGAGGTACTGAAGCTGGAGGACGGAATGGAGTTTCCTTTTAGATGGTCACAGAAAGGTTTTCTCTATCTGGGAATTTTTATTACCCCTCACTTCCGGCAACTGTATGGAGCTAACTTTGTGTCGCTGTTTGAGAGTGTAAAGCAGGACTTGCTGCGATGGGAGGGAATACCCAGATCATGGCTCGGCCGTATAGCCTTGATTAAAATGACTGTTCTTCCTTGGTTGTTTTATCCTGTGAGGATGCTCCCTTTGTTATTACCCAACCAGGTGCTGTGGAGGTTTGCGGGATGGCTTGGATCATTTATTTGGCGCTGTAGGCGCAGCTTAATTAAATTTATCAAGTTGCAACTTCCACAGGATATCGGGGGGCGGGGGGGGGGGGGGAGCGGGTGGACCTCCCAGATCTGAAGAGATATCAAATCGGCACCCTGCTGCCATATGTAGGTGAATGGGTGCGTAATGACTCAAAGTTGATGTGGCTTGATGTCGATGCCTCGCAGGCGAGATGTCCCTTCAGAAGCTTACTGTTCATGGATAAGATGAGATCGGTGGTTGCGCATTGTGAAAGTCTGATTATCATAAATACGGTAAAGCATGAAGGATAATGCAGCAGGGTGGGGGCAATTTGCCTTTCACCCCGTTAGTGGGAGCCCCAGGATTTAGACTGGGATAAAAGGACTCCAGCTTCAGAGCATGGGAGCATAAAGGAATCCTCTGTCTGGGAGATTTATTTGAGGGAGAGGTCTTGATGTCTTTTAGTCAATTAGGTCAGAAATACGGAAACCCCAAGAGGGACCATTTCTGATATTTCCAGGTTAGGGATTACATACAGAAGACTATGTTCTTGACCCAGCCCGACAAGTCGGATATAGAATGAAGAGTGCTCCGATGTGGGGGCGGTCTTTCATTTAGTATCACATATCATCTGCAGAGAGGGAATGCCTTGGGGGACATGGACAGAGTCAAGGAAATTTAGAATCAGGAGTAAGGGAAGAAATCTCATCGGAAATGTGGGAGGACGTATGAGGGGATGTAAAGAAAATTTCAATCTGCAATCAGGCACAAGCGATGCAATTGAAGATCCTCCCCAGGACCCAAATGGAGCCAGAGAGATTAGCAAAGTTTAAGAAAGTGTCTTCCCCGAAATGACCCAAATGTAAAAACAGTATTGACATCCTTATACATTGCTTTTGGTCCTGTTACAAGATCCGCGGATCCTGGGGGGCCATAGTGAATAAGCTGTAGATAATCCTGGGAATGGAAGTTTGGGAGGATCGGGTCTCCCTCCTTTTGGACGACCGAAACTTCCCTCTTTGGGTGAGCACGGGAAGAGGTTATTCAACATTCGTACACATTGTGTGAGGAAGGACATCCTAATGAAATGAATGTCAGCAAAGCCTCCAGGTCTTGCAGGGTGGCACAGACTTGTGATGGAGCACGTCCCACAAGATTACCTGACAGTATAGGGCACTACGGAATGGAGCAATTTTATAAGACATGGCGGCCCTTTCTAATTTACATCGACATGGATCTGTCGGCAGTACTGATTAGGGCCTTTACATGGGCACGAGGGCTGTATGTGGTGGTCCAGGGACCCCGGGGAGTTGTTGGGTTGGGGGGGGGGGGGTGGTCTCGTAAATACGGGTATAATCACTGTTGCTCCTGTGGACAGGAGCCTTGTTGGAGGGTGCGGCAAGTGGAGTCATGTAATATAGTACAATGTAGAGCAATTTAATTTTAGTGGATTATAATTAAATTTAATGTTAGTTTATTTAATTTGAATTTGTGCTGGTTTGGTTTTAGTTAAGCAAATATGAGACAACTGTATCTTGAACAACAGCCGGCGGTTTATTGACAGTACTGTATTATAATATAATACTTTTTCAATAAATATTTACTAAAAAAAGAGGAACATTAGGGAAAATTAACAGACAGAAGCAGCATGCAACAGAAATGATCAGGAGTGGTGAGAAAGGAGGGAGAAAGAGAGATTCCTGTAGTATGGAGAGAGAGAGAGAGAGAGAGAGCAAGAGAGAGTGAGTTCTGAAGGAGAGAGAAAGAGAGAGAGAGAGTTCTGAAGAAGTTCTGAATCAGTGCAAGTGATCTCAAAAGCTGCTCAAAGTTTGCAACTTTTTCCTGAAAATGAATATCACAAATACAGTCCATTTACATGAATAAAAATCAATTGTCCTTTCTGAAATAATTGAAAACCAAAAATAAAATCAAGACTTATCATAATGAAGTAAGTGCAAGTATTTAAAATCCTCAATACTTCTGCCTTCCACTACAGTCATGCAGATATAGTCCTCCTCACTTAGAGGGAGTATTCAGTGTCTGATATCAGCCATTGTTTCAACTCTCAGAGCTAACATACACCAAACACATATCATCGCACCACCAGATATACTTTTTAAAAAGGTAAATGTAGGTGTAAATACAAAAACAAAATTGAATGTGCAAACTTCTTTGAATTCAAGTCTATGCTACAGTTTGGATAA
Organism: Chiloscyllium plagiosum; assembly: GCF_037043375.1. Lineage (NCBI taxonomy): Eukaryota > Metazoa > Chordata > Chondrichthyes > Orectolobiformes > Hemiscylliidae > Chiloscyllium > Chiloscyllium plagiosum. Next base: position 116,417,580 of record NW_028270147.1, read on the forward strand.
ATAAATGGGTTTGGGTTGTATATAAATAGGTCGGGAGAAAGATTGGCACTTCTGGTATCCACATCCTGCCAGTCGGCTGACGCCAGTAAGGATCGATATCCCAAACCAGCTACTTATTGAGGAAATTCTATGCCAGATGTCAAAACTCAATCAGAGAGAGGAGTTCAGAGGCCGAGGTGGATTCTCTTCTGCTCGGGGCATGAGGTTTCGTTTCCTTCTGGAGTCCACAAGTTGGCCGATGGCATGGCCTGTGTTAGGATAACATGAGTTTTAACTGTTGCCCGTGAATCTGATTCAGTACATTTATTGTGTCTTTTATCAGAGCTTCAAAAATATCATCTGCCAACTGCATCTTCACAGAAAGCTCATCCTCATCATAATTCCCCCATTGGGCTTCCTCCTCATAAAGCTCTTGAACCTGCCAGAAAAAAACAGAGGGGGTGTTATTGTTTTTATATCAAGATTTATTTGTTACAGCTCTTTCCTTTCGTACCAAGCAGTGTTTGCCCTGAAATCACTCAGACTTCAGGCCTCCAACTTTCCTTGAGTCCAGTATCACACAAGTGGCCATTCCCACACAGCAGTGGAGCTTGGACAGGAGTTCTGGAGGGCTCACTGTGAGATCAATGGAGAGTCACTAGTTATTCTTGTACAAAACAATACCAAGGCTGGGAAGGTTAAGGAGTGGCTACATAAATTAGGTCTGACCTGAATATTTCCAGCATTTTTTACTTTTATTTGATAAACGAGGCCTGCGTTCTCTTGAGTATTGATGACGAGGGGATGGATCGATAGAAGTGACTGAGATGATTAAATGATTTGACAGCGAAGGAAGTGAGAAACTAATTCCTTTAGCGAGGCATGCCAGAAATAGGGCATGCAGGAAAATAAGACTTAGTTGGTTAGGGGGTGATGTGAAGAAGCCTTTTGTCACACAAACAATACTAAAATAATCGGGTTCCCTCTGGCCTTAAAAACTATTGTGACTGTTACAGCATTTCAATATGAGTGTTGAGAGATATTTGTAAGGTAAAGTAACAGTTAGGAGCAATTAGGAAATCAATATACAGAACTAAGATACAAATCAGCTATGATTAGGAGTACGAGAACAGACTGAAGGGTGCTGCTGGCTTAATCCTGTTCCTACCTGGTTTTGAAGTTGATTCCAACGTCACAACTCCTCAAACCAGTGAGATTAATCACCAATGTTGCCAGTAACACAATAAACGAGTGGAGATGTTTTACTCAGCACGCACAACCAGAAAGGAATACCCACCACAAGGAAAGAGCTGGTGAGTGTAACTGAATTACACGTTGTAGCTTTAGGCTGGCCCTCTGGCCCTCTGCCCTGGTGTAGCTGTGGCCTGACGGTATCTCTACTTGAGCTGATGCAGAGCAGAGACTTTCAACCCTTGCCAAATGGACACACACTGTCAGCTGGAAGTGTTTGATCCAAAGAGGGAAAAAAAGCAATGATTTGATTTTTTTGGCATATCAAGCACCCAATTTTTTAAAACTTCAGTGTTGGGATGCATGCTGCCCCTCCCCATTTCTCCACGGAAAGATATTTTTCTTGAAGTGCTGCAGCCTACGTGTTGAAGGTACTCCCACAGCACTGCAAACTCAGGGATTCCATGAGATTAAACATGTAAACATAAAAGGAAAGGTGATATCTGACCAAGTCAAGGTGGTGGTGTGGCCTGAAGATAACGGTGTTCTTACAGACCTGTTAAACTCATCAATCTGCTGACACATGTTGTGCTGTGACATACCAACACATAGGAAGGACTGGAAAGGTCTGCAAAAACTGTCTTCTAATTTTTCTATACTTTTGATTTTGGACTCAAATGGGAATAAAGCAATTTTAAAACCCAAGGATTGTTCAGGGATTGCTGGCACTTCACAGTAGCAAGTTCCTTAACATGCACTAAGTGCTACTCACACAGTTCAAGCAGTATTAGATGGCTTTCAGACAAGCTGCAGCCAAGGGCTGTGTTCAACGGGAGCTTCAGTCAATAGTAAGTAGCTAACTAGTCACTAGGCCACAGACAAATATCCTTTGGACAAAAACGGAGATTGCCTCCCAGGTAACTGATCAGCTGGGGCTGGATACAAATGAATTGAGAAATCACCAGATCTCCACAAGTTAAGGATCTGTCTCTGCAGTAAAAAGCCTGAAGAAAACCAGCTTCTTTTCCCTTCAGCACTTGCTGTAAGCTGTGACTATTAATTAATAAGTTACAGACTTGTACACGTGTGAACTAGTCACACTGTGCCTTCTGAAAACCAATGGAAGCATCTGGAGAAGGAAGATCAAGGAACAGCATTCTGATCAGCACAAGGATTATCTCAGGAAAAGCCATCAATAGGTAACATTGGAAGTACGTTCCCAGTCTTTCCCTTTATGCAAAACACCCAGTGCACTTTGTCCCTGTCTTTCTGTCTGTGTATGTGTAATGAGGAATGCATGTGGGAGGGGTTGTTAGTTTTAGTTAGTAGTTATATGCCAGTGGTTGGTAATTATTTGCATTTTTTGTAACAAAATGTAACTCTTGTTAAGCAAAGAACCCTGACCTGTACTTACTGTAAAACTGGGTCTAAAAGACAGGGAAGTGAGGAACCAAAAGAGAAAATGCTAGAAAATCTCAGCAGGTCTGGCAGCATCTGTAAGGAGAAAAAAGAGCTGACGTTTCAAGTCTAACTGACTCTTTTCTCTCATTACAGATGCTGTCAGACCCGCTGAGATTTTCCAGCATTTTCTCCTTTGGTTTCCGATTCCTGCATCTGCAGTAATTTGCTTTTATTAGGTAAGTAAGGAATTCAATGTACTTCTGAATTTCTTTGAAACTTTTGTGGCAACTAATGAAAAGCTGGTATTGAGTTTCAGCAAATTACTCCAGCGAGGGCCAAGTTTTCAATTCAGTCAGAAAGTTGAAGCATTTTCTGGACAAATGCAGGATAGCCAGACAGGTAAGCCAAAGACAGATAAAGCCTTTGTCATTTGAAATAATAGAAAATTTAGATGTACGATGAGGTGTTCATAATTGTGATGCAGTGGTACAATATAAAACTGAACAGTTCCTAAACTGAAGCACTTACCAAAATATGGTCCACCCGATCACGTTGTTTGTTGCCAAATTTCTTCAACTTCTGCCAAGCCGTCTTCTGATGTTGCTCTTCGTTCAACCCAAATAACTTTAAAACTTCATTAGAAATGAAGATCTGTGGGTAGAAGCACAGGAGAAATGGCAGCTGTTGCACACACCGTAAGTACAGACCAAACCACCCCCAATCCATTAGCCTTCCCTAAAACTACTCAATGAAGACTTTGATGCTTCGACCTTCTAATTCTTCCCCCATTCTGAATTATGTAAAATTGGATGGAACTCAAAGCATGCTCAATGAAACAAAAATCTGTGAAATGCTTTAAAACTTAATTATAATTGAAATGAATAACAGTAGTGAGATCCAAAAGCACAGACAATACTACTTTAAGGTAACATGCGATGCTCCCAAATTGAGAGAAGGTTTGACATTTTCCCTTGCTTAAGACCTTGGCTGAGAAATGATTAATTATTCACTGATTGATTTACTGCATTTCATAGTTCAGCACTTTGCCTACAGCATCTTCGAAGAAACCTCTGCTTTGTCAAATTCCAAAAATGTTCTGCCTTTAATTGAATGTAGGCAGCGAACTGAAGATCAGCGCTGTGGGAAGTCTCACAATAAATATTGGGGCTGACATGGATTCATACAGCACACCCAGCATTTCAAGAAGGTCAAATCATTCTCAATTTAACAGATGAGTGCTTCAAAGCTATATGACCTAACCACTGACCACTGCCTCACATGGCTCCAGGCAGGAAGATTTTGATAGGTTTCTCGGCTAACACTGTCAAAGGCAAGTAACATGCCCAGAAATGTTGGTGTGTGAAACAGCTCAGACTGAAGATACATTAGAGTCAAGTTATAAAGACAAAACAAAAGAAATGAACAGTCCCAAATTTGCTCTGTGAATGAAAAGCTGATTTACACATGCCCATTCTCAGTCCCTGGCAAAGTGCAACACTTCACAAACTGTGCTCAAAGGGAAGTCAGGCTAGACAATGAGCAGCTTGATGTTGACTTTCGACCGTGGTAAAAAGTTCACATTGCAGTGTTTCAAGTCTGAGTTACTGGGAGAAGTGATCCAGTGTACACTTCAATGTCAGTGCCACAGTAAAATAGAAGTTGCATTGTTGTAATAGTAAAGAACTTGGTCTGCGTGCTGGACAATACTTTGTAACCAATGCTCAAGTCACCCACCTTAACCTCAAATTGTCAAAAACAACTTGCAAACATATATAACTTTTCACACTTGTACCATGATGTTCCCAACCTTTGAAGTATAGCCACTAATTATAATATCGTCAAAAGCTGCAACAAACTTTCACACAGCAAGTTACCACAAATTAGAGAAATGGTTCAGTAAACGTTTAGTCATACAGACTCATGTCGTAGATTGACCAGGACCATGAGGGAGAACTCCACTCCTCTTCAAAGTAGCACTAAAAATCTTTTTTAAAAAACTCTTGCCTAATCAGATAAGAACAAAGGCCACATAAACAAAAACAATTTAAGCCACGTTAAGTTGCATAAGATCTTAGAATACTTTGGTCATTTTTGGAATCTCAACCTCATGCAAATTCTCAAGATATTATCAGGAAAAGAAGTACAAACATGATCACAGATTGAGAAGTTCAACCTTTAAGGCTTTCTTTATCTGAAAGTTATGGAATGACCCATGATTCTAAATTCTAGATTCCAGATCAAGATTCTAGAGAGTTTTAAGAAGGTGAATAATAATCAAATCTTGTATTATCAACCAATGGAAACAGCAATAGAAAGAATGAAACGATAGAGAAGAATTTGAAAAAAAGTACTGAGTGGCTGGAAGGGACACCATATATTATGTAAATAGAAACAGAATCTGCAGATTCTCAGACTGGGCAAAGTTATGACAGATGGGGTTTAATGGATAACAGTATGATGATGATGAGGATGATAAATTAATAATGGGAGAGTACAAACAGTGGAGGAGAAAGGGACTTTGGATTTTTTGGGAAGGGGCAAAATGGTAAATTGAACTCAATACAGTCATCAGGATCGAGATAATGTTTTTAACATGCTCTGTTATACATATCATCAATCAGAGCTGCTGTGGAGCACTCTTCACCCATACCTTTCTTGCTTAACTAAGAAAAAATAATTTTGTTTTCAAATGCAAAATCTGGGTCTCACCTCACAATAAGCTCTTCTGCTGACACTCTCGTCATCCTTCCATTTATAATTCCCAAAGTCTGGGGGTATTTGCAAATCCCCCAGATCATGGCCAAGTTCCTGCCATTTGCACAGCTCCTCAGCCGCTGCATGAACCAATGTCTCAATCTCGACAGCATCTTCAGCAAAAGCAAAGTTAATTTCCCCTTGGATTTTTCTGGTCTGACGTAGTTTCTGTTGAAGATCCACCCAATGGATGTTAACAGGTCTCGTTACAATCAAATTCAACTTGGACACTAACTCTTGGCGACACTTCTCACAACCTGTTCAACAACTTTAATCAAACCTGCTGAACCACTGACAAAGCCTCACGCAATGGACACGCTGACCACTTGGGAGCCACAGTATCACCGAACACATCAATTCCTCAGACCTGCAGTATCACCGTACACACCGGCCGATCACACAGCAGAACTATGTGGGCAGTCAGTAACGGTGAGCATGGTTAGAACCATATTGAGGAAAAAGCCAAAATGAGAAGCTGGAGACTAAAAGCTTGCAAAAGATGTGCATTTGAAAGACAGGAGAGGAATGGGATTTGGAAATGAATTCTGCCATCGGGCTACTATACATGGTCATGATTTAGGTTAACTCTGGAAGCGAAATGAAGACCACAAGAGGTTGAAGGATGATGTTAGACTAAAAGTCACATAGAGAGACAGGGATTCATCATGAAGGGCTTTCTTAAATGTGCAAATTAGATTGGAGATGTTGAAAAATTGGGAGGCAAAGGTCAATTAAGGACAGTCTGATAATTTTCAGAATAAGCGCTCTTTCCAGACTTTTGGAAGTGCTCACATTCATGGAGTATAAGGACAGAAATCTGACCAGAAGAGGATGGAATGGTCAAGTCTCTGGGTGAGAGTTGTGGATGATCAGGCAGGAGGCATGTAACTTTACAGAGACAGGTTTGTGATGAGTAAATGCTGGGTTTACTCGACGCTGGAACATGCTGCTGAGATATAAAGGGTGTGGACCAGCTGAGGATAGCAAATGAGAGGCTGGAGTGGCAAAGGGACACAGCTGGAGAGTCAGAAACAGGCAAACCTGTTGGAGTTGACTTTCCTTTGTTGAATACTTCAGTGGTGTGCAATTTTTTCTGAAAAGCTAGTGACATTCTTTCTCCAATTTAGACAGGTGCAACATGACTGAAGTTACAGACCAATGAAATCAAACTTGCACAGGCATTCAGCACTTACTGTTCAACTTCAGAGATTCCAAAGGAAACTGACAGAACGAGATGTTAACAGACAATCTACCACACCGATACTGACTTAACTCTGGGCTGTCGGCCTCAATTACAGTGACAATACAGTAATAAGCCAAACGAGAGGGAAAACCTCCTGTGACAGAACTCATGTCATCATCCCACCATGCAAGATGGTGGAACTTGCAAAGAAAATTAGATTCTTCCGTGTTAACAAAGTGACCACATAGTCTTGTGTAAACAACGTCCAAGCTCTCTCACTGATTACAACTTTTGTGCTTCTCAACTCTGCAAGTGATATGCAACCACCAGCAGTGAAAGGAATTCAAATCTGAAACTTCAGCCTCCCTGAGAGGGTGAGTGGGAATCTACACTGGGCTATTGTGTCAAGGTACCATTGAGAAAGATGATAATTCCAACATCTGAGCTATGCTGATTAAATGGATCACGGCAGATGGTTGGGAAACGTGATTTCCTTGAATGAATGAGACAGGCAAAATAAAAGGCCAGGTTTACACCTTGCTTCTTCTGCATTAATCCAGACTGATGACATTTACACATCAATACATCACCTCACATGTGCCATGACAATCAGCGATACCAAAGTGCACTTGAAAGTAGTCAGAACTACAGTAAATGCATTACTGTCTCGAAGAGAAAACAAACAAGAAACAGAGGCTAACATTACCTTTCGATTCGGGAATCTTCTTCCTTGCCTCTCTCTTTCCCATGAGCTCCTTGTCCCAAGCAGCCAGAGCCTGATTTTCCATTTACTGGATGGCAGCTTCCTCAGCATCGAGCCGCCGCTTCCACTCCAGCAGCTCCTCTGCATGCCGTCGCCGATGCATCAGCTTCTGCTCCCGTTCAGTGAGGAACCTGATGGACATGCAAGCAGGACGGGGGAGAGAGAGAAAGGAAGTGTCAGCTAGCTGCCGATATTCATTTCTAAAATCGGACATTAACCTGCAGCTCAAAATGTATAATTATTACTTTTTAAATTCAACACTGTTTGGGTTATAGTTTCACAACACAAACAAAATTCAGGGCAAGGTCTCCTTGTACACCTCACACATCGTAGAACATTGCAGCACTACTGCATGTAAATAGGCTCAGAGCAGTTAATCAACACATTCAAAAGGATTTCCTCCAAGTTTGCTGATGCAATATTAGTCAAAACCATCAACATCAATGTGCAATGCTGCTCTTAAAAAAAACTTCAGTCTGACACAGATTTCCCCACCCCACTGCAATTGGTAACCAGGGATTGATACTGGGACATTAGTGAACTGTGATCTCAAAGAAAGCGAGCAAACAAAATTCTGATAGCCTGGTCCTCACAAGTTTAGATAGAGGTTTGAGACAAGTCAGATGCTAAGCCTTCTTGCATTTAGCTCAATTGCATTTCCTATTTACAGTACAGTGTTTTGCAAAGTGGAAAGAATTATGTGTCTTTTTGCCACAGTGGGGGATTTTTATCTTAATTTATCACAGTTGCTGCCTCTCGCTCCCCAAGTCAAATTATTAGCATCTGTAACAAAACAAAGAACTGCAGATGCTGAACATCTGAACCAAAGAAACAAAGTGCTGGAGAAACTCAGCAGGTCTGACAGCATCTGTGAAGAGAAAGAAAGGTTATGTTTTAAGTTCACTAACTCTCTGTCTGAATGAACAACAGGTCACTGGACTTGAAACATATAACGTCTTTTTCACTTCAGTGATGCTGCTGGACCTGAGTTTCGCCAGCACTGCATTTTCTATAAAACTTTATTTATAAAACAGAACGGAAAAATACTAATCTGCAAAAGTGAGTCAAAAGTTACACAAGGATACCTCAGTTTAAAAACAAGATTTAACTCAAAGTAGCATTCCATCTCAAAATGAGCCAAGTTACACCAGTAATAAAGCTCACCCACCCAATTAGGCACTTCAGCACAACATCCTGTAGTGTTGGACACAGCCACCTTTATCAAAGAATGATCACATGTCACAAAATTGTCGGCCGAGAGCATGTCTCTTTAAAGGAGCTGAAAATAAACTCTCAATTTTTACGAGGTTTTTTGATCATACCTAATTGAACACTTAAATCGCAGAGAAAAATCTTTGCTTTTTAAAAAATGTTTGTGGGACACATCCCACATCTTGCTTAAGGTTTGGTTAGGTCTGATCCATAGAGACAAAGGACAAGCAAGCATCACACTTTCCATTCACTTCTACAAAGGGCTAGCATCACATTTCTTCAGGATTTAAAGAATTTTGGAAATTGTTTGTAAAATCAATGATCACACTAAAGAAGTGGACAATAAATGTATGCAATAAGAGTGAAGCCTGCGACAGCAGATTTTTCTTTGGAGGGCAGTGTGCCTGCTTTCCAAATTCTGGGAGCAGATACATTTACAAGCTATATTGGCGTACAGTCAAGTTCCTTACTGAACAGTGACAGGATTGGACAGAGTCGGCATGGATTTAAAAGAGGGGAATCATATTTAGCAAATCTACTGAAATTCTGAGGATCTAATGAGTAGAATTGATAAGGGGCAACCAGTGGGTGTTACTTTGACTTCAGAATGCTTTTGATCAGGTCCCACATAAGAAATTAGCATATAATGTGAGAGATTGGGGGGAGTGTATTTGCATGGACAGAGAGCTAGTTGGCAGACAGGAAACAAAGAGCTGGAATAAACAGGCCATTTTCTGAGTGGCAGCCAGTGACCAGTGAGGTACCGCAGGGATCAGTGGTTCAAACCCAGTTATTTATAATATATACAAATGATTTAGATGAGGGAACTATTACTATTTCTCAGTTTGCGGGTGACACAAAGCTGGGTGGAAGGGGAAACTGTGAGGAGGATGCAGAGATGCTTCAAGTGTGATTTACATAAGTTGAGTGATTGGGAAAATGCATGGCAGATGAAAGATAATTTTGAGAAATGTGAGATTTTTGGTTGCAAAAACAGACAGCGAGATTATCTGAATAGATTAGGAAAGGAAGAGTTACACAAAGGGTGTCTTTGTACACCAGTCACTGAGAGTAAGCATGCAGGTGCAGCAGGTGGTGAAGGCAAATGGTATGTTGACCTTCATGGTGGGGTAGGCCAGAACCAGTGGTCATAGTCTAAAGGATATAGGTTAGGCTATTCAGAACTGAGATAAGGAGAAGTTTCTTCATACAGTGTTGAACCAACAAAAGTCTCTGCCACAAAATGTATTTCAGGACAAAACATTGAATATTTTCAAGGGTTAGATATAGTTCTTAGGGCTAAAGAGATCAAATGGTATGGGGAGAAATTGGGACTAGGGTATGGAGTTGGAGGATCAGTCATGATCATACTGAATGACAGAGCAGGCTCAAGAGGCTTATTATTATCTTGCTTTTCATGTTACTAACAGCAAAAATATACAAATACTTCTAAAACATGTTAATTGCTTATCTGGATCACAAAAGAAAAAGCTTATTCTTTTTTACAGCCTCTTTAAAGGTTTACACAAGCATAATTATTACAAAGTTCCAGTGGTATTTAATTCACCCTGGGAGAACGTGCTAGTTTATATTAGCTTTCCAATATTACAACATTCACACAACGAACATAATTCACACTTCAAATTCTGCAATATTTTTCAATGATTTCACTAATTCTGGGTGAATTTCTTTCAGAAATGTAGTACAGCCGACATGTAATCTAAACATTCACATCACATTGTATAAGACAAAGAGATCTTCAATTAAACTGGATTATCACAAAATACTATTCCATTGCTGCAAAATGACAAAACCTTTTCCTCTCTCATGATTATTTAATGAATAAATATTCAGTTAGATGCAGCGTTCAAAAGAAAATACTATTTAGAACAGGAAAAATTTATAGCATAGTCTCTGCAGATTGTGTACACAGCTGCACTGTACCAAGGGGTATATTTGTGTTACTTGCTTTCATTGAAGATAGTTTCAAGGAATAAGAGTAGTGCCAATGAAACCAGCATTTGTTGCTCATTCCCAATTGCCCTTCAGTGGTGGTATGCTGCCCTCTTGAAGGTACACCCACAGTGCTGTCAGGATGTGTTCCAGGTTTAGTGATATAATTCCAATTCAAAATGTTATGCAGCTTGGAAGGGATTTGGGAGGTGGTAGCATTAGTAAGGGAGCAGTAGCTACCATTGTCTTTAGATGGCGCAGAACATGGGTTTGGACAGTGCTGTAAAAAGAGCCTTGGTTAGTTGCTGTAGTGCATCTCATATCTGGTACACACTGCTGCAAATGTGTGCCATTGAGGAGGAAATCAATGGGTGGAGTGTCAACCAAGTGGGCTGCTTTGCTCAGGACAATGTCAAGCATTTTCCTTGCTATTGGAGCAGTACTCATGCAAGCACATGGAGAGTATTCCATCACACTCCCAAAAAGTGCCTCTCAGGCTTAGGTCAGTTAATCATCGCAGAACACCCAGCTGTTGAGCTGCTCTTGCAGCCAGAGTATTTATGTGGCTGATCCGGTTAAGATCCCAGGTAAGTTACCCTGCCATCAATGCCAAGCCCTTTTCTCTTGAAAACTGAACAGGAAGAAGATGGTATATTAATCCCATAACAGATCCTGTACGGTAGAAATACCAACAGTCAACTTGCAAAAATACTGATCCAAAGCAAAAAGAGGGAGATGTGATTATCTTTTCTGTGGGACTCCACGAAGGAGCTGCAGAAAAGTATTAAAGTAACAAACTTAATTGTGAATGCAGTTTAAAACAAAATAAAAAAGGGGAAATCAAGTTGCTCTGAAGCAAGATTAAATTCAAATTAGAAATCAATACAGAATTCCTGCCACTGCTAAACTCATCCAAAATGCTCCTGAGTTTGTCCAGTTGCTACTAAATGCAGCCCTGAGCACTGAATATTATTTCTTATTGGTACTTTCAATTTTTAACAAAGATTTGAGATCTGACAGCACTATTAAACTGACAGGCATTTTAACAAAAGTAGCTGCATGTAGTTGGAGATACTCATGTCGACTGTGATGGTTACATGCCAATCAAGTTTTCACATCCATAAGACAACCTCATATGTTCACCAAAGACACATTTGCAGTCTTAAAGAGGCACTGCCATCTGAAAGTTCAAGCTTACATTTCAAATTTCAGATTTCTTAAAGCTACATTTATCAAGATGAGTGGGCTGCTAGCTCTGCCAGACTATTTGCGAAAGTCCAATTCAACGTTAAACAGGGTATTGTATCCTGTTAGCATGAGCAGCTCAAGATTGTTTATGTAACTTCAACTTCTTGCTTTCACAGTAATACCCCTTTAAGAGCAGGCTCCAGATTAATTATAAAGTCTGCAGTATATTGCCAACTAGCTGCTTTCTGCATCTATGTGAAGCCACAACTAAGCCCAAGGAATGCACATTTCTCTACACAATTCCTTTCCCTTGACCCTCCACCATCCCCCACATCATCCACATGCATGTGATGAAACAGAGCATGCTCGATCAGTGAGAAGCAGAAGTTGCACAGTACCTGACCAGCTGGTTGCTGATGTACAGCTGGAATTTGGGATGTACGTTGGGAAAACAGACACTGAGAGAAGCCCAGTGATGAGACATAAGGACAGAGAAGTAGTGGTGACAGGAGAGCAATGTTTACAACAAAAGGAGCAAAACAAGAAAAACAAAACAGCTGAGTATCATCCCAAAATTGCTTTATCTTTAGATACTCAAGAAAACCTCACATTATGAAGGAGAAATTACAAATATTCCATCAAAACATTTGTAGCCAACCTCGCGACACCTCTACCTCAACACAACCCCTTCTGCTCGGATTCATTAACTTCAAATGGCAACAGAGCTCATCAAATCCAACCCCAGCTCCAAATCTCTTTCTGACTTAGATAGTGGGAGAATGTCAAGCACTGCCTTCCTAACAGCCCAACCACAGCTTACAAACCCTTGTTTAATGTTGTAATTATTGCTGCCTGCACCACCAACTCTGGCAGTTCATTCCATACATGTGTGAAAAAGTTGCCCCTTAGGAAACTTTAAAATTTTTCCTTTCTTACCTATGCTCTCTAGTTTTTGACTCCACTATCCTGGGAAAAAGATCACGGATATTCACCCTATCCATGCCCCTCATGATTTTATAAACTTTTAAGGTTACCCTTCAGCCTCTCCCGATAGCTCAAACCTTCAACCCTAGCAACATCCTTGTAAATCTTTTCTGAATCCTTTCAAGTTTCACAACACAACAGCACTGAATGCATTATTCCAAAAGTGGCCTCCTGTACAATCATAAAAGGACATGCCAACTCTTATACTCAATGCACTGACCAATAAAGGCAAGCACACCAAACGGTTTCTTCACAACCTTGTCTGACTGAAACTCCGTCTTCAAGGAACTGGGAACCTGCACCCCAAGGTCTCCTTGATCAGCAACACTGCCTAGGGCCTTCCCATTAAGTCCTACCCTGATTTGCCTTACCAAAATGCAGTACCTCACATTTATTTAAATTAATTAGATCAGAAAAAAACATCAGTAGTCTAGCACATCATCCCTATCTAATTATTTATTAAATATGCTAAACCTGAATCAAACCTTGCTTAAACAACACTTGGATACTGTGTGCAGGCTGATCATCATACTATAAATAGAAAAAGGGGAAACTGAAGTGGGTACACAGACAAGATTGACAAGGTTGGTCACAGAAATGTGTGGGTTCACATGTCAGGAAAGGGTTAACAAGCTACATCTCTTTTCTCTGAAAGAAGGCCAAACAGGGACATAATAGAGGTCTTTAAAATGTTGAGAGGGTTCAGCAGACTGGATACAGACAGAATGTTTCCTTTCACAGGGAAGAACATACCTTGAGGCCACAAAGTAGTCACCAAGAAATCCATCAGGGAGATATGGAAGTTCTGCAGAATTGGATTACAACAATGAAGACTGCACAGGGAGTGGTTGAATCAAATATCATCCGGGTGTTTAAGGGGAAGATAGACAAGATTAGAGGGAGAAAGGAATAGAGGGTCAGGGTAATAGATGAGCAAAGGTGACAGGAGTCTCAGGTGGAGCAGTAACACTGATGTGAACTGATTGGAACAAATCATAGAATCCCTCAGTGTGGAAACAGGCCATTTAGCCCATTGAGTCCATAATGACCCTTCGAACAGCATCCCACCCAGACTCACTCCCCTACGCTATCAGTGTAACTCTGCATTTCCCATGGCTAATTCACCTGGCCTGCATATCGCTAGGCACTATGGGCAATTTAGCATGGCCAATCCACCTAACATGTATATTTGTGGACCACGGGAGGAAACCTATGCAGACACGGGGAGAATGTGCCAACTCCACACAGTCACCTGAAGTTAGAATCAAACCCGGGTTCCTGGCACTGTGAGGCAGCAGGCTCGCCATTGAGCCATGGTACTGCCCTAGTAAGACCTGTTTACATCCTCTGTAGTGTACTAAATTGCCTTCATAGGATAAAAAAGCTTACACAATGATGTCAAGCTGATAATTCCACCAGGAAAAACAATTCCTGCAACATTTGCATGTACCTCCAGTTTCCCAACACACTCCACTGAAAGGCAAAGCAAGCTTTGCACTAGTGAAAGTTTTCACATTGCAATCCCATTCTGAGACTGTTACACCAGGGCAATGGGTGTAAGTAAAGAAGATGAGGGTAAGAAAAAAACTCCACTACTTGGAGAGCAGTAGCAGTGAGGCCATATTGATGTTTTGCTGCCCCAGTCACAGGGTCAAACATGACAATACCTCAGGGGGGATAATTAGAAACACCATATGCAGCAAACACACTGTCTTTGAAAAACAGAGTTAAATGGACTTCATATATTTTTCTCTGCTCAGAGCCACTCTGTCTCTCTCTTTCTCACCCTCTCTATAACATCACCAGCTGACAAATGAGATGCTTAGGCTTGCCAGCCTTTCACAGCAATATGCCTTACAAGGAGCCATAAGAGATATTACTTTTCATCCATATGACTGTGCATCTTCTTCAGTTTTTGCATGATGCTGCTGGTCTCACTGCCTGAAGTTGAAACAGAGGAGGGACTCCACGTCTCCGTATCTGTTTGTAGGGGACTGGAAGCGGGGCTCATTTTGGGAACATTCTCCACTCCTGGTTGTTCTGCATCCCGCTGCTCCTGTCGAGTTGGAACCTGAGAGATACCAAGATGGACGCATGGAAAGTTAAAAGGAAACAGCTCCAGAATTAGTAGCAGTGAAACACAGATGAGATTCAAAGACAGGTTTCTGCAACTAAGCAACATCATTTCCTTTCAGGCAGGCAGAGCGTTTCATTAGTTTTGAATTAATTGAGCTTTGAATTAATTGAACATTTTAAAAGTGAGTCTGATTTTTTTGTTTCTTGGGAACGTTTATTCAGGGAAACAGATTAAGGGAGGGAGATGTAAATCAATTATAATAGAAGTAAGTGCAAACAGATGAGGGGTTCAACAACCTAGTCCCATTCCTATGCACATGATCAAGTGCAAAAATGTTTTGACAGCTTTGTAGGATATGCTGATAACAGGTCGGAACCAGATTGCAGGGAGCGAAAGAACAGAAGCACAGATACATTGGGCTGAAAGCTCCATTTCTTGTGTTGTCACTTCTACAGAATGCAGAACAAAACACGATATCGATGAATACAAAGGATGGTATTCTCGGCAGCAGCAGGTATTCCTGCATATACAGCTTTAGGTTGCAGAGATTTGGCCTCGACACAAGGGAACATGTGAACATGTTATCAACTTAATAAAAGTACCGAGGCTTAAGTTGATGTTTCTCAGTGGCAGACAAACCATTCTTACATCTTTTCTGTAAAATATTAAAAGTTTTATTTATATTGTAATGATAATATAGAACAGAAACCTGGCTGATAGCAAGTTTGGATTGAAAGTGATCACCCATCATTCATGCTGCTGAGTAAGTAATTCCTTACTTTAATAGTAACCTTGCATTGAACAGTTCAGGAGTTTGCAAATGGTGGGATACTAACCAACTTGCTCTCCCCAGCGGATTTGAGTCTCTCCTGAATTATGGTGGTGGTTTGGAGCATATGTTGAACCTCCTCCTGCTGTTTCAGAATCAGCTGCCTCGCCCTGTGAGCAGTCTTGTTGGCCTCTTGAAGATGCCTGATTCCAGCCTGTGATGAAATTGTATGCAATGTATTACCATGTTAGAGACCAACCAAACCCGTCTTTACGTCGTCAATAAATTTATTTTGACGACAGAGTACAGACAAAAATGAAGTCAGGGCACACAACTCCATAACCCATTAAGTTCTAAGTTGCACAGTTTCCAAGTGGCACTGTGCAACGTTTACAACTTATAATGCTTGTTCTTGATGAAAACTTTGTGGGTTTTTTCGACAAAATGTATTGTCAACACGAACTCAGACAGTCAAGTACTCCAGGTGGAAAATTATCATGAAAGAGTTACTCACGTTCTTTTTCAACAGCTGATGCCTTACTTTGAGTGAGCATTTCTGATTTTATTTCAGGAGGTTGCTTCCAGGTCTGTGGTGAGTTAACCTGAGTTCTCAAACCTGAAAACTGTCCTCAGCAGCCAAGTACATTGCAGAAGAGAAAGATGATGAACAGGCAGATTTCCGCTTTCGAGAATTACGTATTAGCTCTTGCTGCTGGGCAAGTTGGAAAGTGTGCCTGGGTTGAGTGAATACAGAATCTGGCAAATCTGTAGTGGGTCCAACAGCAATAACATAACATTCCAATTCTGCGTGACACTGCCTGACACTGCGTGATTGGCAAAACCTATGCCAACAAAAATCAGCAACTTGTTGAGACCATCACTATATTTTTCTCAGTTTTGGTTTGGAACTGTGAGCTGAAGTTGAGAATTGCACTTTGAAAAGCAACTTGTTTTAAAACAAAAAAAGGGGAGAACAAAGATAGATGTCTGCTGGCCTGGGAAGACGATGCAGATTAATTACTGGTCTAAGAACACTCCAGATATTTCAGCACCAGGGTGCTGCTGTGCTCAGAGACAATTTGGATGTTAAGTTGAACAATCTAGGAAGGAGTGCTAACAGCGAATGTTGAAAAGAGGCGGAAAACAAAATGAATTGGCTCTGACTGGGTTTTGGGCAGGAGGCAGGTTTGGTTTGGACTTCTTCTGGACTGGCTGTTCTTGGTTGCTCTCTTTAGTTATTTTCCAGTGATTGATTTGTTGAAAGTTCTGAGAAACAATTCTCAGACTGTAAAAAAATAAGTTAAATCTCTAGAAATCTGCGGAAGCCAAGTTGTGGGCAAAGTTTTGGAAAGGGTTACAAGAGATAGGATTTATAATAATCTAGAAAGGAATAACTTGATTAGGGATAATCAACACTGTTTTCTGAAGGGTAGGTCATGCTTCACAAACCTTTGAGAAGGTGACCAAACAGGTGGAAAAGGGTTGATGTGGTGTTTATGAATTTCAGTAAAGTGTTTGCTAAGGTTCCCCAAGGTGGGCTATTGCACAAAAGACAGAGGCATGTGACTGTGGGTGATTTAGCGGTTTGGATCAGAAATTGGCTAGCTGTCAGATGACAGACTTGTTGGTTGATGGGAAATGTTCATCCTGGAGTTCAGTTACCAGAGGTGTACTGCAAGGATCAGTTTTGGGACCACTGCTGCTTCTCATTTTTATAAATCTCCTAGATGAGGGCAGAGAAGGATGCGTTAGTAAATTTGTGGATGACATTAAAGTCGGTGGAGTGCAGAAGGATAGCACGAGGGGACGTAGCTGTAAATTGAGGGGTGATGGAGGACAGATGTCAGATGTAGATTCTTTACTCAGTGTGGTAGGGCTGTGGAACACACTGCCTGCAATAGTAGTGGACTCACCAACTTTAAGGGCATTTAAATGGTCATTGGATAAACATATGGATGATAATGGAATAGAGTAGGTTAGATGGGCTTTAGTTTGGTTTCACAGGTTGGCGTGACATCGAGGGCTAAAGGGCTTGTACTGCACTGTAATGTTCCATGTAAGTAGGGTAAATGTTCAAAGCAGATTGAGCTTACATTGTACATATTAATTTCGTTTCCTTGTAATTCATCTGCATTCTGTTAAAGTTGCATGTTTTTGTTTAAGTTCTAACCTTGTTGTCCAAGATCTGTTATTGCTAAAGTCAAGGTCAGAACAATTGAGCAATTTTGAGCGTTAGTTAATATCTCAATTTCACTGTGTTCCAACTCATGGTAGTGACGTAATTTGGCTTGGCTTGCAATCTCTGTCTCAAACTTCAAATGTACAATTCATGAAGAAAACAGGACAAAGTGAAAACCATAAAGATGGCTTTAGGACAAAGTCAGATGCAACAAAGAGACAGGACAATGTTTTAACCAGGATCATGGCAGCAGCTCACCAGCTTTTCCAACGCAATTAGGAATCCAAACTAAGTGATCTCCTAATCAGCAATGCCATGCCTTGTAAGCAGTTTTAAAAAAAAAGTACAAGGGCAAGGGGAAAGCAAGGGTGAAAAATAAAACATTTAAATGGCAATAAACGATGCATCCTTTCAATTAATGTCATAAGTTAAAGACAAATCAAGGGTACTTGACAACCAACGAGAGCTGGAATCTGTTCATTTGTATGTGTGAGAACTCATCCATTGCAATAACAGCAGGCAGCTAATTTCTTTCACATGGAGGGATAAGGGGGGGGAAAATCAACAAATTCAAAATACAACAAGCAGCATTAAAAGTATTGTTGCCTCATTGTACAATCATTCTTCTCAAGGTTTGATTATTAATTCTCCCCTTAATGTGCACTATTGAGGATAATCATAGCAAAGCATTGCCAGTAGGAGAACTGCATTGAGAAACACCATGGCATGGAAATCTGTCCCTAGGCCGAGCATATACATTATATTCAGCAGCATTTGTTGTTGGCATTTCAAGGAAAAACTATATCACCAAGAAAAAAAGGTTT
Organism: Chiloscyllium plagiosum; assembly: GCF_037043375.1. Classification (NCBI taxonomy): domain Eukaryota; kingdom Metazoa; phylum Chordata; class Chondrichthyes; order Orectolobiformes; family Hemiscylliidae; genus Chiloscyllium; species Chiloscyllium plagiosum. The sequence goes on from NW_028270147.1 coordinate 116,436,037, forward strand.
GCAACCATTGGAACCTTGGGGAAATATGCTCATTCATGAAGTATTAGTGGATAGCCCGACATTTTCCCTGGCATTCAGTGGGTCATACCTGTTCCTGCTGCAACCTGAGCAGAAGCCCACGTTGTCTCCTACGGATGGATGGCATCTTATCATCTTCTCCCTTGTCTCGAAGGCGTCTGGTTAGAGAACATGGCAAAGTCACATGAACATAGAACATAGAACATTACAGCACACTACAGGCTCTTTGGCCCTCAATGTTGTGCCGGCCTGTAGAACCAATCTGAAGCCTATCTATCCTACATGATTCCATTATCATGCATATGTTTATCCAATGACCATTTAATTGCCTTTAAAGTTGATGAGTCCACTACTGTTGCAGGCAGTGCGTTCCACACCCCTACCACTCTGACTAAAGAAATTACCTCTAACATCTGTCCTATATCTATCACCCCCGCAATTTAAAGCTATGTCCCCTTGTGCTAGCCATCACCATCTGGGGAAAAAGGCTCTCTCTGTCCACTATATCTAACCCTCTGATTATCTTATATGTCTCAATTAAATCACCTCTCAACCTTCTTCTCTGTCATGAAAACTGCCGTAAGTCCCTCAGCCTTTCCTCATAAGACCTTCCCTCCATACCAGCTAACATCCTTGTAAATCTCTTCTGCACCCTTTCCAAAGCTTCCACATCTTTTCTATAATGCAGTGACCAGAACTGTACACAATACTCCAAGTGTGGCCGCACCAGAGTTTTGTACAGCTGCAATATGACCTTGTGGTTCTGAAACTCAATCCCCCTACCAATAAAAGCTAACACACCATATGCCTTCCTAACAACCCTATCAACCTGGGTGGCAACTTTCAGAGATCTATACATGGACACTGAGATCTCTCTGCTCATCTACACTACCAAGGACCTTACCATTAGCCCAGTACTCCTTATTCCTGTTGCTCCTTCTTAACTGAATCGCTTCACACTTTTCTGCATTAAACTTCATTTGCCACCTCTCAGCCCAGCTCTGCAGCTTATCTATATCCCTCTGTAACCTGCAACACCCTTCAGCACTATACACAACTCCACTGACCTTCGTTTCATCTACAAATCTACTCACCCATTCTTCTATGCCCTTATCTGGGTCATTTACAAAACTGACAAACAGCAGTGCACCCAAAACAGATCCTTGCGGTACATTACTCGTTATTGAGCTCCAGGATGAACATTTCCCATCAGCTACCACACTCTGTCTTCTTTCAGCTAGCCAATTTCTGATCCAAACAGCTAAATCACCCTCAATCTCATGCCTCTGTATTTTGTGCAATAGCCTACAATGGGAAATTTATCAAATGCCTGACTGAAATCCATATACACCACATCAATTGCTTTACCCTCATCTATCTGTTTGGTCACTTTCTCAAAGGAACTCAATAAGGTGTGTGAGACATGACCTACCTTTCACAAAACTGTGTTGACTATCCCTAATCAATTTATTCCTTTCTAGATGATTATAAATCCTATCTCTTTTAAACTTTTCCAACATTTTACCCACAACCGAATAAGGTTTACTCATCTATAATACTAGGGTTGTTTGTATTCCCCTTCTTGAAAAGGGGGACGACATTTGTTATCCTCCAGTCTTCTGGCACTATTCCTGTAGACAATGACAACATAAAGACCAAAGCTCAAGGTTCTGCAATCTCCTCCCTGGCTTCCCAGAGAATCCTCGGATTAATCCCATCCAGCCCAGGGGATTTATCTGTTTTCACACTTTCCCGAATAGCTAACACCTCCTTGTTAAAATCAATCCCGTCTAGTCTAGTAGCCTGCATCGCAGTATTCTCCTTGACAACACTGTCTTTTTCCAGTGTGAATACTAAAAAATATATCCATTTAGTGCTTCCCCACCTCCTCGGACTCCATGCACAACTTCCCACAACTATCCTTGATTGGCCCTGATCTTTCTCGTTATTCTTCTCTTCCTGATATACTTATGGAAAGCTTTATGGTTTTCCTTGATCCTATCTGCCAGTGATTTCTCATGTCCCCTCCTGGCTCTTCTTAGCTCTCTCCTTAGGTCTTTCCTTGCTAACTTGTAACTCTCAAGTGCCATAACTGAACTTCACATCTCATCGTAACTTAAGTCCTTTCTTCGTCTTGACAAGAGATTCAACTTCTTTCGTAAACCACGGCTCCCAACACATGGTATAATAATGCTCGAATTTACAGACAAACTTGGATAAATCTGCCCAAGTACACCACACAGTTTCACCACTGGTGAATTAGCAACGAAACCAGAAAGAGAATGATCAGGGTTTAAGATTTTGTTAAACAGCAAATTCTTCTTAATATTTTATAACTTTAATGCCCTCCATGCTTGTCATACTCGATTTGGAGAAAATTTATCTCCACAAGATATTGTTTATGCTCACAAAATTAAAAAGGGTATTTTAAAAGTTACTCTGGAAATAAAAGGTTGGTATCAGTAAAAGTGTCCACAAAGATGTTGAGCAGCCATAAAAACCCAACTAATTCATGGAGGGACTTTGAAGAAGGAAATCTTCTGCCCACAGCTAGTATGGCATATGTGACTACAGTGTTACGGCAGCATGGATGGCATGCACACCATACCTACCAAGCATTGACCATCTCTTGCAATCCTTTTGATATGAAGTGGTATTATCATCACTGCTTCCCTCACAATTCACAATAGAGTTACCCTCGACCTGAAACTGAACCTGATCAGCTAAACAATACTGTGTCAACAAAACCAGGTCAGAAGCTGAAAATTCTTCACTAAGTAACTTACTTCCTGTCTCCCCAGTACATGCCCAAGAAACATAACATCAAATAGAATGTAGCAACCTGCTTGATCAGCATCATATTCACCAATCTATACATTCACGCCCTTCACCAATAAACAGTGAGAGCTATGTGCACTATATGATGCACTGCAGGAACTCACTCAATTCTTTTAACAGCATCTTCAAAGCCTGCAACGTCTACCACCTAAAATGACACAGACAGTAGATAACATGGTAACACCATTACTTGTAAATTCCTCTCCAAGCCACACAACATCCTGACTTAGCAATATACCATTCCTTCACTGCTATAGGATCAAAATCCCAGGTACTCCTTTCCTGTCAGCATTGTGGTTGTCCCTGTCGAAGGTGAACTGCAGATGTTTGAGGAAATGGCTCACTATCACCTTCCCAAGTGCAATGAAGGATGGACAACAATACTAACAATACTGGCCTTACCAGCAGCGAAGAAATCCATTGAAATAATTTGTTTAAAATCCTGACCCGTGGATTAGGACAACAGTCTTGCATCAATCTATTCCAGAGCCCTGAATTCCAAACCTAACAGCACTTGCGAGTTGATATGTTTATATTGACCAAGCAGACTGCAGTGGCTCAAGGCAGCTCACCACCATGACCATTTCGAGAATGAGGGATAGTAAATAAATACCAGCATTACCGGAAACATCCCAAATTCAAAGAACAAACTTAAAAATTTGAAAAAAAAAAATCAAAATTGCCTTTATTCTACTCAATCCAAACAGTGATAAGGGGAAAGATGATGTGAATACCTAGTTTCTGCACAACAGCCTCACTGCAATGAGAAAAGACACCAGCTTTCTCCCTTATCCGGAAAGGATTACTGCAAGTATCTGCACATTCTTACATTGCATTTTTGAAAGGTTATTCAGCCTAACATCACTGCATAGGTCAGCTACTCACTTTTTCTGGTGCTCCAACCAGGCCAGCTCTGCTTTGGTCTTCTCCTTCAAGGCTTGTTCTCTCAGCTTGAGGAGTGATACCTGGTGCTGTGCACGCATCTCCTCCCCCTCCATGTATTGTCGCACCATCGCCATGGTGAATTGAGAGAAACTGTCTTGTCCCCCAGAGAAGGGCAGGCTCAAATCATGCTGAATAGCGAAAGACAGGAGAACAAACAGTACAGAGTGAGGTGATCTGCTTCCCCTGACCCAAGCAAAACTTGTCCCACAATCCACAAAAACTCAGGACTGAGTGCAGACAACAACAACAATTAAAAGTAGTTGGAGTATCATCAGACATGCCAATCATGCTGCATCACAAGTGATCCCATCAAAATATCCCAATATTTATCAGGATGAGTAAATGCTGACTGTCTCATTTCATCATCTGTAAAACACATTAAGACTGGCAAAGTCCCTCATACTGATAATTTTATGGTCAGGACTCCAGTTACTAATTTGCTGCCAGGTTCTGATAAATAACCAAAAACAGAATAGGAGTTGCACATACGGAGAATAAGGGTGTCATGGTTACATCAACATTAACCAGGAGGAGGCTATTTAGCTTCTTGAGCCTATTCCACCATTCACCCAAATCATGGTAATCTTCAACATCATGACAAATCCCTGTCTTTGTCCCATAATCCTTCAGCATTTTGGTTAAAAATCTACCAATCTCAGATTTAAAGTTTGTAACTGATTTCAAATCAATCATTGTTTGTGGAAGTGAGTTTCAAACTTCATCCATTTCCATGTGCAAAAGTGTTCCACAATATCACATCTCAATGTTCTGACTCCACCATTTTGTCTATTTAATCTCTCTTCTTAAATTAAGCCTCAGAGCCCAAGTATCACTTCAGTAAGTCTACATTGCACTTCCACCAAGAGTGATACTCTTCTTAAGCCATGGTGCCCAGCCCTGACGGCTTAGTCTGACTAGGTTTTGAACTGCTGAAGCATGACTTCTAATCCTTTGTTTTCGAGTCTTCTTTGGACATAAATGTCAACATTCCACTGGCCCCTTGATCACATTTCTGAGCCTGTTTGTGACATTTTCATGAACTGTATACAGCTGGATCACACCCTTCAAGTTTCTTTAAACTCCACTGTCTCTCAATTTTCACAATCAAGAAATATCCTAGTTTGATCCAACCTCTCACTTGCTGACACAAACTTTTTCATTTATTTAAACTATCAAGATTGCTTTCTGATTTTATGCTTCCATCTACCTACACTCGAGATTGCCTCTAATCTGTAGAGTGGCCCCAAATTTTGAATGTGGTTTTCCTTTCATTGTGAATACTGAATAGTTAGGGCTCCAACATAGATCCATGCAAGATATCACTAACCATATCCTTCCAATTAGAATATCTCTTATTATCTGCACAAATGTCTCTTGTTCAAATCAAATTCCTCTGCAAGCATCACTTGTCTTTTGCATCTTGTTACCACCTTTAATGGACAGTAGAAAGTTGTAAATTCAGTCAAATTTAGCTTGTGTTTACCTGACTAGGTGAGCAAGGAATCCCCGTAAATATTAATCTCTGTCTTCACTGCATGGTAACTCGATCACAAAGATTAACAATGTAAAAGATTAATTCCTCTTCAAGATTTATAAACTGTGGGCACATTGTTAGCGAGTGGTACTTATCATTTAAAAAAACAGCCCTTGCCCAACACTTGCCTTACACTCATTGCCCCAGCTGCTCCTCATCCTCTACATCTGAATCTCATGGCAAGATACCTAGAACATGGAAAGTAGCAACTATTCCAAGCACTGAGATCCCACTAACTGGCACCACCACTCACCCTTGGCTAACCCATGGGAGAACTCACTTTTACAGCTACTGAAGCCGATTGATCCTGCAGTATGTCTTCATCAGAATCATCCTGCTGGCTGCGTTTCTTCCCCATTTTAAAGCAGCGATGGCTCTTTGATGGCAGAAGGGGACGGAAGGATTTCTCTTCAGTGTCATCTTCAGTCATTGAGTCATCGGACTTAAGGGAGTACTCAGTGGCAACAGAAACAGAATCTGGAGAGACAATAAATGATTGCCATTGTTCTTTGTTATTTTCCATTGCTCATTGAAAGATTTAGAATTTGAACATGAAGTTAAAGGCCAAGCTAGAATCCTTGGATTAGTTATCTGCCCAAGGAGCAGAGTTGGGTTACAATTATCGATTCAACACAACTGTTATGTTGAATCACACATTGTTTAAGGGGACATGTGGAAGTTTCCTTATGCACAACCACAGATCCAAGGGGAACACAAGAAAGTTGGATTGAATAGCTTAAGCACATGACTGAAGAAAGGGAACTTGAAATAAATCAGTGCAAGACATGTTACTATTTGACCCACATGTCCTTTGGGTATGGAAGGAGTGCTTATGTGACAATTGATTTGGTTGATTTGAATCAGTTAACTGAAGAGACACCATTCCCCATTTAAGTCATGAGATCAGTGGAAGGACAAAACATCATTTCTGGTTAAAGAATTCGCCTTTCTCACCAGGTAATGAAGGCAGACTGTCACTGCGGATCGAGTTGTCAGCTGCTGTTTGAACCACCTCTTCAATACAGCTGTTTCCCTTTGTATGGTGGGAGGTTCTGCTTTTCTCCAAGAATGGTAAGGATGGGCTGTCTTGTTTACTGCTGCCACTGCTGCCATAGAAATGTCACAGATCAACACACATGCACAGGTTTAGAACACAAAAACAGAGTCTCGGTATTTGTGATTTATACTGGCCTCCTTCTGTATCTCTCCACCTAAACCCATCAACATATTTTTCTTCGATAACTTGTATTCCAAGCTTCTTCTTGAATTCATCTGTTGTTTGCTTCAATTATTCCTGGTGATGTAAGTTTGACGTCAAACCTCTTTCTGGGTAAAGACCTTCCCCACCGCCCCCCGCTCCACCCCCCACCTCCTCCCCAGCAAATTCCCTGTTGGATGTAATAGTGACTACTATTGTATCCATAGCTCCAGTGGATAGTGTCATTCAAAAGCAGAAATATCTTTTCTATGTCAACCCTATCAAACCCCGACATAACTTTAATGGCCTCGACCATGTCACTCTTTTTCAACAAGATAAGACTGTCCAATCTTGCTTGATGGATTAAAATTCAGTTTTGATATAATTCCAGTAAATATTTTTAATATATTCCCTACTGCCTCTACATCCATATTACAATATGAAGATCAGAACTGTTTGCAGTGCTCCAAGGGTGATCTGTTCATGGTTCTACACGTATCTAACACATCTCCATTCTGTAGCCCCAGAAATAAACCCATGCTCAACTTTTCTTTCTAACCTGATGAACCGGTGTCATTTACTGCTAGTGACTAAATTTTATTACCAAATTCCCCACCATCAACATTCTGGGGGGTTACTATTGACTAGAAATTGAACTGGACTAGCCATCTAACTACTGTGGCCACAAGAGAAGGTCAGAGGCAATGAATCCTGCAAAAATAAACCACCTCCCGAATCCCTGAAGCCTGTCCACCATCTACAAGCCACAAGTCAGAAGTGCAATAGACTATTCCCTACTTGGCTTGGTTTGGGTGCAGCTCCAAGAACACTGAAGAAGCTTGATGGCATCTGGAAAAAGCAGACTACGTGATTGGGGCCACATTCACTCCCTCCACCACTAATGCCCAGGGCAGCAGTGTGTACTATCAACAAGATACACTGCAGAAATTCATAATACTTCGATATGGATCTTCCAAACCCATGACCAATACCATCTCGAAGGACAAGGGAAGCAGATTCATGGGAACACCACCACCTACAGGTTCCCTTCCGAGCCACTACCATCTTGAGTTGAAAATCTTTCAGCTGTCCTTAAGTGTCATTGGGCCAAAATTCTGGAACTCCTTCCCAACAGCACTACCAGTCGGCCCTACAACACACGGACTGCAGTGATTCAAAAAGGGAGCTCGCAACCACCTTCTCAAGGGCATTAGAATTAGCCAATAAATGTTCGCACAGCCAGTGACACCCACATTCCATAAATTAATTAATTAATTAACGCCGCCTCCTTCCTTCCACAGCACCCCCATCCATAAATACCTGCGCTTCTCAAACACAAGGCCTTGAGTAGCATGTGGTAACCCACAAGGAGGCCGAAGCCACATTTAGGAATCGCTTGAGGCCCTGAGCCATGCTCAGCAAGGGGTGGTCCTGAATGAACAATAATCCCTCGCGATTCACTCACCGTAGGCAACAGTGAAACTATCAGTTGCCAACTTTTTCACAAAGAGGTTGACTCGTACATGGAATGAACGGCCAGAGGAAGTGGTAGATGCAAGTACAGTTACAATATTTAAAAGGCATTTGGGGAGGTACACGAATAAGAAAGGTTGAGGAATATGGGTCAAATGCAGGCTAATTGGACTAGTTTAGTTTGGGAAATTTGGTTGGCATGGACGAGTTGGACGGAAGGGTCCATTTCCATGTCGTATGACTCTGATTCTACTCCTTTCAGCCACAGTGGCATTTTGTAATTGCCCCACGTATGGTATCATTGAACAAATCAATGGAGGCTTTTGGCACCAGGGTCACAGTACTCTGTAAGGTAAGGTGCTGAGTAGGAGCTGCAATTTAGTGGGCATTTAATAAACAAAATACAGAAGAAATATATAAGGAAATTACCGCAGATGGTGGAATCTGTACTGAAAACAACAAATGCTGGAGCTCACAGCAGGTCAGGCAGCATCCATGGAGACTGAGCAAGCTAACATTGAGTCGAGATGACTCTATCAGAGCTCTGAAGAGGAGTCATCTAGACTCAAAATGTTAGCTTGCTGTCTCCATGGATTAAAAAAAATGTTTCTGGGATGAGGGTGTCACTGACTAGGCAGCATTTATTGCCCATTCCTAACTGCAGTTCAGAGTCAACCTCAGTGCTGTGTGTCTGGAGTCACATGTAGGCCAAACTAGGCAAGGATGGTAGTTTCCGACCTATATGATTTTAGTGAACCAGATGGGTTTTCCCCAACTGTCGACAAAGGATTCATGGTCATTAGATTCTTAATTCCAGATATTTATTGAATTCAATTCGAACAATTCAAACCCAGTTCTCCGGGATGTTATCTGGATCTCTGGATTAACAGTCCAGCAATAATATCACTGGGCCATCACCTCCCCACTGTGATCTCCAGTATTTGTTGTTTTCAGTACTCAAGAAATATGTTATGGATTAATATTGTACTATGTAAAAGCATCCACAGCGAACATAAAGTGCCCACCTCCGATCATGATGTTTGAGTCTGGATGACTCAGACAGACTGTCTAACAAAGTGGAGTTATGCATTTTAGTGTCCGGCAGTTTCTCTGCAGATCCAGCTGGTGTTGGACTGCACTCATTCTTTCTGAGATGAAACAAAGAAAGAAACAACGATCAGTGACTTCCAGCTAAGTCTCTGGATTCAATTCCACCACAGCCATGGCAATTTTTTAAATTAAAACAGTTTTTTCCATGAACGACATGTCAGCAAGCTCACCATCTCCTGTCTCAGTTCAATGGAAAATGGGATCAATACTGCAGCACCTACTGTCCCTTGAACAGGCTATCAGCGAATCTGAGTTTACAATCTTGTTCTTTGACAGGTTGCAACAGATTTTTCACAAGGGAGCATGCAGACAGGACAAACCTCAATTATATTCAACACAAGAAAAGGCAATTCAGTTTAAATGAGATTAATTGAGATCAGGCCTCAGGTGAGGATACATAACAGTGAAGTTTGGAACTTCCAGAGACCATCAAGATTGTACATTCAATTACTGAAGTTTGTCTCATGTTTCTTTCCTAATCAACACTTCTGGAGCAGATGGGACTTATCCAGGCCTCTGGCTCAAAGTTGGAGACATGACCACAGCATCACAAGAGCACTTTGTTTTAGGCTGGGTAACTAGTGGGATAATTTGCCCAATTACCTTACAAATCCGGAAGATACTGTTACCATCCCAAAGATGGGAAATAAGTAAAGTATATAATGGGAGGTAAGATGTTATAACAGTCTCTATCACAAGGGACAAAGTATCTTCCAGCAGTTTTTGTTCATCCTTCGATAGTTTGAAATTCTCAAATTTTCTGGCCTACCACCACCTTTGCAGTTTTGTATATCTTTTCTTTCAATTTGATGTCACCCACAATTCCTTTAGCTATGCACCGCTGTTGCCATCTTTTCATTGTGCATTTCTATCATAAATAAATGTACATTGGTGCGAATTATGAAATAACTGAATATGTTCTTCTGCTTTAACATTCTAACCTCTCATCCCATTCCCATTTAGCTCACTATTACTTTATCCCCTTGTGACTGCCTTTAACTTTAGAAACTAGTAAAAGAACCAAATTCCTTCGCCTAAAGCTAAATTCTATTCTGCTGCATTGAATCTTACCAAAAGGGTCTTCAATTTTGAACTCATTAATCAATCATATTACCAAGTCCCTGATTGGTTCCAGAACAAAATGTTTGAAGAAATTGTACAGAGCAGTCTACCTCAAATTGCTGCAGAAGGTAAGAGTGCACAATACTATTTTAATGAACAGAATGCCCTCTGAATACCAGGATCTTGTTAGATCCCCAAAATTACTCTGATCATAGAATAGAATAGAATTCCTACACTGTGGAAACAGGCCCTTCGGCCCAACAAATCCACACCAACCTCTGAAGAGTATCCCAACCAAACCTATCTCTTAACACTATTACTCAACATTTACCCCTGACTAATGCACCAAACCTGCACATCCCTGAACACTGTGGGCAATTTAGCACGGCCAATTTACCTCACCTGCACATCTTGGGATTGTGGGAGAAAACCGGAGCACTCAGAGGAAACCCATGCAGACACGGGAGAATGTGCAAATTCCACACAGACAGTCATCTGAGGCTGGTGTCACCTGGGTCCCTGGCACTGTGAGGCAGCAGTGTTGACCACTGAGCCACCTCCTTTTTTCCTAAAAGACTGAGTGCATTGACCCTGCCTCTCCTGATCACAGATAAGAGGAAAAACATCAAAAACTGTGCATCGCATCAAGCAACAAACCTCAGGTTATTAAGCCAAGAAGCTAAATATTATTGATCAGGTTGGGGCAGTGGAAAAACCTTACCTGTCAGGTTCAGCTCTGGTTCGAAGTTGGTTCATGAAGTCTGAATGCTGCTGCCTCTGTTGGTCCAACAGCACTGTCACTGGCACAGGAGCTGTTCCATGAGGTAGGTTTGTGGCAGTCAGAGATCCTGCTGCTACCTGTGCACATGCCAATTCTGTCATCTAAACCAGAAAGAATTAGCACAGCACAGATTAGAAGACAACTTGGATCACATCATGCTTTTGAAATCAGAGGCCCCTACTCAACCCATCACATGTGTGCCACCTCTTTGGAATAGCTATTTGGCTAGACCCCTGCTCTCACATTATTGCAAATAATTTATTTTTGCAAGTATTCAAATTAATTCTGGAACTAATACTGAATCAGCTGCCACCTCCTTTCCAGATGATCTCAGCTCTTCTTTGAAACAGCAAAAACCAATGAGAACATCATTAAAATTGAAGCATCCAGTGTTAAAAAATTCACATGCTCGGTCACTGAGACATGATGGGCTTTTCTCATAACGCTGAGCAAAATTTTATTTGAGGCAAAAAGGAGAACTCTAAGAGAAAGGTGAACCACCCGTGGGTAACAAAGGCAGTCAAGGACAGTACCAACAGGAAAAGAACGACACAACAGCGGAGGACGAGAAAGGAAAAAAATTGATCATAAAATTAAATTGACAAGAAACAAAAACCAACGGCAAAAGTTTCTACAGGAATGTAAAAAGTGAGTAGCTAAAGTGAGCTTCGAACCCTTGGAGGTTCTGATTCGGGAATTGATAATGTGTACAGGGAAAACAGCAGATAATTTAAACCAATATTTTACATTAGTTTTCATGGAGGAGAATACCGTTATCATCCCAAAGATAACAAAAAGCAAGGTATTCATGGGAGGAAAAATGCTGCAACAGTCTTTGTCACAAGGGACAAAGTAATGACAAACTAATACGATTAAAGTTAAAAATCACACAACACCAGGTTATAGTCCAACTGGTTTAATTGGAAGCACACTAGCTTTCGGAGCGATGCTCCTTCATCAGACAATCACCTGATGAAGGAGCGTCGCTCCGAAAGCTAGTGTGCTTCCAATTAAACCTGTTGGACTATAACCTGGTGTTGTGTGATTTTTAACTTTGTACACCCCAGTCCAACACCGGCATCTCCGAATCATAATACGATTAAAGGCAGACAGGACCAAATGGCATGTATCAAACATTTTTTAAGGCAACTGGCTGCAGAGATATTCAAGGCATCTTTTGAATTATTCCCGAATCAGTGGATACAGGGAGCTTCCAGTGGATTGATGCACCTGTTCAAGAAGGGAGGGAGACAGAAATCAGGAAAGTTAGTTTAATTTCTGTTTTGGCAGAACAGCAGAGTTGATTATTAAAGGAAGAAATAGCAGGACATTTGGAAAAGCTTATCATTAAACATGGTCGACTGGATTTTGTGAAAGGGAACTATATTTGACAAATTTGCTCAAGTTCATTGAGGAGATAACAAGTAGAGCTGATAAAGGAGAATCTGATGATGTTCTGTATTGGGATTTTAAAAATGCATTTGATAAGGTGCTACATAAAAGTCAATTGCACAAGATAGGAGCTCACGGTATCGGGGGTCATGTATTAGCATGGACTGAGGATTGGTTAACCACAATGGCTGTTGCTGAGACCTCACTTGGAGTACTGTATACAATTTTTGTTCTCATATTTAAGAAAGGATAAACTAGCATTGGAGGCCACTCAAAAAAAGATTAATTTAGTTGCTTCAAGGATGAAAAGATTGGTCTGTCAAGAATAGGTTAGGTCATTATTCAACACAGGTAAAAACAATAGAGTCTGGACAAATAACGGGTTATCTTATGGAAACAATGTTCTGAGGAGCTTGACAGGGGTTGATGTTGACTAGATGTTCTCGTATTAGTAAAGTCTCAACCCAGGAGACATTACAGAAGGGAACATTCATTTAAAAAAAAGTAAAGTTTTTTTTCTCTCTCAGTGAATGGCTGGAATTCTCTCGCCCAAAGAATTGTGACAGCTAAATGGGATAGGGGAATGGGTCTGGTTGGGTTACTCTTCGGATGGTGGGTGTGGACTTGCTAAGCTGAAGGGCCTGTTTCCACACAGTAGGGATCCTATGATTCTATCTCAAATTATTTTAAAAGAGGGTAGATAGATTTTTGAAATATTAAGCAGTTGAGGGCTATGAGGATCAAGCATAAAAGACAAGTTGAGGCCTGGGTTGGCACAGCCATGATCTGATAGAATGGGAGAGCAAGCTCAAGGGGACGAATACCCTACTCCTGCTCAATTCCTTAAGGCTCCATTTCATGCTTTCTTTTCTCCAAAGGGGAGCATGATACAATGTGCTAAAAGATCTCAGACATTGTGAAAAGGAGTGAAAATGGGGTGTTTATATACTGATTCCGATAGCATTTTTCAATCAATCACAGCTATGCAGTCATGAATATGAAGGCAATTCCCTCCATGAATAAAGGAAAGCTACTACAGAGCTCATACGAATTCTTACCTTCAGTAAACTCTTCCATCACATGACCCAAAATTGAACCCTCAGCTGTTTACTTATTTGTTCACTTCCAGACATGACTATTTCAATGTTCTCTTGACTGTACTTTCATCAACTTCAACATATTCAAAAGCTCCACTGACCATGCCCTCATACCAAGCCCCTTTTACCCATGATCCTCGTGCTTGCTGATTAATGACTTGCCAACAGCTTCAGTATAAGAAGTCCTGTCCTTCCATACATATTTTTCCTTTCTATCTCTGCAATTTCCTTCAATCCTTGAAACCTTTGAAGTGTCTACGTTCCCCAGTTTAGCATTTTCATTTTCACCACCCCAGCTCAGCACTGAAGCTTTCAGCTGCATGGTCATCAGCTATGCAATTCTGTCCTAACACAGCTCAAATAGTAACATTTTCTTTCTTTCCAACATTCTATCTCACCTATTTCTTTGACCAAGCAGTTGGTCATCTTTCTTAATATCATATGGTGTGCTGTTAAGCTTTGCCCTGCTCTTCCTTGACAGTTTACTACATTAGAGGAATGAAATAATTCCAAACTGCAGTGACAATTAACTCAATGCAGCAACTGTATGAGAGAAATTCCTTCAAAACTCCAGAAAGTACTGGCTCTTCAGCATGACTGGGGGAAAGGGCCATCTTGCCAAGTACACTAGAAGAAAGTACCTCTGTAACCTGACGTGCTGTATCAGCCATCAGCCTTGCAAGTTCCACCTGCTGAGCGATCATTTTAGTTGTGGACTCTTGCAGCATCTCTTGGCGAACCTGTACAAACTGCTGCAGAGTTTCTGCACATGCCTGAGAAGACAAAGAGAGGTTTTCATGTCCAGCAATTGATAATTCAGATACTTTAATCAAGAGACAGAGCACTATTAAAATGCAATGTGGAATTGACTTATGATCCAGTAAGAACACTGCATTGACCTTGCATCATGTTTCATCATGCAACGTAAGCTCACTGACATGGCTTCTGTTTTACAATCAAGCCTTTAAGCCTTTCCCTCTCCTCCAATGGCACACTAACCTAGTCATAGTGTGATTTTATTTTTTTGATTTCCAGTATTTGCAGTTCTTTGTTTTTTTTTTATTTAACCTGGTCATGGTATTATGAGATTGTTTCCATGATGGGGAGATGTATTCAACCTTAAAACTAAAAACCAGACCATTCAGAACTGTAAAAGCAGGAATTAATTATTTAATTCATTCTCAGGATGTAGATATCCCTGACACTGACTGTCCAACCACAACTGTCATTAAAAGGTGAAAGTTAGTGATCTTCTTAAACCACGGCAGTCCACGTGGCTGCAAGATACTCCCAATGTATGTCAGACCATTGTAGGCAGCAAAGGAAGAGCAATATATTTTAAAGTCATAACTATATGCAGCGTTCCCAGGCATTTGCTGCCCTGTTCTTCCATGCAGAATAGGTCATGAGTCTAGGTCTGTCAAAGGAGCCTTCAATGAGTTCTTGCAGAGCATCTTATAGATGGTGCACCTTGTTGCTACCATATACAGATGACAGAGGGAAAAGGCACTTAAGGTGGTGGACATAATTCAAATCATGCTAATGTTTTGTAATGGATGATGTTGAGCTTCCTGAGTATCGCTGGAACTGCACTCCTCCAGGTAAGCGGGGAGTATTCCATCATAATGCTTTCCTAGACCTGTTCATCTCTCAGCTCCATTTCCTCCTTTAAACACTCCTTAAAATCCAACTTAACCAAAATTTTGAATATCTTGCACGACTTAGCATAAGCTTTTCCATTTGATCCTTTTTTGAAGTATTTTGTGATACTTTATTATTTTAAATGCTTTTTATACAGCAAATTGCTGTGATGAGATGATACTTTTATTTTGCCTGTGTTTTGAGGGATAAGGCTGATGAAAAGCGAAAGGGCATTTTAGCATAAACAAATTTAAACTCAATTACATAAGAGAATTAAGAGGCTGATTGTTCTCCTCTTGTTCCTATATCCCAATGACAAGTTGTGAATATGCATTCCACAATTCTGGTGATCCCTCGGTAGGCCATTGCTTGCTAGCATAGTCCTCAACTGAAGAACAATTCAAAAAAAGCTGCAGTCTATTTTTATTGCCACGATCTTTATTGGTCAAGTGGATACTCCTTATCCTCATGGTTCTACTCTCTCTGTATGGGTTCTACCAAAGAAATCACAAATATGGCATCAGAGGCAGTTCTGTACTGTGTTCCTCAGATGGGGACAATCTGAAGCAAAAACTGCCGTTTAAAGAAGCTAAAGTTTTCACGATGTCATTGACATCTTCAGGTCATTGCAAAGTCCTTCTCAGCCAATGGAGTTCTTTCAAAATATAGTCACGCTGTCCCAGAAGGGCCTTTTGACAAGCTCCTAAAAAGACAGCATCTACAATAGTGAGGAATTCATATTGAGCAGGATAACAGGAGAACTCCCTTAGACGTCTTCAAGTATTAACACGGATCTTCTCTATCCACTGGAATAGAAGATGGAAACTTGCTTTAACGTCTTGCCTGAAAGGTGTCATCTCTAAGAATGCAGCAGTCCTGCTCTAGATTGAGGGCATATGGTCGGCTTACATTCAAGTCGAAGCATGGGGCTTGAACCAAAAATGTTTTCATTCAGAGGCAGCTGCATTCACAATGAGTGGGCGGCACGGTGGCACAGTGGTTAGCACTGCTGCCTCACAGCGCCTGAGACCCGGGTTCAATTCCCGCCTCAGGCGACTGACTGTGTGGAGTTTGCACGTTCTCCCCGTGTCTGCGTGGGTTTCCTCCGGGTGCTCCGGTTTCCTCCCACAGTCCAAAAGATGTGCAGGGTCAGGTGAATTGGCCATGCTAAATTGCCCGTAGTGTTAGGTAAGGGGTAAATGTAGGGGTATGGGTGGGTTTCGCTTCGGCGGGTCGGTGTGGACTTGTTGGGCCGAAGGGCCTGTTTCCACACTGTAATGTAATCTAATCTAATAAACTGACATTTGTATCACAACTTTATACTATAACATCTCATGGATGTTGACAGGAATATGATTACAGAATATGGCAAGTAGCCACATAAGAAGTGCTCAGATAAAACATAGTTTTTAAGGAGCTTCTTAAAGAAAGACAGAGACACATTCAGGTTCAGTAAACAAATTTCAGTGCCTGGATGGTCAATAGTTGAAGGAGCCACTGTCAATCAGACACTAAAATAGACTGCAGCCTTTTTTTGAATCGTTCTTGGGTTGAGGACTATGCCAACAAGCAGGCCTTTATGGCCCACCTAGAGATCACCAGAATTACAGAATGCAAATTCACAACTTGTCATTAAGGCATTAAAACACAGGAGCAAGCTTGCACAGGTAACTAAGAACAATAGCAAGGATTATATTGATTAAGCTTTCTAACTCTTAAGATACAGAATTCCAAGAAATAAAAACACAGGAACCTGCAACCTTCCAAACTTACTCACCCAAATCAAAGTCAGCATAGCCTCCCTTTGTCCCATTTCTGTAACATGTCCAGTCCTATATCCCCCTTCATCATCTACATTCCTGACGTCATCTTGTTCAACCCCACTCCATCAAGTTGTGTGTCTCAGTCTTTAGAATTCACTCCTTAAGGTCTTACAATCTGTCCAGGTTTTCTTTCGAATCTCCGAAATGTTAACTCTTCTTTCCTCCCACAGATGCTGCTGAGTGTCACCAGCAACCTATGTTTTTGCTTCTAAAACTGTACCTTCTACTGTCCCCATAGTCTGGGTTTGCCGTTGATTTTCATGATGATATCTTCATGATGTGCTTTTGGTGAGAGGGGCAGTTTACCGGTGGAGCAGAACAGGGCAGGGGTGGGGAGAGGTTTGGCTTCAATGTTAAAGGCACTTTATAAATATAATTTGTTTGTTCTTATTGCACGGTGAGAAGCAGTCAACACTGAATTCCTTGCATTTCCAGACACCTGTTACATGTTCAAGTACCTGTACAGCTTTCTGTCTGGCCTCCTCCAGCTGCCTCTGACTTGCAGCAGCTTCCTGCTCGGCCTTCAGCTTCAGCAGGGCTATGTCGTGCTCATGTCTCTGCTGTTGGGCCTGGACACAAACAAAGATTAAATAGGAACCATCACTCTACATTCAACTGCTCTGCTCTGTGAAAAACTGGTATTTAAATTTGCAGTGTCCAGAGAGAGAGAGTAACAATTGAAATGCAAAGGCACCAAAATCTTAAGAGTAACAAATGACAAGATTTTAATCAATTAATTTTCAGATTGCAACTTTATAAATAAAAAAAAAATTTCTCATAAATCTCATCATGATGGCACAAATTTTATAAAGCTGAAATTTCTTGAAAACTTGGCAAGTTTGCCCTGCTTCTATCAGTCAACTTGTAAAGTGCAGTCATGCGCAGGTTCGATGCTAATATCTGCACATTTAAGATTAGGCATTGTCCTGGTACAACACAACACCAGGGTAAGTAAATTTAATCGTTAGTTTTGGAAAAATCTTTGTTTGCCTGATGTAACTGAAGAACGTTGCTCAGAATATTGCCTGGTTTGGAAAACGAGCGCAGCCATTGTCACTTAAGACAATTTTACAAAATCATTTCTGAAACAGCACAAGGCATAGACCCGTACCTTTAGGATCTGAGCCAACGACACAGTCTCTTGTTGAGCAAGGGCTACTCCCCGAGTCGTGTCTATCTCCGATAGCTGACGGATGGACTCTTCTATAGCATCCAAGTAAGTGTGTTGAGCAGTCATGTGGTGTTGGACACTTGGCGGGGAGCTGAGCATCGAGGCTGCAATAACCAAAATGAAAAGTGTAATTACAATTTTTACAATTAGTTAAATAATGCATTGGGATCATGAGGTTAACTGCACGCCTCTCCAGGATTCGAAACAAGTTCGGGAACTGCATAAAAAATGACAAGGGACAAGACATTGAAATTTTCATGAGATTCACAGGATACAACAAATAACAAAGTGTGCAGAAGATCCAAACCCAATCATTGTATTTGGGTCCTGGTGAATGATCAGGAATGCAACAAAGGTTCACCAGACTTGTTTCCAGGACATTCTCATGGGGAGAGATTGGGAAAACTGGACCTGCATTCTCCAGCATTTTGAATTGATTTCATTGAAATCTACGAAATACTTAAAGGGTGGATGTAGGTAACATTTCCCCCGTTGGGGAGTCTAGGACTGGTGGGACCACTTAAAAATGAGAGCATGTCACTTCGGTCTGAGCTGATGACAATTCTGTTGCTACTTCAGGGTCATGAACCTTTGGAATTCACTACCACAGAGAGCTGTGAAAGCAGAGTCATCAAGTATGTTTTATGTAAAAATTGACGGATTTGATTTCCAACAGTGTATGGGGTCATGGGAACAGGGTGGCTAAAACGATACTGAAGCACTGATCAGCCACGATTGTACTGAATGACAGGGGCTGGCTCAACAGGCTGAATAGGCTACTTCTGCTTCATGTTCCTCAGACAGGATCCGATCACTTGAATGAAAAAGCATCTGCTTCCACGTTGCGTGGCACCTCATCATTTCTTCCAATCATCACTATGCCTCTCACTTCACCTTGGTTGTCTACTTACTCAGGGTTTTATTTTAAAAAAAACCTACTCCCATGGCGATGTTTAGGACAAACAAATGACAGTTACAGAAAACATGATTCCGAGAGTTCCAACCTGCAGCAGAGGATGTGGAGGGCCTGGCTGCAGTAACACTGACGTCGGCTAGAGAAGGTGAAGGTGTGGAGGTAGTAGCACACAGCTGCCTTTTCCCCTCTCTGGATGTTATCACTGCACCATTCTGAAAAGTGCTCTGAGACATAGAACTCATAGTGGAATGGAACGATGGAGAGCTTGTGCTTTTCTTTGATGACTCCCCGTGAGCACTGAAAGCACAAAATTTACATAATCACAAATGTTGACAACTGCCAAAATGAGACATCACTGAAACCATTTAACACTGCAGATTTCATGCCATCAAGTATCTGTTTGCTGAAGCTCTCCTTTAAACAATCTGTCGGACTTAGTCGGCATTAGGGATAAACAGTCAAAAAGTGTGGCACTGGAAAAGCACAGCACGTCAGGCAGCATCCAAAGAGGAGAGCCCATAATTCCGGCACAAGCCCTTCATGAGGATAAACAGCCATCCTTACTTGATGGGCCCATGTTCCCTCTACTATTCCCAAAAGCCAATCTTCTACAATACCATTCCCACTCTTAAATTTAAACAACAATGTACTGACTGGACACAGCAGCCTAAAGGCTGATGAACCTGCCAAACCTGACAATCCAGACAATAGCTTCGCAACATACTCGCCAAGGCCTAAAAGGTCCTTCGGGTTTACCAGTCCATTTGAGTCATCAAGAGGATTCATCAGTGACTACCATCACACTAGTCACCGTCTGGTTGGTAGCTCTCTGGGATGCCAGAGGAAAAATAAAGGACAACTACATCACATGCACATCAACAGACAGCACACAATTATACAAGAGCTGAAGACTTTCCAAAATCACATGCACTACATAAAGCAAATGCTCACTGATGACTACTTGCCCTTGATGAAGTCCAAAAAACCCCAACAACCCAATTTCTATAAGCGTCAAAGAGAATTCACCCCAGCTCAACATATGTTGGACTATCCAGTGTCGGCTTCCTAAAATATGCTGAGTATCTGGATTATTTGCGTAGCACTAATACCACTCAGCTATCACCTCCCCTTGAAATGAAACTTGATGCCAATGACAGTCTGTAACTTTATGAATTTGGTGACTTCCATAACTTCACCTTGTATTTTCCCTCTACTAACTGTTTCTTCCACCAGTAGAAGCAGTTCTTCCAAAGTCCTGACCAGTTTTGAGGTCTCCTCTGAACCACTGTTCAATCAAACTGATCAGCAATTTATCGAATCTCTCTTGATTACTATAATCAATGAATGTCAAGTTAACACTTTCTGGTTCCTGTGCACAGCCTTGAAGTCCTTCCTGAATTAGGGTTCCCAATACTGGGGACAACATTCTAACTGTAGCTTAACCAGTGATTTGTGATGGTTTAACATCATTCATTTTTGTACTCCAGTTCCTATTTATAAAAGCTTAATGGCTCTGATGAACTGATGATGATCTAAATACTGCACAAGACTGAGCTTCACTAACGTATCTCCATTAATAGTTGGTTCACAGAGCAGTGAGCATTGAATAAAAACCAAATAGAACCAACTAAGGTGGGCTACACGGCAAAGGATTCTTGTAAACACATTCTATTATTATTATTCCATATTGGAAATTGTGCCCATGTTTCTAATGGAAACTGCCTCAGCCTACTGGCAGACCCCAGTTTGCAAATGGTTTCTGTTCTAGAGTGCTTCTGCAAGTCAATTTGTACACAAGTTGGAACACACTGTAAAAAGTCATAAGTACAGAAAATGTTTGCATGCAAGATCTTTAAAATTACACCCTCGGATGAGATTACGTGTGAAAGAACAAGCATTCTGAAGTCTGGGATCCTCTATGTATCTATCCTGCCACTGTTGACTCTGTCGTGCTTTGAGTGTCAGGAGAGTGCAACTATAAACTGTCAAGCAGGTATTGGTTGTTTCTAATATATGCACAACTGAAGGAATTGATAACAGAAAGTGACCGACAGAAAGTACATACGTCTGGTCATACCTATCTGCAGTTAGTGGATCTCTGAATTCAACTTGACTGCTCTTCATAATGTTACTTTCCAGAGTGGTAGATCGCAAGGGGCTGCGGGGGGTGTTGACCTTCCGTGATTTTCTGCAACTACTGGATTTGACAGATGTAGCACTGGGTATAGAATTCTCCAGATACCTTCCATCTGATAGAAATAGAAACAAAGTTTAAGAAGTAAAAAAGGAGCATGCATTCCATTATCACAATCAATGGGATTGGTTAGTAAGCACAAGTTTCTCTCAAATTGTTGCTGTCAGAATATAGAAGAGATAGATGGTAATTTAATTCTTGTCCACCTCCTCAAATTCTGTGGACCAGCACAAAGTGATAAACCAGACATTTGGGGGAATCTGCAATGGGCAACAGGTGTTGACACAGATGGGAGCGGGAGATGACCACTTCAGGAGGGTTGACTTTGCCTGCTAAGTCTTACTAAAGAAGCTCCATAAATTAGAGAGAAGGAAAAGATTCCATAGCCTCAGTTTCTGTTGCAAATGCTTTCAAAACACTGCAAAATGTCAGTGCATGACCCTCGACCATTTAACTTAAATTCACCAGGGTTATTACTTTTATCTGATCAATAATGGCCAGCATGAGGTCAAGAGTAACTGTTGATCTAATTGCCATGAACAACTATTTTGTATTCCTTCCACTTACCCAGTCTGCTAATTTTTCGAGTAGCACTGCTCAAAGCTTCCCTCGTATCCATCACTGTGTCTGTCACTGCAGTAGTGGTGGGTATAGCTTCAAGCCTGTTTTCTATGTACTGCAACTTGGGATGAAAGAAAAATAATGAATCAAACACAATGCAAGTTAAAATAGTCTGTTTCCTGCAGTAAAAACTCTTAGGATAGACCCAGGCAGGAATCAAAGGGGAACTAGAAAACATGCAGGGTGTCAAATATATATTTTGAGGGATTTTGGAAGTTAAGAAGCAGGAAATGTCAGGGTGAGACTGGGAAGTATGGAGCTAAAATGTTCAGCGGACAGAATGACCTGAGATATGGAGGGGGCCAGGGCAGAAAAGAGTTGGAAAAGTAAACAGGAGCCACAAACAAATCTGTACATAGGAATTTTGCAGCTGAAGGACTGGGTTAAGGCAGAGAATGAAGATAAATAACAAGAGAGTGATAAGCAAGCAGGGCTATGATGCAGAAGATAGAATGTGTAGAAATGTACAGCATGGAATTAAAGAAGTCAGCATGTGGAAACTGCACACAAAGAAGAATCAGCCATTCGGTCCTTTGAGCCTGCTCCACGGTTTAACAAGACCATGGCGATCATGAATGTAACCCAAATACACATTCCCTCCTATTCCTCCCTCTTTACAAGAATGCATCCTCCATGGACTTGAAAATATTCAAGGGCTTCTGCTTCCACTGCTTTTTCAGGAAGTGAGCTCCAAAGACTTATGACCCTCAAAAATATGGAGCCAATCTTTCCATTTTAAACCAGCAACCTCTCACTTTTAAACAGTTCTAGATGCCCCGATTAAGTGGAAGCATCCTCTCTACATCCATCCTATCAAAGCCCCTCAAGTCACTTCTTATTTTACTAACCTCCAGCAAGACAAGCCCAATCCATGCAACCTTTCTTCAT
The DNA here is from genome assembly GCF_037043375.1 of Chiloscyllium plagiosum. Taxonomy (NCBI): domain Eukaryota; kingdom Metazoa; phylum Chordata; class Chondrichthyes; order Orectolobiformes; family Hemiscylliidae; genus Chiloscyllium; species Chiloscyllium plagiosum. The sequence goes on from NW_028270147.1 coordinate 116,458,739, forward strand.
AAGGCAACCCTCCACTGCAGGGCTGCTAAATCTTCTCTGAACTGCTTCCAACACATTTACATCCTTCCTTAAATAAGGTGACCAATACTATACACAGCACTTCAGATGGGATCCCACCAATGGCCTGTACAACTGAGGCATAACCTCCCTTGTGTTCGAGTCCCTTTGCAATAAATTAAAACATTCTATCAGCTTTCCCAATTTTTTGCTATAACTGCATTTGAGCCTTTTGAAAATCATGCACCAGGACATTCACATCCCTCTCTCTCACAGCTCAGCAATCTCCCACCAATTAGATAATATACTTTTGTATCCTTCTTGCCAAAGTGAAAAAAATTCACTTTTCCCACATTTCAACTAAGTCAGATCTTTGCCCACTCACTTAAACTTCTGGTAACTTTTTTGCAACCCCATGTTTGCTTCACAGCCTACTTTTCTCCTTGTGTTGTCAGTAAATTTGGCAACTTATCTTCCATCCCTTCATCCAAGTAATTTTATAAATCGTAAGCAGTTGAGACGCAGCACCGAGCCCTTTGGCACACCACTTGTTACATTCTGCCAACCTGAAAAAGACCCATTTATGCCGACTCTCTTCCTGTTTCCCAGCCAATCTCCTATTTATGGTAACATGTTAAACTCTTGTAAGATGAGGTATTACTTTCAGTCATAACCTTTAATGTGGCTTTTTATCAAATTAAAAAGGGACATTCTTAGGTCAGGCAGCATCCGTGAAGCAGGAGAATCGACCTTTTGGACATAAGCCCTTCATCATAAGCCCTCATTCCTGATGAAGGGCTTCTGCCTGAAACGTTCATTCTCCTGCTTCTTGGATGCTGCCTGACCTGCTGTGCGTATCCAGCACCACACACTCGACTCAGGTCTCCAGCATCTGCAGTCCTCACTTTTTCCCTGGAGTGGTACATTGGTAAATAAACTATGTAAAGACCAGATCGTTTCAATTTTCTGTATTTTTGATTATGGATTGAAGTGAGAAAACTGTTTAAAAACTATGGAGTGCTGAAGTTTATAAAGCAAGTTACCTGACACTTATTCTAAGCTCTGTTTACACAGTTGCTGATTCAAGCAGTATTGAAAGGTTTCCAGATAAGCTGCTGCCAAGGTCTGTGTCCAAGGGAAGATCCGGTTAGCAACAAGATTAGTATGCAGACTAGTACCCATCGATGACAAGGGTCTTCTGCCTGCCAACAGTGAGGTGATTGGCTCTCGGTAAATAAACAGTTGGGTCTGAGAACAAGACAGTGAGAGCCACCAGATCTCCACAAGCTCAGGAGTTGTCTCAGTTGTGTGCAACTTGCCCTCTACTGTAGCTCTTTGGTCACGTAATGGCAAGTTGTACAGAAAAAGTTAGAATCATCAGTGAGCACAGCATTTTATCAACATAATCATGTTTCTTGAGTAAAACTATTCTAGTATTTTTTGGTAAGCTAATCCCAATAAGTACAAGACGAAAAACGTCAATTACTTGCCTTCTTTCAATAATGTTTACATTCTCTGTATCTTTCTAAGCAAACGAAATAGGAGAAGCAACCCATTCGGCACCTCAAATCTGCTCCACCTTTCAATATAATCACGGCTGCTCTGTTTCCAATTCAAACTCCAATTACCTTCAATTCCCATGGCAAACATAAACCACCTCTGTAAAAAAAATTCAATGAACCCACCCCCATTGGCAGAGCAGAGTTCCATCAGTTTCCCTCATGATTGTAATTTCACCAAGTCCACTGCTCCTTTCCACTACCTGATTGACAGTTAGTCCAGGAATGTCTCTTTGAATCCTCTACCATTCCCTTGTTATCTACTATTTAATCTCCATTCTCACTTTCTGCAGGACCAGCACCTCATTTTACTTCACAGTGCAGGAAGAGGTCATTCAGCCCATCATGCCTTCACCAGCTTTAGTGTCTGACAAACATCTGTTTTTTTCCTTTATTGCTGCACACTATTTCTATCCAAAAAAAACCCAATGCCTTATTGAATGACTTAACTGAACCTTTCTGCTCCACACTTCTATGCAGTGTATTCCATATCCGAACAACTCGCTGTATGAAAAAGATATTTTGTTCCTCACACCACTCATTGGCACAATATGTCAATCTATGTCCTCCCATCGCTGTTTATTTCACAAGCGGAAATAGCTTCATCCCAGCTACTCTGTCCATTTTGCATGCCTGACTCTCTCCTCCCATATTAATTTTTTCGTCCTGATTAACCTTTTAGTTATTACCTGCTATCTTTATATTCTGACCAATCATCTGACCTGCCACTCATCTTTGCACAATAACCTCAAGTCTGATATTAACTTCAGATACTAATTTCCCTAATTTCTTTCATTAACAGATTCCTCACAGCAGAGGAGATGGAGTGAGAACATGATCAAGATGTATAAAATTATGAGGGGCGTAAACAGGGTCGACCGGAAAAAAACCTTCTCCCTTGGGAGAAGTGATCAATATCAGGAGGCATGGATTTAAGTTAAAAAGGAATAGGAGAAGTGTTTTTAATCAGGGAGTGGTGTAAGAGTGTTAGAAGCAGAAACCCTTGTGACATTTAATTAGATGTACAACTGAGATATCAAAGTACACAAGGCAATGGACCAGGTGCTGGAAAATTGGATCAAAATAGTCAGGTGGCTGCTTTTGACCAGCGAAGACTTGAGCCAGAGTCCTTTCGTGCGCTGTACACCTCTATGACTCTACCATGGGTCCAGCTTTGGAATTTTCCTGTATAATAGAAATAAACTGATTTATTCACGATGAGTGTCTCTCTGGTTGAGCCAGCATCTATTGCCCATCCCTGGATGCCATGGAGAAGATATGGTGAACCACATATTTGAAGCCCTGCAGTCCATTTATTGCAGGTCAACCCACAATGCCATTAGGGAGAGAGTTGCAGGATTTCCAACCAACAATACTGAAGAAGCGTTGATATATTTCTGATCAGGAACAGAATGCAGCTTGGATAGCAACTTGCTGGTGTTGGTGCTCTTATGTATCTGCTGCCTTTGTCCTTCAAGGTGTCAATGGATTTGGAAAGTGCCACCCTGTCAGCCTCAGAGAACTTCTGTAAGTATATTATGTAAATGGTACAGATTGGTGCTGATTGTTGAAGTTGGAGGAAGTGAAGGTTTGTGCATGTGGTGTTAGCCCTGGGCTGTTTTGTCCCAAATAGTGTCAAGCATCTTCGGTACTAGTAGACCTGCACTCATCCAGGCAAGTTGAAAGTATTCCATCACACTACTGAATTGTGCAATGTAGATGGTGAACTGCAACATGCGCTAGTAATTCAACCAGATAGCCAAAAACAATCATGGGTCAGCAAACTTTATTTTAACTGGCACTTTATGAACTGTCGCTCTTGATAAACCAACAAAAATTATTCACCTGAAATACCCGAAGGTTACTGCATTTTCGTGGTGTCAGAGTAGTGAGTTGAGGCTGCAAGTGAGAAGGCACTCTGCCATTAAGTTTTATTTAAGGCAAATGTGCATGCTTGTTTCAGTGAGTTATACTATAAATAAAGTAATGTGTATACCCCTGCATTACGTTTCTAATACTTAGCATGTGTTTTTGCATTGACTGTATCAGTTTGTTGGCTACTGGAATATTTGATCAACCAGCACTCCTGGTCCCATTGGTGCTGGTTAATAAAACATTTACTGTGTCTTCAAAGACAGACATGGCGGGAAAAGCTCAGTAGCAGCATCTGTAGAGAGAAATCAATTAACATTTCGGGTTCAGTGACTCTTCCTCACAACATGGAGAGAAATGAGAGTTGATGTTTCAGTGTTCAGAGGAAGGATCACTGAACCAGAAGTGTTAACGAATTTCTCTCCAAATATGTTGCCAGGCCTTCTGAGCTTTTCCAGCAATTTCTATTTTTGTTTCAGATTTCCAAAGTTCTTTTGGTTTTTATGCTGTACATTCAACCAAGTTTTTGCTGGCGATCTGATTATCCAGTAGTAACATCAACTAGCTATTATGTCATAACAGTTGGAGTGATGACACCGTAATACCTTCCTTGAAACAATGACCAGAATTCAAAAAATACTTCATTGGCAGAGAGCCATTTTGAGATGTCCCATAACCACAAAAGTCACCATTTAAATGTAAATATTTCTTTCTTTATAACAGACCTTTGGCCATAGGATCAAATGATCTCTAATCTGCCACACAGTATTGACAGCTAGACCCAGTAGTCACCACAACAATGATTGAAGGCACGACAACTAACTGGAGTAGTTTGCAAATCAGCACCACTATACCTTGCCTCGTACTTCGACTCTTTATCAGTCTCTGATTTAGTCGGGCTGACTTATTAGATGTTTCGTTCCACAACTTGTCAGCTCACCTAAAACAAAAGCAAAGCAAAGACAATCAACAACACTGATTTTCAGATTCAGATTAGATTACATTACAAGTTTGCAATCGGAAACTCAAATACTTATTTTGGATTTGGATTTTCAATTTGGTCAAAAACAGAAATATTAAGTCGACATTATTTAATGATAATGAAATACAACATTTTGTATAAACAATTGAAATCTGGTTTGTATACCAACGTTGAGCCTTATAGCACAAACAAATCCTTCACCAGTGTGGGACGTTCTCCAGTCCTGAGAGATAATGTAGCTTCAGTGAGGAATGTGAAAGAATTAAGTAGTAAGATCAAACTAGGAGCATCTGTGTGTGTACACCAGAACCAAAATCAAATAATATCAGTAAGCATCAACAGAAGCCCAAGCCCATGTTCTCCTGGCTTTTATTCCATAACAATTGGAGCCACGACACACGACATCATAATACTCCCTTGGAACAATGACTAGAATTCAAAAAATACCTCATTTGCAGAGAGCCATTTTGAGATGTCCCATAACAACAAAGATCACTGGACCAGAAATGCTAACGGATTTTTCTCCACAGAGGCTGCCAGACCTGCTGAGCCTTTCCAGCAATTTCTTTTTTTTTGTTTCAGATTTCCAGCAGTTCTTTTGTTTTTTGTGTGGTATATTCAATCAAGGTTTTGCTGGGGATCTGATTATCCAGTACTAACACCAACTGGCTATTAGGTCATAACAATCAGAGCCACGACATCATAATACATCCCTTGTAACAATGACCAGAATTCAAAAAATACTTCATTGGCAGAGAGCCATTTTGAGATGTCCCACAACCACAAAAGTCACCATTTAAATGTAAATATTTCTTTCTTTCTAACAGTTCTTTGGCCACAGGATCAAATGATCTCTAATCTGCCACACAGTATTGATGGCTAGACCCAGTAGTCACCACAACAATGATTGAAGGCACTACAACTAACTGGAGTAGTTTGCAAATCAGCACCACTATACCTTGCCTCGTACTTCGACTCTTTATCAGTCTCTGATTTAGTCAGGCTGACTTGTTAGATGTTCTACTCCACAATTTGTCAGCTCACCTAAAACAAAAACAAAGCAAAGATAATCAACAACACAGATTTTCAGATTCAGATTAGATTACATTACAAGCTTGCAATCAGAAACTCAAATGTGGGACGTTCTCCAGTCCTGAGAGGTAATGTAGCTTCAGTGAGGAATGTACTAGTAGTAAGTAGTAGGTTCAAACTAGGAGCATCTGTGTGTGTATACACCAGAACCAAAATCAAATAATGTCAGTAACCATCAACAGAAGTCCAAGTCCTTGTTCCCCTGGCTATTATGCCATAACAATTGGAGCCATGACATCGTAATACCTACCTTGGAACAATGACCAGAATTCAAAAAATACCTCATTCGCAGAGAGCCATTTTGAGATGTCCCATAACAACAAAGATCACTGAACCAGAAATGTTAACTGATTTCTGCCCAAAGATGCTGCCAGACCTGCTCAGCCTTTCTAGCAATTTCTGTTTTTGTTTCAGATTTCCAGCAGCTCTTTTGGTTTTTGTGCTGTATATTCAACCAAGTTTTTGTGAGGAATCTGATTATCCAGATTATCGTGATCATCAAGTGGCTATTATGCCAGAACAATTGGAGCTACGACGTCATAATACCTCCCTTGAATCAATGACCAGAATTCAAAAAATACTTCATTGGCAGAGAGCCATTTTGAGATGTCCCATAACCACAACACTCATTATTTAGATGGAAATATTTCTTTCTTTATAACAGTCCTTTGGCCAAATATTTGCCCCTGCAAATATTTGGTTGTTTTTCTGAGACTCTACCATTCAGTAAACAACTGCTAATCTGGCCAAGTCCCATTTCCTGGTCCCTACATTATCTAGTCTCTTTTCCTTCTCACAATGTAAATGTTCCATTTATGTAAATTAATGGTTAATAGTCATTTACTGACGTTAGTAAAATTAAACCATGACTGACATTTTTTTCTTACATTACAGACCTCTTTTCACAACTCTACCAGTTCACTTCACGCTAAATGCATGTTCCCTTTCCACAAGACAAATTATTTATCAGAAATGTGCAATAAATACATTGTGGCATTTCTCATTATGATTGAGACAGAGTCACAGAGAGTCACAGAGAGAAATAGATTGTCACAGAGTGTCACAAAGAGTCCAATAGTCACAGAGATCCACAGCACAGAAATCTTTTCCGAACGTGAAATATTCATAACTGAACAGGGAGTTTGATAAAGCAGGTGGTAAAAGGTCACAATAGGGATATGTTACTGCAGCTGCAATCTGCAGAGAAAGTCCAACTTATGCTCAGACACAAATGCCCAGTTTGTGTCTGGCAGGTCAATGTCTCTTATATGCCTCCATTACCCACCCTTGGAAAATGGTGGATAAATGAATGAGCTCTTCAAATATTATTGCCTGTTATAGCAAATGCCTTTGATACAGAAACAAAGAATGGTTCGAACAAACATTTATTTGAAAGTGACTGTAAGCTCAGAGGTTGGCTTGTGTCATGGCAGAAATGTTTCTCATCAGGAACTAGAAAGCAGCTGACACACGGTTATATGCTGTGACTACTCTGAAGGTTTAATGAAAGTTCCAGGTTTTAAAAAATAACTGAGGGAGAAAGGTAAATCACTTTGATGACTATTAGTTTGGGACACTTGATGTTGTCGTGAACGTACTATTCACTGCAAACAATTAAACATGAGCCATTTGCTTTTCAGATAATAATGTAGATTCACAAGGAAGCACAACACTGAAACAATGGAACAATTTACAGAGGAACCTCGCTTACCCGAGCGACATGGGCAGAGTGTTTTGTTTGGATAATTGAATGCTGGGTAATACAGTTTAGCCAAGCATCGGGATCTTACGATCTACTTCGGATGATCCGAAATTCAGATAATCGAATGCCAGATAATCGAGGCTCCTCTGCATGTAGATTAATCAAATATCCTATAAATCAAAGAAGTTTAATATTTTAAACAATAAAGTCTGATAATCTGCTTGGTCTTTTGCTGTTCTCTATCGATTGAGGTCTTCAGGGCAATGAATAAAATTTATTGACATGAAAATGTGTGGAAGGGTTGATAATTCAGGAAATTACTTGGTTCTGAATTGATTTAGACAAATAAAGAGGATCAGAATGGGAGAAATATCATATAATGTGCAGACTACACCGAAAGGGCATTTCATCATAACTCTGCCACTTATTTTAAGAGCAAGAAAGGGCCGTCTCTGACCAGATAGCAGTTGTGTAGCCTGAGACAGCAGATTGTGGGTTCAAATCCCACCAGAGATTTTAGCAGATCTCTCAGGCAGGCATTTCACTCCAGGTAGTTCCTCCATAACACAATGGTTGCTTTGCTGTCCAACCCCCATGATATCGGAAAATCACATTTTAGAAACAGCATTTAAAGTCTTCGCGATGTAATCGGGTTAGAGCCAACACATGTTTTCAGAGTTCGTGCTTTAGAAACAGTTTCCCCAATTTGTCAATCGTGTTATAGCAAATTTGTGTTAATGAAATGCATGTTATAGCAGAATGACCTGTACAGTACTGAGGGAGTACTGCACTTTGTTGCAGATGGTGTCCTTCAGAGGAGACGGATGCAGAAGACCTCAGCATTCTGGCCAATATTTATTTCAACAGATTATCCTATTCAACAATTTGCTGTTTTGATGAACCGAACATGCTCAAATTGTATTTTGCATTTGCTATTTCATAAACTACAAAGTGTTCACTGGCTGTAAGCCACAGAAAGAATGTTCCATGATTGTAAACGGTGCCATTTAAAACAAGTTTTCTTTTCTGAAGTTGCACAGATCAATACTAGACAACAGACACAGGCCCTGTTATACGGTTACACACAACACTGTGACATTGTTGCACACCACGAGCTGAAGTGTTCTGGAAGTGATCAATCTCCAAGCTGGAGGGAATGGCTTCAACTTAGGCAGAAAAGGGAAGAAAATCCATCCAGTGATTCCCCTTTGCCTAGTGCACTCATGTGGAATGGATCAGCCCTGTGATTCCTTCTCTAATTTGCCTGGCATCACATGATAAAGGCTCAGAAATAAAAAAATGATTACTTGGCCAAATTCTCAGTCAGAATAGGGAGAACAGGGAAGAAAATTGAGAAAATAAATTTCCATTCCAAGAAAAAGAAATTGAGGTCAGGGTCAACACCTTACAGGAATAATCATCTTTCTACATTAAAAAGGTTATGATGGCACATTTCATTTTCTAGACACTTCTGGGTTCAGATACAGTCTGACATTTTCAAACAGTAACCCTGCCAACTTGAAAACTTCAAAGATACTTCTGACACTACAAATGAGTCAGCACCTTAGGCACATCACCTCCACCTCTCTGACTTGCTCCTTCATCACTGGTAGCTCTATTTAATCCCAAATCACCTACCACCATGACAAGGGCCACTGCTGTTCAAAAAGGTGGCCCATCTTATCGGGATGACTGGCTGTTAAGTGAAACCTCGCCAAAACTGCACATGTCTGAGAACTCTAAATACTGCAACAGAATGAGGAAACCAGTAGACTGCTGAGACTGAAATTTACATCAGTTGACAGGAAGAAACTGAAGAAAACCAGAGGCGAAACACCATCAGTACACTACAACCAAAAGATACTCCTCTCCAAACATTGCTGAAATTCTACAGAGTTAAAAAACATACAACACCAGGTTATAGTCCAACAGGTTTATTTGGAAGTACTAGCTTTCAGAGTGCTGCTCCTTCATCAGGAAGCTGTGGACCAGGATCATAAGATTGTGCTTGACCACCACTTGATGAAGGAGAAGCACTCAAGTAAGCCACCTAGTTCTTCCATAAACTGCTGGGGAAGGTAAATAATAAAACCAAACACACAATGTGATAACAATCAAGGAACCAGAAATAACAGCAATATATCCAGCCCAGACGACTCTGCAAAGTTCTCCTTCCTCATATTCAGGGATTGTGTCTAATTGCCCCACAGAACACTCAAGTTTCAGCCTGACATAGTCACACCAAATTTATAGCCAACGTTGCACACTCCTCCTTAGCAGAATAGACTCAGCAGAGGTAGCGGCAGTATCATACAATTGGGAGTGAGTTTCTCTGGGATACTTCAATATTGACTTCAGATTCCATAATGTCTGAGGGCATCAGGTCAACCATGGCCAACTTCCTGCTGATTACCACCACCCCCTAACTGGTGAATCAGTATTCCATGTTGAACGCCACTTTGAGGAAGTAGTGAGGGTGGCAAGGGCTCAGAATGTACTCTAAGTACATGACTTCAATTTTCATCACCAAACATACATTCATAGCAGCACTAATGGCCAGGTTGGTGAAATCCTAAAGGGTAAATTTGGCAGACTTGGTCTGCAGCAGTTAGTAACAAAACCAATGGGGAAAATAACCAACTTAACTCCATCCTTCTCTGATACTTATGAAGGGATAAGAGGACACAGCAATAGCAATAAGGCTTGAAAACATATTAACTATACGATTGATGGTTTGTGCTCCAGAACGAGTCATATCCCTTGGCAGTCTGTTTAAATGCAGCAACAACACTGACAACTACTAACAATGTGTAAATTTACCCAGGTAAATCCTGCCCTCAAAATGGAGGAATATCCAAACTATTCAAACGTTACTCCATCTGTATATGCTTAATCTTCAGCAAAATGGTTGATCATCATTAACAATGCAATGAAGAAATACATTCCCCAATAAAACGCTGACTGATGCCCAGTTTGGCTTCTGTCAGGGCCATTCAGCTCCAATCCTCATTACATCCAATAATTGGGCCGACATTCAGGGAGCTTTTGGCGAAGTATGGTATCAATAAGTGTGAGAAACATTGAAGCCAATGGAATCAGGAAATAGTTGTGCCTATTGCAGGTTCAAAAACCTCATTGTCCAAGGGCATTGTCCAAGATCCAATCATCTTCAGAGTCCTTTTCTCCATAAGGTCAGAAATTGGGATGATTCATGACTGCACACTGTTGAATCCCATTCATAATTCCTCAGCTGTATTCCGAGTCACTATCAGTAAAACATGAACAACATTCAAGAAGTCTTGGGCTGATAGGTTGGAAATAACATTGGTGACAAACAGTGCCAGACAATGACCAAAACATAGGATCCAGTCATCTCCCCTCATCATTCACGACATTACCATCATTGAATCCCACTAACAGTATCCTGGAGGATGTCACCATTTACCAGAAATGGAACTGGATTAGCCAAATAAGCAAGGTTTACAGGATAACATCAGAGGCTGGAAACTCTGTGCGAAGTAATTTACCTCCTGACTCGGCAAAGTCTGATGCAAAAAGTACAAGTCAGGATGCTTGAGAAGGGATTAACTCTGCTTTCTCTTCATAGATGCTGCCAGACCTGCTAGAGTTTAAGAAATTTCTGTTTTGTTTACACATCAGGATGTCTGGATGAATGCAGCTTGGGGAAGAAGGCACTGAGTGCAGTAAATCCCTCTGCCACACTGACAACTCAATGCTCTTCTAATTACATAGCCCTTCTTTGAGGTTTTCCCCTGTTTGGTTGAAAACTGAAAAAAATAGCTTTTCTATCAATACTTTCCTCTCACTGAGAAAGCTTCAGTCCAACCCACATCCTACAATCTGCTCTGAAAACTCTGCTCACATTTTGATAATGTGCAACGCAGTTGCTGAAAACTTCCACAACAAAAGTAAAACACACAATATTCTTAAAAAACGAATTCACTATTTTCCATGTTGACAGATCCATTAAAATTCCAGATACAAATTCAGATTATTGCCAAGAAGTCCAGTCCTTCCTTGGACCAAAATATATTGTCTACTACGTTTTGTTGAAACAAATGTGATTGTTTTTGAGATGTATTGCCTGCAGAAAAACAGGAATTATTACAAAAAACATTTCAAGAAGTTGAAATCAAGGACAATACAGCCAGGGTGAATGGCACCCAATATACAGCCTTTAATATTCTTCAGTCACTGTTGCACAATGCCAGCAGTTCAGTAACCTATCAAGGCTTGTATCTCAACACTATCCAAATTCCTGACCTCCACCTATGAAAGCAAAGATAACAAGTACATTGGAGCTCCCCTCCAAACCATGTACCACCGAAACGTGGAATTATAAAGACATTCCTTTGCTGTCACTGGGTCAAACATCTGCAAAGTTCACTCTGACTGCAATTCTAAACTCACCACATTACGAACCATGATCAATGAAGAGTAATAAATGCTGCGATGCTTGCGATACTTGTGTCATGAATGACCAAAAGATAATAAGACATAGAATAAACAGACCAGGGGTGGGGAACCTGTGGCCTTCTAGGCCATTGTGTGTGGCCTTTTGAATGAATCCAAATTTTGCAGAACAAATCTTGTATTTTTTTATTAATTTTTTTCATCCTTTATTATTTTATTTTAATCTTAACATGAATGTATTTAAAATACCAGAGAGTAAAAGAAAATTCAGCAAAATAATCCTCACAGACTGACCGCCACAATTAAAAAATTGGTAAGTCATAAGGGCTATTTCGACACCTGCTATGCTCATGATTTACTTATAATGCGACTCTAGACTGTACGTTAGCTTCCCTGCCTGACTGGAGCCACTTCCGCCCGAGGCTGATTGGCGAGAGCCTGTGTGTATCCAGTACACCAGTGTTTATAACTGATGACAACAGTGCATGTGGCTTTCCATTTGAAGTGAAATTTGAGAATAGTTACACAGTCTAACCGTCTCAACATTTATACAATTGTAGTTTCTTGGATGAAGCCTTATTAGATTACAACTAACATAATGCGGCCTTCCAACATGAAAAGGTTCCGCAGCTCTAAAACAGACCATTCAGCCCAAGTTCATTCCACCTTTCAATAAGCTTATGGGTTATCTCATAATCTGCAACTCCCCTTTCCTGCCTGTTCACATAACCTTCTATTTTCTTACTGAACAAAAATTCATTTTAGCTTTGAATATGTTTAGCTTCCCAGCCCTGACAATCTTGTGGTAAAGAATTCCACAGATTCACGACCCTGAGAAGAAACTCCTCCTAACTGGTTTCAAATGAGCAACCCCTTACTCCGAGTTTATGGCCTCTGGCCCTAGACTTTATCACAAAGGTGAAACACTCTCTCAGCATCTACCCTGTCAAGTCTTCTAAGAATTCCTTATGTTTCAATCAGGTTCCCTCTCATTCTTTTAAACTCCAATCAATACGAGTCTAACGTATTCAACCTGTCATAAGAAAATCCCTCCATACACAGAATTAACAGTGAACTTTCTCTGGATTATCTCAAATACCAGTATATTTTTCCTCAGATAAGGGGATCAAACTCTTCATGGTACTTTAGGTTTGATTTTAGGTATAATTTTAGCAAGACCTCTCTATTTTTACACTCTGCTCCCTTTGAAGTAAAGGCCAACAGCACTTTGACTTGGCTATTACCTGCTGAGCTCAGCCTCTCCATTTATATGAATTCATTTTAAATGAATCAGCCACCAGAAGAATAATTCCATATGAATAACAGTAGAAATAGGTTAGCAAATGCAAAAACCATGAACTCATCACAAAGCAGGCTCCAGAACAGCATCAAACATGAAGCACCTTTCCATTGTAGATCTGTATGTTTCCTTCTTGTCGGTAAACAAAGTATTTGGCTTTTTTTTGGAGGGGGGTGGAAATCTAGCAAATCAGATATTGCTGACAGAATCAAGGATGACCTATGTAGAAAGGAATCTGAACCACTGTAAGTCAGAGTAGGTAAGAACATCAGGTTTCCATCCATTAAAGACATGAATAAGCTATTTGTTGCAACAATGCATATGCCTGCACAATCGTTTGTTTGGAGGAGCTCATAGATACTATAAATGCAGTGGTGTAAACTTCGGGCTTCTAGTCTAGGAAATAAAGTAACTAGTATGGAATATATAGAAGTTAATTTGGCAGTTATGTCATTAACTTAGTGGAGTAAATGCATGCTACAGATCATGTTACAGGGCTTAGGTAACAGATAATGGTAGCACACTCTGATAGGTTAGTTAAATCACACGATAGATGAGCTAATGCTAAAGACGATGGTGGTGTTAATGTGATGGGTTAAGTGTAAGTGGTAGACCAGTGGAAAGAGGTAAAAACAAGGTAAAAACGAGGTAAAAACAATGACTGCAGATGCTGGAAACCAGATTCTGGATCAATGGTGCTGGAAGAGCACAGCAATTCAGGCAGCATCCGAGGACAGGCAAAATCGACGTTTCGGGCAAAAGCCCTTCATCAGGAATAAAGGCAGAGAGCCTGAAGCATGTAGAGATAAGCTTTAGGAGGGTGGGGGTGGGGATAGAGTAGCATAGAGTACAATAGGTAAGTGGGGGAGGAGTACAATAGGTCAGTGGGGGAGGAGTACAATAGGTCAGTGGGGGAGGTGCTCTTCCAGCACCACTGATCCAGAATCTGGTTTCCAGCATCTGCAGTCATTGTTTTTATCTTGTTGATTTTAACCATACTGCGAATCCTCTTGCAAGGATGCCTGCCTTGAAGAAGTTTTCCTCCTCTCTCTACAAGAATCTCAGGGAGTCTCTCTCCCACTGCAACTCACAGGTCATTTCCTCTGCCCTGATGCTCTTCAACCATGTCCTGAAACAAACCCGCTACTACCTGCCCAGCTCCTTTTCCACCTATCCACTCCACCCTCTCCTCCCTGACCTATCACCTTCATCTCCTCCCCCACTGACCTATTGTACTCTATGCTACTCTATCCCCACCCCCACCCTCCTCTAGCTTATCTCTCCACGCTTCAGGCTCTCTGCCTTTATTCCTGATGAAGGGCTTTTGCCCGAAACGTCGATTTTGCCTGTCCTCGGATGCTGCCTGAATCGCTGTGCTCTTCCAGCACCACTGATCCAGAATCTGGTAGACCAGTGTGTCAGACGATGATTAGTTTAGAGAGACAAAGCAAGCTAGTATGATTGGTGATGCTAATGCTATCAGATTAGTGTAGAAACTAGGAAAGTATAAGCTGGAGAGACTCCAGGAGGAGGGTGGACAGACAGGAAAGACAGTTTTTGATTGCCACAGCTTGTATTTACAAATAAAAGTTTAACTTCATGAAGGATTTTCTGCATCTCCTGGTAATTTTCTTAGAGTTGTGGGTGTTCTTTCCACCACACCCCTCACAATCTCAGTCTCTTGTTTAAAATCTAGAATGAATCATTAATCTCTGGGAGAATGTCCTCTTTGGCAACATTGAGTGTGAAGGTCAATGACACTCTCATTGTGACTTGATCTGAGTTGCCTCCAGTTAGTTTGCGCTTTTGTTCCGGGCCCAGACAGATCATCGTGAATGATTATAATGTGGTAGGCATCATAGAGACATGGTAACAGGGGGGTCAGGACTGGCAGTTAAAAAATCCAAGGGTTTTCAACTTATCGAAAAGACAGGGAGGTGGGCAGAGGGGATGGGGTTACCTTGTTAGTTAAGAACAAAATTAAATCTATGGTGCTGAATGACATAGCGTCGGATGGTGTGGAGTCTGTGTGGATGGAATTGAGGAACCACAAAGGCAAAAAAAAACATAGTGGGAGTTATGTATAGATCTCCTAACAGTGGTCAGGACCAGGGGCGCAACATGTACCGGGAAATAGAGAAGGCATGTCAGAAAGGCAAGGTCACAGTGATCATGGGAGACTTCAATATGCAGGTGGACTGGGTAAATAATGTTGCCAGTGGATCCAAAGAAAGGGAATTCATGGAATGCTTACAGGATGGCGTTTTGGAACAGCTTGTCATGGAGCCCACAAGGGAGCAGGCTATTCTGGACCTAGTGCTATGTAATGAACCAGACTTTATAAAAAATCTTAAAGTAAGGGAACACTTAGGAAACAGCGATCATAATATGGTAGAGTTCAGTCTGCAGTTTGAAAGAGAGAAGGCAAAATCGGATGTAATGGTGTTACAGTGAAATAAAGGTAACTATGAGGGCATGAGAGAGGAACTGATGAAAATAGACTGGAAACAGAGCCTAGCAGGGAAGACAGTAGAGCAAAAATGGCGGGAGTTTGTGGGTAAAATTGAGGACACTACAGAGGTTCATCCCCAAGAAGAGAAAGATTATCTGGGGAGGGCTTAGACAGCCATGGCTGACAAAGCAAGTCAGGAAATCTATCAAAGAAAAAGAGAAAGCCTATAAAGTGGCCAAGAGCACTGGGAAATCAGAAGATTGGGAAGTCTACAAAAACCTACAGAGGATAACAAAGAGAGAAAAAATGAAGGAGAGGATCAAATATGAAGGTAGGCTAGCCAGTAATATTAGAAATGATAGTAAAAGTTTCTTTCAATACATAAGAAACAACTGACAGGCAAGAGTAGACATTGGGCCATTTCAAACTGATGCTGGAAGCCTAGTGATGGGAGATAAGGAAATAGCAGGAGAACTTAATGAGTACTTTGCATCAGTCTTCACAGTGGAAGACATGAGTAATATCCCAACAATTAAAGGGAGTCAGGGGGCTGAGTTGAGTATGGTTGCCATTACAAAAGAGAAAGTGCTAGAAAAGCTAAATGGTCTTAAAATTGATAAATCTCCTGGCCCTGATGGGTTACATCCTAGAGTTCTGAGGGAGGTGGCTGAGGAAATAGAGGAGGTGTTGGTTGAGATCTTTCAAAAGTCACTGGAGTCCGGGAAAGTCCCAGATGATTGGAAGATTGCTGTTGTAACCCCCTTGTTCAAGAAAGGATCAAGGCAAAAGATGGAAAATTATAGGCCAATTAGCCTAACCTCGGTTGTTGGTAAAATTCTAGAATCCATCATTAAGGATGAGGTTTCCAAATTCTTGGAAGAGCAGGGTCGGATTAAAACAAGTCAACATGGATTTAGATTAGATTAGATTAGATTACAGTGTGGAAACAGGCCCTTCGGCCCAACAAGTCCATACCGACCCGCCGAAGCGAAACCCACCCATACCCCTACATTTTTACCCCTTACCTAACACTACGGGCAATTTAGTATGGCCAATTCACCTAACCCTGCACATCTTTGGATGGTGGGAGGAAACCGGAGCACCCGGAGGAAACCCACGCAGACACGGGGAGAACATGCAAACTCCACACAGTCAGTCGCCTGAGGTGGGAATTGAACCCAGGTCTCTGGCGCTGTGAGGCAGCAATTAGTAAGGGGAGGTCGTGCCTGACAAACCTGTTGGAGTTCTTTGAAGAGGTGACAAGTAGGTTAGACCGGGGAAACCCAGTGGATGTGGTCTACCTAGACTTCCAAAAGGCCTTTGATAAGGTGCCACAGGGGAGGCTGCTGAGCAAGGTGAGGGCCCATGGTGTTCGAGGTGAGCTACTAGTATGGATAGAGGATTGGCTGTCTGACAGGAGGCAGAGAGTTGGGATAAAAGGTTCTTTTTCGGAATGGCAGCCAGTGACAAGTGGTGTCCCGCAGGTTTCAGTATTGGGGCCGCAGCTGTTCACATTATATATTAATGATCTGGATGAAGGGACTGGGGACATTCTAGCGAAGTTTGCCAACGATACAAAGTTAGGTGGACAGGCAGGTAGTACTGAGGAAGTGGGGAGGCTGCAGAAGGATCTAGATAGTTTGGAGGAGTGGTCCAGGAAATGGTTGATGGAATTCAATGTGAGCAAATGCGAGGTCTTGCACTTTGGGAAAAAGAATAGAAGCATGGATTACTTTCTAAACGGTGAGAAAATTTGTAAAGCCAAAGTACAGAGGGATCTGGGAGTGCTAGTTGAGGATTCTCTAAAGGTAAACATGCAGGTTGAGTCCGTGATTAAGAAAGCTAATGCAATGTTGTCAATTATCTCAAGGGGGTTGAAATATAAAAGCACTGTTGTGCTACTGAGACTTTATAAAGCTCTGGTTAGGCCCCATTTGGAGTACTGTGTCCAGTTTTGGTCCCCACACCTCAGGAACGACATACTGCCACTGGAGCGTGTCCAGCGGAGATTCACACGGATGATCCCTGGAATGATAGGTCTAACATACGAGGAACGGCTGAGGATCCTGGGATTGTATTCATTGGAGTTTAGAAGATTAAGGGGAGATCTAATAGAAACTTACAAGATAATACATGGCTTGGAAAGGGTAGACGCTAGGAAATTGCTTCAGTTAGGCGAGGAGACTAGGACCCGCGGACACAGCCTTAGAATTAGAGGGGGTAAATTCAGAACAGAAATGCGGAGACATTTCTTCAGCCAGAGAGTGGTGGGCCTGTGGAATTCATTGCCACAGAGTGCAGTGGAGGCCGGGACGCTAAATGTCTTCAAGGCAGAAATTGATAAATTCTTGATGTCACAAGGAATTAGGGCTACGGGGAGAATGCGGGTAAGTGGAATTGAAATGCCCATCAGCCATGATTGAATGGCGGAGTGGACTCGATGGGCCGAATGGCCTTACTTCTGCTCCTAGGTCTTATGGTCTTATGGTCTTATGGTCTTATGACCAAACTGAGAGGGGAGGGAGAAGCAATAACATCCTCAGACAGAAAGGATACTCCCAGCAAGGGAGAGAGAGCATTAAAAGGGAGACCCCTCAAAGAGTGGGAACAGCGACAGCAACACTCCCTAAAGCGGGAGAGGAGGCTGTAACAGCGATACCGCCTGGGGAGGGAAAGGGGACTGGAACTGCGATGCTCCCCAAACAGTGACACTCCTCAGGGTGGGAAGGTCAGGAATCGCTTGTTCCCCACTTTCTCACTGTGCTGTGATGTATGTTTCTGGGAAATTAGATTGTTTTATATTTTCACAGTTGACAAGGTGATTCACTAACAAGTATTCCAATTCCATATTTCCTATCACAGCAGATCCACTGAAGGTCATCCTTTCATTTGGAGCTTGCCCAAGTTTCTGTCCAGGCTGATGCAGCATAATCTACTAGTGCTGCTCCTATTGAGCTAAACCATCACACACGAGGGAATCTGACGGCACTTTCTCTTTGTGCTGGCAAAGGGAGAGATTTGCTTTTACTGCAATGGTGGCCAAAGAAATGAGTTAATGGAGGTAGTTCCAGCTGAATATAATGTTCTGATGTTCATGATGGGATTAACCTTGACAGTTCCCATTTGCTTTAAACACCGACAGTGGAACAGCAAGTCACCACGCACTGGTCTCCTGGCTCACACTGAGAAACCAAGCTGATGGTATAACTGCAGAGAGCAAAACAATGGCTTGGACTCACCGAACAACCAGAGGCTTCAGCCAACAACTGGGTCAAAGGGAAATGGCGTGTTGTGTAAACTCTCAGTATCCCAGGGAACAAACACAACTACTGACCTACAAAACCGAACAGGATATTTTTATTGCCGATTAGCATTCCAAAAATCAATTTTAAACATAATATTTATAAAACCTGGGTGCAATCTCATTTCAAATATAGCAACAAATACTACAGCCTTTTCTTTGAAAGCTAGACGATAGTGAGATGAGAACTCAAACACCCAGCCAGCCCTTCACTCGGTGTTGAAGACGCACTGTCCTCATTTGCAAATGTCTCAATTACACATATGGGGAGAGAAATATTGAAAACTGTATTATCATGAGAGTGTGTCCATTAAAAACGAGAACCATGATGTTAAATTATTCCAGCCATAGACAACAATGATGCATGTATGTCATTAGCTTGTCAAAAAGTCTGTGATCAGAAAGTGAAAAAGGACAATGTGCAGATTGTTGAACAGGCTCCTACACCTAGGCCTGAGGCAGGAGCCCAAGCTCCAACACACTGGCCTCACTTCACACCAACCTTCACACAGTGTGGGGTCATGAACTCCGGCCATCAATTCCTCAGTGATTATGAAATAAAATATTAACTCCTGTTCTTTTTTACAGGTCATGACTGCCCTACTGTACTAAAGACTGAGATATGGTGTGTGTGTCTGTGTGATAGACAGAGGGAGAGAGAGAGGCAGAGAAATCCCGAAAACTCGTACAAAGATTAACCCTTTGTGATTCGGTTTGAATACACATTTGTTTGTTGGTGATTGAATGTTTGTCCTTTGTTCCCTGGAGTTCAAGATCCAGGACTGTTTTGAATCTGATTTGCATTTTGGAAATTTAACATGATTTCTTTTAAGGTTAAGGACCCTTCAGTTGTTATGAAATAAAATGTTAACTCCTGTTCTTTTTACAGGTCATGACTGCCCTACTGTCAGTTTCTAACCAATCTCTTTTAACCTTACATGAATCCAACCTTATTCAATTTCAAATCAGTTTAATATGGAGGAAAACAACATTATAAGCTTTTTTTTGTTTCGGACTCGTTTGTTTCCATTTAATTTTAAAACTGCTGTGTTTTATTCCCACTGGCCGACTGTCATCTACAGGACGAGCAGCGGGCTGGTAAGGGAACGTGGAAGCTGAACACAAAGCTGTTGACCCCGGGAAATATTGAGGAGCTCAAGAGGGACTATGCAGGTTGGAGAACCGTGAAGCCCCTCTTTGAGTCCCCAGCGGACTAGTGGGAAACAGTAAAAGGGAACATCAAGAGGTTCTTCATCCTCAAAGGTGTTCAGGAGGTGAGAGAGAGGCGGGGAAAACTGTCCCAGCTCCAAGAAAGTATGCAGAACCTGCTCCTGCTGCAGACGATGGGAGTGGATGTCATGGAGGACCTCAAGGAGGTGAAGGGCCAGCAAGCCTCGCTCTTTGCTTCGGAGGCCTCCAAGATAATCTTCCGGTCCAGGGTCCGCTCGGTGGCGCAGGACGAGATGTGCTCACGTTTCTTCTTCCAGAAGGTACACAAAGAGAGCTCTGTGCTCAGCAGACTGAAGGAAGAAGATGGCTCGATAACGTCATCTCAGGCTGACGTCATGAGGATCAGTAAATCCTTCTATGCCAGTCTGTACGACGCGAAGCCGACCAACAGCACGGCCTCCCAGTCGTTCCTGTCCTCTATCACGGAGGTCTGAGAGGACAGAACACGGGAGAGGCTGGACCAGCCGCCATCTCTGGATGAGCTGACCAAGGCCCTCGAGTCCTTCGAAAAGAATAAAACTCCCGGAAGCGACGGCTTACCGGTCGAGCTCTATTCCGCTCTGTGGGACATGATTGGCCAGGACCTGCTGGAGGTGCATATCAGTATGCTTCGGGCAGGTACCATGAGTGAATCCATGACGAAAGGCATCATCACCCTCATCTACAAGCGGAAGCGGGAGAGGGAAGAACTCAAAAATTGGAGACCAATCTCACTGTTGAATGTGGATTACAAAATTCTGTCAAAGGTAATCGCCAACTGGGTCAGGTCTGCTCTGGGGTCGGTGATTCACCCTGACCAAACCTGTGCTGTGCCGGGCAGGAAGATCGCTGAGAGTCTCGCACTCCTCAGGGATACGATCGCCTACGTGCAGGACAGAAGGGTTGGACACCTGCCTGATCAGCCTGGACCAGGAGAAAGCCTTTGACAGGATATCACACACGTATATGAGAGATGTTCTCTCCAAAATGGGCTTTGGGGAGGGAATCTGCAATTGGATCAGACTGCTCTACACCAACATTGTCAGTGCAGTTTCAATCAATGGGTGGGAATCAGATAGCTTCCCAGTCAGATGTGGAGTCAGGCAGGGCTGCCCTCTCTCTCCTGCCTTGTTTGTGTGCTGCATAGAGCCATTTGCCGAGTCCATCAGGAAGGATGTGAGCCTGAGAAGGGTGACTATTCCTGGCAGCGGGGGCCTGCAGGTTAAGGCCTCCCTGTACATGGATGACGTCGCCGTTTTCTGCTCGGATCCGCTGTCCGTGAGCAGACTCATGTGCATATGTGACCAGTTCGAACGGGCCTCGGGGGCCAAAGTAAACAGAGGCAAGAGCGAGGCCATGCTCTTCGGGAACTGGGCCGACCAATCCTTGATCCCCTTCACCGTCAGGACCGACCACCTGAAGGTGCAGGGTGTTTGGTTCGGGGGGGCTGGGCATGCGCCAAGTCTTGGGAGGAGCGTATCAGCAAAGTGAGGCAGAAACTGGGCAGATGGAAGCTACGGTCGCTCTCCATCGCGGGAATAAAACCTGGTCATCAGGTGTGAGGCACTGTCATTGCTATTATACGTGGCACAGGTCTGGCCTATTCCCAGAACCTGTGCCGCTGCAGTCACCTGGGCCATCTTCCAGTTTATATGGAGGTCAAAGATGGACTGGGTCCGAAGGGACTCGCTGTACAAAGATCTGGGCAATGGGGGAAAAAATACACCCAATGCCACCCTCACCCTGATGGCCACCTTTGTGTGTGGCTGCATCAAGCTGTGCGTGGATTCCTGGTACGCAAACACCATGTGTCACTACGTACTGAGGTTCTACCTGTCCCCGGTGTTGCGAAGGATGGGCCTGGCTTCGCTGCCGCGGAACGCTCCGAGTAGTTGGACCGTTCCGTAGCACCTGTCCTTCGTGGAGAAGTTTATGAAGAAAAACACCTTTGACCACAAGTCCATCAGAAAGTGGTCAGCACGTAGTGTCCTTGAGACCCTTCGGGAAAAGGAGAGGGCGGATCCTATCGAGCGGTTCCCTGAGCAGACTGTCAAAGCCATTTGGCAGAATGCCTCATCGCCAGAACTTTCCAACAAGCACCAAGACATGGCTTGGCTGGTGGTGAGAAGGGCTCTACCTGTGAGATCCTTTATGCACACCCGGACTCTCAGCCGCACCGCACGCTGCGGGGGGGACGAGACTGTCACACACGTCCTTCTGGAATGTGCCTACGCAGAAGAAGTCTGGAGAGGAATGCAGTGGTGTTTGTCGAGGTTCGTCCCGAGCAGCGCCGTGACGCGGGACTCCGTGCTCTACGGCCTGTTCCCTGGGACGCACACCGAGACGAACATCAACTGTGCCTGGAGGATCATCAACTTGGTGAAGGACGCTCTCTGGGTGGTCCGAAACCTGTTGATCTTCCAGCTGAAGGAGTTGACCCTGACTGACATTCCAAGGTCCAGGACTACGTGTTGAGGGACGCGCTGAAGCTCGGGGCAGCTGCCGCCAAGGCGCGGTGGGGAAAGACCACCGTGTAACATCTGCCTGCCTAACGAAGAACAGGGGGCCCACACAGTCATTTGGGCTCTGCTGACACCTCAGCAATAAAATGTAATCGTACAGACCTGTAAATAGGAATGATTACTCTGTTTTCGGTATGCAAACAAATGGAATGTTTACATATGTATGGCATGTCCAGTTGTACAGATCATCAAAGTATTTTATGAATAAAGTATATTTTTGAAATAAAAAAAAACTGCTGTGTTTTATTGGTGATTATTGGTAAGGACAGTTGTAGTCTTATTGAGGGAGTCCCCTCCCTCAATGACAATTGAAGTTTCAGTTCAACATTAGGTTGTGATAAATCATCAAACAAAATTAATATCCCATGGTTAATATCTGTGTCTTTGGATTTGGCCAATATTCGTGCATGAGGAGTTTTTTTTTCATTTGAATATACAAGACCTTTTAAGGCAGCTCCAGTTATTTCACGACCTTTGCATTGTAAATGGGCAATGACTGGTCAGGACCAATTAAGAATCCTCATCTTGGATTTAAATTAAGGGACTAAAACCAGATAAGTATAGAGGATTTCAAAGTTGGGAACTGTATACATTTTACATTTTCAATATTAAATACTGAATAAATGAATTTCCAAAATAAAATGTTGCATGTTATTCAGATATATATTGTAAAAATAATGATCATCAACACAGAGGAGATCTGCTCTCAAAACAAGACAAAGAAAACTAAGCTCTGTTGATCCTCCAATGTCCACAAAATAAATGAAAACGTCTTTTCCGGACTCTTCTTCAGCTGGATCCCCACTCAGTAATGCATAAAGTATGCTTGGTACCACTCCACTCAGTGCTCTCGCCAAAAACAAAATCCAAACTGAATTCTATCCATATCATTAGGTGTCCCGAACAAATGAAAAAGGACGCCTGCTGACTTAAGCAGGCACTGCTGACACCCAGCATTGCACCCTTTGGACAATAAGGATAGCCAAACATATCGAGGAACAGGGTGGTAAATCAATCACTGTTTCTTTTGTAGCACCACTGCCCCATTGCCATGGAGTTAGCGGGCTCCATAATGTCACAGCCATATGATACAGTGACCAGGACAAGTGAATGAGACAAATCACCTATTTAGTTATTCTCCTCTTGCAATTTTTGATTAGCTGAAAATTCAAATCCTAAAACTAGCTTTCAGATTATGACAATCAAGATTCCAAAATGTATTGTTAGGAACAGGCTTTAAAGTTAGGCAAACATAAATTGGTTAAATAAGGTAAAAATGAAAATAGAGGCAAGGAGATCAAGTACAGAAGGGAAGAGGATGATGCAATAAGAAGAATAAAGCAGCAGAGTACAGTTTTTAAAATGTCTTAGTCACTTGTTGGGTTCCCACCCTGAATTACAGATAATGATTATCTTATTTATTATTTTATAATAATATTTTATAATATTTATAATAATCAATTATATTAGCCCAAATCAAAATTATTTGGCGGGGTCGCTTGTTTTTATCCCTTTACACATTGTCAGTGACCTGTCCCATTGCCTCATGGTTAATTTAAAACATGGCTGCATTAATTCATTGTTAATTAAAGAATGGGAAGCTACCTTCCTGGCTAGTTGAAGAAATTCTGCATGTGATTGGGGGATAGAGATATAGCAGATGGAACTCCCAAAAGCTGGGGAGGTGACTGTGAATGGGTATATAAAAAGGGACATGAGAAAACAGTGTAAGGACACTAAGGCTGAGGAATATATAAACAAGTTTAAAGCAACAATACCACAAAATAAAGAACTTAGATCCTACACGGAACCCCGAGCCTATGTCTGGCATACCGACACTTTTTGAGGATTGGGATTATGTTCTTGTATACCCACAGAGCACCTAACATCTTCTGATTGTCCCCAGCTTTAATTTTAAACCACCCACTTGTTGCAAACCTTTCCTTCTTTTGGAAATGAAGCATTCAGTCTTCATAGCCAATATCATGGTGATAAGTGGCCTGTGCAGTCCTAAACCAGGTCCCATCACAGGAACTAGAGTTATGTTAATGAACCATGCCCCTGACTGCAAGACCAAACTGGCCAAATTTGCTCAATATGTCCAAGGGTGATACAAATGTAAATGCAGTAAAATTCTGGGAGAAACCTGAATATGAATGGCTTGTGTTACAAGACTGGAAGATTTGCCTATCTGTCTGATGTTTTTGCAATGTTTTCCACCTGGAGTCACTGACAGGACCTAGACCAACTTTACGAAACAGTTCAGGAATTTCGAGTCGCAAATGAGGTGAGTGGTGGTTTCCTATTGGGATGGCCAGTACCAGACTGAACCATGATGCAAGTTACAGGTAAAACCAATTGTATCCAGCGCCCACGTGATCCTAAATGCCGTATGCCAGCCCTGAAAGTGTTGATTGGAACCAGGATACCCACTGGGGGTGGAACTACCTCATGTGCCCACCAGACTAGCACTGCTGGACAACCTTTTCCCGAGGGAATTCTGAAAATGGGGACAGGCAGGCCCCAGTATTTCACCTTTGAGACTGGCAACAAGACAGCAAAATCCCCCAGGGACAAATGCCTGGCCCTTGCTTTAACTGTTGGAAAGTGGCCAATGGGGAGTAATGTACCTCGGTGCTGACGTTGGGAATAGACATGTTTTCATCCTATCAAAAGGAAAATCTACTAATATGCATTGATTCTTCATTGTGCTTTTAATATGATCCACGATTTTGTAGCCTTGTGGGAACATTGAAGACTTTTAACCTCAAGGGGGCAGTGTTATTGTAATGTTACTTTGTCCAATCAATCTGACAATTATCAATATTTTCGGCTCATGCTGAAGAAACTGATACTGTTTCTAAAGTAGTAGGCAAGTAGATGCAGCTGCCAAGCAGGCAGCCTTACACCCCAAACTTCTGATCCCATTGGGTCCCCAGCAAAACCCAGTTAGACACAGTATAAGAACGTGTATGCCAGACCTGGGTAAGGTGCAGAAATCATGGAGGAATGAGACTGTCTGTTCAGTGCCAATTCACAATGTAGAGGTTGATTTCTGTATTGCTTACTGACTGGAATCATCCAGGTTTAGTGTTTGGATTGCTTTCCATATTGTTTAGAAATTTGGAAGTAATTTGCAAATTTCCATTTCTGCATTAATTACAGGTACTTTATATTACAATGTATTACTGATTGAATTATCAAGTGATTTGGTTTCATACGTAGACGCTAAGCATAAATGACTTTGCTTTGTGTATGGAGCTTATAAGAATGCACATTGGTTGATTTGATTTATCTTTGGATTAGGCTGTTAGATCTAAGAAGGAGTGTCTGGCTGAGCTATTATCTTCACTTAAATATTTGATACTGAACAGTGATGGTTTATAATTTTAAGACAGTACCAATGTCTAAATTCTAGGGTTAGCTCAATATTAGAAAATTTCAGTGTGGCAAAATCACCATCTGGTTTCTACACTTAATTCTAAATACTGTCAATGACAGCTGTAGCTTAGGCCATTTGATTGGGCTAAAGGTTAATGTATTTTTTTAGAGAATACAATATATTGCAGTACTAATCTAAATTTTAGGTAACATTGATGTTTTTAGTAGCAAAACTTCGGGGAGTATTACATCTTAGCAAAGCTGGCTTTATAAAAAATAGGTTTGCTTAATTCACCCATGCCTGGGCTCCTCTGTATAAAGTGAGAAAATAATGGGTAGGAAAGGAATCTTGAGTGCAGAGTTTAAAATGAATGAGCCTTTTGCCAGTGCGGGCAATATACTTACTCAAGTGGGCTATTTGAACTTGATTAATTTGCGAATTATTTATTTCAAAATTGCTGTTAGCCTTCGAAAGAGCACAAATTAGGGCCTCAAATCGGGTCCTCCCTCAATACTCAAACCAGAATATGGGTGACTCTTACGAGATGAGTTTGTGTTCCTTCTTTGCTGCTGCCTATCTTAATTGATTATGTGTATATTGTACATACAAGGAGGAAACGGTTTATATTGTATTACAATGGACACTCCGCGGCCTCGTACCTTGCAAGGGGGAGATGATAAAGATCGAACTTGACCTGCTGTGTGGACTTGCCATTGCCGGCATTGGTGCATAAGAAAGGACAGTGTACCTGTGCGATCCTGAGCAAACAGAGACTGTGTACCAACTACGCCAGGACAATGTCCTTGTGTGCTGAGAAACTGAATGTTACCAGGAATGACCATTGCAGTGATCAACTGCATCAAGAAGATTGACCAGTTAATTTACAGAACAAGTCTAAATGGTCTTTGCCCTGTAAAGGTGTTGTGTGCCAGTTGATTACATTTGTACAATGGGCATCCCTGGTAAGCCTTTGTTAAAATAGACAAAAGGGGGATGTTATCCTTCACTAGCAATATGTTTCTAAAAACCCATAATAAAATATTTGGAGAGGATGAGGTAGTTTGTTTTGCCCTTACTTCAGCAAGAGACTCCCTGACCCCGTTTATCCTTCCAACTCCTAACATGGGGGTATAGAATAGTTCTAAAGCATTTACAGGATTATGGACTTCATCCAATAAGCTGCAATATCCTATCCAAATTGCTACAATGGTAAGGAATGAGGAAGATGCACTTATGTAAAAGTGCCTAAAATTATCCCCTGTACTATGATTAAATGTATCAGTCATCACTGCTTCCTTGAAGGACCTTGCATCTCATGTGTATGCCTTAAGGAGAAATGTGTCACGATTACCACTGGTATTCAAACCCTTTGTAAGGTGGGTAACAACACCCACCTTCGTTATGATACCCCGAATGGCACTAATATTTTCCCAATTATTGGATGGGTAGAACTATTCTGGGATGTCGACCACGTCCCTTATCAAGAAACCCACCTCATTCTACTAAATAATTTTCAGCCTTTACGTTTGGGGCCAAATTATGTAATTATGAATTACACAGGTACTCCAGGAAGTTACAAAGATAGGCCCGCTTCTTATTGGAAAGGTCCCTCCATTATCTACACTCCACCTGGACATTACTTTTTCAGTTACAATAAGGCGTATACCTACCTTGTCCTGAATAGAGCATGTACACATCATAATGTAGCTGTAGGAACACTATTTCCAACTACTGTTCCCTGTCCAATTACCTGACAACAAGACTCAAATTCCCTGATTAAACATTCAGTTTCTCCTGACTTTTGTGCAGAATGGAAGAATGCAAGGGTTCTATCAAAAAATAAAACTCACTCATTGGCATATGCAGCTCTTAGTGTTCTTTCTGTAGGAGGGTCTTCAGGAGTTATTAGTCATCAAAACCATAATTATCTCATTTGTGGACTCACGATTTCATGAAATGAGACAACTGCTGCCCTAATAGGAATTAGGGACATGCTTTCAGAATTGTGCCTATTTACCCAACAAAACCGCTATGCTCTTGATTACATACTTGTGAAGGAAGGTGGAGTTTGCACCATAGTCAAAGGAAAGTGTATCATGGGGGTCACTTATTTCATCGAAAACATTACTAGGCATAGAGACAGCATCCACACTTTTGTCAACCAAATGAATGAAGGTGCAGGATTGGGAGATTGGGGTTTTGGCTCATGGTACAACTGGCTAATCAATATGGCTATGTATGCTGCTGTTGTTTTAGTTGGTCTTTTTGTTGGTATTGCTATTGTTAAGAGTATTATTGCTAAAATATTAATTTCTATTGACAACATTGGCTCCACCCAGAGAATGTTTCTTCTCCACTTAGATGATGATGAGATGCATCATCGCCTGCCCCTGAATCATCTTCGGTGGAAGAGAAAATATTGCAGTCTTTCGCTGCTATTGAATTGGATTAATTTGATCCATACCCTTATGGTGTGGTCGTAGAATGACAAAGGAGGGAATGAGGATCTAAAATTTGAATTTAGGCTGTTGTCAGAAGCAACAAGTATATGTAGATTTTTATTAACCACAAAATGGATTTTCAATTTAAAATAACACAACAAAATGGCTGAAAATAATGATTTGCCTCTTGTGAACGTATGCTGCTGCTTTGCTGGGTTAAGCTAAATACAAGATAAGAGAATACAATGGGTTTTTCAGAATAGGAATTATAAGACAGTGATTTGGTATTTGAACTAATCCTGAACGAGCAAATCTGGGGTGATTCTGTGAAGATAACAATCTGTTTCCCAGGGAATATCATTGGACTGGCCTGTTGGCAATCATATCACTTTATTATGGTTGATTGTACTTTCCTTGTAATTAAGAACCCTTTCCCAGGAAATACCATTGGATTAACCTGCTGTAAATCATGTCAACTTATTATATGTGATTAGTCTTTTCTTGTAATTAAGGCTGTCCTATCTCTTAAGAAACATATAAATAATGTGTAATTTTTGAATATAATTGTGCCATTTCTCCACGGAACACAGAAGCTTTCAACCTCCGTGTTGCTGGCCAAATCTGCGCCAGGCTGCCTTAATTTATTAAACTGGTAACCTTGCTTTATCAGACCGTACTCCTAGTGATTCTTTTGACCGATCATGAGACCGAGGGGTCCTGCAAGGAGGTCTACATCATCATTGGGATCTGAACAAAAAAGCCCATGAAACTCCATGTCATGTTCATGAATGTTCTTTGGGCAAGGGAACCCAGTCATCACCCGGTCTTGTGACTCCAGTCTCACACTGACTCAATTAATTCTTTACGGCCCCATGATCTGGTTCAGCAAAGAACTCAGTCCGAGCAACTGGAGATGGGCAATACATTTGAGGCTTATCACTGGCATTCATGAGAAGGAATAATATCTGCCTTTTAGCCTCTTAAGCACCACACTCTCATTGTTCTGGGTCTCTAGGCCTCTCACATTAATTCATTAAGTGACGGCAATATGAGAAGAGCTTTTATTTTGAACTCTAAGTTCTCTTTTCCCCGCGATTCTCGCCTCTTCACCTCCACCCAAAAAAGCTTTGCTGTGCAGAGTGTGAGCTCTCTCTGTTCTCTGAGGCCTCGCTCTGTCTCTGTTTGCCTCCCTTCCAACTGAAGACAAAACGTATGTTTCCAAAACCCTGTGGAGATAAGAAGACAGATTAGAAAAATAATGTAACGAGAGTTGAGTTGGGTTTGTTAAAAAAAATAATGTTTGTTTTGAAATGATATTTTTGTCAGTGAGTGACAAAGGAAAGATGGGGGTCCAGGATTGCTGCAGCCACTGCCAGAACATAGGACCCAGGAGCAGGAGCAGGCCTTTTGGGAGCTGCTGTGCCAATGAAGAAGATCACTGCTCATCTGGGTGTGGTCTCAGCTGCACTTTCTGCTTCCCCCAATTCCCCCATTTTACTTAACTGCCATCTTCATCAAAAATCTGTCTACCTCAACCTTGAGTAAACTCAATGACCCAACCTCCATTCCCATGTAGAGAAGAGAATCCCACAGACTGTCGACCCTCAGCCATCAAAACAAAACCTCCTGGTTTTAAACGGGAGACTGCTTTGTGTTAAATTGACCCTCTAGTTCTTGTCTGCCCTATAACAGGAACCATCCTCTCAGTATCCAGCCTGTCATGTCACCTTAAGACCTGAAACTGTTAATGAGAGCAAACAGGTTGCTTAATGAGGCTTTTCCTCTGGAAATGATTAACAATGTTGATGTAAACTGTTTTCTCCAGTGCCAGAGTTCAGAACAAGAGGGTTGTTAAAATTAAAATTAGGATGATTTCAGGGAGAACTCCTTCTGAAAAAGTGTGAAAATCCGGAACTCGCAATTGGAAAAGCTGTCAAGGCCAGGGTTCGATGTTCGTTCGCTCAGGACAGTAAGGTTTACAGAACTAAGGGGGAATGTGTTCCAGGTTAGCCATGGTCTAACTGACTGGGGAATTTGGTCAAAACAGATGATCATTTATTTAACATAAATTTTAACAATAAATCTATATTAACCTGAGTGTACAAGGCATAATTTCAAAGTTTTCTGATGATATAAAACATTGAAGTATTGTGGCTTATGAAGATGATAGTGTCGAACTTCAAAAAGGATGTAGGTAAGTTAATGGAATGAACAGATGATTGTAGATACAATTTAATGGAAAGAGAAGTCACTGATTCATTTTGGAAGGAAAATGTGGTGAGACAAATCAAATTAAAGGATACAAATATGGATAGCTGCAGGGGCAGTAGGACCTGGATGTTTATGTGCATTAGTCACTGAAGGTGTCAGCACAGGCAGCTGTTTTCATGAGAGAGCAGCTGATAAAGCAGATGCCATATCAACATTAGCATAGAATACAGCCTGGATGTGAAAAAAATGTTACGTTTTCGGGGGCAATACAAAACTAAAATAAGTTCCCTCATTTAAGAATGAGAAAAGCAGAATTCTTTGTCTTGCATACAGTCATAGGTCTTTGAAACTCTTGTTCAAAAGGTCAACTGAAATCTCTGAATACTTGTAATGAAGAATTAGACAGCCTTTCATCCCTTTTTATCAGTAATCTATCAGAGTTAGGCAAGAATGTGGAGTAATCAGATCCGCCATGTGGAACAGGATCAAGAGGATGAATCTGCTTCATCTGTCCCTAGTTCGCATAATTGTGTGTCTATAAAAGCCAGGAAGATGTGCTCAGCTATATGACAAGTTGGTTTGGCCTCAACTGATGTATGAAGTCCAGTTACAACTGTTGAAAGAGCAGCCCCTTGAAAGCTTGTGATTTTCAATAAACCAGCTGAAGTGGCTGCTGGTTTGTGTGGGCGCAAATGGAATGGACTTTACCTATAATTCTCAACAGCAGGATAAGCGCTCTCTCGCCACTAGAGGGCAGCTGCTTCACTGTCCCTGATCAGTAAAAAATACACTGCAAAGATGCAGAGAGAGTGTACAGCTTCAGAAGCAGGGCACTCATCGTACCACAATGAAAATGACCCCTGTGATAAGAAAAGTACTTTGGTGTAACTTGTGATTGTCTTCACAGTGTGCTGTTTGGTTCATTCTGTGATACAAATGGACAATATCAGTATCGAGGGGCACAAAGTATATTTCCTCCTCTAACCCCTTTCCAAAACACCCTCTCAATCTTGCTTTACTCCTTTTTGACTCTTCTCCAATTGCCCCTGTTACCTCACTCCATCCTGGTCCCAGAGGAATTGATGGCCGGAGTTCATGAGCCCACACTGTGTGAAGGTTGGTGTGAAGTGAGGCCAGTGTGTTGGAGCTTGGGCTCCTGCCTCAGGCCCAGGTGTAGGGGCCTGTTCAACAATCTGCACATTGTCCTTTTTCTCTTTCTGACCATACTGGAGTTTTCAAGCTGCAGTAACTTGCTGGCAACAAACTGTCTTGTCTAAAGTGTTCCCGGCACTGGACAGATCTCTGCTGTTGGTTTTTTTTCTCTCTCTCAGGAGCCTGCTCTGTATTCAGTGCCTGTTATCATTAGTGTGTTAGAGTTTATATGTCAGCTGTTGCTTCCTTGATATGGTACTGCAAAAAAGTCATCCATGCCTCTTGAGATTTAAATACTCCTTCTTCATGAAAGTGTTTGGCAGACTTTTTAACATCATTTAACAAACTAATGATGGGAATGCATCAGTGTTGTTTATGGCTGGGAGCATTTAACATCATGGCCCTAGTTTTTAATGGATTCTCACTTGTGGTAATACAGTTTGCAATGTTTCTCTCCCCTTTCATGTTATTAAAAGGCTTTGAATAGTGTTATGCTGAGGACAGTGCAACTTCAACACCATGTGACAGAGTGGGTGGCAGAATTCCCATCTCATTATTGTCCAGCTTTCAAAGAAAATGCTGTGGTCTCTGAAATTAGATTGTACCCAGGTTTTATGCATATTGTGTTTGAATTTCATTTTTGGAATGCCAATTTTCATAAAAATATCCTGTTCGGTTTTGTAGCTCAGTAGTTGTGTTTGTTCCCTGAGATACTGAGAGTTTACACAACCCTCCATTTGCCTGTGATCCAGTTGTTGGCTGAAGCCTCTGGTTGTTCAGTGAGTCCAAGCCATTGTCTTGCTCTCTGCCGTTATACCATCAACTTGGTTTCTCAGTGTGAGCCAGGAGACCACTGCATGGTGACTTCCTGTCCCACTGTCGGGGTAAAGGCAAGTGAGAACTGTCAAGGTTAATCCCATCATGAACATCAGAACATTATATTCAGCTGGAACAACATCCACTGACTAATTTCTTTGGCCGCCATTGCAGTAAAAGCAAATCTCTCCATTTGCCAGCACAAACAGAAAGTGTTCGTCAGATTCCCTGGTGTGTGATGGTTTAGCCCAATAGGAGCAGCACTGGTAGATCATGCTGTATCAGCCTGGACAGAATCCTGGGCAAACTCCAAATGAAAGCATGACCTTCAGTGGATCTGCTACGACAGGAAATATAGAATTGGAATCCTTGTTACTGAATCAACTCATCAAACCTAAATACAACTGAGAAAATATAAACCAAACCAATTTCCCAGGACATATGTCACAACAAGAAAGTAGGGAACACACAGTTTCTGTCCCCTGTCTTTTGGGAGCGTCGCTTTTCCTGTCCCACCTCTGTCTGTGGGGTACCATTTCTATCATCCTTTCTGTCTGAGAATATTACTGTTCCTGTCCCCACTATCTTAGGGAGAGTTTGGGGGTGTCACATCCACCCATTTTGTTAGTTCCATTTACTCTCATGAAATGGGTAATCCCTGCTTCACTATGTGTGTGTAAGCCACGTGTGAAAGCCCAGCACAGCTCACCCTTCATCTCAATCAGAACACAGGGTTGGTCAGTACTGTCTGGACCCAGAACAATAACACTGACTAACTGGAGACAACTCAGATCAAGTCCCAATGAGACTGCTATTGACCTTTGTGGTGTAAAATTCCAAGCAGTGGAATGTGGTGAAACGGTTAAAAATTATGTCCCAATACATGTGTGAATCTAACCGGAATGGAGGTGTTGCTTAGTCCCGTGTGAATCTTATTACACACCTCCCCGTGTGAATCTTCTTATCTGTATGTAACCAGAATGGAATGTGTTTTTTAGCCTTGCTCTGCTGTTCACATGAATGTTTATATCTGGAAAAGAGTATATCAGCTGGAAAAGTCTCCAGTTCGGTGAGTCTGCTCCGGGGTTACGTTTAACCGCCGAGCGTGGGTTGTTGGCAACCGCTCTACGAGAACTGACGGCTCCCAGTTCCGGTAACATGTAGAGTGAGTATAAGCCAGACCCGTTGTGGCGACGCTGCGGGGAATAAAATGCCCATATTCTAGCAGACTCGCCTCTTGGTCGTTTGTTCTGTGTCAGACTACTCTCCTACGAACCTGACCTTGAGAATTTTTTAAAACATTTGGCGTAGTCGGCAGGATCAATCGCAATTGAGGAGAGATTTTGATACAGAACAATGTTTTGGAAAAAGACTAAGAAACCAGAAGAACAAACTGTGGAGGTCCCGACCGTCCCGGGATGGCATGGATGTGGGCATGTACGTGGCAGTTTGTTTGAGAGAGGATCCCAGTCCTGCCGAAGAACCCCTTGCCTGGGGTACAGCGGAGGATATGGGCATGTCCAAAAAGCTGAAGCGGAGTTAACAGAATTGAATGGGATTGAACTGAACTGAACTGAGTGGAACTGAAGTGAATCAAATTGAACGGAACAAAATGGAACTGAGCTAAATTGAATTGAAATGGACGGAACTGAATTGAACACAATTGAATTGAACTGAACAGACCTGAACTGAGCTGAATTGAACTACACTGAATTGACTGAACTGAAATTAACTGAAACGAATTGAACTGAATTAAGCATAATGTAACACATGTATTGGGCCAAGCAGTGGAATGTGGTGTAAAATTCCAAGCAGTGGAATGTGGTGAAACGGTTAAAAATTATGTCCCAATACATGTGTGAATCTAACCGGAATGGAGGTGTTGCTTAGTCCCGTGTGAATCTTATTACACACCTCCCCGTGTGAATCTTCTTATCTGTATGTAACCAGAATGGAATGTGTTTTTTAGCCTTGCTCTGCTGTTCACATGAATGTTTATATCTGGAAAAGAGTATATCAGCTGGAAAAGTCTCCAGTTCGGTGAGTCTGCTCCGGGGTTACGTTTAACCGCCGAGCGTGGGTTGTTGGCAACCGCTCTACGAGAACTGACGGCTCCCAGTTCCGGTAACATGTAGAGTGAGTATAAGCCAGACCCGTTGTGGCGACGCTGCGGGGAATAAAATGCCCATATTCTAGCAGACTCGCCTCTTGGTCGTTTGTTCTGTGTCAGACTACTCTCCTACGAACCTGACCTTGAGAATTTTTTAAAACAACCTTCACCCTCAAAGCCCACTGAGGAGGTGGTCATTAATCCCAGTGTTGTCACAGAGTAAGTTCTCCCAGAGATTCATGATTCATTCTAGATTTTACACAAGTCTGTGATGTTGTTAGGAGACAGGTGGGAAGGCATAGAGATAAAATATAAAAGGAGAGAGAATTATATTTTTGTTATACCATCCTTGAACTTAAGATGTTCGAAAATATATTACAGCCAATGGAATGCTTCCAAAAACCAGACATTATTGTAATGTGGGAACTGTGACAGCCTGGGCAATGCAGATCTTTTGGTAGCACCACCCAGAGACTGGAGGCTGCTACTGCAGGCAGGCTACAAAGCGGCTCTGCTGTGAGGGAGGGACACTGGGGCACATAAGGACATGGGAAATAGGAGTTGGAAGAAGACTCCAACGGCTGTCCATCCTTTCCTAAATACAGAGACCAAAATTGCACACAATACCCCAGATGCAGCCTCACTAACACCCTGTACAGTTTTAACAAGACTTCTCTACTTCGAAATTCCAACCCCCAGCAATAAAGGTGAAAATTCCATTCGCCTTCTCGATTACTTGCTATACCTGCACTAACTTTCTGTGTTTCATGCACAATACTACCCAGATTACTCTGTACTGCACTTTGTTGGAATCTCTCACTATTTAATTAATAGTCGGCCTTTAGATTATTCCGACCCAAGTGCATGGTCTCACACTTTCTGATATTAAATTCCATCCACTGTGTATTCGTGTTTCTTTTCCAGTTTGGTCTTCTCTCTTTGATTGACTGTCTCAATGCATCTATCTGTAGCATGTCCCATTCCCATATTTTTGTGAGCCTGACCCTTGATTGTCTAACCCTTTCCTGCTGGTTCCATTCAATGACAGGCAGGAGGCTGGAAGAACACAGCAAGTCAGGCAGCATCAGGCGGTGGAGAAGCTGATGTTTCAGGTGTAACCCTTCTTCAGGAATGGGGGTGGGTGTTAGGGGAAGCTGCGGATAAAGAGGTGGCGGGGGACAGGATGATGAAGTGGGGAATCAGTGATGACAGGTGGAGGGTATGACCTGGTTGGTCAATGGGAGGAATGAATCTGGTAGGTGTAAGGGAGTAGTGGAAGGGAGGAATAGGTGCTGGGAAGGGAGTCAGGGGATGGGAAGGGAGTTTATTTGAAATTGGAGAACTCAATGTTGAGTCATCTGGGCTGTATGCTGCCAGAAGGAAGATGAGATGTTGTTCCTCCATTTTGTGGTTTGGTTCATTGTGGCAATGGAGTAGGCCGATGATGGTCATGTCAAAAATGGAGTGGGAAGGGGAATTAAAATGGGTGAAGACTGGTAGGACTGCTCGGCCCCTGCGGGTCCGGCTGAGATGTTCGGTGAAATGTTCCTCAGTTTACGTTTGCTCTTCCCAATGTAGAGAAGACCACATGGGGAACACCTGATGCAGTAATCTAGGTTGGAGGAGAAGCAGGTGAACCTCTGTCTCACCTGGAAGGACTGTTTGGGGCCCTGGATGGAGGTGTGGTTTTGATGTACCAGCAGGTTTTGCATATTTTCATGTTCCGGGGAAGGTACCGAGGGGTTCGGGATGGTTGCAGTGCGAGTGGCACAGATCAAGAATTATCGAAGGGAATGGTCCTTGTGGAAGGCAGCCAGGGGTGGGGAGAGGAAGATGTATTTGGTGGTGTGGTCTAGTTAGAGTTGATGGAAGTGTTTAAGAATGATGCGTTGGATTCAGAGATTGGTGGGGTGATAGGTGACGACAATAGGGACTCTACCTTTATTGTATTTAGAGGGGGCTGGGTTTAGAGCAGTGAAACAGGAAATAGATGTGGTGCAGTGGATGGCAGAAGGAGGAAAAGCACATTGTTCGTAACAGTTGGACATCTGTGATCAGTGGAATATCTCCTCATCCAAGCAGATGAAGCAGATGGGGCAGAGGAATTGGAAGAATGAGATGGAGTTCTTACAGGACACTGGGTGGGAGGAGGTGTAGTCCAGTTAGATATGGGAGTCTGTGGGTTTGTAGTAAATGTCTGTCTGTTGATTATCACTAGAATTGGAAATGGAGAGGTCAAAAAAGGGGAGGGAGGTGTCCGGGATGGACCAAGGGAATTTGAGGACGGGGTGGAAGTTGTGGGCAAAGCCGGTGAACTGCTCCAGTTCAGCCTGGGTGCAGGTCACTGCACTGATGCAGTCATTGATGTAATGGTGGAAGAGTTGGGGCACAGTGCCTGTGTAGATACTGAAGAGGGACTGTACAACATAGTCGATAAAGAAGCAGGTGTAGCTGGGGCCCAGCTGGGTGCCCATGGCCACCCCCTGGATTTGGAGGAAATGGGAGGAGTTAAAGTAAACGTTGTTGAGGGTGAGGACTAGTTCAGCAAGGCGGAGGAGGGTATTGGTGGAGGGGGACTGGATAGGTCTGTTTCAGAGGAAAAGGTGGAGCGCCTGGAGGCCATCCTTATTGGGTATGGATGTATATATATAAGGACTGCACATCCATAGTGGAGATAAAGCACTCAGAGCTGGGGATCTGGACGTTACTGAAGAGAAGGAGGGTGTAGTTGGTGTAATGGATGTAGGTGGGAAGTGCCTGAACCAAGGAGGAGAGGATGGAGTTGAGGTAGGATGAGAGGAGTTCAGTGGAACAGGAGCATGCTGAGACAATGGGTCAGCTGGGGTAGTTGGACTTGTGGATCTTGAGGAGCAGATAGAACTGGGCATTGTGGGGCTGGGGGACTATGAGATTGGAGGCAATGGAGGGGAGATCACTGGAGGCAATGAGGGCACTGATAGTGCAAGTGATTTTAGCCAGATGGGTCACCGCGGGGTCATGGGCAAGGGAGAAGTAGGGCATGGAGTCGGAGAATTGGCGTTCGGCCTCTGTGACATTTAGGTCTGTTCTCCAGACTACCACCACCCCATCTTTGTCAGTGGGTTTGATAGTGAACCAGGAGTTGGTGCAGAGAGAGTGAAGCCGTCAATCAGAGGGGGGGTGGTTGGAGAGGGTGACGGGGGTGGGGGGGCGGGAGGTGGACAAATTGAGGCGGCTGATGTCACTTCAGTGGTCAGCATTGAAGAGGTCTAGGATGTGTACACAGCTGGTGGTGGGGGATGGGGGGTGTGACCAAATGGAGGAGGAAGGTTGGAGGTGGGAGGAGGGTTCCTCAGAGGGAGTTTGGGAGTTTTTGTTAAAGAAGACACGGAGGTAGAGGCGGTGGAAGAAGAGCTCCGCGTCGTGGTGGGTGCGGGTTTCGTTGAGCTGGGGTCAGGCGGGAATGACTGTGACCCCTTTCCTGAGGATGGACCTTTTAGCCTCAGAGAGTTTGAGGTCGGGTGGGGGGCGGGAATAGTAAATATGGGCAAGGCTCGGGCGTGAGGTTTTTGGGAAGGGCCCAAGGTGGCTGAAGGAGGGGAGGGGGAAGGGTGATGACATGTGGTGGGTGAGGGTTGATTGTGATGTAGCATGGGGGAATGGGTGTAGGAGAGAAAGGAGATTGGGGCGGAGGTGGGTTGTGGAGTGAGGTGGGGGAGTGGGAAGGTGGGGATGAGGTGAAGAGGGAGAAGTGGAGGGATAGGATGCACTGTGGGGGTGTATGGGTGAGGAGGGAGAGTGAGTGTGCTGGATGGCTGCAGATAGGCAGTTGGACTCAGGGTGACTCTGGGAAATGTAGTTGGAGTCTGGGTTGCAGAGTGGGTAGGGCCAGACGTGGATGCAAAAGCTGGAGCGAAGTCAAGGCCGGTCCAAATGTTTTGACCTGGGTTTGATTCCAGCCTCAGGCAACTGTCTGAGTGGAGTTTGCACATTCTCCAAGTGTTTGTGTAGGTTTCCTCTGGTGCTCTGGTTTCCTCCCACAATCTAAAGACGTGCAGGTTAGGTTCATTATTCAGGGGAAAAGTAGAGTAATGGGATAGGGGATTGGGTCTTGGGTGGGTTACTCTTCCAAGGATCAGTGTGGACTTGTTGGGCCAAATGGCCTGTTTCTCACAGTAGGGATTCTATGACAGTCCATTCCAGATTCCCACCACCCGCTGAGTGAAAAAGTTCTTCACCAAATCTCATTTGCGGTGTTCATAATGAAACCTTTCAAACCATTCATTTTGTCTAGTGCCATTTAGCTCTTGAGATCCTTATTCAATAAATGTTTTATTCTTTTATATATAATATGAGTTCCCTGACAGGGACAGTTAACCTTGTCCAATCAGGGAGTCCTGGCTGACAGATGAAAAGGGGACTGTCAAACGGCGGTGCTCGGACCTGACGTCGTGCACCAGTTGGAGGACGCTCAGGTGTGCGGTGGGATCCCGTCTGCGCTCACCCCAGCCCGGACGGAATTTCACATTGGCCCCAAGGTCCCGTACCTCCCGGGGGAGCCTGTTCCCACAACCTGAGCCGCTTCCAGAATTTTAATTTTGTCCCTTTTAAGGATGTAAAAAGGCTAGCCTTGTATCTGCTGCTGCACACCGTCCACCTCTTCTCCCTCATCCACCGTCCGGACACGCCTTGGCGTGCCCATTTGTCACCGGGAGGTGGGGATCCCCAGTGGAGGGCTCTCTATGTGGGAGACCTCCCCCTTTCTCTCGGGGATCTGGGGTGGAGGGTGCTGCGCATAGCGGTCCCCTGCAACCGCAGATTGCGGTGGTTCACGGACTCCCAGCCCAACTGCTTGTTCTGTGTTGCTGTGGAGGCCGTGGGCCATGTATATGTTGCGTGTGAGCGTTTGCACTCCCTTTTTGATTTTCTTAAAAACCTCCTCCTCTGCTTTTGGTTCCACTTCAGTCCCACGCTCCTGATCTTCGGGCACCCTCATGGCTCCGCTCCTGGGCCTGGCCAAACTGGCCATAAACAGGTCCAGGCAGCGGGCTGTGGAGGGGGTCGTTAGTGCCGACTGCCTGCCCCTCTTCCGCGGTTACGTTAGAGCCCGGGTGTCCTTGGAGAAGGAGCACGCGTGTCGACCAACACCCTGGAGTTGTTCAGGTAGAGGGGGGCGCCGCAGGGAGTGGAGTGCATTATCTCCCCCTCCAACTCTATTTTGATTTAATCCCTGCCCTCCCCTTCACTGTTTGATCACACAGCATTGCCCTTTGATGCGAAGGGCACTGCTTGTCACAGGCCACTCGGGTGTTTCCTTTCTTCCTGGTGGTGGAAACTGAATAAAGATTCATACACCTTGTGTCTCTCACTGTGTCTCACACCTGCACACACACACACACACACAATGGGTGCTGGGGATAAAAAAAAACGACTGCAGTTAGGCGGTAGTGTGGGGGTAATAGAAAGAAAAATAAACAGGAATGTCAGAGATTCTAAAAAAAAAGAAAAGGGGAGTGTCAGAAGGACTGATACCCTGGGACCTGACCCTGAATAACAACCTGCCAACCAACCCCCTCCTTCTGTCTCCCTCAATCTCCCCATGCTTACTTTTGATGCTCCTTCGATCCAGCCTGTGCTGCCTTTGGGAGAGGCTGACCTTCCCTCCCTACCTCACCCAGGAACATAGTCACCATCCTAAAGGAGCACAGTCAAGTTTTTAACCTGAGGGGCATCACAGCTGGGACAGGAGGAGAGAACTTGGCACCTTCATGGTGGTCATACCTGTCATTAATCCACTGCAACCTCTCTTGGGGCTGCAAGAATTTAACTTCCCTCCCTCAGACAGCTCCCCTCCCTGGAAGGTAATATTGCTGCTCCTAATTTCAGGCTAATTGACAACTGAAATACAACTATGGTTAGCCAGCATTGGCTGGGCAGGCAGTTACTACTGCTCTGAACCTGTATCCAGAAAATCCCCTTGTAATTGTGCAACACATTGGGGAGCACAGTGCCCACTGCCTCTGAAATCCCTCCTTACCGAGAATACACTCTCAGCTGCCATCTGAATTTACTATAAATTCTGTGTCCTGTCATACTGCCCCTGCAGCTACCTGATGAAGGAACAGCGCACCGAGTACTTCTACTTCCAAATAAACCTGTTTGACTCAAACCTGGTATTGTGTGATTTTTAACTTTGGCCATCTGAATGAACTGACTCTCAGACTGAATCAGCTGAACTGTTTTTCATTCATTATATGAGAAGATTAAAGCCTCATCTTCAATCCCCAGCACAAAGCCCATTCTCAATCCATCGCTCGGAGACATAGACCTCAGAGACACCTACAGGCAGCACAGAGTAACACACTCGCACTGAGAGAGACACCAACAGGTTGCACTAAGTAACACACGCACTCTGAGAGACAGGCAGCACTGAGTAACATGGTCACACTCCATGCTGCCTGCAGGTGTCTCTCTGAGTAACACTGAGAGAGACACCTACAGGCAGCATAAAGTAAAACACT
Organism: Chiloscyllium plagiosum; assembly: GCF_037043375.1. Lineage (NCBI taxonomy): Eukaryota > Metazoa > Chordata > Chondrichthyes > Orectolobiformes > Hemiscylliidae > Chiloscyllium > Chiloscyllium plagiosum. The sequence continues at coordinate 116,499,773 of NW_028270147.1, forward strand.
CACACTCACACTGTGAGAGACACAGTCAGCAATGTCTGTGAATGGCTGAAGATTGTTTCAGGGGCTACCCAACATGCCGCAGAGATTGCACAGTGCAATCCCATCAGCTAGGCCTGGAGAGAATGCGTCAGATTGTACTTATTGAGTTCTAACAACTTTCAGTTTCTGTTCGTTTTGGAATCTTATAACCTGCATAAATTCCTGACCAAAGGGATCATTTGAAAATGATTAACGAATGATGATTGTAATTGATTGACAGGCCAAGCAACCAATTGTGACGATGACCTGCTAAAATGCAGCCAATCAACTGGGGGGGAGGGGTAGTGGAGGTCATCTATTTCCAAAGTACACAGAGACAGAGACTGAATCTTCATCTTTTTTCCCTTTTTCCAGATTGACATTGACAGAAAAAAAACTGCAATTAACAGCCCAGACAGAGAAAGCTGCTCAAAATCACAGCCACAATGGAGCTTAAGGAAAACACTTGTGGAGATTTGCTCAATAACATGAGAATTCTGTCCCTTTAAACAGTGACAAGCCCTTAAATTGGAACTGACAGCTAAGCAGGAAGAAGATTAGATTACTTACAGTGTGGAAGCAGGCCCTTCGGCCCAACAAGTCCACACCGACCCGCCGAAGCGCACCCTCCCAGACCCATTCCCCTACACTTAACACTACAGGCAATTTAGCGTGGCCAATTCACCTAAGCTGCACATTTTTGGACTGTAGGAGGAAACTAGAGCACCTGGAGGAAACCCACGCAGACCCGGGAAAAATGTGCAAACTCCACACAGTCAGTCGCCTGAGGCAGGAATTGAACCCGGGTCTCTGGCGCTGGGAGGCAGCAGTGCTAACCACTGTGTCACTGTGCCGCCCAAAAGGTCTGATTTACTGAAGCAGAGACTTCTGAGGGTCACATTGTTTTGTACAACTGACAGTCTCCAGCAACTTCAAGAGATTTTACTCGGCATACAGTCAACACTTCCCCATCAAACACTCCCCGGACAAGGACAGCATGAGGCTTGACATAGCGTAAAGTCTCTCGACATTGTCGCAGTGACCTACTTCAACATCCAAACCTCAGACGTATCTTTGAGCAGTCCTGAGAAGGAAGAGAGTTTAAATTCAGTGCTGACCAATGACCTTTGTCCTGCCAGCTCAGCCCTGTTCTAATTAAAGTTGTGTCTCCTCTGTGGACTGTCTCAAACACTCTACACACATTCTGATCTCCTGATGCTCTTTCTGAGGGAGACGGGAGGGTCACATGGGTGAGGGCACAGGAGAAGCAAGCGTTGGACTCCCAGTCAGACCCAGAGAGGGTCAGCAGGCTGCTGACACTGTAGGTGCTGTCCGAAGCTCGCAGGTAGTTGCTGGTCTGAACACCGTCCGAAATGACTGCACCGTCCTTCTTCCACTGAACCTCCAGCTCATCGGGATAGAAGTGATTGGCAAGGCACACCAGGGTGGCAGTGCCCTTGGCATTGACCTGCTCCGGGGAGGGGGGCAGCAGGGTCAGCTTGGGCTGAGAGTTCTCACGGCCTGAAAGACAAGAGAAACAATTTTAATCCCTGCCAAACAAATGGATTTTGACTCTCAGTATATTCACTGGCAATACAATCTTATTGAACATTTGTTGTCAATACAGAATAAACCCCGACAAAAGAACAGGTATTGTTTAAATTGCTTCTTGGGATATGAGAGTCACTGCCAGGTCCAGCATTCATTGCCCCTTCCTAATTGCCCCTGAGAGGGTGATGGTGAAAGAGAAGGGATAGTTTTGGACCATTGTTTATGGAATGAATATGGGCAGCTGGAAGGGAGCATTTCAGTGACAGTGATCAGAACTCAGGGAGATTGAGAGTATGGATGGAAATGGAGAACAATGGAGCAAGTGTAAAAAATTTCATTTGGGAATGAAATATTTTACTGAACTGTGCAGTGACTTAGCAAAAGTGGACTGAAACCAAGTACATGATGGAAAATCAGGGTCAGGGCAGTGGGAGGCCTCGAAGGATGAGACAGAGATTGTTCAGAATCTGTTCCCACAATGAATAAGTGTGGGACTCCCAGATATAGACTCTCAGCCTGGGATGTCAAAAGGCAGCAGAGTAGGGAAGTCCAAATAGGGAAGGTGATGTTGGTTATCTGGAGATCAAACCTGCAGAAAGCTGAGAGGAGGATAGAAAATGCAGGGGTGACATTGAACAGGATCTGAGGAAAGCAAAGATCTGACAGGATGAAATATGTTCAACTGAATCAGGGAAATCCCAACGAACAAGAGGATTGGGGGTCATGTACTAACATGGATTGGAACTGGTTGGCAGGCAGGACAGAAACAACAAGTCTTTTTCTGAATGGCAGGTAGTTACCAATTGTCATACTACAGGGGTCAGTCCATGGTACCCAGTTATTCATAATATACAATCATAGAATCATAGAGACCCAAAAGGCCCATCAGCCCATTGTGTCCATACTGGTCAAAAAACAACAACACAATAATTCTCATCCATTCTTCCAGCATGAGGGAATTAGATGTGGTATGTGTTTAAGAAGGAATTAGATATTGTTTTTAGGATTAAAGGGATCAAAGAATGTGGGGAGAAAGCAGGAACAGGGGATTGTGTTGGATGATCAGCCATGATCATATTGAATGGTGGAGCATTCGAGGTGTGTAAAATGATGAAGGCCCTGGACAGAGTGGGTAGGAAGGACTGATTTCCATCAGCAGAGAAGCAATAGCCATGGGGAGAGATTGAAATGAATTGGGGCAGTGTTTGAGGGGAGTTGAGGAGTAACTGTGTCCACCCAGAAGCTGGTGAGATCTGGGACTCACTGACTGAAAGGGTGGGAGAGGCCAAAACCATCATCACATTGAAAAAAACACTTGGATATTCACTTGAAACAGCGAAACCTCCAGAGCTATGGAGCAAAAGCTGGAAAGTGGGATGGAGCTCGATACATCTTTAACAAACCTCCGATCACCCACAGATCAGGAGAACTTTATCCGAGAACATTGGAGCAGACTTGGATCCACACACTTCATTGGGTGTCCATGTGGAAGGTTCCAGATTACATTTCAAACCTTGCTGCACACCAATGGGCTGAGGTCAAGGGTGAGGCTACAAAGAGTCTCACTGCCCCAGGGTCAGCCAAGGTCACTTCTCCTAATGACTCAATGACCCCTGGAAGGTGAGAGTGCACGGACAATGGGTGAGGGTCAGGATCAGGAAGCTCCAACCTTAAAGAAAGACTTGAATTTGTGTAGCACCTGTCCCCAACTCAGGATGCCCCAATGGCTCTTTCCAGCAGACTGTGCACAGTAAGATCCCAAATACATTATGATAATTAGCAGGGAAATAGATTTTTATTGATTTTGATTTGGGTATAAGTATTGACCAGGACAAAGATTTACAAGGATGTTGCCAGGGCTGGAGGGTTTGAGCTATCTGGAGAGGCTGAATAGGCTGAGGCTATTTTCCCTGCAACTTTGGAGGCTGAGGGGTGACCATATTGTGGTTCATAAAATCATGAGGGGCATAGATAGGGTGAATAGAGAAGATCTTTTCTCCAGAGTGGGGCAGTTGAAAACTAGAAGGCATCGGTTGAAGGTGACAGGGGAAAGATGTAAAAGGGACCTAAGGGCCAACCTTTTCATGCGGAGGGTGGTACATGTATGGAATGAGCTGCCAGAGGAAGTGGTGGAGGCTGGTAGAATTACAGCATTTAAAAGGCATCTGGATGGGTATATGAATAGGAAGAGTTCAGAGGGATGTGGGCTAAATGCTGGCAAAGGGGACTAGAATAATTTAGGATATCTGGTCAGCATTGATGAGTTGGATTGAAGGGTTGGTTTCCGTGCTGTACAAATCTCTGACTCTAACTGAAGTTCAATTGAACCCTTAACACCTCAGGCTCTCCCAAAGACATTTATAGACAGTTTTGTTTGAAAACCAGTCACTGTTACAATGTCGGGAAAGTGGCAGCCAGTTTCTACTCAGCAAGATCCCATGAAAAGCAATGAGGTCAAAGACCACGTTAATGATGCTGGTTCAAAGATAAATATTGTCCTGAACTCAACACAAAGACCCAATAATTGGGTTCAGTTGGATGGAAAATGAGGAAATGGAGTGGAAAGGAGCAGGTAGGTTGGTGGTTAGTGATGGGATTGATTGTTACCAGAAAATAAAAGGAAGGGGCAGAATTTTTGAATATCAAAGGAACCATAAAAGTGCAGGGAAAATCAACAATAGAACAAACTTAAAGAGTTTTTATCTAAATGCGTGAACCATTCCGAGTAAGGGAGACAAAGTGATGCCACAAATTGAGGTAAATTGAGTTTCCAAGGGATTTAAACTAGTTAAAGTGGAGGAGGGCTCAGGAGAAGTTATTCAGGTTTCTAGAAGATGTAATAGGACAGAGAGTATGGAAAGGATCAAGAGTTGAACATCAAACACAAGAGATAAGAGGACAATGATGAGAAGGGGGGCCATCAATGCAGGACTGAGGGTGTTGTACTTAAATGCACACAGTATACACAATGGGTTTGTAGTACAAATTGAAACTGGCAGGTACGATGTTGTGGGTATCACAGGGACATGGCTGTAAGGGGATCTGGGCTGGGAACTAAATATCCAAGGATACATGTCCTATCAAAAGGACAGACAGATGAGCAGAGGGGCAAGAGTTGCCTTGTTAGTAAGAAATGAAATTAAACCAATAGCAAGAAGTGATATAGAGTCAGAAGGTGTAGAATGTTTGTGGGTAGAGTTGAGGAACTGCAAGAAATAAAGAATCTGATGCAAGGTATGTCCAGGTCTCCAAGCAGTAATCAGGGTGTGGGGAAGGAAATCAACTAGGAGACAGAAAAGCCATATACAAAATGTCAGGGCAGACTTTAATGGATAGGTGGACTGGGTAGCGCGTCTCAAGGAAAGGATTTCATGGAATGGCTCCAAGATGGTTTTTGGAGCAGCTTGTGGTTGAGCCACTATGGAACAGGCAGTTCTGGATTCAGTGATGTGTAATGAGGCAAACTTGATTAGTGAGCTGAAGGTGAAAGTATCCCTGTGGATACGTGACCATAATATGATAGAAATCCCCCTGTCGTTTGAGAGAGAAGCTGCAATCAGATGGAACAGGATTTCAATTGAGTAAAAGTAACTACAAAGACATGAGGAAGGAGCTGGCCAGAGTTGATTGGAAGGGGAGCCGAGCAGGTAAGATGGTGTGGCAGCAAACAGCAGAGTTTCTGGGGGTAATTCAGGAAGCAGAGCAGGAACTCATCCCAAAAAAGAAGAAACATACGCAGGGGAGGACAAGGCAACCATGGCTGATGGGGGAGGTCAAGGACAGCATAAAAGCAAAAGAGAAAGCATCCAATGTGGTGGAGAATAGTGGGAAGCCAGTGGATTAGGGAGTCTTTAAAAATCTGGAGAGGATAACTAAAACAAACATTCAGGATATAGAAGGTGAAATGTCGGGGAAAGTGAGCCAGTAATATAAAAGAAGATTGCAAGAGTTTTGTCAGATATATAAAAAGGAAGAGGGAGGCAAAAACAGACATTGGATTGTCGGAAAATTAGGTTGGAGAAAGAATAATAGGAAACCAAGGAATAGCCGAGGAATTGAATCGATACTTTGCAACAATCTGCACTATGGAAAACACCAGCAGCATCCCAGTACTTCAAGACTGTCAGGGGGCAGAGGGGAGTGTAGTGGCCATCACTAAGGAGGAGGTACTGGGGAAGCTGGAAGGTCTGAATGTGGATAACTCACCCAGACTGGATGAACTACACCAGTGTGTTCTGAAGGAGATCACTGAGGAGATTGTGGAGGCATTGGTGATGATCTTTCAGGAATCAATGGAGTCGGGGGGTAAAGGTGGTGTGGGGAGGGATTTGATGGGGGCAAGGAACTGGAAAATGGCTCACATAACACCCCTATTTAAGAAGGGAGAAGATGGGAAATTATAGGCCAGTTAGCCTGGACTCAGTTTTTGGTAAGGTTTTAGATTTCAATTTAAGGGTGAAATTACAGAGGACTTCGAAATGCAATGGGAAAAAAGGGCTGAGTCAACACGGCTTTATCAAGGGGAGGTCATGCCTGGCAAATCTGTTAGAAATATTTGAGGATACAATGAGCCAGTCAGACAAAGTGGATTTCCAGGAGGTATTTGACATAAGATACGAGTCTATTGTGTAGGGGTGAGGTACTGGCATGGACTGAAGACTGGCAGGTTGAATATATTCAAGAAGAAGAGACAGATAATTGTTTTGCATTTTAACGGCATCAGTGACTGGGGAGAAAGTAGGAATATGGCTTTGAGAGAGAGGATCAGCCATGATCATACTGAATGACAGAGTAGACTCAAAGGGCCGAATGGCCAACTCCTGCTCGGTTTCTATGTTTCTATGTCTGTGTTACCTTCAATCTCTGTCTCTGGTTGTTGAGTTCTTCACTCATGTAAAAAGTGCCTACCTATCCACCCTAAGATTGCCCCAAATAATCTTATACCCCTCTATCAGGTCCCTTCTCAACCTTCATTGCTCCGAGGAGAACAATCCCCACCTTTCCAATCTTTCCCCACAGCTGATCCTGGTAAATCTCCTCTGTACCCTCTCTCAAGTACACAACCTTCCCAGAAATTGGTGAGCAGGACCTCTCTCTCTCTCTGTCTCTCTCTCTCTCCCCACCCCTTCTTTCTGTCTCACACCTGCCATGTCTTTCTCTCTATCTCTCTCTCTCCCACTGCTAATCTCACTTTTATTTTCTCTCTCTCTCACTCTGTCTCATAGCAACTCTCTCCAATTCATTTACCCTTCCTCACTCCATCTCATAATCTCTATTTCTCCAACTCTCACTGTCCCAATCACTCACTTCAAGTAAAAGTCTCCAACTATTATCTACCCCTCTCTATGCCTCCCTCTTTTTCTCTCCCTCCCTCTCTGTATCCCAATCTACAGTCTCTCTCCCTCCCTCTCTGTCATTCTGTCTCTACCCATACTCATGTCTTTCTCTCTCTATCTCTCTCTCACACACACAATCTCTCTGTCTCTCTCTCTTTCTCTCCCTCTATGTCTCTTTCTCTGTCTTGCTTCTCTCTCTTTCTGACAGTGTCCCAGGTGGTGACAGTTGAATGCAGGATAAATCTCCCTCTACTCTGCCCCACTCACGGATGTTAACCCATGACCCCAGAAACATATCTTTTTCTGGAGTAAGGCCCCCATTTCCACATTGACCAGGGTTTAGTATCTCTCAGGAAGACTGACAGATTCTTGTCAAATAAAGGACAGTTCTGTGCTGTTGGCCTATTCTCACGGGGGACTGGTTTGGACACAAACCTCATTCCATGAAGGCCCAGCAGAGAGAGGAGATCCTCAGGCCATCAGTGTGAGCTGGAGGGACAGGACAGGCTCTGACCCACTGACCCAGCCTGTCCATTCACAACAGGTTCTAATCCCTTCCCCTCTCCTACACCTCTCCTTCCCCTTCCATGAAGAGTCTCTGAGTCAGACTGTTTCACTGGGGTGAAGGTTGGACCATCACACAGTTACAACAGAAAGGAGCTCAACCCCACACCCACCATGGTGTCCACAATGCACTGGACTCTCCAACAGAGTCCAATAAACATGGAATTCAGTTCACGGGGCTGCCCTATGGAGAGACATGGGCCTCCTTCCCACTGAACCTCCCAATAGAGACCAGTAAACATGGGCCTTCTTCCTGCTGGACTCTCCAAATGAGACCAGTAAACATGGACTTTCTTCTGACGAGATCCTCCAAGAGAGACCAGTAAACATGGGCCTCCTGTTCACTGGACCTCCAATAGAGACCAGTAGATGACTGAGTGTTTGAAGAAGAAATCAAGAAGATAGATACAGTTAGAGCAGTACACTCCGTCTACATGGATTTTAGCAAGGCCTTAGGCAAGGATCCCCATGGAGACTGCTTGGTAAGATCATATCACATACGATCCAGGGAGAGCTAGCCAATTGGATATACAATTGGCCTGATGATAGGAGGCAGAGGCTGGTGAGAGAGGGTTGTTCTTCAGACTGGAAGCCAGTGACCAGCCGTCTCCGACAAGAATCAAACCCGGATTCACTGTTGTTCATCAATTATATGAACAATTTGGATGAGAAAATAGGAGGAATGGTCAGTAAGTTTGTGGCTGACATTAAAATTGTTGACATCGTGGACAGAGAAGAAGGTTATCCAAGAGTGCAATGTCATCTTGATCAACTGGGCCAGTGGGTCAACAAATCCAGATGGAGTTTAATTTTGATAAATGGAAGGAGTTACATTTTGGTAAGACAAACCAGGGCAGGAATTACACAATTAATGGTAGAGCCATGGGGAGTGTTGTTGAACAGAGAGACTGAGGGGTACAGGTACATAGTTCCATGGAAGTGGGGTCACAGGTAGACAGGGTGATGAAGAGAGTATTTGGCACACTCACCTTCACTGGTCAAAGCAGGGAGTACAGGAGCTGGGACATCATGTTACAGCTAGACATGGCATTGGGAAGGCCACATTTGGACACTGTATATATTTCTGCTTACCCTTCCATAGAAAGGAAGTTATTACACTGGTTTGGATAAAAAAAACATTAACAGGGATGTTACCAAGATTGGAGAGTTTGAATTATCAAGCGAGGATGGATAGGCTGAGATGTTTTTCCAGGGAATGCAGGAGATTGAGGGGTGACATTATAGAGGTTTATAGAATCATGAGAGTTGTAGACAAGTTGGATAGCCAAAGTCTTTTCCCCAGGGTAGAAGAGTCCAGTACTCGAAGGAATGGTTTAAGTTGAAAGGGAAAGAATTAGAAGGGACCTGAGAGACAATATTTTCACACAGAGGATGATGTGTATGTGTAATGAGCTGCCAGAGGAAGTGGGAGAAGGGAGTGCAATTACTACATTTCAAGGACATTTTTACAGGAACATGGATAGGAAGGATTTAGAGAGGATTGGGCCAAACACAGGCAAATGGGACTAGTTCAGTTTTGGAAACTTGGTCGGCATGGATGAGTTGAGCCTAAGGGTCTATTTCCAAGCTGTAAACCTCTACGACTCTATGATGATGTATACGTGGGCCACCTTCCCACTGGACTACCCAGTACCTGAGCTGCAACCCCCACATCCTCTCCATCATGTTGGTCTCTTGTTTCAATCTCAACAACATTGTCTGTCTCTGCACTACCTCAGCCCCTTGACACAGAAACCCTAATTCCTGCTCGTCCCGTCTCCTACCTCTATGATTCCAATGTCCTCTCCAGATTCCTGAATCCACATTCCATAAACCCCAACATTGTCTGATATGGAGTGGGCCCTTCCCTGTCTTACCCATCTGTCATTCCAGAATGACCCCTGACCTCACTGCCAGCCAATTACCTCCATGGCCTCCCTCCTCCCTCACTCTGTGTCCTGCTGCAGACTCACATTCCCTCCCTCCCCCTTCCATCTTCTGTCTCTGGTCTCCTGCCCATTGTTGCTTCCTCCATCCCACCATTGACAGCAGAGCCTTCAGACCCCTACAGCGTACTCTCTCACCTCTTGCCCTTCTTCCATCCTCCTCTCAGTGGTTGTGCTATTGAATATTCAACCCCATCGCTTTTGGTTCGATATTCCCTTGCCACTGATTTGATGATGCCATTTATTTCAGTAAATCTAGTTGGTTCAAGAGCGTTTTGCTTGAGAAAACACTCTTCTGTAAACTGGGTTGTCTGTTTCCCCTCGTCTTTGTGTAAAGGTGAGACTAAGTGTGTGTAAGCTCTTATACAGCACAGACAGAGGTCACTGGGCCTATTATGACTGTTAGTCAAATTAGTCCAATGAGTCCCATTTACCCAGCCCTTCCTGTATAACTCTGCAATTGTTTCCTTTTCAGCTATTTCTCCAAATGCCCTTTTGAAAGTTGCTGTTGAATCCACTTCCACTCACCTTGCAGACAGTCACCATGAACTCGCTGGATAAAAATTTTCCTATCTTCTCTCTTTTTCTTCAGACTCTTTTTGAAATGTGTGCCCTCTGATTACTGACCCTCCTGCCTGGAGAAACAATTTGTCCTGTATTTACTGCATCCAAACTCTCTTATTATGAACCCTTCATTGAGTGAGACCGATTTCCAGCACAGGGGGAGAACATTCAGCCTGTCAGGTAAATGCTGTCATATCATGGGGCAATCCAGTCAGTCCCACCCCCTCCACTACTCGACTCCCAGAGCCTTGCAGGTTTATTTCCATCAAGAGCCCATCCAATCTGCCATTGCAATCACTGAGTGTCTTCACCTGCCTCACCTGAATGGGCACTGATTTCCAAGTCATTACCAATTGCTGCGAAAAAAAAGCTCTTCCTGATATCCCACATCTCTTGCCCAACAAAGTGTAAGGTCATCTAAATGTGATGACAGGATTTTGTCTCCACATGGACTGTGCGGTGGTCACTCTTACTGATACTGTCATGGACAGCTACACCAGCAGCAGGCAGATTGGTGAGGGTGATAGTGAGTATGTTTTTCCCTCTTGTTCCCTCACCACCTGCCCCAGGTCCAGTCCAGCAGCTGAATCAGGTGGCACTTGACCAGCTTGCTCAGTAGTGATGCTTCTGAGCAGCTCTTGATGGTGGACTTTGAAGTCCCTTACTCAGAGTATCCTTCCCATCCACAGTGTTCCCTCCAAGTGTTGTTCAACATGAATGAGGACTGACTGCTCAGTCGAGGTTAGAAGGGCTGGCAGTGCTATATGATAATCAGCAGAAGGTTTCCTTCCCCATGTTTGACCTGCTGTCATGAGGCTTCATGGGTTCCATAGTTAATGGTGAGGACTCCCAGGGCAACTCCCTTCCGACTGTACACACCACTGTGTTGCCTCCCCTGCTTGGTCTATCCTGCCAGTTAAAAACTGAATGAAGAAATAACACTGTGCAGGTTTCACAGCTTGGAGACAGAGCTGCTGCTGGATTCTGTTTCTGATCTCCGAGTGCAGGCGTGTGTGTTTGTGAGAGAGTGACTGACACTTTTTTCATCACTGTGCTGTTTCTGCAAAACAAATCCCAGAACCAGCCTCCTGTATTGTCAGATTCCAGGGAGTACAGATGGTTCACAGTTTTCTCCCGTCTCAGTAACAAACGTCCAGCTGCTCTGAGCTCCTTCTTTCACTTCCTCTCTTGGTGAAGTTTCAACCTTGCGATCTGATGTCTTTGCAGTTATTTTTTACACTGGGGCTTTCTGCTGTGGTCAGAATCTCTAATAATAAGTGTCCAATCAGTGACAATCACAGCAGCTAAGAGCAGTCAGGACTGAGGAGCCAGGCTCACTGTGAAACACATTGGGAAGATCAAAACCATTCTCTTCAGATTCTGGTACAATCTCCATCCCTCTCCCTGAGCACTGTCCGCTGCTCAACCAGACTCTTTACAAACTGGGTCTCATCTTTGAGAATGATCTGAGCCCCATATCCTCCATCTCACAAAGATTAGACACTGAAAATCTCAGCCATGTCATGGGACTCCAAACATGACCATTCCAATGCTGTATTTGCACACTTCACAGCAACTGCCCTCCGTATCCTTCAGCTCATCCCGAATTCTGCTGCCCGTATCCAAACTTGCACCAAGTCCCGTTCCCCCAACTCCTGCATCCTGAAGCCTACATTGGCTCCTGGCTTAACAACACCTCGATTTTCAAATTCTCATCCTTGTTTGGAAATCCCTCCCTGTCCTCCACCCTCCCTATCTCTGTAACCTCCTCCAAGCTGCCTCAGTCAGTGTGATTAGCAATCTTGGATAATTGGCTCTCTATTCCTTCATCCAAGTCATTGAGAAATATCATGAAATGCTGAGGTCCCAGCACAGATCCCTGGGGACACCACTATTCACATCTTGCTCATTGGAGAGCATACGCATCATCCTCTTCTTTGTCTCCTCCCTCCAAACTAATTCCTTACCAAAGACAAATACTTTTCTCTAATTGGCTTGTTGGTAGGAAGCAGAGGGTAAGAGTGGAAGGATGCTTGTCAGACTGGAGGCCTGAGATTTGTGTAGTGCCCGGGGCTTGGTGCTGGACCTATTACTGTTTGTTATCTATATCAATGCCTTCCATATTAGTTTAAACCCTCCCTAACAGCGTTAACAAAAGCACCCCCAAGGACATTGATTCTAGTCTTGCCCAGGTGTAGACTGTCTGATTTGTAATAGTCCCACCTCCCCCAGAACCGGTTCCAATGTCCCAAAATTCTGAAACCCTCCCTACCGCACCATCTGTCAAGCCACTCAGCAATCCAGCCTATTTTTTCATTTCTACTCCAACTAGCACGTGGCACTGGTAGCAATCCTGAGATTACTACCTCTGAGGCTATACTTTTTAACTTGTCTCCTCACTCCTTAAAATCTGCTTGTAGGACCTCATCCCGTTTATTGCCAATATCATTGCAACCGATGTGCACCACGACACACACCCAATTCACCCTCCCCCTTCAGAATGTCCTGCAGCCAATCTGAGACATCTCTGACCCGTGCCCTTGGGAGGCAACATACCATTTGGGAGTCTCATTCTCTACCACAGAACCACCTATCTACTCCCCTTACAATTGAATCCCTAATACTATTCGCCTTCCACTCTTTTTCCCACCCTTCTGTACAGCAGAGCCAGCCATGGTGATATGAACGTTACTTCCCCTGGTGATCCACCTCCCCCAACAGTGTCCAAAATGGTATTCCTGTTTTGGAGGGAGATGACCGCAGAGGACGCCTGCACTTTCTTCCTGCTCTTTCAGTCACCCATTCCCTTCCTTCCACAGCAATCCTAATCTGCGGTGTGACCCATTCACTAAACGTGCTATCCACGATCTCCTCAGCCTCATGGATGCTCCAAAGTGAGTCCATCCACAGATCCAGAGCTGTAATGCGGAGCAAGCATGAGAAAGCCTTGGCGGGTAAGATTAAGGAAAACCCTCAGACATTCTATACTTATGTGAGGAAAAACGTGATGGTCAGAGTGAGGGTAGGGCCGATCAGGGATAGTGGAGGGAGCTTGTGCCATGTTGGATGATGTACAGTAAGTCCTTAATAAATACTTTGTTTCAGTAGTCACGAGTCAATTGTGAGGACAGCGTGATACACTCAAACAGATGTTAAGAAAGAGGATGTGCTGATAATTTTGAAAAACATAAGAATATATAAGTCCCCTGGGCCAGACTGGATATACCCAATGATACTATGGGAAGTGAGGGAAGAGATTGCTGTGCCTTTGGTGATGATCTTTGCAACCTGTCCACTGGAGTAGTACCAGATGATTGGAATGTGGCAAATGTTATTCCCTTGTTCAAGAAAGGGATTTGGGATAACCCTGGGAATTATAGACCAGTCAGTCTTACATCAGTGGTGGGCAAATTATTGGAGAAGATTCTGAGAGACAGGACTTATGATGATTTGAAAAAGCAAAGCTTGATTAGAAATACTCAACATGGCCTTGTGAGGGGCAGGTCATGTCTTACAAGCTTTACTGAATTCTTTGAGGGTGTGACAAAACACATTTATGAAGATGGGACACTGATAGGATGTGGGGTTGGGCTGAGAAGTGACAGATGGAGTTCATCCTGGAAAGTGTGAAGTGATTCATTTTGGAAGATTGAATTTGAATGCAGATGACAGAGTTAAAGGCAGAATTCTTGACAGTGTGGAGGAACAGTGGGATCTTGGGGTCCACATCCAGAGATCCCTCAAAGTTGCCACCCAAGTTGATAGGGTTGTTAAGAAGGTACATGGTGTGTTTCAGTAGCTGGGGGGAATTGCATTTAAGAGCTGCGAGGTTATGCTGCAGGCCAATAAAGCCTTGGTTAAACCACACTTGGAATATTGTGTTCAGTTCTGGTTGCCTCACTATCAGAAGAATGTGGAAGCTTTAGAGAGGGTGCAGTGGAGATTTACCAGGATGCTGCCTGGGCTGGAGGGCATCTCTTATGAAGAAAGGTTGAAGGAGCTAGGGCTTTTCTCACTGAAGTGAAGAAGGATGAGAGGTAACTTGATAGAGGTGAACAAGGCGATGAGAGGCATAGGTAGAGTTGATAACAGAGACTTTTTTCCCAAGGCAGAAATGACTATCACAAGGGAGCATAATTTTAAGGTGACTGGAGGAAGGTTTAGGGGAGATGTTAGAGGTCGGTTCTTAACACAGAGTGTGGTGGGTGCATGGAATGTGGAGTAATAGTAGAGTCAGAGACATTAGAGACATTTAAGCGACTCCTGGATAGGCACATGGATGATAGTAAAATGTAGGATTTGTAGGTTAGTTTGATCTTAGAGTGGGATAAAATGTTGGCACAATATTAAGGGCTGAAGGGCCTGTACTGTGCTGTACTGTTCTATGTTCTATATTCTACTTTCTCTGTTCTACACCCCAAGCCTAGGCAGCTTGTCTCCCAATGATTGAATAAGATGCCAAATTGGAGACCAAGTTAGGGGCAGGCTCATGCTGTGAACCCAGGTCTTCAATAGGGAACTGGAGATTGAGCTGGAAAGGAAAGGTTAGCTGGGTTATAGTGAGAAAGAGGGAGGTGAGACCAATCGGGGATGTATGATTCCTCCAATGAGCAAGATGTATAGTGGTATTCCCAGGGATCTGTGCTGGGACTTCAGCTTTTTATGATACTTCTCAATGACTTGGATAAACTAATCGAGAGCCATATATCTAAGATTGCTGACCACACTGACTGAGAGTGCTTGAAGGAGGTTGCAGAGATAGGGAGAATGGAGGACAAGGAGGGGCTGGAGAACAAGAGTGAGAATTTGAAAATCAGATGTTGCTGGATTGGGAGCCAATGTCGGTCAGTGAGCACAGTGTGGGATGGGAGAATGGGACTTGGTGTGAGATCAGATACAGGCAGCACAGTTTGGGACGAGCTGAAGTGTATGAAGAGCACTGGCTATGATATGGGTTAAGACAACATTGGAATGGTCACATTTGGAGTCCAAAAGGCATGGCTGAGATTTTCAGTGGCTGATCTTTGTGATATGGAAGATATAAGGCTCAGATCATTCTCAGAGATGAAGCCAAGTTTGTAAAGAGTCTGGTTGAGCAGCAGACAGTGTTCGGGGAGAGGGGTGGAGTTTGTACTGGGAGCTGAAGAGGATGGCTTTGATCTTCCCAATGTGTTTCCCAGTGATCCTGGCTCCTCAGTCCTGACTGCTCTTAGCTGCTGTGATTGTCACTGATTGGACACTTATTATGAGAGAGTCTGACCACAGCAGAAAGCCCCAGTGCAAAAAATAACTGCAAAGACTGTCAGATCGCAAGGTTGAAACTTCATCAAGAGAGGAAGTGAAATAAGGAGCTCGGAGCAGATGGACGTTTGTTACTGAGATGGGAGAAAACTGTGAACTGTCTGCACTCCCTGGAATCTGACAGCACAGGAGGAGGCCATTCAGCCCATTGTGCCTGTGAGTGACCCAATTAATCTCATTGACCCTCTCTCTCCCCATAACCCAGCAATATGTTCCTTTTCAGCTTGATCTCTAATTCTCTCTTATAGACCTGGTTCCACAGCATGAGACTGTCCCTAATCTGTCATCTCATTCATTCATTGGGAGACAAGCTGTCTGGGCTGGGGAATGGAGCTCAGGACCCGAACATTCCCTCTCCCCTCCTGAGGGACACTTCATTTGTTTTCATATATTCACTCATTGGATGTGGGCGTCACTGGCTGGGTCAGCATTTGCTACCCGTCCCTAGTTGCCCTTGAGAAGGTGCTGCCTTCTTGAACCGCTATAGATCACGTGCTGTATGTTGATCCACAATGTCCTTAAGGAGGCAATTCCAGGATTTTGACCCACTTACAGTGATGGAACAGTGATATATTTCCAAGTCAGGATGTTATGTGCCTTGGAGATGAAGTTGCAGACATGCTGTTCCCATATATCTGCTGCTCTTGTCCTTCTAACTGGAGCTGTTCATGTGTTTGGAAGGTACCAAAAGAACTGCAGCTGCTGTAAATCAGAGACAAAAACAGAAATTGCTGGAAAGCTCAGCAGGTTTGGCAGCATCTGTGAAGAGAAATCAGAGCTAAATTTTGTGTCACGTGACCCTTCATACTTGAGCTTTTCCAACAATTTCTATTTTTGGTTTTGGAAGGTGTTGTGTGAGGATCTTTGGTGAATCTCTGCAGTGTATCTTATAGATAATACACACTGCTGCGACTAAGTGTCAATGGTGGTAAGATGGCTGCTTTGTGAATGTGATGGCAATCAAGCAAGCTGCTTTGCTCTGAACATTATCAAGCTTTTTGAGTGGATAAGGGAGACATAGGATATGATTGACATGAATAGGAAAGGTTAGAGAGATATGGGCCAAACACAGGCAAATGGGACTCGTTCAGGTTTGGAAACCTGGTCGGCATGGACAAGTTTGGCTGTAGGGTCTGTGATTCTGTGACACCATCACTCTATGAATGTTGTTGGAGCTGCATCCATCCAGACAATGGGGGGTATTCTATCACAATTCTGACTTGTGCCTTGTTGATGATTGACAGGCTTTAGGGGAATCAGGAGGTGAGTTACTAGATGCAGTATTGCTAGCCTCGAGCCTAGCAATTTCTTGTAATTATTGTGTTTCTGTGGTGAGCCAATTGAGTTTCTAGATGTTGACAGTGAGGATTTAGTGATAATAATGCCATTCACTGTCAAGGGGCGATGGTTGGATTGTCTCTTAATGGTGATGGTCATTGCCTGGCACTTGCATGGAACCAATGTGAAATGTCGCTTTTCAGACTAAACCTGGATATTGTCCACATGTTGGTGCATCTGATCATGGACTGCTTCAGTTTTTGAGGAGTTGTGAATGATGCTGAACATTATGGAATCATTGGCAATCATCACCACTTCTGAGCTTGCCTTGAGTTGCTCTATCTGTTCAAAGTCTGTCCTATTTAGCACAGTGATAGTACCACACAGCACAATGGAGGGTATTCTCAATGTGACGGTCAGACTTTGTTTCCACAAGGACTCTGTGATGGTCACTCTTACACATACAGGACAGATGCAACTAAAGCCGCAAGATTGGTGAGGATGAGGGCAAGTAGATTTTTCCCTCTTGTTGTTTCCTTCACTACCAGCTGCAGGCCCAGTCCTGCAGCTTTGTCCTTTAGGACCCGACCAGCTCGATCAGTAATGCTACTGCTGAGCCACTCTCAGTGGTGGGCATTGAAATCCCCCACCCAGAGTACATTCTGTGCTGTCATCACCCTCAGTGCTTCCGTCATGTACTGATCAACAGGAGGTTTCCTCACCCATGTTTAACCTGGTGTCATGAGACTCCATGGGGTCTGGAGTCAGCGGAGAGGACTCCCAAGGTAACTCCCTCCTGGCTGTACACCACTGTGCTGCCAGCTCTGCTGGGTCTGCCCTTCTGGTGGGACAGGACACATTCAGGGACAATGATGGCGGTGTCTGGGACATTGTCTGTAAGGTATGATTCTGTGAGTGTGACTGTGTCAGGCTGTTGCTTGACTAGTCTGTGAGACAGCTCTCCTGAATTTGGCACTAGCCCCCAGATTCAGTAAGGAGGATGGAGCAGGGTAGACAGGGCTATTTCTTTCGTTGTCTTTTTGGTGTTTAGATCGATGCTGGGTGGTCTGTCCCATTTTATTTCTTTGTTGAAATGTCATCACGATTGATACAACTGAGTGCCTTGATCAGTTATTTCAGAGGGCAGTTCAAAGCCATTCACATTGCTGGGGGAGAGTGTCATGGACCCTGACAGTATATTCTGACCTCCCCCACTTCCCCATTCTGTATATGGAAGGCTGGAGCCTCTCAGCAGGATGTTCACTTGCTGGAGCTATCACTCCCCCTGTACAATTCTGTCCCCACATAAAATCCACACAGATCTTGAATTCACATCGCACCTTCAATGTCCAAAACATTTCAAGAGGGTTCACAAAGTTGCAGTAAGAGGAATGGGGGAGGGGATGGATGAACATAAGAACTAGGAGCAGGAGCAGGCAATTCAGCCCCTCGAGCCCACTCCACCATTTAATACAATCATGCATGATCCCATCACAGCCTCAACTCCACTTTCCTGCTCACTCTCCATCATCCTTTAACCCATTACTCATTAAAAATCTGTCCATCTCCTCCTTGATGTGAGACAGGGAAGGGACCACTCCATTTCAGACAATTGGGGTTTATGGAGCATGGATGGGGGAAGCTGGGAGAGGACATCGGAATCATGGAGTGGGACAAACAGGAATGAAGGATTCTGTGGTCAAGGGGCTGATGTATTGCAGAGGCGGACAATGTTGTGGGAATGGAAATCAGAGGCCTATTTGGGATTTAATGCTGAGATACTGGAAGGTCTAATGGGAAGAAGGCCCATGTTTATTGATCTCAGTTAGAGATTCCAGCAGGAATGAGACACATATCTAGTGGTCTCTATTGGAAGGTACAGGGGGAAGGAGGCCCATGGTTCCTGCTATCTGTTCGAACATCCAGTAGGAAGGAGGCTCGTGTTGACTGGTCTCTGCTGGACAGTCCAGTGGAAAGGAGGCCCATGTTTACTGGTATCTATTGGATGTTCCAATGGTATGGATGTCCATGTTTACTGGTCTCCATTGGACTGTCCATTGGGAAGGAAGTCCCAGTTTGCTGGTTTCTATTGGAGGGTCCAGTGGGAAGGATGCCCATATTTAATAGTGTCTATTGCAGGGTGGTCCATATTTATTAGCAGACTGTCCAGTGGAAGGAGTTCCATGTTTGCTGGCCCCTTTTGGAGAGTCCAGTGGGTCATGGACACCATGGTGGGTATGGGGCTGAGTTCCATTCTGTTGTAACTATGTAATTGTCCAGCTCTCATCCCAGTGAAACACTCTGACCTGGAGACTGATCATGGAAAGGGAAGGAGAGGGGTAGGAGAGGGGAAGAGATTGGAACATGTTGTGATTGTCAGGCTGGGTCAGTTGGTCAGAGCCTGTCCTGTCCCTCCAGCTCACACTGATGGCCTGAGGGTCTCCTCTCTCTGCTGGGCCTTCATGGAATGCGCTTTGTGTCCAAACCAGTGCCCAGTGAGAATAGGCCAACAGCACAGAACTGCCCTTCATTTGACAAGAATCTGTCCATCTTCCTGAGAGAGGCCAAAACCTACTCGATGTGGGAAATGGAACCTTACTCCAGGAGAAGACATGCCTCTGGGGTCAATGGTTAACACCCACTCTTGAGGCAAAGCAGAGGGGGATTCGCCCTGCGTTTAAATATTGCCACCTGGCAGACTGTGGAAAAGAGAGAGAAGAGAGTCAGTGAGAGAGATAGAGGGAAAGAGTGTGTGTGAGAGGGTGAGAAATAGAGAATGAGGAGTGTCTGAGACAGTGTGAGATGTATGAAGCGAGCGAGTGAGAGGTAGAGGGAGGTAGAAATGGTGAGGTTGAGGGATAGAGAGAAAGAAATAAGATGATACTGAGAGGGATGGAGAGAGAGAAAGAGAGAAACAGACAGAGAAAGAGAAAGAGAGTGTGAGACTAAGAGTGAAGGGAATCAGGATAGAAGGGTTGAGTTGTGAGTGATTGAGAGAGAGAGAGAGAGACAAGAGTAGGATTTGAGACGGAGTGCAGGAGAGAGAGAGAGAGAGACTGTAGAGACAAAAGAGAGGGAGGAAGAGTAAAAGAGGAAGGAATAGAGAGCGGCAGATCACAATTGGAGGGAGTGAGGGAGAGGGATTGAATGAGGGAAACAGTGAGAGGTGAAGAAATGGAGATTGTGAGACAGAGTGAAGAAGCAAATGAGAGTTAGAGAGAGTGGCTATGAGACAGAGTGGGAGAGATAGAATATGAGAGAGATTAAGAGTGGGAGAGAGATGTAGAGAGAAAGACATGGCAGATGTGAAACAGAGAGACAGTGATAGAGAGAGAGAGCGAGACACGTTCTGGACACCACATTCTGGGAAGGATGTGATTGTACTAGAGAGGGTACAGAGGAGATTTCCCAGGACGCTGCCTGGCCTAGAGGCTCTGAGCGATGAGGAAAGATTAGAAAGTCTGGGGTTGTTTTCCTTGGAGCAGTGAAGGTTGAGAGGGGACCTGACAGAGGGCTGTAAGATTATGAGATGCAGTGATAGTGTGGGTAGGAAGGCACCTTTTCCATCGTAGAGGGAACAATACCAAGGGGCAGAGATTCAAGGTAACACAGACATAGAAATATAGTAAGAATTCAGCCCTTTGAGTATCTCTGTCATCCAATATGATCATGGATAGCCCTCTGACTTAATTCCATATTCCTACCATCTTCCCATACCCCTTGATGTTGTTAAAATGCAAAAGAATTACCTCTGTCTTTTTCTTGAATATATTCAGTCCTTTGTCCTCAACAGCCTTCTCTGGTAGAGAATTCCACTTGTTAACCATCCTCTAAGTGAAGAAATGTTTCCTCATCTGAATCCAAAACGGTCAACCCAATGTCCCCCTGAAACTGTGGCACCTGATTCCAGACTCCCCAACTTTGGGAAACCTCCTTCCAGCATCAAGTCTGTCCAGCCCTGTTAGAATGTTATACATTGCAGTCAGACCTCCTCTCATCCTTCTCAACTCAAGTGAGTTCAGGTTCAGTTGAGGTAGACCCTGAGAGGAGAATTGAGGAATGTTTTTACCCAGAGGGTGGTGGGAGTCTGGAACTCACTGCCTGAAAGGCTGGTTGAGTCACAAACCATCGAGACATTGAAAGTGTGAGGGGCTGACGTGGCTCTCTCTGCCTGATTCCATTTACATACTGAGGAACACCCAGTCAGACTCTCACAGGCTGCAGCTTTATAAAGCAGAGCCCAGTGAAGGGAGAGTTTATCAGGAACCGGGCCCAGGGACAGGGGCACACACCATGATTTCACACATCCAGCTGATCTGGCCCCTGGCATTCTGTGTCACAGGTACAAATCTCTCTCCTTCCACCTTGAATCTTTAGCTGCTCTCCATTTCACTTCAATTCCACTGACTTGTCATTGAAGGGAAAATGCTGAAACCGGAGGAATGCTCAGTGTCTCCAACAATCTCTCATTTCGCAGTCTCTTTCTGTGACAGTTCTGACTTCACTGTGTTTCTCTCTGACCCCTCAGGTATCAGTGGGGACATCATCATGACCCAGTCACCCCCGGTGCTGTCAGTGGGACTGGGCCAGACCACAACCATCACCTGTACGGCCAGTCAAGATATTACAAATGACCTCAGCTGGTACCAGCAGCGAGAAGGACAGAAACCCTCTCTCCTGATCTATGAAGCAACAACTCGAAACACAAGAGTGTCCGAGCGATTCACTGGCAGTGGATATGGGACCAGTTTCACCCTGACAATCAGCAACGTTCAGAATGAGGATGTCGCTGACTATTACTGTAAGCAGCACAACAGGCGGCCTTGCACGTTCGGTAAAGGAACCAAGCTCAGACTGAGTAAGTCAACCTCAATCCTCCATTATTAACCCTTTCAATTTCTAAACACAATTTCTAAGACACAAGTACTGAATTGTTGAAGGTGTTAGTGGGGAGCTGCAGTGAATGAAATGGTTGATTGAGGAGCACTGTGTCTAACAGGGTATCCAGCTGTATTTCTTTAATTCCATTGCCCCCTTTAAGCAGCAAGATATAAGTCAGTAAGTTTTACTCACCGTGTGGAGGAGCTCTGTCCATTTGCAGCCTGTGGTCCCATTCCTGCAGCATGGAGTGAAATCAGTGAGTAGCCTCCTGCCAGTCTCAGTGTGACGGACACGGGCAGAGTTTGATGTGAGCTCTGGCTCCATGTCCCAGTCTCTGATCTCACTGACCTCAGCAGCAGCAGCAGCAGCAGCAGCAGCACAGTGAGACACCAAGCTCCCACCTCCCACAGCTTTAACTCTGCTCAATCACACAGTTACAGAATTGTTACAGTGCACAAGGAGGCTATTCTGTCCATCCTGTCTGTACTGGCTCTCTGAATGAGCAATTTATCGAGTGTCATTCTCCTGCCTTCTCCCTGTCACCCTGCACATTGTTCCTTTTCAAATAACAGTCTCATTCCCTTCGGAATGTTTCAATTGAAGCTGCCTCCACCACACTCTCAGGCAGTGCATTCCACACCTCAACCACTCACTGGCTGAAAATTCTTTTCCTCATTTCACTTTTGTTACTTATCCAATTACTTTCAATCTTAATCCTTTCACAAGTGGAATCATTTTCTCCCTATTTACACTGTCCAGGCCCCTCCTGATTTTGAATTTCTAGAACAATTCTCCTCGCCGCCTTCTCCAAAAAATTAGAGGTGCCAGTGTTGGACTGGGGTGGACAAAGTTAAAAATCACACAACACAGGTTATAGTCCAACAGGGGGTTTATTTGGAAGCACTGGCTTTCGGAGCGCCCCTCCTTCATCAGGTGGTTGTCAGCGGTGCTCCAAAAGCTAGTGCTTCCACATTAACCTGTTGGACTATAACCTGGTGTTGTGTGATCTGTAACTTTCTCCAAAGAAGACAGTCCCAAATTTTCCAATCTATCTTCATAACTGATGTTCCTCATCCCTGGAATGATCTTTGGGCATATGTTTGCCATCTCTACAAAACATTCACCTCCTTCCTGCATTATTCACATTATTTATGTCCCACATGATTTTATAAACCTCTATAAGGTCACTCCTCAGCCTCCGGCACTTCAAGGTAAAAGGTCTCAGCTTTTCCGGCCTCTCATGGTCATGGAGTCATACAGCGTGGAAACAGATCTTTCGGTCTAACTTATCCATGCTAACTAGATATCCAAAACTGACCTCATCCCATTTGCCAGCATTTTGCCCACATCCCTCTAAACCCTTCCTATCCATGTACCCATCCAAACATCTTTTAAATGCTATAATTGTATCCGTCTCCAGCACTTTCTCCGGCAGCTCAATCCATACACGCACCACCCCCTGTGTGACAGGTTACCCCTCAGGTCCCTTTTGGATCTTTTGCCTCTCACCTTAAACCTGTGCCCTCTAGTTTTGGACTCTCCTTCCCAAGGAAAAGACCTGGGATATACATCCTGTCCATGTCCATCATGATTTTATAAACATCTATAAGGCCACCCCTCAGCCTCCGATCCTGCAGAAAATATAACCCGTCTATTGAGCCTCTTCCGACAGCTCAAACCCTCCAGTTCCAGGCGACATCCATGTAAATCTTTTCTGCAGCATTTTAAGTTTAACAGCATCCTTCCTATCACAGGATGATCAGAATTGTTCATGTTATTGCCAAAGTAGGCTCACCAATTTCCTGTACAGCTGCAAATGATGTCCCAACTCTGATACTTAGTGCAGTGACCAATAAAGGCAAGTGTACCCAACACCTTCTTCATCGCCCTGTCTCCCTGTGACTCCACTGTCAAGGAATAATGCACCTGCCACTGCCCCTGCCCCTGCCCCTGCACCTGCCCCTGCCCCTGCCCCTGCCCCTGCCCCTGCTCCTGCCTGTATACCTGCCCCTGCCCCTACCCCTGCACCCTGAGGTCTCTTTGTTCAGCAACACTCCACAGGGCCCTACCATGAGCTGTAGAACTCCTGCCCTGGTTTGACTTTCCAAAATGCAACACCTCACATTTATCTAAATTGAACTCCATTTGCCACATGTTTAGATCAAAATGGTGCTGGAAAAGCACAGCAGGTCAGGCAACATCCGAGGAGCAGGAAAATCGAAGTTTCGGGCAAAAGCCCTTCATCAGGATTCCTCTAGTCGAGCCTCCAGATTCAGCGCAGCCCTCTTGACCTGCAATCTTCTTCCCGACGTCTCCGCCCCCACTCTCTCTCCGGTCTATCACCCTCACCCTCACCTCCTTCCACCAATATATTTCCAGTGCCCCGCCTGCAAATTCCCCCCCCCCCCCCTTCCC
The DNA here is from genome assembly GCF_037043375.1 of Chiloscyllium plagiosum. NCBI lineage: Eukaryota > Metazoa > Chordata > Chondrichthyes > Orectolobiformes > Hemiscylliidae > Chiloscyllium > Chiloscyllium plagiosum. Next base: position 116,523,627 of record NW_028270147.1, read on the forward strand.
ACCTTTTATCTCAGCCCGCTTGGCACACCAGCCTCATTCCTGAAGAAGGGCTTATGCCCGAAACGTCGATTCTCTTGCTCCTCGGATGCTGCCTGACCTGCTGCGCTTTTCCAGCACCACACTTTTCAACAGAGAATGTTGGTAAAGGCTTGCTTTTCAGACTGGAGATGAGTTATCAGCTGTGTGCCTCAAGGATCGGTGCTGGGTCCATGGCTTTTCATCATTTAAATAAATGATTTGGATGTGAATATAGGAATTATGGCGAGTTTGTAAATGGTGGGACAGTGGATAGTGAAGAAGCTTATCTGAGAGTACAGTGGGACCTTGATTATTTGGGGAAATGGGCAGAGGTGTGGCAAATTGACAAAAGTGAGGACTGCAGATGCTGGAAACCAGCGTTCCGGAGAGACCACTCCCTCCACAACTCCCTCGTCAGGTCCAGACCCCCCACCAACCCAACCTCCACTCCCGGCACCTTCCCCTGCAACCGCAAGAAGTACAAAACTTGCGCCCACACCTTCCCCCCTCACCTTCCTCCAAGGCCCCAATGGATCCTTCCATATCTGTCGCAAATTCACCTGCACCTCCACACACATCATTTACTGTATCCGCTGCACCTGATGTGGTCTCCTCTACATTGGGGAAACAGGCCGCCTACTTGCAGAACATTTCAGGGAACACCTCTGGGACACCCGCACCAACCAATCCAACCGCCCCGTGGCTGAACTTTAACTCCCCCTCCCACTCCGTCAAGGACATGCAGGTCCTTGGCCTCCTCCATCGCCAGACCCTGGCAACACGATGCCTGGAGAAAGAGCACCTCATCTTCCGCCTAGGAACCCTCCAACCACAAGGGATGAATGTAGATTTCTCCAGCTTCCTCATTTCCCCTCCCCCCACCTTATCTCAGTCCCAACCCCCGGATTCAGCACCGCCCTCTTGACCTGCATTCTTCTTCCTGACCTCTCCGCCCCCACCCCCTCTCCGGCCTATCACCCTCACACTCACCTCCTTTCAACTATCGTATTCCCAGTGCCCCTCCCCCAAATTCTCCCCCTCCCTACCTTTTATCTCAGCCCGCTTGGCACACCAGCCTCATTCCTGAAGAAGGGCTTATGCCCGAAATGTCGATTCTCCTGCTCCTCGGATGCTGCCTGGCCTGCTGCGCTTTTCCAGCACCACACTTTTCAACTCTGGTCTCCAGCATCTGCAGTCCTCACTCTCTCCAACATTCTCTGTCTCCTATCTTCAAGCCAATGTTTTACCCAAATGGCTAGTCCCCCTGGATCCCATGTGGTCTAACCTTACTAACCAATCTGTCATGTGGAACCTTGTCAAACGCTTTGCTGAGGTCCATATAGACAGTGTCTACTGTTCTGCCTACATCAATCTTCTCTTCAAACCACCTCAATCACGTTCGTGAGACACGATTACCATGCACAAAACTGCATTGATTGTCCAAATGCATGTAAATCCTGTCCCTCAGAATTCACTCCAATAACTTACCCAGCAATGACATCAGGCTCACTAGTTTATAGTTCCTGGCTTTTCCTTACAGCCTTTCTTAAATAATGGCTAACATTAGCCAACCTCTCTGGTTCTCCAGCACCTCACTCATGGCTATCGATCATAAACATACCTCAGCAAGGGGTCCAGCAATCTCTTTCCTAGCTTTCCACAATGTCCTGGGATACACCTGATCAGGTCCTGGAGATTTATCTACCGTCTTGCACTTTAATAAATCCTCTTCCATAATGTGGACTTGTGTCAAGACATTGCTATTTACTTCCCAAGTTCCCAAACTCCCAAGTCTTTCTCCATGATAAATACTGACCCGGAATATTCATTTAGGATCTGAACCATTTCCTGTGGATCCACCCAGAGGGACATTGTTCACCTTCATGGGGTCCTAATCTCTCTCTAGTTACTCTTCTGCCCTTTTCTTATTTACCATAATTCTACCACGTTTGCCCTCGAGTGAGTTTAGGAATTGTTTGCCCTCCCTCAAATATACCTTGACTATCCGTGGTCCACATCCTCTATTATTCTCTTCAGGACTTTCCTGACAACCTTTGACCCTACTTTATTCAGATCCAATACATCCATATGCCATGGAAGCTGGCATTTTCCCCAGTGAGTATGTTTGACCCTGAAAATGCCTTTGTTCTTTTCCACTGTCGCCCTAAACCTTGTGATACAATGATCACTCTTCCCTAAATGTCCTCTGACTGACACTTGATGCACTTGGGCCTCCTCCCTCCCAAGATCCAGATCGAACAGAGCCTCCTTTCTCATTGGACTGGAAACATGTGGCTGGAGAAAGTTCACCTGAACACACTCTCACAACTCTGGCCCCTCTCTGCCCGTTACACTGCTACTACCCCAGTCTATATTCAGAAATTAAAGACACCCCTTCCACCCTAATTATAATGACTCTATTATATTTGCAGGTCTCTGTAAATTCCTTGCAAATGTATTCCTCCACATCCTTCCCACTGGGTGGTGCTGTATTGACTGCACTGATGATTCTGTGGACCTCGGTGTTCCTCTTTGATATCACCTCCTGGATCCCACGGCCCAGCCAAGTTAGTTTAATCCCTCTCCAACAGCACTAGTAAATCACCCCAAAGGAACTCAGTCCCAGCTCTGTTCAGGAGCAACGCCATCTGGTCTGTCCAGATCCCATCTCCCCGAGACCCAGTCCCACTGTCCCAAGAATCCAAAGCCCCCCCCCTCCTGGACCCTCTTTCCAGCTCCACATTCACCTGTGTTATCCTCCTGTTCCTCTTCTCACTTTCATGGGGCACTGCGAGTAATGTGACGATTTCTATTTTTGTGCTCCTGAAGTTAATTCCCTCCTGAGCTCCCGAAATTCTGACTGCAGGACCACATCCCTTTTCTCCCTCTGTCACTGGGACCGATGTGGACCACGACTGCTGCCTGTTGCCCCTCTCCCCTCAGGGTGCTCTGCAGCTGCTCAGTGACATCCTTGACCCTGGCACCAGGGAGACAACACACCATCCTGGATTCCCATCTGCAGCTGCAGAAACACCTATCGATTGCCCTCACTCTCAAATCTCCTCTCACTATCGCTCTTCCAGTCTTCCTTATGCCCCCCTGTACAGCTGAATCTCCCCTTGGCTCCATGGGCTTGGTTCTGGCTGCAATTCCCAGATGAACCACCATTCTTGTCAGGATTCTGACCTGAACCCTGGTCGGAGAGTGGCATTCATTAAGGGGATACCTGTACTAGCTGCCTGGTCCTTTTGGACTGTCTGCTGCTCCCCCATTCCCTCTGTCCCTGCATACTCTGAAGCTGCGGAGTGACCATAGAGTCATAGAGTCTTAGTGATGTACAGCACGGAAACAGACTCTTCGGTCCAACCTGTCCATGTCGATCAGATATCCCAACCCAATCTAGACCCACCTGCCAGCACACGGCCCATATCCCTCCAAGCCCTTCCTATTCGTATACCCATCCAAATGCTTCTAAAATGTTGCAATTGTATCAGCCTCCACCACTTCCTCTGGCGGCTCATTCCATACACGTACCACCCTCTGCGTGAAAAGGTTGCCCTGTAGGTCTCTTTTATATCTTTCCCCTCTCACCCTAAACCTATGCCCTCTAGTTCTGGACTCCCCAACCCCAGGGAAAAGAATTTGCCTGTTTACCCTATCCATGCTCCTCATAATTTTGTAAACCTCTATAAGGTCACCCCTCAGCCTCCGATGCTCCGGGGTAAACAGCCCCAGCCTGTTTAGCCTCTCCCTGTACCTCAAATCCTCTAACCTTGGCAATATCCTTGTAAATATTTTCTGATCCCTTTCAAGTTTCACATCTTTCCAATAGGAAGGAGACCAGCACTGCACGCAATATTCCAACAGTGGCCTAACCAATGTACTGCATAGCTGCAACATGACTCCCAACCCCTGTACTGAATACTCTGACCAGTAAATGAAAGCATACCAAACGCCTTCTTCACAATCCTATCTACCTGCGACTCCACTTTCAAGGAGCTATGAACCTGCACTCCAAGGACTCTTTGTTCGGCAACACTCCCGAGGACCTTACCATTAAGTGTATAAGTCCTGCTAAGATTTGCTTTCCCAAAATGCAGCATCTCATATTTATCTGAATTCAACTCCATCTGCCACTTCTCAGCCCGTTGGCCCATCTGGTCAAGATGCTGTTGTGATCTGAGGTAACCCTCTTTGCTGTCCCCTACACCTCTAATTTTGGTGTCTTCTGCAAACTTACTAACTGTACCTCTTATGCTCGCATCCAAATCATTTATGTAAATGACAAAAAGTAGAGGACCCAGCACCGATCCTTATGGCACTCCACTGGTCACAGGCCTACAGACTGAAAAACAACCCTCCACCACCACGCTCTGTCTTCTACCTTTGAGCCAGTTCTGTATCCAAATGGCTAGTTCCCTCTGTACTCCGTGAGATCTAACCTTGCTAATCAGTCTCCCATGGGGAACCTTATCAAACACCTTACTGGAGTCCATACAGATTACATCTATTGTTCTGCCCTCATCAATCCTCTTTGTTACTTCCTCAAAAAACTCAATCAAGTTTTTGAGACATGATTTCCCACACACAAAGCCATGTTTACTATCCCTAATCAGTCCTTGCCTTTCCAAATACATGTACATCCTGTCCCTCAGGATTCCCTCCAACAACTTGCCCACCACCGACATCAGGCTCACCGGTCTATAGTTCCCTGGCTTGTCCTTACCACCCTTCTTAAACAGTAGCACCTCGTTAGCCAACCTCCAGTCTTCCGGCACCTCACCTGTGACTATCGATGATACAAATATCTGAGCAAGAGGCCCAGCAATCACTTCTCTACTTCCTACAGAGCTCGAGGGTACACCTGATCAGGTCCTGGGGATTTATCCACTTTTATGTGTTCCAAGACATCCAGCACTTTCTCCTCTGTAATATGGACATTCTGCAAGATGTCATCATTTATTTCCCTACTGTCTATATCTTTCATATCCTTTTCCACAGTAAATACTGATGCAAAATACTCATTTAGTATCTTCCCCATTTTCTGTGGCTCCACACAAAGGCTGCCTGTCTGATCTTTGAAGGGACCTATTCTCTCCCTAGTTACCCTTTTGTCCTTAATGTATTTGTAAAATCCCTTTGGATTCTCCTTAATTCTATTTGCCAAAGCTATCTCATGTCCCCTTTTTGCCCTCCTGATTTCTTTCTTCAGTATACTCCTACTTCCTTTATACTCTTATAAAGGATTCACTCAATCTATCCTGTCTATACCTTACATAATCTTTCTTAACGTCTAGAAACGTGCTCTCCACAGAGCTCTCAGCCTCACGGACACTCCGCACTGATACCAGCTGCTGCTCAAGCTCTGAAACCCGGAGCTCCAACTGCTGTCACTGACCACACTTCCTACACTCATGGTATTCCAGGAACTGCAAAGTATCCTGAAATTCCCACATAGATGCACATTCTCTCCACTCTTTCGTTACCTCTTGGCAACATTCTGATGACAAACAGCTAAAGCAGGGCTCACAGTCCAGTGGGTTCAGTGTTCCAGGGTTTTGGGGAAACTCTCCAGAAGACTTTAAGAAATAGGAGCAGAAATCAGCCATTCAGCCCATTGAATCTGCTCTGCCATTTGATCTTGGCAGATATGCTTCTCATCCCCATTCTTCTGCCTGCTCCATGGGAATGTTTGATCCCCTTAACAATCACAAACCTATCTATCTCTGTCTTAAATACACTCTTCCCTCTGTAGCAATGAGTTCCACAGATTCCCCACCCTTTGGCTGAAGAAATTCCTCCTTATCTCAGCTCGAAAGGGTCGGCCCTTCATTCTGAGGCTGTGCCTTGGTTACCTCGACTCTCCTGTTTTCGGAAACATCTTCTCTGCATACACTCTTTCTAGGCTGATCAGTATTCTGCAAATTTCAATAATATCCCTCTTCATCCTTCGAAACTCCATCAAGTACAGACTCAGAGTCCTCAACCACGCCTCATATGACAAGCCCTTCATCCCCAGGATCATTCTTGTAAACCCTTCCAATGACAGCACATCGTTTCTTAGAATATGGGTCCCAAATCTGTTCATGATATTCCAAAAGTGGTCTGACCAGAGCATTACACAGCCTCAGCACTACATCTCTGCTCTTGTATTCTAGCCCAATTGAAATGAATGCTATCATTTCATTTCCCTTCCCAAGCACAAACTGGACCTGCCTGTTCACCTTCAGAGAAACCTGAATGAGGTTTGTGCTTTAGATTTCCAAAGCATTTCCTCATTTAGAAAACAGCCTTTGCATCTCTTCTTAATACCAAAGTGCATAACCTCACACTGTAACACATTGTATTCTATCTGCCACTTCTTTGCCCACTCTCTGAGCCTATCTCAGACCTTTTACAGCCTTCTCACTTTCTCAACACTACCTGTCCCTCCACCTATCTCATGTCATCTGCAAACTTAGCAACAATGTCTTCACTTCCTTCATTCAGATTGTTAACGCATGACATGAATAGTTATGGTGCCAACATTAACACCTGCAGAACTCTATTAGTCACCAGCTGCCATTTTTCCTCACTCTCTGCTTTATATCAACCTACCAGTCCTCAGTCCATGCCAGTACCTTGCCCCTAACTCTATGGGCTCGTACCTTATGTCAAAGGCCTTCTGGAAATCCAAATAGATTACTTCTTCAGACTCTCCTTTGTCTGATTGGCTGGGAGCTGTTGCGGCTGTACAGGACATTGGTTAGGTCACGTTTGGAATACTGTGTGTAATTCTGGTTGCCCTGCTGTAGTAAAAATGTTGTGAACCTTAAAATGCTTCAGAAAAGATTTACAAGAATGTTGCCAAGGTTGGAGGTTTTCAGCTACTGGGAGAGGTTGAATAGGATCTAATTTCCCTGGATTGTTGGAGGCTGAGCTGTGACCATTTTGTGGTTTATAGAATCATGAGGGGCATTGAAAGGGTGAGTAGAGAAGGTATTATTTTCATAGTTGGGGAGTCCAGTTCTAGAGGCATAGGTTGAAGGCGACAGGGGAAAGAATTGAAAGGGGCTGAAGGGGCAACTTTTTCCCGTGGTCGGTGGTGTGTGTATAGAATGAGCTGCCAGAGGAAGAGGTGGAGGATGGTATGATTACAACATTTAAGAGGATGGGTACATGAATAGGGAGGGTTTAGAGGGATATGCGCAAAATGCTGGAAAATGGGACTAGCTTAATCGGAGATTTGTTAAAGAGATATCGAGCTCCATCCCACTTTCCAGCTCTTGCTCCATAAGGCTGTGGTTTCACTGTTTCAAATGAATATCCAAGTGTTTTTTTTTCAATATGATGAGGGTTTCTGCTTCTCCAACCCTTTCAGACAGTGTTCCCAGATCCCACCAGTCTCTGGCTGAAAACAATTACTCCACAATGCCCCTCGAACTCTGTGTCCAATTAATTTCAATCTCTCCCCATGGTTATCATCCTCTGTGCTGATGGAAATCAGTCCTTCCTACCCACTCTATCCAGGCCCCTCATCATTTTCCACACCTCGATCAAATCTTCCCTCAGCCTCCTGTGTTCCAAAGAATACAATCCCAGCCAAACCAATCATTCCTCAAAGCTAAAACTCCCTATTTTTGACAAAATCCTCCTCTGTCCCCATCTCTAGTGGGATCACATCCTTCCTGTAATGTGGTGACCAGAGCCGTACACAGTTCACTCACTGTGCTCTAACTGGGCTTTTATACAGTTCCAGAATAAACAAACTCCTTGCTTTCGCTCTCAACCAAAAATGATAGAGGGAGGTGATGGTCTAATGATATAATTACTGAACTCTTAAACCAGAGGTCTAGATAATGTTCTGGAAACCAGGGTTAGAATCCTGCCACAGCTGATGGTGGAATGTGAATTCAATAAAAGAATCTGGAATTAAGAGTCTAATGATGACCATCGTTGATTGTCAGGAAAAAGCCATCTGATTCACAAATGACCTTGAGGGAAGGAAACGGTCATCGTTACCATGTGACTCCAGACCCACAGTAATGTGGTTGACTCTAAACTGCCCTCTGGGCGATTATGGATGGGCAATAAATGCTGCCGATCCAGCAATGACCTCATTCCATCAAGGGAAAAAGAAAAACAGTTTATCCCATGTGTCTTCTTAACCACCTTACTGACCCGCATTCATTAATCACCATGGCCACATCTTCCACCTCCACACACATGTGACTTCCAGGTTCAAATTGACAAGAGACGTTCCTTCAATATCTGAGAAACAGATAGAAACATCAAACATAGGAGGCCATTCAGCCCATCAAGCCTGCTCCACCATTCAATATGATCATGGCCAATCATCCAACATAATCCCCTGTTCCTGCTTTCTCCCCACATTCTTTGATCCCATTAATCCGAAGAAATATATCTAATTCCTTCTTGAACACATACTACATCTAATTCCCTCATGCTGGAAAAATGGATGAGAATTATTGGGTTGTTGTTTTTTGACCAATGTGTACACAATGGACTGATGGGTCTTTTGGGTCTCTCTGACTGTATGACTCTATTATATTATGAATAACTGGGTACCAAGGACTGGCCCCTGTGGTACCCCAACTGGTAACTACCTGCCATTCAGAAAAAGACTTGTTCTTCCTGCCCTGTCTGCCAACCAGTTCCCAATCCATGTCAGTACATGACCCCAATCCTCTTGTTCGGTAGGATTTCCCTGATTCATTTGGACATATTTCATCCTGTCAACTCTTTGCCTTCCTCAGGTCCTGTTCAATTTTAATCCTGCATTTTCTATCCTCCTCTCAGCTTTCTGCAGGTTTGATCTCCAGATAACCAACATCACCTTCCCTGTTTGGTCTTCCCTACACTGGCTGCCTTTTGACATCCCAGGCTAAGAGTCTAGATTTGGGAGTCCCACCCTTACTCTTTGTGGGAACAGATTCTGAATGATCTCTGTCTTGTCACTTGAGGGCTCCCACTGCCCTGACACTGATTTCCCATCATGTCACTGGTTCCAGTCCACTTTTACTAAATTACCGAAACATTTAGTAAAATGAAAACTTTTACACTTTCTCCATGGTTCTCCATTTCCATCCTTAATTCCAATCTCACTGAGTTCTGATCACTCTCACTAAAATGCTCGCCATCTTTTAGCTCTTCCATCTGCCCACATTCATTCCCCAAACGATGGTCCAAAATTGTCCCTTCTCTTTCACTATCACCTTCTCAGGGGCAATTAGGGATGAGGAATAAATTCTGCTCCTGCCAGTGACACTCATATCCCAAGAATCAATTTTAAAAATGTAAATTCTTTTGTCTGGTTTATTAGGTATTGGAGACAAATATTCAAACATTTTACCAGTGAATATTCTGAGAATTGAAATCCCTTTGAATGGCAGGGATTAAAATTGTTTCTCTTGTCTTTCAGGCCGTGAGAACTCTCAGCCCAAGCTGACCCTGCTGCCCCCCTCCCCGGAGCAGGTCAATGCCAAGGGCACTGCCACCCTGGTGTGCCTTGCCAATCACTTCTATCCCGATGAGCTGGAGGTGCAGTGGAAGAAGGACGGTGCAGTCATTTCGGACGGGGTTCAGACCAGCAGCTACCTGCGAGCTTCGGACAGCACCTACAGTGTCAGCAGCCTGCTGACCCTCTCTGGGTCTGACTGGGAGTCCAACGCTCGCTTCTCCTGTGCCCTCACCCACGTGACCCTCCCCTCTCCCCTCAGCAAGAGCATCAGGAGATCAGAATGTGTGTAGAGTGTTTGAGACAGTCCACAGAGGAGACACAACTTTAAATAGAACAGGGCTGAGCTGGCAGGGCAAAGGTCATTGTCAGCACTGAATTTCAACTCTCTTCCTTCTCAGGACTGGCTTGGAGACACTTCTGAGGTTCAGGAGTAAAGGTAGTTCATTGGGACAGTGTAGATAGAGCTTTACACTGTGTCAAACCTCATGCTCTCCCTATTCTGGGACTTTTTGATTGGGACAGGGTTGATTTGTGATGCTGAGTAAAATCTCTTGAAGTTGCTGAAGGCTGTCAGCTGTACAAAACAATGTGAACTTTCAAAATTTCTGCTTCAATAAATCAGATCTCCTTCCTGCTCAGCAGCCAGTTCCAATTTAAGGTTTTTGTCACTATTTGAAGGACAGGATTCTCATGTTATTGAGAAAATCTCCACAAGTGTTTTACTCAAAAGCCATTGTAGCTGTTATTTTGTGCAGCTTCCTCTGTCTGGGCTGTTAATTGCAGTCTGTTTTCTGTCAATGTCAGTCTGGAAAAGGGAATAAAGATGATGAAGATTCAGTCTCTGTCTCTGTGTGCTTTGGAAATGGACCACTCCATTCAGCTGATTAGCTGCATGTCAGCATGACATTGTCACAATTGGCTACGTGGCCTGTCAATCCGTGGTAGATGATACTGACAGCCAATCAGCAATCAGTTTCAAATAATCCAGTTGATCTGGAATCTGTGGAGGTTTCAACATTCCAAACAGAATAGAAACTGAAAGCTGTTGGGATTCAATAATTACAATCTGAGGCATTCCGTACTCACTCTCTGGTCCAAACTCAGGTGCTGGGATTGCACTGTGCACTCTCTGCTGCATGCTGTGTTGTACCTGAAATGAACTGAGGCCAATCACTGACACTGCAGACTGTGTCTCTCTGAGTGAGTGTACTACATAATGCTGCCTGTAGGTGTCACTCTGAGTGTGGGTGTATTATTCAAAGAGACACCGACAGGCAGCTAGGGTTGTGAGCATGTTACTCAGTGCTGCCTGACTGTGTGTGTGTGTTAACTCAGTGTTGCCTGTAGGTGTGTCTCTGAGTGTGTGTGTGTTATTCTGCACTGCCTGTAGGTATCTCACTGAGTGTCAGTGTGTTACTCTGTGTTGCCTGCAGGTGTCTCTGAGTGATGGATAGAGAATAGGTTTTGTGATGGGGATTGAAGATTAGGCCTTAATCTTCTCAAATCTCAGATGAAAAACAATTTAGCCTGAGATGGCAGCTCATTGAGGTGGCCAAAGTTAAAAATTGCACAACACCAGGTTATAGTCCAACAGGTTTCTTTGGAAGTACAGGCTTTCGGAGCACTGCTCCTTCATCAGGCAGCTAGTGGGGCAGGATCATAGTTCACAGAATTTGTCATGAAATTGAGATGGCAGCTGAGAAAGGTGAATACTGAGAGTGTGTTCTCAGTAAGCGAGGGATTTCAGAGGCAGTGCACTCTGTAGTTCCTAATGTGCTCCCCAATTACAAGGAGCCGGGGTCATTGCAGTTGTGGTTGTCTGCTCAGCCAGTGCTGGCTAGCCATAGTCGTATTTCAATGGTCAATTAGCCCTAAACCAGGTGCAGCAATATTACCTTACAGGGAGGGAGCTGTCTGAGTGAGGGAGGTTGAATTCTTGCAGCCCCGAGAGTGATTGCAGTGGATTAATTAAGGGTGCTACCACCATGAAGGTGTGACCTTCTCTCCCTCTGCCTCAGCTGTGATGACCCTCAGGGTTAAACTCACCACCAGTCATTTCTGTTTGTAATTAGCATGTGGGGGGAAGGGGAAAGTGAGGACTGAAGATGCTGGAGATCAGAGTTGAGAGTGTGTTGCTGGGAAACCACAGCAGGTCAGGCAGCATCCGAGGAGCAGGATAATCAATATTTTGGGCATAAGCTCTTCATCAGGAATGGAGGGAAGGTCAACCTATCCCAAAGGCAACACCGGCTGGATCGACGAGGCCACAAGAGTAAGCATGGGGTGATTGAGGGTGACAGAAGGAGGGGGTTGGTTGGCAGGTTGTTATTCAGAGTCAGGTACCAGAGTATCAGTCCTTCTGACACTCCCCTTTTTATCTGTCAGCCAGGACTCCCTGATTGGACACGGTTAACAGCTCATCAGGGAACTCATATTATCAGAAAAAATGAAACATTTATCGAACAAGGAGTGCAAGAACTAAACGACACTAGACAAAATGATTGGTTTGAAAGATTTCATTACAGACATCACCAATTTGGTCCAACAAGTCCACACTGACCCACTGAAGAGAAACTCCCCAAGACCCATTCCCCTGCCCTATCACTCGACATTTCCCCTGACCGACACATTCCTGAACACTGTGACAATTGTAACATGGCCAATTCACCTAACCTGCACTTCTTTGGATTGTGGGAGGAAACTGGAGCACACGGAGGAAATCCACACTGACACAGGGGGAGCGTGCAAACTCCACAAAGACCTGAGGCTGGAATCGAACCTGGGTCCCTGGTGCTGTGAGTTAGCCATGCTAACCACTGAGCCACCATGCCACAAATTTAAAACAATGCCCAAAGAGTTGAGCTTTTGTTAAGCTCTGTGAGCCTGACGTGATATAAACTATAAACATGCAACCCTCTGTCAGGGAAGGTAGTGCAGGATGGAAACCTTACAACGTTTAAATATCATAACATGCAAGAATCTGGGATAAGTGCAGGAAATTGGGATGAGAGTGCCTTTAGTGGTAGTTATGTTGGTACAGACTCAATGGGACAAAGGACCTTTTCTGCTCTGTATCAATCTGTGCTCCATGTTGAGAGGGCAGTGCAGGTTAATGGTGACTAGGTGAGGCAGTTCTAAGATGGCAAACACATGATCAAGGATCAGAGGAAATGGCTCAAGCTTCAGTGAAGGCCCAAGTAAGTGCTTGGGAGGAGGGTCAAGGCTAATGGAGGCAAGGTCAATGGAGACTGAGTGAGGGAGCAGGGTGCTGACTGGCATCTCATTGTGTTGTAGTGAGGTAAATGGGGACAAGAGCGGAATGTGTCGGGAGGAGTGCAGTTTCAGTTAAAATGTGACCTTTGTCAGCAACAGCATGACCTTCAGCACCAGGGGGTGTCCCGGACTGTGTCAGGCTCACAGACTGCTCTCTGTGTGATTCCACACAGCCACTCGTCTGGTCACTACACAAAGTCTTATTTGTGTTTACACCACCATTTACACCACCATCTGCACCCACCGTCTGCACCTTCTGTCTACACCACTGTCTGCACCCACTGTCTACACCCACTGTCTGCACCACCGTCTGTACCCACTGTCTGCACCCAGTATCCACAGCCACTGTCTAGTTCCTCTGTGAACACCCACGATCTACACCCACTGTCTACACCATTGTCTGCACCCTCCATCTACACCTCCCATCTTTCTGCTGTTGTAAGATTGTGTCCAATGATTCCATTGAGATTACTGCAACAGAAGCCTGAATTTTAGAACCGGCAATGATTGTCTTCTAACCCTGACCTACAAAGTCTGTGTTCCACATTGGGCTGATTAATATTAATTACTGAATGCCATTTGATTTCGGTGATGGCAGGACTGACGGATAAGGAGAGGTTGAGTTGATGAGGATTGTCTTCACTGGCGTTTAGAAGAATGAAGGAAGGGACTCTTGGAGAAAGCTGTAAAAGTGGAACAGGACGAGACAAATTAGATGGAGGAAAGATGTTCCCAATGGTGGGGAAGTCCAGAAACAGAGCACATGGTTTAAGGTTAAGGGGTAAACTTTATAGGACAGAGATGAGAAAAAATGTTTTCCCCCAGAGAGTGGTGAGCCTGTGGAATTCTCTGTCACAGAAAGTGGTTGAAACCAAAACATGATGTTATCAAGAAAGAGGTAGGTATAGCTCTTGTGGCTAAAGAATCAAGGGATATGGGGTAGGGACGGATTACAGTAATGTGCTCCATGACCAGCTTCAATCATATTGAATGGCATAGCAGGCTGGAGGGGCCGAATGGCCTACTCCTGCTCCTATCCGCTATGTTTCTACATCATGTAAAATAGATTGCCAGGTGGAGGTCACTCTGTCAGATGGGTAAGTACCCATTCACAGATTCCATCCACACTACTCCCCTTTCATTTTAATTGAGTCCACTCCCTCTATTCCTATGTCTTTGTTATCTGACCAGTGACCACACCTCCCTTCACCACCCCAGCAAGGAGATGTGCTAATAACCCATCGTTTGTTTTAATTTGCTAACTGGGTGATGTGGATGGGGTTTTCAAAAACAGGAAGAGCTGAATTCTTATCGCCCCTTGTGCTGATTTTTTTGTGTGCCTCCCTCAATATGGGCAACACAGCACTGCTGCCTCACAGAGCCAGGGACGCAGGTTCGAGAGTCACACAGCATAGAAATAGGCCCTTCAGCCCACCATGTCAATGCTGTCCAACAAACACTCAACTACACTAATCCCATTTACCCGCAGTTGCCTGGAGCCTACCATGCCCTGGTATTATAAGTGCTCATCCAAATGTTTTTAAAGGTTGTGAAATTTTCAGCCTGCACCACTCTCTCAGGCAGCATGTTCCATATATCTACCACACGCTGGGTCAAAACATACTTCCACCTTAATCTTATAACCCCTGGTCTTAAACAGGTCTGGGTGAGGAGCGGAGGCTGATTCAAGAAAAGGAGAGAGATAATTGTTTTGTATTTTAACAGCATGAAGGGAATGGGGAGAGAGCAGGAATATGGCTTTGAGAGAGAGGGTCAGTGGTAGAGAATTCTACAGGTTGACCACCCTCTGAGTGAAGAAATGTTTCCTCATCTCAGTCCTAAATGGTCTACCCCGCATCCCCCTGAGACTGGGTCCCCTGGTTCCAGACTCCCCAACCAGGGGAAACTTCCTCCCTGCCCAGCCCTGTTAGAATTTTATATGTTTCAATCAGATTCCCTCTCATCCTTCTGAACTCGAGTGAGTCCAGGCCCAGTCAAGTTGGAGAGTGAGAGGGGAATTGAGGAGAAATGTTTTCACCCAGAGGGTGGTGAGAGTCTGGAACTCACTGCCTGAAAGGCTGGTTGAGTCACAAACTCTCGTGACATTGGAGCAGTGTTTAGATATCCCCTTGTGTTGCTGTAGGCTCCAGGGTAATGGGCCAAGAGCTGGAGGATGGGATTAGTGTCATAAGATTGCTGTTTAACAGCACAGATACAATGGGCCAAATGGCCTCATTCAGTGCTGTTCACATCAATGACTCTCTGAGACAGTGAGAAAGAGAGAGAGAGAGAGAGAGAACAGGAAGTGTGAGGGGCTGACGTGGCTCTCTCTGCTTGATGCCATTTACATACTGAGGAACACCCAGTCAGACTCTCACAGGCTGCAGCTTTATAAAGCAGAGCCCAGTGAAGGGAGAGTTTATCAGGAACCAGGCACAGGGACAGGAGCACACACCATGATTTCACACATCCAGCTGATCTGGCCCCTGGCATTCTGTGTCGCAGGTACAAATCTCTCTCCTTCCACCTTGAATCTTTAGCTGCTCTCCATTTCACTCCAATTCCACTGACTTGTGATTGAAGGGAAAATGCTGAAACCAGAGGAATGCTCAGTGTCTCCAACAATCTCTCATTTGACAGGCTCTTTCTGTGACAGTTTTGACTTCACTGTGTTTCTCTCTGACCCCTCAGGTATCAGTGGGGACATCACCATGACCCAGTCTCCCCCGGTGCTGACAGTGGGACTGGGCCACACTGCAACCATCACCTGTACGGCCAGTCAATCTGTTAGCAAGTGGGTTAGCTGGTACCAGCAGCGAGAAGGTCAGAAACCCTCTCTCCTGATCTATTAAGCAACAAATCGATTCACAGGAGTCTCTGATCGATTCACCGGCAGTGGATCAGGGACCAGTTACACCCTGAAAATCAGCAACGTTCAGAATGAGAATGTCGCTGACTATTACTGTCAACAGTATTACAGCTGGCCTTCACAGTGATACAGATCCGTACAAAAACCTCAATCGGCACAGTCCCACTGCCTGTACTGACACATCCAGTTACATATAAATGTAAATGAACAAACTAACCCATGCTGGATTGTCACTGTCCACTACACACTCCAGTCTCTGTGGTGTCCACCATTTACTGAAGGCCTCAAGTTTCCCTCTTACACTCCATCGCCACACGTGAAGAACAGCTGCAAAACTTAACATTGAAAAATACATTTGACAAACCTCCCGAGCCCAGCTGGACACAACCCAGAGAGACAGAGACAGAAAGACACATGAATGAGGGGGAGAGAAAGAGAGTGAGAGGGAGAGTGTGAGAGTGAGTGAGAAAGGGAAGCAAAGAGCAGAGATTTTTGTACAGCCTCTGCACTGGGAGCTCTCACTGTGGCTTACGTTCGGGAAAGGAACCAAGCTCAGACTGAGTAAGTAAACCTCCATCCTCCGTTATTAACCCTGTCAATACTGAAACACACTTTCTAAAACACAAATGCTGAATTGTTGAAGGTGTTAGTGAGAAGCTGCAGTGAATGAAATAGTTGATGAAGGAGCACTGTGTCTAACAGGGTGTCCAGCTGTATTTCTTTAGTTCCATTGTCCCTTTAAGCAGCAAGATATAAGTCAATTAGTTTTACTCACCGTGTGGAGGAGCTCTGTCCATTTGCAGCCTGTGGTCCCATTCCTGCAGCATGGAGTGAAATCAGTGAGTAGCCTCCTGCCAATCTCAGTGTGTCAGACACGGGCAGAGTTTGATGTCAGCTCTGGCTCCCTGTCCCAGTCTCTGATCTCACTGACCTCAGCAGCAGCAGCAGCAGCAGCACAGTGAGACACCGAGCTCCCACCTCCCCCAGCTTTAACTCTGCTCAATCACACAATCACAGAGTTGTTACAGTGCACACGGAGGCCGTTCCGCCCATCCTGTCTGGGCCGGCTCTCCGAATGAGCAATTCACTGAGTGTCATTCTCCTGCCTTCTCCCTGTCACCCTGCACATTGTTCCTTTTCGAATAACAGTCTCATTCCCTTTGGAATGTTTCAATTGAAGCTGCCTCCACCACACTCTCAGGCAGTGCATTCCACACCTTAACCACTCGCTGGCTGAGAATGTTTTTCCTCATCTCACTTTTGATTCTCTCACTAATTACCTTAAATCTGTGCCCTCTCCTTCTCAATACTTTCATGAGTGGGAACATTTTTTCCCTATTTCCTTTGGCCAGACACGTCCTGATTTTGAATTCCTCAAACAAATTTCCTCTCAGCCTTCACTTCTCCAAGACAGACAGTCCAAACTTCTCCAAAGTTTGTTCACAACTGACATTCCTCATCCCTGAACCTTCTATGGGAATTTTTTTACCCCATCTCCAAAATATTCACATCCTTCATGAATTATTCCCCTTTTCTATTCCCGTAGTCCCATTTGCTTGCATTTAGCTAATTTCCCCCATACCGTTCCTGTCCATGTACCTGTTCAAATGCCTTTTAAATGTTGTTATCATACTCACCTCTACGACTTCCTCTGGCAACTCATTCAATACACACACCACCCTCTATGTGAAGGAGATGCACCTCAGGTCCCTTTTGAATCTTTCCCCTCTTGCTTTAAACCTCTGCTGTTTAGTTTTGGACTCCCTTACTCTGGGGAATAAACCTGAGCTAGTCATCTTATCTATGCCCATTATCATTTTATAAACCTCTAAAATGTCACCCAGCAGTCTCTGACCTTCCAAGGGAAATAGCCCAGGCCTAATCAGCCTCTCCTTATAACTCAAACCCTCCAATCTCGCTGACATCCTTGTTATCCTTTTTACACCCTTTCCAATTTAAAGACATCCTTCCAATAGCAGGGTGACTGGGAATGGGCCTGATCAATACCTTGGAGAATCGTAACAACTCCCACACGTAATACTCTGACCGATAGAAGCAATTGTACCAAATGCTTTCTTCACCACCTTGTCTCCTTGTGACACCAGTTTCAATCCTCGATGTGCCTCCACCCCTTGGTCTCCCTGTTTGACAACACTCCCCATGGCCCCACAATTAACTGTGTTAGCCCTGGCCTGGTTTTTGTACCAAAATGTAACACCTACTTATTATCTCAATGTGTAATGTAAATGTACTCTCAAATAGCCTTCTTCACTGTCCATGAAACTACCAATGTTAGTGTCATCTGCAAACTCACAAACCATGGCCCCTATATTCTCATTCAATTTGTTTCTATAAATGACAAACAATGATGAACCCAGAACCAATCCTTTTGCCACATCGCTGGTCACAGGCTTCCAGTCTGAAAACCATTATCTACCACCACACTCTGTCTCCAACCATTAAGCCAACTTTGTATCAGTGAGCCAACTTTATATCAGATCTAACTTACTAACCAGTTGTCCATGCAGCACCTTGTCAAAGGTCTTGCTAAAGTCCATGTAGACAATGTCTACCACTCTGCCCTCAGCTATCTTCTTGGTCATGTCTTCAAAAAACTCAATCAAATTTGTGAGACATGTTTTCCCACTGACAAAGTCATGTGGACTATCCTTAATCAATCCTTGTCTTTCCAAATGCATTTAGATCCTTTCTGTCAAAATCCCCTCCAACAACTTACCACTATCAGACTCACCGGTCTATAATTCCCAGGGTATTCCTTGCAGACCTTCCTAAGTATCAGCACAAAATTAGCCAAGCTCCAGTCTTCCAGCACATTACCCGTGGCTGTTGATGATACAAACATCTCACCAAGGGGTGTCAAAGTCTCTTCCCAAGATTCCCACAAAGTACTGGGATGGAGCTGATCAGCTCCTGGGGATTTATCTACCTTTATGAGTTTAAAGAATAGATTACAGCATCTCTTCTTCTGTAATATGGACTCTTCTCAAGACATCAATATTTATTTCCCGAATTTCCTTCACTTCGATGTCCTTCTCAACCATAAATACTGCGGCAAAATATTAGATTGGTAACTCATTCATATTCTGTTTTAAAATAAAATATGAAAATTCTAAGAGTGAGACATTTGGAGGTGATCCATGGGATATGATCCATGGTCATGACTTTACTCTGGATTGTCCTTTGTCCTTTTCCACTGTCTCCCTAATCCTTGTGATACAATTCCCTAAATGTCCTCCCACTGATACTTGATCTACATGGGCCTCCTCATTCCCAAGATCCAGGTCTGGCAGAGTTTCCTTTCTGATTGGAATGGGAACACACGGTTGGAGAAAATTCACCCGAGCACACTCTCACAACTCTGGCCCCTCTCTGCCCTTCACACTGCTCCGATTTCATTCTATATTCTGATAATTAAAGTTACCCAAATGTGTGCTGTGAATTTCTTCCAGATTTCTTCCTCTACATCCTTCCCTCTAGTTGGTGACCGACAGACTGCACTGAACAACCTGATTGCACCTTTTTTGTTCCTTATCTCAAACCAAATCCATTCTGCCCTTGACCCCTCTGGGACATCCTCTTTCTCCAGCTCTGCACCGATCTTAACCAATCCCACACCTTCTTCCCCTTTTCCTATCTTTATTGAACACCTTGTATCCAGGAATATTTAACACCCAGTCCTGTCCTCATTTGAGCCTCATCTGTAAGAGCAACAACACCAGACTTCCACTTGGTAATATGCGTCTGTAACTCCCCAATCTTACTCCCCATACTCCACGCAGGCCCATACATGCACACAGTTAGTTGGATTTAGAAATTATTACTCTCTCCCTCACTGTGACCTGGCCAAATAAGTTACTATTCCTTACTTTAGAGTATCTATCTCTCGCATGATTCTGTTTTCCTTGGTGTTCCTCCCTGATATTTCCTCCAAGTTCCCACAGCCCCTCTTCCATGTTCATTTAAACCCTCTCCAACAGCACCAGCAAATCACCCCACAAGGAACTCAGTTCTGTTCAGGAGCAACCCATCTCTTCTATAGAGGTCACATCTGCCACAAAGTCATTCCCAATATCCCAAGAATCTCAAACGCTCCCTCCTGGATCACCTTTCCAGCCTCAGATACACCCTGCCTTATCCTTCTGTTCCTATCCTCACTTGCATTGGTCACTGGGAGTAATCCAGAGATTCACAATTTTGAGCTCCTGTTGCTAATTGCCTCCAGAGCTCCCTAAATTCTGACTGCAGGACCACATCCCTTTTCTCCCTCTGTCACGTGGACCACAACTGCTGCCTGTTCCCCCTCTCCCCTCAGGGTGGGAGACAACACGCCATCCTGGAATCCCATCTGCAGCTGCACAAACACCTATCGATTGCCCTCATTCTCGAATCTCCTCTCACTATCGCTCTTTCAGTCTTCCTTGTGCCTCCCAGTACAGCAGAGTGCCCGTGGTGCCATGGACTTGACTCCGGCTGCACTCCCCAGATGAACCATCATTCTCATCAGGATTCCAAACTGAATCCTGGTTGGACAGTGGGATGCACTCAGGGGATTCCTGTACGAGCTGCCTGGTTCTTTTGGACTGTCTGGTGCTCCCGTATTCCCTCTCTCCCTGCATATTCTGAAGCTGCAGAGTGACCACATCAAGAAACGTGCTTTCCACGGAGCTCTCAGCCTCACGGACTCTCCACACTGACACCAACTGCTGCTCAAGCTCCGAAACCCAGAGCTCCAACTGCTGTCACTGACCACACTTCCTGAACTCATGGTATTCCAGAAGCTGGGAAGCATCCTGAAGTTCCCACATGGAACAGGGTGCACACTCTCACCACTCCCTGGTTATCCCTTGATAAAGTTCTGATGACAAACATCTCCAGCTGGGCTCAAATCCAGGCCTTTCAGTGTTCCAGGGTTTGGCAGAGTCTGTTCAAAAGACAATATGATAACAGAGCAGAATTAGGCCATTCACCCCATCAAGACTGCTGTGCCGTTTGGGCATGGCTGATGTGTTTCTCACGACCATTCTCCTGCCTTCTTCCCATTATGTTTGATCACCTTCCCAATCAGGAACCTATCAATGTCCATCCGAAACACACTCAATGCCTTCACCTCCACAGCATGAGTTCCACAGATTAACCACCCTCTGGCAGAAGAAATTCCTCCTCATCTCAGTCCTAATGGATTATCCCTAAATTCTGTGGCTGTGCCCTCTGGTCCATGTTTCTCTTACTGGTGGAAACATCTCATCCCTGCCCACTCTATCCAGGCCTCTCAGTCTTCTGTAAGTTTCAATGTGACCTCCGCATGTCCTTAAGAACTCTATCAAGTACACATCCAGAGTCCTCAATCTCTCCTCAACAGACCAGGCTGTCACCCCCAGGGTCATTCTCATAAACCTCCTCTGGATCTCCCCCAATGCAAGCACATCCCTCCTTAGATCCAGGTCCCAAAACTGTTCACAATATTCCAAATGCAGTCTGGCCAGAGTCTCATACAGCGTCAGCAGTACATACCTGCTCTTGTATTCTAACTCAGTTGAAATGAATGCTAACATTGCATTTGTCTTCCTAATTGCCAACTGAACCTACATATTAACCTTAAGTGAAATCTGAAAGAGGGCTCCTAAGTCCCTTTATCTGTCACTTCTTTGCCCATTCTCTGAGCCTTTCCAAGTCCTTCTGCAGCCTCCCTGCTTCCTCAACTCCCTCTGTCCCTCCCCTCATCTTTGTGTCATCAGCAAATTTAGGAACAATGCCCTCAGTTCCTTTTCCCAGATGGTTAATATATAATTAATTGTTACATGAATAGCTGAGGTCTCAACACTGCCCCCTGCTGAACTGCACAAGGCACCAGCTGCCTTCCTGCAAAAGACCCATTTATTTCCACTCTCTGTCCATGTCAGTACTGGGTTCCAAACCCCATGGGCTCTTATGTTATTTAGCAGCCTCCTGTGTGGCAACTTGTCAAAGGCCTTCTGGAAACGCAAACAGATCATGTCCATTGGCTCTCCTTTGTCGAACTTGCTCATTGATATTATTTCATATAATTCCCAGCTTCTCCTTCTCGAACTGCAGAGTGAATTGTATCACATTATGGTCACTGCCCCCTCAGGGTTCACTCACCTTCAGCTCCCCAATCAGGGCTGCCTCATTACACATCACCGAATCCAGAATTACCTGTTTCCTAGTGGGTCTACCACAAACTGTTCCAAAAAAAAGCATCTCGCAGACATTCCATGAATTCCTTTCCTTGAGATCCATTCCCAACCTGACTTTCCCAGTCCACCTGCATATTGCAGTCCCCATGATTATTGTAATAATCCCTTTCTTACATGTGTTTTCTATCTCCTGATTTATTTTCTGCCCCACATCCCGACTACTGAGAGAAGACTTGTACATAATTCCCATCAAGCCCTTTGCTATTTTGTGGGTCCTGAAGTTGACTCACACAGATTCTATGCTTTCCAACTCCATATTTCCTCTTGCTGTTGATGTAATTTCAGTTCTTCCTGACAGGGTAACCCTGCTCCTCCCACACACACCACCACCACCCTCACACCTCTACCCATCATTAGAAACATAGAAAATAGCTGCAGGAATAGGCCACTCAGCCCTCTGAGTCTGCACCACCGTTCAATATGATCATGGCTGATTACACAATCTATTATCCCATTCCCACTCCACCCCCATATCCCTTGATTCCACAGGTTCACAACATCGGAATAACTTAACCCTTAATCTTCGACTGTGACCCCTAGTTTTGGATTTTCCTAATATCAAGAACATTCTTCCAGCATCAAGCCTGTCAAATCCCATCAGGATTTTATATGTTTCTGTGAGATTCCTCTCATTCTTCTAAATCCCAGTGAGTACAAGCCCAGTTGATCCAGTCTTTCCTCATATGTCAGTCCTGCCGTCCCGGGAATCAGTCTGGAGAACCTTCGCTGGACTCCCTCAATAGCAAGAATGTCCTTCCTCAGACGAGGAGACCAAACCTGCACATAATACTCAAGCTGAGGCCTTAATTCTGCAAGACATCCTTACTCCAATACACAAATCGTCTTATGGTGAAGGCCAGCATGCCATTAGCTTTCCTCACTGCCTGCTGCACCTGCATGCCCCCTTTCAGTTACTGTTCCACCATGACACCCAACTCTCATTGCACCTCACCTTTTCCTAAACTTTCACCATTCACTAATAATCTGACTTCCTGTTTTTCCACCAAAGTGGATAATCTCACATTTACCCAAATTATATTGCTTTTGCCAAGTATTTGTCCACTCAGCCAGCCTGTCCAAGTCACTCTGCAGCCTCTGAGCATCCTCCTCACAGCACACATTGCCACCCAGCTGAGTGTCATCTGCAAATTTGGAGGGATTGCATTCAATTCCTTTGTCCATATCATTTATGTATATTGTGAACAGCTGGGGTCCCAGCACTGAACCCTGCGGTACCCCACTCATCACTGCCTGCCACTCTGAAAGGGACCCATTTATTCCAACTCTCTGCTTTCTATCTGCCAACGAGTTCTCTCTCCATGTCAATACATTACCTCCAATACCATGAGGTTTAATTTTGCTCACTAATCTCTTGTATGGGACCTTGTCAAAAGCCTTTTGAAAGTCCAGAACACAACATCTACTGGGTCCTGAGGGAGGGTCACTCAATCTGAAATGTTAACTTCGATTGCTGTCCACAGATTCTGCCAGACCTGCTGAACTGTTTCGTCGTTTTTTGTTGTCCACTGATTCAGCCTTGTCCATTCTCCACTGATCACATCCTCAAAACCTTCCAGAAGATGTGTCAGGCCTGATTTCCCATTAGTAAATCCATGCTGACTTGGACCAATCCTGTCACTGCTTTCCAAATGCTCGGTAACTGTATCTTTAATAACTGACTCCAGCGTTTTCCTCATGTATAATTCCTCATTTTCACTCTCCCTCCTTTTATTAAAAAGTGGGGTTACATTGGATACTGTCCAGTCCATTGGAACTCTGTCAGAGTCGACAGAATGTTGGAAAATGAACAACAATGTGTCCACTATTTCTACACCCACTTTCTTAAATACTTTGATGAGTTGCTGTCCCCTGGGGACTTACAAGTTTTGATACCATCAATCTCCCCAAAACCATTTCCTGACTAACAAGGATTACCTTCAGTTCCTCCTTCACACTTGACCCTCTATCCCCCTGCATTTCCTTTCAAGCCACGTCCCTGCGCTACAGGCTCGTTTACCTTGTTTCATATACTCGATGCATCAAAGTACAACACCCTCAGTCATGCACTGACTGCCTCCTTCTCATAGTTATCTGCTTTAGAAATCACAGAATCCCTACAGTGTGGAAGCAGGCCATTCAGCCCAGACTGACCCTCCAAAAAGCATCCTACCCACCCTACAATTCCCATGGATAATCCTCCTAACCTACACTTCTTTGTGACAATGGGAGGAAACCCAAGTGGACACGGGGAGAATGTGTAAATCTCACACAGACAGTCAGTTGGAATTGAGTCTGGGTCTCCGGAGCTGTGAGACAGCAGTGCTAACCACTGATCCACCATTCCACCCTACGGTGCCTCAAGTTCGATTCTTGATCCTTTCCGTACTCTCGATCCTATTACTTGGTCTGGATACTTTAATAACTTCTCCTGAGTCCCTACCTTCTTTAATTAGTTTAAACTCCTCGCAAACTTGATTTCCCTTGGTTTATGTGGTACCATTTTGTCTATATTAATCCAAATGCTTCATGTGTTAAGAGACAAAACCTTTAAGCTTGTTCTAAATTGTTCTTCCCTGCACTTTTAAGTTTCCTCAGTACAATATGACATTCACAATACTCTGTGCCTTTCCTTTTATTTTCGAGTAACAATCAATCCCATCACTAACCAGTATTCCTCCCTTCTCCTTTAACTTTCATTTCCTCATTTTTCATCCACTTTCTCTTTGAATCATATTCAGGCTGATACTTATTTCTGAATAAACATCATTCAAAAATGTTCCTTGGTTCATTGTTGCTTGTGGGATCATGTGTACAATCTGGCTTCCACATTTCCTACATTACAACAGTGACCCCATTTCAAACAAGTCCCACACGGTCTGCAAATGTCTTTGGGACAGCATGGATCTTTCTTTTCATTGGATGAACTGGGAGTCTTTCAGATGTGAAAGATGCTGTTCCAATAGTGCACAGTTCTCCTCCTGAACTACAGTTACTGCTATATATGTCCCTCTCTTTTGTGAAAACAGACCAAAAGTTTTCATGAGGAACCATTGCTCCATCTTCCACCACTGCACACAAGTTCCCTTCCTGCTCTTGAATGAGCCTCATACATTCCTTCATTCTCTTGTTCTTTCTGTGATTATAAAACATCACTAGGATTTCCCTGACTTCATTTGGACACATTTCATCCTGTCAGCTCTTTGCTTTCCTCAGGTCCTGGTAAATTTCACCCTTGCATTTTGTCTTTCAGCCCACTTTTACCCAATCCCTGCCCAGTTTAGTAAAATGGTTTTGTTCCCAAATGAAAACTTTCACACTTGCCCCATGGTTCTCCATTTCCATCCCTCCTCTCAATCTCACTGAGTTCTGATCACTGTCACTGAAATGCTCCCCCATTGATAGCCCTTCCAGCTGCCCACATTCATTCCCTAAAGAATGATCCAAAACTCTCCCTTCTTTTTCACCATCACCTTCTCAGGGGCAATTAGGGATGGGCAATAAATGCTCGCCCTGTCAGTGACAGTCACATCCCAAGAAGCAATTTTAAAAGGCCCTGTCCTTTTATGGGGTCTGTTAGGTATTGAATGCAAATGTTCAAATGGATTGTTTTGCCAGTGAATGTTCAGAGTTGAAATCCCTTTGAATGGCAGGGATTAAAATTGTTTGTCTTGTCTTTCAGGCCGTGAAAACTCTCAGCCCAAGCTGACCCTGCTGCCCCCCTCCCCAGAGCAGGTCAATGCCAAGGGCACTGCCACCCTGATGTGCCTTGCCAATCACTTCTATCCCGATGAGCTGGAGGTGCAGTGGAAGAAGGATGGTGCAGTCATTTCGGACGGGGTTCAGACCAGCAACTACCTGCGAGCTTCGGACAGCACCTACAGTGTCAGCAGCCTGCTGACCCTCTCTGGGTCTGACTGGGAATCCAACGCTCGCTTCTCCTGTGCCCTCACCCCCGTGACCCTCACCTCTCCCCTCAGCAAGAGCATCAGGAGATCAGAATGTGTGTAGAGTGTTCAAGACAGTCCGCAGAGGAGACACAACTTTAAAAAGAACAGGGCTGAGCTGGCAGGACAAAGGTCATGGTCAGCACTGAATTTCAACTCTCTTCCTTCTTGGGATTGGCTCGGTGACATTTCTGAGGTTCAAGGGTTCAGGCAGGTCATTGGGATCATCAAAAGGAAGCTTTACTCTGTATGAAACCCTGTGCTGACCCTGTCCTGGGAGTGTTTTATGGGGACAGTGATGACTTGTGATGCCAAGTATGACCTCTCGAAGATGCTGAAAACTGTCAGCTGTACAAAACAATATGAACCTCTGAAATCTCTGCTTCAGTAAACCAGATCTCCTTCCTGCTCAGCCGCCAGTTCGAATTTAAGCTTCTGTCACTACTTAAAGGGACAGGATTCTTATGTCATTGAGAAAATCTCCACAAGTGTTTTCCTCAAGCTCCATTGTGGCTGTGAATTTGTGCAGCTTCCTCTGTCTGGGCTGTTAATTGAAGTCTGTTTTCTGTCAATGTCAATCTGGAAAAAGGAATAAAGATCAAGAAGATTCAGTCTCTGTCTCGTGTGTGCTTTGGAAATGGCCAGAGCTACTGGGAACCCTGCATTGATGAATATGATCAGCAGCATCTTGTTACTCAGAATAACAATTTCACAGGTTTTGGGAAATAAATATTACTTAAATTAGACTTGGGTTTTCTTTACTCTTAAAGTGCAATGGAATGGGCCTGTGTATCCCTGGAGTAAGATTGAGAATGTTAAATCTGGGGAGTCTGGGAGTCACGGCTGGGGAAGGCAGTCAATGATAAACTGGTTCCACCTTCTGCTGTCATATTCTGTAACCCCTGGGCCATCTCAGTGAGAGACATCCAGGGCTCAGGGTGGATTCCAGAGCAGCTCATTGACCTGACTGTTGTGTTCCTTAGTCCACATGTGACTCCAATAATCTCATTCGAGGGCTTTAGTATCAGTGGGAATCAATGGGGCTGAAATCTTATCCAAACAGACCCTCACACAGCGGGGAGGCTGCTGGTGGCTCAGAAACCCCTTGGACTCAGTCCCAGATTCCACCGTGGCTCTTTCATTCAAACACAACATTAACACACTGACACCACATTCAGAGGGCAATCCTGAGATGGGGCAAGTTTGGTTCTTGATTGTGGGAAATGGGGGCTGGGTGTGAAATGTCCAGTCTGAAGCTGGTGGGGGTACTTTATAATGAAGAATAGAAACTGATGTCAGAATAAAGTCAGGTGTTGATGGGAGTGAGGAATAGCTCAGTGATTTGTCTCCAGAATCCACACACGACACACATCCTTCTGTCAGACCCTGAAGGCAGAGAAATTGCTCCTTGACACCCTATATTTCTCTATCTTTCCCAGAAAAGGTGAAGTATTCTCTGCCTCAGTGATTCCCTGGGACAGGACATTTTAAAAAGGCCTTTGGGAAGGGAAATGTTGCCTCTCAATGACAAAGCCAATGGAAGGATGTGGAGCTGGCTCTGTGAAATGTTCGGACACAGAGGATGACACCAGAAGCAATTCAATGTGGTCACTCTCTCCTTTGCAATTGCTAAACTGGTAACAATTACTTTTTGCTCACAATTTGCTCTCTCGAATTTGATCCACTTGCCTTTCTTACTTTGCTTTTTTTGACTTCAGTCTGTGGGTAGTTCCATCAAAACCCAATCTCCTCACACTCATCCTGGCCCCTGAAGAGATTAGAGACAAACTGCAAATGCTGGAATCCAAGGTTGACAAGCAGGAGGCTGGGAGAACACAGCAAGACTGGCAGCATCAGGAGGAAGAGAAGTCGATGTTTTGGGTGTAAACCTTCTTCAGGAAGTGAGGTGGGTGAGAGCTGCAGATAAAGGGAGTGGCCGGGGCAGGGTGGTTAGGTGGGGATAGGTGGAGACAGGTCGAGGATAGGACATGGTTGGTCGAAGGGAGGGATAATTCTGGATTCATCTCTCCCATCGACCAATCAGGTCAAACTCTCTATCTTTCTCAACCTATCCCCACCTCACCACCTCGCTCCCACCCACCCCTTTATCTGCAACTCCCCTCACACCTACCCTCCCCCTTCCTGAAGAAGCGTTACACCTGAAACGTCGACCCCTGAAGAGATTAGATGAGGTTATTTCATTGAATCAACTCATCAAGCCCATCAATCCTGAGAACAGATTCCAACATTGAAGTCCCATTTTCTGGTTGCACATGTAAGGTCTCTTTCAGGCTGAAAGAAGGAAGCTTTCGATTGAGAAATGAGTGAGCTTAACACAGGTCCTGAACAACAGCACTTCAGAATGGAGTGATATAAATCAGAAGCAATATAAATACAGGGCAGCTTATATACTGCAGCTCGCACTGAGTGCAGCCAGCACATAGGGGAATGCTGGGAGGTTTGGTCAGTGTGGGAGTTAGGTGAACTCAGGGAAGGAGTACACCTTTGCTTTTCCAAAGTGATTTGGGACTGTCACTTCAGCTGCTGGGAGCCTGCACGTGCACTTGGTTTGAATGAAACAAAATGGTAAACAAGAAAATAGGAATCTGGAAATTGTTTCGTATGAGGGAATGTGTAAATAGACTGCTTCTGGACATGTCCATTCGGGAAGGTTAATAAATGCAAAGTACTGAAACTTCAAAACAGAGACTGAAGACAATTACTGGTCCAATGAAGAAATGGATATTTTTGAGTTGTAAGTAAGATCAACATTTCTTTATTGCATTGAAATGATCCAGGGTAAATACATCTGCAGTGAATGTAAAAAACTACAGGAACTCCCACTCAGGGGGTTTGGAATGAAGGCTGAATTGAAAAAGCAGTGATATATCAGGGAGTGCCGGAGATACCTGGAGACTTAGCTCCAGAAGGAAGTTATAGGCCTCAGGACTGCACAGTTCAATTCCATGTGTAGTAAAGGGCAGGAGGGTACGACACACGAGGGAGGCAGATAGGGATTTGGAGGATACAGTGAGACAGGAAAACCCCTCACTCTTCTAAACTCCAGTGAGAACAAGGCCAGCCTTTCCAATCCTTCCTCATCTCACAGCCCCCTCATTCCAGGGATCAATCGGGTAAAACTCCTCTGAAACACCTCTAATGCATTTATATTCTTCCTTCAGTAAGGAGACCAAAACTACACATATTGTGATCACATCAATATCCAGGAATAACTGAGACAACACAGTCTCACTTTCTGGTCCCGAATCACGCCTACTGTTAATTTTCCCAGCGTTTTTACTGTCCATCTTTAATTGTCCTGGACAAGATGGTGCTGAGCTGCTTTCTTCAACCGCTGCAGTCTGTGTGCTGGAGGTAGACTCATAATGTCCTTAGGAAGGGAATTCCAGAATTCTGACCCAGTGACGATGTCTCCAAGTCAAACTGGTGAATGGCTTGGAGAGGAACTTGCTGGGGTGATGCTGCCCTTGTCCTTCTTGATTCAAGTAATCATGGGTTTAGAAGGTGTTGTCTCAGGACTTTTGGTGAATTTTTGCAATGCATCTTGTAGAGAGTACACACAAATGTTACTGAATGTTGGTGTGGACGGAATGGATATGTGTGGAAGTGGTGCCAAACAAGCAGGCTAAAATTTGATAAACAAAATTTAAATAAAATAATATAAAACAACCTAAAATGAAATAAAATAAAATGTTGCTGCTTTTTTGATAAAACATCACTGAACCCCAAATATTAACTCCTCCCTTTTACACGATAATGAGGAAAGAACTCTTGTTGGTGCAGTTTTTTTTTAATCATCTCAGAATATTCAAAGCTGTGAGCACAGAGCAGTCACGTTCCCGGACAAGATGGTGAGGTCCCGCAGACAGGAAACGAATGACGAGACATATCTGTTTTGTTGGCACTCGTTGAATAGCGAGCAGGATACCCGAGGGAATCTCTTCAGAATGGGATCTTGTCGAACCACCTGAGGTGGGGGTGGGGGTGGTCGGAGTGTGGTGGTGGTGGAGCGTCAAATGGTGGAGCCAGAGACTGTGCAACTTTCAACAGTGCACCTCGGTCTCAGCCTGGATTCTGTGCTCTCATTTCTGAGGTGACCATTTTGACGATGAGGCAGGAGCATTGCCCATGGAGCCACGGTCAGTAATAATGTAAACTGTGTGGCTCTGAAAGCCTGAGTATTCATCTCAGCTCAGACGATATCAGCTCATTCATCAAATCTGTTTCTGCCCCTCTGCAGGCTGACCAGGCTGCCGGTGCCTTTCCAACACTCCCACGTTTCCTCCTGTGTCACAGCTCATTCTCCTGAGGGATAGATGTGCTTGGAGTCGAGAAGTGTGGGGCTGGGAAAGCACAGCAGGTCAGGCAGTTGTGCTCAGGCCGAGGACATGACCTTGTCCCTCTGTCAGATCCTCTTCAAGAAACTCATGGCTCACCACCACCGCTCAACAGTTAGGGAAGGGCAACAAGCAAGGATGGAGATGGGGACGCGATGCCTCAAGTGCTGTTCTCTGCAGTTTGGGGGCACGCTTTGACAGCTGTTTGTTAGATCTTTGAGTATAATTCATTTTTTGCTGATCCCAGTGATAATCCAAAGGACACTCCACCTTTCAGTCTGACAAACCAGGGTCACCCACGTCATGGCTCTGTTTCTGGCCGAGGCTCCAGTCTTTCAAAGAGATGAATTCAAGCCTCACCAGTTTGATCATTTGAATTGTATGCCATTTATTTTGATTTCTCCTGGGATGGGGTGGGCGTTGACGTGTCAGTTATTTGTTGCCCTTCCCGAATTGTCCTGGAGATGGCGGTGGTGAGCCATGTAATATCTGGGAGGCAACTGATAGATCATTCCCACTGGAATCGACTGGAATGAAAGTGGGTTTATTCATGGCTAATGGAAAGAGTCATTACCCATAATCCTCAGCTGCTGTGCAAGTACTCTATAGTTAGTAGAAGGCAGTTGCTTCTCTCTGCCCGAACAATACAAAGTCAGAAGTCACAGAAAAGCAGGTTCTAGTCAACAGGTTCATTTTAAATCACAAGCTTCCGAAACGCTGCTCCTTCATCAGGTGTACCCCAGTCCACCATTGACATCCCCACATTACTGAACAGTACAAATAAACTGGGGCTTTGAGAGGATCTAACCGGCTCCATCTGGAGAATCGTGGGGAGAGAGAGAGAAAAAAAGAGAACAGCTTTCAGACCAGGATACTTATCGCATCACAATGAAAATGCCCTGCATGCTATGATATATCCAAACGGAGTACTTTGGTGGGATTTTTGATTGTCTCCAGATTGTGCTTTTTTTCATTTTATGATACACGTGGACTATGTCAGTATTGGGTATCACAAAGCATGTTTGGTATCACAAAGTATGTTTCCTCCATTGAACACTTTCCAACACACTCTCTCCATCTTGCTTTAATCCTTATTGACTCTTGGACATTCCCCCTACACTCTCATTCTGTCCCGGTCCCAGAGGAATTGATGGCCTGAGTTCATGACCCCGCACTGTGTGAAGATTGGTGTGAAGTGAGGCCAGTGTGTTGGAGCTTGGGCCCCTGCCTCAGGCCCAGGTGCAGGGGCCTGTTCAACAATCTGCACATTGTCCTTTTTCTCTTTCTGAATGAACTGGATCAAGTTGCAGTAACGAGCTGGCAACAAGGTGTCTTGTCTAAAATGTTCCCAGCATTAAATACAGAACTGGCTTAGTCACAGGAAACAGAGGGCAGTGATGGAAGGATAGTTTTCAGAATAGAGGGTGGAGACTCATGATGTTCCACAGGGTTCAGTGGTGGTCTACATAAATGAATTGGAGGAGGGCATAGCTGGTCTAATTAGTAAGTTTACGGTTAATACAAAGATTCGTAGAGTTGTGGAAAATGAGAAGGTTTGTCACAGGATACCGCAGGATATAGATCAGTTGGCTGCTTGGATAGAAAAATGGCAGATAGAGCTTAATCCAGACAAATGTGAGGTGATGCATTTTGAAAGGTGATGTACAGGTGGGAATTATACAGTGAATGGCAGAATCCTCTGGAGTATTGATATGCAGAGAGATCTGGGTGTGCATGTTCACGGATCACTGAAGGTGGCAGCACAGAGAGGTAAGGCAGTAAAAAAGGCTTATGGCATGCTTGCCTTCATTGGAAGGGACACTGAGTATAAGGATTGACAAGTTATTCTGTAGCTTTATCAAACAATAGTTAGGCCACACTTAGGATATCGCATGCAGTTCCGGTCAGCACACTACAGAAGGATGTGGATGTTTTGAAGATGGTGCATAAAATGTTTACCAGGATATTGTCTGGTATGGGGGATGGTAGTTCTGAAGAAAGGTTGGATAGACTTGCCTTGTTTTCATTGGAATACGGGAAAATGAAGTGTGTCCTGATAGAAGATTACAGAGTTGTGAACGGCATAGGTGTGGAAAATATGAGGCTTTTTTTCAGGGTGTATGCGTTACTTACTCAGAGACAGAGGTTCAAGGGGCGGGGGAATTTAAAAGAGATGTGTGAGATAAGTATTTTACACAAAGGGAGTTGAGTATCTGGAACACACTGCCAGAGGAGGGGGTGGAAGCAGACAGAATAGAATTCTTCAATAAATAAATAATGCATGAATAGGAAGGGAATAGAGGGACATGAATCCTGTAGGTGAAGACAGTTTCTGTGAGGAAGGCCAAAATGTGTCAGCACAGGCTTGTAGGGCCGAAGGGCCTGTTCCTGTGCTGTATTGTTCCTTGTTCTTTGGTCCCTGCTGTTGACTTGGATTCTCGGGAGCCAGCTCCATATGAAGAGCCTGTTCTCATTCTTTTGTTGGAGTTCATGGGGCAGCTGCTGCTTCCTTGCTGCGTCACTGATCAAACCAACAATGCGGAAAGCCTCTTGATATTTTAAATACACTGTCTGCAGGAAAATGTTTGGCCGTGGTTTTAATGTTGTTTAATAAGATAATGACGTCAATACACCAGTGTTGTTTACGGCTCAGAACGTTTACCATCATGGTCTAAGATTTAAATGCACCATCTCTCACTCGTGATAATACAGTTTTCAATGTTTCTCTCCCCTTACGTGTTATGAAGAAGTTTGCAAACGTGTTTTGATGAGGACAGTGCATCTTCAACACCGTGTGACGGAGTGGGTGTCTGTTTGAATTCTCACTTGTGATAATACAGTTTTAAATGTATCAGTGTTACTTTCCTCACTCTCTGGGGGATGTCGCTGCCACTATCCCGACTCCACCCTTCACTCTCGGGGTGATACCATTTTTAGCATCCTTTCTGTCTGAGAATGTCATTGTTCTTGTCCCTCCCTCTCTCAGGGACTGGATGGGTGTTTCACATGCACCTGGTCTGTTAGGTCCATTCTTGTGAAATGGGTAATCCCTGTTTTACTCTGGTAACAGTGAGTTAAAGCCCGGCACAGTTCACCCTTCATCTCCATCATATCTCAGGGCCTAAGGTTGGTCAGTACTGTCTGGTACCAGATCAATCCCACCACTTCCCACAGTTTTCCCTCTTTCCTATCTTTACTGGACACCTTGTATCCAGGAATCCCCAATCCCGGATCTCTGTTAGAGCCACAAGATCAGATTTCCACTTGACAATCTGCATGTGTAACCCCCCCAATACTGTATTATTAACCCATTTCAGTCTGTATCCCATCAATCAGGGTCCCTAATAGGCAAAGGCTGTATTTAAATAATCTCAGTGACTGTGGAGACCTGGTGAGGTTGGGAACAATCAGCAGGATCAGTCACACCATTTGCATTCTGCACAGGGCTCGGGATTCCAGGGGGCCCATTGTGCTCGGGTCTGGGACTGAGGAGCAAGAGCGAGGCCTGCAATCTCTGGTCTCTGTCCCTGATTTGTGGGTCCTCTCTGATGGAGACCATTGTGAAAGCCATAGTCAACATCGCCACCTGCTGACGTGGAGAAGCAAGAACATGCAGTGCTTGTGGGAATAACCTGAATGTGATCAGAGGACAAGGTCAAAAATCATACGACACGAGGTTATTGTCCAATAGGTTTATTAGAAAATACAATCTTTCGGAGCCTTGCCCCTTCTTTCAGGTGCTCAGAGGAGCAAACAAGGTGAATTTAATCAACAGAGAAAACAAACTCTGCTGTTCATTTCCTTCTCCCTATAGCGCAAATCCTCCAACCCTGGCAACATCCTTGTAAATCTTTTCTGAACCCTTTCAAGTTTCACAACATCTTTCCGACAGGAGGGAGACTAGAATTGCATGCAATATTTCAACAGCAGCCGAAACAATGTCCTATACAGCTGCAACATGACCTCCCAATTCCAGTACTCAATACTCTGACCGATAAATGAAAGCATACCAAACACCTTCTCTTTCCTTTCTCCCTGCGACTCTACTTTCAAGGAGCTATGAACCTGCACTCCAAGGTCTTTTTGTTCCCTAGGGCCTTACCATTAAGTGTATAAGTCCTGCTAAGATTTGCTTTCCCAAAATGCAGCACCTCACATTTATCTGAATTAAACTCCATCTGCCACTTCTCAGCCCATTGGCCCATCTGATCAAGATCCTGTTGTAATCTGAGGTAACCTTCTTCGTTGTCCACCACACCTCCAATTTTGGTGTCGTCTGCAAACTTACTAACTGTACCTCTTATGCTCATATCCAAATCATTTATATAAATTACGAAAAGTAGTGGACCCAGCACTGATCCTTATGACACTCCACTGGTCACAGACTTCCACTCTGAAAAGCATCCCTTCACCACCACCCTCTGTCTTTTAGCTTTGAGCCAGTTCTGTATCCAAATGGCTAGTTGTCCATGTGAAATCTAACTTTGCTAACCAGTCTCCCATGGGGAACCTTGTTGAATGCCTTACTGAAGTCCATATAGGTCACGTCTACCGCTCTGCCCTCATCAATCCTCTTTATTACTTCTTCAAAAAACTAAATCGTGTTTGTGAGACATGATTTCCCATGCACAAAGCCATGTTGACTATCGCTCATCAGTCCTTGCCTTTCCAAATACATATACCTCCTGTCCCTCAGGATTTCCTCCAACAACTTGCCCACCACCAACGTCAGGCTCACTGGTCTATAGTTCCCTGGTTTATCCTTACCAGCTTTCTTAAAAACTGGCACCACGTTAGCCAGTCTCCAGTCTTCCAGCACCTCACCTGTGACTATCGATGATACAAAAATCTCAGCAAGAGGCCCAGCAATTACTTCCTTAGCTTCCCACAAAGTTCTAGGGTACACCTGATCAGGTCCCAGGGATCTATTCACCTTTATGCGTTTCAAGACATCCAGCACTTCCTCCTCTGTAATATGGACATTTCACAAGATGTCACCATTTATTTCCCTACATTCTATACCTTCCATATCCTTTTCCACAGTAAATACTGATGCAAAATAGTTTCTCCCCCGTCTCCTGCAGCTCCACACAAAGGCTGCCTTGCTGATCTTTGAAGGGCCCTATTCTCTCCCTAGTTACCTTTTTGTCCTTGATGTATTTGTAAAATTTCTTTGGATTCTCCTTAATTCTATTTGCCAAAGCTATCTCATGTCCCTTTTTTACTCTCCTGATTTCCCTCTTAAGTATACTCCTACTGCCTTTATACTCTTCTCATGATTCCCTCGATCTATCCTGTCTATACCTGACATATGCTTCCTTCTTTTCCTTAATCAAACACTCAATATCTTTAGTCATCCAGCATTTCCTATACCTACCAGCCTTTCCTTTCACCCTCACAGGAATATGCTTTCTCTGGATTCTTGTTATCTCATTTCTGAAGGCTTCCCATTTTCCAGTCGTTCCTTTACCTGTGAACATCTGTACCCAATCAGCTTTCGAAAGTTCTTGCCTAATACCGTCAAAATTGGCCTTTCTGCAGTTTAGAACTTCATCTTATAGATCTAGTCTATACTTTTCCATCACTATTTTAAAACTAATAGAATTATGGTTGCTGGCCCAAAATGCTCCCCCATTGACACCTCAGTCACCTGCCCTGCCTTATTTCCCAAGAGTACGTCAAGTTCTTCACCTTCTCTACTGGGTACATCCACATACTGAATCAGAAAGTTTTCTTGTACACACTTAACAACTTGCACTCCATCTAAACCCTTAACATGATGGCAGTCCCAGTCTATGTTTGGAAAGTTAAAATCCCCTACCATAACCATCCTATTATTCTTACAGATAGCTGAAATCTCCTTACAAATTTGATTCTCAATTACACTTTGACTATCAGAGGGTTTACAATACAATCTGAATAAAGTCATAACCCTTTCTTATTTCTCAGTTCCACCCAAATAACTTCCCTGGATGTATTTCCAAGAATATCCTCCCTCAGTACAGCTGTATTGCTATCCCTTATCAAATATGCCACTCCCTGTCCTCTCTTGCCTCCCTTTCTATCCTTCCTGCAGCATTTGTATCCTGTTAAGGCCTCGTCACAGAATCCTTGTGGAATTCAAAATGTGTTTTTTTTCCCTGTCGTCTGTCACCAGTCTCCTAACCGAGTCAAACATTCATCTTCAATCCCATGGGTTTTAACTTTGGTCAGCAGACTGTTTTGCGGAAAATTATTGCGTATTTCTGAAAGTTGTTAAGACTATACGTCCTATCAACTATTTTAGTTAATGCGTTTGGTTTGTTAGTTAGAAATTACCCATGACAAATCTGTGTGGACTATTTCCAATTCTCTATATGTGAAGGGGTGGCACAGTGGTTAGTGCTGCAGCCTCAAAGCGCCAGAGACCTGGGTTCAATTCCCACCTCAGGTAACTTTCTATGTGGAGTTTGTGTCATAATGTTTAGACTGATTCTAAACATTATGAAAAATGAATTAACAGAATCTTACATGGATTCACGCAGGATTTGAGCAAAGTATGATGTAACTCTGCAAGTACAAATTCACCCCACAAATGTACATGTGTATGTGGGTTTGTGTGTGTGTGGGTGGGTGGGTGGGGGGCCTTGTGAGTGTCTGTGAGAGAACGTGCATATGTGTGTGCATATAGTGCAATGGTGGTCACCTGCAGTGTGACATGAATCCATGGTCCTGGTTGACGCCATCCCTACAGGTACCGAACTTAACTATCAACTTCTGCTTGGCCACTTTTCGCTGTTGCCTGGCCCAAAGTCCTCTTTGGAGGATGGTTTCCCGAAGGTCCAAAGTTGAATGCCCCGAACCGCTGAAGTGTTCTCCAACTGGAAGGGCACACTCCTATTGGTTGATTGTTGTGCAGTGCCCATTCATCCGTTGCCATAGCCTCTGCTCGGTTTCACCAGTGTACTATGCCTCAGGGCATCCTTGCCTGCAGCGTATGAGATAGACAACGTTGGCTGAGTCACACGAGTACCTGCCATGTACATGGTGGGAGGTGTCCCCACGTGTAATGATGGTATCCATGTTCACACTCTGATACGTCTTGCAGCGTCGACCGTGACAGTGTCGTATGGAGTTGTCCTGAAAGCCAGGCAGTTTGCTACGAACAATGATCTGTTTGAAGTTTGGGGATTGTTTAAAGGCAAGCAGGACAACTCCATCCAACTCCCTCCAATCCTGGCATCATCCTTGTAAACCATTTATGAACCCTTCCAAGTTTCACAACATCCTTCCGATAGGAAGGCGACTAGAATTGCACGCAATATTTCAAAAGTGACCTAACCAATATCTTGTAAAACCGCAACATGACCTCCCAACTCCTATACTCAATTCTCTGACCAATAAAGGAAATCATACCAAACACCTTCTTTACTATTTATCTGCCAATGACTCTACTTTCAAGGAGCTATGAACCTGCACTTCAAGGTTTATTTGTTCAGGAACACTCTCGAGGACTTTACCATTAAGTGTTTAGGTCATGCTCTGACTTGCTTTTCCAAAATGCAGCACCTCGCATTTATCTAAATTAAACTCCATCTGCCACTTCTCAGCCCATTGGCCCATCTGATTAAGATCTCATTGTAATCTGAGGTAAACTTCTTTGCTGTCCACGACACCTCCAATTTTGGTGTCATCTGCAAACTTATTAACTACACTTTCCACATTCACTTCCAAATCATTTGGATAAATGAAGAAAAGCTGTTGACCCAGCACTGATCCTTGTGGCACTCCACTGGTCCCAGGCCTCTAGGTCTGAAAAGCAACTCTCCACCACCACCCTCTATCTCCTCCCTTCAAGTCAGTTCTATATCCAAATGTCTAGTCCTCCCTGCATTCCATGAGATCTAAACTTGCTACAAGTCTCCCAAGGGCAACCTTGTCATATGCCTTACTAAAGTCCATATAGATCACATCCACCACTCTGCCTTTTGTTACTTCTTCCTCCACTGATTGTAATTTTCTTGAGTTCCTTTCTGTGTGTAGGTTTGCTCGCTGAGCTGGAAGGTTCATTTTCAGACATTTCATCACCATACTAGGTAACATCATAAGTGAGCCTCTAGATGAAGTACTGGTGTCATGGTCCACTTCCTATTTTTGTGTTTGGGTTTCCTTGGGTTGGTGATGTCATTTCTTGTTCTTTTCTCAGGGGGTGGTAAATGGGATCCAAGTAAATGTCTTTGTTGATAGAGGTCCAGTTGGAATGCCATGCTTCTAAGTATTCCAACTGGACCTCTATCAACAAAGACATTGACTTGGATCCCACTTACCAACCTCTGAGAAAAAAGGACAGGAAATTATGTCACCAACCCAAGGAAACCTAAACACATAAATAGAAAGCAGGCTATGCCACTTGTGTTTCATCCGGAGGCTCACTGATGACGTTACCTAGTATGGCAAAAAACGAATCTTCCAGCTCAGTGAGCAAACCTACATCCAGGACCTCAACCTGAGCTACAAATCTTCTCAAAACTCGCTGAGTTCCTTTCTCCCAACTTTTCCTGACCTATATCTTACTTGTAGATGCTACGGCAGGCTTCACTTGTACAAGATACAGGCAAATGTGACTGTAAGGTTTAGGTTTTATACGATTTTCCAATTTACAATTTTCTCCCATGATTGCTGCTAATGGATTCCTCTCCGGTTTATTGCCCCTTCACCTTAGCTAGCCTAACTCTCTTACCCTCATCACTGTCTTAACTAAGTTGCAGACACTAGTCACTTTTCACTCCTCAAACTGAAAGTAGAATTTAATCATATTATGGTCACTACTTCCCAGGGAAGAGTTCATTGATTCATCAGCGCTGCTGGAGGCGGGACCACTGACGTCATGCCATCCATCACGTGTCTTTACTCACGTGATCAGAGCCCCGCCCCTCCTGGTCTTGCCCCTCAACATGGCGGCAATGAGGCCGTGTCTTGGTACTTTAGGTTAGATTCCCTACAGAGTGAAAACAGGCCCTTCGGCCCAATAAATCCATACCGACCCTCTGAGGAGTAACCCACCACCCTCTGACTTACTACTGCACCGCTTATTCGGTAAAAAAAAGTTCAACAGACTGAAGTGAAACCGCGTCTTCAAGTTGTACTTATATTTAAAATTTATAATAATTGGAGTGCGACCAATTCCGTTGCCTTGCACGAATTCCCCCTTTTACCTCAGTAGGGGAGGGTTTTCCACACGCTCGCGTTTTTTTCGAGCGGGTGTCGGATATACCGGTTGGGGGGTTTGGGTGGGGATCCCGCCGATGCCGGCTCCGGTGTTGACCGCGACAGCGGGGATGACGTTTGAGAGAAAACTGTGGGTTTGCCGCTCGGTGCAACCGGCGGCGGTGTTATTGCGCAGGCGTGGGATTACCGGCGTGTTGTCGATGCGCAGGCGCGGTACGGCCGGACGCGGTGTCATCGCGCAGACGTGGGATTACCGGCCTGGTGTCGTGCGCAGGCGCGCCTCTACCGGCCAATGTGTCGTTGCGCAGGCGCGGAATGACCGGCAACGGTGCACGAGTCTTTGGATCGCGGGCAATTCAAAATGGAACGGCTCAGTCTCAGAGAGAACAGCACTGTGAGGCTTGGAGCTCCTCTCAGAGTCAAATCTGACACCAAGATTGTCCAGACTGGCTTCACCTGCTATTGCAATGGAGACTGGATTCAAAGCAATTACTTTAATCTACAGTTGCAGGAAATCCCTGCTCATCTGTGATTACGGAAAACAAAACTGTAGGGAATGTGGGTGTCGCTGCTGGGCCAGCATTATTGTTCATACCTAGTTACCTTTGAATAGGTGGTAGTGGGCTGCCTTCTTGAACCACTGCAGTGTGTGTGCTGTAGGTTGACCCTCAGTGCCCTTGGGTGGAGTTCCTGGATTTTGAACCAGTGAATGTTAAGGAGTGTCAGTATATTTCTAAGTCAGGATGATGAGTGGCTTGAAGGGTGTGGGATATAGGTAAAGCAGTGTTACTTCGGCAATCATAATTGCTTATGTAAGGTAAATGAACTCACACTAGTGTATAATTTTCGAGGAGAAAGTGAGGTCTGCAGATGCTGGAGATCAAAGTTGAAACTTTATTGCTGGAACAGCACAGCAGGTCAGGCAGCATCCAGGGAACAGGAGATTCGACGTTTCGGGCACAGGCCTTCCTGAAGAAGGGCCTGTACCCGAAACGTCGAATCTCCTGTTCCCTGGATGCTGCCTGACCTGCTGTGCTGTTCCAGCAATAAAGTTTCAACTAGTGTATAATTGTTCAGCCAAGAGCTGAGTTAACAAGAATGAAAACTATGTAAAGGAAATATATAATTGCTTTTGCATTAGCTAAAATGTGCATACAAGAATGAAATGTGCCTGCAAACAATGGTAGATGTTACAGACAAATAGATAAGGTGCTGTGAGGGGAGGGGGTGTAGGTGAAGCTGGATATGGCTTGTACACACAGTTACAAACATCTGTTTCTATTTAAAAAAAAAACACAATCAAGAGGTAAACAGGCTCAGTATGGAAGGAAATGTTGTTTTAGCAAGCAAAGAAGCAGATGGCAGTGGAGGAGGATATATAACAGTGGACCACAGCAGGATGTGATGAAATGGCCAAGCAAAACTTGTACTTTGTTATGCCCAAGGCCAGATGAAGCCAGAGGTAAACAGCTGGGTTTAGAGTAGTGGGAAATGTAAACATGGGAGGAACAATGGGAGGAGGGAAAGAGAAATGAATTGTATATAAGTTGTGTACTCGTTAAACTCGATGTGCCTAACTTATAGGCACCACTCTTGCAAGAGTATAATAAACGATACTGCTGCTTTAGATCTTGTCTCGGACTGAAATGATTGAAGTGAGTGGGTTCTATTTCCCACAAGGGGAATTTGGAGGTAGTAGTGTTCCCATATATCTGCCTTTGTTCTTTTAAATGGAAGGTTTTTTTTGAAGGAGCTGTTCAATAACTGTCATAATTGAGGAGGAGGAGGGAATAAATTCATTGGCTTCTTTGGTCTACAAACACATCCGTAGAATTAGGACTAAATGAGAACAGCCCCTGAGCTGCGAACTGGATACCAGTGGAGAGGTATTTTAGGAGAATTGTGTGGTAGACGGAGAGGTGTGTAGATGGAAATGGAGAAAAAAAAACAATTTACTTCTGTCATCATGTTTGATGTGACTTGGATAAGAGTCATTTCAAAAATGTGGCAAATCGCAAACTTGATTGGAAGGATTCATGTAGAATTTGGGAAAGATGAGCACAGATTTGAGGCAACAACATATGTTACATGAAAATTAGCAGGCACTGATGTTAAAGTACAGATTTGAGATGGTCCAGGGAATCCCTTGTGGGCTCAGACCTGTAAGCCTCTCTTGGTTTGTCCCGGCAATCGTACTCTTTTGAGTCTGGAATAAAATCCTCTTACAGACAGTTTAGTTTAATTTTAGTCTTTCCCTTTATTTACCAATAGCATCACTGTTACAACATAACACTGATACCTATTAACCAGGCTAGCTAAGGTTCTAAAACCTTAGGAGAGGAGCGACCAGCTCTGCCTTGAAGAGCTCTTGCAGGTTACTTTCTCCTTCTG
Organism: Chiloscyllium plagiosum; assembly: GCF_037043375.1. Lineage (NCBI taxonomy): Eukaryota > Metazoa > Chordata > Chondrichthyes > Orectolobiformes > Hemiscylliidae > Chiloscyllium > Chiloscyllium plagiosum. Next base: position 116,565,383 of record NW_028270147.1, read on the forward strand.
TCACCAACAGGGTTCCTTTATACAAACATTTACAAAACACTGCATTTAATTAGATTTAAACACTTAATTAGACAGACAACATTGGAAAGGCAATAATTCATAAGGAAGAGAAGTTAATTGACAGGTCTGTGTGTGCCTAATTGATCACTCCTACAGGCCTGTAGCCATTCATCAGGTGGGAAAACAGGTTCAGCCGAGTCAGCTGCCTGTTGGTGAGACAAGTCCCTACTTTTAGGAGGAACCAGTCTAAGTGGGAGAAGTTGTAAACTAACCTTGCATTGCTCGCATGTCAGGTATCATGTTTTACAAAATGGCTTCTTAGCGAGGAGGGCAAACTTTGTAAAAAATGGCTTCCTCATAGATTGTATCAGAATCTCTTCAATGTTAGGGTGAGAATAATTTTTAAGCTAGGAGCAGCCTCTTGCTTTTTATCTTAAGAAAAGAATTATTCTGAACCTGAGGCTGAATTGTTACTGTAAGGTTGTATTTTAAATGATTAATTTGTTTCGAATTAGACATTTTTTCTTTTCAGAGTTGTGATTCAAATTCAAATAGGACATAAGATCCGACTCGTTAGAATTGACAGTGGGGCAACTTACTTGAGAACAGCAAGTAAGTTTAAAGCTTCATCAATATTACCTTTTACAGAGTTTGCATTTCATAATCAGCGATGGTTACTCAAAATAATCATAAAGTCCCAAAATGCAATTAAATTTAAAATAAGGGTTATGGGGATAAGACCGGAACAGGTTACTGATTGTGAATAATCAGCCATGGCCGTAATAAATCGTGGTGCTAGCTCGAAGGGCCGAATAGCGTATTCCTGCACCTATTTTCTGTGTTGAATCCACAGCAAGTAAGCGTGCATTTGAACCAAACCACAAAGAGTTAATTTTTATTGGCTTTGGCAATCTCAGCATTAAAATGTTCTTCACTCATTCTCTCTCTAGTGTCTTTTTGAACGCCCAGGTTAGGGACTATAACAGAATAATGTTTTTCCCTTTCTATCTGCTGAGCCTGCAAGGATAATAAGAATCCAGTAATTGCCTTGGAGCATCCTGTTACCACTTGGTGAGAGCAGATGTTTTTGTCTTCTGCACATCCTGGGTTCCCCCTTTTGTGGCCTGGCGCCTCCCTGGCTGTCCTGTTTATTTTCTACTGTGCAACAAATGTGTTCTATAATTCAACATTACATTTAGTCAAAATGTTTAAGGACAAGTTTTAAGGCTATAAACTTTCTCATTCCCTCTTTTTGTCATTTCCTGGCAACTACACAGCTTATACAAGTATAATTACTCCATTCAGTCTATTTGTATTCTCAATAATTTGAGTGACTTGCAAGAGAAAGCATTGTCCAGAGGATCAGAGTCGGAAAGATACTGGATTTCAGCAGAGACATTCGGACGTGGAGCTACAGGGATAGACAAGGGTCGATTAACAAGATTCCTCTTTGGCTTAGGCGAAAAGCAATGTACGGTCCATTCCATGCATAAGTGGACGACACTGTATATTCCTAGGATGAGACTGGGGACTATCAGTACATTCCACACAGCGACCAAAGCCAGCAAGTAATACTCCATCCATATGGATCGGACGATGGTGCAGCAGGTGTCTTCCCTGCATCTTGACCCGTTTTGTTGATAACATCTAAGTTGTCCAAAAGGTCTTCAGAGCAATCATTGATGTAGGTGCAACATTGCGGGCCAATAACAGAACAAGCGCCTCCTTTAGCAAGGAGGAAATCTAGCACGTGCCAATTCTGAAGTGTTACCATCCGGGTCTCCTGTAACTCTTTGTTCACCAGCTTCAAAGCGTGGGCAGTTGAGATGGCAAGTTTTTCGATGTCGTATGCAAGGTCACTTATCTAATCTCGGGCCATCTCAACATCCCAGCCAGGAATAAGTCCTCCCAGCAACTTGGATCACCAGGTTTGTTGATGGAAGAAGTTGTCTAAGTCCCATTTGTTTTTCCTCTCCTTTTTGTTCCATACTGCTTCACATGTTGGGAGGCATTCTATTCATCATCTACCTCAAGTACTTCATGGTGGAGGGTAAAAAGTGGTAAATTTTGTACGGGGGCACAACATTCGTACCAGTCATTGGGTAATTTTGGGTAGCCTTTGTTTTCACATCGCCAACGAAGGCTAAAAGGAGTTCCAAAGGCTCACTTCTGTGAGTGAATGATGAGTCCACTCAGGGCTCGAGCTGAATCTTGTAAACAGCGGGTGCTATCAAACGTTTCATTGTCCAAGTGTATTAGTGGATGAAGAGCAGGAGTATGACCAGTGTCTTTGATAACCTTTTTACACAGTGCTGGCTTCACTTTCCCCATGTCGTGGAGACCGGAAGTTCTTTCAACGCACCATTCTGACAGCGGAACAACGTTAACGTTGAATCCTTGACATTTGTTTGTGCACTTCACCCAGCTACGTGCTTCTTCTACCGAATGGGTTTTGCCATCATAAGTGAGGGGTTGCATAAGTGTGTGAGTCCCATTTATACACTGGACATCAGAATGATGGAAGAGTGAGCAAATAACACTCGAGGGTTTAGCTTGAATAAAGAAACCATTGGTAACAGATGGGAGATTGGGAGTACATAGTATTTTTGGTCTTTGTTCATCTTTCCAGCTTGTCGTCTTAATTACAGTAGCTACTGAATACAGGAACTGTATACAGAGGAACCTCAGTTATCCGAACAAGATGGGCAGGCGCTATTTCATTCGGATAATTGATTATTCGGTTAAATGATTTCCTCTGGGGCACTGAGTTTTCTGTGAAGTCTGTTCCCCATTCAGGAGACTCAGCAAAAGCACATTGCATGTGGGAACCTGCCTGCCCAACCTCAACCACATCTTCCACCCAACTCCAACCCCGTCCGATCCCACCCAGCAGCCCCATTGCCACCCCCAACCTTGTCCGCGCCCCACTGCCCGGCCCCAATCCCACTCCCCGAACCCTGCACTCCCGTCAATCCCTACCTACTGTCCGAACCCCTGAGCACGCCCCCCCCCCCCCCCCCCCAAGGGGCAGCTGCACTGTGCACCAACAGGAAGACTGCTGCTGCCTTTGTGGGATAAGTCTCCAAATAGCGCACAACTTTTTGACAGGTTCCGCCTCTGCCCTGTACAGGGCAATGTTGGAGCGATAATCTGGGGATGGAGGGTTTGGGGTTCACCCCTGTGTAGACCTCCAGGGAGAGTGTTGGGGGGGAGAGAGAGAGGGCAGGAGGTCAGTCATTTGAAGATGGTGCCTGGACTGTTCAGGACTGTCCTCGGCAGCATTTCAGTGAGCTATGTTTGCTTTTAATCATTGTACCTGTAAACAGAAGACGTGATCAGGGTTGAAACCGCTCTTTGACGTAATGTTTCTATCGGGACCTTAAGATCACCTTCAGAAAATCTTCAGATTATCGGATAATTGAGGAACCTATGTAAAGGTATTTCTGTCAGTGGTGTAGGTCGGATAGGAGAAGATGCCATCGAGAAGGCATAAGTTGTCTGTCTCATGGGAATAGGTGGCTGAGGGTTTGGTGATTTCGGTACTATGTGCTCAATACTGCAATCTGTACGGTTCATTTTGAGAGGAGAACAGACAAACATTTCAAAGTAACAGTTTTGGGTTGATGGAGTGGCTGAGGTTATGGAATTGTGCTATCTCATGATGGCTGGCATGGAAGTGTTACGAGGATGACAATAAGGTCGAGAATGATATTTGGATACAAAATGTGAGCAGTTTAACTGAGCTTCAGCTGGGCAGCTGCATTCATAACTTCCAATGGTATTAGTACAGGTTTCATTTATACAGTTACATTGGGGTTTAGCCAGTCTGAGATATCACAGATGGGTCGGTTACATCTGGACGAATGTACTTGGGTTCGGTTTTCGTCGGATACCTGTATCAGTACTAACACAGGATTGTGAGGGGGATACACGCTTGCAATGTCCTTTGTCGACCCATGTTGAACATCCTTCTACTTTTACTGCAGTTTCAGTTGTCAGAAGAGCTTGATAAGGACCTTTCCAGCAAGGGCCCAATTTTTGATGATTAAAGTCTCTCAATCATACGTAGTCACCAGGGTTGACGTTTTTAAATGTTGGAACTCTTTCTTCTTCCTTCCCTGGTACTCGATAGGTTGCTTTGACCTGTTGATATACGACTACAATGCTTTGGTCAGCTTAATCAGGTACATGTGCATTTGTTCTGCCATGACATGCCCATCAACAGGGTGTTGGGGAGTTAATGGTGCAGACCAGGGAGTCCTCAGGGGCTTTCCATATATCAGTTCAGCCGCTGAGAATCCTGTCTTTTTCTATGTCATGGTTTTCTCATATTAAAAAGAGCATTTTGGAGTACTTGCAGCCAATGAAGGCCAATTTCTTCTACCAACTTGCTTAGCTGACCTTTTAAATTACATTTGGCTCTTTCTACAATTCTCGCTGCTTTGGGATGTTTGGCACAATGGAATTTCTGACTTGTATTCAAACTCTTACATAGTGGCTTGGTTAGCTCCGCACAGAAGTGGGAGCCGTTATCGGAAAAGACCGTTAATGGTATTCCAAATCTGGGTATGATTTCCCTTAACAGAATTTTACAAGTAGTTGTTGCTGTCAGTCAGTACAGGGATAAACTCCAACCCTTTATTAAATACATTAATTACCACTCAGCAATACTTATAACAATGGCATCTAGGGGACTGTCTAAAATCTCACTGGATAGTGTCAGAAGGTGCACTTGGCAAGGGCATTTCACCTGGGGACACTTCACTCCTTTCCTGAGATTAATGTTTTGACAAATTTGGCAATTTGAAGCTGCTTGTTTTGCTTTTTCTTGCAGGTGGGGATTCCACCAAGTTTGGAGAATTCTGTCCACCATTCCCTCCTTCTCCACATGTGTATGTGTATGAACACAATCAACTAGAATAGGCAGAAGTGAATCGGGCAGACATGTCTATTCTATCAGCGCAACCCAAAGCTTATTGTAGCTATTTACATAACAACTGTGGTTCATTCATTTTTGTTTTCCCTAATCAGAGGCGTCCCCCGGTGGATCCGAATTCTTTCTTGGTCAGGCATTTTTCTTGTTGTCAGAAGAGGAAGTAGGAGAGTCTCCCTTTGGTTTCCGATTCGTCAGTTGAGTAACCATGTCTTTGCTCAAAAACTGGTTTCTCAGCAGCTGTGTCAGCGGCATTGTTGCTTTTAGTGACATTGGCAGCATCAGAGGAGTGAGCCGAACGTTTGATAACTGCCAATTGAAAGGGAAGTTGACTAGTACTGAGGAGATTAGCAACAGAGGCAGCATTGAGGATTGGGGTTCCTGATGAGGTAAGGAAGCTGTGCTGCTGCCAGAGTTCATCATGGGCACATCCAAAGGGAATCAGTATAGATATGAGCTGACTTTCCTTCAGCAAGTATGCAGGCACAAGTGAGAACAAGGAGTTTAGCTTGCTGGGCGGAGCAGGGTGGATCGATGGAATAAGCTTCTGTTGTATGGGACAAAGTGACAATCGCATATCCTGACGTGTTTGCCCTCTGGAGATATAGAAGAACCATCGAATGTAGTGTGGTTAATGTTACAGCAGTATTTAAAGGGGAGAAGTGGATTCTGAAGTAATGAAATCTCATAGCAACTTAGATGAGCCGCAGTTAGGTGTTGAGTATGTTTAGAAGTAAGCAAGGATACCACGGAAGTGAGGTACAGACTTCTACATTTTGATGTAAAGTTATATTAGAGGCAGCCAATACCATAGGATGGATAGTGGGGAGAATCTGGGTGCAGGAAGGCATACCCTGAGCAAACAGGGTCAATCTTAGTGGAGTAATAGGCAACAGGGCACCAAGAGGAGTCATGTTGCTGGGTAAGAACCGCTGTAGCACAGGTGTCAAGGATAGAAAAGGGTTTTGTGCAATAAAAGAGCAAACCTGCTGAGGTCCCTGGGGAGGGTGACCAAGAGGTTGCCAGCTGCTTCCACTCCAGCGATCAACCGGAGACTGCTTTGGGAAAGGGCAGTTCTTGGACCAATGAAACAAATGTGTGATTGTTGGGGAACTCGAGGGGCTGGGGGAGGCAGTGAAGACTAGTGAGAGGATGTCTAGGGAGTAAAGGACATTGTGGACTGTTGGGGAGGATACAGAGGAGGACCCCAAGATCCATTGGGATGTTGTGAATCCACGGTACCAGTAGAATGCCACAGACTGTCTGTAATTACTAATTAGGAGGCAGGGTTGGAATTGCCAGCCTGTACGTTGGCCGAATCCTTCTCATCGGAATTTTAAATTGTATTAGTTTGAATTCAACTTGCACTTCTGGTTGTTTTAAAGTCGAACTGAAATACTCCTTTTTTGAAAAAACGAACAAGGTTTCGGTTCTTTCAGCAGGGCATCATTTCCTTTCACCATCTGGTTAAAGAGTACAAGCTGGTTTTGAAAGCAGCAGTTAGATTTGATCAAAATCAGTGGCCTTAAGTTCACTTATCAGTGCAATTGTAGCACTCCTAACACACAGGGACAAATGATTCATTGGGGGACGTGTATGGCCCTTGGCACGTTGATCCTCAGAGTGGGGAGGGGAGTTCAGGCGATGTTTTGTTTTATGCAGTGTGTTCGCCTTGGCCGTACTGTGGGTGAGTTTTGAAGGGGGACCCGGAGGAAGTCGGCTGACAGGACGGGAGGCGTAAAATATTTCCTCCTCAGAATCAGTGTCCCATTCCTCATCCACAGATGGATCAGGATTCTTTAGTAAAGGGTCTTTGGGAGAGGTGGGGTATAAGGAACTGTCTTTGTCGTCAATCTGGTCCTGCGCGGCTACAGCTGCAGTCTGTTGTTTATTCACCGGTTTCCCTTTTCTTTGGGGCCCCTGACATTTCAGCAAGGGTTCTGAATCGTTACTTTGTTTTATTTTCTCCCGAGCCAATTCCAGTTCTGCTTCTAAATCATGTGCTTCACATTTGCATTTTAGTTCTGTCCAATCTAGTTCAGATCCTTCCTCAGTTAATGGACTAATTCCCCTTTTAATACAGTTTTGTCTCCATGATGATTGTATGGCTTTTTCCCATTTTCCCCTATCTACCTTTTTCCGTGCTGATATGGCTTCTTTCTGTTTATTTCCCTTTTTTCCCCAAACCCATTGTTCACTTTTAACGTGCACCCATATTTATCCTATTTATTTTAAATTTTCACAGAATTACTGATCTACAGGGGCTCCAATCTCACAAAACACAGGGGCCTCTAACCCCACAAGATTCTGTTTTTAGTACCTATTTAAACGATCTCATTTAGGGTTCCGTCCGGGTCCCGTGAGAATGAAATGGGGGAAGCAGCACACAAAGGTGCAGACCGAGAGCAATCGAGGTATAATCTTACCTTGTGGACCCATTGGTCTCGAGTCCGACCCTTAGGTGAAGCTCCTCTTTTCCAGTTTCATTCAAACGTATCCCTTGTTGGAAACCCTGCCTGCAGCGCCAAATTGGTAAAGTACAGATTTGAGATTGCCCAGGGAATCCCTTGTGAACTCAACCTGTAACCCTCTCGGTTCATCCTGGAGATCATACTTATGGAAGTCTGGAATAAAACAAAAACCTCTTCCAGACAGTTTAGTTTAATTTTAGTCATCCCCTTAATTTACTAATCGCATCACTGTTACAACATAACACTGACACCTATAAGCCAGGCTGACTGGATTCTAAAAACCGAGGAGAGTAGGATATCGCTCTTCCTTCAAGAGCCCTGGCTGGTTACTCTGTTGTACTATCACAAACAGGCTACCGTTATACGAACGTTTACATAAGCTGTACTGTCAAGAATATGCTTTCTTTCGACAAAAAGTTAACAAAAGCACTGCTTGTTCTGAATGAGACAGATAACAGTGAAGGACAATAATTCAGGAGAGAAGTTAATTGACACCAAGTTATTAATTTCATAAAGGGACAGCTGTGAATGTTATCACTTGGTGTCCTCTTCATGCAGATTCACTGATGCTCAGGAAAATGTTCTTAATTGCCTTACCCTCCTGCCTCTCTATTTTCTGGTGGACAGCAAATGTGTTCTATAATTCAACATTACATTTTAGTCTAAAAGTTTCAGGACAAGTTTTAAGGCTATAGACTTTCTCAAACAAAACTTAAGAGAGCTTGCCCAAGTCTGGTAAGGAGGACGGATTGGCAAACTTGAATAAAGACAAGAATGAAGAAAGCATTAACGGGCTGATGTGTTCAGAGAGAAGGCATCCAAGGCAACACTGGAGACAGACACCAATATTAACACTGATGTGTCTGTGTGTTCTTCCAGTACACAAAGGGAGGACTTTTCACTAAATATCCACAAGAACTCTTCAACTCCTCTGTTGGATTTACTGAACAGGGAAAAGGACCAACTCGAGGCTCAATTTAAAGTACCATTCCTTGAGCCTCAATCTGAGGAAATTCATGAGGAGCACATGGACATAAAGTAGAGGAACCCAAGGACAATCGTGAGGATAGTGAAGACTTTAAAGGAGATGATCTGAAGAGCAGTGATTCAAAGGCCAATTCTTTGGTTGATATAATACTATCTTCTTTTGTCAAGGCCGCTATTGAACAATTGCAAGAAATCACAAAGTCTGTAGCTGAGAAGGTTTGGCTTACTAATCAATGATTACAGTTCAAATTGGATGTTGAATCCTGGCCCAGGTCACCTTCCAAGGATCTAGAGGAGGAACACAAGACTGATATCCCATTGGACACATTTGAAAGAGATGATAGTGATGATGATAAGGAGGAAGTATTATCTTCAGATCTTTGTCCTCGATCTGTAAGTACCATGTTTTAACATACTTAGAGGATTATCATTATTTCCCAGACAATATTTCAAAATACAACTCCACTTTTTTCAGGTTGCACATGTTGCAGGTCATCATTTTTAGAAATTATCCTGAGTGTTCCCCTTTACCGAGGACCCTTTACCAAAAGACTGTTGTATGGAATATCTTGATAAATTGTTAAATATTCTGATGACTGCATTGAATTCTGTTTATCATTTTGCCCCTTCCCTAAAAGTCCAAACCACTTTATCCTCCACTGTTTGTACTCTTCCATAATTAATTTTTTTTTATCGTCATCTTCGTCATCATCGTCATCTTCGTCATCATCTCCCATAACTTTGCCCACTCTGGGACTCTATATGTTCTGTTTCTATTTACATAATATATGGTGTCTCTTCCAGTCACAAATTTTTTTGAATTCTTGTGTATCATTTCTGTCTTTCCATTGGTTGATAATACACTACATGATTATTAATCATCTTCTTAAAACTCTCCAGAATCTTATCTTCCACAGGTCACTCCATAATTTTCAGATGAAGAAAGCCTTAAAGGTTGCACTTTTCAGTCTGAATTTGTAATGTGTTGAGGTTCTCAAAATTGACCAAAATATTCTCAGATCTTATGCAACTTAATGTGGCTTAAATTGTTTGTGTGCAGTTGGAAGAGCCAGGTTTCTTTTAATGGCCATATCTATCACTTTAAATGGCCTGTATGTTTGAATACTTTGTAGCATTTTTTTCTGACCTGATTATGAACTTAGAATTTCAGGTGTAATTCCTTTTCTTATCCACTCAATGTGTTATTTCATCTCACTCAACTTCAGTTCCTGAAGTTAAGATGAACTCATCTGTTAAACTGAGAATGATTTGACCTTCCTGAAATGCTGGTCCGCTGTATGAATCCACGTCAGCCACAATGTTTATGGTGAGACTTCCCACAGCGCTGATCTTGAGTTATCTACCTGCAGTCTATTATAAAGGCGGAACATTTTTGGAATTTGCCTGAGCAGAGACCTCTTAGAAGATGCTGTTGGCAAAGTGCTGAACCATGTAATGTAGTGAATCATTAAGTGAATAATTAATCATTTCTCAGTCTAGGTCTGAGGCAAAGTAAAATGTCAAACCTTCTCACAGTCTGGGAGTATTGCATATTCCCTTAGAGTTGTTTTGAATATGCTTTTGGATCTCACTGATATTGTTCGCTTCAATTATAATTACATTTTCAAGCATTCCGTAGTTTTTTGTTTAATAGAACATGCTTTGAGTTTCATCCAATTTTACATCATTCAGAATGGGGGAAAGAGTCCAAAGGCCCAAGAGTCAAAGGCTTCACTGAGCAGTTTTGGGCAAGGATAATGGATTGTGGGTTGTTTTGCCTGTGTATTTAGGGTGTGTGCAACAACTGCCATTTCTCCTGTGCTTTTATCCACAGATCTTCATTTCTAATGAGGTTATGAAGTTGTTTAGATTCTACCAAGAGCAATATCAGAAAACAGACTGGCAGAAGATGAAGACATTTGACAGGAGAAAACGTGATTGGATGGACCATATTTTGGTAAGTGCTTCAGTTTAGCAACTGTTCAGTTTTATATTGTACCACTGCATCACGATTATGAGCACTGCGTCCGACATCTGAATTTTCTATTATTTCAAATGACAAAGGCTTTATTTTCAACTTTCTGGTTGAATTGAAAACTTGTCCTCACTGCAGTAATTTGCTGAAAATCAAGGCCTACTATTCCTTAGTTGCCACAAAAGTTTAAAAAAATTCAGAAGTACATTGATTTCAGTGCAGTTGTCAAAATAGTGTCATGTGTACTTCTTTAAATCCCAATGTTTGATTTCACTTTCTCTCCATGTTTCTTTCAGTCGTATGGTGAATTTGTGAAGAAGACCGAAGCTGAACTCAGTAAAGATCTTGGTGTTGCCAGCTCAACATCCACCAAACCACCGATTAAAACTCTGTACTCCACTGCTACTGAGAAGCTGAAGATTAAACCGCTGTCTCAGCAGAAGTAATTTCAGTAATGGATGTTAATTGTGTGACCTTACGAAGGGATGTCGCTTTTATACCCGAGTGGGACCCCTTTTGTCCAAATTATTTGTTGATTAAATGGTTCTTTAGTGAAGGAGAGCAGTACATTTGCAGAGAGTTTACAGCAGGGAAAAGTGCCTTTTGGCCCAACAGACTCATGCAGTTATTTAGTCTCCGTGCGAGTCTACTCCCACTTTGTCTCATCCCATCAGTGCATCCTTCTGTATGTTTCTCCGCGAGGTACTTATCCAATTTCCCCTTAAACACATTCATGCTATTCAACTAAAGCATACCTGGTACTAGCAAGTTCCATGTTGTCACCTTTCTCAGGGAAGAATGGTTTGTTTTGAATGTCTGATTTGATTAATTAATGTTAACTTCCTATTCAGGTCAGCTACGCAAGTGAAAACCTTCCTCCCTCCATGTAGTTCAAGCACCTTCATTTTTAAAGTTGTCTATCAAATCTAATTTTTAAAATTCTCTATCCAATCGCTAACTTATACAGTTAACGGTCGGGCCCTGGGTGTGTTGCTGCACAAAGAGACCTCTGGATGCAGGTGCATAGTTCCTTGAAAGTGGAGTTGCATGTAGAGAGGGTGGTGAAGAAGGCATTTGGCGTGCTTGCCTTCATCGGTCAGAACATTGACTGTAGTGGTTGAAGTGTTACGTTGCAGCTGTACAGGACATTGGTGAGGCCTCGTCTAGAATACTGCATACAGTTCTGATCGCCTTTCTGTAGGAAGGATGTTAAACTTGGGAGGTTGCAGAAAAGATTTACAAGGATGTTGCTGGGACTGAGTTACAGGGAGAGGCTGAATAGGTTGAAGCATTTTTCCCATGGAGCATTGGAGACTGAAGCGTTTTTGTCGAGGTTTATACAATCAAGAAGGGGCATGGATAGTGTAAATAGTCAAGGTCTTTTTCTCTCTCATCGTCTGCATAGAGATTGATTTTTGATCCCCAAATCCCACCGTCAGTGCTATTGTTTCAGGGTCTTTTCGGACAGCCTCCGCCAGTGCTTCAAGTACAAAGGTAAACAGTAGCAATAACAGCGGAATATCCCTGTCAGCTGCTCTTCCCCACATGAAAATTGCTCGATTTAACCCCATTCGTGATAACTGCCACCTTGGGGTCTTTATATAACACTGCCACCCACCTGGCGAAGGCCCTTCCCAGACTAAAACGATCGAGAACAGCAAAGAGATACAACCATTCCACCCGATCAAAAGCCTTTTCAGCCTCCAGGGAGACCACCAAACCCGGAATCATTCTCTGCTGACATAGTTGCACAATGTTCAATACTCGTCTGATGTTGTTGGAGGAGCTGCGCTCCTTGATAAAACCCGTCTGCTCCTCTTTTATAATAACAGGCAGCACCTTCTCCAGGCTCAGAGCTAACACCTTTGATAGAATTTTAAAATCCACGTTCAACCACGAGATGGGTCTATACAATGCACAATCCTCAGGGTCTTTCCCTTTCTTTAAAATAAGAGCAATATTAGCCTCTGTAAGAGAGGGCAGAAGACAGTCCTGGCCATAGGAGTGACTAAACAGCTCCAGCAGTGGTTCAGCTGGCATGTGTATGAACTCCTTATAAAGTCCACATGGGAATCAGTCTGGACCAGGTGCCTTACCACCTTGGAGCTGCCTTACCACCTCTTGTACTGTCAGAGGTACATTTAAAAGGGAGGTCTGATCTGCGTTTATACGGGGAGGTCCAAGTTTTCAAAAAAGGATTCCATTCTCACTTCTCCATTCCCCTACCCTCTGACCGTTATAACTCTGCATTGAACTCCTGGAATCTGGCATCGATCTTCCTCAGTTCACGAGTGATATTGCCAGTTCTCTCCCTGGTAAACACAATGGACTGTGGAGCACTTTGATTCCGAGCCAGGTAAGCCAGGGATCTACCTGGCTTATCCCCACATTCAAACAGCCTTTGCTTTGCAAAGGAGACCCTTCTCTTTGCCACTTGTGTGAGCACTGAGTCCAGAGCAGCCTGGAGAGCCATGACCCGTTGCAATTTGACCCCAGATGGTCTGGGATAATGTGCCGATTTGGCTGCCTTCAGCCGGGCCTCAAGTATCAGCTGCTGCTCTCCTCTCTGCCTCCTTCTCATTGTCAAGTGTGAAATTGGTGGTCTCTCAGAGCACTGATGGGTTACCGGCTGTAGCCTGATTGAAGACCCAAAAAACCCTGAACTCCCTTGTGATATACTGTACAAAGTTGTCATCCTTCAACAGAAATGGATTCGTGCACCATTGTCATGTGTCTCCTGCACTACTTTTGATCTTAACATCTAAATATACTGCCAGATGGTCCGAAATAGTTATGTTCCCAATCCTGCAGGCTAACACCAAGTCCAAACAAACCAACAGAACAAAGAACATTTCAATTCTTGTGTGGCACTTGTGCGGGTTGGAGTAAAAGGTAAAGTCCCTCCCATTTGGGTGGGGGCACCTCCACACATCCACTCGCCCCAACTCCTCTCACAAGTCCACTAACTGTCTCGCCTGCAGAGGTGTATCCAACAGCCCCCTTGGCATCCTGTCCATCCCAGGGTCCATGAGACAATTATAGTCTCCTTCTATAAATATATGGCGTACCCCAGGAGCCATTAATTTAAAGACTGCATCAACTAAAAATTTGAGAGGATGCACCGGGGGACAGTAAATCGCCAGCCATGACCGCACACTACAACCCGCAGTCCCGTGAGAGGAAGAAGCCCATTCAATGTGCGACAAGTGGGGAAAAAAACAGACTTCATCAAATCTAAATGATGTTTTGTCCCTCAACTGATCTCATGACTTAAATGGGGAATGGTGTCTCTTCAGTTAGGTGATTCAAATCAACCAAATCAATTGTCACATAAGCACTCCTTCCATACCCAAAGGATATGTGGGTCAAATAGTAACATGTCTTGCACTGATTTATTTCAAGATTCCTTTATTCAGTCATATGCTTAAGCTATTCAATCCAGTTTTATTGTATTTCCCTTGGATCTGTGGTTATGCATAAGGAAACTTCCTCATGTCCCCTTAAACAATGTGTGATTCAACATAACAGTTGTGTTGAATCAATAATTGTAACCCAACTCTGCTCCTTGAGCAGATAACTAATCCAAGGATTCTAGCTTAGCCTTTAACTTCATGTTCAAGTTCTAAATCTTTCAGTGAGCAATGGAAAATAACAAAGAACAATGTCAATCATTTATTGTCTCTCCAGGCTCTGCTTCTCTTGCCACTGAGTACTCCCTTAAGTTTGATGAGTCAGTGACTGAAGATGAGATTGAAGAGAAATCCTTCCATTCCCTTCTGCCATCAGAGAGCCATCGCTGCTTTAATATGGGGAAGAAAAGCAGCCAGCAGGATGATTCTGATGAGGACATACTGCAGGATCAATTGGCTTCAATAGCTGCAAAAGTGAGTTCTCCCATGGGTTAGCCAAGGGCGAGTGGTGCCGCCAGTTAGTGGGATCTCAGTGCTTGGAATAGTTGCTCCTCTCCATGTTCTAGGTATCTTGCCATGAGATTCAGATGTAGAGGATGAGGAGCAGATGGGGCAATGAGTGTAAGGCAAGTGCTGGGCAGGGGCTGTTTTTTTTTAAAAGATAAGTACCACTCACTAACAATGTTACCAGAGTTTATAAATCTTGAAGAGGAATACATCTTTTGCATTGTTATTCTTTGTGATCAAGTTACCATGTAGTGAAGACAGAGATTAATGTTTACGGGGATTCCTTGCTCACCTAGTCAGGTAAACACAAGCTAAATTTGACTGCTAAGAATGTCCCTGAATTTACAACTTTCTACTGTCCATTAAAGGTGGGGGTAATAAGATGTAAAAGACAAGTGGAGCTTGCAAAGGAATTTGATTTGAACAAAAGACATTTGTGCAGATAATAAGAGATATTCTAATTGGAAGGATATAGTTGGTGATATTCTGCATGGATCTATGTTGGTGCCCTATCTATTCACTATTCATAATGAAAGGAAAGCCACATTCAAAATTTGGGGCCTCTCTACAGATTAGCAGCGATCTCGGGTGTCGGTAGATGGAAGCATAAAATCAGAAAGCAAACTTGATAGATTAAGTAAATGAAAAATCTACAGATGAGTTTGTGTCGGCAAGTGAGAGGTTGTATCAAAATAGGATATTTCTTGATTGTGAAAATCGAGAGACAGTGGAGTTCAAGGAAACTTGATGGGGGTGATCCAGCTGCATACAGTTCATGAAAATGTCACAAACAGGCTCAGAAAAGTGATCAAGGGGCCAGTGGAATGTTGATATTTATGTCCAAAGAAGACTCGAAAACAAAGAATTAGAAGTCATGCTTCAGCAGTTCAAAACCTAGTCAGTCCAAGCCGTCAGCGCTGGGCACCATGGCTTAAGAAGAGTATCACTCTTGGTGGAAGTGCAATGTAGACTTACTGAAGTGATATTTGGGCTCCGAGGCTTAATTTAAGAAGAGAGATTGAATAGATAAAATGTGAGAGTCAGAACATTGATATTGTGGAACACTTTTGCACATGGAAATGGATGAAGTTTGAAACTCCCTTCCACAAACAGTGGTTGATGTGAAATCAGTTACAAATTTTAAATCTGAGATTGGTAGATTTTTAACCAAAATGCTGAAGGATTATGGGACAAAGGCAGGGATTTGTCATGATGTTGAAGATTACCATGATTTGGGTGAATGGTGGAATAGGCTCAAGAAGCTAAATAGCCTCCTTCTGGTTAATGTTGATGTAACCATGACACCCTTATTCTCTGTATGTGCAACTCCTATTCTGTTTTTGGTTTTTTTTATCGGCAGCAATTTGGTAACTGGAGTCCTGACCAGAAAATTATCAGTATGAGGGACTTTGCCAGTCTTAATGTGTTTTACAGATGATGAAATAAGACAGTCAGCATTTACTTATCCTGATAAATATTGGGATAGTTTGTTGGGATCACTTGTGATGCAGCATGATTGGCATGTCTGATGATACTCCAGCTACTTTTAATTGTTGTTGTCTGCAGTCAGTCCTGAGTTTTTGTGGATTATGGGGCAAGTTTTGCTTGGGTCTGGGGAAGCAGATCACCTCACTCTGTACTGTTTGTCTTCCTGTCTTTCACTGTTCAGCATGATTTGAGCATGCCCTTTTCAGGAGGTCAAGACAGTTTCTCTCAATTCATCATGGTGCGACAATACATGGAGGAGGAGGAGATGCGTGCACAGCACCAGGTGTCACTCCTCAAGCTGAGAGAACAAGCCTTGAAGGAAAAGACCAAAGCACAGCTGGCCTGGTTGGAGCACCAGAAAAAGTGAGTAGCTGACCTATGCAGTGATGTTAGGCTGAATAGCCTTTCAAAAATGCAATGTAAGAATGTGCAGATGCTTCCAGTAATCCTTTCCGGAGAAGGGAGAAAGCTGGTGTCTTTTCTCATTGCAGTGAGGCTGTTGTGCAGAAGCTAGGTATTCACATCATCTTTCCCCTTATCACTGTTCGGAATGAGTAGAATGAATGTAATTTTGACTTTTTTTTCGAATTTTTAAGTTTGTTCTTTGAATTTGGGATATTTCTGGTAATGCTGTATTTATTTACTATCCCTCATTCTCGAAATGGTCATGGTGGTGAGCTGCCTTGAGCTACTGCAGTCTGCTTGGTCAATATAAACATATCAACTCGCAAGTGCTGTTAGGTTTGGAGTTCAGGGCTCTGGAACAGATTGATGCAAGACTGTTGTCCTAACCCACGGGTCAGGATTTTAAACAAATTACTTCAATGGATTTCTTCGCTGCTGTTAAGGCCAGTTAAGTCCATCCTTCATTGCACTTGGGAAGGTGATAGTGAGCCATTTCCTCAAACATCTGCAGTTCACCTGCTACAGGTACAACCACAATGCTGACAGGAAAGGAGTACCTGGAATTTTGATCCTATAGCAGTGAAGGAATGGTATATTGCTAAGTCAGGATGTTGTATGGCTTGGAGAGGAATTTACAAGTAATGGTGTTACCATGCTATCTACTGTCTGTGTCCTTTTAGGTGGTAGAGGTCTGAGGCTTTGAAGATGCTGTTGAAGGAATTGAGTGAGTTCCTGCAGTGCATCATATAGTGCACATAGCTCTCACTGTTTATTGGTGAAGGACGTGAATGTATAGATTGGTGAATGTGATGCTGATCAAGCAGGTTGCTACATCCTATTTGATGTTATGTTTCTAGGGCATGTATTGGGGAAGTGAGTTACTTAGTGAAGAATTTTCAGCTTCTGACCTGGTTTTGTTGACACAGTATTGTTTAGCTGATCCAGTTCAGTTTCAGGTCGAGGGTAACTCTAATGTGTTAATTGTGAGGGAAGCAGTGATGATAATACCACTTCATATCAAAAGGATTGCAAGAGATGGTCAATGTTTGGTAGGTATGGTGTGCATGCCATCCATGCTGCCGTAACACTGTAGCCACATATGTCATACTAGCTGTGGGCAGAAGATTTCCTTCTTCAAAGTCCCTCCATGAATTAGTTGGATTTTTATGGCTGCTCAACATCTTTGTGGACACTTTTACTGACACCAACCTTTTATTTCCAGAGTAACTTTTAAAATACCCTTTTTAATTTTGTGAGCATAAACAATATCTTGTGGAGATAAATTTTCTCCAAATCGAGTATGACGAGCATGGAGGGCATTAAAGTTATAAAATATTAAGAAGAATTTGCTGTTTAACAAAATCTTAAACCCTGATCAGTCTCTTTCTGGTTCAGTTGCTAATTCCGCAGTGGTGAAACTGTGTGATCTACTTGGGCAGATTTATCCAAGTTGTCAGTATAATGATGCTGGAATTTACAATGTGTCAGAAGCTGTGGTTTACTAAAGAAGTTGAATCTCTTGTCAAGAGGAAGAAAAGGCTCATGTTGAGACGTGAAGCTCAGTTAGGGAGCTTGAGAGATACAAGTTAGTGAGGAAAGACCTAAAGAGAGAGCTACAAGAGCCAGGAGGAAACATGAAAAATCACTGGCAGATAGGATCAAGGAAAACCATACAGCTTTCCATAAGTATATCAGGAAGAAAAGAATGACGAGAAAGATCAGGGCCAATCAAGGATAGTTGTGGGATGTTGTGCATGGAGTCCGAGGAGATGGGGAAGCACTAAATGAATATTGTTAGTATTCACACCGGAAAAAGATAGTGTTGTCGAGGAGAATACTGCGATGCAGGCTATTAGACTAGACGGGATTGAGGTTCATAAGGAGGTGTTAGCAATTCGGAAAAGTGTGAAAATAGATAAGGCCTCTAGGCTGGATGGGATTAATCTGAGGATTCTCTGGGAAGCCATGGAGGAGATTGCAGAACCTTGAGATTTGATCTTTATGTTGTCATTGTCTACAGGAATAGTGCCAGAAGACTGGAGGATAACAAATGTCATCCCCTTGTTCAAGAAGAGGAGTAAAATCAACTCTGGTATTATAAACGACTGAGCCTTATTCAGTTGTTTTAAAACAAGTTGCTTTTCAAAGTTCAATTCTTAACTTCAGCTCACAGTTCCAAACCAAAACTGAGAAAAATATAGTGATGGTCTCAACAAGTTGCTGATTTTTGTTGGCAGAGGTTTTACCAATCACGCAGTGTCAGGCAGTGTCACGCAGACTTTGAATGTTACGTTATTTGCTGTTGGACCCACTACAGATTTGCCAGATTCTGTATTCACTCAACCCAGGCAGACTTTCCAACTTTATTCCTGATGAAGGGCTTTTGCCCGAAACGTCGATTTCGAAGCTCCTTGGATGCTGCCTGAACTGCTG
Source organism: Chiloscyllium plagiosum (assembly GCF_037043375.1). NCBI lineage: Eukaryota > Metazoa > Chordata > Chondrichthyes > Orectolobiformes > Hemiscylliidae > Chiloscyllium > Chiloscyllium plagiosum. The sequence continues at coordinate 116,583,992 of NW_028270147.1, forward strand.
TGCTGTTCCAGCACCACTAATCCAGAAACACTTTCCAACTTGCCCAGCAGCAAGAGCTAATGTGCAATTCTCGAAAGCGGAAATCTGCCTATTCATCATCTTTCTCTTCTGCAAAGTACTTGGCTGCTGAGGACAGTTTTTCAGGTTTGAGAACTCAGGTTAACTCACCACAGACCAGGAAGCAACCTCCTGAAATAAAATCAGAAATGCTCACTCAAAGTTAGGCATCAGTTGTCGAAAAAGAAGGTGAGTAACTCTTTCATGATGATTTTCCACCTGGAGTACTTGACTGTTTGAGTTTGCGTTGACAATACATTTTGTCGAAGAAAAACACCAAGTTTTCATCAAGAACAAGCATTATAAGTTGTAAACGTTGCACAGTGCCACCTGGAAACTGTGGAACTTAGAACTTAATGGGTTATGGAGTTGTGTGCCCTGACTTCATTTTTGTCTGTACTCTGTCGTCAAAATAAATTTATTGACGATGTAAAGACGGGTTTGGTTGGTCTCTAACATGGTAATACATTGCATCCAATTTCATCACAGGCTGAAATCAAGAGGCCAACAAGGCTGCTCACAGGGAGAGGCAGCTGATTCTGAAACAGCAGGAGGAGATTCAACATATGCTCCAGACCACCATCAAAATTCAGGAGAAACTCAAATCCGCTGGGGCGGGGGGGAGCAAGTTGGTTAGTATCCCACCATTTGCAAACTCCTGAACTGTTCAATGCAAGGTTACTATTAAAGTAAGGAATTACTTACTCAGCAGCATAAATGATGGGTGATCACTTTCAATCCAAGCTTGCTATCAGCCAGGTTTCTGGTCTATATTATCATTACAATATAAATAAAACTTTTAACATTTTACAGAAAAGATGTAAGAATGGTTTGTCTGCCACTGAGAAACATCAACTTAAGCCTCGGTACTTTTATTAAGTTGATAATATGTTCCCATGTTCACTTATGTAGAGTCCGAATCTCTGCAACCTAAAGCTGTATATGCAGGAATACCTGCTGCTGCCGAGAATACCATCCTTTGCATTCATCGATATCAAGTTTTGTTCTGCATTCGGTAGAAGTGACAACACAAGAAATGGAGCTTTCAGCCCAATGTATCTGTGCTTCTGTTCTTTCGCTCCCTGCAATCTGGCTCCTACCTGTTATCCGCATATCCTACAAAGGTGTCAAAACATTTTTGCACTTGATCATGTGCATAGGAATGGGACTAGGTTGTTGAGCCACTCATCTGTTTGCACTTACTTCTATTATAATTGATCTACATCTCCCTCCCTTAATCGGTTTCTCTGAATAAACGTTCCCAAGAAACAAAAAAAATCAGTCTCACTTTTGAAATTTTCAATTAATTAAAGCTCAATTAATTCAAAACTAATGAAACGCTCTGCCTGCCTGAAAGGAAATGGTGTTGCTTAGTTGCAGAAACCAGTCTTTGAATCTCATCTGTGTTTCACTGCAACTAATTCTGGAGCTGTTTCCTTTTTAGGAACAAACTTAACTTTCCATGCGTCCATCTTGGTAACTTCTCAGGTTCCAACTCGATAGGACCAGCGGAATGCAAAACAACCAGAAGTGGAGAATGTTTCCAAAGTGAGCCCCACTTCCAGTCCCCTGCAAACAGATACAGAGACGTGGAGTCCCTCCCCTGTTTCGATTTCAGGCAGTGAGACCAGCAGCATCATGCAAAAACTGAAGAAGATGCACAGTCATATGGATGAAAAGTAATATCTCTTATGGCTCCTTATAAGGCATATTGCTGTGAAAGGCTGGCAAGCCTAAGCATCTCATTTGTCAGCTGGTGATGTTATAGAGAGGGTGAGAAAGAGAGAGACAGAGTGGCTCTGAACAGAGATAAATAGATGAAGTCCATTTAACTGTGGTTTTTCAAAGGCAGTGTGTTTGCTGCATATGGTGTTTCTAATTATCCCCCCTGAGGTGTTGTCATGTTTGACCCTGCGAGCGGGGCAGCAAAACATCAATATGGCCTCACTGCTACTGCTCTCCAAGTAGTGGAGCTTTTTTCTTATCCTCATCATCTTTATTTACACCCATTGCCCTGGTGTAACAGTCTCAGAATGGGATTGCAATGTGAAAACTTTCACTGGTGCAAGGCTTGCTTTGCCTTTCAGTGGAGTGTGTTAGGAAACTGGAGGTACATGCAAATGTTGCAGGAATTGTTTTTCCTGGTGGAATTATCAGCTTGACATCATTGTGTAAGCTTTTTTATCCTATGAAGGCAATTGCGTACACTACAGAGGATGTCAACAGGTCTTATTGGGGCAGTACCATGGCTCAATGGCGAGCCTGCTGCCTCACAATGCCAGGAACCCGGGTTCGATTCTACCTTCAGGCGACTGTGTGGAGTTTGCACATTCTCCCAATGTCTGCATGGGTTTCCTCCCGCGGTCCACAAATGTGCATGTCAGGTGGATTGGCCATGCTAAATTGCCCATAGTGCCTAGCAATATGCAGGCTAGGTGAATTAGCCATGGGAAATGCAGAGTTACACTGATAGCGTAGGGGAGTGAATCTGGGTAGGATGCTGTTCGAAGGGTCATTATGGACTCAATGGGCTAAATGGCCTGTTTCCACACTGAGGGATTCTATGATTTGTTCCAATCAGTTCACATCAGTGTTACTGCTCCACTTGAGACTCCTGTCACCTTTGCTCATCGATTACACTGACCCTCTATTCCTTTCTCCCTCTAATCTTGTCTATCTTCCCCTTAAACACCCGCATGATATTTGATTCAGCCACTCCCTGTGCAGTCTTCATTGTTGTAATCCAATTCTGCAGAACTTCCATATCTCCCTAATGGATTTCTTGGTGACTACTTTGTGGCCTCAAGGTATGTTCTTCCTTGTGAAAGGAAACATTCTGTCTGTATCCAGTCTGCTGAACCCTCTCAACATTTTAAAGACCTCTATTATGTCCCTGTTTGGCCTTATTTCAGAGAAAAGAGACGTAGCCTGTCAACTCTTTCCTGTGACCAACCTTGTCAATCTTGTCTGTGTACCCACTTCAGTTTCTCCTTTTTCTATTTATAGTATGATGATCAGCCTGCACACAGTATCCAAGTGTTGTTTAAGCAAGGTTTGATTCAGGTTTAGCATATTTAATAAATAATTAGATCGGGATGATGTGCTAAACGACTAGTGTTTTTTTCTGATCTAATTAATTTAAATAAATGTGAGGTACTGCATTTTGGTAAGGCAAATCAGGGCAGAACTTAATGGGAAGGTCCTGGGCAGTGTTGCTGATCAAGGAGACCTTGGGGTGCAGGTTCCTAGTTCCTTGAAGACGGAGTTTCAGTCAGACAGGGTCGTGAAGAAACCGTTTGGTGTGCTTGCCTTTATTGGTCAGTGCATTGAGTATAAGAGTTGGGATGTCCTGTTATGATTGTACAGGACATTGGTGAGGCCACTTTTGGAATAATGCATTCAGTGCTGGTGTGTTGTGAAACTTGAAAGGATTCAGAAAAGATTTACAAGGATGTTGCTCGGGTTGAAGGTTTGAGCTATGGGGAGAGACTGAAGGGTAACCTTAAAAGTTTATAAAATCATGCGGGGCATGGATAGGGTGAATAGCCGTGATCCTTTTCCCAGGTTAGCGGAGTTGAAAACTAGAGAGCATAAGTAAGAAAGGAAAAATTTAAAAGTTACCTCAGGGGCAATTTTTTCACACGTATGGAATGAGCTGCCAGAGTTGGTGGCAGAGCAATAATGAAAACATTAAACAAGCATCAGATGGGTTTGTAAGCTGTGGATGGACTGTTAGGAAGGCAGTGCTTGAGATTCTCCCACTATCTAAGTCAGAAAGAGAAATGGAGCTGGGGTTGGATTTGATGAGCTCTGTTGCCATTTGAAGTTAATGAATCCGAGCAGAAGGGGTTGTGTTGAGGCAGAGGTGTCGGGAGGTTGGCTACACGTTTTGATGGAATATTTGGAATTTCTCCTTAATAATGTGAGGTTTTCTTGAGTATCTAAAGATAAAGCAATTTTGGGGTGATACTCAGCTGTTTTGTTTTTCTTGTTTTGCTCCTTTTGTTGTAAACATTGCTCTCCTGTCACCACTACTTCTCTGTCTTTACGTCTCATCACTGGGCTTCTCTGTGTGTTTTCTCAACGTACATCCCAAATTCCAGGTGTACATCTGCAACCAGCTGGTCAGGTACTGTGCAACCTCTGCTTCTCACTGATCGAGCATGCTCTGTTTCGTCACATGCATGTGGATGATGTGGGGGATGGTGGAGGGCCAAGAGAAAGGAATTGTGTAGAGAAATGTGCATCCCTTTGGCTTAGTTGTGGCTTCACATAGATGCAGAAAGCTGCTAGTTGGCAATATACTACAGACTTTATAATTAATCTGGAACGTGCTTTTAAAGGGGTGTTACTGTGAAAGCAACAAGTTGAAGTTACACAAACAATCTTGAGCTGCTCATGCTAACAGGATGCAACAAAGATTGACCTTTTTAACGTTGAGTTGGACTTTCGCAAAATAGTTTGGCAGAGTTAACAGCCCACTAATCTTGATAAATGTAGCTTTAAGAAATCTGAAATTTGAGTTGCAAGGTTGAATTTTCAGATAGCAGTGCATCTTTAAGAGTGCAAATGTGTCTTTGGTGAACATTTGAGGTATTCTTATGGATGTGAAAACTTAATTTGTATGTAACCGTCAGAGTAGTATCTCCAACTACATGCAGCTACTTTTGTTAAAACGCCTGTCAGTTTAATAGTGCTGTCAGATCTCAAATCTTTGTTTAAAATTGAAAGTATCAATAAGAAATAATACTCAGGGCTCAGGGCTGCATTTAGTAGCAACTGGACAAACTCTGGAGCATTTTGGATGATTTTAGCAGTGGCAGGAATTCTGTATTGATTTCTAATTTGAATTTAATCTTGCTTCAGAGCTACTTGATTTCCCCTTTTTATTTTGTTTTAAACTGCATTCACAATTAAGTTTGTTACTTTAATACTTTTCTGCAGCTCCTTCGTAGACTCCCACAGAAAAGACAATCACATGTCCCTCTTTTTACTTTGTTTTTGCAAGTTGACTGTTGGTATTTCTACCATATAGGATCTGTTGTGGGGTTAATCTACCATCTTCTTCCTGTTCACTTTTCAAGCGAAAAGGACTTGGCGTTGATGGCAGGGTAACTTACCTGGCATTTTAACCGGATCAGCCACATAAATACTCTGGCTGCAAGAGCAGCCCAGCAGCTGGGTGTTCTGCAAAGAATAACTGACCAAAGCCTGAGAGGCACTTTTTGGGAGTGTGATGGAATACTCTCCATGTGCTTGCATGAGTACTGCTCCAACAGCAAGGAAAATGCTTGACATTGTCCTGAACAAAGCAGCCCACTTGGTTGACACCCCACCCATTGATTTCCTCCTCAATGGCACACATTTGAAGCAGTGTGTACCAGATATGAGATGCACGACAGCAACTAACCAAGGCTGTTTTCACAGTACCTTCCAAACCCATGATCTGTGCTATCTAAAGACAATGGTAACTACTGCTCCCTTACTAATGCTACCACCTCCCAAATCCCTTCTAAGCTGCATAACATTTTTGAATTGGAATTATATCGCTCAACCTGGAACACATCCTGTCAGCACTGTGGGTATACCTTCAAGAGGGCAGCATACCACCACTTAAGGGCAATTGGGAATGAGCAACAAATTCTGGTTTCATTGGCACCACTCTTATTCCTTAACCATCTTCAATGAAAGCAAGTAACACAAATATACCCCTTGGTATAGTGCAGCTGTGTACACAATCTCCAGAAACTGTGCTATAAACCTTATCTGTTCTAAATAGTATTTTCGTTAGAACGCTGCATCTAACTGAATATTTATTCATTAATTAGTCATGAGAGAGGAAAAAGCTTTGTCATTTTGCAGCAATGGAATAGTACTTTGTGATGATAATCCAGTTTAATTGAAGAACTCTTTGTCTTGTACAATGTGATGTGAACGTTTAGATAACATGTAGGCTGTACTACATTTCTGAAAGAAATTCACCCAGAATTAGTGAAATCATTGATAAATATTGCAGAATTTGAAGTGTGAATTATGTTTGTTGTGTGACTGTTGTAATATTGGAAAGCTAATAGAAACTAGCACGTTCTCCCAGGATGAATTAAATACCACTGGAACTTTGTAATAATTATGCTTGTGTAAACCTTTAAAGAGGCTGTAAAAAAGAATAAGCATTTTCTTTTGTGATCCAGGTAAGCAATTAACATGTTTTAGAAGTATTTGTACATTTTTCCTGTTTGTAACATGAAAAGCAAGAGTAATAGTAAGCCCCTTGAGCCTGCTCTGTTATTCAGTATGACCATGACTGATCATCCAACTCCATACCCTGGTCCCACTTTCTCCCCATACCATTTGATCTCTTTCACCCTCAGAACTATATCTAACCCTTGAAAATATTCAATGTTTTGTCCTGAAATACATTTTGTGGCAGAGAATTTTGTTGGTTCAACACTATCTGGATGAAGAAATTTCTCCTCCTCTCAGTTCTGAATAGCCTAACCTATATCCATTCGGCTCTGACCACTGGTTCTGGCCAACCCCACCATGAAGGCCAACATACCATTTGCCTGCTGCACCTGCATGCTTACTCTCAGTAACTGGTGTACAAAGACGCCCTTTGTTGTAATTCTCCCTTTTCTAATCTAGTCAGATAATCTCGCTGTCTCTTTTTGCAACCAAAAATCTCACATTTATCAAAATTATCTTTCATCTACCATGCATTTTCCCATACACTTAAGTAAATCACACTTGAAGCATCTCTGTATCCTCCTCACTGTTTACCCTTCCACCCAGCTTTGTGTCACCCGAAAACTGAGAAATAGGAATAGTTCCCTCATCAAAATCATTCATATATATTGTATATATTGTGAATAACTGGGTTTGAACCACTGATCCCTGTAGTACCTCACTGGTCACTGGCTGCCACTCAGAAAATGGCCTGTTTATTCCAGCTCTTTGTTTCCTGTCTGCCAACTAGTTCTCTGTCCATGCAAATACACCCCCCGTCCCATTCTCACACATTATATGCTAATTTCTTATGTGGGACCTGATCAAAAGCATTCTGAAGTCAAAGTAACATCCACTGGTTGCCCCTTATCAATTCTACTAGTTAGGTCCTCAAAATTTCAGTAGATTTGCTAAGTATGAATCCCCTCTTTCAAATCTATGCCGACTCTGTCCAATCCTGTCACTGTTCAGTAAGGAACTTGACTGTACGCCAATATAGCTTGTAAATGTATCTGCTCCCAGAATTTGGAAAGCAGGCACACTGCCCTCCAAAGAAAAATCTGCTGTCGCAGGCTTCACTCTTATTGCATACATTTATTGTCCACTTCTTTAGTGTGATCATTGATTTTACAAACAATTTCCAAAATTCTTTAAATTCTGAAGAAATGTGATGCCAGCCCTTTGTAGAAGGGAAGGGAAAGTGTGATGCTTGCTTGACCTTTGCCTCTATGGATCAGACCAAACCGAACCTTTAGCAAGATGTGGGATGTATCTCACAAACATTTTTTAAAAAGCAAAGATTTTTCTCTGAGATTTAAGTGTTCAATTAAGTATGATCAAAAAACCTCGTAAAAATTGAGAGTTTGTTTTCAGCTCCTTCAAAGAGACATGCTCTCGGCCGACAATTTTGTGACATGTGATCATTCTTTGATAAAGGTGGCTGTGTCCAACACTGCAGGATGTTGTGCTGAAGTGCCTAATTGGGTGGTGAGCTTTATTACTGGTGTAACTTGGCTCATTTTGAGATGGAATTAAAGTTAAATCTGAGTTAAATCTTGTTTTTAAACTGAGGTGTCCTTGTGTAACTCAAGTGTGGAAACTACGCTCAAGTTTACGCTTTTGTTTCACTTTTACAGATTAGTATTTTTCTGATCTGTTTTATAAATAAAGTTCAATATGGAAAATGCAGTGCTGACGAAACTCAGGTCCAGCAGCATCAGTGAAGTGAAAAAGACGTTATATGTTTCAAGTCCAGTGACCTGTTGTCCGTTCAGACGAAGAGTTAGTGAACTTAACCTTTCTTTCTCTTCACAGATGCTGTCAGACCTGCTGAGTTTCTCCAGCACTTTGTTTCTTTGGTTCAGATGTTCAGCATCTGCAGTTCTTTGTTTTGTTACAGATGCTAATAATTTGACTTGGGGAGCGAGAGGCAGCAGCTGTGATAAACTAGGATAAAAATCCCCCACCATGGCAAAAAGACACATAATTCTTTACACTTTGCAAAACACTGTACTGTAAATAGGAAATGCAATTGAGCTAAATGCAAGAAGGCATAGCATCTGACTTGTCTCAAACCTCTTACGAAACTTGTGAGGACCAGGCTATCAGAATTTTGTTTGGTCGCTTCCTTTGAGATCACAGTTCACTAATGTCCCAGTACCAATCCCTGGGCCGGGCCAGGTTACCAATTGCAGTGGGGTGGGGAAATCTAGGACAGATTGAAGTTTTTTTTGAAGAGCAGCATTGCAGATTGAAGTTGATGGTTTTGACTAATATTGCGTCAGCAAACTTGGAGGAAACCCTTTTGAATATGTTGATTAATTGCACTGAGCCTATTTACATCCAGTAGTGCTGCAATGTTCTAGGATGCATGAATTGTACAAAGAGACCTTGCCCTGAATTTTGTTTGTGTTGTGAAATTATAACCCAAACAGTGTTGAATTTGAAAAGTAAGAATTATACATTTTGAGCTGCAGGTTAATGTCCGATTTTAGAAATGAATATCAGCAGCTAGCTGACACTTTCTTTCTCTCTCCCCCGTCCTGCTTGCATGTCCATCAGGTTCCTCACTAAACGGGAGCAGAAACTGATGCATCGGCGACGGCATGCAGAGGAGCTGCTGGAGTGGAAGCGGCGGCTCGATGCTGAGGAAGCTGCGATCCAGCAAATGGAAAAACAGGCTCTGGCTGCTTGGGAGAGGGAGCTCAAACCAAACATGGCAAAGAGAGAGTCTAGGAAGAAGATTCCCGAATCGAAAGGTAATGTTAGCCTCTGTTTCTTGTTTGTTTGTTTTGTCTTCAAGACAGTAATGCATTTACTGTGGTTCTGACTACTTTCAAGTGCACTTTGGTATCGCTGATTGTCATGGCACGTGTGAGGTGATGTATTGATGTATAAATGTCATCAGTCTGGATTAATGCAGAAGAAGCAAGGTGTAAACCTGGCCTTTTATTTTGCCTGTCTCATTCATTTAAGGAAATCACATTTCCCAACCATCTGCCGTGATCCATTTAATCAGCATAGGTCAGATGTTGGAATTATCATCTTTCTCAATGGTACCTTGACACAATAGCCCAGTGTAGTTTCCCACTCACCCTCTCGAGGGAGGTTGAAGTTTCAGATTTGAATTCCTTTCACTGCTGGTGGTTGCATATCACTTGCAGAGTTGAGAAGCACAAAAGTTGTAATCAGTGAGAGAGCTTGGATGTTGTTTACACAAGACTATGTGGCCACTTTGTTTACATGGAAAAATCTAATTGTCTTTGCAATATTGATAATTAATTTCATTCCTCACCATTCGCAGCAGCATGAAACTGTAACTGCAGTACTGCGCAGAATGTTGTATCGGAGTATTTTGACGATTAGCAGATTTGTCTGATTGAATCTGAATTAGCTCAAGGCGCTTTTCATCAGTGACCTGTACAAACTTAACTTTCTCTGGTTCACTGTTTCTCACCTACTCTCCTTATGATATTATTACATGTATCTGAAATAAAGAATACATTGAAAGGAGGACGGACATGTTAGCCAGACATACTGAATTATGCATCTCACTTTAGGCACTGTTAATCCATTGCAGTATAAATGTTCTAAGTATTGTTATTTTCTCTAGACACAGGCAGTGAGGAAGAATGTCCTGCACCACCTTGCTCCCAGCTCCACCGTGACAGTTGAATTCCTGAGGAGATTAGATGTTCACCTGCTCAGACTCTGGAATCACCATCAGCAGCCCTTCGGATGACCACCAGTCCTGACCATCGTATTTTCATAAATGATGTTTGTTCCCAGGATTTTGTCGCAACACACAGGAAAATGGTAAAAGATGTTTTGCATTGTTTTTTCTACAAAAACTGTTTCTAATGAGTAAAGAATATCATATAAGGCTGCAGAGAATAGAAAATCCTTGGCTTTGCTCAAAATCAGTCCCAGGGAAACAGGAAGTGGAGAGAATGGGAAACAGTGTGGGGAGGTGGGTGGGAGATCTGAGGGAATGGAGTTCTGAGAATGAATGGAAAATATAGGTGTTGGGGGAAAGGGAATTCTGAGGGGAATGGGAAACAGGAGTGGCAGAGAATGGGAATTCTGAGGGGGAATGAGAAATGTAGTGTGGGAAATAATAGGAATTTTGTGAAGGCATGTGAAATATATGCGGGCTCGGTGGATCAGCAATGGGAAATCCAGCTGGAGGGGAGGGGGCTCTGGGTGGGCTGGTCCTCGGAGGGTTGATGTGGACTTAAAAGGCCAAATGACCTGCTTCAGCATTTTATGGAATCTCCGATTATCTGTCTCTGCCCCACCTCCGTTCTTCCACTGCAGGAGCCTCATCAATGTCTGTCTTACTTCCAGACTTGACGATTGTATTATACTACTTGTTCTATTCCAGAAAGCCGGTTGGTGAAGGATAATACCAGAACCAGTCTTTGCACCATTTAAATTAATTTACATGATTACACATTGCAGGCAAGCTATTTGTATTCCTTTAATTAAACCTTTGAGAATTTCAATTTTAATTGCTCCATTAATGGAAAAGCCTTCAGTTACTAAGACAGTGACCTCTTTAATTCTCTCCCTGAACTTTACTTCTTTCTATGTCACTTTCCTCCTTCAAGGCACTTGAACTGTATGACAGATTTCACATCTGCCCTTGGATCTCTTTGAGGCTCAGTATCATGTTTTATTCTCTTTCTGTGAAGCTACTTGGTTTGTTTTATCATATGAAAGCTTTGTTATAAATGCAAGTTTTTAAAGATAAAATAGGAAGAAAACAGGGTAACTGTGAAATAAGGCATCAGAACAGATTTCAAAAGTGATGACTATATTTAAAAAACCTCAACTTTCAGATGTGGAGATATGATGGGTGTCATGCATAAGATTAATTGGCAAGGAATTAAGGCAGGGGTAGCAAACGGGATTTAAACAGATAGAAGGGTGGAAATATAGAAAAGGATTTGGGGAAGTTCCAGAGTGGTTCAAGAAAGTCGTGGTTTCTGGGTTTGCTTCTGGGGGCACTTTTATTTTCGGTATTCACTTAATAAGTTGATTATGTACCAAGAGCATGTGGTGTTGAAAATCAGAATATTGTAAAATAAGAAGAATGATGAGTGTTTTGGAAAAGTTAAGGAAGCTGTGAGGAGGTTTGATAAGAAGCAGGAATGGTTTAAAGATGACAGGTAGAATTGTGTTGGCGGGTATGTGTGTGGCAGTGTATTTTTTTAATTTTAGATTAAGCGTACCAGCAGCAATTGTAATTTGAGTGGGAGCAGGCCTGGTGCTATGAAGGATAGTGATTTGTAAAAGCAGGTTCAAAGGGCAATAAAGGCTTTACCTTAAAAGCTGTGCTATTAATTATGGAGCAAGTAGAATTCTAGAACTTAGGAAGAGAGATTGTTCAATCTTCCCATAATTCTAGATGGCCTAGTGGTGGTGTCACTTAATCCACCTAACCGCACGTCTTTGGACTGTGGAAGGAAACTGGAACTAGAGGAAACCCATGCAGACACAGGGAAAATGTGCAAACTCCACACACACAGTTGCTCAAGAGAGGAATGTGTCCCCAGATACATAGTGCTCAGAGGTAGCAGTGCTAACCACTGAGACATCGTGACACCCAGAGGGAGGCTGACAATCAATCTCCTGGCTTATGCCACCTTCTTCCTTTTTCATAAACTTGGAAAATAATGTCAGACTGGAACTAATGTTTGCTTTCTTCTCTGGTTTTTCAGTCTCCTTCCTCAAAAGTGACTGAGAGTACATCGAAGCAAGATGGCCAGAAAATCAGCTCCAGCATCCGTGTGCATGACAGACCTATTCTAAACTCCCACCAAGCATCTAGCAGCTGGTCTGATGAAACTGTTTCTGAGACACAGTCAGGTAGGAAATTTCAAACATGACCAAGCTTCACAGAGGTTCTTCAAATTATTTGATGTGCTTCGAAACTCAAACACGATGTGTATTAATTTTTGTTTAAAAATGTTGCTTAGCTGAGAGTATAGCACAACACGGAGGGATGGTGATTCTTGAGACTTTGTCTTGTGTGAAAGTGAAAATAACACCTGAAATGGCCTTGCTGTAGGATTTATTAAGGGAATTTTGTTTTAATTCACTTGTGGGATGTGGGCATCGCTGGCTGGCCAGCATTTATTGACCGATCCTAGTTGCTTTTGAGAAACTGGTGAGCTATCTTTTGTAACCACTTCAGTCCATGTGCTGTAGGTAGACCCATAATGCCCTTCGGGAGGGAATTCCCGGAATTTGATACAGCAATCCTGAAGAAACAATGATATTTTTCGAAGTCAGAATGATGGGTGGCTTGGAGGGGAACTTGCAGGTGGCGGTCTGCTGCTCTTGTCCTTCTTGATCTAAATGGTCACAGATTTGGGAGGATCTGGCTGAAGATCTCTGAATTTCAGCAATGCGTCTTGTAGATTGTACACACTGCTGCAACTGAGTGGAGGGTGGTGGAGGGCATGGCTGCTTGCGGATGTGGTGCCAATCAAGTGGGCTGCTTTGTCTTGGATGTGGCGAGCATTTTGTGTGTTACTGGAGCTGCAATCCTCCAGGCAAGTGGGGTGTATTCCATCCGACCCCTGACTTGTGCTTGTACTCGGTAGATTTGCTATGGGGAATCAGGAGGTGAGTTATACACCACAGTATTCCAAGCCTCTGACCTGCCCTTGTAGCCCACAGTGTTTATATAATGAGTCCAGATGAGTTTCTGGTCCATGGTAACCCCGATGATGTTCATTTGGAAGATTCAGTAATGGTAACACCATTGAATGTCAAGGGCCATTGTTAAATATTCTCTTAGAGTCGTAGAGATGTACAGCTCAGAAACAGACCCTTCGGTTCTACTTGTCCATACAGACCAGTTATCAGAGATAAAATCTAGTCCCATTTGCCAGCATTTGGTCCATTTCCCTCTTAAACCCTTCCTATTCATATACGCCGCCAGATGCCTTTTAAATATCGTCATTATGCCAGCGGCCTCCACTTCCTCTGGCAGCTCATTCCATGTACACACCGCCCTCTGCATGAATCAGTTACCTGTTACGTACCTTTTAAAGGTTTCCCCTCTCGTCTATGCCCTCTAGATTTGGATTTGCTTTCACCAGGGAAAAGACTTGTCTATTTACCCTATCCATACCACTCATAATTTTATAAATCTTTTTACAGTCGCCTCTCAACCTCTGATGCTCCAGGGAAAGTAACCCCACCAATTCATCTTCTTCCTATACCAGAAACCTCCCACCCTGGCAACACCCTTGTAAATCTTTGTATAACCCTTTCAAGATTCACAACATCTTTACAAGAGCAGGGAGTCCAGAATTGCACAGAGTATTCTAAAAGAGGCCTAATCAGTGTCCTATTCAGCCGCAACATGACCTCCCAACTCCTATACTCAATGCTCTGACCAATAAAGTCAAACATACCAAACACCACCTTCACAATCCTGCTTACTTGTCACTCCACTTTCAAGGGACTATGGACCTGCACTCCAAGGTCTCTTTGCTCAGCAACACTCCCCAGTGCTTTACCATTGAGTGTGTAAGTCCTGACCTGATTTGCCTTTCCAAAATGCAGCACCTCACATTTATCTGAATTAAATGTCATCTGCCACTCCTCAGCCCATCTGTTCGAGATCCTGTTGTATTCTGAACCTTCATCACTGTCCACTGCACCTCCAATTTTGGTGTCATTTGCAAACTTACTAACCATGCTATGTTCCATGTTCACATCCAAATCATTTATGTAAATGACGAAAAGCAGTGAACCCAGCACCGATCCTTATGGGCCACCACTGGTCACAGGCCTCCTACTGGAGATGGTCATTAATTGGCAGTTTTGATGCGAAGATTACTTGCCTCTTACCAGTCCAAATCTGCATATCGTCTAGATCTTGTTGCCTTTGAACATAACTCCTCAGATACTGAATCTATGAATGGTACTGAATATTGTGCAACCATCCGCACTTCTGACCTTATGATGGAAGCAAGGTCAGGAACTGAGGAGCCCCATTTTACTCTGATCTCCCCAGTGATCCTCGAGGAACCTCATTTTACTCCCAACTGGAGACACAATGTAATAGCTCTGAGTGTTAGCCATGGCTCAGTGGCACTCTTCCTCAGTCAGCAGACGGATTAAGCAAACGCTGAAATGAAATCCTAGATGACCGTCCTGGTGCAGTACTGAAGTATTGTTTTCAAAGTGAGGCCACATTTTCCCCCTTGGGTGAGTTTTTTAAAAAAGTTTTGGTGTGACATTGAAGAGGAGTGGAGTTCTCCCTCATGGTGCTGGTCAGTCTACTACATGAGTCAGTCTGACTCAACGTTGACTGAACCAGTTCTCTAATTTGTGGGAACTTGCTGTGTGAAAGTTTGTTGCAGCTTTTGACGATATTATAATTAGTGGCTATACTTCAAAGGCTGAGAACAACATGCTACAAGTGTGAAAAGTTATATATATTGCAAGATTTTTGGCAATTTGAGGTTAAGGTGGATGACTTGAGCATTGGTTAAAAAGTATTGTCCAGCACGAAGACCAAGTTCTTTCCTCTTACAACAATGCAACTTCTGTTTTACTGTGGCACTGACATTGAAGTGTACACTGGATGACTCCTCCCAGTAACTCAGATTTGCAACACTGCAATGTGAACTTTTTACCACGGTCTAAAGTCAACATCAAGCTGCTCATTGTCTAGCCTGACTTCACTTTGAGCACAGTTTGTGAAGTGTTGCACTTTGCCAGGGACTAGGAATGGGCATGTGTAAATCAGCATTTCATTCACAGAGCAAATTTGGGATTGTTCATTTCCTTTGCTTTGTCTTTATAACTCGACTGTAATGTGTTTTCAGTCTGATCTGCACTATTTCCCACACCAACATTTCTGGGCATGTTACTTGCCTTTGACGGTGTTAGCCGAGAAACCTATCAAAATCTTCCTGCCTGGAGCCATGTGAGGCAGTGGTCAGTGGTTAGATCATATAGCTTTGATGAACTCATCTGTTAAACTGAGAATGATTTGACCTTCCTGAAATGCTGAGATCACTGTATGAATCCACGTCAGCCCCAATACTTATTGTGAGACCTCCCACAGCGCTGATATTCAGTTGTCTGCCTACAGTCTATTAAAGACAGAACATTTTTGCAATTTGACAGAGCAGAGGCCAGCACTTGTTGGCAAAGTGCTGAACCATGTAATGCAGTCAATTGATAAGTGAATAATTACTCATTTCTCAGTCTCGGTTTTAGGCAAGGGAAAATGTCAAACCTTCTCACAATCTGGGAGTATTGCATGCTACCTTAAAGTTGTTTTGTATATGCTTTCGGATCTCACTGATGTTATTCACTTCAATTATAATTAAGTTTTAAAGCATTTAGTGATTTTTGTTTAATGGAACATGCTTTGAGTTTCATCCAATTTTACATCATTCAGAATGGGAGAAGAATCAGAAGGTCCAAGCATCAAAGTCTTCATTGAGCAGTTTACGGGAAGGATAATGGATTGGAGGTTGTTTTGTCTGTGTATTTAGGGTGTGTGCATTAGTTGCCATTTCTCCTGTGCTTCTATCCCCAGATCTTCATTTCTAATGAAGTTATGAAGTTGTTTGGATTCAACCAGGAGCAATATCAGAAGACAGGCTGGCAGAAGATGAAGACATTTGGCAGGAGAAAACGTGATCGGGTGGACAATATTTTGGTAAGTGCTTCAGTTTAGCAACTGTTCAGTTTTATATTGTACCACTGCATCACGACTATGAACACTGCATCCTACATCTGAATTTTCTATTATTTCAAATGGCAAATGCTTTATCTGTTTTTGGCTTACCTGTCTGGCTCTCCTGCATACATCCAGAAAATGCTTCAACTTTCTGATTGAATTGAAAACTTGAGTTCTCACTGGAGTAGTTTGCTGAAAATCAAGACCTGCTATTCCTTAGTTGCCAGAAAACTTATTTAAAAATTCAGAAGTACATTGATTTCAGTGCAGTTGACAAAGTAGTGTCATGTGTACTTCTTTAAATCCCAATGTTTGATTTCACTTTCTCTCCATGTTTCTTTCAGTCCTATGATGAGTTTATGATGAAGACCCAATCTGAACCCAGTAAAGATCTTGATGTTGGCAGCTCAAGTTCAACCAAACCGCAAATTCAAACTCTGTACTCCACTGATACTGAGAAGCTGATGATTAAACCGTGCTCTCTGCAGAGGTACTTTCACTAATGGATGTTAATTGTGTAACCTTATGAAGGGATGTCTCTTGTATTTCTCTTTCATACTCCAGTGGGACCCCTTTTGTCCAAATTAGTTGGTGATAAATGGTTCTTGAGTGAAGGAGACCAGAACTTTTCCAGATAATTTACAGCAGGGAAACGTGCCTTTTGGCCCAACAGGCTATTGCGGTTATTTAGTCTCCATGCGACTCTACTCCCACTTTGTCTCATCCCATCAGTGCATCCTTTTGTATATTTCTCCCTGAGGTACTTATCTAATTTCCCCTTAAACATATTCGTGCCATTCAACTGAAGCATTCCTGGCATAAGCAAGTTCCATGTTGTCACTCTTCTCAGGGAAGAATATCTTGTTTTGAATTTCTGATTCGATTCGTTAATGTGAACTTCCTGTTCAGGTCAGCCTCACAAGTGAAAACATTTTTCCCTCCATGCAGCTCAAGCACCTTCAGCGAGGACCAGAGGCCTGACGGGAAGTTAACTTTAAAATATACAAACTTACCTCGGGGGATCAGTGTTCTTCATTTTATGGGTGGCAGTTGGAGTGGGAGGAGCGACAATGGGGAACAAAGACCCGATGGGATGATAACTTTAAAATATAAAAACTTAGCTTGGCGGAGCGAACACTGAGCATGAACGGACGTGAGACTGCTTAATAAGTGAGGCTTTTGAAGGAGCAGCAGAGCGACAGGCCACAGCGAGGCGCAGAGGACTGTTGGGTATATATTTGGGCAGCAGCTGAATCCCGATGTACTACACGTGTCGTGTCTCCCCCCGCCCTCTCTTCTCACCAAAGAAAAGGACTCTCGTGTGTTGCTAAGGTAAGGCGTTTCAATTGATAGTTCTTGTGTATCGTGTGATTGATTAAAAGTTCATTATTAGTTGGTTAGTTGAATGATATTTAACTTATAATTTTGTATAAATTAATTAAATAAGTAGAGTTGGCTGGACAGGTGATGTGCTGTAGCTGTATGTTGTAGGAGCTGGCTGATCCCATTGTGAAGGGCAGTGACCACATCTGTAGCAAGTGTTGGTTGCTCAAAGAACTCTGGATCAGAATTGATGATCTGGAATCTGAGCTTCAAACACTGCGGCACATCCAGGAGGGGGAGAGTTACCTGGACGCAGTGGTTTAGGAGGCAGTCACACCCGGTAGATTAAGTAATTCAAATTTAGTTAGTGATCAGGAACAACAGGGTCTGACTGTAAGTGAGGCAGGAAGGGGGATTCTGAGTTCAGGAGTGGAGGAGCCTCAGCCCTTGACCTTGTCCAACAGGTGTGCGATTTTTGCTCCCTGTATGGATGAGGAAAAGGGCTGTGGACAGGATGAGCCAGCTGACCATGACACCATGGTTCAGAAGGCCACTCAAGAGCGGGAACAAAAAGACAAATAGTTGTTACAGGGGATTCTAAAATTAGGGGGACAGATAGTATCCTTCACGAGCCGGATTGGGAGTCCCACATGGTGTGTAGCTGGACCGGTGCCAGGATGCTGGACATCTCCAACCGGCTTGAAAGGATATTGGAGCAGGAGGGAGAAGATCCAGTTGTTGTGATCCATGTTGGCACTAACAGCATAGGCAAAGCTAGGCATGTGGGCCTGTGCGGGGAGTATCAAGCACGAGGAAGGAAATTGAAGAACAGGTCCTCGAGGATCATAATCTCTGGATTACTGCCTGAGCCATGTGCTAATTGTCATAGGGATAAGCAAGTTAGGGAAGCAAACACGTGGCTAGGAGATTGGTGTGGGAACGAGGGATTCCATTTCATGGGACATTGGCATCAGTTTTGGAACAGGGGCGATCTGTACCGATGAGACAGTCTCCACCTGAACCGATCTGGAACCAGTGTTCTGTTGAAAAGGATAAATAGGGTGGTCACTCGGACTTTAAACTTATGAGTCTGGGGGAAGGGAAAGGGAAAGCAACAGGGAGTATGGAGTCAAGTAGAACGATAAGCAACAGGTTAGCATGTGTGCAGGGTTTCAGTTCAAGGCAGACCAGGAATGAAGCAAAAACGAAGGATAACTTTGGACATATTACTTGAGATGTTGGAAATCATGAGGATAAGAAAATTAGCATTAAGGCACTTTACCTGAATGTTCATAGTATTTGTAACAAAGTAGATGAATTAACAGCACAAATCATCATGAATGATGATGATGTGGTAGGCATCACAGAGACATGGTTGCAGGGGGTTTAGGACTGGCAGTTAAACATCCAAGGATTTACAACTTATCGAAAAGAGAGGGAGGTGGGCAGAGGGTGCAGGGTTGCCTTATTAGTTCAGAATGAAATTAAATCCATGGCACTGAATGACATAGGATCAGATGATGTGGAGTTGAAGAACCACAAAGGCAAAAAAACCAGAATGGGAGTTACGGACTGACCTCACAGCAGTGGTCAGGACCAAGGGCGCAAGATGTACCAGGAAATAGATAGGGCATGTCAGAATGGCAAGGTCAAGGTGACCATGGGATACTTGAATATGCAAATGACCTAGTTGAATAATGTTGCCAGTGGATCCAAACAAAGGGTATTCATGGAATGCTTACAGGATGTCTTTTTGGAACAGCTTGTGGAAGACATGAGTAATATACCAACAATTAAGGAAAATCAGCGAGCAGAGTTGAGTATGGTTGCCATTACAAAAGAGAAAGTGCTAGAAAAGCTAAAAGGTCAAAAAATTGATAAATATCCTGGCCCGATGGGCCACATCCCAGAGTTCTGAGGGAAGTGGCTAAGGAAATAGAGAATTTTAATTCTACCCTGCCATCTCCACTTTACAAAAAGGTAATTTGTACAGGTGCAAAACAGAATGGATTGCCTGCCGAATATATTAAGATGTTGGATGCAATAAAAACAAATAATTACAATGAAATCCAAATTAAAATGATATTGCATCACCTACAAAATGATACATCGGAATGAAAGATGTTTATTTTTGAAAAGTCATTGTCTGTGGCTACGATACAAATGTTTGAAACATGCTGAATCCTTAGGATTTTGTTGAATTGAGTTTTGATCTAAAATTGTGAAAAGTTTATAACTCTGACAATAAATGTCATTCAAACTTCTGCACGTGATTCAAGTTAAAATGCAAACATCAATAGAATTTAATTGCCTTTTTCAGCCATAACTCATCTGATGTCCAGTATTTGAAATGTGATATCTGTTTCTGCTTTTATTTTAAAATGCTGATCTTTGACAAATTCAGTCTTTTTCTTAATTAGAAAAAGCCCAAGTAAGATTTATAGAGCATTGACCAAATGACCTGTATCCTAATGTTGACTCTCATTGGACTATATAGCAATTGACATCTTATCTGAGAAAATATTAACACTTTGTTGTCATTATTATCTCTTTTTTTTAGGATTTAGAAACCTCTTTTTAAAGATTGTCTGATTCCATAATGGCTTTGTTAAATTTCCATTTATTAATTCTTTGACAAAGTTGTCATAGGCTTGCCTAGGATTTTATTGAGAGAATTGCCTGGAATGTGAGTGTATCCATACTGAACTTTTACATGTATTAAACATTTTATTCACTTTGGTAAGAGTAACAAAAAGATGGGGTACTGGGCTAATGGTCGTATACTTGGTAGTGTGGATGAGCAGAGGGATCTTGGTGTCCATGTACACAGATCTTTGAAAGTTGCCACCCAGGTAAATAGTGCGGTGAAGAAGGCATATGGCGTATTGGCTTTTATTGGTAGAGGAATTGAGTTCCGGAGTCCTGAGGTCATGTTGCAGTTGTATAAGACTCTGGTGCGGCCGCATCTGGAGTATTGTGTGCAGTTTTGGTCGCCATACCGTAGGAAGGATGTGGAGGCACTGGAATGGGTGCAGAGGAGGTTTACCAGGATGTTGCCTGGTATGGTAGGAAGATCATATGAGGAAAGGCTGAGGCACTTGGGGTTGTTTTCATTGGAGAAAAGAAGGTTTAGGGGTGACTTGATAGAGGTGTACAAGATGATTAGGGGTTTAGATAGGGTTGACCGTGAGAACCTTTTTCCACGTATGGAGTCAGCTATTACGAGGGAGCATAGCTTTAAATTAAGGGGTGATAGGTATAGGACAGATGTTAGGGGTAGGTTCTTTACTCAGCAAGTTGTGAGTTCATGGAATGCCCTGCCAGTAGCAGTGGTGGACTCTCCTTCTTTATGGGCATTTAAGCGGGCATTGGATAGGCATATGGAGGATAGTGGGCTAGTGTAGGTTAGGTGGGCTTGGATCGGCGCAACATCGAGGGCCAAAGGGCCTGTACTGCGCTGTATTCTTCTATGTTCTATTAGGCGTTAGTTTGATCTTTCAAAAATCAATAGAGTCAGGGCAAGTCCCAGATGATTGGAAAATTGCTGTTGTAACCCCCTTGTCCAAGAAGGATCAAGCCAAAAGATGGAAACTTATAGGACGATTAGCCTAATCTCGGTTGTCAATAAATTCTCGAATATGTTGTTAAGGATGATGTTTCTAAATCCTTGGAAGTGCAGGGTCAGATTAGAACGAGTCTGCATTGATTTAGTAAGGGGAGATCGTACCTGACAAACCTGTTCGAATTCTTTGAAGACGTAACAAGTAGGTTAGACCAGGGAAACCCAGTGGATG
This sequence comes from Chiloscyllium plagiosum, assembly GCF_037043375.1. Classification (NCBI taxonomy): domain Eukaryota; kingdom Metazoa; phylum Chordata; class Chondrichthyes; order Orectolobiformes; family Hemiscylliidae; genus Chiloscyllium; species Chiloscyllium plagiosum. The sequence goes on from NW_028270147.1 coordinate 116,605,109, forward strand.
TTATCCATCTCGACTTCCAAAAGGCCTTTGGTAAGGTGCATCATGGGAGGCTGCTTACTAAGGTGAGGGCCCATGGTGTTTGAGGTGAGCTACTGGCATGGATTGAGGATTGGCAGTCTGAAAGAAGGCAGAGAGTTGGGATAAAAGGTTCTTTTTCGGGATGGCAGCTGGTGACAAGTGGTGTCCCGCAGGATTTAGTGTTGGGGCCGCAGCTGTTCACTTTATATAATAATGATCTGGATGAAGGGAGCTGGGGGCTTTCTGGTAAAGTTCACTGTTGATAAGTAGTTAGGTGGACAGGCAGGATGTTCTGAGGCTGTGGGGAGGCTGCAAAAAGATTTAGACAGTTTTGGAGGGTGGTCCAGGAAATGGGTGATGAAATTCAACGTGAGCAAATGCAAGGCCTTGCACTTTGAAAAAAAGAATACAGGCATGGGTTATTTTCTAAACCGTGAGAAAATTCCTTAAGCCAAAGTACAAAGGGATCTGGGAGTCCAGGATTCTCTCAAGGTTGACTTATAGATTGAGTCCGTGGTTAAGAAAGCAAATGTAATGTTGTCATTTATCTCAAGAGGGTTGGAATATAAAAGCATTGATGTGCTTCTAAGACTTGATAAAGCTCTAGTTAGGCCCCATTTAGAATGCTGTGTCCAATTTTGTGCCCCACACCTCAGGAAGGACATACTGGCACTAGTGTGTGTCCAGCAGAGACTCTCACGGATGATCCCTGGAATGGTAGGCATAACATACGATGAATGGCTGAGGAGCCTGGTATTGTATTCATTAGAGTTTAGAAGGTTGAGGGGAGATCTAATAGAAACTTACAAGATAATGCATGGCTTAGAAAGGGTGGAAGCTCGGAAGTTGTTAATGTTAGGCAGGGAAACTAGGGCCCGTGCGCACAGCCTTAGAATGAGAGAGCGTCAATTTATAATGGAAATGAGGAGATATTTCTTCAGCCAGAATTTATTGCCATGGAGCACAGTGGAGGCTGGGATGTTGGGTGTCTTCAAGGCAAAGATTGATAAATTCTTGATCCCACAAGGAATTAAGGGGTACGAGGAGAGTGCGGGTAAGTGGAGTTGAAATGCCCATCAGCCATGATTAAATGGCGGAGTGACTCAATGGGCCAAATGGCCTTACTTCCACTCCTCTGTCTTATGGTCTTCATTTTTAAACTTCTCTATCAAGTCTCGTTTTCAAAGTTCTCTATCCAGTCACTAGTTTATACAGTTAATGGTCGGGCCCTGGGTGTGTTGCTGAACAAAGAGACCTCAGGATGCAGGTGCATAGTTCCTTGAAAGTGGAGTTGCAGGTAGAGAGGGTGGTGAAGAAAGCATGCTTGCCTTCATCGGTCAGAACATTGACTGTAGTGGTTGAAGTGTTACATTGCAGCTGTACAGAACATTAGTGAGGCCTCGCCTAGAATACTGCATCCAGTTCTGATCGCCTTTCTATAGGAAGGATGTTAAATCTGAGAGAGTGCAGAAAAGATTTACAAGGATGTTGCTGAGACTGAGTTGCAGGGAGAGGCTGAATAGGCTGAAGTATTTTTCCCATGGAGCATTGGAGGCTGAAGGGTTTTTGTAGAGGTTTATGAAATCATGACGGGTATGGATAGGGTGAGTAGCCAAGATTTTTTTCCCAGGGCAGGAAAGTTGTAAACTAGAGGGCATAGGTTTAAGGTGAAAGATTTGAAAAGGGCCTGACGGATAACTTTTCAGGCAGAGGGAGCTGCACACATGGAATGAGCTGCCAGAGTGGTGGAGAGGGGTACAATTACAACTTGTACCTTTTAAAAGGCATTGGGATGGGTACATGAATAGGAAGGGTTGAGAAGGATTTGGGCCAAATGCTGGCAAACTGGGACTAGATCATATTGGGATATATGGTTGGTGCGGATGAGCTGGGTCTGTTGTATAACTAACTCTATGACCCCATGCATTTTGACGTCAATGCTGAATCAACCTTTTGAGATAAACTATTTCATGGTCAGAGCTCTCTGGAGTTTAATGTCTTTTTTTTAAAAAAAAGCATTTGTAATGAAGTCGATCTGTTTACTCTGTATGTGAAAAAGAAAGAATGGATCATTATTTTAAAAGAGGAAATGATGGCTGAAGGTTGTACACTTGCTGCTGCAGAATATTATATGTTCATACAGAATATAATCAGTTCTATTGGGTGAGTTTTTGAGATGTGCCTTAAAGCAGTCTAGTGGGTCAAAGATTTCTACGAAGTAATGAATATTGTTGGAATAGAGAACTGCCACACATACTGTGATTCGACCCCTATGCTGTCAGTTTTCAAACAATTAAATCACTGCCCATTCATATTCAATCCCCTTTTGTACATGAAATGTGACCTTTGTTTTGCTTCCCACTTCCCTATCTCTATCTACTGAGGATCTGAATCCTGAATGCAGACTGAGGTTACCAGTTGTTGTCAGGAACAACCACTTCACACATGCTCTTACGAACTAAAATGGGAACAAAATGGCTTCTTAATGCAAATAATATGACAAAATGGCTTCTAGGCTGCAAATTGACAATTCTGCTAAAAGCTGCATAAAATGGCTTTTAACGCTGTTATAGTCCATAGTTGACAAATCACAGTCTGCCTCAACAGAGATTAGCAGACAATGCTTCCTTTACAGCACAGAAATAACTAGACTAGATGATACATTACTGGCCAATCTAACTGACCTTCAAGTGCTGGTGCAAAGATTCGGTTAGTGAGATAAAAGTGGCTTAAGTGTCGGAAAATAAAGTTGGTTCCCAGGAAATATCATTGGATCAAGTTGCTGTCCGTTAAGATTATTTCGAACTTGATTGGTAATTGTCTGAATGTACAATGCGATAATGGCCTGTACCTTTCTTTCAGAAAAGTATAAAAATATCTTTGTTTTAAGCCATGCGTGCAGCTCCTCTGAGGAACACGGAAGTGAATAACCTCTGTGTTTCTGGGTGATCTGTGCCCGGCCATATGAAAAATAAAGAATGAAGTCTTAAAGAATCAGACAGAATGTGAGTGCTTATTGACCAATCACGGAACAGAACCCCCCACCCCTATCCACTGGGGTCCAGATCCCATCTGGTGCTATGACTCGGACTCAGTACGGACAGATTATGGGAAGCGGTGTAAGTGCCTTGAGTCCTCCTCTATTGAGTGTGGAGGAATCGGCCAGCCAGGCGTGAGTATTTTGTCCGTTTGGTTTCCCCCTCATTCATTAGTGGTTCACTTGACCCCTCGCTGCTTACCAGGGATCGGCCTTGGTAAGAATTAATTCAGGAAAGATTAAAGAGGAGGTGGGGACACCCACTAGCAGGTCAGGGACCTGTGGATCCAAAATAGAGTCCAGGACACTTTTTTTTTTGGAAAAAAAAGAGAGGAGTAGGGGACTCAGATTCGGTCAGATTGGTGTTGTCTAAATTAATTCTGAAATTGTTCTGTGAAAGACGAAGCAAAGAAGTATCGCGATATAACAAAACTGTCGGGTTTTAGAATGTTTGGCAGAAAGCATTAGTCTTGTTGTTCAATGTTGGGTTGTTGATTAGTGAAAGTTTCAGAACGATCTGAAGCATGGCTGCTTTAATTCATTGCCAACAAAAGAATGCAAATATACCTTACTGGCCAGTTCAAGGAATTCTGCATGTGATTGGGAGATCCCAAATGCTGTGTGCCAGCCCTGACGGGGTTGATTAGGACCAGGATACCCACTGGGGGCGTAACCTACCTCAGAGGCTCACCCAGCGATCTGATCAAAATCACCAGAGTCAAAAATCACACTGAGGCCCAAGTGCTCTCCTGTCCTGAGCATTTCAGCAGGAGGGAATGAATGAAGGGAAGAAGCTTTCTCGAAGTGTTTCACCAAGTATCAGTGTGGATGATGAAATCAGTGAGCGACTGGGTGAGAAATACTCTCCCAGCTGTGGTAGCGTACATTCAGAACAACTTGTAGACTTGAAATCACCAACTGAGAAGAGCAAAGTGATGCCAGCAATGAGGAACAGACTCCCACGCCATCACACTGTCTCTGTCCGTGTCACACTCAAACAGACATGTTGCCTGAAACCGATGAGCTGCCTGAATCCCAAATTGGTGCAAGAAGTTTAGTTAGTAGCATCCAACCAGGGACATTTCGCTTCAAGGGCAGAACTAGCTTTGCCAATGGCTTTTGGGCTGGTGGGGGGCTGGATACGCCAGAAGGCCGTAATAATGGGACATGTGATGGAGGTTGAGCCAGAGCTTTCAAAAGAATTAGCAGAACTGCAGGCGGAAGAGTTTGGTCGAAGTAATACTCCTGGAGGGCAAGTAGTCTTTAAACTCTGTCCATTTAAAAACAACTTGAATGATCAAAATGCAAGTAATCAGTTTTCTGAACCAAGTAAGTTTGACTTGCTGCACGTTATTAATGAATCTAGCAAGGCAGTGGAAACTTTTGGAGATGACCAAAATTGAAAATAGCTTGTCCAAGTCTGGTGAGGAGGAACGGTTGGCAAACTTATTGAGACCAGAATGAAGAAACATGAACTGGAATGATGTGTTCATAGAGAAGGCATCCAAGGAAATACTGGAGACAGAAACCAAAATCAATACCAATGTGTCTGTGTGTTCTTCCAGTGCACAATGGGAGGGGTTTTCACTCAATATCCATGAGAACTTTTCAACTCCTCTGTTGGATTGACTGAACAGGGAAAAGGACCAACTTGAGGCTCAATTTAAAGTACCATTCCTCGAGCCTGAATCTGAGGAAATCCATGAGGAGCACATGGACAATGGACATTAAAAGAGAGGAACCCAAGGACAATTGTGAGGATAAGGATGTCTTTAAAGGAGATGATCTGAAGAGCAGTGACTCAAAGGCCAATTCTTTGGTTGATATGATACAGGTAGACAATCCTTTAACCTGAATCCCGAAATCCGAAAAGCTCCAGAGTCCAAAGTTGTTTTTGTGAAGTTATTTCCTCATTAACATGGTTGTTTGGCGTATCACTCAGATGTGACGTAGTGTGGGGGCGGGGGGAGCAGCACTGGCAAACCGCAATTCTGTTTCATTGCCCCATTTTACAGAGTGAGTATGCTCCTCCGGTATGATTTTTAATCATTTCACCATCAAACTGTCACTTATTCTGAAATTTGAAGAGTTCTAAATTCTGAGAACCAGCTGGTTCCGAGCATTTCAGATAAAGGATTGTGCACCTGAGCTATCTCCCTTTGTCAAGGACACTGTTGAACAATTGCATGAAATCACAAAGTCTCGAGCTGAGAATGATCCAACTTACTAATCAAGGATTACAGTTCAAATTGGATGTTGAATCCTGGCCCAGGTCTCCTTCCAAGGATCGAGAGGAGGAACACAAGACGGTTATCCAATTGGAGACATCTGAAAGAGATGACAGTGATGATGATAAGGAGGAGGTATTATCTCCAGATCTTTGTCCTCGACCTGCAAATATTAATTTTGAACCTGTTTTGGGATGGATTTAAATTTCAAGAATTGGAGATGTGTTATTGGTCTCGAAGCATTGATGCAATTGTTTTATTAATAATTCCAGAGCTTCTTAAATTCCCATATTTTAACATAATTACAGGATTGTCATTGTTTCTGTAACAATATGTCAAAATACAACTCCATTTTTTTCAGGCACATTTTGCAGGTCTCATTTTCAGAAATTACCCTGAGTGTTCCCCTTTACGAAGGACCCTTTACAAAAAGACTGTTAAATGGTTAACAAATGTATTTTTAAAGCTCAGGAAGACCACTTGGGATACTTTGCAACTTTGTAAAGATGATTTTTTCCACCACCTTGATCAAGTCAACTATTTTTAAAAATCGAAAACGAGAATAAAGCATTTCTCCTGACTCCATTAACTGAATTGTGTATTCAGTTTGAGTACTCAGTCCGATAAAATATACTGTTTAATGTCACTCCATGTGGAAACCTTAACTTTCATTACATGGCTGAGAATAAATTGGAAATGAATTCCAGCCTGTGGCCAACTCGTCAGACATGCTCTGAGATATAAAAAGAAGGTTCTTGTTTGTTTGTCTCCCCGCTTTCATGTTTTGATTTCAGTTTTGTTCCTGACCTTCAGTTTCTAGATTGACCAACAGTCTGTGTACTTTGCAACAGGGAAGCCCAGTGTTTGGCACAAGTGGGCAGGAAGAATTAGCCAAACGCCTGGCAGAGTTGGAATTGAGTCATGAGACACTCGATGACCTGGTAGATGACCAAAATTCGTTTGATGAGGACTTTGGGTTGAGCTGTAGCAAATGCAGCAGCCAGTACAGGAGGCCCCGTCTCCAAAGGATGTGCCTCTGAAAATCCAAAGGAAACCTTACTTTTCTGTAGCTCCTGATGCTTTAGAGGTTGAGAAGATGGTTCATGCAGTGGCTGAGGAAGTTGAAGGAACTTGGCCACGATCCAGGAGATCTACGAATACCCCCAGACTATCTTGAGAATAATAAATGGAAAGGTGTAGAGAGTGTGAGCAAAAGAGTTTTTTTGTGAGGTGAGCTTCAGCTTTTGCGTTTGAACACAAAATTATTTTATCTCAATTAAGCAAGAAAGGTATGAGTTAATAGTGCTCCACAGCAGCTCTGATTGATGATATGTATAACAGAGCATGTTAAAAACATTATCTCGATCCTGATGACAGCTTTGAATTCAATTTCCCATTTTGCCCCTTCCCTAAAAGTCCAAAGCCCCTTTCTCCTCCACTGTTTGTACTCTCCCATTGTTAATTTATCATCATCAACCTCCTCCTCATCCTGTTATTCACTAAATCCCATCTATCACCACTTTGCCAACTCTGAGAATCTATAGTTTCTGTTTCTATTTAATAATATATGGTGTCTCTTCCAGTCACTCATTTTTTTGAATTCTTCTGTATCATCTGTCTTTCCATTGGTTGATAATACAACATATAATTATTAATCATCTTCTTAAAACTCTCCAGAATCTTGATCTTCCACAGGTCACTCCATAATTTTCAGATGAAGAAAGCCTTAAAAGTTGCACTTTTCAGTCTGAATTTGTGCTGTGTTGAGGTTCCCAAAATTAACCAAAATATTCTCTAAGATCTTATGCAACTTAATGGCTTAAATCGTTGTGTGCAGTTGGAAGTGTCAGTTTTTTTTAATGGCCATATCTATCACTTTAAATGGCCTGTATGTTTGAATACTTTGTGGCCTTTTTCTCTGATCTGATTAGGATCTTACCATTTCAGGTGTAATTCCTTTTCTTATCCACTCAATGTTTGACTTCACCTCACTCTCAACTTCAATTCCATCTTCCGGTAAATATTCTTCTGTATCTGTCACTGCATTACAATTCCATCTCTGTCCCTTCAACCTAAGTTGGAATCATTTAGTTTCCATCTCTTAAATTCCCAAGTCAAGATTGTGTTTATTACTATAACAATTAAGGGCAATCTGAGCATGGGCTCCTGTGGGTCCCTTCCATTCTCCACACCTTTCTCGTGTGAAATCTTTATTTTACCCTGACCCTTGCATTTTCCCAACCTGCTCTATCCATTTGACTGTGCTCCCCTTCATTTGAGGTGCCCTTGAGTTTTGCCATTGGTCTCCTCAGAGGCAACTCTTGAAATAATTTCTGAAAATCCATGTAAACCATGTACACTTTTTTCGTACTAATTTGCTCTTTTATTAATACATCCTTGTCAAATTATTTGATAGTTCACAACCTGCTAATTAGAAATTCATGCTAATTGCTCCTGATTAGCTCCTGTCTCTTGAAGTGCTTGTATTTATCTCCATATTTTTAACTCTTAATTTACCAACAAATGAAGCAAAATTAACTGATTGAAAAATTCCTGTTTTTCTTATTTTGATCGAGGAGTTAGTTGCCCGACAATCCTCTGGTCAACTTTTGGGAGGTAATAATTGGAGCCATGATAGTTTGCTTTCTATTTCCAGCATGTCGCAAAGGTGTCATTCATTTTGTTTCAAAGATTTGCCTCATTTTATGTTGTGGTGCCTTCCTTGGTATTATATTAGTAAGCTTGTCGAATACATCTGCACCTACCCTTGGTCGTTTTGCAATCCTGTTAAACCCCTTCTTGAATCTCTTTTTTGCCTTCTCTCCTGCAATCAATGATATTCTAAATTTATCCTTGGTTCAGATTGTGGAGCAAACAGTTGCTGTTTTATATATTTTGAACAGTATTCCTTTTTGTTTTCCATGTAGCGATCTAACGAGCTTTTTTTGGGGAGGGAGGGCGTATCTAATATAATTTTTTCTCCATTACCCTTTTACTTCTTCCAGCTTGTATTTAACGTGACGAGAGAAATTCTCACTGAGATGTTTTCTGAAGACCCCAGTGCCAGTCAAGCCCCATGGATGAAGCCAAGCCGAATTAGCTCTGCTTTCTTCAAACGAGCGAGGAATTTAAATGAATTGAAGGTAATAATTCCATGTAATCCTTTTGTCCTACTTGTCAGTGATAATGTTGCAAATGCACTGCTAGTTGGAGCCTCGGATGCTGCCTGACCTGCTGTGCTTTTCCAGCACCGCTCTAATCTCGACTCTGGTTTCCACCTTCTGCAGTCCTTGTTTTTACCTGGAGCTAAAATATGTAGACTGTGTAAGTGAGTGACTCAAACAGTGGCCACTATCCTGACTTGGAATTCTGCCACTGCTTCTTGCAAGTCCTTCCCTAATGAGATTGTGGGTCTAGGTTAGCACCATCTTGTCAAGATTAGAGTGGTGCTGGTGTAGCACAGCAGGTCAGGCAGCATCTAAAGAGCAGGAAAAATCAACGTTTTGGGCAAAAGCCTTTCATCCTCAGATGCTGCCTGACCTGCTGTGCAACGCCAGCACCACTCTAACCTTGACTCTGATCTCCAGCAACTGCAGTACCCACTTCCGTCTACCATCTTCTCAACGACAACTAGGAAGGGGCAATAACTGCTAGCCCACATTTATATAAACGCCCACATTCCATGAATGAACAAAAAAAAATTACTCGAAGCTCATTGAGCACCAAGGAACTCTATTTTAAGTCTAAACTCCTCAATGAGCATTTTTTAAATGACTCCTAGGGTCTGGGCATCGCCGGCTGGCCAGCATTTATTGACCGATCCTAGTTGATTTTGAGAAACTGGTGAGCTATCTTTTGTAACCACTGCAGTCCATGTGCTGTAGGTAGACCCACAATGCCCTGAGGGGGGAAAATTCAAGGGAATTGATACAGTAATCCTGAAGAACCAGTGATATTTTTCTAAATCAGAATGGTGCGTGGCTTGGAGGGGCTTTTGCAAGTGACAGTCCTGTGTATCTGCTGTTCTTGTCCTTCTAAATCTAAATGGTCATAGATTTGGGAGGATCTGGCTAAAGATCTTTGAATTTCAGCAATGCATCTTGTAGATTGTACACACTGCTGCTACTGAGTGGAGGGTGGTGGAGAGCCTGGCTGCTTGCAGATGTGGTGCCTATCAAGTGGGCTGCTTTGTCTTGAATGTGGCGAGCTTATTGTGTGTTATTGGAGCTGCACTCATCCAGGCAAGTGGGGCGATTTCCATCAGACTCCTGACTTGTGCTTTGTACTCGGTGGATTTGCTATGGGGATTCAGGAGGTGAGTTTTACACCACAGTATTCCAAGTCTCTGACCTGCCCTTGTAGCCCATAGTATTTCTATGGTGAGTCCAGATGAGTTTCTGGTCCATGGTAACCCCCATGATGTTCATAGTGAAGGATTCAGTGATGGTAACACCATTGAATGACAAGGGCCATTGGTTGAATATTCTGAGCTTTATAGAGTTGTGCAGCTCATAAACAGACCCTTTGGTTAAACTTGTCCATACTGACTAGTTATCCGAGATAAAATCTAGTCCCCTCGCGAGCGTTTGGCCCTTTTTCCTCTGAAAACCTTTCTGTGCATATACTCAACCAGATACCTTTTAAATATCTTTATACAGTCGCCCCTCAGCCTCCGATGCCGCAGGGAAAATAGCCCCAACCAATTCATCCTCTTCGTATAGCAGAAACCCCCCCAACCCTGGCAACATCCTTGTAAAGCTTTGCATAACCCTTTCAAGATTCACAAAATCCCTCCGAGAACAGGGAGTCCAGAATTGCACACGGTATTCTAAAAGATGCCGAATCAGTCATGTACAGCCGCAACGTGATTTTTCAACTCCTAAACTCAATGCTCTGACCAATAAAGGCAAGCATAACAAACACCGCCTTCACTATCCTGTCTACTTGTGACTCCACTTTCAAGGAACTATGAACATACATTCCAAGGTCTCTTTATTCAGCAACACTCCCCAGGACTTTACCATTGAGTATATACGTCTTGCCCCGATTTGCCTTCACAAGATGCAACACTGTCCACTACACCTCTATTTTTAGTGTCATCTGCAAACTTACTGACCATACTATGTCCCATGTTCACATCCAGATCATTTATATAACCTAAGAGAAGCAGTAAACCCAACACCGATCCTTGTGGCACACCATTGGTACCAGGCATCCCACTGGAGATGGTCATTGACTGGCAGTTTTGGTGTAAAACTTACTTGCCTCTTGCCAGTCCAATCTGCATATTGTCCAGATCTTGTTGCCTTTGAACATAACTTCTCAGATACTGAAACTATGAATGTGCAACCATCAGCACTTCTGACCTTATGGTAGAAGTAAGATCAGGAACTGAGGAGCCCCACTTTACTCTGATCTCCCCGATGATCCTCGAGGAACCTCATTTTACTCCCAACTGGAGAGACAATGTAATAGCTCTGAGTGTTAGCAGTGGCTCAGTGGCACTCTTCCTCAGTCAGCAGAGGGATTAAGCAAACGCTGAAGTGAAATCCTGGATGACGGTCCTGGTGCAGTACTGAAATGTTGTTTTCAAAGTGAGGCCCTATTTTCCCCCTTGGGTGAGTTTTTTAAAAGAGTTTTGGTGTGACATTGAAGAGGAGTGGAGTTCTCCCTCATGGTGCTGGTCAATCTACTACATGAGTCAGTCTGGCTCAACGTTTACTGAACCATTTCTCTAATTTGTGGGAACTTGCTGTGTGAAAGTTTGTTGCAGCTTTTGATGATATTATAATAGTGAATATACTTCAAAGGTTGGGAACAACATGGTACAAGTGTGAAATGTGATATATATTTGCAAGTTGTTTTTGGCAATTTGAGGTTAAGGTGGATGACTTGAGCATTGGTTTCAAAGTATTGTCCAGCACGCAGACCAAGTTCTTTCCTATTACAACAATGCAACTTCTATTTTACTGTGGCACTGACATTGAAGTGTACACTGGATGACTTATTCCAGTAACTCAGACTTGCAACACTGCAATGTGAACTTTTTACCACGGTCTAAAGTCAACATCAAGCTGCTCATTGTCTAGCCTGACTTCCCTTTGAGCACAGTTTGTGAAGTGTTGCACTTTGCCAGGGACTGAGAATGGGCATGTGAAAATCAGCTTTTCATTCACAGAGTAAATTTGGGACTGTTCATTTCCTTTGCTTTGTCTTTATAACTCGACTTGACTGTTTCTTCAGTCTGAACTGTACTATTTCCCACACCTACATTTCCAGGCGTGTTACTTGCCTCTGGTGGTGTTAGCCGGGAAACCTATCAGACACTTCCTGCCTGGAGCCATGTGAGGCAGTGGTCAGTGGCTAGGTCATATAGCTTTGATGAACTCATCTGTTAAACTGAGAATGATTTGACCTTCCTGAAATGCTGGGTCCACTGTATGAATCCACATCACCCCCAATATTTATTGTGAGACTTCCCATTGCGCTGATCTTGAGTTGTCTGCCGACAGTCTATGAAAGGCAGAACATTTCTGGAATTCGACGGAGCAAAGGCTTCTTAGAAGGTGCTGTTGGCAAAGTGCTGAACCACGTAATGCAGTGAATCGTTAAGTGAAATAATTAATTGTCTCAGCCGAGGTGTTCGGCAAGAGAAAGTGTCAAACCTTCTCACAATCTGGGAATGTTGCATGCTACCTTAATGTTGTTTTGTATATGCTTTCGGATCTCACTGATGTTATTCACTTCAATTGTCATTCAGTTTTCAAGCATTTAGCAGATTTTTGTTCAATAGAACATGCTTTGAGTTTCATCCAATTTTGCATCTTCATTGAGCAGTTTTAGAGATGGATAATGGATTGTGGATTGTTTTGTCTGTGTGTTTAGGGTGTTTGCAACAGCTGCCATTTCTCCTGTGCTTCTATCCCCAGATCTTCATTTCTAATGAAGTTATGATGTTGTTTGGATTCAACCAAGAGCAACCAAGACAGCTTGGCAGAAGATGAAGAAATTTGGCAGGAGAAAACGTGATTGGATGACCCATATTTTGGTAAGTGCTTCAGTTTTGGAATTGTCCAGTTTTACATTGCAGCATTACATCACGATTATGAACACTGCATCATACATCTGAATTTTCTATTACTTCAAATGACAAATGCTTTATCTGTTTTTGGCTTACCTGTCTGGTTCTCCTGCATACATCCAGAAAATGCTTCAACTTTCTGATTGAATTGAAAACTTGGGTCCTCACTGGAGTAATTTGCTGAAAACTAAATCCTATTATTCCTTAGTTGCCAGAAAAGTTGAAAAAATATTCAGAAGTACATTGAATTCAGTGCAGTTGGCAAAGTAGTGTCATGTGTACTTCTTTAAGTCCCAATGTTTGATTTCACTTTCTGTCCATGTTTCTTCCAGTCCTATGATGAGTTTGTAAAGAAGACCAAAGCTGAACTCAGTACAGATCTTGATGTTGCCAGCTCAAACTCAACCAAACCGCAGATTAAAACTCTGTACTCCACTGCTACTGAGAAACCGAAGATTAAACCTCCCTCTCTGCAGAGGTACTTTCAGTAATGGACATTTATTGTAACCTTACGAAGGGATGCCTCTTGTATTTCTCTTTTATGCCCTAGTGGAACCCCTTTTGTCCAAATAAGTTGGTGATGAAGTGGTTCTTTAGTTAAGGAGACCAGTACTTTTACAGAGACTTTACAGAATAGAAACGTGCCTTTTGGCACAACAGATTTGTGCAGTTATTTAGTCTCCATGCAAGTCTACTCCCACTTTGTCTCATCCCATCAGTGCATCCTTCTGTATATTTCTCCCTGAGGTACTTATCTAATTTCCTCTTTAAGAAATTTGTGCTATTCAACTTCAGCATTCCCAGTTCTAGCAAGTTTCATGTTGTCACCTTTCTCAGGGGATAATGTTTTGTTTTGAATTTGTGATTCAATTCGTTCATGTTAACTTCCTGTTCAGTCAGCCTCACAAGTGAAAACATTTCTCCCTCTATGCAGCTCAGGCACCTTCAGCGAGAACCAGAGCCCTGTTGGGAAGGTAACTTGAAAATGTAATAACTTAGCTCGAGAGTTAAGTGTTCTTCAATTCTTCGGTGGCAAGTGGTTAGCGCTGCTGCCTCACAGCGCCAGAGACCTGGGTTCAATTCCCGCCTCAGGCGACTGACTGTGTGGAGTTTGCACGTTCTCCCCGTGTCTGCGTGGGTTTCCTCCGGGTGCTCCGGTTTCCTCCCACAGTCCAAAGATGTGCAAGTCAGGTGAATTGGCCATGCTAAATTGCCCGTAGTGTTAGGTAAGGAGTAAATGTAGGGGTATGGGTGGGTTGCGCTTCGGCGGGGCGGTGTGGACTTGTTGGCCCGAAGGGCCTGTTTCCACACTGTAAGTAATCTAATCTAATCTAATCTCAAAGTGGAGTGGGAGGAGCGACAGCGAGGACCAGAGACCTGATGGGAAGATAACTTTGAAATATAAAAACTTACCTTGGCAGAGTGAACACTGAGCAGGAATGGACATGAGACTGCTGGGTAAGTGAGGCTTTTAAAGGAGCAGCAGAGGGAGAGGGCACAGCAAGGCGCAGCGGACTGGTGGGTATATATTTGGGCAGCAGCTGAATCCCAAGATGCTACACGTGTAGTGTCACCCCTCCCCCCTCCCCCTCCCCCCCGCGCCCCCTCCTCTAACCAAAAAAATGGCCTCCCGTGTGTTGCGAAGGTAAGTTGTTTCAATTGATATTTCTTGTGTTTCGTGTGATTGATTAAAAGTTGGCTATTAGTTAGTTAGTTGAATAAGACCATACAGAAGTACTAGAAATTATTTAATTCATAAATTTGTATAAACAAATTAAATGAGTAGAGATGGCTGGACAGGTGATGTGTTGTAGCTGTATGGTGTGGGAGCTGGCTGAACCCATTGTGAAGGGCAGTGACCATATCTGCAGCATATGTTGTTTGCTAAAAGAACTCCGGATCAGAATTAACGATCTGGAATCTGAGCTTCAAACACTGCGGCACACCCGGGAGGGGGAGAGTTACCTGGACGCTTTGTTTCAGGAGGCAGTCACACCCGGTAGATTAAGTAATTCAAATTCAGTTAGTGATCAGGAACAACAGGGTGTGACTGTAAGTGAGGCAGGTAGGGGGATTCTGAGTTCAGGAGTGGAGGAGCCTCAGCCCTTGACCTTGTCCAACAGGTATGCAATTTTTGCTTCCTGTATGGGTGAGGGAAAGGGCTGTGGACAGGATAAGCCAGCTGACCACTGCAACATGGTGCAGAAGGCCATTCAAGAAGGGGAGTAAAAAAACAAGTAGTTGTTACAGGGGATTCTGTAATTACCGGACAGATAGTATCCTTTGCAAGCCGGATTGGGAGTCCCACATGGTGTGTTGCCTGCCCGGTGCCAGACATCTCCGATTAGTTTGAACGGATATTGGAGTGGGAGGGAGAAGATCCAGTTGTTGTGATCCACGTTGGCACTAACAACATAGACAAAGCTGGGCATGTGGGCCTGTGTGGGGAATATCAAGCACTAGGAAGGAAATTGAAGAACAGGTCCTCGAGGGTCATAATCTCTGGATTACTGCCCGAGCCACGTGCTAATTGTCATAGGGATAAGCAAGTTAGGGAAGTAAACACGTGGCCAGGAGATTGGTGTGGGAACGAGGGATTCCATTTCATGGGACATTGGCATCAGTTTTTAAAACCTGGGCGATCTATACTGATGAGACAGTCTCCACCTGAACCGATCTGGAACCAGTGTTCTGGCGAAAAGGATAAATCGGGTGGTCACTAGGACTTTAAACTTATGAGTCTGGGGAAAGGGAAAGCAACAGGGAGTATGGAGTCAAGTGGAAAGATAAGCAGCGTGTTAGCATGAGTGCAGGGTTTAAGTTCAAGGCAGACTAGAATTGAAGCAAAAAGGAAGGATAACTTAGAACATATTAGTAGAGATGTTGGAAATCATGAGGATAAGAAAACTAGGATTAAGGCACTTTACTTGAATGCTCGTTGTATTCGTAACAAAGTAGATGAATTAACAGCACAAATCATGATGAATGATTATGATGTTGTAGGCATCACAGAGAGGTGGTTGCAGGGGGTTCAGGACTGGCAGTTAAACATCCAAGGATTTACAACTTAGAGAGAGAGAGAGGGCAGAGTTGCCTTTTTAGTTCAGAATGAAATTAAATCTATGGCATTGAATGACATAGGGTCAGATGATGTGGATTCTGTGTGGGTGGAGTTGAGGAACCACAAAGGCAAAAAAACCATAATGGGCGTTATGTACAGACCTCCCAGCAGTGTTCAGGACTTGGGGCACAGATGTACCAGGAAATAGTTCGGGCATGTCAGAAAGGCAAGGTCACGATGATCATGGGGAACTTCAATATGCAAAGGACTGGGTGAATAATGTTGCCAGTGGATCCAAAAAAAGGGAATTCATGGAATGCTTACAGGATGGCTTTTTGGAATGGCTTGTGATGGAGCCTACAAGAGAGCAGGCTATTTTGGACTTAATTTTATGTAATCTGCAATTTGAAAGGGAGAAGGCAAAATTGGATGTAATGGTGTCAAAGTTAAATGAAGCTAATGACAGGGGCATGAGAGAGGAACTAATGCAAATCGACTGGAAGCAGAGCCTAGTGGGGAAGACAGTAGAGCAACAATGGCAGGAGTTTCTGGGTGTAATTGAGGACACAGTACAAAGGTTCAGCCCAAAACAAAGGAAGATTATACGGGGGTGGGGGGAGGGGGGGTGGCGGGGGCATTAGACAGCCATGGCTGACAAAGGAAGTCAGGAAATGTATCAAAGAAAGTGAGTAAGCCTATAAAGTGACCAAGAGAACTGGGAAATCAGAAGATTGGGAAGACTGTGAAAACAAACAAAGAGAGAAATAAAGAAGGAGAGGATCAAATAAGCTCGCCAGTAATATTAGAAATGATAGTAAAAAATTATTTTAATACATAAGAAACAAACGAGAAGCAAAAGTAGAAATTGGGCCATTCCAAATTGATACAGGAAGGCTTATGATGGGAGATAAGAAAATAGCTGAAGAACTTAATCAGTCTTCACAGTGGAAGGCATGAGTAATATCCCAACAGTGAAGGAGAGTTGGGGGCAGAGTTGAGTATGGTATCCATTACAAAAGAGAGAGTGCGAGAAAAGCTAACAGGTGTAAAAATTGATAAATTCCCTGGCCCAGATGGGCTCCACTCCAGATGTTCTGAGAGACGTGTCTGAGGAAATAGCAGAGGCATTGGTTGTCACTGGAGTCAGGGAAAGTCCCAGATGATTGGAAAATCGCTTTTGTAACTCCTTGTTCAAGAAAGGATCAAGACAAAAGATGGAAAATTATAGGTTGCTTTGCCTAACCTCGGTTGGAGGAAAATTCTAGAATCCATCGTTAAGGATGAGATTTGTAAGTTCTTGGAAGTGCAGGGTCTGATTAAAACAAGCCAGCATGGATTTAGTAAGGCAAGGTCATGCCTGAAAAACTTGTGGGCATTCATTGAAGAGGTAACAAGTAGGTTAGACCAGGGAAACCCAGTAGATGTGATCTATCTAGACTTCCAAAAGGCCTTTGGTAAAGTGCCTCATGGGAGGCAGCTGAGTAAGGTGAGGGCCCATGGTGTTTGAGGTGAGCTACTGGCATGGTTTGAGGCTTGGCCGTCTGAAAGAAGGCAGAGAGTTGAGATAAAAGGTTCTTTTTCGGAATGGCATCTGGTGACGAGTGGAATCCCGCAGGATTCAGTGTTGGGGCTGCAGCTGTTCACTTTATATATTAATGATCTGGATGAAGGGAACTGGGGGCTTTCTGGCGAAGTTCACCAATGATAAGAAGTTAGGTGGACAGGCAGGATGTTCTGAGGAGGTGGGGAGACTACAGAAAGATTGAGACAGTTGAGGAGAGTGGTCCAGGAAATGGCTGATGAAATTCAACGTGAGCAAATGTGAGGCCTTGCACTTTGGAAAAAAGAATACAGGCCTGGACTATTTTCTAAACGGTGAGAAAATTAATAAAGCCAAAGTACAAAGGGATCTGGGAGTGCTAGTCCAGGATTCTCTAAAGATTGACTTGCAGGTTGAGGCCGTGGTGAAGAAAGCAAATGTAATGTTGTCATTTATCTCAAGAAGGTTGGAATATTAAAGTAGTGATGTGCTACTGAAACTTTATAAAGCTCGAGATAAGCCTCACTTCGAACACTGTGACCTGTGTTGGGCCCCACACCTCAGGAAGGACATACTGGCACTGGAGTGTGTCCAGCAGCGATTCACACGGATGATCCCTGGAATAGTAGGCTGAACATAAGATGAATATCTGAGGATCCTGGGATTGTATTCATGAGAGTTTAGAAGGTTGAAGGGAGATCTACAAGAAACATAGAAGATAATGCATGGCTTAGAAAGGGTGGATGCTGGGAAGTTGTTTCCATTAGGCAGGGAGACTAGGACCCATGGGCACAGCCATAGAATTAGAGGGGGTCAATTTAGAACGGAAATGAGGAAACATTTCGTCAGCCAGAGAGTGGTTGACCTGTGGAATTCATTGCCACGGAGGCCGGGATGTTAACTGTCTTCAAGGCAGAGATTGATAAATTCTTGATCTCGCAAGGAATTAAGGGCTACGAGGAGAGTACGGGTAAGTGAAGGTGAAATGCCCATCAGCCATGATTGAATGGTGGAGTGGACTCGATGGGTCGAATGGCCTTACTTCCACTCCTCTGTCTTATAATCTTCATTTTTAAACTTTGCTATCAAATCTCATTTTCAAAGTTCTCTATCCGGTCACTAGTTTATACAGTTAATGGTCTGGCCCTGGGGAGTTTTGCTGAACAAAGAGACCTTGGGATGCAGGTGCCTAGTTTCTTGAAAGAGGAGTTGCCGGGAGAAAGGGTGGTGAAGAAGGCATTTGGCATGCTTGCCTTCAATGGTCAGAACATTGACTGTAGTGGTTGAGGCATTGCATTGCGTTGCAGCTGGACAGGACATTGTTGAGGCCTCGTCTAGAATACTGCATACAGTTCTGATCGCCTTTCTATAGGAAGGATGTTAAACGTGAGAGAGTGCAGAAAAGATTTACAAGGATGTTGTTGGGACTGACTTACAGAGAGAGGCTGAATAGGCTGAAGTATTTTTCCCCAGAGCATTGGAGGCTGAAGGGTTTTTGCAGAGGTTTGTAAAATCATGAGGGGTATGGATAGGGTGAATAGCCAAGATTTTTTTCCCAGGGCAGGGGAGTCATAAACTAGAGGGCAAAGGTTTAAGGTGAGAAGTGAAGATTTAAAAAGGGCCTGAGAGGTAACTTTTTCAGGCAGATGGTGCTGCATACATGGAATGAGCTGCCAGAGTGGTGGAGAGGGGATCAATTTTAACTTTTTGAAAGCATCGGGATGGGTACATGAATAGGAAGGGTTGAGAAGGATATGGACCAAATGCTGGCAAACTGGGACTAGATCATATTGAGATATCTGGTTTGTGCGGGTGAGTTGGGTCTGTTGTATAACTGACTCTATGGCCCCTTGCCTTTTGACCCCCATGCTCAATCAATCTTTTGAGATGAAATATTTCATGGCCAGAACTATCTGGAGTTTAACATTTTTTTTAAAAAAGATGCATTTGTAATGAAGTCGATCTGTTTATTCTGTATATGAAAAAGAAAGAGAATGAATAATTATTTTTAAAGATGAAATGATGGCTGAAGGTTGCATTTGACTTAAAACCTGTGTACTTGCTGCTGCAGAATATTATATGCTCATATAGAATATTATCAGTTCTATTGGGTGAGTTTTTGAGATGTGCCTTAAAGCAGTCTCGTGGGTGAAAGATTTCTCCAAAGTATTGAGTATTGTTGGAATGGAGAACTGCCACATATATTGTGATCCGACCCCCATGCTGTAATTTTTCAAACAATGAAATGGACAAGATCACTGCCCGTTCATATTCAATCCCCTTTTATACATGAAATGTGACCTTTGTTTTGCTTCCCACTTCCCTATCTCTATCTTCTGAGGATCTGAAACCTGAATACAGGCTGAGGTAACTAGTTGTTGTCAGGAACAACCACTTAACCCATGCTGTTACTAACTTAAGTGGGAACAAAATGGCTTCTCAGTGCAAATAATATGACAAAAGGGCTTCTTGGCTGCAAATTGACAATTCTGTTAAAAGCTGCATAAAATAGCTTTTAACGCTGTTCGAGCTGCATAATTGACTAATCACAGTCTGCCTCAACTGAGATTAGCAGACAATGCTTCCTTTACAGCATAGAAATAACTAGACTAGGTGAGACATTACTGGCCACCCTAACTGACCTTCAAGTGCAGATGGCAAGACTCGGTTAGTGAGATAAGAGTGGCTTAAGTGTTGGAAAACAAAGTTGGTTCCCAGGAAATATCATTGGACCGAGTAGCTGTCAGTTAAGATTGTTTCATAAGTTAGTTGGTAATTGTCTGAATGTACTATACGATAATGGCCTGTCCCTTTCTTCAAGAGAAGTCTAAAAATGTCTGTTTTAAGGGGTGTAGGTTTGCTCGCTGAGCTGTAGGTTTGATATCCAGATGTTTCATTACCTGGCTTGGTAACATCATCAGTGGCGACCTACAAGTGAAGCAAAGCTGTTGTCCCCTGCATTCTATTTATATCTTTCTCCTGTATGGGGTTCCTGGGGTTTGTGGTGATGTCATTTCCTGTTCATTTTCTGAGGGGTTGATAGATGGCATCTAGATCTATGTGTTTGTTTATGGCATTGTGGTTGAAGTGCTAGGCCTCTAGGAATTCTCTGGCATGTCTTTGCTTAGCCTGTCCCAGGATAGATGTGTTGTCCCAGTCGAAATGGTGTTTTTTTTTTCAACCGTGTGTAGGGCTACGAGGGAGAGAGGGTCTTGTCTTTTTGTGGCTAGCTGGTGTTCGTGTATCCTGGTGGCTAACTTTCTTCCTGTTTGTCCTACGTAGTGTTTGTGGCAGTCCTTGCATGGAATTTTGTAGATGACGTTGGTTTTGTCCATGGGTTGTACTGGGTCTTTTCAGTTTGGTAGTTTTTGTTTGAGAATGTTGGTGGGTTTGTGTGCTACAAGGATTCCGAGGGGTCTTAGTAGTCTGGCTGTCATTTCTGAAACTTCTTTGATGTATGGTAAGGTGGTTCGGGTTTCTGGCTATGTTTGGTTTGCTTGTCTTGAGGAATCTGCGCACTGTATTTTTTGAGTATCCGTTCTTCTTGAATACGTTGTATAGGTGGTTCTCCTCTGTTTTCCGAAGTTCGTCAGTGCTGCAGTGTGACTCGTTGGAATAGTGTTCTGATACAGCTTTGTTTGGAATAGTGTTCTGATACAGCTTTGTTTGGAGGTTGCCACTGATGATGTTACCTAGCCAGATAATGAAACGTCTGGATATCAAACCTACAGCTCAGCGATCAAACCTACAGCTCAGCGAGCAAACCTAAACCCTAAACCTCAACCTGAGCTACAAACTTTGCAAATGTCTGTTTTAAGCCATATGTGCAGCTCCTCTGAGGAACATGGAAGTGTATAACCTCTGTGTTTGTGGACGATCTGTGCCTGGCTGTATGAAAAATAAAGAATGAAATGTTAAAGAACCAGACCAATTGTGAGTGCTTTTTCACCGATCACGGAATAGAGACCCTCCCCCCCCTAACTCCACCGGGGCTCCAGATCTTCATTACCAGTATTGTCTGAAGAATGTCTTGCTCCAGCTTGGCAAACCAATTGCATAAACGTTGAGTACTGTTCTGTGGTCACCTTCAGTGTCAGAAGAACCTGCATGCTATGTTGTCAATTGCTGGTCTCACCTTAGAATGTCGGAGTGAGTGCCATGCATGCAACTTGATGCTGACTCCTTTCCTTTTATACCGTCTGTACCAAACCCAGTACCATTTTCAATCACCTTCCATCAGTTTGTGCTAAGATGCTACGGTTATATTCTCCTTCAGATGTTGGTAACAGTGATTCATTTAAAATTTATAAGCTCCTGGTTTGGGCAGTATGAACCATGTAATTCCTTGACATTAATGCACTAATATCAATGCACGCAAGGTAGCTTTTATTTAGCACTTTTGCATTTAACTGTTGTATCATCAGATCAGTAACGTGCTATTTTTTTCAATTCTATCATGAATTGGAGTGAGAATTATTTTGCTTTTCTCTGAGACTTTTTTGACAGCTGGCTGTCTTTTCATTATTGTAACTCCTATAAGACAGATGTACAGAAAGCTGGTTTTGTAATTTAAAGTATGACTCATAACTGGAGATGAGTCGTATTGTGTGCAGTTCTGGTCTCCTTCCTATCGGAAAGATGTTGTGAAACTTGAAAGGGTTTAGAAAAGATTTACAAGGATGTTGCCAGGGTTCGAGGATTTGAGCGACAGAGAGGGGTTAAACAGGATAAACAGGTTAGGGCTGTTTTCCCTGGAGTGTCAAAGACTGAGGTGTGACCTTCTAGAGGTTTACAAAATCATAAGGGGCAAAGTCTTTTCTGTGGGGTGGAGGAGTACAGAACTAGAGGGCATGGGTTTAAGGTGAGAGGGGAAAGATATAAAAGAGACCTAAGGGGGAACGTTTTCACACAGAGGGTGGTACGTATATGGAATAAGCTTCCAGAGGAAGTGGTGGAGGCTGGTACAATTGCAACATTTAAAAGGCATCTGGATGGGTATATGAATAGGAGGGATATAAGCCAGGTGTTGGCAGGTGGAACTAGTTTGGGTTGGGATATCTGGTCGGCATGGACGAATTGGACTGGAGGGTCTGTTTCTGTGCTGACTCTAAATGCAATTTATGACGATCTAGTGGAAATAAAATTGTGCAACAATTTTGTGATTCTGCCTGGGGTTATCACTGTTCAGTTGCCAGTTTTGCCTATTGCAGACTGTACTGAAGGTTAGACAGAAATGGGGGAATGTTGCTCATTGAAAGTGATTAAGTTAGACGGCTACAGAGATAAGTCTGGACAGTGGGACTATCTAGGTAGCTCTTTGGGTAGCCGGGATGGACACAATGGGTTGAATGGTCTCATTCTGTACTGTAAAATTCTATGATTCTATAATTATGGATGCTACATCTTTGTCACCATGTCCCAAAGGTGGTGTCGGGATGTATCCGTTATGAAATTACAGAGCTGATTATTCTGCATGTGCTGTGTGTTTTATGCTGCGAAATTCCAACTTTATAAATTATTTCCCATGTTTCCAGGACTGGATCTGCAAAGAGCTGGAAATCTCTTACTGAGAGTGAAATATCCAAAGCATCACTGGGCCCCATTACAAAGCAGGATATGTATGTAACACCACAAACTATAGGACTTGTTTCTTTACAACACCTATGGTGTTAAGTTAGTTCAGGATTGCAAAATTCCATAAAATGTTTACGAGTAGTTTAATAAATTGACTTTGTTTATTCAGCAGCAAACTATCAGCATTCAAACCGGAAACTAACATAAATAGACAGCTGATGTATCTGTTTATTTTGTAATTCTGCAATTCTTCAATAACTGCTTCAGCTCAACATGTTCTCCCTTGTAGCTGGATTTTTAAAATTTAGTTCAGACCACTATGTGCCATCACTAAACCCTGTTTTTCAAGAATTTAAATGACATATATTTCAAAAAGGCTTGTTCTTTCATTAAGAATGCACATTTTTTCGAAAGGTATAAAAATTGCATTCTCAAGCGCTTTCATTGCAAGATTACGTAAAGTAAGTTCATGTCCCACTTCAGAGACCTGTGCTTTGTGAATCAGACTGATGCACCAGTGCAGTGCCATGGGTGTGCTTTGCTGTTCGAGTGCGATCATTTGCTGAGCTGAGGCCCCGGCTGCTCTTCAGATAAATGTAAAGAGTCTTTGCTACTTTTGAAAGACAAGCATAGAGGGTCCTTGTGGGTGTCTTAGCTAATATTCAGTCTTCAACGAACACCTAAAACAGTTTATTTCATCTGTGTCATTGCTGGAACTATGCTGTTCAAAATTGGTTTTGGACTTCCAATGTTTCAACCATGTGCTGAAAAATTATTTGATTCATTACAATAAGATTTTGGGGAACATTGATTGTGAAAGGCATTATATTTTGGCACTTTCTTTATAGATACCGAGTTATAAACACAAATTGCTTATATTTGTTCCAGATCAAAGATCGTCGAGTCGAGATGGGCAGAAATCCAACTTGCTCAGCGAACTATGCATCAGATCGAAACAAGTCTGCACTCTTTGACTTGATGCCCCCTCTAAGAGTCCTTCTCCAGTTTTCAAATGTTATTTGAAATCTCGACCTGACTTTGTCGAAGGGTTGGATAATGTGGCAGGAGCTCTTAAATATAGTCGTATGCCAGATCAGTTGGCATTTAGGCCAGAGGATGGTTCTGGTGATGAAAGTGTTGTGTCCAATCAGTCTGTGCAAGATGATATCCAGGAGGAACTTGGTCATCTAAAATCATAAGACTCTGATGTCGAGGATGTACTAGGCTTGCCTCAGCAATCTGATCAGTCTGAACCCTTGCTGAAATTAGACATTGAGAAACTGCAGCACATCAATGTCCCTGAGCGTATCAAGGAATTAACTCCAATAAACAGAGTCCTATCTGATGACACAAAACAGCCTTTAGGAGCTTCGCTTGTTGAAAAGACATTTGAGGACTTGAAGGATGAGGAATATTACTTGCACAAGGACGGCTATCCTGATGAGGAGGACGGTGCAAGTGATCATTCAGCCAGTTCTGTGAAGATTGTCAGATCAGTTAAGTCGGGCACCTCCATTGCATCTGCGCTATCTGACTCTGGAGAATTGAAAAGAACTCCATCAGAGAATGATTCTTATTCTCAAGATTTTGAGTACCTTTCCCAAGGAAAGGAAGCAACTTACTCAGAAAGTTTTGAATCATTGCGAAGGAGGAATGAAAGCATGAATAAAAGTTTACACGGTGGGAGTTGCAAAGCTGGCCCGGAATCTGCAGAAGCCCTTTCGCGAAGGATCAAAATCACCAGTGACAAAAATCTCACTGAGGCCCAAGTGCTCTCCTGTCCTGTGCATTTCAGCAGGAGGGAATGAATGAAGGGGAGAAGCTTTCTCGAAGTGTTTTACCAAGTATCAGTGTGGATGATGAAATCAGTGAGCGGCTGGGTGAGAAATACTCTCCCAGCTGTGGTAGCGTACATTCAGAACAACTTGTAGACTTGAAATCACCAAGTGAGAAGAGCAAAGTGATGCTAGCAATGAGGAACAGATTCCCATGTCATCACATTCTCCCTCTCCGTGTCGCACCCCAACAGCCATGTTGCCTGAAACCGATGAGCTGCCTGAATCCCAAATTGGTGCAAGAATTTTAGTTAGTAGCATCCACGAGGGACACTTCGCTTCAACGGCAGAACTAGCTTCGCCAGTGGCTTTTGGGCTGGTGTGGAGCTGGATAAGCCAGAAGGCAGTCATAATGTGACATATGATGGAGTTGAATACTTCACATGCAAGGACAAATGTGGCATCTTTGCTCCTCCCCACAAGATTTTCCTTCGACCTGAACATTATGGGGATGGCATCGATACAACTGAAGATGAAAGGGACCTACTTGTGGAGGATAAATTAGGTTCAAGACTACAAAACGTGTTGTGATGAAGGAAAAAAGCCAGAGCTTTCAAAAGAAGTAACAGAACGGCAGGCGGAAGAGTTTGAGCTCAGTAAGACTTTAAGCTGAGTTCATTTAAAAACAGCTTGAATGATCAAAATGCAAATAACCGGTTTTCTGAACCAAGTACCTTTGACTTACTGCACAGTATTAATGAATTTAGCAAGGCAGTGGTAACTTTTGGAGATGACCAAAATTTAAAAGAGAGCTTGCTCAAGTCTGGTGAGGAGGAACGATTGGCAAACTTGTGTGAAGACCAGAATGAAGAAAACATTAACGATACTGATGTGTTCATAGAGAAAGCATCCAAGGCAGTACTAGAGACAGAAACCTATATCAATATCAATGTGTCTTCCAGTGCACAAAGGGAGGAGTTTTCACTAAATATCCACATGAACGCTTCAATTTCTCTGTTGGATTTACTCAACAGGGAAAAGGCTCAATTTAAAGTACCATTCCTCGAGCCTGAATCTGAGGAAATCCATGAGGAGCACGTGGACATCAAAGGAGAGGAACTTGAGGACAATCGTGAGGGTAGCGAAGACTTTAAAGGAGATGATCGGAAGACCAGTGATTCAAAGGCCAATTCTTTGGTTGATATGTTGCCATCTTCCTTTGTGAAGGACGCTATTGAACAGTTGGAAGAAATCATGGAAGTCTCAAGCTGACAAGATCCAGCTTACTAATCAAGGATTACAGTTCAAACTTGATGATGAATCCTGGCCCAGGTCACCTTCCAAGGATCCAAAGGAGGAACACAAGACTGTTATCCAGTTGGAGACATCTGAAAGAGATGACAGTGTTGATGATAAGGAGGAAGTATTATCTCCAGATCTTTGTCCCTGACCTGTAAGTATTAATTTTGAACCTGTTTTGGGATGGATTTGAATTTCAAGAATTGGAGATGCGTTATCGAAGCATTGATGCACTTGTTTTAGTAATGATTCCAGAGCTCGTTAATTCCCACATTTGAACATACAGGTAGACAATTCTTTATTCGAAATCCCGAAATCTGAAAAGCTCCGAAATCTGAAGTTTTTGTCGTGAATTTTTTTTGTCTAATTAACAAGGTTGGGTGTGGAGTGAACCCAAACAATCGACCCACATCACACTGGGGGTGTGGCCCAGCACTGGCAGGCGTCAGTTCGGTCTCAGGGCTCATAGTCTTCACAGGTGTGTCTGCTGTTCAGTAAGAGTTTTAAAAATTTTACTGTTAAACTGTCACTTACTCTGAAAACTAAAGAATTCCGAATTCTGCAAACCAGCTGATCCCGAGGGTTTTAAATAAAGGATTGTGTCCCTGTCGTACCAACAACAGGATGGTGGACCAATGACAGGATTATTGTTGTTTCCTGAACAATATGTCAAAATACAACTCCAATTTCTTCAGGCACATTTTGCAGGTCATCATTTTCAGAAATTATCCTGAGTGTTCCGCTTTCCCAAGGACCCTTTACCAAAAGACTGTTGTGAGGAATATCTTGATAAATTGTGAAATATATTTGTGGGTGATAAAATCAAGTTGTGGGGAATGTACTTAAAATTTCTGGTGTCTCGTTGTTTCCGACCTTGCCCATCAATTCTCAAAATATTAGATGAGATTAGATTAGATTAGATTACTTACAGTGTGGAAACAGGCCCTTCGGCCCAACAAGCCCACACCGCCCCGCCGAAGCGCAACCCACCCATACCCCTACATTTACCCCTTACCTAACACTACGGGCAATTTAGTATGGTCAATTCACCTGACCTGCACATCTTTGGACTGTGGGAGGAAACCGGAGCACCCGGAGGAAACCTGGACCTCTGGCGCTGTGAGGCAGCAGTGCTAACCACTGTGCACCGTGCCACCCAAAATACGTATAAGTACACCCGATTATTTCTCAAGGATTTAGTGACCATTTCTACTGTGTAATTATTGAGTTTAGAACTTAAAGCTTGCTATTGAAATTCAAATCGTTTCCTCCTGCACTTTTCTGACCTTCCCTCAAAGGGAGGCAATGTTTTTAAAGAGGTTTTTTTAAAAACTAAGTTTTGAATCATGCTTTTCAATCTCTGGCTAAATCAGTTCACACACAGTTTATCCAGCGTTGTGTTCTGAAGCAAAGTCCAGAGACTGAATGACCATCTGATTAGAAGAACAGAAGGGTTTATGGTTTGCACATATTAACATTGATTGGACAAGCAGCTCTTTTCATGTAAGTGCTTGACAAGTTCTCATACTGTTCATTCCTTTCTGAGCATTCAATGTAGGAAATCGCTGAAATAGGAGCTTGGGTCACTTTGATTTGATACAGCAACATCCTGACTAAACTGACACATTCTTTTCTGATTTGCATTTACCTACAAATTGCAGGAATATAAAAGGGGTGCAGCATTCCACTGAAAATGATCTGATTTTGGAAAGCTGAAGCTCAGAACATTCAGTCTGAAATCGTTCATTACCCTAAGTATAATAAATAGAAAGATGCAGAGAGTGTGGGCGGCACAGTGGCACAGTGGTTAGCACTGGCAGCCTCACAATGCCAGAGACTCGGGTTCAATTCCCGCCTCAGGCGACTCTCTGTGTGGAGTTTGCACATTCTCCCCGTGTCTGCATGGGTTTCCTCCGGGTGCTCCGGTTTCCTTCCACAGGTTAGGTGAATTGGCCATGCTAAATTGCCCGCATTGTTAGCTGAAAGGGGAAATGTAGGGGTATGGGCCTGGGTGGTATACACTTCGGCGGGTCGGTGTGGACTTGTTGGGCCGAAGGGCCTGTTTTCACACTGTAAGTAATCTAATCTAAGAGTTTTTTGTGAGGTGAGATTCAGCTTTTGGCATTTGAACACAAAATTATTTTTTCTCAGTTAAGCAAGAAAGGTATGGGTGAAGAGTGCTCCACAGCAGCTCTGATTGATGATATGTATAACAGAGCATGTTAAAAACATTATCTCGATCCTGATGGCTGCATTGAATTCAATTTACCATTTTGCTCCTTCCCTAAAAATCCAAAGCCCCTTTCTCTTCCACTGTTTGTACTCTCCCATTATTAATTTATCATCCTCATCATCATCATCATACTGTTATCCATTAAATCCCATTTGTCGTAACTTTGCTCGCTCTGCAGAATTGACCCAGTACATTCAGCTCGATGCCTCAATGTAAGGGGTATCTGAGCATTGTTCAGAAACTTGCCTTATCCTGTTTCTGCTTCTATTTACATAATATATGGTGTCTCTTCCAGTCACTCAGTATTTGTTTCAAGTTCTTCTGTATCATTTCTGTCTTTCTATTGCTGTTTCCATTTGTTGATAAGACAATATATGATTATTATTCACCTTCTTAAAACTCTCTAGAATCATGATCTTCCACGTGTCACTCCATAATTTTCAGATAAAGAGTGCCTCAAAGGTTGAACTTCTCAATCTGTGATCATGTCTGTACCTCTTTTCCTGATAATATCTTGACAATATGCACGATGTTGAGATTCCCAAAATTGACCAAAATATTTGAAGATCTTATGCAACTGTCATTGAAATTAAATCGACTTGACTCAACTATTAGCAAGAGCAAAGAAAGGAGCTTTATTTACATTCTGCAGAATTGACCCAGTACATTCAGCTAGATGCCTCAATGTAAGGGGTATCTGAGCATTGTTCAGATACTTGCCTTATACTGTTTCTTATCACGCTCTCAAAGGCAAAGACTGGGAAAACTCAAATTGTTATTCTCTCATCCCCTGGTCTTGGACATGACAGTTCTTCAGCTTTCGCTGAGTACGACTATCGCAAGGTCAAGGTGAATGTTTACAAAATTCAAACAGCTGACTGCAGACCTCCTCAAAGTATTGTTTACAAAGCTCAGCACAGCATTAAATTTTAGAAAAGCATTCTCTTTCAAATTTCACAGTAAATGGATAATTTTCCATTACACAACTTAATGTGACTTAAATTGTTTGTGTCCAGTTGGAAGAGCCAGGTGTTTTTTAATGGCCATATCTATCACCTTAAATGGCCTGTATGTTTGAATACTTTGTGGCCTTTGCTGTAATCGGATTAGGATTTTACCGTTTCAGGTGTAATTCCTTTTTTATCTTCTCAATGTATTAGTTCATCTCACTCTCAACTTCAATTCCATCTTCCAGTAAATATTCTTCTGTATCTGTCACTGCACGGCAATTCCATCTCTGTCCCTTCAACCCAAGTTGGAATCGTTTAGTTTCCTTCTCTTAAATTCCCAAGTCAAGATTGTGTTTATTACTATAACAATTAAGGGCAATCTGAGCATGGGCTCCTGTGGGTCCCTTCCATTTTTTTTTCAAAAATATACTTTATTCATAAATAATTTGATGGTCTGTACAATTGGTCATGCCATACGTATGTAAACATTTACATACAGAGATCAAAACTTATCATTTTTATACAGGTCTGTACATTTTTTGATCATATGCCCATATAATTAGCTGAGGCGTCAGCAGAGCCCAAATGACTGCATGGGCCCCCTGTTCTTCATTAGGCAGGCAGACTTTACACAGTGGTCTTTCCCCACCGCGCCTTGGCGGCAGCTACCCCAAGCTTCAGCGCTTCCCTCAACACGTAGTCCTGGACCATGGAATGTGCCAGTCTGCAACACTCAGTCGGGGTCAACTCCTTCAGCTGGAAGATCAGCAGGTTTCGGACCACCCAGAGAGCGTCCTTCACTGAGTTGATGATCCTCCAGGCACAGTTGATGTTCGTCTCGGTGTGCGTCCCGGGGAACAGACCATAGAGCACGGAATCCCACGTCACGGCGCTGCTCGGGACGAACCTCGACAAACACCACTGCATTCCTCTCCAGACTTCCTCTGCATAGGCACATTCCAGAAGGAGGTGTGTGACAGTCTCGTCCCCCCCGCAGCCGCTTCGAGGGCAGCGTGCGGTGCGGCTGAGAGTCCGGGCGTGCATAAAGGATCTCACAGGCAGAGCCCTTCTCACCACCAGCCAAGCCATGTCTTGGTGCTTGTTGGAAAGTTCTGGCAATGAGGCATTCTGCCAAATGGCTTTGACAGTCTGCTCAGGGAACCGCTTGATAGGATCCGCCCTCTCCTTTTCCCGAAGGGTCTCAAGGACACTACGTGCTGACCACTTCCTAATGGACTTGTGGTCAAAGGTGTTTTTCTTCATAAATTTCTCCACGAAGGACAGGTGATACGGAACGGTCCAACTACTCTGAGCGTTCCGCGGCAGCGAGGCCAGGCCCATCCTTCGCAACACCGGGGACAGGTAGAACCTCAGTACGTAGTGACACTTGGTGTTTGCGTACCGGGGATCCACGCACAGCTTGATGCAGCCACACACAAAGGTGGCCATCAGGGTGAGGGTGGCATTGGGTGTATTTTTTCCCTTCTATTCTCCGCACCTTTCTTGTGTGAAATCTTTATTTTACCCCGAACCTTGCATTTTCCCAACCACCTCTATCCATTTGACTATGCTCCCTTTCATTTGAGGTGCCCTTGAGCTTTGCCATTGGTCTTCTCAGAGGCAACTACTTGAAATAATTTCTGAAAATCTACGTCAATCATGTAAACTTTTTCCCACTAATCTGCTCTTTTACAAATACCACCTTGTCAAATTGTTTGATAGTTCACAACCTGCTCATTAGAAATTCATGCTCATTTCTCCTGATTAGCTACGGTCTCTTCAAGTGCTCATACTTCACTCCATATTGTTCACTCTTAATTTACCAACAAATGAAGCAAAACTAACTAATCACAAAATTCCTGTTTTACTTTTTTTGAACGAGGAGTTAGCTGCCCGATAATCCTTTGGTCGAATTTTAGGATATAATAATTGGAGCCATGATAGTTTGCTTTCTATTTGCAGCATGTCCCATAGGTGTCATTCATTTTGTTTCAAAGATTTGCCTCCTTTTATGTTGTGGTGCCTTCCTTAGTATTATGCAGGTAATCTTATCTAATGCATCTCCACCTACCCTTGGTAGTTCTGCAATCCTATTAAACCCCTTCTCTCATCTCTCTTTTGCCTTTTCTCCTGTGATCAATGATATTTTAAATTTATCCTTGGTTCAGATCGTGGAGCAAACAGTTGTTATTTTATGTATTTTGAACAGTATTCCCTTTTGTTTTCACTGTAGCAATTTAACAAGCTTTTTTTGGAGGGGAGAGGACGTATCTAATATAATCTTTTCTCTGTTACTCTTTTCCTTCTTCCATCTTGTATTTAACATGACGAGAGAAATTTTCACTGAGATGTTTTCTGAAGATCCCAGTTCCAGCCGACCTCCATGGATGAAGTCAAGCCAAATTAGCTCGGTTTTTTCAAACGAGCGAGGAACCCACAGAATTTAAATGAAGTGAAGGTAATAACTCCATGTAATCCCTTCGTCCTACTTGTCAGTAATAATGTTGCAAGTGTGATGCTGGTTGGAGTTAAAATATGTAGATCGATTAAGTGAGTGACTTACCTTGTAAAGAGTGGCCACTATCCTGACTTGAAATCTGTCACAGCTTCTGGGAAGTCCCTCCTTAATGAGATTGTGGGTCTAGCTCAGCACCATCTTCTCAAGGACAACTAGAAAGGGGCAATAAGTGCTGGCCAGACAATGATGCCCACATTCCATGAACAAACAAAAGAAAATATTTTCCTCTAAGCTTATTGAACACCAAGGAACACCATTTTAATTCTAAACTCCTCAATAAATATTTTTTTAAAATGACTCTCAGGCTCTGGGGGGCATCGCCGGCTGGCCAGCATTTATTGACTGATCCTAGTTGCTTTTGAGAATCTGGTGAGCTATCTTTTGTAACCACTGCAGTCCATGTGCTGTAGGTAGACTCACAATGCCCTTAGTGGTCAGATGCATGGCAGATGCAGTTCAATGTGGATAAATGTATGGTTATCCATTTTGGTGGCAAGAACAGGAAGGCAGACTACTACCTAAATGGAATCAATTTAGGTAAAGGGGCAGTACAAAGAGATCTGGGTGTTCTTGTACACCAGTCAATGAAGGTAATCATGCAGGTGCAGCAGGTAGTGAAGAAGACTAATAGCATGCTGGCCTTCATAACAAGAGGGATTGAGTATAGAAGCAAAGAGGTTCTTCTGCAGCTGTACAGGGCCCTGGTGAGACCACACCTGGAGTACAGTGTGCAGTTCTGGTCTTCAAATTTGAGGAAAGATATTCTGGCTATTGAGGGAGTGCAGCATAGGTTCACGAGGTAAATTCCTGGAATGGCGGGACTACCTTACGCTGAAAGATTGGAGCGACTGGGCTTGTATACCCTTGGGTTTAGAAGACTGAGAGGGGATCTGATTGAGACGTATAAGATTATTAAAGGATTGGACACTCTGGAGGCAGGAAACATGTTTCCGCTGATGGGTGAGTGCCGAACCAGAGGATACAGCTTAAAAATACGGGGTAGACCATTTAGGACAGAAATGAGGAGAAACTTCTTCACCCAGAGAGTGGTGGCTGTGTGGAATGCTCTGCTCCAGAGGGCAGTGGAGTCCCAGTCTCTGGATTCATTTAAGAAAGATATGGATAGAGCTCTCCAGGATAGTGGAATCAAGGGTTATGGAGATAAGTCAGGAACAGGATACTGATTAAGGATGATCAGCCATGATCATATTGAATGGTGGTGCAGGCTCGAAGGGCAGAATGGCCTACTTCTGCACCTCTTGTCTATTGTCTATTCCAGTAATTTGATAGAGCAATCCTGTAGAAACAGTGATATTTTTCGAAGTCAGGATGGTGAGTGTCTTGGAGGGGCACTTGCAGGTGACAGTCCTGTGTTTCTAGTCTCACCTATGCCCTACAGTTTTGGATTTCCTACACCGGTTAAAAGACTTGTCTATTTACCCTATCCATGCCCCTCATGATTTTATAAAATCTTTACACAGTCAAACCTCAGTCTTCTTTGCTCCAGGGAAAATAGCCTCAACCAATTCATCCTCTTCCTATAGCA
The DNA here is from genome assembly GCF_037043375.1 of Chiloscyllium plagiosum. NCBI lineage: Eukaryota > Metazoa > Chordata > Chondrichthyes > Orectolobiformes > Hemiscylliidae > Chiloscyllium > Chiloscyllium plagiosum. The sequence goes on from NW_028270147.1 coordinate 116,637,969, forward strand.
GAGAACTCCCAACCCTGACAACATCCTTGTAAATCTTTTCATAACCCTTTCAAGATTCACAACATCCTTCCCAGAGCAGGGAGTCCAGAATTGCATAGAGTATTTTAAAAGAGGCCTAATCAGTGTCCTGTACAGCCGCAACGTGACCTCCCAACTCCTATACTCAGTGCTCTGACCAATAAAGGCAAACATTCACTATCCTGTTCACTTGTCACTCCACTTTCAAGGAACTATGAACCTGCACTCCAAGGTCTCTTTGCTCAGCAACACTCCCCAGTGCTTTACCATTGAGTGTATAAGTCCTGACCTGATTTGCCTTTCCAAAATGCAGCACCTCACATTTATCTAAATTAAACTTCATCTGCAACTCCTCAGCCCATCTTTTCGAGATCCTGTTGTATTGTGAACCTTCTTACTGTCCACTGCACCTCTAATTTTGGTGTCATCTGCAAACGTACTGACCAAAGTATGTGGAGAAAGTGAGGACTGCAGATGCTGGAGATCAGAGCTGAAAAATGTGTTGCTGGAAAAGCGCAACAGGTCAGGCAGCATCCAAGGAGCAGGAGAATTGACGTTTCGGGCATAAGCCCTTCTTCAGGAATGAGGAAGGTGTGCCAAGCAGGCTAAGGTAAAAGATAGGGAAGAGGGACTTAGGGGAGGGGTGTTGGGAATGCAATAGGTGGAAGGAGGTTAAGGTGGGGGTGATGGGCCGGAGAGGGGGTGGGGGCGGAGAGGTCGGGAAGAAGATTGCAGGTCAAGAAGGCGGTGCTGAGTCCGAGGGTTGGGACTGAGATAAGGTGGGGGGAGGGCAACCATACTATGTTCCATGTTCACATCCAAATCATTTATGTAAATGACAAAAAGCAGTGAACCCAGCACCGATCCTTGTAGGCCACCACTGGTCACTGGCCTCCGACTGGAGATGGTTATTGACTGGCAGTTTTGGTGCAAAGATCACTTGCCTCTTGCCAGTCCAAACCTGCATATTGTGTAGATCTTGTTGCCTTTGAACATAACTCCTCAGATACTGAAGCAGTCTATGAATGTTACCGAATATTGTGCAATCTCTCTCTCTCTCTCTCTCTCTCTCTCTCTCTCTCTCTCTCTCTCTCTCTCTCTCTCTCTCATTCCCCCATTTCCGATGAGATTTCTTCCCCTAACTCCTGATTCCAAATTTCCTTGACTCTCTCCATGTCCCCCAAGACATTCCCTCTCTGCAGATGATATATGGTACTAACTGAAAGACAGCCCCCACATCGGAGCACTCTTCATTCTGTATCCGACTTGTAGGACTGGGTCAAGAACGTAGTCTTCCTAACCTGGAAATATCAGAAATCGTCCCTCTTAGGGATTCCGTGTTTCTGACCTAATTGGCTAAAAGACATCAAGAGCTCTCCCTCAAATAAATCTCCCAGACAGGGGATTCCTTTCCGCTTCTATGCTCTGACGCCAGAGACCTTTGATCCCAGTCTAAATCCTGGGGCTCCCACTAACGGAGTGAATTGCAAATTGCCCCCACCCTGCCGCATTGTCCTCCATGCTTTACCGTATTTATGATAATCAGACTTTCACAATGCGCACTTACCGATCTCATCTTAGCCATGAACAGTAAGCTTCTGAAGGGGCACCTCGCCTGCGAGGCCTCTACATCAGCCACATCGACTTTGAGTCATTACGCACCCATTCACCTACATATGACAACAGGGTGCCGGTTTGATATCTCTTCAGATCTGGGCGGTCCACCACACCCCCATATCCTGCGGAAGTTGCAACTTGGTAAATTTAATTAAGTTGCGCCGACAGCACCAAATAAATGATCCAAGCCATCCCGCAAACCTCCGCAGCACCTGGTTGGGTAATAACAAAGGGAGCATCCTCACAGGATATAACAACCAAGGAAGAACAGTCATTTTAATCAAGGCTACACGGCCTCGCCATGATCTGGGTATTCCCTCCCATCGCTGCAAGTCCTGCTTTACACTCTCAAACAGCCACACAAAGTTAGCTCCATACAGTTGCGGGAAGTGAGGGGCAATAAAAATTCCCAGATAAAGAAAAGCTTTCTGTGACCATCTAAAAGGAAACTCCATTCCATCCTCCAGCTTCAGTACCTCCACCAATCCCCCACAGGCAGGACTTCCGATTTTGGAAAATTTATTGTGTATCGCAAAAAGCTGCCAAATAATTTAATGTTTTGTATTAGCTGGGGTATGGACTTTTCGGGGTTAGGTAAAAACAGTAGGACATTGTCCTTCTCGAGAGTGATTTTGTATTCCCCAACTCCCACCTTTGGGGAAAGAAAATTTCAGGGTCTTTTCAGACAGTCCCTGCCAGTGGTTCAAGTACCAAGGTAAACCGTAGGGGCAACAGGGGACATCCCTGTCGGCTGCCCCTCCCCACACCAAAATTACTCAATTTAACCCCATTCACGATAACCGCCACCTTGGGGTCTTTATATAACATTGCTACCCACCTGGCGAAGGCTCCTCCCAGATCAAAACGATCTAGAACAGCAAAGAGATACGACCATTCCACCCGATCAAAAGCCTTTTCTGCCTCCAGGGAGACCACCAAATCCGGAATCATTCTCTGCTGACATAGTTGCACTCTGTTCAATACCTGCCTGATGTTGTTGGAGGAGCTGCAGCCCTTGATAAAACCCGTCTGCTCCTCTTTTATAATAACGGGCAGCACCTTCTCCAGTCTGAAAGCTAACACCTCTGATAGAATTTTAAAATCCACATTCAACAACGAGATGGGTCTATACAATACACAATCCTCAGGGTCTTTTTCCCTTTCTTTAAAATAAGAGCGATATTAGCCTCTGTGAGAGAGGGCAGAAGACAGTCTCACTTCTCCATCCCCACAGCCCTCTGACCGGTATAACTCTGCATCGGACTCCCGAATTCTGGCATCGATCTTCCTCAGTTCACGAGTGACATTGCCAGTTCTCTCCCTGATAAACACAATGGACTGTGAAGCACTTTCCTTCCTAGCCAGGTAAGCCAGGGATCTAGAAGCTTATCGCCATATTCAAACAGCCTTTGCTTTGCAAAGGAGACCCCTCTCTTTGCCACTTGTGTGAGCACTGAGTCCAGAGCAGCCCGGAGAGCCATGACCCGTTGCAATTTGACTCCGGATGGTCTGGGATAATGTGCTGATTTGGCTGCCTTCAGCCGGGCCTCAAGTATCAGCTGCTGCTCTCCTCTCTGCCTCCTTCTCATTATCAAGTGTGAAATAATGAAACCCCTTAAGAATGCTTTGGTGGTCTCCCAGAGCACTGATGGATTAATGGCCACACCCAGATTGATGTCCCAAAAAACCCTGAACTCCTTTGTGATACACTGTACAAAGTTGTCATCCTTCAACAGAAACAGATTCGTGCGACATTGCTGTGTGTCTACTCCACTACCTTTGATCTTAACGTCTAAATATACTGCCACATGGTCCGAAATAGTAATGCTCCCAATCCTGCGGTTAACACCAAGTCCAAATAAACCGAAGGAACAAAGAACATTTCAATTCTTGTATGGCACTTGTTCGGTTGGAATAAAAGATAAAGTCCCTCCCATTCGGGTGGAGACACCTCCACACATCCACTCGCCCCAACTCCTCACACAAGTCCACTAACTGTCTCGTCTGCAGAGGTGTACCCGACAGCCCCCTTGGCATCCTGTCCACCCCAGCGTCCATGAGACTATTAATGTCTCCTCCTGTAATCATATGGCGCATTCCAAGAGCCATTAACTTAGAGACTGCATCAGCTAAAAACTTGAGAGGATGCGCCGGGGGACAGTAAACGTTCAGGATGCCATACACTTCTCCGTGTCCCAGAACCTTGAGAATAATGAACCATCCATGCTCATCCTTAGTTTGATCTATCACCTGAAATGGGAGGTTCCTTCATACCAGTATGGTCACTCATCTGCTTTTGGAGTTGAAGGAGGAGAAGAACACCGTATCGTATTCTCGCTGCTGTACCTTCAGATGTTCCCTGTCAGTCAAATGCATATCTTGCAGTAGAGCGATGTCAACCCTTTCCCTCTTAAGATTTGAGAGCACCTTCTTCCTTTTAATGGGGGAATGGCTCCCCTTTATATTCCAGGTGCACCACCTGAACAGATCGCTAGCCATGACCACACACATGCCCGCAGTCCACCGAGAGGAACAAGCCCATTCAATGTGTGACGAGTGGGAAGAAAAACACAGACTTTATCAAATCTAAAGACTATTTCTACAAACGCCACTAAAACTACTAAAACTAAAAAAAAACTAACCACTACTCCTAATGTCAACAAATAAACACAAAAAACACAAATTTCCAGAGATCCGCCCCTTGCCCATAGGGGCCATTCACTCCCAACCTCACAACCATCCCAGCACCTTCCAGTTAAGGTCACGCCCCAAACCCAAGCAATGGGGAAAAGAACATATTATTTCCACTCCGACAAGTTAACAATGGACACCCACCCCTCCCCCTTCTCATCTCAACCCCACACACCTTTACATCAAAGGAGTAACCACCCTCACCCAGCAAATCAGAACAATAGAATAGCTAATAACCACCAAACAGCTATAATATAAAACATACCGGATCTCTCACTAAAGCAATACCAAGCCTATAAAGCGCGAGACCCCAAAAGGGAAAAGAACAAAGAGAGAGAAGATTAAAAAAAATTACATTCTGCCATTGTCCGCTCGCCTCTTTTCCTTCTTCCTCCTCGGTCAAAGTCTATCATTTCAGCGAGTTCAAAAGTTCTTTTACTTTTTCCACCGAGTCAAAGTTGTAGACAGTTCCCCCATAACTGAAACGTAGCACCGCCGGGTACCTCAGAGTATTCAATGTTTAATTTTTTTTCTTGACATCTTCAAAGGTCTTTATTTTCTTAATTATGGCCCCAGAAAATTCATGAAAACACATTATTTTCAAACCTTTATAAACCAAAGCCTGTGGATCCCTTCCCAGTCTTCTGGGCTGTTTCTATTATTAAATGCTTTTCCTTGTGATGCTGGAGTTGCACTAGGACCGGGCGGGGGCACTGGGCCGGCCCAGACCTACACATCACGATGCGGTCGGCCCACTCCACACTCACCCGGCCCAACTCGATCTCCAGGCCCAGCAACGCTGGAAGCCACCTCTTGAGGAAATCAGTGAGGTTTTCACCTTCTACATGCTCAGGTAAGCCCAAGATCTGTAGATTTTTCTCCGACCTTGATTTTCGAGGTCATCTCCTTGTTCCTTCAGGGCCTGAACCTGCCCTTCCAAGGTTTGAACCCGCTCCTTGGACCTCTCCATCGTGGCCTCCAAGGCTTCATTAGTAAATTCTGTTGCTCCACTGAACTTAAGGACGCTGCCACAGGGTTTGACATAATGGCTGTGGGTATGCCTGACAGACTAGGGGAGTGCCCTGCCTGCTGCACTCCCCTAGCTCCCTTTCCTTTAGATGTCTTCATTTCAGCTTCAGATCTTCCCAATCCTAATTTAAAGGGGCTCTAGATTCTCTCACGACTTTCTACCACAAACCTTCGTCAGGGGTGACTAATGGTGGGGGGAGGGATAGGAGCACACCTTGCCTGGGATATGGCACAGAGCCCAATACACCAGGCTGTTCAGACTGCCGCCATCTTGAATCTCCCATACCCACTCTCTACTGATCACATCCTCAAAACCTTCTAGAATATGTGTCAGGCCTGATTTCCCTTTAGTAAATCCATGCTGACCTGGACCAATCCTGTTACTGCTTTCCAAATGCTTGGTTATTTTATCTTTAATAAATGACTCATGTAAAATTCCTCATTTTCACACTCCCTCCTTTTATTAAAAAGTGGGGTTACATTGGATATTGTCTAGTCCATTAGAGTCTACAGAATGGTGATCATTTTCCAGCAATGCTTCCACTATTTCTAAACCCACTTTCTTAAGGACTCTGGGATGTAGAGCATCAGGCCCTGGGGACTTAGCAAGTTTTGATACCATCAGTCTCCCCAAGACCATTTCCTGACTAACAAGGATTACCTTCAGTTCCTCCTTCACACTTGACCCTCTATCCCCTTGCATTTCCTTTCAATAGGATGTGCATCCCTGGATATTTAGTTCCCAGCCCTGATCCCCTTGCAGCCACGTCCCTGCACTACAGGCTCATTTACCTTGTTTCATATACTCGATGCATCGAAGTACAACACCCTCAGTCATGCACTGACTGCTTCCTTCTCATAGTTATCTCCTTTAGAAATCACAGAATCCCTACAGTGTGGAAGCAGGCCATTCAGCCCAGACTGACCCTCCAAATAGCATCCCACCCACCCTACAATTCCCATGGATAATCCTCCTAACCTACACATCTTTGTGACAAGTAGACACGGGGAGAATATGTAAACTCCACACAGACAGTCAGTTGGAATTGAGTCTGTGTCTCCGGAGCTGTGAGACAGCAGTGCTAACCACTGATCCACCATTCCCACCTGCGGGGCCTCAAGTTCAATTCCTGATCCTTTCCATACTCTCAATCCTATTACTTGGTCTGGATACTTTCATAACTTTTCCTGAGTCCCCACCTTCTTTCATTAGTTTAAATTCCTCGAAGCTTGATTTAACCTTGGTTTGTGTGGTACAGCTTTGTCTACACTATTCTGAATGGGTCATGCATTAAGAGACGAAGCCTTTAAGTTTGGTCTGTAATTGAGTTTCCCTGCACTTTTAAGTTTCCTCAGTACAATATGACATTCACAATATTCTGTCCCATCCTTTTATTTTCTGATAACAATCAATCCCATCACTAACCAGCAATCCTCCCTTCTCCTTTAATTTTCATTTTCTCCTTTTCCATCCAACTGTTCCAGTTATTTTCTCTTTGAATCATATTCAGGCTGATATTTATCCCTGAACAAACATCACTCAAAATGTTCCTTGGTTCATTGTTGCTTGTGGGATCTTGCTGTGTACAATCTGGCTTCCACATTTCCTGCATTCCTTCAGTGACCTCATTTCAAACAAGTCCCACATTGTCTGCAAATGTGTTGGGGACAGCATGAATCTTTCTTTTCTTTGGATGAACTGGGAATCTTTCAGATGTGAAAGACGCCGTTCCAATATTGCACAGTCCTCCTCCTGAACTACAGTTTCTGCTTTGTCCCTCTCTTTTGTGAAAACAGACCGAAAGATTTCATGAGGAACCATTGCTCCATTTTGCACCACCGCACACAAGCTCCCTTCCCACTCTGGAATGGGCCCCTTACATTCCCTCATTCTCTTCTTGTTCTTTCTGTGATTATAAACATCACTGGGATTTCCTTCACTTCATTTGGACACATTTCATCCTGTCAGCTCTTTGCTTTCCTCAGGTCCTGGGTAATTTCACCCCTGCATTTTGTCTTTCAGCTCACTTTTACCAAATCATTGCCCAGTTCAGTAAAATGGTTTGTTCCCAAATGAATACTTTTCCACTTGTTCCGTGGTTCTCCATTTCCATCCCTACTCTCAATCTCACTGAGTTCTGATCACTGTCACTGAAATGCTCCCCCATTGAGAGCCCTTCCAGCTGCCCACATTCATTCCCTAAACAATGGTCCAAAACTGTCCCTTCTCTTTCACCATCACCTTCTCAGGGGCAATTAGGGGTGGGCAATAAATGCTGGCCCTGCCAGTGACACCCACATCCCAAGATGCACTTTAAACAATGTCTGTTCTTTTATGGGGTTTGTTAGGAGTTGGCAACAAATGTTCAAAATGGATTGTTTTGCCAGTTCATGTTCGGAGAGTTAAAATCCCTTCAAAAGGCAGGGATTAAAATTGCTTCTCTTGTTTTTCAGGCCGTGAGAACGCTCAGCCCAAGCTGACCCTGCTGCCCCCCCTCCCCGGAGCAGGTCAATGCCAAGGGCACTGCCACCCTGGTGTGCCTTGCCAATCACTTCTACCCTGATGAGCTTGAGGTGCAGTGGAAGAAGGACGGTGCAGTCATTTCGGATGGGGTCCAGACCAGCAACTACCTGCGAGCTTCGGACAGCACCTACAGTGTCAGCAGCCTGCTCACCCTCTCTGGGTCTGACTAGGAGTCCAACGCTCGCTTCTCCTGTGCCCTCACCCACATGACTCTCCCCTCTCCCCTCAGCAAGAGCATCAGGAGATCAGAATGTGTGTAGAATGTTTGAGACAGTCCACAGAGGAGACACAACTTTAAATAGAACAGGGCTGAGCTGGCAGGACAAAGGTCATTGTCAGCACTGAATTTCAACTCTCTTCCTTCTTGGGATTGGCTTGGCGACACTTCTGAGGTTCAAGGGTTAAGGCAGGTCATTGCGATCATCAAAAAGAAGCATTACTCTGTATCAGACTCCATGCTGACCGTGTTCTGGGAGTGTTTGATTGGGGCAGTGATGACCTGTGATGCCAAGTCAAACCTCTCGAAGATGCTAAAGACTGTCAGCTGTGCAAAAACAATGTGAACCTCAGAAGTCTCTGTTTCAGTAAAACAGACCTCCTTCCTGCTCAGCCGCCAGTTCCAATTTAAGGTTTTGTCACTGTTTAAAGGGACAGGATTCTCATGTTATTGAGAAAATCTCCACAAGTGTTTTCCTCAAGCTCCATTGTGGCTGTGAATTTGTGCAGCTTCCTCTGTCTGGGCTGTTAATTGCTGACTGTTTTCTGTCAATGTCAATCTGGAAAAGGGAATAAAGATGAAGATGATTCAGTCTCTGTCTCGTGTGTGCTTTGGAAATGGCCAGAGCTGAAGCCTCAGGGAAAGCTGTGTGAAGTGTTACCTCCACCCTCAAGGCCTGGAGAATGAGGGGGAGAATAGAGGGGGCAATGGGGTCCCCGGAGCAGGAGGGCAATGCTATCATTGTGACCAGAAGGGGCACTTTCAGCAGGAATGCACAACCTCAAGGAAATCTTTCCCAATAAATGGGGAAAAGAAGGAAGGTAGGAGGGGACAATAGGGAACACAATAATCTGATGGAAATTCCCCATCAACGCTCACCCATCCCTGAGACACAGCAAGATCACAAGCCAAGAAATTCAAATCAACTGTTAGGGAGCCAGAGCCACTGGGAACCCTATATTGATGAATATGACAAGCAGCACCTTGTTACTCAGAATAACAATTGCACAATAACAATTTGGGAAATAAATATTCCATAGATTAGACCTGGGTTTTCTTTACTCTTCAAATGAGATAAAATTGTCCCATGTGTCCCTGGGGTCAGATTGAGAATGTTCAGTCCGGGGGAGTCTGGGAGTCACAGCTGGGGAGGACAGTCAATGATAAACTGGTTCCACTTTCTGCTGCCATATTCTGTAGCCCCTCGGCCATCTCAGTAACAACCATCCAGGGCTCAGGGTGGATTCCAGAGCAGCTCATTGTCCTGACTGTTGTGTTCCTCAGTCCACATGTGGCTCCAGCAATCTCACTCCATGACTCAGTATCAGTGGGAGCCCATGGGGCTGAAATCTTATCCAAACAGACGCACACACAGCGGGGAGGCTGCTGGTGGCTCAGAAACCCCTTGGATTCAGTCCCAGATTCCACCGTGGCTCTTTCATTCAAACACAGCATTAGCACACTGACACCACATTCAGAGGGCAATCCTGAGATGGGGCAAGTTTGGTTTTTGATTCCAATGTGAGGAAATGGGGGCTGGGAGTGAAATGTCTAGTCTGAAACTGGTGGGGGTACTTTATAATGAAGAATAGAAACTGATGTCAGAATAAAGTCAGGTTTTGATGGGAGTGAGGAATATCTCAGTGATCTGTCTCCAGAATCCACAGACTACACACATCCTTCTGTCAGACCCTGAAGGCTGAGAAACAGCTCCTTGACATTTAATATTTCTCCAGCTTTCCCAGAAAAGGTGAAATATTTTCTGCATCAGTGATTCCCTGGAACAGGACATTTTAAAAAGGGCTGTGGGAAGGGAACTGTTGCCTCTCAATGACAAAGCCAATGGAAGGATGTGGAGCTGGCTCTGTGAAACGTTAGGGCACAGAGGATGACACCAGAAGCAATTCAATGTTGTCACTCTCTCCTTTGGTAATAATTGGTTTTCCCTCACAATTTGCTCTCTTGTCTTCGATCCACTTGCCTTTCTTGCTTTGCTTCTTTTGACTTGAGTCTGGGGGTAGCTCCATCAAAACCCAATTTCCTCACTCTCATCCTGGCCCCTGAAGAGATTAGAGACAAAACAAACTGCAAATGCTGGAATCCAACATAGACAAGCAGGAGGCTGGGAGAACACAGCAAGCCAGGCAGCATCAGGAGGTGGAGAAGGCAACGTTTTGGCTGTAACCCTTCTTCAGGAATGGGGGTGGGTTGGGGGGCAGGGGGAATGATGGGGGAGCTGCAGATAAAGGGAGTGGTGGTGGCAGGGTGGTGAGATGGGGATAGGTGAAGATCGGTAGAGGATACTACCTGATTGGTTGATGGGAGGGATGACTACAAATTAATTTCCCATCGACTAATCAGGTCATACTCTCTACCATTCTCAACCTATCCCTACCTCAACACCCTGCTCAGCCCCATTCCCTTTATCCCCTTTTCCAATCTTTCCTCATCACACAGCCCACTCATTCCAGGGATCAATCGGGTAAAATTCCTGTGAACCACCTCCGATGCATTTACATTCTTCCTTCAATAGGGAGACCAAAACTACCCTCAGTATTTGAGATGTGGTCACACCAATGTTCAGGTATAACTGAAACATCACAGTCTCACTTTCTGGTCCTTAAGCATGCGTACTCTTACTTGTACCAGGCTTTTTACTGTCCATGTCTAATTGCCCTGGCCCTGGTGGTGATTAACTGCCTTCTTGAACCCCTGCAGTCCGTGTGCTGTTGGTGGACCCACAATGTCCTTAGGAAGGGAATTCCAGGATTCTGACCCAGTGATGATGTAGGAACAGCTTCATATTTCCAAGTCAAACTGGTGAATGACTTGGAGGGGAACTTGCTGGGGTGATGTTCCCATGTACCTGCTGCCCTTGTCCAAATATAAGTGGTCATGGGTTTGGAAGCTGTTGTCTCAGGATCTTTGGTGAATCTCTGCAGTGCATCTTGTAAATAGTACACAGAGCTGTTACTGAGTATCGGTGTGGGGGGAATGCATGTGTGTGAATGCGGTTCCAATCAAGTGGGTAAACTTGTTTTCAACAATATTTAAATAAAATAATATAAAACAGCATAAAATTAAATATAAATAAAAATTTGCTGCCTTTTAGATAAAACTTCACTGAACCCAAAAAGTTAATCCTCCTCTTCCCACAGAGGCTGCACCTGTTCCCTTTCTCCAGCATCGCACTTCTATTTGAGATTTGCAGTATTTTGTTTCTGTATCTGTTTTAATGCCATTGGTCAGCACACTGGGGAGATGTTCCCTGAGATGGTCTCAAATCCCTTATATTCACATCAACCTGAGAGGACAGTGGTTTAACCGATCATCCAGCAGATGGCGTCTTTGCCTTTGCCAGCCTCAAGATAGTGCTCCAGTGTCTGGAGTGGGGCTTGAAACCTGCAGGTTCAGGTGACGGTGTTATCACTGAGGCTGTCTATTCTTTTCTGGGATGTGGGTGTCACTGACAAGACCAGCATTTGTTCCCCATCCCTACCTGCCCCGAAACTGAGTGGCTTGTTTAGCCTTTCAAATGGCAGGTAAGGGTCAGCCACATTGCTGGAGTCCTGGCAGAGTCAGACATCTACAACAGGTCGACAAGAACAAGGCCCTTTGGCCCAATGAGCCAAAGCCAGTCAAACAACCACCTCACTATCCTAATTCCATGTTCCAGTACTTGGCCCATAGCCCTGTACACCTCGGCATTCCAGCTGCACATTGAAATACTTCATGTTATGGGAGAGCTTCTGCCTCAACCACCCTTACAGGCAGTGAGTCCCCAGACTGTCACCATCCTCTGGGTGAATGTGTTTCCTTATGTTCCCTCTTAACCTTTGGCCATTTACCTTTAATCTATACTCCTCTGTTCATTGATTATAACATAACCCCATGTCACCAAGTCACCCTTTATTGACACATGAACAGTCCTTGACTGTCATGCCTCATAGAGAGTCAGACACCGGAGGCTCGGGGTCTCTGACACTCAGCCTGTTTATGTCAGCGAAGATTTTCCCGGTTATATCCTGGTAACGATTTGAGCTTTTCTTGTGAAACCCAGTTAGGAATTTTAATGGCATTGAATCTCCCACACACTCCCACCTCTCTTGATGCTCACCCTTGTCTGGTTAATTCTTCCCATTTCCTTCTCTTCTTTCAGATCATTCCATTTCAGTAAAGTCTGTGATATTTCCATGGAGGATGTGCACTAGAAACCGCCATAGAGAAGTTCCCAGCCCTTCAATAGGGGGAAGGCCAATGTTTGCAGCAAGCCTGGACTGTGCCCTTGTGTACCTTGCCTGAAGGATTCCATGTGATCTGTCAGTCTCCATCCCAGCCTGATAACTATCTCGGACATTGGAAGGAAATGCCCAGGGAGCAGGTTAACATGGTGCAAAAAGCCTTTCAGCTGAAGCTTCAGTGTTTGTGCTCAGTGTGCATTATCACATGCTCATTGCTCCCCTTTTACACGATAATGGAGAGAGAACTCTTGTTAATGCAGTTTTTTTTTAATGTGTCAGGCTATTGAAAGCTGTGAGCACAGAGCAGTCACGTTCACGGGCAAGATGGTGCAGTCCCACAGACAGTAAATGAATAACAAGACAAATCTGTTTTGGTGGCACTAGTTGAATTTTGAGCAGGGCCCCTGAGGGGATCTCTTTTAGATTGGGATCTTGTCGAACCCCCTGAAGTGGGGGTGGGGGTGGTCGGGGTATGGTGGTGGTGGAGCCTCAAATGATGGTGCCAGAGACTGTGCAACTTTCAGCAATGCACCACAGTCTCAGCGTGGATTCTAATTTCTGAGGTGGCTTTCAATCCGACGACCATTTTGACGATGAGGCAGGAGCATTGCCCATGGAGCCACGGTCAGTAACAATGTAAACTGTGTGGCTTTGAAAGCCTGAGTCTGCATCTCAGCTCGGAAGGATATCAGCTCATTCATCAAATCTGTTTCTGCCCCTCTGCAGGCTGGCCAGGCTGCCGGTGCCTTTCCAACACTCCCACATTTCCTCTTGTGCCACAGCTCATTCTCCTGAGGGATAGTTTACTCGGAGTCGAAAAGTGTGGCGCTGGAAAAGCACAGCAGGTCAGGCAGTTGTGCTCAGGCCGAGGACATGACCTTGTCCCTCTGTCAGATCCTCTTCGAGAAACTCATGGCTCACCACCGCCCTCTCCAGGACAATTAGGGAAGGGCAACACCCACTCCATCCCAGGAGAAATCAAAATAAATTACCTATAATTCAAATTATCAAATTGGTGAGGCTTGAATTCATCTCTTTGAAAGACTGGAGCCTCGGTCAGAAACAGAGCCATGACATGGGTGACCCTGGTTTGTCAGACTGCAAGGTGGAGTGTCCTTCGGATTGACACTGGGGTCAGCAAAAAATGAATTACACTCAAAAGATGTAACAACTGGCTATCAAAATGTGCCCCCAAACTGCACAGAACAGCACTTGAGGCTTCGCGCTCCCGTCTCCATCCTTGCTTGTTGACCTTCCCTGGGAAATATCTGGGACGGTCATTCCCACGGGAATCCCCTGGAATGCCTGTGGGTTTATTCTCGGATAATGGAAGGAGTCATTACCCATCGTCCTCAGTTGAAGTTCACATTCTCTATAGTTACTAGAAAGCAGCTGTTTCACTGTGCCTGAACAATATAAAGTCAGAAGGCACACAACACCAGGTTCTAGCCCAACAGGTTCATTTGAAATCACAAGCTTTCGAAGCCCTGCTCCTTCATCAGGTGTACCCCAGTCCCCACATAACTGAACAGTACAAATAAACTGGGGCTCTGCGAGGATCTAATTGGCTCCATCTGTAGAAACAAGGCGAGAGAGAGATCAGCTTTCGGACCAGGATACTTATCGCACCACAATGAAAATGCTCTGCATGCTATGATACATCAAAAAGAAGTACTTTGGTGTGACTTTTGATTGTCTTCAAAACAAGTGCTGTTTTGTTCATTCTGTGATACACGGAGACTATGTCAGTATTGGGTAACACAAGGTATGTTCCCTCCATTAAACACTTTCCAACACACTCTCTCCATCTTGCTTTACTCCTTATTAACTCTTCTACAATTGTCCCTGTTCCCTCACTCCATCCCGGTCCCAGAAGGGTTGATGGCCGGAGTTCATGACCCCGCACTGTGTGAATGTTGGTGTGAAGTGAGGCCAGTGTGTTGGAGCTTGGGCCCCTGCCTCAGGCCCAGGTGTAGGGGCCTGTTCAACAATCTGCACATTGTCCTTTTTCTCTTTCTGAATGAACTGGATCAAGTTGCAGTAACAATCTGGCAACAAGGTGTTTTGTCTAAAATGTTCCCAGCATTGGGCACAGAACTGGCTGTGTAGGAGGAGACAGAGGTCAGTGATGGGAGGATGGTTTTCAGATTGGAGGGCTGTGACTCCTGGTGATCCACAGGGAACTCTGCTGTATATGGTCTACATAAATGATTTGGAGGAAAGCGTAGCTAGTCTAATTAGTAAGTTTACAATTGATACAAAGATTGGTAGAATTGCAGATAATGAGAAGGATTATCTAGGATATGGCAGGATAGAGGTCAGTTGGATGCTTGGACAGAAAAATGGCAGAGGTAGTTTAATCCAGACAAATGTGAAGTGATCCATTTTGAAAGGTGGTGTACAGGTGGGAATTATACAGTGAATGGTAGAATCCTTTGGAGTATAGATATGCAGAGGGATCTGGGTGTGTATGTTCACAGATCACTGAAGGTGCCAGCACAGGGAGGTAAGGTTGTAAAAAAGGCTTATGGCCTGCTTGCCTTCATTGGAAGGGGCATTGAGTATAAGGATAGACAAGTTATGCTGCAGCTTTATAGAACTGTAGTTCGGCCGCACTTGGAATATGGCGTACAGTTCTGGTTGCATACAACTGCATACCGTCCAAAAAGAAGGATGTGGATGTTTTGAAGACGGTGCAGAAAATGTTTACCAGGATATTGTCTGGTATGGAGGGGGGGGGGATTGTAGTTCTGAAGAAAGGTTGGAGAGACTGAGTTTGTTTTCACTGGAATGCAGGAAAATGAGGTGCGTCCTGATCGAAGTTTACAGAGTTGTGAATGGGATAGGCAGAGTGGAAAATATGAGGCTTTTTCCCAGGGTGGAGGGGTCAAATACTAGGGGACACAGGTTCAAGGTGCAGGGGTTTGGGGGGAATTAATTGTAAAGAGATGTACAAACCAAGTATTTCACACAAAGGGAGTTGAGCACCTGGAACACACTGCCAGAGGAGGGGGTGGAAGCAGACACAATAGAATTACTCAAGAAATACCTGCCCTAATGCATGAATAGGAAGGGAATAGAGGGATATGAATCCTGTCGATGAAGACAGTTTCAGTATAGAAGGGCAAAATGTATCAGCACAGGTTGGAAGGGTCGAAGGGCCTGTTCCTGTGCTGTATTGTTCCTTGTTCTTTGATCCCTGCTGTTGAATTGGATTCTCGGGAGCCAGCTCCGTATGAAGAGCCTGTTCTCATTCTTTTGTTGGAGTTCATGGGGCAGCTGCTGCTTCCTTGCTGCGTCACTGATCAAACCAACAATGCGGAAAGCTTCTTGATATTTTAAATACACTGTCTGCAGGAAAATGTTTGGCTGAGGTTTTAATATTGTTTAATAAGATAATGACATCAATACACCAGTGTTGTTTACGGCTGGGAACATTTAACATCATAGTCCTTGTTTTAAATGGACTCTCACTCATGATAATACAGTTTTCAATGTTTCTCTCCCTTTACGTGTTATGAAGAGATTTGCCAACATGTTTTGGTGAGGACAGTGCATCTTCATTGGAGGATTGGAAGATGATATCTTAAGGACACATGCACTAAACAACCCCACCACCCTGTGGCCGACCATTTCAACTCCCCCTCCCACTTGCTAAGGATATGCAAGTCCCTAGGCCTCCTCCACCGGCCAATTGAAGCCATCTAACAACTGGAGGAAGAACACCACATCTTCCAACTTGAGACCCTCCAATGACACGGAATCAATGTTATAGAGTCATAGAGATGTACAGCATGGAAACATCCCTTCGGTCCAACCCGTCCATGCCGACCAGATATCCCAACCCAATCTAGTCCCACCTGCCAGTACCCGGCCCATATCCCTCCAAACCCTTCCTATTCATATACCCATCCAAATGCCTCTTAAATGTTGCAATTGTACCAGCCTCCACCACATCCTCTGGCAGCTCATTCCATACATGTACCACCCTCTGCATGAAAAGGTTGCCCCTTAGGTCTCTTTTATATCTTTCCCCTCTCACCCTAAACCTATGCCCTCTAGTTCTGGACTCTCCAACCCCAGGGAAAAGACGTTGTCTATTTATACTAGCTATGCCCCTCATAATTTTGTAAACCTCTATAAGGTCACCCCTCAGCCTCCGACGCTCCAGGGAAAACAGCCCCAGCCTGTTCAGCCTCTCCCTGTAGCTCAGATCCTCCAACCCTGGCAACATTCTTGTAAATCTTTTCTGAACCCTTTCAAGTTTCACAACATCTTTCCAATAGGAAGGAGACCAGAATTGCACGCGATATTCCAACAGTGGCCTAACCAATGTCCTGTACAGCCGCAACATGACCTCCCAACTCCTGTACTCAATACTCTGAATGTTAATGTTACTTGTTTCCTCATCTCCACTCCCCCCAGCTTATCCCAGATCCAACCCTCCAACTCGGCACCACCCTCTTGAACTGTCCTACCTGTCCATCTTCCTTCCCACCTATCCACTCCACCCTTCACTCTGACCTGTCACTGTCACCCCCCACCTCCACGTACCTATTGAAATCTTCACGACCTTCCCCCCAGCCTCAATTCCCTCCCATTTATCTCTCCGACTCCTCACTCCCTCCTCCCCATTCCTGATGAAGAGCTTATGCTCAAAACGTCGACTCTCCTGCACCAGGGATACTGCCTCACCGGCCGTGCTTTTTCAGCACTACACGATTTCACTCTGTGCTGTGGTAATAGTGTGTTAAAGCCCAGTGCAGATCATCCATCATCTCAATCAGGTCATAGGGTCTAAGGTTGGTCAGTAATGTCTGGCCCCAGAACAGTAACACTGACTGACTGGAGACAACCCAGATCAAGTCCCAGTGAGAGTGTTATTGAACTTCACACTCAAAGCCCACCAAGGAGGTGGTTGTTGTTAGTCTCAATGTTACCACAGATTAAGTTCTCCCAGAGATTCATAATTCATTCTAGATTTTAAACAAGGGAGGGATGTTGTGGGGAGACAGATGGGAAGGCCTGGAGAGGAAACAAAAAGGAGAGAGAATTGCACTTCTGTTACACCGTTCATGAGCTCAGGATGTTCAAAGATGTTTTACAGCTAATGGAATACTTCCAAAGTCTAGTCATTGTTGTAATGTGGGAACTGTGACAGCCCATTTACTTTCAGCAGGCTCCCACAATAACAGCGAACTATTGACAAGGATCTCAGGGATAGGACGCGGAGTGGAGAATAGGATGGAATGGCAATGAAACCCAAGCAGTCAATGAGGCCTGAGTATTAGGCTGGGTGGAAGGGAAATGTCAAAGGAAATGGGCTTCTTAAAATTCCTTCATGGGATGTGTGGTTCACTGAATTTATTACCTATCCCTAGTTGCCCTGGTGAAGTTGGTCCTGAGTTGCTTTCTTGAGCCGTTGCATCCATGTGCTGTAGATAGACTCATGAAGCCCTTCGAGGGGAAATTCCAGGATTTTGACCCAGTGGCAGTGAAGGAACAGTTCAAAGTCAGGATGGTGAGTGGCTTGCATGGAACTTCCAGGGATTGGTGTTCCCATATATCTGCTGCCCTTGTCGTTCCAGACTGAAGCGGTCATGGGTTTGGAAGGAACTATTTTAAGGACGTTTGGTGAGCTGGTGTTAGTGGTACAGTTGGCTGAAAATGATCACCTCTCTCCAACCGTGGTCATTCCCTTTCCTCTTATATCGGTGAAACCTGTCAATAAATAACTCCTGGTCAGTAATATCAACAACAACAACTTGTATTAATATAGCATCTTTAATATAGTAACCATTCAAAAGGTGGGGATATACGGTGTTTGTGATGGTGACCAAAAAGAGACAAAGAGCTCATTCTAAGAAGCGAGAGGGGTTTTTGGAGGAAATCCCCGTGCTGAGGGCCTGGGAGACTGAAGGCACAGCTGCCAGTCATGAGGGGGAAGGCCAGATTGGAGAGTTTGGGAGATGGGGGAGGGATTGAGGATAACCGAGTGGTCCATTATATCGCCTCCCCCACCTGCTGCAGCCGGAGACTGCGGAGAGGAATCGGGAGGCTGGGCAAGGAACCACCCAGAGGCTGGAGGCTGCTACTGCAAGCAGGGGCCAAACCAGTTCTGCTGTGAGAAAT
Organism: Chiloscyllium plagiosum; assembly: GCF_037043375.1. Lineage (NCBI taxonomy): Eukaryota > Metazoa > Chordata > Chondrichthyes > Orectolobiformes > Hemiscylliidae > Chiloscyllium > Chiloscyllium plagiosum. The sequence continues at coordinate 116,656,438 of NW_028270147.1, forward strand.
TGGAGCAGGAGGATGCTTCCAATGCCAGTCCATCCTTTCTTAAATACAGGGACCAAAACTGCACACGGCACTGCACGTGCAGGCTCATTAACACCCATTAGAATTGGTACAAGATTTCTCTATTTTTAAATTCCAACCCGCAGCAATAAAGGTTAAAATTCCATTCACCTCCACCCAGTGCCCCAGAGGTTTGGGGGTGTGTAGGGAGGTTGGGGGTGGGGGGAGGGTTGGGAGGGAGGGGGGAATGACTGCAGTCTCCGACAGAAGGAATGCTAAAAATGCTATCACTATAAGAGTGAAAAGTTGGGGTGGGGACAGTGACAGTGACGCCCTCCACAGAGAGAGGGGAAAGTACACTGATACATTTAAAACTGTATTATCACAAGTGAGAATTCAAACCTCCACCCACTCCATCATGAGTCTTCCCACATTGTTGGTTTGACCAGTGACGTAGCAAGGAAGCAGCAACTGCCCCATGAACTCCAACAAAAGAATGAGAACAGGCTCTTCATACGGAGCTGGCTCCCGAGAATCCAATTCAACAGCAGGGATCAAAGAACAGGGAACAATACAGCACAGGAACAGGCCCTTCAGCCCTCCCAGCCTGTGCCAACACATTTTGCCCTTCCTCACTGAAACTGTATTCACCTACAGGATTCATATCCCTCTATTCCCTTCCTATCCATGTATTCATCCGGGTATTTCTTGAATGCTGCTATTGTGTCTGCTTCCACCACCTCCACTGGCAATGTGTTCAGCCCCTCACCATCGTTTGTGTGAAATACTTACCTCACACATCTGTTTTAAACACCCACCAGCTCCCCCCCCCCCCCCCCCCACACACACACACCTTGAACCTGTGTCCACTAGTAACTGACCCCTCTACTCTGGGGAAAAGCCTCATATTTTCCACTCTCTCCATGCCATTCACAATTTCATAAACTTCTATTAGGTTGCCCCTCAACCTCCTGCATTCCAATGAAAACAAATCCAGTCTATCCAACGTTTTTTTTTATTTGAAAAATATACTTTATTCATAAAATAATTTGATGGTCTGTACAGTTGGTCATGCCATACGTATGTAAACATGTACATACAGAGATCAGAATTTATCATTTTTATACAGGTCTGTACATTTTTCAATCATATGCCCATATGATTAGCTGAGGCGTCAGCAGAGCCCAAATGTCTGCATGGGCCCCCTGTTCTTCGTTAGGCAGGCAGACTTTACACAGTGGTCTTTCCCCACCGTGCCTTGCCGGCAGCTGCCCCAAGCTTCAGTGCGTCCCTCAACACGTAGTCCTGGACCATGGAATGTGCCAGTCTGCAACACTCAGTCGGGGTCAACTCCTTCAGCTGGAAGATCAGCAGGTTTCGGACCACCCAGAGAGTGTCCTTCACCGAGTTGATGATCCTCCAGGCACAGTTGATGTTCGTCTCGGTGTGCGTCCTGGGGAACAGACCGTAGAGCACGGAGTCCCGCGTCACGGTGCTGCTCGGGACGAACCTCGACAAACACCACTGCATTCCTCTCCAGACTTCTGCGTAGGCACATTCCAGAAGGAGGTGTGTGACAGTCTCGTCCCCCCCGCAGCCGCTTCGAGGGCAGCGTGCGGTGCGGCTGAGAGTCCGGGCGTGCATAAAGGATCTCACAGGCAGAGCCCTTCTCACCACCAGCCAAGCCATGTCTTGGTGCTTGTTGGAAAGTTCTGGCGATGAGGCATTCTGCCAAATGGCTTTGACAGTCTGCTCAGGGAACCGCTCGATAGGATCCGCCCTCTCCTTTTCCCGAAGGGTCTCAAGGACACTACGTGCTGACCACTTCCTAATGGACTTGTGGTCAAAGGTGTTTTTCTTCATAAATTTCTCCACGAAGGACAGGTAATACGGAACGGTCCAACTACTCGGATCGTTCCGCGGCAGCGAGGCCAGGCCCATCCTTCGCAACACCGGGGACAGGTAGAACCTCAGTACGTAGTGACACTTGGTGTTTGCGTACCGGGGATCCACGCACAGCTTGATGCAGCCACACACAAAGGTGGCCATCAGGGTGAGGGTGGCATTGGCTGTCTTTTTTCCCCCATTGCCCAGATCTTTATACAGTGAGTCCCTTCGGACCCAGTCCATCTTTGACCTCCATATAAACTGGAAGATGGCCCGGGTGACTGCAGCGGCACAGGTTCTGGGAATAGGCCAGACCTGTGCCACGTATAATAGCAATGACAGTGCCTCACACCTGATGACCAGGTTTTTTCCCGCGATGGAGAGCGACCGTAGCTTCCATCTGCCCAGTTTCTGCCTCACTTTGCTGATACGCTCCTCCCAAGACTTGGCGCATGCCCCAGCACCCCCCCGAACCAAACACCCAGCACCTTCAGGTGGTCAGTCCTGACGGTGAAGGGGATCGAGGATTGGTCGGCCCAGTTCCCGAATAGCATGGCCTCGCTCTTGCCTCGGTTTACCTTGGCCCCCGAGGCCCGTTCGAACTGGTCACAAATGCACATGAGTCTGCACACGGACAGCGGATCCGAGCAGAAAACGGCGACATCACCCATGTACAGGGAGGCCTTAACCTGCAGGCCCCCGCTGCCAGGAATAGTCACCCCTCTCAGGCTCGCATCCTTCCTGATGGACTCGGCAAATGGCTCTATGCAGCACACAAACAAGGCAGGAGAGAGGGGGCAGCCCTGCCTGACTCCAGATCTGACTGGGAAGCTATCTGATTCCCAACCGTTGATTGAGACTGCACTGACAATGTTGGTGTAGAGCAGTCTGATCCAATTGCAGATTCCCTCCCCAAAGCCCATTTTGGAGAGAACATCTCTCATATACGTGTGTGATATCCTGTCAAAGGCTTTCTCCTGGTCCAGGCTGATCAGGCAGGTGTCCAACCCTCTGTCCTGCACGTAGGCGATCGTATCCCTGAGGAGTGCGAGACTCTCAGCGATCTTCCTGCCCGGCACAGCACAGGTTTGGTCAGGGTGAATCACCGACCCTAGAGCAGACCTGACCTGGTTGGCGATTACCTTTGACAGAATTTCGTAATCCGCATTCAATAGTGAGATTGGTCTCCAATTTTTGAGTTCTTCCCTCTCCCGCTTCCGCTTGTAGATGAGGGTGATGATGCCTTTCCTCATGGATTCACTCATGGTACCTGCCCGAAGCATACTGACATACACCTCCAGCAGGTCCTGGCCAATCAAGTCCCACAGAGCGGAATAGAGCTCGACCGGTAAGCCGTCGCTTCCGGGAGTTTTATTCTTTTCGGAGGACTCGAGGGCTTTGGTCAGCTCGTCCAGAGATAGCGGCTGGTCCAGCCTCTCCCGTGTTCTGTCGTCTAAGACCTCCGTGATAGAGAACAGGAACGACTGGGAGGCCGTGCTGTTGGTCGGCTTCGCGTCGTACAGACTGGCATAGAAGGATTTACTGATCCTCATGACGTCAGCCTGAGATGACGTTAGCGAGCCATCTTCTTCCTTCAGGCTGCTGAGCACAGAGCTCTCTTTGTGCACCTTCTGGAAGAAGAAACGTGAGCACATCTCGTCCTGCTCCACGGGGCGGACCCTGGACCGGAAGATTATCTTGGAGCAAAGAGCGAGGCTTGCTGGCCCTTCGCCTCCTTGAGGTCCTCAGTGACATCCACCCCCATCGTCTGCAGCAGGAGCAGGTTCTGCATACTTTCCTGGAGCTGGGACAGTTTTCCCCGCCATGTTTTCATCCAAATCATTTATGTAGATCATGAACAGCAAAGGTCTCATCATTGATCCCTGTGAAACCCCACAAGCCACAGCCCTCCATTCTGAAATCCATCCTTCCATCACTACCCTCTGCCTCCTCTGACTCAGCCAGTTCTGTACCCAGTGCTGGGAACATTTTAGACAAAACACCTTGTTGCCAGATCGTTACTGCGACTTGATCCAGTTCATTCAGAAAGAGAAAAAGGACAATGTGCAGATTGTTGAACAGGCCCCTGCACCTGGGCCTGAGGCAGGAGCCCAAGCTCCAACACACTACACATGAAACTTAAGACAGAGTGGGGTCATGAAGTCTGGCCATATGTTCCTCTGGGACCGGGACGGAGTGAAGGAACAGGGACAATTGTAGAAGAGTCAATAAGGATTAAAGCAAGATGGAGAGGGTGTTTTGGAAAGGGGCTCGAGGAAGAAATATACTTTTTGCCACCCAACGCTGACATACTCTCTATGTATCACATCATGAATAAAACAGCACACTTTGAGGACAATCAAAAGTTACACCAAAGTATTTCTTTTTGATCTATCATAGCATGCAGAGCATTTTCATTATGGTGCAATTAGGTATCCTGTTTCAAAAGATGCACTCTCTCTCTTCTCTCGTTTGTACAGATTCAGCCGGTTAGATCCTCACAGAGCCCCAGTTTATTTGGACTGTTCTGTAATGTGGGGATGCCGATGCTGGACTGGGGTACACCTGATGAAGGAGCAGCGCTTCGGAAGCTTGTGATTTCAAATGAATCTTTTGGGCTAGAACCTGGTGTTGTGTGTCCTCTGACTTTGTATTGTTTGGGCACAGTGAAACAGCTGCTTTCTAGTTACTATGGAGGACTTGCACAGCTGCTGAAGACTATGGGTAATGACTCCTTCCATTAGCCGCAAACACACCAGTAGTCATTCCAGTGGATTCCAGTGGGAATGACCAATCAGTTGCTTTGACCCAGTTCCCCAGTTAATCAGGCCATGGCTGACCTGGAATACATTCTCCCTTTGTCCTGTAAACCGTAGTGCCCTGAGAAAATGAACATTGAAACCCAACCTCAACAGCTTTTTATTTTGGATTGAGGGTTCCAGATTTCCCCCACTCTGTCGGAAGGAATTTTTCCTGAAATCGTCTGAATTACAATTTTAACAACCCTCTTGTTCTGGACTCTGGCGCTGGAGAAAGCAATTTACATCAACACTGTTCATCGTGTCTGGGGAAAAGTCTCGCTGATGTAACCTGTTCTCTCTCATTAATAGTTTCTGATCCGAAGGTGACATAACAGGCTGGATACTGAGAGGGTGGATCCTATTATTAGGCAGATGAGATCTGGAGGGCCGGTTTAGCACAAAGCAGTCTCCCATTGAAAAGGAAGGAGGGGTTTTCTTGCTGAGGTTTGACAGTCTGTGGAATTCTCTTCTCTACATGGGAATGGAGGTTCACTCATAGAGTTGGCTCAAGGTTGCGGTAGACAGATTTTTTGATGAACAAGGCAATTAAGGATAATGGGAGGGGGTGGGGAAGCAGAAAGTGCAGGTGAGACCATAAGCAGTGATCTTCTTCATTGTCAGAGCAGCTCCCAAAAGGCCTGCTCCTGCTCCTGGGTCCTATGTTCTGGCAGAGGCTGCAGCAATCCGGGGCCCCCATCTTCCCTTTGTCACTCACCGACAAAAATGTAATTTTAAAATGAAAAGTATTTTCTTGAACAAGACCAACTCAACTCTTGTTGCAGCTTTTTCTTTGCTGGCTTTTAATTTTAACAGGGTTTTAGAAACATGTCATTTGTCTTATGTTGCAGTGGAGACAGACACAAGGCAGTGAGGCCTCAGAGAACACCGAGAGCATTCACTCTGCACAACAAGGCTGTCAGCACAAGCATCTGGTGACAGGATTGTAGGGGGTTGAAAAGGAGAGTCACGAAGAAAAGAGACCTATAGTTCAAAATAAAACCTCTTCATATATTCCCACACACTAATGAATTAATGTTAGAGGATTAGAGACCCAGAACGGTGAGAGTGTGGTGGCTCAGACGCTAAAAGGCAGACAGCAAGGAGCTGCACTATTCCTTCTCATTATTATTTCTGCTTCATCATTGGCGAGCTTCATAATTATTGCCCACCCCCAGTTGCTTGGACTAAGTTCTTTGCTGAGCCAGATCATGGGGTCATTAAAAATGGATCATGTCACAGTGGGGCAGGAGTCCCAGACCGTGCTCCCTCGCTGAAAGAACATTTGTGAACATCACATTGATTTTCATGTCTTTTTTTGTACAGATTCCAGCGCTTTCCTTCCCAGATATTACATGGCTCACCACCGCCCTCTCCAGGACAATTAGGGAAAGGCAATGCCCGCCCCAGCCCAGGAGAAATCAGGAGAAATGATGTAAAATTAAAATGATCAAACTGCTGAGGCTTGAGTTCATCTCTTGAAAGACTGGAGCTTCGGCCAGAAGCAGTGCCATGGCATGGGTGACCCTGGTTTGTCAGACTGAAAGGTGGAGTGTCCTTCGGATTGACACCGGGATCAGGCACAAAATGAATTACACTCAAAGACCGAACAAACGGCCCCCAAACTGCACAGAACAGCACTTGTGGCTTCGCATCCCCATCTCCACCCTCGCTGTTGCCCTTCCCTAACTATCCTGGAGAGGGCGGTGGTGAGCCATGAGTGTCTCGAAGAGGTTCTGACAGAGGGACAAGGTCATGTCTCCGGCCTGAGCACAACTGCCTGACCTGCTGTGCTTTTCCAGCACCACACTTTTCGACTCCGCGTAAGCTATCCCTCAGGCGAATGAGCTGTGGCACATGGGAAAACGTGAGTGTTGGAAAGGCACCGGCAGCCTGGTCAGCCTGCAGAGGGGCAGAAACAGATTTGATGAATGAGCTGACATCCTTCTGAGCTGAAACACAGACTTAGGCTTTCAGAGCTACACAGTTTACATTGTTACTGACCTTGGCTCCATGGGCAATGCTGCTGCTTCAGAGTCAAAATGGTCATTGGATTGAAAGCCACCTCAGAAACAAGAGCACAGAATCCAGGCTGAGGCTGCGGTGAACTCTTGCACCATGTTATGTATGGGATGTTCATTTAAAGCCCCATCAGTACCACCCAGACCCCAATCCCTCCCACCTCAGGGGGCTCGACAAGATCCCATTCTGAAGAGATTCCCTTGGGTATCCTGCTCAATATTCATCTAATGCCACCACAACAGATTTGTCTCATCATTCATTTGCTGATTTTGGGACCTCAGCGTTTTGTCTTGTGAAGGGGATTGCACTGTGCACGCAGCTTTAAATATCCTGGGACGATTAAAAAAAACACTGCACCAACACTCCATTCTCATGTAAAAGGGGAGCAATGAGCAAGTGAAAATCCAGACTGAATGCAAACACTGAAGCTTCAGCTGAAAGGCTTTTTGCACCATGTTAACCTGCTCCCTGGGCATTTCCTTCCAATGTCCGAGATGGTTATCAGGCTGGGATGGAGGCTTGCAGGAGGCTGGAAGAACACAGCAAGTCAGGCAGAATCTGGAGGTGGAGAAGTCAACATTTCGGGTATAACTCTTCTTCAGAACTGCAGGTGGGGGTAGGGGGAGCTGCAAATCTAGGTGGGATCAGTTGTTTGGGCGGGTGGAGGGGAATGGTGGAGTGGTTGGTATTGAATGATGAACACAGGTAGAGGGTTTGAAGTGGTTGGTCGATGGGAGGAATGAATCCGTTTGGTGGCTGGAAGGGAGGGTCCATAAGTGGAATAGAATGGTGGAGGGGGACAGGAAAGGGAGTTGAAAGTTGGGAAAGGGAGGCTTTTTGAAATTGGAGAACTCAATGTTGATTCCTCTGGGTTGCAAGCTACCCCAGGCAAAAGATAATTATTTGTTCCTCCAACTTGCAGTCTGATTGCTTGTAGCAATGGAGGAGGCAGAGGATGGTCATGTCAGAGAGGGAAGAGGAAGGGGAATTGAAATAGGCAGTGATTGGGAGGTCAGGTTAGCCTTTGTGAGCACGGCTGAGATGCTCAGAAAAACATGCCCTTAGTTTATGTTTGGTCTCACCAATGCAGAGAAGACCACAACGGGTGCACTGGGTACAATAAACTAGGTTGGAGGAGAGGCAGGTGAACCTCTGTCTGACCTGGAAAGACTGGGGTCCTACATGGAAATGACAGGCGTGGTGTGTTGGCAGGTTTTGCATCTTTTACGGTTGCAGGGGAAGGTACCAGGGTTTTGTTGGGGGAGTAGGTGTGAAGAGTGGTGAAAACCAAGGATTGGCAAAGGGAACAGTCCTTGTGGAAGGCAGAGAGGGGTGGGGAGGGGAAGATGTTCTTGGTGGTGGGGTCTAGCTGGAGTTGGCAGAATTGTTTGAGGATGATACGTTGGATGTGGAGATTGGTGGGGTGTAAGGTGAACACCCCCCTGCATTTTGGAGGGGGGTGTTTTGATTTGGGGAGCAGAGAATGGAGGGGGTATGGTGGAGGGCTGTCTGGATGGCAGAAGTGGGAAAAGTACATTGTTCAAAATAGGTGGACATCTGGGACACTTGGGAGTGGAGCATCTCCTCGTTCGAGCAGATGTGACGGAGATGGAAGACTTGGGAAAACGGGACGGTGTTCTTGCAGGATACTGGCTGGGAGAAGGTGTTGTCCAGGTAGTTGTGTGAGTCTGTGGGTTTACAGTAAATGTCTGTTCCTAGACTGTCACCGGAGATGGAAATGGGGCGGTCAAGAAAGGAGAAGGATTTGTCCAAGATAGACTACGTGAATTTAAGGGCAGGTTGGAAGTTGTTAGCAAAGTCAATGAACTGCTCCAGTTCAGCCTGGGTGCAGGATGCAGCACTGATGCAGTCACTGATGTAATGGTGGAAGATTTGGGGAACAGTGCCTGTGCATGTACTGGTAAGGTGTTGTTTGATGTAGCCGACAACAAGCAGGCATAGCTGGGACCCATGGCCACCCACTGGATTTGGAGGAAATGGGAAGAGTTGAAGAAGGCTGACAGATCACATGGAAATGTGTGGAAAAGGTACACAAGGGCACAGTCCAGGCTTCCTGCAAATATCAGCCTTCCTTCTATTGAAGTGCTTCTTCATAGGAGCTTCTCTATGGCAGTTTCAAGTACACATCCTCCGTGGAAATATCACAGACTTTACTGAAATGGAATGAACTGAAAGAAGACAAGGAAATGGGAAGAATTAACCAGACAAGGGTGAGCATCAAGAGAGATGGGAGTGTGTGGGAGATTCCATGGCATTAAAAAATACCAAAGGAATTTTACAAGAAAAGCTCAAATCTTTACAAGGATATAACAGGGAGATTACTTACTGACATCAAACAGGTTGAGTGTGAGGGACCATGTGCCTCTGGTGCCTAACTCTAACATTACAGTCAAAGACGGTCGATGTGTAAATAAAGGGTGACTTGATGATGTGGAGTTATTTCATGATCAATGACCGGGGGTATAGATTTAAGGGAAATGGCAGAAGATTAAGAGGGAATATGAGGAAACACACTTTCGTGCAGAAGGTGGTGGTAATTTGTAACTCGCTTTCTGTAAGAATGGCTGAAGCAGAAGCTCTCCCATAACATTGAAATATTTTGATGTGCAGCTGTGATGCCAAGATGTATAGGGCTACGGGCCAAGTGCTGGAACATGGAATTAGAATAGTGAGGTGGTTGTTTGACTGGCTTTGGCTCATTGGACCAAAGGACCTTGTTCTTGTAGATCTGTTGTAGATGTCTGACTCTGCCAGGACTCCAGAAATGTGGCTGACCCTTATCTGCCATTTGAAAGGCCCAGCAAGCCACTCAGTTTCAGGGCAGTTAGGGATGGAGAAAAGATGATGGCCTTGCCAGTGAGACCCACATCCCAGGAAAGAATAGACGGCCTCAGTGGTAACACCGTCACCTGACCCTGCAGCTTTCAAGCCCCACTCCAGACACGGGAGCACTATCCTGAGGCTGGCAAAGGCAAAGACGCCATCTGCTGGATGATTGGTTAAACCACTGCCCTCTCAGGTCGATGTAAATATAAGGACTTTGTGACCATCTCAGGGAAAATCTCCCCAGTGTGCTGACCAATGCTTCTCTTATACCCAATGGCATTAACACAGATACAAGAGTAAAATACTGCAAATCTCAAATAAAACAAGATGCTGGAGAAAGGGAACAGGTGGAGCCGCTTTAGAGAGAGGAGGGAATAATGTTTTGGATTCAGTGATGTTTTATCAAAAAGACACCACAATTATTGATGATTTTATTTAATTTAAACTGTTTTATGTTATTTATTTTTTTTACATCTTGTTTATCAAATTTCAGCCGGCTTGGTTGGTACCACATCCACAAATATCCATTGCCTCCACACTGACCCTCAGTAACAGTTGTGTGCACTATCTACAAGATACATTGCAGAGATTCAGCAAAGATCCTGAGAGAGCACCTTCCATACCCATGACCACTTCCATCAAGAAGGACATGGTAGCAGATACACAGGAACACCGCTCTTTGCAAGTTCCCCTCAAGCCATTCAGCCGTCTGACATGGAAATATATCGCTGTTCCTACATTTTCACTGGGTCAGAATCCTGGAATTCTCTTCCTCAGGACATTGTGTGTCTACCTACAGCACACAGACTGCAGCGGTTCAAGAAGGCAGCTCAGTACCACTGTGTACATGACAATGAGAAATGGACAGTAACAAGGCTGGTGAAGAGTAACAGCAGGTGTGATTAGGGATCTGAAAGCGAGAATGTGATGTTTCAGTTCTTCCTGGACATCTCAAGGTTTGTATGAACTTTTAATCTCCTAATTGCAGAAAGAATATAAATCCATTGGAAGTGTTTCAGAGGGGTTTTACCCGACTGATCCCTGGTACGAGGGGGCTGTGAGATGAGGAAGGATTGGAAAGGCTGGCCTTGTTCTCACTGGAGTTTCGAAGAGTGGGGGGTTTTCCTGTCCCACTGTATTCTCCAAACCCTTATCTGACCCCCTCTTAGGTCATACCCTCCTGCCCCTTACTAACATGGAATTGGACTGCCCAGTCCTGAGGCTTACACCTTCCATCTGGAACAAAGTCTCCAGGTATCTCTGCCCCTCTCTGATGTATCAGGATTCTTACAACTCAGTTTCCAATCCAAACCCCCTGAGTGGGAGTTGCTGTAGTTTTATACAGTCACTACAGATGTATTTACCCTGAATCATTTCAGTTTAATGAAAAAATGCTGATCCCACTTACAAATGAAAGAAATCAATTCTTTCATTAAACTAGTAATTGTCCTCAGTCTCTGGATCAATGTTTCAGTGCTTTTCATTTCTTGAATTTCCCTAATGGAGGTTTCCTAAGCATACTATTTATATGGTTCCTTACACAAAGCTCTTCCCAGCTGATCTGGTCAACAGACTCCTGTTCCCTTGTTTATTATTTTGCTATTTTCAATGAAGTGCATGTGCAGGCTCCCATCAGCTGAAGTGACAGTCAGTTCACCGAACTCCCACATTGACCAAACTTCCCAGCATCCCTCTCTGTGCCAGCTGCACTGAGTGCCAACTGCAGGATATAGGCTGCCCTGTATTTATACTGGTGCTAATTGATATCACTTTGTTCTGTTGTGCTATTAGAGTCATAGAGATGTACAGCACGGAGACAGAACCTTCGGTCCAGCTCGTCCACGCTGACCAGATATCCCAACGCAATCTAGTTCCACTTGCCAATGCTCAGGATCTGGGTTAAGCTCGCTCATTTCTCAGTCTGAAGCTTCCTTCTTTCAACCTGAGAAATACGTTACTTTTACAACCAACAAATGTGACTTTAATGCTGGAATCTGGTTTGAAGATTAATGGGCTCAATGGTTTGATTCAACGAGGTAAGATATGAAATACCTGTGACACTTGTTGTAATCCAGTCTTCTCTAACCAATCTCTTCAGGGGCCTGGATGAGAGTGAGGAGATTGGGTTTTGATGGAACTACCCACAGACTCAAGTCAAAAGAAGCAAAGCAAGAAGGACAAGTGGATCGAATACAAGAGAGCACATTATGAGGGAAAACCAATTATTCCCAAAGGAGAGAGTGACAACATTGAATTGCTTCTGGTGTCATCCTCTGTGCCCTAACGTTTCACAGTGCCAGCTCCACATCCTTCCATTGGCTTTGTCATTGAGAGTCAATGGTTCCCTTCCCACAGCCCTTTTTAAAATGCCCTGCCCCAGGGAATCACTCAGACAGAGAATATTTCACCTTTTCTGGGAAGGTTGGAGAAATATTGGATGTTGATGAGCTGCTTTCTCAGCCTTCAGGGTCTGACAGAAGGATGTGTGTAGTCTGTGGATTTTGGAGACAGATCACTGAGATATTCCTCACTCCCATCAAAACCTGCCTTTATCCTGACATCAGTTTCCATTCTTCAATATAAAGTACCCCCACCAGTTTCAGAATAGACATTTCACAGCCAGCCCACATTTCCTCACATTGGAATCAAGAACCAAACTTGCCCCATCTCAGGATTGTCCTCTGAATTTGGAATCAGTGTGCTCATGCTGTGTTTGAATGAAAGTCACGATGGAATCTGGGACTGAGTCCAAGGGGTTTCTGAGCCACCAGCAGCCTCCCCACTGTGTGAGATTCTGTTTGCATAAGATTTCAGCCCCATGGTTCCCACTGATACAAGAACCATGGAGTGAGATTGCTGGAGCCACGTGTGGACTGAGGAACACAACAGTCAGGACAATGAGCTGCTCTGGAATCCACCCTGAGCCCTGGATAGTTGTCACTGAGATGGCCCAGGGGCTACAGAATATGAGAGCAGAAAGTGGAACCAGTTTATCATTGACTGTCCTCCCCAGCGGTGACTCCCAGACTGAACATTCTCAATCTGACTCCAGGGACACTCGGGGCAATTCCATCTCATTTGAAGAGTAAAGAAAACCCAGGTCTAATTTATGGAATATTTATTACCCAAACCCTGTGGAATTGTTATTTTGAGTTCCAAGATTCTGCTGATCATATTGATCAATAGAGTGTCCCAAGTGGTCCTGATCTGAATTGCTTGGCTCAGGATCTTGCTGTCCCTGATGGATGGGTTGGTGTGAAGGGGGAATTGCCATCAGAATATTTTGTACCAGGGATGGATCACGTCAGTATAGGGGGTGACATGGTGGCTCAGTGGTTAGCACTGCTGCCTCATAGTTCTAGGGACCTGGGTTCGATCCCTGCCTCAGGCAAATATCTCTATGGATTTTGCACATTCTCTCCAAATACAAATCAAATGCTGCATGGAATATTTACTTTGCAAACCCTGTGGTATCGTTATTCTGGGTAGCAAGATCCTGCTGGTCAAATTGCGAACTGAACTGCTTGGCTCAGGATCTTGCTGTGCTGAAAGGATGTGTTGGTGTTCAGGGGAATTCCCATCAGATTATTGCGTTCCCCATTGCCCCCTCTATTCTCCTCTTCCTGCTCTATACCTGCGGGGGTGAGGCTTTTCACTTCATACACCTATCCCTGAGGACTCAGCTGTGGCCATTTCCAAAGCACTCACGAGACAGAGACTGAATCTTCTTCATCTTTATTCCCTTTTCCAGATTGACATTGACAGAAAACAGTCAGCAATTACAGCCGAGACAGAGGAAGCTGCACAAATTCACAGCCACAATGGAGCTTGAGGAAAACACTTGTGGAGATTTTCTCAATAACATGAGAATCCTGTCCCTTTAAACAGTGACAAAACCTTAAATTGGAACTGATGGCTGAGCAGGAAGGAGATCTGGTTTACTGAAACAGAGACTTCTGAGGTTCACATTGTTTTTGCACAGCTGACAGTCTTTAGCATCTTCGAGAGGTTTTACTTGACATCGCAAGTTAACACTGTCCCCATCAAACACATCCAAGTCAGGGAAAGCATGGGGCTAGATAAAGTGTAAGGTTTTCTCTACACTATCCCAATGACCTGCCTTAACCCCTGAAGCTCAGAAGCGTCTCCAAGCCAGTCCTGAGAAGGAAGAGAGTTGAAATTCAGTGCTGATGATGACCTTTGTCCTGCCAGCTCAGGCCTGTTCTATTTAAAGTTGTGTCTCCTCTGTGGACTGTCTCCAACACTCTACACACATTCTGATCTCCTGATGCTCTTGCTGAGGGGAGAGGGGAGGGTCACGTGGGTGAGGGCACAGGAGAAGCGAGCGTTGGACTCCCAGTCAGACCCAGAGAGGGTCAGCAGGCTGCTGACACTGTAGGTGCTGTCCGAAGCTCGCAGGTAGTTGCTGGTCTGAACCCCGTCTGAAATGACTGCACCATCCTTCTTCCACTGCACCTCTAGCTCATCGGGATAGAAGTGATTGGCAAGGCACACCAGGGTGGCAGTGCCCTTGGCATTGACCTGCTCCGGGGAGGGGGCAGCAGGGTCAGCTTGGGCTGAGAGTTCTCACGACCTGAAAGACAAGAGAAACAATTTTAATCCCTGCTTTTTGAAGGTACATCAACTCTCTGAACATTAACTGGTAAAACATTTCAACATTTGTATCCAGTACCTAGCATACCTGACAAAAGCACTGGCATTTTAAAAATTGCTTTTTGGGACGTGTACGGCACTGGCAGAGCCAGTTGCTGCCCATCCCTAACTGTCCCTGAGAAGGTGATGGTGACGCAGCAGAAAGAGAAGGGACAGTCCTGGACCATCATTTAAGGAATGAATGTGGGCACCTGAAAGGGCTATCAATGGGGGAGCATTTTAGTGACAGTGATCGGAACTCAGTGAGATTAAGAGTAGGGATGGAAATGGAGAACCATGGAGCAAGTGTAAAAGTTTTCATTTGGGAACAACCCATTTTACCAAACTGTGTGGTAATTTGGTAAAAGAGTACTGGAACCGACTTGATGGGAGATCAGTGACAGGGCAGTGGGAGGCCTTCAAGGACGAGACAGAGACAGAGATCATTCAGAATCTTTTCCCAAAAGAGTAAGAGTGGCATTCCCAAAGAGAGAGTCTCAGCAAAGATGTGAAACTATCGATATGATGTGGAGGCTCTGGTGTCCGACTGGAGTGGACGTGTTCAGGAGTCACATTACACCAGGTTACAGTCCAACAGGTTTATTTAAAATCACGAGCTTTTGAAATGCTGCTCCTTCTTCAGGTGAAGCGACTTCAGTGCTGAAGGAACAATGCTTTGAAAGCTTGTGATTTGAAATAAGCCTGTTGGACTATAACCTGGTGTCGTGTGACTTCTGACCTCAAATGAAGCCCAGTTAGAGCACAATGAGAGACCTGTGTGCAGTTCTGGTCACCACATTGCAGGAAGGATGTGATCCCCCTAGAGATGGGGACAGTGGAGGATTTTGTCAGGAGTGAGGAGTATTAGCTTTGAGGAATGATTGGTTTGGCTGGGACTGGTTTCTTTGGAACATAGGAGGCTGAGGGGAGATTTGATCGAGGTGTGTAAAATGATGAGGGGTCTGGATCGAGTGGGTAGGAAGGACTGATTTCCATCAGCACAGAGGGCAATAACCATGGGGAGAGATTGAAATGAATTGGGGGCAGGGTTAGAGGGGAGTTGAGGAGTAATTGTTTTCACCCAGAGGCTGGTGGGATCAGGACCTCACGAGCTGAAAGGGTGAGTGTGGCAGAAACCCTCATCACATTGAAAAAACACTTGGATATTCACTTGAAACACCAAAGCCTCCAGAGCTATGGAGCAAGAGCTGGTATGTGGGGTGGAGTTCGACACCTCTTTAACAAACCTCCGATCACTCATAGCTCGGGAGAACTTTATCCAAGAACACTGGAGCAGAGTTGGATCAGCACACTTCAGGAAGGAGTCACGTTGGGTGTCCATGTAGAAGGTTCTAGATTTTGTTTCAAATCTTCCAGCTCAGCACTGGGGTAAAGTCAAGGGTGAGGCTGCAAAGAGTCTCAGTGTCTTGGGATCAGACAGTGTCATTGCTCTTAATGATCCCATATTCCCTGGAAGATGGAAGCGTGCATCCAATGGGCAAGGGTCAGGTTCAGGAGATTCCAACCTCAAAGAAAGACTTGCATTTATGTTGCACCTGCCTCCACCTAAGGATGTCGCAGTGGCTCTTTCCACCAGACTGTGCTCAGCAAGATCCCAGAGAGCTGGGTGACAATGAGTCGAGGATCAGGTTTTTAGTGATGCTAATTAGGGCATCAATATTGACCAGGACACCAGGGGAAACAGTCCTGCTGTCTGTCTAATAGGGCCATAGAATGGCATCTCTGATATCTGAAAGGCTCCCAGTACATCAAAAGAGAGACTTGTATGTCAGGCTCTCCCAAAGCACTTACAGAGAGTGAGGGACTTGTCTGAACACTGGTCACTGTTTAATGCAGAAAACATAATTTGTACACAGCAATATCGCACAATCGTAAATGAGATTATGGAGCATTTTCAGGGATGAATATTGACCTGAAGTCAACCCAAAGAGAAAACTTGCATAGGACGTGAGAAAATGAAAGGCACAGGAGAAGGTAGGATTCGTGGTTAGTGATGGGCTTGATAGTTACCAGAAAATAAAAGGAAGGATCAGAATTTGTGAATGTCATATTGTAACAAGGCAATACAGACGTGCAGGGGAACTTGACAGTAGAAATAACTTAAAGTCTTTGTATGATAACGCATGAAGCATTTGGAATAAGGTAGACAGAGTGATGCCACAAATTAAGGTTCCCAAGGATTTTAAAATCATTAAAGTGACGCAGGGCTCAGGAGAGGTTAATAAAGTTCCCAGAATAATTAATAGGACATAGATTATGGAAAGGGTCAGAAAATTAATTTTAGGCATAGCGCATAAGGGGACAACTATGAAAAGGAGGGCAGTCAATGCAGGACTGAGGGTGTTGTACCTGAATGCAGGGAGTATCCAAAATGAGGTAAATGAGCTTCTAGCGCAGATTGGAATTGGCAGGTATGATGTTTTGAGTATCACAGAGACGTGTCTGTAAGGGGTTGAGGGCTGGGAATGAAATACTCAAGGATGCACATCCGATTGACAGGTCATGCTGATGGACAGGTGGGGTGGGGTTACCTTATTGGTAAGAAATGAAATAAGATCAATCACAAGAAGGGATTTAGAGTTGTAATGCATTCAATCTGTGTGGGTAGAGTTGAGGAGTCGCAAGGGAGAAAGAGCATGATGAGAACTTTGCACAGCTCCCCCCCAGCAGTCGTCAGGATATGAGGAAGAAAATAAATCAGGAGATAGAGAAGGATGTAATAAAGGCCCTGCTACAATAGTCATTAGGGACTTCAATATGTAGGTAGACTGGAAAATTAAGTTGTTTGGGGATGTCAAGCGAAGGAATTAATGGAATGTCTACGAGATGGTTTTTGGAGCAGCTTGTGGTAGAGTTCACTATGGAACAGGCAATTCTGAATTGGGTGATGTGTAATGAAGCAGACCTGATTAGGGAACTTAGGGTGAAGGAATCCCTTGGGGGCATTGACCGTAATATGACAGAATTCACCTTGTAGTTTGTGACAGAGAATCTGGAGTTAGAGGTACCAGTAATGCAATTAACTTAAGGTAACTACAAAGACATGAGGGAGGAGCTGGCCAGAGTTGATAAGAAGGGAAGCTGAGCATAAGAGAGAATGGAGCAGCAATGGCAGGAGTTTCTGGGGGTAATTTGGGAGGCAGAGCAGGAATTCAACCCAAGGAAGAAGAAAGATACTGAGTGGAGGCCAAGGCAACCATGGCTGATGAGGGAAGTCAGGGCCAGCATAAAAGCAAAAGAAAAAAACATGCAATGTGGTGGAGATTATTGGGAAGCCAGAGGATTGGGAAGCCTTTAAAAACAGCAGAGAGTAACTAAAAAAAAGTAAGGGTGGGTGTGTAAATTAAATGTAAGGGTATTTGAGCGAGTAACATAAAAGAATATTGCAGGAGGTTTTCTTTAGATATATGAAAGGCAAGAGGGAGTCAATAATAGAAATTGTACCACTGGAAAAGGCAGAAATAGTAATGGGGAACAAAGAAATGGTGGAAGAAGTGCATCGATGCTTTAAATCAGCTTTCACAGTGGTGTGACAATGCTGCTCATTTCACAAGGTTAAGTTGTCCTTGGATTTTTTTCAAGAGGGGTTGTAAAGGCAGAGATTCCAATTTGTCTGGGTTAGGGACTTTGCTCATGGCTAACAGATACTGCCTAAGGCAACAGTCAGGGATAAGGCTTTTAGGTTTTATATTAAATACTTGTCCAATAAAAGGAGAGTGGACAGTTCTTCCTGTTTGCTGTTTTTGACAAACAGTCGGTTGGAAGCTCCTAGATAAAGAAAGCTGCTGGTGAGAAAGGTTCCCCAATTCAACATTTTCCAGTGGACTCACTTGTCTGAAATTCCTCTCCTCTAAGAACCCCTGTGTTTATATTTACCTTTTTGCCAAGGCTGTTGCAGCAAATTGGAACAGCTCTTTGTCAAGTTACATTTTCTCGTCAGTTGGGTTTTCAAATAGTTAAGTTATTCGAAAGTCTGTTTTCTTTTGATTGCGTGTAAATAAATTTTCTTTTCCTTCAAGCTGAGTGGTTTGGCCAGTTGTATCAACCCTGGAATATCCAGGTTACATTTGCTTAACACAATTCGAAAAGGTAAGGTCTGGGCTGGATTCTCAAAATGTTTCGAAGGGTCTGGCCTGGTCCATAACAATGTCATAGAGTCCTACAGCATGGAGACAGGCCATTTGGACCAAACTGGTCCATGCCAACCAAAATGTCCATTTACCCTAATCCTGCACTTGGCCCATATCCTTCTGAATCCTTTCCTTTCCTGTATTGGTCCAAATGCCTTTTAAATGTTATTAATGTGCCCACCTCAACCACTTCCACTGGCAGCTCATTCCATATGCGAACAACCCTCTGTGTAAAAAGGTTGCCCCTCAGGTTCCCTTTTATTCTTTCCCTCTAACCTTAAACTGATGCGCTCTAGTCCATATTCGCAAACCCTGGGGAAAAGACTGAGTGAATTCACCCTATCCATGCTTCTCATGATCTTATGAGGTCTTCCCTCAGTCTCCTACACTCTAAAGAAAAAAGTACTCTCCCTTTTACCCAAACCATTAAATCCTGGCAACATCCTTGCAAATTTCTTCTGCACTCTTTTCAGTTTAATAACATCCTTCCTGTAACAAGGTGACCAAAACTGAACACAATATTCCAAGTGTGGCTTCACCAATGTCCTGTATAACTGCAACATAACTTCCCAACGTCAGTAGTCAATGCCCTGACTGATGAAGGGCACTGCAGAAAAAGCTCTCTTCTCTGCTCTATTTACTGTGACTCCATTTTCAGAGAACTGCTTACCTGAATTCTAAAGCCCCTCTGTTCCACTATATTCCTTAAGGCCCTATCATTCACCAAGATATTGCTGATAAGTTTGTAGATGACACAAAAATTGGTGAAAGGACAGGTAGAGTTGAGGAAGTGGGGGAGATTGCAGAAGGACTTGGTCAAGCTAGGAGAATGTGCAAAGAAGTGGCAGGTGGAATACAATGCGGGAACTTGTGAGGCTAGATACTTTGGTGGGAAGAATAGAGGCACAGACTGTTTTCTGAGTGAGGAAAAAATTCAGAAATCTGAAGCACAAAGAGAATTGGGAGTCCTTGCTCAGGTTTCTCTGAAGGTTAACGTGCAGGTTCACCATTGGCAGTTTGAAAGGCAATTACAATGTTAGCATTAACTTTAACGTCAGAGGTGTACTGCTGAGTTTGTATAAGTCTCTGATCAGAACACATTTGGAATTTTGGGCTCCTTATTAAGGAAGGATGTGCTGTCATTGGAGAGGGTCCAGAGGAAAAAGTGAGAAAGAATAAGAATGGTCCTGGGAATAAAGGGGGTGTCATATAAAGAGTGGTTGAGGATTCTGGATCTGTAGACAACTGTTTAGAAAGATGAGGGGGGAATCTTATTGAAACTACAGAATATTGAGAGGCCTGGAGAACATGGAGAAGGTGTTTCCACGAGTAGAAGAAACTAGGGCCCGAAGGCACAGCCTCAGAGTGAAGAATGATCCGTCAGAACTGAGATAAGGAGGCATTTCTTCAGCCACAGGGTGGTGAATCTGCGGAACTCATTGTCACAGAGGTCGATGGAGGCCACGATGTTGAGAGTATTTAAAACAGAGACAGATACGTTCTTGATCAGTAAGGAGATCAAAAGTTAAAAGGAGAATGCAGGATAATGGGGTTGAGGAACACATCACACAAGATCAAATGGCAGGGCAGACTCTATTCTGACTGGCCCAATTCTGCTCCTATATCTTAAGTATTTTGGGTTTATGTAGAGGTTCCTTGAAACCCTGGAAAACTGGAAGTACGGTCACTTAGTGGTTAGCCCTGCTGCCTCACAGCGCGATGGACCCAGGTTTGATTCGAGCCTCGGGCGACTGTCTGTGTGGAGTTTGCACATTCTCCCTGTGACTGCGTGGGTTTCCTCTGGGTGCTGTGGTTTCCTCTCACAGTCCAAAGCTGTGCAGGTTCGGTGAATTGGCCATGCTAAATTGCCCATTTTGTAGGTTAGGTACATTAGTCAGGTGTAAATGTAGGTTAAAAAGGTAGGGGAATGGGTCTGGGTGGGTTACTGTTCAGAGGGTCAGTGTGGACTTGTTGGACCAAATGGCCTGTTTCCATACTGTAGGAATTCTATGATTCTATGGACATTGAAAGGACTGGATTGGGAGCCCTGCTGTTGCTGTTTCTCAAAAGTACTTTGACAAAAGATAATCAGGGAGTGGTGAGAGTGTGCATCAGGTTGCATGAGGGAACTGCTTGTCCTGCTTCCTGGAATACCATGAGCACAGGAAGTGTGGTCAGTGACTGTAGTTGGAACTCCGGGTTTTGGAGCTTGAGCAGCAGCTGGTGTCAGTGCGGAGAGTCCGTGAGGCTGAGAGCTCCGTGGAGAGCACATTTCTAGATGTGGTCACTCTGCAGCTTCAGAGTATGCAGGGAGAGAGGGAAGTGGGGAGCAGCAGACAGTCCAAAAGGATCAGGCAGCTAGTACAGGAATCCCGTGAGTGCATCCCACTCTCCAACCAGGATTCAGTTTGGAATCCTGATCAGAATGATGGTTCATTTGGGGAGTGCAGCCAGAGCCAAGTCCCTGGCACCACGGGGGGCTCAGCTGTACAGGGTGGCACAAGGAAGACTGGAAGAGCGATAGTGAGAGGATATTCAAGAGTGAGGGCAATCAATAGGTGTTTCTGCAGCTGCAGATGGGAATCCAGGATGGTGTGTTGTCTCCCTGGTGCCAGGGTCAAGGCTGTCACTGAGCAGCTGCAGAGCACCCTGAGGGGAGACGGGGAACAGTCAGCAGTCATGGTTCACATCGGTCCCAGTGACAGAGGGAGAAAAGGATGTAGTCTTGCAGTCAGAATTTAGGAATTCCAGAGGGAATTAGCAGCAGGAGCTCAAAAGTAGGAATCTCCAAGATTACCCCCAGTGCCCCACGCAAGTGAGAATAGAAAGAGGAGGATAGCACAGGTGACTGTGGAACTGAAAAGACAGTCCAGGAGGAAGGGCTTTCGATTATTTTAACATTGGGATGGCTTTGGGGGGAGATGGACATGTACAGACCAGACGGCTTGCTCCTGAATAGACCTGGGACTGAGTTCCTTTGTAGTGATTTACTAGTGCTGTTGGAGAGGGTTTAAACTAACTTGGCTGGGCTGTGGGAGCCAAGAGGTAATACCAGAGAGGAATACAGAGGTGCACAGAATCCTGGGAGAGATAGATAGCACCAGAATAAGGAATAGAACTTCTGACCCAGTTTCAGAGTGAGGAAGAGAGAGTAATAAATTCTAAATCAGGGTCACTGTGTAAGGATGGGAGTGCACGGAGTGTTGGGAATAAGACTGGGAAGGTACAGCCACAGAGTGTTAAGTGGAAATCTGATGTGTGTCTCTCACATAGAAACATAAGATAATAAGAACATTAGAAATAGGAGCAGGAGTGGGCTATCTGACCCATCGAGGATGAGGGACGTTAGTTATGGAGATAGACTGAAGAAGTTGGGACTGTCTTCCTCAGAGAAGAGAAGGCAGAGAGGAGATTTGATCGAGAAATCAGGAGGGGTCTGAACAGAGTAAACCAGGAGAAAATGTTCCCACCTGAGAAAGAACTGAGAGGGAGAGGCCATGGATTGAAAATAATCGGTAAAAGAAGCAAAACTGAGACGAGGAAAAACATTTTCAGCCAGTGAGTGGTTAAGGTGTGGAATGCACTGCCTGAGAGTGTGGTGGAGGCAGCTTCAATTGAAACATTTTGAAGGGAATGAGACTGTTATTTGAAAAGGAACAATGTGCAGGGTGACAGGGAGAAGGCAGGAGAATGACACTCAGTGAATTGCTCATTCGGAGAGCCGGTCCAGACAGGATGGGCGGAACGGCCTGCGTGTGCACTGTAACAACTCTGTGATTGTGTGATTGAGCAGAGTTAAAGCTGGGGGAGGTGGGAGCTCGGTGTCTCACTGTGCTCCTGCTGCTGCTGCTGCTGCTTGTGTCAGTGAGATCAGAGACTGGGACAGGAAGCCAGAGCTCACATCAAACTCTGCCCGTGTCCGTCACACTGAGACTGGCAGGAGGCTACTCACTGATTTCACTCCATGCTGCACGAATGGGACCACAGGCTGCAAATGGACAGAGCTCCTCCACACGGTGAGTAAAACTGACTGACTTATATCTTGCTGCTTAAGCGGGGCAATAGGACTACAGAAATACAGCTGGACACCCTGTTAGACACAGTGCTCCTCAATCAACCATTTCATTCACTGCAGCTCCCCACTAACACCTGCAACAATTCAGCATTTGTGTTTTAGAAAGTTTCAGTATTGAAAGGGTTATTAACGGAGGATTGAGGTTTACTTACTCAGTCTGAGCTTGGTTCCTTTCCCAAACGTAAGCCACAGTGAGAGCTCCCAGTGCAGAGGCTGTACAAAAACCTCAGCTCTCTGCTTCCCTCTGTCACTCTCACCCTCTCCCTATCTCCCAGTCTGTTGATCACTCTCACCCTCTTTTTGTGTCTTTCTGTCTCTGCCTCTGGGTTGTGAACTTTATTTCTCGTTGTTAAATCTTGTAGCTGTTCTTCCCATGTGGCCATGGAGTGGAAGAGGGAAACTTGAGGCCTTTAGTGAGCATTGAGACACCACAGGGACTGGAGTGTGTAGCAAACAGTGACCATCCCAGCATGGGGTAATTTGTTCAGTTTCATTTAGATCTAACTGTGGGATATGTCACTTCAGGCGGTGGGACTGTGTGTCCATTATTATGCATTTTATATAACCATGGATGTGTCAGTACAGGAGGTGATTCTGTGTGCTTTGAGGTTTTTGTATGGCTCTGTATCATTGTGTCAAGGGTAGCTGTAATCCTGCATACAGTAATAGTCAGCGACATCCTCATTCTGAACATTGCTGATTGTCAGGGTGAAACTGGTCCCATATCCACTGCCGGTGAATCGATTGGAGACTCCTGTGAATCGGGTTTTTGCGTCATAGATCAGGAGAGAGGGTTTCTGACCTTCTCGCTGCTGGTACCAGCTGAGGTCATCTGTAATACCTTGACTGGCCGTACAGGTGATGGTTGCAGTGTGGCCCAGTCCCACTGACAGCACCGGGGGAGACTGGCTCATGATGATGTCCCCACTGATACCTGAGGGGTCAGAGAGAAACACAGTGAAGTCAGAACTGTCACAGAAAGAGCCTGTCAAATGAGAGATTGTTGGAGACACTGAGCATTCCTCTGGTTTCAGCATTTTCCCTTCAATCACAAGTCAGTGGAATTGGAGTGAAATGGAGAGCAGCTAAAGATTCAAGGTGGAAGGAGAGAGATTTGTACCTGCGACACAGAATGCCAGGGGCCAGATCAGCTGGATGTGTGAAATCATGGTGTGTGCTCCTGTCCCTGTGCCTGGTTCCTGATAAACTCTCCCTTCACTGGGCTCTGCTTTATAAAGCTGCAGCCTGTGAGAGTCTGACTGGGTGTTCCTCAGTATGTAAATGGCATCAGGCAGAGAGAGCCACGTCAGCCCCTCACACTTCCTCTTCTCTCTCTCTCTCTCTTTGTCTCAGAGAGTGATTGATGTGAACAGCACTGAATGAGGCCATTTGGCCCATTGTGTCTGTGCTGTTAAACAGCGATCTGATGACACTAATCCCATCCTCCAGCCCATTACCCTGGAGGTTACAGCAACACAAGGGAATATGTAAACACTGCTCCAATGTCACAAGAGTTTGTGAGTCAACCAGCCTTTCAGGCAGTGAGTTCCAGACTCCCACCACCCTCTGGGTGAAAACATTTCTCCTCACTTCTCCTCTCACTCTGCAACTCGACTGGGCCTGAATTCACTCGAGTTTAGAAGGATGAGATGGGATCTGATTGAAACATATAAAATTCTAACAGGCCCGGGCAGGGAGGAGGTTTCCCCTGGTTGGGGAGTCTGGAACCAGGGGACGCAGTCTCAGGGAGATACGGGGTAGACCATTTAGGACTGAGATGAGGAAACATTTCTTCACTCAGAGGGTGGTCAACCTGATTAATTCTCTACCACAAACGGCTGAGCAGGATAAGGAACTGAATATATTCTATAAAAAAAGAGAGATAGTTGTTTTGCATTTAAACAGCATGAAGGAAATGGGGAGAAAGCAGGAACATCGCATTGAGAGAGAGGGTCAGCCATGATCATACTGAATTACACACAAGACTCAACGGGCCGAATGGCCTGCTCCAGCTCCGAGTTTCTATGTGTCCATGTCTGTGTTACCTTCAATCTCTGTCCCTGGTTACTGAGCCCTTTACTCTTGTATAAAGTGCCTTCCTGTGCAACATATCACTGCCAACAATTATCTTATACCTCTCTATCAGGTCCCTCTCAACCTTCAATGCTCCAAGAAAAACAGCCCCAATCTTTCCAATCTTTCCTCATAGCTGACCCTCCATCCCAGGCAGCATCCTGGGAAATCTCCTCTGCCCCCTCTCAAGTACAATCACATCCTTCCCAGAATGTGGTGACCAGGACCTCTCTCTCTCTCTCTCTTTTCCCCTTTCTGTCTCACATCTGCTACTTTGATCTCTCTACATCTATCTCTCTCTCCCCCACTGTTAGTCTCTCTCATATTCTCTCTCTCTCACTCTGTCTCATAGCCACTCTCTCCAACTCACTCACGCTTCCTCACTCCGTCTCATAATCTTTCTCCATCTCTCACTGTCTCCGTCACTCGCTCCATCTCTCACTTCAATTGAAAGCCTCCAAATGTTATCTACCCCTCTCTATTTCTCCCTCTGTCTCCCCCTTCATCTCCGCATCCCACCCGACCTCTATTTCTCTCTCTCTGTCTCACTTCTCTCTCTTTCTCACAGTGTCCTGGGTGGTGACAGTTGAATTCAGGATAAATCTCTCTCTCTGCTCTGCCCCACAAATGGATGTTAACCCTTGACCCCAGAGGCATATCTTCTCCTGGAGTAAAGGCCCATTTCCACATTGACCAGGTTTTGGTATCTCTCAGGAAGATGGACAGATTCTTGATAAATGAAGGGCAGTTTTGTGCTGTTGGCCGATTCTCACTGGGGACTGGTTTGGACACAAACCTCATTCCATGAAGGCCCAGCAGAGAGAGGAGATCCTCAGGCCATCAGTGTGAGCTGGAGGGACAGGACAGGCTCTGACCCACTGACCCATCCTGTCCTTTCACAACATATTCCAACCCCTTCCCCTCTCCTTCCCCTTCCATGATCAGTCTCTGAGTCAGGGTGTTTTACTGGAATGAGGGTAGGACCATCACACAGTTACTCCAACAGAGTCCAGTAAACATGGACGTCAGTTCACGAGAGTGCCCCATGGAGAGACATGGGCCTCCTTCCCACTGAAGCTCCCAATAAAGACCAGTAAACATGGGCATCGTTCCTGCTTGAGCCTCCAATAAAGACCAGTAAATGTTGGCCTCTTTCCTAATGGACTCTCCAAAGGAGACCAGTAAACATGGACCTCCTTCTGACTGGATACTCCAAGAAGACCAGTAAATGTGGGCCTCCTATTCACTTATCCTTCTAATGGAGACAAGTGGATAGTTGAGTTTTTGAAGAAATAGATAGATTAAGATAGATCAGTACACATCGTCAACATGGACTTTAGCAAGGCCTTAGACAAGGTTCCCCGTTGTAGACTGCTTAGTAAGATTATATCACAGAGGATCCAGGGAGAGCTAACCAATTGGATATAAAAAGGGCCTGATGGTAGGAGGCAGAGGCTGGTGAGAGAGGGTTGTTCTTCAGACTGGAGGCCAGTGACCAGCCGTCTGCCACATGAATCAATCCTGGATCTTGGATCCACTGTTGTTCATCATTTATGGATGACCTTAGAGAGGTTTATAGAATCATTAGGGTCATAGATAAGGTGAATAGCCAAAGTTTTTTTTCCCCAGGGTAGGAGAGTCCAATACGAGAAGGAATAGGTTTAAGTTGAGAGGGGAAAGAATTAGAAGGGGCCTGAGAGACAACCTTTTCACACAGAGGTTGGTGTGTATGTGCAATGAGCTGCCAGAGGAAGTGGGAGAGGGGAGTACAATTACTACATTTCAAGGGCATTTTTACAGGAACATGGATAGGAAGGACTTAGAGAGGATTGGGCCAAACACAGGCAAATGGGACTAGTTCAGTTTTGGAAACTTGGTCGGCATGGATGAGTAGAGCTGAAGGGCCTGATGCCATGCTGTAAACCTCTATGACTCTATGATGATGTAAACATGGGGCACCTTCCCATAGGACCAATAAACAGTAAACATGGGCCTCCTTCCCACTGGACTGTCCAGTACCTGAGCTGCAAACCCCACATCCTGTCCATCACGTAGGTCTCTTATTTCAATCTGAACAACATTGTTTGTCTCCGCACTACCTCAGCCTCTTGATCACAGAAACCCCAATTCCTGCTCGTCCCACCTCCTGACTCTATGATTTCAATGTCCTCTCCCAGCTTCCTGAAGCCACATTCCATAAACCCCAACTTGTCTGATATGGAGTGGTCCCTTCCCTGTCTTACAACTATAGTTGTTCCAGAATCTGACCTCACAGCCAGCCAATTGTCTCCATGGCCTCCCTCCTCCCTCACTCTGTGTCTTGCTGCAGACTCACATTCCCTCCCTCCCCCTTCCACCTTCTGTCTCTGGTCTCCTGCCCATTGCTGCTTCCACCATCCCACCATTGACAGCAGAGCCTTCAAACCCCTAGAGCATGCTCTCTGACCTCCTGCCCTTCATCCCTCCCCCTCTCGTTGTTTGTGCTATTGAATATACTGTTCAGTTCCATCACTTTTGGTTCACTGTTCCCTTACCATTGATTTGCTGATTTATTCTCGTTAATCTAGTCTGGCGTGTTCTCTGAGTTGGTTCAAGAGTGATTTGCTTGAGAAAACACTTCTGTGAATTGGTTTGTCTGTTTCTCCCAGTCTTTGTGTAAAGGTGAGACTAAGTGTGCAAATGCTGTAATTTCATGGAGCAATCCAGTCAGTCCCACCCCCTCCCCTACTCGACCCCCAGAGCCTTGCAGGTTTATTTCCATCAAGAGCCCATCCAATCTGCCATTGCAATCACTGAGTGTCTTCACCTGCCTCACCCGAGTCATTACCAATTGCTGCTAAAAAAAGTTCTTCCTTCAGCTCTACTCATCCATGCTGACCAAGTTTCCAAAACTGAACTAGTCCCATTTGCCTGTGTTTGGCCCAATCCTCTCTAAGTCCTTCCTATCCATGTTCCTGTATATCTTGCCCAACAAAATGCAAGGTAATTTCAATGTGAAGATGGGATTTTGTCACCACACGGACTGTGCGGTGGTCACCCTTACTGATACTGTCATGGACAGATGCACCACCAGCAGGCAGATTGGTGAGGGTGATAGTGAGTATGTTTTTCCCTCTTGTTGGTTCCCTCACCACCTGCCCCAGGTCCAGTCTGGCAGCTGAATTAGGTGGAACTTGACCAGCTTGCTCAGTAGTGATGCTTCTGAGCAGCTCTTGATGGTGGACTTTGAAGTCCCTTACTCAGGGTATATCCTGCATCATTTCCACCTTCAGTGCTTCCTCCAAGTGTTGTTCAACATGGAGGAGGACTGACTGCTCAGTTGAGGTTGGAGGGGAGGCGGTGCTATGTGGTAATCAGCAGGAGGTTTCCTTCCCCATGTTTGACCTGCTGTCATGAGGCTTCATGGGTTCCATAGTTAATTGTGAGGACTCCCAGGGCAACTCCCTTATGACTGTACACACCACTGTGTTGCCTCCCCTGCTTGGTCTATCCTGCCAGTTAAAAACTGAATGAGGGAACAATTCTGTGCAGGTTTCACAGCTTGGTGACAGAGCTGCTGCTGGATTCTGTTTCTGATCTCCGAGCGCAGGCGTGTGTGTTTGTGAGAGAGTGACTGTCCTTTTTTCCATCACTGTGCTGTTTCTGAAAAGAAAAATCCCAGAACCAGCCTCCTGTGCTGTCAGATTCCAGGGAGTGCAGACAGTTCACAGTTTTCTCCCATCTCAGTAACAAACGTCCAGCTGCTCCGAGCTCCTTCTTTCACTTCCTCTCTTGGTGAAGTTTCAACCTTGCGATCTGACAGTCTTTGCAATTATTTTTTACACTGGGGCTTTCTGCTGTGGTCAAAATCTCTAATAATAAGTGTCCAATCAGTGACAATCACAGCAGCTAAGAGCAGTCAGGACTGAGGAGCCAGGCTCACTGTGAAACACATTGGGAAGATCAAAGCCATCCCCTTCAGATCCTGGTATAAACTCCATCCCTCTCCCTGAGCACTATCTGCTGCTCAACCAGACTCTTTACAAACTTGGCCTCTTTGAGGCTGATCTGAGCCCCATATCCTCCACATCACAAAGATCAGCCACTGAAAATCTCAGCCATGTCCATGGGACTCCTAACATGACCATACTAATGTTGTGCTTGCACACTTCACAGCCACTGCCCTCCGTAACCTTCAGCTCATCCCAAATTCTGCTGCCCATATCCAAACTCACACCAAATCCCATTCCCCCAACCCCCTGCACCCTGTGCCTACATTGGCTCCTGGTTCAGCAACATCTCAATTTTCAAATTCTCATCCTTGTTCTCAAGTCCCTCCTTGTCCTCCACTCTCCCTATCTCTGTAACCTCCTCCAAACTGCCTCACTCAGTGTGATCAACAATCTTGGATATATGGCTGTCTATTCCTTCATCCAAGTCATTTAGAAATATTGTGAAATGCTGAGGTTCCAGCCCAGTTCCCTGGGGACACCACTATCCACATTTTGCTCATTGGAGAGCACACACATTATCCCTCCTCTCTGTCTCCTACCTCCAAACTAATTCCTGACCAAAGATAAATACTTTTTTCTAACTGGCGAGAATGGGAGAAAGCAGAGGGACATAGTGGAACGATACTTGTCAGACTGGAGGCCTGTGTCTAGTGGAGAGCCTCAGGATTGATGCTGGGCCCATTACTGTTTGTTATCAATATCAATGATTTAGAAGACATTACAATAGCCGGTATTGTGGACAATGAGGAAGGTTATCAGATATTGCAGCAGGACCTTGATCAGCTGTGGAAGTGGGAAAAGAAATGATAAATTGAGTTTAATGTAGATAAGTATGAGGTCTTGCATTTTGGGAAGTTAAATCAAGGTAGGAGTTTCATGGTGAATGGTAAGGCCTTCAGGACTGTAGTGGAACAGTGGGATCTCGGAGTTCAGGTGCACAGTTCTCTGAAAGTTGAGTCACAGTTAGACAGGGCAGTGAAGCAGGCTTTTGGCACACTGGCCGTCATCAGTCAGGGCACTGGGTGTAGAAGTTGGGAAGTTATGTTTCAATTGTACATGACGTTGGTGAGGCTGCACTTGAGTATTGTGTTCAGTTTTGGTCACCTGGTTATATGAAGGATATTATTAAACTGGAAAGAGTGCAGAATAAATTTACAAGGATGTTGCCAGGTTTCAACATCTGAGTTTTTGGGTGAGGTTGGACAAGCTAGGACATTTTTCTTAAGAGTGTTGGAGACTAAAGGGGAATCTTTTAGAAGTGTATAAGATCTTGAGAGACATGGATAGGGTGAATGCACTCAGTCTTTGTCCCAGGGTTGGGGAATCAAGGACTAGAGGGCATCAGTTGAAGGTTAGAATAAACGGAACCTGAGGGGCAACATTTTTACACAGAGGATGGTACTCATATGGAATGAGCTGCCAGCGGAAGTGATTGAGGCGGGTACATTAACAACGTTTAAAAGGCATTTGGACAAATACATAGATAGTGTGTAATTTGAAGGATATGGGCCAAGTGCAGGGAAATGGGGTTAGTGTGGATGGACATTTTGGTCAGCACGGTCCAGTTTGGGCCAAAGGGCCTGTCTCTGTGCTGTCGGACTCGATGACTCTATGACTCTATAGTTCCATAGGTTTCCATGTTTATGAACAGTCTCTAAAACATAGAAACAAAGGAACTAGGAGCAGGAGCAGGCCATTCAGCCCTTCGAGTCAGCTCTGCCAGTCAATATGACTATGGCTGATCATCCAACTTAGTCCCTGTTCCCACTTTTTCTCCATAACCTTTAATCCCTTTCGTCCTAAGATCCATACCTGTCGCCTTCTTGAAAACATTTAATGTTTTGGGCTCGACTGCTTTCTGTGACAGAATATTCCACGAGCTTCCCACTCTCTGGCTAAAGAAATGTCTCCTCATCGCAGTCCAAAATGGCCTTTCCCTTTTCTTTAAATTGTAATTCCTGGTTCTGGACTGTCCTGTCATCAGGAACATAATTCCGGTCCTGTCCTGTTAGGATTTTACAGGTTTCAATGTGATTCCTCTCAAATTTCTAAACTCCAGTGAATATAGTCCTAACTGATCCAGTTTCTCCTCAGATCTAAGTGCTGTCATCCCAGGAATCAGTCTGGTAAACCTTCGCTGCCCTCCCCCCACAGCCAGAACATCCTTCCTCAGATAAGGAAACCAAAACTGCACACAACAGAATCATAAAATCACACAGTATAGAAGAGGCCCTTCAGCCCATTAACTGTGTACCAGCCAAACTACACTAAACCTACACCAGTCCCACTTTCCAACGTGAGGCCCATAGCTTGAATGTTATGATATTTAAACTGCTCACCCAAGTACTTTTTAAAGTTTGTGAGGTTTCCCACCTCAACTACCCTCCCAGGCTGTGCATTCCAGACCCCCACCACCCTGTGGGTAAAAAACACTTTCCTCAAAACATCTTGAAACCTCCTATCTTTGACATTGAATGTGAGCCAACTTGTTATTGACCCTCCCAAGAAGGAGGACAGCTGCTTTCTTTCCTGCCTGTCCATTCTCCTTATAACCTTATACACCTCTATCAGATTCCCCCCTCCACCTTCTCTGCTCTGAAGAAAACAACCCCGAGCTGATCCAATTTCTCTTCATCACTGAGAGGTTCCATCGCACACAACATCCTGGTGATTCCCCTCTGCACCCCGTCCAATGCAATCACATCCTTCCTACAGTGTGGTGACCTGAACAGCACACAGTACTCCAGCTGTGGCCTAACCAATGTTCTGCTTAACTGCAACATATCCTCATGCTTTTATAACCAATATCTGACATGACAAAGGCAAGTGTCCCCTGTGCCTTCATAACTGCTCTGTTAACCTGTCTTGCCACATTCAGGGATCAGTAGAGAAGCACCCCAAGATCACTCTGTTCCTTTGAGTTTCCTCAATTCAAACTTTCCCCATTCCTGAAGAAGGGCTTATGCCCGAAACGTCGATTCTCCTGTTCCCTGGATGCTGTCTGACCTGCTGCGCTTTTCCAGCAACACATTTCCAGCTCTGATCTCCAGCATCTGCAGACCTCACTTTCTCCTCAATTCAAAGAACAAAGAGCAACGAAAATTACAGCACAAGAACTGGCCCTTCGGCCCTACTAGCCTGCACTGGTCCATATTGTGGGCGGCACGGTGGCACAGTGGTTAGCACTGCTGCCTCACAGCACGAGAGACCCGGGTTCAATTCCCGCCTCAGGCGACTGACTGTGTGGAGTTTGCACATTCTCCCCTTGTCTGTGTGGGTTTCCTCCGGATGCTCCGGTTTCCTCCCACAGTCCAAAAATGTGCAGGTCAGGTGAATTGGCCATTCTAAATTGCCCGTAGTGTTAGGTGCAGGGGTAAATGTAGGGGAATGGGTCTGGGTGGGTTGCGCTTCGACGGGTCAGTGTGGACTTGTTGGGCCGAAGGGCCTGTTTCCACACTGTAAGTAATCTAATCTAATATCCTCCATCTAAACCTGTCATCAATTTTCCAAGGCTCTGTCTCCCTTTGCTCCCTGCCCATCCATGTATCTATCTAGACATATCTTAAATGATGCTATTGTGCCTGCCTCTACCACCTCCACTGGCAACATGTTCCAGGACCAATCACTCTCTGTGTGAAGAACTTTCCACACATATCTCCCTGAAATGTTTCCACTCTCACCTTGAACTCATGACCCCGAGTAATGAGTCCCCCACTCTGGGAAAAAGCCCCTTGCTATCCACCCTGTCTTTTCCTCTCATGATTTTGAAGACCCCAATCAGGTCCCCCCTCAACGTTCGACTTTCTAATGAAAATAATCCTAATCTACTAAACCTCTCTTCATAGCTAGTGCCCTCCATACCAGGCGATATCCTGGTGAACCTCCTCTGCACCCTCTCCAAAGCATCCGCATCTTTCTGGTAATGTGGCAACCAGAACTGTACGCAGTATTCCAAATGTGGCCGAGCCAAAGTCCGATATAATTCTAATATGACCTGCCAACTCTTGGACTGAATACCACGTCTGGTGAAGGAAGGTATGCCATATGCCTTCTTGACCACTCTATCGACCTGTGTTGCCACCTCCAGGGTATAATGGACCTGAACACACAGGTCTCTCTGGGCATCAATTTTCCCAGGGCGTTCCATTCACCGTACAGTTTACTCCAGATTTGGATCTTCCAAAATTCATCAGATCGCATTTGCCTGGTTTGAACTCCATCCGTCCGTTTCTCTGCCCAACTCTCCAATCTATCTATATTCTGCTGCATTCTCTGACAGGCCCCTTCACTATCTGCTACTCCACCAATATTAGTGTCATCTGCAAACTTGCTAATCAGACCACCTATACCTTCCTCCAGATCATTTATGTATATCAAAAACAAGTGCGGTACAAGCACAGATTCCTGTTCTCCATTTTGAGAAACTCTTTCCACTACTACTGTCTGTCTTCTGTTGCCCAGCCTGTTTTCTATCCATCTAGTGAGTATACTCTGGATCCCATGCGACTTTAATTTCTTTATCAGGCTACCATGGGGAACTTTATCAAACACATTCCTGAAATCCATGTGTATGACATCCACAGCCCTTCCCTCATCAATCAACTTCATCACTTCTTCAAAAAATTCTATAAAGTTGGTAAGACATGACATTCCCTGCACAAATTCATGCTGCCTCTAACTGATAAGTCAATTTTCTTCCAAATGTAAATAGATCTTACCCCTCAGTATCTTCTCCAGCAGCTTCCCTACCACTACATCAGGCTCACTGGTTGATAGTTACCTGGATTATCCTGGCTACACTTCTTAAACATTAGCAATTCTCCAGTCCTCTGGGACCTCATCCATGTTCAAGGTGGCTACAAAGATATTGATTAAGGCCCCAGCTATTTCCTCTCTTGCTTCCCTCAGTAAGCTGGGATCGATCCCATCCCGACCTGGGGACTTGTCCACCTTGATGCCTTTTAAAATACCCAACACTTCCTCCCTCCTTCAACCAACTTGACCCTGAGTAATCAAACATCTATCCCCAACTTCAACATCTGTCACTTCCCCCTCCTTGGTGAATACCGATGTAAAGCACTCAATAAGAATCTCATCCATTTTCTCTGACTCCACACATAACTTTCCTCCTTTGTCCTTGAGTAGGCCAACTCTTTCTCTAGTCACCCTCTTGCTCCTTATATATGAATAAAAGGAGTTGGGATTTTCCTTAACCCTGTTTGTTAATGATATTTCGTGACCCCTTTTAGCCCTTTTAATTCCTCATTTCAGATTGGTCCTACTTTCACGATATTCTTCCAAAGCTTTGTCTGTTTTCAGCCACCTAGACCTTATGTATGCATCCTTTTTCCTCTTAGCTAGACTCACAATTTCATCTGTCATCCAGCGTTTCCTAATCCTGCCATTTCAATCCCTAATTTTCACAGGGACATGTCTGTCCTGACTCTAGTCAACCTCTCGTTAAAAGCCTCCCACATATCAAATGTGGATTTCCCTTTAAACAGCTGCTCCCAATCCACATTCCCCAGCTCTTGCCAAATTTTGCTATAGTTGGCCTTCCCCCAGTTTAGCCGTCTTCCTTTTGGACCACTCTCGTCTTTGTCCATGAGCATTCTAAAACTTATGGAATTGTGGTCACTGTTACCAAAATAATCCCTTACTGAAATTTCAACCACCTGGCCGGGCTCATTCCCCAACACCAGGTCCAGTATGGCCCCTTCCTGAGTTAGACTATTTCCACATTACTCTGTAAAATCCTCCCGGATGCTCCTTACAAATTCTGCTCCATCTTAACTTCTAACATTAAGTGAATCCAAGTCAGTGTTGGGAAAATTAAAATCTTCCATCACCACCACCTTGTTACTCCTACATCTTTCCATAATCTGTTTACATATTTGTACCTCTATCCCACGTTCACTGTTAGGAGGCTTGTAGGATAGCACCAACATTGTTACCTCACCCTTCCTGTTTCTGAGCTCTGCCCATATTGCCCCACTGCTCGAGTCCTCCATAGTGCCCTCCTTCAGCACAGCTGTGATATCCTCTCTGACCAGTAATGCAACTCCTCCATCCCTTTTACCTCCCTCTCTTTATCCGCCTGATGCATCTATATCCTGGGATATTTAATTGCCAATCTTGCCCTTCCCTCAACCAAGTCTCAGTAATAGCAATAACATCATACTCCCAGATACTAATCCAAGCCCTAAATTCCTCTGCCTTACCTACTACACTTCTCACATTAAAACAAATGCACCTCAGACCATTTGTCCCTTTGCATTCATCATCTGCTCCCTACCTACTCTTAACCTTAGCCACGCTGACTTCAATATCTAGTTCCTTACAGGCTTTAGTTCCTCCCTCCTTATTGCCCACTAACCTCCTCAGTTGGTTCCCATCCCTCTGCTACACTATTTTGAACCATCCCCAAGAGCATGATCAAACATATCCCACAGGACATTGGTTCCAGTCCTGGCCAGGTGTAGACCGCTCGATTTGTAATTGTCCCACCTCTTCAGGAACCAGTCCCAATGTCCCAAAAATCTGAACCCCTCCCTCCTGCACCATCTCTCAAGCCACGCATTCAGCCTGCCTATATTTTCATTTCGACTCTGACTAGCACATGGCACTGGTAGCAATCCTGAGATTACTACCTCTGAGATCCTACATTTTAATATGGTTCCTAACTCCCTAAATTCTGCTTGTAAGACCTCATTCCATTTACTACCAATATTATTGGTGCCTGTGTGAATCATCACAGCTAGCTGTTCATCCACCCCTTCAGAATGTCCTGCAGCCGATCTGAGGCATCCCTGAGCCGTACAACTGGGAGGCAACATGCTATTCGTGAGTCTCGTTTTTGACCACAGAACCGCCTGTCTACTCCCCTTACAAAGTCCAAATCAATCACATCCACGGGCCCCCACCTTATCAAATCCATTCAGTACATCCTCAAACAATTCCAGTCGATTTCCCTTTTGACAATCCATGCTGACTCTGTCCAGTTCAGTCTCTGTTTTCAAAGTGCTAAGCTATAAAATATTTTATAATGAACTTGGGCATTTTCTCCACTGCTGATTTCCGGCTAATTGGTCTAAAATTTCTTATTTTCCCTCTCTCTCTCTCTCTCTCTCTTTTTCAATAATCATGTTAAATGAGCTCCCTCCACTCTGTAGGACCTATTCCACAGTCGACAAACAGATAACCATCAACGTTTCTAATATTTTCCAACCACTTCCTGAAGTACTCCTGAAAATAGATTATTTGGCCCTGCTGATTTAACACACTTTAATTTTCCCAGAACCACTTTCCTCCAACAACTGATTTCCTTCAGCTCCTTCCTCTGATAAAACTCCAAGTTCACCAACATGTCTGAGATTTATTTGAGAATTCATTTGTGCAGAAAAATCCAGAATATGTTTATCTGTCATCTCTTTGTTCCAACTATAACATTATAACACTTGTGTGGAACGTCCTTGAATGTCATCTGGATGTCCATATAAACAACACATTCCCTTATCTCACACATTAGTGACCTCGTTAAAACATGTAACCAGGTTAGTTAAAGATGTCTGACCCTTTTTAAATCCATGCTGACTTACTCTGGTCTGTTCATATTTGTCAGACATTCTGTCTCTAAAACCAGATTCAATTACTTCCCAACAATAAACATTCAATGGAGATGTTCATTGTGAGTGAGGTTAGTAAACAGCTAGCACTGACATGATGGGCTGAATAGCCTCCTCCTACAGTCACAGAGTCAAAGAGATGTACAGCATGGAAACAAACCCTTCAGTCCAACTTGTCCATGCTGACCAGACATCCTAACCCAATCTAGTCCCACCTGCCAACTCCTGGCCCAGATCCCTCCAAACCCTTCCTATTCATATACCCATCCAGATGCCTTTTAAATGTTGCAATTGTACCAGCCTCCACCACTTCCTCTGGCAGCCCATTCCGCACTCACACCATCCTGTGCGTGAAAAAGTTGCTCCTCAAGTCTCTTTTATATCTTTCCCCTCTTTCCCTAAACCTATGCCCTCTAGTACTGGGCTCCACCACTCCAGGGAAAAGACTTGGTCTCTTTGCACTTTCCATGACCCTCATGATTTTATAAACCTCTGTAAGGTCAATCCTCAGCCTCCGACACTCCAGGGGAAACATCCCCAGCCTATTTAACCTCTCCCTATAGCTTAAATCCTCCAACCCTGGTAACATCCTTGTAAATATTTTCTGAACCCTTTCAAGTTTCGCAACATCTTTCTGATAGGAAGGAGGCCAGAATTGAATGCAATACTCCAAAAGTGGCCTAGGTGACCTCCCAACTCCTATACTCAATACTCTGACCATTAAAGGAAAGCATACCGAATGTCTTCTTCATTATCCTATCTACCTATGACTCTACTTTCAAGGAGCTATGAACCTGCACTCCAAGGTCTCTTTGTTCAGCAACACTCCCGAAGACCTTACTAATAAGCGTATAAGTCCTGCTAAGATTTGCTTTCCCAAATGCAGCACCTTGCATTTATCTAAATTAGACTCCAGCTGCCATTCATCAGCCCAATAGCCCATCGGATCAAGATCCTGTTGTAATCTGAGGTAACCTTCTTCGCTGTCCACTACACCTCCAATTTTGGTGTCATTTGCAAACTTACTAACTCTACCGCCTATGTTCATATCCAAATCATTTATGTAAATGACAAAAAGTAGTTGACCCAACACCAATCCTTATGACACTCCACTGGCCACAGGCCTCCAGTCTGAAAAACATCCCTCCACCACCACCCTCTGTCTTCTACCTTTGAGCCAGTTCTGTATCCAAATTGCTAGTTCTCCTATATTCCATGAGATCTAACCTTGCTAACCTGCCTCCCATGGGGAACCTTGTCGAATGCCTTACTGAAGTCCATACAGATCCTGTCTAATGCTCTGCCTTCATCAATTCTTTCTGTTACTTCTTCAAAAAACTCAATCAATTTGTGAGACATGATTTCCCATGCACAAAACCATGCTGACTATCCCTAATCAGTCTTTGCCTTTCCAAATATATGGACAATCTGTCCCTCAGGATTCCTTCCAACAACTTCCTCACAACCGACGTCTGGCTCACTGATCTACAGTTCCCTGGCTTGTCCTTACCACCTTTCTTAAATAGTGGCACCAATTAGTGAACCTCCAGTCTTCTGGCACATCATCTGTGACTATTGAGGATACAAAAAACACAGTAAGAGACCCAGCAATCACTTCCCTAGCTTCCCACAGAGTCCTCGGGTACACCTAATTAGGTCCTGGGATTCATCCACTTTTATGCATTTCAAGACATCTATCACCTCCTCGTCTGTAATATGAACATTTTTCAAGATGTCACCATCTATTTCCCTACATTCTATATCTTCAATATCCTTCTCCAGTTAAACTGAAGCAAAATACTCGTTTAGTATCTGCCCCATCTCCTGCAGCTGCACACAGAGGTCGCCTTGCTGATCTTTGAGGCGCCCTATTCTCTCCTTAGTTATCCTCTTGTCCTTAATGTATTTGTAAAGCTCCTCTGGATTCTCCTTAACCCTATTTGCCAAAGCTATCTCATATCCCCTTGTTGCCCTCCTGATTTCCCTCTTAAGTATACTCTTACTGCCTTTGTACACCTCTAAGGATTCACTCGGTCTACCCTGTCTATACCTGATATATCTGTGCTGTATTGTTCTATGTTCTATGCTTCATTTTTTTTCTTAACCAAACCCTCAACTTCTCTTGTCACCCAATATTCCCTACATGTACCAGCCTTTCCTTTCACCCTAACTAAAATATACTTTCTCTGGACTCAAGTTATCTCATTTCTGAAGGCTTCCCATTTTCCAGCTGTCCCTTTACCTGCGAGCAACTGCCCCCAATCAGCTTTTCAGAGTTTTAGATTTGATTACTCAGTGTGTAAACAGGCCCTACAGCCCAACAAGTTCATCCTCACCCTCCGAAGAGCAACCCACCCAGACCCATTCCCCTATGTTTACCCCTTCACCTAACACTATGGGCAATTTAGCATGGCCAATTGACCTAACCTGCACATTTTTGGACTGTGGGAGGAAACCAGAACGCCCGGAGGAAACCCACACAGACACAGGGAGAATGTGCAAATTCCACACAGACAGTTGCCTGAGGTGGGAATTGAACCCGGGTCTCTGGCACTGTGAGGCAGCAGTGCTAACCACTGTGCCACCGTGCCTGATACTGGCAAAATTAGCCTTCCTCCAATTTAGAACTTCAACTTCTGGATCTGGTCTATCCTTTTCCATCACTATTTTAAAATGAATAGAATTATGGTCGCTGACCAAAAGTGCTCCTCCACTGACACCTCAGTCACCTGCCCTGCCTTATTTCCCAAGAGTAGGTCGTGTTTTGCAGCTTCTCTGGTAGGTACATCCACATACTGAATCAGAAAATTGTCTTGTACCACACTTAACACATTCCTCTCCATCTAAACCCTTAAAACTATGGCAGTCCCAGTCTATGTTTGGAAAGTTACAATCCCCTACTGTAACCATCCCATTATTCTTACTGATAACTGAAATCTCCTTACAAATTTGTTTCTCAATTTCCCGCTGACTACTGGAGGGGGGCTATAATATAATCCCAACAAGGTGATTATCCCCTTCTTTTTTCTCAGTTCCACCCAAATAACTTCCCTGAATGTATTTCCGGGAATATCCTCCCTCAGTACAGCTGTAATGCTATCCCTTATCAAAAATGCCACTCTCCCTCCTCTTGTGCCTCCCTTTCTGTCCTTCCTTGTATTTGTATCCGAGAACATTAAACAGCCAGTCCTGCCCATCCCTGAGCTATGTTTCCGTAATTGCTATGATATCCCAGTCCCATGTTCCTAACCACGCCCTAACTTCATCTTCCTTCCCTGTTAGGCCTCTTGCATTGAAATAAATGCAGTTTAATTTATCAGTCCTACCTTATTCTCTGCTTTGTCCCTGCCTGCCCTGACTGTTTGACTTGCCTTTGTTCTCAACTGTACCAATCTCAGATTGAAATCTTTCCTCACTATCTCCCTGGGTCCCACCCGCCCATCTTACTAGTTTAAATCCTCCCGAGCAGCTCTAGCAAATTTTCCTGCCAGTATATTAGTCCCCTTCCAATTTAGGTGCAATCCATCCTTCTTGTACAGTTCACTTCGACCTCAAAACAACTTCCAAGGATCCAAAAATGTGAATCCTTCTCCTGAACACCAGCTCCTCAGCCATGCGTTCATCTGCTCTATCCTCCTATTCCTGCCCTCACTAGCTCATAGCACCAGGAGTAATTCAGATATTACTACTCTCGAGGACCTCCTTTTTAAATTCCTGCCTAACTCTCTGCAATCTCCCTTCAGAATCTCAACCTTTTCCCTTCCTGTGTCGTTGGTTCCAAAGTGTAGAATGACCTCCTGCTGGTCCGTCTCCACCTTGAGAACATTCTGCACCCTCTCTAAGACATCCTTGATCCTGGCACCAGGGAAGCAACACACCATTCTGATTTTTCACTGCTGACCACAGAAACGTCTGTCTGTACCTCGGGCTAGAGAGTCCCCCAGCACAGTCGATCGTTTGGAACCCGACGTACGTCTCATTACATTAGAGCCAGTGTCAATAACAGAAACTTGGCTGCTCATGCTAAGTACCCCTGAGTTTCCATCATCCCAAACATTTTCCAAAACAGCATACTTGTTTGAAATGGGGATAGCCACAGAAGACTCCTGCACTACTTGCCTACCTCTCTTGCCTTTCCTGGAGTTATGGTAAGAGCCCATGGGATCCAAGGCATTTTGGCAAATTGGATCCAAATATGAGTCAAAGAGTGACAGTGGAGGGTTGTCTTTGTGATTGGAAGCCTGTGACCAGTGGTGTAAGACAGGGATTGGGGCTGGGACCCTTGCTGTTTGTAATGTACATTAACAAATTGACTGTGATTGTATAATTAGAAAGTTTTCAGAGGCCACATAAATTGGTGGTGTTATTGATATTGATTTGATTTTTATTTTACTTTATTGTCACATGTACTCGAGTACAAAAGTATTGGAGTACAGTGAAAAGTATGTAACATCACCTCACAAGATGCCATCTTAGGTACAAGGACCTCAGTACAGAATCATAAGAACAAGGTAGAAAGAAAGAATAAAGTTCAAAGTTACACGTTGCAGATCTTTTTAGTTTTAAGTAGAAAATGAAGAAATAAAGCTGAAAGTTCAAGCATTACAGCATTTCTTAAGAACTTAGCTACCATGGGATCATACTTTAAGTCATCATCTCGAGACCGAAAGTCCACACTGAGGCATTCCCAGGTGGAGAGACGACCATATACAGAAAGGACCACTATGTGGACTGAGAGACAACCACGCTGGGCCACTCAGAGATCGCCACACTAGACCGAGTGACCATCACGCTGGGCTGACAGTCGAGCATGCTGGGCCGAGAGGCCACCACATCGAATTGAGAGGCCATTATGTTGGACCAAGAGTCTGCCTTGTTGGACTGGAAAGTCTCCCTGCCAGGCCAGGACACTGCCACACCAAGCCAAGAGGCCAACATCATTAGGTCTGCACTGGGTCAGAGGCCTGGCGACTGAGGCTGGGAGTCCGTGCCCAGGAGAAGAAATAATGGAGAAGGACAAAAGAAAAACACAAAATTAAATGAAAAGAGAAGTGGAATAGAAAGAAGAAAAGGAAACAGATGGAGCAGATGAACTCGGGCTGAAGCATCCTACTCTGCTGCCATCTTGGATTACTGGGTCTCAGGCTACAGTCTGATATTGATCAGCTGGTAAGTTGGGCAGAGCAATGGCAGATGTAATTTAATCCTGATACCTCTGAGGTGATCCAACTTGGGAGGTCTAATAAGGGAAGATTATACACAATGAAAGGCATGTGCCTTGAGTGTCCTTATGCATGAATCACAGAGGGTTGGCCTACAGGTACAACAAGCAATTAGGAAGACAAATGGAATTTTGTCCTTCATTGCTGAAGGGATTGAGTTTAAAAAGCAGGAAGGTTATGTTGCAGCTGTACAGGGTGCTGGTGAGACCACACCTGGAGTAGTGCGTGCAGTAATGGTCTCCTTACTTGAAAAAGCCTATACTGGCACTAGAGGGGTGCAGAGAAAGTTCACTAGGATGATTCTGGGGTTGAGGGGGTTGGCTTATGAAGGGAGACTGCGTAGACTGGGATATATTCATTGGAACTTAGAAGAATGAGGGGAATATTATAGAAACAAATAAAATTATAAAGAGAATAGATAAGACAGAAGTAGAGAGGATGTTCCCACTGGCAGGTGAAACTAAAACAAGAGGGTTTAGCCTCAAAATTCAGGGGAGCAGATTTAGGACTGAATTGAGAAGGAACATCTTCATCCAGAGGGTCATAAATCTATGAAATTCCTTACTCAATGAAGAAACTGATGCTACTTCAGTAAATGTTGAAAAGCTCAGACAGATTTTTTTTAACAATAAAGGAATTAAGAGATACAGTGAGAGCAAATGCCAGGTCTTGCATTTTAGAAAAAATAATACAGGCATGGTCTATTTTCTAAATGGTGAGAAAATTCATAAAGCCAAAGTACAAAGGGATCTAGGAATGCGAGTCCCGGATTCTCTAAATGTTGACTTGCAGGTTGAGTCTGTGGTTAAGAAAGCAAATGTAATGTTGCCATTTATCTCAAGACGATTGGAATGTAAAATGAGATGTGCTACTGAGACTTTATAAAGCTCTGGTTAGGCCCCATTTAAAACACTGTGTCTAGTTTTAGGCCCCACACCTCAGAATGGACATATTGGCACTGGACCGTGTCCAGTGGAGATTCACTCGGATGAGCCCTGGAATGGTAAGTCTAATATATGACGAACGGCCAAGGATCCTGGGATTGTATTCATTCGAGTTTAGAAGGTTGAGGGGAGGTCTAATAGAAACTTACAAGATAATGCATGGCTTAGAAAGTTTGGATGCTGGGAACTTGTTTCCGTTAGGTAGGGATACTAGCATCCATTGGCACATCCTTAGAGTTAGAGGGGGTCATTGTAAATCAGAACTGAGGAGACATTTCTTCAGCTAGAGAGTTATGGGCCTTTGGAATTCATTGCCACAGAGCACAGTGGTGGCCGAGATATTAAATGTCTTCAAGGCAGAGATTGATAAATTCTTAATCTTGCAATGAATTAAGGGCTACAGGGAGAGTGCGGGTAACTGTCCTTAAATGCCCATCACCCATGATTGAATGGCGGAGGGGACTCGATGGGCCAAATGGTCTTCCTTCCACTCCTATGTCTTTAGGTCTTATGTGGAGCTGAGTCCATGAAAAGGTCAACCATGATCTTATTGAATGGCAGAGCTGGGTTGAAGGGCCAGATGGCCTACTCTTGCTCCTAGTTCTTATGTTCTTATGTTCCTTGGGAGTACTGAGGAACGAAGGGACCTTGGTGTACAACTCCATCGATCCCGGAAGTCATCAACTCGACAGGGTGGTGAATAGACAATAGACAATAGGAGCAGGAGTAGGCCATTCTGCCCTTCGAGCCTGCACCACCATTCAATATGATCATGGCTGATCATCCAAAATCAGTATCCTGTTCCTGCCTTATCTCCATAACCATTGATTCCACAACCCTTGGGAGCTCTATCCAACTCTTTCTTAAATGAATCCAGAGACTGGGCCTCCACTGCCCTCTGGGGCAGAGCATTCCACGCAGCCAGCACTCTCTGGGTGAAGAAA
Source organism: Chiloscyllium plagiosum (assembly GCF_037043375.1). NCBI lineage: Eukaryota > Metazoa > Chordata > Chondrichthyes > Orectolobiformes > Hemiscylliidae > Chiloscyllium > Chiloscyllium plagiosum. The sequence goes on from NW_028270147.1 coordinate 116,699,668, forward strand.
TTTCTCCTCATCTCTGTCCTAAACGGTCTACCCCGTATTTTTAAGCTGTGTCCTCTGGTTTGGCACTCACCCATCAGCAGAAACATGTTTCCTGCCTCCAGAGTGTAGGAAACATGTTTCCTCTGATGGGTGAGTGACGAACCAGAGTGCCGAACCAGAAGAAAGCATATGGGATGCTTGTCATCATTAGCCAGGGTGTAGAATATAGAAAGGAAGAATTCTTGTTGTTACCTGACAGAGCATTGGTTAGGTCATGTCTGGAATACTGTGCACATTTCTGGTCATGACACTGTTGGAAGAACGTGATTGGACTGGAGAGGATGCAGAGGAGATTAATCAGAATGTTCCCTGGGATGGAAAGTGTTAGTTCTGTGGAGAGACTGGATAGACTGGGTTTGTTTTCTCTGGGGGGAATCTGATTGAGGTGTACAAAAATATGAAAGGCATAGACAAAGTCAATTGTGAGAATCTTTTCCCCATGGCAGACATGTCCATGACCAGACGGAATAAGCTTACCGTGTGAAAAAGTGGTTTACTGGGGTTTTGAGGACTTTTTTCCCCAGAGGGTGGTAGAAATATGGAATGTGCTGTTTGAGAAGGTGGTGGAGGCAGCTCCTCTCACAACATTTAAGAAACATCCAGACAAGCACATAAAATGCCAGGGCATGGAAAGCTACGGACCAAGTGCAGGTAAATGGAGTTTGGTGATTACTGATTGGCATCGACATGTCGACAAACAGAAGGGCCTGTTTGTTTGCTGTATGACTCTATAACAATGAAGAGAAGGATGTGGAAGCATTTTTCATGTCGTTAGTGAAGATAGCAACACAAGCGAGGTGGGAAAAACAGGTTGGACCTTGCCTGTGCAAAAATGAACTTGGGAAGCACAAGAGGTTTCGACATCCCTGTCAGAGGAATGTTCTCAGGATCATGAGGAGGTGAAAACGGCTATTTTAAGCACAAATGAGTTGGCCCCAGAAACATACAGACAGATGTTTCAGAACATACACAAACAGCCTGGACAAACCTGTACTGAGTTTAAGAGAGTTCAACAAAATAATGTTGACAGGCGGATAAGAGCATTAACAGCTGAGAATACTTACAATGCTCTCAAAGAAGTTATCCTTTGAGAAGAATTTAAGATTTCCTTCCCTTCTAGAATCCTTCATGTAGAAGAACCAAGGGGAATGACAGTAAGACAAGCAGCTAGAATGGCTAATGATTATAGACTTCATTAAAGCCAAAACCCTGCAGATGCTGGAATCCAAAGTCGACAAACAGGAGGCTGGAAGAGCACAACAACCCAAGCAGCATCAGGAGGTGGAGAAGTCACCTGATGGGAGATCAATCCAGAAACCTTATTCCCATCAGGCCCAGAAATGGGAGAAAAATAAAAATTGGTAGAGTGTAAGGAAGGCAAGGAGCCAGGGGAGAGAATGGACAGTAGGGAACAGCCCGAGAACTCCTCCTCAGATTAAGAAGGAAATTGCTGAGGGTGGAAGTGATGGTCAGAAACTGCAATGTTTCTCTTGGAATAAGGTGGGCCATGTGTGTTTGGAATGTTGAAAATTGTGAGGTAAACTCATGGGATTTATCGGAGTTAGTAAAAATGAGTCAGAGAAGGGAACACAAACTGACAATCCCACAGAGCAGATTGTAGCTGTAACTATAACAAAAAGACTGGAGGTGAATTCTGTCACTAGTGGGCGGCACGGTGGCACAGTGGTTAGCACTGCTGCCTCACAGCGCCAGAGACCCGGGTTCAATTCCTGCCTCAGGCCACTGACTGTGTGGAGTTTGCAAGTTCTCCCCGTGTCTGCGTGGGTTTCCTACGGGTGCTCCGGTTTCCTCCCACAGTCCAAAAGATGTGCAGGTCAGGTGAATTGGCCGTGCTAAATTGCCCGTAGTGTTAGGTAAGGGGTAAATATAGGGGTATGGGTGGGTTACGCTTCGGCGGGTCGGTGTGGACTTGTTGGGCCGGAGGGCCTGTCCTCAGCAGAGGCCTCACCTTCATTCCCCTACGCTCCCGGATTGATGAATTCAACACGCGGCGTGACATTGAACAATTCTTCCGCCGCCTTCGCCTCCGTGCCTACTTCTTTAACCAAGACTCCCGCCCACCCTCTGACGACCCCTTCTCCCGCCTCCAACACACCCCATCCACCTGGACACCCCGTGCTGGCCTCCTACCTGCCCTCGACCTCTGCATAGCCAACTGCCGCCGCAATATTAACCGCCACCTGAACTCCCCCACCCCTCTCACCCACTCCAACCTCTCACCCTTGGAACGCGCAGCCCTCCACTCACTCCGTTGCAACCCCAACCTCACTATCAAACCAGCAGACAAGGGAGGCGCGGTAGTAGTTTGGCGCACCGACCTCTACACCGCTGAGGCCAAATGCCAGCTCGCAGATACCTCCTCCTACTGCCCCCTTGACCATGACCCCACCCCCCACCACCAAACCATCATCTCCCAGACCGTCCATAACCTCATCACCTCGGGGACCTCCCATCCACCGCCTCCAACCTCATAGTCCCACAACCCCGCACCTCCCGCTTCTACCTCCTGCCCAAAATCCACAAACCTGACTGCCCCGGCCGACCCATTGTCTCCGCCTGCTCCTGCCCCACCGAACTCATCTCTGCATACCTTGACACCGTCCTGTCCCCCTTAGTCCAAGAACTCCCCACCTACGTTCGGGACATCACCCATGCCCTCCATCTGCTCCATGATTTTCGCTTCCCCGGTCCCTAACGCCTTATTTTCACCATGGACATCCAGTCCCTGTACACCTCTATCCCCCATCACGAAGGACTCAAAGCCCTCCGCTTCTTTCTTTCCCGCCGTAACGACCAGTACCCTTCCACAGACACCCTCCTTCGACTGACTGAACTGGTCCTCACCCTGAACAACTTCTCTTTCCAATCCTCCCACTTCCTCCAAACGAAAGGAGTAGCCATGGGCACCCGCATGGGCCCCAGCTATGCCTGCCTCTTCGTAGGATATGTGGAACAATCCATCTTCCGCAACTACACTGGCCCCACCCCCCACCTTTTCCTCCACTACATCGATGACTGTATCGGCGCCGCCTCGTGCTCCCACGAGGAGGTTGAACAGTTCATCCACTTCACCAACACCTTCCACCCCGACCTCAAATTCACCTGGACAGTCTCAGATTCCTCCCTCCCCTTCCTCGACCTTTCTATTTCTATCTCAGGCGACCGAATCAACACGGACATCTACTACAAACCAACCGACTCCCACAGCTACCTGGACTACACCTCCTTCCATCCTGCCCCCTGTAAAAACGCCATCCCATTCTCCCAATTCCTTCGACTCCGCCGCATCTGCTCCCAGGAGGACCAGTTCCAAAAACGCACATCCCTGATGGCCTCCTTCTTCAAGGACCGCAATTTCCCCCCCGACGTGGTCGACGATGCCCTCCACCGCATCTCTTCCACTTCCCGATCCTCCGCCCTTGAACCCCGCCCCTCCAACCGCCACCAGGACAGAACCCCACTGGTCCTCACCTACCACCCCACTAACCTCCATGTACAGCGCATCATCCGCCATCATTTCCGCCACCTCCAAACGGACCCCACCACCAAGGATATATTTCCCTCCCCTCCCCTATCAGCATTCCGTAAAGACCACTCCCTCCGTGACTCCCTCGTCAGATCCACACCCCCCACCAACCCAACCTCCACTCCCGGCACCTTCCCCTGCAACCGCAGGAGGTGCAAGACTTGCGCCCACACCTCCCCCCTCACCTCCCTCCAAGGCCCCAAAGGAAACTTCCATATCCGCCACAGATTCACCTGTACTTCCACACATATCATCTATTGCATCCTTTGCACCCGATGTGGCCTCCTCTATATTGGGGAGACAGGCCGCCTACTTGCGGAACGTTTCAGAGAACACCTCTGGGACACCCGGACCAACCAACCCAACCACTCTGTAGCTCAACATTTCAATTCCCCCTCCCACTCCACCAAGGATATGCAGGTCTTTGGACTCCTCCATCGTCAGACCACAGCGAAACGACGGTTGGAGGAAGAACGCCTCATCTTCCGGCGAGGAACCCTCCAACCACAAGGGATGAACTCGGATTTCACCAGTTTCCTCATTTCCCCTCCCCCCAGCCTGTCTCAGTCAAATCCATCAAATTCAGCACCGCCTTCCTAACCTGCAATCTTCTTCCCGACCTCTCCGCCCCCACACCAGTCTGACCTATCACCCTCACCTTGACCTCTTTCCACCTATCACATTTCCGACGCCCCTCCCCCAAGTCCCTCCTCCCTATCTTTTATCTTAGCCTGCTGGACCAAATTTCCTCATTCCTGAAGAAGGGCTAATGCCCGAAACGTCGATTCTACTGTTCCCTAGATGCTGCCTGACCTGCTGCGCTTTTCCAGCAACACATTTTCCTCTGATCTCCAGCATCTGCAGACCTCACTTTCTCCCCAACACACATAACAACTGGATCCTCCCCCATTTCCCCGATCCCCGCACTCCATTATACTTTCAAGCCGGTTCTAGCTGCCCCTTATCTTGGCACCAGGCAGGCAACACACCATGCAGGACTCTCAATCCTGCTTATAAATGATGCTATCAGTCCCCCTGATTACCAAATCCCCCTCTTTTCTTTGTGCTCCCCCAGCCTGAATGGCCTCCTGGCCCACGGTACAGTGGCTTTCTTTCATTCATTCATAGGATGTGGGCATCTCTGGCCAAGCCAGCATTTCCTGCCCATAGGGCAGTTAACAGACAACCACATGGAATCATAGAATAATAGGTTCTATACAGTGTGAAACAGGCCATTCAACCCCATGAGTCCACACCAATGTTCTGAGGAGAATCCCACTCAGATCTATCCCCTTATTCCTGCATCTCCCATGGTTAACGCACCTAATCTACACATCCCTGAACACTATGGGTAATTTAGCATGGCCAATCCATCTAGCTTGCACATCTTTGAATTGTGGGAGGAAACCAAAGCACCTGACAGAAACTCATGTAGACATTGGGTGAACGTGCAAACTCCACACAGACGGTCCCCCTAGAGTGAATCAAACTCGGGACCCTGGCACTGAGAGGCAGCAGTGCTAACCACTGAGTCACAATACCACCCATTGCTGTGTGTCTGGAGTCACATGTAAGGCGGGGTAAGAATGACAGATTTTCTCCTCCAAAGGTTATTAGTGAACTGAATGAGTTTACTCCACAATCAACAATGGATTAACACTCACCATCAGAGTCTTAATTCCAGAACCATTCTTGAATTCAAATTCCACTGTCTGCCATGGCAGGATTTGACCCCAGGTCCCCAGAACATTAGCTGAGTTTCTGGATTAATAGTCCAGCGATAATACCAGTGGCCATTGTCTCCCCCTGTGTTAGCCCAGCTAATGGTGTCAAAATTGGCCTTCCCCTGTTTTGACACTTAATTTCTGCTCTATCATTATCTCTTTACTTAATATAAGTAAAGGGTGGCACAGTGGTTAGCACTGCTGCCTCACAGCACCAGGGTCCCAGGTTCTATCCCGGTCTTGGGCAACTGGCTGTGTGGAGTTTGCACATTCTCCCTGTGTCTGCGTGGGTTTCCTCTGAGTACTCCGGTCTCCTCCCACATTCCAAAGATGTGCAGGTCAGGTGAATAGCCCATGTTAAATTGTCCATGGTTGTTAGGTGCATTAGTCAGACGAGGGTGGGTTACTCTTTGGAGGGTTGGTGTGGACTTATTGGGCTGAATGACCTGTTTACACACTGTAGGGAATCTAATCTAATCTTAATGACTTTGAACCTGATAGAATTATCGTCACTATTGCCAAAACGCTCCAAACCACGCTTGCCCATTCTGCAGTGTATCTGCAATAGTTTCCAACAGCAATCCTTTTCCTCATTGACACAGGGAGCAAGTACCTCATTCCTGGTGGACAAGGAGCTGAGGCTCCTGCAATACTAAATTCAGGCTGCATCAACCTGCTCACTTATAGTTACACCCTCCTGTCCCAGAGCACTGGCCATAATTTGAAGTATTTAACCTCCAAGATGTGACAGTATCCTCAAACATAGTGTCCAGGTAACTCTCCCCCTCCCTGATGTGTCGCAGTGTTTGAAGCTCAGATTCCAGATCATCAACTCTGAGCTGGAGTGCCTTGAGCAACCAACACTTGCTGCAGATGTGGTCACTCTGAGCTACAATGGGCTCCACCAGCTTCCCCATCGTGCAATTACTCCACATCGCCTGGCCCTGTATGTGGAAATTGTTTGAGGCAGTTTTAATTTGTATTTTTAAATTTCCTGTTGGTCTTTATTTTTTAATCTGTAAAATATTTCCGTCAAGGAGACAGAGAAGGCTCCAGCACAGGAGGAGGCTGTTCAGCCCATCATGTCAGTGCTGGCTGTTTACTAACCTCATTCACAATGAACATCTCCATTGAATGTTTGTTGTTAGGAATTGATTGAATCTGTTTTTAGTGACAGGATGACTAACAAATGACTAACTAACATGAAGTATTCCGAGAGAGTCAGCATGGATTTACAAAGGTTCAGACATCTTTAACTAACCTGGTTACACTTTGTTAGGAGCTCACTAATGTGGGATATAAGGGAATGTCGATGGCTCTTGTCCATAGGGAATTCCACAAGACATTTAAAAAGAGACATGGAATCAGATGGAGTTTGCGAAATGCATTTATCTTGGGTCAGAATGGATCCGGAGCTAGGAGACAGAGAGGAGGGATAATGTGCATGTCTTCTAATGAGCAAGATGTGAATAGTGGTGTCTCCAGGGATCTGTGCTGAGACCTCAGCTTCACACAATATTTCTCAATGACTTGGATGAAGAAATAGAGAGCCATATATCCAAGATTGTCGATCAAACTGAGTGAGGTGGTTTGGAGGGTGAGATAGGGAGGGTGGAAGGACAGGGAGAGGTCTGAGGACAAGGATGAGAACTTGCAAATCAAGATGTTGCTGGACTGAGAGCCAATGTAGGTCAGTGAGCACAGGGGGAGGGAATGGGGGAATGGGACTTGGCGTGAGTTCAGATACTGGCAGCAGAGTTTGGGATGAGTTGATGTTTACCGAAGGTGGTGGCTGTGACGTGGGCCAGGACAACATTGGAATGGTCGTGTTCGGAGTACCCAGCACATAGCTGAGATTTTCAGTGTCTGATCTTTGTCATGTGGAGGATGTGGGGCTCAGATCAGCGTCAAAGATGAGTCTAAGGTTGTAAAGAGTCTGGTTGAGCAGCAGACAGTGCTCAGGAAGAGGGATGGAGTTTGTACTGGGAGCTGAAGAGGATGGCTTTGATCTTTTCAATGTGTTTCCCAGTGAGCCTGGCTCCTCAGTCCTGACTGCTCTTAGCTGCTGTGATTGTCACTGATTGGACACTTATTATTAGAGATTCTGACCACAGCAGAAAGCCCTAGTGTAAAAAATAACTGCAAAGACTGTCAGAGCGCAAGTTTCAAACTTCACCAAAAGAGGAAGTGAAAGAAGGAGCTCGGAGCAGCTGACCTTTGTTACTGAGACAGGAGAAAACTGTGAACTATCTGCACTCCCTGGAATCTGACAGCACAAGAGGAGGCCACTCAGCCCATTGTGTCTGTGAGTGACCCAAGTAGTCCTACTGCTCCTCTGTCTCCCCATCATCCAGCAAATCTTTCCTTTTCAGCTCGATCTTAATTCTCTCTTGTAGACATGGGTATACAGCACAAGACTGCCCCAACCTGGGTTCCAAATTGGTATCTCATTCATTCATTGGGAGACAAACTGCCTGGGCTGGGAAATGGAGCTCAGGACCCTGAACATTCCCTCTCCCCTCCTGAGGGACACTTCATTCGGGTTTTTCATATTCACTCGTGGGAAGTGGGCTTCACCGGCTGGCCCAGCATTTTTACCCTGTCCCTCGTTACCCTGGAGAAGGCGGTGGGAAGCTGCTTCTTGAATTGCTATAGTCCACAAGCTGTAAGTTGACCCACAATGCTCTTTGGGAGGGAATGCCAGCATTTTAACCCAGCAAGGCTGAGGGAACAGCAATATATTTCCAAGTCAGGATGCCAAGCTTTTCTGAGGGGAAATTTCAGCTCATAGTGTTCCCATGTGTCTGCAGCTCTTGTTCTTCGAAATAGAAGTGGACGTGGGTTTGGAAGGAAACCAAAAGAAATGTGGATGCTGTAAATCCGAGACAAAGATCGAAATTGCTGGAAAAGCTCGGCAGGTCTGGCAGCATCTGCCGTTAACTCTGATTTCTCTCCCCAGATGCTGCCAGACCTGCTGAGCTTTTCCTGTGATTTCTATGTTTGTCCTTGGTTTTGGAAGGTGCTGCCTGAGGTGAGTTTGGTGAGTTTCTGCAGTGCATCTTATCAATAATACACACTACTGCTACTGAGCATCGGGAATGGTGAGAGTGGATGCTTTGAGAATATGATGCCAATCAAGCAGGTTGCTTGGCTCTGGATGGTATCAAGTTTTGAGAGTGGATAAGAAAGACATAGACAGGAATGGATTAGAAGGATACAGGCCAAATGCAGGCAAATGAGACTCGTTCACTTCAGAAAACCTGGTCAGCAGATAGAATTTTGGCTTAAGGGTTTGTTTCTACGCTGTATGACTCAGTGACACTACCAATCTATGAATGTTGTTGGAGCTGCACCCATCCAGGTAAGTGGGGAGTATTTGATCACACTCCTGACTTGGTTGACAGGCTTTGGGGGAATCAGGAGGTGAATTTCTAGATACAGTATTCCTAGTCTCTAACCTGCTCTTGTGACCACTGTGCTTCTGTGGTGAGTCCAGTTGTGTTTCTGGTCAATGGTACCTCAAGAATGTTGACAGTGGGCATTCAGTGATGGTAATAGCATTGACTGTCAAGGGGCGATGGTTAGATTGTCTCTTATTAGTGATGGTCATTGGCTGGCATTTACATGACACCGATGGGAAATACTGCTTCTGAGATGAAACCTGGATATTGTCCAGATATTGTTGCATTTGAACATGGATTGCTTCAGTACCTGAGGAGTTGAGAATGGTGCTGAACATTGCCAAAGATTGCACAATCATCCCCATTTATGAGCTTGCCTTTAGTTGCAATATCTGTTCAAAGTCTGTCCTATTTAGCATGGTGATAGTACCACACAACACAATGGAGGGGATTCTCAATGTGAAGGTCAGACTTTATTTCTACAAGGACTGTGTGATGGTCACTCTTACCAATACTGTCAAGGACAGATGTATCTACAGCCAAAAGATTGGTGAGGATTGGGTCAAGCATCTTTTTGGTTCCTTCACCACTCGCTGCTGAGCCACTCTCAGTGGTGGACATTGAAATCCCACACCCAGAGTACACTCACTGCTGTCACCACCCTCAGTGCTTCCTCCAAATGCTGATTCATCAGCCGAGGGAGCAAGATATCTTGTAATCACCAGAAGGTTTCCTCGCCCATGTTTAACTTGGTGTCATGAGTCTTCACGGGGTCCAGAGCCAACTTCGAGACTTCCCAGGGTAACTCCCTCCTGGCTGTAGACCACTGTGTCATCAGCTCTGCTGGGTCTGCCTTTCTGGTGGGACAGGACACATGCAGGGACAGTGATGGCGGTGTCTGGGACATTGTCTGTATGATTCTGTGAGTATGACTGTGTCAGGCTGTTGCTTGACCAGTCTGTGAGACAGCTCTCCTGAATTTGGCACTCACCCCAAGATGTCAGTAAGGAGGATGGAGCAGGGTAGACAGGGCTGTTTCTGTCATTGTCTTTTCGGTGTCGAGATCGATGCCTGTGGTCCGTCCGGTCTCATTTCTTTGTTGAAACATTGTCATAATTGATACAACTGAGAGCCTTGCTGGGCCATTTCAGAGGGCAGTTAAGGGTCAACCACATTGCTGGGGGACAGTTCCATGGACCCTGCAGTACATTCTGTCCTCCCCCACTTCCCCATTCTGTATGTGGAAGGCTGGAGGTTGCCAGTAGGATATTCAACTGCAGGAGCTATCACAGCCCCCTGCACAATTCTGTCCCCACATGAAATCCACACAAATCTTGAATTCACATAGCACCTTCAATGTTCAAAACGGTCCAAGATGGTTCACAAAGTTGCAGTAAGAGGAATGGGGAGGGGGTGGATGAACATAAGAACTAGGAGCAGGAGCAGGCAATTCATCCCCTCGAGCCCACTCCTCCATTGAATACAATCATGGCTGATCCCATCTCAGCCTCAACTCCACTTTCCTGCCCACTCTCCATCATCCTTTAACCCATTACCCATTAAATATCTGTCCATCTCCTCCTTGGTGTGTGACAGGGAAGGGACCACTCCATTCAGAAAAGACTGACTGTGGAAGGGGAAGGAGAGGGGAAGGGATTGGAACATATTGTGAATGGACAAGATGGGTCAGTGGGTCAGAGCCTGTCCTGTCCCTCCAGCTCACACTGATGGCCTGAGGATCTCCTCTCTCTGCTGGGCCTTCATGGAATGAGGTTTGTGTCCAAACCAGTCCCCAGTGAGAATAGATCAACAGCACAGAACTGTCCTTCATTTAACAAGAATCTGTCCGTCTTCCTGAGACAGGCCAAACCCTGGTCAATGTGGGAAATGGGGCTTTACTCCAGGAGAAGACAGGGGTCAAGGGTTAACATCCATTAGTGAGGCAGAGCAGAGGGAGATTTATGCAGCATTCAACTGTCACCACCTGGGACACTGTCTGAAAGAGAGAGAAGCGAGACAGAGAGAGATAGAACGAGAGTGTCTGTGTGTGTGTGTGTGAGAGAGAGAGAGAGGGAGGAACATCTGAGACTGTGTGATATATGTGAGGGAACCAAGAGAGAGGTAGAGGGAAGTAGAAATGGTGAAGTTGAGGGATAGAGAGAGAGAAACAAGATGTGAGACAGTGTGACTGAGAGGGATGGAGAGAGACAAAGGGACAAGGAGAGAGAAAGAGACAGGATGGGTGTGAGACCAAGCATGAAGAGAATTGACAGAGAGGGTAGGGTTGAGTGTGTGTGTGTGAGAGAGAGAGAGAGAGAGAGAGACATGAGTATGGGTAGATACAGAATGACAGAGAGGGAGGGAGACTGTAGTTGGGATGAAGAGAGGGAGGGAGAGAGACAGAGGGAGGAATATAGAGGGAAAGATAACAGTTGGAGGCTTTAATTGAAGTGAGAGGGAGCGAGTGACAGAGACAAAGATGGAGAAACAGAGATTATGAGATGGAGTGAGAAATCATCAGTGAGTTGGAGGGAGTGACTATGAGACAGAGTGTGAGAAAGAGATAGAGAAAACATGAGAGATTAACAGTGGGGGGGGGGGGGGGGATACGAGAGGTAGAGAGGAAAATGTGGCAGATGTGAGACAGAGAGAGAGGGACAAGTCCTGGTCACCACATTCTGGGAAGGATGTGATTGTACTTGAGAGGGTACAGGGGAGATTTCCCAGAATGCTGCCTGAATCTGAGCTTTGAGAAAAGATTGGAAAGGTTGGGGTTGTTTTCCTTGGAGCAGATAAGATTATTTGGAGCAGTGATAGGGTGGGTAGGAAGGCACTTTTTTGCATGAGACAAGGACTCAATTACCTGGGACAGAGATTGAAGGTAACACAGGCATGGACACATAGAAACTGCTGCAGGAGTTGGCCATTCGGCCCTTTGAGTCTGCTCTGTCATTCAGTGTGATCATGGCTGACCCTCTCTCTCAAAGCCATATTCCTGCTTTCTCCCTATTCCCTTCATGCTGTTAAAATGCAAACAATTATCTCTTTTTTTTCAGTATATTAGGTTCCTTATCCTCCACAGCCTTCAGTGAAGAGAATTCCACAGGTTGACCACCCTCTGAGTGAAGAAATGTTTCCTCATCTCAGTCCGAAATGGTCTACCCCGTATCCCTCGGAGACTGGGTCCCCTGGTTCTAGACTCCCGAACCGGAGAAACCTCCTCCCTGCCCAGCCCTGTTAGAATTTTATACATTCATCTGAATTCGAGTGAATCCAGGCCCAGTCAAGTCCGAGAGAGAGAGGAGAGTTGAGGAGAACTGTTTTCACCCAGAGGGTGGTGGGAGTCTGGAACTCACTGCCTGAAAGGCTGGTTGAGTCACAAACTCTCATGACATTGGAGCAGTGTTTAGATATCCCCTTGTGTTGCTGTAGGCTCCAGGGTAATGGGCCAAGAGCTGGAGGATGGGATTAGTGTCATCAGATCTTTGTTTAACAGCACAGATATAATGGGCCAAATGGCCTCATTCACTGCTGTTCACATCAATGACTCCAAGACAGAGAAAGAGAGAGAGAAGAGGAAATGCGAGGGATTGATGTGGGTCTCTCTGCCCGATGCCATTTACATACTGAGGAACACCCAGTCAGACTCTCACAGTCTGCAGCTTTATAAAGCAGAGCCCAGTGAAGGGAGAGTTTATCAGGAACCAGGCACAGGGACAGGAGCACACACCATGATTTCACACATCCAGCTGATCTGGCCCCTGGCATTCTGTGTCGCAGGTACAAGTCTCTATCCCTCCACCTCGATCTTCAGCTGCTCTCCATTTCACTCCAATTCCACTGACTTGTGATTGAAGGAAAAATGCTGAAACCAGAGGAATGCTCAGTGTCTCCAACAATCTCTCATTTGACAGGCTCTTTCTGTGACAGTTCTGACTTCACTGTGTTTCTCTCTGACCCCTCAGTTATCATCATGACCCAGTCTCCCCCGGTGCTGTTAGTGGGACTGGGCCAGACCACAACCATCACCTGTATGGCCAGTCAAAGCATTAGCAGCTACCTTGCTTGGTACCAGTGAGAAGGTCAGAAACCCTCTCTCCTGATCTATGATGCAACAACTCGATTCACAGGAGTCTCCGATCGATTCACCGGCAGTGGATCAGGGACCAGTTTCACCCTGACAATCAGCAACGTTCAGAATGAGGATGTCGCTGACTATTACTGTCAGCAGTATTACAGTTGGTTACGTTCAGTAAAGGAACCAACTCAGACTGGTAAGTAAACCTCAATCCTTCGTTATTAACCCTGTCAATACTGAAACACAATTTCTAAAATACAGTTGCTGAATTGTTGAAGGTGTTGGTGGGAGCTGCAGTGAATGAAATGGTTGAGTGAAGAGCACTGTGTCTAACAGGGTGTCCAGCTGTATTTCTTTAGTTCCATTGTCCCTTTAAGCAGCAAGATATAAGTCAGTCAGTTTTACTCACCGTGTGGAGGAGCTCTGTCCATTTGCAGGCTGTGGTCCCATTCCTGCAGCATGGAGTGAAATCAGTGAGTAGCCTCCTGCCAGTCTCAGTGTGATGGACACAGGCAGAGTTTGATGTGAGCTCTGGCTCCCTGTCCCAGTCTCTGATCTCACTGACCTCAGCAGCAGCAGCAGCACAGTGAGACACCGAGCTCCCACCTCCCCCAGCTTTAACTCTGCTCAACCACACAATCACAGAATTGTTACAGTGCACAAGGAGGCCATTCTGTCCATCCTGTCTGTACTGGCTCTCTGAATGAGCAATTGACTGAGTGTCATTCTCCTGCCTTCTCCCTGTCACCCTGCACATTGTTCCTTTTCAAATCACACGCTCATTCCCTTCGGAATGTTTCAATTGAAGCTGCCTCCACCACATTCTCAGGCAATGCATTCCACACGTTAACCACTCACTGGCCGAAAATGTTGTTCCCCATCTCACTTTTGTTACTTTTCCCAATTATTTTCAATCTGCGGTCTCTCAGTCTCAATCCTTTCTCAATTGGGAACATTTTCTCCCTATTTACTATGTCCAGGCCCCTCCTGGTTTTAATTCCTCGAACAAATCTCCTCTCAGCCTTCTCCAAAGACGACAGTCTCAAATTCTCCAATCAATCTGTATAACTGATGTTCCTCATCCCTGAAATGATCTTTGGGAACATTTTTTGACATTTCTACAAAACGTCACCTCCTTCCTGAATTATTCACATTTTCTATGTCCCTCATGATTTTATAAACCTCTACAAGGTCACTCCTCAGACTCTTACACATCAGAGTAAAAAGTCTCAGCTTTTCCAGCCTCTCATAGTCATGGAGTCATACAGCGTGGGAACAGACCTTTCAGTTCAACTTGTCCATGCTAACCAGATATCCTAAACTGACCTCATCCCATTTGTCAGCATTTGGCTTACATCCCTCTAAACCCTTCCTATCCATGTACCCATCCCAATGTGTTTTAAATGCTGTAATTGTATCTGCCTCCAACACCTTCTCTGGCAGCTCGATCCATACACATACCACCCTTTGTGTGACAAGTTACCCTTCAGGTCCCTTTTGAATCTTTTGCCTCTCACCTTAAAACTACACCATCTTGTTTTGGACTCCCTTTCCCAAGGAAAAGACCTTGGATATGCACCCTGTCCATGCCCCTCATGATTTTATACACATCTATAAGGCCATCCCTCAGCCTTGAATGCTGCAGGGGAAATAGCCCCAGTTTCTTCAGCCTTTCCCTGTAGCTCAAACCCTCCAATTCCTGGCCATGTCCTTGTGAATCTTTTCTGCAGCTTTTTAAGTTTAACAACATCCTTCCTATCGCAGAATGATCAGGATTGTTCACATTATTCCCAAAGTGGCCTCACCAATCTCCTATTCAGCTGCACCATGATGTTTCAACTCCTGTACTCAATGCAGTGACCAATAAAGGCAAGCATACCCAACACCTTCTTCATCAACCTGTCTACCTGTAACCCCACTTTCATGGAATAATGCACCAGCATCTTCACCCCGAGGTCTCTTTGTTCAGCAACACTCCACAGGGCCCTCCCATTAACTATATAAGTCCTGCCCTGGTTTGCCTTTCCAAAATGCAACATCTCACATTTACTGAACTGAACTCCATTTGCCACACCTCTGCCCATTGCCCCATCTGATCAAGGTCCCACTGTACCCTGAGATGATTTTCTTCACTATCCACTGTCCCACCAATTTTGATGTCATCTACAAACTTACTGAAACTCCTATATTCACATCCAAATCATTTCTTTAAATGACAAAAGCAGTGAACCCAACACCAATGCCTGTGGCACACAGCTATTCACAGATCTCCAGTCTGAAAAACAACCCTTTACCACCACTCTCTGTCTCATATCTTCAATCCAATTTTTTTACCCCAATGGCTCACTCCCTCTGGATCCCATGTGGTCTAACCTTACTAACCAGTCTATCATGTGGAACCTTGTCAAACACTTTACTAAAGTCCATATAGACAATGTTTACTGTTCTGTCTTCATCAATCTTCTTTGTCACCTCCTCAATCAAATTCAGGAGACATGAATTCCTATGCATAGAACCACATTGATTATCCAAAGAATGTAAATCCTATCCCACAGAATCCACTCCAACATCTTACCCAGCACTGACATCAGGCTCACTGGTCTATAGTTCCCTGGCTTTTCCTTACAGTCTTTCTCAAATAATGGCATAACATTAGCCAACCTATCTGGTTCTCCAGCACCTTACCCATGGTTGTCAGTGATACACATATCTCAGCAAGAGGCCCAGCAATCTCTTCCCTAGTTTCCCACAATGTTCTGGGATACACATGATCAGGTCCTAGGGTTTATCTATCTTTATATGTTTTAAGATCTTTTGCGTCTCCTCATTTGTGTGTGGTCTCTTTTCAAGTCATCACTATTTCTCCAAATTCCCTAGCTTTCTCCACAATAAATACTGACCTGAAATATTTGTTTGGGATCTCACCCATCTCTTGTGTCTTACCAAAATACAGCACTCACATTTATCTTAATTAAACTCCATCTGCCATTCCTCAACCCACTGGCCCAGTTGGTCAAGATTCCATTGTATTCTTAGACAGCCTTCTTCACTGCCAATAATTAGATTAGATTCTCTACAGTGTGGAAACAGACCCTTCAGCCCAACAAGTACACACCGATCCTCTGAAGAGTAACCCACCCAGACCCATTTCCCTCTCTGTAATGTATCTAACACTATGGACAATTTAGCATGGACAATTCACCTGACCTGCACATCTTTGGACCATGGGAGGAAACCCATGCAGACATAGGGAGAATGTGCAAACTCCACTCACCCAAGGCTGGAATCGAACCTGGGACCCTGGTACTGTGAGGCTGCAATGCTAACCACTGAGCCACCGTGCTGCCCCACCGGAGCCACCACTGAGCCAGCAATGCCTCCTGAAAATTCACCTGAACACATTCTCGCAACTCTGGCCCCTCTCTGCCCATTACACTGCTGCGACTCCAAACTATATTCAGAAACTAAAGACCCCCATTCTCATCAGAATTCTGAACTGAATCCTGGTTGGAGAGTGGGATGCACTCAGGGGATTTCTGTACTAGCTGCCTGGTCCTTTTGGACTGTCTGCTGCTCCCCCATTCCCTCTCTCCCTGCATACTCTGAAGCTGCAGAGTGACCACATCTAGAAATGTGCTCTCCACGGAGCTCTCAGCCTCACGGACGCTCCGCACTGACACCAGCTGCTGCTCAAGCTCCGAAACCTGGAGCTCCAACTGCTGTACTCATGGTATTCCAGGAGCAGGGAAACATTCTGAAGTTCCCACATGGATGCACACTCTTTCTACTCTTGGATTATCGCTTTGCAGAGTTCTGATGACAAATAGCTACAGCAGGGCTCACAGTCCAGTGGGTTCAGTGTTCCAGGGGGGTTTGGGGAAACTCTCCAGAAGACTTTAAGAAATAGGAGCAGAAATCAGCCATTCAGCCCATTGAATCTGCTCTGCCATTTGATCTTGGCAGATATGCTTCTCACCCCCATTCTCCTGCCTGCTCCACAGGAACGTTCAATCCCCTTAACAATCACGAACCTATCTATCTCTGTCTTAAATATACTCGTGACTTGGCCTCCACTGCCCTCTGTAGCAATGAGTTCCACAGATTCACCACCCTCTGGCTGAAGAAATTCCTCCTCATCTCAGCTCTAAAGGGTTGGCCCTTCATTCTGAGGCTGTGCCTTGGTTACCTAGTCTCTCCTGTATTTGGAAATATCTTCTCTGTATCCACTGTATCCAAGCCGAACAGTATTCTGTAAATTTCAATAAGGTCCCTCCTCATCCTTCTAAACTCCATCAAGTAAGACCCAGAGTCCTCAACCACACCTCATATGACAAGCCCTTCATCCCCAGAATTGTTCTTGTAAATCCCTCCAATGCCAGCACATTGTTTCATAGAATATGGGTCCCAAATCTGCTCACAATATTCCAAATGCAGTCTGACGAGAGCCTTACACAGCCTCAGCAGTACATCTCTGCTCTTGTATCCGGGCCCTATTTAAATGAATGCTACCATTTCATTTGCCTTCCCAAGCACAAACTGGACCTGCCTGTTAACCTTAAGAGAAACCTGAATGAGGTTTGTGCTTTAGATTTCCAAAGGCTTTCCTTATTTAGAAAATACCTCCACACCCTGACTCCATTGATTCCTGAAAGATCATCACCAATGCCTCCATCATCTCCTCAGTGATCTCCTTCAGAACACACTGGTGTAATTCATCCAGTCTGGGTGAGTTATCCACATTCAGACCTTTCAGCTTCCCCAGTACATCCTCCTTAGTGATGGCTACTACACTCACCTCTGCCCCCTGACAGTCTTGAAATACTGGGACATTGCTGGTGTTTTCCATTGTGCAGACTGATGTAACGTATGTATTCAATTCCTCGGCTTTTTCTTCATTTTCCTATTATTCTTTTTCTAATGTCTATTTCTGCCTCCCTCTTCATTTTTATATATCTGATGAAATTCTTGCAATCTTCTTTTATATTACTGGTTCGCTTTCCCCCACATTTCACCTTCTGTCCCCGAATGTTTTTTTTTTAGTTATCCTCCACAGGTTTTTAAAGACTTCCTAACCCTCTGGCTTCCCACTATACTCCACCACATTGTATGCCTTTTTCTTTTGCTTTTATGCTGTCCTTGACCTCCCCCATCAGCCATGGTTGCCTTGTCCTCCCCTTAGTCTGTTTCTTCTTTTTCAGGAGGAATTCCTACTCTGCTTCCTGAATTACTCCCAGAAACTGCTGTTTGCTGCCCCACCATCTTACCTGCTCGGCTCCCCTTCCAATCAACTCTGGCCAGCTCCTTCCTCATGTCTTTGTACTTACCTTTACTCAATTGAAATACTGTTCCATCTGATTGCAGCTTCTCCCTCTCAAACTACAGGGGGAATTCTATCATATTATGGTCAAATATCCAGAGGGATACTTTTATCTTCAGCTCACTAACCAAGTTTGCCTCATTACTGAATCCAAAACTGCCTGTTCCAAATGATCAACCACAAGCTGTTTCAAAAACCATCTCATAGACATTCCATGAAATCCTTTTGCTAAGATGCACTACCCAGTCCACCTATCCATTGAAGTCTGTCATAACGTTTTGGATTTGGCTTTTCTGTCTCCAGTTCCAACTCAGCACTGTCTCCATAACTTGTCCTACCTGCCTAGCTTCTTTTCCACCTATCCACTCCACCCTCCCACCCCTATTGTACTCAACTATTGTACTCTATGCGACTTTGTCCCCACCCCCACCCTCCTCTCACTTTTCTCTCCATCCTTCAGGCTGTCTGCCTCTATTCCTGATGAAGGGCTTTTGCCCGAAACGTTGATTTTACTGCTCGTCAGATGCTACCTGAACTGCTGCGCCAATCCAGCACCACTCTAATCTAGAATCTGGATTCCAGCATCTGCAGTCATTGTTTTTACCCTTTTCTGTCTCCTGATTGATTTTCTTCCCCACACCCTGGTTACTGCTTGGAGATCTGGACATAACTTGCATCAGATTCTTGATTTATTGCGGTTCCTCAACTCTACCCACACAGATTCTACACCTTCTGACTGTATCACTTCTTGCTATTGATTTAAAGTCATTTCTTACAAACAAGGCAACTCTTGCCCCTCTGCTCATCTGCGTGTCCTTTTGATAGGACATGCATCCTTGGATATTTAGTTCCCAGCCTGGATCCCCTTACAGCCATGTCTCTGTGATACCCACAACATCGTATCTGCCAGTTTCAATCTGCACTACAAGCTCATTGTGTATATTGTGTGCATTTAAGTACAACTCCCTCAGTCCTGCATTGACTGCCCTCCTTCCCATCATTGTCCCCTTATCTGCTGTGCAGACATTTGATTCCTGATCCTTTCCACACTCTCTGTCCTTTTACATCTTCTAGAATCTTGAATAATCTCTCCTGAGCCCTTCTCCACTTTAACTAGTTTAAATTCCTTCAAAACTCAATTTACCTTGATTTGTGACATCAGTTTTCTACCTTACGCGGATTGCTTCGTGCATTTAGACACAAAGTCTTTACATTGGATCTATTATTGATTTTCCCTGTACTTTTATGATCCCTTTAATATTCAAAAATTCTGTCCCTTCCTTTTATTTTCTGGTCACAATCAATCCCATCACTAACCACTAATCCTACCTTCTCCTTTACCTTCCATTTTCCATCCAACTGAACCAAATTACTTTCTCTTTGGGTTGAGTTCAGGACAATATTTATCCTTGAACCAAAATCATGAAGAATGCTCTTTGATCTCATTGCTTCCAGTGGGATCTTGCTGTGTAGAAATTGTCTGCCCCATCCCTGAAATTGCAAAATTGACTGGTTTTCAAACAAAATGTAAATGTTTTGGGAGAGCCTGAGGTGCTGAGGGCTTGATTGAAACACAATTAGAGTCATGGAGGTGTACAGCACAGAAACAGACTCTTCGATCTGACTCATCCATGCCAGCCACAGAGACATAGAGTCAGAGAGATGTACAGCACAGAAACAGACCCTTCTGTCCAACTCATCCATGCTGACCAGATAACCTAATTTAATCTAGTCCCATTTGTCAGCATTTGGCCCATATCCTTCCAAACGCTTCCTATTCATATACCCATACAAAAGCCTTTTAAATGTTATCATACCAGCCTCCACCACTTCCTCTGGCAGCTCATTCCAAAAATGTACCACCCTCGGCAGGAATACGTTATGCCTTAGTTCCCATTTAAATCGTTCTCCTGATACTTTCCATCTATGCCGTCTAGTTCTGGACTTCTTCACTCTGACCAAAATATCTTCTTGTTTCACTTGATCAATGCCCCTCATGATGTTAGAAACCTCGATATGGTCATCCCTCAGCCTCCAGCGATCCAGGGAAAATAGTCTCAGCCTGTTCAGCCTCTCCCGATCACTCCAACCCTCCAGCCCTGGCAACATCCTTGGAAATCTTTTCTGAACCATTTTAAGATTCCCAACATTTTTCCTACAGCAGGGAGGCCAGAATTCCACACAGTATTCCAAAAGGGGCCAAACTGATGTCCTGTACATGTGCAACAGCTCCCAACTCCAATACTCAATGCATTGCCCAATAAAGGAAAGCATGCCAAATGACATCGTCACCCACCCTACCCACCTGCACCTCCACTTTCAAGGAACTAATCTTTTTTGGGATGAACTGGGAGTCTTTCAGTTGTGCTTTTTCTAATCATCCTGTTCAGAAACAAACTTCTTGCTTTCACTCTTAGCTAAAAATAAGATAAAGGAGGTGATGATTTAATGGTACTATTGCTGAGCTGTTCATCCAGAGATCCAGATTAATGTTCTGGGGGCCAGGGTTAGATGGTGGAATGTGAATTCAATTTTAAAAATCTGTAATTAAGAGTCTAATGATAACCATGAAACAATTGTTGATTGTCAGGAAAAAGCCATCTGATTCCCTAATGTTCTTTAGGGAAGGAAACTGCCATCCTTACCATGTGACTCCAGACCCACAGCAATGTGGTTGACTCGAAACTGCCCTCTGGGTGATTAGGGATGGGCAATAAATGCTGAGCCTATCAGTGACACTCACATCCCAAGAAGCACTTTGAACAATGCCTGTTTATTCATGGGGTTTGTTAGGTATTGGCTACAAATGTTCAAACGGATTGTTTTGCCAGTGAATATTCAGAGAGTTAAAATCCCTTTGAAAGGCAGGGATTAAAATTGTTTCTCTTGTCTTTCAGGCCGTGAGAACTCTCAGCCCAAGCTGACCCTGCTGCCCCCCTCCCCGGAGCAGGTCAATGCCAAGGGCACTGCCACCCTGGTGTGCCTTGCCAATCACTTCTATCCCGATGAGCTGGAGGTGCAGTGGAAGAAGGATGGTGCAGTCATTTCGGACGGGGTTCAGACCAGCAGCTACCTGCGAGCTTCGGACAGCACCTACAGTGTCAGCAGCCTGCTGACCCTCTCTGGGTCTGACTGGGAGTCCAACGCTCGCTTCTTCTGTGCCCTCACCCACGTGACCCTCCCCTCTCCCCTTAGCAAGAGCATCAGGAGATCAGAATGTGTGTAGAGTGTTGGAGACAGTCCACAGAGGAGACACAACTTTAAATAGAACAGGGCTGAGCTGGCAGGACAAAGGTCATTGTCAGCACTGAATTTCAACTCTCTTCCTTCTCAGGACTGGCTCAGAGACATTTCTGAGGTTCAGGGGTTATGGAAGTTCATTGGGACACTGTAGATGGAGCTTTACACTGTGTCAAACCCCATGCTGTCCCTGTTCTGGGAGTGTTTCATGGGGACAGAGTTGACTTGTGATGCCAAGCTAAATCTCTGGAAGTTGCTGAAGACTGTCAACTGTACAAAACAATGTGAACCTCAGAAGTCTCTGCTTCAGTAAACCAGATCTCCTTCCTGCTCGGCCGCCAGTTCCAATTTAAGGTTCTTTCACTGTTTGAAGGGACATGATTCTCATGTTATTGAGAAAATCTCCACAAGTGTTTTCCTCAAGCTCCATTATGGCTGTGAATTTGTGCAGCTTCCTCTGCCTGGGCTGTTAATTGCAGTCTGTTTTCTGTCAATGTCAATCTGGAAAAGGGAGTAAAGATGAAGCAGATTCAGTCTCTGTCTCTGTCTGCTTTGGAGATTGACCATTCCATTCAGCTGATTGGCTGTATTTCAGCATGACGTTGTCACAATTGGCTACTTGGCCTGTCAATCAATGACACATCCGTTGTAGAGCATACTGACAGCCAATCATCAATCACTTTCAAATGATCTCTTTGATCTGGAATCACTGGAGGTTACAAGATTCTAAACAGATCTCCATTAATGACCACCTGGACCATCTCTGACACCTCTCTCCCTTTCCTGGACCTCTCCATTTCCATTAATGATGACCAACTTGACACTGACATTTTTTACAAACCCACCTCTTCCCAACCTCCCTCTTGCAAAAATGCCATCCTGTATTCCCAATTCCTCCGCCTCCGCCATATTTGCTCCCAGAAGGACCAGTTCCACCACAGAACACACCAGATGGCCTCCTTCTTTAGAGACCGCAATTTCCCTTCCCACGTGGTCAAAGATGCACTCCAATGCATCTCATCCACATCCCACCCCTCTGCCCTCAAACCCCACCCCTCCAACCGTAACAAGGACAGAACGCCCCTGGTGCTCACCTTCCACCCTACCAACCTTCGCATAAACCACATCATCCGACGACATTTCCGCCATCTCCAAACGGACTCCACCACCAGGGATATATTTCCCTCCCCACCCATTCCTGCTTTCCGCAAAGACTGTTCCCTCCGTGACTTCCTGTCAGGTCCACGCCCCCCAACAACCCACCCTCCCATCCTGGCACCCTCCCCTGCCACCGCAGGAATTGCAAAACCTCTGCCCACACCTCCTCCCTCACCTATATCTAAGGCCCCAAAAGAGCCTTCCACATCCATCAAATTTTTACCAGCACATCCACCAATGTCATTTATTGTATCTGTTGCACCCGATGCGGTCTCCTCTAAATTGGGGAGACTGGACGCCTCCGAGTAGAGCGCTTTAGGGAACATCTCCGAGACACCCGCACCAATCAACCCCACTGCCCTGTGGCCCAACATTTCAACTCCCCCTCCCACTCTGCCGAGGTCATGGAGGTCCTGGGCCTCCTTCACCGCCGCTCCCTCACCACCCGACGCCTGGAGGAAGAACGTCTCATCTCCCGCCTCGGAACATTTCAATCCCATGGCATCAATGTGGATTTCACCAGCTTCCTCATTTCTCCTTCCCCCACCTCATCCCAGTTCCAACCTTCCAGCTCAGCACCATCCTCATGACCTGTCCTACCTGCTTATCTTCCTTTCCTCCTATCCACTCCACCCTCCTCTCTGACCTATCACCTCCATCCCCACCTCCATTCATCTATTATACTCTTTGCTACCTTCCCCCACCCTCCTCTCTGACCTATCACCTCCATCCCCACCCCATTCACCTATCGTACTCTATGCTATTTTCTCCCCAACACCCTCTCATTTATCTCTCCACTCTGCAGGCACCCTGCCTCTTCTCCTGATGAAGGGCTTTTGACCGAAACATTGATTTTCCTGTTCCTCGGATGCTGCCTGACCTGCTGTGATTTTCCAGCACCACTCTGATCTAGCCTCTGGTTTCCAGCATCTGCAGTCCTTGTTTTTACCTAGAAACAGAAAGCTGTTAGGACTCAATAATTACAATTTTAGGCATTCCCTCTTCACTCTGTGGTCCAGGCTCAGGTGCTGGGATTGCACTCTGCACTCTTTGCTGCATGCTGTGTTATACCTGAAATAATCCGAGGCCAATCACTGACACTGCAGGCTGCGTGTCCCTCTGAGTGCACATGTATTACATAATGCTGCCTGTAGGTGTCACTCTGAGTGTGGGTGTGTTATTCAGAGAGACACCGACAGGCAGCATGGAGTGTGAACATGTTACTCAGTGCTGCCTGACTCTCTGAGTGTATGTGTTACTCAGTGTTGCCTGTAGGTGTCTGTGTGTGTGTTATTCTGCACTGGCTGTAGGCAATGCAATGATTTGGAGATGCCGGTGTTGGACTGGGGTGTACAAAGTTAAAAATCTCACAACACCAGGTTATAGTCTAACAGGTTTAATTGGAAGCACACTAGCTTTCGGAGCGCCGCTCCTTCATCAAGGGAGTGTCCTCCACAACCACCTGAAGGAGCAGCACTCCGAAAGCTAGTGTACTTCCAATTAAACCTGTTGGACTATAACCAGGTGTTTTGTGATTTTTAACTTTGTGTCTCGATGAGTGGGAGTGTGTTACTCTGTGCTGCCTGCAGGTGTTGTCTCTGAGGTATTTGTCTCTGAGTGATGGGTAGAGAATGGGCTTTGTGATGGGGATTGAAGATTAGGCTTTAATGTTGTCAAATCTTGGAAGAAAAACAATTCAGTCTGAGATGGCAGCTCATTAAGGTGGCCAAAGTTAAAAATCACACAACACCAGGTTATAGTCCAACAGGTTTCTTTGGAAGTACAAGCTTTCCGAGCACTGCTCCTTCATCTGGTAGCTAGCAGGGCAGGATCATAGTTTACAGAATTTACAGTGAAAGTGAGATGGCAGCTGAGAAAGATGAATACTGAGAGTGTATTCTCAGTAAGGGAGGGATTTCAGAGGCAGTGCACACTGTGCTCCCTAATGTGCTCCCCAATTACAAGGGGACTTTCTGGAGCCAGGGTCATTGCAGTAGTGGCTGTCTGCTCAGCCAATGCTGACTAGCCATAGTCGTATTTCAATGGTCAACTAGCTCTAAACTAGAAGCAGCAATATTGCCTTACAGGGAGGAGAGCAGTGAGTGAGGTTGAATTCTTGCAGCTCCAAGAGGGATTGCAGTGGATTAATGAAGGGTGCTACCACCACGAAGGTGCCACCTTCACTCCCCCTGCCTCAGCTGTGGTGACCCTCGGGTTAAACACACCACCAGTCATCTCTGTCTGTAATGAGCGAGTGGGACTATGCTCCTCTGGGATAATATCCACTTTCCTGGGTGCTGGAGGGAAGGAGAAAGTGAAGACTGCAGATGGTGGAGATCAGAGTCAAGAGTGTGTTGTTGGGAAACCACAGCAGGTCAGGCAGCATCCGAGGAGCAGGATAATCAATGGTTTGGGCATAAGCTCTTCATTAGGAATGTAGGTAAGGTTAACCTCTCCAAAAGGCTGCACAGGCTGGATCAAAGGGGTATCAAGAGTAAGCATGGGGAGATTGAGGGTGACAGAAGGAGGGGGTTGGTTGGCAGGTTGTTATTCAGAGTCAGGTCCCCGAGTATCAGTACTTCTGAGACTCCCTTTTTTTATCTGTCAGCCAGGGCTCCCTGATTGGACAAAGTTAACAGCCCATCAAGGAACTTATATTTTATTGGAAAAAAAAACATTTATCGAACAAGAAGCACTAGAGCTAAACGAGACAAGACAAAATGAATAGTTTCATCACGAACATCACAAATGAGATTTGGGAAATAAGATTTTCATTTTGGGAGATGGGAATCTGGAATGGACTGTCACAGAATCCACAGACTGTCACAGTGTGGAAACAAGCTATTTGGCCCAACAAGCCAACACCAACCCTCTGAAGACAGACTCCCCAAGACCCATTACCCTACACTTTTACTCAACATCTCCCCTGACTGACAGATACTTGATCACTGTGGCAATTTTAAATTGTCAATTCACCTAACCTGCACATCTTTGGATTGTGGGAGGAAACTGGAGCACACGGAGGAAACCCATACATACACAGGGGGAGCGTGCAAACTCCACAAAGACAGTCACCTGGGGCTGGAATCGAACCCAGGTCCCTGGTGCTGTAAGGCAGCAGTGCTAACGACTGAGCCACCATACCGCACATTAAAGAAGAGGACAAATAGGTGAGCTTTTGTTAAACTCCGTGAGCCTGACGTGATATAAATTATAAACACACAACCCTCTGTCAGGGAAGGTAATGGAGGGTGGAAACCTTACAACATTTAAATATCATAACATGCAAGGATTTGGGATAAGTGCAGGAAATTGGGATTAGAATGCCTTTAGCGGTAGTTATGTCAGTGCAGACTCAATGGGCCAAAGGGCCTCTTCTGCGCTGTATCAATCTATGCTCCATGCTGAGAGGGCAGTGCAGGTTAATGGTGACCAGGTTAGACAGTTCCAAGATGGCAAACTCATCATCAGGGGTCAGAAGAAATGGCTCAAGCTTCACTGCGACCTCTGAGCACTATGTAACTGGGGTCAAATTCCTCTCTTGAGCAACTGTGTGTGTGGAGTTTGCACATTTTCCCTGTGTCTGCATGGGTTTCCTCTAGTTACAGTTTCCTTTCACAGTCCATAGACGTGCGGTTAGGTGGATTAGTGACACCACCACTAGGCCATCTAGAATTATGGGAAGATTGAATCTCTCTTCCTAAGTTCTAGAATTCTACTTGCTCCATAATTAAAAGCACAGCTTTTAAGGAAAAGCCTTTATTGCCCTAGGAACCTGCTTTTACAAACCACCATCCTTCACAGCACCAGGCCTGCTCCCACTCAAATTACAATTGCTGCTGGTACGCTTCATCTAAAATTTAAAAAATACACTGCCACACACATACCCGCCAACACAATTATACCTGTCATCTTTAAACCATTCCTGCTTCTTATCAAACCTCCTCACAGCTTCCTTAACTTTTCCAAAACACTCATCATTCTTCTTATTTTACAATATTCTGATTTTCAACACACATGCTCTTGGTACACAATCAAATTATTAAATGAACACCGAAAATAAAAGTGCCCTCAGAAGCAAACCCAGAAACCACGACTTTCTTGAACCACTCTGGAACTTCCCAGTTACCTGTTTTCTTCCTATTTTATCTTTAAAAACTTGCATTTATAACAAATCTTTCATATGATAAAACAAACCAAGTCGCTTCACAGAAATAGAATAAAACATGATACTGAGCCTCAAAGAGATCCAAGGGTAGATGTGAAATCTGTCATACAGTTCGAGTGTCTTGAAGGAGGAAAGTGACAAAGACAGAAGTAAAGTTCAGGGAAAGAATTAAAGAGGTCACTGTCTTAGTAACTGAAGGCTTTTCCATTACTGGAGCAATTAAAATTGAAATTCTCAAAGATTTAATTAAAGAAATACAAATAGCTTGCCTGCAATGTATAATCATGTAAAGTAATTTAAATGGCGCAAAGACTGGTTCTGGTATTATCCTTCACCAACCGGCTTTCTGGAATAGAACAAGTAGTATAATACAATCGTCAAGTCTGGAAGTAAGACAGACATTGATGAGGCTCCTGTAGTGGAAGAACGGAGGTGGGGCAGAGACAGATAATCGGAGATTCCATAAAGTGCCGAAGCAGGTCATTTGGCCTTTTAAGTCCACATCAACCCTCTGAGGACCAGCCCACCCAGAGCCCCCTCCCCTCCAGCTGGATTTCCCATTGCTGATCCACCGAGCCCGCACATATTTCACATGCCTTCACAAAATTCCTATTCTTCCCCACATTACATTTCTCATTCCCCCTCAGAATTCCCATTCTCTGCCACTCGTTTCCCATTCCCCTCAGAATTCCCTTTCCCCCAACACCTATATTTTCCATTCATTCTCGGAACTCCCATTCCCTCAGATCTCCCACCCCCCTCTCCATACTGTTTCCCATTCTCTCCACTTCCTGTTTCCCTAAGACTGATTTTGAGCGAAGCCAAGGATTTTCTATTCACTGCAGCCTTATATGACATTCTTTACTCATTCGAAACAGTTTTTGTAGAAAAAACAATGCAAAACATCTTTTACCATTTTCCTGTGTGCTGCGACAAAATCCTGGGAATAAACATCATCTATGAAAATACGATGGTCAGGACTGGTGGTCATCCGAAGGGCTGCTGATGGTGATTCCAGAGTCTGAGCAGGTGAATATCTAACCTCCTCAGGAATTGAACTGTCACTATGGGGCTTGGAGCAAGGTGGTGCAGGACATTCTTCCTCACTGCCTGTGTCTAGAGAAAATGCCAATACTTAGAACATTTATACTGCAATGGGTTAACAGTGCTTAAAGTGAGATGCACAATTCAGTATGTCTGTCTTACATGTCCGTCCTCCTTTCAATGTATTCTTTATTTCAGATGCATGTAACAATATCATAAGGAGAGTAGGTTAGAAACAGTTAACCAGAGAAAGTTAAGTTTGCACAGGTCACTGATGAAAAACGCCTTGAGCTAATTCAGATTCTATCAGACATATCTGCTAATCGTCAAAATACTCCGATACAACATTCTGCGCAGTACTGCAGTTACAGTTTCATGCTGCTGCTCATGGTGAGGAATGAAATTAATTATCAATATTGCAAAGAAAATTAGATTTTTCCATGTAAACAAAGTGGCCACATAGCCTTGTGTAAACAACATCCAAGCTCTCTCACTGATTACAACTTTTGCTGCTTCTCAACTCTGCAAGTGATATGTAACCACCAGCAGTGAAAGGAATTAAAATCTGAAACTTCAGCCTCCCTCGAGAGGGTGAGTGGGAAATTATACTGGGCTATTGTGTCAAGGTACCATTGAGAAAGATGATAATTCCAACATCTGACCTATGCTGAATAAATGGATGACAGCAATTGCTTGGGAAATGTGATTTCCTTGAATGAATGAGAAAGGCAAAATAAAAGGCCAGGTTTACACCTTGCTTCTTCTGCATTAATCCAGACTGATGACATTTACACATCAATACATCACCTCACACGTGCCATGACAGTCAGCGATACCAAAGTGCACTTGAAAGTAGTCAGAACTACAGTAAATGCATTACTGTCTCGAAGAGAAAACAAACAAACAAGAAACAGAGGCTAACATTACCTTTCGATTCGGGAATTTTCTTCCTTGCCTCTCTCTTTGCCATGTTTGGTTTGAGCTCCCTGTCCCAAGCAGCTCGAGCCTGTTTTTCCATTTTCCGGATCGCAGCTTCCTCAGCATCGAGCCGCCGCTTCCACTCCAGCAGCTCCTCTGCATGCCGTCGCCGATGCATCAGTTTCTGCTCCCGTTTAGTGAGGAACCTGATGGACATGCAAGCAGGACGGGGGAAGAGAGAGAAAGGAAGTGTCAGCTAGCTGCCGATATTCATTTCTAAAATCGGACATTAACCTGCAGCTCAAAATGTATAATTCTTACTTTTTAAATTCAACACTGTTTGGGTTATAGTTTCACAACACAAACAAAATTCAGGGCAAGGTCTCTTTGTACAATTCATGCATCCTAGAACATTGCAGCACTACTGCATGTAAATAGGCTCAGCGCAACTAATCAACACATTCAAAAGGGTTTCCTCCAAGTTTGCTGACGCAATATTAGTCAAAACCATCAACTTCAATCTGCAATGCTGCTCTTCAAAAAAACTTCAGTCTGACACAGATTTCCCCACCCACTGCAATTGGTAACCTGGCCCGGCCCAGGGATTGGTACTGGGACATTAGTGAACTGTGATCTCAAAGGAAGCGAGCAAACAAAATTCTGATAGCCTGGTCCTCACAAGTTTAGTAAGAGGTTTGAGACAAGTCCGATGCTATGCCTTCTTGCATTTAGCTCAATTGCATTTCCTATTTACAGTACAGTGTTTTGCAAAGTGTAAAGAATTGTGTTTTTTTGCCATGGTGGGGGATTTTTTTCCTAGTTTATCACAGTTGCTGCCTCTCGCTCCCCAAATCAAATTATTAGCATCTGTAACAAAACAAAGAACTGCAGATGCTGAACATCTGAACCAAAGAAACAAAGTGCTGGAGAAACTCAGCAGGTCTGACAGCATCTGTGAAGAGAAAGAAAGGTTAAGTTCACTAACTCTTCGTCTGATTGGAAAACAGGTCACTGGACTTGAAACATATAATGTCTTTTTCACTCCACTGATGCTGCTGGACCTGAGTTTCGTCAGCACTGCATTTTCCATATTGAACTTTATTTATAAAACAGATCAGAAAAATACTAATCTGTAAAAGTGAAACAAAAGCGTAAACGTGAGCACAGTTTCCACACTTGAGTTACACAAGGACACCTCAGTTTAAAAACAAGATTTAACTCAGATTTAACTTTAATTCCATCTCAAAATGTGCCAAGTTACACCAGTAATAAAGCTCACCCACCCAATTAGGCACTTCAGCACAACATCCTGCAGTGTTGGACACAGCCACCTTTATCAAAGAATGATCACGTCACAAAATTGTTGGCCGAGAGCAGGTCTCTTTAAAGGAGCTGAAAATAAACTCTCAATTTTTACGAGGTTTTTTGATCATACTTAATTGAACATTTAAATCTCAGAGAAAAATCTTTGCTTTTTAAAAAATGTTTGTGGGACACATCCCACATCTTGCTCAAGGTTCGGTTTGGTCTGATCCATAGAGACAAAGGTCAAGCAAGCATCACACTTTCCCTTCACTTCTACAAAGGGCTGGCATCACATTTCTTCAGGATTTAAAGAATTTTGGAAATTGTTTGTAAAATCAATGATCACATTAAAGAAGTGGACAATAAATGTATGCAATAAGAGCGAAGCCTGCGACAGCAGATTTTTCTTTGGAGGGCAGTGTGCCCGCTTTCCAAATTCTGGGAGCAGATACATTTACAAGCTATATTGGTGTACAGTCAAGTTTCTTACTGAACAGTAACAGGATTGGACAGAGTCGGCATAGATTTGAAAGAGGGGAATCATACTTAGCAAATCTACTGAAATTTTGAGGACCTAACTAGTAGAATTGATAAGGGGCAACCAGTGGATGTTACTTTGACTTCAGAATGCTTTTGATCAGGTCCCACATAAGAAATTAGCATATATTGTGAGAGAATGGGAGGGGGGGGGGTATATTTGCATGGACAGAGAATGAGTTGGCAGACACGAAACAAAGAGCTGGAATAAACAGGCCATTTTCTGAGTGGCAGCCAGTGACCAGTGAGGTACTACAGGGATCAGTGGTTCAAACCCAGTTATTCACAATATATACAATATATATGAATGACTTCGATGAGGGAACTATTCCTATTTCTCAGTTTGTGGGTGACACAAAGCTGGGTGGAAGGGTAAACAGTGAGGAGGATACAGAGATGCTTCAAGTGTGATTTACTTAAGTTAAGTGTTTGGGAAAATGCATGGTAGATGAAAGATAATTTTGATAAATGTGAGATTTTTGGTTGCAAAAAGAGACAGCGAGATTATCTGACTAGATTAGGAAAGGGAGAATTACAACAAAGGGTGTCTCTGTACACCAGTTACTGAGAGTAAGCATGCAGGTGCAGCAGGCAAATGGTATGTTGGCCTTCATGGTGGGGTAGGCCAGAACCAGTGGTCAGAGCCTAATGGATATAGGTTAGGCTATTCAGAACTGAGAGGAGGAGAAATTTCTTCATCCAGATGATGTTGAACCAACAAAATTCTCTGCCACAAAATGTATTTCAGGACAAAACATTGAATATTTTCAAGGGTTAGATATAATTCTTAGGGTGAAAGAGATCAAATGGTATGGGGAGAAAGTGGGACCAGGGTATGGAGTTGGATGATCAGTCATGGTCATACTGAATGACAGAGTAGGCTCAAGGGGCTTACTATTACTCTTGCTTTTCATGTTACAAACAGGAAAAATGTACAAATACTTCTAAAACATGTTAATTGCTTACCTGGATCACAAAAGAAAAAGCTTATTCTTTTTTACAGCCTCTTTAAAGGTTTACACAAGCATAATTATTACAAAGTTCCAGTGGTATTTAATTCACCCTGGGAGAAAGTGCTAGTTTATATTAGCTTTCCAATATTACAACATTCACACAACAAACATAATTCACATTTCAAATTCTGCAATGTCTTTCAATGATTTCACTAATTCTGGGTGAATTTCTTTCAGAAATGTAGCACAGCCGACATGTAATCTAAACGTTCACATCACATTGTACAAGACAAAGAGATCTTCAATTAAACTGGATTATCACAAAATACTATTCCATTATTGCAAAATGACAAAGGTTTTTCCTCTCTCATGATTAACTAATGAATAAATATTCAGTTAAATGCAGCGTTCTAACGAAAATACTATTTAGAACAGATAAAGTTTATAGCACAGTCTCTGGAGATTGTGTGCACAGCTGCACTGTACCAAGGGGTATATTTGTGTTACTTGCTTTCATTGAAGATGGTTTCAAGGAATAAGAGTGGTGCCAATGAAACCAGAATTTGTTGCTCATTCCCAATTGCCCTTAAGTGGTGGTATGCTGCCCTCTTGAAGGTACACCCACAGTGCTGTCAGGATGTGTTCCAGGTTTAGTGATATAATTCCAATTCAAAAATGTTATGCAGCTTAGAAGGGATTTGGGAGGTGGTAGCATTAGTAAGGGAGCAGTAGCTACCATTGTCTTTAGATGGCGCAGAACATGGGTTTGGAAGGTGCTGTGAAAACAGCCTTGGTTAGTTGCTGTAGTGCATCTCATATCTGGTACACACTGCTGCAAATGTGTGCCATTGAGGAGGAAATCAATGGGTGGGGTGTCAACCAAGTGGGCTGCTTTGTTCAGGACAATGTCAAGCATTTTCCTTGCTATTGGAGCAGTACTCATGCAAGCACTCTCCCAAAAAGTGCCTCTCAGGCTTTGGTCAGTTATTCTTTGCAGAACACCCAGCTGCTGGGCTGCTCTTGCAGCCAGAGTATTTATGTGGCTGATCCAGTTAAAATGCCAGGTAAGTTACCGTGCCATCAATGCCAAGCCCTTTTCTCTTGAAAAGTGAACAGGAAGAAGATGGTAGATTAACCCCACAACAGATCCTATACGGTAGAAATACCAACAGTCAACTTGCAAAAACAAAGTAAAAAGAGGGACATGTGATTGTCTTTTCTGTGGGAGTCTACGAAGGAGCTGCAGAAAAGTATTAAAGTAACAAATTTAATTGTGAATGCAGTTTAAAACAAAATAAAAAGGGGAAATCAAGTAGCTCTGAAGCAAGATTAAATTCAAATTAGAAATCAATACAGAATTCCTGCCACTGCTAAAATCATGCAAAATGCTCCTGAGTCTGTCCAGTTGCTACTAAATGCAGCCCTGAGCCCTGAATATTATTTCTTATTGGTACTTTCAATTTTAAACAAAGATTTTAGATCTGGCAGCACTATTAAACTGACAGGCATTTTAACAAAAGTAGCTGCATGTAGTTGGAGATACTCATGTCTACTATGACGGTTACATACAAATTAAGCTTTCACATCCATGAGAATACCTCAAATGTTCACCAAAGACACATTTGCACTCTTAAAGATGCACTGCTATCTGAAAATTCAACCTTGCAACTCAAATTTCAGAAAGCTACATTTATCAAGATTAGTGGGCTGTTAACTCTGCCAGACTATTTGCGAAAGTCCAACTCAACATTAAAAAGGTCAATCTTTGTTGCATCCTGTTAGCATGAGCAGCTCAAGATTGTTTGTGTAACTTCAACTTGTTGCTTTCACAGTAACACCCCTTTAAAAGCACGTTCCAGTTTAATTATAAGGTCTGCAGTATATTGCCAACTAGCAGCTTGCTGCATCTATGTGAAGCCACAACTAAGCCAAAGGAATGCACATTTCTCTACACAATTCCTTTCCCTAGGCCCTCCACCGACCCCACATCATCCACATGCATGTGACGAAACAGAGCATGATAAGATCAGATTACTTACAGTGTGGAAACAGGCCCTTCGGCCCAAAAAGTCCACACCGACCCGCCGAAGCAAAACCCACCCATACCCCTACATTTACCCCCTACCTAACACTATGGGCAATTTAGCATGGCCAATTCACCTGACCTGCACATTTTTGGACTGTGGGAGGAAACCGGAGCACCCGGAGGAAACCCACGCAGACACAGGGAGAACGTGCAAACTCCACACAGTCAGTCGCCTGAGGCGGGATCAGTGAGAAGCAGAGGTTGCACAGTACCTGACCAGCTGGTTGTAGATGTACACCTGGAATTTGGGATGTACGTTGGGAAAACAGACACTGAGAGAAGCCCAGTGATGAGACGTAAAGACAGAGAATTAGTGGTGACAGGAGAGCAATGTTTACAAAAAAAGGAGCAAAACAAGAAAAACACCCCAAAATTGCTTTATCTTTAGATACTCAAGAAAACCTCACATTATTAAGGAGAAATTCCAAATATTCCATCAAAACATTTGTAGCCAACCTCCCTACACCTCTACCTCAACACAACCCCTTCTGCTCGGATTCATTAACTTCAAATGGCAACAGAGCTCATCAAAGCCAACCCAGCTCCATTTCTCTTTCTGACTTAGATAGTGGGAGAATCTCAAGCACTGCCTTCCCAACAGTCCATCCACAGCTTACAAACCCATCTGATGTTTGTTTAATGTTGTCATTATTGCTGCCTTCACCACCAACTCTGGCAGCTCATTCCATACATGTGTGAAAAAATTGCCCTGAGGTAACTTTTAAATTTTTCCTTTCTTACTTATGCTCTCTAGTTTTCGACTCCGCTAACCTGGGAAAAAGATCACGGCTATTCACCCTATCCATGCCCCGCATGATTTTATAAACTTTTAAGGTTACCCTTCAGCCTCTCCCGATAGCTCAAACCTTCAACCCGAGCAACATCCTTGTAAACTTTTCTGAATCCTTTCAAGTTTCACAACACACCAGCACTGAATGCATTATTCCAAAAGTGGCCTCACCAATGTCCTGTACAATCATAACATGACATCCCAACTCTTATACTCAATGCACTGACCAATAAAGGCAAGCACACCAAACGGTTTCTTCACGATCCTGTCTGACTGAAACTCCGTCTTCAAGGAACTAGGAACCTGCACCCCAAGGTCTCCTTGATCAGCAACACTGCCCAGGACCTTCCCATTAAGTCCTGCCCTGATTTGCCTTACCAAAATGCAGTACCTCACATTTATTTAAATTAATTAGATCAGAAAAAAACACCAGTCGTTTAGCACATCATCCCTATCTAATTATTTATTAAATATGCTAAACCTGAATCAAACCTTGCTTAAACCACAATTGGATACTGTGTGCAGGCTGATCATCATACTATAAATAGAAAAAGGAGAAACTGAAGTGGGGACAAGACAAGATTGACAAGGTTGGTCACAGAAATGTGTGGGTTCACATGTCAGGAAAGGGTTGACAGGCTACATCTCTTTTCTCTGAAAGAAGGCCAAACAGGGACATAATAGAGGTCTTTAAAATGTTGAGAGGGTTCAGCAGACTGGATACAGACAGAATGTTTCCTTTCTCAGGGAAGAACATACCTTGAAGTCACAAAGTAGTCACCAAGAAATCCATCAGGGAGATATGGAAGTTCTGCAGAATTGGATTACAACAATGAAGACTGCACAGGGAGTGGTTGAATCAAATATCATGCGGGTGTTTAAGGGGGAGATAGACAAGATTAGAGGGAGAAAGGAATAGAGGGTCAGGGTAATAGATGAGCAAAGGTGACAGGAGTCTCAAGTGGAGCAGTAACACTGATGTGAACTGATTGGAACAAATCATAGAATCCCTCAGTGTGGAAACAGGCCATTTAGCCCATTGAGTCCATAATGACCCTTCGAACAGCATCCCATCCAGACTCACTCCCCTACGCTATCAGTGTAACTCTGCATTTCCCATGGCTAATTCACCTATCCTGCATATCGCTAGGCACTATGGGCAATTTAGCATGGCCAATCCACCTGACATGTATATTTGTGGACCGCGAGAGGAAACCCATGCAGACACGGGGAGAATGTGCAAACTCCATACAGTCGCCTGAACGTAGAATCGAACCCGGGTTCCTGGCACTGTAAGGCAGCAGGCTCGCCATTGAGCCATGGTACTACCCCAATAAGACCTGTTTACATCCTCTGTAGTGTACGCAATTGCCTTCATAGGATAAAAAAGCTTACACAATGATGTCAAGCTGATAATTCCACCAGGAAAAACAATTCCTGCAACATTGCATGTACCTCCAGTTTCCCAACACACTCCACTGAAAGGCAAAGCAAGCGTTGCACCAGTGAAAGTTTTCACATTGCAATCCCATTCTGAGACTGTTGCACCAGGGCAATGGGTGTAAATAAAGATGATGAGGGTAAGAAAAAAGCTCCACCACTTGGAGACCAGTAGCAGTGAGGCCATATTGATGTTTTGCTGCCCCGCTCGCAGGGTCAAACATGACAACACCTCAGGGGGGATAATTAGAAACACCATATGCAGCAAACACACTGCCTTTGAAAAACACAGTTAAATGGACTTCTTCTATTTATCTCTGTTCAGAGCCACTCTGTCTCTCTCTTTCTCACCCTCTCTATAACATCACCAGCTGACAAATGAGCTGGTTGGCTTGCCACCCTTTCACAGCAATATGCCTTATAAGGAGCCATAAGAGATATTACTTTTCATCCATATGACTACGCATCTTCTTCAGTTTTTGCATGATGCTGCTGGTCTCACTGCCTGAAATCGAAACAGGGGAGGGACTCCACGTCTCCATATCTGTTTGTAGGGGACTGGAAGCGGGGCTCACTTTGGAAACATTCTCCACTTCTGGTTGTTCTGCATCCCGCTGGTCCTGTTGAGTTGGAACCTGAGAAGATACCAAGATGAACGCATGGAAAGTTAAGTTTGTTCCTAAAAGGAAACAGCTCTGGAATTAGTTGCAGTGAAACACAGATGAGATTCAAAGACTGGTTGCTGCAACTAAGCAACATCATTTCCTTTCAGGCAGGCAGAGCGTTTCACTAGTTTTGAATTAATTGAGCTTTAATTAATTGAAAATTTCAAAAGTGAGACTGATTTTTTTGATTGTTGGGAATGTTTATTCAGGAAAACCGATTAAGGGAGGGAGATGTAGATCAATTATAATAGAAGTAAGTGCAAACAGATGAGTGGCTCAACAACCTAGTCCCATTCCTATGCACATGATCAAGTGCAAAAATGTTTTGACACCTTTGTAGGATATGCTGAGAACAGGTAGGAGCCAGATTGCAGAGAGTGAAAGAACAGAAGCACAGATACATTGGGCTGAAAGCTCCATTTCTTGTGCTGTCACTTCTACAGAATGCAGAATAAAACACGATAGCGATGAATACAAAGGATGGTATTCTCGGCAGCAGCAGGTATTCCTGCATATACAGCTTTAGGTTGCAGAGATTCGGACTCTACATAAGGGAACATGGGAACATATTATCAACTTAATAAAAGTACCGAGGCTTAAGTTGATGTTTCTCAGTGGCAGACAAACCATTCTTACATCTTTTCTGTAAAATATTAAAAGTTTTATTTATATTGCAATGATAATATAGACCAGAAACCTGGCTGATAGCAAGCTTGGATTGAAAGTGATCACCCATCATTCATGCTGCTGAGTAAGTAACTCCTTACTTTAATAGTAACCTTGCATTGAACAGTTCAGGAGTTTGCAAATGGTGGGATACTAACCAACTTGCTCTCCCCAGCTGATTTGAGTCTCCCCTGAATTTTGATGGTGGTCTGGAGCATATGTTGAATCTCCTCCTGCTGTTTCAGAATCAGCTGCCTCGCCCTGTGAGCAGCCTTGTTGGCTTCTTGAAGATGCCTGATTTCAGCCTGTGATGAAATTGTATACAATGTATTACCATGTTAGAGACCAACCAAACCCGTCTTTACATCGTCAATAAATTTATTTTGACGACAGAGTACAGACAAAAATGAAGTCAGGGCACACAACTCCATAACCCATTAAGTTCTAAGTTACACAGTTTCCAGATGGCACTGTGCAACTTTTATAACTTATAATGCTTGGTCTTGATGAAAACTTTGTGTTTTTCTTCGACAAAATGTATTGTCAACACAAACTCAAACAGTCAAGTACTCCAGGTGGAAAATCATCATGAAAGAGTTACTCACATTCTTTTTCAACAACTGATGCCTAACTTTGAGTGAGCATTTCTGATTTTATTTCAGGAGGTTGCTTCCTGGTCTGTGGTGAGTTAACCTGAGTTCTCAAACCTGAAAAGTGTCCTCAGTAGACAAGTACTTTGCAGAAGAGAAAGATGATGAATAGGCAGATTTCCGCTTTCGAGAATTGCACATTAGCTCTTGCTGCTGGGCAAGTTGGAAAGTGTTTCTGGATTAGTGGTGCTGGAAGAGCACAGCAGTTCAGGCAGCATCCAAGGAGCTTCGAAATCGACGTTTCGGGCAAAAGCCCTTCATCAAAGAGCCCTTCATCATCTACTTTGAGTGCGAGCAGCAGCTAAGGTAAGACAGTTTGTTTAAAATTACTTACCGGTAGCGGGCAGCGGTGTTTTTTTCTCTCTTTACAGAAAGAGCGGGAGCAGCAGGGGGAAGTGACGAAGACCAGAGGGGCAGCCGGGTAGGTTTTTTTCCCTTTAAAAGCGCGCAGGAGAAGAACCCGAGGCACTACAGAGGTAGTGTCTCCCACCCGCCCTCCTCCTCTAACCTAAATAATAAGACCCGTTGTGGTAAGTAGGTAAGTGCTGCATTTTGCTTGTTGTATTCTTTAGACCCAGTTTTTTTTTTACAAAAGGTTACTTTCAGAGGGATGGCAGTGAAGGCAGTGCAATGTTCCTCTTGCAACATGTTTGAGGTGAGGGATGCCATGGACGTCCCTGCTGAAAACACTTGCAGGAAGTGCACCCATCTCCAGCTCCTCCAAGACCGTGTTAGGGACCTGGAGCTGGAGTTGGATGAACTTAGGATCATTCGGGAGGCAGAGGGGGTCATAGATCGGAGCTTTAGGGAAGTAGTAACTCCAAAGATGGCAGATAGATGGGTGACAGTGAGGGGGACTGGGAGGAAGCAGCCAGTGCAGGGACCCCCTGCGGCCGTTCCCCTCAAGAACAAGTATACCGTTTTGGATACTTGTGGGGGGGACGACTTACCAGGGGCAAGTAACGGGGCTCAGGCCTCTGGCACGGAGCCTGTCCCCGTTACTCAGAAGGAAAGGGTGGAGAAGAGCAGAGCAATACTAATTGGGGACTCGATAGTTCGGGGCACAGATAGGAGGTTTTGTGGGAACGAGAGAGACTCACGTTTGGTATGTTGCCTCCCAGGTGCAAGGGTACGTGATGTCTCTGATCGTGTTTTCCGGGTCCTTAAGGGGGAGGGGGAGCAGCCCGAAGTCGTGGTCCACATTGGCACCAATGACATAGGTAGGAGGAGCGCTGAGGATGTTAGGCAGGCTTTCAGGGAGCTAGGTTGGAAGCTCAGAGTTAGAACGAACAGAGTTGTTGTCTCTGGTTTGTTACCAGTGCCACGTGATAGAGAGTCGAGGAATAGGGAGAGAGAACAGTTAAATGCGTGGCTACAGGGATGGTGCAGGAGGGAGGGATTCCGGTATTTGGATAACTGGGGTTCTTTCTGGACAGGATGGTCTACACCTGAACCTGAGGGGCACCAGTATCCTTGGTGGGAGGTTTGCTAGTGCTCTTGAGGGGGGTTTAAACTAACTCTGCAGGGGCATGGGAACCCAGACTGTAGCTTTAGGGTGCAGGACCTGGAGTGTAGGGAGGTTAGGAACATGGCATCAATTTCAAAGGAGGGTGCCTGTAAACAGGAAAGTGGTTTGAAGTGTGTATACTTCAATGCAAGAAGTATACGAAATAAGGTAGGTGAACTTGCAGCGTGGGTTGGTACCTGGGACTTCGATGTTGTGGCTATTACGGAGACATGGGTAGAACAGGGACAGGATTGGCTGTTGCAGGTCCCAGGGTTTAAATGTTTTAGTAGGGTCAGAGGTGGGGGTAAAAGAGGGGGAGGTGTGGCATTGCTTGTCAAAGATAGTATTACAGCTGTGGAAAGGACGATGGATGAAGACTCGCCATCTGAGGTAGTTTGGGCTGAGGTTAGGAATAGGAAAGGTGAGGTCACCCTGTTAGGAGTTTTTTACAGGCCTCCTAATAGTCCTAGAAACGGAGAAGAAAGGATTGCGAGGATGATTCAGGAGAAGAGTGAAAGTAATAGGGGGGTTGTTATGGGGTCTTTAACTTTCCTGATATTAATTGGGAAAGCTATAGCTCAAGTTCGTTAGATGGGTCAGTGTTTGTCCAATGTGTGCAGGAGGGTTTCCTGACACAATATGTAGATAGGCCAACAAGAGGTGAGGCCATACTGGATTAGGTTCTGGGTAATGAACCAGGCCAGGTGTTAGAATTAGAGGTAGGTGAGCACTTGGGGACAGTGACCACAATTCGGTGACCTTTACTCTAGTGATGGAGAGGGATAAGTGTGCACGACAGGGCAAGAGTTATAGATGGGGGCAGGGAAATTATGATGCTGTGAGGCATGACTTAGGATGTGTGGCCTGGAAAAGTAAGCTTCAAGGCAAGGGTGTAATTGATATGTGGAGCTTGCTCAAGGAGCAACTATTGAGTGTCCTTGATAAGTATGTGCCCGTCAGGCAGGGAGGAAAGGGTCGTGTGAGGGAGCCGTGGTTTAATAAGGAATTGGAATCCCTTGTTAAATGGAAGAGGGCGGCCTATGTAAAGATGAGGCGTGAAGGTTCAATTGGGGCGATTGAGAGTTATAAGGTAGCCAGGAAGGACCTGAAGAGAGAGCTAAGAGCAGCAAGGAGGGGACATGAAAGGTCCTTAGTTGGTAGGATTAGGGAAAACCCTAAGGCTTTCTATAGGTATGTCAGGAATAAAAGAATGACTAGGGTAGGAATAGGTCCAGTCAAGGATAGTAGTGGGAAGTTGCGTGTGGAGGCTGAAGAGATTGGGGAGACACTGAATGAATACTTTTCGTCAGTATTCAATCAGGAACAGGACATTGTTGTCAATGTGAGTACTGAGTCACAATTAAGTAGAATGGATGGCTTTGAGGTATGTAGAGAAGAGGTGTTGGAAATTCTGGAAAGGGTGAAAATAGATAAGTCCCCTGGGCCTGATGGCATTTATCCTAGGATTCTCTGGGAAGCAAGGGAGGAGATTGCAGAGCCATTGGCCTTGATTTTTATGTCCTCGTTGTCTACAGGAGTAGTGCCAGAAGATTGGAGGCTAGCAAATGTGGTTCCCTTGTTCAAGAAGGGGAGTAGGGATAACCCTAGTAACTATAGGCCGGTGAGTCTCACTTCTGTTGTGGGCAAAATCTTAGAGAGAATTGTAAGGGATAGGATTTATGAACATCTGGATAGGAATAATGTGATCAAGGATAGTCAGCATGGTTTTGTGAAGGGCAGGTCGTGCCTCACAAACCTTATTGAATTCTTTGAGAAGGTGACTAAGGAGGTGGACGAGGGGAAAGCAGTAGATGTGGTGTATATGGATTTTAGTAAGGCGTTTGATAAGGTTCCCCATGGTAGACTACTGCAAAAAATACGGAGGTATGGCATTGAGGGTGAGTTGGAGGTTTGGGTTAGGAGTTGGCTGGCTGGAAGAAGACAGAGGGTAGTAGTTGATGGCAAAGGTTCATCTTGGAGTGCCGTCACTAGCGGTGTTCCGCAAGGATCTGTTTTGGGACCATTGCTGTTTGTCATTTTTATAAATGACCTGGAGGAGGGGTTAGAAAGTTGGGTGAGCAAGTTTGCGGATGATACGAAAGTCGGAGGAGTTGTAGACAGTGAGGAAGGATGTGGCAGGTTACAGCGGGATATAGATAAGCTGCAGAACTGGGCAGAAAGGTGGCAAATGGAGTTCAATGTAGCTAAGTGTGAGGTGATTCACTTTGGTAAGAGTAATAAAAAGATGGGGTACTGGGCTAACGGTCGGATACTTGGTAGTGTGGATGAGCAGAGGGATCTTGGTGTCCATGTACACAAATCTTTGAAAGTTGCCACCCAGGTAAATAGTGCGGTGAAGAAGGCATATGGCGTACTGGCTTTTATTGGTAGAGGAATTGAGTTCCAGAGTACTGAGGTCATGTTGCAGTTGTATAAGACTCTGGTGCGGCCACATCTGGAGTATTGTGTGCAGTTTTGGTCGCCATACTATAGGAAGGATGTGGAGGCACTGGAACGGGTGCAGAGGAGGTTTACCAGGATGTTGCCTGGTATGGTAGAAAGATCGTATGAGGAAAGGCTGAGGCACTTGGGGTTGTTTTCATTGGAGAAAAGAAGGTATAGGGGTGAATTGATAGAGGTGTATAAGATGATTAGGGGTTTAGATAGGGTCGACAGTGAGAATCTTTTTCCTCGTATGGAGTCAGCTATTACAAGAGGGCATAGCTTTAAATTAAGGGGGGGGTAGGTATAGGACAGATGTTAGGGGTAGGTTCTTTACTCAGCGAGTCGTGAGTTCATGGAATGCCCTGCCAGTAGCAGTGGTGGACTATCCCTCATTATGGGCATTTAAGCGGGCATTGGATAGGCATATGGAGGATAGTGGGCTAGTCTAGGTTAGGTGGGCTTGGATCGGCGCAACATCGAGGGCCGAAGGGCCTGTACTGCGCTGTATTCTTCTATGTTCTATGTTCTATCAAGAAGAAAGTTGGAAAGTGTGCCTGGGTTGAGTGAATACAGAATCTGGCAAATCTGTAGTGGGTCCAACAGCAAATAACGTAACATTCCAAGTCTGTGTGACACTGCCTGACACTGCAAGATTGGTAAAACCTCTGCCAACAAAAATCAGCAACTTGTTGAGACCATCACTATATTTTTCTCAGTTTTGGTTTGGAACTGTGAGCTGAAGTTAAGAATTGGACTTTGAAAAGCAACTTGTTTTAAAACAACCGAATAAGGCTCAGTCATTTATAATACCAGAGTTGATTTTACTCCCCTTCTTGAACAAGGGGACAACATTTGTTATCCTCCAGTCTTCTGGCACTATTCCTGTAGACAATGACAACATAAAGATCAAATCTCAAGGTTCTGCAATCTCCTCCCTGGCTTCCCAGAGAATCCTCAGATTAATCCCATCCAGCCTAGAGGCCTTATCCATTTTCACACTTTTCCGAATTGCTAACACCTCCTTATGAACCTCAATCCAGTCTAGTCTAATAGCCTGCATCGCAGTATTCTCCTCGACAACACTATCTTTTTCCGGTGTGAATACTAACAATATTCATTTAGTGCTTCCTCGGACTCCATGCACAACATCCCACAACTATCCTTGATTGGCCCTGAATTTTCTCGTCATTCTTTTCTTCCTGATATACTTATAGAAAGCTATATGGTTTTCCTTGATCCTATCTGCCAGTGATTTTTCATGTTTCCTCCTGGCTCTTCGTAGCTCTCTCTTTAGGTCTTTCCTCACTAACTTGTAACTCTCAAGCTCCCTAACTGAGCTTCACGTCTCAACATAGGCCTTTTCTTCCTCTTGACAAGAGATTCAACTTCTTTAGTAAACCACAGCTCCCGACACATGGTATAATGATGCTGGAATTTACAGACAAACTTGGATAAATCTGCCCAAGTAGATCACACAGTTTCACCACTGCTGAAT
Source organism: Chiloscyllium plagiosum (assembly GCF_037043375.1). Classification (NCBI taxonomy): domain Eukaryota; kingdom Metazoa; phylum Chordata; class Chondrichthyes; order Orectolobiformes; family Hemiscylliidae; genus Chiloscyllium; species Chiloscyllium plagiosum. Next base: position 116,742,841 of record NW_028270147.1, read on the forward strand.
TAGCAACTAAACCGGAAAGAGAATGATCAGGGTTTAAGATTTTATTAAACAGCCAAATTCTTCTTAATATTTTATATCTTTAGTGCCCTTCCATGCTTGTCATACTCAATTTGGAGAAAATTTCTTTCAACAAGATATTGCTTATGCTCACAAAATTAAAAAGGGCATTTTAAAAGAAAATCTGGAAATAAAAGGTTGGTGTCAGTAAAAGTGTCCACAAAGATGTTGAGCAGCCATAAAAACCCAACTAATTCATGGAGGGACTTTGAAGAAGGAAATCTTCTGCCCACAACTAGTATGGCATATGTGACTACAGTTTTACGGCAGCATGGATGGCATGCACACCATACCTACCAAGCATTGACCATCTCTTGCAATCCTTTTGATATGAAGTGGTATTATCATCACTGCTTCCCTCACAATTAACACATTAGAGTTACCCTCGACCTGAAACTGAACCTGATCAGCTATACAATACTGTGTCAACAAAGCCAGGTTAGAAGCTGAAAGTTCTTCACTAAGTAACTCACTTCCTGTCTCCCCAATACATGCCCTAGAAACATAACATCAAATAGAATGTAGCAACCTGCTTGATCAGCATCATATTCACCAATCTATACATTCACGTCCTTCACCAATAAACAGTGAGAGCTATGTGCACTATATGGTGTACTGCAGGAACTCACTCAATTCCTTCAACAGCATCTTCAAAGCCTCTGACCTCTACCACCTAAAAGGACACAGACAGTAGATAACATGGTAACACCATTACTTGTAAGTTCCTCTCCATGCCACACAACATCCTGACTTAGCAATATACCATTCCTTCACTGCTATCGGATCAAAATCCCAGCTACTCCTTTCCTGTCAGCATTGTGGTTGTACCTGTAGCAGGTGAACTGCAGATGTTTGAGGAAATGGTTCACTATCACCTTCCCAAGTGCAATGAAGGATGGACAACAATACTGGCCTTAACAGCGGCGAAGAAATCCATTGAAATAATTTGTTTAAAATCCTGACCCGTGGGTTAGGACAACAGTCTTGCATCAATCTGTTCCAGAGCCCTGAAGTCCAAACCTAACAGCACTTGCGAGTTGATATATTTATATTGACCAAGCAGACTGCAGTAGCTCAAGGCAGCTCACCACCATGACCATTTCGAGGATGAGGGATACCAGCATTACCGGAAACATCCCAAATTCAAAGAACAAACTTAAAAATTCGAAAAAAATGTCAAAATTGCATTCATTCTACTCATTCCAAACAGTGATAAGGGGAAAGATGATGTGAATACCTAGATTCTGCACAACAGCCTCACTGCAATGAGAAAAGACAACAGCTTTCCCCCTTCTCCAGAAAGTATAACTAGAAGTATCTGCACATTCTTACATTGCATTTTTGAAAGGTTATTCAGCTTAACATCACTGCATAGGTCAGCTACTCACTTTTTCTGGTGCTCCAACCAGGCCAGCTGTGCTTTGGTCTTTTCCTTCAAGGCTTGTTCTCGCAGGTTGAGGAGTGACACCTGGTGCTGTGCACGCATCTCCTCCTCCTCCATGTATTGTCGCACCATCTCCATGGTGAATTTAGAGAAACTGTCTTGACCTCCAGAGAAGGGCATGCTCAAATCATGCTGAACAGTGAAAGACAGGAGGACAAACAGTACAGAGTGAAGTGATCTGCTTCCCCTGACCCAAGCAAAACTTGCCCCATCATCCACGAAAACTCAGGACTGAGTGCAGACAACAACAACAATTAAAAGGAGTTGGAGTATCATCAGACATGCCAATCATGCTGCATCACAAGTGATCCCAACAAACTATCCCAATATTTATCAGGATGAGTAAATGCTGACTGTCTCATTTCATCATCTGTAAAACACATTAAGACTGGCATCGTCCCTCATACTGGTAACTTTCTGGTCAGGACTCCAGTTACTAATTTGCTGCCAGGTTCTGATAAATAACCAAAAACAGAATAGGAGTTGCACATACGGAGAATAAGGGTGTCATGGTTACATCAACATTAACCAGGAGGAGGCTATTTAGCTTCTTGAGCCTATTCCACCATTCACCCAAATCATGGTAATCTTCAACATCATGACAAATCCCTGTCTTTGTCCCATAATCCTTCAGCATTCTGGTTAAAAATCTACCAAGCTCGGATTTAAAATTTGTAATTGATTTCACATCGATCACTGTTTGTGGAAGGGAGTTTCAAACTTCATCCATTTCCATGTGCAAAAGTGTTCCACAATATCACACCTCAATGTTCTGACTCTCACATTTTATCTCTTCAATCTCTCTTCTTAAATTAAGCCTCGGAGCCCAAGTATCACTTCAGTAAGTCTACATTGCACTTCCACCAAGAGTGATACTCTTCTTAAGCCATGGTGCCGAGTCCTGACGGCTTGGACTGACTAGGTTTTGAACTGCTGAAGCATGACTTCTAATCCTTTGTTTTCGGGTCTTCTTTAGACATAAATGTCAACATTCCACTGGCCCCTTGATCACTTTTCTGAGCCTGTTTGTGACATTTTCATGAACTGTATGCAGCTGGATCACCCCCATCAAGTTTCTTTGAACTCCACTGTCTCTCGATTTTCACAATCAAGAAATATCCTATTTTGATCCAACCTCTCACTTGCCGACACAAACTCATCTGTAGATTTTTCATTTACTTAATCTATCAAGATTGCTTTCTGATTTTATGCTTCCATCTACCAACACTCGAGATCGCTGCTAATCTGTAGAGAGGCCCCAAATTTTGAATGTGGCTTTCCTTTCATTATGAATAGTGAATAGATAGGGCACCAACATAGATCCATGCAGAATATCACCAACCATATCCTTCCAATTAGAATATCTCTTATTATCTGCACTAATGTCTCTTGTTCAAATCAAATTCCTCTGCAAGCTCCACTTGTCTTTTGCATCTTCTTACCCCCACCTTTAATGGACAGTAGAAAGTTGTCAATTCAGGGACATTCTCAGCAATCAAATTTAGCTTGCGTTTACCTGACGAGGTGAGCAAGGAATCCCAGTAAATATTAATCTCTGTCTTCACTACATGGTAACTTGATCACAAAGATTAACAATGCAAAAGATTTATTCTTCTTCAAGATTTATAAACTCTGGTAACATTGTTAGTGAGTGGTACTTATCTTTTAAAAAACACAGCCCCTGCCCAACACTCATTGCCCCATCTGCTCCTCATCCTCTACATCTGAATCTCATGGCAAGATACCTAGAACATGGAGAGGAGCAACTATTCCAAGCACTGAGATCCCACTAACTGGCACCACCACTCACCCTTGGCTAACCCATGGGAGAACTCACTTTTGCAGCTATTGAAGCCAATTGATCCTGCAGTATGTCCTCATCGGAATCATCCTGCTGGCTGCGTTTCTTCCCCATATTAAAGCAGCGATGGCTCTCTGATGGCAGAAGGAGATGGAAGGATTTCTCTTCAATCTCATCTTCAGTCATTGACTCATCGAACTTAAGGGAGTACTCAGTGGCAAGAGAAGCAGAGTCTGGACAATAAATGATTGACATTGTTCTGTTATTTTCCATTGCTCACTGAAAGATTTAGAACTTGAACATGAAGTTAAAGGCTAAGCTAGAATCCTTGGATTAGTTATCTGCTCAAGGAGCAGAGTTGGGTTACAATTATTGATTCAACACAACTGTTATGTTGAATCACACATTGTTTAAGGGGACAGGAGGAAGTTTCCTTATGCATAACCACAGATCCAAGGGGAACACAAGAAAGTTGGATTGAATAGCTTAAGCATATGACTGAATAAAGGAATCTTGAAATAAATCAGTGCAAGACATGTTACTATTTGACCCACATATCCTTTGGGTATGGAAGGAGTGCTTACGTGACAATTGATTTGGTTGATTTGAATCACCTAACTGAAGAAACACCATTCCCCATTTAAGTCATGAGATCAGTTGAAGGACAAAACATCATTTAGATTTGATGAAGTCTGTTTTTTTCCCACTTGTCGCACATTGAATGGGCTTCTTCCTCTCAGGGGACTGCGGGCTGTAGTGTGCGGTCATGGCTCGCGATTTACTGTCCCCCGGTGCATCCTCTCAAATTTTTAGTTGATGCAGTCTTTAAATTAATGGCTCCTGGGGTACGCCATATATTTATAGAAGGAGACTTTAATTGGTCTCATGGACCCTGGGGTGGACAGGATGCCAAGGGAGCTGTTGGGTACACCTCTGCAGACGAGACACTTAGTGGACTTGTGTGAGGAGTTGGGGCGAGTGGATGTGTGGAGCTGCCCCCACCCAAATGGGAGGGACTTTACCTTTTACTCCAACCCGCACAAGTGCCACACAAGAATTGAAATGTTCTTTGTTCCATCGGTTTGTTTGGACTTGGTGTTAGCCTGCAGGATTGGGAACATAACTATTTCGGACCATGTGGCAGTATATTTAGATGTTAAGATCAAAGGTAGTGCAGGAGACACATGACAATGGTGCACGAATCCATTTCTGTTGAAGGATGACAACTTTGTACAGTATATCACAAGGGAGTTCAGGGATTTTTAGGTCTTCAAACAGGCTACAGCCAGTAACCCATCAGTGCTCTGGGAGACCACCAAAGCATTCTTAAGGGGTACGATTATTTCACACTTGACAATGAGAAGGAGGCAGAGAGGACAGCAGCAGCTGATACTTGAGGCCTGGTGAAGGCAGCCAAATCGGCACATTATCCCAGACCATCCGGGGTCAAATTGCAACGGGTCACGGCTCTCCGGGCTGCTCTGGACTCAGCGCTCACACAAGTGGCAAAGAGAGGGGTCTCCTTTGCAAAGCAAAGGCTGTTTGAATATGGGGATAAGCCAGGTAGATCCCTGGATTATTTGGCTCGGAAAGAAAATGCTCCACAGTCCATTGTGTTTATCAGGGAGAGAACTGGCAATATCACTCGTGAACTGAGGAAGATCGATGCCAGATTCCAGGAGTTCAATGCAGAGTTATACCGGTCAGAGGGCTGTGGGGATGGAGAAGTGAGAATGGAATACTTTTTTGAAAACTTGGACCTCCCTGGTATAAACGCAGATCAGGCCTCCCTTTTAAATGTACCTCTGACAGTACAAGAGGCGGTAAGGCAACTCCAAGGTGGTAACGCACCTGGTCCAGACAGATTCCCATGTGGATTTTATAAGGAGTTCATACACATATCAGCTGAACCAGTGCTGGAGCTGTATAGTCATTCCTATGGCCAGGACTGTCTTCTGCTCTCTCTTACAGAGGCTAATATCGCTCTTAGTTTAAAGAAAGGAAAAGACCCTGAGGATTGTGCATTGTATAGACCCATCTCGTTGTTGATCGTGGATTTTAAAATTCTATCAAAGGTGTTAGCTCTGAGACAGGAGAAGGTGCTGCCTGTTATTATAAAAGAGACGGGTTTTATCAAGGGCTGCAGCTCCTCCAACAACATCAGGCGGGTATTGAACATAGTTGCACTATGTCAGCAGAGAATGATTCCGGGTTTGGTGGTCTCCCTGGAGGCAGAAAAGGCTTTTGATTGGGTGGAATGGTCGTATCTCTTTGCTGTTCTAGATCGTTTTAGTCTTGCAAGGGCCTTCGCCAGGTGGGTGGCAGTGTTATATAAAGACCCCAAGGTGGAGGTTATCACGAATGGGGTTAACTCGAGCAATTTTCATGTGGGGAAGAGCAGCTGACAGGGATATTCCCCTGTTATTGCTACTGTTTACCTTTGTACTTGAAGCACTGGCGGAGGCTGTCCAAAAAGACCCTGAAACACTGGCACCGACGGTGGGATTTGGGGATCAAAAATCACTCTCTGTGCAGATGATGAGAGAGAAAAAGACCTTGACTATTTACACTATCCATGCCCCTTCTTGATTGTATAAATCTCTACAAAAACGCTTCAGTCTCCAATGCTCCATGGGAAAAATGCTTCAACCTATTCAGCCTCTCCCTGTAACTCAGCCCCGGCAACATCCTTGTAAATCTTTTCTGCAACCTCCCAAGTTTAACATCCTTCCTATAAAAAGGCGATCAGAACTGTATGCAGTATTCTACACGAGGCCTCACCAATGTCCTGTACAGCTGCAACGTAACACTTCAACCACTACAGTCAATGTTCTGACCGATGAAGGCAAGCACGCCAAATGCCTTCTTCACCACCCTCTCTACGTGCAACTCCACTTTCAAGGAACTATGCACCTGCATCCCTTTGTGCAGCAACACACCCAGGGCCCGACCGTTAACTGTATAAGTTAGCGATTGGATAGAGAATTTTAAAAATTAGATTTGATAGAGAACTTTAAAAATGAAGGTGCTTGAAGTACATGGAGGGAGAAATGTTTTCACTTGCGTAGCTGACCTGAATAGGAAGTTAACATTAGTGGATCAAATCAGACATTCAAAACAAACCATTCTTCCCTGAGAAAGGTGACAACGTGGAACTTGCTAGTACCAGGAATGCTTTAGTTGAATAGCATGAATGTGTTCAAGGGGGAATTGGATAAGTACCTCTGGGAGAAATGTACAGAAGGATGCACTGATGGGATGAGACAAAGTGGGAGTAGACTCGCACGGAGACTAAATAACTGCACGAGTCTGTTGGGCCAAAAGGCACTTTTCCCTGTTGTAAAGTCTCTGCAAATGTACTGCTCTCCTTCACTAAAGAACCATTTAATCACCAAATAATTTGGACAAAAGGGGTCCCACTCAGGTATAAAAGAGAAATACAAGAGGCATCCCTTCATAAGGTCACACAATTAACATCCATTACTGAAATTACTTCTGCTGAGACAGCGGTTTAATCTTCAGCTTCTCAGTAGCAGTGGAGTACAGAGTTTTAATCGGCGGTTAGGTGGAGGTTGAGCTGGCAACATCAAGATCTTTACTGAGTTCAGCTTCGGTCTTCTTCACAAATTCACCACACGACTGAAAGAAACATGGAGAGAAAGTGAAATCAAACATTGGGATTTAAAGTAGTACACATGACACTACTTTGCCAACTGCACTGAATTCAATGTACTTGTGAATATTTTTAAACTTTTGTGGCAACTAAGGAATAGTAGGCCTTGATTTTCGGCAAATTACTCCAGTGAGGACAAGTTTTCAATTCAACCAGAAAGTTGAAGATAAAGCCTTTGCCATTTGAAATAACAGAAAATTCAGATGTAGGACGCAGTGTTCATAGTCGTGATGCAGTGGTACAATACAAAACTGAACAGTTGCTAAACTGAGCACTTACCAAAATATGGTCCACCCGTTCACGTTTTCTCCTGTCAAATGTCTTCATCGTCTGTCAGCCTGTCTTCTGATATTGCTCCTGGTAGAATCCAAACAACTTCATAACCTCATTAGAAATGAAGAAATGGATAAAAGCACAGGAGAAATGGTAGTTGTTGCACACACCCTAAATACACAGACAAAACAACCCACAATCCATTATCCTTGCCCAAAACTGCCCAGTCAAGCCTTTGACTCTTGGGCCTTTGGACTCTTTCCCCCATTCTGAATGATGTGAAACTCAAAGCATGTTCTATTCAACAAAAATCTCCGGAATGCTTGAAAATGTAATTATAATTGAAGTGAACAATATCAGTGAGATCCAAAAGCATATTCTAAACAACTCTAAGGGAATATGCAATACTCCCAGACGGTGAGAAGGTTTGACATTTTACTTTGCCTCAGACCTAGACTGAGAAATGATTAATTATTCACTTAACGATTCACTGCATTATATGGTCCAGCACTTTGCCAACAGCATCTTCTAAGAGGTCTCTGCTCAGGCAAATTCCAAAAATGTTCCGCCTTTATAATAGGCAGGTAGATAACTCAAGATCAGAGCTGTGGGAAGTCTCACCATAAACATTGTGGCTGACGTGGATTCATACAGCGGACCAGCATTTCAGGAAGGTCAAATCATTCTCAGTTTAACAGATGAGTTCATCTTTACTTCAGGAACTGAAACTGAGTGAGATGAAGTAATACATTGAGTGGATAAGAAAAGGAATTACACCTGAAATTGTAAGGTCCTAATCAGATCAGAGAAAAATGCCACAAAGTACTCAAACATACAGGGCCATTTAAAGTGACAGATATAGCCATTAAAAGAAACCTGGCTCTTCCAACTGCACACAAACAATTTAAGCCACATTAAGTTGCATAAGATCTGAGAATATTTTGGTCAATTTTGGGAACCTCAACACATTACAAATTCAGACTGAAAAGTGCAACCTTCAGGCTTTCTTCATCTGAAAATTATGGAGTGACCTGTGGAAGATAAGATTCTGGAGAGTTTTAAGATGATTAATAATCATACAGTGTATTATCAACCAATGGAAAAACAGAGATGATACAGAAGAATTCAAAAAATGAGTGACTGGAAGAGACACCATATATTATGTAAATAGAAACAGAAACTATAGATTCTCAGAGTGGGCAAAGTCGTGACAGATGGGATTTAATGAATAACAGGATGATGATGATAAATTAATAATGGGAGAGTACAAACAGTGGAGGATAAAGTGGTTTGGACTTTTAGGGAAGGGCAAAATGGTAAATTGAATTCAATACAGTCATCAGAATGTTTTTAACATGCTGTTATACATATCATCAATCAGAGCTGCTGTGGAGCACTATTAACCCATATCTTTCTTGCTGAACTGAGAAAAAATAAGTTTGTGTTCAAATGCAAAAGCTGGATCTCACCTCACAAGAAACTCTTTTGCTCACACTCTCTTCATCTATCCACTTATTATTCTCAAGATAGTCTGGGGGTATTTGTAGATCTCCTGGATCGTGGCCAGGATCCTGCAACTTCCTCAGCCGCTGCATGAACAATCTTCTCCACCTCTAAAGCATCATGAGTTACAGCAAAATGAGGTTCTCTTTGGATTTTTAGAGGCACATCCTTCATAGACTGGGCCTCCTGCTCTGGCTGCTGCACTTTGCTACAGCGCAGCCCAAAGTCCTCATCAAACCAATCTTGGTCATCTTCCAGGTCATCGAGCATCTCACAACTCAATTCCAACTCTGCCAGGCGTTTGGTCAATTCTTCCTGCCCACGTGTGCCAAACATCAGGCTGCCTTGTTGCAAAGTACACAAACTGTTGGTCAATCTAGAAACTGAAGGTCAGGAACAAAAGTGATGAAATTCATTTCAAAACATTATTAAAACCATGTATTGTTCATTCAACTGTGAAATCAAACTTAGAAAATGGTAGACAAACAAACAAGAACCTTCTTTTTATATCTCAGAGTATGTCTGAGTTAGACACAAGCTGGAATTCATTTTTTAGGTAAACACAAATATCAAAAAATCAGAAAAGCATGTGTCAGTTTAGTCAGGATGTTGCTGTGTCAAATCAAAGTGACCCAAGCTCCTCTTTCTGTGATTTCCTACACTGAATGCTCAGAAAGAAATGGAGAGTATGAGCACTTGTCAAACACTTTCATGAAAAATGCAACTAGTCCAATGAATGTTAATATGTGCAAACCATATACACTTCTGTTCTTCTAAACAGATGGTCATTCAGCCTCTAGGCTTTGCTTCAGAACACTACGCTGGAAAAACAGTGTGCGCACTAAAAAAGCCAGAGATTGAAAAGCATGATTCAAAACTTAGTTTAAACGATCCTCTTTAAAAACACTGCCTTCCTTTAACCAAAGGACAGAAAAGTGCAGGAGGAAAAGGGTTTGAATTTCAATAGCAATCTTTCAGTTCTAAACTCAGTAATTACACAGTGGAAATGGTCACTAAATCCTTGAGAAATAATCAGGCGTACTTACACATATTTTGAGAATTGGTGGGCAAGGTAGAAAACACCGAGAGACGAGAAATTTTAAGAATATTCCCCACAGCTCGATTTTATCACCCAAAAATATATTTAACAATTTATCAAGATATTCCTCACAACAGTCTTTTGGTAAAGGGTCCTTGGTAAAGGGGAACACTCAGGATAATTTCTAAAAATGATGACCTGCAACATGTGCCTGAAAAAAGTGGAGTTGTATTTTGACATATTGTGTGGGAAATAATGATAATCCTATAAGTATGTTAGAACATGGGACTTACAGGTCGAGGACAAAGATCTGAAGATAATACTTCCTCCTTATCATCATCACTATCATCTCTTTCAAATGTGTCCAATGGGATATCAGTCTTGTGTTCCTCCTCTAGATCCTTGAAAAGTGACCTGGGCCAGGATTCAACATCCAGTTTGAACTGTAATCATTGATTAGTAAGCCAAACCTTCTCAGCTACAGACTTTGTGATTTCTTGCTATTGTTCAATAGCGGCCTTGACAAAGGAAGATAGTATCATATCAACCAAAGAATTGGCCTTTGAATCACTGCTCTTCAGATCATCTCCTTTAAAGTCTTCACTATCCTCACGATTGTCCTTGGGTTCCTCTACTTTAATGTCCATGTGCTCCTCATGAATTTCCTCAGATTGAGGCTCGAGGAATGGTACTTTAAATTGAGCCTCGAGTTGGTCCTTTTCCCTGTTCAGTAAATCCAACAGAGGAGTTGAAGAGTTCTTGTGGATATTTAGTGAAAAGTCCTCCCTTTGTGTACTGGAAGAACACACAGACACATCAGCGTTAATATTGGTGTCTGTCTCCAGTGCTGCCTTGGATGCCTTCTCTCTGAACACATCAGTCCGTTAATACTTTCTTCATTCTTGTCTTTATTCAAGTTTGCCAATCACTCCTCCTTACCAGACTTGGGCAAGCTCTCGTAAATTTTATTTGAGAAAGTCTATAGCCTTAAAACTTGTCCTGAAACTTTTAGACTAAAATGTGATGTTGAATTATAGAACACATTTGCTGTCCACCAGAAAATAGAGAGGCAGGAGGGTAAGGCAATTAAGAACATTTTCCTGAGCATCAGTGAATCTGCATGAAGAGGACACCAAGTGATAACATTCACAGCTGTCCCTTTATGAAAATTAATAACTTGGTATCAAATACCTTCTCTCCCGAATTATTGTCCTTCACTGTTATCTGTCTCATTCAGAACATGCAGTGCTTTTGTTAACGTTTTGTCCAAAGAAAGCCTGTTCTTGACAGTACAGTGTATGTAAACATTCGTATAACAGTAGCCTGTTTGTGATAGTACAACAGAGTAACCTGCCAGGGCTCTTGAAGGAAGAGCAATATCCTACTCTCCTGGGATTTTAGAATCCAGTCAGCCTGGCTTATAGGTGTCAGTGTTATGTTGTAACAGTGATGCTATTAGTAAATTAAGGGGATGACTAAAATTAAACTAAACTGTCTGGAAGAGGTTTATGTTTTATTCCAGACTTCCAAAAGTACGATCTCCGGGATGAACCAAGAGGCTTACAGGTTGAGTTCACAAGGGATTCCCTGGGCAATCTCAAATCTGTACTTTATCAATTGGGCGCTGCAAGCAGGGTTCCAACAAGGGATACGTTTGAATGAAACTGGAAAAGAGGAGCTTCACCTAAGGGTCGGACTAGAGACCAATGGGTCCACAAGGTAAGATTATACCTCGATTGCTCTCGGTCTGCACCTTTGTGTGCTGCTTCCCCCATTTCATTCTCACGGTACCCGGACGGAACCCGAAATGAGATCGTTTAAATAGGTACTAAAAACAGAATCTTGTGGGGTTAGAGGCCCCTGTGTTTTGTGGGGTTGGAGCCCCTATAGATCAGTAGTTCTGTGAAGATTTAAAATAAATAGGATAAATATGGGTGCACGTTAAAAGTGAACAAGGGATTTGGGAAAAAAGGGAAGTAAACAGAAAGAAGTCATATCAGCGTGGAAAAAGGTAGATAGGGAAAAATAGGAAAAAGCCATGCAATCATCATGGAGACAAAACTGTATTAAAAGGGGAATTAGTCCATTAACTGAGGAAGGATCTGAACTAGATTGGACAGAACTAAAATGCAAATGTGAAGCACATGATTTAGAAGCAGAACTGGAATTGGCTCGGGAGAAAATAAAACAAAGTAAAGATTCAGAACCCTTGCTGAAATGTCAGGGGCCCCAAAGAAAAGGGAAACCGGTGAATAAACAACAGACTGCAACTGTAGCCGCGCAAGACCAGACTGACGACAAAGACAGTTCCTTATATCCCACCTCTCCCAAAGACCCATTACTAAAGAATCCTGATCCATCTGTGGATGAGGAATGGGACACTGATTCTGAGGAGGAAATACTTTATGCCTCCTGTCCTGTCAGCCGACTTCCTCCGGGTCCCCCCTCAAAACTCACCCACAGTACGGCCAAAGCGAACACACTGCATAAAACAAAACATTGCCTGAACTCCCCACCCCACTCTGAGGATCAACGTGCCAAGGGCCATACACGTCCCCCAATGAATCATTTGTCCCTATGCGTTAGGAGTGCTATAATTGCACTGATAAGTGAACTTAAGGCCACTGATTTTGATCAAATCTAACTGCTGCTTTCAAAACCAGCTCGTACTCTTTAACCAGATGGTGAAAGGAATTGATGCCCTGCTGAAAGAAACGAAACCTTGCTAGTTTTTCAAAAAAGGAGTATTTCAGTTCAACTTTAAAACAACCAGAAGTGCAAGTTGAATTCAAACTAATACAATTTAAAATTCCGATGAGAAGGATTAGGCCAACGTACAGGCTGGCAATTCCAACCCTGCCTCCTAATTAGTAATTACAGACAGTCTGTGGCATTCTACTGGTACCGTGGATTCACAACATCCCAATGGATCTTGGGGTCCTCCTCTGTATCCTCCCCAACAGTCCACGATGTCCTTTACTCCCTATACATCTTCTCACTAGTCTTCACTGCCTCCCCCAACCCCTTGAGTTCCCCAACAATCACACATTTGTTTCAACCGTAATCAACCTGGACATTGGTCCAAGAACTGCCCTTTCCCAAAGCAGCCCCCGGTTGATCGCTGGAGTGGAAGCAGCTGGCAACCTCTTGGTCACCCTCCCCAGGGACCTCAGCAGGTTTACCCTTTTATTGCACAAAACCCTTTTCTATCCTTGATACCTGACTCCTCTTGGTGCCCTGTTGCCTATTACTCCACTAAGATTGACCCTGTTTGCTCAGGGTATGCCTTCCTGCACCCAGATTCTCCCCACTATCCATCCAATGGTATTGGCTGCCTCTAATATAACTTTACATCAAAATGTAGAAGTCTGTACCTCGCATTCCGTGGTATCCTTGCTTACTTCTAAACATACTCAACACCTAACTGCGGCTCATCTAAGTTGCTATGAGATTTCATTACTTCAGAATCCACTTCTCCCCTTTAAATACTGCTGTAACATTAATCACGCTACATTCGATGGTTCTTCTTCTATATCTCCAGAGGGCAAACACGTGTCAGGATATGCGATTGTCACTTTGTCCCATACAACAGAAGCTTATTCCGTCGATCCACCCTGCTCCGCCCAGCAAGCTGAACTCCTTGTTCTCACTTGTGCCTGCATACTTGCTGAAGGAAAGTCAGTTCATATCTATACTGATTCCCTATGGATGTGCCCATGAAGAACTCTGGCAGCAGCACAGCTTCCTTACCTCATCAGGAACCCCGATCCTCAATGCTGCCTATGTTGCTAATCTCCTCAGTACTAGTCAACTTCCCTTTCAATTGGCAATTATCAAATGTTCGGCTCACTCCTCTGATGCTGCCAATGTCATTAAAAGCAACAATGCCGCTGACACAGCTGCTGAGAAACCAGTTTTTGAGCAAAGACATGGTTACTCAACTGACGAATCGGAAACCAAAGGGAGACTCTCCTACTTCCTCTTCTGACAACTAGAAAAATGCCTGACCAAGAAAAAATTCGGATCCACTGGGGGACGCCTCTGATTAGGGAAAACAAAAATGGATGAACCATGGTTGTTATGTAAATAGCTACAATAAGCTTTGGGTTACGCTGGTAGAATAGACATGTCTGCCCGATTCACTTCTGCCTATTCTAGTTGATTGTGTTCATACACATACACATGTGGAGAAGGAGGGAATGGTGGACAGAACTCTCCAAACTTGGTGGAATCCCCACCTGCAAGAAAAAGCAAAACAAGCAGCTTCAAATTGCCAAATTTGTCAAAACATTAATCTCGGGAAAGGAGTGAAGTGTCCCCCAGGTGAAATGCCCTTGCCAAGTGCACCTTCTGACACTATCCAGTGAGATTTTAGACAGTCCCCTAGATGCCATTGTTATAAGTATTGCTGAGTGGTAATTAATGTATTTAATAAAGGGTTGGAGTTTATCCCTGTACTGACTGACAGCAACAACTACTTGTAAAATTCTGTTAAGGGAAATCATACCCAGACTTGGAATACCATTAACGGTCTTTTCCGATAACAGCTCCCACTTCTGTGCGGAGCTAACCAAGCCACTATCTAACATTTGAATACGAGTCAGAAATTCCATTGAGCCAACCATCCCCAAGCAGCGAGAATTGTAGAAAGAGCCAAATGTAATTTGAAAGGTCAGCTAAGCAAGTTGGTAGAAGAAATTGGCCTTCATTCGCTGCAAGTACTCCCAAATGCTCTTTTTAATATGAGAAAAGCATGACATAGAAAAAGACAGGATTCTCAGCGGCTGAACTGATGTATGGAAAGCCCCTGAGGACTCCCTGGTCTGCACCATTAACTCGCCAACATCCTGTTGATGGGCATGTCATGGCAGAAGAAATGCACATGTACCTGATTAAGCTGACCAAAGCTTTGCAGTCGTATCATCAACAGGTCAAAGCAGCCTATCGAGTACTAGGGAAGGAAGAAGAAAGAGTTCCAACATTTAAAAACGTCAACCCTGGTGACTACGTATGATTGAGAGACTTTAATCATCAAACATTGGGCCCTTGCTGGAAAGGTCCTTATCAAGCTCTTCTGACAACTGAAACTGCAGTAAAAGTAGAAGGATGTTCAACATGGGTCGACAAAGGACATTGCAAGCGTGTATCCCCCTCACAATCCTGTGTTAGTACTGATACAGGTATCCGACGAAAACCGAACCCAAGTACATACGTCCAGATGTAACCGACCCATCTGTGATATCTCAGACTGGCTAAACTCCAATGTAACTGTATAAATGAAACCTGTACTAATACCATTGAAAGTTATGAATGCAGCTGCCCAGCTGAAACTCAGTTAAACTGCTCACATTTTGTATCCAAACATCACTCTCGACCTTATTGTCATCCTCGCAACACTTCCATGCCAGCCATCATGAGATGGCACAATTCCATATCCTCAGCCACTCCATCAACCGAAAACTGTTACTTTGAAATGTTTGTCTGTTCCCCTCTCAAAATGAACCGTACAGATTGCAGTATTGAGCACATAGTACCGAAATCACCAAACCCTCAGCCACCTATTCCCATGAGACAGACAACCTATGCCTTCTCGATGGCATCTTCTCCTATCTGACCTACACCACTGACAGAAATACCTTTACACAGGTTCCTCAATTATCCGAATATCAGATTTTCTGAAGGTGATCTTAAGGTCCCGATAGAAACATTACGTCAAAGAGTGGTTTCAACCCTGATCACGTCTTCTGTTTACAGGTACAATGATTAAAAGCAAACCCGGCTCACTGAAATGCTGCCGAGGACAGTCCTGACCAGTCCAGGCTCCATCTTCAAATGACTGACCTCCTGCCCTCTCTCTCTCCCCCCCAACACTCTCCCTGGAGGTCTACACAGGGGTGAACCCCAAACCCTCCATCCCCAGATTATCACTCCAACATTGCCCTGTACAGGGCAGAGGCAGAACCTGTCAAAAAGTTGTGTGCTATTTGGAGATTTATCCCACAAAGGCAGCAGCAGTCTTCCTGTTGGTGTACAGTCCGGCTGCTCCACAGGGGGCGTGGGGGGGCATGCTCAGGGGTTCGGACGGTAGGTAGGGATCGACGGGAGTGCAGGGTTCGGGGAGTGGGATTTGGGCCGGGCGGTGGGGCACGGACAAGGTTGGGGGCAGCAATGGGGCTGCTGGGTGGGATCGGACGGGGTTGGAGTTGGGTGGAGGATGGGGTTGGGGTTGGGCAGGCAGGTTCCCACGTGCAATGTCCTTTTGCTGAGTCTCCTGAATGGGGAACAGACTTCACAGAAAACTCCGCGCCCCAGAGGAAATCAATTAACCGAATAATCAGTTATCCGAATGAAATAGCGCCTGCCCATCTCGTTCGGATAACTGAGGTTCCTCTGTATACAGTTCCTATATTCAGTAGCTACTGTAATTAAGAAGACAAGCTGGAAAGATAAACAAAGACCAAAAATACTATGTACTCCCAATCTCCCATCTGTTCCCAATGGTTTCTTTATTCAAGCTAAACCTTTGATCCATGTGTTATTTGCTCACTCTTCCATCATTCTGATGTCCAGTGTATAAATGGGACTCACACACTTATGCAACCCCTCACTTATGATGGCAAAATCCATTCGGTAGAAGTAGCACATCGCTGGGTGAAGTGCACTGACAAACGTCAAGGATTCAACGTTAACGCTGTTCCGCTGTTAGAATGGTGCGTTGAAAGAACTTCCGGTACCCATGACATGGGGAAAGTGAAGCCAGCACTGTGTAAAAAGGTTATCAAAGACACTGGTCATACTCCTGCTCTTCATCCACTAATACACTTGGACAACCAAACGTTTGATAGCACCCGCTGTTTACAAGATTCAGTTCTAGCCCTGAGTGGACTCATCATTCACTCACAGAAGTGCGCCTTTGGAACTCCTTTTAGCCTTCATTGGTGATGTGAAAACAAAGGCTACCCATATTTACCCAATGACTGGTACGAATGTTGTGCCCCCGTACAAAATGTACCACTTTTTACCCTCCACCATGAAGTACCTGAGGTAGATGATGAATAGAATGCCTACCAACATGTGAAGCAGTATGGAACAAAAAGGAGAGGAAAAACAAATGGGACTTAGACGACTTCTTCCATCAACAAACCTGGTGACCCAAGTTGCTGGAAGGACTTATTCCTGGCTGGGATGTTGAGATGGCCCGAGATCAGATAAGTGACCTTGCATACGACATCGAAAAACTTGCCAACTCAACTGCCCACGCTTTGAAGCTGGTGAACAAAGAGTTACAGGAGACCCGGATGGTAACACTTCAGAATTGGCTCGTGCTAGATTTCCCCCTTGCTAAAGGAGGCGCTTGTTCTGTTATTGGCCCGCAATGTTGCGCCGACATCAATGATTGCTCTGAAGACATTTTGGACAACTTAGATGTTATCAACAAAATGGGTCAAGATGCAGGGAAGACACCTGCCGCACCAACGTCCGATCCATATGGATGGAGTATTACTTGCTAGCTTTGGTCGCTGTGTGGAACGTACTGATAGTCCCCAGTCCCATCCTCGGAATATACAGTGTCGTCCACTTATGCATGGAATGGACTGTACATTGCTTTTCGCCTAAGCCAAAGAGGAATCTTGTTAATCGACCCTTGTCTATCCCTGTAGCTCCACGTCCGAATGTCTATGCTGAAATCCAGTATCTTTTTGATCCTCTGGACAATGACTCGCAAGAGGAAGCACTCAAATTATTGAGAATACAAATCGACTGAATGGATTAATTATACTTGTATAAGCTGTGTAGTTGCCATGAAATGACAAAAGGAGGGAATGAGAAAGTTTATAGCCTTAAAACTTGTCCTGAATCATTTTGACGAAATGTAATGTTGAATTATAGAACACATTTGTTGCACAGTAGAAAATAAACAGGACAGCCAGGGAGGCGCCAGGCCACAAAAGGGGGAACCCAGGATGTGCAGAAGATAAAAACATCTGTTCTCACCAAGTGGTAACAGGATGCGCCAAGGCAATTAAGAACATTTGCCTTAACAGCAATGAATCTGTGTAAACAGGACACAGAGTGATAACATTCACGCGTGTTCACTTGTGAAATTAATGACAGTGTTTGATCTTCGACTTGGTATCATCCTGCAAGCATGTCAAAAGCCTTGTAATTAATGGTCAGGTCATATCAATTATACTGGATTCTTATTACCCTTGCAAGACAGGCAGACAGAAAGGGAAAAACATTATTCTGTTATAGTCCCTAACCTGGGCGTTCAAAAACACACTAGAGAGAGAATGAGTGAAGAACATTTTAATGCTGAGATTGCCAAAGCCAATAGAAAATTAACTCTTTGTGGTTTGGTTCAAATGCACGCTTACTTGCTGTGGTTTCAAGACAGAGAATAGGTGCAGGAATAGGCTATTCGGCCCTTCGAGCTAGCACCATGATTTATTACGGCCATGGCTGATTATCCACAATCAGTAACCTGTTCCTGTCTTATCCCCATAACCCTTGTTTTAAATTTAATTGCATTTTGGGGCTTTATGATTATTTTGAGTAACCATCACTGATTATGAAATGCAAACTTTGTAAAAGGTAATATTGATGAAGCTTTAACTTACTTGCTGTTCTTACAGACCAGGACTGCCCCACTGTCAATTCTAACGAGTCGGATCTTATGTCCTATTTGAATTTGAATCACAACTCTGAAAAGAAAAAATGTCTAATTCGAAACAAATGAATCATTTAAAATACAACCTTACAGTAACAATTCAGCCTCAGGTTCAGAATGATTCTTATCTTAAGATAAAAAGCAAGAGTCTGCTCCTCGCTTAAAAATTATTCTCACCCTAACGTTGAAGAGATTCTGACACAATCTATGAGGAAGCCATTTTTTACGGTCAAAGTTTGCCCTCCTTGCTAAGAAGTCATTTTGTAAAACATGATACTTGACATGCGAGCAATGCAAGGTTACCTTACAACTTCTCCCGCTTAGACTGGTGCCTCCTTATAGTAAGGACTTGTCTCACCAACAGGCATCTGACTCGGCTGAATCTGTTTTTCCCACCTAATGAATGGCAACAGGCCTGTAGGAGTGATCAATTAGGCACACACAGACCTGTCAATTAACTTCTCTTCCTTACGAATTATTGCCTTTCCAATGTTGTCTGTCTAATTAAGTGCTTAAATCTAATTAAATGCAGTGTTTTTGTAAAAGTTTGTATAAAGGAAGCCTGTTGGTGACAGAAGGAGAAAGTAAGCTGCGAGGGCTCTTCAAGGCAGAGCTGGTCGCTACTCTCTAAAGGTTTTAGAACCTTAGCTAGCCTGGCTAATAGGTACCAGTGTTATGTTGTAACAGTGATGCTATTGGTAAATAAAGGGGAAGACTAAAATTAAACTAAACTGTCTGTAAGAGGTTTCTATTCCAGACTCAAAATAGTACGATTGCCGAGACAAACCAAGAGAGGCTTACAGGTCTGAGCCCACAAGGGATTCCCTGGACCATCTCAAATCTGTACTTTAACATCAGTGCCTGCTAATTTTCATATAACATGTTGTTGCCTCAAATCTGTGCTCATCTTTCCCAAATTCTACGTGAATCCTTCCAATCAAGTTTGCGATTTGCCACATTTTTGAAATGAGTCTTATCCAAGTCACATCCAACATGATGACAGAAGTAAATTGTTTTTTTTCTCCATTTCAATCTACACACATCTCCGTCCACCACACAATTCTCCTAAAATACCTCTCCACTGGTATCCAGCTCGCAGCTCAGGGGCTGTTCTCATGTAGTCCTAATTCTACGGATGCGTTTGTAGACCAAAGAAGCCAATGAATTTAACCTTTATTCCCTCCTCTCCTCCTCAACTATCACAGTTATTATGCAACTCCTTCAAAAAAACACCTTCCATCTAAAAGAACAAAGGAAGATATATATATGGGAACACTACTACCTGCAAATTCCCCTTGTGGGAAATAGAACCCACTCACTTCAATCATTTCAGTCCGAGACAAGATCTAAAGCAGAAGTATCGTTTATTATACTCTTGCAAGAGTGGTGCCGATAAGGTAGGCACATCGAGTTTAACGAGTACACAACTTATATACAATTCATTTCTCTTTCCCTCCTCCCATTGTTCCTCCCCTGTTTACATCTCCCACTACTCTAAACCCAGCTGTTTACCTCTTGCCTCATCCGGCCTTGGGCATAACAAAGTACAAGTTTTGCTTGGCCATTTCATCACATCCTGCTGTGGCCCACTGTTATATATCCTCCTCCAATGCCATCTGCTTCTTTGCTTGCTAAAGCAACATTTCCTTCCATACTTTGCCCATACTGAGCCTGTTGACCTCTTGATTGTGTTTTTTTTTGTTTTTACAGAAGCAGGAAACAGATGCTTGTAACTGTGTGTTCAAGCATATCCAGCTTAACCTACACCCACTCCCCTCACAGCACCTTATCTATTTGTCTGTAACATCTACCATTGTTTGCAGGCACATTTTATTCTTGTATGCACATTTTAGTTAATGCAAAAGCAATTATATATTTCCCTTATATAGTTTTCATTCTTGTTAACTCAGCTCTTGGCTGAACAATTATACACTAGTGTGAGTTCATTTACCTTCCATATGCAATTATGATTGCCAAAGTAATACTGCTTTACCTATATCCCACACCTTCAAGCCACTCATCATCCTGATTTAGAAATATACTGACACTCCTTAACTATCACTGGTTCAAAATCCAGGAACTCCACCCAAGGGCACTGAGGGTCAACCTACAGCACACATACTGCAGTGGTTCAAGAAGGCAGCCCACTACCACCTATTCAAAGGTAACTAGGTATGAACAATAATGCTGGCCCAGCAGCGACACCCACATCCCCTACATTTTTGTTTTCCGTCATCACAGATGAGCAGGGATTTCCTGCAACTGTCGATTAAAGTAATTGTTTTGAATCCAGTCTCCATTGCAATAGCAGGTGAAGCCAGTCTGGACAATCTTGGTGTCAGATTTGACTCTGAGAGGAGCTCCGAGCCTCACAGGGCTGTTCTCCCTGAGACTGAGCCGTTCCATTTTGAATTGCCCGCGATCCAAAGACTCGTGCACCGTGGCCGACCATGCCGCGCCTGCGCACGACCCCAGACCGGAAATCCCACGTCTGCGCGATGATACCAGGTCCGGCCGTACCGCGCCTGCGCAACGACAACAGGCCGATCATCCCGCGCCTGCGCAGTGACACCGCCGCCGGTTGTACCGAGCGGCAAACCGACAGTTTTCTCTCAAACGCAATCCCCGCTGTCGGGGTCATCACCGGAGCCGGCATCGGCGGGTTCACCACCCAAACCCCCCAACCGGTATATCCGACACCCGCACAAAACAAACGCGAGCGTGTGGAAAACCCTCCCCTACTGAAGTAAAAGGGGGAATTCGTGCAAGGCAACGGAATTGGTCGCACTCCAATTATTATAAATTTTAAATAAAAGTACAACTTGAAGACGCAGTTTCACTTCAGTCTGTTGAACTTTCTTTTACCGAAGAAGCGGTGCAGTAGTAAAGTCAGAGGGGGGTGGGCTACTCCTCAGAGGGTCGGTATGGACTTATTGGGCCGAAGGGCCTGTTTCCACTCTGTTGGGAATCTAACCTAAAGTACCAAGCGACGGCCTCATTGCCGCCATGTTGAGGGGCAAGACCAGGAGGGGCGGGGCTCTGACCACGTGAGTAAAGACACGTGATGGGCGCTTTGACGTCAGTGGCCACGCCTCCAGCAGCGCTGATGAATCAATGAACTCTTCCCTGGGAAGTAGTGACCATAATATGATTAAATTCTACTTTCAGTTTGAGGATTGAAAAGTGACTAGTGTCTGCAACTTAGTTAAGACAGTTATGAGGGTATGAGAGTTAGGCTAGCTAAGGTGAAGGGGCAATAAACCGGAGAGGAATCCATTAGCAGCAATCATGGGAGAGAAATTGTGAATTGGAAAATCGTATAAAAGCTAAACCTTGCAGTCACATTTGCCTGTATCTTGTACAAGTGAAGCCTGCCGTAGCATCTACAAGTAAGATATAGGTCAGGAAAAGTTGGGAGTAAGAAACTCAGCGAGTTTTGAGAAGATTTGCAGCTCAGTTTGAGGTTCTGGATATAGGTTTGCTCACAGAGCTGGAAGATTCGTTTTCTGCCATACTAGATAACATCATCAGTGAGCCTCTGGATGAATCATTAGTGGCATAGCCTGCTTTCTATTTATGTGTTTAGGTTTCCTTGGGTTGGTGATGTCATTTCCTGTTCTTTTTTCTCAGAGGGTGGTAAGTGGGATCCAAGTCAATGTCTTTGTTGATAGAGGTCCAGTTGGTATGCTTAGAAGCATGGCATTCCAACTGGAACTCTATCAACAAAGACATTGACTTGGATCCCATTTACCATCCCCTGAGAAAAGAACAAGAAATGACATCACCAGAGGAAATGACATCACCAACCAAGGAAACCCAAACACAAAAATAGAAAGCGGACCATGACACCAGTACTTCATCTAGAGACTCACTTATGATGTTACCTAGTATGGTGATGAAATGTCTGAAAATGAACCTTCCAGCTCAGCGAGCAAACCTCCACACAGAAAGGAACTCAAGAAAATTACAATCAGTGGAGGAAGAAGTAACAAAAGGATTGGTGAGGGCAGAGTGGTGGATGTGATCTATATGGACTTTAGTAAGGCATACGACAAGGTTGCCCATGGGAGACTTGTAGCAAGTTTAGATCTCATGGAATGCAGGGAGGACTAGACATTTGGATGTAGAACTGACTTGAAGGGAGAAGATAGAGGGTGGTGGTGGAGAGTTGCTTTTCAGACCTAGAGGCCTGGGACCAGTGGATTGCCACAAGGATCAGTGCTGGGTCAACAGCTTTTCTTCATTTATCCAAATGATTTGGAAGTGAATGTGGAAGGTGTAGTTAATAAGTTTGCAGATGACACCAAAATTGGAGGTGTAGTGGACAGCAAAGAAGTTTACCTCAGATTACAATGGGATCTGAATCAGATGGGCCAATAGGCTGAGAAGTGGCAGATGGAGTTTAATTTAGATAAATGCGAGGTGCTGCATTTTGGAAAAGCAAGTCAGAGCATGACCTAAACACTTAATGGTAAAGTCCTCGAGAGTGTTCCTGAACAAATAAACCTTGAAGTGCAGGTTCATAGCTCCTTGAAAGTAGAGTCATTGGCAGATAGGATAGTAAAGAAGGTGTTTGGTATGATTTCCTTTATTGGTCAGAGAATTGAGTATAGGAGTTGGGAGGTCATGTTGCGGTTTTACAAGATATTGGTTAGGTCACTTTTGAAATATTGCGTGCAATTCTAGTCCCCTTCCTATCGGAAGGATGTTGTGAAACTTGAAAGGGTTCATAAAAGGTTTACCAGGATGATGCCAGGATTGGAGGGAGTTGGATGGAGTTGTCCTGCTCGCCTTTAAACAATCCCCAAACTTCAAACAGATCATTGTTCGTAGCAAACTGCCTGGCTTTCAGGATAACTCCATACGATACTGTCACGGTAGACGCTGCAAGACGTATCAGAGTGTGGACATGGATACCATCATTACACGTGGGGACACCTCCCACCATGTACATGGCAGGTACTCGTGTGACTCAGCCAACGTTGTCTATCTCATACGCTGCAGGCAAGGATGCCCTGAGGCATGGTACACTGGTGAAACCGAGCAGAGGCTATGGCATTGGATGAATGGGCACTGCACAACAATCAACAGATAGGAGTGTGCCCTTCCAGTTGGAGAAGACTTCAGCGGTTCGGGGCATTCGACTTTGGACCTTCGGGAAACCATCCTCCAAGGCGGACTTTGGGCCAGGCAGCAGCGAAAAGTGGCCAAGCAGAGGTTGATAGTTAAGTTTGGTACCTGTAGGGATGGCGTCAACCAGGACCATGGATTCATGTCACACTGCAGGTGACCACCATTGCACTATATGCACACACACACATGCACGTTCTCTCACAGACACTCACAAGACCCCCCACCCACCCACATACACATGTACATTTGTGGGGTGAATTTGTACTTGCAGAGTTACATCATACTTTGCTCAAATCCTGCATGAATCCATGTAAGATTCTGTTAATTCATTTTTCATAATGTTTAGAATCAGTCTAAACATTATGGCACAAACTCCACATAGAAAGTTACCTGAGGTGAGAATTGAACCCAGGTCTCTGGCGCTTTGAGGCTGCAGCACTAACCACTGTGCCACCGTGCCGCCCCTTCTCATATAGAGAATTGGAAATAGTCCACATAGATTTGTGATGGGTAATTTCTAACTAACAAACCAAACGCATTAACTAAAATAGTTGATAGGACGTATAGTCTTAACAACTTTCAGAAATACGCAATAATTTTCCGCAAAACAGTCTGCTGACCAAAGTTAAAACCCATGGGATTGAAGATGAATGTTTGACTCGGTTCGGAGACTGGTGACAGATGACAGGAAAAAAAAACACATTTTGAATGGTATTCCACAAGGATTCTGTGACGAGGCCTTAACAGGATACAAATGCTGCAGGAAGGATAGAAAGGGAGGCAAGAGAGGACGGGGAGTGGCATATTTGATAAGGGATAGCATGACAGCTGTACTGAGGGAGGATATTCTTGGAAATACATCCAGGGAAGTTATTTGGGTGGAACTGAGAAATAAGAAAGGGTTATGACTTTATTCAGATTGTATTGTAAACCCTCTGATAGTCAAAGGGTAATTGAGAATCAAATTTGTAAGGAGATTTCAGCTATCTGTAAGAATAATAGGGTGATTATGGGAGGGGATTTTAACTTTCCAAACATAGACTGGGACTGCCATCATGTTAAGGGTTTAGATGGAGTGCAAGTTGTTAAGTGTGTACAATAAAACTTTCTGATTCAGTATGTGGATGTACCCAGTAGAGAAGGTGAAAACCTTGACGTACTCTTGGGAAATAAGGCAGGGCAGGTGACTGAGGTGTCAATGGGGGAGCATTTTGGGCCAGCAACCATAATTCTATTAGTTTTAAAATAGTGATGGAAAAGTATAGACTAGATCTAAAAGATGAGTTTCTAAATTGCAGAAAGGCCAATTTTGACGGTATTAGGCAAGAACTTTCGAAAGCTGATTGGGTACAGATGTTTGCAGGTAAAGGAACGACTGGAAAATGGGAAGCCTTCAGAAATGAGATAACAAGAATCCAGAGAAAGCATATTCCTGTGAGGGTGAAAGGAAAGGCTGGTAGGTGTAGGAAATGCTGGATGACTAAAGATATTGAGTGTTTGATTAAGGAAAAGAAGGAAGCATATGTCAGGTATAGACAGGATAGATCGAGTGAATCATGAGAAGAGTATAAAGGCAGTAGGAGTATACTTAAGAGGGAAATCAGGAGGGCAAAAGGGGACATGAGATAGCTTTGGCAAATAGAATTAAGGAGAATCCAAAGAAATTTTACAAATACATCAAGGACAAAAAGGTAACTAGGGAGAGAATAGGGCCCTTCAAAGATCAGCAAGGCAGCCTTTGTGTGGAGTTGCAGGAGACGGGGGAGAAACTATTTTGCATCAGTATTTACTGTGGAAAAGGATATGGAAGGTATAGAATGTAGGGAAATAAATGGTGACATCTTGTGAAATGTCCATATTACAGAGGAGGAAGTGCTGGATGTCTTGAAACGCATAAAGGTGAATAGATCCCCGGGACCTGATCAGGCGTACCCTAGAACTTTGTGGGAAGCTAAGGAAGTAAATGCTGGGCCTCTTGCTGAGATATTTGTATCATCGATAGTCACAGGTGAGATGCTGGAAGACTGGAGACTGGCTAACGTGGTGCCACTTTTTAAGAAAGCTGGTAAGGATAAACCAGAGAACTATAGACCAGTGAGCCTGACGTCGGTGGTGGGCAAGTTGTTGGAGGAAATCCTGAGGGACAGGAGGTATATGTATTTGGAAAGGCAAGGACTGATTAGCGATAGTCAACATGGCTTTGTGCGTGGGAAATCATGTCTCACAAGCACGATTTAGTTTTTTGAAGAAGTAACAAAGAGGATTGATGAGGGCAGAGCGGTAGATGTGACCTATATGGACTTCAGTAAGGCATTCAACAAGGTTCCCCATGGGAGATTGGTTAGCAAAGTTAGATTTCACATGGACAACCATCCATTTGGATACAGAACTGGCTCAAAACTAGAAGACAGAGGGTGGTGGTGAAGGGATGCTTTTCAGAGTGGAAGTCTGTGACCAGTGGAGTGTCACAAGGATCAGTGCTGGGTCCACTACTTTTCGTAATTTATATAAATGATTTGGATATGAGCATAAGAGGTACAGTTAGTAAGTTTGCAGATGACACCAAAATTGGAGGTGTGGTGGACAACGAAGAAGGTTACCTCAGATTACAACAGGATCTTGATCAGATGGGCCAATGGGCTGAGAAGTGGCAGATGGAGTTTAATTCAGATAAATGTGAGGTGCTGCATTTTGGGAAAGCAAATCTTAGCAAGACTTATACACTTAATGTTAAGGCCCTAGGGAATGTTGCTGAACAAAAAGACCTTGGAGTGCAGGTTCATAGCTCCTTGAAAGTAGAGTCGCAGGGAGAAAGGAAAGAGAAGGTGTTTGGTATGCTTTCATTTATCGGTCAGAGTATTGAGTACTGGAATTGGGAGGTCATGTTGCAGCTGTATAGGACATTGGTTAGGCTGCTGTTGAAATATTGCATGCAATTCTAGTCTCCCTCCTGTCGGAAAGATGTTGTGAAACTTGAAAGGGTTCAGAAAAGACTTACAAGGATGTTGCCAGGGTTGGAGGATTTGCGCTATAGGGAGAGGCTGAGCAGGCTGGGGCTGTTTTCTCTGGAGCATCGGAGCCTGAGAGGAGGCCTTATAGATGTTTACAAAATTATGAGGGGCATGGATAGGATAAATAGAATTCCTACTGTATGGAAGAAGGCCATCAAGTCCAAGCAGCATTCCACCCAGAACCACACCCCTCTCCTATTGCTGTAACCCTACACTTCCCATGGCCAGTTCACCTGACCTGCACATCCTTGGACTGAGAATGGAGACTAGCGCACCCGGAGGAAACCCACTCAGACATGGGGAGAATATGCAAACTCCACAAAGAAAATCACCTTTTGTGGATACAAGGTGTCCAGTAAAGATAGGAAAGAGAGAAAACTGTGGGAAGTGGTGGGATTGATCTGGTGCCAGAAAGTACTGACCAACCTTAGGCTCTGAGATATGATGGAGATGAAGGGTGAACTGTGCCGGGCTTTAAGTCACTGTTACCAGAGTAAAACAGGGATTACCCATTTCACAAGAATGGATCTACCAAACCAGGCGGATGTGAAACACCCACCCAGTCCCTGAGAGAGGGAGGGACAAGAACAATGACATTCTCAGACAGAAAGGATGCTAAAAATGGTATCACCCCGAGAGTGAAGGGTGGAGTGGGGATAGTGGCAGCGACATCCCCCAGAGAGTGGGGAAAGTAACACTGACACATTTAAAACTGTATTATCACAAGTGAGAATTCAAACAGACACCCACTACGTCACACGGTTTTGAAGATGCATTGTCCTCATCAAAACCACGTTTTCAAACCTCTTCATAACACGTAAGGAGAGAGAAACATTGAAAACTGTATTATCACGAGTGAGAGATGGTGCATTTAAATCTTGGACCATGATGGTAAACGTTCCGAGCTGTAAACAACACTGGTGCATTGACGTCATTATCTTATTAAACAACATTAAAACCTCGGCCAAACATTTTCCTGCAGACAGTGTATTTAAAATATCAAGAGGCTTTCTGCATTGTTGGTTTGATCAGTGACGCAGCAAGGAAGCAGCAGCTGCCCCATGGATTCCAACAAAAGAATGAGAACAGGCTCTTCATACGGAGCTGGCTCCCGAGAATCCAATTCAACAGCAGGGATCAAAGAACAAGGAACAATACAGTACAGGAACAGGCCCTTCGGCCCTCCAAGCCTGTGCTGACACATTTTGGCCTTCCTCACAGAAACTGTCTTCACCGACAGGATTCATAGCCCTCTATTCCCTTCCTATTCATGCATTATTTATTTATTGAATAATTCTATTGTGTCTGCTTCCACCCCCTCCTCTGGCAGTGTGTTCCAGATACTCAACTCCCTTTGTATAAAATACTTACCTCACACATCTCTTTTAAATTCCCCCGCCCCTTGAACCTCTGTCCCTGAGTAAGTAACGCATACACCCTGAAAAAAAGCCTCATATTTTCCACGCTACCTATGCCGTTTACAACTCTGTAATCTTCTATCAGGACACACCTCATTTTCCCGTATTCCAATGAAAACAAAGCCAGTCTATCCAACCTTTCTTCAGAACTACAATCCCCCATACCAGACAATATCCTGGTAAACATTTTCTGCACCATCTTCAAAACATCCACATCCTTCTGGTAGTGTGCTGACCGGAACTGCATGCAATATTCCAAGTGTGGCCTAACTATTGTTTGATAAAGCTACAGAATAACTTGTCAATCCTTATACTCAGTGTCCCTTCCAATGAAGGCAAGCAGGCCATAAGCCTTTCTTACTGCTTTACCTTCCTGTGCTGCCACCTTCAGTGATCCGTGAGCGTGCACACCCAGATCCCTCTGCATATCAATACTCCAGAGGATTCTGCCATTCGTGGTATAATTCCCACCTGTACATCACCTTTCAAAATGCATCACCTCACATTTGTCTGGATTAAGCTCCATCTGCCATTTTTCTATCCAAGCAGCCAACTGATCTATATCCTGCGGTATCCTGTGACAAACCTTCTCATTTTCCACAACTCTACCAATCTTTGTATCAACCGTAAACTTACTAATTAGACCAGCTATGCCCTCCTCCAATTCATTTACGTAGAACACCACTGAACCCTGTGGAACATCATGAGTCTCCACCCTCTATTCTGAAAACTATCCTTCCATTACTGCCCTCTGTTTCCTGTGACTAAGCCAGTTCTGTGCCCAATGCTGGGAACATTTTAGACAAGACACCTTGTTGCCAGCTCATTACTGCAACTTGATCCAGTTCATCCAGAAAGAGAAAAAGGACAATGTGCAGATTGTTGAACAGGCCCCTGCACCTGGGCCTGAGGCAGGGGCCCAAGCTCCAACACACTGGCCTCACTTCACACCAACCTTCACACAGTGCGGGGTCATGAACTCAGGCCATCAATTCCTCTGGGACCGGGACGGAGTGAGAGAGTAGGGGGAATGTCCAAGAGTCAATAACTATTAAAGCAAGATGGAGAAAGTGTGTTGGAAAGTGTTCAATGGAGGAAACATACTTTGTGATACCAAACATGTTTTGTGATACCCAATACTGACATAGTCCACGTGTATCATAGAATGAAAAAAAGCACAATCTGGAGACAAACAAAAATCACATCAAAGTACTCCGTTTGGATATACCATAGCATGCAGGGCATTTTCATCGTGATGCGGTAAGTATCCTGGTCCGAAAGCTGTTCTCTCTTTTTCTCTCTCTCTCCCCACGATTCTCCAGATGGAGCCGGTTAGATCCTCTCAAAGCCCCAGTTTATTTGTACTGTTCAGTAATGTGGGGATGCCGATGGTGGACTGGGGTACATCTGATGAAGGAGCAGCGTTTCGGAAGCTTGTGGTTTAAAATGAACCTGTTGGGCTAGAACCTGCTTTTGTGTGATTTCTGACTTTGTATTGTTCGGGTAGAGAGAAACAACTGCCTTCTAGTAACTATAGAGTATGCACAGCAGCTGAAGATTATGGGTAATGACTCCTTCCATTAGCCATGAATAAACCCACATTCATTCCAGTCGATTCCAGTGGGAACGACCTGTCAGTTGCATCCCAGATATTACATGGCTCACCACCGCCATCTCCAGGACAATTCGGGAAGGGCAACAAATAACCGACACGTCAACGCCCACCCCATCCCAGGAGAAATCAAAATAAATGGCATACAATTCAAATGATCAAACTGGTGAGGCTTGAATTCATCTCTTTGAAAGACTGGAGCCTCGGTCAGAAACAGAGCCATGACATGGGTGACCCTGGTTTGTCAGACTAAAAGGTGGAGTGTCCTTTGGATTATCACTGGGATCAGAAAAAATGAATTATACTCAAAGATCTAACAAACAGTTGTCAAAGCGTGCCCACAAACTGCAGAGAACAGCACTTGAGGCTTCGCGTCCCCATCTCCATCCTTGCTGCCCTTCCCCTCTGTCCTGCAGAGGGCGGTGGTGACCCATGAGTTTCTTGAAGTGGATCTGACAGAGGGACAAGGTTCATGCCCTCGGCCTGAGCACAACTGCCTGACCTGCTGTGCTTTCCCAGCCCCATACTTTTTTTCCTAGAAGATTAGATTACTTTACAGTGTGGAAACAGGCCCAACAAGTCCACACCGACCCGCCGAAGCGCAAACCACCCATACCCCTACATTTACCCCTTACCGAACACTACGGACAATTTTAGCACGGCTAATTCACCTGACCTGCACATCTTTGGACTGCGGGAGGAAACCCACGCAGAGAATGTGCAAACTCCACACAGTCAGTCGCCTGAGGCGGGAATTGAACCCGGGTCTCTGGCGCTGTGAGGCAGCAGTGCTAACCACTGTGACACCGTGCCGCCGACTCCAAGCACAACTATCCCTCAGGAGAATGAGCTGTGACACGAGGAAATATGGGAGTGTTGGAAAGGCACCGGCAGCCTGGTCAGCCTGCAGAGGGGCAGAAACAGATTTGATGAATGAGCTGAGATGCAGACTCAGGCTTTCAGAGCCACACAGTTTACATTGTTACTGACCGTGGCTCCATGGGCAATGCTCCTGCCTCATCGTCAAAATGGTCATCGGATTGAAAGCCACCTCAGAAATGAGAGCACAGAATCCAGGCTGAGACCGCAGTGCACTGCTGAAAGTTGCACAGTCTCTGGCTCCACCATTTGACGCTCCACCACCACCACACCCCGACCACTCCCACCTCAGAGGGTTCGACAAGATCCCATTCTGAAGAGATTCCCTCGGGTATCCTGCTCACTATTCAACGAGTGTCGACAAAGCAGATATGTCTCGTCATTCGTTTCCTGTCTGCGGGACCTCACCATCTTGTCCGGGAACGTGACTGCTCTGTGCTCACAGCTTTGAATATTCTGAGATGATTTTAAAAAAACTGCACCAACAAGAGTTCTTTCCTCATTATCATGTAAAAGGGAGGAGTTAATATTTGGGGTTCAGTGATGTTTTATCAAAAAAGCAGCAACAGTTTATTTTATTTCATTTTCGGTTGTCTTATATTATTTTATTTAAATTTTGTTTATCAAATTTTAGCCCGCTTGATTGGCACCACTTCCACACATATCCATTCCCTCCACACCAACATTCAGTAACATTTGTGTGTGCTATCTACAAGATGCATTGCAGAAATTCACCAAAGGTCCTGAGACAACACCTTCTAAACCCATGATTACTTGAATCAAGAAGGACAAGGGCAGCATCACCCCAGCAAGTTCCTCTCCAAGCCTTCACCAGTTTGACTTGGAAACATCGTCACTGGGTCAGAATTCTGGAATTCCCTTCCTAAGGACATTATGAGTCTACCTCCAGCACACAGATTGCAGCGGTTGAAGAAGGCAGCTCAGCACCATCTTGTCCAGGACAATTAAAGATGGACAGTAAAAACGCTGGGAAAATTAAGAGTAGGCGTGATTCGGGACCAGAAAGTGAGACTGTGATGTCTCAGTTATTCCTGGACATTGATGTGATCACATCTCAAATACCGTATTGTGTCTAGTTTTGGTCTCCTTATTGAAGGAAGAATATAAATGCATTAGAGGTGTTTCAGAGGAGTTTTACCCGATTGATCCCTGGAATGAGTGGGCTGTGTGATGAGGAAGGATTGGAAAGGCTGGCCTTGTTCTCACTGGGGTTTAGAAGAGTGAGGGGTTTTCCTGTCCCACTGTATTCTCCAACTCCCTATCTGCCTCCCTCGTGTGTCGTACCCTCCTGCCCTTTACTACACATGGAATTGAACTGTGCAGTCCTGAGGCCTATAACTTCCTTCTGGAACTAAGTCTCCAGGTATCTCCGGCACTCCCTGATATATCACTGCTTTTTTAATTCAGCCTTCATTCCAAACTCCCTGAGCGGGAGATCCTGTAGTTTTTTACATTCACTGCAGATGTATTTACCCTGAATCATTTCAATGCAATAAAGAAATGTTGATCTTACTTACAACTGAAAAATATCCATTCCTTCATTGGTCCAGTAATTGTCTTCAGTCTCTGTTTTGAAGTTTCAGTACTTTCCAATTATTAACCTTCCCTAATGGACATGTCCTGAAGCAGTCTATTTACACATTCCCTCATACGAAACAATTTCCAGATTCCTATTTTCTTGTTTACCATTTTGTTTCATTCAAACGAAGTGCACATGCAGGCTCCCAGCAGCTGAAGTGACAGTCCCAAATCACTTTGGAAAAACAATGGTGGACTCCTTCCCTGAATTCACCAAACTCCCACACTGACCAAACCTCCCAGCATTCCCCTCTATGCTGGCTGCACTCAGTGCGAGCTGCAGTATATAAGCTGCCCTGTATTTATATCTGTTCTCAGGAATGATGGGCTCGATGATTTGATTCAATGAAATAACCTCGTCTAATCTCTTCAAGGGTCGACGTTTCAGGTGTAACCCTTCTTCAGGAAGAGGGGATAGGTGTGAGGGGAGTTGCATTTCAAGGGGTGGGTGGGAGCGAGGTGGTGAGGTGGGGATAGGTTGAGAAAGATAGAGAGTGTGACCTGATTGGTCGATAGGAGAGATGAATTCAGAATTATCCCTCCCTTCGACCAACCATGTCCTACCCTCGACCTGTCTCCACCTATCCCCACCTAACCACCCTGCCCCGGCCACTCCCTTCATCTGCAGCTCCCACCCACCCCACTTCCTGAAGAAGGTTTATACCCAAAACGTCGATTTCTCCACCTCCTGATGCTGCCAGTCTTGCTGTGTTCTCCCAGCCTCCTGCTTGTCAACCTTGGATTCCAGCATTTGCAGTTTGTCTCTAATCTCTTTAGGGGCCTGGATGAGTGTGAGGAGATTGGGTTTTGATGGAACTACCCACAGACTGAAGTCAAAAAAAGCAAAGTAAGAAAGGCAAGTGGATCAAATTCGAAAGAGCAAATTGTGAGCAAAAAGTAATTGTTGCCAGTTTAGCAATTGTAAAGGAGAGAGTGACAACATTGAATTGCTTCTGGTGTCATCCTCTGTGTCTGAACATTTCACAGAGCCAGCTCCACATCCTTCCATTGGCTTTGTCATTGAGAGGCAACATTTCCCTTCCCACAGCCCTTTTTAAAAAGACCTGTCCCAGGGAATCACTGAGGCAGAGAATACTTCACCTTTTCTGGGAAAGATAGAGAAATATAGGGTGTCAAGGAGCAGTTTCTCTGCCGTCAGGGTCTGACAGAAGGATGTGTGTAGTGTGTGGATTCTGGAGACAGATCACTGAGATATTCCTCACTCCCATCAACACCTGACTTTATTCTGACATTAGTTTCTATTCTTCATTATAAAGTACCTCCACCAGCTTCAGACTGGGCATTTCACACCCAACCCCCATTTCCTCACATTGGAACCAAGAACCAAACTTGCCCCATCTCAGGATTGTCCTCTGAATGTGGTGTCAGTGTGCTAATGCTGTGTTTGAATGAAAGAGCCAGGGTGGAATCTGGGACTGAATCCAAGGGGTTTCTGAGCCACCAGCAGCCTCCCCGCTGCGTGAGGGTCTGCTTGGATAAGATTTCAGCCCCATTGATTCCCACTGATACTAAAGCCCGAGAGTGAGATTATTGGAGTCACATGTGGACTAAGGAACGCAACAATCAGGTCAATGATCTGCTCTGGAATCCACCCTGAGCCCTGGATGACTCTCACTGAGATGACCCAGGGGTTACAGAATATGACAGCAGAAGGTGGAACCAGCTTATCATTGACTGCCCTCCCCAGCCGTGACTCCCAGATTCCCCAGATTTAACATTCTTAATCTGACTCCAGGGACACACGGGACCATTCCATCGCACTTTGAGAGTAAAGAAAACCCAAGTCGAATTTAAGTAATATTTATTTCCCAAAACCTGTGAAATTGTTATTCTGAGTAACAAGATGCTGCTGATCATATTCATCAATGCAGGGTTCCCAGTAGCTCTGGCCATTTCCAAAGCACACACGAGACAGAGACTGAATCTTCTTGATCTTTATTCCTTTTTCCAGATTTACATTGACAGAAAAAAGACTGCAATTAACAGCCCAGACAGAGGAAGCTGCTCAAAATCACAGCCACAATGGAGCTTGAGGAAAACACTTGTGGAGATTTTCTCAATAACCTGAGAATCCTGTCCCTTTAAGTAGTGACAGAAACTAAAATTCGAACTGACGGCTGAGCAGGAAGGAGATCTGGTTTACTGAAGCAGAGATTTCAGAGGTTCACATTGTTTTGTATAGCTGACAGTTTTCAGCATCTTCGAGAGGTTTTACTTGGCATCACAAGTCATCACTGTCCCCATAAAACGCTCCCAGGACAGGGTCAGCACGGGGTTTCATACAGAGTAAAGCTTCCTTTTGATTATCCCAATGACCTGCCTTAACCCTTGAACCTCAGAAATGTCCCTGAGCCAATCCCAAGAAGGAAGAGAGTTGAAATTCAGTGCTGACAATGACCTTTGTCCTGCCAGCTCAGCCCTGTTCTATTTAAAGTTGTGTCTCCTCTGTGGACTGTCTCAAACATTCTACACACATTCTGATCTCCTGATGCTCTTGCTGAGGGGAGAGGGGAGGGTCACGTGGGTGAGGGCACAGGAGAAGCGAGCGTTGGACTCCCAGTCAGACCCAGAGAGGGTCAGCAGGCTGCTGACACTGTAGGTGCTGTCCGAAGCTCGCAGGTAGTTGCTGGTCTGAACCCCGTCCGAAATGACTGCACCGTCCTTCTTCCACTGCACCTCCAGCTCATCGGGATAGAAGTGATTGGCAAGGCACACCAGGGTGGCAGTGCCCTTGGCATTGACCTGCTCTTGGGAGGGGGGCAGCAGGGTCAGCTTGGGCTGAGAGTTTTCACGGCCTGAAAGACAAGACAAACAATTTTAATCCCTGCCATTCAAAGGGATTTCAACTCTGAACATTCACTGGCAAAACAATCCATTTGAACATTTGTATTCAATACCGAACAAACCCCATAAAAGGACAGGGACTTTTAAAATTGCTCTTGGGATGTGAGTGTCACTGGCAGGGCCAGCATTTATTGCCCATCCCTAATTGCCCCTGAGAGGGTGATGGTGAAAAAGAAGGGGCAGTTTTGGATCATTCTTTAGGGAATGAATGTGGGCAGCTGGAAGGGCTATCAATGGGGGAGCACTTCAGTGACAGTGATCAGAACTCAGTGAGATTGAGAGGAAGGATGGAAATGGAGAACAATGGAGCAAGTGTGAAAGTTTTCATTTGGGAACAAAACCATTTTACGAAACTGGGCAGGGATTGGGTAAAAGTGGGCTGAAAGACAAAATGCAAGGGTGAAATTTACCAGGACCTGAGGAAAGCAAAGAGCTGACAGGATGAAATGTGTCCAAATGAAGTCAGGGAAATCCCAGTGATGTTTTATAATCACAGAAAGAACAAGTGAATGAAGGAATGTATGAGGGCCATTCGAGAGCAGGAAGGGAACTTGTGTGCGGTGGTGGGAGATGGAGCAATGGTTCCTCGTGAAAACGTTTGGTTTGTTTTCACAAAAGAGAGGGACATATATAGCAGTAACTGTAGTTGAGAAGGAGAACTGTGCACTATTGGAACATCATCTTTCACATCTGAAAGACTCCCAGTTCATCCAATGAAAAGAAAGATCCATGCTGTCCCAAAGACATTTGCAGACAGTGTGGGACTTGTTTGAAATGGGGTCACTGTTGTAATGTAGGAAATGTTGAAGCCAGATTGTACACAAGATCCCACAAGCAACAATGAACCAAGGAACATTTTTGAGTGATGTTTGTTCAGGAATAAGTATCAGCCTGAATACGATTCAAAGAGAAAGTAACTAGAACAGTTGGATGGAAAATGAGGAAATGAAAGTTAAGGGAGAAGGGAGGAATACTGGTTAATGATGGGATTGATTGTTACCAGAAAATAAAAGGAAAGGGACAGAGTATTGTGAATGTCATATTGTACTGAGGAAACTTAAAAGTGCAGGGAAGAACAATATAGAACAAACTTAAAGGTTTTGTCTCTTAACACATGAACCATTCGGAATAGTGTAGACAAAGTGGTACCACACAAACCAAGGGAAATCAAGTTTGCGAGGAGTTTAAACTAACTAAAGAAGGTAGGAGCTCAGGAGAAGTTATTAAAGTATCCAGACCAAGTAATAGGATCGAAAGTATGGAAAGGATCAGGAATCGAAGTTGAGGCACCGTAGGGTGGAATGGTGGATCAGTGGTTTGCACTGCTGTCTCACAGCTTCAGAGACACAGACTCAATTCCAACTGACTGTCTGTGTGGGATTGACACATTCTCCCCGTGTCCACTTGGGTTTCCTCCCATTGTCACAAAGACGTGTAGGTTAGGAGGATTATCCATGGGAATTGTAGGGTGGGTGGGATGCTTTTTGGAAGGTCAGTCTGGGCTGAATGGCCTGCTTCCACACTGTAGGGATTCTGTGATTTCTAAAGGAGATAACTATGAGAAGGAGGCAGTCAGTGCATGACTGAGGGTGTTGTACTTCGATGCATCGAGTTTATGAAACAAGGTAAATGAGCCTGTAGTGCAGGGACGTGACTGCAAGGGGATCAGGGCTGGGAACCAAATATCCAGGGATGCACATCCTATTGAAAGGAAATGCGAGGGCATAGAGGGTCAAGTGTGAAGGAGGAACTGAAGGTAATCCTTGTTAGTCAGGGAATGGTCTTGCGGAGACTGATGGTATCAAAACTTGGAAGTCCCCAGGGGCCAGCAACTCATCAGAGTATTTAAGAAAGTGGGTGTAGAAATAGTGGACACATTGTTGATCATTTTCTGGCATTCTGTCGACTCTGACAGAGTTCCAATGCACTGGACACTATCCAATGTAACCCCACTTTTTAACAAAAGGAGGGAGAGTAAAAATGAGGAATTATACATGAGGAAAACGCTTGAGTCAGTTATTAAAGATACAATAACCGAGCATTTGGAAAGCAGTGACAGGATTGGGCCAAGTCAGCATGGATTTACTGAAGGGAAATCAGGCCTGACACATCTTCTGGAAGGTTTTGAGGATGTGATCAGTGGAGAATGGACAAGGCTGAATCAATGGACAACAAAAATTGATGAAAAAGTTCAGCAGGTCTGGCAGCATCTGTGGACAGCAATCGAAGTTAACATTTCAGATTGAGTGACCCTCCCTCAGGACCCAGTGGATGTTGTGTTCTGGACTTTCAAAAGGCTTTTGACAAGATCCCTTACAAGAGATTAGTGAGCAAAATTAAACCTCATGGTATTGGAGGTAATGTATTGACATGGAGAGAGAACTCATTGGCAGATAGAAAGCAGAGAGTTGGAATAAATGGGTCCCTTTCAGAGTGGCAGGCAGTGATGAGTGGAGTACCGCAGGGTTCAGTGCTGGGACCCCAGCTGTTCACAATATACATAAATGATATGGACAAAGGAATTGAATGCAATCCCTCCAAATTTGCAGATGACACTCAGCTGGGTGGCAATGTGTGCTGTGAGGAGGATGCTAAGAGGCTGCAGAGTGACTTGGACAGGCTGGCTGAGTGGACAAATACTTGGCAAAAGCAATATAATTTGGGTAAATGTGAGATTATCCACTTTGGTAGTAAAACAGGAAGTCAGATTATTAGTGAATGATGAAAGTTTAGGAAAAGGTGAGGTGCAATGAGAGTTGGGTGTCATGGTGGAACAGTAACTGAAAGGGGGCATGCAGGTGC
Source organism: Chiloscyllium plagiosum (assembly GCF_037043375.1). NCBI lineage: Eukaryota > Metazoa > Chordata > Chondrichthyes > Orectolobiformes > Hemiscylliidae > Chiloscyllium > Chiloscyllium plagiosum. The sequence continues at coordinate 116,780,621 of NW_028270147.1, forward strand.
AGCAGGCAGTGAGGAAAGCTAATGGCATGCTGGCCTTCACAGTGAGAGGATTTGTGTATTGGAGTAAGGATGTCTTGCAGAATTAAGGCCTCAGCTTGAGTATTATGTGCAGGTTTGGTCTCCTAGTCTGAGGAAGGACATTCTTGCTATTGAGGGAGTCCAGCGAAGGTTCTCCAGACTGATTCCCGGGACGGCAGGACTGACATATGAGGAAAGACTGGATCAACTGGGCTTGTACTCACTGGGATTTAGAAGAATGAGAGGAATCTCACAGAAACATATAAAATCCTGATGGGATTTGACAGGCTTGATGCTGGAAGAATGTTCTTTATATTAGGAAAATCCAAAACCTGGGGTCACAGTCGAAGATTAAGGGTTAAGTTATTCCGATGTTGTGAACCTGTGGAATCAAGGGATATGGGGATGGAGTGGGAATGGGATAATGGATCGCGTAATCAGCATTGATCATATTGAACGGTGGTGCAGACTCAAAGGGCTGAGTGGCCTATTCCTGCAGCCATTTTCTATGTTTCTATGTTTCTAATGATGGGTAGAGGTGTGAGGGTGGTGGGGGTGTGTGTGGGAGGAGCAGGTTTACCCTGTCAGGAAGAACTGAAATTACATCGACAGCAAGAGGAAATATGGAGTTGGAAAGCATAGAATCTGTGTGAGTCAACTTAAGGACCTACAAAATAGCAAAGGGCTTGATGGGAATTATGTCCAAGTCTCCTCTCAGTAGTCGGGATGTGGGGCAGAAAATAAATCAGGAGATAGAAAACTCATGTAAGAAAGGGGTTATGACAATAATCATGGGGACTGCAATATGCAGGTGGACTGGGAAATTCAGGTTGGGAATGGATTTCAAGGAAAGGAATTCATGGAATGTCTGCGAGATACTTTTTTTGGAAAAGCTTGTGGTAGAGCCACTAGGAAACAGGTAATTCTGGATTCAGTGATGTGTAATGAGGCAGCCTTGATTGGGGAGCTGAAGGTGAGTGAACCCTGAGGGGGCAGTGACCATAATGTGATACAATTCACCTGCAGTTCGAGAGGGAGAAGCTGGGAATTACATGCAATAATATCAATGAGCAAGTTAGACAAAGGAGAGCCAATGGACATGATCTGTTTGTGTTTCCAGAAGGCCTTTGACAAGTTGCCACACAGGAGGCTGCTAAATAACATAAGAGCCGATGGGGTTTGGGGCCCAGTACTGACAAGGACAGAGAGTGGAAATAAATGGGTCTTTTGCAGGATGGCAACTGGTGCCTTGTGCAGTTCAGCAGGGGGCAGTGCTGGGACCTCAGCTATTCATGTAACAATTAATTATATATTAATGATCTGGGAAAAGGAACTGAGGGCATTGTTGCTAAATTTGCTGATGACACAAAGATGAGGGGAGGGACAGGGAGAGTTGAGGAAGCAGGGAGGCTGCAGAAGGACTGGAAAGGCTCAGAGAATGGGCAAAGAAGTGACAGATGGAATACAAAGTGGGAAAGTATGAGGTTATGCCCTTGGGTTGGAAGAGTAGAGACTCAAACTGTTTTCTAAATGGGGAAATTTGGAATTCTGAAACATAAAGGGACTTAGGAGTCCTCTTTCAGATTTCACTTAAGGTTAATATGTAGGTTCAGTTGGCAATTAGGAAGACAAATGCAATGTTAGCATTCATTTCAACTGAGTTAGAATACAAGATCAGGTGTGTCCTGCTGAGGCTGTATGAGACTCTGGCCAGGCTGCATTTGGAATATTGTGAACAGTTTTGGGACCTGTATCTAAGGAGGGATGTGCTTGCATTGGGGAGATCCAGAGGAGGTTTATGAGAATGACCCTGGGGGTGACAGCCTGGTCTGTTGAGGAGAGATTGAAGACTCTGGATGTGTACTTGATAGAGTTCTTAAGGACATGCGGAGATCATATTGAAACTTACAGAATACTGAGAGGCCTGGATAGAGTGGGCGGGGATGAGATGTTTCCACCAGTAAGAGAAACATGGACCAGAGGGCACAGCCACAGACTTTAGGGATAATCCATTAGGACTGAGATGAGGAGGAATTTCTTCTGCCAGAGGGTGGTTAATCTGTGGAACTCATTGCTGTGGAGGTGAAGGCATTGAGTGTGTTTCGGACGGACATTGACAGGTTCCTGATTGGGAAGGCGATCAAACATAATGGGAAGAAGGCAGGAGAATGGTCGTAAGAAACACATCAGCCATGACCAAACTGCAGAGCAGTCTTGATGGGCCGAATGGCCTAACTCTGCTCTGTTATCATATTGTCTTTTGAACAGACTCTGCAAAACCCTGGAACACTGAAAGGCCTGGATTTGAGCCCAGCTGGAGCTGTTTGTCATCAGAACTTTATCAAGGGATAACCAGGGAGTGGTGAGAGTGTGCACCCTGTTCCATGTGGGAACTTCAGGATGTTTCCCATCTCCTGGAATACCATGAGTTCAGAAAATGTGGTCAGTGACAGCAGTTGGAGCTCTGGGTTTCAGAGCTTGAGCAGCAGCTGGTGTCAGTGTGGAGCGTCCGTGAGGCTGAGAGCTCCGTGGAGAGCACGTTTCTAGATGTGGTCACTCTGCAGCTTCAGAGTATGCAGGGAGAGAGGGAATGGGGGAGCAGCAGACAGTCCAACAGGACCAGGCAGCTAGTACAGGAATCCCCTGAGTGCATCCCACTGTCCAACCAGGATTCAGTTTGGAATCCTGATGAGAATGATGGTTCATCTGGGGAGTGCAGCCGGAGCCAAGTCCATGGCACCACGGGGACTCAGCTGTACAGGGAGGGCACAAGGAAGACTGGAAGAGCGATAGTGAGAGGAGATTCGAGAGTGAGGGCAATCGGTAGGTGTTTCTGCAGCTGCAGATGGAATTCCAGGATGGTGTGTTGTCTCCCACCCTGAGGGGAGAGGGGGAACAGGCAGCAGTTGAGGTCCCAGTGATAGAGGGAGAAAAGGGATGTGGTGCTGCAGTCAGAATTTATGGAGCTCTGGAGGCAATTAGCAACAGCAGCTCAAAATTGTGAATCTCTGGACTACTCCCAGGGACCAATGCAAGTGAGGATAGGAACAGAAGGATAAGGCAGGGTGTATCTGAGGCTGGAAAGGTGGTCCAGGAGGGAGCGTTTGAGATTCTTCGGACATTGGGAATGACTTTGTGGGAGATGTGACCTCTATAGACCAGATGGGTTGCTCCTGAACAGAATTGAGTTCCTTGTGGGGTGATTTGCTGGTCGTTGTTGGAGAGGGTTTAAATGAACATGGAAGGGGGGGCGGTGGGAACCACGAGGAAATATCAGGGAGGAACGCCAAGGAAAACAGAATCATGCAAGAGATAGATACTCTAAAGTAAGGAAGAGTAACTTATTTGGCCGGGTCACAGTGAGGGAGAGAGTAATAATTTCTAAATCCAACTGACTGTGTGTATGTATGGGCCTGCGTGGAGTATAGGGAGTAAGATTGGGGAGTTACAGACGCATATTACCAAGTGGAAATCTGGTGTTGTTGCTCTTACAGATGAGGCTCAAATGAGGACAGGACTGGGTGTTAAATATTCCTGGATACAAGGTGTTCAATAAAGATAGGAAAAGGGGAAGAAGGTGTGGGATTGGTTAAGATCAGTGCAGAGCTGGAGAAAGAGGATGTCCCAGAGGGGTCAAGGGCAGAATGGATTTGGTTTGAGATAAGGAACAAAAAAGGTGCAATCAGGTTGTTCAGTACAGTCTGTCGGTCACCAACTAGAGGGAAGGATGTAGAGGAAGAAATCTGCAAGAAATTCACAGCACACTTTTGAGTAACTTTAATTATCAGAATATAGAATGAAATCGGAGCAGTGTGAAGGGCAGAGAGGGGCCAGAGTTGTGAGAGTGTGCTCGGGTGAATTTTCTCCAACCGTGTGTTCCCATTCCAATCAGAAAGGAAACTCTGCCAGACCTGGATCTTGGGAATGAGGAGGCCCATGTAGATCAAGTGTCAGTAAGAGGACATTTAGGGAATTGTATCACAAGGATTAGGGAGACAGTGGAAAAGGACAAAGGACAATCCAGAGTAAAGTCATGACCATGGATCATATCCCATGGATCACCTCCAAATGTCTCACTCTTAGAATTTTCATATTTTATTATAAAACAGAATATGAATGAGTTACCAATCTAATATTTTGCCGCAGTATTTATGGTTGAGAAGGACATCGAAGTGAAGGAAATTCGGGAAATAAATGTTGATGTCTTGAGAAGAGTCCATATTACAGAAGAAGAGATGCTGTAATCTGTTCTTTAAACTCATAAAGGTAGATAAATCCCCAGGAGCTGATCAGCTCCATCCCAGTACTTTGTGGGAAGCTTGGGAAGAGACTTTGACACCCCTTGGTGAGATGTTTGTATCATCAACAGCCACGGGTGATGTGCTGGAAGACTGGAGCATGGCTAATTTTGTGCTGATATTTAGGAAGGTCTGCAAGGAATACCCTGGGAATTATAGACCAGTGAGTCTGATAGTGGTAAGTTGTTGGAGGGGATTTTGACAGACAGGATCTAAATGCATTTGGAAAGACAAGGATTGATTAAGGATAGCCCACATGACTTTGCCAGTGGGAAAACATGTCTCACAAATTTGATTGAGTTTTTTGAAGACATGACCAAGACGATAGCTGAGGGCAGAGTGGTAGACATTGTCTACATGGACTTTAGCAAGACTTTTGACAAGGTGCTGCATGGACAACTGGTTAGTAAGTTAGATCAAGTTGGATCCAGGGAAGCTAACTGATACAAAGTTGGCTTCATGGTTGGAGACAGAGAGTGGTGGTAGATAATGGTTTTCAGACTGGAAGCCTGTGACCAGCGATGTGGCAAAAGGATTGGTTCTGGGTTCATCATTGTTCATCATTTATAGAAACAAATTGAATGAGAATATAGGAGGCATGGTTTGTGAGTTTGCAGATGACACTAACATTGGTAGTTTCATGGACAGTGAAGAAGGCTATTTGAGAGTACATTTACATTACACATTGAGATAATAAGGAGGTGTTACATTTTGGTACAAAAACCAGGCCAGGGCTAACACAGTTAATTGTGGGGCCATGGGGAGTGTTGTCAAACAGGGAGACCAAGGGGTGGAGGCACATAGAGGATTGAAACTGGTGTCACATGGAGACAGGGTGGTGAAGAAAGCATTTGGTACAATTGCTTCTATCGGTCAGAGCATTACGTGTGGGAGTTGTTACGATTCTCCAAGGTATTGATCAGGCCCATTCCCAGTCACCCTGCTATTGGAAGGATATCATTAAATTGGAAAGGGTGTAAAAAGGATGACAAGGATGTCACCAAGACTGGAGGGTTTGAGTGATAAGGAGAGGCTGGTTTGGCCTGGGCTATTTCCCTTGGAAGGTCAGAGGCTGCTGGGTGACATTTTAGAGGTTTATAAAATGATAATGGGCATAGATAAGATGACTAGCTCAGGTTTATTCCCCAGAGTAAGGGAGTCCAAAACTAAACAGCAGAGGAGGTTTAACGCAAGAGGGGAAAGATTCAAAAGGGACCTGAGGTGCATCTCGTTCACATAGAGGGTGGTGCGTGTATTGAATGAGCTGCCAGAGGAAATCGTAGAGGTGAGTATGATAACAACATTTAAAAGGCATTTGAACAGGTACATGGACAGGAACGGTATGGGGGAAATTAGCGAAATGCAAGCAAATGGGACTACGGGAATAGATAAGGGGAATAATTCATGAAGGATGTGAATATTTTGGAGATGGGGTAAAAAAATTCCCATAGAAGGTTCAGGGATGAGGAATGTCAGTTATGAACAAACTTTGGAGAAGTTTGGACTGTCTTCCTTGGAGAAGTGAAGGCTGAGAGGAAACTTTTTTGAGGAATTCAAAATCAGGAGGTGTCTGGCCAGAGGAAATAGGGAAAAAATGTTCCCACTCATGAAAGTATTGAGAAGGAGAGGGCACAGATTTAAAGTAATTAGTGCGAGAATCAAAAGTGAAATGAGGGAAAACATTCTCAGCCAGTGAGTGGTTAAGGTGTGGAATGCACTGCCTGAGAGTGTGGTGGAGGCAGCTTCAATTGAAACATTCCAAAGGGAATGAGACTGTTATTTGAAAAGGAACAATGTGCAGGGTGACAGGGAGAAGGCAGGAGAATGACACTCAGTGAATTGCTCATTCAGAGAGCCGGTCCAGACAGGATGGGCGGAATGGCCTCCGTGTGCACTGTAACAATTCTGTGATTGTGTGATTGTGCAGAGTTAAAGCTGGGGGAGGTGGGAGCTCGGTGTCTCACTGTGCTGCTGCTGCTGCTGCTGCTGCTGCTGAGGTCAGTGAGATCAGAGACTGGGACCGGGAGCCAGAGCTCACATCAAACTCTGCCCGTGTCCGACACACTGAGACTGGCAGGAGGCTACTCACTGATTTCACTCCATGCTGCAGGAATGGGACCACAGGCTGCAAATGGACAGAGCTCCTCCACACGGTGAGTTAAACTAATTGACTTATATCTTGCTGCTTAAAGGGACAATGGAACTAAAGAAATACAGCTGGACACCCTGTTAGACACAGTGCTCCTTCATCAACTATTTCATTCACTGCAGCTTCTCACTAATACCTTCACAAATTCAGCATTTGTGTTTTAGAAAGTGTGTTTCAGTATTGACAGGGTTAATAACGGAGGATTGAGGTTTACTTACTCAGTCGGAGCTTGGTTCCTTTCCCGAACGTAAGGCACAGTGAGAGCTCCCAGTGCAGAGGCTGTACAAAAATCTCTGCTCTTTGCTTCCCTTTCTCACTCACTCTCACACTCTCCCTCTCACTCTCTTTCTCTCTCCCTCATTCATGTGTCTTTCTGTCTCTGTCTCTCTGGGTTGTGTCCAGCTGGACTAGGGTGGTTTGTCAAATGTATTTTTCAATGTTAAGTTTTGCAGCTGTTCTTCACGTGTGGCAATGGAGTGTAAGAGGGAAACTTAAGGCCTTCAGTAAATGGTGGACACCACAGAGACTGGAGTGTGTAATGGACAGTGACAATCCAGCATGGGTTAGTTTGTTCATTTACATTTATATGTAACTGGATGTGTCAGTGCCGGCAGTGGGACTGTGCCTATTGAGGTTTTTGTACGGCTCTGTAACACTGTGTAGGGGGAGCTGCTTTCCTGCATACAGTAATAGTCAGCGACATCCTCATTCTGAACGTTGCTGATTTTCAAGGTGAAACTGGTCCCTGATCCACTGCCAGTGAATCGATTGGAGACTCCTGTGAATCGAGTTGTTGCATAATAGATCAGGAGAGAGGGTTTCTGACCTTCTCGCTGCTGGTACCAAGCAAGGCTGCTACCAATGCTTTGACTGGCCGTACAGGTGATGGTTGCAGTGTGGCCCAGTCCCACTGACAGCACCGGGGGAGACTGAGTCATGGTGATGTCCCCACTGATACCTGAGGGGTCAGAGAGAAACACAGTGAAGTCAGAACTGTCACACAAAGAGCCTGTCAAATGGAGATTGTTGGAGACATTGAGCTTTCCTCTGGTTTCAGCTTTTTTCCTTCAATCACAAGTCAGTGGGATTGGAGTGAAATGGAGAGCAGCTAAAGATTCAAGGTGGAAGGAGAGAGATTTGTACCTGCGACACAGAATGCCAGGGGCCAGATCAGCTGGATGTGTGAAATCATGGTGTGTGCTCCTGTCCCTGTGCCTGGTTCCTGATAAACTCTCCCTTCACTGGGCTCTGCTTTATAAAGCTGCAGCCTGTGAGAGTCTGACTGGGTGTTCTTCAGTATGTAAATGGCATCAGGCAGAGAGAGCCACGTCAGCCCCTCACACTTCCTCTTCTCTCTCTCTCTCTCTCTCTTTCTCACTGTCTCAGAAAGTCATTGATGTGAACAGCACTGAATGAGGCCATTTGGCCCATTGTATCTGTGCTGTTAAACAAAGATCTGATGACACTAAACCCATCCTCCAGCTCTTGGCCCATTACCCTGGAGGCTACAGCAACACAAGGGAATATCTAAACACTGCTCCAATGTCACGAGAGTTTGTGACTCAACCAGCCTTTCAGGCAGTGAGTTCCAGACTCCCACCACCCTCTGGGTGAAAACAGTTCTCCTCAACTCTCCTCTCTCTCTCGAACTTGACTGGGCCTGGACTCACTCGAGTTCAGAAGGATGAGAGAGGATCTGATTGAAACATATAAAATTCTAACAGGGCTGGGCAGGGAGGAGGTTTCCCCTGGTTGGCGAGTCTGGAACCAGGGGACCCAGTCTCAGGGGGATACCATTTAGGACTGAGATGAGGAAACATTTCTTCACTCAGAGGGTGGTCAACCTGTAGAATTCTCTACCACTGAATATATTCAAGAAAAAGTGAGAGATAATTGTTTTGCATTTTAACAGCATGAAGGGAATGGGGAGAAAGCAGGAATATGGTTTGAGAGAGAGGGTCAGCCATGATCATAGCGAAATGGCCTGCTCCAGCTCTGAGTTTCTGTGTGTCCATGTCTGTGTTACCTTCAATCTCGGTCCCTGGTTACTGAGTCCTTTACTCATGTAAAAAGTGCCTTCCTACCCACACTATCACTGCCCCAAATAACCTTATACCCCTCTATCAGGTCCCCTCTCAGCCTTCACTGCTCCAAGGAAAACAACCCCAACCTTTCTCATCTTATCTCAAAGCTCACATTCAGGCAGCATTCTGGGAAATCTCCCCGTACCCTCTCAACTACAATCACATCCTTCCCAGAATGTGGTGACCAGGACCTGTCCTCTTCTCTCTCTCTCTCTCTCTTTCTCTCTCTCTCTCTCTCTCTCTATCTCCCTTTCTGACTCACACCTTACACTTCTTTCTCTCTACCTCTGTCTCTCTCTCCCCCACTGTTAATCTCTTTCATATTCTCTTTCTGTCTCAAAGCCACTCCCTCCAACTCATTCCCAGTTCCTCACTCCGTCTCATAATCTCTATTTCTGCATCTTTCTCTGTCTCCGTCACTCACTCCATCTCTCGCTATAATTGAAAGCATCCAAATGTTATCTGTCCCTCTCTATTCCTCCCTCTCTTTCTCTCCCTCCCTCTCTGCATCCCAATCTACAGTCTCTCTCCCTCCCTCTCTGGCATTCTGTCTCTAACCATACTCATATCTCTCTCTCTCTCTTTCTCTCTCTCTCTCTCTCACACACACACACACAACCCTACCCTCTCTCTCTTGATTCCCTTCACTCTTGGTATCACACCCATCCTGTCTCTTTCTCTCTCTCCATGCCTCTCAGTCACATCTTGTTTCTCTCTCTATCCCTCAACCTCACCATTTCTACCACCCTCTACCTCTCTCTTGGTTCCCTCACATATCTCACACTGTCTCAGATGCTCCTCCCTCTATCCCCGATCTCTCTCTCTCTCTCTTGCACACACACACACACACACACACAGAAACTCCCTCTCTCTCTGTCTCACTTCTCTCTCTTTCTGACAGTGTCCTGGGCAGTGACAGTTGAATGCAGGATAAATCTCCCTCTGCTCTGCACCACTAATGGACATTAACCCTTTACCCCAGAAGGATGTATTTTCCTGGAGTAACTCCCCATTTCCCACATTGACCAGGGTTTGGCCTCGCTCAGGAAGACGGATAGATTCTTGTCAAAAGAAAGGCAATTCTGTGCTGTTGGCCTATTCTCACTGGGGACTAGTTTGGACACAAACCTCATTCCATGAAGGCCCAGCAGAGAGAGAGGATATCCTCACGCCATCAGTGTGAGCTGGAGGGAGAGGACAGACTCTGACCCACTGACCCATCCTGTCCATTCACAACATGTTCCAATCCCTTTCCCTTTCCTTCCACTTCCATGATGAGTCTCTGAGTCAGGCTGTTTCACTGGGATGAGGGTTGGACTATCACACAGTTACAACAGAAAGGAATTGACCTCACACCCAATAACGGCCAGTAAACATTGTCCTCCTTCCTGCTGGAACCTCCAACAGAGACCAGTAAACATGGGCCTCCTATTCACTGGAGTTTCCGATGGAGATGAGTAGATGACTGAGTTTTTGAAGAAATAATCACGGAGATAGATAAAGGTAGAGCAGTACACTCTGTCCACATGGACTTTAGCAAGGCCTTAGACAATGTTCCCCATGGTAGACTGTTTATATCACAAAGGATCCAGGGAGAGCTCACCAATTGGATAGAAAATTGGCCTAATGGTAGGAGGCAGAGGCTGGTGAGAGAGGGTTGTTCTTCAGACTGGAGGCCAGTGACCAGCCGTCTGCCACAAGAATCGATCCTGGATCCACTGTTGTTCATCATTTATATGAACAATTTGGATGAGAAAATAGCAGGAACGGTCAGGAAGTTTGTGGCTGACATTAAAATTGTTGGAATAGTGGACAGGGAAGAAGGTTATCCAACAGTGTGATGTCATCTTGATCAACTGGACCAGTAGGTCAACAAATCCAGATGGAGTTTAATTTTGATAAATGGAAGGAGTTGCATTTTGGTAAGACAAACCAGGGCAGGAATTACACAATTAATGGTAGAGCCATGGGGAGTGTTGTTGAACAGAGAGACCGAGGGGTACAGGTACATAGTTCCTTGAAAGTGGTGTCACAGGTAGACAGGGTGGTGAAGAGGGTATTTGACATGCTCACCTTCACTGGTCAAAGCAGGGAGTACAGGAGCTGGGACATCATGTTACAGCTGTACAAGGCATTGGGAAGGCCACATTTGGACATTATGTACATTTCTGCTCACCCTGCTATAGGAAGGAAGTTATTACACTGGTTTGGATAAAATAAAGATTAATTGGAAGGTTTGAATCAGAAGGCAAGGATGGATAGGCTGAGATGTTTTCCAGGGAATGCAGGAGATTGAGGGGTGACCTTAATAATCATGAGGTTTATATAATCATGAGGGTCATAGATAAGGTGAATAGCTAAAAGTCTTTTCCTCAGTGTAGGAGAGTCCAGTACTAGAAGGAATAGGTTTAAATTGAGAGAGGAAAGAATTAGAAAGGGCCGGAGAGACAACCTTTTCACACAGAGGATGGTGTGTATGTGTAATGAGCTGCCAGATGAAGTGGTAGAGGCGAGTACAATTACTACATTTCAAGGACGTTTTTACAGGAACATGGATAGGAAGGATTTAGAGAGGATTGGGCCAAACACAGGCAAATGGAACTCGTTCAGTTTTGGAAACTTGGTCAGCATGGATGAGTAGAGCTGAAGGGCCTGATGCCATGCTGTAAACCTCTATGACTCTATGATGATGTATACATTGGCCACTTTCCCATAGGACCAGTCAACATGGGCCTCCTTCCCATTGGATTGTCCAGTATCTGAGCTGCAAAACCGATATTGTGTCCACCACATATGTCTCTTATTTCAATCTCAATCACATTGTCTGTCTCTGCAGAGAAACCCTAATTTCTGCTTGTCCCACCTCCTAACTCTATGATTCCAATGTCCTCTCCCAGTTTCCTGAACCACATTCCATAAATGCCAGCTTGTCCGGTATGTAGTGGTCTCTTCCCTGTCTTACCATGTGTTGTTCTAGAATGACCCACGACCTCACTGCCAGCCAATTGCTTCCATGGCCTCCCTCCTCCCTCACTCTGTGTCTTGCTGCAGACTCACATTCCCTCCCTCCCCCTTCCATCTTCTGTCTCTGGTCTCCTGCCCATTGCTGCTTCCTCCATCCCACCATTGACAGCAGAGCCTTCAGACACCTACTGCGTGCTCTCTGACCTCCTGCCCTTCATCCCTCCCCCTCTCGATGGCTGTGCTATTGAATAAACTGTTCACTTCCATCACTTTAGTTTCACTGTAGCTTTGCCATTGATTTGCTGACTTATTCTGGTACATCTAGTCTGGTCTGTTCCCCGAGTTGTTTTAAGAGTGTTTTGCTTGAGAAAACACTCTTCTGTAAACTGAGTTGTCTGTTTCTCCCAGTCTTTGTGTAAAGGTGAGACTAAGTGTGTGTAAGCTCTTATACAACACAGCCAGAAGTCACTGGGCCGATTGTGACAGTCAAATGAGTCCAATGAGTCCCATTTACCCAGCCCTTCCTGTATAACCCTGCAATTGTTTCCTTTTCAGCTATTTCTCCAAATGCCCTTTTGAAAGTTGCTGTTGAATCCACTTCCACTCACCTTGCAGACAGTCATCATGAACTCGCTGGATAAAAATGTTCCATCTTCTCTCTTGTTCTTCAGACCCTTTCTGAAATGTGTGCCCTCTGGTTACTGACCCTCCTGCCTGGAGAAACAATTTGCCCTGTATTTACTGCATCCAAACTCTCTAATTGTGAACCCTTCATTGAGTGAGACCTATTTCCAGCACAGGGGGAGAACATTCAGCCTGTCAGGTAAATGCTGTCATTTCATGGAGCAATCCAGTCAGTCCCACCCCCTCCCCTACTCGACCCCCAGAGCCTTGCAGGTTTATTTCCATCAAGAATCCATCCAATCTGCCATTGCAATCACTGAGTGTCTTCACCTGCCTCACCTGAATGGGCACTAATTTCCACGTCATTACCAGTTGCTGCTAAAAACAAAGTTCTTCCTGACATCCTGTATCTCTTACTGAACAAAATGTAAGGTATTCTCAATGTGAAGATGGGATTTTGTCTCCACACAGACCGTGCAGTGGTCACTCATACTGATACTTTCATGGACAGATACACCAGCAGCAGGCAGATTGGTGAGGGTGATAGTGAGTATGTTTTTCCCTCTTGTTGGTTCCTTCACCACGTGCCCCAGGTCCAGTCTAGCAGCTGAATCTAGACCAATTTGCTCAGTAGTGATGCTTCTGAGCTGCTCTTAATGGTGGGCTTTGAAGTCCCTTACTCAGGGTATATCCTGCATCCTTCCCACCCTCAGTGCTCCCTCCAAGTGTTGTTCAACATGGAGGAGGACTGACTGCTTAGTTGAGGTTGGAGGGGAGGCCGGTGCTATATGGTAATCAGCAGGAGCTTTCCTTCCCCATGTTTGACCTGCTGTCATGAGGCTTCATGGATTCCATCGTTAATGGTGAGGACTCCCAGGGCAACTCCCTTCCGACTGTACACACCATTGTGTTGCCTCCCCTGCTTGGTCTATCCTGACAGTTAAAAACTGAATGAGGGAACAATTCTGTGCAGGTTTCAAAGCTTGGAGACAGAGCTGCTGCTGGATTGTGTTTCTGATCTCCAAGTGCAGGCGTGTGTGTTTGTGAGAGAGTGACTGTCCTTTTTTCCATCACTGTGCTGTTTCTGCAAAAACAAATCCCAGAACAAGCCTCCTGTGCTATCACGTTCCAGGGAGTGCAGATGGTAGACAGTTTTCTCCCGTCTCAGTAACAAACGTCCAGCTGCTCCGAGCTCCTTCTTTCACTTCCTCTCTTGGTGAAGTTTCAACCTTGCGCTCTGACAGTCTTTGCAGTTATTTTTTACACTGGGGCTTTCTGCTGTGGTCAGAATCTCTAATAATAAGTGTCCAATCAGTGACAATCACAGCAGCTCAGAGCAGTCAGGACTGAGGAGCCAGGCTCACTGTGAAACACGTTGGGAAGATCAAAGCAATCCTCTTCAGCTCCCGGTACAAACTCCATCCCTCTCCCTGAGCACTGTCTGCTGCTCAATCAGACTCGTTACATACTTGGCCACATCTATGTAAATGATCTGAGCTCCATATCGCAAAGATCAGCCACTGAAAATCTTAGCCATGTCTGGGACTCCAAACATGACCATTCCAATGCTGTACTTGCACTCGTCACAGTCACAGCCCTCCATAATCTTGAGCTCATTCCAAATTCTGATGCCCATATCCCAACTTGCACCAAGTCCCATTCCACCAACCCCCTGCACCCCATGTTTACATTGGCTATGGCCCAGAAACACTTCAATTTTCAAATTCTTATCCTTGTTCTCAAATCCCTCCCTGTCCTCCACCTTCCCTATCTCTGTGACCTCCTCCAAGCCGCCTCACTCAGTGTGTTTAGCAATCTTGGATATATTGCTCTCTAATCCTTTATGCACATCATTGAGAAACATTGTGCATAGCTGAGCACAGATCCCTGGGGACACCACTATTCACATCTTGCTCATTAGAGGACACACACATTATCCGTCCTCTCTGACTCATACCTCCAAACTAATTCCTGACATAAGACAAATACTTTTCACTAATTGGTTTGATGGGAGAAAGCAGAGGTTAATGGTGGAAATTGCTTGTCAGACTGGATGCCTGTGTCTAGTGGAGTGCCTGAGGGCTAGGTGCTGGGCCCATTACTGTTTGTTATGTGTATCAATGATTTGGATGAGAATCTGTAAGGCATGATTAGTAAATTTGCAGAAGACATTACAAAAGGTAGTCTCATGGAAATTATCAGATATTGCAGCAGGACCTTGATCAGCTGGGGAAGTGGGAAGAGAAATGAAAATTAAATTTATGTAGATTTGTGTGAGGTCTTGAATTTTAGAAAATTAAATCAAGGTTGGGGTTTCATTGTGTAGTGGAACAGTGGGATCTTGCAGTTCAGGTACACGGTTCTCTGAAAGTTGAGTCACAGTTAGACAGGGCAGTGAAGAAGGCTTTTGGTGCTCTGGCCATTATCAGTCGGGGCACTGGGTACAGGAATTGAGAAGTTATGTTGCAGTTGTACAGGACATTGGTGAGGCCGAACTTGGACTATTATGTTCAGTTTTGGTCACCTTGTTATAAGAAGGATATTATTCAACTGGAAAAAGTGCAGAAGAAATTTACAAGGATGTTGTCAAGTTTCAATGTCTGAGTTTTTGGGAAAGGTTGGACAGGCTGGGACACTTTTCTTAGAGTGTAGGAGACTGAAGGGGAATCCTTTAGAAGTGTATAAGACCATGAGAGACATGGATAGGGTGAATGCACCCAGTCTTTTTCCCAGGGTTGGGGAATTGAGAGCTATAGGGCAACAGTTTAAGGTCAGAGGGGAAAGAGAAAAAGGGAACCTGAGTGGCTACATTTTTACACAGAGGGTGGTACACATATGGAGTGAGCTGCTAGTCGAAGTGATTGAGGCGGGTGCATTAACAACATTTAAAAGGCACTTGGACAAATACATAGGTAAACGTTTGAAGGATATGGACCAAGTGAAGGGAAATAGGGTTAATGTGGATGGACATTTTGGTCAGCATGGTCCAGTTTGGGCCAAAGGGCCTGTCTCTGTGCTGGAGGACTCGATAACTCTATGACTCTATAATTCCATATGTTTCCATGTTTATGAACAGTCTCTCAAACATAGAAACAAAGGAACTATGAGCAGGAGGAGGCCATTCAGCCCTTCGAATGGGCTCTGCCATTCAATATGACGATGGCTGATCATCCAACTTAGTCCCCTGTTCCCACTTTCTCCCCATAACCTTTAGTCCCTTTAGTCCTAAGAACAATACCTATCTCCTTCTTGAAACTATTTAATGTTTTGGTCTCAACTGCTTTCTGTGACAGAATATTCCACTAGCTTCCCAGGCTCTGGCTAAAGAAATGTCTCCTCATCTCAGTCTGAAATGGCCTTTCCCTTTTCTGTAAACTGTAATTCCTGGTTCTGAATTCCCCAGTCATCAGGAACATCCTTCCTGTGTTTTTCCGTCTTGTCCTGTTAGTACTTTACAGGTTTCAAAGTGATTCCTCTCAATCTTCTAACCTCCAGTGATTATAGTCCTAACCAATCCAGTTTCTCCTCAGATCTAAGTGCTGTCATCCCTGGAATCAGTCTGGTAAACCTTCGCTGCTCTCCCCCCACAGCCAAAACATCCTTCCTCAGATAAAGAGACCAAAACTGCACACAATATAATCATAAAATCACACAGTATAGAAGAGACCCTTCAGCCCATTAACTGTGTACCAGCCAAACTACACTAAACCTACACCAGTCCAACTTTCCAACATGAGGCCCATAGTTTGAATGTTATGACATTTCAACTGCTCATCCAAGTACTTTTTAAATTTTGTGAGGCTTCCCAATTCAACTACACTCCCAGGCTCTGCATTCCAGACCCACACCGCCCTCTGGATGAAAAACATCTTGAAACCTACTATCTTTCATATTGAATGTGAGCCAACTCGTTATTGACCTTCCCACGAAAGAGAACAGCTGCTTTCTCTCCACCCTGTCCATTCCCCTCATAACCTTATACACCTCGATCACGTCCCCCCTCCACCTTCTCTGCTCTGAAGAAAACAACCCGAGCTGATCCAATTTCTCTTCATCACTGAAAGGTTCCATCGCACACAACATCCTGGTGATTCCCCTCTGCACCCCGTCCAGTGCAATCACATCCTTCCTGCAGTGTGGTGACCTGAACTGCACACAGTACTCTAGCTGTGGCCTAACCAATGTTCTGCTTAACTGCAACATATCCTCCTGCTTTTATAACCAATACCTGAAATGACAAAGGCAAGTGTCCCATATGCCTTCATAACTGCTCTGTTAACCTGTCTTGCCACATTCAGGAATCAGCTGACAAGTACACAAAGATCGCTCTGTTCATCTGAGCTTCCTCAGTTCAAAGAACAAAGAACAAAGAAAATTACAGCATAGCAACAGGCCCTTCGGCCCTCCAAGCCTGCGCCAATCCAGATCCTCTATCTAAACCTGAGACCTATTTCCAAAGGATCTGTATCCCTTTGCTCCCTGCGCATTCATGTATCTGTCCAGGTACATCTTAAATGAGGTTGTCATGCCTAACTATATCATCTCCACTGGCAACATATTCCAGGCACCTACCACCCTCTTTCCATGCATATCTCCCTTAAACTTTTCCCCTCTCACCTTGAACTCATGACCCCTGGTCATTGAGTCCCGCATCCCAGGGAAAAGCTTCTTGCTATCCACCCTGTCTACACCTCTCACAGTTTTGTCAACCTCAATCTGGCCCCCCCCAACCTTCATCTTTCCAATGAAAGTAATCCTACATCTACTCAACCTCTCTTTATAACTAATGCCCTCCATACCTCAATTCTGATGAACCTCCTTTGCACACTCTCCTAAGTATCCACAATCTTCTGATAATGTGGTGACCAGGATTCTACACAGTTTTCCAAATGTGGCTGAACCAAAGACCGATACAATTTTAATATGACCTGCCAACTCTTGTACTCAGTATCCTGTCCGATGAAGGAAAGCATGCCATCTACCTTTTTAACCACTCTATTGACTTGCATTGCCACCTTCAGGGAACAATGGACCTGAATACCCAGACCTCTCTGTACATCAATTTTCCCCAGGGCTTTCCATTTACCATATAGTTCACTCTGGAATTGCATTTTCCAAAATTCATCACCTCACACTTGACCAGATTGAACTCCATCTGTCTGTTTCTCTGCCCAATTCTCCAATCTATCTATGTTCTGCTGTATTCTCTGACAAACCCCTCCACTACCTGCTATTTCACCAATCTTAGTATCATCTGCAAACTTAATAATCAGTCAGCCTATGCTTTCCTCCAGATCATTTGTGCATGTCACAAATAAGAGTGGTCCCAGCACGGATCCCTGTGGAACACCACTGGTCACAGTTCTCTACTTTGAGAAACTCCCTTCCACTATTACTCTCTGTCTCCTGTTGCCCAGCCTGTTCTCTATCCATATAGCAAGAACACCCTGGACCCCATGTGACTTCAATTTTTTCATCAGGCTACCATGGGGAACCTGATCAAACACCTTACTGAAGTCCATGTATATGACATCTACAGCCCTTCCCTCATCCATCAGCTTTGTCATTTCTTCAAAGAATTTTATTGAGTTGCTGAGACATGACATTACCTGCACAAAATCATACTGCCTATCACTGATAAGTCTATTTTCTTCCAAATGTACATTTATCCTATCCCTCAGTATCTTCTCCAGCAGCTTCCCTACCACTGGTGTCAGGCTCACTGGTCTATAATTACCTGGATTATCCTGGCTACCCTTCTTAAACAAGGGGACAACATAAGAAATTCTCCAGTTCTCTGGGACCTCACCCGTGTTCAAGTTTGCGATAAGGCCCCAGCTATTTCCTCTCTCATTTCCCTCAGTAAACTGGGATAGCTCCCATCTGGGCCTGGGCACTTGTCCACCTTAATGCCTTTTTGAATACCCAAAAATTCCTCCCTCCCTGTGCTGACTTGACCGAGAGTAATCAAATATCAATCCCTAACCTCAACAATCATCATTTCCCTCTCTTTGGTGAATACCGATGTAAAGCACTCATTAAGAATTTCACCCATTTTCTCTGACTCCACGCATAACTTTCCTCCTTTGTCCTTGAGTGGGCCAACCCTTTCTCTCGTCACCACCTTGCTCCTTATATACAAATAAAAGCCTTTGGGATTTTCTTTAACCCTGTTTGGTAATGATATTTCATGACCCCTTTTAGCCCTTTTGATTTTCCATTTCAGATTGGTCCTACTTTCCTGATAGTTTTCCAAAGATTCATCTGTTTTCAGCCACCGAGACCTTATGTGTGCATCCTTTTTCCACTTAGCCAGTCTCACAATTTCACATGTTATCCAGGGTTCCCTAATCTTGCCATTTCAATCCCTCATTTTCACAGGAACTTGTCTGTCCTGTACTCTAATCAACCTCTTTTTAAAAGCCTCCCACATATCAAATGTGGATTTACCTTCAGACTGCGGCTCCCAACCTACATTGCCCATCGCCTGCTGAATTTTGCTATAGTTGGCCTTCCCCCAGCTTAGCCCTCTTCCTTTAGGACCACTCTCGTCTTAGTCCATGAGCATTCTAAAACTTACAGAATTGTGATCAGAAACTTTAACCACCTGGCCGGGCTCATTCCCCAACACCAGGGCCAGTATGGCCCCTTCCTGAGTTGGACTATTTACATACGGCTCTATAAAACCCTCCTGGATGCTCCCTACAAATTTGCTCCATCTAAACCGACTAACTCCCAGTGAATCCCAGTCAATGTTGAGAAAGGTAAATTCTCCCATCACCACCACCCTGTTGCACCTACATCTTTCCTTAATCTGTTTACATATTTGTACCTCTATCCCACGCTCGCTCTTGGGAGCCCCAACATTGTTATCACATCCTTCCTATTTCTGAGCTCTGCCCATATTGTCTAACTGCTCGAGTCCTCCTTCAGTACAGCTGTGACCAGTAATGTAACTCTCTGACCAGTAATGTAACTCCTCCACCCCTTTTACCTCCCTCTCAATCCCACCTGAAGCATCTATATCCTGGGATATTTAGTTGCCAATCTTGCCCTTCCCTCAACCAAGTCTCAGTCATAGCAATAACATCATACTCCCAGATACTAATCCAAGTCCTAAATTCCTCTGCCTTACCTACTACACTTCTTGCATTAAAACAAATGCACCTCAGACCACCTGTTCCTTTGCGTTCCTCATCTGCCCCCTGCCTCTTCTTCCTCTTAATCACACTGACTTCATTATCTAGTTCCTTACAGGCCTTAATTACTACCTCCTTACTGCCCACTGACCTCCTCATTTTGTTCCCATTCCCCTGAAAGATGTGAAAGACAGCATAAGGATTTGTTGGATCAAAGGCAAAGTACCAATTTCTAATTAGAGTGACAATCATGATGCTAGCCAACTATTCCCATCCCAACTGCTGGTATTATTGGACAACACAGATCTCAGACTGCAACACAAACAGAAACTGCTGAAGAAATGCAGTTGGTCTGCAGCATCTATGGAGTATAAGCGCACAATGCTGATGATTTAGATTTAATAATAAGACCTCCTTACACAATCCAAATGAAGATAAAATAAAACATATGAATAGAAAACACAAATTCAAAAGATTTCAAAACACACAGCAAAATAAAATCCTTTCTGTTTGAATGTTATTGATTTATAGTTCTCAAATAACGGGGAAAAGGGGTTCATTTCTCTATCACACCTTTAGGTTTAACTTAACTGTATTTTTCATTTCATTGTCTTGAAAATGTGATTGCCTTTTCCTTGATTAATACTTCGCTGGCCACAGGTGAAGTGCCAGACTGGAGGATTGTCAATGTGGTTCCTTTGTTCAAGAAGAACAGCAAGGATAGGCCAGGCAATTCCAGACCGGTTAGTCTGATGTCAGTGTGAGGGAAATTATTTGAAAAAATCCTGAAGTAAAGGATTAACCAATACTTAGAGAGGTAGGGATGCCAGTATTGGTTTGATTGACCAAGGCCCCACATGAAAGGCTGGTCCAGATGGTAAGATCCCATGGGATCAAAGGCAAGTTGGCAAATTGGATCCAAACATGGCTTCCAAATATGAGGCAAGCAGTAATGGTGGAGGGTTGTATTGTGATTGGAAGTCTGTGACCAGCGGTGCATTACAGGGATTGGGGCTTGGACCCTTTCTGTTTGGAACTAATTGGATGTGATTGTATAATTAGAAAGCTTTTAGATGCCAAATAAATTGGTGGTGTTTTTGATATTGATTTGATTTTTATTTTAGTTTATTGTCACGTGTACTCACATACAAACGTATAGGATTACAGTGAATGGTATGTCATGTCGCCTCACAAGGTGCCATCTTAGGTCCAAGGACCTAGGTACAGAATCTCAAGAGCAATTTAGAAAGAAAGATTAAAGTTAAAAGTTACACGTTACAGACCTATTTAGTTTCAAGAAGAAAATTTTTTAAAAATCTGCAAGTTCAAACATTACAGTATTTCTGAAGCGCTTAGCTACCTTGGGTTCATTTACTTTGAGTCATCACCTCAAGAGTGGAAGTCCACACTGAGGCCTTACTGGGCCAAGAGACCACCATATACAGCAAAAGACCACCTTGTGGGCCTAGAGACAACCAAACTGGGCCACTGAGAGATCACCACACTCAGCCGAGAGTCAATCACGCTGGTCTCAGAGACCAGCATGCTGGGCCAAGAGGTCACCACATTGAACTGAGAGACCATCATGTCTGACCAAGAGTCTGACTCACCAGGCTGGGAAGTCGCCCTGACAGGCCAGGACACTGCCACACCAAGCTGATAGGTCACATCAGTGGGTCTGCACTGGGTTGGATGCCAGGCATCTGAGCTGGGAAAGAAAAGAGAGAAGGACAAAAGAAAAACAAAAAAGGTGGAATAGAAAGAAAAAAAGGAAACAGACGGAGCAGATGAACTCGGTCTGAAGTGTCCTACTCTGCTGCCATCTTGGATCACCGGGTTTCAGGCTACAGTCTGATGTTGATCAGCTGGTAATTGGGCAGAGCAATGGCAGATGGAATTTAATCCTGATAAGTGTAAGATGATCCAATTTGGGAGGTCTAATCAGGGAGGGATATACACAATGAAAAATATGTGCCTTGGGTGTCCTTGTGCATGGATCACAGAAGGTTGGTCTGCAGGTACAACAAGGAATTAGGAAGGCAAATGGAATTTTGTCCTTCATTGCTAAAGGGATTGAGTTTAAAAAGCAGGGAGGTTATGTTGCAGCTGTACAAGGTGCGAAGAGGCCACACCTGGAGTACTGCTTGCAGTTTTGGTGTCCTTATTTGAGAAAGGATGTACTGGCACACAAAGGGGTGCAGAGGTTCACTAGGTTGATTCCGGAGTTGAGAGGGTTGCCTTATGAGGGGAGACTGAGTAGACTGGGATATATTCATTGGAACATAGAAGAATGAGGAGGGTGGGGGATCTTACAGAAACACATAAAATAATGAAGAGAATAGATAAGACATAGGACGTTTCCACTGGTAGGTGAAACTAAAACAAGAGGGCAGAGCCTCAAAATTAGGGGGAGCAGTTTTAGGACCAAATTGAGAAGGAACTTCTTCACCCACAGGATCATAAATCTCTGGAATTCCTTGCCCAATGAAGAAGTCGATGCTACTTCACTAAACGTTTTCAAAGCTAAGATTTTTTTTGAACAGTAAAGGAATTAAGAGATACAGTGAGAGCGTGGGTAAGGGGAGCTGAGTTCATGAAAAGATGAGCCATGATCTGATTGAATGGCGGAGCAGGCTTGAAGGGCCAGAAGGCCGACTCCTGCTCCTAGCTCTTATGTTCTTATGTGCCTTGGGAGTAGTGAGGAACAAAGAGACCTTGGTGTACAACTCCATCGATCCCGGAAGGTATCAGCACAGCTAGACAGGGTGGTGAAGAAGGCACATGGGATGCTAGCCATCATTAGCCAGGGTGTAGAATATACGAGCAAGGAAGTCTTGTTGTTACTTTACAGAGCATTGGTTAGGTCATATCTAAAATACTGTGTACAGTTCTGGTCATGACACTGTCAGAAGGATGTGATTGGACTGGAAGGGTGTAGAGGAGATTTACCAGGATGTTCCTGGGATTGAAAGTCTTTCCTATGAGGAAAGACTGGTTAGACTGGGTTTGTTTTCTCTGGAGCAGAGGAAACATGGGGGCAGTCTGAAGAAGGGGTACAAAATGTTGAGACACATAGACAAAGTCAATCGTGATCATCTTTTCCCCATGGCAGGCATGTCTAAGATCAGAGGGAATAAGCTTAATGTGAAGAAAATGTGTTTTAGAGGGGATTTGATGAAGCTTTTTTTTTCTCCCAGAGGGTGGTAGACATATGGAATGTGCTGCCTGAGATTGTGGTGGAGACAGGTCCTCTCACAACATTTAAAAAACATCCAGACGTGCACATAAAATGCCAGAGCATGGAAGGCTATGGACCAAGTGCAGGTAAATGGGATTAGTGCAGTTTGATGTTTACTGATCGGCGTCGACATGGTGGGCAGAAGGGCCTGTTTGTTTGCTGTATGACTCTATAACTATGAAGAGAAGGAGGTGGAAACATTTTTCATGTTTCTTGAGAAGATAGTTAAACAAGTGAGGTAGAGAAAAACAATGGAGCTTGCCCATGCAAATATGAACTTGGGAAGGTTACTACATCCCTGTCAGAGGAACGTTCTCAGGATCACAACGATGTGAAACGGTGAAAAGTGCAGATGAGTTGGTCTCGGAAACATACAGACAGAGGTTTCAGAACTTACAGAAACAGCCTCCACAAAACAGCTGAGAATACTTACAATGCTCTCAGAGAAATTATTCTCTGAGAAGAATTCAAAACTTCCTTCCCTTCATGAATCGGAATTCATATAGAAGACCAAAGGGGAACGACAGTAAGACAAGCAGCTAGAATGGCTCATGATTATAGACTTTAATAAAGCCAAAACCCTGCAGATGCTGGAATCCAAAGTAGACAAACAGGAGGCTGGAATAGCACAACAAGCCAAGCAGCATCAGGAGGTGGAGAAGTCACCTGATGGGAGACTGCTCCAGAAACCTTATTCCCATCAGGCCCAGAAATGGGAGTAAAATAAAAATTGAGAGAGAGTGTGAGGAAGGCAGGGAGCCAGGGGAGAGAATGGACAGTAGGGACCAGGCCTAGAACTCCTCCTCAGATTAAGAAGGAAATTGCTGAGGGTGGAAGTGATGCTCAGAAGCTGAAATGTTTCTCTGGGAATAAGGTGGGCCATGTGTCTTTGGAATGTTGGAAGTTCTGTGGTAGATCCATGGGACTTACAGGAGTTAGTAAAAATGAGTCAGAGAAGGGAACACAAACAGATAATCCCACGAAGCAAGTTGTAGCTGTAACTATAACAAAAAGGCCGGAGGTGAATTCTGTCATTAGTAAAGGAAGTTGGAAGGTAGATGAGAGATGGACAGGATTTTTATCAAAAAGAACGGTGACCACTTTTTCTTCAGCTAAACCCAGAACCAAACTGAGAGATACAGGGACAACACAATCACTTTTACTGGAGAAAGAATTGATTTTCCCTCCGGAGAGCTCGATGGGAGCTAAGGTATTAATCAATGGGATTGGTGGAGAATATATTCCACTTCAATTGTATAAAATGCAACTGGAATGTGATTTATTATCAGGAGAAGTAATTGTCGGAGTGGGGGAAACATTCCCTGTTGAGGGAGTCGATTTCCTTCTGGGGAATGATTTGTCAGGACTAAAGGCAGTAGCTTCCCCGATAATTACAGAATGTCCAAAGGAGGGCCAAGAAACAGAACAATGACAGGAACAGGTTCCTGGTCTCTCTCCTTCGTGTGAGGTAACCAGGGCAATGGTTAAACAAAATCCATCAATAAGGGTTGATGTGACACCACAGCAAGTGAAAGGATCGCTGAAACATTCCGAAAGGGTGAAGATAATCCAGCTGGAGTGTTTGGTATGATGTCTCTAATTACAGCAGATCCAAAAAGCAGATTTTTAGATTACTTACAATGTGGAAACAGGCCCTTCAGCCCTTCCACACCGACCCACCGAAGAGTAACCCAACCAGACCCATTCTCCGACATTTACCCCTTCACCTAACACTACGGGCAATTTAGCATGGCCAATTCACCTAACCTGCACATTTTGGACCGTGGGAGGAAACCGCAGCACCCGGAGGAAACCCATGGGGAGAATGTGCAAACTCCACACAGAGAGTTGCCTGAGGCGGGAAATGAACCCGGGTCTCTGGCGCTGTGAGGCAGCAGTGCTAACCACTGTGCCACCGTGCCATCTTGAATGAAATAAATGAGCACAGTCAGCTCACACTGAGGTCGAGGCTGGAGGGGTTTCAGAGTGTTATTACCTTCAGAATGGAGGCTGATGAGGAAGTGGAAACCCCACCCCCATCATAGACCCCCAGATGAAGAATGGTTGGTTAGACATTGGCTAGTGGTCCCACCCAGCTATCATAGGGAGATATTGTGAGGAGTACATCAGATTCCTATGACAGGACCATGGGGATTTGGATAACACAGGCGTCCAGAATCACGTGTACTGAGCCAAAGGTATGTAAAGATGTGGTTCAGTTTTATAAAACGTGTCATACTTGACCTCATCCTTAGAAATCTGTCAGTTACAGATGCATTTGCCCATGACAGTATCAATAAGAGTGACCACCACATAATCCTTGCGAAGATCAACTCCTGCATTCACACTGAGAATAATCTCTATTGTTTTGTGTGGCACTATCACCGTGCTAACTGGGACAGACTTACAACCAATCTCTCAACTCATGACTGGGCATCCATGAGGCACTGTGGGCCATCAACAGCAGCAGAAATCTGCTCCAGCACTATCTGAAACTTCATGGCCCAGTGTATCCCCCACTCAACCATTGCCATCTAAGCAGGGGATCAACCCTGGTTCAATGGAGAATTGAGGAGGGCATGCCTGGAGCAGCACCAGCCATACATCAAGATGAGGTGTCAACCTGGTGAAGCCACCAAGCAGGATTCCTTGCATGCCAAACAGCAAAAGCAGAAAGTGATAGACAGAATTAAACAATCCCACAACCAATGGATCAGGTCTAAGCATTGCAGTCCTGTCACATCCAGTCGTGAGTGGACCTCACTGGAGGAGGAGTCTCCACAAATAGCCCCATCCTCAATGATGGAAGAGGCCAGCACAACAGTGCAAAAGATAAGGCTGAATCTTTCGCAGTAATCTTCAACCAGAAGTGCCGAGTGGATATCCATCTTGGCCTCCTCCAGGGGTCCCAGCATTACAGATACCAGTCTTCAAGGTGGTAAAAACAATGACTCAGATGCTGGAAACCAGATTCTGGATTAGTGGTGCTGGAAGAGCACAGCAGTTCAGGCAGCATCCGAGGAGCAGTAAAATCGACGTTTTGGGCAAAAGCCCTTCATCAGGAATATAGGCAGAGAGCCTAAAGCGTGGAGAAATCAGTTAGAGGAGGGTGGGGGTGGGGAGAAAGTAGCATAGAGTACAATAGGTGAGTGGGGGAGGGGATATATCATTTACTGTATCCGTTGCTCCCAATGCGGTCTCCTCTACATTGCGGAGACTGGATGCCTCCTAGCAGAGCACTTTAGGGAACATCTCCGGGACACCCGCACCAATCAACCCCACCACCCTGTGTCCCAACATTTCAACTCTCCCTCCCACTCTGCCGAGGACATGGGGGTCCTGGGCCTCCTTCACCGCTGCTCCCTCACCACCAGATGCCTGGAGGAAGAACGCCTCATCTTCTGCCTCGGAACACTTCAACGCCAGGGTATCGATGTGGACTTCAACCGTTTCCTCATTTCCCCTTCCCCCACCTCACCCCAGTTCCAAACTTTCAGCTCACCACTGTCCCCGTGACTTGTCCTGACTTGTCCTACCTGCCTATCTTCTTTCCACCTATCCACTCCACCCTCCCTCCACCCCCGACCTATCACCTTCACCACCACCCCTCACTCATCTATTGTACTCTATGCTACGTTCTCCCCACCACCCCCCTCCGCTAGCTTATCTCTCCATGCTTCGGGCTCTCTGCCTTTATTCCTGATGAAGGGCTTTTGCCCGAAATGTCGATTTTACTGCTCCTCGGATGCTGCCTGAACTGCTGTGCTCTTTCAGCACCACTAATCCAGATACCAGTCTTCAGCCAATTCGATTCACTCCACATGATGTCAAGAAATGGTTGGAGGCCCGAACAAAACTGGAATCACTGGGTATTGGGGGTAACCTCTTTGGTGGTTAGCATCAGACCTGACACATAGGAAGATGATCATGGTTGTTAGAGGTCAGTCATGTCAGCTCCAGGTCATCTCTGGAGGAGCTCCTCAGGGTCGTGTCCTTCAGTTGCTTCATCAATGATCTTCCCTCCATAAGGTCAGAAATAGAAATTTTCACTGATGATTGCACAATGTTCAGCACCATTTTCGACTCCTCAGATATTGAAACAGTCTGTGTCCAAATGCAATAAGATCTGGACAATATCCAGGCTTGGGCTGACAAGTGGCAAGTAACATTCATGTCACACAAGTGCCAATCTATGACCATCACCAATAAGAGACAATCTAACCACTGCCCCTTGACATTTAGTGGTGTGACCATCACTGAATCCCCCACTATCAACATCCTGGGAGTTACCATTGATCAGAAACTCAACTGGACTCACCACATAAACACTGTGGTTATAAAAGCAGGTCAGAGGCTAAGAATACTGCGGCAAGTACCTCACCTCCTGACTCCTGAAAGCCTGTCCACAATCTACAAGGCACAACTTGGGAGTGTGATGGAATACTCTCCACTTGCCTGGATGTGTGCAGCCCCCAATATCACCCAAGAAGCTTAACACCATTCAGGACAAAGCAGCCCACTTGATTGGCACTGCATCCACATGCAACCACGCTGTCTGCCACCAATGCTCAGTAGCAGTAGTGTGTACCATCTACAAGATGCACTACAGAAATTTGCCAAAGATCCTAGACAGCACCTTCAAGACACACGACTAGTTCCATCGAGAAGGACAAAGGCAGTCGATAGATTTTCAAGTTCCAAGCACCAGTTTCAAGTTCCCCTCCAAACCACTCACCATCTTGACTTGGAATATATTGCTTTCCTTCACTGTTGCTGGCTCCAAATCCTGGAATTCCCTCCATAATGGCATTGACGGTCAGCCCACAGCAGGTGGACTGCAGCAGTTCAAAAAGGCAGCTCCCCACACCTCCTCAACGAGCAACTAGGAATGAGCAATAAACGCTGGCCATCCAGCGCTGAAAACACATTCCACAAAATGAATAAATAAAAATAACTTGTCGAGTTATAGGTAAACACGTGATTAAAGCAGGATCCTTAATTCCTCTCCCAGTTTTTGAGAAACCATTCAGTTGTGTACAGGTGTGTCAAGCAGTGAGGGAGCAGAGAGGGATGAGAAAAACTGTGAGAGCCAAAGAGAATTGGACAATTCCCAAAGTGAACTTTCTCCTGTGAGGTGAACAAACTCAAAGACATTACAGAATTCAGACACTGTATTTTTATATCTGGAGAAAGATTAACAGAGGGACAGAGGGAGATTGCTCAGAGAATACAAAGAAGTTTGTATGAGGAGTGGTTGAGGCCTGTACTCGGTCTGTACTCGATGGAGTTTTGAAGGATGAGGGAGAATCTCAGTGAAACATACAGTATACTGAGAGGCCTGGATAGAGGAGACATGGAGAAGATGTTTCCACTTGGCAGAGAGATTGGGACCTGAGGGCACAGCCTCAGAAGGGGCCATCCTTTGGAAGTGAGATGAGGAGGAGATCCTTCATCCAGAAAGTGGCTAATCTGTGGATTAATCATCGCAGCATAATGCTGTGGAGGCCAGGTCCTTGAGTGTATTTAAGACAGAGATAGATATGTTCTTGATTAGTAAGGGGATCAAAGGTAACGGAGAGAAGGCAGGAGAATGGGATTGACAAACAAATCAACTGTGATGGAATTACAGAGCAGACTTGATGGGCTGAATGGCCACATTCCGCACTGATACATGGTCTTGAAAAGATACACTTGGATGTTCCACATTAATCAAACATGACGTGGATGTAGGTAATTCAGGCCCAATAAAACAAAACCCATTTTGGTTAAACCCAGAGAAACAAGCCAAAGTAACAAAGGAAGCTCAATATTTGTTGGAGTATCAATTGATTGAACTGTCAGAGTAATTAGAGTTCTCCTGTGTAGATTGAGCAAAATTCCCTATTATTTAAACCCCTGGATTTTTAAAAATCTTATAAAAATAAAGAGGCAGCTGGGCTGAGCTCTGGGGAAACACAGAGACATGGAGATGGCTGCCTGGAACCATTGTTCTGCCTGGAATTCCAGTTCACACCTCAACCCTGAAAGAGACACCAACCAGACCTCATTCTCCAGACTGAACCTCACTTTTACACCTCGGCCTACTAACACAGACATTTTGGAACCTGTACAGATACTGGACATTCAACACAATCAATATTTATTCACAGGGATATTGGGCATTTATCATCAATCAAGATTCATTCACACACACTCTTAACTGTCTGGAAGCCAATTGACCCCAAAGGGAACACCAGAAACACATTGGCCAACACAGATCTGAGGGGAGATAATGGGGCACACAGTCTGTATAACAGCCAGCCCTAATCTGAGGGTGAGCCTTTTCAACAACAAGTTTCTGCAGGAACAGCTTCAGCAAGTCCCAACAAGCAGCTTCAGAACCAAGAACGACAGAGGCTGAACAGAGAAGCTGCATCCAGAAACCAAACCAAGAGCATCATCCCAACAAAGGACACCCGAGAGCAGGAACACCAACCAAACGCGATCTGAACAAGAGCTTCCAGAGACAGGCCTGTTCCGATCACATTCCCAGATGCTTTCACCCCATCCCTACCCCCATTCCATTTATCTCTCAGCCCCGGCCTGATAAAGGACTTATGCCCGAAACATTGATTCTCCTGCTCCTCGGATGCTGCCTGACCTGCTGCGCTTTTCCAGCACAGCACTCTCGACCCTGATCTCCAGCATCTGCAGTCCTCACTTTCTCACAGACCTGACCTGAGCCAAGAGAACCGACAGTGAGAACCTCACCAACAGGACACATTTTAAACCTGTATTTTCCTCGGTGCTGAGCTGAAAATCCTGAGACCCCAAAGTTTCCCTCTGAGCTCGCAGGGAGGGGATGGCGGCTGGTGACAGTGCATTGGGACCCCAAGGGTAGGGAGCCTGATTAAAGTTTGTGTGATTCAAACTGTTTTGCTTCGAATAGTAGAAAGTGAGGACTGCAGATGCTGGAGACCAGAGTCGGAAAGTGAGGTGCTGGAAAAGCGCAGCAGGTCAGGCAGCATCTGGGGAGCAGGAGAATCGATGCTTTTGGCAGAAGCCCTTCATCAGGAAGTTGGGAAGAACGACTTGCGGAACATTTCTGGGACACATGCACCAAACAACCCCACCACCCTGTGGCCGGACACTTCAAATCCCCCTCCAACTCTGCCAAGGACATGCAAATCCTGGGCCTCCTCCACTGCCAACTCCAAGCCATTCGACGTCTGATTGGATTAGATTAGATTCCCTACAGTATGGAAACAGGCCCTTCATCCCAACATGTCCATACCAACCCTCCGAAGACTAACCAGACTCATTCGCCTACCCTATATTTACCCCTGACTAATGCACATGACACTATGAGCAATTTAGTATGGCCAGTTCAGCTAACCTACACATTTTGATTAGATTAGGTTCTCTAGAAGTTGGAAACAGGCCCTTTGACCCAACCAGGCACCGACTCTCTGAAGAGTAACCCACCCAGACCAATTTCGCTCTGACTAATGTACCTAACACTGCATTAAACACGGGCAATTTAGAATGGCCTATTCACCTGACCTGCACATTTTTGGACTGTGGGAGGAAACCGGAGCACCTGGAGGAAACCCGCACATGGGGAGAACGTGCAACCTCCACACAGACAGTCGCCCAAGGCTGGAACCGAACCTGGGTTCCTAGTGCTGTGAGGCAGCAGTGCTAACCACTGAGCCACCATGTCAGGAGGAAGAATGCCTCATTTTCCACCTTGGGACCCCCCAACCACACGGCATCAATGTTGTTTTCACTAGTTTTGTTATCTTCCCTCCCCCCACCCACCAACGAATATCCAATCCTCCAACTGGACACCACCCTCTTGAAATTTCCTATCTATCCATCATCCATCCCACCTATCTGCTCCACCATCCCTTCTGAACTATCACTACCACCTCCACCCCCACCTGCATCTATCTATCCCTTTCCCAGCTACTTTCCTCCAGCCCCCGCCCCACCCTCCTATTTATCTCTCAGCCCCCTTCCACTCCCCCATCCTTCCTGATGAAGAGCTTATGCCTGAATCGTCGATTCTCCTGTCCCTCAGATGCTGCTGTGCTTTTCCAGTGCCAAGCGTTTCCACTCTAGCTTCTAATAGTGTTTAACCAGTGTTTAATTTGTTAGTGCATTTAATTACTGTTCTCTGTATAATGGATACTGTTAATTTCACTGATTACTACATTTGCATTTGCTCCTGTATTATACTTACCTTTTGTATTGAATAAACGCAGAAATTCTTTTGCCCTGAAACACCCATCTCCTGCCTTCTTCATTTGACATTTTAAAATAAATCCAGTGGCAGAACCAGGGATCTGGGGTTGATTCAAACCATTTAAAAATCAGCAAATTACTGATCATAAACTAGACAGGGTACCCTGATTGAACTGTAAGAGTAATTGGAGTTCTCTTGTAGTGTTGGTTCTGAAACCAAATGTTTCAATTAGATTCTGTGTAGACAGTTGGAAAGTGAATGGAGTCACAAAGATGGATTTGTACCCTATTCCCAGGTCAGGAGATTGCATTGATAGGATAGTAGTGTGTCATTCTTATTCAAAATTGATTTGTTAAAAGTACCACTGACAACAAGAGCAAAGGAAATTTCTGCATTTGTTGCATTCTGGATCTTTGTACACAATGGAAAACTCAAATACATTCTCAACATTTTGGGATGACAGGGTATAGACTGACAGCAGAACTGAAGAAAACTAGCTTTATTAGGGAATTGGTTTTGGAAAATTTATGGGATTGAATTCTGATAAATCCACAGGATCCAATAATCTACACCTCAGATTACTTCAGAAAATGCCCAAAACGTTTGGAAACATTGATGTTCAAGATTCTATACATTCTGGAATAATTCCCACTGACTGGAGAGTTGCTAATGTAACATCACTATTTAAAATGGGAGGGAGAGAGAAACTGGACATCTTCGACCAATCAGCCTGAAAATACTCAAGTCTATTATGAAAGATTTAATCACTGCGCACGTGAAAGACAGTGACAGGATTAGACAGGGTCAGCATGGTTTGTGGAAAGCGAAATCATGCTTAACAAATTGACTGGAATTGCTTGAGTATGCAAAGAGCGAATTTGACAAGAAGGAGGCAATTGACGTGGTATATTTGGAACTTTTACAAGGTTTTTAATAAGTCCCACAGAAGAGACCATAAAAAATTAAGATTCCTGGGACTGGGGGCAGTGTACTGACATGGATAGAGAACTGGTTGGCAGGCAGGAGACAAAGAGTAAAAACAAACTGGAATTTTTCTGAAAGGGTACCACAGGCCTGGATCCAGCTATTCACAATATTTGTTCATGATTTAGATGAGGGAACTTAAGAGTAATATCTCCAAGTTTACAGATGAGACAAAGCTGGGTGGGAGGGGGAGCTGTGAGGAGGATGCAGAGATACCTCAGTGTGATTTGGAGATATTGAGTGATGGCAGATGAAATACAATGAAGTTAAATGTGAGGTTACCCGGTTTAGTAGCAAAAAGTGGAAGGCAGATTATTATCTGAATGGTGATAGATTGGGAATGGGGTGGTGCAATAAGACCTGGGTGTCTGTGTATACCCGTCACTGAAAGTCAGTGTGCAGGTGCAGCAGGCAGTGAAGAAGGTAAATGATACGTTACCTTCATAGTGAGAGGATTTGAATACAGGTGCAGGGATGTCTTGCTGTAATTGTATGGGGACGTAGTGAGACCACACCTGGAATATTCAAACCAAAAATGGTTCAGTGACAGGAGACAGAAGGTGGAGGCAAGAAGTTATTTGTGTGACTGGGCCCAGTGTGCAGTGGGATACCACAGGGATCACTGCTGGGTCCCTTATTGTTCAGGATGTATTGAAACAATGAAGATGAGAATGTGAGAGGTGACGGGTGGGGGTGAGTGGATGGTGACTGAGTTTGTAGATGACACAAGGTTTGGCAGATGGTTGACAGTGAGGAAGAAGGTCTTAGGTTACAGGAGGATCTAACTGGATTGGTCAGATGGGCAGATCAGCGTCAGATGGAACTTACCCCTGATAAGTGTGAGGTGATGAACTTTGGAAAATATAATAGATGAATAAGGTATTTATGAAGGTGGACAGAACACTTGCCTTTATCATTTCAGGTATATATGAGAAGACCAGGGAAGATATGTTAGAGCTATACAGAACTTTGGTTAGGTCACAGCTGGGGTACCGTGTGCAGTTCTGGTCTCCACGCAATCGGAAGGATGGGATTGTACTGGAGGGATTGCAGAGGGTATTCACCAGGATGTTGCTTGGGATGAAGCATTTCAGTGATGAAGAGAGGCCGGATAAGCTCGGATTGTTTTCTTTGAAGCAGAGAAGGTGGAAGGGGGACCTGATAGAGGTGTATAAGGGTATGAAGGGAATGGGCAAAATGAATAGAAAGCAGCTTTTCCCCTTACTTAGAGTTGGCACACATTCAATGTGAAAGACAGAAGCTTTGGAGGGGATTTGAAGAGCAGGTTTTCATTCAGAGGGTCGTGGGGGTCTGGTTTGCACTGCCTGGGATGGTAGGTGAGGTGGCAAATCTCTCAACCTTTAAAAACTACTTGGATGAACACTTGAAATTTCGTAACATTTAAAGCTATGGGCCACGTGTTGGAAAGTGGGAATGGTGTAAGTTTAGTGTCGTTTGGTTGGTACACAGTTAATGGGCTGAAGGGCCTCTTCTGTACTGTGTAACTTTATGATTCTATTGCCTGCAGTTTTGTTCTCCTTATCTGTGGAAGGATGTTCTGGCTGTGGAGGGAGGGCAGCGAGGGTTTACCAGACTGATTCCTGGGATGACAGCACTTAGATCTGAGGAGAAATTGGATCGGTTAGGATTATATTCACTGGAGTTTAGAAGATTGAGGGGCGGTCACATTGAAAACTCGAAAATCCTAACAGGATAAGGCAGGATGTTCCTGATAACTGGGGAGTCCAGAACCAAAGATTACAATTTAAGGATACTGGAAAGGCCATGTAGGGCTGAGATGGAGAGAAATGTTTTCATTCAGTGAATGGGAAGCCTGTGAAAGTTTCTGTCTGAAAGAAATTGAGCTCAAACCATTGAATGCTTTCGAGAAAGGGCACGATATAGTTCTCAGGGTGGAACGGTTCAAAGGTTACAGGGACAAAGTGGGAACAGGCGATTGTGTTGGATGATCAGTCATTGTCACATTGAATGGCGGAACAAGCTCCAAGGGCTACTCCTGCTCCTAGTTTCACTGTTTGAGAGACTATTCATCAACATGGAAACATATCGATTGAGAAAACACATTTGCCTTGGGTCAGGAATTAGTTTGGAGGCAGGAGGCAGAGAGGAAGGATAATGTGTGTGCTCTCCAATGAGCAAGATGTGAATAGTGGTGTCCCCAGGGATCTGTGCTGGGATCTCAGCATTTCACAATATCTCTCAATGATGTGCACAAAGGATTAGAGAGCTTTATATCTAACATTGGTAACTATACTGAATGAGGCAGCTAGGAGGTGGTTACAGAGATAGGGAGGGTGGAGGACAGGGAGGGTTTGAGAACAAGGATGAAAATTTGTAAATCGAGATGTTGTTGGACTAGGAGCCAATGTAGCTCAGTGAGGACAGTGGGGGATGGGGATGGAATTTGGTGCGAGTTTGGATACACGCAGCAGAGTTTGGGATGAGCTGAAGTTTACAGAGGGCAGTCGCTGTGATGTGGCACAGGACAACATTGAATTGATCACATTTGGAGTCCCAAAGCAAAGAAAATTTCAGTGAGTGATCTCTGTGACATGGAGGATTTGGGGTTCAGATCAGCCTCAAAGATAAGGCCAAGGTAGCAAGGAGTCTGATACTAAATAAAAGCTGAAAAAGCTGTGGTTGCTGTAAATGAGACACAGAAACAAAATTGCTGGAAAAGCTCAGCAGGTCTGGCACCATCTGTGGAGAGAAAGCAGAGTTAACATTTTGGGTCAAGTGAACCTTTTTTAGAACTGTTCTGTTTTTGTAAAGAGTCTGGTTGAGCAGCAGACAGTGCTCAGGGAGAGGGATGAAGTTTTTAGTGGGATCTGAAAAGGATGGCTTTGATCTTCCCAATGTGTTTCCCAGTGAGCCTGGCTCCTCAGTCCAGACTGCTCTTAGCTGCTGTGATTGTCACTGACTGGACACTTATTATTAGAGATTCTGACCACAGCAGAAAGCCCCAATGTAAAAAATAACTGCAAAGACTGTCAGATCGCAAGGTTGAAACTTCATCAAGAGAGGAAGTGAAAGAAGGAGCTCGGAGCAGCTGGACGTTTGTTACTGAGACAGGAGAAAACTGAACTGTCTGCACTCCCTGGAATCTGACAGTACATAAGGATATTAAAACGAGGAGCAAGAGTAGGCTATCTGGCCCCTCAAGCCCGCTTCCCCATTCAATAAGATCGTGGCTGATCTTTTCCTGGCCTCAGCTCCACCTACCCGCCCCCTCACCATCACCCTTAATTCTTTTACTGTTCAAAAAATATCCACCTTAGCTTCAAAAACATTTACTGAGGAAACCTCAACAACTTTGCTGGGCAGGGAATTCCATAGATTCACAACCCTCTGGGTGAAGAAGTTCCTTCTTAATCCAGTCCGAAATCTGCTCCCCCTAGTACAGGGGGTGGCCATTCAGCCCATCATGTCTGTGAGTGGTCCAATTAATCCCACTGCCCCTCTCTCTCCATAACCCAGCAAACCTTTCCTTTTCAGCTCAATCTCTAGTTGCCTGTTGTAAACCTGGGTCCACAGCAGAGACTTTTACCTAACCTGGGCTCAAAATTGGCGTCTTATTCATTCATTGGGAGACAAACTGCCTGGGCTGGGAAATGGAGCTCAGGACCCTGAACATTCCCTCTCCCCTCCTGAGGGACACTTGATGCTGAGGGATAGTTCCATGGAGCGCTACAATATATACCCTACCATACACACTTCCCCATTCTGTGTGTAAAAGGCTGGAGCTTGCCAGCAGGATATTCAACTGCAGGAGCCATCATCAGTTTGATCAATTCTGACCACATTCACTTTCCAGAATGTTTCAACTCGTTACTTATATAAAATCTGTCCATCTCCTCCTACGTGTGAGGCAGGGAAGGGGCCACTCCATTTCAGACAATTTGGAATTTATGGAACACAAATGGAGTAAGCTGAGAAAGGACATCGGAATCATGGAGTTTCAAGGTGGGATGAGCAGGAATAAGGATTTCTGTGGTCAAGGGGATGATGTAGTGCAGAGGCAAACAATGTTGTAGAGTTTGAAATAAGAGACCTATGTGATGGAGAGGATGCGGGGTTTCAAGCTCCAATACTGGAGGGACCAATGGGAAAGAGGCCCATGCTTATTGTTGTTCATTGGACATTCCAGTGGGATGGAGGCCCATGTTTACTGATCTCTGTTGGAGGTTCCAATTGAGTCCCATGGAATTGGAATGTTGGTATTTCTTGCAGCAATTGGAATCTTGATATTTATTATAAAAGGATTGGATTACAGAAATAAAGAAATATTGTTACAATTCTGTGAGGCATTGGTGAGACCACATCTGAAGCATTGTGTCCAATTGTGGTCTCCTTACTTGATGAAGGATATGGTGGCACTGGATGCAATTCAGAGGATGTTCACCAGACTGATTCCCGGGATGAAAGGGCTGTCGTACAGGAATGGCTGAATAGCTTGGGCTGATACTCACTGGAATTCAGTCGCATGACGGGAGATCTGAGTGAGCTATATGAGATGCTAAAGGGGATTGATAGGGCAGGCATGGAACAGCTGTTCCCTCTTGTGGGCCAGTCTCGAACAATAGGTCATAGATATAGAGTGAGAGGAGGTAGGTTCAAAACTGAGATGAGGAGAAACTACAGGTGGCACAGTGGCACAGTGGAGAGCACTGCTGCCTCACAGTGCCAGGGACCCAGGTTTGATTCCACCCTCAGGCAAATATATGGAGTTTGCACATTCTCCCCCTGTCTGCATGGGTTTCACTTGGGGGCTCTGGCTTCCTCCCATAGTCTAAAGATGTTAAACCTAGGAGGACTGGTCATGCTAAATTACCCATAGTGTCCAGGGATGTGTAGGTTCGGTTCATTAGGCAAGGCAAATGTAGGGTTACAGGGAAAGGGTAGGGGGAATGGGTCTGGGTGGAATGTTCTTTCAAGGGTCATTGTAGACTTGTTGGGCCAAATGGCCTGTTTCCATACTGTAGGGAATCTGTTCTATTGTAACTCCTTCTCTCAGAGTGTTGTGAATCTGTAGAAGTCACTGCCCCCAGAGTGCAGTGAAGGCAGAATCAATCAACAGATTGAAGAAAGAAACAGGTATCTTTCTGATGAAAAGCAGGATAGAGGGCAATAGGGAGCAGTCTGGAAAGTGGAGATGAGGATAAGATCAGCCATGGTCATGTTAAATGGCAAATGGGCTTGAAGGGCTGAATTACCTATTCCTGCTCCTCATTCCGAAGTTCCAATCTTGCTACGGCAATGTGATCCATGTTAACTGGTCTCTACAGGAGGATCCAGTTGCAACAAGTCGCATGTTTACTGGTCTCTGTTGGAGGGTCCAGTTTGAAACTGGTCCATATTTACTGGAGGCCTTTCTTTCCTGGTTTCTATTGGAAGGCCCAACAGGAATAAGGTCCATGTTTGCTCATCTCTGTTGGAGTATTCAGTGGGAAGAAGGCCCATATTTACTCATCTCCATGAGAGAGTTCAGTGGCAAAGAGGCCCATGTTTAATGGTCTGTATTTGATGGACCAGTTGGAATGAATTCCATGTTTCCTGTTCGCTATTGGAGGGTCCCAATGGGTCATGGACATCATGGTAGGTGTGGGCATGAGTTCCTTTCTGTTGTAATTGTGTGATGGTCCTGGCTTCATCCCAGAACCTGACTGTGAAAGGGGAAGGAGAAGGGAAGGGATTGGATAATGTTGTGGATGGATCAGTGGGTCAGAGCCTGTCTTGTCCCTCCAGCTCACACTGATGGCCTGAGGATCTCCTCTCTCTGCTGGGCTTTCATGGAATGAGGTTTGTATCCAAACCAGTCCCCAGTGAGAATAGGCCAACAGCACAGAACTGCCTTTCATTTGACAAGAATCTGTCCATCTTCCTGAGACAGGCTGATGCCTAGTCAATGTGAGAAATGGGTCCTTACTCCAGGAAAAGACATGCTCCTGAGGTGAAGAGTTAACATCCATTAGTGAGGCAGAGCAGAGGGAGATTTACCCTGTATTTAAATGTTGCCAACTGGGACATTCTGAGAAAGAGAGAGGCAGGGAGTGTGTGTGTGTGTGTGTATGTGTGTGTGTGTGAGAGAGAGAGAGAGACAGTCAGAGAGATAGAGATAGAAGGACAGGATGTGAAAGAGAGAAAGGGACAGAGAGAGTCTGAGGCAATGTAAAATGAGTAAAGGGAGAGAGAGAGAGCAAAATAGAGGGAGATAGAGATGGTAAGGTTGAAGAATAGAGAGAGAGAGAGAGAGATAGGGTATGAGACAGTGTGACTGAGAGAGAAGAATAGAAAGCAGAGAGAAAAAGATAGAGTGAGTGTGAGACTAGGGGTAAAGGGAATCGAGTGAGAGAGATAGACAGACGTAAAGACAGACAGGTTCTGGTCACCGCATTATGAGAAGGATATGACTGTATTCAAGAGGGTGCAGAGCAGATTTCCCAGGATACTGCCAGGCCTGGAGGGTCTGAGCTACGAGGAAGGATTGGAAAGGCTGGGATTGTTTCTGTTGGAGCAGTGAAGGTTGAGAGGGAACCTGCTAAAGGTCTATAAGATTATGAGGGGCAGAGATAGAGTGGACAGGAAGGCAATTTTTCCATAAGTAGAGGAATCAATACCCAGGGGCAGATTGAAGATAACACAGACATACAAAGATAGAAACAGGGAGCAGGAGTAGGGTTAGGGTTAGGGTTAGGGTTAGGGTTTTGCCCTGTGAGGCTGCTCTATCACTCAATATGATCATGGCTGATCCTCTCCCTCAATGCCAAGCTGGGATTAGTATTGTTAGATCATTGATGACCTGGATAGATTTGTTAAATGCTGTTCATGTCATTGAGGTTCTGATTGACAGAGGGACAGAAAACACACAGAGAGAAAGAGAGAGAGAGAGAGAAAGAAAGTTCACATTGTGAGATTGAGTGAGAGGGCAAGGCATTTAACTGCTACCCCAGGACTCAGTGTTCCAATGTCCCGGAATAGCGCCTGCTATAGAGATCAAATTAGAGAGTGACAGGAGGGAGGGACAGAGACAAACAGAGAGTGAGAGAATGAGAGATTGAGGTTATGAGGAGAGAACAAGTGAGGAAACAGGTAGGTAGATATGTGAAGGAGAGCAATGGATGATAAGAGAGAGAGAGATCAACCAACACAGAAGAAAGGGAGATAAATAGAGTGTCAAACATACATGGAAAAAGGGAAAGATATAAGTGGTTATGTAATTGGGAGAGGACAGAGTCAGAAATGGAAATAGAAAAAGAGGGAGTAAGTCAATGAATGACAGGAACATATACAGGAGAAAGGGGAGAAAGAGGAAAAAGGGAAAAGCGAGGGAGGAAATTCGTAAGGATGAGCAAGAGAGAGAGAGAGAGAGAGAGAAGAGGAAGTGTGGGGGGCTGACGTGGCTCTCTCTGCCGGATGCCATTTACATACTGAGGAACACCCAGTCAGACTCTCTCAGGCTGCAGCTTTATAAAGCAGAGCCCAGTGAAGGGAGAGTTTATCAGGAACCAGGCACAGGGACAGGAGCACACACCATGATTTCACACATCCAGCTGATCTGGTCCCTGGCATTCTGTGTCACAAGTACATCAGCAATTTCTCCTTCCAATCTGAATCTTTAACTCTCCATTTCACTTCATTGTGATTGAAGGAAAAATGCTCAGTGTCTTCAACAATCTCTCATTTGACAGTCTTTTTTTGTGACAGTTCTGACTTCACTGTGTTTCTCTCTGACCCCTCAGGTATCAGCAGAGACATCATCATGACCCAGTCTCCCCTGGTGCTGTCAGTGGGACTGGGCCAGACCGCAACACTCACCTGTAAATCCAGTCAGAGTACCACGACTGATGTTGAATGGTTCCAGCAGCGAGAAGGACAGAAACCCTCTCTCCTGATCTACAATGCAGTAGCACGATACACAGGAGTCTCCAACAGATTCACCGGGACAGAAGTGTCCAGCACACACTTCACCCTGACAATCAGCAACGTTCAGAATGAGGATGTTGCTGACTATTACTGTCAGCAAAGTTGGAGCTGGCCTTGGTGCAGTGATACAGAGCCATACAAAAACCTCAATACACACAGCACCATTGCCTGTACTGACACATCCCACTGCTATGTATAATATATAATAATGGACACACAGTCCCACCTCCTGTGCTGACACATCCCACCACCATACATAATATATAATAATGAACACACAGTCACAGTTATATGTAAACAAAACTTAACAAATTAGCTCCATGCCAGGCTTGTCACTATTCAGTCCCTGTGGTAGTCACTGTTCACTTAAAGCCTTGAGTTTCCTTATTACATTATGA
The DNA here is from genome assembly GCF_037043375.1 of Chiloscyllium plagiosum. Classification (NCBI taxonomy): domain Eukaryota; kingdom Metazoa; phylum Chordata; class Chondrichthyes; order Orectolobiformes; family Hemiscylliidae; genus Chiloscyllium; species Chiloscyllium plagiosum. The sequence continues at coordinate 116,820,688 of NW_028270147.1, forward strand.
GCACATGTGAAGAGCAATTGCAAGGGTGAACTTTGAAAAATAAAGTTCACAAACCTCCCAAGCCCAGCTGGACACAGCCCAGACAGAGAGACAGGGACTCAACAGAAAGAGAGAAATAGTTTGAGAAAAACAGAGATAAAAGAAGACATAAGTGACAGTGAGAAAGACAGTGAGAAGGTGAGATAAGTGACAGACAGAGAGGGACAGGGAGAAGGTGAAAGTGAATGAGCGACAGAGAGAGAAAGGAAGAGGGTGAGAGTGACAGAGGGAAGCAGAGACCAGAGGTTTTTGTACAGCCTCTGCACTGGGAGCTCTCACTGTGGCTTACGTTCAGTAAAGGAACCAAGCTCCGACTGAGTAAGTCAACCTCAATCCTCTGTAATTAATCCTGTCAATACTGAAACACACTTTCTAAAACACAAATGCTGAAATGCTGCAGGTGTTAGTGGGAAGCTGCAGTGAATGAAATGGTTGATTGAGGAGCATTGTGTCTAACAGTGTGTCCAGCTGTATTTCTTTAGTTCCATTACTCAGCAAGATATAAGTCAGTAAGTTTTACTCACCATGTGGAGGGGCTCTGTCCATTTGCAGCCTGTGGTCCCATTCCTGCAGCATGGAGTGAAATCAGTGAGTAGCCTCCTGCCAGTCTCAGTGTGACAGACATGGGCAGAGTTTGATGTGAGCTCTGGCTCCCTGTCCCAGTCTCTGATCTCACTGACCTCAGCAGCAGCAGCAGCAGCACAGTGAGACACCGAGCTCCCACCTCCCCCAGCTTTAACTCTGCTCAATCACACAATCACAGAATTGCTACAATGCACAAGGAGGCCATTCCACCCATCCTGTCTGCACCAGCTCTCTGAATGAGCAATTGACTGAGTGTCATTCTCCAGCCTTCTCCCTGTCACCCTGCACATTGTTCCTTTTCAGATAACAGTCTCATTCCTTTCAGAATGTTTCAATTGAAGCTGCCTCCACCACACTCTCAGGCAGTGCATTCCACACCTTAACCACTCACTGGCTGAAAATGGTTTTCTTCATCTCACTTTTGTTTCTTTTACCAATTACTTTCAATCTGTGGTCTCTCCTCTCAATCCTTTCTCAATTGTGAACATTTTGTCCCTGTATACTCTGTCCAGACCTCTCCTGATGTTGAATTCCTCAAACACATCTCTCAGCCTTCTCTTCTCCAAGGAAGACAGTCCAAATTTCTCTGTTCTATTTTCATAACTGGCATTATTCATCCTTGAAACTTCCACTTTTTTTTAACATGTCTGCAAACTATTCACATCCTTCGTGAAATATTCACCTTATCTATTCCCTGTATTCCTATTTGCCTGCATGTGGCTAAAACTTCTGTCGACCTTTCCTATCCATGTTATAATCAGATTTGCCTCTACGACTTCCTCTCACAGTTCATTCAATACATGCACTGCCCTCTATGTGAAAGAAATGCACCTCAGGTCCCTTTTGAATCTTTCCCCTCTCACCTTAAACATCTGCCCTCTAGTTTTGGACTCCCCTTCCCTGGGGAAAAGACCTTGACTAGTCACCTTATCTATGCCCATTATGATTTTATAAACCTTTAAAATGTCACCCCGTAGCCTCTGACCTTCCAAGAAAATAGCCCAGGCCTAACCAGCCTTTCCTTATACTCAAACCCTCCAGGCTTGGTGACATCCTTGTCATCCTTTTTACACCCTCTCCAGTTTAATGACATCCTTTCAATAGCAGCATGACCAGAAATGTGGCCCGACCAACTCCTATACCCAATGCTCTGACTGGCAATTGTAACCAAATGCTTTCCTCACCACCCTGCCCACATGTGACTCCAGTTTCAAGGCACTATATGCCTCCACCGCTTGATCTCCCTCTTTGATAACACTCCCCATTGCCCCATAATTAACTGTGTAAACCCTGGCCTGGTTTTTGTACCAAAATGTAACACCTCCCTATTATCTCAATATGGAATGTAAATGTACTCTCAAATAGCCTTCATCACTGCCACTATGCCACCAATTTTGGTGTCATCTGCAAACTCACAAACCATGCCCCCTATATTCTCATTCACTTTGTTTCTATAAATGACGAACAATGATGAACCCAGAACCAATCCTTTTGCCACATCGCTGGTCACAGGCTTCCAATCTGAACAATAACCTTCTACCACCACTCTCTGTCTCCAACCATCAAACCAATTTTTTACCAATTGGCTTGCTCTCCCTGGATTCCATTTGATCTCACCTTACTAACCAGTTGTCCATGTGGTAACTTGTCATAGGCCTTGCTAAAGTCCATGTAGACAATGTCTACCACTCTGCCTTCAGTTATCAACTTGGTCATGTCTTCAAAAATCTCAATCAAATTTGTGACACAATTTCCCACTTACAAAGCCATGTGGATTATCCGTAATCAATCCTTGTCTTTTCAAATGTGTGTAGATCCATCTTTCAAAATCCCTTCAATAACTTACTCCCCACTGGAATCAGACTCACCGGTCTATAATTCCCTGGGTATTCCTTGCAGACCTTATTAACTAACAGCACAACATCAGTCAAGCTCCAGTCTTCCAGCACATCACCCGCGGCTGTTGATGATACAAACATCTCTGCAAGGGGCGTTGCTGTCTCTTCCCAAGTTTCCCACAAAGTGCTGCGATAGACCTGATCCGGTCCTGGGGATTTATCTACTTTAATGAGTTTTAACAACAGATTACAGCACCTCTTCTTCTGTAATGAGGACTCTTCTCAAGATATCAACATTTATTTCCCAAATTTCTTCACTTCCATGTCTTTCTCAACTGGAAATACTGCAGTAAAATATTAGATTTGTGACTCATCCATATTTTGTTTGAACAAGAAATGGAAATTTCTAAGTGTGAGACATTTGGAGGTGGTACACGGGATACGATCCATGGTCCTGACTTTACTCTGAATTGTCCTTTGTCCTTTTCCACTGTCTCCCTAAACCATGTGATACAATGATCACTCTTCTCTAAATGTCCTCTCACTGACACTTGATCTACTTGAGCCTCCTCATTCCCAAGATCCAGGTGTAGCAGAGCCTCCATTCCCATTGGACTGGAAACATACGGCTGGAGAAAAATCACCTGAACACACTCTCACAACTCTGGCCCTCTCTGCCCTTCACACTATTGCTATCCCACTCTATATTCTGATAATTAAAGTCCCCCTAATGTTTGCACTTCACTGTAAATTCCTTCCAGGTTTGTTCCTCTCCATCCTTCCCATTAGTTGGTGACCTACAGACTGCACTGAAAAAACTGATTGCACTTTTTTGTTCCTTATCTTGAACCAAATCGATTCTGTCCTTGATCCCTCTGGGACATCCTCTTTCTCGAGCTCTGCACCGATCTCCTTAACCAATCCCACACCTCTCACCCTTTCCCCCCTTTCCTAGCTTTCCTGAATGCTTTGTATCCAGGAATATTGAACACCCAGTCCTGTCCTCATTTCAGCCTCATCGTTTACAGTAACAACATCAGATTTCCGCTTAGCAATCTGTGTCTGAGCAGGATTCTCCTGCTCCTTGGATGCTGCCTGACCTGCTGCGCTTTTCCAGCAACACATTTTCAGCTCTGATCTCCAGCATCTGCAGTCCTCACATTCTCCTGTGTTCTGTCACTCCCCAATGTTATTTTTTCTATAAATGATGAACCCAGAACCAATCCTTTTGCCACATCGCTGGTCACAGTCTTCCAGTCTGAATAATAACATTCTAATAACACCACTCTCTGTCTCCAACCATCAAACCAATTTTGTACCAATTGGCTTACTCTCCCTGGATCCCATTTGATCTAACCTTACTAACCAGTTGTCCATGTGTGCAGTCCCATACAGTCAACCAGATTTAGAATTTATTACTCTCTCTCCCTCACTCTGACCTTGCCCAAGAAGTTACTATTCGTTATTCTCGTGTATCTATCTCCCAGGATTCTGTCTTCCTTGGTGTTCCTCCCTGATATTACCTCCTGGTTCCCTCAGACATGACAAATTGGTTTAATCCCTCTCCAACAGCACAAGCAAGTCACACCACAAGAAGCTCAATTCCTGCTCTGTTCAGGAGCAACCCATCGACTCTATAGAGGTCGCATCTCCCGTGGAATCATTCCCAATGTCCAATATCTCAAACCCTCCCTCCTGGACCATCTTTTCAGCCTCACATTCACCTGTTTTATCCTCTTATTCCTATCCTCACTTGCATTGGTCACTGGGAGTAATCCAGAGATTCCTACTTTTGAGCTCCTGCTGCTAATTTCCTCCCGAGCTCCCTAAATTCTGACTGCAGGACTACATCCCTTTCCTCCCTCTGTCACTGGGACCGATGTGGACCATGACTGCTGCCTGTTCCCCCTCTCCCCTCAGGGTGCTCTGCAGCAGCTCAGTGACATCCTTGACCCTGGCACCAGGGAGACAACACACCATCCTGGATTCCCATCTGCAGCTGCAGAAACACCTATCGATTGTCCTCAACCTCGAATCTCTTCTCACTATCGCTCTTCCAGTCTTCCTTGTGCCCCCCCCCCCCCCCCCATACAGCTGAGCCCCCCATCACCACCATGGTGCCATAGACTTGGCTCTGGCTGCACTCCCCAGATGAACCATCATTCTCATCAGGATTCCAAACTGAATCCTGGTTCGCGAGTGGGATGCACTCGGGGATTTCTGTACTAGCTGCCTGGTCCTTTTGGACTGTCTGCTGCTCCCCCATTCCCTCTCTCCCTGCATACTTTGAAGCTGCAGAGTGACCACATCTAGAAACATGCTCTCCACGCAGCTCTCAGCCTCATGGACACTCCGCACTGACATCAGCTGCTGCTCAAGCTCCAAAACCCGGAGTTCCAACTGCTGTCACTGACCACACTCCCTGTACTCATGGTATTTCAGGAGCTAGGAAGTATCCTGAAGTTCCCACATGGAAAAAGATGAATCTCTCTCCATTCCCTGATTACCTCTTGGCAAAGTTCTGATGACAAACAGCTCCAGCAGGGCTCACAATCCAGTGCTTTCAGTGTTCTTGCGTTTTGCAGAGTCTCTTCAAAAAACATCAGAATTAGGCCATTCACCCCATCAAGTCTGCTGTGCCATTTGGTCATGGCTGATGTGTTTCTCAAGACCATTGTCTTGCCTTCTTCCCATTATGTTTGATTGCCTTGCCAGTCAAGAACCTATCAATGTCCGTCCTAAATACACTCAATGACTTCACCACCACAGCAACGGGTTATCCTTTAACTCTGCGGCTGTGCCCACTGGCCCAATTTTCTCTTCCTTGTGGAAACATCTTCTCCACGTCCACTCTATCCAGGCCTCTCAGTATTCTGTTAGTTTCAATGTGATCTCCCCATGTCCTTCTGAACTCCATCAAGTCCATAGCCAGAGTCCTCAACCGCTCCTCATCAGACCAGGCTGTCACTCCCAAAGTCATTCTTATAAACCTCCTCTGGACCTCCCCCAATACAAACACATCCCTCCTTAGATACAGGTCCCAAAACTGTTCACAATATTCCAAATGCAGTCTGACCAGAGTCTCATACAGCCTCAGCAGGACATACCTGCTTTTATATTCTAACTCAGTTGAAATGAATGATAACATTGCATTTGTCTTCCTCATTGCTAACTGAACCAAATGTTCACCTTCAGAGTGACCTGAAAGAGGATTTCCAAGTCCCTTTGTACTTGAGAATTCTGAATTTCCCCATTTCGAAAACAGTTTGAGTTTCTATTCTTCCAACTTAAGGGCATAACCTCACACTTTCCCACATTGTATTACATCAGCCACTTCTTTGCCCACTCTCTGAGCCTGTCCAAGTCCTTCTGCAGCCTCCCTGCTTCCTCAACTCTGCCTGTCCCTCCCCTCATCTTTGTGTCATCAGCAAATTTAGGAACAATGCCCCCAGTTCCTTTTCCCAGTTCGTTAATATATAATTAATTGTTACATGAATAGCTGAGGTCCCAACACTGCCCCCTAGGCATCTGCTACCATCTGCAAAAGATCCATTTATTTCCACTCTCTATCCATGCCAGTACCGGGCCCCAAACCCCATGGGCTCTTATGTTATTTAGCAGCCTCCTGTGTGGCAACTTGTCAAAGGCCTTCTGGAAATCCAAATAGATCATGTCCATTGGCTCTCCTTTGTCTAACTTGTCATTAACTCCTCTTACTAATCGAATTCCAGCTTCTCCCTCTCGAACTGCAGGGTGAATTGTATCACATTATAGTCACTGCCCCCTCAGGGTTCATTCACCTTCAGATCCCTAATCAGAGCTGCCTGATTACACATCACCGAATCCGGAATTATCTGGCTCTACCACAAACTGTTCCAAAAAAGCCTCTCGTCGACATTCCATGAATTCCTTTCCTTGAGATCCATTCCCAACATGACTTTCCCAGTCCACCTGCATATTGCAGTCCCCAGGACGATTGTAATAATCCCTTTCTGACATGCCTTTTCTAACTCCTGATTTATTTTCTGATCCACATCCCGATTCCTGCGAGGAGGTTTGTACATAACTCCCATCAGGGTTTTTGTTTCTTTGTGGTTTCTTAAGTTGACTTTCACAGATTCTATGCATTCTAACATTATATTTCCTCTTGCTGTCGATGTAATTTCAATTCTAACTGACAGAGTAAACCCGCTCCCCAACACCCCAACCTGCCCATCTACCGATCATTAGAAACTTAGAAACATAGAAAATTGCTGCAGGACTAGGCTATTTAGCCCCTTAGAGCCTGCACCACCGTTCAATATGATCATGACTGATTATGCAATCTCCGTATCCCATTCCCACTCCCACTCTCCCCTATATCCATTGATCCTTTTAGCTGCAAGTGCCACATCCCTCTTGACATATGTCTTACAAACTGGCCCCACGACCTTTCTGTGGTAGAGAATTCCACAGGTTCACAACATCTGAATAACCTAGCCCGTATTTGTGATCTTTGACCCTGAGTTTTGGATTTTCCGAATATCGGGAACATTCTTCCAGCATCGAGCCTGTCAAATCCCATCAGGATTTTACATGTTTCTGTGAGATTCCCCTCATTCTTCTAAATCCCAGTGAGTACAAGCCCAGTCGATCATATGTCAGTCCTGCTGTCCCAGGAATCAGTCTCATGGACCTTCGCTGGACTCCCTCAATAGCAAGAATGTCCTTCCTCAGACTAGGAGATCAAAACTGCACACAATAGTCAAGGTGAGGCCTCACCAAGGCCCTGTTTAATTCTGCAAGACATCCTTAATCCAATACACAAATCCTCTCACTGTGAAGGCCAACATACCATTAGCTTTCCTCACTGCCTGCTGCACCTGCATGCCCCCTTTCAGTGACTGTTCCACCATGACACCCAACTCTCATTGCACCTCACCTTTTCCTAAACTTTTACCATTCATTAATAATCTGACTTCCTGTTTACCACCAAAATGGATGCTCACATTTACCCACATTATATTGCATTTGCCAAGCATTTGTCCACTTAGCCAGCCTGTCCAAGTAACCCTGCAGCCTCTTACTATCCTCCTCACAGCACACACTGTCACCCAGTTTCGTGTCATCTGCAAGTTTGGAGGGATTGCATTCAATTCCTTTGTCCATATCATTTATGTATATTGTGAACAGCTGGGGTCCCAGCACTGAACCCTGTGGTACCCCACTCATCACTGCCTGCCACTCTGAGAAGGACCCATTTATTCCAACTCTCTGCTTTCTACCTGGCAACGAGTTCTCCCTCCATGTCAATACATTACCTCCAATACCATAAGGTTTAATGTAACTCACTAATCTCTTGTATGGGACCTTGTCAAAAGCCTTTTGAAATTCCAGATACACACTATCCACTGAATTCAGAGGGTGAGTCACTCAATCCGAAACTCTAACTTTGATTGTTCTCCACAGATACTGCCAGATCTGCCCGAAATATTTCATCAATTTTTATTTTTGTTGTCCACTGATTCAGCCTTGTCCACTCTCAACTGATCACATCCTCAAAGCCTTCCAGAAGATGTGTCAGGCCTGATTTCCCTTTCGTAAATCCATGCTCACTTGGACCGATCCTATCACTGCTTTCCAAATGCTCAGTTATTGTATCTTTAATAACTGACTCCAGTGTTTTCCTCATGTATAATTCCTCATTTTCACTCTCCCTCCTTTTATTAAAAAGTGGGGTTATATTGGATACTGTCTAGTCCATTGGAACTCTGTCAGAGTCGACAGAATGCCAGAAAATGATCACCAATGTGCCCACTATTTCTACACCCACTTTCTTAAGGACTCTGAGTTGCAGAGCATCAGGCCCTGGGGACATATTAAGTTTTGATCGCATCAGCTTCTCCAAGACCATTTCCTGACTAACAAGGATTACCTTCAGTTCCTCCTTCACACTTGACCCACTAACCCCTCACATTTCCTTTCAATAGGATGTGCATCCTTGGATATTTAGTTCCCAGCCCTGATCCCCTTGCAGCCACGTCCCTGCACTACAGGCTCATTTACCTTGTTTCATATACTCGATGCATCAAAGTACAACACCCTCAGTCATGCACTGACTGCCTCGTTCTCATAGTTATCTGCTTTAGAAATCACAGAATCCCTACAGTGTGGAAGCAGGCCATTCAGCCCAGACTAACCATCCAAAAAGCATCCCACCCACCCGACAATTCCCATGGATAATTCTCCTAACCTACACATCTTTGTGACAATGGGAGGAAACCCAAGTAGACACGGGGAGAATGTGTAAACTCCACACAGACAGTCAGTTGGAATTGAGTCTGTGTCTCCGGAGCTGTGAGACAGCAGTGCTACCCACTGATCCACCATTCCACCCTGCGGTGCCTCAAGTTCGATTCCTGATCCTTTCCATACTCTTTATCCTATTACTTGGTCTGGATGCTTTTATAAAGTGTCCAGAGACCCTACCTTCTTTAATTAGTTTAAATTCATCGGAAGCTTGATTTACCTTGGTTTGTGTGGTACCACTTTGTCTACATTATTCCGAATGGTTCGTGCGTTAAGAGACAAAGCCTTTGAGTTTGTTCTAGTATTGAGCTTCCCTGCACTTTTACTTTTCCTCTGTACAATATGACATTCACAATACTCTGTCCCTTTCCTTTTATTTTCTGGTAACAATCAATCCCATCACTACCCAGTAATCCTCCCTTCTCCTTTAACTTTCAAACCCTCATTTTCCATCCAACTGTTCCAGTTACTTTCTCTTTGAATCGTATTCAGGCTGATATTTATCCCTGAACAAACATTTCTCAATATGTTCCTTGGTTAATTGTTGCTTGTGGGATCTTGATTTCCCTTGGTTTGTGTGGTACCACTTTGTCTACATTATTCCGAATGGTTCATGTGTTAAGAGACAAAACCTTTAAGCTTGTTCTATACTGAGCTTCCCTGCACTTTTAAGTTTCCTCAGTACAATGTGACATTCACAATACTCTGTCCCTTTCCTTTTATTTTCTAGTAACAATCAATCCCATCATTAACCAGTATTCCTCCCTTCTCCTTTAACTTTCATTTCCTCATTTTCTATCGAACTGTTCTAGTTACTTTCTCTTTGAATCATATTCAGGCTGATACTTATTCCTGAACAAACATCACTCAAAATGTTCCTTGGTTCATTGTTACTTGTGGGATCTTGCTGTGTACAATCTGGCTTCCACATTTCCTGCATTACAACAGTGACCACATTTCAAACAAGTCCCACACTGTCTGCAAATATCTTTAGGACAGCATGGATCTTTCTTTTCATTGGATGAACTGGGAGTCTTTCAGGTGTGAAAGATGATGTTCCAATATTGCACAGTTCTCCTCCTGAACTACTGTTACTGATATATATGTGCCTCTCTTTTGTGAAAACAGACCAGAAGTTTTCATGAGGAACCATTGCTCCATCTTCCACCACTGCACACAAGTTCCCTTCCTGCTCTCGAATGGCCCTCATACATTCCTTCATTCACTTGTTCTTTTTGTGATTATAAACATCACTGGGATTTCCCTGACTTCATTTGGACACATCTCATCCTGTCAGCTCTTTGCTTTCCTCAGGTCCTGGTAAATTTCACCCCTGCATTTTGTCTTTCAGCCACTTTTACCCAATCCCTGCCCAGTTCAGTAACATGGTTTGTTCCTAAATGAAAACTTTTACACTTGCCCCATGGTTCTCCATTTCCATCCGTCCTCTCAATCTCACTGAGTTCTGATCACTGTCACTCAAATGCTCCCCCATTGATAGCCCTTCCAGCTGCCCACATTCATTCCAGAAATGATGGTCCAAGACTGTCCCTTCTTTTTCACCATCACCTTCTCAGGGGCAATTAGGGATGGGCAATAAATGCTGGCCCTGCCAGTGACACTCACATCCCAAGAGCAATTTTAAAAGGCCCTGTCCTTTTATGGGGTTTGTTAGGTATTGAATACAAATGTTCAAATGGATTGTTTTGCCAGTGAATGTTCAGAGTTGAAATCCCTTTGAATGGCCGGGATTAAAATTGTTTCTCTTGTCTTTCAGGCCGTGAGAACTCTCAGCCCAAGCTGACCCTGCTGCCCCCCTCCCCGGAGCAGGTCAATGCCAAGGGCACTGCCACCCTGGTGTGCCTTGCCAATCACTTCTATCCCGATGAGCTGGAGGTGCAGTGGAAGAAGGACGGTGCAGTCATTTCGGATGGGGTTCAGACCAGCAACTACCTGCGAGCTTCGGACAGCACCTACAGTGTCAGCAGCCTGCTGACCCTCTCTGGGTCTGACTGGGAGTCCAACACTCACTTCTCCTGTGCCCTCACCCACGTGACCCTCCCCTCTCCCCTCAGCAAGAGCTTCAGGAGATCAGAATGTGTGTGGAGTATTTGAGACAGTCCACAGAGGAGACACAACTTAAAACAGAACAGGGCTGAGCTGGCAGGTCAAAGGTCATTGTCAGCACTGAATTTCAATTCTCTTCCTTCTCAGGACTGGCTCAGAGCCACTTCTGAGATTCAGGAGTTAAGGCAAGTTATTGGGACAGGTTAGAGAGAGTTTTATGCTGTGTCAAATCTCATGTTGTCCTTGTCCTGGGAGTGTATGATGGGAACAGTGTTGTCTTGTGATGCCAAGTAAAACCTCTCGAAGATGCTGAAGACTGTCAGCTGTACAAAACAATGTGAACCTCAGAAGTCTCTGCTTCAGTAAACCAGATCTCCTTCCTGCTCAGCCGCCAGTTCCATTTTAAGGTTTTGTCACTGTTTAAAGGGACAGGATTCTCAGTTATTGAGAAAATCTCCACAAGTGTTTTGCCTCAAGCTCCATTGTGGCTGTGAATTTGAGCAGCTACCTCTGTCTGGGCTGTTAATTGCAGTCTGTTTTCTGTCAATGTCAATCTGGAAAAGGGAATAAAGATGAAGAAGATTCAGTCTCTGTCTCTGGGTACTTTGGATTTTTTTAAAGTAAGAGAATATCTGACACTCCTGTTCTTTTATTTTATAACACCCCCACACTATCGCCGAACTGTAGTACTGCTTATATTTTCCCCAGCACCCATGTTGTGTGTATGCAGGTGTGGGACACAGTGAAAGACACAAGGTGTACAAATTTTTATTCAATTTCCACCAAGAGAAAGAAAGGAAACACCCAAGTGGCCAGTGACAAGCAATGTCCTTCTTCGAGAGCAATGCTACATGATCAAACAGTGAAGGGGAGGGCTGTGTACATTGGAAATGGACTGCTGCCCTGAGCTGATTGGCTGCATTTCAGCAGGTTATTGTCACAATTGGCTACTTTGCCTATCAATCAATTACATTGTTGTTGGTGATACTGACAGCCAATCAGCAATCACTTTTAAATGATCCATTTGATCTGGAATCTGTCAAGGTTACAAACAGAACAGAAACTGAAAGCTGTTGGGACTCAATAATTCCAATCTGAGGCATTCCCTTCTCACTCTGTTGGTCCAGACGCAGCTGGTGGGATTGCACTGTGCACTCTGTTGTATGCCTGGTAGCACCTGAAATGATGTTCAGCCTATCACAGATACTGCAGGCTGTGCGTTTCTGTAAGTGTGAGTGCATTACTTAATGCTGCTTGTACATGTCTCTTTGAGGTATGAGTATGAGTATGAGTATGATTATGAGTGTGTGTTTGAGTGTGTTACACAGACAGATACCTACAGACAGCACTGAGTAACACACCCACATTCAGAGAGACACCTCCAGGCAGCACTGAGTAACATGCTCACACTCAGAGACACACCTACAGGCAGCATGGAGTGTGAGCATTTTACACAGTGCTGCCTGTCTCTCTGACTGTGTGTGTTACTTAGTGCAGCCTGTCAGTATCTCTCTGAGGTATTTGTCTCTTACTGGTGGATACAGAATGGGCTTTGTGCTGAAGATTAAAGATTAGGCTCTAATCTTCTCAAATCATGAATGAAAAACAGTTCAGCTGATTCAGTCTGAGATGGCAGCTCATTGAGATGGCCACATTTCTTCAGCTGCCTGAGGAGAGACACTGACTGGCAGCACTGCGTGACCTGCTCACGCTCAGAGAGACACCTACAGGCAGCATGGAGTGTGAGCATGTTACTCAGTGCTGTCTGGCTCTCTCAGTGTGTGTGTTATTCTGTTCTGATCGTTGGTATCTCACTGAGTGTGAGTATGCTACTCTCTGATGCCTGCAGGTGACTCTGAGGTATTTGTCTCTTAGCGGTGGATAGAGAATGGGCTTTGTGATGGGGATTGAAGATTAGGCGTAAATCTTCTCAAATCTCAGATGAAAAACAATTCAGTCTGAGATGGCAGCTCAGTGAGATGGCTAAAGTTAAAAATCACACAACACCAGGTTAGAGTCCAATAGGTTTATTTGGAAGTACAAGCTTTCGGAGTGCTGCTCCTTCATCTGGTAGCTAGCAGGGCAGGATCATAGTTCACAGAATTTACCGTGAATTTGAGATGGTAGCTGAGAAAGGTGAATACTGAGAGTGTATTCTCAGTAAGGGAGGGACTGCAGAGTCAGTGTTCCCTAATGTGTTGCCCGATTTTCTGGATTTTCTGGAGCCAGGGTCATTCCAGTCGTGGCTGCCTGCTCAGCTCATGCTGGTGAGCCATAGTCATATTTCAATGGTCAATTAGCCCTAAACTAAATGCAGCAATATTACCTTACAGGGAGGGGAGCTGTCTGAATGAGGGAGGTTAAACTCTTGCAGCCCCAAGAGGCCCAAACTCACACATTCCTGAACACAATGGGCAGTTTTAGCATGACCAATTCACCTAACCTGCACATGTTTGGAATGTGGGAGGAAACCCACACAGACATGGAGAATGTGCAAACTGTGCAGAAGCAGTCACCTGGGGCTGGAATCAACCCAGGTCCCTAGTGCTGTGAAGCAGCAGTACTAACCACTGAGCTACCTTGCCATCCATTAAAAAAGCCCAAAGAGTTGAGCTTTTGTTAATCTCCATGAGCCTGAGGTGATAGAAACTATAAACACACAACCCTCTGCCAGGGAAGGTAGTGGAGGGTGGAAACCTCACAATCTTTAAATAGAATAACATTTAAGGATCTGGGACAAGTGCAGGAAATTGGGATTAGAGTGCCTTTCGTGGTAGCTATGTTGGTGCAGACTCAATGGGCCAAAGAGCCTCTTCTGCGCTGTGTCAATCTATGCTCCATGCTGAGAGGACAGTGCAAGTTAATGGTGACTAGGTTAGGCTGTTCCAAGACGGCAAACTCATCATCAAGGATCAGAGGAAATGGCTCAAGCTTCAGTGAAGGCCCAAGTAGGTGCTTGGCAGGAGGGTCAAGGCTAATGGAGACAAGGTCAATGGAGACTGAGCGAGGGCACAGGGTGCTGGCTGGCATCTCCAGGAGTTGTAATGAGGCATGTGGGGACAAGAGGGGAGTGTGGAGGGAGGGAGTGCAGTTCCAGATGAAATGCGACCTTTACCAGCAGCAACGTGACCTTCAGCACCAGGGGGTGTCCCTGACTGTGTCAGGCTCACTGGCTGCTCTTTGTGTGATTCCACACAGCCACTTGTCTGGTCACCACACAAAGCCTTGCTCGTGTCTACACTACCATCTACACCACTGTCTGCACCCACTGTCTGTACCCAGCATCCACAGCCACTGTCTGCACCCTCCATTTACACCTCCCATATTTCTGCTGTTGTAAGATTGTATCCAATAATTCCATTGAGATTACTGCAACAGAAACCTGAATTTCAGAATTAGCAATGATTATCTTCAAACCTTGCCTTCAAAGTCTGTGTTCCACAATGAGCTGATTAATATTAATTACTAAATGCCATTTGATTTCTGTGATGGCAGGCCTGACGTATAACGAGAGGTTGAGTTGGTGAGGATTGTGTTCACTGGAGTTGAGAAGAATGAAGGAAGGGAATCTTGGAGAAAGCTATAAATTGGAACCAGATGAGACAAGACGGATGTTCCCAATGATGGGGAAGTTCAGAACCAGGGCTCATAGTTTAAGGTTGAGGGGTAAACCCTGTAGGACAGAGACGAGGAAAAATGTCTTCACCCAGAGAGTGGTGATCCTGTGGAATTCTCTGTCACAGAAAGTGGTTGATGCCAAAACATTATGTTTTCAAAAAGGAGGTAGAGATAGCTCTTGTGGCTAAAGAATCAAGGGATATGGGAGTAGAGAGGGATTACAGTATATTGCTCAATGATCAGCCACAATCATTTTGAATGGTAAAGCAGGCTGGAGGGGCCGAATGGCCTACTCCTGCTCCTATCCTCTATGTTTCTATGGAGCGTAAAATAGATTGCCAGGTGGAGGTCACTCTGTCAGATGGGTAAGTATCCATTCACAGATTCTACCCACCCCACTACCATTCCATTTTAATTCGGCCCACTCCCTCTCTTCCTACGTCTTTGTTATTTGACCAGCGACCACACCTCCCCACCACCATGTCCCATACACATCACCCCCCCAACCCTGGAGGGAGCTGTGCTTGTTACCCATTGCTTGTTTTAACTTACTAATTGGGTGATGTGATGGTGAGGTTTTCAAAGGCTGAAAGAGCTGAATTCTTATCGCCGCTTGTGCTGATTTTGTTGTGTGCCTCGATAAAAATATGGGCAACATAACACGGCCACCTCAGAAAGAGGGAGCCAGGTTCGAAAGTCATACAGCACAGAAATATGCCCTTCGGCCCACCATGTCAATGCTGACCAACAAACACTAAACTACACTAATCCCATTTACCCGCAGTTGCCTGGAGCCTACTATGCCCTGGTATTATAAGTGCTGCTGTGGGTCTGTTCGCCGAGCTGGAAATTTTTGTTGCAAACGTTTCGTCCCCTGTCTAGGTGACATCCTCAGTGCTTGGGAGCCTCCTGTGAAGCGCTTCTGTGGTGTTTCCTCTGGCATTTATAGTGGCCTGTCCCTGCCGCTTCGGTTGTCAGTTTCAGCTGTCCGCTGTAGTGGCCGGTATAGTCCAGGTCTGTGAGAGGTCAGGAGTGGAGAGAGGGAGAACAGTTTGAGGGTGAGGAATGGAGGCTGGAGCAGAAAGACACTTGTGTTCTGGAAAGCAGTACATGTAGGGAAGAGATCCAAGAGCTGGTAGGAATAGTCTCCATGTTTCCTAACAGTAGCTTTATGGTGGGAAAGAGAATAAATCAGGAGATAATGAGGGCCTGGAATTAAGGCTGCTCATTCATTACAAATGACTTTAATCCTTATGTTGATTGTTTATAGCCAGAATTTTCTTTTTAATTCATTCACAGGATGAGGGCATCACTGACTCAGACAGCATTTATTGCCCACCCCTAATTGCCCCAGAGGGCAGTTAACAGTCATCCACATTGCTTTAGGATTGGATTCCCATGTAGGCCATACCAGGTCAGGATGGCAGTTCCCTTCCCTAAAGGACATTAGTGAACCAGATGGGCTTTCCTGACAATCGACATGGATTCATGGTCATCGTTAGGCTCCTAACTGCAGATTTTTAAAATTGATTTCAAATTCCCCCATCTGCCACGGTGGGATTTGAGCCTGCGTCCTCGGAACCATATATAGGTCTCTGTGCATTAATCACAGAAGGTCAGTATGTAGATACAACAAGTCATCAGGAAAGCTCATAGAACTTATGGTGTGTTGTGAGGGGAAACTGAATGTAAGACTTCATTGAAACATGCAAGATCCTGAGGGGCCTTGACCGAGTGGATGTGGAAAGGATGTTTCCTCTTGTGGGAGAGTCCAGAACCAGGGATCACTGTTTAAAATTAAGGGAGAGTCCATTCAAAACAGAGACTAGGAAACATGTTTTTACTCTCAAAGGTTGCCAGTCTTTGGAATTTCCTTCCTTAAAGGGCAGTGGATGCAGAATCTTTAGATATTTTTAAGGCAGAGGTAGATTCTTGATGACTGAAGGGATGGAACATTATTGGAGAATGTAAAGTTGAGGTTTAAATCAGATCAACCACGATCTTATTGAATGTGGGAGTAGGTTCAAAGGGCCGAGTGGCCTACTTTTGTTCCTTGCCCATATGTTGCCTCATACATTTTCACACGATCAGACTGTCGCTCGTATTTTCTATCTGCAGATTAAGCTGTTTGTGCAATAGGCTTCATCTGCACAGTGTTCCCCAGCCTTTCACCGTGACATGTAAAGATACTGGTCCCATGATCAATCCATTAATTCTGAGTTGGTTTACTTAAACAATAAAACACATTACAAGTCATGAAGCAGACATTACAGCAAGCATGAATGGGCAGTACAGAGCCTCAATGGTTAGCACTGCTGCCTCACATCGGGCGGGACCTGGGTTCGATTCCACCCTCAGGCGACTGTATGTGGAGTTTGCAAATTCTCCCCGTGTCTGTGTGGGTGTCCTCTGGGTGCTCCGGTTTCCTCCCACAATCCACAGATGTGCAGGTCAGGTGAATTGGCCATGCTAAATTGGCCATGGTGTTCAGGGATGTGTGGGTTGGCGCAGTTGTCAGGGAAAATGTTGAGTAATAGAGTGGGGGAATGGGAAGCTTTTGGAGATTCAGTGTGGACTTGTTGGGATTCTGTGAATTGATCTCAGTCTGTGCAGCTTGCAGACTCACAGATGATTAACTAATAAGTGGAGTACATACACAGGGGTGGATTTTCTCAAAGGCAATATGTTCACACACCACACAGCCACTGAACATCAAGAGGAGATAGTTACATAGAACATAGAAGAATACAGCGCAGTACAGGCCCTTCGGCCCTCGATGTTGCGCCGATCCAAGCCCACCTAACCTACACTAGCCCACTATCCTCCATATGCCTATCCAATGCACGTTTAAATGCCCATAATGAAGGAGAGTCCACCACTGCTACTGGCAGGGCATTCCATGAACTCACGACTCGCTGAGTAAAGAATCTACCCCTAACATCTGTCCTATACCTACACCCCCTTAATTTAAAGCTATGCCCCCTTGTAATAGCTGACTCCATACGTGGAAAAAGATTCTCACTGTCGACCCTATCTAAACCCCTAATCATCTTGTACACCTCTATCAAGTCACCCCTAAACCTTCTTTTCTCCAATGAAAACAGCCCCAAGTGCCTCAGCCTTTCCTCATACGATCTTCCTACCATACCGGGCAACATCCTGGTAAACCTCCTTTGCACCCGTTCCAGTGCCTCCACATCCTTCCTATAGTATGGGGACCAAAACTGCACACAATACTCCAGATGCGGCCACACCAGAGTCTTATACAACTGCAACATTACCTCAGTACTCCGGAACTCAATTCCTCTACCAATAAAAGCCAGTACGCCATATGCCTTCTTCACCGCACTATTTACCTGGGTGGCAACTTTCAAAGATTTGTGTACATGGACACCAAGATCTTTCTGCTCATCCACACTACCAAGTATCCGACCATTAGCCCAGTACCCCATCTTTTTATTACTCTTACCAAAATGAATCACCTCACACTTAGCTACATTGAACTCCATTTGCCACCTTTCTGCCCAGTTCTGCAGCTTATCAATATCCCGCTGTAACCTGCCACATCCTTCCTCACTGTCTACCACGCCTCTGACTTTTGTATGATCCGCAAACTTGCTCACCCAACCTTCTAACCCCTCCTCCAGGTCATTTATAAAAATGACAAACAGCAATGGTCCCAAAACAGATCCTTGCGGAACACCGCTAGTGACAGCACTCCAAGATGAACCTTTGCCATCAACTACTACCCTCTGTCTTCTTCCAGCCAGCCAACTCCTAATCCAAACCTCCAACTCACCCTCAATGCCATACCTCCGTATTTTTTGCAGTAGTCTACCATGGGGAACCTTATCAAACGCCTTACTAAAATCCATATACACCACATCTACTGCTTTCCCCTCGTCCACCTCCTTAGTCACCTTCTCAAAGAATTCAATAAGGTTTGTGAGGCACGACCTGCCCTTCACAAAACCATGCTGACTATTCTTGATCACATTATTCCTATCCAGATGTTCATAAATCTTATCCCTTACAATTCTCTCTAAGATTTTACCCACAACAGAAGTGAGACTCACCGGCCTATAGTTACTAGGGTTATCCCTACTCCCCTTCTTAAACAAGGGAACCACATTTGCTAGCCTCCAATCTTCTGGCACTACTCCTGTAGACAACGAGGACATAAAAATCAAGGCCAATGGCTCTGCAATCTCCTCCCTTGCTTCCCAGAGAATCCTAGGATATATGCCATCAGGCCCAGGGGACTTACCTATTTTCACCCTTTCCAGGATTTCCAACACCTCTTCTCTACATACCTCAAAGCCATCCATTCTACTTAATTGTGACTCGGTACTCACATCGACAACAATGTCCTGTTCCTGAGTGAATACTGACGAAAAGTATTCATTCAGTGTCTCCCCAATCTCTTCAGCCTCCACACGCAACTTCCCACTACTATCCTTGACTGGACCTATTCCTACCCTAGTCATTCTTTTATTCCTGACATACCTATAGAAAGCCTTAGGGTTTTCCCTAATCCTACCAACTAAGGACCATTCATGTCCCCTCCTTGCTGCTCTTAGCTCTCTCTTCAGGTCCTTCCTGGCTACCTTATAACTCTCAATCGCCCCAATTGAACCTTCACGCCTCATCTTTACATAGGCCGCCCTCTTCCATTTAACAAGGGATTCCAATTCCTTATTAAACCACGGCTCCCTCACACAACCCTTTCCTCCCTGCCTGACGGGCACATACTTATCAAGGACACTCACTAGTTGCTCCTTGAACAAGCTCCACATATCAATTACACCCTTGCCTTGAAGCTTACTTTTCCAGGCCACACATCCTAAGTCATGCCTCACCGCATCATAATTTCCCTGCCCCCAGCTATAACTCTTGCCCTGTAGTGCACTCTTATCCCTCTCCATCACTAGAGTAAAAGTCACCGAATTGTGGTCACTGTCCCCAAAGTGCTCACCTACCTCTAATTCTAACACCTGGCCTGGTTCATTACCCAGAACCTAATCCAGTATGGCCTCACCTCTTGTTGGCCTGTCTACATATTGTGTCAGGAAACCCTCCTGCACACATTGGACAAACACTGACCCATCTAACGAACTTGAGCTATAGCTTTCCCAATCAATATCAGGAAAGTTAAAGTCCCCCATAACAACCACCCTATTACTTTCACTCTTCTCTTGAATCATCCTCGCAATCCTTTCTTCTACATTTCTAGGACTATTAGGGGGCCTGTAAAAAACTCCTAACAGGGTGACCTCACCTTTCCTATTCCTAACCTCAGCCCAAACTACCTCTGATGGCGAGTCTTCATCCATCGTCCTTTCCACAGCTGTAATACTATCTTTGACAAGCAATGCCACACCTCCCCCTCTTTTGCCCCCACCTCTGACCCTACTAAAACATTTAAAGCCTGGAACTTGCAACAGCCAATCCTGTCCCTGTTCTACCCATGTCTCCGTAATAGCCACAACATCGAAGTCCCAGGTACCAACCCACGCTGCAAGTTCACCTATCTTATTTCGTATACTTCTTGCATTGAAGTATACACACTTCAAGCCACTTCCCTGTTTACAGGCACCCTCCTTTGAAAATGATGCCAAGTTCCTAACCTCCCTACACTCCAGGTCCTGCACCCTAAAGCTACAGTCTGGGTTCCCATGCCCCTGCAGAGTTAGTTTAAACCCCCCCCTAAGAGCACTAGCAAACCTCCCACCAAGGATACTGGTGCCCCTCTGGTTCAGGTGCAGACCATCCTGTTTATAGAGGTCCCACCTTCCCCAGAAAGAACCCCAGTTATCCAAATACCGGAATCCCTCCCTCCTGCACCATCCCTGTAGCCACGCTTTTAACTGTTCTCTCTCCCTATTCCTCGACTCTCTATCACGTGGCACGGGTAACAAACCAGAGACAACAACTCTGTTCGTTCTAACTCTGAGCTTCCAACCTAGCTCCCTGAAAGCCTGTCTAACATCCTCAGCGCTCCTCCTACCTATGTCATTGGTGCCAATGTGGACCACGACTTCGGGCTGCTCCCCCTCCCCCTTAAGGACCCGGAAAACACGATCAGAGACGTCACGTACCCTTGCACCTGGGAGGCAACATACCAAACGTGAGTCTCTCTCGTTCCCACAAAACCGCCTATCTGTGCCCCGAACTATCGAGTCCCCAATTACTATTGCTCTGCTCTTCTCCACCCTTCCCTTCTGAGTAACGGGGACAGGCTCCGTGCCAGAGGCCTGAGCCCAGTTACTTACCCCTGGTAAGTCCCCCCCCCCCACAAGTATCCAAAACGGTATACTTGTTCTTGAGGGGAATGGCCGCAGGGGGTCCCTGCACTGGCTGCTTCCTCCCAGTCCCCCTCACTGTCACCCATCTAGCTGCCATCTTTGGAGTTACTACTTCCCTAAAGCTCCGATCTATGACCCCCTCTGCCTCCCGAATGATCCTAAGTTCATCCAACTCCAGCTCCAGTTCCCTAACACGGTCTTGGAGGAGCTGGAGATGGGTGCACTTCCTGCAAGTGTAATCAGCAGGGACGTCCATGGCATCCCTCACCTCAAACATGTTGCAAGAGGAACATTGCACTGCCTTCACTGCCATCCCTCTGAAAGTAACCTTTTATATAAAAAAAAACTGGGTCTAAAGAAGACAACAAGCAAAATGCAGCACTTACCTACTTACCACAACGGGTCTTATTATTTAGGTTAGAGGAGGAGGGCGGGTGGGAGGCACTACGTCCGTAGTGCCTCGGGTTCTTCTCCTGCTCGCTTTTATAGGAAAAAACCTACCCGGCTGCCCCTCCGGTCTTCGTCACTTCCCCCTGCTGCTCCCGCTCTTTCTGTAAAAGAGAGAAAAAAAAACACCGCTGCCCGCTACCGGTAAGTAATTTTAAAACAAACAGTCTTACCTTAGCTGCTGCTCACACTCTCTTGTTGGAGACAGTCATTGCCTGGCAGTTGTGTGGCACAAATGTAACCTTATTCATGTTCCAAGCCCACATCTCCGGCAGTAACCTGCTTTGGAACATCCTCAGGTGATAAAAAGTGCCATACATTTGGGTGCACGATGGCTCAGTGGTTAGCACTGCTGCCTCACCACACCAGGGACCCACCTCAGGCAGGTCTGTGTTGAGTCTGCACATTCTTCCTGTGTCTGTGTGACCTTCCCTGGGTGCTCTGGTTTCCTCCCACAGTCCAAAGATCTGCAGCCTCAGTAAATTGGCCATGCTAAATTGCCCATCGTGTGTAGGGATATGCAGGCTAGGTGGATTAGCCATTGGAAAATACAGGGATAGCACAGGGGGCTGGGTGGAGTGCTCTTCAGATGGGCAATGTGGACTTGATGGGCTGAATGGCCCACTTCCACGCTATAGGGATTCTGTGATACAAATGCAAGTTCCTTCTTTCCATTCTAGCCCTGAAGCATGCATGTGGTTCTGTCTCATATCCACTCAAGGGATGGCAACCCTTTGAAGACATCAGCAGCCTCTACTCTTTTGGAAAGTACTTCTTCCACTCTGTCCTTCACAGCCTTGTAGACAGCAACACTGAGATCGGGAAATAACCCAAAGCTATAACCTTCTGGACTCTTCATTAAACTGTAGAACCTGAAAAGTACAATTAATGGCCAAGTCAATGAAGATATTTCTCAGCAATCCCTAAATGCTGAGTTTTAATACTCAGCAGGCCCCAGGAGTCAAAATAACTGACTAGATCATTGCTCTGAATTGCTCATAAATGTCACCTTCACATTTCTGGAGGCTATGATCAAAAAGGTTGCTTACTCCTCTCCAATATACAGCTTAAAATCAGCTCCAATTCCCAACCATCCAGCTGAGAGCGGTGCCCTGTGCAAACTGGAACCTGGTTAGTGGGAGCACTGTCACCTCTGTCTCAGAAGCTTTGTCTAGTTAAAACAGAGACTCAGCTAGACAATCATTTAGCACAGAAACAGACCCGTTGGTTCAACTCATCCATGCCAACCAGATATCCTAAATTAATCTATTCCCATTTGCCAGGATTTGGCCCATATCCCTCTAAACCGTTACTATTCATAAACCCTTATAGATGCCTTTTAAATGTTGTAATTGTAACAGCCTCTGGCAGCTAATTCCATACATGCACCACCCTCTGCATGAAAACGTTGCCCCTTAGATCCCCTAAAAATTTTTCCTCTCTCACCTTAAACCAATGGCCTCCAGTTTTGGACTCACATACCCTGGGAAAAAGACCTTGGCTATTCATCTTATCAATGTTCTTCATGATTTTATAAACCTCTACAAGGTCACCCCTCAGCCTCCATTGCTTCAGGGGAAATAGCCCCAGTCTATTCAGCCTCTCCCTATAGCTCAAACCCTCCAACTCCAGCAACATCCTTACAAATCATTTTTCCACCCTTTCAAGTTTAACAACATTGTTCCTAGAGCAGGAAGACAGAACTGAGCCCTGTATTCTCAAGGTGTCCTCACCAATGGCCACTTTGGGGGACAGCCAGAACATGACATCCCAACTCCTATACTCAATGCACAGTCCAATAAAGGCAAGTGTACCAATCTTTGAGGAGAAAGTGAGGTCTGCAGATGCTGGAGATCAGAGCTGAAAATGTGTTGCTGGAGAAGCGCAGCAGGTCAGGCAGCATCCAGGGAACAGGAGAATCGACGTGCTCTCCAGCATCTGCAGACCTCACTTTCTCCTCAAAGATCTCCAGCATCTTCAGACCTCACTTTCTCCTCAAAGATCTCCAGCATCTGCAGACCTCACTTTCTCCTCAAAGAGATTCCTGAAGAAGGGTTTATGCCCGAAACGTCGATTCTCCTGTTCCCTGGATGCTGCCTGACCTGCTGCGCTTCTCCAGCAACACATTTTCAGCTATCAATCTTTGAGAGAAAGTGAGGGCTGCAGATGCTGGAGATCAGAGCTGTGTCGATTTTCCTGTTCCTTGGATGCTGCCTGACCTGCTGCACTTCTCCAGCAACACATTTTCAGCTCTGATCTCCAGCATCTGCAGCCCTCACTTTCTCTCAAAGATTGATAGCTGAAAATGTGTTGCTGGAGACGTGCAGCAGGTTAGACAGCATCCAAGGAACAGGAAAATCGACATTTCGGGCATAATCCCTTCTTCAGGAACCAACTTCACTCCCCTGTTTACCCATGGCTTCGCTTTCAAGGAACTGTGAATCTGCACTCCAAGGTCTCTTTGCTCAGCAACACTCCCCAGGACTTTGTCCTTATTTGCCTTACCAAAATACAACACCTTACATTTATCTAAATTATCTCCATCCACCACTCCTTATCCAATGGCCCATCTGAACAAGCATTGATCATACACCTGGAGTATTTTGTCCATTTTTGGTCTGCTTATTTGAGGAAGGATGTGGTGGCACTGTAGGCTGTTCAGAGGATGTTCCCCAGACTGATTCCAGGGATGAAAGGGCTGTCCCACGAGGAGCAGTTAAATAGCTTGGGCTTGTACTCACTGGAGTTCAAAAGAAGGAGGAGGGATCTGATTGAGGGATAGAAAATGTGAAAGGGGATTGATAAGGTGGCTGTTGAATAGATGCTCCCCCTTGCGGGACAGTCTGGAACAAGAGGTCATCGATATAGAGTGAAAGGAGGTCGGTTCAAAACTGAGCTGAGGAGAAACTACATCTCCCAGAGGGTTGTGAACCTGTGAAAGTCAATGCCCCAGAGTGCAGTGGAGGCAGAATCAATCAACAGGTTCAAGAAAGATGTGTTTCTGATGGAAAGTGAGATAAAGAGCGATGGGGAGCAGGCAGGAGAGTGGAGTTGAGACCAGAATAAGATCAGCCGTGGTCATGTTAAATGGCGGAGCAGGCTCGAAGGGCTGAATTGCCTCCTCCCGCTCCTAATTCCTATGTTGAGCACACAGTCAAGGCTGACACTGTAAAACTGAGGGAGCTGTTGTCTTTCAGGTGAGATACAAAACAGAGGTCCTGCCACAATATATCGAACTGTACTATGTCCCCCAGAGACAAGTGCTGGAATTTGAATTCAAATCACAAAGCAAGCCACATTAATGGTGACCACGATAATGATCCCTGATTGCTGTCCAGCCTCAGCCTTACCCAGTCTGGACTTCATGTGACTCCAGCCCCACAGCAACCTGGTTAACTCTTGGGTGACTTCTGAGAGGCCACAGCAAGGCCAGCAGTTCAAGGGTAACTAGTCTTGAGGAACAAATGCTGATCTATGCCAGTGACACCCACCTCCCAGAAAACAGAACACAACAGAGATTGCTGTCAGCCAAAATTGTCAGATCAGACTCTCAATGAGATGGGGAGATGTTTAAAGATGAATTCAGTTCATTACGGAACACGTCTCCACTTGTTTATACATCGTCGCTGACAAAATAAGGGGAAAAAAACAGAAAACAAAAGGTCAGAACACTCAAATGTGGGAATATCAGTGAGAATTCAGGCAACTGAAGGAAGATATGAAGAATTGCAAAGGAAGACAAAAAGGAAGCAAGAGTTACAAAAAGGTGATTGAGAAAGAGACCTGCAAGGGGTCACAAGAATAACACAAATGTTTTACACGAAAATTAGAAAATCAAGGGGGCTCCAGTGCAATGTGAGCCCTTTAAAAACAAACTGGGAATTCCATGAATGAGACTAAGGGAATGGCCGATATGTACAATAATTAGTTGTGTCAGTCTTCACAGTCAAGGAATGGGATAATGCAGCTTCCATTCCAGGGAGGTTAGTAATGAATTGAAGACTGGAATTCGCAAAACTTGATACGTGCCAGAAAACAACATTGGAGAGTGAGCAGCTCTAAAGGCTGACAGATTCTCCAGGACCTCATGGGCTTAAAGGAAGAGGGGGAAGAAGTTTCAGAAGCTTTTCCCATCAGGTTCTAAAGCAGCAACCATTCCTTTAGTTTGGAAAATGTCTTGCTGTAACTCCATGGGTTTAAGAAAGATGAGAGAGGGAACTGAGGAAATGATACACTGGTCAATCTAATATCTCTTTTGGGGGTTTCATTGGAATCTATAATTAATAACCGAGAGAATGAACATGTAGAGAATTGCAAATAGCCCACATAGATTAGTGATGGGGAGGTTCTGACAAATGAACCAAATGCATTAAGTAAATTAGTTGAATGGGCATTTAGTCTTATCAACTTTCAGAAGTACTTGATAATTTTCCACTAAACAGTCTGCTGACTAAAGTAAAAAGCCATGGGATTGAAGATGAACGATTGATTTGGTTCGGAGGCTGGTTTTGTGACAGACAACAGAGAAAGAAAGTGACGAGTGGTGTTCCACAAGGATTCTGTGGTGAGGCCTTAACTACTTACTGTATGTATTAATGAGAATCATAGTTCCACATTGACACAAAATCTGATGGAATAGTAAGCAGTGCAGATGGTCTTTTTGTTTAAAACTCACTCCGAGAACATGGGTGTTGCTGTCTGGGCCAGCATTTATTACACATTCTGTGTTGCCCTTGTGACTCATGGAATCATCATACAGTGTAGAAGCAGGCCATTCAGCCCATCCAATCCATACCAACCCAACGAACAGCATCCCATCTGGACTTACCCCATTCCTGTACTGCAGCATTTCCTATGGCCAACCCACCCAGCCAACACATCCCTCAACACTATGCACAATTTGGCATGGCTAATCCACCTAACCAACACATCTATGGACTGTATGGAAGAAACCCACACAGACATGGGGAAAATGTGCAACCTCTACACAGACAGTCGTCCCAGGGTGAAATTGAACCAGGTCCCTGGTGCTGTGAGGTAGCAGCACTAACCACTGAGCCACAATCCTGCCCTTTGCAAGGTGGTGGTGAGCTGCCTTCTTGAACCGCTGCAGTCCATGTGCTGTAGATAAACCCACAACGCCCTTCGGGAGGGAATTCCTTAGGGAGGAACAGTAATATATTTTCAAATCAAGATTCTATGTGGATTGGAGGGGAACATGTTTTTGGTGGTGTTCTGTGTCCTTCTACATGGAAATGATCGTGGGTTTGGAAGGTGCTGTCTCAAGAGACTTGGTGTGAATTCCTGCAGTTCATCTTGTAGATAGTGCAAACGGCTGTTCCTGAGCATCAGTGGTGGAGGGAGTGTATGTTTATCGATGTGGTGCCAATCAAGCAGGCTGTTTTGTACTGGAAGATATCAAGCTTCTTGATTGTTTTTGGAGCTGCATCCATCCAGGCATGTGAAAAGTAACCCACCACAGTCCTATCCAAAACTTGACTGATCTTTTCTTAATTAATTTGCTGGATTAGGTATCACTTGCTATGTCAGCATTTATTGCCCAGAATCAAATGAGGTGGCACAGCACTGGGACCAAGGTTTAATTCCACCCTCGGGCAACTGACTGTGTGGAGTTTGCACATTCTCCCTGTGTCTGCCTGGATTCCCTCCCGGTGATCTGGTTTCCTCCCACAGTCCACAAACGTGCGGGTTATGTGGAATGGCCATGGGAAATGCAAGGTTATAGGGGAGTGGGTCTGGGTGAGATGCTCTTTGGAGAGGCGGTACGGGCTGAATGGCCTGTTTCCACATTGTAGGGAATCTATGAATTTCTTCACTCAGAGGGTTTTGAATCTTTGGGATACTCATCAATATTTAGGCGTTTGAATAAATTCAAGATAGAGATGATTCACATGTGGGGAGGCAATGAGTTAATGGTATCATCACTAGATTCTTAATCACAAGAGCCAAGTAATGCTCTGGGGGACCTGGGATCACCGTGGGGCAGCACGGTGGTACAGTGGTTAGCACTGCTGCCTCACAGCACCAGGATCCCAGGTTCGATTTTAGCCCCGGGTGACTGCCTTTTATAGAGTTTGCACTTTCTCCCTGAGTCTGCATGGGTTTCCTCTGGGTACTCCGGTCTCCTCCCACAATCCAAAGATGTGCAGGTGAGGTGAATTGGTCATGCTAAATTGCCCATAGTCAGGGTGAATATGGGGAATGAGTCTGGGTGGGTTACTCTTCGGAGGGTCGGTGTGGACTTGTTGGGCCAAAGGGCCTGTTTCCATACTGTAGGAAATCTAATCTAAATCCTGGCAATGCATGGAGTGGAATTTTAAATTCAAAAAGACTCTGGAGTTAAGAGTCTAATGTCCATCAGATTGCTGTCCTTGCCCATACTGACTGACATATGACTCCAGACCCACAGCAACATAGAATCATAAAATCCCTACTGTGTGGATGAAGGCCATTCAGCCCATCAAGTACAAGCAGCATCTCACCAGAACTAGCCCCCCTCTCCTAACCCTACACTTCCATGGCCAATCCAACGAACCTGCACATCTCTGGACTGAGAGAGCAAACTGGGCCACCCAGAGGAAACCCATTCAGGCACAGGGAGAACACACAAAGTCCACACAGACAGTTGCCTGAAGGTGGATTCAAACCCACGTCCCTGGCGCTGTAAGGTAGTGGTGCCAGCCACTGTGCCACCCATTCCTCATCTCTGGTCGAAATGTCTAACCCCTTATTCCCAGACTGGGACTCTGCTTTAGAATCCCCAGGTCGGGGTTCGTCCTTCCAAAATCTACCCTGTCAGGGCCCTGGAGAATTTTAAATGTTTCAGTGAAATCTCATCCCAGCCTTCTGAATTCTAGGGAATCCTGACCCAGTCCCCTCTCTCAATCATTAGACAATCACTCAGCCCGTCACATGAACTGTGGCTGGGTTTGATCATCTCAGTAAGAGTTTCAAGGAGGGAAGGAGAAAGAAAGACTCGTTTTGCTTTGAATCGATGCTAAAAACTGAAACAGCAGGAAAATATTGTCACTAAGTATGGTTCACATACTCTTACTTTTCATCAAAGTGCTGGGTGAGGTTTCTTATGAATTTCAGGAGGTCACTGGTGGTGTCCTTATATTCTTTATTCCTGCCTTGTCTCTTGTTCATGTCATTTAGGAGAACGGAGTCAACTGAGAAGGAAATGAACAGCAGAGTTTGTTTTCTCTGTTGATTAAATTCACCTTGCTTGCTCCTCTGAGCATCTGAAGAAAGGGCGAGGCTCTGAAAGATTATATTTTCTAATAAACCTGTTGGACTATAATCTGGTGTCGTATGATTTTTGACCTTGTCCTCTGATCACATTCAGGTTGTGCCCACGGGCACTGCATGTTCTTGCTTC
Organism: Chiloscyllium plagiosum; assembly: GCF_037043375.1. Lineage (NCBI taxonomy): Eukaryota > Metazoa > Chordata > Chondrichthyes > Orectolobiformes > Hemiscylliidae > Chiloscyllium > Chiloscyllium plagiosum. Next base: position 116,849,277 of record NW_028270147.1, read on the forward strand.
TCCAGGTCAGCAGGTGGCGATCTTGACTATGGATTTCACAATGGTCTCCATCAGCGAGGACCCACAAATCAGGGACAGAGACCAGAGATTACAGGCTCCTCAGTCCCAGACCTGAGCACAACGGGCCCCCTGGCATCCCAGGTACCGCTTGTTGCGTCCCGGACCCTGTACATAATGCAAATGGTGCAACTGATCCTTCTGATTTTTCCCAACCTCACCAGGTCTCCACAATCATTGAGATTCGTTAAATGCAGCCTTTGCCAATTAAGGACCCTGACTGATGGGAAACAGACTGAAATGGGTCAATAATAGTGTTGGGGAGTTACAGACACTGATTGCCAAGTGGAAAACTGATGCTGTCGCTCTAACAGAGATCGGGCGGGACTGGGGATTCCTGGATACAAGGTGTTCAGTAAAGATAGGAAAGAGGGAAAACTGCGAGAAGTGGTGGGATTGTTCTGGGCCCAGACAGAACTGACCAACCTTAGGCTCTGAGATATGATGGAGATGAAGGATGAACTGTGCCGGGCTTTAACTCATTGTTACCAGAGTAAAACAGGGATTACCCATTTCACAAGAGAGGAAATGGATCTAACAAACCAGGTGCATGTGAAACACCCACCCTATCCCTGAGAGAGGGAGGGACAAGAACAATGACATTCTCAGACAGAAAGGATGCTAACAATGGTATCACCCCGAGAGTAAAGGGTGGGGTGGGGATAATGATAGTGACACCCCCCAGAGAGTGGGGAAAGTAACACTGACACATTTAAAACAAGCGAGAATTCAACCAGACACTCACTCCGTCACACGGTGTTGAAGATGCACTTTCCTCATCAAAACACTTTTGCAAACCTCTTCATACCACGTCAGGGGAGAGAAACATTGTAAAATGTATTATCACGAGTTAGGGTCCTTTTAAAACAAGGACTATGATGTTAAATGTTCCGAGCCGTAAACAACACTGGTGTATTGACGTCATTACCTTATTAAACAATATTAAAACCTCGGCCAAACATTTTCCTGCAGACAGTGTATTTAAAATATCAAGAGGCTTTCCGCATTGTTGGTTTGATCAGTGACGTAGCAAGGAAGCAGCAGCTGCCCCATGGACTCCAACAAAAGAATGAGAACAGGCTCTTCATACGGAGGTTGCTCCCGAGAATCTAATTCAACAGCAGGGATCAAAGAACAAGGAACAATACAGCACAGGAACAGGCCCTTCGGCCTTTCTAGCCTGTGCTGACACATTTTGCCCTTCCATCCAGAAACTGTCTTCACCTACAGGATTCATATCCCTCTATTCCCTACCTATTCATGCATTAGTGCAGGTATTTCTTGAATACTTCTACTGTGTCTGCTTCCACCCCCTCCTCTGGCAGTGTGTTCCAGGCACTCAACTCCCTTTGTGTGAAATACTTGCCTCGCACATCTCTTTTAAATTCCCCTGCCCCTTGAACCTCTGTTCCCCAATAATTGACCCCTCCACCCTGGGGATAAAAAAGCCTCATATTCTCCACTCTACATATCCCATTTACAACTTTATAAACTTCTATCAGGACCCGCCTCATTTTTCTGCATTCCAGTGAAAACAAACCCAGTCTATCCAACCTTTCTTCAGGACTACTATCCCCCATACCAGACAATATCCTGATAAACATTTTCTGCACCATCTTCAAAACATCCACATCCTTCTGGTAGTGTGGTGACCAGAACTGTATGCAATATTCCAAGTGTGACCTAACTAATGTTCGATAAAGCTGCAGCATAACTTGTCTATCCTTATACCCAATGCCCCTTCCAATGAAGGCAAGCATGCCATAACCCTTTTTTACAGCCTTACCTCCCTGTGCTGCCATCTTCCGTGACCTGTCAACATACACACCCAGATCCCTCTGCATATCAATACTCCAAAGAATTCTGCCATTCACTGTATAATTCCCACCTGTCCATCACCTTTCAAAATGCATCACCTGGATTAAACTACATTTGGCTGGATTAAACTACATTTGCCATTTTTCTGTCCATGCATCCAACTGATATAATATCCTGCTGTATCCTCTGACAATCCTTCTCATTATCTGCAACTCTACCAATCTTTGTATCAACCGTAAACTTACTCATTGGACCAGCTACGCTTTGCTCCAAATCATTTATGGAGATCATGAACAGCAGAATTCCCACCACTGATCCCTGTGGAACATCACTAGTCACAGCCCTCCATTCTGAAAAGCGTTCTTCCATCGCTACCATTTGTCTCCTGTAACTAAGCCAGTTCTGTGCCCAGTGCTGGAAACATTTTAGACAAGACACCTTGTTGCTAGCTCGTTACTGCAACTTGACCCAGTTCATTCAGAAAGAGAAAAAGGACAATGTGCAGGTTGTTGAACAGGCCCCTACACCTGGGCCTGAGGCAGGAGCCCAAGCTCCAACACACTGTGCGGGCACAGTGAAACAGCTGCCTTCCAGTAACTATAGAGTACTTGCACAGCAGCTGAGGATTATGGGTAACGACTCCTTCCATTAGCCGCAAACAAACCCGCAGTCTTTCCAGTGGATTCCAGTGGGAATGACCTGTCAGTTACTTCCCAGATATTACATGGTTCACCATCGTCATCTCCAGGACAATTCGGGAAGAGCAACAAATAAGCGACACGTCAACGCCCGCCCCATCTCAGGAGAAATCAAAATAAATGGCATCCAATTCAAATGAACAAACTGGTGAGGCTTGAATTCATCTCTTTGAAAGACTGGAGCCTCGCCCAGAAACAGAGCCTTAAAATGGGTGAACCCCTGGTTTGTCAGACTGAAGGGTGGAGTGTCCTTCGGGTTAGCAGTGGGATCAGCACAAATATAGTTATACACAAAGATCTTACAAACAGCCATCAAAGCGTGCCACCAAAGTGCAAAGATCAGTATTTGAAGCTCCTCGTCTCCATCTCCATCCTTGCTTGTTGCTCTTCCCTAATTGTCCTGCAGAAGGCGGTGGTGAGCCATGTGTTTCTCGAAGAGGATCTGACAGAGGGACAAGGTCATGTACTCGGCCTGAGCACAACTGCCTGACCTGCTGTGCTTTCCCAGCCCCACACTTCTCGACTCCAAGCACAACTATCCCTCAGGAGAATGAGCTGTGGCACAAGAGAAAACGTGAGAGTGTTGGAAAGGCACCGGCAGCTTGGTCAGCCTGCAGAGGGGCAGAAACAGATTTGATAATTGAGCTGATATCCTTCTGAGCTGAGATGCAGACTCAGGCTTTCAGAGCCACACAGTTTACATTGTTACTGACCTTGGCTCCATGGGCAATGCTCCTGCCTCATCGTCAAAATGGTCATCGGACTGAAACCCACCTCAGAAATGAGAGCACAGAATCCAGGCTGAGACTGTGGTGCACTGCTGAAAGTTGCAGTCTCAGGCACCATCATTTGAGGCTCCAGCACCACCACACCCCGACCACCCCCAACCCCACCTCAGTCGGCTCGACAAGATCCCATTCTGAAGAGATTCCCTCGGGTATCCTGCTCACTATTCAACTAGTGCCAACAAAACAGATGTGTTTCATCATTCGTTTACTGTCTGTGGGACCTCACCATCTTGTCCGTGAACGTGACTGCTCTGTGCTCGCAGCTTTGAATATTCTGAGATGATTAAAAGAAAACTGCACCAACAAGAGTTCTTTCCTCATTATCGTGTAAAAGGGGAGCAATTAGCAAGGGAAAATGCACACCGAGCGCAAACACTGAAGCTTCAGCTGAAAGGCTTTTTGCACCATGTTAACCTACTCCCTGGGCATTTCCTTCCAATGTCCGAGATGGTTATCAGGCTGGGATGGAGACTGACAGATCACATGGAATCCTTCAGACAAGGTACACAAGGGCACAGTCCAGGCTTGCTGCAAACGTTGAAGGGCTGGAAGATTTTTTATGGCAGTTTCTTGTGCACATCCTCCATGGAATTATCACAGACTTTACTGAAATGGAATGAACTCGGAGAGGAGAAGGAAATGGGAAGAATTAACCAGACAAGTGTGAGCATCAAGCGAGGTGGGAGTGTGTGGAAGATTCAATGCCATTAAAATTCCCAACTGGGTTTCACAAGGAAAACTCAAATCGTTACTAGGATATAACCTGGAGAATCCTCGCTGACATAAACAGGCTGAGTGTCAGAGACCCCGAGCCTCCGGTGCCTGATTCTCTATGAGGCATTACAGTCAAGGACTGTTCATGTATCAACAAAGGGAGACTTGGTGACATGTGGTTGCATCATGATTAATGACCGGAGAGGTACAGATGAAAGATAAATGGCCGAATGTTAAGAGGGAACATAAGGAAACACATTTTCACCCAGAGGGTGGTGACAGTCTGGGACTCACTGCCTGTAAGGGTGGTTGAGGCAGAAGCTCTCCCATAACATTGAAGTATTTCGATGTGCAGCTGTGATGACAAGGCATACAGGGCTACGGGCCAAGTGCTGGAACATGGAATTAGAATAGTGAGGTGGATGTTTGACTGGCTTAGGCTCATTGGGCCAAAGGGCCTTGTTCATGTAGACCTGTTGTAGATGTCTGACTCTGCCAGGATTCCAGCAATGTGGCTGACCCTTACCTGCCATTTGAAAGGCCGAGCAAGCCACTCAGTTTCAGGGCAGTTAGGGATGGAGAAAAAATGCTGGTCTTGCCAGTGACACCCACATCCCAGGAAAGAATAAACAGCCTCAGTGGTAACACTGTCATCTGATCCTGCAGGTTTCAAGCCCCACTCCAGAGACTGGAGCACTATCCTGAGGCTGGCAAAGGCAAAGATGCCATCTGCTGGATGATCGGTTAAACCACTGCCCTCTCAGGTCGATGTGAATGTAAGGGCTTTCCGATCATCTCAGACAAAATCACCCCCAGTGTGCTGACCAATACTTCTCTTATAACCAATGGCATTAAAACAGATACAGAAACAAAATACTACAGATCTCAAATAGAAGTGCGATGCTGGAGAAAGGGAACAGGTGCAGCCTCTGTGAGGAGAGGAGGAGTTAACGTTTTGGGATTCAGTGATGTTTTATCAAAAAAGCAGCAGCATGTTGATTTTATTCCATTTTAAGTTGTTTTATATTATTTTATTTAAATTTTGTTTATCAAATTTTAGCCTGCTTGATTGGCACCACTTCCACACACATCCATTCCCACCACACCAACACTCAGTAACATCTGTGTGTACTATTTACAAGATGCACTGCAATAAATTCATCAAAAGTTCTGAGACAACATATTCTAAACCCATGATTACTTGAATCAAGATGGTCACCCCAGCCAGTTCCCTATAAGCTATTCACCAGTTTCATCACTGGGTCAGAATTCTGGAATTCCCTTCCTAAGGACATTGTGGGTCTACCTTCAGCACCATCTTGTCCAGGACAATTAAAGATGGACAGTAAAAAGGCTGGTAAAAGTAAGAGTAGGTGTGATTTGGGACCAGAAAGTGAGACTGTGATGTTTCAGTTATTCCTGGACATTGGTGTGATCACATCTCAAATACTGTATTGTGTGTAGTTTTGGTCTCCTTATTGAAGGAAGAATATAAATGCATTGGAGGTGGTTTAGAGGGGTTTTACCCGATTGATCACTGGAATGAGGGGGCTGTGTGATGAAGAAGGATTGGAAAGACTGGCCTTGTTCTCACTGGGGTTTAGAAGAGTGAGGGGTTTTCCTGTCCCACTGTATTCTACAACTCCCTATCTGCCTCCCTCATGGGTCATACACTCCTGCCCATTACTACATGTGGAATTGAACTGTGCAGTCCTGAGGTCTATAACTTCCTTCTGGAACTAAGTCTCCAGGTATCTCCGGCACTCCCTGATATATCACTGCTTTTTCAATTCAGCCTTCATTGCAAACTCCCTGAATGGGAGTTCCTGTAGTTTTATACATTCACTGCAGATATATTTACCCTGAATCATTTCAATGCAATAAAGAAATGTTGATCTCACTTACAAATGAAAAATATCCATTCCTTCATTAGAGCAGTAATTGTCTTCAGTCTCTGTTTTGAAGTTTCAGTACTTTCAATTTATTAACCTTCCCGAATGGACATGTCCTGAAGCAGTCTATTTATACAGCCCCTCTAACTAAACAAATCCCAGATTCCTATTTTCTTGTTTACCATTTTGTTTCAATCAAACCAAGCGCATGTGCAGGCTCCCAGCAGCTGAAGTGACAGTTCCGAATCAGTTTGAAAAAGCAAAGGTAGACTCCTTCCCCGAGTTCACCGAACTCCCACACTGACCAAACTCCCCAGCATTCCCCTCTGTGCTGGCTGCACTCAGTGTGAGCTGCAGTAAATATGCTATCCTGCATTTTTCCTGTTTCTGATTTATATCACTCCATTCTGTTGTGCTGTTGTTCAGGATCTGGGTTAAGTTCATTCATTTCTCAATCGAAAGCTTCTTTATTTCAGCCTGAGAGACACTTTACATGTGCAACCAGGAAATATGACTTCAATGCTGGAATCTGTTCTCAGGATTGATGGGCTCGATGATTTGATTCAGTGAAATAACCTCGTCTAATCTCTTCAGGGGTCGACATTTCAGGTGTAACTCTTCTTCAGGAAGCGGGGAGAGGTGTGAGGGGAGTTGCAGATAAAGGGGTGGGTTGGAGCGAGGTGGTGATAGGTTGAGAAAGATAGAGAGTGTGACCTGATTGGTCGATGGGAGAGATGAATCCAAAATTATCCATCCCCTCGACCAACCAGGTCCTATCCTCTACCTGTCTCCACCTATCCCCACCTAACCACCCTGCCCCCACCACTCCCTTTATCTGCAACTCCCCCAACACCCACCCGCCCCACTTCCTGAAGAAAGGTTATACCCAAAACGTCGACTTCTCTTCCTCCTGATGCTGCCTGGGCTTGCTGTGTTCTCCCAGCCTCCTGTTTGTCAACCTTGGATTCCAGCATTTGCAGTTTTTTATTTGTCTCTAATCTCTTCAGGGGCCAGGATGAGTGTGAGGAGATTGGGTTTTGGTGGAACTACCCACAGACTGAAGTCAAAAGAAGCAAAGTAAGAAAGGCACGTGGATCGAATACAAGGGGGCAAATTGTGAGCAAAAAGTAATTGTTACCAGTTTAGCAAATTCAAAGGAGAGAGCAACAACATTGAATTGCTTCTGGTGTCATCCTCTGTGCCCTAACATTTCACAGAGCCAGCTCCACATCCTTCCATTGGCTTTGTCATTCAGAGTCAACTGTTCCCTTCCCACAGCCCTTTCTAAAATGTCCTGTCCCAGAGAGGCAGAGAATACTTCACCTTTTCTGGGAAAGATAGAGAAATATAGGATGTCGAGGAGCTGATTTCAGCCTTCAGGGTCTGACAGAAGAATGTGTACCATCTGTGGATTCTGGAGACAGATCACTGAGATATTCCTCACTCCCATCAACACCTGACTTTATTCTAACAACAGTTTCTATTTTTCATTATAAAGTACCAGTTTCAGACTGGACATTTCACACCCAGCCCCCATGTCCTCACATTGGAATCAAGAATCAAACTTGCCCTCTGAATGTGGTGTCAGTGTGCTAATGCTGTGTTTGAATGAAAGAGCCACGGTGGAATCTGTGACTAAATCCAACGGGTTTCTCAGCTAACAGCAGCCTCCCCACTGTGTGAGGGTCTGTTTGGATCAGATTTCAGCCCCATGGGTTCCCACTGATACTAGAGCCATGGAGTGATATTGCTGGAGCCACATGTGGACTGAGGAACACAACAGGCAGGACAATGAGCTGCTCTGGAATCCACCCTGAGCCCTGGATGATCCTCACTGAGATGGCCCAGGGGCTACAGAATATGACAGCAGAAGATTTATCATTGATGGTCCTCCCCAGCCGTGACTCCCAGATGCCCCCGGACTGAACATTCTCAATCTGACCCTATGGACACACGGGGCAATTCTGTCCCATTTGAAGAGGAAAGAAAACCCAGGTCTAATTTATGGAATATTTATTTCTCAAACCTTGTAGAAAGTACCCCTTCTGGATGCAGTTGTAGAATTGCCCTCCTGCTCCAGGGACCTCATAACCTCCACCTTCAAGGTCTGGAACAAGAGGGGGGAATTGAGGGGGTAAACACTTCACACACCTTTCCCTGAGGTTTCAACTCTGGCCATTCCCAAAGCACACACGAGACAGAGACTGAATCTTCTTCACCTTTATTCCCTTTTCCAGATTGACATTGACAGAAAACAGACTGCAATTAACAGCCCAGACAGAGGAAGCTACACAAATTCACAGCCACAATGGAGCTTGAGGAAAACACTTGTGGAGATTTTCTCAATAACCTCAGCATCCTGTTCCTTTAAACAGTGACAAAGCCTTAAATTGGAACTGACGGCTGAGCAGGAAGTAGGTCTGTTTTACTGAAACAGAGACTTCTGAGGTTCACATTGTTTTTGTACAGCTGACAGTATTCAGCATTTTCAACAGATTTGACTTGGCACAAAAGGTCATCACTGCCCCAATCAAACACTCCCAGAACAGGGTCAGCATGGAGTCTGATACAGAGTAAAGCTTCTTTTTGATGATTGCAATGACCTGCCTTAACCCTTGAACCTCAGAAGTGTCACCAAGCCAATCCCAAGAAGGAAGAAAGTTGAAGTTCACTGCTGACAATGACCTTTGTCCTGCCAGCTCAGCCCTGTTCTAATTAAAGTTGTGTCTCCTCTGTGGACTGTCTCAAACATTCTACCCACATTCTGATCTCCTGATGCTCTTGCTGAGGGGAGAGGGGAGGGTCACGTGGGTGAGGGCACAGGAGAAGCGAGCGTTGGACTCCCAGTCAGACCCAGAGAGGGTCAGCAGGCTGCTGACACTGTAGGTGCTGTCTGAAGCTCGCAGGTAGTTGCTGGTCTGAACGCCGTCTGAAATGGCTGCGCCATCCTTCTTCCACTGCACCTCCAGCTCATCGGGGTAGAAGTGATTGGCAAGGCACACCAGGGTGGCAGTGCCCTTGGCATTGACCTGCTCCGGGGAGGGGGGCAGTAGGGTCAGCTTGGGCTGAGAGTTCTCACGGCCTGAAAGACAAGAGAAGAAAGACAAGAGAAGCAATTTTAATCCCTGCCTTTTGAAGGGATTTTAACACTCCGAACATGAACTGGCAAAACAATCCATTTTGAACATTTGTTGCCAACTCCGAACAAACCCCATAAAAGAACAGACATTGTTTAAAGTGCATCTTGGGATGTTGGTGTCACTGGTAGTGCCAGCATTTATTGCCCATCCCTAATTGCCCCTGAGAAGGTGATGGTGAAAGAGAAGGGACAGTCTTGGACCATTGTTTAGGGAATGAATGTGGGCAGCTGGAAGGGCGCTCAATGGGGGAGCATTTCAGTGACAATAATCAGAACTCAGTGAGATTGAGAGGTGGGATGGAAATGGAGAACCATGGAGCAAGTGTATAAGTTTTCATTTGGGAAAAACCATTTTACTGAACTGGGCAGGGATTGGGTAAAAGTGAGCTGAAAGACAAAATGCAGGGGTGAAATTTACCAGGACCTGAGGAAAGCAAAGAGCTGACAGGATGAGAGGTGTCCAAATGAAGTGAAGGAAATCCCAGTGATGTTTATAATCACAGAAAGAACAAGAAGAGAATGAAGGAATGTATGAGGCCCATTCGGGAGCAGGAAGGGAACTTGTTTGCGGTGGTGCAAGATGGAGCAATGGTTCCTCATGAAATCTTTCGGTCTGTTTTCACAAAATAGAGGGACAAAGCAGAAACTGTAGTTGAGGAGGAGGACTGTGCAACATTGGAACGGCATCTTTCACATCTGAAAGACTCCCAGTTCATCCAAAGAAAAGAAAGATTCATGCTGTTCCCAAGACATTTGCAGACAGTGTGGGACTTGTTTGAAATGTGGTCACTGAAGGAATGCAGGAAATGTGGAAGCCAGATTGTACACAGCAAGATCCCACAAGTATCAATGAACTCAGGAACATTTTGAGTGACATTTGTTCAGGGATAAATATCAGCCTGAATGTGATTCAAAGAGAAAATAACTGGAACATTTGGATGAAAAATGAGAAAATGAAAGTTAAAGGAGAAGGGAGGATTGCTGGTTAGTGATGGGATTGATTGTTATCAGAAAATAAAAGGATGGGATAGAATATTGTGAATGTCATATTGTACTGAGGGAACTTAAAGTGCAGGGAAGCTCAATTATAGACTTAACTTAAAGGCTTTGTCTCTTAATGCATGACCTATTCAGAATAGTGTAGACAAAGCTGTACCACACAAACCAAGGTAAATCAAGCTTCGAGGAATTTAAACTAATTAAAGAAGGTAGAGGCTCATGAGAAGTTATTAAAGCATCCAGACCAAGTAATAGGATCGAGAGTATGGAAAGGATCAGGAATCGAACTTGAGGCACCGCAGGGTGGAATGGTGGATCAGTGGTTAGCACTGCTGTCTCACAGCTCCGGAGACACAGACTCAATTCCAACTGACTGACTGTGTGGAGTTTACACATTCTCCCCGTGTCTACTTGGGTTTCCTCCCATTGTCACAAAGATGTGTAGGTTAGGAGGATTATCCATGGGAATTGTCGGGTGGGTGGGATGCTATTTGAAGGGTCAGTCTGTGCTGAATGGCCTGCTTCCACACTGTAGGGAGTCTATGAATTCTAAAGGAGATCACTATGAGAAGGAGGCAGTCAGTGCATGACTGAGGGTGTTGTACTTCGATGTATCGAGTATATGAAACAAGGTAAATGAGCCTGTAGTGCAGGGACGTGGCTGCAAGGGGATCAGGGCTGGGAACTAAATATCCAGGGATGCACATCCAATTGAAAGGAAATGCAGGGGGATAGAGGGTCAAGTGTGAAGGAGGAACTGAAGGTAATCCTTGTTAGTCAGGAAATGGTCTTGGGGAGACTGATGGTATCAAAACGTCCTAAGTCCCCAGGACCTGATGCTCTACATCCCAGAGTCCATAAGAAAGTGGGTGTAGAAATAGTGGACGCATTGCTGGAAAATGATCACCATTCTGTAGACTCTAATGGACTAGACAATATCCAATGTAACATCACTTTTTAATAAAAGGAGGGAGAGTGAAAATGAGGAATTTTACATGAGTCAATTATTAAAGATACAATAACTGAGCATTTGGAAAGCAGTGACAGGACTGGTCCCAGTCAGTATGGATTTCCTGAAGGGAAATCAGGCCTGACACATCTTCTGGAAGGTTTTGAGGATGTGATCAGTAGAGAGTGGGTATGGGAGATTCAAGATGGCGGCAGTCTGAACAGTCTGGTGTATTGGGCTCTGTGCCTTATCCCAGGCAAGGTGGGCTCCTATCCAACCCCCCACCATTAGTCACCCCTGACGAAGGTTTGTGGTAGAAAGCCAGTAGAGAACCTAGAGCCCCTTTAAATTAGGATTGGGAAGATCTGAAGCTGAAATGAAGACATCTAAAGGAAAGGGAGCTAGAGAAGTGCAGCAGGCAGGGTGCTCCCCTAGTATGTCAGGCACACCCCCAGCCGTTATGTCAAACCCTGTGGCAGCGTCCTTAAGTTCAGTGGAGCAACAGAATTTACTAACGAAGCCTTGGAGGCCACGATGGAGAGGTCCAAGGGGCGGGTTCGAACCTTGGAAGGGCAGGTTCAGGCCCTGAAGGAACAAGTAGATGACCTCGAAAATCAAGGTCGGAGAAAAATCTACAGATCTTCAGCTGACCTGAGCATGTAGAAGGTGAAAACCTCACGGATTTCCTCACGAGGTGGCTTCCGGAGTTGCTGGGCCTGGAGATCGAGTCGGGCCGGGTGAGTGTGGAGTGGGCCGACCGCATCGTGATGTGTAGGTCTGGGCCGGCCTAGTGCCCCCGCCCGGTCCTAGTGCGACTCCAGCATCACAAGGAAAAGCATTTAATAATAGAAACAGCCAGAAGACTGGGAAGGGATCCACAGGCTTTGGCTTATAAAGGTTTGAAAATAATGTTTTTTCATGAATTTTCTGGGGCGACAATTAAGAAAAGAAAGACCTTTAATGATGTCAAGAAAAACAAATTAAACATTGAATACTCTGAGGTACTCGGCGGTGCTACGCTTCAGTTATGGGGGAACTGTCTACAACTTCGACTCAGCGGAAAAAATAAAAGAACTTTTGAACTCGCTGAAATGATAGACTTTGACCGAGGAGGAAGGAAAAGAGGCGAGCGGACAATGGCATAACGTAATTTTTTAAAATCTTCTCTCTCTTTGTTCTTTTCCCTTTTGGGGTCTCGTGCTTTATAGGCTTGGTATTGCTTTAATGAGAGATCCGGTATGTTTTATATTATAGCTGTTTGGTGGTTATTAGCTATTCTATTGTTCTGATTTGCTGGGTGAGGGTGGTTACTCCTTTGATGTAAAGGTGTGTGGGTTTGAGATGAGAAGGGGGAGGGGTGGGTGTCCATTGTTAACTTGTCGGAGTGGAAATAATATGTTCTTTTCCCCATTGCTTGGGTTTGGGGCATGACCTTAACTGGGAGGTGCTGGGATGGTTGTGAGGTTGGGAGTGAATGGCCCCTATGGGCAAGGGGTGGATCTCTGGAAATTTGTGTTTTTGTGTTTATTTGTTGACATTAGGAGTAGTGGTTAGTTTTTTTTAGTTTTAGAAGTTTTGGTGGCGTTTGTAGAAATAGTCTTTAGATTTGATAAAGTCTGTTTTTTTTCCCACTCGTCACACATTGAAAAGGCTTGTTCCTCTCGGTGGACTGCGGGCTGTAGTGTGTGGTCATGGCTAGCGATCTGTTCAGGTGGTGCACCTGGAATATAAAGGGGAGCCATTCCCCCATTAAAAGGAAGAAGGTGCTCTCAAATCTTAAGTGGGAAAGGGTTGACATCGCTCTACTGCAAGAGATGCATTTGATTGACAGGGAACATCTGAAGTTACAGCAGGGAGAATACGATACGGTGTTCTTCTCCTCCTTCAACTCCAAAAGCAGAGGAGTGACCATACTGGTATGAAGGAACCTCCCATTTCAGGTGTTAGATCAAACTAAGGATGAGCATGGATGGTTCATTATTCTCAATGCACTAGGACACGGAGAAGAGTATGCCATCCTGAACATTTACTGTCCCCCGGCACATCCTCTCAAGTTTTTAGTTGATGCAGTCTCTAAGTTAACGGCTCTTGGGATGCGCCATATGATTATAGGAGGAGACTTTAATTGTCTCATGGACCATGGGGTGGACAGGTTGCCAAAGGGGCTGTCGGGTACACCTCTGCAGACTAGACAGTTAGTGGACTTGTGAGAGGAGTTGGGGCTAGTGGATGTGTGGAGGTGTCTCCTCCCGAATGGGAGGGACTTTACCTTTTATTCCAACCGCACAAGTGCCACACAAGAATTGAAATGTTCTTTGTTCCTTAGGTTTATTTGGACTTGGTGTTAACCGCAGGATTGGGAGCATTACTATTTCGGACCATGTGGCAGTATATTTAGATGTTAAGACCAAAGGTAGTAGAGTAGACACACAGCAATGTCGCACGAATCTGTTTCTGTTGAAGGATGACAACTTTGTACAGTGTATCACAAGGGAGTTCAGGGTTTTTTGGGACATCAATCTGGGTGTGGCTATTAATCCATCAGTGCTCTGGGAGACCACCAAAGCATTCTTAAGGGGTTTGATTATTTCACACTTGACAATGAGAAGGAGGCAGAGAGGAGAGCAGCAGCTAATACTTGAGGCCTGGCTGAAGGCAGCCAAATCGGCACACTATCCCAGACCATCTGGGGTCAAATTGCAACGGGTCATGGCTCTCCGGGCTGCTCTGGACTCTGCGCTCACACAAGTGGCAAAGAGAAGGGTCTCTTTTGCAAAGCAAAGGCTGTTTGAATATGGGGATAAGCCAGGTAGATCCCTGGCTTACCTGGCTAGGAAGGAAAGTGCTCCACAGTCCATTGTGTTTATCAGGGAGAGAACTGGCAATGTCACTCGTGAACTGAGGAAGATCGATGCCAGACTTTGGGAGTCCTATGCAGAGTTATACCGGTCAGAGGGCTGTGGGGATGGAGAAGTGAGAATGGAATCCTCTTTTGAAAACTTGGTCCTCCCTGGTATAAATGCAGATCAGGCCTCCCTTTTAAATGTACCTCTCACAGTACAGGGGGTGCAAGAGGCAGTAAGGCAGGTCCAACGTGATAAGGCACCTGGTCCAGACGGATTCCCATGTGGATTTTACAAGGAGCTCATACACATGTCAACTAACCCATTGCTGGAGCTGTATAGCCATTCATATAGCCAGGACTGTCTTCTGCCCTCTTTTACAGAGGCTAATATCTCCCTTATTTTAAAGAAAGGGAAAGACCCTGAGGATTGTGTATTGCATAGACCCATCTCGTTGTTGAATGTGGATTTTAAAATTCTATCAAAGGTGTTAGCTCTGAGACTGAAGAAGGTGCTGCCCGTTATTATAAAAGAGGAGTAGACGGGTTTTATCAAGGAACGCAGCTCCTCCAACAACATCAGGCAGGTATTGAACATAGTGCAACTATGTCAGCAGAGAATGATTCCGGGTTTGGTGGTCTCCCGGAAGCAGCAAAGGCTTTTGATTGGGTGGAATGGTCGTATCTCTTTGCTGTTCTAGATCGTTTTGGTGTGGGAGGGGCCTTCACCAGGTGGGTGGCAGTGTTATATAAAGACCCCAAGGCGGCGGTTATCATGAATGGGGTTAAATTGAGTAATTTTGGTGTGGGGAGTGGCAGCCGACAGTGTTGCCCCGATTGTTTACCTTAGTACTTGAACCATTGGCAGAGGCTGTCTGAAAAGACCCTGAAATTCTCTTTCCCCGAAGGTGGGAGTTGGGGAAATAAAAATCACTCCCTATATGGACAATGTCCTACTGTTTTTAGCTAACCCCGAAAAGTCCATACCCCAGCTAATACAAAACATTAAATTATTAGGAAGCTCTTCGGAATACAGAATAAATTTTCCAAAATCGGAAGTCCTGCCTGTGGGGGGATTGGTGGTGGTACTGAAGCTGGAGGACGGAATGGAGTTTCCTTTTAGATGGTCACAGAAAGGTTTTCTCTATCTGGGAATTTTTATCACCCCTCACTTCCTGCAACTGTTTGGAGCTAACTTTGTGTTGCTGTTTGAGAGGATAAAGCAGGACTTGCAGCGATGGGAGGGAATACCCAGATCATGGCGAGGCCATCTAGCCTTGATTAAAATGATGTTCTTCCTTGGTTGTTATATCCTGTGAGGATGCTCCATTTGTTATTACCCAACCAGGTGCTGCGGAGGTTTGCGGGATGGCTTGGATCATTTATTTGGCGCTAAATTTAATTAAATTTACCAAGTTCTTGACCTAGCCCTACAAGTTGGATACAGAATGAAGAGTGCTCCAATGTGGGGACGGTCTTTCAGTTAGTACCATATATCATCTGCAGAGAGGGAATGACTTGGGGGACATGGAGAGAGTCAAGGAAATTTGGAATCAGGAGTTAGGGGAAGAAATCTCATCGGAAATGGGGGAATGAAAGAGAGAGAGAGCGAGAGAGAGATTGCACATTATTCAGTAATATTCATAACATAGAACATAGAACATAGAAGAATACAGCGCAGTACAGGCCCTTGGGCCCTCGATGTTGCGCCGATCCAAGCCCACCTAAACTACACTAACCCACTATCCTCCATATACCTATCCAATGCCCTCTTAAATGCCCATAAAGAGGGAGAGTCCACCACTGTTACTGGCAGGGCATTCCATGAACTAACGACTGCTGAGTGAAGAACCTACCCCTAACATCAGTCCTATATCTACCCCCCCTTAATTTAAAGCTATGCCCCCTTGTAATACCCGACTCCATACGCGGGAAAAGGTTCATACTGTCTACCCTATCTAACCCCCTAATCATCTTGTACACCTCAATCAAGTCACCCCTAAACCTTCTTTTCTCTAGTGAAAACAGCCCCAAGTGCCTCAGTCTTTCCTCATACGATTTTCCTTCCATACCAGGCAACTCCTCAGATACTGAAGCAGTCTATATTCAAAGGCAACAAGATCTACACAATATGTAGGTTTGGACTGGCAAGAGGCAAGTGATTTTTGCACCAAAACTGCCAGTCAATAACCATCTCCAGTCGGAGGCCAGTGACCAGTGGTGGCCTACAAGGATCGGTGCTGGGTTCACTGCTTTTTGTCATTTACATAAATGATTTGGATGTGAACATGGAACATAGTATGGTTCCCCTCCCCCCACCTTATCTCAGTCCCAACCCTCGGACTCAGCACCGCCTTCTTGACCTGCAATCTTCTTCCCGACCTCTCCGCCCCCACCCCCTCTCCGGCCTATCACCCTCACCTTAACCTTCTTCCACCTATTGCATTCCCAATGTCCTTCCCCAAGTCCCTCCTCCCTACCTTTTACCTTAGCCTGCTTGGCACACCTTCCTCATTCCTGAAGAAGGGCTTATGCCCGAAACGTCGATTCTCCCGCTCCTTGGATGCTGCCTGACCTCTGCACTTTTCCAGCAACACATTTTTCAGCTCTGATCTCCAGCATCTGCAGTCCTCACTTTCTCCACATACTTTGGTTAGTACGTTTGCAGATGTCATCAAAATTGGAGGTGCAGTGAACAGTAAGAAGGTTCAGAATACAACAGGATCTCGAAAAGATGGGCTGAGTTGCAGATGAAGTTTAATTCAGATAAATGTGAGGTGCTGCATTTTGGAAAGGTAAATCAGGTCAGGATTTATACACTCAATGGTAAAGCACTGGGGAGTGTTGCTGAGCAAAGAGACCTTGGAGTGCAGGTTCATAGTTCCTTGAAAGTGGAGTGACAAGTGAACAGGATAGTGAATGTTTGCCTTTATTGGTCAGAGCACTGAGTATAGGAGTTGAGAGGTCATGTTGTGGCTCTACAGGACACTGATTAGGCCTCTTTTAAAATACTCTATGCAATTCTGGAATCCCTGCTCTGGGAAGGATGTTGTGAATCTTGAAAGGGTTATGAAAAGATTTACAAGGATGTTGTCAGGGTTGGGAGTTTTCTGCTATAGGAAGAGGATGAATTGGTTGAGGCTATTTTCCCTGGAGCAAAGAAGACTGAGGGGTGACTGTGTAAAGATTTTATAAAATCATAAGGGGCATGGATAGGGTAAATAGACAAGTCTTTTAACCGGTGTAGGAAATCCAAAACTGTAGAGCATAGGTGAGACTAGAAACACAGGACTGTCACCTGCAAGTGCCCCTCCAAGACACTCACCATCCTGACTTCGAAAAATATCACTGTTTCTACAGGATTGCTGTATCAAATTACTGGAATAGACAATAGACAATAGGTGCAGAAGTAGGCCATTCTGCCCTTCGAGCCTACACCACCATTCAATATGATCATGGCTGATCATCCTTAATCAGTATCCTGTTCCTGCCTTATCTATATACCCTTGATTCCACTATCCTTGAGAGCTCTATCCAACTCTTTCTTAAATGAATCCAGAGACTGGGACTCCACTGCCCTCTGGGGCAGAGCATTCCACACAGCCACCACTCTCTGGGTGAAGAAGTTTCTCCTCATTTCTGTCCTAAATGGTCTACCCCGTATTTTTAAGCTGTGTCCTCTGGATCGGCACTCACCCATCAGCGGAAACATGTTTCCTGCCTCCAGAGTGTCCAATCCTTTAAGAATCTTATACGTCTCAATCAGATCCCCTCTCAGTCTTCTAAACTCAAGGGTATACAAGCCCAGTCGCTCCAGTCTTTCAGCGTCAGGTAGTCCCGCCATTCCAGGAATTTACCTCGTGAACCTACGCTGCACTCCCTCAATAGCCAGAATATCTTTCCTCAAATTTGAAGACCAGAACTGCACACTGTACTCCAGGTGTGGTCTCACCAGGGCCCTGTACAGCTGCAGAAGAACCTCTTTGCTTCTATACTCAATCCCTCTTGTTATGAAGGCCAGCATGCTATTAGCCTTCTTCACTACCTGCTGCACCTGCATGCTTACCTTCATTGACTGGTGTACAAGAACACCCAGATCTCTTTGTACTGCCCCTTTACCTAAATTGATTCCATTTAGGTAGTAATCTGCCTTCCTGTTCTTGCCACCAAAATGGATAACCATACATTTATCCACATTAAACTGCATCTGCCATGCATCTGACCACTAAGGGCATTGTGAGTCTACCTACAGCACATGGACTGCAGTGGTTACAAAAGATAGCTCACCAGATTCTCAAAAGCAACTTGGATCAGTCAATAAATGCTGGCCAGCCGGCGATGCCCCCTAGAGCCTGAGAGTCATTTAAAAAAAAATATTTATTGAGGAGTTTAGAATTAAAATGGTGTTCCTTGGTGTTCAATGAGCTTAGAGGAAAATATTTTCTTTTGTTTGTTCATGGAATGTGGGCATCATTGTCTGGCCAGCACTTATTGCCCCTTCCTAGTTGTCCTTGAGAAGATGGTGCTGAGCTAGACCCACAATCTCATTAAGGAGGGACTTCCCAGAAGCAGTGACAGATTTCAAGTCAGGATAGTGGCCACTCTTTACAAGGTGAGTCACTCACTTAATCGATCTACATATTTTAACTCCAACTAGCATCACACTTGCAACATTATTACTGACAAGTAGGACAAAGGGATTACATGGAGTTATTACCTTCGCTTCATTTAAATTCTGCGAGTTCCTCATTCGTTTGAAAAAAACAGAGCTAATTTGGCTTGGCTTCATCCATGGAGGTCGGCTGGAACTGGGATCTTCAGAAAACATCTCTGTGAAAATTTCTCTCGTCGTGTTAAATACAAGGTGGAAGAAGGAAAAGAGTAACAGAGAAAAGATTATATTAGATACGTACTCTCCCCTCCAAAAAAGCTTGTTAAATTGCTACAGTGACAACAAAAGGGAATACTGTTCAAAATACATAAAATAACAACTGTTTGCTCCACGATCTGAACCAAGGATAAATTTAAAATGTCATTGATTACAGGAGAAAAGGCAAAAGAGAGATGAGAGAAAGGGTTTAAAAGGATTGCAGAACTACCAAGGGTAGGTGCAGATGTATTAGATAAGATTACCTGCATAATACTAAGGAAGGCACCGCAACATAAAAGGAGGCAAATCTTTGAAACAAAATGAATGACACCTATGGGACATGCTGCAAATAGAAAGCAAACTATCATGGCTCCAATTATTATATCCTAAAATTCGACCAGAGGATTATCGGGCAGCTAACTCCTCTTTCAAAAAAAGCAAAACAGGAATTTTGTGATTAGTTAGTTTTGCTTCATTTGTTGGTAAATTAAGAGTGAACAATATGGAGTAAAGTATGAGCACTTGAAGAGACCGTAGCTAATCAGGAGAAATGAGCATGAATTTCTAATGAGCAGGTTGTGAACTATCAAACAATTTGACAAGGTGGTATTTGTAAAAGAGCAGATTAGTGGGAAAAAGTTTACATGATTGACGTGGATTTTCAGAAATTATTTCAAGTAGTTGCCTCTGAGAAGACCAATGGCAAAACTCAAGGGCACCTCAAATGAAAGGGAGCACAGTCAAATGGATAGAGGTGGTTGGGAAAATGCAAGGTTCGGGGTAAAATAAAGATTTCACACAAGAAAGGTGCGGAGAATAGAAGGGAAAAAATACACCCAATGCCACCCTCACCCTGATGGCCACCTTTGTGTGTGGCTGCATCAAGCTGTGCGTGGATCCCCGGTACGCAAACACCAAGTGTCACTACGTACTGAGGTTCTACCTATCCCCACTGTTGCGAAGGATGGGCCTGGCCTCGCTGCCGCGGAACGCTCAGAGTAGTTGGACCGTTCCGTATCACCTGTCCTTCGTGGAGAAATTTATGAAGAAAAACACCTTTGACCACAAGTCCATTAGGAAGTGGTCAGCACGTAGTGTCCTTGAGACCCTTCGGGAAAAGGAGACGGCGGATCCTATCAAGCGGTTCCCTGAGCAGACTGTCAAAGCCATTTGGCAGAATGCCTCATTGCCAGAACTTTCCAACAAGCACCAAGACATGGCTTGGCTGGTGGTGAGAAGGGCTCTGCCTGTGAGATCCTTTATGCACGCCCGGACTCTCAGCCGCACCGCACGCTGCCCTCGAAGCGGCTGCGGGGGGGACGAGACTGTCACACACCTCCTTCTGGAATGTGCCTACGCAGAGGAAGTCTGGACTGGAATGCAGTGGTGTTTGTCGAGGTTCGTCCCGAGCAGCGCCGTGACGTGGGACTCCGTGCTCTATGGTCTGTTTCCCGGGACGCACACCGAGACGAACATCAACTGTGCCTGGAGGATCATCAACTCAGTGAAGAACGCTCTCTGGGTGGTCCGAAACCTGCTGATCTTCCAGCTGAAGGAGTTGACCCCGACTGAGTGTTGCAGACTGGCACATTCCATGGTCCAGGACTAAGTGTTGAGGGAAGCGCTGAAGCTTGGGGCAGCTGCCGCCAAGGCGCGGTGGGGAAAGACCACTGTGTAAAGTCTGCCTGCCTAACGAAGAACAGGGGGCCCATGCAGTCATTTGGGCTCTGCTGACGCCTCAGCTAATTATATGAGCACATGATCAAAAAATGTACAGACTTGTATAAAAATGATAAGTTTTGATCTCTGTATGTAAATGTTTACATACATATGGCATGACCAATTGTACAGACCATCAAATTATTTATGAATAAAGTATATTTTTGAAAAAAAAATGGAAGGGACCCACAGGAGCCCATGCTCAGATTGCCCTTAATTGTTATAGTAATAAACACAATCTTGACTTGGGAATTTAAGAGAAGGAAACTAAACGATTCCATCTTGGGTTGAAGGGACAGAGATGGAATTGCCGTGCAGTGACAGATACAGAAGAATATTGACCGGAAGATGGAATTGAAGTTGAGAGTGAGATGAAGTAATACATTGAGAAGATAAAAAAGGAATTACACCTGAAACGGTAAAATCCTAATCCGATTACAGCAAAGGCCACAAAGTATTCAAACATACAGGTCATTTAAGGTGATAGATATGGCCATTAAAAAACACCTGGCTCTTCCAACTGGACACAAACAATTTAAGTCACATTAAGTTGTGTAATGGAAAATTATCCATTTACTGTGAAATTTGAAAGAGAATGCTTTTCTAAAACTTAATGCTGTGCTGAGCTTTGTAAACAATACTTTGATGAGGTCTGCAGTCAGCTGTTTGAATTTTGTAAACATTCACCTTGACCTTGCGATCGTCGTACTCAGCGAAAGCTGAAGAAATGTCATGTCCAAGACCAGGGGATGAGAGAATAACAATTTGAGTTTTCCCAGTCTTTGCCTTTGAGAGCGTGATAAGAAACAGTATAAGGCAAGTATCTGAACAATGCTCAGATACCCCTTACATTGAGGCATCTAGCTGAATGTACTGGGTCAATTCTGCAGAATGTAAATAAAGCTCCTTTCTTTGCTCTTGCTAATAGTTGAATCAAGTCGATTTAATTTCCATGACAGTTGCATAAGGTTTTCAAATATTTTGGTCAATTTTGGGAATCTCAACATAGTGCATATTCTCAAGATATTATCAGGAAAAGAGGTACAGACATAATCACAGATTGAGAAGTTCAACCTTTGAGGCACTCTTTATCTGAAAATTATGGAGTGACACGTGGAAGATCATGATTCTAGAGAGTTTTAAGAAGGTGAATAATAATCATATATTGTCTTATCAACAAATGGAAACAGCAATAGAAAGACAGAAATGATACAGAAGAACTTGAAACAAATACTGAGTGACTGGAAGAGACACCATATATTATGTAAATAGAAGCAGAAACAGTATAAGGCAAGTTTCTGAACAATGCTCAGATACCCCTTACATTGAGGCATCTAGCTGAATGTACTGGGTCAATTCTGCAGAGTGAGCAAAGTTACGACAAATGGGATTTAATGGATAACAGTATGATGATGATGAGGATGATAAATTAATAATGGGAGAGTACAAACAGTGGAAGAGAAAGGGGCTTTGGATTTTTAGGGAAGGAACAAAATGGTAAATTGAATTCAATGCAGTCATCAGGATCGAGATAATGTTTTTAACATGCTCTGTTATACATATCATCAATCAGAGCTGCTGTGGAGCACTATTCACCCATACCTTTCTTGCTTAACTGAGAAAAAATAATTTTGTGTTCAAATGCCAAAAGCTGAATCTCACCTCACAAAAAACTCTTAGATTAGATTACTTACAGTGTGAAAACAGGCCCTTCGGCCCAACAAGTCCACACCGACCCGCCGAAGTGTATACCACCCAGGCCCATACCCCTACATTTGCCTCTTCACCTAACACTGCGGGCAATTTAGCATGGCCAATTCACCTGACCTGTGGGAGGAAACCGGAGCACCCGGAGGAAACCCACGCAGACACGGGGAGAACGTGCAAACTCCACACAGAGAGTCGCCTGAGGCGGGAATTGAACCCGAGTCTCTGGTGTTGTGAGGCTGCAGTGCGAACCACTGTGCCACCGTGCCGCCCACACTCTCTGCATCTTTCTATTTATTATACTTAGGGGAATGAACGATTTCAGACTGAATGTTCTGAGCTTCAGCTTTCCAAAATCAGATCATTTTCAGTTGACTGCTGCACCCCTTTTATATTCCTGCAATTTGTAGGTAAATGCAAATCAGAAAAGAATGTGTCAATTTAGTCAGGATGTTGCTGCATCAAATCAAAGTGACCCAAGCTCCTATTTCAGCGATTTCCTACATTGAATGCTCAGAAAGGAATGGACAGTATGAGAACTTGTCAAGCACTTTCATCAAAAGAGCTGCTTGTCCATTCAATGTTAATATGTGCAAACCATAAACCCTTCTGTTCTTCTAATCAGATGGTCCTTCAGTCTCTGGACTTGCTTCAGAACACTACGCTGGATGAACTGTGTGTGAACTGATTTAGCCAGAGATTGAAAAGCATGATTCAAAACTTAGTTTTAAAAAAAAACCTCTTTAAAAACATTGCCTCCCTTTGAGGGAAGGTCAGAAAAGTGCAGGAGGAAAAGATTTGAGTTTCAATAGCAAGCTTTAAGTTCTAAACTTAATAATTACACAGTAGAAATGGTCACTAAATCCTTGAGAAATAATCGGGTGTACTTATACGTATTTTGGGTGGCACGGTGCACAGTGGTTAGCACTGCTGCCTCACAGCGCTAGAGATCCAGGTTCAATTCCCGCCTCAGGCGACTGACTGTGTGGAGTTTGCACGTTCTCCCCGTGTCTGCGTGGGTTTCCTCCGGGTGCTCCGGTTTCCTCCCACAGTCCAAAGATGTGCAGGTCAGGTGAACTGGCCATGCTAAATTGCCCGTAGTGTTAGGTAAGGGGTAAATGTAGGGGTGTGGGTGGGTTGCGCTTCGGCGGGGCAGTGTGGGCTTGTTGGGCCGAAGGGCCTGTTTCCACACTGTAAGTAATCTAATCTAATCTAATATTTTGAGAATTGATGGGCAAGGTAGGAAACAACGAGACACCAGAAATTTTAAGTACATTCCCCACAACTTGATTTTATCACCCACAAATATATTTCACAATTTATCAAGATATTCCTCACAACAGTCTTTTGGTAAAGGGTCATTGGGAAAGCGGAACACTCAGGGTAATCTCTGAAAATGATGACCTGCAAAATGTGCCTGAAGAAAGTGGAGTTGTATTTTGACATATTGTTCAGGAAACAACAATAATCCTGTCATTGGTCCACCATCCTGTTGTTGGTACGACAGGGACACAATCCTTTATTCAAAACCCTCGGGACCAGCTGGTTTGCAGAATTCGGAATTCTTTAGTTTTCAGAGTAAGTGACAGTTTAACAGTAAAATTTTTAAAACTCTGACTGAACAGCAGACCCACCTTTGAAAACTATGAGCCCTGAGACAGAACTGACGCCTGCTAGTGCCGGGCCACACCCCCAGTGTGATGTGGGTCGAGTGGGTGTGGAGTGAACCCAAACAACTTTGTTAATTAGACAAAAAAAAAATTCACGACATAAACTTCAGATTTCGGAGCTTTTCAGATTTCGGGATTTCAAATAAAGAATTGTCTACCTGTATGTTCAAATGTGGGAATTTAACAAGCTCTGGAATCATTATTAAAACAATTGCATCAATGCTTCGAGACTGATAACACATCTCCAATTCTTGAAATTCAAATCCATCCCAAAACAGGTTCAAAATTAATACTTACAGGTCAGGGACAAAGATCTGGAGATAATACTTCCTCCTTATCATCAACACTGTCATCTCTTTCAGATGTCTCCAACTGGATAACAGTCTTGTGTTCCTCCTTTGGAGCCTTGGAAGGTGACTGGGCCAGGATTCAACATCCAGTTTGAACTGTAATCCTTGATTAGTAAGCTGGATCTTCTCAGCTTGAGACTTCCATGATTTCTTCCAACTGTTCAATAGCGTCCTTCACAAAGGAAGATGGCAACATATCAACCAAAGAATTGGCCTTTGAATCACTGCTCTTCCGATCATCTCCTTTAAAGTCTTCGCTATCCTCACGATTGTCCTTGAGCTCCTCTCTTTTGATGTCCACGTGCTCCTCATGGATTTCCTCAGATTCAGGCTCGAGGAATGATACTTTAAACTGAGCCTTTTCCCTGTTGAGTAAATCCAACAGAGAAATTGAAGTGTTCTTGTGGATATTTAGTGAAAACTCCTCCCTTTGTGCACTGGAAGACACATTGGTATTGATATAGGTTTCTGTCTCTAGTACTGCCTTGGATGCTTTCTCTATGAACACATCAGTACGGTTAATGTTTTCTTCATTCTGGTCTTCACACAAGTTTGCCAATCGTTCCTCCTCACCAGACTTGGGCAAGCTCTCTTTTAAATTTTGGTCATCTCCAAAAGTTACCACTGCCTTGCTAGATTCATTAATACTGTGCAGTAAGTCAAAGGTACTTGGTTCAGAAAACTGATTACTTGCATTTTGATAATTCAAGCTGTTTTTAAATGAACTCAGCTTAAAGTCTTACTGAGCTCAAACTCTTCCGCCTGCCGTTCTGTTACTTCTTTTGAAAGCTCTGGCTTTTTTCCTTCATCACAACACGTTTTATAGTCTTGACCTAATTTATCCTCCACAAGTAGGTCCCTTTCATCTTCAGTTGTATTGATGCCATCCCCCATAATGTTCAGGTCGAAGGGAAATCTTGTGGCGAGGAGCAAAGATGCCACATTTGTCCTTGCATGTGAAGTATTCAACTCCATCATATGTCCCATTATGACTGCCTTCTGGCTTATCCAGCTCCACACCAGCCCAAAAGACACTGGCGAAGCTAGTTCTGCCCTTGAAGCGAAGTGTCCCTAGTGGATGCTACTAACTAAAATTCTTGCACCAATTTGGGATTCAGGCAGCTCATCGGTTTCAGGCAACATGGCTGTTGGGGTGCGACACGGAGAGGGAGAATGTGATGGCATGGGAATCTGTTCCTCATTGCTAGCATCACTTTGCTCTTCTCAGTTGGTGATTTCAAGTCTACAAGTTGTTCTGAATGTACGCTACCACAGCTAGGAGAGTATTTCTCACCCAGTCGCTCACTGATTTCATCATCCACACTGATACTTGGTGAAACACTTCGAGAAAGCTTCTCCCCTTCATTCATTCCCTCCTGCTGAAATGCACAGGACAGGAGAGCACTTGGGCCTCAGTGAGATTTTTGTCACTGGTGATTTTGATCCTTCGCGAAAGGGCTTCTGCAGATTCTGGGCTAGCTTTGCAACTCTCACCGTGTAAACTTTTATTCATGTCTTCATTCCTCCTTCGCAATGACTCAAAATTTTCTGAGTAAGTTGCTTCCTTTCCTTGGGAAAGGTACTCAAAACCTTGAGAATAAGAATTATTCTCTGATGGAGTTCTTTTCAATTCTCCAGAGTCAGATAGCGCAGATGCAATGGAGGTGCCCAACTTAACTGATCTGACAATCTTCACAGAACTGGCTGAATGATCACTTGCACCGTCCTCCTCATCAGGATAGCCGTCCTTGTGCAAGTAATATTCCTCATCCTTCAAGTCCTCAAATGTCTTTTCAACAAGCTCAGCTACTAAATGCTGTTCTGTATCATCAGATAGGACTCTGTTTAGTGGAGTTAATTCCTTGATACGCTCAGGGATATTGATGTGCTGCAGTTTCTCAATGTCTAATTTCAGCAAGGGTTCAGACTGATCAGATTGCTGAGACAAGCCTAGTACATCCTCGACATCAGAGTCTTATGATTTTAGATGACTAAGTTCCTCCTGGATATCACCTTACACAAATTGATGACTGGACACAACACTTTCATCACCAGAACCATCCTTTGGCCTAAATGCCAACTGATCTGGCATACGACTATATTTAAGAGCTCCTGCCACATTATCCAGCCCTTCAACAAAGTCAGGTCGAGATTTCAAATAACATTTGAAAACTGGAGAAGGACTCTTAGAGGGGTCATCAAGTCGACTATCGAAGAGTGCAGACTTGTTTCGATCTGATGTATAGTTCGCTGAGCAAGTTGGATTTCTGCCCATCTCGACTCGACGATCTTTGATCTGTAACAAATATAAGCAATTTGGTTAAGAACTCGGTATCTATAAAGAAAGTGCCAAAATATAATGTCTTTTACAATCAATGATCCCCAAAATCTTATTGTAATGAATCAAATAATTTTTCAGCACATGGTTGAAACATTGGAAGTCCAAAACCAATTTTGAACAGCACAGTTCCAGCAATGACACAGATGAAATAAACTGTTTTAGGTGTTCGTTAAAGACTGAATATTAGCTAAGACACCCACAAGGACCCTCTATGCTTGTCTTCCAAAAGTAGCAAAGGACTCTTTGCACTTATTTGATGAGCAGCCGGGGTCTCAGCTCAGCAAATGATCGCACTCGAACAGCAAAGCACACCCATGGCACTGCACTGGTGCATCAGTCTGATTCACAAAGCACAGGTCTCTGAAGTGGGACATGAACTTACTTTACGTAATCTTGCAATGCAAGCACTTGAGAATGCAATTTTTATACCTTTCGAAAAAATGTGCATTCTTAATGAAAGAACAAGCCTTTTTGAAATATGTTATTTAGATTCTTGAAAGACAAGGTTTAGTGATGGCACATAGTGGTCTGAACTAAATTAAAAAATCCAGCTACAAGAGAGAACATGTTGAACTGAAGCAGTTAGTGAAGAATTGCAGAATTACAAAAAAAACCAGATACATCAGCTGTCTATTTATGTTAGTTTCCGGTTTGAATGCTGATAGTTTGCTGCTGAATAAACAAAGTCAATTTATTAAACTACTCGTAAACATTTTATGGAATTTTGCAATCCTGAACTAAATTAACACCATAGGTGTTGTAAAGAAACAAGCCCTATAGTTTGTGGTGTTACATACATATCCTGCTTTGTAATGGGGCCCAGTGATGCTTTGGATATTTCACTCTCAGTAAGAGATTTCCAGCTCTTTGCAGATCCAGTCCTGGAAACATGGGAAATAATTTATAAAGTTGGAACTTTGCAGCATAAAACACACAGCACATGCAGAATAATCAGCTCTAATTTCATAACGGATACATCCCGACACCACCTTCCTGGAAAGTGGTGAAAAAGATATAGCATCCATAATTATAGAATCATAGAATTTTACAGTACAGAATGAGGCCATTCAACCCATTGTGTCCATCCCGGCTACCCAAAGAGCTACCGAGATAGTCCCACTGTCCAGACTGATCTCTGTAGCCGTCTAACTTAATCACTTTCAATGAGCAACATTCCCCCATTTCTGTCTAACCTTCAGTACAGTCTGCAATAGGTAAAACTGGCAAATGAACAGTGATAACCCCAGGCAGAATCACAAAATTGTTGCACGATTTTATTTCCACTAGAACGTCATAAATTGCTTTTAGAGTCATAAGGATGTACAGCACAGAAACAGACCCTCCAGTCCAACTCATCCATGCCGACCAGATATCCCAACCCAAACTAGTCCCACCTGCCAACACCTGGCCCATCTCCCTCCTATTCATATACCCATCCCGACGTCTTTTAAATGTTGCAATTGTACCAGCCTCCACCACTTCCTCTGGCAGCTTATTCCATACACGTATCACCCTCTGAGTGAAAACATTCCCCCTTAGGTCTCCTTTATATCTTTCCCCTCTCACCCTAAACCCATGCCCTCTAGTTCTGTACTCCTCCACCCCACAGAAAAGACTTTGCCCCTCATGATTTCCTAAACCTCTAGAAGGTCATGCCTCAGCCTTTGACACTCCAGGGAAAACAGCCCTAGCCTGTTTATCCTGTTTAACCCCTCTCTGTCGCTCAGATCCTCCAACCCTGGCAACATCCTTGTAAATATTTTCTAAACCCTTTCAAGTTTCACAACATCTTTCCGATAGGAAGGAGACCAGAAGTGCACGCAATACGACTCATCTCCAGTTATGAGTCATACTTTAAATTACAAAACCAGTTTTCTGTACATCTGTCTTATAGGAGTTACAATAATGAAAAGACATCCAGCTGTCAAAAAAGTCTCAGAGAAAAGCAAAATAATTCTCATTCCAATTCATGATAGAATTGAAAAAAAATAAGCACGTTACTGTACTGATCTGATGATACAACAGTTAAATGCAAAAATGCTTTAAAAAAGCTACCATGTGTCATTTATAAAAGCATAGCAATTTTTATTTTCCACATATGCATGCATTGATATTAGTGCATTAATGTTAAGGAATTACATGGTTCATACTGCCCAAACCAGGAGCTTATAAATTTTAAATGAATCACTGTTACCAACATCTGAAGGAGAATATAACTGTAGCGTCTTAGCACAAACTGATGGAAGGTGATTGAAAATGGTTCTGGGCTTGGTACAGACGGTATAAAAAGAAAGGAGTCGGCATCAAGTTGCATGCATGGCACTCACTCCGACATTCCAAGGTGAGACCAGCAATTGACAACATAGCATGCAGGTTCTTCTGACACTGAAGGTGACCACAGAACAGTAGTCAACATATATGCAATTGGTTTGCCAAACTGGAGCAAGACATTCTTCTGACAATACTGGTAGTGAAGATCTGGACCCCCAGTGGAGTTGGGCGGGGGGGGTGGGCAGTGGTCTCTCTATTCCATGATCGGTGAAAAAGCACTCACAATTGGTCTGGTTCTTGAACATTTCATTCTTTATTTTTCATACGGCCAGGCACAGATCGTCCACAAACACAGAGGTTATACACTTCCATGTTCCTCAGAGGAACTGCGCATATGGCTTAAAACAGACATTTGCAAGGTTTGTGAAGGTTTGTAGCTCAGGTTGAGGGTTAGGGTGTAGGTTTGATCGCTGGGCTGTAGGTTTGATATCCAGACGTTTCATTACCTGGCTAGGTAACATCATCAGTGGTGACCTCCAAACAAAGCTGTATCAGAACACTATTCCAACGAGCCAAACTGCAGCACAGACGAACTTCGGAAAACAGAGGAGAACCACCTATACAACGTATTCAAGAAGAACGGATACTCAAAAAATACAGTGCGCAGATTCCTCAAGAACAAACCATGACAAGCAGACCAAACACAGCCAGAAACCCTAACCACCTTACCATACACCAAAGAAGTTTCAGAAATGACAACCAGACTACTAAGACCCCTCGGAATCATCGTAGCACACAAACCCACCAACACTCTCAAACAAAAACTAACAAACTTAAAAGACCCAGTACAACCCATGGACAAAACCAACGTCATCTACAAAATTCCATGCAAGGATTGCCACAAACACTATAGAGGACAAACAGGAAGAAAGTTAGCCACCAGGATACACGAACACCAGCTAGCCACAAAAAGACACGACCCTCTCTCCCTCGTAGCCCGACACACGGATGAAAAAAAACCCATTTCGACTGGGACAACACATCTATCTTGGGACAGGCTAAGCAAAGACATGCCAGAGAATTCCTAGAGGCCTGGCACTCCAACCACAATGCCATAAACAAACACAGAGATCGAGATGCCATCTATCAACCCCTCAGAAAATGAACAGGAAATGACATCACCACAAACCCCAGGAACCCCATCCAGGAGAAAGATATAAATAGAAAGCAGGAGACAACAGCTTCCCTTCACTTGGAGGTCGCCACTGATGATGTTACCAAGCCAGGTAATGAAACGTCTGGATATCAAACCTACAGCTCAGCGAGCAAACCTACACCCCTTAAAACAGACATTTTTATACTTCTCTTAAAGAAAGGTACAGGCCATTATCGTATAGTACATTCAGATAATTACCAACTAACTTATGAAACAATCTTAACTGACAGCTACTTGGTCCAATATTTCCTGGGAACCAACTTTGTTTTCCAACACTTAAGCCACCCTAACCTCACTAACCGAGTCTTGCCATCTGCACTTGAAGGTCAGTTAGGGTGGCCAGTAATGTCTCATCTAGTCTAGTTATTTCTATGCTGTAAAGGAAGCATTGTCTGCTAATCTCTGTTGAGGCAGACTGTGATTAGTCAATTATGCAGCCCAAACAGCATTAAAAGCTATTTTATGCAGCTTTTAACAGAATTGTCAATTTGCAGCCAAGAAGCCATTCTGTCATATTATTTGCATTGAGAAGCCATTTTGTTCCCACTTAAGTTAGTAACAGCATGGGTTAAGTGGTTGTTCCTGACAACAACTAGTTACCTCAGCCTGTATTCAGGTTTCAGATCCTCAGGAGATAGAGATAGGGAAGTGGGAAGCAAAACAAAGGTCACATTTCATGTATAAAAGGGTATTGAATATGAATGGGCAGTGATCTTGTCCATTTCATTGTTTGAAAAATTACAGTATGGGGGTCGGATCACAATATATGTGGCAGTTCTCCATTCCAATAATACTCAATACTTTGGAGAAATCTTTCACCCACTAGACTGCTTTAAGGCACATCTCAAAAACCCACCCAATAGAACTGATTATATTCTATATGAACATATAATATTCTGCAGCAGCAAGTATACAGGTTTTATGTCAAATGCAACCTTCAGCCATCATTCCATCTTTAAAAATCATGATTCATTCTCTTTCTTTTTCATATACAGAATAAACAGATCGACTTCATTACAAATGCATCTTTTTTTAAAAAAATGTTAAACTCCAGATAGTTCTGGCCATGAAATATTTCATCTCAAAAGATTGATTGAGCATGGGGGTCAAAAGGCAAGGGGTCATAGAGTCAGTTATACAACAGACCCAACTCACCCGCACAAACCAGATATCTCAACGTGACCTAGTCCCAGTTTGCCAGCATTTGGTCCATATCCTTCTCAACCCTTCCTATTCATGTACCCATCCCGATGCTTTCGAAAAGTTAAAATTGAACCCCTCTCCACCACTCTGGCAGCTCATTCCATGTATGCAGCACCCTCTGCCTGAAAAGTTACCTCTCAGGCCCTTTTTAAATCTTCACTTCTCACCTTAAACCTTTGCCCTCTAGTTAATGACTCCCCTGCCCTGGGAAAAAAATCTTGGCTATTCACCCTATCCATACCCCTCATGATTTTACAAAAACCCTCTGCAAAAACCCTTCAGCCTCCAATGCCCTGGGGAAAAATACTTCAGCCTATTCAGCCTCTCCCTGTAAGTCAGTCCCAACAACACCCTTGTAAATCTTTCCTGCACTCTCTCAAGTTTAACATCCTTCCTATAGAAAGGCGATCAGAACTGTACGCAGTATTCCAAACGAGGCCTCACCAATGTCCTGTACAGCTGCAACACAATGCCTCAACCACTACAGTTCAATGTTCTGACCATTGAAGGCAAGCATGCCAAATGCCTTCTTCACCACCCTTTCTACCGGCAACTCCTCTTTCAAGAAACTATGCACCTGCATCCCAAGGTCTCTTTGTTCAGCAAAACTCCCCAGGGCCCGACCATTAACTGTATAAACTAGTGACCGGATAGAGAACTTTGAAAACGAGATTTGATAGAGAAGTTTAAAAATGAAGACCATAAGACATAGGAGTGGAAGTAAGGCCATTCGACCCATCGAGTCCACTCCACCATTCAATCATGGCTGATGGGCATTTCAACTCCACTTACTCGCACTCTCCTCGTACCCCTTAATTCCTCGTGAGATCAAGAATTTATCAATCTCTGTCTTGAAGACATTTAACATCCCGGCCACCGTGGCAATGAATTCCACAGGCCAACTACTCTCTGGCTGACGAAATGTCTCTCATTTCCATTCTAAATTGATCTCCTCTAATTCTAAGGCTGTGCCCATGGGTCCTAGTCTCCCTGCCTAACGGAAACAACTTCCCAGCGTCCACCCTTTCTAAGCCATGCATTATCTTCTAAGTTTCTTGTAGATCTCCCTTCAACCTTCTAAGCTCTCATGAATACAATCCCAGGATCTTCAGATATTCATCGTATGTTCAGCCTACTATTCCAGGGATCATCCGTGTGAATCTCTGCTGGACACATTCCAGTGCCAGTATGTCCTTCCTGAGGTGTGGGGCCCAAAATAGGTCACAGTGTTCGAAGTGAGGCTTATCTCGAGCTTTATAAAGTCTCAGTAGCATATCACTGCTTTAATATTCCAACCTTCTTGAGATAAATGACAACATTACATTTGCTTTCTTCACCACAGCCTCAACCTGCAAGTCAATCTTTAGAGAATCCTGGACGAGAACTCCCAGATCCCTTTGTATTTTGGCTTTATGAATTTTCTCACCGTTTAGAAAATAGTCCATGCCTGTATTCTTTTTCCCAAAGTGCAAGGCCTCACATTTGCTCACGTTGAATTTCATCAGCCATTTCCTTGACCACTCTCCTAAACTGTCTCAATCTTTCTGCAGTCTCCCCACCTCCTCAGAACATCCTGCCTGTCCACCTAACTTCTTATCATTGGTGAACTTTGCCAGAAAGCCCCCAGTTCCCTTCATCCAGATCATTAATATATAAAGTGAACAGCTGCGGCCCCAACACTGAACCCTGCGGGATTCCACTTGTTACCAGATGCCATTCCGAAAAAGAACCTTTTATCCCAACTCTCTGCCTTCTTTCAGACGGCCAAGCCTCAATCCATGCCAGTAGCTCACCTCAAACACCATGGGCCCTCACCTTACTCAGCAGCCTCCCATGAGGCACTTTACCAAAGGCCTTTTGGAAGTCTAGATAGATCACATCCACTGGGTTTCCCTGGTCTAACCTACTTGTTACCTCTTCAATGAATGCCCACAAGTTTTTCAGGCATGACCTGCCCTTACTAAATCCATGCTAGCTTGTTTTAATCAGACCCTGCACTTCCAAGAACTTACAAATCTCATCCTTAACGATGGATTCGAGAATTTTCCTACAACCGAGGTTAGGCGAAGCAACCTATAATTTTCCATCTTTTGT
The DNA here is from genome assembly GCF_037043375.1 of Chiloscyllium plagiosum. Lineage (NCBI taxonomy): Eukaryota > Metazoa > Chordata > Chondrichthyes > Orectolobiformes > Hemiscylliidae > Chiloscyllium > Chiloscyllium plagiosum. The sequence goes on from NW_028270147.1 coordinate 116,882,614, forward strand.
CTTGATCCTTTCTTGAACAAGGGAGTTACAAAAGCGATTTTCCAATCATCTGGGACTTTCCCTGACTCCAGTGACAACCAATGCCTCTGCTATTTCCTCAGACACGTCTCTCAGAACATCTGGAATGGAGCCCATCTGGGCCAGGGGATTTATCAATTTTTACACCTGTTAGCTTTTCTCACACACTCTCTTTTGTAATGGATACCATATTCAACTCTGCCCCCAACTCTCCTTCACTGTTGGGATATTACTCATGCCTTCCACTGTGAAGACTGATTAAGTTCTTCAGCTATTTCCTTACCTCCCATCACAAGCCTTCCTGTATCAATTTAGAATGACCCAATTTCTACTTTTGCTTCTCGTTTGTTTCTTATGTATTGAAAGTAATTTTTACTATCATTTCTAATATTACTGGCGAGCTTATTTGATCCTCTCCTTCTTTATTCCTCTCTTTGTTTGTTTTCACAGTCTTCCCAATCTTCTGATTTCCCAGTTCTCTTGGTCACTTTATAGGCTTGCTCACTCTCTTTGATCCATTTCCTGACTTCCTTTGTCAGCCATGGCTGTCTAATGCCCCCGCCACCCCCCTCCCCCCACCCCCGTATAATCTTCCTTTTTTTGGGGCTGAACCTTTGTACTGTGTGCTCAATTACACCCAGAAACTCCTGCCATGTTGCTCTACTGTCTTCCCCACTAGGCTCTGCTTCCAGTCGATTTGCATCAGTTCCCCTCTCATGCCCCTATAATTACCTTCATTTAACTTTGACACCATTACATCCAATTTTGCCTTCTCCCTTTCAAACTGCAGACTGAACTCGACTATATTATGATCGCTGCCTCCTAAGGGCTCCCTTACTTTAAGATCTTTTACAACATCTGGCTCATTACATAAAACTAAGTCCAAAATAGCCTGCTCTCTTGTAGGCTCCATCACAAGCCGTTCCAAAAAGCCATCCTGTAAGCATTCCATGAATTCCCTTTCTTTGGATCCACTGGCAACATCATTCACCCAGTCCTTTGCATATTGAAGTTCCCCATGATCATTGTGACCTTGCCTTTCTGACATGCCCTATCTATTTCCTGGTACATCTGTGCCCCTAGTCCTGAACACTGCTGGGAGGTCTGTACATAACGCCCATTATGGTTTTTTTGCCTTTATGGCTCAACTCCACCCACACAGAATCCACGTCATCTGACCCTATGTCATTCAGTGCCATAGATTTAATTTCATTCTGAACTAAAAAGGCAACTCTGCCCTCTCTCTCTCTCTAAGTTGTAAATCCTTGGATGTTTAACTGCCAGTCCTGAACCCCCTACAACCACCTCACTATGATGCCTACCACATCATAATCGTTCATCATGATTTGTGCTGTTAATTCATCTGCTTTGTTATGAATACAACGAGCATTCAAGTAAAGTGCCTTAATCCTAGTTTTCTTATCCTCATGATTTCCAACATCTCTACTAATATGTTCGAAGTTATCCTTCTTTTTTGCTTCAATTCTAGTCTGCCTTGAACTTAAACCCTGCACACATGCTTACCCGCTGCTTATCTTTCTACTTGACTCCATACTCCCTGTTGCTTTCCCTTTCCCCAGACTCATAAGTTTAAAGTCCTAGTGACCACCCGATTTATCCTTTTCACCAGAACACTGGTTCCAGATCGGTTCAGGTGGAGACTGTCTCATCGGTACAGATCGCCCAGGTTCCAAAAACTGATGCCAATGTCCCATGAAATGGAATCCCTCGTTCCCACACCAATCTCCTAGCCACGTGTTTACTTCCCTAATTTTCTTATCCCTATGACAATTAGAACGTGGCTCGGGCAGTAATCCAGAGATTATGACCCTCGAGGACCTGTTCTTCAATTTCCTTCCTAGTGCTTGATACTCCCCACACAGGCCCACATGCCTAGCCTTGTCTATGCTGTTAGTGCCAACATGGATCACATCAACTGGATCTTTTCCCTCCTGCTCCAATATCCTTTCAAGCCAATCAGAGATGTCCGGCATCCTGGCACTGGGCAGGCAACACACCATGTGGGACTCCCAATCCGGCTTGCAAAGGATACTATCTGTCCGCTAATTACAGAATCCCCTGTAACAACTACTTGTCTTTTTACTCCCCTTCTTGAATGGCCTTCTGCACCATGTTGCAGTGGTCAGCTGGCTTATCCTGCCCATAGCCCTTTTCCTCACCCATACAGGAAGCAAAAATTGCATATTTGTTGGATAAGGTCAAGGGCTTAGGCTCCTTCACTCCTGAACTCAGAATCCCCCTACCTGCCTCATTTACAGTCACACCCTGTTGTTCCTGATCACTAACTGAATTTGAATTACTTAATCTACCGGGTGTGACTGCCTCCTGAACCACTGCATCCAGGTAACTCTCCCCCTCCCGGATGTGCCGCAGTGTTTGAAGCTCAGATTCCAGTATATTAATTCTGATCCGGAGTTCTTTTAGCAAACAACACTTGCTGCAGATATGGTCACTGCCCTTCACAATGGGTTCAGCTCCCACACCATACAGCTACAGCACATCACCTGTCCAGCCATCTCTACTTATTTAATTCATTTATACAAATTTATGAATTAAATAATTTCTAGTACTTCTCTATGGTCTTATTCAACTAACCATCTAATAGCCAACTTTTAATCAATCACACGAAACAAAAGAAATATCAATTGAAACACCTTACCTTAGCAACACACAGGAGGCCATTTTTTTGGTGAGAGGAGGGGGCGCGGGCGGGGGGGGTGACACTACACGTGTAGCATCTTGGGATTCAGCTGCTGCCCAAATATATACCCACCAGTCCGCTGCGCCTTGCTGTGCCCTCTCCCTCTGTTGCTCCTTTAAAAGCCTCACTTACCCAGCAGTCTCATGTCCATTCCTGCTCAGTGTTCGCTCTGCCAAGGTAAGTTTTTATATTTCAAAGTTATCTTCCCATCAGATCTCTGGTCCTTGCTGTCGCTCCTCTCACTCCACCTGCCACCGAAGAATTGAAAAACACTGAACTCCCGAGCTAAGTTATTACATTTTCAAGTTACCTTCCCATCAGGCCTCTGGTCCTCGCTGAAGGTGCCTGAGCTGCATAGAGAGAGAAATGTTTTCACTTGTGAGGCTGACTGAACAGGAAGTTAACATTAACGAATTGAATCACAAGTTCAAAACAAAACATTATTCTCTGAGAAAGGTGACAACATGAAACTTGCTAGAGCTGGGAATGCTGAAGTTGAATAGCACAAATTTGTTAAAGGGGAGTACCTCAGGGAGAAATATACAGAAGGATGCACTGATGGAATGAGACAAAGTGGGAGTAGACTCGCATGGAGACGAATTAACTGCACGAATCTTTTGGGCCAAAAGGCACGCTTCTCTGCTGTAAAGTCTCTGTAAAAGTACTGGTCTCCTTAGCTAAAGAACCACTTCATCACCAACTTATTTGGACAAAAGGGATTCCACTAGGGCATAAAAGAGAAATACAAGAGGCATCCCTTCGTAAGGTCACAATTAACGTCCATTATTGAAAGTACCTCTGCAGAGAGGGAGGTTTAATCTTCGGTTTCTCAGTAGCAGTGGAGTACAGAGTTTTAATCTGCGGTTTGGTTGAGTTTGAGCTGGCAACATCAAGATCTGTACTGAGTTCAGCTTCGGTCTTCTTTACAAACTCATCATAGGATTGAAAGAAACATGGAGAGAAAGTGAAATCAAACATTGGGACTTAAAGAAGTACACATGACACTACTTTGCCAACTGCACTGAATTCAATGTACTTCTGAATATTTTTTCAACTTTGATGGCAACTAAGGAATAGTAGGATTTGGTTTTCAGCAAATTACTCCAGTGAGGACCCAAGTTTTCAATTCAATCAGAAAGTTGAAGCATTTTCTGGATGTCTGCAGGAGAACCAGACAGGTAAGCCAAAAACAGATAAAGCATTTGTCATTTGAATAACAGAAAATTCAGATGTATGATGCAGTGTTCATAATCGTGACGTAATGCTGCAATGTAAAACTGGACAATTCCGAAACTGAAGCACTTACCAAAATATGGGTCATCCAATCACGTTTTCTCCTGCCAAATTTCTTCATCTTCTGCCAAGCTGTCTTCTGCTATTGCTCCTGGTTGAATCCAAACAACATCATAACTTCATTAGAAATGAAGATCTGGGGATAGAAGCACAGGAGAAATGGCAGCTGTTGCAAACACCCTAAATACACAGACAAAACAATCCACAATCCATTATCCGTCTTTAAAACTGCTCAATGAAGATGCAAAATTGGATGAAACTCAAAGCATGTTCTATTTAACAAAAATCTGCTAAGTGCTTGAAAACTGAATGACAATTGAAGTGAACAACATCAGTGAGATCTGAAAGCATATACAAAACAACATTAAGGTAGCATGCAACATTCCCAGATTGTGAGAAGGTTTGACACTTTCTCTTGCCTAAGACCTCGGCTGAGAAAATTAATTATTTCACTTAACGATTCACTGCATTACGTGGTTCAGCACTTTGCCAACAGCAACTTCTAAGAAGCCTCTGCTCCGTCGAATTCCAAAAATGTTCTGCCTTTCATAGACTGTCGGCAGATAACTCAAGATCAGCGCTATGGGAAGTCTCACAATAAATATTGGGGCTGATGTGGAATTCATACAGTGAACCCAGCATTTCAGGAAGGTCAAATCGTTCTCAGTTTAACAGATGAGTTCATCAAAGCTAGATGACCTAGCCACTGACCACTGCCTCACATGAATCCAGGCAGGAAGTGTTTGATAGGTTTCCCGGCTAACACCACCAGAGGCAAGTAACACGCCTGGAAATGTAGGTGTGGGAAATAGTACAGTTCAGACTGAAGACACATCAGAGTCGAGTTATAAAGACAAAACAAAGGAAATGAACAGTTCCAAATTTGCTCTGTGAATGAAAAGCTGATTTACACATGCCCATTCTCAGTCCCTGGCAAAGTGCAACGCTTCACAAACTGTGCTCAAAGGGAAGTCAGGCTAGACAATGAGTTGCTTGATGTTGACTTTAGACCGTGGTAAAAAGTTCACACTGCAGTGTTGTAAGTCTGAGTTACTGGAAGGAGTCATCCAGTGTACACTTCAATGTCAGTGCCACAGTAAAACAGAAGTTGCATTGTTGTCATAGTAAAGAACTTGGTCTGTGTGCTGGACAATACTTTGAAACCAATGCTCAAGTCATCCACCTTAACCTCAAATTGCCAAAATCAACTTGCAAATATACATCACATTTCACACTTGTAGCATCTTGTTCCCAACCTTTGAAGTATATTCACTATTATAATATCGTCAAAAAGCTGCAACAAACTTTCACACAGCAAGTTCCCACAAATTAGAGAAATGGTTCAGTAAACGTTGAGCCATACTGACTCATATAGGAGATTGACCAGGACCATGAGGGAGAACTCCACTCCTCTTCAATGTCACACCAAAACTCTTTTAAAAAAACTCACCCAAGGGGGAAAATGGGGCCTCACTGCGAAAACAATACTTCAGTACTGCACCAGGACTGTCATCCAGGATTTCACTTCAGTGTTTGCTTAATCCCCTCTGCTGACTGAGGAAGAGTGCCACTGAGCCATGGCTAACACTCAGAGCTATTACATTGTCTCTCCAGTTTGGAGTAAAATGAGGTTCCTCGAGAACCATCGGGGAGATCAGAGTAAAGTGGGGCTCCTCAGTTCCTGATCTTACTTCCATCATAAGGTCAGAAGTGCGGATGGTTGCACAATATTCAGTACCATTCACAGACTCAGTATCTGAGGAGTTATGTTCAAAGGCAACAAGATCTGGACAATATGCAAGTTGGACTGGCAAGAGGCAAGTAAGTTTTGCACTCAAACTGCCAGTCAATGACCATCTCCAGTAGGATGCCTGTGACCAGTGGTGTGCCACAAGGATCGGTGCTGGGTTCACTGCTTTTCTTCGGTTACATAAATGATCTGGATGTGAACATGGGACATAGTATGGTTAGTAAGTTTGCAGATGACACTAAAAATAGAGGTGTAGTGGACAGTGTTGCATCTTGTAAAGGCAAATCGGGGCAAGACGTATATACTCAATGGTAACGTCCTGGGGAGTGTTGCTGAATAAAGAGACCTTGGAATGTATGTTCATAGTTCCTTGAAAGTGGAGTCACAAGTAGACAGGATAGTGAAGGCGGTGTTTGTTATGCTTGCCTTTATTGGTCAGGGCATTGAGTTTAGGAGTTGAAAAATCACGTTGCGGCTGTACATGACTCTGATTCGGCCTCTTTTGGAATACCGTGTGCAATTCTGGACTCCCTGTTCTCTGAGGGATTTTGTGAATCTTGAAAGGGTTATGCAAAGCTTTACAAGGATGTTGCCAGGGTTGGGGGGGTTCTGCTATAGGAAGAGGATGAATTGGTTGGGGCTATTTTCCCTGCAGCATCGGAGGCTGAGGGGCGACTGTATAAAGATATTTAAAAGGTATCTGGTTGAGTATATGCACAGAAAGGTTTTCAGAGGAAAAAGGGCCAAACGCTAGCGAGGGGACTAGATTTTATCTCGAATAACTAGTCAGTATGGACAAGTTTAACCAAAGGGTCTTTTCTGAGCTGTACAACTCTATAAAGCTCAGAATATTCAAACAATGGCCCTTGTCATTCAATGGTGTTACCATCACTGAATCCTTCACTATGAACATCATGGGGGTTACCATGGACCAGAAACTCATCTGGACTCACCATAGAAATACTATGGGCTACAAGGGCAGGTCAGAGACTTGGAATACTGTGGTGTATAACTCACCTCCTGAATCCCCATAGCAAATCCACCGAGTACAAAGCACAAGTCAGGAGTCTGATGGAAAACGCCCCACTTGCCTGGATGAGTGCAGCTCCAATAACACACAATAAGCTCGCCACATTCAAGACAAAGCAGCCCACTTGATTGGCACCACATCTGCAAGCAGCCAGGCCCTCCACCACCCTCCACTCAGTAGCAGCAGTGTGTACAATCTACAAGATGCATTGCTGAAATTCAAAGATCTTTAGCCAGATCCTCCCAAATCTATGACCATTTAGATTTAGAAGGACAAGAACAGCAGATACACAGGACTGTCACTTGCAAAAGCCCCTGCAAGCCACGCACCATTCTGATTTAGAAAAATATCACTGGTTCTTCAGGATTACTGTATCAATTCCCTTGAATTTTCCCCCCTTAGGGCATTGTGGGTCTACCTACAGCACATGGACTGCAGTGGTTACAAAAGATAGCTCACCAGTTTCTCAAAATCAACTAGGATCGGTCAATAAATGCTGGCGAGCCGGCGATGCCCAGACCCTAGCAGTCATTTAAAAAAATGTTCATTGAGGAGTTTAGAATTAAAATGGAGTTCCTTGGTGCTCAATGAGCTTTGAGTAATTTTTTTTTGTTCATTCATGGAATGTGGGCGTTTATATAAATGTGGGCTAGCAGTTATTGCCCCTTCCTAGTTGTCGTTGAGAAGATGGTAGACGGAAGTGGGTACTGCAGTTGCTGGAGATCAGAGTCAAGATTAGAGTGGTGCTGGCCTTGCACAGCAGGTCAGGCAGCATCCGAGGATGAAAGGCTTTTGCCCAAAACGTTGATTTTTCCTGCTCTTTAGATGCTGCCTGACCTGCTGTGCTACACCAACATCACTCTAATCTTGACAAGATGGTGCTAACCTAGACCCACAATCTCATTAGGGAAGGACTTGCAAGAAGCAGTGGCAGAATTCCAAGTCAGAATAGTGGCCACTGTTTACAAATTGAGTCACTCACTTACACAATGTACCTATTTTAGCTCCAGGTAAAAACAAGGACTGAAGATGGTGGAAACCAGAGTCTAGATTAGAGCGGTGCTGGAAAAGCACAGCAGGTCAGGCAGCATCCGAGGCTCCAACTAGCAGTGCATTTGCAACATTATTACTGACAAGTAGGGCAAAAGGATTACATGGAATTATTACCTTCACTTCATTTAAATTCCTCGCTTGTTTGAAGAAAGCAGAGCTAATTCGGCTTGGCTTCATCCATGGGGCTTGGCTGGCACTGGGGTCTTCAGAAAACATCTCAGTGAGAATTTCTCTCGTCACGTTAAATATAAGCTGGAAGAAGTAAAAGGGTAACGGAGAAAAAAATTATATTAGATACGCCCTCCCCCCCCAAAAAAGCTCGTTAGATCGCTACATGGAAAACAAAAAGGAATACTGTTCAAAATATATAAAACAGCAACTGTTTGCTCCACAATCTGAACCAAGGATAAATTTAGAATATCATTGATTGCAGGAGAGAAGGCAAAAGAGAGATTCAAGAAGGGGTTTAACAGGATTGCAAAACGACCAAGGGTAGGTGCAGATGTATTCGACAAGCTTACTAATATATTACTAAGGAAGGCACCACAGCATAAAATGAGGCAAATCTTTGAAACAAAATGAATGACATCTGTGGGACATGCTGGAACTAGAAAGCAAACTATCATGGCTCCAATTATTACCTCCCAAAAGTTGACCAGAGGATTGTCGGGCAACTAACTCCTCGATCAAAATAAGAAAAACAGGAATTTTTCAATCAGTTAGTTTTGCTTCATTTGTTGGTAAATTAAGAGTTAAAAATATGGAGATAAATACAAGCACTTCAAGAGACAGGAGCTAATCAGGAGCAATTAGCATGAATTTCTAATTAGCAGGTTGTGAACTATCAAATAATTTGACAAGGATGTATTAATAAAAGAGCAAATTAGTACGAAAAAAGTGTACATGGTTTACGTGGATTTTCAGAAATTATTTCAAGAGTTGCCTCCGAGGAGACCAGTGGCAAAACTCAAGGGCACCTCAAATGAAGGGGAGCATAGTCAAATGGATAGAGGTGGTTGGGAAAATGCAAGGGTCAGGGTAAAATAAAGACTTCACACAAGAAAGGTGTGGAGAATGGAAGGGACCCACAGGAGCCCATGCTCAGATTGCCCTTAATTGTTATAGTAATAAACACAATCTTGACTTGGGAATTTAAGAGATGGAAACTAAACGATTCCAACTTAGCTTGAAGGGACAGAGATGGAATTGTAATGCAGTGACAGATACAGAAGAATATTTACCGGAAGATGGAATTGAAGTTGAGAGTGAGATGAAGTCATACATTGAGTGGATAAGAAAAGGAATTACACCTGAAATGGTAAGATCCTAATCAGATCAGAGAAAAAGGCCACAAAGTATTCAAACATACAGGCCATTTAAAGTGATAGATATGGCCATTAAAAAAAAACTGACACTTCCAACTGCACACAAATGATTTCAGCCATTAAGTTGCATAAGATCTGAGAGAATATTTTGGTCAATTTTGGGAACCTCAACACAGCACAAATTCAGACTGAAAAGTGCAACCTTTAAGGCTTTCTTCATCTGAAAATTATGGAGTGACCTGTGGAAGATCAAGATTCTGGAGAGTTTTAAGAAGATGATTAATAATTATATGTTGTATTATCAGCTGAAACTTTATTGCTGGAACAGCACAGCAGGTCAGGCAGCATCTAGGGAACAGAAGATTCGACGTTTCGGGCACATGCCCTTCCTCAGGAATGTTGTATTATCAACCAATGGAAAGACAGATGATACAGAAGAATTCAAAAAAATGAGTGACTGGAAGAGACACCATATATTATTAAATAGAAACAGAAACTATAGATTCTCAGAGTTGGCAAAGTGTTGGTAGATGGGATTCAGTGAATAACAGGATGAGGAGGAGGTTGATGATGATAAATTAACAATGGGAGAGTACAAACAGTGGAGGAGAAAGGGGCTTTGGACTTTTAGGGAAGGGGCAAAATGGGAAATTGAATTCAAAGCTGTCATCAGGATCGAGATAATGTTTTTAACATGCTCTGTTATACATATCATCAATCAGAGCTGCTGTGGAGCACTATTAACTCAGACTTTTCTTGCTTAATTGAGATAAAATAATTTTGTGTTCAAACGCTGAAGCTCACCTCACAAAAAAACTCTTTTGCTCACACTCTCTACACCTTTCCATTTATTATTCTCAAGATAGTCTGGGGGTATTCGTAGATCTCCTGGATCGTGGCCAAGTTCCTTCAACTTCCTCAGCCACTGCATGAACCATCTTCTCAACCTCTAAAGCATCAGGAGCTACAGAAAAGTAAGGTTCCCTTTGGATTTTCAGAGGCACATCCTTTGGAGATGGGGCCTCCTGTACTGGCTGCTGCATTTGCTACAGCTCAACCCAAAGTCCTCATCAAACGAATTTTGGTCATCTACCAGGTCATCGAGTGCCTCATGACTCAATTCTAACTCTGCCAGGCGTTTGGCTAATTCTTCCTGCCCACTTGCACCAAACACTGGGCTGCCCTGTTGCAAAGTACACAGACTGTTGGTCAATCGAGAAACTGAAGGTCAGGAACAAAACTGAAAGCAAAACATGAAAGCGGGGAGACAAACAAACAAGAACCTTCTTTTTATATCTCAGAGTATGTCTGACGAGTTGGACACAGGCTGGAATTCATTTCCAATTTATTCTCAGCCATGTAATGAAAGTTAAGGTTTCCACATGGAGTGACATTAAACAGTATATTTTATCGGACTGAGTACTCAAACTGAATACACAATTCAGTTAATGGAGTCAGGAGAAATGCTTTATTCTCGTTTTCGATTTTTAAAAATAGTTGACTTGATCAAGGTGGTGGAAAAAATCATCTTTACAAAGTTGCAAAGTATCCCAAGTGGTCTTCCTGAGCTTTAAAAATGCATTTGTTAACCAATTTAACAGTCTTTTTGTAAAGGGTCCTTCGTAAAGGGGAACACTCAGGGTAATTTCTGAAAATGAGACCTGCAAAATGTGCCTGAAAAAAATGGAGTTGTGTTTTGACATATTGTTACAGAAACAATGACAATCCTGTAAGTATGTTAAAACATGGGAATTTAAGAAGCTCTGGAATTATTAATAAAACAATTGCATCAATGCTTCAAGACCAAGAACACATCTCCAATTCTTGAAATTTAAATCCATCCCAAAACAGGTTCAAAATTAATACTTGCAGGTCGAGGACAAAGATCTGGAGATAATACCTCCTCCTTATCATCATCACTGTCATCTCTTTCAGATGTCTCCAATTGGATAACAGTCTTGTGTTCCTCCTCTCAATCCTTGGAAGGCGACCTGGGCCAGGATTCAACATCCAATTTGAACTGTAATCCTTGATTAGTAAGTTGGATCTTCTCAACTCGAGACTTTGTGATTTCATGCAATTGTTCAACAGTGTCCTTGACAAAGGGAGATAGCTCAGGTGCACAATCCATTATCTGAAATGCTCGGAACCAGCTGGTTCTCGGAATTCGGAACTCTTCAAATTTCAGAATAAGTGACAGTTTGATGGTGAAATGATTAAAAATCATACCGGAGGAGCATACTCACTCTGTAAAATGGGGCAATGAAACAGAATTGCGGTTTGCCAGTGCTGCTCCCCCCACTACGTCACATCTGAGTGATACGCCAAACAACCATGTTAATGAGGAAATAACTTCACAAAAACAACTTTGGAGCTTTTCGGATTTCGGGATTCAGGTTAAAGGATTGTCTACCTGTATCGTATCAACCAAAGAATTGGCCTTTGAGTCACTGCTCTTCAGATCATCTCCGTTAAAGACATCCTTATCCTCACAATTGTCCTTGGGTTCCTCTCTTTTAATGTCCATTGTCCATGTGCTCCTCATGGATTTCCTCAGATTCAGGCTCGAGGAATGGTACTTTAAATTGAGCCTCAAGTTGGTCCTTTTCCCTGTTCAGTAAATCCAACAGAGGAGTTGAAGAGATCTCATGGATATTGAGTGAAAACCCCTCCCATTGTGCACTGGAAGAACACACAGACACATTGGTATTGATTTTGGTTTCTGTCTCCAGTACTGCCTTGGATGCCTTCTCTATGAACACATCATTCCAGTTCATGTTTCTTCATTCTGGTCTCACTCAAGTTTGCCAACCGTTCCTCCTCACCAGACTTGGACAAGCTCTCTTTTCAATTTTGGTCATCTCCAAAAGTTTCCACTGCCTTGCTAGATTCATTAATAACGTGCAGCAAGTCAAACTTACTTGGTTCAGAAAACTGATTACTTGCATTTTGATCATTCAAGTTGTTTTTAAATGGACAGAGCTTAAAGTCTACTTGCCCTCCAGGAGTATTACTTCGACCAAACTCTTCCGCCTGCAGTTCTGCTAATTCTTTTGAAAGCTCTGGCTCAACCTCCATCACATGCCCCATTATTATGGCCTTCTGGCGTATCCAGCCCCGCACCAGCCCAAAAGCCATTGGCAAAGCTAGTTCTGCCCTTGAAGCGAAGTGTCTCTGGTTGGATGCTACTAACTAAACTTCTTGCACCAATTTGGAATTCAGGCAGCTCATTGGTTTCAGGCAATATGGCTGTTTGAGTGTGACACGGACAGAGACAGTGTGACGGCATGGGAGTCTGTTCCTCATTGCTGGCATCACTTTGCTCTTCTCAGTTGGTGATTTCAAGTCTACAAGTTGTTCTGAATGTACGCTACCACAGCTGGGAGAGTATTTCTCACCCAGTCGCTCACTGATTTCATCATCCACACTGATACTTGGTGAAACACTTCGAGAAAGCTTCTTCCCTTCATTCATTCCCTCCTGCTGAAATGCTCAGGACAGGAGAGCACTTGGGCCTCAGTGTGATTTTTGACTCTGGTGATTTTGATCAGATTGCTGGGTGAGCCTCTGAGGTAGGTTACGCCCCCAGTGGGTATCCTGGTCCCAATCAACCCCGTCAGGGCTGGCACACAGCATTTGGGATCTCCCAATCACATGCAGAATTCCTTGAACTGGCCAGTAAGGTATATTTGCATTCTTGTGTTAGCAATGAATTAAAGCAGCCATGCTTCAGATCGTTCTGAAACTTTCACTAATCAACAACCCAACATTGAACAACAAACTAATGATTTCTGTTAAACATTCTCGACATTCTAAAACCCGACAGTTTTGTTATATCGTGATACTTCTTTGCTTCGTCTTTCACAGAACAATTTCAGAATTAATTTAGACAACACCAATCCGACCGAATCTGAGCCCCCTACTCCTCTCTTTTTTTTTCCAAAAAAAAAGTGTCCTGGACTCTATTTTGGATCCACAGGTCCCTGACCTGCTAGTGGGTGTCCCCACCTCCTCTTTAATCTTTCCTGAATTAATTCTTACTAAAGCTGATCCCTGGTAAGCAGCGAGGGGTCAAGTGAACCACTAATGAATGAGAGGGAAACCAAAGGGACAAAATACTCACATCTGGCTGGCCGATTCCTCTACACTCAATAGCGGAGGACTCAAGGCACTTACACCGCTTCCCATAATCTGTCCGTACTGAGTCCGAGTCATAGCACCAGATGGGATCTGGACCCCAGTGGATGGGGGCGGGGGGTTCTGTTCCATGATTGGTCAATAAGCACTCACATTCTGTCTGGTTCTTTAAGACTTCATTCTTTATTTTTCGTATGGCTGGGCACAGATGACCCAGAAACACAGAGGTCACACACTTCCGTGTTCCTCAGAGGAGCTGCACGCATGGCTTAAAACAAAGATATTTTTATACTTTTCTTGAAGAAAAGTACAGGCCATTGTCACGTAGTAAATTCAGACAATTACCAATCAAGTTACAAAATAATCTTAACAGACAGCAACTTGATCCAATGATATTTCCTGGGAACCAACTTTATTTTCCAACACTTAAGCCACTTTTATCTCACTAACCGAATCTTTGCACCAGCAATTGAAGGTCAGTTAGATTGGCCAGTAATGTATCATCTAGTCTTGTTATTTCTATGCTGTAAAGGAAGCATTGTCTGCTAATCTCTGTTGAGGCAGACTGTGATTTGTCAACTATGGACTATAACAGCGTTAAAAGCCATTTTATGCAGCTTTTAGCAGAATTGTCAATTTGCAGCCTAGAAGCCATTTTGTCATATTATTTGCATTAAGAAGCCATTTTGTTCCCATTTTAGTTCGTAAGAGCATGTGTGAAGTGGTTGTTCCTGACAACAACTGGTTACCTCAGTCTGCATTCAGGATTCAGACCCTCAGTAGATAGAGATAGGGAAGTGGGAAGCAAAACAAAGGTCACATTTCATGTACAAAAGGGGATTGAATATGAATGAGCAGTGATTTAATTGTTTGAAAACTGACAGCATAGGGGTCGGATCACAGTATGTGTGGCAGTTCTCTATTCCAACAATACTCAATACTTCGTAGAAATCTTTCACCCAGAAGACTGCTTTAAGGCACATCTCAAAAACTCACCCAGTAGAACTGATTATATTCTGTATGAACATATAATATTCTGCAGCAGCAAGTGTACAACCTTCAGCCATCATTTCCTCTTTAAAAATAATGATCCATTCTTTCTTTTTCACATACAGAGTAAACAGATCAACTTCATTACAAATGCATTTTTTAAAAAAAAGACATTAAACTCCAGATAGCTCTGACCATGAAATAGTTTATCTCAAAAGGTTGATTCAGCATTGACGTCAAAAATGCATGGGGTCATAGAGTCAGTTATACAACAGACCCAGCTCATCCACACCAACCAGACATCCTAACATGATCTAGTCCCAGTTTGCCAGCATTTGGCCCAATCCTTCTCAACCCTTCCTATTCATGTACCCATCCCAATGCCTTTTAAAAGGTACAAGTTGTAATTGTACCCCTCTCCACCACTCTGGCAGCTCATTCCATGTGTGCAGGTCCCTCTGCCTGAAAAGTTATCCGTCAGGCCCTTTTTAAATCTTTCCCTCTCACCTTAAACCAATGCTCTCTAGTTTACAACTTCCCTACTCTGGGAAAAAAATCTTGGCTACTCAACCTATCCATACCCCTCATGATTTCATAAATCTCTACAAAAACCCTTCAGCCTCCAATGCTCCATGGGAAAAATACTTCAGCCTATTCAGCCTCTCCCTGCAACTCAGTCTCGGCAACATCCTTGTAAATCTTTTCTGCACTCTCTCAGATTTAACATCCTTCCTACAGAAAGGTGATCAGAACTGTATGCAGTATTCCAGACGAGGTCTCACTAACGTTCTGTACAGCTGCAACGTAACACTTCAACCACTACAGTCAATGTTCTGACCAATGAAGGCAAGCACGCCAAATACCTTCTTCACCACCCTCTCTACCTGCAACTCCACTTTCAAGGAACTATGCACCTGCATCCCGAGGTCTCTTTGTTCAGCAACACACCTAGGGCCCGACCATTAACTGTATAAACTAGTGACTGGATAGAGAACTTTGAAAATGAGATTTGATAGAGAAGTTTAAAAATGAAGACCATAAGACAGAGGAGTGGAAGTAAGGCCATTTGGCCCATTGAGTCCACTCCACCATTTAATCATGGCTGATGGGCATTTCAACTCCACTGACCCGCACTCTCTCGGTAGCCCTTAATTCCTTGTGGGATCAAAAATTTATTAATCTCTGCCTTGAAGGCACCCAACATCCCAGCCTCCACTGTGCTCCATGGCAATAAATTCTGGCTGAAGAAATATCTCATTTCCATTCGAAATTGACGCCCTCTCATTCTAAGGCTGTGCGCACGGGCCCTAGTTTCCCTGCCTAACGGTAACAACTTCCTAGCTTCCACCCTTTCTAAGCCATGCGTTATCTTGTAAGTTTCTATTAGATCTCCCCTCAACCTTCTAAACTCTAATGAATACAATACCAGGATCCTCAGCCGTTCATCGTATGTTATGCCTACCATTCCAGGGATCATCCGTGAGTCTCTGCTGGGCACACACTAGTGCCAGTATGTCCTTCCTGAGGTGTGGGGCACAAAATTGGACACAGCATTCTAAATGGGGCCTAACTAGAGTTTATCAAGTCTCAGAAGCACATCAATGCTTCTATATTCCAACCCTCTTGAGATAAATGACAACATTACATTTGCTTTCTTAACCACGGACTCAATCTATAAGTCAACCTTGAGAGAATCCTGGACTAGCACTCCCAGATCCCTTTGTACTTTGGCTTAAGGAATTTTCTCACAGTTTAGAAAATAGCCCATGCCTGTATTCTTTTTTTCAAAGTGCAAGGCCTTGCATTTGCTCACGTGGAATTTCATCAGCCATTTCCTGGACCACCCTCCAAAACTGTCTAAATCTTTCTGCAGCCTCCCCACCTCCTCAGAACATCCTGCCTGTCCACCTAACTACTTATCATCGGTGAACTTTACCAGAAAGCCCCCAGCTCCCTTCATCCAGATCATTAATATATAAAGTGGCCCTAACACTAAATCCTGCGGGACACCAATTGTCACCAGCTGCCATTCCGAAAAAGAACCTTTTATCCCAACTCTCTGCCTTCTTTCAGACTGCCAATCCTCAATCCATGCCAATAGCTCACCTCAAACACCATGGGCCCTCACCTTAGTCAGCAGCCTCCCATGATGCACCTTACCAAAGGCCTTTTGGAAGTCGAGATGGATAACATCCACTGGGTTTCCCTGGTCTAACCTACTTGTTACGGCTTCAAAGAATTCGAACAGGTTTGTCAGGTACGATCTCCCCTTACTAAATCAAAGCGGACTCGTTCTAATCTGACCCTGCACTTCCAAGGATTTAGAAACATCATCCTTAACAACATATTCGAGAATTTTATCGACAACCAAGGTTAGGCTAATCGGCCTATAAGTTTCCATCTTTTGGATTGATCCTTCTTGGACAAGGGGGTTACAACAGCAATTTTCCAATCATCTGGGACTTTCCCTGACTCTATTGATTTTTGAAAGATCACAACCAACGCCTTATAGAACATAGAAGAATACAGCGCAGTACA
Organism: Chiloscyllium plagiosum; assembly: GCF_037043375.1. Lineage (NCBI taxonomy): Eukaryota > Metazoa > Chordata > Chondrichthyes > Orectolobiformes > Hemiscylliidae > Chiloscyllium > Chiloscyllium plagiosum. The sequence continues at coordinate 116,899,470 of NW_028270147.1, forward strand.
GGCCCTTTGACCCTCGATGTTGCGTCGATCCAAGCCCACCTAACCTACACTAGTCCACTATCCTCCATATGCCTATCCAATGCCCGCTTAAATGTCCATAAAGTGGGAGAGAGTCCACCACTGCTACTGGCAGAGCATTCCATGAACTCATGACTCGCTGAGTAAAGAACCTACCCCTAACATCTGTCCTATACCTACCACCCCTTAATTTAAAGCTATGCCCCCTCGTAATAGCTGACTCCATACGTGGAAAAAGGTTCTCAGAGTCAACCCTATCTGAACCCCTAATCATCGTGTACACCTCTATTAAGTCACCCCAAACCTTCTTTTCTCCAATGAAAACAACCCCAAGTGCCTCAGCCTTTCCTCATACGATCTTCCTACCATACCAGGCAACATCCTGGTAAACCTCCTCTGCACCCATTCCAGTGCCTCCACATCCTTCCTGTGGTATGGCGACCAAAATTGCACACAATACTCCAGATGCGGCCGCACCAGAGTCTTATACAACTGCACATGACCTCAGGACTCCGGAACTCAATTCCTCTACCAATAAAAGCCAGTACGCCATATGCCTTCTTCACCGCACTATTTACCTGGGTGGCAACTTTCAAAGATCTGTGTACATGGACACCAAGATCCCTCTGCTCATCCACACTACCAAGTATCCGACCATTAGCCCAGTACCCCATCTTTTTGTTACTCTTACCAAAGTGAATAAAATGTTTAATACATGTAAAACTTCAGTATGGATACACTCACATTCCAGGCAATTCTCTCAATAAAATCCTAGGCAAGCCTATGACAACTTTGTCAAAGAATTAATAAATGGAAACTTAACAAAGCCATTATGGAATCAGACAATCTTTAAAAAGAGGTTTCTAAATCCTAAAAAAAAGAGATAATAATGACAACAAAATGTTAATATTTTCTCAGATAAGATGTCAATTGCTATATAGTCCAATGAGAGTCAACATTTGGATACAGATCATTTGGTCAATGCTCTATAAATCTTACTTGGGCTTTTTCTAATTAAGAAAAAGATTTATAACTTGAGGACTGAATTTGTCAAAGATCAGCATTTTAAAATAAAAGCAGAAACAGATATCACATTTCAAATACTGGACATCAGATGAGTTATGGCCGAAAAAGGCAATTAAATTCTATTGATTTAGCATAACAATGTTGGCATTTTAATTTGAATTACGTGCAGCAGTTTGAATGACATTTATTGTCAGATTTATAAACTTTTCACAATTTTAGATCAAAACTCAATTCAACAAAATCCTAAGGATTCAGCATGTTTCAAACATTTGTATCGTAGCCACAGACAATGACTTTTTAAAAATAAACATCTTTCATTCCGATGTATCATTTTGTAGGTGATGCAATATCATTTTAATTTGGATTGTAAATGGGGTGGTTTCATTGTAATTATTTGTTTTTATTGCATCCAACTTCTTAATATATTCGGCAGGCAATCCATTCTGTTTTGCACCTGTACAAATTACCTTTTTGTAAAGTGGAGATGGCAGGGTAGAATTAAAATTCTCTATTTCCTTAGCCACTTCCCTCAGAACTCTAGGATGTGGCCCATCGGGCCAGGATATTTATCAATTTTTTTACCTTTTAGCTTTTCTAGCACTTTCTCTTTTGTAATGGCAACCATACTCAACTCTGCTCCCTGATTTTCCTTAATTGTTGGGATATTACTCATGTCTTCCACTGTGAAGACTGACACAAAGTACTTATTAAGTTCTTCAGCTATTGACTCCCATCTCTAGCCTTCCTGCATCAATTTGGAACAGCTCAATTTCTACTTTTGCCACTCATCTGTTTCTTATGTATTGAAAGCAACTTTCACTAACATTTCTAATATTACTGGTGAGCTTACCTTCATATTTGATCCTCTCCTTCCTTATTTCTCTCTTTGTTATCCTCTGTTTGTTTTTGTAGTCTTCCCAATCTTCTGATATCCCAGGCTTCCCGGCCAGTTCATAGGCTATCTCTTTTCCTTTGATACATTTCCTGACTTCCTTTGTCAGCCATGGCTCTCTAAATCCACCTCCCCCCATCCGGAAACACCCAGAAACTCCTGCCATTGTTGCTCTCCTGTCTTGCCCACTAGGCTCTGCTTCCAGTTGATTTTCGTCAGTTCCTCTCTCATGCCCCTGTAATTACCTTTATTTAACTGTAACACCATTATATCCGATTTTGCCTTCTCTCTTTCAAACTGCAGCCTGAACTCTACCATATTATGATTGCTGCCTCCTACGTGTTCCCTGACTTTAAGATCTTTTGTGAAGTCTAGCTCATGACATAAAACTAAGTCCAGAATAGCCTACTTCCTCGAGGGCTCCATCATAAGCTGTTCCAAAAAGACATCCTGTAAGCATTCCATGAATACCCTTTGTTTGGATCCACCGGCAACATTATTCAACTAGGTCATTTGCATATTCAAGTACCCCATGGTCACCTTGACCTTGCCATTCTGACATGCCCTATCTATTTCCTGGTACATCTTGTGCCCTTGGTCCTGACCACTGCTGTGAGGTCTGTATGAAACTCCCATTCTGGTTTTTTTGCCTTTGTGGTTCTTCGACTCCACATCATCTGATCCTGTGTCATTCAGTGCCATGGATTTAATTTCATTCTGAACTAATAAGGCAACCCTGCACCTTCTGCCCACCTCCCTCTCTTTTCGATAAGTTGTAAATCCTTGGATGTTTAACTGCCAGTCCTAAACCCCCTGCAACCACGTCTCTGTGATGCCGACCACATCATCATCATTCATGATGATTTGTGCTATTAATTCATCTACTTTGTTACAAATACTATGAGCATTCAGGTAAAGTGCCTTAATGCTAATTTTCTTATCCTCATGATTTCCAACATCTCTAGTAATATGCCCAAAGTTATCCTTCGTTTTTGCTTCATTCCTGGTCTGCCTTGAACTGAAACCCTGCACACATGCTAACCTGTTGCTTATCGTTCTACTTGGCTCCATACTCCGTTGCTTTCCCTTTCCCTTCCCCCAGACTCATAAGTTTAAAGTCCGAGTGACCACCCTATTTATCCTTTTCACCAGAACACTGGTTCCAGATCGGTTCAGGTGGAGACTGTCTCATCGGTACAGATCGCCCCTGTTCCAAAACTGATGCCAATGTCCCATGAAATGGAATCCCTCGTTCCCACACCAATCTCCTAGCCACGTGTTTACTTCCCTAACTTGCTTATCCCTTTGACAATTAGCATGTGGATCGGGCAGTAATCCAGAGATTATGACCCTCGAGGACCTGTTCTTCAATTTCCTTCCTGGTGCTTGATACTCCCCACACAGGCCCACCTGCCTAGCCTTGTCTATGCTGTTAGTGCCAACATGGATCACAACAACTGGATCTTCTCCCTCATGCTCCAATATCCTTTCAAGCCGGTTGGAGATGTCCAGCATCCTGGCACCGGTCCAGCTACACACCATGTGGGACTCCCAATCCGGCTCGTAAAGGATACTATCTGTCCCCCTAATTATAGAATCCCCTGTAACAACTATTTGTCTTTTTGCTCCCGCTCTTGAGTGGCCTTCTGAACCATGGTGTCATGGTCAGCTGGCTCATCCTGTCCACAGCCCTTTTCCTCATCCATACAGGGAGCAAAAATCACACATCTGTTGGACAAAGTCAAGGGCTGAGGCTCTTCCATTCCTGAACTCAGAATCCCCCTCACTTACAGTCACACCCTGTTGCTCCTGATCACTAACTGAATTTGAATTACTTAATCTACCGGGTGTGACTGCCTCCTGAACCACTGCGTCCAGGTAACTCTCCCCCTCCCGGATGTGCCGCAGTGTTTGAAGCTCAGATTCCAGATCATCAATTCTGATCCAGAGTTCTTTGAGCAACCAACACTTGCTGCAGATGTGGTCACTGCCCTTCACAATGGGATCAGCCAGCTCCTACAACATACAGCTACAGCACATCACCTGTCGAGCCAACTCTACTTATTTAATTAATTTATACAAAATTATAAGTTAAATATTATTCAACTAACCAACTAATAATGAACTTTTAATCAATCACACGATACACAAGAACTATCAATTGCCTTACCTTAGCAACACATGAGAGTCCTTTTCTTTGGTGAGAGGAGAGGGCGGGGGGGAGACACGACACGTGTAGTACATCAGGATTCAGCTGCTGCCCAAATATATACCCAACAGTCCTCTGTGCCTCGCTGTGGCCTGTCGCTCCGCTGCTCCTTCAAAAGCCTCACTTATCAAGCAGTCTCACGTTCGTTCCTGCTCAGTGTTCGCTCCGCCAAGCTAAGTTTTTATATTTTAAAGTTATCATCCCATCGGGTCTCTGGTCTTCATTGTCGCTCCTCCCACTCCAACTGCCGCCCATAAAATGAAGAACACTGATCCCCCGAGGTAAGTTTGTATATTTTAAAGTTAACTTCCTGTCAGGCCTCTGGTCCTCGCTGAAGGTGCTTGAGCTGCATGGAGGGAAAAATGTTTTCACTTGTGAGGCTGACCTAAACAGGAAGTTCACATTAACGAATCGAATCAGAAATTCAAAACAAGATATTCTTCCCTGAGAAGAGTGACAACATGGAACTTGCTTATGCCAGGAATGCTTCAGTTGAATGGCACGAATATGTTTAAGGGGAAATTAGATAAGTACCTCAGGGAGAAATATACAGAAGGATGCACTGATGGGATGAGACAAAGTGGGAGTAGAGTCGCATGGAGACTAAATAACCGCAATAGCCTGTTGGGCCAAAAGGCACGTTTCCCTGCTGTAAATCTTCTGGAAAAGTTCTGGTCTCCTTCACTCAAGAACCATTTAATCACCAACTAATTTGGACAAAAGGGGTCCCACTGGAGTATGAAAGAGAAATACAAGAGACATCCCTTCATAAGGTTACATAATTAACATCCATTAGTGAAAGCACCTCTGCAGAGAGCACGGTTTAATCTTCAGCTTCTCAGTATCAGTGGAGTACAGAGTTTGAATTTGCGGTTTGGTTGAGCTTGAGCTGCCAACATCAAGATCTTTACTGGGTTCAGCTTGGGTCTTCGTCATAAACTCATCATAGGACTGAAAGAAACATGGAGAGAAAGTGAAATCAAACATTGGGATTTAAAGAAGTACACATGACACTACTTTGCCAACTGCACTGAAATAAATGTACTTCTGAATTTTTAAATAAGTTTTCTGGCAACTAAGGAATAGCAGGGACTTGATTTTCAGCAAACTACTCCAGTGAGGACTCAAGTTTTCAATTCAATCAGAAAGTTGAAGCATTTTCTGGATGTATGCAGGAGAGCCAGACAGGTAAGCCAAAAACAGATAAAGCACTTGCCATTTGAAATAATAGAAAATTCAGATGTAGGATGCAGTGTTCATAGTCGTGATGTAATGGTACAATATAATACTGAACAGTTGCTAAACTGAAGCACTTACCAAAATATTGTCCACCCGATCACGTTTTCTCCTGCCAAATGTCTTCATCTTCTGCCAGCCTGTCTTCTGATACTGCTCCTGGTTGAAACCAAACAACTTCATAACTTCATTAGAAATGAAGATCTGGGGATAGAAGCACAGGAGAAATGGCAACTAATGCACACACCCTAAATACACAGACAAACAACCTCCAATCCATTATCCTTCCCGTAAACTGCTCAATGAAGAATTTGATGCTTGGGCCTTCTGATTCTTCTCCCATTCTGAATGATGTAAAATTGGATGAAACTCAAAGCATGTTCCATTAAACAAAAATCACTAAATGCTTTAAAACGTAATTATAATTGAAGTGAATAACATCAGTGAGATCCAAAAGCATATACAAAACAACTTTAAGGTAGCATGCAATACTCCCAGATTATGAGAAGGTTTGACATTTTCCCTTGCCTAAGACCGAGACTGAGAAATGAGTAATTATTCACTTATCAATTCACTGCATTACGTGGTTCAGCACTTTGCCAACAAGTGCTGGCCTCTGCTCTGTCAAATTCCAAAAATATTCTGCCTTTAATAGACTGTAGCTGAAAATGTGTTGCTGGAAAAGCGCAGCAGGTCAGGCAGCATCCAAGGAACAGGAGAATCGAAGTTTCGGGCACAAGCCCTTCTTCAGGAAACGTCGATTCTCCTGTTCCTTGGATGCTGCCTGACCTGCTGCGCTTTTCCAGCAACACATTTTCAGCTCTGATCTCCAGCATCTGCAGTCCTCACTTTCTCCTTTAATAGACTGTAGGCAGACAACTGAAGATCAGCGCTGTGGGAGGTCTCACAATAAATATTGGGGCTGACGTGGATTCCTTCAGTGATCCCAGCATTTCAGGAAGGTCAAATCGCTCTCAGTTTAACAGATGAGTTCATCAAAGCTATATGATCTAACCACTGACCACTGCCTCACATAGCTCCAGGCAGGAAGATTTTGATAGGTTTCTCGGCTAACAAAGGCAAGTAACATGCCCAGAAATGTTGGTGTGGGAAATAGTACAGTTCAGACTGAAGACACATTACAGTTGAGTTATAAAGACAAAGCAAAGGAAATGAACAGTCCCAAATTTACTCTGTGAATGAAAAGCTGATTTACACATGCCCATTCTCAGTCCCTGGCAAAGTGCAACACTTCACAAACTGTGCTCAAAGGGAAGTCAGGCTAGACAATGAGCGGCTTGATGTTGACTTTAGATCGTGGTAAAAAGTTCACATTGCAGTGTTTCAAGTCTGAGTTACTGGAAGGAGTCATCCAGTGTACACTTCAATGTCAGTGCCACAGTAAAATAGAAGTTGCATTGTTGCAATAGTAAAGAACTTGGTCTTCGTGCTGGACAATACTTTGTAACCAATGCTCAAGTCATCCACTTGAACCTCAAATTGCCAAAAAACTTGCAATATATATAACTTTTCACACTTGTACCATGTTGTTCTCAGCCTTTGAAATATAGCCACTAATTATAATATAGTCAAAAGCTGCAACAAACTTTCACACAGCAAGTTCCCACAAATCAGAGAAATGGTTCAGTAAACCTTGAGCCAGACTGACTCATGCAGTAGACTGACCAGCACCATGAGGGAGAACTCCACTCCTCTTCAATGTCACACCAAAACTCTTTTAAAAAACTCACCCAAGGGGGGAAATGGGGCCTCACTTTGAAAACAATACTTCAGTACTGCACCAGGACTGTCATCCAGGATTTCACTTCAGCGTTAATCCCCTCTGCTGACTGAGGAAGAGTGCCACTGAGCCATGGCTAACACTCAGAGCTATTACATTGTGTCTCCAGTTGGGAGTAAAATGAGGTTCCTCGAGGATCACTGGGGAGATCAGAGTAAAATGGGGCTCCTCAGTTCCTGACCTTACTTCCATCATAAGGTCAGAAGTGCGGATGGTTGCACAATTTTCAATACCATTCATAGACTGCTTCAGTATCTGAGGAGTTATGTTCAAAGGCAACAAGATCTAGACGATATGCAGATTTGGACTGGTAAGAGGCAAGTAATTTGTGCATCAAAACTGCAAATTAATGACCATCTCCAGTAGGAGGCCTGTGACCAGTGGTGGCCCATAAGGATCGGTGCTGGGTTCACTGCTTTTCGCCATTTACATAAATGATTTGGATGTGAACATGGAACATAGCATGGTTAGTAAGTTTGCAAATGACACCAAAATTAGAGGTGCAGTGGACAGTGATGAAGGTTCAGAATACAACAGGATCTCGAACAGATGGGCTGAGGAGTGGCAGATGAAGTTTAATTCAGATAAATGTGAGGTGCTACATTTTGGAAAGGCAAATCAGGTCAGGACTTATACACTTGATGGGAAAGCACTGAGGAGTGTTGCTGAGCAAAGAGACCTTGGAGTGCAGGTTCATAGTTCCTTGAAAGTGGAGTGACAAGTAAGCAGGATTGTGAAGGTGGTGTTTGGTATGTTTGACTTTATTGGTCAGAGCATTGAGTATAGGAGTTGGGAGGTTATGTTGGGGGTGAATCGGACACTGATTAGGCCTCTTTTAGAATACTCTGAGCAATTCTGGACTCCCTGCTCTTGGAAAGATGTTGTGAATCTTGAAAGGGTTATGCAAAGATTTACAAGGGTGTTGCCAGGGTGGGGGGTTTCTGGTATAGGAAGAAGATGAATTGGTTGGGGTTACTTTCCCTGGAGCATCAGAGGCTGAGAGGCAATTGTGAAAAGATTTATAAAATGTGGTATGGATAGGGTAAATAGACAAGTCTTTTCCCTGGTGAAGGCAAATCCAAAACTAGAGGGCAGAGGTGAGAGGGGAAACCTTTAAAAGGTATGTAACAGGTAACTGATTCATGCAGAGGGCGGTGTGTACATGGAATGAGCTGCCAGCGGAAGTGGAGGCGGCTGGCATAATGACGATATTTAAAAGGCTCTGGCTGCGTATATGAATAGGAAGGGTTTAAGAGGGAAATGGACCAAATGCTGGCAAATGGGACTAGATTTTATCTCGGATAACTGGTCTGTATGGACAAGTAGAACCGAAGGGTCTGTTTCTGAGCTGTTCATCTCGACAACTCTAAGAGACAATTTAACCAATGGCCCTTGACATTCAATGGTGTTACCATTACTGAATCTTCCATAATGAACATCATCGGGGTTACCATGGACCAGAAACTCATCTGGACCCATTATATAAACACTGTGGGCTACAAGGGCAGGTCAGAGATTGGAATACTGTGGTGTATAACTCACCTCCTGATTCCCCATAGCAAATCCACCGAGTACAAGTCAGGGGTCTGATGGAATCTGCCCAACTTGCCTGGAGGAGTGCAGCTCCAGTAACACACAAAAAGCTCACTACATCCAAGACAAAGCAGCCCACTTGATTGGTACCACATCCACAAGCAGCCATGCCCTCCAACACCCTCCACTCAGTAGCAGCAGTGTGTACAATCTACAAGACGCATTGCTGAAATTCAGAGATCTTCAGCCAGATCCTCCCAAATCTGTGACCATTTAGATCAAGAAGGACAAGAGCAGCAGACTGCCACCTGCAAGTTCCCCTCCAAGCCACCCATCATTCTGACTTCGAAAAATATCATTGTTTCTTCAGGATTGCTGTATCAAATTCCAGGAATTCCCTCCCGAAGGGCATTATGGGTCTACCTACAGCGCATGGACTGCAGTGGTTACAAAAGATAGCTCACCAGTTTCTCAAAAGCAACTAGGATTGGTGAATAAATGCTGTCCAGCCGGCGATGCCCAGACCCTGTGAGTCATTTAAAAAAATGTTCATTGAGGAGTTTAGAGTTAAAATGGGGTTCCTTGGTACTCAATGGGCATAGGAGGAATTTTTTTTATTCATTCATGAAATGTGGGCGTCACTGGCTGGCCAGCACTTATTGCCCCTTCCTACTTGTCCTTGACAAGATGGTGCTGAGGTAGACCCACAATCTCATTCGGGAGGAACTTCCAAGATGCAGTGACAGATTTCCAAGTCAAGATAATGGCCACTGTTTACAACATGAGTCACTCACTTACTTAATCTACATATTTTAACTCCAACCAGCATCACGTTTGCAACATTATTACTGACAAGTAGGAAAAAAGGATTACGTGGAGTTATTACCTTTACTTCATTTAAATTCTGTGGGTTCCTCACTCGTTTGAAGAATGAAGAGCTAATTCGGCTTGGCTTCATCCACAGGGCTGGGCTAGCACGGAGATCGTCAGAAAAGATGTCAACAAAAATTTCTCTTGTAACATTAAGGACAAGCTGGAAGAAGTAAAAGACTAACAGAGAAAAGATTATATTAGATGCGTCCTCTCCACTCAACAAAAAGCTTATGAGATCATTACAGTGAAAACAAAAGGGAATCCTGTTCAAAATATATAAAATAACAACTGTTTGCTCCACGATTTGAACCAAGGCTACATTTCGAAGTTCATTGCTTGCAGGAGACAAGGCAAAAGAGAGATTAGAGAAGAGGTTTAAAAGGATTGCAGAACTACCAAGGGTAGGTGCAGATGTATTAGACAAGATTTCCTGCACAATACTGAGGAAGGCACCACAACATAAAAGGAGGCAAATCTTTGAAACAAAATGAATGACATCTGTGGGACATGCTGTAAATAGAAAGCAAGCTATCATGGCTCCAATTATTCAGGTGAATAATAATCAAATATTGTATTATCAACCAATGGAAACAGCAATAGAAAGTCAGAAACGATGGAGAAAAGTTTGAAAAAAATACTGAGTGGCTGGAAGGGACACCATATATTATGTAAATAGAAACAGAATCTGGAGATTCTCAGACTGGGCAAAGTTATGACAGATGGGATTTAACGCATAACAGTTTGATGATGATGAGGATGATAAATTAATAATGGGAGAGTACAAACAGTGGAGGAGAAAGGGGCTTTGGATTTTTGGGGAAGGGGCAAAATGGTAAATTGAATTCAATGCAGTCATCAGGATCGAGATAATGTTTTTAACATGCTCTGTTATACATATCATCAATCAGAGCTGCTGTGGAGCACTCTTCACCCATACCTTTCTTGCTTAACTAAGAAAAAATAATTTTGTTTTCAAATGCAAAATCTGGGTCTCACCTCACAATAAGCTCTTCTGCTCACACTCTCGTCATTCTTCCATTTATAATTCCCAAAGTCTGGGGGTATTTGCAAATCCCCCAGATCATGGCCAAGTTCCTGCCATTTGCACAGCTCCTCAGCTGCTGCATGAACCAATGTCTCAATCTCTACAGCATCTTGAGCGAAATCAAAGTTATTTTCCCCTTGGATGTTTCGGGGCACATCTTTTAGGGACTGGGGCTCCTGCACTGGGCTGCCCTGTTGCAAAGTACACAAACTGTTGGTCAATCTAGATACTGAAGGTCAGGAACAAAAATGATGGAATTCATTTCAAAACATTAATGAACAATACATGGTTATAATAAACTGTGAAATCGAAGCATGAAAATGGGAGACAAACAAACGAGAATCATCTTTTTATATCTCAGAGTACGTCTGAAGTGTCAGACACAGGCTGGAATTCATTTCCCATTTATTCTCAGCCATGTAATGAAAGTCAAGGTTTCCACATGGAGTGAGATCCAGAACATTAAACAGTATATTTTATTAGACTGAGTACTCAAACTCAATACAAAATTTACTTGATGGAGTCAGAACAAATGCTTTATACTCCTTTTTAAATTTTAAAAGTTTTTGGCCTTAATCAAGGTGGTGAAAATAATCATCTTTACACAATTTCAAAGTATCACAAGTTGTTTTCCTGAGCTTGAAATATAAACTTAGTATGAAAAGAACACGTCACACTTATTCTATAGGTGGAATCAATATTCCATTCGGCTCACAAAGGGAGATATCATGGACTATCATGGAGTGTGGAGGATGAGAAGAATACAGTTATTGAACTGAAAAGAATACTTTTGGACAGTTCAGGATCAGATACATTGTGATGAAAACAGTGAATATTCTTCAAACTATGCAATCTAAAACATATGGCTTGTTACAAGTAACCATAGAGAAAGTAATGGCCATTTTAGGAAACTGATATGGACTGTTCAAATCTTTCCTGGTTGACAGTATAAGTATGGAGAATCTCTTTATCTTCTAACTGTTGTGTACTTCGGGGAATGAATGATTTCAAACTGAACGTTCTGAGCTTCAGCTTTCCAAAATCAGATCACTTTCAGTTGACTGCTGCACCCCTTTTTATTCCTGCACTTTACAGGGAAACACAAATATTGACAAATCAGAAGAGCACGTGTCAGTTTAGTCAGGATGTTGCTGTGTCAAATCAAACTGACCCAAGCACCTATTTCAGTGATTTCCGATATTGAATGCTCAGAAAGGAATGGACAGAATGAGAACTTGTCAAGCACTTTTATGAAAGAGCTGCTTGTCCAATCAATGTTAATATGTGCAAACCATAAACCCTTCTGTTCTTCTAATCAGATGATCATTCAGTCTCAGGACTTTGCTTCAGAACACTACGCTGGAAAAATTGCGTGCGAACTGAAAAAGCCAGAGACGATTCAAAACTTAGTTTAAAAGATCCTCTTTAAAAACACTGCCTCCCTTTTAGGGAAGGACAGAAAAGTGCGGAGGAAAAGGTTTGAATTTCAATAGCAATCCTTCAGTTCTAAACTCCATAAGACCATAAGACATAGGAGTGGAAGTAAGGCCATTCAGCCCATTGAGTCCACTCCGCCATTCAATCATGGCTGATGCGCATTTCAGCTCCATTTACCAGCGTTCTCCCCGTAGCCCTTAACTCCTCTAGACAACAAGAATCTATCAATCTCGGCCTTGAAGACATTTCGCGTCCCGGCTTCCACTGTACTCCGTGGCAATGAATTCCACAGGTCCACCACTCTCTGGCTGAAGAAATGTCTCCGCATTTCTGTTCTGAAATGACCCCCTCTAATTCTAAGGCTGTGTCCACGGGTCCTAGTCTCCTCGTTTAACTGAAACAATTTCCTAGCATCCACCTTTTCCAAGCCATGTATTATTTTGTATGTCTCTATTAAGTCTCCCCTTAATCTTCTAAACTCCAACGAATACAATCCCAGTATCCTCAGCCGTTCCTCATATGTTAGACCTGTCATTCCAGGGATCATCCGTGTGAATCTCCGCTGGACACGTTCCAGTGCCAGTATGTCCTTCCTCAGTAATTACACAGTGGAAATAGCCACTAAATCCTTGAGAAATAATCAGGCGTACTTACACTTATTTTGAGAATTGATGGGCAAGGTAGAAAATACTGAGACACCAGAAATTTTAAGAATATCCCCCACAGCTTGATTTTATCACCCACAAATATATTAACAATTTATCAAGATATTCCTCACAACAGTCTTTTGGGAAAGTGTCCTTGGGAAAGGGGAACACTCAGGGTAATTTCTGAAAATGTTGACATGCAAAATGTGCCCAAATAAAGTGGAGTTGTATTTTGACATTTGTGACGGAAACAATCACAATCCGACATTTATGTTAAAATGTGGGAATTTAATATGCTCTGGGATTATTCATCAAACAATCACATCAATGCTTCAAGACAAATAACACATCTCCAATTCTTAAAATTAAAATCCATCCCAAAACTGGCTCAAAATTAATACTTACAGGTCGAGGACAAGGATCTTGAGATAGTACTTCCTCTTTATCATCAACACTGTCATCTCTTTCAGATGTCTCCAATTGGATGACAGTCTTCTGTTCCTCCTCAAGATCCTTGAAAGGTGATCTGGGTGAGGATTCAACATCCAATTTGAACTTTAATCCTTGATTAGTAAACTGGATCTTCTCAGTTCTTCTCTAATATCCCAAATTGCCAGCATTTAGCCCATATCCTTCTCAACCCTTCCTATTCATATATCCAACTCCAAGCCTTTTATAAGTTAAAAGTTGTAATTGTACCCCTCTCTACCACTCTGGCAGCTCATTCCATGTATGCAGCATGCTCAGCCTGAAAATGTTAACCCTCAGGTCCTTTTTAGATCTTCCCCTCTCACCTTAAACCTATGCCCTCTAGTTTTGGACTCCCAAAACCTGGGTAAAAGATCTCGGCTATTCACCCTATCCAACCCCCTCTACAAAAATCCTTCAGCCTCCAATCATCCTTGTAAATCCTTTCTGCACACTCTCAAGTTTAACATCCTTCCTGTAGAAAGGCGATCAGAACTGTGTGCAGTATTCTAGAAATGGCCTCACCAATGTCCTGTACAGCTGCAACGTAATGCCTCAAGCCCGACAGTCAATGTTCTGACCAATGAAGGCAAGCATGCCAAATGTCTCCTTCACCACTCTTTCTACCTGCAACTCCACTTTCAAGGAACAATGCACCTGCATCCCAAGGTCTCTTTGTTCAGCAACACACCCAGGGCCTAACCATTAACTGTATAAGCTAGTGACCGGATAGAGAACTTAAAAAATAAAATTTGATAGAGAACTTTAAAAATGAAGCAGCCCAAACTGAATGGAGGGAGAATGTCTTCACTTGTGAGGCTGACCTGGACAGGAAGTTAACATTAATGAATCGAATCAGAAATTCAAAACAAAACTTTCTTCCTTGGAAAGGGGACAACATGGAACAACATGACAACTAGTACTGGGAATGCTGAAGTTCAATAGCATGAATATGTTTCGGGGGAAATTGGATAAGTACCTCAGGGGGAAACATACAGAAGAACGCACTGATGGGATGAAACAAAGTGGGAGTAGACTTGCATGGAGACGAAATAACTGCACAAATCTGTTGTGCCAAAAGGCACATTTCTCTGATGTAAAGTCACTGCAAAATGTATTGGTCTCCTTAACAAAAGAACAATTTAATCACAACTAATTTGGACAAAAGGGGTTCCTCTAGGGTATAAAAGAGAAATACAAGAGGCATCCCTTCATAAGGTTACGCAATTAACATCCATTTCTGAAAGTACCTCTGCAGAGAGCACGGTTTAACCTTTGCCTTCTCAGTTTCAGTGGCGCACGAGTTTTATTTTGTGGTTTGGTGGAGTTTGAGCTGCCAACATCAAGATCTCCACTGAGTTCAGCTTGGGCCTTTGCAATAAACTCATCATAGAACTGAAAGAAACATGGAGAGAAGGTGAAATCAAACATTGGGATGATAAGAAGTACTCATGACACTACTTTGGTAACTGCATAAGACAAAATCTTTTTTGAATGAACAAATCTAATTTTCGCAATCTGTAAAACCAGTTAACCACAAAATTTAGAAAGATTAACAGGGAGACCAAAAAGCCCAGTTGGTTGAATGTGATCAAAACAAGTTTGTTTATTCCTCTCAAGCCACTGAACACACCATTCAACATTACAACAACCTATTTATGCAGCACTTAACAAGTAATAGGCCCCAAAGCTGTTTTAATAAAGAATACTGGGACATTGCTCAGGAAGAAGTATAAGGACAGAATACCCAAGACACCATTGGAAAAAGGAAGCTCTTGAAAGTCGGATGAGATGAAGATATGAAGAGGAATTTGGGATAAAAGGTTTGAATGAATGCTTGGAAGAATATAAAAACTCTTATTAATGGCAGAGAAAAAAATCAAACAGAAAAAGCAACCTTGCTCAACCACTTTTCCTTAGATGGCAAGAATAAAAGTCAACAGCCCCCAACAATTTTTAGTTCAAGGAAATGGATGCTGATTTGGTTTTGAGAACGCAGTATGCAACATGTGAAATGCTCTGAACTCAACCTCTGCAAGGTCACATGTTCTAACCATCCCCAGCTGAAACCTGCAGGGCAGTGGAGGGTTCAATCTCACCTCTAGCTGTTTGATGAGGCTGGCCTCCTGTGCTTTCAACCACTCCTGTTGACTTTCCTCCTGCTCTTTCTTCAGCTTGTCCACAATGGACTTGCGCTTCTTAAGTTCGTCCTTCAGTGCATGGATCCTGATTTCAATATCACTCTGGTCTGACGTAGTTTCTGTTGAAGATCCACCCAATGGATGTTAACAGGTCTCCTTACAATCAAATTCAACTTGGACACTAACATTAGCGGAAAAGAGATATATGCAAACCTGCATAACTCTTGGTGACACTTCTCACAACCTGTTCAACAACTTTAATCAAACCTGCTGTACCACTGACAAAGCCTCGTGCAATGGACACATTGACCACTTGGGGGCCACAGTGTCACCAAACACATCAACTCCTCAGACCTACAGTATCACCGTACATACCGGCCGATCACACAGCAGGACTATCTGGGCAGTCAGTAACGGTGAGCATGGTTAGAACCATATTGAGGAAAAAGCCAAAATGAGAAGCTGGAGACTAAAAGCTTGCAAAAGATGTGCATTTGAAGGACAGGAGAGGAATGGGCTTTGGAAATGAATTCTGCAATTGGGCTACTATACATGGCCATTATTTACGTTAACTCTGGAAGGGATGCAACAGTCAGAGAAATTATGACCACAAGACATCGAAGGATGATGTTAGACTAAAAGTTACAAAGAGAGACAGGGATTCATCATGAAGGACTTTCTTAACTGTGAAAGTTAGATTGGAGATGTTGAAAAATTGGGAGACAAAGTTCAATTAAGGCCAGTCTGATAATTTTCAGATAAGCGCTCTTTCCAGACGTTTGGAAGTGCTCACATTCATCGAGTATTCAGAAATCTGACCAGAAGAGGATGGAATGGTCAAGTCTCTGGGTGAGAGTTGTGGATGATGAGGCAGGAGGCATGTAACTTTACAGAGACAGGTTTGTGATGAATAAATGCTGGGTTTACTCGACGCTGGAACATGCTGCTGAGATATAAAGGGTGTGGACCAGCTGAGGAGAGCAAATGAGAGGCTGGAGTGGCAAAGGGACACAGCTGGAGAGTCAGAAACAGGCAAACCTGTTGGAGTTGACTTTTCTTTGTTGTATACTTCAGTGGTGTGCAATTTTTTCTGAAAAGCTGGTGACATTCTTTCTCCAATTTAGACAGGTGCAACATGACTGAAGTTACAGACCAATGAAATCAAACTTGCACAGGCATTCAGCTCTTACTGTTCAACTTCAGAGATTCCAAAGGAAACTGACAGAACGAGATGTTAACA
Organism: Chiloscyllium plagiosum; assembly: GCF_037043375.1. Classification (NCBI taxonomy): domain Eukaryota; kingdom Metazoa; phylum Chordata; class Chondrichthyes; order Orectolobiformes; family Hemiscylliidae; genus Chiloscyllium; species Chiloscyllium plagiosum. The sequence goes on from NW_028270147.1 coordinate 116,916,036, forward strand.
GACAATCTACCACACCGATGCTGACTTAACTCTGGGCTGTCGTCCTCAATTACAGTGACAATACAGTAATAAGCAAAACTAGAGGGAAAACCTCCTGTGACAGAACTCATGTCATCATCCCACCATGCAAGGTGGTGGAACTTGAATTCAATAAAATAAAAAGTCTGGAATTAAGATTCAAATAAAAACTATAAATTCATTGTCGTTTGTCAGAAAAATCCCATCTGATTCATTAATGTTCTTTCGGGAAGAGAAGTGCCATCTTTACCTGGTCTGGTCTCCATGTGACTCCAGACCCACAGCAATGTGGTTGACTCTTAACTGTTCTACGGACAATCATGGATGGGCAATAAATACTGGCCACCCAGCAATGCCCACATCCCACAAGTGAATTAAAACAAAATTCCCTTAATAAATCCTACAGCAAGGCCATTTCAGGTGTTATTTTCACTTTCACACAAGACAAAGGCTCAAGAATCACCATCCCTCGGTGTTGTGCTATACTCTCAGCCAAGCAACACTTTTAAACAAAAATTAATACACATCGTGTTTGAGTTTCGAAGTACATCAAATAATTTGAAGAACCTCTGTGAAGCTTGGTCATGTTTGAAATTTCCTACCTGACTGTGTCTCAGAAACAGTTTCATCAGACCAGCTGCCAGATGCTTGGTGGGATTTTAGAATAGGTCTGTCATGCACACGGATGCTGGAGCTGATTTTCTGGCCATCTTGCTTCGATGTACTCTCAGTCACTTTTGAGGAAGGAGACTGAAAAACCAGAGAAGAAAGCAAACATTAGTTCCAGTCTGACATTATTTTCCAAGTTTATGAAAAAGGAAGAAGGTGGGATAAGCCAGGAGATTGATTGTCAGCCTCCCTCTGGGTGTCACGATGTCTCAGTGGTTAGCACTGCTACCTCTGAGCACTATGTATCTGGGGTCAAATTCCTCTCTTGAGCAACTGTTTGTGTGGAGTTTGCACATTTTCTCGGTGTCTGCATGGGTTTCCTCTAGTTCCAGTTTCCTTCCACAGTCCAAAGACGTGCAGTTAGGTGGATTAATGACACCAACACTAGGCCATCTAGAATTATGGGAAGATTGAACAATCTCTCTTCCTAAATTCTAGAATTCTACTTGCTCCATAATTAAAAGCACAGCTTTTAAGGTAAAGCCTTTATTGCCCTAGGAACTTGCTTTTACAAATCACCATCCTTCATAGCACCAGGCCTGCTCCCACTCAAATTACAATTGCTGCTGGTACGCTTAATCTAAAATTGAAAAAATACACTGCCACACACATACCCACCAACACAATTCTACCTGTCATCTTTAAACCATTCCTGCTTCTTATCAAACCTCCTCACAGCTTCCTTAACTTTTCCAAAACACTCATCATTCTTCTTATTTTACAATATTCTGATTTTCAACACCACATGCTCTTGGTACATAATCAAATTATTAAATGAACACCGAAAATAAAAAAGTGTCCCCACAAGCAAACCCAGAAACCACGACTTTCTTGAACCACTCTGGAACTTCCCCAAATCCTTTTCTATATTTCCACCCTTCTATCTGTTTAAATCCCGTTTGCTACCCCTGCCTTAATTCCTTGCCAATTAATCTTATGCATGACACCCATCATATCTCCACATCTGAAAGGTGAGGTTTTTTAAGCATAGTCATCACTTTTGAAATCTGCTCTGATGCTTTATTTCACAGTTACCTGTTTTCTTCCTATTTTATCTTTAAAAACTTGCATTTATAACAAATCTTTCATATGATAAAACAAACCAAGTAGCTTCACAGAAATAGAATAAAACATGATACTGAGCCTCAAAGAGATCCAAGGACAGATGTGAAATCTGTCATACAGTTCGAGTGTCTTGAAGGAGGAAAGTGACATAGACAGAAGTAAAGTTCAGGGACAGAATTAAAGTGGTCACTGTCTTAGTAACTGAAGGCTTTTCCAGTAATGGAGCAATTAAAATTGAAATTCTTAAAGATTTAATTAAAGGAATACAAATAGCTTGCCTGCAATGTATAATCATGTAAATTAATTTAAATGGTGCAAAGACTGGTTCTGGTATTATCCTTCACCAACCGGCTTTCTGGAATAGAACAAGTAGTTATAATACAATCGTCAAGTCTGGAAGTAAGACAGACATTGATGAGGGTCCTGCAGTGGAAGAACGGAGGTGGGGCAGAGACAGATAATCGGAGATTCCATAAAGTGCCGAAGCAGGTCATTTGGCCTTTTAAGTCCACATCAACCCTCCGAGGACCAGCCCACCCAGAGCCCCCTCCCCTCCAGCTGGATTTCCCATTGCTAATCCACCGAGCCCGCACATATTTCACATGCCTTCACAAAATTCCTATTCTTTCCCACATTACATTTCTCATTCCCCCTCAGAATTCCCATTCTCTGCCACTCCTGTTTCCCATTCCCCTCAAAATTCCCTTTCCCCCAACACCTATATTTTCCATTCATTCTCAGAACTCCCATTCCCTCAGATCTCCCACCCCCTCTCCATACTGTTTCCCATTCTCTCCACTTCCTGTTTCCCTGGGACTGATTTTGAGCGAAGCCAATGATTTTCTATTCACTGCAGCCTTATATGATATTCTTTACTCATTAGAAATAGTTTTTGTAGAAAAAACAATGCAAAACATCTTTTTACCATTTTCCTGTGTGTTGCGACAAAATCCTGGGAATAAACATCATCTATGAAAATACGATGGTCAGGACTGGTGGTCAGCCGAAGGGCTGCTGCTGGTGATTCCAGAGTCTGAGCAGGTGAACATCTAACCTCCTCAGGAATTGAACTGTCACTGTGGGGCTGGGAGCAAAGTGGCGCAGGACATTCTTCCTCACTGGCTGTGTCTAGAGAAAATACCAATACTTAGAACATTTATACTGCAATAGGTTAACAGTGCTTAAAGTAAGATGCACAATTCAGTATGTCTGTCTTACATGTCCGTCCTCCTTTCAATGTATTCTTTATTTCAGATGCATGTAACAATATCATAAGGAGAGTAGGTTAGAAACAGTTAACCAGAGAAAGTTAAGTTTGCACAGGTCACTGATGAAAAGCACCTTGAGCTAATTCAGATTCTATCAGACATAACTGCTCATTGTCAAAATACTCCGATACAACATTCTGCGCAGTACTGCAGTTACATTCTGCTGCTAAGGGTGAGGAATGAAATTAATTATCAATATTGCAAAGAAAATTAGATTTTTCCATGTAAACAAAGTGACCACATAGCCTTGTGTAAACAACGTCCAAGCTCTCTCACTGATTACAACTTTTGCTGCTTCTCAACTCTGCAAGTGATATGTAACCACCAGCAGTGAAAGGAATTAAAATCTGAAACTTCAGCCTCCCTGAGAGGGTGAGTGGGAAATTATACTGAGCTATTGTGTCAAGGTACCATTGAGAAAGATGATAATTCCAACATCTGACCTATGCTGATTAAATGGATCACGGCAGATGCTTAGGAAATGTGATTTCCTTGAATGAATGAGACAGGCAAAATAAAAGGCCAGGTTTACACCTTGCTTCTTCTGCATTAATCGAGACTGATGACATTTACACATCAATACATCACCTCACACGTGCCATGACAATCAGCGATACCAAAGTGCAATTGAAAGTAGTCAGAACCACAGTAAATGCATTACTGCCTGGAAGAGAAAACAAACAAACAAGAAACAGAGGCTAACATTACCTTTCGATTCGGGAATCTTCTCGCTTGCCTCTCCCTTTGCCATGTTTGGTTTGAGCTCCCTGTCCCAAGCAGCCAGAGCCTGTTTTTCCATTTGTTGGATCGCAGCTTCCTCAGCATCGAGCCGCCGCTTCCACTCAGCAGCTCCTCTGCATGCTGTCGCCGATGCATCAGTTTCTGCTCCCGTTTAGTGAGGAACCTGATGGACATGCAAGCAGGACTGGGGAGAGAGAAAGGAAGTGTCAGCTAGCTGCCGATATTCATTTCTAAAATCGGACATTAACCTGCAGCTCAAAATGTATAATTCTTACTTTTTAAATTCAACACTGTTTGGGTTATAGTTTCACAACACAAACAAAATTCAGGGCAAGGTCTCCTTGTACACCTCACACATCCTAGAACATTGCAGCACTACTGCATGTAAATAGGCTCAGTGCAGTTAATCAACACATTCAAAAGGATTTCCTCCAAGTTTGCTGACGCAATATTAGTCAAAACAGTCAACTTCAATCTGCAATGTTGATCTTCAAAAAAACTTCAATCTGTCATAAATTTCCCCACCCCACTGCAATTGGTAACCTGGCCCGGCCCAGGGATTGGTACTGGGACATTAGTGAACTGTGATCTCAAAGGAAGCGAGCAAACAAAATTCTGATAGCCTGGTCCTCAAAGTTTAGTAAGAGGTTTGAGACAAGTCAGATGCTATACCTTCTTGCATTTAGCTCAATATCATTTCCTATTTACAGTACAGTGTTTTGCAAAGTATAAAGAATTATGTGCTTTTTTTGCCATGGTGGGGGATTTTTATCCTAGTTTATCACAGTTGCTGCCTCTCGCTCCCCAACAGACACTGAGAGAAGCCCAGTGATGAGACGTAAAGACAGAGAAGTAGTGGTGACAGGAGATCAATGTTTACAAAAAAAGGAGCAAAACAAGAAAAACAAAACAGCTGAGTATCACCCCAAAATTGCTTTATCTTTAGATACTCAAGAAAACCTCACATTATTAAGGAGAAATTCCAAATATTCCATCAAACATTTCTAGCCAACTTCCCTACACCTCTACCTCAACACAACTTGAGGATTCATTAACTTCAAATGGCAACAGAGCTCATCAAAGCCAACCCCAGCTCCATTTCTCTTTCTGACTTCGATAGTGGGAGAATCTCAAGCACTGCCTTCCCAACAGTCCATCCAGAGCTTACAAACCCATCTGATGTTTGTTTAATGTTGTCATTATTGCTGCCTTTACTACCAACTCTGGCAGCTCATTCCATACATGTGTGAAAAAATTGCCCCCGAGGTAACTTTTAAATTTTTCCTTTCTTACTTAAGCTCTCTAGTTTTTGACTCCGCTATTGGAACAAATCATAGAATCCCTCAGTGTGGAAACAGGCCATTTAGCCCATTGAGTCCATAATGACCCTTCGAACAGCAACCCACCCAGACTCACTCCCCTACGCTATCAGTGTAACTCTGCATTTCCCATGGCTAATTCACCTAGCCTGCATATCGCTAGGCACTATGGGCAATTTAGCATGGCCAATCCACCTGACATGCATATTTATGGACTGTGGAAGGAAACCCATGCAGACATTGGGAGAATGTGTAAACTCTACACCGTCGCCTGAAGGTAGAATCGAACCCGGGTTCCTGGCACTGTAAGGCAGCAGGGCTCGCCATTGAGCCATGGAACTGCCCTCATAAGACCTGTTTACATCCTCTGTAGTGTACGCAATTGCCTTCATAGGATAAAAAAGCTTAAACAATGATGTCAAGCTGATAATTCCACCAGGAAAAACAATTCCTGCAACATTTGCATGTCCCTCCAGTTTCCCAACACACTCCACTGAAAGGCAAAGCAAGCTTTGCACCAGTGAAAGTTTTCACATTGCAATCCCATTCTGAGACTGTTACACCAGGGCAATGGGTGTAAGTAAAGAAGATGAGGGTAAGAAAAAAACTCCACTACTTGGAGACCAGTAGCAGTGAGGCCATATTGATGTTTTGCTGCCCCACTCGCAGGGTCAAACATGACAATACCTCAGGGGGGATAATTAGAAGCACCATATGCAGCAAACACACTGCCTTTGAAAAACACAGTTAAATGGACTTCTACTATTTATCTCTGTTCAGAGCCACTCTGTCTCTCTCTTTCTCATCCTCTCTGTCACATCACCAGCTGACAAATGAGCTGGTTGGCTTGCCAGCCTTTCACAGCAATATGCCTTATAAGGAGCCATAAGAGATATTACTTTTCATCCATATGACTGCGCATCTTCTTCAGCTTTTGCATGATGCTGCTGGTCTCACTGCCTGAAATCGAAACAGGGGAGGGACTCCACATCTCCGTATCTGTTTGTAGGGGACTGGAAGTGGGGCTCACTTTGGAAACATTCTCCACTTCTGGTTGTTCTGCATCCCGCTGGTCCTGTCGAGTTGGAACCTGAGAAGATACCAAGATGGACGCATGGAAAGTTAAGTTTGTTCCTAAAAGGAAACAGCTCCAGAATTTGTTGCAGTGAAACACAGATGAGATTCAAAGACTGGTTGCTGCAACTAAGCAACATCATTTCCTTTCAGGCAGGCAGAGCGTTTCATTAGTTTTGAATTAATTGAGCTTTAATTAATTGAAAATTTCAAAAGTGAGACTGATTTTTTTGATTGTTGGGAATGTTTATTCAGGGAAACTGATTAAGGGAGGGAGATGTAGATCAATTATAATAGAAGTAAGTGCAAACAGATGAGTGGCTCAACAACCTAGTCCCATTCCTATGCACATGATCAAGTGCAAAAATGTTTTGACACCTTTGTAGGATATGCTGATAACAGGTAGGAGCCAGATTGCAGGGAGTGAAAGAACAGAAGCACAGATACATTGGGCTGAAAGCTCCATTTCTTGTGCTGTCACTTCTACAGAATGCAGAATAAAACACGATAGCGATGAATACAGAGGATGGTATTCTCGGCAGCAGCAGGTATTCCTGCATATACAGCTTTAGGTTGCAGAGATTTGGACTCTACATAAGGGAACATGTGAACATATTATCAACTTAATAAAAGTACCGAGGCTTAAGTTGATGTTTCTCAGTGGCAGACAAACCATTCTTACATCTTTTCTGTAAAATATTAAAAGTTTTATTTATATTGCAATGATAATATAGACCAGAAACCTGGCTGATAGCAAGCTTGGATTGAAAGTGATCACCCATCATTCATGCTGCTGAGTAAGTAATTCCTTACTTTAATAGTAACCTTGCATTGAACAGTTCAGGAGTTTGCAAATGGTGGGATACTAACCAACTTGCTCTCCCCAGCGGATTTGAGTTTCTCCTGAATTTTGATGGTGGTCAGGAGCATATGTTGAATCTCCTCCTGCTGTTTCAGAATCAGCTGCCTCTCCCTGTGAGCAGCCTTGTTGGCTTCTTGAAGATGCCTGATTTCAGTCTGTGATGAAATTGGATGCAATGTATTACCATGTTGGAGACCAACCAAACCCGTCTTTACATCGTCAATAAATTTATTTTGACGACAGAGTACAGACAAAAATGAAGTCAGGGCACACAACTCCATAACCCATTAAGTTCTAAGTTGCACAGTTTCCAGGTGGCACTGTGCAACTTTTACAACTTATAATGCTTGTTCTTGATGAAAACTTTGTGTTTTTCTTCGACAAAATGTTTTGTTAACACAAACTCAAACAGTCAAGTACTCCAGGTGGAAAATCATCATGAAAGAGTTACTCACATTCTTTTTCGACAACTGATGCCTAACTTTGAGTGAGCATTTCTCATTTTATTTCAGGAGGTTGCTTCCTGGTCTGTGGTGAGTTAACCTGAGTTCTCAAACCTGAAAAACTGTCCTCAGCAGCCAAGTACTTTGCAGAAGAGAAAGATGATGAATAGCAGATTTCCGCTTTCGAGAACTGCACATTAGCTCTTGCTACTGGGCAAGTTGGAAAGTGTTTCTGGATTAGTGGTGCTGGAAGAGCACAGCAGTTCAGGCAGCATCCAAGGAGCTTCGAAATCGACGTTTCGGGCAAAAGCCCTTCATCAAGAATAAAGTTGGAAAGTGTGCCTCGGTTGAGTGAATACAGAATCTGGCAAATCTGTAGTGGGTCCAACAGCAAATAACGTAACATTCCAAGTCTGCGTGACACTGCCTGACACTGCGAGATTGGTAAAACCTCTGCCAACAAAAATCAGCAACTTGTTGAGACCATCACTATATTTTTCTCAGTTTTGGTTTGGAACTGTGAGCTGAAGTTAAGAATTGAACTTTGAAAAGCAACTTGTTTTAAAACAACCGAATAAGGCTCAGTCATTTATAATACCAGAGTTGATTTTACTCCCCTTCTTGAACAAGGGGACAACATTTGTTATCCTCCAGTCTTCTGGCACTATTCCTGTAGACAATGACAACATAAAGATCAAAGCTCAAGGTTCTGCAATCTCCTGCCTCAATCCCGTCTAGTCTAATAGCCTGCATCGCAGTATTCTCCTCGACAACACTATCTTTTTCTGGTGTGAATACTAACAATATTCATTTAGTGCTTCCCCATCTCCTCGGACTCCATGCACAACATCCCACAACTATCCTTGATTGGCCCTGATCTTTCTCGTCATTCTTTTCTTCCTGATATACTTATAGAAAGCTGTATGGTTTTCCTTGATCCTATCTGCCAGTGATTTTTCATGTTTCCTCCTGGCTCTTCGTAGCTCTCTCTTTAGGTCTTTCCTCACTAACTTGTAACTCTCAAGCTCCCTAACTGAGCTTCACGTCTCAACATAAGCCTTTTCTTCCTCTTGACAAGAGATTCAACTTCTTTAGTAAACCACAGCTCCCGACACATGTTATAATGATGCTGGAATTTACAGACAAACTTGGATAAATCTGCCCAAGTAGATCACACAGTTTCACCACTGCTGAATTAGCAACTAAACCAGAAAGAGAATGATCAGGGTTTTAAGATTTTATTAAACAGCAAATTCCTCTTAATATTTTATAACTTTAATGCCCCTCCATGCTTGTCATACTCAATTTAGAGAAAATTTCTTTCAACAAAATATTGCTTATGCTCACAAAATTAATAAGGGTATTTTAAAAGAAAATCTGGAAATAAAAGGTTGGTGTCAGTAAAAGTGTCCACAAAGATGTTGAGCAGCCATAAAAACCCAACTAATTCATGGAGGGACTTTGAAGAAGGAAATCTTCTGCCCACAAATAGTATGGCATATGTGACTACAGTATTATGGCAGTATGGATGGCATGCACACCATACCTACCAAGCATTGACCATCTCTTGCAATCCTTTTGATATGAAGTGGTATTATCATCACTGCTTCCCTCACAATTAACACATTAGAGTTACCCTCGACCTGAAACTGAACCTGATCAGCTATACAATACTGTGTCAACAAAACCAGGTCAGAAGCTGAAAGTTCTTCACTAAGTAACTCACTTCCTGTCTCCCCAATACATGCCCTAGAAACATAACATCAAATAGAATGTAGCAACCTGCTTGATCAGCATCACATTCACCAATCTCGACATTCACGTCCTTCACCAATAAACAGTGAGAGCTATGTGCACTACATGATGCACTGCAGGAACTCACTCAATTCCTTCAACAGCATCTTCAAAGCCTCTGACCTCTACCACCTAAAAGGACACAGACAGTAGATAACATGGTAACACCATTACTTGTAAGTTCCTCTCCATGCCACACAACATCCTGACTGAGCAATATACCATTCCTTCACTGCTATTGGATCAAAATCCCAGGTACTCCTTTCCTGTCAGCATTGTGGTTGTACCTGTAGCAGGTGAACTGCAGATGTTTGAGGAAATGGCTCACTATCACCTTCCCAAGTGCAATGAAGGATGGACAACAATACTGGCCTTAACAGCGGCGAAGAAATCCATTGAAATAATTTGTTTAAATCTGTTCGCCGAGCTGGAAGTTTTTGTTGCAAACATTTCGTCCCCTGGCTAGGCGACATCATCAGTGCTTGGGAGCCTCCTGCGAAGCGCTTCTTTGATGTTTCCTCCAGTGTTCATTGTGGTCTGTCCCTGCCGCTTCCGGTTGTCAGTTTCAGCTATCCGCTGTAGTGGTTGGTATATTGGGTCCAGGTCGATGTGTTTGTTGATGGAGTTTGTGGATGAATGCCATGCCTCTAGGAATTCCCTGGCTGTTCTCTGTCTGGCTTGCCCTATGATAGTAGTGTTGTCCCAGTCGAATTCATGTTGCTTGTTGTCTGCGTGTGTGGCTACTAAGGATAGCTGGTTGTGTCGTTTCGTGGCTAGTTGATGTTCATGTATGCGGATTGTTAGCTGTCTTCCTGTTTGTCCTATATAGTGTTTTGTGCAGTCCTTGCATGGTATTTTGTACACTACATTAGTTTTGCTCATGTTGGGTATCGGGTCCTTCGTTCTGGTGAGTTGTTGTCTGAGCGTGGCTGTTGGTTTGTGTGCCGTTATGAGTCCTGTAGTGTACAAAATACAGTCTTGCATCAATCTGTTCCAGAGCCCTGAACTCCAAAACTAACAGCACTTGCAAGTTGATATGTTTATATTGACCAAGCAGACTGCAGTGGCTCAAGGCAGCTCACCACCATGACCATTTCGAGGATGAGGGATAGTAAATAAATACCAGCATTACCGGAAACATCCCAAATTCAAAGAACAAACTTAAAAATTCAAAAAAAATGTCAAAAATGCATTCATTTTACTCATTCCAAACAGTGATAAGGAGAAAGATGATGTGAATATCTAGATTCTGCACAACAGCCTCACTGCAATGAGAAAAGACAACAACTTTCCCCCTTCTCCGGAAAGTATAACTAGAAGTATCTGCACATTCTTACATTGCATTTTTGAAAGGCTATTCAGCTTAACATCACTGCATAGGTCAGCTACTCACTTTTTCTGGTGCTCCAACCAGGCCAGCTGTGTTTGGTCTATTCCTTCAAGGCTTGTTCTCGCAGTTTGAGGAGTGATACCTGGTGCTGTGCACGCATCTCCTCCCCCTCCATGTATTGTCGCACCATCTCCATGGTGAATTTAGAGAAACTGTCTTGACCTCCTGAGAAGGGCATGCTCAAATCATGCTGAATAGTGAAAGACAGGAGAACAAACAGTACAGACTGAGGTGATCTGCTTCCCCTGACCCAAGCAAAACTTGCTCCATAATCCACGAAAACTCAGGACTGACTGCAGACAACAACAATTAAAAGTAGCTGGAGTATCATGAGACATGCCAATCATGCTGCATCACAAGTGATCCCAACAAACTATCCCAATATTTATCAGGATAAGTAAATGCTGACTGTCTTATTTCATCATCTGTAAAACACATTAAGACTGGCAAAGTCCCTCATACTGGTAATTTTCTGGTCAGGACTCCAGTTACCAAATTGCTGCCGATAAAAAAATCAAAAACAGAATAGGAGTTGCACATACAGAGAATAAGGGTGTCATGGTTACATCAACATTAACCAGGAGGAGGCTATTTAGCTTCTTGAGTCTATTCCACCATTCACCCAAATCATGGTAATCTTCAACATCATGACAAATCCCTGTCTTTGTCCCATAATCCTTCAGCATTTTGGTTAAAAATCTACCAAGCTCGGATTTAAAATTTATAACTGATTTCACATCAATCACTGTTTGTGGAAGGGAGTTTCAAACTTCATCCATTTCCATGTGCAAAAGTGTTCCACAATATCACACCTCAATGTTCTGACTCTCACATTTTATCTATTCAATCTCTCTTCTTAAATTAAGCCTCAGAGCCCAAGTATCACTTCAGTAAGTCTACATTGCACTTCCACCAAGAGTGATACTCTTCTTAAGCCATGGTGCCCAGCCCTGACGGCTTGGACTGACTAGGTTTTGAACTGCTGAAGCATGACTTCTAATCCTTTGTTTTCGAGTCTTCTTTGGACATAAATGTCAACATTCCACTGGCCCCTTGATCACTTTTCTGAGCCTGTTTGCGACATTTTCATGAACTGTATGCAGCTGGATCACCCCCATCAAGTTTCTTTAAACTCCACTGTCTCTCAATTTTCACAATCAAGAAATATCCTATTTTGATCCAACCTCTCACTTGCCGACACAAACTCATCTGTAGATTTTTCATTTACTTAATCTATCAAGATTGCTTTCTGATTTTATGCTTCCATCTACCGACACTCGAGATCGCTGCTAATCTGTAGAGAGGCCCCAAATTTTGAATGTGGCTTTCCTTTCATTATGAATAGTGAATAGATAGGGCACCAACATAGATTCGTGCAGAATATCACCAACCATATCCTTCCAATTAGAATATCTCTTATTATCTGCACAAATGTCTCTTGTTCAAATCAAATTCCTCTGCAAGCTCCACTTGTCTTTTGCATCTTATTACCCCCACCTTTAATGGGCAGTAGAAAGTTGTCAATTCAGGGACATTCTTAGCAGTCAAATTTAGCTTGTGTTTACCTGACGAGGTGAGCAAGGAATCCCAGTAAATATTAATCTCTCTCTTCACTACATGGTAACTTGATCACAAAGATTAACAATGCAAAAGATTTATTCCTCTTCAAGATTTATAAACTCTGGTAACATTGTTAGCGAGTGGTACTTATCTTTTAAAAAAAACAGCCCCTGCCCAACACTTGCCTTACACTCATTGCCCCATCTACTCCTCATCCTCTACATCTGAATCTCATGGCAAGATACCTAGAACATGGAGAGGAGCAACTATTCCAAGCACTGAGATCCCACTAATTGGCACCACCACTCACCCTTGGCTAACCCATGGGAGAACTCACTTTTACAGCTACTGAAGCCGATTGATCCTGCAGTATGTCCTCATCAGAACCATCCAGCTGGCTGCGTTTCTTCCCCATATTAAAGCAGCAATGGCTCTTTGATGGCAGAAGGGAGATGGAAGGATTTCTCTTCAATCTCATCTTCAGTCATTGACTCATCGAACTTAAGGGAGTATTCAGTGGCAAGAGAAGCAGAGTCTGGACAATAAATGATTGACATTGTTCTTTGTTATTTTCCATTGCTCACTGAAAGATTTAGAACTTGAACATGAAGTTAAAGGCCGAGCTAGAATCCTTGGATTCGTTATCTGCTCAAGGAGCAGAGTTGGGTTACAATTATTGATTCAACACAACTGTTATGTTGAATCACACATTGTTTAAGGGGACATGAGGAAGTTTCCGTATGCATAACCACAGATCCAAGGGGAACACAAGAAAGTTGGATTGAATAGCTTAAGCATATGACTGAATAAAGGAATCTTGAAATAAATCAGTGCAAGACAGGTTACTATTTGACCCACATATCCTTTGGGTATGGAAGGGGTGCTTACGTGACAATTGATTTGGTTGATTTGAATCACCTAACTGAAGAGATACCATTCCCCATTTAAGTCATGAGATCAGGTGAAGGACAAAACATCATTTAGATTTGATGAAGTCTGTTTTTTTCCCACTTGTCGCACATTGAATGGGCTTCTTCCTCTTGGGGGACTGTGGGTGTAGTGTGCGGTCATGGCTCGCGATTTACTGTCTCCTGGTGCATCCTCTCAAATGTTTAGTTGATGCAGTCTTTAAATTAATGGCTCCTGGGGTACGCCATATATTTATAGAAGGAGACTATAATTGTCTCATGGACCCTGGGGTGGACAGGATGCCAAGGGAGCTGTTGGGTACACCTCTGCAGGCGAGACAGTTAGTGGACTTGTGTGAGGAGTTGGGGCGAGTGGATGTGTGGAGGTGCCCCCACCCAAATGGGAGGGACTTTACCTTTTACTCCAACCCGCACAAGTGCCACACAAGAATTGAAATGTTCTTTGTTCCGTCGCTTTGTTTGGACTTGGTGTTAACCGCAGGATTGGGAACATAACTATTTCGGACCATCTGGCAGTATATTTAGATGTTAAGATTAAAGGTAGTGCAGGAGACACATGACAATGGTGCACGAATCCATTTCTGTTGAAGGATGACAACTTTGTACAGTATATCACAAAGGAGTTCAGGGTTTTTTGGGTCTTCAATCAGGCTACAGCGAGTCACCCATCAGTGCTCTGGGAGACCACCAAAGCATTCTTAAGGGGTACGATTATTTCACACTTGACAATAAGAAGGAGGCAGAGAGGAGAGCAGCAGCTGATACTTGAGGCCCGGCTGAAGGCAGCCAAATCGGCACATGAACGCAGACCTTCCGGGTTCAAATTGCAACGGGTCATGGCTCTCCGGGCTGCTCTGGACTCAGCACTCACACAAGTGGCTAAGAGAGGGGTCTCCTTTGCAAAGCAAAGGCTGTTTGAATATGGGGATAAGCCAGGTAGATCCCTGGCTTACCTGGCTCGGAAGGAAAGTGCTCCACAGTCCATTGTGTTTACCAGGGAGAGAACTGGCAATATCACTCGTGAACTGAGGAAAATCGATGCAAGATTCCAGGAGTTCAATGCAGAGTTATACCGGTCAGAGGGTAGGGGGATGGAGAAGTGAGAAGGGAATCCTTTTTTGAAAACTTGGACCTCCCCGGTATAAACGCAGATCAGGCCTCCCTTTTAAATGTACCTCTGACAGTACAAGAGGCGGTAAGGCAGCTCCAACGTGGTAAGGCACCTGGTCCAGACAGATTCCCATGTGGATTTTATAAGGAGTTCATACACATGTCAGCTGAACCACTGCTGGAGCTGTATAGTCATTCCTATGGCCAGGACTGTCTTCTGCTCTCTCTTACAGAGGCTAATATCGCTCTTATTTTAAAGAAAGGAAAAGATACTGAGGATTGTGCATTGTATAGACCCATCTCGTTGTTGAACGTGGATTTAAAAATTCTATCAAAGGTGTTAGCTCTGAGACAGGAGAAGGTGCTGCCTGTTATTATAAATTAGACGGGTTTTATCAAAGACTGCAGCTCCTCCAACAACATCAGGCGGGTATTGAACATAGTGCAACTATGTCAGCAGAGAATGATTCCGGGTTTGGTGGTCTCCCTGGAGGCAGAAAAGGCTTTTGATCGGGTGGAATGGTCGTATCTCTTTGCTGTTCTAGATCGTTTTAGTCTGGGAAGGGCCTTCGCCAGGTGGGTGGCAGTGTTATATAAAGACCCCAAGGTGGCAGTTATCACGAATGGGGTTAAATCGAGCAATTTTCATGTGGGGAAGAGCAGCTGACTGGGATATTCCCCTGTTATTGCTCCTGTTTACCTTTGTACTTGAAGCACTGGCGGAGGCTGTCCAAAAAGACCCTGAAACACTGGCATCGACGGTGGGATTTGGGGATCAAAAATCACTCTCTATGCAGATGATGAGAGAGAAAAAGACCTTGACTATTTACACTATCCATGCCCCTTCTTGATTGTATAAACTTCTACAAAAACGCTTCAGTCTCCAATGCTCCATGGGAAAAATGCTTCAACCTATTCAGCCTCTCCCTGTAACTCAGTCCCAGCAATCTCCTTGTAAATCTTTTCTGCAACCTCTCAAGTTTAACATCCTTCCTATAGAAAGGCGATCAGAACTGTATGCAGTATTCTAGACGAGGCCTCACCAATGTCCTGTACAGCTGCAACGTAACACTTCAACTACTACAGTCAATGTTCTGACCGATGAAGTCAAGCATGCCAAATGTCCTCTTCACCACCCTCTCTACGTGCAACTCCACTTTCAAGGAACTATGCACCTGCATCCCGAGGTCTCTTTGTGCAGCAACACACCCAGGGCCCGACCGTTAACTGTATAAGTTAGCGATTGGATAGAGAATTTTAAAAATTAGATTTGATAGAGAACTTTAAAAATGAAGGTGCTTGAAGTACATGGAGGGAGAAATGTTTTCACTTGCGTAGCTGACCTGAATAGGAAGTTAACATTAGTGGATCAAATCAGACATTCAAAACAAACCATTCTTCCCTGAGAAAGGTGACAACATGGAACTTGCTAGTACCAGGAATGCTTTAGTTGAATAGCATGAATGTGTTTAAGGGGAAATTGGATAAGTACCTCTGGGAGAAATGTACAGAAGGATGCACTGATGGGATGAGACAAAGTGGGAGTAGAATCGCACGGAGACTAAATAACTGCACAGGTCTGTTGGGCCAAAAGGCACTTTTCCCTGCTGTAAAGTCTCTGCAAATGTACTGCTCTCATTCACTCAAGAAACATTTAATCACCAAATAATTTGGACAAAAGGGGTCCCACTCAGGTCTAAAAGAGGAATACAAGAGGCATCCCTTCATAAGGTCACACAATTAACATCCATTACTGAAATTACTTCTGCTGAGACAGCGGTTTAATCTTCAGCTTCTCAGTAGCAGTGGAGTACAGAGTTTTAATTGGCGGTTTGGTGGAGGTTGAGCTGGCAACATCAAGATCTTTACTGAGTTCAGCTTCGGTCTTCTTCACAAATTCACCATACGACTGAAAGAAACATGGCGAGAAAGTGAAATCAAACATTAGGATTTAAAGAAGTACACATGACACTACTTTGCCAACTGCACTGAATTCAATGTACTTCTGAATATTTTTAAACTTTTGTGGCAACTAAGGAATAGTAGGCCTTGATTTTCGGCAAATTACTGCAGTGAGGACAAGTTTTCAATTCAACCAGAAAGTTGAAGATAAAGCCTTTGTCATTTGAAATAATAGAAAATTCAGATGTAGGACACAGTGTTCATAGTCGTGATGCAGTGGTACAATATAAAACTGAACAGTTGCTAAACCGAGCACTTACCAAAATATGGTCCATCCAATCACGTTTTCTCCTGTCAAATGTCTTCATCTTCTGTCAGCCTGTCTTCTGATATTGCTCCTGGTAGAATCCAAACAACTTCATAACCTCATTAGAAATGAAGAAATGGATAAAAACAGGAGAAATGGCAGTTGTTGCACACACCCTAAATACACAGACAAAACAACCCACAATCCATTATCCTTGCCCAAAACTGCTCAGTGAAGCCTTTGACTCTTGGGCCTTTGGACTCTTTCCCCCATTCTGAATGATGTAAAATTGGATGAAACTCAAAGCATGTTCTATTCAACAAAAATCTACAGAATGCTTGAAAATGTAATTATAATTGAAGTGAACAATATCAGTGAGATCCAAAAGCATATTCTAAACAACTCTAATGGAATATGCAATACTCCCAGACGGTGAGAAAGTTTGACATTTTACTTTGCCTCAGACCTAGATTGAGAAATGATTAATTATTCACTTAACGATTCACTGCATTACATGGTTCAGCACTTTGCCAACAGCATCTTCTAAGATGTCTCTGCTCAGGCAAATTCCAAAAATGTTCCGCCTTTATAATAGACTGTAGGTAGATAACTCAACATCAGCGCTGTGGGAAGTCTCACCATAAACATTGGGGCTGACGTGGATTCATACAGCGGACCAGCATTTCAGGAAGGTCAAATCATTCTCAGTTTAACAGATGAGTTCATCTTAACTTCAGGAACTGAAGTTGAGTGAGATGAAGTAATACATTGAGTGGATAAGAAAAGGAATTACACCTGAAATTGTAAGGTCCTAATCAGATCAGAGAAAAATGCCACAAGGTACTCAAACATACAGGCCATTTAAAGTGACAGATATGGCCATTAAAAGAAACCTGGCTCTTCCAACTGCACATTAAGTTGCATAAGATCTGAGAATATTTTGGTCAATTTTGGGAACCTCAACACATTACAAATTCAGACTGAAAAGTGCAACCTTTCAGGCTTTCTTCATCTGAAAATTATGGCGTGACTTGTGGAAGATAAGATTCTGGAGAGTTTTAAGATGATTAATAATCATATAGTGTATTATCAACCAATGGAAAAACAGAGATGATACAGAAGAATTCAAAAAAGAGTGACTGGAAGAGACACCATATATTATGTAAATAGAAACAGAAACTATAGATTCTCAGAGTGGGCAAAGTGGTGACAGATGGGATTTAATGAATAACAGGATGATGATGATGATGATGATGATGATAAATTAATAATGGGAGAGTACAAACAGTGGAGGATAAAGTGGTTTGGACTCTTAGGGAAGGGGCAAAATGGTAAATTGAATTCAATGCAGTCATCAGAATGTTTTTAACATGCTCTGTTATACATATCATCAATCAGAGCTGCTGTGGAGCACTATTAACCCATATCTTTCTTGCTTAACTGAGAAAAAATAAGTTTGTGTTCAAATGCAAAAGCTGGATCTCACCTCACAAGAAACTCTTTTGCTCACACTCCCTTATTATTCTCAAGATAGTCTGGGGGTATTTGTAGATCTCCTGGATCATGGCCAAGATCCTGCAACTTCCTCAGCCGCTGCATGAACCATCTTCTCAACCTCTAAAGCATCATGATGTACAGCAAAATGAGGTTCCTTTTGGATTTTTAGAGGCACATCCTTCGTAGACTGGGCCTCCTGCTCTGGCTGCTGCACTTTGCTACAGCGCAGCCCAAAGTCCTCATCAAACCAATCTTGGTCATCTTCCAGGTCATCGAGCATCTCACAACTCAATTCCAACTCTGCCAGGCGTTTGGTCAATTCTTCCTGCCCACGTGTGCCAAACATCAGGCTGCCTTGTTGCAAAGTACACAAACTGTTGGTCAATCTAGAAACTGAAGGTCAGGAACAAAAGTGATGAAATTCATTTCAAAACATTATTAAAACCATGTATTGTTTATTCAACTGTGAAATCAAACTTAGAAAATGGTAGACAAACAAACAAGAACCTTCTTTTTATATCTCAGAGTATGTCTGAGTTAGACACAAGCTGGAATTCATTTTTTAGGTAAACACAAATATCAAAAAATCAGAAAAGCATGTGTCAGTTTAGTCAGGATGTTGCTGTGTCAAATCAAAGTGACCCAAGCTCCTCTTTCTGTGATTTCCTACACTGAATGCTCAGAAAGAAATGGAGAGTATGAGCACTTGTCAAACACTTTCATGAAAAATGCAACTAGTCCAATGAATGTTAATATGTGCAAACCATATACACTTCTGTTCTTCTAAACAGATGGTCATTCAGCCTCTAGGCTTTGCTTCAGAACACTACGCTGGAAAAACAGTGTGCGCACTAAAAAAGCCAGAGATTGAAAAGCATGATTCAAAACTTAGTTTAAACGATCCTCTTTAAAAATACTGCCTTCCTTTAACCAAAGGACAGAAAAGTGCAGGAGGAAAAGGGTTTGAATTTCAATAGCAATCTTTCAGTTCTAAACTCAGTAATTACACAGTGGAAATGGTCACTAAATCCTTGAGAAATAATCAGGCGTACTAACACATATTTTGAGAATTGGTGGGCAAGGTAGAAAACACCGAGAGACGAGAAATTTTAAGAATATTCCCCACAGCTCGATTTTATCAAGCGGTCCTTGAAGAAGGAGGCCATCTGTGTTGTACGTATTTTGAACTGGTCCTCCTGGGAGCAGATGCGGCGGAGACGAAGGAATTGGGAGAATGGGATGGCGTTTTTACAGGGGGCAGGATGGGAGGAGGTGTAGTCCAGGTAGCTGTGGGAGTCGGTAGGTTTGTAGTAGATGTCCGTGTTGATTCGGTCGCCTGAGATAGACCGAATCCGCAGGGGATGAACTTGGACTTCACCAGTTTCTTCATCCCCCCTCCCCCCACCTTGTCTCAGCCGGATCCTTCCAGCCCGGCACCGCCTTCCTGACCTGCAGTCTTCTTCTTGACCTCTCCGCCTCCACCCTACTCCGACCTATCACCCTCACCTTGACCTCTTTCCACCTATCACATTTCCAACTCCCCTCCTCCAAGTCCCTCCTCCCTACCTTTTATCTTCTCCTGCTGAACACTCTCTGCTCATTCCTGAAGAAGGGCCTGTGCCCGAAACGTCGAATCTCCTGTTCCCGGGATGCTGCCTGACCTGCTGTGCTGTTCCAGCAATAAAGTTTCAACTTTGATCTCCAGCATCTGCAGACCTCACTTTCTCCTCGCACATTAAAAGTGAACAAGGGATTTGGGGAAAAAAGGGAAGTAAACAGAAAGAAGCCATATCAGCGTGGAAAAAGGTAGATAGGGAAAAATAGGAAAAAGCCATACAATCATCATGGAGACAAAACTGTATTAAAAGGGGAATTAGTCCATTAACTGAGGAAGGATCTGAACTAGATTGGACAGAACTAAAATGCAAATGTGAAGCACATGATTTAGAAGCAGAACTGGAATTGGCTAGGGAGAAAATAAAACAAAGTAAAGATTCAGAACCCTTGCTGAAATGTCAGGGGCCCCAAAGAAAAGGGAAACCGGTGAATAAACAACAGACTGCAACTGTAGCCGCGCAGGACCAGACTGACGACAAAGACAGTTCCTTATACCCCACCTCTCCCAAAGACCCGTTACTAAAGAATCCTGATCCATCTGTGGATGAGGAATGGGACACTGATTCTGAGGAGTAAATACTTTATGCCTCCTGTCCTGTCAGCCGACTTCCTCCGGGTCCCCCCTCAAAACTCACCCACAGTACGGCCAAGGCGAACACACTGCATAAAACAAAACATTGCCTGAACTCCCCTCCCCACTCTGAGGATCAACGTGCCAAGGGCCATACACGTCCCCCAATGAATCATTTGTCCCTATGCGTTAGGAGTGCTATAATTGCACTGATAAGTGAACTTAAGGCCACTGATTTTGATCAAATCTAACTGCTGCTTTCAAAACCAGCTCGTACTCTTTAACCAGATGGTGAAAGGAATTGATGCCCTGCTGAAAGAAACAAAACCTTGCTAGTTTTTCAAAAAAGGAGTATTTCAGTTCAACTTTAAAACAACCAGAAGTGCAAGTTGAATTCAAACTAATACAATTTAAAATTCCGATGAGAAGGATTAGGCCAACGTACAGGCTGGCAATTCCAACCCTGCCTCCTAATTAGTAATTACAGACAGTCTGTGGCATTCTACTGGTACCGTGGATTCACAACATCCCAATGGATCTTGGGGTCCTCCTCTGTATCCTCCCCAACAGTCCACGATGTCCTTTACTCCCTATACATCTTCTCACTAGTCTTCACTGCCTCCCCCAACCCCTTGAGTTCCCCAACAATCACACATTTGTTTCAACCGTAATCAACCTGGACATTGGTCCAAGAACTGCCCTTTCCCAAAGCAGCCCACGGTTGATCGCTGGAGTGGAAGCAGCTGGCAACCTCTTGGTCACCCTCCCCAGGGACCTCAGCAGGTTTACCCTTTTATTGCACAAAACCCTTTTCTATCCTTGATACCTGACTCCTCTTGGTGCCCTGTTGCCTATTACTCCACTAAGATTGACCCTGTTTGCTCAGGGTATGCCTTCCTGCACCCAGATTCTCCCCACTGTCCATCCAATGGTATTGGCTGCCTCTAATATAACTTTACATCAAAATGTAGAAGTCTGTACCTCGCATTCCGTGGTATCCTTGCTTACTTCTAAACATACTCAACACCTAACTGCGGCTCATCTAAGTTGCTATGAGATTTCATTACTTCAGAATCCACTTCTCCCCTTTAAATACTGCTGTTACATTAACCACGCTACATTCGATGGTTCTTCTTCTATATCTCCAGAGGGCAAACACATGTCAGGATATGCGATTGTCACTTTGTCCCATACAACAGAAGCTTATTCCGTCGATCCACCCTGCTCCGCCCAGCAAGCTGAACTCCTTGTTCTCACTTGTGCCTGCATACTTGCTGAAGGAAAGTCAGTTCATATCTATACTGATTCCCTATGGATGTGCCCATGAAGAACTCTGGCAGCAGCACAGCTTCCTTACCTCATCAGGAACCCCGATCCTCAATGCTGCCTATGTTGCTAATCTCCTCAGTACTAGTCAACTTCCCTTTCAATTGGCAATTATCAAATGTTCGGCTCACTCCTCTGATGCTGCCAATGTCATTAAAAGCAACAATGCCGCTGACACAGCTGCTGAGAAACCAGTTTTTGAGCAAAGACATGGTTACTCAACTGACGAATCGGAAACCAAAGGGAGACTCTCCTACTTCCTCTTCTGACAACTAGAAAAATGCCTGACCAAGAAAAAATTTGGATCCACTGGGGGACGCCTCTGATTAGGGAAAACAAAAATGGATGAACCATGGTTGTTATGTAAATAGCTACAATAAGCTTTGGGTTACGCTGGTAGAATAGACATGTCTGCCCGATTCACTTCTGCCTATTCTAGTTGATTGTGTTCATACACATACACATGTGGAGAAGGAGGGAATGGTGGACAGAATTCTCCAAACTTGGTGGAATCCCCACCTGCAAGAAAAAGCAAAACAAGCAGCTTCAAATTGCCAAATTTGTCAAAACATTAATCTCGGGAAAGGAGTGAAGTGTCCCCCAGGTGAAATGCCCTTGCCAAGTGCACCTTTTGACACTATCCAGTGAGATTTTAGACAGTCCCCTAGATGCCATTGTTATAAGTATTGCTGAGTGGTAATTAATGTATTTAATAAAGGGTTGGAGTTTATCCCTGTACTGACTGACAGCAACAACTACTTGTAAAATTCTGTTAAGGGAAATCATACCCAGACTTGGAATACCATTAACGGTCTTTTCCGATAACAGCTCCCACTTCTGTGCGGAGCTAACCAAGCCACTATCTAACATTTGAATACGAGTCAGAAATTCCATTGAGCCAACCATCCCCAAGCAGCGAGAATTGTAGAAAGAGCCAAATGTAATTTGAAAGGTCAGCTAAGCAAGTTGGTAGAAGAAATTGGCCTTCATTCGCTGCAAGTATTCCCAAATGCTCTTTTTAATATGAGAAAACCATGACATAGAAAAAGACAGGATTCTCAGCGGCTGAACTGATGTATGGAAAGCCCCTGAGGACTCCCTGGTCTGCACCATTAATGCCTCAACATCCTGTTGATGGGCATGTCATGGCAGAAGAAATGCACATGTACCTGATTAAGCTGACCAAAGCTTTGCAGTCGTATCATCAACAGGTCAAAGCAGCCTATCGAGTACTAGGAAAGGAAGAAGAAAGAGTTCAAACGTTTAAAAACGTCAACCCTGGTGACTACGTATGATTGAGAGACTTTAATCATCAAACATTGGGCCCTTGCTGGAAAGGTCCTTATCAAGCTCTTCTGACAACTGAAACTGCAGTAAAAGTAGAAGGATGTTCAACATGGGTCGACAAAGGACATTGCAAGCGTGTATCCCCCTCACAGTCCTGTGTTAGTACTGATACAGGTATCCGACGAAAACCGAACCCAAGTACATACGTCCAGATGTAACCGACCCATCTGTGATATCTCAGACTGGCTAAACTCCAATGTAACTGCATAAATGAAACTAATACCATTGGAAGTTATGAATGCAGCTGCCCAGCTGAAACTCAGTTAAACTGCTCACATTTTGTATCCAAACATCATTCTCGACCTTATTGTCATCCTCGCAACACTTCCATGCCAGCCATCATGAGATGGCACAATTCCATATCCTCAGCCACTCCATCAACCGAAAACTGTTACTTTGAAATGTTTGTCTGTTCCCCTCTCAAAATGAACCGTACAGATTGCAGTATTGAGCACATAGTACCGAAATCACCAAACCCTCAGCCACCTATTCCCATGAGACAGACAACCTATGCCTTCTCGATGGCATCTTCTCCTATCTGACCTACACCACTGACAGAAATACCTTTACACAGGTTCCTCAATTATCCGAATATCAGATTTTCTGAAGGTGATCTTAAGGTCCCGATAGAAACATTACGTCAAAGAGCGGTTTCAACCCTGATCACGTCTTCTGTTTACAGGTACAATGATTAAAAGCAAACCCGGCTCACTGAAATGCTGCCGAGGACAGTCCTGAACAGTCCAGGCACCATCTTCAAATGACTGACCTCCTGCCCTCTCTCTCTCCCCCCCAACACTCTCCCTGGAGTTCTACACAGGGGTGAACCCCAAACCCTCCATCCCCAGATTATCGCTCCAACATTGCCCTGTACAGGGCAGAGGCAGAACCTGTCAAAAAGTTGTGTGCTATTTGGAGATTTATCCCACAAAGGCAGCAGCAGTCTTCCTGTTGGTGTACAGTCTGGCTGCCCCACAGGGGGGGGGGGGGCACGCTCAGGGGTTCGGACGGTAGGTAGGGATCGACGGGAGTGCAGGGTTCGGGGAGTGGGATTGGGGCCGGGCGGTGGGGCACGGACAAGGTTGGGGGCAGCAATGGGGCTGCTGGGTGGGATCGGACGGGGTTGGAGTTGGGTGGAGGACGTGGTTGGGGTTGGGCAGGCAGGTTCCCACGTACAATGTGCTTTTGCTGAGTCTCCTGAATGGGGAACAGACTTCACAGAAAACTCCGCGCCCCAGAGGAAATCAATTAACTGAATAATCAGTTATCCGAATGAAATAGCGCCTGCCCATCTCGTTCGGATAACTGAGGTTCCTCTGTATACAGTTCCTATATTCAGTAGCTACTGTAATTAAGAAGACAAGCTGGAAAGATAAACAAAGACCAAAAATACTATGAACTCCCAATCTCCCATCTGTTCCCAATGGTTTCTTTATTCAAGCTAAACCTTTGATCCATGTGTTATTTGCTCACTCTTCCATCATTCTGATGTCCAGTGTATAAATGGGACTCACACACTTATGCAACCCCTCACTTATGATGGCAAAATCCATTCGGTAGAAGTAGCACATCGCTGGGTGAAGTGCACTGACAAACGTCAAGGATTCAACGTTAACGCTGTTCCGCTGTTAGAATGGTGCGTTGAAAGAACTTCCGGTACCCACGACATGGGGAAAGTGAAGCCAGCACTGTGTAAAAAGGTTATCAAAGACACTGGTCATACTCCTGCTCTTCATCCACTAATACACTTGGACAACCAAACGTTTGATAGCACCCGCTGTTTACAAGATTCAGTTCTAGCCCTGAGTGGACTCATCATTCACTCACAGAAGTGCGCTTTTGGAACTCCTTTTAGCCTTCATTGGTGATGTGAAAACAAAGGCTACCCATATTTACCCAATGACTGGTACGAATGTTGTGCCCCCGTACAAAATTTACCACTTTTTACCCTCCACCATGAAGTACCTGAGGTAGATGATGAATAGAATGCCTACCAACATGTGAAGCAGTATGGAACAAAAAGGAGAGGAAAAACAAATGGGACTTAGACAACTTCTTCCATCAACAAACCTGGTGACCCAAGTTGCTGGGAGGACTTATTCCTGGCTGGGATGTTGAGATGGCCCGAGATCAGATAAGTGACCTTGCATACGACATCGAAAAACTTGCCAACTCAACTGCCCACGCTTTGAAGCTGGTGAACAAAGAGTTACAGGAGACCCGGATGGTAACACTTCAGAATTGGCTCGTGCTAGATTTCCCCCTTGCTCAAGGAGGCGCTTGTTCTGTTATTGGCCCGCAATGTTGCGCCGACATCAATGATTGCTCTGAAGACATTTTGGACAACTTAGATGTTATCAACAAAATGGGTCAAGATGCAGGGAAGACACCTGCCGCACCAACGTCCGATCCATATGGATGGAGTATTACTTGCTAGCTTTGGTCGCTGTGTGGAACGTACTGATAGTCCCCAGTCCCATCCTAGGAATATACAGTGTCGTCCACTTATGCATGGAATGGACTGTACATTGCTTTTCGCCTAAGCCAAAGAGGAATCTTGTTAATCGACCCTTGTCTATCCCTGTAGCCCCACGTCCGAATGTCTATGCTGAAATCCAGTATCTTTTTGATCCTCTGGACAATGACTCGCAAGAGGAAGCACTCAAATTATTGAGAATACAAATCGACTGAATGGATTAATTATACTTGTATAAGCTGTGTAGTTGCCATGAAATGACAAAAGGAGGGAATGAGAAAGTTTATAGCCTTAAAACTTGTCCTGAAACATTTTGACGAAATGTAATGTTGAATTATAGAACACATTTGTTGCACAGTAGAAAATAAACAGGACAGCCAGGGAGGCGCCAGGCCACAAAAGGGGGAACCCAGGATGTGCAGAAGATAAAAACATCTGTTCTCACCAAGTGGTAACAGGATGCGCCAAGGCAATTAAGAACATTTGCCTTAACAGCAATGAATCTGTGTAAACAGGACACAGAGTGATAACATTCACGCGTGTTCACTTGTGAAATTAATGACAGTGTTTGATCTTCGACTTGGTATCATCCTGCAAGCATGTCAAAAGCCTTGTAATTAATGGTCAGGTCATATCAATTATACTGGATTCTTATTACCCTTGCAAGACAGGCAGACAGAAAGGGAAAAACATTATTCTGTTATAGTCCCTAACCTGGGCGTTCAAAAACACACTAGAGAGAGAATGAGTGAAGAACATTTTAATGCTGAGATTGCCAAAGCCAATAGAAAATTAACTCTTTGTGGTTTGGTTCAAATGCACGCTTACTTGCTGTGGTTTCAAGACAGAGAATAGGTGCAGGAATAGGCTATTCGGCCCTTCGAGCTAGCACCACGATTTATTACGGCCATGGCTGATTATCCACAATCAGTAACCTGTTCCTGTCTTATCCCCATAACCCTTGTTTTAAATTTAATTGCATTTTGGGGCTTTATGATTATTTTGAGTAACCATCACTGATTATGAAATGCAAACTTTGTAAAAGGTAATATTGATGAAGCTTTAACTTATTTGCTGTTCTTACAGACCAGGACTGCCCCACTGTCAATTCTAACGAGTCGGATCTTATGTCCTATTTGAATTTGAATCACAACTCTGAAAAGAAAAAATGCCTCATTCGAAACAAATGAATCATTTAAAATACAACCTTACAGTAACAATTCAGCCTCAGGTTCAGAATGATTCTTTTCTTAAGATAAAAAGCAAGAGTCTGCTCCTCGCTTAAAAATTATTCTCACCCTAACGTTGAAGAGATTCTGACACAATCTATGAGGAAGCCATTTTTTACGGTCAAAGTTTGCCCTCCTCGCTAAGAAGTCATTTTGTAAAACATGATACTTGACATGCGAGCGATGCAAGGTTACCTTACAACTTCTCCCGCTTAGACTGGTGCCTCCTTATAGTAGGGACTTGTCTCACCAACAGGCATCTGACTCGGCTGAATCTGTTTTTCCCACCTGATGAATGGCTACAGGCCTGTAGGAGTGATCAATTAGGCACACACAGACCTGTCAATTAACTTCTCTTCCTTACGAATTATTGCCTTTCCAATGTTGTCTGTCTAATTAAGTGCTTAAATCTAATTAAATGCAGTGTTTTTGTAAAAGTTTGTATAAAGGAAGCCTGTTGGTGACAGAAGGAGAAAGTAACCTGCGAGGGCTCTTCAAGGCAGAGCTGGTCGCTACTCTCCTAAGGTTTTAGAACCTTAGCTAGCCTGGCTAATAGGTACCAGTGTTATGTTGTAACAGTGATGCTATTGGTAAATAAAGGGGAAGACTAAAATTAAACTAAACTGTCTGTAAGAGGTTTCTATTCCAGACTCAAAAGAGTACGATTGCCGAGACAAACCAAGAGAGGCTTACAGGTCTGAGCCCACAAGGGATTCCCTGGACCATCTCAAATCTGTACTTTAACATCAGTGCCTGCTAATTTTCATATAACATCTTGTTGCCTCAAATCTGTGCTCATCTTTCCCAAGTTCTACGTGAATCCTTCCAATCAAGTTTGCGATTTGCCACATTTTTGAAATGACTCTTATCCAAGTCACATCCAACATGATGACAGAAGTAAATTGTTTTTTTTCTCCATTTCAATCTACACACATCTCCGTCCACCACACAATTCTCCTAAAATACCTCTCCACTGGTATCCAGCTCGCAGCTCAGGGGCTGTTCTCATGTAGTCCTAATTCTACGGATGTGTTTGTAGACCAAAGAAGCCAATGAATTTAACCTTTATTCCCTCCTCTCCTCCTCAACTATCACAGTTATTATGCAACTCCTTCAAAAAAACACCTTCCATCTAAAAGAACAAAGGAAGATATATATATGGGAACACTACTACCTGCAAATTCCCCTTGTGGGAAATAGAACCCACTCACTTCAATCATTTCAGTCCGAGACAAGATCTAAAGCAGAAGTATCGTTTATTATACTCTTGCAAGAGTGGTGCCTATAAGGTAGGCACATCGAGTTTAACGAGTACACAACTTATATACAATTCATTTCTCTTTCCCTCCTCCCATTGTTCCTCCCCTGTTTACATCTCCCACTACTCTAAACCCAGCTGTTTACCTCTTGCCTCATCCGGCCTTGGGCATAACAAAGTACAAGTTTTGCTTGGCCATTTCATCACATCCTGCTGTGGCCCACTGTTATATATCCTCCTCCAATGCCATCTGCTTCTTTGCTTGCTAAAGCAACATTTCCTTCCATACTTTGCCCATACTGAGCCTGTTGACCTCTTGATTGTGTTTTTTTTTTGTTTTTACAGAAGCAGGAAACAGATGCTTGTAACTGTGTGTTCAAGCATATCCAGCTTAACCTACACCCACTCCCCTCACAGCACCTTATCTATTTGTCTGTAACATCTACCATTGTTTGCAGGCACATTTTATTCTTGTATGCACATTTTAGTTAATGCAAAAGCAATTATATATTTCCCTTATATAGTTTTCATTCTTGTTAACTCAGCTCTTGGCTGAACAATTATACACTAGTGTGAGTTCATTTACCTTCCATATGCAATTATGATTGCCAAAGTAACACTGCTTTACCTATATCCCACACCTTCAAGCCACTCATCATCCTGATTTAGAAATATACTGACACTCCTTAACTATCACTGGTTCAAAATCCAGGAACTCCACCCAAGGGCACTGAGGGTCAACTCTCAGCACACATACTGCAGTGGTTCAAGAAGGCAGCCCACTACCACCTATTCAAAGGTAACTAGGTATGAACAATAATGCTGGCCCAGCAGCGACACCCACATCCCCTACAGTTTTGTTTTCCGTAATCACAGATGAGCAGGGATTTCCTGCAACTGTCGATTAAAGTAATTGTTTTGAATCCAGTTTCCATTGCAATAGCAGGTGAAGCCAGTCTGGACAATCTTGGTGTCAGATTTGACTCTGAGAGGAGCTCCGAGCCTCACAGGGCTGTTCTCTCTGAGACTGAGCCGTTCCATTTTGAATTGCCTGCGATCCAAAGACTCGTGCACCGTGGCCGGCCATTCGGCGCCTGCGCACGACCCCAGGCCGGTAATCCCACGCCTGCGCAATGACACCGCCGCCGGTTGTACCGAGCGGCAAACCGACAGTTTTCTCTCAAACGCAATCCCCGCTGTCGCGGTCAACACCGGAGCCTGCATTGGCGGGTTCACCACCCAAACCCCCCAACCGGTATATCCGACACCCGCACAAAAAAAATGCGAGCGTATGGAAAACCCTCCCCTACTGAGGTAAAAGGGGGAATTCGTGCAAGGCAACGGAATTGGTCGCACTCCAATTATTATAAATTTTAAATAAAAGTACAACTTGAAGACGCGGTTTCACTTCAGTCTGTTGAACTTTCTTTTACCTAATAAGCGGTGCAGTAGTAAAGTCAGAAGGGGCTGGGTTATTCCTCAGAGGGTCGGTATGGATTTATTGGGCCGAAGGGCCTGTTTCCACTCTGTAGGGAATCTAACCTAAAGTCCCAAGCGACGGCCTCATTGCCGCCATGTTGAGGGGCAACACCAGGAGGGGCGGGGCTCTGACCACGTGAGTAAAGACACGTGATGGGCGCTTTGACGTCAGTGGCCACGCCTCCAGCAGCGCTGATGAATCAATGAACTCTTCCCTGGGAAGTAGTGACCATAATATGATTAAATTCTACTTTCAGTTTGAGGAGTGAAAAGTGACGAGTGTCTGCAACTTAGTTAAGACAGTTATGAGGGTATGAGAGTTAGGCTAGCTAAGATGAAGGGGCAATAAACCGGAGAGGAATCCATTAGCAGCAATCATGGGAGAGAAATTGTGAATTGGAAAATCGTATAAAAGCTAAACCTTGCAGTCACATTTGCCTGTATCTTGTACAAGTGAAGCCTGCTGTAGCATCTACAAGTAAGATATAGGTCAGGAAAAGTTGGGAGTAAGGAACTCAGCGAGTTTTGAGAAGATTTGCAGCTCAGTTTGAGGTTCTGGATATAGGTTTGCTCACAGAGCTGGAAGATTCGTTTTCTGCCATACTAGGTAACATCATCAGTGAGCCTCTGGATGAAACACTAGTGGCATAGCCTGCTTTCTATTTATGTGTTTAGGTTTCCTTGGGTTGGTGATGTCATTTCCTGTTCTTTTTTCTCAGAGGGTGGTAAGTGGGATCCAAGTCAATGTCTTTGTTGATAGAGGTCCAGTTGGAATGCTTAGAAGCATGGCATTCCAACTGGACCTCTATCAACAAAGACATTGACTTGGATCCCATTTACCACCCCCTGAGAAAAGAACAAGAAATGACATCACCAGAGGAAATGACATCACCAACCCAAGGAAACCCAAACACAAAAATAGAAAGCGGACCATGACACCAGTACTTCATCTAGAGGCTCACTTATGATGTTACCTAGTATGGTGATGAAATGTCTGAAAATGAACCTTCCAGCTCAGCGAGCAAACCTCCACACAGAAAGGAACTCAAGAAAATTGCAATCAGTGGAGGAAGAAGTAACAAAAGGATTGGTGAGGGCAGAGTGGTGGATGTGATCTATATGGACTTTAGTAAGGCATACGACAAGGTTGCCCATAGGAGACTTGTAGCAAGTTTAGATCTCATGGAATGCAGGGAGGACTAGACATTTGGATATAGAACTGACTTGAAGGGAGGAGATAGAGGGTGGTGGTGGAGAGTTGCTTTTCAGACCTAGAGGCCTGGGACCAGTGGATTGCCACAAGGATCAGTGCTGGGTCAACAGCTTTTCTTCATTTATCCAAATGATTTGGAAGTGAATGTGGAAGGTGTAGTTAATAAGTTTGCAGATGACACCAAAATTGGAGGTGTAGTGGACAGCAAAGAAGTTTACCTCAGATTACAATGGGATCTGAATCAGATGGGCCAATAGGCTGAGAAGTGGCAGATGGAGTTTAATTTAGATAAATGCGAGGTGCTGCATTTTGGAAAAGCAAGTCAGAGCATGACCTAAATACTTAATGGTAAAGTCCTCGAGAGTGTTCCTGAACAAATAAACCTTGAAGTGCAGGTTCATAGCTCCTTGAAAGTAGAGTCATTGGCAGATAGGATAGTAAAGAAGGTGTTTGGTATGATTTCCTTTATTGGTCAGAGAATTGAGTATAGGAGTTGGGAGGTCATGTTGCGGTTTTACAAGATATTGGTGAGGTCACTTTTGAAATATTGCGTGCAATTCTAGTCCCCTTCCTATCGGAAGGATGTTGTGAAACTTGAAAGGGTTCATAAAAGGTTTACAAGGATGATGCCAGGATTGGAGGGAGTTGGATGGAGTTGTCCTGCTCGCCTTTAAACAATCCCCAAACTTCAAACAGATCATTGTTCGTAGCAAACTGCCTGGCTTTCAGGATAACTCCATACGATACTGTCACGGTAGACGCTGCAAGACGTATCAGAGTGTGGACATGGATACCAGCATTACACGTGGGGACACCTCCTACCATGTACATGGCAGGTACTCGTGTGACTCAGCCAACGTTGTCTATCTCATATGCTACAGGCAAGGATGCCCTGAGGCATGGTACACTGGTGAAACCGAGCAGAGGCTACGGCATTGGATGAATGGGCACTGCACAACAATCAACAGATAGGAGTGTGCCCTTCCAGTTGGAGAAGACTTCAGCGGTTCGGGGCATTCGACTTTGGACCTTCGGGAAACCATCCTCCAAGGTGGACTTTGGGCCAGGCAGCAGCGAAAAGTGGCCAAGCAGAGGTTGATAGTTAAGTTTGGTACCTGTAGGGATGGCGTCAACCAGGTCCATGGATTCATGTCACACTGCAGGTGACCACCATTGCACTATATGCACACACACACATGCACGTTCTCTCACAGACACTCACAAGGCCCCCCACCCACCCACATACACATGTACATTTGTGGGGTGAATTTGTACTTGCAGAGTTACATCATACTTTGCTCAAATCCTGCATGAATCCATGTAAGATTCTGTTAATTCATTTTTCATAATGTTTAGAATCAGTCTAAACATTATGGCACAAACTCCACATAGAAAGTTACCTGAGGTGGGAATTGAACCCAGGTCTCTGGCGCTTTGAGGCTGCAGCACTAACCACTGTGCCACCGTGCCGCCCCTTCTCATATAGAGAATTGGAAATAGTCCACATAGATTTGTGATGGGTAATTTCTAACTAACAAACCAAACGCATTAACTAAAATAGTTGATAGGACGTATAGTCTTAACAACTTTCAGAAATACGCAATAATTTTCCGCAAAACAGTCTGCTGACCAAAGTTAAAACCCATGGGATTGAAGATGAATGTTTGACTCGGTTCGGAGACTGGTGACAGATGACAGGAAAACAAAACACATTTTGAATGGTATTCCACAAGGATTCTGTGACGAGGCCTTAACAGGATACAAATGCTGCAGGAAGGATAGAAAGGGAGGCAAGAGAGGACGGGGAGTGGCATATTTGATAAGGGATAGCATTACAGCTGTACTGAGGGAGGATATTCTTGGAAATACATCCAGGGAAGTTATTTGGGTGGAACTGAGAAATAAGAAAGGGTTATGACTTTATTCAGATTGTATTGTAAACCCTCTGATAGTCAAAGGGTAATTGAGAATCAAATTTGTAAGGAGATTTCAGCTATCTGTAAGAATAATAGGGGGATTATGGGAGGGGATTTTAACTTTCCAAACATAGACTGGGACTGCCATCATGTTAAGGGTTTAGATGGAGTGCAAGTTGTTAAGTGTGTACAATAAAACTTTCTGATACAGTATGTAGATGTACCCAGTAGAGAAGGTGAAAAACTTGACGTACTCTTGGGAAATAAGGCAGGGCAGGTGACTGAGGTGTCAATGGGGGAGCATTTTGGGCCAGCAATCATAATTCTATTAGTTTTAAAATAGTGATGGAAAAGTATAGACTAGATCTAAAAGATGAGTTTCTAAATTGCAGAAAGGCCAATTTTGACGGTATTAGGCAAGAACTTTCGAAAGCTGATTGGGTACAGATGTTTGCAGGTAAAGGAACGACTGGAAAATGGGAAGCCTTCAGAAATGAGATAACAAGAATCCAGAGAAAGCATATTCCTGTGAGGGTGAAAGGAAAGGCTGGTAGGTATAGGAAATGCTGGATGACTAAAGATATTGAGTGTTTGATTAAGGAAAAGAAGGAAGCATATGTCAGGTATAGACAGGATAGATCGAGTGAATCATGAGAAGAGTATAAAGGCAGTAGGAGTATACTTAAGAGGGAAATCAGGAGGGCAAAAGGGGACATGAGATAGCTTTGGCAAATAGAATTAAGGAGAATCCAAAGAAATTTTACAAATACATCAAGGACAAAAAGGTAACTAGGGAGAGAATAGGGCCCTTCAAAGATCAGCAAGGCAGCCTTTGTGTGGAGTTGCAGGAGACGGGGGAGAAACTATTTTGCATCAGTATTTACTGTGGAAAAGGATATGGAAGGTATAGAATGTAGGGAAATAAATGGTGACATCTTGTGAAATGTCCATATTACAGAGGAGGAAGTGCTGGATGTCTTGAAACGCACAAAGGTGAATAGATCCCCGGGACCTGATCAGGCATACCCTAGAACTTTGTGGGAAGCTAAGGAAGTAATTGCTGGGCCTCTTGCTGAGATATTTGTATCATCGATAGTCACAGGTGAGGTGCTGGAAGACTGGAGACTGGCTAACGTGGTGCCACTTTTTAAGAAAGCTAGTAAGGATAAACCAGGGAACTATAGACCAGTGAGCCTGACGTCGGTGGTGGGCAAGTTGTTGGAGGAAATCCTGAGGGACAGGAGGTATATGTATTTGGAAAGGCAAGGACTGATTAGCGATAGTCAACATGGCTTTGTGCGTGGGAAATCATGTCTCACAAACACGATTTAGTTTTTTGAAGAAGTAACAAAGAGGATTGATGAGGGCAGAGCGGTAGATGTGACCTATATGGACTTCAGTCAGGCATTCAACAAGGTTCCCCATGGGAGATTGGTTAGCAAAGTTAGATTTCACATGGACAACTAGCCATTTGGATACAGAACTGGCTCAAAACTAGAAGACAGAGGGTGGTGGTGAAGGGATGCTTTTCAGAGTGGAAGTCTGTGACCAGTGGAGTGTCACAAGGATCAGTGCTGGGTCCACTACTTTTCGTAATTTATATAAATGATTTGGATATGAGCATAAGAGGTACAGTTAGTAAGTTTGCAGATGACACCAAAATTGGAGGTGTGGTGGACAACGAAGAAGGTTACCTCAGATTACAACAGGATCTTGATCAGATGGGCCAATGGGCTGAGAAGTGGCAGATGGAGTTTAATTCAGATAAATGTGAGGTGCTGCATTTTGGGAAAGCAAATCTTAGCAAGACTTATACACTTAATGTTAAGGCCCTAGGGAATGTTGCTGAACAAAAAGACCTTGGAGTGCAGGTTCATAGCTCCTTGAAAGTAGAGTCGCAGGGAGAAAGGAAAGAGAAGGTGTTTGGTATGCTTTCATTTATCGGTCAGAGTATTGAGTACTGGAATTGGGAGGTCATGTTGCAGCTGTATAGGACATTGGTTAGGCTGCTGTTGAAATATTGCATGCAATTCTAGTCTCCCTCCTGTCGGAAAGATGTTGTGAAACTTGAAAGGGTTCAGAAAAGATTTACAAGGATGTTGCCAGGGTTGGAGGATTTGCGCTATAGGGAGAGGCTGAGCAGGCTGGGGCTGTTTTCTCTGGAGCATCGGAGCCTGAGAGGAGGCCTTATAGATGTTTACAAAATTATGAGGGGCATGGATAGGATAAATAGAATTCCTACTGTATGGAAGAAGGCCATCAAGTCCAAGCAGCATTCCACCCAGAACCACACCCCTCTCCTATTGCTGTAACCCTACACTTCCCATGGCCAGTTCACCTGACCTGCACATCCTTGGACTGAGAATGGAGACTAGCGCACCCGGAGGAAACCCACTCAGACATGGGGAGAACATGCAAACTCCACAAAGAAAATCACCTTTTGTGGATACAAGGTGTCCAGTAAAGATAGGAAAGAGAGAAAACTGTGGGAAGTGGTGGGATTGATCTGGTGCCAGAAAGTACTGACCAACCTTAGGCTCTGAGATATGATGGAGATGAAGGGTGAACTGTGCCGGGCTTTAACTCACTGTTACCAGAGTAAAACAGGGATTACCCATTTCACAAGAATGGATCTACCAAACCAGACGGATGTGAAACACCCACCCAGTCCCTGAGAGAGGGAGGGACAAGAACAATGACATTCTCAGACAGAAAGGATGCTAAAAATGGTATCACCCCGAGAGTCAAGGGTGGAGTGGGGATAGTGGCAGCGACATCCCCCAGAGAGTGGGGAAAGTAACACTGACACATTTAAAACTGTATTATCACAACTGAGAATTCAAACAGACACCCACTACATCACACGGTTTTGAAGATGCATTGTCCTCATCAAAACCACGTTTTCAAACCTCTTCATAACACGTAAGGGGAGAGAAACATTGAAAACTGTATTATCACGAGTGAGAGATGGTGCATTTAAATCTTGGACCATGATGGTAAACGTTCCGAGCTGTAAACAACACTGGTGCATTGACGTCATTATCTTATTAAACAACATTAAAACCTCGGCCAAACATTTTCCTGCAGACAGTGTATTTAAAATATCAAGAGGCTTTCTGCATTGTTGGTTTGATCAGTGACGCAGCAAGGAAGCAGCAGCTGCCCGATGGATTCCAACAAAAGAATGAGAACAGGCTCTTCATACGGAGCTGGCTCCCGAGAATCCAATTCAACAGCAGGGATCAAAGAACAAGGAACAATACAGTACAGGAACAGGCCCTTCGGCCCTCCAAGCCTGTGCTGACACATTTTGGCCTTCCTCACAGAAACTGTCTTCACCGACAGGATTCATAGCCCTCTATTCCCTTCCTATTCATGCATTATTTATTTATTGAATAATTCTATTGTGTCTGCTTCCACCCCCTCCTCTGGCAGTGTGTTCCAGATACTCAACTCCCTTTGTATAAAATACTTACCTCACACATCTCTTTTAAATTCCCCCGCCCCTTGAACCTCTGTCCCTGAGTAAGTAACGCATACACCCTGAAAAAAAGCCTCATAATTTCCACGCTACCTATGCCGTTCACAACTCTGTAATCTTCTATCAGGACACACCTCATTTTCCCG
This sequence comes from Chiloscyllium plagiosum, assembly GCF_037043375.1. Lineage (NCBI taxonomy): Eukaryota > Metazoa > Chordata > Chondrichthyes > Orectolobiformes > Hemiscylliidae > Chiloscyllium > Chiloscyllium plagiosum. Next base: position 116,952,043 of record NW_028270147.1, read on the forward strand.
TATTCCAATGAAAACAAAGCCAGTCTATCCAACCTTTCTTCAGAACTACAATCCCCCATACCAGACAATATCCTGGTAAACATTTTCTGCACCATCTTCAAAACATCCACATCCTTCTGGTAGTGTGCTGACCGGAACTGCATGCAATATTCCAAGTGTGGCCTAACTATTGTTTGATAAAGCTACAGAATAACTTGTCAATCCTTATACTCAGTGTCCCTTCCAATGAAGGCAAGCAGGCCATAAGCCTTTCTTACTGCTTTACCTTCCTGTGCTGCCACCTTCAGTGATCCGTGAGCGTGCACACCCAGATCCCTCTGCATATCAATACTCCAGAGGATTCTGCCATTCGTGGTATAATTCCCACCTGTACATCACCTTTCAAAATGCATCACCTCACATTTGTCTGGATTAAGCTCCATCTGCCATTTTTCTATCCAAGCAGCCAACTGATCTATATCCTGCGGTATCCTGTGACAAACCTTCTCATTTTCCACAACTCTACCAATCTTTGTATCAACCGTAAACTTACTAATTAGACCAGCTATGCCCTCCTCCAATTCATTTACGTAGAACACCACTGAACCCTGTGGAACATCATGAGTCTCCACCCTCTATTCTGAAAACTATCCTTCCATTACTGCCCTCTGTTTCCTGTGACTAAGCCAGTTCTGTGCCCAATGCTGGGAACATTTTAGACAAGACACCTTGTTGCCAGCTCATTACTGCAACTTGATCCAGTTCATCCAGAAAGAGAAAAAGGACAATGTGCAGATTGTTGAACAGGCCCCTGCACCTGGGCCTGAGGCAGGGGCCCAAGCTCCAACACACTGGCCTCACTTCACACCAACCTTCACACAGTGCGGGGTCATGAACTCAGGCCATCAATTCCTCTGGGACCGGGATGGAGTGAGAGAGTAGGGGGAATGTCCAAGAGTCAATAAGGCTTAAAGCAAGATGGAGAGAGTGTGTTGGAAAATGTTCAATGGAGTAAACATACTTTGTGATACCAAACATGCTTTGTGATACCCAATACTGACATAGTCCACCTGTATCATAGAATGAAAAAAAGCATAATCTGGAGACAAACAAAAATCACATCAAAGTACTCCGTTTGGACATACCATAGCATGCAGGGCATTTTCATTGCGATGCGGTAAGTATCCTGGTCCGAAAGCTGTTCTCTCTTTTTCTCTCTCTCTCCCCACGATTCTCCAGATGGAGCCGGTTAGATCCTCTCAAAGCCCCAGTTTATTTGTACTGTTCAGTAATGTGGGGATGCCGATGGTGGACTGGGGTACATCTGATGAAGGAGCAGCGTTTTGGAAGCTTGTGATTTAAAATGAACCTGTTGGGCTAGAACCTGCTTTTGTGTGATTTCTGACTTTGTATTGTTCGGGCAGAGAGAAACAACTGCCTTCTAGTAACTATAGAGTATGCACAGCAGCTGAAGATTATGGGTAATGACTCTTTCCATTAGCCATGAATAAACCCACATTCATTCCAGTCGATTCCAGTGGGAATGACCTGTCAGTTGCATCCCAGATATTACATGGCTCACCACCGCCATCTCCAGGACAATTCGGGAAGGGCAACAAATAACCAACACGTCAACGCCCACCCCATCCCAGGAGAAATCAAAATAAATGGCATACAATTCAAATGATCAAACTGGTGAGGCTTGAATTCATCTCTTTGAAAGACTGGAGCCTCGGTCAGAAACAGAGCCATGACATGGGTGACCCTGGTTTGTCAGACTAAAAGGTGGAGTGTCCTTTGGATTATCACTGGGATCAGAAAAAATGAATTATACTCAAAGATCTAACAAACAGTTGTCAAAGCGTGCCCACAAACTGCAGAGAACAGCACTTGAGGCTTCGCGTCCCCATCTCCATCCTTGCTGCCCTTCCCCTCTGTCCTGCAGAGGGGGGTGGTGAGCCATGAGTTTCTAGAAGTGGATCTGACAGAGGGACAAGGTTCATGCCCTCGGCCTGAGCACAACTGCCTGACCTGCTGTGCTTTCCCAGCCCCACACTTTTTTTCCTAGAAGATTAGATTATTTTACAGTGTGGAAACAGGCCCAACAAGTCCACACCGACCCGCCGAAGCGCAAACCACCCATACCCCTACATTTACCCCTTACCGAACACTACGGACAATTTTAGCACGGCTAATTCACCTGACCTGCACATCTTTGGACTGCGGGAGGAAACCCACGCAGAGAATGTGCAAACTCCACACAGTCAGTCGCCTGAGGCGGGAATTGAACCCGGGTCTCTGGCGCTGTGAGGCAGCAGTGCTAACCACTGTGACACCGTGCCGCCGACTCCAAGCACAACTATCCCTCAGGAGAATGAGCTGTGACACGAGGAAATATGGGAGTGTTGGAAAGGCACCGGCAGCCTGGTCAGCCTGCAGAGGGGCAGAAACAGATTTTATGAATGAGCTGAGATGCAGACTCAGGCTTTCAGAGCCACACAGTTTACATTGTTACTGACCGTGGCTCCATGGGCAATGCTCCTGCCTCATCGTCAAAATGGTCATCGGATTGAAAGCCACCTCAGAAATGAGAGCACAGAATCCAGGCTGAGACCGCAGTGCACTGCTGAAAGTTGCACAGTCTCTGGTTCCACCATTTGACGCTCCATCACCACCACACCCCGACCACTCCCACCTCAGAGGGTTCGACAAGATCCCATTCTGAAGAGATTCCCTCGGGTATCCTGCTCACTATTCAACGAGTGTCGACAAAGCAGATATGTCTCGTCATTCGTTTCCTGTCTGCGGGACCTCACCATCTTGTACGTGAACGTGACTGCTCTGTGCTCACAGCTTTGAATATTCTGAGATGATTTTAAAAAAACTGCACCAACAAGAGTTCTTTCCTCATTATCATGTAAAAGGGAGGAGTTAATATTTGGGGTTCAGTGATGTTTTATCAAAAAAGCAGCAACAGTTTATTTTATTTCATTTTCGGTTGTCTTATATTATTTTATTTAAATTTTGTTTATCAAATTTTAGCCCGCTTGTTTGGCACCACTTCCACACATATCCATTCCCTCCACACCAACATTCAGTAACATTTGTGTGTACTCTCTACAAGATGCATTGCAGAAATTCACCAAAGGTCCTGAGACAACACCTTCTAAACCCATGATTACTTGGATCAAGAAGGACAAGGGCAGCATCACCCCAGCAAGTTCCTCTCCAAGCCATTCACCAGTTTGACTTGGAAACATCGTCACTGGGTCAGAATTCTGGAATTCCCTTCCTAAGGACATTATGAGTCTACCTCCAGCACACAGATTGCAGCGGTTGAAGAAGGCAGCTCAGCACCATCTTGTCCAGGACAAATAAAGATGGACAGTAAAAACGCTGGGAAAATTAAGAGTAGGCGTGATTCGGGACCAGAAAGTGAGACTGTGATGTCTCAGTTATTCCTGGACATTGATGTGATCACATCTCAAATACTGTATTGTGTGTAGTTTTGGTCTCCTTATTGAAGGAAGAATATAAATGCATTAGAGGTGTTTCAGAGGAGTTTTACCCGATTGATCCCTGGAATGAGTGGGCTGTGTGATGAGGAAGGATTGAAAAGGCTTGCCTTGTTCTCACAGGAGTTTGGAAGAGTGAGGGGTTTTCCTGTCCCACTGTATTCTCCAACTCCCTATCTGCCTCCCTCGTGTGTCGTACCCTCCTGCCCTTTACTACACATGGAATTGAACTGTGCAGTCCTGAGGCCTATAATTTCCTTCTGGAACTAAGTCTCCAGGTATCTCCGGCACTCCCTGATATATCACTGCTTTTTTAATTCAGCCTTCATTCCAAACTCCCTGAGCGGGAGTTCCTGTAGTTTTTTACATTCACTGCAGATGTATTTACCCTGAATCATTTCAATGCAATAAAGAAAAGTTGATCTTACTTACAACTGAAAAATATCCATTCCTTCATTGGTCCAGTAATTGTCTTCAGTCTCTGTTTTGAAGTTTCAGTACTTTCCAATTATTAACCTTCCCTAATGGACATGTCCTGAAGCAGTCTATTTACACATTCCCTCATACGAAACAATTTCCAGATTCCTATTTTCTTGTTTACCATTTTGTTTCATTCAAACGAAGTGCACGTGCAGGCTCCCAGCAGCTGAAGTGACAGTCCCAAATCACTTTGGAAAAACAATGGTGGACTCCTTCCCTGAATTCACCAAACTCCCACACTGACCAAACCTCCCAGCATTCCCCTCTATGCTGGCTGCACTCAGTGCGAGCTGCAGTATATAAGCTGCCCTGTATTTATATCTGTTCTCAGGATTGATGGGCTCGATGATTTGATTCAATGAAATAACCTCGTCTAATCTCTTCAGGGGTCGACGTTTCAGGTGTAACCCTTCTTCAGGAAGAGGGGATAGGTGTGAGGGGAGTTGCATTTCAAGGGGTGGGTGGGAGCGAGGTGGTGAGGTGGGGATAGGTTGAGAAAGATAGAGAGTGTGACCTGATTGGTCGATAGGAGAGATGAATTCAGAATTATCCCTCCCTTCGACCAACCATGTCCTACCCTCGACCTGTCTCCACCTATCCCCACCTAACCACCCTGCCCCGGCCACTCCCTTCATCTGCAGCTCCCACCCACCCCACTTCCTGAAGAAGGTTTATACCCAAAACGTCGATTTCTCCACCTCCTGATGCTGCCAGTCTTGTTGTGTTCTCCCAGCCTCCTGCTTGTCAACCTTGGATTCCAGCATTTGCAGTTTGTCTCTAATCTCTTTAGGGGCCTGGATGAGTGTGAGGAGATTGGGTTTTGATGGAACTACCCACAGACTGAAGTCAAAAATAGCAAAGTAAGAAAGGCAAGTGGATCAAATTCGAAAGAGCAAATTGTGAGCAAAAAGTAATTGTTGCCAGTTTAGCAATTGCAAAGGAGAGAGTGACAACATTGAATTGCTTCTGGTGTCATCCTCTGTGTCTGAACATTTCACAGAGCCAGCTCCACATCCTTCCATTGGCTTTGTCATTGAGAGGCAACATTTCCCTTCCCACAGCCCTTTTTAAAAAGACCTGTCCCAGGGAATCACTGAGGCAGAGAATACTTCACCTTTTCTGGGAAAGATAGAGAAATATAGGGTGTCAAGGAGCAGTTTCTCTGCCGTCAGGGTCTGACAGAAGGATGTGTGTAGTGTGTGGATTCTGGAGACAGATCACTGAGATATTCCTCACTCCCATCAAAACCTGACTTTATTCTGACATTAGTTTCTATTCTTCATTATAAAGTACCTCCACCAGCTTCAGACTGGACATTTCACACCCAACCCCCATTTCCTCACATTGGAACCAAGAACCAAACTTGCCCCATCTCAGGATTGTCCTCTGAATGTGGTGTCAGTGTGTTAATGTTGTGTTTGAATGAAAGAGCCAGGGTGGAATCTGGGACTGAATCCAAGGGGTTTCTGAGCCACCAGCAGCCTCCCCGCTGCGTGAGGGTCTGCTTGGATAAGATTTCAGCCCCATTGATTCCCACTGATACTAAAGCCCGAGAATGAGATTATTGGAGTCACATGTGGACTAAGGAGCGCAACAATCAGGTCAATGATCTGCTCTGGAATCCACCCTGAGCCCTGGATGACTCTCACTGAGATGACCCAGGGGTTACAGAATATGACAGCAGAAGGTGGAACCAGCTTATCATTGACTGCCCTCCCCAGCCGTGACTCCCAGATTCCCCAGATTTAACATTCTCAATCTGACTCCAGGGACACACGGGACCATTCCATCGCACTTTGAGAGTAAAGAAAACCCAAGTCGAATTTAAGTAATATTTATTTCCCAAAACCTGTGAAATTGTTATTCTGAGTAACAAGATGCTGCTGATCATATTCATCAATGCAGGGTTCCCAGTAGCTCTGGCCATTTCCAAAGCACACACGAGACAGAGACTGAATCTTCTTGATCTTTATTCCTTTTTCCAGATTTACATTGACAGAAAAAAGACTGCAATTAACAGCCCAGACAGAGGAAGCTGCTCAAAATCACAGCCACAATGGAGCTTGAGGAAAACACTTGTGGAGATTTTCTCAATAACCTGAGAATCCTGTCCCTTTAAGTAGTGACAGAAGCTTAAATTCGAACTGACGGCTGAGCAGGAAGGAGATCTGGTTTACTGAAGCAGAGATTTCAGAGGTTCACATTGTTTTGTATAGCTGACAGTTTTCAGCATCTTCGAGAGGTTTTACTTGGCATCACAAGTCATCACTGTCCCCATAAAATGCTCCCAGGACAGGGTCAGCACAGGGTTTGATACACAGTAAAGCTTCCTTTTGATTATCCCAATGACCTGCCTTAACCTTTGAACCTCAGAAATGTCCCTGAGCCAATCCCAAGAAGGAAGAGAGTTGAAATTCAGTGCTGACAATGACCTTTGTCCTGCCAGCTCAGCCCTGTTCTATTTAAAGTTGTGTCTCCTCTGTGGACTGTCTCAAACATTCTACACACATTCTGATCTCCTGATGCTCTTGCTGAGGGGAGAGGGGAGGGTCACGTGGGTGAGGGCACAGGAGAAGCGAGCGTTGGACTCCCAGTCAGACCCAGAGAGGGTCAGCAGGCTGCTGACACTGTAGGTGCTGTCCGAAGCTCGCAGGTAGTTGCTGGTCTGAACCCCGTCCGAAATGACTGCACCGTCCTTCTTCCACTGCACCTCCAGCTCATCGGGATAGAAGTGATTGGCAAGGCACACCAGGGTGGCAGTGCCCTTGGCATTGACCTGCTCTTGGGAGGGGCCAGCAGGGTCAGCTTGGGCTGAGAGTTTTCATGGCCTGAAAGACAAGACAAACAATTTTAATCCCTGCCATTCAAAGGGATTTCAACTCTGAACATTCACTGGCAAAACAATCCATTTGAACATTTGTATTCAATACCTAACAAACCCCATAAAAGGACAGGGCCTTTTAAAATTGCTTCTTGGGTTGTGAGTGTCACTGGCAGGGCCAGCATTTATTGCCCATCCCTAATTGCCCCTGAGAGGGTGATGGTGAAAAAGAAGGGGCAGTTTTGGATCATTCTTTAGGGAATGAATGTGGGCAGCTGGAAGGGCTATCAATGGGGGAGCACTTCAGTGACAGTGATCAGAACTCAGTGAGATTGAGAGGAAGGATGGAAATGGAGAACAATGGAGCAAGTGTGAAAGTTTTCATTTGGGAACAAAACCATTTTACGAAACTGGGCAGGGATTGGGTAAAAGTGGGCTGAAAGACAAAATGCAAGGGTGAAATTTACCAGGACCTGAGGAAAGCAAAGAGCTGACAGGATGAAATGTGTCCAAATGAAGTCAGGGAAATCCCAGTGATGTTTTATAATCACAGAAAGAACAAGTGAATGAAGGAATGTATGAGGGCCATTCGAGAGCAGGAAGGGAACTTGTGTGCGGTGGTGGGAGATGGAGCAATGGTTCCTCGTGAAAACGTTTGGTTTGTTTTCACAAAAGAGAGGGACATATATAGCAGTAACTGTAGTTGAGGAGGAGAACTGTGCACTATTGGAACATCATCTTTCACATCTGAAAGACTCCCAGTTCATCCAATGAAAAGAAAGATCCATGCTGTCCCAAAGACATTTGCAGACAGTGTGGGACTTGTTTGAAATGGGGTCACTGTTGTAATGTAGGAAATGTGCAAGCCAGATTGTACACAAGATCCCACAAGCAACAATGAACCAAGGAACATTTTTGAGTGATGTTTGTTCAGGAATAAGTATCAGCCTGAATACGATTCAAAGAGAAAGTAACTAGAACAGTTGGATGGAAAATGAGGAAATGAAAGTTAAGGGAGAAGGTAGGATTACTGGTTAGTGATGGGATTGATTGTTACCAGAAAATAAAAGGAAAGGGACAGAGTATTGTGAATGTCATATTGTACTGAGGAAACTTAAAAGTGCAGGGAAGAACAATATAGAACAAGCTTAAAGGTTTTGTCTCTTAACACATGAAGCATTCGGAATAATGTAGACAAAGTGGTACCACACAAACCAAGGGAAATCAAGTTTGCGAGGAGTTTAAACTAACTAAAGAAGGTAGGAGCTCAGGAGAAGTTATTAAAGTATCCAGACCAAGTAATAGGATCGAAAGTATGGAAAGGATCAGGAATCGAAGTTGAGGCACCGTAGGGTGGAATGGTGGATCAGTGGTTTGCACTGCTGTCTCACAGCTTCAGAGACACAGACTCAATTCCAACTGACTGTCTGTGTGGGATTGACACATTCTCCCCGTGTCCACTTGGGTTTCCTCCCATTGTCACAAAGACGTGTAGGTTAGGAGGATTATCCATGGGAATTGTAGGGTGGGTGGGATGCTTTTTGGAGGGTCAGTCTGGGCTGAATGGCCTGCTTCCACACTGTAGGGATTCTGTGATTTCTAAAGGAGATAACTATGAGAAGGAGGCAGTCAGTGCATGACTGAGGGTGTTGTACTTCGATGCATCGAGTTTATGAAACAAGGTAAATGAGCCTGTAGTGCAGGGACGTGACTGCAAGGGGATCAGGGCTGGGAACCAAATATCCAGGGATGCACATCCTATTGAAAGGAAATGCGAGGGCATAGAGGGTCAAGTGTGAAGGAGGAACTGAAGGTAATCCTTGTTAGTCAGGGAATGGTCTTGCGGAGACTGATGGTATCAAAACTTGGAAGTCCCCAGGGGCCAGCAACTCATCAGAGTATTTAAGAAAGTGGGTGTAGAAATAGTGGACACATTGTTGATCATTTTCTGGCATTCTGTCGACTCTGACAGAGTTCCAATGCACTGGACACTATCCAATGTAACCCCACTTTTTAACAAAAGGAGGGAGAGTAAAAATGAGGAATTATACATGAGGAAAACGCTTGAGTCAGTTATTAAAGATACAATAACCGAGCATTTGGAAAGCAGTGACAGGATTGGTCCAAGTCAGCATGGATTTACTGAAGGGAAATCAGGCCTGACACATCTTCTGGAAGGTTTTGAGGATGTGATCAGTGGAGAATGGACAAGGCTGAATCAATGGACAACAAAAATTGATGAAAAAGTTCAGCAGGTCTGGCAGCATCTGTGGACAGCAATCGAAGTTAACATTTCAGATTGAGTGACCCTCCCTCAGGACCCAGTGGATGTTGTGTTCTGGACTTTCAAAAGGCTTTTGACAAGATCCCTTACAAGAGATTAGTGAGCAAAATTAAACCTCATGGTATTGGAGGTAATGTATTGACATGGAGAGAGAACTCATTGGCAGATAGAAAGCAGAGAGTTGGAATAAATGGGTCCCTTTCAGAGTGGCAGGCAGTGATGAGTGGGGTACCACAGGGTTCAGTGCTGGGACCCCAGCTGTTCACAATATACATAAATGATATGGACAAAGGAATTGAATGCAATCCCTCCAAATTTGCAGATGACACTCAGCTGGGTGGCAATGTGTGCTGTGAGGAGGATGCTAAGAGGCTGCAGAGTGACTTGGACAGGCTGGCTGAGTGGACAAATACTTGGCAAAAGCAATATAATTTGGGTAAATGTGAGATTATCCACTTTGGTAGTAAAACAGGAAGTCAGATTATTAGTGAATGATGAAAGTTTAGGAAAAGATGAGGTGCAATAAGAGTTGGGTGTCATGGTGGAACAGTAACTGAAAGGGGACATGCAGGTGCAGCAGGCAGTGAGGAAAGCTAATGGCATGCTGGCCTTCACAGTGAGAGGATTTGTGTATTGGAGTAAGGATGTCTTGCAGAATTAAGGCCTCAGCTTGAGTATTGTGTGCAGGTTTGGTCTCCTAGTCTGAGGAAGGACATTCTTGCTATTGAGGGAGTCCAGCGAAGGTTCTCCAGACTGATTCCTGGGACGGCAGGACTGACATATGAGGAAAGACTGGATCAACTGGGCTTGTACTCACTGGGATTTAGAAGAATGAGAGGAATCTCACAGAAACATATAAAATCCTGATGGGATTTGACAGGCTTGATGCTGGAAGAATGTTCTTTATATTAGGAAAATCCAAAACCTGGGGTCACAGTCGAAGATTAAGGGTTAAGTTATTCCGATGTTGTGAACCTGTGGAATCAAGGGATATGGGGATGGAGTGGGAATGGGATAATGGATCGCGTAATCAGCATTGATCAGATTGAACGGTGGTGCAGACTCAAAGGGCTGAGTGGCCTATTCCTGCAGCCATTTTCTGTTTCTATGTTTCTAATGATGGGTAGAGGTGTGAGGGTGGTGGGGGTGTGTGTGGGAGGAGCAGGTTTACCCTGTCAGGAAGAACTGAAATTACATCGACAGCAAGAGGAAATATGGAGTTGGAAAGCATAGAATCTGTGTGAGTCAACTTAAGGACCCACAAAATAGCAAAGGGCTTGATGGGAATTATGTCCAAGTCTCCTCTCAGTAGTCGGGATGTGGGGCAGAAAATAAATCAGGAGATAGAAAACGCATGTAAGAAAGGGGTTATTACAATAATCATGGGGACTGCAATATGCAGGTGGACTGGGAAATTCAGGTTGGGAATGGATCTCAAGGAAAGGAATTCATGGAATGTCTGCGAGATACTTTTTTTGGAAAAGCTTGTGGTAGAGCCACTAGGAAACAGGTAATTCTGGATTCAGTGATGTGTAATGATGCAGCCTTGATTGGGGAGCTGAAGGTGAGTGAACCCTGAGGGGGCAGTGACCATAATGTGATACAATTCACCCTGCAGTTCGAGAGGGAGAAGCTGGGAATTATATGCAATAATATCAATGAGCAAGTTAGACAAAGGAGAGCCAATGGACATGATCTGGTTGGGTTTCCAGAAGGCCTTTGACAAGTTGCCACACAGGAGGCTGCTAAATAACATAAGAGCCCATGGGGTTTGGGGCCCAGTACTGACAAGGATAGAGAGTGGAAATAAATGGGTCTTTTGCAGGATGGCAGCTGGTGCCTCATGCAGTACAGCAGGGGGCAGTGTTGGGACCTCAGCTATTCATGTAACAATTAATTATATATTAACGATCTGGGAAAAGGAACTGAGGGCATTGTTGCTAAATTTGCTGATGACACAAAGATGAGGGGAGGGACAGGGAGGGTTGAGGAAGCAGGGAGGCTGCAGAAGGACTGGAAAGGCTCAGAGAATGGGCAAAGAAGTGACAGATGGAATACAAAGTGGGAAAGTATGAGGTTATGCCCTTGGGTTGGAAGAGTAGAGACTCAAACTGTTTTCTAAATGGGGAAATTTGGAATTCTGAAACATAAAGGGACTTAGGAGTCCTCTTTCAGATTTCACTTAAGGTTAATATGTAGGTTCAGTTGGCAATTAGGAAGACAAATGCAATGTTAGCATTCATTTCAACTGAGTTAGAATACAAGAGCAGGTGTGTACTGCTGAGGCTGTATGAGACTCTGGTCAGACTGCATTTGGAATATTGTGAACAGTTTTGGGACCTGTATCTAAGGAGGGATGTGCTTGCATTGGGGGAGATCCAGAGGAGGTTTATGAGAATGACCCTGGGGGTGACAGCCTGGTCTGTTGAGGAGAGATTGAAGACTCTGGATGTGTACTTGATAGAGTTCTTAAGGACATGCGGAGATCATATTGAAACTTACAGAATACTGAGAGGCCTGGATAGAGTGGGCGGGGATGAGATGTTTCCACCAGTCAGAGAAACATGGACCAGAGGGCACAACCACAGACTTTAGGGATAATCCATTAGGACTGAGATGAGGAGGAATTTCTTCTGCCAGAGGGTGGATAATCTGTGGAACTCATGCTGTGGAGGTGAAGGCATTGAGTGTGTTTCGGACGGACATTGACAGGTTCCTGATTGGGAAGGCGATCAAACATAATGGGAAGAAGGCAGGAGAATGTTCGTGAGAAACACATCAGCCATGACCAAAAGGCACAGCAGACTTGATGGGGTGAATGGCCTAATTCTGCTCTGTTATCATATTGTCTTTTGAACAGACTCTGCAAAATCCTGGAACACTGAAAGGCCTGGATTTGAGCCCAGCTGGAGCTGTTTGTCATCAGAACTTTATCAAGGGATAACCAGGGAGTGGTGAGTGTGTGCACCCTGTTCCATGTGGGAACTTCAGGATGCTTCCCATCTCCTGGAATACCATGAGTTCAGAAAATGTGGTCAGTGACAGCAGTTGGAGCTCTGGGTTTCAGAGCTTGAGCAGCAGCTGGTGTCAGTGTGGAGCGTCCATGAGGCTGAGAGCTCCGTGGAGAGCACGTTTCTAGATGTGGTCACTCCCCCACTCTGCTGGGGGAGCAGCAGACAGTCCAAAAAGACTAGGCAGCTCGTACAGGAATCCCCTGAGTGCATCCCACTGTCCAACCAGGATTCAGTTTGGAATCCTGATGAGAATGATGGTTCATCTGGGGAGTGCAGCCGGAGCCAAGTCCATGGCACCACGGGGACTCAGCTGTACAGGGAGGGCACAAGGAAGACTGGAAGAGCGATAGTGAGAGGAGATTCGAGAGTGAGGGCAATCGATAGGTGTTTCTGCAGCTGCAGATGGGATTCCAGGATGGTATGGTGTCTCCCACCCTGAGGGGAGAGGGGGAACAGGCAACAGTTGAGGTCCCAGTGATAGAGGGAGAAAAGGGATGTGGTCCTGCAGTCAGAATTTAGGGAGCTCTGGAGGCAATTAGCAACAAAATTGTGAATCTCTGGACTACTCCCAGTGACCAACGCAAGTGAGGATAGGAACAGAAGGATAAGGCAGGGTGTATCTGAGGCTGGAAAGGTGGTCCAGGAGGGAGCGTTTGAGATTCTTGGGACATTGGGAATGACTTTGTGGGAGATGTGACCTCTATAGACCAGATGGGTTGCTCCTGAACAGAACTGAGCTCCTTGTGGGGTGATTTGCTGGTGCTGTTGGAGAGGGTTTAAATGAACATGGAACGGGGGGCTGTGGGAACCAGGAGGAAATATCAGGGAGGAACACCAAGGAAAACAGAATCATGGACGAGATAGATACTCTAAAGTAAGGAAGAGTAACTTATTTGGCCGGGTCACAGTGAGGGAGAGAGTAATAATTTCTAAATCCAACTGACTGTGTGCATGTATGGGCCTGCGTGGAGTATGGGGAGTAAGATTAGGGAGTTACAGACGCATATTACCAAGTGGAAATCTGGTGTTGTTGCTCTTACAGATGAGGCTCAAATGAGGACAGGACTGGGTGTTAAATATTCCTGGATACAAGGTGTTCAATAAAGATAGGAAAAGGGGAAGAAGGTGTGGGATTGGTTAAGATCGGTGCAGAGCTGGAGAAAGAGGATGTCCCAGAGGGGTCAAGGGCAGAATGGATTTAGTTTGAGATAAGGAACAAAAAAGGTGCAATCAGGTTGTTCAGTGCAGTCTGTCGGTCACCAACTAGAGGGAAGGATGTAGAGGAAGAAATCTGCAAGAAATTCACAGCACACATTTGGGTAACTTTAATTATCAGAATATAGAATGAAATTGGAGCAGTGTGAAGGGCAGAGAGTGGCCAGAGTTGTGAGAGTGTGTTCGGGTGAATTTTCTCCAGCCGTGTATTCCCATTCCAATCAGAAAGGAAGCTCTGCCAGACCTGGATCTTGGGAATGAGGAGGCCCATGTAGATCAAGTATCAGTGGGAGGACATTTAGGGAAGAGTGATAATTGTATCACAAGTTTTAGGGAGACAGTGGAAAAGGACAAAGAACAATCTAGAGTAAAGTCATGACCATGGATCATATCCCATGGATCACCTCCAAATGTCTCACTCTTAGAATTTTCATATTTTATTTTAAAACAAAATATGAATGAGTTACCAATCTAATATTTTGCCGCAGTATTTATGGTTGTGAAGGAAATTCGGGAAATAAATGTTGATGTCTTGAGAAGAGTCCATATTACAGGAGAAGAGGTGCAGTAATCTGTACTTTAAACTCATAAAGGTAGATAAATCCCCAGGATCTGATCAGCTCCATCCCAGTACTTTGTGGGAAGCTTGGGAAGAGACTTTGACACCCATTGGTGAGATGTTTGTATCATCAACAGCCACGGGTGATGTGCTGGAAGACTGGAGCATGGCTAATTTTGTGCTGATATTTCGGAAGGTCTGCAAGGAATACCCTGGGAATTATAGACCGGTGAGTCTGATAGTGGTAAGTTGTTGGAGGGGATTTTGACAGAAAGGATCTAAATGCATTTGGAAAGACAAGGATTGATTAAGAATAATCCACAAAGCTTTGTCAGTGGGAAAACATGTCTCACAAATTTGATTGAGTTTTTTGAAGACATGACCAAGACGATAGCTGAGGGCAGAGGGTCGACATTGTCTACATGGACTTTAGCAAGACCTTTGACAAGATGCAGGAGAAAGTGAGGTCTGCAGATGCTGGAGATCAGAGCTGGAAATGTGTTGCTGGAAAAGCGCATCAGGTCAGGCAGCATCCAGGGAACAGGAGAATCGACGTTTCGGGCATAAGATTCCTGAAGAAGGGCTTATGCCCGAAACGTCGATTCTCCTGTTCCCTGGATGCTGCCTGACCTGCTGCGCTTTTCCAGCAACACATTTCCAGTTTTGACAAGGTGCTGCATGGTCAATTGGTTAGTAAGTTAGATCAAGTTGGATCCAGGGAGGGCAAGCTAACTGATACAAAGTTGGCTTAATGGTTGGAGACAGAGAGTGGTGGTAGATAATGGTTGTTCAGACTGGAAGCCTATGACCAGCGATGTGGCAAAAGGATTGGTTCTGGGTTCATCATTGTTCATTATTTATAGAAACAAATTGAATGAGAATATAGGAGGCATGGTTTGTGAGTTTGCAGATGACATTAACATTGGTGGTTTCATGGACAGAGAAGAAGGCTATTTGAGAGTACATTTACATTACACATTGAGATAATAGCGAGGTGTTGCATTTAGGCCAGGGCTAACACAGTTAATTATGGGGCCATGGGGAGTGTTGTCAAACAGGGAGACCAAGGGGTGGAGGCACATAGAGGATTGAAACTGGTGTCACATGGAGACAGGGTGGTGAAGAAAGCATTTGGTACAATTGCTTCTATCGGTCAGAGCATTACGTGTGGGAGTTGTCACGATTCTCCAAGGTATTGATCAGGCCCATTCCCAGTCACCCTGCTATTGGAAGGATGTCATTAAATTGGAAAGGGTGTAAAAAGGATGACAAGGATGTCACCGAGACTGGAGGGTTTGAGTTATAAGGAGAGGCTGGTTAGGCCTGGGCTATTTCCCTTGGAAGGTCAGAGACTGCTGGGTGACATTTTGAGGTTAATAAAATGATAATGGGCATAGATAAGATGACTAGCTCAGGTTTATTCCCCAGAGTAAGGGTCCAAAACTAAACAGCAGAGGTTTAAAGCAAGAGGGGAAAGATTCAAAAGGGACCTGAGGTGCATCTCGTTCACATAGAGGGTGGTGTGTGTATTGAATGAGCTGCCAGAGGAAGTCGTAGAGGTGAGTATGATAACAACATTTAAAAGGCATTTGAACAGGTACATGGACAGGAACGGTATGGGGGAAATGAGCGAAATGCAAGCAAATGGGACTACGGGAATAGATAAGGGGAATAATTCATGAAGGATGTGAATATTTTGGAGATGGGGTAAAAAAATTCCCATTGAAGGTTCAGGGATGAGGAATGTCAGTTATGAACAAACTTTGGAGAAGTTTGGACTGTCTTCCTTGGAGAAGTGAAGGCTGAGAGGAAATTTTTTTGAGGAATTCAAAATCAGGAGGTGTCTGGCCAGAGGAAATAGGGAAAAAATGTTCCCACTCATGAAAGTATTGAGAAGGAGAGGGCACAGATTTAAAGTAATTAGTGAGAGAATCAAAAGTGAGATGAGGAAAAACATTCTCAGCCAGTGAGTGGTTAAGGTGTGGAATGCACTGCCTGAGAGTGTGGTGGAGGCAGCTTCAATTGAAACATTCCGAAGGGAATGAGACTGTTATTCGAAAAGAAACAATGTGCAGGGTGACAGGGAGAAGGCAGGAGAATGACACTCAGTGAATTGCTCATTCGGAGAGCCGGTCCAGACAGGATGGATGAAACGGCCTCCGTGTGCACTGTAACAACTCTGTGATTGTGTGATTGAGCAGAGTTAAAGCTGGGGGAGGTGGGAGCTCGGTGTCTCACTGTGCTGCTGCTGCTGCTGCTGAGGTCAGTGAGATCAGAGACTGGGACAGGGAGCCAGAGCTCGCATCAAACTCTGCCCATGATCGTCACACTGAGACTGGCAGGAGGCTACTCACTGATTTCACTCCATGCTGCAGGAATGGGACCGCAGGCTGCAAATGGACAGAGCTCCTCCACACGGTGAGTAAAACTAATTGACTTATATCTTGCTGCTTAAAGGGATAATGGAACTAAAGAAATACAGCTGGACACCCTGTTAGACACAGTGCTCCTTAATCAACTATTTCATTCACTGCAGCTTCTCACTAATACCTTCAACAATTCAGCATTTGTGTTTTAGAAAGTGTGTTTCAGTATTGACAGGGTTAATAACGGAGGATTGAGGTTTACTTACTCAGTCGGAGCTTGATTCCTTTCCCGAACGTGGGGAGCTGCTTTCCTGCATACAGTAATAGTCAGCGACATCCTCATTCTGAACGTTGCTGATTTTCAGGGTGAAACTGGTCCCTGATCCACTGCCGGTGAATCGATCAGAGACTCCTGTGAATCGATTTGTTGCATAATAGATCAGGAGAGAGGGTTTCTGACCTTCACGCTGCTGGTACCAGCTAACCCACTTGCGAACAGATTGACTGGCCGTACAGGTGATGGTTGCAGTGTGGCCCAGTCCCACTGTCAGCACGGGGGGAGACTGGGTCATGGTGATGTCCCCACTGATACCTGAGGGGTCAGAGAGAAACACAGTGAAGTCAAAACTGTCACAGAAAGAGCCTGTCAAATGAGAGATTGTTGGAGACACTGAGCTTTCCTCTGGTTTCAGCATTTTCCCTTCAATCACAAGTCAGTGGAATTGGAGTGAAATGGAGAGCAGCTAAAGATTCAAGGTGGAAGGAGAGAGATTTGTACCTGCGACACAGAATGCCAGGGGCCAGATCAGCTGGATGTGTGAAATCATGGTGTGTGCTCCTGTCCCTGTGCCTGGTTCCTGATAAACTCTCCCTTCACTGGGCTCTGCTTTATAAAGCTGTAGCCTGTGAGAGTCTGACTGGGTGTTCCTCAGTATGTAAATGGCATCAGGCAGAGAGAGCCACGTCAGCCCCTCACACTTCCTCTTCTCTCTCTCTCTCTGTCTCAGAGTCATTGATGTGAACAGCACTGAATGAGGCCATTTGGCCCATTGTATCTATGCTGTTAAACAAAGATCTGATGACACTCATCCCATCCTCCAGCTCTTGGCCCATTACCCTGGAGCCTACAGCAACACAAGGGAATATCTAAACACTGCTCCAATGTCACGAGAGTTTATGACTCAACCAGCCTTTCAGGCAGTGAGTTCCAGACTCTCACCACCCTCTGGGTGAAAACATTTCTCCTCAATTCCCCTCTCAGTCTCCAACTTGACTGGGCCTGGACTCACTCGAGTTCAGAAGGATGAGAGGGAATCTGATTGAAACATATAAAATTCTAACAGGGCTGGGCAGGGAGGAGGTTTCCCCTGGTTGGTGAGTCTGGAACCAGGGGACCCAGTCTCAGGGGGATACAGGATAGGCCATTTAGGACTGAGATAAGGAAACATTTCTTCACTCAGAGGGTGGTCAACCTGTAGAATTCTCTACCACTGAATATATTCAAGAAAAGGAGAGAGATAATTGTTTTGCATTTTAACAGCATGAAGGGAATGGGGAGAAAGCAGGAATATGGCTTTGAGAGAGAGGGTCAGCCATGATCATACTGAATGACAGAGCAGACTCAAAGGGCGAAATGGGCTGCTCCAGCTCCGAGTTTCTGTGTGTCCATGTCTGTGTTACCTTCAATCTCGGTCCCTGGTTACTGAGTCCTTTACTCATGTAAAAAGTGCCTTCCTACCCACACTATCACTGCCCCAAATAATCTTATACCCCTCTATCAGGTCCCCTCTCAGCCTTCACTGCTCCAAGGAAAACAACCCCAACCTTTCTAATCTTATCTCAAAGCTCACATTCAAGCAGCATTCTGGGAAATTTCCCCGTACCCTCTCAAGTACAATCACATCCTTCCCAGAATGTGGTGACCAGGACCTGTCCTCTTCTCTCTCTCTCTCTCTCTCTCTCTCTCTTCCTCTATCTCTCTCTCTATCTCCCTTTCTGACTCACACTTACACTTCTTTCTCTCTACCTCTATCTCTCTCTCCCCCACTGTTAATCTCTTTCATATTCTCTTTTTCTGTCTCAAAGCCACTCCCTCCAACTCAGTCACAGTTCCTTACTCCGTCTCATAATCTCTATTTCTGCATCTTTCTCTGTCTCCGTCACTCACTCCATCTCTCGCTATAATTGAAAGCATCCAAATGTTTTCTGCCCCTCTCTATTCCTCCCTCTCTTTCTCTCCCTCCCTCTCTGCATCCCAATCTACAGTCTCTCTCCCTCCCTCTCTGGCATCCTGTCTCTTACCATACTCATATCTCTCTCTCTCTGTCTCTCTCTCACACACACACACACCCAACCCTACCCTCTCTCTCTTGATTCCCTTCACTCTTGGTATCACACCCATCCTATATCTTTCTCTCTCTCCATGCCTCTCAGTCACATCTTGTTTCTCTCTCTCTCCCTCAACCTCACCATTTCTACCACCCTCTACTTCTCTCTTGGTCCCCACACATATCTCACACTGTCTCAGATGCTCCTCCCTCTATCCCCGATCTTTCTCTCTCTCTCTTGCACACACGCGCGCGCACACACACACACACACAGAAACTCCCTCTCTCTCTGTCTCGCTTCTCTCTCTTTCTGACAGTGTCCTGGGTGGTGACAGTTGAATGCAGGATAAATCTCCCTCTGCTCTGCACCACTAATGGACATTAACCCTTGACCCCAGAAGGATGTATTTTCCTGGAGTAACTCCCCATTTCCCACATTGACCAGGGTTTGGCCTCGCTCAGGAAGATGGACAGATTCTTGTCAAAAGAAAGGCAATTCTGTGCTGTTGGCCTATTCTCACTGGGGACTGGTTTGGACACAAACCTCATTCCATGAAGGCCCAGCAGAGAGAGGAGACCCTCTGGCCATCAGTGTGAGCTGGAGGGACAGGACAGACTCTGACCCACTGACCCATCCTGTACATTCACAACATGTTCCAATCCTTTTCCCTTTCCTTCCACTTCCATGATGAGTCTCTGAGTCAGGCTGTTTCACTGGGATGAGGGTTGGACTATCACACAGTTACAACAGAAAGGAACTGACCCCAATACCCAATAGCGACCAGTAAACATGGGCTTCCTTCCTGTTGCAATCTCCAACAGAGACCAGTAAACATGGGCCTCCTTCTGACTGGACTCTCCAAGAAAGACCAGTAAACATGGGCCTCCTATTCACTGGAGTTTCCGATGGAGACGAGTCGATGACTGAGTTTTTGAAGAAGTAATCATGGAGATAGATAAAGGTAGAGCAGTACACTCTGTCCACATGGACTTTAGCAAGGCCTTAGACAAGGTTCCCCTGGTAGACTGTTTAGTAAGATTATATCACAGAGGATCCAGGGAGAGCTCGCCAATTGGATAGAAAATTGGCCTAATGGTAGGAGGCAGAGGCTGGTGAGAGAGGGTTGTTCTTCAGACTGGAGGCCAGTGACCAGCCGTCTGCCACAAGAATCGATCCTGGATCCACTGTTGTTCATCATTTATATGAACAAGTTGGATGAGAAAATAGCAGGAATGGACAGGAAGTTTGTGGCTGACATTAAAATTGTTGGCATCGTGGACAGGGAAGAAGGTTATCCAAGAGTGCAATGTCATCTTGATCAACTGGGCCAGTGGGTCAACAAATCCAGATGGAGTTTAATTTTGATAAATGGAAGGAGTTGCATTTTGGTAAGACCAACCAGGGCGGGAATTACACAATTAATGGTAGAGCCATGGGGAGTGTTGTTGAACAGAGAGACTGAGGGGTACAGGTACATAGTTCCTTGAAAGTGGTGTCACAGATAGACAGGGTGGTGAAGAGGGTATTTGGTACGCTCATCTTCACTGGTCAAAGCAGGGAGTACAGGAGCTGGGACATCATGTTACAGCTGTACAAGGCATTGGGAAGGTCACATTTGGACACTGTACATTTCTGCTCAACCTGCTATAGGAAGGAAGTTATTACACTGGTTTGGGTAAAAGAAAGATTAATTGGAAAGTTTGAATTATAAGGCAAGGATGGATAGACTGAGATGTTTTCCAGGGAATGCAGAAGATTGAGGGGTGACCTGAAAGAGGTTTATATAATCATGAGGGTCATAGATAAGGTGAACAGCTAAAGTCTTTGCCCCAGTGCAGGGGAATCCAGTACTAGAAGGAATAGGTTTAAGCCAAGAGAGGAAAGAATTTGATGGGGCCTGAGAGACAACCTTTTCACACAGAGGTTGGTGTGTATGTGTAATGAGCTGCCAGAGGAAGTGGTAGAGGCGAGTACAATTACTACATTTCAAGGACATTTTTACAGGAACATGGATAGGAAGCATTTCGAGAGGATTGGGCCAAACACAGGCAAATGGGACTAGTTCAGTTTTGGAAACTTGGTCTGCATGGATGAGTAGAGCTGAAGGGCCTGATGCCATGCTGTAAACCTCTATGACTCTCTGCTGATGTATACATGGGCCACCTTCCCATAGGACCAGTCAACATGGGCCTCCTTCCCCACTGGATTGTCCAGTATCTGAGCTGCAAAACTGACATTGTGTCCACCACATATGTCTCTTATTTCAATCTCAATCACATTGTCTGTCTCTGCACAGAAACCCTAATTACTGCTTGTCCCAACTCCTAAATCTGATTCCAATGTCCTCTCCCAGCTTCCTGAACCACATTCCATAAATGCCAGCTTGTCCAATATGGAGTGGTCTCTTCCCTGTCTTACCGTGTGTTGTTCCAGAATGACCCCCACCTCACTGCCAGCCAATTGCCTCCATGGCCTCCCTCCTCCCTCACTCTGTGTCTTGCTGCAGACTCACATTCCCTCCCTCCCCCTTCCATCTTCTGTCTCTGGTCTCCTGCCCATTGCTGCTTCCTCCATCCCACCATTGACAGCAGAGCCTTCAGACCCCTACTGCATGCTCTCTGACCTCCTGCACTTCATCCCTCCCCCTCTTGATGGCTATGCTATTGAATATACTGTTCACTTCCATCACTTTTGGTTCACTGTTGCTTTGCCATTGATTTGCTGACTTATTCTGGTACATCTAGTCTGGCCTGTTCCCAGAGTTGGTTCAAGAGCGTTTTGCTTGAGAAAACACTCTTCTGTAAACTGGGTTGTCTGTTTTTCCCAGGCTTTGTGTAAAGGTGAGTTTAAGTGTGTGTAAGCTCTTATACAACACAGACAGAAGTCACTGGGCCGATTGTGACAGGCAAATTAGTCCAATGAGTCCCATTTACCCAGCCCTTTCTGTATAACCCTGCAATTGTTTCCTTTTCAGCTATTTCTCCAAATGCCCTATTGAAAGTTGCTGTTGAATCCACTTCCACTCACCTTGCAGACGGTCATCATAAACTCGCTGGATAAAAATATTCCTGTCTTCTCTCTTGTTCTTCAGACCCTTTCTGAAATGTGTGCCCTCTGGTTACTGACCCTCCTGCCTGGAGAAACAATTTGTCCTGTATTTACTGCATCCAAACTCTCTAATTGTGAACCCTTCATTGAGTGAGACCTATTTCCAGCACAGGGGGAGAACATTCAGCCTATCAGGTAAATGCTGTCATTTCATGGAGCAATCCAGTCAGTCCCACCCCCTCCCCTGCTCGACCCCCTGAGCCTTGCAGGTTTATTTCCATCAAGAGCCCATCCAATCTGCCATTGCAATCATTGAGTGTCTTCACCTGCCTCACCTGAATGGGCACTAATTTCCAAGTCATTACCAATTGCTGCTAAAAACAAAGTTCTTCCTGACATCCTGTATCTCTTGCCCAACAAAATGTAAGGTATTCTCAATGTGAAGATGGGATTTTGTCACCACACAGACTGTGCGGTGGTCACTCTTACTGATACTGTCATGGACAGACACACCAGCAGCAGGCAGATTGGTGAGGGCGATAGTGAGTATGTTTTTCCCTCTTGTTGGTTCCTTCACCACCTGCCCCAGGTCCAGTCTAGCAGCTGAATCAGGTGGAACTTGACCAGCTTGCTCAGTGGTGATGCTTCTGAGCAGCTCTTGATGGTGGGCTTTGAAGTCCCTTACTCAGGGTATATCCTGCATCCTTCCCACCCTCAGTGCTCCCTCCAAGTGTTGTTAAACATGGAGGAGGACTGACTGCTCAGTTGAGGTTGGAGGGGAAGGCAGTGCTATGTGGTAATCAGCAGGAGGTTTCCTTCCCCATGTTTGACCTGCTGTCATGAGACTTCATGGATTCCATGGTTAATGGTGAGGACTCCCAGGGAAACTCCCTTCCGACTGTACACACCACAGTGTTGCCTCCCCTACTTGGTCTATCCTGCCAGTTATAAACTGAATGAGGGAACAATTCTGTGCAGGTTTCACAGCTTGGAGACAGAGCTGCTGCTGGATTCTGTTTCTGATCTCCGAGTGCAGGGGTGTGTGTCTGTGAGAGAGTGACTGACTTTTTTTCCATCACTGTGCTGTTTCTGCAAAACAAATCCCAGAACCAGCCTCCCCCTGTGCTGTCAGATTCCAGGGAGTGCAGACAGTTCACAGTTTTCTCCCATCTCAGTAACAAACGTCCAGCTGCTCCGAGCTCCTTCTTTCACTTCCTCTCTTGGTGAAGTTTCAACCTTGCGCTCTGACAGTCTTTGCAGTTATTTTTTACACTGGGGCTTTCTGCTGTGGTCAGAATCTCTAATAATAAGTGTCCAGTCAGTGACAATCACAGCAGCTAAGAGCAGTCAGGACTGAGGAGCCAGGCTCACTGTGAAACACATTGGGAAGATCAAAGCCATCCTCTTCAGATTCTGGTATAAACTCCATCCCTCTCCCTGAGCACTGTCTGCTGCTCAATCAGACTCGTTACATACTTGGCCACATCTATGTAAATGATCTGAGCTCCATATCACAAAGATCAGCCACTGAAAATCTCATCCATGTCTGAAACTCCAAACATGACCATTCCAATTCATCACAGTCACAGCCCTCCATAATCTTGAGCTCATTCCAAATTCTGCTGCCCATATCCCAACTTGCACCAAGTCCCATTCCAGCAGCCCCCTGCACACCATGTTTACATTGGCTCCTGGCCCAGAAACATCAATTTTCAAATTCTCATCCTTGTTCTCAACTCTTTCCCTGTCCTCCACCTTCCCTATCTCTGTGACCTCCTCCAAGCCGCCTCAGTCAGTGTGGTTAGCAATCTTGGATATATGGCTCTCTAACCCTTTATGCACATCATTGAGAAACATTGAGCATAACTGAGCACAGATCCCTGGGGACACCACTATTCACATTAGATTAGATTACTTACAGTGTGGAAACAGGCCCTTCGGCCCAACAAGTCCACAGCGCCCTGCCGAAGCGCAACCCACCCATAGCCCTACCTTTACCCCTTACCTAACACTACGGGCAATTTAGCATGGCCAATTCACCTGACCTCCACATCTTTGGACTGTGCGAGGAAACCGGAGCACCCGGAGGAAACCCACGCAGACACGGGGAGAATGTGCAAACTCCACACAGTCAGTCACCTGAGGCAGGAATTGAACCTGGGTCTCTGGCGCTGTGAAGAAGCAGTGCTAACCACTGTACCACCGTGCCGCCCACGTCTTGCTCATTAGAGGACACGCACATTATCCGTCCTCTCTGACTCCTACCTCCAAACTAATTCCTGACATAAGACAAATACTTTTCACTAATTGGTTTGATGGGAGAAAGCAGAGGTTAATGGTTGAAATTGCTTGTCAGACTGGACGCCTGTGTCTAGTGGAGTGCCTGAGGGCTAGGTGCTGGGCCCATTACTGTTGGTTATGTGTATCAATGACTTGGATGAGAATCTGTAAGGCATGATTAGTAAGTTTGCAGAAGACATTAGAAAATGTGGTATCATGGAAATTATCAGATATTGCGGCAGGACCTTGATCAGCTGGGGATGTGGGAAGAGAAATGAAAATTAAATTTATGTAGATTAGTGTGAGGAACTGATCCCATCAAACTATCCCAATATTTATCAGGATGAGTAAACGCTGACTGTCTCATTTCATCATCTGTAAAACACATTAAGACTGGCAAAGTCCCTCATACTGATAATTTTCTGGTCAGGAATCCAGTTACTAATTTGCTGCCAGGTTCTGATAAATAACCAAAAACAGAATAGGAGTTGCACATACAGAGAATAAGGGTGTCATGGTTACATCAACATTAACCAGGAGGAGGCTATTTAGCTTCTTGAGTCTATTCCACCATTCACCCAAATCATGGTCATCTTCAACATCATGACAAATCCCTGCCTTTGTCCCATAATCCTTCAGCATTTTGGTTAAAAATCTACCAAGCTCGGATTTAAAATTTATAACTGATTTCACATCAATCACTGTTTGTGGAAGGGAGTTTCAAACTTCATCCATTTCCATGAGCAAAAGTGTTCCACAATATCACACCTCAATGTTCTGACTCTCACATTTTATCTATTTAATCTCTCTTCTTAAATTAAGCCTCGGAGCCCAAGTATCACTTCAGTAAGTCTACACTGCACTTCCACCAAGAGTGATACTCTTCTTAAGCCATGGTGCCCAGCCCTGACGGCTTGGACTGACTAGGTTTTGAACTGCTGAAACATGACTTCTAATCCTTTGTTTTCGAGTCTTCTTTGGACATAAATGTCAGCCACTGCTCCAGGAATGCTGTAAGCTGGCCTTCCTCTTCCTGCTCGGGAAGGCCCAGCAAACGAATATTTTTTCGACGGCCTCGATTATCGAGGTCGTCAATATGATTTTCCAAGGTCCGGACTCGCTGCTCGAGAATCCGGACCTGATCCACGGCCGATTGAGCGGTTGTCTCCGAGGTTGCGGCCTTTAGCTCCGCCCCTCCAACTCGGCGTTGAATTTCATCAATTTCACGGTCGTGCTTCTGCAGCGCGGCCGAGAGCGACTCCCAACGATTTCTGGATTCGACGATAAAGGCATCAATCTTCGAGTCAAGCTTGGAAAGCATTTCTGCAAGACTTGCTACTGTAGGTAAGTCCCCCGGGGCGGCTGTGGACGCCTCTGCTGCAGCTGGAGAGGGTGGGGGAGGGGTTCCTGCTTGCAGAGAGCTGCGGGCTCCCTTCCCTTTAGTCATTTTAACTTAGGATAAAGTTGCTTAAATGTAATATTACACAACTAATTCAGTTACTAAACTATTATAAATGATTTATAAATGATTTGGTGAGCTTGGTAGGGGGTAGGTGACCCACTGTGCCCAAGTCTTGGGAGGAGCACTATAGACTCAGTCTTACTGGGTCGCCGCCATCTTGGATCCCCCCGGACATAAATGTCAACATTCCACTAGCCCCTTGATCACTTTTCTGAGCCTGTTTGTGACATTGTCATGAACTGTATGCAGCTGGATCACCCCCATCAAGTTTCTTTGAACTCCACTGTCTCTCGATTTTCACAATCAAGAAATATCCTATTTTGATTCAACCTCTCACTTGCCGACACAAACTTATCTGTAGATTTTTCATTTACTTAATCTATCAAGATTGCTTTCTGATTTTATGCTTCCATCTACCGACACTCGAGATCGCTGCTAATCTGTAGAGAGGCCCCAAATTTTGAATGTGGCTTTCCTTTCATTATGAATAGTGAATAGATAGGGCACCAACATAGATCCATGCAGAATATCACCAACCATATCCTTCCAATTAGAATATCTCTTATTATCTGCACAAATGTCTTTTGTTCAAATCAAATTCCTCTGCAAGCTCCACTTGTCTTTTGCATCTTATTATCCCCACCTTTAATGGACAGTAGAAAGTTGTAAATTCAGGGACATTCTTAGCAATCAAATTTAGCTTGTGTTTACCTGACTAGGTGAGCAAGGAATCCCAGTAAATATTAATCTCTCTCTTCACTACATGGTAACTTGATCACAAAGATTAACAATGCAAAAGATTTATTCCTCTTCAAGATTTATAAACTCTGGTAACATTGTTAGTGAGTGGTACTTATCTTTTAAAAAAAACAGCCCCTGCCCAACACTTGCCTTACACTCATTGCCCCATCTGCTCCTCATCCTCTACGTCTGAATCTCATGGCAAGATACCTAGAACATGGAGAGGAGCAACTATTCCAAGCACTGAGATCCCACTAACTGGCACCACCACTCACCCTTGGCTAACCCATGGGAGAACTCACTTTTGCAACTATTGAAGCCAATTGATCCTGCAGTATGTCCTCATCGGAATCATCCAGCTGGCTGCGTTTCTTCCCCATATTAAAGCAGCGATGGCTCTCTGATGGCAGAAGGAGATGGAAGGATTTCTCTTCAATCTCATCTTCAGTTACTGACTCATCAAACTTAAGGGAGTACTCAGTGGCAACAGAAGCAGAGCCTGGAGAGACAATAAATGATTGACATTGTTCTTTGTTATTTTCCATTGCTCACTGAAAGATTTAGAACTGGAACATGAAGTTAAAGGCGAAGCTAGAATCCTTGGATCAGTTATCTGCCCAAGGAGCAGAGTTGGGTTACAATTATTGATTCAACACAACTGTTATGTTGAATCACATATTGTTTCAGGGGACATGAGGAAGTTTCCTTATGCATAACCACAGATCCAAGGGGAACACAAGAAAGTTGGATTGAATAGCTTAAGCATATGACTGAATAAAAGAATCTTGAAATAAATCAGTGCAAGACATGTTACTATTTGACCCACATATCCTTTGGGTATGGAAGGAGTGCTTACGTGACAATTGATTTGGTTGATTTGAATCACCTAACTGAAGAGACACCACTCCCCATTTAAGTCATGAGATCCGTTGTCGGACAGAACATCATTTAGATTTGATGAAGTCTGTTTTTTTCCACATTGAATTGTCGCACATTGAATGGGCTTCTTCCTCTCAGGGGACTGCAGGCTGTAGTATGCGGTCATGGCTCGCGATTTACTGTCCCCCGGTGCATCCTCTCAAATTTTTAGTTGTTGCAGTCTTTAAATTAATGGCTCCTGGGGTACGCCATATATTTATAGAAGGAGACTTTAATTGTCTCATGGACCCTGGGGTGGACAGGTTGCCAAGGGGGCTTTTAGATTAGATTACATTACAATGTGGAAACAGGCCCTTCGGCCCAACAAGTCCACATCGACCCGCCGAAGCACAACCCACCCATATCCCTACATTTACCCCTTACCTAACACTACGGGCAATTTAGCATGGCCAATTCACCTAACCTGCACATCTTTGGACTGTGGGAGGAAACCGGAGCACCCGGAGGAAACCCACGCAGACACGGGGAGAACGTGCAAACTCCACACAGTCAGTTGCCTGAGGCAGGAATTGAACCCGGGTCTCTAGTGCTGCAAGGCAACAGTGCTAACCACTGTGCCACCGTGCTGCCCAGGGCTGTTGGGTACACCTCTGCAGACGAGACACTTGGTGGACTTGTGTGAGGAGTTGGGGCGAGTGGATGTGTGGAGGTGCCCCCACCCAAATGGGAGGGACTTCACCGTTTATTCCAACCCGCACAAGTGCCACACAAGAATTGAAATGTTCTTTGTTCCGTCGCTTTGTTTGGACTTGGTGTTAACCGCAGGATTGGGAACATTACTATTTCGGACCATGTGGCAGTATATTTAGATGTTAAGATCAAAGGTAGTGTAGGAGACACATGACAATGGTGCACGAATCCATTTCTGTTGAAGGATGACAACTTTGTACAGTATATCACAAGGGAGTTCAGGGTTTTTTGGGTCTTCAATCAGGCTACAGCCAGTAAGCCATCAGAGCATTCTTAAGGGGTATGATTATTTCACACTTGACAATGAGAAGGAGGCAGAGAGGACAGCAGCAGCTGATACTTGAGGCCTGGCTGAAGGCAGCCAAATCGGTACATTATCCCAGACCATCCGGGGTCAAATTGCAACAGGTCACGGTCCTCCGGGCTGCTCTGGACTCAGTGCTCACACAAGTGGCAAAGAGAGGGGTCTGCTTTGCAAAGCAAAGGCTGTTTGAATATGGGGATAAGCCAGGTAGATCCCTGGCTTACCTGGCTCGGAAGGAAAGTGCTCCACAGTCCATTGTGTTTATCAAGGAGAGAACTGGCAATGTCACTCGTGAACTGAGGAAGTTCAATGCCAGATTCCGGGAGTTCAATGCAGAGTTATACCAGTCAGAGGGCTGTGGGGATGGTACAGTGAGAATGGAATCCTTTTTTGAAAACTTGGACCTCCCTGGTATAAACGCAGATCAGGCCTCCCTTTTAAATGTACCTCTGACAGTACAAGAGGTGCAAAAGGCGGTAAGGCAGCTCCAAGGTGGTAAGGCATCTGGTCCATGTGGATTTTATAAGGAGTTCATACACATGCCAGCTGAACCAGTGCTGGAGCTAGAAAGTCATTCCTATGGCCAGGACTGTCTTCCACCGTCTCTAATGGAGGCTAATATCGCTCTTATTTTAAAGAAAGGGAAAGACCCTGAGGATTGTGCATTGTATAGACCCATCTCGTTGTTGAATGTGGATTTTAAAATTCTATCAAAGGTGTCTGAGACTGGAGAAGGTGCTGCCTGTTATTATAAAAGAGGAGCAGATGGGTTTTATCAAGGACCGCAGCTCCTTCAACAACATCAGGCGAGTATTGAACATAGTGCAACTATGTCAGCAGAGAATGATTCCGGGCATGGTGGTCTCCCTGGAGGCTGAAAAGGCTTTTGATCGGGTGGAATGGTCGTATCTCTTTGCTGTTCTAGATTGTTTTAGTCTGGGAAGGGCCTTCGCCAGGTGGGTGGCAGTGTTATATAAAGACCCCAAGGTGGCAGTTATCACGAATGTGGTTAAATCGAGCAATTTTCATGTGGGGAAGAGCAGCTGACAGGGATATTCCCCTGTTATTGCTACTGTTTACCTTTGTACTTGAAGCACTGGCGGAGGCTGTCCAAAAAGACCCTGAAACACTGGCACCGACGGTGGGATTTGGGGATCAAAAATCACTCTCTATGCAGATGATGAGAGAGAAAAAGATCTTGACTATTTACACTATCCATGCCTCTTCTTGATTGTATAAACTTCTACAAAAATGCTTCAGTCTCCAATGCTCCATGAGAAAAATACTTCAACCTATTCAGCCTCTCCCTGTAACTCAGTCCCAGCAACATCCTTGTAAATCTTTTCTGCAACCTCTCAAATTTAACATCCTTCCTACGGAAAGGCGATCAGAACTGTATGCAGTATTCTAGACGAGGCCTCACCAATGTCCTGTACAGCTGCAATGTAACACTTCAACCACTACAGTCAATGTTCTGACCGGTGAAGGCAAGCACGCCAAATACCTTCTTCACCACCCTCTCTACGTGCAACTCCACTTTCAAGGAACTATGAACCTGCATCCAGAGGTCTCTTTGTGCAGCAACACACCCAGGACCTGACCATTAACTGTATAAGTTAGCGATTGGATAGAGAATTTTGAAAATTAGATTTGCTAGAGAACTTTAAAAATGAAGGTGCTTGAAGTACATGGAGGGAGAAATGTTTTCAATTGCATAGCTGACCTGAATAGGAAGTTAACATTAGTGGATCAAATCAGACATTCAAAACAAACCATTCTTCCCTGAGAAAGGTGACAACATGGAACTTGCTAGTACCAAGAATGCTTTAGTTGAATAGCATGAATGTGTTTAAGGGGAAATTGGATAAGTACCTCTGGAAGAAATATACAGAAGGATGCACTGATGGGATGAGACAAAGTGGGAGTAGACTCGCATGGAGACTAAGTAACTGCATGAGTCTGTTCGGCCAAAAGACACTTTTCCCTGCTGTAAAGTCTCTGCAAATGTACTGCTCTCCTTCACTAAACAACCATTTAATCACCAAATAATTTGGACAAAAGGGGCCCCGCTCGAGTATAAAAGAAATACAAGAGGCATCCCTTCGTAAGGTCACACAATTCACATCCATTACTGAAATTACTTCTGCTGAGACAGTGGTTTCATCTTTAGCTTCTCAGTAGCAGTGGAGTACAGAGTTTTAATCGGGGGTTTGGTGGAGGTTGAGCTTGCAACATCAAGATCTTTACTGAGTTCAGCTTCGGTCTTCTTCACAAATTCACCATACGACTGAAAGAAACATGAAGAGAAAGTGAAATCAAACATTGGGATTTAAAGACACATGACACTACTTTGACAACTGCACTGAATTCAATGTACTTCTGAATTTTTTAAAACTTTTGTGGGAACTAAGGAATAATAGGCCTTGATTTTCGGCAAATTGCTGCAGTGAGGACAAGTTTTCAATTCAGAAAGTTGAAGATAAAGCCTTTGTCATTTGAAATATTAGAAAATTCAGATGTAGGACGCAGTGTTCATAGTCGTGATGCAGTGGTACAATATAAAACTGAACAGTTGCTAAACTGAAGCACTTACCAAAATATGGTCCACCCGATCACGTTTGCTCCTGTCAAATGTCTTCACCTTCTGCCAGTCTGTTTTCTGATATTGCTCTTGGTAGAATCCAAACAACTTCATAACCTCATTAGAAATGAAGATCTGTGGATAAAAGCACAGGAGAAATGGCAGTTGTTGCACACACCCTAAATACACAGACAAAACAACCCACAATCCATTATCCTTGACCAAAACTGCTCAGTGAAGCCTTTGACTCTTGGGCCTTTGGACTCTTTCCCCCATTCTGAATGATGTGAAACTCAAAGCATGTTCTATTCAACAAAAATCTACGGAATGCTTGAAAATGTAATTATAATTGAAGTGAACAATATCAGTGAGATCCAAAAGCATATTCTAAACAACTCTAAGGGAATATGCAATACTCCCAGACGGTGAGAAGGTTTGACATTTTACTTTGCCTCAGACCTAGACTGAGAAATGATTAATTATTCACTTAACGATTCACTGCATTACATGGTTCAGCACTTTGCCAACAGCATCTTCAAAGAGGTCTCTGCTCAGGCAAATTCCAAAAATGTTCCGCCTTTATAATAGACTGTAGGTAGATAACTCAACATCAGCGCTGTGGGAAGTCTCACCATAAACATTGGGGCTGACGTGGATTCATACAGCGGACCAGCATTTCAGGAAGGTCAAATCATTCTCAGTTTAACAGATGAGTTCATGTTAACTTCAGGAACTGAAGTTAAGAGTGAGATGAAGAAATACATCGAGTGGATAAGAAAAGGAATTACACCTGAAATTGTAAGATCCTAATCAGATCAGAGAAAAATGCCACAAAGTACTCAAACATACAGGCCATTTAAAGTGACAGATATGACCATTAAAAGAAACCTGGCTCTTCCAACTGCACACAAACACTTTAAGCCACATTAAGTTGCATAAGATCTTAGAATATCATGGTCAATTTTGGGAACCTCAACACATTACAAATTCAGACTGAAAAGTGCAACCTTTAAGGCTTTCTTCATCTGAAAATTATGGAGTGACCTGTGGAAGATAAGATTCTGGACAGTTTTAAGAAGATAATTAATAATCATATAGTGTATTATCAACCAATGGAAAAACAGAAATGATACAGAAGAATTTAAAAAAAATGAGTGATTGGAAGAGACACCATATATTATGTAAATAGAAACAGAAAATATAGATTCTCAGAGTGGGCAAAGTTGTGACAGATGGAATTTAATGAATAACAGGATGATGATGATGATGCTAAAATAATAATGGAAGAGTACAAACAGTGGAGGATAAAGTGGTTTGGACTTTTAGGGAAGGGGCAAAATGGTAAATTGAATTCAATGCAGTCATCAGAATGTTTTTAACATGCTCTGTTATACATATCATCAATCAGAGTTGCTGTGGAGCACTATTAACCCATATCTTTCTTGCTTAACTGAGAAAAAATAAGTTTGTGTTCAAATGCAAAAGCTGGATCTCACCTCACATGAAACTCTTTTGCTCACACTCTCTACATCTTTCCATTTATTATTCTCAAGATAGTCTGGGGGTATTTGTAGATCTCCTGGATCGTGGCCAAGATCCTGCAACTTCCTCAGCCGCTGCATGAACCATCTTCTCAACCTCTAAAGCATCACGATGTGCAGCAAAATGAGGTTCCCTTCAGATTTTTAGAGGCACATCCTTCGTAGACTGGGCCTCCTGCACTTTGCTACAGCGCAGCCCAAAGTCCTCATCAAACCAATCTTGGTCATCTACCAGGTCATCGAGCATCTCATGACTCAATTCCAACTCTGCCAGGCGTTTGGCCAATTCTTCCTGCCCACGTGTGCCAAACATCAGGCTGCCTTGTTGCAAAGTACACAAACTGTTGGTCAATCTAGAAACCGAAGGTCAGGAACAAAAGTGATGAAATTCATTTAAAACATTAATGAACAATACATGGTTTTAATAAACTGTGAAATCAAAGCATGAAAACAGTAGACAAACAAACGAGAACCTTCTTTTTATATCTCAGAGTTTGTCTGACGAGTTAGACACAGGCTGGAATTCATTTTATAAGTAAACACAATTATCGACAAATCAGAAAAGCATGTGTCAGTTTAGTCAGGATGTTGGTGTGTCAAATCAAAGTGTCCCAAGCTCCTCTTTCTGTGATTTCCTACACTGAATGCTCAGAAAGAAATGGACAGTATGAGCACGTGTCAAACACTTCCATGAAAAATGCTACTAGTCCAATGAATGTTAATATGTGCAAACCATATACACTTCTGTTCTTCCAATCAGATGGTCATTCAGCCTCTAGACTTTGCTTCAGAACACTACGCTGGAAAAACAGTGTGCACACTAAAAAAAGCCAGAGATTGAAAAGCATGATTCAAAACTTAGTTTAAAAGATCCTCTTTAAAAACACTGCCTTCCTTTAACCGAAGGACAGAAAAGTGCAGGAGGAAAAGGGTTTGAATTTCAATAGCAATCTTTCAGTTCTAAACTCAGTAATTACACCGTGGAAATGGTCACTAAATCCTTGAGAAATAATCAGGCGTACTTACACATATTTTGAGAATTGATGGGCAAGGTAGAAAACACCGAGACACCAGAAATTAAGAATATTCCCCACAGCTCGATTTTATCACCCACAAATATATTTAACAATTTATCAAGGTATTCCTCACAACTGTCTTTTGGTAAAGGGTCCTTGGTAAAGGGGAACACTCAGGATAATTTGAAAAAATGATGACCTGCAACGTGTGCCTGAAAAAAAGTGGAGTTGTATTTTGACATATTGTCTGGGAAATAATGATAATCCTATAAGTATGTTAAAACATGGGACTTACAGGTCGAGGACAAAGATCTGAAGATAATACTTCCTCCTTATCATCATCACTATCATCTCTTTCAAATGTGTCCAATGGGATATCAGTCTTCTCTAGATCCTTGGAAGGTGACCTGGGCCAGGATTCAACATCCAATTTGAGCTGTAATCATTGATTAGTAAGCCAAACCTTCACAGCTACAGACTTTGTGATTTCTTGCAATTGCTCAATAGCGGCCTTGACAAAAGAAGATAGTATTATATCAACCAAAGAATTGGCCTTTGAATCACTGCTCCTCAGATCATCTCCTTTAAAGTCTTCACTATCCTCACGATTGTCCTTGGGTTCCTCTGCTTTAATGTCCATGTGCTCCTCATGAATTTCCTCAGATTGAGGCTCGAGGAATGGTACTTTAAATTGAGCCTCGAGTTGGTCCTTTTCCCTGTTCAGTAAATCCAACAGAGGAGTTGAAGAGTTCTTGTGGATATTTAGTGAAAAGTCCTCCCTTTGTGTACTGGAAGGACACACAGACACATCAGCGTTAATATTGGTGTCTGTCTCCAGTGCTGCCTTCTCTCTGAACACATCAGCCCGTTAATGCTTTCTTCATTCTTGTCTTTATTCAAGTTTGCCAATCCGTCCTTCTTACCAGACTTGGGCAAGCTCTCTTAAATTTTGTTTGAGAAAGTCTATAGCCTTAAAACTTGTCCTGAAACTTTTAGACTAAAATGTAATGTTGAATTATAGAACACATTTGCTGTCCACCAGAAAATAGAGAGGCAGGAGGGTAAGGCAATTAAGGACATTTTCCTGAGCATCAGTGAATCTGCATGAAGAGGACACCAAGTGATAACATTCACAGCTGTGCCTTTGTGAAATTAATAACTTGGTATCAATTAACTTCTCTCCCGAATTATTGTCCTTCACTGTTATCTGTCTCATTCAGAACAAGCAGTGCTTTTGTTAACGTTTTGTCCAAAGAAAGCCTGTTCTTGACAGTACAGCGTATGTAAACATTCGTATAACGGTAGCCTGTTTGTGATAGTACAACAGAGTAACCAGCCAGGGCTCTTGAAGGAAGAGCGATATCCTACTCTCCTGGGTTTTTAGAATCCAGTCAGCCTGGCTTATAGTTATCAGTGTTATGTTGTAACAGTGATGCTATTAGTAAATTAAGGGGATGACTAAAATTAAACTAAACTGTCTGAAAGAGGTTTATGTTTTATTCCAGACTTCCAAAAGTACGATCTCCGGGATGAACCGAGAGGCTTACAGGTTGAGTTCACAAGGGATTCCCTGGGCAATCTCAAATCTGTACTTTAGCAATTTGGCCCTGCAAGCAGGGTTCCAACAAGGGATACGTTTGAATAAAACTGGAAAAGAGGAGCTTCACCTAAGGGTCGGACTCGAGACCAATGGATCCACAAGGTAAGATTATACCTCGATTGCTCTCGGTCTGCACCTTTGTGTGCTGCTTCCCCCATTTCATTCTCTCGGTACCCGGACGGAACCCTAAATGAGATTGTTTAAATAGGTACTAAAAACCGAATCTTGTGGGGTTAGAGGCCCCTGTAGATCAGTCGTTCTGTGAAGATTTAAAATAAATAGGATAAATATGGGTGCACATTAAAAGTGAACATGGGAAAAAAGGGAAAAATAGGAAAAAGCCATGCAATCATCATGGAGACAAAACTGTATTAAAAGGGGAATTAGTCCATTAACTGAGGAAGGATCTGAACTAGATTGGACAGAACTAAAATGCAAATGTGAAGCACATGATTTAGAAGCAGAACTGGAATTGGCTAGGGAGAAAATAAAACAAAGTAACGATTCAGAACCCTTGCTGAAATGTCAGGGGCCCCAAAGAAAAGGGAAACCGGTGAATAAACAACAGACTGCAGCTGTAGCCGCGCAGGACCAGACTGACGACAAAGACAGTTCCTTATACCCCACCTCTCCCAAAGACCTGTTACTAAAGAATCCTGATCCATCTGTGGATGAGGAATGGGACACTGATTCGGAGGAGGAAATATTTTACGCCTCCCGTCCTGTCAGCCGACTTCCTCCGGGTCCCCTCTCAAAACTCACCCACAGTACGGCCAAGGCGAACACACTGCATAAAACAAAACATTGCCTGAACTCCCCACCCCACTCTGAGGATCAACGTGCCAAGGGCCATACACGTCCCCCAATGAATCATTTGTCCCTGTGTGTTAGGAGTGCTACAATTGCACTGATAAGTGAACTTAAGGCCACTGATTTTCATCAAATCTAACTGCTGCTTTCAAAACAAGCTCTTTAACCAGATGGTGAAAGAAAATGATGCCCTGCTGAAAGAACCGAAACCTTGCTAGTTTTTCAAAAAAGAAGAATTTCAGTTCGACTTTAAAACAACCAGAAGTGCAAGTTGAATTCAAACTAACACAATTTAAAATTCCGATGAGAAGGATTAGGCCAACATACAGGCTGGCAATTCCAACCCTGCCTCCTAATTAGTAATTACAGACAGTCTGTGGCATTCTACTGGTACCGTGGATTCACAACATCCCAATGGATCTTGGGGTCCTCCTCTGCATCCTCCCCAACAGTTCATGATGTCCTTTACTCCCTATACATCCTCTCACTAGTCTTCACTGCCTCCCCCAGCCCCTCGAGTTCCCCAACAATCACACATTTGTTTCAACCGTAATCAACCTGGACATTGGTCCAAGAACTGCCCTTTCCCAAAGCAGCCTCCGGTTGATCGCTGGAGTGGAAGCAGCTGGCAACCTCTTGGTCACCCTCCCCAGGGACCTCAGCAGGTTTGCCCTTTTATTGCACAAAACCCTTTTCTATCCTTGACACCTGTGCTGCAGTGGTTCTTACCCAGCAACATGACTCCTCTTGGTGCCCTGTTGCCTATTACTCCACTAAGATTGACCCTGTTTGCTTATGGTATGCCTTCCTGCACCCAGATTCTCCCCACTATCCATCCTATGGTATTGGCTGCCTCTAATATAACTTTACATCAAAATGTAGAAGTCTGTACCTCGCATTCCATGGTATCCTTGCTTACTTCTAAACATACTCAACACCTAACTGCGGCTCATCTAAGTTGCTATGAGATTTCATTACTTCAGAATCCACTTCTCCCCTTTAAATACTGCTGTAACATTAACCACGCTACATTCAACGGTTCTTCTTCTATATCTCCAGAGGGCAAACACATGTCAGGATATGCGATTGTCACTTTGTCCCATACAACAGAGGCTTATTCCGTCGATCCATCCTGCTCCACCCAGCAAGCTGAACTCCTTGTTCTCACTTGTGCCTGCATACTTGCTGAAGGAAAGTCAGCTCATATCTATACTGATTCCCTTTGGATGTGCCCATGATGAACTCTGGCAGCAGCACAGCTTCCTTACCTCATCAGGAACCCCGATCCTCAATGCTGCCTATGTTGCTAATCTCCTCAGTGCTAGTCAACTTCCCTTTCAATTGGCAATTATCAAATGTTCGGCTCACTCCTCTGATGCTGCCAATGTCACTAAAAGCAACAATGCCGCTGACACAGCTGCTGAGAAATCAGCTTTTGAGCAAAGACATGGTTAGTCAACTGACGAATCGGAAACCAAAGGGAGACTCTCCTATTTCCTCTTCTGACACCGAGAAAAATGCCTGCCAAGAAAAAGTTCAGATCCATCAGGGGGACGCCTCTGATTAGGGAAAACAAAAATGGATGAACCACGGTTGTTATGTAAATAGCTACAATAAGCTTTGGGTTACGCTGGTAGAATAGACATGTCTGCCCGATTCACTTCTGCCTATTCTAGTTGATTGTGTTCATACACATACACATGTGGAGAAGGAGGGAATGGTGGACAGAATTCTCCAAACTTGGTGGAATCCCCACCTGCAAGAAAAAGCAAAACAAGCAGCTTCAAATTGCCAAATTTGTCAAAACATTAATCTCGGGAAAGGAGTGAAGTGTCCCCGAGGTGAAATGCCCTTGCCAAGTGCACCTTCTGACACTATCCAGTGAGATTTTAGACAGTCACCTAGATGCCATTGTTATAAGTATTGCTGAGTGGTAATTAATGTATTTAATAAATGGGTTGGAGTTTATCCCTGTACTGACTGACAGCAACAACTACTTGTAAAATTCTGTTAAGGGAAATCATACTCAGATTTGGAATACCATTAACGGTCGTTTCCGATAACGGCTCCCATTTCTGTGCGGAGCTAACCAAGCCACTATGTAAGAGTTTGAATAAGAGTCAGAAATTCCATTGTGCCAACCATCCCCAAGCAGCGAGAATTGTAGAAAGAGCCAATTGTAATTTAAAAGGTCAGCTTAGCAAGTTGGTAGAAGAAATTGGCCTTAATTGGCTGCAAGTACTCCCAAATGCTCTTTTTAATATGAGAAAACCATGACATAGAAAAAGACGGGATTCTCTGTGGCTGAACTGATATATAGAAAGCCCCTGAGGACTCCCTGGTCTGCACCATTAATGCCTCAACACCCTGTTGAAGGGCATGTCATGGCAGAAGAAATGCATATGTACCTGATTAAGCTGACCAAAGCATTGCAGTCGTATCATCAACAGGTCAAAGCAGCCTATCGAGTACTAGGGAAGGAAGAAGAAAGAGCTCCAACGTTTTAGAACGTCAACCCTGGTGACTACGTATCATTGAGAGACTTTAATCATCAAAATTGGGCCCTTGCTGGAAAGGTCCTTATCAAGCTTTTCTGACAACTGAAACTGCAGTAAAAGTAGAAGGATGTTCAACGTGGGTCGACAAAGGACATTGCAAGCGAGTATCCCCTTCACAGTCCTGTGTTAGTACTGATACAGGTATCTGATGAAAACCGAACCCAAGTACATACGTCCAGATGTAACCGACCCATCTGTGATATCTCAGACTGGCTAAACTCCAATGTAACTGTATAAATGAAACCTGTACTGATACCATTGGACGTTTTGAATGGAGCTGCCCAGCTGAAACTCAGTTAAACTGCTCACATTTCGTATCCAAATATCACTCTCGACCTTATTGTCATCCTCGCAACACTTCCATGCCAGCCATCATGAGATGGCACAATTCCATATCCTCAGCCACTCCATCAACCGAAAACTGTTACTTTGAAATGTTTGTCTGTTTCCCTCTCAAAATGAACCGTACAGATTGCAGTATTGAGCACATAGTACCGAAATCACCAAACCCTCAGCCACCTATTCCCATGAGACAGACAACCTATGCCTTCTCGATGGCATCTTCTCCTATCCGACCTACCATCACTGACAGAAATACCTTTACACAGGTTCCTCAATTATCCGATAATCAGATTTTCTGAAGCTGATCTTAAGGTCCCGATAGAAACATTATGTCAAAGAGAGGTTTCAACCCTGATCACGTCTTCTGTTTACAGGTACAATGATTAAAAGCAAACCCGGCTCATTGAAATGCTGCCGAGGACAGTCCTGACCAGTCCAGGCACCATCTTCAAATGACTGACCTCCTGCCCTCTCTCTCTCCCCCCCAACACTCTCCCTGGAGTTCTACCCAGGGGTGAACCCCAAACCCCCCCATCTCCGGATTATCGCTCCAACATTGCCCTGTACAGGGCAGAGGTGGAACCTGTCAAAAAGTTGTGCGCTTTTTGGAGACTTATCCCACAAAGGCAGCAGCAGTCTTGCTGTTGGTGTACAGTCCGGCTGCCCCACGGGGGGGGGGCAGGCTCAGGGGTTCGGACGGTAGGTAGGGATCGACGGGAGTGCAGGGTTCGGGGAGTGGGATTGGGGCCGGGTGGTGGGGCGCGGACAAGGTTGGGGGCAGCAATGGGGCTGCTGGGTGGGATCGGAAGGGGTTGGAGTTGGGTGGAAGTCGGGGCTGGGGTTGGGCAGGCAGGTTCCCACGTACAATGTGCTTTTGCTGAGTTTCCTGAATAGGAAACAGACTTCACAGAAAACTCCGCGCCCCAGAGGAAATCAATTAACCAAATAATCAATTATCTGAATGAAATAGCGCCTGCCCATCTCGTTCGGATAACTGAGGTTCCTCTGTATACAGTTCCTATATTCAGTAGCTACTCTAATTAAGACGACAAGCTGGAAAGACGAACAAAGACCAAAAATACTATGTACTCCCAATCTCCCATCTGTTACCAATGGTTTCTTTATTTAAGCTAAACCCTCGATCCATGAGCTATTTACTCACTCTTCCATCATTCTGATGTCCAGTGTATAAATGGGACTCTCACACTTATGCAACCCCTCACTTATGATGCAAAACCCATTCGGTAGAAGTAGCACGTCGCTGTGTGAAGTGCACAAACGTCAAGGATTCAACGTTAACGTTGTTCCGCTGTTAGAATGGTGCGTTGAAAGAACTTCCGGTCCCCACGACATGCGGAAAGTGAGGCCAGCACTGTGTAAAAAGGTTATCAAAGACACTGGTCATACTCTTGCTCTTCATCCATTAATACACTTGGACAACCAAACGTTTGATAGCAGTCGCTGTTTACAAGATTCAGCTCTTGCCCTGAGTGGACTCATCATTCACTCACAGAAGTGCGCCTTTGGAATTCCTTTTAGCCTTGATTGGCAATGTGAAAACAAAGGCTATCCATATTTACCCAATGACTGGTACGAATGTTGTGCCCCCGTACAAAATTTACCACTTTTTACCCTCCACCATGAAGTACCTGAGGTAGATGATGAATAGAATGCCTCCCGACATGTGAAGCAGTATGGAACAAAAAGGAGAGGAAAAACAAATGGGACTTAGACAACTTCTTCCATCAACAAACCTGGTGATCCAAGTTGCTGGGAGGACTTATTCCTGGCTGGGATGTTGAAATGGCCCGAGATCAGATAAGTGACTTTGCATACGACATCAAAAAACTTGCCAAATCAACTGCCCACGCTTTGAAGCTGGTGAACAAAGAGTTACAGGAGACCCGGATGGTCACACTTCAGAATTGGCTCGTGCTCGATTTCCTCCTTGCTAAAGGAGGCGCTGTTCTGTTATTGGCCCGCAATGTTGCACCTACATCAATGATTGCTCTGAAGACGTTTTGGACAACTTAAATGTTATCAAAAAAACGGGTCAAGAGGCAGGGAAGACACCTGCCGCACCATTGTCCAATCCATATGGATGGTGTATTACTTGCTGGCTTTGGTCGCTGTGTGGAACGTACTGCTAGTCCCCAGTCTCATCCTAGGAATATACAGTGTCGTCCACTTATGCATGGAATGGACCGTACATTGCTTTTCGCCTAAGCCAAAGAGGAATCTTGTTAATCGACCCTTGTCTATCCCTGTAGCTCCACGTCCGAATGTCTATGCTGAAATCCAGTATTTTTCTGACTCTGATCCTCTGGACAATGACTAGCAAGAGGAAGCACTCAAATTATTGAGAATACAAATCGACTGAATGGACTAATTATACTTGTATAAGCTGTGTAGTTGCCATGAAATGACAAAAGGAGGGAATGAGAAAGTTGAAAGCCTTAAAACTTGTCCTTAAAATTTTGACTAAATGTAATGTTGAATTATAGAACACATTTGTTGCACAGTAGAAAATAAACATGACAGCCAGGAAGGTGCCAGGCCACAAAAGGGAACCCAGGATGTGCAGAAGATAAAAACATCTGCTCTCACCAAGTGGTAACAGGATGCGCCAAGGCAATTAAGAACATTTGCCTTAACAGCAATGAATCTGTATAAACAGGACACAGAGTGATAACATTCACGGGTGTTCACTTGTGAAATTAATGACAGTGTTTGATTCTGATCTCCGATTTGGTATCATCCTGCAAGTATGTCAAAAGCCTTGTAATTAATGGTCAGATCGTATCAATTATACTGGATTCTTATTACTCTTGCAAGACAGGCAGACAGAAAGGGAAAAACATTATTCTGTTATAGTCCCTAACCTGGGCGTTCAAAAAGACACTAGAGAGAGAATGAGTGAAGAACATTTTAATGCTGAGATTGCCAAAGCCAATAGAAAATTAACTCTTTGTGGTTTGGTTCAAATGCACGCTTACTTGCTGTGGATTCAATACAGAGAATAGGTGCAGGAAGAGGCTATTCGGCCCTTCGAGCTAGCACCACAATTTATTACGGCCATGGCTGATTATCCACAATCAGTAACCTGTTCCGGTCTTATCCCCATAATCCTTGTTTTAAATTTAATTGCATTTTGGGACTTTATGATTATTTTGAGTAACCATCGCTGATTATGAAATGCAAACTCTGTAAAAGGTAATATTGATGAAGCTTTAACTTACTTGCTGTTCTTACAGACCAGGACTGCCCCACTGTCAATTCTAACGAGTCGGATCTTATGTCCTATTTGAATTTGAATCACAACTCTGAAAAGAAAAAATGTCTAATTCAAAACAAATGAATCATTTAAAATACAACCTTACAGTAACAATTCAGCCTCAGGTTCAGAATGATTCTTTTCTTAAGATAAAAAGCAAGAGTCTGCTCCTCGCTTAAAAATATTCTCACCCTAACGTTGAAGAGATTCTGACACAATCTATGAGGAAGCCATTGTTTACGGTCAAAGTTTGCCCTCCTCGCTAAGAAGCCATTTTGTAAAACATGATACCTGACATGCGAGCAATGCAAGGTTACCTTACAACTTCTCCCGCTTTGACTGGTGCCTCCTTATAGTAGGGACTTGTCTCACCAACAGGCACCTGACTCGGCTGAATCTGTTTTTCCCACCTGATGAATGGCTACAGGCTTGGAGGAGTGATCAATTAGGCACACACAGACCTGTCAATTAACTTCTCTTCCTTATGAATTATTGCCTTTCCAATGTTGTCTGTCTAATTAAGTGCTTAAATCTAATTAAATGCAGTGTTCTTGTAAACATTTGTATAAAGGAACCCTGTTGGTGACAGAAGGAGAAAGTAACCTGCGAGGGCTCTTCAAGGCAGAGCTGGTCACTACTCTCCTAAGGTTTTAGAACCTTAGCTAGCCTGGCTAATAGATACCAGTGTTATGTTGTAACAGTGATGCTATTGGTAAATAAAGGGGAAGACTAAAATTAAACTAAACTGTCTGTAAGAGGTTTTTATTCCAGACTCAAAAGAGTATGATTGCCGGGACAAACCAAGAAAGGCTTACAGGTCTGAGCCCACAAGGGATTCCCTGGACCATCTCAAATCTGTACTTTAACATCAGTGCCTGCTAATTTTCATATAACATATGTTGTTGCCTCAAATCTGTGCTCATCTTTCCCAAATTCTACGTGAATCCTTCCAATCAAGTTTGCAATTTGCCACATTTTTGAAATGACTCTTATCCAAGTCACATCCAACATGATGACAGAAGTAAATTGTTTTCTTTCTCCGTTTCAATCTACACACATCTCCGTCTACCACACAATTCTCCTAAAATACCTCTCCACTGGTATCCAGCTGGCAGCTCAGGAGCTGTTCTCATTTAGTCCTAATTCTACGGATGTGTTTGTAGACCAAAGAAGCCAATGAATTTAACCTTTATTCCCTTCTCCTCCTCCCCTCCTCAACTATGACAGTTATTGAACAGCTCCTTCAAAAAAAACCTTCCATCTAAAAGAACAAAGGCAGATATATGGGAACACTACTACCTGCAAATTCCCCTTGTGGGAAATAGAACCCACTCACTTCAATCATTTCAGTCCGAGACAAGATCTAAAGCAGCAGTATCGTTTACTATACTCTTGCAAGAGTGGTGCCTATAAGTTAGGCACATCGAGTTTAACGAGTACACAACTTATATACAATTCATTTCTCTTTCCGTCCTCCCATTATTCCTCCCCTGTTTACATCTCCCACTACTCTAAACCCGACTGTTTACCTATTGCCTCATCCCGCCTTGGGCAAAACAAAGTACAAGTTTTGCTTGGCGATTTCATCACATCCTGCTGTGGTCCACTGTTATACATCCTCCTCCACTGTCATCTGCTTCTTTGCTTGCTAAAGCAACATTTCCTTCCATGCTTTGCCCATACTGAGCCTGTTGACCTCTTGATTGTGTTTTTTATTGTTTTTACAGAAGCAGGAAACAGATGCTTGTAACTGTGTGTACAAGCATATCCAGCTTAACCTCCACCCACTCCCCTCACAGCACCTTATCTATTTGTCTGTAACACCTACCATTGTTTGCAGACACATTTCATTCTTGTATGCACATTTTAGCTAATGCAAAAGCAATTATATATTTCCTTTACATAGTTTTCATTCTTGTTAACTCAGCTCTCGGCTGAACAATTATACACTAGTGTGAGTTCATTTACCTTACATCAGTA
This sequence comes from Chiloscyllium plagiosum, assembly GCF_037043375.1. Classification (NCBI taxonomy): domain Eukaryota; kingdom Metazoa; phylum Chordata; class Chondrichthyes; order Orectolobiformes; family Hemiscylliidae; genus Chiloscyllium; species Chiloscyllium plagiosum. The sequence continues at coordinate 116,995,770 of NW_028270147.1, forward strand.
ATCATGATTGCCGAAGTAACACTGCTTTACCTATATCCCACACCCTTCAAGCCACTCATCATCCTGACTTAGAAATATACTGACACTCCTTAACTATCACTGGTTCAAAATCCAGGAACTCCACCCAAGGGCACTGAGGGTCAACCTACAGCACACACACTGCAGTGGTTCAAGAAGGCAGCCCACTACCACCTCTTCAAAGGTAACTAGGTATGAACAATAATGCTGGCCCAGCAGCGACACCCACATCCCCTACATTTTTGTTTTCCGTAATCACAGATGAGCAGGGATTTCCTGCAACTGTAGATTAAAGTAATTGCTTTGACTCCAGTCTCCATTGCAATAGCAGGTGAAGCCAGCCTGGACAATCTTGGTGTCAGATTTGACTCTGAGAGGAGTTCCGAGCCTCACAGGGCTGTTCTCCCTGAGACTGAGCCGTTCCATTTTGAATTGCCCGCGATCCAAAGACTCGTGCACCGTTGCCGGCCATTCCGCGCCTGCGCAACGACACATTGTCCAGCTGCGGCGCGCCTGCGCACGACCCCAGGCCGGTAATCCCACGTCTGCGCGATGACACCGCGGTCCGGAACGTACCGCGCCTGCGCAACGACAACAGGTCGATCATCCCACGCCTGCGCAATGACACCGCTGCCGGTTGTACCGAGCGGCAAACCCACAGCTTTCTCTCAAACGTCATCCCCGCTGTCGGGGTCAACACCGGAGCCGGCATCGGCGGGTTCCCTACCCAAACCCCCCAACCGGTAATATCCGACATCCGCACGAAAAAAACGTGAGCGTGTGGAAAACCCTCCCCGACTGAGGTAAAAGGGGGAATTCGTGCAAGGCAACGGAATTGGTCGCACTCCAATTATTATAAATTTTAAATATAAGTACAGCTTGAAGACGCGGTTTCACTTCAGTCTGTTGAACTTTCTTTTACCGAATAAGCGGTGCAGGAGTAAAGTCAGAGGGTGGTGGGTTACTCCTCAGAGGATCGGTATGGACTTGTTGGGCCGAAGGGCCTGTTTCTACTCTGTCGGGAATCTAACCTAAAGTCCCAAGCCACGGCCTCATTGCCGCCATGTTGAGGGGCAAGACCAGGAGGGGCGGGGCTCTGACCACGTTAGTAAAGACACGTGATGGGCGACATGACGTCAGTAGCCCCGCCTCCAGCAGCGCCGATGAATCAATGAACTCTTCCCTGGGAAGTAGTGACCATAATATGATTAAATTCTACTTTCAGTTTGAGGAGTGAAAAGTGACTAGTGTCTGCAACTTAGTTAAGACCGTTATGATGGTATGAGAGTTAGGCTAGCTAAAGTGAGGGGGCAATAAACCGGAGAGGAATCCATTAGCAGCAATCCTGGGAGAGAAATTGTGAATTGGAAAATCGTATAAAAGCTAAACCTTGCAGTCACATTTGCCTGTATCTTGTACAATGGCCTGATGGCTCATATGTTAGTGAAGCCTGCCTTAGCATCTACAATGAAGATATAGGTCAGGAAAAGTTGGGAGAAAGGAACTCAGCGAGTTTTGAGAAGATTTGTAGCTCAGGTTGAGGTCCTGGATGTAGGTTTGCTAACTGAGCTGGAAGATTCGTTTTCTACCATACTAGGTAACGTCATCAGTGAGCCTCCGGATGAAACACTGGTGGCATGGCTTGCTTTCTATTTATGTGTTTAGGTTTCCTTGGTTTGGTGACATAATTTTCTGTTCTTTTTCTCAGGGGGTGGTAAATGGGATCCAAGTCAATGTCTTTGTTGATAGAGGTCCCGTTGGAATGCTTAGAAGCATGGCATTCCAACTGGAACTCTATCAACAAAGACATTGACTTGGATCCCATTTACCACCCCCTGAGAAAAGAACAAGAAATGACATCACCAACCCAAGGAAACGCAAACACAAAAATAGAAAGCGGACCATGACACCAGTACTTCATCTAGAGGCTCACTGATGATATTACTTAGTATGGTGATGAACTGTCCGAAAATGAACCTTCCAGCTCAGCGAGCAAACCTACACACAGAAAGGAACTCAAGAAAATTACAATCAGTGGAGGAAGAAGTAACAAAAGGATTGGTGAGGGCAGAGTGGTGGATGTGATCTATATGGACTTTAGTAAGGCATACGACAAGGTTGCCCATGGGAGACTTGTAGCAAGCTTAGATCTCATGGAATACAGGGAGGACTAGAGTATTTGGATATAGAACTGACTTTATGGGAGATAGATAGAAGGTGTAGTTAATAAGTTTGCAGATGACACCAAAATTGGAGGTGTAGTGGACAGCAAAGAAGTTTACCTCAGATTACAATGGGATCTTAATCAGATGGGCCAATGGGCTGAGAAGTGGCAGATGGAGTTTAATTTAGATAAATGCAAGGTGCTGCATTTTGGAAAAGCAAGTCAGAGCATGACCTAAACATGCTCGAGGTAAGGTCCTCGAGAATGTTCCTGAACAAATAGAACGTGAAGTGCAGGTTCATAGCTCCTTGAAAGTAGAGTCACTGGCAGATAGGATAGTGAAGAAGGTGTTTGGTATGGTTTCCTTTATTGGTCAGAGAATTGAGTATAGGAGTTGGGAGGTCATGTTGCGGTTTTACAGGATGTTGGTTAGGTCACTTTTGAAATATTGCATGCAATTCTAGTCGCCTTCCTATCGGAAGGATGTTGTGAAACTTTAAAGGGTTCATAAAAGGTTTACAAGGATGATGCCACCTCCCTCCTGTTGGAGGGAGGTGGATGGAGTTGTCCTGCTTGCCTTGAAACAATCCCCAGACCTCCAACAGATCATTGTTCGTAGCAAACTGCCCGGGTTTCAGGACAACTCCATATGTCACTGTCACAGTAGACGCTGCAAGACGTATCAGAGTGTGGACATGGATATCATCATTACACGTGGGGACACCTCCCACCTTGTACATGGCAGGTACTCGTGTGACTCAGCCAACGTTATCTATCTCATACACTGCAGGCAAGGATGCCCTGAGGCATGGTACGCTGGTGAAACCAAGCAGAGGCTACGGTAACGGATGAATGGGCACTGCACAACTATCAACAGATAGGAGTGTGCCCTTCCAGTTGGAGAACACTTCAGCGGTTCGGGGCATTCGACTTTGGACCTTCGGGAAACCATCCTCCAAGGCGGACTTTGGGCCAGGCAGCAGCGATAAGTGGCCAAGCAGAGGCGGATACTAAGTTCGGTACCTGTAGGGATGGCCTCAACCGGGACCATGGATTCATGTCACACTGCAGGTGACCACCATTGCACTAAATGCACACACACATATGCACGTTCTCTCACAGACACTCACAAGGCCCCCCACTCACCCACAAACCCACATGCATACATACACATGTACATTTGTGGGGTGAATTTGTACTTGCAGAGCTACATCGTACTTTGCTCAAAACCTGCATGAATCCATGTAAGATTCTGTTAATTCATTTTTCATAATGTTTAGAATCAGTCTAAACATTATGGCACAGATAGCAGCACACAGGGAGCTAACACCCTCAATACTTTATCTGAGCTGACACCAATTGTTAAATTCACTTGAGAATGTAACTTTTAAAAAAGGTTTTGCAATTTGCAAATGAAAGAAGTGAAACTAACATGGTCATTCTAACAGACGAGAGACTTAACAAACAATCAAGGTATTTTTCAATGTATAATTTCAGTTACATCACACTGTAAACTTTTTCTATAAATTCTGTGTGTTACAATCATGTACTCTACAACCATTTGATGAAGGAGCAACACTCCGAAAGCTAGTGCTTCCAGTTAAACCAGTTGGACTATAACCTGGTGTTGTGTGATTTTTAACTGTGTACGTCACAGTCCAACACTGGAATCTCCAAATTGTGTAAATATAAATTCAGCATTCTCCTGTATTTCCACAATGAAGTGTGCTAAACACAGAGGAGCTCTGGGGCGGCTTTCGATGCAGCATAAATGGGGGAAAAAGAGAGAAATTCACCTAATCTTTCTTCATCAGTATTGAGTGTTTCAAGAAATCGCAGAATTGTTATGGGGCATAAGGAGGCTGTTCAGTCCATCCAGTATGCACATCTCTCTGAATGAGCATCATGACTCAGTGCCATTCCCCTCTGTTTTTTCCTGTGCCCTTACACATTATTTTCATTTAAATGACCATCTGATGCTTCTTGCCTGCCTCATTGAACCTACCTCCGTCACATTTCCAGGCAGCGCATTCCGGACTCTGCTGTGTGAGCGAAGTTTATTTTTACAAGTCACGTTTCCTTCTTTTGCAAATGACCTTATATCCCTTCCCCTAGGTTCTCCATCCTTTTATAAGGGGTGACAGTTCCTCCCAATCTACTTTATCCTGCCCACTCATGACTTTGAAACCTTCTATCAAATCTCCTCTCAGCGTTCTTGTTCTGAGGAGGACAGTGGCAACCTCTCGGATCTATCTGACACTGATGTGGTGATGTTTGCCAATGGTTGCACAGTGTTCAGCCACCAGTTGCGACTCCTCAGGTACTGAAGCAGTCCATGTTCAAATGCAACAATATCCAGTCTCTTGCTGATAAGTGGCAAGTAACAGCACACTGAACAAGGTGCCGCACAGGGCACTGCGACACAAGATAAATCCCACGGTGTAAGGGGCAAGATACTGGCAAGGGTAGAGGATTGGCTGGTTGGAAGAAGGCAGAGAGTGGGGATAAAGGGGTCTTTTACAGGAAGGCAGACTAGCAGAGTACCGCAGGAGTTAGTGTTGGGACCACAACTATTCATGCTATACATTAATGATCTGGATGAAGGAACTGAGGGCATTGTTAGTACATTTAGAGATGACACCCGTAATGTCTATCTCCTTTTGCATCCTAGGAGCACTGAATTTGTTTTCCCTACTTTTCTCTTTTTAAGGGAATGTACCTCAACTGTCCCCCTACCCATCTGTGCTTTGAAGGTAACCCATTGCTCAGCTGCTGGTTTTCTTGCCAGTTTTCGGATCCAGTCTATTCAATCCAGCTCTGCTTTTGCCCTGTTGATCTCAGCTCTCTCTCAGTTAATTATTCTTACTCTGGACTGTGCTTTGTTCTTTTTTTAAAAAATCATTTTCCTAAATATTACAATACAATGATCACTGTTCTGCAAATACTTCCCATGACACTTGATCTACTTGGCCTAACTCATTACCAAGATCCAGGCAGAGCACAAACTCTTGTCCTGCATGCCCTCAATACAATCTTGGAATGAAAATAGAAAATCAAACAGTACAGCACGGTACAGGCCCTTTGGCTCGCGATGTTGTGCCGGCCTTTTATCCTACTCTAAGATCAGACTTGCCCCGTCTGTCCTTCATTGCTACTATCCCAGTCTATATTCAGATAATTTAAGTTTCCCCTTCTAATGACTTGTTTGCATCTCTCTGTAAGTTCCTTGTAAGTTTGTTCCTATCCACCCTTCCCACTGGTTGGTGACCTGTAGTCTGCTCTGAACAATCTGATTGCACCATTTTTGTTCCTTATCTCAAGCCAAATCGATTCTGTCCTTGACCCCTCAGAGGCACCCTCTTCCTCCAGCTCTGCACTGATCTCCTTAACCAATCGTACCACTTCTCACAATTGTCCCCCTCTCCTATCTTTACTGAACACCTTGTATCCAGGAATACCCAGTCCCGCACTGTCTCTGTCAGAGCCATACATCAGATTTCCACTTCGCAATTGTGTCTGTAACTCCCAAATCTTATTGACCCATTTCAGTCTGTTTCCCATCAATCAAGGTCCCTAACTTGCAAAGGTAGCCAAAGGCTTTGTCAGTGACTGTAGAGACCTGGTGAGGTTGGGAAAAATCAGAACGATCAGTCACACCATTTGCATTATGTACAGGGCCAGTGACACAACAACCAGTGCCTGGGACACCAGGGGGAGTCTGTAATCTCTTATCGCTGTCCCTGGTTTGTGGGTCCTCTCTGATGGAGACCATTGTCAAATCCATAGTCAAGATCACCACCTCCTGACCTGGAGAAGCAAGAACATGAAGCAAGAACGTGGGAATAACCTGAATGTGATCAGAGGACAAGGTCAAAAATCACACAACACCAGGTTATAGTCCAACACGTTTATTAGAAAACACAAGCTTTCAGAGCCTCGCCCCTTCTTCAGATTCTCAGAGGAACAAGCAAGGTGAATTTAATCAACAGTGAAAATAAACTCTGCTGTTCATTTCCTTTGAGGTTAACTCCGTTCTCCTCAATGACATGAACAAGAGACAAGGCAAGAGTAAAGAATATAAAGACACCACCAGTGACCTCCTGCAATGCAGTTTCCTGCTTTTTCAGTTTTTAGCATCGATTCAAAGTGGAAAGAGTCTTTCTTTCTCCTTCACGTCTTGAAACTCTTACTGAGATGATCAAACCCAGCCACAGTTCATGTGATGGGTTGAGGGGATTGTCTAATGATAGAGAGAGGGGACTGGGTCAGGAATGGGATTTATCCTTGGACCTTCTGGGAAGCCAGGAGAGATTGCAGATCTCATTCGTTGGAATTTAGAAGGTTGGGAGGAGATCACACTGAAATATTTCAAATTATCCAGGGCCCTGACAGGGGAGATTTTGGAAGAATGTGCCCCAACCTGGGGATTCTAAAGCAGAGTCACAATCTGGGAATAAGGGATTGATATTTATCTCAGAGATAAGGAATGGGTGGCACAGTGGCTAGCACCATTGCTTTACAGCACGAGGGACCTGGGTTCGATTCCACTCTCAGGCGTCTATCTGTGTGGAGTTTGCATATTCTCCTTGTGTCTGTGTGGGTTTCCTCTGAGTGCCGCAGTTTGCTCTCAGTCCAAAGATCCACAGGTTAGGTGGATTAGCCATGGGAAGTGTAGGGTTACAAGAATAGGAGGGGGGGTGTTTCTGGGTGAGATGCTGCTTGGACTTGATGGGCTGAATGGCCTTCTTCCACACAGTAGGGATTCAATGATTCTACGTTGCTGTGGGTCTGGAGTGATATGTTGGTTAGTATGGGCAAGGACAACAATCTAAAGTATGTTAGTGGGCCCGATGGGGTTCTCCTCCAATAATGGTCATCATTGGACACTGAATTCCAGAGTTTTCTTTTCAATTTAAATTCCATTCTGTGCCTTGCCAGGATTTGAACCCAGGTCCCCCAGAACATTACTGGGCTCTCTGGATTAAGAATCTCGTGATGATACCACGAGGCCATTGCCTCCCCACATGTGGATGATCTCCATCTTGAATTTATTCAAATGCCTAAGTATCGACAACTCTCTGGGGATGAGTATCCCAAAGATTCAAAACCCTCTGAGTGAAGAAATTCATAGAATCCCTACAATGTGGAAACAGGCCATTCAGCCCATACCGCCTCTCCAAAGAGCATCCCACCCAAACTCACTCCCCGAAAACCTTGCATTTCCCATGGCCATTCCACCCGACCTGCACATTTTTGAACAGTGGGAGGAAACCAGATCACCTGGAGGGAACCCAGGCAGACACAGGGAGAATGTGCAAACGCCACACAGTCAGTTGCTCGAGGGTGGAATCAAATCCAGGTCCCTGTGCTGTGAAGCAGCAGTGCCAGCCACAGTGCCTCCCCTTTTGATTCTGAGCAATAAATGCTGGCATACCAAGTGATACCCAATCCTGTAAATGAATGAAGAAACGATCAGTCAAATTTGGATAGGACTGTGATGGGTTATTCCCCACATGCCTGGAGGGTGCAGCTCCAAAAAGAAGCTTGATATCATCCAATACAAAGCAGCCTGCTTGATTGGCACCACATCGACAAACATCGACTCCCTCCACCACTGATGTTCAGTAGCAGCTGTGTGCCCCATCTACAAGGTGGGCTGCAGAAATCCACCAAATCTCCTGAGACAGCACCTTCCAAACCCACAACCATTTCCATCTAGAAGGACAAGAGCAGCAGATACACAGAACACCACCACTTACAGGTTCCCCTCCAATCCATATGCATCCTGATTTGAAAATATATTACTGTTCCTTCAGTGTTGCTGGGACAAAATCCTGGACTTCCCTTCCTCTGGGCATTATAGGTTTATCTACGGCACATGGACGGCAGCAGTTCAAGAAGACAGCTCACCACCACCTTGCAAAGGGCAGGATTGTGGCTCAGTGGATAGTGCTGCTATGTCACAGCGTCAGGTCTTGGGTTCAATTCCACCCTAGGATAACTGTCTGTGTGAAGTTTGCACATTTTCCCCATGTCTGTGTGGGTTTCCTCCACACAGTCCATAGATGTGTCGATTAGATGGATTAGCCATGCTAAATTGCACATAGTGTCGAGGGATGTGCAGGCTGGGTGGGTTAGCCAAGGGAAATGTAGCATTACAGGGATGGGGTCAGTCCAGATGGGATGCTCTTTGGTGGGTTGGTGTGAACTTGATGGGCTGAATGGCCTGCTTCCACCCTGTATAATGATTCCATGATTCTCAAGGGAAACTCAGAGTGTGTAATAAATGCTGGCCAAGATAGCAACACCCTTGTGCTCGGAGTGAGTTTTAAACAAAAAGACCATCTGCACTGCTTACTATTCCATCAGTCTTTGTGTCAATGTGGAACTATGATTCTCATTAATACATACAGTAATTAGTTAAGGCCTCACCACAGAATCCTTGTGGAACACCACTCGTCACTTTCTTTCTCTGTTGTCTGTCACTAAACCAGCCTCCGAACCAAGTCAAACATTCATCTTCAATCCCGTGGGTTTTAACTTTGGTCAGCAGACTGTTTTGTGAAAATTATCATCAATTCTGAAAGTTGATAAGTCTATATGCATCAACTATTTTAGTTCATGCATTTGGTTTGTTAGTTAGAATCTACCCATCACAAATCTATGTGGGCTATTTCCAATTCTCTACATGTTCATTCTCTTGACTGTTAATTATAGATTGCAATGAAACCTTCAAAAGAGATGTTAGATTGACCAGGATATAATTTCCTTGGTTCCCTCTCTCATCTTTCCTGAACTCATGGAGTTACAGCAAGATAATTTCCAAACTAAAGAAATGGTTGCTGCTTTGGAACCTGATGGGAAAAGCTTCTGACACTTCTTCCCCACCCCCCCACCCCCCTCCTTTAAACCCCTGAGGTCCTGAAGATCTGTCAGCCTTTAGAGCTGCTCACTTTCCAATGCTGTTTTCTGGCACGTATCAAGTTTTGTGAATTCCAGTCTTCCATTCATTATTAACCTCCCTGGAATGGAAGCTGCATTATCCCGTTCCTTGACTGTGAAGACTGACACAACTAATTATTGTACATATCGGCCAGTCCCTTAGTTTCATTCGTGGAATTCCCAGTTTGTTTTAAAGGGTTCAGATTACACTGGAGCCACCTCTTTGTGTTATTCTTGTGACCCCTTGCAGATCTCTCTCTCAATCACTTTTTTGTAACTCTTGGTTCCTTTTTGTCTTCCTTTGCAGTTCTTCATATCTTCCTTCGGTTTCCTGAATTCTCACTGATATTCCCACATTCGAGTGTTCTCGTCTTTAGTTTTTTGTGTTCTTCCACTTATTTTGTCAGTGACGATGTGCTAACAAGTGGGGACCTGTTCCATACTGAGCTGAATTCGTCTTTAACCATCTCCCCATCTCATTGAGAGTCTGATCTGACAATTTTGGCTGACATCAATCTCTGTTGCATTCTGTTTTCTTGGAGGTGGGTGTCACTGGCATAGATCAGCATTTGTTACCCAAGACTAATTGTCCTTGAACTGCTGGCCTTGCTGTGGCCTTGCTGTGGAGTCACATGAAGTCCAGACTGGGTAAGGTTGAGGCTGGACAGCAATCAGGGATCATTATTGTGATCACCATTAATGAGGCTTGCTTTGTGATTTGAATTCAAATGCCAGCACTTGTCACTGGGGGACATAGTACAGTTGGATATATTGTGGCAGGACCCCTGTTTTGTATCTCACCTGAAAGACAACAGCTCCCTCAGTTTTGCAGTGTCAGCCTTGACTGTGTGTTCAACATAGGAATTAGGAGAGGGAGGAGGCAATTCAGCCCTTCAAGCCTGCTCTGCCATTTAACATGACTGTGGCTGATCTTATCCTGGTCTCAACTCCACTCTCCTGACTGCTCCCCATCGCTCTTTATCTCACTTTCCATCAGAAACACATCTTTCTTGAACCTGTTGATTGATTCTGCCTCCACTGCACTCTGGGGCATTGAGTTTCACAGATTCACAACCCTCTGGGAGATGTAGTTTCTCCTCAGCTCAGTTTTGAACCGAACTCCTCTCACTCTATATCGATGACCTCTTGTTCCAGAGTGTCCCGCAAGGGGGAGCATCTATTCAACATCCACCTTCTCAATCCCCTTTCCCATTTTCTATCCCTCAATCAGACCCCTCCTTCATTCTTTTGAACTCCAGTGAGTACAAGCCCAAGCTATTTAACTGCTCCATAGTAGGACAGCCCTTTCATCCCTGGGATCAGTCTGGGGAACATCCTCTGAACAGCCTCCAGTGCCACCACATCCTTCCTCAAATAAGGAGAGACAATGCCCAGGTGTGGTCGCACCAATGCCTTACCAATGCCCAGGTTTATAATATATGATCAATGCTTGATCAGTTGGGCCAATGGACGAGGAGTGAGAGATGGAGTTTATTTAGATAAATGACAGGCTTTGCATTTTGGGACGGCAAATTAGCCTTCTTCTCTCCAATGAAAACAGCCTCAGTTCCCTCAGCCCTTCCTTGTAAGACCTTCCTTCCATACCAAGCAACATCCTAGTAAATCTCCTCTGAACCCTTTCCAAAGCTTCCACATCCTTCCTATAATGCGGTGAGCAGAACTGTACACAATACTCCAGGTGTGGCCGGACCAATGTATTGTACAGCTGAAGCATGATCTTGTGGCTCCGAAATTCAATCCCCCTCCCAATAAACACCAACACACCATATGCCTTCAACCTGGCTGGCAACTTCAGGGATTTATGCACTTGGACACCGAGATATGTTTATATAAAATGCCAAGAATTTTACCATTAGCCCAGTACTCTACATTCCTGTTATTTCTTCCAAAGTGAACTACCTCACACTTTTCTGCATTAAACTCATTTGCCACTTCTCAGCCCAGCTCTGCATCTTATCTATGTCCCTCTGCAACCCATAACATCCTTCGGCACTATCTACAACTCTGCCTACCTTAGTGTCATCCGCAAATTTACTAACACATCCTTCTATGTCCATGTCCACATCATTTATAAAAATGACAAACACCAGTAGCCCCAAAACAGATCCTTGCAGCACACCACTGGTAACTGAGCTCCAGAATGAACATTTCCCATCAACCACACCCTCTGTCTTCTTTCAGCTAGCTAATTCCTGATCCAATTCACAAAATCACCTTCAATCCCGAAGTTCTGTATTTTGTGCAATAGCCTACCATGTGGAACTTTATCAAATGCCTTACTGAAGTCCATATACACCACATCAACCACTTTACCTTGGTTCACCATTTTTGTCACCTTGTCGAAGAGCTCAATAAGATTAGTTAGGCATGAGCTACCCTTCACAAAGCCGTGTTGACTATCTCTAATCAAATTATTCCTTTCCAGATGAATATAAATCCTATCTCTCATAATCTTTTCCAACACCTTACCTACAACCAAAGTAAGGTTCACTGGCTATAATTGCCAGAGTTGTCTCGACTCCCCTTCTTAAACAAGGGAACATTTGTTATCTTCCAAAATTCTGGCATTATTCCTTTCGACAATGATGACATAAAGACCAAAGACAAAGGCTCTGCAATCTCCTCCTGACTTCCAGAGAATCCAAGGATAAATTCCATCAGGCCCAAGGGTCTTATCTGTTTTCAAATTGCTAAAACCACCTCGTTATCAACCACAATCCCGTCTAATCTAGTAGCCTATAACTCAGTATTCTCACTAGCATTGCCCTTTTCCAATGAGAATACTGACAAAAAGTATTCATTAAGCACTTCCTCGTATCCTCAGATTCCTCACATAACTTTCCACTCCTATCTTTGATTGGCCCTAATCTAGTCATTTTTTTTTAATCCTGATGTACCTATAGAAGGCCTTAGGGTTTTCCTTGACCCTATCCACTAACAATTTCTCATGTTTCTCCCTGGCTCATCTTAGCCCTCTCTTTCAATCTTTTCTGGCTAACTTATAACTCTCAAGCCCCCTAACTGAGCCTTCATGCCTCATCCTCACATAAACCGCCTTCTTCCTCTTGACAAGAGCTTCAACTGGTTTAGAAAACCATGGCTCCCTCTCTCAACAACTACCTCCCTGCCTGATAAGTATATACTTATCAAGGACCCACAGTAGCTGTTCCTTGAAAAAGCTCCACCCCCTGCAGTTTCCTTCCCCATCTGTTGCATCCTAAATCTTGCCTAATCACATCATAATTGCCTTTACCCCAGTTATACATCTTTCCCTGCAGTATATACCTATCACTGCCCAATGCTATTGTCAACATAACCAAATTGTGGTCATTATTGCCAAAATGTTCACCTCCCTCCAAATCTAACACCTGGCCAATATGGCATTGCCACTTGTTGGCCTGTCTACATACTGTGTCAGAAAACCCTCCTCCACACATTGAACAAAAACTGACCCATCTAAACTACTTGAACTATAGTACTCCCAGTCAATATTGGGGAAGTTAAAGTCCCCCATAACAACTATCCTGTTACACTCACTCCTATCGAGAATCATCTTTGCCATCCTTTCCTCTATATCCCTGGATCAATTCGGAGGCCTACAGAAAGTTCCAAACAGGGTGACCTCTCCTTTCCTGTTTCTAATCTCAGCCCAAACTACCTCAGTGGATGTGTCCTCACATGTTATCTCAGCTGCTGAAATACTACCCTTAATTAACAATGCCACACCCCTCCCTCTGTTACCATCTTCTCTGTTCTTGCTGAAACATCTCAATCCCGGAACATGCAACAAAGTCCTCTAACCATATCTCTGAAATGGCCACAACATCGAAATCCCAGATACCAACCCATGCTACAAGTTCACCCATCTTATTCCGGATGCTCCTGGCATTGAAGTACACACATTTCAAACCAACACCCTGATTGCTGGTGCCCTCTCATGACCTTGCAAGGATGTTGCCAGGGTTGGAGGTTTTGAGCTGCAGGGAGAGGCTGAATAGACGGGGGCTATTTTCCCTGGAGCATTGGAGGCTGAGGGGTGACTTTATAGAGGTTTATAAAATCATGAGTGACATAGATAAGGTGGATAGCCAAGATCTTTTGCCCGGGGTATGTGAGTCCAAAACCAGAGGGCATAGGTTTAAGGTGAGAGAGGAAGGATTTGGTAGGGATTAGATTACATTACAGTGTGGAAACAGGCCCTTCGGCCCAACAAGTCCACACCGACCCGCCGAAGCGAAACCCACCCATACCCCTACATTTACCCCTTACCTAACACTACGGGCAACTTAGTATGGCCAATTCACCTGGCCCTGCACATCTTTGTGACTGTGGGAGGAAGCCGGAGCACCCGGAGGAAACCCACACAGACACGGGGAGAACGTGCAAACTCCAAACAGTCAGTCGCCTGAGGTGGGAATTGAACCCGGGTCTCTGGCGCTGTGAGGCAGCAGTGCTAACCACTGTGCCACCGTGCTGCCCACAAACTAGAGGGCATATGGATGTAAGGAGCAACTTTTTCATGCAGAGGGTGGTACGTGTATGGAATGAGCTGCCAGAGGTAGTGGTGGAGGCTGGTACAATTACAACATTTAAAAGGCACCTGGATGTGTATATGAATCGGAAGGGATTAGAGGGATATGGGCCAATTCCTGGCAAATGGGACTAGATTAATTTCGGATATCTGATTGACATGGATGAGTTGAACCAAAGGGTCTGATTCCATGCCGAATGACTCTCTGACTAAGTCTCTGGTTTAAATAGACAAAGCTTCTGAGACAGAGGTGACAGTGCTCCCACTGACCAGGTTCCAGTTTGTACAGGGCTCCACTCTCAGCTGGATGGTTGGGAGTTTGAGCTGATTTTAAGCAGTATATTGGAGAGAAGTAAGCAATCTTTTTGATCAAAGCCTCCAGAAATGTAAAGGTGACATTTATGAACAATTCAGAGCAATGATCTACTCAGTTGGTTTGACTCCTGGGGCCTGCTGAGTACTAAAACTCAGCATTTAGGGATTGCTGAGAAATATCTTCATTGACTTGGACATTAATTGTACTTTTCAGGTTCCACAGTTTAATGAAGAGTCCAGAAGATTATAGCTTTAGGTTAATTCCCGATCTCATTGTTGCTGTCTGCAGGACTGTGAAGGACACAGAGTGGAAGTACTTTCCAAAAGAATAGAGGCTGCTCCTGTCTTCAAAGGGTTTCCATCCCTTGAGTGGATATGAGACAGAACCACATGCATGCTTCAGGGCTAGAATGGAAAGCAGGAACTTAAATTTGTATCATAGAATCCCTATAGTGTGGAAGTAGGCCATTCAGCCCATCAAGTCCATACTGCCCCTCCGAAGGGCATTCTACCCAGCCACTTATTCTATCCCTGTATTTTCCAATGGTTAATCCACCTAGCCTGCATATCCCTGGACACTATGGGCAATTTAGCATGGCCAATTTATCCAGCCTGCAGATCTTTGGACTGTGGGAGGAAACCAGACCACCTGACAGAAACCCACACAGACTCATTGAGAATGTGCAGACTCCACACAGACCTGCCTGAGGTGGGTCCTGGCGCTGTGAGGCAGCAGTGCTAACCACTGAGCCATCATACCACCCCAAAAGTATAGCACCTTTTGTCACCTGAGGATGTTCCAAAGCATTTTACTACCAGAGCTGAGGGCTTGAAACATGAATAAGGTTACATTTGTGCCACACAACTGCCAGGCAATGACTGTGTCCAACAAGAGAAAATGTAACAATCTCCCCTTGATGTTCAGTGGCTGTGTGATGTGTGCATACATTGCCTTTAAGAAAGTCCACCCTTGTGTATGTACAGTGTTGCACTCTACCTACCAGTTAGCCATCTGTGAGCCTGCAAGCTGCACACACCGAGATCAATTTACAGAATCCCTACAGTGTGGAAACAGGCCACCTGGCCCAACAAGTCCAGATCGAATCTTCCAAGTGCATCCCACTCCCTCACCCCATTACTTTACATTTTCCCTGACTACTGCACCTAACCCACACATCCCTGAACACCATGGGTAATTTAGCTTGGCCAATTCTCCCAACCTACACATCTTTGCACCATAGCAAGAAACCAGAGCACCCGGAGGAAACCCACACTGTCACAGGGAGAATGTGCAAACTCCACACAGACAATCACCTGAGGCTGGTATTGAACCAGGGTCCCTGGTGCTGTGAGACAGCAGTGCTAACCACTGAGCCAACATGCTGAACATTATTGCTTGCTGTAATG
Source organism: Chiloscyllium plagiosum (assembly GCF_037043375.1). Taxonomy (NCBI): domain Eukaryota; kingdom Metazoa; phylum Chordata; class Chondrichthyes; order Orectolobiformes; family Hemiscylliidae; genus Chiloscyllium; species Chiloscyllium plagiosum. The sequence goes on from NW_028270147.1 coordinate 117,011,168, forward strand.
TCTGCTTCATGACTTGTAACATGTTTTATTGTTTTAAATAAATAAACTCACAGAGTTAATGGATTGATTATGGGACCATTATCTTTAACATGTCCTGGTGAAAAGCAGGAGAAAACACTGCGCAGATGAAGCATATTGTACAAGCAGCTTAATCTGCAGGTTGAAAATATAAACTACATTGTCTGATAGTGTGAAAGTGTATGAGGCAAGAAATGGGCAAGGAACAAAAGTAGACCACTCGGCCCTTTGAACCCGCTCCCTCATTTAATAAGATTATGGTTGATCTGATTTTAGCTTCAACTCTACATTCTCTGATAATGTTTCATCCCTTCAGTCATCAAGAATCTATCTATGGTCATGGCTGATCATTGAGCACTGTACTGTAATCCCTCCCTAGCCCATATGGCTTGAATCTTTAGCCACAAGAGCTATCTCTACCTCCTTCTTGAAAACGTAATGTTTTGGCCTCAACCACTTTCTGTGACAGAGAATTCCACAGGCTCACCACTCTCTGGGTGAAAACATTTTTCCTCATCTCTGTCCTATAGGGTTTACCCCTTAACCTTAAACTATGAGCCTGGTTCTGGACTTCTCCAGCATTGGGAACATCCTTCCTCCATCTAATTTGTCTCGTCCTGTTACAATTTTACAGCTTTCTCCCAAGATTCCCTTCCTTCATTCTTCTAAACTCCAGTGAACACAATCCTCACCAACTCAACCTCTCCTTATACGTCAGGCCTGCCATCACAGAACTCAAATGGCATTCAGTAATTAATATTAATCAGCCCATTGTGGAAGACAGACTTTGAAGATCAGGGTTATAAGACAATCTTTGCCAGTTCTAAAATTCAGGTTTCTGTTGCAGTAATCTCAATGGCATCATTGGATACAATCTTACAACAGCAGAAAGATGGGCGGTGTGGATGGAGGATGCAGTGGTGTAGACAGTGGGTGTAGATGGTGGTGGAGACGGTAGTGTAGACATGAGCAAGACTTTGTGTGGTGATCAGAAGAGTGGCTGTGTGGAATCACAAAGAGAGCAGCCAGTGACACAGTCAGGGACATGCCCTGGTGCTGGAGGTCATGCTGCTGCTGGCAAAGGTCGCATTTCATCTGGAACTGCACTCCCTCCCTCCACACTCCCCTCTTGTCCCCACATGCCTCACTACAACCTCTGGAGATGCCAGCTAGCACCTTGTGCCCTCCATTGACCTTGTCTCCATTAGCCTTGACCCTCCTTCCAAGCACCTACTTGGGCCTTCACTGAAACTTGAGCCATTTCCTCTGAGCTTAGATCATGTATTTGCCATCTTGTGACTGCCTCATCTAGTCACCATTAACCTGCACTGCCCTCTCAGCATGGAGTGTAGATTGATTCAGCGCAGAAAAGGCCCTTTGGCCCATTGAGCCTGCAAAGACATAACTACCGCTAAAGGCACTCTAATCCCAATTTCCTGCACTTATCCCAAATCCTTGAATGTTATGATATTTAAAGGTTGTAAGGTTTCCAGCATCCACTACCTTCCCTGACAGAGGGTTGTGTGTTTATAGCTTATATCACATCAGGCTCACGGAACTTAACAAAAGCTCAACTCTTTGGGCTTTTGTCTGGGTGGCGTGGTGGCTCAGTGGTTAGCTCTGCTGTCTCACAGCATCAGGCACCAGGTTCAATTCCAGCCCCAGGTGACTGTTGTGTGGAGTTTGCACATTCTCTCTGTGTTGGTGTGGGTTTCCTCGGTGTGCTCCAGTTTCCTCCCACAATCCAAAGATGTGCAGGTTAGGCTGAATTGACCATGTTACAATTGCCATAGTGTTCAGGAATGTGTCGGTTAGGTGCCTTAGTTTGGGGAATGGGTCTAGGTGAGTCTCTCTTCGGAGGGTCGTTGTGGACTTGTTGGGCCAAATGGCCTGTTTCCACACTGTTGGGATTCTGTGACAGTCCATTCCAGATTCCCACCACCCGCTGAATGAAAACATTATTTCCCAAATCTCATTTGTGATGTTTGTAGTGAAATCCTCCAAACCATTCATTTTGTCTAGTGTTGTTTACCTCTTGAGCTGCTTGATCAATAAATGTTTTATTTCTTTTGATAAAATATGAATTCCCGGACAGGGGCTGTTAACCTTGTCCAATCAGGGAGCCCTGGCTGACAGATTAAAAAGGGGAGTGTCAGAAGTACTGATACTCTGGTACCTGACTCTGAATAACAACCTGCCAACCAACCCCCTCCTTCTGTCACCCTTAATCTCCCCATGCTTACTCTTGATGCCCCTTCAATCCAGCTTGTGCTGCCTTTGGGAGAGGTTGGCCTTTCGTCCATCACCCAGGAACGTGGTCATCATCCCAGAGAACCATAGTCTCACTCATTACAGAGAGAGATGACTGATGGTGTGATTAACCTGAGGGTCACTACAGCTGAGGCAAGGGGAGAGAAGGTGGCACCTTCATGGTGGTAGCACCCTTCATTAATCCACTGCATCCCTCTTGGAATTCAAGAATTCAACCTCTCTTGTTCAGACAACTCCCCTCCCTGTAACGTAATATTGCTGCATCTAGTTTAGGGCTAATTGACCATTGAAATACGACTATGGCTAGTCAGCATTGGCTGGGCAGGCAGCCACTATTGCAATGACCCCAGCTCCAGAATATCCCCTTGTAATTGGGCAACACATTAGGGAACACAGTGTGCACTGCCTCTGAAATCCCTCCCTTATTGAGAATACACTCTCAGCATTCACCTTTCTCAGCTACCATCTCAATTTACTATAAATTCTGTGTCCAACGATCCAGCCCCACTAGCTACCTGATGAAGGAGCAGCGCTCCGAAAGCTTGTACTTCCAAAGAAGCCTGTTTGACTATAACCTGGTATTGTGTGAAGTTTAATAAAGACTGAATTGTTTTTCATCTGAGATTTGGGAAGATTAAAGCCTCATCTTCAATCCCCATCACAAAGCCCATTCTCTGTCCATCACTCAGAGACAAATGCCTTAGCAACACCTACAGGCAGCACAGAGTGACACACTCACACTCAGTGCGATACCAACAGGCAGTACAGAATAGCACGCACACACTCAGAACCACTTACATGCAACACTGACTAACATACACACTCAGAGAGACCGGCAGCACTGAGTAACATGCTCACACTCCATGCTGCCTGTAGGTGTCTCTCTGAATAACACACCCACACTCAGAGTGACATCTACAGGCAGCATTATGTAGTACACTCACACTCAGAGAGACACAGCCTGCAGTATCAGCGATTGGCCTAAGATCATTTCAGGTACTATCCAGCATGCAGCAGAGAGTGCACAGTGCAATCCCAGCAACTGGGCCTGGACCAACAGAGTGAAGGGGAATGCCTTAGATTGTAATCATTGAGTCCCAACAGATTTCAGTTTCTGTTCTGTTTGGAATCCTGTAACCTCCACAGATTCCAGATCGAAGAGATCATTTGAAAATGATTGATGATTAGCTGTCAGTCTACACAACAACAGATGTCTTATTGATTGACAGGCCAAGCAGCCAATTGTGACAATGTCATGCTGAAATGCAGCCAATCAGCTGAACGGAGTGGTCTATTTCCAAAGCACACAGAGACAGAGACTGAATCTTCATCATCTTTATTCCCTTTTCCAGATTGACATTGACAGAAAACAGACTGCAATTAACAGCCCAGACAGAGGAAGCTGCTCAAATTCACAACCACAATGGAGCTTGAGGAAAACACTTGTGGAGATTTTCTCAATAACATGAGAATCTTGTCCCTTCAAGCAGTGATAAAAACCTTAAATTGGAGCTGGTGGCTGAGCAGGAAGGAGATCTGGTTGACTGAAGCAGAAACTTCTGAGGTTCACATTGTTTTGTACAGCTGACAATCTTCAGCAACTTGTAGAGATTTTACTTGGCATCACAAATCACCCCTGTTCCCATCAAACACTCACAGGACAAGGACAGCATGAGATTTGACACATTGTAAAGCTCTCTCTACACTGTCCCAATGACCTGCCTGAACTCCTGAACCTCAGAAATGCCTCTGAGGAGTTCTGAGAAGGAAAAGAATTGAAATTTAATGCTCACAATGATCTTTGTCCTGCCAGCTCAACCCTGTCCTATTTAACGTTGTGTCTCCTCTGTGGACTGTCTCAAACACTCTACACACATTCTGATCTCCTGATGCTCTTTTGCTGAGGGGAGGGGGAGGGTCACGTGGGTGAGGGCACAGGAGAAGCGAGCGTTGGACTCCCAGTCAGACCCAGAGAGGGTCAGCAGGCTGCTGACACTGTAGGTGCTGTCCGAAGCTCGCAGGTAGTTGCTGGTCTGAACCCCGTCCGAAATGACTGCACCGTCCTTCTTCCACTGCACCTCCAGCTCATCGGGATAGAAGTGATTGGCAAGGCACACCAGGGTGGCAGTGCCCTTGGCATTGACCTGGTCCGGGGAGGGGGGCAGCAGGGTCAGCATGGGCTGAGAGTTCTCACGGCCTGAAAGACAAGAAAAACAATTTTAATCCCTGCCAGTTTCAACTTTCAGAATATTCACTGCGAAAACGTTTGAACATTTGTAGCCAATACCTAACAAACCCGACGAAAGAACAGACATTGTTTAAATTGCTTCTTGGGATGTGAGTGTCACTGGCAGGGCCAGCATTTATTGCCCATCCCTAATTGCCCCTCAGAAGGTGATGGTGAAAGAGAAGGGACAGTTTTGGACCATAATTTAGGAAATGAATGTGGGCAGCTGGAAGGGCGATCAATGGGGGAGCATTTCAGTGACAGGGATCAGAAAACAGTGAGATTGAGAGTAGGGATGGAAATGGAGAACAATGGAGCAAGTGGAAAGGTTTTCATTTGGGAATGAAATATTTTACTAAACTGTGCGGTGCTTTGGTAAAAGTGGACTGGAACCAGCGGCATGATGGGAAATCAGTGTCAGGGCAGTAGGATCCCTCAAAGGAGGAGAAGGAGATCGTTCAGAATCTGTTCCCACAATGAGTAAGGGTGGGACTCCCAAATCTAGACTCTCAGCCCGGGATGCCAAAAGGCAGCCAGAGTAGGCCAGACCAAACAGGGAAGGTGATGTTGGTTATCTGGAGTTCAAACCTGCAGAAAGCTGAGAGTAGGATAGAAAATGCAGGAGTGACATTGAACAGGACCTGAGGAAAGCAAAGAGCTGACAGGATGAAATGGAATAATAGAATTTACAGTACAGAAGGAGGCTATTCAACCCATCATGTCTGTGCTGGCTCGAGAAAGAGCTATCCAGCTAGTCCCACTCTCCAGTCCGATCTCTGTTGCTCTCTAACTTCATTCATTTGCAATATGAATTTGCAATATGAATTTTCTTTTGTGTTGAAACCTCCAACAGAATCCACCTCCACCATCCTGTCAGGCAGCATGTTCCAAATCCTAACAACTCCCTCATCTCACTCCAAGCTGTCTTGTTGACCATCTTGAAATTGTTGCCTCTAGTCACAGACATACCAACTCATGGAAACAAAATATCCTCCTTAACCCTGTCATAAATTGTTCAAAACAGTGAACAACTCTATAAGATCACCTCTTAATCTTCTCTGCTCAGAGGGGAATAAGCCCAATCTCTCTAAACTTTCCTTGTATCTAAAATCACTCATTCCTGGTATCATTTCGATAAAACTCCTTTGATCTCTCTCCAGGGTTTTAATATGGCTCTTTAAATAAGGTGTTCATAACTGAACACAATCTTCCAAATCTGGTCTGATCAGTGATCTGTAGAGGTGTAGCATTGCTTCCTTGCTTTTTTACTCTGTGCTGTATTTTAAAACCCAAGGATTCTGTAAGTTTATAACTAGAAATACAATAAGGGGTTAGAAGATGAAATATGAAAGTTTGCCAGCCAGTAATATAAAAGAAGATTGCAAGACTGTTTTTTTTGTCGAAATATAAAAGCTAAGAGGAAGGCAAGACTGGATGTTGGACTGCTGGAAAATGAGGCTGGAGAAGTACTAATGGGGAAAAGGAAATGGCAGAGTATCTGAATAGTGACTTTACATCAGTCTTCACAGCAGAAGACACCAGTAGTACACCAGAATTTAAAGAGATTCAGGGGCAGAGATGAGAGTAATGGTGATCACTGAGGAGAAGGTGTTGGGGAAGCTGAAAGTTCTGAGATGGATAATTCAGCCGGACTGGATAGACTACACCCCAGAGTTTGAAGGAGATAGCTGAGCAGATTGTGGAAGCATTGGTGGTGATCTTTCAGGAATCACTGGAGTCAGGGAGAGTCCAAGAGGACTGTAAAATGGCGAATGTAACGCCCCTGTTTCAGAAAGGAGGGAAGCAGAAGATGGGAAATTATAGGCTGGTTAGTCTGACCTCAGTCTTTAGTCAGATTGTAGACTTCAGTTTAAGGATGAGATTGCAGGGGAGTTGGAAGTGCATGGTCAAGTCGGGCTGTGCCAGCATGGCTTCATCAAAGGGTGGCCTGACAAATCTGTTCGAATTCTTGGAGGAAGGAATGAACAAGTTAGATAAAGGAGAGCCAGTGGACGTGATCTATTTGGATTTACAGACAGCATTTGACAATGTGCCATACAGGAGGCTACTAAAGAAGAGAAAAGCCCATGGTGTTAGGGACAAGGTCCTGGCATGGATAGAAGATTGGCCACCTGGCAGAAGGCAGAGAGTGGGATAAAAGGATCTTTTTCAGGATGGCAACCGGTGACTAGTGTGGTCCTGCAATGGTCCATGCTGGGACTACAGCTATTCACCAAAAATGAATGATTCATTAATGATCTGGATGAAGGATCTGAGGACATTGTTGCTCAAGCTGCAGGTAACCCAAAGATAAGTGGAGGGACAGGTCGTGTTGAGGAAGTGGAGAAGTTGAAGAAGGAGTTGATCAGGCTCAGAGAGTGGACAAAGAAGTGGCAGATGGAATACAGTGTGGGAAATTGTGAGCTTATGCACTTTAGTAAGAAGGATAAAGGCATAGACTGTTTTTTAAATGAGTAAAGGATTCACAAATCTGAATCACAAAGGTACTAAGGAGTCATAATCAGGTTTTTCTTAACGTTACCATGTAGGTTCAGTTGGTAGTTAGGAGCACAAATGCAATGTCAGCATTCATTTCCAGAAGGCTAGAACATGCGGCACGGTGGCTCAGTGGTTAGCACTGCTGCCTCACAACGCCGGGGACCCGGGTTCAATTCCTGTCTCGGGCAACTGTCTGTGTGGAGTTTGCACATTCTCCTCGTGTCTGCGTGGGTTTCCTCCGGATGCTCCAGTTTCCTCCCACAGTCCAAAGATGTGCAGGTTAGGTGAATTGGCCATGCTAAATTGCCCGTCTAGGTGCATTAGTCAGGGATAAATATAGGGGAAAGGGTCTGGGTTGGTTGCTCTTCAGAGGGTGGGTGTAGACTTATTGGGCTGAAGGGCCTGTTTCCATACTGTAGGGAATCTAATCACAAGAAAAGAGGTTTACCGCTGAAGCTGTATAAGGCTCTGGTCAGAACACAATTCATGTATTGTGAGCAGTTTTGGGCCCTGTATATAAGGAAGAATGTGCAGGCATTGGAGGGTGTACAGAAGAGTTTTACAAGAATGATCTTGGGGATGAAGGGCTATCATATGAGGAACAGTTGAGGACTCGATGGAGTTTAGAAGGATGAAGGGGATCTCATTAAAACTTGCAGAATACTGAGAGACCTGTCTCGAGTGGATGTGGATAAGATGTTTCCAACAGGGGAAGAGACTGGGACCTGACAGCACAGCCTCAGAGTGAAGGGAAGACCCTTTTGAACTGAGATAAGGAGGAATTCCATCCGCCATAGGGTTGTGAATCTGTGGAACTCACTGCAGAAGGCTAGGGAGGCCATGTCATTGAGTGTACTTCAAACAGAGGTAGCTAGGATCTGAATGCTTCCCACCATGAGCATAGGAAGTGTGGTCAGTGACAGCAGTTGGAGATCCAGGTTTCGGAGCTTGACCAGCAGCTGGTGTCAGTGCAGAGCGTCCATGAGGATGAGAGCTCCGTGGAGAAACGTTTCTAGATGTGGTCACTCTGCAGCTTCAGAGTATGCAGGGAGAGAGGGAATGGGGAAGCAGCAGACAGTCCAAAAGGACCAGGCAGCTAGTACAGGAATCCCCTGAGTTCATCCCACTCTCCAACCAGGATTCAGTTTGGAATCCTGATGAGAATGATGGTACATCTGGGGAGTGCAGCCAGAGACAAGTCCACGGCACCACGGGGATTTCAGCTGTACAGGGGGACACAAGGAACACTGGAAGAGCGATAGTGAGAGGAGATTCGAGAGTGAGGGCAATCGATAGGTTTTTCTGCAGCTGCTGGTGGGAATCCAGGATGGTGTATTGTCTCCCTGGTGCCAGGGCCAAGGATGTCACTGAGCAGCTGCAGAGCACCCTGAGGGGAGAGGGGCAACAGGCAGCAGTCGTGGTCCACATCGGTCCCAGTGACAGAGGGAGAAAAGGGATGTGGTCCTGCAGTCAGAATTTAAGGAGCTCGGGAGGGAATTAGCAGCAGGAACTATAATGTAGGAATCTCCGGATTACTCCCAGTGCCCCACACAAGTGAGAAGAGGAACGGGAGAGTAAAACAGGTGAATGTGGGGCTTGAAAGAGGATTCAGGAGGGAGGGCTTCAGATTCTTGGGACATTGGGACTGGGTCTGGGGGAGATGGGACCTGGACAGACCAGACAGTGTTGCTACTGAACAGAGCTGGCACTGAGCTCCTTTGGAATGATTTACTAGTGTTGTTGGAGAGGGTTTAAACTAACTTGGCAGGACTGTGGGAGCCAGGGGGAATATCAGAGAGGAACACCAAGGTCCACAGAATCCTCAGTGCAGTCAATAAGTCACCTCCCAGTGGGAAGGATGTGGAGGAATACAAATGCAAGAGACCTGAGAGTGTGATAGAGTCGTTTTAATGTGGGGGAAAGGGGGGATTTAATTTCTGAATATAGATTGGGGTAGTAGCAGTGTAATGGGCAGAGAGGGGCCAGAGTTGTGAGAGTGTGTTCAGGTGAAGTTTCAGGTGGCATCGTGGACAGTGAAGAAGGCTGTGTGAGAGTACAATGGGATCTTGACCAACTGGGCCAGTGGGCTGAGGAATGGCAGATGGAGTTTAATTCAGATAATTGTGAGTGCTGTATTTTGGTATGACACAGGAGATGGATGAGATCCCAAACAAATATTTCAGGTCAGTATTTATTGTGGAGAAGGACATGAAAGCTCAGGATTTTCGAAAAATAGTGATGTCTTGAAAAGAGTCCACATACAAATGAGGAGATGCTAAAGATCATATAAAGGTCGATAAATCCCGAGGACCTGATCAGGTGTATCCCAGAACATTATGGGAAATGAGGGAAAAGATTGTTGAGCCCCTTGCTGAGGTATTTTCATCATTGACAAGTTTCGGTAAGGTGCTGGAGAACCAGAGAGGTTGGCTAATGTTATGCCATTATTTAAGAAAGACTGTAAGGAAAAGCCAGGGAACTATAGACCAGTGAGCCCGATGTCAGTGCTGGGTAAGATGTTGGAGTGGATTCTGAGGGACAGGATTTATATCCATTTAGATAATCAGTGTGGTTTTGTACATGGAAAATTATGTCTCCCTAATTTGATTGAGGAGGTGACAAGGAAGATTGATGAAGGCAGAACAGTAGACATTGTCTATATGGACTTCAGTAAATTGTTTGACAAAGTTCCACATGATAGACTGGTTGTAAGGTTAGACCACATGGGATCCAGGGGGAGCGAGCCATTTGAGTAAAGAATTGGCTTGAAGATAGGAAACAGAGAGTGGTGGTAAAGTGTTGCTTTTCAGACTGGATAGAGAGATAGGTAGAACAATACAGTGCAGAACGGGCTCTTTGGATCTCGATGTTGCACCGACCTATGAACCAATCTAAGCTCATGCTCTACGCTATCCCATCATCATCCATGTACTTATCCAAGGATTGTTTAAATCTCCCTAATGTGGTTGAGTTAACTACATTGGCAGGCAGGACATTCCATGTCCTTACTACTGTCTGAGTAAAGAACCTGCCTCTGACATTTGTCTTAAATAAATCATCCCTCAATTTGTAGTTATGCCCCCTCATACAAGCTGACATCATCATCTGAGGAAAAGGACTTCACTGCCTCCCCTATCTAATCCGCTGATCATCTTGAATGTCTCTATCAAATCCCCTCTTAGCCTTCTTCTTTCCAATGAGAACAGATCCAAGTCTCTCAGCCTTTCCTCATAAGACCTTCCCTCCAGACTCGGCAACGTCCTGGTAAATGTCCTCTGCACCTTTTCCAATGCTTCGACATTCTTCCTGTAATGAGGCGACCAGAACTGTACACAGTATTCCAAGTGCGGCTGCACTAACTTTTTGTATAGTTGCAGCATGACATTACGGCTCTGGAACTCAATCCCTCTACCAATAAAACTTAATGCACACTCTGCCTTCTTAATAGCACTATCAACCTGGGCGGCAACTTTCAGGGATCTATGCAAATGGACTTCAAGATTCCTGGATACATCCACACTACCAAGAATCTTTCCATTGAACCAGTCCTCTGCCTCCCTGTTATTCTTCCTAAAATGAATCACCTTACATTTAGTTGCATTGAACTCCATTTGCCACCTCTCAGCCCAATTTTGCAGTTTATCCAAGACCCCCTGCAACATGCAACGTTCTTCCACAATGTCCACCACTCCACCAACTTTAGTGTCATCTGCAAATTTACTAATCTATCCACCTGTGCCTGTGTCCAAGTCATTTATAAAAATGACAAACAGCAGTGGTCCCAAAACAGATCCTTGTGGCACACCACTCGTAACCAGACTCCAGGCTGAATATTTTCCATCAACCATCGCTCGCTGCCTTCTTTCAGAAAGCCTGTTTCTAATCCAAACTGCTAAATCACCCTCAATCCCAAGCCTCTGCATTTTCTCCAACAGCCTACCATGTGGAACCTTATCAAAGGCTTTACTGAAGTCCAGATACACTATGTCAACTGCTCTACCCTTGTTAACATGCTTGGTCACCTCCTCAAAAACCTCAATGAGGTTTATGACATGACCTGCACTTGACAAAATCATGTTGACTATCTGAAATCAAATTGTTGCTTGCTAGATGATTATAAATCCTATCTCTTATAATCCTTTCCAAAACTTTTCCTACAATAGATGTAAGGCTCACTGGTCTATAATTATCTGGATCATCTCTGCTGCCCTTCTTGAACAAGGGCACGACATTTGTAATCCTCCAGTCCTCTGGTACTAAACCTGCAGACAATGATGATTCAAAGATCAAAGCCAAAGGCTCCTCCATCTCCTCCATAGCTTGCCAGAGAATCCTCGGATAAATCCCACCTGGCCCAGGGGACTTGTCTACTTTCACTCCATCTAGAATAGGTAACACCTCTTCCCTACTCACCTTGATCCTTTCTAGTCTAATATCTTGTATCTTATTATTCTCCTTTACAATATTCTCCTTTTCCTGAGTGAAAACCAATGAGAAATATTCATTTAGCACCTCTCTGACCTCCACAGGGTACATACACAACTTCCCAATTCTGTCTTTGACTGGCCCTATTCCTACCCTGGTCAACCTTTTATTCCTCACAAAGTCTTCTCTTTGCTCTTCTTAACTATTTCTTTAAATCCTTCCTAGCTAATCTGCTAATCTCCATCACCTCGCCTGAACCATCTTGTCTCATTGTCACAGAAGCCTCTTTCTTCTGCTTAACAGGAGATGCAATTTCTATAGTAAACCACAGTTCCTTTACCTTATCACTTCCTCCCTGCCTGACAGGGACATACCTATCAAGGACATGCAATATCTGTTCCTGAAGCCAGCTCCACACTTTGATTGACCCCATCCCTTGCATTTTGCTCCCCCATTCTATGTATCCTAAGTCTTGCCTAATCACATTATAATTGCCCTTGCCCCATCGATAACTCTTGCCCTTTGGCATGTTTCTATCTCTTTCCATCGATAAACTAAATGTAACTGAATCATGGTCACTCTCTCTAAAGTTCTCACCTACAACTAAATCAAACACCTGACCTGGTTCATTACCAAGCACCAGATCCACTGTGGCCTCCCCTCTTGTCAGCCCTTTGACATACTGTGTCAGGAAACCCTCCTGCACACATTCGACAAAAACTGATCCATCCGACGTACTAGGTCAGATTACTCAGTATGGAAACAGGCCCTCCAGCCCAACAAGTCCACACCGACCCTCCGAAGAGCAAACACCCAGACCCACTCCCCTACATTTACCCCTTCACCTAACATTACGGGCTATCCAGCATGGCCAACTCACCTAACCTGCACATTTTTTTGGATTGTGGGAGGAAGCCTGAGCACCCGGAGGAAACCCATGTAGACACGGGGAGAATGTGCAAACTCCACACAGACAGTTGCCCGAGGCGGGAACTGAACCCCGGTCTCTGGCGCTGTGAGGCAGCAGTGCTAATCACTGTGCCACCATGCCACCCAGTGCCGACTTATAGCATTTCCAGTCAATGTTGGGGAAGTTAAAGTCCCCATAATGACCACCCTGTTCCTTTCACTCCTCGCCAGAATCGTTTTGTCAATCCTCTCCTCCACCTCCGTGAAACTCTGCAGAGGCCAATAAAAAACTCCCAGGAGTGTGACCTCTTCTGTACCTGTTTCTAACCTCAGCCCACACTACCTCGTCAAAAATTCTTTCAGCCACCATTATGCTGTCCTTGACTAACAAAGCCACACCTCCCCCTCTTTTACCATCTTGCCTGTTCTTAACGAAAGATCTAAACCCTGGTACTTGCAATATTCCTGACCCTGTTCTATCCATGTCTCTGAAATGGCCACAACATCAAAGCACCAGGTACCTATCCATGCTGCAAGCTCACCTAACTTATTTCGGATACTTCTGGCATTGAAGTAGACACACGTCAAACCAGCTTGCTATCTGCCAGCACATTCCTGTGAACGTGAAATTCTGTCCATGCCCTCCCTACTCTCATCCTCCTGTGCACTGGAACGACACCTCAGGTTCCCATCTCCCTGCTGCACTGGTTTAAACCCACCCAAATAGCACCAGCAAATTTCCCAGCCAGGATATTAGTACCCCTCTGATTCAAGTGATGACCATCCGGTTTGTAGAGGTCCCACCTTCCTCAGAATGAACCCCAAGGGTTGAAACCCTCCCTCCTACACCATCCCTGCAGCCACGTGTTCAACTGATTTCTCTCTCTATTCCTTGCCTTGCTATCATGTGGCCCGGGCAACAAACCAGAGAAAACAACTGTGTTTGTTTTAACTCTCAGCTTCCACCCTAGCCCCCTGAAATCCTGCCTTACATCCCTATCCCTCTTTCTGCCTATGTCGTTGGTACCTATGTGAAGCATGATTTGGGGCTGGGCACCCTCTCCTTTCAGGACCCCAAAAACAGGATCCGAGATATCATGGACCCTGGCATTTGGGAGGCAATGCACCAACCGTGAGTCTCGTTCTCAGTGGAGATCTGTGAAATGAGGAAGCTGGAGAAATCTACATTCATCCCGTGTGGTTGGAGGGTTCTTAGATGGAAGATGAGGCACTCTTCCTCCTGGTTGGAGGGTTCCTAGACGGAAGTTGAGGCGCTGGAGGCAGAGCGCCTCATCTTCTGTCTAGGAACCCTCCAACCAGGAGGAAGAGCGCCTCATCTTCCGCCCAGGAACCCTCCAACCACACGGGATGAATGCAGATTTCTCCAGCTTCCTCATTTCCCCTACGCCAACATTATCTCAATCCCAACCCCTGGATTCAGCACCGCCCTCTTGACCTGCAATCTTCTTCCCGACCTCTCCGTCCCCACCCCCTCTCCGGCCTATCACCCTCACCCTCACCTCCTTCCACCTATCGTACTCCCGGCACCCCTCCCCCAAATTCCCTCCCCCCTACCTTTAATCTCAGCCTGCTTGTCACACCAGCCTAATTCCTGAAGAAGGGCTTATGCCCGAAACGTCGATTCTCCTGCTCCTCGGATGCTGCCTGGTCTGCTGCGTTTTTCCAGCACCACATTTTTCAACAAGAATTGGTGCTTTGTCCGTTGCTTTTCATCATTTAAGTAAATGGTTTGGGTGTGAACATAAGTTTGTAAATGACACCAAAACTGGTGGGACAGTGGATAGTGAAGAAGATGATCTCAGGGTACAGCAGGACCTTGATCACATGGGGCAATGGGCAGAGGTGTGGCAAATGGAGTTCAGTTTAGATAAATGTGAGATGTTGCATTTTGGAAAGGCAAACAGGGCAGGAGTTATACAGTTAATGGTAGGGCCCTGTGGAGTGTTGCTGAACAAAAAGACCTCAAGGTGCAGGTGCATTATTCCCTGAAAGTGGAGTCACAGGGAGACAGGGCGATGAAGAAGGTGTTGGGTACACTTGCCTTTATTGGTCATTGCACTAAGTATCAGAGTTGGGACATCATGGTGCAGCTGGACAGGAGATTGGTGAGGCCACTTTGGGAATAATGTGAACAATTCCTCATCCTGTGATAGGAAGGATGTTGTTAAATTTAAAAAGCTGTGGAAAAGATTTACCAGGACATGACCAGGAACTGGAGGGTTTAAGCTGTCGGGAGAGGCTGAATAGACTGGGGCTATTTTCCCTGGAGCATTGGAGGCTGAGGGGTGACCTTATAGATGTTTATAAAATAATGAGAGGCATGGACAGGGTGCATATCCAAGGTCTTTTCCTTGGGAAAGGGAGTCCAAAGCAAGACGGTACGGGTTTAAGGTGAGAAGCAAATCATTCAAAAGGGACCTGAGGGGTAACTTGTCACACAGAGGGTGGTATGTGTATGGATCGAGTTGCCAGAGAAAGTGTTGGAGGCAGATACAATTACAGCATTTAAAACACATTGGGATGGGTACATGGATAGGAAGGGTTTCGAGGGATGTAAGCCAAATGCTGGCAAATGGGATGAGGTCAGTTTAGGATATCTGGTTAGCATGGACAAGTTGAACTGAAAGGTCTGTTTCCACGCTGTATGACTCCAGGACTATGAGAGGCTGGAAAAGCTGAGACTTTTTACCCTGAAGCAGAAGGTTCTGAGGAGTGACCTTACAGAGGTTTAGAAAATCATGAGAGACATAGATGATGTGAAGAATTCAAGGAGGAGGTGAATGTTTTGTAGCGATGGCAAAAAATATTCCCAAAGATCATTCAGGGATGAGGAACATCAGTTATGAAGATTAATTGGAGAATTTGGGACTGTCTTCTTTGGAGAAGGCTGAGAGGAGATTTGTTCGAGGAATTCAAAACCAGGAGGGGCCTGGACAGAGTAAATAGGGAGAAAATGTTCCCAATTGAGAAAGGATTGAGACCGAGAGACCACAGATTGAAAGTAATTAGGAAAAGTAACAAAAATGAGATGGGGAACAACATGTTCAGCCAGTGAGTGGTTAAGGTGTGGAATGCACTGCCTGAGAGTGTGGTGGAGGCAGCTTCAATTGAAACATTCCAAAGGGAATGAGACTGTTATTTGAAAAGGAACAATGTGTAGGGTGACAGGGAGAAGGCAGGAGGAACTCAGTGAATTGCTCATTCAGAGAGCCAGTACAGACAGGATGAGCAGAATGGCCTCCTTGTGCACTGTAACAATTCTGTGATTGTGTGATTGAGCAGAGTTAAAGCTGGGGGAGGTGGGAGTTCGGTGTCTCACTGTGCTGCTGCTGCTGCTGCTGCTGCTGCTGCTGCTGAGGTCAGTGAGATCAGAGACTGGGGCAGGGAGCCAGAGCTCACATCAAACTCTGCCCGTGTCTGTCACACTGAGACTGGCAGGGGGCTACTCACTGATTTCACTCCATGCTGCAGGAATGGGACCACAGGCTGCAAATGGACAGAGCTCCTCCACACAGTGAGTAAAACTGACTGACTTATAGCTTGCTGCTTAAGTGGGGCAATAGGACTACAGAAATACAGCTGGACACCCTGCTAGACACAGTGCTCCTCAATCAACCATTTTATTCACTGCAGCTCCCCACTAACACCTTCAACAATTCAGTATTTGTGTTTTAGAAAGTGTGTTTAGAAATTGAAAGGGTTAATGACGGAGGATTGAGGTTTACTTACTCAGTCTGAGCTTGGTTCCTTTACCGAACATAAGGGTAGCTGTTACGTTGCTGACAGTAATAGTCAGCGACATCCTCATTCTGAACGTTGCTGATTGTCAGGGTGAAACTAGTCCCATATCCTCTGCCAGTGAATCGCTCGGAGACTCCTGTGTTTCGAGTTGTTGCATCATCGATCAGGAGAGAGGGTTTCTGATCTTCTCGTTGCTGGAACCAGCTAACCCACTTGCTAACAGATTGACTGGTCATACAAGTGATGGTTGCAGTCTGGCCCAGTTCCACTGACAGCACGGGGGGAGACTGGCTCATGATGATGTCCCCACTGATACCTGAGGGGTCAGAGAGAAACACAGTGAACTCAGAACTGTCACAGAAAGAGCCTGTCAAATGAGAGATTGTTGGAGACACTGAGCATTCCTCTGGTTTCAGCATTTTCCCTTCAATCACAAGTCAGTGGAATTGGAGTGAAATGGAGAGCAGCTAAAGATTCAAGGTGGAAGGAGAGAGATTTGTACCTGCAACACAGAATGCAGGGGCCAGATCAGCTGGATGTGTGAAATCATGGTGTGTGCTCCTGTCCCTGTGCCTGGTTCCTGATAAACTCTCCCTTCACTTGACTCTGCTTTATAAAGCTGCAGCCTGTGAGAGTCTGACTGGGTGTTCCTCAGTATGTAAATGGCATCAGACAAAGAGAGCCACGTCAGCCCCTCACACTTCCTCTTCTCTCTCTCTCTCTCTCTCTCTCTCTGTCACAAAGAATCATTGATGTGAACAACACTGAATGAGGCCATTTGGCCCATTGTGTCTGTATTGGTCGACAAAAATATGATGACACTAATCCCATCCTCCAACTCTTGGCCCATTACCCTGGAGCCTACAGCAGCACAAGGGAATATCTAAACACTGCTCCAATGTCACGAGAGTTTGTGACTCAACCAGCCTTTCAGGCAGTGAGTTCCAGACTCCCACCACCCTCTGGGTGAAAACATTTCTCAATCCTCTTCTCAGGGTCGACCTCAACTGAACCTGAACTCACTTGAGTTGAAAAGGATGAGAGGCGATCTGACTGAAATGTATAACATTCTAACAGGGCTGGACAGACTTGATGCTGGAAGGAGGTTTCCCCTGGTTGGGGAATATAGAATATAGAATATAGAAAAATACAGCGCAGTACAGGCCCTTTGGCCCTCGATGTTGCACTGATCCAAGCCCACCTAACCTACACTAGCTCACTATCCTCCATATGTCTATCCAATGCCTGTTTAAATGCCCTTAAAGAGGGAGAGTCTACCACTGGGGACTCTCCCCAGCGAGTCTGGAACCTGGGGACACAGTCTCAGGGGGATACAGGGTAGACCTTTCGGACTGAGATGAGGAAACATTTCTTCACTCAGAGGATGGTCAACCTGTGGAATTCTGTTCAAGTTGTTGAGGACAAAGGACTGAATATGTTCAAGAAAAAGACAGAGGTAATTGTTTTGCATTTTAACAACATCAAGGGGTATGGGAAAATGGTAGGAATATGGCATTAAGACAGAGGAACATCCATGGTCATATTGGATGACAGAGATACTCAAAGGGCCGAATGGCCTATTCCTACTCTGAGTTTCTGTGTCTCTATGTTGGTGTTACCTTCAATCTCTGCCCCTTGGTATTGTTCCCTCTACTCATGGAAAAGGTGCCTTCCTACCCACCCCTATCTCTGCATCTCATAATCTTACAGCCCTCTGTCAGGTCCCCTGTCAACCTTCGCTGCTCCAAGGAAAACAACTCCAGTCTTTCTAATCTTTCCTCATCACTCAGACCTTCAGGCCAGGCAGCGTCCTGGTAAATCTCCTCTGTACCCTCTCTCGTACAATCACATCCTTCCCAGAATGTGGTGTCCAGAACGTGTCTCGCTCTCTCTCTATCACTGTCTCTCTGTCTCACATCTGCCATGTCTTTCTTTCAACATCTCTCTCTCACTCTTAATTTCTCTCAGATTCTATCTCTCCCACTCTGTCTCATAGCCACTCTCTCTAAATCTCTTTTGCTTCTTCACTCTGTCTCACAATCTCCAATTCTTCACCTGTCACTGTTTCCCTCATTCACTCCCTCACTCCCTCCAATTGTGATCTGCCCCTCTCTATTCCTTCCTCTTTTACTCTTCCTCCCTCTCTTTTGTCTCTACAGTCTCTCTCTCTCTCTCTCTCCTGCACTCTGTCTCAAATCCTACTCTTGTCTCTCTCTCTCATTCACACACAACCCGACCCTTCTATCCTGATTCCCTTCACTCTTAGTCTCACACTCTCTTTCTCTTTCTCTCTCTGTTTCTCTCTTTCTCTTTCTCCATCTCTCTCAGAAACACCTTATTTCTCTCTCTCTATCCCTCAACCTCACCATCTCTACCTCCCTCTACCTCTCTCTCACTTGCTTCACACATCTCACACTGTCCCAGACACTCCTCATTTTCTATCTCTCACCCTCTCACACACACTCTCTCCCTCTATCTCTCTCACTGACTCTCTTCTCTCTCTTTTCCACAGTCTGCCAGGTGGCAATATTTAAATGCAGGGCGAATCCCCCTTTGCTTTGCCTCATGAGTGGATGTTAACCATTGACCCCAGACGCATGTCTTCTCCTGGAGTAAGGCCCCATTTCCCACACTGAGCAGGCTTTAGCCTCTCTCAGGAAGATGGACAGATTCTTGTCAAATGAAGGGCAGTTCTGTGCTGTTGGCCTATTCTCACTGGGGACTGGTTTGGACACAAACCTCATTCCATGAAGGCCCAGCAGAGAGAGGAGATCCTCAGGCCATCAGTGTGAACTGGAGGGACAGGACAGACTCTGACCCACTGACCCATCCTGTCCATCCACATCATGTTCCAACCCTTTCCCCTCTCCTTCCCCTTCCCTGATCAGTCTCCAGGTCAGGGTGTTTCACTGTGATGAGAGCTGGATAATCACATAGTTACAACAGAATGGAACTCAGCCCCATACCCACCATGGTGTCCATGACCCATTGGACTCTCCAAAAGGACCAGTAAACATGGAACTCCTTCCACTGGACAGTCTGCTAATAAATATGGACCACCCTGCAATAGACACTATTAAACATGGGCATCCTTCCCACTGGACCCTCCAATAGAAGCCAGCAAACTGGGACTTCCTTCCCAATGGACAGTCCAATGGAGACCAGTAAACATGGACATCCATACCATTGGATCATCCAATTGATACCAGTAAACATAGGCCTCCTTTCCACTGGACTGTCCAGTAGAGACCAGTAAACATAAGCCTCCTTCCTACTGGATGTTCGAACAGAAAATAGGAACCATGGGCCTCCTTCCCCCTGTACCTTCCAATAGAGACCACTAGATATGTGTCTCATTCCCGCTGGAAGCTCCAACTGAGATCAATAAACATAGGCCTTCTTCCTATTAGACTTTCCAGTATCTCAGCATCAAACCCCAAACCCCACAACATTGTCCGCCTCTGCATTACATCAGCCCCTGACCACAGAAACCTTCATTCCTGTTTGTCCCACTCCATGATTCCGATGTCCTCTCAGCTTCCCCCATCCAAACTCCATAAATCCCAACTGTCTGAAATGGAGTAGTCCCTTTTGTGTCTCACACCAAGGAGCGGATTTTTAGTTAGTAATGGGTTGAAGGATGATGGAGAGTGGGCAGGAAAGTGGAGTTGAGGCTGAGATGGGATCAGCCATGATTGTATTAAATGGTGGAGCGGGCTCGAGGGGCTGAATTGCCTGCTCCTGCTCCTAGTTCTTATGTTCATCCACCCCCTCCCAATTACTGCAACTTTGTGAATCATCTTGGAATGTTTTGGACATTGAAGGTGCGATGTGATTTCAAGTTCTGTGTAGATTTTATGTGGGGACAGAATTGTGCCGGGGGGGAGGTGGAGGGGGTGATAGCTCCAGCAAGTGAATATCCCGCTGAGAGGTTCCAGCCTTCCATATACAGAATGGGGAAGTGGGGGAGTCAGAATATACTGTCAGGGTCCATGGCATTCTCCCCCAGCAATGTGGTTGGCTCTGAACTGTCCTCTGAACTGGCCAAGCAAGGCATTCAGTTGTATCAATTGTGATGACGTCTCGACAAAGAAATAAAACGGGACAGACCACCCAGCATCGATCTAAACATCAAAAAGACAATGACAGAAATAGCCCTGTCTACCCTGCTCCATCCTCCTTACTGACATCTGGGGGCTAGTGCCAAATTCAGGAGAGCTGTCTCACAGACTAGTCAAGCAACACCCTGACACAGTCATACTCACAGAATCATATCTTACAGACAATGTCCTAGACACCACCATCACTGTCCCTGAATGTGTCCTGTCCCACCAGAAGGGCAGACCCAGCAGAGCTGGCAGCACAGTGGTGTACAGCCAGGAGGGAGTTACCTTGGGAGTCCTCTCCGCTGACTCCAGACCCCATGGAGTCTCATGAACACCAGGTTAAACATGGGTGAGGAAACCTCCTGTTGATCATCACATACCACCCTCCCTCAGCTGATGAATCAGTCTCTCTTCCATGTTAACAGCACGTGGAGGAAGCACTGAGGGTGGTGACAGCACAGAATGTACTCTGGGTGGGGGATTTCAATGCCCACCACTGAGAGTGGCTCGGCAGCAGCATTACTGATCAAGCTGGTCGGGTCCTAAAGGACAAAGCTGCAGGACTGGGCCTGCAGCTGGTAGTGAAGGAAACAACAAGAAGGAAAAATCTACTTGCCCTCATCCTCACCAATCTTGTGGCTGTAGTTGCATCTGTCCTGTATGTGTAAGATTGACCATCACAGAGTCCTTGTGGAAACAAAGTCTGTCCATCACATTGAGAATACCCTCCATTGTGCTGCGTGGTACTAACACTGTGCTAAATAGGACAGACTTTGAACAGATAGAGCAACTCAAGGCAAGCTCAGAAGTGGTGATGATTGCCAATGATTCCATAATGTTCAGCATCATTCACAACTCCTCAAAAACTGAAGCAGTCCATGATCAGATGCACCAACATGTGGACAATATCCAGGTTTCGTCTGAAAAGCGACATTTCACTTTGGTTCCATGCAAGTGCCAGGCCAATAAGAGACAATCCAACCATCACCCCTTGACAGTGAATGGTATTATTATCATTGAATCCCCACTGTCAACATCCAGAAACTCAATTGGCTTACCACGGAAACACAGTGGTTACAAGAGCAGGCTCGAGGCTAGCAATACTGCATCTAGTAACTCACCTCCTGATTCCCCCAAAGCCTGTCGATCATCAACAAGGCACAAGTCAGAATTGTGATAGAATACCCCCCATTGTCTGGATGGGTGCAGTTCCAACAACATTCATAGAGTGATGGTGTCATAGAATCACAGACCCTACAGCCAAACTTGTCCTTGCCGACCAGGCTTCCAAACCTGACCGAGTCCCATTTGCCTGTGTTTGGCCCATATCTCTCTAACCTTTCCTATCCATGTCAATCATATCCTATGTCTTCCTTATCCACTCAAAAAGCTTGATACTGTTCAGAGCAAAGCAGCCTGCTTGGTTGACATCACATCCACAAAGCATCCATCTTACCACCATTGACACTTAGTCGCAGCAGTGTGTATTATCTATAAGATACACTGCAGAGATTCACCAAAGATCCTCATACAACACCTTCCAAACCCAAAAATAGAAATTGTAAGAAAAGCTCAAGTATGAAGGGTCACGTGCCCCAAAGCGTTAACTCTGATTTCTCTTCACAGATGCTGCCAGACCTGCTGAGCTTTCCAGCAATTTCTATTTTTGTCTCTGATTTACAGCAGCTGCAGTTCTTTTGGTACCTTCCAAACACATGAACAGCTCCAGTTAGAAGGACAAGAGCAGCAGAGATATGGGAACAGCATGTCTGCAAATTCATCTCCAAGGCACATAACATCCTGACTTGGAAATATATCACTGTTCCATCACTGTAAGTGGGTCAAAATCCTGGAATTGCCTCCCTAGGACATTGTGGGTCAATATACCGTATGTGATCAATAGCAGTTCAAGAAGGCAGCACCTTCTCAAGGGCAACTAGGGACGGGTAGCAAATGCTGACCCAGCCAGTGACGCTCACATCCAATGAGTGAATATATAAAAACAAACGAAGAGTCCCTCAGGAGGGGAGAGGGAATGTTCAAGGTCCTAAACTCCATTCCCCAGCCCAGGCAGTTTGTCTACCAATGAATGAATGAGATGACAGATTACGGACAGCCTCATGCTGTGAACCCAGGTCTGTAAGAGGGAATTAGAGATCAAGCTGAAAAGGAAAGATTTGCTGGGTTAGGGGGAGAAAGATGGAGAGTGAGACTAACTGGGTCACTCACAGGCACAATGGGCTGAATGGCCATCCCCCTGTGCTGTCAGATTCCAGGGAGTTCAGACAGTTCACAGTTTTCTCCAGTCTCAGTAACAAACATCCAGCTGCTCCGAACTCCTTCTTTCACTTCCTCTCTTGGTGAAGTTTCAACCTTGCGTTCTGACAGTCTTTGCAGTTATTTTTTACACTGGGGCTTTCTGCTGTGGTCAGAATCTCTAATAATAAGTGTCCAATCAGTGACAATCACAGCAGCTAAGAGCAGTCAGGACTGAGGAGCCAGGCTCACTGGGAAACTCATTGGGAAGATCAAAGCCATCCTTTTCAGATCCCGGTACAAACTCCATCCCTCTCCCTGAGCACTATCTGCTGCTCAACCAGGCTCTTTACAACCTTGGCTTCATTTCTGAGAATGATCTGAGCCTTATATCCCCCATATCACAAAGATCAGCCACTGAAAATCTCAGCCATGTCTTTTGGACTCCAAACATGATCATTCCAATGTTGTCCTGAACCGTATCATAGCCAGTGCCCTTCATAAACTTCAGCTCATCCCAAACTGTGCTGCTTTTATCTGAACTCACACCAAGTCCCATTCTCCCATCCCACACCGTGCTCGCTGACCGACATGTGCTCCTGGTCCAGCAACATCTGATTTTAAAATTCTCATCCTTGTTCTCAACCTCCTCCCTGTCCTCCACCCTCCCTGTCCTCCACCCTCCCTCCCCTCAGTCAGTGTGGTCAGCATATATGGCTTTCTATGCGTTCATCTAAGTTATTGAGAAATATTATAAAAAGCTGAGGTCCCAGCACAGATCCCTGGGAATACCATTATTCACATATTGCTCATTGGAGGAAACATACATCCCCAATTGGTCCCATGTCCCTATTTCTCACTATAACTCAGCTAATTTTTTTTCTCCAGCTCAATCTCCAGTTCCCTATTGAAGACCTGAGTTCACAGCATGAGCCTGCCCCTAACTTGGTCTCCAATTTGGCATCTTATTCAATCATTGGGAGACAAGCTGCCTTGGCTTGGGGCATAGAACAGCGAACATAGAATATAGAACATAGTACATAGAACAGTACAGTAGAGGCCCTTCAGCCCTCAATGTTGTGCCAACATTTTATCCCACTCTAAGATCAAACTAACCTTCATATCCTACATTTTACTATCATCCATGTGCCTATACAACAGTCACTTAAGTGTCCCTAATCTATCTGATTCTACTACCACTCTGGCAGTGCATTCCATGCACCCACCACAACTCTGTGTAAAGAACCTACCTCTGACGTCTCCCCTAAACCTTCCTTCAATCACCTTAAAATTATGCCTCCTCATGATAGCCATTTCTGCCCTGGGAAAAGTCTCTGGTATCCACTCTATCTATGCCTGTCATCATCTTGTTTCCCTCTATCAAGTTCCCTCTCATCCTTTTTCACTTCAATGAGAAAAACCCTAACATTTCTTCATAAGACATGCTCTCCAGTCCAGGCAGCTTCCTGGTAAATCTCCACTGCACCCTCTCTAAAGTTTCCACATTCTTCCTATAGTGAGGCAACCAGAACTGAACACAATATTCCTAGTGTGGTTTAACCAAGGCTTTATTGGACTGCAGCATAACCTTGCCGCTCTTGAACGCAATTCCCCCCACCATATACCTTCTTAACAACTCGATCAACTTGTGCGGCAACTTTAAGGGATCTCTGGATGTGGACCCCAAGATCCCTCTGTTCCTCCACACTGCCAAGAATCCTGCCTTTAATCTTGTCATCTGCATTCAAATTCAATCTTCCAAAATGAATCACTTCACACTTTTCCAGTTTGAACTCCATCTGTCACTTCTCAGCCCAACCCTGCATCCTGTCAATGTCCAATCTTCATAAAGTTGTTTTGTCACACCCTCAAAAAATTGAATAAGGCTTGTGAGACATTACCTGCCGCTCACAAAGCCATGCTGAGTATTTCTAATCAAGCTTTGCTTTTACAAACCTCAGAATTTTCTCCAATAATTTGCCCACCACTGATGAAAGACTGACTGGTCTGTAATTCCCAGGGTTATCCCAAATCCCTTTCTTGAACAAGGGAATAACATTTGCCACACTCCAATCATCTGGTACTACTCCAGTGGACAGGATGCAAACATCATCACCAAAGGCACAGCAATCTCTTCTCTCACTTCCCGTAGTAATGTTGGGTATATCCAGTCTGGCCCAGGGGACTTATCTATTTTCATGTTTTTCAAAATTATCAGCACATCCTCCTTTTTAACATCTGTTTGAGTGTATCAGCCTGCATCACACTGTCCTCACAAATGACAAGGTCCCTTTCACTCGTGACTATTGAAACAAAGTATTCATTAAGGACTTACTGTTCAACACGGCACAAGCTCCCTCCACTATCCCTGATCGGCCCTACCCTCACTCTAACCATCAAGTTTTTCCTCACACAAGGATAGAATGCCTGAGGGTTTTCCTTAATCTTACCCACCAAGGCTTTCTCATGCCTGCCCCGCATGACAGCTATGAAGCTGTGGATGGACTCACTTTGGAGCATCCATGATGCTGAGGAGAGCGTGGATAGCACGTTTAGTGAATGGGTCACACCACAGATTAGGATTGCTTAGGTAAAAAGGGAATGGGTGACCAAAAGGCAGAGAAAGAGCAGAAAGGCGGTGCAGGTGTCCTCTGCGGTCATCTCCCTCCAAAAGAGATATACCGTTTTGGACACTGTTGGAGGAGATGGCTCACCAGGGGAAAGCAGCAGGAGCCTGGCTCATGGCACCATGGCTGGCTGTGCTGTACAGAAGGGTGGGAAAAAGAGTGGAAGGGGAATAGTCATTGGGGATTCAATTGTAAGGGGAGTATACAGTTGGTTCTGTGGTGGAGAATGAGACTCCCAAATGTTATATTGCCTCCCAGATGCATGGGTCAGAGACATTTCAGATCGGCTATAGGACATTCTGAAGGGGGAGGTTGAACACCCAGCTGTCGTGGTGCACATAGGCACCAATGATATCGGTAATAAACGGGCTGAGGTCTGACAAGCAGAATTTAGGGAGTTAGGAGTCAAGTTAAAAAGTACAACCTCAGAGGTAGTAGTCTCAGGATTGCTACCAGTGCCACGTGCTAGTCAGAGTAGAAACGAAAACATAGGCTGGATTACTGAGTGGCTTGAGAGATGGTGCAATCAGGAGGGTTTCAGATTTTTGGGACATTGAAACCGGTTCTGGGGGAAGTGAGACTATTACAAATCAGACAGTTTACACCTGAGTAAGGAACCAATGTCCTTGGGGGTGATTTTGTTACCGCTGTTGGGGAGGGTTTAAACTAATATGACAGGTGGATGGGAACAAAATAAGGAGGTTAGTGGACAGTTAGGAGGTAGTAACTAAAGCCTGTAAGAAACGAGATAATGAAGGCAGCATGACTAAGGGGAAGAGTAGGTAGGGAGCAGATGATGAAAACAAAGGGACAGGTGGTCTTAGGTGCATTTGTTTTAATGCAGTAAGTAAGGCAGAGAAAATTAGGGCTTGGATTAGTACCTGGCAGTATAATGATTAGATTAGATTCCCTACAGTGCAGAAACAAGCCCTCTGGCCCAGCAAGTCCACACCAACCCTCCAAAGAGTAACTCACCCAGACCCATTCCCCTACTCTGTATTTACTCCTGACTAATAGAGTGGGTAATTTAGCATGGCCAATTCACCTAACCTGCACATCTTTGGATTGTGGGCGGTAACCAGAGCACCCGGAGGAAACCCATGCAGACACAGGGAGAATGTGCAAACTCCACGTGGACAGTCACCCAAGGTTGGAATCGAACCCAGGTCCCTGGCACTGTGAGGCAGCAGTGCTAACCAGTGAGACACTGGGCCACCCCGGCTATGATGTTATTGCTATTACTGAGACTTGGTTGAGGGAAGGGCAAGATTGGCAACTAAATATCCAGAGGATACAGATACTTCAAATGGGATAGAAAGGAAGGCAAAAGGGGTGGAGGAGTTGCGTTAGTGGTCAGAGAGGATATCACAGCTGTGCTGAAGGAGGGCACTATGGAGGACTCGAGCAGTGAGGCAATATGGGCAGAGCTCAGAAACAGGAAGGGAGTGGGAACAATGTTGGGGCTGAATTATATGCCTCCCAACAGTGAGCGTGAGATAGAGGTACAAATATGTGAACGCATCACGGAAAGATATAGGATCAAGAAGGTGGTGGTGATGGGAGATTTTAAATTTCCCAACATTGACTGGGATTCACTTAGTGTTCGAGATTTAGATGGAGCAGAATTTGTAAGGAGTATCCGGGAAGATTTTATAGAGCAGTATGTAAATAGTCCAACTCAGGAAGGGGCCATACTGGATTTGGTGTTGGGGAATGAGCCTGGCCAGGTGGTTGAAGTTTCAGTCAGGGATTTCTTTGGAAACAGTGATTACAACTCTATAAGTTTTAGAATACTCACAAGAGTGGTGCTAAAGGAAGAGGGCTAAACTAGGGTAAGGTCAACTATAGCAAAATTCAGCAGGAGCTGGGGAATGTGGATGAGGAGCAGCTGTTTGAGTGTAAATCCACATTTGATATGTGGGAGGCTTTTAAAGAAAGGTTGATTCGAGTGCAGGACAGACATGTCCCTGTAAAAATGAGGGATTGAAATCAAGATTAGGGAACCCTGGATGACAGGTGAAATTGTGAGACTAGCTAAGAGGAAAAAGGATGCATACATAAGGTATAGGTGGCTGAAAACAGACAAAGCTTTGGAAGAATATCGGGAAAGTAGGACCAATCTGAAATGAGGAATTAAAAGGGCTAAAAGGGGTCATGAAATCTCATTAACAAACAGGGTTAAGGAAAATCCCTATATAAGGAGCAAGAGAGTGAGTAGAGAAAGGGTTGGCCCACTCAAGGACAAAGGAGAAAAGTTATGTGTGTAGTCAGAGAAAATGGCTGAGATTCTCAATGAGTCCTTTGTTTCAGTATTCACCAAGGAGAGGGATATGACAGATGTCGAGGTGAGGGATACATGTTTGATTACTCTAGGTCAAGTCGCCATAAGGAGGGGAGAAGTGTTGGGTATTATAAAAGGCATTAAGGTGGACAACATTTGAAGGATATGGATGGGATCTATCCCAGGTTACTGAGGGAAGCAACAGAGGAAATAACTGGGGCCGGAACAGATATCTTTGTCGCAATCTTGAACCTGGGTGAGGTCCCAGAGGACTGGAGAATTGCTGATGTTGTCCCCTTGTTTAAGAAGCATAGCAAGGATAATCCAGGTAATTCTAGACTGGAGAGCCTGACGTCAGTGGTAGGGAAGTTGCTGGAGAAGTTACTGAGGGATAGGATCTATTTATATTTGGATGGAAATGGGCTTATCAGTGATAGGCAGCAAGGCTTTGTGCAGGGAATGTCATATCTTACTAACCTAATAGAATTCTTTGAAGAAATGACAAAGTTGATTGATAAGGGAAGGGCTGTCATTGTCATATACATGGACTTCAGTAAGGTGTTTGATCAGGTTCCCCATGATAACCGGATGAAGAAAGTAAAGTTGCATGAGGCCCAGGGTGTACTAGCTAGATGGATAGAGGACAGGCTGGGCAACAGGAGACAGAGAGTAGTAGTGGAAATGAGTTTCTCAAAATGGAGAACTGTGACTAGTGGTGTTCCACAGGGATCGGTGCACAAACCACTCTTGTTTGTGATATACATCAATGATCTGGAGGAAGGTATAGGTGGTCTGATTAACAAGTTTGCAGATGACACGAAGATTGGTGGAGGAGCAGATAGTGAAGGAGACTGTCAGAGAATACAGCAGAATATAGATAGATTGGAGAGTTGGGCAGAGAAATGGACACATGGAGTTCAATCCGGACAAAGCGAGCTGATGAATCTTGGAAGATCCAATTCTAGAGTGAACTATACAGTGAATAGAAAGCCCTGGGGAAAAGTAATGTGCAGAGAGATCTGGGTGTTTAGGTCCATTGTACCCTGATGGTAGCAACGCAGGTCAATAGACTGGTCAAGAAGGCATATGGCATGCTTTCCTTCATTGGATGAGGTACTGCGTACAAGAGTTGGCAGGTCATATTACAATTGTATCGGAGTTTGGCTTGGCCACATTTGGAATACTGCGTACAGTTCTGGTTGCCACATTACCAGAAGGATGTGGATGTTTTGGAGAGGGTGCAGAGGAGGTTCACCAAGCTTGCCTGGTAGGGAGGGTGCTAGGTACGAAGAGAGGTTGAGTAGATTAGGATTATTTTCATTAGAATGTTAAAGATTGAGGGCGGTCCTGTGAGAGGGGAAAGGTTTCAGGGAGATATGCGTGGAAAGTTCTTTACACAGAGGGTGGTTGGTGCCTGGAATGCGTTGCCAGTGGAGGTGGTCGAGGCAGGCATGATAGCTTCATTAAAGATGTATCTAGTAAGATATATGAATGGGCAGGGAGCACAGGGATACAGGTCCTTGGAAAATAGGTGACAGGTTCAGATAGAGGATCTGGATCGGTGCAGGCTTAGAGGGCCGAAGGGCCTGTTTCTGTGCTTTTCTTTGTTCTTTGTTCTTTGAACTGAGGAAGCTTAAAGGAACAGAGTGATCTTGGGATGCTTGTCCACTGATTCCTGAATGTGACAAGACAGGTTAACAGAGCAGTATAAAGGCACAGGGGACACTTGCCTTGGTCATTTCAGGTATTGGTTATAAAAACAGGAGGATATGCTGCAGTTAAGCAGAACTTTGGTTCGGCCACAGCTGGAGTACTGTGTGCAGTTCAGGTCACCACACTGTAGGAAGGAGGTGATTGCACTGGATGGAGTACAGAGGAGAATCACCAGGATGTTGCGTGGGATGGAATTTCTCAGTGATGAAGAGAAATTGGATCAGTTCAGGGTTGTTTTCTTCAGAGCAGAGAAGGTGGAGGGGGGATCTGATAGAGGTGTATAAGGTTATGAGGGGAATGGACAGGGTGGATAGAAAGCAGCTGTTCTCCTTCATGGGAGGGTCAATAACAAGTTGGCTCACATTCAATGTGAAAGATAGGAGGCTTCAATATGTTTTGAGGAAAATGTTTTTCACCCAGAGGGTGGTGTGGGTCTGGAAGGCACAGCCTGGGAGGCTAGTTGAGGTGGGAAACCACACAAACTTTAAAAAGTATTTGGGTGAGCAGTTGAAATGTCATAACATTCAAGCTATTATCATCGTGTTAGAAAGTGGGACTGGTGTAGGTTTAGTGTAGTTTGGCTGGTATGCAGTTAATGGGCTGAAGAGCCTCTTCTGTACTGTGTGATTTTATGATTCTGTTGTGTGCAGTTTTGGTCTCCTTATCTGCGGAAGGATGTTCTGGCTGTGGAGGGAGGGCAGCGAAGATTTACCAGACTGATTCCTGGAATAACAGCACTTAGATCTGATGAGAAACTGGATCCGTTAGGACTATATTCACTGGAGGTTAGAAGATTGAGAGGAATCACATTGAAACCTTTAAAATGTGAACAAGACAAAACCGGAAAAGCACAGGAAAGGTGTTCCTGATGACTGGGGAATCCAGAACCAGGAATTACAGTTTAAAGAAAAGGGAAAGGACATTTTAGACTGAGATGAGGAGACATTTCTTTAGCCAGAGAGTGGGAAGCTAGTGGGATATTCTGTCACAGGAAACACCTGAGCCTAAAACAGTCAATGTTTTCAAGAAGAGGATAGATATAGTTCTTAGGACGAAAGGAATTAAAAGTTATGGGGAAGAAAGTGGGAACAGGGACTAAGTTGGATGATCAGCCATGGTCATATTGAATGGCAGAGCTGACTCGAAGGGCTGAATGGCCTCCTCCTGCTCCTAGTTCCTTTGTTTCTATGTTTGAGAGACTGTTCATAAACATGGAAACATATGGAATTATAGAGTCATAGAGTCATCGAGTCCTACAGCACAGAGACAGGCCCTTTGGCCCAAACTGGACCGTGCTGACCAAAATATCCATCCACACTAACCCCATTTCCTAGCCCTTGGCCCATGTCCTTCAAAGGTTTTCCTCTCTATGTATTTATCCAAATACCTTTTAAATGTGTTAATGTACCCATCTCATCACTTCTACCGGCAGCTCATGCCATATGCGTGCCACCCTCTGTGTAAAAATGTTGTCCCTCAGGTTCTCTTTTATTCTTTCCCCTCCAACCTTAAACTGATCCCCTCTCGTCCTCGATTCCCCAATCCTGGAAAAAAGACTGAGTGCATTCACCCTGTCCATGTCTCTCATGACCTTATACACTTCTAAAAGATCCACCATCAGTCTCACACACTTTAAGAAAAACCTCCTAATTTGTCCAACCTCTCCTGAAAACTCAGATCGTTGAGTCCAGGCAACATTCTTGTAAATTTTTTCTGTACTCTTTCTGGTTTAATAAGATCCTTCCTATAACAAGGTGACCAAAACTGAACATAATACTCCAAGTTCGACCTCATCGATGTCCTATACAACTGTAACATAGCTTCCCAACTTCTGGATGCAGTACCCTGGGTGATGAAGGCCAGGACACCAAAAGCCTTCTTCACTGCCCTGTCTAACTGTGACTCAACTTTCAGAGAACCATGTACCTGAACTGCAAGATCCCTTTGTTCCACTACAGTCCTTAAGACCCTACCATTCACCATGAAACTTCTACCTTGATTTGACTTTCTAAAATGCAAGAGCTCACACTTATCTACATTAACCTCAATTTGTCATTTCTCTTCCCACTTCCCCAGCTGATCAAGGTCCTGCTGCAATATTTGATACCCTCCATGATACCGCCTCTTGTAATGTCATCTACAAACTTACTAATCATGCCTTGCAGATTTTCATCCAAATCATTGATATAGATAACCAACAGTAATGGGCCCAGCACTGAACCCTGAGGCACTCCACAAGTCTCAGGCCTCCAGTCTGACAAGCATCCTTCCACTATTACCCACTGCTTCCTACCATCAAGCCAATTAGAGAAAAGTATTTGTCTTCGGTCAGGAATTAGTTTGGAGGTAGGAGCCAGAGAAGAGGATGATGTGTGTGCTCTCCAATGAGCAAGATGTGAATAGTGTTGTCCCCAGGGATCTGGGCTGGGACCTCAGCATTTCATGATATTTCTCAATGACTTGGATGAAGGAATAGAGAGCCAATTATCCAAGATTGTTGATCACACTGACTGAGGCAGCTTGGAGGAGATTACAGACCTAGGGAAGGTGGAGGACAGGGACGGATTTCCGAACAAGGATGAGAATTTGAAAATCAAGGTGTTGTTGGTCCAGGAGCCAATGTAGGCTTTGGGATGCAGGGGGTTGGGGGAATGGGGCTTGGTACAAGTTTGGATATGGGCAGCAGAATTTGTGATATGGAGGATATGGGGCTCAGATCATTTTCAAAGATGAGACCCAGTTTGTAAAGAGTCTGGATGAGCAGCAGACAGTGCTCAGGGAGAGGGATGGAGTTTGGACCAAGATCTGAAGAGGATGGCTTTGATCTTCTCAATGTGTTTCATGGTGAGCCTGGCTCCTCAGTCCTGACTGCTCTTAGCTGCTGTGATTGTCACTGATTGGACACTTATTATTCGGGATTCTGACCACAGCAGAAAGCCCCAGTGTAAAAAATAACTGCAAAGACTGTCAGATCGCAAGGTTGAAACTTCATCAAGAGAGGAAGTGAAAGAAGGAGCTCGGAGCAGATGGACGTTTGTTACTGAGACAGGAGAAAACTGTGAACTCTCTGCACTCCCTGGAATCTGACAGCACAGGAGGCTGGTTCTGGGATTTAATTTTTGCAGAAACAGCACAGTGATGGAAAAAGTGTCTGTCACTCTCTCACAAACACACACGCCTGCACTCAGAGATCAGAAACAGAATCCAGCAGCAGCTCTGTCTCCAAGCTGTGAAACCTGTACCGAATTGTTCCCTCATTCAGTTTTTAACCGGCAGGATAGACCAAGCAGGGGAGGCAACACAGTGGTGTATACAGTCAGAAGGGAGTTGCCCTGGGAGTCCTCACCATTAACTATGGAACCCATGAAGTCTCATGACAGCAGGTTAAACATGGGGAAGGAAATTACCACACAGCACTGACCTCCTGTTTTAAAAAAATTCTCAAGGTCAGGTTCGTAGGAGAGTAGTCTGACACAGAACAAACGACCAAGAGGCGAGTCTGCTAGAATATGGGCATTTTATTCCCCGCAGCGTCGCCACAACGGGTCTGGCTTATACTCACTCTACATGTTACCGGAACTGGGAGCCGTCAGTTCTCGTAGAGCGGTTGCCAACAACCCACGCTCGGCGGTTAAACGTAACCCCGGAGCAGACTCTACCGAACTGGAGACTTTTCCAGCTGATATACTCTTTTCCAGATATAAACATTCATGTGAACAGCAGAACAAGGCTAAAAAACACATTCCATTCTGGTTACATACAGATAAGACGATTCACACGGGGAGGTGTGTAATAAGATTCACACGGGACTAAGCAACACCTCCATTCCGGTTAGATTCACACATGTATTGGGACATAATTTTTAACCGTTTCACCACATTCCACTGCTTGGAATTTTACACCACATTCCACTGCTTGGCCCAATACATGTGTTACATTATGCTTAATTCAGTTCAATTCGTTTCAGTTAATTTCAGTTCAGTCAATTCAGTGTAGTTCAATTCAGCTCAGTTCAGGTCTGTTCAGTTCAATTCAATTGTGTTCAATTCAGTTCCGTCCATTTCAATTCAATTTAGCTCAGTTCCATTTTGTTCCGTTCAATTTGATTCACTTCAGTTCCACTCAGTTCAGTTCAGTTCAATCCCATTCAATTCTGTTAACTCCGCTTCAGCTTTTTGGACATGCCCACATCCTCCGCTGTACCCCAGGCAAGGGGTTCTTCGGCAGGACTGGGATCCTCTCTCAAACAAACTGCCACGTACATGCCCACATCCATGCCATCCCGGGACGGTCGGGACCTCCACAGTTTGTTCTTCTGGTTTCTTAGTCTTTTTCCAAAACATTGTTCTGTATCAAAATCTCTCCTCAATTGCGATTGATCCTGCCGACTACGCCAAGTGTTTTAAAAAATTCTCAAGGTCAGGTTCGTAGGAGAGTAGTCTGACACAGAACAAACGACCAAGAGGCGAGTCTGCTAGAATATGGGCATTTTATTCCCCGCAGCGTCGCCACAACGGGTCTGGCTTATACTCACTCTACATGTTACCGGAACTGGGAGCCGTCAGTTCTCGTAGAGCGGTTGCCAACAACCCACGCTCGGCGGTTAAACGTAACCCCGGAGCAGACTCTACCGAACTGGAGACTTTTCCAGCTGATATACTCTTTTCCAGATATAAACATTCATGTGAACAGCAGAGCAAGGCTAAAAAACACATTCCATTCTGGTTACATACAGATAAGACGATTCACATGGGGAGGTGTGTAATAAGATTCACACGGGACTAAGCAACACCTCCATTCCGGTTAGATTCACACATGTATTGGGACATAATTTTTAACCGTTTCACCACATTCCACTGCTTGGAATTTTACACCACACCTCCCCTCCAACCTCAACTGAGCAGTCAGTTCTCCTCCATGTTGAACAGCACATACAGGGAGCACTGAGGGTGGGAAGGATGCAGGATATACCCAGAGTGAGTGACTTCAAAGTCCACCATTAAGAGCTGCTCAGAAGCATCACTACTGAGCACGGTGGTCAGGTTCCACCTGACTCAGCTGCTAGACTGGACCTGGGGTGGGTGGTGAGGGAACCAACAAGAGGGAAAAACATACTCACTATCACCCTCACCAATCTGCCTGTTGCTGGTGTATCTGTCCATGACAGTATCAGTAAGGGTGACCACCGCACAGTCCGTGTGGAGACAAAATCCCATCTTCATATTGAGATTACCTTGCATATTGTTCGGTAAGAGATACAGGATGTCAGGAAGAACTTTGTTTTTAGCAGCAATTGGTAATGACGTGGAAATTAGTGCCCATTCAGATGAGGCAGGTGAAGACACTCAGTGATTGCAATGGCAGATTGGATGGGCTCTTGATGGAAATAAGCCTGCAAAGCTCTGGGGGTCGAGTAGGGGAGGGGGTGGGACTGACTGGATTGCTCCATGAAATGACAGCATTTACCTGACATGCTGAATGTTCTCCCCCTGTGCTGGAAACAGGTCTAACTCAATGAAGGGTTCACAATTCGAGAGTTTGGATGCAGTAAATACAGGACAAATTGTTTCTCCAGGCAGGAGGGTCAGTAACCAGAGGGCACACATTTCAGAAAAGATCTGAAGAACTAGAGAGAAGATGGAACATTTTTATCCAGCGAGTCATGATGACTGTCTGCAAGGTGAGTGGAAGTGGATTCAACAGCAACTTTCAAAAGGGCCTTTGGAGAAATAGTTGAAAAGGAAACAATTGCAGGGTTATCCAGGAAGGGCTGGGTAAATGGGACACATTGGACTAATTTGACGAACAGCCACAATAGGCCCAGTGACCTCTGTCTGTGCTGTATAAGAGCTTACACACACTTAGTCTCACCTTTACACAAAGACTGGGAGAAACAGACAACCCAGTTTACAGAAAAGTGTTTTCTCAAGCAAAATGTACACAGTGTCCAAATGTGGCCTTCCCAATGCCTTGTCCAGCTGTAACATGATGTCCCAGCTCCTGTACTCACTGCTTTGACCAGTGAAGGTGAGCATGTCAAATACTTTCTTCACCACCCTGTCTATCTGTGACACCACTTTCAAGGAACTATGTACCTGTACCCCTCGGTCTCTCTGTTCAACAACACTCCCCATGGCTCTACCATTAATTGTGTAATTCCTGCCCTGGTTGGTCTTACCAAAATGCAACTCCTTGCAGTTATCAACATTAAACTCCATCTGGATTTGTTGACCCACTGGCCCAGTTGATCAAGATGACATTGCACTCTTGGATAACCTTCTCCCCTGTCCACGATGCCAACAATTTTAATGTCAGCCACAAACTTACTGACCATTCCTGCTATTTTCTCATCCACATTGTTCATATAAATGATGAACAACAGTGGATCCAGGATTGATTCTTGTGGCAGACGGCTGGTCACTGGCCTCCAGTCTGAAGAACAACCCTCTCTCACCAGCCTCTGCCTCCCATCATCAGGCCAATTTTCTATCCAATTGGCGAGCTCTCCCTGGATCCTATGTGATATAATCCTACTAAACAGTCTACCATGGGGATCATTGTCTAAGGCCTTGCTACAGCCCACATAGACAGTGTGTACTACTCTACCTTACCTATCTTCTTGATTACTTCTTCAAAAACTCAGCCATCTACTTGTCTCCATTGGAATGTCCAGTGAAAAGGAGGCCCATGATTACTGGCCTGTCTTGGGAGGATCCAGTCAGAAGGAGGCCCATGTTTACTGGTCTCTCTTGAAGGATCCAGTCAGAAGGAGGCCCATGTTTACTGGTCGTCTTTATAGAGTCCAGTAGGAAGTCGGCCAATGTTTACTGGTCTCTACTGGAGGTTCCAGCAGGAAGGAGGCCCATGTTTACTAGTCTCTATTGGGGACTTCAGTGAGAAGGACATCCTCATGAACTGAATTCCATTTTTACTGGACTCTGTTGGAGTTTCCAGTGCATCATGGACACCATGGTGGGTTCAGTTCCTTTCTGTTGTAACTGATGCTCTGACCCTTATCCCATTGAAACACCCTGACTCAGAGACTGATCATAGAAGGGAAGGAAAGGCGATAGGATTGGAACACGTTGTGAATGGACAGGATGGGTCAGTGGGTCAGAGTCTGTCCTGTCCCTCCAGCTCACACTGATGGCCTGAGGATCTCCTCTCTCTGCTGGGCCTTCATGGAATGAGGTTTGTGTCCAAACCAGTCCCCAGTGAGAAAAGGCCAACAGCACAGAACTGTCCTTCATTTGACAAGAATCTGTCAAGAATCTCTCCCCCACCCATTTATAACGACTCTATCATGTTTGCAGGTCTCTGTAAATTCCTTGCATTTGTATTCCTCCACATCCTTCCCACTGGGTGGTGACTTATTGACTGCACTGAGGATTCTATGGTCCTAGAGTCATAGAGTCATAGAGATGTATAGCACGGAAACAGACCCTTCAGTCCAACTCGTCCATGCTGACCAGATATCCCAACCCAATCTCGTCCCACCTGCCAGCAGCTGGCCCCTATCCCTCCAAACCTTTCCTATTCATATACCCATCCAAATGCCTTTTAAATGTTGCAATTGTACCAGCCTCCACCACTTCCTCTGGCAGCTCATTCCATATATGTACCACCTTCTGTGTGAAAACGTTGCCCCTTAGGTCTCTTTTATATCTTTCCCCTCTCACCCTAAGCCTACGCCCTCTAGTTCTGGACTCCCTGACACCAGGGAAAAAACTTTGCCTATTTATCATATCCATGCCCCTCATAATTTTATAAACCTCAAGAAGGACACCCCTCAGCCTCCGACGCTCCAGGGAAAATGGCCCCAGCCTGTTCAGCCTCTTCCTGTAGCTCAAATCCTCCAACCCTGGCAACATCCTTGTAAATCTTTACTGAACCCTTTCAAGTTTCACAACATCTTTCGAATAGGAAGGAGACCAAAATTGCACGCAATATTCCAACAGTGGCCTAAACAATTACCTGTACTGCCACAACATGTCCTCCCAACTCCTATACTCAATACTCTTACCAATAAAGGAAAGCATACCAAACACTTTCTTCACTATCCTATCTACCTGGGACTCCACTTTCAAGGACCTATGACCCTGCACTCCAAGGTCTCTTTGTTCAGCAACACTCCCTAAGACCTTACCATAAAGTGTATAAATCCTGCTAAGATTTGCTTTCCCAAAATGCAGCACCTCGCATTTATCTGAATTAAACTCCATCTGCTACTTCTCAGCCCATTGACCCATTTGATCAAGATCCTGTTGTACTCTGAGGTAACCTTCTTCGCTGTCCACTAAACCTCCAATTTTGGTGTCATCTGCAAACTTTCTAGCCATATCTCTTATGCTTGTATCCAAATCATTTATGTAAATGACAAAAAGTAGAGGACCCAGCATCGATCCTTGTGGCACTCCACTGGTCACAGGCCTCTAGTCTGAAAAACAACTCTCCACCACCACCCTCTGTCTTCTACCTTTGAGCCAGTTCTGTGTCCAAATGGCTAGTTCTCCCTGTATTCTGTGAGATCTAACCTTGCTCACCAGTCTCCCATGGGGAACCTTGTTGAATGCCTTACTGAAGTCCATATAGATCACATTACCACTCTGCCTCATCAATCCTCTTTGTTACTTTGTGAGACATGATTTCTCACACACAAAGCCATGTTGACTATCCCTAATCAGTCTTGCCTTTCCAAATACATGTACCTCCTGTCCCTCAGCGTTCCCTCGAACAACTTGCCCACCACTGGCCTCAGGCTCACTGGTCTATAGTTCCCTGGCTTGTCCTTACCACTTTACTTAAACAGTGGCACCACGTTAGCCAACCTGCAGTCTTCCGGCACCTCACCTGTGACTATCAATGGTACAAATATCTCAGTAAGAGGCCCAGCAATCACTTCTCTAGCTTTCCACAGAGCTCTCAGGTACACCTGATCAGGTCCTGGGGATTTATCCACCTTTATGCATTTCAAGACATCCAGCACTTCCTCCTCTGTCATCTGGACATTTTTCAGGGGGGTCACCATCTATTTCCCTGCATTCTATACCTTCCATATCCTTTTCCATAGTAAATACTGATGCAAAATACTTATTTAGTATCTCCTCCATTTTCTGGTCTTCCTTGGTGTTCCTCTCTGATATTCCCGCCTGGTTCCCACAGTCCTGCCAAGTTAGTTTAAACCCTCTCCAACAGCACTAGTAAACCACTTCACAAGAATCTAAGGCCCTCCTTCCTGGACCCTCTTTCCAGCTCCACAGTCACCTGTGTTAACCTCCTGTTCCTATTTTCACTTGCACTGGGGCATTGGGAGTAATCCAGAGATTGCTACTTTTGAGCTCCTGCTGTTAATTCCCTCCTGAACCCCCTAAATTCTGACTGCAGGACCA
The DNA here is from genome assembly GCF_037043375.1 of Chiloscyllium plagiosum. Lineage (NCBI taxonomy): Eukaryota > Metazoa > Chordata > Chondrichthyes > Orectolobiformes > Hemiscylliidae > Chiloscyllium > Chiloscyllium plagiosum. The sequence continues at coordinate 117,049,651 of NW_028270147.1, forward strand.
CATCCCTTTTCTCCCTCTGTCACTGGGACCGATGTGGACCACGACTGCTGCCTGTTCCCCCTTTCCCCTCAGGATGCTCTGCAGCTGCTCAGTGACATCCTTGACCCTGGCACCAGGGAGACAACACACCATCCTGGATTCCCATCTGCAGCTGCAGAAATACCTATCGATTGCCCTCACTCTCGAATCTCCTCTCACGATCGCTCTTCCAGTTTTCCTTGTGCCCCCCGGTATAGCTGAGTCCCCTGTGGTGCCATGGATTTGGCCCAGATGAACCATCATTCTCATCAGGATTCCAAACTGAATCCTGGTTGGAGAGTGGGATGCACTCGGGGATTCTTGTACTAGCTGACTGGTCCTTTTGGACTGTCTGCTGCTCCCCATTCCCTCTCTCCCTGCATACTCTGAAGCTGCAGAGTGACCACATCTAGAAACGTGCTCTCCACGGAGCTCTCAGCCTCAAGGACACTATACACTGACACCAGCTGCTGGTCAAGCTCCGAAACCTGGAGCTCCAACTACTGTCACTGACCACACTTCCTGGTATTCCAGGAGCTGGGAAACATTCTGAAGTTCCCACATGGAAGCACACTCTCTCCACTCTTTGGTCATCTCTTGGCAAAGTTCTGATGACAAACAGCTACAGCAGGGCTTACAGTCCAGTGGGGTTCAGTGTTTCAAGGTTTTGTGGAAACTCTCCAGAAGACTTTAAGAAACAGGAGCAGAAATCAGCCATTCAGCCCATGGAATCTGCTCTGCCATTTGCTCTTGGCAGATATGCTTCTCACCCCCATTCTCCTGCCTACTCCACAGGAATGTTCAATCCCCTTAACAATCACAAACCTATCTATCTCTGTCTTAAATACACTCAGTGACTTGGCCTCCACTTCCCTCTGTAACAATGAGTTCCACAGATTCCCCACTCTCTGGCTGAAGAAATTCCTCCTCATCTCAGCTCTAAAGGGTCGTTCCTTCATTCTGAGGCTGTGCCCTGGTTACCGAGTCTCTCCGGTTTTTGGAAACATCTTCTCTGCATCCACTCTATCCAGGCTGTCAGTATTCTGCAAATTTCAGTAAGGTCCATCCTCATCCTTCTAAACTCCATCGAGTATAGGCCCGAAGTCCTCAACCACGCCTCATATGACAAGCTCTTCAACCCCAGGATCATTCTTGTAAACCCCTCCAATGCCAGCACATCATTTCTTAGAATATGTGTCCCAAATCTACTCACAAACTCCAAATGCAGTCTGACCAGAGCCTTACACAGCTTCAGCAGTACATCTCTGCTATTGTATTCTAGCTCTATTGAAATGAGTGCTATCATTTCATTTGCCTTCCCAAGCACAAACTGGACTTGCCTGTTAACCTGAAGAGAAAGCTGAACGAGGTTTGTGCTTTAGATTTCCAAAGGTTTTCCTCATTTAGAAAACAGTCTTTGCATCTCTTCTTCCTACCAAAGTGCATAACCACACACTCTAACTAATTGCATTCTATCTGCCACTTCTTTGCCCCCTCTCTGAGCCTATTCAGGACCTTTATCAGCCTTCCCACTTCCTCAACACTACCTGTCCCTCCACCTATCTCATGCCATCTGCCAACTTAGCAACAATGTCTTCACTTCCTTCATCCAGGTTGTTAATGTATAATGTGAATAGTTATGGTCCCAACATTGACCCCTACAGGACTCTACCAGTCACCAGCTGCAATTGTTCCTCACTCACTGCTTTATGCCAACCTGTCAGTCCTCAGTCCACACCAGGAACTTTCCCCCAACACTATGGCCCTTATCTTATGTCAAAGGCCTTCTGGAAATCCAAATAGATTACTTATTCGGACTCTCCTTTGTCTGACTGGCTCATTGTCTCCTCAAAGAATTCTAACAGTTTTGCCAGGCATGACCTCGTCTTGATGAAGCCGTGTTGACTCAGCCCTATTTTCCCATTTCACTTCAAGTCCTCTGCAATTTCATCCTTAAATTGAAGTCTAAAACCTTACCAACAACTGAATCCAGGCTAATTGGCCTATAATTTCTCATCTTCTCCCTCTTTCCCTTCTTAAACAGGGGTGTTTATCAGCCATTTTCCAGTTCCTTGCCCCTATCAAATCCCTCCCCACCCCACCTTCATGCCTCTAATCCACAGATTCCTGAAAGATCATCACCAATGCCTCCACAATCTCCTCAGAGATCTCCTTCAGAACACACGGGTGTCGTTCATCCAGTCTGGGTGAGTTATCCACATTCAGACCTTTCAGCTTCCCCAGTACCTCCTCCTTAGTGATGGCCACTACACTCACCCCTGACAGTCTTGAAGTATTGGTATGCTGCTGATGTTTTCCATTGTGCAGACTGATGCAAAGTATTGATTCAATTCCTCTGCTATTGCTTCACTTCCTATTATTCTTTCTCCAGCCTCATTTTCCAGTGATCCAATGTCTATTTTTGCCTCCCTCTTCATTTTTATATATCTAAAGAAACTCTTGCAATCTTCTTTTGTCTTACTGGCGAGCTTACCCCCACATTTCACCTTCTCTACCATTAATGCTTTTCTCATTATCCTCTCCAAGCTTTGAAATATTTCCTAATCCTCTGGCTTCCCACAATTCTTCATCACATTGTGTGATTTTTCTTTTGCTTTTATGCTGTCCTTGACCTCTCTCATCAGCCATGGTTGTCTTGTCCTCCCCTTAATATGTTTCTTCTTTTTTGGGATCAATTCCTACTCTGCTTCCTGAATTACCCCCAGAAACTCTGCTGTTTGCTGCCCCACCATCTTACCTGCTCGGCTCCCCTTCCAATCAACTCTGGTCAGCTCCTTCCTCATATATTTGGAGTTAACTCTACTCAGTCTCCCTCTCAAACTACAGCTGGAAATCTATCGTATTATGGTCACGTATCCATAGGGATACTTGCACCTTAGCTCACTAATCAAGTTTGCCTCATTACACATCACTGGATCCTGAACTGCCTGTTCCATAATGGCTCAACCACAAACTGCTCCAAAAATCATCTCATAGAGATTCCATGAAATCCTTTTCTTGAGACGTGCTACCCAGTCCACCTATCCATTGATGTCTGCCATAACGTCCTGATTGATTTCCTTCCCCTCACCCTGATTACTGCTTGGAGACCTGAATATAACTTGCATCAAATTCTTTATTTTTTGTGGTTCCTCAACTCTACCCACACAAATTCTACCCTTTCTGACTCTATATCCCTACTTGCTCATGATTTAATTTCATTTCTTACTAACAATGCAGCTCCTCTCCCTCTGTCCATCTGTCTGTCCTTTTTTAGGACATGTATCCTTGGATATTTAGTTCCCAGCCCGGATCCCCTTACAGCCATGTCTCTGTGATACCCACAACATCGTACCTGCCAATTTCAATCTGCACCACAAGCTCATTGTGTACACTGTGTGTATTTAAGCACAACTCCCTCAGTCCTGCATTGACTGCCCTCCTTCCCATCATTGTCCCCTTATCTGCTGTGCTTTATGTTCGATACCTGATCCTTTCCACACTCTCTGTCCCATTATGTCTTCTGGAAACTTGAATAACCTCTCCTGAGCCCTCCTCCACTTTAATTAGTTTTTATTCCTTGAAACTCAATTGACCTTGATTAGTGGCATCATTTTGTCTCCCTTACTCAGAATGCTTCTTGCATTTAGATACAAACTCTTTAAGTTTGTTCTACTATTGATTTCCCTGCATTTTTATGTTTCTTTTGATATTCAAAATTTCCGTCCCTTCCTTTTATTTTCTGGTAACAATCAATCCCATCACAAACCAACAATTCTACCTTCTCCTTTACCTTCCATTTTCTCATTTTCCATCCAACTGAACCAAATTACTTTGTCTTTGGGTTAAGTTCAGGGCAGTAGTTATCCTTGAACCAACATCATTAAGAGTGATCTTTGATCTCATTGTTTCCAGTGGGATCTTGCTGTGTAGAAACTGGCTGCCACATTCCTGACATTGCAACAATGACAGGTTTTCAAACAAAGCTGTCTGTAAATGTCTTTGGGATAGTCTCAGGTGTTAATGGTTTGATTGAATTTCAATTGGAGTTATGGAAACATACAGCACAGAAACAGACCCTTCGATCCAACTTGTCCATGCTGACCAGATATCCTAAATTAATCTAGTCCCATTTACCAGAATTTGGTCCATATCCCTCTAAACTCTTCCTATTCATATACCCATTCTGGTGCCTTTTAAATGCTGTAATTCTACCAGCCTCCACCACTTCCTCTGGCAGCTCATTCCATACATGTACCACCCTCCGCATGAAAAGGTTGGCCCTTAGGTCCCTTTCAAATCTTTCCCCTGTCACCTTTACCTATGCCTTCTAGTTTTCAACTGCCCCACTCTGGAGAAAAGATCTTCTCTATTCACCCTATCTATGCCCCTCATGATTTTATGAACCACAATATGGTCACTCCTCAGCCTCCAAAGTTGCAGGGAAAATAGCCTCAGCCTATTCAGCCTCTCCAGATAGCTCAAACCCTCCAGCCCTGGCAACATCATTGTAAATCTTTTCTGAACCATTTTAAGATTCACAACATTTTTCCTATAGCAGGGAGACCAGAATTGCACGCAGTATTCCAAATGTGCCCTAAACAATGTCCTATACAGCTGCAACAGCTCCCAACTCCAATACTCAATTCACTGACCAACAAAGGAAACATACCAAATGCCTTCTTCACCGCCGCCACCCCCCCCAACTACCTGCAACTCCATTTTAAAGGAGCTATTCCTTTTTTTTGGATGTGAGTCTTTCAGTTGCGAAAGATGCAATTCCATGGCACTATTGGATGAAAAGCAGGAAGTTCCCCTGGTGTCCCTGGTCAATATTTATCCCCCAGTCAAAATCAATAAAAAATTTATTTTCCTGAGATTCTTTGTAGCCTCACCCTTGACCTCAGCCCATTGGTGTGCAGCAAGGTTTGAAATGTAATCTGGAACCTTCCACATGGACACCCAATGTGACTCTTTCCTGAAGTGTGTGGATCCATGTCTGCTCCAATGTTATCGGATAAAGTTCTTCTGATCTGTGGGTGATCGGAGTTTCGTTAATGATGTGTCGAGCTCCATCCCACTTTCCAGCTCTTGCTCCGTAGCTCTGGAGGTTTTGATGTTTCAAGTGAATATCCAAGGGTTTTTTCAATGTGATGAGGATTTCTGCCTCTCTCATCCTTTCAGACAGAGAGTCTCAGATCCCAACAGTCTCTGGGTGAAAACAAACATCCACAACTCCCTCTAATCCTGCCCCCAAATCATTTCAATCTCTCTCCATGGTTATTGCCCTCTCTGCTGATGGAAATCAGTCCTCCCTATCCATTCTATCCAGGCCCCTCATCATTTTACACATCTCAATCAATCTCGCCTCAGCCTCCTCTGTTCCAAAGAAAACAGTCCCAGCCAAACCAATCATTCCTCAAACTCCCCATTCCTGACAAAACCCTCCTCTGTCCCCGTCTCAAGTGGGATCACATCCTTCCTGTAATGTGGTGACCAGAAGCGTACACTGTTCTCTCACTGTGCTCTAACTGGGGTTTCAAACAGTTCCAGAAGAAACAAACTCCTTGATTTCACTCTCAAACAAAAATGAGATGAGGGAGGTGATGGTCTAATGGTGTTATTGCTGCGCTGTTAATCCACAGATCCAGATTAATGTTCTGGGGACCAGGGTTAGAATCCTGCCACAGCAGATAGAGGAATTTGAATTCAATAAAAGAAATCTGCAATTAAGAGTCTAATAATGACCATGAAACAATTGTTGATTGTCAGGAAAAAGCCATCTGATTCCTTAATGTCCTTTAGGGAAGGAAACTGACAATCTTACCATGTGACTCCAGACCCACAGCAATGTGGTTGACTTTAAACTGCCATCTAGGTGATTAGGGATGGGCAATAAATGCTGCCGATCTAGCAATGCCCTCATTCCATCAGGGGAAAAAAAATAAAAAATGTACCCCATGTGTCTTCTTAACCACCTTACTGACGCTCATTCATTAATCACTGTAACCACATCTTCCACTTCCACACACATGTGACTTCCAGCTTCAAACTGATGAGAGACATTCCTTCATTATCTGAGCAATAGGGAGAAACATCAAAAATCGCAGCAGGAATAGGCCATTCAGCCTCTCAAGCCTGCTCCACCATTTAATATGATCATGGCTGATCATCCAACACAGTCCCCTGTTCCTGCTTTCTCCCCACATTCTTTAATCCATTTAATCCTAAGAACCAAATCTAATTCCTTCTTGAACACATACCACATCTAATTCCCTCATGCCGGAAAAATGGATGAGAATTATTGGGTTGTTGTTTTTTGACCAATATGGACACAATGGTCTGATGGGCCTTTTGGGTCTCTCTGACTCTATGACTGTATTATTATATATTATGAATAACTAGGTACCAAAGACTGATCCCTGTGGTACGACAACTGGTAACTACATGCCATTCAGAAAAAGACTTGTCGTTTCTGTCCTGTCTGCCAACCAGTTCCCAATCCATGTCAGTACATGACCCCCAATCCACTTGTTCGTTGGGATTACCCTGATTCACTTGGACCTACTTCATACTGTCAGCTCTTTGCTTTACTCAGATCCTGTTTAATTTCATCCATGCATCCTCTATTCTCCTCTCAGCTTACTGCAGGTTTGAACTCCAGATAACCAACATCACCTTTCCTATTTGGTCTTCCCTACTCTGGCTGCCTTTTGGCATCCCAAGCTGAGAGTCTAGATTTGGCAGTCCCACCCTTACTCCTTGTGGGAACAGATTCTGAACGATCTCTGTCTAATCCTGCGAGGGCTTCCACTGCCCTGATACTGATTTCCCATCATGTCGCTGGTGCCAGTCCACTTTTGCTAAATCACCACACAGTTTATTAAAATAGTTCATTCGCCAATGAAAACTTTTACACTTGCTCCATGGTTCTCCATTTCCATCCCTCCTCTCAATCTCACTGAGTTCTGATCACTGTCACTGAAATGCTCCCCCATTGATAGCCCTTCCAGCTGCCTACATTCATTCCATAAACGATGGTCCAAAACTGTCCCTTCTCTTTCACCATCACCTTCGCAGGGGCAATTAGGGATAGGCAATAAATGCTGGCCCTGCTAGTGACACTCAAATCTCAAGAAGCAATGTGAACAATGTCTGTTCTTTTGTCTGGTTTATTCTGTATTGACTAAAATGTTCACTAAGATTGATTTGTCAGTGAATATGCTGAGAGTCAAAATCCATTTGTTTGGCAGGGATTAAAATTGCTTCTCTTGTCTTTCAGGCCGTGAGAACTCTCAGCCAAAGCTCACCCTGCTGACCCCCTCCCGGGACCAGGTCAATGCCAAGGGCACTGCCACCCTGGTGTGCCTTGCCAATCACTTCTATCCCGATGAGCTGGAGGTGCAGTGGAAGAAGGACGGTGCAGTCATTTCGGACGGGGTTCAGACCAGCAACTACCTGCGAGCTTCGGACAGCACCTACAGTGTCAGCAGCCTGCTGACACTCTCTGGGTCTGACTGGGAGTCCAACGTTCGCTTCTCCTGTGCCCTCACCCACATGACCCTCACCTCTCCCCTCAGCAAGAGCATCAGGAGATCAGAATGTGTGTAGAGGGTTTGAGACAGTCCACAGAGGAGACACAACTTTAAAATAGAACAGGGCTGAGCTGGCAGGACAAAGATCATTGTCAGCACTGAATTTCAAGTCTCTTCCATCTCAGGACTGCTCGGGGCAAATTCTGAGGTTCAGTAGTGAAAACAGGTTGTTGCGATAGTATAGAGAGACCTTTATGCTGTGTCAAACAGTATGCTGTCCCTGTTCTGGGAGTATGTGATAGGGATAGGGTTGACTTGTGATACCAAGTCAAACCTCTCAAAGATGCTCACAGCAGAGAGCGGTGCGAGCTGGGCGGAAGTGAGGTTGGAGTGCAGAGCTGGTTGGGAAGGTAAGTGACTGATATATAAAGAACTTACCTCGACGCCAAAGGTCTTCTCACAGCAGAGAGCGGCGCGAGCTGGGCGCAAGTGAGGTTGGAGCGCAGAGCTGGTCAGGAAGGTAAGTTATTGATATTTGAGTGGAATGTTCCTCCTGCAGGATATTCGAGGTAGGGGTGACCACCGATACTCCTGCCGAATTCATCTGCAGGAAATGCAGTCAGATCCTGCTCCTCACAGAACGAGTTAGGGAACTGGAACTGGAGTTGGATGAACTGAGGATTATTCGAGAGGCTGAGAGGGTGATAGATAGAAGCTACAGGGACATAGCTACGCCAGAGAACAGAGGTAGCTGGGTAACAGTTAGAGGTGGGAAGGGGAGGAAGCAGGCAGTGCAGGGATCCCCTGTGGTCGTTCCCCTAAACAATAAGTATACCGCTTTGGATACTGTTGGGGTAACAGGGGTCAGCTTCAGTGACCGGGTCTGTGGCGCGAGGTCTGGCTCTGAGACTCAGAAGGAAAAGGGGGAGAGGAGGAGAGCGCTAGTTATAGGAGACTCTCTAGTTAGAGGGACAGACAGGCGGTTCTGTGGACATGGGCGAGACTCTCAGATGGTTTGTTGCCTCCCGGGTGCCAGGGTCCGAGACGTCTCGGACCGTGTCTTCAGAATCCTTAAGGGGGAGGGTGTGCAAGCAGAAGTCGCTGCTGGGTCTGGGTCTGACTGGGAGCACGTTGGCACCAACGACATAGGTAGGAAGAGGGGTGGGAAGGTCACTCAAGAGCTCAGGGAGCGAGGCTGGAAGCTAAAAGCTATGACAGACAGAGTCGTCATCTCTGGGTTGTTGCCGGTGCCACGTGACAGTGAGGCAAGGAATAGGGAGAGAGTGCAGTTGAACACATGGCTGCAAGGATGGTGTAGGAGGGAGGGCTTCAGATATTTGGACAATTGGACTGCATTCTGGGGAAGGTGGGACCTGTACAAGCAAGACGGTTTGCACCTGAACCAGAAGGGCACCAATATCCTGGGGGGTAGGTTTGCTAGCACTCTTCAGGGGGGTTTAAACTAATTTGGCAGGGGGATGGGATCTGGACTTGTAGTCCAGCAAGTAGGCTAGCTGTTTGTCAGGATGTCCAAGAATGTAGGAAGGCTGTGAAGAAGGTAGCACAGACAGGGAATACTTGCGGACACAGAGATGGGTTCAAGTGCGTATACTTCAACGCAAGGAGTATCAGAAATAAGGTGGGTGAACTTATGGCATGGATCGGTACCTGGGACGACGATGTTGTGGCCATCACAGAAACGTGGATAGAAGAGGGACAGGAATGGTTGTTGGAGGTTCCTGGTTACAGATGTTTCAGTAAGATTAGGGAGGGTGGTAAAAAAGGAGGTGGGGGGTGGCGTTGCTAATTAGAAATGGTATAACGGCTGCAGAAAGGCAGTTCGAGAGGGATCTGCCTTTGGAGGTAGTATGGGCTGAAGTCAGAAATAGGAAAGGTGCAGTCACCTTGTTGGGTGTTTACTATAGGCCCCCCAATAGCAGCAGAGATGTGGAGAAACAGATTGGGAAACAGATTTTGGAAAGCTGCAGAAGCCACAGGGTAGTAGTCATGGGCGATTTCAACTTCCCAAATATTAGATTAGATTAGATTAATTACAGTGTGGAAACAGGCCCTTCGGCCCAACAAGTCCACACCGACCCGCCGAAGCGCAACCCACCCATACCCCTACATTTACCCCATACAATTTAGCATGGCCAATTCACCTGACCTGCACCTCTTTGGACTGTGGGAGGAAACCGGAGCACCCGGAGGAAACCCACGCAGACACGGGGAGAACGTGCAAACTCCACACAGTCAGTCACCTGAGGCGGGAATTGGACCCGGGTCTCTAGCGCTGTGAGGCAGCAGTGCTAACCACTGTGCCACCGTGCCGCCCACAATTGATTGGAAGCTCTTTAGATCAAGTAGATTGGATGGGGCGGTGTTTGCGCAGTGTGTCCAGGAAGCTTTTCTAACTCAGTATGTAGATTTTCCGACCAGAGGGGAGGCCATATTGGATTTGGTAGTCGGTAATGAACCGGGACAAGTAATGGGCTTGTTAGTGGGTGAACATTTTGGTGATGGTGACCACAATTCTGTGACTTTCACCTTGGTTATGGAGAGAGATAGGTGCGTGCAACAGGGTAGGTTTTACAATTGGGGGAAGGGTAATTACGATGCTGTAAGACAGGATCTGAGGAGCATAAGTTGGGAGCATAGGCTGTCAGGGAAGGATGTCGTGGAAATGTGGAACATTTTCAAGGAACAGATACGATGTGTCCTTGATATGTATGTACCTGTCAGGCAGGAAAGAAATGGTCGTGTGAGGGAACCTTGGTTGATGAGGGAGATTGAATGTCTTGTAAAGAGGAAGAAGGAGGCTTACATCAGGTTGAGGAAACAGGGTTCAGACAGAGCAGTGGAGGGATACAGGATAGCCAGAAGGGACCTGAAGAAAGGGATTAGGAGAGCTAAGAGAGGGCATGAAAAATCTTTGGCGGATAGGATCAAGGATAACTCAAAGGTATTTTATGCGTATGTGAGAAACATGAGAATGACGAGAACGAGGGTAGGTCCGATCAAGGACAGTAGTGGGAGACTGTGTATTGAGTCGGAAGAGATAGGAGAGGTCTTGAATGAGTACTTTTCTTCAGTGTTTACGAACGAGAGGGACCGTATTGTTGAAGAGGAGAGTGTGAAACGGACTGGTAAGCTAGAGGAGATACTTGTTAGGAAGGAAGATGTGTTGGACATTTTGAACAACTTGAGGATAGACAAGTCCCCCGGGCCTGACGGGATATATCCTAGGATTATGTGGGAAGCAAGAGAGGAAATTGCAGTACCGTTGGCAATGATCTTTTCGTCTTCACTGTCAACGGGGGTGGTACCAGGGGACTGGAGAGTGGCGAATGTTGTGCCCCTGTTCAAAAAAGGGAATAGGGATAACCCCGGGAATTACAGGCCAGTTAGTCTTACTTCGGTGGTAGGTAAAGTAATGGAAAGGGTACTGAGGGATAGGATTTATGAGTATCTGGAAAGACACTGCTTGATTAGGGACAGCCAGCACGGATTTGTGAAGGTTGGGTCTTGCCTTACAAGTCTTATTGAATTCTTTGAGGAGGTGACCAAGCATGTGGATGAGGGTAGAGCAGTGGATGTAGTATACATGGATTTTAGTAAGGCATTTGATAAGGTTCCCCATGGTAGGCTTATGCGGAAAGTCAGGAGGCATGGCATAGAGGGAAATTGGGCCAATTGGATAGAAAACTGGCTAACCGGTCGAAGTCAGAGAGTGGTGGTAGATGGCAAATATTCAGCCTGGAGCCCAGTTACAAGTGGTGTTCCGCAGGGATCAGTTCTGCTGTTTGTAAGTTTTATTAATGACTTGGATGAGGGAGTCGAAGGGTGGGTCAGTAAATTTGCAGATGATACGAAGATTGGTGGATTTGTGGATAGTGAGGAGGGCTGTTGTCGGCTGCAAAGAGACTTAGATATGATGCAGAGCTGGACTGAAGAGTGGCAGATGGAGTTCAACCCTACCAAGTGTGAGGTTGTCCATTTTGGAAAGACAAATAAGAAAGCGGAATACAGAGTTAACGGTAGGGTTCTTAGTGAGGTGGAGGAACAGAGGGATCTTGGGGTCTATGTTCATATATTTTTGAAAGTTGCCACTCAGGTGGATAGAGCTTGTAAGAAGGCCTATGGTGTATTAGCGTTCATTAGCAGAGGGATTGAATTCAAGAGTCGTGAAGTGATGTTGCAACTATACAGGACTTTGGTTAGGCCACATTTGGAGTACTGTGTGCAGTTCTGGTCGCCTCATTTTAGGAAAGATGTGGAAGCTTTGGAGAGGGTGCAGAGAAGATTTACCAGGATGTTGCCTAGAATGGAGAATAGGTCGTACGAGGATAGGTTGAGAGTGCTAGGCCTTTTCTCGTTGGAACGGCGAAGGATGAGGGGTGACTTGACAGAGGTTTATAAGATGATCAGAGGAATAGATAGAGTAGACAGTCAGAAACTTTTTCCCCGGGTGCAACAGAGTGTTATAAGGGGACATAAATTTAAGGTGAAGGGTGGAAGGTATAGGAGAGATGTCAGGGGTGGGTTCTTTACCCAGAGAGTGGTGGGGGCATGGAATGTGCTGCCTGTGGGAGTGGTAGAGTCAGAATCTTTGGTGACCTTTAAGCGGCAATTGGATAGGTACATGGATGGGTGCTTAAGCTAGGACAAATGTTCGGCACAACATCGTGGGCCGAAGAGCCTGTTCTGTGCTGTATTGTTCTATGTTCTATGCTGAAGACTGTCAGCTGTACAAAAACAATGTGAACCTCAGAAGTCTCTGCTTCAGTAAACCAGATCACCTTCCTGCTCAGTCATCAGTTCCAATTTAAGGTCTTGTCACTGTTTAAAGGGACAGGATTCTCACATTATTGAGAAAATCTCCTCAAATGTTTTCCTCAAGATCCATTGTGGCTGTGAATTTGTGCAGCTTCCTCTGTCTGGGCTGTTGATTGCAGTCTGTTTTCTGTCAATGTCAATCTGGAAAAGGGAACAAAGATAAAGAATATTGGGTCTCTGTCCCTGTGTGCTTTGGACTTATTTTCTCCCCAGCCCCCATGTTGTGTGTGTGCAGGTGTGAGACACAGTGAAAGACACAAGGTGCACGAATCTTTATTAAGTTTCCACCACCAGGAAGAAAGGAAACACCCGAGTGGCCAGTGACAAGCAGTGCCCTTCACATCAAAGGGCAAAGCTGTCTGTGTACTTTGGATATATTTTATTAAACAAATTACAAAACAATTTACAAAAAAACATTGACAGCTGTACACAAAAGACAGCAATTTTACAAGGGAGAGGAGCAGCAAAGCTAGGCCCCGAACCCTCCCGTTCAACCATTTTACAGGGAGAGGAGGACAAACCTCAAATCCCAGTTCCACGTATGACAAGACAGTGACAATGACATTTGTACATTAGACAATACCGTTACATACAAAAGTGCAGACAATACAGACCCAGCAAGCCCCCGCCCCTCCCACCTTCCGACCACTCTAAGGCAGCCCGCCTCTGTGTACTTTGGATTTATATTTTATTAAACAAATTACAAAACAGTTTACAAAAAAAACATTGACAGCTGTACACAAAAGACAGCAATTTTACAAGGGAGAGGAGCAGCAAAGCTAGGCCCCGAACCCTACTGTTCAACCATTTTACAGGGAGAGGAGGACAAACCTCAAATCCCAGTTCCACATATGACAAGACAGTGACAATGACATTTGTACATTAGACAATACCGTTACATACAAAAGTGCAGACAATACAGACCCAACAAGCCCCCGCCCCTCCCACCTTCCGACCACTCTAAGGCAGCCCGCCTCTGTGTACTTTGGATATATTTTATTAAACAAATTACAAAACAGTTTACAAAAAACATCGACAGCTGTACACAAAAGACAGCAGTTTTACAAGGGAGAGGAGCAGCAAAGCTAGGCCCCGAACCCTACCGTTCAACCATTTTACAGGGAGAGGAGGACAAACCTCAAATCCCAGTTCCACATGTGACAAGACAGTGACAATGACATTTATACATTAGACAATACCGTTACATACAAAAGTGCAGACAATACAGACCCAGCAAGCCCCCGCCCCTCCCACCTTCCGACCGCTCTAAGGCAGCCCGCCTCTGTGTACTTTGGATATATTTTTTTTTTATTTTATTAAACAAGTTACAAAACAATTTACAAAAAACATTGACAGCTGTACACGAAAGACAGCAGTTTTACAAGGGAGGGGAGCAGCAAAGCTAGGCCCCGAACCCTACCGTTCAACCATTTTACAGGGAGGAGGACAAACCTCAAATCCCAGTTCCACGTGTGACAAGACAATGACAATGACATTTATACATTAGACAATACCGTTACATACAAAAGTGCAGACAATACAGACCCAGCAAGCCCCCGCCCCTCCCACCCCTCCCACCTTCCGACCGCTCTAAGGCAGCCCGCCTCTGTGTACTTTGGAAGTGGACAACTGCCCTTAGCTGATTGGCTGAATTTCAGCAAGTCATTGTCACAATTAGCTATTGGCCTGTCAATCAATGACACATCAGTTGTAGATGATACTGACAGTCTTTCACCAATCACTTTCAAATGATCCCTTTGATCCGGAATCTGTGGAGGTGAAATAATTCCAAACAGAACAGAAACTGAAAGCTGTTGCGACTCAATAATTACAATCTGAGGCATTCACTCATCACTCTGTGGTCCAAACCCAGCTGGTGGGATTGCACTGTGCACTCTCTGCTGCATGCTGGGTAGCACCTGAAAATGATGTTCGGCCTTTCACAGACACTGAATGCTGTGTGTCTGTCTAAGTGTGAGTGTATTACTTAATGCTGTCTGCTGATGTCTCTCTGAGGTTTGAGTTTGAGTTTGAGTGTGTGTGTTATTCAGAGAGACACCTGCAGGCAGCACTGACAAACACACTCACATTTGGAGAGACATTTGCAGGTAGCACTAAGTAACACTCCCATATTTGGAGAGACACCTTCAGACAGCACTGAGAAAAATGCTCACACGCAGAGAGATACCTACAGGCAGTACTGAGTAACACACCCACATTCAGAGAGACACCGACAGGCAGTACTGAGTAACACACCCACATTCAGAGAGACACCTACAGGCAGCACTGAGTGACATGCTCACACTGAGACACCTACAGGCAGCATGGAGTGTGAGCATGTTACTCAGTGATTCAGTGCTACCTGTGTATGTTACTTAGTGCAGCCTGTCAGTGTCTCTCTGAGGTATTTGTCTCATAACGATGCAGAGAGAATGGGCTTTGTGCTGGGGGTTGAAGATTAGGCTTTAAGCTTCTCAAATCATGAACGAACAACAATTCAGCTGATCCAGTCTGAGATGGGACCTCATTGAGATGGCCATAGTTAAAAATTACACAACACCAGGTTAGATTCAAACAGGTTTATTTGGAAGTACAAGCTTTCAGAGCCCTCCTCCTTCATCAGGTAGTTACAGGGGCATGATCATAGGACATAGAATTGATAATAAATTGAGATGGCAGCTTAGAAAGGTGAATGCTGAGAGTGTATTCTCAGTAAGGGAGGCATTTCAGATGCAGTGTGCACTGTGTTCCCTAATGTGCTCCCCAATTACAAGGGGACTTTCTGGAGCCAGGGTCATGGTCACAGTGATTGCCTGCTCAGCCAATGCTGGCGAGCCATAGTCATATTTTAGTGGTCAATTAGCCCTCAACGAGGTGCAGCAATATTACCTTACAGGGAGGGGAGCTGTCTGAGTGAGTGAGGTTGAATTTTTGCAGCCCCAAGAGGGGTTACAGTGGATTAATGAAGATGTCAACTTCTCTCCCCCTGCCTCAGCTGTGGTGACCCTCAGGTTAAACCTACCACCATTCGTCTCTGTCTCAAATGGGCAAGTGGGACTATGCTCCTCTGGGATGATGACCACGTTCCTGGGTGATGGAGGGAAGGTCAACCTCTCCCAAAGGCAGCACAAGCTGGATCGAAGGGGCATCAAGAGTAAGCATGGGGAGACTGAGGGTGACAGAAGGAGGGGGTTGGTCGGCAGGTTGTTATTCAGAGTCAGGTCCCAGAGTATCAGTTCTTCTGACACTCCCCTTTTTATTTCTTTTTCTTTTCTTCCCCTTTTTTTTTCTTTTGCCTTTATCACACTGTCTTGTGAACCACTCTATGGAGAGAGCTGCATTCCACAGCAGTGTCAGGCTCAGAGGCGAGGATACTACTGGGATAGGAGAAGGCCGAGTGGTATCATTGCTGGACTGTAAACCTGAAGAACCAAGTAAAGTTCTGGGGACCTGTGTTTGAATCCCACCTGCAGGTGGAGGAATTTTAATTCACTATCAATCTGGAAATCAGATGACCATGAAGCCATTGGTGATTGTCAGAAACAAAAATCATCTGGTTCACTACTGTCCTTGAGGGAAGGAGGACTGCTGTCCTTACCTGGTCTGGCCTACACATATCACCAGACCCAAGGACTAACCCACCCAGAACCACTCCCCTCCCCTCCCCTATATTTCCCCTGACTAATGTGCCTAACTGAACACTATGGGCAATTTTAGCATGGCCAATCCACATACCCTGCATGTGTTTGGATTGTGGGAGGAAACTAGAGCACCCAGAGGTACCCCACACAGACACGAGGAGAATGTGCAAACGCCACAGTCAGTCACGTGAGACTGCAATCAAAACCAGGTCGCTGGTGCTGTCAAGCAGCAGTGCTAACCACCGAGCCACCAACCCACCCACAGCAAAAACCCAAAGAGTTGAGCTTTTGTTAACCTCCTTGAGCCTGACATGATATAAGCAATAAACATGAACCCTCTGTCAAGGAAGGTACTGAAGGGTGGAAAGCTTACAACATTTAAATATCATAACATTCACAGATTTGGGACAAGTGCAGGAAATTGGGATTACAGTGCCTTTAGTGATAGTTATGCCGGTGCCGACTCAATGGGCCATAGGGCCTTCTCTGTGCTGAATCAATCTATGCACCCTGCTGAGAGGGCAGTGCAGGTTAATGGTGACCAGGTTAGTCAGTTCCAAGATGGCAGACACATGATCAAGGGTCAGAGGAAATGGCTCAAGCTTCAGTGTGAAGGAGGTTCAAGGCTAATGGAGACAAGATCAATGGAGACTGAGCGAGGGCACAAGCGATGGCATCTCCAGGGGTTGTAGTGAGGCATGTGGGGACATGAGGGGAGCGTGTAGGGAGGGAGTGCAGTTTCAGTTGAAATGCGACCTTTACCAGCAGCAGCATGACCTTCAGCACCAGGGGGTGTCCCTGACTGTGTCAGGCTCACTGGCTGCTCTCTGTGTGATTCCGCACTGCCACTGATCTGGTCAAACACAATTATATACTGGTCAATCTAACATCTCTTTTGAGGGTTTCATTGAAATTTATAATTAACAGCAGATAGAATGAAGATTAGATTACTTATGATGTGAAAACAGGCCCTTTGGCGCAACAAGTCCACACCGACCTTCTGAAGACCAACCCACCCAGCCCATTCCCCTAACACTATGGGCAATTTAACATGGCCAATTCACCTAACCAGCACATTTTTGGACTGTGGGAGGAAACCCACACAGACACGGGGAGAATGTGCAAACTCCACATAGAAAGTTACCTGAGGTGGGAATTGAACCCAGGTCTCTGGCGCTTTGAGGCAGCAGCACTAACCACTGTGCCACTGTGCTACCGTGCCGCACCTTCTCATATAGAGAATTGGAAATTGTCCACATAGATTTGTGATGGGTAAGTTCTAACTAACAAACCAAATGCATTAACTAAAATAGTTGATAGGAAGTCTAATCTTAGCAACTTTCAGAAATACTCAATAATTTTCCACAAAACAATCTACTGACCAAAGTTAAAACCCATGGGATTGAAGATGAATGTTTGACTTGGTTAGGAGACTGGTGACAGACGACAGGGAAAAAAAACACATTTTGAATGGTGTTCCACAGGATTCTGTGATGAGGCCTTAACAGGATACAAATGCTGCAGGAAGGATAGAAAGGGAGGCAAGAGAGGAGGAGGGGGAGTGGCATATTTGATAAGGGATAGCATTACAGCTGTACTGAGGGAGGATATTCTTGGAAATACATCCAGGGAAGTTATTTGGGTGGAACTGAGAAATAAGAAAGGGATTATGACTTTTTTCGGATTGTATTGCAAACAATACCCTCTGATAGTCAAAGGGTAATTGAGAATCAAATTTGTAAGGAGATTTCAGCTATCTGTCAGAATAATAGGATGGTTATGGTAGGGGATTTTAACTTTCCAACATAGAGTGGGACTGCCATCATGTTCAGGGTTTAGATGGAGAGGAAGTTGTTAAGTGTGTACAAGAAAACTTTCTGATTCAGTACGTGGATGTACCCAGTAGAGAAGGTGAAAGCCTTGACGTACTCTTGGGAAATAAGGCAAGGCAGGTGACTGAGGTGTCAATGGGGGAGCATTTTGGGCCAGCAACCATAATTCTATTAGTTTTAAATTAGTGATGGAAAAGTATAGACGAGATCTAAAAGATGATGTTCTAAACTGCAGAAAGGCCAATTTTGACGGTATTAGGCAAGAACTTTCAAAAGCTGATTTGGTACAGATGTTCGCAGGTAAAGGAACGACTGGAAAATGGGAAGCCTTCAGAAATGAGATAACAAGAATCCAGAGAAAGCATATTCCTGTGAGGGTGAAAGGAAAGGCTGGTAGGTATAGGAAATGCTGGATGACTAAAGATATTGAGTGTTTGATTAAGGAAAAGAAGGAAGCATATGTCAGGTATAGACAGGATAGATCGAGGGAATCATGAGAAGAGTATAAAGGAGTATACTTAAGAGGGAAATCGGGAGGGTAAAAAAGGGACATGAGATAGCTTTGGCAAATAGAATTAAGGCGAATCCAAAGAAATTTTACAAATACATCAAGGACAAAAAGGTAACTAGGGAGAGAATAGGGCCCTTCAAAGATCAGCAAGGCAGCCTTTGTGTGGAGCCGCAGGAGACGGGGGAGAAACTATTTTGCATCAGTATTTACTGTGGAAAAGGATATGGAAGGTATAGAATGTAGGGAAATAAATGGTAACATCTTGTGAAATGTCCATATTACAGAGGAGGAAGTGCTGGATGTCTTGAAACGCATAAAGGTGAATAGATCCCCGGGACCTGATCAGGTGTACCCTAGAACTTTGTGGGAAGCTAAGGAAGTAATTGCTGGGCCTCTTGCTGAGATACTTGTATCATCGATAGTCACAGGTGTGGTGCTGGAAGACTGGAGACTGGCTAACGTGGTGCCACTTTTTAAGAAAGCTGGTAAGGATAAACCAGGGAACTATAGACCAGTGAGCCTGAAGTCGATGGTGGGCAAGTTGTTGGAGGAAATCCTGAGGGACAGGAGGTATATGTATTTGGAAAGGCAAGGACTGATTAGCGATAGTCAACATGGCTTTGTGCGTGGGAAATCATGTCTCACAAACACAATTTAGTTTTTTGAAGAAGTAACAAAGAGGATTGATGAGGGCAGAGCGGTAGATGTGACCTATATGGACTTCAGTAAGGCATTCAACAAGGTTCCCCATGAGAGATTGGTTAGCAAAGTTAGATTTCACATGGACAACTAGCCATTTGGATACAGAACTGGCTCAAAGCTAGAAGACAGAGGGTGGTGGTGAAGGGATGCTTTTGAGAGTGGAAGTCTGTGACCAGTGGAGTGTCACAAGGATCAGTGCTGGGTCCACTACTTTTCATAATTTATATAAATGATTTGGATATGAGCATAAGAGGTACAGTTAGTAAGTTTGCAGATGACACCAAAATTGGAGGTGTGGTGGACAACGAAGAGGGTTACCTCAGATTACAACAGGATCTTGATCAGATGGGCCAATGGGCTGAGAAGTGGCAGATGGAGTTTAATTCAGATAAATGTGAGGTGCTGCATTTTGGGAAAGCAAATCTTAGCAGGACTTATACACTTAATGGTAAGGCCCTAGGGAATGTTGCTGAACAAAGAGACCTTGGAGGGCAGGTCCATAGCTCCTTGAAAGTAGAATCGCAGGGATAAAGGAAAGAGAAGGTGTTTGGTATGCTTTCATTTATCGGTCAGAGTATTGAGTACTGGAATTGGGAAACTTGAAAGGGTTCAGAAAAGATTTACAAGGATGTTGCCAGGGTTGGAGGATTTGCGCTATAGGGGGAGGCTGAGCAGGCTGGGGCTGTTTTCTCTGGAGCATCGGAGCCTGAGAGGAGGCCTTATAGATGTTTACAAAATTATGAGGGGCATGGATAGGATAAATAGAATTCCTACGGTGTGGAAGAAGGCCATCAAGTCCAAGCAGCATTCCACCCATTACCACACCCCTCTCCTATTGCTGTAACCCTACACTTCCCATGGCCAGTTCACCTAACCTGCATATCCTTGCACTGAGAATGGAGACTAGCGCACCTGGAGGAAACCCACTCAGACATGGGGAGAACAAGCAAACTCCACAAAGAAAATCACCTCAGGGTGGAATCGAAGCCAGCTCCCTGGTGCTGTAAGACAGTGGTGCTAGTCACTGTGCCACCCATTCCTCATCTTTGATCTAAATGCCTAATCCCTTATTCCCAGACTGCGACTCTGCTTTAGAATCCCCAGGTAGGGGGGACAAAGTTAAAAATCACACGACACCAGGTTATAGTCCAACAGGTTTAATTGGAAGCACTAGCTTTTGGAGCGCTGCTCCTTCACCAACCTTCATCTGAGGAAGGAGCGTCGCTCCGAAAGCTAGTGCTTCCAATTAAACCTGTTGGACTATAACCTGGTGTTGTGTGATTTGTAAATTTGTACACCCCAGTCCAACCCCGGCATCTCCAAACCCAGGTAGGGGCACATCCTTCCAAAATCTACCCTGTCAGGGCCCTGGAGAATTTAAAATGTTTCAGTGAAATCTCCTCCCAACCTGCTAAATTCCAGGGAATCCTGACCCAGTCCCCTCCCTCGATCATTAGACAATCCCCTCAACCCATCACATGAACTGTTGCTTGGTTTGATCATCTCAGTAAACGTTTCAAGGAGGGCAGGAGAGAGAAAGACTCTTTCTGCTTTGAATTGATACCAAACATTGAAAAAGCAGGAAAATATTCTCACCAAGTATTGTTCACATACTCAGAGGTCACTGGTGGTGTCCTTATATTCTTTATTCTTGCCTTTTCTCTTGTTCATGTAATTTAGGAGAACAGAGTCAACCGAGAAGGAAATGAACAGCAGAGTTTGTTTTCTCTGTTGATTAAATTCACCTTGTTTGCTCCTCTGAGCACCTGAAAGAAGGGGCAAGGCTCCGAAAGATTGTATTTTCTAATAAACCTGTTGGACTATAACCTGGTGTCGTATGATTTTTGACCTTGTCCTCTGATCACATTCAGGTTATTCCCACAAGCACTGCGTGTTCTTGCTTCTCCACGTCAGCAGGTGGCGATGTTGACTATGGCTTTCACAATGGTCTCCATCAGAGCGGACCCAGAAATCAGGGACAGAGACCAGAGATTGCAGGCCCCGCTGTTGCTCCTCAGTCCCAGACCCGAGCACAATGGGCCCCCTGGAATCCCGAGCCCTGTGCAGAATGCAAATGGTGTGACTGATCCTTCTGATTGTTCCCAACCTCACCAGGTCTCCACAGTCACTGAGATTATTTAAATACAGCCTTTGCCTATTAGGGACCCTGATTGATGGGATACAGACTGAAATGGGTCAATAATACAGTATTGGGGGTTTACAGATGCAGACTGTCAAGTGGAAATCTGATCTTGTGCCTCTAACAGAGATCCGGGATTGGGGATTCCTGGATACAAAGTGTCCAGTAAAGATAGGAACGAGGGAAAACTGTGGGAAGTGGTTTGTTTGATCTGGTGCCAGACAGTACTGACCAACCTTAGGCCCTGAGATATGATGGAGATGAAGGGAGAACTGTGCCGGCGTTTAACTCACTTTTACCAGAGTAAAACAGGGATTTCCCATTTCACAAGAGAGTAAATGGAACTGACAAACCAGGCGGATGTGAAACACCCACCCCATCCCTGAGAGAGGGAGGGACAAGAACAATGACATTCTCAGACAGAAAGGATGCTAAAAATGGTATCACCCCGAGAGTGAAGGATGGGGTGAGGATAGTGGCAGCGACATCCCCCAGAGAGTGGGGAAAGTAACACTGACACATTTAAAACAAGCGAGAATTCAAACAGCCACCCACTCCATCACACGGTGTTGAAGATGCACTGTCCTCATCAAAACACGTTTGCAAACCTCGTCATACCACGTCAGGGGAGAGAAACATTGTAAAATGTATTATCACGAGTGAGAGATGGTGAATTTAAATCTTGGACCATGATGGTAAACGTTCCGAGCCGTAAACAACACTGGTGTATTGACGTTATTATCTTATTAAACAATATTAAAACCTCTGCCAAACATTTTCCTGCAGACAGTGTATTTAAAATATCAAGAGGCTTTCCGCATTGTTGGTTTGATCAGTGACGTAGCAAGGAAGCAGCAG
The DNA here is from genome assembly GCF_037043375.1 of Chiloscyllium plagiosum. Classification (NCBI taxonomy): domain Eukaryota; kingdom Metazoa; phylum Chordata; class Chondrichthyes; order Orectolobiformes; family Hemiscylliidae; genus Chiloscyllium; species Chiloscyllium plagiosum. The sequence continues at coordinate 117,071,724 of NW_028270147.1, forward strand.
CTGCCTCATGAACTCCAACAAAAGAATGAGAACAGGCTCTTCATACGGAGCTGGCTCCCGAGAATCCAATTCAACAGCAGGGACCAAAGAATAAGGAACAATACAGCACAGGAACAGGCCCTTCGGCCCTCCAAGCCTATGCTGACACATTTTTGTCCTTCCATACTGAAACTGTCTTCACCTACAGGATTCATATCCCTCCGGAAGAGTCGGACATCGCACAGAGCCGTGGTAATAGGGGACTCCATCGTAAGAGGAACTGACCGGGGTTTTTGTGGCAGCAGACAGGATTTAAGGATGGTGTGTTGCCTTCCTGATGCTAGAGTGAAAGACATTGCGGACAGAGTGCAGGAAATCCTCAAGGATGAGGGTGAAGAGCCAGAGGTGGTGGTACATGTCGGCACAAATGATGTCGGGAAGAAGAGGAGGAACATACTACAGCGAGACTTCGGAGAACTAGGAAGAAGGCTGAAAAGCAGGACGTCCAAGGTGGTTATCTCTGGTTTGCTTCCAGTTCCTCGGGCTAGTGTGGCCAGAAACAGGGAGATAATGGACTTGAACGTGTGGTTGGGGAACTGGTGCAGGAAGCAAGGATTTAAGTTCTTGGATCACTGGGGTATATTTTATGGTAAGCATAAATTCTACAAGAGAGACGGCTTGCACCTTAATAGGTTAGGGACCAGCATTCTGGCAGGCAGGTTTTCTACTGCAACACCGCTAGATTTAAACTAAGTAGCGGGGGGGGGGGGGGGGGGGGGGGGAGGGGACAAGCTGGATGTTTAAAAAGGAAATTGAAGGGAAAGTTAGAACAAGAGAAGTCAAGAAAGACAATTGTATCTATGAGGCAGAAAACTCGGAAAGGCATCATGCTGTAAGGTTGAGTGAGATAAGAGTTAATGGGAAGGGTGAGAGCAGTAACAAATTAAAAATACTATACATGAATGCACGAAGCATTAGACATAAAATGGATGAGCTTGAGGCTCTTTTGGAAATTGGCAGATACGATATTGTGGGGATAACTGAGACGTGGCTTCAAGTGGACAGGGCCTGGGAAATGAATATTCAAGGCTACACGTGCTGTCGTAAGGACAGACTGACGGGCAGAGGGGGTGGGGTGGCCTTGTTGGTAAGGGACGATATTCAGTCCCTTGCACGGGGGGACCTAGAGTCAGGGGATGTAGAGTCAGTGTGGATAGAGCTTCGAAATACTAAGGGTAAAAAGACCCTCTTGGGAGTCATCTACAGGCCCCCAAACAGTAGTCTGCATGTCGGATGTAAGTTAAATCAGGAGCTGAAATTGGCCTGTCACAAAGATGTCACTACAGTTGTTATGGGGGATTTTAACATGCAGGCAGACTGGGAGAACCAGGATGGTATTGGGCCTCAAGAAAGAGACTTTGTGGAGTGCCTCAGAGATGGATTCTTAGAGCAGCTGGTGCTGGAGCCGACCAGGGAGAAGGCAATTCTGGATCTGGTATTGTGTAACGAACCAGAATTGGTCAGAGACCTCGAAGTGAAGGAGCCATTGGGAAGTAGTGACCATAATACAATAAGCTTCAATCTGCAATTTGAGAGGGAGAGGGTACAGTCGGGAGTGACAGTACTTCTGTTGAATAAAGGGAACTATGGAGCTATGAGGGAGGAACTGGCCAAAGTTCAATGGTGCAATACCTTAGCAGGGATGACCGTGGAGGAACAATGGCGGATATTTCTGTGTATAATGCAGAAGTTGCAGGATCAGTTCATTCCTAAAAAGAAGAAAGATCCCAGGAGGAGGCATGGGCGGCCGTGGCTGACGAGGGAAGTAAAGAAACATATAAAGTTAAAAGAGAAAAAGTATAACATAGCTAAGATAAGTGGGAAAACTGAGGACTGGGAAGCTTTTAAAGAGCAACAGAGGATTACTAAGAAGGAAATACGCAGAGGAAAAATGAGGTACGAAGGTAAACTGGCCAAGAATATTAAGGAGGATAGTAAAAGCTTTTTTAGGTATGTGCAAGGCAAAAAAATGGTTAGGACAAAAATTGGGCCCTTGAAGACAGAAACAGGGGAATATATTACTAGGAACAAAGAAATGGCAGAGGAATTAAATGGGTACTTCAGATCTGTGTTCACTGGGGAAGACACAAGCAATCTCCCTGAGGTAACAGTGGCTGAAGGACCTGAACTGAAGGAAATTTATATTTGCCAGGATTTGGTGTTGGAGAGACTGTTAGGTCTGAAGGTTGATAAGTCTCCGGGGCCTGATGGTCTGCATCCCAGGGTACTGAAGGAGGTGGCTCGGGAAATGGTGGTTGCGTTGGTGATTATTTTCCAGAGTTCAATAGATTCGGGGTCGGTTCCTGAGGATTGGAGGGTGGCTAATGTTATAGCACTTCTTAAGAAAGGTGGGCGAGAGAAAGCAGGTAATTATAGACCAGTTAGTCTGACCTCAGTGGTGGGAAAGATGCTGGAATCTATTATAAAGGATGAAATTACTGCACATCTGGATAGTAGTAACAGGATAGGACAGAGTCGGCATGGATTTATGAAGGGCAAATCATGCTTGACTAATCTTCTTGAATGTTTTGAGGATGTAACTCTGAAGTTGGACGAGGGAGATCCAGTAAATGTAGCGTACCTGGACTTGCAGAAAGCTTTTGATAAAGTCCCACACAGGAGGTTAGTGAGTAAAATTAGGGCGCATGGTATTGGGGGCAAAGTATTAGATTGGATTGAAAATTGGTTGACTAATAGGAAACAAAGAGTAGTGATAAACGGCTCCATTTCAGAATGGCAGGCAGTGACCAGTGGGGTACCGCAGGGATCCGTGCTGGGACCGCAGCTTTTTACAATATATGTTAATGATATAGAAGATGGTATCTGCAATAACATTAGCAAACTTACTGATGATACAAAGCTGGGTGGCAGGGTGAAATGTGATGAGGATGTTAGGAGATTACAAGGTGACCTGGAAAAGTTAAGTGAGTGGGCAGATGCATGGCAGATGCAGTTTAATGTGGATAAATGTATGGTTATCCACTTTGGTGGCAAGAACAGGAAGGCAGACTACTACCTCAATGGAATCAATTTATGTAAAGGGGCAGTACAAAGAGATCTGGGTGTTCTTGTACACCAGTCAATGAAGGCAAGCATGCAGGTACAGCAGGTAGTGAAGAAGGCTAATAGCATGCTGGCCTTCATAACAAGAGGAATTGAGTATAGAAGCAAAGAGGTGCTTCTGCAGCTGTACAGGGCCCTGGTGAGACCACACCTGGAGTACTGTGTGCAATTCTGGTCTCCAAATTTGAGAATAGACATTCTAGCTATTGAGGGAGTGCAGCGTACATTCACGAAATCAATTCCTGGAATGGCAGGATTACCTTACACTGAAAGACTGAAGCGACTGGGCTTGTATACCCTTGAGTTTCGAAGACTGAGAGGGGATCTGATTGAGACGTATAAGATTATGAAAGGATTGGACACTCTGGCAGTAGGAAACATATTTCCACTGATGGGTGAGTGCCGAACCAGAGGACACAGCTTAAAAATACGGGGTAGACCATTTAGGTCAGAGCTCAGGAGAAACTTCTTCGCCAAGAAAGTGGTGGCTGTGTGGAATGCTCTGTCCCAGAGGGCAGTGGAGGCACTCTCTGGATTCATTTAAGAAAGAGTTGGATAAAGCTCTCAAAGATAGTGGAATCAAGGGTTATGGAGATAATGCAGGAATAGGATACTGATAAGGAATGATCAGCCATGATTATATTGAATGGCGGTGCAGACTTGAAGGGCTGAATGGCCTACTCCTGCACCTATTGTCTATTGTCTATTGTCTATTGTCTATTCCCTTCCTATTCATACATTAGTGCAGGTATTTCTTGAATACTTCTATTGTGTCTGCTTCCACCACATCCTCTGGCAGTGTGCTCCAGGTACTCAACTCCCTTTGTGTAAAATACTTACCTCACACATCTCTTTTAAATTCCCCCGCCCCTTGAACCTCTGTCCCTGAGTAAGTGACGCATACACCTGAAAAAAATCCTCATATTTTCCACACTACCTATGCCGTTCACAACTCTGTAATCTTCTATCAGGACACACCTCATTTTCCCGTATTCCAATGAAAAAAAAAACCAGTCTATCCAACTTTTCTTCAGCACGACAATCCCCCATACCAGACAATACCCTGGTAAACATTTTCTGCACCATCTTCAAAATACCCACATCCTTCTGGTAGTGTGCTGACCGGAACTGTATGCAATATTCCAAGTGTGGCCTAACTAATGTTCGATAAAACTACAGAATAACTTGTCAATCCTTATACTCAGTGTCCCTTCCAATGAAGGCGAGCAGGCCATCAGCCTTTTTTACTGCCTTACCTCCCTGTGCTGCCACCTTCAGTGATCTGTGAACATGCACACCCAGATCCCTCTGCATATCAATACTCCAGAGGATTCTGCCATTCACGGTATAATTCCCACCTGTACATCACCTTTCAAAATGCATCACCTCACATTTGTCTGGATTAAGCTACATCTGCCATGTTTCTGTCCAAGCAGCCAACTGATCGATATACTGCAGTATCCTCTGACAAATCTTCTCATTCTCCACAACTTTACCAATCTTTGTATTAACTGTAAACTTACTAATTAGACCAGCTATGCCCTCCTCCAATTCATCTATGTAGAACACCACTGAACCCTGTGGAACATCTATTCTGAAAACTATCCTTCCATCACTGCCCTCTGTTTCCTGTGACTAAGCCAGTTCTGTATTTAATGCTGGGAACATTTTAGACAAGACACCTTGTTTCCAGCTCATTACGACAACTTGATCCAGTACGGTCAGAAAGAGAAAAAGGACAATGTGCAGATTGTTGAACAGGCCCCTACACCTGGGCCTGAGGCAGGGGCCCAAGCTCCAACACACTGGCCTCACTTCACACCAATCTTCACACATTGCGGGGTCATGAACTCAGGGACCGGGACGGAGTGAGAGAGTAGGGGGAATGTCCAAGAGTCAAAAAGGCTTAAAGCAAGATGGAGAGTGTGTTGGAAAGTGTTCAATGGAGGAAACATACTTTGTGATACCAAACATGCTTTGTGATACCCAATACTGACATAGTCCACGTGTATCATAGAATGAAAAAAAGCACAATCTGGAGACAATCAAAAATCACACCAAAGTACTCCTTTTGGATATATCATAGCATACAGGGCATTTTCATTGCGATGCGATAAGTATCCTGGTCTGAAAGCTGTTCTCTCTTTTTCTCTCTCTCCCCATGATTCTCCAGATGGAGCCGGTTAGATCCTCTTAAAGCCCCAGTTTATTTGTACTGTTCAGTAATGTGGGGATGCTGATGGTGGACTGGGGTACACCTGATGAAGGAGCAGCGTTTCGGAAGCTTGTGATTTAAAATGAACCTGTTGGGCTAGAACCTGCTTTTGTGTGACTTCTGACTTTGTATTTTTCGGGCAGAGAGAAACAACTGCCTTCTAGTAACTATAGAGTATTTGCACAGCAGCTAATGATTATGGGTAATGACTCTTTCCATTAGCCATGAATAAACCCACATTCATCCCAGTCGATTCCAGTGGGAATGACCTTTCAGTTGCTTCCCAGATATTACATAGCTCACCACCGCCATCTCCAGGACAATTAGGGAAGGGCAACAAATAACCGACACGTCAACGCCCGCCCCATCCCAGGAGAAATCAAAATAAATGGCATACAATTCAAATGATCAAACTGGTGAGACGTGAATTTTTCTCTTTTAAAGACTGCAGCCTCGGCCAGAAACAGAGCCATGACATGGGTGACCCTGGTTTGTCAGACTGAAAGGTGGAGTGTCCTTTGGATTATCACTGGGATCAGCAAAAAATGAATTATACTCAAAGATCTAACAAACGGCTATCAAAGCGTGCCCCCAAACTGCAGAGAACAGCACTTGAGGCATCGCGTCCCCATCTCCATCTTTGCTTGTTGCCATTCCCCTCTGTCCTGCAGAGGGCGGTGGCGATCCATGAGTGTCTCGAAGAGGATCTGACAGAGGGACAAGGTCATGTCCTCGGCCTGAGCACAACTGCCTGACCTGCTGTGCTTTCTCAGCCCCACACTTCTCGACTCCAAGCACAACTATCCCTCAGGAGAATGAACTGTGACACAAGAGGAAATGTGGGAGTGTTGGAAAGGCACTGACAGCCTGGTCAGCCTGCAGAGGGGCAGAAACAGATTTGATGAATGAACTGATATCATCTGAGCTGAGATGCAGACTCAGGCTTTCAGAGCCACACAGTTTACATTGTTACTGACCGTGGCTCCATGGGCAATGATCCTGCCTCATCGTCAAAATGGTCATCGGATTGAAAGCCACCTCAGAAATTAGAACACAGAATCCAGGCTGAGACCGAGGTGCACTGTTGAAAGCTGCACAGTCTCTGGCTCCATTATTTGAGGCTCCACCACCACCACACCCCGACCACCCCCACCCCCACCTCAGGGGGCTCGACAAGATCCCATTCTGAAGAGATTCCCTCGGATATCCTGCTCACTATTCAACGAGTGCCTCACCATCTTGTCCGGGAACGTGACTGCTCTGTGCTCACAGCTTTGAGTATTCTGAGATGATTAAAAAAAACTGCACCAACAAGAGTTCTTTCCTCATTATCATGTAAAAGGGAGGAGTTAATATTTGGGGTTCAGTGATGTTTTATCAAAAAAGCAGCAACATTTTATTTTATTTCATTTTAGGTTGTTTTATATTATTTTATTTAAATTTTGTTTATCAAATTTTAGCCCGCTTGTTTGGCACCACTTCCACACATATCCATTCCCTCCACACCAACATTCAGTAACATCTGTGTGTACTATCTACAAGATGCATTGCAGAAATTCACCAAAGGTCCTGAGACAACACCTTCTAAACCCATGATTACTTGAATCAAGAAGGACAAGGGCAGCATCATCCCAGCAAGTTCCTCTCCAAGCCATTCACCAGTTTGACTTGGAAATATCGTCACTGGGTCAGAATTCTGGAATTCCCTTCCTAAGGACATTATGAGTCTACCTACAGCACACAGATTGCAGCGGTTGAAGAAGGCAGCTCAGCACCATCTTGTCCAGGACAATTAAAGATGGACAGTAAAAACGCTGGGAAAATTAAGAGTAGGCGTGATTCGGGACCAGAAAGTGAGACTGTGATGTCTCAGTTATTCCTGGACATTGGTGTGATCACATCTCAAATACTGTATTGTGTGTAGTTTTGGTCTCCTTATTGAAGGAAGAATATAAATGCATTGGAGGTGGTTTAGAGGGGTTTTACCCGATTGATCGCTGGAATGAGGGGGCTGTGTGATGAGGAAAGATTGGAAAGGCTGGCCTTGTTCTCACTGGGGTTTTCCTGTCCCACAGTATTCTCCAACTCCCTATCTGCCTCCCTCGTGTGTCATACCCTCCTGCCCCTTACTACACTTGGAATTGAATTGTGCAGTCCTGAGGCCTATAACTTCCTTCTGGAACTAAGTCTCCAGGTATCTCCGGCACTCCCTGATATATCACCGCTTTTTCAATTCAGCTTTCATTCCAAACTCCCTGAGCGGGAGTTCCTGTCGTTTTATACATTCACTGCAGATATATTTACCCTGAATCATTTCAATGCAATAAAGAAATGTTGATCTTACTTACAACTGAAAAATATCCATTCCTTCATTGGTCCAGTAATTGTCTTCAGTCTCTGTTTTGAAGTTTCAGTACTTTGCATTTATTAACCTTCCTTAATGGACATGTCCTGAAGCAGCTTATTTACACATTCCCTCATACGAAACAATTTCCAGATTCCTATTTTCTTGTTTATCATTTTGTTTCAATCAAACCAAGTGCATGTGCAGGCTCCCAGCAGCTGAAGTGACAGTTCCAAATCACTTTGGAAAAGCAAAGGTGGACTCCTTCCCCGAGTTCACCAAACTCCCACACTGACCAAACCTCCCAGCATTCCCCTCTGTGCTGGCTGCACTCAGTGCGAGCTGCAGTATATAAGCTGCCCTGTATTTATATTGCTTCTGATTTATATCACTCCATTCTGAAGTGCTGTTGTTCAGGATCTGGGTTAAGCTCACTCATTTCTCAATCGAAAACTTCCTTCTTTCAGCCTGAAAGAGACTTTACATGTGCAACCAGCAAATGGGACTTCAATGTTGGAATCTGTTCTCAGGATTGATGGGCTCGATGGTTTGATTCCATGAAATAACCTCGTCTAATCTCTTCAGAGGTTGACGTTTCAGGTGTAACCCTTCTTCAGGAAGGGGGGGGGGGGGGGGGTAGGTGTCAGGGGAGTTGCAGATAAAGGGGTGGGTGGGAGAGAGGTGGTGAGGTGGGGACAGGTTGAGAAAGATAGAGAGTATGACCTGATTGGTCGATGGGAGAGATGAATCCAGAATTATCTCTCCCTTCGACCAACCATGTCCTACCCTCGTCCTGTCTCCACCTATCCCCACCTAACCACCCTGCCCCAGCCACTCCCTTTATCTGCAGCTCCCCCAACATCCACCCACCCCACTTCCAGAAGAATGTTTACACCCAAAACATCGACCTCTCTTCCTCCTGATGCTGCCTGTCTTGCTGTGTTCTCCCAGCCTCCTGCTTGTCAACCTTGGATTCCAGCATTTGCAGTTTGTCTCTAATCTCTTCAGGGGCCAGGATGAGTGTGAGGAGATTGGGTTTTGATGGAACTACCCACAGACTGAAGTCAAAAAAAGCAAAGTAAGAAAGGCAAGAGGATCAAATTCGAGAGAGCAAATTGTGAGCAAAAAGTAATTGTTACCAGTTTAGCAATTGCAAAGGAGAGAGGGACCACATTGAATTGCTTCTGGTGTCATCCTCTGTGTCCTAACATTTCACAGAGACAGCTCCACATCCTTCCATTGGCTTTGTCATTGAGAGGCAATATTTCCCTTCCCACAGCCCTTTTTAAAATGTCCTGTCCCAGGGAATCACTGAGGCAGAGAATACTTCACCTTTTCTGGGAAAGATAGAGAAATATAGGGTGTCAAGGAGCAGTTTCTCTGCCTTCAGGTTCTGACAGAAGGATGTGTGTAGTGTGTGGATTCTGGAGACAGACAACTGAGATATTCCTCACTCCCATCAACACTTGACTTTATTCTAACAACAGTTTCTATTCTTCATTATAAAGTACCAGTTTCAGACTAGACATTTCACACCCAACCCCCATTTCCCTACATTGGAATCAAGAATCAAACTTGCCCCTTCTCAGGATTGCTCTCTGAATGTGGTGTCAGTGTATTATTGCTGTGTTTGAATGAAAGAGCCACAGTGGAATCTGGGACTGAATCCAAGGGGTTTCTGAGCCACCAGTAGTCTCCCCGCTGTGTGAGGGTCTGTTTGGATAAGATTTCAGCCCCATTGGTTCCCACTGATACTAAAGCTCTAGAGTGAGATTACTGGAGCCACATGTGGAGTAAGGAGCGCAACAATCAGGTCAATGATCTGCTCTGGAATCCACACTGAGCCCTGGATGTCTCTCACTGAGATGGCCCAGGGGTTACAGAATATGACAGCAGAAGGTGGAACCAGTTTATCATTGACTGCCCTCCCCAGCCGTGACTCCCAGACTCCCCAGATTTAACATTCTCAATCTGACTCCAGGGACACACGGGACCATTCCATTGCACTTTAAGAGTGAAGAAAACCCAAGTCTAATTTAAGGAATATTTATTTCCCAAAACCTGTGAAATTGTTATTTTGAGTAACAAGATGCTGCCGATCATATTCATCAATGCAGGGTTCCCAGTAGCTCTGGCCATTTCCAAAGCACACACGAGACAGAGACTGAATCTTCTTGATCTTTATTCCCTTTTCCAGATTTACATTGACAGAAAAAAGACTGCAATTAACAGCCCAGACAGAGGAAGCTGCTCAAAATCACAGCCACAATGGAATTTGAGGAAAACACTTGTGGAGATTTTCTCAATAACCTGAGAATCCTGTCCCTTAAAGTAGTGACAGAAGCTTAAATTTGAACTGACGGCTGAGCAGGAAGGAGATCTGGTTTACTGAAGCAGAAATTTCAGAGGTTCACATTGTTTTGTACAGCTGACAGTTTTCAGCATCTTCGAGAGGTTTTACTTGGCATCACAAGTCATCACTGTCCCCATAAAACGGTCCCAGGACAGGTTCAGCACGGGGTTTGATACAGAGTAAAGCTTCCTTTTGATGATCCCAATGACATGCCTTAACCCTTGAACCTCAGAAATGTCACTGAGCCAATCCCAAGAAGGAAGAGAGTTGAAATTCAGTGCTGACAATGACCTTTGTCCTGCCAGCTCAGCCCTGTTCTATTTAAAGTTGTGTCTCCTCTGTGGACTGTCTCAAACACTCTACACACATTCTGATCTCCTGATGCTCTTGCTGAGGGGAGAGGGGAGGGTCACGTGGGTGAGGGCACAGGAGAAGCGAGCGTTGGACTCCCAGTCAGACCCAGAGAGGGTCAGCAGGCTGCTGACACTGTAGGTGCTGTCCGAAGCTCGCAGGTAGTTGCTGGTCTGAACCCCGTCTGAAATGACTGCACCATCCTTCTTCCACTGCACCTCCAGCTCATCGGGATAGAAGTGATTGGCAAGGCACACCAGGGTGGCAGTGCCCTTGGCATTGACCTGCTCTTGGGAGGGGGGTAGCAGGGTCAGCTTGGGCTGAGAGTTTTCACGGCCTGAAAAACAAGACAAACAATTTTAATCCCTGCCATTCAAAGGGATTTCAACTCTGAACATTCACTGGCAAAACAATCCATTTGAACATTTGTATTCAATACCTAACAGACCCCATAAAAGGCCAGGGCCTTTTAAAATTGTTTCTTGGGATGTGAGTGTCACTGACAGGGAGAGCATTTATTGCCCATCCCTAATTGCCCCTGAGAGGGTGATAGTGAAAAAGAAGGGGCAGTTTTGGATCATTCTTTCGGGAATGAATGTGGGCAGCTGGAAGGGCTCTCAATGTGGGAGCATTTGAGTGACAGTGATCAGAACTCAGTGAGATTGAGAGTCGGAATAGAAATGGAGAACCATGGAGCAAGTGTAAAAGATTTCATTTGGGAACAAACCATTTTACTAAACTGGGCAGGGATTGGGTAAAAGTGGCTGAAAGACAAAATGCAGGGGTGAAATTTACCAGGACCTGAGGAAAGCAAAGAGCTAACAGGATAAAATGTGTCCAAGTGAAGTCAGGGAAATCCCAGTGATGTTTATAATCACAGAAACAACGAGAGAATGAAGGAATGTATGAGGCCCATTCGAGAGCAGGAAGGGAACTTGTGTGCAGTGGTGGAAGATGGAGCAATGGTTCCTCATGAAAACTTCTGGTCTGTTTTCACAAAAGAGAGGCACATATATATCAGTAACAGTAGTTCAGGAGGAGAACTGTGCAATATTGGAACATCATCTTTCACACCTGAAAGACTCCCAGTTCATCCAATGAAAAGAAAGATCCATGCTGTCCTAAAGATATTTGCAGACAGTGTGGGACTTGTTTGAAATGTGGTCACTGTTGTAATGTAGGAAATGTGGAAGCCAGATTGTACACAGCAAGATCCCACAAGTAACAATGAACCAAGGAACATTTTGAGTGATGTTTGTTCAGGAATAAGTATCAGCCTGAATATGATTCATAGAGAAAGTAACTAGAACAGTTCGATAGAAAATGAGGAAATGAAAGTTAAAGGAGAAGGGAGGAATACTGGTTAATGATGGGATTGATTGTTACTAGAAAATAAAAGGAAAGGGACAGAGTATTGTGAATGTCACATTGTACTGAGGAAACTTAAAAGTGCAAGGAAGCTCAGTATAGAACAAGCTTAAAGGTTTTGTCTCTTAACACATGAACCATTCGGAATAATGTAGACAAAGTGGTACCACATAAACCAAGGGAAATCAAGTTTGCGAGGAGTTTAAACTAATTAAAGAAGGTAGGAGCTCAGGAGAAGTTATTAAAGTATCCAGACCAAGTAATAGGATCGAGATTATGGAAAGGATCAAGAATCGAACTTGAGGCACCGCAGGGTGGAATGGTGGATCAGTGGTTAGCACTGCTGTCTCACAGCTCCGGAGACACAGACTCAATTCCAACTGACTGTCTGTGTGGAGTCTACACATTCTCCCCGTGTCTACTTGGGTTTCCTCCCATTGTCACAAAGCTGTTTTGGTTAGGAGAATTATCCATGGGAATTGTAGGGTGGGTGGGATGTTTTTTGGAGGGTCAATCTGGGCTGAATGGCCTGCTTCCACACTGTAGGGATTCTGTGATTTCTAAAGGAGATAACTATGAGAAGGAGGCAGTCAGTGCATGACTGAGGGTGTTGTACTAGATGCCTCGAGTATATGAAACAAGGTAAATGAGCCTGTAGTGCAGGGACGTGGCTGCAAGGGGATCAGGGCTGGGAACTAAATATCCAAGGATGCACATCCTCTTGAAAGGAAATGCAGGGGGATAGAGGGTCAAGTGTGAAGGAGGAACTGAAGGTAATCCTTGTTAGTCAGGAAATGGTTTTGGGGAGATTGATGGTATCAAAACTTGTAAGTCCCCAGGAGCCAGCAAGTCATCAGAGTATTTAAGAAAGTGGGTATAGAAATAATGGACACATTGCTGATCATTTCCAACATTCTGTCGACTCTGACAGAGTTCCAATGGACTGGACAGTATCCAATGTAACCCCACTTTTTAATAAAAGGAGGGAGAGTGAAAATGAGGAATTATACATGAGGAAAACGCTGGAGTCAGTTATTAAAGATACAGTAACCGAGCATTTGGAAAGCAGTAACAGGATCGGTCCAAGTCAGCATGGATTTACTAAAGGGAAATCAGGCCTGACACATCTTCTGGAAGGTTTTGAGGATGTGGTCAGTAGAGAGTGGACAAGGCTGAATCAGTGGACAACAAAACTTGATGAAAAAGTTCAGCAGGTCTGGCAGCACCTGTGGACAGCAATCGAAGTAAACATTTCAGATTGAGTGACCCTCCCTCAGGACCCAGTGGATGTTGTGTTCTGGACTTTCAAAAGGCTTTTGACAAGGTCCCATACAAGAGATTAGTGAGCAAAATTAAACCTCATGGTATTGGAGGGAATGTATTGACATGTAGAGAGAACTCGTTGGCAGATAGAAAGCAGAGAGTTGGAATAAATGGGTCCCTTTCGGAGTGGCAGGCAGTGATGAGTGGGGTACCACAGGATTCAGTGCTGGGACCCCAGCTGTTCACAATATACATAAATGATATGGACAAAGGAATTGAATGCAATCCCTCCAAATTTGCAGATGACACTCAGCTGGGTGGCAATATGTGCTGTGAGGAGGATGTTAAGAGGCTGCAGAGTGACTTGGACAGGCTGGCTAAGTGGACAAATACTTGGCAAATGCAATATAATTTGGGTAAGTCTGAGATTATCCACTTTGGTGGTAAAACAGGAAGTCAGATTATTAGTGAATGGTGAAAGTTTAGGAAAAGGTGAGGTGCAATGTGAGTTGGGTGTCATGGTGGAACAGTAACTGAAAGGGGGCATGCAGGTGCAGCAGGCAGTGAGGAAAGCGAATGACATGCTGGCCTTCACAGTGAGAGGATTTGTGTACTGGAGTCAGGATGTCTTGCAGAATTAAGGCCTCAGCTTGAGTATTGTGTGCAGTTTTGGTCTCCTAGTCTGAGGAAGGACATTCTTGCTATTGAGGGAGTCCAGCGAAGGATCACTGGAAGAGAAGGGACGGAAGGACTGACATATGAGGAAAGACTAGATCAACTGGGCTTGTCCTCACTGGGATTTAGAAGAATGAGAAGAATCTCACAGAAACATATAAAATCCTGATGGGATTTGACAGGCTTGATGCTGGAAAAATGTGCTTGATATTAGGAAAGTCCAAAACTAGGGGTCACAGTGGAAGATTAAGGGTTAAGTTATTCCGATGTTGTGAACCTGTGGAATCAAGGGATATGGGAGTGGAGTGGGAATAGGATAATGAGATTGGGTAATCAGCCATGATCATATTGAACGGTGGTGCAGACTCAAAGGGCTGAGTGGCCGATTCCTGCAGCCATTTTCTGTGTTTCTATGTTTCTATGTTTCTAATGATAGGTACATGTGAAGCGGGTGGGAGTGGGGTGAGGGAGGAGCAGGTTTACTCTGTCAGGAAGAACTGAAATTACATCGACAGCAAGAGGAAATATGGATTTGGAAAGCATAGAATCTGTGTGAGTCAACTTCAGGACCCACAAAATAGCAAAGGGCTTGATTGGAATTATGTACAAGTCTCCTCTCAGTAGTCGGGATGTGGGGCAGAAAATAAATCAGGAGATAGAAAACGCATGTAAGAAAGGGATTATTACAATAATCATGGGGACTGCAATATGCAGGTGGACTGGGAAAGTCAGGTTGGGAATGGATCTCAGGGAAAGGAATTCATGGAATGTCCGCGAGAGGCTTTTTTTGGAACAGTTTGTGGTAGACCCACTAGGAAACAGGTAATTCCGGATTCGGTGATGTGTAATGAGGCAGCTCTGATTGGGGAGCTGAAGGTGAGTGAACCCTGAGGGGACAGTGACCATAATGCGTTAGAATTCACCGCGCAATTCGAGAGGGAGAAGCTGGAATTCGACATAATAATCGGAGTCAATGAGCAAATTAGACAAAGGAGAGCCAATGGACATGATCTATTTGGGTTTCCAGAAGGCCTTTGACAAGTTTCCACACAGGAGGCTGCTAAACAACATAAGAGCTCATGGGGTTTGGGGCCCGGAACTGACATGGGATAGAGGGTGGAAATAAATGGGTCTTTTGCAGGATGGCAGCTGGTGCCTCATGCAGTTCAGCAGGGGGCAGTGTTCGGACCTCAGCTATTCATGTAACAATTAATTATATATTAACGATCTGAGAAAAGGAACTGAGGGCATTGTTGCTAAATTTGCTGATGACACAAAGATGAGGGGAGGGACATGGAGAGTTGAGGAAGCAGGGAGGCTGCAGAAGGACTTGGAAAGACTCAGAGAGCGGGCAAAGAAGTGACAGATGGAATACAAAGTGGGAAAGTATGAGGTTATGCCCTTAGGTTGGAAGAATAGAGACTCAAACTGTTTTCTAAATGGGAAAATTTGGAATTCTGAAACATAAAGGGACTTAGGAGTCCTCTTTCAGATTTCACTTAAGGTTAATATGTAGGTTCAGTTGGCAATTAGGAAGACAATGCAATGTTAACATTCATTTCAACTGAGTTAGAATACAAGAGCAGGTGTGTACTGCTGAGGCTGTATGAGACTCTGGCCAGACTGCATTTGGAATATTGTGAACAGTTTTGGGACATGTATCTAAGGAGGGATGTGCTTGCATTGGGGGAGATCCAGAGGAGGTTTATGAGAATGACTTTGGGAGTGACAGCCTGGTCTGATGAGGAGCGGTTGAGGACCCTGGCTATGGATGTGATGGAGTTCAGAAGGACATGGGGAGATCACATTGAAACTTACAGAATACTGAGAGGCCTGGATAAAGTGGGCGGGGATGAGATGTTTCCACCAGTAAGAGAAACATGGACAAGAGGGCACAGCCACAGAATTTAGGGATAATCCATTAGGACTGAGATGAGGAGGAATTTTTTCTGCCAGAGGGTGGTTAATCTGTGGAACTCATGCTGTGGAGGTGAAGGCATTGAGTGTGTTTCGGACGGACATTGATCGGTTCCTGATTGCGAAGGCGATCAAAGATAATGGGAAGAAGGCAGGAGAATGGTCGTGAGAAACACTTCAGCCATGACCAAACGGCACAGCAGACTTGATGGGGTGAATGGCCTAATTCTGCTCTGTTATCATATTGTCTTTTGAACAGACTCTGCCAAACCCTGGAACACTGAAAGGCCTGGATTTGAGCCCAGCTGGAGCTGTTTGTCATCAGAACTTTATCAAGGGATAACCAGGGAGTGGTGAGAGTGTGCACCCTGTTCCATGTGGGAACTTCAGGATGCTTCCCAGCTCCTGGAATACCATGAATACAGGAAGTGTGGTCAGTGACAGTAGTTGGAGCTCTGGGTTTCGGAGCTTGAGCAGCAGCTGGTGTCAGTGTGGAGCATCCGTGAGGCTGAGAGCTCCATGGAGAGCACGTTTCTAGATGTGGTCACTCTGCAGCTTCAGAGTATGCAGGGAGAGAGGGAATGGGAGAGCAGCAGACAGTCCAACAGGACTAGGCTGCTAGTACAGGAATCCCCTGAGTGCATCCCACTCTCCAACCAGGATTCAGTTTGGAATCCTGATGAGAATGATGGTTCATCTGGGGAGTGCAGCCGGAGCCAAGTCCATGGCACCACGGGGACTCAGCTGTACAGGGAGGCACAAGGAAGACTGGAAGAGCGATAGTGAGAGGAGATTCGAGAGTGAGGGCAATCGATAGGTGTTTCTGCAGCTGCAGATAGGATTCCAGAATGGTGTGTTGTCTCCCACCCTGAGGGGAGAGGGGGAACAGGCAGCAGTTGTGGTCCCAGTGACAGAGGGAGAAAAGGGATGTGGTCCTGCAGTCAGAATTTAGGGAGCTCTGGAGGCAATTATCAACAGCAGCTCAAAATTGTGAATCTCTGGACTACTCCCAGTGACCAATGCAAGTGAGGATAGAAACAGAAGGATAAGGCAGGGTGTATCTGAGGCTGGAAAGGTGATCCAGGAGGGAGCGTTTGAGATTCTTGGAACATTGGGAATGACTTTGTGGGAGATGTGACCTCTATAGACCAGATGGGTTGCTCCTGAACAGAACTGAGCTCCTTGTGGGGTGATTTGCTGGTGCTGTTGAAGAGGGTTTAAATGAACATGGAAGGTGGGCTGGGGAAACCAGGAGGAAATATCAGGGAGGAACAGAATCATGGAAGAGATAGATACTCTTAAGTAAGGAATATTAACTTTCTTGGCCGGGTCACAGTGAGGGAGAGAGTAATAATTTCTAAATCCAACTGACTGTGTGCATGTATGGGCCTGCGTGGAGTATGGGGAGTAAGATTGGGGAGTTACAGATGCATATTACCAAGTGGAAGTCTGGTGTTGAGGCTCAAATGAGGACAGGACTGGGTGTTAAATATTCCTGGATACAAGGTTTTCAATAAAGATAGGAAAAGGGGAAGAAGGTGTGGGATTGGTTAAGATCGGTGCAGAGCTGGAGAAAGAGGATGTCCCTGAGGGTCAAGGGCAGAATGGATTTGGTTTGAGATAAGGAACAAAAAAGGTGCAATCAGGTTGTTCAGTGCAGTCTGTCGGTCACCAACTAGAGGGAAGGATGTAGAGGAAGAAATCTGCAAGAAATTCACAGCACACTTTTGGGTAACTTTAATTATCAGAATATAGAATGAAATTGGAGCAGTGTGAAGGGCAGAGAGGGGCCAGAGTTGTGAGAGTGTGCTCGGGTGAATTTTCTCCAGCCGTGTGTTCCATTCCAATCAGAAAGGAAGCTCTGCCAGACCTGGATCTTGGGAATGAGGAGGCCCATGTAGATCAAGTGTCAGTGGGAGGACATTTAGGGAATTGTATCACAAGGATTAGGGAGACAGTGGAAAAGGACAAAGGACAATCCAGAGTAAAGTCATGACCATGGATCATATAGAACATAGAACATAGAACATAGAAGAATACAGCGCAGTACAGGCCCTTGGGCCCTCGATGTTGCGCCGATCCAAGCCCACCTAAACTACACTAACCCACTATCCTCCATATACCTATCCAATGCCCTCTTAAATGCCCATAAAGAGGGAGAGTCCACCACTGTTACTGGCAGGGCATTCCATGAACTAACGACTCGCTGAGTGAAGAACCTACCCCTAACATCAGTCCTATATCTACCCCCCCTTAATTTAAAGCTATGCCCCCTTGTAATACCCGACTCAATACGCGGGAAAAGGTTCATACTGTCGACCCTATCTAACCCCCTAATCATCTTGTACACCTCAATCAAGTCACCCCTAAACCTTCTTTTCTCTAGTGAAAACAGCCCCAAGTGCCTCAGTCTTTCCTCATACGATTTTCCTTCCATACCAGGCAACATCCTGGTAAACCTCCTCTGCACCCGTTCCAATGCCTCCACATCCTTCCTATAGTATGGCGACCAAAACTGCACACAATATTCCAGATGCGGCCGTACCAGAGTCTTATACAACTGCATCATGACCTCAGGACTCCGGAACTCAATTCCTCTACCAATAAAAGCCAGTATGCCATATGCCTTCCTCACCGCACTATTTACCTGGGTGGCAACTTTCAGAGATCTGTGTACATGGACACCAAGATCCCTCTGCTCATCCACACTACCAAGTATCCGACCATTAGCCCAGTACCCCATCTTTTTGTTATTCTTCCCAAAGTGAATCACCTCGCACTTAGCTACATTGAATTCCATCTGCCACCTTTCTGCCCAGCTCTGCAGCTTCTCTATATCCTGCTGTAACCTGCCACATGCTTCCTCACTGTCAACAACTCCTCCGACTTTCGTATCATCCGCAAACTTGCTCACCCAACCTTCTAACCCCTCTTCCAGGTCATATCCCATGGATCACCTCCAAATGTCTCACTCTTAGAATATTCATATTTTATTTTAAAACAGAATATGAATGAGTTACCAATCTAATATTTTGCCGCAGTGTTTATGGTTGAGAAGGACATCGAAGTGAAGGAAATTCGGGAAATAAATGTTGATGTCTTGAGAAGAGTCCATATTACAGAAGAAGAGATGCTGTAATCTGTTCTTTAAACTCATAAAGGTAGATAAATCAGCTCCATCCCAGTACTTTGTGGGAAGCTTGGGAAGAGACTTTGACACCCTTTGGTGAGATGTTTGTATCATCAACAGCCACGGGTGATGTGCTGGAAGACTGGAGTATGGCTAATTTTGTGCTGATATTTAGGAAGGTCTGCAAGGAATACCCTGGGAATTATAGACCGGTGAGTCTTATGGTGGTAAGTTGTTGGAGGGGATTTTGACAGACAGGATCTAAATGCATTTGGAAAGACAAGGATTGATTAAGGATAGTCCACATGACTTTGCCAGTGGGAAAACATGTCTCACAAATTTGATTGAGTTTTTTGAAGGCATGACCAAGACGATAGCTGAGGGCAGAGTGGTAGACATTGTCTACATGGACTTTAGCAAGACTTTTGACAAGGTGCTGCATGAACAACTGGTTAGTAAGTTAGATCAAGTTGGATCCAGGGAAGCTAACTGATACAAAGTTGGCTTAATGGTTGGAGACAGAGAGTGGTGGTAGATAATGGTTGTTCAGACTGGAAGCCTGTGACCAGCGATGTGGCAAAAGGATTGGTTCTGGGTTCATCATTGTTCGTCATTTATAGAAACAAATTGAATGAGAATATAGGAGGCATGGTTTGTGAGTTTGCAGATGACACTAACATTGTTGGTTTCATGGACAGAGAAGAAGGCTATTTGAGAGTACATTTACATTACACATTGAGATAATAAGGAGGTGTTACATTTTGGTACAAAAACCAGGCCAGGACTTACACAGTTAATTGTGGGGCCATGGGGAGTGTTGTCAAACAGGGAGACCAAGGGGTGGAGGCACATAGAGGATTGAAACTGGTGTCACATGGAGACAGGGTGGTGAAGAAAGCATTTGCTTCTATCGGTCAGAGCATTACGTGTGGGAGTTGTTACGACTCTCCAAGGTATTGGTCAGGCACATTCCCAGTCACCCTGCTATTGGAAGGGTGTCATTAAATTGGAAAGGGTGTAAAAAGGATGACAAGGATGTCACCGAGACTGAAGGGTTTGAGTTATAAGGAGAGGCTGGTTAGGCCTGGGCTATTTCCCTTGGAAGGTCAGAGACTGCTGGGTGATATTTTAGAGGTTTATAAAATGATAATGGGCATAGATAAGATGACTAGCTCAGGTTTATTCCCCAGAGTAAGGGAGTCCAAAACTAAACAGCAGAGGTTTAAAGCAAGAGGGGAAAGATTCAAAAGGGACCTGAGGTGCATCTCGTTCACATAGAGGGTGGTGGGTGTATTGAATGAGCTGCCAGAGGAAGTCGTAGAGGTGAGTATGATAACAACATTTAAAAGGCATTTGAACAGGTACATGGACAGGAACGGTATGGGAGAAATTAGCTAAATGCAAGCAAATGGGACTACGGGAATAGATAAGGGGAATAATTCATGAAGGATGTGAATATTTTGGAGATGGGGTAAAAAAAATCCCATAGAAGGTTCAGGGATGAGGAATGTCAGTTATGAACAAACTTTGGAGAAGTTTGGACTGTCTTCCTTGGAGAAGTGAAGGCTGAGAGGAAATTTGTTTGAGGAATTCAAAATCAGGAGGTGTCTGGCCAGAGGAAATAGGGAAAAAATGTTCCCACTCATGAAAGGATTGAGAAGGAGAGGGCACAGATTTAAAGTAATTAGTGAGAGAATCAAAAGTGAGATGAGGAAAAACATTTTCAGCCAGTGAGTGGTTAAGGTGTGGAATGCACTGCCTGAGAGTGGGGTGGAGGCAGCTTCAATTGAAACATTCTGAAGGGAATGAGACTGTTATTCTAAAAGGAACAATGTGCAGGGTGACAGGGAGAAGGCAGGAGAATGACACTCAGTGAATTGCTCATTCAGAGAGCCACTACAGACAGGATGGGCGGAACGGCCTCCGTGTGCATTGTAACAATTCTGTGATTGTGTGATTGAGCAGAGTTAAAGCTGGGGGAGGTGGGAGCTCGGTGTCTCACTGTGCTGCTGCTGCTGCTGCTGCTGCTGAGGTCAGTGAGATCAGAGACTGGGACAGGGAGCCAGAGCTCACATCAAACTCTGCCCGTGTCTGACACACTGAGATTGGCAGGAGGCTACTCACTGATTTCACTCCATGCTGCAGGAATGGGACCACAGGCTGCAAATGGACAGAGCTCCTCCACACGGTGAGTAAAACTAATTGACTTATATCTTGCTGCTTAAAGGGACAATGGAACTAAAGAAATACAGCTGGACACCCTGTTAGACACAGTGCTCCTTCATCAACTATTTCATTCACTGCAGCTTCTCACTAATACCTTCAACAATTCAGCATTTGTGTTTTAGAAAGTGTGTTTCAGTATTGACAAGGTTAATAACGGAGGATTGAGGTTTACTTACTCAGTCGGAGCTTGGTTCCTTTCCCGAACGTAAGAGGGTAGCTGCTATACTGCATACAGTAATAGTCAGCGACATCCTCATTCTGAACGTTGCTGATTGTCAGGGTGAAACTGGTCCCTGATCCACTGCCGGTGAATCACTCGGAGACTCCTGTGAATCGAGTTGCTGCAGCATAGATCAGGAGAGAGGGTTTCTGACCTTCTCGCTGCTGGTACCAAGCAAGGTAGCTGCTAATGCTTTGACTGGCCGTACAGGTGATGGTTGTGGTCTGGCCCAGTCCCACTGACAGCACCGGGGGAGACTGGGTCATGGTGATGTCCCCACTGATACCTGAGGGGTCAGAGAGAAACACAGTGAAGTCAGAACTGTCACAGAAAGAGCCTGTCAAATGAGAGATTGTTGGAGACACTGAGCATTCCTCTGGTTTCAGCTTTTTTCCTTCAATCACAAGTCAGTAGAATTGGAGTGAAATGGAGAGCAGCTAAAGATTCAAGGTGGAAGGAGAGAGATTTGTACCTGCGACACAGAATGCCAGGGGCCAGATCAGCTGGATGTGTGAAATCATGGTGTGTGCTCCTGTCCCTGGGCCTGGTTCCTGATAAACTCTCCCTTCACTGGGCTCTGCTTTATAAAGCTGCAGCCTGTGAGAGTCTGACTGGGTTTTCCTCAGTATGTAAATGGAATCAGGCAGAGAGAGCCACGTCAGCCCCTCACACTTCCTCTTCTCTCTCTCTCTCTCTCTTTCTCACTGTCTCAGAGAGTCATTGATGTGAACAGCACTGAATGAGGCCATTTGGCCCATTGCGTCTGTGCTGGTAAACAGCGACCTGATGACACTAATCCCATCCTCCAGCTCTTGGCCCATTATCCTGGAGCCTACAGCAACACAAGGGAATATCTAAACACTGCTCCAATGTCACGAGAGTTTGTGACACAACCAGCCTTTCAGGCAGTGAGTTCCCGACTCTCACCACCCTCTGGGTGAAAACATTTCTCCTCAACTCTCCTCTCACTCTCCAACTTGACTGGGCCTGGACTCACTCGAGTTCAGAAGGATGAGAGGGAATCTGATTGAAACATATAAAATTCTAACAGGGCTGGGCAGGGAGGAGGTTTCCCCTGGTTGTGGAGTCTGGAACCAGGGGACCGAGTCTCAGGAGGATACAGGGTAGACCATTTAGGACTGAGATGAGGAAACATTTCTTCACTCAGAGGGTGGTCAGCCTGTAGAATTCTCTACCACTGAATATTTTCAAGAAAAAGAGAGAGATAATTGTTTTGCATTTTAACAGCATGAAGGGAATGGGGAGAAAGCAGGAATATGGCTTTGAGAGAGAGGGTCAGCCATGATCATACTGAATGACAGAGCAGACTCAAAGGGCGAAATGGCCTGCTCCAGCTCCGAGTTTCTGTGTGTCCATGTCTGTGTTACCTTCAATCTCGGTCCCTGGTTACTGAGTCCTTTACTCATGTAAAAGGTGCCTTCCTACCCACACTATCACTGCCCCAAATAATCTTATACCCCTCTATCAGGTCCCTTCTCAGCCTTCACTGCTCCAAGGAAAACAACCCCAACCTTTCTAATCTTATCTCAAAGCTCACATTCAGGCAGCATTCTGGGAAATCTCCCCTGTGCCCTCTCAAGTACAATCACATCCTTCCCAGAATGTGGTGACCAGGACCTGTCCTCTTCTCTCTCTCTCTCTTTCTCTATCTCTCTCTCTCTCTCTCTCTCTTTCTCTATCTCTCTCTCTCTCTATCTCCCTTTCTGACTCACACCTTACACTTCTTTCTCTCTACCTCTATCTCTCTCTCCCCCACTGTTAATCTCTTTCATATTCTCTTTCTCTGTCTCAAAGCCACTCCCTCCAACTCATTCCCAGTTCCTCACTCCGTCTCATAATCTCTATTTCTGTATTTTTCTCTGTCTCCATCACTCACTCCATCTCTCGCTATAATTGAAAGCATCCAAATGTTATCTGCCCCTCTCTATTCCTCCCTCTTTTTCTCTCCCACACTCTCTGCATCCCAATCTACAGTCTCTCTCCCTCCCTCTCTGGCATTCTGTCTCTAACCATACTCGTATCTCTCTCTCTCTCTCTCTCTCACACACACACTCAACCCTAACCTCTCTCTCTTGATTCCCTTCACTCTTGGTATCACACCCATTCTATCTCTTTCTCTCTCTCCGTGCCTCTCAGTCACGTCTTGTTTCTCTCTCTATCCCTCAACCTCACCATTTCTATCTCCCTCTACCTCACACTCTATCACACTCACACACACACACACACACCCACACACAGAAACTCTCTCGCTCTCTCTCTCTGTCTCGCTTCTCTCTCTTTCTGACAGTGTCCTGGGCAGTGACAGTTGAATGCAGGATAAATCTCCCTCTGCTCTGCACTACTAATGGACATTAACCCTTTACCCCAGCAGGATGTATGTTCCTGGAGTAACTCCTCATTTCCCACATTGACCAGGGTTTGGCCTCACTCAGGAAGATGGACAGATTCTTGTCAAAAGAAAGGCAATTCTGTGCTGTTGGCCTATTCTCACTGGGGACTGGTTTGGACACAAAGCTCATTCCATGAAGGCCCAGCAGAGAGAGGATATCCTCAGGCCATCAGTGTGAGCTGGAGGGACAGGACAGGCTCTGATCCACTGACCCAACCTGTACATTCACAACATGTTCCAATCCTTTTCCCTTTCCTTCCACTTCCATGATGAGGCTCTGAGTCAGGGGTTTCACTGGGATGAGGGTCGGACTATCACACAGTTACAACAGAAAGGAACTGACCCCCATACCCAATAGCGACCAGTAAACATGGGCCTCCTTCCTGCTGGAACCTCCAACAGAGACAAGTAAACATGGGCCTCCTTCCTGCTGGAACCTCCAACAGAGACCAGTAAACATGGGCCTCCTATTCACTGGAGTTTCAGTTGGAGACGAGTAGATGACTGAGTTTTTGAAGAAGTAATCACGAAGATAGATAAAGGTACAGCAGTACACTCTGTCCACATGGACTTTAGCAAGGCCTTAGACAAGGTTCCCCTGGTAGACTGCTTAATAAGATTATATCACAGAGGATCCAGGGAGAGCTCGCCAATTGGATAGAAAATTGGCCTAATAGTAGGAGGCAGAGGCTGGTGAGAGAGGGTTGTTATTCAGACTGGAGGCCAGTGACCAGCCGTCTGCCACAAGAATCAATCCTGGATCCACTGTTGTTCATCATTTATATGAACAATGTGGATGAGAAAATAGCAGGAACGGTCAGGAAGTTTGTGGCTGACATTAAAATTGTTGGCATCGTGGACAGGGAAGAAGGTTATCCAAGAGTGTGATGTCATCTTGATCAACTGGGCCAGTGGGTCAACAAATCCAGATGGAGTTTAATTTCGATAAATGGAAGGAGTTGCATTTTGGTAAGACCAACCAGGGCAAGAATTACACAATTAATGGTAGAGCCATGGGGAGTGTTGTTGAACAGAGAGACTGAGGGGTACAGGTACATAGTTCCTTGAAAGTGGTGTCACAGGTAGACAGGGTGGTGAAGAGGGTATTTGACGTGCTCACCTTCACTGGTCAAAGCAGGGAGTACAGGAGCTGGGACATCATGTTACAGCTGTGCAAGGCATTGGGAAGGCCATATTTGGACACTGTGGACATTTCTGCTCACCCTGCTTTAGGTAGGAAGTTATTACACTGGTTTGGGTCAAAGAAAGATTAATTGGAAGGTTTGAATCATAAGGCAAGGATGGATAGGCTGAAATGTTTTCCAGGGAATGCAGGAGATTGAGGGGTGACCTTATAGAGGTTTATATAATCATGAGGGTCATAGATAAGGTGAATAGCTAAAGTCTTTTCCCCAGTGCAGGGGAGTCCAGTACGAGAAGGAATAGGTTTAAGTCGAGAGAGGAAAGAATTTGATGGGGCCTGAGAGACAACCTTTTCATACAGAGGTTGGTGTGTGTGTGTAATGAGCTGCCAGGGGAAGTGGTAGAGGCGAGTACAATTACTACATTTCAAGGACGTTTTTACAGGAACGTGGATAGGAAGGATTCAGAGAGGATTGGGCCAAACACAGGCAAATGGGACTAGTTCAGTTTTGGAAACTTGGTCAGCATGGATGAGTAGAGCTGAAGGGCCTGATACCATGTTGTAAACCTCTATGACTCTATGATGATGTATACATGGGCCACCTTCCCATAGAACCAGTCAACATGGGCCTCCTTCCCACTGGATTGTCCAGTATCTGAGCTGCAAAACTGACATTGTGTCCACCACATATGTCTCTTATTTCAATCTCAATCATATTGTCTGTCTCTGCACAGAAACCCTAATTCCTGCTTGTCCCACCTCCGAAATCTATGATTCCAATGTCCTCTCCCATCTTCCTGGATCCACATTCCATAAATGCCAGCTTGTCTGATATGGAGTCGTCTCTTCCCTGTCTTACCATGTGTTGTTCCAGAATGACCCCCGACCTCACTGCCAGCCAATTGCCTCCATGGCCTCCCTCCTCCCTCACTCTGTGTCCTGCTGCAGACTCACATTCCCTCCCTCCCCCTTCCATCTTCTGTCTCTGGTCTCCTGCCCATTGCTGCTTCCTCCATCCCACCATTGACAGCAGAGCTTTCAAACCCCTACTGCATGCTCTCTGCCCTTCATCCCTCCCCCTCTCGATGGCTGTGCTATTGAATTTCCTGTTCACTTCCATCACTTTTGGTTCACTGTTGCTTTGCCATTGATTTGCTGACTTATTCTGGTACATCTAGTCTGGCCTGTTCCCTCTTCTGTAAACTGGGTTGTCTGTTTCTCCCAGTCTTTGTGTAAAGGTGAGTCTAAGTGTGTGTAAGCTCTTATACAACACAGGCAGAAGTCACTGAGCCGATTGTGACAGTCACATTAGTCCAATGAGTCCCATTTACCCAGCCCTTCCTGTATAACCCTGCAATTGTTTCCTTTTCAGCTATTTCTCCAAATGCCCTTTTGAAAGTTGCTGTTGAATCCACTTCCACTCACCTTGCAGACAGTCATCATGAACTCGCGAGATAAAAATGTTCCTATCTTCTCTCTTGTTCTTCAGACCCTTTCTGAAATGTGTGCCCTTTGGTTACTGACCCTCCTGCCTGGAGAAACAATTTGTCCTGTATTTACTGCATCCAAACTCTCTAATTGTGAACCCTTCATTGAGTGAGACCTATTTCCAGCACAGGGGGAGAACATTCAGCCTGTCAGATAAATGCTGTCATTTCATGGAGCAATCCAGTCAGTCCCACCCCATCCCCTACTCGACCCCCAGAGCCTTGCAGGTTTATTTCCATCAAGGGCCCATCCAATCTGCCATTGCAATCACTGAGTGTCTTCACCTGCCTCACCTGAATTGGCACTAATTTCCAAGTCATTACCAATTGCTGCTAAAAACAAAGTTCTTCCTGACATCCTGTATCTCTTACCGAACAAAATGTAAGGTATTCTCAATGTGAAGATGAGATTTTGTCTCCACACGGACTGTGCGGTGGTCACTCTTACTGATACTGTCATGGACAGATACACCAGCAGCAGGCAGATTGGCGAGGGTGATAGTGAGTATGTTTTTCCCTTTTGTTGGTTCCCTCACCACCTGCCCCATGTCCAGTCGAGCAGCTGAATCAGGTGGAACTTGACCAGCTTGCTCAGTAGTGATGCTTCTGAGCAGCTCTTGATGGTGGACTTTGAAGTCCCTTACTCAGGGTATATCCTGCATCCTTCCCACCCTCAGTGCTCCCTCCAAGTGTTGTTCAACATGGAGGAGGACTGACTGCTTAGTTGAGGTTGGAGGGGAGGGCGGTGCTCTGTGGTAATCAGCAGGAGGTTTCCTTCCCCATGTTTGACCTGCTGTCATGTGGCTTCATGGGTTCCATAGTTAATGGTGAGGTCTCCCAGGGCAACTCCCTTCCGACTGTACACACCACTGTGTTGCCTCCCCTGCTTGGTCTACCCGCCAGTTAAAAACTGAATGAGGGAAAAATTCTATGCAGGTTTCACAGCTTGGAGACAGAGCTGCTACTGGATTCTGTTTCTGATCTCCGAGTGCAGGCGTGTGTGTCTGTGAGAGAATGACTGATACTTTTTCCATCACTGAGCTGTTTCTGCAAAACAAATCCCAGAACCAGCTTCCTGTGCCGTCAGATTCCAGGGAGTGCAGACAGTTCACAGTTTTCTCCCGTCTCAGTAACAAACGTCCAGCTGCTCCGAGCTCCTTCTTTCACTTCCTCTCTTGGTGAAGTTTCAACCTTGCGATCTGACAGTCTTTGCAGTTATTTTTTACACTGGGGCTTTCTGCTGTGGTCAGAATCTCTAATAATAAGTGTCCAATCAGTGACAATCACAGCAGCTAAGAGCAGTCAGGGCTGAGGAGCCAGGCTCACTGTGAAACACGTTGGGAAGATCAAAACCATCCTCCTCAGATTCTGGTATAAACTCCAGCCCTCTCTCTGAGCACTGTCTGCTGCTCAAACAGACTCGTTACATCCTTGGCCACATCTATGTAAATGATCTGAACTCCATATCGAAAATCTCAGCCATGTCTGGGACTCCAAACATGACCATTCCAATGCTGTACTTGCCCTCATCACAGTCACAGCCCTCCATAATCTTGAGCTCATTCCAAATTCTGCTGCCCATATCCCAACTTGCACAAGTCTCATTCCACCAACCCCCTGCACCCCATGTTTACATTGGCTCCTGGCCCAGAAACACTTCAATTTTCAAATTCTTATCCTTGTTCTCAAATCTCTCCCTGTCCTCCACCTTCCCTATCTCTGTGACCTCCTCCAAGCTGCCTCACTCAGTGTCGTTAGCAATCTTGGATATATGGCTCTCTAATCCTTTATGCACATCATTGAGAAACATCGTTCATAGGTGAGAACAGATCCCTGGGGACACCACTATTCACATCTTGCTCATTAGAGGACACACACATTTTCCGTCCTCTCTGACTCCTACCTCCAAACTAATTCCTGACATAAGACAAATACTTTTCATGGGAGAAAGCAGAGGTTAATGGTGGAAAGATGCTTGTCAGACTGGATGCCTGAGTCTAGTGGAGTGCCTGAGGGCTAGGTGCTGGGCCCATTACTGTTGGTTATGTGTATCAATGATTTGGATGAGAATCTGTAAGGCATGATTAGTAAGTTTGCAGAAGACATTACAAAAGGTGGTATCATAGAAATTATCAGATATTGCGGCAGGACCTTGATCAGCGGGGGAAGTGGGAAGAGAAATGAAAATTAAATTTATGTAGATTAGTGTGAGGTCTTGAATTTTAGAAAATTAAATCAAGGTCGGTGTTTCATTGTGTAGGGCTTAAGGAGTGTAGTGGAACAGTGGGATCTTGCAGTTCAGGTACACGGTTCTCTGAAAGTTGAGTTACAATTAAACAGGGCAGTGAAGAAGGCTTTTGGTGCTCTGGCCATTATCAGTCGGGGCACTGGGTACAGGAGTTGAGAAGTTATGTTGCAGTTGTACAGGACATTGGTGAGGCCGAACTTGGACTATTATGTTCAGTTTTGGTCACCTTGTTATAAGAAGGATATTATTCAACTGGAAAAAGTGCAGAAGAAATTTAGAAGGATGTTGTCAAGTTTCAATGTCTGAGTTTTTGGGAGAGGTTGGACAAGCTAGGACATTTTTCTTAGAGTGTAGGAGACTGAAGGGGAATCCTTTAGAAGTGTATAAGACCATGAGAGACATGGATAGGGTGAATGCACCCAGTCTTTTTCCCAGGGTTGGGGAATTAAGAGCGATAGGGCAACAGTTTAAGGTCAGAGGGGAAAGAGAAAAAGGGAACCTGAGTGGCTA
This sequence comes from Chiloscyllium plagiosum, assembly GCF_037043375.1. Lineage (NCBI taxonomy): Eukaryota > Metazoa > Chordata > Chondrichthyes > Orectolobiformes > Hemiscylliidae > Chiloscyllium > Chiloscyllium plagiosum. The sequence goes on from NW_028270147.1 coordinate 117,100,687, forward strand.
CATTTTTACACAGAGGGTGGTACACATATGGAGTGAGCTGCTAGTCGAAGTGCTTGAGGCGGGTGCATTAACAACATTTAAAAGGCATTTGGACAAATACATAGGTAAACTTTTGAAGGATATGGACCAAGTGAAGGGAAATAGGGTTAATGTGGATGGACATTTTGGTCAGCACGGTCCAGTTTGGGCCAAAGGGCCTGTCTCTGTGCTGTCGGACTCGATAACTCTATGACTCTATAATTCCATATGTTTCCATGTTTATGAACAGTCTCTCAAACATAGAAACAAAGGAACTAGGAGCAGGAGGAGGCCATTCAGCCCTTCGAATGGGCTCTGCTATTCAATATGACCATGGCTGATCATCCAACTTAATCCCCTGTTCCCACTTTCTCCCCATAACCTTTAGTCCCTTTAGTCCTAAGAACAATACCTATCTCCTTCATGAAACTATTTAATGTTTTGGTCTCAACTGCTTTCTGTGACAGAATATTCCACTAGCTCCCCAGGCTCTGGCTAAAGAAATGTCTCCTCATCTCAGTCTGAAATGCCCTTTCCCTTTTCTGTAAACTGTAATTCCTGGTTCGGAATTCCCCAGTCATCAGGAACATCCTTCCTGTGTTTTTCCGGTCTTGTCCTGTTAGCACTTTACAGGTTTCAAAGTGATTCCTCTCAATCTTCTAACCTCCAGTGAATATAATCCTAACCAATCCAGTTTCTCCTCAGATCTAAGTGCTGTCATCCCAGGAATCAGTTTGGTAAACCTTCGCTGCCGTCCCCCCATAGCCAAAACATCCTTCCTCAGATAAAGAGACCAAAACTGCACACAATACAATCATAAAATCGTACAGTATAGAAGAGGCCCTTCAGCCCATTAACTGTGTACCAGCCAAACTACACTAAACCTACACCAGTCCAACTTTCCAATATGAGGCCCATAGTTTGAATGTTATGACATTTCAACTGCTCATCCAAGTACTTTTTAAATTTTGTGAGGCTTCCCAATTCAACTACACTCCCAGGCTCTGCATTCCAGACCCACACCACCTCTGGATGAAAAACATCTTGAAACCTCCTATCTTTCACATTGAATGTGAGCCAACTTGTTATTGACCCTCCCACGAAGGAGAACAGCTGCTTTCTCTCCTGCCTGTCCATTCCCCTCATAACCTTATACACCTCGATAGGTCCCCCCTCCACCTTCTCTGCTCTGAAGAAAACAACCCGAGCTGATCCAATTTCTCTTCATCACTAAGAGGTTCCATCCCACACAACATCCTGGTGATTCCTGTCTGCACCCCATCCAGTGCAATCACATCCTTCCTACAGTGTGTTGACCTGAACTGCACACAGTACTCCAGCTGTGGCCTAACCAGTGTTCTGCTTAACTGCAACATATCCTCCTGCTTTTATAACCAATACCTGAAATGACAAAGGCAAGTGTCCCATATGCCTTCATAACTGCTCTGTTAACCTGTCTTGCCACATTCAGGAATCAGCTGACAAGTACACAAAGATCGCTCTGTTCATCTGAGCTTCCTCAGTTCAAAGAACAAAGAATAAAGAAAATTACAGCATAGCAACAGGCCCTTCGGCCCTCCAAGCCTGCGCCAATCCAGATCCTCTATCTAAATCTGAGACCTATTTCCCAAGGATCTGTATCCCTTTGCTCCCTGAGCATTCATGTATCTGCCCAGGTACATCTTAAATGAGGTTGTCATGCCTATCTATATCATCTCCACTGGCAACATATTCCAGGCACACACCACCCTCTGCGTAATCAACTTTCCATGCATATCTCCCTTAAATGTTTCCCCTCTCACCTTGAACTCATGACCCCTGGTCATTGAGTCCCGCATCCCGGGGAAAAGCTTCTTGCTATCCACCCTGTCTACACCTCTCACAGTTTTGTCGACCTCAATCTGGCCCCCCCAACCTTCATCTTTCCAATGAAAATAATTCTACATCTACTCAACCTCTCTTTATAACTAATGCCCTCCATACCTCAATTCTGATGAACCTCCTTTGCATACTCTCCCAAGTATCCACAATCTTCTGATAATCTGGTGACCAGGATTCTACACAGTTTTCCAAATGTGGCTGAACCAAAGTCCAATACAATTTTAACATGACTTGCCAACTCTTGTACTCAGTGCCCTGTCCAATGAAGGAAAGCATGCCATCTACCTTTTAAACCACTCTATTGACTTGCATTGCCACCTTCAGGGAACAATGGACCTGAACATCCAGACCTCTCTGTACATCAATTTTCCCCAGGGCTTTCCATTTACCATATAGTTCACTCTGGAATTGCATTTTCCAAAATTCATCACCTCACAGTTGACCAGATTGAACTCCATCTGTCTGTTTCTCTTCCCAATTCTCCAATCTATCTATGTTCCAATGTATTCTCTGACAAACCCCTCCACTACCTGCTATTTCACCAATCTTAGTATCATCTGCAAACTTAATAATCAGTCAACCTATGCTTTCCTCCAGATCATTTGTGCATGTCACAAATAAGAGTGGTCCCAGCACGGATCCCTGTGGAACACCACTGGTCACAGTTCTCTACTTTGAGAAACTCCCTTCCACTATTACTCTCTGTCTCCTGTTGCCCAGCCTGTTCTCTATCCATGTAGCTGGAACACCCTGGACCCCATGTGACTTCAATTTTTTCATCAAGCTACCATGGGGAACCTGATCAAACACCTTACTGAAGTCCATGTATATGACATCTACAGCCCTTCCCTCATCAATCAGTTTTGTCATTTCTTCAAAGAATTTTATTGAGTTGCTGAGACATGACATTACCTGCACAAAATCATACTGCCTATCACTGATAAGTCTATTTTCTTCCAAATGTACATTTATCCTATCCCTCAGTATCTTCTCCAGCAGCTTCCAGACCACTGGTGTCAAACTCACTGGTCTATAATTACCTGGATTATCCTGGCTACCCTTCTTAAACAAGGGGACAATATAAGAAATTCTCCAGTTCTCTGGGACCTCACCCGTGTTCAAGTTTGCGACAAGGCCCCAGCTATTTCCTCTCTCATTTCCCTCAGTAAACTGGGATAGCTCCCATCTGGGCCTGGGGACTTGTCCACCTTAATGCCTTTTTGAATACCTAAAAATTCCTCTCTCCCTGTGCTGACTTGACCGAGAGTAATCAAATATCAATCCCTAACCTCAACAATCAGCATTTCCCTCTCCTTGGTGAATACCGATGTAAAGCACTCATTAAGAATCTCACCCATTTTCTCCACGCATAACTTTCCTCCTTTGTCCTTGAGTTGGGCCAACCCGTTCTCTCTTCACCACCTTGCTCCTTATAGACGAATAAAAGCCTTTGGGATTTTCTTTAACGCTGTTTGGTAATGATATTTCATGACCCCTTTTAGCCCTTTTGATTTTCCATTTCAGATTGGTCCTACTTTCCTGATAGTTTTCCAAAGATTCATCTGTTTTCAGCCACCGAGACCTGATGTATGCATCCTTTTTCCACTTAGGCAGTCTCACAACTTCATGTTATCCAGGGTTCCCTAATCTTGCCATTTCAATCCCTCATTTTCACAGGAACATGTCTGTCCTGCATTCTAATCAACCTCTTTTTAAAAGCCTCCCATATATCAAATGTGGATTTACCTTCAGACTGCGGCTTCCAACCTACATTGCCCATCGCCTGCTGAATTTTGCTATAGTTGGCCTTCCCCCAGCTTAGCCCTCTTCCTTTAGGACCACTCTCGTCTTTGTCCATGAGCATTCTAAAACTTACGGAATTGTGATCATTGTTCCCAAGGTAATCGCCTACTGAAAATTTAACCACCTGGCCGGGCTCATTCCCCAACACCAGGTCCAGTATGGCCCCTTCCTGAGTTGGACTATTTACATACGGCTCTATAAAACCCTCCTGGATGTTCCTTACAAATTTTGCTCCATCTAAACCTCTAACTCCCGGTGAATCCCAGTCAATGTTGAGAAAGGTAAAATCTCCCATCACCACCACCCTGTTGCACCTACATCTTTCCTTAATCTGTTTACATATTTGTACCGCTATCCCACGCTCGCTGTTGGGAGCCCCAACATTGTTATCACATCCTTCCTATTTCTGAGCTCTGCCCATATTGTCTCACTGCTCGAGTCCTCCATAGTGCCCTCCTTCAGTACAGCTGTGACCAGTAATGTAACTCTCTGACCAGTAATGTAACTCCTCCACCCCTTTTACCTCCCTCTCTGTCCCACCTGAAGCATCTATATCCTGGGATATTTAGTTGCCAATCTTGCCCTTCCCTCAACCAAGTCTCAGTCATAGCAATAACATCATACTCCCAGATACTAATCCAAGTCCTAAATTCCTCTGCCTTACCGACTACACTTCTTGCATTAAAACAAATGCACCTCAGACCACCTGTTCCTTTGCGTTCCTCATCTGCCCCCTGCCTCTTCTTCCTCTTAATCACACTGACTTCATTATCTCGTTCCTTACAGGCTTTAATTACAAACTCCTTACTGCCCACTGACCTCCTCATTTTGTTCCCATTCCTCTGACAGATGTGAAAGACAGCATAAGGATTTGTTGGATCAAAGGCAAAGTACCAATTTCTAATTAGAGTGACAATCATGATGCTAGCCAACTATTCCCATCCCAACTGCTGGTATTATTGGACAACACAGATCTCAGACTGCAACACAAACAGAAACTGCTGAAGAAATGCAGTTGGTCTGCAGCATCTATGGAGCATAAGCGCACAATGCTGATGATTTAGATTTAGTAATAAGACCTCCTTACACAATCCAAATGAAGATAAAATAAAACATACTAACAGAAAACACAAATTCAACAGATTTCAAAACACACAGCAAAATAAAATCCTTTCTGTTTGAATGTTATTGATTTATAGTTCTCAAATAACGGGGAAAAGGGGTTCATTTCTCTATCGCACCTTTAGGTTTAACTTAACTGTATTTTTCATTTCATTTTCTTGAAAGTTTGATTGCCTTTTCCTTGATTAATACTTCGCTGGCCACAGGTGAAGTGCCAGACTGGAGGATTGTCAATGTGGTTCCTTTGTTCAAGAAGAACAGCAAGGATATGCCAGGCAATTCCAGACCAGTTAGTCTGATGTCAGTGTGAGGGAAATTATTTGAAAAAATCCTGAAGTACAGGATTAACCAATACTTCGAGAGGTAGGGATGCCAGTATTGATTTGATTGACCAAGGCCCCACATGGAAGGCTGGTCCAAATGGTAAGAGCCCATGGGATCAAAGGCAAGTTGGCAAATTGGATCCAAACATGGCTTCCAAATATGAGGCAATGAGTGATGGTGGAGGGTTGTATTGTGATTGGAAGTCTGTGACCAGCGGTGCATTACAGGGATTGGGGCTTGGACCCTTTCTGTTTGTAACAAATTGGATGTGATTGTATCACGGCATCAATGTTGCTTTCACCAGTTTTGTTATCTCCCCTCCCCCCACACACCAACGAATATCCAATCCTCCAACTAGACACCACCCTCTTGAATTTTCCTATCTATCCATCATCCATCCCACCTATTTGCTCCACCATCCCTTCTGAACTATCACTACCACCTCCACCCCCACCTATCCCCTTCCCAGCTACTTTCCTCCAATCCACGCCCCACCCTCCTATTTATCTCTCAGTCCCCTTCCACTCCCCCATCCTTCCTGATGAAGAGCTTATGCCTGAATCGTCGAATCTCCTGTCCCTCAGATGCTGCTGTGCTTTTCCAGTGCCACACTTTCCCACTCTAGCTTCTAATAGTGTTTAACCAGTGTTTAATTTGTTAGTGCATTTAATTGCTGTTCTCTGTATAATGGATACTGTTAATTTCACTGATTATTACATTTGCATTTGCTCCTGTATTATACTTACCTTTTGTATTGAATAAACGCAGAAATTCTTTTGCCCTGAAACACCCATCTACTGCCTTCTTCATTTGACATTTTTAAATAAATCCAGTGGCAGACCAGGGATCTGGGATTGATTCAAACCATCTAAAAATCAGCAAATTACTGATCATAAACTAGACAGGGTACCCTGATTGAACTGGAAGAGTAATTGGAGTTCTCTTGTAGTGTTGGTTCTGAAACCAAATGTTTCAATTAGATTCTGTGTAGACAGTTGGAAAGTGAATGGAGTCACAAAGATGGATTTGTACCCTATTCCCAGGTCAGGAGATTGCATTGATAGGATAGTAGTGTGTCATTCTTATCCAAAATTGATTTGTTAAAAGTACCACTGACAACAAGAGCAAAGGAAATTTCTGCATTTGCTGCATTCTGGATCTTTGTATACAATGGAAAACTCAAATACATTCTCAACATTTTGGGATGACATGGTATAGACTGACAGCAGAACTGAAGAAAACTAGCTTTATTAGAGAAATGGTTTTGGAAAATGTATGGGATTAAATTCTGATAAATCCACAGGATCCAATAATCTACATCTCAGATTACTTCAGAAAATGCCCAAACCGTTTGGAAACATTGATATTCAAGATTCTATACATTCTGGAATAATTCCCACTGACTGGAGAGTTGCTAATGTAACATCACTATTTAAAATGGGAGAGGGAGAGAAACTGGACATCTTAGACCAATCAGCCTGAAAATACTCAAGTCGATTATGAAAGATTTAATTACTGCACACGTGAAAGACAGTGACAGGATTAGACAGGGTCAGCATGGTTTGTGGAAAGGGAAATCATGTTTAACAAATTGACTGGAATTGCTTGAATATGTAAAGAGCGAATTTGACAAGAAGGAGGCAATTGACGTGGTATATTTGGAACTTTTACAAGGTTTTTAATAAGTCCCACAGAAGAGAGCATAAAAAATTAAGATTCCTGGGACTGGGGGCAGTGTACTGACATGGATAGAGAACTGGTTGGCAGGCAGGAAACAAAGAGTAAAAATAAACTGGAATTTTTCTGAAAGGGTACCACAGGCCTGGATCCAGCTATTCACAATATTTGTTCATGGTTTAGATGAGGGAACTTAAGAGTAATATCTCCAAGTTTACAGATGAGACAAAGCTGGGTGGGAGGGGGAGCTGTGAGGAGGATGCAGAGATACCTCAGTGTGATTTGGAGATGTTGAGTGATGGCAGATGAAATACAATGAATTTAATGTGAGGTTACCCGGTTTAGTAGCAAAAAGTGGAAGGCAGATTATTATCTGAATGGTGATAGATTGGGAATGGGGTGGTGCAATAAGACCTGGGTGTCTGTATATACCCGTCACTGAAAGTCAGTGTGCAGGTGCAGCAGGCAGTGAAGAAGGTAAATGATACGTTACCTTCATAGTGAGAGGATTTGAATACAGGTGCGGGGATGTCTTGCTGTAATTGTATGGGGACGTAGTGAGACCACACCTGGAATATTCAAACCAAAAATGGTTCAGTGACAGGAGACAGAAGGTGGAGGCAAGAAGTTATTTGTGTGACTGGGCCCAGTGTGCAGTGGGATACCACAGGGATCAGTGCTGGGTCCCTTATTGTTCAGGATGTATTGAAACAATGAAGATGAGAATGTGAGAGGTGAGGGGTGGGGGTGAGTGGATGGTGACTGAGTTTGTAGATGACACAAGGTTTGGCAGATGGTTGACAGTGAGGAAGAAGGTCTTAGGTTACAGGAGGATCTAACTGGATTGGTCAGATGGGCAGATCAGTGTCAGATGGAACTTACCCCTGATAAATGTGAGGTGATGAACTTTGGAAGATATAATAGATGAATAAGGTATTTATGAAGGTAGACAGAACACTTGCCTTTATCATTTCAGGTTTCGATGAGAAGACCAGGGAAGATATGTTGGAGCTATACAGAACTTTGGTTAGGCCACAGCTGGGGTACTGTGTGCAGTTCTGGTCACCACGCGATCGGAAGGATGGGATTGTACTGGAGGGAATGCAGAGGGTATTCACCAGGATGTTGGTTGGGATGAAGCATTTCAGTGATGAAGAGAGGCCGGATAAGCTCGGATTGTTTTCTTTGAAGCAGAGAAGGTGGAAGGGGGACCTGATAGAGGTGTATAAGGGTATGAAGGGAATGGGCAAAATGAATAGAAAGCATCTTTTCCCCTTACTTAGAGTTGACACACATTCAATGTGAAAGACAGAAGGTTTAGAGGGGATTTGAAGAGCAGGTTTTCATTCAGAGAGTCGTGGGGGTCTGGTTTGCACTGCCTGGGATGGTAGGTGAGGTGGCAAATCTCTCAAACTTTAAAAACTACTTGGATGAACACTTGAAATTTCGTAACATTTAAAGCTATGGGCCACATGTTGGAAAGTGGGAATGGTGTAAGTTTAGTGTTGTTTGGCTGGTACACAGTTAATGGGCTGAAGGGCCTCTTCTGTACTGTGTAACTTTATGATTCTATTGCCTGCAGTTTTGTTCTCCTTATCTGTGGACGGATGTTCTGGCTGTGGAGGGAGGGCAGCGAGGGTTTACCAGACTGATTCCTGGGATGACAGCACTTAGATCTGAGGAAAAATTGGATCGGTTAGGATTATATTCACTGGAGTTTAGAAGATTGAGGGGGGGTCACATTGAAAACTCAAAAATCCTAACAGGATAAGGCAGGATGTTCCTGATAACTGGGGAGTCCAGAACCAAAGATTACAATTTAAGGATACGGGAAAGGCCATGTAGGGCTGAGATGGAGAGAAATGTTTTCATTCAGTGAATGGGAAGCCTGTGGAAGTTTCTGTCACTGAAAGAAATTGAGCTCAAACCGCTGAATGCTTTCGAGAAAGGGCACGATATAGTTCTCAGGGTGAAACGGTTCAAAGGTTACAGGGACAAAGTGGGAACAGTCGATTGTGTTGGATGATCAGTCATTGTCACATTGAATGGCGGAACAAGCTCCAAGGGCTACTCCTGCTACGAGTTTCACTGTTTGAGAGACTATTCATCAACATGGAAACATATTGATTGAGAAAACACATTTGCCTTGGATCAGGAATTAGTTTGGAGGCAGGAGGCAGAGAGGAAGGATAATGTGTGTGCTCTCCAATGAGCAAGATGTGAATAGTGGTGTCCCCAGGGATCTGTGCTGGGACCTCAGTGTTTCACAATATCTCTCAATGATGTGCATTAAGGATTAGACAGCCATATATGCAAGATTGCTAACCACACTGAATGAGGCAGCTAGGAGGAGGTTACAGAGATAGGGAGGGTTGAAGGACAGGTAGGGTTTGAGAATAAGGATGAGAATTTGTAAATCGAGATGTTGTTGGACTGGGAGCCAATGTCGGTTAGCGAGGATGATGGGGGATGGGGATGGGACTTGGTGCAAGTTTAGATATGCGCAGCAGAGTTTGGGATGAGCTGAAGTTTACAGAGGGCAGTGGCTGTGATGTGGGCCAGAACAACATTGGATTGATCATGTTTGGAGTCCCAAAGCAAAGAGATTTTCAGTGGGTGATCTTTGTGACATGGAGGATTTGGGGCTCAGATCAGCCTCAAAGATAAGGCCAAGATAGCAAGGAGTCTGATACTAAATAAAAGCTGAAAAAGCTGTGGTGGCTGTAAATGAGAAACAGAAACAGAAATTGCTGGAAAAGCTCAGCAGGTCTGGCATCATCTGAGGAGAGAAAGCAGAGTTAACATTTTGGTCAAGTGAACCTTTTTTAGAACTGTTCTGTTTTTGTAAAGAGTCTGGTTGAGCAGCAGACAGTGCTCAGGGAGAGGGATGAAGTTTTTAGTGGGATCTGCAAAGGATGGATTTGATCTTCCCAATGAGTTTCCCAGTGAGCCTGGCTCCTCAGTCCTGACTGCTCTTAGCTGCTGTGATTGTCACTGATTGGACACTTATTATTAGAGATTCTGACCACAGCAGAAAGCACCAGTGTAAAAAATAAGTGCAAAGACTGTCAGCTCGCAAAGTTGAAACTTCACCAAGAGAGGAAGTGAAAGAAGGAGCTCGGAGCAGCTGGACGTTTGTTACTGAGACAGGAGAAAACTGTGAACTGTCTGCACTCCCTGGAATCTGACAGTACATAAGGATATTAAAACTAGGAGCAGGAGTAGGCTATCTGGCCCCTCAAGCCCCCTCCGCCATTCGATAAGATTGTGGCTGATCTTTTCCTGGCCTCAGCTCCCCCTACCCGCCCCCTCACCATCACCCTTAATTCTTTTACTGTTCAAAAAATATCCACCTTCGCTTCAAAAACATTTACTGAGGAAACCTCAACAACTCTGCTGAGCAGGGAATTCCATAGATTCTCAACCCTCTGGGTGAAGAAGTTCCTTCTCAATCCAATCCGAAATCTGCTCCCCCTAGCACGGGGGTGGCCATTCAGCCCATCATGTCTGTGAGTGGTCCAATTAATCCCACTGCCCCTCTCTCTCCATAACCCAGCAAACCTTTCCTTTTCAGCTCAATCTCTAGTTGCCTCTTGTAAACCTGGGTCCACAGCAGAGACTGTTCCCTAACCTGGGCTCCAAATTGGCGTCTCATTCATTCATTGGGTGACAAACTGCCTGGGCTGGGGAATGGAGCTCAGGACCCTGAACATTCCCTCTCCCCTCCTGAGGGACACCTGATGCTGAGGGATAGTTCCATGGAGTGCTACAATATATACCCTACCATACACACTTCCCCATTCCGTGTGTAAAAGGCTGGAGCTTGCCAGCAGGATATTCAACTGCAGGAGCCATCATCAGTTCGATCAATTCTGACCACATTCACTTTCCAGAATGTTTCAACTCGTTACTTATATAAAATCTGTCCATCTCCTCCTACATGTGAGGCAGGGAAGGGGCCACTCCATTTCAGACAATTTGGAATTTATGGAACACAAATGGAGTAAGCTGAGAAAGGACATCGGAATCATGGAGTTTGGAGGTGGGATGAGCAGGAATAAGGATTTCTGTGGTCAAGGGGATGATGTCGTGCAGAGGCAAACAATGTTGTGGAGTTTAAAATAAGAGACCTATGTGATGGAGAGGATGCGGGGTTTGAAGCTCCAATACTGGAGGGTCCAGTGAGAAAGAGGCCCATGCTTATTGCTGTTCATTGGACATTCCAGTGGGATGGAGGCTCATGTTTACTGATCTCTGTTGGAGGTTCCAATTGAGTCCCATGGAATTGGAATGTTGGTATTTCTTGCAGCAATTGGAATCTTGGTATTTATTATAAAAGGACTGGATTACAGAAATAAAGAAATATTGTTACAATTCTGTGAGGCATTGGTGAGACCACATCTGAAGCATTGTGTCCAATTGTGGTCTCCTTACTTGGTGAAGGATGTGGTGGCACTGGATGCAGTTCAGAGGATGTTCACCAGACTGATTCCCGGGATGAAAGGGCTGTCGTACAGGAATGGCTAAATAGCTAGGGCATGTACTCACTGGAATTTCGTCGCATGACGGGAGATCTGAGTGAGCTATATAAGATGCTAAAGGGGATTAATAAGGCAGACATGGAACAGATGTTCTCGCTTGTGGGCCAGTCTCGGACAATAGGTCATAGATATAGAGTGAGAGGAGGTAGGTTCAAAACTGAGATGAGTAGAAACTACAGGTGGCACAGTGGTACAGTGGTGCCTCACAGTGCCAGGGACCCAAGTTCGATTCCACCCTCAGGCAAATATATGGAGTTTGCACATTCTCCCCCTGTCTGCGTGGGTTTCACTTGGGGGCTCCAGCTTCCTCCCATAGTCTAAAGATGTACAACCTAGGAGGACTGGCCATGCTAAATTACCCATAGTGTCCAGGGATGTGTAGGTTTGTTTTATTAGGCATGGCAAATGTAGGGTTACAGGGAAAGGGTAGGGGGAATGGGTCTGGGTGGAATGCTCTTTCAAGGGTCGTTGTAGACTTGTTGGGCCGAATGGCCTGTTTCCATACTGTAGGGATTCTGTTCTATTGTAACTCCTTCTCTCAGAGTGTTGTGAATCTGTAGAAGTCACTGTCCCCAGAGTGCAGTGAAGGCAGAATCAATCAACAGATTAAAGAAAGAAACAGGTATCTTTCTCATTAAAAGCAGGATAGAGGGCAATAGGGAGCAGTCTGGAAAGTGGAAATGAGGATAAGATTAGACATGGTCATGTTAAACGGCAAATGGGCTTGAAGGGCTGAATTACCTATTCCTGCTCCTCATTCCGAAGTTCCAAACTTGCTACGCCAATGTGATCCATGTTAACTGGTCTCTATAGGAGGATCCAGTTGCAAGAAGACGCATGTTTACTGGTCTCTGTTGGAGGGTCCAGTTTGAAACTGGTCCATATTCACTGGAGAGTCCAATGAAATGGAGGCCTTTCTTTCCTGGTTTCTATTGGAAGGCCCAACAGGAATAAGGTCCATGTTCGCTCATTTCTGTTGGAGTGTTCAGTGGGAAGAAGGTCCATATTTACTCATCTCCATGAGAGAGTTCAGTGGCAAAGAGGCCCATGTTTAATAGTCTGTATATGATGGACTAGTTGGAATGAATTCCATGTTTCCTGTTCGCTATTGGAGGATACAATGGGTCATGGATACCATGGTAGGTGTGGGCCTCAGTTCCTTTCTGTGGTAATTGTGTGATGGTCTTGGCTTCATTCCAGAACCTGACTGTGGAAGGGGAAGGAGAAGGGAAGGGATTGGACAATGGTGTGGATGGATCAGTAGGTCAGAGCCTGTCCTATCCCTCCAGCTCACACTGATGGCCTGAGGATCTCCTCTCTCTGCTGGGCTTTCATGGAATGAGGTTTGTATCCAAACCAGTCCCCAGTGAGAATAGGCCAACATCACAGAACTGCCTTTCATTTGACAAGAATCTGTCCATCTTCCTGAGACAGGCTGATGCCTCGTCAATGTGAGAAATGGGGCCTTACTCCAGGAAAAGACATGCTTCTGGGGTCAAGAGTTAACATCCATTAGTGAGGCAGAGCAGAGGGAGATTTACCCTGTATTAAATGTTGCCAACTGGGACATTCTGAGAAAGAGAGAGGCAGAGTGTGTGTGTGTGTGTGTGTGTGAGAGAGAGAGAGACAGTCAGAAAGATAGAGATAGAAGGACAGAGTGTGAAACAGAGAAAGGGATAGAGAGAATCTGAGGCAATGTAAGATGAATGAAGGGAGAGAGAGAGCAAAATAGAGGGAGATAGAGACGGTAAGGTTGAAGAATAGAGAGAGAGAGAGAGAAAGATAGGGTATGAGACAGCGTGACTGAGAGAGAAGAATAGAAAGGAGAGAGAAAAAGACAGATGAGTGTGAGACTAGGGGTAAAGGGAATCGAGTGAGAGAGACAGACAGACAGGTTCTGGTCACCGCATTATGAGAAGGACATGACTGTACTCAAGAGGGTGCAGAGCAGATTTCCCAGGATACTGCCTGGCCTGGAGGGTCTGAGCTATGAGGAAGGATTGGAAAGGCTGGGATTGTTTCTCTTGGAGCAGTGAAGGTTGAGAAGGAACCTGCAAAAGGGCTATAAGATTATGAGGGGCAGAGATAGAGTGGACAGGAAGGCAATTTTTCCATAAGCAGAGGAATCAATACCCAGGGGCAGATTGAAGATAACACAGACATACAAAGATAGAAACAGGGAGCAGGAGTAGGGTTAGGGTTAGGGTTAGGGTTAGGGTTTCGCCCTGTGAGGCTGCTCTATCACTCAATATGATCATGGCTGATCCTCGCCCTCAACGCCAAGCTGGGATTAGTATTGTTAGATCATTGATGACCTGGATAGATTTGTTAAATGCTGTTCATGTCATTGAGCTTCTGATTGAGAGAGGGACAGAAAACACACAGAGAGAAAGAGAGAGAGAGAGAGAAAGAAAGTTCACATTGTGAGATTGAGTGAGAGGGCAAGGCATTTAACTGCTACCCCAGGACTCAGTGTTCCAATGTCCAGGAATAGCGCCTGCTATAGAGATCAATTAGAGAGTGACAGGAGGGAGGGACAGAGACAAAGAGAGAGTGAGAGAATGAAAGACTGAGGGTATGAGGAGAGAACAAGTGAGGAAACAGGTGGATAGATAAGTGAAGGAGAGCAATGGATGATAAGGGAGAGAGAGAGAGAGATCAACCAACACAGAAAGAGAGGGAGATAAACAGAGTGTCAAACATACATGGAAAAAGGGAAAGATAGAAGTGGTTATATAATTGGGAGAGAACAGAGTCAGAAATGGAAATAGAAAAAGAGGGAGTAAGTCAATGAATGACAGGAACATATACAAGAGAAAGGGGAGAAAGAGAAAAAAGGGAAAAGAGATGGAGGAAGTTTGGAAGGATGAGCAAGAGAGAGAGAGAGAGAGAAGAGGAAGTGTGGGCGGCTGACGTGGCTCTCTCTGCCCGATGCCATTTACATACTGAGGAACACCCAGTCAGACTCTCACAGGCTGCAGCTTTATAAAGCAGAGCCCAGTGAAGGGAGAGTTTATCAGGAACCAGGCGCAGGGACAGGAGCACACACCATGATTTCACACATCCAGCTGATCTGGCCCCTGGCATTCTGCATCGCAGGTACATCAGCAATCTCTCCTTCCAATCTGAATCTTTAACTCTCCATTTTACTTCAGTTCCACTGATTGTGATTGAAGAGAAAATGCTCAGTGTCTTCAACAATCTCTCATTTGATAGTCTTTTTTTGTGACAGTTCTGACTTCACTGTGTTTCTCTCTGACCCCTCAGGTATCAGCGGAGACACCGTCATGACCCAGTCTCCCCCGGTGCTGTCAGTGGGACTGGGCCAGACCGCAACACTCACCTGTAAATCCAGTCAGAGTGCCACGACTGATGTTGAATGGTTCCAGCAGCGAGAAGGACAGAAACCCTCTCTCCTGATCTACAATGCAGTAGCACGATACACAGGAGTCTCCGACAGATTCACCGGGACGGAAGTGTCCAGCACACACTTCACCCTGACAATCAGCAACGTTCAGAATGAGGATGTCGCTGACTATTACTGTCAGCAAAGTAGGAGCTGGCCTTGGTGCAGTGATACAGAGCCATACAAAAACCTCAATACACACAGCACCACTGCCTGTACTGACACATCCCACTGCTATGTATAATATATAATAATGGACACACAGTCCCACCTCCTGCGCTGACACATCCCACCACCATACATAATATATAATAATGAACACACAGTCACAGTTATATGTAAACAAAACTTAACAAATTAGCTCCATGCCAGGCTTGTCACTATTCAGTCCCTGTGGTAGTCACTGCTCACTTAAAGCTTCGAGTTTCCTTATTACACTTATGAGCACATGTGAAGAACAACTGCAAGGGTGAACTTTGAAAAATAAAGTTCACAAACCTCCCAAGCCCAGCTGGACACAGCCTAGACAGAGAGACAGGGACTCAACAGAAAGAGAGAAACAGTTTGAGAAAAACAGAGATAAAAGAAGACATAAGTGACAGTGAGAAAGACAGTGAGAAGGTGAGAGTAAGTGACAGACAGAGAGAAACAGGGAGAAGGTGAAAGTGAATGAGTGACAGAGAGAGAAAGGAAGAGGGTGAGGGTGACAGAGGGAAGCAGAGACCAGAGGTTTTTGTACAGCCCCTGCACTGGGAGCTCTCACTGTGGCTTACGTTCGGTAAAGGAACCAAGCTCAGACTGAGTAAGTAAACCTCCATCTTCTGTTATTATTCCTTTCAATACTGAAACACACTTTCTAAAACACAAATGCTGAAATGCTGCAGGTGTTAGTGGGGAGCTGCAGTAAATGAAATGGTTGATTGAGGAGCACTGTGTCTAACAGGGTGTACAGCTGTATTTCTTTAGTTCCACTGCTCCCTTTAAGCAGTAAGATATAAGTCAATTAGTTTTACTCACCATGTGGAGGAGCTTTGTCCATTTGCAGCCTGTGGTCCCATTCCTGCAGCATGGAGTGAAATCAGTGAGTAGCCTCCTGCCAGTCTCAGTGTGACAGACACGGGCAGAGTTTGATGTGAGCTCTGGCTCCCTGTCCCAGTCTCTGATCTCACTGACCTCAGCAGCAGCAGCAGCAGCAGCAGCAGCAGCAGCAGCAGCACAGTGAGACACCGAGCTCCCACCTCCCCCAGCTTTAGCTCTGCTCAATCACACAATCACAGAATTGTTACAGTGCACAAGGAGGCCATTCCACCAGCTCTCCGAATGAGCAATTGACTGAGTGTCATTCTCCTGCCTTCTCCCTGTCACCCTGCACATTGTTCCTTTTCAGATAACAGTCTCATTCCCTTCAGAATGTTCATTGAAGCTGCCTCCACCACACTCTCAGGCAGTGCATTCCACACCTTAACCACTCTCTGGCTGAAAATGTTTTTCTTCATCTCACTTTTGTTTCTTTTACCAATTACTTTCAATCTGTGGTCTCTCCTCTCAATCCTTTCTCAATTGGAAACATTTTCTCCCTATTTACTCTGTCCAGACCCCTCCTGATGTTGAATTCCTCAAACACATCTCTCAGCCTTCTCTTCTCCAAGGAAGACAGTCCAAATTTCTCTGTTGTATTTTCATAACTGGCATTATTCATCCTTGAAAGTTCCATGTTTTTTTTTAACATACCTGCAAAATATTCACATCCTTCATGAAATATTCACCTTATCTGTTCCCTGTATTCCTATTTGCCTGCATGTGGCTAAAGTTTCTGTCGACCTTTCCTATCCATGTTAAAATCAGATTCGCCTCTACGACTTCCTCTCACAGTTCATTCAATACACGCACTGCCCTCTATGTGAAAGAGATGCACCTCAGGTCCCTTTTGAATCTTTCCCCTCTCACCTTAAACCTCTGCCCTCTATTTTTGGACTCCCCTACCCTGGGGAAAAGACCTTGACTAGTCACCTTATCTATGCCCATTATGATTTTATAAACCTTTAAAATGTCACCCCGTAGCCTCTGACCTTCCAAGAAAATAGCCCAATCCTAACCAGCCTCTCCTTATACTCAAACCCTCCAGTCTCGGTGACATCCTTGTCATCCTTTTTACACCCCCTTCAGTTTAATGACATCCTTTCAATAGCAGCGTGACCAGAAATGTGCCCTGATCAACTCCTATACCCAATTCTCTGACTGGCAAGTGTAACTAAATGCTTTCCTCACCACCCTGCCCACATGTGACTCCAATTTCAAGGCACTATATGCCTCCACCCCTTGATCTCCCTCTTTGACAACACTCCCCATTGCCCCATAATTAACTGGAGATACCCTGGCCTGGTTTTTGTACCAAAATGTAACACCTCCCTATTATCTCAATATGGAATGTGAATGTACTCTCAAATAGCCTTCATCACTGCCCACTATGCCACCAATTTTGGTGTCATCTGCAAACTCACAAACCATGCCCCCTATGGTCTCATTCAATTTGTTTTTATAAATGACAAACAATGAAGAACCCCGAACCAATCCTTTTGCCACATCGCGGTCACAGGCTTCCAGTCTGAACAATAACCTTCTTCCACCACACTGTCTCCAACCATCAAACCAGTTTTTTACCAATTGGCTTGCTCTTCCTGGATTCCATTTTGATCTAACCTTACTAACCAGTTGTCCATGTAGGAACTTGTCATAGGCCTTGCTAAAGTCCATGTAGACAATGTCTACCACTCTGCCTTCAGTTATTAACTTGGTCATGTCTTCAAAAAACTCAATCAAATTTGTGACACAATTTTCCACTTACAAAGCCATGTGGATTATCCCTAATCAATCCTTGTCTTTTCAAATGTGTGTAGATCCTATCTTTCAAAATCTCTTCAAGAACTTACTCACCACTGGTATCAGACTCACCTTGCAGATCTTATTAACTAACAGCACAACATCATTCAAGCTCCAGTCTTCCAGCACATCACCCGTGGCTGTTGATGATACAAACATTTCACCAAGGGGTGTCGTTGTCTCTTCCCAAGTTTCCCAGAAAGTGCTGCGATAGACCTGATCCGGTCCTGGGGATTTATCGACTTTAATGAGTTTTAAGAACAGATTACAGCACCTCTTCTTCTGTAATGAGGACTCTTCTCAAGATATCAACAGTTACTTCCCAAATCTCTTCACTTCCATGTCTTTCTCAACTGGAAATACTGCAGTAAAATATTAGATTTGTGACTCATCCATATTTTGTTTGAAAAAGAAATGAAAATTTCTAAGTGTGAGACATTTGGAGGTGACACATGGGATACGATCCATGGTCCTGACTTTACCCTGGATTGTCCTTTGTCCTTTTCCACTGTCTCCCTAAACCATGTGTTACAATGATCATTCTTCTCTAAATGTCCTTTCACTGACACTTGATCCACTTGAGCCTCCTCATTCCCAAGATCCACGTCTAGCAGAGCCTCCATTCCCATTGGACTGGAAACAGACGGCTGGAGAAAAAATCACTGAGCACACTCTCACAACTCTGGCCCTCTCTGCCCTTCACACTGCTCCTATCCCACTCTATATTCTGATAATTAAAGTCCCCCCTAATGTTTGCACTTCACTGTAAACTCCTTCCAGGTTTGCTCCTCTCCATCCTTCCCATTAGCTGGTGACCTACAGACTGCGCTGAAAAAACTGATTACACCTTTTTGTTCCTTATCTTGAACCAAATCGATTATGTCCTTGACCCCTCTGGGACATCCTCTTTCTCGAGCTCTGCACCGATCTCCTTAACCAATCCTACACCTCTCACCCTTTCCCCCCTCTCCTATCTTTCCTGAATGCTTTGTATCCAGGAATATTGAACACCCAGTCCTGTCCTCATTTCAGCCTCATCTGTTACAACAACAACATCAGATTTCCGCTGAGCAATCTGCGTCTGTAACTCTCCAATCATATTTGTTTCTATAAATGATGAACAATAATGAACCCCGAACCAATCCTATGCCACATCGCTGGTCACAGTCTTCCAGTCTGAATAATAACCTTCTACCACCACTCTCTGTCTCCAACCATCAAACCAATTTTGTACCAATTGGCTGGCTCTCCCTGGATCCCATTTGATCTAACCTTACTAACCAGTTGTCCATGTATGCAGTCCCATATAGTCAACCGAATTTAGAATTTATTACTCTCTGCCTCACTCTGACCTTGCCCAAGAAGTTACTATTCCTTATTCTCATGTATCTATCTCCCAGGATTCTGTCTTCCTTGGTGTTCCTCCCTGATATTACCTCCTGGTTCCCTCAGACCTGCCAAATTGGTTTAATTCCTCTCCAACAGCACAAGCAAGTCACATCACAAGAAGCTCAATTCCTGCTCTGTTCAGGAGCAACCCATCCAGTCTATAGAGGTCGCATCTCCCCTGGAATCATTCCCAATGTCCAATATCTCAAACCGTCCCTCTTGGACCATCTTTTCAGCCTCACATTCACCTGTCTTATCCTCTTATTCCTTTTCTCACTTGCATTGGTCGTTGGGAGTAATCCAGAGATTCCTACTTTTGAGCTCCTGCTGCTAATTTCCTCCCGAGCTCCCTAAATTCTGATTGCAAGACTACATTCCTTTCCTCCCTCTGTCACTGGGACCGATGTGGACCACGACTGTTGCCTGTTCCCCCTCTCCCCTCAGGGTGCTCTACAGCAACTCAGTGACATCCTTGACCCTGGTACCAGGGAGACAACACACCATCCTGGATTCCCATCTGCAGCTGCATAAACACCTATCGATTGTCCTCACTCTCGAATCTCTTCTCACTATCGCTCTTCCAGTCTTCCTTGTGCCCCCCCCCTCCGTACAGCTGAGCCCTCCACCACCACCGTGGTGCTATAGACTTGACTCCGGCTACATTCCCCAGATGAACAATCATTCTCATCAGGATTCTGAACTGAATCCCAATTGGAGAGAGGGATGCATTCAGGGGATTCCTGTACTAGCTGCCTGATCCTTTTGGACTGTCTGCTGCTCCCCCATTCCCTCTCTCCCTGCATACTCTGAAGCTGCAGAGTGACCACATCTAGAAACGTGCTCTCCACGGAGCTCTCAGCCTCACGGACACTCCACACTGACACCAGCTGCTGCTCAAGCTCCGAAACCCAGAGCTCCAACTGCTGTCACTGACCACACTTCCTGTACTAATGGTATTCCAGGAGTTGGGAAGCATCCTGAAGTTCCCACATGGAACAAGATGAACCTCTCTCCATTCCCTGATTACCTCTTGGCAAAGTTCTGATGACAAACAGCTCCAGCAGGGCTCACAATCCAGTGCTTTCAGTGTTCTTGAGTTTTGCAGAGTCTCTTCAAAAATATCAGAATTAGGCCATTCACCCCATCAAGTCTTCTGTGCCATTTGGTCATGGCTGATGTGTTTCTCAAGACCATTGTCTTGCCTTCTTCCCATTATGTTTGATTGCCTTGCCAGTCAAGAACCTATCAATGTCTGTCGTGAATACACTCAATGACTTCACCACCACAGTAATGGGTTATCCTTTAACTCTGCGGCTGTGCTCACTGGTCCAATTTTCTCTTCCTTGTGGAAACATCTTCTCCACGTCCACTCTATCCAGGCCTCTCATTATTCTATTAGTTTCAATGTGATCTCCCCATGTCCTTCTCAACTCCATCAAGTACACAGCCAGAGTCCTCATCAGACCAGGCTGTCACCCCCAAGTTCATTCTTATAAACCTCCTCTGGACCTCCTCCAATACAAGCACATCCCTCCTTAGATATGGGTCCCAAAACTGTTCACAATATTCCAAATGCAGTCTGACCAGAGTCTCATACAGCCTCAGCAGGACATACCTGCTCTTGTATTCTAACTCAGTTGAAATGAATGATAACATTGCATTTGTCTTCCTAATTGATAACTGAACCAAAATGTTCACCTTCAGAGTAACCTGAAAGAGGATTTCCAAGTCCCTTTGTACTTGAGAATTCTGAATTTCCCCATTTAGAAAACAGTTTGAGCTTCTATTCTTCCAACCAAAGGGCATAACCTCACACTTTTTCATATTGTATTACATCAGCCACTTCTTTGCCCACTCTCTGAGCCTTTCCAAGTCCTTCTGCAGCCTCCCTGCTTCCTCAACTCTGCCTGTCCCTCCCCTCATCTTTGTGTCATCAGCAAATTTACCAACAATGCCCTCAGTTCCTTTTTCCAGATCGTTAATATATAATTAATTTTTACATGAATAGTTGAGGTCCCAACACTGCCCCCTGCTGAACTGCATGAGGCACCAGCTGCCATCCTGCTAAGGACCCACTTATTTCCACTCTCTATCCATGCCAGTACCGGGCCCCAAACCCCATGGGCTTTTATGTTATTTAGCAGCCTCCTGTGTGGCAACTTGTCAAAGGCCTTCTGGAAATCCAAATAGATCATGTCCATTGGCTCTCCTTTGTCTAACTTGTCATTAACTCCTACTACTACATCGAATTCCAGCTTCTCACTCTCGAACTGCAGGGTGAATTCTAACACATTATGGTCACTGCCTCCTCAGGGTTCATTCACCTTCAGCTCCCCAATCAGGGCTGTCTCATTACACATCACCGAATCCGGAATTACCTGTTTCTTAGGGGCTCTACCACAAACTGTTCCAAAGAAGCCTCTCGTAGACATTCCATGAATTCCTTTCCTTGAGATCCATTCCCAGCCTGATTTTCCTAGTCCACGTGCATATTACAGTCCCCATGACTATTGTAATAATCCCTTTCTTACATGCGTTTTCTATCTCCTGATTTATTTTCTGATCCACATCCCGATTACCGCGAGGAGGTTTGTACATAACTCCCATCAGGGTTTTCGTTTCTTTGTGGTTTCTTAAGTTGACTTTCACAGATTCTATGCATTCTAACATTATATTTCCTCTTGCTGTCAATGTAATTTCAATTCTAACTGATAGAGTAAACCACTCCCCAACACCCCAACCTGCCCATCTACAGATCATTAGAAATGTGGAAACATAGAAACTTGCTGCAGGACTAGGCTATTTAGCTCTGAGAGCCTGCACCACCATTCAATATGATCATGACTGATTATGCACTCTCCGTATCCCATTCCCACTCTCCCCCATATCCCTTGATCCTTTTAGCTGCAAGTGCCACATCCCTCTTGACATATGTCTAACAAACTAGCCCCACGACCTTTCTGTGGTAGAGAATTCCACAGGTTCACAACATCTGAATAACCTAGCTCGTATTTGTGACCTTTGACCCTGAGTTTTGGATTTCCCTAATATCGGGAACATTCTTCCAGCATCGAGCCTGTCAAATCCCATCAGGATTTTACATGATTCTGTGAGATTCCCCTCATTCTTCTAAATCCCAGTGAGTACAAGCCCAGTCGATCATATGTCACTCCTGCTGTCCCAGGAATCAGTCTCATGGACCTTCGCTGGACTCCCTCAATAGCAAGAATGTCCTTCCTCAGACTAGGAGACCAAAACTGCACACAATACTCAAGGTGAGGCCTCACCAAGGCCCTGTATAATTCTGCAAGACATCCTTACTCCAATACACAAATCCTCTCACTGTGAAGGCCAACATACCATTAGCTTTCCTCACTGCCTGCTGCACCTCCATGCCACCTTTCAGTGACTGTTCCACCAGGACACCCAGCTCACATTACACCTCACCTTTTCCTAAACTTTCACCATTCATTAATAATCTGACTTCCTGTTCACCACCAAAGTGGATGATCTCACATTTACCCACATTATATTGCATTTGCCAAGCACTTGTCCACTTAGCCAGCAAAGTAGCCAGCAAAGGTACTTGTCCAATTAACCCTGCAGCCTCTTAGCATCCTCCTCACACCACACAGCTTCGTGTCATCTGCAAGTTTGCAGGGATTGCATTCAATTCCTTTGTCCATATCATTTATGTATATTGTGGACAGCTGGGGTCCCAGCACTGAACCCTGCGGTACCCCACTCATCACTGCCTGCCACTCTGAGAAGGACCCATTTATTCCAACTCTCTGCTTTCTATCTGACAACGAGTTCTCCCTCCATGTCAATACATTACCTCCAATACCATGAGATTTAATGTAACTCACTAATCTCTTGTATGGGACCTTGTCAAAAGCCTTTTGAAATTCCAGATACACACTATCCACTGAATTCTGAGGGAGGGTCACTCAATCTGAAACTCTAACTTCGATTGTTCTCCACAGATACTGCCAGATCTGCCAAAATTTTTCTCAATTTTTATTTTTGTTGTCCACTGATTCAGCCTTGTCCACTCTCAACTGATCACATCCTCAAAAACTTCTAGAAGATGTGTCAGGCCTGATTTCCCTTTCGTAAATCCATGCTGACTTGGACTGATCCTGTCACTGCTTTCCAAATGCTCGGTTATTATATCTTTAATAACTGATTCTGGTGTTTTCCTCATGTATAATTCCTCATTTTCACTCTCCCTCCTTTTATTAAAAAGTGGGGTTATATTGGATACTGTCTAGTCCATTGGAACTCTGTCAGAATCTACAGAATGCCAGAAAATGATCACCAAGTGCCCACTATTTCTACACCCACTTTCAGAAGGACTCTGAGTTGCAGAGCATCAGGCCCTGGGGACATATTAAGTTTTGATAGCATCAGCTTCTCCAAGACCATTTCCTGACTAACAAGGATTATCTTCAGTTCTTCCTTCACACTTGACCCTCTATCACCTCACATTTCCTTTCAATAGGATGTGCATCCCTGGATATTTCGTTCCCAGCCCTGATCCCCTTGCAGCCATGTCCCTGCACTACAGGCTCATTTACCTTGTTTCATATACTCGATGCATCGAAGTACAACACCCTCAGTCATGCACTGACTGCCTCCTTCTCATAGTTATCTCCTTTAGAAATCACAGAATCCCTACAGTGTGGAAGCAGGCCATTCAGCCCAGACTGACCCTCCAAAAAGCACCCCACCCACCCTACAATTCCCATGGATAATCCTCCTAACCTACACTTCTTTGTGACAATGGGAGGAAACCCAAGTGGACACGTGGAGAATGTGTCAATCCCACACAGACAGTCAGTTGGAATTGAGTCTGTGTCTCCGGAGCTGTGAGACAGCAGTGCTAACCACTGATCCACCATTCCACCCTGCGGTGCCTCAAGTTCGATTCCTGATCCTTTCCATACTCTTTATCCTATTACTTGGTCTGGATGCTTTAATAAATTGTCCTGAGCCCCTACGTTCTTTAATTACTTTAAATTCATCGGAAGCTTTATTTACATTGGTTTGTATGGTACCACTTTGTCGACATTATTCCGAATGGTTCATGCGTTAAGAGACAAAGCCTTTAAGCCTTGTTCTAGTATTGAGCTTCCCTGCACTTTTAAGTTTCCTCAGTATAATATGATATTCACAATACTCTGTCCCTTTCCTTTTATTTTCTAGTAATCAGTAACCACTAACCAGTAATCCTATTATCTCCTTCAACTTTCATTTTCTCATTTTCGATCCAACTGTTCCAGTTACTTTCTCTTTGAATCGTACTCAGGCTGATATTTATCCCTGAACAAACATCATTCAAAATGTTCCTTGGTTCATTGTTGCTTTTGGGATCTTGCTGTGTACAATCTGGCTTCCACATTTCCTTCATTACAACAGTGACCTCATTTCAAACAAGTCCCACACTGTCTGCAAATATCTTTGGGACAGTATGAATCTTTCTTTTCATTGGATGAACTGGGAATCTTTCAGATGTGAAAGATGCTGTTCCAATATTGCACAGTCCTCCTCCTGAACTACAGTTACTGCTTTGTCCCTCTCTTTTGTGAAAACAAACCGGAAGTTTTCAGGAGGAACCATTGCTCCATCTCCCACCACTGCACACAAGTTCCCTTCCTGCTCTCGAATGGCCCTCATACATTCCTTCATTCTCTTGTTCTTTTTGTGACAATAAAACATCACTGGGATTTCCCAGAATTCATTTGGTCACATTTCATCCTGTCAGCTCTTTGCTTTCCTCAGGTCTTGGTAAATTTCACCCCTGAATTTTGTCTTTCAGCCACTTTTACCCAATCCCTGCCCAGTTCAGTAAAATGGTTTGTTCCCAAATGAAAACTTTTACACTTGCTCCATGGTTCTCCATTTCCATCCCTCCTCTCAATCTCACTGAGTTCTGATCACTGTCACTGAAATGTTCCCCCATTGATAGCCCTTCCAGCTGCCCACATTCATTCCATAAATGATGGTCCAAAACTCTCCCTTCTTTTTCACCATCACCTTCTCAGGGGCAATTCGGGATGGGCAATAAATGCTGGCCCTGCCAGTGACACCCACATCCCAAGAAGCAATTTTAAAAGTCCCTGTCCTTTTATGGGGTTTGTTAGGTATTGGAGACAAATATTCAAATGGATTGTTTTGCCAGTGAATGTTCAGAGTTGAATTCCCTTTGAATGGCAGGGATTAAAAATGTTTCTCTTGTCTTCCAGGCCGTGAAAACTCTCAGCCCAAGCTGACCCTGCTGCCCCCCTCCCCGGAGCAGGTCAATGCCAAGGGCACTGCCACCCTGGTGTGCCTTGCCAATCACTTCTATCCCGATGAGCTGGAGGTGCAGTGGAAGAAGGATGGTGCAGTCATTTCGGACGGGGTTCAGACCAGCAACTACCTGCGAGCTTCAGACAGCACCTACAGTGTCAGCAGCCTGCTGACCCTCTCTGGGTCTGACTGGGAATCCAATGCTCGGTTCTCCTGTGCCCTCACCCATGTGACCCTCCCCTCCCCCCTCAGCAAGAGCATCAGGAGATCAGAATGTGTGTAGAGTGTTTGAGACAGTCCACAGAGGAGACACAACTTTAAATAGAACAGGGCTGAGCTGGCAGGGCAAAGGTCATTGTCAGCACTGAATTTCAACTCTCATCCTTCTTGGGATTGGCTTGGCGACACTTCTGAGGTTCAAGGGTTAAGGCAGGTCTTTGGGATAATCTAAAACAAGCTTTACTCTGTATCAAACCCGATGCCCCCTGTTCTAGGAGTATTTGATTGGACAGTGAAGACTAGTGATACCAAGTAAAACCTCTCGAAGATGCTGAAAACTGTCAGCTGTACAAAACAATGTGAACCTCAGAAGTCTCTGCTTCAGTAAACCAGATCTCCTTCCTGCTCAGCCACCAGTTCGAATTTAAGCTTCTGTCACTGTTTAAAGGGACAGAATTCTTATGTTATTGAGAAAATCTCCACAAATGTTTTCCTCAAGCTCCATTCTGGCTGTGAATTTGTGCAGCTTCCTCTGTCTGGGCTGTTAATTGCAGTCTGTTTTCTGTCAATGTCAATCTGGAAAAAGGAATAAAGATGAAGACGATGAAGACGATTCAGTCTCTGTCTTTTGTCTGCTTTGGGAATGGCCAGAGCTGAAACCTCAGGGAAAGGATGTATGAAGTGTTAACCTCCACCTTCAAGGCCTGGAATAAGAGGGGGGAATTGAGGGGGTAATGAGGTCCCTGGAGCAGGAGGGCAATTCTACAACTGCATCCAGAAGGGGTTCTTTCAGAAGGAATGCAGGGCCCCAAGGAATTCTTTCCCAATAAATGGAGAAAAGAAGGAAGGCAGGAAGGGACACTGGGGAACACAATAATCTAATGGAAATTCCCTCACCCATCCCTTAGGCACAGCAAGATCGCAGGCCAAGAAATTCAACTCAACTGTTTGTGAGCCAGTGCCATTGGGAACCCTATATTCATGAATATGACCAGCAGGCTCTTGTTACTCAGAATAACAATTCTACAAGGTTTGAGAAATAAATATTCCATAAATTAGACCTGGGTTTTCTTTCCTCTTCAAATGGGATGGAATTGCCCCGTGTGTCCATGGGGTCAGATTGAGAATGTTCAGTCCGGGGGCATCTGGGAGTCACGGCTGGGGAGGACCATCAATGATAAATCTTCTGCTGTCATATTCTGTAGCCCCTGGGCCATCTCAGTGAGGATCATCTAGGGCTCAGGGTGGATTCCAGAGCAGCTTATTATCCTGCCTGTTGTGTTCCTCAGTCCACATGTGGCTCCAGCAATCTCACTCCATGGCTCTAGTATCAGTGGGAACCCATGGGGCTGAAATCTTATCCTAACAGACCCTCAAACAGCAGGGAGCCTGCTGGTGGCTCAGAAACCCATTGGACTCAGTCCCAGATTCCACTGTGGCTCTTTCATTCAAACACAGCATTAACACACTGACACCACATTCAGAGGGCAATCCTGAGATGGGGCAAGTTTGATTCTTGATTCCAATGTGGGGAAATGGGGGTTGGGTGTGAAATGTCCAGTCTGAAACTGGTACTTTATTATGAAGAATAGAAACTGTTGTTAGAATAAAGTCAAGTGTTGATGGGAGTGAGGAATATCTCCGTGATCTGTCTCCAGAATCCATAGATGGTTCACATCCTTCTGTCAGACCCTGAAGGCTGGAATCAGCTCCTCGACATCATATATTTCTCTATCTTTCCCAGAAAAGGTGAAGTATTCTCTGCCTCTCTGGGACAGGACATTTTAAAAAGGGCTGTGGGAAGGGAACTGTTGACTCTCAATGACAAAGCCAATGGAAGGATGTGGAGCTGGCTCTGAGAAATGTTAGGGCACAGAGGATGACACCAGAAGAAATTCAATGTTGTTGTTCTCTCTTTTGAAATTGCTAAACTGGTAACAATTACTTTTTGCTCACAATTTGTCCCTTGTATTCGATCCACGTGCCTTTCTTACTTTGCTTCTTTTGACTTCAGTCTGTGGGTAGTTCCACCAAAACCCAATCTCCTCACACTCATCCTGGCCCCTGAAGAGATTAGAGACAAATAAAAAACTGCAAATGCTGGAATCCAAGGTTGACAAACAGGAGGCTGGGAGAACACAGCAAGCCCAGGCAGCATCAGGAGGAAGAGAAGTCGATGTTTTGGGTATAACCTTTCTTCAGGAAGTGGGGTGGGTGGGTGTTGGGGGAGCTGCAGATAAAGGGAGTGGCCGGGCAGGGTGGTTAGGTGGGGATAGGTGGAGACAGATAGAGGATAGGACCCGGTTGGTCGAAGGGAGGGGTGATTCTGGATTCATCTCTCCCATCGACCAATCAGGTCAAATTCTCTATCTTTCTCAACCTATCCCCACCTCACCACCTCGCTCCAACCCACCCCTTTATCTGCAACTCCCCTCACACCTATCCCCCCTTCCTGAAGAAGAGTTACACCTGAAATGTCGACCCCTGAAGAGATTAGACGAGGTTATTTCACTGAATCAAATTATCGAGCCCATCAGTCCTGAGAACAGATTCCAGCATTGAAGTCATATTTCCTGTTTGCAAATGTAAAGTGTCTCTCAGGCTGAAAGAAGGAAGCTTTCGATTGAGAAATGAGTGAGCTTAACCCAGATCCTGAACAATAGTACAACAGAATGGAGTGATTTAAACCAGAAACAGTATAAATACAGGGCAGCCTATATACTGCAGCTCACACTGAGTGCAGCCAGCACAGAGGGGAATGCTGGGAAGTTTGGTCAGTGTGGGAGTTTGGTGAACTGGGGGAAGGAGTCTACCTTTGCTTTTTCAAACTGATTCGGAACTGTCACTTCAGCTGCTGGGAGCCTGCACATGTACTTGGTTTGATTGAAACAAAATGATAAACAAGAAAATAGGAATCTGGGATTTGTTTAGTTAGAGGAACTGTATAAATAGACTGCTTCAGGACATGTCCATTAGGGAAGGTTAATAAATGGAAAGTACTGAAACTTCAAAACAGACTGAAGACAATTACTGCTCTAATGAAGGAATGGATATTTTTCATTTGTAAGTGAGATCAACATTTCTTTATTGCATTGAAATGATTCAGGGTAAATACATCTGCAGTGAATGTATAAAACTACAGGAACTCCCATTCAGGGAGTTTGGAATGAAGGCTGAATCAAAAAAGCAGTGATATATCAGGGAGTGCCGGAGGTACCTGGAGACTTAGTTCCAGAAGGAAGTTATAGGCCTCAGGACTGCACAGTTCAATTCCATGTGTAGTAAGGGGCAGGAGGGTACAACACACGATGGAGGCAGATAGGGAGTTGGAGAATACTGTGGGACAGGAAAACCCCTCACTCTTCTAAACCCCAGTGAGAACAAGGCCAGCCTTTCCAATCCTTCTTCATCACACAGCCCCCTCATTCCAGTGATCAATCGGGTAAAACCCCTCTAAACCACCTCCAATGCATTTATATTCTTCCTTCAATAAGGAGACCAAAACTACACACAATACGGTATTTGAGATGTGATCACACCAATGTCCAGGAATAACTGAAATATCACAGTCTCACTTTCTGGTCCCAAATCACACCTACTCTTACTTTTACCAGCCTTTTTACTGTCCATCTTTAATTGTCCTGGACAAGATGGTGCTGTAGGTAGACCCACAATGTCCTTAGGAAGGGAATTCCAGAATTCTGACCCAGTGATGAAACTGGTGAATAGCTTAGAGGGAACTGGCTGGGGTGACGTTCCCATTGTATCTGCTGCCCTTGTCCTTCTTGATTCAAGTAATCATGGGTTTAGAAGGTGTTGTCTCAGGACTTTTGATGAATTTATTGCAGTGCATCTTGTAAATAGTACACACAGATGTTACTGAGTGTTGGTGTGGTGGGAATGGATGTGTGTGGAAGTGGTGCCAAACAAGCAGGCTAAAATTTGATAAACAAAATTTAAATAAAATAATATAAAACAACTTAAAATAGAATAAAATCAAAATGCTGCTGCTTTTTTGATAAAACATCACTGAATCCCAAAACGTTAACTCCTCCTCTCCCCACAGAGGCTGCACCTGTTCCCTTTTTCCAACATCGCGCTTCTATTTGAGATTTGCAGTATTTTGTTTCTGTACCTGTTTTAATGCCATTGGTTATAAGAGAAGCATTGGTCAGCACACTGGGGGCGATTTTGTCTGAGATGATCGGAAAGCCCTTACATTCACATTGACCTGAGAAGGCAGTGGTTTAACCAATCATCCAGCAGATGGCATCTTTGCCTTTGCCAGCCTCAGGATAGTGCTCCAGTCTCTGGAGTGGGGCTTGAAACCTGAAGGATCAGATGACAGTGTTACCACTGAGGCTGTTTATTCTTTCCTGGAATGTGGGTGTCACTGGCAAGACCAGCATTTGTTCCCCATCCCTAACTGCCCCGAAACTGAGTGGCTTGCTCGGCCTTTCAAATGGCAGGTAAGGGTCAGCCGCATTACTGGTTTCCTGGCAGAGTCAGACATCTACAACAGGTCTACAAGAACAAGGCCCTTTGGCCCAATGAGCCTAAGCCAGTCAAACATCCACCTCACTATTCTAAATCCATATTCCAGCACTTGGCCCGTAGCCCTGTACACCTTGGCATCACAGCTGCACATCAAAATACTTCAATGTTATGGAAGAACTTCTGCCTCAACCACCCTTACAGGCAGTGAGTCCCAGACTGTCACCACCCTCTGGGTGAAAATGAGTTTCCTTATGTTCCCTCTTAACATTCAGCCATTTATCTTTAATCTGTACCTCTCCGGTCATTAATCATGACGCAACCCCATGTCACCAAGTCTCCCTTTATTGACACATGAACAGTCCATGACTGTAATGCCTCAGAGAGAGTCAGGCACCGGAGGCACAGGGTCTCTGACACTCAGCCTGTTTATGTCAGTGAGGATTCTCCAGGTTATATCTTGGTAACGATTTGAGTTTTCCTTGTGAAACCCAGTTGGGAATTTTAATGGTACTGAATCTTCCACACACTCCCACCTCGCTTGATGCTCACCCTTCTCTGGTTAATTCTTCCCATTTCCTTCTCTTCTCCGAGTTCATTCCATTTCAGTAAAGTCTGTGATAATTCCATGGAGGATGTGCACGAGAAACTGCCACAAAGAATCTTCCAGCCCTTCAACGTTTGCAGCAAGCCTGGACTGTGCCCTTGTGTACCTTGCCTGAAGGATTCCATGTGATCTGTCAGTCTCCATCCCAGCTTGATAACCATCTCGGACATTGGAAGGAAATGCCCAAGGAGCAGGTTAACATGCTGCAAAAAGCCTTTCAGCTGAAGCTTCAGTGTTTGCACTCGATGTGCATTTTCCCTTGCTAATTGCTCCCCTTTTACACGATAATGAGGAAAGAACTCTTGTTGGTGCAGTTTACTTTTCATCATCTCAGAATATTCAAAGCTGCGAGCACAGAGCAGTCACGTTCACGGACAAGATGGTGAGGTCCCACAGACAGTAAACGAATGATGAAACACATCTGTTTTGCTGGCACTAGTTGAATAGTGAGCAGGATACCCGAGGGAATCTCTTCAGAATGGGATCTTGTTGCGCCTACTGAGGTGGGGTTGGGGGGTGGTCGGGGTGTGGTGGTGGTGGAGCCTCAAATGATGGTGCCAGAGACTGCAACTTTCAGCAGTGCAGCACAGTCTCAGTCTGGATTCTGTGCTCTCATTTCTGAGGTGGCTTTCAACCCGATGACCATTTTGACGATGAGACAGGAGCTTTGCCCATGGAGCCACGGTCAGTAACAATGTAAACTGTGTGGCTCTGAAAGCCTGAGTCTGCATCTCAGCTCGGAAGGATATCAGCTCAATTATCAAATCTGTTTCTGCCCCTCTGCAGGCTGACCAGGCTGCCGGTGCCTTTCCAACACTCCCACATTTCCTCTTGTGCCACAGCTCATTCTCCTGATGGATAGTTGTGCTCGGAGTCGAGAAGTGTGGGGCTGGGAAAGCCCAGCAGGTCAGGCAGTTGTGCTCAGGCCGAG
Source organism: Chiloscyllium plagiosum (assembly GCF_037043375.1). Classification (NCBI taxonomy): domain Eukaryota; kingdom Metazoa; phylum Chordata; class Chondrichthyes; order Orectolobiformes; family Hemiscylliidae; genus Chiloscyllium; species Chiloscyllium plagiosum. The sequence goes on from NW_028270147.1 coordinate 117,132,273, forward strand.
GATATGACCTTGTCCCTCTGTCAGATCCTCTTCGAGAAACACATGGCTCACCACCGCCTTCTGCAGGACAATTAGGGAAGAGCAACAAGCAAGGATGGAGATGGAGACGTGGAGCTTCAAATACTGATCTTTGCACTTTGGTGGCACGCTTTGATGGCTGTTTGTTAGATCTTTGCGTATAATTTTTTTTTGCTGATCCCACTGCTAATCCGAAGGACACTCCACCCTTCAGTCTGACAAACCAGGTTCACCCATTTCAAGGCTCTGTTTCTGGGCGAGGCTCCAGTCTTTCAAAGAGATGACTTCAAGCCTCACCAGTTTGTTCATTTGAATTGGATGCCATTTATTTTGATTTCTCCTGGGATGGGGTGGGCGTTGACGTGTCGCTTATTTGTTGCTCTTCCCAAATTGTCCTGGAGATGACGATGGTGAACCATGTAATATCTGGGAAGTAACTGACAGGTCATTCCCACTGGAATCCACTGGAATGACTGCGGGTTTGTTTGTGGCTAATGGAAGGAGTCGTTACCCATAATCCTCAGCTGCAGTGCAAGTACTCTATAGTTACTGGAAGGCAGCTGTTTCACTGTGCCCGCACAATATAAAGTCAGAAAGCACACAACACCAGGCTCGAGCTCAACAGGTTCATTTGAAATCACAAGTTTTCGAAGCGCGGCTCCTTCATCAGGTGTATCCCAGTCCACCATCGGTATCCCCCACATTACTGAACAGTACAAATAAACTGGGGCTCTGCGAGGATCCAACAGGGTCAATCTTAGAGAGTACAGCTCTCGAATCAGGATACCACAATGAAAATGCCCTGCATGCTATGGTATATCAAAAAGAAATACATTGATGTGACTTTAGATTGTCTTCAGATTGTGCTTTTTTTTCATTCTGTGATACACGTAGACGTTGTCAGTATTGGGTATCACAAAGTATGTTTCCTCCATTAAACACTTTCCAACACACTCTCTCCATCTTGCTTCACTCCTTATTGACTCTTCGATATTGTCCCTGTTCCCTCACTCCGTCCCAGTCCCAGAGGAATTGATGGCCTGAGTTCATGACCCCGCAATGTGTGAAGGTTGGTGTGAAGTGAGGCCAGTGTATTGGAGCTTGGGCTCCTGCCTCAGGCCCAGGTGTAGGGGTCTGTTCAACAATCTGCACATTGTCCTTTTTCTCTTTCTGAATGAACTGGATCAAGTTGCAGTAACGAGCTGGCAACAAGGTGTCTTGTCTAAAATGTTTCCAGCATTGGGCACAGAACTAGTTTAGTCACAAATGGTAGCGATGGAAGAACGGTTTTCAGAATGGAGGGCTGTGACTAGTGATGTTCCACAAGGATCAGTGGTGGGAACTCTGCTGTTCATGATCTCCATAAATGATTTGGAGCAAAGCGTAGCTGGTCCAATGAGTAAGTTTACGGTTGATACAAAGATTGGTAGAGTTGCAGATAATGAGAAGGATTGTCAGAGGATACAGCAGGATATTATATCAGTTGGATGCATGGACAGAAAAATGGCAAATGTAGTTTAATCCAGCCAAATGTAATTTAATCCAGGTGATGCATTTTGAAAGGTGATGGACAGGTGGGAATTATACAGTGAATGGCAGAATTCTTTGGAGTATTGATATGCAGAGGGATCTGGGTGTGTATGTTGACAGATCACGGAAGATGGCAGCACGGGGAGGTAAGGCTGTAAAAAAGGGTTACGGCATGCTTGCCTTCACTGGAAGGGGCATTGGGTATAAGGATAGACAAGTTATGCTGCAGCTTTATCGAACATTAGTTAGGCCACACTTGGAATATTGCATACAGTTCTGGTCACCACACTACCAGAAGGATGTGGATGTTTTGAAGATGGTGCAGAAAATGTTTATCAGGATATTGTCTGGTATGGCGGATAGTTGTCCTGAAGAAAGGTTGGATAGACTGGGTTTGTTTTCACTGGAATGCAGAAAAATGAGGCGTGTCCTGATAGAAGTTTATAAAGTTGTAAATGGGATATGTAGAGTGGAGAATATGAGGCTTTTTATCCCCAGGGTGGAGGGGTCAATTATTGGGGAACAGAGGTTCAAGGGGCGGGGAATTTAAAAGAGATGTACGAGGCAAGTATTTCACACAAAGGGAGTTGAGTGCCTGGAACACACTGCCAGAGGAGGGGGTGGAAGCAGACACAGTAGAAGTATTCAAGAAATACCTGCACTAATGCATGAATAGGAAAGGATATCAATCCTGAAGGTAAAGACAGTTTCTGTATGGAAGGGCAAAATGTGTCAGCACAGGCTTGTAGGGCCGAAGGGCCTGTTCCTGTGCTGTATTGTTCCTTGTTCTTTGGTCCCTGCTGTTGAATTGGATTCTCGGGAGCCAGCTCTGTATGAAGAGCCTGTTCTCATTCTTTTGTTGGCGTCCATGGGGCAGCTGCTGCTTCCTTGCTACGTCACTGATCAAACCAACAATTCGGAAAGCCTCTTGATATTTTAAATACACTGTCTGCAGGAAAATGTTTGGCCGAGGTTTTAATATTGTTTAATAAGGTAATGACGTCAATACCTTGTTGTTTACGGCTCGGAACATTTAACATCATAGTCCTTGTTTTAAATGGACCCTAACTCGTGATAATACATTTTACAATGTTTCTCTCCCCTGGCGTGGTATGAAGAGGTTTGCAAAAGTGTTTTGATGAGGAAAGTGCATCTTTAACAACGTGTGACGGAGTGGGTGTCTGGTTGAATTCTCGCTTGTTTTACATGTGTCAGTGTTACTTTCCCCACTATCATTATCCCCACCCCACCCTTCACTCTCGGGGTGATACCATTTTTAGTATCCTTTCTGTCTGAGAATGTCCCTGTTCTTGTCCCTCCCTCTCTCAGGGATGGGGTGGGTGTTTCACATGCACCTGGTTTGTTAGATCCATTTACTCTCTTGTGAAATGAGTAATCCCTGTTTTACTCTGGTAACAGTGAGTTAAAGCCCGGCACAGTTCACCCTTCATCTCCATCATATCTCAGAGCCTAAGGTTGGTCAGTTCTGTCTGGGCCCAGAACAACCCCACCACTTCCCGCAGTTTTCCCTCTTTCCTATCTTTACTGAACACCTTGTATCCAGGAATCCCCAGTCCCGCCTGATCTCTGTTAGAGCCACAGCATCAGTTTTCCACTTGGCAATCTGTGTCTGTAACTCCCCAATACTGTATTATTGACCCATTTCAGTCTGTTTCCCATCAATCGCGGTCCTTAATTGGCAAAGGCTGCATTTAACGAATCTCAATGATTGTGGAGACCTGGTGAGGTTGGGAAAAATCAGAAGGATCAGTTGCATCATTTGCATTATGTACAGGGTCCGGGACGCAACAAGCGGTACCTGGGATGCCAGGGGGCCCGTTGTGCTCGGGTCTGAGACTGAGGAGCCTGTAATCTCTGGTCGCTGTCCCTGATTTGTGGGTCCTCTCTAATGGAGACCATTGTGAAATCCATTGTCAAGATCGCCACCTGCTGACCTGGAGAAACAAGAACATGCAGTGCCCGTGGGCACAACCTGAATGTGATCAGAGGACAAGGTCAAAAATCATACGACACCAGATTATAGTCCAACAGGTTTATTAGAAAACATAATCTTTCAGAGCCTCGCCCTTTCTTCAGATGCTCAGAGGAGCAAGCAAGGTGAATTTAATCAACAGAGAAAACAAACTCTGCTGTTCATTTCCTTCTCGGTTGACTCCGTCCTCTTAAATGACATGAACAAGAGGCAAGGCAAGAATAAAGAATATAAGGACACCACCAGTGACCTCCTGAAATTCATAAGAAACCTCACCCAGCACTTTGATGAAAAGTAAGAGTATGTGAACAATACTTAGTGATAATATTTTCCTGCTTTTTCAGTTTTTAGCATCGATTCAAAGCAAAATGAGTCTTTCTTTCTCCTTCCTTCCTTGAAACACTTACTGAGATGGTCAAACCCAGCCACAGTTCATGTGACGGGCTGAGGGATTGTCTAATGATTGAGAGAGGAGACTGGGTCAGGATTCCCTAGAATTCAGAAGGCTGGGATGAGATTTCACTGAAACATTTCAAATTCTCCAGTGCCCTGACAGGGTAGAATTTGAAAGGATGAACCTCTACCTGGGGATTCTAAAGCAGAGTCCCAGTCTGGGAATAAGGGATTAGACATTTCGACCAGAGATAAGGAATGGGTGGCACAGTGGCTGGCACCACTACCTTACAGCGCCAGGGACCTGGGTTTGATTCCACCTTCAGGCAACTGTCTGTGTGGACTTTGTATGTTCTCCCTGTGTCTGAATGGGTTTCCTCTGGGTGCCTCAGTTTCCTCTCTCAGTCCAGAGATGTGCAGGTTCGTTGGATTGGCCATGGAAGTGTAGGGTTAGGAGAGGGGGCTGGTTCTGGGTGAGATGCTGCTTGTACTTGATGGGCTGAATGACCTTCTTCCACACAGTAGGGATTTTATGATTCTATGTTGCTGTGGGTCTGGAGTCATATGTGAGTCAGTATGGGCAAGGACAGCAATCTGATGGACATTAGTGGGCCCGACAGGGTTCTCCCCCAACAATGGTCGTCATTAGACTCTTAACTCCAGAGTCTTTTTGAATTTAAAATTCCACTCCATGCATTGCCATGATTTAGATTAGATTCCCTACAGTATGGAAACAGGCCCTTCGGTCCAACAAGTCCACACCGACCCTTCGAAGAGTAACCGACCCAGACTCATTCCTCATATTCACCCCTGACTATGGGCAATTTAGCGTGACCAATTCACCTAACCTGCACATCTTTGGATGGTGGGAGGAGACTGGAGCACCCAGAGGAAACCCATGCAGACACAGGGAGAATGTGCAAACTCCATAAAAGGCAGTCACCTGAGGCTAAAATTGAACCTGGGATTCTGGTGCTGTGAGGCAGCAGTGCTAACCACTGTACCACCGTGCTGCCCCACGGTGATCCCAGGTCCCCCAGAACATTACTTGGCTCTTTGGATTAAGAATCTAGTGATGATACCATTAACTCATTGCCTCCCCACATGTGAATCATCTCTATCTTGAATTTATTCAAACGCCTAAGTATCGATGAGTATCCCAAAGATTCAAAACCCTCTGAGTGAAGAAATTCATAGCATCCCTACAATGTGGAAACAGGCCATTCTGCCCAAACCGCCTCTCCAAAGAGCATCTCACCCAGACCCACTCCCCTATAACCTTGCATTTCCCATGGCCATTCTACCTAACCCGCACGTTTGTGGACTGTGGGAGGAAATCAGATCACCGGAGTGGGAACCCAGGCAGAAACAGAGAGAATGTGCAAACTCTACACAATCAATTGCCTGAGGGTGGAATTAAACCTTGGTCCCAGTGCTGTGCCACCCCATTTGATTCTGGGCAATAAATGCCGACATAGCAAGTGATGCCCAATCCAGCAAATGAATTAAGAAAAGATCAGTCAAGTTTTGTGGGTTACTCCCCACTTGCCTGGATGGATGCAGCTCCAAAAACAATCAAGAAGCTTGATATCATCCAGTACAAAACAGCCTGCTTGATTGGCACCACATCGATAAACATACACTCCCTCCACCACTGATGCTCAGTAACAGCCGTGTGCACCATCTACAAGATGCACTGCAGGAATTCACACCAAGTCTCTTGAGACAGCACCTTTCAAACCCACGATCATTTCCATGTAGAAGGACACAGAACACTACCAAAAACAAGTTCCCCTCCAATCCACATAGAATCTTGATTTGAAAATATATTATTGTTCCTCCAGTGTCGCTGGATTAAAATCCTGGAATTCCCTCCCTAAGGGCATTGTGGGTTTATCTAAAGCACATGGACTGCAGCGGTTCAAGAAGGCAGCTCACCACCACCTTGCAAAGGGCAGGATTGTGGCTCAGTGGTCAGTGCTGCTACCTCACAGCACTAAGGACCTGGGTTCAATTTCACCCTGGGACAACTGTCTGTGTGGAGGTTGCACATTTTCCCCATGTCTGTGTGGGTTTCTTCCACACAATCCATAGATGTGTTGGTTAAGTGGATTAGCCATGCCAAATTGCACATAGTGTTGAGATATGTGTTGGCTGGGTGAGTTGGCCATAGGAAATGCTGCAGTACAGGAATAGGGTCAGTCCAGATGGGATGCTGTTTGGTGGGTTGGTGTGGATTTGATGGGCTGAATGGCCTGCTTCTACACTGTATGATGATTCCATGATTCACAAGGACAACACAGAATGTGTAATAAATGCTGGCCCGGACAGCAACACCCATGTCCTCAGAGTGAGTTTTAAACAAAAAGACCATCTGCACTGCTTACTATTCCATCAGTCTTTGTGTCAATGTGGACCTATGATTCTCATTAATACATACTTCTGAAAGTTGTTGAGACTTGCTGCCCCATCGACTACTTAGTTTATGCATTTGGTTCATCAGTCAGAACCGACCCATCACAAATCTGTGTGGGCTATTTCCAATTCTCTACATGTTCATTCTCTTGGCCGTTAATTATAGATTCCAATGAAACGCTCAAAAGAGATGTAATTTGACCAGAATGTAATTTCCACGGTTCCCATTCTCATCTTTCTTGAACCCGAGGAGTTACAGCAAGACATTTTCCAAACTAAAGGAATGGTTGCTGCTTTGGAATCTGATGGGAAAAGCCTCTGAAACTTCTCCCCCCTCCCCCTTCCTTTAAACCCCTGAGGTCCTGAAGATCTGTCAGCCTTTAGAGCTGCTTGCTTTCCAATGCTGTTTTCTGGCATGTATCAAGTTTTGCGACTTCCATTCTTCAATTGTGCCTGGACCTCCCTGGAATGGAAGCTGCATTATGCCATTCGTTGACTATGAAGACTGACACAACTAATTATTGTACATATCAGCCATTCCCTTAGGCTCATTCATGGAATTCCCAGTTTGTTTTTCAAGGGCTCACATTGCACTGGAGCCTCCTTGGTTTTCTAATTTTCGTGTAAAACATTTGTGTTATTCTTGTGACCCCTTACATGTCTCTTTCTCCATCACTTTCTGTAACTCTTGTTTCCTTTTTGTCTTCCTTTGCAGTTCTTTATACCTTCCTTCAGTTGCCTGAATTTTCACTGATATTCCCACATTCGAGTGTTCTCATCTTTTGTTTTCTGTTTTCTCTCACTTATTTTGTCAGCAATGATGTGTAAACAAGTGGGGATCTGTTCCATACTGAGCTGAATTCATCTTTAACCATCTCCCCATCTCATTGAGAGTCTGATCTGACAATTTTGGCTGACGTCAATCTCTGTCGCATTCTGTTTTCTGAGAGGTGGGTGTCACTGGCATAGATCAGCATTTGTTACCCAAGACTAATTGCCCTTGAACTGCTGGCCTTGCTGTGGCTCTCAGAAGGCACCTAAGAGTTAATCAGATTGCTGTGGGGCTGGAGTCTCATGAAATCCAGATTGGGTAAGGTTGAGACTGGACAGCAATCAGGGATCATTATCGTGGTCACCATTAATGAGGCTTGCTTTGTGATTTGAATTCAAATTCCAGCACTTGTCTCTGGGGGAGACAGTACAGTTCGATATATTGTGGCAGGACCCTTGTTTTGTATCTCACCTGAAAGACAACAGCTCCCTCAGTTTTGCAGTGTCAGCCTTGACTGTGTGTTCAACATAGGAATTAGGAGCGGGAGGAGGCAATTCAGCCCTTCAAGCCCACTCCGCCATTTAACATGACTGTGACTGATCTTATCCTGGTCTCAACTCCACTCTCCTGACTGCTTCCCTTCACTCTTTATCTCACTTTCCATCAGAAACACATCTTTCTTGAATCTGTGGATTGATTCTACCTCCACTGCACTCTGGGGCATTGAGTTTCACAGATTCACAACCCTCTGGGAGATATAGTTTCTCCTCAGCTCAGTTTTGAACCAACCTCCTCTCACTCGATATCGCTGACCTCTTGTTCCAGACTGTCCTGCAAGGGGGAGCATCTATTCAACATCCACCTTCTCAATCCCCTTTCCCATTTTCTGAGGTGGTTCCCTGGCACGGTGAGGCAGCAGTGCTAACCACTGAGCCATCGTGCTGCCTATTATTGCTTGCTGTCATGTCTGTTTCATGACTTGTAATTTATTTTATTGTTTTAAATAAACCAACAAATAGAGTTAATGGATTGATTATGGGACTATTATCTTTAACCTCACAGTGAAAGGCTGGAGAAAACACTGTGCAGATGAGGCCTATTGCACAAGCAGCTTAATCTGCAGGTAGAAAATACGAATGGCAGTCTTTGCTTGTGCGAAGGTGTGTGAGACAACATATGGGCAAGGAACAAAAGTAGGCCACTCGGTCCTTTGAACCTGCTCCCCCATTCAATAAGATCGTGGTTGATCTGATTTTAACCTCAACTCTACATTCTCTGATAATGTTCCATCCCTTCAGTCATCAAGAATCTATCTACCCCTTCCTAGGGTAAATATAGGGTCGGGAAATGGGTCTGGATTAGTTACTCTTCGGAGGGTTTGTGTGGACTTGTTGGGCTGAAGGGCCTGTTTCCACACTGGATGGATTCTAAATTCTGCATCCACTGCCTTTTAAGGAGGGGAATTCCAAAGACTGACAATCTCTGAGAGAAAAACATGTTTCCTGATCTCTGTTTTGAATGGACTCTCCCTTAATTTTAAACAGCGATCCCTAGTTCTGGACTCTCCCACAAGAGGAAACATCCTTTCCACATTCACCTGGTCAAGGCCCCTCAGGATCTTGCTTGTTTCAATGAAGTCTTGCATTCAGTTTCACCTCACACTACACCATAATGTTCTATGAACTTTCCTGATGACTTGCTGTACCTCCATACTAATCTTCTGTGATTAATGCACAGAGACCCAGATATGGTTCTGGGGACACAGGCTCAAGTCCCACCATGGCAGATGGGGGAATTTAAATTCAATTAAAAAGTCTGCAATTAAGAGTCTAACGATGACCATTAATCCATGTCGATTGTGAGGAAAACCCCTCTGGTTTACTAACGTCCTTTAGGGAAGGGAACTGCTATCCTTACCTGGTCTGGCCTACATGGGAATCCAATCCCACAGCAATGTGGATGACTGTTAACTGCCCTCTGGGGCAATTAGGGATGGGCAATAAATGCTGTCCTCGGCAGTGACACCCTCATCCTGTCAATGAATGAAAAAGAAAAATCTGACTATAAATAATCAGCGAGGATAAAAGTCATTTGTAATTAATGAGCAGCCTTTGTTCCAGGCCCTCATTATCTCCTGATTTATTCTCTTTCCCACCATAAAGCTACTGTTAGGAAGCATGGAGACTATTCCTACCAGCTCTTGGATCTCTTCCCTATTTCTGCTGCTTTCCAGAACACAAGCGTCTTCCTGCTCCAGCCTCCATTCCTCACCCTCACACTGTTCTCCCTCTCTCCACTCCTGACCTCTCACACTGTTCTGCAGCCTCCGCTCCTCACCCAAACCTATTTAAGACCAGAGGTTATAAGATTAAGGTGGAAGTATTTTTTGACCCAGTGTGTGGTAGATATATGGAACATGCTGCCTGAGAGGGTGGTGCAGGCTGAAAATTACACAACCTTAAAAATCATTTGGATGAGCACTTATAATACCTGGGCATGGTAGGCTCCAGGCAACTGTGGGTAAATGAGATTAGTGTAGTTTAGTGTTTGTTGGTCAGCATTGACATGGTGGGCCGAGGGGCCTATTTCTATGCTGTGTGACTCTCGAACCTGCGTCCCTGGCTCTGTGAGGCAGCAGTGCTGTGTCACCCAGATTGAGGGAGGCACACAACTAAATCAGCAGAAGGAGCGATAAGAATTCAGCTCTTCCTGTTTTTGAAAACCCCATCCACATCACCCAGTTAGTAAATTAAAACAAACGATGGGTTATTAGCACAGCTCCCTGCCGGGGTGGTGAAGGGGAGGTGTGGTCACTGGTCAGATAACAAAGACATAGGAATAGAGGGAGTGGACTCAATTAAAATGAAAGGGGAGTAGTGTGGATGGAATCTGTGAATGGATACTTTCCCATCTGACAGAGTGACTTCCACCTGGCAATCTATTTTACATGATGTAGAAACATAGCGGATAGGAGCAGGAGTAGGCCATTTGGCCCCTCCACACTGTTATGCCATTCAATATGATTGAAGCTGGTCATGGAGCACATTACTGTAATCCATCCCTACCCCATATCCCTTGATTCTTTAGCCACAAGAGCTAGCTCTACCACTTCCTTGATAACATCATGTTTTGGCCTCAACCACTTTCTGTGACAGAGAATTCCACAGGCTCACCACTCTCTGGGTGAAAACATTTTTCCTCATCTCTGTCCTATAGAGTTTAACCCTTAACCTTAAACCATGTGCCCTGGTTCTGGACTTCCCCACCATTGGGAACATCCTTCCTCCATCTAATTTGTCTCGTCCTGTTCCAATTTTATAGCTTTGTCCAAGATTCCCTTCCTTCATTCTTCTAAACTCCAGTGAAGACAATCCTCATCAACTTAACCTCTCATTATACATCAGTCCTGCCATCACCGAAATCAAATGGCATTCAGTAATTAATATTAATCAGCCCAATGTGGAACACAGACTTTGTAGGTTAGCAGACAATCATTGCTGGTTCTAAATTTCAGGCTTCTGTTGCAGTAATCTCAATGGAATCATTGGATACAATCTTACAAAGATGGGAGGTGTGGATGGAGGATGCAGACAATGGTGTAGACAGTGGGTGTAGATGGTGGGTGTTCACAGAGGGACTAGACAGTGGCTGTGAATGCTGGATGCAGACAGTGGGTACAGATAGTGGTGCAGACAGTGGGTGTAGACAGAAGGTGCAGACGGTGGGCGCAGGCGGTGGTGTAAATGGTAGTGTAAACACAAACAAGACTGTGTAGTGACCAGACGAGTGGCTGTGTGAAATCACACAGAGAGCAGTCAGTGAGCCTGACACAGTCAGGGATACCCCCTGGTGCTGAAGGTCATGCTGCTGCTGACAAAGGTCACATTTTAATTGAAATTGCACTCCCTCCCTACACACTCCCCTCTTGTCCCCAATTACCTCACTCCAACACAATGAGATGCCAGTCAGCACCCTGCGCCCTCGCTCAGTCTCCATTGACCTTGTCTCCATTAGCCTTGACCATCCTCCCAAGCACTTACTTGGGCCTTCACTGAAGCTTGAGCCATTTCCTCTGACCCTTGATCATGTGTTTGCCATCTTAGAACTGCCTCACCTAGTCACCATTAACCTGCACTGCCCTCTCAACATGGAGCACAGATTGATACAGAGCAGAAAAGGTCCTTTGTCCCATTGAGTCTGTACCAACATAACTACCACTAAAGGCACTCTCATCCCAATTTCCTGCACTTATCCCAGATCCTTGCATGTTATGATATTTAAAGGTTGTAAGGTTTCCACCCTGCACTACCTTCCCTGACAGAGGGTTGCATGTTTATAGTTTATATCACGTCAGGCTCACGGAGCTCAACAAAAGCTCAAACTCTTTGGGCATTTTTTAAAATTTGTAGCATGGTGGCTCAGTGGTTAGCACGGCTAACTCAGCACCAGGGACCCAGGTTCGATTCCAGCCCCAGATCTTTGTGGAGTTTGCACGCTCCCCCTGTGTCTGTGTGGATTTCCTCCGTGTGCTCCAGTTTCCTCCCACAATCCAAAGATGTGCAGGTTAGGTGAATTGGCCATGTTACAATTGTCACAGTGTTCAGGAATGTGTCGGTCAGGGGAAATGTCGAGTGATAGGGCAAGGGAAGGGGTCTCGGGGAGTTTCTCTTCAGTGGGTCGTTGTGGACTTGTTGGGCCAAATTGGTGATGTCTGTAATGAAATCTTTCAAACCAATCATTTTGTCTAGTGTCGTTTAGTTCTTGCACTCCTTGTTCGATAAATGTTTCATTTTTTCTGATAATATGAGTTCCCTGATGAGCTGTTAACCATGTCCAATCAGGGAGTTCTGGCTGACAGATAAAAAGGGGAGTGTCAGAAGGACTGATACTCTGGGACCTGATTCTGAATAACAACCTGCCAATCAACCCCCTCCTTCTGTCACCCTCAATCTCCCCATGCTTACTCTTGTGGCCCCATCGATCCAGCCTGTGCTGCCTTTGAGAGAGGTTGACCTTCCCTCCATTCCTGATGAAGAGCTTATGCCCAAAATATTGATTATCCTGCTCCTCGGATGCTGCCTGACCTGCTGTGGTTTCCCAGCAACACACTCTCAACTCTGATCTCCAGCATCTTCAGTCCTCACTTTCCCCTTCCCCCCACTCACTCATTACAAACGGAAATGACTGGTGGTGAGTTTAACCCTGAGGGTCATCACAGCTGAGGCAGAGGGAGAGAAGGTCACACCTTCATGGTGGTAGCACCCTTAATTAATCCACTGCAATCACTCTCGGGGCTGCAAGAATTCAACCTCCCTCACTCAGACAGCTCCCTCCCTGTAAGGTAATATTGCTGCACCTGGTTTAGGGCTAATTGACCATTGAAATACGACTATGGCTAGCCAGCACTGGCTGAGCAGACAACCACAACTGCAATGACCCCGGCTCCTTGTAATTGGGGAGCACATTAGGAACTACAGAGTGCACTGCCTCTGAAATCCCTCCCTTACTGAGAACACACTCTCAGTATTCACCTTTCTCAGCTGCCATCTCAATTTCATGACAAATTCTATGAACTATGATCCTGCCCCACTAGCTGCCTGATGAAGGAGCAGTGCTCCGAAAGCTTGTACTTCCAAAGAAACCTGTTGGACTCTAACCTGGTGTTGTGCGATTTTTAACTTTGGCCAAATGAGCTGCCATCTCAGGCTAAATTGTTTTTCATCTGAGATTTGAGAAGATTAAGGCCTAATCTTCAATCCCCATCACAAAGCCTATTCTCTATCCATCACTTAGAGACACCTGCAGGCAACACAGAGTAACACACTGACACTCAGTGAGATACCTACAGGCAGTGCAGAATAACACACACACCTACAGGCAACACTGAGTTAACACACACAGAGTCAGGCAGCACTGAGTAACATGCTCACAACCCGAGCTGCCTGGAGGTGTCTCTTTGAATAATACACCCACACTCAGAGTGACACCTACAGGCAGCATTATGTAGTACACTCATTCAGAGAGACACAGTCTGCAGTGCCTCAGATCATTTCATGTACAACACAGCATGAAGTGCGATCCCAGCACTTGAGTTTGGACAGGAGACTGAACACGGAATGCCTCAGATTGTAATTATTGAATTCCAACAGCTTTCAGTTTCTGTTCTGTTTGGAATCTTGTAACCTCCACAGATTCCAGACCAACTGGATTATTTGAAACCGATTGCTGATTGGCTGTCAGTATTATCTACCACGGATTGACAGGCCACGTAGCCAATTGTGACAATGTCATGCTGACATGCAGCCAATCAGCTGAATGGAGTGGTCCATCTCTAAAGCACACAGAGACAGAGACTGAATCTTCATCATCTTTATTCCCTTTTCCAGACTGACATTGACAGAAAACAGACTGCAATTAACAGCCGCAGACAGAGGAAGCTGCACAAAATAACAGTTACAATGGCTTTTGAGGAAAACACTTGTGGAGATTTTCTCAATAACATGAGAATCCTGCCCTTCAAATAGTGACAAAAACCTTAAATTGGAACTGGCTGCTGAGCAGGAAGGAGATCTGATTTATTGAAGCAGAAATTTCGAAGGTTCACATTGTTTTGTGCAGATGACAGCCTTCAGCAACTTCAAGAGATTTTACTTGGCATCACAAATCAACCCTGTCCCAATCAAACAGTCCCAGAATAGGGAGAGCATGAGGTTTGACACAGCGTAAAGCTCTATCTACACTGTCCCAATGAACTACCTTTACTCCTGAACCTCAGAAGTGTCCCTGAGCCAGTCCTGAAATGGAAGAGAGTTGAAATTCAGTGCTGACAATGACCTTTGTCCTGCCAGCTCAGCCTTGTTCTGTATAAAGTTGTGTCTCCTCTGTGTTTCCTAAAACACTCTACACACATTCTGATCTCCTGATGCTCTTGCTGAGGGGAGAGGGGAGGGTCACGTGGGTGAGGGCACAGGAGAAGCGAGCGTTGGACTCCCAGTCAGACCCAGAGAGGGTGAGCAGGCTGCTGACACTGTAGGTGCTGTCCGAAGCTCGCAGGTAGTTGCTGGTCTGAACCCCGTCCGAAATGACTGCACCGTCCTTCTTCCACTGAACCTCCAGCTCATCAGGATAGAAGTGGTTGGCAAGGCACACCAGGGTGGAAGTGCCCTTGGCATTGACCTGGTCCCAGCAGGGGGGAGCAGCAGGGTGAGCTTGGGCTGAGAGTTCTCACGGCCTGAAAGACAAGAGAAACAATTTTAATCCCTGCCATTCAAAGGGATTTCAATTCTCAGAATATTCACTGGTAAAATGTTTGAATATTTGTCTCCAATACCTAATAAACCAGACAAAAGAATTTACATTTTCTAAATTGATTCTTAGGATATGTATGTCACTGGCAGGAGCAGAATTTATTGCTCATCCCTAATTGCCCCTGAGAAGGTGATGGTGAAAGAGAAGGGACAGTTTTGGACCGTCATTTGGGGAATGAATGTGGGCAGATGGAAGAACTAAAAGATGGCGAGCATTTTAGTGAGAGTGATCAGAACTCAGTGAAATTGAAATTAAGGATGGAAATGGAGAACCATGGAGTAAGAGTAAAAATTTTCATTTTACTAAATGTTTCAGTAATTTAGTAAAAGTGGACTGGAACCAGTGACATGATGGGAAATCAGTGTCAGGGCAGTGGGAGCCCTCAAGTGACAAGACAGAGATCATTCAGAATCTGTTCCCACAATGAGTAAGGGTGGGATTCCCAAATCTAGACTCTCAGCCTGGGATGTCAAAAGGCAGCCAGTGTAGGGAAGACCAAACAGGGAAGGTGATGTTGGTTATCTGGAGATCAAACCTGCAGAAAGCTGAGAGAAGGATAGAAAATGCAGGATTAAAATTGAACAGGACCTCAGGAAGGCAAAGAGCTGACAGGATGAAATATTTCCAAGTGAATCAGGGAAATCCTACCGAACAAGAGGATTGGGGTCATGTACTGACATGGATTGGGAACTGGTTGGCAGACAGGGCATGAAGAACAAGTCTTTTTCTGAATGGCAGGTAGTTACCAGTTGGGGTACCACAGGGGCCAGTCCTTGGTACCCAGTTATTCATAATATAATAGAGTCATACAGTCAGAGAGATCCAAAAGACCCATCAGACCATTGTGTCCATATTGGTCAAAAAACAACAACCCAATAATTCTCATCCATTTTTCCAGCATGAGGGAATTAGATGCAGTATGTGTTCAAGAAGGAATTAGATATATTTCTTTGGATTAATGGGATCAAAGAATGTGGGGAGAAAGCAGGAACAGGGGACTATGTTGGATGATTGGCCATGATCATATTGAATGGTGGAGCAGGCTTGACGGGCTGAATGGCCTCCTATGTTTGATGTTTCTATCTGTTTCTCAGATATTGAAGGAACGTCTCTTGTCAATTTGAACCTGGAAGTCACATGTGTGTGGAGGTGGAAGATGTGGCCATGGTGATTAATGAATGCGGGTCAGTAAGATGGTTAAGAAGACACATGGGATAAACTGTTTTTCTTTTTCCCTTGATGGAATGAGGTCATTGCTGGATCGGCAGCATTTATTGCCCATCCATAATCGCCTAGAAGGCAGTTTAGAGTCAACCACATTACTGTGGGTCTGGAGTCACATGGTAACGATGACCGTTTCCTTCCCTAAAGGTCATTAGTGAATCAGGTGGCTTTTTCCTGACAATCAACGATGGTCATCATTAGACTCTTAATTCCAGATTATTTTATTGAATTCACATTCCACCATCAGCTGTGGCAGGATTCTAACCCTGGTTCCCAGAACATTATCTAGACCTCTGGATTAAGAGTTCAGTAATTATATCATTAGACCATCACCTCTATTTATCATTTTTGGTTGAGAGCGAAAGCAAGGAGTTTGTTTATTCTGGAACTGTATAAAAGCCCAGTTAGAGCACAATGAGAGAACTGTGTACGGCTCTGGTCACCACATTACAGGAAGGATGTGATCCCACTAGAGATGGGGACAGAGGAGGATTTTGTCAAAAATGTGGAGTTTTAGCTTTGAGGAATAATTGGTTTGGCTGGGATTGTATTCTTTGGAACACAGGGGCTGAGAGGAGATTTGATCGAGGTGTAGAAAATGATGAGGGGCCTGGATAGAGTGGGTTGGAAGGACTGATTTCCATCAGCACAGAGGATGATAACATGGGGAGAGATTGAAATTAATTGGACACAGAGTTCGAGGGGAATTGTGGAGTAATTGTTTTCAGCCAGAGGCTGGTGGGATCTGGGACGCACTGTCTGAAAGGGTTGGAGAGGCAGAAACCCTCATCATAGTGAAAAAAACACTTGGATATTCATTTGAAACAGTGAAACCGCAGGCTTATGGAGCAAGAGCTGGAAAGTGGGATGGAGCTTGATAACTCTTTAACAAACCTCCGATTAAGCTAGTCCCATTTTCCAGCATTTTGCGCATATCCCTCTAAACCCTCCCTATTCATGTACCCATCCTCTTAAATGTTGTAATCATACCATCCTCCACCTCTTCCTCTGGCAGCTCATTCTATACACACACCACCCACCACGTGAAAAGGTTGCCCCTTCAGCCCCTTTCAAATCTTTCCCCTGTCGCCTTCAACCTATGCCTCTAGAACTGGACTCCCCAACTATGAAAATAATACCTTCTCTACTCACCCTTTCAATGCCCCTCATGATTCTATAAACCACAAAATGGTCACCGCTCAGCCTCCAACAATCCAGGGAAATTAGATCCTATTCAACCTCTCCCAGTAGCTGAAAACCTCCAACCTTGGCAACATTCTTGTAAATCTTTTCTGAAGCATTTTAAGGTTCACAACATTTTTACTACAGCAAGGCAACCAGAATTACACACAGTATTCCAAATGTGACCTAACCAATGTCCTGTACAGCCGCAACAGCTCCCAGCCAGTCAGACAAAGGAGAGTCTGAAGAAGTAATCTATTTGGATTTCCAGAAGGCCTTTGACATAAGGTACAAGCCCATAGAGTTAGGGGCAAGGTACTGGCATGGACTGAGGATTGATAGGTTGATATAAAGCAGAGAGTGAGGAAAAATGGCAGCTGGTGACTAATAGAGTTCTGCAGGTGTTAATGTTGGCACCATAACTATTCATGTCATGCGTTAACAATCTGAATGAAGGAAATGAAGACATTGTTGCTAAGTTTGCAGATGACATGAGATAGGTGGAGGGACAGGTAGTGTTGAGGAAGTGAGAAGGCTGTAAAAGGTCTGAGATAGGCTCAGAGAGTGGGCAAAGAAGTGGCAGATGGAATACAATGTGTTACAGTGTGAGGTTATGCACTTTGATATTAAGAGATGCAAAGGCTGTTTTCTAAATGAGGAAATGCTTTGGAAATCTAAAGCACAAACCTCATTCACGTTTCTCTGAAGGTGAACAGGCAGGTCCAGTTTGTGCTTGGGAAGGGAAATGAAATGATAGCATTCATTTCAATTGGGCTAGAATACAAGAGCAGAGATGTAGTGCTGAGGCTGTGTAATGCTCTGGTCAGACCACTTTTGGAATATCATGAACAGATTTGGGACCCATATTCTAAGAAACGATGTGCTGTCATTGGAGGGGTTTACAAGAATGATCCTGGGGATGAAGGGCTTGTCATATGAGGTGTGGTTGAGGACTCTGGGTCTGTACTCGATGGAGTTTCGAAGGATGAAGAGGAAGTTTATTGAAATTTGCAGAATATTGATCAGCCTAGAAAGAGTGTATGCAGAGAAGATGTTTCCGAAAACAGGAGAGTCGAGGTAACCAAGGCACAGCCTCAGAGTGAAGGGCCGACCCTTTCGAGCTGAGATAAGGAGGAATTTCTTCAGCCAGAGGGTGGGGAATCTGTGGAACTCATTGCTACAGAGGGAAGAGTGTATTTAAGACAGAGATAGATAGGTTTGTGATTGTTAAGGGGATCAAACATTCCCATGGAGCAGGCAGAAGAATGGGGATGAGAAGCATATCTGCCAAGATCAAATGGCAGAGCAGATTCAATGGGCTGAATGGCTGATTTCTGCTCCTATTTCTTTAAGTCTTCTGGAGAGTTTCCCCAAAACCCTGGAACACTGAACCCACTGGACTGTGAGCCCTGCTGTAGCTGTTTGTCATCAGAATGTTGCCAAGAGGTAACCAAAGAATGGAGAGAATGTTCATCTATGTGGGAATTTCAGGATACTTTGCAGTTCCTGGAATACCATGAGTGTAGGAAGTGTGGTCAGTGACAGCAGTTAGAGCTCCGGGTTTCAGAGCTTGAGCAGCAGCTGGTATCAGTGCGGAGTGTCCGTGAGGCTGAGAGCTCTGTGGAGAGCACGTTTCTAGATGTTAAGAAAGATTATGTAAGGTATAGGCAGGATAGATTGAGTGAATCCTTATAAGAGTATAAAGGAAGTAGGAGTATACTTAAGAAAGAAATCAGGAGGGCAAAAAGGGGACATGAGATAGCTTTGGCAAATAGAATTAAGGAGAATCCAAAGGGATTTTACAAATACATTAAGGACAAAAGGGTAACTAGGGAGAGAATAGGTCCCTTCAAAGATCAGACAGGCAGCCTTTGTGTGGAGCCACAGAAAATGGGGAAGATACTAAATTAGTATTTTGCATCAGTATTTACTGTGGAAAAGGATATGAAAGATATAGACAGTAGGGAAATAAATGGTGACATCTTGCAGAATGTCCATATTACAGAGGAGGAAGTGCTGGATGTCTTGGAACACATAAAAGTGGATAAATCCCCAGGACCTGATCAGGTGTACCCTAGATCTCTGTGGGAAGTAGAGAAGTGATTGCTGGGCCTCTTGCTCAGAGATTTGTATCATCGATAGTCACAGGTGAGGTGCCGGAAGACTGGAGGTTGGCTAACGAGGTGCCACTGTTTAAGAAGGGTGGTAAGGACAAGCCAGGGAACTATAGACCAGTGAGCCTGACGTCGGTGGTGGGCAAGTTGTTGGAGGGAATCCTGAGGGACAGGATGTACATGTATTTGGAAAGGCAAGGACTGATTAGGGATAGTAAACATGGCTTTGTGTGTGGGAAATCATGTCTCAAAAACTTGATTGAGTTTTTTGAGGAAGTAACAAAGAGGATTGATGTGGGCAGAGCAATAGATGTGATCTGTATGGACTCCAGTAAGGTGTTCGATAAGGTTCCCCATGGGAGACTGATTAGCAAGGTTAGATCTCATGGAGTACAGAGGGAACTAGCCATTTGGATACAGAACTGGCTCAAAGGTAGAAGACAGAGCGTGGTGGTGGAGGGTTGTTTTTCAGTCTGGAGGCCTGTGACCAGTGGAGTGCCACAAGGATCGGTGCTGGGTCCTCTACTTTTTGTCATTTACATAAATGATTTGGATGCGAGCATAAGAGGTACAGTTCGTATGTTTGCAGAAGACACCAAAATAAGAGGTGTAGGGGACAGCAAAGAGGGTTACCTCAGATCACAACAGCATCTTGACCAGATGGGCCAATGGGCTGAGAAGTGGCAGATGGAGTTTAATTCAGATAAATATGAGGTGCTGCATTTTGGGAAAGCAAATCTTAGCAGGACTTATACACTTAATGGTAAGGTCCTCGGGAGTGTTGCCGAACAAAGAATCCTTGGAGTGCAGGTTCATAGCTCCTTGAAAGTGGAGTCGCAGGTAGATAGGATAGTGAAGAAGGCGTTTGGTATGCTTTCATTTACTGGTCAGAGTATTCAGTACAGGGGTTGGGATGTCATGTTGCAGCTATGCAGTACATTGGTTAGGCCACTGTTGGAATATTGCGTGCAGTGCTGGTCTCCTTCCTATTGGAAAGATGTGAAACTTGAAAGGGATCAGAAAATATTTACAAGGATATTGCCAAGGTTAGAGGATTTGAGCGACAGGGAGAGGCTGAACAGGCTGGGGCTGTTTACCCCGGAGCATCGGAGGCTGAGGGGTGACCTTATAGAGGTTTACAAAATTATGAGGAGCATGGATAGGGTAAACAGGCAAATTCTTTTCCCTTGGGTTGGGGAGTCCAGAACTAGAGGGCATAGGTTTAGGGTGAGAGGGGAAAGATATAAAAGAGACCTACAGGGCAACCTTTTCACGCAGAGGGTGGTACGTGTATGGAATGAGCCGCCAGATGAAGTGGTGGAGGCTGATACAATTGCAACATTTTAGAAGCATTTGGATGGGTATACGAATAGGAAGGGCTTGGAGGGATATGGGCCGTGTGCTGGCAGGTGGGTCTAGATTGGGTTGGGATATCTGATCGGCATGGACAGGTTGGACCGAAGAGTCTGTTTCCGTGCTGTACATCACTAAGACTCTATGACTCTATGGTCTCTCAGCAGCTTCAGAGTATGCAGGGACAGAGGGAATGGGGGAGCAGCAGACAGTCCAAAAGGACCAGGCAGCTAGTACAGGTATCCCCTCAGTGAATGCCACTCTCCGACCAGGGTTCAGGTCAGAATCCTGACAAGAATGGTGGTTCATCTGGGAATTGCAGCCAGAACCAAGTCCATGGAGTCAAGGGGGGATTCAGCTGTACAGGGGGGCACAAGGAAGACTGGAAGAGCGATAGTGAGAGGAGATTTGAGAGTGAGGGCAATCGATAGGTGTTTCTGCAGCTGCAGATGGGAATCCAGGATGGTGTGTTGTCTCCCTGGTGCCAGGGTCAAGGATGTCACTGAGCAGCTGCAGAGCACCCTGAGGGGAGAGGGGCAACAGGCAGCAGTCGTGTTCCACATCGGTCCCAGTGACAGAGGGAGAAAAGGGATGTGGTCCTGCAGTCAGAATGTAGGGAGCTCAGGAGGGAATTAACTTCAGGAGCACAAAAATAGAAATCGTCACATTACTCGCAGTGCCCCATGAAAGTGAGAAGAGGAACAGAAGGATAACACTGGTGAATGTGGAGCTGGAAAGAGGGTCCAGGAGGCGGGGGGGGCTTTGGATTCTTGGGACATTAGGACTGGGTCTCGGGGAGATGGGACCTGGACAGACCAGACGGCGTTGCTCCTGAACAGAGCTGGGACTGAGTTCCTTTGGGGTGATTTACTAGTGCTGTTGCAGAGGGTTTAAACTAACTTGGCAGGGCTGTGGGATCCAGGAGGTAATATCAAAGAGGAACACCGAGGTCCACAGAATCCTCAGTGCAGTCAATACGGCACCACCCAGTGGGAAGGATGTGGAGGAATACATTTGCAAGGAATTTACAGAGACCTGCAAATATAATAGAGTCATTATAATTAGGGTGGAAGGGGTGTCTTTAATTTCTGAATATAGACTGGGGTAGTAGCAGCGTAATGGGCAGAGAGGGGCCAGAGTTGTGAGAGTGTGTTCAGGTGAACTTTCTCCAGCCGTATGTTTCCAGTCCAATGAGAAAGGAGGCTCTGCTAGATCTGGATCTTAGGAGTGAGGAGGCCCAAGTGGATCAAGTGTCAGTCAGAGGACATTTAGGGAAGAGTGATCATTGTATCACATGGTTTAGGGCGACAGTGGAAAAGAACAAAGGCATTTTCAGGGTCAAACATACTCACTGGGGAAAATGCCAGCTTCCATGGCATATGGATGTATTGGATCTGAATAAAGTAGGATCAAAGGTTGTCAGGAAAGTCCTGAAGAGAATAGTAGAGGATGTGGACCACGGATAGTCAAGGTATATTTGAGGGAGGGCAAACAATTCCTAAACTCACTCAAGGGCAAACGTGGTAGAATTATGGTAAATAAGAAAAGGGCAGAAGAGTAACCAGAGAGAGATTAGGACCCCATGATGATGAACAATGTATCTCTGGGTGGATCCACAGGAAATGGTTCAGATCCTAAATGAATATTCCGGGTCAGTATTTATCATGGAGAAAGACTTGGGAGTTTGGGAACTTGGGAAGTAAATAGCAATGTCTTGACAAAAGTCCACATTATGGAAGAGGATTTCTTAAAGTGCAAGACAGTAGATAAATCTCCAGGACCTAATCAGGTGTATGCCAGGACATTGTGGAAAGCTAGGAAAGAGATTGCTGGACCCCTTGCTGAGGTATGTTTCTGATCGACAGCCATGAGTGAGGTGCTGGAGAACCAGAGAGGTTGGCTAATGTTAGCCATTATTTAAGAAAGGCTGGAAGGAAAAGCCAGGGAACTATAAACTAGTGAGCCTGATGTCATTGCTGGGTAAGTTATTGGAGTGAATTCTGAGGGACAGGATTTACATGCATTTGGACAATCAATGCAGTTTTGTGCATGGTAATCGTGTCTCACTAATGTGATTGAGGTTGTTTGAAGAGAAGATTGATGTAGGCAGAACAGTAGACACTGTCTATATGGACCTCAGCAAAGCGTTTGACAAGGTTCCACATGACAGATTGGTTAGTAAGGTTAGACCACATGGGATCCAGGGGGGCTAGCCATTTGGGTAAAACATTGGCTTGAAGATAGGAGACAGAGAATGTTGGAGAAAGTGAGGACTACAGATGCTGGAGACCAGAGTTGAAATGTGTGGTGCTGGAAAAGCGCAACAGGCCAGGCAGCATCCGAGGAGCAGGAGAATCGACGTTTTGGGCATAAGCCCTTCTTCAGGAATGAAGTTGGTGTGCCAAGTGGGCTGAGATAAAAGGTGGGAGGGGGGGGAATTTGGGGGAGGGGCGCTGGGAATACGATAGGTGAAAGGAGGTGAGGGTGAGGGTGATAGGCCAGAGAGGGGGTGGGGGCGGAGAGGTCAGGAAGAAGAATGCAGGTCAAGAGGGCGGTGCTGAATCCGGGGGTTGGGACTGAGATAAGGTGGGGCGAGGGGCAACGAGGAAGCTGGAGAAATCTACATTAATCCCTTGTGGTTGGAGAATTCCAAGGCGGAAGATGAGGTGCTCTTCCTCCAGGCATCATGTTGCCAGGGTCTGGCGATGGAGGAGGCCAAGGACCTGCATGTCCTTGACGGAGTGGGAGGGGGAGTTAAAGTGTTCAGCTACGGGGCGGTTGGGTTGGTTGGTGCGGGAGTCCCAGAGGTGTTCCCTGAAATGTTCTGCAAGTAGGCGGCCTGTCTCCCCAATGTAGAGGAGATCACATCGAGTGCAGCTGATACAGTAAATGATGTGTGTGGAGGTGCAGGTGAATTTGCGACAGATATGGAAGGATCCATTGGGGTCTTGGAGGGAGGTGAGGGGGGAGGTGTGGGCGCAAGTTTTGTACTTCTTGCGGTTGCAGGGGAAAGTGCCGGGAGTGGAGGTTGGGTTGGTGGGGGGTACGGACCTGAATAGGGAGTCGTGGAGGGAGTGGTCTCTCCAGAACGCTGGTTTCCAGCATCTGCAGTCCTCACTTTTGTCAATTTGCCACACCTCTGCCCATTTCCCCAAATGATCAAGGTCGCACTGTACTCTCAGATAAGCTTCTTCACTATCCACTGTCCCACCATTTACAAACTCGCCATAATTCCTATATTCACATCCAAATCATTTATTTAAATGATGAAAAGCCATGGACCCAGCACCAATCCTTGTGGCACACAGCTGATAACTCATCTCCAGTCTGAAAAGCAACCCTTTACCAACATTCTCTGTTGAAAAGTGTGGTGCTGGAAAAGCGCAGCAGGCCAGGCAGCATCCGAGGAGCAAGAGAATCGACGTTTCGGGCATAAGCCCTTCTTCAGGAATGAGGCTGGTGTGCCAAGCGGGCTGAGATAAAAGGTGGGAAGGGGGGGGGGTGGAATTTGGGGTGGGGCACTGGGAATATATTGGTGGAAGGAAGTGAGGGTGAGGGTGATAGACCGGAGAGAGAGTGGGGGCGGAGAGGTCGGGAAGAAGATTGCAGGACAAGAGGGCTGTGCTGAATCTGTGGGTTTGACTAGAGGAATCCTGATGAAGAGCTTTTGCCCGAAACTTCGATTTTCCTACTCCTCGAATGTTGCCTGACCTGCTGTGCTTTTCCAGCACCACTTTGATCTAAGCGTGTGGCAAATGGAGTTCAATTTAGATAAATGTGAGGTGTTGCATTTTGGAAAGTCAAACCAGGGCAGGAGTTATACAGCTATTGGTAGGGCCCTGTGGAGTGTTGCTGAACAAAGAGACCTCGGGGTGCAGGGGTAGGTGTACGGGCAGGTGCAGGGGCAGGGGCTGATGCAGGGGCCGGTGCAGGGGCAGGGGCAGGGGCAGGTATACGGGCAGGTGCAGGGGCAGGGGCTGATGCAGGGGCAGGGGCAGGTGCAGGGGCAGGGGCAGGGGCAGGGGCAGGTGCAGGGGCAGGGGCTGATGCAGGGGCAGGGGCAGGTGCAGGGGCAGGGGCAGGTGCAGGGGCAGGGGCAGGTGCAGGGGCAGGGGCAGGGGCAGGGGCAGGGGCGGGGGCAGTGGCAGGTGCAGGGGCAGGTGCAGGTGCAGGGGCAGGTGCAGGGGCAGGGGCAGGGGCATTATTCCTTGACAGTGGAGTCACAGGGAGACAGGGCGATGAAGAAGGTGTTGGGTACACTTGCCTTTATTGGTCACTGCACTAAGTATCAGAGTTGGGACATTATTTGCAGCTGTACAGGAAATTGGTGAGCCTACTTTGGCAATAACATGAACAATTCTGATCATCCTGTGATAGGAAGGATGCTGTTAAACTTAAAATGCTGTAGAAAAGATTTACATGGATGTCGCCTGGAACTGGAGGGTTTGAGCTGTCGGAAGAGGCTCAATAGACGGGTTATTTTTTCTGCAGCATCGGAGTCTGAGGGGTGGCCTTATAGATGTTTATAAAATCATGATGGACATGGACATGGAAGGAGAGTCCAAAACTAGAGGGCACAGGTTTAAGGTGAGAGGCAAAAGATCCAAAAGGGACCTGAGGGGTAACCTGTCACACAGGGGGTAGTGCGTGTATGGATTGAGCTGCCGGAGAAAGTGCTGGAGACTGATACAATTATAGCATTTAAAAGATGTTTGGATGGGTACATGGATAGGAAGGGTTTTGAGGGATGTGGGCAAATGGGATGAGGTCAATTTTGGATATCTAGTTAGCATGGACAAGTCAGACCGAAAGATCTGTTTCCACGCTGTATGACTCCGTGACCATGAGAGGCTGAAAAAGCTGAGACCTTTTACCTTGAAGTGCCGGAGGCTGAGGAGTGACCTTATAGAGGTTTATAAAATCATGTGGGACATAAATAATGTGAATAATGCAGGAAGGAGGTGAATGTTTTGTAGAGATGGCAAACATATGCCCAAAGATCATTCCAGGGATGAGGAACATCATTTAAGAAGATAGATTGGATAATTTGGGACTGTCTTCTTTGGAGAACGTTACAGATCACACAACACCAGGTTATAGTCCAACAGGTTAATGTGGAAGCACTAGCTTTTGGAGCACCGCTGACAGCCACCTGATGAAGGAGGGGCGCTCCGAAAGCCAGTGCTTCCAAATAAACCCCCTGTTGGACTATAACCTGTGTTGTGTGATTTTTAACTTTGTCCACCCTAGTCCAACACTGGCACCTCTAAGTCTTTGGAGAAGGCAGCGAGGAGAATTGTTCCAGAAATTCAAAATCAGGAGGGGCCTGGACAGTGTAAATAGGGAGAAAATGATTCCACTTGTGAAAGGATTAAGATTGAAAATAATTGGATAAGTAACAAAAGTGAAATGAGGAAAAGCATTTTCAGCCAGTGAGTGGTTAAGGTGTGGAATGCACTGCCTGAGAGTGTGGTGGAGGCAGCTTCAATTGAAACATTCCGAAGGGAATGAGACTGTTATTTGAAAAGGAACAATGTGCAGGGTGACAGGGAGAAGGCAGGAGAATGACACTCAGTGAATTGCTCATTCAGAGAGCCAGTATAGACAAGATGGACAGAATGGCCTCCTTGTGCACTGTAACAATTCTGTAACTGTGTGATTGAGCAGAGTTAAAGCTGGGGGAGGTGGGAGCTCGGTGTCTCACTGTGCTGCTGCTGAGGTCAGTGAGATCAGAGACTGGGACAGGGAGCCAGAGCTCACATCAAACTCTGCCCGTGTCTGTCAAACTGAGACTGGCAGGAGGCTACTCACTGATTTCACTCCATGCTGCAGGAATGGGACCACAGGCTGCAAATGGACAGAGCTCCTCCACACGGTGAGTAAAACTTACTGACTTATATCTTGCTGCTTAAAGGGGGCAATGGAATTAAAAAAATACAGCTGGATACCCTGTTAGACACAGTGCTCCTCAATCAACCATTTCATTCACTGCAGCTCCCCACTAACACCTTCAACAATTCAGTATTTGTGTATTAGAAATTGTGTTTAGAAATTGAAAGGGTTAATAATGGAGGATTGAGGTTCACTGACTCAGTCTGAGCTTGGTTCCTTTACCGAATGTGCAAGGCCGCCTGTTATGCTGCTTACAGTAATAGTCAGCGACATCCTCATTATGAACGTTGCTGATTGTCAGGGTGAAACTGGTCCCATATCCTCTGCCAGTGAATCATTCAGAGACTCCTGTGTTTCGAGTTGTTGCTTCATAGATCAGGAGAGAGGGTTTCTGTCCTTCTCGCTGCTGGTACCAGCTGAGGTCATTTGTAATATCTTGACTGGCCGTACAGGTGATGGTTGCAGTCTGGCCCAGTCCCACTGACAGCACCGGGGGTGACTGGGTCATGATGATGTCCCCACTGATACCTGAGGGATCAGAGAGAAACACAGTGAAGTCAGAACTGTCACAGAAAGAGTCTGCGAAATGAGAGATTGTTGGAGACACTGAGCATTCCTCTGGTTTCAGCATTTTCCCTTCAATCACAAGTCAGTGGAATTGGAGTGAAATGGAGAGCAGCTAAAGATTCAAGGTGGAAGGAGAGAGATTTGTACCTGCGACACAGAATGCCAGGGGCCAGATCAGCGGGATGTGTGAAATCATGGTGTGTGCCCCTGTCCCTGAGCCCGGTTCCTGATAAACTCTCCCTTCACTGGGCTCTGCTTTATAAAGCTGCAGCCTGTGAGAGTCTGACTGGGTGTTCCTCAGTATGTAAATGGAATCAGGCAGAGAGAGCCACGTCAGCCCCTCACACTTTTAATGTCTCGAGGGTTTGTGACTCAACCAGCCTTTCAGGCAGTGAGTTCCAGACTCCCACCACCCTCTGGGTAAAAACATTCCTCAATTCTCCTCTCAGGGTCTACCTCAACTGAACCTGAACTCACTTGAGTTGAGAAGGATGAGAGGAGGTCTGACTGCAATGTATAACATTCTAACAGAGCTGGACAGACTTGATGCTGGAAGGAGGTTTCCCAAGGCTGGGGAGTCTGGAATCAGGTGCCACAGTCTCAGGGGGACATTGGGTCAACCGTTTTGGATTCAGATGAGGAAACATTTCTTCACTTAGAGGATGGTTAACAAGTGGAATTCTCTACCAGAGAAGGCTGTTGAGGACAAAGGACTGAATATATTCAAGAAAAAGACAGAGGTAATTCTTTTGCATTTTAACAACATCAAGGGGTATGGGAAGATGGTAGGAATATGGCATTAAGTCAGAGGGCTATCCATGGTCATATTGGATGACAGAGATACTCAAAGGGCTGAATGGCCTATTCTTACTATATTTCTATGTCTGCGTTACCTTCAATCTCTGCCCCTTGGTATTGTTCCCTCTACGATGGAAAAGGTGCCTTCGTACCCACCCTATCTCTGCATCTCATAATCTTACAGCCCTCTGTCAGGTCCCCTCTCAACCTTCACTGCTCCAAGGAAAACGACCCCAGTCTTTCTAATCTTTCCTCATCGCTCAGCCCCTCCAGGCCAGGCAGCGTCCTGGTAAATCTCCTCTGTACCCTCTCTAGTACAATCACATCCTTCCCAGAATGTGGTGTCCAGAACGTGTCTCGCTCTCCCTCTATCACTGTCTCTCTGTCTCTCATCTGCCATGTCTTTCTCTCAACATCTCTCTCCCACTCTTAATCTCTCTCATATTCTATCTCTCCCACTCTGTCTCATAGCCACTCTCTCTAACTCTCTTTTGCTTCTTCACTCTGTCTCACAATCTCCATTTCTTCACCTCTAACTGTTTCCCTCATTCACTCCCTCACTCTCTCCAATTGTGATCTGCTGCTCTCTATTCCTTCCTCTTTTACTCTTCCTCCCTCTCTTTTGTCTCTACAGTCTCCCTCTCTCTCTCTCTCCTGCACTCTGTCTCAAATCCTACTCTTGTCTCTCTCTCTCTCTCTCTCTCACTCACTCACAATCCAACCCTTCTATCCTGATTCCCTTCACTCTTAGTCTCACACTCTCTTTCTCTTTCTCTGTCTATTTCTCTCTTTCTCTTTCTCCATCCCTCTCAGTAACACCTTATTTCTCTCTCTCTATCCCTCAACCTCATCATTTCTACCTCCCTCTACCTCTCACTCACTCGCTTCACACATCTCACACTGTCTCAGACTCTCCTCATTCTCTATTTCTCACCCTCTCACACACACTCTCTCCCTCTATCTCTCTCACTGACTCTCTTCTCTCTCTTTTCCACAGTCTGCTAGGTGGTAATATTTAAATACAGGGCGAATCCCCCTCTGCTTTGCCTCATGAGTGGATGTTTACCATTGACCCCAGAGGCATGTCTTCTCCTGGAGTAAGGTTCCATTTCCCACATCCAGTAGGCTTTGGCCTCTCTCAGGAAGATGGACAGATTCTTGTCAAATGAAGGGCAGTTCTGTGCTGTTGGCCGATTCTCATTGGGGACTGGTTTGGACACAAACCTCATTCCATGAAGGCCCAGCAGAGAGAGGAGACCCTCAGGCCATCGGTGTGAACTGGAGGGACAGGACAGGCTCTGACCAACTGACCCAGCCTGACAATCACAGCATGTTCCAATCTCTTCCCCTCTCCTACCCCTCTCCTTCCCTTTCCATGATCAGTCTCCAGGTCAGAGTGTTTCACTGGGATGAGAGCTGGACAATTACATAGTTACAACAGAATGGAACTCAGCCCCATACCCACCATGGTGCCCATGACCCACTGGACTCTCCAAAAGGGGCCAGTAAACATGGAACTCCTTCCACTGGACAGTCTGCTAATAAATATGGACCACCCTGCAATAGACAGTATTAAATATGGGCATCCTTCCCACTGGACCCTCCAATAGAAACCAGCAAACTGGGACTTCCTTCCCAATGGACAGTCCAATGGAGACCAGTAAACATGGACATCCATACCATTGGAACATCCAATAGATACCAGTCAACATGGGCCTCCTTTCCACTGGACTGTCCAGTAGAGACCAGTAAACACGAGCCTCCTTCCTACTGGATGTTCGAACAGATAGCAGGAACCATGGGCCTCCTTCCCCCTGTACCTTCCAATAGAGACCACTAGATATGTGTCTCATTCCTGCTGGAATCTCTAACTGAGATCAATAAACATGGGCCTTCTTCCCATTAGACCTTCCAGTATCTCAGCATTAAACCCCAAATAGGCCTCTGATTTCCATTCCCACAACATTGTCCGTCTCTGCAATACATCAGCCCCTTGACCACAGAAACCTTCATTCCTGTTTGTCCCACTCCATGATTCTGATGTCCTCTCCCAGCTTCCCTCATCCATGCTCCATAAACCCCAATTGTCTGAAATGGAATGGTCCCTTCCCTGTCTCACATCAAGGAGGAGATAGACAGATTTTTAGTTAGTAATGGGTTAAAGGATGATGGAGAGTGGGCAGGAAAGTGGAGTTGAGGCTGAGATGGGATCATGCATGATTGTATTAAATGGTGGAGTGGGCTCGAGGGGCTGAATTGCCTGCTCCTGCTCCTAGTTCTTATGTTCATCCACCCCCTCCCCCATTCCTCTTACTGCAACTTTGTGAACCCTCTTGAAATGTTTTGGACATTGAAGGTGCGATGTGAATTTTTGATCTGTGTGGATTTAATGTGGGGACAGAATTGTACAGGGGGAGTGATAGCTCCAGCAAGTGAATATCCTGCTGAGAGGCTCCAGCCTTCCATATACAGAATGGGGAAGTGGGGAAGGTCAGAATATACTGTCAGGGTCCATGGCACTCTCCCCCAGCAATGTGGTTGGCTCTGAACTTCCCTCTGAAATAACTGAGCAAGGCACTCAGTTGTATCAATCGTGATGACATCTCAACAAAGAAATAAAATGGGACAGACCACCCAGCATCAATCTAAACACCAAAAAGACAATGACAGAAATAGCCCTGTCTACCCTGCTCCATCCTCCTTACTGACATCTGGGGGCTAGTGCCAAATTCAGGAGAGCTGTCTCACAGACTAGTCAAGCAACAGCCTGTCACAGTCACACTCACAGAATCATACCTTACAGACAATGTCCCAGACACCACCATCACTGTCCCTGAATGTGTCCTGTCCCACCAGAAGGGCAGACCCAGCAGAGCTGGCAGCACAGTGGTGTACAGCCAGGAGGGAGTTACCTTGGGAGTCCTCTCTGCTGACTCCAGACCCCATGGAGTCTCATGACACCAGGTTAAACATGGGTGAGGAAACCTCCTGTTGATCATCACATACCACCCTCCCTCGGCTGGTGAATCAGTCTCTCTTCCATGTTGAACAGCACATGGTGGAAGCACTGAGGGTGATGACAGCACAGAATGTACTCTGGGTGGGGAATTTCAATGCCCACCACTGAGAGTGGTTCGGCAGTAGCACTACTGATCGAGCTGGTCGGGTCCTAAAGGACAAAGCTGCAGGACTGGGCCTGCAGCTGGTAGTGAAGGAAACAACAAGAAGGAAAAATCTACTTGCCCTCATCCTCACCAATCTTGCGGCTGTAGTTGCATCTGTCCTGTATGTGTAAGAGTGACCATCACAGAGTCCTTGTGGAAACAAAGTCTGACCATCACATTGAGAATACCCTCTATTGTGCTGTGTGGTACTAACACTGTGCTAAATAGGACAGACTTTGAACAGATAGAGCAACTCAAGGCAAGCTCAGAAGTGGTGATGATCGCCAATGATTCCATAATGTTCAGCATCATTCACAACTCCTCAAAAACTGAAGCAGTCCATGATCAGATGCACCAACATGTGGTGCATTGGTTCCATGCAAGTGCCAGGCAATGACCATCAGCAATAAGTGACAATCCAACCATCGCCGCTTGACAGTGAATGGTATTATTATCACTAAATCCTCACTGTCAACATCCAGAGACTCAATTGGCTCACTACAGAAACACAATGGTTACAAGAGCAGGCTCGAGGCTAGCAATACTGCATCTAGAAACTCACCTCCTGATTCCCCTAAAGCCTGTCGATCATCAACAAGGCACAAGTCAGAATTGTGATAGAATACCCCCCATTTTCTGGTTGGGTGCAGCTCCAACAACATTCATAGAATCACAGACCCTACAGCCAAACTTGTCCATGCCGACCAGGCTTCCAAACCTGACCGAGTCCCATTTGCCTGTTTTTGGCCCATA
This sequence comes from Chiloscyllium plagiosum, assembly GCF_037043375.1. NCBI lineage: Eukaryota > Metazoa > Chordata > Chondrichthyes > Orectolobiformes > Hemiscylliidae > Chiloscyllium > Chiloscyllium plagiosum. The sequence goes on from NW_028270147.1 coordinate 117,163,749, forward strand.
TCTCTCTAACCTTTCCTATCTATGTCAATCATATCCTATGTCTTCCTTATCCACTCAAAAAGCTTGATACTGTTCAGAGCAAAGCAGCCTGCTTGGTTGCCATCACATCCACAAAGCAGCCATCTTACCACCATTGACACTTAGTCGCAGCAGTGTGTATTATCTATAAGATACACTGCAGAGATTCACCAAAGATCCTCATACAACACCTTCCAAAACCAAAAATAGAAATTGTTGGAAAAGCTCAAGTATGAAGGGTCACGTGACACAAAACGTAGCTCTGATTTCTCTTCACAGATGCTGCCAAACCTGCTGAGCTTTCCAGCAATTTCTGTTTTTGTCTCTGATTTACAGCAGCTGCAGTTCTTTTGGTACCTTCCAAACACATGAACAGCTCCAGTTAGAAGGACAAGAGCAGCAGATATATGGGAACAGCATGTCTGCAAATTCATCTCCAAGGCACATAACATCCTGACTTGAAAATATATCACTGTTCCATCGCTGCAAGTGGGTCAAAATCCTGGAATTGCCTCCTTAAGGACATTGTGGGTCAACATACAGCACGTGATCTATAGCGGTTCAAGAAGGCAGCACCTTCTCAAGGGCAACTAGGGACGGGTAGCAAATGCTGACCCAGCCAGTGACGCTCACATCCAATGAGTGAATATATAAAAACAAATGAAGTGTCCCTCAGGAGGGGAGAGGGAATGTTCAAGGTCCTGAACTCCATTCCCCAGCCCAGGCAGCTTGTCTACCAATGAATGAATGAGATGACAGATTAGGGGCAGTCTCATGCTGTGGAACCAGGTCTATAAGAGGGAATTAGAGGTCAAGCTGAAAAGGAAAGTATTGCTGGGTTATGGGGAGAGAGAGGGTCAATGAGATTAATTGGGTCACTCACAGGCACAATGGGCTGAATGGCCTCCCCCTGTACTGTCAGATTCCAGGGAGTTCAGACACTGGGGCTTTCTGCTGTGGTCAGACTCTCTAATAATAAGTGTCCAATCAGTGACAATCACAGCAGCTAAGAGCAGTCAGGACTGAGGAGCCAGGCTCACTGGGAAACATATTGGGAAGATCAAAGCCACCCTCTTCAGCTCCCAGTACAAACTCCACCCCTCTCCCCGAACACTATCTGCTGCTTAACCAGACTCTTTACAAACTTGGCTTCATCTCTGAGAATGATCTGAGCCTTATATCTTCCATATCACAAAGATCAGCCACTGAAAATCTCAACCATGTCTTTTGGACTCCAAATGTGACCATTCCAATGTTGTCTTAACCCATATCATAGCCAGTGCTCTTCATACACTTCAGCTCGTCCCAAACTGTGCTGCCTGTATCTGATCTCACACCAAGTCCCATTCTCCCATCCCACACTGTGCTCACTGACCGACATTGGCTCCCAATCCAGCAACATCTGATTTTCAAATTCTCACTCTTGTTCTCCAGCCCCTCCTTGTCCTCCATTCTCCCTATCTCTGCAACCTCCTTCAAGCACTCTCAGTCAGTGTGGTCAGCAATCTTGGATATATGGCTCTCGATTAGTTTATCCAAGTCATTGAGCAGTATCATAAAAAGCTGAGGTCCCAGCAGAGATCCCTGGGAATACCACTATACATCTTGCTCATTGGAGGAATCATACATCCCCGATTGGTCTCACCTCCCTCTTTCTCACTATAACCCAGCTAACCTTTCCTTTCCAGCTCAATCTCCAGTTCCCTATTGAAGACCTGGGTTCACAGCATGAGCCTGTCCCGAACTTGGTCTCCCATTTGACATCTTATTCAATCATTGGGAGACAAGCTGCCTAGGCTTGGGGTGTAGAACAGAGAAAATAGAATATAGAACATAGAACAGTACAGCACAGTACAGGCCCTTCAGCCCTTGATGTTGTGCCAACATTTTATCCCACTCTAAGATCAAACTAACCTACATACCCTACATGTTACTATCATCCATGTGCCTATCCAAGAGTCGCTTAAATGTCCTTAATGTCTCTGACTCTACTATTACTCCACCTTCCATGCACCCACCACACTCTGTGTTAAGAACCGACCTCTAACATCTCCCCTAAACCTTCCTCCAATCACCTTAAAATTATGCTCCCTTGTGATAGTCATTTCTGCCCTGGGAAAAAAGTCTCTGTTATCAACTCTATCTATGCCTCTCATCACCTTGTTCACCTCTATCAAGTTACCTCTCATCCTTCTTCACTTCAGTGAGAAAAGCCCTAGCTCCTTCAACCTTTCTTCATAAAACATGCCCTCCAGCCCAGGCAGCATCCTGGTAAATCTCCACTGCACCCTCTCTAAAGCTTCCACATTCTTCTGATAATGAGGCAACCAGAGCTGAACACAATATTCCAAGTGTGGTTTAACCAAGGCTTTAATGGACTGCAGCATAACCTCGCAGCTCTTAAATGCAATTCCCCCCAGCTACTGAAACACACCATGTATCTTCTTAACAACCCTATCAACTTGGGTGGCAACTTTGAGTGATCTCTGGATGTGGACCCCAAGATCCCACTGTTCCTCCACACTTTCAAGAATTCTGCCTTTAACTCTGTCATCTGCATTCAAATTCAATCTTCCAAAATGAATCACTTCACACTTTCCAGGATGAACTCCATCTGTCACTTCTCAGCCCAACTCCACATGCTATCAGTGCCCCATCTTCATAAATGTGTTTTGTCACACCCTCAAAGAATTCAGTAAGGCTTGTGAGACATGACCTGCCCCTCACAAGGCCATGTTGAGTATTTCCAATCAAGCTTTGCTTTTCCAAATCATCATAAGTCCTGTCTCTCAGAATCTTCTCCAATAATTTGCCCACCACTGATGTAAGACTGACCGGTCTACAATTCACAGGGTTATCCCAAATCCCTTTCTTGAACAAGTGAATAACATTTGCCACACTCCAATCATCTGGTACTACTCCAGTGGACAGGTTGCAAAGATCATCACCAAAGGCACAGCAATCTCTTCCCTCACTTCCCACAGTAACATTGGGTATATCCAGTCTGGCCCAGGGGACTTATTTATTCTTATGTTTTTCAAAATTATCAGCACATCCTCCTTCTTAACATCTGTTTGAGTGTATCACACTGTCCTCACAATTGACTAGTGACTACTGAAACAAAGTATTCATTAAGGACTTACTGTACATCATCCAACATGGCACAAGCTCCCTCCACTATCCCTGATCGGCCCTACCCTCACTCTGACCATCACATTTTTCCTCACATAAGTATAGAATGCCTGAGGGTTTTCCTTAATCTTACCCACCAAGGGTTTCTCATGCTTGACCCACATTACAGCTCTGGATCTGTGGATGGACTCACTTTGGAGCATCCATGAGGCTGAGGAGATCGTGGATAGCACATTTCGTGAATTGGTCACACCGCAGATTAGGTTTGCTGAGGAAGGAAGGGAATGGGTGACCGAAAGAGCAGGAAGAAAGTGCAGGCATCCTCTGCGGTCATCTCCCTCCAAAACAGGAATACCATTTTGGACACTGTTGGGGGAGGTGGATCACCAGGGGAAGTAACGTTCATGTCACCATGGCTGGCTCTGCTGTACAGAAGGGTGGGAAAAAGAGTGGAAGGCGAATAGTATTGGGGATTCAATTGTAAGGGGAGTAGATAGGTGGTTCTGTGGTAGAGAATGAGACTCCCAAATGGTATGTTGCCTCCCAAGGGCACAGGTCAGAGATGTCTCAGATTGGCTGCAGGACATTCTGAAGGGGGAGGGTGAACTGGGTGGGTGTCGTGGTGCACATCGGTTGCAATGATATTGGCAATAAACGGAATGAGGTCCTACAAGCAGAATTTAAGGAGTTAGGAGACAAGTTAAAAAGTATAGCCTCAGAGGTAGTAATCTCAGGATTGCTACCAGTGCCACGTGCTAGTTGGAGTAGAAATGAAAAAATAGGCTGGATTGCTGAGTGGCTTGATAGATGGTGCGGGAAGGAGGGTTTCAGAATTTTGGGACATTGGAACCGGTTCTGGGGGAGGTGGGACTATTACAAATCAGACAGTCTACACCTGGGCAAGTCGAGAATCAATGTCCTTGGGGGTGCTTTTGTTAACGCTGTTGGGGAGGGTTTAAACTAATATGGCAGGCATTGAAATAGATAAAAAACAGTAATAGGTCCAGCACCAAGCCCCAGGGCACTCCACAAGTCTCAGGCCTCCAGTCTGACAAGCATCCTTCCAGTATTACCCTCTGTTTCCTACCATCAAGCCAATTAGAGAAAAGTATTTGTCTTCAGTCAGGAATTAGTTTGGAGGTAGGAGACAGAGAAGAGGATGATGCGTGTGCTCTCCAATGAGCAAGATGTGAATAGTGGTGTCCCCAGGGATCTGTGCTGGGACCTCAGCATTTCATGATATTCTCAATGACTTGGATGAAGGAATAGAGAGCCAATTATCCAAGATTGTTAATCACACTGACTGAGGCAGCTTGGAGGAGGTTACAGAGATAGGGAGGGTGGAGGACAGGGAGGGATTTCCAAACAAGGATGAGAATTTGAAAATCGAGGTGTTGTTAAGCCAGGAGCCAATGTAGGCTTCAGGATCAGAGTTGGGGGAACGGGACTTGGTGCAAGTTTGGATACGGGCAGCAAAATTTGGGATGAGCTGAAGGATACGGAGGGCAGTTGCTGTGAAGTGTGCAAATACAGCATTGGAATGGTCATGTTTGGAGTCCCATGACATGGCTGAGATTTTCAGTGTCTAATCTTTGTGAGATGGAGGATATGGGGCTCAGATCATTCTCAAAGATGAGACCCAGTTTGTAAAGAGTCTGGTTGAGCAGCGGACAGTGCTCAGGGAGAGGGTTGGAGATTGTACCAGAATCTGAAGAGGATGGTTTTGATCTTCTCAATGTGTTTCACAGTGAGCCTGGCTCCTCAGTCCTGACTGCTCTTAGCCGCTGTGATTGTCACTGATTGGACACTTATTATTAGAGATTCTGACCACAGCAGAAAGCCCCAGTGTAAAAAATAACTGCAAAGACATCAGATCGCAAGGTTGAAACTTCACCAAGAGAGGAAGTGAAAGAAGGAGCTCGGAGCAGCTGGACGTTTGTTACTGAGACGGGAGAAAACTGTGAACCATCTGTACTCCCTGGAATCTGACAATACAGGAGGCTGGTTCTGGGATTTGTTTTGCAGAAACAGCACAGTGATGAAAAAAGTGTCAGTCACTCTCTCACAAACACACACGCCTGCACTCGGAGATCAGAAACAGAATCCAGCAGCAGCTCTGTCTCCAAGCTGTGAAACCTGCACAGAGTTATTCCTTCATTCAGTTTTTAACTGGCAGGATAGACCAAGCAGGGGAGGCAACACAGTGGTGTGTACAGTCGGAAGCGAGTTGCCCTGGGAGTCCTCACCATTAACTATGGAACCCATGAAGCCTCATGACAGCAGGTCAAACATGGGGAAGGAAACCTTCTGCTGATTACCATATAGCACTGCCCGCCCTTCCAACCTCGACTGAGCAGTCAGTCCTCATTCATGTTGAACAACACTTGGAGGGAACACTGAGGGTGGGAAGGATCTAGGATATACTCTGAGTAAGGGACTTCAAAGTCCACCATCAAGAGCTGCTCAGAAGCATCACTACTGAGCAAGCTGGTCAAGTTCCACCTGATTCAGCTGCTAGACTGGACCTGAGGCAGGTGGTGAGGGAACCAACAAGAGGGAAAAACATACTATCACCCTCACCAATCTGCCTGCTGCTGGTGTAGCTGTCCATGACAGTATCAGTAAGAGTGACCACCGCACAGTCCATGTGGAGACAAAATCCTGTCGTCACATTTAGATGACCTTACACTTTGTTGGGCAAGAGATATGGGATATCAGGAAGAGCTTTTTTTTCGCAGCAATTGGTAATGACTTGGAAATCAGTGCCCATTCAGGTGAGGAGAAAGTGAGGTCTGCAGATGCTGGAGATCAGAGATGGAAATGTGTTGCTGGAAAAGCGCAGCAGGTCAGACAGCATCTAGGGAACAGGAGAATCGACGTTTCGGGCATTAGCCCTTCTTCAGGAATGGCTAATGGGCTAATGCCGGAAACGTCGATTCTCCTGTTCCCTAGATGCTGCCTAACCTGCTGCGCTTTTCCAGCAACACATTTCCATCCCATTCAGGTGAGGCAGGTGAAGACACTCAGTGATTGCAATGGCAGATTGGATGGGCTCTTGATGGAAATAAACCTGCAAGGCTCTGGGAGTCGAGTAGTGGAGGGGGCGGGACTGACTGGATTGCTCCATTTACCTGACAGCATTTACCTGACAGGCTGAATGTTCTCCCCCTGTGCTGGAAATAGGTCTCACTCAATGAAGGGTTCATAATAAGAGAGTTTGGATGCAGTAAATACAGGACAAATTGTTTCTCCAGGCAGGAGGGTCAGTAATCAGAGGGCACACATTTCAAAAAGGGTCTGAAGAACAAGAGAGAAGGTAGGAAAATTTTTATCCAGCGAGTTCATGGTAACTGTCTGCAAGGTGAGTGGAAGTGGATTCAACAGCAACTTTCAAAAGGGCATTTGGAGAAATAGCTGAAAAGGAAACAATTTCAGGGTTATACAGGAAGGGCTGGGTAAATGGGACTCATTGGACTAATTTGACTAACAGTCATAATAGGCCCAGTGACCTCTGTCTGCGCTGTATAAGAGCTTACACACACTTAGTCTCACCTTTACACAAAGACTAGGGGAAACAGACAACCAAGTTTACAGAAGAGTGTTTTCTCAAGCAAAACGCTCTTGAACCAACTAGATTTACTGAAATAAATGGCATCATCAAATCAATGGCAAGGGAATATCGAACCGAAAGCGACGGGGTTGAATATTCAATAGCACAACCACTGAGAGCAGGATGGATGAAGGGCAAGAGGTGAGAGAGCATGCTCTAGGGGTCTGAAGGCTCTGCTGTCAATGGTGGGATGGAGGAAGCAACAATGGGCAGGAGACCAGAGACAGAAGATGGAAGGGGGAGGGAGGGAATGTGAGTCTGCAGCAGGACACAGAGTGAGGGAGGAGGGAGACCATGGAGGTAATTGGCTGGCAGTGAGGTCAGGGGTCATTCTGGAATGACAGATGGGTAAGACAGGGAAGGGCCCACTCCATATCAGACAATGTTGGGGTTTATGGAATGTGGATTCAGGCATCTGGAGAGGACATTGGAATCATAGAGGTAGGAGACGGGACGAGCAGGAATTAGGGTTTCTGTGTCAAGGGGCTGAGGTAGTGCAGAGACAGACAATGTTGTTGAGATTGAAACAAGAGACCGACATGATGGAGAGGATGTGGGGGTTGCAGCTCAGGTACTGGGTAGTCCAGTGGGAAGGTGGCCCATGTATACATCATCATAGAGTCGTAGAGGTTTACAGCTTGGAAATAGACACTTAGGCTCAACTCATCCATGCCGATCAAGTTTCCAAAACTGAACTAGTCCCATTTGCCTGTGTTTGGCCCAATCCCCTCTAAATCCTTCCTATCCATGTTCCTGTAAAAATGTCCTCGAAATGTAGTAATTGTACTCCCCTCTCCCACTTCCTCTGGCAGCTCATTACACATACACATCATCCTCTGTGTGAAAAGGTTGTCTCTCAGGTCCCTTCTAATTCTTCCCCCTCAACTTAAACCCATTCCTTCTAGTACTGGACTCTTCTACCCTGGGGAAAAGACTTTGGCTATCCAACTTGTCTACAATTCTCATGATTCTATAAATCTCTATAATGTCACCCCTCAATCTCCTGCATTCCCTGGAAAAACATTTCAGCCTATCCATCCTCGTTTGATAATTCAAACTCTCCAATCTTGGTAACATCCCTGTTCATGTTTGCTTTATCCAAACCAGTGTAATAACTTCCTTTCTATAGAAGGGTAAGCAGAAATATATACAGTGTCCAAATGTGGCCTTCCCAATGCCTTGTACAGCTGTAACATAATGTCCCAGCTCCTGTACTCCCTGCTTTGACCAGTGAAGGTGAGTGTGCCAAATACCCTCTTCACCACCCTGTCTACCTGTGACACCACTTCCAAGGAACTATGTACCTGTACCCCTCGGTCTCTCTGTTCAACAACACTCCCCATGGCTCCACCATTAATTGTGTAATTCTTGCCCTGGTTTGTCTTACCAAAATGTAACTCCTTCCATTTATCGAAATTAAACTCCATCTGGATTTGTTGACCCACTGGCCCAGTTGATCAAGATGACATTGCACTCTTGGATAACCTTCTTCCCTGTCCACGATGCCAACAATTTTAATGTCAGCCACAAACGTACTGACCATTCCTCCTATTTTCTCATCCAAATTGTTCATATAAATGATGAACAACAGTGAATCCGGGATTGATTCTTGTGGGAGACGGCTGGTCACTGGCTTCCAGTCTGAAGAACAACCCTCTCTCAACAGCCTCTGCCTCCTATCATCAGGCCAATTGTATATCCAATTGATTAGCTCTCCCTGGCTCCTATGTGATATGATCTTACCAAGCAGTCTCCATGGGGATCCTTGCCTAAGGCCTTGCTAAAATCCATGTAGACGGAGTGTACTGCTCTAACTGTATCTATCTTCTTGATTTCTTCTTCAAACACTCAGTCATCTACTGGTCTCTATTGGAGGTCCAGTGAACAGGAGGCCCATGTTTACTGGTCTCTCTTGGAGGATCTAGTCAGAAGAAAGTCCATGTTTACTGGTCTCATTTGGAGAGTCCAGCAGGAAGGAGGCCCATGTTTACTGGTCTCTATTGGGAGGTTCAGTGGGAAGGAGGCCCATGTCTCTCCATAGGGCAGCCCCGTGAACTGAATTCCATGTTTATTGGACTCTGTTGGAGAGTCCAGTGCATTGTGGACACCATGGTGGGTGTGGGGTTTAGTTCCTTTCTGTTGTAACTGTGTGATGGTCCAACCTTCACCCCAGTGAAACAGCCTGACTCAGAGACTCTTCATGGAAGGGGAAGGAGAGGTGTAGGAGAGGGGAAGGGATTGGAACATGTTGTGAATGGACAGGATGGGTCAATGGGTCAGAGCCTGTCCTGTCCCTCCAGCTCACACTGATGGCCTGAGGATCTCCTCTCTCTGCTGGGCTTTCATGGAACGAGGTTTGTGTCCAAACCAGTCCCCAGTGAAAATAGGCCAACAGCACAGAACTGTCCTTTATTTGACAAGACTCTGGTAGTCTTCCTGAGAGAGGCTAAAGCCTGCTCAGTGTGAGAAATGGGGCTTTACTCCAGGAGAAGACATGCTTCTGGGGTCAGGGGTTAACATCCATGAGTGGGGCAGAGCAGAGGGAGATTTATCCTGCATTCAACTGTCACCACCTGGGACACAGAAACAAGACAGAGAAAGAGACATAGAGGGAGAGAAAGAGAGAGAGATTGTGTATGTGTGTGTGAGAGATAGAGAGAGAGAAAGACATGAGTATGGGTAGAGACAGAATGACAGAGTGGGAGGGAGAGAGACTGTAGATTGGGATACAGAGAGGGAGGGAGAGAGAAAGAGGGAGGCATAGAGAGGGGTAGATAATAGTTGGGGACTTTTACTTGAAGTGAGTGATAGGGACAGTGAGAGATGGAGAAATAGAGATTATGAGATGGAGTGAGGAAGAGTGAATGAATTGGAGAGAGTTGCTATGAGACAGAGTGAGAGAGAGAGAAAATATAATCGAGATTAGCAGTGGGAGAGAGAGGGATAGAGAGAAAGACATGGCAGGTGTGAGACAGAAAGAAGGGGTGGGGAGAGAGAGAGAGAGAGAGAGGTCCTGCTCACCAATTTCTGGGAAGGTTGTGTACTTGAGAGAGGGTACAGAGGAGATTTACCAGGATCAGCTGTGGGGAAAGATTGTGAAGGTGGGGATTGTTCTCCTTGGAGCAATGAAGGTTGAGAAGGGACCTGATAGAGGGGTATAAGATTACTTGGGGCAATCTTAGAGTGGATAGGTAGGCACTTTTTACATGAGTGAAGAACTCAACAACCAGAGACAGAGATTGAAGGTAACACAGTCATAGAAACATAGAAACCGAGCAGGAGTTGGCCAATCGGCCCGTTGAGTCTATTCTGTCATTCAGTATGATCATGGCTGATCCTCTCTCTCAAAGCCATATTCCTCCTTTCTCCCCAATCACTGATGCCGTTAAAATGCAAAACAATTATCTGTCTCTTCTTCTTGAATATATTCAACCTGCCAGTCTTCAGTCCATGCCAGTACCTCACCCCGACACAATAGACTCGTATCTTATGTCAAATACCTCCTGGAAATCCACTTTGTCTGACTGGCTCATTGTCTCCTCAAATATTTCTAACAGATTTGCCAGGCATGACCTCCCCTTGATAAAGCCGTGTTGACTCAGCCCTATTTTCCCATTGCATTTCGAAGTCCTCTGTAATTTCACCCTTAAATTGAAATCTAAAACCTTACCAAAAACTGAGTCCAGGCTAACTGGCCTATAATTTCCCATCTTCTCCCTTCTTAAATAGGGGTGTTATGTGAGCCATTTTCCAGTTCCTTGCCCCCATCAAATCCCTCCCCACACCACCTTTACCCCCCGACTCCATTGATTCCTGAAAGATCATCACCAATGCCTCCACAATCTCCTCAGTGATCTCCTTCAGAACACACTGGTGTAGTTCATCCAGTCTGGGTGAGTTATCCACATTCAGACCTTCCAGCTTCCCCAGTACCTCCTCCTTAGTGATGGCCACTACACTCCCCTCTGCCCCCTGACAGTCTTGAAGTACTGGGATGCTGCTGGTGTTTTCCATAGTGCAGATTGTTGCAAAGTATCGATTCAATTCCTCGGCTATTCCTTGGTTTCCTATTATTCTTTCTCCAACCTAATTTTCCGACAATCCAATGTCTGTTTTTGCCTCCCTCTTCCTTTTTATATATCTGACAAAACTCTTGCAATCTTCTTTTATATTACTGGCTCACTTTCCCCGACATTTCACCTTCTATATCCTGAATGTTTGTTTTAGTTATCCTCTCCAGATTTTTAAAGACTTCCTAATCCACTGGCTTCCCACTATTCTCCACCACATTGGATGCTTTCTCTTTTGCTTTTATGCTGTCCTTGACCTCCCCCATCAGCCATGGTTGCCTTGTCCTCCCCTGCGTATGTTTCTTCTTTTTTGGGATGAGTTCCTGCTCTGCTTCCTGAATTACCCCCAGAAACTCTGCTGTTTGCTGCCACACCATCTTACCTGCTCGGCTCCCCTTCCAATCAACTCTGGCCAGCTCCTTCCTCATGTCTTTGTAGTTACTTTTACTCAATTGAAATCCTGTTCCATCTGATTGCAGCTTCTCTCTCAAACGACAGGGGGATTTCTATCATATTATGGTCACGTATCCACAGGGATACTTTCACCTTCAGCTCACTAATCAAGTTTGCCTCATTACACATCACTGAATCCAGAACTGCCTGTTCCATAGTGGCTCAACCACAAGCTGCTCCAAAAACCATCTTGGAGCCATTCCATGAAATCCTTTCCTTGAGACGCGCTACCCAGTCCACCTATCCATTAAAGTCTGCCTTGACATTTTGTATATGGCTTTTCTGTCTCCTAGTTGATTTCCTTCCCCACACCCTGATTACTGCTTGGAGACCTGGACATACCTTGCATCATATTCTTTATTTCTTGCAGTTCCTCAACTCTACCCACAAACATTCTACACCTTCTGACTCTATATCACTTCTTGCTATTGGTTTAATTTCATTTCTTACTAACAAGGCAACTCTTGCCCCTCTGCCCATCTGTCTGTCCTTTTGATAGGACATGTATCCTTGGATATTTAGTTCCCAGCCCAGATCCCCTTACAGCCATGTCCCTGTGATACCCACAACATCGTACCTGCCAGTTTCAATTTGTACTACAAACCCATTGTGTATACTGTGTGCATTTAAGTACAACACCCTCAGGCCTGCATTGATGGCCCTCCTTCTCATCATTGTCCTCTTATCTCTTGTGTTTGATGTTCAACTCTTGATCCTTTCCATACTCTCTGTCCTATTACATCTTCTAGAAACCTGAATAACTTCTCCTGAGCCCTCCTCCACTTTAACTAGTTTAAATCCCTTGGAAACTCAATTTACCTCAATTTGTGGCATCACTTTGTCTCCCTTACTCGGAATGGTTCACGCATTTAGATAAAAACTCTTTAAGTTTGTTCTATTGTTGATTTTCCCTGCACTTTTATGGTTCCTTTGATATTCAAAAATTCTGCCCCTTCCTTTTATTTTCTGGTAACAATCAATCCCATCACTAACCACCAACCTACCTGCTCCTTTCCACTCCATTTCCTCATTTTCCATCCAACTGAACCCAATTATTGGGTCTTTGTGTTGAGTTCAGGACAATATTTATCTTTGAACCAGCATCATTAACAGTGGTCTTTGACCTCATTGCTTTTCATGGGATCTTGCTGAGTAGAAACTGGCTGCCACTTTCCCGACATTGTAACAGTGACTGGTTTTCAAACAAAACTGTCTATCAGTGTCTTTGGGAGAGCCTGAGGTGTTAAGGGTTCAATTGAACTTCAGTTAGAGTCAGAGATTTGTACAGCACGGAAACCAACCCTTCAATCCAACTCATCAATGCTGACCAGATATCCTAAATTATTCTAGTCCCCTTTGCCAGCATTTAGCCCACATCCCTCTGAACTCTTCCTATTCATATACCCATCCAGATGCCTTTTAAATGCTGTAATTCTACCAGCCTCCACCACTTCCTCTGGCAGCTCATTCCATACATGTACCACCCTCCGCATGAAAAGGTTGGCCCTTAGGTCCCTTTCAAATCTTTCCCCTGTCACCTTCAACCTATGCCTTCTAGTTTTCAACTGCCCCACTCTGGAGAAAAGATCTTCTCTATTCACCCTATCTATGCCCCTCATGATTTTATGAACCACAATATGGTCACCCCTCAGCCTCCAAAGTTGCAGGGAAAATAGCCTCAGCCTATTCAGCCTCTCCAGATAGCTCAAACCCTCCAGCCCTGGCAACATCGTTGTAAATCTTTTCTGAAGCATTTTAAGATTCACAACATTTTACCTATAGCAGGGAGACCAGAATTGCACACAGTATTCCAAAAGTGCCCTAACCAATGGGCTGTACAGCTGCAACAGCTCCCAACTCCAATACTCAATGCACTGTCCAATAAAGGAAAGCATACCGAGCAACATCTTCACCACACTATCGACCTGCAACTCCACTTTGAAGGAACTATACTTTTTTTTGGATGAACTGGGAATCCTTCAGTTGTGAAAGATGCCATTCCAAGACACCATTGGAGGAAGAGCAGGCAGTGTCCCCCCCCCCCGCTTGTCCTGGTCAATATTTGTACCCAAATCAAAATCAATAAAAATCTATTTCCCTGCTAATTATCATAATGTATTTGGGATCTTACTGTGCACAGTCTGCTGGAAAGAGCCATTGGGGCATCCTGAGTTGGGGACAGGTGCTACACAAATTCAAGTCTTTCTTTAAGGTTGGAGCTTCCTGGTCCTGACCCTCACCTATTGTCCGTGCACTCTCACCTTCCAGGGGTCATTGAGTCATTAGGAGAAGTGACCTTGGCTGACCCTGGGGCAGTGAGACTCTTTGAGCCTCACCCTTGACTTCAGCCCATTGGTGTGCAGCAAAGTTTGAAATGTAATCTGGAACCTTCCACATGGACACCCAATGAAGTGTGTGGATCCAAGTCTGCTCCAATGTTCTCGGATAAAGTTCTCCTGATCTGTGGGTGATCGGAGGTTTGTTAAAGATGTATCGAGCTCCATCCCACTTTCCAGCTTTTGCTCCATAGCTCTGGAGGTTTCGCTGTTTCAAGTGAATATCCAAGTGTTTTTTTCAATGTGATGATGGTTTTGGCCTCTCCCACCCTTTCAGTCAGTGAGTCCCAGATCTCACCAGCTTCTGGGTGGACACAGTTACTCCTCAACTCCCCTCAAACACTGCCCCAATTCATTTCAATCTCTCCCCATGGCTATTGCTTCTCTGCTGATGGAAATCAGTCCTTCCTACCCACTCTGTCCAGGGCCTTCATCATTTTACACACTTCGAATGCTCCACCATTCAATATGATCATGGCTGATCATCCAACACAATCCCCTGTTCCTGCTTTCTCCCCACATTCTTTGATCCCTTTAATCCTAAAAACAATATCTAATTCCTTCTTAAACACATACCACATCTAATTCCCTCATGCTGGAAGAATGGATGAGAATTATTGTGTTGTTGTTTTTTGACCAGTATGGACACAATGGGCTGATGGGCCTTTTGGGTCTCTATGATTCTATGATTGTATATTATGAATAACTGGGTACCATGGACTGACCCCTGTAGTATGACAATTGGTAACTACCTGCCATTCAGAAAAAGACTTGTTGTTTCTGTCCTGCCTGCCAACCAGTTCCAATCCATGTTAGTACATGACCCCCAATCCTCTTGTTCGTTGGGATTTCCCTGATTCAGTTGAGCATATTTCATCCTGTCAGATCTTTGCTTTCCTCAGATCCTGTTCAATGTCACCCCTGCATTTTCTATCCTCCTCTCAGCTTTCTGCAGGTTTGATCTCCAGATAACCAACATCACCTTCCCTATTTGGACTTCCCTACTCTGCTGCCTTTTGACATCCCAGGCTGAGAGTCTATATCTGGGAGTCCCACACTTACTCATTGTGGGAACAGATTCTGAACAATCTCTGTCTCATCCTTCGAGGCCTACCACTGCCCTGACCCTGATTTTCCATCATGTACTTGGTTTCAGTCCACTTTTGCTAAGTCACTGCACAGTTCAGTAAAATATTTCATTCCCAAATGAAATTTTTTACACTTGCTCCATTGTTCTCCATTTCCATCCATACTCTCAATCTCCCTGAGTTCTGATCACTGTCACTGAAATGCTCCCTTCCAGCTGCCCATATTCATTCCATAAACAATGGTCCAAAACTATCCCTTCTCTTTCACCATCACCCTCTCAGGGGCAATTAGGAAGGGGCAATGAATGCTGGACCTGGCAGTGACACTCATATCCCAAGAAGCAATTTAAACAATACCTGTTCTTTTGTCGGGGTTTATTCTGTATTGACTACAAATGTTCAATAAGATTGTATTGCCAGTGAATATACTGAGAGTCAAAATCCATTTGTTTGGCAGGGATTAAAATTGTTTCTCTTGTCTTTCAGGCCGTGAGAACTCTCAGCCCAAGCTGACCCTGCTGCCCCCCTCCCCGGAGCAGGTCAATGCCAAGGGCACTGCCACCCTGGTGAGCCTTGCCAATCACTTCTATCCTGATGAGCTGGAGGTGCAGTGGAAGAAGGATGGTGCAGTCATTTCGGACGGGGTTCAGACCAGCAACTACCTGCGAGCTTCGGACAGCACCTACAGTGTCAGCAGCCTGCTGACCCTCTCTGGGTCTGACTGGGAGTCCAACGCTTGCTTCTCCTGTGCCCTCACCCATGTGACCCTCCCGTCTCCCTCAGAAAGAGCATCAAGAGATCAGAATGTGTGTAGAGTGTTTGAGACAGTCCACAGAGGAGACACAACTTTAATTAGAACAGGGCTGAGCTGGCAGGACAAAGGTCATTGTCAGCACTGAATTTAAACTCTCTTCCTTCTCAGGACTGCTCAGAGATACGTCTGAGGTTTGGATGTTGAAATAGGTTACTGCGACAATGTCGAGAGACTTTACGCTATGTCAAACCTCATGCTGTCCTTGTCCGGGGAGTGTTTGATGGGGAAGTGTTGACTGTATGCCGAGTAAAATCTCTTGAAGTTGCTGGAGACTGTCAGTTGTACAAAACAATGTGACCCTCAGAAGTCTCTGCTTCAGTAAACCAGACCTTTTGGGCGGCACAGTGACACAGTGGTTAGCACTGCTGCCTCCCAGCGCCAGAGACCCGGGTTCAATTCCTGCCTCAGGCGACTGACTGTGTGGAGTTTGCACATTTTTCCCGTGTCTGCGTGGGTTTCCTCCAGGTGCTCTAGTTTCCTCCTACAGTCCAAAAATGTGCAGCTTAGGTGAATTGGCCACGCTAAATTGCCTGTAGTGTTAGGTGTAGGGGAATGGGTCTGGGAGGGTGCGCTTCGGCGGGTCGGTGTGGACTTGTTGGGCCGAAGGGCCTGCTTCCACACTTTAAGTAATCTAATCTTCTTCCTGCTTAGCTGTCAGTTCCAATTTAAGGGCTTGTCACTGTTTAAAGGGACAGAATTCTCATGTTATTGAGCAAATCTCCACAAGTGTTTTCCTTAAGCTCCATTGTGGCTGTGATTTTGAGCAGCTTTCTCTGTCTGGGCTGTTAATTGCAGTTTTTTTTCTGTCAATGTCAATCTGGAAAAAGGGAAAAAAGATGAAGATTCAGTCTCTGTCTCTGTGTACTTTGGAAATAGATGACCTCCACTACCCCTCCCCCCCAGTTGATTGGCTGCATTTCAGCAGGTCATCGTCACAATTGGTTGCTTGGCCTGTCAATCAATTACAATCATCATTCGTTAATATTTTCAAATGATCCCTTTGGTCAGGAATTTATGCAGGTTATAAGATTCCAAAACGAACAGAAACTGAAAGTTGTTAGGACTCAATAAATACAATCTGACGCATTCCCTCCAGGCCTAGCTGATGGGATTGCCCTGTGCAATCTCTGCGGCATGTTGGGTAGCCCCTGAAACAATCTTCAGCCATTCACAGACATTGCTGACTGCGTCTCTCACAGTGTGAGTGAGTGTTTTACTTTATGCTGCCTGTAGGTGTCTCTCTCAGTGTTACTCAGAGAGACACCTGCAGGCAGCATGGAGTGTGACCATGTTACTCAGTGCTGCCTGTCTCTCAGAGTGCGTGTGTTACTTAGTGCAACCTGTTGGTGTCTCTCTCAGTGAGAGTGTGTTACTCTGTGCTGCCTGTAGGTGTCTCCGAGCGATGGATTGAGAATGGGCTTTGTGCTGGGGATTGAAGATGAGGCTTTAATCTTCTCATATAATGAATGAAAAACAGTTCAGCTGATTCAGTCTGAGAGTCAGTTCATTCAGATGGCCAAAGTTAAAAATCACACAATACCAGGTTTGAGTCAAACAGGTTTATTTGGAAGAAGAAGTACTCGGTGCGCTGTTCCTTCATCAGGTACCTACAGGGGCAGTATGACAGGACACAGAATTTATAGTAAATTCAGATGGCAGCTGAGAGTGTATTCTCGGTAAGGAGGGATTTCAGAGGCAGTGGGCACTGTGCTCCCCAATGTGTTGCACAATTACAAGGGGATTTTCTGGATACAGGTTCAGAGCAGTAGTAACTGCCTGCCCAGCCAATGCTGGCTAACCATAGTTGTATTTCAGTTGTCAATTAGCCTGAAATTAGGAGCAGCAATATTACCTTCCAGGGAGGGGAGCTGTCTGAGGGAGGGAGGTTAAATTCTTGCAGCCCCAAGAGAGGTTGCAGTGGATTAATGACAGGTATGACCACCATGAAGGTGCCAAGTTCTATCCTCCTGTCCCAGCTGTGATGCCCCTTGGGTTAAAAACGTGACTGTGCTCCTTTAGGATGGTGACTA
Source organism: Chiloscyllium plagiosum (assembly GCF_037043375.1). Lineage (NCBI taxonomy): Eukaryota > Metazoa > Chordata > Chondrichthyes > Orectolobiformes > Hemiscylliidae > Chiloscyllium > Chiloscyllium plagiosum. The sequence continues at coordinate 117,181,300 of NW_028270147.1, forward strand.
TGTTCCTGGGTGAGGTAGGGAGGGAAGGTCAGCCTCTCCCAAAGGCAGCACAGGCTGGATCGAAGGAGCATCAAAAGTAAGCATGGGGAGATTGAGGGAGACAGAAGGAGGGGGTTGGTTGGCAGGTTGTTATTCAGGGTCAGGTCCCAGGGTATCAGTCCTTCTGACACTCCCCTTTTCTTTTTTTTAGAATCTCTGACATTCCTGTTTATTTTTCTTTCTATTACCCCCACACTACCGCCTAACTGCAGTCGTTTTTTTTTTATCCCCAGCACCCATTGTGTGTGTGTGTGTGCAGGTGTGAGACACAGTGAGAGACACAAGATGTATGAATCTTTATTCAGTTTCCACCACCAGGAAGAAAGGAAACACCCGAGTGGCCTGAGACAAGCAGTGCCCTTCGCATCAAAGGGCAATGCTGTGTGATCAAACAGTGAAGGGGAGGGCAGGGATTAAATCAAAATAGAGTTGGAGGGGGAGATAATGCACTCCACTCCCTGCGGCGCCCCCCTCTACCTGAACAACTCCAGGGTGTTGGTGGACACTGCGTGCTCCTTCTCCAAGGACACCCGGGCTCTAACGTAACCACGGAAGAGGGGCAGTCAGTCAGCCCTAACGACCCCCTCCACAGCCCGCTGCCTGGACCTGTTTATGGCCAGTTTGGCCAGGCCCAGGAGCGGAGCCATGAGGGTGCCCGAAGATCAGGAGCGTGGGACTGAAGTGGAACCAAAAGCAGAGGAGGAGGTTTTTAAGAAAATCAAAAAGGGAGTGCAAACGCTCACACGCAACATATACATGGTCCACGGCCTCCACAGCAACACAGAACAAGCAGTTGGGCTGGGAGTCCGTGAACCACCGCAATCTGCGGTTGCAGGGGACCGCTATGCGCAGCACCCTCCACCCCAGATCCCCGAGAGAAAGGGGGAGGTCTCCCACATAGAGAGCCCTCCACTGGGGATCCCCACCGCCCGGTGGCAAATGGGCACGCCAAGGCGTGTCCGGACAGTGGATGAGGGAGAAGAGGTGGACGGTGTGCAGCAGCAGATACAAGGCTAGCCTTTTTACATCCTTAAAAGGGACAAAATTAAAATTCTGGAGGCGGCTCAGGTTGTGGGAACAGGCTCCCGCGGGAGGTACGGGACCTTGGGGCCAATGTGAAATTCCGTCCGGGCTGGGGTGAGCGCAGACGGGATCCCACCGCACACCTGAGCGTCCTCCAACTGGTGCACGACGTCAGGTCCGAGCACCGCCGTTTGACAGTCCCCTTTTCATCTGTCAGCCAGGACTCCCTGATTGGACAAGGTTAACTGTCCCTGTCAGGGAACTCATATTATATATAAAAGAATAAAACATTTATTGAATAAGGATCTCAAGAGCTAAATGGCACTAGACAAAATGAATGGTTTGAAAGGTTTCATTATGGACACCGCAAATGAGATTTGGTGAAGAACTTTTTCACTCAGCGGGTGGTGGGAATCTGGAATGGACTGTCATAGAATCCCTACTGTGAGAAACAGGCCATTTGGCCCAACAAGTCCACACTGATCCTTGGAAGAGTAACCCACCCAAGACCCAATCCCCTATCCCATTACTCTACTTTTCCCCTGACTAATGAACCTAACCTACACATCCCTGATCACTCTGGGCAATTTAGCACAGCCAATTCACCTAACCTGCACGTCTTTAGATTGTGGGAGGAAACCAGAGCACCAGAGGAAACCTACGCAAACACTTGGAGAATGTGCAAGCTCCACACAGACAGTTGCCTGAGGCTGGAATCGAACCCAGGTCAAAACATTTGGACCGGCCTTGACTTCGCTCCAGCTTTTGCATCCACCTCTGGCCCCACCCACTCTGCAACCCAGACTCCGACTACATTTCCCAGAGTCACCCTGAGTCCAACTGCCTAACTGCAGCCATCCAGCACACTCACTCTCCCTCCTCACCCATCCACCCCCACAGTGCACCCTATCCCTCCACTTCTCCCTCTTCACCTCATCCCCACCTTCCCACTCCTCCACCTCACTCCACAACCCACCTCCGCCCCAATCTCCTTTCTCTCCTACACCCATTCCCCCGTGCTACATCACAATCAACCCTCACCCACCACATGTCATCACTCTTCCCCTCCCCTCCTTCAGCCACCTTGGGCCTTCCCCAAAAACCTCACGCCTGAGCCTTACCCATATTTACTATTCCCCCCCCCCCGACCTCGAACTCTCTGAGGCTAAAAGGTCCATCCTCAGTAAAGGGGTCACAGTCATTCCCGCCCGACCCCACCTCAACGAAACCCGCACCCACCACGACGCTGAGCTCTTCTTCCGCTGCCTCTATCTCCGTGTCTTCTTCTTTAACAAAAACTCCCAAACTCCCTCTGAGGAACCTTCCTCCCACCTCCAACCTTCCTCCTCCATTTGGTCACACCCCCCATCCCCCACCACCAGCTGTGTACACATCCTAGACCTCTTCAGTGCTGACCACTGAAGTGACATCAGCCGCCTCAATTTCTCCACCTCCCGCCAACCTTTCCAACCACCCCCCCTCTGATTGAGGGCTCCACTCTCTCTGCACCAACTCCTGGTTCACTATCAAACCACTGACAAAGATGGGGTGGTGGTAGTCTGGAGAACAGACCTAAATGTCACAGAGGCCGAACGCCAATTCTTCGACTCCATGCCCTTGCCCATGACCCTGCGGTGACCCATCTGGCTAAAATCACTTGCACTATCAGTGCCCTCATTGCCTCCAGTGATCTCCCCTCCATTGCCTCCAATCTCATAGTACTCCAGCCCCACAATGCCCAGTTCTATCTGCTCCTTAAGATCCACAAGTCCAACTACCCCAGCTGACCCATTGTCTCAGCATGCTCCTGTTCCACCGAACTCCTCTCATCCTACCTCAACTCCATCCTCTCCTCCTTGGTTCAGGCACTTCCCACCTACATCCACTACACCAACCACACCCTCCATCTCTTCAGTAACGTCCAGATCCCCAGCCCTGAATGCTTTATCTCCACTATGGATGTGCAGTCCTTATATACATACATCCATACCCAATAAGGATGGCCTCCAGGCCCTCCACCTTTTCCTCTGAAACAGACCTATCCAGTCCCCCTCCACCAATACCCTCCTCCGCCTTTCTGAACTAGTCCTCACCCTCAACAACGTTTACTTTAACTCCTCCCATTTCCTCCAAATCCAGGAGGTGGCCATGGGCACCCAGCTGGGCCCCAGCTACGCCTGCTTCTTTATCGACTATGTTGTACAGTCCCTCTTCAGTATCTACACAGGCACTGTGCCCCAACTCTTCCGCCATTACATCAATGACTGCATCAGTGCAGTGACCTGCACCCAGGCTGAACTGGAGCAGTTCATCGGCTTTGCCCACAACTTCCACCCAGTCCTCAAATTCCCTTGGTCCATCTCGGAAACCTCCCTCCCCTTTTTTTGACCTCTCCATTTCCAATTCTGGTGATAATCTACAGACAGACATTTACTACAAACCCACAGACTCCCATATCTAACTGGACTACACCTCCTCCCACTCAGTATCCTGTAAGAACTCCATCTCATTCTTCCAATTCCTCTGCCCCATCTGTTTCATCTGCTTGGATGAGGAGATATTCCACTGATCACAGGTGTCCAACTGTTACGAACAATGTGCTTTTCCTCCTTCTGCCATCCACTGCACCACATCTCTTTCCTGTTTCACTGCTCTAAACCCACCCTCTCGAAATACAATAAAGGCAGAGTCCCTATTGTCGTCACCTATCACCCCACCAATCTCTGAATCCAACGCATCATTCTTAAACACTTCCATTAACTCTAACTAGACCACACCACCAAATACATCTTCCTCTCCCCACCCCTGGCTGCCTTCCACAAGGACCATTCCCTTCGATAATTCTTGAACTGTGCCACTCGCACTGTAACCATCCCGAACCCCTCGGTACCTTCCCCTGGAACCTGAAAACATGCAAAACCTGCTGGTACATCAATCCCACACCTCCATCCAGGGCCCCAAACAGTCCTTCCAGGTGAGACAGAGGTTCACCTGCTTCTCCTCCAACCTAGATTACTGCATCAGGTGTTCCCCATGTGGTCTTCTCTACATTGGGAAGAGCAAACGTAAACTGAGGAACATTTCACCGAACATCTCAGCCGGACCCGCAGGGGCCGAGCAGTCCTACCAGTCTTCACCCATTTTAATTCCCCTTCCCACTCCATTTTTGACATGACCATCATCGGCCTCCTCCATTGCCACAATGAACCAAACCACAAAATGGAGGAACAACATCTCATCTTCCTTCTGGCAGCATACAGCCCAGATGACTCAACATTGAGTTCTCCAATTTCAAATAAACTCCCTTCCCATCCCCTGACTCCCTTCCCAGCACCTCTCCCTCCCTTCCACTACTCCCTTACACCTACCAGATTCCTTCCTCCCTTTGACCAACCAGGTCATACCCTCCACCTGTCATCACTGATCCCCACTTCATCATCCTGTCCCCCGCCACCTCTTTATCTGCAGCTCTCCCTAACACCCACCCGCATTCCTGAAGAAGGGTTACACCCGAAACATCAGCTTCTCCACCGCCTGATGCTGCCTGACTTGCTGTGTTCTTCCAGCCTCCTGCCTGTCATTGAATGGAACCAGCAGGAAAGGGTTAGACAATCAAGGGTCAGGCTCACAAAAATATGGGAATGGGACATACTACAGATAGATGCATTGAGACGGTCAATCAAAGAGAGAAGACCAAACTGGAAAAGAAACACTAATACACAGTGGATGGAATTTAATGTCAGAAAGTGTGAGACCATGCACTTGGGTTGGAATAATCTAAAGGCCGACTATTAGTTAAATAGTGAGAGATTCCAACAAAGTGCAATACAGAGTGATCTGGGTAGTATTGTGCATGAAACACAGAAAGTTAGTGCAGGTACAGCAAGTAATCGAGAAGGCGAATGGAATTTTCACCTTTATTGCTGGGGGTTGGAATTTAGAAGTAGAGAAGTCTTGTTAAAACTGTACAGGGTGTTAGTGAGGCTGCATCTGGGGTATTGTGTGCAATTTTGATCTCTGTATTTAGGAAAGGATGGACAGCCATTGGAGTCTTCTTCCAACTCCAATTTCCCATGTCCTTACGTGCCCCAGTGTCCCTCCCTCACAGCCGAGCCGGTTTGTAGCCTGCCTGCAGTAGCAGCCTCCAGTCTCTGGGTGGTGCTACCAAAAGATCTGCATTGCACAGGCTGTCACAGTTCCCACATTACAATAATGTCTGGTTTTTGGAAGCATTCCATTGGCTGTAAAATATTTTCGAACATCTTAAGTTCAAGGATGGTATAACAAAAATATAATTCTCTCTCCTTTTATATTTTATCTCTATGCCGTCCCACCTGTCTCCTAACAACATCACAGACTTGTGTAAAATCTAGAATGAATCATGAATCTCTGGGAGAACTTACTCTGTGACAACACTGGGATTAATGACCACCTCCTCAGTGGGCTTTGAGGGTGAAGGTCAATAGCAGTCTCATTGGGACTTGATCTGAGTTGTCTCCAGTTAGTCAGTGTTATTGTTCTGGGTCCAGACAGTACTGACCAACCCTGTGTTCTGATTGAGATGAAGGGTGAGCTGTGCTGGGCTTTCACACGTGGTTTACACACACATGGTGAAGCAGGGATTACCCGTTTCCTGAGAGTAAATGGAACTAACAAAATGGGTGAATGTGACACCCCCAAACTCTCCCTAAGATAGTGGGGACAGGAACAGTAATATTCTCAGACAGAAAGGATGATAGAAATGGTACCCCACAGACAGAGGTGGGACAGGAAAAGCGACGCTCCCGAAAGACAGGGAACAGAAACTGTGTGTTCCCTACTTTCTTGTTGTGACATATGTCCTGGGAAATTGGTTTGGTTTATATTTTCTCAGTTGTATTTAGGTTTGATGAGTTGATTCAGTAACAAGGATTCCAATCCTATATTTCCTGTCATAGCAGATCTACTGAAGGTCATCCTTTCATTTGGAGGTTGCCCAGGTTTCTGTCCAGGCTGATACAGCATGATCTACCAGTGCTGCTCCTATTGAGCTAAACCATCACACATGAGGGAATCTGACGAACACTTTCTGTTTGTGCTGGCAAATGGAGAGATTTGCTTTTACTGCAATGGCGGCCAAAGAAATTAGTCAGTGGATGTCGTTCCAGCTGAATATAGTGTTCTGATGTTCATTATGGGATTAACCTTGACAGTTCTCACTTGCCTTTACCCCGACAGTGGGACAGGAAGTCACCATGCAGTGGTCTTCTGGCTCACAGTAAGAAACCAAGTTGATGGTATAACTGCAGAGAGCAAGACAATGGCTTGGACTCACCGAACAACCAGAGGCTTCAGCCAACAACTGGATCACAGGCAAATGGAGGGTTGTGTAAACTCTCAGTATCTCAGGGAACAAACACAATTACTGAGCTACAAAACTGAACAGGATATTTTTATGAAAATTGGCATTCCAAAAATGAAATTCAAACACAATATGCATAAAACCTGGGTACAATCTAATTTCAGAGACCACAGCATTTTCTTTGAAAGCTGGACAATAATGAGATGGGAATTCAGCCACCCACTCCGTCACACGGTGTTGAAGTTGCACTGTCCTCAGCATAACACTATTCAAAGCCTTTTAATAACACGATAGGGGAGAGAAACATTGCTAACTGTATTACCACAAGTGAGGATCCATTAAAAACTAGGACCATGATGTTAAATGCTCCCAGCCATAAACAACACTGATGCATTCCCATCATTAGTTTGTTAAATGATGTTAAAAAGTCTGCCAAACACTTTCATGAAGAAGGAGTATTTAAATCTCAAGAGGCATGGATGACTTTTTTTCAGTACCATAGCAAGGAAGCAGCAGCTGACATATAAACTCTAACACACTAATGATAACAGGCACTGAATACAGAGCAGGCTCCTGAGAGAGAGAGAAAAAAACAACAGCAGAGATCTGTCCAGTGCCGGGAACACTTTAGACAAGACAGTTTGTTGCCAGCAAGTTACTGCAACTTGAAAACTCCAGTACGGTCAGAAAGAGAAAAAGGACAATGTGCAGATTGTTGAACAGGCCCCTACACCTGGGCCTGAGGCAGGAGCCCAAGCTCCAACACACTGGCCTCACTTCACACCAACCTTCACACAGTGCGGGGTCATGAACTCCAGCCATCAATTCCTCTGGGACCGGGATGGAGTGAGGTAACAGGGGCAATTGTAGAAGAGTCAAAAAGGAGTAAAGCAAGATGGAGAGGGTGTTTTGGAAAGGGGTTAGAGGAGGAAATATACTTTGTGCCCCTCGATACTGATATTGTCCATTTGTATCACAGAATGAACCAAACAGCACACTGTGAAGACAATCACAAGTTACACCAAAGTACTTTTCTTATCACAGGGGTCATTTTCATTATGGTACGATAAGTGCCCTGCTTCTGAAGCTGTACACTCTCTCTGCATCTTTGCAGTTTCTTTTTTACTGATCAGGGACAGTGAAGCAGCTGCCCTCTAGTGGCGAGAGAGCGCTTGCCCTGCTGTTGAGGATTATGGGTAAAGTCCCATTCCATTCGCGCCCACACAAACCTGCAGCCACTTCAGCTGGTTTATTGAAAATCACAAGCCTTCAAGTGGCTGCTCTTTCTACCGTGTAACTGGACTTTATACATCAGTTGAGGCCAAACCAACTTGTCATATAGCTGAGCACATCTTCCTGGCTTTTAGAGACACACAATTATGTGAATTAGGGGCAGATGAAGCAGATTCATCCTCTTGATCCTGTTCCACGTGGTGGATCTGATTACTCCACATTCTTGCCTAACTCTGATAGATTACTGATAAGCAAGGGATGAAAGGCTGTCTAATTCTTCATTACAAGTATTCAGAGATTTCAGTTGACCTTTTGAACAAGAGTTTCAATGACCTATGACTGTATGCAAGACAAAGAATTCTGCTTTTCTCATTCTTAAATGAGGGAACTTATTTTAGTTTTGTATTACCCCTGAAAACGTAACATTTTTTTCACATCCAGACTGTATTCTATGCTAATGTTGATATGGCATCTGCTTTATCAGCTGCTCTCTCATGAAAACAGCTGCCTGTGCTGACCTTCAGTGACTAATTCACATAAACATCCAGGTCCTACTGCCCCTGCAGCTATCCATATTTGTATCCTTTAATTTGATTTGTCTCACCACATTTTCCTTCCAAAATGAATCAGTGACATCTCTTTCCATTAAATTGTATCTGCAATCACCTGCTCATTCCATTAACTTACCTGCATCCTTTTTGAAGTTCGACACTATCATCTTCATAAGCCACAATACTTCAACGTTTTATATCATCAGAAAACTTTGAAATTATGCCTTGTACACTCAGGTTAATATAGATTTATTGTTAAAATTTATGTTAAATAAATGATCATCTGTATTGACCAAATTCTCCAGTCAGTTAGGCCATGGCTAACCTGGAACACATTCCCCCTTAGTTCTGTAAACCTTACTATCCTGAGCGAACGAACATCGAACCCTGGCCTTGACAGCTTTTCCAATTGCGAGTTCCGGATTTTCACACTTTTTCAGAAGGAGTTCTCCCTGAAATCATCCTAATTTTAATTTTAACAACCCTCTTGTTCTGAACTCTGGCACTGGAGAAAACAGTTTACATCAACATTGTTAATCATTTCCAGAGGAAAAGCCTCATTAAGCAACCTGTTTGCTCTCATTAACAGTTTCAGGTCTTAAGGTGACATGACAGGCTGGATACTGAGAGGATGGTTCCTGTTATAGGGCAGACAAGAACTAGAGGGTCAATTTAACACAAAGCAGTCTCCCGTTTAAAACCAGGAGGTTTTGTTTTGATGGCTGAGGGTCGACAGTCTGTGGGATTCTCTTCTCTACATGGGAATGGAGGTTGGGTCATTGAGTTTACTCAAGGTTGAGGTAGACAGATTTTTGATGAAGATGGCAGTTAAGTATAATGGGGGAATTGGGGGAAGCAGAAAGTGCAGCTGAGACCACACCCAGATGAGCAGTGATCTTCTTCATTGGCACAGCCGCTCCCAAAAGGCCTGCTCCTGCTCCTGGGTCCTATGTTCTGGCAGTGGCTGCAGCAATCCTGGACCCCCATCTTTCCTTTGTCACTCACTGACAAAAGTATCATTTCAAAACAAACATTATTTTCTTTAACAAACCCAACTCAACTCTCGTTACATTATTTTTCTCATCTGTCTTCTTATCTCCACAGGGTTTTGGAAACATACGTTTTGTCTTCAGTTGGAAGGGAGGCAAACAGAGACAGAGCGAGGCCTCAGAGAACAAAGAGAGCTCACACTCTGCACAGCAAAGCTTTTTTGGGTGGAGGTGAAGAGGCGAGAATCGCGGGGAAAAGAGAACTTAGAGTTCAAAATAAAAGCTCTTCGCATATTGCCATCACTTAATGAACTAATGTGAGAGGCCTAGAGACCCAGAACAATGAGAGTGTGGTGCTTAAGAGGCTAAAAGGCAGACATTATTCCTTCTCAGGGCATGAATGCCAGTGATAAGCCTCAAATGTATTGCCCATCTCCAGTTGCTCGGACTCAGTTCTTTGCTGAACCAGATCATGGGGCCGTAAAGAATTAATTGAGTCAGTGTGAGACTCGAGTCACAAGACCAGGTGATGAGTGGGTTCCCTTGCCCAAAGAACATTCATGAACATGACATGGAGTTTCATGAGCTTTTTTGTTCAGATCCCAATGATGATGTAGACCCCCTTGCAGGACCCCTCGGTCTCATGATCGGTCAAAAGAATCACTAGGAGTACGGTCTGGTTAAAGCAAGGTTACCAGTTTAATAAATTAAGGCAGCCTGGTGCAGATTTGGCCAGCAACACCGAGGTTGAAAGCTTCTGTGTTCCGTGGAGAAATGGCACAACTTTATTCAAAAATTACACATTATTTATATGTTTCTTAAGAGATAGGACAGCCTTAATTACAAGAAAAGACCAATCACATATAATAAGTTGACATGATTTACAGCGGGTTAATCCAATGATATTTCCTGGGAAAGGGTTCTTAATTACAAGGAAAGTTTGATCAACCATAATAAAGTGATATGATTGCCAACAGGCCAGTCCAATGATATTTCCTGGGGAACAGATTGTTTATATGCACAGCATCACCCCAGGTTTGCTAGTTCAGGATTAGTTCAAATACCAAATCACTGTTCTGAAAAATTCCTATTCTGAAAAATCCATTGTATTCTCTTATCTTGGATTTAGCTTAACCCAGCAAAGCAGCAGCATACGTTCACAAGAGTCAAATCATTACTTTCAGCCATTTTGTTGTGTTATTTTAAATTGAAAATCCATTTTGTGGTTAATAAAAATCTACATATACTTGTTGCTTCTGACAACAGCCTAAATTCAAATTTTATATCCTCATTCCCCCTCTTTGTCATTCTATGACCACACCATAAGGGTATGGATCAAATTAATCCAATTCAATGGCAGCGAAAGACTGCAATATTTTTCTTCCTCCGAAGATGATTCAGGGGCAGGCGATGATGCTTCTCATCATCATCTAAGTGGAGAAGAAACATTCTCTGGGTGGAGCCAATGTTGTCAATAGAAATTAATATTTTAGCAGGAATACTCTTAACAATAGCAATACCAACAAAAAGACCAACTAAAACAATAGCAGCATACATAGCCATATTGATTAGCCAGTTGTACGATGAGCCAAAACCCCAATCTCCCAATCCTGCACCTTCATTCATTTGGTTGACAAAAGTGTAGATGCTGTCTCTATGCCTAGTAATGTTTTCGATGAAATAAGTGACCCCCATGATACACTTTCCTTTGACTATGGTGCAAAACTCTACCTTCCTTCACAAGTATGTAATCAAGAGCATAGCGGTTTTGTTGGGTAAATAGGCACAATTCTGAAAGCATGTCCCTAATTCCTATTAGGGCAGCAGTTGTCTCATTTCATGAAATCGTGAGTCCACAAATGAGATAATTATGGTTTTGATGACTAATAACTCCTGAAGACCCTCCTACAGAAAGAACACTAGGAGCTGCATATGCCAATGAGTGAGTTTTATTTTTTGATAGAACCCTTGCATTCTTCCATTCTGCACAAAAGTCAGGAGAAACTGAATGTTTAATCAGGGAATTTGAGTCTTGTTGTCAGGTAATTGGAAGGGAACAGTAGTTGGAAATAGTGTTCCTACAGCTACATCATGATGTGTACCTGCTCTATTCAGGACAAGGTAGGTATACGCCTTATTGTAACTGAAAAAATAATATCCAGGTTTAGCGTAGATAATGGAGGGACCTTTCCAATAAGAAGCGGGCCTATCTTTGTAAATTCCTGGAGTACCTGTGTAATTCATGATTACATAATTTGGCCCCGAACGTAAAGGCTGAAAATTATTTAGTCGAATGAGGTGGGTTTCTCGACATCCCAGAATAGTTCTACCCATCCAATAATTGGGAAAATATTAGTGCCATTCGGGGTATCATAACGAAGGTGGGTGTTGTTACCCACCTTACAAAGGGTTTGAATACCAGTGGTAATAGAGACACATTTCTCCTTAAGGCATACACATGAGATGCAAGGTCCTTCAAGGAAGCAGTGATGACTGATACATTTAATCATAGTACAGGGGATAATTTTAGGCACTTTTACATAAGTGCATCTTCCTCATTTCTTACCATTGTAGCAATTTGGATAGGATATTGCGGATTTATTGGATGAAGTCCATAATCCTGTAAATGCTTTAGAACTATTCTATACCCCCATGTTAGGAGTTGGAAGGATAAAAGGGGTCAGGGAGTCTCTTGCTGAAGTAAGGGCATAACAAACTACCTCATCCTCTCCAAATATTTTATTATGGGTTTTTAGAAACATATTGCTAGTGAAGGATAACATCCCCCCTTTGTCTATTTTAACAAAGGCTTACCAGGGATGCCCATTGTACAAATGTAATCAACTGGCACACAACACCTTTACAGGGCAAAGACCACTGAGACTTGTTCTGTAAATTAACTGGTCAATCTTTTTGATACAGTTGATCACTGCAATGGTCATTCCTGGTAACATTCAGTTTCTCGGCACACAAGGACATTTTCCTGGCGTAGTTGGTACACAGTCTCTGTTTGCTCAGGATCGCACAGGTACACTGTCCCTTCTTATGCACCAATGCTGGCAATGGCAAGTCCACACAGCAGGTCAAGTTCGATCTTTATCATCTCCCCCTTGCAAGGTAGGAGGCCGCGGAGTGTCCATTGTAATACAATATAAACCGCTTCCTCCTTGTATGTACAATATACACATAATCAATTAAAATAGGCAGCAGCAAAGAAGGAACACAAACTCATCTCATAAGAGTCACCCATATTCTGGTTTGAGTATTGAGGGAGTACCCGATTTTAGGCCCTAATTTGTGCTCTTTCGCAGGCCAACAGCAATTTTGAAATAAATAATTCTCAAATTAATCAAGTTCAAATAGCCCACTTGAGTAAGTATATTGCCCACACTGGCAAAAGGCTCGTTCATTTTAAACTCTGCACTCAAGATTCCTTTCCTACCCATTATTTTCTCACTTTATACAGAGGAGCCCAGGCATGGGTGAATTAAGCAAACCTATTTTTTATAAATCCAGCTTTGCTAAGATGTAATACTCCTCAAGGTTTTGCTACTAAAAACATCAATATTATCTAAAATTTAGATTAGTCCTGCAATATATTGTATTCTCTAAAAAAAACATATATTAACCTTTAGCCCAATCAAATGGCCTGAGCTACAGCTGTAGTTGACAGTATTTAGAATTAAGTGTAGAAAACAGATGATGATTTTGAGCAAGAAGTTGGTGATGAATATTGCATGGAGGGGAATGCGGCCTCCAAATTATGGTAACATGACACAAAGCTTTCAATCCCCACTGAAATTTTCTAATATTGAGCTAACCCTAGAATTTAGACATTGGTACCGTCTTAAAATTATAAACCATCACTGTTCAGTATCAAATATTTAAGCGAAGATAATAGCTCAGCCAGACACTCCTTCTTAGATCTAACAGCCCAATCCAAAGATAAATCAAATCAACCAATGTGCATTCTTATAAGCTCCATACACAAAGCAAAGACATTTAGGCTTAGCGTCTACGTATGAAACCAAATCACTTGATAATTCAGTCAGTAGTACATTATAATATAAAGTATCTGTAATTATTGCAGAAATGGAAATTTGCAAATTACTTCCAAATTTCTAAACAATATGGAAAGCAATCCAAACACTAAACCTGTATGATTACAGTCAGTAAGCAATACAGAAATCAACCTCTACATTGTGAATTGACGCTGAACAGACAGTCTCATTCCTCCATGATTTTTGCACCTTACCCAGGTCTGGCAAACACGTCCTTATACTGTGTCTAACTGGGTTTTGCTAGCGACCCAATAGGATCAGAAGTTTGGGGTGTAAGGCTGCCTGCTTGGCAGCTGCATCTACTTGCATACTGCTTTAGAAACAGTATCAGTTTCTTCAGCATGAGCCGAACATATTGATAATTGTCAGATTGATTGGACAAAGTAACATTACTATAACACTGCCCCCTTGAGGTTAAAAGTCTTCAATGTTCCCACAAGGCCCCAAAATCGTGGATCATATTAAAAGCACAATGAAGAATCAGTGCTTATTAGTAGATTTTCCTTTTGATAAGATGAAAACATGTCTATTCCCAACGTCAGCACCGAGGTACATTACTCCCCATTGGCCACATTTCAACAGTTAAAGCAAGGGCCAGGCATTTGTCCCTGGGGGATTTTGCTGTCTTGTTGCCAGTCTCAAAGGTAAAATACTGGGGCCTGCCTGTCCCCATTTTCAGGATCCCCTCGGGAAAGGTTGTCCAGCAGTGTTCGTCGGGTGGGCACATGAGGTAGTTCCACCCCCAGTGGGTATCCTGGTTCCAATCAACCCTATCAGGGCTGGCATACGGCATTTAGGATCACATGGGAGCTGGATACAATTGGTTTTACCTGGTAACTTGCATTATGGTTCAGTCCGGTTCTGGCCAACCCAATAGAAAACCACCACTCACCTCATTTGCGACTAGAAATTCCTGGACTGTTTCGTAATGTTGGTCTGGGTCCTGTCAGTGACTCCAGGTGGAAAACATTGCAAAAACATCAGACAGATAGGCAAATCTTACAGTCTTGTAACACAAGCCATTCATATTCAGGTTACTCCCAGAATTTTATTGCATTTACATTTGTATCACCCTTGGACATATTGAGCAAATTTGGCCAGTTTGGTCTTGCAGTCAGGGGCATGGTTCATTAACATAACTCTAGTTCCTGTGTTGGGACCTGGTTTAGGACTGCACAGGCCACTTATCACCATGATATTGGCTATGAAGACTGAATGCTTCATTTCCAAAAGAAGGGAAGGTTTGCAACAAGTGGGTGGTTTAAAATTAAAGCTGGGGACAATCAGGAGATGTTAGGTGCTCTGTGGGTATACAAGAACATGATCCCAATCCTCAAAAAGTGTCGGTACGCCAGACATAGGCTCGGAGTTCCGTGTAGGATCTAAGTTCTTTATTTTGTGGTATTGTTGCTTTAAACTTGTTTATATATTCCACAGCCTTAGTTGCCTTACACTGTTTTCTCATGTCCCTTTTTATATACCCATTCACAGTCACCTCCCCAGCTTTTGGGAGTTCCATCTGCTATATCTCTATCCCCCAATCACATGCAGAATTTCTTCAACTAGCCAGTAAGGTAGCTTCCCATTCTTTAATTAACAATGAATTAATGCAGCCATGTTTTAAATTAACCATGAGGCAATGGGACAGGTCACTGACAATGTGTAAAGGGATAAAAACAAGCGACCCCGCCAAATAATTTTGATTTGGGCTAATATAATTGATTATTATAAATATTATAAAATATTATTATAAAATAATAAATAAAATAATCATTATCTGTAATTCAGGGTGGGAACCCAACAAATGACTAAGACATTTTAAAAACTGTACTCTGCTGCTTTATTCTTCTTATTGCATAATTCTCTTCCCTTCTGTACTTGATCTCCTTGCCTCTATTTTCATTTTAACCTTATTTAACCAATTTATGTTTGTCTAACTTTAAAGCCTGTTCCTAACAACACATTTTGGAATCTTGATTATCATAATCTGAAAGCTAGTGTTAGGATTTGAATTTTCAGCTAATCAAAAATTGCAAGAGGAGAATAACTAAATAGGTGATTTGTCTCATTCACTTGTCCTGGTCACTGTATCATATGGCTGTGACATTATGGAGCCCGCTAACTCCATGGCAATGGGGCAGTGGTGCTACAAAAGAAACAGTGATTGATTTACCACCCTGTTCCTCGATATGTTTGGCTATCCCTATTGTCCAAAGGGTGCAATGTTGGGTGTCAGCAGTGCCTGCTTAAGTCAGCAGGCGTCCTTTTTCATTTGTTAGGGACACCTAATGATATGGATAGAATTCAGTTTGGATTTTGTTTTTGGCGAGATCACTGAGTGGAGTGGTACCAAGCATACTTTATGCATTACTGAGTGGGGATCCAGCTGAAGAAGAGTCCGGAAAAGAAGCTTTCATGTATTTTGTGGACATCGGAGGATCAACACAGCTAAGTTTTCTTTGTCTTGTTTTGAGAGCAGAAGTCCTCTGTGGTGATGGTCATTATTTTTACAATATATATCTGAATAACATACAACATTTTATTTTGGAAATTCATTTATTCAGTATTTAATATTGAAAATGTAAAATGTATACAGTTCCCAACTTTGAAATCCTCTATACTTATCTGGTTTTAGTCCCTTAATTTAAATCCAAGATGAGGATTCTTAAGTGGTCCTGACCAGTCATTGCCCATTTACAATGCAAAGGTCGTGAAATAACTGGAGCTGCCTTAAAAGGTCTTGTATATTCAAATGAAAAAAAAACTCCTAATGCACGAATAATGGCCAAATCCAAAGACACAGATATTAACCATAGGATATTAATTTTGTTTGATGACTTATCACAACCTAATGATGAACTGAAACTTCAATTGTCATTGAGGGAGGGGACTCCCTCAATAAGACTACAACTGTCCTTAAAAAAAAAACTGCTGTGTTTTATTGGTGATTATTGGTATTCCCATTATTATTATTATTATTATTATTATTCCCATCCCAGGAACTAGAGTTATGTTAATGAACCATGCCCCTGACTGCAAGACCAATAATACATTTCAAAAATATACTTTATTCATAAAATACTTTGATGATCTGTACAACTGGACATGCCATACATATGTAAACATTCCATTTGTTTGCATACCGAAAACAGAGTAATCATTCCTATTTACAGGTCTGTACGATTACATTTTATTGCTGAGGTGTCAGCAGAGCCCAAATGACTGCATGGGCCCCCTGTTCTTCGTTAGGCAGGCAGATGTTACACGGTGGTCTTTCCCCACCGCGCCTTGGCAGCAGCTGCCCCAAGATTCAGCGCGTCCCTCAACACGTAGTCCTGGACCTTGGAATGTCAGTCAGAGTCAACTCCTTCAGCTGGAAGATCAACAGATTTCGGACCACCAGAGCGTCCTTCACCAAGTTGATGATCCTCCAGGCACAGTTGATGTTCGTCTCGGTGTGCGTCCCGGGGAACAGGGCGTAGAGCACGGAGTCCCGCGTCACGGCGCTGCCCGGGACGAACCTCGACAAACACCACTGCATTCCTCTCCAGACTTCTTCTGCGTAGGCACATTCCAGAAGGAGGTGTGTGACAGTCTCATCCCCCGCCGCACATCTCGTCCTGCTCCACCGAGCGGACACTGGACCGGAAGATTATCCTGGAGGCCTCCGAAGCAAAGAGCGAGGCTTGCTGGCCCTTCACCTCCTTGAGGTCCTCTGTGACATCCACCCCCATTGTCTGCAGCAGGAGCAGGTTCTGCATACTTTCCTGGAGCTGGGACAGTTTTCCCCGCCTCTCTCTCACCTCCTGAACACCTTTGAGGATGAAGAACCTCTTGATGTTTCCTTTTACTGTTTCCCACCAGTCCGCTGGGGACTCAAAGAGGGGCTTCACGGTTCTCCAACCTGCATAGTCCCTCTTGAGCTCCTCAATGTTTCCCGGGGTCAACAGCTTTGTGTTCAGCTTCCACGTTCCCTTACCAGCCCGCTGCTCGTCCTGTAGGTGACAGTCGGCCAGTAGGAATAAAACACAGCAGTCTTAAAATTAAGTGGAAACAAACGAGTCCGAAACAAAAAAAAGCTTATAATATTGTTTTCCTCCATATTAAACTGATTTGAAATTGAATAAGGTTGGCTTTCATGTAAGGTTAAAAGAGATTGGTTAGAAACTGACAGTAGGGCAGTCATGACCTGTAAAAAGAACAGGAGTTAACATTTTATTTCATAACAACTGAAGGGTCCTTAACCTTAAAAGAAATCATGTTAAATTTCCAAAATGTAAATCAGATTCAAAACAGTCCGGGATCTTGAACTCCAGGGAACAAAGGACAAACATTCAATCACCAACAAACAAATGTGTATTCAAACCGAATCACAAAGGGTTAATCTTTGTACGAGTTTTAGGGCTTTGTCTGCCTCTCTCTCTCCCTCTGTCTCTCACACAGACACACACACACCTTATCTCAGTCTTTAGTACAGTATGGCAGTCATGACCTGTAAAAAGAACAGGAGTTAATATTTTATTTCATAATCACTGAGGAATTGATGGCCGGAGTTCATGACCCCACACTGTGTGAAGGTTGGTGTGAAGTGAGGCCAGTGTGTTGGAGCTTGGGCTCCTGCCTCAGGCCCAGGTGTAGGGGCCTGTTCAACAATCTGCACATTGTCCTTTTTCTCTTTCTGATCACAGACTTTTTGATATTGTTTAACAAGCTAATGACATACATGCATCATTGTTGTCTATGGCTGGAATAATTTAACATCATGGTTCTCGTTTTTAATGGACACACTCTCATGATAATACAGTTTTCAATATTTCTCTCCTCTCCCCTTATGTGTAATTGAGACATTTGCAAATGAGGACAGTGCGTCTTCAACACCGAGTGAAGGGCTGGCTGGGTGTTTGAATTCTCATCTCACTATCGTCTAGCTTTCAAAGAAAAGGCTGTAGTATTTGTTGCTATATTTGAAATGAGATTGCACCCAGGTTTTATAAATATTATGTTTAGAATTGATTTTTGGAATGCTAATCGGCAATAAAAATATCCTGTTCGGTTTTGTAGGTCAGTAATTGTGTTTGTTCCCTGGGATACTGAGAGTTTACACAACACGCCATTTCCCCTTGACCCAGTTGTTGGCTGAAGCCTCTGGTTGTTCGGTGAGTCCAAGCCATTGTCTTGCTCTCTGTAGTTATACCATCAGCTTGGTTTCTCAGTGTGAGCCTGGAGACCACTGCGTGGTGACTTTCTGTTCCACTGTCGGTGTTTAAAGCAAATGGGAAGTGTCGAGGTTAATCCCATCATGAACATCAGAACATTATATTCAGCTGGAACTACCTCCACTGACTCATTTCTTTGGCCACCATTGCAGTAAAAGCAAATCTCTCCCTTTGCCAGCACAAAGAGAAAGTGCCCGTCCGATTTCCTTGTGTGTGATGGTTTAGCTCAATAGGAGCAGCACTGGTAGATTATGCTGTATCAGCCTGGACAGAAACTTGGGCAAGCTCCAAATGAAAGGATGACCTTCAGTGGATCTGCTGTGATAGGAAATATGGAATTGGAATACTTGTTAGTGAACCACCTCGTCAACTGTGAAAATATAAAACAATCTAATTTCCCAGAAACATACATCACAGCACAGTGAGAAAGTGGGGAACAAGTGATTCCTGACCTCCCCACCCTGAGGAGTGTCACTGTTTGGGGAGCATCGCAGTTCCAGTCCCCTTTCCCTCCCCAGGCGGTGTCGCTGTTACTGTCTCCTCTCCCGCTTTGGGGAGTGTTGCTGTCGCTGTTCCCACTCTTTGAGGGGTCTCCCTTTTAATGCTCTCTCTCCCTTGCTGGGAGTATTCTTTCTGTCTGAGGATGTTATTGCTTCTTCCTCCCCTCTCAGTTTGGTCATAAGACCATAAGACCATAAGACCATGAGACCTAGGAGCGGAAGTAAGGCCATTCGGCCCATCGAGTCCACTCCGCCATTCAATCATGGCTGATGGGCATTTCAATTCCACTTACCCGCATTCTCCCCGTAGCCCTTAATTCCTTGTGACATCAAGAATTTATCAATTTCTGCCTTGAAGACATTTAGCGTCCCAGCCTCCACTGCACTCTGTGGCAATGAATTCCACAGGCCCACCACTCTGTGGCTGAAGAAATGTCTCCACATTTCTGTTCTGAATTTACCCCCTCTAATTCTAAGGCTGTGTCCATGGGTCCTAGTCTCCTCGCCTAACGGAAACAATTTCCTAGCGTCCAGCCTTTCCAAGCCATGTATTATCTTGTAAGTTTCTATTAGATCTCCCCTTAATCTTCTAAACTCCAATGAATACAATCCCAGGATCCTCAGCCGTTCCTCGTATATTAGACCTACCATTCCAGGGATCATCCGTGTGAATCTCCGCTGGACACGCTCCAATGCCAGTATGTCCTTCCGGAGGTGTGGGGACCAAAACTGGACACAGTACTCCAAATGGGGCCTAACCAGAGCTTTATAAAGTCTCAGTAGCACAACAGTGCTTTTATATTCCAACCCCCTTGAGATAATTGACAACATTGCATTAGCTTTCTTAATCAAGGACTCAACCTGCATGTTTACCTTTAGAGAATCCTCAACTAGCACTCCCAGATCCCTCTGTACTTTGGCTTTACAAATTTTCTCACCGTTTAGAAAGTAATCCATGCTTCTATTCTTTTTCCCAAAGTGCAAGACCTCGCATTTGCTCACGTTGAATTCCATCAACCATTTCCTGGACCACTCCTCCAAACTATCTAGATCCTTCTGCAGCCTCCCCACTTCCTCAGTACGACCTGCCTGTCCACCTAACTTTGTATCGTCGGCAAACTTCGCTAGAATGTCCCCAGTGCCTTCATCCAGATCATTACTATGTAATGTGAACAGCTGCGGCCCCAATACTGAACCCTGCGGGACACCACTTGTCACCGGCTGCCATTCCGAAAAAGAACCTTTTATCCCAACTCTCTGCCTCCTGTCAGACAGCCATACCAGTAGCTCACCTCGAACACCATGGGCCCTCACCTTGCTCAGCAGCCTCCCATGTGGCACCTTATCAAAGGCCTTTTGGAAGTCTAGGTAGACCACATCCACTGGGTTTCCCCGGTCTAACCTACTTGTCACCTCTTCAAAGAACTCCAACAGGTTTATCAGGCACAACCTCCCCTTAATAAATCCATGTTGGCTTGTTTTAATCCGACCTTGCTCTTCCAAGAATTTGTAAACCTCATCCTTAATGATGGATTCTAGAATTTTACCAACAACCGAGGTTAGGCTAATTGGCCTATAATTTTCCATCTTTTGCCTTGATCCTTTCTTGAACAAGGGGGTTACAACAGCGATCTTCCAATCATCTGGGACTTTCCCAGACTCCAGTGACTTTTGAAAGATCTCAACCAACACCTCCGCTATTTCCTCAGCCACCTCCCTCAGAACTCTAGGATGTAACCCATCAGGGCCAGGAGATTTATTAATTTTAAGACCTTTTAGCTTTTCTAGCACTTTCTCTTTTGTAATGGCAACCATACTCAACTCAGCCCCCTGACTCCCTATAATTGTTGGGATATTACTCATGTCTTCCACTGTGAAGACTGATGCAAAGTACTTATTAAGTTCTCCTGCTATTTCCTTATCTCCCATCACTAGGCTACCAGCATCAGTTTGAAGTGGCCCAATGTCTACTCTTGCCTGTCATTTGTTTCTTATGTATTGAAAGAAACTTTTACTATCATTTCTAATATTACTGGCTAGCCTACCTTCATATTTGATCCTCTCCTTCCTTATTTCTCTCTTTGTTATCCTCTGTTTCTTTTTGTAGCCTTCCCAATCTTCTGATTTCCCAGTGCTCTTGGCCACTTTATAGGCTCTCTCTTTTTCTTTGATAGATTTCCTGACTTCCTTTGTCAGCCATGGCTGTCTAAGCCCTCCCCAGATAATCTTTCTCTTCTTGGGGATGAACCTCTGTAGTGTCCTCAATTTTACCCACAAACTCCCGCCATTTTTGCTCTACTGTCTTCCCTGCTAGGCTCTGCTTCCAGTCTATTTTCGTCAGTTCCTCTCTCATGCCCTCATAGTTACCTTTATTTAACTGTAACACCATTACATCCGATTTTGCCTTCTCTCTTTCAAACTGCAGACTGAACTCTACCATATTATGATCGCTGTTTCCTAAGTGTTCCCTTACTTTAAGTAATGCATGCGTAGGATCATGTTACAGAACAAAATTAAATCGATGGTGCTGAATGACATAGCGTCGGATGGTGTGGAGTCTGTGATTTTTTATAAAGTCTGGTTCATTACATAGCACTAGGTCCAGAATAGCCTGCTCCCTTGTGGGCTCCATGACAAGCTGTTCCAAAAAGCCATCCTGTAAGCATTCCATGAATTCCCTTTCTTTGGATCCACTGGCAACATTATTTACCCAGTCCACTTGCATATTGAAGTCTCCCATGATCACTGTGACCTTGCCTTTCTGACATGCCTTCTCTATTTCCCGGTACATGTTGCGCCCCTGGTCCTGACCACTGTTAGGAGATCTGTACATAACTCCCACTATGGTTTTTTTTGCCTTTGTGGTTCCTCAATTCCATCCACACAGACTCCACACCATCCGACGCTATGTCATTCAGCACCATGGATTTAATTTTGTTCTTAACTAACAAGGCAACCCCACCCCCTCTGCCCACCTCCCTGTCTTTTGATAAGTTGAAAACCCTTGGATTTTTAAACTGCCAGTCCTGACCCCCCTGTTACCACGTCTCTGTGATGCCTACCACATCATAATCATTCACAATGATCTGTCTGGGCCCGGAACAAAAGCGCAAACAAACTGGAGGCAATTCAGATCAAGTCACAATGAGAGTGTCATTGACCTTCACACTCAATGTTGCCAAAGAGGACATTCTCCCAGAGATTAATGATTCATTCGAGATTTTAAACAAGAGACTGAGATTGTGAGGGGTGTGGTAGAACAAACACCCACTACTCTAAGAAAATTACCAGGAGATGCAGAAAATCCTTCATGAAGTTAATTGCAAATACAAGCTGTAGCAATCAAAAACTGTCTTTCCTGTCTGCCCACCCTCCTCCTGGAGTCTCTCCAGCTTATACTTTTCTAGTTTCTACACTAATCTGATGGCATTAGCATAACCAATCATACTAGCTTGCTTTGTCTCTCTAAACTAATCATCGTCTGACACACTGGTCTACCACTTAAACTTAACCTATCACATTAACACCACCATCGTCTTTAGCATTAGCTCATCTATCGTGTGATTTAACTAGCCTATCAGAGTGTGCTACCATTATCTGTTACCTAAGCCCTGTAACATGATCCTACGCATGCATTACTCCACTAAGTTAATGACATAACTGCCAAATTAACTTCTATATATTCCATACTAGTTACTTTATTTCCTAGACTAGCAGCCCGAAGTTTGCACCACTGCATTTATAGTATCTATGAGCTCCTCCAAACAAACGATTGTGCAGGCATATGCATTGTTGCAACAAATAGCTTATTCATGTCTTTAATGGATGGAAACCTGATGTTCTTACCTACTCTGACTTACAGTGGTTCAGATTCCTTTCTACATAGGTCATCCTTGATTCTGTCAGCAATATCTGATTTGCTAGATTTCCACCCCCCTCCAAAAAAAAGCCAAATACTTTGTTTACCGACAAGAAGGAAACATACAGATCTACAATGGAAAGGTGCTTCATGTTTGATGCTGTTCTGGAGCCTGCTTTGTGATGAGTTCATGGTTTTTGCATTTGCTAACCTATTTCTACTGTTATTCATATGGAATTATTCTTCTGGTGGCTGATTCATTTAAAATGAATTCATATAAATGGAGAGGCTGAGCTCAGCAGGTAATAGCGAAGTCAAAGTGCTGTTGGCCTTTACTTCAAAGGGAGCAGTGTGTAAAAATAGAGAGGTCTGGCTAAAATTATACCTAAAATCAAACCTAAAGTACCATGAAGAGTTTGATCTCTTTATCTGAGGAAAAATATACTGGTATTTGAGATAATCCAGAGAAAGTTCACTGTTAATTCTGTGTATGGAGGGATTTTCTTATGACAGGTTGAATACATTAGACTCGTATTGATTGGAGTTTAAAAGAATGAGAGGGAACCTGATTGAAACATAAGGAATTCTTAGAAGACTTGACAGGGTAGATGCTGAGAGAGTGTTTCACCTTTGTGATAAAGTCTAGGGCCAGAGGCCATAAACTCGGAGTAAGGGGTTGCTCATTTGAAACCAGTTAGGAGGAGTTTCTTCTCAGGGTCGTGAATCTGTGGAATTCTTTACCACAAGATTGTCAGGGCTGGGAAGCTAAACATATTCAAAGCTAAAATGAATTTTTGTTCAGTAAGAAAATAGAAGGTTATGTGAATAGGCAGGAAAGGGGAGTTGCAGATTATGAGATAACCCATAAGCTTATTGAAAGGTGGAGTGAACTTGGGCTGAATGGTCTGTTTTAGAGCTGCGGAACCTTTTCATGTTGGAAGGCCGCATTATGTTAGTTGTAATCTAATAAGGCTTCATCCAAGAAACTACAATTGTATAAATGTTGAGACGGTTAGACTGTGTAACTATTCTCAAATTTCACTTCAAATGGAAAGCCACATGCACTGTTGTCATCAGTTGATAAACACTGGTGTACTGGATACACACAGGCTCTCGCCAATCAGCCTCGGGCGGAAGTGGCTCCAGTCAAGCAGGAAAGATAACGTACAGTCTAGAGTCGCATTATAAGTAAATCATGAGCATAGCAGGTGTCGAAATAGCCCTTATGACTTACCAATTTTTTAATTGTGGCGGTCAGTCTGTGAGGATTATTTTGCTGAATTTTCTTTTACTCTCTGGTATTTTAAATACATTCATGTTAAGATTAAAATAAAATAATAAAGGATGAAAAAAATTACTAAAAAAATACAAGATTTGTTCTGCAAAATTTGGATTCATTCAAAAGGCCACACACAATGGCCTAGAAGGCCACAGGTTCCCCACCCCTGGTCTGTTTATTCTATGTCTTATTATCTTTTGGTCATTCATGACACAAGTATCGCAAGCATCGCAGCATTTATTACTCTTCATTGATCATGGTTCGTAATGTGGTGAGTTTTGAATTGCAGTCAGAGTGAACTTTGCAGATGTTTGACCCAGTGACAGCAAAGGAATGTCTTTATAATTCCACGTTTCGGTGGTACATGGTTTGGAGGGGAGCTCCAATGTACTTGTTATCTTTGCTTTCATAGGTGGAGGTCAGGAATTTGGATAGTGTTGAGACACAAGCCTTGATAGGTTACTGAACTGCTGGCATTGTGCAACAGTGACTGAAGAATATTAAAGGCTGTATATTGGGTGCCATTCACCCTGGCTGTATTGTCCTTGATTTCAACTTCTTGAAATGTTTTTGTAATAATTCCTGTTTTTCTGCAGGCAATACATCTCAAAAACAATCACATTTGTTTCAACAAAACGTAGTAGACAATATATTTTGGTCCAAGGAAGGACTGGACTTCTTGGCAATAATCTGAATTTGTATCTGGAATTTTAATGGATCTGTCAACATGGAAAATAGTGAATTCGTTTTTTAAGAATATTGTGTGTTTTACTTTTGTTGTGGAAGTTTTCAGCAACTGCGTTGCACATTATCAAAATGTGAGCAGAGTTTTCAGAGCAGATTGTAGGATGTGGGTTGGACTGAAGCTTTCTCAGTGAGAGGAAAGTATTAATAGAAAAACTATTTTTTTCAGTTTTCAACCAAACAGGGGAAAACCTCAAAGAAGGGCTATGTAATTGGAAGAGCATTGAGTTGTCAGTGTGGCAGAGGGATTTACTGTACTCAGTGCCTTCTTCCCCAAGCTGCATTCATCCAGACATCCTGATGTGTCAACAAAACAGAAATTTCTTAAACTCTAGCAGGTCTGGCAGCATCTATGAAGAGAAAGCAGAGTTAATCCCTTCTCAAGCATCCTGACTTGTACTTTTTGCATCAGACTTTGCCGAGTCAGGAGGTAAATTACTTCGCACAGAGTTTCCAGCCTCTGATGTTATCCTGTAAACCTTGCTTATTTGGCTAATCAAGTTCCATTTCTGGTAAATGGTGACATCCTCCAGGATACTGTTAGTGGGATTCAATGATGGTAATGTCGTGAATGATGAGGAGAGATGACTGGATCCTATGTTTTGGTCATTGTCTGGCACTGTTTGTCACCAATGTTATTTCCAACCTATCAGCCCAAGACTTCTTGAATGCTGTTCAGGTTTTACTGATAGTGACTCGGAATACAGCTGAGGAATTATGAATGGGATTCAACAGTGTGCAGTCATGAATCATCCCAATTTCTGACCTTATGGAGAAAAGGACTCTGAAGATGATTGGATCTTGGACAATGCCCTTGGACAATGAGGTGTTTGAACCTGCAATAGGCACAACTATTTCCTGATTCCATTGGCTTCAATTTTTCTCACACTCCTTGATACCATACTTCGCCAAAAGCTCCCTGAATGTCGGTCCAATTATTGGATGTAATGAGGATTGGAGCTGAATGGCCCTGACAGAACCCAAACTGGGCATCAGTCAGCGTTTTATTGGGGAATGTATTTCTTCATTTCATTGTTAATGATGATCAACCATTTTGCTGAAGATTAAGCATAGACAGATGGAGTAACGTTTGAATAGTTTGGATATTCCTCCATTTTGAGGGCAGGATTTACCTGGGTAAATTTACACATTGTTAGTAGTTGTCAGTGTTGTTGCTGCATTTAAACAGACTGCCAAGGGATATGACTAGTTCTGGAGCACAAACCATCAATCGTATAGTTAATATGTTTTCAAGCCTTATTGCTATTGCTGTGTCCTCTTATCCCTTCATAAGTATCAGAGAAGGATGGAGTTAAGTTGGTTATTTTCCCCATTGGTTTTGTTACTACCTGCTGCAGACCAAGTCTACCAAATTTACCCTTTAGGATTTCACCAACCTGGCCATTAGTGCTGCTATGAATGTATGTTTGGTGATGAAAATTGAAGTCATATACTTAGAGTACATTCTGAGCCCTTGCCACCCTCACTACTTCCTCAAAGTGGCGTTCAACATGGAATACTGATTCACCAGTTAGGGGGTGGTGGTAATCAGCAGGAAGTTGGCCATGGTTGACCTGATGCCCTCAGACTTTATGGAATCTGAAGTCAATATTGAAGTATCCCAGAGCAACTCACTCCCAATTGTATGATACTGCCGCTACCTCTGCTGAGTCTATTCTGCTAAGGAGGAGTGTGCAACGTTGGCAATAAATTGGGTGTGACTATGTCAGGCTGAAACTTGAGTGTTCTGTGGGGCAATTAGACACAATCCCTGAATATGAGTAAGGAGAACTTTGCAGAGTCGTCTGGGCTGGATATATTGCTGTTATTTCTGGTTCCTTGATTGTTATCACATTGTGTGTTTGGTTTTATTATTTACCTTCCCCAGCAGTTTATGGAAGAACTAGGTGGCTTACTTGAGTGCTTCTCCTTCATCAAGTGGTTGTCAAGCATAATCATAAGACACAGGATCTTATGATCCTGGTCCACAGCTACCTGATGAAGGAGCAGCACTCTGAAAGCTAGTACTTCCAAATAAACCTGTTGGACTATCTGGTGTTGTATGTTTTTTAACTCTGTAGAATTTCAGCAATGTTTGGAGAGGAGTATCTTTTGGTTGTAGTGTACTGATGGTGTTTCGCCTCTGGTTTTCTTCAGTTTCTTCCTGACAACTGATGTAAATTTCAGTCTCAGCAGTCTACTGGTTTCCTCATTCTGTTGCACTATTTAGAGTTCTCAGACATGTGCAGTTTTGGTGAGGTTTCACTTAACAGACAGTCATCCCGATAAGATGGGCCACCTTTTTGAACAGCAGTGGCTCTTGTAATGGTGGTAGGTGATTTGGGATTAAATAGAGCTACCAGTGATGAAGGAGCAAGTCAGATAGTGTGTGTGGAGGTGATGAGCCTAAGGTGCTGACTCATTTGTAGTGTCAGAAGTATCTTTGAAGTTTTCAAGTTGGCAGGGTTACTGTTTGAAAATGTCAGACTGTATCTGAACCCAGAAGTGTCTAGAAAATGAAATATGCCGTCATAACCTTTTTAATGTAGAAAGATGATTATTCCTGTAAGGTGTTGACCCTGACCTCAATTTCTTTCTCTTGGAATGGAAATTTATTTTCTCAATTTTCTTCCCTGTTCTCACTATTCTGACTGAGAATTTGAGGAGAAAGTGAGGTCTGCAGACGCTGGAGATCAAAGCTGAAACTTTATTGCTGGAACAGCACAGCAGGTCAGGCAGCATCTAGGGAACAGAAGATTCGACGTTTCGGGCACATGCCCTTCTTCAGGAATGAGCAGAGAGTGTTCAGCAGGAGAAGATAAAAGGTAGGGAGGAGGGACTTGGAGGAGGGGCGTTGGAAATGTGATAGGTGGAAAGAGGTCAAGGTGAGGGTGATAGGTCGGAGCAGGGTGGAGGCGGAGAGGTCAAGAAGAAGACTGCAGGTCAGGAAGGCGGTGCCGGGCTGGAGGGATTCGGCTGAGACAAGGTGGGGGGAGGGGGGATGAAGAAACTGGTGAAGTCCAAGTTCATCCCCTGTGGTTGGAGGGTTCCCAGTCGGAAGATAAGACGCTCCTCCTCCGACCGTCGCGTTGTTGTGGTTTGGCGGTGGATGAGTCCAATGACCTGCATATCCTCGGTGGAGTGGGAGGGGGAGTTGAAATGCTGTGCTACAGGGTGATTGGGTTGGTTCGTCCGGGTGGCCCAGAGGTGCTCTCTGAATCGCTCCGCAAGTAGGCGGCCTGTCTCCCCAATATAGAGGAGGTCACACCGGCTGCAGCGGATGCAGTAGATAATGTGGGTGGAGGTGCAGGTGAATCTGTGGCGGATATGGAAGTTTCCTTTGGGGCCTTGGAGAGAAGTGAGGGGGGAGGTGTGGGCGCAAGTATTGCACCTCCTGCGGTTGCAAGGGAAGGTGCCGGGAGTGGAGGTTGGGTTGGTGGGGGGTATGGATCTGACAAGGGAGTCGCGGAGGGAGTGGTCTCTACGGAGGGAGTGGTCTCTCCCAATTCCTTCGTCTCCGCCGCATCTGCTCCCAGGAGGACCAGTTCAAAATACGCACAACACAGACGGCCTCCTTCTTCAAGGACCGCAATTTCCCCCCCGACGTGATCAACGATGCCCTCCACCGCATCTCCTCCACTTCCCGCTCCTCCGCCCTTGAGCCCCGCCCCTCCAACCGCCACCAGGACAGAACCCCACTGGTCCTCACCTACCACCCCACCAATCTCCATGTACAGCGCATCATCCGCCGTCACTTCCGCCACCACCAAGGATATATTTCCCTCCCCTCCTCTATCAGCTTTCCGTAGAGACCACTCCCTCCGCGACTCCCTTGTCAGATCCATACCCCCCACCAACCCAACCTCCACTCCCGGCACCTTCCCTTGCAACCGCAGGAGGTGCAACACTTGCGCCCACACCTCCCCCCTCACTTCTCTCCAAGGCCCCAAAGGAAACTTCCATATCCGCCACAGATTCACCTGCACCTCCACCCACATTATCTACTGCATCCGCTGCAGCCGGTGTGGCCTCCTCTATATTGGGGAGACAGGCCGCCTACTTGCGGAGCGATTCAGAGAGCACCTCTGGGCCACCCGGACGAACCAACCCAATCACCCTGTAGCATAGCATTTCAACTCCCCCTCCCACTCCACCGAGGATATGCAGGTCATTGGACTCATCCACCGCCAAACCACAACAACGCGACGGTCGGAGGAGGAGCGTCTTATCTTCCGACTGGGAACCCTCCAACCACAGGGGATGAACTTGGACTTCACCAGTTTCTTCATCCCCCCTCCCCCCACCTTGTCTCAGCCGAATCCCTCCAGCCCGGCACCGCCTTCCTGACCTGCAGTCTTCTTCTTGACCTCTCCGCCTCCACCCTGCTCCGACCTATCACCCTCACCTTGACCTCTTTCCACCTATCACATTTCCAACGCCCCTCCTCCAAGTCCCTCCTCCCTACCTTTTATCTTCTCCTGCTGAACACTCTCTGCTCATTCCTGAAGAAGGCCATGTGCCCGAAACGTCGAATCTTCTGTTCCCTAGATGCTGCCTGACCTGCTGTGCTGTTCCAGCAATAAAGTTTCAGCTTTGACTGAGAATTTGGCCAAGTAATCACTTTTTATTTCTGAGCCTTTATCATGTGTTGCCGGGCAAATTAGAGAAGGAATCACAGGACTGATCCATCCCACATGAGTGCACTTGGCAAAGGGGAATCACTGGATGGATTTTCTTCCCTTTTCTGCCTAAGTTGAAGCCATTCCCTCCAGCTTGGAGATTGATCACTTCCAGAACACTTCAGCTCGTGGTGTGCAACAATGTCACAGTGTTGTGTGTAACCGTATAACAGGGCCTGTGTCTGTTGTCTAGTATTGATCTGTGCAACTTCAGAAAAGAAAAGAAAACTTGTTTTAAATGGCACTGTTTACAATCATGGAGCATTCTTTGTGTGGCTTACAGCCAGTGAACACTTTGTAGTTTATGAAATAGCAAATGCAAAATACAATTTGAGCATGTTCGGTTCATCAAAACAGCAAATTGTTGAATAGGATAATCTGTTGAAATAAATATTGGCCAGAATGCTGAGGTCTTCTGCATCCGTCTCCTCTGAAGGACACCATCTGCAACATAGTGCAGTACTCCCTCAGTACTGGACAGGTCATTCTGCTATGACATGCATTTCATTAACACAAATTTGACAAATTGGGGACACTGTTTCTAAAGCACGAACTCTGAAAACGTGTGTTGGCTGCAACCCGATTACATCGCGAAGACTTTAAATGCTGTTTCTAAAATGTGATTTTCCGATATCATGGGGGTTGGACAGCAAAGCAACCATTGTGTTATGGAAGAACTACTTGGAGTGAAATGTCTGCCTGAGAGATCTGCTCAAATCTCTGGTGGGATTTGAACCCACAATCTACTGTCTCAGGCTACACAACTGCTATCTGGTCAGTGACGGCCCTTTCTTGCTCTTTAAATAAGTGGCACAGTTGTGATGAAATACCCTTTCGGTGTAGTCTGCACATTATATGATATTTCTCCCATTCTGATCCTCTTTATTTGTCTAAATCAATTCAGAACCAGCTAATTTCCTGAATTATCAACCCTTCCACACATTCCCATGTCAATAAATTTTATTCATTGCCCTGAAGACCTCAATTGATAGAGAACAGCAAAAGACCAAGCAGATTATCAGACTTTATTGTTTAAAAATTAAACTTCTTTGATTTATAGGATATTTGATTAATCTACATGCAGAGGAGCCTCGATTATCTGGCATTCGATTATCTGAATTTCGGATCATCCGAAGTAGATTGTAAGATCCCGATGCTTGGCTAAACTGTATTACCCGGCATTCAATTATCCAAACAAAACACTCTGCCCATGTCGCTCGGGTAATCGAGGTTCCTCTGTAAATTGTTCCATTGTTTCAATGTTGTGCTTCCTTGTGAATCTACATTATTATCTGAAAAGCACATGGCTGTTCTGGCTCGTGTTTAATTGTTTGCAGTGAACAGTACGTTCACGACAACATTAAGTGTCCCAAACTAATAGTCATCAAAGTGATTTACCTTTCTCCCTCAGTTATTTTTTAAAAACTGGAACTTTCATTAAACCTTCAGAGTAGTCACAGCATATAACCGTGTGTCAGCTGCTTTCTAGTTCCTGATGAGAAACATTTCTGCCATGACACAAGCCAACCTCTGAGCTTACAGTCACTTTCAAATAAATGTTTGTTCGAACCATTCTTTGTTTCTGTATCAAAGGCATTTGCTATAACAGGCAATAATATTTGAAGAGCTCATTCATTTATCCACCATTTTCCAAGGGTGGGTAATGGAGGCATATAAGAGACATTGACCTGCCAGACACAAACTGGGCATTTGTGTCTGAGCATAAGTTGGACTTTCTCTGCAGATTGCAGCTGCAGTAACATATCCCTATTGTGACCTTTTACCACCTGCTGTAGTTGCTTTATCAAACTCCCTGTTCGGTTATGAATATTTCACGTTCGGAAAAGATTTCTGTGCTGTGGATCTCTGTGACTATTGGACTCTTTGTGACACTCTGTGACAATCTATTTCTCTCTGTGACTCTCTGTGACTCTGTCTCAATCATAATGAGAAATGCCACAATGTATTTATTGCACATTTCTGATAAATAATTTGTCTTGTGGAAAGGGAACATGCATTTAGCGTGAAGTGAACTGGTAGAGTTGTGAAAAGAGGTCTGTAATGTAAGAAAAAAATGTCAATCATGGTTTAATTTTACTAACGTCAGTAAATGACTATTAACCATTAATTTACATAAATGGAACATTTACATTGTGAGAAGGAAAAGAGACTAGATAATGTAGGGACCAGGAAATGGGACTTGGCCAGATTAGCAGTTGTTTACTGAATGGTAGAGTCTCAGAAAAACAACCAAATATTTGCAGGGGCAAATATTTGGCCAAAGGACTGTTATAAAGAAAGAAATATTTCCATCTAAATAATGAGTGTTGTGGTTACGGGACATCTCAAAATGGCTCTCTGCCAATGAAGTACTTTTTGAATTCTGGTCATTGGTTCAAGGGAGGTATTATGACGTCGTAGCTCCAATTGTTCTGGCATAATAGTGACTTGATGATCACGATAATCTGGATAATCAGATTCCTCACAAAAACTTGGTTGAATGTACAGCACAAAAACCAAAAGAGCTGCTGGAAATCTGAAACAAAAACAGAAATTGCTAGAAAAGCTGAGCAGGTCTGGCAGCATCTTTGGACAGAAATCAGTTAACATTTCTGGTTCAGTGATCTTTGTTGTTATGGGACATCTCAAAATGGCTCTCTGCGAATGAGGTATTTTTTGAATTCTGGTCATTGTTCCAAGGTAGGTATTACGATGTCATGGCTCCAATTGTTATGGCATAATAGCCAGGGGAACAAGGACTTGGACTTTAGATTAGATTAGATTACATTACAGTATGGAAACAGGCCCTTCGGCCCAACAAGTCCACACCGACCCGCCGAAGCGCAACCCACCCATACCCCTACATTTACCCCTATACCTAACACTACGGGCAATTTAGCATGGCCAATTCACCTGACCTGCACATCTTTGGACTGTGGGAGGAAACCGGAGCACCCGGAGGAAACCCACGCAGACACGGGGAGAACGTGCAAACTCCACACAGTCAGTCGCCTGAGTCGGGAATTGAACCCGGGTCTCTGGCGCTGCGAGGCAGCAGTGCTAACCACTGTGCCACCGTGCCGCCCATGGTTACTGACATTATTTGATTTTGGTTCTGGTGTATACACACACAGATGCTCCTAGTTTGAACCTACTACTTACTACTAGTACATTCCTCACTGAAGCTACATTACCTCTCAGGACTGGAGAACGTCCCACATTTGAGTTTCTGATTGCAAGCTTGTAATGTAATCTAATCTGAATCTGAAAATCTGTGTTGTTGATTATCTTTGCTTTGTTTTTGTTTTAGGTGAGCTGACAAGTTGTGGAGTAGAACATCTAACAAGTCAGCCCGACTAAATCAGAGACTGATAAAGAGTCGAAGTACGAGGCAAGGTATAGTGGTGCTGATTTGCAAACTACTCCAGTTAGTTGTAGTGCCTTCAATCATTGTTGTGGTGACTACTGGGTCTAGCCATCAATACTGTGTGGCAGATTAGAGATCATTTGATCCTGTGGCCAAAGAACTGTTATAAAGAAAGAAATATTTACATTTAAATGGTGACTTTTGTGGTTGTGGGACATCTCAAAATGGCTCTCTGCCAATGAAGTATTTTTTGAATTCAGGTCATTGTTACAAGGGATGTATTATGATGTCGTGGCTCTGATTGTTATGACCTAATAGCCAGTTGGTGTTAGTACTGGATCATCAGATCCCCAGCAAAACCTTGATTGAATATACCACACAAAAAACAAAAGAACTGCTGGAAATCTGAAACAAAAAAAAAGAAATTGCTGGAAAGGCTCAGCAGGTCTGGCAGCCTCTGTGGAGAAAAATCCATTAGCATTTCTGGTCCAGTGATCTTTGTTGTTATGGGACATCTCAAAATGGCTCTCTGCAAATGAGGTATTTTTTGAAGTCTGGTCATTGTTCCAAGGGAGTATTATGATGTCGTGTGTTGTGGCTCCAATTGTTATGGAATAAAAGCCGGGAGAACATGGGCTTGGGCTTCTGTTGATGCTTACTGATATTATTTGATTTTGGTTCTGGTGTACACACACAGATGCTCCTAGTTTGATCTTACTACTTAATTCTTTCACATTCCTCACTGAAGCTACATTATCTCTCAGGACTGAAGAACGTCCCACACTGGTGAAGGATTTGATTGTGCTGTAAGGCTCAACGTTGGTATACAAACCAGATTTCAATTGTTTATACAAAATGTTGTATTTCATTATCATTAAATAATGTCGACTTAATATTTCTGTTTTTGACCAAATTGAAAATCCAAATCCAAAATAAGTATTTGAGTTTCCGATTGCAAGTTTGTAATGTAATCTAATCTGAATCTGAAAATCTGTGTTGTTGATTGTGTTTGCTTTGCTTTTGTTTTAGGTGAGCTGACAAGTTGTGGAGTGAAACATCTAATAAGTCAGCCCTACTAAATCAGAGACTGATAAAGAGTCGAAGTACGAGGCAAGGTATAGTGGTGCTGATTTGCAAACTACTCCAGTTAGTTGTCGTGCCTTCAATCATTGTTGTGGTGACTACTGGGTCTAGTCATCAATACTGTGTGGCAGATTAGAGATCATTTGATCCTATGGCCAAAGGTCTGTTATAAAGAAAGAAATATTTACATTTAAATGGTGACTTTTGTGGTTATGGGACATCTCAAAATGGCTCTCTGCCAATGAAGTATTTTTTGAATTCTGGTCATTGTTTCAAGGAAGGTATTACGGTGTCATCACTCCAACTGTTATAACATAATAGCTAGTTGATGTTACTACTGGATAATCAGATCGCCAGCAAAAACTTGGTTGAATGTACAGCATAAAAACCAAAAGAACTTTGGAAATCTGAAACAAAAATAGAAATTGCTGGAAAAGCTCAGAAGGCCTGGCAACATATTTGGAGAGAAATTCGTTAACACTTCTGGTTCAGTGATCCTTCCTCTGAACACTGAAACATCAACTCTCATTTCTCTCCATGTTGTGAGGAAGAGTCACTGAACCCGAAATGTTAATTGATTTCTCTCTACAGATGCTGCTACTGAGCTTTTCCCGCCATGTCTGTCTTTGAAGACACAGTAAATGTTTTATTAACCAGCACCAATGGGACCAGGAGTGCTGGTTGATCAAATATTCCAGTAGCCAACAAACTGACACAGTCAATGCAAAAACACATGCTAAGTATTAGAAACGTAATGCAGGGGTATACACATTACTTTATTTATAGTATAACTCACTGAAACAAGCATGCACATTTGCCTTAAATAAAACTTAATGGCAGAGTGCCTTCTCACTTGCAGCCTCAACTCACTACTCTGACACCACGAAAATGCAGTAACCTTCGAATATTTCAGGTGAATAATTTTTGTTGGTTTATCAAGAGCGACAGTTCATAAAGTGCCAGTTAAAATAAAGTTTGCTGACCCATGATTGTTTTTGGCTATCTGGTTGAATTACTAGCGCATGTTGCAGTTCACCATCTACATTGCACAATTCAGTAGTGTGATGGAATACTTTCAACTTGCCTGGATGAGTGCAGGTCTACTAGTACCGAAGATGCTTGACACTATTTGGGACAAAACAGCCCAGGGCTAACACCACATGCACAAACCTTCACTTCCTCCAACTTCAACAATCAGCGCCAATCTGTACCATTTACATAATATACTTACAGAAGTTCTCTGAGGCTGACAGGGTGGCACTTTCCAAATCCATTGGCACCTTGAAGGACAAAGGCAGCAGATACATAAGAGCACCAACACCAGCAAGTTGCTATCCAAGCTGCATCCTGTTCCTGATCAGAAATATATCAACGCTTCTTCAGTATTGTTGGTTGGAAATCCTGCAACTCTCTCCCTAATGGCATTGTGGGTTGACCTGCAATAAATGGACTGCAGGGCTTCAAATATGTGGTTCACCATATCTTCTCCATGGCATCCAGGGATGGGCAATAGATGCTGGCTCAACCAGAGAGACACTCATCGTGAATAAATCAGTTTATTTCTATTATACAGGAAAATTCCAAAGCTGGACCCATGGTAGAGCCATAGAGGTGTACAGCGCACGAAAGGACTCTGGCTCAAGTCTTCGCTGGTCAAAAGCAGCCACCTGACTATTTTGATCCAATTTTCCAGCACCTGGTCCATTGCCTTGTGTACTTTGATATCTCAGTTGTACATCTAATTAAATGTCACAAGGGTTTCTGCTTCTAACACTCTTACACCACTCCCTGATTAAAAACACTTCTCCTATTCCTTTTTAACTTAAATCCATGCCTCCTGATATTGATCACTCCTCCCAAGGGCGAAGGTTTTTTTCCCGTCTACCCTGTTTACGCCCCTCATAATTTTATACATCTTGATCATGTTCTCACTCCATCTCCTCTGCTGTGAGGAATTTGTTAATGAAAGAAATTAGGGAAATTAGTATCTGAAGTTAATATCAGACTTGAGGTTATTGTGCAAAGATGAGTGGCAGGTCAGATGATTGGTCAGAATATAAAGATAGCAGGTAATAACTAAAAGGTTAATCAGGTCGAAAAAATTAATATGGGAGGAGAGAGTCAGGCATGCAAAATGGACAGAGTAGCTGGGATGAAGCTATTTCCGCTTGTGAAATAAACAGCGATGGGAGGACATAGATTGACATATTGTGCCAATGAAGCAAGAGTGGTGTGAGGAAAAAAATATATTTTTCATACAGCGAGTTGTTCGGATATGGAATACACTGCATAGAAGTGTGGAGCAGAAAGGTTCAGTTAAGTCATTCAATAAGGCATTGGGTTTTTTTTGGATAGTAATGGTGTGCAGCAATAAAGGAAAAAAGCAGATGTTTGTCAGACACTAAAGCTGGTGAAGGCATGATGGGCTGAATGACCTCTTCCTGCACTGTGAAGTAAAATGAGGTGCTGGTCCTGCAGAAAGTGAGAATGGAGATTAAATAGTAGATAACAAGGGAATGGTAGAGGATTCAAAGAGACATTCCTGGACTAACTGTCAATCAGGTAGTGGAAAGGAGCAGTGGACTTGGTGAAATTACAATCATGAGGGAAACTGATGGAACTCTGCTCTGCCAATGGGGGTGGGTTCATTGAATTTTTTTTACAGAGGTGGTTTATGTTTGCCATGGGAATTGAAGGTAATTGGAGTTCGAATTGGAAACAGAGCAGCCGTGATTATATTGAAAGGTGGAGCAGATTTGAGGGTTGTTTCTCCTATTTCATTTGCTTAGAAAGATACAGAGAATGTAAACATTATTAAAAGAAGGCAAGTAATTGACGTTTTTCGTCTTGTACTTATTGGGATTAGCTTACCAAAAAATACTAGAATAGTTTTACTCAAGAAACATGATTATGTTGATAAAATGCTGTGCTCACTGATGATTCTAACTTTTTCTGTACAACTTGCCATTACGTGACCAAAGAGCTACAGTAGAGGGCAAGTTGCACACAACTGAGACAACTCCTGAGCTTGTGGAGATCTGGTGGCTCTCACTGTCTTGTTCTCAGACCCAACTGTTTATTTACCGAGAGCCAATCACCTCACTGTTGGCAGGCAGAAGACCCTTGTCATCGATGGGTACTAGTCTGCATACTAATCTTGTTGCTAACCGGATCTTCCCTTGTATACAGACCTTGGCAGCAGCTTATCTGTAAACCTTTCAATATTGCTTGAATCAGCAACTGTGTAAACAGAGCTTAGAATAAGTGTCAGGTAACTTGCTTTCAAAACTTCAGCACTCCATAGTTTTTAAACAGTTTTCTCACTTCAATCCACAATCAAAAATACAGAAAACTGAAAAGATCTGGTCTTTACATAGTTTATTTACCAATGTATCACTCCAGGGAAAAAGTGAGGACTGCAGATGCTGGAGACCTGAGTCAAGTGTGTGGTGCTGGAAAAGCACAGCAGGTCGGGCAGCATCCAAGAAGCAGGAGAATGAACGTTTCAAGCATAAGCCCTTCATCAGGAATGAGGGCTTATGATGAAGGGCGTATGTCCAAAAGGTCGATTCTCCAACTTCACGGATGCTGCCTGACCTAAGAATGTCCGTTTTTTATTTGATAAAAGGCCACATTAAAGGTTATTACTGAAAGTAATACCTCATCTTACAAGAGTTTAACATGTTACCATAAATAGGAGATTGGCTGGGAAACAGGAAGAGAGTCGGCATAAGTGGGTCTTTTTGAGGTTGGCAGAATGTAACAAGTGGTGTGCCAAAGGGCTCGGTGCTGCGTCTCAACTGATTATGATTTATAAAATGACTTGGATGAAGGGATGGAAGATAAGTTGCCAAATTTACTGACAACACAAGGAGAAAAGTAGGCTGTGAAGCAAACATGGGGTTGCAAAAAAGTTACCAGTAGTTTAAGTGAGTGAGCAAAGATCTGACTTAGTTGAAATGTGGGAAAAGTGATTTTTTTTCACTTTGGCAAGAAGGATACAAAAGTATATTATCTAATTGGTGGGAGATTGCTGAGCTGTGAGTGAGAGGGATGTGAATGTCCAGGTGCATGATTTTCAAAAGGCTCAAATGCAGTTATAGCAAAAAATTGGGTAAGCTGATAGAATGTTTTAATTTATTGCAAAGGGACTCGAACACAAGGGAGGTTATGCCTCAGTTGTATAGGCCATTGGTGGGATCCCATCTGAAGTGCTGTGTATTGTATTGGTCA
Source organism: Chiloscyllium plagiosum (assembly GCF_037043375.1). Classification (NCBI taxonomy): domain Eukaryota; kingdom Metazoa; phylum Chordata; class Chondrichthyes; order Orectolobiformes; family Hemiscylliidae; genus Chiloscyllium; species Chiloscyllium plagiosum. Next base: position 117,219,497 of record NW_028270147.1, read on the forward strand.
CCTTATTTAAGGAATGATGTAAATGTGTTGAAAGCAGTTCAGAGAAGATTTAGCAGCTCTGCAGTGGAGGGTTGCCTTATGAAGAAAGGTTGCATAGATTGGGCTTGTCTAGCTGGAAATTATGAAAGTAAAAAGTGACTTAAGGGGCTTTGATAGGATGGATGTAGAGAGGATGCTTCCACTTAATCGAGGCATCTAGAACTGTTTAAAAGTGAGAGGATGCTGGTTTAAAATGGAAAGATTGGCTACATATTTTTGAGGGTCATAAGTCTTTGGAGCTCACTTCCTGAAAAAGCAGTGGAAGCAGAGCCCTCGAACATTTTCAAGTCCAAAGTGGATGCATTCTTGTAAAGAGGGAATAAAAGGTTATCAGGAATAGGAGGGAATGTGTATTTGGGTTACATTCATGATCACCATGGTCTTGTTAAACCGTGGAGCAGGCTCAATGGACCGAATGGCTGATTCTTCTTTGTGTGCAGTTTCCACATGCTGACTTCTTTAATTCCATGCTGTACATTTCTACACATTCTATCTTCTGCATCATAGCCCTGCTTGCTTATCACTCTCTTGTTATTTATCTTCATTCTCTGCCTTAACCCAGTCCTTCAGCTGCAAAATTCCTATGTGCAGATTTGTTTGTGGCTCCTGTTTTTCCAACTATTTTCTGCCCTGGCCCCCTCCATATCTCAGGTCATTCTGTCCGCTGAACATTTTAGCTCCATACTTCCCAGCCTCACCCTGACATTTCCTGCTTCTTAACTTCCAAAATCCCTCAAAATATATACTTGACACCCTGCATGTTTTCTAGTTCCCCTTTGATTCCTGCCTGGGTCTATCCTAAGAGTTTTTACTGCAGGAAACAGACTATTTTAACTTGCATTGTGTTTGATTCATTATTTTTCTTTCATCCCAAGTTGCGGCACATAGAAAACAGGCTTGAAGCTATACCCACCACTACTGCAGTGACAGACACAGTGATGGATACGAGGGAAGCTTTGAGCAGTGCTACTCAAAAAATTAGCAGACTGGGTAAGTGGAAGGAATACAAAATAGTTGTTCATGGCAATTAGATCAACAGTTACTCTTGACCTCATGCTGGCCATTATTGATCAGATAAAAGTAATAACCCTGGTGAAATTAAGTTAAATGGTCGAGGTTCATGCACTGACATTTTGCAGTGTTTTGAAAGCATTTGCAACAGAAACTGAGGCTATGGAATCTTTTCCTTCTCTCTAATTTATGGAGCTTCTTTGATAAGGCTTAGCAGGCAAAGTCAACCCTCCATTCCCTTCCTGAAGTGGTCATCTCCCGCTCCCATCTGTGTCAACACCTGTTGCCCATTGCAGATTCCCCCAAATGTCTGGTTTATCACTTTGTGCTGGTCCACAGAATTTGAGGAGGTGGACAAGAATTAAATTACCATCTATCTCTTCTATATTCTGACAGCAACAATTTGAGAGAAACTTGTGCTTACTAACCAATCCCATTGATTGTGATAATGGAATGCATGCTCCTTTTTTACTTCTTAAACTTTGTTTCTATTTCTATCAGATGGAAGGTATCTGGAGAATTCTATACCCAGTGCTACATCTGTCAAATCCAGTAGTCGCAGAAAATCACGGAAGGTCAACACCTCCCGCAGCCCCTTGCGATCTACCACTCTGGAAAGTAACATTATGAAGAGCAGTCAAGTTGAATTCAGAGATCCACTAACTGCAGATAGGTATGACCAGACGTATGTACTTTCTGTCGGTCAATTTCTGTTATCAATTCCTTCAGTTGTGCATATATTAGAAACAACTAATACCTGCTTGACAGCTTATAGTTGCCCTCTCCTGACACTCAAAGCACGACAGAGTCAACAGTGGCAGGATAGATACATAGAGGATCCCAGACTTCAGAATGCTTGTTCTTTCACATGTAATCTCATCCGAGAGTGTAATTTTAAAGATCTTGCATGCAAACATTTTCTGTACTTATGACTTTTTACAGTGTGTTCCAACTTGTGTACAAATTGACTTGCAGAAGCACTCTAGAACAGAAACCATTCGTAAACTGAGGTCTGCCAGTAGCCTGAGGCAGTTTCCATTAGAAACATGGGCACAATTTCCAATATGGAATAACAATAATAGAATGTGTTTACAAGAATCCTTTGCTGTGTTGCCCACCTTAGTTGGTTCTATTTGGTTTTTATTCAATGCTCACTGCTCTGTGAACCAACTATTAATGGAGATACGTTAGTGAAGCTCAGTCTTGTGCAGTATTTAGATCATCATCAGTTCATCAGAGCCATTAAGCTTTTATAAATAGGGACTGGAGTACAAAAATGAATGATGTTAAACCATCACAAATCACTGGTTAAGCTACAGTTAGAATGTTGTCCCCAGTATCGGGAACCCTAATTCAGGAAGGACTTCAAGGCTGTGCACAGGAACCAGAAAGTGTTAACTTGACATTCGTTGATTATAGTAATCAAGAGAGATTCGATAAATTGCTGATCAGTTTGATTGAACAGTGGTTCAGAGGAGACCTCAAAACTGGTCAGGACTTTGGAAGAACTGCTTCTACTGGTGGAAGAGACAGTAAGTAGAGGGAAAATACAAGGTGAAGTTATGGAAGTCACCAAATTAATAAAGTTACAGACTGTCATTGGCATCAAGTTTCATTTCAAGGGGAGGTGATAGCTGAGTGGTATTAGTGCTACGCAAATATTCCAGATACTCAGCATATTCTAGGAAGCCGACATTGGATAGTCCAACATATGTTGAGCTGGGGTGAATTCTCCTTGACACTTATAGAAATTGGGTTGTTGGGGTTTTTTGGACTTCATCAAGGGCAAGTAGTCATCAGTGAGCATTTGCTTTATGTCGTGCATTGATTTTGGAAAGTCTTCAGCTCTTGTATAATTGTGTGCTGTCTGTTGATGTGCATGTGATGTGGTTGTCCTTTATTTTTCCTCTGGCATCCCAGGGAGCTACCAACCAGACGGTGGCTAGTGTGATGGTAGTCACTGATGAATCCTCTTGATGACTCAAATGGACTGGTAAACCCGAAGGACCTTTTAGGCCTTGGCGAGTATATTGCGAAGCTGTTGTCTGGATTGTCAGGTTTGGCAGGTTCATCAGCCTTTAGGCTGCTGTGTCCAGTCAGTACATTGTTGTTTAAATTTAAGAGTGGGAATGGTATTGTAGAAGATTGGCTTTTGGGAATAGTAGAGGGAACATGAGCCCATTAAGTAAGGATGGCTGTTTATCCTCATGAAGGGCTTGTGCCGGAATCATGGACTCTCCTCTTTGGATGCTGCCTGACGTGCTGTGCTTTTCCAGTGCCACACTTTTTGACTCTGTTTATCCCTAATGCCGACTAAGTCCGACAGATTGTTTAAAGCAGAGCTTCAGCAAACAGATACTTGATGGCATGAAATCTGCAGTGTTAAATGGTTTAAGTGATGTCTCATTTTGGCAGTTGTCAACATTTGTGATTATGTAAATTTTGTGCTTTCAGTGCTCACGGGGAGTTATCAAAGAAAAGCACAAGCTCTCCATCGTTCCATTCCACTGTGAGTTCTATGTCTCAGAGCACTTTTCAGAATAGCGCAGTGATAACATCCAGCAAGGGGAAAAGGCAGCTGCGTGCTCCTACCTCCACACCTTCACCTTCTCTAGCCGACGTCAGTGTTACTGCAGCCAGGCCCTCCACATCCTCTGCTGCAGGTTGGAACTCTCGGAATCATGTCTTCTGTAACTGTCATTTGTTTGTCCTAAACATTGCCATGGGAGTAGGTTTTTTTTTAAATAAAACCCTGAGTAAGTAGACAACCAAGGTGAAGTGAGAGGCATAGTGATGGTTAGAAGAAATGATGAGGTGCCACGTGACGTGGAAGCAGGTGCTTTTTCATTCAAGTGGTCGGATCCTGTCTGAGGAACATGAAGCAGAAGTAGCCTATTCAGCCTGTTGAGCCAGCCCCTGTCATTCAGTACGATCATGGCTGATCAGTGCTTCAGTATCGTTTTAGCCACCCTGTTCCCATGACCCCATACACTGTTGGAAATCAAATCCGTCAATTTTTACATAAAACATACTTGATGACTATGCATTCACAGCTCTCTGTGGTAGAGAATTCCAAAGGTTCATGACACTGAAGTAGCAACAGAATTGTCATCAGCTCAGACCTAAGTGACATGCTCTCATTTTTAAGTGGTCCCACCAGTCCTAGACTCCCCAACGGGGGAAATGTTACCGACATCCACCCTTTAAGTATTTCGTAGATTTCAATTAAATCAATTCAAAATGCTGGAGAATGCAGGTCCAGTTTTCCCAATCTCTCCCCATGAGAATGTCCTGGAAACAAGTCTGGTGAACCTTTGTTGCATTCCTGATCATTCACCAGGACCCAAATACAATGATTGGGTTTGGATCTTCTGCACGCTTTGCTATTTGTTGTATCCTGTGAATCTCATGAAAATTTCAATGTCTTGTCCCTTGTCATTTTTTATTCAGTTCCTGAACTTGTTTTGAATCCTGGAGAGGCGTGCAGTTAACCTCATGATCCCAATGCATTATTTAACTAATTGTAAAAATTGTAATTACACTTTTCATTTTGGTTATTGCAGCCTCGATGCTCAGCTCCCCGCCAAGTGTCCAACACCACATGACTGCTCAACACACTTACTTGGATGCTATAGAAGAGTCCATCCGTCAGCTATCGGAGATAGACACGACTCGGGGAGTAGCCCTTGCTCAACAAGAGACTGTGTCGTTGGCTCAGATCCTAAAGGTACGGGTCTATGCCTTGTGCTGTTTCAGAAATGATTTTGTAAAATTGTCTTAAGTGACAATGGCTGCGCTCGTTTCCCAAACCAGGCAATATTCTGAGCAACGTTCTTCAGTTACATCAGGCAAACAAAGATTTTTCCAAAACTAAAGATTAAATTTACTTACCCTTGTGTTGTGTTGTACCAGGACAATGCCTAATCTTAAATGTGCAGATATTAGCATCGAACCTGCGCATGACTGCACTTTACAAGTTGACTGATAGAAGCAGGGCAAATTTGCCAAGTTTTCAAGAAATTTCAGCTTTATAAAATTTATGCCATTATGATGAGATTTATGAGAAAATGTTTTTTTTTATTTATAAAGTTGCAATCTGAAATTAATTGATTAAAATCTTGTCATTTGTTACTCTTAAGATTTTGGTGCCTTTGCATTTCAATTGTTACTCTCTCTCTCTGGACACTGCAAATTTAAATACCAGTTTTTCACAGAGCAGAGCAGTTGAATGTAGAGTGATGGTTCCTATTTAATCTTTGTTTGTGTCCAGGCCCAACAGCAGAGACATGAGCACGACATAGCCCTGCTGAAGCTGAAGGCCGAGCAGGAAGCTGCTGCAAGTCAGAGGCAGCTAAAGGAGGCCAGACAGAAAGCTGTACAGGTACTTGAACATGTAACAGGTGTCTGGAAATGCAAGGAATTCAGTGTTGACTGTTTCTCACCGTGCAATAAGAACAAACAAATTATATTTATAAAGTGCCTTTAACATTGAAGTCAAACCTCTCCCCACCCCTGCCCTGTTCTGCTCCACCAGTAAACTGCCCCTCTCACCAAAAGCACATCATGAGGATATCAGGAAGCTCAACATCATCCATTACAAAACATCAGCATGATTTGAATCATGTCCACCACCTTAAGTGCCTATTCCCTCTGTCATCTGTATATGGTAGCAACAAGGTGCACCATCTATAAGATGCTCTGCAATACCTCATTGAATGCTCCTTTGACAGACCTAGACTCATGACCTATTCTGCCTGGAAGAACAGGGCAGCAAATGCCTGGGAACGCCGCATATAGTCATGACTTAAAAAAATATTTGGTTTTCCTTTGCTGCCTACAATGGTCTGACATACATTGGGAGTATCTTGCAGCCACATGGACTGCCGTGGTTTAAGAAGATCACTAACTTTCACTTTTTAATGCCAGTTGTGGTTGGACAGTCAGTGTCAGGGATATCTACATCCTGAGAATGAATTAAATAATTAATTCCTGCTTTTTTAGTTCTGAATGGTCTGGTTTTTAGTTTTAAGGTTGAATACATCTCCCCATCATGGAAACAATCTTGCAATACCATGACCAAGTTAAATCAAAAAAAACCAAAGAACTGCAAATACTGGAAATCAAAAAAACAAAATCACACTATGACAAGGTTACTGTGCTTATATGTGCCATTGGAGGAGAGGGAAAGGCTTAAAAGCTTGATTGTAAAACAGAAGCTGTGTCAGTGAGCTTACGTTGCATGATGAAACATGGATCATAAGTCAATTCCACATTGCATTTTAATAGTGCTTTGTCTCTTGATTAAAGTATCTGAATTATCAATTGCTGGACGTGAAAACCTCTCTTTGTGTTCTCAGGCATGTGCAGAAACTCTGCAGCAGTTTGTACAGGTTCGCCAAGAGATGCTGCAAGAGTCCACAACTAAAATGATCGCTCAGCAGGTGGAACTTGCAAGGCTGTTGGCTGATACAGCACGTCAGGTTACAGAGGTACTTTCTTCAAGTGTACTTGGCAAGATGGCCCTTTCCCCCAGTCATGCTGAAGAGCCAGTACTTTCTGGAGTTTTGAAGGAATTTCTCTCATACAGTTGCTGCATTGAGTTAATTGTCACTGCAGTTTGAAATTATTTCATTCCTCTAATGTAGTAAACTGTCAAGGAAGAGCAGGGCAAAGCTTAACAGCACACCATATGATATTAAGAAAGATGACCAACTGCTTGGTCAAAGAAATAGGTGAGATAGAATGTTGGAAAGAAAGAAAATGTTACTATTTGAGCTGTGTTAGAACAGAATTGCATAGCTGATGACAATGCAGCTGAAAGCTTCAGTGCTGAGCTGGGGTGGTGAAAATGAAAATGCTAAAATGGGGAACGTAGACACTTCAAAAGTTTCAAGGATTGAAGGAAATTGCAGAGATAGAAAGAAAAAATATGTACGGAAGGACAGGACTTCTTATACTGAAGCTGTTGGCAAGTCATGAATCAGCAAGCACGAGGATCATGGGTAAAAGGGGCTTGGTATGAGGGTGGTATGTGGAGCTTTTGAATATGTTGAAGTTGATGAAAGTTCAGTCAAGAGAACATTGAAATAGTCATGTCTGGAAGTGAACAAATAAGTAAACAGCTGAGGGTGCAATTTTGGGTCATGTGATGGAAGAGTTTACTGAAGGTAAGAATTCCCATTGGATGAGCTCTGTAGTAGCTTTCCTTTATTCATGGAGGGAATTGCCTTCGTATTCGTGACTGCATAGCTGTGATTGATTGATAAATGCCATCGGAATCAGTATATAAAACCCCATTTTCACTCCTTTTCACAACGTCTGAGATCTTTTAGCACATTGTATCATACTCCCCTTTGGAGAAAAGAAAGCATGAAATGGAGCCTTAAGGAATCGGAGCAGGAGTAGGGTATTCGTCCCCTTGAGCTTGCTCCCCCATTCTATCAGATCATGGCTGGGCCAACCCAGGCCTCAACTTGTCTTTTATGCTTGATCCTCATAGCCCTCAACTGCTTAATATTTCAAAAATCTATCTACCCTCTTTTAAAATAATTTGAGATAGAATCATAGAATCCCTACTGTGTGGAAACAGGCCCTTCGGCTTAGCAAGTCCACACCCACCCTCCGAAGTGTAACCCAACCAGACCCATTCCCCTACCCCATTTAGCTGTCACAATTCTTTGGGCGAGAGAATTCCAGCCATTCACTGAGAAAGAAAAATACCTTTACTTTTTTTAAAATGAATGTTCCCTTCTGTAATGTCCCCTGGGTTGAGACTTCACTAGTACGAGAACATCTAGTCCACATCAACCCCTGTCAAGCTCCTCAGAACATTGTTTCTACAAGATAACCCGTTATTTGTCCAGACTCTATTGAATAATGACCTAACCTATTCTTGACAGACCAACCTTTTCATCCTTGAAGCAACTAAATTAATCTTTTTTTGAGTGGCCTCCAATGCTAGTTTATCCTTTCTTAAATATGAGAACAAAAATTGTATACAGTACTCCAAGTGAGGTCTCAGCAACAGCCATTGTGGTTAACCAATCCTCAGTCCATGCTAATACATGACCCCCAATACCGTGAGCTCCTATCTTGTGCAATTGACTTTTATGTAGCACCTTATCAAATGCATTTTTAAAATCCCAATACAGAACATCATCAGATTCTCCTTTATCAGCTCTACTTGTTATCTCCTCAATGAACTCGAGCAAATTTGTCAAATATAGTTCCCTTTCACAAAATCCAGTCTACCATGTTTCATGATAAGCTTTTCCAAATGTCCTGCTATTTCTTCCTTTATTAATCAACTCTGCTGTTCTGCCAAAACAGAAATTAAACTAACTTTCCTGATTTCTGTCTCCCTCCCTTCTTGAACAGGCGCATCAATCCACTAGAAGCTCCCTGTATCCACTGATTCGGGAATACTTCAAAAGATGCCTTGAATATCTCTGCAGCCAGTTGCCTTAAAAAATGTTTGATACAGGCCATTAGGTCCTGTCTGCCTTTAATCGTATTAGTTTGTCATTACCTTGTCCCTTGTGACAAAGACTGTTGCAGCATTTTTCCTCCCATGAATACCTTGCTTTTTGCTATCTTTGGGATGATAACGGTATTCTCCTCCATGAAAACTAATGTAAAATATTGGTTTAAATTATCTGCTGTTTTCCCAGTACACATTATCAATTCCCGAATCAGAACCTCCAAGGGTTCGAAGCTCACTTTAGCTACTCACTTTTTACATACCTGTAGAAACTTTTGCCTTTCGTTTTTGTTTCTTGTAAATTTAATTTTATGATCAATTTTTTTCCTTTCTCGTCCTCCGCTGTTGTGTCGTTCTTTTCCTGTTGGTACTGTCCTTGACTGCCTTTGTTACCCACGGGTGGTTCACCTTTCTCTTAGAGTTCTCCTTTTTGCCTCAAATAAAATTTTGCTCAGCGTTATGAGAAAAGCCCATCATATCTCAGTGACCGAGCATGTGAATTTTTTTAACACTGGATGCTTCAATTTTAATGATGTTCTCATTGGTTTTTGCTGTTTCAAAGAAGAGCTGAGATCATCTGGAAAGGAGGTGGCAGCTGATTCAGTATTAGTTCCAGAATTAATTTGAATACTTGCAAAAAGAAATTATTTGCAATACTGTGAGAGCAGGGGTCTAGCCAAATAGCTATTCCAAAGAGGCGGCACACATGTGATGGGTTGAGTAGGGGCCTCTGATTTCAAAAGCATGATGTGATCCAAGTTGTCTTCTCATCTGTGCTGTGCTAATTCTTTCTGGTTTAGATGACAGAATTGGCATGTGCACAGGTAGCAGCAGGATCTCTGACTGCCACAAACCTACCTCATGGAACAGCTCCTGTGCCAGTGACAGTGCTGTTGGACCAACAGAGGCAGCAGGATTCAGACTTCATGAACCAACTTCGAACCAGAGCTGAACCTGACAGGTAAGGTTTTTCCACTGCCCCAACCTGATCAATAATATTTAGCTTCTTGGCTTAATAACCTGAGGTTTGTTGCTTGATGCGATGCACAGTTTTTGATGTTTTTCCTCTTATCTGTGATCAGGAGAGGCAGGGTCAATGCACTCAGTCTTTTAGGAAAAAAGGAGGTGGCTCAGTGGTCAACACTGCTGCCTCACAGCGCCAGGGACCCAGGTGACTCCAGCCTCAGATGACTGTCTGTGTGGAGTTTGCACATTCTCCCGTGTCTGCATGGGTTTCCTCTGAGTGCTCCGGTTTTCTCCCACAATCCCAAGATGTGCAGGTGAGGTAAATTGACCGTGCTAAATTGCCCATAGTGTTCAGGGATGTGCAGGTTTGGTGCATTAGTCAGGGGTAAATGTTGAGTAATAATGTTAAGAGATAGGTTTGGTCGGGATACTCTTCAGAGGGTTGGTGTGGATTTGTTGGGCCGAAAGGCCTGTTTCCACACTGTAGGAATTCTATTCTATTCTATGATCAGAGTAATTTTGGGGATCTAATAGGATCCTGGTATTCAGAGGGTACTCTGTTCGTTAAAATAGTATTGTGCACTCTTACCTTCTGCAGCAATTTGAGGTAGACTGCTCTGTACAATTTCTTCAAACATTTTTTTCTGGAACCAATCAGGGACTTGGTAATATGATTGATTAATGAGTTCAAAATTGAAGACCCTTTTGGTAAGATTCAATGCAGCAGAATAGAATTTAGCTTTAGGCGAAGGAATTTGGTTCTTTTACTAGTTTCTAAAGTTAAAGGCAGTCACAAGGGTATAAAGTAATAGTGAGCTAAATGGGAATGGGATGAGAGGTTAGAATGTTAAAGCAGAAGAACATATTTAGTTATTTCATAATTCGCAACAATGTACATTTACTTATAATAGAAATGCACGATGAAAAGATGGCAACAGCGGTGCATAGCTAAAGGAATTGTGGGTGACATCAAATTGAAAGAAAAGATATACAAAACTGCAAAGGTGGTGGTAGGCCAGAAAATTTGAGAATTTCAAACTATCGAAGGATGAACAAAAACTGCTGGAAGATACTTTGTCCCTTGTGATAGAGACTGTTATAACATCTTACCTCCCATTATATACTTTGCTTATTTCCCAAATTTGGGATGGTAACAGTATCTTCCGGATTTGTAAGATAATTGGGCAAATTATCCCACTAGTTACTCAGCCTAAAACAAAGTGCTCTTGTGATGCTGTGGTCATGTCTCCAACTTTGAGCCAGAGGCCTGGATAAGTCCCATCTGCTCCAGAAGTGTTGATTAGGAAAGAAACATGAGACAAACTTCAGTAATTGAATGTACAATCTTGATGGTCTCTGGAAGTTCCAAACTTGACTGTTTTGTATCCTCACCTGAGGCCTGATCTCAATTAACCCATCTCATTTAAACTGAATTGCCTTTTCTTGTGTTGAATATAATTGAGGTTTGTCCTGTCTGCATGCTCCCTTGTGCAAAATCTGTTGCAACCTGTCAAAGAACAAGATTGTAAACTCAGATTCGCTGATAGCCTGTTCAAGGGACAGTAGGTGCTGCAGTATTGATCCCATTTTCCATTGAACTGAGACAGGAGATGGTGAACTTGCTGACATGTCGTTCACGGAAAAAAACTGTTTTAATTTTAAAAATTGCCATGGCTGTGGTGGAATTGAATCCAGAGACTTAGCTGGAAGTAGCTGATCGTTGTTTCTTTCTTTGTTTCATCTCAGAAAGAATGAGTGCAGTCCAACACCAGCTGGATCTGCAGAGAAACTGCCGGACACTAAAATGCGTAACTCCACTTTGTTAGACAGTCTGTCTGAGTCATCCAGACTCAAACATCATGATCGGAGGTGGGCACTTTATGTTCGCTGTGGATGCTTTTATATAGTATAATATTAATCCATAACATATTTCTTGAGTACTGAAAACAACAAACACTGGAGATCACAGTGGGGAGATGATGGCCCAGTGATATTATTGCTGGACTGGTAATCCAGAGATCCAGATAACATCCCGGAGAACTGGGTTCGAATTGTTCGAATTGAATTCAATAAATATCTGGAATTAAGAATCTAATGACCATGAATCCTTTGTCGACAGTTGGGAAAAACCCATTTGGTTCACTAAAATCATATAGGTTGGAAACTACCATCCTTACCTAGTTTGGCCTACATGTGACTCCAGACACACAGCACTGAGGTTGACTCTGTACTGCCCTCTGGGCGTGTTAGGGATGGACAATAAATGCTGCCCAGTCAGTGACACCCTCATCCCATAAACATATATTTTTTTAAATCCATGGAGACAGCAAGCTAACATTTTGAGTCTAGATGACTCCTCATCAGAGCTCTGAAGAGTCATCTTGACTCAATGTTAGCTTGCTCAGTCTCCATGGATGCTGCCTCACCTGCTGTGAGCTCCAGCATTTGTTGTTTTAAGTACAGATTCCACCATCTGCAGTGATTTCCTTATTTATTTATTAAATTCCCCCTAAATTGCAGCTCCTACTCAGCACCTTAACTTACAGAGTACTGTGACCCTGGTGCCAAAAGCCTCCATTGACTTGTTCAATCACACCATATGTTGGGGCAATTGCAAAATGCCACTGTGGCTGAAAGGAATAGAATCAGAGTCATACAACATGGAAACGGACGCTTCGGTCCAACTCGTCCATGCCAACCAAATTTCCCTAAATAAACTAGTCCAATTAGCCTGCATTTGGCCCATATTCCTCAACCTTTCCTATTCGTGTACCTCTCCAAATGCCTTTTAAATATTGTAACTGTATTTGCATCTACCACTTCCTCTGGCCGTTCATTCCATGTATGAGTCAACCTCTTTGTGAAAAAGTTGGCAACTGATAGTTTCACTGTTGCCTACGGTGAGTGAATCGCGAGGGATTATTGTTCATTCAGGACCACCCCTTGCTGAGCATGGCTCAGGGCCTCAAGAGATTCCAAAATGTGGCTTCAGCCTCTTTGTGGGTTACCACATGCTCCTCAAGGCCTTGTGTTTGAGAAGCGCAGGTATTAATGGATGGGCGTGCTATGGAAGGAAGGAAGGAGGCAGCGTTCATTAATTAATTAATTTATGGAATGTAGGTGTCACTGGCTGTGCGAACATTTATTGGCTAATTCTAATGCCCTTGAGAAGGTGGTTGCGAGCTCCCTTTTTGAATCACTGCAGTCCGTGTGTTGTAGGGCCGACTGGTAGTGCTGTTGGGAAGGAGTTCCAGAATTTTGGCCCAATGACACTTAAGGACAGCTGAAAGATTTTCAACTCAAGATGGTAGTGGCTCGGAAGGGAACCTGTAGGTGGTGGTGTTCCCATGAATCTGCTTCCCTTGTCCTTCGAGATGATATTGGTCATGGGTTTGGAAGATCCATATCGAAGTATTATGAATTTCTGCAGTGTATCTTGTTGATAGTACACACTGCTGCCCTGGGCATTAGTGGTGGAGGGAGTGAATGTGGCCCCAATCACGTAGTCTGCTTTTTCCAGATGCCGTCAAGCTTCTTCAGTGTTCTTGGAGCTGCACCCAAACCAAGCCAAGTAGCGAATAGTCTATTGCACTTCTGACTTGTGGCTTGTAGATGGTGGACAGGCTTCAGGGATTCGGGAGGTGGTTTATTTTTGCAGGATTCATTGCCTCTGACCTTCTCTTGTGGCCACAGTAGTTAGATGGCTAGTCCAGTTCAATTTCTAGTCAATAGTAACCCCCCAGAATGTTGATGGTGGGGAATTTGGTGACAAAAATTAGTCACTAGCAGTAAATGACACCGGGTTATAAAGAAAAGTTGAGCATGGGTTTATTTCTGGGGCTACAGAATGGAGATGTGTTAGATACGTGTCGAACCATGAACAGATCACCCTTGGAGCACTGCAAACAGTTCTGATCTGCATATTGTAATATGGATGTCGAGGCAGTAGGGAATATATTAAAAATATTTACTGGAATTATATCAAAACTGAATTTTAATCCATCAAGCAAGATTGGACAGTCTTATCTTGTTGAAAAAGAGTGACATGGTTGAGGCCATTAAAGTTATGTCGGGGTTTGATAGGGTTGACATAGAAAAGATATTTCTGCTTTTGAATGACACTGTCCACTGGAGCTATGGATACAATAGTACATCCAACAGGGAATTTGCTGGGGAGGAGGTGGGGGGTGGAGCGGGGGGGCGGTGGGGAAGGTCTTTACCCAGAAAGAGGTTTGACGTCAAACTTACATCACCAGGAATAATTGAAGCAAACAACAGATGAATTCAAGAAGAAGCTTGGAATACAAGTTATCGAAGAAAAATATGTTGATGGGTTTAGGTGGAGAGATACAGAAGGAGGCCTGTGTAAATCACAAATACCGAGACTCTGTTTTTGTGTTCTAAACCTGTGCATGTGTGTTGATCTGTGACATTTCTATGGCAGCAGTGGCAGCAGTAAACAATACAGCCCATCCTTACCATTCTTGGAGAAAAGCAGAACCTCCCACCATACAAAGGGAAACAGCTCTATTGAAGAGGTGGTTCCAACAGCAGCTGACAACTCGATCCGCAGTGACAGTCTGCCTTCATTACCTGGTGAGAAAGGCAAATTCTTTAACCAGAAATGATGTTTTGTCCTTCCACTGATCTCATGACTTAAATGGGGAATGGTGTCTCTTCAGTTAACTGATTCAAATCAACCAAATCAATTGCCACGTAAGCACTCCTTCCATACCCAAAGGACATGTAGGTCAAATAGTAACATGTCTTGCACTGATTTATTTCAAGTTCCCTTTATTCAGTCATGTGCTTAAGCTATTCAATCCAACTTTCTTGTGTTCCCCTTGGATCTGTGGTTATGCATAAGGAAACTTCCACATGTCCCCTTAAACAATGTGTGATTCAACATAACAGTTGTGTTGAATCGATAATTGTAACCCAACTCTGCTCCTTGGGCAGATAACTAATCCAAGGATTCTAGCTTAGCCTTTAACTTCATGTTCCAGTTCTAAATCTTTCAGTGAGCAATGGAAAATAACAAAGAACAATGTCAATCATTTATTGTCTCTCCAGATTCTGTTTCTGTTGCCATTGAGTACTCCCTTAAGTCCGATGACTCAATGACTGAAGATGACACTGAAGAGAAATCCTTCCATCCCCTTCTGCCATCAAAGAGCCATCGCTGCTTTAAAATGGGGAAGAAACGCAGCCAGCAGGATGATTCTGATGAAGACATACTGCAGGATCAATCGGCTTCAGTAGCTGTAAAAGTGAGTTCTCCCATGGGTTAGCCAAGGGTGAGTGGTGGTGCCAATTAGTGGGATCTCAGTGCTTGGAATAGTTGCTACTTTCCATGTTCTAGGTATCTTGCCATGAGATTCAGATGTAGAGGATGAGGAGCAGCTGGGGCAATGAGTGTAAGGCAAGTGTTGGGCAAGGGCTGTTTTTTTAAATGATAAGTACCACTCGCTAACAATGTGCCCACAGTTTATAAATCTTGAAGAGGAATTAATCTTTTACATTGTTAATCTTTGTGATCGAGTTACCATGCAGTGAAGACAGAGATTAATATTTACGGGGATTCCTTGCTCACCTAGTCAGGTAAACACAAGCTAAATTTGACTGAATTTACAACTTTCTACTGTCCATTAAAGGTGGTAACAAGATGCAAAAGACAAGTGGTGCTTGCAGAGGAATTTGATTTGAACAAGAGACATTTGTGCAGATAATAAGAGATATTCTAATTGGAAGGATATGGTTAGTGATATCTTGCATGGATCTATGTTGGAGCCCTAACTATTCAGTATTCACAATGAAAGGAAAACCACATTCAAAATTTGGGGCCACTCTACAGATTAGAGGCAATCTCGAGTGTAGGTAGATGGAAGCATAAAATCAGAAAGCAATCTTGATAGTTTAAATAAATGAAAAAGTTTGTGTCAGCAAGTGAGAGGTTGGATCAAACTAGGATATTTCTTGATTGTGAAAATTGAGAGACAGTGGAGTTTAAAGAAACTTGATGGGTGTGATCCAGCTGTATACAGTTCATGAAAATGTCACAAACAGGCTCAGAAATGTGATCAAGGGGCCAGTGGAATGTTGACATTTATGTCCAAAGAAGACTCAAAATCAAAGGATTAGAAGTCATGCTTCAGCAGTTCAAAACCTGGTCAGACTAAGCCATCAGGGCTGGGCACCATGGCTTAAGAAGAGTATCACTCTTAGTGGAAGTGCAATGTAGACTTACTGTAGTGATACTTGGGTTCTGAGGCTTAATTTAAGAAGAGAGATTAAATAGACAAAATGTTGGAGTCAGAACATTGATATTGCGGAACACTTTTGCACATGGAAATGGATGAAGTTTGAAACTCACTTCCACAAACAGTGACTGATTTGAAATCAGTTACAAACTTTAAATCTGAGATTGGTAGATTTTTAACCAAAATGCTGAAGGATTATGGGACAAAGACAGGGATTTGTCATGATGTTGAAGATTACCATGATTTGGGTGAATGGTGGAATAGGCTCAAGAAGCTAAATAGCCACCTCCTGGTTAATGTTGATGTAACCATGAAACCCTTATTCTCTGCATGTGCAACTCCTATTCTGTTTTTGGTTATTTATCAGAACCTGGCAGCAAATTAGTAACTGGAGTCCTGACCATAAAATTATCAGTATGAGGGACTTTGCCAGTCTTAATATGTTTTACAGATGATGAAATGAGACAGTCCGCATTTACTCATCCTGATAAATATTGGGATAGTTTGATGGGATCACTTGTGATGCAGCATGATTGGCATGTCTGATGATACTCCAACTCCTTTTAATTGTTGTTGTTGTCTGCACTCAGTCCTGAGTTTTCGTGGATTATGGGGCAAGTTTTGCTTGGGTCAGGGGAAGCAGATCACCTCACTCTGTACTGTTTGTTCTCCTGTCTTTCGCTATTCAGCATGATTTGAGCCTGCCCTTCTCTGGCGGACAAGACAGTTTCTCTCAATTCACCATGGCGATGGTGCGACAATACATGGAGGGGGAGGAGATGCGTGCACAGCACCAGGTGTCACTCCTCAAGCTGAGAGAACAAGCCTTGAAGGAGAAGACCAAAGCACAGCTGGCCTGGTTGGAGCACCAGAAAAAGTGAGTAGCTGACCGATGCAGTGATGTTAAGCTGAATAGCCTTTCAAAAATGCAATGTAAGAATGTGCAGATACTTCTAGTAATCCTTTCCGGATAAGGGAGAAAGCTGGTGTCTTTTCTCATTGCAGTGAGGCTGTTGTGCAGAAGCTAGGTATTCACATCATCTTTCCCCTTATCACTATTTGGATTGAGTAGAATAAAGGCAATTTTGATTTTTTTTTTCAAATTTTTAAGTTTGTTCTTTGAATTTGGGATGTTTCCGGTAATGCTGGTATTTATTTACTATCCCTCATTCTCGAAATGGTCATGGTGGTGAGCTGCCTTGAGCCACTGCAGTCTGCTTGGTCAATACAAACATATCAACTCGCAAGTGCTGTTAGGTTTGGAGTTCAGGGCTCTGGAATAGATTGATGCAAGACTGTTGTCCTAATCCACGGGTCAGGATTTTAAACAAATTATTTCAATGGATTTCTTCGCTGCTGGTAAGGCCAGTATTGTTAGTATTGTTGTCCATCCTTCATTGCACTTGGGAAGGTGATAGTGAGCCATTTCCTCAAACATCTGCAGTTCACCTGCTACAGGTACAACCACAATGCTGACAGGAAAGGAATACCTGGGATTTTGATCCGATAGCAGTGAAGGAATGGTATATTGCTAAGTCAGGGTGTTGTATGGCTTGGAGAGGAATTTACAAGTAATGGTGTTACCATGTTATCTACTGTCTGTGTCATTTTAGGTGGTAGACATTGCAGGCTTTGAAGATGCTGTTAAAAGAATTGAGTGAGTTCCTGCAGTGCATCATATAGTGCACATAGCTCTCACAATTTATTGGTGAAGGGCGTGAATGTATAGATTGGTGAATATGATGCTGATCAAACAGGTTGCTACGTCCTATTTGGAGTTGTTTCTTGGGCATGTACTGGGGAGACAGGAAGTAAGTTACTTAGTGAAGAATTTTCAGCTTCTGACCTGGTTTGTTGACACAGTATTGTTTAGCTGATCAGGTTCAGTTTCAGGTCGAGGGTAACTCTAATGTGAATTGTGAGGGAAGCAGTGATGATAATACCACTTCATATCAAAAGGATTGCAAGATATGGTCAATGCTTGGTAGGTATGGTGTGCATGCCATCCATGCTGCCGTAACACTGTAGTCACATATGCCATACTAGCAGTGGGCAGAAGATTTCCTTCTTCAAAGTCACTGCATGAATTAGTTGGGTTTTTATGGCTGCTCAACATCTTTGTGGACACTTTTACTGACACCAACCTTTTATTTCCAGAGTAACTTTTAAAATACCCTTTTTAATTTTGTGAGCATAAACAATATCTTGTGGAGATAAATTTTCTCCACATCGAGTATGACGAGCATGGAGGGCATTAAAGTTATAAAATATTAAGAAGAATTTGCTGTTTAACAAAATCTTAAACCCTGATCATTCTCTTTCTGGTTTCGTTGCTAATTCACCAGTGGTGAAACTGTGTGATCTACTTGGGCAGATTTATCCAAGTTTGTCTGTAAATTCGAGCATTATTATACCATGTGTTGGGAGCCGTGGTTTACTAAAGAAATTGAATCTCTTGTCAAGACGAAGAAAGGACTTATGTTACGATGAGATGTGAAGTTCAGTTATGGCACTTGAGAGTTACAAGTTAGCAAGGATAGACCTAAGGAGAGAACTAAGAATAGCCAGGAGGGGACATGAGAAATCACTGGCAGATAGGATCAAGGAAAACCATAAAGCTTTCCATAAGTATATCAGGAAGAGAAGAATGACGAGAAAGATCAGGGCCAATCAAGGATAGTTGTGGGAAGTTGTGCATGGAGTCCGAGGAGGTGGGGAAGCACTAAATGGATATTTTTTTTAGTATTCACACTGGAAAAAGACAGTGTTGTCAAGGAGAATACTGCGATGGAGGCTACTAGACTAGACGGGATTGATTTTAACAAGGAGGTGTTAGGTATTCGGGAAAGTGTGAAAACAGATAAATCGCCTGGGCTGGATGGGATTAATCCGAGGATTCTCTGGGAAGCCAGGGAGGAGATTGCAGAACCTTGAGCTTTGGTCTTTATGTTGTCATTGTCTACAGGAATAGTGCCAGAAGACTGGAGGATAACAAATGTCGTCCCCCTTTTCAAGAAGGGAAATACAAACAACCCTAGTATTATAGATGAGTAAACCTTATTCGGTTGTGGGTAAAATGTTGGAAAAGTTTCAAAGAGATAGGATTTATAATCATCTAGAAAGGAATAAATTGATTAGGGATAGTCAACACAGTTTTGTGAAGGGTAGGTCGTGTCTTACAAACCTTATTGAGTTCCTTTGAGAAAGTGACCAAACAGATAGATGAGGGTAAAGCAATTGATGTGGTGTATATGGGATTTCAGTCAGGCATTTGATAAATTTCCCATTGTAGGCTATTGCACAAAATACAGAGGCATGAGATTGAGGGTGATTTAGCTGTTTGGATCAGAAATTGGCTAGCTGAAAGAAGACAGAGTGTGGTAGCTGATGGAAAATGTTCATCCTGGAGCTCAATAACGAGTAATGTACCGCAAGGATCTGTTTTGGGTGCACTGCTGTTTGTCAGTTTTGTAAATGACCCAGATAAGGGCATAGAAGGATGAGTGAGTAGATTTGTAGATGAAACGAAGGTCAGTGGAGTTGTGTATAGTGCTGAAGGGTGTTGCAGGTTACAGAGGGATATAGATAAGCTGCAGAGCTGGGCTGAGGTGGCAAATGAAGTTTAATGCAGAAAAGTGTGAGGCGATTCAGTTAAGAAGGAGCAACAGGAATAAGGAGTACTGGGCTAATGGTAAGATCCTTGGTAGTGGAGATGAGCAGAGAGATCTCGGTGTCCATGTATAGATCTCTGAAATTTGCCACCCAGGTTGATAGGGTTGTTAGGAAGGCATATGGTGTGTTAGCTTTTATTGGTAGGGGGATTGAGTTTCACAACCACAAGGTCTTTTGCAGCTGTACAAAACTCTGGTGCGGCCACACTTGGAGTATTGTGTACAGTTCTGGTCACTGCATTATAGAAAGGATGTGGAAGCTTTGGAAAGGGTGCAGAAAAGATTTACAAGGATGTTAGCTGGTATGGAGGGAAGGTCTTATGAGGAAAGGCTGAGGGACTTACGGCAGTTTTCATGAGAGAGAAGAAGGTTGAGAGGTGATTTAATTGAGAATTATAAGATAATCAGAGGGTTAGATATGGTGGACAGAGAGAGCCTTTTTCCCCAGATGGTGATGGCTAGCACAAGGGGCCATAGCTTTAAATTGCGGGGGTGATAGATATAGGACAGATGTTAGAGGTAATTTCTGTAGTCAGAGTGGTAGGGGTGTGGAACGCACTGCCTGCAACATTGATGGACTCATCAACTTTAAAAGGCAATTAAATGGTCATTGGATAAACATATGGATGATAATGTAATCGTGTAGGATAGATTAGATTACTTACAGTGTGGAAACAGGCCCTTCGGCCCAACAAGTCCACACCGCCCCGCCGAAGCGCAACCCATCCATACTCCTACATATACCCCTTACCTAACACTACGGGCAATTTAACATGGCCAATTCACCTGACCTGCACATCTTTGGACTGTGGGAGGAAACCGGAGCACCCGGAGGAAACCCACGCAGACACGGGGAGAACGTGCAAACTCCACACAGTCAGTCGCCTGAGGCGGGAATTGAACCCGGGTCTCTGGCGCTGTGAGGCAGCAGTGCTAACCACTGTGCCACCGTGCCGCCCAGATAGGCTTCAGATTGGTTCTGCAGGTCGGTGCAACATGGAGGGCCAAAGAGCCTGTAGTGTGCTGTAATGTTCTATGTTCTATGTTCATGTGACTTTGCCATGTTCTCTAACCAGACGCCTTCGAGACAAGGGAGAAGATGATAAGATGCCATCCATCCGTAGGAGACAACGTGGGCTTCTGCTCAGGTTGCAGCAGGAACAGGTATGACCCACTGAATGCCAGGGAAAATGTCGGGCTATCCACTAATACTTCATGAATGAGCATATTTCCCCAAGGTTCCAATGGTTGCAAACCTTTTTTTAATGGTGATATTGTTTTTCCTTGAAATGCCAACAACAAATGCTGCTGAATGTAATGTATATGCTCGGCCTAGGGACAGATTTCCATACCATGGTGTTTCTGAATGCAATTCTCCTACTGGCAATGCTATGCTATGATTATCCTCAATAATGCACATTAAGAGGAGAATTATTAATCAAACCTTGAGAAGAATGATTGTACAATGAGGCCACAATACTTTTAATGCTGCTTGTTGTATTTTGAATTTGTTGATTCCCACCCCCCCCCCCCCCCATCCCTCCATGTGAAAGAAATTAGCTGCCTGCTGTTATTGCAATGGATGAGCTCTCACACATACAAATGAACAGATTCCAGCTCTCGCTGGTTGTCAAGTGCCCTTGATTTGTCTTTAACTTATGACATTAATTGAAAGGATGCATCATTTATTGCCATTTAAATGTTTTACTTTTCACCCTTGCTTTCCCCTTGCCCTTGTACTTTTTTTAAAAACTGCTTGCAAGGCATGGTATTGCTGATGAGGAGATCACTTAGTTTGGATTCCTAATTGCGTTGGAAAAGCTGGTGAGCTGCTGCCATGATCCTGGTTAAAACATTGTCCTGTCTCTTTGTTGCATCTGACTTTGTCCTAAAGCCATCTTTATGGTTTTCACTTTGTCCTGTTTTCTTCATGAATTGTACATTTGAAGTTTGAGACAGAGATTGCAAGCCAAGCCAAATTACGTCACTACCATAAGTTGGAACACAGTGAAATTGAGATATTAACTAACGCTCAAAATTGCTCAATTGTTCTGACCTTGACTTTAGCAATAACAGATCTTGGACAACAAGGTTAGAACTTAAACAAAAACATGCAACTTTAACAGAATGCAGATGAATTACAAGGAAACAAAATTAATATGTACAATGTAAGCTCAATCTGCTTTGAACATTTACCCTACTTCCATGGAACATTACAGTGCAGTACAGGCCCTTTAGCCCTCGATGTCACGCCAACCTGTGAAACCAAACTAAAGCCCATCTAACCTACTCTATTCCATTATCATCCATATGTTTATCCAATGACCATTTAAATGCCCTTAAAGTTGGTGAGTCCACTACTATTGCAGGCAGTGTGTTCCACAGCCCTACCACACTGAGTAAAGAATCTACATCTGACATCTGTCCTCCATCACCCCTCAATTTACAGCTACGTCCCCTCGTGCTATCCTTCTGCACTCCACCGACTTTAATGTCATCCACAAATTTACTAACGCATCCTTCTATGCCCTCATCTAGGAGATTTATAAAAATGAGAAGCAGCAGTGGTCCCAAAACTGATCCTTGCAGTACACCTCTGGTAACTGAATTCCAGGATGAACATTTCCCATCAACCACCAAGTCTGTCATCTGACAGCTAGCCAATTTCTGATCCAAACCGCTAAATCACCTGCAGTCACATGCCTCTGTCTTTTGTGCAATAGCCCACCTTGGGGAACCTTAGCAAACACTTTACTGAAATTCATATACACCACATCAACCCTTATCCACCTGTTTGGTCACCTTCTCAAAGAACTCAGTAAGGTTTGTGAAGCATGACCTACCCTTCAGAAAACAGTGTTGATTATCCCTAATCAAGTTATTCCTTTCTAGATTATTATAAATCCTATCTCATGTAACCCTTTCCAAAACTTTGCCCACAACTTGGCTTCCGCAGATTTCTAGAGATTTAACTTATTTTTTTACAGTCTGAGAATTGTTTCTCAGAACTTTCAACAAATCAATCGCTGGAAAATAACTAAAGAGAGCAACCAAGAACAGCCAGTCCAGAAGAAGTCCAAACCAAACCTGCCTCCTGCCCAAAACCCAGTCAGAGCCAATTCACTTTGTTTTCCGCCTCTTTTCAACATTCGCTGTTAGCACTCCTTCCCAGATTGTTCAACTTAACATCCAAATTGTCTCTGAGCACAGCAGCACCCTGGTGCTGAAATATCTGGAGTGTTCTTAGACCAGTAATTAATCTGCATTGTCTTCCCAAGCCAGCAGACATCTATCTTTGTTCTCCCCTTTTTTTGTTTTAAAACAAGTTGCTTTTCAAAGTGCAATTCTCAACTTCAGCTCACAGTTCCAAACCAAAACTGAGAAAAATATAGTGATGGTCTCAACAAGTTGCTGATTTTTGTTGGCATAGGTTTTGCCAATCACGCAGTGTCAGGCAGTGTCACGCAGAATTGGAATGTTATGTTATTGCTGTTGGACCCACTACAGATTTGCCAGATTCTGTATTCACTCAACCCAGGCACACTTTCCAACTTGCCCAGCAGCAAGAGCTAATACGTAATTCTCGAAAGCGGAAATCTGCCTGTTCATCATCTTTCTCTTCTGCAAAGTACTTGGCTGCTGAGGACAGTTTTCAGGTTTGAGAACTCAGGTTAACTCACCACAGACCTGGAAGCAACCTCCTGAAATAAAATCAGAAATGCTCACTCAAAGTAAGGCATCAGCTGTTGAAAAAGAACGTGAGTAACTCTTTCATGATAATTTTCCATCTGGAGTACTTGACTGTCTGAGTTCGTGTTGACAATACATTTTGTCGAAAAAACCCACAAAGTTTTCATCAAGAACAAGCATTATAAGTTGTAAATGTTGCACAGTGCCACTTGGAAACTGTGCAACTTAGAACTTAATGGGTTATGGAGTTGTGTGCCCTGACTTCATTTTTGTCTGTACTCTGTCGTCAAAATAAATTTATTGACGACGTAAAGACGGGTTTGGTTGGTCTCTAACATGGTAATACATTGTATACAATTTCATCACAGGCTGGAATCAGGCATCTTCAAGAGGCCAACAAGGCTGCTCACAGGGCGAGGCAGATGATTCTGAAACAGCAGGAGGAGGTTCAACATATGCTCCAAACCACCACCAAAATTCAGGAGAGACTCAAATCCGCTGGGGAGAGCAAGTTGGTTAGTATCCCACCATTTGCAAACTCCTGAACTGTTCAATGCAAGGTTACTATTAAAGTAAGGAATTACTTACTCAGCAGCATGAATGATGGGTGATCACTTTCAATCCAAACTTGCTATCAGCCAGGTTTCTGTTCTATATTATCATTACAATATAAATAAAACTTTTAATATTTTACAGAAAAGATGTAAGAATGGTTTGTCTGCCACTGAGAAACATCAACTTAAGCCTCGGTACTTTTATTAAGTTGATAACATGTTCACATGTTCCCTTGTGTCGAGGCCAAATCTCTGCAACCTAAAGCTGTATATGCAGGAATACCTGCTGCTGCCGAGAATACCATCCTTTGTATTCATCGATATCGTGTTTTGTTCTGCATTCTGTAGAAGTGACAACACAAGAAATGGAGCTTTCAGCCCAATGTATCTGTGCTTCTGTTCTTTCGCTCCCTGCAATCTGGTTCCGATCTGTTATCAGCATATCCTACAAAGCTGTCAAAACATTTTTGCACTTGATCATGTGCATAGGAATGGGACTAGGTTGTTGAACCACTCATCTGTTTGCACTGACTTCTATTATAATTGATTTACATCTCCCTCCCTTAATCTGTTTCCCTGAATAAACGTTCCCAAGAAACAAAAAAATCAGACTCACTTTTAAAATGTTCAATTAATTCAAAGCTCAATTAATTCAAAACTAATGAAACGCTCTGCCTGCCTGAAAGGAAATGATGTTGCTTAGTTGCAGAAACCTGTCTTTGAATCTCATCTGTGTTTCACTGCTACTAATTCTGGAGCTGTTTCCTTTTAACTTTCCATGCGTCCATCTTGGTATCTCTCAGGTTCCAACTCGACAGGAGCAGCGGGATGCAGAACAACCAGGAGTGGAGAATGTTCCCAAAATGAGCCCCGCTTCCAGTCCCCTACAAACAGATACGGAGACGTGGAGTCCCTCCTCTGTTTCAACTTCAGGCAGTGAGACCAGCAGCATCACGCAAAAACTGAAGAAGATGCGCAGTCAGATGGATGAAAAGTAATATCTCTTATGGCTCCTTATAAGGCATATTGCTGTGAAAGGCTGGCAAGCCTAAGCATCTCATTTGTCAGCTGGTGATGTTATAGAGAGGGTGAGAAAGTGAGAGACAGAGTGGCTCTGAGCAGAGAAAAATATATGAAGTCCATTTAACTCTGTTTTTCAAAGACAGTGTGTTTGCTGCATATGGTGCTTCTAATTATCCCCCCTGAGGTATTGTCATGTTTGACCTTGTGACTGGGGCAGCAAAACATAAATATGGCCTCACTGCTACTGCTCTCCAAGTAGTGGAGTTTTTTTCTTACCCTCATCTTCTTTATTTACACCCATTGCCCTGGTGCAACAGTCTCAGAATGGGATTGCAATGTGAAAACTTTCACTGGTACAAAGCTTGCTTTGCCTTTCAGTGGAGTGTGTTGGGAAACTGGAGGTACATGCAAATGTTGCAGGAATTGTTTTTCCTGGTGGAATTATCAGCTTGACATCATTGTGTAAGCTTTTTTATCCTATGAAGGCAATTGAGTACACTACAGAGGATGCAAAAAGGTCTTACTAGGGCCGTACCATGGCTCAATGGCGAGCCTGCTGCCTTACAGTGCCAGGAACCCGGGTTTGATTCTAACTTCAGGTGACTGTGTGGAGTTGGCACATTCTCCCCGTGTCTGCATGGGTTTCCTCCCGCGGTCCACAAATATACATGTTAGGTGGATTGGCCATGCTAAATTGCCCATAGTGCCTAGCGATATGCAGGCTAGGTGAACTAGCCATGGGAAATGCAGAGTTACACTGATAGCGTAGGGGAGTGAGCCTGGGTGGGATGCTGTTCGAAGGGTCATTATGGACTCAATGGGCTAAATGGCCTGTTTCCACACTGATGGATTCTATGATTTGTTCCAATCAGTTCACATCAGTGTTACTGCTCCACTTGAGACTCCTGTCACCTTTGCTCATCTATTACCCTGACCCTCTATTCCTTTCTCCCTCTAATCTTGTCTATCTTCCCCTTAAACACCCGTATGATATTTGATTCAGCCACTCCCTGTGCAGTCTTCATTGCTGTAATCCAATTCTGCAGAACTTCCATATCTCCCTGATGGATTTCTTGGTGACTACTTTGTGGCCTCAAGGTATGTTCTTCCCTGTGAAAGGAAACATTCTGTCTGTATCCAGTCTGCTGAACCCTCTCAACATTTTAAAGACCTCTATTATGTCCCTGTTTGGCCTTCTTTCAGAGAAAAGAGATGTAGCTTGTTAACCCTTTCCTGACATGTGAACCCACACATTTCTGTGACCAACCTTGTCAATCTTGTCTGTGTACCCACTTCAGTTTCTCCTTTTTCTATTTATAGTATGATGATCAGCCTGCACACAGTATCCAAGTGTTTTTTAAGCAAGGTTTGATTCAGGTTTAGCATATTTAATAAATAATTAGATAGGGATGATGTGCTAGACTACTGATGTTTTTTTCTGATCTAATTAATTTAAATAAATGTGAGGTACTGCATTTTGGTAAGGCAAATCAGGGTAGGACTTAATGGGAAGGCCCTGGGCAGTGTTGCTGATCAAGGAGACCTTGGGGTGCAGGTTCCTTGTTCCTTGAAGACGGAGTTTCAGTCAGACAAGGTTGTGAAGAAACCGTTTGGTGTGCTTGCCTATATTGGTCAGTGCATTGAGTATAAGAGTTGGCATGTCCTGTTATGATTGTACAGGAGGCCACTTTTGGAATAATGCATTCAGTGCTGGTGTGTTGTGAAACTTGAAAGGATTCAGAAAAGATTTACAAGGATGTTGCTAGGGTTGAAGGTTTGAGCTAAAGGGAGAGGCTGAAGGGTAACCTTAAAAGTTTATAAAATCATGAGGGGCATGGATAGGGTGAATATCCGTGATCTTTTTCCCAGGATAGTGGAGTCGAAAACTAGAGAGCATAGGTAAGAAAGGAAAAATTTTAAAGTTACCTAAGGGGCAACTTCTTCACACATGTATGGAATGAGCTGCCAGAGTTGGTGGTGCAGGCAGCAATAATTACAACATTAAACAAGGGTTTGTAAGCTGTGGTTGGGCTGTTAGGAAGGCAGTGCTTGACATTCTCCCACTATCTAAGTCAGAAAGAGAAATGGAGCTGGGGTTAGATTTGATGAGCTCTGTTGCCATTTGAAGTTAATGAATCCGAGCAGAAGGGGTTGTGTTGAGGCAGAGGTGTAGGGAGGTTGGCTACAAATGTTTTGATGGAATATTTGTAATTTCTCCTTAATAATGTAAGGTTTTCTTGAGTATCTAAAGATAAAGCAATTTTGGGATGATACTCAGCTGTTTTGTTTTTCTTGTTTTTCTCCTTTTGTTGTAAACATTGCTCTCCTGTCACCACTACTTCTCTGTCCTTACGTCTCATCACTGGGCTTCTCTCAGTGTCTGTTTTCCCAACGTACATCCCAAATTCCAGCTGTACATCAGCAACCAGCTGGTCAGGTACTGTGCAACTTCTGCTTCTCACTGATCGAGCATGCTCTGTTTCATCACATGCATGTGGATGATGTGGGGGATGGTGGAGGGCCAAGGGAAAGGAATTGTGTAGAGAAATGTGCATCCCTTTGGCTTAGTTGTGGCTTCACATAGATGCAGAAAGCAGCTAGTTGGCAATATACTGCAGACTTTATAATTAATCTGGAACGTGCTTTTAAAGGGGTATTACTGTGAAAGCAAGAAGTTGAAGTTACACAAACAATCTTGAGCTGCTCATGCTAACAGGATACAATACCCTGTTTAACGTTGAATTGGACTTTCGCAAATTGTCTGGCAGAGTTAGCAGCCCACTAATCTTGATAAATGTAGCTTTAAGAAATCTGAAATTTGAAATGTAAGCTTGAACTTTCAGATGGCAGTGCCTCTTTAAGACTGCAAATGTGTCTTTGGTGAACATATGAGGTTGTCTTATGGATGTGAAAACTTGATTGGCATGTAACCATCACAGTCGACATGAGTATCTCCAACTACATGCAGCTACTTTTGTTAAAATGCCTGTCAGTTTAATAGTGCTGTCAGATCTCAAATCTTTGTTTAAAATTGAAAGTACCAATAAGAAATAATATTCAGTGCTCAGGGCTGCATTTAGTAGCAACTGGACAAACTCAGGAGCATTTTGGATGAGTTTAGCAGTGGCAGGAATTCTGTATTGATTTCTAATTTGAATTTAATCTTGCTTCAGAGCTACTTGATTTCCCCTTTTTTATTTTGTTTTAAACTGCATTCAAAATTAAGTTTGTTACTTTAATACTTTTCTGCAGCTCCTTTGTGGACTCCCACAGAAAAGATAATCACATCTCCCTCTTTTTGCTTTGGATCAGTGTTTTTGCAAGTTGACTGTTGGTATTTCTACCGTACAGGATCTGTAATGGGATTAATATACCATCTTCTTCCTGTTCAGTTTTCAAGAGAAAAGGGCTTGGCATTGATGGCAGGGTAACTTACCTGGGATCTTAACTGGATCAGCCACATAAATACTCTGGCTGCAAGAGCAGCTCAACAGCTGGGTGTTCTGCGATGATTAACTGACCAAAGCCTGAGAGGCACTTTTTGGGAGTGTGATGGAATACTCTCCATGTGCTTGCATGAGTACTGCTCCAATAGCAAGGAAAATGCTTGACATTGTCCTGAGCAAAGCAGCCCACTTGGTTGACACCCCACCCATTGATTTCCTCCTCAATGGCACACATTTGCAGCAGTGTGTACCAGATATGAGATGCACTACAGCAACTAACCAAGGCTGTTTTGACAGCACCGTCCAAACCCATGTTCTGCGCCATCTAAAGACAATGGTAGCTACTGCTCTCTTACTAATGCTACCACCTCCCAAATCCTTTCCAAGCTGCATAACATTTTGAATTGGAATTATATCGCTAAACCTGGAACACATCCTGACAGCACTGTGGGTGTACTTCAAGAGGGCAGCATACCACCACTGAAGGGCAATTGGGAATGAGAACAAATGCTGGTTTCATTGGCACTATTCTTATTCCTTGAAACTATCTTCAATGAAAGCAAGTAACACAAATATACTCCTTGGTACAATGCAGCTGTGTGCACAATCTGCAGAGACTATGCTATAAACTTTTCCTGTTCTAAATAGTATTTTCGTTAGAACGCTGCATCTAACTGAATATTTATTCATTAAATAATCATGAGAGAGGAAAAGGTTTTGTCATTTTGCAGCAAGGGAATAGTATTTTGTGATAATCCAGTTTAATTGAAGATCTCTTTGTCTTATACAATGTGATGTGAATGTTTAGATTACATGTCGGCTGTACTACATTTCTGAAAGAAATTCACCCAGAATTAGTGAAATCGTTGAAAAATATTGCAGAATTTGAAGTGTGAATTATGTTTGTTGTGTGAATGTTGTAATATTGGAAAGCTAATAGAAACTAGCACGTTCTCCCAGGCTGAATTAAATACCACTGGAACTTTGTAATAATTATGCTTGTGTAAACCTTTAAAGCGGCTGTAAAAAAGAATAAGCTTTTTCTTTTGTGATCCAGATAAGCAATTAACATGTTTTAGAAGTATTTGTATATTTTTGCTGTTAGTAACATGAAAAGCAAGATAATAATAAGCCCCTTGACCCTGCTCTGTCAATCAGTATGATCATGACTGATCATCCAACTCCATACCCTAGTCCTAATTTCTCCCCATACCATTTGATCTCTTTAGCCCTAAGAACTATATCTAACCCTTGAAAATATTCAATGTTTTGTCCTGAAATACATTTTGTGGCAGAGAATTTTGTTGGTTCAACACTGTATGAAGAAATTTCTCCTTATCTCAGTTCTGAATAGCCTAACCTATATCCTTTAGACTATGACCACTGGTTCTGGCCTACCCCACCATGAAGGCCAACATACCATTTGCCTTCACCACCTGCTGCACCTGCATGCTTACTCTCAGTGACTGGTGTACAAAGACACCCTTTGTTGTAACTCTTCCTTTCCTAATCTATTCATATAATCTCGCTGTCTGTTTTTGCAACCAAACATCTCGCATTTATCAAAATTATCTTTCATCTGCCATGCATTTTCCCAATCACTCAACTTATGTAAATCACACTTGAAGCATCTCTGCATCCTCCTCACAGTTTCCCCTTCCACCCAGCTTTGTGTCACCCACAAACTTAGAAATAGTAATAGTTCCCTCATCTAGATCATTTGTATATATTGTGAATAACTGGGTTTGAACCACTGATCCCTGCAGTACCTCACTGGTCACTGGCTGCCACTCAGAAAATGGCCTGTTTATTCCAGCTCTTTGTTTCCTGTCTGCCAACTAGCTCTCTGTCCATGCAAATACACTCCCCCCAATCTCTCACATTATATGATAATTTCTTATGTGGGACCTGATCAAAAGCATTCTGAAGTCAAAGTAACACCCACTGGTTGCCCCTTATCAATTCTACTCATTATATCCTCAGAATTTCAGTAGATTTGTTAAATATGATTCCCCTCTTTTAAATCCATGCCGATTCTGTCCAATCCTGTCACTGTTCAGTAAAGAACTTGACTGTACGCCAATATAGCTTATAAATGTATCTGCTCCCAGAATTTGGAAAGCGGGCACACTGCCCTCCAAAGAAAAATCTGCTGTCGCAAGCTTCACTCTTATTGCATACATTTATTGTCCACTTCTTTCATGTGATCATTGATTTTACAAACAATTTCCAAAATTCTTTAAATCCTGAAGAAATGGGATGCCAGCCCTTTGTAGAAGTGAAGGGAAAGTGTGATGCTTGCTTGACCTTTGTCTCTATGGATCAGACCTAACCGAACCTTTAGCAAGATGTGGGATGTGTCCCACAAACATTTTTTGAAAAGCAAAGATTTTTCTCTGCGATTTAAGTGTTCAATTAGGTATGATCAAAAAACCTCGCAAAAATTGAGAGTTTATTTTCAGCTCCTTTAAAGAGACTTGCTCTAGGCCGACAATTTTGTGACATGTGATCATTCTTTGATAAAGGTGGCTGTGTCCAACACTACAGGATGTTGTGCTGAAGTGCCTAATTGGGTGGGTGAGCTTTATTACTGGTGTAACTTGGCTCATTTTGAGATGGAATGCTACTTTGAGCTAAATCTTGTTTTTAAACTGAGGTGTCCTTGTGTAACTCAAGTGTGGAAACTGTGCTCACGTTTACGCTTTTGACTCACTTTTGCGGATTAGTATTTTTCCGTTCTGTTTAATAAATAATGTTTTATAGAAAATGCAGTGCTGGCGAAACTCAGGTCCAGCAGCATCACTGAAGAGAAAAAGACGTTATATGTTTCAAGTCCAGTGACCTGTTGTTCGTTCAGACAGAGAGTTAGTGAACTTAAAACATAACCTTTCTTTCTCTGCACAGATGCTGTCAGACCTGCTGAGTTTCTCCAGCACTTTGTTTCTTTGGTTCAGATGTTCAGCATCTGCAGTTCTTTATTTTGTTACAGATGCTAATAATTTGACTTGGGGAGCGAGAGGCAGCAACTGTGATAAACTAGGATAAAAATCCCCCACTATGGCAAAAAGACACATAATTCTTTACACTTTGCAAAACACTGTACTGTAAATAGGAAATGCAATTGAGCTAAATGCAAGAAGGCATAGCATCTGACTTGTCTCAAACCTCTTTCTAAACTTGTGAGGACCAGGCTATCAGAATTTTGTTTGCTCGCTTCCTTTGAGATCACAGTTCACTAATGTCCCTGTACCAATTCCTGGGCCGGGCCAGGTTACCAATTGCAGTGGGGTGGGGAAATCTGTGTCAGACTGAAGTTTTTTTGAAGAGCAGCATTGCACATTGAAGTTGATGGTTTTGACTAATATTGCATCAGCAAACTTGGAGGAAATCCTTTTGAATGTGTTGATTAACTGCTCTGAGCCTATTTACATGCAGTAGTGCTGCAATGTTCTACGATGTGTGAGGTCTACAAGGAGACCTTGCCCTGAATTTTGTTTGTGTTGTGAAACTATAACCCAAACAGTGTTGAATTTAAAAAGTAAGAATTATACATTTTGAGCTGCAGGTTAATGTTCGATTTTAGAAATGAATATCGGCAGCTAGCTGACACTTCCTTTCTCTCTCCCCCCCGTCCTGCTTGCATGTCCATCAGGTTCCTCACTGAACGGGAGCAGAAGCTGATGCATCGGCGACGGCATGCAGAGGAGCTGCTGGAGTGGAAGCGGCGGCTCGATGCTGAGGAAGCTGCGATCCAGCAATTGGAAAATCAGGCTCTGGCAGCTTGGGACAAGGAGCTCATGGGAAAGAGAGAGGCAAGGAAGAAGATTCCCGAATCGAAAGGTAATGTTAGCCTCTGTTTCTTGTTTGTTTGTTTTCTCTTCGAGACAGTAATGCATTTACTGTGGTTCTGACTACTTTCAAGTGCACTTTGGTATCGCTGATTGTCATGGCACATGTGAGGTGATGTATTGATGTGTAAATGTCATCAGTCTGGATCAATGCAGAAGATGCAAGGTGTAAACCTGGCCTTTTATTTTGCCTGTCTCATTCATTCAAGGAAATCACATTTCCCAACCATCTGCCGTGATCCATTTAATCAGCATAGCTCAGATGTTGGAATTATCATCTTTCTCAATGGTACCTTGACACAACAGCCCAGTGTAGTTTCCCACTCACCCTCTCGAGGGAGGCTGAAGTTTCAGATTTGAATTCCTTTCACTGCTGGTGGTTGCACATCACTTGCAGAGTTGAGAAGCAGCAAAAGTTGTAATCAGTGAGAGAGCTTGGATGTTGTTTACACAAGACTATGTGGCCACTTTGTTAACACGGAA
Organism: Chiloscyllium plagiosum; assembly: GCF_037043375.1. NCBI lineage: Eukaryota > Metazoa > Chordata > Chondrichthyes > Orectolobiformes > Hemiscylliidae > Chiloscyllium > Chiloscyllium plagiosum. The sequence goes on from NW_028270147.1 coordinate 117,251,968, forward strand.
GAATCTAATTTTCTTTGCAAGTTCCACCATCTTGCATGGTGGGATGATGACATGAGTTCTGTCACAGGAGGTTTTCCCTCTCGTTTGGCTTATTACTGTATTGTCACTGTAATTGAGGCCGACAGCCCAGAGTTAAGTCAGCATCGGTGTGGTAGATTGTCTGTTAACATCGCGTTCTGTCAGTTTCCTTTGGAATCTCTGAAGTTGAACAGTAAGAGCTGAATGCCTGTGCAAGTTTGATTTCATTGGTCTGTAACTTCAGTCATGTTGCACCTGTCTAAATTGGAGAAAGAATGTCACCAGCTTTTCAGAAAAAATTGCACACCACTGAAGTATTCAACAAAGAAAAGTCAACTCCAACAGGTTTGCCTGTTTCTGACTCTCCAGCTGTGTCCCTTTGCCACTCCAGCCTCTCATTGCTATCCTCAGCTGGTCCACACCCTTTATATCTCAGCAGCATGTTCCAGCGTTGAGTAAACCCAGCATTTACTAATCACAAACCTGTCTCTGGAAAGTTACATGCCTCCTGCCTCATCATCCACAACTCTCACCCAGAGACTTGACCATTCCATCCTCTTCTGGTCAGATTTCTGTCCTTATACTCCATGAATGTGAGCACTTCCAAACGTCTGGAAAGAGCGCTTATTCTGAAAATTATCAGACTGTCCTTAATTGACCTTTGCCTCCCAATTTTTCAACATCTCCAATCTAATTTGCACATTTAAGAAAGCCCTTCATGATGAATCCCTGTCTCTCTATGTGACTTTTAGTCTAACATCATCCTTCAACCTCTTGTGGTCTTCATTTCGCTTCCAGAGTTAACCTAAATCATGACCATGTATAGTAGCCCGATGGCAGAATTCATTTCCAAATCCCATTCCTCTCCTGTCTTTCAAATGCACATCTTTTGCAAGCTTTTAGTCTCCAGCTTCTCATTTTGGCTTTTTCCTCAATATGGTTCTAACCATGCTCACCGTTACTGACTGCCCACATAGTTCTGCTGTGTGATCGGCCGGTGTGTACGGTGATACTGCAGGTCTGAGGAATTGATGTGTTCGGTGATACTGTGGCTCCCAAGTGGTCAGCGTGTCCATTGCGTGAGGCTTTGTCAGTGGTTCAGCAGGTTTGATTAAAGTTGTTGAACAGGTTGTGAGAAGTGTCGCCAAGAGTTAGTGTCCAAGTTGAATTTGATTGTAACGAGACCTGTTAACATCCATTGGGTGGATCTTCAACAGAAACTATGTCAGACCAGAAAAATCCAAGGGGAAATTAACTTTGCTTTTGCTGAAGATGCTGTCGAGATTGAGACATTGGTTCATGCAGCGGCTGAGGAGCTGTGCAAATGGCAGGGACTTGGCCATGATCTGGGGGATTTGCAAATACCCCCAGACTTTGGGAATTATAAATGGAAGGATGACGAGAGTGTCAGCAGAAGAGCTTATTGTGAGGTGAGACCCAGATTTTGCATTTGAAAACAAAATTATTTTTTCTTAGTTAAGCAAGAAAGGTATGGGTGAAGAGTGCTCCACAGCAGCTCTGATTGATGATATGTATAACAGAGCATGTTAAAAACATTATCTCGAACCTGATGACTGTATTGAGTTCAATTTACCATTTTGCCCCTTTCCTAAAAATCCAAAGTCCCTTTCTCCTCCACTGTTTGTACTCTCCCATTATTAATTTATCATCCTCATCATCATCATACTGTTATCCATTAAACCCCATCTGTCATAACTTTGCCCAGTCTGAGAATCTGCAGATTCTGTTTCTATTTACATAATATATGGTGTCCCTTCCAGCCACTCAGTACTTTTTTTCAAATTCTTCTCTATCGTTTCAGTCTTTCTATTGCTGTTTCCATTGGTTGATAATACAAGATTTGATTATTATTCACCTTCTTAAAACTCTCTAGAATCTTGATCTGGAATCTAGAATTTAGAATCATGGGTCATTCCATAACTTTCAGATAAAGAAAGCCTTAAAGGTTGAACTTCTCAATCTGTGCTCATGTTTGTACCTCTTTTCCTGATAACATCTTGAGAATTTGCACGATGTTGAGATTCCCAAAATTGACCAAAGTATTCTAAGATCTTATGCAACTTAACGTGGCTTAAATTGTTTTTGTTTATGTGGCCTTTGTTCTTATCTGATTAGGCAAGAGTTTTTTTAAAAAGATTTTTAGTGCTACTTTGAAGAGGAGTGGAGTTCTCCCTCATGGTCCTGGTCAATCTACGACATGAGTCTGTATGACTAAATGTTTACTGAACCATTTCTCTAATTTGTGGTAACTTGCTGTGTGAAAATTTGTTGCAGCTTTTGACGATATTATAATTAGTGGCTATACTTCAAAGGTTGGGAACAACATGGTACAAGTGTGAAAAGTTATATATGTTTGCAAGTTGTTTTTGACAATTTGAGGTTAAGGTGGGTGACTTGAGCATTGGTTACAAAGTATTGTCCAGCACGCAGACCAAGTTCTTTACTATTACAACAATGCAACTTCTATTTTACTGTGGCACTGACATTGAAGTGTACACTGGATCACTCCTCCCAGTAACTCAGACTTGAAACACTGCAATGTGAACTTTTTACCACGGTCTAAAGTCAACATCAAGCTGCTCATTGTCTAGCCTGACTTCCCTTTGAGCACAGTTTGTGAAGTGTTGCACTTTGCCAGGGACTGAGAATGGGCATGTGTAAATCAGCTTTTCATTCACAGAGCAAATTTGGGACTGTTCATTTCCTTTGTTTTGTCTTTATAACTCGACTCTAATGTATCTTCAGTCTGAGATGTTTCCCACACCAACATTTCTGGGCATGTTACTTGCCTTTGACAGTGTTAGCCGAGAAACCTATCAAAATCTTCCTGCTTGGAGCCATGTGAGGCAGTGGTCAGTGGTTAGGTCATATAGCTTTGAAGCACTCATCTGTTAAATTGAGAATTATTTGACCTTCTTGAAATGCTGGGTGCGCTGTATGAATCCATGTCAGCCCCAATATTTATTGTGAGACTTCCCACAGCGCTGATCTTCAGTTAGCTGCCTACATTCAATTAAAGGCAGAACATTTTTGGAATTTGACAAAGCAGAGGTTTCTTCGAAGATGCTGTAGGCAAAGTGCTGAACTATGAAATGCAGTAAATCAATCAGTGAATAATTAATCATTTCTCAGCCAAGGTCTTAGGCAAGGGAAAATGTCAAACCTTCTCTCAATTTGGGAGCATTGCATGTTACCTTAAAGTAGTATTGTCTGTGCTTTTGGATCTCACTACTGTTATTCATTTCAATTATAATTAAGTTTTAAAGCATTTCGCAGATTTTTGTTTCATTGAACATGCTTTGAGTTCCATCCAATTTTACATAATTCAGAATGGGGGAAGAATTAGAAGGTCGAAGCATCAAAGTCTTCATTGAGTAGTTTTAGGGAAGGCTAATGGATTGGGGGTGGTTTGGTCTGTATTTAGGGTGTGTGCAACAGCTGCCATTTCTCCTGTGCTTCTACCCACAGATCTTCATTTCTAATGAAGTTTTAAAGTTATTTGGGTTGAACGAAGAGCAACATCAGAAGACGGCTTGGCAGAAGTTGAAGAAATTTGGCAACAAACAACGTGATCAGGTGGACCATATTTTGGTAAGTGCTTCAGTTTAGGAACTGTTCAGTTTTATATTGTACCACTGCATCACAATTATGAACACCTCATTGTACATCTGTATTTTCTATTATTTCAAATGACAAAGGCTTTATCTGTCTTTGGCTTACCTGTCTGGCTGTCCTGCATTTGTCCAGAAAATGCTTCAACTTTCTGACTGAATTGAAAACTTGGCCCTCGCTGGAGTAATTTGCTGAAACTCAATACCAGCTTTTCATTAGTTGCCACAAAAGTTTCAAAGAAATTCAGAAGTACATTGAATTCCTTACTTACCTAATAAAAGCAAATTACTGCAGATGCAGGAATCGGAAACCAAAGGAGAAAATGCTGGAAAATCTCAGCGGGTCTGACAGCATCTGTAATGAGAGAAAAGAGTCAGTTAGACTTGAAACGTCAGCTCTTTTTTCTCCTTACAGATGCTGCCAGACCTTCTGAGATTTTCTAGCATTTTCTCTTTTGGTTCCTCACTTACCTGTCTTTTAGACCCAGTTTTACAGTAAGTAGAGGTCAGGGTTCTTTGCTTAACAAGAGTTACATTTTGTTACAAAAAAATGCAAATAATTACCAACCACTGGCATATAACTACTAACTAAAACTAACAACCCCTCCCACATGCATTCCTCATTACACATACACAGACAGAAAGACAGGGACAAAGTGCACTGGGTGTTTTGCATAAAGGGAAAGACTGGGAACATACTTCCAATGTTACCTATTGATGGCTTTTCCTGAGATAATCCTTGTGCTGATCAGAATGCTGTTCCTTTATCTTCCTTCTCCAGATGCTTCCATTGGTTTTCAGAAGGCACAGGGTGACTAGTTCACACGTGTACAAGTCTGTAATTTATTAATTAATAGCCACAGATTACAGCAAGTGCTGAAGGGAAAAGAAGCTGGTTTTCTTCAGGCTTTTTACTGCAGAGACAGATCCTTAACTTGTGGAGATCTGGTGATTTCTCAATTCATTTGTATACAGCCCCAGCTGATCAGTTACCTGGGAGCCAATCTCCGTTTTTGTCCAAAGGATATTTGTCTGTGGCCTAGTGACTAGTTAGCTACTTACTATTGACTGAAGCTCCCGTTGAACACAGCCCTTGGCTGCAGCTTGTCTGAAAGCCATCTAATACTGCTTGAACTGTGTGAGTAGCACTTAGTGCATGTCAAGGAACTTGCTACTGTGAAGTGCCAGCAATCCCTGAACAATCCTTGGGTTTTAAAATTGCTTTATTCCCATCTGAGTCCAAAATCAAAAGTATAGAAAAATTAGAAGACAGTTTTTGCAGACCTTTCCAGTCGTTCCCATGTGTTGGTGTGTCACAGCACAACATGTGTCAGCAGATTGATGAGTTTAACAGGTCTGTAAGAACACCGTTATCTTCAGGCCACACCACCACCTTGACTTGGTCAGATATCACCTTTCCTTTTATGTTTACATGTTTAATCTCCTGGAATCCCTGAGTTTGCAGTGCTGTGGGAGTACCTTCAACACGTAGGCTGCAGCACTTCAAGAAAAATATCTTTCCGTGGAGAAATGGGGGGGGGGGCAGCATGCATCCCAACACTGAAGTTTTAAAAAATTGGGTGCTTGATATGCCAAAAAAATCAAATCATTGCTTTTTTTCCCTCTTTGGATCAAACACTTCCAGCTGATAGTGCGTGTCCATTAGGCAAGGGTTGAAAGTCTCTGCTCTGCATCAGCTCAAGTAGTGATACCGTCAGGCCACAGCTACACAAGGGCAGAGGGCCAGCCTAAAGCTACAACATGTAATTCAGTTACACTCACCAGCTCTTTCCTTGTGGTGGGTATTCCTTTCTGGTTGTGCGTGCTGAGTAAAACTCGTTTATTATGTTACTGGCAACATTGGTGATTGATCTCACTGGTTTGAGGAGTTGTGACGTTGGAATCAAATTCAAAACCAGGTAGGAACAGGATTAAGCCAGCAGCACCCTTCAGTCTGTTCTCGTACTCCTAATCATAGCTGATTTGTATCTTAATTCTGTATATTGATTTCCTAATTGCTCCTAACTGTTACTTGACCTTACAAATATCTCTCAACACTCATATTGAAATGCTGTAACAGTCACAATAGCTTTTAAGGCCAGAGGGAACCCGATTATTTTAGTATTGTTTGTGTGACAAAAGGCTTCTTCATATCACCCCCTAACCAACCTAAGTCTTATTTTCCTGCATGCCCTATTTCTGGCATGCCTCGCTAAAGGAATTAGTTTCTCACTTCCTTCGCTGTCAAATCGTTTAATCATCTCAGTCACTTCTATCGATCCATCCCCTAGTCATCAATACTCAAGAGAACGCAGGCCTCATTTATCAAATAAAAGTAAAAAATGCTGGAAATATTCAGGTCAGACCTAATTTATGTAGCCAGTCCTTAACCTTCCCAGCCTTGGTATTGTTTTGTACAAGAATAACTAGTGACTCTCCATTGATCTCACAGTGAGCCCTCCAGAACTCCTGTCCAAGCTCCACTGCTGTGTGGGAATGGCCACTTGTGTGATCCTGGACACAAGGAAAGTGGGAGGCCTGAAGTCTGAGTGATTTTAGGGCAAACACTGCTTGGTACGAAAGGAAAGAGCTGTAACAAATAAATCTTGATATACAAACAATAACACCTCCTCTGTTTTTTCTGGCAGGTTCAAGAGCTTTATGAGGAGGAAGCCCAATGGGTGAATTATGGTCAGGATGAGCTTTGTGTGAAGATGCAGTTGGCAGATGATAGTTTTGAAGCTCTGATAAAAGACACAATAAATGTACTGAATCAGATTCACGGGCAACAGTTAAAACTCATGTTATCCTAACACGGGCCATGCCATCGGCCAACTTGTGGACTCCAGAAGGAAACCAAACCTCATGCCCCGAGCAGAAGAGAATCCACCTCGGCCTCTGAACTCCTCTCTCTGATTGAGTTTTGACATCTGGCATAGAATTTCCTCAATAAGTAGCTGGTTTGGGATATCGATCCTTACTGGCGTCAGCCGACTGGCAGGATGTGGATACCAGAAGTGCCAATCTTTCTCCCTACCTATTTATATACAACCCAAACCCATTTATTTATCCAAACTGTAGCATAGACTTGAATTCAAAGAAGTTTGCACATTCAATTTTGTTTTTGTATTGACACCTACATTTACCTTTTTAAAAAGTATATCTAGTGGTGCAATGATATGTGTTTGGTGTATGTTGGCTCTGAGAGTTGAAACAATGGCTGATATCAGACACTGAATACTCCCTCTGAGTGAGGAGGACTATATCTGCATGACTGAAGTGGAAGGCAGAGGTATTGAGGATTTTAACTACTTGCACTTACTTCATTATGATAAGTCTTGATTTTATTTTTTGGTTTAAAATGGGCAGCACGGTGGCTCAGTGGTTAGCACTGCTACCTCACAGCGCCAGAGACCCGGGTTCAATTCCTGCCTCAGGTGACTGACTGTGTGGAGTTTGCACGTTCTCCCCGTGTCTGCGTGGGTTTCCTCCGGGTGCTCCGGTTTCCTCCCACAGTCCAAAGATGTGCAGGTCGGGTGAATTGGCCATGCTAAATTGCCCGTAGTGTTAGGTAAGGTGTAAATGTAGGAGTATGGGTGGGTTGCGCTTCGGCGGGGCGGTGTGGACTTGTTGGGCCGGAAGGGCCTGTTTCCACACTGTAATGTAATCTAAATCGTAATCTAATCTAAATTATTTCAGAAAGGACAATTGATTTTTATTCATGTAAATGGACTGTATTTGTGATATTCGTTTTCAGGAAAAAGTTGCAAACTTTGAGCAGCTTTTGAGATCACTTGCACTGATTCAGAACTTCTTCAGAACTTTCTCTCTCTCTCTTTCTCTCTCCTTCAGAACTCACTCTCTCTTGCTCTCTCTCACTCTCACTCTCTCTCTCTCTCTCCATACTACAGGAATCTCTCTTTCTCCCTCCTTTCTCACCACTCCTGATCATTTCTGTTGCATGCTGCTTCTATCTGTTAATTTTCCCTAATGTTCCTCTTTTTTTAGTAAATATTTATTGAAAAATATTTTATTATAATACAGTAATGTCAATAAACCGCCGGCTGTTGTTCAAGACACAGTTGTCTCATATTTGCTTAACTAAAACCAAATCAGCACAAACTCAAATTAAATAAACTAACATTAAATTTAATGTGGTGGGCGGCACGGTGGCACAGTGGTTAGCACTGCTGCCTCACAGCGCCAGAGACCCGGGTTCAATTCCCGCCTCAGGCGACTGACTGTGTGGAGTTTGCACGTTCTCCCCGTGTCTGCGTGGGTTTCCTCCGGGTGCTCCGCTTTCCTCCCACAGTCCAAAGATGTGCACGTCAGGTGAATTGGCCATGCTAAAATTGCCCCTAGTGTTAGGTAAAGGGGTAAATGTACGGGAATGGGTGGGTTACGCTTCGGTGGGTTGGTGTGGACTTGTTGGGCCGAAGGGCCTGTTTCCACACTGTATGTAATCTAATCTTAATTACAATCCACGAAAATTAAATTGCTGTACATTGTACTATATTACATGACTCCATTTGCCGCACCCTCCAACAAGGCTCCTGTCCACAAGAGCAACAGTGATTATACCCGTATTTACGAGACCCCCCCCCCCCTCCCCCACCCACAAACTCCCCGGGGTCCCCGGACCACCACATACAGCCCTCGTGCCTATATAAAGGCCCTAATCAGTACTGCCGACAGATCCATGTTGATGTAAATTAGAAAGGGCCGCCATGTCTTATAAAATTGCTCCATTCCGTGGTGCCCCATACTGTCAGGTAATCTTGTGGGACGTGCTCCATCACAAGTCTGTGCCACCCTGCAAGACCTGGAGGCTTTGCTGATATTCATTTCATTAGGATGTCCTTCCTCTCACAATGTGTACGAATGTTGAATCACCTCCTCCCATGCTCACCCAAAGAGGGAAGTTTCGGTCGTCCCAAAAGGAGGGACACCAGATCCTCCCAAACTTCCATTCCCAGGATTGTCTCCAGCTCATTCACTATGGCCCCCCAGGATCCGCGAATCTTGTAACAGGACCAAAAGCAATGTGGAAGAATGTCAATACTGTTTTTACATTTGGGTCATTTCAGGGAAGACACTTTCTTCAACTTTGCTAATCTCTCTGGCTCCATTTGGGCCCTGGGGAGGATCTTCAATTGCATCACTTGTGCCTTATCGCAGATTGAAATTTTCTTTACATCCCCTCATACGTCTTCCCACATTTCCGATGAGATTTCTTCCCTTACTCCTGATTCTAAATTTCCTTGACTCTCTCCGTGTCCCCCAAGGGATTCCCTCTCTGCAGATGATATGTGGTACGAACTGAAAGACTGCCCCCACATCGGAGCACTCTTCATTCTCTCCGACCTGTCGGGCTGGGTCAAGAACATAGTCTTCTGTATGTAATCCCTAACCTGGAAATATCAGAAAAGGTCCCTCTTGGGGATTCCGTATTTCTGACCTAATTGGCTAAAAGACATCAAGACCTCTCCCTCAAATAAATCTCCCAGACAGGGGATTCCTTTCCGCTTCTCTGCTCTGACACCAGAGACCTTTGATCCCAGTCTAAATCCTGGAGCTCCCACTAACGGGGTGAATGGCAAATTGCCCCCACCCTGCCGCATTATCCTCCATGCTTTACCGTATTTATGCTAATCAGACTTTCACAATGCGCACCTACTGATCTCATCTTATCCATGAACAGTAAGCTTCTGAAGGGACACCTCGCCTGTGAGGCCTCTACATCAAGCCACATCGACTTTGAGTCATTACGCACCCATTCACGTACATATGGCAGCAGGGTGCCGATTTGATATCTCCTCAGATCTGGGAGGTCCACCACACCCCCATATCCTATGGACATTGCAACTTGATAAATTTAATTAAGTTGCGCCTACAGTGCCAAATAAATGATCCAAGCCATCCCGCAAACCTCCGCAGCACCTGGTTGGGTAAGAACAAAGGGAGCATCCTCACAGGATATAACAACCAAGGAACAACATTCATTTTAATCAAGGCCAAACGGCCGAGCCATGATCTGGTTATTCCCTCCCATCACAGCAAGTCCTGCTTTACACTCTCAAACAGCGACACAAAGTTAGCTCCATACACTTGCGGGAAGTGAGGGGTAATAAAAATTTCCAGATAGAGAAAACCTTTCTGTGACTATCTAAAAGGAAACTCCATTCCGTCCTCCAGCTTCAGTACCTCCACCAATCCCCCCACAGGCAGGACTTCCAATTTTGGAAAATTTATTCTGTATTCCGAAAAGCTGCCGAATAATTTAATGTTTTGTATTAGCCGAGGTATGGACTATTTGGGGTTAGCTAAAAACAGTAGGACATTGTCCGTATAGAGAGTGATTTTTGTTTCCCCAACTCCCACCTTTAGTGCCGTTATTTCAGGGTCTTTTCAGACAGTCTCTGCCAGTGGTTCAAGCACCAAGGTAAACAGTCGCAGCAACAGGGGGCATCCCTGTCGGCTGCCCCTCCCCACACCAAAATTACTCAATTTCACATCATGCGCGATTCATCTGTCCCATCAACCAATCAGGTCATACTCTCTACCTTTCTCAACCTATCCCCACCTCACCACACAGCTCCCCTAAAACCCACCCTGAGTCCTGAAGAAGGGTTACACCCAAAATGCTGACCCCTGAAGAGATTAGACAGAAAAGATTGGATTGCAACAAGAGTCACAGGTATTTCTTACCTCATCTCATTGAATCAAACCCTCAAGCCCATCAATCCTGAAAACAGATTCCAACATTGAAGTCCCATTTGCTGGTTGCAAATGTAAAGTCTCTGTCAGGCTGAAAGAAGGAAGCTCTCGACTGAGAAATGAGTGAGCTTAACCCAGATCCTGAACAACAGCATAACAGAATGGAGTGATATAGATCAGAAACAGTATTAATACAGGGCAGCCTTAATACTGCACCTAGCACTGAGTGCAGCCAGCACAGAGGGAAATGCTGGGCAGTTTGGTCCGTGTGGGAGTTTGGTGAACTCGGGGAAGGAATCTACCTTTACTTTTCCAAACTGATTTGGAACTGTCACTTCAGCTGCTGGGAGCCTGCACATGCACTTGGTTTGAATGAAGCAAAATGATAAACAAGAGAATAGGAATCTGGTAAGCAGATCAGCTGGGAATTGTTTAGTATGAGGGACTGTCCAAATAGACTGCTTCAGGACATGTCCATTAGGGAAGGTTAATAAATGGAAAGTACTGAAACTTCAAAGCAGAGATTGAAGACAATTACTGGTCCAACGAAGGAATGGATATTTTTCATTTGTAAGTGAGATCAATATATTTATTGAATTGAACTGATTCAGCGTAAATACATCTGTAGTGAATGTATAAAACTACAGGAACTCCCACTTGGAGGCTGAGTTGAAAAAAATGATACATTCGGGAGGGGCAGAGATACCTGGAGACTTTGTTCCAGATGGAAGTTATAGGCCTCAGGACTGTACAGTTCAATCCATCGTGTAGTAAAGGGCAGGAGGTTATGACCCATGAGGGAAGCAGATGGGAGTTGGAGAATACAGTGGGACAGGAAAACCCCTCACTCTTCTCAACTCCAGTGAGAACAAGGCCAGCCTTTCCAACCTTTCCTCATTGCCTGTCCTCGGATGCTGCCTGAACTGCTGTGCTCTTCCAGCACCACTGATCTAGAATCTGGTTTCTAGCACCTGTAGTCATTGTTTTTACCTCATGCATTATCACTTGCTCACTGCTCCCCTTTTACATGATAATGGAGAGAGAACGCTTGCTGGTGCAGTTTTTTTTAATCATCTCAGGATATTGAAAGTTGTGAGCACAGTGCAGTCACTTTCACAGACAAGATGGTGAGGTCCCACAGACAGGAAACAAATGACGAGATAAATCTATTCATAGAGTCATAGAGATGTACAGCATGGACACAGACCCTTCAGTCCAACCAGATATCCCAAAACCCAATCAATCCCACCTGCCAGCACCCAGCCCATATCCCTCCAAACCCTTCCTATTCATATACCCACCCAAATGCCTCTTAAATGTTGCAATTGTACCAGCCTCCACTACTTCCTCTGGCAGCTGATTGCATACATGTACCACCCTCTGTGTGAAAGAGTTGTCCCTTAGGTCTCTTTTATATCTTTCCCCCTCACCCTAAACCTATGCCCACTCGTTCTGGATTCCCTGACCTCAGGGAAAAGACTTTGTCTATTTATCCTATCCATGCCCCTCATAATATTGTAAATCTCTGTAAGGTCACCCCTCAGCCTCCGACGCTTCAGGGAAAACAGCCTCAGCCTGTCCAGCCTCTCCCTGTAGCTCAAATCCTCCAACCCTTGGCAATATCCTTGTAAATCTTTCCTGAACCCTTTCAAGTTTCACAACATCTTTCCGATAGGAAGGGATGAGAATTGCACATAATATTCCAATAGTGGTCGACCCAATGGCCTGTACAACTGCAAAATGACCTCCCAACTCTTGTACTCAATACTCTAACCAATAAAAGAAAGCATACCAAACACCTTTGAGCAGGATACCTGAGGGAATCTCTTCAGAATGGTGATCTTGTCAAGCCACGTAAAGGTGGGAGTGGGGGTGGTCGGGGTGTGGTGGTGGTGGAGCCTCAAATGATGGTGCCAGAGACTGTGCAACTTTCAGCAGTGCACCGCAGTCTCAGCCTGGATTCTGTGCTCTCGTTTCTGAGGTGGCTTTCAATCCGATGACCATTTTGACGATGAGGCAGGAGCATTGCCCATGGAGCCACGGGCAGTAACAATGTAAACTGTGTGGCTCTAAAAGCCTGAGTCAGCATCTCAGCTCAGAAGGATATCAACTCAATTATCAAATCTGTTTCTGCCCCTCTGCAGGCTGACCAGGCTGCCGGTGCCTTTCCAACACTCCCACGTTTCCTCTTGTGCCACAGCTCATTCTCCTGAGGGATAGTTGTGCTCGGAGTCGAAAAGTGTGGCGTTGGAAAAGCACAGCAGGTCAAGCAGTTGTGCTCAGGCCGAGGACATGACCTTGTTCCTCTGTCAGATCCTCTTCAAGAAACTCATGGCTCACCACCACCACTCACCAGTTAGGGAAGGGCAACAAGCAAGGATGGAGATGGGGACACGAAGCCTAAAGTGCTGTTCTCTGCAGTTTGGGGGCATGCTTTGACAGCCCTTTGTTAGATCTTTGAGTGTAATTCATTTTTTGCTGATCCTAGTGTCAATCTGAAGGACACCCCACCTTCCTGTCTGACAAACCAGGTTCACCCGTTTCTGGACGGGGCTCCAGTCTTTCAAAGAGATGAAGTCAAGCCTCACCAGTTTGATCATTTGAATTATACGCTATTTATTCTGATTTCTCCTGAGATGTGGTGGGCGTTGATGTGTCGGTTATTTGTTGGCCTTCCCTAATTGCCCTGGAGAGGATGGTGGTGAATCATGTAATATCTAGGAAGCAACTGACAGGTCATTCCCACTGGAATCCACTGGAGTGACTGTGGGTTTGTTCATGGCTAATGGATGGAGTCATTACCCATAATCCTCAGTTGCAGTGCAAGTACTCTATAGTTATGCGTAGGCAGCTGTTTCACTGTGTCCGAAAAATACAAAGTCAGAAGTCACACAACACCAGGTTCTAGCCCAACAGGTTCATTTGAAATCACAAGCTTTCGAAGCGCTGCTCCTTCATCAGGTGTACCCCAGCCACCAATCGGTATCCCCACATTACTGAACAGTACAAATAAACTGGGGCTCTGTGAGGATCTAACCGGCTCCATCTGTAGAAACGAGGTTGAGAGAGAGAACAGCTTTCAGACCAGGATACTGATCGCACCACAATGAAAATGTCCTGCATGCTATGAGTTTTCAAAAAAGAAGTGCTTTGATGTGGCTTTTGATTGTCTTCACGATGTGCTGTTTTGTCATTCTGTGATATGCATAGACTATGTCAGTATTGGGGATCACAAAGTGTGTTCCCTCCATTAAACACTTTCCAACACACCCTCTCCATCTTGCTTTACTCCTTAGTGACTCTTCTACAGTTGTCCCTGTTCCCTCACTCCATCCCGGTCCCAGAGGGATTGATGGCCGTAGTTCATGATCCCGCACTGTGTGAAGGTTGGTGTGAAGTGAGGCCAGTGTGTTGGAGCTTGGGCTCCTGCCTCAGGCCCAGGTGCAGGGGCCTGTTCACCAATCTGCACATTGTCCTTTTTTCTTTCTGATCATACTGGAGTTTTCAAGCTGCAGTAATTAGCTGGAAACCAGCTGACTTGTCCAAAATGTTCCCAGCACTGGACAGATCTCTGCTGTTGAATTTTACTCTCGGGAGACAGATCCGTATAAAGTGTCTGTTATTTTTACTTTGTTAGAATTCATGTGTCAGATGCTGCTTCCTTGCTCTGGTACTGATAAAATCACCAATGCAGAAAGTTTTCAAGAAAGTGTTTGGTACAATATCAAATATTGTTTAACAATCTAAAGCTGTAGATACATCAGTGTCCGAGTTTAACATCATGGCCTGAGTTTTTAATGGCCCCTCACTCGTGATAATTCAGTTTTCAATGTTTCTCTTCCCTTACATGTTATGAATATGATTGCAAACATATTTTGATGAGATCAGAGCGTCGTCAACACAATTTGACAGAGTGGGCGGTTGTTGAATTCTCATCCCACAATTGTCTAGCTTTCAAAGAAAGCGCTATCATCTTTGTGGTTACAATTGAAATTAAATTGCTCCCAGATTTTATAAATACTGTGTTTGGATTTTTGGAATGCTAATTTGCAATACACACACCACTCTCTGCATGAAAAACGTCGCCCGTTAGGTACCTTTCAAAATTTTCCAATCTCATCCTAAACCTATGCCCTCTAGTTCTGGACTCCCCCACCCCAGAGAAAAGACCTTGTCTATTTCCCTTATCCATGCCTCTCATGTCTTCATAAAGTTCTCTAAGATCACCCCTCAGCTTCCTACGCTCCAGGGAAAACAGCCCCAGCATATTCAGCCTCATCCTGTAGCTCAAATCCTCCAACCCTGGCAACACCCTTGTAACTCTTTTCTGAACCATTTCAAGTTTCACAACGTTGTAGATTTGTTCCTCTACATCCCTCCCACAAGTCAGTGACCCAGAGTGAAATCTGATTGCACATTTTTTTCTGCTGTACCTCGAGTGAATAAATTCTGTCCTTGACCCCTCTGGGACATTCACTCATTGCAGCTCCACACTGATCTCTATAAACAATCCTCAACCATTTCTCTATTTCCTATCTTTCATGAACACTTGGGATCCAAAAACATTTAAAACCCAATCTTGCCCGTCTTTGAGCCGGGTTTCAGTTGGTGGGAAAACATCAGATTCCCACATGGCAATCTGTCTCTGTAACTCCCCAGTCTTGATTCCCACACACTGTGTCGTCCCATACATGCACAGTCACCTTGGTTCAGAATTGATTAAACTCTCCCGCTCTCTGACCCTGCCTAGTAAGTTACGATTCCTCATTCTGGCGAAATCTATCACCCAGCATTCTTGGAGCTTAGGGTTCGTCTCTGATATTACCTTTTGGTTCCACAGCCCTGCCAAATCAGTTGAAACCCTCCCAACTAGCATTTGCAATTCACTCCAGAAGGAACTTAGTCCCCAGTTTTGTTCAGGAGCAACCTCTGTCCAGGTCACAACTCACCAGGATCAGTCACAACATCCCAAGAATCTAAAGCCCTCCCTCCTAGCTGAATATTGGACCAGGAGATATCAACTGGACCTCAGTGGGAGCACTCTCCCCTCGGACTCATAATGTTTTGGCTTCACATCCCACTCCAGAGATTTCAGCCCATCATCCAGGCCGAGAGTGCAGTGCAGTACTGAGGGAGTGCTGCATTGTCGGAGGGTCAATACTGAGGTATTGTCACACTGTTGGAGGGTCAGTACTGAGGGATTGCCTCACTGTCGGAGGGTCAATACTGAGGTATTGTCACACTGATGGAGGGCCAGTACTGAGGTATTGCCACACTGTCGAAGGGTCAATGTTGAGGTACTGCCTCACTGTTGGAGGGTCAGTACTGAGGTATTGTCACACTGTTGGAGGGTCAGTACTGAGGCATTGCCTCACTGTCGGAGGGTCAGTACTGAGGTATTGCCACACTGTTGAAGGGTCAGTACTGAGGGGGCACCACACTGTCAAAGGGACCACCTTAAGATGGGGTCACCTGATGCCTTTCCCTCTCCAGTTCGTGGAGGGGGGGGGGGTGTATGGGGTGGGGGGAAGTGCAGTCAGAGATGCCATGGCACTATCAGATGAAGAGCAAGGCAGTTTTCCCAGGTTTTCTGGTCAATATTTATCCTACAACCAACATCACTAAAAAAAGGTGATCTGCTCATGACCATTCTGCTTTCTGGAATCTTGCTGAACACAGTCAGACATGTGGGACATAAGGCACCCTATGGTGTGGAACAGGTGCTACACAAATGCAAGTCTTTCTTTGAAGGTGGGAGTCTCCTGATCCTGACCCTCACCCATTATTCACACACTCTCCCCTTCCAGGGGTCATGGGGTCATTAGGAGCAGTGATCCTGTCTAACCCTGGGACACTGAGACTCATTGCAGCCTCACCCTTGACCTAAGCCCAGTGCTGGGAAACAAGGTTCGAAATGAAATCTAGAACCTTCTACATGAACATCCAATGTGACTCTTTCCTGAAGTGTGTTGATCCGAGTCTGTTCCAATGTTCTTGGATAAAGTTCTCCTGATCGGTGTGTGATCAGGGGTTTGTTAAAGAGCTATCGACATCAAGACCTGATGTCCTTTAAGGAAGGAAATCTACTGTCCTTATCCAGTCTAACCTACACATGACTCCAGACCCACAGCAATGAGGTTAACTGTTAACCACCCTTTAGTTTTTTGAAGAAGTAACAAAGAGGATTGATGAAGGCAGAGCAGTAGATGTGATCTGTATGGACTTCAGTAAGACGTTCAACAAGGTTTCCCATGGGAGACTGATTAGCAAGGTTAGATCTCATGGAATAAAGGGAGAACTAGCCATTTGGATACAGAACTGGCTCAAAGGTAGAAGACAGAGGGTGGTGGTGGAGGGTTGTTTTTCAGACTGGAGGCCTGTGACCAGTGGAGTGCTACAAGGATCGGGGCTGGGTCTTCTACTATTTGTCATTTACATAAATGATTTGGATGTGAGCGGCACGGTGGCACAGTGGTTAGCACTGCTGTCTCACAGCGCCAGAGACCCGGGTTCAATTCTCGCCTCAGGCGACTGACTGTGTGGAGTTTGCACATTCTCCCCGTGTCTGCATGAGTTTCCTCCGGGTGCTCCGGTTTCCTCCCACAGTCCAAAAATGTGCAGGTAAGGTGAATTGGCCATACTAAATTGCCCGTAGTGTTAGGTAAGGGGTAAATGTAGGGGTATAGGTGGGTTGCGCTTCGGCGGGTCGGTGTGGACTTGTTGGGCCGAAGGGCCTGTTTCCACACTGTATCTAATCTAATCTAATAAGAAGTACAGTTAGTAAGTTTGGAGATGACACCAAAATTGGAGGTGTAGTGGACAGCGAAAAGGGTCACCTCAGATTACAACAGGATCTGGACCAGATGGACCAATGGGCTGAGAAGTGGCAGATGGAGTTTAATTCAGATATATGCGAGGTGCTGCATTTTGGGAAAGCAAATCTTAGCAAGACTTATACACTTAAAGGAAAGGTCCTAGGGAGTGTTGCTGAACAAAGAGACCTTGGAGTGCAGGTTCATAGCTCCTTGAAAGTGGAGTCACAGGTAGATAGGATAGTGAAGAAGGCGTTTGGCATACTTTCCTTTATTGGTCAGAGTATCGAGTACAGGAGTTGGGAGGTCATGTTGCGGCTGCATAGGACATTGGTTAGGCCACTGTTGGAATATTGCCTGCATTTCTGGTCTCCTTCCTATTGGAAAGATGTTGTGAAACTTGAAAGGGTTCAGAAAAGATTTACAAGGATGTTGCCAGGGTTGGAGGAACCGAGCTACAGGGAGAGGCTGAACAGGCTGGGGCTGTTTTCCCTGAAGTGTTGGAGGCTGAGGGGTGACCTTATAGAGGTTTACAAAATGACGAGGGGCATGGATAGGATAAATAGACAAAGTCTTTTCGCTGGGGTCGGGGAGTCTAGAACTAGAGGACATAGGTTTAGGGTGAGAGGGGAAGGGGCAACTTTTTCACCCAGAGGGTGGTATGTGTATGGAATGAGCTTCCAGAGGATGTGGTGGATGCTGATACAATTGCAACATTTAAGAGGTATTTGGATGGGTATATGAATAGGAAGGGTTTGGAGGGATATGGGCCGGCAGGTGGGACTAGATTGGGTTGGGATATCTTGTTGGTATGGACGGGTTGAACCAAAGGGTCTGTTTCCATGTTGTACATCCCTATGACTCTATGACTCTGTAATGGCCGAGCAAGGCACTCCATTTTAACAATCACTGGAAAGTCTCAAAACTGGAATGAAACTGGACAGACCACTTGGCATTGACATCGGTGTCAGAAACAACATCATCAAACACAGTCCTGTCCACCCTGTACCATTCTCCATACTTTATCTGGGGGTGAGTGCCAAATTCAGGAGAGCTGTCTCACAGATTAGTCAAGCAAGAGCCTGACACAGTCATATTCACAGAATCATACCTTACAGACAATGTCCCAAACACCACCCTCACTATCCCTCGATATGGCCTGTCCCACTGGTCGGACAGACCCAGCCGCAGTGGTGGTGCAGTCTTTATCATTTCAGGCACAGATTATAAGATCAGGGAGGATATGTTGGAGCTGGGCAGAACTGATTAGGCCACAGCTGGAGTACTGTGTGCAGTTCCGGTCACCACACTGTGGGAAGGATGTGATTGCACTGGAAGGGGTGCAGAGGAGATTCATCAGAGAGTTGCGTGGAATGGAGCATCTGAAAAGATGTGAGGAGAGGCTGGATAAGTTTGGGTGGTTTACTTTGGAGCAGAAAAGTTGGATGAGGGACCTGATCGAGGTGTACAAGGTCTTGATGGGAATGGAGAGGATGGATAGAATGTAGTTATTGCCCTTAGTTGGAGGTTCAGTAACAAGTTGGCACACATTCAATGTGAAAGGCAGAAGGTTTAGAGGGGATTTGAGGAAATGCTTTTTCATCCAGAGGGTGGGAGTCGGGAATGCACTGCCTGGGAGGGTCGCTGAGGCAGAAAGCATCACAACCTTTAAAGTGTACTTGAAGGACCACCAGAAATGTCCGAACTTTCAATGTTATTGATCTGGTTCTGGAAAGTTGATGCAGTGCAGTGTTGGTGGTACAGATTTGATGGAGTGAATGGCCTCTTCTAGACTGTATGATTCGATTAAACCCCTGGTTGATTGGCACATACTGTCCTCCCTCGGCTGATGAGTCAGTCTCTCCTCCATGTTGAACAGCACTTGGAGCAAGCTCTGAGGGTGGTGAGGGTACAGAATGTACTCTGGGTGGGGGACTTCAATGTTCACCATCAAAAAGGAATTTGAATAAATATCCATTCTTTTGTTGGGTTTGTTAGGTCTTGGCTACAAATGTTCAAACAGATTGTATTCCCAGTGAATGTTCGAAGAATGGAGGTCCCTTCGAATGCCCAGGATTAAAATTGTTTCTCTTGTCGTTCAGGCCATGAGAACTATCAGCCCATGCTGACCCTGCTGCCCCCCTCCCCGGAGCAGTTCAATGCCAAGGGCACTGCCACCCTGGTGTGCCTTGCCAATCACTTCTATCCCGATGAGCTGGAGGTGCAGTGGAAGAAGGACGGTGCAGTCATTTCGGACGGGGTTCAGACCAGCAACTACCTGCGAGCTTCGGACAGCACCTACAGTGTCAGCAGCCTGCTGACCCTCTCTGGGTCTGATTGGGAGTCCAACGCTCGCTTCTCCTGTTCCCTCACCCACGTGGCCCTCTCCTCTCCCCTCAGCAAGAGCATCAGGAGATCAGAATGTGTGTAGAGTGTTTGAGACAGTCCACAGAGGAGGCACAACTTTAAATAGAACAGGGCTGAGCTGGCAGGACAAAGGTCATTGTCAGCACTGAATTTCAACTGTCCTTCTTTGGACTGGCTCGGAGATGTTTCTGAGGTTCAGGGGTCAAGACAGCCCACTGAGACAGTGTACAGTGAGCTTTTCTCAGCACCTGACCCTGTGCTCTTTTTGTCCTGGGAGTGTTTGCATGGAACAGTGTTGAGACAGCTTTATTCTGTATTTAACCCAAGATTCTCCCTGTTTGATTGGGACAGTGGAGAGAGACAATTTCTTTGTATCTAATCCTGTGCAGTCCCTGTCCTGGGAGTGTTTAATGGGGACAGTGTAGACTCCTATTGCCAAGTAAAATGCCTCAAAGATGTTGAAGACTGTCAGCTTTACAAAAACGTGAACCTCAGAAGTCTCTGCTTCAGTAAACCAGATCTCCTTCCTGCTCAGTCGCCAGTTCCAACCTCAGGATTTGTCACTGTTTAAAGGGACAGGATTCTCATATTATTGAGAAAATCTCCACCAGTGTTTGCCTCAAGCTCCATTGTGGCTGTGAATTGGTGCAGCTTCCTCTGTCTGGCCTGTGAATTGCAGTCTGTTTTCTGTCAACGTCAATCTGGAAGAGGGAATAAAGATGAAGGTTCAGTCTCTGTCTCTGGGTGCACCACCTCCCTCTCAACTGATTGGCTACATTTCAGCAGTGAGTGTCATGGTTGGCTGCTCGGACTGTCAATGACTGGCACAAGTGCTGATGATTGGACTGAGAGAGAAGTGTCAATCATTTCCAAGTGATCCCTTCGATCTGGCATCCGTCAAGTTTACAAAATTCAAATCAGAACAGAAACTGAAAGCTGCTGGGGGCCAATCATTGCAATGTGAGGCATTCACTCTTCATTCTGTTAGTGCAGACCCAGTTGGTAGGATCGCACTGTGCACTCTCTGCTGCTGCTCACTAACACCTGAAATGAACTTAGGCCAGTCACAGGCTGCAGTCGTAAGGTTCATTCCTCCCACCTTAGCCTGTTACTCACTGTGGCAAAAGTGAGGACTGCAGATGCTGGAAACCAGAGTTTAGATCAGAGTGGTCTCTCCACCCTGGAGGCTTCCTGCCTCTATTCCTCATGAAGGGCTTTTGCCCGAAATGTCGATTTTCCTGCTCCTCGGATGCTGCCTGACCTGCTGTGCTTTTCCAGCACCACTTTGTTACTCACTGTGACAACTCGAAACTGAACTCAATGAGGGCATTGTTCAGAGAGAGAATCAGCCAGGATCTCACGGCATACATGACCCTGTATGGGTGTGACTCTAACTCTGTACTATCTGTAGGTGTGTCAGTCAGTGTGGGTATGACTGTTGCCCAGTGTAGGTGTGTGTCCCTGTTCCCCAGTTAATGTCTGTGGATGTGTGTCTCAGCCTTGCAGCACGTCAACCCTCCTTGAGTTTGATTTCAATGTGAAACCAATTGGTGATTTCAGGTTTGCTTTGAGGTGGGGAGTGGAGAGGATGTGCTGTGTCAGGACAATTTGTGATCATATCCTGGCCACCATTCCCATATTCTGGTTAAACCTGGCTTAACGGGATGCTGTGATTGGTGTGTCTGTAACTGAGATTTGCAGGACAGAATGCAGTCACTTATTGACACCCCACTTCTCTCCAGAATGTGGTCATGATGACAACAATCGAATAGTTTGAAGTAAATGGGAAAGAATGGGGATATTTCTATACATCTAGAAGAAGGGCCAGCAGTGTGGAGCGAACACAGAACACTGGCAGACCAACAACAGTGAGTCAGCTTATTGTTGTAAATACAATTGTTACAAATATAAGTTACCCCCAGAGATGGCTGAGCCAGGGAGAACGACGGGGGGCAGCTGGCATTATAGATAAGCACACCAACAAAAGGAACCTGTTCACTGGGACAGCAAATTGCAAGAAGTTAAGCATAAATTTTCCTAAATTTTAACTACATTTAATATTGAAGCTGTTTGAAATGAAAGGAACAAGTTAGATTGTTTGCTGTTTGTGCATCGTGCAAAGTCCTTTAGCTGTTTCAAAGTAAACTATCTTTTTTAACTGTTTCCATATTTCTGGATAGCCCCACAGGAAGCAACATCCTCTTGGAATTCATCTGTCACATCACGTCAGGGTCTCAGTTAGAACAGCAGTATCTGCGGAGAGAATATTAGAGTTAGCATTTCGAGGCTGGTATAACTTATTCAGGAACCCTAACTCTGTTTCTCTCTTCACAGATGCTGCCAGAATTACTGAGTTTCACCAGAAACCCCTGTTTTTGGGTTTGGATTTCCAACATCACAGTCTCTTGCTTTTATTTCTCAGGGTACTGTCTGTTTCAATAAGACCATTTTGCATTGTCTAAACTCCAATGTGTACAGCGTGTCCAATCTTTCATAGTATCATAGAGCCATCGAGATAAACAGTGCAAAAACAGATTCTTCGGTCCAACTCATCCATGCCAACCAGATATCCTACATTAATCTAGTCCCATTTGCCAGCACTTGGCTCATATCCCTCTAAACCATTCCTATTCACATACGCATCCAGATGCCTTTTAAATGCTGTAATTGTACCAGCCTCCACCACTTCCTCTGGCAGCTCATTCCATACAACGCCTCCTGCTAAGTGTAAATGTTGCCCCTTAGGTCCCTTTCAAATCTTTCCACCACCCCAGGGAAAGACTTTGCCTGTTTACCCTTTCCATGTCCTTCATGATTTGATAAACCTCTATAAGGTCACTCCTCAGCCTCCGACGCTTCAGGGAAAATAGCCCCAGCCTATTCAGCCTCTCCCTATAGCTCAAACCCTCCAACTCTGGAAACATCCTCATAAATGTCTCCTGAACTTTTTCAATTCTCACAACATCTTTCCTATAGGAGGGAGGCCAGAACTGCACAGTGTATTTGAAAAGTGACCTAACCAATGTCCTGTACAGTCACAACATGACCTCCCAATTCTGATACTCAGTGCACTGACCAATAGAGGAAAGAATATTAAACACTTTCTTCACTAACCTATCTATCTGTGATTCCACTTTCAAGGAACAATGAACCTACACTCCAGGGTCTCTTTGTTGGGCAACAATCCCAGGACTTTATCATTAAGTGTCTAAGTCTTCCCCTGATTTGCCTTTCCAAAATGCAGTACCTCACATCTATCTAAATTAAGTTCCATCCTCAATCCATTGGCCCATCTGATCAAGATCCCATTGGACTCTAAGGTAACTTTCTTTGCTGTCCACTGCATCTCCAATTTTGGTGTCGCCTGCAATCTTATTGACTATCTCTCCTATGTTCACATCCAAATTACTTAAATAAATCAAGAAAGGCAGAGGACCCAGCACCAATCCTTATGGGACATCACTGGTCACAGGCTTCCAGTCTGAAAAACAACCCTCCACCACTACCCTCTGCCTTCTACAGTCCTGAGCCAGTTTTGTAGCCAAATGGCTAATTCTCCCTGTATTCCATGTGATCTAACCTTGCTAATCAGTCTAAAATGAGGACAATTGTTAAACGCCTTTCCGAAGTCCATGTAGATCACTTTGTCCTCATCATAATTCCTCTTCATTACTTCTTCAAAAACCTCCCTCAAGTTAGTGAGACATGACTTCTCACACAAAGCCATGCTGACTCCCCCTAATCAGTCCTTGCTTTCCCAAATACATGAAAATCTTGTCCCTCAGGACACCCTCCAACAGCTTGCCCACCACCGCTGTCAGGCTCACTGGTTTACGGTACCCTGGCTTTACCTCACTACTTTCTTAAATATTGGCACCACGTTAGCCAAGTCCAGTCTTCCAGCACCTCAGCTGTGGCTATCGATGATACAAATATCTCAGCAAGCGGCCCAGTAATCACTTCCCTAGCTTACCACAGAGTTCAAGGTACACCTGATCAGGTCCCAGAGATTTAGCCACCTTTATATGCTTTAAGACGCCTAGCACCTCCTCCTCTGAAATAAGGACATTTTTCAGGGTTTCACCATCTATTTCCCCTCAATCTATATATCCCATGTCCTTCTCCACAGTAAATGCTGATGTAAAATACTTATTTAATATTTTCTCTGAGGATAACTCCCCATCCCAGGAATGAGCTGAATGAACTGTCTCTCACACAATTACATCATAAATGACAGCAGCTGAATTAGGCCATTCAGCCCATCAAGTCTGTTCACAATTCAATGAGATTATGGTTGATCTGATAATGTTTAATGCCACTTTCCTGCCTCTTCCCACAACCCTTGATATCTTTTCTTAAGTAACATCAAAACTATACACAGCTCTCCAGATGAGGCCTCATTAAAACCCTTTGCAATAAATACCAACACTCTCCATCTCCCGTGCCTGTGCGGCACAGTGGCTCTGGGCAGCACTGTGGCTCAGTGGTCAGCACTGCTGCCCCACAGGGCCAGGGACCCGGGCTGAATTTGACTCTCAGGTAACTGACTGTGTGTAGTTTGCGTATTCTGTACTTGTCTGTGTGGGTTTCTTCCTGGTGCTCCAGTTTCCTCCTACCGTCTAAAGACATGCAGGTTATGTAGATTGGCCATGTTAAATTGCCTACAGTTCCCAGAGTGTGAACACTATGTGGATTAGGCATGGGAAATGTATACTTATAGGGATGGGGTTGATCTGGGTGGGATACTCTTCGGAGGGTCGGTGTGGACTCAATGGGCCAAATGGCCTTCTTCCATACTATGGGGATTCTATGATCTATGACCGTCCTCATCACTTGATACAGCTGACTTTGTGATTCATGTCCCTGGACACGTAGATCCCTCTTTGCTGTCGTATAGAAAGGGTCTTTGTGCTGGTCAGGGGTTCAGGTTTGACAAGAGGACACTTGCTAAAGGGAGCTCTTGCTGGGAGAGGAGGTTAGGAGAAAATAATCAGTACTTTCCAGTGAGTTACTCATCAACAGGTGGTTGTGGTAAGTGAAGGAGTTGTGCTATGAAAATGCAGGAATAGGTACAGGCCTCAAGAAGAAGAGACAGGAAAATGTCTTTGCTCAGAAACTGCTTTGAGCAGAGAGCAGTCAGCAGGTACTGTGCTCACAGCAGCTAAGGCAGACTGGGAATGTTCAACTCGAATGTCTCAAAGCTACAAAAGTATCACCTGAATATGAGACTGAAGATGAAACCTCAGAGTTTGTCACCAGTGAAAGGAAACCGGGAAGCCGGGCCCCAGCAGGGTGCAGCTGCTCTAGGATGGTCACCCACTGACATTAAGAAAGGAATGAAACCCCACATTCAGCCACCCGATGCACCATTCGGTTCAACCCAATCTGCTCAGTGTCCATCACCCAGGAAATAGGCAGCAGGTCATGGTGTCGGCACCTGTCTGTGTTCCAAAATGATGGCACTTGTTCTGCAGACTTCACATTCCGCTTTCACTAACTCCCTGTGAGAAACCTCTTTAATCTGCAACAGCGGGAAAGCAAAGATCAGAATGAGAGGCTCAATCAGCATCAAACAATAACTACATGGACTAGACTCAGGCCTCACTGGACAGTTGGGTTTCATTTTCCAGCCTGTCCCATTCTCCGCTCCAGTGTCCTACCCCCCGATGTCCTGGTCAATAGCTCACTGTTGTTGTGGGACCCTGCTCAGGGTGAATGAGCTCTCACAGTTCCCACATTACAACAATGTCTAGACTTTGAAGATATTCCATTATCTGTAAAACATCTTTGAACATTCTCAGCTCATGAATAGTGTAACAGAAATAGAATTCTCTCTCCATTTTGTTTCCTCTCCATGCCTTCCCATCTGTCTCCTCACAACATCCCTCCCTTGTTTAAAATCTCGAATGAATTATGAATCTTTGGGAGAACTTACCCTATGGCAACATTGAGACTAACAACAACCACCTCGGTGGGCTTTGAGTGTGAAGGTCAATAACACTCTCATTGGGACTTGATCTGGGTTGTCTCCAGTCAGTCAGTGTTATTGTTCTGGGACCAGACAGTTCTGATTGAGATGAAGGGTGAGCTGTGCCGGGTATTAACACACGGGTCAGTGTAGTGAAGCAGGGATTACCCACTTCACAAGAGAGTAAGCTGAACAAACAAACTGGGTGGCTGTGACACCCCCAACCTGACAGAGAGGGGTGGGGGACAGGGAACACGAGTAGTAACATCCTCAGACAGAAAGGATGCTCAAAATGGCATAGCCCCAAAGAGGGAGGGGACAGGAACAGCTACACTCCCCTGAGAGAGAGGGGACAGTTACAGTGACACTCCGTAGAGAGAGGGGACAGCAACTGTGTGTTCACTTTCTTGCTGTGTTGTGACATATGTCCTGGGAAATTGGTTTGGTTTATATTTTCTCAGTTGTATTTGGGTTTGATGAGTTGATTCAGTAACAAGGATTCCAATCCTATATTTCCTGTATCAGCAGATCCACTGAAGGTCATCCTTTCATTTGGAGTTTGCCCAGGTTTCTGACCAAACAGGTTTTTGCCCAGGCTGATATAGCATGATCTACCAAATGCTGCTCCTATTGAGCTAAACCATCACACACCAGGAAATCTGACCGGCACTTTCTCTTTGTGCTGGCAAAGGGAGAGATTTGTTCTTACTACTATGGCAGCCAAACAAATTTTTGAACAGACACTTACACCTGGGCCTGAGGCAGGAGCCCAACCTCCAACACACTGGCCTCACTGCACACCAACCTTCACACAGTGCAGAGTCATGAACTCCGGTCATCAATCCCTCTGGGGCCGGGACAGAGTGAGGGAACAGGGACAATTGTAGAAGAGTCAATAAGGAGTAAAGCAAGATGGAGAGAATGTGTTGGAAAGGGGTTAGAGGAGGAAATATACTTTGTGCCACTCAGTACTGACGTTGTCTACGTGAATCGCAAAATGAATAAAAAACACACTGTGAAAACAATCATATCACAGGGGACATTTTCACTGTGGTGTGATAAGTATCCTGATTCAAAAGCTGTTGTCCCACGCTCCCTCCCTCTCTCACTCTCCGCATTTCTACAGATTGAACCAGTTAGATCCGAGCAGGGCCCCAGTTCATTTGTTCTGTTCAGGGACAGTGAAACAGCTGCCCTCAAGTGACTATAGAGTGCTGGTACCGCTGCTGAGAGCCACACGTCAAGTCCTGGGTCATGAGCATCTGAACGAAACAGCAGCCATTCCGTTGGATTCCAGTGGGAATGAGTTATCAGTTGTTCCGGCCTGGATCCCCCGTCAGTCAGTCAGGCCATGGCTGACCTAGAACACATTCCCCCTTAATTCTGTAACCCTGACCATCCTGAGCGAATGAACATTGATCCCCGACCTTGGTAGCTTTTTCAGATTGAAAGTTCCAGATTTCCCCCACTCTTTATCAGAAAGAGTTCCTCCTGAAATCATTCCCAATTCTAATTTTAATCATCGTCTTGTTTTGGACTCTGGCATTGGAGAATACATAAACACTGTGAATCATTTCCAGGGAACAGCCTCGCTTTTGCAACTTGTTCTCTCTAATTAACAGTTTCTGATCTGAAGGTGACACGGCAGGATGGATACTGAGAGGATGGTTCCTGTTCCAGGACAGGTGAGAACTGGAGGGCCAGTTTAAGACAAAGCAGTCTCCCGTTTAAAAGGAAGGAGGGGTTTTCTTGCTGAGGGTTGACAGTTTGTGGAATTCTCTTCTCTACATGGGAATGGAGGTTGGGTCATTGAGTTTAGTCATGGCTGAGATAGGCAGGTTTTTGATGAACAAGGCAGTTGAGGATAATGGGTGGGGGAGAGAGGCAGAAAATGCAGCTGAGACCATAACCAGATGAGCAGTGATCTTCTTCATTGGCACAGCAGCTCCCAAAAAGCCTGCTCTTGGGTCCTATGTTCTGGCAGAGGCTGCAGCAATCCTGGACCCCCATCGTTCCTTTGTCACTCACTGACAGAAATATAATTTCAAAACAAACATTATTTTCTTTAACAAGACCAAGTCAGTTATGGTTGCTGTCGTTTTCTCAGCTCTCTTTACATCTCAGCAGGGCTTTAGAAACATGTGTTTTGTATTACATTGGAGAAGAGACAGACACAGACAGAGTGAGGCCTCAGAGAACACAGAGAACTTTCACTCTGCACAGCAAGGCTGTCACGGGAAACATCTGGTGAAAGGTTTGGAAGGAGGTGAAGAGGAGAGAGGCATGGGAAAAGAGACCTGACAGTTCAAACTAAAAACACTTCACATATTGCCATCATTTAATGAATTAATGTGAGAGGATTAGAGACCCATAACAGAGGCTCAAAGGCAGACAGCAAAGAGCTGCATTATTCCTTCTCGGGGCATTAATGTCATTGACAAGCCTCATAGTTATTGCCCATCTCCAGCTGCTCGGACTGAGTTCTTTGCTGCACCAGATCATGGGGCCGTAAAGAATGAATCACGTCACTGTGAGACTGGAGTCACAGTCCGGGTGATGACTGGGATCCCTTGCCTAAAGAACATTTGTGAACATGACATTGAGTTTCATGGTTTTTGTTTGTACCCATCCCAGCACCTTCCTTCCCAGAATGGGAAGGCCACATTGGGTTTGGTGCTGGGTAATGAAACTGGCCAGCTGTTAGATTCGGAGGTAGGTGAGCACTTTGATGATAGTGAACAAAATTTGGTTTTGTTTACTTGAGCAATGGAAAGGGATAGGTATATATTGCAGGGCAAAGGTTATTGGTGGAGGAAAGGCTACTATGATGCGATTAGGCAAGATTTAGGATGAATAGGATGGGGGAAGGAAACTGCAGGGGATGGGCACAACTGAAATGTGGAGCTTATTCAAGGAACAGCTACTGCACGTCCTTTATAAGTGTGTACCTGTCAGGCAGGGAGGAAGTGGTTGAGCGAGGGAGCTGTGGTTTACTAAAGAAGTTGAATCTTTTGTCAAGAGGAAGAAGGAGGCTACATTAGGATAAGACCTGAAGGCTCAGTTAGGGCACTTGAGAGTTACAAGTTAGCCAGGAAAGACCAAAAGAGAGAGCTACGAACAGCCAGGAGGGGACATGAGATGTTGTTGGTGGATAGGATTAAGGATAATCCAAAAGCTTTGTATAGGTATATCAGGAATAAAAGAATGACTAGGGAAAGATGAGAGCCGATCAAAGAGAGTTGTAGAAAGTTGTGTGTGGAGTCCGCAGACATGGTAAAGTGCAAATTAATATTTTTCCTCAGTATTCACACTGGAAAAAGACAACGTTGTCAAGGAGAATACTGAGGTCCAGGCTACTAGACTGATGGGATTGACATTCACAAGGAGGAGGTGTTAGCAATTCTGGAAAGTGTGAAAATAGATAAGTTTCCTGGGCCGGATGGGATTTGTCCTGGGATTCTCTGGGAAGCCAGGAGGAGATTACAGAGACTTTACCTTTGATCTTAATGTTGTCATTGTCTATAGGAATCGTGCCAGAAGACTGGAGGATAGCAAATGTTGCCCCCTTGTTTAAGAAGGGGAGTAGCGACAACCCTAGTAATTATAGGCCAGTGAGCCTTACTTCGGTTGTGGATAAAGTGTTGGAGAAGGTTAGAAGATATAGGGTTTATAATCATCTAGAAAGGAATAAATTGATTGGGGATAGTCAACACTGAAGCTCGGGCCTCGCAAACCTTATTGAGTTCGTTGAGAAGGTGACCAAACAGGTGCATGAGGGTAAAACGGTTGATGTGATGGATATGCACTTCAGTAAGGCATTTGATAAGGTTCGCCACAAAATACCGAGGCATGGGATTAAGGGTGATTTAGCGGTTTGGATCAGAAATTGGCTAGCTGAAAGAAGACAGAGCGTGGTTGTTGATAGATAATGTTAATCCTGGAGTTCATTTACTAAAGGTGTACTGCAAGCATCTCTTTTGGAGCCACTGCTGTTTGCCATTTTTATAAACGACCTGAATGAGGGCATAGAAGGATGGGTTAGTAAATTTGCGATGACACTGAAGTTTGTGGAGGAGTGGATAGTGCTAAAGGATATTGCAGGTTACACAGGGACATGGATAAGCCGCAGAGCTGGGCTGAGAGGTGGCAAATGCAGAGTTTACTGCAGAAAAGTGTGAGGTGATTCACTTTGGAAGGAGCAACAGGAATAAAGAGCACTGGGCTAATGATAAGATTCTTAGTAGTGTAGATGAGCAGAGAGATCTCTGTGTCCATGTCCACAGATCCTTGAAAGGTGCCATCCAGTTTGATGGGATTGTTAAGAAGGCTTATGGTGGGTTAGCTTTTATTGGTAGAGAGATTGGGTTTAGGAGTCATGAGGTCATGCTGCAGCTGTACAAATCTCTGGTGTAGCTGCAATTGGAGTAGTGCAAGCAGTTGTGGTCACCGCATCAAAAAAAGGATGTGGGAACTTAAGGGTTCGGAGAAAATATACTAGGATGTTGTCTGGCATGGAGGGAAGGCCTTATGAGGAAAGGATGAGGGACTTATGGCTGTTTTTGTTAGAGAGAACAAGGTTTAGAGTTGTCTTAATTGAGACGTACTAAGATAATCACAAGGTTAGATAGGGTGGACAGTGAGAGCCTTTTTCCTCAGGTGCTGAGGGGACATAGGTTTAATTTGAGAGGTGATAGATATAGGACAGATGTCAGAAGTAGTATCTTTACTCAGAGATAGTAGGGGCATGGAATACACAGCCTGCAACAGTAGAAGACTCGCCAACACTAAAGGCATTTAAATGGTCACAGGATAAACATATGGATGAAGATGGAATAGTGTAGGGCAGATGGAGTTTAGATTGGTTCCATAGGTTTGCACAACATCGAGGGCTGAGGGCTGTCATGTTCTCGTTCTATGTTCCAGATATGACATTGCTCATCACCGCCCTCTCCAGGACAATTAGGGAAGGACAACAAATAGCAGACAAATTAAAACTTGCCCCACCCAAGGAGAAATCAAAATAAATGACGTACAATTCAAATTATTAAACTGGTAAGGCTTGAACTCATCTCTTTGAAACACTGGAGCCTCGGCCATGACATGACATCTGCATTTTCCAGATTGCAATTGGAGTGCCCTATGGATCAGGCACAAAATGAATTACACTCAAAGACCGAACAAACGGCTACCAAAGTATGACACCAAACTGCAATAAACAGCAATTTGTCAGGAAGAACTCAAGAGAAAGCCATTAGTGGGTGTAAGCGGGTAAGACAGACAAGTGTCAGATGTCATTGAATGCACCATAAATACACTAAAGCTGTTGGGATAGAGCAGGGAAATGGGATTAATTGAATTTCTCCACTGAGAGCTTTCCTGGTTGTAATGACTCAGTACGTTAAAAGATGAAGTGCAGCTCATATTGTAAACAATGTACTGCAGTGGGCAAGAAAGGATGTTGAGCAACATAAATGCTTAAAATTGGGAAAGAAAATTTGTAAAAGAAATGGGAAAGGCCAATGGGATTTTGGAATGAATATTGAGAGTGAGGAGACGGAGGGGAGAGTGGCCAGGACAGCTGTACTGAAGAAGGGTTAGGTCACATCTGGAATATGGTGGACAGTTAGGGGCTTCATTGAGGGGCAATGCAGAATGGGACAGGGATTGGGGACCTAGGTTACAAGGAAATGCCAGACCAGGATCTCGAGGAGGGAGGGAGGATATTCTGATATTCAAAACATCTTAATGAAATCGACACAGTAAATGTAGATTTATTGTCAATGTCGGCAAACAGAAAGGCAGGGACAGGAAGGAGATCAGGAAAAATATTTTGATGTAGAGATTGGAATTTACTAAGTGCTGGTAAACTGAGTCCTCCATTCAAAATGGGACAGAATTTGGAATTTTGGAATTTGAACAGGTCTGAAGCAAAAGAGCAAATTAGGATGAAATAGTCATTTGAGAATATTGACTTAGCCTGAAAAATGCTCGGTTTTTGGAAGCTTTTCATTTTGCCCTCATCAGGACAATTGTAAAAGTACCAATCAAAGGAGAAAAACATGGCATTTATATTGCATATGAGGAAAGTGCTGATCGGTTGAGGTGTTGTCACTATGAACACGCCAGTTTAAATATTGTTTTCCTTTGCTGTGGCATTTCTTGTAAATTGTCCTGATGCATGCAAGACAAAAAACTTTAACAAAATGATTTGTCTTTTGCAACATTCAAATTAGGATCAGTTTGGAGAGAAAGAATGAACATGGAAATGTATTAAGTTAACAATGAAAATTGGTCTAAATTCAGGATAGCTTCACCTTGAACTTAATACAGGAATTATCAGGTGAAGTTTAATCACTGGAATTATTTAAGCATCTTCCACCAGTTTAATTGTTTGAATTGTCCATCAGTTACGTTGATTACTCCTGGGATGGGGAGAGCATTGACGTGTCTGCTATTTATTGCCCTTCCCTAACTATCCTGGAGAGTCATGATTTGGAGATGCCGGTGTTGGACTGGGATGTGCAAAGTTAAAAATCACACAACACCAGGTTATAGTCCAACAGGTTTATTGGAAGCACACTAGCTTTCAGAGCGCTGCTCCTTCATCAGGTGATAATGGAGGGCTCAATCATAACACAGAATTTATAGCAAGAATTTACAGTGTGATGTAACTGAAATTATACTGAAAAATTGATTGCCTGTTTCATCTGTTAGAATACAGTGATAGTTTCACTTCTTTCATGTGTAAATCACAAAACCTTTTTTTTTAAAAAGTTGCATTCTCGGGTTAGCTGTTAACAATGGTGATAGCTAGACAATATGTTGAAGGTGTTGGCCCCCTGTATTCTCTTTCTATGCCATGATGTTTAGATTGATTCTAATCTAAAAAGTGAGATAACGGAGTTTTACATAAATTCATGCAGTTTTTGAGCTCAAAGTTCTACATGAATGCATGTAGTTTTTGAGCAAAGTATTATGTAACCCTGCAAGTACAAATTCACCCCATAAAACATATGTGTGCATGTGGGTCTTTGTCTGTCTGAGTGTGTGTGTCTGTCTGGGTTGGGGGTTGTGAGTGTGAGAAAGTGTATATGTGTGTGTAGTGAGTGCAGAGTGTCTTAAGTCTGTGAGGGGGTGCATGTGTGAGTGTGGGAGTGTATGTGTCTGTAAGGGTGTGTGTGTGGGTGTCTGTGTGCGCGTCTGTATGTAGGTGTGTCCATGTGTATGTGTGCATAGGAGTGCCTGTGTGTGTGAGAGAGCGTGTGTGTGTAGGAGTATCTGTGAGTGTGTATAGTGCAATGGTGGTCACCTGTAATGTGACATGAACCCAAAGTCCCGGTTGAGGCCCTCCATATGGGTACCGAACTTAGCTATCAGCCTCTGCTCGGCCACTTTTCTCTGCTGCCTGTCCCGAAGTCCACCTTGGAGGATGGTCACCCAAAGGTCCGAGGCTGAATGTCCTGGACCACTGAATTGTTCCCCAACTGGGAGGGAACCCTCCTGTCCATTGATTGTTGTGCGGTGCCCATGAACGGTGTGTGATTTTTAACTTTATCCTGGATAGGGGGGTGGTGAGCCATGAGTTTCTCGAAGAGGATCTGACAGAGGGACAAATCATATGCTGGGCCTGAGAACAGCAGTCCCTCAGGAGAATGAGCTGTGGCACAAGGGAAAACCTGGGAGTAGTGGAAAGGCACAGGCAGCCCGGCTAGGCTGCAGAGGGGCAGAACCAGTTTTGACGAATGAGCTGAGGTCCTTCCGAGCTGAGTTGCAGACTCAGGCTTTCAGGGCCGCACAGCTCACACTGTTACTGACCATAGTTCCACGTTGATGAAGCCTGCCCCATGAGAACATCCACAGAAAGCTGCCTCCTGTGTGTCTCTCAGACATGACTGAGCAGGGAGCAAGGGTTTCAGCAGCAACAAAGATGTTACTTTAGTGCCCCTCCCACTTTCACCCATCGACTTACAAACTCCTTCTGGGGAAAGGGTTCAGCACATGCTATCGCCTGCTTCAATGTCTCACACCCCAACTCAGGACAACAGACCCCACAGTCCCCTGCCCCCATCATCTGCTCTCCATCTCTCTCCTGAAGGCACTATCTCTGGCTGGGAAACATCTCTAGCTTCCCCAGATGGTCTCATTCCTCCAAGTGTGGGCTGGGATGGGGAAGCAAGGCAGGCTATTGGACCGGGAGATGTCAGCCTGGCCTCAGTGGGCAGCACTCTCCCCTCAGACTCACTATGTTGCAGACTGGGTGGATGAGCCATTGGGAAATGCAGGGTTACAGGGATTAGATTAGTTTACATTGTGGAAACAGGCCCTTCGGCCCAACAAGTCCACACCGATCTGCCGAAGCGCAACCCCCCATATCCCTACATTTACCCCTTACCTAACACTACGGGTAATTTAGCATGGCCAATTCACCTGACCTGCACATCTTTGGACTGTGGGAGGAAACCGGAGCACCCGGAGGAAACCCACGCAGACACGGGGAGAATGTGCAAACTCCACACAGTCAGTCGCCTGAGGTGGGAATTGAACCCGGGTCTCTAGCGCTGTGAGGCAACAGTGCTAACCACTGTGTCACCGTGCTGCCCACACGGTGGCACAGTGTAGTGGTTTGGATCTGGTTGGGATGCTCTTCGGAGGATTAGTGTGAACTCATTGGGGTGAATGGTCTGCTTCGACATTCTACAGATTTGATCATAACATAATTCTATCTCTGAAGCAAATTATCCATGCACAGGGAGTGCCATACTGTCAGAAGGTCAGTACTGAGGGACTGCCACAGTCAGAGGGACAGTACTGAGGGAGTGCCACACTATTGGAGGGTCAGTACTGAGGGAGTGTTGGACAATTGGTGGGTCAGTACTGAGGGAGTGCTGCACTGTCAGAGGGTGAGTACTGAGGGAATGCCGCACCGTCAGAAAGTCAATATTGTGGGAGTGCTGCAGGAGTGCTGCACTGCTGGTGTGTCAATACTGAGGGAGTGCAACACTGTCAGAGGTTCAGTGCTCAGGAACCATCTTTCAGATGGGATATTCTGATATCTGCCCTCTCAGGGGAAAGTAGAAGATGCCATGACACTATTAGAAGAGCAGAGCAGATCCCCATGGTCTCCTGATCAATATTCTTAAAATATACCTTTTAAAAAATACCTGGATCAGCACTTGAAATATCTGAACATTCAATGCTTTGGGCCCAGTTCTGGGAAGTGGATGGAGAGTAGATTTAGTTTTGCCTTGGTGGGACAGACATGATTGGATGAGAGACCTCTCCTACACTGTATGATTCTCTGATTCTGCGAAACCTCTGGCTGATTACCACGTACTGTCCTCCCTCGGCTGATGAATCAGTCTCTCTTCAACTCTTCACCCTTCCTCCTTCATGTCTAAATCCTGAGCTGTCACTGTTGCTGGGAAATTTGAGAAGCAGATTTACTCACTTGCTCATTCACTCCCTTCTCAGCCTCTCTTTATCTCCTGAAACTCCACTCAACACCAATCTGCTGGGTCAGGAGCAAGGCTCTCAGCTTAATGGATAAAGGAACCTTTTCCAGCACCAAGCTGGTGAGTGTCAGCTGGAGAACAATGTTCCATTGCAATAATCAAGGTGTCCAGCCATTCTGTATATCCACGTTCACTCCTGGAGGGACCAGGCAGAGAGGAAGAGTCAGTGCAGCCATTGTGCAGCATCCAGTGTCGAGTTGCCCCATCTCCAAACCCATTGCAACATCATTGTCTGCCAACACCAAGCAGATGCTCCCATCACAAGAGCCTCCATGGCCCTGAGGACTGTGAGAGTGAGCCCTGTCCATTCAGCTCGATCATCAAGCTCCAGCCTTCCTGATGTGGTGGCAGCCAGGAGAACGCTGCCCATGGGAGATTCCACACACACTCCCTCCCTCCCTGCAGGGAAAGATGATTCCCTGACCCTGCTTTCTCTCCAAACAGATCCGAATTTGAGTGTTGCTGAAAAAAGAGACGTTTTGTGGAAGCTTTTGTCTTGCACACATCAGGGCAATTTGCAAGAAATGGCACAGCAAAGGCAAGTACCATGTAGACTGGAGATCCTAGAGGGTCAGGCAGCACCCATGGAGAGAAAGCTAGGCAAAATGAAATGTTTTCATAAGAAGGACTTTTTCTCACTCTAGTTCCAAATTCTCAAATGGCTATTTGATCCTGATTTCCTCTTTTGCTTCCGACCTGTTGAAATTCTAAAAAGTAATTCTGTCCTTTTGTGAATGGAGCACTCAGTTTATCATCATTCATTATTAAGTTCCAATAACTGCATCAAAATATTTTTCCTGATCTCCTTTCTGTACCTGGTATATGACTGGAGAATATGTTATTTTGCTTTTCAGTTTGTCTGCACTGATGGTAAATCTACATTTACTGTGTTCCTTTGTTTAAGAATTTTTGAACATCAGAATTCCCTCCCTCCACTGTTGAGATCCTGTTCTGGCCTTCATAGAATCATAGAATCGAGGAATTCCTTCAGTGTGGAAGGAGGCCATTCAGCCCAGCAAGCTCGTATCGACCCTTTGAAGATCATCCCACCCAAACCCACACTTCCCCTACCCTATCACCGTAACCCTGCATTTTCCATGGCATTTTCCATTTGCTAGCCTGTGCATCTCTTGGACATAATGAGTAATTTAGCACGGCCAATCCACCTAACCTACACATTTTCTCTCAGTTTTGTAAATGAAACATCAGTTTTGAATTTTACACTTTGCGCTAGATGTAACACAGTTGGAAACATAACTCGAGGCACATTTAATCATTCAAGTGGCCCATTTCAATGCCCCCAATGGTAGCAAAATTTCTCCCAATGAATATCAGGATAGAAGGAGTGAACTGGAATTCCCAGCCACCAACAGATGACATAAGCTAGATTGAGGAGCCAATTGACATCAACATTCCTGAATCTATCCTGATTTAATGGCAGTTCAGGGATTAAATCAGCTTGGCTTTCCCACAATGTGTCCAACCAAGGGACCTTGCTTCAGATGATGTCCTCATGTTAAACTGCCACCTCTCCCATGACCCACACCTGCCTTTAGTTGCATTTGGCCTGAGATTCCATAATAAGCCAAGGTCTCCAGTGAGAGCCCTGTCTCCAACAAGCATTGCTCTGCTCGCTTCCAACTGGGGACCTCCCCAGGAACCAAAAGGAGCTCCCCAGCAGTTCTGATCTCACTGATGGGTGAGATCGTTGTTGACCCAACTTAGAGTGGGCTGAACCCAAACCTTTCTGACTCCATGGAAGGAGTTCTACCAACTTAGCCAAGGCTGAAACTTAAAGAAAGTCATAAAATCTGTCAATAATTAGCACTGCCCAAAGTTTGTGAGAAGATTTGTAGCTCGGGTGCTTGTTGCTGTGGTTCTGTTCGCCGAGCTGGAAGTTTTTGTTGCAAACGTTTTGTCCCCTGTCTAGGTGACATCCTCAGTGCTTGGGAGCCTCCAGTGAAGCGCTTCACTGGAGCGCTGTGGATGTCACCTAGACAGGGGACAAAACGTTTGCAACAAAAACTTCCAGCTCGGCGAACAGAACCACAGCAATTAGCACTGCCTTTGTGTGAGGTCAGAATTTTGAGGTTTAAACGTGTTCTTTTGGAATGCAATGAAGCGTTACCATGGAGAATGTTGCTGCTGGACAAGAACAGCCAACTCTGCCCAAAAAGTCACCACAATAATTAATCCATCACCATCCAGTCGAATGCTTTTCAGCATTACTTTCCCTTTATTATTCCTCTTTTTCAGGTCATTAAATACCTTTTAAAATAGTGCACGTATGGGAACATTGCCATCTACAAGATTTCTCCCAAACCATTCAACATCCTGACTTAGAAGTATCTCATTGTTCCTTCACTGTCACTAGGTTAAAATTGGGGAATTCTCTCCCTCAGGGCATTCTTGGTCTACCGACAGCACATAGCTGCAGCAGGTTCAGGAAGGCAGCTCCTCACCACGTTCAAAGAAAATGAGGGACAGGCAGGAAATGCTGGCCAGCCAGCAGTGCCCATGTCCCACCAGAGAATAAAACATGGATAGGTTTTGTTTTAACAGCCTGTGGCAGAAAATTGCAAATTCTTACCATCTTCTGTGTAAAGAAATCTACATCCCGAAATAAAACTTGTGACCTAGCTCCTCTGTCCCTGTCCCATTATGTATTGTCCCGCAAAGCAGCCCCGAACTGTGCACCATATTCTAGCCATGACCGAACCATTCTTCAGGACAGCTGCCATGGTCACTCTCCCCTCCATCTACTTATCTCAATATTCAATCCAAAACCACATTGACCTTTGTTTCTGATATTGTTCCCAAGTTAAAGGAGATATATCACTCGACATCCTTTCTTGCGCGCTGCAGTGTTGTTTACAAACGGCCCTTCAACCTTTATCGTTCTCAGAGGCGTTACAACCGAGAAAACCCCTTCCAGCTCTCAGTGGAGAAATTCAGTTATTCCCGTTTCCCTGCTCGATCCCAATAGTTTCCCTTTATGTGTGACTGTGCTTCCGGTGTGTTCAGCAATATCTGACACTTGCCTGCCTAATGCTCTTACACCCGCTGATACCTGTGGAGTTCTTCCAGATAAATTGCTGCTCTTTGCAGTTTGGTGACCCGCTTTGATAGCCGTGTGTTCGGTCTTTGAGTGTAATTCATTTTGTGCCTGATCCCAGTGTCAATCCGAAGAGCACTCCACCTTTCAGTCTGACAAACCAGGTTCACCCATGTCATGGCTCTACTTCTAGCCTAGACTCCAGTCTTTCAAAGAGATGAATTCAAGCCTCTCCAGTTTGATCATTTGAAGTGTATTTCATTTATTTTGATTTCTCCTGGGATTGGCGGGCACAAAAGTGGCTGCTATTTGTTGCCCTTCACTAATTGTCCTGGAGAGGGCGGTAGTGAGGCATATAATATCTGGGAAGGAAGACGTTGGGATCTGAACAAAAAAACCCATGAAACTCAATGTCATGTTCACGAATGTAGTTTGGACAAGGGAACCCAGTCATCACCCGGTCTGTGACTCCAGTCCCGCAGTGACATGATTCATTCTTAACGGCCCCATCATCTGGCTCAGAACTCATTCCGAGTAACCAGAGATGGGCAATAAATTTTAGGTATAATTTACAATAGTTTATAAAATAGTTCATTTTAAAAACTATTTAAAATAGTTAAATCTATGTTAACCTGAGTGTACAAGGCATAATTTCAAAATTTGCTGATGGTATGAAACTTGAATGTATTATGGCTCATGAAGAAGATAGTGTCTAACTTCAAAAAAAGATATAGGTAAGTTAATGGAATGAGCAGATGGTTGCGGATAGAATTTAATGGAAAGAGATGTCACTGATTCATTTTGGAGGGAAAATGTGGAGAGACAAAACAAACTAAAGGGTACAAGTATGGGTGGGTGAAGGGGCAGTAGGACCTGGATGTTTCTGTGCATCAGTCACTGAAGGTGGCAGGATAGGTAGCTGTTCTCATGACAGAGCAGCTGATTTAAGCAGATGCCATATCAACATGACCATAGAATACAGCGTGGATGTGAAAAGAATGCTTCCTTTTCAGGGAGAATATAAACTAAAATAAGTTCCCTCATTTAAGACCGAGATAAGCAGAGTTTTTTTTTTCTTGCTTAAGGTCATAGATTTTTGGAACTCTTGTTCAAACATAGAAATGAAAGCTCTGAATGCTTGTAGTGAGGAAGTAGACAGTCATTGCTTATCAAAAATCTATCAGAGTGAGGCAAGAATGTGGAATAATCAGGTCAGCCATGGGGAGCAGCTCAAGAGGATGAAGCTCTTTCATTTGTCCCTAATTCATATGACCATGCGTCAGTTCCACCATTGAAGGATCAGCCCCTTGAAAGCTTGTGGTTTTCAATAAACCAGCTGAAGTGGCTGCAGGTTTGTGTGGGCGCGAATGGAAGGGGACTTTACCCATAATCCTCAGCAGCAGGGCAAACGCTCTCTCGCCACTAGAGGGCAGCTGCTTCACTGTACCTGATCAGTAAAACATAAACTGGGGCCCTGCTTGGAGCTAACTGGCTCAATCTGTAAAGATACATGGAGTGTTCAGCTTTACACGCAGGGTACTTGTCGCACCACAATGAAAATGTCCCCTATGATAAGGAAAGTACTTTGATGTGACTTTTGTTTGTCTTCACAGCGTGCTGTTTTGTTCATTCTGTTAAACACGTCGACAATGTCAGTATTGAGTGGCACAAAGTATATTTCCTCCTCTAAACCCTTTCCAAAACACCCTCTCCATCTTGCTTTACTCCTTATTGACTCTTCTACAATTGTCCCTGTTCCCTTACTCCATCCCGGTCCCAGAGGGATTGATGGCCGGAGTTCATGACCCCGCACTGTGTGAAGGTTGGTGTGAAGTGAGGCCAGTGTGTTGGAGCTTGGGCTCCTGCCTCGGGCCCAGGTGTAGGGGCCTGTTCAACAATCTGCACATTGTCCTTTTTCTCTTTCTGACAGTACTGGAGTTTTCAAACCGCAATAACTTGCTGGCAACAAACTGTCTTGTCTAAAATGATCCCAGCACTGGACAGATCTCTGCTGTTGATCTGTTTTCTCTCAGGAGCCTGCTCTGTATTCAGTGCCTGTTATCATTTTGTTCGAGTTCATATGTCAGTTGCTGCTTCCTTGCTATGATACTGGAAAAAAATCATCAATGCCTCTTGAGATTTAAAATACTCCGTCTTTATGAAAGTGGTTGGCAGACTTTTTAACATCATTTAACATTCTAATGATGTGAATGCATCTGTGTTGTTTCTGGCTGGGAGCATTTAACATCATGATCCTAGTTTTTAATGGAGCCTCACTCGTGGTAATAAGTTTGCAATGTTTCTCTCTCCTTCCGTGTTTTTAAGAGGCTTTCAAATGTGTTATAATGAGAACACCGTGTGATGGAATGGGTGATTGTTTGGATTCCCATCTCATTATCGTCCAGCTTTCAAAGAAAATGCTGTAGTCTTTGAAATGAGATTGTACTCAGTTTTTATACATATAGTGTTTGGATTTTATTTTTGGAATGCCAATTTGTCATAAAAATATCCTGTTCGGTTTTGTAGCTCAGTAGTTGTGTTTGTTCCCTGAGATCCTGAGAGTTTACACAACCCTCCATTTGCCTGTGACCCAGTTGTTGGCTGAAGCCTCTGGTTGTTCGGTGAATCCAAGCCATTGTCTTGCTCTCTGCAGTTATACCATCAACTTGGTTTCTCAGTGTGAGCCAGGAGACCACTGCGTGGTGACTTCCTGCCCCACTGTCGGTGTAAAGGCAAGTGGGAACTGTCAAGGTTAATCCCATCATGAACAACAGAACATTCCGCTCAGCTGGAAATACATCCACTAACTAATTTCATTGGCTGCCATTGCAGTGAAAGCAAATCTCTCCCTTTGCCAGCAGAAAGAGAAAGTGCCCATCAGATTCCCTCATGCGTGATGGTTTAGCCTAATAGGAGCAGCACTGGTAGATCATGCTGTATCAGCCTGGACAGAAACCTGGGCAATCTCCAAATGAAAGCATGACCTTCAGTGGATCTGCTGCCACACTAAATATGGAATTGGAATCCTTGTTACTGAGAAAATATAAACCAAACCCATTTCCCAAGGACATATGTCACAACAAGAAAGTGGGGAACAGACAGTTACTGTTCGCCTGTTTCTGGGGAGTGTCACGTTTCCCATCCCCCCTCGCTCTGCGGCTTACCATTTTTACCAACCTTTCTGTCTGAGAATATTACTGTTCCTGTCCCACTGTCTTGGGGAGAGGGTGGGGTTGTCACAATCACCCAGTTTGTTAGTTCCATTTACTCTTGTGAAATGGGTAATCCCTGCTTCACTCTGTATGTGAGCCATGTGTGAAAGCCCAGCACAGCTAACCCTTCATCTCAACCAGATCACAGGGTCTAAGGTTGGTCAGTACTGTCTGGACCAGACAAAAACACCGACTGACTGGAGACAATTCAGATCAAGTCCCCATGAGACAGCTATTGACTTTCACCCTCAAAGCCCACTGAGGAGGTGGTCATTAATCCCAGTGTTGTCATAGATTAAGTTCTCCCAGAGATTCATGATTCATTCTAGATTTTACACAAGTCTGTGATGTTGTCAGGCGACAGCTGGGAAGACATGGAGATAAGATATAAAAGGGGAGAGAATTATATATGTGTTATACGTTCCTTGAACTTAGGAGGTTTGGAAATGTTTTACAGCCAATGGAATACTTCCAAAGTCCAGACATTGTTGTGATGTGGGAACTGTGACAGCCTGGGCTAGGCAGATCATTTGGCAGCACCACCCAGAGACTGGAGGCAGTTACTGCAGGCAGGCTCCAACCAGCTCTGCTGTGAGGGAAGGATATTGGAGCACACAAGGACATGGGAAAATCGGAGCAGGAGGAAGCCTCCAATAGCTGTCCATCCTTTCTTAAATACAGGGACCACAATTGCACACAATACGCCAAATGCAGGCTCACTAACACCCTGTACAGTTTTAACAAGACTTCTCTACTTTTAAATTCCAACCCCCAACAATAAAGGTGAAAATTCCTTTCGCCTTCTCGATTACTTGCTGTACCTGCACTAACTTTCTGAGTTTCATGCACAATACTACCCAGATCACTCTGTACTGCACTTTGTTGGAATCTCTCACTATTTAACTAATAGTCGGCCTTTAGATTATTCTGACCCAAGTGCATGGTCTCACACTTTCTGAGATTAAATTCCATCCACTGTGTATTAGTGTTTCATTTCCAGTTTGGTCTTATCTTTGTGATTGACTGTCTCAATGCATCTGTCTGTAGCATGCCCCATTCCCATTTATTCATGGCCTTGAGACTTGATTGTCTATCCCTTTCCTGCTGGTTCCATTCAATGACAGGCAGGAGGCTGGAAAAATACAGCAAGTTAGGCAGCATCAGGTGGTGAAGAAGTTGACGTTTTGGGCGTAACTCTTCTTCAGGAATGGGGTTGGGTGTTGGGGGAGCTGCCGATAAAGGGGGTGACTGGGACAGGATGATGAAGTGAGGATCAGTGATGACAGGTAGATGGTACTACCTGGTTGGTTAATTGGAGGAATGAATCTGTTTGGTGGCAGGGAGGAGTGGAAGGGAGGGCGAGGAGTTGGGAAGGGAGTCTGGGGATGGGAAGGGTGGTTATTTGAAATTGGCAAACTCAATGTTGACTCCTCCAGGCTGTAGGCTGCCCAGACAGAAGATGAGATGTTGTTCTTTCAATTTGTGGTTTGGTTCATTGTGGCAATGGAGGAGGCCAGTGATCGTCATGTCAGAAAGGGAGTGGGAAGGGGAATTAAAATGGGTGGTGACTGGGAGAACCGTTCGGTCCCTCCGGGCCTGGCTGAGATGCTTGGCAAAACGTTCCCTAAGTTTACGTTTGGCCCCACGATGTAGAGAAGACCACATCGGGAGCACCTGATGCAGTGAAATAGGTTGGAGGAGAGGTAGGTGAACCTCTGTCTCACCTGGAAGGACTGTTTGGGGTTCTGTATGGAGGTGAGGGATTGGTGTACCAGCAGGCTTTGCATCTTTTTGGGTTGCAAGGGAAGGTTCCTGGGGGTTCGGGAGAGTTGGTGGGCGAGTGGCACAAACCAAGAATTGTCAAAGGGAATGGTCCTTGAGGAAGGCAGCCAGCAGTGGGGAGAGGAAGATGTTCTTGGTGGTGTGGTCTAGCTGGAGTTGGTGGAAGTATTTAAGGATGATGTGGTGGATGCGGAGATTGGTGGGGTGGTAGGTGAGGACAAGGGGGCTCTGCCTTTATTACGTTTGGAGGGGTTTAGAGTAGTGGAATGGGAAATGGAGGTGGTGCAGTGCATGACAGAAGGAGGAATAGCACATTGTTCATAATAGGTGGACATCTGTGATCAGTGGAATGTCATCCGAGCAGTTGACGCAGAGGCAGAGGAATTGGGAGAATGGGATGGAATTCTTGCAGGATACTGAGTTGGAGGAGCTGTATTCCAGTTAGTTATGGGAGTCTGTGGGTTTGTAGTAAATGTCAGTCTGAAGATTGTCACCGGAGATGGGAATGGAGAGGTCATTAATGGGGAGGGAGGTGTCCAAGGTGGACCAAGTGAATTTGAGGGCAGGGTGGAAGTTGTGGGTGAAGCCGATGAACTGCTCCAGTTCAGCCTGGGTACAGGTCACTGCACCAATGCAGTCATTCATGTAATGGCAAAAGAGTTGGGGCATAGTGCCTGTGTAGGCACTGAAGAGGGACTGTTCAACATAACCAATAAAGGAGCAGGTGTAGCTGGGGCCCATCCAGGTACTCATAGCCACCCCTTGGATTTAGAGGAAATGGGAGAAATTAAAGGAAAAGTAGTTGAGGGTGAGGACCAGTTCAGCAAGGTGGAGGAGGGTATTGGTGGAGGAGACTGGATGGGTCTGTTGGAGAGGAGGAAGCAGAGGGCCTGGAGGCCATCCTTATTGGGTATGGACATATGTAAGGACTGCACACCCATAGTGGAGATAAAGCGCTCAGGGCCAGGAATCTGGAGGGTGTGGTTGGTGTAGCGGATGTAGGTGGGAAGTGTCTGAACCAAGGAAGAGAGGATGGAGTTGAGGTAGGATGAGATGAGTTCAGTGGGGCAGGAGCATGCTGAGATGATGGGTTA
Source organism: Chiloscyllium plagiosum (assembly GCF_037043375.1). NCBI lineage: Eukaryota > Metazoa > Chordata > Chondrichthyes > Orectolobiformes > Hemiscylliidae > Chiloscyllium > Chiloscyllium plagiosum. Next base: position 117,296,137 of record NW_028270147.1, read on the forward strand.
CCCAGGGTAGATGGGCTTGTGGATCTTGGGCATTGCAGGGCTGGGGGAGTATGAGATTAGAGGCAGTGGAGGGGAGATCACTGGAGGCAATGGGGGCACTGACAGTGCGAGTGATTTTGGCCTGATGGGTCGCGGCGGGGTCATGGCCAAGGGGAAAGTAGGACGTGGTGTTGGAGAGTTGGCATTCAGCCTGTGCGACATAGCAGTGAGTCCTCCAGACTACCACTGCCCCACCTTTGTCAGCAGGTTTGATGGTGAACCAGGAGTTGGAGCGGAGAGAGTGGAGTGCCGCATGTTCGGGGAGGGTGTGGCTGGAGAGGGTGAGGGAAGAAATTGAGGCACCTGATGTCACATCAGCAGTCAGCAATGAAGTGGTCTAGGAAGTGTACACAGCTGGAGGGGGTGACCAAGTGGAGGAGGAAGGTTGGAGGTGGGAGAAGGGGTCCTCAGAGGGAGTTTGGGAGTTTTTGTTAAAGAAGAAGACACGGAGGTAGAGGCGGCGGAAGAAGAGCTCCGCGTCGTGGTGGGTGTGGGATTCGTTGAGGTGGGGTCGGGCAGGAATGACTGTGAGCCCTTTCTGAGGATGGACCTTTTGGCCTCAGAGAGTTCGAGGTCGGGGGGGATAGTAAATATGGGGCAAGGCTCGGGGGCGAGGTTTTTGGGGGGCCCAAGTTGGCTGAAGGAGGGAGGGGGGAAAGGGTGATGGCATGTGGTGGGTGAGGGCTGGTTGTGATGTTGCACGGGGGAATGGGTGTGGGAGAGAAAGGAGATTGGGGCGGAGGTGGGTTGTGGAGTGAGGTGGGGGAGTGGGAAGGTGGGGATGAGGTGAAGAGAGAGAAGTGGAAGGATAGGGTGCACTGTGGGGGTGTATGGGTGAGGAGGGTGAGTGAGTGTGCTGGCTAGCTGCAGGTAGGACTCTGGGTGACCCTGGGAAATGCAGCTGGAGTCTTAGTTGCAGAGTGGGTGGGGCCAGAAGTAGAGGCAGAGGCTGCAGCGAAGTCAAGACTGGTCCGAGTGTTTTGACCCGGGTTTGATTCCAGCTTCGGGCAACTGTCTGTGTGGAATTTGTACATTCTCCCCGTTTCTGCGTGGGTTTCCTCTGGGTGCTCTGGTTTCCTCTCACAATCTAAAGACATGCAGGTTAGGTGAATTGGCCATGCTAAATTGCCCATACTGCTCCCCGGATGCTGCCTGAACTGCTGTACTCTTCCAGCACCGCTAATCCAGAATCTGGTTTCCAGCATCTGCAGTCATTGTTTTTACATAGTGATCTGCCAACCAACCCCCTCCTTCTGTCACCCTCAATCTCCCCATGCTTACTCTTGATGCCCCTTCGATCCAGCATGTGCTGCCTTTGGGAGAGGTTGGCCTTCCCTCCTGAAGAAGGGCTTATGCCCGAAACGTCGATTCTCCTGTTCCCTGGATGCTGCCTGCGCCTTTCCAGCAACACATTTCCAGCTCTGATCTCCAGCATCTGCAGACCTCACTTTCTTCCCTCCATCACCCAGGAATATGGTCATCATCCCAGAGCAGTCACACTTTTAACCTGAGGGTCATCCCAGCTGGGGCAGGGGAGAGAAGGTGGCACCTTCATGGTGGTCATACCTGTCATTAATCCACTCAACCTCTGTTGGGGCTGCAAGAGTTCAACCTCCCTCCCTCAGACAGCTCCCCTCCCTGGAAGATAATATTGCTGCACCTAGTTTTGGATTAATTAACCATTGAAATATGACTATGGGGAGCCAGCATTGGCTGGGCAGGCAGCCATGACTGCTCTGACCCTGGATTCAGAAAATCCCCTCGGAATTGGGCAAGACATTCGGGAGCACAGTGCCCACTGCCTCTGAAATCACTCACTTACTGAGAATACACTCTCAGTATTCACCTTTCTCAGCTGCCATCTCAATTTACTATAAACTCTGTGTCCAATGATCCTGCCCTTCCAGCTACCTGATGAAGGAGCAGTGCTCTGAAAGCTTCTACTTCCAAATAAACCTGTTTGACTATAACCTGGTGTTGTGTGCTTTTTAACTTTGGCCATCTGAATGAGCTGCCATCTCAGACTGAATCAGCTGAACTGTTTTTCATTCATGATTTGAGAAGATTAAAGCCTAATCTACAATTCTGGATTAGTGGTGCTGGAAGAGCACAGCAATTCAGGCAGCATCCGAGGACAGGCAAAATCGACGTTTTGGGCAAAAGCCCTTCCCTGCACAAAGCCCATTCTCAATCCAGAGCTACAGACACAGACCTCAGAGACACTGACAGACAGCACAGAGTAACACACTCGCGCTGAGAGAGACACCTACAGGCAACACTAAGTAACACATGCACTCTGAGAAATAGGCAGCACTGAGTAACATGATCACACTCCATGCTGCGGACAGATCGCTCCGAATGTGCGTGTGTTACTCAGTGCTGCCTGTCGGTGTCTCTCTGAATGTGGGTGTGTTACTCAGTGCTACCTGTAGGTGTCTCTCTGAATAACATACCCACACTCAGAGAGACACCTGCAGGCAGCATTAAGTTAAACACTCACGCTCAGAGAGACACGCAGCCGACAATGTCTGTGAATGGCCAAAGATTGTTTCAGGGGCTACCCAACATGCAGCAGAGATTGCACAGCGCAATCCCATAAACTGGGCCTGGACCAACAGACTGAAGAGGGAAGGTGTCAGATTGTACTTTTTTTCATTAGATTAGATTACTTTACAGTGTGGAAACAGGCCCTTCGGCCCAACAAGTCCACACCGACCCGCCGAAGCATAACCCACCCCTACCCCTACCCCTACATTTACCCCTTACCTAACACTACGGACAATTTAGCATGGCCAATTCACCTGACCTGCACATCTTTGGACTGTGGGAGGAAACCGGAGCACCCGGAGGAAACCCACGCAGACACGGGGAGAACGTGCAAACTCCACACAGTCAGTCGCCTGAGGCGGGAATTGAACCCGGGTCTCTGGCGCTGCGAGGCAGCAGTGCTAACCACTGTACCACCGTGCCGCCCGCTGTTATTGAGTCCTAACAGCTTTCAGTTTTTCTTCTTATTGGAATCTTGTAACCTACATAAATTCCTGATCAAAGGGATCATTTGAAAGGGATTGATGATTGTAATTGATGGACAGGCCAAGCAACCAATTGTGACAATGACCTGCTGAAATGCAGCCAATCAACTGAGGTCGTCTATTTTCAAAGCACAGAGACAAAGTCTGAATTTTGATCTTTATTCCCTTTTCCACATTCATATTGACAGAAAAAAAACACAACTGGAATTAACAGCCCAGACAGAGGAAGCTGCTCAAATTCACAGCCATAATGGAGCTTGAGGAAAACACTTGTGGAGATTTTCTCAATAGCATGAGAATCCTGTCCCTTTAAACAGTGACAAAACCTTAAATTGGAACTGACAGCTAAGCAGGAAGAAGATCTGGTTTACAGAAGCAGAGACTTCTGAGGTTCACATTGTTTTGTACAGGTAACAGTCTTCAGCAATTCAAGAAATTTTATTTAGCAACGCAAGTCAACCCTGTCCCCATCAAGCACTCCCAGGACAAGGAAGCATGAGGTTTGACACAGCATAAAGCTCTCTCAACACTGTCCAAAGACCTGCTTTAACATCCAAACCTCAGAAGTGTCTCCGAGCCACTCTTGAGAAGGAAGAGAATTAAAATTCGGTGCTGACAATGACCTTAGTCCTGCCAGCTCAGCCCTGTTCTATTTAAAGTTGTGTCTCCTCTGTGGACTGTCTCAAACACTCTACACACATTCTGATCTCCTGATGCTCTTGCTGAGGAGAGAGTGAAGGGTCATGTGGGTGAGGGCACAGGAGAAGTGAGCATTGGACTCCCAGTCAGACCCAGAGAGGGTCAGCAGGCTGCTGACGCTGTAGGTGCTGTCCGAAGCTCGCAGGTAGTTGCTGGTTCTGAACTCCGTCCGAAATGACTGCACCATCCTTCTTCAACTACACCTCCAGCTCATCAGGATAGAAGTGATTGGCAAGGCACACCCGGGTGGCAGTGCCCTTGGCATTGACCTGCTCCGGGGAGGGGGGCAGCAGGGTCAGCTTGGGCTGAGAGTTCTCACGGCCTGAAAGACAAGAGAAACAATTTTAATCCCTGCCATTTGAAGGGAATTCAACCTTCACAATATTCACCTCAATACAATCTTTTTGAACATTTTTGGTCAGTATAGAATAAACCCGACAAAAGAACAGACATTGTTCAAATTGCTTCTTGGGATGTGGGTGTCACTGGCAGGGCCACCATTTATTGCCCATCCCTAATTGCCCCTGAGAGGGTGATGGTGAAAGGGAAGGGACAGTTGTAGACCATCGTTTAAGGAATGAATGTGGGCAGCTGGAAGGGCTAACCGGGGGATCATTTCAGTGACAGTGATCAGAACTCAGTGAGCTTGAGAGGAGGGATGGAAATGGAGAACCATGGAGCAAGTGTAAAAGTTTTCATTTTATTAAACTGTACAGTGTTTTGGTAAAAGTGGATCAGAACCAGCGACATGATGGGAAATCAGTGTCAGGGCAGTGAGAGCCCTCGAAGGATGAGACAGAGATCGTTCAGAATCTGTTCCCACAAAGAGTAAGGGTGGGACTTCCAGACCAAGACCGAATGAACTAGAGGATTGGGGGTCATGTACTGACATGGATTGGGAACTGGTTGGCAGACAGGACAGGAAGAAGGAGTCTTTTTCTGAATGACAGGTAGTTACAACTTAGAGTACCACATGTGTCAGTCCTTGGTACCCAGTTATGCATAATATATAATCATAGAGTCATCGAGTCAGAGAGACCCAAAAGGCCCATCAGCCCATTGTGTCCACACTGGTCAAAAAACAACAATTCAATAATTGCCATACATTTTTCCAGCATGAGGGAATTAGATGCAGTATGTGTTTAAGAAGGATTTAGATATAGTTCTTCGGATTAAAGGGATCAAAGAATGTCGGGAGAAAGCAGGAACAGGGGACTGTATTGGATGGTCAGCCATGATCATATTGAATGGTGGAGCAGGCTTGAGGGGCCAAATGTCCTACTGCTGCTCCTAGTTTGGACGTTTCTATCTTTTTTTCAAACAATGAGGGAATGTCTCTCATCAATTTGAAGCTGGAGGTCACATGTGTGTGGAGGTGGAAGATGTGGCCATGGTGATTAACGAATGCGGGTCAGTAAGGTGGTTAGGAAGACACATGGGATAAACTGTTTTTTTTCTCCTTGATGGAATGAGGGCATTGCTGGATCGGCAGCATTTATTGCCCATCCCTAATCACCCAGAGGGCAGCTTAGAGTCAACCACATTGTTGAGGGTCTGGAGTCACATGGTAAGGATGGCAGTTTCCTTCCCTAAAGGACATTCGGGAATCAGATGGCATTTTCCTGACAATCAAAAATGGTTTCATGGTCGTCATTAGTCTCTTAATTGCAGATTTTGTTTGATTGAATTTGAATGCCACCGTCTGCTGGATTCTAACCCTGGTCCCCAGAACATTATCTGGATCTCTGGATTAACAGCTCAGCAATAATACCATTAGACCATCATCTCCTTTATATCATTTTTTGGTTGACAGTGAAAGCAAGGAGTTTGTTTATTCTGGAACTGTATAAAACCCCAGTTAGAGCACAGTGAGAGAACAGTGTACGGTTCTGGTCACCACATTACAGGAAGGATGTGATCCCATGAGAGACCAGGACAGAGGAGGAGTTTGTCAGGAATGGGGAGTTTTAACTTTGAGGAATGATTGGTTTGGCTGGGACTGTTTTCTTTGGAACACAGGAGGCTGAGGGGAGATTTGATCGAGGTGTGTAAAATGATGAGCGGCCTGGATAGAATGGGTAGGAAGGACTGATTTCCATTAGCAGAGAGGGCAATAACCATGGGGAGAGATTGAAATTATTTGGGGACAGGGGTTGAGGGGAGTTGACAGTAATTGTTTTCACCCAGAGGCTGGTGAGATCTGGGATTCACTGTCTGAAAGGGCGGGAGAGGCAGAAACCTTCATCACATTGAAAAAACACTTGGATATTCACTTGAACAGTGAAACCTCCAGAGCTATGGAGCAAGAGCTGGAAAGTGGAATGGAGTTCAATACATCTTTAACAAACCTCCGATCACCCACAGATCAGGAGAGCTTTATCCGAGAACATTGGAGCAGACTTGGATCTACACAATTCAGGAAAGAGTCACATTGGGTGTCTGTGTAGAAGGTTGTAGATTATATTTCAAACCTTGCTGCACAACACTGGGCTGACATCAAGGGTGAGACTGCAAAGAGTCTCAGTGTCCTGAGGTCAGACAGGGTCACTGCTCTTAATGACCCCATGCCCCCTGGAAGGTGAGAGTGAGCAGACAATGGGTGAGGATCCGGATCAGGAGACTCAAACCTTAATGAAAGACTTGCATTTGTGTAGGACCTGTCCCCATCTCAGGATGCCCCAATAGATCTTTCCAACATTCTGTGCACAGCAAGATCCCAAACACAGTATGATAATTAACAGAGAAATAGATTTTTAGTGATTTTGACTGTGGGATAAATATTGACCAGGGACACCAGGGGGGAACTGCATGCTCTTCATCCAATAGTGTCATGGAATGGCATCTTTCACAACTGTAAGACTCCCAGTTCATCCAAAAAAAAATAGTTCCTTGAATGTGGAGTTGCAGGCAGGTAGGTTGGGGGGGTGAAGAAGTAATTTGGTTTGCTTTCCTTTATTGGTCAGTGCATTGAGTATTGGAGTTGCGAGCTGTTGCGGCTGTACAGGACATTGGTTCGGGCACTTTTGGAATACTGTGTGCAATTCTGGTCGCCTTGCTGTAGGAAAAATGTTGTGAATCTTAAAATGGTTCAGAAAAGATTTACAAGGATGTTGCCAAGGTTGGAGGGTTTGAGCAAAAGGAAGAGGCTGAACAAGCTGAGGCCATTTTCCCTGCAGCATTGCTGGTTGATGGGTGACCGTATAGAGGTTTATAAAATCATGTAGGATATATATAGGGTGAATACAGAAGATCTTTTCTCCAGAGTGGGGGAGTCCAGAACTGGAGGGCATAGGCTGAAGGTGACAATGGAAAGATTTAAAAGGGACCGAAGGGACAACGTTTTCATTCAGAGGATGTTAAATGTGTGGAATGTGCTGCCAGAAGAAGTGGTGAAGGCTGGTACAATTACAACATTTAAAAAGCATGGGTATATAAATAGGAAGAGTTTAGAGGGACATGGGTCAAATGCTGGTAAATGGGACTAGATTAATTTTGGATATCTGGTCAGCATGGACAAGTTGGACCAAAGGGTCTGTCTCTGTGCTGTATATCTCCATGACTCTAATTGTATTTCAATCCAGTCCTTAACACTTCAGGCTCTCCCAAAGACATTTACAGACAGTTTTGTTTGACAAGCAGTCCCTGTTGCAATGCCAGTAACGTGGCAGCCAGTTTCTACACAGCAAGATCCCATTAGAAGCAATGAGATCAAAGAGCAATAATGATGTTGTCTCAACGATAAATATTGGTCTGAACTCAACCCAAGGAGAAAGTAATTTGGTTCAGTTGGATGGAAAATGAGAAAATGGAAGGTAAAGGAGAAGGTAGGATTGCTGGTTAGTGATGGGATTGATTGTGACCAGAAAATAAAAGAAAGGGATGGAATTTTGAATATCAAAGGAAGCATAAAAGTGCAGGGAACATCAATAATAGAACAAACTTCTAGAGTTTGTAAAAAAATGCATGAAGCATTCCAACTAAGGTAGACAAAGTGATGCCACAAATCAAGGTAAATTGAGTTTCCAAAGAATTTAAAATAGTTAAAGTGGAGGAGGGTTCAGGAGAGGTTATTCAAGTTTTTAGAAGATGTAATAGGATTGAGAGGATGGAAAGGATCAGAGATCAAACATAAAGCACAGCAGATAAGAGGACAATGATGGGAAGGAGGGCAGTCAATGCAGGACTGAGGGTGTTGTACTTAAATACACACAGTATACACAATGAGCTTGTGGTGCAGATTGAAACTGGCAGGTACGATGCTGTGGGTATCACAGAGACATGGCTGTAAGGGGATCCAGGCTGGGAACTAAATATCCAAGGATACATGTCCCATCAAAAGGACAGGCAGATGGTGAGAGGGGGAAGAGTTGCCTTGTTAGTGAGAAATGAAATTAAATCAATAGCAAGAAGTGATAGAGAGTCAGAAGGTGTAGAATCTGTGTGGGTAGAGTTGAGGAACCGCAAGAAATAAAGAATCTGATGCAAGTTTTGTCCAGGTCTCCAAGCAGTAATCAGGGTGTGGGGAAGGAAATCAGTCAGGAGACAGAAACGCCAGATACAAAATGTCAGGGCAGACTTCAATGGATAGGTGGACTGGGTAGCGTGTCTCAAGGAAAGGATTTCATGGAATGTCTACGAGATGGTTTTTGGAGCAGCTTGTGGTTGAGCCACTATGGAACAGGCAGGTCTGGATTCAGTGATGTGTAATGAGGCAAACTTGATTAATGAGTTTAAGGTGAAAGTATCCCTATGGATACGTGACCATAATACGATAGAACTCCCCCTGTAGTTTGAGAGGGAGAAGCTGCAATCAGATGGAACAGGATTTCAATTGAGTAAAGGTAAGTACAAAGACATGAGGAAGGAGCTGGCCAGAGTTGATCGGAAGGGGAGCCGAGCAGGAAAGATAGTGGGGCAGCAAACAGCAGAGTTTCTCGGGGTAATTCAGGAAGCAGAGCAGGAATTCATCCCAAAAAAGAAGAAACATAATAAGAGGAGGACAAGTCAACGATGGCTGATGAGGGAGGTCAAGGACAGCATAAAAGCAAAAGAAAAAGCATCCAATGTGTTGGAGAATAGTGGGAAGCCAGAGGGTTAGGAAGTCTTTAAAAACCTGGAGAGGATAACTAAAAAAGCATTAAGGGTTGAGAAGGTGAAATGTGGGAGTTGTCTATCCAGTAATATAAAAGGAGATTTCAGGAGTTTTATCAGATATATAAAAAGGAAGAGGGACTCAAAAATATACTTTTGATCATTGGAAAATGAGGCTGGAGAAAGGATAATAGGAAATGAAGGAATCGTCGAGGAATTGAATCGATACTTTTCATCAGTCTGCACCATGGAAAACACCAGCAGCATTCCAGTACTTCAAGACTGTCAGGAGGCAGAGGGGAGTGTAGTGGCCATCACTAAGGAGGAGGTACTGGGGAAGCTGAAAGATCTGAATGTGGATAACTCACCCAGACTGGATGAACTACACCAGTGTGTTCTGAAGGAGATCGCTGAGGAGATTGTGGAGGCATTGGTGATGATCTTTCAGGAATCAATGGAGTCGGGGTGTGGAGGTGGGGTGGGGAGGGATTTGGTGGGGGCAAGAGACAGGAAAATGGCTCACATAACACCCCTGTTTAAGAAGGGAAGGAGGTAGAAGATGGGACATTATAGGCCAGTTAGCCTGGATTCGGTTGTTGGTAAGGTTTTAGACTTCACTTTAAGGGTGAAATTGTAGAGGACTTGGAAGTGCAATGGTAAAATAGGGCTGAGTCAATACGGCTTCATCAAGGGGAGGTCATGCCTGTCAGAGGAAGTAATCTATTTGGATTTCCAGAAAGCATTTGACATACGATAAGTGCCCATAGTGTTAGGGGCAATGTACTGGCATGGACTGAAGACTGGCAGGTTGGCATAAATCAAAGAGTGAGGAACAATGGCAGCTGGTGACCGATAGAGTTCTGCATGTGTCAATGTTGGGACTATAACTATTCACATTATACATTAACAACCTGGATGAAGGAAGTGAAGACATTGTTGCTAAGTTTGCAGGTGACATGAGATAGGTGGAGGGACAGGTAGTGTTGAGGAAGTGGGGAGGCTGTAAAAGATCCTGGATAGGCTCAGAGAGTGGGCAAAGAAGTGGCAGATAGAATACAATGTGTTACAATGTGAGGTTATGCACTTTGGTAGGAAGAAGAGATGCAAAGACTGTTTGCTAAATAAGGAAGGCCTTTGGAAATCTAAAGCACAAACCTCATTCAGGTTTCTCTTCAGGTTAACAGGCAGGTCCAGTTTGTGCTTGGGAAGGCAAATGAAATGGTAGCATTCATTTCAATAAGGCCCGGATACAAGAGCAGAGATGTACTGCTGAAGCTGTGTAAGGCTCTGGTCAAACTGCATTTTGGAATATTGTGAGCAGATTTGGGACCCATGTTCTAAGAAATGATGTGCTGGCATTGGAGGGGTTTACAAGAATGATCCTGGGGATGAAGGGCTTGTCATATGAGGCATGGTTGAGGACTCTGGGTCTGTACTCGATGGAGTTTAGGAGGAAGAGGAGGGATCTTATTGAAATTTACAGAATACTGATCAGCCTAGAAAGAGTGGATGGGGATAAGATGTTTCCAAAAACAGGAGACACTCCGTAACCAAGGCACAGCCTCAAAATGAAGGGCCGACCCTTTCGAGCTGAGATGAGGAGGAATTTCTTCAGCCAGAGGGTGGGGAATCTGTGGAACTCATTGCTACAGAGGGCAGTGGAGGCCAAGTCACTGAGTGTATTTAAGACAGAGATAGATAGGTTTGTGATTGTTAACGGGAATGAAAGTTCCTGTGAGTAGGCAGGAGAATGGGGGTGAGAAGCATATCTGCCAAGATCAAATGGCAGAGCAGATTCAATGGGCCGAATGGCTGATTTCAGCTCCTGTTTCTTAAAGTCTTCTGCGAGTTTCCCCAAAACCCTGGAACACTGAACCCTGGACTGTGAGCCCTGCTGTAGCAGTTTGGAATCCTGATGGGAATGATGATTCATCCTGGGCATGCAGCCAGAGCCAAGTCCATGGCACCACAGGGGGCTCAGCTGTACAGCGGGGCACAAGGAAGACTGGAAGAGCGATAGTGAGAGGAGATTCTAGAGGGAGGGCTATCGATAGGTGTTTCTGCAGCTGCAGATGGGAATCCAGGATGGTGTGTTGTCTCCCTGCTGCCAGGGTCAAGGATGTCACTGAGCAGCTGCAGAGCACCCTGAGGGGAGAGGGGGAACAGTCAGCAGTTGTGGTCCACATTGGTCTCAGTGATGGAGGGAGAAAAAGGATGTGATCCTGCAGTCAGAATGTAGGGAGCGTGGAAAGGAATTAGGACCAGGAACTAAAAAGAGGGAATCTGCGCATTACTTCCAGTGACCCCCACAAGTGAGAAGAGGAACAGGAGGATAACACAGATGACTGTGGGGCTGGAGAGAGGGTCCAGGAGGGAGGGCTTTAGATTCTTGGGACATTGGGACTGGGTCTGGGGGAGATGGGACTTGGACAGACCAGACAGTGTTGCTCCTGAACAGAGCTGGGACTGAGTTCCTTTGGGGTGATTTACAGGGCTGTGGGAGCCAGGAGGGAATATCAGAGAGGAACACCAATGTCCACGGAATCCTCACCACCCATTGGGAAAGATGTGGAGGAATACAAATTCAAGGAATTTACAGAGACTTGCAAATATGATAGAATCGTTATAAATGGGGTGACGGGGTATTTAATTTCTGAATATAGACTGGGGTAGTGGCAATGTAATGGGCAGAGAGGGGCCAGAGTTGTGAGACTGTGTTCAGGTGAATTTTCAGGTGGCATTGTGGACAGTGAAGAAGGCTGTCTCAGAATATAATAGGATCTTGACCAACTGGGCCAGTGGGCTGAGGAATGGCAAATGGAGTTTAATTCAGATAAATGTGAGTGCTGTATTTTGGTAAGACACAGGAGATGGGTGAGATCCTAAACAAATATTTCAGGTCAGTATTTATTGAGGAGAAGGACACAAAAGTAAGGGAATTTGGAAAAATAGTGATGTTTTGAAAAAGTCCACAATACAACTGAGGAGATACGAAAGATCTTAAAACATATAAAGGTAGATAAATCCCTAGGACCTGATCAGGTGTATCCCAGAATATTGTGGGAAACTAGGGAAGAGATTGCTGGGCCCCTTGCTGAGATATGTTTATCATCAACAGCTATAGGTAAGGTGTTGTACCATTATTTCAGAAAGGCTGTAAGGAAAGCCAGGGAACTCTCGACCAATGAGCCCGATGTCAGTGCTGGGTAAGATGTTTGAGTGGATTCTGAGGGACAGGATTTACATCCATTTGGATAATCAGTGTGGTTTTATGCATGGGAAATTGTGTCTCCCTGATTTGATTGAGGAGGTGACAAAGAAGATTGATGAAGGCAGAACAGTAAACATTGTCTATATGGACTTCAGTAAAGTGTTTGACAAGGTTCCACATGATAGACTGGTAAGTAAGGTTAGACCACATGGGATCCAGGGGGAGCGAGCCGTTTGGGTAAAAAAATTAGCTTGAAGATAGGAGAGAGGGAGTGGTGGTAAAGGGTTGATTTTCAGACTGGAGATCTGTGAATAGCTGTGTGCCACAAGGATTGGGCTGGGTTCACTGCTTTTGGTCTTTTAAATAAATGATTTCACTGTGAATATAGGAGTTAACATAAGTTTGTAAATGACACCAAAATTGGTGCAACAGTGGATAGTGAAGAAGATTATCTCAGGGTACAGCGGGACCTTGATCACATGGGGCAATGGGCAGAGGTGTGGCAAATGGAGTTCAGTTTAGATAAATGTGAGACGTTGCATTTTGGAAAGGCAAACCAGGGCAGGACGTATACAGTTAATGGTAGGGCCCTGTGGAATGTGGCTGAACAAAGAGACCTAGGGGTGAGGGTGAGGGTGAGGGTGAGGGTGAGGGTAATGTGCATTATTCCTTAAAACTGGATCACAGGGAGACAGGGCGATGAAGAAGGTGTTGGGTACGTTTGCCTTTATTGGTCACTGTATTGAGTACAGGAGTTGGGACATCATGTTGCAGCTGTACAGGAGATTGGTGAGGCCACTTTGGGAATAATGTGAACAATTCTGATCATTCTGTGATAGGAAGGATGTTGTTAAACTTTTAAAAAGTGCAGAAAAATATTTACAAAGATTTTGCTAGGAATTGGAGAGTTTGGACGATAGGACGAGGATGGATAAATTGGGGCAATTTACCCTTCAGCATTGGAGGCTGAGAAATTTATAAAATCATGAGGGACACAGATAATGTGACTAATTCAGAAAGCATGTGAATGTTTTGTAGTGATGACAAATTATATTCCCAAAGGTCATTCCAGGGATGAGGAACGCCAGTTATGAAGATCTACTGGAGGATTTGGGACTATCTTCTTTGGAGAAGGCTGAGAGGAGATTTATTCGAGGAACACAAAATCAGAAGGGGCCTGGACAGAGTAAATAGGGAGAAAATGTTCCCAATTGAGAAAGGATTTGAGACCGAGAGACCACAGATTGAAAGTAATTGGGAAAACTAACAAAGTGAGATGAGGAAAAACATTTTCGGCCAGTGAGTGGTTAAGGTGTGGAATGCACTGCCTGAGAGTGTGGTGGAGGCAGCTTCAATTGAAACATTCCGAAGGGAATGAGACTGTTATCTGAAAAGGAACAATGTGCAGGGTGACAGGGAGAAGGCAGGAGAATGACACTCAGTGAATTGCTCATTCAGAGAGCCAGTCCAGACAGGATGGGCGGAATGGCCTCCGTGTGCACTGTAACAATTCTGTGATTGTGTGATTGAGCAGAGTTAAAGCTGGGGGAGGTGGGAGCTCGGTGTCTCACTGTGCTGCTGCTGCTGCTGCTGCTGCTGCTGAGGTCAGTGAGATCAGAGACTGGGACAGGGAGCCAGAGCTCACATCAAACACTGGCCATGTCTGTCACACTGAGACTGGCAGGAGGCTACTCACTGATTTTACTCCATGCTGCAGGAATGGGACCACAGGCTGCAAATGGCCAGAGCTCCTCCACACAGTGAGTAAAACTTGCTGACTTATATCTTGCTGTTTCAAGGGGGCAATGGAAGGAAAGAAATACAGCTGGACACCCTGTTAGACACAGTGCTCCTCAATCAACCATTTCATTCACTGCAGCTTCTCACTAACACCTTCAACAATTCAGTATTTGTGTTTTAGAAATTGTGTTTCAGTATTGACAGGGTAAATAATGGAGGATAGAGATTTACTTACTCAGTCTGAGCTTGGTTCCTTTACCGAATGTGTCCCACAGTGAGAACTCCCTGTGCAGAGGCTGTACAAAAACCTCTACTCTCTGCTTCCCTCTGTCACTCTCTCTCTCTCCCTGTCCCTCTCTGTCTCTCCCTCATTCATGTCTTTCTTCCTCTCTGTTTCTCTCATTCTATTTCTCTCTGAGATGTGTCCAGCTGGGCTCGGGAGGTTTGTTAAATTTATTTTTTGATATTAAATCTTGCAGCCATTCTTCACACGTGGCCATGGAGTGTAAGAGGGAAACTTGAGGCCTTCAGTGAGCAGTGGACGCCACAGGGACTGGAGTGTGTCGTGGACAGTGACAATCCCAGCATGGGGTAATTTGCTCATTTTTATTTATATATTACTGTGTTTGTATCAGTGACAGAGGTAGGGCTGTGTGTCTATTATTATGAATAACATATAATTGTGAATGTGTCAGTACAGGAGGTGGTGCTGTGTGTATTGAGGTTTTTGCATGGCTCTGTATCACCGTGAAGGCCAGCTGTAAACTTCTGACAGTAATAGTCAGCGACATCCTCATTCTGAACGTTGCTGATTGTCAGGGTGAAACTGGTCCCTGATCCACTGCCGGTGAATCGATCGGGGACTCCTGTGAATCGAGTTGTTGCACTGTAGATCAGGGGAGAGGGTTTCTGACCTTCTCACTGCTGGTACCAAGCAAGGTAGCTGCTAATGCTTTGACTGGCCGTACAGGTGATGGTTGCAGTCTGGCCCAGTCCCACTGACAGCACCGGGAGAGACTGGGTCATGATGATGTCCCCACTGATACCTGAGGGGTCAGAGAGAAACACAGTGAAGTCAGAACTGTCACAGAAAGAGCCGGTCAAATGAGAGATTGTTGGAGACACTCAGCATTTTTCCTTCAATCACAAGTCAGTGGAATTGGAGTGAAATGGAGAGCAGCTAAAGATTCAAGGTGGAAGGAGAGAGATTTGTACCTGCGACACAGAATGCCAGGGGCCAGATCAGCTGGATGTGTGAAATCATGGTGTGTGCTCCTGTCCCTGTGCCTGGTTCCTGATAAACTCTCCCTTCACTGGGCTCTGCTTTATAAAGCTGCAGCCTGTGAGAGTCTGACTGGGTGTTCCTCAGTATATAAATGGCATCAGGCAGAGAGAGCCACGTCAGCCCCTCACACTTCCTCTTCTCTCTCTCTCCCCCTCATTCTCTCTCTGTCTGTCTCAGAGAGTCATTGATGTGAACAGCACTGAATGAGGCCATTTAGTGGCTCCTCCAGCTCTTGGCCCATTACCCTGGAGGCTACAACAACACAAGGAAAATCTATACATTGCTCCAATGTCACGAGAGTTTGTGAGTCAACCAGCCTTTCAGGCAGTGAGTTCCAGACTCCCACCACCCTCTGGGTGAAAACAATTCTTCTCAACTCTCCTCTCACTCTCCAATTCGACTGGGCCTGGACTCAGTTGAGTTCAGAAGGATAAGAGGGAATCTGATTGAAATGTATAAAATTCTAACAGGGCTGGGCAGGGAGGAGGTTTCCCCAGGTTGGGGAGTCTGGACCAAGGGACCCAGTCTCAAGGGGATAGGGGGTAGACCATTTTGGGCTGAGACGAGGAAACGTTTCTTCACTCAAAGGGTAGGACAACTGTGGAACCCAAGGAACTGAATAAATTCAAGAAAAAGAGAGAGATAATTGTTTTGCATTTTAACAGCATGAAGGGAATGGGGAGAAAGCAGGAATATGGTTTTGAGATGGAGGGTCAGCCATGATCATACTGATTGACAGAGCAGACTCAAAGGCCGAATGGCCTGCTCCAGCTCCGAGTTTCTATGTGTCCATGTCTGTGTTACCTTCAATCTCTGTCCCAGGTTATTAAGTCCTCTACTGACGTATAAAGTGCCTTCCTTCCCACCCTTTTACTGCCCTGAATAATCCTATAGCCCTCTATCATGTCCCCTCTCAGCCTTCACTGCTCCAAGGAAACAATCCCAACTTTTCCAAGCTTTCCTCACAGCTGACCCTTCAGCCCAGGCAGCATCCTGGGAAATCTCTGCACCCTCTCAAATACAATCACATCCTTCCCAGAATGTGGTGACCAGGACCTGTCCACCTCTCTCTCTCTGTCTCACATCTGCTCTACCCCTCTCTCTACCCCTCTCTCTCCCACTGTTAATCTCTTTCGTTTTCTCTCTCTCTCTCTCTCACTCTGTCTCATAGCCACTCTCCCCAACTCATTCACACTTTCTCACTCCATCTCATAATCTCTACTTCTCCATCTCTCACTGTCTCCATCACTCACTCCCTCTCTCGTTTCAATTTAAAGCCTCTGTTACCTCTCCTCTCTATACCTCCCTCTGTCTCTCTCCCTCCCTCTCTGTATTCCCAATCTACAGTCGCACTCCCTCCCTCTCTGTCATTCTGTCTCTAATCATACTCATGTCTCTCACTTTCTCTCTCTCTCTCACACACACACACACACGTACAGACATTCGCCCTCTGTCTCTGTCTCACTTCTCTCTCTTTCTCACAGTGTCCCAGGTGGTGGCAGTTGAATGCAGGATAAATCTCTCTTGGCTCTGGCCCACTCATGGATGTTAACCCCTGACCCCAGAAGCATGTCTTCTCCAGGAGTAAGGCCCCATTTTCCACATTGACCTGGGTTTGGTCTCTCTCAGAAAGATGGACAGATTCTTGTCAAATGAAGGGCAATTCTGTGCTGTTGGCCTATTCTCACTGGGGACTGGTTTGGACACAAAGCTCATTCCATGAAGGCCCAGCAGAGAGAGGAGATCCTCAGGCCATCAGTGTGAGCTGGAGGGACAGGACAGACTCTGACCCACTGACGCAGCCTGTCCATTCACAACATTTTTCAATCCCTTCCCCTCTCCTACCCCTCTCTTTCCTTTTCCATGATCAGTCTCTGAGTCAGGGTATTTTACTGGGATGTGGGTTGAACCATCACACAGTTACAACAGAAAGGAACTGAACCCCATACCCACTATGGTGTCCACAATGCACTGGACTCTCCAACAGAGTCCAGTAAACATGGAATTCAGTTCATGGGGCTGCCTGATGGAGAGACATAGGCCTCCTTCCCACTGAACCTCCCAACAGAGACAAGTAAACATGGGCCTCCTTCCTGCAGGAGCCTCCACTAGAGACCAGTAAACATTGGGTAAAAACAATGACTGCAGATGCTGGAAACCAGATTCTGGATTAATGGTTCTGGAAGAGCACAGCAGTTCAGGCAGCATCCGAGGAGCAGTAAAATCGACGTTTTGGGCAAAAGCCCTTCATCAGTAATACAAGTAAACATTGGTCTCCTTCTGACTGGACTCTCCAAAGGAGACGAGTAAACATGGACCTCCTTCCTGCTGGAACCTCCAATACAGACCAGTAAACATGGACCTCCTTCTGACTGGAACCTCCAAGAGAGTAAATATGGGCCTCCTATTCACTGGAACTTCCAATGGAGATAAGTAGATGGTTGAGTTTTTGAAGGCGTGAGCAAGAAGATAGGTAAAGGTAGAGTAGTACACTTTGGCTACATGGAGTTAAGCAAGGCCTGATACAAGGTTCCCCATGGTAGACTGCTTAATAAGATTATATCACATAGGATCCAGAGAGAGCTCGCCAATTGGATATAAAATTGGCCAGATGGTAGGAGGCAGAGGCTGGTGAGAGACGGTTGTTCTCCAGACTGGAGGCTAGTGACCAGCCGTCTGCCACAGGAATCGATCCCGGATCCACTGTTGTTCATCATTTATATGAACAATGTGGATGAGAAAATAGCAGGAATGGTCAGTAAGTTTGTGGCTGACATTAAAATTGTTGGCATCGTGGACAGGAAAGAAGGTTATCCAAGAGTGCAATGTCATCTTGATCAACTGGGCCAGTGGGTCAACAAATCCAGATGGAGTTTAATTTCGATAAATGGAAGGAGTTACATTTTGGTAAGACCAACCAGGGCAGGAATTACACAATTAATGGTAGAGCCATGGGGAGTGTTGTTGAACAGAGAGACCGAGGGGTACAGGTACATAGTTCCTTGGAAGTGGTGTCCCAAGTAGACAGGGTGGTGAAGAAGGTAATCATGAGGGTCATAGATAAGGTGAATAGACAAAGTGTTTTCCCCAGCGTAGGCAAGTCCAGTCCTAGAAGGAATAGGTTTAAGTTGAGAGGGGAAAGAATTAGAAGGGACCTGAGAGACAACCTTTTCACACAGAGGTTGGTGTGTATGTGCAATGAGCTGCCAGAGGAAGTGGGAGAGGGGAGTACAATTACTACATTTCAAGGACATTTTTACAGGAACATGGATAGGAAGGATTTAGAGAGGATTGGGCCAAACACAGGCAAATGGGACTAGTTCAGTTTTGGAAACTTGGTCGGCATGGATGAGTTGAGCTGAAGGGCCTGATGCCATGCTGTAAACCTCTATGACTCTATGATGATGTCTACATGTGCCATCTTCCCATAGGAATAATAAACATGGACCTCTTTCCACTGGAACCTCCAATAGTCACCAATAAACATGGACCTCCTTCCCACTGGATGCTCCAGAAGAGACCAGTAAACATGGCCCTCCTTCCCTCGGGACTGTCCAGCACCTGAGCTGCAAACACCACATCCTCTCCATCACATAGGTCTCTTATTTCAATCTCAACAACATTGTCCATCTCTGCACTGCCTCAGCCCCTTGACCACAGAAACCCTAATTCCTGCTTATCCTGCCTCCTAACTCTATGATTCCAATGTCCTCTCCCAGCTTCCTAAATCCAACTTGTCTGATATGGAATGGGCCCTTGCCTGTCTTACCAATCTGTCATTCCAAAATGACCCCTGACCTCACAGCCAGCCAATTGCCTCCATGGCCTCCCTCCTCCCTCACTCTGTGTCCTGCTGTAGACTCACATTCCCTCCCTCCCCCTTCCATCTTCTGTCTCTGGTCTCCTGCCCATTGCTGCTACCTCCATCCCACCATTGACAGCAGAGCCTTCAGACCCTGACAGCGTGCTCTCTGACCTCCTGCCCTTCATCCCTTCCCCACTCGATGGTTGTGCTATTAAATATACTGTTCAGTGCCATTACTTTTGGTTCAATGTTCCATTGCCATTGATTTGCTGAATTATTCCTCATCAGTAAATCTAGTCTGGCCTATTCCCTGAGTTGGTTCAAGAGCGTTTTCCTTGAGAAAACACTCTTCTGTAAACTGGGTTGTCTGTATCTCCCAGTCTTTGTGTAAAGGTGAGACTAAGTGTGTGTAAGCTCTTATACAGCACAGACAGAGGTCACTGGGCCTATTGTGACTGTTAGTTAAATTATTCCAATGAGTCCCATTTATCCAGCCCTTCCTGTATAACCCTGCAATTGTTTCCTTTTCAGCTATTTCTCCAAAGGCCCTTTTGAAAGTTGCTGTTGAATCCACTTCCATTCACCTTGCAGACAGTCATCATGAACTCGCTGGATAAAAATGTTCCTACCTTCTCTCTTGATCTTCAGACCCTTTCTGAAATGTGTGCCCTCTGGTTACTGACCCTCCTGCCTGGAGAAACAATTTGTCCTGTATTTACTGCATCCAAACTCTCCAATTGTGAACCCCTCATTGAGTGAGACCTATTTCCAGCACAGGGGGAGAACATTCAGCCTGTCAGGTAAATACTGTCATTTCATGGAGCAATCCAATCAGTCCCACCCCCTCCCCTGCTCGACCCCCAGAGCCTTGCAGGTTTATTTCCATCAAGAGCCCATCCAATCTGCCATTGCAATCACTGAGTGTCTTCACCTGCCTCACCTGAATGGGCACTAATTTCCAAGTCATTACCAATTGCTGAGAAAAAAAAGCTCTTCCTGACATCCCATATCCTTTGCCCAACAAAATGTAAGGTAATCTCAATGTGAAGACGGGATTTTGTCTCCATATGGCTGTGTGGTGATCACTCTTACTGATACTGTCATGGACAGATAGACCAGCAGCAGGCAGATTGGTGACGGTGATAGTGAGTATGTTTTTCCCTCTAGTTAGTTCCCTCACCACTGCCCCAGGTCCTGTCAGCAGCTGAATCAGATGGAGCTTGACCAGTTTGCTCAGTAGTGATGCTTCTGAGCAGCTCTTGATGTTGGACTTTGGAGTCCCTTATTCAGAGTATATCCTGCATCCTTCCCATCCTCAGTGCTCCCTCCAAGTGTTGTTAAACATGAAGGAGGACTGGCTGTTTAGTTGAGGTTGGAGGGGAGGGCGGTGCTATGTGGTAATCAGCAGGAGGTTTCCTTCCCCATGTTTGACCTGCTGTCATGAGGTTTCCATAGTTAATGGTGAGGACTTCCAGGGCAACTCCCTTCTGACTGAACACACCACTGTGTTGCCTCTCCTGCTTGGTCTATCCTGCCAGTTATAAACTGAATGAGGGAACAATTCTGTGCAGGTTTCACAGCTTGAATCAGAGCTGCTGCTGGATTCTGTTTCTGATCTCCAAGTGCAGGCGTGTGTGTTTGTGAGTGAATGACTGACACTTTTTCCATCTCTGTGCTGTTTCTGCAAAACAAATCCCAGAACCAGCCTCCTGTGCAGTCAGATTCCAGGGAGTGCAGACAGTTCACAGTTTTCTCCCGTCTCAGTAACAAACGTCCAGCTGCTCCGAGCTCCTTCTTTCACTTCCTCTCTTGGTGAAGTTTCAACCTTGCGATCTGACAGTCTTTGCAGTTATTTTTTACACTGGGGCTTTCTGCTGTGGTCAGAATCTCTAATAATAAGTGTTCAATCAGTGACAATCACAGCAGCTAAGAGCAGTCAGGACTGAGGAGCCAGGCTCACTGGGAGACATATTTGGAAGATCAAAGCCATCCTCTTCAGCTCCCGGTACAAACTCCATCCCTCTCCCTGAGCACTGTCTACTGCTCAACCTTGGTCTCTTCTTTGAGGCTGACCTGAGCCCCATTTCCTCCACATCACAAAGCCACTGAAAATCCCAGCCATGTCTGTGGGACTCCAAACATGACCATTCCAATGTTGTACTCACACACATCACAGCCACTGCCCACCGTAACCTTCAGCTCATCCCAAATTCTGCTACCCCTATCAAAACTTGCACCAAGTCCCATTCCCCTAATCCCCTGCACCTTGTGTCTACATTGGCTCAGGGGCCAGCAATACCTCGATTTTCAAATTCTCATCCTTGTACACAAATCCCTCTCTGTCCTCCACCCTCCCTATCTCTGTGACCTCCTCCAAGCTGCCTCACTCAGTGTGATCAACAATCTTCCTTCATTCAAGTCATTGAGGAATATCGTGAAATGTTGAGGTTCCAGCAAATATCCCTGGGTACACCACTATTCACTACTTGTTCATTGGAGGACACACATATTATCCCTCCTCTCTGTCTCCGATATCCAAACTAATTCCTAACCAAAGACAAATGCTTTTCTCTAACTGGCTTGATGGTAGGAAGCAGAGGGTCATAGTGGAAGGATGCTTGTCAGACTGAAGGCCAGTGACTTGTGGAGTGCCTCAGAATTCAGTGCTGGGCCCATTACTGTTTGTTATCTATGTCAATTATTTGGTTGTGAATCTGCAAGGCATGATTAGTAAGTTTGCAGATGACATTAAAAGAGGTGGTATCATAGAGATACTGCAGCAGGACATTGATCAGCAGGAGAAGTGGGACATGAAATGACAAATTGAGTTTACTGTAGATAAATGTGAGGTCTTGCATTTTAGCAAGTTAAATCAAGGTAGGAGTTTCATGCTGAATGGTAGGACCTTAAGGACTGTCGTGGAACAGAGGGATCTTGGAGTTCAAGTGCGTGGTTCTCTGAAAGTTCAGTCACAGTTAGACAGAGCAGTGAAGAAGGCTTTGGCCCACTGGCCTTCATCAGACAGGGCACTGGAGACAGACGTTGGGAAGTTATATTGCAGTTGTACAGGATATTGGTGAGGTCGCACTTGAAGTATTGTGTTCAGTTTTGGTCACTTTGTTATAGAAAGGATATTATTAAAGCAGAACGAGTACAGAAGAAATTTACAAGGATGTTGCCTCGACTCAACGATATGAGTTATAGAGAGAGGTTTATCAAGCTGGAGCTTTTTGCTTAGATTGAAGGGGATTGAGAGGGGGATCTTTTAGAAATGTATAAGACCATGAGTGACATAGATAAGGTGAATGCATTCAGTCTTTTTCTCAGGGTTGGGGGATCAAGAACTAGAGGGCATCAGTTTAAGGTTTGAGTGGCATGAATAAAAGGGAACCTGAGGGGCAACATTTTTACACGGGGGGTGGGACAAGTATAGAATGAGCTGCCAGTGGAAGTGATTGAGGTGGGTATATTAACACATTTAAAAGGCATTTAGACAAATACATAAATAGAAAAACCTTTGAAGGATGAAACCTATGAGCCAAGGGCAGTGAAATGGGGTTAGCACAGATGGATATTTTGGTCAGCATGGACCAGTTCGGGCCAAAGGGCCTGTCTCTATGTATTACGACTCGATGACACTTGTTGAAAATCACACAACACCAGGTTATACTCCAATCGGTGTAATTGGAAGCACTAGCTTTTGGAGCGCTGCTCCTTCATCAGGTGGTTGTGGAGTATAAGGTTATAAGATACAGAATTTATAGCAAAAGCTTACAGTGTGATGTAGCTGAAGTTATATATTGAAAAAGACTTGGATTCTTTGTTAAGCCTCTCATCTGTTCGAATGACCATGTTGGTTTCAGTTCTTTCATCTGTAAATCGCAAAACTTTTCTAAAAGTTACATTCTCAAGTGAACTTTAACAATTGGTGTCATGTTGGCCCAGATAATTTATTGAAGATGTGAGCTGCCTGTGTGAGAATGTCTGTGCCACAATGCTCAGACTGATTCTAATCTAAAAAAATGGATTTTCAGAATTTTACATGGATTCAAGCAGTTTTTGAGCAAAGTAAAATAATTATTTTATATTTATGTGTGTGTGTCTCTGTGTATGCGTGTGTGTGTGTGTATGTAGGAGTGTCTGTGTGTGTGCCTCTGTGTCTGTGTAGATGTGTCTGTCTGTTGGAGTGTCTGTGTGTGTGTAGGAGTGTCTTGTGTGCACGCCTGTCTGTGTGTGTGTGCGCGCATCTGTGTGTGTTTGTGTGTGTATATGGTGCATTGGGGTAACCTGTAATGTGACATGCATCTGTGACTCTATAATTCCATATGTTTCCATATTTATGAACAGTCTCTCAAACATAGAAACAAAGGAACTAGGAGCAGGAGGAGGCCATTCAGCCCTTCAAGTTGGCTCAGCCATTCAATATGACCATGGCTGATCATCCAACTTCGTCCCTATTCCCATTTTTACCTCATAACCTTTAATCTGAAGAACTATACCTATCTCCTTTTTGAAAATATTTACTGTTTTGGGCTCAATTGCTTTCCGTGACAGAATATTCCACCAGCTTCCCACTCTCTAGCTAAAGAAACGTCTCCTCATCTCAGTCCGAAGTGGCCTGGTTCTGGATTCCCCAGTCATCAGGAACATCCTTCCTGTGTTTTTTCTGATCTTGTCCTGTGTTAATTTTCAAGGTTTCAATGTGATTCATCTAAAACTTCTAACCTCCAGTGAATATAATCCTAACTGATCCAGTTTCTCATCAGATCTAAGTGCTGTCATCCCAGGAATCAGTCTGGTAAGCCTTCGCTGCCCTCCCTCCACAGCCAGAACATCCTTCCTCAAATAAGGAAACCAAAACCGTACACAATACAATCATAAAATCACACAGTACAGAAGAGGCCTTTCAGCCCATTAACTGTGTACCACCCAAACGACACTAAACCTACACCAGTCCCATGTTCCAACATGAGGCCCATAGCTAGAATGTTGTGACATTTCAACTGCTCACCCAAGTACTTTTTAAAGTTTGTGAGGTTTCCCACTTCAACTACCCTCCCAGGCTGTACATTCCAGACTCCCACCAACATCTGGGTGAAAAACATTTTCCTCAAAACATCTTGAAGCCTCCTATCTTTCATATTGAATGTGAGCCAACTTGTTATTGACCCTCCCATGAAGGAGAACAACTGCTTTCTCTCCACCCTGTCCATTCCCCTCATAACCTTATACACCTCGATCAGATACCCCCTCCACCTTCTCTGCTCTGAAGAAAACAACCTGAGCTGATCCAATTTCTCTTCATCACTGAGAGGTTCCATCCCACGCAACATCCTGGTGATTCCTGTCTGCACCCCGTCCAGTGCAATCACATCCTTCCTACAGTGTGGTGATCTGAACTGCACACAGTATTCCAGCTGTGGCCTAACCAATGTTCTGCTTAACGGCAACATATCCTCCTGCTTTTATAACCAAAATCTGAAATGACAAAGGCAAGTCTACCATATGCCTCCATAATTGCTTTGTTAACGTGTCTTGCCACATTCAGGGATCAGTAAACAAGCACCCAAGATCACTCTGTTCCTCTGGGCTTCCTCAGTACAAAGAAAATTACAGCACAGGCACAGGCCCTTCGGCACTGTAAGCCTGCACCAATCCAGATTCTCTATCTAAACCTGGTGTCTATTTTCCAAGAATCTGTATCCCTTTGCTCCCTGCCCATTCATGCATCTGTCTAGATACATCTTAAATGAGGCTATCATGCCTGCCTCTACTACCTCTGCTGGCAATATGTTCCAGGCCCCCACTACCCTCGGCATAAAGAACATTCCACGCATAGCTCCCTTAAACTTTTCCCCTCTCACTTTGAACTCATGACCCCTAGTAATTGTGTCCTCCACTCTGGGAAAGAGCTTCTTGCTATCCACCCTGTTTACACCTCTCATGATTTAGTAGACCTCAAGCAGGGTCTCCCTCAACCTTCGACTTTCTAATGAAAACAATCCTGATCTACTCAACCTCTCTCTTCATAGCTAGCGCCATCGCTACCAGGCAATCCTGGTGAACCTCCTCTGCACCCTCTCCAAAGCATCCACATCCTTCTGGTAATGTGGCGACCAGAACTGTACGCAGTATTCCAAATGTGGCCAAACCAAAATCCAATACAATTGTAACATGACCTGCCAACTCTTATACTCAGTGCCCCGTCATGCCATATGTCTCCTTGACCATGCTATGGACCAATGTTGCCACCTTCAGGGTACAATGGACCTGAACATCCAAAACTCTCTGAATATCAATTTTCCCCAGGGCTTTCCATTCACAGTATAGTTCGCTCTAGAATTGGATCTTCCAAAACGCACCACCTCACATTTGCCTGGAGTGAAATCCATCTGTCATTTCTCTGCCCAACTCTCCATTCTATCTATGTTCTGTTGCATTCACTGACAGTCCCCTTTGCTATCTGCTACTCCACCAATCTGCAGACTTGCTAATCAGACCACCTACACCTTCCTCCAGATCATTTATATATATCACAAACTAGAGCAGTCCCAGCATGGATCCCTGTGAAACATCACTGGTCACAGTTCTCCATTTTGAGAAACTCCATTCCAGTACTACTCTCTGCCTCCTGCTGCCCTGCCTGTTCTCTATCCATCTAGCTAGTACACCCTGGACCTATGTTTTCTCCATCAGGCTACCATGGGGAACCTGGATCAAACATCTTACTGAAGTCCATGTATATGACATCCACAGCCTTTCCCTCATTAATCAACTTTGTCACTTGTTCAAAGAATTCTATTTAGTTAGTAAGACATGAAATTCCCTGCACAAATTCATGCTTCATATCACTGATAAGCTTACTTTCTTCCAAATGTAAATCTTCCTCAGTATATTTTCTAGTAGCTTCCCTACCACTGACATCAGGCTCACTGGTCTATAATTAGCTGGATTATCCTTGCCACCCTTCTTAAACAAGGAGCCAACATTAGGAATTCTCCAGTCTTCTGGGACCTCACCCATGTTCAAAGATGTTACAAACATATCTGTTAAGGCCCCAGCTATTTCCTCAGCAAGTTGGGCTAGATCCCATCCGGACCTGGGGACCTCTCCAACCTAATGCCAGTTAGAATACCCAACACTTGCTCCCTCCTTAAACTAACTTGACAGAGAGTAATCAAACATCTATCCCTCCCCTCAACATCTGTCATTTCCCTGTCCTTGGTGAATATTGATACAAAGTACTCATTAAGAATCTTCACCCATTTTCTCTGAGTGGGCCAACACTTTCACGAGTCAACTTTCTCCTTATGTACGCATAAAAGGCTTTGGGATCTTCCTTAACCCTGTTTGCTAATGTTATTTCATGATCGCTTTTAGTCCTTTTAAATTCCTCGTTTCAGATTGGTCCTACTTTCCCGATATTCTTCCAAAGCTTTGGCTGTTTTCAGCCACCTAGACCTTATGTATTCTTCCTTTTTCCTCTGAGCCAGTCTCACAATTTCATCTTTTATCAAGGGTTCCCTAACCTTGCCATTTCTATCCTTCACTTTCACAGGGACATGTCTGTCCTGCACTCTAATCAACCTCTTTTTAAAAACCTCCTACGTATCAAATGTGGATTTACCTTCAAACAGCTGCTCCCAATTACATTCCCCAACTCCTGCTGAACTTTGCTATCGTTGGCCTTTCCCCAGTTTAGCACTCGTCCTTTAGGACCACTCTCGTCTTTGTCCATGAGCATTCTAAAATTTATGGAATTGTGATCACTGTTCCCAAAGTAATCCCTAACTGAGGTTTCAACCACCTGGCCGGGCTCATTCCCCAACACCAGGTCCAGTAGGACCCCTTCCTGAGTTGGACTATTTACATACTGCCCTATTAAACCTGCCTGGGTGGTCCTTACAAATTCTGCTCCATCTAAACCTCTAACTCTAAGTGAATCCCAGTCAATGGTGGGAAAATTAAAATTCCATCACCGCCACCCTGTTGCTCCTACATCTTTCCATAATCTGTTTCCATATTTGTACCTCTATCCCACGCTCACTGTTTAGAGGCCTGTAGTACAGCCCCAACATTGTTACTGTACCCTTCCTATTTCTAAGCTCTGCCCATACTGCCTCACTGCTCGAGTCCTCCATAGCGCCCTCCTTCAGCATAGCTGTGATATCCTCTCTGACTAGTAATGTAACTCCTCCATCCCTTTTATGTTCCTCTCTATCCCACCTGAAACATCTGTATCCTAGGATATTTAGTTGCTGATCTTGTCCTTCCCTCAACCAAGTCTCCGTAATAGCAATAACATCATACTCCCAGGTACTAATCCAAGCACTAAATTCCTCTGCCTTACCTAATACATTTCTCGAGTTAAAACAAATGCACCTCAGACCACTTGTCCCTTTACATTCATCATTTGCTCCCTGCCTACTCTTGCCGTTAATCACGCTGACTTCATTATTTAGTTCCTTTAGTTACGGCCTCCTTATTGTCCACTATCCTCCTCATTTGGTTCCCATTCCCCGTCCACATTAATTTAAACCCTCCCCAACAGCACCCCCTTGAACATTGGTTCCAGTCCTGCCCAGGTGTAGACCATCCGATTTGTAATAGTCCCACTTCCCCCATAACTGGTTCCGATGTCCCAAAAATCTGAAACCCTCCCTACCGCATCATCTCTCAAGCCATTCATTCATCCTGTCTCTTCTTTCATTTCTGCTCTGACCAGAACGTGGCACTGGTCCCAATCCTGAGATTACTACCTCTGAGGTCCTACTTGACTCTAACTTGTCTCTAAATGCCCTAAATTCTGCTTGTGGAACCTCATCCCATTTATTACCAAATCATTGGTGCCTATATGCACCATGGCAACTGGCTGTTCACCCTCCCCCTTCAGAATGTCCTGCAGCCGATCTGAGACATCCTGATCCATTTAGCAGGGAGGCAACATACCATTTGTGAGTCTCGTTTTTCAACCACAGAACCACCTATCTACTCCCCTTCCAATTAAATCTTGTTTGACTATAGCCCTTCCACTCTTTTTCCTGCCCTTCTGTACAGCAGAGCCAGCCATGGTGTCATGTACCTGGCTCCTGCTGCCTTCCCCTGGTGAGCCATCTCCCACAACAGTATCCAAAACGGTAGACCTGTTTTGGAAGGACTTGACTGCAGAGGACACCTGCACTACCTTCCTGCTCTTTCTCTGCCTTTTGGTCACCCATTCCCTTTCTCCCTCAGCAATCCTAATCTGTGGTGTGTCCAATTTGCTAAACGTGGTATCCACAACCTCTTCAGTATTGTGGATGCTCCAAAGTGAGTCCATCCACAGCTCCAGAGCCATCATGTGGTCTAAGAGGAGCTGCAGCTGGTCACACATCCTGCGTGTGAAGGAGTCAGGGACATCAGCCAAGTTCTTGAGTTCCCACATTGAGCAAGAGGAGCATAGCACAAGTCTGGGATCTCCTACCATTTTTACTCTTAAGCATAACCTAGTCCACCTAGTCCTGTTATTTATTGAGTCCCTTGTCTTGTTCCTTTTTCCAAAGTGCATCACCTCACATTTATCAGGGTTAAATTCCATCTGCCTCTGATCTGTCTGTCGGACCAATCTGGTTACATCCTCCTGCAACCTCCTTCTTTCACCGAGCCAATCTTCATGTTATCTTCAAACTTACTTATCATCCCACGTCACATTATCATCTACATTGTTTCTATAGATCACAACTGAAAAGAGACCCAGCAGTGATCCCTGTGGTAACCCACTGCACACTGGACTACAGTTACACAAACAGCTTGCTGCGTCACCCCCTGTCTCCTGTCACTGAGCCAGTTTGGAATTGAATACTCCAGGTGTGGTCTCACCAGGGCTCTGTACAATTGCAGCAAGACATTTCTGCTCCTGTACTCGAATTGTCTCACTCTGAAGGCCAACATCCCATTTACCTTCTACACCGCCTGCTGCTCCTGCACACGGACTTTCAGCGGCCTATGTACAAGGACACCCAGGTCTCAATCCGCCTTGCCGTTTTTGCTGTTAAATTGGGTAACCTTACATTTCTCCACATCATATTTCATCTGCGACTCACTCAACTTCTCCAAATCACACTGAGGCAAGTCTGCCTTCTCCTTACACCTCACCCTTCCACCCAGATTTGTGCCATTTACATACTTGGAGATATCACCCTTAAGTTGCCTCTCATAGATTATTCTGATGTGTATTTGTGAATAGCGAGGATCTTGGCCTATGATACCCCATTAGTAACTATCTGTCATTCTGAAAAAGGCCCATTTATTTTGACTCTTTGTTTCCTGTCCTGTGACCAGTTCTCTCTCCATGTCATTATGCTACTCCCATCACATGAGCCTTAAGTTTACACACTAATGTCTTACCTTGGACTTATCAAAAGCCTTTCGAAAGTCCAGATAAACCATATCCACAGGCTCCCCCTTATCAAATCCACTCGCTACATCCTCGAACAATTCCAGTCGATTTGTTAATCATGATTTCCCTTTCGACAATCCATGCTGACTCTGTCCAATTCTGTCACAGTTTTCAAAGTACTGAACAATAAAAAATGTTATACTGAAGTTGAGCATTTTTTCCATGTCTGGTTAATTGGTCTAAAGTTCCCAATTTTCTCTCTCTCTTTTCCAATAGACATATTCAATTAGCCGCACTCCACTCTGTAGGACCTATTCCACAGTCGACAAACAGACAACCATCAATGTTTCCAATATTTTATAACCACTTCCTGGATTACTCTGGAAAATAGATTATTTGTCCCTGCTGATTTAACAAACTTCAGTTTTCCCAGAACCATTTCCCTCCAAAAACTGATTTCCTTCTGTACCTTGCTCTGACAAAACCTTGCATTCACCAATATTTTTGACATATATTGGAAAATTAATTTGTGCAGAAAAATCCAGAATAGGTTTATAATTGGTCCGTCATCTCTTTGTTTCAATTATAACATTATAACACTTGTGTGGAACGTCCTCAAATGTCATCTGGAAGTCCATATGAACAACACCCATTGACATTCCCTTATCTCACTCATTAGTGACCTCTTTAAAAAATGTAACCAGGTTAATTAAAGATGTTTGATCCTTTTTAAATCCATGCTGACTCTCTCTGAGCAGTTCATATTTGTCAATTATTCTGTATCAAAAACCACATTCAATCACTTCCTAACAACAGACATTCAATGGAGATGTTCATTGTGAATGAGGTTAGGAGCTCATTCTGCTCCCAGTTAGCAGACTGGGAGATTATTCCCTGGAGTTTAATGGAGCAGGCGGGAGGGGCTGAATGGCCTCCTGTTGTTCCTATTCCTTCTGTTCTGTTGATGGTGTCAGTGTGTGTTGATGAGGAGCCTCCTCCTGTGCTGGAGCCTTCTCTGTTTCCTTGACTGTAACATTCAGGTAGGGACAGGAGCTGGGCTGCAGCTTCAACAATGAGTTCGATGTGGATGGATGGAGTGTCATTAGTGGGGAATACACAGTTTACATTGTGTCCAGGAGCCTCTCGAAAAGATGTCTTTCTCTTTCTCCCTTTTCAGCTCCAGGGCTGTCATGAAGGAGCTGCAAGAATCTTTGGTGAAGAAGTTTCTGGACGGTGAGGGCTGTGCGAAGGGTTTCAACAGTGACTAATGATCGCAGCTCCTTGTTCAGTCTGCTCCTCCCTCACCACTGATCAAGCCATGTAGCCTCCTGTCACACTGAGGGACATTACAATCAATATCATGGTGTCAGTGCCAGCAAACAACAGCATCACAGTCTGACCCACAGGGATAGGCATCATTGTCTGACATCAAAGAATGGATCCTGAATCCCCTTCTGAATCTCCATGCTCATAAACTCGACAGCATCGAAAATATACTGATACGCAGCCCTTTTGATTAAACACTGACCCCCAGAGAACCCCTTCAGAGGTAAAGTCAGCAGCAAGACGGAGAGAGAGGGAGAGGGAGAGATGGGGTGAGGCAAAGACAAAGAGAGGGAATGGGAGATAGTGAGATACATAGAGAGAAGGAGGGAGGGGGGGAGAGAGAGAGAGATAGAGAGAGGGAGGGAGAGAGAGAGGGGGGAAGAGAGAGAGAGAGAGAGAGAGAGAGAGACTGAGAGGGAGTCAGTGACTGGCAGCCACCTGTTGGCCATGTCTGAGGGAAGGAGTCTTATTCCAATTATGTCAGACCTTGGTGAGGCCACACCTGCAGCACTGGGTCCGGTTTCGATTTCCTTCCTCATGGAAGGATATACTCACCCAAAATCTATCTGGAAGGAGTGCAGCAAGGATTCGTGAGACTGGTTTCTGACATTGGGGGATTCTCCGATGAGGCCAGACGGAATCGACTGGGAGATTATTCCCTGGAGTTTAATGGAGCAGGCTGGAGGGGCTGAATGGCCTCCTGTTGTTCCTATTCCTTCTGTTCTGTTGATGGTGTCAGTGTGTGTTGATGAGAAATGGGGTTCCTCTTTTGAAACTGCTCCTGATTTAATGATGGAGCTGGAAGCCAGGAGAAGCTGCAGAAACTTCAGTTTCTAACCAGAAACTGCCCACTTGGCCTCTTGGACACCATGAGCTGGTTTATTGTGCCCAGCACCGACATCCCCCTCCCTCCCTCCCTCCCTTCCCTCCCTCCCTCCACGACAAAGCCCTGTCTGACTGGATTCTCATTGTTACATTTTCCCAATTCTGAAGGAAATCCTGTCCCTCTGATCCAGCATTCCAGCACATTCCCAAAACTGAGATCTGGATCTCGACTGGATCCGATCCTCTCAAATATCGATTCCAACTGGATCCCTTGCTGCAGGGAAAGGATCAGCCAGGGCCATATTCTTCAGCCATGGAGAATAATGACGGGATATTTGGAGTATGAGTTTGATGATGGAAATGTGAACCATTGCAGCAAAGACATTACAGATGGTTTGCACAGACAGCAAAGCCCAAACCACAGCATTGTGTCAATCAACACAGAACTCATGAAAGCTTCAATAAAAATGGTTATTAATGTGATTCTCAGAGATGTGTCATTATTCTAGTCACAAATGACTATTTCCCAGTGACGGGGTCCATGGGCTTTGGAGAAATATTGGGCAGATGGAGTGTAATGTGGGGGACATGAATCACAAAGCTACAGCAAGTGAATCAGGAGGCTGATGGAGTGTTGGTGCTCCTTGTAAAGGGAATGCAATCTAAAAGCAGTGATGTTTTACTGCAGCTGTACAGGGGTTAGGGTTAGGGGCTTAGTGAGAGCACATCTGGAGTATGGTGTCCAGTATCAGGCTCCTTTTGAAGAAAGGACAGGAGCTGCATTGGAAGTAGTTCAGAGATAGTTCCCTTGACTGATTCCTGGTACGGAGCGATTGTCTTACGGGCAAAGGTCAAACAGGTTTGGAATCTGATCCCTGGAGTTTAAAAGAATGAGAGGTAATCTCATTGAAATATGAACTGAGAGCATTGACCAGCACGTGGGAATATCATATTGTTGCAATTGCTGAGACATGATTGAAGAAAGATAGGACTGGCAGCTCAACATTCCAGGGTAGAAAAGTCTCAGGTGGGATAGAGGGGATGTAAGAGACGTGGGTGTTTTGCATTATTGATAAAGGAGGCCATCACTGCATTTCTTGGAAGCCTCTTCAAATGAGGCCATCTGGGTAGAGTTAGAAATACGAAAAGGTCAATCACTTTCTGGGATTATACTACAGGCCTCCCAATAGTCAGTTGGAGAGAGAGGAGCAGATATGTCAGCAAATCACAGAGAGGTGTGAGTGGAATAGAATTATATTAGTAGGGAATTTCAACTTCTCTACCATGAACAGGCATTGCCTTTGTGTGAATAGTGGAATTTTTAAAATCTATTCAGGAGAGCTTTAAGTGTCACTACATAGATTGTCCCCTGTGACTAAAGATAGGCAGTGCTGGACTCAATCAGAGGTAATGAAGCCGGTCAAATGGCTGAAAAGTCAATGGGTGAGCATTTTGGAGATAGTGAACACAACTCTGTAAGTTTCATAGCTTTTATGGAAAGGAATAAGTTTAGTGCAGAAATTAAGTGTATATAAATTGAGGCAAGGCCAATTTCAATGACATAAGACAGGATCTGACAAACATAGACTGGGAGCAGCTACTTGCAGGTCAGTCTACA
Organism: Chiloscyllium plagiosum; assembly: GCF_037043375.1. Classification (NCBI taxonomy): domain Eukaryota; kingdom Metazoa; phylum Chordata; class Chondrichthyes; order Orectolobiformes; family Hemiscylliidae; genus Chiloscyllium; species Chiloscyllium plagiosum. The sequence continues at coordinate 117,329,186 of NW_028270147.1, forward strand.
TTTGGAAAGTGGGAATCTTTTTAATGTGAGACAGTAAGAATTCAGGGCCAGCTCAGAAAGAAAGGCAAGGGCAGCAACTCCTGGGATCCTGGATGTCAAGGGATATGGATAGTTTGAGAAAGAAAAAGAAGGAATTATATGTCAGGTACAGAGCATCAAACACAGGGGAGGCCCTTCAGGAGTACAGAAAGTGTGGGGAGGTGCTTAAAAAATAGGAGGGCAAAGAGGAGCCATGAAATATCTTTGGCAGCCGGATCCCCTCACTTCAGAATACTTTAAAAAGTGGTACTAGAAAGAATAGATGCACTCGTGGTCACCTTTCAGAATTCTAGACTCTGGAGCAGTTTCTATGGATTGGAGGGTGGCTAACATAACCCCACTATTTAAGAAGAGAGGCAGAGAGAAAACAGTGATTTTTGTAGACCGGTTAGCTTGACATCAGTCGTGAAGGAAATACTGGAGTCCATTATAAAAGATGTGCAGCAAATTTTGTTGTAACGTGCACCTTATGAACTGGCACTCTTGACAAACTGCAAAAGTTATATCCCTCAAATGCCACAAAGTTTAATGCATCATTCTGTCCAATTATTATGCATGCATAATTTATTAACTTCAATGTAAATATACTTGTTGTTCAATTGAATGGCTGCATGAAATATCAACAGCTGATTCAATTTCAAGTCAATTTCTCCTCAAACACGGCGATCTGCCATGATGCCCGGGTAATCAGTTGAGAGTGTGATTGAGAAGGATATGGGGAGAAAGTGGTCTATTCTAGATACAAAGCATTGCTGACCACAATCATCATCTAGTGGCCTGCTGGGTGTAGCTTGTCAGGCGCTGAACAAGAAAGAAAGAGTCATTAAGCTGAACCAGAAAGTTTGCAATTAAAAATGACCAAGTTAAGTATATAAGTCACACACTGAGAGCAAAAGGATTTGCTTGGATTCTGGAAAGGTAGGAGCGGTAGCAGTGATGTGGTGACTGACAGATGTGAAAACAGTGTAAGGGTTTGTTGGATTCATCAAATATGAAGTGCCAATTTCTAATTAGAGTGACAGTCATGGTGCTAGCCAACTATTCCCATCCCAACTGCTGGTATTATTAGGCAACACAGATCTCAGACTACAACACAAACAGAAACTGCTGAAGAAATGCAATTGATCTACAGCATCTATGGAGCATAAGCACACAATGCTGATGATTTAGATTTAGTAATAAGGCCTCCTGACAAAAATAAATGAAGATAAAATAAAACACACTGACAGAAAATACAAATTCAAAAGATTTCAAAACACAGCAAACTAAAATTCTTTCTATTCTATTATTATTGCTTTATAGTACTCAAAAAACAAGGAGAAGCGGCTCATTTCTCTATCGAATCTTTAGATGTAACTTAACTGTATTTTTCATTTCATTGTCTTTAAAGTTTGATTGCCTTTTCCTTGATTAATACTTCACTGGCCACAGGTGAGGTGCCAGACTGGAGGATTGTCAATGTGGTTCCTTTGTTCAAGAGGGCAGCAGGGATAGGCCAGGCAATTACAGACCAGTTAGTCTGATGTCAGTGTCAGGGAAATTATTAGAAAAAAATCCTGAAATACAGGATTAAGCAATACTTGGAGAGGTAGGGATGCCAGTATTGATTCGTTTGACAAAGGCCCCGCATGGAAGGCTGGTCCAGATGGTCAGAGCCCGTGGGATCCAAGGCAAGTTGGCAAATTGGATCCAAAAGTGGCTTCCAAATATGAGGCAAAGATTGATGGTGGAAGGTTGTCTTTGTGATTGGAAGCTTGTGACCAGTGGTGTGTGACAGGGATTGGGACTGGGACCCTTTCTGTTTGTAATGTACATTAGTGAATTGACTGTGATTGTATAATTAAAAAGCTTTCAGATGACACATAAATTGGTGGTGTTGTTGATATTGATTTGACTTTTATTATATTGTCACGTGTACTCGCGTACAAAAGTATAGGAGGACAGTGAAAAGTGTGTCATGTCACCTTGCACAGTGCCATCTTAGGTACAAGGATGGAGGTACAGAATCTTAAGAACAAGGTAAAAAGAAAGAATAAAATTAAAAGTTATATGTTCCAGACCTTTTTAGTTTTAAGAAGAAAATAAAGAAATAAATCTGGAAGTTCAATCATTACAGTCTTTCTTAAGCACTTAGCTACCATGGGATCATATTTTGAGTCATCACCTCGAGACCGGAAGACCATGCTAAGGCCGTGCTGAGCCGAGAGACCACCAAATACAGCAAAAGACTACCCTGTGGGCCAAGAGACAACCATATTGGATCACTGAGAGATCGCCACACTAGGCCAAGAGTCCATCACACTAGAGGGACAGTCTAGCACGTAGGTCTGAGAGGCCACCACATCGAACTGACAGGCCACCATGTCGGACCGACAGTCTGCCTTGTTGAGCTGAGACGCCACCATGTCAGACCATCAGACTGCCTCACCGGGCTGAGAGGTCTCCCTGCCAGGTCAGGACACTGCCACACCAAACTGAGAGGCCGCATCAGTGGGGCTGCACTGGTTAGAGGCCAAGTGTCTGAGGTTGGGAGTTGTGGCCGGGAGAGAAAATAAGAGAGAAGGACAAAAGAAAAACACAAAAGAAAAGTAAAGGTGGAAGAAAAACAAGAAAAGGAAACAGACGAAGCAGATGAACTCGGTCTGAAGCGTCCGTCTCTGCTGCATCTTAGATTACTGGGTCTTAGGCTACAGTCTGATATTGATCAGCTGGTAAATTGGGCAGAGCAATGGCAGGTGGAATTTAATCCTGATAAGTGTGAGGTGATCCAACTTGGGAGGTCTAATAAGGGAGGGATATACATAATGAAAGGCATGTGCCTTGGTGTCCTTGTGCATGAATCACAGAGAGTGGTTTCCGGGTACAACAAGGAATTAGGAAGGCAAATGGAATTTTGTCCTTCATTGCTAAAGGGATTGAATTTAAAAAGCAGGGAGGTTATGCTGAAGCTGTGCAGAGTGCTGGTGAGGCTGCACCTGGAGTACTGTATGCAGTTTTGGTCTCCTTACTTGAGAAAGGATGTACTGGCATTAGAGGGTGTACAGAGAAGGTTCACCAGGTTGATTTCAGTGTTGAGGGGGTTGGCTTATGAGAAGAGACTGAGTAGACATGGCTATATTCATTGGAACTTAGAAGAATGAGGGGGGATCTTATAGAAACATATACAATTATGAAGAGAATAGATAAGACAGAGTAGAGAGGATGTTCCCACTGGCAGGTGAAACTAAAACAAAAGGGTTTAGCCTGAAAATTAGGGGGAGCAGATTTAGGACTGAATTGAGAAGGAACTTCGTCACCCAAAGGGTCATGAATCTATGAAATTCCTTGTCCTGCGAAGTTGTTGATGCTACTTCAGTAAATGTTTTTAAAGCTAAGATTTTTTTTAACAATAAAGGAATTAAGGGATATGGTGAGAGCGCAGGTAAGTGGAGCTGAGTCCACAAAAACATCTTATTGCATGGTGGAGCAGGCTCAAAGGGCCAGGTGGCCTACTCCTGCTCCTAGTTCTTATGTTCTTATGTGCCTTGGGAGTATTGAGGAACAAAGGGACCTTAGTGTACATCTCCATCGATCGCGGAAGGTATCAGCACAGCTAGACAGGGTGGTGAAGAAGGCACATGGGATGCTTGCCATCATTAGCCAGGGTGTAGAATATCGGAAGAAGAAATTCTTGTTGTTATTTTACAGAACATTGGTTAGGCCATATCTGGAATACTGTGTACAGTTCTGGTCATGACACTGTTGGAAGGACATGACTGCACTGGAGAGGGTGGAGAGGAGATTCACCAGGATGTTCTCTGGGATGGACAGTCTTACTTATTAGGAGAGACTGGATAGGCTGGTTTTGTTTTCTCTGGAGTAAAGGAAGCATGGGGGGGAGGGGGGAGGGGGGAGTGGTGGGGGAGTCTGATTGAGATATTCAGAATTCTGAGAGGCACAGACAAGGTCAATTGTGAGAATCTTTTCCCCACGGCAGACATGTCAAAGACCAGAGAGCATAAGCTTAAGGTGAATAAAATGTGTTTTAGAGGGGATTTAAGAATGCTTTTTTTCCAGAAGGTGGTAGAAATATGGAATGTGCAGCCTGAGAAGATGGTGGAGGCAGCTCCTCTCACAACATTTAAAAAACATCCAGACGAGCATAAAATGTCAGGGCATGGAAGGCTATGGACCAAGTGCAGGTAAATGGGATTAGTGCAGTTTGGTGTTTACTGATCAGCATCGACATGATGGGCAGAGGGGCCTGTTTGTTTGCTGTATGACTCTATAACTATGAAGAGAAAGATGTGGAAACATTTTTCATGTCTTTTATGAAGATAGCAACACAAGCGAGGTGGGAAAATAAATGGAGCTTGCCCATGAAAAAATGAACTTGGGAAGCACAAGAGGTTTCTACATCCCTGTCAGAGGAACGTTCTCAGGATCACGAGGAAGTGAAAAGGTGAAAAGCACATATGAGTTGGTCCTGGAAACACACAGACAGATGTTTCAGAACTTACAGAAACAACCTGGACAAACCTCTACTGATTTTGAGAGAGTTCAACAAAATAATGTTGTCAGGTGGACAAGAGCATTAAAGGCTGAGAATACTTATAATGCTCTCAGAGAAATTATTCTTTGAGAAGAATTTAAAACTTCCTTCCCTTGGAGAAGACTGAAGGAGAATGACAGTAAGACAAGCAGCTAGAATGGCTAATGATCTTACACTTAGTTAAAGCCAAAACCCTGCAGATGCTGGAATCCAAAGTAGACAAACAGGAGGCTGGAAGAGCACAACAAGCCAAGCAGCATCAGGAGGTGGAGAAGTCACCTGATGAGAGACTGATCCAGAAACCTTATTCCCATCAGGCCCAGAAATGGGAGAAAAATGAAAATTGGGAGAGTCTAAGGAAGGCAGGTAGCCAGGGGAGAGAATGGACAGTAGGGAACAGCCCGAGAACCCCTCCTCAGATTAAGAAGGAAATTGCTGAGGGTGGAAGTGATGATCAGAAGCTGAAATGTTTCTCTGGGAATAAGGTGGGCCATGTACGTTTGGAATGTTGGAAGTTGTGAAGTAGACCAAGAGGATTTATAAGAGTTTGTAAAAATAAGTCAGAGAAGGGAACACAAACAGATAATCCCACGGAGCAGGTTGTAGCTGTAACTATAACAAAAAGGCCAGAGGTGAATTCTGTCGTTAGTAAAGGAAGTTGTAAGATAGATGAGAGGTGGACAGGATTTTTATCAAAAGGAATGGTGACTCCTTTTTCTTCAGCTAAACCCAGAATCAAACTGAGAGATACAAGGGCAACACAGTCACTTTTACTGGAGAAAGAATTAATTTTCTCACCACAGAGCTCGATGGGAGCTAAGGTATTAATCAATGGGATTGGTGGAGAATATATTCCACTTCCATTCTGAAAGGTACAACTGGAATGTGATTGGTTATCAGGAGAAGTAATTGTTGGAGTGGGGAAAACATTCTCTGTTGAGGAAGTCGATTTCCTTCTGGGGAATGATTTGTCAGGACTAAAGGCAGTAATTTCCCCGATAATTACAGAATGTCCAAAGAAGGGCCAAAGAAACAGAACAATGACAGGAACAGGTTCCTCTCTCCTTCGTGTGAGGTAACCAGGGCAATGGTTAAACAAAACCCATCAATAAGGGCTGATGTGACACCACAGGCAAGTGAAAGGATCGCTGAATCTTTCTGAAAGGGTGAAGATAATCCAGGTGGAGTGTTTGGTATGATGTCCCTAATTACAGCAGATCCAAAAAGCAGATCCTGAATGAAATAAATGAGCACAGTCAGCTCATACTGAGGACGAGGCTGGAGGAGTTTCAGAGTGTTATTATCTTCAGAATGGAGCGCTGATGAGGAAGTGGACACCCCCTCATGGACCCCCATCGTGTTGTGCTGTACTATCACAGTGCTAACAACCAATCTCACAACTCACAACTGGGCATCCATGAGGTACTGTGAGTCATCAACAGCAGCAGAATTGTGCTCCTGCACAATCTGAAATCTCATGGCCCAGTGTATTCCCCCACTCAATCATTACAATCAAACCAGGGGATCAACCCTGGTTCAGTGGAGAATTCAGGAGGGCATGCCAGGAGCAGCACCAGGCATGCAGCAAGATGAGGTGTCAACCTAGTGCAGCCACCAAGCAGGACTTCTTGCATTCTAAAAAGCATAATCAGCAAGTGAGAGATAGAATTAAACAATCCCACAACCAATGGATCAGGTCTAAGCTCTGCAGCCCTATTTTATCCAGTTGTGAGTGGTGGTGGATGATCAAACATCTTACTAGAGGAGGATGCTCCACAAATATCCCCATTCTCAATGATGGAAGGGCCCAGCACAGCAGTGCAAAAGATAAGGCTGAAGCTTTCGTAGCAATCTTCAGTCGGAAGTGCCGAGTGGATGATCTATCTTGGCTTCCTGCAGTGTTCCCCAGTGTTACAGATACCAGTCTTCAGCCGATTCAATTCACTCCATGTGATGTCAAGAAACGGTTGGAGGCTCGAACAAAACTGGAATCAAATGATATTGGGGGAAAACACTGCAGTGGTTAGCATCAGACCTGACACATAGGAAGATGATCATGGTTGTTAGAGGTCAGTCATCTCAGCTCCAGGTCATCTCTGGAGGAGCTCCTCAGGGTAATGTTCTAGGTGCAACTATCTTCAGCTGCTTCATCAATGACCTTTCCTCATAAGGTCAGAAGTGGAAATGTTCACTGATGATTGCACAATGTTCAGTATAATTTGCGACTCCTCAGATATTGAAACAGTCTGTGTCCAAATGCAATAAGATCTGGATAATATCTAGGCTTGGGCTGACAAGTGGCAAGTAACATTCATGTCACACCAATGCCAGATATGACGATCACCAATAAGAGACAATCTAACCGCCCCTTGACTTTCAGTGGTGTTACCATCACTGAGTCCCCCACTATCAACGTCCTGGGAACTACCATTGATCAGAAACTCAACTGGACTCACCAAATAAACACTGTGGCTTTAAAAGCAAATCAAAGTGTAGGAATACTGTGATAAATACTTCACCTTCTGACTCCTGAAAGCCTGTCCACCATCTACAAGGCACAAGCCATGAGTGTGATGGAATATTCCCCACTTGCCTGGATGAATGCAGCCCCCAACAACACTCAAGAAGCTTAATACCATCCAGGACAAAGCAGACTGCTTGATAGGCACTGCATCCACATGCAACCATGCCCTCGATCACTGATGCTCAGTAGCAGCAGTGTGTACTATCTATAAGATGCACTGCAGAAATTCACCAAAGATCCTTAGACAGCACCTTCCAAACACAACCATTTCAATCTGGAAGGACAAGGACAGCAGACCTATGAGAACACCACCACGTTCAAGTTCCCTCCAAGTCACTCACCATCTTGACTTGGAAATACATTGCGTTCCTTCACTGCTGCCGAGTCCAAATCCTGGAATTCCCTCCCTAATGGCATTGTCAGTCAACCCACAACAGCTCCCCACCACCTTCTCAAGAAAGACGAGGGATGAGCAATAAATGCTGGCCAACCAGCGATGCCCCTATTCCAAAAAATGAATAGATAAAAAAACTCATGAGGTTGTAGGTAAACCCGTGATGAAAGCAGCATCCTTTTTACCTCTCCCAGTTTTTGAGGAATCATTCCGTCGTGTACAGGTGTGTCAAGTAGTGAGTATAATGGAGGAGGGGATGAGAGAAAGTGTGAGAGCCAAAGACAATTGGACAATTCCCAAAGTGAACTTCCTCCTATGAGGTGAACAAACTCAGAGATATTACAGAATTCAGACACTTTATTTTTGCATCTGGAGAAAGATCAACAGAGGGGCAGAGTGAGATTGCTCAGAGAATACAAAAAGGTTTGTGTGAGGTTGAGGCCTGTACTCGGTCTGTACTTGACGGAGTTTGGAAGGATGAGGGGGAATCTCAGTGAAACATACAGTATACTGAGAGGCCTGGATAGAGGAGACATGGAGAAGATGTTTCCACTTGGCAGAGAGATTAGGATCTGAGGGCACAGCCTCAGAGTGAAGGGACCACCCTTTGAAACTGAAATGAGGAGGAGTTTCTTCATCCAGAGAGTGGTTAATCTGTGGATTAATCATTGCTGCAGAGTGGTATGGATGCCAAGTCATTGAGTGTATTTAAGACAGAGATAGATGGATTCTTGATTAGTAAGAGAATCAAGGGTAACAGAGAGAAAGCAGGAGAATGGGATTAACAAACAAATCAACTGTGGCCCAATGGGAGAGCAGACCTGATGGGCTGAATGGCCACATTCTGCACTGATACATGGTCTTTGAAAGATACACTTGGGTGTTCCACATTAATTGAACACGACGCTCTCTGAGCGGTCTGAAACCTGTTGATCTTCCAGCTGAAGGAGCTGACCCTGTCTGAGTGCTGCGGACTGGCACATTCCAAGGTCCAGGATTACGTGTTGAGGGACGCGCTGAAGCTTGGGACAGCTGCTGCCAAGGCACGGTGGGGAAAGACCACCGTGTAACATCTGCCTGCCTAAGAAGAACAGGGGGCCCACGCAGTCAAATGGGCTCCACTGACGCCTCAGTAGAAGAGCTGGATAGTAAATGTACAGACTTGTATACAGGAAAAATAAATGTTGATGTCTGTATGTAAAGCAATGTAATGTGTGCACAAGAATGGCATGACCAATTGTATAGAGATCCAAATAATTTTATGAATAAAGTTTCTTTTTGAAATTAAAAAATTGAACACAATATGAATGTAGGTAATTCAGACCCAAGAAAACAAAACCCATTTTGGTTAAGACCAGAGAACCAAGCCAAGGTAACAAAGAAAGCTCAATATTTGTTGGAGAATAAATCGATCGAACTGTCAGAGTAATTGGAGTTCTCCCATGTAGGATTGAGCAAAAATCCCTATCATCTAAAACTCTGGATTTTTAAAAACCTTTTAAAAATAAAGAGGCAGCTGGGCTGAGCTCTGGGAATACACAGAGATATGGAGATGGATGCCTGGAATCATTGTTCCGTGTGAAATTCCAGTTCACACCTCAACCCTTAAAGAGACACCAACCAGAAATCATTCTCCAGACTGAACCTCACTTTTACACCTCGGCCTACTAACACAGACACTTTGGAACTGACACAGATACTAGACATTCAACACAATCAATATTCATTCACAGAGACATTGGGCATTCAACTGACCCCAAAGGGAACACCAGAAACATATTGGCCAACACAGATCTGAGGGGAGATAACGGGGCACACAGTCTGTATAACAGACAGCCCTAATCTGCGGGTGAGCCTTTTCAACAATAAGTTTCTGCAGGAACAGCTTCAGCAAGTCCCAACAAACAGCTTCAGAACCAAGAACCACAGAGGCTGAACAGAGAAGCTGCATCCAGAAACCAAACCAAGAGCATCATCGCAACAAAGGACACCCGAGAGCAGGAACCCCAACCAAACGCAATCTGAACAAGAGCTTCCAGAGACAGGCCTGTCCTGAGCCAAGAGAACTGACGGCGAGAACCTCACCAACAGGACACATTTTAAACCTGTATTTTCCTTCGTGTTGAGCTGAAAATCCTGAGACCCCAAAGTTTCCCTCTGAGCTCACAGGGAGGGGATGGTGGGTAGTGACAGTGTATTGGGACCCCAAGGGTAGGGAGCCTGATTAAAGTTTCTGTGATTAAAACTGTTTCACTTCTAACAGTAGAGAGTGAGGACTGCAGATGCTGGAGATCAGAGTCGGAAAGTGAGGCACTGGAAAAGCACAGCAGGTCAGGCAGCATCCGAGGAGCAGGAGAATCGATGTTTTGGACAGAAGCCCTTCATCAGGAATGTAGGGCCGGAGGACTTACAGCACATTTCAGGGAATATTTCTGGGACACACACACACCAAACAATCCCACTGCCCTGTGACCGACCAGGTCAAATCCCTCCAACTCTGCCAAATACATGCAGTCCCTGGGGTCCCTCCACAGCTAAATCCAAGCCACCTGCTGCCTGGAGGGAGAATGCCTCATCTTGCGCCATGGGACCCTCCAACCATGTGGCATCATTGTCAATTTAACCAGTTTCCTTATCTCCCCTACCCCCATCTCACCCTAGATCCAATCCCCAAACTCGATACCGCCCTCTTGAACTTTCTGACCTATCCATCATCCTTCCCATGCCACACTCCACTCCGACCTATCATTATCACCCCTCCATCTGCCCCTATCCATCACCTTCCCAGCTACCTTCTCCCCACCCCCAACCCCACCCTCCTATTTATCTCTCAGCTCACATCCCCCCACAACATTCCTGATGAAGGGCTTATGCCCGAAACATTGATTCTCCTGCTCCTCAGATGCTGCCTGACCTGCAGTGCTTTTCCAGTGCCTCACTTTTCAACTCAAGCTTCTAGTAGTGTATAACCTGTGTTTAATTTGACAGTGTATTTAATTACTGATCTCTGTATAATTGATGGTGTTAATTTCACTGGTTATTACATATGTATTTGTTCTTGTATTATACTTACCTTTTATATTGAATAAACACAGAGATTATTTTGCCCTGAAACACCTGTCTACTGTCTCTTTCACTTGACATTTTAAAATAAATCTAGTGGCAGAACCAGGGATCAGGGGATGATTCTAACCACCTAAAAATCAGCAAATTACTGATCATAAACTAAAGACGGTACCCTGATTGAACTGTAAGAATAATTGGAGTTGTCTTGTAGTGTTGGTTCTGAAACCAAACATTTCAGTTAGATTCTGTGTATACTGTAGGAAAGTGAATGTAGTCACAAAGATGGATTTGTACCTATTACCCGGTCAGGAGATTGTATTGATAGGATAGGTAGTGTGTCATTCTTATTCAAAATTGATTTTTTGAAAGTAACGCTAACAACAAGAGCAAAGGAAATTTCTGCCTGTGCTGCATTCTGGATCTTTGTACACAATAGAAAACTCAAATACATTCTAAACATGTTGGGATGACAGGGTAGAGACTGACAGCAGAACTGAAGAAACTTAGTTTTATTAGGGAAATGGCTTTGGAAAATTTATGGGATTAAAATCTGATAAAGCCACAGGGACCAATAATTTACACCTCAGCTTACTTCAGGAAATGTCCGAACATTTTGGAAACATTGACGTTCAAGATTCTATACATTCTGGAACAGTTCCCAGTGACTGGAGAGTTGCTAATGTATTGTCATTACTTAAAATGGGAGGGAAAGAGAAAACTGGGCATCTTCGACCAGTCAGTCTGACTTTGGGATTGGGGAAAATACTCAAGTCCATTATGAAAGATTTAATCACTGAGCACGTGGAAGACAGTGCAGGGTTAGACAGAGTCAGCATGGTTTGTGGAAAGGGAAATCATGCTTAACAAATGGACTGGAATTGTTTGAGGATTTAACGAGTGAATTTGACAAGGGGAAGCCAAGGGATGTGGTTTATTTGGAATTTTCAGAAGGCTTTTAATAAGTCCGACAGAAGAGATCAGCATATAAAATTAAGACTCATGGGACTGGGAACAGTGTACTGACACGGATGGAGAACTGGTTGGCAGGCAGGAAACGAAGCGTAAAAATAAACTGGTCTTTTTCTGAAAGGGTACCACAGGCCTGGATCTAGCTATTCACAATATTTGTTCATGGTTCAGAGAGGGAACTTAAGAGTAATATCTCCAAATTTGCAGATGACACAAAGCTGGGTGGGAGGGGGAGCTGTGAGGAGGATGCAGAGATATCTCAGTGCTATTTAGAGATGTTAAGTGAGTGGCAGTTAAATGTGAGATTAACCAGTTTAGTAGCAAAACCAGGAAGGCACATTATTATCTAAATGGAATAGATTGGGAATGGGGAGGTGCAATAAGATTTGGGTGTTCATGTATGCCAGTCACTGAAAGTCAGTGTGCAGGTGCAGCAGGCAGTGAAGAAGGTAAATGATATGTGTTACCTTTATAGTGAGAGGATTTGAGCGCAGGAACAGGGATATCTTGCTGTAATTATATGGGGCCTTAGTGAGACCACACCTGGAATATTCAAATCAAAACTGGTTCAGTGACAGGAGACAGTGGGTGGAGGCAGAAAGTTATTTGTGTGACTGGGCCCAGTGTGCAGTGGGATACCACAGGGATCAGTGCTGGGTCCCTTATTGTTCAGGATATATTGAAACAATGAAGATGAGAATGTGAGAGGTGAGGGGTGGGGGTGAGTGGATGATGACTGAGTTTGTAGATGACACAAGGTTTGGCAGATGGTTAACAGTGAGGAAGAAGGTCTTGGATTACAGGAGGATCTAACTGGATTGGTCAGATGGGCAGATAAGAGTCAGATGGAACTTACCCCTGATAAATGTGAATTGATGAACTTTGGAAGATATAACAGATGAATAAGGTATTTATGAAGTCATATGGGACACTTGCTTTTATCATTTCAGGTACAGATGACTAGACCAGGGAAGATATGTTGGAGCTGTACAGAACTTTGGTTAGGCCACAGTTCAGGTCACCACGCGATCGGAAGGATGGGATTGTACTGGAGGGGGTGTAGAGGATAGTGACCATGAAGCATTTCAGCGATGAAGAGAGGCTGGATAAGCTCGGGTTGGATTTTTTGGACCTGATAGAGGTATATAAGGGTATGAGGGGAATGGGCAGATTTAATAGAAAGCAGCTGTTCCCTTTACTTGGAGTTGGCACACATCCAATGTGAAAGACAGGAGCTTTAGAGGGGATTTGAAGAGCAGGTTTTCACTCAAAGGCTGTTCCGGTTTGGTTTGCATTGTTGGGAAGGTAGGTGAGGTGGCAAATCTCACAACCTTTAAAAAGTACTTGGATGAACACTTAAAATTTCATAACATTTAAAGCTATGGCCCTTGTGTTGGAAAGTGGGATGAGTGTAGGTTTAGCGTGGTTTGGCTAGTACAATTTCAATGAGCCAAAGGGCCTCTTCCGTACTGTCTGATTTTATGATTGTATTGTGTGCAGTTTTGGTCTATTTATCTGAGGAAGGATGTTCTGGCTGTGGAGGGAGGGCAGTGAAGGTTTTCCAGACTGAATCCTGGAATGACAGCACTTAGATCTGAGGAGAAATTGGATCAGTTAGGATTATATTCACTGGAGGTTAGAAGATTGAGGGGAGTCACATTGAAAACTACAAAATCCTAACAGGACAAGGCAGGATGTTCCTAATGACAGGGGAGTCCAGAATCAAGGATTATAACTTAAGGATATGGGAAAGGCCATTTAGGGCAGAGGTAGAAAGTTTTTCATCCAGTGAGTTGGAAGCCTGTGGAAGTTTCTGTCCTTGACAGCAGTTGACCCTAAACCATTAAATGTTTACCAGAAAAAGCTAAATATAGCTCTTCGGATGAAAGGGATCAAAGGTTATGGGGAGAAAGCAGGGACATGCAACAGAGTTGAATGATCAGCTGTGATCATATTGAATGGTGGAACAGGTTTGAAGGGCTGAATGGCCTACTCCTGCTCCTAGTCCCAATGTTTGAGAAACTGTTCGGCAACGTGGAAATATATTGAACTAGAGAAAAGCAATTGCCTTTTTTCAGGAATTAGTGTGGAGGTAGGAGACAGAGAGGAGAGATAATGTGTGTGCTCGCCAATGAGCAAGATGTGAATAGTGGTGTCCCTAGGTCTCTGTGCTGGGAACTCAGCTTTTCACAATATTTCTCAGTGACATAGATGAAGAAACAGAGAGCCATGTATCCAAGATTGCTGACCACACTGAGTGAGGCAGCTAGGAGGAGATTACAGAAATAGGGAGGATAGAAGGACAGGGAGGGTTTGAGAACAAGAATGAGAATTTGAAAATCGAGGTGTTGTTGGAGGGGGAGCCAATGTAGGTCAGTGAGGACGGTGAGGGATGGGATGGGATTTGGTGCGAGTTTGGATACGGGCAGCAGAGTTTGGGATGAGCTGAAGTTAACAGAGAGCAGTGGCTGAGATGTGGCCCAGGACAACATTAGAATGATCACGTTTGGAGTCCCAAAGCAACGGCTGGGATTTTCAGTGAGTGATCTCTGTGATGTGGAGGATTTGGGGCTCAGATCAGCCTCAAAGATGAGGCCAAGATCGGAAGGAGTCTGATAATAAATAAAAGCTGAAAAAGCTGCAGATGCTGTAAAAGAGGAACAAAAGCTGGAAAAGCTCAATAGATCTGGCACCATTTGTGGAAAGAAAGCAGAGTTAACATTTTGGGACAAGTGAACCTTCTCAGAACTGTTCTGAGGAAGGGTCACTCGACCTGAAAGGTTAACTCTGATTTCTTTCCCCAGATGCGACCAGACCTGCTGAGATATTCTGTTTTTGTAAAGAGTCTGGTTGAGCAGCAGACAGTGCTCAGGGAGAGGGATGGAGTTTGTGCCGGGAGCTGAAGAGGATGGCTTTGATCTTCCCAATATGTTTCACAGTGAGCCTGGCTCCTCAGTCCTGACTGCTCTTAGCAGCTGTGATTGTCACTGATTGGACACTTATTATTAGAGATTCTGACCACAGCAGAAAGCCCCAGTGTAAAAAATAACTGCAAAGGCTGTCAGATCGCAAGGTTGAAACTTCACCAAAAGAGGAAGTGAAAGAAGGAGCTCAGAGCAGCTGGACGTTTGTTACGGAAACGGGAGAAAACTGTGAACCGTCTACACTCCCTGGAATCTGACAGCACATAAGAACATAAGGGCTAGGAGCAGGAGTAGGCCGTCTGGCCCCTCGAGCTCGCTCCACCATTCAGTAAGATCATGGCTGATCTTTTCATGGTCTCAGCTCCCCCTACCCACCCCCTCAATTCATTTACTTAATTCATTTACTGTTCAAAAAAATTGCCTGTCTTAGTTTTAAAAACATTTACTGAGGAAACCTCAACCACTTCGCTGGGCAGAGAATTCTATAGATGCACAACCCTCTGGGTGAAGAAGTTCCTTCTCAATTCAGTCCTAAATCTGCTCCCCCTAGCACAGGGGGAGGCCATTCAGCCCATCATGTCTGTGAGTGATCCAATTAGTCTCACTGCCCCCCTCTCTCTCCATAACCCAGCAAATCTTTCCTTTTCAGCTCAATCTCCAGTTGCCTCTTGTCGACCTCGGTCCACAGCAGAGACTGGGTTTTAAATTGGCACTTCATTCATTCATTGGGAGGCAAACTGCCTGGGCTGGGAAATGGAGCTCAGGACCCTGAACATTCCCTCTCCCCTCCTGAGGGGCACTTGAAGATGAGGTATAGTTCCATGGAGCCATTCTGTGTGTAAAAGGCTGGAGCTTGCCAACAGGATATTCAACAGCAGGAGCCATCATCAGTTTGATTAATTCTGACCACACCCACTCTCCAAACATTTCAACTCATGAACAATATAAAATTTGTCCATCTCTTTCTTGGTGTGAGACAGGGAAGGGACCACTCCATTTCAGAAAATTTGAAATTTCTGGAGCATAGATGGAGGAAGCTGGGAAAGAACATCGGAATCATGGAGTTTGGAGGTGGGATGAGCAGGAATTAGGGTTTCCGTGGTCAAGGGGCTGATGTAGTGCAGACACATACAATGTTGTGGATATTGAAATAAGAGACCTATGTGATGGAGAGGATGTGGGGTTTGAGGCTTCGATATTGGAGGGTCCAGTGGGAAAGAGGCCCATGCTCACTGCTGTCCATTGGACATTCCAGTGGGCTGGAAGCCCATTTTTATGGAATCTGTTGGAGGTTCCAATTGATTCCAATGGAATTGGAATGTTGGCATTTCTTGCCGCAATTGGAATCTTGGTATTTATTATAAAAGGACTGGATTACAGAAATAAAGAAATATTGTTACAATTCTATGAGGCATTGGTGAGACCACATCTGAAGCATTGTGTCCAGTTTTGGTCTCCTTACTTGATAAAGGATATGGTGGCACTGGATGCAGTTCAGAGGATGCTCACCAGACTGATTCCCGGGATGAAAGGGCTGTCGTACAGGAACGGTTGAATAGCTTGGGCCTGTACTCACTGGGAATCAGTCCCATGAGGTGGGGATCTGAGTGAGCTATATAAGATGCTAAAGCGGATTGATAGGGTTCAGACATGGAACAGATGTTCTCTCTTGTGGGCCAGTCTCGAACAATAGGTCATAGATACAGAGTGATAGGAGCTTGGTTCAACACTGGAATGAGGGGAAACTACAGGTGGCACAGTGATGCAGTAATTAGCACTGCTGTTTCACAGTGCCAGGGACCCAGGTTCGATCCCACCCTGGGCAACTGTGTGGTGTTTGCACATTCTCCCTCTTGCTGCATGGGTTTCAGCTGTCTGCTCCTGTTTCCTCCCACTGTCTAACGATGTACACATTAGAAGGGTTGGCCATGCTAATTTACCCATAGTGTCCAGTTAATTGTAGGCTAGGTTCATTAGTCATGGAACATGTAGGGTTACAGAAAAAGGGTGGGGGATGGGTCTGGGTGGAATGTTCTATGAAGGGGCAATGTGGACTTGTTGCACTGAGTGGCCTGTTTACATACTGCAGGGATTCTGTTCTATTCTAACTATTTCTCTCAGCGTGCTGGAATTCTGTGTAAGTCACTGCCCCAGAGCGCAGTGGAGGCAGAATCATTCCACAGATTCAACAAAGAAACAGATACCTTTCTGATTAAAAGCAGGATGATGGGCAATAGGGAGTAGTCTGGAAAATGGAGATGAGGATAAGATCAGCCATGATCATGTTAAACAGCAAACGGGCTCAGAGGGCTGAATTACCTATTCCTGCTCCTCATTCTGAAGTTCCAAACTTGCTCTGGCAATGTGATCCATGTTCAATGGGTCTGTTGGAGGGTCTAGTTGTAAGAAGTTGCATGTTTAATGGTCTCTATTGGAGGGTCCAAGTTTGAAGCTGATTCATATTTACTGGTCTGCACTGAAGTATTCAATGAAATGTAGGCCTTTCTTGCCTGATTTGTATTGGAGGGCCAGCAGGAATAAGGTGCATTTTTTCTCGTCTCTGCTGGAGTATTCAGTGGGAAACGTATCCATATTTATTGGTCTCCGTTAGACTGCCCAGTGCCAAAGAGGTCCATGTTTAATGGTCTCTACTGGAGAGTCCAGTGGGAATGAATTCCATGCTTACTGGTCTCCATTGAACAGTCCAGTGGGGCATGGATACCGTGGTGAGTGTGGGGCTCATTTCCTTTCTGATGCAACTGTGTGAAGGTCCAGCCCTCATTCCAGTAAAACTTGAGCCTGACTATGGAAGGGGAAGGAGAGGGGAAGGGATTGGAATATGTTGTGAAAAGACAGGATGGGTCAGTGGGCCAGAGCCTGTCCTGTCCCTCCAGTTCACACTGATGGCCTGAGGATATCCTCTCTCTGCTGGGCCTTCATGGAATGAGGTTTGTGTCCAAACCAGTCCCCAGTGAGAATAGGCCAACAGCACAGAACTGCCCTTCATTTGACAAGAATCTGTCTGTCTTCCTGAGAGAGGCCAAACCCTGGTTAGTGTGGGAAATGGGGCTTTATTCCAGGAAGAGCCATGAGGTCAAGGGTTAACATCCATTAGGGGCAGAGCAGAGGGAGATTTACCCTGTATTTAACTGTCATCAACAGGGACATTGTGGGAAAGACAGAGAGAGGGTGAGAGAGTGAGTGAGAGGGAGAGAGAGAGGGAGATAGAGATAGTGGTGTTGAAGAATAGAGATATAGAGAGAGCCAGATAGGGTATGAGACAGTGTGACTGAGAGAGAGGAGAGAGAGAGAAAGAGACAGAGTAGGTATGAGACAAAGAGTAATGAGAATCAGTGAAAGAGAGAGAGAGAGAGAGACAGACAGGTAGGTTTTGGTCGCCACATTCTGGGAAGGATGTGACTGTACTCGAGAGGGGGCAGAGCAGATTTCCCAGGATGCTGCCTGGCCTGGAGGGTCTGAGCTATGAGGAAGGATTTGAAAGGCTGGGATTGTTTCATTTGGAGCAGTGAAGGTTGAGTGCGGATCTGATAAAAGGCTATAAGATTATGAGGGGCAGAGATAGAGTGGACAGGAAGGCAATTTTTCCATAAGTAGAAGGATCAATATCCAGTGGCAGAGATTAAAGATAACACAGACAGAAAAAGATAGAAACAGGGAGCAGGAGTAGTGTCAGTGTTAGGGTTAGGGTTAGGGTTAGGGTTAGGGTTAGGGTTCGGGATTGGCCCTGTGAGGCTGCTCTGTCATTCAATATGATCATGGCTGATCCTCTCCTTCAATGGCAAGCTGGATTAGTGTTGTTAGATCATTGATGACCAGCACAGACTTGTTAAATGCTGTTCATGTCATTGAGTTTCCAATTGAGAGAGGGACAGAAGACAGAGAGAGAGAAAGAGAGAGAGAGAGAGGGACAGAGGGAGGGAGAGAGAGCAAGTGCACATTGTGAGGTTGAGTGAGAGAGTGTGAGGCATTTAACTGCTGCCCCAAAACTCAGTGTTCCATTATCCTGGAATAACGCCTGCTATAGAGATCAGTTAGAGAGTGACCAGAGGGAAGGAGTGAGACAAAGAGACAGTGGAGTAATGAGAGATTGAGGGTACAAGGAGAAAATGAGTGAGATAACAGGTGGAAAGATAAATGAAGGAGAGGAATGGAAGATAAGGGATGGAAAGAGAGCAACCAACACAGAAAGAAAGGGAGATAATCAGAAAAAGAGGGAGTAAGTCAATGAGCGACAGGAATATATTCAAGCAAAAAGTGAGAAAGAGGTAAAAGTGAAAAGAGATGGAGGAAGTAGGGAAGGACGAGAGAGAGACAGAAAAACAGGCAATGTGAGGGGCTGACGTGGCTCTCTCTGCCTAATGTCATTTACATACTGAGGAACACCCAGTCAGACTCTCACAGGCTGCAGCTTTATAAAGCAGAGCCCAGTGAAGGGAGAGTTTATCAGGAACCAGGCACAGGGACAGGAGCACACACCATGATTTCACACATCCAGCTGATCTGGCCCCTGGCATTCTGTGTCGCAGGTACAAATCTCTCTCCTTCCACCTTGAATCTTTAGCTGCTCTCCATTTCACTCCAATTCCACTGACTTGTGATTGAAGGGAAAATGCTGAAACCAGAGGAAAGCTCAGTGTCTCCAACAATCTCTCATTTGACAGGCTCTTTCTGTGACAGTTCTGACTTCACTGTGTTTCTCTCTGACCCCTCAGGTATCAGTGGGGACATCACCATGACCCAGTCTCCCCCGGTGCTGTCAATGGGACTGGGCCAGACTGCAACCATCACCTGTAAATCCAGTGAGGATGCTAGTGATGATGTTGAATGGTACCAGCAGCGGGAAGGACAGAAACCCTCTCTCCTGATCTACGATGCAACAGCTCGATTCACAGGAGTCTCCAAGCGATTCACTGGGAGAGAAGTGTCCAGCACACACTTCACCCTGACAATCAGCAACGTTCAGAATGAGGATGTTGCTGATTATTACTGTATGCAAAGTCAGAGCTTACCTTGGCACAGTGATACAGAGTCATACAAAAACCTCAATACACGCAGTTCCACCTCCTGTACTGACACATCCCACAATTACATATATTTAATATATAATAAAGAACACACACATACACCTCCTGTATTGACAGGTCCACATTTATAGATAAATGGAACTGAACAAATTACCCCATGCCGGGATTGTCACTGTCCACTGCACACTCCAGTCTCTGTGGTGTCCACTGCTCACTGAAGGCCTCAAGTTTCCCTCTTACACTCCATGGCCACATGCGAAGAGCAGCTGCAAGATTTAACATCAAAAAATAAAGTTCACAAACCGCCCGAGCACAGCAGGACACAACCCAGGGAGAGAGTGAGAGAGAGAGAGAGCGAGTGAGAGAGATAGAGAGAGAGAAAGAATGAGAAAAACAGAAAAACATGAACGACAAAAAGAAGGTGAGAGTAAGTGAGAGACAAAGAGAGACAGGGAGAGAGTGAGAGTGACGGAGGGAAGCAGAGAGCAGAGGTTATTGTACAGCCTCTGCACTGGGAAGTCTCACTGTGGCTTACGTTTGGTAAAGGAACCAAGCTCAGACTGAGTAAGTAAACCTTTACAATACTTAAACTTTCTAAAACACAAATGCTGAATTGTTGAAGGTGTTAGTGGGGAGCTGCGGTGAATGAAATGGTTGATTGGGGAGCACTGTGTTTAACAGGGTGTCCAGCTGTATTTCTTTAGTTCCATTGCCCCCTTTAAGCAGCAAGATATAAGTCAGTCAGTTTTACTCACTGTGTGGAAGAGCTCTGTCCACTTGCAGCCTGTGGTCCCATTCCTGCAGCATGGAGTGAAATCAGTGAGCAGCCTCCTGCCAGTCTCAGTGTGACGGACACGGGGCAGAGTTTGATGTGAGCTCTGGCTCCCTGTCCCAGTCTCTGATCTCACTGACCTCAGCAGCAGCAGCAGCAGCAGCAGCACAGTGAGACACCGAGCTCCCACCTCCCCCAGCTTTAACTCTGCTCAATCACACAATCACAGAATTGCTACAGTGCACACGGAGGCCGTTCCGCCCATCCTGTCTGGACTGGCTCTCCGAATGAGCAATTCACTGAGTGTCATTCTCCTGCCTTCTCCCTGTCACCCTGCACATTGTCCCTTTTCAAATAACAGTCTCATTCCCTTCAGAATGTTTCAATTGAAGCTGCCTCCACCACACTCTCAGGCAGTGCATTCCACACCTTAACCACTCGCTGGCTGAACATGTTTTCCCTTCATCTCACTTTTGCTTCTTTTACCAATTATTTCCAATCCATGGCCTCTCCCTCTCAATTCTTTCTCAGGTGGGAACATTTTCTCCTGGTTTACTCTGTTCAGACCCCTCCTGATTTTGAATTTCTCGATCAAATCTCCTCTCTGCCTTCTCTTCTCTGAGGAAGACAGTCCCAACTTCTTCAGTCTATCTTCATAACTAACGTCCCCCATCCTCGATGGGTCAGATAGCCCACTCTTACTTAATAAATAAGAACATTAGAAATAGCTCTTATTTCTAATGCCCGGGTTCAATTCCCGCCTCAGGCGACTGATTGTGTGGAGTTAGCACATTCTCCCCATGTCTGCGTGGGTTTCCTCCGGATGGTCCAGTTTCCTCCCACAGTCCAAAGATGTGCAGGCCAGGTGAATTGGCCATGCTAAATTGTCCATAGTGTTAAGTAAGGGGTAAAGGTAGGGGTATGGGTGGGTTGTGCTTCGGCGGGGCGGTGTGGACTTGTTGGGCCGAAGGGCCTGTTTCCACACTGTAAGTAATCTAATCTAATCTAGTCAGGCTTATAATGTCCCATCTCTGCCTCCCTCCTTTCTTAAACATGGATGTTACATTCACTATTTTCCAGTCTTCTGGGACCACCCCTGACTCCAGTGATTTCTGAAAGATCACAGCCAATGGCCCTACAATTACCTTCGCTATCTCCATCAGAACTCTGGGGTGTAGTCCATCGGGTCTGAATGATTTATCCACTTTCAGACCTTTCAGCTGCCTCAACCCCTCCACCTTAGTGATGCCCTCTCCACTCACTTCTGCTCCCAACTCTCTTGAAGATCAGGTGTGCTGGCTGATATTTTAGTAACATGGTTAGCCACAGGTGAGGTCCCAGAAGACTGGAGGATAGCGAAGACTGTGCCATTGTTCAAAAAGGGCTGAAAAACAAATGCCTGGGAATTATAAGCTTAACATTTGTGGTGGGTAAGTTGTTTGATAAGATAAGATACACATGCATTTGGAAAGTGTGGATTTGATTCGGAGTTTGTGAGTGGGAGAATATGCCTCACAAATTTGTTAAGGTACTTTGATGAATTGACCAGGAAAGTTGATGAGGGCAGGATGGTAGACGTGGTCTATATGGATTTCAGTGAGGCCTTTGATAAGCTTCCACATGGTAGGCTGTTGTGGAAGGTTAGATTGCATGGAATCCAAGGCGACCTGGCTAATTGGATACACGATTGGCTTGATGGTAGAAAGCACAGGGTCATCGGGGAAGAATCCTTATTGTACTGGACGCCTGTGACTAGTGGAGTGCCTCAGGGGTCAGTGCTGGGCCCATTGCTGTTTGCTATCTATATCAATGTTTTGGATGAGAATGTACAAGGCATGGTTAGTGAGTTTGCTGATGACACTCAAATAAGCAGCACTGTGGACAGTGTGGACATTTATCAGAAATTGCAGCAGGACCTTGCTCAGCTGGGGAAGTGGGCCGAGAAATGACAAATAGAGTTTAATACAGATAAATGTGAGGTCTTGTATTTGGGAAATTTAAAGAAAGGTAGGAGTTTCATGATGAATGATAGGGCCTTAAGGTAAATAGTGGAACAGAGGGTCCTTAGAATTCAGGTAAGCAGTTCTCTGAAAATGGAGTCACAGTAAAGAGAGCAGAGAAGAGAGCTTTTTCTGCAGTGCCCTTCATCAGTCAGGGCATTGACTACAGACGTTGGGAAGTTATGTTGCAGTTATACAGGACATTGGTGAAGCCATACTTGGAATATTATGTTCAGTTTTGGTCACCTTGTTACAGGAAGGATGTTATTAACCTGGAAAGAGTGCAGAAGAAATTTGCAAGGATGTTGCCAGGATTCAATGGTTTGGGTTAAAGGGAGAGTACTTTTTTCTTTAGAGTGTAGGAGACTGAGGGAGGACCTCATAAGATCATGAGAGGCTTGGATAGTGTGAATTTTCCCCAGGGTTTGTGAATATGGACCAGAGCGCATCAGTTTAAGGTTAGAGGGGAAAGAATAAAAGGGAACCTGAGGGGCAACCTTTTTACACAGAGGGGTGTTCGCATATGGAATGAGCTGCCAGTGGAAGTGGTTGAGGTGGGTACATTAATAACATTTAAAAGGCATTTGGACAAATACAGCAAAGGAAAGGATTCAGAAGGATATGGGCCAAGTGCAGGATTAGGGTAAATGGACATTTTGGTTGGAATGGACCAGTTTGTTCCAAATGGCCTGTCTCCATGCTGTAGGACTCTATGACATTGTTATGGACCAGACCAGACCCTTCGAAACATTTTGAGAATGCAGCCCAGACCTTACCTTTTCGAATTGTGTTAAGCAAATGTAACCTGGATATTCCAGGATTGATACAACTGGCCAAACCACTCAGTTTGAAGGAAAAGAGAATTTATTTACACACAATCAAAAGAAAACAAAATTTAGAATAACTTAACTATTTGAAAACCCAACTGATGAGAAAATGTAACTTGACAAAGAGCTGTTCCAATTTGCTGCAACAGCCTTGGCAAAAAGGTAAATATAAACACAGGGGTTCTTACATGAGAGGAATTTCAGACAGTGAGTCCACTGGAAAATGTTGAATTGGGGAACCTTTCTCACCAGCAGCTTTCTTTATCCAGGAGCTTCCAACCGACTGTTTGTCAAAAACAGCAAACTGGAAGAACTGGCCACTCTCCTTTTATTGGACAAGTGTTTAATATAAAACCTAAAAGCCTTTTCCCTGACTGCTGCCTTAGGCAGTATCTGTTAGCCATGAGCAAAGTCCCTAACCCAGACAAATTGGAACCTCTGCCTTTATAACCCCTCTTGAAAAAAAATCAAAGGACAACTCAACCTTGTGAAATGAGCAGCATTGTCACACCACTGTGAAAGCTGATTTAAAGCACCGATGCACTTCTTCCACCATTTCTTTGTTCCCCATTACTATTTCTGCCTTTTCCAGTGGTACAATTTCTATTATTGACTCCCTCTTGCCTTTCATATATCTAAAGAAAACCTCTTGCAATATTCTTTTATGTTACTAGCTCGCTTACCCTTATATTTTATTTACACACCCACCCTTACTTTTCTTTAGTTACTCTCTGATGTTTTTAAAGGCTTCCCAATCCTCTGGCTTCCCAATAATCTCCACCACATTGCATATTTTTTCTTTTGCTTTTATGCTGACCCTGACTTCCCTCATCAGCCATGGTTGCCTTGGCCTCCACTCAGTATCTTTCTTCTTCCTTGGGTTGGATTCCTGCTCTGCCTCCCAAATTACCCCCAGAAACTCCTGCCATTGCTGCTCCATTCTCTCTTATCAACTCTGGCCAGCTCCTCCCTCATGTCTATGTAGTTACCTTAAGTTAATTGCATTACTGGTACCTCTAACTCCAGATTCTCTGTCACAAACTGCAGGGTGAATTCTGTCATATTACGGTCAATGCCCCCAAGGGATTCCTTCACCCTAAGTTCCCTAATCAGGTCTGCTTCATTAAACATCACCGAATCCAGAATTGCCTGTTCCATAGTGAACTCCACCACAAGCTGCTCCAAAAACCATCTCATAGACATTCCATTAATTCTTTCCCTTGACATCCCCAAACAACTTAATTTTCCAGTCTACCTGCATATTGAAGTCCCTAATGACTATTGTAGCAGGGCCTTTATTACATCCTTCTCTATCTCCTGATTTATTTTGTTCCTCATATCCTGACTACTGCTGGGGGTGGTGGGGGGGGGGAGCTGTGCAAAGTTCTCATCATGCTCTTTCTCCCTTGCAACTCCTCAACTCTACCCACACAGATTGAATGCATTTCAACTCTAAATCCCTTCTTGTGATTGATCTTATTTCATTTCTTACCAATAAGGTAACCCCACCCCCACCTGCCCATCAGCATGTCCTGTCAATCGGATGTGCATCCTTGAGTATTTCATTCCCAGCCCTCAACCCCTTACAGCCACGTCTCTGTGATACTCAAAACATCATACCTGACAATTCCAATCTGCGCTACAAGCTCATTTACCACATTTCGGATACTCCCTGCATTCAGGTACAGCACCCTCAGTCCTGCATTGACTGCCCTCCTTTTCATAGTTGTCCCCTTATGCACTATGCCTAAAATTAATTTTCTGACCCTTTCCATAATCTATGTCCTATTAATTATTCTGGGAACTTTATTAACCTCTCCTGAGCCCTGCGTCACTTTAATGATTTTAGAGTCCTTGGGAACCTCAATTTGTGGCATCAGTCTGTCTACCTTATTCCGAAAGCGTTATCATACAAAGACTTTAAATTATTTCTACTGTCAAGTTCCCCTGCACTTCTGTATTGCCTTGTTACAATATGACATTCACAAATTCTGATCCTTCCTTTTATTTTCTGGTAACAATCAAACCCATCACTAACCACGAATCCCACCTTCTCCTGTGCCTTTCATTTTCTCACGTTCTGTGCAAGCGAACCCATTTGCTTTCTCTTTGGGTTGACTTCAGGTCAATATTCATCCCTGAAACATCACTGAACATGCTTCATAATTTAATTTACGATTGTGCGATATTGTTGTGTACAAATTATGTTTTCTGCATTAAACAGTGACCAGTGTTCAGACAAGTCCCTCACTCTCTGTAAATGCTTTGGGAGAGCTTGACGTACAAGTCTCTCTTTTGATGCACTGGGAGCCTTTCAGATATCAGAGATGCCATTCCATGACTCTATTAGACAGACAACAGGACTGTTTCCCCTGGTGGCCTGGTCAATATTGATTCCCTATTTAGCATCACTAAAAACCTGATCCTCGATTCATTGTCACCCAGCTCTCTGGGATCTTGCTGAGCACAGTCTGGTGGAAAGAGCCACGCGACATCCTTAGGTGGAGGCAGGTGCAACATAAATGCAAGTCTTTTTTTGAGGTTGGAGTCTCCTGAACCTGACCCTTGCCCATCGGATGCACGCTTCCATCTTCCAGGGAACATGGGATCATTAAGAGCAATGTCACTGTCTGATCCCAAGACACTGAGACTCTTTGAAGCCTCACCCTTGACTTTACCCCAGTGCTGAGCTGGAAGATTTGAAACAAAATCTAGAACGTTCTACATGTACACCCAACGTGACTCCTTCCTAAAGTGTGCTGATCCAACTCTGCTCCAGTGTTCTTAGATAAACTTCTCCCGAGCTGTGAGTGATCGGAGGTTTGTTAAAGAGGTGTCGAGCTCCACCCCACATACCAGCTCTTGCTCCATAGCTCTGGAGGCTTTGGTGTTCCAAGTGAATATCCAAGTGTTTTTTCAATGTGATGAAGGTTTCTGCCGCACTCACCCTTTCAGCTAGTGAGGTCCTGATCCCACCAGCCACTGGGTGAAAACAATTACTCCTCAACTCCCCTCTAACCCTGCCCCCAATTCATTTCAATCTCTCCCCATAGTTATTGCCCTCTGTGCTGATGGAAATCAGTCCTTCCTACCCACTCGATCCAGACCCCTCATCATTTTACACACCTCGATCAAATCTCCCCTCAGCCTCCTATGTTCCAAAGAAACCAGTCCCAGCCAAACCAATCATTCCTCAAAGCTAATACTCCTCATTCCTGACAAAATCCTCCACTGTCCCCATCTCTAGGGGAATCACATCCTTCCTGCAATGTGGTGACCAGAACTGCACACAGGTCTCTCATTATGCTCTAACTGGGCTTCATTTGAGGTCAGAAGTCACACGACACCAGGTTATAGTCCAACAGGCTTATTTCAAATCACAACCTTTCAGAGCACTGTTCCTTCAGCACTGAAGTCGCTTCACCTGAAGAAGGAGCAGCGTTTCAAAAGCTCGTGATTTTAAATTAACCTGTTGGACTGTACCCTGGTGTTATGTGACTCCTGAACATGTCCACCCCAGTCGGACACCAGAGCCTCCACATCATATCGATAGTTTCACATTTTTGCTGAGACCCTCTCTTTGGGAATGCCACTCTTACTCTTTTGGGAAAAGATTCTGAATGATCTCTGTCTCTGTCTCGTCCTTGGAGGCCTCCCACTGCCCTGTCACTGATCTCCCATCAAGTCGATGGTTCCAGTACACTTTTACCAAATTACCACACAGTTTGGTAAAATGGGTTGTTCCCAAATGAAAACTTTTACACTTGCTCCATGGTTCTCCATTTCCATCCCTACTCTCAATCTCACTGAGTTCCGATCACTGTCACTAAAATGCTCCCACATTGATAGCCCTTCCAGCTGCCCACATTCATTCCTTAAATGATGGTCCAGGACTGACCCATCTCTTTCTGCTGCGTCACCATCACCTTCTCAGGGACAGTTAGGGATGGGCAGCAACTGGCTCTGCCAGTGCCGTACATGTCACAAAAAGCAATTTTTAAAATGCCAGTGCTTTTGTCAGGTATGCTCGGTACTGGATACAAATGTTCAAATGTTTTACCAGTTCAGAGAGTTGATGTACCTTCAAAAGGCAGGGATTAAAATTGTTTCTCTTGTCTTTCAGGCCGTGAGAACTCTCAGCCCAAGCTGACCCTGCTGCCCCCCTCCCCGGAGCAGGTCAATGCTAAGGGCACTGCCACCCTGGTGTGCCTTGCCAATCACTTCTATCCCGATGAGCTGGAGGTGCAGTGGAAGAAGGACGGTGCAGTCATTTCGGACGGGGTTCAGACCAGCAACTACCTGCGAGCTTCGGACAGCACCTACAGTGTCAGCAGCCTGCTGACCCTCTCTGGATCTGACTGGGAGTCCAACGCTCGCTTCTCCTGTGCCCTCACCCACGTGACCCTCCCCTCTCCCCTCAGCAAGAGCATCAGGAGATCAGAATGTGTGTAGAGTGTTCAAGACAGTCCACAGAGGAGACACAACTTTAAATAGAACAGGGCTGAGCTGGCAGGACAAAGGCCATTGTCAGCACTGAATTTCAACTCTCTTCCTTCTCAGGACTGGCTCAGAGACATTTCTGAGCTTCAGGGATTAAGGCAGGTCATTGGGATAGTGTAGAGAAAACCTTACACTTTATCTAGCCCCATGCTTTCCCTGACCTGGATGTGTTTGATGGGGACAGTGTTAATTTGCGATGTCAAGTAAAACCTCTCGAAGATGCTAAAGACTGTCAGCTGTGCAAAAACAATGTGAACCTCAGAAGTCTCTGCTTCAGTAATACAGACCTCCTTCCTGCTCAGCCGCCAGTTCCAATTTAAGGTCTTGTCACTGTTTAAAGGGACAGGATTCTCAGGTTATTGAGAAAATCTCCACAAGTGTTTTCCTCAAGCTCCATTGTGGCTGTGAATTTGTGCAGCTTCCTCTGTCTGGGCTGTTAATTGCTGACTGTTTGCTGTCAATGTCAATCTGGAAAAGGGAATAAAGATGAAGAAGATTCAGTCTCTGTCTTGTGTGTGCTTTGGAAATGGCCACAGCTGAGTCCTCAGGGATAGGTGTATGAAGTGAAAAGCCCCACCCCCGCAGGTATGGAGCAGGAAGAGGAGAATAGAGGGGGCAATGGGGAACACAGTAATCTGATGGGAATTCCCCTGAACACCAACACATCCTTTCAGCACAGCAAGATCCCGAGCCAAGCAGTTCAGTTCGCAATTTGACCAGCAGGATCTTGCTACCCAGAATAACGATACCACAGGGTTTGCAAAGTAAATATTCCATGCAGCATTTGATTCGTATTTGGAGAGAATATGCAAAATCCACAGAGATATTCACCTGAGGAAGGGATCGAACCTACGTCCCTGGAACTATGAGGCAGCATTGCTAATCACTGAGCCACCATATCACCCACTAGACTGATTTGATCCATCCCTGGTACAAAATATTCTTTTGGCAATACCCCCTTCACACCAACCCATCCATCAGGGACAGCAAGATCCTGAGCCAAGCAATTCAGATCAGGGCCACTTGGGACACTCTATTGATCAATATGATCAGCAGAATCTTGGAACTCAGAATAACAATTCCACAGGGTTTGGGTAATAAATATTCCATAAATTAGACCTGGGTTTTCTTTACTCTTCAAATGAGATGGAATTGCCCCGTGTGTCCCTGGAGTCAGATTGAGAATGTTAAATCTGGGAGTCACCACTGGGGAGGACAGTCAATGATAAACTGGTTCCACTTTCTGCTATCATATTCTGTAGTCCCTGGGCCATCTCAGTGACAACCATCCAGGGCTCAGGGTGGATTCCAGAGCAGCTCATTGTCCTGACTGTTGTGTTCCTCAGTCCACACGTGGCTCCAGCAATCTCACTCCATGATTCTCGTATCAGTGGGAACCATGGGGCTGAAATCTTACGCAAACAGAATCTCACAGAGCGGGGAGGCTGCTGGTGGCTCAGAAACCCCTTGGATTCAGTCCTAGATTCCACCATGGCTCTTTCATTCAAACACAGCATTAACACATTGACACCACATTCAGAGGGCAATCCTGAGATGAGGCAAGTTTGGTTCTTGATTCCAGTGTGAGGAAATGGGGGTTGGGTGTGAAATGTCTAGTCTGAAACTGGTGGGGGTACTTTATAATGAAGAATAGAAACTGATGTCAGGATAAAGTCAGGTTTTGATGGGAGTGAGGAATATCTCAGTGATCTGTCTCCAGAATCCACAGACTACACACATCCTTCTGTCAGACCCTGAAGTCTGAGAAAGCAGCTCATCGACATCCATTATTTCTCCAACATTCCCAGAAAAGGTGAAATATTCTCTGTCTGAGTGATTCCCTGGAACAGGGCATTTTAAAAAGGGGTTTGGGAAGGGAACTGTTGACTCTCAATGACAAAGCCAATGGAAGGATGTGGAGCTGGCTCTGTGAAACGTTAGGGCACAGAGGATGACACCAGAAGCAATTCAATGTTGTCACTCTCTCCTTTGGTAATAATTGGTTTTCCCTCACAATTTGCTCTCTTGTATTCGATCCACTTGTCCTTCTTGCTTTGCTTCTTTTGACTTGAGTCTGTGGGTAGTTCCATCAAAAGCCAATCTCCTCACACTCATCCAGGCCCCTGAAGAGATTGGTTAGAGAAGACTGGATTACAACAAGTGTCACAGGTATTTCATATTTTACCTCATTGAATCAAACCATTGAGCCCATTAATCTTCAAAACAGATTCCAGCATTAAAGTCACATTTGTTGGTTGTAAAAGTAATGTATTTCTCGGTTGAAAGAAGGAAGCTTCAGACTGAGAAATGAGCGAGCTTAACCCAGATCCTGAGCATTGGCAAGTGGAACTAGATTGCGTTGGGATATCTGGTCAGCGTGGACGAGTTGGACCGAAGGTTCTGTCTCCGTGCTGTACATCTCTATGACTCTAATAGCACAACAGAACAAAGTGATATCAATTAGTACCAGTATAAATACAGGGCAGCCTATATCCTGCAGTTGGCACTCAGTGCAGCTGGCACAGAGGGGGATGCTGGGAAGTTTGGTCAATGTGGGAGTTCGGTGAACTGATTGTCACTTCAGCTGATGAGAGCCTGCACATGCACTTGGTTTGAAAATAGCAAATTAATAAACAAGGGGACAGGAGTCTGTTGACCAGATCAGCTGGGAAGAGCTTTGTGTAAGGAACCATATAAATAGTCTGCTTAGGAAACCTCCATTAGGGAAATTCAAGAAATGAAAAGCACTGAAACATTGATCCAGAGACTGAGGACAATTACTAGTTGAATGAAAGAATTGATTTCTTTCATTTGTAAGTAGAATCAGCATTTGTTCATTAAACTGAAATGATTCAGGGTAAATACATCTGTAGTGACTGTATAAAACTACAGCAACTCCCACTCAGTGGTTTGGATTGGAAACTGAGTTGTAAGAATCCTGATACATCAGGGAGGGGCAGAGATACCAGGAGACTTTGTTCCAGATGGAAGGTGTAAGCCTCAGGACTGGGCAGTCCAATTCCATGTTAGTAAGGGGCAGGAAGGTATGACCCAAGAGGGGGTCAGATAAGGGTTTGGAGAATACAGTGGGACAGGAAAACTCCCCACTCTTCGAAACTCCAGTGAGAACAACGCCAGCCTTTCCAATCCTTCCTCATCACACAGCCCCCTCGTACCAGGGATCAATCGGGTAAAACTCCTCTGAAACACTTCCAATGGATTTATATTCTTTCTGCAATTAGGGGACCAAAAGTTCATACAAACATTGAGATGTCCAGGAAGAACTGAAACATCACATTCTCACTTTCAGATCCCTAATCACACCTGCTCTTACTCTTCACCAGCCTTGTTACTGTCCATCTCTCATTGTCATGTACACAGTGGCACTGAGCTGCCTTCTTGAACCGCTGCAGTCTGTGTGCTGCAGGTAGACACACAATGTCCTGAGGAAGGGAATTCCAGGATTCTGACCCAGTGAAAATGTAGGAACAGCGATATATTTCCATGTCAGACGGCTGAATGGCTTGGAGGGGAACTTGCAAAGAGCGGTGTTCCTGTGTATCTGCTACCATGTCCTTCTTGATGGAAGTGGTCATAGGTTTGGAAGGTGCTCTCTCAGGATCTTTGCTGAATCTCTGCAATGTATCTTGTAGATAGTGCACACAACTGTTACTGAGGGTCAGTGTGGAGGCAATGGATATTTGTGGATGTGGTACCAACCAAGCCGGCTGAAATTTGATAAACAAAATGTAAAAAAACAAAATAACATAAAACAGTTTAAAATTAAATAAAATCATCAAAAGCTGTGGTGTCTTTTTGATAAAACATCACTGAATCCAAAACATTATTCCCTCCTCTCTCTGAAGCGGCTCCACCTGTTCCCTTTCTCCACCATCTTGTTTTATTTGAGATTTGCAGTATTTTACTCTTGTATCTGTTTTAATGCCATTGGGTATAAGAGAAGCATTGGTCAGCACACTGGGGAGATTTTCCCTGAGATGGTCACAAAGTCTTTATATTCACATCGACCTGAGAGGGCAGTGGTTTAACCGATCATCCAGCAGATGGCGCCTTTGCCTTTGCCAGCCTCAGAATCGTGCTCCAGTGACTGGAGTGGGGCTTGAAACCTGCAGGTTCAGGTGATGGTGTTATCACTGAGGCCGTCTATTCTTTCCTGGCATGTGCGTGTCACTGGCAAGACCAGCAGTTTTTCTCCATCCCTAACTGCCCTGAAACTGAGTGGCTTGCTCGGCCTTTCAAATGGCAGATAAGGGTTAGCCACATTGCTGGAGTCCTGGCAGAGTCAGACATCTACAACAGGTCTACATGAACAAGGCCCTTTGGCCCAATGAGCCAAAGCCAGTCAAACAACCACCTCGCTATTCTAATTCCATGTTCCAGCACTTGGCCGTAGCCCTGCATACCTTGGCATCACAGCTGCACATCGAAATACTTCAATGTTATGGGAGAGCTTCTGCCTCAACCATTCTTACAGAAAGCGAGTTACAAATTACCACCACCTTCTGCACGAAAGTGTGTTTCCTCATATTCCCTCTTAATCTTCAGCCAATTCCCTTAAATCTATGCCCACGGTCATTGATCATGAAATAACTCCACATCATCAAGTCACCCTTTATTTACACATCAACCGTCCTTGACTGTAATGTTAGAGTTAGGCACCAGAGGCACATGGTCCCTCACACTCAACCTGTTTGATGTCAGTGAGTAATCTCCCTGTTATATCCTTGTAAAGATTTGAGCTTTTCTTGTCAAATTCCTTTGGGATTTTTTAATGGCACGGAATCTTCCACACACTCCCATCTCTCTTGATGCTCACCCTTGTCTGGTTAATTCTTCCCATTTCCTTCTCTTCTTTCAGTTCATTCCATTTCAGTAAAGTCTGTGATATTTCCACGGAGGATGTGTACTTGAAACCGCCATAGAGAAGCTCCTATGAAGAAGCACTTCAATAGAAGGAAGGCTGATATTTGCAGGAAGCCTGGACTGTGCCCTTGTGTACCTTTTCCACACATTTCCATGTGATCTGTCAGCCTTCTTCAACTCTTCCCATTTCCTCCAAATCCAGTGGGTGGCCATGGGTCCCAGCTATGTCTGCTTGTTGGCGGCTACATCAAACAACACCTCACCAGTACATGCACAGGCACCGTTTCCCAAACCTCTGCCATTACATCAGTGACTGCATCAGTGCTGCATCCTGCCCCCAGGCTGAACTGGAGCAGTTCATTGACTTTGCTAACAACTTCCAACCTGCCCTTAAATTCACGTAGTCTATCTTGGACAAATCCTTCTCCTTTCTTGACCGCCCCATTTCCATCTCCGGTGACAGTCTAGGAACAGACATTTACTGTAAACCCACAGACTCACACAACTACCTGGACAACACCTTCTCCCAACCAGTGTCCTGCAAGAACACCATCCCGTTTTCCCAATTCTTCCATCTCCGTCACATCTGCTCGAATGAGGAGATGCTCCACTCCCAAGTGTCCCAGATGTCCACCTATTTTGAACAATGTACTTTTCCCACTTCTGCCATCCAGACAGCCCTCCACCGTACCTCCTCCATTCTCTGCTCCCCAAATCTAAACACCCCCCTCCAAAATGCAGGGGGGTGTTAACCTTACGCCCCACCAATCTCCACATCCAACGTATCATCCTCAAACAATTCTGCCAACTCCAGCTAGACCCCACTACCAAGAACACCATCCCCTCCCCACCCCTGTCTGCCTTCCACAAGGACTGTTCCCTTTGCCAATCCTTGGTTTTCACCACTCTTCATACCTACCCCCTCCTCCCCCAACAAAACCCTGGTACCTTCCCCTGCAACCGTAAAAGATGCAAAACCTGCCGACACACCACGCCTGTCATTTCCATGCAGGACCCCAGTCCTTCCAGGTGAGACAGAGGTTCACCTGCCTCTCCTCCAACCTAGTTTATTGTACCCAATGCACCCGCTGTGGTCTTATCTGCATCAGTGAGACCGAACATAAACTAAGGGCATGTTTTGCTGAGCATCTCAGCCATGCTCACAAAGGCTGACCTGGCCTCCCAGTCACTGCCTATTTCAATTCCCCTTCCTATTCCCTCTCTGACATGACCATCCTCTGCCTCCTCCATTGCCACAAGCAATCAGACTGCAGGTTGGACGAACAAATAATTATCTTTTGCCTGGGGTAGCTTAAACCCAGAGGAATCAACATTGAGTTCTCCAATTTCAAAAAGCCTCCCTTTCCCAACTTTCAACTCCCTTTCCTGTCCCCCTCCTCCATTCTATTCCACTTACGGACCCTCCCTTCCAGCCACTAAACGGATTCATTCATCCCATCGACCAACCACTTCAAACCCTCTACCTGTGTTCATCATTCAATACCGACCACTCCACCATTCCCCTCCACCCGCCCAAACAACTGATCCCACCTTGATTTGCAGCTTCCCCTACCCCCACCTACAGTTCTGAAGAAGAGTTATACCCGAAATGTTGACTTCTCCACCTCCAGATTCTGCCTGACTTGCTGTGTTCTTCCAGCCTCCTGCAAGCCTCCATCCCAGCCTGATAACCATCTCGGACATTGGAAGGAAATGCCCAGGGAGCAGGTTAACATGGTGCAAAAAGCCTTTCAGCTGAAGCTTCAGTGTTTGCATTCAGTCTGGATTTTCACTTGCTCATTGCTCCCCTTTTACATGAGAATGGAGAGAGAACTCTTGTTGGTGCAGTGTTTTTTTTAATCGTCCCAGGATATTTAAAGCTGCGTGCGCAGTGCAATCCCCTTCACAAGACAAAATGCTGAGGTCCCAAAATCAGCAAATGAATGATGAGACAAATCCGTTTTGGTGGCATTAGATGAATTTTGAGCAGGATACCCGAGGGAATCTCTTCAGAATGGGATCTTGTCGAGCTTCCTGAGGTGGAGGGATTGGGGTCGGGGTGGTGCTGGTGGGGCTTTAAATGAACATCCCATACATAACATGGTGCAAGAGTTCACTGCAGCCTCAGCCTGGATTCTGTGCTCTTGTTTCTGAGGTGCCTTTCAATCCAATGACCATTTTGACTCTAAAGCAGGAGCATTGCCCATGGAGCCACGGTCAGTAACAATGTAAACTGTGTAGCTCTGAAAGCCTAAGTCTGTATTTCAGCTCAGAAGGATATCAGCTCATTCATCAAATCTGTTTCTGCCCCTCTGCAGGCTGACCAGGCTGCCGGTGCCTTTCCAACACTCACGTTTCCCCATGTGCCACAGCTCATTCTCCTGAGAGATAGTTTACTCGGAGTCGAAAAGTGTGGTGCTGGAAAAGCACAGCAGGTCAGGCAGTTGTGCTCAGGCCGAGGACATGACCTTGTCCCTCTGTCAGATCCTCTTCGAGACACTCATGGCTCACCACCGCCCTCTCCAGGACAGTTAGGGAAGGGCAACAGCGAGGGTGGAGATGGGGACGCGAAGCCGCAAGTGCTGTTCTGTGCAGTTTGGGGGCCGTTTGTTCGGTCTTTGAGTGTAATTCATTTTGTGCCTGATCCCGGTGTCAATCCGAAGGGCACTCCACCTTTCAGTCTGACAAACCAGGGTCACCCATGTCATGGCACTGCTTCTGGCCGAAGCTCCAGTTTTTCAAGAGATGAATTCAAGCCTCAGCAGTTTGATCATTTTAATTTTACATCATTTCTCCTGATTTCTCCTGGGATGGGGCGGGCGTTGCCTTTCCCTAATTGTCCTGGAGAGGGCGGTGATGAGCCATGTAATATCTGGGAAGGGAGGCGCTGGAATCTGTACAAAAAAAGACATGAAAATCAATGTGATGTTCACAAATGTTCTTTCGGCGAGGGAGCCCGGTCTGGGACTCCTGCCCCAATGTGACATGATCCATTTTTAATGACCCCATGATCTGGCTCAGCAAAGAACTTAGTCCAAGCAACTGGGGGTGGGCAATAATTATGAAGCTCGCCAATGATGAAGCAGAAATCATAATGAGAAGGAATAATGCAGCTCCTTGCTGTCTGCCTTTTAGCCTCTGAGCCACCACACTCTCACCGTTCTGGGTCTCTAATCCTCTAACATTCATTCATTAGAGTGTGGGAATATACGAAGGGGTTTTATTTTGAACTATAGGTCTCTTTTCTCCGTGACTCTCTCCTTTTCAACCCCCTACAATCCTGTCACCAGATGCTTGTGCTGACAGCCTTGTTGTGCAGAGTGAAAGCTCTCGGTGTTCTCTGAGGCCTCACTGCCTTGTGTCTGTCTCCACTGCAACATAAGACAAGTGACGTGTTTCTAAAACCCTGTTAAAATTAAAAGCCAGCAAAGAAAAAGACTGCAACAAGAGTTGAGTTGGTCTTGTTCAAGAAAATAATTTTCATTTTAAAATTACATTTTTGTCAGTGAGTGACAAAGGGAAGATGGGGGTCCCGGATTGCTGCAGCCTCTGCCAGAACATAGGACCCAGGAGCAGGAGCAGGCCTTTTGGGAGCTGCTCTGCCAATGAAGAAGATCACTGCTTATGGTCTCACCTGCACTTTCTGCTTCCCCACCCCGTCCCATTATCCTTAATTGCCTTGTTCATCAAAAAATCTGTCTACCACAACCTTGAGCCAACTCTATGAGTGAACCTCCATTCCCATGTAGAGAAGAGACTTCCACAGACTGTCAACCCTCAGCAAGAAAACCCCTCCTTCCTTTTCAATGGGAGACTGCTTTGTGTTAAACCGGCCCTCCAGTTCTCATCTGCCCGATAACAGGAACCACCCTCTCAGTATCCAGCCTGTCATGTCACCTTCGGATCAGAAACTATTAATGAGAGAGAACAGGTTACATCAGCGAGACTTTTCCCCAGAGATGATGAACAATGTTGATGTAAATTGCTTTCTCCAGTGCCAGAGTCCAGAACAAGAGGGTTGTTAAAGTTGTAATTCAGACGATTTCAGGAAAAATTCCTTCCGACAGAGTGATGGAAATCTGGAACCCTCAATCCAAAATAAAAAGCTGTTGAGGTTGGGTTTCAATGTTCATTTACTCAGGGCAGTATGGTTTACAGGACAAAGGGAGAATGTATTCCAGGTCAGCCATGGCCTGATTAGCTGGGGAACTAGGTCAAAGCAACTGATTGGTCATTCCCACTGGAATCCACTGGAATGACTACTGGTGTGTTTGCGGCTAATGGAAGGAGTCATTACCCATAGTCTTCAGCAGCTGTGCAAGTCCTCCATAGTAACTAGAAAGCAGCTGTTTCATTGTGCCCGAATAATACAAAGTCAGAGGACACACAACACCAGGTTCTAGCCCAATAGATTCATTTGAAATCACAAGCTTCCAAAGTGCTGCTCCTTCAACAGGTGTACCCCAGTCCACCATCGGCATCCCCACATTACTGAACAGTCCAAATAAACTGGGGCTCTGTGAGGATCTAACCGGCTGAATCTGTACAAACGAGGAGAGAGAGAGAGTACATCTTTTGAACCAGGATACCTAATTGCACCACAATGAAAATGCTCTGCATGCTATGATATATCAAAAAGAAGTACTTTGGTGTAACTTTTGATTGTCTTCACAGTGTGCTGTTTTATTCATGATGTGATACACTGAGAGTATGTCAGCGTTGGGTGGCAAAAAGTATATTTCCTCCTCTAGCCCCTTTCCAAAACACCCTCTCCATCTTGCGTTAATCCTTATTGACTCTTCTACAATTGTCCCTGTTCCCTCACTCCGTCCCAGTCCCAGAGGAACATATGGCCAGACTTCATGACCCCACTCTGTCTTAAGTTTCATGTGTAGTGTGTTGGAGCTTGGGCTCCTGCCTCAGGCCCAGGTGTTGGGGCCTGTTCAACAATCTGCACATTGTCCTTTTTCTCTTTCTGAATGAACTGGATCAAGTTGCAGTAATGATCTGGCAACAAGGTGTTTTGTCTAAAATGCTCCCAGCACTGGGTACTGAACTGGCTGAGTCAGAGCAGACAGAGGGTAGTGATGGAAGGATGGATTTCAGAATGGAGGGCTGTGTCTTGTGGGGTTTCACAGGGATCAATGATGGGACCTTTGCTGTTCATAGTCTACATAAATGATTTGGATGAAAACATGGCTAGTCTAATTGATGAGTTTGTGGATGTCACAAAGATTGCTGGAGTTGCAGTTAATGATCAGATTATCAGAGGATACAGCAGGACATAGATCAATTGGATGCATGGATAGAAAATGGCAGATGAAGTTTAATCCAGATAAATGTGAAATGATGCATTTTGAAAGATGAAGCACGTGCCAGAATACCTGCACAGTGAATGGCAGAATCCTTTGGAGTATTGATATGCAGAGGGATCTGGGTGTACATGTTCACAGATCACTGAAGGTAGCAGCACCTAAGGTAGTAAAAAAGGCCAATGGCACGCTTGGCTACATTGGTCGGAGCACTGAGTATTTGGATAGACAAGTTATACTGCAGCTTTACTGAACTTTAGTTTGGCCACACTTGGAACATTTGCATACAGTTCTGGTCACCACATGACCAGAAGGATGTGGATGCTTTGGAGAGGGTACAGAAAAGATTTACCATGAATGCTGTCTGATATGGAGGGTTTTAGTTATGAAGGAAGGTTGGATAGACCGGATTTGTTTTCATTGGAATGCAGGAGGTTGAGGGGCAACCTAATAGAAGTTTATGAAATTGTGAATGGCATGGAGAGAGTGGAAAATATGAGGCTTTTCCCCAGAGTAGAGGGGCCAGTTACTAGTTGACACAGGTTCAAGGTGTGGGGAGTGGGGCGGGGAGCTGGTGGGTGTTTAAAACAGATGTGTGAGGTAAGTATTTCACACAAACGATGGTGAGGGGCTGGAACACACTGCCAGTGGAGGTGGTGGAAGCAGACACAATAGCAGCATTCAAGAAATACCTGGATGAATACGTGGATAGGAAGGGAATAGAGGGATATGAATCCTGTAGGTGAATACAGTTTCTGTGAGGAAGGGCAAAATGTGTTGGCACAGGCTGGGAGGGCTGAAGGGCCTGTTCCTGCGCTGTATTGTTCCTTGTTCTTTGGTCCCTGCTGTTGAATTGGATTCTCGGGAGCCAGCTCCATATGAAGAGCCTGTTCTCATTCTTTTGTTGGAGTTCATGGGGCAGCTGCTGCTTCCTTGCTACGTCACTGATCAAACCAACAATGTGGGAAGACTCATGATGGAGTGGGTGGTTGTTTGAATTCTCACTTGTGATAATACGGTTTTAAATGTGTCAGTGTACTTTCCCCTCTCTCTGTGGAGGGGGTCACTGTCACTGTCCCCACCCCACCTTTTCACTCTTATAGTGATAGCATTTTTAGCATTCCTTCTGTCGGAGAATGCAGTCATTCCCCCCTCCTTCCCAACCCCCCCCCCCACAAACCTCTCGGGCACTGGGTGGGGGTGAATGGAATTTTAACCTTTATTGCTGCGGGTTGGAATTTAAAAATAGAGAAATCTTGTACCAATTCTAATGGGTGTTAATGAGCCTGCACGTGCAGTGCTGTGTGCAGTTTTGGTCCCTGTATTTAAGAAAGGATGGACTGGCATTGGAAGCATCCTCCTGCTCCAATTTCTCACAGCAGAACTGGTTTGGCCCCTGCTTGCAGTAGCAGCCTCCAGCCTCTGGGTGGTTCCTTGCCCAGCCTCCCGATTCCTCTCCCCAGTCTCCTGCTGCAGCAGGTGGGGAAGGCGATATAATGGACCACTTGGTTATCTTCAATCCCTCCCCCATCTCCCAAACTCTCCAATCTGGCCTTCCCCCTCATGACTCGCAGCTGTGCCTTCAGTCTCCCAGGCCTTCAGCACGGGGATTTCCTCCAAAAACCCCTCTCACTTCTTAGAATGAGCTCTTTGTCTCTTTTTGGTCACCATCACAAACACCATATGTCCCACCTTTTGAATGGTTACTATATTAAAGATGCTATATTAATACAAGTTGTTGTTGATATTACTGACCAGGAGTTATTTATTGACAGATGCAAGAGGAAAGGGAATGACCATGGCTGTAGAGAGGTGATCATTTTCAGCCAACTGTACCACTAACACCAGCTCACCAAATGTCCTTAAAATAGTTCCCTCCAAACCCATGACCATTTCAGTCTGGAACGACAAGGGCAGCAGATATATGGGAACACCAATGCCTGGAAATTCCATGCAAGCCACTCACCATCCTGACTTTGAACTGTTCCTTCACTGCCACTGGGTCAAAATCCTGGAATTTCCCCTCTAATGGCTTCATGAGTCTATCTACAGCACATGGATGCAACGGTTCAAGAAAGCAACTCAGCACCAACTTCACCAGGGCAACTAGGGATAGGTAATAAATGCTGGCCCATTCAGTGCACCCCACATCCCATGAAGGAATTTTAAGAAGCCCATTTCCTTTGACATCTCCTTTCCACCCAGCCTCATACTCAGGCCTCATTGGCTGCTTGGGTTTCACTTGCCATTCCATCCTATTCTCCACTCCGCGTCCTATCCCTGAGATCCTTGTCAATAGTTCGCTGTTATTGTGGGAGCCTGCTGAGAGTAAATGGGCTGTCACAGTTCCCACATTACAACAATGACTAGACTTTGGAAGTATTCCATTAGCTGTAAAACATCTTTGAACATCCTGAGCTCATGAACGGTGTAACAGAATTGCAATTCTCTCTCCGTTTTGTTTCCTCTCCATGTCTTCCCATCTGTCTCCCCACAACATCCCTCCCTTGTTTAAAATCTAGAATGAATTATGAATCTCTGGGAGAACTTAATCTGTGGCAACATTGAGACTAACAACAACCACCTCCTTGGTGGGCTTTGAGTGTGAAGGTCAATAACACTCTCACTGGGACTTGATCTGGGTTGTCTCCAGTCAGTCAGTGTTACTGTTCTGGGGCCAGACATTACTGACCAACCTTAGACCCTGTGACCTGATTGAGATGATGGATGACCTGCGCTGGGCTTTAACACACTGTTACCACAGCACAGAGTGAAATAGTGTAGTGCTGGAAAAGCATGGCCGGTCAGGCAGTATCCCTGGAGCAGGAGAATCGACGTTTTGAGCATAAGCTCTTCATCAGGAATGGGGAGGAGGGAGTGAGGAGTCGGAGAGATAAATTGGAGGGAATTGGGGCTGGGGGGAAGGTTGTGAAGATTGCAATAGGTACGTGGAGGTGGGGGGTGACAGTGATAGGTCAGAGTGAAGGGTGGAGTGGATAGGTGGGAAGGAAGATGGACAGGTAGGACAGTTCAAGAGGGTGGTGCCGAGTTGGAGGGTTGGATCTGGGATAAGCTGAGGGGAGTGGAGATGAGGAAACAAGTAACATCAACATTCAGAGTATTGAGTATAGGAGTTGGGAGGTCATGTTGCAGCTGTACAGGACATTGGTTAGGCCACTGTTGGAATATTGCGTGCAATTCTGGTCTCCTTCCTATCGGAACGATGTTGTGAAACTTGAAAGGGTTCAGAAAAGATTTACAAGAATGTTACCAGGGTTGGAGGATCTCAGCTACAGGGAGAGGCTGAACAGGCTGGGGCTGTTTTCCCTGGAGTGTCGGAGGCTGAGGGGTGACCTTATAGAGGTTTACAAAATTATGAGGGGCATAGCTAGGATAAATAGACAACGTCTTTTCCCTGGGGTTGGAGAGTCCAGAACTAGAAGCCATAAGTTTAGGGTGAGAGGGGAAAGATATAAAAGAGACCTAAGGGGCAACTTTTTCATGCAGAGGGTGGTACGTGCATGGAATGAGCTGCCAGAGGATGTGGTGGAGGCTGGTACAATTGCAACATTTAAGAGGCATTTGGATGGGTATATGAATAGGAAGGGTTTGGAGGGATATGGGCCGGGTACTGGCAGGTGGGACTAGATTGGGTTGGGATATCTGGTCGGCATGGACGGGTTGGACCGAAGGGTATGTTTCCATGCTGTACATCTCTATGACTCTATAACATTGATTCTGTGTCATTGGAGGGTCTCAAGTTGGAAGATGTGGTGTTCTTCCTCCAGTTGTTAGATGGCTTCAATTTGGCGTTGGAGGAGGCCTAGGGACTTGCATATCCTTAGCAAATGGGAGGGGGAGTTGAAATGGTCAGCCATAGGGTGGTGGGGTTGTTCAGTGCATGAGTCCTTAAGATATCATCTTCCAATCCTCCAATGAAGATGCACTGTCCTCACCAAAACATGTTGGCAAATCTCTTCATAACACGTAAAGGGAGAGAAACATTGAAAACTGTATTATCATGAATGAGAGTCCATTTAAAACAAGGACAATGATGTTAAATGTTCCCAGCCGTAAACAACACTGGCATATTGATGTCATTATCTTATTAAACAATATTAAAACATCAGCCAAACATGTTCCTGCAGACAGTGTATTTAAAATATCAAGAGGCTTTCCGCATTGTTGGTTTGATCAGTGACGTAGCAAGGAAGCAGCAGCTGCCCCATGGACTCCAACAAAAGAATGAGAACAGGCTCTTCATACGGAGCTGGCTCCCGAGAATCCAATTCAACAGCAGGGATCAAAGAACAAGGAACAATACAGCACAGGAACAGGCCCTTCGGCCCTCCCAACCTGTGCTGATACATTTTGCCCTTCTATACTGAAACTGTCTTCATCGACAGGATTCATATCCCTCTATTCCCTTCCCCTATATTCATGCATTAGGGCAGGTATTTCTTGAGTAATTCTATTGTGTCTGCTTCCACCCCCTCCTCTGGCAGTGTGTTCCAGGTACCCAACTCCCTTTGTGTGAGATACTTGGTTTTTACATCTCTTTACAATTAATTCCCCCCAAACCCCTGCACCTTGAACCTGTGTCCCCTAGTATTTGACCCCTCCACCCTGGGAAAAAGCCTCATATTTTCCACTCTGCCTATCCCATTCACAACTCTGTAAACTTCGATCAGGACGCACCTCATTTTCCTGCATTCCAGTGAAAACAAACTCAGTCTCTCCAACCTTTCTTCAGAACTACAATCCCCCCCCCCCCCCATACCAGACAATATCCTGGTAAACATTTTCTGCACCGTCTTCAAAACATCCACATCCTTCTTTTTGGACTGTATGCAGTTGTGTGCAACCAGAACTGTACGCCATATTCCAAGTGCGGCTGAACTAAAGTTC
Source organism: Chiloscyllium plagiosum (assembly GCF_037043375.1). Lineage (NCBI taxonomy): Eukaryota > Metazoa > Chordata > Chondrichthyes > Orectolobiformes > Hemiscylliidae > Chiloscyllium > Chiloscyllium plagiosum. The sequence goes on from NW_028270147.1 coordinate 117,371,881, forward strand.
TATAAAGCTGCAGCATAACTTGTGTATCCTTATACTCAATGCCCCTTCCAATGAAGGCAAGCAGGCCATAAGCCTTTTTTACAACCTTACCTCCCTGTGCTGGCACCTTCAGTGATCTGTGAACATACACACCTAGATCCCTCTGCATATCTATACTCCAAAGGATTCTACCATTCACTGTATAATTCCCACCTGTACATCACCTTTTAAAATGCATCACTTCACATTTGAATGGATTAAACTACCTCTGCCATTTTTCTGTCCAAGCATCCAACTGATCTCTATCCTGCCATATCCTAGATAATCCTTCTCATTATCTGCAATTCTACCAATCTTTGTATCAATTGTAAACTTACTAATTAGACCAGCTACGCTTTCTTCCAAATCATTTATGTAGACCATATACAGCAGAGTTCCCTGTGGAACACCACGAGTCACAGCCCTCCAATCTGAAAACCATCCTCCCATCACTGACCTCTGTCTCCTCCTACACAGCCAGTTCTGTGCCCAATGCTGGGAACATTTTAGACAAAACACTTTGTTGCCAGATCGTTACTGCAACTTGATCCAGTTCATTCAGAAAGAGAAAAAGGACAATGTGCAGATTGTTGAACAGGCCCCTACACCTGGGCCTGAGGCAGGAGCCCAAGCTCCAACACACTGGCCTCACTTCACACCAACCGTCACATAGTGCGGGGTCATGAACTCCGGCCATCAACCCTTCTGGGACCAGGACGGAGTGAGGGAACAGGGACAATTGTAGAAGAGTCAATAAGGAGTAAAGCAAGATGGAGAGAGTGTGTTGGAAAGTGTTTAATGGAGGGAACATACCTTGTGTTACCCAATACTGACATAGTCTCCGTGTATCACAGTATGAACAAAACAGCACTTGTTTTGAAGACAATCAAAAGTCACACCAAAGTACTTCTTTTTGATATATCATAGCATGCAGAGCATTTTCATTGTGGTGTGATAAGTATCCTGGTCCGAAAGCTGATCTCTCTCTCGCCTTGTTTCTACAGATGGAGCCAATTAGATCCTCACAGAGCCCCAGTTTATTTGTACTGTTCAGTTATGTGGGGACTGGGGTACACCTGATGAAGGAGCAGGGCTTCGAAAGCTTGTGATTTCAAATGAACCTGTTGGGCTAGAACCTGGTGTTGTGTGCCTTCTGACTTTATATTGTTCAGGCACAGTGAAACAGCTGCTTTCTAGTAACTATAGAGAATGTGCACTTCAACTGAGGACGATGGGTAATGACTCCTTCCATTATCCGAGAATAAACCCACAGGCATTCCAGGGGATTCCCGTGGGACTGACCGTCAGGTGCTTCCCAGATATTTCCCAGGGAAGGTCAACAAGCAAGGATGGAGACGGGAGCGCGAAGCCAAAAGTGCTGTTCTGTGCAGTTTGGGGGCACGTTTTGATAGCCAGTTGTTACATCTTTTGAGTGTCATTCATTTTTTGCTGAGCCCAGTGTCAATCCGAAGGACACTCCACCTTGCAGTCTGACAAACCAGGTTCACCCATGTCATGGCTCTGTTTCTGACCGAGGCACCAGTCTTTCAAAGAGATGAATTCAAGCCTCAACAATTTGATAATTTGAATTATAGGTAATTTATTTTGATTTCTCCTGGGATGGAGTGGGTGTTGCCCTTCCCTAATTGTCCTGGAGAGGGCGGTGGTGAGCCATGAGTTTCTTGAAGAGGATCTGACAGAGGGACAAGGTCATGTCCTTGGCCTGAGCACAACTGCCTAACCTGCTGTGCTTTTCCAGCGCCACACTTTTCGACTCCGTGTAAACTATCCCTCAGGAGAATGAGCTGTGGCACAAGAGGAAACATGGGAGTGTTGGAAAGGCACCGGCAGCCTGGTCAGCCTGCAGAGGGGCAGAAACAGATTTGATGAATGAGCTGATATCCTTCTGAGCTGAGATGCAGACTCAGGCTTTCAGAGCCACACAGTTTACATTGTTACTGACCGTGGCTCCATGGGCAATGCTCCTGCCTCAGAGTCAAAATGGTCATCGGGTTGAAAGCCACCTCAGAAATGAGAGCACAGAATCCAGGCTGAGACTGTGGTGCACTGCTGAAAGTTGCACAGTCTCTGGCTCCATCATTTGAGTCTCCACCACCACCACACCCCGACCACCCCCACCCCCACTTCAGGGGGCTCAACAAGATCCCATTCTAAAGAGATTCCCTCAGGGGCCCTGCTCAAAATTCAACTAGCGCCACCAAAACAGATTTGTCTTGTCATTCGTTTACTGTCTGTGGGACCGCACCATCTTGTCCGTGAACGTGACTGCTCTGTGCTCACAGCTTTCAATATCCTGACACATTAAAAAAAAACTGCATCAACAAGAGTTCTCTCTCCATTATCGTGTAAAAGGGGAGCAATGACCAAGTGATAATGCACATCGAGCGCAAACACTGAAGCTTCAGCTGAAAGGCTTTTTGCACCACGTTAACCTGCTCCCTGGGCATTTCCTTCCAATGTCCGAGATGGTTATCAGGCTGGGATGGAGACTGACAGATCACATGGAATCCTTCAGACAAGGTACACAAGGGCACAGTCCAGACTTGCTGCAAACGTTGGCCTTCCTTCTATTGAAGGGCTGGGAGCTTCTCTATGGCGGTTTCTAGTGCACATCCTCCATGGAAATATCACAGACTTTACTGAAATGAAATGACCTGAAAGAAGAGAAGGAAATGGGAAGAATTAACCAGACAAGGGTGAGCATCAAGAAAGGTGGGAATGTGTGGGAGATTCAATGCCATTAAAATTCCCAACTGGGTTTCACAAGAAAAGCTCAAATCGTAACTAGGATATAACCGGGAGAATCCTCGCTGACATAAACAGGCTGAGTGTCAGAGACCCTGAGCCTCTGGTGCCTGACTCTCTCTGAGGCATTACAGTCAAGGACTGTTCATGTGTCAATAAAGGGTGACTTGGTGACATGGGGTTATGTTATAATCAATGAACAGAGGAGTATAGATTAAAGGTAAATGGCCGAAGGTTAAGAGGGAACATAAGGAAACACATTCACCCAGAGGGTGGTGACAGTCTGGGGACTCACTGCCTGTAAGGGTGGTTGTGGCAGAAGCTCTCCCATAACATTGAAGTATTTCAATGTGCAGCTGTGATGCCAAGGTGTACAGGGCTATGGGCCAAGTACTGGAACATGGAATTAGAATAGTGAGGTGGTTGTTTGACTGGCTTTGGCACATTGGGCCAAAGGGCCTTGTTCTTGTAGACCTGTTGTAGATGTCTGACTCTGCCAGGACTCCAGCAATGCGGCTGACCCTTACCTGCCATTTGAAAGGCTAAACAAGCCACTCAGTTTCGGGGCAGGTAGGGATGGGGAACAAATGCTGGTCTTGCCAGTGACTCCCACATCCCAGAAAAGAATAGATGGGCTCAGTGTTAACACCGTCATCTGAACCTGCAGGTTTCAAGCCCCACTCCAGACACTGGAGCACTATCCTGAGGCTGGCAAAGGCAAAGATGCCATCTGCTGGATGATCGGTTAAACCACTGCTCTCTCAGGTCAATGTGAATACAAGGGATTTGTGACCATCTGAGGGAAACTCTCCCCAGTGTGCTGACCAATGCTTCTCCTATAACAATGATCTTTTCATCTTCACTGTCAACGGGGGTGGTACTAGGGGACTGGAGAGTGACGAATGTTGTGCCCCTGTTCAAAAAAGGGAATAGGGATAACCCCAGGAATTACAGGCCAGTTAGTCTTACTTCGGTGGTAGGTAAAGTAATGGAAAGGGTACTGAGGGATAGGATTTATGAGTATCTGGAAAGGCACTGCTTAATTAGGGACAGCCAGCACGGATTTGTGAAGGGTAGGTCTTGCCTTACAAGTCTGATTGAATTCTTTGAGGAGGTGACCAAGCATGTGGATGAGGGTAGAGTAGTGGATGTAGTATACATGGATTTTAGTAAGGCATTTGATAAGGTTCCCGATGGTAGGCTTATGCAGAAAGTCAGGAGGCATGGGATAGAGGGAAATTTGGCCAATTGGATAGAAAACTGGCTAACCGGTCAAAGTCAGAGAGTGGTGGTAGATGGTAAATATTCAGCCTGGAGCCCAGTTACAAGTGGAGTTCCGCAGGGATCAGTTCTGGGTCCTCTGCTGTTCGTAATTTTTATTAATGACTTGGATGAGGGAGTCGAAGGGTGGGTCAGTAAATTTGCAGATGATACGAAGATTGGTGGAGTTGTGGATAGTGAGGAGGGCTCTTGTCGGCTGCAAAGGGACTTGGATATGATGCAGAGCTGGGCTGAGGAGTGGCAGATGGAATTCAACCCTGCCAAGTGTGAGGTTGTCCATTTTGGAAAGACAAATAAGAATGTGGAATACAGGGTTAACGGTAGAGTTCTTAGTGAGGTGGAGGAACAGAGGGATCTTGGGGTCTATGTTCATAGGTCTTTGAAAGTTGCCACTCAGGTGGATAAAGCTTGTAAGAAGGCCTATGGTGTATTAGCGTTCATTAGCAGAGGGATTGAATTCAAGAGTCGTGAAGTGATGTTGCAACTGTACAGGACTTTGGTTAGGCCACATTTGGAGTACTCTGTGCAGTTCTGGTCACCTCACTTTAGGAAAGATGTGGAAGCTTTGGAGAGGGTGCAGAGAAGATTTACCAGGATGTTGCCTGGAATGGAGAATAGGTCGTACGAGGATAGGTTGAGAGTGCTAGGCCTTTTCTCGTTGGAACGGCGAAGGATGAGGGGTGACTTGATAGAGGTTTATAAGATGATCAGAGGAATAGATAGAGTCGACAGTCAGAAACTTTTTCCCCGGGTGCAACAGAGTGTTACAAGGGGACATAAATTTAAGGTGAAGGGTGGAAGGGAAAGGGGAGTTGTCAGGGGTGGTTTCTTTACCCAGAGAGTGGTGGGGACATGGAATGCGCTGCCTGTGGGAGTGGTAGAGTCAGAATCTTTGGTGACCTTTAAGCGGCAATTGGATAGGTACATGGATGGGTACTTAAGCTAGGACGAATGTTCGGCACAACATCGTGGGCCGAAGGGCCTGTTCTGTGCTGTATTGTTCTATGTTCTATAACCAATAGCATTAAAACAGATACAAAAACAAAATACTGCAAATCTCAAATAGAAGCGCGATGCTGGAGAAAGGGAACAGGTGCAGCCTCTGTGGGAAGAGTAGGATTAACTTTTTGGGTTCAGTGATGTTTTATCTAAAAGGCCTCAAATTTTTATTTATATTTAATTTTATGCTGTTTTATATTATTTTATTTAAATATTGTTGAAAACAAGTTTACCCACTTGATTGGAACCGCATTCACACACATGCATTCCCCCCACACCGATGCTCAGTAACAGCTCTGTGTACTATTTACAAGATGCACTGCAGAGATTCACCAAAGATCCTGAGACAACAGCTTCCAAACCCATGACCACTTATATTTGGACAAGGGCAGCAGATACATGGGAACATCACCCCAGCAAGTTCCCCTCCAAGTCATTCACCAGTTTGACTTGGAAATATGAAGCTGTTCCCACATCATCACTGGGTCAGAATCCTGGAATTCCCTTCCTAAGGACATTGTGGGTCTACCAACAGCACATGGACTGCAGGGGTTCAAGAAGGCAGTTAATCACCACCAGGTCCAGGGCAATTAGACATGGACAGTAAGAAGCCTGGTACAAGTAAGAGTAGGCATGCTTAAAGACCAGGAAGTGAGACTGTGATGTTTCAGTTATTCCTGGACATTGGTGTGACCACATCTCAAATACTGAGGGTAGTTTTGGTCTCCCTATTGAAGGAAGAATATAAATGCATCGGCGGTGATTCACAGGAATTTTACCAGATTGATCCCTGGAATGAGTGGGCTGTGTGATGAGGAAAGATTGGAAAAGGGGATAAAGGGAATGGGGCGGAGCAGGGTGTTGAGGTAGGGATAGGTTGAGAATGGTACAGAGTATGACCTGATTAGTTAATGGGAGAGATTAATTTGTATTCGTCCCTCCCATCAACTAACCAGGTAGTATCCTCTACCGATCTTCACCCATCCCCATCTCAACATCCTGCCATCACCACTCCCTTTATCTGCAGCTTCCCCATCATTCCCCCCACCCCCCCAACCCACCCCCATTCCTGAAGAAGGGTTATAGCCAAAACGTTGACTTCTCCACCTCCTGATGCTGCCTGGCTTGCTGTGTTCTCCCAGCCTCCTGCTTATCATCCTTGGATTCCAGCATTTGCAGTTTGTTTTGTCTCTAATCTCTTCAGGGGCCTGGATGAGAGCGATGGACCTACCCACAGACTCAAGTCAAAAGCAGCAAAGCAAGAAAGACAAGTGGATCGATTACAAGAGAGCAAATTGTGAGGGAAAACCAATTATTACCAGGTTAGCAATTGCAAAGGAGAGTGACAACATTGAATTGCTTCTGGGGTCATCCTCTGTGCCCTAACATTTCACAGAGCCAGATCCACATCCTTCCATTGGCTTTGTCATTGAGAGTCAACATTTCCCTTCCCACAGCCCTTTTTAAAATGTCCTGTTCCAGGGAATCACCGACGCAGAAAAGTTTTCACCTTTTCTGGGAAAGTTGAAGAAATATTAAATGTCAAGGAGCTGTTTCTCAGCCTTCAGGGTCTGACAGAAGGATGTGTGTAGTCTGTGGATTCTGGAGACAGATCACTGAGATATTCCTCACTCCCATCAATACCTGACTTTATTCTGACATCAGTTTCTATTCTTCATTATAAAGTTCCCCCACCAGTTTCAGACTAGACATTTCACACCCAGCCCCCATTTCCTCACACTGGAATCAAGAACCAAACTTGCCCCATCTCAGGATTGCCCTCTGAATGTGGTGTCAGTGTGCTAATGTTGTGTTTGAATGAAAGAGCCACGGTGGAATCTGGGACTGAATCCAAGGGGTTTCTGAGCCACCAGCAGCCTCCCTGCTGTGTGAGGGTCTGTTTGGATAAGATTTCAGCCCCATGGGTTCCCACTGATACTAGAGCCATGGAGTGAGATTGCTGGAGCCACATGTGGACTGAGGAACACAACAGTCAGGACAATGAGCTGCTCTGGAATCCACCCTGAGCCCTGGATGATCCTCACTGAGGTGGCCCAGGGGCTACAGAATATGGCAGCAGAAAGTGGAACCAGTTTATCATTGACTGTCCTACCCAGCCGTGACTCCCAGACTCCCCCAGACTGAACATTCTCAATCTGACCCCAGGGACACACGGGGCAATTTCATCTCATTTGAAGAGTAAAGAAAACCCAGGTCTAATTTATGGAATATTTATTTCCCAAATTGTTATTGTGCAATTGTTATTCTGAGTAACATGGTCCTGCTGGTCATATTCATCAATATAGGGTTCCCAGTGGCTCTGGCTCCCGAACAGTTGATTTGAATTTCTTGGCTTGTGATCTTGCTGTGCGTCAGGGGTGGGTGAGCGTTGATGGGGAATTTCCACCAGATTATTGTGTTCCCCATTGTCCCCTCCTGCCTTCCTTCTTTTCCCCATTTATTGGAAAAGATTTCCTTGGGGTTGTGCATTCCTGCTGAAAGTGCCCCTTCTGGACACAATGATAGCATTGCCCTCCTGCTCCGGGGACCCCATTGTCCCCTCTATTCTCCCCCTTATTCTCCAGGCCTTGAGGGTGGAGGTTAACACTTCACACAGCTTTCCCTGAGGCTTCAGCTCTGGCCATTTCCAAAGCACACACGAGACAGAGACTGAATCATCTTCATCTTTATTCCCTTTTCCAGATTGACATTGACAGAAAACAGTCAGCAATTAACAGAGGAAGCTGCACAAATTCACAGCCACAATGGAGCTTAAGGAAAACACTTGTGGAGATTTTCTCAATAACCTAAGAATCCTGTTCCTTTAAACAGTGACAAAACCTTAAATTGGAACTGACGGCTGAGCAGGAAGTAGGTCTGTATTACTGAAGCAGAGACTTCTGAGGTTCACATTGTCAGCTGTACAAAAACAGTCTTCAGCATTTTCAATAGGTTTGACTTGGCATCACAGGTCATCACTGACCCAATCAAACACGCCCAGAAGAGGGTCAGCATGGAGTCTGATACAGAGTAAAGCTTCTTTTTGATGATCCCAATGACCTGCCTTAACCCTTGAACCTGAGAAGTGTCTCCAAGCCAATCCCAAGAAGAAAGAAAGTTGAAATTCAATGCTGACAATAACCTTTGACCTGCCAGCTCAGCCCTGTTCTATTTAAAGTTGTGTCTCCTCTGTGGACTGTCTCAAACACTCTACACACATTCTGATCTTCTGATGCTCTTGCTGAGGGGAGAGTCACTTGGGTGACGGCACAGGAGAAGCGAGCGTTGGACTCCCAGTCAGACCCAGAGAGGGTCAGCAGGCTGCTGACACTGTAGGTGCTGTCCGAAGCTCGCAGGTAGTTGCTGGTCTGAACCCCGTCCGAAATGACTGCACCGTCCTTCTTCCACTGCACCTCCAGCTCATTGGGATAGAAGTGATTGGCAAGGCACACCAGGGTGGCAGTGCCCTTGGCATTGACCTGCTCCGGGGAGGGGGGCAGCAGGGTCAGCTTGGGCTGAGTGTTCTCACGGCCTGAAAGACAAGAGAAGCAATTTTAATCCCTGCCTTTTGAAGGGATTTTAACTCTCCGAACATGAACTGGCAAAACAATCCATTTTGAACATTTGTTGCCAACTCCTAACAAACCCCATAAAAGAACAGACATTGTTTAAAGTGCATCTTGGGATGTGGGTGTCACTGGCAGGGCCAGCATTTATTGCGCACCCCTAATTGCCCCTGACAAGGTGATGGTGAAAGAGAAGGGGCAGTCTTGGACCATTGTTTAGGGAATGAATGTAGGCAGCTGGAAGGGCTCTCAATGGGGGAGCATTTCAGTGACAGTGATCAGAACTCAGTGAGATTGAGAGTCGGGATGGAAATGGAGAACCATGGAGCAAGTGTAAAAGTTTTCATTTGGGACCAAAACCATTTTACTGAACTGGGCAGCGATTGGGTAAAAGTGGCTGAAAGACAAAATGCAGGGGTGAAATTTACCAGGACCTGAGGAAAGCAAAGAGCTGACAGGATGAGATGTGTCCAAACGAAGTGAAGGAAATCCCAGTGATGTTTATAATCACAGAAAGAACAAGAAGAGAATGAAGGAATGTATGAGGCCCATTCGAGAGCAGGAAGGGAACTTGTGTGCAGTGGTGCAAGATGGAGCAATGGTTCCTCATGAAATCTTTCGGTCGGTTTTCACAAAAGAGAGGGACAAAGCAGAAACTGTAGTTCAGGAGGAGGACTGTGCAACATTGGAATGGCATCTTTCACATCTGAAAGATTCCCAGTTCATCCAAAGAAAAGAAAGATTCATGCTGTCCCCAAGACATTTGCAGACAGTGTGCGACTTGTTTGAAATGAGGTCACTGAAGGAATACAGGAAATGTGGAAGCCAGATTGTACACAGCAAGATCCCACAAGCAACAATGAACCCAGGAACATTTTGAGTGATGGTTGTTCAGGGAAAAATATCAGCCTGAATATGATTCAAAGAGAAAATAACTGGAACAGTTGGATGAAAAATGAGAAAATGAAAATTAAAGGAGATGGGAGGATTGCTGGTTAGTGATGGGATTGATTGTTACCAGGAAATAAAAGGATGGGACAGAATATTGTGAATGTCATATTGTACTGAGGGAACTTAAATTGCAGGGAAGCTCAATTATAGACCAAACTTAAAGGCTTCGTCTCTTAATGCATGACCCATTCAGAATAGTGTAGACAAAGCTGTACCACACAAACCAAGGTAAATCAAGCTTCGAGGAATTTAAACTAATTATAGAAGGTAGGGGCTCATGAGAAGTTATTAAAACATCCAGACCAAGTAATAGGATCGAGAGTATGGAAAGGATCAGGAATCGAACTTGAGGCACCGCAGGGTGGAATGGTGGATCAGTGGTTAGCACTGCTGTCTCACAGCTCCGGAGACACAGACTCAATTCCAACTGACTGTCTGTGTGGGATTGACACATTCTCCCCGTGTCTCCTTGGGTTTCCTCCCATTGTCACAAAGATGTGTAGGTTAGGAGGATTATCCATGGGAATTGTAAGGTGGGTGGGATGCTATTTGGAGGGTCAGTCTGGGCTGAATGGCCTGCTTCCACACTGTAGGGATACTATGAATTCTAAAGGAGATAACTATGAGAAGGAGGCAGTCAGTGCATGACTGAGGGTGTTGTACTTCGATGCATCGAGTATATGAAACAAGGTAAATGAGCCTGTAGTGCAGGGACGTGGCTGCAAGGGGATCAGGGCTGGGAACTAAATATCCAGGGATGCACATCCTATTGAAAGGAAATGCAAGGGGATAGAGGGTCAAGTGTGAAGGAGGAACAGAAGGTAATCCTTGTTAGTCAGGAAATGGTCTTGGGGAGACTGATGGTTTCAAAACTTGGTAAGTCCCCAGGGCCTGACGCTCTACATCCCAGAGTCCATAAGAAAGTGGGTGTAGAAATAGTGGACGCATTGCTGGAAAATGATCACCATTCTGTAGACTCTAATGGACTAGACAGTATCCAATGTAACCCCACTTTTTAATAAAAGGAGGGAGTGTGAAAATGAGGAATTTTACATGAGTCAATTATTAAAGATACAATAACTGAGCATTTGGAAAGCAGTGATAGGATTGATTCAGGTCAGCATGGATTTACTAAAGGGAAATCAGGCCTGACATATTCTAGAAGGTTTTGAGGATGTGATCAGTAGAGAGTGGGTATGGGAGATTCAAGATGGCGGCAGTCTGAACAGTCTAGTGTATTGGGCTCTGTGCCATATCCCAGGCAAGGTGGGCTCCTATCCCTCCCCCCACCATTAGTCACCCCTGATGAGAGTTTGTGGTAGAAAGTCGTTAGAGAACCTAGAGCCCCTTGAAATTAGGATTGGGAAGATCTGAAGCTGAAATGAAGACATCTAAAGGAAAGGGAGCAAGAGGAGTGCAGCAGGCAGGGCACTCCTCTACTATGGGGAGAAAGTGAGGTCTGCAGATGCTGGAGATCAGAGCTGGAAATGTGTTGCTGGAAAAGCGCAGCAGGTCAGGCAGCATCCAGGGAACAGGAGAATCGATGTTTCGGGCATAAGCCCTTCTTCAGGAAAGCCCTTCTCCTCTACTATAACAGGCACACCCACAGCCATTATGTCAAACCCTATGGCAGCACCCTAAAGTTCAGTGGAGCAACAGAATTTACGAACGAAGCCTTGGAGGCCAAGATGGAGAGGAACATGGAGCGGGTTCAAACCTTGGAAGGGCAGGTTCAGGCCCTGAAGGAACAAGTAGATGACCTCAAAAATCAAAGTTGGAGAAAATCTACAGAGCTTGGGCTGACCTGAGCATGAAGAAGGTGAAAACTTCGCTGATTTCCTCAAGAGGTGGCTTCCAGCGTTGCTGGGCCTGGAGATCGAGTCGGGCCGGGTGAGTGTGGAGTGGGCCGACCGCATCATGATGTGTAGGTCTGGGCCGGCCCAGTGCCCCCGCCCGATCCTAGTGCGACTCCAGCATCACAAGGAAAAGCATTTAATAATAGAAACAGCCGAGAAGACTGGGAAGGGATCCACAGGCTTTGGCTTATAAAGGTTTGAAAATAATGTTTTTTCATGAATTTTCTGGGGCCACAATTAAGAAAAGAAAGACCTTTGATGATGTCAAGAAAAAAAAACATTCAAGACTCTCTGAGGTACCCAGCCATGCTACGTTTCAGTTATGGGGGAACTGTCTGCAACTTTGACTCGGTGGAAAAAGTAAATGAACTTTTGAACTCGCTGAAATGATAGACTTTGACCGAGGAGGAAGGAAAAGTGGCGAGCGGACAATGGCATAATGTAATTTTTTTTAATCTTCTCTCTCTTTGTTCTTTTCCCTTTTGGGGTCTCGCGCTTTATAGGCTTGGTATTGCTTTAGTGAGAGATCCGGTATGTTTTATATTATAGCTGTTTGGTGGTTATTAGCTATTCTATTGTTCTGATTTGCTGGGTGAGGGTGGTTACTCCTTTGATGTAAAGGTGTGTGGGGTTGAGATGAGAAGGGGGAGGGGTGGGTGTCCATTGTTAACTTGTCGGAGTGGAAATAATATGTTCTTTTCCCCATTGCTTGGCTGTGGGGCGTGACCTTAACTGGAAGGTGCTGGGATGGTTGTGAGGTTGGGAGTGAATGGCCCCTATGGGCAAGGGGTGGATCTCTGGAAATTTGTGTTTTTTGTGTTTATTTGTTGACATTAGGAGTAGTGGTTAGTTTTTTTTTGGTTTTAGTGGTTTTGGTGGCGTTTGTAGAAATAGTCTTTAGATTTGATAAAGTCTGTGATTTTCTTCCCACTCGTCACACATTGAATGGGCTTGTTCCTCTCGGTGGACTGTGGGCTGTAGTGTGTGGTCATGGCTAGCGATCTGTTCAGGTGGTGCACCTGGAATATAAAGGGGAGCCATTCCCCCATTAAAAGGAAGAAGGTGCTCTCAAATCTTAAGAGGGAAAGGGTTGACATCGCTCTACTGCAAGAGATGAATTTGACTGACAGGGAACATCTGAAGTTACAGCAGGGAGAATACGATACGCTGTTCTTCTCCTCCTTCAACTCCAAAAGCAGAGGAGTGGCCATACTGGTATGAAGGAACCTCCCATTTCAGGTGATAGATCAAACTAAGGATGAGCATGGATGGTTCATTATTCTCAAGGTTCTGGGACACGGAGAAGTGTATGCCATCCTGAACGTTTACTGTCCCCCGGCGCATCCTCTCAAGTTTTTAGCTGATGCAGTCTCTAAGTTAATGGCTCTTGGGATGCGCTGTATGATTACAGGAGGAGACATTAATAGTCTCATGGGCCCTGGGGTGGACAGGATGCCAAGGGGGCTGTCAGGTACACCTCTGCAGACGAGACAGTTAGTGGACTTGTGAGAGGAGTTGGGGCTAGTGGATGTGTGGAGGTGTCTCCACCCGAATGGGAGGGACTTTATCTTTTATTCCAACCGCACAAGTGCCACACAAGAATTGAAATGTTCTTTGTCCCTTCTGTTTATTTGGACTTGGTGTTAACCGCAGGATTGGGAGCATTACTATTTCAGACCACGTGACAGTATATTTAGATGTTAAGACCAAAGGTAGTGGAGTAGACACACAGCAATGTCACATGAATCTGTTTCTGTTGAAGGATGACAACTTTGTACAGTGTATCACAAAGGAGTACATCAATCTGGGTGTGGCCATTAACCCATCAGTGCTCTGGGAGACCACCAAAGCATTCTTAAGGGGTTTGATTATTTCACACTTGACAATGAGAAGGAGGCAGAGAGGAGAGCAGCAGCTGATACTTGAGGCCCGGCTGAAGGCAGCCAAATCGGTACATTATCCCAGACCATCCGGGGTCAAATTGCAACGGGTCACGGCTCTCCGGGCTGCTCTGGACTCAGCGCTCACACAAGTGGCAAAGAGAGGGGTCTCCTTTGCAAAGCAAAGGCTGTTTGAATATGGGGATAAGCCTCTAGATCCCTGGCTTACCTGGCTAGGAAGGAAAGTGCTCCACAGTCCATTGTGTTTCTTAGGGAGAGAACTGGCAATGTCACTCGTGAACTGAGGAAGATCGATGCCAGAATTCAGGAGTCCTATGCAGAGTTATACTGGTCAGAGGGCTGTGGGGATGGAGAAGTGAGAAGGGAATCCTCTTTTGAAAACTTGGACCTCCCTGGTATAAATGCAGATCAGGCCTCCCTTTTAAATGTACCTCTGACAGTACAGTGGGTGCAAGAGGCAGTAAGGCAGGTCCAACGTGGTAAGGCACCTGGTCCAGACGGATTCCCATGTGGTTTTTACAAGGAGCTCATACACATGTCAGCCAACCCATTGCTGGAGCTGTACAGCCATTCATATAGCCAGGACTGTCTTCTGCCCTCTCTTACAGAGGCTAATATCGCTCTTATTTTAAAGAAAGGGAAAGACCCTGAGGATTGTGTATTGTACAGACCCATCTCGTTGTTGAACGTGGATTTTAAAATTCTATCAGAGATGTTAGCTCTCAGACTGGAGAAGGTGCTGCCGATTATTATAAAAGAGGAGCAGACGGGTTTTATCAAGGGCTGCAGCTCCTCCAACAACATCAGGCAGGTATTGAACATAGTGCAACTATGTCAGCAGAGAATGATTCTGGGTTTGGTGGTCTCCCTGGAGGCAGAAAAGGCTTTTGATCGGGTGGAATGGTCGTATCTTTTTGCTGTTCTAGATCGTTTTGGTCTGGGAAGGGCCTTCGCCAGGTGGGTAGCAATGTTATATAAAGACGCCAAGGTGGCGGTTATCGTGAATGGGGTTAAATTGAGTAATTTTGGTGTGGGGAGGGGCAGCCGACAGGGATGTCCCCTGTTGCCCCTATTGTTTACCTTGGTACTTGAACCACTGGCAGTGACTGTCTGAAAAGACCCTGAAATTTTCTTTCCCCAAAGGTGGGAGTTGGGGAATACAAAATCACTCTCGAGAAGGACAATGTCCTACTGTTTTTACCTAACCCCGAAAAGTCCATACCCCAGCTAATACAAAACATTAAATTATTTGGCAGCTTTTTGCGATACAGAATAAATTTTCCAAAATCGGAAGTCCTGCCTGTGGGGGATTGGTGGAGGTACTGAAGCTGGAGGACAGAATGGAGTTTCCTTTTAGATGGTCACAAAAAGCTTTTCTCCATCAGGGAATTTTTATTGCCCCTCACATCCCGCAACTGTATGGAGCTAACTTTGTGTCGCTGTTTGAGAGTGTAAAGCAGGACTTGCAGCGATGGGAGGGAATACCCAAATAATGGCTCGGCCGTATAGCCTTGATTAAAATGAATGTTGTTCCTTGGTTGTTATATCCTGTGAGGATGCTCCCTTTGTTATTACCCAATCAGGTGCTGCGGAGGTTTGCGGGATGGCTTGGATCATTTATTTGGCGCTGTCGGCGCAACTTAATTAAATTTACCAAGTTGCAACTTCCGCAGGATATGGGGGTGTGGTGGACCTCCCAGATCTGAAGAGATATCAAACCGGCACCCTGTTGTCATATGTAGATGAATGGGTGCGTAATGACTCAAAGTCGATGTGGCTTGATGTAGAGGCCTCGCAGGCGAGGTGCCCCTTCAGAAGCTTACTGTTCATGGATAAGATGAGATCAGTAGGTGCGCATTGTGAAAGTCTGATTATCATAAATACGGTAAGGCATGGAGGATAATGCGGCAGGGTGGGGGCAATTTGCAATTCACTCCGTTAGTGGGAACCCCAGGATTTAGACTGGGATCAAAGGTCTCTGGCGTCAGAGCATAGAAACGGAAAGGAATCCCCTGTCTGGGAGATTTATTTGAGGGAGAGCTCTTGATGTCTTTTAGCCAATTAAGTCAGAAACACAGAATCCCGAAGAGGGGCGTTTTCCGATATTTCCAGGTTAGGAAGACTACGTTCTTGACCCAGCCCTACAAGTCGGATACAGAATGAAGAGTGCTCCGATGTGGGGGCTGTCTTTCAGTTAGTACCATATATCATCTGCAGAGAGGGAATGCCTTGGGGGACATGGAGAGAGTCAAGGAAATTTGGAATCAGGAGTTAGGGGAAGAAATCTCATCGGAAATGGGGGAATGAGAGAGAGAGAGAGAGAGAGAGATTGCACAATATTCGGTAACATTCATAACTCCTCAGATACTGAAGCAGTCTATGTTCAAAGGCAACAAGATCTACACAATATGTAGGTTTGGACTGGCAAGAGGCAAGTGATTTTTGCACCAAAACTGCCAGTCAATAACCATCTCCAGTCAGAGGCCTGTGACCAGTGGTGGCCTACAAGGATCGGTGCTGGGTTCACTGCTTTTTGTCATTTACACAAATGATTTGGATGTGAACATGGAACATAGTATGGTTCCCCTCCCCCCACCTTATCTCAGTCCCAACCCTCGGACTCAGTACCGCCTTCTTGACCTGCAATCTTCTTCCCGATCTCTCTGCCCCCACCCCCTCTCCGGCCTATCACCCTCACCTTAACCTTCTTCCACCTATTGCATTCCCAATGTCCTTCCCCAAGTCCCTCCTCCCTACCTTCTACCTTAGCCTGCTTGGCACACCTTCCTCATTCCTGAAGAAGGGCTTATGCCCGAAACGTCGATTCTCCCGCTCCTTGGATGCTGCCTGACCTGCTGCGCTTTTCCAGCAACACATTTTTCAGCTCTGATCTCCAGCATCTGCAGTCCTCACTTTCTCCACATACTTTGGTTAGTACGTTGACAGATGTCATCAAAATTGGAGGTGCAGTGGACAGTAAGAAGGTTCAGAATACAACAGGACCTCGAAAAGATGGGCTGAGGAGTTGCAGATGAAGTTTAATTCAGATAAATGTGAGGTGCTGCACTTTGGAAAGGCAAATCAGGTCAGGACTTATACACTCAATGGTAAAGCACTGGGGAGTGTTGCTGAGCAAAGAGACCTTGGAGTGCAGGTTCATAGTTCCTTGAAAGTGGAGTGACAAGTGAACAGGATAGTGAATGTTTGCCTTTATTGGTCAGAGCACTGAGTATAGGAGTTGGGAGGTCATGTTGCGGCTGTACAGGACACTGATTAGGCCTCTTTTAAAATACTCTATGCAATTCTGGACTCCCTGCTCTGGGAAGGATGTTGTGAATCTTGAAAGGGTTATGAAAAGATTTACAAGGATGTTGTCAGGGTTGGGAGTTTTCTGCTATAGGAAGAGGATGAATTGGTTGAGGCTATTTTCCCTGGAGCAAAGAAGACTGAGGGGTGACTGTGTAAAGATTTTATAAAATCATAAGGGGCATGGATAGGGTAAATAGACAAGTCTTTTAACCGGTGTAGGAAAGCCAAAACTGTAGGGCATAGGTGAGACTAGAAACACAGGACTGTCACCTGCAAGTGCCCCTCCAAGACACTCACCATCCTGACTTCGAAAAATATCACTGTTTCTACAGGATTGCTGTATCAAATTACTGGAATAGACAATAGACAATAGGTGCAGAAGTAGGCCATTTTGCCCTTCGAGCCTGCACCACCATTCAATATGATCATGGCTGATCATCCTTAATCAGTATCCTGTTCCTGCCTTATCTATATACCCTTGATTCCACTATCCTTGAGAGCTCTATCCAACTCTTTCTTAAAATGAATCCAGAGACTGGGACTCCACTGCCCTCTGGGGCAGAGCATTCCACACAGCCACCACTCTCTGGGTGAAGAAGTCTCTCCTCATTTCTGTCCTAAATGGTCTACCCCGTATTTTTAAGCTGTGTCGTCTGGATCGGCACTCACCCATCAGCGGAAACATGTTTCCTGCTTCCAGAGTGTCCAATCCTTTAAGAATCTTATACATCTCAATCAGATCCCCTCTCAGTCTTCTAAACTCAAGGGTATACAAGCCCAGTCGCTCCAGTCTTTCAGCGTAAGGTAGTCCCGCCATTCCAGGAATTTACCTCGTGAACCTACGCTGCACTCCCTTAATAGCCAGAATATCTTTCCTCAAATTTGAAGACCAGAACTGCACACTGTACTCCAGGTGTGGTCTCACCAGGGCCCTGTACAGCTGCAGAAGAACCTCTTTGCTTCTATACTCAATCCCTCTTGTTATGAAGGCCAACATGGTATTCGTCTTCTTCACTACCTGCTGCACCTGCATGCTTATCTTCATTGACTGGTGTACAAGAACACCCAGATCTCTTTGTACTGCCCCTTTACCTAAATTGATTCCATTTAGGTAGTAATCTTCCTTCCTGTTCTTGCCACCAAAATGGATAACCATACATTTATCCACATTAAACTGCATCTGCCATGCTTCTGACCACTAAGGGCATTGTGAGTCTACCTACAGCACATGGACTGCAGTGGTTACAAAAGATAGCTCACCAGATTCTCAAAAGCAACTTGGATCAGTCAATAAATGCTGGCCAGCCGGCGATGCCCCCCAGAGCCTGAGAGTCATTTTAAAAAAATATTTATTGAGGAGTTTAGAATTAAAATGGTGTTCCTTGGTGTTCAATGAGCTTAGAGGAAAATATTTTCTTTTGTTTGTTCATGGAATGTGGGCATCATTGTCTGGCCAGCACTTATTGCCCCTTCCTAGTTGTCCTTGAGAAGATGGTGCTGAGCTAGACCCACAATCTCATTAAGGAGGGACTTCCCAGAAGCAGTGACAGATTTCAAGTCAGGATAGTGGCCACTCTTTACAAGGTGAGTCACTCACTTAATCGATCTACATATTTTAACTCCAACCAGCATCACACTTGCAACATTATTACTGACAAGTAGGACAAAGGGATTACATGGAGTTATTACCTTCACTTCATTTAAATTCTGTGGGTTCCTCGCTCGTTTGAAAAAAACAGAGCTAATTTGGCTTGGCTTCATCCATGGAGGTCGGCTGGAACTGGGATCTTCAGAAAACATCTCAGTGAAAATTTCTCTCGTCATGTTAAATACAAGGTGGAAGAAGGAAAAGAGTAACAGAGAAAAGATTATATTAGATACGTCCTCTCCCCTCCAAAAAAAGCTTGTTAGATTGCTACAGTGAAAACAAAAGG
The DNA here is from genome assembly GCF_037043375.1 of Chiloscyllium plagiosum. NCBI lineage: Eukaryota > Metazoa > Chordata > Chondrichthyes > Orectolobiformes > Hemiscylliidae > Chiloscyllium > Chiloscyllium plagiosum. Next base: position 117,390,462 of record NW_028270147.1, read on the forward strand.
GAATACTGTTCAAAATACATAAAATAACAACTGTTTGCTCCACGATCTGAACCAAGGATAAATTTAAAATATCATTGATTACAGGAGAAAAGGCAAAAGAGAGATTAGAGAAGGGGTTTAATAGGATTGCAGAACTACCAAGGGTAGGTGCGGATGTATTAGATAAGATTACCTGCATAATACTGAGGAAGGCACCACAACATAAAAGGAGGCAAACCTTTGAAACAAAATGAATGACACCTATGGGACATGCTGCAAATAGAAAGCAAACTATCATGGCTCCAATTATTACATCCTAAAATTCGACCAGAGGATTATCGGGCAGCTAACTCCTCGTTCAAAAAAAGCAAAACAGAAATTTTGTGATTAGTTAGTTTTGCTTCATTTGTTGGTAAATTAAGAGTGAACATTATGGAGTGAAGAATGAGCACTTGAAGAGACAGTAGCTAATCAGGAGAAATGAGCATGAATTTCTAATGAGCAGGTTGTGAACTACCAAACAATTTGACAAGGTTGTATTTGCAAAAGAGCAGATTAGTGGGAAAAAATTTACATGATAGACGTGGATTTTCAGAAATTATTTCAAGTAGTTGCCTCTGAGAAGACCAATGGCAAAACTCAAGGGCACCTCAAATGAAAGGGAGCACAGTCAAATGGATAGAGGTGGTTGGGAAAAATGCAAGGTTCGGGGTAAAATAAAGATTTCACACAACAAAGGTGTGGAGAATGGGAATCAGATAGCTTCCCAGTCAGATCTGGAGTCAGGCAGGGCTGCCCCCTCTCTCCTGCCTTGTTTGTGTGCTGCATAAAGCCATTTGCTGAGTCCATCAGGAAGAATGCGAGTCTGAGAGGGGTGACTATTCCTGGCAGCGGGGGCCTGCAGGTTAAGGCCTCCCTGTACATGGATGACGTCGCCGTTTTCTGCTCGGATCCGCTGTCCGTGCGCAGATTCATGTGCATCTGTGACCAGTTCGAACGGGCCTCGGGGGCCAAGGTAAACCGAGGCAAGAGCGAGGCCATGCTCTTTGGGAACTGGGCCGACCAATCATCGATCCCCTTCACCGTCAGGACTGACCACCTGAAGGTGCTGGGTATTTGGTTCGGAGGGGCTGTGGCGTGCGCCAAGTCTTGGGAGGAGCGTATCAGCAAAGTGAGGCAGAAACTGGGCAGATGGAAGCTACGGTCGCTCTCCATCGTGGGAAAAAACCTGGTCATCAGGTGTGAGGCACTGTCATTGCTATTATACGTGGCACAGGTCTGGCCTATTCCCAGAACCTGTGTCGCTGCAGTCACCCGGGCCATCTTCCAGTTTATATGGAGGTCAAAGATGGACCGGGTCCGAAGGGACTCGCTGTACAAAGATCTGGGCAACGGGGGAAAAAATACACCCAAAGCCACCCTCACCCTGATGGCCACCTTTGTGTGTGGCTGCATCAAGCTGTGCGTGGATCCCCGGTACGCAAACACCAAGTGTCACTACGTACTGAGGTTCTACCTGTCCCCGGTGTTGTGAAGGATGGGCCTGGCCTCGCTGCCGCAGAACGCTCCGAGTAGTTGGACCGTTCCGTATCACCTGTCCTTCGTGGAGAAGTTTATGAAGAAAAACACCTTTGACCACAAGTCCATCAGGAAGTGGTCAGCACGTAGTGTCCTTGAGACCCTTCGGGAAAAGGAGAGGGCGGATCCTATCAAGCGGTTCCCTGAGCAGACTGTCAAAGCCATTTGGCAGAATGCCTCATCACCAGAACTTTCCAACAAGCACCAAGATATGGCTTGGCTGGTGGTGAGAAGGGCTCTGCCTGTGAGATCCTTTATGCACGCCCGTACTCTCAGCCGCACCGCACGCTGCCCTCGAAGCGGCTCCGGGGGGGACGAGACTGTCACACACCTCCTTCTGGAATGTGCCTATGCAGAGGAAGTCTGGAGAGGAATGCAGTGGTGTCTGTCGAGGTTCGTCCCGAGCAGCGCCGTGACGCGGGACTCCGTGCTCTACGGTCTGTTCCCCCGGACGCACACCGAGACGAACATAAACTGTGCCTGGAGGATCATCAACTCGGTGAAGGACGCTCTCTGGGTGGTCTGAAACCTGTTGATCTTCCAGCTGAAGGGGTTGACCCCGACTGAGTGTTGCAGACTGGCACATTCCATGGTCCAGGACTACGTGTTGAGGGACGCGCTGAAGCTTGGGACAGCTGCCGCCAAGGCGCGGTGGGGAAAGACCATTGTGTAAAGTCTGCCTGCCTAACGAAGAACAGGGGGCCCATGCAGTCAATTGGGCTCTGCTGACGCCTCAGCTAATTATATGGGCATATGATCAAAAAAATGTACAGACCTGTATAAAAATGATAAGTTTTGATCTCTGTATGTAAATGTTTACATACGTATGGCATTACCAATTGTATAGACCATCAAATTATTTATGAATAAAGTATATTTTTGAAATAAAAAAAATGGACACTCTCGGCCTTTTGGCTCGGAATATGTGTAGTTCCTGAGGACCAGAGGAAGAGATTCTGCTCGAGAGCTGTCGGTTCGACGCAGCGGACGTGTGCTGGCGGGGGAGAAACCACGGGGATCGTGCTGCGAGTTGTCCGAGCTGCTGGAGACCATCGCTGGATCGTGATTGGACGTTGGAGGACTGTGAAGAAGGTGGAGGAGCGCACACCGGTCGATCAGACGGTGTTTGTGAAGAAGATTTTGCTGGAGTGCTGTGGGTTCGAAGCAGTGGACGTGTACTGCCTGCAGGATTTCCCTGCAGCAGGCTATTTCAATGTGACCTTCAGGAGCATGAAGAATTGCGAGCAGCTCCTAAAGGTCTTCAAGGAGAAGGAAGGGGAACCTCTGTTCTCCATCTTGTCGGCGATCCCGTTGTGTGTGCTTCCTGCGCAGAGGAGTCGGGTTGTAACAATCCAGATGTACAACCCTCACGTCCCAGCAACAGATGTCCTGACCTTCTTGAGAAGATACGTCCAGGTCGAGGGAGAGAGTACCGATGTGGTCGATCCTTTCGGAATCTGGACCAACAAACGACAGGTCAGGGTAACCCTGAGGGTCGATGCCCATGGGAACATCCTCCACCCACCCTCCAGCTTTGCCATTGGAGGAAGCAGAGGTTACCTGACATACGCAGGGCAGCCAAAAGTGTGCCGAACCTGCAGGAGGTCAGGCCACATGGCGGCGGATGGTAAGGTGACCGTCTGCCGAAACTGCAAGCAGGAAGGCCACCCGACCAAGGAATGTAAGGAGGCCAAGAACTGTAATCTGTGCGGAGAGGCGGGCCACATGTACAAGGCCTGCCTAAGACCAGCAAGGTACCACAAAACAGCATGGGAACGGTGTCTGGAGGCAACCAGAAGGAAGGGCAGGCTGTAGCGGAGCAGACGGCAGACAGCGGGGAGGTGCAGCAGCCGATCCAAGCTCCTTCAGGACAGACGGAGGAAATGGAAGAGAAGGGACCAAAGGAAGCAGAGGATTGGATTACTGTGAAAAGCAGGAAGAGGAAACCTCCCAAAGCCACCCAGCGAGGGGGGAAGCGACACCTACGCGACGAGGACACATGCAGCTCTTCCGACGGTGAGGATGGGCGCAAGGTGGGTCGTCACCAGAGGAAGAGACAGAGCGCCGTGGAGAAAAAAGAGGGCAGCACCGCCCAAGCAGGAAAAGACGATCCCTCTGAGGGGATGGGTAAAGCCCTCCCCCCACCCGGTGAGAACCAAGAGGTACCCACCGGCCCACAGCTCCAGGTAACTGGGAGCAGCGGTCCTGTGACAGCCCAGCTGTCAGATGGAGAACTGAACTATGAGGACCCTGGGCCCGACCCGAAGACACCAGAGCGGGGAAATGGCTCCAGCATGGAGCCGGACAGCTACCTCAGCCCTGGGATGGTCCAGCAGTTTGCCGTCACCACGGGGATGCACACAGCTACCCCAGAGGGGCAAGACCAGCAGCAAATGGACACTGTTAACCTTGTAAACTGTAAAAATGGGGTTAAAAATTGCCAGCATCAATGTGCGTAGCATCAAATCGGCTACGCAATGTGTTTCTACAATGGCCTTCCTGGCCAACGTTAAAGCCGACGTCCTGTTCCTGCAGGAGTGTGGGATACCGCACCTCAGCAGCTACAGGAGATGGTCGAGCTTGTGGGCCCATGGGCCGTCAGTTTGGTCGGGGGGCAACGATAGCCGCGCCTCCGGCCTGGGTATCCTGTTGAGAGGAGGCAACTTCACCATCTCCGAGGTTAAGGAGGTGGTGGGCGGACGCCTCCTCGTCGCCGACGTCATGTACAGGAATGCTCCCCTGAGACTGATTAATGTGTACGCCCCAGTGGGTAAGAGTGAACGGTTGGCCGTCCTGCAGCAGCTTCCACTGTTGCTGGCTACGTCCAGGCCGGTCATTCTGGCCGGAGACTTCAACTGTATCATTGATGCAGATGGACGATCCAGCAGGGGGGACAGTAAACTGGACACCACGTCCAGAGCCCTGATGGACACGGTAAAAGATGCCAAGCTGCACGACATCTTCAGCGCCCCTGCAGACGGAGCGCAGCGTAGATACACCTGGTCACGGGCAGACGGGTCTATCCGCTCAAGGATAGATTACCTGTTTGTGTCACGAACGCTCTCGGTCAGATCCACCGACGTCAAGATGGTGTTCTTCTCTGACCACTGCCTCCTGCTGGCCGACTGTCACCTACAGGACGAGCAGCGGGCTGGTAAGGGAACGTAGAAGCTGAACACCAAGCTGTTGACCCCGGGAAACATTGAGGATCTCAAGAGGGACTACGCAGGTTGGAGAACCGTGAAGCCCCTCTTTGAGTCCCCAGCGGACTGGTGGGAAACAGTAAAAGGGAACATCAAGAGGTTCTTCATCCTCAAAGGTGTTCAGGAGGCGAGAGAGAGGCGGGGAAAACTGTCCCAGCTCCAGGAAAGTATGCAGAACCTGCTCCTGGTGCAGACGATGGGGGTGGATGTCACGGAGGACCTCAAGGAGGTGAAGGGCCAGCAAGCCTCGCTCTTTGCTTCGGAGGCCTCCAAGATAATCTTCTGGTCCAGGGTCCGCTTGGTGGAGCAGGACGAGACGTGCTCACGTTTCTTCTTCCAGAAGGTGCGCAAAGAGAGCTCTGTGCTCAGCAGCCTGAAGGAAGAAGATGGCTCGCTAACGTCATCTCAGGCTGACGTCATGAGGATCAGTAAATCCTTCTACGCCAGTCTGTATGACGCGAAGCCGACCGACAGCGCGGCCTCCCAGTCGTTCCTGTCCTCTATCACGGAGGTCCTAGACGACAGAACACGGGAGAGGCTGGACCAGCCGCTATCTCTGGACGAGCTGACCAAGGCCCTCGAGTCCTTCGAAAAGAATAAAACTCCCGGAAGCGACGGCTTACCGGTCGAGCTCTATTCCGCTCTGTGGGACATGATTGGCCAGGACCTGCTGGAGGTGTATGTCAGTATGCTTCGGGCAGGTACCATGAGTGAATCCATGAGGAAAGGCATCATCACCCTCATCTACAAGCGGAAGGGGGAGAGGGAGGAACTCAAAAATTGGAGACCAATCTCACTGTTGAATGCGGAATACAAAATTCTGTCAAAGGTAATCGCCAACCGGGTCAGGTCTGCTCTGGGGTCGGTGATTCACCCTGACCAAACTTGTGCTGTGCTGGGCAGGAAGATCGCTGAGAGTCTCGCGCTCCTCAGGGAGACGATCGCCTACATGCAGGTCAGAGGGTTGGACACCTGCCTGATCAGCCTGGACCAGGAGAAAGCCTTTGACAGGATATCACACAGGTATATGAGAGATGTTCTCTCCAAAATGGGCTTTGGGGAGGGAATCTGCAATTGGATCAGACTGCCTTACACCAACATTGTCAGTGCAGTCTCAATCAATGGGTGGGAATCAGATAGCTTCCCAGTCAGATCTGGAGTCAGGCAGGGCTGCCCTCTCTCTCCTGCCTTGTTTGTGTGCTGCATAGAGCCATTTGCCGAATCCATCAGGAAGGATGCGAGCCTGAGAGGGGTGACTATTCCTGGCAGCGGGGGTCTGCAGGTTAAGGCCTCCCTGTACATGGATGACGTCGCTGTTTTCTGCTCGGATCTGCTGTCCGTGCGCAGACTCATGCGCATATGTGACCAGTTCGAACGGGCCTCAGGGGCCAAAGTAAACCGAGGCAAGAGCGAGGCCATGCTCTTTGGGAACTGGGCCGACCAATCCTCGATCCCCTTCACCGTCAGGACCGACCACCTGAAGGTGCTGGGTATTTGGGTTCGGGGTGCTGGGGCGTGCGCCAAGTCTTGGGAGGAGCGTATCAGCAAAGTGAGGCAGAAACTGGGCAGATGGACGCTACGGTCGCTCTCCATCGCGGGAAAAAACCTGGTCATCAGGTGTGAGGCACTGTCATTGCTATTATACGTGGCACAGGTCTGGCCTATTCCCAGAACCTGTGCCGCTGCAGTCACCTGGGCCATCTTCCAGTTTATATGGAGGTCAAAGATGGACTGGGTCCGAAGGGACTCGCTGTACAAAGATCCGGGCAACGGGGGAAAAAATACACCCAATGCCACCCTCACCCTGATGGCCACCTTTGTGTGTGGCTGCATCAAGCTGTGCGTGGATTCCTGGTACGCAAACACCAAGTGTCACTACCTACTGAGGTTCTACCTGTCCCCGGTGTTGCGAAGGATGGACCTGGCCTCGCTGCCGAGGAACGCTCCGAGTAGTTGGACCGTTCCGTATCACCTGTCCTTCGTGGAGAAGTTTATGAAGAAAAACGCCTTTGGCCACAAGTCCATCAGGAAGTGGTCAGCACGTAGTGTCTTTGAGACCCTTTGGGAAAAGGAGAGGGCAGATCCTATCGAGCGGTTCCCTGAGCAGACTGTCAAATCCATTTGGCAGAATGCCTCATCGCCAGAGCTTTCCAACAAGCACCAAGATATGGCTTGGCTGGTGGTGAGAAGGGCTCTGCCTGTGAGATCCTTTATGCACACCTGGACTATCAGCCGCACCGCACACTGCCCTCGAAGCGGCTGCGGGGGGGACGAGACTGTCACACACCTCCTTCTGGAATGTGCCTACGCAGAAGAAGTCTGGAGAGGAATGCAATGGTGTTTGTCGAGGTTCGTCCCGAGCAGCGCCGTGACGCGGGACTCCGTGCTCTACGTCCTGTTCCCAGGGACGCACACCGAGACGAACAGCAACTGTGCCTGGAGGATCAACAACTTGGTGAAGGACGCTCTCTGGGTGGTCCGAAACCTGTTGATCTTCCAGCTGAAGGAGTTGACCCTGACTGACATTCCAAGGTCCAGGACTACGTGTTGAGGGACGCGCTGAAGCTTGGGGCAGCTGCTGCCAAGGCGCGGTGGGAAAGACCACCGTGTAACATCTGCCTGCCTAACGAAGAACAGGGGGCCCATGCAGTTATTTGGGCTCTGCTGACACCTCAGCAATAAAATGTAATCGTACAGACCTGTAAATAGGAATGATTACTCTGTTTTCGGTATGCAAACAAATGGAATGTTTACATATGTATGGCATGTCCAGTTGTACAGATCATCAAAGTATTTTATGAATAAAGTATATTTTTGAAATAAAAAAAACTGCTGTGTTTTATTCGTGATTATTGGTAAGGACCCCTCCCTCAATGACAATTGAAGTTTCAGTTCAACATTAGGTTGTGATAAATCATCAAACAAAATTAATATCCTATGGTTAATATCTGTGTCTTTGGATTTGGCCATTATTCGTGCATTAGGAGTTTTTTTTTCATTTGAATATACAAGACCTTTTAAGGCAGCTCCAGTTATTTCACGACCTTTGCATTGTAAATGGGCAATGACTGGTCAGGACCACTTAAGAATCCTCATCTTGGATTTAAATTAAGGGACTAAAACCAGATAAGTATAGAGGATTTCAAAGTTGGGAACTGTATACATTTTACATTTTCAATATTAAATACTGAATAAATGAATTTCCAAAATAAAATGTTGCATGTTATTCAGATATATATTGTAAAAATAATGATCATCAACACAGAGGAGATCTGCTCTCAAAACAAGACAAAGAAAACTAAGCTCTGTTGATCCTCCAATGTCCACAAAATAAATGAAAACTTCTTTTCCGGACTCTTCTTCAGCTGGATCCCCACTCAGTAATGCATAAAGTATGCTTGGTACCACTCCACTCAGTGATCTCGCCAAAAACAAAATCCAAAGTGAATTCTATCCATATCATTAGGTGTCCCTAACAAATGAAAAAGGACGCCTGCTGACTTAAGCAGGCACTGCTGACACCCAGCATTGCACCCTTTGGACAATAGGGATAGCCAAACATATCGAGGAACAGGGTGGTAAATCAATCACTGTTTCTTTTGTAGCATCACTGCCCCATTGCCAGTCGTTCATGTTCTCTATCACGGAGGTCTTGCCATGGAGTTAGCGGGCTCCATAATGTCACAGCCATGTGATACAGTGACCAGGACAAGTGAATGAGACAAATCACCGAATTAGTTATTCTCCTCTTGCAATTTTTGATCAGCTGAAAATTCAAATCCTAAAACTAGCTTTCAGATTATGACAATCAAGATTCCAAAATGTATTGTTAGGAACAGGCTTTAAAGTTAGACAAACATAAATTGGTTAAATAAGGTTAAAATGAAAATAGAGGCAAGGAGATCAAGTACAGAAGGGAAGAGAATGATGCAATAAGAAGAATAAAGCAGCAGAGTACAGTTTTTAAAATGTCTTAGTCACTTGTTGGGTTCCCACCCTGAATTACAGATAATGATTATCTTATTTATTATTTTATAATAATATTTTATAATATTTATAATAATCCATTATATTAGCCCAAATCAAAATTATTTGGCGGGGTCGCTTGTTTTTATCCCTTTACACATTGTCAGTGACCTGTCCCATTGCCTCATGGTTAATTTAAAACATGGCTGCATTAATTCATTGTTAATTAAAGAATGGGAAGCTACCTTACTGGCTAGTTGAAGAAATTCTGCATGTGATTGGGGGATAGAGATATAGCAGATGGAACTCCCAAAAGCTGGGGAGGTGACTGTGAATGGGTATATAAAAAGGGACATGAGAAAACAGTGTAAGGCCACTAAGGCTGTGGAATATATAAACAAGTTTAAAGCAACAATACCACAAAATAAAGAACTTAGATTCTACACGGAACCCCGAGCCTATGTCTGGCATACTGACCCTTTTTGAGGATTGGGATTATGTTCTTGTATACCCACAGAGCACCTAACATCTCCTGATTGTCCCCAGCTTTAATTTTAAACCACCCACTTGTTGCAAACCTTTCCTTCTTTTGGAAATGAAGCATTCAGTCTTCATAGCCAATATCATGGTGATAAGTGGCCTGTGCAGTCCTAAACCAGGTCCCATCCCAGGAACTAGAGTTATGTTAATGAACCATGCCCCTGACTGCAAGACCAAACTGGCCAAATTTGCTCAATATGTCCAAGGGTGATACAAATGTAAATGCAGTAAAATTCTAGGAGTAACCTGAATATGAATGGCTTGTGTTACAAGACTGTAAGATTTGCTTATCTGTCTGATGTTTTTGCAATGTTTTCCACCTGGAGTCACTGACAGGACCCAGACCAACATTACGAAACAGTCCAGGAATTTCTAGTCGCAAATGAGGTGAGTGGTGGTTTTCTATTGGGATGGCCAGAACCGGACTGAACCATAATGCAAGTTACCAGGTAAAACCAATTGTATCCAGCTCCCATGTGATCCTAAATGCCGTATGCCAGCCCTGATAGGGTTGATTGGAACCAGGATACCCACTGGGGGTGGAACTACCTCATGTGCCCACCCAACGAACACTGCTGGACAACTTTTCCCGAGGGGATCCTGAAAATGGGGACAGGCAGGCCCCAGTATTTCACCTTTGAGACTGGCAACAAGACAGCAAAATCCCCCAGGGACAAATGCCTGGCCCTTGCTTTAACTGTTGAAAAGTGGCCAATGGGGAGTAATGTACCTCGGTGCTGACGTTAGGAATAGACATGTTTTCATCCTATCAAAAGGAAAATCTACTAATATGCACTGATTCTTCATTGTGCTTTTAATATGATCCACGATTTTGGAGCCTTGTGGGAACATTGAAGACTTCTAACCTCAAGGGGGCAGTGTTATAGTAATGTTATTTTGTCCAATCAATCTGACAATTATCAATATGTTCGGCTCATGCTGAAGAAACTGATACTGTTTCTAAAGTAGTAGGCAAGTAGATGCAGCTGCCAAGCAGGCAGCCTTACACCCCAAACTTCTGATCCCATTGGGTCCCTAACAAAACCCGGTTAGACACAGTATAAGGACGTGTATGCCAGACCTGGGTAAGGTGCAGAAATCATGGAGGAATGAGACTGTCTGTTCAGTGCCAATTCACAATGTAGAGGTTGATTTCTGTATTGCTTACTGACTGTAATCATACAGGTTTAGTGTTTGGATTGCTTTCCATATTGTTTAGAAATTTGGAAGTAATTTGCAAATTTCCATTTCTGCATTAATTACAGGTACTTTATATTACAATGTATTACTGATTGAATTATCAAGTGATTTGGTTTCATACGTAGACGCTAAGCCTAAATGTCTTTGCTTTGTATATGGAGCTTATAAGAATGCACATTGGTTGATTTGATTTATCTTTGGATTGGGCTGTTAGATCTAAGAAGGAGTGTCTGGCTGAGCTATTATCTTCACTTAAATATTTGATACTGAACAGTGATGGTTTATAATTTTAAGACAGTACCAATGTCTAAATTCTAGGGTTAGCTCAATATTAGAAAATTTCAGTGTGGCAAAATCACCATCTGTTTTCTACACTTAATTCTAAATACTGTCAACGACAGCTGTAGCTCAGGCCATTTGATTGGGCTAAAGGTTAATGTATTTTTTTAGAGAATACAATATATTGCAGTACTAATCTAATTTTTAGGTAATATTGATATTTTTAGTAGCAAAACTTCGGGGAGTATTACATCTTAGCAAAGCTGGATTTATAAAAAATAGGTTTGCTTAATTCACCCATGCCTGGGCTCCTCTGTATAAAGTGAGAAAATAATGGGTAGGAAAGGAATCTTGAGTGCAGAGTTTAAAATGAACGAGCCTTTTGCCAGTGTGGGCAATATACTTACTCAAGTGGGCTATTTGAACTTGATTAATTTGAGAATTATTTATTTCAAAATTGCTGTTGGCCTGCGAAAGAGCACAAATTAGGGCCTAAAATCGGGTACTCCCTCAATACTCAAACCAGAATATGGGTGACTCTTATGAGATGAGTTTGTGTTCCTTCTTTGCTGCTGCCTATTTTAATTGATTATGTGTATATTGTACATACAAGGAGGAAGCGGTTTATATTGTATTACAATGGACACTCCGCGGCCTCCTACCTTGCAAGGGGGAGATGATAAAGATCGAACTTGACCTGCTGTGTGGACTTGCCATTGCCAGCATTGGTGCATAAGAAGGGCCAGTGTACCTGTGCGATCCTGAGCAAACAGAGACTGTGTACCAACTACGCCAGGAAAATGTCCTTGTGTGCCAAGAAACTGAATGTTACCAGGAATGACCATTGCAGTGATCAACTGTATCAAAAAGATTGACCAGTTAATTTACAGAACAAGTCTCAGTGGTCTTTGCCCTGTAAAGGTGTTGTGTGCCAGTTGATTACATTTGTACAATGGGCATCCCTGGTAAGCCTTTGTTAAAATAGACAAAAGGGGGATGTTATCCTTCACTAGCAATATGTTTCTAAAAACCCATAATAAAATATTTGGAGAGGATGAGGTAGTTTGTTTTGCCCTTACTTCAGCAAGAGACTCCCTGACCCCGTTTATCCTTCCAACTCCTAACATGGGGGTATAGAATAGTTCTAAAGCATTTACAGGATTATGGACTTCATCCAATAAGCCGCAATATCCTATCCAAATTGCTACAATGGTAAGAAATGAGGAAGATGCACTTATGTAAAAGTGCCTAAAATTATCCCCTGTACTATGATTAAATGTATCAGTCATCACTGCTTCCTTGAAGGACCTTGCATCTCATGTGTATGCCTTAAGGAGAAATGTGTCTCTATTACCACTGGTATTCAAACCCTTTGTAAGGTGGGTAACAACACCCACCTTCGTTATGATACCCCGAATGGCACTAATATTGTCCCAATTATTGGATGGGTAGAACTATTCTGGGATGTCGAGAAACCCACCTCATTCGACCAAATAATTTTCAGCCTTTTCGTTCGGGGCCAAATTATGTAATCATGAATTACACAGGTACTCCAGGAATTTACAAAGATAGGCCCGCTTCTTATTGGAAAGGTCCCTCCATTATCTACGCTAAACCTGGATATTATTTTTTCAGTTACAATAAGGCGTATACCTACCTTGTCCTGAATAGAGCAGGTACACATCATGATGTAGCTGTAGGAACACTATTTCCAACTACTGTTCCCTGTCCAATTACCTGACAACAAGACTCAAATTCCCTGATTAAACATTCAGTTTCTCCTGACTTTTGTGCAGAATGGAAGAATGCAAGTGTTCTATCAAAAAATAAAACTCACTCATTGGCATATGCAGCTCCTAGTGTTCTTTCTGTAGGAGGGTCTTCAGGAGTTATTAATCATCAAAACCATAATTATCTCATTTGTGGACTCACAATTTCATGAAATGAGACAACTGCTGCCCTAATAGGAATTAGGGACATGCTTTCAGATTTGTGCCAATTTACCCAACAAAACCACTATGCTCTTGATTACATACTTGTGAAGGAAGGTAGAGTTTTGCACCATAGTCAAAGGAAAGTGTATCATGGGGGTCACTTATTTCATCAAAAACATTACTAGGCACAGAGACAGCATCTACACCTTTGTCAACCAAATGAATGAAGGTGCAGGATTGGGAGATTGGGGTTTTGGCTCATCGTACAACTGGCTAATCAATATAGCTATGTATGCTGCTATTGTTTTAGTTGGTCTTTTTGTTGGTATTGCTATTGTTAAGAGTATTCCTGCTAAAATATTAATTTCTATTGACAACATGGGCTCCACCCATAGAATGTTTCTTCTCCACTCAGATGATGATGAGAAGCATCATCGCCTGCCCCTGAATCATCTTCGGTGGAAGAGAAAATATTGCAGTCTTTCGCTGCTCTTGAATTGGATTAATTTGATCCATGCCCTTATGGTGTGGTCATAGAATGACAAAGGGGGGAATGAGGATCTAAAATTTGAATTTAGGCTGTTGTCAGAAGCAACAAGTATATGTAGATTTTTATTAACCACAAAATGGATTTTCAATTTAAAATAACACAACAAAATGGCTGAAAGTAATGATTTGACTCTTGTGAACGTATGCTGCTGCGTTGCTGGGTTAAGCTAAATACAAGATAAGAGAATACAATGGATTTTTCAGAATAGGAATTATAAGACAGTGATTTGGTATTTGAACTAATCCTGAACTAGCAAACCTGGGGTGATTCTGTGAATATAACAATCTGTTTCCAAGGGAATATCATTGGACCGGCCTGTTGGCAATCATATCACCTTATTATGGTTGATCGAACTTTCCTTGTAATTAAGAACCCTTTCCCAGGAAATATCATTGGATTAACCTGCTGTAAATCATGTCAACTTATTATATGTGATTGGTCTTTTCTTGTAATTAAGGCTGTCCTATCTCTTAAGAAACATATAAATAATGTGTAATTTTTGAATATAATTGTGCCATTTCTCCACGGAACACAGAAGCTTTCAACCTCCGTGTTGCTGGCCAAATCTGCGCCAGGCTGCCTTAATTTATTAAACTGGTAACCTTGGTTTAACCAGACCGTACTCCTAGTGATTCTTTTGACCGATCATGAGACCGAGGGGTCCTGCAAGGGGGTCTACATCATCATTGGGATCTGAACAAAAAAGCCCATGAAACTCCATGTCATGTTCATGAATGTTCTTTGGGCAAGGGAACCCAGTCATCACCCGGTCTGTGACTCCAGTCTCACACTGACTCAATTAATTCTTTATGGCCCCATGATCTGGTTCAGCAAAGAACTCAGTCCGAGCAACTGGAGATGGGCAATACACTTGAGGCTTATCACTGGCATTCATGCCCTGAGAAGGAATAATGTCTGCCCTTTAGCCCCTTAAGCACCACACTCTCATTGTTCTGGGTCTCTAGGCCTCTCACATTAATTCATTAAGTGATGGCAATATGCGAAGAGCTTTTATTTTGAACTCTAAGTTCTCTTTTCCCCGCGATTCTCGCCTCTTCACCTCCACCCAAAAAAGCTTTGCTGTGCAGAGTGTGAGCTCTCTCTGTTCTCTGAGGCCTCGCTCTGTCTCTGTTTGCCTCCCTTCCAACTGAAGACAAAATGTATGTTTCCAAAACCCTGTGGAGATAAGAAGACAGATGAGAAAAATAATGTAACGAGAGTTGAGTTGGGTTTGTTAAAGAAAATAATGTTTGTTTTGAAATGATATTTCTGTCAGTGAGTGACAAAGGAAAGATGGGGGTCCAGGATTGCTGCAGCCACTGCCAGAACATAGGACCCAGGAGCAGGAGCAGGCCTTTTGGGAGCTGCTGGGCCAATGAAGAAGATCACTGCTCATCTGGGTGTGGTCTCAGCTGCACTTTCTGCTTCCCCCAATTCCCCCATTATACTTAACTGCCATCTTCATCAAAAATCTGTCTACCTCAACCTTGAGTAAACTCAATGACCCAACCTCCATTCCCATGTAGAGACGAGAATCCCACAGACTGTCGACCCTCAGCCATCAAAACAAAACCTCCTGGTTTTAAACGGGAGACTGCTTTGTGTTAAATTGACCCTCTAGTTCTTGTCTGCCCTATAACAGGAACCATCCTCTCAGTATCCAGCCTGTCATGTCACCTTAAGACCTGAAACTGTTAATGAGAGCAAACAGGTTGCTTAATGAGGCTTTTCCTCTGGAAATGATTATAATGTTGATGTAAACTGTTTTCTCCAGTGCCAGAGTTCAGAACAAGAGGGTTGTTAAAATTAAAATTAGGATGATTTCAGGAAGAACTCCTTCTGAAAAAGTGTGAAAATCCAGAACTCGCAATTGGAAAAGCTGTCAAGGCCAGGGTTCGATGTTCGTTCGCTCAGGACAGTAAGGTTTACAGAACTAAGGGAGAATGTGTTCCAGGTTAGCCATGGCCTAACTGACTGGGGAATTTGGTCAAAACAGATGATCATTTATTTAACATAAATTTTTACAATAAATCTATATTAACCTGAGTGTACAAGGCATAATTTCAAAGTTTTCTGATGATATAAAACATTGAAGTATTGTGGCTTATGAAGATGATAGTGTCGAACTTCAAAAAGGATGTAGGTAAGTTAATGGAATGAGCAGATGATTGC
The DNA here is from genome assembly GCF_037043375.1 of Chiloscyllium plagiosum. Lineage (NCBI taxonomy): Eukaryota > Metazoa > Chordata > Chondrichthyes > Orectolobiformes > Hemiscylliidae > Chiloscyllium > Chiloscyllium plagiosum. Next base: position 117,405,863 of record NW_028270147.1, read on the forward strand.
AGATACAAAATAATGGAAAGAGATGTCACTGATTCATTTTGGTAGGAAAATGTGGTGAGACAAATCAAATTAAAGGATACAAATATGGATAGCTGCAGGGGCAGTAGGACCTGGATGTTTATGTGCATTAGTCACTGAAGGTGTCAGCACAGGCAGCTGTTTTCATGAGAGAGCAGCTGATAAAGCAGATGCCATATCAACATTAGCATAGAATACAGCCTAGATGTGAAACAAATGTTACGTTTTCGGGAGTAATACAAAACTAAAATAAGTTCCCTCATTTAAGAATGAGAAAAGCAGAATTCTTTGTCTTGCATACAGTCATAGGTCATTGAAACTCTTGTTCAAAAGGTCAACTGAAATCTCTGAATACTTGTAATGAAGAATTAGACAGCCTTTCATCCCTTGCTTATCAGTAATCTATCAGAGTTAGGCAAGAATGTGGAGTAATCAGATCCGCCATGTGGAACAGGATCAAGAGGATGAATCTGCTTCATCTGTCCCTAATTCGCATAATTGTGTGACTCTAAAAGCCAGGAAGATGTGCTCAGCTATATGACAAGTTGGTTTGGCCTCAACTGATGTATGAAGTCCAGTTACACGGTAGAAAGAGCAGCGCCTTGAAAGCTTGTGATTTGCAATAAACCAGCTGAAGTGGCTGCTGGTTTGTGTGGGCGCAAATGGAATGGGACTTTACCCATAATCCTCAACAGCAGGGCAAGCGCTCTCTCGCCACTAGAGGGCAGCTGCTTCACTGTCCCTGATCAGTAAAAATGAAACTGCAAAGATGCAGAGAGAGTGCACAGCTTCAGAAGCAGGGCACTTATCGTACCACAATGAAAATGACCCCTGTGATAAGAAAAGTACTTTGGTGTAACTTGTGATTGTCTTCACAGTGTGCTGTTTGGTTCATTCTGTGATACAAATGGACAATATCAGTATCGAGGGGCACAAAGTATATTTCCTCCTCTAACCCCTTTCCAACACACTCTCTCCATCTTGCTTTACTCCTTTTTGACTCTTCTACAATTGCCCCTGTTCCCTCACTCCATCCCGGTCCCAGAGGAATTGTTGGTGGAGTTCATGAGCCCGCACTGTGTGAAGGTTGGTGTGAAGTGAGGCCAGTGTGTTGGAGCTTGGGCTCCTGCCTCAGGCCCAGGTGTAGGGGCCTGTTCAACAATCTGCACATTGTCCTTTTTCTCTTTCTGACCGTACTGGAGTTTTCAAGCTGCAGTAACTTGCTGGCAACAAACTGTCTTGTCTAAAGTGTTCCCGGCACTGGACAGATCTCTGCTGTTGTTTTTTTTTCTCTCTCTCAGGGGCCTGCTCTGTATTCAGTGCCTGTTATCATTAGTGTGTTAGAGTTTCTCTGTCAGCTGTTGCTTCCTTGCTATGGTACTGAAAAAAAGTCATCCATGCCTCTTGAGATTTAAATACTCCTTCTTCATGAAAGTGTTTGGCAGACTTTTTAACATCATTTAACAAACTAATAATGGGAATGCATCAGTGTTGTTTATGGCTGGGAGCATTTAACATCATGGTCCTAGTTTTTAATGGATCCTCACTTGTGGTAATACAGTTTGCAATGTTTCTCTCCCCTATCGTGTTATTAAAAGGCTTTGAATAGTGTTATGCTGAGGACAGTGCAACTTCAACACCGTGTGACGGAGTGGGTGGCTGAATTCCCATCTCATTATTGTCCAGCTTTCAAAGAAAATGCTGTGGTCTCTGATATTAGATTGTATCCAGGTTTTATGCATATTGTGTTTGAATTTCATTTTTGGAATGCCAATTTTCATAAAAATATCCTGTTCGGTTTTGTAGCTCAGTAGTTGTGTTTGTTCCCTGAGATACTGAGAGTTTACACAACCCTCCATTTGCCTGTGATCCAGTTGTTGGCTGAAGCCTCTGGTTATTGGGTGAGTCCAAGCCATTGTCTTGCTCTCTGCAGTTATACCATCAACTTGCTTTCTCACTGTGAGCCAGCAGACCACTGCGTGGTGACTTCCTGTCCCACTGTCGGCATAAAGGCAAGTGAGAACTGTCAAGGTTAATCCCATCATGAACATCAGAACATTATATTCAGCTGGAACGACATCCACTGACTAATTTCTTTGGCCGCCATTGCAGTAAAAGCAAATCTCTCCATTTGCCAGCACAAACAGAAAGTGTTCGTCAGATTCCCTGGTGTGTGATGGTTTAGCCCAATAGGAGCAGCACTGGTAGATCATGCTGTATCAGCCTGGACAGAAACCTGGGCAAACTCCAAATGAAAGGATAACCTTCAGTGGATCTGCTACGACAGGAAATATAGAATTGGAATCCTTGTTACTGAATCAACTCATCAAACCTAAATACAACTGAGAAAATATAAACCAAACCAATTTCCCAGGACATATATCACAACAAGAAAGTAGGGAACACACAGTTTCTGTCCCCTGTCTTTCGGGAGCATCGCTTTTCCTGTCTCACCTCTGTCTGTGGGGTACCATTTCTATCATCCTTTCTGTCTGAGAATATTACTGTTCCTGTCCCCACTATCTTCGGAAGAGTTTGGAGGTGTCACATCCATCCATTTTGTTAGTTCCATTTACTCTCATGAAATGGGTAATCCCTGCTTCACTATGTGTGCGTAAGCCACGTGTGAAAGCCCAGCACAGCTCACCCTTCATCTCAACCAGAACACAGGGTTGGTCAGTACTGTCTGGACCCAGAACAATAACACTGACTAACTGGAGACAACTCAGATCAAGTCCCAATGAGACTGCTATTGACCTTCACCCTCAAAGCCCACTGAGGAGGTGGTCATTAATCCCTGTGTTGTCACAGAGTAAGTTCTCCCAGAGATTCATGATTCATTCGAGATTTTACACAAGTCTGTGATGTTGTTAGGAGACAGGTGGGAAGGCATAGAGATAAAATATAAAAGTAGAGAGAATTATATTTTTGTAATACCATCCTTGAACTTAAGATGTTCGAAAATATTTTACAGCCAATGGAATTCTTCCAAAAACCAGACATTATTGTAATGTGGGAACTGTGACAGCCTGGGCAATGCAGATCTTTTGGTAGCACCACCCAGAGACTGGAGGCTGCTACTGCAGGCAGGCTACAAACCGGCTCTGCTGTGAGAGAGGGACAGTGGAGTACGTAAGGACATGGGAAATAGGAGTTGGAAGAAGACTCCAACGGCTGTCCATCCTTTCCTAAATACAGAGACCAAAATTGCACACAATACCCCAGATGCAGCCTCACTAACACCCCGTACAGTTTTAACAAGACTTCTCTACTTCGAAATTCCAACCCCCAACAATAAAGGTGAAAATTCCATTCCCCTTCTGCACTAACTTTCTGTGTTTCATGCACAATACTACCCAGATCACTCTGTACTGCACTTTGTTGGAATCTCTCACTATTTAACTAATAGTCAACCTTTAGATTATTCCGACCCAAGTGCATGGTCTCACACTTTCTGACATTAAATTCCATCCACTGTGTATTAGTGTTTCTTTTCCAGTTTGGTCTTCTCTCTTTGATTGACTGTCTCAATGCATCTATCTGTAGCATGACCCATTCCCATTTGTTGATGGCCCTGACACTTGATTGTTTAACCCTTTCCTGCTGGTTCCATTCAATGACAGGCAGGAGGCTGGAAGAACACAGCAAGTCAGGCAGCATCAGGCGGTGGAGAAGCTGATGTTTTGGGTGTAACCCTTCTTCAGAAATGTTAGGGGAAGCTGCAGATAAAGAGGTGGCGGGGGACAGGATGATGAAGTGGGGATAGGTGATGACAGGTGGAGGGTATGACCTGGTTAGTCAATAGGAGAAATGAATCTGGTAGGTGTAAGGGAGTAGTGGAAGGGAGGGAGAGGTGCTGGGAAGGGAGTCAGGGGATGGGATGAGAGTTTATTTGAAATTGGAGAACTCAATGTTGAGTCATCTGGGCTGTATGCTGCCAGAAGGAAGATGAGATGTTGTTCCTCCATTTTGTGGTTTGGTTCATTGTGGCAATGGTGTAGGCCGATGATGGTCATGTCAAAAATGGAGTGGGAAGGGGAATTAAAATGGGTAAAGACTGGTAGGACTGCTCGGCCCCTGCGGGTCCGGCTGAGATGTTCGGTGAAATGTTCCTCAGTTTACATTTGCTCTTCCCAATGTAGAGAAGACCACATGGGGAACACCTGATGCTGTAATCTAGGTTGGAGGAGAAGCAGGTGAACCTCTGTCTCACCTGGAAGGACTGTTTGGGGCCCTGGATGGAGGTGTGGGATTGATGTACCAGCAGGTTTTGCATATTTTCAGGTTCCAGGGGAAGGTTCCAAAAGGTTTGGGATGGTTGCAGTGCGAGTGGCACAGATCTAGAATTATCGAAGGGAATGGTCCTTGTGGAAGGCAGCCAGGGGTGGGGAGAGGAAGATGTATTTTGTGGTGTGGTCTAGTTAGAGTTGATGGAAGTGTTTAAGAATGATGCGTTGGATTCAGTGATTGGTGGGGTGATAGGTGACGACAATAGGGATCTGCCTTTATTGTATTTCGAGGGGGGTGGGTTTAGAGCAGTGAAACAGGAAATAGATGTGGTGCAGTGGATGGCAGAAGGAGGAAAAGCACATTGTTCGTAACAGTTGGACATCTGTGATCAGTGGAATATCTCCTCATCCAAGCAGATGAAGCAGATGGGGCAGAGGAATTGGAAGAATGAGATGGAGTTCTTACAGGATACTGGGTGGGAGGAGGTGTAGTCCAGTTAGATATGGGAGTCTGTGGGTTTGTAGTGTCTGTAGATTATCACCAGAATTGGAAATGGAGAGGTCAAAAAAGGGGAGGGAGGTGTCCGAGATGGACCAAGGGAATTTGAGGACGGGGTGGAAGTTGTGGGCAAAGCCGATGAACTGCTTCAGTTCAGCCTGGGTGCAGGTCACTGCACTGATGCAGTCATTGATGTAATCGCAGAAGAGTTGGGGCACAGTGCCTGTGTAGATACTGAAGAGGGACTGTACAACATAGTCGATAAAGAAGCAGGCGTACCTGGGGCCCAGCTGGGTGCCCATGGCCACCCCCTGGATTTGGAGGAAATGGGAGGAGTTAAAGTAAACGTTGTTGAGGGTGAGGACTAGTTCAGCAAGGCGGAGGAGGGTATTGATGGAGGGGGACTGGATAGGTCTGTTTCAGAAGAAAAGGTGGAGGGCCTGGAGGCCATCCTTATTGGGTATGGATGTATATATATATAAGGACTGCACATCCATAGTGGAGATAAAGCACTCAGGGCTGGGGATCTGGACGTTACTGAAGAGTTGGAGGGTGTGGTTGGTGGAATGGATGTAGGTGGGAAGTGCCTGAACCAAGGAGGAGAGGATGGAGTTGAGGTAGGATGAGAGGAGTTCGGTGGAACAGGAGCATGCTGAGACAATGGGTCAGCTGGGGTAGTTGGACTTGTGGATCTTGAGGAGCAGATAGAACTGGGCATTGTGGGGCTGGGGGACTATGAGATTGGAGGCAATGGAGGGGAGATCACTGGAGGCAATGAGGGCACTGATAGTGCAAGTGATTTTAGCCAGATGGGTCACCGCGGGGTCATGGGCAAGGGAGAAGTAGGGCATGGAGTCGGAGAATTGGCGTTCGGCCTCTGTGACATTTAGGTCTGTTCTCCAGACTACCACCACCCCATCTTTGTCAGTGGGTTTGATAGTGAACCAGGAGTTGGTGCAGAGAGAGTGGAGCCGTCAATCAGAGGGGGGTGGTTGGAGAGGGTGACGGGGGTGGGGGGGGCGGGAGGTGGAGAAATTGAGGCGGATGATGTCACTTCAGTGGTCAGCACTGAAGAGATCTAGGATCTGTACACAGCTGGTGGTGGGGGATGGGGGGTGTGACCAAATGGAGGAGGAAGGTTGGAGGTGGGAGGAGGGTTCCTCAGAGGGAGTTTGGGAGTTTTTGTTAAAGAAGAAGACACAGAGGTAGAGGCGGCAGAAGAAGAGCTCAGCGTCGTGGTGGGTGCGGGTTTCGTTGAGGTGGGGTCGGGCGGGAATGAATATGAGCCCTTTCCTGAGGATGGACCTTATGGCCTCAGAGAGTTCGAGGTCGGGGTGGGGGGGGGGAGTAGTAAATATGGGCAAGGCTCAGGCGTGAGGTTTTTGGGGAAGGCCCAAAGTGGCTGAAGGAGGGGAGGGGGAAGGGTGATGACATGTGGTGGGTGAGGGTTGATTGTGATGTTGCACGGGGGAATGGGTGTAGGAGAGAAAGGAGATTGGGGCGGAGGTGGGTTGTGGAGTGAGGTGGGGGAGTGGGAAGGTGGGGATGAGGTGAAGAGGGAGAAGTGGAGGGATAGGGTGTACTGTGGGGGTGTATGGGTGAGGAGGGAGAGTGAGTGTGCTGGATGGCTGCAGATAGGCAGTTGGACTCAGGGTGACTCTGGGAAATGTAGTCGGAGTCTGGGTTGCAGAGTGGGTGGGACCAGAGGTGGATGCAAAAGCTGGAGCAAAGTCAAGGCCGGTCTAAATGTTTTGACCTTGGTTCGATTCCAGCCTCAGGCAACTGTCTGTGTGGAGTTTGCACATTCTCCAAGTGTTTGCGTAGGTTTCCTCTGGTGCTCTGGTTTCCTCCCACAATCTAAAGACGTGCAGGTTAGGTGAATTGGCTGTGCTAAATTGCCCATAGTGATCAGGGACGTGTAGGTTAGGTTCATTAGTCAGGGGAAAAGTAGAGTAATGGGATAGGGGATTGGGTCTTGGGTGGGTTACTCTTCCAAGGATCAGTGTGGACTTTGTTGGGCCAAATGGCCTGTTTCTCACAGTAGGGATTCTATGACAGTCCATTCCAGATTCCCACCACCTGTTGAGTGAAAAAGTTCTTCACCAAATCTCGTTTGCGGTGTTCATAATGAAACCTTTTAAACCATTCATTTTGTCTAGTGCCATTTAGCTCTTGAGATCCTTATTCAATAAATGTTTTATTCTTTTATATATAATATGAGTTCCTTGACAGGGACAGTTAAACCTTGTCCAATCAGGGAGTCCTGGCTGACAGATGAAAAGGGGACTGTCAAACGGCGGTGCTCGGACCCGACGTCGTGCACCAGTTGGAGGACGCTCAGGTGTGCGGTGGGATCCCGTCCGCGCTCACCCCAGCCCGGACGGAATTTCACATTGGCCCCAAGGTCCCGTACTTCCCGCGGGAGCCTGTGCCCCACAACCTGAGCCGCCTCCGGAATTTTAATTTTGTCCCTTTTAAGGATGTAAAAAAGCTAGCCCTGTATCGACTGCTGCGGCACACCATCCACCTCTTCTCCCTCATCCACCGTCCGGACACGCCTTGGCGTGCGCATTTGCCACCGGCGGTGGGGATCCCCAGTGGAGGGCTCTCTACGCAGGAGTCCTCCCCCTTTCTCTCGGGGATCTGGGGTAGAGGGTGCTGTGCATAGCGGTCCCCTGCAACCGCAGATTGCGTTGGTTCACGGACTCCCAGCCCAACTGCTTGTTCTGTGGCGCTGTGGAGGCCGTGGACCATGTATATGTTGCGTGTAAGCATTTGCACTCCCTTTTTGATTTTCTTAAAAACCTCCTCCTCTGCTTTTGGTTCCACTTCAGTCCCACGCTCCTGATCTTCGGGCACCCAGTACGGAGGAGGGAGGGCAGGTCTGAAGACCTCCTCGTGGGTCTGCTCCTGGGCCTGGCCAAACTGGACATAAACAGGTCCAGGCAGCAGGCCGTGGAGGGGGTCGTTAGGGCCGTCTGCCTGCCCCTCTTCCGTGGTTACGTTAGAGCCCGGGTGTCCTTGGAGAAGGAGCATGCGGTCTCCACCAACACCCTGGAGTTGTTCAGGGAGAGGGGGGCGCCGCAGGGAGTGGAGTGCATTATCTCCCCCTCCAATTCTATTTTGATTTAATCCCTGCCCTTCCCTTCACTGTTTGATCACACAGCATTGCCCTTTGATGCGAAGGGCACTGCTTGTCACAGGCCACTCGGGTGTTTCCTTTCTTCCTGGTGGTGGAAACTGAATAAAGTTTCGTACACCTTGTGTCTCTCACTGTGTCTCACACCTGCACACATACACACCATGGGTGCTGGGGATAAAAAAAAACGACTGCAGTTAGGCGGTAGTGTGGGGGTAATAGAAAGAAAAATAAACAGGAGTGTCAGAGGTTCTAAAAAAAAAGAAAAGGGGAGTGTCAGAAGGACTGATACCCTGGGACCTGACTCTGAATAACAACCTGCCAACCAACCCCCTCCTTCTGTCACCCTCAATCTCCCCATGCTAACTCTTGTTTCCCCTTCGATCCAGCCTGTGCTGCCTTTGGGAGAGGCTGACCTTCCCTCCCTACCTCACCCAGGAACATAGTCACCATCCTAAAGGAGCACAGTCACGTTTTTAACCTGAGGGGCATCACAGCTGGGACAGGAGGAGAGAACTTGGCACCTTCATGGTGGTCATACCTGTCATTAATCCACTGCAACCTCTCTTGGGGCTGCAAGAATTTAACCTCCCTCCCTCAGACAGCTCCCCTCCCTGTCAAGTAATATTGCTGCTCCTAATTTCGGGCTAATTGACATCTGAAATACAACTATGGTTAGCCAGCATTGGCTGGGCAGGCAGCCACTCCTGCTCTGAACCTGTATCCAGAAAATCCCCTTGTAATTGGGCAACACATTAGGGAGCACAGTGCCCACTGCCTCTGAAATCCCTCCCTTACCGAGAATACACTCTCAGCTGCCATCTGAATTTACTATAAATTCTGTGTCCTCTCATACTGCCCCTGTAGGTACCTGATGAAGGAACAGTGCACCGAGTACTTCTACTTCCAAATAAACCTGTTTGACTCAAACCTGGTATTGTGTGATTTTTAACTTTGGCCATCTGAATGAACTGCCTCTCAGACTGAATCAGCTGAATTGTTTTTCATTCATTATATGAGAAGATTAAAGCCTCATCTTCAATCTCCAGCACAAAGCCCATTCTCAATCCATCGCTCGGAGACATTGACCTCAGAGACACCTACAGGCAGCACAGAGTAACACACTCGCACTGAGAGAGACACCTACAGGTTGCACTAAGTAACTCACGCACTCTGAGAGACAGGCAGCACTGAGTAACATGGTCACACTCCATGCTGCCTGCAGGTGTCTCTCTGAGTAACACTGAGAGAGACACCTACAGGCAGCATAAAGTAAAACACTCACACTCACACTGTGAGAGACACAGCCAGCAATGTCTGTGAATGGCTGAAGATTGTTTCAGGGGCTACCCAACATGCTGCAGAGATTGCACAGTGCAATCCCATCAGCTGGGCCTGGAGGGAATGCGTCAGATTGTACTTATTGAGTCCTAACAACTTTCAGTTTCTGTTCTTTTTGGAATCTTGTAACCTGCATAAATTCCTGACCAAAGGGATCATTTGAAAATGATTAATGATTGATGATTGTAATTGATTGACAGGCCAAGCAACCAATTGTGACAATGACCTGCTGAAATGCAGCCAATCAACTGGGGGGGAGGAGGAGTGGAGGTCATCTATTTCCAAAGTACACAGAGACAGAGACTGAATCTTCATCTTTTTTCCCTTTTTCAGATTGACATTGACAGAAAAAAAACTGCAATTAACAGCCCAGACAGAGAAAGCTGCTCAAAATTACAGCCACAATGGAGCTTAAGGAAAACACTTGTGGAGATTTGCTCAGTAACATGAGAATTCTGTCCCTTTAAACAGTGACAAACCCTTAAATTGGAACTGACAGCTCAGCAGGAAGAAGATTAGATTAAATTACTTACAGTGTGGAAACAGGCCCTTCGGCCCAACAAGTCCACACCGACCCGCCGAAGCGCACCCACCCAGGCACATTCCCCTACACCTAACACTACAGGCAATTTAGCGTGGCCAATTCACCTAACCTGCACATTTTTGGACTATGGGAGGAAACCAGAGCACCCGGAGGAAACACAAGCAGACACGGGGAGAATGTGTAAACTCCACACAGTCAATTGCCTGAGGCTGGAATTGAACCCAGGTCTCTGGCGCTGTAAGGCAGCAGTGCTAACCACTATGTCACCATGCCGCCCAAAAGATCTGGTTTACTGAAGCAGAGACTTCTGAGGTTCACATTGTTTTGTACAGCTGACAGTCTTCAGCAACTTCAAGAGATTTCACTCGGCATACAGTCAACACTTCCCCATCAAACACTCCCTGGACAAGGACAGCATGAGGCTTGACATAGCGTAAAGTCTCTCGACATTGTCGCAGTGACCTACTTCGACATCCAAATCTCAGACATATCTCTGAGCAGTCCTGAGAAGGAAGAGAGTTGAAATTCAGTGCTAACAATGACCTTTGTCCTGCCAGCTCAGCCCTGTTCTAAGTAAAGTTGTGTCTCCTCTGTGGACTGTCTCAAACACTCTACACACATTCTGATCTCCTGATGCTCTTTCTGAGGGAGATGGGAGGGTCACGTGGGTGAGGGCACAGGAGAAGTGAGTGTTGGACTCCCAGTCAGACCCAGAGAGGGTCAGCAGGCTGCTGACACTGTAGGTGCTGTCCGAAGCTCGCAGGTAGTTGCTGGTCTGAACTCCGTCCGAAATGACTGCACTGTCCTTCTTCCACTGCACCTCCAGCTCATCGGGATAGAAGTGATTGGCAAGGCACACCAGGTTGGCAGTGCCCTTGACATTGACCTGCTCCGGGGAGGGGGGCAGCAGGGTCAGCTTGAGCTGGGAGTTCTCACGGCCTGAAAGACAAGAGAAACAATTTTAATCCCTGCCAAACAAATGGATTTTGACTCTAAGTATATTCACTGGCAAAACAATCTTATTGAACATTTGTAGTCAATACAGAATAAACCCCGACAAAAGAATAGGTATTGTTTAAATTGCTTCTTGGGATATGCGAGTCACTGCCAGGTCCAGCATTCATTGCCCATTCCTAATTGCCCCTGAGAGGGTGATGGTGAAAGAGAAGGGATAGTTTTGGACCATTGTTTATGGAATGAATATGGGCAGCTGGAAGGGCTATCAATGGGGAAGCATTTCAGTGACAGTGATCAGAACTCAGTGAGATTGAGAGGAGGGATGGAAATGGAGAACAATGGAGCAAGTGTAAAAAAATTCATTTGGGAATGAAATATTTTACAGAACTGTGCAGTGATTTAGCAAAAGTGGACTGAAACCAAGTACATGATGGAAAATCAGGATCAGGGCAGTGGGAGGCCTCGAAGGATGAGACAGAGATTGTTCAGAATCTGTTCCCACAATGAGTAAGTGTGGGACTCCCAGATATAGACTCTCAGCCTGGGATGTCAAAAGGCAGCAGAGTAGGGAAGACCAAACAGGGAAGGTGATGTTGGTTATCTGGAGATCAAACCTGCAGAAAGCTGAGAGGAGGATAGAAAATGCAGGGGTGACATTGAACAGGACCTGAGGAAAGCAAAGATCTGACAGGATGAAATATGTTCAACTGAATCAGGGAAATCCCAACGAACAAGAGGATTGGGGGTCATGTACTAACAAGGATTGGGAACTGGTTGGCAGGCAGGACAGAAACAACAAGTCTTTTTCTGAATGGCAGGTAGTTACCAATTGTCATACTACAGGGGTCAGTCCATGGTACCCAGTTATTCATAATATACAATCATAGAATCATAGAGACCCAAAAGGCCCATCAGCCCATTGTGTCCATACTGGTCAAAAAACAACAACACAATAATTCTCATCCATTCTTCCAGCATGAAGGAATTAGATGTGGTATGTGTTCACGAAGGAATTAGATATTGTTCTTAGGAGTAAAGGGATCAAAGAATGTGGGGAGAAAGCAGGAACAGGGGATTGTGTTGGATGATCAGCCATGATCATATTGAATGGTGGAGCATTCGAGGTGTGTAAAATGATGAAGGCCCTGGACAGAGTGGGTAGGAAGAACTGATTTCCATCAGCAGAGAAGCAATAGCTATGGGGAGAGATTGAAATGAATTGGGACAGGGTTTGAGGGGAGTTGAGGAGTAACTGTTTCCACCCAGAGGCTGGTGAGATCTGGGACTCACTGTCTGAAAGGGTGGGAGAGGCCAAAACCATCATCACATTGAAAAAACACTTGGATATTCACTTGAAACAGCAAAACCTCCAGAGCTATGGAGCAAGAGCTGGAAAGTGGGATGGAGCTCAATGCATCTTTAACAAACCTGCTATCACCCACAGATCAGGAGAACTTTATCCGAGAACATTGGAGCAGACTTGGATCCACACACTTCATTGGGTGTCCATGTGGAAGGTTCCAGATTACATTTCAAACCTTGCTGCACACCAATGGGCTGAGGTCAAGGGTGAGGCTACAAAGAGTCTCACTGCCCCAGGGTCAGCCAAGGTCACTTCTCCTAAGGACTCAATGACCCCTGGAAGGTGAGAGTGCATGGACAATAGGTGAGGGTCAGGATCAGGAAGCTCCAACCTTAAAGAAAGACTTGAATTTTATAGCACCTGTCCCCAACTCAGGATGCCCCAATGGCTCTTTCCAGCAGACTGTGCACAGTAAGATCCCAAACACATTATGATAATTAGCAGGGAAATAGATTTTTATTGATTTTGATTGGGGTATAAGTATTGACCAGGGCACGGGGGGAGAACTGCCTGCTCTTCCTCCAATGGTGTCATGGAATGGCATGATTCCCAGTTCATCCAAAAAAAAATATAGTTCCTTCAAAGTTGCAGGTCGATAGTGTGGTGAAGATGCTTTCCTTTATTGGGCAGCGCATTGAGTATTGGAGTTGGGAGCTGTTGCGGCTGTACAGCCCATTGGTTAGGGCACTTTTGGAATGCTGTGTACAATTGTGGTCTCCCTGCTATAGGAAAAATGTTGTGAATCTTAAAATGCTTCAGAAAAGATTTACAACAATGTTGCCAGGGCTGGAGGGTTTGAGCTATCTGGAGAGGCTGAATAGGCTGAGGCTATTTTCCCTGCAACTTTGGAGGCTGAGGGGTGACCATATAGTGGTTCATAAAATCATGAGGGGCATAGATAGGGTGAATAGAGAAGATCTTTTCTCCAGAGTGGGGCAGTTGAAAACTAGAAGGCATAGGTGAAGGTGACAGGGGAAAGATGTAAAAGGGACCTAAGGGCCAACGTTTTCATGCGGAGGGTGGTACATGTATGGAATGAGCTGCCAGAGGAAGTGGTGGAGGCTGGTAGAATTACAACATTTAAAAGGCATCTGGATGGGTATATGAATAGGAAGAGTTCAGAGGGATGTGGGCTAAATGCTGGCAAAGGGGACTAGAATCAATTCGGATATCTGGTCAGCATTGATGAGTTGGATTGAAGGGTTGGTTTCCGTGCTGTACAAATCTCTGACTCGAACTGAAGTTCAATTGAACCCTTAACACCTCAGGCTCTCCCAAAGACATTTATAGACAGTTTTGTTTGAAAACCAGTCACTGTTACAATGTCGGGAAACTGGCAGCCAGTTTCTACTCAGCAAGTTCCCATGAAAAGCAATGAGGTCAAAGACCACTGTTAATGATGCTGGTTCAAAGATAAATATTGTCCTGAACTCAACCCAAAGACCCAATAATTGGGTTCAGTTGGATGGAAAATGAGGAAATGGAGTGGAAAAGAGCAGGTAGGTTGCTGGCTAGTGATGGGATTGATTGTTACCAGAAAATAAAAGGAAGGGGCAGAATTTTTGAATATCAAAAGAACCATAAAAGTGCAGAGAAAATCAATAATAGAACAAACTTAAAGAGTTTTTATCGAAATGCGTGAACCATTCCGAGTAAGGGAGACAAAGTGATGCCACAAATTGAGGTAAATTGAGTTTCCAAGGGATTTAAACTAGTTAAAGTGGAGGAGGGCTCAGGAGAAGTTATTCAGGTTTCTAGAAAATGTAATAGGACAGAGAGTATGGAAAGGATCAAGAGTTGAACATCAAACACAAGAGATAAGAGGACAATGATGAGAAGGAGGGCAGTCAATGCAGGACTGAGGGTGTTGTACTTAAATGCACACAGTATACACAATGGGTTTGTAGTACAGATTGAAACTGGCAGGTACGATGTTGTGGGTATCACAGAGACATGGCTGTAAGGGGATCCGGGCTGGGAACTAAATATCCAAGGATCCATGTCCGATCAAAAGGACAGGCAGATGGGCAGAGGGGCAAGAGTTGACTTGTTAGTAAGAAATGAAATTAAGCCAATAGCAAGAAGTGATATAGTGTCAGAAGGTGTAGAATCTGGGTGAGTAGAGTTGAGGAACTGCAAGAAATAAAGAATCTGATGCAAGTTATGTCCAGGTCTCCAAGCAGTAATCAGGGTGTGGGGAAGGAAATCAACTAAGAGACAGAAAATCCATATACAAAATGTCAGGGCAGACTTCAATGGATAGGTGGACAAATGGATAGGAAACAAAGGAATAGCTGAGGAATTGAATCGATACTTTGCATCAGTCTGCACTATGGAAAATACCAGCAACATACCAGGACTTCAAGACTGTCAGGGGGCAGAGGGGAGTGTAGTGGCCATCACTAAGGAGGAGGTACTGGGGAAGCTGGAAGGTCTGAATGTGGATAACTCACCCAGACTGGATGAACTACACCAGTGTGTTCTGAAGGAGATCACTGAGGAGATTGTGGAGGCATTGGTGATGATCTTTCAGGAATCAATGGAGTCGGGGGGTAAAGATGGTGTGGGGAGGGATTTGATGGGGGCAAGGAACTGGAAAATGGCTCACATAACACCTCTATTTAAGAAGGGAGAAGATGGGAAATTATAGGCCAGTTAGCCTGGACTCAGGTTTTGGTAAGGTTTTAGATTTCAATTTAAGGGTGAAATTACAGAGGACTTCGAAATGCAATGGGAAAATAGGGCTGAGTCAACACGGCTTTATCAAGGGGAGGTCATGCCTGGCAAATCTGTTAGAAATATTTGAGGAGACAATGAGCCAGTCAGACAAAGTGGATTTCCAGGAGGTATTTGACATAAGATACGAGTCTATTGTGTAGGGGTGAGGTACTGGCATGGACTGAAGACTGGCAGGTTGAATATATTCAAGAAGAAGAGACAGATAATTGTTTTGTATTTTAACGGCATCAGTGACTGGGGAGAAAGGAGGAATATGGCTTTGAGAGAGAGGATCAGCCATGATCATACTGAATGACAGAACAGACTCAAAGGGCCGAATGGCCAACTCCTGCTCCGTTTCTATGTTTCTATGACTGTGTTACCTTCAATCTCTGTCTCTGGTTGTTGAGTTCTTCACTCATGTAAAAAGTGCCGACCTATCCACCCTAAGATTGCCCCAAATAATCTTATACACCTCTATCAGGTCCCTTCTCAACCTTCATTGCTCCAAGGAGAACAATCCCCACCTTTCCAATCTTTCCCCACAGCTGATCCTGGTAAATCTCCTCTGTACCCTCTCTCAAGTACACAACCTTCCCAGAAATTGGTGAGCAGGACCTCCCTCCCTCTCTCTCTCTCTCTCTCCCCACCCCTTCTTTCTGTCTCACACCTGCCATGTCTTTCTCTCTATCTCTCTCTCTCCCACTGCTAATCTCCCTTATATTTTCTCTCTCTCTCTCACTCTGTCTCATAGCAACTCTCTCCAATTCATTCACCCTTCCTCACTCCAGCTCATAATCTCTATTTCTCCATCTCTCACTGTCCCAATCACTCACTTCAAGTAAAAGTCCCCAACTATTATCTACCCCTCTCTATGCCTCCCTCTTTCTCTCTCCCTCCCTTTCTGTATCCCAATCTACAGTCTCTCTCCCTCCCTCTCTGTCATTCTGTCTCTACCCATACTCATGTCTTCCTCTCTCTATCTCTCTCACACACACACAATCTCTCTCTCTCTCTCTCTTTCTCTCCCTCTATATCTCTCTCTCTGTCTCGCTTCTCTCTCTCTTTCTGACAGTGTCCCAGGTGGTGACAGTTGAATGCAGGATACATCTCCCTCTGCTCTGCCCCACTCATGGATCTCAACCCTTGATCCAGAAACATGTCTTCTCCTGGAGTGAGGCCCCATTTCCACATTGACCTGGGTTTAGTATCTCTCAGGAAGACTGACAGATTCTTGTCAAATAAAGGACAGTTCTGTGCTGTTGGCCTATTCTCACTGGGGACTGGTTTGGACACAAACCTCATTCCATGAAGGCCCAGCAGAGAGAGGAGATCCTCAGGCCATCAGTGTGAGCTGGAGGGACAGGACAGGCTCTGACCCAGTGACCCAGCCTGTCCATTCACAACATGTTCCAATCCCTTCCCCTCTCCTACACCTCTCCTTCCCCTTCCATGAAGAGTCTCTGAGTCAGACTGTTTCACTGGGGTGAAGGTTGGACCATCACACAGTTACAACAGAAAGGAACTAAACCCCACACCCACCGTGGTGTCCACAATGCACTGGACTCTCCAACAGAGTCCAATAAACATGGAATTCAGTTCACGGGGATGCCCTATGGAGAGACATGGGCCTCCTTCCCACTGAACCTCCCAATAGAGACCAGTAAACATGGGCCTCCTTCCTGCTGGACTCTCCAAATGAGACCAGTAAACATGGACTTTCTTCTGACTAGATCCTCCAAGAGAGACCAGTAAACATGGGCCTCCTGTTCACTGGACCTCCAATAGAGACCAGTAGATGACTGAGTGTTTGAAGAAGAAATCAAGAAGATAGATACAGTTACAGCAGTACACTCCGTCTACATGGATTTTAGCAAGGCCTTAGGCAAGGATCCCCATGGAGACTGCTTGGTAAGATCATATCACATACGATCCAGGGAGAGCTAGCCAATTGGGTACACAATTGGCCTGATGGTAGGAGGCAGAGGCTGGTGAAAGAGGGTTGTTCTTCAGACTGGAAGCCAGTAACCAGCCGTCTCCGACAAGAATCAATCCCGGATCCACTGTTGTTCAACACTTATATGAACAATTTGGATGAGAAAATAGCAGGAATGGTCAGAAAGTTTGTGGCTGACATTAAAATTGTTGGCATCGTGGACAGGGAAGAAGGTTATCCAAGAGTGCAATGTCATCTTGATCAACTGGGCCAGTGGGTCAACAAATCCAGATGGAGTTTAATTTCAATAAATGCAAGGAGTTACATTTTGGTAAGACAAACCAGGGCAGGAATTGCACAATTAATGGTAGAGCCATGGGGTGTGTTGTTGAACAGAGAGACCGAGGGGTACAGGTACATAGTTCCATGGAAGTGGGGTCACAGGTAGACAGGGTGGTGAAGAGGGTATTTGGCACGCTCACCTTCACTGGTCAAAGCAGGGAGTACAGGAGCTGGGACATCATGCTACAGCTGTACAAGGCATTGGGAAGGCCACATTTGGACACTGTATATATTTCTGCTTACCCTTCTATAGAAAGGAAGTTATTACACTGGTTTGGATAAAACAAACATTAACAGGGATGTTACCAAGATTGGAGAGTTTGAATTATCAAGCGAGGATGGATAGGCTGAGATGTTTTTCCAGGGAATGCAGGAGATTGAGGGGTGATATTATAGAGGTTATAGAATCATGAGAGTTGTAGACAAGTTGGATAGCCAAAGTCTTTTCCCCAGGGTAGAAGAGTCCAGTACTAGAAGGAATGGGTTTAAGTTGAGGGGGAAAGAATTAGAAGGGACCTGAGAGACAACATTTTCACACAGAGGATGATGTGTATGTGTAATGAGCTGCCAGAGGAAGTGGGAGAGGGGAGTACAATTACTACATTTCAAGGACATTTTTACAGGAACATGGATAGGAAGGATTTAGAGAGGATTGGGCCAAACACAGGCAAATGGGACTAGTTCAGTTTTGGAAACTTGGTCGGCATGGATGAGTTGAGCCTAAGGGTCTATTTCCAAGCTGTAAACCTCTACGACTCTATGATGATGTATACATGGGCCACCTTCCCACTGGACTACCCAGTACCTGAGCTGCAACCCCCACATCCTCGCCATCATGTTGGTCTCTTGTTTCAATCTCAACAACATTGTCTGTCTCTGCACTACCTCAGCCCCTTGACACAGAAACGCTAATTCCTGCTCGTCCCGCCTCCTACCTCTAAGATTCCAATGTCCTCTCCAGATTCCTGAATCCACATTCCATAAACCCCAACATTGTCTGATATGGAGTGGGCCCTTCCCTGTCTTACCCATCTGTCATTCCAGAATGACCCCTGACCTTACTGCCAGCCAATTACCTCCTTGGCCTCCCTCCTCCCTCACTCTGTGTCCTCCTGCAGACTCACATTCCCTCCCTCCCCCTTCCATCTTCTGTCTCTGGTCTCCTGCCCATTGTTGCTTCCTCCATCCCACCATTGACAGCAGAGCCTTCAGACCCCGAGAGCATGCTCTCTCACCTCTTGCCCTTCATCCATCCTGCTCTCAGTGGTTGTGCTATTAAATATTCAACCCCGTCACTTTCAGTTCGATATTCCCTTGCCACTGATTTGATGATGCCATTTATTTCAGTAAATCTAGTTGGTTCAAGTGTGTTTTGCTTGAGAAAACACTCTTCTGTAAACTTGGTTGTCTGTTTCTCCCAGTCTTTGTGTAAAGGTGAGACTGTGTGTGTGTAAGCTCTTATACAGCACAGACAGAGGTCACTGAGCCTATTATGACTGTTAGTCAAATTAGTCCAATGAGTCCCATTTACCCAGCCCTTCCTGTATAACCCTGCAATTGTTTCCTTTTCAGCTATTTCTCCAAATGCCCTTTTGAAAGTTGCTGTTGAATCCACTTCCACTCACCTTGCAGACAGTCATCATGAACTTGCTGGATAAAAATGTTCCTACCTTCTTTCTTGTTCTTCAGACCCTTTCTGAAATGTGTGCCCTCTGGTTACTGACCCTCCTACCTGGAAAAACAATTTGTCCTGTATTTACTGCATCCAAACTCTCTAATTGTGAACCCGTCATTGAGTGAGACCTATTTCCAGCACAGGGGGAGAACATTCAGCCTGTCAGGTAAATGCTGTCATTTCATGGAGCAATCCAGTCAGTCCCACCCCCTCCCCTACTCGACCCCCAGAGCCTTGCAGGTTTATTTCCATCAAGAGCCCATCCAATCTGCCATTGCAATCACTGAGTGTCTTCACCTGCTTCACATGAATGGGCACTAATTTCCAAGTCATTACCAATTGCTGCGAAAAAAAAGCTCTTCCTGATATCCCATATCTCCTGCCCAACAAAATGTAAGGTAATTTAAATGTGACGACAGGATTTTGTCTCCACACGGACTGTGCGGTGGTCACTCTTACTGATACTGTCATGGACAGCTACACCAGCAGCAGGCAGATTGGTGAGGGTGATAGTGAGTATGTTTTTCCCTCTTGTTGGTTCCCTCACTACCCGCCCCAGGTCCAGTCGAGCAGCTGAATCAGGTGGAACGTGACCACCTTGCTCAGTAGTGATGCTCTGAGAGGCTCTTGATGGTGGACTTTGAAGTCCCTTACTCAGGGTATATCCTGCATCCTTCCCACCCTCAGTGTTCCCTCCAAGTGTTGTTCAACATGAATGAGGACTGACTGCTCAGTTGAGGTTGGAGGGGAGGTTGGTGCTCTGTCGTAATCAGCAGGAGGTTTTTTTTCTCCATGTTTGACCTGCTGTCATGAGGCTTCATGGGTTCCATAGTTAATGGTGAGGACTCCCAGGGCAACTCCCTTCCGACTGTACACACCACTGTGTTGCCTCCCCTGCTTGGTCGATCCTACCAGTTAAAAACTGAATGAGGGAACAATTCTGTGCAGGTTTCACAGCTTGGAGACAGAGCTGCTACTGGATTCTGTTTCTGATCTCTGAGTGGAGGCGTGTGTGTTTGTGAGAGAGTGACTGACACTTTTTCCATCATTGTGCTGTTTCAGCCTCCTGTCCTGTCAGATTCCAGGGAGTGCAGACAGTTTACAGTTTTCTCCCGTCTCAGGAACAAACGTCCAGCTCCTTCTTTCACTTCCTCTCTTGGTGAAGTTTCAACCTTGCGCTCTGACAGTCTTTGCAGTTATTTTTTACACTGGGGCTTTCTGCTGTGGTCAGAATCTCTAATAATAAGTGTCCAATCAGTGACAATCACAGCAGCTAAGAGCAGTCAGGACTGAGGAGCCAGGCTCACTGGGAAACACATTGGGAAAATCAAAGCCACACTCTTCAGCTCGCAGTATAAACTCCATCCCTCTCCCTGAACACTGTCTGCTGCTCAACCAGACTCTTTACAAACTGGGTCTCATCTTTGAGAATGATCTGAGCCCCATATCCTCCATCTCACAAAGATTAGACACTGAAAATCTCAGCCATGTCATGGGACTCCAAACATGACCATTCCAATGCTGTATTTGCACACTTCACACCAACTGCCCTCTGTATCCTTCAGCTCATCCCAAATTCTGCTGCCCGTATCCAAACTTACACCAAGTCCCGTTCCCCCAACTCCTGCATCCTGAAGCCTACATTGGCTCCTGGACTAACAACACCTCGATTTTCAAATTCTCATCCTTGTTCGGAAATCTCTCCCTGTCCTCCACCCTCCCTATCTCTGTAACCTCCTCCAAGCTGCCTCAGTCAGTGTGATTAGCATCTTGGATAATTGGCTCTCTATTCCTTCATCCAAGTCATTGAGAAATATCATGAAATGCTGAGGTCCCAACACAGATCCCTGGGGACAACACTATTCACATCTTGTTCATTGGAGAGCACACGCATCATCCTCTTCTCTGTCTCCTCCCTCCAAACTAATTCTTAACCGAAGACAAATACCTTTCTCTAATTGGCTTGATGGTAGGAAGCAGAGGGTAATAGTGGAAGGATGCTTGTCAGACTGGAGGCCTGAGACTTGTGGAGTGCCCTGGGGCTTGGTGCTGGACCTATTACTGTTTGTTATCTATATCAATGCCTGCCATATTAGTTTAAACACTCCCCAACAGCGTTAACAAAAGACCCCCAAGGACATTGATTCTAGACTTGCCCAGGTGTAGACTGTCTGATTTGTAATAGTCCCACCTCCCCCCAGAACCGGTGCCAATGTCCCAAAATTCTGAAACCCTCCCTACCGCACCATCTGTCAAGCCACTCAGCAATCCAGCCTATTTTTTCATTTCTACTCCAACTAGCACGTGGCACTGTAGCAATCCTGAGATTACTACCTCTGAGGCTATACTTTTTAACTTGTCTCCTAACTCCTTAAATTCTGCTTGTAGGACCTCATCCCATTTATTGCCAATATCATTGCAACCGATGTGCACCATGACACCCACCCAGTTCACCCTCCCCCTTCAGAATGTCCTGCAGCCAATCTGAGACATCTCTGACCCATGCCCTTGGGAAGCAACATACCATTTGGGAGTCTTGTTCGCTACCACAGAGCCATCTATCTACTCCCCTTACAATTGAATCCCCAATGACTATTCGCCTTCCACTCTTTTTCCCACCCTTCTGTACAGCAGAGCCAGCCATGGTGACATGAATGTTACTTCCCCTGGTGATCCAACTCCCCCAACAGTGTCCAAAATGGTATACCTATTTTAGAGGGAGATGACCACAGAGGACACCTGCACTTTCTTCCTGCTCTTTCGGTCACCCATTCCCTTCCTTCCTCAGCAAACCTAATCTGCGGTGTGACCAATTCACTTAACGTGCTAACCACGATCTCCTCAGCCTCATGGATGCTCCAAAGTGAGTCCATCCACAGATCCAGAGCTGTAATGCGGGGCAAGCATGAGAAAGCCTTGGCGGGTAAGATTAAGGAAAACCCTCAGGCATTCTATACTTATGTGAGGAAAAACTTGATGGTCAGAGTGAGGGTAGGGCCGATCAGGGATAGTGGAGGGAGCTTGTGCCATGTTGGATGATGTACAGTAAGTCCTTAATAAATGCTTTGTTTCAGTAGTCACTAGTCAATTGTGAGGACAGCGTGATACACTCAAACAGATGTTAAGAAGGAGGATGTGCTTATAATTTTGAAAAACATAAGAATATATAAGTCCTCTGGGCCAGACTGGATATACCCAATGATTCTATGGGAAGTGAGGGAAGAGATTGCTGTGCCTTTGGTGATGATCTTTGCAACCTGTCCACTGGAGTAGTACCAGATGATTGGAGTGTGGCAAATGTTAATCCCTTGTTCAAGAAAGAGATTTGGGATAACCCTGGGAATTATAGACCGGTCAGTCTTACATCAGTGGTGGGCAAATCATTGGAGAAGATTCTGAGAAACAGGACTTATGATGATTTGGAAAAGCAAAGCTTGATTAGAAATACTCAACATGGCCTTGTGAGGGGCAGGTCATGTCTCACAAGCCTTACTGAATTCTTTGAGGGTGTGACAAAGCACATTTATGAAGATGGGACACTGATAGGATGTGGGGTTGGGCTGAGAAGTGACAGATGGAGTTCATCCTGGAAAGTGTGAAGTGATTCATTTTGGAAGATTGAATTTGAATGCAGATGACAGAGTTAAAGACAGAATTCTTGATAATGTGGAGGAACAGTGGGATCTTGGGGTCCACATCCAGAGATCCCTCAAAATTGCCACCCAAGTTGATAGGGTTGTTAAGAAGGTACATGGTGTGTTTCAGTAGCTGGGGGGAATTGCATTTAAGAGCTGCGAGGTTATGCTGCAGTCCAATAAAGCCTTGGTTAAACCACACTTGGAATATTGTGTTCAGTTCTGGTTGCCTCACTATCAGAAGAATGTGGAAGCTTTAGAGAGGGTGCAGTGGAGATTTACCAGGATGCTGCCTGGACTGGAGGGCATCTCTTATGAAGAAAGGTTGAAGGAGCTAGGGCTTTTCTCACTGAAGTGAAGAAGGATGAGAGGTAACTTGATCGAGGTGAACAAGGTGATGAGAGGCATAGGTAGAGTTGATAACAGAGACTTTTTTCTCAAGGCAGATATGACTATCACAAGGGAGCATAATTTTAAGGTGATTGGAGGAAGGTTTAGGGGAGATGTTAGAGGTCGGTTCTTAACACAGAGTGTGGTGGGTGCATGGAATGTGGAGTAATAGTAGAGTCAGAGACATTATGGACATTTAAGCGACTCTTGGATAGGCACATGGATGATAGTAAAATGTAGGGTTTGTAGGTTAGTTTGAAATTAGAGTGGGATAAAATGTTGGCACAACATCAAGGGCTGAAGGGCCTGTACTGTGCTGTACTGTTCTATATTCTATTTTCTCTGTTCTACACCCCAAGCCTAGGCAGCTTGTCTCCCAATGATTGAATAAGATGCCAAATTGAAGACCAAGTTAGGGGCAGGCTCATGCTGTGAACACAGGTCTTCAATAGGGAACTGGAGATTGAGCTGGAAAGGAAAGGTTAGCTGGGTTATAGTGAGAAAGAGGGAGGTGAGACCAATCGGGGATGTATGATTCCTCCAATGAGCAAGATATATAGTGGTATTCCCAGGGATCTGTGCTGGGACCTCAGCTTTTTATGATACTTCTCAATGACTTGGATAAACTAATCGAGAGCCATATATCTAAGATTGCTGACCACACTGACTGAGAGTGCTTGAAGGAGGTTGCAGAGATAGGGAGAATGGAGGACAAGGAGGGGCTGGAGAACAAGAGTGAGAATTTTCAAATCAGATGTTGCTGGATTGGGAGCCAATGTCGGTCAGTGAGCACGGTGTGGGATGGGAGAATGGGACTTGGTGTGAGATCAGATACAGGCAGCACAGTTTGGGACGAGCTGAAGTGTATGAAGAGCACTGGCTATGATATGGGTTAAGACAACATTGGAATGGTCACATTTGGAGTCCAAAAGACATGGCTGAGATTTTCAGTGGCTGATCTTTGTGATATGGAAGATATAAGGCTCAGATCATTCTCAGAGATGAGACCCAGTTTGTAAAGAGTCTGGTTGAGCAGCAGAGAGTGTTCAGGGAGAGGGATGGAGTTTATACTGCGAGCTGAAGAGTGTGGCTTTGATTTTCCCAATGTGTTTCCCAGTGAGCCTGGCTCCTCAGTCCTGACTGCTCTTAGCTGCTGTGATTGTCACTGATTGGACACTTTTTATGAGAGATTCTGACCACAGCAGAAAGCCCCAGTGTAAAAAATAACTGCAAAGACTGTCAGATCGCAAGGTTGAAACTTCATCAAGAGAGGAAGTGAAAGAAGGAGCTCGGAGCAGCTGGACGTTTGTTTCTGAGACGGGAGAAAACTGTGAACTGTCTGCACTCCCTGGAATCTGACAGCACAGGGGGAGGCCATTCAGCCCATTGTGCCTGTGAGTGACCCAATTAATCTCATTGACCCTCTCTCTCCCCATAACCCAGCAATATGTTTCTTTTGAGCTTGATCTCTAATTCTCTCTTAGAGACCTGGTTCCACAGCATGAGACTGTCCCTAATCTGTCATCTCATTCATTCATTGGGAGACAAGCTGCCTGGGCTGGGGAATGGAGCTCAAGACCCAAACATTCCCTCTCCCCTCCTGAGGGACACTTCATTTGTTTTTATATATTCACTCATTGGATGTGAGCGTCACTGGCTGGGTCAGCATTTGCTACCCGTCCCTAGTTGCCCTTGAGAAGGTGCTGCCTTCTTGAACCGCTATAGATCACGTGCTGTATGTTGACCCACAATGTCCTTAAGGAGGCAATTCCAGGATTTTGACCCACTTACAGTGATGGGACAGTGATATATTTCCAAGTCAGGATGTTATGTGCCTTGGAGATGAATTTGCAGACATGCTGTTCCCATATATCTGCTGCTCTTGTCCTTCTAACTGGAGCTGTTCATGTGTTTGGAAGGTACCAAAAGAACTGCAGCTGCTGTAAATCAGAGACAAAAACAGAAATTGCTGGAAAGCTCAGCAGATCTGGCAGCATCTGTGAAGAGAAATCAGAGTTAACGCTTTGGGGCACGTGACCCTTCGTACTTGAGCTTTTCTCACAATTTCTATTTTTGGTTTTGGAAGGTGTTGTTTGAGGATCTTTGGTGAATCTCTGCAGTGTATCTTATAGATAATACACACTGCTGCGACTAAGTGTCAATGGTGGTAAGATGGATGCTTTGTGGATGTGATGGCAACCAAGCAGGCTGCTTTGCTCTGAACATTATCAAGCTTTTTGAGTGGATAAGGGAGACATAGGATATGATTGACATGGATAGGAAAGGTTAGAGAGATATGGGCCAAACACAGGCAAATGGGACTCATTCAGGTTTGGAAACCTGGTCAGCATGGACAAGTTTGGC
This sequence comes from Chiloscyllium plagiosum, assembly GCF_037043375.1. Lineage (NCBI taxonomy): Eukaryota > Metazoa > Chordata > Chondrichthyes > Orectolobiformes > Hemiscylliidae > Chiloscyllium > Chiloscyllium plagiosum. The sequence continues at coordinate 117,431,013 of NW_028270147.1, forward strand.
TGTAGGGTCTGTGATTCTGTGACACCATCACTCTATGAATGTTGTTGGAGCTGCACCCATCCAGACAATGGGGGGTATTCAATCACAATTCTGACTTGTGCCTTGTTGATGATTGACAGGCTTTAGGGGAATCAGGAGGTGAGTTACTAGATGCAGTATTGCTAGCCTCGAGCCTGTTCTTGTAACCACTGTGTTTCTGTGGTAAGCCAATTGAGTTTCTGGATGTTGACAGTGGGGATTCAATGATAATAATCCAATCCACTGTCAAGGGGTGATGGTTGAATTGTCTCTTATTGGCCTGGCATTTGCATGGAACCAAAGTGAAATGTCGCTTTTCAGACTAAACCTGGATATTGTCCACATGTTGGTGCATCTGATCATGGACTGCTTCAGTTTTTGAGGAGTTGTGAATGATGCTGAACATTATGGAATCATTGGCAATCATCACCACTTCTGAGCTTGCCTTGAGTTGCTCTATCTGTTCAAAGTCTGTCCTATTTAGCACAGTGTTAGTACCACACAGCACAATGGAGGGTATTCTCAATGTGACGGTCAGACTTTGTTTCCACAAGGACTCTGTGATGGTCACTCTTACACATACAGGACAGATGCAACTAAAGCCGCAAGATTGGTGAGGATGAGGGCAAGTAGATTTTTCCCTCTTGTTGTTTCCTTCACTACCAGCTGCAGGCCCAGTCCTGCAGCTTTGTCCTTTAGGACCCGACCAGCTCGATCAGTAGTGCTACTGCTGAGCCACTCTCAGTGGTGGGCATTGAAATCCCCCACCCAGAGTACATTCTGTGCTGTCACCACCCTCAATGCTTCCTCCACGTGCTGTTCAACATGGAAGAGAGATTGATTCACCAGCCGAGGGAGGGTGGTATGTGATGATCAACAGGAGGTTTCCTCACCCATGTTTAACCTGGTGTCACGAGACTCCATGGGGTCTGGAGTCAGCAGAGAGGACTCCCAAGGTAACTCCCTCCTGGCTGGACACCACTGTGCTGCCAGCTCTGCTGGGTCTGCCCTTCTGGTGGGACAGGACACATTCAGGGACAGTGATGGCGGTGTCTGGGACATTGTCTGTAAGGTATGATTCTGTGAGTGTGACTGTGTCAGGCTGTTGCTTGACTAGTCTGTGAGACAGCTCTCCTGAATTTGGCACTAGCCCCCAGATGTCAGTAAGGAGGATGGAGCAGGGTAGACAGGGCGATTTCTGTCATTGTCTTTTTGGTGTTTAGATCGATGCTGGGTGGTCTGTCCCATTTTATTTCTTTGTTGAGATGTCATCACGATTGATACAACTGAGTGCCTTGCTCAGTTATTTCAGAGGGCAGTTCAGAGCCAACCACATTGCTGGGGGAGAGTGCCATGGACCCTGACAGTATATTCTGACCTCCCCCACTTCCCCATTCTGTATATGGAAGGCTGGAGCCTCTCAGCAGGATATTCACTTGCTGGAGCTATCACTCCCCCTGTACAATTCTGTCCCCACATTAAATCCACACAGATCTTGAATTCACATCGCACCTTCAATGTCCAAACATTTCAAGAAGGTTCACAAAGTTGCAGTAAGAGGAATGGGGGAGGGGATGGATGAACATAAGAACGAGGAGCAGGAGCAGGCAATTCAGCCCCTCGAGCCCACTCCACCATTTAATACAATCATGCATGATCCCATCACAGCCTCAACTCCACTTTCCTGCTCACTCTCCATCATTCTTTAACCCATTACTCATTAAAAATCTGTCCATCTCCTCCTTGATGTGAGACAGGGAAGGGACCACTCCATTTCAGACAATTGAGGTTTATGGAGCATGGATGGGGGAAGCTGGGAGAGGACATCGGAATCATGGAGTGGGACAAACAGGAATGAAGGTTTCTGTGGTCAAGGGGCTGATGTATTGCAGAGGCAGACAATGTTGTGGGAATGGAAATCAGAGGCCTATTTGGGGTTTAATGCTGAGATACTGGAAGGTCTAATGGGAAGAAGGCCCATGTTTATTGATCTCAGTTAGAGATTCCAGCGGGAATGAGACACATATCTAGTGGTCTCTATTGGAAGGTAAAGGGGGAAGGAGGCCCATGGTTCCTGCTATCTGTTCGAACATCCAGTAGGAAGGAGGCTCGTGTTTACTGGTCTCTACTGGACAGTCCAGTGGAAAGGAGGCCCATGTTTACTGGTATTAGATTAGATTAGATTAGATTACTTTACAGTGTGGAAACAGGCCCTTCGGCCCAACAAGTCCACACCGCCCCGCCGAAGCGCAAACCACCCATACCCCTACATTTACCCCTTACCTAACACTACGGACGATTTAGCATGACCAATTCACCTGACCTGCACATCTTTGGACTGTGGGAGGAAACCGGAGCACCCGGAGGAAACCCACGCAGACATGGGGAGAATGTGCAAACTCCACACAGTCAGTCGCCTGAGGCGGGAATTGAACCCAGGTCTCTGGCGCTGTGAGGCAGCAGTGCTAACCACTAAGCCACCGTGCCGCCCATCTATTGGATGTTCCAATGGGATGAATGTCCATGTTTACTGGTCTCCATTGGACTGCCCATTGGGAAGGAAGTCCCAGTTTGCTGGTTTTTATTGGAGGGTCCAGTGGGAAGGATGCCCATATTTAATAGTGTCTATTGCAGGGTGGTCTGTCCAGTGGAAAGAGTTCCATGTTTACTGGCCCCTTTTGGAGAGTCCAGTGGGTCATGGGCACCATGGTGGGTATGGGGCTGAGTTCCATTCTGTTGTAACTATGTAATTGTCCAGCTCTCATCCCAGTGAAAGACCTGGAGACTGATCATGGAAAGGGAAGTAGAGGGGTAGGAGAGGGGAAGAGATTGGAACATGTTGTGATTGTCAGGCTGGGTCAGTTGGTCAGAGCCTGTCATGTCCCTCCAGCTCACACTGATGGCCTGAGGGTCTCCTCTCTCTGCTGGGCCTTCATGGAATGAGGTTTGTGTCCAAACTAGTCCCCAGTGAGAATAGGCCAACAGCACAGAACTGCCCTTCATTTGACAAGAATCTGTCCATCTTCCTGAGAGAGGCCAAAGCCTGCTCAGTGTGGGAAATGGAGCCTTACTCCAGGAGAAGACATGCCTCTGGGGTCAATGGTTAACATCCACTCATGAGGCAAAGCAGACGGGGATTCACCCTGCATTTAAATATTGCCACCTGGCAGACTGTGGAAAAGAGAGAGAAGAGAGTCAGTGAGAGAGATAGAGGGAGAGAGTGTGTGTGAGAGGGTGAGAAATAGAGAATGAGGAGTGTCAGGGACAGTGTGAGATGTGTGAAGCGAGTGAGTGAGAGGTAGAGGGAAGTAGAAATGGTGAGGTTGAGGGATAGAGAGAGAGAAATAAGGTGATACTGAGAGGGATGGAGAGAGAGAAACAGAAGGAGAAAGAGAAAGAGAGTGTGAGACGAAGAGTGAAGGGAATCAGGATAGAAGGTTTGGGTTGTGAGTGAGTGAGAGAGAGAGACAAGAGTAGGATTTGAGACAGAGTGCAGGAGAGAGAGAGAGGGAGACTGTAGAGACAAAAGAGAGGGAGGAAGAGTAAAAGAGGAAGGAATAGAGAGCGGCAGATCACAATTGGAGGGAGTGAGGGAGTGAATGAGGGAAACAGTGAGAGGTGAAGAAATGGAGATTGCGAGACAGAGTGAAGAAGCAAAAGAGAGTTAGAGAGATTGGCTATGAGACAGAGTAAGAGAGATAGAATATGAGAGAGATTAAGAGTGGGAGAGGGATGTAGAGAGAAAGACATGGCAGATGTGAGACAGAGAGACAGTGATAGAGAAAGAGCGAGGCACGTTCTGGACACCACATTCTGGGAAGGATGTGATTGTACTAGAGAGGGTACAGAGGAGATTTACCAGGACGCTGCCTGGCCTAGAGGGTCTGAGCGATGAGGAAAGATTAGAAAGACTGGGGTTGTTTTCCTTAGAGCAGTGAAGGTTGAGAGGGGACCTGACAGAGGGCTGTAAGATTATGAGATGCAGAGATAGGGTGGGTACGAAGGCACCTTTTCCATCGTAGAGGGAACAATACCAAGGGCAGAGATTGAAGGTAACACAGACATAGAAATATAGTAAGAATAGGCCATTCAGCCCTTTGAGTATCTCTGTCATCCAATATGATCATGGATAGCCCTCTGACTTAATGCCATATTCCTACCATCTTCCCATACCCTTTGATGTTGTTAAAATGCAAAAGAATTACCTCTGTCTTTTTCTTGAATATATTCAGTCCTTTGTCCTCAACAGCCTTCTCTGGTAGAGAATTCCACTTGTTAACCATCCTCTAAGTGAAGAAATGTTTCCTCATCTGAATCCAAAACAGTCGACCCAATGTCCCCCTGAGACTGTGGCACCTGATTCCAGACTCCCCAGCCTTGGGAAACCTCCTTCCAGCATCAAGTCTGTCCAGCCCTGTTAGAATGTTATACATTGCAGTCAGACCTCCTCTCATCCTTCTCATCTCAAGTGAGTTCAGGTTCAGTTGAGGTGGACCCTGAGAGGAGAATTGAGGAATGTTTTTACCCAGAGGGTGGTGGGAGTCTGGAACTCACTGCCTGAAAGGCTGGTTGAGTCACAAACCCTGGAGACATTTACACTTACTCCATGGCTCTCCATTTCCATCCTTAATTTCAATCTGACTGAGTTCTGATCACTCTCACTAAAATGCTTGCCATCTTTTAGTTCTTCCATCTGCCCACATTCATTCCCCAAACGACGGTCCAAAACTGTCCCTTCTGTTTCACTATCATCTTCTCAGGGGCAATTAGGGATGAGCAATAAATTCTGCTCCTGCTAGTGACACTCATATCCCAAGAATCAATTTAAAAAATGTAAATTCTTTTGTCTGGTTTATTAGGTATTGGAGACAAATATTCAAACATTTTACCAGTGAATATTCTGAGAATTGAAATCCCTTTGAATGGCAGGGATTAAAATTGTTTCTCTTGTCTTTCAGGCCGTGAGAACTCCCAGCTCAAGCTGACCCTGCTGCCCCCCTCCCCGGAGCAGGTCAATGCCAAGGGCACTGCCACCCTGGTGTGCCTTGCCAATCACTTCTATCCCAATGAGCTGGAGGTGCAGTGGAAGAAGGACGGTGCAGTCATTTCGGATGGGGTTCAGACCAGCAACTACCTGCGAGCTTCGGACAGCACCTACAGTGTCAGCAGCCTGCTGACCCTCTCTGGGTCTGACTGGGAGTCCAACGCTCGCTTCTCCTGTGCCCTCACCCACGTGACCCTCCCCTCTCCCCTCAGCAAGAGCATCAGGAGATCAGAATGTGTGTAGAGTGTTTGAGACAGTCCACAGAGGAGACACAACTTTAAACAGAACAGGGCTGAACTGGCAGGACAAAGGTCATTGTCAGCACTAAATGTCAACTCTCTTCCTTCTCAGGACTGGCTCAGGGACACTTCTGAGGTTCAGGAGTAAAGGTAATTCATTGGGACAGTGTAGAGAGAGCTTTAAGCTGTGTCAAACCTCATGCTCTCCCTGTTCTGGGATTGTTTGATTGGGACAGGGTTGATTTGAGATGCCAAGTAAAATCTCTTGAAGTTGCTGAAGGCTGTCAGCTGTACAAAACAATGTGAACCTTCAAAATTTCTGCTTCAATAAATCAGATCTCCTTCCTGCTCAGCAGCCAGTTCCAATTTAAGGTTTTTGTCACGATTTGAAGGGCAGGATTCTCATGTTATTGAGAAAATCTCCACAAGTGTTTTCCTCAAAAACCATTGTAGCTGTTATTTTGTGCAGCTTCCTCTGTCTGGGCTGTTAATTGCAGTCTGTTTTCTGTCAATGTCAGTCTGGAAAAGGGAATAAAGATGATGAAGATTCAGTCTCTGTCTCTGTGTGCTTCAGAAATGGACCACTCCATTCAGCTGATTAGCTGCATGTCAGCATGACATTGTCACAATTGGCTACGTGGTCTGTCAATCCGTGGTAGATGATACTGACAGCCAATCAGCAATCAGTTTCAAATAATCCAGTTGGTCTGGAATCTGTGGCGGTTACAAGATTCCAAACAGAATAGAAACTGAAAGCTGTTGGGATTCAATAATTACAATCTGAGGCATTCCGTGCTCACTCTCTGGTCCAAACTCAGGTGCTGGGATCGCACTGTGCACTCTCTGCTTCATGCTGTGTTGTACCTGAAACGATCTGAGGCCAATCACTGACACTGCAGACTGTGTCTCTCTGAGTGAGTGTACTACATAATGCTGCCTGTAGGTGTCACTCTGAGTGTGGGTGTATTATTCAAAGAGACACCTACAGGCAGCTAGGGTTGTGAGCATGTTACTCAGTGCTGCCTGACTCTGTGTGTGTGTGTGTTAACTCAGTGTTGCCTGTAGGTGTGTCTCTGAGTGTGTGTGTGTTATTCTGCACTGCCTGTAGGTATCTCACTGAGTGTCAGTGTGTTACTCTGTGTTGCCTGCAGGTGTCTCTAAGTGATGGATAGAGAATAGGCTTTGTGATGGGGATTGAAGATTAGGCCTTAATCTTCTCAAATCTCAGATTAAAAACAATTTAGCCTGAGATGGCAGCTCAGTTGGCCAAAGTTAAAAATCGCACAACACCAGGTTAGAGTCCAACAGGTTTCTTTGGAAGTACAAGCTTTCGGAGCACTGCTCCTTCATCAGGCAGCTAGTGGGGCAGGATCATAGTTCACAGAATTTGTCATGAAATTGAGATGGCAGCTGAGAAAGGTGAATACTGAGAGTGTGTTCTCAGTAAGGGAGGGATTTCAGAGGCAGTGCACTCTGTAGTTCCTAATGTGCTCCCCAATTACAAGGAGCCGGGGTCATTGCAGTTGTGGTTGTCTGCTCAGCCAGTGCTGGCTAGCCATAGTCGCATTTCAATGGTCAATTCGCCCTAAACCAGGTGCAGCAATATTACCTTATAGGGAGGGAGCTGTCTGAGTGAGGTAGGTTGAATTCTTGCAGCCCCAAGAGTGATTGCAGTGGATTAATTAAGGGTGCTACCACCATGAAGGTGTGACCTTCTCTCCCTCTGCCTCAGCTGTGATGACGCTCAGGGTTAAACTCACCACCAGTCATTTCTGTTTGTAATGAGTGAGTGCGGGGAAGGGGAAATGAGGACTGATGATGCTGGAGATCAGAGTTGAGAGTGTGTTGCTGGGAAACCACAGCAGGTCAGGCAGCATCCGAGGAGCAGGATAATCAATATTTTGGGCATAAGCTCTTCATCAGGAATGGAGGGAAGGTCAACCTCTCCCAAAGGCAGCACAGGCTGGATCGACGGGGCCACAAGAGTAAGCATGGGGAGATTGAGGGTGACAGAAGGAGGGGGTTGGTTGGCAGGTTGTTATTCAGAATCAGGTCTCAGAGTATCAGTCCTTCTGACACTCCCCTTTTTATCTGTCAGCCAGGACTCCCTGATTGGACACGGTTAACAGCTCATCAGGGAACTCATATTATCAGAAAAAATGAAACATTTATCGAACAAGGAGTGCAAGAACTAAACGACACTAGACAAAATGATTGGTTTGAAAGATTTCATTACAGACATCACCAATTTGGCCCAACAAGTCCACACCGACCCACTGAAGAGAAACTCCCCAAGACCCATTCCCCTGCCCTATCACTCGACATTTCCCCTGACCGACACATTCCTGAACACTGTGACAATTGTAACATGGCCAATTCACCTAACCTGCACATCTTTGGATTGTGGGAGGAAACTGGAGCACACAGAGGAAGTCCACACAGACACAGGGGGAGCGTGCTAACTCCACAAAGACCTGAGGCTGAAATCGAACCTGGGTCCCTGGTGCTGTGAGTTAGCCGGCTAACCACTGAGCCACCATGCCACAAATTTAAAACAATGCCCAAAGAGTTGAGTTTTTGTTAAGCTCCGTGAGCCTGACGTGATATAAACTATAAACATGCAACCCTCTGTCAGGGAAGGTAGTGCAGGGTGGAAACCTTACAACCTTTAAATATCAAAACATGCAAGGATCTGGGATAAGTGCAGGAAATTGGGATGAGAGTGCCTTTAGTGGTAGTTATGTTGGTACAGACTCAATGGGACAAATGACCTTTTCTGCTCTGTATCAATCTGTGCTCCATGTTGAGAGGGCAGTGCAGGTTAATGGTGACTAGGTGAGGCAGTTCTAAGATGGCAAACACATGATCAAGGGTCAGAGGAAATGGCTCAAGCTTCAGTGAAGGCCCAAGTAAGTGCTTGGGAGGAGGGTCAAGGCTAATGGAGGCAAGGTCAATGGAGACTGAGCGAGAGCACAGGGTGCTGACTGGCATCTCATTGTGATGTAGTGAGGTAAATGGGGACAAGAGGGGAATATGTAGGGAGGGATTGCAGTTTCAGTTAAAATGTGACCTTTGTCAGCAGCAGCATGACCTTCAGCACCAGGGGGTGTCCTGGACTGTGTCAGGCTCACAGACCGCTCTCTGTGTGATTCCACACAGCCACTCGTTTGGTCACTACGCAAAGTCTTGTTTGTGTTTACACTACCATTTACACCACCGTCTGCACCCACCGTCTGCACCTTCTGTTTACACCACTGTCTGCACCCACCGTCTACACCCACTGTCTGCACCACCGTCTGTACCCACTGTCTGCACCCAGCATCCACAGCCACTGTCTAGTTCCTCTGTGAACACCCACCATCTACACCCACTGTCTACACCATTGTCTGCACCCTCCATCTACACCTCCCATCTTTCGGCTGTTGTAAGATTGTGTCCAATGATTCCATTGAGATTACTGCAACAGAAGCCTGAATTTTAGAACCAGCAATGATTGTCTTCTAACCCTGACCTACAAAGTCTGTGTTCCACATTGGGCTGATTAATATTAATTACTGAATGCCATTTGATTTCGGTGATGGCAGGACTGACGGATAAGGAGAGGTTGAGTTGATGAGGATTGTCTTCATTGGCGTTTAGAAGAATGAAGGAAGGGACTCTTGGAGAAAGCTGTAAAATTGGAACAGGACGAGACAAGTTAGATGGAGGAAGGATGTTCCCAATGATGGGGAAGTCCAGAAACAGAGCACATGGTTTAAGGTTAAGGGGTAAACTCTATAGGACAGAATTGAGGAAAAATGTTTTCACCCAGAGAGTGGTGAGCCTGTGGAATTCTCTGTCACAGAAAGTGGTTGAGGCCAAAACATGATGTTATCGAGAAGGAGGTAGAGATAGCTCTTGTGGCTAAAGAATCAAGGGATATGGGGTAGGGATGGATTACAGTAATGTGCTCCATGACCAGCTTCAATCATAATGAATGGCATAGCAGGCTGGAGGGGCCAAATGGCCTACTCCTGCTCCTATCCGCTATGTTTCTACATCGCGTAAAATAGATTGTCAGGTGGAGGTCACTCTGTCAGATGGGTAAGTATCCATTCACAGATTCCACCCACACTACTCCCCTTTCATTTTGATTGAGTCCACTCCCTCTATTCCTATGTCTTTGTTATCTGACCAGTGACCACACCTCCCCTTCACCACCCCGGCAGGGAGCTGTGCTAATAACCCATCGTTTGTTTTAATTTGCTAATTGGGTGATGTGGCGGTGGGGCTTTCAAAAATAGGAAGAGCTGAATTCTTATCGCCCCTTGTGCTGATTTTTTTGTGTGCCTCCCTCAATATGGGTGACACAGCACTGCTGCCTCACAGAGCCAGGGACCCAGGTTCGAGAGTCACTTAGCATAGTAATAGGCCCTTCGGCCCACCATGTCAATGCTGACCAACAAACACTAAACTACACTAATCCCATTTACCCGCAGTTGTCTGGAGCCTACCATGCCCAGGTATTATAAGTGCTTATCCAAATGTTTTTAAAGGTTGTGAAATTTTCATCCTGCACCACCCTCTCAGGCAGCATGTTCCATATATCTACCACACGCTGGGTCAAAAAATACTTCCACCTTAATCTTATAATCCCTGGTCTTAAATAGGTTTGGGTGAGGAGCGGAGGCTGCAGAACAATGTGAGAGGTCAGGAGTGGAGAGAGGGAGAACAGTGTGAGGGTGAGGAATGGAGGTTGGAGAAGGAAGACACTTGTGTTCTGGAAAGCAGCACAAATAGGGAAGAGATCCAAGAGCTGATAGGAATAGTCTCCATGTTTCCTAACAGTAGCTTTATGGTGGGAAAGAGAATAAATCAGGAGATAATGAGGGCCTGGAACAAAGGCTGCTCATTAATTACAAATGACTTTAATCCTCGTCGATTACTTATAGTCAGATTTTTCTTTTCCATTCATTGACGGGATGAGAACGTCACTGACTCACACAGCATTTATTGCCCACCCCTAATTGCAGTTAACAGTCATCCACATTGCTGTGGGATTGGATTCCCATGTAGGCCAGACCAGGTAAGGATAGCAGTTCCCTTCCCTAAAGGACGTTAGTAAACCAGAGGGGTTTTCCTGACAATCGACATGGATTAATGGTCATCGTTAGACTCTTAATTGCAGACTTTTTAATTGAATTTAAATTCCCCCATCTGCCACGGTGGGATTTGAGCCTGTGTCCCCAGAACCATATCTGGGTCTCTGTGCATTAATCACAGAAGGTTAGTGTGTAGGTACAGCAAGTCATCAGGAAAGCTCATAGAACATTATGGTGCAGTGTGAGGGGAATCTGAAAGCAAGACTTCATTGAAACAAACAAGATCCTGAGGGTCCTTGACCGGGTGGATGTGGAAAGGATGTTTCCTCTTGTGGGAGAGTCCAGAACTAGGGATCACTGTTTAAAATTAAGGGAGAGTCCATTCAAAACAGAGATTAGGAAACATGTTTTTCTCTCAGAGATTGTCAGTCTTTGGAATTCCCCTCCTTAAAAGGCAGTGGATGCAGAATTTAGAATCTATCCAGTGTGGAAACAGGTCCTTCAGCCCAACAAGTCCACACAAACCCTCCGAAGATTAACTAATCCAGACCCATTTCCCGACCCTATATTTACCGTAGGAAGGGGTAGATAGATTCTTGATGACTGAACGGATGGAACATTATCAGAGAATGTAGAGTTGAGGTTAAAATCAGATCAACCACGATCTTATTGAATGGGGAGCAGGTTCAAAGGGCCGAGTGGCCTACTTTTGTTCCTTGCCCATATGTTGTCTCACACACCTTCGCACAAGCAAAGACTGCCACTCGTATTTTCTACCTGCAGATTAAGCTGCTTGAGCAATAGGCCTCATCTGCACAGTGTTTTCTCCAGCCTTTCACTGTGAGGTTAAAGATAATGGTCCCATAATCAATCCATTAACTCTATTTGTTGGTTTATTTAAAACAATAAAATAAATTACAAGTCATGAAACAGACATTACAGCAAGCAATAATAGGCAGCACGATGGCTCAGTGGTTAGCACTGCTGCCTCACCGTGCCAGGGAACCGTCTCAGTTGGGTCTGTGTGGAGGATGCACATTCTTCCTGTGTCTGCGTGAGGTTCCCCCGGGTGCTCTGGTTTCCTCCCACAGTCTAAAGATCTGCAAGCTCGATACATTGGCCAGAGTGTACAGGAATGTGCAGGCTCGGTGGAGTAGCCATTGGAACATACAGAGATAGGATAGGGGTCGAGATAGAATGACCTTCGGAGGGGCAGTATGGAGTCAATGGGCTGAATGGCTGACCTCTACATTATAGGGATTCTGTGTTACAAATGCAAGTTCCTTCTTTCCATTCTCGGCCTGTAGCATGCATGTGGTTCTGTCTCATATCCATTCAAGAGATGGCAACCCTTTGAAGACAGGAGCAGCCTCTATTCTTTTGGAAAGTCCTTCTTCCACTCTGTGTCCTTCACAGCCTTGTAGACAGCAACAATGAGATCGGGAAATAACCCAAAGCTGTAATCTTCTGGGCTCTTCATTAAACTGTGGAACCTGAAAAGTACAATTAATGTCCAAGCCAATGAAGATATTTCTCAGCAATCACTAAATGCTGAGCTTTAGTACTCAGCAGGCCCCAGGAGTCAAACTAACTGAGTAGATCATTGCTCTGAATTGCTCATAAATGTCACCTTCACATTTCTGGAGGCTTTGATCAAAAAGGTTGCTTACCCCTCTCCAATATACAGCTTAAAATCAGCTCAAACTCCCAACCATCCAGCTGAGAGCAGAGCCCTGTACAAACTGGAACCTGGTCAGTGGGAGCACTGTCACCTCTGTCTCAGAAGCTTTGGGGAGTCTATTTTGATCATAGAGTCCTTCAGCACTGGAGGCTGTTCAGAGGATGTTCCCCTGACTGATCCCAGGGATGAAAGAGCTGTCCTACTATGGAGCAGTTAAAGAACTTGGGCTTGTACTCACTGGAGTTCAAAAGAATGAGGAGGGATCTGATTGAGGGATAGAAAATGTGAAAGGGGATTGATAAGGTGGATGTTGAATAGATGCTCCCCCTTGTGGGACAGTCTGGAACAAGAGGTCAGCGATATAGAGTGAGAGGAGGTCGGTTCAAAACTGAGCTGAGGAGAAACTACATCTCCCAGATGGTTGTGAATCTGTGAAAGTCAATGCCCCAGAGTGCAGTGGAGGTAGAATCAATCAACAGGTTCAAGAAAGATGTGTTTCTGATGAAAAGTGAGATAAAGAGCGATGGGGAGCAGGCAGGAGAGTGGAGTTGAGATCAGGGTAAGATCAGCCACAGTCATGTTAAATGGCGGAGCGGGCTCGAAGGGCTGAATTGCCTCCTCCCTCTCCTAATTCCTATGTTGAACACACAGTCAAGGCTGACACTGCAAAACTGAGGGAGCTGTTGTCTTTCAGGTGAGATACAAAACAAGGGTCCTGCCACAATATATCGGACTGTACTATCTTCCCCCGTGGCAAGTGCTGGAATTTGAATTCAAATCACAAAACAAGCCACATTAATGGTGACCACGATAATGATCCCTGATTGCTGTCCAGCCTCAGCCTTACCCAGTCTGGATTTCATGAGACTCCAGTCCCACAGCAATCTGGTTCACTCTTAGGTGCCTTCTGAGAGCCACAGCAAGGCCAGCAGTTCAAGGGTAATTAGTCTTGGGTAACAAATGCTGATCTATGCCAGTGACACCCATCTCCCAGAAAACAGAATGCGACAGAGATTGATGTCAGCCAAAATTGTCAGATCAGACTCTCAATGAGATGGGGAGATGGTTAAAGATGATTTCAGCTCAGTAAGGAACAGGTCCCCACTTGTTTACACATCATTGCTGACAAAATAAGTGAGAGAAAACAGAAAACGAAAGGTGAGAACACTCGAATGTGGGAATATCAGTGAAAATTCAGGCAACTGAAGGAAGATATGAAGAACTGCAAAGGAAGACAAAAAGGAAGCAAGAGTTACAGAAAAATGATGGAGAAAGAGACATGCAAGGGGTCACAAGAATAACACAAATGTTTTACACGAAAATTAGAAAACCAAGGAGGCTCCAGTGCAATGTGAGCCCTTTAAAAACAAACTAGGAATTCCATGAATGAGCCTAAGGGAATGGCTGATATATACAATAATTAGTTGTGTCAGTTTTCATAGTCAACGAATGGCATAATGCAGCTTCCATTCCAGGGAGGTCCAGCCACAATTGAAGACTGGAATTTGCAAAACTTGATACATGCCAGAAAACAGCATTGGAAAGCGAGCAGCTCTAAAGGCTGACAGATCTTCAGGACCTCAGGGGTTTAAAGGAAGGGGGAGGGGGGAGAAGTTTCAGAGGCTTTTCCCATCAGATTCCAAAGCAGCAACCATTCCTTTAGTTTGGAAAATGTCTTGCTGTAACTCCACGGGTTCAAGAAAGATGAGAATGGGAACCGTGGAAATTACATTCTGGTCAATCTAACATCTCTTTTGAGGGTTTCATTGGAATCTATAATTAACAGCCGAGAGAATGAACATGTCGAGAATTGGAAATAGCCCACACAGATTTGTGATGGATAGGTTCTGACTGATGAACCAAATGCATAAACTCAGTAGTCGATGGGGCAGCAAGTCTCAACAACTTTCAGAAATATGTATTAATGAGAATCATAGTTCGACATTGACACAAAGACTGATGGAATACTAAGCAGTGCAGATGGTCTTATTGTTTAAAACTCACTCTGAGGACATGGGTGTTGCTATCTGGGCCAGCGTTTATTACACATTCTATGTTGTCCTTGTGAATCATGGAATCATCATACAGTGTAGAAGCAGGCCATTCAGCCCATCAAATCCACACCAACCCACCAAACAGCATCCCATCTGGACTGACCCCATTCCTGTACTGCAGCATTTCCTATGGCCCACTCACCCAGCCAACACATACCTCGACACTATGTGCAATTTGGCATGGCTAATCCACCTAACCAACACATCTATGGATTGTGTGGAAGAAACCCACACAGACATGGGGAAAATGTGCAACCGCCACACAGACAGTTGTCCCAGGGTGAAATTGAACGCAGGTCCTTAGTGCTGTGAGGTAGCAGCACTGACAACTGAGCCACAATCCTGCCCTTTGCAAGGTGATGGTGAGCTGCCTTCTTGAACCACTGCAGTCCATGTGCTGTAGATAAACCCACAATGCCCTTAGTGAGGGAATTTCAGGATTTTCATCCAGCGACACTGGAGGAACAGTAATATATTTTCAAATCAAGATTCTATGTGGATTGGAGGGGAACTTGTTTTTGGTGGTGTTCTGTGTCCTTCTACATGGAAATGATTGTGAGTTTGGAAGGTGCTGTCTCAAGAGACTTGGTGTGAATTCCTGCAGTGCATCTTGTAGATGGTGCACACGGCTGTTGCTGAGCATCAGTGGTGGAGGGAGTGTATGTTTATCAATGTGGTGCCAATCAAGCAGGCTGCTTTGTACTGGATGATATCAAGCTTCTTGATTGTTTTTGGAGCTTCATCCATCCAGGCAAGTGGGGAGTAACCCACCACAGTCCTATCCAAAACTTGACTGATCTTTTCTTAATTAATTTACTGGATTGGGCATCATTTGCTATGTCAGCATTTATTGCCCAGAATCAAATGGGGTGGCACAGCACTAGGACCAAGGTTTAATTCCACCCTCGGGCAACTGACTGTGTGGAGTTTGCACATTCTCCCTGTGCCTGCCTGGATTCCCTCCCGGTGATCTGGTTTCCTCCCACAGTCCACAAACGTGCGGGTTAGGTGGAATGGCCATGGGAAATGCAAGGTTACAGGGGAGTGGGTCTCGGTGAGATGTTCTTTGGAGAGGCGGTTTGGGCAGAATGGCCTATTCCCACATTGTAGGGATTCTATGAATTTCTTCACTCAGAGGGTTTTGAATCTTTGGGATACTTAGGCGTTTGAATAAATTCAAGATAGAGATGATTCACATGTGGGGAGGCAATGAGTTAATGGTATCATCACTAGATTCTTAATCCAAAGAGCCAAGTAATGTTCTGGGGGACCTGGGATCACCGTGGGGCAGCACGGTGGTACAGTGGTTAGCACTGCTGCCTCACAGCACCAGGATCCCAGGTTCGATTTTAGCCTCGGGTGACTGCCTTTTATGGAGTTTGCACATACTCCCTGTGTCTGCATGGGATTCCTCTGGGTGCTCCGGTTTCCTCCCACAATCCAAAGATGTGCAGGTTAGGTGAATTGGTCACGCTAAATTGCCCATAGTCGGGGTGAATATGAGGAATGAGTCTGGGTGGGTTACTCTTCGGAGGGTCGGTGTGGACTTGTTGGACCGAAGGGCCTGTTTCCATACTATAGGGAATCTAATCTAAATCCTGGCAATGCATGGAGTGGAATTTTAAATTCGAAAAGACTCTGGAGTTAGGAGTCTAATGACGACCATTGATGGGGGAGAACCCTGTCGGGCCCACTAATGTCCATCAGATTGCTGTCCTTGCCCATACTGGCTGACATATGACTCCAGACCCACAGCAACAAAGAATCATAAAATCCCTACTGTGTGGAAGAAGGCCATTCAGCCCATCAAGTACAAGCAGCATCTCACCAGAACTAGCCCCCTCTCCTAACCCTACACTTCCATGGCCAATCCAACTAACCTGCACATCTCTGGACTGAGAGAGCAAACTGAGACACCCAGAGGAAACCCATTCAGACACAGGGAGAACATACAAAGTCCACACAGACAGTTGCCTGAAGGTGGAATCAAACCCAGGTCCCTGGCGCTGTAAGGTAGTGGTGCCAGCCACTGTGCCACCCATTCCTCATCTCTGGTCGAAATGTCTAATCCCTTATTCCCAGACTGGGACTCTGCTTTAGAATCCCCAGGTAGGGGTTCATCCTTCCAAAATCTACCCTGTCAGGGCCCTGGAGAATTTGAAATGTTTCAGTGAAATCTCATCCCAGCCTTCTGAATTCGAGGGAATCCTGACCCAGTCCCCTCTCTCAATCATTCGACAAATCCTCAAACCGTCACATGAACTGTGGTTGGGTTTGATCATCTCAGTAAGAGTTTCAAGGAGGGAAGGAGAAAGAAAGACTGCTTTGAATCAATGCTAAAAACTGAAAAAGCAGGAAAATATTGTCACTAAGTATGGTTCACATCCTCTTACGTTTCATCAAAGTGCTGGGTGAGGTTTCTTATGAATTTCAGGAGGTCACTGGTGGTGTCCTTATATTCTTTATTCCTGCCTTGTCTCTTGTTCATGTCATTTAGGAGCACGGAGTCAACTGAGAAGGAAATGAACAGCAGAATTTGTTTTCTCTGTTGATTAAATTCACCTTGCTTGCTCCTCTGAGCATCTGAAGAAAGGGCGAGGCTCTGAAAGATTGTATTTTCTAATAAACCTGTTGGACAATAACCTGGTGTCGTATGATTTTTGACCTTGTCCTCTGATCACATTCAGGTTGTGCCCACGGGCACTGCATGTTCTTGCTTCTCCAGGTCAGCAGGTGGCGATCTTGACAATGGATTTCACAATGGTCTCCATCAGCGAGGACCCACAAATCAGGGACAGAGACCAGAGATTACAGGCTCCTCAGTCCCAGACCCGAGCACAACGGGCCCCCTGGCATCCCAGGTACCGCTTGTTGCATCCCGGACCCTGTACATAATGCAAATGGTGCAACTGATCCTTCTGATTTTTCCCAACCTCACCAGGTCTCCACAATCAGTGAGATTCGTTAAATGCAGCCTTTGCCAATTAAGGACCCTGACTGATGGGAAACAGACTGAAATGGGTCAATAATACAGTATTGGGGAGTTACAGACACAGATTGCCAAGTGGAAATCTGATGCTGTGGCTTTAACAGAGATCGGGCGGGACTGGGGATTCCTGGATACAAGATGTTCAGTAAAGATAGGAAAGAGGGAAAACTGCGAGAAGTGGTGGGATTGTTCTGGGCCCAGACAGAACTAACCAACCTTAGGCCCTGAGATATGATAGAGATGAAGGATGAACTGTGCCGGGCTTTAACTCACTGTTACCAGAGTAAAACAGGGATTATCCATTTCACAAGAGAGCAAATGGAACTAACAAACCAGGTGCATGTGAAACACCCACCCCATCCCTGAGAGAGGGGGGACAAGAACAGGGACATTCTCAAACAGAAAGGATGCTAAAATTGGTATCACCCCGAGAGTGAAGGGTGGGGTGGGATAGTGACAGCGACACCCCCCAGAGAGTGGGGAAAGTAACACTGACACATTTAAAACTGTATTATCACAAGCGAGAATTCAAACAGTAACCCACTCCATCACACGGTGTTGAAGATGCACTTTCCTCATCAAAACACGTTATCAAAACCTCTTCATAACACATCAGGGGAGAGAAACATTAAAAAGTGTATTATCACGAGTTAGGGTCCATTTAAATCTTGGACCATAATGTGAAATGTTCCGAGCCGTAAACAACACTGATGTATTGACGTCATTATTCTGGATTAGTGGTGCTGGAAGAGCACAGCAGCTCAGGCAGCATCCGAGGAGCAGTAAAATCGACGTTTCGGGCAAAAGTCCTTCATCGGTAATAAAGGCAGAGAGCCTGAAGCGTGGAGAGATAAGCTATAGGAGGGTGGGGGTGGGAGAAAGTAGCATAGAGTACAATAGGTGAGTGGGGGAGGGGATGAAGGTGATAGGTCAGGGGCGGGGAGGGTGGAGTGGATAGTTGGAAAAGAAGATAGGCAGGTAGGACAAGTCAGGACAAGTCATGGGGATAGTGCTGAGCTGGAAGTTTGGAACTAGGGTGAGGTGGGGGAAGGGGAAATGAGGAAACTGTAGAAGTCCACATTGATGCCCTGGGGTTGAAGTGTTCCTTGGTGAAAGATGAGGCGTTCTTCCTCCTGGCACATAGTGGTGAGGGAGCGGCGGTGAAGGAGGCCCAGGACCTCCATGTCCTCAGCTGAGTGGGAGGAGAGTGGAAATGTTGGGCCACAGGGCGGTGGGGTTGATTTCTGCGAGTGTCCCGGAGATGTTCCCTAAAGCGCTCTGCTAGGAGGCGTCCAGTCTCCCCAATGTAGAGGAGACTGCATCGGAAGCAACGGATACAATAAATGATATTAGTGGATGTGCAGGTAAAACTTTGATGGATGTGGAAGGCTTCTTTAGGGCCTTGGATGGAGGTGAGGGAGGATGTGTGGGTGCAGGTTTTGCAGTTTCTGTGGTGCCAGGAGGGGAGGGTAGGTTGAAGGGGGGCGTGGACCTGACCAGGTAGTCACGGAGGGAACGGTCTTTGTGGAAGGCGGAAAGGGGTGGGGAGGGAAATATATCCCTGGTGGTGGGGTCTTTTTGGAAGTGGCGGAAATGTCGGCGTATGATTTGGTTTATGCGAAGGTTGGTGGGGTGGAAGGTGAGCACCAGGGGTGTTCTGCCCTTGTTACGGTTGGAGGGGTGGGGTCTGAGGGCGGAGGTGCGGGATGTGGACGAGATGCATTGGAGGGCATCTTTAACCACGTATTGATGTCATTATCTTATTAAACAATGTTAAAACCTCAGTCAGACTTTTTTCAGCGGACAGTGTATTTAAAATATCAAGAGGCTTTCCGCATTGTTGGTTTGATCAGTGACGTAGCAAGGAAGCAGCAGCTGCCCCATGAACTCCAACAAAGAATGAGAACAGGCTCTTCATACGGAACTGGCTCCTGAGAATCAAATTCAACAGCAGGGACCAAAGAATAAGGAACAATACAGCACAGGAACAGGCCCTTCGGCCCTCCAAGCCTGTGCTGACACATTTTGCCCTTCCATACTGAAACTGTCTTCACCTACAGGATTCATATCCCTCTATTCCCTTCCTATTCATACATTAGTGCAGGTATTTCTTGAATACTTCTGTTGTGTCTGCTTCCACCCCCTCCTCTGGCAGTGTGTTCCAGGCACTCAACTCCCTTTGTGTGAAATACTTGCCTCGCACATCTCTTTTAAATTTCCCCGCCCCTTGAACCTCTGTTCCCCAATAATTGACCCCTCCACCCTGGGGAAAAAAGCCTCATATTCTCCACTCTACATATCCTATTCACAACTTTAAAAACTTCTATCAGGACACACCTCATTTTTCCGCATTCCTGTGAAAACAAACCCAGTCTATCCAACCTTTCTTCAGGACTACTATCCGCCATACCAGACAATATCCTGATAAACATTTTCTGCACCATCTTCAAAACATCCACATCCTTCTGATGGTGTGGTGACCAGAACTGTGTACAATATTCCAAGTGTGGCCTAACTAATGTTCAATAAAGCTGCAGCATAACTTGTCTATCCTTATACTCAATGCCCCTTCCAATGAAGGCAAGCAGGCCATAAGCCTTTTTTACAACCTTACCTCCCTGTGCTGGCACCTTCAGTGATCTGTGAACATATACACCCGGATCCTTCTGCATATCAATACTCCAAAGGATTCTGCCATTCACTGTATAATTCCCACCTGTACATCACCTTTCAAAATGCATCACCTTACATTTGTCTGGATTAAACTACATCGGCCATTTTTCTGTCCATGCATCCAACTGATATAATATCCTGTTGTATCCTCCAACAATCCTTCTCATTTTCTGCAACTCTACCAATCTTTGTATCAACCGTAAACTTACTCATTGGATCAGCAACGCTTTGCTCCAAATCATTTGTGGAGATCATGAACAACAGAGTTCCCACCACTGATCCCTGTGGAACATCACTAGTCACAACCCTCCATTCTGAAAACCGTTCTTCCAGCGCTACTATTTGTCTCCTGTGACTAACCTAGTTCTGTATCCAATGCAGGGAACATTTTAGACAAGACACCTTGTTGCCAGCTCGTTACTGCAACTTGATCCAGTTCATTCAGAAAGAGAAAAAGGACAATGTGCAGATTGTTGAACAGACCCCTACACCTGGGCCTGAGGCAGGAGCCCAAGCTCCAACACATTGGCCTCACTTTACACCAACCTTCAGACAGTGCGTGGTCATGAATTCCGGGCATCAATCCCTCTGGGACCGGGACGGAGTGAGGGAACAGGGACAACTGTAGAAGAGTCAATAAGGAGTAAAGCAAGATGGAGAGGGTGTGTTGGAAAGTACTTAATGGAGGAAACATTCTTTGTGATACCCAATACTGACAATGTCTACGTGTATCACAGAATGAAAAAAAAGTACAATCTGAAAACAATCTAAAGTCACATCAATGTATTTCTTTTTGATACACCATAGCATGCAGGGCATTTTCATTGTGGTATCCTGATTCGAGAGCTGTACTCTCTCAGATTGAGCCGGTTGGATCCTCGCAGAGCCCCAGTTTATTTGTACTGTTCAGTAATGTGGAGATACCGATAGTGGACTGGGATACACCTGACGAGGGAACAGCGCTTCGAAAACTTGTGATTTCAAATGAACCTGTTGAGCTAGAGCCTGGTGTTGTGTGCTTTCTGACTTTATATTGTGCGGGCACAGTGAAACAGCTGCCTTCCACTAACTATAGAGTACTTGCACTGCAGCTGAGGATTATGGGTAACGACTCCTTCCATTAGCCACGAATAAACCCACAGTCATTCCAGTGGATTCCAGTGGGAATGACCTGTCAGTTGCTTCCCAGATATTACATGGTTCACCATCGTCATCTCCAGGACAATTCGGGAAGAGCAACAAATAACCGACACATCAACGCCCGCCCCATCCCAGGAGAAATCAAAATAAATGGCATCCAATTCAAATGAACAAACTGGTGAGGCTTGAATTCATCTCTTTGAAAGACTGGAGCGTCGCCCAGAAACAGAGCCTTGAAATGCGTGAACCTTGAAATGGGTGTCAGACTGAAGGGTGGAGTGTCCTTCAGATTAGCAGTGGGATCAGCAAAAAAAAAAAATTATACGCAAAGATCTCACAAACAGCCATCAAAGTGTGCCACCAAAGTGCAAAGATCAGTATTTGAAGCTCCACGTCTCCATCTCCATCCTTGCTTGTTGCTCTTCCCTAATTGTCCTGCAGAGGGCGGTGGTGAGCCATGTGTTTCTCGAAGAGGATCTGACAGAGGGACAAGGTCATGTCCTCGGCCTGAGCACAATTGCCTGATCTGCTGTGCTTTCCCAGCCCCACACTTCTCGACTCCAAGCACAACTATCCCTCAGGAGAATGAGCTGTGACACAGGAGGAAACGTGGGAGTGTTGGAAAGGCACCGGCAGCCTGGTCAGCCTGCAGAAAGGCAGAAACAGATTTGATAATTGAGCTGATATCCTTCCCAGCTGAGGTGCAGACTCAGGCTTTCAGAGTCACACAGTTTACATTGTTACTGACCGTGGCTCCATGGGCAATGCTCCTGCCTCATCGTCAAAATGGTCATCGGGTTGAAACCCACCTCAGAAATGAGAGCACAGAATCCAGGCTGAGACTGTGGGGCACTGCTGAAAGTTGCACAGTCTCTGGCTCCATCATTTGAGGCTCCACCACCACCACACCCCGACCACCCCCACCCCCACCTCAGTAGGCTCGACAAGATCCCATTCTGAAAGATTCCTCGGGTATCCTCTCACTATTCAACTAGTGCCAACAAAACAGATGTGTTTCATCATTCATTTCCTGCCTGCGGGACCTCACCATCTTGTCCGTGAATGTGACTGCTCTGTGCTCGCAGCTTTGAATATTCTGAGATGAGTAAAAGAAAACTGCACCAATAAGAGTTCTTTCCTCATTATCGTGTAAAAGGGGAGCAATTAGCAAGGGAAAATGCACATCGAGCGCAAACACTGAAGCTTCAGCTGAAAGGCTTTTTGCACCATGTTAACCTGCTCCTTGGACATTTCCTTCCAATGTCTGAGATGGTTATCAGGCTGGGATGGAGACTGACAGATCACATGGAATCCTTCAGGCAAGGTACACAAGGGCACAGTCCAGGCTTGCTGCAAACATTGAAGGGCTGGGAGATTCTCTGTGGCAGCTTCTCGTGCACATCCTCCATGGAATTATCACAGACTTTACTGAAATTGAATGAACTCAGAGAGGGGAAGGAAATGGGAAGAATTAACCAGACAAGGGTGAGCATCAAGAGAGGTGGGAGTATGTGGAAGATTCAGTGCCATTAAAATTCCCAACTGGATTTCAAATCGTTACTAGGATATAACAGGGAGAATCCTCAGTGACATAAGCAGGCTGAGTGTCAGAGACCCTGAGCCTCTGGTGCCTGACTCTCTATGAGGCATTATAGTTAAGGACTGTTCATGTGTCAATAAAGGGAGACTTGGTGACATGTGGTTGCGTCATGATTAATAACCGGAGAGGGACAGATTAAAGATAAATGGCTGAATGTTAAGAGGGAACATAAGGAAACACATTTTCACCCAGAGGGTGGTGGCAGTCTGGGGCTCACTGCCTGTAAGGGTGGTTGAGGCAGAAGCTCTCCCATAACATTGAAGTATTTCAATGTGCAGCTGTGATGCCAAGGCATACAGGGCTACGGGGCCGAGTGCTGGAGCATGGAATTAGAATAGTGAGGTGGATGTTTGACTGGCTTTGGCTCATTGGGCCGAAGGGCCTTGTTCTTGTAGACCTGTTGTAGATGTCTGAATCTGCCAGGACTCTAACAATGGGGCTGACCCTTACCTGCCATTTGAAAGGCCGAGCAAGCCACTCAGTTTCAGGACAGTTAGGGATGGGGAACAAATGCTGGTCTTACCAGTGACACCCACATCCCAGGAAAGAATAAACAGCCTCAATGGTAACACCATCACCTGAACTTGCAGGTTTCAAGTCCCACTCCAGAGACTGGAGCACTATCCTGAGGCTGGCAAAGGCAAAGATGCCATCTGCTGGATGATCGGTAAAACCACTGCCTTCTCAGGTCAATGTGAATGTAAGGGCTTTCCGATCATCTCAGACAAAATCGCCCCTAGTGTGCTGACCAATACTCTCTTATAATCAATGCCATTAAAACAGATACAGAAACAAAATACTACAAGTCTCAAATAGAAGTGCGATGCTGGAGAAAGGGAACAGATGCAGCCTCTGTGGGGAGAGGAGTTAACTTGTTGGGATTCAGTGATGTTTTATCAAAAAAGCAGCAGCATTTTATTTTATTCCATTTTAAGTTGTTTTATATTATTTTATTTAAATTTTGTTGATTAAATTTTAGCCTGCTTGATTGGCACCACTTCCACACACATCCATTCCCTCCACACCAACACTCAGTAACATCTGTGTGTACTATTTACAAGATGCACTGCAATAAATTCATCAAAAGTTCTGAGACAACACATTCTAAACCCATGATTACTTGAATCAAGATGGACAAGGGCAGCAGATACAATGGGAACATCACCCCAGCAAGTTCCCTCTAAGCTATTCACCAGTTTGACTTGGAAATATCATCACTGGGTCAGAATTCTGGAATTCCCTTCCGAAGGACATTGTGGGTCTACCTACAGCACCATCTTGTCCAGGACAATTAAAGATGGACAGTAAAAAGGCTGATAAAAGTAAGGGTAGGTGTGATTTGGGACCAGAAAGTGAGACTGTGATGTTTCAGTTATTCCTGGACATTGGTGTGATTACATCTCAAATACTGTATTGTGTGTAGTTTTGGCCTCCTTATTGAAGGAAGAATATAAATGCATTGGAGGTGGTTCAGAGGGGTTTTACCCGATTGATCACTGGAATGAGGGGGCTGTGAGATGAGGAAAGATTGGAAAGGATGGCCTTGTTCTCACTGGGGTTTAGAAGAGTGAGGGGTTTTCCTGTCCCACAGTATTCTCCAACTCCCTATCTGCCTCCCTCATGGGTCATACCCTCCTCCCCCTTACTACATTTGGAATTGAACTGTGCAGTCCTGAGGCCTATAACTTCCTTCTGGAACTAAGTCTCCAGGTATCTCTGGCACTCCCTGATATATCACTGCTTTTTCAATTCAGCCTTCATTCCAAACTCCCTCAGTGGGAGTTCCTGTAGTTTTATACATTCACTGCAGATATATTTACCCTGAATCATTTCAATGCAATAAAGAAATATTGATCTCACTTACAAATGAAAAATATCCATTCCTTCATTAGAGCAGTAATTGTCTTCAGTCTGTTTTGAAGTTTCAGTACTTTCCATTTATTAACCTCCCCTAATGGACATGTCCCGAAGCAGTCTATTTATACAGCCCCTCAAACTAAACAAATCCCAGATTCCTATTTTCTTGTTGATCATTTTGTTTCATTCAAACCAAGTACATGTGCAG
The DNA here is from genome assembly GCF_037043375.1 of Chiloscyllium plagiosum. NCBI lineage: Eukaryota > Metazoa > Chordata > Chondrichthyes > Orectolobiformes > Hemiscylliidae > Chiloscyllium > Chiloscyllium plagiosum. Next base: position 117,455,597 of record NW_028270147.1, read on the forward strand.
GCTCCCAGCAGCTGAAGTGACAGTTCCAAATCAGTTTGAAAAAGCAAAGGTAGACTCCTTCCCCCAGTTCACCGAACTCCCACACTGACCAAACCTCCCAGCATTCCCCTCTGTGCTGGCTGCACTCAGTGCGAGCTGCAGTATTAAGGCTGCTCTGTATTTATACTGTTTCTGATTTATATCACTCCATTCTGTTGTGCTGTTGTTCAGGATCTGGGTTAAGCTCATTCATTTCTCAATCTAAAGCTTCCTTCTTTCAGCCTGAGAGATACTTTACATTTGCAACCAGAAAATGGGTCTTCAATGTTGGAATCTGTTTTCAGGATTGATGGGCTCTATCATTTGATTCAGTGAAATAGCCTCATCTAATCTCTTCAGGGGTCGACATTTCAGGTGTAACTCTTCTTCAGGAAGGGGGGATAGGTGTGAGGGGAGTTGCAGATAAAGGGGTGGCTTGGAGCAAGGTGGTGAGGTGGGGATAGGTTGAGAAAGATAGAGAGTGTGACCTGATTGGTGGATGAATCCGGAATCATCCCTCCCCTCGACCAACCAGGTCCTATCCTCTACCTGTCTCCACCTATCCCCACCTAACCACCCTGCCCCGGCCACTCCCTTTATCTGCAGCTCCCCCAACACCCACCCACCCCACTTCCTGAAGAAAGGTTATCCCCAAAACGTCGACTTCTCTTCCTCCTGATGCTGCCTGGGCTTGCTGTGTTCTCCCAGCCTCCTGTTTGTCAACCTTGGATTCCAGCATTTGCAGTTTTTTATTTGTCTCTAATCTCTTCAGGGGCCAGGATGAGTGTGAGGAGATTGGGTTTTGGTGGAACTACCCACAGACTGAAGTCAAAAGAAGCAAAGCAACAAAGGCACATGGATCGAATACAAGGGGGCAAATTGTGAGCAAAAAGTAATTGTTACCAGTTTAGCAATTTCAAAGGAGGGCGCGACAACATTAAATTGTTTCTGGTGTCATCCTCTGTGCCCTAACATTTCACAGAGCCAGCTCCACATCCATCCATTGGCTTTGTCATTGGGAGTCAACAGTTCCCTTCCCACAGCCCTTTTTAAAATGTCCTGTCCCAGAGAGGCAGAGAATACTTCACCTTTTCTGGGAAAGATAGAGAAATATAGGATGTCGAGGAGCTGATTTCAGCCTTCAGGGTCTGACAGAAGGACGTGTGCCATCTGTGGATTCTGGAGACAGATCACTGAGATATTCCTCACTCTCTTCAACACCTGACTTTATTCTAACAACAGTTTCTATTCTTCATTATAAAGTACCAGTTTCAGACTAGACATTTCACACCAAGCCCCCATTTCCTCACATTGGAATCAAGAATCAAACTTGCCCCATCTCAGGATTGCCCTCTGAATGTAGTGTCAGTGTGCTAATGCAGTGTTTGAATGAAAGAGCCACGGTGGAATCTGGGACTGAATCCAACGGGTTTCTGAGCCACCAGCAGGCTCCCTGCTGTGTGAGGGTCTGTTTGGATAAGATTTCAGCCCCATAGGTTCCCACTGATACAAGAGCCATGGAGTGAGATTGCTGGAGCCACATGTGGACTGAGGAACACAACAGGCAGGACAATGAGCTGCTCTGGAATCCACCCTGAGCCCTGGATGATCCTCATTGAGATGGCCCAGGGGCTACAGAATATGACAGTAGAAGGACCATCATTGATGGTCCTCCACAGCCATGACTCCCAGATGCCCCCGGACTGAACATTCTCAATCTGACCCCATGGACACACGGGGCAATTCCGTCCCATTTGAAGAGGAAAGAAAACGCAGGTCTAATTTATGGAATATTTATTTCTCAAACCCTGTAGAATTGTTATTCTGAGTAACAAGAGCCTGCTGGTCATATTCATAAATACAGGGTTCCCAATGGCACTGCCTCACAAACAGTTGAGTTGAATTTCTTGGCCTGGGATCTGGCTGTGCCGAAGGGATGGGTGAGGGAATTTCCATTAGATTATTGTGTTCCCCAGTGTCCCTTCCTGCCTTCCTTCTTTTCTCCATTTATTGGGAAAAAATTCCTTGGGGTCCTGCATTCCTTCTGAATGAACTCCTTCTGGATGCAGTTGTAGAATTGCCCTCCTGCTCCAGGGACCTCATTACCCCCTTGATTCTCCCCCTCTTGTTCCAGGCCTTGAAGGTGGAGGTTAACACTTCACACGCCTTTCCCTGAGGCTTCAGCTCTGGCCATTCCCAAAGCACACACGAGACAGAGACTGAATCTTCTTCATCTTTATTCCTTTTTCCAGATTGACATTGACAGAGAACAGACTGTAATTCACAGCCCAGACAGAGGAAGCTGCACAAATTCACCGCCAGAATGGAGCTTGAGGAAAACATTTGTGGAGATTTTCTCAATAACATAAGAATCCTGTCCCTTTAAACAGTGACAGAAACTTAAATTGGAACTGGTGGCTGAGCAGGAAGGAGATCTGGTTTACTGAAGCAGAGACTTCTGAGGTACACATTGTTTTGTACAGCTGACAGTTTTCAGCATCTTCAAGAGGTTTTACTTGGCATCACTAGTCTTCACTGTCCAATCAAACACTCCTAGAACAGGGGGCATGGGGTTTGATACAGAGTAAAGCTTGTTTTTGATTATCCCAAAGACCTGCCTTAACCCTTGAACCTCAGAAGTGTCTCTGAGCCAATCCCAAGAAGGAAGAGAGTTGAAATTCAGTGCTGACAATGACCTTTGTCCTGCCAGCTCAGCCCTGTTCTAAGTAAAGTTTTGTCTCCTCTGTGGACTGTCTCCAACACTCTACACACATTCTGATCTCCTGATGCTCTTGCTGAGGGGAGAGGGGAGGGTCACGTGGGTGAGGGCACAGGAGAAGCGAGCGTTGGACTCCCAGTCAGACCCAGAGAGGGTCAGCAGGCTGCTGACACTGTAGGTGCTATCCGAAGCTCGCAGGTAGCTGCTGGTCTGAACCCCATCCGAAATGACTGCACCGTCCTTCTTCCACTGCACCTCCAGCTCATCGGGATAGAATTGATTGGCAAGGCACACCAGGATGGCAGTGCCCTTGGCATTGACCTGCTCCAGGGAGGGGGGCAGCAGGGTCAGCTTGGGCTGAGAGTTGTCACGGCCTGAAAGACAAGACAAACAATTTTAATCCCTGCCATTCAAAGGGATTTCGACTCTGAACATTCACTGGCAAAACAATCCATTTGAACATTTGTATTCAATACCTAACAGACCCCATAAAAGGTCAGGGCCTTTTAAAATTGCTTCTTGGGATGTGAGTGTCACTGGCAGGGCGAGCAGTTATTGCCCATCCCTAATTGCCCCTGAGAAGGTGATGGTGAAAAAGAAGGGAGAGTTTTGGGCCATCGTTTATGGAATGAATGTGGGCAGCTGGAAGGGCTATCAATGGGGGAGCATTTGAGTGACAATGCTCAGAACTCAGTGAGATTGAGAGTGTGGATGGAAATGGAGAACCACGGAGCAAGTGGAAAAGTTTTCAATTGGGAACAAACCATTTTACTGAACTGGGCAGGGATTGGGTAAAAGTGGGGTGAAAGACAAAATGCAGGGGTGAAATTTACCAGGACCTGAGGAAAGCAAAGAGCTGACAGGATGAAATGTGACCAAATGAATTCCGGGAAATCCCAGTGATGTTTTATTATCACAAAAAGAACAAGAGAATGAAGGAATGTATGAGGGCCATTCGAGAGCAGGAAGGGAACTTGTGTGCAATGGTGGAAGATGGAGCAATGGTTCCTCATGAAAACTTTTGGTCTGTTTTCACAAAAGAGAGGGACAAAGCAGAAACTGTAGTTCAGGAGGAGGACTGTGCAATATTGGAACGGCATCTTTCACATCTGAAAGACTCCCAGCACATCCAATGAAAAGAAAGATTCATGCTGTCCCAAAGATATTTGCAAACAGTGTGGGACTTTTTTGAAATGAGGTCACTGTTGTAATGAAGGAAATGTGGAAGCCAGATTGTATACAGCAAGATCCCACAAGCATCAATGAAACAAGGAACATTTTGAGTGGTTTGTTCAGGGATAAATATCAGCCTGAGTACGATTCAAAGAGAAAATAACTGGAACAGTTGGATGGAAAATGAGAAAATGAAAGTTAAAGGGGAAAGTAGGATTACTGGGTAGTGATGGGATTGATTGTTACTAGAAAATAAAAGGAAAGGGACAGAGTATTGTGAATGTCATATTGTATTGAGGAAACTTAAAAGTGCAGGGAAGCTCAATGCTAGAACAAACTTAAAGGCTTTGTCTCTTAACGCATGAACCATTCGGAATAATGTCGACAAAGTGGTACCACACAAACCAAGGTAAATCAAGCTTCCGATGAATTTAAACTAATTAAAGAACGTAGGGGCTCAGGAACTTTATTAAAGCATTCAGACCAAGTAATAGGATAAAGAGTATGGAAAGGATCAGGAATCGAACTTGAGGCACCGCAGAGTGGAATGGTAGATCAGTGGGTAGCACTGCTGTCTCACAGCTCCAGAGACACAGACTCAATTCCAACTGACTGTCTGTGTGGAGTTTACACATTCTCCCCATGTCTACTTGGGTTTCCTCCCATTGTCACAAAGATGTGTAGGTTAGGAGGATTATCCGTGGGAATTGTAGGGTGGGTGGAATGCTATTTGAAGGGTCAGTCTTGGCTGAATGGCCTGCTTCCACACTGTAGGGATTCTGTGATTTCTAAAGGAGATAACTATGAGAAGGAGGCAGTCAGTGCATGACTGAGGGTGTTGTACTTCGATGCATCGAGTATATGAAACAAGGTAAATGAGCCTGTAGTGCAGGGACGTGGCTGCAAGGGGATCAGGGCTGGGAACTAAATATCCACGGATGCACATCCTATTGAAAGGAAATGTGAGGGGATAGTGGGTCAAGTGTGAAGGAGGAACTGAAGGTAATCCTTGTTAGTCAGGAAATGGTCTTGGAGAAGCTGATGTTATCAAAACTTAATATGTCCCCAGGGCCTGATGCTCTGCAATTCAGAGTCCTTATGAAAGTGGGTGTAGAAATAGTGGGCACATTGGTGATAATTTTCTGGCATTCTGTTGACTCTGACAGAGTTCCAATGGACTAGACAGTATCCAATATAACCCCACTTCTTAATAAAAGGAGGAAGAGTGAAAATGAGGAATTATACATGTGGAAAACACCGGAATCAGTTATTAAAGATATAATAACCGAGCATTTGGAAAGCAGTGACAGGATCAGTCCAAGTCAGCATGGATTTACGAAAGGGAAATCAGGTCTGACACATCTTCTGGAAAGTTTTGAGGATGTGATCAGTGGAGAGTGGACAAGGCTGAATCAGTGGACAACAAAAACAAAAATTGATGAAAAAGTTTGGCAGATCTGGCAGTATCTGTGGAGAACAATCGAAGTTAGAGTTTCGGATTGAGTGACCCTCCCTCAGAGTTCAGTGGATAGTGTGTATCTGGAATTTCAAAAGGCTTTTGACAAGGTCCCATACAAGAGATTAGTGAGTTACATTAAACCTCATGGTATTGGAGGTAATGTATTGACATGGAGAGAGAACCTGTTGCCAGATAGAAAGCAGAGAGTTGGAATAAATGGGTCCTTCTCAGACTGGCAGGCAGTGATGAGTGGGGTACCACAGGATTCAGTGCTGGGACCCCATCTGTTCACAATATTGACAAACGATATGGACAAAGGAATTGAATGCAATCCCTACAAATTTGCAGATGACACAAAGTTGGGTGACAGTGTGTGGTGTGAGGAGGATGCCAAGAGGCTGCAGGGTTACTTGGACAAGTAACTTTGCTGGCTGCTTTGCTGGCTAAGTGGACAAATGCTTGGCAAATGCAATATAATGTGGGTAAATGTGAGATCATCCACTTTGGTGGTAAACAGGAAGTCAGATTATTAATGAATGGTGGAAGTTTAGGAAAAGGTGAGGTGCAATGAGAGCTGGGTGTCATGGTGGAACAGTCACTGAAAGGGGGCATGGAGGTGCAGCAGGCAGTGTGGAAAGCTAATGGCATGTTGGCCTTCACAGTGAGAGGATTTGTGTATTGGAGTAAGGATGTCTTGCAGAATTAAACAGGGCCTGGGTGAGGCCTCACCTTGAGTATTGTGTGCAGTTTTGGTCTCCTAGTCTGAGGAAGGACATTCTTGCTATTGAGGGAGTCCAGCGAAGGTCCATGAGACTGATTCCTGGGACGGCAGGACTGACATATGATCGACTGGGCTTGTACTCTCTGGGATTTAGAAGAATGAGGGGAATCTCACAGAAACATGTAAAATCCTGATGGGATTTGACAGGCTTGATGCTGGAAGAATGTTCCCGATATTAGAGAAATCCAAAACTCGGGGTCAAAGATCACAAATACGGGCTAGGTTTTTCAGATGTTGTGAACCTGTGGAATTCTCTACCACAGAAAGCTCGTGGGGCCAGTTTGTTAGACATATGTCAAGAGGGATGTGACACTTGCAGCTAAAAGGATCAAGAGATATGGGGGAGAGTGGGAATGGGATACGGAGATTGCATAATCAGTCATGATCATATTGAACGGTGATGCAGGCTCTCAGGGCTAAATGGCCTATTCCTGCAGCAATTTTCTATGTTTCTACGTTTCTAATGATCGGTAGATGGGCAGGTTGGGGTGTTGGGGAGGGGGTTTACTCTGTCAGTTAGAATTGAAATTACATCGACAGCAAGAGGAAATATAATGTTAGAATGCATAGAATCTGTGTGAGTCAACTGAAGAAACCACAAAGGAACAAAAACCCTGATGTGAGTTATGTACAAACCTCCTCACAGTAATCGGGATGTGGGTCAGAAAATAAATCAGGAGATAGAAAACGCATGTAAGAAAGGGATTATTACAATAGTCATGGGGACTGCAATATGCAGGTGGACTGGGAAAGTCAGGTTGGGAATGGATCTCAAGGAAAGGAATTCATGGAATGTCTACGAGAGGCTTTTTTGGAACAGTTTGTGGTAGAGCCCCGAGGAAACAGGTAATTCCGGATTCGGTGATGTGTAATGAGACAGCCCTGATTGGGGAGCTGAAGGTGAATGAACCCTGAGGGGGCAGTGACCATAATGTGTTAGAATTCACCCTGCAGTTCGAGAGGGAGAAGCTGGAATTCGATGTAGTAATAGGAATTAATGAGCAAGTTAGACAAAGGAGAGCCAATGGACATGATCTATTTGGATTTCTAGAAGGCCTTTGACAAGTTGCTACACAGGAGGCTGCTAAATAACATAAAAGCCCATGGGGTTTGGGGCCCAGTACTGGCATGGATAGAGAGTGGGAATAAATGGGTCTTTTGCAGGATGGCAGCTGGTGCCTCGTGCAGTTCAGCAGGGGGAAGTGTTGGGACCTCAGCTATTCATGTAACAATTAATTATATATTAACGATCTGGGAAAAGGAACTGAGGGCATTGTTAGTAAATTTGCTGATGACACAAAGATGAGGGGAGGGACAGGCAGAGTTGAGGAAGCAGGGAGGCTGCAGAAGGACTTGGAAAGGCTCAGAGAGTGGGCAAAGAAGTGGCTGATGTAATACAATGTGGAAAAGTGTGAGGTTATGCACTTTGGTTGGAAGAATAGAAGCTCAAAGTGTTTTCTAAATGGGGAAATTCAGAATTCTCAAGTACAAAGGGACTTGGAAATCCTCTTTCAGGTCACTCTGAAGGTGAACATTTTGGTTCAGTTAGCAATTAGGAAGACAAATGCAATGTTATCATTCATTTCAACTGAGTTAGAATATAAGAGCAGGTATGTCCTGCTGAGGCTGTATGAGACTCTGGTCAGACTGCATTTGGAATATTTTGTGAACAGTTTTGGGACCTGTATCTAAGGAGGGATGTGCTTGTATTGGGGGAGGTCCAGAGGAGGTTTATAAGAATGACCTTGGGAGTGACAGCCTGGTCTGATGAGGAGCGGTTGAGGACTCTGGTTGTGGACTTGATGGAGTTCAGAAGGACATGGGGAGATCACATTGAAACTAACAGAATTCTGAGAGGCCTGGATAGAGTGGACGTGGAGAAGATGTTTCCACAAGGAAGAGAAAATTGGGCCAGAGGGCACAGCCGCAGAGTTAAAGGATAACCCATTACTGTGGCGGTGAAGTCATTGAGTGTATTTAGGACAGACATTGATAGGTTCTTGACTGGCAAGGCAATCAAACATAATGGGAAGAAGGCAAGACAATGGTCTTGAGAAACAAATCAGCCATGACCAAATGGCACAGCAGACTTGATGGGGTGAATGGCCTAATTCTGATATTTTTGAAGAGACTCAGCAAAACCCAAGAACACTGAAAGCACTGGAGTGTGAGCCCTGCTGGAGCTGTTTGTCATCAGAACTTTGTCAAGACATAATCAGGGAATGGAGAGAGGTTCATCTTGTTCCATGTGGGAACTTCAGGATACTTCCCAGCTCCTGGAATACCATGAGTACAGGAAGTGTGGTCAGTGACAGCAATTGGAGCTCCAGGTTTCGGAGCTTGGAGCAGCAGCTGGTGTCAGTGCGGAGTGTCCGTGAGGCTGAGAGCTCCGTGGAGAGCACGTTTCTAGATGTTGTCACTCTGCAGTTTCAGAGAATGCAGGGAGAGAGGGAATGGGGAGCAGCAGACAGTCCAAAAGGATCAGGCAGCTAGTACAGGAATCCCCTGAGTGCATCCCTCTCTCCAATCGGGATTCAGTTCAGAATCCTGATGAGAATGATGGTTCATCTGGGGAATACAGCTGGAGTCAAGTCTATGACACCACAGTGGTGGTGGGGGGCTCAGCTGTACAGGGGGGGGCACATGGAAGACTGGAAGAGCGATAGTGAGAAGAGATTCGAGAGTGAGGATAATCGATAGGTGTTTCTGCAGCTGCAGATGGGAATCCAGGATGGTGTGTTGTCTCCCTGGTGCCAGGGTCAAGGATGTCACTGAGCTGCTGTAGAGCACCCTGAGGGGAGAGGGGGAACAGGCAGCAGTCGTGGTCCACATCAGTCCCAGTGACAGAGGGAGGAAAGGGATGTAGTCCTGCAGTCAGAATTTAGGGAGCTCGGGAGGAAATTAGCAGCATGAGCTCAAAAGTAGGGAATCTCTGGATTACTCCCAGCGACCAATGCAAGTGAGAATAGGAATAAGAGGATAAGACAGGTGAATGTGAGGCTGAAAAGATGGTCCAGGAGGGATGGTTTGAGATATTGGACGTTGGGAATGATTCCAGGGGAGATGCGACCTCTATAGACTGGATGGGTTGCTCCTGAACAGAGCAGGAATTGAGCTTCTTGTGGTGTGACTTGCTTGTGCTGTTGGAGAGGGATTAAACCAATTTGTCAGGTCTGAGGGAACCAGGAGGTAATATCAAGGAGGAACACCAAGGAAGAAAGAACCCTGGGAGATAGATACACGAGAATGAGGAATAGTAACTTCTTGGGCAAGGTCAAAGTGAGGAAGAGAGTAATAAATTCTAAATCCGGTTGACTGTATGGGACTGCATACATGGACAACTGGTTAGTAAGGTTAGATCAAATGGGATCCAGGGAGAGCCAGCCAATTGGTGAAAAATTGATTTGATGGTTGGAGACAGAGAGTGGTGGTAGAATGTTATTATTCAGACAGGAAGCCTGTGACCGCGATGTGGCAAAAGGATTGGTTCTGGGTTCATCATTGTTCATCATTTACAGAAACAAATAAGATTGGGGAGTTACAGACACAGATTGCTAAGCGGAAATCTGATGTTGTTGCTGTAACAGATGAGGCTGAAATGAGGACAGGACTGGGTGTTCAATATTCCTGGATACAAAGCATTCAGGAAAGATAGGAAAGGGGGGAAAGAGTGAGAGGTGTGGATTGGTTAAGGAGATCAGTGCAGAGCTCAAGAAAGAGGATGTCCCAGAGGGGTCAAGGACAGAGTCGATTTGGTTCAAGATAAGGAACAAAAAGCTGCAATCAGTTTTTTAAGTGCAGTCTGTAGGTCACCAACTGATGGGAAGGATGGAGAGGAACAAACCTGGAAGGAGTTTACAGTGAAGTGCAAACATTAGGGGGACTTTAATTATCAGAATATAGAGTGGGCTAGGAGCAGTGTGAAGGGCAGAGAGGGCCAGAGTTGTGAGAGTGTGCTCAGGTGATTTTTCTCCAGCCTTATGTTTCCAGTCCAATGGGAATGGAGGCTCTGCTAGACCTGGATCTTGGGAATGAGGAGGCTCAAGTAGATCAAGTGTCAGTGAGAGGACATTTAGAGAAGAGTGATCATTGTATCACATGGTTTAGGGAGACTGTGGAAAAGGACAAAGGACAATTCAGAGTAAAGTCAGGACCATGGGTCGTATCCCGTGTCTCACCTCCAAATGTCTCACACTTAGAAATTTCCATTTCTTTTTCAAACAAAATATGGATGAGTCACAAATCTAATATTTTACCGCAGAATTTACAGTTGAGAAAGACATGGAAGTGAAGAAATTTGGGAAATAACTGTTGATGTCTTGAGAAGAGTCCTCATTACAGAAGAAGAGGTGCTGTAATCTGTTCTTAAAACTCATTAAAGTAGATAAATCCCCAGAACCGGATCAAGTCTATCCCAGCACTTTCTGGGAAACTTGGGAAGAGACAGCGACGCCCCTTGGTGAAATGTTTGTATCATCAACAGCCACGGGTGATGTGCTGGAAGACTGGAGCTTGAATGATGTTGTGCTGTTAGTTAATAAGATGTGCAAGTGGTGAGTAAGTTATTGAAGGGATTTTGAAAGATAGGATCTACACACATTTGAAAAGACAAGGATTGATTAGGGATAATCCACATGGCTTTGTAAGTGGGAAATTGTGTCACAAATTTGATTGAGTTTTTTGAAGACATGACCAAGTTGATAACTGAAGGCAGAGTGGTAGACATTGTCTACATGGACTTTAGCAAGGCCTATGACAAGTTCCTACATGGACAACTGGTTAGTAAGGTTAGATCAAATGGAATCCAGGGAGAGCAAGCCAATTGGTAAAAAAACTGGTTTGATGGTTGGAGACAGTGTGGTGGAAGAAGGTTATTGTTCAGACTGGAAGCCTGTGACCGCGATGTGGCAAAAGGATTGGTTCTGGGTTCATCATTGTTTGTCATTTATGGAAACAAATTGAATGAGACTATAGGGGGCATGGTTTGTGAGTTTGCAGATTACACCACAATTGGTGGCATAGTGGGCAGTGATGAAGGCTATTTGAGAGTACATTTACATTCCATATTGAGATAATAGGGAGGTGTTGCATTTTGGTACAAAAACCAGGCCAGGGTTTACATAGTTAATTATGGGGCAATGGGGAGTGTTATCAAAGAGGGAGATCAAGGGATGGAGGTGTATAGTGCCTTGAAACTGGAGTCACATGTGGGCAGGGTGGTGAGGAAAGCATTTGGTTACACTTGCCAGTCAGAGAATTGGGTAAAGGAGTTGGTCAGGCCACATTCCTGGGAACGCTGCTATTGAAAGGATGTCATTAAACTGGAGAGGGTGTAAAAAGGATGACAAGGATGTCACCGAGACTGGAGGGTTTGAGTATAAGAAGAGGCTGGTTAGGCCTGTGCTATTTTCTTCGAAGGTCAGAAGCTACGGGGTGACATTTTAAAGGTTTATAAAATCATAATGGGCATAGATAAGGTGACGAGTCAAGATCTTTTCCCCAGGGTAGGCGTGTCCAAAACTAGAGGGCAGAGGTTTAAGGTGAGAGGGGAAAGATTCAAAAGGGACCTGAGGTGCATCTCTTTCACAGAGAGGGCAGTGCGTGTATTGAATGAACTGTGAGAGGAAGTCATAGAGGCGAGTCTGATTATAACGTGGATAGGAAAAGTCGACAGAAATTTTAGCCACATGCAGACAAATAGGAATACAGGGAATAGATAAGGTGAATATTTCACGAAGGATGTGAATATTTTGCAGGTATGTTAAAAAAGAAACCGTGGAAGTTTCAAGGATGAGTAATGCCTGTTATGAAAATGCAACAGAGAAATTTGGACTATCTTCTTTGGAGAAGAGAAGGCTGAGAGATGTGTTTGAGGAATGCAACATCAGGAGGGGTCTGGACAGAGTACACAGGGAGAAAATGTTCCCAATTGAGAAAGGATTGAGAGGAGAGACCACAGATTGAAAGTAATTGGTAAAAGAAACAAAAGTGAGATGAAGAAAACCATTTTCAGTGAATGGTTAAGGTGTGAAATGCACTGCCTGAGAGTGTGGTGGAGGCAGCTTCAATGAAACATTCTGAAGGGAATGAGACTGTTATCTGAAAAGGAACAATGTGCAGGGTGACAGGGAGAAGGTTGGAGAATGACACTCAGTGAATTGCTCATTCGGAGAGCTGGTGCAGACAGGATGGGCGGAATGGCCTCCTTGTGCATTGTAGCAATTCTGTGATTGTGTGGTTGAGCAGAGTTAAAGCTGGGGGAGGTGGGAGCTCGGTGTCTCACTGTGCTGCTGCTGCTGCTGCTGACGTCAGTGAGAGCAGAGACTGGGACAGGGAGCCAGAGTTCACATCAAACTCTGCCCGTGTCCATCACACTGAGACTGGCAGGATGCTACTCACTGATTTCACTCCATGTTGCAGGAATGGGACCACAGGCTGCAAATGGACAGAGCTCCTCCACACGGTGAGTAAAACTGACTGACTTATATTTTGCTGCTTAAAGGGAGCAATGGAACTAAAGAAATACAACTGGGCTCTGCTTTATAAAGCTGCAGCCTGTGAGAGTCTGACTGGGTGTTCCTCAGTATGTAAATGGCATCAGGCAGAGAGAGCCACGTCAGCCGCCCACACTTCCTCTTCTCTCTCTCTCTCTCTCTTGCTCATCCTTCCAAACTTCCTCCATCTCTTTTCCCTTTTTTCTCTTTCTCCCCTTTCTCTTGTATATGTTCCTGTCATTCATTGACTTACTCCCTCTTTTTCTATTTCCATTTCTGACTCTGTCCTCTCCCAATTATATAACCACTTCTATCTTTCCCTTTTTCCATGTATGTTTGACACTCTGTTTATCTCCCTTTCCTTCTGTGTTGGTTGATCTCTCTCTCTCTCTCTCTCTCTCTCTCTCTCTTATCATCCATTGCTCTCCTTCACTTATCTACCTACCTGTTTCCTCACTTGTTCTCTCCTCATACCCTCAGTCTTTCATTCTCTCACTCTCTCTTTGTCTCTGTCCCTCCCTCCTGTCACTCTCTAATTGATCTCTATAGCAGGCGCTATTCCGGGACTTTGGAACACTGGGTCCTGGGGTAGCAGTTAAATGCCTTGCCCTCTCACTCAATCTCACAATGTGAACCTTTCTCTCTCTCTCTCTCTCTTTCTTTCTGTGTGTTTTCTGTCCCTCTCTCAATCAGAAGCTCAATGACATGAACAGCATTTAACAAATCTATCCTGGTCATCAATGATCTAACAATACTAATCCCAGCTTGGCATTGAGGGAGAAGATCAGCCATGATCATATTGAATGATAGAGCAGCCTCACAGGGCGAAACCTTAACCCTAACCCTAACCCTAACCCTACTCCTGCTCCCTGTTTCTATCTTTGTATGTCTGTGTTATCTTCAATCTGCCCCTGGGTATTGATCCCTCTACTTAAAGAAACATTGCCTTCCTGTCCACTCAATCTCTGCCCCTCATAATCTTATAGCCCTTTAGCAGGTTCCCTCTCAACCTTCACTGCTCCAAGAGAAACAATCCCAGCCTTTCCAATCCTTCCACATAGCTCAGACCCTCCAGTATCCTGGGAAATCTGCTCTGCACCCTCTTGAATACAGTTATATCCTTCTTATAATGCGGTGACCAGAACCTGTCTGTCTGTCTATCTCTCTCACTCAATTCCCTTTACCCCTAGTCTCACACTCACTCTATCTTTTTCTCTCTCCTTTCTATTCCTCTCTCAGTCACACTGTCTCATACCCTATCTCTCTCTCTCTCTATTCTTCAACCTTACCATCTCTATCTCCCTCTATTTTGCTCTCTCTCTCCCTTTACTCATTTTACATTGCCTCAGACTCTCTCTGTCCCTTTCTCGCTTTCACACCCTGTCCTTCTATCTCTATCTCTCTGACTGTCTCTCTCTCTCACACACACACTCTCTGCCTCTCTCTTTCTCAGAATGTCCCAGTTGGCAACATTTAAATACAGGGTAAATCTCCCTCTGCTCTGTCTCACTAATGGATGTTAACTCTTCACCCCAGAAGCATGTCTTTTCCTGGAGTAAGGCCCCATTTCTCACATTGACTAGGCATCAGCCTGTCTCAGGAAGATGGACAGATTCTTGTCAAATGAAAGGCAGTTCTGTGCTGTTGGCCTATTCTCACTGGGGACTGGTTTGGATACAAACCTCATTCCATGAAAGCCCAGCAGAGAGAGGAGATCCTCAGGCCATCAGTGTGAGCTGGAGGAACAAGATAGGCTCTGACCCACTGATCCATCCACAACATTGTCCAATCCCTTCCCTTCTCCTTCCCCTTTCACAGTCAGGTTCTGGGATGAAGCCAGGACCATCACACAACTACAACAGAAAGGAACTGAGGCCCACACCTACCATGGTGTCCATGACCCATTGGGACCCTCCAATAGCGAACAGGAAACATGGAATTCATTCCAACTGGTCCATCAAATACAGACCATTAAACATGGGCCTCTTTGCCACTGAACTCTCTCATGGAGATGAGTAAATACGGGCCTTCTTCCCACTGAACACTCCAACAGAGATGAGCAAACATGGACCTTATTCCTGTTGGGCGTTCCAATAGAAACCAGGAAAGAAAGGCTTCCATTTCATTGAATTCTCCAGTAAATATGAACCAGTTTTAAACTGGACCCTCCAACAGAGACCAGTAAACATGCGTCTTGTTGCAACTGGATCCTCCTGTAGAGACCAGTTAACATGGATCACATTGCCGTAGCAAGATTGGAACTTCGGAATGAGGAGCAGGAACAGGTAATTCAGCCCTTCAAGCCCATTTGCCGTTGAACATGACCATGGCTGATCTTATCCTCATCTCCACTTTCCAGAATGTTCCCTATTGCCCTCTATCCTGCTTTTCATCAGAAAGATATCTATTTCTTTCTTCAATCTGTTGATTGATTCTGCCTTCACTGCACTCTGGGGGCAGTGACTTCTACAGATTCACAACACTCTGAGAGAAGGAGTTACAATAGAACAGAATCCCTACAGTATGGAAACAGGCCATTCGGCCCAATAAGTCTACAACGACCCTTGAAAGAGCATTCCACCCAGACCCATTCCCCCTACCCTTTCCCTGTAACCCTACATTTGCCATGCCTAATGAACCGAACCTACACATCCCTGGACACAATGGGTAATTTAGCATGGCCAGTCCTCCTAGGTTGTACATCTTTAGATTATGGGAGGAAGCCGAGCCCCCAAGTGAAACCCATGCAGACAGGGGGAGAATGTGCAAACTCCATATATTTGCCTGAGGGTGGAATCAAACCTGGGTCCCTGGCACTGTGAGGCAGCAGTGCTCACCACTGTACCACTGTGCCACCTGTAGTTTCTCCTCATCTCAGTTTTGAACTTACCTCCTCTCACTCTATATCTATGACCTATTGTTCGAGACTGGCCCACAAGAGGGAACATCTGTTCCTTCCATTCCTATCAGTTCCCTTTAGCATCTTATATGGCTCACTCAGATCTCCCGTCATGCGACTGAATTCCAGTGAGTATAAGCCCAAGCTATTCAGCCATTCCTGTACGACAGCCCTTTCATCCCGGGAATCAGTCTGGTGAACATCCTCTGAACTGCATCCAGTGCCACCACATCCTTCACCAAGTAAGGAGACCACAATTGGACACAATGCTTCAGATGTGGTCTCACCAATGCCTCACAGAATTGTAACAATATTTTTTTATTTCTGTAATCCAGTCCTTTTATAATAAGTACCAAGATTCCAATTGCTGCAAGAAATACCAACATTCCAATTCCATGGGACTCAATTGGAACCTCCAACAGAGATCAGGAAACATGGGCCTCCATCCCACTGGAATGTTCAATGAACAGCAATAAGCCTGAGCTTCTTTCCCACTGGATCCTCCAGTATTGGAGCTTCAAACCCTGCATCCTCTCCATCACATAGGTCTCTTATTTCAAACTCTACAACATTGTTTGCCTCTGCACTACATCATCCCCTTGACCACAGAAATCCTTATTCCTGCTCATCCCACCTCGAAACTCCATGATTCCGATGTCCTTTCTCAGCTTACTCCATTTGTGTTCCATAAATTCCAAATTGTCTGAAATGGAGTGGCCCCTTCCCTGCCTCACACGTAGGAGGAGATGGACAGATTTTATATAAGTAACGAGTTGAAACATTCTGGAAAGTGAATGTGGTCAGAATTGATCAAACTGATGATGGCTCCTGCAGTTGAATATCCTGCTGGCAAGCTCCAGCCTTTTACACACAGAATGGGGAAGTGTGTATGGTAGGGTTTATATTGTAGCGCTCCATGGAACTATCCCTCGGCATCAAGTGTCCCTCAGGAGGGGAGAGGGAATGTTCAGGGTCCTGAGCTCCATTTCCCAGCCCAGGCAGTTTGTCTCCCAATGAATGAATAAAACGCCAATTTTGAGCCCAGGTTAGGGAAAAGTCTCTGCTGTGGACCCAGGTTTACAACAGGCAACTAGAGATTGAGCTGAAAAGGAAAGGTTTACTGGGTTATGGAGAGAGAGGGGCAGTGGGATTAATTGGACCACTCACAGACATGATGGGCTGAATGGCCTCTTCCTGTGCTTGGGGGAGCAGATTTCGGACTGGTTTAAGAAGGAACTTCTTCACCCAGAGGGTTGTGAATCTATGGAATTCCCTGCCCAGCAGAGTTGTTGAGGTTTCCACAGTAAATGTTTTTGAAGCTAAGGTGGATATTTTTTGAACAGTAAAAGAATTAAGGTTAGGGGGCGGGTAGGGGGAGCTGAGGCCATGAAAATATCAGCTATGATCTTATTGAATGGTGGAGCGGGCTTGAGGGGCCAGATAGCCTACTCCTGCTCCAAGTTTTAATATCCTTATGTACTGTCAGATTCCAGGGAGTGCAGACAGTTCAGTTTTCTCCCGTCTCAGTAACAAATGTCCAGCTGCTCCGAGCTCCTTCTTTCACTTCCTCTCTTGGTGAAGTTTCAACTTTGCGAGCTGACAGTCTTTGCAGTTATTTTTTACACTGGGGCTTTCTGCTGTGGTCAGAATCTCTAATAATAAGTGTCCAATCAGTGACAATCACAGCAGCTAAGAGCAGTCAGGACTGAGGAGCCAGGCTCACTGGGAAACACATTGGGAAGATCAAATCCATCCTTTGCGGATCCCACTAAAAACTTCATTCCTCTCGCTGAGCACTGTCTGCTGCTCAACCAGACTCTTTACAAAAACGGAACAGTTCTAAAAAAGGTTCACTTGACCCAAAATGTTAACTCTGCTTTCTCTCCACAGATGGTGCCAGACCTGCTGAGCTTTTCCAGCAATTTATGTTTCTGTTTCTCATTTACAGCAACCACAGCTTTTTCAGCTTTTATTTAGGATCAGACTCCTTGCTACCTTGGCCTTATTTTTGAGGCTGTCACAAAGATCACCCACTGAAAATCTCTTTGCTTTGGGACTCCAAACATGATCAATCCAATGTTGTTCTGGCCCACATCACAGCCACTGCCCTCTGTAAACTTCAGCTCATCCCAAACTCTGCTGCGCGTATCCAAACTTGCACCAAGCCCCATTCCCATCCCCCATCATCCTCGCTAACCGACATTGGCTCCCGGTCCAACAACATCTCGATTTACAAATTCTCATCCTTATTCTCAAACCCTACCTGTCCTTCAACCCTCCCTATCTCTGTAACCTCCTCCTAGCTGCCTCATTCAGTGTGGTTAGCAATCTTGCATATATGGCTGTCTAATCCTTTATGCACATCATTGAGAGATATTGTGAAACACTGAGGTCCCAGCACAGATCCCTGGGGACACCACTATTCACATCTTGCTCATTGGAGAGCACACACATTATCCTTCCTCTCTGTCTCCTGCCTCCAAACTAATTCCTGACCCAAGGCAAATGTGTTTTCTCAATCAATATGTTTCCATGTTGATGAATAGTCTCTCAAACAGTGAAACTAGGAGCAGGAGTAGCCCTTGGAGCTTGTTCCGCCATTCAATGTGACAATGACTGATCATCCAACACAATCGCCTGTTCCCCCTTTGTCCCTGTAACCTTTGAACCGTTCCACCCTGAGAACTATATCGTGCCCTTTCTCGAAAGTATTCAGCGGTTTGAGCTCAATTTCTTTCAGTGACAGAAACTTCCACAGGCTTCCCATTTCTCTCCATCTCAGCCCTACATGGCCTTTCCCGTATCCTTAAATTGTGATCTTTGGTTCTGGACTCCCCAGTTATCAGGAACATCCTGCTTTATATTGTTAGGATTTTTGAGTTTTCAATGTGACCCCCCCTCAATCTTCTAAACTCCAGTGAATATAATCATAACCGATCCAATTTTTCCTCAGATCTAAGTGCTGTCATCCCAGGAATCAGTCTGGTAAACCCTCGCTGCCCTCCCTCCACAGCCAGAACATCCTCCCACAGATAAGGAGAACAAAACTGCAGGCAATAGAATCATAAAGTTACACAGTGCAGAAGAGGCCCTTCAGCCATTAACTGTGTACCAGCCAAACGACACTAAACTTACACCATTCCCACTTTCCAACACGTGGCCCATAGCTTTAAATGTTACAAAATTTCAAGTGTTCATCCAAGTAGTTTTTAAAGTTTGAGAGATTTGCCACCTCACCTACCATCCCAGGCAGTGCAAACCAGACCCCCACGACCCTCTGAATGAAAACCTGCTCTTCAAATCCCCTCTAAACCTTCTGTCTTTCACATTGAATGTTTGCCAACTCTGAGTAAGGGGAAAAGCTGCTTTCTATTCATTTTGCCCATTCCCTTCATACCCTTATACACCTCTATCAGGTCCCCCTTCCACCTTCTCTGCTTCAAAGAAAACAATCTGAGCTTACCCGGCCTCTCTTCATCACTGAAATGCTTCATCCCAACCAACATCCTGGTGAATACCCTCTGCATTCCCTCCAGGACAATCCCATCCTTCCGATCACGTGGTGACCAGAACTGCACACAGTACCCCAGCTGTGGCCTAACCAAAGTTCTGTATAGCTCTAACATATCTTCGCTGGTCTTCTCATCTATACCTGAAATGATAAAGGCAAGTGTTCTGTCCACCTTCATAAATACCTTATTCATCTGTTATATCTTCCAAAGTTCATCACCTCACATTTATCAGGGGTAAGTTCCATCTGACGCTGATCTGCCCATCTGACCAATCCAGTTAGATCCTCCTGTAACCTAAGACCTTCTTCCTCACTGCCAACCATCTGCCAAACCTTGTGTCATCTACAAACTCAGTCACCATCCACTCACCCCCACCCCTCACCTCTCACATTCTCATCTTCATTGTTTCAATACATCCTGAAAAATAAGGGACCCAGCACTGATCCCTGTGGTATCCCACTGCACACTGGGCCCAGTCACACAAATAACTTCTTGTCTCCACCTTCTGTCTCCTGTCACTGAACCATTTTTGGTTTGAATATTCCAGGTGTGGTCTCACTACGTCCCCATACAATTACAGCAAGACATCCCTGCTCCTGTATTCAAATCCTCTCACTATGAAGGTAACGTATCATTTACCTTCTTCACTGCCTGCTGCACCTGCACACTGACTTTCAGTGACGGGTATACACAGACACCCAGGTCTTATTGCACCTCCCCATTCCCAATCTATCACCATTCAGATAATAATCTGCCTTTTTCTACTAAACCGGGTAACCTCACATTTAACTTCATTGTATTTCATCTGCCATCACTCAACATCTCCAAATCACACTGAGGTATCTCTGCATCCTCCTCACAGCTCCCCCTCCCACCCAGCTTTGTGTCATCTGCAAACTTGGAGATATTACTCTTTAGTTCCCTCATCTAAACCATGAACAAATATTGTGAATAGCTGGATCCAGGCCTGTGGTACCCTTTCAGAAAAAATCCAGTTTATTTTTACTCTTTGTTTCCTGCCTGCCAACCAGTTCTCTATCCATGTCAGTACACTGCCCCCAGTCCCAGGAATCTTAATTTTTTATGCTCTCTTCTGTGGGACTTATTAAAAACCTTGTAAACGTTCCGAATATACCACGTCAATTGCCTCCTTCTTGTCAAATTCACTCTTTACATACTCAAGCAATTCCAGTCAATTTGTTAAGCATGATTTCCCTTTCCACAAACCATGATGACCCTGTCTAATCCTGTCACTGTCTTCCATGTGCGCAGTGATTAAATCTTTCATAATAGACTTGAGTATTTTCAAGCTGATTGGTCTAAGATGTCCAGTTTCTCTCCCTCTCCTATTTTAAATAGTGATGTTACATTAGCAACTCTCCAGTCAGTGGGAATTATTCCAGAATGTATAGAATCTTGAACATCAATGTTTCCAAACGTTTTGGGCATTTTCTGAAGTAATCTGAGGTGTAGATTATTGGATCCTGTGGATTTATCAGAATTTAATCCCATAAATTTTCCAAAACCATTTCCCTAATAAAGCTAGTTTTCTTCAGTTCTGCTGTCAGTCTATACCCTGTCATCCCAAAATGTTGAGAATGTATTTGAGTTTTTCATTGTATACAAAGATCCAGAATGCAGCAAATGCAGAAATTTCCTTTGCTCTTGTTGTCAGTGGTACTTTTAACAAATCAATTTTGGATAAGAATGACAAATTACCTATCCTATCAATGCAATCTCCTGACCTGGGAATAGGGTACAAATCCATCTTTATGACTCCATTCACTTTCCAACTGTCTACACAGAATCTAATTGAAACATTTGGTTTCAGAACCAACACTACAAGAGAACTCCAATTACTCTTACAGTTCAATCAGGGTACCCTGTCTAGTTTATGATCAGTAATTTGCTGATTTTTAGATGGTTTGAATTAACCCCAGATCCCTGGTTCTGCCACTGGATTTATTTAAAAATGTCAAAAGAAGAAGGCAGTAGATGGGTGTTTCAGGGCAAAAGAATTTCTGCGTTTATTCAATACAAAAGGTAAGTATAATACAGGAGCAAATGCAAATGTAATAATCAGTGAAATTAACAGTATCCATTATACAGAGAACAGTAATTAAATGCACTAACAAATTAAACACTGGTTAAACACTATTAGAAGCTAGAGTGGAAAAGTGTGGCACTGGAAAAGCACAGCAGCATCTGAGGGACAGGAGAATCGACAATTCAGGCATAAGCTCTTCATCAGGAAGGTTGGGGGAGTGGAGGGGAGCTGAGTGATAAATAGGAGGGTGGGGCGGTGGCTGGAGGAAAGTAGCTGGGAAGGGGATAGGTAGATGCAGGTGGGGGTGGAGGTGGTAGTGATAGTTCGGAAGGGATGGTGGAGCAAATAGGTGAGATAGATGATGGATAGATAGGAAAATTCAAGAGGGTGGTGTCCAGTTGGAGGATTGGATATTCGTTGGTGGGTGGGGGGAGGGAAGATAACGAAACTAGTGAAAACAACATTGATGCCGTGTGGTTGGGGGGTCCCAAGGTGGTAAATGAGGCATGGTGGCTCAGTGGTTAGCACTGCTGCCTCACAGCACGAGGGACCCAGGTTCGGTTCCAGCCTTGGGCGACTGTCTGTGTGGAGGTTGCACGTTCTCCCCATGTGCGGGTTTCCTCCGGGTGCTCCGGTTTCCTCCCACAGTCCAAAAGATGTGCAGGTCATGTGAATAGGGCAATCTAAATTGCCCGCAGTGTTAGGTACATTAGTCAGAGGGAAATGGGTCTGGGTGGGTTACTCTTCGGAGAGTCGGTGCCTGGTTGGGTCGAAGGGCCTGTTTCCAACTTCTGGGGAACCTAATCTAATCAAAATGTGTAGATTAGCTGAACTGGCGATACTAAATTGCTCATAGTGTCATGTGCATTAGTCAGGGGTAAATATAGGGTCAGGGAATGAGTCTGGGTGGGTTACTCTTCGGAGGGTTGGTATGGACATGTTGGGACGAAGGGCCTGTTTCCATATTGTAGGGAATCTAATCTAATCCAATCAGACATCGAATGGCTTGGAGTTGGCAGTGGAGGAGGCCCAGGACTTGCATGTCCTTGGCAGAGTTGGAGGGGGATTTGAAGTGTCCGGCCACAGGGTGGTGGGGTTGTTTGGTGCATGTGTCCCAGAAATGTTCTGCAAGTTCATCCTTCCCAACATTCCTGATGAAGGGCTTCTGCTGAAAACATCGATTCTCCTGCTCCCCGGATGCTGCCTGACCTGCTGCGCTTTTCCAGCACCTCACTTTCCGACTCTGATCTCCGGCATCTGCAGTCATCACTTTCTAACATTAGAAGCAAAACAGTTTGAATCACACAAACATTAATCAGGCTCCCTACCCTTTGGGTCCCAATGCACTGTCACCAACTGCCATCCCCTCCCTGCGAGCTCAGAGGGAAACTTTGGGGTCTCAGGATTTTCAGCTCAGCACCGAGGAAAATACAGGTTTAAAATGTGTCCTGTTGGTGAGGTTCTCACTGTCGGTTCTCTTGGCTCAGGACAGGTCTGTGAGAAAGTGAGGACTGCAGATGCTGGAGATCAGGGTCGAGAGTGCTGTGCTGGAAAAGCGCAGCAGGTCAGGCAGCATCCGAGGAGCAGGAGAATCAATGTTTCGGGCATAAGCCCTTCATCAGGAATAAGACCTGTGGGCCGGGGGCTGAGAGATAAATGGAATGGGGGTAGGGATGGGGTGAAAGTATCTGGGAATGTGATCGGAACAGGCCTGTCTCTGGAAGCTCTTGTTCAGATCGCGTTTGGTTGGTGTTCCTGCTCTCGGGTGTCCTTTGTTGCGATGATGCTCTTGGTTTGGTTTCTGGATGCAGCTTCTCTGTTCAGCCTCTGTGGTTCTTGGTTCTGAAGCTGTTTGTTGGGGCTTGCTGAAGCTGTTCCTGCAGAAACTTGTTGTTGAAAAGGCTCACCCGCAGATTAGTGCTGGCTGTTATCTCCCCTCAGATCTGTGTTGGCCAATGTGTTTCTGGTGTTCCCTTTGGGGTCAGTTGGCTTCCTGACAGCTAAGAGCATGTGTGAATGTATCTTGATTGATGATAAATGCCCAATATCCCTGTGAATAAATATTGATTGTGTTGAATGTCCAGTATCTGTACAGGTTCCAAAATGTCTGTGTTAGTAGGCCGAGGTGTAAAAGTGAGGTTCAGTCTGGAGAATGAGGTCTGGTTGGTGTCTCTTTAAGGGTTGAGGTGTGAACTGGAATTCCAGGCAGAACAATGGTTCCAGGCAGCCATCTCCGTGTCTCTGTGTTTCCCCAGAGCTCAGCCCAGCTGCCTCCTTATGTTTAAAAGATTTTTAAAAATCCAGGGGTTTAAATAATAGGGAATTTTGCTCAATCCTACATGGGAGAACCCCAATTACTCTGACAGTTCAATCAATTGATACTCCAACAAATATTGAGCTTCCTTTGTTACTTTGGCTTGTTTCTCCGGGTTTAACCAAAATGGGTTTTGTTTTATTGGGTCTGAATTACCTACATCCACGTCATGTTTGATTAATGTAGAACATCCAAGTGTATCTTTTAAAGACCATGTATCAGTGCGGAATGTGGCCATTCAGCCCATCAAGTCTGCTCTGCAATTCCATCACAGTTGATTTGTTTGTCAATCCCATTCTCCTGCCTTCTCTCCGTTACCTTTGATCCCCTTACTAATCAAGAACATATCTATCTCTGTCTTAAATACACTCAAGGACCTGGCCTCCACAGCATTATGCGGCGATGATTAATAGACAGATTAACCACTCTCCGGATGAAGAATCTCCTCCTCATCTCACTTCCAAAGGATGGCCCCTTCTGAGGCTGTGCCATCAGGTCCCAATCTCTCTGCCAAGTGGAAACATCTTCTCCATGTCTCCTCTATCCAGGCCTCTCAGTATACTGTATGTTTCACTGAGATTCTCCCTCATCCTTCAAAACTCCATCGAGTACAGACCGAGTACAGGCCTCAACCACTCCTCATACAAACTTCTTTGTATTCTCTGAGCAATCTCCCTCTGTCCCTCTGTTAATCTTTCTCCAGATACAAAAATACAGTGTCTGAATTCTCTAATGCCTTTGAGTTTGTTCACCTCACAGGAGAAAGTTCACTTTGGGAATTGTCAAATTCTCTTTGGCTCTCACAGTTTTTCTCATCCCTCTCTGCTCCCTCACTGCTTGACACACCTGTACACAACTGAATGGTTTCTCAAACACTAGGAGAGGAATTAAGGATCCTGCTTTCATCACGTGTTTACCTACAACTCGACAAGTTATTTTTATTTATTCATTTTGTGGAATGTGGGCAGCGCTGGATGGTCAGCATTATTGCTCATTCCTAGTTGCTCCTTGAGAAGGTGGGGGGAGCTGCCTTTTTGAACTGCTGCAGTCCACCTGCTGTGGGCTGACTGTCAATGCCATTATGGAGGGAATTCCAGGATTCAGAGCCAGCAACAGTGAAGGAAAGCAATATATTCCAAGTCAAGATGGTGAGTGGTTTGGAGGGGAACTTGAAAGTGGTGCTTGTAACTTGAAAATATATCGGCTGCCTTTGTCCTTCTAGATGGAACTAGTCGTGTGTCTTGAAGGTGCTGTCTGAGGATCTTTGGCAAATTTCTGTAGTGCATCTTGTAGATGGTACACACTGCTGCTACTGAGCGTTGGTGGCAGATGGCATGGCTGCATGTGGATGCAGTGCCAATCAAGCAGGCTGCTTCTTGGGTTATATTGGGGGCTGCACACATCCAGGCAAGTGGAGAGTATTCCATCACACTCCCAACTTGTGCCTTGTAGATTGTGGACAGGCTTTCAGGAGTCAGGAGGTGAGGTACTTGCCGCAGTATTCTTAGCCTCTGACCTGCTTTTATAACCACAGTGTTTATTTGGTGAGTCCAGTTGAGTTTCTGATCAATGGTAACTCCCAGGATGTTGATAGTGATGGTCACACCACTGAAGGTCAAGGGGCGCTGGTTAGATTGTCTCTTATTGGTGATGGTCATAGAATGGCACTTGTGTGACATGAATGTTACTTGCCACTTGTCAGCCCAAGCCTGGATATTGTCCAGATCTTATTGCATTTGGACACAGACTGTTTTAATATCTGAGGAGTCAAAAATGGTGCTGAACATTGTGCAATCATCAGTGAAAATTTCCATTTCTGACCTTATGGAGGTTATTGATGAAGCAACTGAAGGACACGAGCCTGAGGAGCTCCTCCAGAGATGACCTGGAGCTGACATGACTGACCTCTAACAACCATGATCATCTTCCTATGTGTCAGGTCTGATGCTAACCACCGGAGAGTTTGCCCCCAGTACCCACTGATTCCAGTTTTGTTCGGGCCTCCAACCATTTCTTGACATCATGTGGAGTGAATCGAATTGGCTGAAGACTGGTATCTGGATTAGTGGTGCTGGAAGAGCACAGCAGTTCAGGCAGCATCCGAGGAGCAGTAAAATCGACGTCTCGGGCAAAAGCCCTTCATCAGGAATAAAGGCAGAGAGCCCAAAGCATGGAGAGATAAGCTGGAGGAGGGTGGGAGTGGGGAGAAAGTAGCATAGAGTACAATAGATGAGTGGGGGAGGGGATGAAGGTGATAGGTCAGGGGTGGAGGGAGGGTGGAGTGGATAGGTGGAAAAGAAGATAGGCAGGTAGGACAAGTCAGGACAAGTCACGGGGACAGTGCTGAGCTGAAAGTTTGGAACTGGGGTGAGGTGGGGGAAGGGGAAATGAGGAAACGGTTGAAGTCCACATTGATACCCTGGGGTTCAAGTGTTCTGAGGCAGAAGATGAGGCGTTCTTCCTCCAGGCATCTGGTGGTGAGGGAGCGGCGGTGAAGGAGGCCCAGGACCCCCATGTCCTCGGCAGAGTGGGAGGGAGAGTTGAAATGTTGGGATACAGGGCGGTGGGGTTGATTGGTGGGGGTGTCCCGGAGATGTTCCCTAAAGTGCTCTGCTAGGAGGCGTCCAGTCTCCCCAATGTAGAGGTGACCACATCGGGAGCAACGGATACAGTAAATGATATATCCCCTCCCCCACTCACCTATTGTACTCTATGCTACTTTCTCCCACCCCCACCCTCCTCTAGCTTATTTCTCCACGCTTCAGGCTCTCTGCCTATATTCCTGATGAAGGGCTTTTCCCAAAACGTCGATTTTACTGCTGCACGGATGCTGCCTGAACTGCTGTGCTCTTCCAGCACAACTAATCCAGAATCTGGTTTCCAGCATCTGCAGTCATTGTTTTTACCACCTTGAAGACTGGTATCTGTAATGCTGGGCACCACTGGAGGAGGCCAAGATGGATATCCACTCGGCACTTCTGGTTGAAGATTACTGTGAAAGATTCAGCCTTATCTTTTGCACTGTTGTGCTGGGCTCTTCCATCATTGAGGATGGGGATATTTATGGAGAGTCCTGCTCCAGTGAGGTCCACTCACAACTGGATGAGACAGGACTGCAATGCTAAGACCTGATCCATTGGTTGTGGGATTGTTTAATTCTGTCTATCACTTTCTGCTTATGCTGTTTGGCATGCAAGGAATCCTGCTTGGTGGCTTCACCAGGTTGACACCTCATCTTGATGTATGGCTGGTGCTGCTCCAAGCATGCCCTCCTCAATTCTCCATTGAACCAGGATTGTTCCCCTGCTTAGATGGCAATGGTTGAGTGGGGGATACACTGGGCCATGAAGTTTCAGATTGTGCTGGAGCAGAATTCTGCTGCTGTTGATGGCTCACAGTGCCTCATGGATGCCCAGTCATGAGTTGAGAGATTGGTTGTAAGTCTGTCCCAGTTAGCACGGTGATAGTGCCACACAAAACAATAGAGATTATTCTCAGTGTAAATGCAGGAGTTGATCTTTGCAAGGATTATGTGGTGGTCACTCTTATTGATACTGTCATGGGCAAATGCATCTGTAACTGACAGATTTCTAAGGATGAGGTCAAGTATGACACGTTTTATAAAACTGAACCACATCTTTACATACTTTTGGCTCAGTACACGTGATTCTGGACGCCTGTGTTATCCAAATCCCCATGGTCCTGTCATAGGAATCTGATGTACTCCTCACAATATCTCCCTATGATAGCTGGGTGGGACCACTAGCCAATGTCTAACCAACCATTCTTCATCTGGGGGTCTATGACGGGGGTGGGGTCTCCACTTCCTCATCAGCCTCCATTCTGAAGGTAATAACACTCTGAAACCCCTCCAGCCTCGACCTCAGTGTGAGCTGACTGTGCCCATTTATTTCATTCAAGATGGCACAGTGGCACAGTGGTTAGCACTGCTGCCTCACAGCGCCAGAGACCCGGGTTCATTTCCCGCCTCAGGCAACTCTCCGTGTGGAGTTTGCACATTCTTCCCATGGGTTTCCTCCGGGTGCTCCGGTTTCCTCACACAGTCCAAAAATGTGCAGGTTAGGTGAATTGGCCATGCTAAATTGCCCGTAGTGTTAGTTGAAGGGGTAAATGTAGGAGAATGGGTCTGGTTGGGTTACGCTTCAGCGGGTCGGTGTGGAAGGGCCGAAGGGCCTGTTTCCACATTGTAAGTAATCTAAAAATCTGCTTTTTGGATCTGCTGTAATTAGGGACATCATACCAAACACTCCAGCTGGATTATCTTCACCCTTTCGGAAAGTTTCAGCAAACCTTTCACTTGCTGTGGTGTCACATCAACCCTTATTGATGAATTTTGTTTAACCAGGAACCTGTCCCTGTCATTGTTCTGTTTCTTGGCCCTTCTTTGGACATTCTGTAATTATTGGGGAAGCTACTGCCTTTAGTCCTGACAAATCATTCCCCAGAAGGAAATCGACTCCCTCAACAGGGAATGTTTTCCCCACTCTGACAATTACTTCTCCTGATAACAAATCACATTCCAGTTGCACTTTATACAATTGAAGTGGAATATATTCCCCACCAATCCCATTGATTAATACCTTAGCTCCCATCGAGCTCTCCGGAGGAAAAATCAATTCTTTCTCCAGTAAGAGTGATTGTGTTGTCCCTGTCTCTCTCAGTTTGGTTCTGGGTTTAGCTGAAGAAAAAGTGGTCACCGTTCCTTTTGATAAAAGTCCTGTCCACCTCTCATCTCCCTTCCAACTTCCTTTACTAATGACAGAATTCACCTCCGGCCTTTTTGTTATAGTTACAGCTACAACCTGCTCCGTGGGATTATCTGTTTGTGTTCCCTTCTCTGACTCATTTTTACTAACTCCTGTAAGTCCCATGGATCTACCTCAGAACTTCCAACATCCCAAAAACACATGGCCCACCTTATTCCCAGAGAAACATTTCAGCTTCTGAGCATCACTTCCACCCTCAGCAATTTCCTTCTTAATCTGAGGCGGAGTTCTCAGCCTGGTCCCTACTGTCCATTCTCTCCCCTGGCTCCCTGCCTTCCTCACACTCTCTCTCAATTTTTATTTTACTCTCATTTCTGGGCCTGATGGGAATAAGGTTTCTGGATCAGTCTCCCATCAGGTGACTTCTCCACCTCCTGATGCTGCTTGGCTTGTTGTGCTCTTCCAGCCTCCTGTTTGTCTACTTTGGATTCCAGCATCTGCAGAGTTTTGGCTTTATTGAAGTCTATAATCATTAGCCATTCTAGCTGCTTGTCTTACTGTCGTTCCCCTTTGGTCTTCTACATGAATTCCGATTCATGAAGGGAAGGAAGTTTTGAATTCTTCTCAGAGAAATTATTCTCTGAGAGCATTGTAAGTATTCTCAGCTGTTTTGTGGAGGCTGTTTCTATAAGTTCTGAAACCTCTGTCTGTATGTTTCCGAGACCAACTCATCTGCACTTTTCACCTTTTCACATCGTTGTGATCCTGAGAACGTTCCTCTGACAGGGATGTAGTAACCTCGTGTGCTTCCCAAGTTCATATTTGCATGGGCAAGTTCTATTGTTTTTCTCTACCTCACTTGTTTAACTATCTTCTCAAACAACATGAAAAATGTTTCCACATCCTTCTCTTCATAGTTATAGAGTCATACAGCAAACAAACAGGCCCTTCTGCCCACCATGTCGACGCCGATCAGTAAACACCAAACTGCACTAATCCCATTTACCTGCACTTGGTCCATAGCCTTCCATACCCTGGCATTTTATGTGCACGTCTGGATGTTTTTTAAATGTTGTGAGAGGACCTGTCTCCACCACAATCTCAGGCAGCACATTCCATATGTCTACCACCCTCTGGGAGAAAAAAAAGCTTAATCAAATCCCCTCTAAAACACATTTTCTTCACATTAAGCTCATTCCCTCTGATCTTAGACATGCCTGCCATGGGGAAAAGATGATCACGATTGACTTTGTCTATGTGTCTCAACATTTTGTATCCCATTTTCAGACTCCCCTCAGGCTTCCTCTGCTCCAGAGAAAAAAAAAACCCAGTCTAACTCGTCTTTCCTCATAGGAAAGACTTTCAATCCCAGGAACATCCTGGTAAATCTCCTCTACACCCTCTCCAGTCCAATCACATCCTTCTGACAGTGTCATGACCAGAACTGTACACAGTATTTCAGATATGACCTAACCAATACTCTGTAAAGTAACAACAAGACTTCCTTGCTCCTATATTCTACACCCAGGCTAATGATGGCTAGCATCCCATGTGCCTTCTTCACCACCCTGTCTAGCTGTGCTGATACCTTCCGGGATTGATGGAGTTGTACACCAAGGTCCCTTTGTTCCTCTCTACTCCCAAGGCACATAAGAACATAAGAACTAGGAGCAGGAGTCAGCCTTCTGGCCCTTCAAGCCTGCTCCGCCATTCAATAAGATCATGGCTCATCTTTTCATGGACTCAGCTCCCCTTACCCACGCTCTCACTGTATCTCTTAATTCCTTTACTGTTCAAAAAAAATCTTAGCTTTGAAAACGTTTACTGAAGTAGCATCAACTTCTTCATTGGGCAAGGAATTCCAGAGTTTTATGATCCTGTGGGTGAAGAAGTTCCTTCTCAATTTGGTCCTAAAACTGCTCCCCCTAATTTTGAGGCTATGTCCTCTTGTTTTAGTCTCACCTACCAGTGGAAACATCCTATGCCTTATCTATTCCCTTCATTATTTTATATGTTTCTGTAAGATCCCCCACCCTCCTCATTCTTCTACGTTCCAATGAATATATCCCAGTCTACTCAGTCTCCCCTCATAAGGCAACCCTCTCAACTCCGGAATCAACCTAGTGAACCTCCTCTGCACCCCTTTGTGTGCCAGTACATCCTTTCTCAAATAAGGACACCAAAACTGCACGCAGTACTCCAGGTGTGGCCTCTTCGCACCTTGTACAGCTGCAACATAACCTCCCTGCTTTTTAAACTCAATCCCTTTAGCAATGAAGGACAAAATTCCATTTGCCTTCCTAATTCCTTGTTGTACCTGCAGACCAACCTTCTGTGATCCACGCACAAGGACACCCAAAGCACATACCTTTCATTGTGTATATCCCTCCCTTATTAGACCTCCCAAATTGGATCATCTTACACTTATCAGGATTAAATTCCATCTGCCATTGCTCTGCCCAATTACCAGCTGATCAACATCAGACTGTAGCCTGAAACCCGGTGATCCAAGATGGCAGCAGAATAGGACACTTCAGACCGAGTTCATCTGCTCTGTCTGTTTCCTTTTCTTCTTTCTATTCCACCTTTTTTGTTTTTCTTTTGTCCTTCTCTCTTTTCTTTCCCAGCTCAGATGCCTGGCATCCAACCCAGTGCAGACCCAGTGATGTGGCCTATCGGCTTGGTGTGGCAGTGTCCTGGCCTGGCAGGGCGATTTCCCAGCCTGGTGAGTCAGACTCTTGGTCAGACATGAAGGTCTCTCAGTTCAATGTGGTGACCTCTTGGCCCAGCATGCTGGTCTCTGAGACCAGCGTGATTGACTCTCGGCTGAGTGTGGTGATCTCTCAGTGGCCCAGTTTGGCCCACAAGGTGGGCCCACAAGGTGGTCTTTTGCTGTATATGGTGGTCTCTCGGCCCAGCACGGCCTCAGCATGGACTTCCACTCTCGAGGTGATGACTCAAAGTAAATGATCCCAAGGTAGCTAAGCGCTTCAGAAATACTGTAATGTTTGAACTTGCAGATTCATTTTTTTATTTTCTTCTTGAAACTAAAAAGGTCTGTAACGTGTAACTTTTAACTTTAATCTTTCTTTCTAAATTGCTCTTGAGATTCTGTACCTAGGTCCTTGGACCTAAGATGGCACCTTGTGAGGCGACATGACATACCATTCACTGTAATCCTATACTTTTGTATGTGAGTACACGTGACAATAAACTAAAATAAAAATCAAATCATATCAAAAACACCACCAATTTATGTGGCATCTAAAAGCTTTCTAATTATACAATCACATCCAATTTGTTACAAACAGAAAGGGTCCAAGCCCCAATCCCTGCAATGCACCGCTGGTCACAGACTTCCAATCACAATACAACCCTCCACCATCACTGCTTGCCTCATTTTTGGAAGCCATGTTTGGATCCAATTTGCCAACTTGCCTTTGATCCCATGGGCTCTTACCATCTGGACCAGCCTTCCATGTGGGGCCTTGGTCAATCAAATCAGTACTGGCATCCCTACCTCTCCAAGTATTGGTTAATCCTGTACTTCAGGATTTTTTCAAATAATTTCCCTCCCACTGACATCAGACTAACCGGTCTGGAATTGCCTGGCCTATCCCTGCTGTTCTTCTTGAACAAAGGAACCACATTGACAGTCCTCCAGTCTGGCACTTCACCTGTGGCCAGCGAAGTATTAATCAAGGAAAAGGCAATCAAACTTTCAAAACAATGAAATGAAAAATACAGTTAAGTTAAACCTAAAGGTGTGGTAGAGAAATGAACCCCTTTTCCCTGTTATTTCAGAACTATAAATCAATAACATTCAAACAGAAAGGATTTTATTTTGCTGTGTGTTTTGAAATCTTTTGAATTTGTGTTTTCTGTTCGTATGTTTTATTTTATCTTCATTTGGATTGCGTAAGGAGGTCTTATTACTAAATCTAAATCATCAGCATTGTGCGCTTATGCTCCATAGATGCTGCAGACCAACTGCATTTCTTCAGCAGTTTCTGTTTGTGTTGCAGTCTGAGATCTGTGTTGTCCAATAATACCAGCAGTTGGGATGGGAATAGTTGGCTAGCATCATGATTGTCACTCTAATTAGAAATTGGTACTTTGCCTTTGATCCAACAAATCCTTATGCTGCCTTTCACATCTGTCAGGGGAATGGGAACAAAATGAGGAGGTCAGTGGGCAGTAAGGAGGTAGTAATTGAAGCCTGTAAGGAACTAGATAATGAAGTCAGTGTGATTAAGAGGAAGAATAGGCAGGGAGCAGATGAGGAACGCAAAGGAACAGGTGGTCTGAGGTGCATTTGTTTTAATGCAAGAAGTGTAGTAGGTAAGGCAGAGGAATTTAGGACTTGGATTAGTATCTGGGAGTATGATGTTATTGCTATGACTGAGACTTGGTTGAGGGAAGGGCAAGATTGGTAACTAAATATCCCAGGATATAGATGCTTCAGGTGGGATAGAGAGGGAGGTAAAAGGGGTGGAGGAGTTACATTACTGGTCAGAGAGTTACATTACTGGTCACAGCTGGACTGAAGGAGGGCACTATGGAGGACTCAAGCAGTGAGACAATATGGGCAGAGCTCAGAAATAGGAAGGATGTGATAACAATGTTGGGGCTCCCAACAGCGAGCGTGGGATAGCGGTACAAATATGTAAACAGATTAAGGAAAGATGTAGGTGCAACAGGGTGGTGGTGATGGGAGATTTTACCTTTCTCAACATTGACTGGGATTCACTGGGAGTTAGAGGTTTAGATGGAGCAAAATTTGTAAGGAGCATCCAGGAGGGTTTTATAGAGCCGTATGTAAATAGTCCAATTCAGGAAGGGGCCATACTGGACCTGCTGTTGGGGAATGAGCCCGGCCAGGTGGTTAAAGTTTCAGTAGGCGATTACCTTGGGAACAATTATCACAATTCCGTAAGGTTTATGCTCATGGACAAAGACGAGAGTGGTCCTAAAGGAAGAGGGCTGAGCTGGGGGAAGGCCAGCTATAGGAAAATTCAGCAGGCGATGGGCAATGTAGGTTGGGAGCCGCAGTCTGAAGGTAAATCCACATTTGATATGTGGGAGGCTTTTAAAAAGAGGTTGATGAGAGTGCAGGACAGACATGTCCCTGTGAAAATGAGGGATTGAAATGGCAAGATTAGAGAACCCTGGATAAGATGTGAAATTGTGAGACTGGCTAAGTGGAAAAAGGATGCACACATAAGGTCGAGGTGGATGAAAACAGATGAATCTTTGGAAAACTATCAGGAAAGTAGGACCAATCTGAAATGGAAAATCAAAAGGGCGAAAAGGGGTCATGAAATATCATTACCAAATAGGGTGAAAGAAAATCCCAAAGGCTTTTATTCGTCAATGAGGAGCAAGAGGGTGACGAGAGAAAGGGTTGGCCCACTCAAGGACAAAGGAGGAAAGTTATGTGTGGAGTCAGAGAAAATGGGTGAGATTCTTAATGAGTGCTTTACATCGGTATTCACCAAGGAGAGGGAAATGATGATTATTGAGATTAGGGATTGATATTTGATTACTCTCGGTCAAGTCAGCACAGGGAGGGAGGAATTTTTAGGTATTCAAAAAGGCATTAAGGTGGACAAGTCCCCAGGCCCAGATGGGAGCTATCCCAGTTTACTGAGGGAAATGAGAGAGGAAATAGCTGGGGCCTTGTCGCAAACTTGAACACGGGTGAGGTCCCAGAGAACTGGAGAATTTCTTATATTGTCCCCTTGTTTAAGAAGGGTAGCCAGGATAATCCAGGTAATTATAGACCAGTGAGCTTGACACCAGTGGTCGGGAAGCTGCTGGAGAAGATATTGAGGGATAGGATAGATGTACATTTGGAAGAAAATAGACTTATCAGTGATAGGCAGTATGATTTTGTGCAGGTAATGTCATGTCTCAGCAACTCAATAAAATTCTTTGAAGAAATGACAAAACTGATTGATGAGGGAAGGACTGTAGATGTCATATACATGGACTTGAGTAAGGTGTTTGATCAGGTTCCCCATGGTAGCCTAATGAAAAAATTGAAGTCACATGGGGTCCAGGGTGTTCTAGCTCCATGGATAGAGAACAGGCTGGGCAACAGGAGACAAAGAGTAATAGTGGAAGGGAGTTTCTCAAAGTAGAGAACTGTGACCAGTTGTGTTCCACAGGGATCTGTGCTGGGACCACTCTTATTTGTAACATGCACAAATGATCTGGAGGAAAGCATAGGTTGACTGATTATTAAGTTTGCAGATGATACTAAGATTGGTGAAATAGCAGGTAGTGGAGGGGTTTGTCAGAGAATACAGCAGAACATAGATAGATTGGAGAATTGGGCAGAGAAACAGACAGATGGAGTTCAATCTGGTCAAATGTGAGGTGATGAATTTTGGAAAATGCAATTCCAGAGTGAACTATATGGTAAATGGAAAGCCCTGGGGAAAATTGATGTACAGAGAGGT
The DNA here is from genome assembly GCF_037043375.1 of Chiloscyllium plagiosum. Classification (NCBI taxonomy): domain Eukaryota; kingdom Metazoa; phylum Chordata; class Chondrichthyes; order Orectolobiformes; family Hemiscylliidae; genus Chiloscyllium; species Chiloscyllium plagiosum. Next base: position 117,490,204 of record NW_028270147.1, read on the forward strand.
CTGGGTGTTCAGGTCCATTGTTCCCTGAAGGTGGCAATGCAAGTCAATAGAGTGGTTAAAAAGGTAGATGGCATGCTTTCCTTCATCGGACAGGGTACTGAGTACAAGAGTTGGCAGGTCATGTTAAAATTGTATTGGACTTTGGTTCAGCCACATTTGGAAAACTGTGTGGAATCCTGGTCACCACATTATCAGAAGATTGTGGATACTTGGGAGAGTATGCAAAGGAGGTTCATCAGAATTGAGGTATGGAAGGCATTGGTTATAAAGAGAGGTTGAGTAGATGTAGGATTATTTTCATTGGAAAGATGAAGGTTGGGGGGGGGGCAGATTGAGGTCGACAAAACCGTGAGAGGTGTAGACAGGGTGGATAGCAAGAAGCTTTTCCCCGGGATGCGGGACTCAATGACCAGGGGTCATGAGTTCAAAGTGAGAGGGGAAACATTTAAGGGAGATATGCATGGAAAGTTGATTACGCAGAGGGTGGTGGGTGTCTGGAATATGTTGCCAGTGGAGATGATATAGATAGGCATGACAACCTCATTGAAGATGTACCTGGGCAGATACATGAATGCTCAGGGTGCAAAGGGATACAGATCCTTGAGAAATAGGTGTCTGGTTTCGATAGAGGATCTGGATTGGCGCAGGCTTGGAGGGCCGAAGGACTGTTGCTATGCTGTAATTTTCTTTGTTCTTTGTTCTTTGCTCTTTGAACTGAGGAAGCTCAGATGAACAGAGTGATCTTTGTGTACTTGTCAGCTGATTCCTGAATGTTGCAAGACAGGTTAACAGAGCGGTTATGAAGGCATATGGGACACTTGCCTTTGTCATTTCAGGTATTGGTTATAAAAGCAGGAGGATATGTTGGAGTTAAGCAGAACACTGGTTAGGCCACAGCTGGAGTACTGTGTGCTGTTCCGGTCACCACATTGTAGGAAGGATGTGATTGCACTGGACGTGGTACAGAGGGGAATCACCAGGATGTTGTGTGCGATGGAACCTTTCAGTATGAAGAGAAATTGGATCAGCTCGGGTTGTTTTTTTCAGAGCAGAGAAGGTGGAGGGGGGACCTGATCGAAGTGTATAAGGTTATGAGGGGAATGGACAGGGTGGAGAGAAAGCAGCTGTTCTCTTTCGTGGGAGGGTCAATAACAAGTTGGCTCACATTCAATATGAAAGATAGGAGGTTTCAAGATGTTTTTCATCCAGAGGGCGGTGTGGGTCTGGAATGCAGAGCCTGGGAGTGTAGTTGAATTGGGAAGCCTCACAAAATTTAAAAAGTACTTGGATGAGCAGTTGAAATGTCATAACATTCAAACTATGGGCCTCATGTTGGAAAGTTGGACTGGTGTAGGTTTAGTGTAGTTTGGCTGGTACACAGTTAATGGGCTGAAGGGCCTCTTCTATACTGTACAATTTTATGATTGTATTGTGTGCAGTTTTGGTCTCTTTATCTGAGGAAGGATGTTTTGGCTGTGGGGGGACGGCAGCGAAGGTTTACCAGACTGATTCCAGGGATGACAGCACTTAGATCTGAGGAGAAACTGGATTGGTTAGGACAATCTTCACTGGAGGTTAGAAGATTGAGAGGAATCACTTTGAAACCTGTAAAGTACTAACAGGACAAGACCGGAAAAACACAGGAAGGATGTTCCTGATGACTGGGGAATTCAGAACCAGGAATTACAGTTTACAGAAAAGGGAAAGGCCATTTCAGACTGAGATGAGGAGACATTTCTTTAGCCAGAGCCTGGGTAGCTAGAGGAATACTCTGTCACAGAAAGCAGTTGAGACCAAAACATTCAATCGTTTCATGAAGGAGATAGGTATTGTTCTTAGGACTAAAGGGACTAAAGGTTATGGGGAGAAAGTGGGAACAGGGGATTAAGTTGGATGATCAGCCATGGTCATATTGAATGGCAGAGCCCATTTGAAGGGCTGAATGGCCTCCTCCTGCTCCTAGTTCCTTTGTTTCTATGTTTGAGAGACTGTACATAAACATGGAAACCTATGGAATTATAGAGTCATAGAGTCATCGAGTCCTACAGCACAGAGACAGGCCCTTTGGCCCAAACTAGACCGTGCTGACCAAAATGTCCATCCACATTAACCCTATTTCCCTGCACTTGGTCCATATTCTTCAAAAGTTTACCTATGTATTTGTCCAAATGCCTTTTAAATGTTGTTAATGCACCCGCCTCAATCACTTCGACTAGCAGCTCATTCCATATGTTTACCACCCTCTGTGTAAAAATGTAGCCACTCAGGTTCCCTTTTTCTCTTTCCCCTCTGACCTTAAACTGTTGCCCTATAGCTCTCAATTCCCCAACCCTGGGAAAAAGACTGGGTGCATTCACCCTATCCATGTCTCTCATGGTCTTATACTCTTCTAAAGGATTCCCCTTCAATCTCCTACACTCTAAGAAAAATGTCCTAGTTTGTCCAACCTCTCCCAAAAACTCAGACATTGAAACTTGACAACATCCTTGTAAATTTCTTCTGCACTTTTTCCAGCTGAATAATATCCTTCTTATAACAATGTGACCAAAACTAAACATAATAGTCCAAGTTCAGCCTCACCAATCTCCTGTACAACTGCAACATAACTTCTCAACTCCCGTACCCAGTGCCCCGACTGATAATGGCCAGAGCACCAAAAGCCTTCTTCACTGCCCTGTCTCATTGTGACTCAACTTTCAGAGAACCGTGTACCTGAACTGCAAGATCCCACTGTTCCACTACACAATGAAACCCCGACCTTGATTTAATTTTCTAAAATTCAAGACCTCACACTAATCTACATAAATTTAATTTTCATTTCTCTTCCCACTTCCTCAGCTGATCAAGGTCCTGCCGCAATATCTGATAATCTCCATGATACCACCATTTGTAATGTCTTCTGCAAACTTACTAATCATGCCTTACAGATTCTCATCCAAATCATTGATACACATAACAAACAGTAATGGGCCCAGCACCTAGCCCTCAGGCACTCCACAGGCGTCCAGTCTGAAAAGCAATTTCCACCATTAACCTCTGCTTTCTCCCATCAAACCAATTAGTGAAAAGTATTTGTCTTATGTCAGGAATTAGTTTGGAGGTAGGAGTCAGAGAGGACAGATAATGTGTGTATCCTCTAATGAGCAAGATGTGAATAGTGGTGTCCCCAGGGATCTGTGCTCAGCTATGCACAATGTTTCTCAATGATGTGCATAAAGGATTAGAGAGCCATATATCCAAGATTGCTAACCACACTGAGTGAGGCACTTTGGAGGAGGTCACAGAGATAGGGAAGGTGGAGGACAGGGAGGGATTTGAGAACAAGGATAAGAATTTGAAAATTGAAATGTTTCTGGGCCAGGAGCCAATGTAAACATGGAGTGCAGGGGGTTGGTGGAATGGGACTTGGTGCAAGTTGGGATATGGGCAGCAGAATTTGGAATGAGCTCAAGATTATGGAGGGCTGTGACTGTGACGAGTGCAAGTACAGCATTGGAATGGTCATGTTTGGAGTCCCAGACATGGCTGAGATTTTCAGTGGCTGATCTTTGCGATATGGAGCTCAGATCATTTACATAGATGTGGCCAAGTATGTAACGAGTCTGATTGAGCAGCTGACAGTTCTCAGGGAGAGGGATGGAGTTTGTGCCGGGAACTGAACAGGATGGCTTTGATCTTCCCAATGTGTTTCCCAGTGAGCCTGGCCCCTCAGTCCTGACTGCTCTTAGCTGCTGTGATTGTCACTGACTGGACACTTATTATTAGAGATTCTGACCACAGCAGAAAGCCCCAGTGTAAAAAATAACTGCAAAGACTGTCAGATCGCAAGGTTGAAACTTCACCAAGAGAGGAAGTGAAAGAAGGAGCTCGGAGCAGCTGGATGTTTGTTACTGAGACGGGAGAAAACTGTGAACTGTCTGCACTCCCTGGAATCTGATAGCACAGGAGGCTGGTTCTGGAATTTGTTTTGCAGAAACAGCACAATGATGGAAAAAGTGTCAGTCACTCTCTCACAAACACACACGCCTGCACTTGGAGATCAGAAACAGAATCCAGCAGCAGCTCTGTCTCCAAGCTGTGAAACCTGCACAGAATTGTTCCCTCATTCAGTTTTTAACTGGCAGGATAGACCAAGCAGGGGAGGCAACACAGTGGTGTGTACAGTCGGAAGGGAGTTGCCCTGGGAGTCCTCACCATTAACTATGGAACCTATGAAAACTCATGGGGAAGGAAACCTCCTGCTGATTACCACATAGCACCGCCTCCCCTCCAACCTCAACTGAGCAATCAGTCCTCCTCCATGTTTAACAACACTTGGAGGGAGCACTGAGGGTGGGAAGGATGCAGGATATACCCTGAGTAAGGGACTTCAAAGCCCACCATTAAGAGCTGCTCAGAAGCAACACTACTGAGCAAATTGGTCAAGTTCCACCTGATTCAGCTGCTAGACTGGACCTGGGGCAGGTGGTGAAAGAACCAACAAGAGGGAAAAACATACTCACTATCGCCCTCACCAATCTGCCTGCTGCTGGTGTATCTGTCCATGACAGTATCAGTAAGAGTGACCACCGCACAGTCTGTGTGGAGACAAAATCCCACCTTCACATTGAGAATATCTTACACTTTGTTGGGCAAGAGATACGGGATGTCAGGAAGAACTTTGTTTTTAGCAGCAATTGGTAATGACGTGGAAATTCAGGTGAGGCAGGTGAAGACACTCAGTTATTGCAATGGCAGATTGGATGGGCTCTTGATGGAAATAATCCTGCAAGGCTCTGGGGGTCGAGTAGGGAAGGGGGTGGGACTGACTGGATTGCTCCATGAAATGACAGCATTTACCTGACAGGCTGAATGTTCTCCCCCTGTGCTGGAAATAGGTCTAACTCAGTGAGGGGTTCACAATTAGAGAGTTTGGATGCAGTAAATACAGGACAAATTGTTTCTCCAGGCAGGAGGGTCATTAACCAGAGGGCACACATTTCAGAAAAGGTCTGAAGGACAAGAGAGAAGATAGGAACATTTTTATCCAGCGAGTTCATGATGACTGTCTGCAAGGTGAGTGGAAGTGGATTCAACAGCAACTTTCAAAGGGCATTTGGAGAAATAGCTGAAAAGGAAACAATTGCAGTGTTATACAGGAAGGGCTGGGTAAATGGGACTCATTGAACTCATTTGACTGTCACAATCGGCCCAGTGACTTCTGGCTGTGTTGTATAAGAGCTTACACACACTTAGTCTCATCTGGACACAAAGACTGGGAGAAACAGACAACCCAGTTTACAGAAGAGTGTTTTCTGAAGCAAAACGGTCTTAAACCAACTCAGGGAACAGACCAGACTAGATGTACCAGAATAAGTCAGCAAATCAATGGCAAAGCAACTGTGAACCAAAAGTGATGGAAGTGAACAGTATATTCAATAGCACAGCCATCGAGAGGGGGAGGGATGAAGGGCGGGAGGTCAGAGAGCACACTGTAGGGGTCTGAAGGCTCTGCTGTCAATAGTGGGATGGAGGAAGCAGCAATGGGCAGGACACCAGAGACAGAAGGTGGAAGGGGGAGGGAGGGAATGTGAGTCTGCAGCAAGACACAGAGTGAGGGAGGAGGGAGGCCATGGAAGCAATTGGCTGGCAGTGAGTCGTGGGTCATTCTGGAACAACACATGGTAAGACAGGGAAGAGACCACTACATACCGGACAAGCTGGCATTTATGGAATGTGGTTCAGGAAGCTGGGAGAGGATATTGGAATCATAGAGTTAGGAGGTGGGACAAGCAGAAATTAGGGTTTCTGTGCAGAGACAAACAATGTGATTGAGATTGAAATAAGAGACATATGTGGTGGACACAATGTTGGTTTTGCAGCTCAGATACTGGACAATCCAATGGGAAGGAGGCCCATGGTGACTGGTCCTATGGGAAGGTGGCCCATGTATACATCATCATAGAGTCATCGAGGTTTACAGCATGGCATCAGGCCCTTCAGCTCTACTCATCCATGCTGACCAAGTTTCCAAAATTGAACTAGTCCCATTTGCCTGTGTTTGGCCCAATCCTCTCTAAATCCTTCCTATCCATGTTCCTGTAAAAACGTCCTTGAAATGTAGTAATTGTACTCCCCTCTCCCACTTCCTCTGGCACACATACACACCATCCTCTGTGTGAAAAGGTTGTCTCTCCGACCCCTTATAATTCTTTCCACTCTTGGCTTAAACCTATTCCTTCTCGTACTGGACTCCCCTGCCCTGGGGAAAAGGCTTTAGCTATTCACCTTATTTATGACCCTCATGATTATATAAAGCTCATGATTATTAAGGTCACCCTTCAATCTCCTGCATTCCCTGGAAAACATCTCAGCCTATCCATCCTTGCCTTATGATTCAAACCTTCCAATTAATCTTTATTTTACCCAAACCAGTGTAATAACGTCCCTCCTATAGCAGGGTGAGCAGAAATGTACATAATGTCCAAATGTGGCCTTCCCAATGCCTTGTACAGCTGTAACATGATGTCCCAGCTCCTGTACTCCCTGCTTTGACCAGTGAAGGTGAGCGTGCCAAATACCCTCTTCACCACCCTGTCTGTCTGTGACCCCACTTTCAAGGAACTATGTACCTGTACCCCTCAGTCTCTCTGTTCAATAACACTCCCCATGGCCCGACCATTAATTGTGTAATTCCTGCCCTGGTTTGTCTTACCAAAATGCAACTCCTTCCATTTATCGAAATTAAACTCCACCTGGATTTGTTGACCCACTGGCCCAGTTGATGAAGATGACATTGCACTCTTGAATAACCTTCTTCCCTGTCCACTATTCCATCAATTTTAATGTCAGCCACAAACTTCCTGACCGTTCCTGCTATTTTCTCATCCAAATTGTTCATATAAATGATGAACAATAGTGGGTCCAGGATTGATTCTTGTGGCAGACGGCTGGTCACTGGCCTCCAGTCTGAAGAACAACCCTCTCTCACCAGCCTCTGCCTCCTACCATTAGGCCAATTTTATATCCAATTGGCGAGCTCTCCCTGGATCCTATGTGATATAATCTTACTAAACAGTCTACCAGGGAAACATTGTTTAAGGCCTTGCTAAAGTCCATGTGGACAGAGTGTACTGCTCCACCTTTATCTATCTCCGTGATTACTTCTTCAAAAACTCAGTCATCTACTCATCTCCATCGGAAACTCCAGTGAATAGGAGGCCCATGTTTACTGGTCTCTGTTGGAGGATTCAGTTAGAAGGAGATCCATGTTTACTGGTCTCTGTTGGAGGTTCCAGCAGGAAGGAAGCCCATGTTTACTGGTCGCTATTGGGTATTGGGGTCAGTTCCTTTCTGTTGTAACTGTGTGATAGTCCAACCCTCATCCCAATGAAACAGCCTGATTCAGAGACTCATCATGAAAGTGGAAGGAAAGGGAAAGGGATTGGAACATGTTGTGAATGGACAGGATGGGTCAGTGGGTCAGAGTCTGTCCTGTCCCTCCAGCTCACACTGATGGCCTGAGGATCTCCTCTCTCTGCTGGGCCTTCATGGAATGAGCTTTGTGTCCAAACCAGTCCCCAGTGAGAATAGGCCAACAGCACAGAATTGCCTTTCTTTTGACAAGAATCTGTCCGTCTTCCTGAGCGAGGCCAAACCCTGGTCAATGTGGGAAATGGGGAGTTACTCCAGGAAAATACATCCTTCTGGGGTAAAGGGTTAATGTGCATTAGTGGTGCAGAGCAGAGGGAGATTTATCCTGCATTCAACTGTCACCACCCAGGACACTGTCAGAAAGAGAGAGAAGCGAGACAGAGAGAGAGCGAGAGGGTTTCTGTGTGTGTGCATGTGTGTGTGTGTGTGTGTGCAAGAGAGAGAGAGATCGGGGATAGAGGGAGGAGCATCTGAGACAGTGTGAGATATGTGAGGGGACCAAGAGAGAGGTGGAGAGTGGTAGAAATGGTGAGGTTGAGGGATAGAGAGAGAAACAAGATGTGACTGAGCGGCATGGAGAGAGAGAAAGAGATAGGATGGGTGTGATACCAAGACTGAAGGGAATCAAGAGAGAGAGGATAGGGTTGGGTGTGTGTGTGTGTGTGAGTGTGTGAGAGAGAGAGATGAGTATGGTTAGAGACAGAATGCCAGAGAGGGAGGGAGAGAGACTGTAGATTGGGATGCAGAGAGGGAGGGAGAGAAAGAGAGGGAGGAATAGAGAGGGGCAGATAACATTTGGATGCTTTCAATTATAGCGAGAGATGGAGTGAGTGACGGAGACAGAGAAAGATGCAGAAATAGAGATTATGAGACGGAGTGAGGAACTGGGAATGAGTTGGAGGGAGTGGCTTTGAGACAGAGAAAGAGAATATGAAAGAGATTAACAGTGGGGGAGAGAGAGATAGAGGTAGAGAGAAAGAAGTGTAAGGTGTGAATCAGAAAGGGAGATAGAGAGAGAGAGAGAGAGAGAGAGAAAGAGAGAGAGAGAGAGAGAGAGAAGAGGACAGGTCCTGGTCACCACATTCTGGGAAGGATGTGATTGTATTTGAGTGGGCACAGGGGAGATTTCCCAGGATGCTGCTTGAATGTGAGCTTTGAAATAAGATTAGAAAGGTTGGGGTTGTTTTCCTTGGAGCAGTGAAGGCTGAGAGGGGACCTAATAGAGGGGTATAAGATTATTTGGGGCAGTGATAGTGTGGGTAGGAAGGCACTTTTTACATGAGTAAAGGACTCAGTAACCAGGGACCGAGATTGAAGGTAACACAGACATGGACACACAGAAACTCGGAGCTGGAGCAGGCCATTTCGCACTTTGAGTCTGCTCTGTCATTCAGTATGATCATGGCTGACCCTCTCTCTCAAAGCCATATTCCTGCTTTCTCCCCATTCCCTTCATGCTGTTAAAATGTAAAACAATTATCTCTCTCCTTTTCTTGAATATATTCAGTGGTAGAGAATTCTACAGGTTGACCACCCTCTGAGTAAAGAAATGTTTCCTCATCTCAGTCCTAAATGGTCTATCCTGTATCCCCCTGAGACTGGGTCCCCTGGTTCCAGACTCGCCAACCAGGGGAAACCTCCTCCCTGCCCAGCCCTGTTAGAATTTTATATGTTTCAATCAGATTCCATCTCATCCTTCTGAACTTGAGTGAGTCCAGGCCCAGTCAAATTGGAGAGTGAGAGGGGAATTGAGGAGAAATGTTTTCACCCAGAGGGTGGTGAGAGTCTGGAACTCACTGCCTGAAAGGCTGGTTGAGTCACAAACTCTCGTGACATTGGAGCAGTGTTTAGATATTCCCTTGTGTTGCTGTAACCTCCAGGGTAATGGGCCAAGAGCTGGAGGATGGGATTAGTGTCATCAGATCGCTGTTTAACAGCACAGATACAATGGGCCAAATGGCCTCATTCAGTGCTGTTCACATCAATGACTCTCTGAGACAGTGAGAAAGAGAGAGAGAGAGAAGAGGAAGTGTGAGGGGCTGACGTGGCTCTCTCTGCCTGATGCCATTTACATACTGAGGAACACCCAGTCAGACTCTCACAGACTGCAGCTTTATAAAGCAGAGCCCAGTGAAGGGAGAGTTTATCAGGAACCAGGCACAGGGACAGGAGCACACACCATGATTTCACACATCCAGCTGATCTGGCCCCTGGCATTCTGTGTCGCAGGTACAAATCTCTCTCCTTCCACCTTGAATCTTTAGCTGCTCTCCATTTCTCTTCAATTCCACTGACTTGTGATTGAAGGAAAAATGCTGAAACCAGAGGAATGCTCAGTGTCTCCAACAATCTCTCATTTGACAGGCTCTTTCTGTGACAGTTCTGACTTCACTGTGTTTCTCTCTGACCCCTCAGGTATCAGTGGGGACATCACCATGACCCAGTCTCCCCCGGTGCTGTCAGTGGGACTGGGCCACACTGCAACCATCACCTGTACGGCCAGTCAATCTGTTAGCAAGTGGGTTAGCTGGTACCAGCAGCGAGAAGGTCAGAAACCCTCTCTCCTGATCTATCAAGCAACAAATCGATTCACAGGAGTCTCCAATCGATTCACCGGCAAGGGCTCAGGGACCAGTTTCACCCTGACAATCAGCAACGTTCAGAATGAGGATGTCGCTGACTATTACTGTCAGCAGTATAGCAGCTCCCCCTACACAGTATTACAGATCCGTACAAAAACCTCAATAGGCACAGTCCCACTGCCTGTACTGACACATCCAGTTACATATAAATGTAAATGAACAAACTAACCCATGCTGGATTGTCACTGTCCACGACACACTCCAGTCTCTGTGGTGTCCACCATTTACTGAAGGAAGTTTCCCTCTTACACTCCATCGCCACACGTGAAGAACAGCTGCAAAACTTAACATTGAAAAATACATTTGACAAACCGCCCGAGCCCAGCTGAACACAACCCAGAGAGACAGAGACAGAAAGACACATGAATGAGGGAGAGAGAAAGAGAGTGAGAGGGAGAGTGTGAGAGTGAGTGAGAAAGGGAAGCAAAGAGCAGAGATTTTTGTTCACCTTCTGCACTGGGAGCTCTCACTGTGGCTTACGTTCGGGAAAGGAACCAAGCTCCGACTGAGTAAGTAAACGTCAATCCTCCGTTATTAACCCTGTCAATACTGAAACACACTTTCTAAAACACAAATGCTGAATTGTTGAAGGTATTAGTGAGAAGCTGCAGTGAATGAAATAGTTGATGAAGGAGCACTGTGTCTAACAGGGTGTCCAGCTGTATTTCTTTAGTTCCATTGTCCCTTTAAGCAGCAAGATATAAGTCAATTAGTTTTACTCACCGTGTGGAGGAGCTCTGTCCATTTGCAGCCTGTGGTCCCATTCCTGCAGCATGGAATGAAATCAGTGAGTAGCCTCCTGCCAGTCTCAGTGTGTCGGACACAGGCAGAGTTTGATGTGAGCTCTGGCTCCCTGTCCCAGTCTCTGATCTCACTGACCTCAGCAGCAGCAGCAGCAGCAGCAGCAGCACAGTGAGACACCGAGCTCCCACCTCCCCCAGCTTTAACTCTGCTCAATCACACAATCACAGAGTTGTTACAGTGCACACGGAGGCCGTTCCATCCATCCTGTCTGGACCGACTCTCCGAATGAGCAATTCACTGAGTGTCATTCTCCTGCCTTCTCCCTGTCATCCTGCATATTGTTCCTTTTCAAATAACAGTCTCATTCCCTTCGGAATGTTTAAATTGAAGCTGCCTCCACCACACTCTCAGGCAGTGCATTCCACACCTTAACCACTCACTGGCTGAACATGTTTTTCCTCATCTCACTTTTGATTCTCTCACTAATTACTTTAAATCTGTGCCCTCTCCTTCTCAATACTTTCATGAGTGGGAACATTTGTTCCATATTTCCTCTGGCCAGACACCTCCTGATTTTGAATTCCTCAAAAAAATTTCCTCTCAGCCTTCACTTCTCCAAGGCAGACAGTCCAAACTTCTCCAAAGTTTGTTCATAACTGACATTCCTCATCCCTGAACCTTCTATGGGAATTTTTTTACCCCTTCTCCAAAATATTCACATCCTTCATGAATTATTCCCCTTATCTATTCCCGTAGTCCCATTTGCTTGCATTTCGCTAATTTCCCCCATACCGTTCCTGTCCATGTACCTGTTCAAATGACTTTTAAATGTTGTTATCATACTCACCTCTACGACTTCCTCTGGCAGCTCATTCAATACACCCACCACCCTCTATGTGAACGAGATGCACCTCAGGTCCCTTTTGAATCTTTCCCCTCTTGCTTTAAACCTCCTCTGCTGTTTAGTTTTGGACTCCCTTACTCTGGGGAATAAACCTGAGCTAGTCATCTTATCTATGCCCATTATCATTTTATTAACCTCTAAAATGTCACCCAGCAGCCTCTGACCTTCCAAGGGAAATAGCCCAGGCCTAACCAGCCTCTCCTTATAACTCAAACCCTCCAGTCTCGGTGACATCGTTGTCATCCTTTTTACACCCTTTCCAATTTAATGACATCCTTCCAATAGCAGGGTGACTGGGAATGGGCCTGATCAATACCTTGGAGAATCGTAACAACTCCCACATGTAATGCTCTGACCGATAGAAGCAATTGTACCAAATGCTTTCTTCACCACCCTGTCTCCATGTGACACCAGTTTCAATCCTCTATGTGCCTCCACCCCTTGGTCTCCCTGTTTGACAACACTCCCCATGGCCCCACAATTAACTGTGTTAGCCCTGGCCTGGTTTTTGTACCAAAATGTAACACCTCCTTATTATCTCAATGTGTAATGTAAATGTACTTTCAAATAGCCTTCTTCACTGTCCATGAAACTACCAATGTTAGTGTCATCTGCAAACTCACAAACCATGCCTCCTATATTCTCATTCAATTTGTTTCTATAAATGATGAACAATGATGAACCCAGAATCAATCCTTTTGCCACATCGCTGGTCACAGGCTTCCAGTCTGAAAACCATTATCTATCACCACTCTCTGTCTCCAACCATTAAGCCAACTTTGTATCAGTTAGCTTCCCTGGATCCAACTTGATCTAACTTACTAACCAGTTGTCCATGCAGCACCTTGTCAAAAGTCTTGCTAAAGTCCATGTAGACAATGTCTACCACTCTGCCCTCAGCTATCGTCTTGGTCATGTCTTCAAAAAACTCAATCAAATTTGTGAGACATGTTTTCCCACTGGCAAAGTCATGTGGACTATCCTTAATCAATCCTTGTCTTTCCAAATGCATTTAGATCCTGTCTGTCAAAATCCCCTCCAACAACTTACCACTATCAGACTCACCGGTCTATAATTCCCAGGGTATTCCTTGCAGACCTTCCTAAATATCAGCACAAAATTAGCCATGCTCCAGTCTTCCAGCACATCACCCGTGGCTGTTGATAATACAAACGTCTCACCAAGGGGTGTCAAAGTCTCTTCCCAAGCTTCCCACAAAGTACTGGGATGGAGCTGATCAGCTCCTGGGGATTTATCTACCTTTATGAGTTTAAAGAACAGATTACAGCATCTCTTCTTCTGTAATATGGACTCTTCTCAATACATCAACATTTATTTCCCGAATTTCCTTCACTTCGATGTCCTTCTCAACCATAAATACTGCGGCAAAATATTAGATTGGTAACTCATTTATATTCTGTTTTAAAATAAAATATGAAAATTCTAAGAGTGAGACATTTGGAGGTGATCCATGGGATATGATCCATGGTCATGACTTTACTCTGGATTGTCCTTTGTCCTTTTCCACTGTCTCCCTAATCCTTGTGATACAATTCCCTAAATGTCCTCCCACTGATACTTGATCTACATGGGCCTCCTCATTCCCAAGATCCAGGTCTGGCAGAGTTTCCTTTCTGATTGGAATGGGAACACACAGTTGGAGAAAATTCACCCGAGCACACTCTCACAACTCTGGCCCCTCTCTGCCCTTCACACTGCTCCGATTTCATTCTATATTCTGATAATTAAAGTTACCCAAATGTGTGCTGTGAATTTCTTGCAGATTTCTTCCTCTACATCCTTCCCTCTAGTTGGTGACCGACAGACTGCACTGAACAACCTGATTGCACCTTTTTTGTTCCTTATCTCAAACCAAATCCATTCTGCCCTTGACCCCTCTGGGATATCCTCTTTCTCCAGCTCTGCACCGATCTTAACCAATCCCACACCTTCTTCCCCTTTTCCTATCTTTATTGAACACCTTGTATCCAGGAATATTTAACACCCACTCCTGTCCTCATTTGAGCCTCATCTGTAAGAGCAACAACACCAGACTTCCACTTGGTAATATGCGTCTGTAACTCCCCAGTCTTACTCCCCATACTCCACGCAGGCCCATACATGCACACAGTTAGTTGGATTTAGAAATTATTACTCTCTCCCTCACTGTGACCCGGCCAAGAAAGTTACTATTCCTTACTTAAGAGTATCTATCTCTTGCATGATTCTGTTTTCCTTGGTGTTCCTCCCTGATATTTCCTCCTGGTTCCTGCAGGCCCCCCTTCCATGTTCATTTAAACCCTCTCCAACAGCACCAGCAAATCACCCCACAAGGAGCTCAGTTCTGTTCAGGAGCAACCCATCTGGTCTATAGAGGTCACATCTCCCACAAAGTCATTCCCAATGTCCCAATAATCTCAAACGCTCCCACCTGGACCACCTTTCCAGCCTCAGATACACCCTGCCTTATCCTTCTGTTCCCATCCTCACTTGCATTGGTCACTGGGAGTAGTCCAGAGATTCACAATTTTGAGCTGCTGTTGCTAATTGCCTCCAGAGCTCCCTAAATTCTGACTGCAGGACCACATCCCCTTTCTCCCTCTGTCACTGAGACCACAACTGCTGCCTGTTCCCCCTCACCCTCAGGGTGGGAGACAACACACCATCCTGGAATCCCATCTGTAGCTGCAGAAACACCTACCGATTCCCCTCACTCTCGAATCTCCTCTCACTATCGCTCTTCCAGTCTTCCTTGTGCCTCCCTGTACAGCTGAGTCCCCGTGGTGCCATGGACTTGGCTCCGGCTGCACTCCCCAGATGAACCATCATTCTGATCAGGATTCCAAACTGAATCCTGGTTGGAGAGTGGGATGTACTCAGGGGATTCCTGTACTAGCGGCATAGTCCTGTTGGACTGTCTGCTGCTCCCCCATTCCCTCTCTCCCTGCATACTCTGAAGCTGCAGAGTGACCACATCTAGAAACGTGCTCTCCACGGAGCTCTCAGCCTCACAGATGCTCCACACTGACACCAGCTGCTGCTCAAGCTCCGAAACCCAGAGCTCCAACTGCTGTCACTGACCACACTTCCTGTATTCATGGTATTCCAGGAGCTGGGAAGCATCCTGAAGTTCCCACATGGAACAGGGTGCACACTCTCACCACTCCCTGGTTATCCCTTGATAAAGTTCTGATGACAAACAGCTCCAGCTGGGCTCAAATCCAGGCTTTTCAGTGTTCCAGGGTTTGGCAGAGTCTGTTCAAAAGACAATATGATAACAGAGCAGAATTAGGCCATTCGGCCCATCAAGACTGCTGTGCCGTTTGGGCATGGCTGACGTGTTTCTCACGAACATTCTCCTGCCTTCTTCCCATTATCTTTGATCGCCTTCCCAATCAGGAACCTATCAATGTCCGTCCGAAACACCTCCACAGCATGAGTTCCACAGATTAACCACCCTCTGGCAGAAGAAATTCCTCCTCATCTCAGTCCTAATGGATTATCCCTAAATTCTGTGGCTGTGCCCTCTGGTCCATGTTTCTCTTACTGATGGAAACATCTCATCCCCGCCCACTCTATCCAGGCCTCTCAGTATTCTGTAAGTTTCAATATGATCTCCGCATATCCTTAAGAACTCTATCAAGTACACATCCACAGTCCTCAATCTCTCCTCGACAGACCAGGCTGTCACCCCCAGGGTCATTCTCATAAACCTCCTCTGGATCTCCCCCAATGCAAGCACATCCCTCCTTAGATACAGGTCCCAAAACTGTTCACAATATTCCAAATGCAGTCTGACCAGAGTCTCATACAGCCTCAGCAGGACACACCTGCTCTTGTATTCTAACTCAGTTGAAATGAATGCTAACATTGCATTTGTCTTCCTAATTGCCAACTGAACTGACATATTAACCTTAAGTGAAATCTGAAAGAGGACTCCTAAGTCCCTTTATGTTTCAGAATTCCAAATTTTCCCATTTAGAAAACAGTTTGAGTCTCTATTCTTCCAACCTAAGGGCATAACCTCATACTTTCCCACTTTGTATTCCATCTGTCACTTCTTTGCCCGCTCTCTGAGTCTTTCCAAGTCCTTCTGCAGCCTCTCTGGTTCCTCAACTCCCTCTGTCCCTCCCCTCATCTTTGTGTTATCAGCAAATTTAGGAACAATGCCCTCAGTTCCTTTTCCCAGATCATTAATATATAATTAATTGTTACATGAATAGCTGAGGTCCCAACACTGCCCCCTGCTGAACTGCATGAGGCACCAGCTGCCATCCTGCAAAAGACCCATTGATTCCCACTCTCTATCCATGTCAGTACTGGGTTCCAAACCCCATGGGCTCTTATGTTGTTTAGCAGCCTCCTGTATGGCAACTTGTCAAAGGCCTTCTGGAAACGCAAACAGATCATGTCCATTGGCTCTCCTTTGTCTAACTTGCTCATTGATATTATTGCATATAATTCCCAGCTTCTCCCTCTCGAACTGCAGGGTGAATTGTATCACATTATGGTCACTGCCCTCCTCAGGGTTCACTCACCTTCAGCTCCCCAATCAGGGCTGCCTCCGGAATCACTAAATCCGGAATTATCTGTTTCCTAGTGGCTCTACCACAAGCTTTTCCAAAAAAAGTATCTCTTAGACATTGCATGAATTCCTTTCCTTGAGATCCATTCCCAACCTGACTTTCCCAGTCCACCTGCATATTGCAGTCCCCATGATTATTGTAATAATCCCTTTCTTACATGCGTTTTCTATCTCCTGATTTATTTTCTGATCCACATCCCGACTACTGAGAGGAGACTTGTACATAATTCCCATCAAGCCCTTTGCTATTTTGTGGGTCCTGAAGTTGACTCACACAGATTCTATGCTTTCCAAATCCATATTTCCTCTTGCTGTCGATGTAATTTCAGTTCGTCCTGACAGGGTAAACCTGCTCCTCCCTCACCCTACTCCCACCCCCTTCACATGTACCTATCATTAGAAACATAGAACATTGAAAATGGCTGCAGGAATCGGCCACTCAGCCCTTTGAGTCTGCACCACCGTTCAATATGATCATGGCTGATTACCCAATCTCATTATCCTATTCCCACTCCACCCCCATATCCCTTGATTCCACAGGTTCACAACATCGGAATAACTTAACCCTTAATCTTCGACTGTGACCCCGAGTTTTGGAATTTCCTAATATCAAGAACATTCTTCCAGCATCAAGCCTGTCAAATCCCATCAGGATTTTATATGTTTCTGTGAGATTCCTCTCATTCTTCTAAATCCCAGTGAGTACAAGCCCAGTTGATCTAGTCTTTCCTCATATGTCAGTCCTGCTGTCCCTTCCCTTCCAGTGAACCTTCGCTGGACTCCCTCAATAGCAAGAATGTCCTTCCTCAGACTAGGAGACCAAACCTGCACATAATACTCAAGATGAGGCCTTAATTCCGCAAGACATCCTTTCTCCAATACACAAATCCTCTCACTGTGAAGGCCAGCATGCCATTAGCTTTCCTCACTGCCTGCTGCACCTGCATGCCCCCTTTCAGTTACTGTTCCACCATGACACCCAACTCTCATTGCACCTCACCTTTTCCTAAACTTTCACCATTCACTAATAATCTGACTTCCTGTTTTACCACCAAAGTGGAAAATCTCACATTTACCCAAATTATATTGCATTTGCCAAGTATTTGTCCACTCAGCCAGCCTGTCCAAGTCACTCTGCAGCCTCTTAACATTCTCCTCACAGCACACATTGCCACCCAGCTGAGTGTCATCTGCAAATTTGGAGGGATTGCATTCAATTCCTTTGTCCATATCATTTATGTATATTGTGAACAGCTGGGGTCCCAGCACTGAACCCTGTGGTACCCCACTCATCACTGCCTGCCACTCTGAGAAGGACCCATTTATTCCAACTCTCTGCTTTCTATCTGCCAACGAGTTCTCTCTCCATGTCAATACATTACCTCCAATACCATGAGGTTTAATTTTGCTCACTAATCTCTTGTATGGGACCTTGTCAAAAGCCTTTTGAAAGTCCAGAACACAACATCCACTGGGTCCTGAGGGAGGGTCACTCAATCTGAAATGTTAACTTCGATTGCTATCCACAGATGCTGCCAGACCTGCTGAACTTTTTCATCAATTTTTGTTGTTCATTGATTCAGCCTTGTCCATTCTCCACTGATCACATCCTCAAAACCTTCCAGAAGATGTGTCAGGCCTGATTTCCTTTTAGTAAATCCATGCTGACTTGGACCGATCCTGTCACTGCTTTCCAAATGCTCGGTTACTGTATCTTTAATAACTGACTCCAGCATTTTCCTCATGTATAATTCCTCATTTTCACTCTCCCTCCTTTTATTAAAAAGTGGAGTTACACTGGATACTGTCCAGTCCACTGGAACTCTGTCAGAGTCGACAGAATGTTGGAAATGATCAACAATGTGTCCACTATTTCTACACCCACTTTCTTAAATACTCTGATGACTTGCTGGCCCCCGGGGACTTACAAGTTTTGATACCATCAATCTCCCCAAGACCATTTCCTGACTAACAAGGATTACCTTCAGTTCCTCCTTCACACTTGACCCACTATCCCCTCACATTTCCTTTCAATAGGATGTGCATCCGTGGATATTTAGTTCCCAGCCCTGATCCCCTTGCAGCCACGTCCCTGCACTACAGGCTCATTTACCTTGTTTCATATACTCGATGCATCTCGTACAACACCCTCAGTCATACACTGACTGCCTCCTTCTCATAGTTATCTCCTTTAGAAATCACAGAATCCCTACAGTGTGGAAGCAGGCCATTCAGCCCAGATTGACCCTCCAAAAAGCACCCCACCCACCCTACAATTCCCATGGATAATTCTCCTGACCGAAACAGCTTTGTGACAATGGGAGGAAACCCAAGTTTTCAGGGGTAGAATGAGTAAATCCCACACAGACAGTCAATTGGAATTGAGTCTGTGTCTCCGAAGCTGTGAGACAGCAGTGCTAACCACTGATCGACCATTCCACCCTGCGGTGCCTCAAGTTCGATTCCTGATCCTTTCCATAATCTCGATCCTATTACTTGGTCTGGATACTTTAATAACTTCTCCTGAGCTCCTACCTTCTTTAGTTAGTTTAAATTCCTCACAAACTTGATTTCCCTTGGTTTGTGTGGTGCCACTTTGTCTACATTATTCCGAATGCTTCATGTGTTAAGAGACAAAACCTTTAAGCTTGTTCTATATTGTTCTTCCCTGCACTTTTAAGTTTCCTCAGTACAATATGACATTCACAATACTCTGTCCCTTTCCTTTTATTTTCTAGTAACAATCAATTCCATCACTAACCAGTAATCCTATTTCCTCCTTTGACTTTCATTTTCTCATTTTCAATCGAACTGTTCTAGTTACTTTCTCTTTGAATCGTATTCAGGCTGATACTTATTCCTGAACAAACATCACTCAAAAATGTTTGTGGTTCACTGTTGCTTGTGGGATCTTGCTGTGTACAATCTGGCTTCCATATTTCCTACATTACAACAGTGACCACATTTCAAACAAGTCCCACACTGTCTGCAAATATCTTTAGGACAGCATGGATCTTTCTTTTCATTGGATGAACTGGGAGTCTTTCAGATGTGAAAGATGCTGTTCCAATAGAGCACAGTTCTCCTCCTGAACTACAGTTACTGCTATATATGTCCCTCTCTTTTGTGAAAACAGACCAAACGTTTTCACGAGGAACTTCCATCTCCCACCACTGCACACAAGTTCCCTTCCTGCTCTCGAATGGGCCTCATACATTCCTTCATTCTCTTGTTCTTTCTGTGATTATAAAACATCACTGGGATTTCCCTGACTTCATTTGGACACATTTCATCTTGTTTGCTCTTTGCTTTCCTCAGGTCCTGATAAATTTCACCCCTGCATTTTGTCTTTCAGCCACTTTTACCCAATCCCTGCCCAGTTCAGTAAAATGGTTTGTTCCCAAATGAAAACTTTTACACTTGCTCCGTGGTTCTCCATTTCCATCCCGACTCTCAATCTCACTGAGTTCTGATCACTGTCACTGAAATGCTCCCCCATTGAGTGCCCTTCTAGCTGCCGACATTCATTCAGGAAAGAATGATCCAAAACTGCCCCTTCTTTTTCACCATCACCCTCTCAGGGGCAATTAGGGATGGGCAATAAATGCTCGCCCTGTCAGTGACAGTCCCATCCCAAGAAGCAATTTTAAAAGGTCCTGTCCTTTTATGGGGTCTGTTAGGTATTAACTACAAATGTTCAAATGGATTGTTTTGCCAGTGAATGTTCAGAGTTTTTGAAGTCCCTTTGAATGGCAGGGATTAAAATTGTTTGTCTTGTCTTTCAGGCCGTGAAAACTCTCAGCCCAAGCTCACCCTGCTGCCCCCCTCCCAAGAGCAGGTCAATGCCAAGGGCACTGCCACCCTGGTGTGCCTTGCCAATCACTTCTATCCCGATGAGCTGGAGGTGCAGTGGAAGAAGGATGGTGCAGTCATTTCGGACGGGGTTCAGACCAGCAACTACCTGCGAGCTTCGGACAGCACCTACAGTGTCAGCAGCCTGCTGACTCTCTCTGGGTCTGACTGGGAGTCCAACGCTCGGTTCTCCTGTGCCCTCACCCACGTGACCCTCCCCTCGCCCCTCAGCAAGAGCATCAGGAGATCAGAATGTGTGTAGAGTGTTTGAGACAGTCCACAGAGGAGACACAACTTTAAATAGAACAGGGCTGAGCTGGCAGGACAAAGGTCATTGTCAGCACTGAATTTCAACTCTCTTCCTTCTTGGGATTGGCTCAGTGACATTTCTGAGGTTCAAGGGTGAAGGCAGGTCATTGGGATCATCAAAAGGAAGCTTTACTCTGTATCAAACCCCATGCCGAACCTGTCCTGGGATCGTTTTATGGGGACAGTGATGACTTGTGATGCCAAGTAAAACCTCTCGAAGATGCTGAAAACTATCAGCTGTACAAAACAATGTGAACCTCTGAAATTTCTGCTTCAGTAAACCAGATCTCCTTCCTGCTCAGCCGTCAGTTCGAATTTAAGCTTCTGTCACGACTTAAAGGGACAGGATTCTCAGGTTATTGAGAAAATCTCCACAAGTGTTTTCCTCAAGCTCCATTGTGGCTGTGATTTTGAGTAGCTTCCTCTGTCTGGGCTGTTAATTGCAGTCTTTTTTCTGTCAACGTAAATCTGGAAAAGGGAATAAAGATCAAGAAGATTCAGTCTCTGTCTCGTGTGTGCTTTGGGAATAGCCAGAGCTACTGGGAACCCTGCATTGATGAATATGATCAGCAGCATCTTGTTACTCAGAATAACAATTTCACAGGTTTTGGGAAATAAATATTCCTTAAATTAGACTTGGGTTTTCTTCACTCTTAAAGTGCGATGCATTGGTCCTGTTTGTCCCTGGAGTCAGATTGAGAATGTTAAATCTGGGGAGTCTGGGAGTCACGGCTGGGGAGGGCAGTCAATGATAAACTGGTTCCACTTTCTGCTGCCATATTCTGTAGCCCCTGGGGCCATCTCAGTGAGAGTCATCCAGGGCTCAGGGTGGATTACAGAGCAGATCATTGACCTGATTGTTGCATTCCTTAGTCCACATGTGACCCCAGTAATCTCATTCTAGAGCTTTAGTATAGTGGGAACCAATGGGGCTGAAATCTTATCCAAACAGACCCTCACACAGCGGGGAGGCTGCTGGTGGCTCAGAAACCCCTTGGATTCAGTCCCAGATTCCACTGTGGCTCTTTCATTCAAACACAGCATTAGCACACTGACACCACATTCAGAGGACAATCCTGAGATGGGGCAAGTTTGGTTCTTGATTCCAATGTGGGGAAATGGGGGTTGGATGTGAAATGTCTAGTCTGAAACTGGTACTTTATAATGAAGAATAGAAACTGTTGTTAGAATAAAGTCGTGTTGATGGGAGTGAGGAATATCTCAGTTGTCTGTCTCCAGAATCCACACACTACACACATCCTTCTGTCAGACCCTGAAGCCAGAGAAACTGCTCCTTGGCACCCTATATTTCTCTATCTTTCCCAGAAAAGGTGAAGTATTCTCTGCCTCAGTGATTCCCTGGGACAGGACATTTTAAAAAGGGCTGTGGGAAGGGAACTGTTGCCTCTCAATGACAAGCCAATGGAAGGATGTGGAGCTGGCTCTGTGAAATGTTCGGACACAGAGGATGACGCCAGAAGGAATTCAATGTTGTCACTCTCTCCTTTGCATTTGCTAAACTGGTAACAATTTCTTTTTGCTCACAATTTGCTCTCTCGAATTTGATCCACTTGCCTTTCTTACTTTGCTTTTTTTGACTTCAGTCTGTGGGTAGTTCCATCAAAACCCAATCTCCTCACACTCATCCTGGCCCCTGAAGAGATTAGAGACAAACTGCAAATGCTGGAATCCAAGGTTGACAAGCAGGAGGCTGGGAGAACACAGCAAGACTGGCAGCATCAGGAGGTGGAGAAATCGACGTTTTGGGTGTAAACCTTCTTCAGGAAGTGGGGTGGGTGGGAGCTGCAGATAAAGGGAGTGGTGGGGGCAGGGTGGTTAGGTGGGGATAGGTGGAGACAGGCCGAGGGTAGGACATGGTTGATCGAAGGGAGGGATAATTCTGGATTCATCTCTCCCATCGACCAATCAGGTCATACTCTCTATCTTTCTCAATCTATCCTCACCTCACCACCTCGCTCCCACCCACCCCTTTATCTGTAACTCCCCTGACACCTACCCTCCCCCTTCCTGAAGAAGGATTACACCTGAAACGTTGACCCCTGAAGAGATTAGACGAGGTTATTTCATGGAATCAAACCATCGAGCCCATCAATCCTGAAAACAGATTCCAACATTGAAGTCCCATTTGCTGGTTGCAAATGTAAAGTCTCTTTCAGGCTGAAAGAAGGAAGCTTTCAATTGAGAAATGAGTGAGCTTAACCCAGATCCTGAACAACAGCACTTCAGAATGGAGTGATATAAATCAGAAGCAATATAAATACAGGGCAGCTTATATACTGCAGCTCGCACTGAGTGCAGCCAGCACAGAGGGGAATGCTGGGGAGTTTGGTCAGTGTGGGAGTTTGGTGAACTCAGGGAAGGAGTCCACCTTTGCTTTTCCAAAGTGGTTTGGAACTGTCACTTCAGCTGCTGGGAGCCTGCACATGCACTTGGTTTGAATGAAACAAAATGGTAAACAAGAAAATAGGAATCTGGAAATTGTTTCGTGTGAGGGAATGTGTAAATAGACTGCTTCAGGACATGTCCATTAGGGGAGGTTAATAAATGGAAAGTACTGAAACTTCAAAACAGAGATTGAAGACAATTACTGGACCAATGAAGGAATGGATATTTTTCAGTTGTCAGTAAGATCAACATTTCTTTATTGCATTGAAATGATTCAGGGTACATACATCTGCAGTGGATGTATAAAACGACAGGACCTCCCATTCAGGGAGTTTGGAATGAAGGCTGAATTGAAAAAGCAGTGATATATCAGGGAGTGCCAGAGATACCTGGAGACCTAGTTCCAGAAGGAAGTTATAGGCCTCAGGACTGCACAGTTCAATTCCATGTGTAGTAAGGGGCAGGAGGGTACGACACACGAGGGAGGCAGATACTTGCAGAATACTGTGGGACAGGAAAACCCCTCACTCTTCTAAACCCCAGCGAGAACAAGGCCAGCCTTTCCAATCTTTCTCATCTCACAGCCCCCTCATTCCAGCGATCAATCGGGTAAAACTCATCTGAACCACCTCCAATGCATTTATATTCTTCCTTCAATAAGGAGACCAAAACTACACACAATACAGTATTTGAGATGTGATCACACCAATGTCCAGGAATAACTGAGACATCACAGTCTCACTTTCTGGTCCCAAATCATGCCTACTCTTAATTTTCCCAGCGTTTTTACTGTCCATCTTTAATTGTCCTGGACAAGATGGTGCTGAGCTGCCTTCTTCAACCGCTGCAGTCTGTGTGCTGGAGGTAGACTCATAATGTCCTTAGGAAGGGAATTCCAGGATTCTGACCCAGTGACGATGTTTCCAAGTCAAACTGGTGAATGGCTTGGAGAGGAACTTGCTGGGGTGATGCTGCCCTTGTCCTTCTTGATTCAAGTAATCATGGGTTTAGAAGGTGTTGTCTCAGGACCTTTGGTGAATTTCTGCAATGCATCTTGTAGATAGTACACACAGATGTTACTGAATGTTGGTGTGGAGGGAATGGATATGTGTGGAAGTGGTGCCAAACAAGCGGGCTAAAATTTGATAAACAAAATTTAAATAAAATAATATAAAACAACCTAAAATGAAATAAAATAAAATGTTGCTGCTTTTTTGATAAAACATCACTGAACCCCAAATATTAACTCCTCCCTTTTACATGATAATGAGGAAAGAACTCTTGTTGGTGCAGTTTTTTTTTAATCATCTCAGAATAGTCAAAGCTGTGAGCACAGAGCAGTCACGTTCCCGGACAAGATGGTGAGGTCCCGCAGACAGTAAACGAATGACGAGACATGTCTGTTTTGTTGGCACTCGTTGAATAGCGAGCAGGATACCCGAGGGAATCTCTTCAGAATGGGATCTTGTCGAACCCCCTGAGGTGGGGATGGGGGTGGTCAGGGTGTGGTGGTGGTGGAGCGTCAAATGGTGGAGCCAGAGACTGTGCAACTTTCAGCAGTGCACCTCGGTCTCAGCCTGGATTCTGTGCTCTCATTTCTGAGGTGGCTTTCAATCCGATGACCATTTTGACGATGAGGCAGGAGCATTGCCCATGAAGCCACGGTCAGTAACAATGTAAACTGTGTGGCTCTGAAAGCCTGAGTCTGCATCTCAGCTCAGACGATATCATCTCATTCATCAAATCTGTTTCTGCCCCTCTGCAGGCTGACCAGGCTGTCGGTGCCTTTCCAACACTCCCACGTTTCCTCCTGTGTCACAGCTCATTCTCCTGAGGGATAGTTGTGCTTGGAGTCGAGAAGTGTGGGGCTGGGAAAGCACAGCTGGTCAGGCAGTTGTGCTCAGGCCGAGGACATCACCTTGTCCCTCTGTCAGATCCTCTTCAAGAAACTCATGGCTCACCACCACCGCTCAACAGTTAGGGAAGGGCAACAAGCAAGGATGGAGATGGGGACGCGATGCCTCAAGTGCTGTTCTCTGCAGTTTGGGGCACGCTTTGACAGCTGTTTGTTAGATCTTTGAGTGTAATTCATTTTTTGCTGATGCCAGTGATAATCCAAAGGACACTCCACCTTTCAGTCTGACAAACCAGGGTCACCCATGTCATGGCTCTGTTTCTGGCCGAGGCTCCAGTCTTTCAAAGAGATGAATTCAAGCCTCACCAGTTTGATCATTTGAATTGTATGCCATTTATTTTGATTTCTCCTGGGATGGGGTGGGGGTGGGCGTTGACGTGTCGGTTATTTGTTGCCCTTCCCGAATTGTCCTGGAGATGGCAGTGGTGAGCCATGTAATATCTGGGAAGCAACTGATAGATCATTCTCACTGGAATCGACTGGAATGAATGTGGGTTTATTCATGGCTAATGGAAAGAGTCATTACCCATAATCCTCAGCTGCTGTGCAAGTACTCTATAGTTACTAGAAGGCATTTGTGTCTCTCTGCCCGAACAATACAAAGTCAGAAGTCACACAAAAGCAGGTTCTAGCCAACAGGTTCATTTTAAATCACAAGCTTCCGAAACGCTGTTCCTTTATCAGGTGTACCCCAGTCCACCATCGACATCCCCACATTACTGAACAGTACAAATAAACTGGGGCTTTGAGAGGATCTAACCGGCTCCATCTGGAGAATCGTGGGGAGAGAGAGAGAGAAAAAAGAGAACAGCTTTCGGACCAGGATACTTATCGCATCGCAATGAAAATGCCCTGCATGCTATGATATATCCAAACGGAGTACTTTGGTGTGATTTTTGATTGTCTCCAGATTGTGCTTTTTTTCATTCTATGATACACGTGGACTATGTCAGTATTGGGTATCACAAAGCATGTTTGGTATCACAAAGTATGTTTCCTCCATTGAACAGTTTCCAACACACTCTCTCCATCTTGCTTTAATCCTTATTGACTCTTGGACATTCCCCCTACACTCTCATTCTGTCCTGGTCCCAGAGGAATTGATGGCCTGAGTTCATGACCCCGCACTGTGTGAAGGTTGGTGTGAAGTGAGGCCAGTGTGTTGGAGCTTGGGCCCCTGCCTCAGGCCCAGGTGCAGGGGCCTGTTCAACAATCTGCACATTGTCCTTTTTCTCTTTCTGAATGAACTGGATCAAGTTGCAGTAACGAGCTGGCAACAAGGTGTCTTGTCTAAAATGTTCCCCGCATTAAATACAGAACTGGCTTAGTTACAGGAAACAGAGGACAGTGATGGAAGGATAGTTTTCAGAATAGAGGGTGGAGACTCATGATGTTCCACAGGGTTCAGTGGTGGTCTACATAAATGAATTGGAGGAGGGCATAGCTGGTCTATTTAGTAAGTTTACGGTTAATACAAAGATTGGTAGAGTTGTGGAAAATGAGAAGGTTTGTCACAGGATACCGCAGGATATAGATCAGTTGGCTGCTTGGATAGAAAAATGGCAGATGGAGCTTAATCCAGACAAATGTGAGGTGATGCATTTTGAAAGGTGATGTACAGGTGGGAATTATACAGTGAATGGCAGAATCCTCTGGAGTATTGATATGCAGAGAGATCTGGGTGTGCATGTTCACGGATCACTGAAGGTGGCAGCACAGAGAGGTAAAGCAGTAAAAAAGGCTTATGGCATGCTTGCCTTCATTGGAAGGGACACTGAGTATAAGGATTGACAAGTTATTCTGTAGCTTTATCAAACAATAGTTAGGCCACACTTGGAATATCGCATGCAGTTCCGGTCAGCACACTACCAGAAGGATGTGGATGTTTTGAAGATGGTGCATAAAATGTTTACCAGGGTATTGTCTGGTATGGGGGATTGTAGTTCTGAAGAAAGGTTGGATAGACTGGCTTTGTTTTCATTGGAATACGGGAAAATGAAGTGTGTCCTGATAGAAGATTACAGAGTTGTGAACGGCATAGGTAGCATGGAAAATATGAGGATTTTTTTCAGGGTGTATGCATCACGTACTCAGGGACAGAGGTTAAAGGTGCGGGGGAATTTAAAACAGATGTGTGAGATAAGTATTTTACACAAAGGGAGTTGAGTATCTGGAACACACTGCCAGAGGAGGGGGTGGAAGCAGACAGAATAGAATTATTCAATAAATAAATAATGCATGAATAGGAAGGGAATAGAGGGCTATGAATCCTGTAGGTGAAGACAGTTTCTGTGAGGAAGGCCAAACTGTGTCAGCACAGGCTTGTAGGGCCGAAGGGCCTGTTCCTGTGCTGTATTGTTCCTTGTTCTTTGGTCCCTGCTGTTGACTTGGATTCTCGGGAGCCAGCTCCGTATGAAGAGCCTGTTCTCATTCTTTTGTTGGAGTTCATGGGGCAGCGCTGCTTCCTTGCTGCGTCACTGATCAAACCAACAATGCGGAAAGCCTCTTGATATTTTAAATACACTGTCTGCAGGAAAATGTTTGGCCGAGGTTTTAATATTGTTTAATAAGATAATGACGTCAATACACCAGTGTTGTTTACGGCTCGGAACGTTTACCATCATGGTCCAAGATTTAAATGCACCATCTCTCATTTGTGATAATACAGTTTTCAATGTTTCTCTCCCCTTATGTGTTATGAAGAGGTTTGCAAACATGTTTTGATGAGGACAATGCATCTTCAACATCGTATGACGGAGTGGGTGTCTGTTTGAATTCACACTTGCAATAATACAGTTTTAAATGTGTCAGTGTTACTTTCCCCACTCTCTGGGGGATATCGCTGCCACTATCCCCATTCCACCCTTCACTCTCGGGGTGATACCATTTTTAACATCCTTTCTGTCTGAGAATGTCATTGTTCTTGTCCCTCCCTCTCTCAGGGACTGGGTGGGTGTTTCACGTGCACCTGGTTTGTTAGATCCATTCTTGTGAAATGGGTAATCCCTGTTTTACTCTGGTAACAGTGAGTTAAAGCCCGGCACAGTTCACCCTTCATCTCCATCATATCTCAGGGCCTAAGGTTGGTCAGTACTGTCTGGCACCAGATCAATCCCACCACTTCCCACAGTTTTCCCTCTTTCCTATCTTTACTGGACACCTTATATCCAGGAATCCCCAATCCCGGATCTCTGTTAGAACCACAACATCAGATTTCCACTTGACAATCTGCATCTGTAACCCCCCCAATACTGTATTATTAACCCATTTCAGTCTGTATCCCATCAATCAGGGACCCTAATAGGCAAAGGCTGTATTTAAATAATCTCAGTGACTGTGGAGACCTGGTTGGGAACAATCAGCAGGATCAGTCACACCATTTGCATTCTGCACAGGGCTCGGGATTCCAGCGGACCCATTGTGCTTGGGTCTGGGACTGAGGAGCAAGAGCAAGGCCTGTAATCTCTGGTCTCTGTCCCTGATTTGTGGGTCCGCTCTGATGGAGACCATTGTGAAAGCCATAGTCAACATCGCCACCTGCTGACCTGGAGAAGCAAGAACATGCAGTGCTTGTGGGAATAACCTGAATGTGATCAGAGGACAAGGTCAAACATCATACGACACCAGGTTATAGTCCAACAGGTTTATTAGAAAATACAATCTTTCGGAGCCTTGCCCCTTCTTTCAGGTGCTCAGAGGAGCAAACAAGGTGAATTTAATCAACAGAGAAAACAAACTCTGCTGTTCATTTCCTTCTCGGTTGTCTCTGTTCTCCTCAATGACATGAACAAGAGAAAAGGCAAGAATAAAGAATATAAGGACACCACACCAGTGACCTCCGAGTATGTGAACAATACTTGGTGAGAATATTTTCCTGCTTTTTCAATGTTTGGTATCAATTCAAAGCAGAAAGAGTCTTTCTCTCTCCTTCCCTCCTTGAAACGTTTACTGAGATGATCAAACACAGCAACAGTTCATGTGATGGGTTGAGGGGATTGTCTAATGATCGAGGGAGGGGACTGGGTCAGGATTCCCTGGAATTTAGAAGGTTGGGAGGAGATTTCACTGAAACATTTTAAATTCTCCAGGGCCCTGACAGGGTAGATTTTGGAAGGAAGTGCCCCTACCTGGGTTTGGAGATGCCGGGGTTGGACTGGGGTGTACAAATTTACAAATCACACAACACCAGGTTATAGTCCAACAGGTTTAATTGGAAGCACTAGCTTTCGGAGTGCCGCTCCTTCCTCAGGTGAAGGTTGGTGAAGGAGCAGCGCTCCAAAAGCTAGTGCTTCCAATTAAACCTGTTGGACTATAACCTGGTGTTGTGTGATTTTTAACTTTGTTCCCCCCTACCTGGGGATTCTAAAGCAGAGTCACAGTCTGGGAATAAGGGATTAGGCATTTAGATCAAAGATGAGGAATGGGTGGCACAGTGACTAGCACCACTGTCTTACAGCACCAGGGAGCTGGCTTCCATTCCACCCTGAGGTGATTTTCTTTGTGGAGTTTGCTTGTTCTCCCCATGTCTGAGTAGGTTGCCTCCGGGTGCGCTAGTCTCCATTCTCAGTCCAAGAATGTGCAGGTTAGGTGAACTGGCCATGGGAAGTGTAGGGTTACAGCAATAGGAGAGGGGTGTGGTTCTGGGTGGAATGCTGCTTGGACTTGATGGCCTTCTTCCACACAGTAGGAATTCTATTTATCCTATCCATGCCCCTCATACTTTTGTAAACATCTATAAGGCCTCCTCTCAGGCTCTGATGCTCCAGAGTAAACAGCCCCAGCCTGCTCAGTCTCTCCATATAGTGCAAATCCTCCAACCCTGGCAACATCCTTGTAAATCTTTTCTGAACCCTTTCAAGTTTCCCAATTCCAGTACTCAATACTCTGACCGATAAATGAAAGCATACCAAACACCTTCTCTTTCCTTTCTCCCTGCGACTCTACTTTCAAGGAGCTATGGACCTGCCCTCCAAGGTCTCTTTGTTCTGCAACATTCCCTAGGGCCTTACCATTAAGTGTATAAGTCCTGCTAAGATTTGCTTTCCCAAAATGCAGCACCTCACATTTATCTGAATTAAACTCCATCTGCCACTTCTCAGCCCATTGGCCCATCTGATCAAGATCCTGTTGTAATCTGAGGTAACCTTCTTCATTGTCCACCACACCTCCAATTTTGGTGTCGCCTGCAAACTTACTAACTGTACCTCTTATGCTCATATCCAAATCATTTATATAAATTACGAAAAGTAGTGGACCCAGCACTGATCCTTGTGACACTCCACTGGTCACAGACTTCCACTCTGAAAAGCATACCTTCACCACCACCCTCTGTCTTCTAGCGTTGAGCCCGTTCTGTATCCAAATGGCTAGTTGTCCATGTGAAATCTAACTTTGCTAACCAGTCTCCCATGGGGAACCTTGTTGAATGCCTTACTAAAGTCCATATAGGTCACATCTACTACTCTGCCCTCATCAATCCTCTTTGTTACTTCTTCAAAAAACTAAATCGTGTTTGTGAGACATGATTTCCCACGCACAAAGCCATGTTGACTATCGCTAATCAGTCCTTGCCTTTCAAATACATATACCTCCTGTCCCTCAGGATTTCCTCCAACAACTTGCCCACCATCGACGTCAGGCTCACTGGTCTATAGTTCCCTGGTTTATCCTTACCAGCTTTCTTAAAAAGTGACACCACGTTAGCCAGTCTCCAGTCTTCCAACACCTCACCTGTGACTATCGATGATACAAATATCTCAGCAAGAGGCCCAGCAATTACTTCCTTAGCTTCCCACAAAGTTCTAGGGTACACCTGATCAGATCCCGGGGATCTATTCACCTCTATGCGTTTCAAGACATCCAGCACTTCCTCCTCTGTAACATGGACATTTCACAAGATGTCACCATTTATTTCCCTACATGCTATTCCTTCCATATCCTTTTCCACAGTAAATACTGATGCAAAATAGTTTCTCCCCCATCTCCTGCGGCTCCACACAAAGGCTGCCTTGCTGATCTTTGAAGGGCCCTATTCTCTCCCTAGTTACATTTTTGTCCTTGATGTATTTGTAAAATTTCTTTGGATTCTCCTTAATTCTATTTGCCAAAGCTATCTCATGCCCCCTTTTTACCCTCCTGATTTCCCTCGTAAGTATATTCCTACTGCCTTTATACTCTTCTCATGATTCCCTCGATCTATCCTCTCTATATCTGACATATGCTTCCTTCTTTTCCTTAATCAAACACTCAATATCTTTAGTCATCCAGCATTTCCTATACTTACCAGCCTTTCCTTTCACCCTCACAGGAATATGATTTCTCTGAATTCTTGTTATCTCATTTCTGAAGGCTTCCCATTTTCCAGTTGTTCCTTTACCTGCGAACATCTGTACCCAATCAGCTTTTGAAAGTTCTTGCCTAATACCGTCAAAATTGGCCTTTCTGCAGTACAGAACTTCATCTTTTAGATCTGGTCTATCCTTTTCCATCACTATTTTAAAACTAATAGAATTATGGTTGCTGGCCCAAAATGCTCCCCCATTGACATCTCAGTCACCTGCCTTGCCTTATTTCCCAAGAGTAAGCCAAGTTCTTCACCTTCTCTACTGGGTACATCCACGTACTGAATCAGAAAGTTTTCTTGTACACACTTAACAACTTCCTCTCCATCTAAACCCTTAACATGATGGCAGTCCCAGTCTATGTTGGAAAGTTAAAATCCCCTACCATAACCACCCTATTATTCTTCCAGATAGCTGAAATCTCCTTACAAATTTGATTCTCAATTACCCTTTGACTATCAGAGGGTATTGTTTGCAATACAATCCGAAAAAAGTCATAATCCCTTTCTTATATCTCAGTTCCACTCAAATAACTTCCCTGGATGTATTTCCAAGAATATCCTCCCTCAGTACAGCTGTAATGCTATCCCTTATCAAATATGCCACTCTTCCTCCTCTCTTGCCTCCCTTTCTATCCTTCCTGCAGCATTTGTATCCTGTTAAGGCCTCATCACAGAATCCTTGTGGAACATCATTCAAAATGTGTTTTTTTTCCCTGTCGTCTGTCATCTGTCTCCTAACCAAGTCAAACATTCATCTTCAATCCCATGGGTTTTAACTTTGGTCAGCAGATTGTTTTGTGGAAAATTATTGCTTATTTCTGAAAGTTGCTAAGATTAGACGTCCTATCAACTATTTTAGTTAATGCATTTGGTTTGTTAGTTAGAAATTACCCATCACAAATCTTTGTGGACAATTTCCAATTCTCTATATGAGAAGGTGCAGCATGGTAGCACAGTGGCACAGTGGTTAGTGCTGCTGCCTCAAAGCACCAGAGACCTGGGTTCAATTCCCACCTCAGGTAACTTTCTATGTGGAGTTTGCACATTCTCCCCGTGTCTGTGTGGGTTTCCTCCCACAGTCCAAAAATGTGCTGGTTAGGTGAATTGGCCATGTTAAATTGCCCATAGTGTTAGGGGAATGGGCTGGGTAGGTTGGTCTTCGGAGGGTCGGTGTGGACTTGTTGGGCCAAAGGGCCTGTTTCCACATCATAAGTAATCTAATCTTCATTCTATCTGCTGTTAATTATAGATTCCAATGAAACCCTCAAAAGAGATGTTAGATTGACCAGTATATAATTGTGTTTCCAGATCAGTAGCTGTGTGGAATCACACAGCGAGCAGCCAGTGAACTTGACACAATCAGGGACACCCCCTGGTGCTGAAGGTCATGCTGCTGCTGGTAAAGGTCGCATTTCAACTGAAACTGCACTCCCTCCCTACACACTCCCCTCTTGTCCCCACATGCCTCACTACAACCCCTGGAGATGCCATCCAGCACCTTGTGCCCTCGCTCAGTCTCCATTGACCTTGTCTCCATTAGCCTTGAACCTCCTTCCAAGCACTGAAGCTTGAGCCATTTCCTCTGACCCTTGATCATGTGTCTGCCATCTTGGAACTGACTAACCTGGTCACCATTAACCTGCACTGCCCTCTCAGCAGGGTGCATAGATTGATTCAGCACAGAGAAGGCCCTCAGGCCCATTGAGTCTGCACCGGCATAACTGTCACTAAAGGCACTATAATCCCAA
Source organism: Chiloscyllium plagiosum (assembly GCF_037043375.1). Lineage (NCBI taxonomy): Eukaryota > Metazoa > Chordata > Chondrichthyes > Orectolobiformes > Hemiscylliidae > Chiloscyllium > Chiloscyllium plagiosum. The sequence goes on from NW_028270147.1 coordinate 117,523,065, forward strand.
TTTCCTGCACTTGTCCCAAATCCGTGAATGTTATGATATTTAAATGTTGTAAGCTTTCCACCCTTCACTACCTTCCCTGACAGAGGGTTCATGTTTATTGCTTATATCATGTCAGGCTCAAGGAGGTTAACGAAAGCTCAACTCTTTGGGTTTTTGCTGTGGGTGGGTTGGTGGCTCGGTGGTTAGCCCTGCTGCTTGACAGCACCAGCGACCTGGGCTTGATTGCAGTCTCACGTGACTGACTGTGGGGTTTGCACATTCTCCTCATGTCTGTGTGGGGTACCTCTGGGTGCTCTCGTTTCCTCCCACAATCCAAACATATGCAGGGTATGTGGATTGGCCATGCTAAAATTGCCCATAGTGTTCAGTTAGGCACATTAGTCAGGGGAAGTATAGGGGAGGGGAATGGTTCTGGGTGGGTTACTCCTTGGGTCTGGTGATACGTGTAGGCCAGACCAGTTAAGGACAGCAGTTCTCCTTCCCTCAAGGACAGTAGTGAACCAGGTGATTTTTGTTTCTGACAATCACCAATGGCTTCATGGTCATCTGATTTCCAGATTGATACTGAATTAAAATTCCTCCACCTGCAGGTGGGATTCAAACACAGGTCCCCAGAACTTTACTTGGTTCTTCAGGTTTACAGTCCAGCAATGATACCACTCGGCCTTTTCCTATCCCAGTAGTATCCTCGCCTCTGAGCCTGACACTGCTGTGGAATGCAGCTCTCTCCATAGAGTGGTTCACATGACAGTGTGATAAAGGCAAAAGAAAAAAAAAAGGAAGAAAAAAAAAGAAATAAAAAGGGGAGTGTCAGAAGAACTGATACTCTGGGACCTGACTCTGAATAACAACCTGCCGACCAACCCCCTCCTTCTGTCACCCTCAATCTCCCCATGCGTACTCTTGATGCCCCTTCGATCCAGCTTGTGCTGCCTTTGGGAGAGGTTGACCTTCCCTCCATCACCCAGGAACGTGGTCATCATCCCAGAGGAGCATAGTCCCACTTGCCCATTCGAGACAGAGACGAATGGTGGTAGGTTTAACCTGAGGGTCACCACAGCTGAGGCAGGGGGAGAGAAGTTGACATCTTCATTAATCCACTGCAACCCCTCTTGGGGCTGCAAAAATTCAACCTCACTCACTCAGACAGCTCCCCTCCCTGTAAGGTAATATTGCTGCACCTCGTTGAGGGCTAATTGACCACTAAAATATGACTATGGCTCGCCAGCATTGGCTGAGCAGGCAATCACTGTGACCATGACCCTGGCTCCAGAAAGTCCCCTTGTAATTGGGGAGCACATTAGGGAACACAGTGCACACTGCATCTGAAATGCCTCCCTTACTGAGAATACACTCTCAGCATTCACCTTTCTAAGCTGCCATCTCAATTTATTATCAATTCTATGTCCTATGATCATGCCCCTGTAACTAGCTGATGAAGGAGGAGGGCTCTGAAAGCTTGTACTTCCAAATAAACCTGTTTGAATCTAACCTGGTGTTGTGTAATTTTTAACTATGGCCATCTCAATGAGGTCCCATCTCAGACTGGATCAGCTGAATTGTTGTTCGTTCATGATTTGAGAAGCTTAAAGCCTAATCTTCAACCCCCAGCACAAAGCCCATTCTCTCTGCATCGTTATGAGACAAATACCTCAGAGAGACACTGACAGGCTGCACTAAGTAACATACACAGGTAGCACTGAATCACTGAGTAACATGCTCACACTCCATGCTGCCTGTAGGTGTCTCAGTGTGAGCATGTCACTCAGTGCTGCCTGTAGGTGTCTCTCTGAATGTGGGTGTGTTACTCAGTACTGCCTGTAGGTATCTCTCTGCGTGTGAGCATTTTTCTCAGTGCTGTCTGAAGGTGTCTCTCCAAATATGGGAGTGTTACTTAGTGCTACCTGCAAATGTCTCTCCAAATGTGAGTGTGTTTGTCAGTGCTGCCTGCAGGTGTCTCTCTGAATAACACACACACTCAAACTCAAACTCAAACCTCAGAGAGACATCAGCAGGCAGCATTAAGTAATACACTCACACTTAGACAGACACACAGCCTTCAGTGTCTATGAAAGGCCGAACATCATTTTCCGGTGCTACCCAGCATGCAGCAGAGAGTGCACAGTGCAATCCCACCAGCTGGGTTTGGACCACAGAGTGATGAGTGAATGCCTCAGATTGTAATTATTGAGTCGCAACAGCTTTCAGTTTCTGTTCTGTTTGGAATCATTTAACCTCCACAGATTCCGGATCAAAGGGATCATTTGAAAGTGATTGGTGAAAGACTGTCAGTATCATCTACAACTGATGTGTCATTGATTGACAGGCCAATAGCTAATTGTGACAATGACTTGCTGAAATGCAGCCAATCAGCTAAGGGCAGTTGTCCACTTCCAAAGTACACAGAGGCGGGCTGCCTTAGAGTGGTCGGAAGGTGGGAGGGGCGGGGGCTTGCTGGGTCTGTATTGTCTGCACTTTTGTATGTAACGGTATTGTCTAATGTATAAATGTCATTGTCACTGTCTTGTCATACGTGGAACTGGGATTTGAGGTTTGTCCTCCTCTCCCTGTAAAATGGTTGAACGGTAGGGTTCGGGGCCTAGCTTTGCTGCTCCTCTCCCTTGTAAAATTGCTGACTTTTGTGTACAGCTGTCAATGTTTTTTGTAAACTGGTTTGTAATTTGTTTAATAAAATAATATATCCAAAGTACACAGAGGCGGGCTGCCTTAGAGTGGTCGGAAGGTGGGAGGGGCGGGGGCTTGCTGGGTCTGTATTGTCTGCACTTTTGTATGTAACGGTATTGTCTAATGTACAAATGTCATTGTCACTGTCTTGTCATACGTGGAACTGGGATTTGAGGTTTGTCCTCCTCTCCCTGTAAAATGGTTGAATGGTAGGGTTCGGGGCCTAGCTTTGCTGCTCCTCTCCCTTGTAAAATTGCTGACTTTTGTGTACAGCTGTCAATGTTTTTTTGTAAATTGTTTTGTAATTTGTTTAATAAAATATATCCAAAGTACACAGACAGCTTTGCCCTTTGATGTGAAGGGCACTGCTTGTCACTGGCCACTCGGGTGTTTCCTTTCTTCCTGGTGGTGGAAACTTAATAAAGATTCGTGCACCTTGTGTCTTTCACTGTGTCTCACACCTGCACACACACAACATGGGGGCTGGGGAGAAAATAAGTCCAAAGCACACAGGGACAGAGACCCAATATTCTTTATCTTTGTTCCCTTTTCCAGATTGACATTGACAGAAAACAGACTGCAATCAACAGCCCAGACAGAGGAAGCTGCACAAATTCACAGCCACAATGGATCTTGAGGAAAACATTTGAGGAGATTTTCTCAATAATGTGAGAATCCTGTCCCTTTAAACAGTGACAAGACCTTAAATTGGAACTGATGACTGAGCAGGAAGGTGATCTGGTTTACTGAAGCAGAGACTTCTGAGGTTCACATTGTTTTTGTACAGCTGACAGTCTTCAGCATAGAACATAGAACATAGAACAATACAGCACAGAACAGGCCCTTCGGCCCACGATGTTGTGCCGAACATTTGTCCTAGCTTAAGCACCCATCCATGTACCTATCCAATTGCCGCTTAAAGGTCACCAAAGATTCTGACTCTACCACTCCCACAGGCAGCACATTCCATGCCCCCACCACTCTCTGGGTAAAGAACCCACCCCTGACATCTCTCCTATACCTTCCACCCTTCACCTTAAATTTATGTCCCCTTATAACACTCTGTTGCACCCGGGGAAAAAGTTTCTGACTGTCTACTCTATCTATTCCTCTGATCATTTTATAAACCTCTGTCAAGTCACCCCTCATCCTTCGCCGTTCCAACGAGAAAAGGCCTAGCACTCTCAACCTATCCTCGTACGACCTATTCTCCATTCCAGGCAACATCCTGGTAAATCTTCTCTGCACCCTCTCCAAAGCTTCCACATCTTTCCTAAAATGAGGCGACCAGAACTGCACACAGTACTCCAAATGTGGCCTAACCAAAGTCCTGTATAGTTGCAACATCACTTCACGACTCTTGAATTCAATCCCTCTGCTAATGAATGCTAATACACCATCGGCCTTCTTACAAGCTCTATCCACCTGAGTGGCAACTTTCAAAAATATATGAACATAGACCCCAAGATCCCTCTGTTCCTCCACCTCACTAAGAACCCTACCGTTAACTCTGTATTCCGCATTCTTATTTGTCTTTCCAAAATGGACAACCTCACACTTGGTAGGGTTGAACTCCATCTGCCACTCTTCAGTCCAGCTCTGCATCATATCTAAGTCTCTTTGCAGCCGACAACAGCCCTCCTCACTATCCACAAATCCACCAATCTTCGTATCATCTGCAAATTTACTGACCCACCCTTCGACTCCCTCATCCAAGTCATTAATAAAAATTACAAACAGCAGAACTGATCCCTGCGGAACTCCACTTGTAACTGGGCTCCAGGCTGAATATTTGCCATCTACCACCACTCTCTGACTTCGACCGGTTAGCCAGTTTTCTATCCAATTGGCCCAAATTGACCGACTGTGTGGAGTTTGCACATTCTCCCCGTGTCTGCGTGGGTTTCCTCCGGGTGCTCCGGTTTCCTCCCACAGTCCAAAGATGTGCAGGTCAGGTGAATTGGCCATGCTAAATTCTCCGTAGTGTTATATAAGGGGTAAATCTAGGGGTATTGGGTGGGTTGCGCTTCGGCGGGTCGGTGTGGACTTGTTGGGCCGAAGGGCCTGTTTCCACACTGTAAGTAATCTGTAAGTAATCTAATCTAATCTAATCTAATCTAATCTAAATCTAATCTAATTTCCCTCTATGCCATGCCTCCTGACTTTCCGCATAAGCCTACCATGGGGAACCTTATCAAATGCCTTACTAAAATCCATGTATACTACATCCACTGCTCTACCCTCATCCACATGCTTGGTCACCTCCTCAAAGAATTCAATCAGACTTGTAAGGCAAGACCCAACCTTCACAAATCCGTGCTGGCTGTCCCTAATCAAGCAGTGTCTTTCCAGATACTCATAAATCCTATCCCTCAGTACCCTTTCCATTACTTTACCTACCACCGAAGTAAGACTAACTGGCCTGTAATTCCCGGGGTTATCCCTATTCCCTTTTTTGAACAGGGGCACAATATTCGCCACTCTCCAGTCCCCTGGTACCACCCCCGTTGACAGTGAAGACGAAAAGATCATTGCCAACGGTACTGCAATTTCCTCTCTTGCTTCCCACATAATCCTAGGATATATCCCGTCAGGCCCGGGGGACTTGTCTATCCTCAAGTTGTTCAAAATGTCCAACACATCTTCCTTCCTAACAAGTATCTCCTCTAGCTTACCAGTCCGTTTCACACTCTCCTCTTCAACAATACGGTCCCTCTCGTTCGTAAACACTGAAGAAAAGTACTCATTCAAGACCTCTCCTATCTCTTCCGACTCAATACACAGTCTCCCACTACTGTCCTTGATCGGACCTACCCTCGTTCTCGTCATTCTCATGTTTCTCACATACGCATAAAATACCTTTGAGTTATCCTTGATCCTATCCGCCAAAGATTTTTCATGCCCTCTCTTAGCTCTCCTAATCCCTTTCTTCAGGTCCCTTCTGGCTATCCTGTATCCCTCCACTGCTCTGTCTGAACCCTGTTTCCTCAACCTGATGTAAGCCTCCTTCTTCCTCTTTACAAGACATTCAACCTCCCTCATCAACCAAGGTTCCCTCACACGACCATTTCTTTCCTGCCTGACAGGTACATACATATCAAGGACACATCGTATCTGTTCCTTGAAAATGTTCCACATTTCCACGACATCCTTCCCTGACAGCCTATGCTCCCAACTTATGCTCCTCAGATCCTGTCTTACAGCATCGTAATTACCCTTCCCCCAATTGTAAAACCTACCCTGTTGCACGCACCTATCTCTCTCCATAACCAAGGTGAAAGTCACAGAATTGTGGTCACCATCACCAAAATGTTCACCCACTAACAAGCCCATTACTTGTCCCGGTTCATTACCGAGTACCAAATCCAATATGGCCTCCCCTCTGGTCGGAAAATCTACATACTGAGTTAGAAAAGCTTCCTGGACACACTGCGCAAACACCGCCCCATCCAATCTACTTGATCTAAAGAGCTTCCAATCAATTGTGGGCGGCACGGTGGCACAGTGGTTAGCACTGCTGCCTCACAGCGCTAGAGACCCGGGTTCAATTCCCGCCTCAGGTGACTGTGTGGAGTTTGCACGTTCTCCCCGTGTCTGCGTGGGTTTAATCCGGGTGCTCCGGTTTCCTCCCACAGTCCAAAGAGGTGCAGGTCAGGTGAATTGGCCATGCTAAATTGTATGGGGTAAATGTAGGGGTATGGGTGGGTTGCGCTTCGGCGGGTCGGTGTGGACTTGTTGGGCCGAAGGGCCTGTTTCCACACTGTAATTAATCTAATCTAATCTAATATTTGGGAAGTTGAAATCGCCCATGACTACTACCCTGTGGCTTCTGCAGCTTTCCAAAATCTGTTTCTCCACATCTCTGTTGCTATTGGGGGGCCTATAGTAAACACCCAACAAGGTGACTGCACCTTTCCTATTTCTGACTTCAGCCCATACTACCTCCAAAGGCAGATCCCCCTCGAACTGCCTTTCTGCAGCCGTTATACCATTTCTAATTAGCAACGCCACCCCCCCCCTCCTTTTTTACCACCCTCCCTAATCTTACTGAAACATCTGTAACCAGGAACCTCCAACAACCATTCCTGTCCCTCTTCTATCCACGTTTCTGTGATGGCCACAACATCGTCGTCCCAGGTACCGATCCATGCCATAAGTTCACCCACCTTATTTCTGATACTCCTTGCGTTGAAGTATACGCACTTGAACCCATCTCTGTGTCCGCAAGTATTCCCTGTCTGTGCTACCTTCTTCACAGCCTTCCTACATTCTTGGACATCCTGACAAACAGCTAGCCTACTTGCTGGACTACAAGTCCAGATCCCATCCCCCTGCCAAATTAGTTTAAACCCCCCTGAAGAGTGCTAGCAAACCTACCCCCCAGGATATTGGTGCCCTTCTGGTTCAGGTGCAAACCGTCTTGCTTGTACAGGTCCCACCTTCCCCAGAATGCAGTCCAATTGTCCAAATACCTGAAACCCTCCCTCCTACACCATCCTTGCAGCCACGTGTTCAACTGCACTCTCTCCCTATTCCTTGCCTCACTGTCACGTGGCACCGGCAACAACCCAGAGATGACGACTCTGTCTGTCATAGCTTTTAGCTTCCAGCCTAGCTCCCTGAGCTCTTGAGTGACCTTCCCACCCCTCTTCCTACCTATGTCATTGGTGCCAACGTGCACCACGACTTCTGGTTGCACACCCTCCCCCTTAAGGATTCTGAAGACACGGTCCAAGACGTCTCAGACCCTGGCACCCGGGAGGCAACAAACCATCTGAGAGTCTCGCCCATGTCCACAGAACTGCCTGTCTGTCCCTCTAACTAGAGAGTCTCCTATAACTAGCGCTCTCCTCCTCTCCCCCTTTCCCTTCTGAGTCTCAGAGCCAGACCTTGCGCCACAGACCCGGTCACTGAAGCTTACCCCTGCTACCCCAACAGTATCCAAAGCGGTATACTTATTGTTTAGGGGAACGACCACAGGGGATCCCTGCACTGCCTGCTTCCTCCCCTTCCCACCTCTAACTGTTACCCAGCTACCTCTGTTCTCTGGCGTAGCTATGTCCCTGTAGCTTCTATCTATCACCCTCTCAGCCTCTCGAATAATCCTCAGTTCATCAACTCCAGTTCCAGTTCCCTAACTCGTTCTGTGAGGAGCAGGATCTGACTGCATTTCCTGCAGATGAATTCGGCAGGAGTATCGGTGGTCACCCCTACCTCGAATATCCTGCAGGAGGAACATTCCACTCAAATATCAATCACTTACCTTCCCGACCAGCTCTGCGCTCCAACCTCACTTCCGCCCAGCTCGCGCCGCTCTCTGCTGTGAGAAGACCGTTGGCGTCGAGGTAAGTTCTTTATATATCAGTCACTTACCTTCCCAACCAGCTCTGCACTCCAACCTCACTTCCGCCCAGCTCGCGCCGCTCTCTGCTGTGAGCATCTTTGAGAGGTTTGACTTGGTATCACAAGTCAACCCTATCCCTATCACATACTCCCAGAACAGGGACAGCATACTGTTTGACACAGCATAAAGGTCTCTCTATACTATTGCAACAACCTGTTTTCACTACTGAACCTCAGAATTTGCCCCGAGCAGTCCTGAGATGGAAGAGACTTGAAATTCAGTGCTGACAATGACCTTTGTCCTGCCAGCTCAGCCCTGTTCTATTTTAAAGTTGTGTCTCCTCTGTGGACTGTCTCAAACCCTCTACACACATTCTGATCTCCTGATGCTCTTGCTGAAGGGAGAGGGGAGGTTCCCGTGGGTGAGGGCACAGGAGAAGCGAGCGTTGGACTCCCAGTCAGACCCAGAGAGGGTCAGCAGGCTGCTGACACTGTAGGTGCTGTCCGAAGCTCGCAGGTAGTTGCTGGTCTGAACCCCGTCCGAAATGACTGCACCGTCCTTCTTCCACTGCACCTCCAGCTCATCGGGATAGAAGTGATTGGCAAGGCACACCAGGGTGGCAGTGCCCTTGGCATTGACCTGGTCCCGGGAGGGGGTCAGCAGGGTGAGCTTGGGCTGAGAGTTCTCACGGCCTGAAAGACAAGAGAAGCAATTTTAATCCCTGCCAAACAAATGGATTTTGACTCTCAGCATATTCACTGGCAAATCAATCTTGTTGAACATTTTAGTCAATACAGAATAAACCAGACCCCAAAAGAACAGACATTGTTCACATTGCTTCTTGGGATTTGAGTGTCACTAGCAGGGCCAGCATTTATTGCCTATCCCTAATTGCCCCTGAGAAGGTGATGGTGAAAGAGAAGGGACAGTTTTGGACCATCGTTTATGGAATGAATGTGGGCAGCTGGAAGCTATCAATGGGGGAGCATTTCAGTGACAGTGATCAGAACTCAGTGAGATTGAGAGTAGGGATGGAAATGGAGAACCATGGAGCAAGTGTAAAAGTTTTCATTGGCGAATGAACTATTTTAATAAACTGTGTGGTGATTTAGCAAAAGTGGACTGGCACCAGCGACATGATGGGAAATCAGTATCAGGGCAGTGGAAGCCTTCGCAGGATTAGACAGAGACCGTTCAGAATCTGTTCCCACAAGGAGTAAGGGTGGGACTCCCAAATCTAGACTCTCAGCCTGGGATGTCAAAAGGCAGCCAGAGTAGGGCAGACCAAATAGGGAAGGTGATGTTGGTTATCTGGAGTTCAAACCTGCAGTAAGCTGAGAGGAGGATAGAGGATGCAGGGATGAAATTAAACAGGATCTGAGTAAAGCAAAGAGCTGACAGGATGAAGTATGTCCAAGTGAATCAGGGTAATCCCAACGAACAAGAGGATTGGGGTCATGTACTGACATGGATTGGGAACTGGTTGGCAGACAGGACAGAAACAACAAGTCTGTTTCTGAATGGCAGGTAGTTACCAATTGTCGTACCACAGGGATCAGTCCTTGGTATCTAGTTATTCATAATATATAATAATACAGTCATAGAGTCAGAGACCCAAAAGGCCCATCAGACCATTGTGTCCATATTGGTCAAAAAACAACAACCCAATAATTCTCATCCATTTTTCCAGCATGAGGGAATTAGATGTGGTATGTGTTCAAGAAGGAATTAGATTTGGTTCTTAGGATTAAATGGATTAAAGAATGTGGGGAGAAAGCAGGAACAGGGGACTGTGTTGGATGATCAGCCATGATCATATTAAATGGTGGAGCAGGCTTGAGAGGCTGAATGGCCTATTCCTGCTGCGATTTTTGATGTTTCTCCCTATTGCTCAGATAATGAAGGAATGTCTCTCATCAGTTTGAAGCTGGAAGTCACATGTGTGTGGAAGTGGAAGATGTGGTTACGGTGATTAATGAATGCGGGTCAGTAAGATGGTTAAGAAGACACATGGGGTACATTTTATATTTTTTTCCCCTGATGGAATGAGGGCATTGCTGGATTGGCAGCATTTATTGCCCATCCCTAATCACCCAGACAGCAGTTTAAAGTCAACCACATTGCCGTGGGTCTGGAGTCACATGGTAAGGATGTCAGTTTCCTTCCCTAAAGGACATTAAGGAATCAGATGGCTTTTTCCTGACAATCAACAATTGTTTCATGGTCACTATTAGACTCTTAATTGCAGATTTCTTTTATTGAATTCAAATTCCTCTATCTGCTGTGGCAGGATTCTAACCCTGGTCCCAGAACATTAATCTGGATCTGTGGATTAACAGCGCAGCAATAACACCATTAGACCATCACCTCCCTCATCTCATTTTTGTTTGAGAGTGAAATCAAGGAGTTTGTTGATTCTGGAACTGTTTGAAACCCCAGTTAGAGCACAGTGAGAGAACAGTGTACGGTTCTGGTCACCACATTACAGGAAGGATGTGATCCCACTTGAGACAGGGACAGAGGAGGATTTTGTCAGGAATGGGAGTTTGAGGAATGATTGGTTTGGCTGGGACTGTTTTCTTTGGAACAGAGGAGGCTGAGGCGAGATTGATCGAGATGTGTAAAATGATGAGGGGCCTGGATAGAGTGGATAGGAAGGAGAGATTTCCATCAGCAGAGAGGGCAATAACCATGGAGAGAGATTGAAATGATTTGGGGGCAGGATTAGAGGGAGTTGTGGATGTTTGTTTTCACCCAGAGGCTGTTGGGATCTGAGACTCTCTGTCTGAAAGGATGAGAGAGGCAGAAATCCTCATCACATTGAAAAAACACTTGGATATTCACTTGAAACATCGAAACCTCCAGAGCTATGGAGCAAGAGCTGGAAAGTGGGATGGAGCTCGATACATCATTAACGAAACTCCGATCACCCACAGATCAGAAGAACTTTATCCAATAACATTGGAGCAGACATGGATCCACACACTTGAGGAAAGAGTCACATTGGGTGTCCATGTGGAAGGTTCCAGATTACATTTCAAACCTTGCTGCACACCAATGGGCTGAGGTCAAGGGTGAGGCTACAAAGAATCTCAGTGTCCCAGGGTCAGCCAAGATCACTTCTCCGAATGACTCCATGACCCCTGGAAGGTGAGAGTGTGCAGATAATGGGTGAGGGTCAGGATCAGGGGACTCCAAACTTAAAGAAAGACTTGCATTTGTGTAGCACCTGTCACCAACTCAGGATGCCCCAATGGCTCTTTCCAGCAGGCTGTGCACAGCAAGATCCCAAACACATTATGATAATTTGCAGGAAAATAGATTTTTTATTGATTTTGACTGGGGGATAAATATTGACCAGGGACACCAGGGGAACTTCCTGCTTTTCATCCAATAGTGCCATGGAATTGCATCTTTCGCAACTGAAAGACTCACAGTTCATCCAAAAAAAAGGAATAGTTCCTTTAAAATGGAGTTGCAGGTAGTTGGGGGGGGGGGGGGGGGGGGGGGGGGGGGGCGGCGGTGAAGAAGGCATTTGGTATGTTTCCTTTGTTGGTCAGTGAATTGAGTGTTGGAGTTGGGAGCTGTTGCAGCTGTATAGGACATTGGTTAGGGCACTTTTGGAATACTGTGTGCAATTCTGGTCTCCCTGCTATAGGAAAAATGTTGTGAATCTTAAAATGGTTCAGAAAAGATTTACAACAATGTTGCCAGGGCTGAAGGGTTTGAGCTATCTGGAGAGGCTGAATAGGCTGAGGCTATTTTTCCTGCAACTTTGGAGGCTGAGGGGTGACCATATTGTGGTTCATAAAATCATGAGGAGCATAGATAGGGTGAATAGAGAAGATCTTTTCTCCAGAATGGGGCAGTTGAAAACTAGAAGGCATAGGTGAAGGTGACAGGGGAAAGATTTGAAAGGGACCTAAGGGGCAACCTTTTCATGCGGAGGGTGGTACATGTATGGAATGAGCTGCCAGAGGAAGTGGTGGAGGCTGGTAGAATTACAGCAATTAAAAGGCATCTGAATGGGTATATGAATAGGAAGAGTTTAGAGGGATATGGACCAAATGCTGGTAAATGGGACTAGATTAATTTAGGATATCTGGTCAGCATGGACAAGTTGGATCGAAGGGTCTGTTTCTGTGCTGTATGTTTCCATAACTCCAATTGAAATTCAATCAAACCATTAACACCTGAGACTCTCCCAAAGACATTTACAGACAGCTTTGTTTGAAAACCTGTCACTGCTGCAATGTCAGGAATGTGGCAGCCAGTTTCTACACAGCAAGATCCCACTGGAAACAATGAGATCAAGGATCACTCTTATTGATGTTGGTTCAAGGATAACTACTGCCCTGAACTTAACCCAAAGACAAAGTAATTTGGTTCATCTGGATGGAAAATGAGAAAATGGAAGGTAAAGGAGAAGGTAGAATTGTTGGTTTGTGATGGGATTGATTGTTACCAGAAAATAAAAGGAAGGGATGGAAGGGACATAATGGGACAGAGAGTGTGGAAAGGATCAGATATCAAACGTAAAGCACAGCAGATAAGGGGACAATGATGGGAAGGAGGTCAGTCAATGCAGGACTGAGAGAGTTGTACTTAAAAGCACACAGTATACACAATGAGCTTGTAGTGCAGATTGAAACTGGCAGGAACGATGTTGTGGGTATCACAGAGACATGGCTGTAAGGGGATCCGGGCTGGGAACTAAATATCCAAGAATACATGTCCCATCAAAAGGACAGGCAGATGGACAGAGGGAGAAGAGTCGCATTGTTAGTAAGAAATGAAATTAAATCAGTAGCAAGTAGGGACATAGAGTCAGAAAGGGTAGAATTTGTGAGGGTAGAGTCGAGGAACCACAAAAAATAAAGAATTTGATGCAAGTTATGTTCAGGTCTCCAAGCAGTAATCAGGGTGTGGGGAAGGAAATCAATCAGGACGTTATGGCAGACTTCAATGGATAGGTGGACTGGGTAGCACGTCACAAGAAAAGGATTTCATGGAATCTCTATGAGATGATTTTTGGAGCAGTTTGTGGTTGAGCCATTATGGAACAGGCAGTTCAGGATCCAGTGATGTGTAATGAGGCAAACTTGATTAGTGAGCTAAGGTGAAAGTATCCCTATGGATATGTGACCATAATATGATAGATTTTCTGCTGTAGTTTGAGAGGGAGAATGAGTAAAGTTAACTCCAAATATATGAGGAAGGAGCTGACCAGAGTTGATTGGAAGGGGAGCCGAGCAGGTAAGATGGTGGGGCAGCAAACAGCAGAGTTTCTGGGGGTAATTCAGGAAGCAGAGTAGGAAGTGATCCCAAAAAAGAAGAAACATACTAAGGGGAGGACAAGACAACCATGGCTGATGAGGGAGGTCAAGGACAGCATAAAAGCAAAAGAAAATTCACACAATGTGATGAAGAATTCGTGGGAAGCCAAAGGATTAGGAAATATTTCAAAGCTTGGAGAGGATAATGAGAAAAGCATTAATGGTAGAGAAGGTGAAATGTGGGGGTAAGCTAGCCAGTAATACAAAAGAAGATTGCAAGAGTTTCTTTAGATATATAAAAAGGAAAAGAGAGGCAAAAATAGACATTGGATCACTGGAAAATGAGGCTGGAGAAAGAATAATAGGAAATTAAGCAATAACCGAGGAATTGAATCAATACTATGCATCAGTCTGCACAATGGAAAACATCAGCAGCATACCAATATTTCAAGACTGTCAGGGGTGATTGTAGGTGCCATCACTAAGGAGGAAGTACTGGGGAAGCTGAAAGATCTGAATGTGGATAACTCACCCAGACTGGATGAACTACATGAGTGTGTTCTGAAGGAGATCGCTGAGGAGATTGTGGAGGCATTGGTGATGATCTTTCAGGAATCTGTGGATTAGAGGCATGAAGGTGGGGTGGGGAGGGATTTGATAGGGGCAGGGAACTGGAAAATGGCTGATAAACATCCCTGTTTAAGAAGGGAAAGAGGGAGAAGATGAGAAATTATTGGCCAATTAGCCTGGATTCAGTTGTTGGTAAGGTTTTAGACTTCAATTTAAGGATGAAATTGCAGAAGACTTGAAGTGAAATGGGAAAATAGGGCTGAGTCAACACGGCTTCATCAAGGGGAGGTCATGCCTGGCAAATCTGTTAGTATTCTTTGAGGAGACAATGAACCAGTCAGACAAAGGAGAGTCCGAAGAAGTAATCTATTTGGATTTCCAGAAGACCTTTGACATAAGGTAAGGACCATGGTTTTGGGGGAAAGTTCCTGGTGTGGACTGGGGACTGGCAGGTTGGCATAAAGCAGTGAGTGAGGAACAATTGCAGCTGGTGACTGGTAGAGTCCTGTAGGGGTCAATGTTGGGACCATAACTATTCACGTTATACATTAACAACCTGGATGAAGGAAGTGAAGACATTGTTGCTAAGTTGGCAGATGGCATGAGATAGGTGGAGGGACAGGTCGTGTTGAGGAAGTGGGAAGGCTGCAAAAGGTCCTGAATAGGCTCAGAGAGGGGGCAAAGAAGTGGCAGATAGAATACAATGTGTTAGAGTGTGTGGTTATGCACTTTGGTAGGAAGAAGAGATGCAAAGACTGTTTTCTAAATGAGGAAAACCTTTGGAAATCTAAAGCACAAACCTCGTTCAGCTTTCTCTTCAGGTTAACAGGCAGGTCCAGTTTGTGCTTGGGAAGGCAAATGAAAAGATAGCATTCATTTCAATAGAGCTAGAATACAAGAGCAGAGATGTACTGCTGAAGCTGTGTAAGGGTCTGGTCAGACTGCATTTGGAGTATTGTGAGTAGATTTGGGACACATATTCTAAGAAATGATGTGCTGGCATTGGAGGCTTTTACAAGAATGATCCTGGGGATGAAGGACTTGTCATATGAGGCGTGGTTGAGGACTTTGGGCCTGTACTCGATGGAATTTAGAAGGATGAGGATGGACCTTATTGAAATTTGAAGAATACTGACAGCCTGGATAGAGTGGATGCAGAGAAGATGTTTCCAAAAACCGGAGAGACTAGGTAACCAAGGCACAGCCTCAGAATGAAGGGCCGACCCTTTAGAGCTGAGATGAGGAGGAATTTCTTCAGCCAGAGGGTGGGGAATCTGTGGAACTCATTGTTCCAGAGGGCAGTGGAGGCCAAGTCACTGAGTGTATTTAAGACAGAGATAGATAGGTTTGTGATTGTTAAGCGGATATAGTGAGAGGAGATTCGAGAGTGAGGGCAATCAATTGGTATTTCTGCAGCTGCAGGTGGGAATCCAGGATGGTGTGTTGTCTCCCTGGTGCCAGGGTCAAGGATGTCACTGAGCAGCTGCAGAGCACCCTGAGGGGAGAGGGGCAACAGGCAGCATTCGTGGTCCACATCGGTCCCAGTGACAGAGGGAAAAAAGGGATGTGGTCCTGCAGTCAGAATTTTGGGGGTTCAGGAGGGAATTAGCAGCAGGAACTATAATGTAGGAAACTCTGGATTACTTCCAGTGCCCCAGTGCAAGTGAAAATAGGAACAGGAGGTTAACACAGGTGACTGTGGAGCTGGAAAGAGGGTCCAGGAAGGAGGGCCTTAGATTCTTGTAACGTGGTTTACTAATGCTGTTGGAGGGGGTTTAAAGTAACTTGGCAGGACTGTGGGAGCCAGGCGGGAATATCAGAGAGGAACACCAAGGAACACCAAGGAACACCAGAAAATGGAGGAGATACTAAATAAGTATTTTGCATCAGTATTTACTAAGGAAAAGGATATGGAAGGTATAGAATGTCGGGAAATAGATGGTGACACCTTGAAAAATGTCCATATTACAGAGGAGGAAGTGCTGGATGTCTTGAAATGCATAAAGGTGGATAAATCCCCAGGACCTGATCAGGTGTACCTGAGAGCTCTGTGTGAAGCAAGAGAAGTGATTGCTGGGCCTCTTACTGAGATATTTGAATCATCGATAGGCACAAGTGAGGTGCTGAAAGACCGCAGGTTGGCTAACATGGTGCCACTGTTTAAGTAAGGTGGTAAGGACAAGCCAGGAACTATAGACCAGTGAGCCTGACTCCAGTGGTGTGCAAGTTGTTGGAGGGACCCCTGAGGGACAGGATGTACATGTATTTGAAAAGGCAAGACTGAATCGGGATAGTCAACATGGCTTTGTGTGTGAGAAATCATGTCTCACAAAGTAATAAAGAGGATTGATGAGGGCAGAGTGGTAGATGTGATCTATATGGACTTCAGTAAGGCATTCAACAAGGTTCCCCATGGGAGACTGGTGAGCAAGGTTAGATCTCACAGAGTACAGGGAGAACTAGCCATTTGGACACAGAACTGGCTCAAAGGTAGAAGACAGAGGGTGGTGGTGGAGGGTTGTTTTTCAGACTAGAGGCCTGTGACCAGTGGAGTGCCACAAGGATCGATGCTGGGTCCTCTACTTTTTGTCATTTACATAAATGATTTGGATACAAGCATAAGAGGTATGGTTAGAAGAGGTATTGCAGATGACACCAAAATTGGAGATGTAGTGGACAGTGAAGAAGGTTACCTCAGAGTACAATGGGATCTTGATCAAATGGGTCAATGGGCTGAGAAGTAGCAGATGGAGTTTAATTCAGATAAATGCGAGGTGCTGCATTTTGGGAAAGCAAATCTTAGCAGGACTTATACACTTTATGGTAAGGTCTTAGGGAGTGTTGCTGAACAAAGAGGCTTGGAGTACGGGGTCATAGGTCCTTGAAAGTGGAGTCGCAGGTAGATAGGATAGTGAGGAAAGTGTTTGGTATGCTTTCCTTTATCGGTCAGAGTATTGAGTACAGGAGTTGGGAGGTCATGTTGTGGCTGTACAGGTAATTGTTTAGGCCACTGTTAGAATATTGCGTGCAATTTTGGTCTCCTTCCTATCGGGAAGATGTTGTGAAACTTGAAAGGGTTCAGAAAAGATTTACAAGGATGTTGCCAGGGTTGGAGGATTTGTGCTACAGGGAGAGGCTAAACAGGCTGGGCCATTTTCCCTGGAGCATCGAAGGCTGAGGGGTGACCTTCTCAAGGTTTATAAAATTATGAGGGGCATGGATATGATAAATAGGCAAAGTCTTTTCCCTGGTGTCAGGGAGTCCAGAACTAGAGGGCATAGGTTTAGGGTGAGAGGGGAAAGATATAAAAGAGACCTAAGGGGCAACGTTTTCACACAGAAGGTGGTACATGTACGGAATGAGCTGCCAGAGGAAGTGGTGGAGGCTGGTACAATTGCAAAATTTAAAAGGCATTTGGATGGGTATATGAATAGGAAGGGTTTGGAGGGATATGAGCTGGGTGCTGGCAGGTGGGACTAGATTGGGTTGGGATATCTGGTCGCCATGGACAGGATGGACTGAAGGGTCTGTTTCCATGCTATACATCTCTATGTCTCTATGACTCTATGACCATAGAATCCTCAGTGCAGTCAATAAGTCACCACCCAGTGGGAAGGATGTGGAGGAATACAAATGCAAGGAATTTACAGAGACCTGCAAACATGATAGAGTCGTTATAAATGGGTGGGGGAGAGATTCTTGACAGATTCTTGTCAAATGAAGGACAGTTCTGTGCTGTTGGCCTACTCTCACTGGGGACTGGTTTGGACACAAACCTCATTCCATGAAGGCCCAGCAGAGAGAGGAGATCCTCAGGCAATCAGTGTGAGCTGGAGGGACAGGACATGCTCTGACCCACTGACCCATCCTGTCCATTCACAACATGTTCCAATCCTTTCACCTTTCCTTCCCCTTCTATGATCAGTCTCTGAGTCAGGGTGTTTCAATGGGATGAGGGTCAGAGCATCAGTTACAACAGAAAGGAACTGAACCCACCATGGTGTCCATGATGCACTGGAAACTCCAACAGAGTCCAGTAAACATGGAACTCAGTTCATGAGGATGTCCTTCTCACTGAAGTCCCCAATAGAGACCAGTAAACATGGGCCTCCTTCCTGCTGGAAACTCCAGTAGAGACCAGTAAACATTGGCCTACTTCCTACTGGAGTCCTTAAAGACAACCAGTAAACATGGACCTCCTTCTGACTGGATCCTCCAAGAGAGACCAGTAAACATGGGCCTCCTTCTGACTGGATCATTCAAGAGAGACCAGTAAACATGGACCTCCTTCTGACTGGATCCTCCAAGAGAGACCAGTAAACATGGACCTCCTTCTGACTGGATCCTCCAAGAGAGACCAGTAAACATGGGCCTCCTTCTGAATGGATCCTCCAAGAGAGACCATTAAACATGGGCCTCCTTCTGAATGGATTCTCCAAGAGAGACCAGTAAACATGGACCTCCTTCTGAATGGATTCTCCAAGAGAGACCAGTAAACATGGACCTCCTTCTGAATGGATTCTCCAAGAGAGACCAGTAAACATGGACCTCCTTCTGAATGGATTCTCCAAGAGAGACCAGTAAACATGGGTCTCCTTCTGAATGGATTCTCCAAGAGAGACCAGTAAACATGGACCTCCTTCTGAATGGATTCTCCAAGAGAGACCAGTAAACATGGGCCTCCTTCTGACTGGATCCTTCAAGAGAGACCAGTAAACATGGACCTCCTTCTGACTGGATCCTCCAAGAGAGACCGTTAAACATAGACCTCCTTCTGACTGGATCCTCCAAGAGAGACCAGTAAACATGGAACTCCTTCTGACTGGATCCTCCCAAGACAGGCCAGTAATCATGGGCCTCCTTTTCACTGGACATTCCAATGGAGATGAGTAGATGGCTGCGTTTATGAAGACGTAATCAAGCAGATAGGTAAGGTAGAGCAGTACACACTGTCTATGTGGGCTGTAGCAAGGCCTTAGACAATGTTCCCCATGGTAGACTGTTTAGTAAGATTATATCACATAGGATCCAGGGAGAGCTCGCCAATTGGATAGAAAATTAGGAGGCAGAGACTGGTGAGAGAGGGTTGTTATTCAGACTGGAGGCCAGTGACCAGCCGTCTGCCACAAGAATCAATCTTGGATCCACTGTTGTTCATCATTTATATGAACAATGTGGATGAGAAAATAGCAGGAACGGTCAGGAAGTTTGTGGCTGACATTAAAATTGTTGGCATCGTGGACAGGGAAGAAGGTTATCCAAGAGTGCAATGTCATCTTGATCAACTGGGCCAGTGGGTCAACAAATCCAGATGGAGTTTAATGTTGATAACTGCAAGGAATTGCATTTTGGTAAGACCAACCAGGGCAGGAATTACACAATTAATGGTAGAGCCATGGGGAGTGTTGTTGAACAGAGAGACCGAGGGGTACAGGTACATAGTACCTTGAAAGTGGTGTCACAGGTAGACAGGGTGGTGAAGAAGGTATTTGACATGCTCACCTTCACTGGTCAAAGCAGGGAGTACAGGAGCTGGGACATCATGTTACAGCTGTACAAGGCATTGGTAAGGCCACATTTGGACACTGTGTACATTTTGCTTGAGAAAACACTTTTCTGTAAACTGGGTTGTCTGTTTCTCCCAGTCTTTGTGTAAAGGTGAGACTAAGTGTGTATAAGCTCTTATACAGCACAGATAAAGGTCACTGGGCCTATTGTAACTGTTAGTCAAATTAGTCCAATGTGTCCCATTTACCCAGCCCTTCCTGTATAACCCTGCAATTGTTTCCTTTTCAGCTATTTCTCCAAAGGCCCTTTTGAAAGTTGCTGTTGAATCCACTTCCACTCACCTTGCAGACAGTCATCATGACTCGCTGGATAAAAATGTTCCTATCTTCTCTCTAGTTCTTCAGACCCTTTCTGAAATGTGTGCCCTCTGGTTACTGACCCTCCTGCCTGGAGAAACAATTTGTCCTGTATTTACTGCATCCAAACTCTCTAATTGTGAACCCCTCATTGAGTTAGACCTATTTCCAGCACAGGGGGAGAACATTCAGCCTGTCAGGTAAATGCTGTCATTTCATGGAGCAATCCAGTCAGTCCCACCCCCTCCCCTACTCGACCCCCAGAGCTTTGCAGGTTTATTTCCATCAAGAGCCCATCCAATCTGCCATTGCAATCACTGAGTGTCTTCACCTGCCTCACCTGAATGGACATTAATTTCCACGTCATTACCAATTGCTGCTAAAACAAAGTTCTTCCTGACATCCTGTATCTCTTACCAAACCAAATGTAAGGTACTCTCATTGTGAAGATGGAATTTTGTCTCCACACGGACTGTACAGTGGTCACCATTACTGATATTGTCATGGACAGATACACAAGCAGCAGGCAGATTGGTGAGGGTGATAGTGAGTATGTTTTTCCCTCTTGTTGGTTCCCTCACCACCTGTCCCAGGTCCAGTCGAGCAGCTGAATCAGGTGGAACTTGACCACCTTGCTCAGTAGTGATGCTTCTGAGTAGCTCTTCATGGTGGACTTTGAAGTCCCTCACATTGGGTATATCCTGCATCCTTGCCACCCTCAGTGCTCTCTGTCTGTACTGTTCAACATGGAGGAGGACTGACTACTCAGTTGAGGTTGGATGGGAGGTCGGTGCTGTGTGGTAATTTCCTTCCCCATGTTTGACCTGCTGTCATGAGGCTTCATAGGTTCCATAGTTAATGGTGTGGACTTCCAGGGCAACTGTACACACCACTGAGTTGCCTCCCCTGCTTGGTCTATCCTGCCAGTTAAAAACTGAATGAGGGAACAATTCTGTGCTGGTTTCACAGCTTGGAGACAGAGCTGCTGCTGGATTCTGTTTCTGATCTCCGAGTGCATGCGTGTGTGTTTGTGAGAGAGTGACTGACACTTTTTCCAAAACTGTGCTGTTTCTGCAAAAAAATCCCAGAACCAGCCTCCTGTGCTGTCAGATTCCAGGGAATGAAGAGAGTTCACAGTTTTCTCCCGTCTCAGTAACAATCGTCTAGCTGCTCCGAGCTCCTTCTTTCACTTCCTCTCTTGGTGAAGTTTCAATCTTGCGATCTGAGTCTTTGCAGTTATTTTTTACACTGGGGCTTTCTGCTGTGGTCAGAATCTCTAATTATAAGTGTCCAATCAGTGACAATCACAGCAGCTAAGAGCAGTCTGGACTGAGGAGTCAGGCTCACTAGGAAACACATTGGGAAGATCAAAGCCATCCTCTTCAGATCTTGGTCCAAACTCCATCCCTCTCCCTGAGCACTATCTGCTGCTCAACCAGACTCGTTACAAACTGGGTCTCATCTTTGAGAATGATCTGAGCCCCATATCCTCCATATCGCAAAGACCAGCCACTGAAAATCTAAGCCATGTCTATGGGACTCCAAACATGACAATTCCAATGCTGTATTCGCACACTTCACAGCAACCACCCTCCGAACCTTCAGCTCATCTCAAATTCTGCTGCCTATATCCAAACTTGTACCAAGCCCCATTCCCCAAACTCCCTGCATCCCGAAGCCTACATTGGCTCCTGGACCAACAACACCTTGATTTTCAAATTCTCATCCTTGTTCAGAAATCCGTCCCTGTCCTCCACCCTCCTTATCTCTGTTATCTCCTCCAAACTGCTTCAGTCAGTGTGATCAACAATCTTGGATAATTGGTTCTCTATTCCTTCATCCAAGTCATTGAGAAATATCATGAAATGCTGAGGTCCCAGCCCAGATCCCTGGGGACAACACTATTCACATCTTGTTCATTGGAAAGCACACGCATCATCCTCTTCTCTGTCTCCTACCTCCAAACTAATTCCTGAATGAAGACAAATACTTTTCTCTAATTGGCTTGATGGTAGGAAGCAGCGGGTAATAGTGGAAGGATGCTCGCCAGACTGGAGGCCTGAGACTTGTGGAGTTCCTCAGGGTTCAGTGCTGGGCCCATTACTGATTGTTATCTATATCAATGATTTGGATGAAAATCTGCAAGGCATGATCAGTAAGTTTGTGGATGACATTACAAGAGGCAGTATCACGGACGGTATCAGATATTGCAGCAGGACCTTGATCAGCTGGAGAAGTGGGAAGAGAAATGACAAATTGAGGTTAATGTAGATAAGTATGAGCTCTTGCATTTTAGAAAGTCAAATCAAGGTCGAAGTTTCATGGTGAATGGTAGGGTCTTAAGGACTGTAGTGGAACAAAGGGATCTTGCAGTTCAGGTACATGGTTCTCTGAAATTTGAGTCACAGTTAGACAGGGCAGTGAAGAAGGTTTTTGGTGTACTGGCCGTCATCGCTCAGGGGACTGCATCCAGAAGTTGGGAAGTTATGTTACAGTTGTACAGGACATCGATGAGGTCGCACTTGGAGTATTGTGTTCAGTTTTGGTCACCTTGTTATAGGAAGGATCTTATTAAACCAGAAAGAGTACAGAAGAAATTTACAAGAATGTTGCCTGGACTCAACGATCTGAGTTTTCAGGAGAGGTTGGACAAATTAGGACGTTTTTCTTAAAGCGTGTGAGACTGATGGTGGATCTTTTAGAAGTGTTAAAGGTCATGAGAGACATGGACAGGGTGAATGCACTCAGTCTTTTTTCCAGGGTTGGGGAATCGAGGACGAGAGGGTATCAGTTTAAGATTGGAGGGGAAAGACTAAAAGAGAATCTGAGGGAAAACATTTTTACACAGAGGGTGGCACGCATATGGAATGAGCTGCCGGTGGAAGTGATGAGGTGGGTACATTAACACATTTAAAAGGCATTTGGATAAATACATAGAGAGGAAAACCTTTGAAGGACATGGGCCAAGGGCTAGGAAATGGGGTTAGCTTGGATGGATATTTTGGTCAGCACGGTCCAGTTTGGGCTAAAGGGCCTGTCTCTGTGCTGTAGGACTTGATGACTCTATGACTCTATAATTCCATATGTTTCCATGTTTATGAACAGTCTGTCAAACATAGAAACAAAGGAACTAGGAGCAGGAGGAGGCCATTCAGCCCTTTGAGTCAGCTCTGCCAGTCAATATGACCATGGCTGATAATTCAACTTAGTCCCTGTTCCCACTTTCTTCCCCATAACTTTTAATTCCTTTCGTCCTAAGAACTATATCTATCCTCTTCTTGAAAACATTGACTGTTTTAGGCTCAGGTGCTTCCTGTGACAGAATGTCCCACTAGCTTCCCAGGCTCTGGCTAAAGAAATGTCTCCTCATTTCAGTCTGAAATGGCCTTTCCCTTTTCTTTAAACTGTAATTCCTGGTTCTGGATTCCCCAGTCATCAGGAACACCTTTCCTTGTTTTTCCAGTTTTGTCTTGTTCACATTTTGAAGGTTTCAATGTGATTCCTCTCAATCTTCTCACCTCCAGTGAATATAGTCCTAACTGATCCAGTTTCTCATCAGATCTAAGGAATCCCAGGAATCAGTCTGGTATAACTTCACTGCCCTCCCTCCACAGCCAGAACATCCTTCCTCAGATAAGGAGATCAAAACTGCACCCAACAGAATCATAAAATCACACAGTACAGAAGAGGCTCTTCAGCCCATTAACTGCATACCAGCCAAACTACACTAAACCTACACCAGTCCCACTTTCCAACATGAGGCCCCGAGCTTGAATGTTATGACATTTCAACTGCTCACCCAAGTACTTTTTAAAATTTTGGTGTTTTCCCACCTCAACTAGCCTCCCAGGCTGTGCCTTCCAGACCCATACCACCCTCTGGGTGAAAAACATTTTCCTCAAAACATATTGAAGTCTCCTATCTTTCACATTGAATGTGAGCCAACTTGTTATTGACCCTCCCATGAAGGAGAACAGCTGCTTTCTATCCACCGTGTCCATTCCCCTCATAACCTGATACACCTCTATCAGATCCCCCCCTCCACTTTCTCTGCTCTGAAGAAAATAACCCTGAGCTGATCCAATTTCTCTTCATCACTGAGAAATTCCATCCCACGCAACATCCTGGTGATTCTCTTCTGTACTCCATCCAGTGCAACCACCTCCTTCCTACAGTGTGGTGACCTGAACTGCACACAGTATTCCAGCTGTGGCCTAACCAATGTTCTGCTTAACTACAGCATATCCTCCTGTTTTAATAACCCAATACATGAAATGACCAAGGAAAGTGTTCCCTGTGCCTTCATAACTGCTCTGTTAACCTGTTTTGCCACATTCAGGAATCAGTGGACAAGCACCCCAAGATCACTCTGTTCAATTAAGCTTCCTCAGTTCAAAGAACAAAGAAAAGCACAGGAACAGGCCCTTCGGCCCTCTCAGCCTGCACCGATCCAGATCCTCTATCTAAACCTGTCACCTATTTTCCAAGGACCTGTATCCCTGTGCTCCCTGCCCATTCATGTATCTGTCTAGATACACCTTTAATTATGCTATCATGCTGGCCTCTACCACCTCCACTGGCAACGCATTCTAGGCACCAACCACCCTCTGCGTAAAGAACTTTCCATGCATATCTCCCTTAAACCTTTCCCCTCTCACCTTGAACTCATGACTCCTAGTAATTGAGTCCTCCACTCTGGGAAAGAGCTTTTTGCTATCCACCCTGTTTACACCTCTCATGATTTTGTAGGACCCCCCTCAATCTTCAACATTCTAATGAAAATAATCCTAATCTACTCAACCTCTCTTCATAACTCGCGCCCTCCCTACCAGGCAATCTTGGTGAACCTCCTCTGCACCCTCTCCAAAGCATCCACATCCTTCTGGTAATGTGGCAACCAGAACTGTATGTGGTATTCCAAATGTGGCCAAGCCAAACTCTGATAC
This sequence comes from Chiloscyllium plagiosum, assembly GCF_037043375.1. Lineage (NCBI taxonomy): Eukaryota > Metazoa > Chordata > Chondrichthyes > Orectolobiformes > Hemiscylliidae > Chiloscyllium > Chiloscyllium plagiosum. The sequence continues at coordinate 117,547,750 of NW_028270147.1, forward strand.
AATTGTAATATGACCTACCAACTCTTGTACGCAGTACCTCGTCCAATGAAGGAAAGCATGCCATATGCCTTCTTGACCACTCTATTGACCTGCGTTGCCACCATCAGGGTACAATGGACCTAAACACCCAGATCTCTCTGCACATTACTTTTCCTCAGGGCTTTCTATTCACTGTATAGTTCACTCTAGAATTGGATCTTCCAAGATTCATCAGCTCGCATTTGACCGGATTGAACTCCATGTGTCCGTTTCTCTGCCCAACTCTCCAATCTATCTATATTCTGCTGTATTCTCTGACAGTCCCCATCACTATCTGCTCTTCCACCAATCTTCGTGTCATCTGCAGACTCGTTAATCAGACCTATACCTTCCTCCAGATCATTGATGTATATCACAAACACGAGTGGTTTGTGCACGGATCCCTGTGGAACACCATTAGTCACAGTTCTCCATTTTGAGAAACTCATTTCCACTACTACTCTCTGTCTCCTGTTGCCCAGCCTGTTCTCTATCCATCTAGCTAGTACACCCTGGGCCTCATGCAACTTCACTTTCTTCATCCGGTTACCATGGGGAACCTGATCAAACACCTTTCTGAAGTCCATGTATATGACAATGACAGCCCTTCCCTTATCAATCAACTTTGTCATTTCTTCAAGGAATTCTATTAGGTTAGTAAGACATAACATTCCCTGCACAAAGCCTTGCTGCCTATCACTGATAAACCCATTTCCTTCCAAATATAAATAGATCCTATCCCTCAGTATCTTCTCCAGCAACTTCCCTACCACTGACGTCAGGCTGTCCAGTCGAGAATTACCTGGATTATCCTTGCTGTGCTTCTTAAACAAGGGGACAACATCAGCAATTCTCCAGTCCTCTGGGACCTCACCCATGTTCAAGATTGCGACAAAGATATCTGTTAAGGCCCCAGTTATTTCCTCTGTTGCTTCCCTCAGTAACCTGGGATAGATCCCATCCATATCCTTCAAATGTTGTCCACCTTAATGCCTTTTAGAATACCCAACACTTCTCCCTTCCTTATGGCGACTTGACCTAGAGTAATCAAACATGTATCCCTCACCTCAACATCTGTCATGTCCCTCTCCTTGGTGAATACTGAAACAAAGTACTCATTGAGAATCTCAGCCATTTTCTCTGACTACACACATAACATTCCTCCTTTGTCCTTGAGTGGGACAACCCTTTCTCTAGTCACCCTCTTGCTCCTTATATATGAATAAAAGGTTTTGGGATTTTCCTTAACCCTGTTTGTTATTGAGATTTCATGACCCCTTTAAATTCCTCATTTCAGATTGGTCCTATTTTCCCGATATTCTTCCAAAGCTTTGTCTGTTTTCAGCCACCTAGACCTTATGTATGCATCCTTTTTCCTCTTAGCTAGTCTCACAATTTCACCTGTCATCCAGGGTTCCCTAATCTTGATTTCAATCCCTCATTTTTACAGGGACATGTCTGTCCTGACTCGAACCAACCTTTCTTTAAAAGCCTCCCACATATCAAATGTGAATTTACCCTCAAACAGCTGCTCCTCATCCACATTCCCCAGCTCCTGCTGAATTTTGCGAAAGTTGACCTTACCCTAGTTTAGCCCTCTTCCTTTAGGACCACTCTTGTGAGTATTCTAAAACTTATAGAATTGTGATCACTGTTTCCAAAGAAATCCCTGACTGAAATTTCAACCACCTGGCCAGGCTCATTCCCCAACACCAAGTCCAGTATGGCCCCTTCCTGAGTTGGACTATTTACATACTGCTCTATAAAATCCTCCCGGATACTCCTTACAAATTCTGCTCCATCTAAATCTCGAACACTAAGTGAATCCCAGTCAATGTTGGGAAAATTAAAATCTCCCATCACCACCACCTTCTTGATCCTACATCTTTCCATGATGCGTTCACATATTTGTACCTCATATTCACTGTTGGGAGGCATATAGTTCAGCCCCACATTGTTCCCACTCCCTTCCTGTTTCTGAACTCTGCCCCCATATTGCCTCACTGCTCGAGTCCTCCATAGTGCCCTCCTTCAGTACAGCTGTGATATCCTCTCTGACCAGTAACGCAACTCCTCCACCCCTTTTGCCTCCCTTTCTATCCCACTTGAAGTATCTGTATCCTCTGGATATTTAGTTGCCAATCTTGCCCTTCCCTCAACCAAGTCTCAGTAATAGCAATAACATCATAGCCGGGGTGGCCCGGTGTCTCACTGGTTAGCACTGCTGCCTCACAGTGCCAGAAACGCGGTTTCGATTCCAACCTTGGGTGACTGTCCATATGGAGTTTGCACATTCTCCCCGTGTCTGCATGGGTTTCCTCCGGTGCTCTGGTTACCGCCCACAATCCAAAGATGTGCAGGTTAGGTGAATTGGCCGTGCTCAATTACTCACTGTATTAGTCAGGAGTAAATACAGAGTAGGGGAATGGGTCTGGGTGAGTTACTCTTTGGAGGGTTGGTGTGGACTTGCGGGGCCAGAGGGCCTGTTTCTGCACTGTAGGGAATCTAATCTAATCATTATACTGCCAGGTACTAATCTAAGCCCTAATTTTCTCTGCCTTACTTACTGCATTAAAACAAATGTACTTAAGACCACTTGTCCCTTTGTTTTCATCATCTGCTCCCTACCTATTCTTACCCTTAGTCACGCTGCCTTCATTATCTAGTTTCTTGCAGGCTTTAGTTACTACCTCCTAACTGTCCACTAACCTCCTTATTTTGTTCCAATCCCCGGTCATATTAGCTTAAACCCTCCCCAACAGCGGTAACAAAAGCACCCCCAAGGACATTGGTTCCAGCCTTACTCAGGTGTAGACTGTAATAGTCCCACTTCCCCCAGAACCAGTTCCAATGTCCCAAAAATCTGAAAACCTCCCGACTGCACCATCTCTCAAGCCACTCAGTAATCCAGCCTATTTTTTCATTTCTACTCCGACTAGCACATGGCACTGGTAGCAATCCTGAGATTACTACCTCTGAGGTTGTACTTTTTAACTTGACTCCTAACTCCCTAAATTCTACTTGTCAGATCTCAGCCCGTTTATTACCGATATCATTGGTGCCTATGTGCACCACAACAGTTGGGTGTCCAACCTCCCCCTTCAGAATGTCTTACAACCGATCTGAAATGTCTCTGACCCATGCATCTGGGAGGCAACATATCATTTGGGAGTCTTGTTCTCCACCACAGAACCAACTGTATACTCCCCTTACAATTGAATCCCCAATGACTATTCCCCTTCCACTCTTTTTCCCACCCTTCTGTACAGCACAGCCAGCCATGGTGCCATGAATCTGGCTCCTGCTGCTTTCCCCTGGTGAGCCATCTCCCCCAACAGTGTCCAAAACGGTATATCTCTTTTGGAGGGAGATGACCGCAGAGGACACCTGCACTGCCTTTCTGCTCTTTCTTTGCCTTTTGGTCACCCATTCCCTTTTTACCTAAGCAATCCTAATCTCTGGTGTGACCCATTCACTAAACATGCTATCCACGCTCTCCTCAGCATCATGGATGCTCCAAAGTGAGTCCATCCACAGCTCCATAGCTGTCATGCAGGGCAGGCATGAGAAAGCCTTGGTGGGTAAGATTAAGGAAAACCCTCAGGCATTCTATACTTATGTGAGGAAAAACATGATAGTTAGAGTGAGGGTAGGGCCAATCAGGGATAGTGGAGGGAGCTTGTGCCGTGTTGTACAGTAAGTCCTTAATGAATACTTTGTTTCAATAGTCACTAGTGAGAGGGACTTTGTCATTTGTGAGGACAGCGTGATATAGGCTGATACACTCAAACAGATGTTAAGAAGGAGGATATGCTGATAATTTTGAAAAGCATGAAACTAGATAAGTCCCCTGGGCCAGACTGGATATACCCAACGTTACTACGGGAAGTGAAGGAAGAGATTGCTGTGCCTTTGGTGATGATGTTTGCATCCTGTCCACTGGAGTAGTACCAGATGATTGGAGTGTGGCAAATGTTATTCCCTTGTTCAAGAAAGGGATTTGGGATAACCCTGGGAATTACAGACCAGTCAGTCTTTCATCAGTGGTGGGCAAATTATTGGAGAAGATTCTGAGGTTTGTAAAAGCAAAGCTTGATTAGAAATACTCAGCATGGCTTTGTGAGGGGCAGGTAATTCCTCACAAGCCTTATTCAATTTTTTGAGGGTGTGACAAAACAACTTTATGAAGATTGGATATTGACAGGATGCAGGGTTTTGCTGAGAAGTGACAGATGGAGTTCAAACTGGAAAAGTGTGAAGTGATTCATTTTGGAAGATTGAATTTGAATGCAGATGACAAGGTTAAAGGCATGATTCTTGGCAGTGTGAAGGAACAGAGGGATCTTGGGGTCCACATCCAGAGATCCCTTAAAGTTGCCGTACAAGTTGATCGAGTTGTTAAGAAGGTATATGGTGTGTTTCGGTAGCTGGGGGGAATTGCGTTCAAGAGCAGCAAGGTTATGCTGTAGTCCAATAAAGCCTTGGTTAAACCACACTAGGAATATTGTGTTCAGTTCTGGTTGCCTCACTATAGGAAGAATGTGGAAGCTTTAGCGAGGGTGCAGTGGAGATTTACCAAGATGCTGCCTGGACTGGAGAGCATGTCTTATGAAGAAATGTTAGGGTTTTTCTCATTGAAGTTAAAAAGGATGAGAGGTAACTTGATAGAGGTAAACAAGATGATGACAGGCATAGATAGAGTGGATACCAGAGACTTTTCCCAGGGCAGAAATGGCTATCATGAGGGGGCATAATTTTAAGGTGATTGAAGGAAGGTTTAGGGGAGACGTCGGAGGTACGTTCTTTACACAGAGTGTGGTGGGTGCATGGAATGCACTGCCAGAGTGGTAGTAGAATCAGATAGATTAGAGACATTTAAGTGACTGATGGATAGGCACATGGATGATAGTAAAATGTAGGATATGAAGGTTAGTGTGATCTTAGAGTGGGATAAAATGTTGGCACAACATCGAGGGCTGAAGGGTCTCCACTGAACTGTACTGTTCTATGCACTATGTCCTATATTCTATGTTCGCTGTTCTACGCCCCAAGCCTAGGCAGCTTGTCTCCCAATGATTGAATAAGATGCCAAATCGGAGACCACGTTAGGGGCAGGCTCAGGCTGTGAACTCAGGTCTTCAATAGGAACTGGAGAAAAAAAATTAGCTGGGTTATAATGAGAAAGAAGGAGGTGGGACCAATTGGGGATGTGTGTTTCCTCCATTGAGCAATATGTGAATAGTGGTATTCCCAGGGATCTGTGCTGGGACCTCAGCTTTTTATGATATTTCTCAATAACTTAGATGAACGCATAGAAAGCCATATATCTAAGGTTGCTGACCACACTGACTGAGGGGAGGGAGGGTGGAGGAAAGGGAGGGTGGAAGACATGGAGGAGGTTGAGAACAAGGATGAGAATTTTAAAATCAGATGTTGATGGACCAGGAGCAAATGTCGGGCAGCGAGCACGGTGTGGGATGGGAGAATGGGACTTGGTGTGAGTTCAGATACAAGCAGCACAGTTTGGGATGAGCTGAAGTTTATGAAGGGCACTGGCTATGATACGGTTCAGGACAACATTGGAATGGTCACGTTTGGAGTCCAAAAGACATGGCTGAGATTTTCAGTGGCAGATCTTTGTAATATGGGGGATATAAGGCTCAGATCATTCTCAGAAATGAAGTCAAGGTTGTAAAGAGTCTGGTTGAGCAGCAGATAGTGCTCAGGGAGAGGGATGGAGTTTGTACCGGGAGCTGAAGAGGATGGCTTTGATCTTCCCAAGATGTTTCACAGTGAGCCTGGCTCCTCAGTCCTGACTGCTCTTAGCTGCTGTGATTGTCACTGATTGGACACTTATTATTAGAGATTCTGACCACAGCAGAAAGCCCCAGTGCAAACAATAACTGCAAAGACTGTCAGAGCGCAAGGTTGAAACTTCACCAAGAGAGGAAGTGAAAGAAGGAGTTCGGAGCAGCTGGATGTTTGTTACTGAGACAGGAGAAAACTGTGAACCATCTGCACTCCCTGGAATCTAACAGCACGGGGGGATGGCCATTCAGCCCATTGTGCCTGTGAGTGACCCAGTTAGTCTCACTCTCCATCTTTCTCCCCCTAACCCAGCAAATCTTTCCTTTTCAACTTGTCTCTAATTCCCTCTTACAGACCTAGGTCCACAGGATGAGGCTGTCCGTAATCTGTCATCCCATTCATTCATTGGTAGACAAGCTGCCTGGGCTGGGGAATGGAGTTCAGGACTTTGAACATTCCCTCTCCCCTCCTGAAGGACTCTTCATTTGTTTTCATATATTCACTCATTGGATGTGAGCGTCACTGGCTGGGTCAGCATTTGCTACCCGTCCCTAGTTGCCCTTGAGAAGGTGCTGCCTTCTTGAACCGCTATAGATCACATACGGTATGTTGACCCACAATGTCCTAGGGAGGCAATTCCAGGATTTTGACCCACTTACAGTGATGGAACAGTGATATATTTCCAAGTCAGGATGTTATGTGCCTTGGAGATGAATTTGCAGACATGCTGTTCCCATATATCTGCTGCTCTTGTCCTTCTAACTGGAGCTGTTCATGTGTTTGGAAGGTACCAAAAGAACTGCAGCTGCTGTAAATCAGAGACAAAAACAGAAATTGCTGGAAAGCTCAACAGATCTGGCAGCATCTGTGAAGAGAAATCAGAGTTAACGCTTTGGGGCACGTGACCCTTCATACTTGAGCTTTTCGTACAATTTCTATTTTTGGGTTTGGAAGGTGTTGTATGAGGATCTTTGGTGAATCTTTGCGGTGTATCTTATAGATAATAAGATACTAAGTGTCAATGGTGGTAAGATGGCTGCTTTATGGATGTGATGGCAATCAAGCACCGGCCTAGTAACTATAGGCCGGTAAGTCTCACTTCTGTTGTGGGCAAAGTCTTAGAGAGAATTGTAAGGGATAGGATTTATGCACATCTGGATAGGAATAATGTGATCAAGGATAGTCAGCATGGTTTTGTGAAGGGCAGGTCGTGCCTCACAAACCTTATTGAATTCTTTGAAAAGGTGACGAAGGAGGTTGATGAGGGGAAAGCGGTAGATGTGGTATATATGGATTTTAGTAAGGCGTTTGATAAGGTTCCCCATGGTAGGCTACTGCAGAAAATATGGAGATATGGCATTGAGGGTGAGTTGGAGGTTTGGATTAGGAATTGGCTGGATGGAAGAAGACAGAGGGTAGTAGTTGATGGCAAAGTTTCTTCATGGAGTGCCGTCACTAGCGGTGTTCCGCAAGGATCTGTTTTGGGACCATTGCTGTTTGTCATTTTTATAAATGACCTGGAAGAGGGGTTAGAAGGTTGGGTGAGCAAGTTTGCGGATGATACGAAAGTCGGAGGAGTTGTTGACAGTGAGGAAGGATGTGGCAGGTTACAGCAGGATATAGAGAAGCTGCAGAGCTGGGCAGAAAGGTGGCAAATGGAATTCAATGTAGCTAAGTGTGAGGTGATTCACTTTGGGAAGAATAACAAAAAGATGGGGTACTGGGCTAATGGTCGGATACTTGGTAGTGTGGATGAGCAGAGGGATCTTGGTGTCCATGTACACAGATCTCTGAAAGTTGCCATCCAGGTAAATAGTGCGGTGAGGAAGGCATATGGCGTACTGGCTTTTATTGGTAGAGGAATTGAGTTCCGGAGTCCTGAGGTCATGATGCAGTTGTATAAGACTCTGGTGCGGCCGCATCTGGAATATTGTGTGCAGTTTTGGTCGCCATACTATAGGAAGGATGTGGAGGCACTGGAACGGGTGCAGAGGAGGTTTACCAGGATGTTGCCTGGTATGGAAGGAAGATCGTATGAGGAAAGACTGAGACACTTGGGGCTGTTTTCATTAGAGAAAAGAAGGTTTAGGGGTGACTTGATTGAAGTGTACAAGATGATTAGGGGGTTAGATAGGGTTGACAGTGTGAACCTTTTCCCGCGTATGGAGTCGGGTATTACAAGGGGGCATAGCTTTAAATTAAGGGGGGGTAGATATAGGACTGAAGTTAGAGGTAGGTTCTTCACTCAGCGAGTCGTAAGTTCATGGAATGCCCTGCCAGTAGCAGTGGTGGACTCTCCCTCTTTATGGGCATTTAAGCGGGCATTGGATAGGTATATGGAGGATAGTGGGTTAGTATAGGTTAGGTGGGCTTGGATCGGCGCAACATCGAGGGCCAAAGGGCCTGTACTGCGCTGTATTCTTCTATTTTCTATGTTCTAAGCAGGCTGCTTTGCTCTTAACAGTATCAAGCTTTTTGAGTGCATAAGGGAGACATAGGATATGATTGACATGGATAGGAAAGGGTAGAGAGATATGGGCAAAACACAGGCAAATGGGACTCGTTCAGGTTTGGAAACCTGGTCGGCATGGACAAGTTTGGCTGTAGGGCCTGTGATTCTGTGACACCATCACTCTATGAATGTTGTTGGAACTGCACCCATCCAGACAATGGGGGTGTATTCTATCACAATTCTGACTTGTGCCTTGTTGATGATCGACAGGCTTTGGGGGAATCAGGAGGTGAGTTACTAGATGCAGTATTGCTAGCCTCGAGCCTGCTCTTGTAACCATTGTGTTTCCGTGGTAAGCCAATTGAGTTTCTGGATGTTGACAGTGGGGATTCAATGATAATAATACCATTCACTGTCAAGGGGTGATGGTTGAATTATCTCTTATTGGCCTAGCATTTGCATGGAACCAATGTGAAATGTCGCTTTTCAGACTAAACATGGATATTGTTCACATGTTGGTGCATCTGATCATGGACTGCTTCAGTTTTTGAGGAGTTGTGAATGATGCTGAACATTATGGAATCATTGTCAATCATCACCACTTCTGAGCTTGCCTTGAGTTGCTCTATCTGTTCAAAGTCTGTCCTATTTAGCACAGTGATAGTACCACACAGCACAATGGAGGGTATTCTCAATGTGATGGTCAGACTTTGTTTCCAAAAAGACTCTATGATGGTCAATCTTACACATACAGGACAGATGCAGCTACAGCCACAAGATTGGTGAAGATGAGGGCAAGTAGATTTTTCCCTTTTGTTGTTTCCTTCACTATCAGCTGCAGGCCCAGTCCTGCAGCTTTGTCCTTTAGGACCCGACCAGCTCGATCAGTAATGCTACTGCTGAGCCACTCTCAGTGGTGGGCATTGAAATCCCCCACCCAGAGTACATTCTGTGCTGTCATCACCCTCAGTGCTTCCACCATGTGCTGTTCAACATGGAGGAGACGCTGATTCATCAGCCGAGGGAGGGTAGTATGTGATGATCAACAGGAGGTTTCCTCACCCATGTTTAACCTGGTGTCATGAGACTCCATGGGGTCTGGACTCAGCAGAGAGGACTCCCAAGGTAACTCCCTCCTGGCTGTACACCACTGTGCTGCCAGCTCTGCTGGGTCTGCCCTTCTAGTGGGACAGGACACATTCAGGGACAGTGATGGTGATGTCTGGGACATTGTCTGTAAGGTATGATTCTGTGAGTTTGACTGTGTCAGGCTGTTGCTTGACTAGTCTGTGAGACAGCTCTCCTGAATTTGGCACTAGCTCCCAGATGTCAGTAAGGAGGATGGAGCAGGGTAGACAGGGCTATTTCTGTCATTGTCTTTTTGGTGTTTAGATCGATGCTGGGTGGTCTGTCCCATCTTATTTCTTTGTCGAGACGTCATCACGATTTATACAACTGAGAGCCTTGCTTGGCCAGTTCAGAGGGCAGTTCAGAGCCAACCACTTTGTGGGGGAGAGTGCCATGGACCCTGACAGTATATTCTGACTCCCCCACTTCCCCATTCTGTATATGGAAGGCTGGAGCCTCTCAGCAGGATATTCACTTGCTGGAGCTATCACCTCCCCCACCCGCACAATTCTGTCCCCACATAAAATCCACACAGATCTTGAATTCACATAGCACCTTCAATGTCCAAAACATTCCAAGATGATTCACAAAGTTGCAGCAATTGGGAGGGGGTGGATGAACATAAGAACTAGGAGCAGGAGCAGGCAATTCAGCCCCTCGAGCCCGCTCCACCATTTAATACAATCATGGCTGATCCCATCTCAGCCTCAACTCCACTTTCCTGCCCACTCTCCATCATCCTTTAACCCATTACCAACTAAAAATCTGTCCATCTCCTCCTTGATGTGAGACAGGGAAGGGACCACTCCATTTCAGACAGTTGGGATTTATGGAGTATGGATGGGGGAAGCTGGGAGAGGACATCAGAAGCATGGAGTGGGAAAAACAGGAATGAAGGTTTCTGTGTTCAAGGGGCTGATGTAATGCAGAGGCGGACAATGTTGTGGGAATGGAAATCAGAGGCCTATTTGGGGTTTAATGCTGAGATACTGGAAGGTCTAATGGGAAGAAGGCCCATGTTTATTGATCTCAGTTGGAGCTTCCCGCGGGAATGAGACACATATCTAGTGGTCTCTATTGGAAGGTACAGGGGGAAGGAGGCCCATGGTTCCTGTTATCTGTTGGAACATCCAGTAGGAAGGAGGCTCGTGTTTACTGGTCTCTACTGGACAGTCCAGTGGAAAGGAGGCCCATGTTTGCTGGTATTAATTGGATGATCCAATGGTATGGATGTCCATGTTTACTGGTCTCCATTGGACTGTCCATTGGGAAGGAAGTCCCAGTTTGCTGGCTTCTATTGGAGGGTCCAGTGGGAAGGATGCCCATGTTTAATAATGTCTATTGCAGGGTGGTCCATATTTATTAGCAGACTATCCAGTGGAAGGAGTTCCATGTTTACTGGTCCCTTTTGGAGAGTCCAGTGGGTCATGGACACCATGGTGGGTATGGGGCTGAGTTCCATTCTGTTGTAACTATGTGATTATCCAGCTCTCATCGCAGTGGAACACCCTGACCTGGAGACTGATCATGGAAGGGGAAGGACAGGGGAAAGGATTGGAACATGTTGTGATTGTCAGGCTGGGTCAGTGGGTCAGAGCCTGTCCTGTCCCTCCAGCTCACACTGATGGCCTGAGGGTCTCCTCTCTCTGCTGGGCCTTCATGGAATGAGGATTGTGTCCAAACCAGTCCCCAGTGAGAATAGGCCAACAGCACAGAACTGCCCTTCATTTGACAAGAATCTGTCCATCTTCCTGAGAGAGGCTAAAGCCTGCTCAGTGTGGGAAATGGGGCCTTACTCCAGGAGAAGACATGCCTCTGGGGTCAATGGTTAACATGCACTCATGAGGCAAAGCAGAGGGGGATTCGCCCTGCATTTAAATATTGCCACCTGGCAGACTGTGGAAAAGAGAGAGAAGAGAGTCAGTGAGAGAGATAGAGGGAGACGGTATGCGTGAAAGGGTGAGAGATAGAGAATGAGGAGTGTCTGGGACAGTGTGAGATGTGTGAAGCGAGTGAGTGAGAGGTAGAGGGAGGTAGAGATGGTGAGGTTGAGGGATAGAGAGAGAGAAATAAGGTGTTACTGAGAGGGATGGAGAAAGAGAAAGAGAGAAACAGCCAGAGAAAGAGAAAGAGAGTGTGAGACAAAGAGTAAAGGGAATCAGGATAGAAGGGTTGGGTTGTGAGTGAGAGAGAGAGACAAGAGTAGGATTTGAGACAGAGTGCTGGAGAGAGAGAGAGAGGGAGACTGTAGAGACAAAAGAGAGGGAGGAAGAGTAAAAGAGGAAGGAATAGAGAGGGGCAGATCACAATTGGAGGGCCTGTTTCCATACTGAGTAATCTGATCTAGTACGTCGGATAGATCAGGTTTTGTCGAATGTGTGCAGGAGGGTTTCCTGACACAGTATGTCGAAGGGCTGACAAGACAGGAGGCCACAGTGGACCTGGTGTTTGGTAATGAACCAGGTCAGGTGTTTGATTTAGTTGTAGGTAAGCACTTTGGAGAGAGTGACCAAAATTCAGTTACATTTAGTTTATCGATGGAAAGGGATAGATACATGCCATAGGGCAAGAGTTATCGATGGGGCAAGGGCAATTATAATGTGATTAGGCAAGACTTAGGATACATAGAAAGAGGGAGAAAAATGCAGGGGATGGGGCCAATCAAAGTGTGGAGCTGGCTTCAGGAACAGATATTGCATGTCCTTGATAGGTATGTCTCTGTCAAGCAGGGAGGAAGTGATAAGGTAAAGGAACTGTGGTTTACTATAGAAATTGCATCTCTTGTTAAGCAGAAGGAAAGAGGCTCTGTGACAATGAGACAAGATGGTTCAGACGAAGTGATAGAGATTAGCAGATTAGCTAATTAGGAAGGATTTAAAGAAAGAGTTAAGCAGAGCAAAGAGAAGACATGAGCAGTCTTTAGCAGGTAGGACCCTTAAGCTTTCTATAGGTACGTGATGAATAAAAGGTTGACTAGGGTAGGAATAGGGCCAGTCAAAGACAGAATTGGGAAGTTGTGTATGTACCCTGTGGAGGTCAGAGAGGTGCTAAATGAATATTTCTCATTGGTTTTCACTCAGGGAAAGGAGAATATTGTAGAGGAAAAGAATGAGATACGAGATATTAGACTAGAAAGGATCAAGGTGAGTAGGGAAGAGGTGTTACCTATTCTAGATGGAGTGAAAGTCGACAAGTCCCTTGGGCCACATGGGATTTATCCGAGGATTCTCTGGCAAGTTATGGAGCAGATGGAGGAGCCTTTGGCTTTGATCTTTGAATCATCATTGTCTACATGTTTAGTACCAGAGGACTAGAGGATTACGAATGTTGTGTCCTTGTTGAAGAAGGGCAGCAGAGATGACCCAGGTAATTATAGACCAGAGAGCCTTACATCTATTGTAGGAAAAGATTTGGAAAGGATTATAAGAGATAGGATTTATAACCATCTAGCAAGCACAATTTGATTTCAGATAGTCAACATGATTTTGTCAAGTGCAGGTCATGTCATAAACCTCATTGAGGTTTTTGAGAAGGTGACCAAGCATGTTAACAAGGATAGAGCAGTTGACATGGTGTATCTGGACTTCAGTAAAGCCTTTGATAAGGTTCCACATGGTAGGCTGTTGGAGAAAATGCAGAGGCTTGGGATTGAGGGTGATTTAGCAGTTTGGATTAGAAACTGGCTTTCTGAAAGAAGACAGCGAGTGATGGTTGATGGAAAATATTTAGTCTGGAGTCCGGTTACGAGTGGTGTGCCACAAGGATCTGTTTTGGGACCACTGCTGTTTGTCATTTTTATAAATGACTTGGACACAGGCACAGGTGGATAGATTAGTAAATTTGCAGATGACACTAAAGGTGATGGAGTGGTGGACATTGTGGAAGAATGTTGCATGTTGCAGGGGGTCTTGGATAAGCTGCAAAATTGGGCTGAGAGGTGGCAAATGGAGTTCAATGCAGCTAAATATGAGGTAATTCATTTTAGGAAGAATAACAGGAAGGCAGAGGACTGGGTCAACGGAAAGATTCTTGGTAGTGTGGATGTATCGCGGAATCTTGAAGTCCATTTACATCGATCCCTGAAAGTTGCTGCCCAGGTTGATAGTGCTATTAAGAAGGCAGAGTGTGTGTTAAGTTTTATTGGTAGAGGGATTGAGTTCCAGAGCCATAATGTTAGTGCAGCCGCACATGGAATACTGTGTACAGTTCTGGTCGCCTCATTACAGAAAGGATGTGGAAGCATTGGAAAAGGTGCAGAGGAGATTTACCAGGACGTTGCCTGGTCTGGAGGGAAGGTTTTAAGAGGAAAGGCTGAGAGACTTGGGTCTGTTCTCATTGGAAAGAAGAAGGCTAAGAGGGGATTTGATAGAGACATACAAGATGATCAGAGGATTAGATAGGGTAGACAGTGAAGTCCTTTCCCTCAGATGATGATGTCAGCTTGTACGAGGGGGCATAACTACAAATTGAGGGATGATAGATTTAAGACAAATGTCAGAGGCAGGTTCTTTACTCAGACAGTAGTAAGGGCATGGAATGCCCTGCCTGTTGATGTAGTTATCTCACCCACATTAGGGAGATTTAAACAATCCTTGGATAAGTACATGGATGATGATGGGATAGCGTAGAGGATGAGCTTAGATTGGTTCATAGGTCGGTGCAACATCGAGGGCCGAAGACCCCGTTCTGCGCTGTATTGTTCTACCTATCTCTCTATCCAGTCTGAAAAGCAACACTTTACCACCACTCTCTGTTTCCTATCTTCAAGCCAATTTTTTACTCAAATGGCTAGCTCCCCCTGGATCCCATGTGGTCTAACCTTACAAACCGGTCTATCATGTGGAACTTTGTCAAACACTTTATTGAAGTCCACATAGACAATGTCTACTGTTCTGCCTTCATCAATCTTCCTTGTCACCTCCTCAATCAAATTAGGGAGACATAATTTCCATGCACAAGACCACACTGATTATCTAAATGGATATAAATCCTGTCCCTCAGAATCCACTCCAACATCTTACCCAGCACTGACATCAGGCTCACTGGTCTATAGTTCCCTGGCTTTGCCTTACAGCCTTTCTTCAATAATGGCATAACATTAGCCAACCTCTCTGGTTCTCCAGCACCTTACCTATGCTTGTTAATGATGAAAATATCTCAGTCAGGGGCTCAACAATCTTTTCCCTCATTTCCCAAAATGTTCTGGGATACACCTGATCAGGTCCTTGGGATTTATTGACCTTTATATGACCTTTAGCATCTCCTCATTTTTCTCTGGACTCTTTTCAAGACATCACTATTTTTCGAAAATCCTGAGCTTTCATGCCCTTCTCCACAATAAATACTGACCTGAAATATGTGTTTGGGATCTCACCCATCTCCTGTGTCTTACCAAAATACAGCACTCACATTTATCTGAATTAAACTCCATCTGCCATTCCTCAGCCCACTGGCCCAGTTGGTCAAGATCCCATTGTACTCTTACACAGCCTTCTTTACTGTCCACGATGCCACTTGAAACTTCACCTGAACACACTCTCACAACTCTGGCCCTTCTCTGCCTGTTACACTGCTACTACCCCAATCTATATTCAGAAATTAAATCCCCCCTTTCCCCCACATTAAAACGACTCTATCACACTCTCAGGTCTCTGTAAATTTCTTGCATTTGTATTCCTCCACATCCTTCCCACTGGGTGGTGACTTATTGACTGCACTGAGAATTCTGTGGACCTTGGTGTTCCTCTCTGATATTCCCCCCTGGCTCCCACAGTCCTGCCAAGTTAGTTTAAATTTTCTCCAACAGCACTAGTAAATCATTCCAAAGGAGCTCAGTGCCAGCTCTGTTCAGGACCAACACTGTCTGGTCTGTCCAGGTCCCATCTCCCCAAGACCCAATCCCAATGTCCCAAGAATCTGAAGCCCGCCCTCCTGGATCCTCTTTCAAGCCCCACATTCACCTGTGTTACCCTCCCATTCCTCTTCTCACTTGTGTGGGGCACTGGGAGTAATCCGGAGATTCCTACATTATAGTTCCTGCTGCTAATTCCCTCCCGAGCTCCTTAAATTCTGACTGCAGGACCACATCCCTTTTCTCCCTCTGTCATTGGGACCGATGTGGACCACCACTGCTGCCTATTCCCCCTCTCCCCTCAGGGTGCTCTGCAGCTGCTCAGTGACATCCTTGACCCTGGCACCAGGGAGACAGCACACCATCCTGGATTCACATCTGCAGCTGCAGAAACACCTATTGATTGCCCTCACTCTCGAATCTCCTCTCACTATCGCTCTTCAGAGTCTTCTTTGTGTCCCCCTGAACAGCTGAAATCTCCGTGGTGCTGTGGACTTATCTCTGGCTGCACTCCCCAGATGTACCATCATTCTTATCAGGATTCCAAACTGAATCCTGGTTGGAGAGTGGGATGCACTCAGGGGATTCCTGTACTATCTGCCTGGTCCTTTTGGACTGTCTGCTGCTCCCCCATTCCCTCTCTCCCTGTATACTCTGAAGCTGCAGAGTGACCACATCTAGAAACGTTTCTCCACGGAGCTCTCAGCCTCACGGACGCTCCACACTGACACCAGCTGCTGGTCAAGCTCCGAAACCTGGATCTCCAACTGCTGTCACTGACCACACTTCCTCCACTCATGGTGGGAAGCATTCAGATCCTAGCTACCTCTGTTTGAAGTACACTCAATGACATGGCCTCCCTAGCCTTCTGCAGCAGTGAGATTCACAACCCTATGGTGGAAGCAATTCCTCCTTATCTCAGTTCAAAAGGGTCTTCCCTTCACTCTGAGGCTGTGCCGTCGGGTCCCAGTCTCTTCCCCTGTTGGAAACATCTTCTCCACATCCACTCGAGACAGGTCTCTCTGTATTCTCTAAGTTTTAATGAGATTCCCTTCATCCTTCTAAACTCCATCGAGTCCTCAATTGTTCCTCATATGATAGCCCTTCATCACCAAGATCATTCTTGTAAAACCCTTCTGTACACCCTCCAATGCCTGCACATTCTTCCTTATATATAGGGCCCAAAAACTGCTCACAATATATGAATTGTGTTCTGACCTTATACAGCTTCAGCGGTACACCTCTTTTCTTGTGATTAGATTCCCTACAGTATGGAAACAGGCCCTTCAGCCCAATAAGTCTACACTGACCCTCTGAAGAGCAACCAACCCAGACCCTTTCCCCGATATTTATCCCTGACTAACGCACATAGCACGACGGGCAATTTAGCATGGCCAATTCACCTAACCTGCACATCTTTGGACTGTGGGAGGAAACCGGAGCACCCGGAGGAAACCCACGCAGACACGAGGAGAATGTGCAAACTCCACACAGACAGTTGCCTGAGACAGGAATTGAACCCGGGTTCCCGGCGTTGTGAGGCAGCAGTGCTAACCACTGAGCCACCGTGCCGCATGTTCTAGCCTTCTGGAAATGAATGCTGACATTGCATTTGTGCTCCTAACTGCCAACTGAACCTACATGGTAATGTTAAGAAAAACCTGATTATGACTCCTCAGTACCTTTGTGATTCAGATTTGTGAATCCTTTCCTCATTTAAAAAACAGTCTATGCCTTTACTCTTCTTACTAAAGTGCATAAGCTCACACTTTCCCACACTGTATTCCATCTGCCACTCCTTTGTCCACTCTCTGAGCCTGATCAACTCCTTCTTCAGCTTCTCCACTTCCTCAACACGACCTGTCCCTCCACTTATCTTTGGGTTACCTGCAGATTGAGCAACAATGTCTTTAGATCCTTCATCCAGATCATTAATGAATCATTCATTTTTGGTGAATAGCTGTAGTCTCAGCATGGACCTTTGCAGGACCACACTAGTCACCGGTTGCCATCCTGAAAAAGATCCTTTTATCCCACTCTCTGCCTTCTGCCAGGCAGCCAACCTTTTATCCATGCCAGGACCTTGTCCCTAACACCACGGGCTTTTCTCTTCTTTAGTAGCCTCCTGTATGGCACATTGTCAAAGGCTGTCTGTAAATCCAAATAGATCACGTCCACTGGCTCTCCTTTATCTAACTTCTTCATTCCTTCCTCCAAGAATTCGAACAGATTTGTCAGGCCACCCCTTGATGAAGCCATGCTGACACAGCCCGACTTGACCATGCACTTCCAACTCCCCTGCAATCTCATCCTTAAACTGAAGTCTACAATCTGACTAAAGACTGAGGTCAGACTGACCAGCCTATAATTTCCCATCTTCTGCCTCCCTCCTTTCTGAAACAGGGGCGTTACATTAGCCATTTTACAGTCGTCTTGAACTCTCCCTGACTCCAGTGATTCCTGAAAGATCACCACCAATGCTTCCACAATCTGCTCAGCTATCTCCTTCAAACTCTGGGGTGTAGTCTATCCAGTCCAGCTGATTTATCCATCTTAGAACTTTCAGCTTCTCCAGCAACTTCTCCTCAGTGATCACCATTACTCTCATCTCTGCCCCTGAATCTCTTTAAGTTCTAGTATACTACTGGTGTCTTCTACTGTGAAGACTAATGTAAAGTCACTATTCAGATCCTCTGCCATTTCCTTGTTCCCCATTAGTACTTCTCCAGCCTCATTTTCCAGCAGTCCAACATCCAGTCTTGCCTTCCTCTTAGCTTTTATATTTCGACAAAAAAAAACAGTCTTGCAATCTTCTTTTATATTACTGGCTGGCAAACCTTCACATTTCATCTTCTAACCCCTTATTATATTTTTAGTTATAAACTTACAGAATCCTTGGGTTTTAAAATACAGCACAGAGTAAAAAAGCAAGGAAGCAATGCTACACCTCTACAGATCACTGATCAGACCAGATTTGGAAGATTGTGTTCAGTTATGAACACCTTATTTAAAGAGCCATATTAAAACCCTGGAGACAGGTCAAAGGAGTTTTATCGAAATGATACCAGGAATGAGTGATTTTAGATACAAGGAAAGTTTAGAGAGATTGGGCTTATTCCCCTCTGAGCAGAGAAGATTAAGAGGTGATCTTATAGAGTTGTTCACTGTTTTGAACAATTTTTGACAGGGTTAAGGAGGATATTTTGTTTCCATGAGTTGGTATGTCTGTAACTAGAGGCAACAATTTCAAGATGGTCAACAAGACAGCTTGGAGTGAGATGAGGGAGTTGTTAGGATTTGGAACATGCTGCCTGACAGGATGGTGGAGGTGGATTCTGTTGGAGGTTTCAACGTGCATATTGCAAATGAATGAAGTTAGAGAGCAACAGAGATCGGACTGGCAAGTGTGACTAGCTGGATAGCTATTTCCAGAGCCAGCACAGACATGATGGGTTGAATAGCCTCCTTCTGTACTGTAAATTCTATTATTTGATTTCATCCTGTCAGCTCTTTGCTTTCCTCAAGTCCTGTTCAATGTCACTCCTGCATTTTCTATCCTCCTCTCAGCTTTCTGCAGGTTTGAACTCCAGATAACCAACATCACCTTCCCTGTTTGGTCTGCCCTACTCTGGCTGCCTTTTGACATCCCAGGCTGAGAGTCTAGATTTGGGAGTCCCCACCCTTACTCTTTGTGGGAACAGCTTCTGAACGATCTCTGTCTCCTCCTTTGAGGGATCCTATGCCCTGACACTGATTTCCAATGATGCCGCTGATTCCAGTTCACTTTTACCAAAGCACCGCACAGTTTAGTAAAATATTTCACTCCCAAATGAAAACTTTTACACTTTCTCCATTGTTCTCCATTTCTATCCCTCCTCTCAATCTCACTGAGTTCTGATCACTGTCACTGAAATGCTCCCCCATTGATCGCCCTTCCAGCTGCCCACATTCATTTCCTAAATTATGGTCCAAAACTGTCCCTTCTCTTTCACCATCACCTTCTCAGGGGCAATTAGGGATGGACAATAAATGCTGGCCCTGCCAGTGACACCCACATCCCAAGAAGCAATTTAAACAATTACTGTTCTTTCGTCGGGTTTGTTAGGTATTGGCTACAAATGTTCAAACGTTTTCCCAGTGAATATTTTGAAAGTTGAAACTGGCAGGGATTAAAATTGTTTCTCTTGTCTTTCAGGCCGTGAGAACTCTCAGCCCAAGCTGACCCTGCTGCCCCCCTCCCCAGAGCAGGTCAATGCCAAGGGCACTGCCACCCTGGTGTGCCTTGCCAATCACTTCTATCCCGATGAGCTGGAGGTGCAGTGGAAGAAGGACGGTGCAGTCATTTCGGACGGGGTTCAGACCAGCAACTACCTGCGAGCTTCAGACAGCACCTACAGTGTCAGCAGTCTGCTGACTCTCTCTGGGTCTGTCTGGGAGTCCAACGCTCGTTTCTCCTGTGCCCTCACCCACGTGACCCTCCTCTCTCCCCTCAGCAAGAGCATCAGGAGATCAGAATGTGTGTAGAATGTTTGAGACAGTCCACAGACGAGACACAACGTTAAATAGAACAGGGTTGCGCTGGCAGGACAAAGATCATTGTGAGCATTAAATTTCAATTCTTTTCGTTCTCAGAACTCCTCAGAGACATTACTGAGGTTCAGGAGTTCAGGCAGGTCATTGGGACAGTGTAGAGAGAGCTTTACAGTGTGTCAAACCTCATGCTGTCCTTGTCCTGTGAGTGTTTGATGGGAACAGGGGTGATTTGTGATGACAAGTAAAATCTCTACAAGTTGTTAAAGATTGTCAGCTGTACAAAACAATGTGAAGCTCAGACGTTTCTGCTTCAGTCAACCAGATCTCCTTCCTGCTCAGCCACCAGCTCCAATTTAAGGTTATTATCACTGTTTAAAGGGACAAGATTCTCATGTTATTGAGAAAATCTCCACAAGTGTTTTCCTCAAGCGCCATTATGGCTGTGAATTTGAGCAGCTTCCTCTGTCTGGGCTGTTAATTGCAGTCTGTTTTCTGTCAATGTCAGACTGGAGAAGGGAATAAAGATGAAGAAGATTCAGTCTCTGTCTCTTTGTGCTTTGGGAATGGACCGCTCCGTTCAGCTGATTGGCTGCATTTCAGCATGACGTTGTCACAATTGGCTGCTTGGCCTGTCAATCAATAAGATATCTGTTGTGTTTCGACTGCCAGCTAATCATCAATCACTTTCAAATGATCTCTTCCATCTGGATTCTGTGGAGGTTACAAGATTCCAAACAGAACAGAAACTGAAATCTGTTGGGACTCAATGATTATAATCTAAGGCATTCCCCTTCACTCTGTTGGTCCAGGCCCAGTTGCTGGGATTGCACTGTCCACTCTCTGCTGCATGCTGGATAGTACCTGAAATGATCTTAGGCCAATCGCTGACACTGCAGGCTGTGTCTCTCTGAATGCGAGTGTACTACATAATGCTGCCTGTAGATGTCACTCTGTGTGTGGGTGTATTATTCAGAGAGACACCTCCAGGCAGCATGGAGTGTGAGCATGTTACTCAGTGCTGCCTGTCTCTCTGAGTGTGTATGTTACTCAGTGTTGCCTGTAAGTGGCTCTGAGTGTGTGTGTGCTATTCTGTACTGCCTGTAGGTATCGCACTGAGTGTGTGTGTCACTCTGTGCTGCCTGAAGGTGTTGCTAAGGCATTTGTCTCTGAGTGATGGACAGAGAATGGGCTTTGTGATGGGGATTGAAGATGAGGCTTTAATCTTCCGAAATCTTGGATGAAAAACAATTCAGTCTTTATTAAACTTCACACAACACCAGGTTAGAGTCAAACAGGCTTCTTTGGAAGTACAAGCTTTCGGAGCGCTGCTCCTTCATCAGGTAGCTAGTGGGGCTGAATCGTTGGACACAGAATTTATAGTAAATTGAGATGGTAGCTGAGAAAGGTGAATGCTGAGAGTGTATTCTCAGTAAGGGAGGGATTTCAGAGGCAGTGCACACTGTGTTCCCTAATGTGTTGCCAGATTACAAGGGGATATTCTGGAGCTGGGGTCATTGAAATAGTGGCTGCATGCCCAGCCAATGCTGACTAGCCATAGTCGTATTTCAATGGTCAATTAGCCCTAAACTAGATGCATCAATATTACGTTACAAGTAGGGGAGTTGTCTGAACAAGAGAGGTAGAATTCTTGAATTCCAAGAGGGTTGAAGTGGATTAATGAAGGGCGCTACCACCATGAAGGTGCCACCTTCTCTCCCCCTGCCTCAGCTGTAGTGACCCTCAGGTTAATCACACCATCAGTTGTTTCTGTCTGTAATGAGTGAGACTATGTTTCTCTGGGATGATGACCACGTTCCTGGGTGATGGACGAAAGGCCAACCTCTCCCAAAGGCAGCACAAGCTGGATTGAAGGGGCATCAAGAGTAAGCATGGGGAGATTGAGGGTGACAGAAGGAGGGGGTTGGTTGGCAGGTTGTTATTCAGAGTCAGGTACCAGAGTATCAGTACTTCTGACACTCCCCTTTTTAATCTGTCAGCCAGGGCTCCCTGATTGGACAAGGTTAACAGCCCCTGTCCGGGAATTCATATTTTATCAAAAGGAATAAAACATTTATTGAACCAGCAGCTCAAGAGGTAAACAACACCAGACAAAATGAATGGTTTGGAGGATTTCACTACAAACATCACAAATGAAATTTGGAAAATAATGTTTTCACTCAGCGGGTGGTGGGAATCTGGAATGGACTGTCACAGAATCCCAACAGTGTGGAAACAGGCCATTTGGCCCAACAAGTCCACAACGACCCTTCGAAGAGAGACTCACCTCAACCCATTCCCCAAACTAAGGCACCTAGCCGACACATTCCTGAACACTATGGCAATTGTAACATGGCCAATTCAGCCTAACCTGCACATCTTTGGATTGTGGGAGGAAACTGGAGCACACCGAGGAAACCCACACCAACACAGAGAGAATGTGCAAACTCCACACAACGGTCACCTGGGGTTGGAATTGAACCTGGTGCCTGATGCTGTGAGACAGCAGTGCTAACCACTGAGCCACCATGCCACCCATACAAAAGACCCAAAGAGTTGAGCTTTTGTTAAGTTACGTGAGCCTGATGTGATATAAACTATAAACACACAACCCTCTGTCAGGGAAGGTAGTGGATGCTGGAAACCTTACAACCTTTAAATATCATAACATTCAAGGATTTGGGATAAGTGCAGGAAATTGGGATTAGAGTGCCTTTAGCGGTAGTTATGTCTGTGCAGGCTCAATGGGCCAAAGGGCCATTTCTGCGCTGAATCAATCTACGCTCCACGCTGAGAGGGCAGTGCAGGTTAATGGTGACTAGATGAGGCAGTCACAAGATGGCAAATACATGATCTAAGCTCAGAGGAAATGGCTCAAGTTTCAGTGAAGGCCCAAGTAGATGCTTGGAAGGAGGGTCAAGGCTAATGGGGACAAGGTCAATGGAGACTGAGCGAGGGCACAAGGTGCTGGCTGGCATCTCCAGAGGTTGTAGTGAGGCATGTGGGGACAAGAGGGGAGTGTGGAGGGAGGGAGTGCAGTTCCAGATGAAATGCGACCTTTGCCAGCAGCAGCATGACCTTCAGCACCAGGGAGTGTCCCTGTCTGTGTCAGGTTCACTGGCTGCTCTCTTTGTGATTCCACACAGCCACTCTTCTGGTCACCATACAAAGTCTTGCTCATGTCTACACTACCGTCTCCACCACCATCTACACCCACTGTCTTCACCACTGTCTGCATCCTTCTTCCACACCGCCCATCTTTCTGCTGTTGTAAGATTGTATCCAATGATTCCATTGAGATTACTGCAACAGAAACCTGAATTTTAGAACTGGCAAAGATTGTCTTATAACCCTGACCTACAAAGTCTCTCTTCCCCAGTGGGCTGATTAATATTAATTACTGAATGCCATTTGATTTCTGTGTTGGCAGGCCTGACGTATAAGGAGAGGTTGAGTTGGTGAGGATTGTGTTCACTGGAGGTTAGAAGAATGAAGGAAGGGAATCTTGGAGAAAGCTGTAAAATTGGAACAGGACAAGACAAATTAGATGGAGGAAGGATGTTCCCAATGCTGGAGAAGTCCAGAACCAGGCTCATAGTTTAAGGTTAAGGGTTAAATCCTATAGGACAGAGATGAGGAAAAATGTTTCACCCAGAGAGTGGTGAGCCTGTGGAATTCTCTGTCACAGAAAGTGGTTGAGGCCAAAACATTACGTTTTTAAGAAGGAGGTAGAGATAGCTCTTGTGGCTAAAGATTCAAGCCATATGGGCTAGGGAGGGATTACAGTACAGTGCTCAATGATCAGCCATGACCATAGATAGATTCTTGATGACTGAAGGGATGAAACATTATCAGAGAATGTAGAGTTGAGGTTAAAATCAGATCAACCATAATCTTATTGAATGAGGGAGCGGGTTCAAAGGGCCGAGTGGCCTACTTTTGTTCCTTGTCCATTTGTTGCCTCATACACTTTCACACGATCAGAGAATGTAGTTTATATTTTCTACCTGCAGATTAAGCTGCTTGTACAATATGCTTCATCTGCGCAGTGTTTTCTCCTGCTTTTCACCAGGACATGTTAAAGATAATGGTCCCATAATCAATCCATTAACACTGTGAGTTGATTTATTTAAAACAATAAAACATGTTACAAGTCATGAAGCAGACATTACAGCAAGCAATAATGTTCAGCATGTTGGCTCAGTGGTTAGCACTGCTGTCTCACAGCACCAGGGACCTGGGTTCAATACCAGCCTCAGGTGATTGTCTGTGTGGAGTTTGCACATTCTCCCTGTGACAGTGTGGGTTTCCTCCGGGTGCTCTGGTTTCCTGCTATGGTGCAAAGATGTGCAGGTTGGGAGAATTGGCCAAGCTAAATTACCCATGGTGTTCAGGGATGTGTGGGTTAGGTGCAGTAGTCAGGGAAAATGTAAAGTAATGGGATGAGGGAGTGTGATGCACTTAGAAGATTCGGTCTGGACTTGTTGGGCCAGGTGGCCTGTTTCCACACTGTAGGGATTCTGTGAATTGATCTCGGTGTGTGCAGCTTGCAGGCTCACAGATGACTAACTGGTAGGTAGAGTACAACACTGTACATACACAGGGGTGGATTTTCTTAAAGGCAATGTGTGCACACATCACACAGCCACTGAACATCAAGGGGAGATTGTTACATTTTCTCTTGTTGGAGACAGTCATTGCCTGGCAGTTGTGTGGCACAAATGTAACCTTATTCATGTTTCAAGCCCTCAGCTCTGGTAGTAAAATGCTTTGGAATATCCTTAGGTGACAAAAGGTGCTATACTTTTGGGGTGGTATGATGGCTCAGTGGTTAGCACTGCTGCCTCACAGCGCCAGGGACCCACCTCAGGCAGGTCTGTGTGGAGTCTGCACATTCTCACTGAGTCTGTGTGGGTTTCTGTCGGGTGGTCTGGTTTCCTCCCACAGTCCAAAGATCTGAAGGCTGGATAAATTGGACATGCTAAATTGCCCATAGTGTCCAGGGATATGCAGGCTAGGTGGATTAGCCATCAGAAAATAGGTGGATAAGATAGGTGGCTGGGTGGAATGCCCTTCGGAGGGGCAGTATGGACTCGATGGGCTGAATGGCCTACTTCCATACTATAGGGATTCTGTGATACAAATGCAAGTTCCTTCTTTCCATTCTAGCCCTGAAGCATGCATGTGGTTCTGTCTCATATCCACTCAAGAGATGGCAACCCTTTGAAGACAGGAGCAGCTTCTATTCTTTTGAAAAGTATTTCTTCCACTGTGTGTCCTTCACAGCCTTGTAGACAGCAACAATGAGATCAGGAAATAACCAGAAGCTATAATCTTCCGCACTCTTCATTAAACTGTGGAATCTGAAAAGTACAATTAATGTCAAGTCAATGAAGATATTTCTCAGCAATCCCTAAATGCTAAGTTTTAGTACTCAGCAGGCCCCGGGAGTCAAACTAACTGAGCAGATCATTGCTCTGAATTGCTTATAAGTGTCACCTTCACATTTCTGGAAGCTTTGATCAAAAAAGTTGCTTACTCCTCTCCAATATACAGCTTAAAATCAGCTCCAACTCCCAACCATCCAGTTGAGAGCAGAGCCCTGTACAAACTGGAACCTGGTCAGTGGGAGCACTGTCACTTCTGTCTCAGAAGCTTTGTCCTTTATACCAGAGACTTAGTCAGAGAGTCATTCGGCAAGGAAACAGACCCTTTGGTTCAACCCATCCATGCCAATCAGATATCCAAAATTAATCTAGTCCCATTTGCCAGGAATTGGCCCATATCCCTCTAAACCCTTCCGATTCATATACACATTCAGATGCCTTTTAAATGTTGTAATTGTACCAACCTCCACCACTTCCTCTGGCAGCTCATTCCATACACATACCACCCTCTGCATGAAAAAGTTGCTCCTTAGATCCCTACCAAATCCTTCCTCTCTCACCTTAAACCTATGTCCTCTAGTTTTGGACTCACATACCCCAGGCAAAATATCTTGGCTATTCACCTTATCTATGTCACTCATGATTTTGTAAACCTCTATAAAGTCACCCCTCAGCCTCCAATGCTCCAGGGAAAATAGCCCCAGTCTATTCAGCCTCTCCCTGTAGCTCAAAACCTCCAACCCTGGCAACATTCTTGCAAGGTCATGAGACGCACCAGCAATCAGGGTGTTGGTTTGAAATGTGGGATATAAATGAATTAATGTTATTTCTGCAAGTATAAATTCTGATACAGAACAGGAATGAGAAAGTACATATTCAGCCAAAAAGAAAGGATATGTTAGCATGAGACGTGAATACAGAACAATGGTGGATATATGGGCAAACAGGAAAGCACCTGTTTCCCCCTTACACGGGGACACAGGAACAAACCCTAATCAAAGAGATCAAAGTGGCCTCTGGATGGAAATAGATGCTGATAGAAGAAAAGATATGCCTAATCAATAACCTACGGTAGACTGACGTCAAACACCCTTATGGGAGTCAGAGATAAGAGTTTGTCACGGACAAGACAGGATAAACAGAAGTTGTGGGATCAGTCTTAAGGAAATGAGTGACGTAAGCGAAGCAGGGAACAAACAATGGAATAAGGAAAACATATGGGAAAAGAAACTGTATAAATTGTAAGGGAATTTTGGGATATAGTGTGCATTTTGTCATTGCCTTACCTGGTAATGAGACAAAGCACCCACCTATAGGTGTATAAATAAATGGCGGATTCAGATATTTGTCTCGGACTGAAATTATTAAAGTGAGTGAGCTTTTGTTTCTCACAATTGGGGGCTCGTCCGGGATTTTCCTCCATCACCGGGGGGAGTGGCTGGCCTTGGACACTGGGAAGACGCGTCCCGTTCCCCATTGAGGAGCGGTCTCGTGTCCCGGTTTGGTCTGCTCCCTTGGGTGACTGATGTGAATCCTATAAGAGAGACACAGGGCACGGTGGCACAGTGGTTAGCACTGCTGCCTCACAGCGCCAGAGACCCGGGTTCAATTCCCGCCTCAGGCGACTGACTGTGTGGAGTTTGCACGTTCTCCCCGTGTCTGCGTGGGTTTCCTCCGGGTGCTCCGGTTTCCTCCCACCATCCAAAGATGTGCAGGGTCAGGTAAATTGGCCATACTAAATTGCCTGTAGTGTTAGGTAAGGGGTAAATGTAGGGGTATGGGTGGGTTTCGCTTCGGCGGGTCGGTGTGGACTTGTTGGGCCGAAGGGCCTGTTTCCACACTGTAATCTAAAAAAAAACATCTGAATCAGACAGTGATAGGAGCTCGATAGAAAATACGGTGACAAAAGGGGCCAGGCAACTCTGTGCACAGACCAAGGTAAGAAAACTGACTTTTAAGTATTGCCTTGGTGGCCGGGATTGAGTTTTAGTAGTTAATAAGGGACTAACGAAGGAACTCACTATGGCTTGCGCTGTGGGTAAGGAAAAAGCCTCCGGGGAAACAAAGTAAGGAAAAGGCAATGGAAATGGAGGCGGGGTCCCTTACAACATTCCTCCGGAAAGTCCTTTGGGCAGGATGTTGTGGAAATTGGTAAAATAATACTTGTACAAGGGAGAAAGATGATTAAATATTGTTGCTTTGTATGGACTAAGGACTCCATTCTTCGTCCCGCTGTCTTCTGACCAAAGTATAGATCGGACGAAGACTGGGTTTGTGAATATCTGAGTTTATATGTCAATGTGCGAGAGAGAGAGAGAGAGAGAGAGAGAGAATGAAAAGAGCTGTACAGCTGGTCGGAAGTTTAACCCTTTGTGATTTGGTTTGAGTGAACATTTGTTTGTTGGTGATTGAATGTTTGTGTTTTATTCCCTGGAGCTTGTGTTCCAGGACTGTTTTCAATCTGATTTTGTTATGGAAACTTAACATGATTTCTTTTAAGGTTAAGGATTCTATTGTGATTATGAAGAAAAAAAAAGGAATGATAACTCCTGTTCTTTTTACAGATCATGACTGCCTTACTATCAGTTTCTAACTAATCTCTTTTATCTTTACATAACAGCGATTAATGGAGGACAGTTGAAGTTTCAGTTCAACATGAGATTGTGGTAAAAGCAAAATTCTATGGTTAATATCTGTGACCTTGGATTCAGCCATTGTTCATGCATTAGAAGTTGTTTTTTTAAAAAAACTTGAGTAGACAAATTCTTTTAAGGCAAGCTCTGATTATTTTACGACCTATAGTATTGTAATTGAGCAATGATTGGTCAGGACTATTTAAGAAAACTAATTCTGGATCTAAATTAAAGGACTAAAACTGGGTAATTACAGTGAATTGCAAAATTGGGAACTGTATGCATTTTGCATTTTGACTATTAAATACTGAAGAAATGAACGTAAATATATATAAATATATTTATAAGTTAGGAACAGGCTTTGAAGGTTAGTCAAGCATGAATTGATGAATTGGTGTTTGAAGTTATGGGGAGCTAGAAATATTGCAATATTTCTTTAAAAAAAGAAAAAGGGGAAAAACGTAACGACTTATCCCCTTTGGGAGGTACCCATAGGGGACAAAGAGATTGGGTTTGTAAGTGCGCCCCCCTCACCAGTGGGGAGGTCAGAACATTTAAAAAGGAAATGAAGGTCCTGGTTGAGGATCCGGTGGGATTGTCTGAACAAATTGATCAATTTTTGGGGCCCAGTCTGTATACCTGGGCTGAATTAATGTCTATTTTGAATATACTATTTACTGGGGAGGAAAGGGGACTTATATGAGGAGCTGCCATTAAAATATGGGACAGGGAACACCCGATTGGAGATGGGGATGCTGGACAGGGAGAGGTGAAGTTTTCCCTCAGAGACCCCCAGTGGGAAAACCAAAACCCGGAGCATAGAGAAGAAATGAGGGAATTGAAAGACCTGATTCTAAAAGGAATAAGAGAGGCAGTTCCGAAGTCACAGAATTTGATTAAAGCCTTTGAAATGAGACAGGAGAAAGATGAGACTCCCTCAGCTTTCTTGCAAAGATTAAGGGACTCAATGCGGAACTACTCTGGAATGAACCCTGAGGACCCAGTGGCACAGGGTCTTTTGAAAGTACATTTTGTGACAAAAGCATGGCCAGACATACAGAGAAGATAGAAGGATGGAGCGAAAAACCATTAGATGAATTGTTGAGAGAGGCACAGAAAGTATTTGTAAAGAGGGAGGATGAGAGACAAAAACAGAAGGTGAAAATGATGGTAGCTACGGTTGATGAGGTAATTAAGGGGAGAATGGAACCAATAGTGGGCAACCGGAGCGGCGGGAGGCAGCATGTAGGACAGAGAGGGAGAGGGAGAGGGAGAGGACAAGGGGGAACATTTGATAGAGGGTTTGAGCGACAGGGGCAGAGATGGAAGTCTCTACAGGAAGGATGCTATTATTGTGGAAAGATAGGACATTTTAAGCGGGAGTGTTCTGATCTACAAAGGGAAGAAAAGGCAATTCCGCTTATGAATTATGATGAAGAATAGGGGTGTCAGGGGTTCCTGCCCTCGGGGGCCCACCAGGAACCCTTGATAAACTTGAAGGTGGGACCGTGTAGGGAGGAGGTAGTCTTCCTAGTAGATACGGGGGCAGCACGGTCATCGCTGAATTTTAAAACAAAGAAGGTAGAAATGTTAACACGGTCAATTACTGTTTCGGGGGTGAAAGGGGAAGGATTTACTGTTCCAGTATTTGAACCTATGATGATAGAAGGTCCTAAAGATAGGATCACAGGGGAACTGCTGTATATCCCTGATATAGGAAGTAACTTACTGGGGAGAGATTTAATTATCCTTTTAGGACTGGAGATTAGAGTTCAGGAAAAAGAATTAGTTGTACAACTGGCGATGTTGACAGAGGATGCTGAGAGAAAGATAGACCCTATTGTATGGGCTAGAGAAGGGAATCGTGGAAAACTACAGATCCCTCCCCTTACAATAAATTTAAAACGAAAAGGGGACGTTGTCTGTGAACGACAATATCCTATTTCCATAGAAGGTAAACGAGGACTGCAGCCAGTAATTGAGGGACTGATTAGAGATGGACTGTTGGAGCCATGTATGTCTCCTTATAATACCCCAATTCTACCAGTGCGGAAATCTGATGGAACTTATCGATTGGTGCAGGATTTGAGAACATTAAATCGGATAGTACAGGTCAGGCATCCAGCGGTGCCAAACCCCTACACATTATTAAGTAAGATCCCTCATGATCACAAATGGTTTAGTGTGATAGATTTAAAGGATGCCTTGGCGGAGGAAAGATTTGGGACTATCCCCCTATGGAATCTTATTTGAATTACCTTATCTGGGAACACAGGGAGAATTGCCAATTCCCGAAACTAAAGATTTGTTTTTAAAGAAGTATATAATGGGCTTGTCCTCCTCTTTATCTTTCCTAAGAAAACAGGGTCTATTGGCACAGACCCCGCCCCTTGAATTTGCTGTTCATCCCATCCGGCCAGGAGATTGGGTCTTAATAAAATCATGGACAGAGACTAAGCTGCAGCCAGACAGGGAAGGGCCGTATCAGGCTCTTTTGACCGAAACGGCAATAAGGACGGCGGAAAAAGGCTGGACTCATTATACTCGGATCAAAGGGCCAGTGGACCCTCCAGTTAAGGAAGAAGTCTGGACAGCCGAATCAACGCAAGACCCGCTGAACCTCAGACTAAAGAGACTTTGAGTAATTGACTATACAGTGGCGACGCGAGCGCGGGATTATTTCTGTAAGATTGTATATTAAGCCTTTTTGTGTTTTAGCATAATGATCAGAATACTGGGAATGCTTAGAGTTATGATGCTAGCCCTCTTGGTATTGGGATTTTGTCACATATCATTTTCATAAATATTATTAATGGTTCCTGAGTCTGATAATCCACAAGTAATAGACACTGATGTATGTAGCTTAGTAAATTGTGGGAATGTAGCTAATCAGAGACAATACCGCAACTCAGAGATACATCTTAAGTCCTATAGGGATGGCCTCGGGGATGGTACCTGGTATAATGGTCTTGTCACAATACACCGGGTCCCCTTCCGACCAGCACGCGATTGTCCCGATAAAAAGTGTAACCCCATATATTTAACGATAAGGAAAACCACATGGCACGAAGCAGTTTTGGGAGGTGGCACTTATGAGGTACAATTAAATGAAACATTTGGGATTGAAATGAAAGCAAATGGGAAGGAGTTTGTGGGCTGTTGTTTTCGAATTAGTGTAGGACAGGGAAAACGGGTAGAATTACTGGGTAATGAGATACAACCTTTCACCCCTCCCGATGATCCTAAAGTAGTAAAAATTATAGAGGTAAAAGACTTGAAACAGACCATCGAGATAGAGACTGGGTACGGGGATGCAAATGCCTGGGTTGAATGGGTAAAGTATACTGTAAAAAGTCTGAACAAGAGCAATTGCTATGGATGTGCCTCCGGTAGGCCAGTGGCTCAGGTGGTTCCCTTTCCGCTCGGGTGGAAGCAAGACAGGAAGGGCATGAAATGTATGATAGCCCTGTACCAGGATGAGACTGCATGGAATGATAGGAATTGTACCTCCCTATCTCTGATGTTCCCTCCCTTGGAGGAGAAAGATGCAAACGTTCCCCCCACATTTTCCGCCACAGTTGGAAATCACACGTCGTGTGTGCGCAGGCGAGGTACGAGTCGGTCGAGCCATTTGGGGGAGCTGAAATTATGTACAGAGATTAAGAATGTTACCGAAACGGAGAAGGAAGGGAACTACTCAGCATTAAAGGTTCCCCGAGCGGATCTGTGGTGGTACTATGGAAGCAAAATATTGAGACCCACCCTACCTCCGGATTGGAGAGGGATATGTGCAATTGTACAATTGGCAATTCCATTTACCTTGGCATTTGAAAAGGAAAAGATAGTAGGGAAAAAGGGAAGGGGTAAGAGATTACTGTTAGATACTTCTTTTGATGACAGGATGTATCTTGATTCGGTAGGAGTCCCTAGGGGAGTACCTGAATTCAAAGCTCGTAACCAGATTGCAGCAGGCTTTGAGTCAGCTCTCTTTTGGTGGGTAACAATTAATAAAAATGTCGACTGGATAAATTACATTTTTTTATAATCAACAGCGATTTATAAAATTATACAAGAGAGGCGGTTAAAGGAATATCAGAACAGCTTGATGCGACAAGTAGGATGGCATGGGAAAACAGAATAGCCCTTGATATGATTTTAGCAGAGAAAGGGGGTGGTGGTTTCTATCCTTACTTCCCTGATAGTAGTAGTCGGGGTATTGGTGGCCATTGGCTGTTGTATCATACCCTGTATACGAGGGCTCACCCAGAGGCTGATTGAAACAGCCTTGATGAAACGAATGCCCCTGAGGAGAATCAGACAGAGGAACTTTATCAACTAAATAATAAGGAGATGAGTGAGACTAAGATGGATGAAATCTCTGAAATGATGCTTGCGAATTTTGGGAACAATGTTTAAAAAAAAAAAGAGACAAAAATGCAGAAGATAACAGATAGTAATGAAAAGAAAAAGGGGAAATTGTGGGATATAAATGAATTAATGTTATTTCTGCAAGTATAAATTCTGATACAGAATAGGAATGAGAAAATACATATTCAGCAAAAAGAAAGGATATGTTAGCATGAGACGTGAATACAGAACAATGGTGGATATATGGGCAAACAGGAAAGCATCTGTTTCCCCCTTACACGGGGACACAGGAACAAACCCTAATCAAAGAGGTCAAAGTGGCCTCTGGATGGAAATAGATGCTGATAGAAGAAAAGATATGCCTAATCAATAACCTACGGTAGACTGACGTCAAACACCCTTATGGGAGTCAGAGATAAGAGTTTGTCACGGACAAGACAGGATAAACAGAAGTTGTGGGATCAGTCTTAAGGAAATCTGTGACGTAAGCGAAGCAGGGAACAAACAATGGAATAAGGAAAAATATGGGGATTCAAACTGTATAAATTTCAAGAGTTTGTTGGATTTGGTGTGCATTTTGTCATTGCCTTACCTGGTAATTAGACAAAGCACCCACCTATAGGTGTACAAATAAACGGCTGATTCAGATATTCGTCTCGGACTGAAATTATTAAAGTGAGTGAGCTTTTGTTTCTCACATTTCCAACACACCCTCTCCATCTTGCTTTACTCCTTATTGACTCTTCTAGAGTTGTCCCTGTTCCGTCACTCCATCCCGGTCCCAGAGGGATTGATGGCCGGAGTTCATGACCCCATACTGTGTGACGGTTGGTGTGAAGTGAGGCCAGTGTGTTGGAGCTTGGGCCCCTGCCTCAGGCCCAGGTGTAGGGGCCTGTTCAACAATCTGCACATTGTCCTTTTTCTCTTTCTGATCATACTTCAAGCTGCAGTAATTAGCTAGAAACAAGCTGACTTGTCTAAAATGTTCCTGGCGTTGGACAGATCTCTGCTGCTGAATTTTATTCTCAGGAGAATAAAGTGTCTGGTTATTTTTACTTTGTTCGAGTTCATGTGTCAGATGCTGCTTCCTTGCTCTGGTACTGATAAAATCACCAGTGCGGAAAGTTTTCAGGAAAGTGTTTGGCAGAATTTCAAATATTGTTTAACAATCTAAAGCTGTAGATACATCAGTGTTGTTTATGGCTGGGATCATTTAACATCATGGTCTGAGTTTTTAATGGTCCCTCACACGTGATAATTCAGTTTTCAATGTTTCTGTCCCCTTACATGTTATGAATATGATTGCAAACATATTTTGTTGAGATCAGAGCGTCGTCAACACCATTTGACAGAGTGGGTGGTTGTTGAATTCTCATCCCACAATTGTCTAGATTTCAAAGAAAGTACTATCATCTTTGTGATTACAATTGAAATTAGATTGCTCCCAGATTTTATAAATACTGTGTTTGAATTTTATTTTTGGAATGCTAATTTGCAATAAAATATCCTGTTCAGTTTTGGAGCTCAGTCATTGTGTCAGTCATAGAATCATACAGTCATAGAGATGTACAGCACAGAAACAGACCTTTCAGTCCAACTCATCCATGCTGACCAGATATCCTAAATTAATCTAGTCCCATTAGCCAGCACTTGGCCCATATCCCTCTAAACCGTTCTTATTCATATACCCATCCAGATGTGTTTTAAATGTTGTAATTGAACCAGCCTACATCACTTCCTCTGGCAGCTCATTCCATACACACACCACTCTTTGTATGAAAAAAGTTGCCCCTTAGGTCCCTTTCATAAAATTCCCCTCTCATCCTCAACCTATGGCCTCGAGTTCTGGATTCCCCCACCCCAGAGCAAAGAACTTGTCTATTTACCTTATCCATGCCTCTCATGTTTTCATAAATTTCTCTAAAATCACCCCTCAGCTTCCTACACTCCAGGGAAAAGAGCCCCAGCATATTCAGCCTCACCCTGTAGCTCAAATCCTCCAACCCTGGCAACATCCTTGTAAATCTTTTGTGAACCTTTTCGAGTTACACAGCATTGTAGATTTGTTCCTCTACATCCCTCCCACTAGTCAGTGACCCAGAGTGAAATCTGATTGCACATTGTTTTCTTCTGTATCTCGAGTGAATAAATTCTGTCCTTGACCCCTCTGGGACATTCACTCATTGCAGCTCCACACTGATCTCTATAAACAATCCTCAACCATTTCTCTATTTCCTATCTTTCCTGAACACCTTGGATCCAAAAACATTTAAAACCCAATCTTGCCCTTCTTTGAGCCGGGTTTCAGTTGGTGGGACAACATCAGATTCCCACATGGCAATCTGTGTCTGTAACTCCCCAGTCTTGTTTCCAACACACCTTGTAGTCCCATACATGCACAGTCACCTTGGTTCAGAATTGATTAAACTCTCCCGCTCTCTGGCCCTGCCTAGTAAGTTACGATTCCTCATTCTGGTGAAATCTATCACCCAGCATTCTTGGAGCTTAGGGTTCGTCTCTGATATTACCTTTTGGTTCCACAGCCCTGCCAAATCAGTTGAAACCCTCCCAACTAGCATTTGCAATTCACTCCAGAAGGAACTTAGTCCCCAGTTTTGTTCAGGAGCAACCTCTGTCCAGGTCACAACTCACCAGGATCAGTCACAACATCCCAAGAATCTAAAGCCCTCCCTCCTAGCTGAATATTGGACCAGGAGATATCAACTGGACCTCAGTGGGAGCACTCTCCCCTCGGGCTCATAATGTTTTGGCTTCACATCCCACTCCAGAGATTTCAGCCCATCATCCAGGCCGAGAGTGCAGTGCAGTACTGAGGGAGTGCTGCATTGTCGGAGGGTCAGTACTGAGGGAATGCTGCATTGTCGGAGGGTCAGTACTGAGGTATTGGCACACTGTCGGAGGGTGAGTACTGAGGTATTGCCATACTACCGGAGGGTCAGTGCTGAGGGAATGCAACACTGTTGGAGGGTCAATATTGAGTTATTGCCACACTGTCGGAGGGTGAGTACTGAGGTATTGCCAAACTGTCGGAGAGTCAGTACTGAGGTATTGCCACACTGTCAAAGGGTCAGTACTGAGGGGGCACCACACTGTCAGAGGGACCACCTTAAGATGGGGCCACCTGATGCCTTTCCCTCTCTGGTGGGGATGGGGTGTATGGGGTGAGGGGAAGTGCAGTCGGAGATGCCATGGCACTATTAGATGAAGAGCAAGGCAGCTTTCCCAGGTTTTCTGGTCAATATTTATCCTCCAATCAACATCACTAAAAAAAGGTGATCTGCTCATGACCATTCTGCTTTCTGGAATCTTGCTGAACACAGTCAGACATGAGGGACATAAGGCACCCTATGGTGTGGGACAGGTGCTACACAAATGTAAGTCTTTCTTTGAGGGTGGGAGTCTCCTGATCCTGACCCTTGCCCATTGTCCATGTGCTCTCACCTTCCAGGGGTCATGGTGTCATTAGGAGCAGTGACCCTGTCTAACCCTGGGACACTGAGACTCATTGCAGCCTCACCCTTGACCTAAGACCAATGCTGGGTAGCAAAGTTTGAAATGAAATGTTGACCTTGTACATGGACATCCAATGTGACTCTTTCCTGAAGTGTGTTGATCCGAGTCTGTTCCAATGTTCTCGGATAAAGTTTTCCTGATCTGTGGGTGATCAGGGGTTTGTTAAAGAGCTATCGACATAAAGAACTGATATCCTTTAAGGAATGAAATCTACCGTCCTTATCCAGTCTAACCTACATGTGGCTCCAGACCCACAGGAATGACGTTAACTGTTAACCACCCTCTGAAATGGCTGACCAAGGCACTCCGTTTTAACAATCACTGGAAAGTCTCAAAACTCGAATGAAACCGGAAAGACCACTTGGCATTGACCTCGGTGTCAGAAACAACAGCATCAAACACAGTCCTGTCCACCCTGTACCATTCTCCGTACTTTATCTGGGGTCGAGTGCCAAATTCAGGAGAGCTGTCTCACAGACAAGTCAAGCAAGAGCCTGACACAGTCATACTCGCAGAATCATACCTTACAGACAATGTCCCAAACACCACCCTCACCATCCCTCGATATGGCCTGTCCCACTGGCCGGACAGACCCAGCAGCAGTGGTGGTGCAGTCTTTATCATTTCAGGCACAGATTATAAGATCGGCGAGGATATGTTGGAGCTGGGCAGGACTGGTTAGGCCACAGCTGGAGTACTGTGTGCAGTTCTGGTCACCACATTGTGGGAAGGATGTGATTGCACTGGAAGGGGTGCAGAGGAGGTTCATAAGAGAGTTGCGTGGAATGGAGCATCTGAAAAAATGTGAGGAGAGGCTGGTTAAGCTCGGGTGGTTGACTTTGGAGCAGAAAAGTTGGATGGGGGGACCTGATCGAGGTGTACAAGGTCATGATGGGAATGGAGAGGATGGATGGAATTTAGTTATTGCTCTTAGTTGGAGGTTCAGTAACAAGTTGGCACACATTCAATGTGAAAGGCAGAAGGTTTAGAGGGGATTTGAGGAAATGCTTTTTCATCCAGAGGGTGGGAGTCGGGAATGCACTGCCTGGGAGGGTCGCTGAGGCAGAAAGCATCACAACCTTTAAATGTACTTGAATGACCACCGGAAATGTCCAAACTTTCAATGTTATTGATCTGGTTCTGGAAAGTCGATGCAGTGCAGTGTTGGTGGTACAGATTTGATGGAGTGAATGGCCTCTTCTATACTGTATAATTCGATTAAACCTCTGGTTGATTGGCACGTACTGTCCTCCCTCAGCTGATGAGTCAGTCTCTCCTCCATGTTGAACAGCACTTGGAGGAAGCTCTGAGGGTGGTGAGGGCACAGAATGTACTATGTGTGGGGGACTTCAATGTTCACCATCAAAAAGGAATTTGAATAAATATCCATTCTTTTGTTGGGTTTATTAGGTATTGGCTACAAATGTTCAAACTGATTGTATTCCCAGTGAATGTTCGGAGAATGGAGGTCCCTTCGAATGCCCGGGATTAAAATTGTTTCTCTTGTCATTCAGGCCATGAGAACTCTCAGCCCAAGCTGACCCTGCTGACCCCCCCCCCCCCCCCCCCCCCCAGAGCAGGTCAATGCCAAGGGCACTGCCACCCTGGTGTGCCTTGCCAATCACTTCTATCCCGATGAGCTGGAGGTGCAGTGGAAGAAGGACGGTGCAGTCATTTCGGACGGGGTTCAGACCAGCAACTACCTGCGAGCTTCGGACAGCACCTACAGTGTCAGCAGCCTGCTGACCCTCTCTGGGTCTGACTGGGAGTCCAACGCTCGCTTCTCCTGTGCCCTCACCCACGTGACTCTCGACTCTCCCCTCAGCAAGAGCATCAGGAGATCAGAATGTGTGTAGAGTGTTGGAGACAGTCCACAGAGGAGACACAACTTTAAATTGAACAGGGCTGAGCTGGCAGGACAAAGGTCATTGTCAGCACTAAATTTCAACTCTCCTTTTTCTTTGAACTGGCTCGGAGATGTTTCTGAGGTTCAGGGGTCAAGACAGCCCATTGAGACAGTGTACAGTGAGCTTTACTCAGCACCTGACCCTGTGCTCTTTTTGTCCTGGGAGTGTTTGCATGGAACAGTGTTGAGACAGCTTTATTCTGTATTTAACCCAAGATTCTCCCTGTTTGATTGGGACAGTGGAGAGAGATAATTTCTTTGTATCTCATCCTGTGTAGTCCCTGTCCTGGGAGTGTTTAATGGGGAAAGTGTAGACTCCTATTGCCAAGTAAAATGCCTCAAAGATGTTGAAGACTGTCAGCTTTACAAAAACGTGAACCTCAGAAGTCTCTGCTTCAGTAAACCAGATCTCCTTCCTGCTCAGTCGCCAGTTCCAACCTCAGGATTTGTCTCTGTTTAAAGGGACAGGATTCTCATATTGTTGAGAAAATCTCCACAAGTGTTTGCCTCAAGCTCCATTGTGGCTGTGAATTTGTGCAGCTTCCTCTGTCTGGGCTGTTAATTGCAGTCTGTTTTCTGTCAATGTCAATCTGGAAGAGGGAATAAAGATGAAGGTTCAGTCTCTGTCTCTGGGTGCACCACCTCCCTCTCAGCTGATTGGCTACATTTCAGCAGTGAGTGTCATGGTTGGCTGCTCGGACTGTCAATGACTGGCACATGTTGCTGATGATTGGACTGAGAGAGAAGTGTCAATCATTTCCAAGTGATCCCTTCGATCTGGCATCCGTCAAGTTTACAAAATTCAAATCAGAACAGAAACTGAAAGCTGCTGGGGGTCAATCATTACAATGTGAGGCATTCACTCTTCATTCGGTTGGTCCAGACCCAGTTGGTAGGATCGCACTGTGCACTCTGTGCTGCTGCTCGCTAACACCTGAAATGAACTTAGGCCAGTCACAGGCTGCAGTCGTAAGGTTCATTCCTCCCACCTTAGCCTGTTACTCACTGTGGCAAAAGTGAGGACTGCAGATGCTGGAAACCAGAGTTTAGATCAGAGTGGTCTCTCCACCCTGGAGGCTTCCTGCCTCTATTCCTGATGAAGGGCTTTTGTCCGAAACATCAATTTTCCTGCTCCTCGGATGCTGCCTGACCTGCTGTGCTTTTCCAGCACCACTCTGTTACTCACTGTGACAACTCGAAACTGAACTGAGTAGGGCATTGTTCAGAGAGAGAATCAGCCAGGATCTCACAGCAACCATGACCCTGTATGGGTGTGACTCTAACTCTGTACTATCTGTAGGTGTGTGTCCCTGTTCCCCAGTTAATGTCTGTGGATGTGTGTCTCAGCCATGCAGCACATCATCCCTCCTTGAGTTTGATTTCAATGTGAAACCAATTGGTGATTTCAGGTTTGCTTTGAGGTGGGGAGTGGAGAGGATGTGCTGTGTCAGGACAAGTTGTGATCATATCCTGGCCACCATTCCCATATTCTGGTTAAACCTGGCTTAACGGGATGCTGTGATTGGTGTGTCTGTAACTGAGATTTGCAGGACAGAATGCAGTCACTTATTGACACCCCACTTCTCTCCAGAATGTGGTCATGATGACAACAATCGAATAGTTTGAAGTAAATGGGAAAGAATTAGGATCTTTCTATACATCTAGATGAAGGGCCAGCAGTGTGGAGCAATCACAGAACACTGGCAGACCAACAACAGTGAGTCAGCTTATTGTCGTAAATACAATTGTTACAAATATAAGCTACCCCCAGAGATGGCTGAGCCAGGGAGAATGACTGGGGGCTGCTGGCATTATAGATAAGCACACCAACAAAAGGAACCTGTTCACTGGGACAGCAAGTTGCAAGAAGTTAAGCATAAATTTTCCTAAATTTTAACTACATTTAATATCGAAGCTGCTTGAAATGAAAGGAACAAGTTCGATCGTTTGCTGTTTGTGCATCGTGCAAAGTCCTTTAGCTGTTTCAAAATAAACTATCTTTTTTAACTGTTTCCATATTTCTGGATTCCCCCACAGGATGCAACATCATCTTGGAATTCATCTGTCACGTCCCGTCAGGGTCTCAGTTAGAACAGCAGTGTCTGCGGAGAGAAAATTAGGATTAGCATTTCGAGTCCGGTATAACTTATTCAGGAACCCTAACTCTGTTTCTCTTTTCACAGATGCTGCCAGAATTACTGAGTTTCACCAGAAACCCTTGTTTTTGGGTTTGGATTTCCAGCATCACAGTCTCTTGCTTTTATTTCTCAGGATGCTGTCTGTTTCAATAAGACCATTTCGCATTGTCTAAACTCCAGTGTGTACAGCGTGTCCAATCTTTCATAGTATCATAGAGCCATCGAGATAAACAGTGCAAAAACAGATTCTTCGGTCCAACTCATCCATGCCAACCAGATATCCTACATTAATCTAGTCCCATTTGCCAGCACTTGGCTCATATCCCTCTAAACCATTCCTATTCACATACGCATTTAGATGCCTTTTAAATGCTGTAATTGTACCAGCCTCCACCACTTCCTCTGGCAGCTCATTCCATACAACGCCTCCTGCTAAGTGTAAAAGTTGCCCCTTAGGTCCCTTTCAAATCTTTCCACCACCTCAGGGAAAGACTTTGCCTTTTACCCTTTCCATGTCCCTCATGATTTGATAAACCTCTATAAGGTCAACCGTCAGCCTCCGACGCTTCAGGAAAAACAGCCCCAGCCTATTCAGCCTCTCCCTATAGCTCAAACCCTCCAACTCTGGAAACATCCTCATAAATGTCTCCTGAACCTTTTCAATTCTCACAACATCTTTCCTATAGGAGGGAGGCCAGAACTGCACAGTGTATTTGAAAAGTGACCTAACCAATGTCCTGTACAGTCACAACATGACCTCCCAATTCCGATACTCAGTGCACTGACCAATAGAGGAAAGAATATAAAACACTTTCTTCACTAACCTATCTATCTGTGATTCCACTTTCAAGGAACTATGAATCTACACTCCAGGGTCTCTTTGTTTGGCAACAATCCCCAGGACTTTATCATTAAGTGTCTAAGTCCTCCCCTGATTTGCCTTTCCAAAATGCAGTACCTCACATCTATCTAAATTAAGTTCCATCTGCCATTCCTCAATCCATTAGCCCATCTGATCAAGATCCCATTGGACTCTAAGGTAACTTTCTTTGCTGTCCACTGCATCTCCAATTTTGGTGTCACCTGCAATCTGATTGACTATACCTCCTATGTTCACATCCAAATTACTTAAATAAATGAAGAAAGGCAGAGGACCCAGCACCAATCCTTATGGGACATCACTGGTCACAGGCTTCCAGTCTGAAAAACAACCCTCCACCACTACCCTCTGCCTTCTACAGTCCTGAGCCAGTTTTGTAGCCAAATGGCTAATTCTCCCTGTATTCCATGTGATCTAACCTTGTTAATCAGTCTAAAATGAGGACAATTGTTAAACGTCTTTCCGAAGTCCATGTCGATCACTTTGTCCTCATCATAATTCCTCTTCATTACTTCTTCAAAAACCTCCCTCAAGTTAGTGAGACATGACTTCTCACACAAAGCCATACTGACTCCCCCTAATCAGTTCTTGCTTTCCCAAATACATGAAAATCTTGTCCCTCAGGACACCCTCCAACAACTTGCCCACCACCGATGTCAGGCTCACTGGTCTACAGTACCATGGCTTTACCTCACTACTTTCTTAAATATTGGCACCACGTTAGCCAAGACCAGTCTTTCAGCACCTCAGCTGTGGCTATCATTGATACAAATATGTCAGCAATCGGCCCAGTAATCACTTCCCTAGCTCACCACTGAGTTCAAGGTACACCTGATCAGATCCGAGAGATTTATCCACCTTTATATGCTTTAAGACACCTAGCACCTCCTCCTCTGAAATAAGGACATTTTTCAGGGTTTCACCATCTATTTCCCCTCAATCTATATATCCCATGTCCTTCTCCACAGTAAACGCTGATGTAAAATACTTATTTAATGTTTTCTCTGAGGATAACTCCCCATCCCAGGAATGAGCTGAATGAACTGTCTCTCACACAATTACATCATAAATGACAGCAGCTGAATTAGGCCATTCAGCCCATCAAGTCTGTTCACAATTCAATGAGATTATGGTTGATCTGATAATGTTTAATGCCACTTTCCTCCCTCTTCCCACAACCCTATCCTTTCTTAAGTAACATCAAAACTATACACAGCTCTCCAGATGAGGCCTCATTGAAACCCTTTGCAATAAATACTAACACTCTCCTGCTCTCCATCTCCCGTGCCTGTGCGGCACAGTGGCTCTGGGCAGCACTGTGGCTCAGTGGTCAGCACTGCTGCCCCACAGGGCCAGGGACCCGGGCTGAATTTGACTGTGTGTAACTGACTGTGTGTAGTTTGCGTATTCTGTCCTTGTCTGTGTGGGTGTCTTCCTGGTGCTCCTGTTTCCTCCTACAGTCTATAGACATGCAGGTTATGTAGATTGGCCATGTTAAATTGCCCACAGTTTCCACACTGTGAACACTATGTGGATTAGGCATGGGAAATGTATGCTTACAAGGATGGGGTTGATCTGGGTGGGATACCCTTCGGAGGGTCGGTGTGGACTCGATGGGCCAAATGGCCTTCTTCCATACTATGGGGATTCTATGATCTATGACCGTCCTCATCACTTGCTACAGCTGACTTTGTGATTCATGTCCCTGGACACGTAGATCCCTCTTTGCTGTCTTATAGAAAGGGTCTTTGTGCTGGTCAGGGGTTCAGGTTTGACAAGAGGACACTTGCTAAAGGGAGCTCTTGCTGGGAGAGGAGGTTAGGAGAAAATAATCAGTACTTTCCAGTGAGTTACTCATCAACAGGTGGTTGTGGTAAGTGAAGGAGTTGTGCTATGAAAATGTAGGAATAGGTACAGGCCTCAAGGAGAAGAGACAGGAAAATGTCTTTGCTCAGAAACTGCTTTGAGCAGAGAGCAGTCAGCAGGTACTGTGCTCACAGCAGCTAAGGCAGACTGGGAATGTTCAACTCGAATGTCTCAAAGCTACAAAAGTATCACCTGAATATGAGACTGAAGATGAAACCTCAGAGTTTGTCACCAGTGAAAGGAAACCGGGAAGCCGGGCCCCAGCAGGGTGCAGCTGCTCTAGGATGGTCACCCACTGACATTAAGAAAGGAATGAAACCCCACATTCAGCCACCCGATGCACCATTCGGTTCAACCCAATCTGCTCAGTGTCCATCACCCAGGAAATAGGCAGCAGGTCATGGTGTCGGCACCTGTCTGTGTTCTGAAATGATGGCATTTGTTCTGCAGACTTCACATTCCGCTTTCACTAACTCCCTGTGAGAAACCTCCTTAATCTGCAACAGCGGGAAAGCAAAGATCAGAACGAGAGGCTCAATCAGCATCAAACAATAACCACATGGACCAGACTCAGGCCTCACTGGACAGTTGGGTTTCATTTTCCAGCCTGTCCCATTCTCCGCTCCAGTGTCCTACCCCCGCAATGTCCTTGTCAATAGCTCACTGTTATTGTGGGATCTTGCTGATGGTAAATGGGCTGTCACAGTTCCCACATTACAACAATGACTAGACTTTGGAAGTATTCCATTATCTGTAAAACATCTTTGAACATCCTGAGCTCATGAACGGCGTAACAGAAGTGCAATTCTCTCTCCGTTTTGTTTCCTCTCCATGCCTTCCCATCTGTCTCCCCACAACATCCCTCCCTTGTTTAAAATCTAGAATGAATTATGAATCTCTGGGAGAACCTACCCTGTGGCAACATTGAGACTAATAACAATCTCCTTGGTGGGCTTTGAGTGTGAAGATCAATAACACTCTCATTGGGACTTGATCTGGGTTGTCTCCAGTCAGTCAGTGTTACTGTTCTGGGGCCAGATATTACTGACCAACCTTAGACCCTGTGATCTGATTGAGATGAAGGGTGAGCTGTGCTGGGTATTAACAGTGTAGTGAAGTAGAGATTACCCACTTCACAAGAGAGTAAGCTGAACAAACAAACTGGGTGGCTGTGACACCCCCAACCTGATAGAGAGGGGTGGGGGACGGGGAACGTGAGTAGTAACATCCTCAGACAGAAAGGATGCTCAAAATAGCATGGCCCCAAAGAGGGAGGGGACAGGAACAGCTACACTCCCCTGAGAGAGAGGGGACAGTTACAGTGACACTCCATAGAGAGAGGGGACAGCAACTGTGTGTTCACTTTCTTGCTGTGTTGTGACGTATGTCCTGGGAAATTGGTTTGGTTTATATTTTCTCAGTTGTATTTGGGTTTGATGAGTTGATTCAGTAACAAGGATTCCAATTCTATATTTCCTGTAGCAGCAGATCCACTGAAGGTCATCCT
This sequence comes from Chiloscyllium plagiosum, assembly GCF_037043375.1. Taxonomy (NCBI): domain Eukaryota; kingdom Metazoa; phylum Chordata; class Chondrichthyes; order Orectolobiformes; family Hemiscylliidae; genus Chiloscyllium; species Chiloscyllium plagiosum. Next base: position 117,591,756 of record NW_028270147.1, read on the forward strand.
TTCATTTGGAGTTTGCCCAGGTTTCTGTCCAGGCTGATACAGCATGATCTACCAAATGCTGCTCCTATTGAGCTAAACCATCACACACCAGGAAATCTGACCGGCACTTTCTCTTTGTGCTGGCAAAGGGAGAGATTTGTTCTTACTACATGGCAGCCAAAGAAATTGTTGAACAGACACCTAAACCTGGGCCTGAGGCAGGAGCCCAACCTCCAACACTCTGGCCTCACTGCACACCGAACTTTACACAGTGCAGGGTCATGAAGTCCGGTCATCAATCCCTCTGGGGCCGGGACGGAGTGAGGGAACAGGGACAATTGTAGAAGAGTCAATAAGGAGTAAAGCAAGATGGAGAGAGTGTGTTGGAAAGGGGTTAGAGGAGGAAATATACTTTGTGCCACTCAGTACTGACATTGTCTACGTGAATCGCAAAATGAATAAAAAACACACTGTGAAAACAATCATATCACAGGGGACATTTTCACTGTGGTGTGATAAGTATCCTGATTCAAAAGCTTTTGTCCCACGCTCCCTCCCTCTCTCACTCTCCGCATTTCTACAGATTGAACCAGTTAAACCCGAGCAGGGCCCCAATTCATTTGTTCTGTTCAGGGACAGTGAAACCACTGCCCTCTAGTGACTATAGAGTGCTGGTACCGCAGCTGAGAGCCACGCGTCAAGTCCCGGGCCATGAGCATCTGAACGAAACAGCAGCCATTCCGGTGGATTCCAGTGGGAATGAGTTATCGGTTGTTCCGGCCTGGTTCCCCAGTCAGTCAGTCAGGCCATGGCTGACCTAGAACACATTCCCCCTTAATTCTGTCACCCTTACCATCCTGAGCGAATGAACATTGAACCCCGACCTTGGCAGATTTTCTCAGATTGAAAGTTCCAGATTTCCCCCACTCTTCATCAGAAAGAGTTCCTCCTGAAATCATTCCCAATTTTAATTTTAATCATCCTCTTGTTTTGGACTGTGGCATTGGAGAATACAGTTTACATAAACACTGTTAATCATTTCCAGGGAACAGCCTCGCTTTTGCAACTTGTTCTCTCTCATTAACAGTTTCTGATCTGAAGGTGACACGACAGGCTGGATACTGAGAGGATGGTTCCTGTTCCAGGGCAGGTGAGAACTGGAGGGCCGGTTTAAGACAAAGCAGTCTCCCGTTTAAAAGGAACGAGAGGTTTTCTTGCAGAGGGTTGACAGTTTGTGGAATTCTCTTCTCTACATGGGAATGGAGGTTTAGAGTTTAGTCATGGCTGAGATAGGCAGGTTTTTTATGAACAAGGCAGTTAAGGATAATGGGTGGGGGAGGGAGGCAGAAAATGCAGCTGAGACCATAACCAGATGAGCAGTGATCTTCTTCATTGGCACAGCAGCTCCCAAAAAGCCTGCTCTTGGGTCCTATGTTCTGGCAGAGGCTGCAGCAATCCTGGACCCCCATCGTTCCTTTGTCACTCACTGACAGAAATATAATTTCAAAACAAACATTATTTTCTTTAACAAGACCAAGTCAGTTATGGTTGCTGTCATTTTCTCAGCTCTCTTTACATCTCAGCAGGGCTTTAGAAACATGGGTTTTGTGTTACATTGGAGAAGAGACAGACACAGACAGAGTGAGGCCTCAGAGAACACAGAGAGCTTTCACTATGCACAGCAAGGCTGTCACGGGAAACATCTGGTGAAAGGTTTGGAAGGAGGTGAAGAGGAGAGAGGTATGGGAAAAGAGACCTGACAGTTCAAACTAAAAACACTTCACATATTGCCATCATCTAATGAATTAATGTGAGAGGATTAGAGACCCATAACAACTAGAGTGTGGTGGACCAGAGGCTCAAAGGCCGACAGCAAAGAGCTGCATTATTCCTTCTCGGGGCATTAATGTCATTGACAAGCCTCATAGTTATTGCCCATCTCCAGCTGCTCGGACTGAGTTCTTTGCTGCACCAGATCGTGGGGCCGTAAAGAATGAATCACGTCACTGTGGGACTGGGGTCACAGACTGGGTGATGACTGGGATCCCTTGCCTAAAGAGCATCTGTGAACATGACATTGAGTTTCATGGTTTTTGTTTGTACCCATCCCAGCACCTTCCTTCCCAGAGTGGGAAGGCCATGTTGGGTTTGGTGCTGGGTAATGAAACTGGCCAGCTGTTAGATTCGGAGGTAGGTGAGCACTTTGATGATAGTGAACAAAATTTGGTTTTGTTTACTTGAGCAATGGAAAGGGATAGGTATATATTGCAGGGCAAAGGTTATTGGTGGAGGAAAGGCTAATATAATGCGATTAGGCAAGATTTAGGATGAATAGGAAGGGGGAAGTAAACTCCAGGGGATGGGCACAACTGAAATGTGGAGCTTATTCAAGGAACAGCTACTGCATGTCCTTGATAAGTGTGTACCTGTCAGGATGGGAGGAAGTGGTCGAGCGCGGGAGCTGTGGTTTACTAAAGAAGTTGAATCTTTTGTCAAGAGGAAGAAGGAGGCTATGTTAGGGTGAGACCTGAAGGCTCAGTTAGGGCACTTCAGAGTTACAAGTTAGCCAGGAAAGACCAAAAGAGAGAGCTAAGAACAGCCAGGAGGGGACATGAGATGTTATTGGTGGATAGGATTAAGGATAATCTGAAAGCTTTGTATAGGTATATCAGGAATAAAAGAATGACTAGGGAAATATGAGAGCCGATCAAAGAGAGTAGTAGAAAGGTGCGTGTGGAGTCCGCCCCCACCGACCTCGCAGCCTCCGCGAACGCCGCCCAGACAACCGCCACCACGATCGCCAGGAAGACCATCGCCGACAGATTCGCGGCCCCCGCGGCTATCGGGAATAACACTGTCTCTGTTGTCGCCACAGCCACTTCCGCCCCCTGGGTTGCCGCCGCCGCAGCCACTTCCGCCCCCAGTGACATCACTAACCTGCACGACCACAGCACCGCATGTGTCTCCGCCCCCACACCGACTCCGTCACCACGCTTAACTCCACCCCCACGCCGATCTCTCTCACCATGCCTAACCCCGCCCCCACATCGATCTCTGTCACCACGTCTAACCCCGCCCACACGTCGATCTCCGTCACGTCTAACCCCGCCCCCACGCTGATCGCCATCACCACGCCCAACTCCGCCCCCACGCCGATCTCCGTCCCCGCCCCCACTCCCAGCTCCAGGCCCACACCAGGTCCTCGCTCCTAGCTCCCAGCCCTGCCGTGTTTTCACGGCAGAGGCCTCACCTTCATTCCCCTACGCTCTCAGATTAATGAGTTCAACATGCGGTGTGACATCGAACAATTCTTCCGCCGCGTTTGCCTCCGTGCCTACTTCTTTAACCAAGATTCTCGCCCACCCTCTGAGGACCCTCTCTTCCGCCTCCAACACACCCCATCAACCTGGACACTCCGTGCTGGCCTCTTACCTGCCCTCGATCTCTTCATAGCCAACTGCCGCCGCGACATTAACCGCCTCAACTTCTCCACCCCTCTCACCCACTCCAACCTCTCACCCTCGGAACGTGCAGCCCTCCACTTCCTCCGTTCCAACCCCAACCTCACTATCAAACTAGCAGACAAGGGAGGCGCGGTAGTAGTTTGGCGCACTGACCTTTACACCGCTGAGGCTAAACGCCAACTCGCGGACACCTCCTCCTACTGCCCCCTTGACCATGACCCCACCTCCCACCACCAAACCATAATTTCCCAGACCATCCAGAACCTCATCACCTCAGGGGATCTCCCATCCACCGCCTCCAACCTCATAGTCCCACAACCCCGCACCATCAGTTTTTACCTCCTGCCCAAAATCCACAAACCTGACTGCCCCGGCCGACCCATTGTCTCAGCCTGCTCCTGCCCCACCGAACTCATCTCTGCATACCTTGACACGGTCCTGTCCCCCTTAGTTCAAGAACTCCCCACCTATGTTCGGGACACCACCCACGCCCTCTACCTCCTCCATGATTTTCGCTTCCCCGGTCCCCAATGCCTTATCTTCACCATGGACATCCAGTCCCTGTACACCTCCCTCCCCCATCACGAAGGACTTAAAGCCCTCCGCTTCTTCCTTTCCCGCCGTACCAACCAGTACCCTTCCACCGACACCCTCCTTCGACTGACTGAACTGGTCCTCACCCTGAACAACTTCTCTTTCCAATCCTCCCATGTCCCCCAAACCAAAGGAGTGGCCATGGGCACCCGCATGGGCCCCAGCTATGCCTGGCCACTTCGTAGGATATGTGGAACATATGGCACCACCCCCCACCTTTTCCTCCGCTACATTGATGACTGTATCGGCACTGCCTTGTGCTCCCACGAGGAGGTTGAACAGTTCATCCACTTTACCAACACTTTCCACCCAGACCTCAAATTCACCTGGACCATCTCAGACTCCTCCCTCCCCTTCCTAGACCTTTCCATTTCTATCTCGGGTGACCGAATTGAAATGGACATTTACTACAAAACGACCGACTCCCACAGCTACCTAGACTACACCTCCTCCCACCCTGCCCCCTGTAAAAATGCCATCCCATATTCCCAATTCCTTCATCTCCGCCACATCAGCTCCCAGGAGGACCAGTTCCAAAACCGTACAACCCAGATGGCCTCCTTCTTCAAGGACCGCAATATCCCCCCAGACGTAGTCGACGATGCCCTCCACCGCATCTCTTCCACTTCCCGCTCCTTCGCCCTTGAGCCCCGCCCCTCCAACCACCACCAGGACAGAACCCCACTGGTCCTCACCTACCACCCCACCAACCTCCATGTCCAGCGTATCATCCGCCGTCATTTCCGCCACCTCCAAATGGACCCCACCACCAGGGATATATTTCCCTCCCCTCCCCTATCAGCGTTCCGAAAAGACCACTCCCTCCGGGACTCCCTCGTCAGGTCCACACCCCGCACCAATCCAACATCCACTCCCGGCACCTTCCTCTGCAACTGCAGGTAATGCCCACACCTCCCCCCTTACTTCCCTCCAAGGCCCCAAGGGATACTTCCATATCCACCACAAATTCACCTGCACCTCCACACACATCATCTATTGCAATCGCTGCACCCGATGTGGCCTCCTCTATATTGGGAAGACAGGCCGCCTACTTGCGGAACGTTTCAGAGAACACCTCTGGGACACCCGGACCAACCAACCTAACCATCCCGTAGCCCAACACTTCAACTCCCCCTCCCACTCCACCAAGGACATGCATGTCCTTGGACTCCTCCATCGCTAGACCATGGCAACATGATGGTTGGAGGAAGAGCGCCTCATCTTCCGCCTGGGAACCCTCCAACCACAAGGGATGAACTCAGATTTCTCCAGTTTCCTCATTGCCCCACCCCTTCACCTTGTCTCAGTCCCAACCCTCGAACTCAGCACCGCCTTCCTAACCTGCAATCTTCTTCCTGACCTCTCCTCCCCCACCCCACTCTGACCTATCACCCTCACCTTGACCTCCCTCCACCTATCGCATTCCCAACGCCCCTCCCCCAAGTCCCTCCCCCCTACCTTTTATCTCAGCCTGCTGGACACACTTTCCTCATTCCTGAAGAAGGGCTTATGCCCGAAACGTCGATTCTCCTGTTCCATGGATGCTGCCTGACCTGCAGAGCTTTTCCAGCAACACATTTTCAGCTGCAACTATCACTTGTAAATCCAGTCAGTGTGCTAGTACCGATGTTTCAAGGTACCAGGAACGAGAAGGGCAGAAACCCTCTCTCCTGATCCATGATGCAATGACTCGATACACAGGTGCCTCCAACAGATTCACCGGGAGGGAAGTGTCCAGCACACACTTCACCCTGACAATCAGCAACATACAGAATGAGGATGTCGCTGATTATTACTGTCAGCGTGAGTACAGCTCCCCTACACAGTGATATACAGCTGTATAAAATCCTCAATACACACATCACCACCTCCTGTACTGACACATCCCACTGCAATCTATAATATGTAATAATGGACACATAGTCTCACCTCCTATACTGACACATCCACAATTACATATCAATGAAACTGAGCAAGTTACCCTATGCTGGAATTGTCACTGTCCACGACACACTCCAGTCCCTGTGGTGTCCACCGCTCACTGAAGGCCTCAGCTTTCCCTCTTACACTCCATGGCTACATGGGAAGAGCACTTGCAAGATTTAACATCAAAAAATAAGTTTCACAAATTGCCCGAGCCCAGCTGGACACAACGCAAAGAGAAAGCAAGAGAGAGAGAGACAGAGAGAGAGAGAAAGAGAGAGGGGGGGAGAGAAACAGAATGAGAAAAAAAGAGAGAGAAAGGCATGAGTGACAGAGAAAGGCAGAGAGAAGGTGAGAGTCAGTAAAAGACAGAGAGAGACAGGGAGAGGGTGAGAGTGACCGAGAGACTGCGAGACAGGGAGAGGTTGAGAATGACATGGGAAAGCAGAGAGCAGAGGTTTTTGTACAGCCTCTGCACTGGGAGCTCTCACTGGGGCTTATGTTCAGTAAAGGAACCAAGCTCAAACTGAGTAAGTAAACCACCATCTTCTGTTAATAAACCTTTTATTTTCTAAACGCAATTTCTAAAACACAAATGCTGAATTGTTGAAGGTGTTAGTGGGGAGCTGCAGTGAATGAAACGGTTGATTGAGGAGCACTGTGTCTAACAGGGTGTCCAGCTGTATTTCCTTAGTTCCATTGCCCCCTTTAAAAACCAGGATATAAGTCAGTAAGTTTTACTCACCGTGTGGAGGAGCTCTGTCCATTTGCAGCCTGTGGTCCCATTCCTGCAGCATGGAGTGAAATCAGTGAGTAGCCTCCTGCCAGTCTCAGTGTGACGGACACGGGCAGACTTTGATGTGAACTCTGGCTCCCTGTCCCAGTCTCTGATCTCACTGACCTCAGCAGCAGCAGCAGCAGCAGCAGCAGCAGCACAGTGAGACACCGAGCTCCCACCTCCCCCAGCTTTAACTCTGCTCAACCACACAATCACAGAATTGTTACAGTGCACAAGGAGGCCATTATGCCCATTCTGTCTGTACTGGCTCTCTGAATGAACAATTCACTGAGTATCATTCTCCTGCCTTCTCCCTGTCACCCTGCACATTGTTCCTTTTCAAATAATAGTCTCATTCCCTTCAGAATGTTTCAATTGAAGCTGCCTCCACCACACTCTCAGGCAGTGCATTCCACACCTTAACCACTCACTGGCTGAAAACGTTTTGCCTCATCTTACTTTTGATTCGTTTACTAATTACTTTAAATCTCCCTCTCCCTCTCAAACCTTTCATGAGTGAAAACGTTTTCTCCCTAATTATTCTGTCCAGACCCCTCCTGATGTTGAATTCCTCAAAGTTTCTCTCAGCCTTCTCTTCTCCAATGAAGACAGTCTCAACTTCTCCAAAATATTTTCTTAACTGAATTCCTTCATCTCTGAACTTTCCATGGCAATTTGTTTTACTCCATCTGCAACATTTTCACATCCTTCATGAATTATTCACCTTCTCTATTCCCCGTAGTCCCATTTGCCTGCATTTGGCTCATTTTCCCCAATATCTTTCCTCTCCATGTACCTGTTCAAATGTCTTTTTAATGTTATAATCAGACTCACTCTATGACGTCCTCTGGCAGTTCATTCAATACATGCACCACCCTCTATGTGAAAGAGGTGTACCTCAGGTCCCTTTTGAATCTTTCCCCTCTTGCTTTAAACCTCTGCCCTCTAGTTTTGGACAACCCTAACCTGGGAAAAGACCTTAGCTAGTAACCTTATCTCTGTCCATTATGATTTTATAAACCTCTAAAATGTCACCCCATGACTTCTGACCTTCCAAAGAAAATAGCCCAGGCCTAACCAACCTCTCCTTATAACTCATGCCTTCCAGTCTCAGAGACAGCCTTGTCATTCTTTTTACACCCTTTCCAGTTTAATGCCATCCTTCCAATAGCAGGGTGATTGGAAATGTGGCTTGACCAATATCTTGGAGAGCCATAACATGTCATCTCAATTCCCATACCCAAGTGTACCAAATGCTTTCTTCACCACCCTGTCTACATGTGGCACTAGTTTCAAGGCACTATATGCCTGCATTCCTTAGTCTCCCTCTTTGACAACTTCCCATGGCCCCACAACTAACTGTGTAAACCGTGGTCTGGTTTTTGTACCAAAATGCAACACTTCGCTATTATCTCAATACCTAATGTAAATGTACTCTCACATAGCCTTCGTGACTGTCCACTTTGCCACCTATTTTAATGTCATCTGCAAACTCACAAACCCGACCTCCTATATTCTCATTCAAATTGTTTCTATAAATGATGAACAATGATGAACCCACAACCAATCCTTTCGCCACATTGCTGGTCACAGGCTTCCATTCTGAACAACCATCTACTACCACCACTCTCTGTCTCCAACCATTAAGCCAATTTTGTACCAGTTGGCTTGCCCTCCCTGGATTCCATTTGATCTAACCTTACTAACCAGTTGTCCATGCAGTACCTTGTCAAAGGCCTTGCTAAAGTCCACGTAGACAATGTCTATGATTCTGCTTTTAGCTATCTTCTTGGTCACATCTTCAAAATACTCAATCAAATTTTTGAGACACAATTTTCCACTTACAAAGCCATGTGGACTACCCCTAATCAACGCTTGTCTTTCCAAATGCGTGTAAATCCTGTACCTCAAAATACCCTCCAATAACTTACTCCCCACTGATATCAGACTCACCGGTCTATACTTCCCTGGGTATTCCTTGCAGACCTTCTGAAATATCAGCACAATGTCAGCCACTCTCCGATATTCCAACACTGGCTGTTGGTGATATAGCATCTTCGCAAGGGGCATCGCTTTCTCTTCCCAAGCTTCCCACAACTTACTGGGATGGACCTGATCAGGTCCTGGGGATTTAGCTACCCTTCTCAGTTATAAGAACAGATTACTGCACCTCTTCTTCTTCTGTAATATGGACTCTTCTCAAGACAGCAATATTTATTTCCCAAAATTCCATATACTTCTCAACAATAAATACTGTGGCAAAATTTTAGTTTTGTAACTTATCCATATTCTGTTTGAAAAAAAAGTGAAAATTTCGAAGTGTGAGACATTTGGAGGTTATCCATGGGATCTGATCCATGATCATGACTTTATTCTGGATTCTCCTTAGTCCTTTTCTACTTTCACCCTAAACCTTGTGATACAATGATCACTCTTCCCTAAATGTCCTCTCACTGACACTTGATCTACTTGGGCCTCCTCACTCCCAAGATTCGGGTCTCGCAGAGCTTCCTTTCTCATTTGAATGGAGACACATGGCTGGAGAAAATTCACCTGAGCCTACTCTCTCAATTCTGGCCCCTCTCTGTCCTTCACACTGCTACTATCCCAGTCTATATTCCAATAATTAAAGTCCCCCTAATGTTTGCTGTGAATTCCTTGCAGATTTGTTCCCCTACATCCTTCCCACTAGTTGGTGACCGGCAGATTGCACTGAACAATCTGATTGCACCTTTTTTGTTCCTTATCCCGAACCAAATCAATTCTTGCCTTGACCCCTCTGGGACATCCTCTTTCTCCAGCTCTGCATCAATCTCCTTAACCAATCCCATACCTCTCACCCTTTTTCCCTTTTCCTATCTTTCCTGAACACCTTGTTTCCAGGAATATTTAACAACCAGTCCTGTCCTCATTTGACCCTTATCTGTGATAACATCAGTTTTCCCCTTGGTAATGTGCATCTGTAGCTCCCCAATCTTATTCTCCACATTCCGTGCAGTCCCATACATGCACAGTCAGCCGGACTTAGAATTTATTGCTCTCTCTGTCTCTCTGACCCTGCCTAATAAATTACTATTCCTTATTCTGGTGCTATCTGTCTTTTTCAGGATTCTGTGTTCCTTGGTGTTCCTCCTTGATATTACACCCTCGTTCCCACAGCCCTTCCATGTTAGCTTCAACAGCACCCGCAAATCATCCCTCAAGGAGCTCAGTTCCTGCTCTGTTCAGGAGCAACCCATTCGGTTTATAGAGGTCACATCTCCCACAGAGTCATTCCCAATGTCACAAAGCCCTCCCACCTCGACCATCTTTCCAGCCTCACATACACCCTGCCTTGTCCTCCTGTTTCTATCCTTACTTGCATTGGTCATCGGGAGTAATCTGAAGATTCCTATTTTTGAGCTCCTGTTGCTAATTCCCTCCTGAGCTCCCTAAATTCTGTCACTGGGACCAATGTAGATCATGAGTGCTGACTGTTCCCTCTCTCCCCTCAGGGTGCTCTGCAGCCGCTCAGTGACATCCTTGACCCTGGCACCAGGGAGACAATACACCATCCTGGATTCCCATCTGCCGCTGCAGAAACACCTGTCGATTGCCCTCACTCTCGAATCTCCTCTGACTATAGCTCTTCCAGTCTTCCTTGTGTCCCCCGAACCAACAATGCCCTCAGTTCCTTTTCCCAGATCGTTAATATATAATTAATTGTTACATGAATAGCTGAAGTCCCAACACTGCCCCCTGCTGAACTCCACTCGGCACCATCTGCCATCCTGCAAAAGATCCATTCATTTCCACTCTCTATCCATGCCAATACCGGGGCTCTTATGTTATGTAGCAGCCTCGTGTGTGGGAACCTGTCAAAGGCCTTCTGGAAATCCAAATAGATCATGTCCATTGGCTCTCCTTTGTCTAACTTGCTCATTAGCTCCTCTTATTACATAGAATTCACCCTGCAGTTTGAGAGGGAGAAGCTGGAATTCGATCACATTATAGTCACTGCCCCCTCAGGGTTCATTCACCTACAGCTCCCCAATCAGAGCTGCCTCATTTCACATCACCGAATCCGGAATTGCCTGTTTCCTCGTGGGTCCACCACAAGCTGATCCAAAAAAAGCCTCTCGCAGACATTCTATGAATTCCTTTCCTTGAGATCCATTCCCAACCTGACTTTCCGAGTCCACCTGCATATTGCAGTCTCCATGACTATTGTAGTAATCCCTTTCCTATATGCCTTTTCTATCTCCTGATTTATTTTCTGACCCACATCCCGACTACTGCGAGGAGGCTTGTACATAACTCCCATCAGGCTCTTACAGTTCTTGGCCTCCTTACATTCCTTGGTCGGGTGGCCTTCCTGCTTGCAGTTTCGGCAGACGGTCACCTTACAGTCCGCCGCCATGTGGCCTGACCTCCCGCAGGTTCGGCACACTTTTGGCTGCCCTGCGTATGTCAGGTAACCTCTGCTTCCTCCGATGGCAAAGCTGGAGGGTGGGTGGAGGATGTTCCCACTGGCATCGACCCTCAGGGTTACCCTGACCTGTCGTTTGCTTGTCCAGATCCCGAAAGGATCGACCACATCGGTACTCTCTCCCTCGACCTGGACGTATCTCCTCAAGAAGGTCAGGACATCTGCTGCTGGGACGTGAGGGTTGTACATCTGGATTGTTACAACCCGACTCCTCTGCGCAGGAAGCACACACAACGGGACTGCCGACAAGATGGAGAACAGAGGTTCCCCTTCCTTCTCCTTGAAGACCTTCAGGAGCTGCTCGCAATTATTCACGGTCCTGAAGGTCACATCTAAATAGCCTGCCGCAGGGAAATCCTGCAGGCAGTACATGTCCACTGATGCAAACCCACAGCACTCCAGCAAAACCTTCTTCACAAACACTGTCCGATCGACCAGTGTGTGCTCCTCCACCTTCTTCACAGTCACCCTGACTGTGTTGCGAATGCACTGGCCAGGGCTGCGAGCGGCTGCTGAGCCCATAGCTCAGAGGTTGGCTGGTACCTGAATTGGCGTTAGGCCAAAGCCAGCATAAAGATCCACCAAGAGCAGGTCAGCACAACCAAACGATCCTCCAACGTCCAATCACGATTCAGCGATGGTCTCCAGCAGCTCCGACGACTCGCAGCACGATCCCTGCGGTTTCTCCTCCGCCAGCACCCGTCCGCTGCGTTGAACCGACAGCACTCGAACAGAATCTCTTCCTCTGGTCCTCAGGAACTACACATATTCCGAGCCAAAAGGCCGAGAAGAGGCGGGCCACATGTACAAGGCCTGCCGAAGACGAGGGGCCGCCACCTACGCACAGATGGCCGGAGGGAGCAACACGAGCCGTGGACCGCCCAAGACCAGTAAGGTACCACAAAACAGCATGGGAACGGTGTCTGGAGGCACCCAGAAGGAAGGGCGGGCTGTAGCGGAGCAGACGGCAGACAGCGGGGAGGTGCAGCAGCCGATCCAAGCTCCTTCAGGACAGACGGTGGAAATGGAAGAGAAGGGACCAAAGGAAGCAGAGGATTGGATTACTGTGAAAAGCAGGAAGAGGAAACCTCCCAAAGCCACCCAGCGAGGGGGGAAGCGACACCTACGCGACGAGGACACATGCAGCTCTTCCGAGGGTGAGGATGGGCGCAAGGCGGGTCGTCACCAGAGGAAGAGACAGAGCGCCGCGGGGAAAAAGGAGGGCAGCACCGCCCAAGCAGGAAAAGATGATCCCTCTGAGGGGACGGGTAAAGCCCTCCCCCCACCCGGTGAGAACCAAGAGGTACCCACCGGCCCACAGCTCCAGGTAACTGGGAGCAGCGGTCCTGTGACAGCCCCGCTGTCAGGTGGAGAACTGGACAGTGCAGACCCTGGGCCCGACCCGAAGACACCAGAGCGGGGAAATGGTTCCAGCGTGGAGCCGGACAGCTACCTCAGCCCTGGGATGGTCCAGCAGTTTGCCGTCACCACGGGAATGCACACAGCTACCCCAGAGGGGCAAGACCAGCAGCAAATGGACACTGTTTACCTTGTAAACTGTTAAAATGGGGATAAGAGTTGCCAGCATCAATGTGCGTAGCATCAAATCAGCTACGCAATGTGTTTCTATGATGGCCTTCCTGGCCAACGTTAAAGGCGACGCCCTGTTTCTGCAGTAGTGTGGGATACCGCACCTCAGCAGCTTCAGGAGATGGTCGAGCTTATGGGCCCATGGGCCGTCAGTTTGGTCGGGGGTCAACGACAGCCGCGCCTCCGGCCTGGGTATCCTGTTGAGAGGAGGCAACTTAACCATCTCCGAGGTTAAGGAGGGGGTGGGGGGGCGCCTCCTCGTCGCCGACATCATGTACAGGAATGCTCCCCTGAGACTGATTAATGTGTACGCCCCAGTGGGTAAGAGTGAACGGTTGGCCGTCCTGTAGCAGCTTCCACTGTTGCTGGCTACGTCCAGGCCGGTCATTCTGGCCGGAGACTTCAACTGTATCATTGATGCAGATGGACGATCCGGCGGGGGGGACAGTAAACTGGACACCACGTCCAGAGCCCTGATGGACATGGTAAAAGATGCCAAGCTGCACGACGTCTTCAGCGCCCCTGCAGACGGAGCGCAGCGTAGATACACCTGGTCACGGTAGACGGGTCTATCCGCTCAAGGATAGATTACCTGTTTGTGTCCCGAACGCTCTCGGTCAGATCCACTGACACCAAGCCGGTGTTCTTCTCCGACCACTGCCTCCTGCTGGCTGACTGTCACCTACAGGACGAGCAGCGGGCTTCGAAGGGAACGTGGAAGCTGAACACCAAGCTCTTGACCCCGGGAAACATTGAGGAGCTCAAGAGGGACTACGCAGGTTGGAGAACCGTGAAGCCCCTCTTTGAGTCCCCAGCGGACTGGTGGGAAACAGTAAAAGGGAACATCAAGAGGTTCTTCATCCTCAAAGGTGTTCAGGAGGCGAGAGAGAGGCGGGGAAAACTGTCCCAGCTCCAGGAAAGTATGCAGAACCTGCTCCTGCTGCAGACGATGGGGGTGGATGTCACAGAGGACCTCAAGGAGGTGAAGGGCCAGCAAGCCTCGCTCTTTGCTTCGGAGGCCTCCAAGATAATCTTCCGGTCCAGGGTCCGCTCGGTGGAGCAGGACGAGACGTGCTCACGTTTCTTCTTCCAGAAGGTGCACAAAGAGAGCTCTGTGCTCAGCAGCCTGAAGGAAGATGATGGCTCGCTAACGTCATCTCAGGTTGACGTCATGAGGATCAGTAAATCGTTCTACGCCAGTCTGTATGACGCGAAGCCGACGGACAGCGCGGCCTCCAGTCGTTCCTGTCCTCTATCACGGAGGTCTTAGACGACAGAACACGGGAGAGGCTGGACCAGCCGCTATCTCTGGACGAGCTGACCAAGGCCCTCGAGTCCTTCGAAAAGAATAAAACTCCCGGAAGCGACGGCTTACCGGTCGAGCTCTATTCCGCTCTGTGGGACTTGATTGGCCAGGACCTGCTGGAGGTGTATGTCAGTATGCTTCGGGCAGGTACCATGAGTGAATCCATGAGGAAAGGCATCATCACCCTCGTCTACAAGCGGAAGGGGGAGAGGGAGGAACTCAAAAATTGGAGACCAATCTCATTGTTGAATGCGGATTACAAAATTCTGTCAAAGGTAATCGCCAACCGGGTCAGGTCTGCTCTAGGGTCGGTAATTCACCCTGACCAAACCTGTGCTGTGCCGGGCAGGAAGATCGCTGAGAGTCTCGCACTCCTCAGGGATACGATCGCCTACTTGCAGGACAGAGGGTTGGACACCTGCCTGATCAGCCTGGACCAGGAGAAAGCCTTTGACAGGATATCACACAGGTATATGAGAGATGTTCTCTCCAAAATAGGCTTTGGGGAGGGAATCTGCAATTGGATCAGACTGCTCTACACCAACATTGTCAGTGCAGTCTCAATCAATGGGTGGGAATCAGTCAGATCTGGAGTCAGGCAGGGCTGCCCTCTCTCTCCTGCCTTGTTTGTGTGCTGCATTGAGCCATTTGCCAAATCCATCAGGAAGATGCGAGCCTGAGAGGGGTGACTATTCCTGGCAGCGGGGGCCTGCAGGTTAAGGCCTCCCTGTACATGGATGACGTCGCCGTTTTCTACTCGGATCTGCTGTCCGTGCGCAGACTCATGCGCATATGTGACCAGTTCGAACGGGCCTCAGGGGCCAAAGTAAACCGAGGCAAGAGCGAGGCCATGCTCTTTGGGAACTGGGCCGACGAATCCTCAATTCCCTTCACCGTCAGGACCGACCATCTGAAGGTGCTGGGTATTTGGGTTCGGGGGGGCTGGGGCGTGCGCCAAGTCTTGGGAGGAGCGTATCAGCAAAGTGAGGCAGAAACTGGGCAGATGGAAGCTACGGTCGCTCTCCATTGCGGGAAAAAACCTGGTCATCAGGTGTGAGGCACTGTCATTGCTATTATACGTGGCACAGGTCTGGCCTATTCCCAGAACCTGTGCCGCTGCAGTCCCCCGGGCCATCTTCCAGTTTATATGGAGGTCAAAGATGAACCGGGTCCGAAGGGACTCACTGTATAAAGAGCTGGGCAACGGGGGTAAATATACACCCAATGCCACCCTCACCCTGATAGCCACCTTTGTGTGTGGCTGCATCAAGCTGTGTGTGGATCCCCGGTAGGCAAACACCAAGTGTCACTACGTACTGAGGTTCTACCTGTCCCCGGTGTTGCGAAGGATGGGCCTGGCCTCGCTACCGCGGAACGCTCCGAGTAGTTGGACCGTTCCGTATCACCTGTCCTTCGTGGAGAAATTTATGAAGAAAAACACCTTTGACCATAAGTCCATTAGGAAGTGGTCAGCACATAGTGTCCTTGAGACCCTTCGGGAAAAGGAGAGGGCGGATCCTATCGAGCGGTTCCCTGAGCAGACTGTCAAAACCATTTGGCAGAATGCCTGATCGCCAGAACTTTCCAACAAGCACCAAGACATGGCTTGACTGGTGGTGAGAAGGGCTCTACCTGTGAGATCCTTTATGCACGCCCGGACTCTCAGCCGCACCGCACGCTGCCCTCGAAGCGGCTGCGGCGGGGACAAGACTGTGACACACCTCCTTCTGGAATGTGCCTACGCAGAGGAAGTCTGGAGAGGAATGCAGTGGTGTTTGTCGAGGTTCGTCCCGAGCAGCGCCGTGACGCGGGACTCCGTGCTCTACGGCCTGTTCCCCGGGACGTACACCGAGATGAACATCAACTGTGCCTGGAGGATCATCAACTTGGTGAAGGACGCTCTCTGGGTGGTCCGAAACCTGCTGATCTTCCAGCTGAAGGAGTTGACCCCGACTGAGTGTTGCAGACTGGCACATTCCATGGTCCAGGACTACGTGTTGAGGGACTCGCTGAAGCTTGGGGCAGCTGCCGCCAAGGCGCGGTGGGGAAAGACCACTGTGTAAAGTCTGCCTGCCTAACGAAGAACAGGGGGCCCATACAGTCATTTGGGCTCTGCTGACGCCTCAGCTAATTATATGGGCATATGATCAAAAAATGTACAGACCTGTATAAAAATGATAAGGTTTGATTTCTGTGTGTACATGTTTACATATGTATGGCATGACCAACTGTACAGACCATCAAATTATTTTATGAATAAAGTATATTTTTGAAATAAAAAAAAGACGTGTACTGCCTTCATGGAGAAGTTTATGAAGAGAAACACCTTTGACCACAAGTCCATCAGGAAGTGGTCAGCATGTAGTGTCCTTGAGACCCTTCGGGAAAAGGAGAGGGCGGATCCTATCAAGCGGTTCCCTGAGCAGACTGTCAAAGCCATTTGGCAGAATACCTCATCGTCAGAACTTTCCAACAAGCACCAAGACATGGCTTGGCTGGTGGTGAGAAGGGCTCTACCTGTGAGATCCTTTATGCACGCCCGGACACTCAGCCGCACCGCACGCTGCCCTCGAAGCGGCTGCGGGGGGGACGAGACTGTCACACACCTCCTTCTGGAATGTGCCTGTGCAGGGGAAGTCTGGAGAGGAATGCTGTGGTGTTTGTCGAAGTTCGTCCCAAGCAGCACCGTGACGCGGGACTCCGTGCTCTACGGTCTGTTCCCCGGGACGCACACCGAGACGAACATCAACTGTGCCTGGAGGATCATCAACTTGGTGAAGGACGCTCTCTGGGTGGTCCGAAACCTGCTGATCTTCCAGCTGAAGGAGTTGACCTCGACTGAGTGTTGCACATTCCATGGTCCAGGACTACGTGTTGAGGGACGCGCTGAAGCTTGGGGCAGCTGCCGCCAAGGCGCGGTGGGGAAAGACCACTGTGTAACATCTGCCTGCCTAACGAAGAACAGGGGGCCCATGCAGTCATTTGGGCTCTGCTGACGCCTCAGTTAATTATATGGGCATATGATTGAAAAATGTACAGACCTGTATAAAAATGATAAGTTTTGATCTCTGTATGTACATGTTTACATATGTATGGCATGACCAACTGTACAGACCATCAAATTATTTTATGAATAAAGTATATTTTTGAAATAAAAAAAAGTGTACTGCCTGCAGGATTTCCCTGGGGCAGGCTACTTCGATGTCACCTTCAGGAGCGTGAAGCAACGTGAGCAGCTCCTGAAGGTCTTCAAAGAAGAGGAAGGGGAGCCGCTGTTCTCCATCTTGTCGGCGGTCCCGTTGTGTGTGCTTCCTGCACAGAGGAGCCGGGTTGTTACAATCCAAATGTACAACCCCTACGTGCCAGCAACTGATGTCCTGACGTTCCTGGGAAGATATGTGCAGGTCGAGGGTCAAAACACCGATGTGATTGACCCTTTCGGGATCTGGACTAGCAAACGACAGGTCAAGATAACCCTGAGGGAATATCCTCCACCCACCCTCCAGCTTTGCTATCGGAGGGAGCAGAGGGTACCTGACTTATGCAGGGCAGCCGAAAGTGTGCCGAACCTGTGGGAGGTCAGGCCACATGGCGGCGGACTGCAAGGTCACGATCTGTCGCAATTGCAAGAAGGAGGGTCACCCAACCAAAGAGTGCAAGGAGGAAAAGAACTGCAATCTGTGCGGGGAGGCGGGCCACGTGTACAGGGCCTGCCCAAGACGAGGGGCCGCCACCTACGCGCAGATGGCCGGAGGCGGGCCACAAAAGGACGGCAAGGCACCGCAAACCGGCAAGGGAATGGTGTCAGGGGGCATGCAACAGGAAGGACAGGCCGGAGCAGAGCAGATGACAGTTACCGGAGAGGTACAGCTGCCGCGCGAAGCTCCGACAGGACAGGAGGAGGAGGCGGAGAAGGGAAAGAAGGAGGCAGAGGAATGGACCGTGGTGAAAAACAGGAAGAGGAAAACCCACCCAGTCACCAAGACCTCCCAGAAAAAGGGGAAAAGGCAGCTGCAGCTGGAAGACACGGACAGCTCTTCGGAGGATGAGGACGGACGTAAGGAGGGTCGTCACCAAAAGAAGAGGCAGAGCGCTGCGAGGAGAAAGGAGAGCAGCAACTGCCAACCAAGGGACGAACCTCCTGAGGAAATGGGAAACCACCACCCCCCACCAGGTGAAAGCCAGGAGGGCCCCGCCGCCACACAGCTCCAGGTCACTGGGAGCAGCGACCCTCTGACAGCCCCGCTGTCAGATATAGAAACAGACAGCGTGGACCCTGGTCTCGGCCCGATGACACCGGAGCGGGCAAATGGGCCGAGTGAGGAACTAGACAGCTACCTCAGCCCTGCGAGGGTCCAGCAGTTTGTGTGCTGCATGGGGATGCAGACAGCTACCCCAGAGGGGCAGGGCCAGCGACAATCGGACATGGGTAACCTTACAACCTGTTAACAAAATGGGGTTTAAAATTGCAACTATCAATGTGCGCAGCATAAAATCTGCTGCGCGATGTGTTTCAACACTGGCCTTCCTGGCCAACGTGAAAGCCGATGTCCTGTTTCTGCAGGAGTGTGGGATACCACACCTCAGCAGTTACAGGAGATGGTCGAGCTTGTGGGCCCATGGGCCGTCAGTGTGGTCGGGGGGTAACGATAACCGCTCCTCGGGCCTGGGTATTCTGTTACGGGGAGGCAACTTCACCATCTCCGAGGTTAAGGAGGTGGTGGGCGGGCGCCTCCTCCTCGCTGATGTTACAGACAGAAACGCTCCCGTGAGACTAATCAACGTGTACGCCCCAGCGGGTAAGAGTGTTGAGAAGGATGGGCCTGGCCTCGCTGTCGCGGAACACTCCGAGTAGTTGGACCGTTCCGTATCACCTGTCCTTCGTGGAGAAGTTTATGAAGAAAAACACCTTTGAATACAAGTCCATCAGGAAGTGGGCAGCACGTAGTGTCCTTGAGACCCTTCGGGAAAAGGAGAGGACGGATCCTATCGAGCGGTTCCCTGAGCAGAGTGTCAAAGCCATTTGGCAGAATGCCTCATCACCAGAACTTTCCAACAAGCACCAAGACATGGCTTGGCTGGTGGTGAGAAGGGCTCTGCCTGTGAGATCCTTTATGCACGCCCGGACTCTCAGCCGCACCGCACGCTGTCCTTGAAGCGGCTGCGGGGGGGACGAGACTGTCACACACCTCCTTCTGGGATGTGTCTATGCAGAGGAAGTCTGGAGAGGAATGCTGTGGTGTTTGTCGAGGTTCGTCCCGAGCAGCGCCGTGACGCGGGACTCCGTGCTCTACGGCCTGTTCCCCGGGATGCACACCGAGACGAACATCAACTGTGCCTGGAGGATCATCAACCCGGTGAAGGACGCTCTCTGGGTGGTCCGAAACCTGTTGATCTTCCAGCTGAAGGAGCTGACGCCGACTGAGTGCTGCAGACTGGCACATTCCAAGGTCCAGGACTATGATTTGAGGGATGCGCTGAAGCTTGGGGCAGCTGCCGCCAAGGCGCAGTGGGGAAAGACCACCGTGTAACATCTGCCTGCCTAAGAACAGGGGGCCCACGCAGTCATTTGGGCTCTGCTGACGCCTCAACTAATTATATGGGCATATGATTGAAAAATGTACAGACCTGTATAAAAATGATAAATTCTGATCTCTGTATGTACATGTTTACATATGTATGGCATGACTGACTATACAGACCATCAAATTATTTTATGAATAAAGTATATTTTTGAAATATAAAAAAAAAAGCGGACATGTACTGCCTGCAGGATTTCCCTGCGGCAGGCTATTTCGATGTGACCTTCAGGACCGTGAAGAATTGCGAGCAGCTCCTGAAGGTCTTCAAGGAGAAGGAAGGGGAACCTCTGTTCTCCATCTTGTCGGCAGTCCCGTTGTGTGTGCTTCCTGCGCAGAGGAGTCGGGTTGTAACAATCCAGATGTACAACCCTCACGTCCCAGCAGCAGATGTCCTGACCTTCTTGAGGAGATACGTCCAGGTCGAGGGAGAGAGTACCGATGTGGTCGATCCTTTCGGGATCTGGACAAGCAAACGACAGGTCAGGGTAACCCTGAGGGTCGATGCCAGTGGGAACATCCTCCACCCACCCTCCAGCTTTGCCATCGGAGGAAGCAGAGGTTACCTGACATACGCAGGGCAGCCAAAAGTGTGCCGAACCTGCGGGAGGTCAGGCCACATGGCGGCGGACTGTAAGGTAACCGTCTGACGAAACTGCAAGCAGGAAGGCCACCCGACCAAGGAATGTAAGGAGGCCAAGAACTGTAATCTGTGCGGAGAGGCGGGCCACATGTACAAGGCCTGCCCAAGACGAGGGGCCGGCACCTACGCACAGATGGCCGGAGGTGGCAACACGAGCCGTGGACCGCCCAAGACCAGCAAGGTACCACAAAACAGCACGGGAACGGTGTCTGGAGGCAACCAGAAGGAAGGGCGGGCTGTAGCGGAGCAGACGGCAGACAGCGGGGAGGTGCAGCAGCCGATCCAAGCTCCTTCAGGACAGACGGAGGAAATGGAAGAGAAGGGACCAAAGGAAGCAGAGGATTGGATTACTGTGAAAAGCAGGAAGAGGAAACCTCCCAAAGCCACCCAGCGAGGGGGGAAGCGACACCTACGCGACGAGGACACATGCAGCTCTTCCGACGGTGAGGATGGGCGCAAGGCGGGTCGTCACCGGAGGAAGAGACAGAGCGCCGCGGGGAAAAAGGAGGGCAGCACCGCCCAAGCAGGAAAAGACGATCCCTCTGAGGGGATGGGTGAAGGCCTCCCCCCACCCCGTGAGAACCAAGAGGTACCCACCGGCCCAAAGCTCCAGGTAACTGGGAGCAGCGGTCCTGTGACAGCACCGCTGTCAGATGGAGAACTGGACAGTGCAGACCCTGGGCCCGACCCGAAGACACCAGAGCAGGGAAATGGTTCCAGCATGGAGCCGGGCAGCTACCTCAGCCCTAGGAGGGTCCAGCAGTTTGCCGTCACCACGGGGATGCACACAGCTACCCCAGAGGGGCAAGACCAGCAGCAAATGGACACTGTTAACCTCGTAAACTGTTAAAACGGGGTTAAAAATTGACAGCATCAATGTGCGTAGCATCAAATCGGTTACGCGATGTGTTTCTACGATGGCCTTCCTGGCCAACGTTAAAGCCAACGTTCTGTTTCTGCAGGAGTGTGGGATACCGCACCTCAGCAGCTACAGGAGATGGTCGAGCCTGTGGGCCCATGGGCCGTCAGTTTGGTCGGGGTCAACGATAGCCGCGCCTCCGGCCTGGGTATCCTGTTGAGAGGAGGCAACTTCACCATCTCCGAGGTTAAGGAGGTGGTGGGCGGGCACCTCCTCGTCGCCGACATCATGTGCAGGAATGCTCCCCTGAGACTGATTAATGTGTACGCCCCAGTGGGTAAGAGTGAACGGTTGGCCGTCCTGCAGCAGCTTCCACTGTTGCTGGCTACGTCCAGGCCGGTCATTCTGGCCGGAGACTTCAACTGTATCATTGATGCAGATGGACGATCCGGCGGGGGGGGGACAGTAAACTGGACGCCACTTCCAGAGCCCTGATGGACACGGTAAAAGATGCCAAGCTGCACAATGTCTTCAGCGCCTCTGCAGACGGAGCGCAGCGTAGATACACCTGGTCACGGGCAGACGGGTCTATCCGCTCAAGGATAGACTACCTGTTTGTGTCCCGAACGCTCTCGGTCAGATCCACCGACGTCAAGCCGGTGTTCTTCTCTGACCACTGCCTCCTGCTGGCCGACTGTCACCTACAGGACGAGCAGCGGGCTGGTAAGGGAACGTGGAAGATGAACACAAAGCTGTTGACCCCGGGAAACATTAGGAGCTCAAGAGGGACTACGCAGGTTGGAGAACCGTGAAGCCCCTCTTTGAGTCCCCAGCGGACTGGTGGAAACAGTAAAAGGGAACATCAAGAGGTTCTTCACCCTCAAAGGTGTTCAGGAGGCGAGAGAGAGGCGGGGAAAACTGTCCCAGCTCAAGGAAAGTATTCAGAACCTGCTCCTGTTGCAGACGATAGGGGTGGATGTCACGGAGGACCTCAAGGAGGTGAAGGGCCAGCAAGCCTCGCTCTTTGCTTCGGAGGCCTCCAAGATAATCTTCCGGTCCAGGGTCCACCCGGTGGAGCAGGACGAGATGTGCTCATGTTTCTTCTTCCAGAAGGTGCACAAAGAGAGCTCTGTGCTCAGCAGCCTGAAGGAAGAAGATGGCTCGCTAACATCGTCTCAGGCTGACGTCATGAGGATCAGTAAATCCTTCTACGCCAGTCTGTATGACGCGAAGCTGACCGACAGCGCGGCCTCCCAGTCGTTCCTGTCCTCTATCACGGAGGTCTTAGACGACAGAAAACGGGAGAGGCTGGACCAGCCGCTATCTCTGGATGAGCTGACCAAGGCCCTCGAGTCCTTCGAAAAGAATAAAACTCCCGGAAGCGACGGCTTACCGGTCGAGCTCTATTCCGCTCTGTGGGACTTGATTGGCTGGGACCTGCTGGAGGTGCATATCAGTATGCTTCGGGCAGGTACCATGAGTGAATCCATGAGGAAAGGCATCATCACCCTCGTCTACAAGCGGAAGGGGGAGAGGGAGGAACTCAAAAATTGGAGACCAATCTCACTGTTGAATGCGGATTACAAAATTCTGTCAAAGGTAATCGCCAACCGGGTCAGGTCTGCTCTAGGGTCGGTAATTCACCCTGACCAAACCTGTGCTGTGCCGGGCAGGAAGATCGCTGAGAGTCTCGCACTCCTCAGGGATACGATCGCCTACGTGCAGGACAGAGGGTTGGAACCTGCCTGATCAGCCTGGACCAGGAGAAAGCCTTTGACAGGATATCACACACTTATATGAGAGATGTTCTCTCCAAAATGGGCTTTGGGGAGGGAATCTGCAATTGGATCAGACTGCTCTACACCAACATTGTCAGTGCAGTCTCAATCAATGGGTGGGAATCAGATAGCTTCCCAGTCAGATCTGGAGTCAGGCAGGGCTGCCCCCTCTCTCCTGCCTTGTTTGTGTGCTGCATAGAGCCATTTGCCGAGTCCATCAGGAAGGATGCGAGTCTGAGAGGGGTGACTATTCCTGGCAGCGGGGGCCTGCAGGTTAAGGCCTCCCTGTACATGGATGATGTCGCTGTTTTCTGCTCGGATCCGCTGTCCATGCGCAGACTCATGCGCATATGTGACCAGTTCGAACGGGCATCAGGGGCCAAGGTAAACCGAGGCAAGAGCGAGGCCATGCTCTTTGGGAACTGGGCCGACCAATCCTAGATCCCCTTCACCGTCAGGACTGACCACCTGAAGGTGCTGGGTATTTGGTTCGGAGGGGTTGGGGCATGCGCCAAGACCTGGGAGGAGCGTATCAGCAAAGTGAGGCAGAAACTGGACAGATGGAAGCTACGGTCGCTCTCCATTGCGGGAAAAAACCTGGTCATCAGGTGTGAGGCACTGTCATTGCTATTATACGTGGCACAGGTCTGGCCTATTCCCAGAACCTGTGTCGCTGCAGTCACCCGGGCCATCTTCCAGTTTATATGGAGGTCAAAGATGGACCGGGTCCGAAGGGACTCACTGTACAAAGATCTGGGCAACGGGGGAAAACATACACCCAATGCCACCCTCACCCTGATGGCCACCTTTGTGTGTGGCTGCATCAAGCTGTGCGTGGATCCCCGGTACGCAAACACCAAGTGTCACTACATACTGAGGTTCTACCTGTCCCCGGTGTTGCGAAGGATGGGCCTGGCCTCGCTGCCGCGGAACGCTCCGAGTAGTTGGACCGTTCCGTATCACCTGTCCTTCGTGGAGAAATTTATGAAGAAAAACACCTTTGACCACAAGTCCATTAGGAAGTGGTCAGCACGAAGTGTCCTTGAGACCCTTCGGGAAAAGGAGAGGGCGGATCCTATCGAGCGGTTCCCTGAGCAGACTGTCAAAGCCATTTGGCAGAATGCCTCATTGCCAGAACTTTCCAACAAGCACCAAGACATGGCTTGACTGGTGGTGAGAAGGGCTCTGCCTGTGAGATCCTTTATGCACGCCCGGACTCTCAGCCGCACCGCACGCTGCCCTCGAAGCGGCTGCGAGGGGGACGAGACTGTCATACACCTCCTTCTGGAATGTGCATATGCAGAGGAAGTCTGGAGAGGAATGCTGTGGTGTTTGTCAAGGTTCGTCCCGAGCAGTGCCGTGACGCGGGACTCCATGCTCTACGGTCTGTTCCCCGGGAAGCACACCGAGACGAACATCAACTGTGCCTGGAGGATCATCAATTCGGTGAAGGAAGCTCTCTGGGTGGTCCGAAACCTGCTGATCTTCCAGCTGAAGGAGTTGACCCCGACTGAGTGTTGCAGACTGGCACATTCCATGGTCCAGGACTACGTGTTGAGGGACGCGCTGAAGCTTGGGGCAGCTGCCGCCAAGGCGCGGTGGGGAAAGACCACTGTGTAAAGTCTGCCTGCCTAACGAAGAACAGGGGGCCCATGCAGTCATTTGGGCTCTGCTGACACCTCAGCTAATCATATGGGCATATGATTGAAAAATGTACAGACCTGTATAAAAATGATAAATTCTGATCTCTGTGTGTACATGTTTACATATGTATGGCATGACCAACTGTACAGACCATCAAATTATTTTATGAATAAAGTATATTTTTGAAATAAAAAAAAGTGTGGAGAATGGAAGGGACCCACAGGAGCCCATGCTCAGATTGCCCTTAATTGTTATAGTAATAAATTCCCAAGTCAAGATTGTGTTTAAGAGAAGGAAACTAAACGATTCCAACTTGGGTTGAAGGGACAGAGATGGAATTGTAATGCAGTGACAGATACAGAAGAATATTTACCGGAAGATGGAATTGAAGTTGAGAGTGAGACGAAGTCATACATTGAGAAGATAAAAAAGGAATCACACCTGAAACGGTAAAATCCTAATCCGATTACAGCAAAGGCCACAAAGTATTCAAACATACAGGCCATTTAAGGTGATAGATATGGCCATTAAAAAAACAGCTGGCTCTTCCAACTGGACACAAACAATTTAAGTCACATTAAGTTGTGTAATGGAAAATTATCCATTTACTGTGAAATTTGAAAGAGAATGCTTTTCTAAAACTTAATGCTGTGCTGAGCTTTGTAAACAATACTTTGAGGAGGTCTGCAGTCAGCTGTTTGAATTTTGTAAACATTCACCTTGACCTTGCGATAGTCGTACTCAGCGAAAGCTGAAGAACTGTCATGTCCAAGACCAGGGGATGAGAGAATAACAATTTGAGTTTTCCCAGTCTTTGCCTTTGAGAGCGTGATAAGAAACAGTATAAGGCAAGTATCTGAACAATGCTCAGATACCCCTTACATTGAGGCATCTAGCTGAATATACTGGGTCAATTCTGCAGAATTTAAATAAAAATCCTTTCTTTGCTCTTGCTAATAGTTGAGTCAAGTCGATTTAATTTCCATGACAGTTGCATAAGATCTTCAAATATTTTGGTCAATTTTGGGAATCTCAACATAGTGCATATTCTCAAGATATTATCAGGAAAAGAGGTACAGACATGATCACAGATTGAGAAGTTCAACCTTTGAGGCACTCTTTAACTGAAAATTATGGAGTGACATGTGGAACATCATGATTCTAGAGAGTTTTACGAAGGTGAATAATAATCATGTATTGTCTTATCAACAAATGGAAACAGCAATAGAAAGACAGAAATGATACAGAAGAACTTGAAACAAATACGGAGTGACTGGAAGAGACACCATATATTATGTAAATAGAAGCAGAAACTATAGACTCTCAGAGTGAGCAAAGTTATGACAGATGGGATTTATTGGATAACATTCTGGTGATGATGAGGATGATAAATTAATAATGGGAGAGTACAAACAGTGGAGGAGAAAGGGGCTTTGGATTTTTAGGGAAGGGGCAAAATGGTAAATTGAATTCAATGCAGTCATCAGGATCAAGATAATGTTTTTAACATGCTCTGTTATACATATCATCAATCAGAGCTGCTGTGGAGCACTCTTCACCCATACCTTTCTTGCTTAACTAAGGGAAAATAATTTTGTGTTCAAATGCCAAAAGCTGAATCTCACCTCACAAAAAACTCTTCTGCTCACACTCTCTACATCTTTCTATTTATTATACTTAGGGGAATGAACGATTTCAGACTGAAGGTTCTGAGCTTCAGCTTTCCAAAATCAGATCATTTTCAGTTGACTGCTGCACCCCTTTTATATTCCTGCAATTTGTAGGTAAATGCAAATCAGAAAAGAATGTGTCAGTTTAGTCAGGATGTTGCTGTATCAAATTAAAGTGACCCAAGCTCCTATTTCAGCAATTTCCTACATTGAATGCTCAGAAAGGAATGGACAGTATGAGAACTTGTCAAGCACTTTCATGAAAAGAGCTGCTTGTCCAATCAATGTTAATATGTGCAAACCATAAACCCTTCTGTTCTTCTAATCAGATGGTCATTCAGTCTCTGGACTTTGCTTCAGAACACTACGCTGGATAAACTGTGTGCACTGAACAAGCCAGAGATTGAAAAGCATTATTCAAAACTTAGTTTAAAAAAAACCTCTTTAAAAACATTGCCTCCCTTTGAGGGAAGGTCAGAAAAGTGCAGGAGGAAAAGATTTGAATTTCAATAGCAATCTTTAAGTTCTAAACTCAATAATTACACAGTAGAAATGGTCACTAAATCCTTGAGAAATAATTGGGTGTACTTATACGTATTTTGGGCGGCACGGTGCACAGTGGTTAGCACTGCTGCCTCACAGCGCCAGAGATCTGGGTTCAATTCCTGCCTCAGGCGAGTGACTGTGTGGAGTTTGCACTTTCTCCCCGTGTCTGCGTGGGTTTCCTCCGGGTGCTCTGGTTTCCTCCCACAGTCCAAAGATGTGCAGGTCAGGTGAATTGGCCATGCTGAATTGCCCGTAGTATTAGGTAAGGGGTAAAAGTAGGGGCATGGGTGGGTTGCGCTTTGGCGGGGCGGTGTGGGCTTGTTGGGCCGAAGGGCCTGTTTCCACACTGTAAGTAATCTCATCTAATCGAATCTAATATTTTGAGATTGATGGGCAAGGTAGAAAACAACGAGACACCAGAAATTTTAAGTACATTCCCTACAACTTGATTTTATCACCCACAAATATATTTCACAATTTATCAAGATATTCCTCACAACAGTCTTTTGGTAAAGGGTCATTGGGAAAGCGGAACACTCAGGGTAATTTCTGAAAATGATGACCTGCAAAATGTGCCTGAAGAAAGTGAAGTTGTATTTTGAAATATTGTTCGGGAAACAACAACAATCCTGTCATTGGTCCACCATCCTGTTGTTGGTATGACAGGGACACAATCCTTTATTCAAAACCCTCGGGACCAGCTGGTTTGCAGAATTCGGAATTCTTTAGTTTTCAGAGTAAGTGACAGTTTAACAGTAAAATTTTTAAAACTCTTACTGAACAGCAGACCCATACTTTGAAAACTATGAGCCCTGAGACAGAACTGATGCCTGCCAGTGCTGGGCCACACCCCCAGTGTGATGTGGGTTGAGTGGGTGTGGAGTGAACCCAAACAATCTTGTTAATTAGACAAAAACAATTCACGACAAAAACTTCAGATTTCGGAGCTTTTCAGATTTCGGGATTTTGAATAAAGAATTGTCTACCTGTATGTTCAAATGTGGGAATTTAACAAGCTCTGGAATCATTACTAAAATAATTGCATCAATGCTTCGAGACCGATAACACATCTCCACTTCTTGAAATTCAAATCCATCCCAAAACAGGTTCAAAATTAATACTTACAGGTCAGGGACAAAGATCTGGAGATAATATTTCCTCCTTATCATCAACACTGTCAGCTCTTTCAGATGTCTCCAACTGGATAACAGTCTTGTGTTCCTCCTTTGGAGCCTTGGAAGGTGACCTGGGCCAGGATTCAACATCCAGTTTGAACTGTAATCCTTGATTAGTAAGCTGGATCTTCTCAGCTTGAGACTTCCATGGTTTCTTCCAACTGTTCAATCGCGTCCTTCACAAAGGAAGATGGCAACATATCAACCAAAGAATTGGCCTTTGAATCACTGCTCTTCCGATCATCTCCTTTAAAGTCTTCGCTACCCTCACGATTGTCCTTGAGTTCCTCTCCTTTGATGTCCACGTGCTCCTCATGGATTTCCTCAGATTCAGGCTCGAGGAATAATACTTTAAATTGAGCCTTTTCCCTGTTGAGTAAATCCAACAGAGAAATTGAAGCGTTCCTGTGGATATTTAGTGAAAACTCCTCTCTTTGTGCACTGGAAGACACATTGGTATTGATATAGGTTTCTGTCTCTAGTACTGCCTTGGATGCTTTCTCTTTGAACACATCAGTACGGTTAATGTCTTCTTCATTCTGGTCTTCACACAAGTTTGCCAATCGTTCCTCCTCACCAGACTTGGGCAAGCTCTCTTTTAAATTTTGGTCAACTCCAAAAGTTACCACTGCCTTGGTAGATTCATTAATACTGTGCAGTAAGTCAAAGGTACTTGGTTCAGAAAACTGATTACTTGCATTTTGATCATTCAAGCTGTTTTTAAATGAACTCAGCTTAAAGTCTTACTGAGCTCAAACTCTTCCGTCTGCCGTTCTGTTACTCCTTTTGAAAGCTCTGGCTTTTTTCCTTCATCACAACACGTTTTGTAGTCTTGACCTAATTTATCCTCCACAAGTAGGTCCCTTTCATCTTCAGTTATATCGATGCCATCCCCATAATGTTCAGGTCGAAGGGAAATCTTGTGGCGAGGAGCAAAGATGCCACATTTGTCCTTGCATGTGAAGTATTCAACTCCATCATATGTCACATTATGACTGCCTTCTGGCTTATCCAGCTCCACACCAGGCCAAAAGCCACTGGCGAAGCTAGTTCTGCCATTGAAGTGAAGTGTCCCCAGTGGATGCTACTAACTAAAATTCTTGCACCAATTTGGGATTCAGGCAGCTCATCAGTTTCAGGTAACATGGCTGTTGGGGTGCAGCACGGAGAGGGAGAATGTGATGGCATGGGAATCTGGTCCTCATTGCTAGCGTCACTTTGCTCTTCTCAGTTGGTGATTTCAAGTCTACAAGTTGTTCTGAATGTACGCTACCACAGCTGGGAGAGTATTTCTCACCCAGTCGCTCACTGATTTCATCATCCACACTGATACTTGGTGAAACACTTCGAGAAAGCTTCTCCCCTTCATTCATTCCCTCCTGCTTAAATGCACAGGACAGGAGAGCACTTGGATCTCAGTGAGATTTTTGTCACTGGTGATTTTGATCCTTCGCGAAAGGACTTCTGCAGATTCCGGGCCATCTTTGCAACTCCCACCGTGTAAACTTTTATTCATGTCTTCATTCCTCCTTCGCAATGACTCAAAACTTTGTGTAAGTTGCTTCCTTTCCTTGGGAAAGGTACTCAAAATCTTGAGAATAAGAATCATTCTCTGATGGAGTTCTTTTCAATTCTCCAGAGTCAGATCGCGCAGATGCAATGGAGGTGCCCGACTTAACTGATCTGACAATCTTCACAGAACTGGCTGAATGATCACTTGCACCGTCCTTCTCATCAGGATAGCCGTCCTTGTGCAAGTAATATTCCTCATCCTTCAAGTCCTCAAATGTCTTTTCAACAAGCTAAGCTACTAAAGGCTGTTTTATGTCATCAGAAGGACTCTGTTTATTGGAGTTAATTCCTTGATACGCTCAGGGACATTGATGTGCTGCAGTTTCTCAATGTCTAACTTCAGCAAGGGTTCAGACTGATCAGATTGCTGAGACAATCCTAGTACATCTTCGACATCAGAGTCTTATGATTTTAGATGACTAAGTTCCTCCTGGATATCATCTTGCATAGACTGATGACCGGACACAACACTTTCATCACCAGAACCATCCTCTGGCCTAAATGCCAACTGATTTGGCATACGACTATATTTAAGAGCTCCTGCCACATTATCCAGCCCTTCAACAAAGTCAGGTCAAGATTTCAAATAACTTTTGAAAACTGGAGAAGGACTCTTAGAGGGGTCATCAAGTCGACTATCGAAGAGTGCAGACTTGTTTCGATCTGATGCATAGTTCACTGAGCAAGTTGGATTTCTGTCCATCTCGACTCGACGATCTTATAAGCAATTTGTGTTTATAACTCGGTATCTATAAAGAAAGTGCCAAAATATAATGTCTTTCACAATCAATGATCCCCAAAATCTTATTGTAATGAATCAAATAATTTTTCAGCACATGGTTGAAACATTGGAAGTCCAAAACCAATTTTGAACAGCATAGTTCCAGCAATGACACAGATGAAATAAACTGTTTTAGGTGTTCGTTGAAGACTGAATATTAGCTAAGACACCCACAAGGACCCTCTATGCTTGTCTTTCAAAAGTAGCAAAGACTCTTTGCATTTATCTGATGAGCAGCCGGGGCCTCAGCTCAGCAAATGATCGCACTCGAACAGCAAAGCACACCCATGGCACTGCACTGGTGCATCAGTCTGATTCACAAAGCACAGGTCTCTGAAGTGGGACATGAACTTACTTTACGTAATCTTGCAATGAAAGCGCTTGAGAATGCAATTTTTATACCTTTCGAAAAAATGTGCATTCTTAATGAAAGAACAAGCCTTTTTGAAATGTATGTTATTTAGATTCTTTAAAAACAAGGTTTAGTGATGGCACAGTGATCTGAACTAAATTTAAAAAATCCAGCTGAGAACATGTTGAGCTGAAGCAGTTAGTGAAGAATTGCAGAATTACAAAAAAAACAGATACATCAGCTGTCTATTTATGTTAGTTTCCGGTTTGAATGCTGATAGTTTGCTGCTGAATAAACAAAGTCAATTTATTAAACTACTCGTAAACATTTTATGGAATTTTGCAATCCTGAACTAACTTAACACCATAGGTGTGGTAAAGAAACAAACCCTATAGTTTGTGGTGTTACATATATATCCTGCTTTGTAATGGGGCCTAGTGATGCTTTGGATATTTCACTCTCAGTAAGAGATTTCCAGCTCTTTGCAGATCCAGTCCTGGAAACATGGGAAATAATTTATAAAGTTGGAATTTCGCAGCATAACACACACAGCACATGCAGAATAATCAGCTCTGTAATTTCATAACGGATACATCCCGACACCACCTTCCTGGACATGGTGACAAAGATGTAGCATCCATAATTATAGAATCATAGAATTTTCCAGTACAGAATGAGACCATTCAACCCATTGTGTCCATCCCGGCTATTTATTGCACTCATCATACATGATGGAGTGTCCTTTTCGAGTTTTTACGTCGCTCGTCGACGCGTGAATACCCCTATCCAGCAAAACCACAGCCGGATGATCTAAAGGGAACGGGAAAAGAAAAAACAACAAAAGTTGTAGAACCAGAATTACACCAAGGCGAGGGATGAGCTGAATTATTCGACCGTTAGATAGTTAACCACTCATCATCTGTTGTGTTGAGCGTGTATTTTATTTATCATCACCTTTACCCTCCACCCTTAATTAAGTGACTTAAAATTGATAACTTTATTTCTAAAAACATCTAAAAGCAGAATTAAAAATCCTTAACCTAATTACACCTAATTAAAACCATACAAAAAAAAGAAAAAAGAAAAATTATTGGTTAAAAAAATTATTAAATTATGTCTGACGGGGAAACTAAGAGTCCATAAAAATTCTCAGCAGCTCCAAGGTCAGAGATATAACCAGGTTCGTGATATTTTGAGCGAATGATTTAAACTTCGCAATTCTGAGGTTCTTCATGAGCTCGTCATTTTTTCCAAGCCATTTTCCTCGGAAGCCAACCACGAACCCATAAAAAGTTACTTCTCCTTGACCCATAAGATCCATTGTTTCTTCTTTAAGATGTTTATATTTCGTTATTTTTTCCTCCCAAGCTGCTTCCAAGGAGTTGATTTGAAAGTCTGTCCTTATTGTCACGTCCACTACTGCAATTTGACTCTCTCTCTTAAAAATTAAGTCGGGAATCCATAATTTCCCAGTGTTATCCTTAATCCTAGGTTCCACGAAAATTGTCCACCCATATTTCCTCACCAACTTGGTAAGCTCTTCCGCTACTCTATTGTGCCTTTTAATACGCATATTCTTCACAAAGGGACACCACCCCGAGATATGCGCCAACGTCTCCGACGCTGCATTACACCTTCTACAAGCCTTGTTATTAAAAGATCTTCCATATGATAGGGATGCCCTTGTAGGAAAGGAATTAGTCCTCAGCAGAATCGAGTTGATTACTTTTGATGTTTTCATATAATTTACTTTCTTTATCCAATTATTCGAGATAGTATCGTTCTTATAGTAATGAGCGCCTGCTCCCTGACACGGGAGGGCTATCCACTTGTCGCTTTCCGCTGATCTCCAGCTCTTGTAGTTAACACTACTGAGCTCCTCCATATTCTCATTACTATCATCTTCTATAGTACTCGATTCCTTCTCATCTCGATTACTGTTCGGCTTCCAAATTGCTTCCAACACTTTGAGTTTACTCAACCTCCTCATCTTCTCGGCTACACTTTCACCTTCGAAACGAAATGAGGCATGCAAAATTTCGTCCTTGGATTGGTGCAGCCTCTCGAACTTCCTCATAATCGAGATAGGGATGAAGGTTCCCAATCGAGTCAATGCAAGACCTCCATCACGGACTTTGGCGTATAATACGCCGTCCGTGATCGACTGTGGAAGGTGTAAGATTTCCTTTATGGCACTTTTAATTATCATGTCTAGTTTGTTGAGGTAGTTACCCGAGGATTCTGATAAAATTAAATAGTAAAACATTCTAGGTATAAAATAAGTTTTTAAAATTTCTAATTTTTGTAATGGCTTCAAAGGTGTTATTTTTAAATTCCCAATCCAATTCTCCAGTTGAGCTTCCCAATCCACTTGGCTGATGCCAATCCAGGGATCGATCTTAGCACCTAAATATTTATCTGTTTGGCCTGGATCAAAAAATTGAATAAAACCATCATTAAATCTCCAATTGGCCTGCTCATTATAAATAAATGTTTTATTTTTAAAAACAAAGCTAAAACCTTTGGTCTTTTTAATATTGACTTCTAGCCCTGTATTAAAGCAAAATCTCTCTACCAGTTTTAAATTGCATGACATACCCTCATAGGATTCGCTAATCAGCGCTATATCATCGGCAAAAGCCAATGTAGCGCAATGATAACTTTTACCGTCCTGACCTAAAAATACTCCTTGTTTCCTATCTTCTATGGACGTAATTAGAGGGTCCATTACTATATTAAATAAAATCGGTGATAAAGCATCACCTTGCTTTACCCCTCTTAAAATTCCTATACGTTCTGTTTTACAATTAAAACCTTCAATTTGTGTCAAGTTATTTTCATATAGACTTGCTATTAATTTAATGAATAAAGAGGGGACTTGAAGTCTCCTCAAAGCCGTTAAAATCAATTTATGCCCTACAGAGTCGAAAGCCCTTGCGAGGTCTACAAAGACTATTGATAGACTTTTCCTATTTTTCTTAGCCCCTTTAATGATATTTTCTAAGATTTTAATGTTTTCCTCGCAACCGGCCACACCCGTCATAAAACCCTTTTGGCGTTTGTTTAGGTTTATCACTTTGTTTAACCGACCGGCCATTATCTTAGTAAATAATCTAAGTATAATTGGACCGATAGTAATAGGCCTCCAGTTATTAATATCCTTTAATTCTTCCTCATTATTAACTTTGGGAATTAATACGGTCCTACTCAACTTCATACAATTTGGGATTCTCCTGGTTTTAATCCAGATAGAGTAAACCCTGGGGAGTATGGAGTTATCCTTGTTAAACAATTTAGTCACATCCTTTAAGGTCATTCCATCAGCAGTTTCAACATCAATCGCCTTAATGACCTGAAGGACGTCCTCCACTGTCACTGGGCCTGTCAGTATACCTTCCTCCCACCCTTCATTATTTTTAACGTACTTTGCGAACCCTCTTAGATTGTTTTTCTCATTAACCTTCATTAATCTGATTTTATAATACTCCTCCAATTCCTCCTTATTAAGTGGACACTCACTCTTAGCAGGAGCCCCCATCAGGGTTCTTGCCAAGTACCTCCTATTCCTACTATATAATACCTGTACTTCTTTATACCGACCTTTTTTCTTACTAAATCTTTTTTTTGCATTGTTCTCTTTACTATTTCGTTGTAATTTTATTCCTACCTTTTTGGTCCTTTCTTTATAAGTTATGGTATTTTTGTTTATTCCTATTCTTTCCATTACTCTATCCATTATATTATCATAATCCTTAATACCACCCTTTGTCTTCACTATTCCGCCCTCTATTCTCTTGATTAGATCCTCCAAGGATTTATCCTCATATTCCCCTCCTTCTATTCTATCACTACTTCCTACCTCAGCTATTCTTTCTATAATTGATTCCTCCTCTTCTCTATCCTCCTCCTCACATGTGGCATTAAGGACTCTTTCTTCCTCCAAACCTATTACCTCACCTAAATTTTTATCCTTGGTTTTATTTTTCAATAACCGTCTCTTATCCGAAATTTGTTTCGGATAATTTTTATCCTTGTTTTTATTTTTCAATAACCGTCTCTTATCCGAAATTTGTTTCGCCGTTTTAGTCACTATTCTCTCCGCTAGGAGTTTATTAATATTTTTACATCCCTGCAATTCTATTTCAAGAAGTTGTAAATTTCCAATTCCTCTGCAGACCATACCCCTTTCCTACCTTTATCGTTAACTTTCCTCTTTTCCTGGTCTCCCTTTATTCCTATTTTCCGTTTCTCATTCCTTAACCTGGGATGAGCATGCCTCTCATGCTGTCCTAACCCCCTAGCCGTTTTAAATTTAGATGGGCAAAGTTCAATTGAATTAAATTATCCTCTTCTACCCCTTCAGTATTCTCCAAATTATTGTCCTTATTATTATTACATTTAGGGTAATGGCAAGCTACCGAATGGTAGCTTCCTTCCCAGCCACATTTACTACACTTAACACAAACCGATTTTATCCCTTTACATACTTTTAGGTGCTTTCTTAGTTGCCCAGTTGTATTATAAATATTATTGCAGTAGTTACAATTAAAATTATCTATTGGGTAATTAATTACGGCTTCTATTGTTTGAATTTCCCTATTTATTGGGTGAATAATAAGGCTTTCATTCCTCTCCTCGCTGCGCTCCAATTCTCCGTCATGACTAAAATCAATTGGTCCTTTAAAATTCGAATTAAAATATGTCCTTTTGTTAATTGGACTAGGTTGCAGGGGGGCCTCCTCTACCAAACCTATAATTCGATTTTTGTCAACATTACTCGGAGTACTTTTAACTGCTTCCTTGTGCCTGCCCAAGGAAAGCCTAACCGGAGTAATGACAATGGTCTCTTCTGTCTGAATTGAGACAGACCGTCTAGTCCGGATTTGGCTAGCACATTTAGCGCATGGCGCCGCCAATAACAACCATGCGGGGCGGTTATTCTCCCGGTTTCCCACCCAACCGGAAATTTCAGTCTTGGCCATAATCGCCTCAACCAAATCGGGTTTATTTTTAAAAAAAAGACCGAAAGGTCACCAGCTGTCTCATATCTTTCTCAAGGTCGTATTAGCCGGCCTAATCTGAGTAATGCTCAGACGACGGATAAAACCATTAAAACCGCCCGCAGCAATCAGCACTGGAAAAGCAAGTTAAAACCAAAGATAAAATCGATGGTAAAAACACTTAAAACCAGACTAAAATACTACGGGACAATTTAAAATCGTCCTCCGTCAAGAGCTTCCTCAAATAGGTCGTTACCAGGGGGAACCACGAGGAGGTTCGACCTAACTTTGCATTCGCTAAAATACGTAAAAAAACGAGTGCAAAGGCGACTGCGCAGGCACTGGTCAGAGACCAAAACCATAAAAACACTGCAGTCACATCCCCCCGAAGAGCTACCTAGATAGACCCACTGTCCAGACTTATCTTTGCAGCCGTCTAACTTAATCACTTTCAATGAGCAACATTCCCCATTTCTGTCTAACCTTCAGTACAGTCTGCAATAGGCAAAACTGGAAACTGAACAGTGATAACCCCAGGCAGAATCACAAAATTGTTGCACGATTTTATTTCCACTAGATCGTCATAAATTGCATTTAGAGACATGGGGATGTACAGCACAGAAACAGACCCTCTAGTCCAATTCGTCCATGCCGATCAGATATCCCAACCCAAACTAGTCCCACCTGCCAATACCTGGCCCATATCCCTCCTATTCATATACCCATCCAGATGCCTTTTAAATGTTGCAATTGTACCAGCCTCCACCACTTCCTCTGGCAGCTTATTCCATATACGTACCACCCTCTGTGTGAAAACGTTCCCCTTTAGGTCTCTTTTATAT
The DNA here is from genome assembly GCF_037043375.1 of Chiloscyllium plagiosum. Lineage (NCBI taxonomy): Eukaryota > Metazoa > Chordata > Chondrichthyes > Orectolobiformes > Hemiscylliidae > Chiloscyllium > Chiloscyllium plagiosum. The sequence goes on from NW_028270147.1 coordinate 117,628,299, forward strand.
CTTTCCCTTCTCACCCTAAACCCATGCCCTCTAGTTCTGGACTCCTCCACCCCACAGAAAAGACTTTACCCCTTATGATTTTGTAAACCTCTAGAAGGTCACGCCTCAGTCTTCGACACTCCAGGGAAAACAGCCCTAACCTGTTTATCCTGTTTAACCCCTCTCTGTCGCTCAAATCCTCCAACCCTGGCAACATCCTTGTAAATCTTTTCTAAACCCTTTCAAGTTTCACAACATCTTTCCGATAGGAAGGAGACCAGAATTGCACGCAATACGACTCACCTCCAGTTATGAGTCATACTTTAAATTACAAAACCAGCTTTCTGTACATCTGTCTTATAGGAGTTACAATAATGAAAAGACAGCCAGCTGTCAAAAAAGTCTTCGAGAAAAGCAAAATAATTCTCACTCCAATTCATGATAGAATTGAAAAGAAAGCACGTTACTGTACTGATCTGGTGATACAACAGTTAAATGCAAAAGTGGTAAATAAAAGCTACCATACGTCGTTTATAAAAGCATAGCAATTTTTATTTTCCACATATACATGCATTAATGCATTAATGTCACATGCATTAATGCATTTTCCACATATTAGTGCATTAATGTCAAGGAATTACATGGTTCATACTGCCCAAACTAGGAGCTTATAAATTTTAAATGAATCACTGTCACCAACATCTGAAGGAGAATATAACTGTAGCGTCTTAGCACAAACTGATGGAAGGTGATTGAAAATGGCACTGGGTTTGGTACAGACGGTATAAAAAGAAAGGAGTCAGCATCAAGTTGCATGCATGGCACTCACTCCGACATTCCAAGGTGAGACCAGCAATTGACAACATGGCATGCAGGTTCGCCTGACACTGAAGGTGACCACAGAACAGTACTCAACATATATGCAACTGGTTTGCCAAGCTGGAGCAAGACATTCTTCAGACAATACTGGTCGTGAAGATCTGGACCCCCGGTGGAGTTGGGGGGGGGGGGGGGGGTCTCTATTCCGTGATCGGTGAAAAAGCACTCACAATTGGTCTGGTTCTTTAACATTTCATTCTTTATTTTTCATACAGCCAGGCACAGATCGTCCACAAACACAGAGGTGAGACACTTCCATGTTCCTCAGAGGAGCTGCACATATTGCTTAAAACAGACATTTGCAAAGTTTGTAGCTCAGGTTGAGGTTTAGGGTGTAGGTTTGCTCGCTGAGCTGTAGGTTTGATATCCAGACGTTTCATTACCTGGCTAGGTAACATCATCAGTGGCAACCTCCAAACAAAGCTCTATCAGAACACTATTCCAACAATTCCTGCAGCACAGATGAACTTCAGAAAACAGAGGAGAACCACCTATACAACGTATTCAAGAAGAACGGATACTCAAAAAATACAGTGCGCAGATTCCTCAAGACAAGCAGACCAAACATAGCCAGAAACCCTAACCACCTTACCATACATCAAAGAATGTTCAGAAATGACAGCCAGACTACTAAGACCCCTCGGAATCCTCGTAGCACACAAACCCACCAACATTCTCAACAAAAACTAACAAACTTAAAAGACCCAGTACAACCCATGGACAAAACCAACGTCATCTACAAAATTCCATGCAAGGACTGCCACAAACACTATGTAGGACAAACAGGAAGAAAGTTAGCCACCAGGATACACGAACACTAGCTAGCCACAAAAAGACAAGACCCTCTCTCCCTCGTAGCCCTACACACGGTTGAAAAAAAAAACACCATTTCGACTGGGACAACACATCTATCCTGGGACAGGCTAAGCAAAGACATGCCAGAGAATTCCTAGAGGCCTGGCACTTCAACCACAACGCCATAAACAAACACATAGATCTAGATGCCATCCATCAACCCCTCAGAAAACGAACAAGAAATGACATCACCACAAACCCCAGGAACCCCATCCAGGAGAAAGATATAAATACAAAGCAGGGGACAACAGCTTTGCTTCACTTGGAGGTCGCCACTGATGATGTTACCAAGCCAGGTAATGAAACGTCTGGATATCAAACCTACAGCTCAGCGAGCAAACCTACACCCCTTAAAACAGACATTTTTATACTTCTCTTAAAGAAAGGTACAGGCCATTATCGTATAGTACATTCAGACAATTACCAACTAACTTATGAAACAATCTTAACTGACAGCTACTCGGTCCCATGATATTTCCTGGGAACCAACTTTGTTTTCCAACACTTAAGCCACTCTTATCTCACTAACCGAGTCTTGCCATCTGCACTTGAAGGTCAGTTAGGGTGGCCAGTAATGTCTCACCTAGTCCAGTTATTTCTATGCTGTAAAGGAAGCATTGTCTGCTAATCTCAGTTGAGGCAGACTGTGATTAGTCAATTATGCAGCTCGAACAGCGTTAAAAGCTATTTTATGCAGCTTTTAACAGAATTGTCAATTTGCAGCCAAGAAGCCATTTTGTCATATTATTTGCAATGAGAAGCCATTTTGTTCCCACTTAAGTTAGTAACAGCATGGGTTAAGTGGTTGTTCCTGACAACAACTAGTTGCCTCAGCCTGTATTCAGGTTTCAGATCCTCAGAAGATAGAGATAGGGAAGTGGGAAGCAAAACAAAGGTCACATTTCATGTATAAAAGGGGATTGAATATGAACGGGCAGTGATCTTGTCCATTTCATTGTTTGAAAAATTACAGCATGGGGGTCGGATCACAATATATGTGGCAGTTCTCCATTCCAACAATACTCAATACTTTGGAGAAATCTTTCACCCACTAGACTGCTTTAAGGCACATCTCAAAAACTCACCCAATAGAACTGATAATATTCTATATGAGCATATAATATTCTGCAGCAGCAAGGACACAGGTTTTAAGTCAAATGCAACCTTCAGCCATCATTTCATCTTTAAAAATAATTATTCATTCTCTTTCTTTTTCACATACAGAATAAACAGATCGACTTCATTACAAATGCATCTTTTTTAAAAAAAATGTTAAACTCCAGATAGTTCTGGCCATGAAATATTTCATCTCAAAAGATTGATTGAGCATGGGGGTCAAAAGGCAAGGGGTCATAGAGTCAGTTATACAACAGACCCAACTCACCCGCACAAATCAGATATCTCAACGTGATCTAGTCCCAGTTTGCCAGCATTTGGTTCATATCCTTCTCAACCCTTCCTTTTCATGTACCCATACCGATGCTTTCAAAAAGTTAAAATTGAACCCCTCTCCACCACTCTGGCAGCTCATTCCATGTTTGCAACACCATCTGCCTGAAAAAGTTACCTCTCAGGCCCTTTTTAAATCTTCACTTCTCACCTTAAACCTTTGCCCTCTAGTTTATGACTCCCCTGCCCTGGGAAAAAAAATCTTGGCTATTCACCCTATTCATACCCCTCATGATTTTACAAACCTCTGCAAAAGCCCTTCAGCCTCCAATGCTCTGGGGAAAAATACTTCAGCCTATTCAGCCTCTCCCTGTAAGTCAGTCCCAGCAATATCTTTGTAAATCTTTTCTGCACTCGCTCACGTTTAACATCCTTCCTATAGAAAGGCGATCAGAATTGTATGCAGTATTCCAGACGAGGCCTCACCAATGTCCTGTACAGCTGCAACGCAATGCCTCAACCACTACAGTCAATGTTCTGACCATTGATGGCAAGCATGCCAAATGCCTTCTTCACCACCCTTTCTACCGGCAACTCCTCTTTCAAGAAACTATGCACCTGCATCCCAAGGTCTCTTTGTTCAGCAAAACTCCCCAGGGCCCGACCATTAACTGTATAAACTAGTGACCGGATAGAGAACTTTGAAAATGAGATTTGATAGAGAAGTTTAAAAATGAAGACCATAAGACAGAGGAGTGGAAGTAAGGCCATTCGACCCATCGAGTCCACTCCACCATTCAATCGTGGCTGATGGGCATTTCAACTTCACTTACCCGCACTCTCCTCGTAGCCCTTAATTCCTTGCGAGATCAAGAATTTATCAATCTCTGCCTTAAAGACATTTAACATCCCGGCCTCCGTGGCAATGAATTCCACAGGTCAACCACTCTCTGGCTGACGAAATGTTTCCTCATTTCCGTTCTAAATTGACCCCCTCTAATTCTAAGGCTGTGCCCATGGGTCCTAGTCTCCCTACCTAACGGAAACAACTTCCCAGCATCCACCCTTTCTAAGCCATGCATTATCTTCTATGTTTCTTGTAGATCTCCCTTCAACCTTCTAAACTCTCATGAATACAATCCCAGGATCCTCAGATATTCATCTTATGTTCAGCCTACTATCCCAGGGATCATCTGTGTGAATCGCTGCTGGACACACTCCAGTGCCAGTATGTCCTTCCTGAGGTGTGGGGCCCAACACAGGTCACAGTGTTCGAAGTGAGGCTTATCTCGAGCTTTATAAAGTCTCAGTAGCACATCACTGCTTTAATATTCCAACCTTCTTGAGATAAATGACAACATTACATTTGCTTTCTTCACCACGGCCTCAATCTGCAAGTCAATCTTTAGAGAATCCTGGACTAGCACTCCCAGATCCCTTTGTACTTTGGCTTTATGAATTTTCTCACCGTTTAGAAAATAGTCCAGGCCTGTATTCTTTTTTCCAAAGTGCAAGGCCTCACATTTGCTCAAGTTGAATTTCATCAGCCATTTCCTGGACCACTCTCCTCAACTGTCTCAATCTTTCTGCAGTCTCCCCACCTCCTCAGAACATCCTGCCTGTCCACCTAACTTCTTATCATTGGTGAACTTTGCCAGAAAACCCCCAGTTCCCTTCATCCAGATCATTAATATATAAAGTGAACAGCTGCAACCCCAACACTGAACCCTGCGGGATTCCACTCGTCACCAGATGCCATTCCGAAAAAGAACCTTTTATCCCAACTCTCTGCCTTCTTTCAGACGGCCAAGCCTCAATCCATGCCAGTAGCTCACCTCAAACACCATGGGCCCTCACCTTACTCAGCTGCCTCCCATGAGGCACTTTACCAAAGGCCTTTTGGAAGTCTAGATAGATCACATCCACTGGGTTTCCCTGGTCGAACCTACTTGTTACCTCTTCAATGAATGCCCACAAGTTTTTCAGGCATGACCTTGCCTTACTAAATCCATGCTGGCTTGTTTTGATCAGACCCTGCACTTCCAAGAACTTACAAATCTCATCCTTAACGATGGATTCTAGAATTTTCCGACAACCGAGGTTAGGCAAAGCAACCTATAATTTTCCATCTTTTGTCTTGATCCTTTTTTGAACAAGGGAGTTACAAAAGCGATTTTCCAATCATCTGGGACTTTCCCTGACTCCAGTGACAACCAATGCCTCTGCTATTTCCTCAGACACGCCTCTCAGAACATCTGGAATGGAGCCCATCTGGGCCAGGGGATTTATCAATTTTTACACCTGTTAGCTTTTCTCGCACTCTCTCTTTTGTAATGGATACCATACTCAACTCTGCCCCCAACTCTCCTTCACTGTTGGGATATTACTCAGGCCTTCCACTGTGAAGACTGATTAAGTTCTTCAGCTATTTCCTTATCTCCCATCACAAGCCTTCCTGGATCAATTTGGAATGGCCCAATTTCTACTTTTGCTTCTCGTTTGTTTCTTATGTATTAAAAGAAATTTTTACTATCATTTCTAATATTACTGGCGAGCTTATTTGATCCTCTCCTTCTTTATTTCTCTCTTTGTTTGTTTTCACAGTCTTCCCAATCTTCTGATTTCCCAGTTCTCTTGGTCACTTTATAGGCTTACTCACTCTCTTTGATATATTTCCTGACTTCCTTTGTCAGCCATGGCTGTCTAATGCCCCCGTCACCCCCCTCCCCCCACCCCCGTATAATCTTCCTTTGTTTTGGGCTGAACCTTTGTACTGTGTCCTCAATTACACCCAGAAACTCCTGCCATTGTTGCTCTACTGTCTTCCCCAATAGGGTCTGCTTCCAGTCGATTTGCATCAGTTCCTCTCTCATGCCCCTGTAATTAGCTTCATTTAACTTTGACACCATTACATCCAATTTTGCCTTCTCCCTTTCAAATTGCAGACTGAACTTGACTATATTATGATCGCTGCCTCCTAAGTGCTCCCTTAGTTTAAGATCTTTTACAACATCTGGCTCATGACATAAAACTAAGTCCAAAATAGCCTGCTCTCTTGTAGACTCCATCACAAGCCGTTCCAAAAAGCCATCCTGTAAGCATTCCATGAATTCCCTTTCTTTGGATCCACTGGCAACATTATTCACCCAGTCCTTTGCATATTGAAGTTCCCCATGATCATTGTGACCTTGCCTTTCTGACATGCCCTATTTCCTGGTACATCTGTGCCCCAAGTCCTGAACACTGCTGGGAGGTCTGTACATAACGCCCATTATGGTTTTTTTTGCCTTGTGGTTCCTCAACTCCACCCACACAGAATCCACATCATCTGACCCTATGTCATTCAATGCCATAGATTTAATTTTATTCTGAACTAAAAAGGCAACTCTGCCCTCTCTCTCTCTCTCTAAGTTGTAAATCCTTGGATGTTTAACTGCCAGTCCTGAACCCCCTGCAACCACCTCGCTGTGATGCCTACCACATCATAATCATTCATCATGATTTGTGCTGTTAATTCATCTACTTTGTTACGAATACAACGAGCATTCAAGTAAAGTGCCTTAATGCTAGTTTTCTTATCCTCATGATTTCCAACATCTCTACTAATATGTTCGAAGTTATCCTTCTTTTTTGCTTCAATTCTAGTCTGCCTTGAACTTAAACCCTGCACACATGCTAACCCGCTGCTTATCTTTCCACTTGACTCCATACTCCCTGTTGCTTTCCCTTTCCCCAGACTCATAAGTTTAAAGTCCTAGTGACCAGCCGATTTATCTTTTTCGCCAGAACACTGGTTCCAGATCGGTTCAGGTGGAGACTGTCTCATCAGTATAGATCGCCCAGGTTCCAAAAACTGATGCCAATGTCCCATGAAACGGAATCCCTTGTTCCCACACCAATCTCCTAGCCACGTGTTTACTTCCCTAACTTGCTTATCCCTATGACAATTAGCACGTGGCTCGGGCAGTAATCCAGAGATTATGACCCTCGAGGACCTGTTCTTCAATTTCCTTCCTATTGCTTGATATTCCCCACACAGGCCCACATGCCCAGCTTTGTCTATGTTGTTAGTGCCAACATGGATCACAACAACTGGAACTTCTCCCTCCCGCTCCAATATCCGTTCAAACTAATCGGAGATGTCTGGCACCCTGGCACCGGGCAGGCAACACACCATGTGGGACTCCCAATCCGGCTTGCAAAGGATACTATCTGTCCGCTAATTACAGAATCCCCTGTAACAACTACTTGTCTTTTTACTCCCCTTCTTGAATGGCCTTCTGCACCATGTTGCAGTGGTCAGCTGGCTTATCCTGTCCACAGCCCTTTCCCTCACCCATACAGGAAGCAAAAATTGCATATCTGTTGGACAAGGTCAAGGGCTGAGGCTCCTCCACTCCTGAACTCAGATTCCCCCTTCCTGCCTCATTTACAGTCACACCCTGTTGTTCCTGATCACTAACTGAATTTGAATTACTTAATCTACCGGGTGTGACTGCCTCCTGAAACAAAGCAGGTAACTCTCCCCCTCCCGGATGTGCCGCAGTGTTTGAAGCTCAGATTCCAGATCGTTAATTCTGATCCGGAGTTCTTTTAGCAAACAACATATGCTGCAGATATGGTCACTGCCCTTCACAATGGGTTCAGCCAGCTCCCACACCATACAGCTACAGCACATCACCTGTCCAGCCATCTCTACTTATGTAATTTGTTTATACAAATTTATGAATTAAATAATTTCTAGTACTTCTGTATGGTCTTATTCAACTAACTAACTAATAGCCAACTTTTAATCAATCATACGAAACACAAGAAATATTAATTGAAACACCTTACCTTCGCAACACACGGGAGGCCATTTTTTTTGGTTAGAGGAGGGGGCGCAGGGGGGAGGGGGAGGGGGGAGGGGTGACACTACACGTGTAGCATCTTGGGATTCAACTGCTGCCCAAATATATACCCACCAGTCCGCTGTGCCTTGCTGTGCCCTCTCCCTCTGCTGCTCCTTTAAAAGCCTCACTTACCCAGCAGTCTCATGTCCATTCCTGCTCAGTGTTCGCTCTGCCAAGGTAAGTTTTTATATTTCAAAGTTATCGTCCCATCAGGTCTCTGGTCCTCGCTGTCGCTCCTCCCACTCCACCTGCCACCGAAGAATTGAAGAACACTTAACTCTCGAGCTAAGTTATTACATTTTCAAGTTACCTTCCCATCAGGCCTCTGGTTCTCGCTGGAGGTGCCTGAGCTGCATAGAGGGAGAAATGTTTTCACTTGTGAGGCTGACTGAACAGGAAGTTAACATGAACGAATTGAATCACAAATTCAAAACAAAACATTATTCCCTGAGAAAGGTGACAACATGAAACTTGCTAGAACTGGGAATGCTGAAGTTGAATAGCACAAATTTCTTAAAGAGGAAATTAGATAAGTACCTCAGGGAGAAATATACAGAAGGATGCACTGATGGGATGAGACAAAGTGGGAGTAGACTCGCATGGAGACTAAATAACTGCACAAATCTGTTGTGCCAAAAGGCACGTTTCTATTCTGTAAAGTCTCTGTAAAAGTACTGGTCTCCTTAACTAAAGAACCACTTCATCACCAACTTATTTGGACAAAAGGGGTTCCACTAGGGCATAAAAGAGAAATACAAGAGGCATCCCTTCGTAAGGTTACAATAAATGTCCATTACTGAAAGTACCTCTGCAGAGAGGGAGGTTTAATCTTCGGTTTCTCAGTAGCAGTGGAGTACAGAGTTTTAATCTGCGGTTTGGTTGAGTTTGAGCTGGCAACATCAAGATCTGTACTGAGTTCAGCTTCGGTCTTCTTTACAAACTCATCATAGGACTGGAAGAAACATGGACAGAAAGTGAAATCAAACATTGGGACTTAAAGAAGTACACTACCAACTGCACTGAATTCAATGTACTTCTGAATATTTTTTCAACTTTTCTGGCAACTAAGGAATAATAGGATTTGGTTTTCAGCAAATTACTCCAGTGAGGACCCAAGTTTTCAATTCAATCAGAAAGTTGAAGCATTTTCTGGATGTCTGCAGGAGAACCAGACAGGTAAGCCAAAAACAGATAAAGCATTTGTCATTTGAAATAATAGAAAATTCAGATGTATGATGCAGTGTTCATAATCGTGACGTAATGCTGCAATGTAAAACTGGACAATTCCAAAACTGAAGCACTTATCAAAATATGGGTCATCCAATCACGTTTTCTCCTGCCAAATTTCTTCACCTTCTGCCAAGCTGTCTTCTGCTATTGCTCTTGGTTGAATCCAAACAACATCATAACTTCATAAGAAATGAAGATCTGGGGATAGAAGCACAGGAGAAATGGCAGCTGTTGCAAACACCCTAAATACACAGACAAAACAATCCACAATCCATTATCCATCTCTAAAACTGCTCAATGAAGATGCAAAATTGGATGAAACTCAAAGCATGTTCTATTTAACAAAAATCTGCTAAATGCTTGAAAACTGAATGACAATTGAAGTGAATAACATCAGTGAGATCCGAAAGCATATACAAAACAACATTAAGGTAGCATGCAACATTCCCAGATTGTGAGAAGGTTTGACACTTTCTCTTGCCTGACACCTCGGCTGAGAAAATTAATTATTTCACTTAACGATTCACTGCATTACGTGGTTCAGCACTTTGCCAACAGCACCTTCTAAGAAGCCTCTGCTCCGTCGAATTCCAGAAATGTTCTGCCTTTCATAGACTGTAGGCAGACAACTCAAGATCAGCGCAATGGGAAGTCTCACAATAAATATTGGGGCTGACGTGGATTCATACAGTGAACCCAGCATTTCAGGAAGGTCAAATCGTTCTCAGTTTAACAGATGAGTTCATCAAAGCTATATGACCTAGCCACTGACCACTGCCTCACATGGCTCCAGGCAGGAAGTGTCTGATAGGTTTCCCGGCTAACACCACCAGAGGCAAGTAACACGCCTGGAAATGTAGGTGTGGGAAATAGTACAGTTCAGACTGAAGAAACAGTCGAGTCGAGTTATAAAGACAAAGCAAAGGAAATGAATAGTCCCAAATTTACTCTGTGAATGAAAAGCTGATTTTCACATGCCCATTCTCAGTCTCTGGCAAAGTGCAACACTTCACAAACTGTGCTCAAAGGGAAGTCAGGCTAGACAATGAGCAGCTTGATGTTGACTTTAGACCGTGGTAAAAAGTTCACATTGCAGTGTTGCAAGTCTGAGTTACTGGAATAAGTCATCCAGTGTACATTTCAATGTCAGTGCCACAGTAAAATAGAAGTTGCATTGTTGTAATAGGAAAGAACTTGGTCTGCGTGCTGGACAATACTTTGAAACCAATGCTCAAGTCATCCACCTTAACCTCAAATTGCCAAAAACAACTTGCAAATATACATCACATTTCACACTTGTACCATGTTGTTCCCAACCTTTGAAGTATATTCACTATTAAAATATCGTCAAAAGCTGCAACAAACTTTCACACAGCAAGTTCCCACAAATTAGAGAAATGGCTCAGTAAACGTTGAGCCAGACTGACTCATATAGGAGATTGACCAGGACCATGAGGGAGAACCCCACTCCTCTTCAATGTCACACCAAAACTCTTTTAAAAAACTCACCCAAGGTGGAAAATAGGGCCTCACTTTGAAAACAACATTTCAGTACTGCACCAGGACTGTCATCCAGGATTTCACTTCAGCGTTTGCTTAATCCCCTCTGCTGACTGAGGAAGAGTGCCACTGAGCCATGGCTAACACTCAGAGCTATTACATTCTCTCTCCAGTTTGGAGTAAAATGAGGTTCCTCGAGGATCATCGGGGAGATCAGAGTAAAGTGGGGCTCCTCAGTTCCTGATCTTACTTCCATCATAAGGTCAGAAGTGCTGATGGTGGCACAATATTCAGTACCATTCATAGTTTCAGTATCTGAGGAGTTATGTTCAAAGGCAACAAGATCTGGACAATATGCAGGTTGGACTGGCAAGAGGCAAGTAAGTTTTACACCAAAACTGCCAGTCAATGACTATCTCCAGTAGGATGCCTGGTACCAATGGTGTGCCACAAGGATCGGTGCTGGGTTCACTGCTTTTCTTAGGTTACATAAATGATCTGGATGTGAACATGGGACATAGTATGGTTAGTAAGTTTGCAGATGACACTAAAAATAGAGGTGTAGTGGACAGTGTTGCATCTTGTGAAGGCAAATCGGGGCAAGACGTATATACTCAATGGTAACGTCCTGGGGAGTGTTGCTGAACAAAGAGACCTTGGAATGTACGTTCATAGTTCCTTGAAAGTGGAGTCACAAGTAGACAGGATAGTGAAGGCAGTGTTTGTTATGCTTGCCTTTATTGGTCAGGGCATTGAGTTTAGGAGTTGAAAAATCACGTTGCGGCTGTACATAACTCTGATTCGGCCTCTTTTAGAATACCGCGTGCAATTCTGGACTCCCTGCTCTCGGAGGGATTTTGTGAATCTTGCAAGGGTTATGCAAAGCTTTACAAGGATGTTGCCAGGGTTGGGGGGGTTCTGCTATACGAAGAGGATGAATTGGTTGGGGCTATTTTCCCTGCGACATCGGAGGCTGAGGGGCGACTGTCTTAAGATATTTAAAAGGTATCTGGTTGAGTATATGCACAGAAAGGTTTTCAGAGGAAAAAGGGCCAAACGCTAGCGAGGGGACTAGATTCGATCTCGGATAACTAGTCAGTATGGACAAGTTGAACCAAAGGGTCTGTTTCTGAGCTGTACAACTCTATAACGCTCAGAATATTCAACCAATGGCCCTTGTCATTCAATGGTGTTACCATCACTGAATTCTTCACTATGAACATCATGGGGGTTACCATGGACCAGAAACTCATCTGGACTCACCATATAAATATTATGGGCTACAAGGGCAGGTCAGAGACTTGGAATACTGTGGTGTATAACTCACCACCTGAATCCCCATAGCAAATCCACCGAGTACAAAGCCCAAGTCAGAAGTCTGATGGAAAACGCCCCACTTGCCAGGATGAGTGCAGCTCCAATAACACACAATAAGCTCGCCACATTCAAGACAAAGCAGCCCACTTGATTGGCACCACATCTGCAAGCAGCCAGGCCCTCCACCACCCTCCACTCAGTAGCAGCAGTGTGTACAATCTGCAAGATACATTGCAGAAATTCAAAGATCTTTAGCCAGATCCTCCCAAATCTATGACCATTCAGATTTAGAAGGACAAGAACAGCAGATACACAGGACTGTCACTTGCAAAAGCCCCTCCAAGCCACGCACCATCCTGATCTGGAAAAATATCACTGGTTCTTCAGGATTGCTGTATCAAATCTCTGGAATTCCCCCCTTAGGGCATTGTGGGTCTACCTACAGCACATGGACTGCAGTGGTTACAAAAGATAGCTCACCAGGTTCTCAAAATCAACTAGGATCGGTCAATAAATGCTGGCCAGCCGGCGATGCCCAGACCCTAGGAGTCATTTAAAAAATGTTCATTGAGGAGTTTAGAATTAAAATGGAGTTCTTTGGTGCTCAATGAGCTTTGAGTAATTTTTTTTTGTTCATTCATGGAATGTGGGCGTTTATATAATTGTGGGCTAGCATTTATTGCCCCTTCCTAGTTGTCCTTGAGAAAATGGTAGATGGAAGTGGGTACTGCAGTTGCTGGAGATCAGAGTCAAGATTAGAGTGGTGCTGGCGTTGCACAGCAGGTCAGGCAGCATCCGAGGATGAAAGGCTTTTGCCCGAAACGTTGATTTTTCCTGCTCTTTAGATGCTGCCTGACCTGCTGTGCTACACCAGCACCACTCTAATCTTGACACGATGGTGCTAACCAAGACCCACAATCTCATTAGGGAAGGACTTGCAAGAAGCAGTGGCAGAATTCCAAGTCAGGATAGTGGCCACTGTTTACAAATTGAGTCACTCACTTACACAATCTACATATTTTAGCTCCAGGTAAAAACAAGGACTGCAGATGGTGGAAACCAGAGTCTAGATAAGAGCGGTGCTGGAAAAGCACAGCAGGTCAGGCAGCATCCGAGGCTCCAACTAGCAGTGCATTTGCAACATTATTACTGACAAGTAGGACAAAAGGATTACATGGAATTATTACCTTCACTTCATTTAAATTCCTCGCTCGTTTGAAGAAAGCAGAGCTAATTCGGCTTGGCTTCATCCATGGGGCTTGGCTGGCACTGGGGTCTTCAGAAAACATCTCAGTGAGAATTTCTCTCGTCACGTTAAATACAAGCTGGAAGAAGTAAAAGGGTAACGGAGAAAAAATTATATTAGATACGCCCTCCCTCCCCAAAAAAGCTCGTTAGATCGCTACATGGAAAACAAAAAGGAATACTGTTCAAAATATATAAAGTAGCAACTGTTTGCTCCACGATCTGAACCAAGGATAAATTTAGAATATCATTGATTGCAGGAGAGAAGGCAAAAGAGAGATTCAAGAAGGGGTTTAATAGGATTGCAGAACGACCAAGGGTAGGTGCAGATGCATTAGACAAGCTTACTAATATAATACTAAGGAAGGCACCACAATATAAAATGAAGCAAATCTTTGAAACAAAATGAATGACATCTGTGGGACATGCTGTAAATAGAAAGCAAACTAGCATGGCTCCAATTATTACCTCCTAAAAGTTGACCAGAGGATTGTCGGGCAGCTAACTCCTCGATCAAAATAAGAAAAACAGGAATTTCTCAATCAGTTAGTTTTGCTTCATTTGTTGGTAAATTAAGAGTTAAAAATATGGAGATAAATACGAGCACTTCAAGAGACAGGAGCTAATCAGGAACAATTAGCATGAATTTCTAATTAGCAGGTTGTGAGCTATCAAATAATTTGACAAGGATGTATTAAAAAAAAAGAGCAGATTAGTACGAAAAAAGTGTACATGGTTTACGTGGATTTTCAGAAATTATTTCAAGAAGTTGCCTCTGAGGAGACCAATGGCAAAACTCAAAAGCACCTCAAATGAAGGGGAACATAGTCAAATGGATAGAGGTGGTTGGGAAAATGCAAGGTTCGGGGTAAAATAAAGATTTCACACGAGAAAGGTGTGGAGAATGGAAGGGACCCACAGGAGCCCATGCTCAGATTGCCCTTAATTGTTATAGTAATAAACACAATCTTGACTTGGGAATTTAAGAGAAGGAAACTAAATGATTCCAACTTGGGTTGAAGGGACAGAGATGGAATTGTACTGCAGTGACACATACAGAAGAATATTTACCGGAAGATGGAATTGAAGTTGAGAGTGAGATGAAGTAATACATTGAGTGGATAAGAAAAGGAATTACACCTGAAATGGTAAGATCCTAGTCAGATCAGAGAAAAAGGCCACAAAGTATTCAAACATACAGACCATTTAAAGTGATAAATATGGCCATTAAAAAAAAACCTGACACTTCCCTTTGGATTTTCAGAGGCACATCCTTTGGAGACTGGGCCTCCTGTACTGGCTGCTGCACTTTGCTACAGCTCAGCCCAAAGTCCTCATCAAACGAATCTTGGTCATCTACCAGGTCATCGAGTGCCTCATGACTCAAATCCAACTCTGCCAGGCGTTTGGCCAATTCTTCCTGCCCACTTGTGCCAAACACTGGGCTGCCCTGTTGCAAAGTACACAGACTATTGGTCTGTGTACTTTGGCCACAGGCGACTGTGTGGAGTTTGCACATTCTCCCCGTGTCTGCATGGGTTTCCTCCGGGTGCTCCGGTTTCCTCCCACAGTCCAAAGATGTGCAGGTCAGGTGAATTGGCCATGCTAAATTGCCCGTAGTGTTAGGTGAGGGGTAAATGTAGGAGTATGGGTCGGTGTGGACTTATTGGGCCGAAGGGCCTGTTTCCTCACTGTAAGTAATCTAATCTAAAAATCTAATCAATCTAGAAACTGAAGGTCAGGAACAAAACTGTGAAATGAAAGCATGAAAATGGGGAGACAAACAAACAAGAACCTTCTTTTTATATCTCAGAGCATATCTGACGAGTTGGACACAGGCTGGAATTCATTTCCAATTTATTCTCAGCCATATAATGAAAGTTAAGGTTTCCACATGGAGTGACATTAAACAGTATATTTTATCAGACTGAGTACTCAAACTCAATACACAATTCAGTTAATGGAGTCAGGAGAAATGCTTTATACTCGTTTTCAATTTTTAAAAATAGTTGACTTGATCAAGGTGGTGAAAAAAACCCTCTTTACAAAGTTGCAAAGTATCCCAAGTGGTCTTCCTGAGCTTTAAAAATACATTTGTTATGAAAAGAACACATCACACTGAGCAATATTTCATGTGGCTGACAAAGGGAGAGGTCCCACTGCTGACTATCATGGAGTGTGGAGGATGGGGAGAATACAGATTTTGAACAATTTCGGGTCAGATACATTGTGATGAAATCAGTGAATATTCTTCAAACTATGCAATCACAAGAAATATGGCTAGTTAAGAGTTACCATGGAGAAAGTAATGTCCATTTTAGGAAATTGATACAGACCATTCAAATGTTTCCTGGTTCAGAGTATAAGTATGGAGAATCTCTTCATCTACTAACTGTTGTGTACTTAGGGGAATGAATGATTTCAGACTGAACGTTCTGAGCTTCAGCTTTCCAAAATCAGATCACCGTCAGTTGACTGCTGCACCCCTTTTTATTCCTGCACTTTATAGGGAAACACAAATATTGACAAATCAGAAGAGCATGTGTCAGTTTAGTCAGGATGTTGCTGTGTCAAATCAAACTGACCCAAGCACCTATTTCAGTGACTTCCTGCATTGAATGCTCAGAAAGGAATGGACAGTATGAGAACTTGTCAAGCACTTTCATCAAAAGAGCTGCTTGTCCAATCAATGTTAATATGTGCAAACCATAAACCCTTCTGTTCTTCTAATCAGATGATCATTCAGGCTTGGGACTTTGCTGGAAAAATTGTATGTGAACTGATTTTGCAAGAGATTGAAAAGCATGATTAAAAACTTAGTTTAAAAGAACATCTTTAAAAACACTTCCTCCCTTTTAGGGAAGGACAGAAAAGTGCAGGAGGAAAGGTTTTGAATTTCAATAGCAATCCTTCAGTTCTAAACTCAATAATTACACAGTGGAAATGGTCACTAAACCTTGAGAAATAATCAGGCATGCTTACACATATTTTGAGAATTGATGAGCAAGGTAGAAAACACCGAGACACCAGAAATTTTATTAATATTGCCCAGAGCTGGAATTTATCACCCACAAATATATTTAACAATTTAACAGTCTTTTTGTAAAGGGTCCTTAGTAAAGGGGAACACTCAGGATAATTTCTGAAAATGAGACCTGCAAAATGTGCCTGAAAAAAGTGGAGTTGTATTTTGACATATTGTCACAGAAACAATGACAATCCTGTAAGTATGTTAAAACATGGGAATTTAAGAAGCTCTGGAATTATTAATAAAACAATTGCATCAATGCTTCGAGACCAATAACACATCTCCAATTCTTGAAATTCAAATCCATCCCAAAACAGGTTCAAAATTAATACTTGCAGGTCGAGGACAAAGATCTGGAGATAATACCTCCTCCTTATCATCGTCACTGTCAGCTCTTTCAGATGTCTCCAATTGGATAACAGTCTTGTGTTCCTCCTCTCGATCCTTGGAAGGTGACCTGGGTCAGGATTCAACATCCAATTTGAACTATAATCCTTGATTAGTAAGTTGGATCTTTTCAGCTCGAGACTTTGTGATTTCATGCAATTGTTCAACAGTGTCCTTGACAAAGGAAGATAGCTCAGGTGCACAATCCTTTATCTGAAATGCTCGGAACCAGCTGGTTCTCGGAATTCGGAACTCTTCAAATTTCAGAATAAGTGACAGTTTGATGGTGAAATGATTAAAAATCATACCGGAGGAGCATACTCACTCTGTAAAATGGGGCGATGAAACAGAATTGCGGTTTGCCAGTGCTGCTCCCCCCACCCCCGACTATGTCACATCTGAGTGATACGCCAAGCAACCATGTTAATGAGGAAATAACTTCACAAAAACAACTTCGGACGTGAGCTTTTCGGATTTCGGGATTCAGGTTAAAGGATTGTCTACCTGTATCATATCAATCAAAGAATTGGCCTTTGAATCACTGCTCTTCAGATCATCTCCGTTAAAGTCTTCCCTATCCTCACAATTGTCCTTGGGTTCCTCTCTTTTAATGTCCACGTGCTCCTCATGGATTTCCTCAGATTCAGGCTCGAGGAATGGTACTTTAAATTGAGCCTCAAGTTGGTCCTTTTCCCTGTTCAGTAAATCTAACAGAGGAGTTGAAGAGATCTCATGGATATTGAGTGAAAACCCCTCCCATTGTGCACTGGAAGAACACACAGACACATTGGTATTGATTTTGGTTTCTGTCTCCAGTACTGCCTTGGATGCCTTCTCTATGAACACATCATTCCAGTTCATGTTTTCTTCATTCTGGTCTTCACTCAAGTTTGCCAATCGTTCCTCCTCACCAGACTTGGACAAGCTCTCTCTTAAATTTTGGTCATCTCCAAAAGTTTCCACTGCCTTGCTAGATTCATTAATAACGTGCAGCAAGTCAAACTTACTTGGTTCAGAAAACTGATTACTTGCATTTTGATCATTCAAGTTGTTTTTAAATGGACAGAGCTTAAAGTCTACTTGCCCTCCAGGAGTATTACTTCGACCAAACTCTTCCGCCGGCAGTTCTGCTAATTCTTTTGAAAGCTCTGGCTCAACCTCTATCACATGTCCCATTATTACGGCCTTCTGGCATATCCAGCCCTGCACCAGCCCAAAAGCCAGTTCTGCCCTTGAAGTGAAGTGTCCCTGGTTGGATGCTACTAACTAACTAATATTCTTGCACCAATTTGGGATTCAGGCAGCTCATCGGTTTCAGGCAACATGGCTGTTTGAGTGTGACATGAACAGAGACACTGTGATGGCGTGGGAGTCTGTTCCTCATTGCTGGCATCACTTTGCTCTTCTCAGTTGGTGATTTCAAGTCTACAAGTTGTTCTGCATGTACACTACCACAGCTGGGAGAGTATTTCTCACCCAGTCGCTCACTGATTTCATCATCCACACTGATACTTGGTGAAACACTTCGAGAAAGCTTCTTCCCTTCATTCATTCCCTCCTGTTTGAAATGGTCAGGACAGGAGAGCACTTGGGCCTCAGTGTGATTTTTGTAACTGGTGATTTTGATCAGATCGCTGGGTGAGCCTCTGAGGTAGGTTATGCCCCCAGTGGGTATCCTGGTCCCAATCAACCCCGTCAGGGCTGGCACACAGCATTTGGGATCTCCCAATCACATGCAGAATTCCTTGAACTGGTCAGTAAGGTATATTTGCATTCTTTTGTTGGCAACGAATTAATGCAGCCATGCTTCAGATCGTTCTGAAACTTTCACTAATCAACAACCCAACATTGAACAACAAGACTAATGATTTCTGCCAAACATTCTCGACATTCTAAAACCCGACAGTTTTGTTATATCGCGATACTTCTTTGCTTTGTCTTTCACAGAACAATTTCAGAATTAATTTAGACAACACTAATCCGACCGAATCTGGGTCCCCGACTCCTCTCTTTTTAAAAAAAGTGTCCTGGACTCTATTTTGGATCCACAGGTCCCCGCCTGTTAGTGGGTATCCCCACCTCCTCTTTAATCTTTCCTGAATTAATTCTTACTAAGGCCAATCCCTGGTAAGCAGCGAGGGGTCAAGTGAACCACTAATGAATGAGAGAGAAACCAAACGGACAAAATACTCACGCCTGGCTGGCCGATTCCTTTACACTCAATAGCGGAGGACTCAAGGCACTTAGACCGCTTCCCATAATCTGTCCATACTGAGTCCGAGTCATAGCACCAGATGGGACCTGGACCCCAGTGGACTGGGGCGGGGGGGTTCTGTTCCGTGATTGGTCAATAAGCACTCACATTCTGTCTGGTTCTTTAAGACTTCATTCATTATTTTTCATATGGCCGGGCACAGATCGCCCAGAAACACAGAGGTTATACACTTCCGTGTTCCTCAGACGAGCTGCACGCATGGCTTAAAACAAAGATATTTTTATACTTTTCTTAAGGAAAGGTACAGGCCATTATCGCGTAGTAAATTCAGACAATTACCAATCAAGTTACAAAATAATCTTAACTGACAGCAACTTGGTCCAATGATATTTCCTGGGAACCAACTTTATTTTCCAACACTTAAGCCACTCTTATCTCACTAACCGAATCTTTGCACCAGCACTTGAAGGTCAGTTAGATTGGCCAGAAATGTCTCATCTAGTCTAGTTATTTCTATGCTGTAAAGGAAGCATTGTCTGCTAATCTCTGTTGAGGCAGACTGTGATTAGTCAATTATGCAGCTCGAACAGCGTTAAAAGCCATTTTATGCAGCTTTTAGCAGAATTGTCAATTTGCAGCCTAGAAGCCATTTTGTCATATTATTTGCATTAAGAAGCCATTTTGTTCCCATTTTAGTTAGTAAGAGCATGTGTGAAGTGGTTGTTCCTGACAACAACTGGTTACCTCAGTCTGCATTCAGGATTCAGATCCTCAGTCGATAGAGATAGGGAAGTGGGAAGCAAAACAAAGGTCACATTTCATGTACAAAAGGAGATTGAATATGAATGGGCAATGATTTAATTGTTTGAAAACTTACAGCATGGGGGTCGGATCACAGTATATGTGGCAGTTCTCTATTCCAACAATACTCAATACTTCGCAGAAATCTTTCACCCACGAGACTGCTTTAAGGCACATCTCAAAAAGTCACCCAATAGAACTAATTATATTCTGTATGAACATATAATATTCTGCAGCAGCAAGTGTACAACCTTCAACCATCATTTCCTCTTTAAAAATAATGATCCATTCTTTCTTTTTCACATACAGAGTAAACAGATCGACTTCATTACAAATGCATTTTTTTTAAAAAGACATTAAACTCCAGATAGCTCTGACCATGAAATATTTTATCTCAAAAGGTTGATTCAGCATTGATGTCAAAATGCATGGGGTCATAGAGTTAGTTATACAACAGACCCAGCTCATCCGCACCAACCAGATATCCCAACATGACCTAGTTCCAGTTTGCCAGCATTTGGCCCAAATCCTTCTCAAACCTTCCTGTTCATGTAGCCATCCCAATGCCTTTTAAAAGGTACAAGTTGTAATTGTACCTCTCTCCACCACACTGGCAGCTCATTCCATGTATGCAGCACCCTCTGCCTGAAAAGTTATCCGTCAGGCCCTTTTTAAATCTTTCCCTCTCACCTTAAACCTATGCCCTCTAGTTGACAACTTCCCTGCTCTGGGAAAAAAATCTTGGCTATTCACCCTATCCATGCCCCTCATGATTTAATAAACCTCTACAAAAATCCTTCAGCCTCCGATGCTCCATGAGAAAAATGCTTCAACCTATTCAGCCTCTCCCTGCAACATCCTTGTAAATCTTTTCTGCACTCTCTCAGATTTAACATCCTTCCTACAGAAAGGTGATCAGAACTGTATGCAGTATTCTAGACGAGGCCTCACCAATGTCCTGTACAGCTGCAACGTAACACTTCAACCACTACAGTCAATGTTCTGACCGATGAAGGCAAGCATGCCAAATACCTTCTTCACCACCCTCTCTACGTGCAACTCCACTTTCAAGGAACTATGCACCTGCATCCTGAGGTCTCTTTGTTCAGCAACACACCCAGGGCCTGATCATTAACTGTATAAACTAGTGACTGGATAGAGAATTTTAAAAATGAGATATGATAGCCCTTCATTCCTTGTGGGATCAAGAATTTATCAATCCCTGCCCTGAAGACACCCAACATCCCAGCCTCCACTGTGCTCCATGGCAATGAATTCTGGCTGAAGAAATGTCTCCTCATTTCCATTCTAAATTGATGCCCTCTCATTCTACGGCTGTGCACAAGGGCCCTAGTTTCCCTGCCTAACGGGAACAACTTCCTAGCTTCCACCCTTTCTAAGCCATGCGTTATCTTGTAAGTTTCTATTAGATCTCCCCTCAACCTTCTAAACTCTAATGAATACAATACCAGGCTCCTCAGCCGTTCATCGTATGTTATGCCTACCATTCCAGGGATCATCCATGACAGTCTCTGCTGGACACACACTAGTGCCAGTATGTCCTTCCTGAGGTGTGGGGCACAAAATTGGACACAGCATTCTAAATGGGGTCTAACTAGAGCTTTATCAAGTCTCAGAAGCACATCAATGCTTTTATATTCCAACCCTCTTGAGATAAATGACAACATTACATTTGCTTTCTTAACCACGGACTCAACCTATAAGTCAACCTTGAGAGAATCCTGGACGAGCACTCCCAGATCCCTTTGTACTTTGGCTTAATGAATTTTCCCACCATTTAGAAAATAGCCCATGCCTGTATTTTTTTTTCAAAGTGCAAGGCCTCACATTTGCTCACGTTGAATTTCATCAGCCATTTCCTGGACCACCCTCCAAAACTGTCTAAATCTTTCTGCAGCCTCCCTACCTCCTCAGAACATCCTGCCTGTCCACCTAACTACTTATCATCGGTGAACTTTACCAGAAAGCCCCCAGCTCCCTTCATCCAGATCATTAATATATAAAGTGAACAGCTGCAACCCCAACACTGAATCCTGCGGGACACCACTTGTCACCAGCTGCCATTCCGAAAAAGAACCTTTTATCCCATCCTTCTGCCTTCTTTCAGATGGCCAATCCTCAATCCATGCCAGTAGCTCACCTCAAACACCATGGGCCCTCACCTTGCTCAGCAGCCTCCCATGATGCACCTTACCAAAGGCCTTTTGGAAGTCGAGATGGATAACATCCACTGGGTTTCCCTGGTCTAACCTACTTGTTACGTCTTCAAAGAATTCGAACAGGTTTGTCAGGTACGATCTCCCCTTACTAAATCAATGCAGACTCGTTCCAATCTGACCCTGCACTTCCAAGAATTTAGAAATATCATCCTTAACAACGTATTTGAGAATTTTATCGACAACTGAGGTTAGGCTAATCGGCCTATAATTTTTCATCTTTTGCCTTGATCCTTCTTGGACAAGGGGGTTACAACAGCGATTTTCCAAACATCTGGAACTTTCCCTGACTCCATTGATTTTTGAAAGATCACAACCAACGCCTTCTCTATTTCCTTAGCCACTTCCCTCAGAACTCTAGCATGTAGCCCATCAGGCCAGGAGATTTATCAATTTTTTGACCTTTTAGCTTTTCTAGCACTTTCTCTTTTGTAATGGCAACCATACTCAACTCTACTCCCTGATTTTCCTTAATTGTTGGTATATTACTCATGTCTTCCACTGTGAAGACTGACACAAAGTACTTATTAAGTTCTTCAGCTATTAACTCCCATCTCTAGCCTTCCTGCATCAATTTGGAACAGCTCAATTTCTACTTTTGCCATTCGTCTGTTTCTTATGTATTGAAAGCAACTTTCACTAACATTTCTAATATTACTGGTGAGCTTACCTTCATATTTGATCCTCTCCTTCCTTAATTCTCTCTTTGTTATCCTCTGTTTGTTTTTGTGGTGTTCCCAATCTTCTGATTTCCCAGTCTTCCCGGCCACTTCATTGGCTCTCTCTTTTTCTTTGATACATTTCCTGACTTCCTTTGTCAGCCATGGCTCTCTAAATCCACCTCCCCCCATCCGGAAACACCCAGAAACTCCTGCCATTGTTGCTCTCCTGTCTTGCCCACGAGGCTCTGCTTCCAGTTGATTTTCGCCAGTTCCTCTCTCAAGCCCCTGTAATTACCTTTATTTA
The DNA here is from genome assembly GCF_037043375.1 of Chiloscyllium plagiosum. Taxonomy (NCBI): domain Eukaryota; kingdom Metazoa; phylum Chordata; class Chondrichthyes; order Orectolobiformes; family Hemiscylliidae; genus Chiloscyllium; species Chiloscyllium plagiosum. The sequence continues at coordinate 117,651,219 of NW_028270147.1, forward strand.
ACTGTTACACCATTACATCCGATTTTGCCTTCTCTCTTTCAAACTGCAGCCTGAACTCTACCATATTGTGATCGCTGCCTCCTACATGTTTCCTGACTTTAAGATCTTTTATGAAGTCTGGCTCATTACATAAAACTAAGTCCAGAAGAGCCTGTTCCCTCGAGGGCTCCATCACAAGCTGTTCCAAAAAGACATCCTGGAAGCATTCCATGAATACCCTTTGTTTGGATCCACCGGCAACATTATTCAACTAGGTCATTTGCATATTCAAGTACTCCATGGTCACCTTGTCCTTGCCATTCTGACATGCCCTATCTATTTCCTGGTACATCTTGCACCCTTGGTCCTGACCACTGCTGTGAGGTCAGTACGTAACTCCCATTCTGGTTTTTTTGCCTTTGTGGTTCTTTGACTCCACATCATCTGATCCTATGTCATTCAGTGCCATGGATTTAATTTCATTCTGAACTAATAAGGCAACCCTGCACCCTCTGCCCACCTCCCTCTCTTTTCGATAAGTTGTAAATCCTTGGATGTTTAACTGCCAGTCCTAAACCCCCTGCAACCACGTCTCTGTGATGCCTACCACATCATCATCATTCATGATGATTTGTGCTGTTAATTCATCTACTTTGAGCATTCAGGTAAAGTGCCTTAATGCTAATTTTCTTATCCTCATGATTTCCAACATCTCTAGTAATATGTCCAAAGTTATCCTTCGTTTTTGCTTCATTCCTGGTCTGCCTTGAACTGAAACCCTGCACACATGCTAACCTGTTGCTTATCGTTACACTTGACTCCATACTCCATTGCTTTCCCTTTCCCTTCCCCCAGACTCAGAAGTTTAAAGTCCACCCTATTTATCCTTTTCACCAGAACACTGGTTCCAGATCAGTTCAGGTTGGAGACTGTCTCATCGGTACAGATTGCCCCTGTTCCAAAACTGATGCCAATATCCCATGAAATCGAATCCCTCGTTCCCACACCAATCTCCTGGCCACGTGCTTACTTCCCTAACTTGCTTACCCCTATGACAATTAGCACGTGGCTCGGGGACCTGTTCTTCAATTTCCTTCCTAGTGCTTGATACTCCCCACACAGGCCCACCTGCCTAGCCTTGCCTATGCTGTTAGTGCCAACATGGATCACAACAACTGGATCTTCTCCCTCCCACTCCAATATCCTTTCAAGCCGGTTGGAGATGTCCAGCATCCTGGCACCGGTCCAGCAACACACCATGTGGGACTCCCAATCCAGCTCGTAAAGGATACTATCTGTCCCCCTAATTATAGAATCCCCTGTAACAACTATTTGTCTTTTTGCTCCCGCTCTTGAGCGGCCTTCTGAACCATGGTGTCATGGTCAGCTGGTTCATCCTGTCCACAGCCCTTTTCCTCATCCATACAGGGAGCAAACATCACACACCTGTTGGACAAGGTCAAGGGCTGAGGCTCCTCCACTCCTGAACTCAGAATCCCCCTTCCTGCCTCACTTACAGTCACACCCTGTTGTTCCTGATCACTAACTGAATTTGAATTACTTAATCTACCGGTGTAACTGCCTCCTGAACCACTGCGTCCAGGTAACTCTCCCCCTCCCGGATGTGCCACAGTGTTTGAAGCTCAGATTCCAGATCATCAATTCTGATCCAGAGTTCTTTGAGCAACCAACACTTGCTGCAGATGTGGTCACTGCCCTTCACAATGGGATCAGCCAGCTCCTACAACATACAGCTACAGCACATCACCTGTCTGATTTAATTAAGTTACACAAAATTATAAGTTAAATATTATTCAACTAATCAACTAATAGTGAACTTCTAATCAATCACACGATACACAAGAAATATCAATTGAAACGCCTCACCTTCGCAACACACGAGAGTCCTTTTCTTTGGTGAGAGGAGAGGGCGGGGGGGTGACACGACACGTGTAGTACATCGGGATTCAGCTGCTGCCCAAATATATACCCAACAGTCCTCTGCGCCTCGCTGTGGCCGGTTGCTCTGCTGCTCCTTCAAAAGCCTCACTTATTAAGCAGTCTCACATCCGTTCCTGCTCAGCGTTCGCTCCGCCAAGCTAAGTTTTTATATTTTAAAGTTATCATCCCATCGGGTCTCTGGTCCTCATTGTCGCTCCTCCCACTCCAACTGCCACCCATAAAATGAAGAACACTGATCCCCCGAGGTAAGTTTGTATATTTTAAAGTTAACTTCCCATCAGGCCTCTGGTCCTCGCTGAAGGTGCTTGAGCTGCATGGAGGGAAAAATGTTTTCACTTGTGAGGCTGACCTGAACAGGAAGTTCACATTAACGAATCGAATCAGAAATTCAAAACAAGATATTCTTCCCTGAGAAGAGTGACAACATGGAACTTGTTTATGCCAGGAATGCTTCATTTGAATGGCACGAATATGTTTAAGGAGAAATTAGATAAGTACCTCAGGGAGAAATATACAGAAGGATGCACTGATGGGATGAGACAAAGTGGGAGTAGAGACTAAATAACCGCAATAGCCTGTTGGGCCAAAAGGCACGTTTCCCTGCTGTAAAGTATCTGGAAAAGTTCTGGTCTCCTTCACTCAAGAACCATTTAATCACCAACTAATTTGGACAAAAGGGGTCCCACTGGGGTATGAAAGAGAAATACAAGAGACATCCCTTCATAAGGTTACACAATTAACATCCATTACTGAAAGTACCTCTGCAGAGAGCACGGTTTAATCTTCAGCTTCTCAGTATCAGTGGAGTACAGAGTTTGAATTTGCGGTTTGGTTGAGCTTGAGCTGCCAACATCAAGATCTTTACTGGGTTCAGCTTGGGTCTTCGTCATAAACTCATCATAGGACTGAAACAAACATGGAGAGAAAGTGAAATCAAACATTGGGATTTAAAGAAGTACACATGACACTACTTTGCCAACTGCACTGAAATCAATGTACTTCTGAATTTTTAAATAAGTTTTCTGGCAACTAAGGAATAGCAGGACTTGATTTTCAGCAAACTACTCCAGTGAGGACTCAAGTTTTCAATTCAATCAGAAAGTTGAAGCATTTTCTGGATGTATGCAGGAGAGCCAGACAGGTAAGCCAAAAACAGATAAAGCATTTGCCATTTGAAATAATAGAAAATTCAGATTAAGGATGCAGTGTTCATAGTCGTGATGTAATGGTACAATATAATACTGAACAGTTGCTAAACTGAAGCACTTACCAAAATATTGTCCACCCGATCACGTTTTCTCCTGTTAAATGTCTTCATCTTCTGCCAGCCTATCTTCTGATATTGCTCCTGGTTGAATCCAAACAACTTCATAACTTCATTAGAAATGAAGATCTGGGGATAGAAGCACAGGAGAAATGGCAACTAATGCACACACCCTAAATACACAGACAAACAACCTCCAATCCATTATGCTTCCCGTAAACTGCTCAATGAAGACTTTGATGCTTGGACCTTCTGATTCTTCTCCCATTCTGAATGATGGAAAATTGGATGAAACTCAAAGCATGTTCCATTAATCAAAAATCACTAAATGCTTTAAAACGTAATTATAATTGAAGTGAATAACATCAGTGAGATCCAAAAGCATATACAACTTTAAGGTAGCGTGCAATACTCCCAGATTGTGAGAAGGTTTGACATTTTCCCTTGCCTAAGACCGAGACTGAGAAATGAGTAATTGTTCACTTATCAATTCACTGCATTACGTGGTTCAGCACTTTGCCAACAAGTGCTGGCCTCTGCTCTGTCAAATTCCAAAAATGTTCTGCCTTTAATAGACTGTTGGCAGACAACTGAAGATCAGCGCTGTGGGAGGTCTCACAATAAATATTGGGGCTGATGTGGATTCATACAGTGGACCCAGCATTTCAGGAAGGTCAGATCGTTCTCAGTTTAACAGATGAGTTCATCAAAGCTATATGATCTAACCACTGACCACTGCCTCACATGGCTCCAGGCAGGAAGATTTTGATAGGTTTCTCGGCTAACACCGTCAAAGACAAGTAACATGCCCAGAAATGTTGGTGTGGGAAATAGTAAAGATCAGACTGAAGACACATTACAATCGAGTTATAAAGACAAAGCAAAGGAAATGAACAGTCCCAAATTTGCTCTGTGAATGAAAAGCTGATTTACACATGCCCATTCTCAGTCCCTGGCAAAGTGCAACGCTTCACAAACTGTGCTCAAAGGGAAGTCAGGCTAGACAATGAGCTGCTTGATGTTGACTTTAGACCGTGGTAAAAAGTTCACATTGCAGTGTTTCAAGTTTGAGTTACTGGAAGGAGTCATCCAGTGTATACTTCAATGTCAGTGCCACAGTAAAATAGAAGTTGCATTGTTGCAATAGTATAGAACTTGGTCTGTGTGCTGGACAATACTTTTTAATCAATGCTCAAGTCATCCATCTTAACGTTGAAACTTTATTGCTGGAACAGCACAGCAGGTCAGGCAGCATCCAGGGAACAGGAGATTCGACGTTTCGGGCACAAAATTACCTATCAAATTTCCAACGCCCCTCCTCCAAGTCCCTCCTCCCTACCTTTTATCTTCTCCTGCTGAACACTCTCTGCTCATTCCTGAAGAAGGGCCTGTGCCCGAAACGTCGAATCTCCTGTTCCCTGGATGCTGCCTGACCTGCTGTGCTGTTCCAGCAATAAAGTTTCAACTTTGATCTCCAGCATCTGCAGTCCTCACTTTCTCCTCATCCATCTTAACCTCAAATTGCCAAAAAACTTGCAATATATATAACTTTTCACACTTGTAGCATGTTGTTCTCAGCCTTTGAAGTGTAGCCACTAATTATAATATCGTCAAAAGCTGCAACAAACTTTCACACAGCAAGTTCCCACAAATTAGAGAAATGGTTCAGTTAACGTTGAGCCAAGTAAGAGGCAAATAATCTTTGAATCAAAACTGCCATTTTAATGACCATCTCCAGGAGGAGGCCTTGACCAGTGGTGGCCCATAAGGATCGGTGCTGGGTTCACTGCTTTTCATCATTTACATAAATGATTTGGATGTGAACATGGAACATAGCATGGTTAGTAAGTTCGCAAATGACACCAAAATTGGAGGTGCAGTGGACAGTGATGAAGATACAGAATACAACAGGATCTCGAACAGATGGGCTGAGGAGTGGCAGATGAAGTTTAATTCAGATAAATGTGAGGTGCTGCATTTTGGAAAGGCAAATCAGGTCAGGACTTATACACTCGATGGTAAAGCACTGAGGAGTGTTGCTAAGCAAAGAGACCTTGGAGTGCAGGTTCATAGTTCCTTGAAAGTGGAGTGACAAGTAAGCAGGATTGTGAAGGTGGTGCTTGGTATGTTTGACTTTATTGGTCAGAGCATTGAGTGTAGGAGTTGGAAGGTCATGTTGCGGCTGAATAGGACACTGATTCGGCCTCTTTTAGAATACTCTGTGCAATTCTGGACTCGCTGCTCTTGGAAAGATGTTGTGAATCTTGAAAGGGTTATGCAAAGATTTACAAGGGTGTTGCCAGGGTGGGGGGTTTCTGGTATAGGAAGAAGATGAATTGGTTGGGGTTACTTTCCCTGGAACATCAGAGGCTGAGAGGCAACTGTGAAAAGATTTATAAAATGATGAGTGGTATGGATCGGGTAAATAGACAAGTCTTTTCCCTGGTGAAGGCAAATCCAAAACTAGAGGGCATAGGCGAGAGGGGAAACCTTTAAAAGGTACGTAACGGGTAACTGGTTCATGCAGAGGGTGGTGTGTACATGGAATGAGCTGCCAGCGGTAGTGGAGATGGCTGGCGTAATGACGATATTTAAAAGGCATCTAGCGGAGTATATGAATAGGAAGGGTTTAAGAGGAAAATGGACCAAATGCTGGCAAATGGGACTAGATTTTATCTCGGATAACTGGTCTGTATGGACAAGTAGAACCGAAGGGTCTGCTTCTGAGCTGTACATCTCTACGACTCTAAGAGACAATTTAACCAATGGCCCTGGACATTCAATGGTGTTACCATTACTGAATCTTCCACAATGAACATCATCGGGGTTACCATGGACCAGAAACTCATCTGGACTCATTATATAAACACACTACAAGGGCAGGTCAGAGGCTTGGAATACTGTGGTGTATAACTCACCTCCTGATTCCCCATAGCAAATCCACCGAGTACAAAACACAAGTCAGGGGTCTGATGAAATACACCCCACTTGCCTGGAGGAGTGCAGCTCCAGTAACACACAAAAAGCTCACTACATCCAAGACAAAGCAGCCCACTTGATTGGCACCACATCCGCAAGCAGCCATGCCCTCCACCACCCTCCACTCAGTAGCAGCAGTGTGTACAATCTACAAGACGCATTGCTGAAATTCAGAGAACTTCAGCCAGATCCTCCCAAATCTGTGACCATTTAGATCAAGAAGGACAAGAGCAGCAGACTGCCACCTGCAAGTTCCCCTCCAAACCACCCATCATTCTGACTTCGAAAAATATCATTGTTTCTTAAGGATTGCTGTATCAAATTCCGGGAATTCCCTCCCGAAGGGCATTATGAGTCTACCTACAGCGCATGGACTGCAGTGGTTACAAAAGATAGCTCACCAGTTTCTCAAAAGCAACTAGGATCAGTGAATAAATGCTGGCCAGCCGGCGATGGCCAGATCCTGTGAGTCATTTAAAAAATGTTCATTGAGGAGTTTAGAATTAAAATGGGGTTCCTTGGTACTCAATGGGCATAGAGGAATTTTTTTTGTTTATTCATGAAATGTGGGCGTCACTGACTGGCCAGCACTTATTGCCCCTTCCTACTTGTCCTTGACAAGATGGTGCTGAGGTAGACCCACAATCTCATTCGGGAGGGACTTCCAAGATGCAGTGACAGATTTCCAAGTCAGGATAATGGCCACTGTTTACAAGATGAGTCACTCACTTACTTAATCTACATATTTTAACTCCAACCAGCATCACATTTGCAACATTATTACTGACAAGTAGGAAAAAAGGATTACGTGGAATTATTACCTTTACTTCATTTAAATTCTGTGGGTTCCTCACTCGTTTGAAGAATGAAGAGCTAATTCGGCTTGGCTTCATCCACAGGCCTGGGCTGGCACGGAGGTCGTCAGAAAAGATGTCAACAAAAATTTCTCTTGTAACATTAAGGACAAGCTGGAAGAAGTAAAAGACTAACAGAGAAAAGATTATATTAGATGCGTCCTCTCCACTCAGCAAAAAGCTTATGAGATCATTACAGTGAAAACAAAAGGGAATCCTGTTCAAAATATATAAAATAACAACTGTTTGCTCCACGATTTGAACCAAGGCTACATTTCGAAGTTCATTGATTGCAGGAGACAAGGCAAAAGAGAGATTAGAGAAGGGGTTTAAAAGGATTGCAGAACCTGCATAATGCTGAGGAAGGCACCACAACACAAAAGGAGGCAAATCTTTGAAACAAAATGAATAACATCTGTGGGACATGCTGTAAATAGAAAGCAAGCTATCATGGCTCCAATTATTAAGGTGAATAATAATCAAATCTTGTATTATCAACCAATGGAAACAGCAATAGAAAGTCAGAAACGATGGAGAAGAGTTTGAAAAAATACTGAGTGGCTGGAAGGGACACCATATATTATGTAAATAGAAACAGAATCTGTAGATTCTCAGACTGGGCAAAGTTATGACAGATGGGATTTAACGCATAACAGTATGATGATGATGAGGATGATAAATTAATAATGAGAGAGTACAAACAGTGGAGGAGAAAGGGGCTTTGGATTTTTAGGGAAGGGGCAAAATGGTAAATTGAATTCAATACAGTCATCAGGATCGAGATAATGTTTTTAACATGCTCTGTTACACATATCATCAATCAGAGCTGCTGTGGAGCACTCTTAACCCATACCTTTCTTGCTTAACTAAGAAAAAATAATTTTGTTTTCAAATGCAAAATCTGGGTCTCACCTCACAATAAGCTCTTCTGCTTACACTCTCGTCATCCTTCCATTTATAATTCCCAAAGTCTGGGGGTATTTGCAAATCCCCCAGATCATGGCCAAGTTCCTGCCATTTGCACAGCTCCTCAGCTGCTGCATGAACCAATGTCTCAATCTCTACAGCATCTTGAGCGAAAGCAAAGTTATTTTCCCCTTGGATTTTTCGGGGCACATCTTTTAGGGACTGGGGCTCCTGCACTGGGCTGCCCTGTTGCAAAGTACACAAACTGTTGGTCAATCTAGATACTGAAGGTCAGGAACAAAAATGATGGAATTCATTTCAAAACATTAATGAACAATACATGGTTATAATAAACTGTGAAATCAAAGCATGAAAACGGGAGACAAACAAACGAGAATCATCTTTTTATATCTCAGAGTATGTCTGACGTGTCAGACACAGGCTGGAATTCATTTCCAATTTATTCTCAGCCATGTAATGAAAGTCAAGGTTTCCACATGGAGTGAGATCCAGAACATTAAACAGTATATTTTATTAGACTGAGTACTCAAACTCAATACAAAATTTACTTGATGGAGTCAGAACAAATGCTTTATACTCCTTTTTAAGTTTAAAAGTTTTTGGCCTTAATCAAGGTGGTGAAAATAATCATCTTTCCAAAATTTCAAAGTAACACAAGTTGTTTCCCTGAGCTTGAAATATAAAGTTAGCATGAAAAGAACATGTCACACTTATCCATTAGGTGGAATCAATATTCCATTCGGCTCACAAAGGGCGATATCATGGACTATCATGGAGTGTGGAGGGTGAGAAGAATACAGTTATTGAACTGAAAAGAATACTTTTGGACAGTTCAGGATCAGATACATTGTGATGAAAACAGTGAATATTCTTCAAACTACGCAATCAAAAACATATGGCTTGTTACAAGTAACCATAGAGAAAGTAATGGCCATTTTAGGAAACTGATATAGACTGTTCAAATCTTTCCTGGTTCAGAGTATAAGTATGGAGAATCTCTTCATCTACAAACTGTTGTGTACTTCGGGGAATGAACGATTTCAGACTGAACGTTCTGAGCTTCAAGCTTTCCAAAATCAGATCACCTTCAGTTGACGGCTGCACCCCTTTTTATCCCTGCACTTTATAGGGAAACACAAATATTGACAAATCAGAAGAGCACGTGTCAGTTTAGTCAGGATGTTGCTGTGTCAAATCAAACTGACCCAAGCACCTATTTCAGTGACTTCCTGCATTGAATGCTCAGAAAGGAATGGACAGCATGAGAACTTGTCAAGCACTTTTATGAAAGAGCTGCTTGTCAAATCAATGTTAATATGTGCAAACCATAAACCCTTCTGTTCTTCTAATCAGATGATCATTCAGTCTCAGGATTTTGCTTCCAAACACTACGCTGGAAAAATTGCGTGCGAACTGAAAAAGCCAGAGATGATTCAAAACTTAGTTTAAAAGATCCTCTTTAAAAACACTGCCTCCCTTTCAGGGAAGGACAGAAAAGTACAGGAGGAAAAGGTTTGAATTTCAATAGCAATCCTTCAGTTCTAAACTCAGTCATTACACAGTGGAAATAGCCACTAAATCCTTGAGAAATAATCAGGCGTACTTGCACTTATTTTGAGAATTGATGGGCAAGGTAGAAAACACTGAGACACCAGAAATTTTAAGAATATCCCCCACAGCTTGATTTTATCACCCACAAATATATTAACAATTTATCAAGATATTCCTCACAACAGTCTTTTGGGAAAGTGTCCTTGGTAAAGGGGAACACTCAGGGTAATTTCTGAAAATGTTGACGTGCAAAATGTGCCCAAATAAAGTGGAGTTGTATTTTGACATTTGTGACGGAAACAATCACAATCCAACATTTATGTTAAAATGTGGGAATTTAATATGCTCTGGGATTATTCATCAAACAATCACATCAATGCTTCAAGACAAATAACACATCTCCAATTCTTAAAATTAAAATCCATCCCAAAACTGGCTCAAAATTAATACTTACAGGTCGAGGACAAGGATCTTGAGATAGTACTTCCTCTTTATCATCAACACTGTCATCTCTTTCAGATGGCTCCAATTGGATGACAGTCTTCTGTTCCTCCTCAAGATCCTTGGAAGGTGACCTGGGTGAGGATTCAACATCCAATTTGAACTTTAATCCTTGATTAGTAAACAATCTTCTCAGCTCTTCTCTTCTCTAATATCCCAAGTTGCCAGCATTTAACCCATATCCTTCTCAACCCTTCCTATTCATATATCCAACTCAAAGCCTTTTATAAGTTAAAAGTTGTAATTGTACCCCTCTCTACCACTCTGGCAGCTCATTCCATGTATGCAGCACACTCAGCCTGAAAATGTTAATCCTCAGGCCCTTTTTAGATCTTCCCCTCTCACCTTAAACCTATGCCCTCTAGTTTTGGACTCCCAAAACCTGGGAAAACGATCTCGGCTATTCACCCTATCCAACCCCCTCTACAAAAATCCTTCAGCCTCCAATCATCCGGGGAAAAAATGCTTCAACCTATTCAGCCTAATCCTGTAACTCAGTCCCAGCAACATCCTGGTAAATCTTTTCTGCACACTCTCAAGTTTAACATCCTTCCTGTAGAAAGGCGATCAGAACTGTGTGCAGTATTCTAGAAATGGCCTCACCAATGTCCAGTACAGCTGCAACGTAATGCCTCAAGCCCGACAGTCAATGTTCTGACCAATGAAGGCAAGCACGCCAAATGTCTCCTTCGTCACTCTTTCTACCTGCAACTCCACTTTCAAGGAACAATGCACCTGCATCCCGAGGTCTCTTTGCTCAGCAACACACCCAGGGCCCGACCATTAACTGTATAAGCTAGTGACCGGATAGAGAACTTAAAAAGTAAAATTTGATACAGAACTTTAAAAATGAAGCAGCCCAAACTGAATGGAGGGAGAATGTCTTCACTTGTGAGGCTGACCTGGACAGGAAGTTAACATTAATGAATCGAATCAGAAATTCAAAACAAAACTTTCTTCCTTGGAAAGGGAACAACATGGAACAACATGACAACTAGTACTGGGAATGCTGAAGTTCAATAGCATGAATATGTTTCGGGGGAAATTGGATAAGTACCTCAGGGGGAAACATACAGAAGGACGCACTGATGGGATGAAACAAAGTGGGAGTAGACTTGCATGGAGACGAAATAACTGCACAAATCTGTTGGGCCAAAAGGCACATTTCTCTGATGTAAAGTCACTGCAAAAGGTACTGGTCTCCTTAACAAAAGAACAATTCAATTACTAATTTGGACAAAAGGGGTCCCTCTAGGGTATAAAAGAGAAATACAAGAGGCATCCCTTCATAAGGTTACGCAATTAACATCCATTACTGAAAGTACCTCTGCAGAGAGCACGGTTTAACCTTTGCCTTCTCAGTTTCAGTGGCGCAAAGAGTTTTATTTTGTGGTTTGGTGGAGTTTGCCAACATCAAGATCTCCACTGAGTTCAGCTTGGGCCTTTGCAATAAACTCATCATAGGACTGAAAGAAACATGGAGAGAAGGTGAAATCAAACATTGGGATGACACTACTTTGGTAACTGCATAAGACAAAATCTTTTTTGAATGAACAAATCTAATTTTAGCAATCTGTAAAACAAGCTAACCACAAAATTGAGAAAAATTAACAGGGAGACCAAGAAGCCCAGTTGGTTGAATGCGATCAAAACAAGTTTGTTTCTTCCTCTCAAGCCACTGCACACACCATTCAACATTACAACAACCTATTTATGCAGCACTTAACAAGTAATAGGCCCCAAAGCTGTTTTAATAAAGAATACTGGGACATTGCTCAGGAAGTAGTATAAGGACAGAATACCCAAGACACCATTGGAAAAAGGAAGGTCTTGAGAGTCGGATGAGATGAGGATATGAAGAGGAATTTGGGATAAAAGGTTTGAATGAATGTTTGGAAGAATATAAAAACTCTTATTAATGGCAGAGAAAAAAAATCAAACAGTAAAAGCAACCCTGCTCAACCACTTTTCCTTAAGATGGCAAGAATAAAAGTCAACAGCCCCCAAAAATTTTTAGTTCAAGGAAATGGATGCTGATTTGGTTTTGAGAACGCAGTATGCAACATGTGAAATGCTCTGAACTCAACCTCTGCAAGGTCACATGTTCCAACCATCCCCAGCTGAAACCTGCAGGGCAGTGGAGGGTACAATCTCACCTCGAGCTGTTTGATGAGGCTAGCCTCTTGTGCTTTCAACCGCTCCTGTTGACGTTCCTCCTGCTCTTTCTTCAGCTTGTCCACAATGGACTTGCACTTCTTAAGTTCGTCCTTCAGTGCATGGATCCTGATCTCAATATCACTCTGGTCTGACGTAGTTTCTGTTGAAGATCCACCCAATGGATGTTAACAGGTCTCCTTACAATCAAATTCAACTTGGACATGAACATTAGCGGATAAGAGATATATGCAAACCTGCATAACTCTTGGTGATACTTCTCACAACCTGTTCAACAACTTTAATCAAACCTGCTGAACCACTGACAAAGCCTCGTGCAATGGACACATTGACCACTTGGGGGCCACAGTGTCACCAAACACATCAACTCCTCAGACCTACAATATCACCGTGCACACCGGCCGATCACACAGCAGGACTATCTGGGCAGTCAGTAACGGTGAGCATGGTTAGAACCATATTGAGGAAAAAGCCAAAATGGGAAGCTGGAGACTAAAATCTTGCAAAAGATGTGCATTTGAAAGACAGGAGAGGAATGGGCTTTGGAAATGAATTCTGCAATTAGGCTACTATACATGGCCATTATTTAAGTTAACTCTGGAAGGGATGCAACAGTCAGAGAAATTAAGACCACAAGAGGTTGAAGGATGATGTTAGACTAAAAGTCACAAAGAGAGACAGGGATTCATCGTGAAGGGCTTTCTTAACTGTGAAAATTAGATTGGAGATGTTGAAAAATTGGGAGGCAAAGTTCAATTAAGGACAGTCTGATAATTTTCAGATAAGCGCTCTTTCCAGACTTTTGGAAGTGCTCACATTCATGGAGTATTCAGAAATCTGACCAGAAGAGGATGGAATTGTCAAGTCTCTGGGTGAGAGTTGTGGATGATGAGGCAGGAGGCATGTAACTTTACAGAGACAGGTTTGTGATGAGTAAATGCTGGGTTTACTCAACGATGGAACATGCTGCTGAGATATAAAGGGTGTGGACCAGCTGAGGATAGCAAATGAGAGGCTGGAGTGGCAAAGGGATACAGCTGGAGAGTCAGAAACAGGCAAACCTGTTGGAGTTGACTTTTCTTTGTTGAATACTTCAGTGGTGTGCAATTTTTTCTGAAAGGCTGGTGACATTCTTTCTCCAATTTAGACAGGTGTAACATGACCAAAGTTACAGACCAATGAAATCAAACTTGCACAGGCATTCAGCTCTTACTGTTTCAACTTCAGAGATTCGAAAGGAAACTGACAGAACGAGATGTTAACAGACAATCTACCACACCGATGCTGACTTAACTCTGGGCTGTCGGCCTCAATTACAGTGACAATACAGTAATAAGCAAAACTAGAGGGAAAACTTCCTGTGACAGAACTCATGTCGTCATCCCACCATGCAAGGTGGTGGAACTTGAATTCAATAAAATAAAAAGTCTGGAATTAAAATTCAAATGATAACCATAAATTCATTGTCGATTGTCAGAAAAATCCCATCTGATTCATTAATGTTCTTTCGGGAAGGAAAGTGCCATCTTTACCTGGTCTGGTCTCCATGTGACTCCAGACCCACAGCAATGTGGTTAACTCTTAACTGTTCTACGGACAATCATGGATGGGCAATAAATACTGGCCACCCAGCAATGCCCACATCCCACAAGTGAATTAAAACAAAATTCCCTTCATAAATCCTACAGCAAGGCCATTTCAGGTGTTATTTTCACTTTCACACAAGACAAAGTCTCAAGGATCACCATCCCTCGGTGTTGTGCTATACTCTCAGCCAAGCAACATTTTTAAACAAAAATTAATACACATCGTGTTTGAGTTTCGAAGCACATCAAATAATTTGAAGAACCTCTGTGAAGCTTGGTCATGTTTGAAATTTCCTACCTGACTGTGTCTCAGAAACAGTTTCATCAGACCAGCTGCCAGATGCTTGGTGGGATTTTAGAATAGGTCTGTCATGCACACGGATGCTGGAGCTGATTTTCTGGCCATCTTGCTTCGATGTACTCTCAGTCACTTTTGAGGAAGGAGACTGAAAAACCAGAGAAGAAAGCAAACATTAGTTCCAGTCTGACATTATTTTCCAAGTTTATGAAAAAGGAAGAAGGTGGGATAAGCCAGGAGATTGATTGTCAGCCTCCCTCTGGGTGTCACGATGTCTCCGTGGTTAGCACTGCTACCTCTGAGCACTATGTATCTGGGGACAAATTCCTCTCTTCAGCAACTGTGTGTGTGGAGTTTGCACATTTTCCCTGTGTCTGCATGGGTTTCCTCTCGTTCCAGTTTCCTTCCACAGTCCAAAGACGTGCGGTTCGGTGGATTAGTGACACCACCACTAGGCCATCTAGAATTATGGGAAGAATGAACAATCTCTCTTCCCAAGTTCTAGAATTCTACTTGCTCCATAATTAATAGCACAGCTTTTAAGGTAAAGCCTTTATTGCCCTTTGAACCTGCTTTTACAAATCACCATCCTTCATAGCACCAGGCCTGCTCCCACTCAAATTACAATTGCTGCTGGTACGCTTAATCTAAAATTAAAAAAATACACTGCCACACACATACCCGCCAACACAATTCTGCCTGTCATCTTTAAACCATTCCTGCTTCTTATCAAACCTCCTCACAGCTTCCTTAACTTTTCCAAAACACTCATCATTCTTCTTATTTTACAATATTCTAATTTTCAACACCTCATGCTCTTGGCACATAATCAAATTATTAAATGAACACTGAAAATAAAAGTGCCCCCAGAAGCAAACCCAGAAACCACGACTTTCTTGAACCACTCTGGAACTTCCCCAAATCCTTTTCTATATTTCCACCCTTCTATCTGTTTAAATCCCGTTTGCTACCCCTGCCTTAATTCCTTGCCAATTAATCTTATGCATGACACCCATCATATCTCCACATCTGAAAGTTGGGGTTTTTAAGCATAGTCATCACTTTTGAAATCTGCTCTGACGCTTTATTTCACAGTTACCTGTTTTCTTCCTATTTTATCTTTAAAAACTTGCATTTATAACAAATCTTTCATTTGATAAAACAAACCAAGTCGCTTCACAGAAATAGAATAAAACATGATACTGAGCCTCAAAGAGATCCAAGGGCAGATGTGAAATCTGTCATACAGTTCGAGTGCCTTGAAGGAGGAAAGTGACATAGACAGAAGTACAGTTCAGGGAGAGAATTAAAGAGGTCACTGTCTTAGTAACTGAAGGCTTTTCCATTAATGCAGCAATTAAAATTGAAATTCTCAAAGATTTAATTAAAGGAATACAAATAGCTTGCCTGCAATGTATAATCATGTAAATTAATTTAAATGGTGCAAAGACTGGTTCTGGTATTATCCTTCACCAACCGGCTTTCTGGAATAGAACAAGTAGTATAATACAATCGTCAAGTCTGGAAGTAAGACAGACATTGATGAGGCTCCTGCAGTGGAAGAATGGAGGTGGGGCAGAGACAGATAATCGGAGATTCCATAAAGTGCCGAAGCAGGCCATTTAGCCTTTTAAGTCCACATCAACCCTCCGAGGACCAGCCCACCCAGAGCCCCCTCCCCTCCAGCTGGATTTCCCATTGCTGATCCACCAAGCCGGCACATATTTCACATGCCTTCACAAAATTCCTATTCTTTCCCACATTACATTTCTCATTCCCCCTCAGAATTCCCATTCTCTGCCACTCCTGTTTCCCATTCCCCTCAGAATTCCCTTTCCCCCAACACCTATATTTTCCAGTCATTCTCAGAACTCCCATTCCCTCAGATCTCCCACCCACCTCCCCACACTGTTTCCCATTCTCTCCACTTCCTGTTTCCCTGGGACTGATTTTGAGCGAAGCCAAGGATTTTCTATTCTCTGCAGCCTTATATGACATTCTTTACTCATTAGAAACAGTTTTTGTAGAAAAAACAATGCACAACATCTTTTACCATTTTCCTGTGTGTTGCGACAAAATCCTGGGAATAAACATCATCTATGAAAATACGATGGTCAGGACTGGTGGTCATCCGAAGGGCTGCTGATGGTGATTCCAGAGTCTGAGCAGGTGAACATCTAACCTCCTCAGGAATTGAACTGTCACTGTGGGGCTGGGAGCAAGGTGGTGCAGGACATTCTTCCTCACTGCCTGTGTCTCGAGAAAATGCCAATACTTAGAACATTTATACTGCAATGGGTTAACAGTGCTTAAAGTGAGATGCACAATTCAGTATGACTGTCTTACATGTCCGTCCTCCTTTCAATGTATTCTTTATTTCAGATGCATGTAGCAATATCATAAGGAGAGTCGGTTAGAAACAGTTAACCAGAGAAAGTTAAGTTTGCACAGGTCACTGATGAAAAGCACCTTGAGCTAATTCAGATACTATCAGACATAACTGCTCATTGTCAAAATACTCCGATACAACATTCTGCGCAGTACTGCAGTTACAGTTTCATGCTGCTGCTAATGGCGAGGAATGAAATTAATTATCAATATTGCAAAGAAAATTAGATTCTTCCGTGTTAACAAAGTGGCCACATAGCCTTGTGTAAACAACGTCCAAGCTCTCACACTGATTACAACTTTTGCTGCTTCTCAACTCTGCAAGTGATATGCAACCACCAGCAGTGAAAGGAATTCAAATCTGAAACTTCAGCCTCCCTGAGAGGGTGAGTGGGAAATTATACTGGGCTGTTGTGTCAAGGTACCATTGAGAAAGATGATAATTCCAACATCTGACCTATGCTGATTAAATGGATCACGGCAGATGCTTGGGAAATGTGATTTCCTTGAATGAATGAGACAGGCAAAATAAAAGGCCAGGTTTACACCTTGCTTCTTCTGCATTAATCGAGACTGATGACATTTACACATCAATACATCACCTCACACGTGCCATGACAATCAGCGTTACCAAAGTGCACTTGAAAGTAGTCAGAACCACAGTAAATGCATTACCTCGAAGAGAAAACAAACAAACAAGAAACAGAGGCTAACATTACCTTTTGATTCGGGAATCTTCTCGCTTGCCTCTCTCTTTGCCATGTTTGGTTTGAGCTCCTTGTCCCAAGCAGCCAGAGCCTGTTTATCCATTTGCTGGATCGCAGCTTCCTCAACATCGAGCCGCCGCTTCCACTCCAGCAGCTCCTCTGCATGCTGTCACCGATGCATCAGTTTCTGCTCCCGTTTAGTGAGGAACCTGATGGACATGCAAGCAGGACGGGGGAGAGAGAGAAAGGAAGTGTCAGCTAGCTGCCGATATTCATTTCTAAAATCGGACATTAACCTGCAGCTCAAAATGTATAATTCTTACTTTTTAAATTCAACACTGTTTGGGTTATAGTTTCACAACACAACCAAAATTCAGGGAAAGGTCTCCTTGTACACCTCACACATCCTAGAACATTGCAGCACTACTGCATGTAAATAGGCTCAGTGCAGTTAATCAACACATTCAAAAGGATTTCCTCCAAGTTTGCTGACGCAATATTCGTCAAAACAGTCAACTTCAATCTGCAATGCTGATCTTCAAAAAACCTCAATCTGTCATAGATTTCCCCACCCCACTGCAATTGGTAACCAGGCCTGGCCCAGGGATTGGTACTGGGAGATTAGTGGACTGTAATCTCATAGGAAGCAAGCAAACAAAATTCTGATAGCCTGGTCCTCAAAGTTTAGTCAGAGGTTTGAGACAAGTCAGATGCTATGCCTTCTTGCATTTAGCTCAATAGCATTTCCTATTTACAGTACAGTGTTTTGCAAAGTATAAAGAATTATGTGTTTTTTTTGCCATGGTGGGGGATTTTTATCCTAGTTTATCACAGTTGCTGCCTCTCGCTCCCCAACAGACACTGAGAGAAGCCCAGTGATGAGACGTAAAGACAGAGAAGTAGTGGTGACAGGAGAGCAATGTTTACAAAAAAAGGAGCAAAACAAGAAAAACAAAACAGCTGAGTATCACCCCAAAATTGCTTTATCTTTGGATACTCAAGAAAACCTCACATTATTAAGGAGAAATTCCAAATATTCCATCAAACATTTCTGGCCAACTTCCCTACAACTCTACCTCAACACAACTTGAGGATTCATTAACTTCAAATGGCAACAGAGCTCATCAAAGCCAACCCCAGCTCCATTTCTCTTTCTGACTTAGATAGTGGGAGAATCTCAAGCACTGCCTTCCCAACAGTCCATCCACAGCTTACAAACCCATCTGATGTTTGTTTAATGTTGTCATTATTGCTGCCTTCACCACCAACTCTGGCAGCTCATTCCATACATGTGTGAAAAAATTGCCCCCGAGGTAACTTTTAAATTTTTCCTTTCTTACTTACGCTCTCTAGTTTTTGACTCCGCTATCCTGGGAAAAAGATCACGGCCAATCACCCTATCCATGTCCCGCATGATTTTATAAACTTTTAAGGTTACCCTTCAGCCTCTCCCTATAGGTGAAACCTTCAACCCGAGCAACATCCTTATAAATCTTTTCTGAATCTTTTCAAGTTTCACAACACACCAGCACTGAATGCATTATTCCAAAAGTGGCCTCTCCGATGTCCTGTACAACCATAACATGACATCCCAACTCTTATACTCAATGCACTGACCAATAAAGGCAAGCACACCAAATGGTTTCTTCACGACCCTGTCTGACTGAAACTCCATCTTCAAGGAACCAAGAACCTGCACCCCAAGGTCTCCTTGTTCAGCAGCACTGCCCAGGACCTTCCCATTAAGTCCTGCCCTGATTTGCCTTACCAAAATGCAGTACCTCACATTTATTTAAAATAATTAGATCAGAAAAACACACTAGTCGTTTAGCACATCATCCCTATCTAATTATTTATTAAATATGCTAAACCTGAATCAAACCTTGCTTAAACAACACTTGGATACTGTGTGCAGGCTGATCATCATACTATAAATAGAAAAAGGAGAAACTGAAGTGGGTACACAGACAAGATTGACAAGGTTGGTCACAGAAATGTGTGGGTTCACATGTCAGGAAAGGGTTGACAAGCTACATCTCTTTTCTCTGAAAGAAGGCCAAACAGGGACATAATAGAGGTCTTTAAAATGTTGAGAGGGTTCAGCAGACTGGATACAGACAGAATGTTTCCTTTCACAGGGAAGAACATACCTTGAGGCCACAAAGTAGTCACCAAGAAATCCATCAGGGAGATATGGAAGTTCTGCAGAATTGGATTACAACAATGAAGACTGCACAGGGAGTGGTTGAATCAAATATCATATGGGTGTTTAAGGGGAAGATAGACAAGATTAGAGGGAGAAAGAAATAGAGGGTCAGGGTAATAGATGAGCAAAGGTGACAGGAGTCTCAAGTGGAGCAGTAACACTGATGTGAACTGATTGGAACAAATCATAGAATCCCTCAGTGTGGAAACCGGCCATTTAGCCCATTGAGTCCATAATGACCCTTCGAACAGCATCCCACCCAGACTCACTCCCCTATGCTATCAGTGTAACTCTGCATTTCCCATGGCTAATTCACCTAGCCTGCATATCGCTAGGCACTATGGGCAATTTAGCATGGCCAATCCACCTGACATGTATATTTATGGACTGTGGAAGGAAACCCATGCAGACATTGGGAGAATGTGCAAACTCTACACCGTCGCCTGAAGGTAGAATCGAACCTGGGTTCCTGGCACTGTGAGGCAGCAGGGCTCGCCATTGAGCCATGGTACTGCCCGAATAAGACCTGTTTACATCCTCTGTAGTGTACGCAATTGCCTTCATTAGATTAAAAAGCTGACACAATGATGTCAAGCTGATAATTCCACCAGGAAAAACAATTCCTGCAACATTTGCATGTACCTCCAGTTTCCCAACACACTCCACTGAAAGGCAAAGCAAGCTTTGCACCAGTGAAAGATTTCACATTGCAATCCCATTCTGAGACTGTTACACCAGGGCAATGGGTGTAAATAAAGAAGATGAGGGTAAGAAAACAGCTCCACTACTTGGAGAGCAGTAGCAGTGAGGCCATATTGATGTTTTGCTGCCCCACTCACAGGGTCAAACATGACAAACCTCAGGTGGGATAATTAGAAACACCATATGCAGCAAACACACTGCCTTTGAAAAAAAGTTAAATGGATTTCATATATTTATCTCTGCTCAGAGCCACACTGTCTCTCTCTTTCTCATCCTCTCTATTTTTTTTATTTCAAAAATATACTTTATTCATATATATTTAATCTATACAATTGGACATGTCTTCATTCTGTAAACATTCCATTTCTTTGCGTATTGAAACAGGGTAATCATTCCTATTCACAGGTTGGTGGGATTACATTGAGCTGAGGCGCCAGCGGAGCCCAATGACTGCGTGGGCCCCCTGTTCTTCTTAGGCAGGCAGATGTTAGATGGTGGTCTTTCCCCACCGCGCCTTGGCGGCAGCTGCCCCAAGCTTCAGCGTGTCCCTCAACACGTAGTCCTGGACCTTGGAATGTGCCAGTCTGCAACACTCAGTCGGGGTCAACTCCTTCAGCTGGAAGATCAACAGGTTTCGGACCACCCAGAGAGCGTCCTTCACCAAGTTGATGATCCTCCAGGCACAGTTGAAGTTCATCTCGGTGTGCTTCCCGGGGAACAGGCCGTAAAGCACGGAGTCCCGCGTCACGGCGCTGCTCGGGACGAACCTCGACAAACACCACTGCATTCCTCTCCAGACTTCCTTTGCATAGGCACATTCCAGAAGGAGGTGTGTGACAGTCTCGTCCCCCTCGCAGCCGCTTCGAGGGCAGCGTGCGGTGCGGCTGAGAGTCCGGGCGTGCATAAAGGATCTCACAGGCAGAGCCCTTCTCACCACCAGCCAAGCCATGTCTTGGTGCTTGTTGGAAAGTTCTGGCGATGAGGCATTCTGCCAAATGGCTTTGACAGTCTGCTCAGGGAACCGCTCGGCAGGATCTGCCCTCTCCTTTTCCCGAAGGGTCTCAAGGACACTACGTGCTGACCACTTCCTGATGGACTTGTGGTCAAAGGTGTTTTTCTTCATAAATTTCTCCACGAAGGACAGATGGTACGGAACGGTCCAACTACTCGGAGCGTTCCGCGGCAGCGAGGCCAGGCCCATCCTTCGCAACACCGGGGACAGGTAGAACCTCAGTACATAGTGACACTTGGTGTTTGCGTACCGGGGATCCACGCACAGCTTGATGCAGCCACACACAAAGGTGGCCATCAGGGTGAGGGTTGCAATGGGTGTATTTTTTCCCCCATTGCACCGTCTTTGTACATTACATCTCTTCGGACCCGGTCTATCTTTGATCTCCACACGAAGTTGAAGATGGCCCAGGTGACTGCGGCGGCACAGGTTCTGGGGATAGGCCAGACCTGTGCCATGTATAACAATACTGAAAGTACCTCACACCTGATGACCAGGTTTTTACCCGCGATGGAGAGCGACCGTTGCTCCCATCTGCCCAGTTTCTGTCTCACCTCCCTTATCCGCTCCTCCCAGGTCTTGGCGCACGCCCCAGCGCCCCCGAACCAAATACCCAGCACCTTCAGGTAGTCAGTCCTGACGGTGAAGGGGATAGAGGATTGGTCGGCCCAGTTCCCGAAGAGCATGGCTTCGCTCTTGCCTCGGTTTACCTTGGCCCCCGAGGCCCGTTCAAACTGGTCACAGATGCACATGAGTCTGTGCACGGACAGCGGATCCGAGCAGAAAACGGCGACGTCATCCATGTACAGGGAGGCCTTAACCTGCAGACCCCCGCTGCCAGGAATAGTCACCCCTCTCAGGCTCGCATCCTTCCTGATGGACTCGGCAAATGGCTCTATGCAACACACAAACAAGGCAGGAGAGAGAGGGCAGGCCTGCCTGACTCCAGATCTGACTGGGAAGGTATCTGATTCCCACTGATTGATTGAGACTGCACTGACAATGTTGGTGTAGAGCAGTCTGATCCAATTAGCGATTCCCTCCCCGAAGCCCATTTTGGAGAGGACATCCCTCATCCTCTCTATAACATCACCAGCTGACAAATGAGCTGGTTGGCTTGCCAGCCTTTCACAGCAATATGCCTTATAAGGAGCCATAGCAGATATTACTTTTCATTCATATGACTGCACATCATCTTTAGTTTTTGCATGATGCTGCTGGTCTCACTGCCTGAAATCGAAACAGGGGAGGGACTCCACGTCTCCATATCTGTTTGCAGGGGACTGGAAGTGGGGCTCACTTTGGAAACATTCTCCTTCTGGTTGTTTTGCATTCCGCTGCTCCTGTCGAGTTGGAATCTGAGAATATACCAAGATGGACGCATGGAAAGTTAAGTTTGTTCCTAAAAGGAAACAACTCAGAATTAGTTGCAATGAAACATAGATGAGATTCAAAGACTGGTTTCTGCAATTGAGCAACATCATTTCCTTTCAGGCAGGCAGAGTGTTTCATTAGTTTTGAATTAATTGAGCTTTAATTCATTGAAATTTCAAAAGTGAGACTGATTTTTGTGTTTGTTGGGAATGTTTATTCAGTGAAACAGATTAAGGGAGGGAGATGTAGATCAATTATAATAGAAGTAAGTGCAAACAGATAAGTGGCTCAACAACCTACTCCCATTCCTATGCACATGATCAAGTGTAAAAATGTTTTGACACCTTTGTAGGATATGCTGATAACAGGTCGGAGCCAGATTGCAGGGAGCGAAAGAACAGAAGCACAGATACATTGGGCTGAAAGCTCCATTTCTTGTGCTGTCACTTCTACAGAATGCAGAACAAAACACGATATCGATGAATACAAAGGATGGTATTCTCGGCAGCAGCAGGTATTCCTGCATATACAGCTTTCGGTTGCAGAGATTCGGACTCTACATAAGGGAACATGCGAACATATTATCAACTTAATAAAAGTACTGAGACTTAAGTTGATGTTTCTCAGTGGCAGACAAACCATTCTTACATCTTTTCTGTAAAATATTAAAAGTTTTATTTAGATTGCAATGATAATATAGACCAGAAACCTGGCTGATAGCAAGCTTGGATTGAAAGTGATCACCCATCATTCATGCTGCTGAGTAAGTAATTCCTTACTTTAATAGTAACCTTGCATTGAACAGTTCAGGAGTTTGCAAATGGTGGGATACTAACCAACTTGCTCTCCCCAGCGGATTTGAGTTTCTCCTGAATTTTGATGGTGGTCTGGAGCATATGTTGAATCTCCTGCTGTTTCAGAATCAGCTGCCTCTCCCTGTGAGCAGCCTTGTTGGCCTCTTGAAGATGCCTGATTCCAGCCTGTGATGAAATTGGATGCAATGTATTACCATGTTAGAGATCAACCAAACCCGTCTTTACGTCGTCAATAAATTTATTTTGACGACAGAGTACAGACAAAAATGAAGTCAGGGCACACAACTCCATAACCTGTTAAGTTCTAAGTTGCACAGTTTCCAGGTGGCACTGTGCAACTTTTACAACTTATAATGCTTGTTCTTGATGAAAACTTTGTGTTTTTCTTCGATAAAATGTATTGTCAACACAAACTCAAACAGTCAAGTACTCCAGGTGGAAATTATCATGAAAGAGTTACTCACATTCTTTTTCGACAACTGATGCCTAACTTTGAGTGAGCATTTCTGATTTTATTTCAGGAGGTTGCTTCCAGGTCTGTGGTGAGTTAACCTGAGTTCTCAAACCTGAAAAACTGTCCTCAGCAGCCAAGTACTTTGCAGAAGAGAAAGATGATGAATAGGCAGATTTCCGCTTTCGAGAATTGCACATTAGCTCTTGCTGCTGGGCAAGTTGGAAAGTGTTTCTGGATTAGTGGTGCTGGAAGAGCACAGCAGTTCAGGCAGCATCCAAGGAGCTTCGAAATCGACGTTTCGGGCAAAAGCCCTTCATCAGGAATAAAGATGGAAAGTGTGCCTGGGTTGAGTGAATACATAATCTGGCAAATCTGTAGTGGGTCCAACAGCAAATAACGTAACATTCCAAGTCTGCGTGACACTGCCTGACACTGTGAGATTGGTAAAACCTCTGCCAACAAAAATCAGCAACTTGTTGAGACCATCACTATATTTTTCTCAGTTTTGGTTTGGAACTGTGAGCTGAAGTTAAGAATTGAACTTTGAAAAGCAACTTGTTTTAAAACAACCGAAAAAGGCTCAGTCATTTATAATACCAGAGTTGATTTTACTCCCCTTCTTGAACAAGGGGACGTCATTTGTTATCCTCCAGTCTTCTAGCATTATTCCTGTAAACAATGACAACATAAAGATCAAATCTCAAGGTTCTGCAATCTCCTCCCTGGCTTCCCAGAGAATCCTCAGATTAATCCCATCCAGCCTAGAGGCCTTATCCATTTTCACACTTTTCCGAATTGCTAACACCTCCTCATGAACCTCAATCCCGTCTAGTCTAATAGCCTGCATCGCAGTATTCTCCTCGACAACACTATCTTTTTCCGGTGTGAATACTAACAATATTCATTTGGTGCTTCCCCATCTCCACGGACTCCATGCTCAACATCCCACAACTACCCTTCATTGGCCCTGATCTTTCTCGTCATTCTTTTCTTCCTGATATACTTATAGAAAGCTGTATGGTTTTCCTTGATCCTATCTGCCAGTGATTTTTCATGTTTCCTCCTGGCTCTTGGTAGCTCTCTCTTTAGGTCTTTCCTCACTAACTTGTAACTCTCAAGCTCCCCAACTGAGCTTCACGTCTCAATATAAGCCTTTTCTTCCTCTTGACAAGAGATTCAACTTCTTTAGTAAACCTCAGCTCCCAACACATGTTGTAATGATGCTGGAATTTACAGACAAACTTGGATAAATCTGCCCAAGTGGATCACACAGTTTCACCACTGCTGAATTAGCAACTAAACCAGAAAGAGAATGATCAGGGTTTAAGATTTTGTTAAACAGCCAAATTCTTCTTAATATTTTATAACTTTAATGCCCCTCCCATGCTTGTCATACTCAATCTGGAGAAAATTTATTTCAATAAGATATTGCTTCTGCTCACAAAATTAAAAAGGGTATTTTAAAATAAAATCTGGAAATAAAAGGTTGGTGTCAGTAAAAGTGTCCACAAAGATGTTGAGCAGCCATAAAAGCCCAACTAATTCATGGAGGGACTTTGAAGAAGGAAATCTTCTGCCCACAACTAGTATGGCATATGTGACTACAGTGTTACGGCAGTATGGATGGCATGCACACCATACCTACCAAGCATTGACCATCTCTTGCAATCCTTTTGATATGAAGTGGTATTATCATCACTGCTTCCCTCACAATTAACACATTAGAGTTACCCTCGACCTGAAACTGAACCGGATCAGCTAAACAATACTGTGTCAACAAAACTAGGTCAGAAGCTGAAAGTTCTTCACTAAGTAACTCACTTCCTGTCTCCCCAATACATGCCCTAGAAACATAACATCAAATAGAATGTAGCAACCTGCTTGACCTGCATCACATTCACTAATCTATACATTCACGTCCTTCACCAATAAACAGTGCACTATATGATGCACTGCAGGAACTCACTCAATTCCTTCAACAGCATCTTCAAAGCCTCTGACCTCTACCACCTAAAAGGACACAGACAGTAGATAACATGGTAACACCATTACTTGTAAGTCCCTCTCCATGCCACACAACATCCTGACTTAGCAATATACCATTCCTTCACTGCTATAGGATCAAAATCCCAGGTACTCCTTTCCTGTCAGCATTGTGGATGTACCTGTAGCAGGTGAACTGCAGATGTTTGAGGAAATGGCTCACTATCACCTTCCCAAGTGCAATGAAGGATGGACAACAATACTGGCCTTACCAGCAGCGAAGAAATCCATTGAAATAATTTGTTTAAAATCCTGACCCGTGGGTTAGGACAACAGTCTTGCATCAATCTATTCCAGAGCCCTGAACTCCAAACCTAACAGCACTTGCGAGTTGATATGTTTATATTGACCAAGCAGACTGCAGTGGCTCAAGGCAGCTCACCACCATGACCATTTCGAGAATGAGGGATAGTAAATAAATACCAGCATTACCGGAAACATCCCAAATTCAAAGAACAAACTTAAAAATTTGACAAAAAAATTCAAAATTGCCTTCATTCTACTCAATCCAAACAGTGATAAGGGGAAAGATGATGTGAATACCTAGATTCTGCACAACAGCCTCACTGCAATGAGAAAAGACAACAGCTTTCCCCCTTCTCCGGAAAGTATTACTAGAAGTATCTGCACATTCTTACATTGCGTTTTTGAAAGGCTATTCAGCTTAACATCACTGCATAGGTCAGCTACTCACTTTTTCTGGTGCTCCAACCAGGCCAGCTCTGCTTTGGTCTTCTCCTTCAAGGCTTGTTCTCGCAGTTTGAGGAGTGACACTTGGTGCTGTGCACGCATCTCCTCCCCCTCCATGTATTGTCGCACCATCTCCATGGTGAATTGAGAGAAACTGTCTTGACCTCCAGAGAAGGGCAGGCTCAAATCATGCTGAATAGCGAAAGACAGGAGAACAAACAGTACAGAGTGAGGTGATCTGCTTCCCCTGACCCAAGCAAAACTTGCCCCATAATCCACGAAAACTCAGGACTGAGTGCAGACAACAACAATTAAAAGTAGTTGGAGTATCATCAGACATGCCAATCATGCTGCATCACAAGTGATCCCATCAAACTATCCCAATATTTATCAGGATAAGTAAATGCTGACTGTCTCATTTCATCATCTGTAAAACACATTAAGGCTGGCAAAGTCCCTCATACTGATAATTTTCTGGTCAGGACTCCAGTTACTAATTTGCTGCCAGGTTCTGATAAATAACCAAAAACAGAATAGGGGTTGCACATACAGAGAATAAGGGTGTCATGGTTACATCAACATTAGACAGGAGGAGGCTATTTAGCTTCTTGAGCCTATTCCACCATTCACCCAAATCATGGTAATCTTCAACATCATGACAAATCCCTGTCTTTATCCCATAATCCTTCAGCATTTTGGTTAAAAATCTACCAAGCTCGGATTTAAAATTTGTAACTGATTTCATATCAATCACTGTTTGTGGAAGTGAGTTTCAAACTTCATCCATTTCCATGTGCAAAAGTGTTCCACAATATCAATGTTCTGACTCCACCATTTTGTCTATTTAATCTCTCTTCTTAAATTAAGCCTCGGAGCCCGAGTATCACTTCAGTAAGTCTACACTGCACCAAGAGTGATACTCTTCTTAAGCCATGGTGCCCAGCCCTGACGGCTTGGACTGACTAGGTTTTGAACTGCTGAAGCATGACTTCTAATCCTTTGTTTTCGAGTCTTCTTTGGACATAAATGTCAACATTCCACTGGCCCCTTGATCACTTTTCTGAGCCTGTTTGTGACATTTTCATGAACTGTATGCAGCTGGATCACCCCCATCAAGTTTCTTTGAACTCCACTGTCTCTCGATTTTCACAATCAAGAAATATCCTATTTTGATCCAACCTCTCACTTGCCGACACAAACTCATCTGTAGATTTTTCATTTACTTAATCTATCAAGTTTGCTTTCTGATTTTATGCTTCCATCTACCGACACTCGAGATCGCTGCTAATCTGTAGAGAGGCCCCAAATTTTGAATGTGGCTTTCCTTTCATTATGAATAGTGAATAGATAGGGCACCAACATAGATCCATGCAGAATATCACCAACCATATCCTTCCAATTAGAATATCTCTTATTATCTGCACAAATGTCTTTTGTTCAAATCAAATTCCTCTGCAAGCTCCACTTGTCTTTTGCATCTTATTACCCCCACCTTTAATGGACAGTAGAAAGTTGTAAATTCAGGGACATTCTTACCAATCAAATTTAGCTTGTGTTTACCTGACTAGGTGAGCAAGGAATCCCAGTAAATATTAATCTCTGTCTTCACTGCATGGTAACTTGATCACAAAGATTAACAATGCAAAAGATTTATTCCTCTTCAAGATTTATAAACTCTGGTAACATTGTTAGTGAGTGGTACTTATCTTTTAAAAAAAACAGCCCCTGCCCAACACTTGCCTTACACTCATTGCCCCATCTGCTCCTCATCCTCTACATCTGAATCTCATGGCAAGATACCTAGAACATGGAGAGGAGCAACTATTCCAAGCACTGAGATCCCACTAACTAGCACCAGCACTCACCCTTGGCTAACCCATGGGAGAACTCACTTTTGCAGCTATTGAAGCCAATTGATCCTGCAGTATGTCCTCATTGGAATCATCCTGCTGGCTGCATTTCTTCCTCATATTAAAGCAGCGATGGCTCTCTGATGGCAGAAGGAGATGGAAGGATTTCTCTTCAATCTCATCTTCAGTCATTGACTCATCGAACTGAAGGGAGTACTCAGTGGCAACAGAAGCAGAGCCTGGAGAGACAATAAATGATTGACATTGTTGTCTGTTATTTCCCATTGCTCACTGAAAGATTTAGAACTTGAACATGAAGTTAAAGGCTAAGCTAGAATCCTTGGATTAGTTATCTGCTCAAGGAGCAGCTTTGGGTTACAATTATTGATTCAACACAACTGTTATGTTGAATCACACATTGTTTCAGGGGACAGGAGGAAGTTTCCTTATGCATAACTACAGATCCAAGGGGAACACAAGAAAGTTGGATTGAATAGCTTAAGCATATGACTGAATAAAGGAATCTTGAAATAAATCAGTGCAAGACAGGTTACTATTTGACCCACATATCCTTTGGGTATGGAAGGAGTGCTTACGTGACAATTGATTTGGTTGATTTGAATCACCTAACTGAAGAGACACCATTCCCCATTTAAGTCATGAGATCAGTTGAAGGACAAAACATCATTTAGATTTGATGAAGTCTGTTTTTTTCCCACTTGTCGCACTTGGAATGGGCTTCTTCCTCTCGGAGGACTGTCGGTGTAGTGTGCAGTCATGGCTCGCGATTTACTTTTCCCATGGTGCATCCTTTCAAATTTTTAGTTGATGCAGTCTTTAAATTAATGGCTCCTGGGGTACGCCATATATTTATAGAAGGAGACTTTAATTGGTCTCATGGATCCTGGGTGGACAGGATGCCAAGGGAGCTGTTGGGTACACCTCTGCAGGCGAGACAGTTCGTGGACTTGTGTGAGGAGTTGGGGCTAGTGGATGTGTGGAGGTGCCCCCACCCAAATGGGAGGGACTTTACCTTTTACTCCAACCCGCACAAGTGCCACACAAGAATTGAAATGTTCTTTGTTCCGTCAGTTTGTTTGGACTTGGTGTTAACCGCAGGATTGGGAACATACCTGGTGGGCGGCACGGTGGCACAGTGGTTAGCACTGCTGCCTCGCAGCGCCAGAGACCCGGGTTCAATTCCCGTCTCAGGCGACTGACTGTGTGGAGTTTGCACGTTCTCCCCGTGTCTGCGTGGGTTTCCTCCGGGTGCTCCGGTTTCCTCCCACAGTCCAAAGATGTCCAGGTCAGGTGAATTGGCCATGCTAAATTGCCCGTAGTGTTAGGTAAGGGGTAAATGTAGGGGTATGGGTGGGTTACGCTTCGGCGGGTCGGTGTGGACTTGTTGGACCGAAGGGCCTGTTTCCACACTGTAAAGTAATCTAATAACTATTTCGGACCATGTGGCAGTATATTTAGATGTTAAGATCAAAGGTAGTGCAGGAGACACATGACAATGGGGCACGAATCCATTTCTGTTGAAGGATGACAACTTTGTACAGTATATCACAAGGGAGTTCAGGGTTTTTTGGGTCTTCAATCAGGCTACAGCCGGTAACCCATCAGTGCTCTGGGAGACCACCAAAGCATTCTTAAGGGGTATGATTATTTCACACTTGACGATGAGAAGGAGGCAGAGAGGACAGCAGCAGCTGATACTTGAGGCCTGGCTGAAGACAGCCAAATCAGCACATTATCCTAGACCATCCGGAGTCAAATTGCAACGGGTCATGGCTCTCTGGGCTGCTCTGGACTCAGCGCTCACACAAGTGGCAAAGAGAGGGGTCTCCTTTGCAAAGCAAAGGTTGTTTGAATATGGGGATAAGCCAGGTAGATCCCTGGCTTACCTGGCTAGGAAGGAAAGTGCTCCACAGTCCATTGTGTTTACCAGGGAGAGAACTGGCAATATCACTCGTGATCTGAGGAAGATCGATGCCAGGTTCCAGGAGTTCAATGCAGAGTTATACCGGTCAGAGGGAATGGGGATGGAGAAGTGAGAATGGAATCCTTTTTTGAAAACTTGGACCTCCCTGGTATAAACGCGATCAGGCCTTCCTTTTAAATGTACCTCTGACAGTACAAGAGGTGCAAAAGGCGGTAAGGCAGCTCCAAGGTGGTAAAGCACCTGGTCCAGACAGATTCCCATGTGGATTTTATAAGGAGTTCATACACATGCCAGCTGAACCAGTGCTGGAGCTGTATAGTCATTCCTATGGCCAGGACTGTCTTCTGCTCTCTCTTACAGAGGCTAATATCGCTCTTATTTTAAAGAAAGGAAAAGACCCTGAGGATTGTGCATTGTATAGACCCATCTTGTTGTTGAACGTGGATTTTAAAATTCTATCAAAGGTGTTAGCTCTGAGACAGGAGAAGGTGCTGCCTGTTATTATAAATTAGACGGGTTTTATGAAGGGCTGCAGCTCCTCCAACAACATCAGGCGGGTATTGAACATAGTGCAACTATGTCAGCAGAGAATGATTCTGGGTATGGTGGTCTCCCTGGAGGCAGAAAAGGCTTTTGATCGGGTGGAACGGTCGTATCTCTTTGCTGTTCTAGATCGTTTTAGTCTGGGAAGGGCCTTCGTCAGGTGGGTGGCAGTGTTATATAAAGACCCCAAGGTGGCGGTTATCATGAATGGGGTTAAATCGAGCAATTTTCATGTGGGGAAGAGCAGCTGACAGGGATATTCCCATGTTACTGCTCCTGTTTACCTTTGTACTTGAAGCACTGGCGGAGGCTGTCCAAAAAGACCCTGAAACACTGGCACCGACGGTGGGATTTAGGAATCAAAAATCACTCTCTATGCAGATGATGAGAGAGAAAAAGACCTTGACTATTTACACTATCCATGCCCCTTCTTGATTGTATAAACTTCTACAGAAACGCTTCAGTCTCCAATGCTCCATGGGAAAAATGCTTCAACCTATTCAGCCTCTCCCTGTAACTCAGTCCCGGCAACATCATTGTAAATCTTTTCTGCAACCTCCCAAGTTTAACATCCTTCCTATAAAAAGGCGATCAGAACTGTATGCAGTATTCTAGACGAGGCCTCACCAATGTCCTGTACAGCTGCAACGTAACACTTCAACCACTACAGTCAATGTTCTGACCGATGAAGGCAAGCATGCCAAATGCCTTCTTCACCACCCTCTCTACGTGCAACTCCACTTTCAAGGAACTATGCACCTGCATTCCGAGGTCTCTTTGTGCAGCAACACACCCAGGGCCCGACCATTAACTGTATAAGTTAGCGATTGGATAGAGAATTTTAAAAATTAGATTTGATAGAGAAATAATGATAATCCTATAAGTAGGATACAAAATACAACTCCACTTTTTTCAGGCACATGTTGCAGGTCATCATTTTTAGAAATTATTCTGAGTGTTCCCCTTTACCAAGGACCCTTTACCAAAAGACTGTTGTGAGGAATATCTTGATAAATTGTTAAATATATTTGTGGGTGATAAAATCGAGCTGTGGGGAATATTCTTAAAATTTCTGGTGTCTCGGTGTTTTCTACCTTGCCCATCAATTCTCAAAATATGTGTAAGTACGCCTGATTATTTCTCAAGGATTTAGTGACCATTTCCACTGTGTCATGACTGAGTTTAGAACTGAAAGATTGCTATTGAAATTCAAACCCTTTTCCTCCTGCACTTTTCTGTCCTTCAGTTAAAGGAAGGCAGTGTTTTTAAAGAGGATCGTCTAGAGGCTGAATGACCATCTGTTTAGAAGAACAGAAGTGTATATGGTTTGCACATATTAACATTCATTTGGACTAGTTGCATTTTTCATGAAAGTGTTTGACAAGTGCTCATACTCTCCATTTCTTTCTGAGCATTCAGAGTAGGAAATCACAGAAAGAGGAGCTTGGGTCACTTTGATTTGACACAGCAACATCCTGACTAAACTGACACATGCTTTTCTGATTTTTTGATATTTGTGTTTACCTATAAAATGAATTCCAGCTTGTGTCTAACTCGTCAGACATACGCTGAGACATAAAAAGAAGGTTCTTGTTTGTTTGTCTACCATTTTCTTGCTTTGATTTCACAGTTTATTAAAACCATGTATTGTTCATTCATGTTTTGAAATGAATTTCATCACTTTTATTCCTGACCTTCGGTTTCTAGATTGACCAACAGTTTGTGTACTTTGCAACAAGGCAGCCTGATGTTTGGCACACGTGGCAGGAAGAATTGGCCAAACGCCTGGCAGAGTTGGAATTGAGTTGTGAGATGCTCGATGACCTGGTAGATGACCAAGATTGGTTTGATGAGGACTTTGGGCTGCGCTGTAGCAAAGTGCAAGAGGCCCAGTCTACGAAGGATGTGCCTCTAAAAATCCAAAGGGAACCTCATTTTGCTGTAAATCATGATGCTTTAGAGGTGGAGAAGATGGTTCATGCAGCGGCTGAGGAAGTTGCAGGATCTTGGCCACGATCCAGGAGATCTACAAATACCCCCAGACTATCTTGAGAATAATAAGTGGATAGATGTAGAGAGTGTGAGCAAAAGAGTTTCTTGTGAGGTGAGATCCAGCTTTTGCATTTGAACACAAACTTATTTTTTCTCAGTTAAGCAAGAAAGATATGGGTTAATAGTGCTCCACAGCAGCTCTGATTGATGATATGTATAATAGCATGTTAAAAACATTCTGATGACTGTATTGAATTCAATTTACCATTTTGCCCTTCCCTGAAAGTCCAAACCACTTTATCCTCCACTGTTTGTACTCTCCCATTATTAATTTATTATCATCATCATAATCATCCTGTTATTCATTAAATCCCATCTGTCACAACTTTGCTCACTCTGAGAATCTATATTTTCTGTTTGTATTTACATAATATATGGTGTCTCTTCCAGTCACTCATTTTTGAATTCTTCTGTATTATCTCAGTTTTTCCATTGGTTGATAATACACTATATGATTATTAATCATCTTAAAACTCTCCAGAATCTTATCTTCCACAGGTCACTCCATAATTTTCAGATGAAGAAAGCCTTAAAGGTTGCACTTTTCAGTCTGAATTTGTAATGTGTTGATGTTCCCAAAATTGACCAAAATATTCTCAGATCTTATGCAACTTAATGTGGTTTAAATTGTTTGTGTGCAGTTGGAAGAGCCAGGTTTCTTTTAATGGCCATATCTGTCACTTTAAATGGCCTGTATGTTTGAGTACTTTGTGGCATTTTTCTCTGATCTGATTAGGATCTTACAATTTCAGGTGTAATTCCTTTTCTTATCCACTCAATGTATTACTTCATCTCACTCAACTTCAGTTCCTGAAGTTAAGATGAACTCATCTGTTAAACTGAGAATGATTTGACCTTCCTGAAATGCTGGGTCCGCTGTATGAATCCACATTGTCCAATGGGATATCAGTCTTGTGTTCCTCCTCTAGATCCTTGAAAGGTGACCTGGGCCAGGATTCAACATCCAATTTGAACTGTAATCATTGATTAGTAAGCCAAACCTTCTCAGCTACAGACTTTGTGATTTCTTGCAATTGTTCAATAGCGTCCTTGACAAAGGAAGATAGTATCATATCAACCAAAGAATTGGCCTTTGAATCACTGCTCTTCAGATCATCTCCTTTAAAGTCTTCACTATCCTCACGATTGTCCTTGGGTTCCTCTGCTTTAATGTCCATGTGCTCCTCATGAATTTCCTCAGATTGAGGCTCGAGGAATGGTACTTTAAATTGAGCCTCGAGTTGGTCCTTTTCCCTGTTCAGTAAATCCAACAGAGGAGTTGAAGAGTTCTTGTGGATATTTAGTGAAAAGTCCTCCCTTTGTGTACTGGAAGAACACACAGACGCATCAGCGTTAATATTGGTGTCTGTCTCCAGTGCTGCCTTGGATGCCTTCTCTCTGAACACATCAGTCCGTTAATGCTTTCTTCATTCTTGTCTTTAGTCAAGTTTGCCAATCCATCCTCCTTATCAGACTTGGGCAAGCTCTCTTAAATTTTGTTTGAGAAAGTCTATAGCCTTAAAACTTGTCCTGAAACTTTTAGACTAAAATGTGATGTTGAATTATAGAACACATTTGCTGTCCACCAGAAAATAGAGAGGCAGGAGGGTAAGGCAATTAAGAACATTTTCCTGAGCATCAGTGAATCTGCATGATAACATTCACAGCTGTCCCTTTATGAAATTAATAACTTGGTATCAATTACCTTCTCTCCCGAATTATTGTCCTTCACTGTTATCTGTCTCATTCAGAACAAGCAGTGCTTTTGTTAACGTTTTGTCCAAAGAAAGCCTGTTCTTGACAGTACAGCGTATGTAAACATTCGTATAACAGTAGCCTGTTTGTGATAGTACAACAGAGTAACTTGCCAGGGCTCTTGAAGGAAGAGCAATATCCTACTCTCCTGGGATTTTAGAATCCAGTCAGCCTGGCTTATAGGTGTCAGTGTTATGTTGTAACAGTGATGCTATTAGTAAATTAAGGGGATGACTAAAATTAAACTAAACTGTCTGGAAGAGGTTTATGTTTTATTCCAGACTTCCAAAAGTACGATCTCCGGGATGAACCAAGAGGCTTACAGGTTGAGTTCACAAGGGATTCCCTGGGCAATCTCAAATCTGTACTTTATCAATTGGGCGCTGTAAGCAGGGTTCCAACAAGGGATACGTTTGAATGAAACTGGAAAAGAGGAGCTTCACCTAAGGGTCGGACTAGAGACCAATGGGTCCACGAGGTAAGATTATACCTCGATTGCTCTTGGTCTGCACCTTTGTGTGCTGCTTCCCCCATTTCATTCTCACGGTACCCGGACGGAACCCTAAATGAGATCGTTTAAATAGGTACTAAAAACAGAATCTTGTGGGGTTAGAGGCCCCTGTGTTTTGTGGGGTTGGAGCCCCTATAGATCAGTAGTTCTGTGAAGATTTAAAATAAATAGGATAAATATGGGTGCACGTTAAAAGTGAACAAGGGATTTGGGAAAAAAAGGGAAGTAAACAGAAAGAAGCCATATCAGCGTGGAAAAAGGTAGATAGGGAAAAATAGGAAAAAGCCATGCAATCATCATGGAGACAAAACTGTATTAAAAGGGGAATTAGTCCATTAACTAAGGAAGGATCTGAACTAGATTGGACAGAACTAAAATGCAAATGTGAAGCACATGATTTAGAAGCAGAACTGGAATTGGCTAGGGAGAAAATAAAACAAAGTAAAGATTCAGAACCCTTGCTGAAATGTCAGGGGCCCCAAAGAAAAGGGAAACCGGTGAATAAACAACAGACTGCAACTGTAGCCGCGCAGGACCAGACTGACGACAAAGACAGTTCCTTATACCCCACCTCTCCCAAAGACCCGTTACAAAAGAATCCTGATCCATCTGTGGATGAGGAATGGGACACTGATTCGGAGGAGGAAATATTTTACGCCTCCCGTCCTGTCAGCCGACTTCCTCCGGGTCCCCCCTCAAAACTTACCCACAGTATGGCCAAGGCGAACACAATGCATAAAACAAAACATTGCCTGAACTCCCCACCCCGACTCTGAGGATGAACGCCCCAAGGGCCATGCACGTCCCCCAATGAATCATTTGTCCCTGTGTGATAGGAGTGCTACAATTGCACTGATAAGTGAACTTAAGGCCACTGATTTTGATCAAATCGAACTGCTGCTTTCAAAACCAGCTCGTACTCTTTAACCAGATGGTGAAAGGAAATGATGCCCTGCTGAAAGAACCGAAACCTTGCTAGTTTTTCAAAAAAGTATTTCAGTTCGACTTTAAAACAACCAGAAGTGCAAGTTGAATTCAAACTAATACAATTTAAAATTCCGATGAGAAGGATTAGGCCAACGTACAGGCTGGCAATTCCAACCCTGCCTCCTAATTAGTAATTACAGACAGTCTGTGGCATTCTACTGGTACCGTGGATTCACAACATCCCAATGGATCTTGGGGTCCTCCTCTGTATCCTCCCTAACAGTCCACGATGTCCTTTACTCTCTATACATCTTCTCACTAGTCTTCACTGCCTCCCCCAACCTCTTGAGTTCCCCAACAATCACACATTTGTTTCAACCGTAATCAACCTGGACATTGGTCCAAGAACTGCCCTTTCCCAAAGCAGCCCCCGGTTGATCACTGGAGTGGAAGCAGCTGGCAACCTCTTGGTCACCCTCCCCAGGGACCTCAGCAGGTTTACCCTTTTATAGCACAAAACCCTTTTCTATCCTTGACACCTGTGCTACAGCGGTTCTTACCCAGCAACATGACTCCTCTTGGTGCCCTGTTGCCTATTACTCCACTAAGATTGACCCTGTTTGCTCAAGGTATGCCTTCCTGCACCCAGATTCTCCCCACTATCCATCCTATGGTATTGGCTGCCTCTAATATAACTTTACATCAAAATGTAGAAGTCTGTACCTCGCATTCCGTGGTATCCTTGCTTACTTCTAAACATACTCAACACCTAACTGCGGCTCATCTAAGTTGCTATGAGATTTCATTACTTCAGAATCCACTTCTCCCCTTTAAATACTGCTGTAACATTAACCACGCTACATTCGATGGTTCTTCTATATCTCCAGAGGGCAAACACATGTCAGGATATGCAATTGTCACTTTGTCCCATACAACAAAAGCTTATTCCGTCGATCCACCCTGCTCCGCCCAGCAAGCTGAACTCCTTGTTCTCACTTGTGCCTGCATACTTGCTGAAGGAAAGTCAGCTCATATCTATACTGATTCCCTTTGGATGTGCCCATGATGAACTCTGGCAGCAGCACAGCTTCCTTACCTCATCAGGAACCCCGATCCTCAATGCTGTCTATGTTGCTAATCTCCTCAGTACTAGTCAACTTCCCTTTCAATTGGCAATTATCAAATGTTCGGCTCACTCCTCTGATGCTGCCAATGTCATTGAAAGCAACAATGCCGCTGACACAGCTGCTGAGAAACCAATTTTTGAGCAAAGACATGGTTACTCAACTGACGAATCGGAAACCAAAGGGAGACTCTCCTACTTCCTCTTCTGACACCTAGAAAAATGCCTGACCAAGAAAAAATTCGGATCCATTGGGGGACGCCTCTGATTAGGGAAAACAAAAATGGATGAACCATGGTTGTTATGTAAATAGCTACAATAAGCTTTGGGTTACGCTGGTAGAATAGACATGTCTGCCCGATTCACTTCTGCCTATTCTAGTTGATTGTGTTCATACACATACACATGTGGAGAAGGAGGGAATGGTGGACAGAATTCTCCAAACTTGGTGGAATCCCCACCTGCAAGAAAAAGCAAAACAAGCAGCTTCAAATTGCCAAATTTGTCAAAACATTAATCTCGGGAAAGGAGTGAAGTGTGCCCCAGGTGAAATGCCCTTGCCAAGTGCACCTACTGACACTATCCAGTGAGATTTTAGACAGTCCCCTAGATGCCATTGTTATAAGTATTGCTGAGTGGTAATTAATGTATTTAATAAAGGGTTGGAGTTTATCCCTGTACTGACTGACAGCAACAACTACTTGTAAAATTATGTTAAGGGAAATCATACCCAGATTTGGAATACCATTAACGGTTTTTTCTGATAACGGCTCCCACTTCTGTGCGGAGCTAACCAAGCCACTATGTAAGAGTTTGAATACGAGTCAGAAATTCCATTGTGCCAAACATCCCCAAGCAGCGAGAATTGTAGAAAGAGCCAAATGTAATTTAAAAGGTCAGCTAAGCAAGTTGGTAGAAGAAATAGGCCTTCATTGGCTGCAAGTACTCCCAAATGGTCTTTATAATATGAGAAAACCATGACATAGAAAAAGACGGGATTCTCGGCGGCTGAACTGATATATGGAAAGTCCCTGAGGACTCCCTGGTCTGCACCATTAACTCGCCAACACCCTGTTGATGGGCATGTCATGGCAGAAGAAATGCACATGTACCTGATTAAGCTGACCAAAGCATTGCAGTCGTATATCAACAGGTCAAAGCAGCCTATCGAGTACTAGGGAAGGAAGAAGAAAGAGTTCCAACATTTAAAAACGTCAACCCTGGTGACTACGTATGATTGAGAGACTTTAATCATCAAAAATTGGGCCCTTGCTGGAAAGGTCCTTATCAAGCTTTTCTGACAACTGAAACTGCAGTAAAAGTAGAAGGATGTTCAACATGGGTCGACAAAGGACATTGCAAGCGTGTATCCCCCTCACAGTCCTGTGTTAGTACTGATACAGGTATCCGATGAAAACCGAACCCAAGTACATTCGTCCAGATGTAACCGACGCATCTGTGATATCTCAGACTGGCTAAACTCCAATGTAACTGTATGAATGAAACCTGTACTAATACCATTGGAAGTTATGAATGCAGCTGCCCAGCTGAAGCTCAGTTAAACTGCTCACATTTTGTATCCAAACATCACTCTCGACCTTATTGTCATCCTCGCAACACTTCCATGCCAGCCATCATGAGATGGCACAATTCCATAACCTCAGCCACTCCATCAACCGAAAACTGTTACTTTGAAATGTTTGTCTGTTCCTCTCTCAAAATGAACCGTACAGATTGCAGTATTGAGCACATAGTGCTGAAATCACCAAACCTTCAGCCACCTATTCCCATGAGACAGACAACCTATGCCTTCTCGATGGCATCTTCTCCTATCCGACCTACACCACTGACAGAAATACCTTTACATAGGTTCCTCAATTATCCGATAATCAGATTTTCTGAAGGTGATCTTAAGGTCCGATAGAAACATTACGTCAAAGAGCGGTTTCAACCCTGATCACGTCTTCTGTTTACAGGTACAATGATTAAAAGCAAACCCGGCTCACTGAAATGCTGCCGAGGACAGTCCTGAACAGTCCAGGCACCATCTTCAAATGACTGATCTCCTGCCCTCTCTCTCTCTCCCCCAATATTCTCCCTGGAGTTCTACACAGGGGTGAACCCCAAACCCTCCATCCCCAGATTATCGCTCCAACATTGCCCTGTACAGGGCAGAGGCGGAACCTGTCAAAAAGTTGTGCGCTATTTGGAGACTTATCCCACAAAGGCAGCAGCAGTCTTCCTGTTGGTGCACAGTCCGGCTGCTCCCTGGTGGGGGTGGGCTCAGGGGTTCGGACGGTAGGTAGGGATTGAAAGGAGTGCAGGGTTCAGGGAGTGGGATTGGGGCCGGGCAGTGGGGCGCGGACAAGGTTGGGGGCGGCAATGGGGCTGCTGGGTGGGATCGGACGGGGTTGGAGTTGGGCGGAAGACGGGGTTGGGGTTGGGCAGGCAGGTTCCCACGTGCAATGTGCTTTTGCTGAGTCTCCTGAATGGGGAACAGAGGAACAGACTTCACAGAAAACTCCGCGCCCCAGAGGAAATCACTTAACCGAATAATCAATTATCCGAATGAAATAGCGCCTGCCCATCTCGTTCGGATAACTGAGGTTCCTCTGTATACAGTTCCTATATTCAGTAGCTACTGTAATTAAGAGGACAAGCTGGAAAAATGAACAACGACCAAAATACTATGTACTCCCAATCTCCCACCTGTTACCAATGGTTTCTTTATTCAAGCTAAACCCTCGATCCATGTGTTATTTGCTCACTCTTCCATCATTCTGAGGTCCAGTGTATAAATGGGACTCTCACACTTATGCAACCCCTCACTTATGGTGCAAAACCCATTCGGTAGAAAAAGCACGTCGCTGGGTGAAGTGCACAAACAAATGTCAAGGATTCAACGTTCACGCTGTTCCACTGTTAGAATGGTGCGTTGAAAGAACTTCTGGTACCCACGACATGGGGAAAGTGAAGCCAGCACTGTGTAAAAAGGTTATCAAAGACACTGGTCATACTCCTGCTCTTCATCCATTAATACACTTGGACAACCAAATGTTTGATAGCACCCGCTGTTTACAAGATTCAGCTCTAGTCCTGAGTGGACTCATCATTCACTCACAGAAGTGCACCTTTGGAACTCCTTTTAGCCTTCATTGGCGATGTGAAAACAAAGGCTACCCATATTTACCCAATGACTGGTACGAATGTTGTGCCCTCGTACAAATTTACCACTTTTTACCCTCCACCATGAAGTACCTGAGGTAGATGATGAATAGAATGCCTACCAACATGTGAAGCAGTATGGAACAAAAAGGAGAGGAAAAACAAATGGGACTTAGACAACTTCTTCCATCAACAAACCTGGTGATCCAAGTTGCTGGGAGGATTTATTCCTGGCTGGGATGTTGAGATGGCCCGAGATCAGATAAGTGACCTTGCATACGACATCGAAAAACTTGCCAACTCAACTGCCCACGCTTTGAAGCTGGTGAACAAAGAGTTACAGGAGACCCGGATGGTAACCCTTCAGAATTGGCTCGTGCTAGATTTCCTCCTTGCTAAAGGAGGCGCTTGTTCTGTTATTGGCCTGCAATGTTGCACCTACATCAATGATTGCTCTGAAGACGTTTTGGACAACTTAGATGTTATCAACAAAACGGGTCAAGATGCAGGGAAGACACCTGCCGCACCATCGTCCGATCCATATGGATGGAGTATTACTTGCTGGCTTTGGTCACTGTGTGGAATGTACTGATAGTCCCCAGTCTCATCCTAGGAATATACAGTGTCGTCCACTTATGCATGGAATGGACCGTACATTGCTTTCCGCCTAAGCCAAAGAGGAATCTTGTTAATCGACCCTTGTCTATCCCTGTAGCTCCACGTCCGAATGTCTATGCTGAAATCCAGTATCTTTCTGACTCTGATCCTCTGGACAATGCTTTCTCTTGCGAGTCACTCAAATTATTGAGAATACAAATAGACTGAATGGAGTAATTATACTTGTATAAGCTGTGTAGTTGCCATGAAATGACAAAAAGAGGGAATGAGAAAGTTTATAGCCTTAAAACTTGTCCTTAAACATTTTGACTAAATGTAATGTTGAATTATAGAACACATTTGTTGCACAGTAGAAAATAAACAGGACAGCCAGAGAGGCGCCAGGCCACAAAAGGGGGAACCCAGGATGTGCAGAAGACAAAAACATCTGCTCTCACCAAGTGGTAACAGGATGCTCCAAGGCAATTACTGGATTCTTATTATCCTTGCAGGCTCGACAGACAGAAAGGGAAAAACATTATTCTGTTATAGTCCCTCATCTGGGCGTTCAAAAAGACACTAGAGAGAGAATGAGTGAAGAACATTTTAATGCTGAGATTGCCAAAGCCAATAAAAATTAACTCTTTGTGGTTTGGTTCAAATGCACGCTTACTTGCTGTGGATTCAATACAGAAAATAGGTGCAGGAATAGGCTATTCGGCCCTTCAAGCGAGCACCACGATTTAGTACGGCCATGGCTGATTATTCACAATCAGTAATCTGTTCCGGTCTTATCCCCATAACCCTTATTTTAAATTTAATTGCATTTTGGGACTTTATGATTATTTTGAGTTACCATCGCTGATTATGAAATGCAAACTCTGTAAAATGTAATATTGATGAAGCTTTAACTTACTTGCTGTTCTCACAGACCAGGACTGCCCCACTGTCAATTCTAACGAGTCGGATCTTATGCCCTATTTGAATTTGAATCACAACTCTGAAAAGAAAAAAATGTCTAATTCGAAACAAATGAATCATTTAAAATACAACCTTACAGTAATAATTCAGCCTCAGGTTCAGAATAATTCTTTTCTTAAGATAAAAAGCAAGAGGCTGCTCCTAGCTTAAAAATTATTCTCACCCGAACATTGAAGAGATTCTGACACAATCTATGAGGAAGCCATTTTTTACATTCAAAGTTTGCCCTCCTCGCTAAGAAGCCATTTTGTAAAACATGATACCTGACATGCGAGCAATGCAAGGTTAGGTTACAACTTCTCCCACTTAGACTGGTGCCTCCTTATAGTAGGGACTTGTCTCACCAACAGGCACCTGACTCGGCTGAATCTGTTTTCCCACCTGATGAATGGCTACAGGCCTGTAGGAGTGATCAATTAGGCACACACAGACCTGTCAATTAACTTCTCTTCCTTACGAATTATTGCCTTTCCAATGTTGTCTGTCTAATTAAGTGTTTAAATCTAATTAAATGCAGTGTTTTGTAAATGTTTGTATAAAGGAACCCTGTTGGTGACAGGAGAAAGTAACCTGCAAGGGCTTTTCAAGGCAGAGCTGGTCGCTACTCTCCTAAGGTTTTAGAACCTTAGCTAGCCTGGTTAATAGGTACCAGTGTTATGTTGTAACAGTGATGCTATTGGTAAATAAAGGGGAAGACTAAAATTAAACTAAACTGTCTGTAAGAGGATTTTATTCCAGACTCAAAAGAGTACGATTGCCGGGACAAACCAAGAGAGGCTTACAGGTCTGAGCCCACAAGGGATTCCCTGGACCATCTCAAATCTGTACTTTAACATCAGTGCCTGCTAATTTTCATGTAACATATGTTGTTGCCTCAAATCTGTGCTCATCTTTCCCAAATTCTACATGAATCCTTCCAATCAAGTTTGCAATTTGCCACATTTTTGAAATGACTCTTATCCAAGTCACATTCAACATGATGACAGAAGTAAATTGTTTTTTTTTCTCCATTTCAATCTACACACCTCTCCGTCTACCACACAATTCTCCTAAAGTACCTCTCCACTGGTATCCAGCTGGCAGCTCAGGGGCTGTTCTCATTTAGTCCTAATTCTACGGATGTGTTTGTAGACCAAAGAAGCCAATGAATTTATTCCCTCCTCCTCCTCAATTATGACAGTTATTGAACAGCTCCTTCAAAAAAAAAACCTTCCATTTGAAAGAACAAAGGCAGATATATGGGAACACTACTACCTCCAAATTCCCCTTGTGGGAAATAGAACCCACTCACTTCAATCATTTCAGTCCGTGACAAGATCTAAAGCAGCAGTATCGTTTCTTATACTCTTGCAAGAGTGGTGCCTATAAGTTAGGCACATCGAGTTTAACGAGTACACAACTTATATACAATTCATTTCTCTTTCCCTCCTCCCATTGTTCCTCCCATGTTTACATTTCCCACTACTCTAAACCTGGCTGTTTACCTCTGGCTTCATCCGGCATTGGGCATAACAAAGTACAAGTTTTGCTTGGCCATTTCATCACATCCTGCTGTGGTCCACTGTTATATATCCTCCTCCACTGCCATCTGCTTCTTTGCTTGCGAAGCAACATTTCCTTCCATACTGAGCCTGTTTACCTCTTGATTGTGTTTTTTTTTAAACAGAAACAGATGCTTGTAACTGTGTGTACAAGCCATATCCAGCTTAACCTACACCCACTCCCCTCACAGCACCTTATCTATTTGTCTGGAACATCTCCCATTGTTTGCAGGCACATTTCATTCTTGTGTGCACATTTTAGCTAATGCAAAAGCAATTATATATTTCCTTTACATAGTTTTCATTCTTGTTAACTCAGCTCTTGGCTGAACAATTATACACTAGTGTGAGTTCATTTACCTTACATAAGTAATTATGATTGCCGAAGTAACACTGCTTTACCTATATCCCACACCCTTCAAGCCACTCATCATCCTGACTTAGAAATATACTGACACTCCTTAACTATCACTGATTCAAAATCCAGGAACTCCACCCAAGGGCACTGAGGGTCAACCTACAGCAGACATACTGCAGTGGTTCAAGAAGGCAGCCCACTACCACCTATTCAAAGGTAACTAGGTATGAACAATAATGCTGGCCCAGCAGCGACACCCACATCCCCTACATTTTTGTTTTCCGTAATCACAGATGAGCAGGGATTTCCTACAACTGTAGATTAAAGTAATTGCTTTGAAGCCAGTCTCCATTGCAATAGCAGGTGAAGCCAGTCTGGACAATCTTGGTGTCAGATTTGACTCTGAGAGGAGCTCCGAGCCTCACAGGGCTGTTCTCTCTGAGACTGAGCCGTTCCATTTTGAATTGCCCGCGATCCAAAGACTCGTGCACCGTGGCCGGCCATTCCGCGCCTGCGCAACGACACATTGGCCGGTAGATGCGCGCCCGCGCACGACACCAGGCCGGTAATCCCACGTCTGCGCGATGACACCGCGGTCAGGCCGTAGCGCGCCTGCGCAACGACAACGGGCCGATCATCCCACGCCTGCGCAGTGACACCGCCGCCGGTTGTACCGAGCGACAAACCCACAGCTTTCTCTCAAACATAATCCCCGCTGTCGCGGTCAACATCGGAGCCGGCATCGGCGGGTTCACCCACCCAAACCCCCCAACCGGTATATCCGACACCCGCACGAAAAAAACGCGAGCGTATGGAAAACCCTCCCCTACTGAGGTAAAAGGGGGAATTCGTGCAAGGCAACGGAATTGGTCGCACTCCAATTATTATAAATTTTAAATATAAGTACAACGTGAAGACGCGGTTTCACTTCAGTCTGTTGAACA
The DNA here is from genome assembly GCF_037043375.1 of Chiloscyllium plagiosum. Lineage (NCBI taxonomy): Eukaryota > Metazoa > Chordata > Chondrichthyes > Orectolobiformes > Hemiscylliidae > Chiloscyllium > Chiloscyllium plagiosum. The sequence goes on from NW_028270147.1 coordinate 117,695,978, forward strand.
TTATTTTACCGAATAAGCGGTGCAGTAGTAAAGTCAGAAGGGGGTGGGTTACTCCTCAGAGGGTCGGTATGGATTTGTTGGGCCGAAGGGCCTGTTTCCACTCTGTAGGGAATCTAACCTAAAGTACCAAGACACGGCCTCATTGCCGCCATGTTGAGGGGCAAGACCAGGAGGGGCGGGGCTGACCACGTGAGTAAAGACACGTGATTGACGGCATGACGTCGATGGCCCCGACTCCAGCAGCGCTGATGAATCAATGAACTCTTCCCTGGGAAGTAGTGACCATAATATGATTAAATTCGACTTTCAGTTTGAGGAGTGAAAAGTGACTCGTGTCTGCAACTTAGTTAAGACAGTTATGATGGTATGAGAGTTAGGCTAGCTAAGGTGAAGGGGCAATAAACCGGAGAGGAATCCATTAGCAGCAATCATGGGAGAGAAATTGTGAATTGGAAAATCGTATAAAAGCTAAACCTTGCAGTCACATTTGCCTGTATCTTGTACAAGTGAAGCCTGCCGTAGCATCTACAAGTAAGATATAGGTCAGGAAAAGTTGGGAGAAAGGAACTCAGCGAGTTTTGAGAAGATTTGTAGCTCAGGTTAAGGTCCTGGATGTCGGTTTGCTCACTGAGCTGGAAGATTTGTTTTCTGCCATACTCGGTAACGTCATCAGTGAGCCTCCGGATGAAACACTAGTGGCATAGCCTGCTTTCTATTTATGTGTTTAGGTTTCCTTGGGTTGGTGACATAATTTCCTGTTCTTTTTTCTCAGAGGTTGGTAAGTGGGATCCAAGTCAATGTCTTTGTTGATAGAGGTCCAGTTGGAATGCTTAGAAGCATGGCATTCCAACTGGAACTCTATCAACAAAGACATTGACTTGGATCCCATTCACCACCCTCTGAGAAAAGAACAAGAAATGACATCACCAGAGGAAATGACATCACCAACCCAAGGAAACCCAAACACAAAAATAGAAAGCGGACCATGACATCAGTACTTCCTCTAGAGGCTCACTTATGATGTTACCTAGTATGGTGATGAAATGTCTGAAAATGAACCTTCCAGCTCAGCGAGCAAACCTACACACAGAAAGGAACTCAAGAAAATTACAATCAGTGGAGGAAGAAGTAACAAAAGGCAGAGTGGTGGATGTGATCTACATGGACTTTAGTAAGGCATACGACAAGGTTGCCCATGGGAGACTTGTAGCAAGTTTAGATCTCATGGAATGCAGGGAGGACTAGACATTTGGATATAGAACTGACTTGAAGGGAGGAGATAGAGGGTGGTGGTGAAGAGTTGCTTTTCAGACCTAGAGGCCTGGGACCAGTGGATTGCCACAAGGATCAGTGCTGGGTCAACAGCTTTTCTTCATTTATCCAAATGATTTGGAAGTGAATGTGGAAGGTGTAGTTAATAAGTTTGCAGATGACACCAAAATTGGAGGTGTAGTGGACAGCAAAGAAGTTTACCTCAGATTACAATGGGATCTTAATCAGATGGGCCAATGGGCTGAGAAGTGGCAGATGGAGTTTAATTTAGATAAATGCGAGGTGCTGCATTTTGGAAAAGCAAGTCAGAGCATGACCTAAACACTTAATGGTAAAGTCCTCGAGAGTGTTCCTGAACAAATAAACCTTGAAGTGCAGGTTCATAGCTCCTTGAAAGTAGAGTCATTGGCAGATAGGATAATAAAGAAGGTGTTTGGTATGATTTCCTTTATTGGTCAGAGAATTGAGTATAGGAGTTGGGAGGTCATGTTGCGGTTTTACAAGATATTGGTTAGGTCACTTTTTAAATATTGCGTGCAATTCTAGTCGCCTTCCTATCGGAAGGATGTTGTGAAACTTGAAAGGGTTCAGAAAAGGTTTACAAGGATGATGCCAGGATTGGAGGGAGTTGGATGGAGTTGTCCTGCTCGTCTTTAAACAATCCCCAAACTTCAAACAGATCATTGTTCGTAGCAAACTGTCTGGCTTTCAGGATAACTCCATACGATACTGTCACGGTAGACGCTGCAAGACGTATCAGAGTGTGGACATGGATACCATCATTACACGTGGGGACACCTCCCACCATGTACATGGCAGGTACTCGTGTGACTCAGCCAACGTTGTCTATCTCATACGCTGCAGGCAAGGATACCCTGAGGCATGGTACACTGGTGAAACCGAGCAGAGGCTATGGCAACGGATGAATGGGCACTGCACAACAATCAACAGATAGGAGTGTGCCCTTCCAGTTGGAGAACACTTCAGCGGTCCGGGGCATTCGACTTTGGACCTTCGGGAAACCATCCTCCAAGGCGGACTTTGGGCCAGGCAGCAGTGAAAAGTGGCCAAGCAGAGGCTGATAGCTAAGTTCGGTACCCATAGGGATGGCCTCAACCGGGACCATGGATTCATGTCACACTGCAGGTGACCACCATTGCACTATATGCACACACACATGCACGTTCTCTCACAGACACTCATAAGGCCCCCCTACCCACCCACACACACACAAACAAACCCACATACACATGTACATTTGTGGGGTGAATTTGTACTTGCAGAGTTACATCATACTTTGCTCAAATCCTGCATGAATCCATGTAAGATTCTGTTAATTCATTTTTCATAATGTTTAGAATCAGTCTAAACATTATGGCACAAACTCCACATAGAAAGTTACCTGAGGTGGGAATTGAACCCAGGTCTCTGGCGCTTTGAGGCTGCAGCACTAACCACTGTGCCGCCCCTTCGCATATAGAGAATTGGAAATAATCCACATAGATTTGTGATGGGTAATTTCTAACTAACAAACCAAACGCATTAACTAAAATAGTTGATAGGACGTATAGTCTTAACAACTTTCAGAAATACGCAATAATTTTCGCAAAACAGTCTGCTGACCAAAGTTAAAACCCATGGGATTGAAGATGAATGTTTGACTCGGTTAGGAGACTGGTGACAGACGACAGGGAAAAAAACACATTTTGAATGGTATTCCACAAGGATTCTGTGACGAGGCCTTAACAGGATACAAATGCTGCAGGAAGGATAGAAAGGGAGGCAAGAGAGGACGGGGAGTGGCATATTTGATAAGGGATAGCAATACAGCTGTACTGAGGGAGGATATTCTTGGAAATACATCCAGGGAAGTTATTTGGGTGGAACTGAGAAATAAGAAAGGGTTATGACTTTATTCAGATTGTATTGTAAACCCTCTGATAGTCAAAGGGTAATTGAGAATCAAATTTGTAAGGAGATTTCAGCTATCTGTAAGAATAATAGGGTGGTTATGGTAGGGGATTTTAACTTTCCAAACTTAGACTGGGACTGCCATCATGTTAAGGGTTTAGATGGAGTGCAAGTTGTTAAGTGTGTACAAGAAAACTTTCTGATTCAGTATGTGGATGTACCCAGTAGAGAAGGTGAAGAATTTGACGTACTCTTGGGAAATAAGGCAGGGCAGGTGACTGAGGTGTCAATGGGGGAGCATTTTGGGCCAGCAACCATAATTCTATTAGTTTTAAAATAGTGATGGAAAAGTATAGACTAGATCTAAAAGATGAAGTTCTAAACTGCAGAAAGGCCAATTTTGACGGTATTAGGCAAGAACTTTCGAAAGCTGATTGGGTACAGATGTTCGCAGGTAAAGGAACGACTGGAAAATGGGAAGCCTTCAGAAATGAGATAACAAGAATCCAGAGAAAGCATATTCCTTGAGGGTGAAAGGAAAGGCTGGTAGGTATAGGAAATGCTGGATGACTAAAGACATTGAGTGTTTGATTAAGGAAAAGAAGGAAGCATATGTCAGGTATAGACAGGATAGATCGAGGGAATCATGAGAAGAGTATAAAGGCAGTAGGAGTATACTTAAGAGGGAAATCAGGAGAGTAAAAAAGGGACATGAGATAGCTTTGGCAAATAGAATTAAGGAGAATCCAAAGAAATTTTACAAATACATCAAGGACAAAAAGGTAACTAGGGAGAGAATAGGGCCCTTCAAAGATCAGCAAGGCAGCCTTTGTGTGGAGCTGCAGGAGACTGGGGAGAAACTATTTTGCATCAGTATTTACTGTGGAAAAGGATATGGAAGGTATAGAATGTAGGGAAATAAATGGTGACATCTTGTGAAATGTCCATATTACAGAGGAGGAAGTGCTGGATGTCTTGAAATGCATAAAGGTGAATAGATCCCCGGGACCTGATCAGGTGTACCCTAGAACTTTGTGGGAAGCTAAGGAAGTAATTGCTGGGCCTCTTGCTGAGATATTTGTATCATCGATAGTCACAGGTGAGGTGCTGGAAGACTGGAGACTGGCTAACGTGGTGCCACTTTTTAAGAAAGCTGGTAAGGATAAACCAGGGAACTACAGACCAGTGAGCCTGATGTCGGTGGTGGGCAAGTTGTTGGAGGAAATCCTGAGGGACAGGAGGTATATGTATTTGGAAAGGCAAGGACTGATTAGCGATAGTCAACATGGCTTTGTGCGTGGGAAATCATGTCTCACAAACACGATTTAGTTTTTTGAAGAAGTAACAAAGAGGATTGATGAGGGCAGAGCGGTAGATGTTACCTATATGGACTTCAGTAAGGCATTCAACAAGGTTCCCCATGGGAGACTGGTTTGAAAAGTTAGATTTCACATGGACAACTAGCCATTTGGATACAGAACTGGCTCAAAGCTAGAAGACAGAGGGTGGTGGTGAAGGGATACTTTTCAGAGTGGAAGTCTGTGACCAGTGGAGTGTCATAAGGATCAGTGCTGGGTCCACTACTTTTCGTAATTTATATAAATGGTTTGGATATGAGCATAAGAGGTACAGTTAGTAAGTTTGCAGACGACACCAAAATTGGAGGTGTGGTGGACAACGAAGAAGGTTACCTCAGATTACAACAGGATCTTGATCAGATGGGCCAATGGGCTGAGAAGTGGCAGATGGAGTTTAATTCAGATAAATGTACGGTGCTGCATTTTGGGAAAGCAAATCTTAGCAGGACTTATACACATAATGGTAAGGCCCTAGGGAATGTTGCTGAACAAAGAGAACTTGGAGTGCAGGTTCATAGCTCCTTGAAAGTAGAGTCGCAGGGAGAAAGGAAAGAGAAGGTGTTTGGTATGCTTTCATTTATCGGTCAGAGTATTGAGTACTGGAATTGGGAGGTCATGTTGCAGCTGTATAGGACATTGTTTAGGCTGCTGTTGAAATATTGCATGCAATTCTAGTCTCCCTCCTGTTGGAAAGATGTTGTGAAACTTGAAAGGGTTCAGAAAAGATTTACAAGGATATGGCCAGGATTGGAGGATTTGCGCTATCGGGAGAAGGAAATGAACAGCAGAGTTTGTTTTCTCTGTTGATTAAATTCACCTTGTTTGCTCCTCTGAGCACCTGAAAGAAGGGGCAAGGCTCCGAAAGATTGTATTTTCTAATAAACCTGTTGGACAATAACCTGGTGTCGTATGATTTTTGACCTTGTCCTCTGATCACATTCAGGTTATTCCCACAAGCACTGCATGTTCTTGCTTCTCCAAGTCAGTAGGTGGTGATGTTGACTATGGCTTTCACAATGGTCTCCATCAGAGAGGACCCACAAATCAGGGACAGAGACCAGAGATTGCAGGCCTCGCTCTTGCTCCTCAGTCCCAGACCCGAGCACAATGGGCCCCCTGAAATCCCGAGCCCTGTGCAGAATGCAAATGGTGTGACTGATCCTGCTGATTGTTCCCAACCTCACCAGGTCTCCACAGTCACTGAGATTATTTAAATACAGCCTTTGCCTATTAGGGACCCTGATTGATGGGATACAGACTGAAATGGGTTAATAATACAGTATTGGGGGGTTACAGATGCAGATTGTCAAGTGGAAATCTGATGTTGTGGCTCTAACAGAGATCCGGGATTGGGGATTCCTGGATACAAGGTGTCCAGTAAAGATAGGAAAGAGGGAAAACTGTGGGAAGTGGTGGGATTGATCTGGTACTAGACAGTACTGACCAACCTTAGGCCCTGAGATATGATGGAGATGAAGGGTGAACTGTACCGGGCTTTAACTCACTGTTACCAGAGTAAAACAGGGATTACCCATTTCACAAGAATGGATCTAACAAACCAGGTGCATGTGAAACACCCACCCAGTCCCTGAGAGAGGGAGGGACAAGAAAAATGACATTCTCAGACAGAAAGGATGCTAAAAATGGTATCACCCCGAGAGTGAAGGGTGGAGTGGGGATAGTGGCAGCGACATCCCCCAGAGAGTGGGGAAAGTAACACTGACACATTTAAAACTGTATTATCACAAGTGAGAATTCAAACAGACACCCACTCCCTCATACGGTGTTGAAGATGCACTGTCCTCATCAAAACACGTTTGCAAACCTCTTCATAACACGTAAGGGGAGAGAAACATTGAAAACTGTATTATCACGAGTGAGAGATGGTGCATTTAAATCTTGGACCATGATGGTAAACGTTCTGAGCCGTAAACAACACTGGTGTATTGATGTCATTATCTTATTAAACAACATTAAAACCTCGGCCAAACATTTTCCAGCAGACAGTGTATTTAAAATATCATGAGTCTTCCCACATTGTTGGTTTGATCAGTGACGCAGCAAGGAAGCAGCAGCTGCCCCATGAACTCCAACAAAAGAATGAGAACAGGCTCTTCATACGGAGCTGGCTCCCGAGAATCCAAGTCAACAGCAGGGACCAAAGAACAAGGAACAATACAGCACAGGAACAGGCCCTTCAGCCCTACAAGCCTGTGCTGACACATTTTGGCCTTCCTCACAGAAACTGTCTTCACCTACAGGATTCATAGCCCTCTATTCCCTTCCTATTCATGCATTATTTATTTATTGAATAATTCTATTCTGTCTGCTTCCACCCCCTCCTCTGGCAGTGTGTTCCAGATACTCAACTCCCTTTGTGTAAAATACTTATCTCACACATCTCTTTTAAATTTCCCCGCACCTTGAACCTCTGTCCCTGAGTAAGTGACGCATACACCCTGAAAAAAAGCCTCATATTTTCCACACTACCTATGCCGTTCACAACTCTGTAATCTTCTATCAGGACACACCTCATTTTCCCGTATTCCAATGAAAACAAAGCCAGTCTCTCCAACCTTTCTTCAGAACCACAATCCCCCATAACAGACAATATCCTGGTAAACATTTTATGCACCATCTTCAAAACATCCACATCCTTCTGGTAGTGTGCTGACCGGAACTGCATGCGATATTCCAAGTGTGGCCTAACTATTGTTTGATAAAGCTACAGAATAACTTGTCAATCCTTATACTCAGTGTCCCTTCCAATGAAGGCAAGCATGCCATAAGCCTTTTTTACTGCTTTACCTCCCTGTGCTGCCACCTTCAGTGATCCGTGAACATGCACACCCAAATCTCTCTGCATATCAATACTCCAGAGGATTCTGCCATTCACTGTATAATTCCCACCTGTACATCACCTTTCAAAATGCATCACCTCACATTTGTCTGGATTAAGCTCCATCTGCCATTTTTCTATCCAAGCAGCCAACTGATCTATATCCTGCGGTATCCTGTGACAAACCTTCTCATTTTCCAGAACTCTACCAATCTTTGTATTAACCGTAAACTTACTAATTAGACCAGCTATGCCCTCCTCCAATTCATTTCTGTAGAACACCACTGAACCCTGTGGAACATCATGAGTTTCCACCATCTATTCTGAAAACTATCCTTCCATCACTGCCCTTTGTCTCCTGTGACTAAGCCAGTTCTGTATTTAATGCTGGGAACATTTTAGACAAGACACCTTGTTTCCAGCTCGTTACTGCAACTTGATCCAGTTCATTCAGAAAGAGAAAAAGGACAATGTGCAGATTGATGAACAGGCCCCTGCACCTGGGCCTGAGGCAGGGGCCCAAGCTCCAACACACTGGCCTCACTTCACACCAACCTTCACACAGTGCGGGGTCATGAACTCAGGCCATCAATTCCTCTGGGACCGGGACAGAGTGAGAGTGTAGGGGGAATGTCCAAGAGTCAATAAGGATTAAAGCAAGATGGAGAGAGTGTGTTGGAAAGTGTTCAATGGAGGAAACATACTTTGTGATACCAAACATGCTTTGTGATACCCAATACTGACATAGTCCACGTGTATCATAGAATGAAAAAAAGCACAATCTGCAGACAATCAAAAATCACACCAAAGTACTCCGTTTGGATATATCATAGCATGCAGGGCATTTTCATTGCGATGCGACAAGTATCCTGGTCTGAAAGCTGTTCTCTTTTTTTTCTCTCTCTCTCCCCACGATTCTTCAGATGGAGCCGGTTAGATCCTCTCAAAGCCCCAGTTTATTTGTACTGTTCAGTAATGTGGGGATGTCGATGGTGGACTGGGGTACACCTGATGAAGGAGCAGCGTTTCGGAAGCTTGTGATTTAAAATGAACCTGTTGGCTAGAACCTGCTTTTGTGTGACTTCTGACTTTGTATTGTTCGGGCAGAGAGAAACAACTGCCTTCTAGTAACTATAGAGTACTTGCACAGCAGCTGAGGATTATGGGTAATGACTCTTTCCATAAACCATGAATAAACCTACATTCATTCCAGTCGATTCCAGTGGGAATGATCTATCAGTTGCTTCCCAGATATTACATGGCTCACCACCGCCATCTCCAGGACAATTCGGGAAGGGCAACAAATAACTGACACGTCAACGCCCACCCCATCCCAGGAGAAATCAAAATAAATGGCATACAATTCAAATGATCAAACTGGTGAGGCTTGAATTGATCTCTTTGAAAGACTGGAGCCTCGGCCAGAAACAGAGCCATGACATGGGTGACCCTGGTTTGGTGGGCGGCACGGTGGCACAGTGGTTAGCACTGCTGCCTCGCAGCGCCAGAGACCCGGGTTCAATTCCCGACTCAGGCGACTGACTGTGTGGAGTTTGCACGTTCTCCCCGTGTCTGCGTGGGTTTCCTCCGGGTGCTCCGGTTTCCTCCCACAGTCCAAAGATGTGCAGGGTCAGGTGAATTGGCCATACTAAATTGCCCGTAGTGTTAGGTAATGGGTAAATGTAGGGGTATGGGTGGGTTTCGCTTCGGCGGGTCGGTGTGGACTTGTTGGGCCGAAGGGCCTGTTTCCACACTGTAATCTAATCTAATCTAATCTAATCACTGGCATCAGCAAAAAATGAATTATACTCAATGATCTAACAAACAGCTGTCAAAGCATGCCCCCAAACTGCAGAGAACAGCACTTGAGGCATAGCGTCCCCATCTCCATCCTTGCTCGTTGCCCTTCCCTAACTGTTGAGCGGTGGTGGTGATCCATGAGTTTCTTGAAGAGGATCTGACAGAGGGACAAGGTGATGTCCTCGGCCTGAGCACAACTGCCTGACCTGCTGTGCTTTCCCAGGCCCACACTTCTCGACTCCAAGCACATCTATCCCTCAGGAGAATGAGCTGTGACACAGGAGGAAACATGGGAGTGCTGGAAAGGCACCGGCAGCCTGGTCAGCCTGCAGAGGGGCAGAAACAGATTTGATGAGTGAGCTGATATCGTCTGAGCTGAGATGCAGACTCAGGCTTTCAGAGCCACACAGTTTACATTGTTACTGACCGTGGCTCCATGGGCAATGCTCCTGCCTCATCGTCAAAGTGGTCATCGGATTGAAAGCCACCTCAGAAATGAGAGCACAGAATCCAGGCTGAGACTGCAGTGCACTGTTGAAAGTTGCACAGTCTCTGGCTCCACCATTTGACGCTCCACCACCACCACACCCCGACCACCCCCACACCCACCTCAGGGGGTTCGACAAGATCCACTTCTGAAGAGATTCCCTCGGGTATCCTGCTCGCTATTCAACGAGTGCCAACAAAACAGATATGTCTCGTCATTCGTTTACTGTCTGCGGGACCTCACCATCTTTTCCGGGAACGTGACTGCTCTGTGCTCACAGCTTTGAATATTCTGAGATGATTAAAAAAAAACTGCACCAACAAGAGTTCTTTCCTCATTATCGTGTAAAAGGGAGGAGTTAATATTTGGGGTTCAGTGATGTTTTATCAAAAACGCAGCAACATTTTATTTTATTTCATTTTAGGTTGTTTTATATTATTTTATTTAAATTTTGTTTATCAAATTTTAGCCAGCTTGTTTGGCACCACTTCCACACATATCCATCCCTCCACACCAACATTCAGTAACATTTGTGTGTACTCTCTACAAGATGCATTGCAGAAATTCACCAAAGGTCCTGAGACAACACCTTCTAAACCCATGATTACTTGAATCAAGAAGGACAAGGGCAGCATCACCCCAGCAAGTTCCTCTCCAAGCCATTCACCAGTTTGACTTGGAAACATCGTCACTGGGTCAGAATTCTGGAATTCCCTTCCTAAGGACATTATGAGTCTACCTACAGCACACAGATTGCAGCGGTTGAAGAAGGCAGCTCAGCACCATCTTGTCCAGGACAATTAAAGATGGACAGTAAAAACACTGGGAAAACTAATTGTAGGCATGATTCGGGACCAGAAAGTGAGACTGTGATGTCTCAGTTATTCCTGGATATTGATGTGATCACATCTCAAATACTGTATTGTGTGTAGTTTTGGTCTCCTTATTGAAGGAAGAATATAAATGCATTAGAGGTGTTTCAGAGGAGTTTTACCCGATTGATCCCTGGAATGAGGGGGCTGTGAGATGAGGAAGGATTGGAAAGGCTGGCCTTGTTCTCACTGGAGTTTAGAAGAGTGAGGGGTTTTCCTGTCCCACTGTATCCTCCAACTCCCTATCTGCCTCCATCGTGTGTCGTACCCTCCTGCCCTTTACTACACATGGAATTGAACTGTGCAGTCCTGAGGCCTATAACTTGCTTCTGGAACTAAGTCTCCAGGTATCTCCGGCACTCCCTGATATATCACTGCTTTTTCAATTCAGCCTTCATTCCAAACTCCCTGAGTGGGAGTTCCTGTAGTTTTTTACAGATGTATTTACCCTGAATCATTTCAATGCAATAAAGAAATGTTGATCTTACTTACAACTGAAAATTATCCATTCGTTCATTGGTCCAGTAATTGTCTTCAGTCTCTGTTTTGAAGTTTCAGTACTTTGCATTTATTAACCTCCCCTAATGGACATGTCCTGAAGCAGTCTATTTACACAATCCCTCATACGAAACAATTTCCAGATTCCTATTTTCTTGTTTACCATTTTGTTTCATTCAAACCAAGTGCATGTGCAGGCTCCCAGCAGCTGAAGTGACAGTTCCAAATCACTTTGGAAAAGCAAAGGTGGACTCCTTCCCTGAGTTCTCCAAACTCCCACACTGACCAAACCTCCCAGCATTCCCCTCTGTGCTGGCTGCACTCAGTGCGAGCTGCAGTATATAAGCTGCCCTGTATTTATATTGCTTCTGATTTATATCACTCCATTCTGAAGTGCTGTTGTTCAGGACCTGGGTTAAGCTCACTCATTTCTCAATCGAAAGCTTCCTTCTTTCAGCCTGAAAGAGACTTTACATGTGCAACTAGAAAATGGGACTTCAATGTTGGAATCTGTTCTCAGGATTGATGGGCTCAATGATTTGATTCAATGAAATAACCTCGTCTAATCTCTTCAGGGGTCGACATTTCAGGTGTAACCCTTCTTCAGGAAGGGGGAGGGTAGGTGTCAGGGGAGTTGCAGATAAAGGGGTGGGTGGGAGCGAGGTGGTGAGGTGGGGATAGGTTGAGAAAGATAGAGAGTATGACCTGATTGGTCGATGGGAGAGATGAATCCAGAATTATCCCTCCCTTCGACCAACCATGTCCTAACCTCGACCTGTCTCCACCTATCCCCACCTAACCACCCTGCCCCGGCCACTCCCTTTATCTGCAGCTCCCCCAACACCCACCCACCCCACTTCCTGAAGAAGGTTTACACCCAAATGTCGATTTCTCCACCTCCTGATGCTGCCAGTCTTGCTGTGTTCTCCCAGCCTCCTGCTTGTCAACCTTAGATTCCAGCATTTGCAGTTTGTCTCTAATCTCTTCAGGGGCCAGGATGAGTGTGAGGAGATTGGGTTTTGATGGAACTACCCACAGACTGAAGTCAAAAAAAGCAAAGTAAGAAAGGCAAGTGGATCAAATTCGAGAGAGCAAATTGTGAGCAAAAAGTAATTGTTACCAGTTTAGCAATTGCAAAGGAGAGAGCGACCACATTGAATTGCTTCTGGTGTCATCCTCTATGCCCTGATATTTCACAGAGCCAGCTCCACATCCTTCCATTGGCTTTGTCATTGAGAGGCAACAGTTCCCTTCCCACAGCCCTTTTTAAAATGGCCTGTCCCAGGGAATCACTGAGGCAGAGAATACTTCACCTTTTCTGGGAAAGATAGAGAAATATAGGTTGTCAAGGAGCAGTTTCTCTGCCTTCAGGGTCTGACAGAAGGATGTGTGTAGTGTGTGGATTCTGGAGACAGATCACTGAGCTATTCCTCACTCCCATCAACACCTGACTTTATTCTGACATCAGTTTCTATTCTTCATTATAAAGTACCCCCACCAGCTTCAGACTGGACATTTCACACCCAGCCCCCATTTCCCCACAATCAAGAACCAAACTTGCCCCATCTCAGGATTGCCCTCTGAATGTGGTGTCAGTGTGCTAATGCTGTGTTTGAATGAAAGAGCCACGGTGGAATCTGGGACTGAATCCAAGGGACACATGGGACCATTCCATCGCATTTTAAGAGTGAAGAAAACCCAAGTCTAATTTAAGTAATATTTATTTCCCAAAACCTGTGAAATTGTTATTCTGAGTAACAAGATGCTGCTGATCATATTCATCAATGCAGGGTTCCCAGTAGCTCTGGCCATTTCCAAAGCACACACGAGACAGAGACTGAATCTTCTTGATCTTTATTCCTTTTTGCAGATTTACATTGACAGAAAAAAGACTGCAATTAACAGCCCAGACAGAAGAAACTGCTCAAAATCACAGCCACAATGGAGCTTGAGGAAAACACTTGTGGAGATTTTCTCAATAACCTGAGAATCCTGTCCCTTTAAGTAATGACAGAAGCTTAAATTCGAACTGGCGGCTGAGCAGGAAGGAGATCTGGTTTACTGAGGCAGAGATTTCAGAGGTTCACATTGTTTGTATAGCTGACAGTTTTCAGCATCTTCGAGAGGTTTTACTTGGCATCACAAGTCAACACTGTCCCCATAAACACTCCCAGGACAGGGTCAGCACGGGGTTTGATACAGAGTAAAGCTTCCTTTTGATCCCAATGACCTGCCTTAACCCCTGAACCTCAGAAATGTCACCGAGCCAATCCCAAGAAGGAAGAGAGTTGAAATTCAGTGCTGACAATGACCTTTGTCCTGCCAGCTCAGCCCTGTTCTATTTAAAGTTGTGTCTCCTCTGTGGACTGTCTCGAACCCTCTACACACATTCTGATCTCCTGATGCTCTTGCTGAGGGGAGAGGGGAGGGTCACGTGGGTAAGGGCACAGGAGAAGCGAGCGTTGGACTCCCAGTCAGACCCAGAGAGGGTCAGCAGGCTGCTGACACTGTAGGTGCTGTCCGAAGCTCGCAGGTAGTTGCTGGTCTGAACCCCGTCCGAAATGACTGCACCATCCTTCTTCCACTGCACCTCCAGCTCATCGGGATAGAAGTGATTGGCAAGGCACACCAGGGTGGCAGTGCCCTTGGCATTGACCTGCTCCGGGGAGGGGGGCAACAGGGTCAGCTTCGGCTGAGAGTTCTCATGGCCTGAAAGATAAGACAAACAATTTTAATCCCTGCCATTCAAAGGGATTTCAACTCTGAACATTCACTGGCAAAACAATCCATTTGAACATTTATATTCAATACCTAACAAACCTCATAAAAGGACAGGGACTTTTAAAATTGCTTCTTGGAATATGAGTGTCACTGGCAGGGCCAGCATTTATTGCCCAACACTAATTGCCTCTGAGAAGGTGATGGTGAAAGAGAAGGGACAGTTTTGGATCATTGTTTAGGGAATGAATGTGGGCAGCTGGAAGGGCTATCAATGGGGGAGCATTTTCATGACAATGATCAGAACTCAGTGAGATTGAGAGGAGGGATGGAAATGGAGAACCATGGAGCAAGTGTAAAAGTTTTCATTTGGGAACAAACCATTTTACTGAACTAGCCAGGGATTGGGTAAAAGTGGCTGAAAGACAAAATGCAGGGGTGAAATTTACCGGGACCTGAGGAAAGCAAAGAGGATGAAATGTGTCCAAATGAAGTCTGAGAAATCCCAGTGATGTTTTATAATCACAGAAAGAACAGGTGAATAAAGGAATGTATGAGGCCCATTCGAGAGCAGGAAGGGAACTTGTGTGCGGTGGTGGAAGATGGACAAATGGTTCCTCATGAAAACTTTTGGTCTGTTTTCACAAAAGAGAGGGACCAAGCAGAAACTAGTTCAGGAGGAGGACTGTGCAATATTGGAATGGCATCTTTCACATCTGAAAGACTCCCAGTTCATCCAAAGAAAAGAAAGATCCATGCTGTCCCAAAGACATTTGCAGACCGTGTGGGACTTGTTTGAAATGGGGTCACTGTTGTAATGTAGGAAATGTGCAAGCCAGATTGTACACAGCAAGATACCACAAGCAACAATGAACCAAGGAATATTTTTGAGTGATGTTTGTTCAGGAATAAGTATCAGCCTGAATACGATTCAAAGAGAAAGTAACTGGAACAGTTGGATGGAAAATGAGGAAATGAAAGTTAAAGGAGAAGGGAGGATTACTGGTTAGTGATGGGATTGATTGTTACCAGAAAATAAAAGGAAAGGGACAGAGTATTGTGAATGTCATATTGTACTGAGGAAACTTAAAAGTGCAGGGAAGAACAATATCGAACAAGCTTAAAGGTTTTGTCTCTTAACGCATGAAACATTCGGAATAATGTAGACAAAGTGGTACCACACAAACCAAGGGAAATCAAGTTTCTGAGGAATTTAAACTAATTAAAGAAGGTAGGGGGACAGGACACTTTATTAAAGCATCCAGACCAAGTATTAGGATAGAGAGTATGGAAAGGATCAAGAATCGAAATTGAAGCCCTGCAGAGTGGAATGGTGGGTCAGTGGTTAGCACTGCTGTCTCACAACTCCAGAGACACAGATTCAATTCCAACTGACTGTCTGTGTGGGGTTTACACATTCTCCCGGTGTCCACTTGGGTTTCCTCCCATTGCCAGAAATATGTGTAGGTTAGGAAGATTATCCATGGCAATTGTAGGGTGGGTGGGATGCTATTTGGAGGGTCAGTCTGGGCTGAATGGCCTGCTTCCACACTGTAGGGATTCTGTGATTTCTAAAGGAGATAACTATGAGAAGGAGGCAGTCAGTGCATGACTGAGGGTGTTGTACTTCGATGCATCGAGTTTATGAAACAAGGTAAATGAGCCTGTAGTGCAGGGACGTGGCTGCAAGGGGATCAGGGCTGGGAACTAAATATCCAGGGATGCACATCCTATTGAAAGGAAATGCAGGGGGATAGGGGGTCAAGTGTGAAGCAAGAACTGAAGGTAATCCTTGTTAGTCAGGAAATGGTTTTGGGAGACTGATGGTATCAAAACATGTAAGGCCCCAGGGGCCAGCAACTCATCAGAGTATTTAAGAAAGTGGGTGTAGAAATAGTGGACACATTGTTGATCATTTTCCAACATTCTGTTGACTCTGACAGAATTCCAATGGACTGGACAGTATCCAGTGTAACCCCACTTTTTAATAAAATGAGGGAGAGTGAAAATGAGGAATTATACATGAGGAAAACACTGGAGTCAGTTATTAAAGATACAGTAAACGAGCATTTGGAAAGCAGTGACAGGATCGGACCAAGTCAGCATAGATTTACGAAAGGGAAATCAGGCCTGACACATCTCCTGGAAGTTTTTGAGGATGTGATCAGTAGAGAGTGGACAAGGCTGAATCAGTGGACATCAAAAATTGATGAAAAGGTTCAGCAGGTCTGGCAGCATCTGTGGACAGCAATTGAAGTTAACATTTCAGATTGAGTGACCCTCCCTCAGGACCCAGTGGATGTTGTGTGACTGGACTTTCAAAAGGCTTTTGACAAGTTCAAAAGTGAGTTAAATTAAACCTCATGATATCAGAGGTAATGTATTGACATTAAGAGAGACTTCATTGGCGGACAGAAAACAGAGAGTTGAAATAAATGGGTCCCTCTCAAAGTGGCAGTGATTAGTGGGATACCCACAGGGTTCAGTGCTGGGACCCCAACTGTTCACAATATACATAAATGATATGGACAAAGGAATTGAATGCAATCCCTCCAAATTTGCAGATGACACTCAGCTGGGTGGCAATGTGTGCTGTGAGGAGGATGCTAAGAGGCTGCAGAGTGACTTGGACAGGCTGGCTGAGTGGACAAATACTTGGCAAAAGCAATATAATTTGGGTAAATGTGAGATTATCCACTTTGGTGGTAAAATAGGAAGTCAGATTATTAATAAATGGTGAAAGTTTAGGAAAAGGTGAGGTGCAATGAGAGTTGCGTATCATGGTGGAACAGTAACTGAAAGGGGGCATGCAGGTGCAGCAGGCAGTGAGGAAAGCTAATGGCATGCTGGCCTTCACAGTGAGAGGATTTGTGTATTGGAGTAAGGATGTCTTGCAGAATTATACTGGGCCTTGGTGAGGCCTCACCTTGAGTATTGTGTGCAGGTTTGGTCTCCTAGTCTGAGGAAGGACATTCTTGCTATTGAGGGAGTCCAGCGAAGGTTCTCCAGACTGATTCCCGGGATGGCAGGACTGACATATGAGGAAAGACTGGATCGACTGGGCTTGTACTCACTGGGATTTAGAAGAATGAGAGGAATCTCACAGAAACATATAAAATCCTGATGGGATTTGACAGGCTTGATGCTGGAAGAATGTTCTTGATATTAGGAAAATCCAAAACTAGGGGTCACAGTCGAAGATTAAGGGTTAAGTTATTCCGATGTTGTGAACCTGTGGAATCAAGGGATATGGGGGCGGAGTGGGAATTGGATAATGAGATTGGGTAATCAGCCATGATCATATTGAATGGTGGTGCAGACTCAAAGGGCCGAGTGGCCGATTCCTGCAGCCATTTTCTATGTTTCCATGTTTCTAATGATAGGTACATCTGAAGGGGGTGGGGGTGGGGTGAGGGAGGAGCAGGTTTATCCTGTCAGGAAGAACTGAAATTACATCGACAGCAAGCGGAAATATGGAGTTAGAAAGCATAGAATCTGTGTGAGTCAACTTAAATACCCACAAAATAGCAAAGGGCTTGATGGGACTTATGTACAAGTCTCCTCTCAGTAGTCGGGATGTGGGGCAGAAAATAAATCAGGAGATAGAAAACGCATGTAAGAAAGGGATTATTACAATAATCATGGCGACTGCAATATGCAGGTGGACTGGGAAAGTCAGCTTGGGAATGGATCTCAAGGAAAGGAATTCATGGAATGTCTGCGAGAGGCCTTTTTTGGAACAGTTTGTGGTAGACCCACTAGGAAACAGGTAATTCCGGATTCGGTGATGTGTAATGAGGCAGCCCTGATTGGGGAGCTGAAGGTGAGTGAACCCTGAGGGAGCAGTGACCATAATGCGTTAGAATTCACCCTGCAGTTCGAGAGGGAGAAGCTGGAATTCAATGTAATAATCGGAGTCAATGAACAAGTTAGCAAAGGAGAGCCAATGGACATGATCTATTTGGGTTTCCAAAAGGCCTTTGACAAGTTGCCACACAGGAGGCTGCTAAATAACATAAGAGCCCACGGGGTTTGGGGCCCGGTACTGACATGGGATAGAGAGTGGAAATAAATGGGTCTTTTGCGGGATGGCAGCTGGTGCCTCGTGCAGTTCAGCAGGGGGCAGTGTTGGGACCTCAGCTATTCATGTAACAATTAATTATATATTAACGATCTGGGAAAAGGAACTGAGGGCATTGTTCTTAAATTTGCTGATGACACAAAGATGAGGGGAGGGACAGAGGGAGTTGAGGAAGCAGAGAGGCTGCAGAAGGACTTGGAAAGGCTCAGAGAGTGGGGAAAAAAGTGGCTGATGGAATACAAAGTGGGAAAGTATGAGGTTATGCCCTTAGGTTGGAACAATAGAGGCTCAAACTGTTTTTTAAATGGGGAAATTTGGCATTCTGAAACCCAAAGGGACTTAGGAGTCCTCTTTCAGATTTCACTTAAGGTTAATATGTAGATTCAGTTGGCAATTAGGAAGACAAATGCAATATTATCATTCATTTCAACTGAGTTAGAATACAAGAGCAGGTGTGTACTGCTGAGGCTGTATGAGACTCTGGCCAGACTGCATTTGGAATATTGTGAACAGTTTTGGGACCTGTATCTAAGGAGGGATGTGCTTGCATTGGGGGAGATCCAGAGGAGGTTTATAAGGATGACCCTGGTGGTGACAGCCTGGTCTGATGAGGAGAGATTGAGGACTCTGGATGTGTACTTGATAGAGTTCTGAAGGACATGGGGAGATCACATTGAAACTTACAGAATACTGAGAGGCCTGGATAGGGTGGGCGGGGATGAGATGTTTCCACCAGTAAGAGAAACATGGACCAGAGGGCACAGCCACAGAATTTAGGGGTAATCCATTAGGACTGAGATGAGGAGGAATTTCTTCTGCCAGAGGGTGGTTAATCTGTGGAACTCATGCTGTGGAGGTGAAGGAATTGAGTGTGTTTCGGACGGACATTGATAGGTTCCTGATTGGGAAGGCGATCAAACATAATGGGAAGAAGGCAGGAGAATGGTCGTGAGAAACACATCAGCCATGACCAAACGGCACAGCAGACTTGATGGGGCGAATGGCCTAATTCTGCTCTGTTATCATATTGTCTTTTGAACAGACTCTGCAAAACCCTGGAACACTGAAAGGCCTGGATTTGAGCCCAGCTGGAGCTGTTTGTCATCAGAACTTTATCAAGGGATAACCAGGGAGTGGGGAGAGTGTGCACCCTGTTCCATGTGGGAACTTCAGGATGCTTCCCATCTCCTGGAATATCATGAGTGTAGGCAGTGTGGTCAGTGACAGCAATTGGAGCTCCAGGTTTCCGGAGATTGAGCAGAAGCTGGTGTCAGTGTGGAGCGTCCGTGAGGCTGAGAGCTCCGTGGAGAGCACGTTTCTAGATGTGGTCACTCTGCAGCTTCAGAATATACAGGGAGAGAGGGAATGGGGGAACAGCAGACAGTCCAAAAGGACCAGACAGCTAGTACAGGAATCCTCTGAATGCATCCCACTGTCCAACCAGGATTCAGTTTGGAATCCTGATGAGAATGATGGTTCATCTGGGGAGTGCAGCCAGAGCCAGGTCCACGGCACCACGGGGGCTCAGCTGTACAGGGGGGTACAAGGAAGACTGGAAGAGCGATAGTGAGAGGAGATTTGAGAGTGAGGGCAATCGATAGTTGTTTCTGCAGCTGCAGATGGGAATCCAGGATTGTATGTTGTCTCCCTGGTGTCAGGGTCAAGGATGTCACTGAGCGGCTGCAGAGCACGCTGAGGGGAAAGGGGGAACAGGCAGCAGTTGTGGTCCAGTGACAGAGGGAGAAAAGGGATGTGGTCCTGCAGTCAGAATTTAGGGAGCTCTGGAGGCAATTAGCAACAGGAGCTCAAAATTCTGAATCTCTGGATTACTCCCAGTGACCAATGCAAGTGAGGATAGGAACAGGTGAATAAAACAGGGTATATCTGAGGCTGGAAAGGTGATCCAGGAGGGAGCGCTTGAGATTCTTGGGACATTAGGAATGACTTTGTGGGAGATGTGACCTCTATAGACCAGATGGGTTGCTCCTGAACAGAACTGAGCTTCTTGTGGGGTGATTTGCTGGTGCTGTTGGAGAGAGTTTAAATGAACATGGAAGTGGGGGCTGTGGGAACCAAGAGGAAATATCAGGGAGGAACACCAAGGAAAACAGAATCATGCAAGAGATAGATACTCCAAAGTAAGCAATAATAACTTATTTGGCCGGGTCACAGTGAGGGAGAGCGTAATAATTTCGAAATCCAACTGACTGTGTGCATGTAGGGGCCTGCGTGGAGTATGGGGAATAAGATTGGGGAGTTACAGATGCATATTACCAAGTGGAAATCTGGTGTTGTTGCTCTTACAGATAAGGCTCAAATGAGGACAGGACTGGGTGTTAAATATTCCTGGATACAAGGTGTTCACTAAAGATAGGAAAAGGGGAGGAAGATGGGAGGTGTGGGATTGGTTAAGGAGATCAGTGCAGAGCTGGAGAAAGAGGATGTCCCAGAGGGGTCAAGGGCAGAATCGATTTGGTTCGAGATAAGGAACAAAAAGGTGCAATCAGGTTGTTCAGTGCAGTCTGTCGGTCACCAACTAGAGGGAAGGATGTAGAGGAAGAAATCTGCAAGAAATTCACAGCACACATTCGGGTGACTTTAATTATCAGAATATAGAATGAAATCGGAGCAGTGTGAAGGGCAGAGAGGGGCCAGAGTCGTGAGAGTGTGCTCGGGTGAATTTTCTCCAGCCGTGTGTTCCCATTCCAATCAGAAAGAAGCTCTGCCAGACCTGGATCTTGGGAATGAGGAGGCCCAAGTAGATCGAGTGTCAGTGAGAGGGCATTTAGGGAAGAGTGATCATTGTATCATAAGGTTCAGGGTGATCGTGGAAAAGGACAAAGGACAATCTAGAGTAAAGTAAAGATCATGGATCATATCCCATGGATCACCTCCAAATCACTCTTAGAATTTTTCATATTTTATTTTAAAAGTGAATATGAATGAGTTACCAATCTAATATTTTGCCGCAGTATTTACGGTTGAGAAGGACATGGAAGAGAAGGAAATTCGGGAAAAAAGTGTTGATGTCTTGAGAAGAGTCCATATTACAGAAGAAGAGATGCTGTAATCTGTTCTTTAAACTCATGAAGGTAGATAAATCCCCAGGAGCTGATCAGCTCCATCCCAGTACTTTGTGGGAAGCTTGGGAAGAGACAGTGACGCCCCTTGTGGAGATGTTTGTATCATCAACAGCCACGGGTGATGTGCTGGAAGACTGGAGCGTGGTTAATGTTGTGCTGATATTTAGGAAGGTCTGCAAGGAATACCCAGGGAATTATAGACCAGGGAGTCTGCTATCAGTGGGGAATAAGTTGTTGGAGGGGATTTTGAGAGACAAGATCTAAATGCATTGGAAAGATAAGGATTGATTAAGGATAGTCCACAAGGCTTTGTAAGTGGGAAATCATGTCTCACAAATTTGATTAAGTTTTTTGAAGACATGACCAAGAAGATAGCTGAGGGCAGAGTGGTAGACATTGTCTACATGTACTTTAGCAAGACCTTTGACAAGGTATTGCATGGACAACTGGTTAGTAAGTTAGATCAAGTTGGATCCAGGGAGGGCAAGCTAACTGATACAAAATTGGCTTAATGGTTGGAGACAGAGAGTGGTTGTTGTTCAGACTGGAAGCCTGTGACCAGCGGTGTGGCAAAAGGATTGGTTCTGGGTTCATCATTGTTCATCATTTATAGAAACAAATTGAATGAGAATATAGGTGCCATGGTTTGTGAGTTTGCCGATGACACTAACATTGGTAGTTTCATGGACAATGAAGAAGGCTATTTGAGAGTACATTTACATTACACATTGAGATAATAGGGAGGTGTTACATTTTGGTACAAAAACCAGACCAGGGCTAACACAGTTAATTGTGGGGCCATGGGGAGTGTTGTCAAGGGGTGGAGGCACATAGAGGATTGAAACTGGTGTCACATGGAGACAGGATGGTGACGAAAGCATTTGGTACAATTGCTTCTATCGGTCAGAGCATTACGTGTGGGAGTTGTTACGACTCTCCAAGGTATTGATCAGGCCACATTCCCAGTCACCCTGCTATTGGAAGGATGTCATTAAACTGGAAAGGGTTTAAAAAGGATGACAAGGATGTCACCGAGACGAGAGGGTTTGAGTTATAAGGAGAGGCTGGTTAGGCCTGGGCTATTTTCCTTGGAAGGTCAGAGGCTGCTGGGTGACATTTTAGAGGTTTATAAAATCGTAATGGGCATAGATAAGATGACTAGCTCAGGTTTATTCCCCAGGGTAAGAGAGTCCAAAACTAAACAGCAGAGGTTTAAAGCAAGAGGGGAAAGATTCAAAAGGGACCTGAGGTGCATCTCTTTCACATAGAGGGTGGTGCGTGCATTGAATGAGCTGCCAGAGGAAGTCGTAGAGATGAGTATGATAACAACATTTAAAAGACATTTGAACAGGTACATGGATAGGAACTGTATAGGGGGAAATTAGCTAAATGCAAGCAAATGGGACTACTGGAATAGATAAGGGGAATAATTCATGAAGGATGTGAATATTTTGCAGATTGGGTAAAAACAAAATTCCATGGAAGGATCAGGGATGAGGAAAGTCAGTTATGAACAAATTTGGACTGTCTTCCTTGGAGAAGTGAAGGCTGAGTGGAAATTTGTTTGAGCAATTCAAAATCAGGATGTGTCTAGACAGAGTAAATAGGGAAAAAATGTTCCCACTCATGAAAGTATTGAGAAGGAGAGGGCACAGATTTAAAGTAATTAGTGAGAGAATCAAAAGTGAGATGAGGAAAAAAAAAATTCAGCCAGTGAGTGGTTAAGGTGTGGAATGCACTGCCTGAGAGTGTGGTGGAGGCAGCTTCAATTGAAACATTCCGAAGGGAATGAGACTGTTATTTGAAAAGGAACCATGTGCAGGGTGACAGGGAGAAGGCAGGAGAATGACACTCAGTGAATTGCTCATTCAGAGAGCCAGTACAGACAGGATGGGTGGAATGGCCTCCTTGTGCACTGTAACAATTCTGTGATTGCGTGGTTGAGCAGAGTTAAAGCTGGGGGAGATGGGAGCTCGGTGTCTCACTGTGCTGCTGCTGCTGCTGCTGAGGACAGTGAGATCAGAGGAGCCAGAGCTCACATCAAACTCTGCCCGTGTCCGACACACTGAGACTGGCAGGAGGCTACTCACTGATTTCACTGCATGCTGCAGGAATGGGACCACAGGCTGCAAATGGACAGAGTTCCTCCACACGGTGAGTAAAACTGACTGACTTATATCTTGCTGCTTATCCGGGCAAACGGAACTAAAGAAATACAGCTGGACACCCTGTTGGACACAGTGCTCCTCAATCAACCATTTCATTAACTGCAGCTCCCCACTAACACCTTCAACAATTCAGCATTTGTGTTTTAGGAAGTTCCAGTATTGAAAGGATTTACTTACTCAGTCTGAGCTTGGTTCCTTTACCGAACGTAAGGGGAGCTGTAACTTTGCTGACAGTAATAATCAGCGACATCCTCATTCTGAACGTTGCTGATTGTCAGAGTGAAGTGTGTGCTGGACACTTCTGTCCCGGTGAATCTGTTGGAGACTCCTGTGAATCGTGATGCTGCATTGTAGATCAGGAGAGAGGGTTTCTGTCCTTCTTGCTGCTGGAACCATTCAACATTACTACTGGCAATCTGACTGGATTTACAGGTGATGGTTGCAGTCTGGCCCAGTCCCACTGACAGCACCGGGGGAGACTGGGTCATGATGATGTCCCCACTGATACCTGAGGGGTCAGAGAGAAACACAGTGAAGTCAGAACTGTCACAGAAAGAGCCTGTCAAATGAGAGATTGTTGGAGACACTGAGCATTCCTCTGGTTTCAGCATTTTCTCTTCAATCACAAGTCAGTGGAATTGGAGTGAAATGGAGAGCAGCTAAAGATTCAAGGTGGAAGGAGAGAGATTTGTACCTGCGACACAGAATGCCAGGGGCCAGATCAGCTGGATGTGTGAAATCATGGTGTGTGCTCCTGTCCCTGTGCCTGGTTCCTGATAAACTCTCCCTTCACTGGGCTCTGCTTTATAAAGCTGCAGCCTGAGAGAGTCTGACTGGGTGTTCCTCAGTATGTAAATGGCATCAGGCAGAGGGAGCCACGTCAGCCCCTCACACTTCCTCTTTTCTCTCTCTCTCTTTCTCTGTCTATCTCAGAGAGTCATTGATGTGAACAGCACTGACTGAGGCCATTTGGCCCATTGTGTCTGTGCTGGTAAACAAAGATCTGTTGACACTAATCCCATCCTCCAGCTCTTGGCCCATTACCCTGGAGGCTACAGCAACACAAGTGAATATCTAAACACTGCTCCAATGTCATGAGAGTTTGTGAGTCAACCAGCCTTTCAGGCAGTGAGTTCCAGACTCCCACCACCCTCTGGGTGAAAACATTTCTTCTCAACTCTCCTCTCACACTCCAACTCGACTGGGCCTGGACTCACTCGAGCTCAGAAGGATGAGAGGGGATCTGATTGAAATGTATAAAATTCTAACAGGGCTGGACAGGGAGGAGGTTTCCCCTGGTTGGGGAGTCTGGAACCAGGGTTCACTCTCTCAGGGGGATACAGGATAGACCATTTAGGGCTGAGATGAGGAAACATTTCTTCACTCAGAGGGTGGTCAACCTGTTGAATTCTCTACCACAGAAGGCTGTGGAGGACAAGGAACTGAATATATTCAAGAAAAAGAGAGAGATAATTGTTTGCATTTTAACAGCATGAAGGGAATGGGGAGAAAGCAGGAATATAGCTTTGAGATAGAGGATCAGCCATGATCATACTGAATGATAGAGCAGGCTCAAAGAGCCGAATGGCCTTCTCCTGCTGCGGTTTCTATGTTTCTATGTCTGTGTTACCTTCAGTCTCTGTTCCTGGTTTTTGAGTCCTTTACTCATGTAAAAAGTGTCTTCCTACCCACCCTATCACTGCCTCAAATAATCTTATACCCCTCTATCAGGTTCCCTCTCGGCCTTCACTGCTCCAAGGAAAACAATCCCAACCTTTCCAATCTTTCCTCATAGCTGACCCTCCATCGCAGGCAGCATCCTGGGAAATTTCCTCTGCTCCCTCTCAAGTACAATCACATCCCTCCCAGAATGTGGTGACCAGAGACCTGTCCCTCTCTCTGTCTCACATCTGCCACGTCTTTCTCTCTACCTCTCTCTCTCCCACTATTAATCTCTCCCATGTTTTCTCTCTTTCTCTCTCTCTCTCTCACTCTGTCTCACTCTGTCTCATAGCCACTCTATCCAACTCACTGATGCTTTCTCACTCCATCTCATAATCTCTGTTTCTCCATCTGTCACTTGCTCCCTCTCTCACTTCAACTAAAAGCCTCCGATTGTTATCTGTCCCTCTCTATTCCTCCCTCTTTCTCTCTCCTTCCCTCTCTACCTTCCAGTCTACAGTCTCTCTCCCTACCTCTCTGTCATTCTGTATCTACCCATACTCATGTGTCCCTCTTGCTCTCACACTCAACCCTACCCTCTCTCTCAATTCTCTTCATGCTTGGTTCCACACCCATCCTGTCTCTTTGTCCTCTCCTTGTCTCTTTCTCTCTCTCCATCTCTCTCAATCACACTGACTCACATCTGTCTCTGTATCCCTGAGCCTCACCATTTCTACCTCCCTCTATCCTCTATTTCCCTCTTGGTCCTCTCACATATCCCACACTGTCTCAAGTGCTTCTCCCTGTATCTCTGTCTCTCTCTCTCTCACACACACACACACACACATACACATAGAGTCTCTCTCTGCCTCTGTCTCTCTCTCTCTCACACACCTTCCATCTCTCTCTCTGTCTCGCTTCTCTCTCTTTCTCACAGTATCCCAGGTGGTGACAGTTGAATGCAGGATAAATCTCCCTCTGCTCTGCCCCACAAATGGATGTTAACCCTTGACCCCAGAAGCATGTCTTCTCCTGGAGTAAAGGCCCATTTCCACATTGACCAGGGTTTGGCCTCTGTCAGGAAGACGGACATATTCTTGTCAAACAAAGGACAGTTCTGTGCTGTTGGCCTATTCTCACTGGGGACTGGTTTGTTCATAAACCTCATTCCATGAAGGCCCAGCAGAGAGAGGAGATCCTCAGGCCATCAGTGTGAGCTGGAGGGACAGGACAGACTCTGACCCACTGACCCATCCTGTCCATTCACAACATGTTCCAATCCCTTCCCCTCTCCTTCCCCTTCCATGGTCAGTCTTTTCTGAAATGGAGTGGTCCCTTCCCTGTCTCATACCAAGGAGGAGATGGACAGATTTTTAATGAATAATGGGTTAGAGGATGATGGAGAGTGGGCAGGAAAGTGGAGTTGAGGCTGAGATGGGATCAGCCATGATTGTATTAAATGGTGGAGTGGGCTCGAGGGGCTGAATTGCGTGCTCCTGCTCCGAGTTCTTATGTTCATCCACCCCCTCCCCCATTCCTCTTACTGCAACTTTGTGCACATTCTTGGAATGTTTGGACATCGAAGGTACGACGTGAATTCAAGTTTTGCATTGAATTAATGTGGGGACAGAATTGTGCAGGTGCTGTGATAACTCCTGCAGCTGAATATCCTGCTGACAGGCTTCAGCCTTCCACATACAGAATGGGGAAGTGGGGGAGGACAGAATGTACTGTAGGGTCCATGGAACTGTCCCCTAGCAATGTGGTTGACCCTTAACTGCCCTCTGAAATGGCTGAGCCAGGCTCTCAGTTGTATCAATCATGACGTCTCAACAAAGAATTAAAACCGGACGGATCACAGGCATCGATCTCGTCACCGAAAAGGCAAAGACATAAACAGCCCTGTCTACCCTGCTCCATCCTCCTTACTGACTCTGGGGGCTAGTGCCAAATTCAGGAGAGCTGTCTTACAGACTAGTCATGCAACAGCCTGACACAGTCATACTCACAGAACCACACCGTACAGACAATGTCCCAGACACCACCATCACTGTCCCTGCATGTGTCCTGTCCCACCAGAAAGGCAGACCCAGCAGAGCTGATGACACAGTGCTCTACAGTCAGGAGGGAGTTACCTTGGGAAGCCTCTAGACTCTGTGAAGACTCATGACACCAGGTTAAACATGGGCGAGGAAACCTTCTGGTGATTACAAGATATCTTGCTCCCTCGGCTGATGAATCAGTCTCCCCTCCATGTTGAACAGCACTTGGAGGAAGCACTGAGGGTGGTGACAGCACAGAGTGTGTTCAGGGTGGGGCGTTTCAATGTCCACCACTGAGAGTGGCTCGGCAGCAGCATTTCTGATCGAGCTGGTTGGTTCCTAATGGACGTAGCTGAGGGACTGGCTCTGCAGCTGGTGGTGAAGGAACCAAAAAGATGGAAAAAGATGCTTGACCCCATCCTCACCAATCTTGTGGCTGTAGATACATCTGTCCTTGATAGTATTGGTAAGAGTGACCATCACACAGTCCTTGTAGAAACAAAGTTTGACCTTCACATTGAGAATCCCCTCCATTGTGTTGTGTGGTACTATCACCGTGCTAAATAGGACAGACTCCAAACAGATATTGCAACATAAGACAAGCTCATAAATGGGGATGATTGCCAAAGATTGCACAATGTTCAGCACCATTCTCAACTCCTCAGATACTGAAGCAGTCCACGTTCAAATGCAACAATATCTGGACAATATCCAGGTTTCATCTCAGAAGCAGTATTTCCCATCGGTGTCATGCAAATGCCAGTCAATGACCATCACCAATAAGAGACAATCTAACCATCGCCCCTTGACAGTCAATACTATTACCATCACTGAATTCCCACTATCAACATTCCTGAGGTACCATTGACCAGAAACTCAACTGGACTCACCACAAAAACACCGTCGTTACAAGAGCAGGTTAGAGGCTAGAAATACTGAATCGAGTAAATCACCTCCTGATTCCCCCAAAGCCCATCGACCAAGTTAGGAGTGTGATTGAATACTCCCCACTTACCTGGATGGGTGCAGCTCCAACAACATTCATAGATTGATCGTGTCACAGAGTCATACAGCACAGAAACAAACCCTTAAGTCAAACTTCTACATGCTGACCAGGTTTTCTGAAGTGAACGAGTCTCATTTGCCTGCATTTGGGCCATATCCCTCGAATCCATTCCTGTCTCTGTCTATCATATCCTCTCTCTTTCTTATCCATTCAAAAAGCTTGATACCATCCAAAACAAAACAAGCTCCTTGATTGGCATCATATTCTCAAAGCATCCACTCCCACCAATGCTCCATAGCAGCAGCGTGTATTATTGATAAGATGCTCTGCAGAAACTCTCCAAAGATCCTCAGATAGCACCTTCCAAACCCATTTGGGAAAATAGAAATTGCACGAAAAGCTCAGCAGATCTGGCAGCATCTGTGGAGAGAAATCAGAGTTAACATTTCGGGTTGAGCACGAAGCATCATGTGACCCAGAAAGTCAACTCTAATGTCTCTTCACAGACGCTGCCAGACCTGCTGAGCTTTTCCGGCAATTTCCATTTTTGTCTCGGATTTACAGCATCTGAAGTTCTTTTGGTTTCCTTCCAAACCCACGTCCACTTCCATTTAGAACAAGAGCAGCAGATACACGGGAACTCTGTGAGCTGCAAGTTTCCCTCAGAAAAGCTTAGCATCCTGACTTGGAAATATGTCGCTGTTCTCTCAGTCTTGCTGGGTTAAAATACTGGCATTCCCTCCCCAAGAGCATTGTGGGTCAACTTACAGCTTGTGGACTATAGCAATTCCAGACGGCAGCTTCGCACCACCCTCTCAAGGCAACTAGGGACAGGGTAAAGAATGCTGGCCCAGCCGGTGAAGCCCACTTCCCACAAGTGAATATGCAAAACCAAATGAAGTGTCCCTCAGGAGGGGAGAGGGAATTTTAAGGGTCCTGAGCTTCATTTCCCAGCCCAGGCAGTTTGACTCCCAATGAATGAATGAGATACCAATTTGGAGCCCAGGTTAGGGGCAGTCTTGTGCTATAGACCCAGGTCTGCAAGAGGGAATCAGAGGTCCAGCTAAAAAAGAAAGATGAGGAGAGAGAGGAACAGGGTGACTATTTGGGTCACTCACAGCCATGATGGACTGAATGGCCATCCCCTTGTGCTGTCAGATTCCAGGCAGTGCAGACAGTTCACAGCTTTCTCCAGTCTCAGTAACAAATGTCCAGCTGCTCCGAGCTCCTTCTTTCACTTCCTCTCTTGGTGAAGTTTCAACCTTGCGATCTGACAGTCTTTGCAGTTATTTTTTACACTGGGGCTTTATGCTGTGGTCAGAATCTCTAATAATAAGTGTCCAATCAGTGACAATCACAGCAGCTAACAGCAGTCAGGACTGAGGAGCCAGGCTCACTGGGAAACACATTGGGAAGATCAAAGCCATCATCTTCAGCTCCTGGTTCAAACTCCATCTCTCTCCCTGAGCACTGTCTGCTGCTCAACCAGACTCTTTACAAACTGGGCCTCATCTTTGAGGTTGATCTGAGCCCGCATCCTCCACATCACAAAGATCAACCATTGAAAATCTCAGCTTCATCATGGGGACGACAAACATGGCCATTCCAATGTTATCCTGGCCCATATCACAGCCACCGCCTTCCGTAAACTTTGGCTCATTCCAAACCGTGCTACCGATATCCAAACTCGCACCATGTCCCATTCCCCCATTCCTTTCCACTGTCCTCATGGACCAACATTGGCTCCCAGTCCTGCAACACCTCGATTTTCATATTCACATCCTTGTTCTCAAGCTGCCCTCTGCCCTTCCACCCTCCCCATCTTTGTAAGCTCCTCCAAGCTGTCTCACTGCCAGTGTGGTTAGCAATCTTGGATATGTGGTTCTCTATTTCTTCATCTAAGTCATTGAGAAATATCGTGAAAAGCTGAGCTCCTACCACAGGTCCCTGGGACACCACTACTCACATCTTGCTCATTGGAGGACACACACATTCTCCCTCCTCTCTGTGTCTAGCTCCAGGCCCATTCCTGACCAAAGGTAAATGCATTTCTCAAATTCCATCTGATTCCATGTCTCTTATGTGGAACATTCTTAAATGTCTTCTGGAATTCCCTATAGACAATATCTATCGACATTCCCCTATATCCCACATTAGGGAGCTCCTAACAAAGTGTAACCAGGTTAGTTAAAGATGTCTGAACCTTTGTCAATCCATGCTGACTCTCTCGGACCAGTTCATATTTTTCCATTATTCTGTCTCTAAAAACACACTCAATCACTTCCTGACAACAAACATTCAACAGAGATGTTCATTGTGCATGAAGTTAGTAAACAGCGAACACTGACACGAGGAGCCTCTTGCTGTGCAGGAGCCTTTGCTGTTTCCTTACAGATTAAAAACTGAAGACCGGCGACTGACTGTGTGGAGTTTGCACGTTCTCCCCGTGTCTGCGTGGGTTTTCTCCGGGTGCTCCGGTTTCCTCCCACAGTCCAAAGATGTGCAGGTTAGGTGAATTGGCCATGCTAAATTGCCCGTAGTGTTAGGTAAGGGGTAAATGTATGGGTATGGGTGGGTTGCGCTTCGGCGGGTCGGTGTGGACTTGTTGGGCCGAAGGGCCTGTTTCCACACTGTAAATAATCTAATCTAATCTAAAATTAAAAACTCATTAAACAATTTCCACATACAGGGCCAGGCGATGTGTAGTAATTGCACTTTGGGGAAGCTGGTGGAGCCCATTGTAGCTCAGAGTGACCACATCTGTAGCAAGTGTTGGTTGCTCAAGGCACTCCAGCTCAGAGTTGATGATCTGGAATCTAAGCTTCAAACTCTGTGACACATCAGGGAGGGGGAGAGTTACCTGGACACTGTGGTTGGGGAGACAGTCACACCTTGTAGGTTAAATACTTCAAATTATGGCCAGTGGTCAGGGACAGGAGGGTGTGACTATAAGTGAACAGGTCGATGCAGCCTGAATTTAGCATTGCAGGAGCCTCAGCTCCTTGTCCAACAGGAATGAGGTACTTATTCCTTGTGTCAATGAGGCAAAGGTTTGTAGGGAGAATGGGCAAACGTGGCGTGAGCATTTTGGCGAAAGTGACCAGAACTCTGTAAGCATCAAAGTCATTAAGTGAAAAGATGAAGGTCGAGCAGAAATTAAGTGTCTAAACGGGGGGAAGGCCAATTCCAGCACCATTAGATAGGCACACACAGGGGGAGGCAATGGCCTCGTGTTATTATCACTGGATTATTAATCCAGAAACTCAGCTATTGTTCTGGTGACCTGGGTTCAAATCCTGCCATGGCTGACATGGGACATGGGGATTTGAATTCAAGAACGATGCTGTCAGCCTTACCTGGCCTGACCCACGTGTGACTCCAGACCCACTGTAATGAGAGGCATGGTGGCTCAGTGCTTTGCACTGCTGCCTCGCAGTGCCAGGGTCCCAAGTTTGATTCTACCCTTGGGCAACTGTCTGTGTGGATTTTGCATGTTCACCCCCATGTCTATGTGGGTTTCTGTCAGGTGCCCTGGCTTCCTCCCACAGTTCTAAGAAGTGCAAGCCAGGTGGATTGGCAATACAAAATTACCCATTGTGTTCAGGAATGTGCAGGTAAGGTGCATTAACCATGGAAGATGCAGGGCTAGGGGGATAGGTCTGGATGGGATGCTCTTCAGAATGTTGGTGTGGGCTCATTGGGCTGATTGGCCTGTTTTACACTGTATGGATTCTATGATTCCATGTGGTTGTCTGATAACTGCCCTATGGGCAGGAAATGCTGGCTTGGTCAGAGCTGCCCATATCCAATGAATGAATGAAAGAAGACCACTGCACTGTGGACCAGGAGGCCATTCAGGCAGAGGAGCACAAAGAGGAGGATTTGACAATGAATGGGACTGATAGCATCTTTTGTGATCAGGACTGAGAGTCTCACATGGTGTGCTGTCTACCTGGTGCCAAGGTAAGGGGCATCTTGAACCGGCTTGAAAGGATATTGGAGTGGGGATGGTGGTGGTGACCATCCAGTTGTTGTTGTTGTGTTGGGACCAACAACCTCAGCAAAAATAGGCAAAAGGCCCTATTTGGACAATATCAGGTAAGCTCTCAGAAGTGTATTGATTAAACAGGTAGAGAGAAATAAGAAAGAGGTGAATACAGCATCAGTGCTGAGGAATAGATTCCAGTGAATGGACCAAATAAGAGTTCTATATACAAATGCATGGAGCGTAAGGAATAAATTCAATAATCTGTACACACAATTTCAAATTTAAGATTATGCTCAATTACTGAGACATATTTGCAGAATCGTTAGGATTGGGAATTAAATATATCAGGTTAGAAGATTCACGGGATGGACATGGGGAAATGACAGAAGAGTGGAGCAGCTTTATTGATTAGAAACAAAATGGCTTCAACAGTGAGGGAGGTTATAATGAGGGGAAAACATTCAGTGCAACTGAGGAGCAGGAAAGGATCTAAAACTGTAATAGATATTGTGTGCAGACCCCCAGCAGCAGCTCTGAGATGATGGATTGTATTAATGCAGGAATTAGGCAAGTCTGTAGCAAAGAGAGTGTATTATTAATGGGGAAGTTTAACCTTTAACTTAGATTGGGAGAGAGACAAGTACTCTGTCAGAAAGGTAGTGAATTTCTGGAGTGGATCTGGAATATTTTCCAACAGCAATAGGTCCTGGATGTAACAAGGGGACAAGAAATATTGGAATTAGTAATGAATAATGAACCAGATTTAGTTAGTAGCTATTTGTGCATGAACATTTTTCAAATAGTGATCATAACATGATCGAGTTCAATGTCACATTTGAAAGTGAAAAGCATGAATCAGCTGCTAAGAGTTTGAGATTAAGGTGAGGGCCGACTTAAAGGAGATGAGACAGAAACTGTCCACAGAAAACTGGGAAAATCTGCTCATGGGTAAAACAACTGAAGAACAGTTGGGAATGTTTAAAGAAACATTCAAAACAAAGTTTATACCTGAGAGGGAAAAGCTCCACATCTTAGAACAAACAACAATAGACAATTAAAGAGATAAGGGAAAGGATAAAACTTAAAAAAGGCTAACAAAAATGCAAAAAAAAAAGGACAGGTTCTGCTGAATGAGAAAGATACAAAGGGCCACATAGCAGCTTCAAAGAGCTTGCAAAAGGGATTCTGAAAGGAAACATGCCAGAGGAAATGGTGGAGGCTGGTACAATTGAAACATTTAAGAGGCATTTGGATGGGTATATGAATAGGAAGGGTTTGGAGGGATATGGGCCGAGTGCTGGTAGGTGGGACTAAATTGGGTTGGGATATCTGGTTGGCATGGACGGGTTGGACCTTAGGGTCTGTTTCCATGCTGTACATCTCTATGACTCTATGACTCTATATAAGGAATATCAAAAATCAATAAGAAGAAATGATACAGTTCGATAAAAGGGAAGCTGGGAGGTCAGGAGCAATGTTGGCCATTAAAGACTGAAAGTGAGGGATATTGTCAGTGACAATGGGGAAATAACAGCCATGTTAAATAAATACTTTACCTCCAGATTTTCAGTAGGAAAGGAGGAGGACTTGCCTGAAGTCCCAAAGGAATTAACAGAGAATCAGGGACAGGGACTGAGTAAAATTAATGTCAGTAAGATATCTGTCCTGAGGAACAAAAGAGTGACAAATCCTCAGGACCTGACAGTTTCCATCTGAGGGTGATAACGGTAGTAGCAGACCACATTGTAGACAGTCTGACTATAATCTTTCAGAGTTCCCTAGTTACAGGATTTGTACCTCTGGGTTTGAAAATTGCAAATGTCACTTCACTTTTAACAAGGATGTTAGAAAAAAGCCAGGGAATTATAGGGCACTAAGCCAACATTTGTGGTGTGAAAATTGTTGGGGTCTATAATCA
Organism: Chiloscyllium plagiosum; assembly: GCF_037043375.1. Lineage (NCBI taxonomy): Eukaryota > Metazoa > Chordata > Chondrichthyes > Orectolobiformes > Hemiscylliidae > Chiloscyllium > Chiloscyllium plagiosum. Next base: position 117,729,681 of record NW_028270147.1, read on the forward strand.
AGGATGAGGGTAACTGACGACCTTGAAAATGGTCAGTTAGTCAGGGAGACTCAGTATGGATTCATGACAAGTTGCTCACGCTGAAAAACCTCATTGAACATTTTTGAAGAAGAAACACAAGTCCTGGACACAGTAATATCTATGGTTGTTGTTTACAGGGGCTTCCAGAAGGTATTTGATAAAGTCCCGTGTCAGAAACTGTCAACTCAGGTAGGAATCCACAGAATTGAGGCTAAAATACTGACATACTTGGAAATTGTTGAGTGACAGGCGACTGACAGTAGGGATAATGGGTAAGTGCTGAAATTGGCAGGAAGTGACCAGTGGTGTCCAATAGGAATTTGTGCTCTCGCCTCAATTAGTTACATTATTTATTCATGACTTGGATAATGGCATAGAAAATTAGATATTTCAGTTTGCTCATGACACAAAGTTAGGCAGCATTGTAGATAGCATCAATAGAGTCATAGAGTCATACAGCATTCATCCAGCGCAGTCTTTCACAGGGTATAATTTATTTTTGATATACAGCTCCTTGATCTCCATCTCTCTCTTTCGCTCTCTCTCTCCCCTACCACCCCACCTCAGCTGCATAGATCTCACTCTGAGTTGCATCCCTCTTCCCCAAGCTTCAACCCCTCTCTCTCAGTGCTCCAACTCTCTCTCTTTCTCTCTCTGTCTCTCTGAGCTCCATCCCTCTCTCCGTTTGAGCTGCTGGGAGTCTGATCTGAGCCAATTCCAGTGAATCCCATGGAGAATAATGACAGGATATTTGGAGTGTGAGTTTGATGATGTAAATGTGAACCATTACAACAAAGACATTACAGACGCTTTGTACAGACAGCAAAGCCCAAACCAGAACATTGTGTCAATCAACACAGAACTCATGAAAGCTTCAATAGAAATCATTATTAATGTGATTCTCAGAAATGTATCATTATTCTAGTTACAAATGGCTCTTTCACCTGTAAAGGTCCATCCTACTGAATATTAGTTACAGCTGGGCGTTGGAGAAAGTTTGGGCAGTTGGAATCTAAGGTGGGAGAGTGTGACCTTGTTCACATTCAGAGTTATTATTTGAACGTGATTGAAGCGTTCTTAAGTCCAAATAGCAAAACTCACCATTGGTTATAATCTATTAGGTGTGACAAATACAGAAACTCGCTTAGTTCTAGTTGTCAGCGAGTACTTGTCAATATCCGTTTAACAAAACAATTTTAGATAAGAATGACACACTACCAACCTTATCTATGTAATCTTCTCATTTGAGAATGGGGAATGAATCTGGTTTTGTGACTATATTCACTTACCTAGAGTCAACAATGAATCAAATTGAACAGTTTGGTTCAGGATCCAATGCTACTGGAGAACTCCAATTACTCTGACTTGGTTCAATCAACTGATTCTCCAACATGGAAGCCCTCTGTTACATTGGCCGGTTTCTGTTGGTCTTTGTTTCATTGTGTCTGAATTAGCAAATCCATGTCATATTTGATTCATGTGATACATCCAAGTATATAAATACATGTCCATAAGATAAAGGAGCATAATTGGGCCATTTGGCCCATCAAGTCTGATCCATCTTTCATTTACAGTTGATAATGTTTTTAAATCCTATTCTCTCACCTTCTCCCTATAAATCTTCATTCTTTGACTAATCAAGAGCCAATTTATCTCAAATACACTCAATGACTCGGCTCCACAACTCAGTTCAAAAGGTTGTCTCTTCACTCTGAGACTGTTCCCTCGGGTCTTCAATCTCTCCTATTATTGGAAACATCTTCTCCATGTCCACTCTACCCAGGCCTCTCTGTATTCTGTAAGTTTCAATAACATTCCCTCTCATCCTTCTGACTCCATCAATACAGAACCAAAGTCCTCAACGATTCCTCACACAAACATGTTTGTATTTTCTGACCAACCTCATGAAATCTACCTGTTGATCTTTCCCCAAATACAAAAGTACAGTGTTTGAATTCTCTAATATCTCTGAATTTGTTTGTCTAATAACAAGGAGTTCACTGTGGGAATTGTCCGATTCTTTTTCGATCTCAAGCATTTTCTCATCCCCTCCTCTATTACACTCACTACTCTGCAGGTTTTTGTCTTTAACAAAGTCTATAATCATTAGCCATTCTAGCTGCTTGTCTTACTGTCGTTCCCCTTTGGTCTTACACATGAATTCTGATTCTAGAAGGGAATGAAGTTTTAATTCTTCTTAAAGAATAATTTCTCTGAGAGTATTGTAATTATTCTGAGCCTTTAATGCTCTTATCCACCTGTCAACATTATTTTGTTGAACTCTCTCAAACTCAGTAGAAGTTTGTGGAGGCTGTTTCTGTAAGTTCTAAAACATCTGTCTGTATATTTCTGAGACCAACTCATATGTGCATAGAACAGCTGTTTTCACTTCCTCATGATCCCGAGAACGTTCCTCTGACAGAGATGTCAAAATCCCTTGTTGATCCCCAAGTTCATTTTTGTATGGGCAAGGTCCAACCTTTTTCTTCCTGCCTTGCATGTGTTGCTATTTTCTCAAAAGACATGAAAATGCTTCCACATCCTTCTCGTCATAGGCATAGAGTCATACAGCAAACAAACAGGCTCCTCTGCCTATCATGTCAATGCTGACCAGTAAACATCAAACTACACTAATCACCCCCATTTGCCTGCACTTGGTCCATAGCCTTCCATGCCCTGGCGTTTTATGTGCTCGTCTGGATATGTCTTAAATGTTGTAAGAGGAACTGCCTCCACCACCTTCTCAGGCAGCACATTCCATATTTCTACCACCCTCTGGGGAAAAATAAATCCTCAAAACCCCCCTAAACCACTTTTTCATCATGTTAAGCTTATTCCCTTAGGTCTTAGACATGTCTACCATGGGGAAAAGATTATCACGATCGATTTTGTCTGTGCCTTTCATATTTTTGTATCCCTCAATCAGACTCCCCCTTACTTCCTCTGCTCTAAGGAAAACAACCCAGTTTATCCAGTCTCTCCTCACAACCAACACATTCCATTTGAAGCAACATCCTGGGTGAATCTCCTCGACAGCCTCTCCAATCCAATCATGTCCTTCCGACAGTGTCATGACCAGCACTGTACACAGTATTCCAGATATGGCCTAACCAATGCTCTGTAAAGTAACAACAAGACTTCCTTGCTCCTATATTCTAAACTCTGGCTAATGATGGCAAGTATCCTGTATGCCTTCTTCACCACCCTGTCTAGCTGTGCTGATACCTTCCGGGATCGATGGACGTGTACATCAAGGTCCCTTTGTTCCTCAGCATTCCCAAAGAACATAAGAACTAGAAGCAGGAGTAGGCCATCTGGCCCTTCGAGCCTGCTCCAACATTCAATAACATCATGACTGATCTTTTCATAGACTCAGCTCCATTTACCCGCGCTCTCACTATATCTCTTAATTCCTTTATTGTTAAAAAAACTGTCTTAGCTTTAAAACGTTTCCTGAAGTGACATAGATTTCTTCACAGGGAAAGGAATTTAAAAGATTTATGACGCTCTGGGTGAAGAAGTTCCTTCTCAATTTCGTCCTAAATCTGCTTCCCCTAATTTTGAGGCTATGCCCTTTTGTTTTCGTTTCACCTGCCAGTGGAAACATCCTCTCTACTCTGTCTTATCTATTCTCTTCATAATTGTATATGTCTCTATAAGATCCCCCCTCATTCTTCTAAGTTCCAATGAATATATCCCAGTCTACTCAGTTTCCTCTCATAAGCCAACCCCCTCAACTCCGGAATCAACCTGGCGAACCTTCTCTGTATACCTTCTAATGCTAATACATCCTTTCTCAACTAAGCAGAACATAACTGCACGCAGTACTCCAGGTGTAGCCTCACCAGCACCCTGTACAGCTGCAACATAATCTCCCTGCTTTTTAAACTCAATCGCTGTAGCAATGAAGGGCAAAATTCCATTTGCCCTCCGAATTGCTTGTTGTACCTGTCGACCTCTATGATTCATGCACAAGGACACCCAAGGCACATATCTTTTATTGTGTTTATCCTTCCCTCATTAGAATTCCCAAATTGGATCACCTCACATGGATCAGGATTAAATTCCATCTGCCATTGCTCTGCCCAATTTACCAGCTGATCAATATCAGACTGTAGTCTGAGACCCAGTAATCCAAGATGGCAGCAGAGTAGGACGCTTCAGACCAAGTTCATCTGCTCCATCTGTTTCCTTTTCTTCTTTCTATTCCACCTTTTTTTTTCCTTTTCTTTTGTCCTTTTCGCTTATTTCCTCTCCCGGCCATGGACTCCCAACCTCAGACACCAGGCCTCCGACCAGTGCAGACTCACTGAGATGACCTCTGGGCTTGATGTGGCAGTGTCCTAGCCTGGCAGGGAGACATCCCAGCCTGGTGAGGAAGACTCTTGGTTCAACATGGTGGTCTCTCGGTTCAATGTAGTGCCCTCTCAGTTCGATGTGGTGGCCTCTTGGTCCAAGATGGTGGCCTCTCAGTTCGATCTGATAGCATCTCAGCCCAGCATGTTGGCTTCTTGACCTAACGTGGCGATCTGTCAGTGGCTCAGCATGGTTGTCTCTCGGCTCACAGGGTGGTCTCTTGCTGTATAATGGTGGTCTCTTGGCCCACACGGCCTCAGTGTGGACTTTTGGTCAGGAGACGATGACTCAAAATATGATCCCATGGCAGCTGAGCGCTTAAAGGAAGACTAATGATTGAATTTCTTTATTTTCTATTTAAAACTGAAAGGGTCTGTAACGTGTAACTTTTAACTTTAATCTTTCTTTCTACCTTTTTCTTAAGATTCTGTACCTCGGTCCTTGTAGCGAAGATGGCATGTTGCAAGGCGACATTACATACACTTCTCTGTATTACTATATTTTTGTACTTGAGTCCATGTGACAATAAAATAAAAATCAAATCAATATCAACAACACCACCAATTTATGTGGCATCTGAAAACTTTCTAATTAAACAATTGCAGTGAATTCGTTACAAATAGAAAGTGTCGCAGCCCTAATCCCTGTCATATACCACTGGTCACAGGCTTCCAATCACAAAGACAACCCTCCACCATCACTCTTTGCCTCATATTTGGAAGGAGAAAGTGAGGACTGCCGATGCTGGAGATCAGAGCTGAAAAATGTGTTGCTGGAAAAGTGCAGCAGGTCAGGCAGCATCAAACGCTTAAGCCCGAAACATCGATTCTCCTGCAAAAAACACTTATGCCCGAAATGTCGATTCTCCTGCTCCTTTGATGCTGCCTGACCTGCTGCGCTTTTCCAGCAACACATTTTTCAGCTCATATTTGGAAGCCCCTTTTGGATCCAATTTGCCAACTTGCCTTGGATCCCATGGGCCCTTACCATCTGGACTGCCTTTCATATGGGACCTTGGTCAAACAAATCAATACTGGCATCCCTACCTCTCCAAGTATTGCTTAATCCTGTATTTCAGGATTTTTTTCTAATAATTTCCCTCACACGGAAATCAGACTATCTGGTCTGTAATTGCCTGGCCTATCCCTGTTGCCCTCCTTGAACAAAGGAACCACATTGACAATCCTCCAGTCTGGCACTTCACCTGTGGCCAGTGAAGTATTAACCAAGGAAAAGGCAATCAAACTTTAAGACAATTAATTGAAAAATACAGTTCAGTTAAACCTAAAGATGCGATGGAGAAATGAACCCCTTCTCCCTGTTACTTGAGTATTATGAAGCAATGACATTCGAAAAGGAAGGATTTTATTTTGCTGTGTGTTTTGGAATCTTTTGAATTTGTGTTTTTGATTAGATTAGATTCCCTACAGTGTAGAAACAGGCCCTTTGGCCCAACCAGTCCCCACCAATCCTCCAAAGAATAATCCACCCAGACCCATTTCCTTCTGACTAATGCACCCAGCACCATGGGCAGTTTAGCATGGCCAATTCACCTAACCTGCACATCTTTGGACTATGGGAGGAAACCTGAGCACCCAGAGGAAACCCACAGAGACATGGGAGAATGTGCAAACTCCGCACAGACAGTCACCCAAGGCTGGAATGGAACCTGGGATTCTGGTGCTGTGAGGCAGCAGTGCTAACCACTGAGCCACCATGCCACCCCACATACTTTCTGTCAGTATGTTTTATCTTCATTTCTTTCGTGTAAGGAGGTCTTATTACTAAATCAAAATCTTATTCTAAATGTTCTTATGCTCCACAGATGCTGCAGACCAACTGCATTTCTTTCGCAGTTTCTGTTTGTGTTTCAGTCTGAGATCTGTGTTGTCCAATAATACCAGCAGTTGGGATGATAATAATTGGCTAGCATTGTGATTATCACTCTAGTTAGAAATTGGCACTTTGTATTTGATGAATCCAACAAATCCTTACATTGTTTTCACATCTGTCAGTCACCACATCACTGCTTCCACTCCTGCCTTTCCAGAATCCAGGCAAATCCCTTTTCTCTCAATATGTGACGTATGTACTTAACTTGGGCATCTCTTTAATTGCAAACTTTCTTGTTCAGCTTAATGACTCTTTCTTTCTTGTTCCTGACAATTTAGACACAACTTCTGCACTGCCCTTATCTCGTTCCATAATAACTATGAAACTAGTTTTTTTTTCAACTATAATAATTGTAAAGAATGATATATTAATCTTTGTGGCATTTGAGGAATATAAATTTTGCCGGTTTCTCAAGACTGCCGGTTCATAAGGTGCAGGTTACAACAAAATTTGCTGCACATCTTTTATAATGGACTCCAGTATTTCTTCCACTACTGATGTCAAGCTAACTGGTTTACAAAAACCACTGTGTTCTCTCTGTCTCCCTTCTTAAATAGTGGGATTATGTTAGCCACCCTCCAATCCATAGAAACTGCTCCAGAGTCTAGAATTCTGAAAGATGACCACGAGTGCAGCTATTCTTTCTAGTGCCACTTTCCTAAGTATTCTGGGGTGAGGGGATCAGGCTGACAAAGATATTTTATGGATCCTCTTTGCCTTCCAATTTTTTAAGTAAATCCCCACACTTTCTCTCCTCCTGAAGTTCCTCCCCTGTGTTTGATGCTCTGTACTTGACATATGCTTCCTTCTTTTTCTTTCTCAAACTATCCATGTCCCTTGACATCCAGGATCCCAGGAGTTGCTGTGCTTGCCTTTCTTTCTAAGCTGGCCCTAAATTCTCACTGTCTCACATTAAAAAGATTCCCACTTTCCAAATGTATACCGACCTGTAAGTAGCTGCTCCCAGTCTATATTTGCCAGATCCTGTCTAATGTCTTTGAAATTGGCCTTGCCTCACTTTAGACATTTAAGTTCTGCACTACCCTTATTCCTTTCCATAATAACGATGAAACATATGGAGTTATGTTCACTATCTCCAAAATGCTCACCCACTGACTCTCCAACCATTTGATCGGCTTCCTTACCTAGGATTGAGTCCAGCTCTGTCCATGTTTAGCAGGACTATCTATGTACTGGCACCAAAAGCTCTCCTGGATGGACTTTAAACATTCCACCATTCACACAAAGGCAATGCCAGTTCATGTTAGAGAAGTTGAAATTCCCCACTAATATAACCCTATTCCTCTTATATCTCTCTGTGATTTGCCAACTTATCTGCTCCTCTCTCTCCACCTGACTATTGGGAGGCCTGTAGTATAATCCCAGCAAAGTGATTGTCCTTTTTTTATTTCTAGCTCTACCCAGATGGCCTCATTTGAAGAGCTTTCCAAGAAATGCTCCTTCAATCCTGCAGTGATGGTGTCCTTTATCAATAATGCAATACACCCACCTCTCTGCCATTCTCTCTATCCCACCTGAGACTTCTCTACCCTGGAATTTTGAGCTGCCAATCCTATCTTTCTTCAATCATGTCTCAGCAATTGCAACAATATGATATTCCCACGTGCTGGTCAATGCTCTCAGTTCAACCACCTTACTAGTCAAGTTCCTTTCATTAAAATACATGCAGTTCAGCTTTCTGGTCCTCCTATGTTCTGGATACTGTCCTACTGGTTATCCAGTGGTTTTGTGTGTCGCCCTTATTCTCCCATGAAGAGAAACATCCAGCATTTCGCCTGTCAAGCCCCTTAAGAATTCTGTACATTTCAATGAGATTACCTTTCATTCTTCTAAACTCCAGTGATCAGCTTCCAAACCTGTTTGACCTTTGCCCATAAGACAATCACTCTATACCAGGAATCAGTCAAGGGAACTATCTCTGAACTACTTCCAATGCAGCTCCTGTCCTTTCTTCAATAAGGAGCCTGATACTGGACACCATACTCCAGATGTGCTCTCACCAAGCCCCTAACTCTAACCCCTGTACAGCTGCAGTAAAATATCCCTGCTTTTAGATTGCATTCCCATTACAAGGAGCACCAACACTCCATCTGCCTCCGGATTCAATTGCTGTAGTTGCGTACTAACTTTGTGATTCATGTCTCCCACATTACATTCCATCTGCCCAATATCTCTCCAAAGTCCAGCTGTATCTAATATTCAGCAGGGTGGATCCCTTCACTGGGAAAGAGTCAATTGTAACTAGAATAATGACATATCTCTGAGAATCACATTAATAATCATTTTTATTGAAGCATTCATGAGTTTTGTGTTGATTGACACAATGCTCTGGTTTGGGCTTTGCTGTCTGTACAAACCATCTGTAATGTCTTTGCTGCAATGGTCCACATTTACATCATCAAACTCACACTCCAAATATCCCGTCATTCTTCTCCAAGGCTGAAGAATACGGCCCTGGCTGATTCTTTCCCTGCAGCAAGGGATCCAGTGGAATGTCATCAATGGAATCGATATTTGAGAGGAACAGGTCCACTCCGGATCTGGATATTAGTTTTGGGAATGTGCTGGAATGCTGGATCTGAAGGTGGAGTCTCGTCCAGAATTGGGAAAATACAACAATGAGAATCCAATCAGACAGAGCATTGTCTGGGAGGAAGGGAAGGAGGAGCTGTCTCTCTCTCTCTATCGCTTTCTCCCTTTCTCTCTCTTTCTCTCTGTCTGTCTGTCTCTCTTGCTCTCTCTCTTTCCCCTTCCTTCTCTTTGTCTTTGCCTCACCCCATCTCTCCCTCTCCTTCTCTCTCAGTGTTGATGCTGACTTCAACCTCTGAAGGAGTTCTCTGTGGGTCAGTGTTTAATCGAAGGGGCTGGGTGTCAGTATATTTTCAATGCTGTAGGGTTTATGAGCATGGGGGAGGGGATTCAGGCTCCATTATTTGACGTCAGACAGTGATGCCTGTCCCAGTGGGTCAAACTGTTATGCTGCTGTTTGCAAGCACTGACACTATGATATTGATTGCAATGTCACTCAGTGTGACAGGAGGTTACATGGCTTGACCAGTCGTGAGGGAGGAGCAAACTGAACAAGGAGCTGCAATCATTAGCCATGTTTGAAACCCTTCACACAGCCCTTACCTTCCAGAAACTTCTTCACCAAAGATTCTTTCAGCTCCTTCATGCCAGCCCTGGAGCTGAAAAGGGAGAAAGAGAAAGGCACCTTTTCGAGAGGCTCCTGGACACAATGTACACTATGTATTCCCCATTAATGACACTCCATCCGTCCACATTGAACTCATTGTTGAAGTTGCAGCCCAGCTCCTGTTCCTATCTGAATGTTACAGTCAAAGTGACAGAGAAGGTTCCAGTACAGGAGGAGGCTGTTCAGCCCCTCGTGTCAGTGCTAGCTGTTTACTAACCTCATTCACAATGAATATCTCCATTGAATGTCTCTTGTTAGGAAGTGATTGAATCTGGTTTTAGATCCAGAATGTCTGACAAATATGAACTGCTCAGAGAGAGTCAGCATAGATTTAAACAGGGTCAGACATCTTTTACTAACCCAGTTACATTTTTTAAAGAGGTCACTAATGTGTGAGATAAGGGAATGCCAATGGGTGCTATTTATTTGGACTTCCAGATGACATTTGAGGAAGTTTAGGGCAGCACGGTGGCTCAGTGGTTAGCAGTGCTGTCTCACAGCACCAGGGTCCCAGGTTCGATTCCAGCCTTGAGCGATTGTGTGGAGTTTGCACATTCTCCCATGTCTGTGCGGGTTTCCTCCCACAGTCCAAAGATGTGCAGGTCATGTGAATTGGCCAAGCTAAATTGTCCATAGTGTTAAGTGCATCAGTCAGAGGGAAATGGGTCTGGGTGGGTTACTCTTCAGAGGGTTCTAAAAAAGTTCCACACAATCTAAAAAAAAGTTCCACACAACTGTTATTATGTTCTAATTGAAACAAAGAGATGAAGACCAATTATAAACTTATTCTGAACCTTTCTGCGCAAATGAATTCTCAAATATATCTCAAAAATATTGTTGACCCCAATGCTTTGTCAGAGCAAGGTACTGAAGGAAATCAGTGTTTGGATGGAAATGGTTCTGCAAAAATTAAAGTTTGTTAAACCAGCAGGGACAAATAATCTAGTTTCCAAGTACTTTAGGACATGGTTGTAAAGTATTGGAAACATTGATGGTTATCTGTTTGTGGAATAGTCCTACAGAGTGGAGGGCAGCTAAAGTAACACATCAATTGAAAAACAGAGAGAGAAAGAGAGAGAGAGAGAGAGAAAGAAAGAGAGAGAGAGAAAATCGAGAATTTTTGACCAATTAAACAGACATCAGCAGTGGAGAAAGTTCATTTTAAAATATTTTATTGCTTAGCTCTGAGAAAACAGTGACAGAATTGGACAGAGTCAGCATGGCATGTTGAAAGGGAAATCATGATTAACAACTCGACTGGAATTGATTGAGGATGTCGCGAGTAGATTTGAGAAGGGAGAGCCAATGGATGTGGTTTGTTTGGACATTTGGAATGCTTTTGATAGGTCCAAGGTAAGATGTTAATCTGTAAAATTAAGGCTCATGTGAGTGGGAGTAGCATATAGACATGCAGAGAGAACTGGCCACCAGACAGGAAACAAAGAGTCGAAATACATAGGCCTTTTTCAGAATGACAGGTAGTTACTAATGGGGTATCATAGGCCTGGATCCCAGGTATTCACAAATATACATCTGAATAATTTATAAGATGGAACTTAAAATGATATCTCCAAGTGTGTAAATGGCACAAATCTGGGTGGAAGGGTGAGCTGTAAGGAGAAGGCAGAGATACCTCAGTGTGATTCGGAGAAGTTGAGAGAATTGCAGATGAAATATAATGTGAGGGTACCCAGTTTAATAGTAAAAACGGGAAGGCAGATTATTATCTGAATGGTGATAGATTTGGAACGGGGAGGTGCAATGAGACCTGGGTGTCCCTGTACATAGGTCGCTGAAAGTCAGTGTGCAGGAGCAGCAGGCAGTGTAGAAGGTAAATGGGATGTTGGCCTTCAGAGTGAGAAGATTCGAGTACAGGAGCAGGAATGTCTTGCTGCAATTGTACAGAGCCTTGGTGAGATCACACCAGGAGTATTCAATTCCAAATTGGCTCAGTGACAGGAAACAGGGGATGAGGCAGAAAGCTGTTTGTGTAACTGGAGTCCAGTGTGCTGTGGCATACCACAGGGGTCACTACTGGATCTCTTTTCAGTTGTGATATATAGAAACAATGTAGATGACAATGTGACGGGGGATGATAAGTAAGTTTGAAGATAACATGAAGAATGGCACAGTGAAAGAAAGAGGTTGCAGGAGGATGTAACCGGATTGGTCAGACAGACAGATCAGAGGCAGATGGAATTTAACCCAGATAAGTGTGAGGTGGTGCATTTTGGAAAAAGGAACAAGACAAGGGACTCAATAAATAACAGGACTAGTTGGATTAAGATAAGCTTAAGAGTAAAAATGGTAGGAGATCCCAGACCTGTGTTATGCTCCTCTTGCTCAATGTGGGAACTCAGGGATGCAGCTGATGTCCCTGATTCCTTCATGTGCAGGATGTGTGACCAGCTGCAGCTCCTGTTAGACCACATGATGGCTCTGGAGCTGTGGATGGACTCGCTTTGGAGCATCCACGATTCTGAGGGGGTCCTGGATAGCACATTTAGTGAATTGGTCATGCTGCAGATTAGGACTGCTGAGGGAGAATGGGAATAGGTGACCAAAAGGCAGAGAAAGAGCAGGAAGGTAGTGCAGATGTCCCCTGCGGTCATCTCCCTCCAAAACAGGTCTACCGTTTTGGATACTGTTGGGGGAGCTGGCTCACAAGGGGAAGGCAGCAGGAGCTAGGTTCATGACACCATGGCTGCATCTGCTGTACAGAAGGGCAGAAAAAAGTGTTGAAAGGCTATAATCATCAGGGATTTAATTGTAAGGGGAGTAGATAGGTGGTTCTGTGGTTGAAAATGAAACTCCAAATGGTATGTTGTCTCCCAGGTGCACAGGTCAGGGATGACTCTGATCGGCTGCAGGACATTCTGAAGGGGGAGGGTGAACAGCCAGCTGTCATGGTGCATACAGGCACCAATGATTTGGTAATAAATGGGATGGGGTCCTAAAAGCAGAATTTAGGGAGTTCGGAGTCAAGTTAAAAAGTAGGGCCTCAGAGGTAGTAATCTCAGGATTGCTACCAGTGCCACGTGCTAGTCAGCATAGAAATGAAAGAATAGACAGAATGAATGAATGGCTCGAGAGATGGTGCAATGGGGAGAGTTTCAGATTTTTGGGACATTGGAACTGGTTCTGGGGAAGTGGGACTATTACAAATCGGACGGTCTACTCTGGGCAGGACTGGAGCCAATGTCCTCGGGGGTGCTATTTCTCATGCTCTTGGAGAGGGTTGAAACAAATATGGCAGGGGGATGGGAGCAAAATGAGGAGGTTTGTGGACAGTAAGGAGGCAGTAACTAAAGCCTGTAAGGAACTAGATAATGAAGTCAGCGTGACTAAGGGGAAGAATAGGCAGGGGGCTGTTGAAGAATGCAAAGTGACAGGTAGCCTGAGGTGCATTTGTGTTAATGTGAGAAATGTAATAGGTAAGTCAGAGGAATTCAGGGCTTGGATTAGTACCTGGGAGTATGATGTTATTGCTATTTCTAAGAGTTGGTTGAGGGAAGGGCAAGCTCAGCAACTAATTATCCCAGGATACAGATGCTTCAGGTTGGATAGAGACAGGGGTAAAATGGGGTGGAAGAGTTACATTACAGGTCAGAGAGGATATCACAGCTGTGCTGAAGGAGGGCACTATGGAGGACTCAAGCAGTGAGGCAATATGGGCAGAGCTCAGAAATAGGAAGGATGTGGTAACAATGTTGGGGCTGTACAATAGGCCTCCCAACAGTGAGCGTGGGATTGAGGTGCAAATATGGAAACAGATTATGGAAAGATGTAGGAGCAACACTGTGGTGGTGATTGACTGGGATTCACTGAGAGTTAGAGGTTTAGTTGGAGCAGAATTTGTACAGAGCATCCAGGCAGGTTTTATAGAGCAGTATGTAAATAGTCCATCTCAGGAAGGGGTCATATTGGACTTGGTGCTGAGCAATGAGCCCGGACAGGTGGTTGAAACCTCAGTCGGGGATTGCTTTGGGAATAGTGATCACAATTCCATAAGTTTTAGAATGCTCATGGACAAAGAAGAGAGTGGTCCTAAAGGAAGAGTGCTAAATTGGGGGAAGACCAACTATAGCAAAATTCAGCAGATGATGGGAATGTAGATTGGGAGCAGAAGTTTGAAGGTAAATCCACATTTGAAATGTGGGAGGGTTTTAAAGAGAGGTTGATTAGCGTGCAGGACAGACATGTCCCTGTGAAAATGAGGGATGAAAATGGTAAGATTAGGGAATCCTGGATGACAGGTGAAATTGTGATACTAGCTAAGAGGAAAAAAGTTGCATACATAAGGTCTAGGTGGCTGAAAACAGATGAGGCTTTGGCAGAATATTGGGAAATAGGACCAATCTGAAAAGAGGAATTAAAAGGGCTAAAAGGGGTCATGAAAGCTCATTAGCAAACAGGGTTAAGGAAAATCCCAAAACCTTGGTGACTAGAGAAAGGGTTGGCCCACTCAAGGATAAAGGAGGAAAGTTAGGCATGGAGTCAGAGAAAATGGGTGAGATTCTTAATGATTACTTTGTGTCGGTATTCACCAAGGAGAGGGAAAAGATGGATGTTGAGGTTAGGGATAGATGTTTGATTACTCTAGGTCAAGTCGGCATAAGGAGGGAGGAAGTGTTGGGTATTCGAAAAGGCATTAAGGTGGACAAGCCCAGAGGTCTGGATGGGATCTATCCCAGGTTACTGAGGGAAGCGAGAGAGGAAATAGCTGGGGCCTTAACAGATATCTTTGTAGCTGTCTTGAACATGGGGGAGATCCCAGACGACTGGAGAATTGCTAATGTTGTCCCCTTGTTTAAGAAAGGGAGCCAGGATAATCCAGGTAATTATGGACAGGGGAGCCTGACATCAGTGGTAGGGAAGATGCTGGAGAAGATACTGAGGGATTGGATCTATTTACATTTGGAAGAAAATGGGCTTATCAGTGATAGGCAGCATGATTTTGTGCAAGGAATTTCATGTCTTACCAACTTAATAGAATTCTTTGAAGAAATGACAAAGTTGATTGATGAGGGAAGGGCTGTCATTGTCATATACATGGACTTCAGTAAGGTGTTTCACAAAGTTCCCCATGATAGCCTGATGGAGAAATGAACGTCGCATGGGGTCCAGGGTGTACTAGCCAGATGGATAGAGAACAGGCTGGGCAACAGGAGACAGAGAGTAGTAGTGGAAGGGAGTTTCTCAAAATGGAGAATTGTGACCTGTGGTATTCCACAGGGATCCATGTTGTTTGTGATGTACATAAATTATCTGGAGGAAGGTATAGGTGGTCTGATTGGCAAGTTTGCAGATGACATTAAGATTAGTGGAGTTTCAGATAGTGAAGGGGACCGTCAGAGAACACAGCAGAAAATAGATAGATTGGAGAGTTGGGCAGAGAATGGGACAGATGGAGTTCAATCCGTGCAAATGCGAGTTGATGAATTTTGGAAGATCCAATTCTAGAGTGAAATATACAGTGAATGGAAAGCCCTGGGGAAAATTGATGTACAGAGAGATCTGGGTGTTCAGGTTCATTGTAACCTGAAGGTGGCAACACAAGTCGATAGAGTGGTCAAGAAGGTGTATGGCATGCTTTCCTTCATCGGGTAGGGTACTGAGTACAAGAGTTGGCAGGTCATGTTAGAATTGTATTGGACTTTGGTTTGGCCACATTTGGAATACTGTGTACAGTTTTGGTCGCCACATTACCAGAAGAATATGGATGCTTTGGAGAGAGTGCAGAGGAGATTGACCAGGATTTCCTTGTATGGAGGGCACGAGCTATGAAGAGAGGTTGAGTAGATTAGGATTATTTTCATGAGAAAGTCAAAGGTTGAGGGGGGATCTGCTTGAGATCTACAAAATCATGAGAGAGAGAGAGACAGAGTGGATAGCAAGAAGCTTTTTCTCAGATTGGGGACTCAATTACTAGGGGTCATGAGTTCAAGGTGAGGGGGAAAAGTTTAAGGGAGAAATGCGTGGAAAGTTCTTTATGCAGAGGGTGGTTGGTGCCTGGAACATGTTGCCAGTGGAGGTGGTAGAGGCAGGCGCGATTGCACCATTAAAGATGTATCTAGACAGATACATGAATGGGCAGGGAGTAAAGGGATACTGATCCTTGGAAAATTGATGGCCAGTTTAGGTAGAGGATCTGGATCGGCGCAGGCTTGGAGGGCCGTAGGGTCTGAGTCTGTGCTGTAGTTTTCTTTGTTCCTTGTTCTTTGAAGTGAGGAAACTCGAAGGAACAGAGTGATCTTGGGGTGCTTGTCCACTGATCCTTGAATGTGGGAAGACAGATTAACAGAGCAGTTATGAAGGCATGTGGGACACTTGCCTTTGTCATTTCAGGTATTGGTTATAAAAGCAGGAGGATATGGTGCAGTTAAGCAGAACATTGGTTAGGCCACAGCTGGAGTGCAGTGTGCAGTTCAGGTCACCACACTGTAGGAAGGATGTGATTGCACTGGATTGGGTGCAGAGGGGAATCACCAGGATGTTGCGTGGGATGGAACCTCTCAGTGATGAAGAGAAATTGGATCAGCTCAGGTTGTTTTCTTCAGAGCAGTGAAGGTGGAGGGGGGACCTGATCGAGGTGTATAAGGTTATGAGGGGAATGGACAGGGTGGATAGAAAGCTGCTGTTCTCTTTTGTGGGAGGGTCAATAACAAGTTGGCTCACATTCAATGTGAAAGAAAGGAGGTTTCAAAATGATTTGATGAAAATGTTTTAAACCCAGAGGGAGGATGGGGTGGTCTGGAATGCACAGCCTGGGAGGGTAGTTGAGGTGGGAAATCTCACAAACTTGAAAAAGTACTTGGTTGACCAGTTGAAATGTCATTGCATTCAAGCTATGGGCCTCATATTGGAACGTGGGACTGGTATAGGTTTAGTGTAGTTTGGCTGGTACACAGATTATGGATTGAAGGGCCTCTTCTGTACTGTGTGATTTTATGATTTTATTGCGTGCAGTTTTGGACTCATTATCTGAGAAATGATATTTTGGCTGTGGAGGGAGGGCAATGAAGGTTTCCCAGACTGATTCCTGGATGACAGCACTGAGATCTGATGAGAAACTGGATTGGTTAGGACTATATTCACTGGAGGATAGAAGATTGAGAGGAATCACATTGAAAGCTGTAAAATCCTAACAGGACAAGATCGGAAAAACACAGGAAGGATGTTCCTAATGACTGGGGAATCCAGAACCAGGAATTACAGTTTAAAGAAAAGGGAAGGGCCATTTCAGACTGAGAGGAGGAGACATTTCTTTCGCCAGAGAGTGGGAAGCTAGTGGAATGTTCTGTCACAGAAAGCAGTTGAGACCAAGAAGAGGATAGGTATAGTTCTTAGGACTAAAGGGATTAAAGGTTCTGGGGAGAAAGTGGGAACAGAGACAAAGTTGGATGATCAGCCATGGTCATATTGAATGGCAGAGCCCACTCAAAGGGCTAAATGGCCTCCTCCTGCTCCTAGTTCCTTTGTTTCTATGTTTGAGAGACTGTTCATAAACATGGAAACCTATGGAATTATAGAGTCATAGAGTCATCGAGTCCTACAGCACAGCGACAGGCCCTTTGGCCCAAACTGGACTGTGCCGACCAAAATGTCCATCCACACTAACCCCATTTCCCTGCACTTGGCCCATATCCTTCAAAGGTTTTCCTGTCTATGTATTTGTCCAGTGGCCTTTTAAATGTTGTTAATGTACCCACCTCAATTACTTCCACTGGCAGCTCATTCCATATGGGTACCATCCCCTGTGTAAACAAGTTGCCCATCATGTTCCCTTTTATTCTTTCCCCTCTAACCTGAAACTGATACCCTCTTGTGCTCGATTCCCCAACCCTGACAAAAAGACTGAGTGCATTCACCTTATCCATGTCTCTCATGATTTTATACGTTTCTGTAAGATCCCCCCTCAGTCTCCTACACTCGAAGAAAATATTCCCAGCTTGACAAACGTCTCCCTATAACTCAGATCATTGAGTATAGACAACATCCTTGTAAATTCCTCCTGTACTCTTTCCAGTTTAATAATCTCCTTCCTATAACAAGGTGACCAAAACTAAGCACAATACTCTAAGTGTGGCCTCACCAATATTCTGTACAACAGGAACATAACTTCCCAACTTCTGTAGCCAGTGCCCTGACTGATGAAGGCCAGTATGCCAAAAGCCTTCCTCACTGCCCTGTCTCACTGTGTCTCAACTTTCAGTGAACTCCAAGGTCCCTCTGTTCCATTACAGTCCTTAAGGCCCTACCATTCACCATGAAACTCCTATCTTGCTTTAACTTTCTAAAATGCAAGACCTCACACTTATCTATATTAAATTTAATTTGTCATTTCTCTTCCCACTTCCCAAGCTGATCAAGGTCCTGTTGCAATAGCTGATAACTTCCACAATACCGCTCATTTTAATGTCATCTGTAAAGTTACTAATCATGCCTTGCAGATTCTCATCCAAGTTATTGATATCGATAACAACAAGTCACAGGTCTCCAGTCTGAAAAGCATCCTTTCACTATTACCCTCTGCTTCCTACCATCAAGCCAATTCAAGAAAAATATTTGTCTTTGGTCAGGTATTAGTTTGGATGTAGCAGGCAGAGAGGTGTGTGCTCTCTGTGTGTGCTCTCCAATGAGCATGATGTGCATAGTGGTGTCCACAAGGATTTGTGCAGGGACCTCAGCATTTCATGATATTTCTCAATGGCTTGGATGAAGGAATAGAGATCCAATTATCCATGATGGTTGATCACACTGAGTGAGGTGACTTGGAGGCGATGACAGAGATAGGAAGGTTGGAGGCCAGGGAGGGATTTGAGAACAAAGATAAGAATTTGAAACTCGCGGTGTTGCTGGACCAGAAGCCAATGTAGGAACAGGGTAGAGGGGGTTGGGGAATGGGACTTGGTGCAAGCTTGGACATGGGCAACAGAAATTGGGATGAGCTGAAGGTTACGGAGGGCTGTGGTTGTGATGTGTATCAGCCACAACATTGGAGTGGTCATGTTTGGGGTCCCACAGACATGGCTGAAATGTTTAATGGCTGATATGGAGATGTGGAGCTCAGATCAGCCTCAAAGATGAGTCTAAGGTTGTAAAGAGTCTGTTTGAGCAGCAGACAGTGCTCAGGGAGAAGGATGGAGTTTGTACTGGGAGATGAAGAGAATGGCTTTGATCTTCCCAATGTGTTTCCCAGTGAGCCTGGCTCCTCAGAACTGACTGCTCTTAGCTGCTGTGATTGTCACTGATTGGACACTTATTATTAGAGATTCTGACCACAGCAGAAAGCCCCAATGTAAAAAATAACTGCAAAGACTTCAGATCGCAAGGTTGAAACTTCACCAAGAGAGGAAGTGAAAGAAGGAGCTCGGAGCAGCTGGACGTTTGTTAGTGAGACGGGAGAAAACTGTGAACCATCTGCACTCTCTGGAATCTAACAGCACAGGAGGCTGGTTCTGGGATTTAATTTTTGCAGAAACAGCATAGTGATGGAAAAAGTGTCAGTCACTCTCTCACAAACACACACGCCTGTACTCGGAGATCAGAAACAGAATCCAGCAGCAGCTCTGTCTCCAAGCTGTGAAACCTGCACAGAATTGTTCCCTCATTCAGTTTATAACTGGCAGGATAGACCAAGCAGGGGAGGCAACACAGTGGTGTGTACAGTCGAAAGGGAGTTGCCCTGGGAATCCTCACCATTAACAATGGAACCATGAAGCCTCATGACAGCAGGTCAAACATGGGGAAGGAAACTTCCTGCTGATTACCACATAGCACCACCATCCCCTCCAACCTCAACTAAGCAGTCAGTCCTCCTCCATCTTGAACAATACTTGGAGGGAGCACTGAGGGTGGGAAGGATGCAGGATATACCCTGAGTAAGGGACTTCAAAGTCCACCATCAAGAGCCTCTCAGAAGCATCACTACTGAGCAAGCTGGTCAAGTTCCACCTGATTCAGCTGCTAGACTGGTCCTGGGGCAGGTGGTGAGGGAACCAACAAGAGGGAAAAACATACTCACTATCGCCCTCACCAATCTGCCTGCTGCTGGTGTATCTGTCCATGACAGTATCAGTAAGGGTGACCACCGCACAGTCCGTATGGAGACAAATCTTCACATTGAGAACACCTTGGATTTTGTTTTTAGAAGCAATTGGTAATGACTTGGAAATTAGTGCCCATTCAGGTGAGGCAGGTGAAGACACTCAGTTATTGCAATGGCAATATTGGATGGGCTCTTGATGGAAATAAACCTGCAAGGCTCTGGGGGTCGAGTAGGGGAGGGAGTGGGACTGACTGGATTGCTCCATGAAATGACAGCATTTCCCTGACAGGCTGAATGTTCTCTCCCTGTGCTGGAAATAGGTCTAACTCAGTGAGGGGATAACAATTAGAGAGTTTGGATGCAGTAAATACAGGACAAATTGTTTCTCCAGGCAGGAGGGTCAGTAACCAGAGGGCATACATTTCAGAAAGGGTCTGAAGGACAAGAGAGAAGATAGGAACATTTTTATCCAGCGAGTTCACGATGACTGTCTGCAAGGTGAGTGGAAGTGGATTCAACAGCAACTTTCAAAAGGGCATTTGGAGAAAAAGCTGAAAAGGAAACAATTGCAGGGTTATACAGGAAGGGCTGGGTAAATGGGACTCATTGGACTCATTTGACTAACAGTCACAATAGGCCCAGTGACCTCTGTCTGCGCTGTATAAGAGCTCACACACATTTAGTCTCACCTTTACACAAAGACTGGGAGAAAAAGACAACCCAGTTTACAGAAAAGTGTTTTCTCAAGGAAAACACTCTTAAACAAACTCAGGGAACAGGCCAGACCAGATTTACTAGAATAAATCAGCAAAACAATGGCAAGTGATCAGCGATCCAAAAGCAATGGAAGTGAACAGCATATTCAACAGCACAACCATTGAGAGGGGGAGGGATGAGGGGCAGGGGGTCAGAGAGCATGCTGTAGGGGTCTGAAGGCTCTGCTGTTAATAGTGGGATGAAGGAAGCAGCAATGGGCAGGAGACCAGAGACAGAAGATGGAAGGGGGAGGGAGGGAATGTGAGTCTGCAGCAAGACACAGAGTGAGGGAGGAGGGAGGCCATGGAGGCAATTGGCTGGCAGTGAGGTCAGGGGTCATTCTGGAATGACATATGCGCAAGACAGGGAAGGGAATACTCCATAATCAGACATGTTGAGGTTTATGGAGTGTGGATTCAGGAAGCTGAGAGAGGACATTGGAATCATCGAGTTAGGAGGTGGGACGAGCAGGAATTAGGGTTTCTGTCGTCAAGGGGCTGAGGAAGTGCAGAGACAGACAATGCTGTTGAGATTGAAATCAGAGGCCTACATGATGGAGAGGCTGTGGGGTTTGCAGCTCAGGTACTGGACAGTCCCGAGGGAAGGAGGCCCATGTTTACTGGTCTCTTCTGGAGCACCTAGTGGGAAGGAGGTCCATCTTTATTGGTCCTATGAGAAGGTGGCTCATGCATTCACCATCATAGAGTCATAGAGGTTTACAATGTAGCATCAGGCCCTTCAGCTCAACTCATCCATGCTGATCAAGTTTCCAAAACTGAACTAATCCCATTTGCCTGTGTTTGGCCCAATCCTCTCTAAATCCTTCCCATCCATGTTCCTGTAAAAATTTCCTTGAAATGTAGTAATTGTACTCGCCACAATCACTTCCTCTGACAGCTCATTACACATACGCATCAACCTCTGTGTGAAAAGGTTGCCTCTCAGGTCCCTTCTAATTCTTTCCCCACTCAACTTCAACCTATTCCTTCTAGTACTGGACTCTACTACAATTGGGAAAAGACTATGGCAATTCACGTTATCCATGACATTCATGATTCTGTAAACCTCTATGAGGTCACCCCTCATTCTCCTGCATTCCCTGGAAGATCATCTCGGCCTATCCATCCTCGCTTTATAATTCAAACCCTCCAATCTTGGCAACATCCCTGTTAATCTATATTTTTATCCAAACCAGTGTAATAACTTCCTTCCTATCGCAGGGTGAGCAGAAGCGTACACAGTATCCTAATGTGACCTGACCAATGCCTTGTACGTGATGTCCAACTCCTGTACTCCCTGCTTTGACCAGTGAAGGTGAGCGTGCTGAATACCTTCTTCACCATCCTGTCTACCTGTGACACCACTTCCAAGGATCTATGTATCTGTGTATCTGTCTCTCTGTTCAACAACACTCCCCATAGCTCCACCATTAATTGTGTATTTGCTACAAAATAAATGATGAACAACAATGGATCCAGGATCGCTTCTTGTGGCAGACGGCTGGTCACTGGCCTCCAGTCTGAAGAACAACTCTCTCTCACCAGCCTTTGCCTCCTATCATCAGGCCAATTTTATATCCAATTGGCTAGCTCTCCCTGGATCTTGTGTGATACAATCTTACTCAGCAGTCTACATAGGGGAACCTTGCCTAAGGCCTTGCAAAAGTCCGTATAGACAGAATATACTGCTCTACCCTTATCTATCTTTCTGATCACTTCTTCAAAAACTCAGTCATCTATTTGTCTCCATCGGAAGGAGGCCAATGTTTACTGGTCTCTCTTGGAGGATCCAGTCAGAAAGAGGTCCATGTTTATTGGTCTCTCTTGGAGGATCCAGTCAGAAAGAGGTCCATGTTTACTGGTCTCTCTTGGAGGATCCAGTCAGAAGGAGGTCCATGTTTACTGGTCTCTCTTGGAGAATCCATTCAGAAGGAGGTCCATGTTTACTGGTCTCCTATAAAGAGTACAGCAGGAAGGAGGCCAATGTTTACGAGTCTCTATTGGGAGGTTCAGTGGGAAGAAGGCCCATGTCTCTCCACCAGTCAGCTCCGTGAACTGAATTCCACGTTTACTGGGCACCGTTGGAGAGTCCAGTGAGTCACGGACACCATGGTGGATGTGGGGTTCAGTTATTTTCTGTTGTCATTGTCTAATGGTCGAGCCCTCATCCCAGTGAAACACCCTGACCCAGAGCCTGATCATGGAAGGGGAAGGAGAGAGGAAGGGATTGGAACATGATGTGGATGGACAGGATGGGTCAGAGTCTGTCCTGTCCCTCCAGCTCACACTGATGGCCTTAGGATCTCCTCTCTCTGCTGGGTCTTCATGGAATGAGGTTTGTGTCCAAACCAGTCCCCAGGGAGAATAGGGCAACAATACAGAACTGTCCTTCATTTGACAAGAATCTGTCCATCTGCCTGAGACAAGCTAAATGTTTGGTCAGTGTGGGAAATGTGGCCTTACTCCAGGAAAAGACATGCTTCTGGGTCAAGGGTGAACATATATCAGTGGGACAGAGCAGAGAGAGATTTATCCTGCATTCAACTGTCATCATCCGGGACACTGTGAGAAAGAGAGAGAAGCGAGACAGAGAGAGAGATAGTGTGTGAGTGTGAGAGAGTATGAATGAGTGAGTGAGTGAGTGAGTGAGTGAGTGAGTGAGTGAGAGAGTGAGTGAGTGAGAGAGATTGAGCAACAGAAGGACAGAGGGAGGAGCATCTGAGACAGTGTGAGATATGTGAGGGGACCCAGATGGAGGTAGAAATGGTGAAGTTGAGGGATAGAGACAGAGAAACAAGACATCAGACAGTGTGACTAAGAGGGGTGGAGAGAGAGAAAGAGACAAGGAGAGAGAGAAAGAGACAGGGTGGGTGTGAGACCAAACATGAAGGGAATCAAGAGAGAGAGGGTAGGGTTGAGTGTGTGTGTGAGAGAGAGAAGAGTCTGGCTAAAAACAGAATGACAGAGAGGGAGGGAGAGAGACTGTTAATTGGGAGGCAGAGAGGGAAGGAGAGAGAAAGAGGGAGGAATAGAGAGGCGCAGCTAACAATTGGAGGCTTTCAATTGAAGCGAGAGAGGGAGCGAGAGACTGAGACAGTGAGAGATGGAGAAGTAGAAATTATGAGATGGAGTGATGAAGTGTGAGTGAGTTGGAGAGAATGGCTGTGAGGCAGTGTGTGAGTGAGAGATAGAGAGAAAGAATATGAGAGAGATTAACAATGGGCGAAAGAGAGAGAGAAAGAAATGGCAGATGTGAGACAAAGTGAGAGACGGGCTTATGCCCGAAACGTCGATTCTCCTGCTCCTTGGATGCTGCCTGACCTGCAGCGCTTTTCCAGCAACACATTTTTTCAACTCTGATCTCCAGCATCTGCAGTCCTCACTTTCTCCTGGAGAGATGGACAGTTCCTGGTCACCACATTCTGGAAGGTTATGATTGTACTCGAGATGGTACAGGAAAGATTTACCAGGATGCTGCCTGCGATGGAAAGGTTGGAAAGGTTGGTGTTGTTTTCCTTAGAGCAGTGAAGGCTGAGAGGGGACCTGACAGAGGGCTATAAGATTATTCGGGGCAGTGATAGGGTGAGTAGGAAGGCACTTTTTTCATGAGTAAAGCACTCAATAATGAGGGACAGAGATTGAAGGCATGAGCACACAGTAACCAGAGCAATAATAGGCCATTTGGCCCTTTGAGTCTGCTCTGTCATTCAGTCTGATCATGGCTGATCCTCTCTCTCTCTCAAAGTCATATTCCTGCTTTCTCCCCATTCCCTTCATGCTGTTAAAATGCAAAACAATTATCTCTCTCTTTTTTTGAATATATTCAGTTCCCTGTCCTCCATAGCCTTCTGTGGTACAGAATTCAACAGATTGACCACCCTCTCAGGGAGGAAATGTTTCTTCATCTCAGTCCCAAATTGTCTATTCCATATCCCCATGAGATTGTTTCCCCTGGTTCCAGACTCCCCAACCAGGGGAAACCTCCTCCCTGCCCAGCCCTGTTAGAATTTTATATGTTGCAATCAGATCCCCTCTCATCCTTCTAAACTTGACAGAGTCCAGACCCAGTCGAGTTAGAGAGTGAGAGGTGAGTTGAGGAGAAATGTTTTCACCCAGACGGTGGTGAGAGTCTGGAACTCACTGCCTGAAAGGCTGGTTGAGTCACAAACTCTCGTGACATTGGAGCAGTGTTTAGATATCCCCTTGTGTTGCTGTAGCCTCCGGGGTAATGGGCCAAAAGATGGTATTCGTGTCATCAGTTCTTTGTTGACTAGCACAGACACAATGGGCCAAATGGCCTCATTCAGTGCTGTTCACATCAATCACTCTCTGAGACAGAGAGAGAGAAAGAGAGAGAGGGAAATGAGGAAGTGTGAGGGGCTGATGTGGCTCTCTCTGCCTGATGCCATTTACATACTGAGGAACACCCAGTCAGACTTTCACAGGCTGCAGCTTTATAAAGAAAGCCCAGTGAAGGGAGAGTTTATCAGGAACCAGGCACAGGGACAGGAGCACACACCATGATTTCACACATCCAGCTGATCTGGCCCCTGGCATTCTGTGTCGCAGGTACAAATCTCTCTCCTTCCACCTTGAATCTTTAGCTGCTCTCCATTTCACTCCAATTCCACTGACTTGCGATTGAAGGGAAAATGCTGAAACCAGAGGAATGCTCAGTGTCTCCAACAATCTCTCATTTGAAAGGCTCTTTCTGTGACAGTTCTGACTTCACTGTGTTTCTCTCTAACCCCTCAGGTATCAGTGGGGACATCATCATGACCCAGTCTCCCCCGGTGCTGTCAGTGGGACTGGGCCAGACCGCAACCATCATCTGTTTGGCCAGTCAAAGCATTAGCAATGTCCTTGCTTGGTACCAGCTGCAAGAAGGTCAGAAACCTTCTCTCCTGATCTTCAATGCAGCAACTTGATTCACAGGAGTCTCCGAGCGATTCACCGGCAGTGGATCAGGGACCAGTTCCACCCTGACAATCAGCAACGTTCAGAATGAGGATGTCGCTGACTATTACTGTCAGCAACGTAACAGCTACCCTCTACACAGTGATACAGATCCGTACAAAAACCTCAATGTGCACAGCACCACCTCCTGTACTGACACATCCCAGAGTTATATAAAATGTATAATAATTGACACACAGTCCCACCTCCTGCACTGACACATCCACAGTCACATAAAAATTAAGTTTAACAAATTACCCCATGTTGGGATTGTCACTGTCCAAAACACACTTCAGTCCCTGTGGTGTCCACCGCTCACTGAAGGCCTCAGGTTTCCCTCTTACATCCATGGCCACATGTGAAGAGCACCTGCAAGATTTAACATCGAAAAATAAAGTTCACAAACTGCCTGAGCCCAGCTGGACAGAGAGAGAAAAAGACATGAGTAGGGTGGAAGAGAGAGACCGAGTGAGAGAGAGAAAATTAGAGGTAGTGAGTGACGGAGAGTAACAAAGAGCAGAGGTTTTTGTGCAGCCTCTGCACTGGGAGCTCTCACTGTGGTTTACGTTCGGTAAAGGAACCAAGCTCAGACTGAGTAAGTAAACCTCAATCCTCCGTTATTAACCCTTTCAAATTCTAAAGACAATTTCTAAAACATAAATGCTGAATTGTTGAAGGTGTTAATTGGAAGCTGCAGTGAATGAAATGGTTGATTGAGGAGCACTGTGTCTAACAGGGTGTCCAGTTGTATTTCTTCAGTTCCATTGCCCCCTTTAAAAAGCTAGATATAAGTCAGTCAGTTTTACTCACTGTGTGGAGGAGCTCTGTCCATTTGCAGCCTGGGGTCCCATTCCTGCAGCATGGAGTGAAATCAGTGAGTAGCCTCCTGCCAGTCTCAGTGTGACAGATACGGGCAGAGTTTGATGTGAGCTCTGGCTCCCTGTCCCAGTCTCTGATCTCATTGACCTCAGCAGCAGCAGCAGCAGCAGCACAGTGAGACACCGAGCTCCCACCTCCCCCAGCTTTAACTCTGCTCAATCACACAATCACAGAACTGTTACAGTGCACAAGGAGGCCATTCCATCCATCCTGTCTGGACCGGCTCTCTGAATGAGCAATTCACTGAGTGTCATTCTCCTGCCTTCTCCCTGTCACCCTGCACATTGTTCCTTTTCAAGTAACAGTCTCATTCCCTTCAGAATGTTTCAATTGAAGCTGCCTCCACCACACTCTCAGGCAGTGCATTCCACACCTTAACCACTCGCTGGTCGAAAACGTTTTTCCTCATCTCACTTTTGTTATTTTCCAATTACTTTCAATCTGTGGTCTCTCGGTCTCAATCCTTTCAGAAGTGCGATCACTTTCTCCCTATTTACTCTGTCCAGACCCCTCCTGATTTTGAATTCCTGGAACAATTGTCCTCTTAGCCTTCTCCAAAGACTTGGAGGTGCCGGTGTTTGACTGGGGTGGACAAAGTTAAAAATCACACAGGTTTTAGTCCAACAGGGAATTTATTTGGAAGCACTGGCTTTCGGAGCACCCCTCCTTCATCAGGTGGTTGTCAGCGGCGCTCCGAAAGCTAGTGCTGAACTATAACTTGCTGTTGTGTGATCTGTGACTTTCTTCAAAGAAGACAGTCCCAAATTCTCCAATCTATCTTCATAACTGATGTTCCTCATCCCTGGAATGATCTTTTGGATATTTTTTCCATCTCTACAAAACATTCATGTCCTTCCTGCATTAAAGTGGCCGAGCAGAGGCTGATAGCTAAGTTCGGTACCCATAGGGAGGGCCTCAATCGGGACCTTGGGTTCATGTCACATTACAGGTGATCACCATTGCACTACACACGCACACAGATATTCCTACACACACACACTCTCACATACACATAGACACAGGTACACACAGACGCGCACACAGACACCCACACACACCCTTATAGACACACACACTCCCACACTCACACATGTACTGCCTCACAGACTTAAGACACTCTGCACTCACTACACACAAACACACTTTCTCACACTCACAACCCCCACCCCAGACAGACACACACACAGACAGACAGACAAAGACCCACACGCACACATATATTTTGTGTGGTGAATTTGTATTTGCAGAGTTACATTGCAATTTGCTCAAAAACTGCATACATTCATGCAGAACTCTGAGCTCAAAAACTGCATGAATTTATGTAAAACTCTGTTATCTCACTTTTTAGATTAGAATCAATCTAAACATCAGGTCATAGACAGAGAACACAGGGGGATAACACCTTCAACATACTGTCTAGCTATCACCATTGTTAACAGCTAACCCGAGAATGCAACTTTAAAAAATAGGGTTTTGTGATTTACACATGAAAGAAGTGAAACTATCACTGTATTCTAACAGATGAAAGGCTTAACAGACAATCAATTTTTCAATGTATAATTTCAGTTACATCACACTGCAAATTTTTGCTATAAATTCTGTGTTACGATCGAGCCCTCCACAATCACCTGATGAAGGAGCGTCACTCCGAAAGCTAGAGTGCTTCCAATTAAACCTGTTGGACTATAACCTGGTGTTGTGTGATTTTTAACTTTGTACACCCCAGTCCAACACCGGCATCTCAAAATCATCAATCAAGTTAGTAAGACACAATTCCCGTGCACAAAACCACATTGACTATCCAAATGCATGTAAATTCTGTCCCTCAGAATCCACTCCAACAACTTACCCAGCACTGACAACAGGCTCACTGATATATAGTTCCCTGGCTTTTCCGTCCAGCTTTTCTTAAATAATGGCTAACATTAGCCAACCTCTCCAGTTCTCCAGCACCTTACCTGTGACTGTCAATGATAAACATATTTCAGCAAGGAGTCCAGCAATCTCTTCCCTAGCTCCCCACAATATTCTGGGATATACCTGATCAGGTCACGGAGATGTATCTACCTTTATGCATTTGAAGCAATCCTCTTCTGTGATGTGGTCTCTTGTCAAGGCATTACTATTTACTTCCCGAGTTCCCAAACATCCATGTCTTTCTCCATGATAAATATTGACCCGGAATATTCATTTAGGATCTTGACCATTTCCTGTGGATCCACCCAGATGTACCTAGTTCATCTTCATGGGGCCCTATTCACTCTCTAGTTATCTTTTGCCCTTTTCTTATTTACAATAATTCCACCACTTTTGGCCTCAAAAGAGTTCAGGAATTGTTTGCCCTGTCTCAAATATACCTTGACTATCCCTGGTCTGCATCCTCTACTGCTCACCTCAGACTTTCCTATGAACCTTTGACCCCATAAGTCCAGTACTTGTGACTCCACTGTTTTATTTAAATCTGATACATCCATATGCCATGGAAGCTGCCATTTTTCCCAGTGAGTTTGTTTGACCCTGAAATGGCCTTTGTTCATTTCCTCCATCACCCTAAACCTTGGGATACAATGATCACTCTTCCCTAAATGTCCTCTCACTGACACTTGATCCATTTGGGCCTCCTCACTCCCAAGATCCAGATCTAGCAGACCCTCCTTTCTCATTGGACTGGAAACACACATCTGGAGAAAGTTCACCTGAACACACTCTCACAACTCTTGCCCCTTCCTGCCCTTCACATTGCTACTACCCCAGTCAATATTCAGAAATTAAAGCCCCCCCATTCCATTATAATGACTCTATAATATTTGGATTTGTAGGTGTATTCCTCCACATCCTTCCCACTGGTTGGTGACTTATTGACTGCACTGAGGATTCTGTGGACCTTGATGGCCCTCTCTGATATTCCCCCCTGGCTCCCTCAGCCCTGCCAAGTTAGTTTAAACCCTCTCCAACAGCACTAGTAAATCTCCCCAAAGGAACTCAGTCCCAGCTCTATTCAGGAGCAACGCTGTCTGGTCTGTCCAGGTCCCATCTCCCTCAGGGCCAGTCCCAATGTCACAAGAATCTAAATCCCTCCCTCCTGGACTCTCTTTCCTCATCATGTTCCTCTTCTCACTTGCATGGGGTACTGGGAGTAATCCGGAGATTCCTACTTTTTAGTTCCTGTTCCTAATTCCTTCACAAGCTCTCTAAATTCTGACTGCAGGACCGCATCCCTTTTCTCCTTCTGTCACTGGGAATGATGTGGACCACGACTGCTGACTGTTCCCCCTCTCCCCTCAGGGTGTTCTACAGACGGTCAGTGACATCCTTGACCCTGGCACCAGGGAGACAACACACCATCCTGGATTCCCATCTGCAGCTGTACAAACACCTATCAATTGCCCTCACTCTCGAATCTCCTCTCATTGTCGCTCTTCCAGTCTTCCTTGTGCCGCCCTGAACAGCTGAGCCACCTGTGGTGCCATGGATTTGGCTCTGACTGCACTCCTCAGATGAACCATCATTCTCATCAGGATTCCAAACTGATTTCTGGTTGGAGAGTGGGATGCACTCACGGGATTCCTGCACTAGCTGCCTGATCCTTTTGGACTGTCTGCTGCTCCTCCATTCCCTCTCTCCCTGCATACTCTGAAGCTGCAGAGTGACCACATCTAGAAACGTGCTCTCCATGGAGCTCTCAGCCTCACGGATGCTCCACACTGACACCAGCTGCTGCTTAAGCTCCGAAACCCGGAGCTCCAACTGCTGTCACTGACCACACATCCTACACTCATTATATTCCAGGAACTGCAAAGCATCCTGAAATTCCCATATAGGTGCACATTCTCTCCAATCTTTGCTAATCTCTTCACAAAGTTCTGATGACAAACAGCTACAGCAGAGCTCACAGTCCAGTGGGTTCAGTGTTCCAGGGGTTTGGGAAAATTCTCCAGAAGACTTTAAGAAACAGGAGCAGAAATCAGCCATTCAGCCCATGGAATCTGCTCTGCCATTTGATCTTGGCAGATATGCTTCTCACCCCCATTCTCCTGTCGACTCCACAGGAACGTTCGATCCCCTTAACAATCATGAACCTATCTGTCTCTGTCTTAAATACACTCAGTGACTTGTCCTCCACTGCCCTCTGTAACAATGAGTTCCTCAGATTCCCCACCCTCTGGCTGAAGAAATTCCTCCTCATCTCAGCTCTAAAGGGTCGGCCCTTCATTCTGAGGCAGTGCCTTGGTTACCGAGTCTCTCCTGTTTTTGGAAACATCTTCTCTGCATCCACTCTATCCAGGCCGATCAGTATTCTGCAAATTTCAATAAGATCCCTCCTCATCCTTCTAAGCTCCATCGAGTACAGACCCAGAGTCCTCAACCATGCTTCATATGACAAGCCCTTCATCCCCAGGATCATTCTTGTAAACCCCTCCAATGCCAGCACATCGTTTCTTAGAATATGTGTCCCAAATCTACTCACAATACTCCAAATGCAGTCTGAACAGAGCCTTACACAGCCTCAGCAGTACATCTCTGCTCTTGTATTCTGGCCCTATTGAAATGAATGCTATCATTTCATTTGCCTTCCCAAGCACAAACTGGACCTGCCTGTTAACCTTCAGAGAAACCTGAATGAGGTTTGTGCTTTAGATTTCTAAAGGCTTTTTTCATTTAGAAAATAGTCTTTGCATCTCTTCTTCCTACCAAAGTGCATAACCTCACACTATAACACATTGTATTCTATCTGCCACTTCTTTGCCCACTCTCCGAGCCTATCCAGAACCTTATACAGCCTTCCCACTTCCTAAACAACTACCTGTCCCTCCACCTATCTCATGTCATCTGCAAACTTAGCAACAATGTCTTCACTTCCTTCATCCAGATTGTTAATGTATAACGTGAATAGTTATGGTCCTAACATTGATGCCTTCAGAACTCTACCGGTCACCAGCTGTCATTTTTCCTCACGCTCTGCTTTATGCCAACCTGCCAGTCCTCAGTCCATGCCAGTGCATTGCGCCTAACACAATGGGCGCTTATCTTATGTCAAATGCCTTCTGGAAAATACAAATAGATTACTTCCTCTGACTTCCCTTTGGCTGACTGGCTCATTGCCTCCTCAAAGAATTCTAACAGTTTTGCCAGGCATGACTTCTCCTTGATGAAACCGTGTTGACTCAGCCCTATTTTACCATTGCACTTCCAGGTCCTCTGCAATTTCATCCTTAAATTGAAGTCTAAAACCTTACCAACAACTGAATCCAGGCTAACTGGCCTGCAATGTCCCACCTTCTACCTCCCTCCTTTCTTAAACAGGGGTGTAGTGTGAGCCATTTTCCTGTCCCATGCTCCCATCAAATCCCTCCCCACCCCACCTCCACACCCTGACTCCATTGATTCCCGAAGATCATCACCAATGCCTCCACAATCTCCTCAGTGATCTCCTTCAGAACACACTGGTGTAGTTCATCTAGTCTGGGTGAGTTAACCACATTCAGACCTTTCAGCTTCCCCAGTACCTCCTCCTTAGTGATGGCCACAACACTCCCCTCTGCCCCCTGACTGTCTTGAAGTACTGGTATGCTGCTGGTGTTTTTCATTGTGCAGACTGATGCAAAGTATCTATTCAATTCCTCGGCTATTTCTTCATTTCCTATTATTCTTTCTCCAGCCTGATTTTCCAGTGACCCGATGTCTAATTTTGCCTCCTTCCTCCTTTTTATATATCTGAATAAACTCTTGCAATCTTCTTTTATATTACTGGCGAGCTTACCCCCACATTTCACCTTCTCCACCCTTAATGCTTTTATCATTATGCTCTCCAGGTTTTTAAAGGCTTCCTAATCCTCTGGCTTCCCACTATTCTCCACCACATTGTATGCTTTTCCTTTTGTTTTTATGCTGTCCTTGACCTCCCTTATCAGCCATGATTGCCTTGTCCTCCTCTTAGTATATTCCTTCTTTTTTGGGGGTGAATTCCTACTCTGCTTCCTGAATTAACCCCAGAAACTCTGCTGTTTGCTGCCCCACCATCTTACCTGTTCGGCTCCCCTTCCAATCAACTCTGGCCAACTCCTTCCTCATGTCTTTGTACTTACCTTTACTCAATTGAAATACTGTTCCATCTGATTGCAGCTTCTCCCTCTCAACCTACAGGGAGAATGCTATCATATTATGGTCACTTATCCACAGGGATATCTTCACCTTCAGCTCACTAATCAGAACAATATTTATCGTTGAGCCAACATCATTATTGCTCTTTGATCTCATTGCTTCTAATGGGATCTCGCTGCGTAGAAATTGGCTGCCACGTTCCTGACATTGCATATGTGACTGTTTGTCAAACAAAACTGTCTGTAAATGTCTTTGGAAGAGCCTGAAATGTTAAGGGCTGGATTGATGCCCATATTCCTCTAAACTCTTCCTATTTACATACCCATACATTTTAAATGTTGTAATTGTATCAGCCTTCACCACTTCTTCTGGCAGCTCATTCCATACATTTAACACCCTCTGAATGAAAACATTGTCCCTTAGGTCCCTTTTAAATCTTTCCCCTGTCACCTTCAACCTCTGCCCTCCAGTTCTGAACTCCCCCACTCTGGAGAAAAGATCTTCTCTCTTCACCCTTTCTATGCCGCTCATGATTTTATAAACCTCTATACGGTTACCCATCAACCTGCAATGATCCAGGGAAAACAGCCTCAGCCTATTCAGCCTCTTCCAATAGCTCAAACCCTCCAACCTTGGCAACATCCTTGTAAATCTTTTCTGGATCATTTTAAGGTTCACAACATTTTTTCTACAGCAAGGAGAACAGAATTGCACACAGTATTCCAAAAGTGCCCTAACCAATGTCCTGTAGAGCTCCCAACTTCAATACTCAATGCACTGCCCAATAAAGGAAAGCAAACCAAATGACTTTGTCACTCCTCTACCGACCTGCAACTTCATCTTCAAGGAACTATTCTTCATTTTTTGGATGAACTGGGAGTCTTTCAGTTGTGAAAGATGCCATTCCATGGCACTATTGGATGAAGAGCAGGCAGTTTCCCCTGGTGTCCTAATCAATATTTATCCCCCAATCAAAATCACTAAGAATGTATTTCTCTGCTAATTATCCCACAGTGTTTGGGATCCTGCTGTGCACAGTCTGCTGGAAAGATCCATTGGGTCATTCTGAGTTGGGGATAGGGCTTTCAGGGTCTCTCTGATTCTATGACTCTATTATTACATTTTATGAATAAATGAGTACCAAGGCCTGACCCCTGTGGCACCTTAAGTTGTAACCAGCTGTCATTCAGAAAAAAAAACTCATTCTTTCTGTCCTGTCTGCCAATTACTTCCCAATCCATATCAGTATATGACCCCAATCCTCTTGTTCATTCGGTCTAGATTGGGAGTCTGAATCATTGGGAATCATTATGGGAGCAGATTCTGAATGATCTCTGTCTCGTCTTTCGAGGGCTCTCACTGCCTTGACACTGATTTCCCATCATGCCGCTGCTTCCGGTCAAGTTTTACCAAAGCACCACACAGTTTAGTAAAATGAAAACTTTTACACTTACTGCACAGTTCTCCATTTCCATCCCTACTCTCAATCTCACTGAGTTCTGATCACTGTCACTAAATTACTCCCCCATTGATAGCCCTTCCAGCTGCCCACATTCATTCCATAAGCAATGGTCGAAAACTGTCCCTTCTCTCTCTGCTGCTTTACCATTACCCTCTCAGGGGCAATTAGGACTGGGTAATAAACGCTGGCCCTGCCAGTGACACTCACATCCCACGAAGCAATGTGAACAATGTCTGTTCTTTTGTCGGGTTTATTCTGTATTGACTAAAAATGTTCCAAAAGATTGTTTTGCCAGTGATTATTATGAGGGTTGAAATCCCTTTGAATGGCAGGTATTAAAATTGTTTCTCTTGTCTTTCAGGTCGTGAGAACTCTCAGCCCAAGTTGACCCTGCTGCCCCCCTCCCCGGAGCAGGTCAATGCCAAGGGCACTGCCACCCTGGTGTGCCTTGCCAATCACTTCTATCCCGATGAGCTGCAGGTGCAGTGGAAGAAGGACGGTGCAGTCATTTTGGACGGGGTTCAGACCATCATCTACCTGCGAGCTTCGGACAGCACCTACAGTGTCAGCAGCCTGCTGACCCTCTCTGGGTCTGACTGGGAGTCCAACGCTCGCTTCTCCTGTGCCCTCACCCACGTGACCCTCCCCTCTCCCCTCAGCAAGAGCATCAGGAGATCAGAATGTGTGTAAAGTGTTGGAGACAGTCCACAGAGGAGACACAACTTTAATAGAATAGGGCTGAGCTGGCAGGACAAAGGTCATTGTCAGCACTGAATTTCAAATCTCTTCCTTCTCAGGACTGCTCAAAGAAACTTCTGAGATTTGAATATTAAAGCAGGTCAATGTGACAGTGTCAAGAGGGCTTGATGCTATGTCAAACCTCATGCTGTCCTTAGAACATAGAACAATACAGCACAGAACAGGCCCTTCGGCCCACGATGTTGTGCCGAACATTTGTCCTAGCTTAAGCACCCATCCATGTACCTATCCAATTGCCGCTTAAAGGTCACCAAAGATTCTGACTCTACCACTCCCACAGGCAGCGCATTCCATGCTCCCACCACTCTCTGGGTAAAGAACCCATCCCTGACATCTCCCCTATACCTTCCATCCTTCACCTTAAATTTATGTCCCCTTGTAACACTCTGTTGTACCCAGGGAAAAAGTTTCTGACTGTCTACTCTATCTATTTCTCTGATCATCTTATAAACCTCTATCAAGTCACCCCTCATCCTTCGCCGTTCCAACGAGAAAAGGCCTAGCACTCTCAACCTATCCTCGTACGACCTATTCTCCATTCCAGGCAACATCCTGGTAAATCTTCTCTGCACACTCTCCAAAGCTTCCACATCTTTCCTAAAGTGAGGTGACCAGAACTGCACACAGTACTCCAAATGTGGCCTAACCATAGTCCTGTACAATTGCAACATCACTTCACGACTCTTGAATTCAATCCCTCTGCTAATGAACGCTAATACACCATAGGCCTTCTTACAAGCTCTATCCACCTGAGTGGCAACTTTCAAAGATCTATGAACATAGACCCCAAGATCCCTCTGTTCCTCCACCTCACTAAGCACCCTACCATTAACCCTGTATTCCGCATCCTTATTTGTCTTTCCAAAATGGACAACCTCACACTTGGCAGGGTTGAACTCCATCTGCCACTCCTCAGCCCAGCTCTGCATCATATCTAAGTCCCTTTGCAGCCGACAACAGCCCTCCTCACTATCCACAACTCCACCAATCTTCGTATCATCTGCAAATTTTCTGACCCGCCCTTCGACTCTCTCATCCAAGTCATTAATAAAAATCCGTGCTGGCTGTCCCTAATCAAGTAGTGTCTTTCCAGATATTCATAAATCCTATCCCTCAGTACCCTTTCCATTACTTTGCCTACCACCGAAGTAAGACTAACTGGCCTGTAATTCCCGGGGTTATCCCTGTTCCCTTTTTTGAACAGGGGCACAACATTCGCCACTCTCCAGTCCCCTGGTACCACCCCCGTTGAGAGTGAAGACGAAAAGATCATTGCCAACGGTACTGCAATTTCCTCTCTTGCTTCCCATATAATCCTAGGATATATCCCGTCAGGCCCGGGGGACTTGTCTATCCTCAAGTTGTTCAAAATGTCCAACACATCTTCCTTCCTAACAAGTATCTCCTCTAGCTTACCAGTCCGTTTCACACTCTCCTCTTCAACAATACGGTCCCTCTCGTTCGTAAATACTGAAGAAAAGTACTCATTCAAGACCTCTCCTATCTCTTCCGACTCAATACACAGTCTCCCACTACTGTCCTTGATCGGACCTACCCTCGTTCTTGTCATTCTCGTGTTTCTCACATACGCATAAAATGCCTTTGGGTTATCCTTGATCCTATCCGCCAAAGATTTTTCATGCCCTCTCTTAACTCTCCTAATCCCTTTCTTCAGGTCCCTTCTGGCTATCCTGTATCCCTCCACTGCTCTGTCTGAACCCTGTTTCCTCAACCTTATGTAAGCCTCCTTCTTCCTCTTTACAAGACATTCAACCTCCCTCGTCAACCAAGGTTCCCTCACACGACCATTTCTTTCCTGCCTGACAGGTACATACATATCAAGGACACGTCGTATCTGTTCCTTGAAAAAGTTCCACATTTCCACGACATCCTTCCCTGACAGCCTATGCTCCCAACTTATGCTCCTCAGATCCTGTCTTACAGCATCGTAATTACCCTTCCCCCAATTGTAAAACCTACCCTGTTGCACGCACCTATCTATCTCCATAACCAAGGTGAAAGTCACAGAATTGTGGTCACCATCACCAAAATGTTCACCCACTAACAAGCCCATCACTTGTCCCGGTTCATTACCGAGTACCAAATCCAAAATGGCCTCCCCTCTGGTCGGACAATCTACATACTGAGTTAGAAAAGCTTCCTGGACACACTGCGCAAACACCACCCCATCCAATCTACTTGATCTAAAGAGCTTCCAATCAATATTTGGGAAGTTGAAATCGCCCATGACTACTACCCTGTGGCTTCTGCACCTTTCCAAAATCTGTTTCCCAATCTGTTTCTCCACATCTCTGCTGCTATTGGGGGGCCTAAGTAAACACCCAACAAGGTGACTGCACCTTTCCTATTTCTGACTTCAGCCCATACTACCTCCAAAGGCAGATCCCCCTCGAACACACCCACTCAAATATCAATCACTTACCTTCCCGACCAGCTTGGAACCGACTGATCCCCCATGGACTCCAGATCACCTTCCGACCAACACAATTTGGCCGACCTATCACCCTCACCTTGACCTCTTTCCACCTATCACATTTCCAACGCCCCTCCTCCAAGTCCCTCCTCCCTACCTTTTATCTTCTCCTGCTGAACACTCTCTGCTCATTCCTGAAGAAGGGCCTGTGCCCGAAACGTCGAATCTCCTGTTCCCTGGATGCTGCCTGACCTGCTGTGCTGTTCCAGCAATAAAGTTTCAACTTTGATCTCCAGCATCTGCAGACCTCACTTTCTCCTCGAAGATTTCAACCTACTGCGAATCCTCTTACAAGGATGCCTTCCTTGAAGAAGCTCTCTGCCTCTCTCTACAAAGATTTCAGTGAGTCCCTCTCTCACTGCACACCCCAGGTCATCTCCTCTGCACAGAAGCTCTTCAGCCACATTCTGAAGCAGACTCGTTACCACAGCCATATCTCCTTTCTCAGCACCTGCCTACGGAACCGACTGATCCCCCATGGACTCCAGATCACCTTCCGACCAACACAATTTGGCCGACCTATCACCCTCACCTTGACCTCTTTCCACCTATCACATTTCCAACGCCCCTCCTCCAAGTCCCTCCTCCCTACCTTTTACCTTCTCCTGCTGAACACTCTCTGCTCATTCCTGAAGAAGGGCCTGTGCCCGAAACGTCGAATCTCCTGTTCCCTGGATGCTGCCTGACCTGCTGTGCTGTTCCAGCAATAAAGTTTCAACTTTGATCTCCAGCATCTGCAGACCTCACTTTCTCCTCGAAGATTTCAACCTACTGCGAATCCTCTTACAAGGATGCCTTCCTTGAAGAAGCTCTCTGCCTCTCTCTACAAAGATTTCAGTGAGTCCCTCTCTCACTGCACACCCCAGGTCATCTCCTCTGCACAGAAGCTCTTCAGCCACATTCTGAAGCAGACTCGTTACCACAGCCATATCTCCTTTCTCAGCACCTGCCTACGGAACCGACTGATCCCCCATGGACTCCAGATCACCTTCCGACCAACACAATTTGGCCGACCTATCACCCTCACCTTGACCTCTTTCCACCTATCACATTTCCAACGCCCCTCCTCCAAGTCCCTCCTCCCTACCTTTTATCTTCTCCTGCTGAACACTCTCTGCTCATTCCTGAAGAAGGGCCTGTGCCCGAAACGTCGAATCTCCTGTTCCCTGGATGCTGCCTGACCTGCTGTGCTGTTCCAGCAATAAAGTTTCAACTAGCTCTGCGCTCCAACCTCACTTCCGCCCAGCTCGCGCCGCTCTCTCTGTCCTTGTCCTGGGAGTGTTTGATGGGGGTCAGTGTTGACTTGTGATGCCAAATAAAATCTCTTGAAGTTGCTGAAGACTGTCAGCTGGATAAAACAATGTGAACCTCAGAATTCTCTGCTTCAGTAAACCAGATCTTCTTCCTGCTTAGCTGTCAGTTCCAGTTTAAGGTTTTGTCACTGTTTAAAGATCAGGATTATAGTGTTACTGAGCAAATCTCCACAAGTGTTTTCCTTCAGCTCCATTGTGGCCGTGAATTTGAGCAGCTTCCTCTGTCTGGATTGTTAATTGCAGTTTTTTTTCTGTCAATGTGAATCTGGAAAAGGGAATAAAGATGAAGATTTAGTCGGTGTCTCTGTGTACTTTGGAAATAGACCACCTCCCACCCCTTAGATGATGGCTGCATT
This sequence comes from Chiloscyllium plagiosum, assembly GCF_037043375.1. NCBI lineage: Eukaryota > Metazoa > Chordata > Chondrichthyes > Orectolobiformes > Hemiscylliidae > Chiloscyllium > Chiloscyllium plagiosum. The sequence goes on from NW_028270147.1 coordinate 117,768,295, forward strand.
TCAGCAGGTCATTGTCAAGATTGGCTGGTTGGCCTGTCAATCAATTACAATAATCAATCATTACTCATTTTCAAATGGTCCCTTTGATCAGGAATTTATGCAGGTTAGAAGTTTCCAAAAAGAACAGAAACTGAAAGCTGTTAGGACTCAATAAGTACAATCTGATGCATTCCCTCTTCACTCTGTTGGTCCAGGCCCAGCTGATGGGATCGCACTGTGCAATCTCTGCTACATGTTGGGTAGCCGCTGAAACAATCTTGGATATTCACAGACATTACCGGCTGTGTCTCTCTGAGTGTGAGTGTTTAACTTAATGCTGCCTGTAGGTGTCTCTTTGAGTGTGGGTATGTTACTCAAAGAGACACCTGCAAGCAGCATGGAGTGTGATCATGTTACTCAGTGCTGCCTGTCTCACAATGTTAAAAATCACACAACACCAGGTTATAGTCCAACAGGTTTAATTGGAAGCACACTAGCTTTCAGAGCGACGCTCCTTCATCAGGTGATTGTCACCTGATGAAGGAGCGTCACTCCGAAAGCTAGTGTGCTTCCAATTAAACCTGTTGGACTATAACCTGGTGTTGTGTGATTTTTAACTTTGTACACCCCAGTCCAACACCGGCATCTCCGAATCATGTCTCACAATGTGAGTGTGTTACTTAGTGCAACCTGTAGGTGTCTCTCTCAGTGCAAGTGTGTTACTCTGTGCTGTCTGTAGGTGTCTGTCTGAAGTATGTGTCTCCGAGCGAAGGATTGAGAATGGGCTTTGTGCTGCGGATTGAAGATGAGGCTTTAATCTTCTCAAATCATGAATGAAAAACAGTTCAGCTGATTCAGTCTGAGAGGCAGTTCATTCAGATGGCCAAAGTTAAAAAGCACACAACATCAGGTTATAGTCAAATAGGTTTATTTGGAAGTAGAAGCTTTCAGAACGCTGCTCCTTCATCAGGTAGCTGGAGGGCAGGATCATTGGACACAGAGTTTATGGTAAATTGAGATGACCGCTGAAAAAGGTGAATACTGAGAGTGTATTCTCGGTAAGTGAGGGATTTCAGAGGCAGTGGGCACTGTGCTCCCGAATGTGTTGCTCAATTCCGAGGAGACTTTCTGAATCCAGGATCAGAGCCGTTGTGGCTGCCTGTTCAGCCAATGCTGGCTCCCCATAGTTGTGTTTCAGTGGTCAGTTAACCCAAAACTAGGTGCAACAATATTACCTTCCAGGGAGGGGAGCTGTCTGAGGGAGGGAGGTTGAACTCTTGCAGCCCCAAGAGAGGTTGCAGTGGATTAATGATAGGTATGACCACCATGAAGGTGCCACCTTCTCTCCCCCTGCCTCAGCTATAATGACCCTCAGGTTAAAAGTGCGATTGCTCTGGGATGATGACCATATTCCTGGGTGATGGAGGGAAGGTCAACCTCTCCCAAAGGCAGCACAAGCTGGATCGAAGGGGAAACAAGAGTAAGCATGGGGAGATTGAGGGTGACAGAAGGAGGGGGTTGGTTGGCAGGTTGTTATTCAGAGTCAGGTCCCAGAGTATCAGTCCTTCTGACACTCCCCTTTTTATCTGTCAGCCAGGGCTCCCTGATTGGACAAGGTTAACTGTCCCTGTCAGGGAACTCATATTTTATCAAAAAGAATAAAGCATTTATTGAACAAGGCGCTCAAGAGCTAAACGACACTAGACAAAATGAATGGTTTGAAAGATTTCATCATGGACACCACAAATGAGATTTGGGGAAGACTGTTTTCACTCAGCGGTTGGTGGGAATCTGGAATGGACTGTCATAGAATCCCTACTGTAAGGATACAGGCCATTTGGCCCAACAAGTCCGCACTGACCCTTGGAAGAGTAACCCACCCAAGATCCAATCCCCTATCCCATTACTCTACTTTTGCCCTGACTAATGAACCTAATCTACACATCTCTGATCACTATGGGCAACTTAGCACAGCCAATTCACCTAACTCGCACGTCTTTAGATTGTGGAAGGAAACCCAGAGTACCCAGAGGAAACCTACGCAGACACTTGGAGAATGTGCAAGCTCCACACAGACAGTTGCCTGATGCTGGAATTGAATCTGGGTCAAAACATTTGGACCGGCCTTGACTTCGCTCCAGCCTCTGCCTCCACTTCTGGTCCCACCCACTCTGCAAACAAGACTCAGACTACATTTCCCAGAGTCACCCTGAGTCCAGCTGCCTACCTGCAGCCAGCCAGCACACTCGCTCTCCCTCCTCACTCATACACCTCCACAGTGCTCCCTATCCCTCCACTTCTCCATCTTCACCTCATCCCCACCTTCCCACTCCCCCATCTCACTCCACAACCCACCTCCGTCCCAATCTCCTTTCTCTCCCACACCCATTCCCCCATGCTACATCACAACCAACCCTCACCCACCAAATGCCATCACCCTTCCCCCCTCCCCTCCTTCAGGCAACTTGGGCCCATCCCGAAAACCTCACCCCTGTGCCTTGCCCCATATTTACTATCCCCCCCAACCTCAAACTCTCTGAGGCCAAATGTCTATCCTCAGGAAAGGGCTCATGATCATTCTCGTCCGACCCCACCTCAAAAAGTCCCAACCTTCTACTGCCGCCTTGACTTCCGTGTCTTCTTCTTGAACAAAAACTCCCAACCTCCCTCTGAGGACCTCTACTCCCACCTTCCACTTTCCTCCTCTATTTGGTTACCCCCCACCACCAGCTGTGTACACACCCGAGACCTCTTCATTGCTGACTGTTGATGTGCCATCAGCCACCTCAATTTCTCCCCTCACTCTCTCCAACCACATCCCCTCCGATTGAGCACTCCACTCTCTCTGCGCCAACCCTTGGTTCACCATCCAACCCGTTGACAAAGGTGGGGTGGTTTTAGTCTGGGGAACAAACCTACATGTCACAGAGGCCAAATGCCAACTCTCAGATACCACGTCCTACTTCCCCCTTGCCCATAACCCCGCCGTGACCCATCAGGCCAAAATCACTCACACTGTCAATGCCTCCATTGCCTCCAGTGATCTCCCCTCCACTGTCTCCAATCTCATAGTCTCCCAGCCCTGCACTGCCCAGTTCTACCTGCTCCCCAAGATCCACAAGCCCAACTATCCGGTTGACCCATCGTCTCAGCATGCCCCTGCCCCACCGAACTCATCTCGGCCTACCTCAACTTTCCTCCTTGGTTCAGGCACTGTCCACCTACATCCGCTACACCAACCATGCCCTCCATCTCTTCAGTAACCTCCAGTTCCCCGGCCCTAAGTGCTTTATCTCCACTATGAATGTCCTTATATATGTCCATACCCCACAAGGATAGCCTCCAGGCCCAACACCTTTTCCTCTGCAACAGACCCATCCAGTCCCCCTCCACCAAGACACTCCTCCGTCTAGCCAAACTGGTCCAGGGGGTGGTGATGGGCACCCGGTTGAGCTATGTCGACCAGTCCCTCTTCAGCAACTATACAGGCACTGTGCCCCAACTCTTCTGCCATTATATCAGTGACTACATCGGTGCAGCATCCTGCACCCAGGCTGAACTGGAGCAGTTCATTGACTTTCCCCACAACTTCCACCCTGTCCTCAACTTCACTTCATCCATCTCAGACACCTCCCTGCCCTTTCTTCACCTCTCCATTTCCAATTATGGCGATAATCTTCAGACAGACATTTACTACAAACCCACAGACTCCCATTACTACCTGGGCTACACCTCCTCCCAACCAGTATCCTGCAAGAACTCCACCCCATTCACCCAATTCCTCTGCCTCCACGCCATCTGCTCGGAGACATTTCGCTGATCACGGATGTCCACCTGTTATGAACAACTTTTCCTCCTTCTGTCATCCACTGCACCACCTCCATTTCCCGTTCCATTGCTCGAAACCCACCCCCTCCAAATGCAATAAAGTCAGAGTCCCCATTGTCCTCAACTATTACCAATCCCCGTACCAATTAACGCATCATCCTTAAACACTTCCACCAACTCCAATTAGACCACACCACCAAAAACATCTTCCTCTCCCCATCCCTGGCTGCCTTCCACAAGGACTGTTCCCTTTGACAATTCTTGGTTTGTGCCACCTGCCCACCTACCCTCCTGAACCCCCAGGAATCTTCCCCTGTAACCCAAAAAGATGCAAAGCCTGATGGTACACCGCCCCCTCACCTCCTTCCAGGGCCCCTAATGGTCCTTCCAGGTGAGACAGAGGTTCACCTGCTTCTCGTCCAACCTCGTTCACTGCATCAGGTGCCCGCGATGTGGTCTTCTCGACATTGGGAAGACCAAACATAAACTTTGGGAATGTTTCACCGAGCATCTCAGCCAGGCCTGCAGGGGATGACCAGACCTCTCAGTCACCACCTATTTCAATTCCCCTTCCCATTCCCTTTCCGACATGACCATCATCAGCCTCCTCCATTGCCATAATAAACCAAACCACAAATTGGAGGAACAATACCTCATCTTCCGTCTGTGCAGCCGACACCCAGATGACTCAGCATTAAGTTCTCCAATTTCAAATAACCACTCTTCCTTTCCCCCAACTCCCTTCCCAGCCCCTATCCCTCCCTTCCACTCCTCCCTGCCACCAACAGATTCATTCCTTCCATTGACCAACCAAGTTGTACCATCTACGTGTCATCACCAATCCCCACTTCATCATCCTGTCCCCACTACCCCCTTTATCTGCAGCTTCCCCTAACACCCACCCCCATTCCTGAAGAAGGGTTACACCCGAAACATCAGCTTCTCCACCACCTGATGCTGCCTGACTTGCTGTGTTCTTCCAGCCTCCTGCCTGTCATTGAATGGAACCAGCAGGAAAGGGTTAGACAATCAAGTGTCAGGGCCATCTACAAATGGGAATGGGACATGCTACAGACAGATGCATTGAGACGGTCAATCACAAAGAGAAGACCAAACTGGAAATGAAATACTAATACACAGTGGATGGAATTTAATGTCAGAAAGTGTGAGACCATGCACTTGGGTCGGAATAATCTAAAGGCCGACTATTAGTTAAATAGTGAGAGATTCCAACAAAGTGCAGTACAGAGTGATCTGGGTAGTATTGTGCATGATACACAGAAAGTTAGTGCAGGTGCAGCCAGTAATTGAGAAGGCGAAAGGAATTTTCACCTTTATGGCTGGGGGTTGGAATTCAAAAGTAGAGAAATCCTGTTAAAACTATAGAGGATGTTAGTGAGTCTGCATTTGGAGTATTGTGTGCAATTTTGGTCCTTGTTTTTAAGAAAGGAGGGACAGCTATTGGAGGCTTCCTCCTGCTCCTATTTCCCATGTCCTTGTGTGCTCCAGTGTCCTTCCCTCACAGCAGAGCTGGTTTGGAGCCTGCCTGCAGTAGCAGCCTCCAGTCTCTGGGTGGTGCTGCTTAAAGATCTGCCTTGCCCAGGCTGTCACAGTTCCCACATGACAACAATGTCTGGACTTTGGAAGTATTCCATTGGCTGCAAAACATTTCCAAACATCCGAAGTTCAAGGAACGTATAACACATATATAATTCTCTCTCCTTTTATATTTTATCCTCATGTCTTTCCAGCTGTCACCTGACAACATCACACCCTTTTGTAAAATCTAGAATGAATCATGAATCTCTGGGAGAACTTAATCTGTGACAACACTGAGACTAATGACCACCTCCTCAGTGGACTTTGAGGGCGAAGGTCAACAGCAGTCTCAATGGGACTTGATCTGGGTTATCTTGATCGTGATCCAGTCAGTCAGTGTTTTTGTCTGGGTCTAGATAGTACGGACCAACCTCAGACCCTGTGATCTGATTGAAGTGAAGGGTGAGCTGTGCTGGGCTTTCACACATGGCTCACACACATAGTGAAGCAGGGATTACACATTTCATGAGAGTAAATGGAACTACCAAACTGGGTGGATGTGACACCCCTAAAATGTCCCAAGAGAGTGGGGACAGAAATAGTAATATTCTCAGACAGATAGGATGGTAAAATGATATCCTGCAAAGAGAGAGGAGACAGGAAAAGCGACGCTCCCTAGAGACAGGGGAACAGTAACTGTCTGCTCCCCACTTTCTTGTTGTGACACATGTCCTTGGGAAATGGGTTTGGTTTATATTTTCTCAATTGTATTTAGGTTTGACGAGGTGATTTGGGAACAAGGATTCCAATTCCATATTTTGTGTAGCAGCAGATCTACTGAAGGCCATGCTTTCATTTGGAGTTTGCCCAGGATTCTGTCCAGGCTGATACAGCATGAGCTACCAGCGCTGCTCCTATTGGGCTAATCCATCACACACAAGGGAATCTGATGGGCACTTTCTCTTTGTGCTGGCAAAGGGAGGGATTTGCTTTTACTGCAATGGCAGCAAAAGAAATTAGTCAGTGGAGGTAGTTCCAGCTGAATATAATGTTCTGTTGTTCATGATGGGATTAACCTTGACAGTTCTCACTTGCCTTTACCCCGACAGTGGGGCAGGAAGTCATCATGCAGTGGTCTCCTGGCTCACACTGAGACACCAAGTTGATGGTCTAACTGCAGAGAGCAAGAAAATGGCTTGGACTCACCGAACAACCAGAGGCTTCAGCCAACAACTGGATCACAGGCAAATGGAGGGTTGTGTAAACTCTCAGTGTCTCAGGGAACAAACACAACCACTGAGCTACAAAACTGAACAGGATATTTTTATGACAAATTGGCATTCCAAAAACAAAATACAAACACAATATGCATAAAACCTGAGTACAATCTAATTTCAGAGACTACAGCATTTTCTTTGAAAGCTGGCTGATAATCATATGAGAATTCAAACAGCCACCCACTCTGTCAAATGGTGTTGAAGTTGCATTGTCCTCATCATAACACCTTTGCAAGCTTCTTAATAACAGAAAAGGGGAGAGAAACATTGCAAACTGTATGATCATGAGTGAGGATACATTAAAAACTAGGACCATGATGTTAAATGCTCCCAGCCATAAACAACACTGATGCATTCAATTCATTAGAATGTTAAATGATGTTAAAAAGTCTGCCAACCACTTCCATGAAGAAGGAATATTTAAATCTCAAGAGGCATTGATGATTTTTTTTCAGTATCATAGCAAAGAAGCAGCAGCTGACATATGAACTCCAACAAACTAATGATAACAGGCAGTGAATACAGAGCAGGCTCCTGAGAGAGAGAGAAAAAAAATCAACAGCAGAGATCTGTCCAGTGCTGGGGTCATTTTAGACAAGACACCTTGTTGCCAGCAAGTTACTGCAGCATGAAAACTCCAGTACGATCAGAAAGAGAAAAAGGACAATGTGCAGATTGTGGAACAGGCCCTTTCACCTCGGCCTGAGGCAGGTGCCAAGCTCCAACACACTGGCCTCACTTCACACCAACCTTCACACAGTGCGGGGTCATGAACTCCGGCCATTAATTCCTCTGGGACCGTGACGGAGTGACGGAACAGGGACAATTGTAGAAGAGTCAATAGAGAGTAAAGAAAGATGGAGAGGGTGTTTTGGAAAGGGTTTAGAGGAGGAAATAAACTTTGTGCCACTCAGTACTGGCCTTGTCAACATGTGTAACAGAATGAACAAAACAGCACACTGTGAAGACAAACAAAAGTCACATCAAAGTACTTTTCTTATTACAGGGGATATTTTCATTGGGGTGCGATAAGTGCCCTGCTTCTAAAGCTGTACACTCTATGTGTCTCTACAGATTGAGCCTGTTAGCTTCAAGCAAGGCCCCTCTTTACGTTTTCCTGTTCAGGGACAATGAAGCAGCTGCCCTCTAGTGGCGAGACAGCACTTGCACTGCTGCTGAGGATTATGGGTAAAGTCCCATTCCATTCGCGCCCACACAAACCAGCAGCCACTTCAGCTGCTTTATTGAAAATCACAAGCTTTCAAGGCGCTGATCATTCAACGGTGGAACTGGCCACACGATCATATGAATTAGGGGCAAATGAAGTAGATTCATCCTCTTGAGCCTGCTTCCCATGGCTGACCTGATTATTCCACATTCTTGCCTCACTCTGATAGATTCTTGATAAGCAATGGCTGTCTACTTCCTCACTACAAACATTCAGAGGTTTCATTTCTATGTTTGAAGAAGAGTTCCATAGACCTATGACCTTAAGCAAGAAAAAATCCCTGCTTATCTTGGTCTTAAATGAGGGAACTTATTTTAGTTTTATATTCTCCCTGAAAAGGACGCATTCTTTTCACATCCACGCTGTATTCTATGGTCATGTTGATATGGCATCTGCTTTAATCAGCTGCTCTCTCATGAGAACAGCTCCCTATCCTGCCACCTTCAGTGACTGATGCACAGAAACATCCAGGTCCTACTGCCCCTACACCCACTCATACCCTTTAGTTTGTTTGTCTCTCCACGTCTACCTTCCAAAATGAATCAGTGACGTCTCTTTCTATTAAATTCTATCCACAACCATCTGCTCATTCCATTAATTTATCTATTTTTTTTTGAAGTTAGACACTATCTTCTTCATGAGCCATAATACATCCAAGTTGCATACCATCAGCAAATTTTGAATTATGCCTTTAGATTAGATTACTTACAGTGTGGAAACAGGCCCTTCGGCCCAACAAGTCCACACCGACCCTCCGAAGCGCAACCCACCCAGACCCATTCCCCTACATTTACCTCTTCACTTAACACTACGGGCAATTTAGCATGGCCAATTCACCTAACCTGCACATTTTTGGATTGTGGGAGGAAACCGGAGCACCCGGAGGAAACCCACGCAGACACAGGGAGAATATGCAAACTCCACACAGAGAGTCGCCAGAGGCGGGAATTGAACCCGGGTCTCTGGCGCTATGAGGCAGCAGTGCTAACCACTGTGCTACCGTGCCGCCTTGTACACTCAGGTTAACATAGATTTAACTATTTTAAATAGCTTTTAAAATGAACTATTTTATAAACTATTGTAAATTAAACCTCAAATTTATTGCCCATCTCTAGTTACTTGGACTGAGCTCTGAGCCAGATCATGGGGCCATTAAGAATGAATCACGTCACTGCGGGACTGGAGTCACAGACCGGGTGATGGCTGGGTTCCCTTGTCCAAACTACATTCATGAACATGACACTTTTGTGCCCGCCCATCCCAGGAGAAATCAAAATAAATGAGATACACTTCAAATGATCAAACTGGTGAGACTTGAATTCATTTCTTTGAAAGACTGGAGTCTAGGCTAGAAATAGAGCCATGACATGGGTGACCCTGGTTTGTCAGACTGAAAGGTGGAGTGTCCTTCGGATTGACACTGGGATCAGGCACAAAATGAATTACACTCAAAGACCGAACACACAGCTATCAAAGCGGGTCACAAAACTGCAAAGAGCAGCAATTTATCTGGGAGACCTCAACAGGCATCAGTGGGTGTAAGAGCATTAGGCGGGCAAGTGTCAGATATTGCTGAACACACCGGAAGCACAGTCACACATAAAGGGAAGCTATTGAGCAGGAAAACGGGAATAACTGAATTTCTCCACTGAGAGCTGGAAGTGGTTTTCTCAGTTGTAACGCCTCTGAGAACGATAAAGGTTGAAGGGCCGTTTATATTATAAACAACACTGCGGCGCGGAAGAAAGGATGTCAAGTGATATATCTCCTTTAACTTGGGAACAATATCAGAAACAAATGTCAATGTGATTTTGTATTGAATATTGAGAGTGAGGAGATGGAGGGGAGAGTGACCATGGCAGCTGTCTTGAAGAATGGTTAGGTCATGGCTAGAATATGGTGCACAGTTAGCAAACCATCTGCTGCTTTGAGGGACAATACATAATGGGACAGGGACAAGGGACCTAGAGTCACAAGTTTTTATTTCGGGATGTAGATTTCTTTACACAGAAGGTGGTAAGAATTTGCAATTTTCTGCCACAGGCTGTTAAAACAAAACCTATCCATGTTTTATTCTCTGGTGGGACATGGGCACTGCTGGCTGGCCAGCATTTCCTGCATGTCCCTCATTTTCTTTGAACGTGGTGAGGAGCTGCCTTCCTGAGCCCGCTGCAGCCATGTGCTGTAGGTAGACCCAGTGTGCCCTGAGGGAGAGAATTCCCTGATTTTAACCCAGTGACAGTGAAGGAACAGGGATACAGTTCTAAGTCAGGATAATGAATGGTTTGGGAGAAATCTTGCAGATGGCAATGTTCCCATATGTGCACTATTTTAAAAGGTATTTAATGACCTGGAAAAAAGGAATAATAAAGGGAAAATAATGCTGAAAAGCATTCGACTGGATGGTGATGGATTAATTATTGCGGTGACCTTTTTAGGGAGATGTTAGAAACGAAAATCGCTTCTCAATAATCGCTCTAGACAAATTCAGGAAAACAAAGTTTTATTAACAAGTCAAGTCTGCAGAGTCGGGCACCCTTAAAGAAAAGGCGCGCTGAGGCTTACAAAGTCTCCCATTATATACAGCACAAGTCCCTCCTCTCCTTGGCTCCAACAAGCCATGAGGTTCACATTCTTAAAAACATCATTATTTTTATCACAAAGTCTGCAACAAAAGGCTCCAGAGTCTCCAAAGTTTGTTGTTTTTCTCACCCTGTAGTCTTATCAGTCAAAGGCTTTAATTTGAAACAGATGTCTCAAGTCGTTCCCCCATCCTGGAGTCTTATCAGTCAAGGACTCATCCTTCCCTCCTGTGTCAATGGTTTATCAATCAAGGGCTTGTTTGTTTTACTCTGCTCACAAATTGTCAGCATTCTGCACAATTTAAACTAGCCTGCTTGTTTTTACTCTGCTCACAAATTGTCAGTATTCTGCACAATTTAAACTATTCTACTTTTGAGTATATAAAATGTTCTAGAAAAGAAACAAAAGTTTTGTCTTTTATTATAGACCAGTCCATGGTCCAGGCACATCTTAAAGTTTAAACCGAAATTACCTCTCACAATTCCACCCTTTTCTTTCTTTAAGATGTGCCTGACCAAGATAAGCCCCCCCTTCCCTCAAGGGCCCGAGAAATCCTTGGTTTTTCGCAGCAACATCACTTTAAGTTCCCGCGTCCCATGTTGTGGAACCACCACTGCCTGGAGTCGGGAAATATTTTTCTGAATTAAAAACTGAATACAGGGAGTTAGGCAGGGTAATACAAAAAGAAGAATCATGCCTCCCCCAACCACCAGCAACGCCGTACGCCACCAGCTACCACCTAGGAGACCATCCCACCATCCGATGCCACTAAGAGGACGCCAAGATTGTACTGGCATATGGGCCAATCTCTGAATTTCATCGGAAATTTTCAAAACCGCTTTACCATTATCGTCAATTTCTAGACAGCAGTTTGTCAGGTTAAATTTCCCACACACACCCCCCTCCGAGGCCAACAGATAATCCAAGGCAAGTCAGTTTTGATATATAGCAGCCCTCATCTGATCCTGCTGCTGAGCCAACAGCTCTAGGGCCAGGGCAGTCCGGTTAGTAATGACCTCTACGACTGCTTGGAGCCTGATAATTCGATTTAGCATATAGATAGGAGTACGATATCCCCATGATCCGTCCTGTGCCCAAGTAGCCGGCCCGTAGTATTCAATAATCCGGGCCGGTGGCCACTCATCCCCCCAATCACCGACTTGGATATCCCTTGGCGACCTACGCAGGGAGTCAAAGAGTTTAACTCCCAAATCATCGCCTTCCTCCCGGGGTAATAGGACGAATTCAGGTCTTATTAGACCCAGGAAACATACTCCAGCCCATCCCATGGGCAGTTTGGAATATGCCTGATTACCGCATATCCAAAATAGGCCATCTGGAGCAGGCCCTCCCTGCCTCACAACGTCATCCCACAACTCCTTTACGCCAGGGACGCCCTCATAAGGACCAGGACCACTGCAATTCCAGTATTCGGATTGTTGACCCCGTGGCAGAGTCTGGACAGGATTATTCCAGCATTGATTCCCCTGACAACCACCGCTCCACACTCTTTTCATGCCATCGGAAGGGTCAGCACTTAGCTCGTAAGAGGAGGAATCAGAACGTAACCGAATGCAATTTTGATGATCTTGGTGTGCAATGTACCAAGCAATATTCTCAGGCCACCATACTCGCGTGGTTGCATCCAATATATTCTGACAGGGGCTAATCCCTACCTTCACGGTCCCCTTGCCTTCAATACAGAACTGGCACTCAGGGCTGTTTGTCAGTCTCCACCCCTGGCTTTTTCTGTCGTTGTCATGAATCCAAGTGGTTTGCAGCAATTCCCCTATGTCTAAGCTTTGACCAGTCCACGGCCATTGTTCCGACATATGCGGCCCCCCACAGACCCAGCAATTGCTAACATTTAAAACAGTGGCTATTCTAGAGGTGAGATCAATAAACAGGTTTTGTGTAACATCAGGGAGTTCAATCTGTCCTTCTACCTCTTCGTATACAGATGGCACTTTAGGGAGCACGACCGTTCCCTGACGGTCTTGCTCTTTCCCCAACCCCCGATCAGGGATCTGTATCTTGGTCTCCTTGACTCTGTCAACCTGCTCCCTGAGCAACACGGAGGATAGGTCCCACCTCCCAGTTTTGCTAATACACACCCAGCGGTCATTTATAGGGCATCCATGGATTTTGCCACCGTATCCTTTATTATATACCTGATAATAGGGTCTCCCATCCTCCCAACATTCATGGCGTGCACTCACATCGTAACACCTATCGTCCACATAGGAATGGGACACAAATGATCCCGAATAGATTCGAATCCCAAGTCTTACTGTAGTTCGACATTTGTCACATCTCCCCTCACCCTCCCCCACATACAGGAGTAAACTGATCAATATCCCCACCAATACAGTCCAAGTAGAGTTCATTATTGCTGTCTTTTCAGTTTTACCGACAACGGCTTGTCCCCTTGCTCGCATGTCCAGGTGCTTTCTTCTTCAGGCGGAACAGGCCCCTTTATCCTTGATGCGTGGACCCACCCTTTTTCTTTCGTTCGAACAGCTGCTTCAGTTGTTAACAGAACCAGGAACGGTCCTTCCCACCGCGGCTGGAGCTTTTCGGCCTTCCAGGTCTTAACAAGTATCCAATCTCCGGGCTCCACCTTATGCAGGAGGAAGTCGAGCGGTGGAGTCTGAGCCAGGAGACCTTTCCTCCGGAGTTCTGCAAAAGAACGGGATAAGGCCAGTAAATAGGTTCGGATAAATACATCCCCCCCTTGTAGAGTGGGACATCCATCAACCTTACTCCAATACGGTAATCCGAACAGCATTTCATAGGGGGAAACCCCGACATCTCGGCGAGGTGCCGTACGTATCCGCAATAGGGCAATGGGCAGGCACTTTGGCCAGGGTAACTTAGTTTCTAACATCAGCTTAGTCAATTGGGTCTTGAGCGTGCCATTCATTCTCTCAACTCGACCCGAACTCTGAGGATGCCAGGGTGCGTGGAATTTCCATTGGATGCCCAGGGCATTACAGATCAAATGGTGTAGCTTAGAAATAAAATGCGTCCCGCAGTCGGAGTCAATAGATTCCATTATGCCATATCTCGGGATTATGTTCTCTAACAACAGTCGGGCCACGGTTGGTGCATCGTCTTTGGCAGTTGGGAAAGCCTCTACCCAGTGAGTGAAATGGTCTACTATTACTAGCAGATATTTCCATCTTTGTACTGGGGGTAATTCTGTAAAGTCGACTTGGATCCTCTGAAATGGCCTAATCGCTAGGGGCTGACCACCGGCTGGCATAGAACGCATGGCCTTCCGATTAATACGCCGGCAAGTGGGGCATCCGACTACCTCTTGTCGGGCTAATGTGTACATCCTCCCGAATACATAGTCTCTCAGGATTGTGTCACACATGGCTTGCACCCCCCAGTGGGTCTGATGGTGTAATCGGTGCAGAATACCCCGGGTGATCTGTTTGTTCAGTACTTGTCTCCCATCAGGAACCGTCCACTTCCCGTTAGTATCTAGCCGGGCACCCAATTGATCCATTTTATCAATCTCCCCCTGGGTGAAGACGGGTTGTTTAGCGAGCCCTTCCCTCAACGGTATTAACGTTAACAATTGGACGGATTTTTCGACCGCTGCCCGCTTGGCTTCCTCGTCTGCCAGCCGGTTTCCCACCGCTTCCGGTGTCGACCCCTTCTGGTGACCGGGTACATGGACTACTGCAAGTTCCGTAGGTAACGTCAGGGCTTCCAACGTTAGGCTGATCATTTGTTCGTGAGCTAATTCCTTTCCCCGGGAAGTTATCAATCCTCGCTCTTTCCAGATTTTCCCGAAAGTATGAACGACTCCGTATGCATACTTTGAGTCAGTATATATGGTCCCCACTTTCCCTTCCAACAACTTCAGGGCCCTCTGGAGGGCGTACAACTCACAGGATTGGGCTGACCACTTCCCGGGCAGTCGTCCAGACTCAATCGTCCGTTTCGTTGCACCATCTATAACAGCATAGCCACTGTATCGTACTCCACTGATGCACCGGGAGGACCCGTTGATATACAGTTCCTGTCCCTCACCCAGCGGGGCTTCTTGCAGGTCCTCTCGGCTCTTGGTCTGCAAGTCCACAAATTCCACACAATCATGCTCCTGTTCCCCGTCTGCAGGACGTCCGTATAGAAACTGGGCAGGGTTGCAACTGAGATCTTTTGCAAAATTGAGATCGTCTCCGGTCATCAAAATCGTCTCATACTTCAGGATGCGAGAGTCTGTTAACCAGCGGTGAGCCTTTTGAGCCAGTATGGTACTAACCGAATGTGGGAGTATACTGTGATCCTTCCTCCAAAGGTAAGTTTCCGGGCCTCTTCTACTAACATTGCCGTAGCTGCCACTGCCTGTATACAGGTCGGCCATCCACATGACACAGGGTCTAACATTTTTGACAAAAATGCAACCGGCTGACGTTTCCCTGCCCGCAGCTGAGTAAGCACACCCTGGGCAATTCCGCCGGCGCTATTAACATATAACTGGAACGGTTCCTTCAGGGTGGGTAAAGCCAATACCGGAGCTCGAATCAGTTTAATTTTAATAATATTAAATCGCTACTCCTCCTCATCTGACCAGTCCACCTTTTGTCCTTCTCGTCTCAGTTTGTCGTACAAAAATTTTACTAAAGTGGTGTAACTTTCAATCCATATCCGGCAATACCCTACTAGTCCTAGGAATTGTCTGACTTCCTTCTTCGTTCTGGGTATTGGCATACCCGTAATTCCTGATATTCGTTCTGGCGTGATACGGCGGTGCCCCTTACTGACTTGATGGCCCAGATATCTTACTTCTCGCTCCACAAACTGGAGTTTTGTCCTGGAGACGCGTAGACCCTGTTTCCCCAGGAAGTTCAACAGGGCAACGGTGTCTGCTCGTACCTCCTCTTCTCTTGGTCCTGAGAGTAAGAGATCATCGACATATTGGAGCAATTGATTCTCCGCGTTACACTGAAATCCTCCTAAGATCTGCTCCAGTATTTGTCCAAACAAATTGGGTGACTCCGTGAATCCCTGCGGCAAGACCGTCCATCTTAACTGTCGCTTTCGTCCTGAGAAGGGATTCTCCCATTCAAAGGCAAAAAGGTTCCGACTTTCTTTGTCAAGGGGGCAACTCCAGAAAGCATCCTTCAGATCTGTTACGCTGAACCATTCATGTTCGGGGGGAATTTTACTCATTAACGTGTAGGGATTAGGTACCACCGGGTATCTAGCCTGGACTACTTCATTCAACCCCCGCAGGTCTTGCACCAGCCTATATGTCCCGTCTGGCTTCCTCACAGGGAGTATTGGAGTATTGAAAGGGGACATGCATTCCTCCAGTAGTCCATCTGTGATTAATCTTTCTATCACAGGTTGTAACCCCTCCCGTCCTTCCATAGCAATCGGGTATTGTTTCCTTCTTACCGGGCCTCTTCCTGGTAACATGGTGATTTGGAGAGGTTTGATGTTTAGACCCCCTCTGTTCCCCTCTCGGTACCATACTTCCGGGTCTATTTGTTGATCATCTTCTTCGGTGAGGGCGAACAACCTTACCACCATTTCCCCGTTATTTGGTACCGTTCCAATCCCTAGTTTGACCTGCAAGTCTCTTCCTAACAAATTAAATCCCGCCGATGGCAGTAGAAGGAGGTCTCGTTTAGTAGTTCTGTTTTCATATCCAATTTCCACGTCCTCCACCACTGGGACTTGTAATTTCTGTCCTCCAATTCCAGATACCCCCATAACTTTTCCTCCTGCTCGGGTGCCGGGGGGTATTTGGATTATACTTGATCTTTCGGCTCCCGAGTCCACCATAAATGTGATCTCCGATCCTTGGGGCCCTACTTTCAAGTTTACCAGGGGTTCCTGTCAATAGTCCTTTTGCCCCAAGGGTAGGAACCCCCGACCTCCCTAATCTTCCTCCATCAGGGCGTACGACCTCACCTCCTGCTTGTAGCGGGAGCACTCCCGTTTAAAATGTCCCTCTTCATTACAATAGTAACATCTGAGTGTCCTCTTCGTTTCCCTGTCGCGGTCTCGCGTTCCTCCGCCCTTCCTTTGTTCCGGCCATGGTTCTCTTTTCCTCTGCTCTTGCCACGACTCTCCCCTTTCCTGTTTCTGCCACGGCTCTCCCTTTTCCTTTCTTCCAGCTGTCATTTGTTGCACCGTTTGCATCATTATCTTTGTCGCCTTCTTTTGCTTCTCATCGTCCCTTCTCACAAACACCTTTTGCGCCTCCCGTAGTAATTCACTTAAAGATTTACTATCCCAATCATCCATTTTCTCTAACTTCTTTCGTATGTCCGGCCAGGCCTTTGATACAAACTCTACCCGTATGAGTTGTTGCCCCACGTCCGTCTCAGGGTCCACCCCAGCAAACTGCTGCAAATTCTTCCTAATCCTGTCTAGGAAGTCCGTAGGGGTTTCCTCCGGGTTTTGATGATTACCAAAGGCCTTTGTAAAATTGTGCCCCTTCGGGGCTGCGTGTCTTATTCCTTTTATCCAATATTCCCGCATGTCTCTCATGTTGCGCCGTCCTCCCTCCGTGTTCTTATCCCACTCGGGGTCAGTGAGGGGAAACTTCTGCTCCCCTCCTTCTCCCCCCTCTCTCTCCCAGACCAAGAGCGCAGCTTGTCGTATCATCTGACGCTCCTGGCTAGAGAACAATGTTTTCATGATGGAACACAACTCTTCCCACGTGTAAGTATTCGGACCCAGGAACTGATTCAATTGTTCAGCAAGTCCCATGGGGTCCTCTAGTAGACCCTTCATCTCCCTCCTGAAATTCCGTACTTCAGTACTCGTCAAGGGAACGTTCACCTATCCCGTCCTTCCTTCTTCGCCCCCCATGGGCACTTCCCGGAGTGGATTCATTCTTGCAATCGAGACAGGGTTTTGTCTGTGACCCTTTCCAGCTTGAGATCTGGTCTGTACCCCTGAGGTAGTTTGTGGTTCCTCCCCATTTTCTTCCCCTTCCCCTGAATCGTCGTCACCCGAAGGAACATTCTGTGGGGCAGACGGGGTCACGTAGGGCGGCGGTAAGTGATCTAAAGGGTCCCATTCTTTCTGCCCTTTCGAGTCTTTATTAGTTACCTGCATTTGGCAAGATATCGTAACCGGCAGCCAACAAAGGGCATAATCACTTTCTTCCAGATTAACATCAGGTTTTGAATTGACATATAAAATGAGGGCTTGCCGGACCCAGTCTTCGTCAGTACCGAATCTAGGCCACCACACTGAGTCGCCCTGAATAGGTTTCTGGGACCACTTTTGACAGTATTTTACCATCTTCCTTTTAGATTTTCCCTTTCTTCCACCCTGATCCCAATTATTTAGCATTCTCCCTAACGGACTATCATCAGGTACCCCGGGGTATGTGTCATTGTCCCTGTTTAAGCCTACCTTTCCCTTAATCGCCTTAGATCCCTTATTTCCCATTTCCGAGGACTTCGTATTTTTCCCGTGATAATCTATCACAATGTAGCCAATTCCCGGACCTTCAGTCCCGTGATCGCCCAGGTTCCTTTGCAGGCACCCCCGGTCTTTGGATTCCTGTGTCCTACGTCTCTGTGACACAAATCACAGGCACCCCGTAGGTACACGTTCCTCCTCAAACACGGTCTCTGCAAAATCCCTCACAGGCGAGCCCCGGTCTCTAGATTCCTGAGTCCCACGTCTCTGTAGAAAAAAAATCCACAGGCACCCCGTAGGTCCCCAGTCCTCCGGAAACACGGTCCCCGCAAGTTTTTTCTTACCTGGGTTCGGTGCACCGAAATTACTCGATCGTTAACCGTCCCCACTGCCTCGGGTACACCCCTCCTTTGTTTTCCTGAGCCTCCCGGATATCACTCGCTCAAGCCGCGCGGGGCGACAAGCAAGGAATCAGGGACTGCTGAACTCAGCAGGGTGCACCTTCTCCGATATCCTTCCTCAACTCCCCTTGCGGCCGGAGTGTTGATCCCGGACGAGCCCCCAAGTTGTTAGAAACGAAAATCGCTTCTCAATAATCGCTCTAGACAAATTCAGGAAAACAAAGTTTTATTAACAAGTCAAGTCTGCAGAGTCGGGCACCCTTAAAGAAAAGGCGCGCTGAGGCTTACAAAGTCTCCCATTATATACAGCACAAGTCCCTCCTCTCCTTGGCTCCAACAAGCCATGAGGTTCACATTCTTAAAAACATCATTATTTTTATCAAAAGGCTCCAGAGTCTCCAAAGTTTGTTGTTTTTCTCACCCTGTAGTCTTATCAGTCAAAGGCTTTAATTTGAAACAGATGTCTCAAGTCGTTCCCCCATCCTGGAGTCTTATCAGTCAAGGACTCATCCTTCCCTCCTGTGTCAATGGTTTATCAATCAAGGGCTTGTTTGTTTTACTCTGCTCACAAATTGTCAGCATTCTGCACAATTTAAACTAGCCTGCTTGTTTTTACTCTGCTCACAAATTGTCAGTATTCTGCACAATTTAAACTATTATACTTTTGAGTATATAAAATGTTCTAGAAAAGAAACAAAAGTTTTGTCTTTTATTATAGACCAGTCCGTGGTCCAGGCACATCTTAAAGTTTAAACCGAAATTACCTCTCACAGCAGAGTTGGCTGTTCTTGTCCAGCAGCAACATTCTCCATGGTAACGCTTCATTGCATTCCAAAATAACACGTTTAAACCTCAAAACTCTGAACTAAGGCAGTGTTAATTATTGACAGATTTTATGACTTCCTTTAAGTTTCAGCCTTGTCTAAGTTGGTAGAACTCCTTCCATGGAGTCAGAAAGGTTTGGTTCAGTCCACTCTAAGGTGGGTCAACAATGATCTCACCCATCAGTGACAGAACTGGTGGGGAGCTCCTTTTGGTTCCTGGCGAGGTCCCCAGTTGGAAGCGAGCAGAGCAATGCTTGTTGGAGGCAGGGCTCTCACTGGAGACCTTGGCTTATTATGGAATCCCAGACCAAATGCAACTAAAGGCAGGTGTGGGTCATGGGAGAGGTGGCAGTTTAATATGAGGACATCATCTGAAGCTGGGTCCCTTGGTTGGACACATTGTGGGAAAGCTAAGCTGATTTAATCCCTGAGCTGCCATTAAATCAGGATAGATTCAGGAATGTTGACGTTAATTGGCTCCTCAATCGAGTTTATATCATCTGTTGGTGGCTAGGAATTCCAGTTCACTCCTTCTATCCTGATATTCATTGGGAGAAATTTTGCTGCCATTGGGGGCATTGAAATGGGGCACTTAAATGATTAAGTGTGCCGAGAGTCATGTTTCCAACTGTGTTACATCTAGCCCAAAGTGTAAAAATCAAAACTCATGTTTCATTTACAAAACTGAGTGAAAATGTGTAGGTTAGGTGGATTGGCCGTGCTAAATTACTCATTATGTCCAAGAGATGCACAGACTAGCAAATGGAAAATGCCATGGAAAATGCAGGGTTACGGGGATAGGGTAGGGGAGGTATGGGTCTGGGGTGGGATGGTCTTCAAAGGATCGGTACGAGCTTGCTGGGCTGAATGGCCTCCTTCCACACTGAAGGAATTCCTCGATTCTATGATTCTATGAAGGTCAGACCAGGATCTCGACAGTGGAGAGAGGGTATTCTGATGTTCAAAAATTCTTAAACAAAGGAACACAGTAAATGTAGATTTACCATCAGTGCAGACAAACTGAAAGGCAAAATAACATATTCTCCAGTCATATACCAGGTACAGAAAGGAAGTCAGGAAAAATATTTTGATGCAGCTATTGGAACTTAATGATGAATGATGATAAACTGAGTGCTCCATTCACAAAAGGACAGAATTACTTTTCAGAATTTCAACAGGTCTGAAGCAAAAGAGGAAATCAGGATCAAATAGTCATTTGAGAATTTGGATCTTGAGTGAGAAAAAGTCCTTCTTATGAAAACATTTCATTTTGCCTTGCTTTCTCTCCATGGGTGCTGCCTGACCCTCTAGGATCTCCAGTCTACATGGTACTTGCCTTTGCTGTGCCATTTCTTGCAAATTGCCCTGATGTGTGCAAGACAAAAGCTTCGACAAAACGTCTCTTTTTTCAGCAACACTCAAATTCAGATCAGTTTGGAGAGAAAGCAGGGACAAGGAATAATCTTTCCCTGCAGGGAGGGAGGGAGTGTGTGGGGAATCTCCCATGGGCAGGGTTCTCCTGGCTGCCACCACATCAGGAAGGCTGGAGCTTGATGATCGAGCTGAATGGACAGGGCTCACTCTCACAGTCCTCAGGGCCATGGAGCCTCTTGTGATGGGAGCATCTGCTTGGTGTTGGCAGACAATGATGTTGCAATGGGTTTGGAGATGGGGCAACTCGACTCTGGATGCTGCACAATGGCTGCACTGACTCTTCCTCTCTGCCTGGTCCCTCCAGGAGTGAACGTGGATATACAGAATGGCTGGACACCTTGATTATTGCAATGGAACATTGTTCTCCAGCTGACACTCACCAGCTTGGTGCTGGAAAAGGTTCCTTTATCCATTGAGCTGAGAGCCTTGCTCCTGACCCAGCAGATTGCTGTTGAGTGGAGTTTCAGGAGGTAAAGAGAGGCTGAGAAGGGAGTGAATGAGCAAATGAGTAAATCTGCTTCTCAAATCTCCCAGAAACAGTGAGAGCTCAGGATTTAGACACGAAGGAGGAAAGGTGAAGAGTTGAAGAAATCTTTCACACAGAGAGTGTGCATGAGTAGGTACAGAGAAAAGACCATTCAATCGTCTTGAACTTACAAATTAGAGGCTGAATTCGGCCATTCAATCCTTCAAGACTTCTTGACCATCAATAGGACCATGGCTGATGTGATTTTGCTTCCAATGCCACATTCCCATCCATCACAGAATGGTGAATGCACAACAAAAATGGACAGAAAAGCCAGATCCTGAACTACAACAGCAACCACCCAAACACACACAGGAGAAGCTGCGTTAGGCCCCTGTTCCTAAGGGCTACAACACACTGCAGCACTTCCGACCTGCGAAGAGAAGAACACTTCTACAAATTCTTTGCCAAGAACTGATTTTCCCGCAACTTCATCCGCGATACCTAACAGACAAACAACACGATGAGGACATGCCACAACCTAACTCATTAGCCACGCTACCTTATATAAAAATACGTCACAGAACTGACAGCCAGACTTCTCCAACTATGGAACGGTGGCTCAGTGGTTAACACTGTTGCCTCACAGTGGCAGGGATCCGAGTTCAATTCCCACATCGGGCAATTGTCTGTGTGGAGTTTGCACATTCTCTCTGTGTCTGTATTGATTTCCTCTGGGTGCTCCAGTTTCCTCCCACAACCCAAAGATGTGCCGGTCAGGTGAATTGGCCATGCTAAATTGCCCCTAGTGCTAGGTGCATTAGTCGGGGTCAGTATTGGGCGGGGGACTGGGTCTGGGTGGGTTACTCTTTGGAGGGTCAGTGTGGACCTGTTGGACTGGAGGGCCTGTTTCCATACTGTAGGGAATCTAATCACTCATAAACTGCCCAGAAACTGACAGCCACGCTCAAACAAAAGACCCAAAACCAATCATGTGAAAGACAAATGTAGTTTACAAGATTCCATGCAAAGCCTGCACAAAACACATAGGACACACAGCCAGACAACTAGCCATCCACATCCATGAAAACCAACGAGCCACTAAACCCCATGAGCAGCTGTCCCAAGTAGCTATACACACAGATGACAAGGACCACAAATTCGAATGGGCCAACACTATGATCATAGGACAAGCTCAACAGAGGGCAGCCAGAGAAGTTCTAGAGCTATGGGCTCCACCAATAATCACATTGACCGAGACCCAATATACCGACCACTGAAATGAACATTCCAAAAACCAGCAACCGGAAACAGCAGGAATGGAACCAAATAAATTCCAGAAGACACAGTACAACAGCGCTTCACAGGAGTCGCAGTGCACTGAAGATGTCACCTAGACGGGGGACAAAATGTCTACAAATCAACTTCCCAGCTCGGTGAGCATACCCACAACTACAGCAAGAGTGAGGGGTTTTCCTGTCCTACAGTATTCTCCAAATCCTTACCTGACCTCCTCATTGTCATACCCTCCTGCCCCTTACTAAACATAGAATTGGACTGCCAGGTTGTGAGGCTTATAACTTCCTTCTGAAACAAAGTCTCCAGGTATCTCTGCACCTCCCTGATGTGTCACCAATTATTTCAACTTAGCCTCCAATCCAAACACCCTGTGTGGGAGTTGTTGTAGATTTATACATTCACTACAGATGTATTTAACCTGAGTCACTTTAACTTAATAAATGAAAGATGTCCATTCCTCTATTAATCCAGTAATTCTCTTCAGTATCTGAATTAAAGTTTTAGTGCTTTCCATTTATTGACCTTCCCGAATGGGGGTATCCTGAAGCAGTACAAGATGACATAAGGATATAGACGGGCTGGGAGAGTCAGATGGTCTGATCAGTATCAAGTGGAATTCATTCATATAAATGTGTATCAGTGGACTGAGCTCTCCCTGACCATGCGAGTGAGGTGAGGGCAGAGTGACAGCCCTTGACATCAAGGCCTCTTTGATGGTGTGTGGTATCAAGGAGCCTGAGCAATGCAGCAGCCTTTCAGCTGCTGTTCCAGGGAAAGGATCAAAATCTAGATCCCTCCGAGCAACTCCTGGGAATTCTGTCATCCCAAAGGGACAAGTCCTCCTCCTCAGTTCCCACAAACCGCAGCAAGTCAGACACACACTGTCCAAACTGTTTGAGGGAGCTGAACTGAACTCTCACAGCCCTGTGCCATGCTCTGCTGGAAGATGGAGGGACTATTGGGGAGTCCTTGTGGCAGACAGCTGCACAATATTGTTGGTCTTTAAACATGAAGGTGAACTTGTCCTGGTCCTCAGCCCTCCCTGACCCGATATGGACCAGGGCACATTTGAAATGACCAACTGTGTAAAGACCCATTGCCAGTCCATCAGCACGAGCCAATCTGCTCTGAACACTCCCTGAGTGAGCTCACACCATTATGTTCTGATACACTGCCAGAGAGCCCACCCTTACACTCCAGGGTTCTGATAGCCCTCCCATCATAGAGTCCCCCCATGAACCCCTTCAGTTCATTCTCCACTGGAGGGGGCTGATCCCAGTGGTTTTGATGGATGCATCTGTGTGTGAGATGTAATGAGATATATATATCAATATATAATATATATATCTCGATATGTTCCCTGTTCCCCACCCACACACAGGCTCTTCTCCATTCATCGGGTACAGGTATTCTGGATGGGTACTGCCCCTTCAGAGCACCACCATGGTGGATGAGGGGTGTGGAGTGAAAGGTACCCTGCACACTCTGGGTTGGATCTTCCCCATCTACAATCTGAGTTCAGCTTACTCTCAGCATCATTCAGCTCGGGCCATTTCCAAAGCACACACGAGACAGAGACTGAATCTTCTTCATCTTTATTCCCTTTTCCAGATTGACATTGACAGAAAACCGACTGCAATTAACAGCCCAGACAGAGGAAGCTGCACAAATTCACATCCACAATGGAACTTGAGGAAAACACTTGTGTGGATTTTCTCAATAACCTGAGAATCCTGTCCCTTTAAACAGTGACAAAACCTTAAGGTGGAACTGGCGGCTGAGCAGGAAGGAGATCTGGTTTACTGAAGCAGAGACTTCTGAGGTTCACATTGTCTTTGTACAGCTGACAGTTTTCAATATCTGTGAAAGGTTATGCTTGTTATTACAAGTCAACACTGTCCCCAACAAACAGTCTCCTGGACAGGGACAGAATAGGGTTAGATACAGAGTAAAGCTCTTTCTGTACTGTTCCCACCAAAGACACCCAGGACAGGGACAAGATAAGAAACAGAATAAAGCTGTCTCCACACTGTCCTCGTCAAACACTCCCAGGACAGGGACAGCACTGGTTGGGAACAGAGTGAAGCTCTTTCTACAGTGTCACAGTAACCTGCCTTAACCCCTGAATCTCAGAGTCTCCCAGAGGCATGTCTCAAGAAGGAAGGTAGTTGAAATTCAGTGCTGACAATGACCTTTGTCCTGCCAGCTCAGCCCTGTTCTATTTAAAGTTGTGTCTCCTCTGTGGACTGTCTTGAACACTCTACACACACTCTGATCTCCTGATGCTCTTGCTGAGGGGAGAGGGGAGGGTCACGTGGGTGAGAGCACAGGAGAAGCGAGTGTTGGACTGGAAAAAGTATCATTTTGAATATTTGTATCCAATACCCAACAAACCCGATGTTTTTAAAATTCCTTTTTGATTGTGGACATTGAAGTCCCCCACCCAGAGTACATTCCGTGCCCTCACCACCCTCAGAGCTTCCTCCAAGTGCTATTCAACATGGAGGAGAGACTGATTCATCAGCCGAGGGAGGACAGTATGTGGTCATCAGCCAGAGGTTTCACAGAATCAGAGAATCATACAGTGTAGGAGAGGTCTCTCATCCAATCATGTCTGTCCCACCAAGGCAAAACTAAATCTACTCTCCATCCACTTTCTCAAACTGGGCCCAAAGCATTGAATGTTCGGATATTTCAGGTGCTGATCCAGGTATTTTTTAAAAGGTATATTTTTAAAATATTGACCAGGACACCATGGGGATCTGCTCTGCTCTTCTAATAGTGTCATGGCATCTTCTACTGTCCCCTGAGAGGGCAGATATCAGAACATCCCATCTGAAAGATGGTCCCGGAGCACTAAACCTCTGACAGTGTTGCACTCCCTCAGTATTGACACACCAGCAGTGCAGCACTCCCGCAGCACTCCCACAATATTGACTTTCTGACAGTGCGGCATTCCCTCAGTACGAACCCTTTGACAGTGCAACAGTCCCTCAGTACTCACCCTCTGACAGTGCAGCACTCCCTCAGTACTGACCCACCATTAGTCCAACACTCCCTCAGTACTGACCCTCCAATAGTGTGGCACTCCCTCAGTACTGTCCCTCTGACTGTGGCAGTCCCTCAGTACTGACCTTCTGACAGTATGGCACTCCCTGTGCATGGATAATTTGCTTCAGAGATAGAATCATGTAATGATGAAATCTGTAGAATGTCGAAGCAGACCATTCACCCCAATGAGTTCACACTAATCCTCCGAAGAGCATCCCAACCAGATCCAAACCATTACACTGTGCCACCGTGTGGGCAGCACGGTGGCACAGTGGTTAGCACTGCTGCCTCACAGCGCCAGAGACCTGGGTTCAATTCCCACATCAGGCGACTGACTGTGTGGAGTTTGCACGTTCTCCCCGTGTCTGCGTGGGTTTCCTCCGGGTGCTCCGGTTTCCTCCCACAGTCCAAAGATGTGCAGGTAAGGTGAATTGGCCATGCTAAATTGCCCGTAGTGTTAGGTAAGGGATAAATGTAGGGATATGGGTGGGTTGCGCTTCGGCGGATTGGTGTGGACTTGTTGGGCCGAAGGGCCTGTTTCCACAATGTAATCTAATCTAATCCCTGCATTTCCCAATGGCTCATCCACCCAGTCTGCAATATAATGAGTCTGAGGGGAGAGTGCTCCCCACTGAGGCCAGGCTGACATCTCCCTGTCCAATAGCCTGCCTTGCTTCCCCATCCCAGCCCACACTTGGAGGACTGAGACCACCTGGGGAAGCTAGAGATGTTTCCCAGCCAGAGATAGTGCCTTCAGGAGAGAGATGGAGAGCAGATGATGGGGGCAGGGGACTGTAGGGTCTGTTGTCTCGAGGTGGGGTGTGAGACATTGAAGCAGGCGATAGCATGTGCTGAACCCTTTCCCCGGAAGGAGTTTGTAAGTTGATGGGTGAAAGTGGGAGCTGCTGAAACCCTTGCTCCCTGCTCAGTCATGTTGAGAGACACACAGACACATCAGACACACAGAAGGCAGCTTTCTGTGGATGTTCTCCTGGGTCAGGCCTCATCAACACGGAGCTATGGTCAGTAACAGTGTAAGCTGTGCGGCCCTGAAAGCCTGAGTCTGCAACTCTGCTCGGAAGGATATCAGCTCATTCATCAAAACTAGTTCTGCCCCTCTGCAGCCTAGCCGGTCTGCCTGTGCCTTTCCACCACTCCCAGGTTTTCCCTTGTGCCACAGCTCATTCTCCTGAGGGACAGCTGTTCTCAGGCCCAGCACATGATTTGTCCCTCTGTCAAATCCTCTTCGAGAAACCCATGGCTCACCACTGCCCTCTCCAGGATAAAGTTAAAAATCACACAGCACCATTTATGGGCACCGCACAACAATCAATAGACAGGAGGGTTCCCTCCCAGTTGGGGAACACTTCAATGGTCCAGGACATTCAGCCTCAGACCTTTGGGTGATCATCCTCCAAGGTGGACTTCGGGACAGGCAGCAGAGAAAAGTGGCCGAGCAGAGGCTGATAGCTAAGTTCGGTACCCATATGGAGGGCCTCAACCGGGACCTTGGGTTCATATCACATTACAGGTGACCACTATTGCACTATACAGACTCACAGATACTCCTACACACACACGCTCTCACACACACACAGGCACTCCTATGCACACATACACACGGACACACATACATACAGACGCGCACACAGACACCCACACACACACCCTTACAGACACATACACTCCCACACTCACACATGTACCCCCTCACAGACTTAAGACACTCTGCACTCACTACACACACACATACACTTTCTCACACTCACAACCCCCAACCCAGACAGACACACACACACACACAGACAGACAAAGACCCACATGCACACATATGTTTTGTGGGGTGAATTTGTACTTGCAGGGTTACACAGTACTTTGCTCAAAAACTACATGCATTCATGTAGAACTCTGAGCTGAAAAAACTGCATGAATTTATGTAAAACTCCGTTATCTCACTTTTTAGATTAGAATCAATCTAAACATCATGGCACAGAAAGAGAATACAGGGGGCCAACACCTTCAATATATTGTCTAGCTATCATCATTGTTAACAGCTAACCCGAGAATGCAACTTTTTAAAAAACAAAGGTTTTGTGATTTACACATGAAAGAAGTGAAACTATCACTGTATTCTAACAGATGAAACAGGCAATCAATTTTTCAATGTATAATTTCAGTTACATCACACTGTAAATTCTTGCTATAAATTCTGTGTTATGATTGAGCCCTCCATTATCACCTGATGAAGGAGCAGCGCTCTGGAAGCTAGTGTGCTTCCAATAAACCTGTTGGACTATAACCTGGTGTTGTGTGATTTTTAACTTTGCACACCCCAGTCCAACACCGTCATCTCCAAATCATGACCCTCCAGGATAGTTAGCAGTAAATAGCAGACACGTCAATGCTCTCCCCATCCCAGGAGTAATCAACGTAACTGATGGTCAATTCAAACAATTAAACTGGTGGAAGATGATTAAATAATTCCAGTGATTAAACTTCACCTGATAATTCCTGTATTAAGTTCAAGGTGTAGCTATCCTGAATTTAGACCAATTTTCATTGTTGACTTAATACATTTCCATGTTCATTCTTTCTCTCCAAACTGATCCTAATTTGAATGTTGCAAAAAACAAAACATTTTGTTGAAGTTTTTTGTCTTGCATGCATCAGGACAATTTACAAGAAATGCCACAGCAAAGGAAAACAATATTTAAACTGGCGTGTTCATAGTGACAACACCTCAACCGATCAGCACTTTCCTCATATGCAATATAAATGTCATGTTTTTCTCCTTTGATTGGTACTTTTACAATTGTCCTGATGAGGGCAAAATGAAAAGCTTCCAAAAACCGGGCATTTTTCAGGCTAAGTCAATATTCTCAAATGACTATTTGATCCTAATTTGCTCTTTTGCTTCAGACCTGTTCAAATTCCAAAATTCCAAATTCCAAATTCTGTCCCATTATGAATGAAGGACTCAGTTTACCAGCACTTACTAAATTCCAATTTCTACATCAAAATATTTTTCCTTCCTGTACCTGCATTTCTGTTTGCCGACATTGACAGTAAATCTACATTTACTGTGTCAATTTCATTAAGATGTTTTGAATATCAGAATACCCTCCCTCCCTCCTCGAGATCCTGGTCTGGCATTTCCTTGTAACCTAGGTCCCTAATCCCTGTCGCATTCTGCATTGCCCCTCAATGAAGCCCCTAACTGTCCACCATATTCCAGATGTGACCTAACCATTCTTCAGTACAGCTGTCCTGGCCACTCTCCCTTCCATCTCCTCACTCTCAATATTCATTCCAAAATCCCATTGGCCTTTCCCATTTCTTTTATAAATTTTCTTTCCCAATTTTAAGCATTTATGTTGCTCAACATCCTTTCTTGCCCACTGCAGTACATTGTTTACAATATGAGCTACACTTCATCTTTTAACGTTCTGAGTCATTACAACCAGGAAAGCTCTCAGTGGAGAAATTCAATTAATCCCATTTCCCTGCTCCATCCCAACAGCTTTAGTGTATTTATGGTGCATTCAATGACATCTGCCATTTGTCTGTCTTACCCGCTTACACGCACTAATGGCTTTCTCTTGAGTTCTTCCTGACAAATTGCTGTTTATTGCAGTTTGGTGACACACTTTGGGAGCCATTTGTTCCGTCTTTGAGTGTAATTCATTTTGTGCCTGATCCATAGGGCACTCCAATTGCAATCTGGAAAATGCAGATGTCATGTCATGGCCGAGGCTCCAGTGTTTCAAAGAGATGAGTTCAAGCCTCACCAGTTTAATCATTTGAATTGTACGTCATTTATTTTGATTTCTCCTTGGGTGGGGCAAGTTTTAATTTGTCTGCTATTTGTTGTCCTTCCCTAATTGTCCTGGAGAGGGCAGTGATGAGCAATGTCATATCTGGAACATAGAACATAGAACATGACAGACCTCAGCCCTCGATGTTGCGCCAACCTATACAACCAATCTCAACTCCATCTACCCTACACTATTCCATCTTCATCCATATGTGTATCCCGTGACCATTTAAATGCCCTTAATGTTGGGGTGTCTGCTACTGTTGCAGACTGTGTATTCCATGCCCCTACTAGTCTCTGAGTAAAGATACTACTTCTGACATCTCTCCTATATCTATCACCCCTCAATTTAAACCTATGTCCCCTCAGCATCTGAGGAAAAAGGCTCTCACTGTCCACCCTATCTAACCTTGTGATTACCTTAGTACGTCTCAATTAAGACAACTCTCAACCTTCTTCTCTCTAACAAAAACAGCCATAAATCCCTCATCCTTTCCTCATGAGGCCTTCCCTCCATGCCAGGTAACATCCTAGTATATTTTCTCCGAACCCTTAAGTTCCCACATCCTTTTTTTAATGCGGTGACCACAACTGCTTGCAATACTCCAATTGCAGCCACACCAGAGATTTGTACTGCTGCAGCATGACCTCATGACTCCTAAACCCAATCTCTCTACCAATAAAAGCTAACCCACCATAAGCCTTCTTAACAATCCTATCGAACTGGATGGCACCTTTCAAGGATCTGTGGACATGGACACAGAGATCTCTCTGCTCATCGACACTACTAAGAATCTTACCATTAGCCCAGTGCTCTTTATTCCTGTTGCTCCTTCCAAAGTGAATCACCTCACACTTTACTGCATTAAACTCTGCATTTGCCACCTCTCAGCCCAGCTCTGCGGCTTATCCATGTCCTGTGTAACCTGCAATATCCTTCAGCACTATCCACTACTCCACAAACTTCAGTGTCATCTGCAAATTTACTAACCCATCCTTCTATGCCCTCATTCAGGTCGTTTATAAAAATGGCAAACAGCAGTGGCCCCAAAAGAGATGATTGCAGTACACCACTAGTAAATGAACTCCAGGATTAACATTATCTATCAACAACCACGCTCTGTCTTCTTTCAGCTAGCCAACTTCTGATCCAAACCGCTAAATCACCCTTAATCCCATGCCTCGCTATTTTGTGGAGAACCTTATCAAATGCCTTACTGAAGTGCATATCCATCACATCAACCGTTTTACCCTCATGCACCTGTTTGGTCACCTTCTCAACGAACTCAATAAGGTTTACGAGGCCCGAGCTTCAGTGTTGACTATCCCCAATCAATTTAATACTTCCTAGATGATTATAAACCCTATCTCTTCTTCCCTTTTCCAACACTTTATCCACAACCGAAGTAAGGCTCAGTGGCCTATAATTACCAGGGTTGTCTCTACTCCCCTTCTTAAATAAGGGGACAACATTTGCTATCCTCCAGTCTTCTGACACTATTCCTATAGACAATGACAACATTAAGATCAAAGGTAAAGTCTCTGTAATCTCCTCCTGGCTTCCCAGAGAATCCCAGGACAAATCCCATCCGGCCCAGGGAACTTATCTATTTTCACACTTTCCAGAATTGCTACACCTCCTCCTTGTGAATGTCAATCCCATCAGTCTAGTAGCCTGGACCTCAGTATTCTCCTTGACAACATTGTCTTTTTCCAGTGTGAATACTGAGGAAAATATTCATTAGCACTTTACCATGTCTGCGGACTCCACACACAACTTTCTCCTACTCTCTTTGATCGGCTCTCATCTTTCCCTAGTCATTCTTTTATTCCTGATATATCTATACAAAGCTTTTGGATTATCCTTAATCCTATCCACCAACAACATCTCATGTCTCCTCCTGGCTGTTCTTAGCTCTCTCTTTTGGTCTTTCCTGGCTAACTTGTAACTCTCAAGTGCCTTTCCTCCACCAATAACCTTTGCCCTGCAATATATACCTATCCCTTTCCATTGCTCAAGTAAACAAAACCAAATTTTGTTCACTATCATCAACATGCTCACCTACCTCCGAATCTAACAGCTGGCCAGTTTCATTATCCAGCACCAAACCCAACGTGGCCTTCCCACTCTGGGAAGGAAGGTGCTGGGATGGGTACAAACAAAAACCATGAAACTCAATGTCATGTTCACAGATGCTCTTTAAGCAAGGGATCCCAGTCATCACCCGGTCTGTGACCCCAGTCCCACAGTGACGTGATTCATTCTTTACGGCCCCATGATCTGGTGCAGCAAAGAACTCAGTCCGAGCAGCTGGAGATGGGCAATAACTATGAGGCTTGTCAATGACATTAATGCCCCGAGAAGGAATAATGCGGCTCTTTGCTGTCTACCTTTGAGCCTCTGGTCCACCACACTCTAGCTGTTATGGGTCTCTAATCCTCTCACATTAATTCATTAAATGATGGCAATATGTGAAGTGTTTTTAGTTTGAACTGTCAGGTCTCTTTTCCCATACCTCTCTCCCCTTCACCTCCTTCCAAACCTTTCACCAGATGTTTCCCGTGACAGCCTTGCTGTGCAGAGTGAAAGCTCTCTGTGTTCTCTGAGGCCTCACTCTGTCTGTGTCTGTCTCTTCTCCAATGTAACACAAAACACATGTTTCTAAAGCCCTGCTGAGATGTAAAGAGAGCTGAGAAAACGACAGCAACCATAACTGACTTGGTCTTGTTAAAGAAAATAATGTTTGTTTTGAAATTATATTTCTGTCAGTGAGTGACAAAGGAATAATGGGGGTCCAGGATTGCTGCAGCCTCTGCCAGAACATAGGACCCAAGAGCAGGCTTTTTGGGAGCTGCTGTGCCAATGAAGAAGATCACTGCTCATCTGGTTATGGTCTCAGCTGCATTTTCTGCCTCCCACCCCCACCCATTATCCTTAACTGCCTTGTTCATCAAAAACCTGCCTATCTCAGCCATGACTAAACTCAATGACCCAACCTTCATTCCCATGTAGAGAAGAGAATTCCACAAACTGTCAACCCTCAGCAAGAAAACCCCTCCTTCCTTTTAAACGGGAGGCTGCTTTGTCTTAAACCGGCCCTCCAGTTCTCACCTGTCCTGGAACAGGAACCATCCTCTCAGTATCCAGCCTGCCGTGTCACCTTCAGATCAGAAACTGTTAATGAGAGAGAACAAGTTGCAAAAGCGAGGCTGTTCCCTGGAAATGATTAACAGTATTTATGTAAACTGTATTCTCCAATGCCAGAGTCCAAAACAAGAGGATGGATAAAATTAGAATTGGGAATGATTTCAGGAGGAACTCTTTCTGACAAAGAGTGGGGGAAATCTGGAACTTTCAATCTGAAAAAGCTACCAAGGTCGGGGATCAATGTTCATTCGCTCAGGATGGTCAGGGTTACAGAATTAAGGGGGAATGTGTTCTAGGTCAGCCATGGCCTGACTGACTGACTGGGGAACCAGGCCGGAACAACCGATAACTCATTCCCACTGGAATCCAACGGAATGGCTGCTGTTTCGTTCAGATGCTCATGGCCCGGGACTTGACGCGTGGTTCTCAGCAGCGGTACCAGCACTCTATAGTCACTAGAGGGCAGCTGTTTCACTGTCCCTGAACAGAACAAATGAACTGGGGCCCTGCTCGGATCTAACTGGTTCAATCTGTAGAAATGCGGAGAGTGAGAGAGGGAGGGAGCGTGGGACAACAGCTTTTGAATCAGGATACTTATCACACCACAGTGAAAATGTCCCCTGTGATATGATTGTTTTCACAGTGTGTTTTTTATTCATTTTGCGATTCACGTAGACAATGTCAGTACTGAGTGGCACAAAGTATATTTCCTCCTCTAACCCCTTTCCAACACACTCTCTCCATCTTGCTTTACTCCTTATTGACTCTTCTACAATTGTCCCTGTTCCCTCACTCCATCCCGGTCCCAGAGGGATTGATGACCGGAGTTCATGACCCTGCACTGTGTGAAGGTTGGTGTGAAGTGAGGCCAGTGTGTTGGAGCTTGGGCTCCTGCCTCAGGCCCAGGTGTAGGTGTCTGTTCAATAATTTCTTTGGCTGCCATAGTAGTAAGAACAAATCTATCCCTTTGCCAGCACAAAGAGAAAGTGCCGGTCAGATTTCCTGGTGTGTGATGGTTTAGCTCAATAGGAGCAGCATTTGGTAGATCATGCTATATCAGCCTGGACAGAAACCTGGGCAAACTCCAAATGAAAGGATGACCTTCAGTGGATCTGCTGATACAGGAAATATAGGATTGGAATCCTTGTTACTGAATCAACTCATCAAACCCAAATACAACTGAGAAAATATAAACCAAACCAATTTCCCAGGACATACGTCACAACACAGCAAGAAAGTGAACACACAGTTGCTGTCCCCTCTCTCTACGGAGTGTCACTGTAACTGTCCCCTCTCTCTCAGGGGAGTGTAGCTGTCCCTGTCCCCTCCCTCTTTGGGGCTATGCCATTTTGAGCATCCTTTCTGTCTGAGGATGTTACTACTCATGTTCCCCGTCCCCCACCCCTCTCTGTCAGGTTGGGGGTGTCACAGCCACCCAGTTTGTTTGTTCAGCTTACTCTCTTGTGAAGTGGGTAATCCCTGCTTCACTACACTGACCCGTGTGTTAATACCCGGCACAGCTGTTTTAAAAAATTCTCAAGGTCAGGTTCGTAGGAGAGTAGTCTGACACAGAACAAACGACCAAGAGGCGAGTCTGCTAGAATATGAGCATTTTATTCCCCGCAGCGTCGCCACAACCAGGTCTCATACTTACAACGGGTCTGGCTTATACTCACTCTACATGTTACCGGAACTGGGAGCCGTCAGTTCTCGTAGAGCAGTTGCCAACAACCCACGCTCGGCGGTTAAACGTAACCCCGGAGCAGACTCACCGAACTGGAGACCTTTCCAGCTGATATACTCTTTTCCAGATATAAACATTCATGTGAACAGCAGAGCAAGGCTAAAAAACACATTCCATTCTGGTTACATACAGATAAGAAGATTCACATGGGGAGGTGTGTAATAAGATTCACACGGGACTAAGCAACACCTCCATTCCGGTTAGATTCACACATGTATTGGGACATAATTTTTTAACCGTTTCACCACATTCCACTGCTTGGCCCAATACATGTGTTACATTATGATTCACACATGTATTGGGACATAATTTTACACCACATTCCACTGCTTGGCCCAATACATGTGTTACATTATGCTTAATTCAGTTCAATTCGTTTCAGTTAATTTCAGTTCAGTCAATTCAGTGTAGTTCAATTCAGCTCAGTTCAGGTCTGTTCAGTTCAATTCAATTGTGTTCAATTCAGTTCCGTCCATTTCAATTCAATTTAGCTCAGTTCCATTTTGTTCCGTTCAATTTGATTCACTTCAGTTCCACTCAGTTCAGTTCAATCCCATTCAATTCTGTTAACTCCGCTTCAGCTTTTTGGACATGCCCACATCCTCCGCTGTACCCCAGGCAAGGGGTCCTTCGGCAGGACTGGGATCCTCTCAAGGGTGGACAGCAGCGACCCTGGGGTTCCTCCGGTCGCCCCCCACCATTTCTCAAACAAACTGCCACGTCATGCCACGGTCCATGCCATCCCGGGACGGTCGGGACCTCCACAGTTTGTTCTTCTGGTTTCTTAGTCTTTTTCCAAAACATTGTTCTGTATCAAAATCTCTCCTCAATTGTGATTGACCCTGCTCGCAGCGCCAAATGTTTTAAAAAATTCTCAAGGTCAGGTTCGTAGGAGAGTAGTCTGACACAGAACAAACGACCAAGAGGCGAGTCTGCTAGAATATGAGCATTTTATTCCCCGCAGCGTCGCCACAACCAGGTCTCATACTTCACAACGGGTCTGGCTTATACTCACTCTACATGTTACCAGAACTGGGAGCCGTCAGTTCTCGTAGAGCGGTTGCCAACAACCCACGCTCGGCGGTTAAACGTAACCCCGGAGCAGACTCCCGGGTCTGGCTTATACTCACTCTACATGTTTACCGGAACTGGGAGCCGTCAGTTCTCGTAGAGCGGTTGCCAACAACCCACGCTCGGCGGTTAAACGTAACCCCGGAGCAGACTCCCCGAACTGGAGACTTTTCCAGATGATATACTCTTTTCCAGATATAAACATTCATGTGAACAGCAGAGCAAGGCTAAAAAACACATTCCATTCTGGTTACATACAGATAAGAAGATTCACATGGGGAGGTGTGTAATAAGATTCACACGGGACTAAGCAACACCTCCATTCCGGTTAGATTCACACATGTATTGGGACATAATTTTTTAACCGTTTCACCACATTCCACTGCTTGGCCCAATACATGTGTTACATTATGATTCACACATGTATTGGGACATAATTTTACACCACAACAGCTCACCCTTCATCTCAATCAGATCACAGAGTCTAAGGTTGGTCAGTAATGTCTGGCCCCAGAACAGTAACACTGACTGACTTGAGACAACCCAGATCAAGTCCCAGTGAGAGTGTTATTGACCTTCACATTCAAAGCCCACCGAGGAGGTTGTTATTAGTCTCAACGTTGCCACAGGGTAAGTTCTCCCAGAGATTCATAATTCATTCAAGATTTTAAACAAGGGAGGGATGTTGTGAGGAGACAGATGGGAAGATATGGAGAGGAAACAAAACGGAGAGAGAATTGTATTTCTGTTACACTATTCATGAGCTGAGAATGTTCAAAGATATTTTACAGACAATGGAATATCTTCAAAGTCTAGACATTGTTGTAATGTGGGAACTGTGAGAGCTCATTCACCCTCAGCAGGCTCCCACAACAACAGTGAGCTATTGACCAGGACTTCGGGGGGTAGGACACTGGAGCGGAGAATGGGACAGGCTGGAAAATGAAACCCAACTGTCCAGTGAGGCCTGAGTCTGGTCCATGTGGTTATTGTTTGATGCTGATTGAGCCTCTCGTTCTGATCTTTGCTTTCCCGCTGTTGCAGATTAAGGAGGTTTCTCACAGGGAGTTAGTGAAAGCGGAATGTGAAGTCTGCAGAACAAGTGCCATCATTTCGGAACACAGACAGGTGCCGACACCATGACCTGCTGCCTATTTCCTGGGTGATGGACACTGAGCAGATTGGGTTGAACCGAATGGTGCATCGGGTGGCTGAATGTGGAGTTTCATTCCTTTCTTAATGTCAGTGGGTGACCATCCTAGAGCAGCTGCACCCTGCTGGGGCCCGGCTTCCCGGTTTCCTTTCACTGATGACAAACTCTGAGGTTTCATCTTTAGTCTCATATTCAGGTGATACTTTTGTAGCTTTGAGACATTCAAGTTGAACATTCCCAGTCTGCCTTAGCTGCTGTGAGCACAGTACCTGCTGACTGCTCTCTGCTCAAAGCAGTTTCTGAACAAAGACATTTTCCTGTCTCTTCTTCTTGAGGCCTGTACCTATTCCTGCATTTTCATAGCGCAACTCCTTCACTTACCACAACCACCTGTTGATGAGTAACTCACTGGAAAGTACTGATTACTTTCTCCTAACCTCTTCTCTCAGCAAGAGCTCCCTTTAGCAAGTGTCCTCTTGTCAAACCTGAACCCCTGACCAGCACAAAGACCCTTTCTATAAGACAGCAAAGAGGGATCTACGTGTCCAGGGACATGAATCACAAAGTCAGCTGTATCAAGTGATGACGCCGGTCATAGATCATAGAATCCCCATAGTATGGAAGAAGGCCATTTGGCCCATCGAGTCCACACCGACTCTCCGAAGAGTATCCCACCCAGATCAACCCCATCCCTGTAAGCATACATTTCCCATGCCAAATCCACATAGTGTTCTGAAAACTGTGAGCAATTTAACATGGCCAATCTACATAACCTGCATGTCTTTAGACTGTAGGAGGAAATTGGAGCACCAGGAAGAAACCCACACAGACAAGGACAGAATACTCAAACTACACACAGTCAGTTACCTGAGAGTCAAATTGAGCCCGGGTCCCTGGCCCTGTGGGGCAGCAGTGCTCACCACTGAGCCACAGTGCTGCTCAGAGCCACTGTGCCGCACAGGCACGGGAGATGGAGAGTGTTGGTATT
The DNA here is from genome assembly GCF_037043375.1 of Chiloscyllium plagiosum. Classification (NCBI taxonomy): domain Eukaryota; kingdom Metazoa; phylum Chordata; class Chondrichthyes; order Orectolobiformes; family Hemiscylliidae; genus Chiloscyllium; species Chiloscyllium plagiosum. The sequence continues at coordinate 117,805,523 of NW_028270147.1, forward strand.
TATTGCAAAGAGCTGTGTATAGTTTTCATGATACTTAAGAAAGGATATCAAGGGTTGTGGGAACAGGCAGGAAAGTGGTATTAAACATTATCAGATCAACCATAATCTCATTGAATTGTGAACAGACTTGATGGGCTGAATGGCCTAATTCAGCTGCTGTCATTTATGATGTAATTGTGTGAGAGACAGTTCATTCAGCTCATTCCTGGGATGGGGAGTTATCCTCAGAGAAAATATTAAATAAGTATTTTACATCAGCATTTACTGTGGAGAAGGACATGGGATATATAGATTGAGGGGAAATAGATGGTGAAAGCCTGAAAAATGTCCTTATTTCAGAGGAGGAGGTGCTAGGTGTCTTAAAGCATATAAAGGTGGATAAATCTCTGGGATCTGATCAGGTGTACCTTGAACTCTGTGATAAGCTAGGGAAGTGATTACTGGGCCACTTGCCACTTGCTGAGATATTTATATCATCGATAGCCACAGCTAAGGTGCTGGAAGACTGGAGTTGGCGAACGTGGTGCCAATATTTATGAAGGTAGTGAGGGAAAGCCAGGGTACTGTAGACCATTGAGCCTGACATCGGTGGTGGGCAAGTTGTTGGAGGGTGTCCTGAGGGACAAGATTTGCATGTATTTGGAAAAGCAAGGACTGATTAGGGGTAGTCAGCATGGCTTTGTGTGAGAAATCATGTCTCACTAACTTGAGGGAGGTTTTTGAAGAAGTAATGAAGAGGAATTATGATGAGGACAAAGTGATCTACATGGACTTCGGAAAGGCGTTTAACAATTGTCCTCATTTTAGACTGATTAGCAAGGTTAGATCACATGGAATACAGGGACAATTAGCCATTTGGCTACAAAACTGGCTCAGGACTGTAGAAGGCAGAGGGTAGTGGTGGAGGGTTGTTTTTCAGACTTGAAGCCTGTGACCAGTGATGTCCCATAAGAATTGGTACTGGGTCCTCTGCCTTTCTTCATTTATTTAAGTAATTTGGATGTGAACATAGGAGGGATAGTCAATAAGATTGCAGGTGACACCAAAATTGGAGATGCAGTGGACAGCAAAGAAAGTTACCTTAGAGTCCAATGGGATCTTGATCAGATGGGCCAATGGATTGAGGAATGGCAGATGGAACTTAATTTAGATAGATGTGAGGTACTGCATTTTGGAAAGGCAAATCAGGGGAGGACTTAGACACTTAATGATAAAGTCCTGGGGATTGTTGCCAAACAAAGAGACCCTGGAGTGTAGGTTCATAGTTCCTTGAAAGTGGAATCACAGATAGATAGGTTAGTGAAGAAAGTGTTTAATATTCTTTCCTCTATTGGCCAGTGCACTGAGTATCGGAATTGGGAGGTCATGTTGTGACTGTACAGGACATTGGTTAGGTCACTTTTCAAATACACTGTGCAGTTCTGGCCTCCCTCCTATAGGAAAGATGTTGTGAGAATTGAAAAGGTTCAGGAGACATTTATGAGGATGTTTCCAGAGTTGGAGGGTTTGAGCTACAGGGAGAGGCTGAATAGGCTGGGGCTGTTTTCCTTGAAGCGTCGGAGGCTGAGGGGTGACCTTATAGAGTTTTATCAAATCATGAGGGACATGGAAAGGGTAAACAGGCAAAGTCTTTCCCTGGGGTGGTGGAAAGATTTGAAAGGGACCTAAGGGGCAACTTTTACACTTAGCAGGAAGTGTTGTATGGAATGAGCTGCCAGAGGAAGTGGTGGAGGCTGGTACAATTACAGCATTTAAAAGGCATCTGGATGCGTATGTGAATAGGAATGGTTTCGAGGGATATGAGCCAAGTGCTGGCAAATGGGACTAGATTAATGTGGATATCTGGTTAGCATGGATGAGTTGGACCGAAGAATCTGTTTTTGCACTGTTTATCTCGATGGCTCTATGATACTATGAAAGACTGGACACGTTGTACACATTGGAGTTCAGACAATGCGAAATGATCTTATTGAAACAGACAGCATCCTGAGAAATAAAAGCAAGTGACTGTGATGCTGGAAATCCAAACCCAAAAACAGGGGTTTCTGGTGAAACTCAGTAATTCTGGCAGCATCTGTGAAGAGAGAAACAGAGTTAGGGTTCCTGAAGAAGTTATACCGGACTCGAAATGCTAATCCTAATTTTCTCTCCGCAGACACTGCTGTTCTAACTGAGACCCTGACAGGACGTGACAGATGAATTCCAAGAGGATGTTGCTTCCTGTGGGGGAATCCAGAAATACGGAAACAGTTAAAAAGAGATAGTTTACTTTGAAACAGCTAAAGGACTTTGCACGATGCACAAACAGCAAACGATCTAACTTGTTCCTTTCATTTCAAACAGCTTCGATATTAAATGTAGTTAAAATTTAGGAAAATTTATGCTTAACTTCTTGCAATTTGCTGTCCCAGTGAACAGGTTCCTTTTGTTGGTGTGCTTATCTGTAATGCCAGCTGCCCCCCAGTCATTCTCCCTGGCTCAGCCATCTCTGGGGGTAACTTATATTTGTAACAATTGTATTTACAACAATAAGCTGACTCACTGTTGTTGGTCTGCCAGTATTCTGTGATCGCTCCACACTGCTGACCCTTCATCTAGATGTATAGAAAGATCCCAATTCTTTCCCATTTACTTCAAACTATTCGATTGTTGTCATCATGACCACATTCTGGAGAGAAGGGGGGTGTCAATAAGTGACTGCATTCTGTCCTCCAAATCTCAGTTACAGACACACCAATCACAGCATCCTGTTAAGCCAGGTTTAACCGGAATATGGGAATGGTGGCCAGGATATGATCACAAATTGTCCTGACACAGCACATCCTCTCCACTCCCCACCTCAAAGCAAACCTGAAATCACCAATTGGTTTCACATTGAAATCAAACTCAAGAAGGGATGACGTGCTGCATGGCTGAGACACACATCCACAGACATTAACTGGGGAACAGGGACACACACCTACACTGGGTAACAGTCATACCCACACTGACTGACACACCTACAGATAGTACAGAGTTAGAGTCACATCCATACAGGGTCAAGTATGCTGTGAGATCCTGGCCGATTCTCTCTCTGAACAATGCCCTCACTCAGTTCAGTTTCGAGTTGTCACAGTGAGTAACAAAGTGGTGCTGGAAAAGCACAGCAGGTCAGGCAGCATCTGAGGAGCAGGAAAATCGATGTTTCGGGCAAAGGCCCTTCATGAGGAATAGAGGCAGGAAGCCTCCAGGGTGGAGAGACCACTCTGGTCTAAACTCTGGTTTCCAGCATCTGCAGTCCTCACTTTTGCCACAGTGAGTAACAGGCTAAGGTGGGAGGAATGAACCTTACGACTGCAGCCTGTGACTGGCCTAAGTTCATTTCAGGTGTTAGCGAGCAGCAGCAGCAGAGTGCACAGTGCGATCCTACCAACTGGGTCTGCACTAACAGAATGAAGAGTGAATGCCTCACATTGTAATGATTGACCCCCAGCAGCTTTCAGTTTCTGTTCTGATTTGAATTTTGTAAACTTGACGGAGGCCAGATCGAGAGGGTCAGCAGGCTGCTGACACTGTAGGTGCTGTCCGAAGCTCGCAGGTAGTTACTGGTCTGAACCCCATCCGAAATGACTGCACCGTCCTTCCACTGCACCTCAAGCTCATCGGGATAGAAGTGATTGGCAAGGCACACCAGGGTGGCAGTGCGCTTGGCATTGACCTGCTCCGGGGACGGGGGGCAGCAGGGTCAGCATGGGCTGATAGTTCTCATAGCCTGAAAAATAAGAGAAACAATTTTAATCCTGGGCATTCGAAGGGACCTCCATTCTCCGAACATTCACTGGGAATACAATCTGTTTGAACATTTGTAGCCAATACCTAATAAACCTAACAAAAGAATGGATATTTATTAAAATTCCTTTTTGATGGTGAACATTGAAGTCCCCCACCCAGAGTACATTCTGTGCCCTCACCACCCTCAGAGCTTACTCCAAGTGCTGTTCAACATGGAGGAGAGACTGACTCATCAGCCGAGGGAGGACGTGCCAATCAACCAGAGGTTTAATCGAATCATACAGTATAGAAGAGGCCATTCACTCCATCAAATCTGTACCACCAACACTGCACTGCATCAACTTTCCAGAACCAGATCAATAACATTGAAAGTTCAGACATTTCTGGTGGTCCTTCAAGTACATTTAAAGGTTGTGATGCTTTCTGCCTCAGCGACCCTCCCAGGCAGTGCATTCCCGACTCCCACCCTCTGGATGAAAAAGCATTTCCTCAAATCCCCTCTAAACCTTCTGCCTTTCACATTGAATGTGTGCTGAACCTCCAACTAAGGCCAACAACTACATTCTATCCATCCTTTCCATTCCCATCATGACCTTGTGCACCTTGATCATGTCCCTCATCCATCTTTTCTGCTCCAAAGTAAACCACCCAAGCTTATCCAGCCTCTCCTCACATCTTTTCAGATGCTCCATTCCACGCAACTCTCTGATGAATCTCCTCTGCACCCCTTCCAGTGCAATCACATCCTTCCCACAATGTGGTGACCGGAACTGCACACAGTACTCCAGCTGTGGCCTAACCAGTTCTGCCCAGCTCCAACATATCCTCCCTGATCTTATAATCTGTGCCTGAAATGATAAAGACTGCACCACCACTGCTGCTGGGTCTGTCCAGCCAGTGGGACAGGCCATATCGAGGGATGGTGAGGGTGGTGTTTGGGACATTGTCTGTAAGGTATGATTCTGTGAGTATGACTGTGTCAGGCTCTTGCTTGACTAGTCTGTGAGACAGCTCTCCTGAATTTGGCACTCACCCCCAGATAAAGTATGGAAAATGGTACAGGGTGGACAGGACTGTGTTTGATGATGTTGTTTCTGACACCGATGTCAATGCCAAGTGGTCTGTCCGGTTTCATTCCAGTTTTGAGACATTCCAGTGATTGTTAAAGTGGAGTGCCTTGCTCGGCCATTACAGAGTCATAGAGTCATAGGGATGTACAGCATGGAAACAGACCCTTTGGTCCAACCCATCCATACCAACCAGATATCCCAACCCAATCTAGTCCCACCTGCCAGCACCCAGCCCATATCCCTCCAAACCCTTCCTATTCATATACCCATCCAAATACCTCTTAACTGTTGCAATTGTATCAGCATCCACCACATCCTCTGGAAGCTCATTCCATACACGTACCACCCTCTGCGTGAAAAAGTTGTCCCTTCCCCTCTCACCTTAAACCTATGCCCTCTAGTTCTAGACTCCCCGACCCCAGAGAAAAGACTTTGTCTATTTATCCTATCCATGCCCCTCATCATTTTGTAAACCTCTATAAGGTCACCCCTCAGCCTCCGATGCTTCAGGGAAAACAGCCCCAGCCTGGTCAGCCTCTCCCTGAAGCTCAGTTCCTCCAACCCTGGCAACGTCCTAGTAAATCTTTGCTGAACCCTTTCAAGTTTCACAACATCTTTCCAATAGGAAGGAGACCAAAAATGCACGCAATAGTCCAACAGTGGCCTAACCAATGTCCTATGCAGCCGCAACATGACCTCCCAACTCCTGTACTCTAAACTCTTCTTCACTGTCCTTCTTCACTGTCCTATCTACCTGCGACTCCACTTTCAAGGAGCTATGAACCTGCACTCCAAGGTCTCTTTGTTCAGCAACACTCCCTAGGACCTTACCTTTAAGTGTCTAAGTCTTGCTAAGATTTGCTTTCCCAAAAGGCATCACCTCGCATTTATTTGAATTAAACTCCATGTGTCACTTCTCAGCCCATTGGCCCATCTGGTCCAGATCCTGTTGTAATCTGAGGTGACCCTCTTCGCTGTCCACTACACCTCCAATTTTGGTGTCATCTGCAAACTTACTAACTGTACTTCTTATGCTCGCATCCAAATCATTTATGTAAATGACAAATAATAGAGGGCCCAGCACCGATCCTTTTGGCACTCCACTGGTCACAGGTCTCGAGTCTGAAAAACAACCCTCCACCACCACCCTCTGTCTTCTACCTTTGAGCCAGTTCTGTATCCAAATGGCTAGTTCTCCCTTTATTCCATGAGATCTAACCTTGATAATCAGTCTCCCATGGGGAACCTTGTTGAACGTCTTACTGAAGTCCATACAGATCACATCTACTGCTCTGCCCTCAACAAACCTCTTTGTTACTTCTTCAAAAAACTAACAGTTAATCTCATTGCTGTGGGTCTGGAGTCACGTGTAGGTTAGACTGGATAAGGACGGTAGATTTCCTTCCTTAAAGGACATCAGGTCTTTATGTCGATAGCTCTTTAACAAACCCCTGATCACACACCGATCAGGAGAACTTTATCCAAGAACATTGGAACAGACTCGGATCAACACACTTCAGGAAAGAGTCACATTGGATGTTCATGTAGAAGGTTCTAAATTTCATTTCGAACCTTGCTTCCTAGCACTGGGCTTAGGTCAAGGGTGAGGCTGCAATGAGTCTCAGTGTCCCAGGGTTAGACAGGATCACTGCTCCTAATGACCCTATGACCCCTGGAAGGGGAGAGTGTGTGAATAATGGGTGAGGGTCAGGATCAGGAGACTCCCACCCTCAAAGAAAGACTTGCATTTGTGTAGCACCTGTCCCACACCATAGGGTGCCTTATGTCCCTCATGTCTGGCTGTGTTCAGCAAGATTCCAGAAAGCAGAATGGTCATGAGCAGATCACCTTTTTTTAGTGATGTTGATTGGAGGATAAATATTGACTAGAAAACCTGGGAAAACTGCCTTGCTCTTCATCTAATAGTGCCATGGCAAGTCCTCCTGCACTTCCCCCCACCCCATACACCCCCCCCCCCCTCCACGAACTGGAGAGGGAAAGGCATCAGGTGGCCCCATCTTAAGGTGGTCCCTTTGACAGTGTGGTGCCCCCTCAGTACTGACCCGTCGTCAGTGTGGCAATACCTCAACATTGACCCTTCGACAGTGAGGCAATGCCTCAGTACTGGCCCTCCGTCAGTGTGACAATACCTCAGTATTGACCCTCCGACAGTGAGGCAATCCCTCAGTACTGACCCTCCAACAGTGTGGCAATACCTCAGTACTGACCCTCCGACAATGCAGCATTCCCTCAGTACTGACCCTCCGACAATGCAGCACTCCCTCAGTACTGCACTGCACTCTCGGCCTGGATGATGGGCTGAAATCTCTGGAGTGGGATGTGAAGCCAAAACATTATGAGCCCGAGGGGAGAGTGCTCCCACTGAGGTCCAGCTGATATCTCCTGGTCCAATATTCAGCTAGGAGGGAGGGCTTTAGATTCTTGCATGTTGTGACTGGCCCTGGTTAGTTGTGAGCTGGACAGAGGTTGCTCCTGAACAAAACTGGGGACTAAGTTCCTTCTGGAGTGAATTGCAAATGCTAGTTGGGCGGATTTCAACTGATTTGGCAGGGCTGTGGAACCAAAAGGTAATATCAGAGACGAACCCTCAGCTCCAAGAATGCTGGGTGATAGATTTCACCAGAATGAGGAATCGTAACTTATTAGGCAGGGTCAGAGAGCGGGAGAGTTTAATCAATTCTGAACCAAAGTGACTGTGCATGTATGGGGCAACACGGTCTGTGGGAAACAAGACTGGGGAGTTATAGAGACAGATTGCCATGTGGGAATCTGATGTTGTCCCACCAACTGAAACCCGGCTCAAAGAAGGGCAAGATTGGATTTTAAATGTTTTTGGATCCAAGGTGTTCAGGAAAGATAGGAAATAGAGAAATGGTTGAGGATTGTTTATAGAGATCAGTGTGGAGCTGGAATGAGTGAATGTCCCAGAGGGGTCAAGGACAGAATTTATTCACTCGAGATACAGAAGAAAAAAATGTGCAATCAGATTTCACTCTGGGTCACTTACTTGTGGGAGGGATGTAGAGGAACAAATCTACAATGTTGTGAAACTTGAAATGGTTCACAAAAGATTTACAAGGATGTTGCCAGGGTTGGAGGATTTGAGCTACAGAGTGAGGCTGAATATGCTGGGGCTGTTTTCCCTGGAGCGTAGGAAGCTGAGGGATGATCTTAGAGAACTTTATGAAGACATGAGAGGCATGGATAAGGGAAATAGACAAGGTCTTTTCTCTGGGGTTAGGGAGTCCAGAACTAGAGGGCATGGGTTTAGGATGAGATGGGAAAATTTTGAAAGGTACCTAACGGGCGACTTTTCTCATGCAGAGAGTGGTGTGTGTATGGAATGAGCTGCCAGAGGAAGTGATGGAGGCTGTTATAATTACAACATTTAAAACACACCTGGATGGGTACATGAATAGGAAGGGTTTAGAGGGATATGGGCCAAGTGTTGGATAATGGGACTAGATTAATTTAGGATATCTGGTCAGCATGGATGAGTTGGACTGAAAGGTCTGTTTCCGTGCTGTACATCTCTATGACTGTATGATTCTATGACAAACACAATGACTGAGCTGCAAAACCGAACAGGATATTTTTATTGCAAATTAGCATTCCAAAAATAAAATCCAAACACAGTATTTATAAAATCTGGGAGCAATTTAATTTCAATTGTAACCAGAAAGATGATAGCGCTTTCTTTGAACGCGAGACAATTGTGGGATGAGAATTCAACAACCGCCCACTCTGTCAAATGGTGTTGATGATGCTCTGATCTCATCAAAATATGTTTGCAATCGTATTCATAACATGTAAGGGAAGAAAAACATTGAAAACTGAATTATCACGAGTGAGGGGCCATGAAAAACTCAGACCATGATGTTAAACTCGGACACTGATGTATCTACAGCTTTAGATTGTTAAACAATATTTGAAATTGTACCAAACACTTTCTTGAAAACTTTCTGCATTGGTGATTTTATCAGTACCAGAGCAAGGAAGCAGCATCTGACACATGAATTCTAACAAAGTAAAGATAACAGACACTTTATAAGGATCTGTCTCAAGAGTAAAATTCAACAGCAGAGATCTGTCCAGTGCTGGGAACATTTTGGACAAGTCAGCTGGTTTCCAGCTAATTACTGCAGCTTGAAAACTCCAGTATGATCAGAAAGAGAAAAAGGACAATTTGCAGATTGTTGAACGGGCCCCTACACCTGGGACTGAGGCAGGAGCCCAAGCTCCAACACACTGGCCTCACTTCACACCAACCTTCACACAGTGCGGGGTCATGAACTCCGGCCATCAATCCCTCTGGGACCGGGATGGAGTGAGGGGGCAGGGACAATTGTAGAAGAGTCAATAAGGAGTAAAGCAAGGTGGAGAGGGTGTGTTGGAAAGTGTTTAATGGAGAGAACATACTTTGTGATCCCCAATACTGACACAGTCTATGCATATCACAGAATGAACAAAACAGCACACCGTGAAGACAATCAAAAGCCACATCAAAGCACTTCTTTTTTGAAAACTCATAAGCATACAGGACATTTTCATTGTGGGGCGATCAGTATCCTGGTCTGAAAGCTGTTCTCTCTCTCTCTCCTCGTTTCTACAGATGGAGCCGGTTAGATCCTCGCAGAGCCCCAGTTTATTTGTACTGTTCAGTTATGTGGGGATACTGATGGGGGGCTGGGGTACACCTGATGAAGGAGCAGCGCTTCAAAAACTTGTGATTTCAAATGAACCTGTTGGGCGAGAACCTGGTGTTGTGTGACTTCTGACTTTGTATTTTTCGGACACAGTGAAACAGCTGCCTACGCATAACTATAGAGTACTTGCACTACAACTGAGGATTATGGGAAATGACTCCATCCATTAGGCATCAACAAATACGCAGTCATTCCAGTGGATTCCAGTGGGAATGACCTGTCAGTTGCTTCCTAGATATTACATGATTCACCACCACCTTCTCCAGGGCAATTAGGGAAGGGCAACAAATAACCGACATGTCAGCGCCCACCACATCTCAGGAGAAATCAGAATAAATGGCATATAATTCGAATGATCAAACTGGTGAGGCTTGAATTCATCTCTTTGAAAGACTGGAGCCTCATCCAGAAACAGAGCTATGAAATGGGTGCACCTGGTTTGTCAGACAGGAAGGTGGGGTGTCCTTCAGATTGACACTAGGATCAGCAAAAAATGAATTACACTCAAAGATCTAACAAAGGGCTGTCAAAACATGCCCCCAAACTGCAGAGAACAGCACTTGAGGCTTCGCGTCCCCATCTCCATCCTTGCTTGTTGCCCTTTCCTAACTGGTGAGTGGTGGTGGTGAGCCATGAGTTTCTTGAAGAGGATCTGACAGAGGGACAAGGTCATGTCCTTGGCCTGAGCACAACTGCCTGACCTGCTGTGCTTTTCCAGCACCACACTTTTCGACTCCGAGCACAACTATCCCTCAGGAGAATGAGCTGTGGCACAAGAGGAAACCTGGGAGTGTTGGAAAGGCACCGGCAGCCTGGTCAGCCTGCAGAGGGGCAGAAACAGATTTGATAATTGAGTTGATATCCTTGTGAGCTGAGATGCTGACTCAGGCTTTCAGAGCCACACAGTTTACATTGTTACTGACCGTGGCTCCATGGGCAATGCTCCTGCCTCATAGTCAAAATGGTCATCGGATTGAAAGCCACCTCAGAAATGAGAGCACAGAATCCAGGCTGAGACCGTGGTGCACTGCTGAAAGTTGCACAGTCTCTGGCACCATCATTTGAGGCTCCACCACCACCACACCCCGACCACACCCCCACCCCCACCTTACGTGGCTTGACAAGATCCCCATTCTGAAGAGATTCCCTCAGGTATCCTGCTCAAAGGTGTTTGGTATGCTTTTTTTTATTGGTTAGAATATTGAGTACAAGAGTTGGGAGGTCATTTTGCAGTTGTACAGGCCATTGGGTAGGCCACTGTTGGAATATTGCGCGCAATTCTCGTCTCTTCCTATCGGAAAGATGCTGTGAAACATGAAAGGGTTCAGGAAAGATTTACAAGGATGTTGCCAAGGGTTGGAGGATTTGAGCTACAGGGAGAGGCTGGACAGGCTGGGGCTGTTTTCCCTGAAGCGTCGGAGGCTGAGGGGTGACCTTATAGAGGTTTACAAAATTATGAGGGGCATGGATAGGGTAAATAGACAAAGTCTTTTCCCTGAGGTCAGGGAATCCAGAACGAGTGGGCATATGTTTAGGGTGAGAGGGGAAAAATATAAAAGAGACCTAAGGGGCAACTCTTTCACACAGAGGGTGGTACGTGTATGCAATGAGCTGCCAGAGGAAGTAGTGGAGGCTGGTACAATTGCAACATTTAAGAGGCATTTGGATGGGTATTTGAATAGGAAGGATTTGGAGGGATATGGGCTGGGTGCTGGCAGGTGGGATTGATTGGGTTTTGGGATATCTGGTTGGACTGAAGGGTCTGTGTCTGTGCTGTACATCTCTATGACTCCATGAATAGATTTATCTCATCATTTGTTTCCTGTCTGTGGGACCTCACCATCTTGTCGTGAAAGTGACTGCACTGTGCTCACAACTTACAATATCCTGAGATGATTAAAAAAAACGGCACCAGCAAGAGTTCTCTCTCCATTATCATGTAAAAAGGGAGCAGTGAGCAAGTGATAATGCACACTGAGCGCAAACACTGAAGCTTCAACTGAAAGGCTTCTGCACCATGTTAACCTGCTCCCTGGGCATTTCCTTCCAATGTCCGAGATGGTTATCAGGCTGGGATGGAGGCTTGCAGATCACATGGAATCCTTCAGACAAGGTACACAAGGACATAGTCCAGGCTTGCTGCAAACATTGGTCTTCCTTCCATTGAAGGGCAGTGAGTTTGTCAACGGCGGTTTCCAGAGCACATCCTCCCTGGAAATATCACAGACTTTCCTGAAATGGAATGAACTGAAAGAAGAGAAGAAAATGGGAAGAATTAACCAGACAAGGGTGAGCATCAAGAGAGGTGGGAGTGTGTGGAAGATTCAGTGCCATGAAAATTCCCAACTGGGTTTCACAAGAAAATCTGAAATTGTGACCAGGATATAACAGGGAGAATACTCGCTGACATAAACAGGCTGAGTGTCAGAGACCCCGAGCCTCTGGTGCCTGACTCTCTATGAGGCATGACAGTCAAGGACTGTTCATGTGTCAATAAAGGGTGACTTGGTCACATGGGGTTACTTTATAATCAATGATCGGAGGGGTATAGATTAAAGATAAATAACTGAAGGTTAAGAGGGAACATAAGGAAGCACATTTTCACTCAGAGGGTGGTGACAGTCTGGGGACTCACTGCCTGTAAGGGTGGTTGAGGCTAAAACTCTCCCATAACATTGACGTATTTTGATGTGTGGCTGTGATGCCAAGGCATACAGGGCTACGGGCCAAGTACTGGAACATGGAATTACAATAGTGAGGTGGTTGTTTGACTGGCTTTGGCTCATTGGGCCGAAGGGCCTTGTTCTTGTAGACCTGTTGTAGACGTCTGACTCTGCCAGGATTCTAGCAATGTGGCTGACCCTTACCTGCTATTTGAAAGGCCGAGCAAGCCACTCAGTTTCGGGGCAGTTAGGGATGGGGAACAAATGCTGGTCTTGCCAGTGACACCCTCATTCCAGGAAAGAATAGACAGCCTCAGGGGTAACACCGTCATCTGAACCTGCAGGTTTCAAGCCCCACTCCAGAGACTGGAGCACTATCCTGAGACTGGCAAAGGCAAAGATGCCATCTGCTGGATGATCAGTTAAACCACTGCCCTCTCAGGTCAATGTGAATATAAGGGCTTTGTGACCATCTCAGGAAATATCTCCCCAGTGTGCTGATGAATGCTTCTCTTATAACCAATGGCATTAAAACAGATACATAAGCAAAATACTGCAAATCTCAAATAGAAGCGCAATGCTGGAGAAAGACAACAGGTGCAGCCTCTATGGGGAGAGGTGAAGTTAACTTTTTGTTTTATCAAAAAGGCAGCACATTTTAATTTTATTTAATTTTATGTTGTCTTATATTATTTTATTTAAATCTCATTGAAAAAAAGTTTAGCCCACTTGACGGGCACCACATCCACACACATCCATTCCCTCCACACTGACGCTCAGTAACAGCTCTGTGTACTACTTACAAGATGCACTGCAGAGATTCACCAAAAATCCTGAGACAATATCTTCCAAAGTCATGATCACTTAAATCAAGGACAAAGGCAGCAGATACAATGGGAACATCACCCCAGCAAGTTCCCCTCCAAGCCATTCACTAGTTTGACTTGGAATTATAACACTGTTCCTACCTTGTCACTGGGTCAGAATCCTGGAATTCCCTTCCTAAGTGCATTGTGGATCTACCTGCAGCACACGGACTGCAGGGATTCAAGAAGGCAGCTAATCACCACCTTGTCCAGGGCAATTAGACATGGACAGTAAAAAGGCTGGTAAAAGTAAGAGTTAGGACCAGAAAGTGAGACTGTGATGTTTCAGTCATTCCTAGACATTGGTGAGATCACATCTCAAATACTGAGGGTAGTTTGGTTTCCTTATTGAAGGAAGAATATAAATGCATTGGAGGTGTTTCAGAGGGGTTTTACCCGATTGATCCTTGGAATGAGTGGGCTGTGTGATGAGGAAAGGTTGGAAAGGCTGGCCTTGTTCTCACTGGAGTTGAGAAGAGTGAGGGGTTTTCCTGTCCCACTGTATTCTCCAACTCCCATCTGCTTCCCTCACGGGTCATAACCTCCTGCCCTTTACTACACGATGGATTGAACTGTTCAGTCCTGAGGCCTATAACTTCCATCTGGAACAAAGTCTCCAGGTATCTCTGCCCCTCCCGAATGTATCATTTTTTTCAACTCAGCCTCCAAGTGGGAGTTCCTGTAGTTTTATACATTCACTACAGATGTATTTACGCTGAATCAGTTCAATTCAATAAATATATTGATCTTACTTACAATGAAAAATATCCAGTCCTTCGTTGGACCAGTAATTGTCTTCAATCTCTGTTTTGAAGTTTCAGTACTTTCCATTTATTAACCTTCCCTAATGGACATGTCCTTGAAGCAGTCTATTTAGTCAGTCCCTCATACTAAACAATTCCCAGCTGATCTGCTTACCAGACTCCTATTCTCTTGTTTATCATTTTGTTTCATTCAAACCAAGTGCATGTGCAGGCTCCCAGCAGCTGAAGTGACAGCTCCAAATCAGTTTGGAAAAGCAAACGTAGACTCCTTCCCCGAGTTCACCGAACTCCCACACAGACCAAACTTCCCAGCATTCCCCTCTGTGCTGGCTGCACTCAGTGCCAGCTGCAGTATTAAGGCTGCCCTGTATTAATACTGTTTCTGATTTATATCACTCCATTCTGTTGTGCTGTTGTTCAGGATCTGGGTTAAGCTCACTCATTTCTCAGTCGAGAGCTTCCTTCTTTCAGCCTGACAGAGACTTTACATTTGCAACCAGCAAATGGGACTTCAATGTTGGAATCTGTTTTCAGGATTGATGGGCTCGAGGGTTTGATTCAATGAGATGAGGTAAGAAGTACCTGTGACTCTTGTTGCAATCCAATCTTTTCTGTCTAATCTCTTCAGGGGTCGGCATTTCGGGTGTAACCCTTCTTCAGGACTCAGGGTGGGTTTTAGGGGAGCTGTGTGGTGAGGTGGGGATAGGTTGAGAAAGGTAGAGAGTATGATCTGATTGGTTGATGGGAGAGATGAATCGCGAATGGTGTGAAATTGAGTAATTTTGGTGTGGGGAGGGGCAGCTGACAGGGATGTTCCCTGTTGCCGCAACTGTTTACCTTGGTGCTTGAAACACTGGCAGAGACTGTCTGAAAAGACCCTGAAATAACGGCACCAAAGGTGGGAGAAGGGGAAACAAAAATCACTCTCTATACGGACAATGTCCTACTGTTTTTAGCTAACCCCAAATAGTCCATACCCCGGCTAATACAAAACATTAAATTATTCGGCAGCTTTTTGTGATACAGAATAAATTTTCCAAAATCGGAAGTCCTGCCTGTGGGGGGATTGGTGGAGCTACTGAAGCTGGAGGACGGAATGGAGTTTCCTTTTAGATAGTCACAGAAAGGTTTTCTCTATCTGGGAATTTTTATTACCCCTCACTTCCGGCAACTGTATGGAGCTAACTTTGTGTCGCTGTTTGAGAGGGTGAAGCAGGACTTGCAGCGATGGGAGGGAATTCCCAGATCATGGTTCGGCCGTATAGCCTTGATTAAAATGAAGTTCCTTGGTTGTTATATCCTGTGAGGATGCTCCCTTTGTTCTTACCCAACCAGGTGCTGCAGAGGTTTGCGGGATGGCTTGGATCATTTATTTGGCGCTGTAGGCGCAACTTAATTAAATTTATCAAGTTGCAACTTCCGCAGGATATGGGGGTGGGGGCGGGTGGACCTCCCAGATCTGAAGAGATATCGGCGTCCTGCTGCCATATGTAGGTGAATGGGTGCGTAATGACCCAAAGTTGATGTGGCTTGATGTAGATGCCTCGCAGGCGAGATGTCCCTTCAGAAGCTTACTGTTCATGGATAAGATGAGATCGGTGGTTGCGCATTGTGAAAGTCTGATTAGCATAAATACGGTAAAGCATGAAGGATAATGCTGCAGGGTGGGGGCAATTTGCTATTCACCCCGTTAGTGGGAGCCCTAGGATTTAGACTGGGATAAAAGGACTCCAGCTTCAGAGCATGGGAGCATAAAGGAATCCTCTGTCTGGGAGATTTATTTGAGGGAGAGGTCTTGATGTCTTTTAGCCAATTAGGTCAGAAATACGGAATCCCCTAGAGGGACCTTTTCCGATATTTCCAGGTTCGGGATTACATATAGAAGACTATGTTCTTGACCCAGCCTGACAAGTCGGATATAGAATGAAGAGTGCTCCGATGTGGGGGCGGTCTTTCATTTAGTACCACATATCATCTGCAGAGAGGGAATGCCTTGGGGGACATGGAGAGAGTCAAGGAGATTTAGAATCAGGAGTAAGGGAAGAAATCTCATCAGAAATGTGGGAGGACGTATGAGGAGATGTAAAGAAAATTTCAATCTGTGATAAGGCACAAGTGATGCAATTGAAGATCCTCCCCAGGGCCCAAATGGAGCCAGAGAGATTAGCAAAGTTGAAGAAAGTGTCTTCCCTGAAATGACCCAAATGTAAAAACAGTATTGACATCCTTACACATTGTTTTTGGTCCTGTTACAAGATCCGCGGATCCTGGGGGGCCATAGTGAATGAGCTGGAGACAATCCTGGGAATGGAAGTTTGGGAGGATCTGGTGTCCCTCCTTTTGGGACGACCGAAACTTCCCTCTTTGGGTGAGCATGGGAGGAGGTTATTCAACATTCGTACACATTGTGAGAGGAAGGACATCCTAATGAAATGAATATCAGCAAAGCCTCCAGGTCTTGCAGGGTGGCACAGACTTGTGATGGAGCATGTCCCACAAGATTACCTGACAGTATGGGGCACCACGGAATGGAGCAATTTTATAAGACATGGCCCTTTCTAATTTACATCAACATGGATCTGTCGGCAGTACTGATTAGGGCCTTTATATAGGCACGAGGGCTGTATGTGGTGGTCCGGGGACCCCAGGGAGTTGGTGGGTGGGGGAGGGGGGGGGTGGTCTCGTAAATATGGGTATAATCACTGTTGCTCCTGTGGACAGGAGCCTTGTTGGAGGGTGCGGCAAATGGAGTCATGTAATATAGTCCAATGTAGAGCAATTTAATTTTAGTGGATTGTAATTAAGATTAGATTACATACAGTGTGGAAACAGGCCCTTCGGCCCAACAAGTCCACACCAACCCGCCGAAGCTTAACCCACCCATTCCCGTACATTTACCCCTTTACCTAACAGTAGGGGCAATTTTAGCATGGCCAATTCACCTGACGTGCACATCTTTGGACTGTGGGAGGAAACCGGAGCACCCAGAGGAAACCCACACAGACACGGGGAGAACGTGCAAACTCCACACAGTCAGTCGCCTGAGGCGGGAATTGAACCCGGGTCTCTGGCGCTGTGAGGCAGCAGTGCTAACCACTGTGCCACCGTGCCACCCACCACATTAAATTTAATGTTAGTTTATTTAATTTGAGTTTGTGCTGATTTGGTTTTAGTTAAGCAAATATGAGACAACTGTGTCTTGAACAACAGCCGGCGGTTTATTGACATTACTGTATTATAATATAATATTTTTTCAATAAATATTTACGAAAAAAAGAGGAACATGAGGGAAAATTAACAGTTAGAAGCAGCATGCAACAGAAATGATCAGGAGTGGTGAGAAAGGAGGGAGAAAGAGAGATTCCTGTAGTATGGAGAGAGAGAGAGAGAGAGAGAGAGCGAGAATGAGAGAGAATGAGTTCTGAAGGAGAGAGAAAGAGAGAGAGAAAGTTCTGAAGAAGTTCTGAATCAGTGCAAGTGATCTCAAAAGCTGCTCAAAGTTTGCAACTTTTTCCTGAAAACGAATATCACAAATACAGTCCATTTACATGAATAAAAATCAATTGTCCTTTCTGAAATAATTTAGATTAGATTACGATTTAGATTACATTACAGTGTGGAAACAGGCCCTTCCGGCCCAACAAGTCCACACCGCCCCGCCGAAGCGCAACCCACCCATACTCCTACATTTACACTTTACCTAACACTACGGGCAATTTAGCATGGCCAATTCACCTGACCTGCACATCTTTGGACTGTGGGAGGAAACCGGAGCACCCGGAGGAAACCCACGCAGACACGGGGAGAACGTGCAAACTCCACACAGTCAGTCACCTGAGGCAGGAATTGAACCCGGGTCTCTGGCGCTGTGAGGCAGCAGTGCTAACCACTGAGCCACCGTGCCGCCATTTAAAACCAAAAAATAAAATCAAGACTTATCATAATGAAGTAAGTGCAAGTATTTAAAATCCTCAATACCTCTGCCTTCCACTTCAGTCATGCAGATATAGTCCTCCTCACTCAGAGGGAGTATTCAGTGTCTGATATCAGCCATTGTTTCAACTCTCAGAGCTAACATACACCAAACAGATATCATTGCGCCACTAGATATACTTTTTAAAAAGGTAAATGTAGGTGTAAATACAAAAACAAAATTGAATGTGCAAACTTCTTTGAATTCAAGTCTATGCTACAGTTTGGATAAATAAATGGGTTTGGGTTGTATATAAATAGGTAGGGAGAAAGATTGGCACTTCTGGTATCCACATCCTGCCAGTCGGCTGATGCCAGTAAGGATCGATATCCCAAACCAGCTACTTATTGAGGAAATTCTATGCCAGATGTCAAAACCCAATCAGAGAGAGGAGTTCAGAGGCCGAGGTGGATTCTCTTCTGCTCGGGGCATGAGGTTTGGTTTCCTTCTGGAGTCCACAAGTTGGCCGATGGCATGGCCCGTGTTAGGATAACATGAGTTTTAACTGTTGCCTGTGAATCTCATTCAGTACATTTATTGTGTCTTTTATCAGAGCTTCAAAAATATCATCTGCCAACTGCATCTTCACACAAAGCTCATCCTGACCATAATTCACCCATTGGGCTTCCTCCTCATAAAGCTCTTGAACCTGCCAGAAAAAACAGAGGAGGTGTTATTGTTTTTATATCAAGATTTATTTGTTACAGCTCTTTCCTTTCGTACCAAGCAGTGTTTGCCCTAAAATCACTCAGACTTCAGGCCTCCCACTTTCCTTGTGTCCAGGATCACACAAGTGGCCATTCCCACACAGCAGTGGAGCTTGGACAGGAGTTCTGGAGGGCTCACTGTGAGATCAATGGAGAGTCACTAGTTATTCTTGTACAAAACAATACCAAGGCTGGGAAGGTTAAGGACTGGCTACATAAATTAGGTCTGACCTGAATATTTCCAGCATTTTTTACTTTTATTTGATAAACGAGGCCTGCGTTCTCTTGAGTATTGATGACTAGGGGATGGATCGATAGAAGTGACTGAGATGATTAAACAATTTGACAGCGAAGGAAGTGAGAAACTAATTCCTTTAGCGAGGCATGCCAGAAATAGGGCATGCAGGAAAATAAGACTTAGGTTGGTTAGGGGGTGATATGAAGAAGCCTTTTGTCACACAAACAATACTAAAATAATCTGGTTCCCTCTGGCCTTAAAAACTATTGTGACTGTTACAGCATTTCAATATGAGTGTTGAGAGATATTTGTAAGGTCAAGTAACAGTTAGGAGCAATTAGGAAATCAATATACAGAATTAAGATACAAATCAGCTATGATTAGGAGTACGAGAACAGACTGAAGGGTGCTGCTGGCTTAATCCTGTTCCTACCTGGTTTTGAATTTGATTCCAACGTCACAACTCCTCAAACCAGTGAGATCAATCACCAATGTTGCCAGTAACATAATAAACGAGTTTTACTCAGCACGCACAACCAGAAAGGAATACCCACCACAAGGAAAGAGCTGGTGAGTGTAACTGAATTACATGTTGTAGCTTTAGGCTGGCCCTCTGCCCTTGTGTAGCTGTGGCCTGACGGTATCACTACTTGAGCTGATGCAGAGCAGAGACTTTCAACCCTTGCCTAACGGACACGCACTATCAGCTGGAAGTGTTTGATCCAAAGAGGGAAAAAAAGCAATGATTTGATTTTTTTGGCATATCAAGCACCCAATTTTTTAAAACTTCAGTGTTGGGATGCATGCTGCCCCCCACCTCCCCATTTCTCCACGGAAAGATATTTTTCTTGAAGTGCTGCAGCCTACGTGTTGAAGGTACTCCCACAGCACTGCAAACTCAGGGATTCCAGGAGATTAAACATGTAAACATAAAAGGAAAGGTGATATCTGACCAAGTCAAGGTGGTGGTGTGGCCTGAAGATAACGGTGTTCTTACAGACCTGTTAAACTCATCAATCTGCTGACACATGTTGTGCTGTGACACACCAACACATGGGAACGACTGGAAAGGTCTGCAAAAACTGTCTTCTAATTTTTCTATACTTTTGATTTTGGACTCAGATGGGAATAAAGCAATTTTAAAACCCAAGGATTGTTCAGGGATTGCTGGCACTTCACAGTAGCAAGTTCCTTGACATGCACTAAGTGCTACTCACACAGTTCAAGCAGTATTAGATGGCTTTCAGACAAGCTGCAGCCAAGGGCTGTGTTCAACGGGAGCTTCAGTCAATAGTAAGTAGCTAACTAGTCACTAGGCCACAGACAAATATCCTTTGGACAAAAACGGAGATTGACTCCCAGATAACTGATCAGCTCGGGCTGTATACAAGTGAATTGAGAAATCACCAGATCTCCACAAGTTAAGGATCTGTCTCTGCAGTAAAAAAGCCTGAAGAAAACCAACTTCTTTTCCCTTCAGCAATTGCTGTAAGCTGTGGCTATTAATTAATAAGTTACAGACTTGTACACATTTGAACTAGTCACCCTGTGCCTCCTAAAAACCAATGGAAGCATCTGGAGAAGGAAGATCAAGGAACAGCATTCTGATCAGCACAAGGATTATCTCAGGAAAAGCCATCAATAAGTAACATTGGAAGTACGTTCCCAGTCTTTCTCTTTATGCAAAACACCCAGTGCACTTTGTCCCTGTCTTTCTGTCTGTGTATGTGTAATGAGGAATGCATGTGGGAGGGGTTGTTAGTTTTAGTTAGTAGTTATATGCCAGTGGTTGGTAATTATTTGCATTTTTTTGTAACAAACTGTAACTCTTGTTAAGCAAAGAACCCTGACCTGTACTTACTGTAAAACTGGGTCTAAAAGACAGGGAAGTGAGGAACCAAAAGAGAAAATGCTGGAAAATCTCAGCAGGTCTGGCAACATCTGTAAGGAGAGAAAAGAGCTGACCTTTCGAGTCTAACTGACTCTTTTCTCTCCTTCCAGATGCTGCCAAACCCTTTGAGATTTTCCAGCATTTTCTCTTTTGGTTTCCGATTCCTGCATCTGCAGTAATTTGCTTTTATTAGGTAAGTAAGGAATTCAATGTACTTCTGAATTTCTTTGGAACTTTTGTGGCAACTAATGAATAGCAAGTATTGAGTTTCAGCAAATTACTCCAGCGAGGGCCAAGTTTTCAATTCAATCAGAAAGTTGAAGCATTTTCTGGACAAATGCAGGATAGCCAGACAGGTAAGCCAAAGATAGATAAAGCCTTTGTCATTTGAAATAATAGAAAATTCAGATGTACGATGAGGTGTTCATAATTGTGATGCAATGGTACAATATAAAACTGAACAGTTCCTAAACTGAAGCACTTACCAAAATATGGTCCACCCGATCACGTTTGTTGCCAAATTTCTTCAACTTCTGCCAAGCCGTCTTCTGATGTTGCTCTTCGTTCAACCCAAATAACTTTAAAACTTCATTAGAAATGAAGATCTGTGGGTAGAAGCACAGGAGAAATGGCAGCTGTTGCACACACCCTAAATACAGACCAAACCACCCCCAATCCATTAGCCTTCCCTAAAACTACTCAATGAAGACTTTGATGCTTTGACCTTCTAATTCTTCCCCCATTCTGAATTATGTCAAATTGGATGGAACTCAAAGCATGTTCAATGAAACAAAAATCTGCGAAATGCTTTAAAACTTAATTATAATTGAAATGAATAACAGTAGTGAGATCCAAAAGCACAGACAATACTACTTTAAGGTAACATGCGATGCTCCCAAATTGAGAGAAGGTTTGACATTTTCCCTTGCCTAAGACCTTGGCTGAGAAATGATTAATTATTCACTGATTGATTTACTGCATTTCATAGTTCAGCACTTTGCCTACAGCATCTTCGAAGAAACCTCTGCTTTGTCAAATTCCAAAAATGTTCTGCCTTTAATTGAATGTAGGCAGCTAACTGAAGATCAGCGCTGTGGGAAGTCTCACAATAAATATTGGGGCTAACATGGATTCATACAGCGCACCCAGCATTTCAAGAAGGTCAAATAATTCTCAATTTAACAGATGAGTGCTTCAAAGCTACATGACCTAACCACTGACCACTGCCTCACATGGCTCCAAGCAGGAAGATTTTGATAGGTTTCTCGGCTAACACTGTCAAAGGCAAGTAACATGCCCAGAAATGTTGGTGTGGGAAACAGCTCAGACTGAAGATACATTAGAGTCGAGTTATAAAGACAAAACAAAGGAAATGAACAGTCCCAAATTTGCTCTGTGAATGAAAAGCTGATTTACACATGCCCATTCTCAGTCCCTGGCAAAGTGCAACACTTCACAAACTGTGCTCAAAGGGAAGTCAGGCTAGACAATGAGCAGCTTGATGTTGACTTTAGACCGTGGTAAAAAGTTCACATTGCAGTGTTTCAAGTCTGAGTTACTGGGAGGAGTGATCCAGTGTACACTTCAATGTCAGTGCCACAGTAAAATAGAAGTTGCATTGTTGTCATAGTAAAGAACTTGGTCTGCGTGCTGGACAATACTTTGTAACCAATGCTCAAGTCACCCACCTTAACCTCAAATTGTCAAAAACAACTTGCAAACATATATAACTTTTCACACTTGTACCATGTTGTTCCCAACCTTTGAAGTATAGCCACTAATTATAATATCGTCAAAAGCTGCAACAAACTTTCACACAGCAAGTTACCACAAATTAGAGAAATGGTTCAGTAAACATTTAGTCATACAGACTCATGTCGTAGATTGACCAGGACCATGAGGGAGAACTCCACTCCTCTTCAAAGTAGCACTAAAAATCTTTTTTAAAAAACTCTTGCCTAATCAGATAAGAACAAAGGCCACATAAACAAAAACAATTTAAGCCACGTTAAGTTGCATAAGATCTTAGAATACTTTGGTCAATTTTGGGAATCTCAACATCGTGCAAATTCTCAAGATGTTATCAGGAAAAGAGGTACAAACATGATCACAGATTGAGAAGTTCAACCTTTAAGGCTTTCTTTATCTGAAAGTTATGGAATGACCCATGATTCTAAATTCTAGATTCCAGATCAAGATTCTAGAGAGTTTTAAGTAGGTGAATAATAATCAAATCTTGTATTATCAACCAATGGAAACAGCAATAGAAAGACTAAAACGAGAGAGAAGAATTTGAAAAAAAGTACCGAGTGGCTGGAAGGGACACCATATATTATGTAAATAGAAACAGAATCTGCAGATTCTCAGACTGGGCAAAGTTATGACAGATGGGGTTTAATGGATAACAGTATGATGATGATGAGGATGATAAATTAATAATGGGAGAGTACAAACAGTGGAGGAGAAAGGGACTTTGGATTTTTAGGGAAGGGGCAAAATGGTAAATTGAATTCAATGCAGTCATCAGGATCGAGATAATGTTTTTAACATGCTCTGTTATACATATCATCAATCAGAGCTGCTGTGGAGCACTCTTCACCCATACCTTTCTTGCTAAACTAAGAAAAAATAATTTTGTTTTCAAATGCAAAATCTGGGTCTCACCTCACAATAAGCTCTTCTGCTGACACTCTCGTCATCCTTCCATTTATAATTCCCAAAGTCTGGGGGTATTTGCAAATCCCCCAGATCATGGCCAAGTTCCCTGCCATTTGCACAGCTCCTCAGCCACTCCATGAACCATTGTCTAAATCTCAACAGCATCTTCAGCAAAAGCAAAGTTAATTTCCCCTTGGATTTTTCTGGTCTGACGTAGTTTCTGTTGAAGATCCACCCAATGGATGTTAACAGGTCTCGTTACAATCAAATTCAACTTGGACACTAACATTAGCGGATAAGAGATATATGCAAACCTGCATAACTCTTGGCGACACTTCTCACAACCTGTTCAACAACTTTAATCAAACCTGCTGTACCACTGACAAAGCCTCACGCAATGGACACGCTGACCACTTGGGGGCCACAGTGTCACCAAACACATCAATTCCTCAGACCTGCAGTCCCACCGTACATACCGGCCGATCACACAGCAGAACTATGTGGGCAGTCAGTAACGGTGAGCATGGTTAGAACCATATTGAGGAAAAAGCCAAAATGAGAAGCTGGAGACTAAAAGCTTGCAAAAGATGTGCATTTGAAGGTCAGGAGAGGAATGGGATTTGGAAATGAATTCGGCCATTGGGCTACTATACATGGCCATGATTTAGGTTAACTCTGGAAGGGAAATGAAGACCACAAGAGGTTGAAGGATGATGTTAGACTAAAAGTCACAAAGAGAGACAGGGATTCATCATGAAGGGTTTTCTTAAATGTGCAAATTAGATTGGAGATGTTGAAAAATTGGGAGGCAAAGGTCAATTAAGGACAGTCTGATAATTTTCAGAATAAGCGCTCTTTCCGGACGTTTGGAAGTGCTCACATTCATGGAGTATAAGGACAGAAATCTGACCAGAAGAGGATGGAATGGTCAAGTCTCTGGGTGAGAGTTGTGGATGATGAGGCAGGAGGCATGTAACTTTCCAGAGACAGGTTTGTGATTAGTAAATGCTGGGTTTACTCAATGCTGGAATATGCTGCTGAGATATAAAGGGTGTGGACCAGCTGAGGATAGCAAATGAGAGGCTGGAGTGGCAAAGGGGCACAGCTGGAGAGTCAGAAACAGGCAAACCTGTTGGAGTTGACTTTCCTTTGTTGAATACTTCAGTGGTGTGCGATTTTTTCTGAAAAGCTGGTGACATTCTTTCTCCAATTTAGACAGGTGCAACATGACTGAAGTTACAGACCAATGAAATCGAACTTGCACAGGCATTCAGCTCTTACTGTTCAACTTCAGAGATTCCAAAGGAAACTGACAGAACGAGATGTTAACAGACAATCTACCACACCGATGCTGACTTAACTCTGGGCTGTCAGCCTCAATTACAGTGACAATACAGTAATAAGCCAAACGAGAGGGAAAACCTCCTGTGACAGAATTCATGTCATCATCCCACTATGCAAGATGGTGGAACTTGCAAAGAAAACTAGATTCTTCCGTGTTAACAAAGTGGCCACATAGTCTTGTGTAAACAACGTCCAAGCTCTCTCACTGATTACAACTTTTGCTGCTTCTCAAATCTGCAAGTGATATGCAACCACCAGCAGTGAAAGGAATTAAAATCTGAAACTTCAGCCTCCCTCGAGAGGGTGAGTGGGAAACTACACTGGGCTGTTGTGTCAAGGTACCATTGAGAAAGATGATAATTCCAACATCTGAGCTATGCTGATTAAATGGATCACGGCAGATGGTTGGAAAACGTGATTTCCTTGAATGAATGAGACAGGCAAAATAAAAGGTCAGGTTTACACCTTGCTTCTTCTGCATTAATCCAGACTGATGACATTTATACATCAATACATCACCTCACACATGCCATGACAATCAGCGATACCAAAGTGCACTTGAAAGTAGTCAGAACTACAGTAAATGCATTACTGTCTCGAAGAGAAAACAAACAAACAAGAAACAGAGGCTAACATTACCTTTCGATTTGGGAATCTTCTTCCTTGCCTCTCTCTTTCCCATGAGCTCCTTGTCCCAAGCAGCCAGAGCCTGATTTTCCAATTGCTGGATGGCAGCTTCCTCAGCATCGAGCCGCCGCTTCCACTCCAGCAGCTCCTCTGCATGCCGTCGCCGATGCATCAGCTTCTGCTCCCGTTCAGTGAGGAACCTGATGGACATGCAAGCAGGACGGGGGGGAGAGAGAAAGGAAGTGTCAGCTAGCTGCCGATATTCATTTCTAAAATCGGACATTAACCTGCAGCTCAAAATGTATAATTATTACTTTTTAAATTCAACACTGTTTGGGTTATAGTTTCACAACACAAACAAAATTCAGGGCAAGGTCTCCTTGTACACCTCACACATCCTAGAACATTGCAGCACTACTGCATGTAAATAGACTCAGAGCAGTTAATCAACACATTCAAAAGGATTTCCTCCAAGTTTGCTGATGCAATATTAGTCAAAACCATCAACATCAATGTGCAATGCTGCTCTTAAAAAAAACTTCAGTCTGACACAGATTTCCCCACCCCACTGCAATTGGTAACCAGGGATTGATACTGGGACATTAGTGAACTGTGATCTCAAAGGAAGCGAGCAAACAAAATTCTGATAGCCTGGTCCTCACAAGTTTAGATAGAGGTTTGAGACAAGTCAGATGCTAAGCCTTCTTGCATTTAGCTCAATTGCATTTCCTATTTACAGTACAGTGTTTTGCAAAGTGTAAAGAATTATGTGTCTTTTTGCCACAGTGGGGATTTTTATCTTAATTTATCACAGTTGCTGCCTCTCGCTCCCCAAGTCAAATTATTAGCATCTGTAACAAAACAAAGAACTGCAGATGCTGAACATCTGAACCAAAGAAACAAAGTGCTGGAGAAATTTTGAGAAATGTGAGATTTTGGTTGCAAAAACAGACAGCGAGATTATCTGAATAGATTAGGAAAGGAAGAGTTACACAAAGGGTGTCTTTGTACACCAGTCACTGAGAGTAAGCATGCAGGTGCAGCAGGTGGTGAAGGCAAATGGTATGTTGGCCTTCATGGTGGGGTAGGCTAGAACCAGTGGTCATAGTCTAAAGGATATAGGTTAGGCTATTCAGAACTGAGATAAGGAGAAGTTTCTTCATACAGTGTTGAACCAACAAAAGTCTCTGCCACAAAATGTATTTCAGGACAAAACATTGAATATTTTCAAGGGTTAGATATAGTTCTTAGGGCTAAAGAGATCAAATGGTATGGGGAGAAATTGGGACTAGGGTATGGAGTTGGAGGATCAGTCATGATCATACTGAATGACAGAGCAGGCTCAAGGGGCTTATTATTATCTTGCTTTTCATGTTACTAACAGCAAAAATATACAAATACTTCTAAAACATGTTAATTGCTTATCTGGATCACAAAAGAAAAAGCTTATTCTTTTTTACAGCCTCTTTAAAGGTTTACACAAGCATAATTATTACAAAGTTCCAGTGGTATTTAATTCACCCTGGGAGAACGTGCTAGTTTATATTAGCTTTCCAATATTACAACATTCACACAACGAACATAATTCACACTTCAAATTCTGCAATATCTTTCAATGATTTCACTAATTCTGGGTGAATTTCTTTCAGAAATGTAGTACAGCCGACATGTAATCTAAACATTCACATCACATTGTATAAGACAAAGAGATCTTCAATTAAACTGGATTATCACAAAATACTATTCCATTGCTGCAAAATGACAAAACCTTTTCCTCTCTCATGATTATTTAATGAATAAATATTCAGTTAGATGCAGCGTTCTAACGAAAATACTATTTAGAACAGGAAAAGTTTATAGCATAGTCTCTGCAGATTGTGTACACAGCTGCACTGTACCAAGGGGTATATTTGTGTTACTTGCTTTCATTGAAGATAGTTTCAAGGAATAAGAGTAGTGCCAATGAAACCAGCATTTGTTCTCATTCCCAATTGCCCTTCAGTGGTGGTATGCTGCCCTCTTGAAGTACACCCACAGTGCTGTCAGGATGTGTTCCAGGTTTAGTGATGTAATTCCAATTCAAAATGTTATGCAGCTTGGAAGGGATTTGGGAGGTGGTAGCATTAGTAAGGGAGCAGTAGCTACCATTGTCTTTAGATGGCACAGATCATGGGTTTGGACGGTGCTGTAAAAAGAGCCTTGGTTAGTTGCTGTAGTGCATCTCATATCTGGTACACACTGCTGCAAATGTGTGCCATTGAGGAGGAAATCAATGGGTGGAGTGTCAACCAAGTGGGCTGCTTTGTTCAGGACAATGTCAAGCATTTTCCTTGCTATTGGAGCAGTACTCATGCAAGCACATGGAGAGTATTCCATCACTCTCCCAAAAAGTGCCTCTCAGGCTTTGGTCAGTTAATCATCGCAGAACACCCAGCTGTTGAGCTGCTCTTGCAGCCAGAGTATTTATGTGGCTGATCCAGTTAAGATCCCAGGTAGGTTACCCTGCCATCAATGCCAAGCCCTTTTCTCTTGAAAACTGAACAGGAAGAAGATGGTATATTAACCCCATAACAGATCCTGTACGGTAGAAATACCAACAGTCAACTTGCAAAAACACTGATCCAAAGCAAAAAGAGGGAGATGTGATTATCTTTTCTGTGGGAGTCCACGAAGGGGCTGCAGAAAAGTATTAAAGTAACAAACTTAATTTTGAATGCAGTTTAAAACAAAATAAAAAAGGGGAAATAAAGTAGCTCTGAAGCAAGATTAAATTCAAATTAGAAATCAATACAGAATTCCTGCCACTGCTAAACTCATCCAAAATGCTCCTGAGTTTGTCCAGTTGCTACTAAATGCAGCCCTGAGCACTGAATATTATTTCTTATTGGTACTTTCAATTTTAAACAAAGATTTGAGATCTGACAGCACTATTAAACTGACTGGCATTTTAACAAAAGTGGCTGCATGTAGTTGGAGATACTCATGTCGACTGTGATGGTTACATGCCAATCAAGTTTTCACATCCATAAGACAACCTCATATGTTCACCAAAGACACATTTGCAGTCTTAAAGAGGCACTGCCATCTGAAAGTTCAAGCTTACATTTCAAATATCAGATTTCTTAAAGCTACATTTATCAATATTAGTGGGCTGCTAACTCTGCCAGACTATTTGCGAAAGTCCAATTCAACGTTTAACAGGTTATTGTATCCTGTTAGCATGAGCAGCTCAAGATTGTTTGTGTAACTTCAACTTGTTGCTTTCACAGTAACACCCCTTTAAAAGCACGTTCCAGATTAATTATAAAGTCTGCAGTATATTGCCAACTAGCAGCTTGCTGCATCTATGTGAAGCCACAACTAAGCCAAAGGGATGCACATTTCTCTACACAATTCCTTTCCCTTGACCCTCCACCGTTCCCCACATCATCCACATGCATGTGATGAAACAGAGCATGCTCGATCAGTGAGAAGCAGAAGTTGCACAGTACCTGACCAGCTGGTTGCTGATGTACAGCTGGAATTTGGGATGTACGTTGGGAAAACAGACACTGAGAGAAGCCCAGTGATGAGACGTAAAGACAGAGAAGTAGTGGTGACAGGAGAGCAATGTTTACAACAAAAGGAGCAAAACAAGAAAAACAAAACAGCTGAGTATCATCCCAAAATTGCTTTATCTTTAGATACTCAAGAAAACCTTACATTATTAAGGAGAAATTACAAATATTCCATCAAAACATTTGTAGCCAACTTCCCTACACCTCGGCCTCAACACAACCCCTTCTGCTCGGATTCATTAACTTCAAATGGCAACAGAGCTCATCAAAGCCAACCCCAGCTCCATTTCTCTTTCTGACTTAGATAGTGGGAGAATGTCAAGCACTGCCTTCCTAACAGCCCAACCACAGCTTACAAACCCTTGCTTAATGTTGTAATTATTGCTGCCCGCACCACCAACTCTGGCAGTTCATTCCATACATGTGTGAAAAAGTTGCCCCTTAGGTAACTTTAAAATTTTTCCTTTCTTACCTATGCTCTCTAGTTTTCGACTCCACTATCCTGGGAAAAAGATCACGGATATTCACCCTATCCAAGCCTCTCATTATTTTAAAAACTTTTAAGGTTACCCTTCAGCCTCTCCCTATAGCTCAAACCTTCAACCCTAGCAACATCCTTGTAAATCTTTTCTGAATCCTTTCAAGTTTCACAACACACCAGCACTGAATGCATTATTCCAAAAGTGGCCTCCTGTACAATCATAACAGGACATGCCAACTGTTATACTCAATGCACTGACCAATAAAGGCAAGCACACCAAACGGTTTCTTCATGACCCTGTCTGACTGAAACTCCGTCTTCAAGGAACTAGGAACCTGCACCCCAAGGTCTCCTTGTTCAGCAACACTGCCCAGAACCTTCCCATTAAGTCCTGCCCTGATTTGCCTCACCAAAATGCAGTACCTCACATTTATTTAAATTAATTAGATCAGAAAAAAACATCAGTAGTCTAGTACATCATCCCGATCTAATTATTTATTAAATATGCTAAACCTGAATCAAACCTTGCTTAAACCACAATTGGATACTGTGTGCAGGCTGATCATCATACTATAAATAGAAAAAGAAGAAACTGAAGTGGGGACACAGACAAGATTGACAAGGTTGGTCACAGAAATGTGTGGGTTCACATGTCAGGAAAGGGTTGACAGGCTACATCTCTTTTCTCTGAAAGAAGGCCAAACAGGGACATAATAGAGGTCTTTAAAATGTTGAGAGGGTTCAGCAGACTGGATACAGACAGAATGTTTCCTTTCACAGGGAAGAACATACCTTGAGGCCACAAAGTAGTCACCAAGAAATCCATCAGGGAAATATGGAAGTTCTGCAGAATTGGATTACAACAATGAAGACTGCACAGGGAGTGGTTGAATCAAATATCATACGGGTGTTTAAGGGGAAGATAGACAAGATTAGAGGGAGAAAGGAATAGAGGGTCAGGGTAATAGATGAGCAAAGGTGACAGGAGTCTCAAGTGGAGCAGTAACACTGATGTGAACTGATTGGAACAAATCATAGAATCCCTCAGTGTGGAAACAGGCCATTTAGCACATTGGGTCCATAATGACCCTTCGAACAGCATCCCACCCAGGCTCACTCCCCTACGCTATCAGTGTAACTCTGCATTTCCCATGGCTAATTCACCTAGCCTGCATATCACTAGGCACTATGGGCAATTTAGCATGGCCAATCCACCTGACATGTATATTTGTGGACCGCGGGAGGAAACCCATGCAGACACGGGGAGAATGTGCCAACTCCACACAGTCACCTGAAGTTAGAATCAAACCCGGGTTCCTGGCACTGTAAGGCAGCAGGCTCGCCATTGAGCCATTGTACTGCCCTAGTAAGACCTGTTTGCATCCTCTGTAGTGTACTCAATTGCCTTCATAGGATAAAAAAGCTTACACAATGATGTCAAGCTGATAATTCCACCAGGAAAAACAATTCCTGCAACATTTGCATGTACCTCCAGTTTCCCAACACACTCCACTGAAAGACAAAGCAAGCTTTGCACTAGTGAAAGTTTTCACATTGCAATCCCATTCTGAGACTGTTACACCAGGGCAATGGGTGTAAGTAAAGAAGATGAGGGTAAGAAAAAAACTCCACTACTTGGAGAGCAGTAGCAGTGAGGCCATATTGATGTTTTGCTGCCCCAGTCACAGGGTCAAACATGACAATACCTCAGGGGGGATAATTAGAAGCACCATATGCAGCAAACACACTGTCTTTGAAAAACAGAGTTAAATGGACTTCATATATTTTTCTCTGCTCAGAACCACTCTGTCTCTCTCTTTCTCACCCTCTCTATAACATCACCAGCTGACAAATGAGATGCTTAGGCTTGCCAGCCTTTCACAGCAATATGCCTTATAAGGAGCCATAAGAGATATTACTTTTCATCCATATGACTGCGCATCTTCTTCAGTTTTTGCGTGATGCTGCTGGTCTCACTGCCTGAAGTTGAAACAGAGGAGGGACTCCACGTCTCCGTATCTGTTTGTAGGGGACTGGAAGCGGGGCTCATTTTGGGAACATTCTCCACTCCTGGTTGTTCTGCATCCCGCTGCTCCTGTCGAGTTGGAACCTGAGAGATACCAAGATGGACGCATGGAAAGTTAAAAGGAAACAGCTCCAGAATTCGTAGCAGTGAAACACAGATGAGATTCAAAGACAGGTTTCTGCAACTAAGCAACATCATTTCCTTTCAGGCAGGCAGAGCGTTTCATTAGTTTTGAATTAACTGAGCTTTGAATTAATTGAACATTTTAAAAGTGAGTCTGATTTTTTTGTTTCTTGGGAACGTTTATTCAGGGAAACAGATTAAGGGAGGGAGGTGTAAATCAATTATAATAGAAGTAAGTGCAAACACATGAGCGGTTCAACAACCTAGTCCCATTCCTATGCACACGATCAAGTGCAAAAATGTTTTGACAGCTTTGTAGGATATGTTGATAACAGGTCGGAACCAGATTGCAGGGAGCGAAAGAACAGAAGCACAGATACATTGGGCTCAAAGCTCCATTTCTTGTGTTGTCACTTCTACAGAATGCAGAACAAAACACGATATCGATGAATACAAAGGATGGTATTCTCGGCAGCAGCAGGTATTCCTGCATATACAGCTTTAGGTTGCAGAGATTTGGCCTTGACACAAGGGAACATGTGAACATGTTATCAACTTAATAAAAGTACCGAGGCTTAAGTTGATGTTTCTCAGTGGCAGACAAACCATTCTTACATCTTTTCTGTAAAATATTAAAAGTTTTATTTATATTGTAATGATAATATAGACCAGAAACCTGGCTGATAGCAAGCTTGGATTGAAAGTGATCACCCATCATTCATGCTGCTGAGTAAGTAATTCCTTACTTTAATAGTAACCTTGCATTGAACAGTTCAGGAGTTTGCAAATGGTGGGATACTAACCAACTTGCTCTCCCCAGTGGATTTGAGTCTCTCCTGAATTTTGGTGGTGGTTTGGAGCATATGTTGAACCTCCTCCTGCTGTTTCAGAATCAGCTGCCTCGCCCTGTGAGCAGCTTTGTTGGCTTCTTGAAGATGCCTGATTTCAGCCTGTGATGAAATTGTATACAATGTATTACCATGTTAGAGACCAACCAAACCCGTCTTTACATCGTCAATAAATTTATTTTGACGACAGAGTACAGACAAAAATGAAGTCAGGGCACACAACTCCATAACCCATTAAGTTCTAAGTTGCACAGTTTCCAGGTAGCACTGTGCAACGTTTACAACTTATAATGCTTGTTCTTGATGAAAACTTTGTGGGTTTTTTCGACAAAATGTATTGTCAACACGAACTCAGACAGTCAAGTACTCCAGGTGGAAAATTATCATGAAAGAGTTACTCACGTTCTTTTTCAACAGCTGATGCCTTACTTTGAGTCAGCATTTCTGATTTTATTTCAGGAGGTTGCTTCCAGGTCTGTGGTGAGTTAACCTGAGTTCTCAAACCTGAAAAGTGTCCTCAGTAGACAAGTACTTTGCAGAAGAGAAAGATGATGAACAGGCAGATTTCCGCTTTCAAGAATTGCGTATTAGCTCTTGCTGCTGGGCAAGTTGGAAAGTGTGCCTGGGTTGAGTGAATACAGAATCTGGCAAATCTGTAGTGGGTCCAACAGCAATAACATAACATTCCAATTCTGCGTGACACTGCCTGACACTGCGTGATTGGCAAAACCTATGCCAACAAAAATCAGCAACTTGTTGAGACCATCACTATATTTTTCTCAGTTTTGGTTTGGAACTGTGAGCTGAAGTTGAGAATTGCACTTTGAAAAGCAACTTGTTTTAAAACATAAAAAGGGGAGCTCAAAGATAGATGTCTGCTGGCCTGGGAAGACGATGCAGATTAATTACTGGTCTAAGAACACTCCAGATATTTCAGCACCAGGGTGCTGCTGTGCTCAGAGACAATTTGGATGTTAAGTTGAACAATCTAGGAAGGACTGCTAACAGCGAATGTTGAAAAGAGGCGGAAAACAAAATGAATTGGCTCTGACTGGGTTTTGGGCAGGAGACAGGTTTGGTTTGGACTTCTTCTGGACTGGCTGTTCTTGGTTGCTCTCTTTAGTTATTTTCCAGTGATTGATTTGTTGAAAGTTCTGAGAAACAATTCTCAGACTGTAAAAAAATAAGTTAAATCTCTAGAAATCTGCGGAAGCCAAGTTGTGGGCAAAGTTTTGGAAAGGGTTACAAGAGATAGCATTTATAATAATCTAGAAAGGAATAACTTGATTAGGGATAATCAACACTGTTTTCTGAAGGGTAGGTCATGCTTCACAAACCTTTGAGAAGGTGACCAAACAGGTGGAAAAGGGTTGATGTGGTGTTTATGAATTTCAGTAAAGTGTTTGCTAAGGTTCCCCAAGGTGGGCTATTGCACAAAAGACAGAGGCATGTGACTGCGGGTGATTTAGCGGTTTGGATCAGAAATTGGCTAGCTGTCAGATGACAGACTTGGTGGTTGATGGGAAATGTTCATCCTGGAGTTCAGTTACCAGAGGTTTACTGCAAGGATCAGTTTTGGGACCACTGCTGCTTCTCATTTTTATAAATCTCCTAGATGAGGGCAGAGAAGGATGCGTTAGTAAATTTGTGGATGACATTAAAGTCGGTGGAGTGCAGAAGGATAGCACGAGGGGACGTAGCTGTAAATTGAGGGGTGATGGAGGACAGATGTCAGATGTAGATTCTTTACTCAGCGTGGTAGGGCTGTGGAACACACTGCCTGCAATAGTAGTGGACTCACCAACTTTAAGGGCATTTAAATGGTCATTGGATAAACATATGGATGATAATGGAATAGAGTAGGTTAGATGGGCTTTAGTTTGGTTTCACAGGTTGGCGTGACATCGAGGGCTAAAGGGCCTGTACTGCACTGTAATGTTCCATGTAAGTAGGGTAAATGTTCAAAGCAGATTGAGCTTACATTGTACATATTAATTTCGTTTCCTTGTAATTCATCTGCATTCTGTTAAAGTTGCATGTTTTTGTTTAAGTTCTAACCTTGTTGTCCAAGATCTGTTATTGCTAAAGTCAAGGTCAGAACAATTGAGCAATTTTGAGCGTTAGTTAATATCTCAATTTCACTGTGTTCCAACTCATGGTAGTGACGTAATTTGGCTTGGCTTGCAATCTCTGTCTCAAACTTCAAATGTACAATTCATGAAGAAAACAGGACAAAGTGAAAACCATAAAGATGGCTTTAGGACAAAGTAAGATGCAACAAAGAGACAGGACAATGTTTTAACCAGGATCATGGCAGCAGCTCACCAGCTTTTCCAACGCAATTAGGAATCCAAACTAAGTGATCTCCTAATCAGCAATGCCATGCCTTGTAAGCAGTTTTAAAAAAAAGTACAAGGGCAAGGGGAAAGCAAGGGTGAAAAATAAAACATTTAAATGGCAATAAATGATGCATCCTTTCAATTAATGTCATAAGTTAAAGACAAATCAAGGGTACTTGACAACCAACGAGAGCTGGAATCTGTTCATTTGTATGTGTGAGAACTCATCCATTGCAATAACAGCAGGCAGCTAATTTCTTTCACATGGAGGGATAAGGGGGGGGGGGAAATCAACAAATTCAAAATACAACAAGCAGCATTAAAAGTATTGTAGCCTCATTGTACAATCATTCTTCTCAAGGTTTGATTATTAATTCTCCCCTTAATGTGCATTATTGAGGATAATCATAGCAAAGCATTGCCAGTAGGAGAACTGCATTGAGAAACACCATGGCATGGAAATCTGTCCCTAGGCCGAGCATATACATTATATTCAGCAGCATTTGTTGTTGGCATTTCAAGGAAAAACTATATCACCAAGAAAAAAAGATTTGCAACCATTGGAACCTTGGGGAAATATGCTCATTCATGAAGTATTAGTGGATAGCCCGACATTTTCCCTGGCATTCAGTGGGTCATACCTGTTCCTGCTGCAACCTGAGCAGAAGCCCACGTTGTCTCCTACGGATGGATGGCATCTTATCATCTTCTCCCTTGTCTCGAAGGCATCTGGTTAGAGAACATGGCAAAGTCACATGAACATAGAACATAGAACATTACAGCACACTACAGGCTCTTTGGCCCTCAATGTTGTGCCGGCCTGTAGAACCAATCTGAAGCCTATCTATCCTACATGATTCCATTATCATGCATATGTTTATCCAATGACCATTTAATTGCCTTTAAAGTTGATGAGTCCACTACTGTTGCAGGCAGTGCGTTCCACACCCCTACCACTCTGACTAAAGAAATTACCTCTAACATCTGTCCTATATCTATCACCCCCGCAATTTAAAGCTATGTCCCCTTGTGCTAGCCATCACCATCTGGGGAAAAAGGCTCTCTCTGTCCACTATATCTAACCCTCTGATTATCTTATATGTCTCAATTAAATCACCTCTCAACCTTCTTCTCTCTCATGAAAACTGCCGTAAGTCCCTCAGCCTTTCCTCATAAGACCTTCCCTCCATACCAGCTAACATCCTTGTAAATCTCTTCTGCACCCTTTCCAAAGCTTCCACATCCTTTCTATAATGCAGTGACCAGAACTGTACACAATACTCCAAGTGTGGCCGCACCAGAGTTTTGTACAGCTGCAATATGATCTTGTGGTTCTGAAACTCAATCCCCCTACCAATAAAAGCTAACACACCATATGCCTTCCTAACAACCCTATCAACCTGGGTGGCAACTTTCAGAGATCTATACATGGACACTGAGATCTCTCTGCTCATCTACACTACCAAGGACCTTACCATTAGCCCAGTACTTCTTATTCCTGTTGCTCCTTCTTAACTGAATCGCTTCACACTTTTCTGCATTAAACTTCATTTGCCACCTCTCAGCCCAGCTCTGCAGCTTATCTATATCCCTCTGTAACCTGCAACACCCTTCAGCACTATACACAACTCCACTGACCTTCGTTTCATCTACAAATCTACTCATCCATTCTTCTATGCCCTTATCTGGGTCATTTACAAAACTGACAAACAGCAGTGCACCCAAAACAGATCCTTGCGGTACATTACTCGTTATTGAGCTCCAGGATGAACATTTCCCATCAGCTACCACACTCTGTCTTCTTTCAGCTAGCCAATTTCTGATCCAAACAGCTAAATCACCCTCAATCTCATGCCTCTGTATTTTGTGCAATAGCCTACAATGGGAAATTTATCAAATGCCTGACTGAAATCCATATACACCACATCAATTGCTTTACCCTCATCTATCTGTTTGGTCACTTTCTCAAAGGAACTCAATAAGGTGTGTGAGACATGACCTACCTTTCACAAAACTGTGTTGACTATCCCTAATCAATTTATTCCTTTCTAGATGATTATAAATCCTATCTCTTTTAAACTTTTCCAACATTTTACCCACAACCGAATAAGGTTTACTCATCTATAATACTAGGGTTGTTTGTATTCCCCTTCTTGAAAAGGGGGACGACATTTGTTATCCTCCAGTCTTCTGGCACTATTCCTGTAGACAATGACAACATAAAGACCAAAGCTCAAGGTTCTGCAATCTCCTCCCTGGCTTCCCAGAGAATCCTCGGATTAATCCCATCCAGCCCAGGGGATTTATCTGTTTTCACACTTTCCCGAATAGCTAACACCTCCTTGTTAAAATCAATCCCGTCTAGTCTAGTAGCCTGCATTGCAGTATTCTCCTTGACAACACTGTCTTTTTCCAGTGTGAATACTAAAAAATATATCCATTTAGTGCTTCCC
Source organism: Chiloscyllium plagiosum (assembly GCF_037043375.1). Lineage (NCBI taxonomy): Eukaryota > Metazoa > Chordata > Chondrichthyes > Orectolobiformes > Hemiscylliidae > Chiloscyllium > Chiloscyllium plagiosum. The sequence goes on from NW_028270147.1 coordinate 117,842,649, forward strand.
CACCTCCTCGGACTCCATGCACAACTTCCCACAACTATCCTTGATTGGCCCTGATCTTTCTCATTATTCTTCTCTTCCTGATATACTTATGGAAAGCTTTATGGTTTTCCTTGATCCTATCTGCCAGTGATTTCTCATGTCCCCTCCTGGCTCTTCTTAGCTCTCTCCTTAGGTCTTTCCTTGCTAACTTGTAACTCTCAAGTGCCATAACTGAACTTCACATCTCATTGTAACATAAGTCCTTTCTTCGTCTTGACAAGAGATTCAACTTCTTTAGTAAACCACGGCTCCCAACACATGGTATAATAATGCTCGAATTTACAGACAAACTTGGATAAATCTGCCCAAGTAGACCACACAGTTTCACCACTGGTGAATTAGCAACGAAACCAGAAAGAGAATGATCAGGGTTTAAGATTTTGTTAAACAGCAAATTCTTCTTAATATTTTATAACTTTAATGCCCTCCATGCTCGTCATACTCGAATTGGGGAAAATTTATCTCCACAAGATATTGTTTATGCTCACAAAATTAAAAAGGGTATTTTAAAAGTTACTCTGGAAATAAAAGGTTGGTGTCAGTAAAAGTGTCCACAAAGATGTTGAGCAGCCATAAAAACCCAACTAATTCATGGAGGGACTTTGAAGAAGGAAATCTTCTGCCCACAGCTAGTATGGCATATGTGACTACAGTGTTACGGCAGTATGGATGGCATGCACACCATACCTACCAAGCATTGACCATCTCTTGCAATCCTTTTGATATGAAGTGGTATTATCATCACTGCTTCCCTCACAATTCACATTAGAGTTACCCTCGACCTGAAACTGAACCTGATCAGCTAAACAATACTGTGTCAACAAAACCAGGTCAGAAGCTGAAAATTCTTCACTAAGTAACTTACTTCCTGTCTCCCCAGTACATGCCCAAGAAACATAACATCAAATAGAATGTAGCAACCTGCTTGATCAGCATCATATTCACCAATCTATACATTCACGCCCTTCACCAATAAACAGTGATAGCTATGTGCACTATATGATGCACTGCAGGAACTCACTCAATTCTTTTAACAGCATCTTCAAAGCCTGCAACGTCTACCACCTAAAATGACACAGACAGTAGATAACATGGTAACACCATTACTTGTAAATTCCTCTCCAAGCCACACAACATCCTGACTTAGCAATATACCATTCCTTCACTGCTATAGGATCAAAATCCCAGGTACTCCTTTCCTGTCAGCATTGTGGTTGTCCCTGTCGAAGGTGAACTGCAGATGTTTGAGGAAATGGCTCACTATCACCTTCCCAAGTGCAATGAAGGATGGACAACAATACTAACAATACTGGCCTTACCAGCAGCGAAGAAATCCATTGAAATAATTTGTTTAAAATCCTGACCCGTGGATTAGGACAACAGTCTTGCATCAATCTATTCCAGAGCCCTGAACTCCAAACCTAACAGCACTTGCGAGTTGATATGTTTATATTGACCAAGCAGACTGCAGTGGCTCAAGGCAGCTCACCACCATGACCATTTCGAGAATGAGGGATAGTACATAAATACCAGCATTACCGGAAACATCCCAAATTCAAAGAACAAACTTAAAAATTTGAAAAAAAAAATCAAAATTGCCTTTATTCTACTCAATCCAAACAGTGAAAAGGGGAAAGATGTCGTGAATCCCTAGATTCTGCACAACAGCCTCACTGCAATGAGAAAAGACACCAGCTTTCTCCCTTCTCCGGAAAGGATTACTAGAAGTATCTGCACATTCTTACATTGCATTTTTGAAAGGCTATTCAGCTTAACATCACTGCATAGGTCAGCTACTCACTTTTTCTGGTGCTCCAACCAGGCCAGCTCTGCTTTGGTCTTCTCCTTCAAGGCTTGTTCTCTCAGCTTGAGGAGTGATACCTGGTGCTGTGCACGCATCTCCTCCCCCTCCATGTATTGTCGCACCATCGCCATGGTGAATTGAGAGAAACTGTCTTGTCCGCCAGAGAAGGGCAGGCTCAAATCATGCTGAATAGCGAAAGAGAACAAACAGTACAGAGTGAGGTGATCTGCTTCCCCTGACCCAAGCAAAACTTGCCCCACAATCCACAAAAACTCAGGACTGAGTGCAGACAACAACAACAATTAAAAGTAGTTGGAGTATCATGAGACATGCCAATCATGCTGCATCACAAGGGATCCCATCAAAATATCCCAATATTTATCAGGATGAGTAAATGCTGACTGTCTCATTTCATCATCTGTAAAACACATTAAGACTGGCAAAGTCCCTCATACTGATAATTTTCTGGTCAGGACTCCAGTTACTAATTTGCTGCCAGGTTCTGATAAATAACCAAAAACAGAATAGGAGTTGCACATACAAAGAATAAGGGTGTCATGGTTACATCAACATTCGCCAGGAGGAGGCTATTTAGCTTCTTGAGCCTATTCCACCATTCACCCAAATCATGGTAATCTTCAACATCATGACAAATCCCTGTCTTTGTCCCATAATCCTTCAGCATTTTGGTTAAAAATCTACCAATCTCAGATTTAAAGTTTGTAACTGATTTCAAATCAATCATTGTTTGTGGAAGTGAGTTTCAAACTTCATCCATTTCCATGTGCAAAAGTGTTCCACAATATTACACCTCAATGTTCTGACTCTCACATTTTATCTATTCAATCTCTCTTCTTAAATTAAGCCTCAGAACCCAAGTATCACTGCAGTAAGTCTACATTGCACTTCCACTAAGAGTGATACTCTTCTTAAGCCATGGTGCCCAGCCCTAACGGCTTAGTCTGACCAGGTTTTGAACTGCTGAAGCATGACTTCTAATCCTTTGTTTTCGAGTCTTCTTTGGACATAAATGTCAACATTCCACTGGCCCCTTGATCACATTTCTGAGCCTGTTTGTGACATTTTCATGAACTGTATGCAGCTGGATCACACCCATCAAGTTTCTTTAAACTCCACTGTCTCTCAATTTTCACAATCAAGAAATATCCTCGTTTGATCCAACCTCTCACTTGCTGACACAAACTTTTTCATTTATTTAAACTATCAAGATTGCTTTCTGATTTTATGCTTCCATCTACCTACACTCGAGATTGCCTCTAATCTGTAGAGTGGCCCCAAATTTTGAATGTGGTTTTCCTTTCATTGTGAATACTGAATAGTTAGGGCTCCAACATAGATCCATGCAAGATATCACTAACCATATCCTTCCAATTAGAATATCTCTTATTATCTGCACAAATGTCTCTTGTTCAAATCAAATTCCTCTGCAAGCACCACTTGTCTTTTGCATCTTGTTACCACCTTTAATGGACAGTAGAAAGTTGTAAATTCAGTCAAATTTAGCTTGTGTTTACCTGACTAGGTGAGCAAGGAATCCCCGTAAATATTAATCTCTGTCTTCACTGCATGGTAACTCGATCACAAAGATTAACAATGTAAAAGATTAATTCCTCTTCAAGATTTATAAACTGTGGGCACATTGTTAGCGAGTGGTACTTATCATTTAAAAAAACAGCCCTTGCCCAACACTTGCCTTACACTCATTGCCCCAGCTGCTCCTCATCCTCTACATCTGAATCTCATGGCAAGATACCTAGAACATGGAAAGTAGCAACTATTCCAAGCACTGAGATCCCACTAATTGGCACCACCACTCACCCTTGGCTAACCCATGGGAGAACTCACTTTTACAGCTACTGAAGCCGATTGATCCTGCAGTATGTCTTCATCAGAATCATCCTGCTGGCTGCGTTTCTTCCCCATTTTAAAGCAGCGATGGCTCTTTGATGGCAGAAGGGGACGGAAGGATTTCTCTTCAGTGTCATCTTCAGTCATTGAGTCATCGGACTTAAGGGAGTACTCAATGGCAACAGAAACAGAATCTGGAGAGACAATAAATGATTGACATTGTTCTTTGTTATTTTCCATTGCTCACTGAAAGATTTAGAACTTGAACATGAAGTTAAAGGCCGAGCTAGAATCCTTGGATTAGTTATCTGCCCAAGGAGCAGAGTTGGGTTACAATTATCGATTCAACACAACTGTTATGTTGAATCACACATTGTTTAAGGGGACATGTGGAAGTTTCCTTATGCACAACCACAGATCCAAGGGGAACACAAGAAAGTTGGATTGAATAGCTTAAGCACATGACTGAATAAAGGGAACTTGAAATAAATCAGTGCATGTTACTATTTGACCCACATGTCCTTTGGGTATGGAAGGAGTGCTTATGTGACAATTGATTTGGTTGATTTGAATCAGTTAACTGAAGAGACACCATTCCCCATTTAAGTCATGAGATCAGTGGAAGGACAAAACATCATTTCTGGTTAAAGAATTTGCCTTTCTCACCAGGTAATGAAGGCAGACTGTCACTGCGGATCGAGTTGTCAGCTGCTGTTTGAACCACCTCTTCAATACAGCTGTTTCCCTTTGTATGGTGGGAGGTTCTGCTTTTCTCCAAGAATGGTAAGGATGGGCTGTCTTGTTTACTGCTGCCACTGCTGCCATAGAAATGTCACAGATCAACACACATGCACAGGTTTAGAACACAAAAACAGAGTCTCGGTATTTGTGATTTATACAGGCCTCCTTCTGTATCTCTCCACCTAAACCCATCAACATATTTTTCTTCGATAACTTGTATTCCAAGCTTCTTCTTGAATTCATCTGTTGTTTGCTTCAATTATTCCTGGTGATGTAAGTTTGACGTCAAACCTCTTTCTGGGTAAAGACCTTCCCCACCGCCCCCCGCTCCACCCCCCACCTCCTCCCTAGCTAATTCCCTGTTGGATGTAATAGTGACTACTATTGTATCCATAGCTCCAGTGGATAGTGTCATTCAAAAGCAGAAATATCTTTTCTATGTCAACCCTATCAAACCCCGACATAACTTTAATGGCCTCGACCATGTCACTCTTTTTCAACAAGATAAGACTGTCCAATCTTGCTTGATGGATTAAAATTCAATTTTGATATAATTCCAGTAAATATTTTTAATATATTCCCTACTGCCTCTACATCCATATTACAATATGAAGATCAGAATTGTTTGCAGTGCTCCAAGGGTGATCTGTTCATGGTTCTACACGTATGTAACACATCTCCATTCTGTAGCCCCAGAAATAAACCCATGCTCAACTTTTCTTTATAACCCGGTGTCATTTACTGCTAGTGACTAAATTTTATCACCAAATTCCCCACCATCAACATTCTGGAGGGTTACTATTGACTAGAAATTGAACTGGACTAGCCATCTAACTACTGTGGCCACAAGAGAAGGTCAGAGGCAATGAATCCTGCAAAAATAAACCACCTCCCGAATCCCTGAAGCCTGTCCACCATCTACAAGCCACAAGTCAGAAGTGCAATAGACTATTTGCTACTTGGCTTGGTTTGGGTGCAGCTCCAAGAACACTGAAGAAGCTTGACGGCATCTGGAAAAAGCAGACTACGTGATTGGGGCCACATTCACTCCCTCCACCACTAATGCCCAGGGCAGCAGTGTGTACTATCAACAAGATACACTGCAGAAATTCATAATACTTCGATATGGATCTTCCAAACCCATGACCAATACCATCTCGAAGGACAAGGGAAGCAGATTCATGGGAACACCACCACCTACAGGTTCCCTTCCAAGCCACTACCATCTTGAGTTGAAAATCTTTCAGCTGTCCTTAAGTGTCATTGGGCCAAAATTCTGGAACTCCTTCCCAACAGCACTACCAGTCGGCCCTACAACACACGGACTGCAGTGATTCAAAAAGGGAGCTCGCAACCACCTTCTCAAGGGCATTAGAATTAGCCAATAAATGTTCGCACAGCCAGTGACACCCACATTCCATAAATTAATTAATTAATTAATGCCGCCTCCTTCCTTCCACAGCACGCCCATCCATAAATACCTGCGCTTCTCAAACACAAGGCCTTGAGTAGCATGTGGTGACCCACAAGGAGGCTGAAGCCACATTTTGGCATCTCTTGAGGCCCTGAGCCATGCTCAGCAAGGGGTAGTCCTGAATGAACAATAATCCCTAGCGATTCACTCACCGTAGGCAACAGTGAAACTATCAGTTGCCAACTTTTTCACAAAGAGGTTGACTCGTACATGGAATGAACGGCCAGAGGAAGTGGTAGATGCAAGTACAGTTACAATATTTAAAAGGCATTTGGAGAGGTACACGAATAAGAAAGGTTGAGGAATATGGGTCAAATGCAGGCGAATTGGACTAGTTTAGTTTGGGAAATTTGGTTGGCATGGACGAGTTGGACGGAAGGGTCCGTTTCCATGTCGTATGACTCTGATTCTATTCCTTTCAGCCACAGTGGCATTTTGCAATTGCCGCAACGTATGGTGTCATTGAACAAATCAATGGAGGCTTTTGGCACCAGGGTCACAGTACTCTGTAAGGTAAGGTGCTGAGTAGGAGCTGCAATTTAGTGGGCATTTAACAAACAAAATACAGAAGAAATATATAAGGAAATTACCGCAGATGGTGGAATCTATACTGAAAACAACAAATGCTGGAGCTCACAGCAGGTCAGGCAGCATCCATGGAGACTGAGCAAGCTAACATTGAGTCGAAATGACTCTATCAGAGCTCTGAAGAGGAGTCATCTAGACTCAAAATGTTAACTTGCTCTCTCCATGGATTTAAAAAAAAATGTTTATGGGATGAGGGTGTCACTGACTAGGCAGCATTTATTGCCCATCCCTAACTGCCCAGAGGGCAGTTCAGAGTCAACCTCAGTGCTGTGTGTCTGGAGTCACATGTAGGCCAAACTAGGCAAGGATGGTAGTTTCCGACCTATATGATTTTAGTGAACCAGATGGGTTTTTCCCAACTGTCGACAAAGGATTCATGGTCAGTAGATTCTTAATTCCAGATATTTATTGAATTCAATTCGAAAAATTTGAACCCAGTTCTCTGGGATGTTATCTGGATCACTGGATTAACAGTCCAGCAATAATACCACTGGGCCACCACCTCCCCACTGTGATCTCCAGTATTTGTTGTTTTCAGTACTCAAGAAATATGTTATGGATTAATATTGTACTATGTAAAAGCATCCACAGCGAACATAAAGTGCCCACCTCCGATCATGATATTTGAGTCTGGATGACTCAGACAGACTGTCTAACAAAGTGGAGTTACGCATTTTACTGTCCGGCAATTTCTCTGCAGATCCAGCTGGTGTTGGATTGCACTCATTCTTTCTGAGATGAAACAAAGAAAGAAACAACGATCAGCTACTTCCAGCTAAGTCTCTGGATTCAATTCCACCACAGCCATGGCATTTTTTAAAATTAAAACAGTTTTTTCCGTGAACGACATGTCAGCAAGCTCACCATCTCCTGTCTCAGTTCAATGGAAAATGGGATCAATACTGCAGCATGTACTGTCCCTTGAACAGGCTATCAGTGAATCTGAGTTTACAATCTTGTTCTTTGACAGGTTGCAACAGATTTTTCACAAGGGAGCATGCAGACAGGACAAACCTCAATTATATTCAACACAAGAAAAGGCAATTCAGTTTAAATGAGATTAATTGAGATCAGGCCTCAGGTGAGGATACAAAACAGTCAAGTTTGGAACTTCCAGAGACCATCAAGATTGTACATTCAATTACTGAAGTTTGTCTCATGTTTCTTTCCTAATCAACACTTCTGGAGCAGATGGGACTTATCCAGGCCTCTGGCTCAAAGTTGGAGACATGACCACAGCATCACAAGAGCACTTTGTTTTAGGCTGGGTAACTAGTGGGATAATTTGCCCAATTACCTTACAAATCCAGAAGATACTGTTACCATCCCAAAGATGGGAAATAAGTAAAGTATATAATGGGAGGTAAGATGTTATAACAGTCTCTATCACAAGGGACAAAGTATCTTCCAGCAGTTTTTGTTCATCCTTCGATAGTTTGAAATTCTCAAATTTTCTGGCCTACCACCACCTTTGCAGTTTTGTATATCTTTTCTTTCAATTTGATGTCACCCACAATTCCTTTAGCTATGCACCGCTGTTGCCATCTTTTCATCGTGCATTTCTATTATAAATAAATGTACATTGTTGCGAATTATGAAATAACTGAATATGTTCTTCTGCTTTAACATTCTAACCTCTCATCCCATTCCCATTTAGCTCACTATTACTTTATACCCTTGTGACTGCCTTTAACTTTAGAAACTAGTAAAAGAACCAAATTCCTTCACCTAAAGCTAAATTCTATTCTGCTGCATTGAATCTTACCAAAAGGGTCTTCAATTTTGAACTCATTAATCAATCATATTACCAAGTCCCTGATTGGTTCCAGAACAAAGTGTTTGAAGAAATTGTACAGAGCAGTCTACCTCAAATTGCTGCAGAAGGTAAGAGTGCACAATACTATTTTAACGAACAGAGTGCTCTCTGAATACCAGGATCCTGTTAGATCCCCAAAATTACTCTGATCATAGAATAGAATAGAATTCCTACAGTGTGGAAACAGGCCCTTCGGCCCAACAAATCCACGCCAACCCTCTGAAGAGTATCCCAGCCAAACCTATCTCTTAACACTATTACTCAACATTTACCCCTGACTAATGCACCAAACCTGCACATCCCTGAACACTATGGGCAATTTAGCACGGCCAATTTACCTCACCTGCACATCTTGGGATTGTGGGAGAAAACCGGAGCACTCAGAGGAAACCCATGCAGACACGGGAGAATGTGCAAACTCCACACAGACAGTCATCTGAGGCTGGAGTCACCTGGGTCCCTGGCGCTGTGAGGCAGCAGTGTTGACCACTGAGCCACCTCCTTTTTTCCTAAAAGACTGAGTGCATTGACCCTGCCTCTCCTGATCACAGATAAGAGGAAAAACATCAAAAACTGTGCATCGCATCAAGCAACAAACCTCAGGTTATTAAGCCAAGAAGCTAAATATTATTGATCAGGTTGGGGCAGTGGAAAAACCTTACCTGTCAGGTTCAGCTCTGGTTCGAAGTTGGTTCATGAAGTCTGAATGCTGCTGCCTCTGTTGGTCCAACAGCACTGTCACTGGCACAGGAGCTGTTCCATGAGGTAGGTTTGTGGCAGTCAGAGATCCTGCTGCGACCTGTGCACATGCCAATCCTGTCATCTAAACCAGAAAGAATTAGCACAGCACAGATGAGAAGACAACTTGGATCACATCATGCTTTTGAAATCAGAGGCCCCTACTCAACCCATCACATGTGTGCCGCCTCTTTGGAATAGCTATTTGGCTAGACCCCTGCTCTCACAGTATTGCAAATAATTTCTTTTTGCAAGTATTCAAATTAATTCTGGAACTAATACTGAATCAGCTGCCACCTCCTTTCCAGATGATCTCAGCTCTTCTTTGAAACAGCAAAAACCAATGAGAACGTCATTAAAATTGAAGCATCCAGTGTTAAAAAAATTCACATGCTCGGTCACTGAGATATGATGGGCTTTTCTCATAACGCTGAGCAAAATTTTATTTGAGGCAAAAAGGAGAACTCTGAGAGAAAGGTGAACCACCCGTGGGTAACAAAGGCAGTCAAGGACAGTACCAACAGGAAAAGAACGACACAACAGCGGAGGACGAGAAAGGAAAAAAATTGATCATAAAATTAAATTGACAAGAAACAAAAACGAACGGCAAAAGTTTCTACAGGAATGTAAAAAGTGAGTAGCTAAAGTGAGCTTCGAACCCTTGGAGGTTCTGATTCGGGAATTGATAATGTGTACAGAGAAAACAGCAGATAATTTAAACCAATATTTTACATTAGTTTTCATGGAGGAGAATACCGTTATCATCCCAAAGATAACAAAAAGCAAGGTATTCATGGGAGGAAAAATGCTGCAACAGTCTTTGTCACAAGGGACAAGGTAATGACAAACTAATACGATTAAAGTTAAAAATCACACAACACCAGGTTATAGTCCAACTGGTTTAATTGGAAGCACACTAGCTTTCGGAGCGATGCTCCTTCATCAGACAATCACCTGATGAAGGAGCGTCGCTCCGAAAGCTAGTGTGCTTCCAATTAAACCTGTTGGACTATAACCTGGTGTTGTGTGATTTTTAACTTTGTACACCCCAGTCCAACACCGGCATCTCCGAATCATAATACGATTATAGGCAGACAGGACCAAATGGCATGTATCAAACATTTTTTAAGGCAACTGGCTGCAGAGATATTCAAGGCATCTTTTGAATTATTCCCGAATCAATGGATACAGGGAGCTTCCAGTGGATTGATGCACCTGTTCAAGAAGGGAGGGAGACAGAAATCAGGAAAGTTAGTTTAATTTCTGTTTTGGCAGAACAGCAGAGTTGATTATTAAAGGAAGAAATAGCAGGACATTTGGAAAAGCTTATCATTAAACATGGTAGACTGGATTTTGTGAAAGGGAACTATATTTGACAAATTTGCTCGAGTTTATTGAGGAGATAACAAGTAGAGCTGATAAAGGAGAATCTGATGATGTTCTGTATTGGGATTTTAAAAATGCATTTGATAAGGTGCTACATAAAAGACAATTGCACAAGATAGGAGCTCACGGTATTGGGGGTCATGTATTAGCATGGACTGAGGATTGGTTAACCACAATGGCTGTTGCTGAGACCTCACTTGGAGTACTGTATACAATTTTTGTTCTCATATTTAAGAAAGGATAAACTAGCATTGGAGGCTACTCAAAAAAAGATTAATTTAGTTGCTTCGAGGATGAAAAGGTTGGTCTGTCAAGAATAGGTTAGGTCATTATTCAATAGAGTCTGGACAAATAACGGGTTATCTTATGGAAACAATGTTCTGAGGAGCTTAATAGGGGTTGATGTTGACTAGATGTTCTCGTATTAGTAAAGTCTCAACCCAGGGGACATTACAGAAGGGAACATTCATTTAAAAAAAAGTAAAGTTTTTTTTTCTCTCTCAGTGAATGGCTGGAATTCTCTCGCCCAAAGAATTGTGACAGCTAAATGGGATAGGGGAATGGGTCTGGTTGGGTTACTCTTCGGATGGTGGGTGTGGACTTGCTAAGCTGAAGGGCCTGTTTCCACACAGTAGGGATCCTATGATTCTATCTCAAATTATTTTAAAAGAGGGTAGATAGATTTTTGAAATATTAAGCAGTTGAGGGCTATGAGGATCAAGCATAAAAGACAAGTTGAGGCCTGGGTTGGCCCAGCCATGATCTGATAGAATGGGGGAGCAAGCTCAAGGGGACGAATACCCTACTCCTGCTCGATTCCTTGAGGCTCCATTTCATGCTTTCTTTTCTCCAAAGGGGAGTATGATACAATGTGCTAAAAGATCTCAGACATTGTGAAAAGGAGTGAAAATGGGGTGTTTATATACTGATTCCGATGGTATTTATCAATCAATCACAGCTATGCAGTCACGAATACCAAGGCAATTCCCTCCATGAATAAAGGAAAGCTACTACAGAGCTCATCCAATGGGAATTCTTATCTTCAGTAAACTCTTCCATCACATGACCCAAAATTGCACCCTCAGCTGTTTACTTATTTGTTCACTTCCAGACATGACTATTTCAATGTTCTCTTGACTGAACTTTCATCAACTTCAACATATTCAAAAGCTCCACATACCTCACCCTCATACCAAGCCCCTTTTACCCATGATCCTCGTGCTTGCTGATTCATGACTTGCCAACAGCTTCAGTATAAGAAGTCCTGTCCTTCCGTACATATTTTTTCTTTCTATCTCTGCAATTTCCTTCAATCCTCGAAACTTTTGAAGTGTCTATGTTCCCCCATTTTAGCATTTTCATTTTCACCACCCCAGCTCAGCACTGAAGCTTTCAGCTGCATGGTCATCAGCTATGCAATTCTGTCCTAACACAGCTCAAATAGTAACATTTTCTTTCTTTCCAACATTCTATCTCACCTATTTCTTTGACCAAGCAGTTGGTCATCTTTCTTAAGATCATATGGTGTGCTGTTAAGCTTTGCCCTTCTCTTCCTTGACAGTTTACTACATTAGAGGAATGAAATAATTCCAAACTGCAGTGACAATTAACTCAATGCAGCAACTGTATGAGAGAAATTCCTTCAAAACTCCAGAAAGTACTGGCTCTTCAGCATGACTGGGGGAAAGGGCCATCTTGCCAAGTATACTTGAAGAAAGTACCTCTGTAACCTGACGTGCTGTATCAGCCATCAGCCTTGCAAGTTCCACCTGCTGAGCGATCATTTTAGTTGTGGACTCTTGCAGCATCTCTTGGCGAACCTGTACAAACTGCTGCAGAGTTTCTGCACATGTCTGAGAACACAAAGAGAGGTTTTCACGTCCAGCAATTGATAATTCAGATACTTTGATCAAGAGACAGAGCACTATTAAAATGCAATGTGGAATTGACTTATGATCCATGTTTCATCATGCAACGTAAGCTCACTGACACAGCTTCTGTTTTACAATCAAGCTTTTAAGCCTTTCCCTCTCCTCCAATGGCACATATAAGCACAGTAACCTAGTCATAGTGTGATTTTGTTTTTTTGATTTCCAGTATTTGCAGTTCTTTGGTTTTATTGATTTAACCTGGTCATGGTATTGCGAGATTGTTTCCATGATGGGGAGATGTATTCAACCTTAAAACTAAAAACCAGACCATTCAGAACTAAAAAAGCAGTAATTAATTAATTAATTCATTCTCAGGATGTAGATATCCCTGACACTGACTGTCCAAGCACAACTGGCATTAAAAGGTGAAAATTAGTGATCTTCTTAAACCACAACAATCCATGTGGCTGCAAGATACTCCCAATGTATGTCAGACCATTGCAGGCAGCAAAGGAAAAGCAATATATTTTAAAGTCATGACTATATGCGGCGTTCCCAGGCATTTGCTGCCCTGTTCTTCCAGGCAGAATAGGTCATGAGTCTAGGTCTGTCAAAGGAGCATTCAATGAGGTATTGCAGAGCATCTTATAGATGGTGCACCTTGTTGCTACCATATACAGATGACAGAGGGAATAGGCACTTAAGGTGGTGGACATGATTCAAATCATGCTGATGTTTTGTAATGGATGATGTTGAGCTTCCTGATATCCTCATGATGTGCTTTTGGTGAGAGGGGCGGTTTACCGGTGGAGCAGAACAGGGCAGGGGTGGGGAGAGGTTTGACTTCAATGTTAAAGGCACTTTATAAATATAATTTGTTTGTTCTTATTGCACGGTGAGAAGCAGTCAACACTGAATTCCTTGCATTTCCAGACACCTGTTACATGTTCAAGTACCTGTACAGCTTTCTGTCTGGCCTCCTCTAGCTGCCTCTGACTTGCAGCAGCTTCCTGCTCGGCCTTCAGCTTCAGCAGGGCTATGTCGTGCTCATGTCTCTGCTGTTGGGCCTGGACACAAAACAAAGATTAAATAGGAACCATCACTCTACATTCAACTGCTCTGCTCTGTGAAAAGCTGGTATTTAAATTTGCAGTGTCCAGAGAGAGAGAGTAACAATTGAAATGCAAAGGCACCAAAATCTTAAGAGTAACAAATGACAAGAATTTAATCAATTAATTTTCAGATTGCAACTTTATAAATAAAAAAAAAACATTTTCTCATAAATCTCATCATAATGGCATAAATTTTATAAAGCTGAAATTTCTTGAAAACTTGGCAAGTTTGCCCTACTTCTATCAGTCACCTTGTAAAGTGCAGTCATGCGCAGGTTCGATGCTAATATCTGCACATTTAAGATTAGGCATTGTCCTGGTACAACACAACACCAGGGTAAGTAAATTTAATCTTTAGTTTTGGAAAAATCTTTGTTTGCCTGATGTAACTGAAGAACGTTGCTCAGAATATTGCCTGGTTTGGAAAACGAGCGCAGCCATTGTCACTTAAGACAATTTTACAAAATCATTCCTGAAACAGCACAAGGCATAGACCCGTACCTTTAGGATCTGAGCCAACGACACAGTCTCTTGTTGAGCAAGGGCTACTCCCCGAGTCGTGTCTATCTCCGATAGCTGACGGATGGACTCTTCTATAGCATCCAAGTAAGTGTGTTGAGCAGTCATGTGGTGTTGGACACTTGGTGGGGAGCTGAGCATCGAGGCTGCAATAACCAAAATGAAAAGTGTAATTACAATTTTTACAATTAGTTAAATAATGCATTGGGATCATGAGGTTAACTGCACGCCTCTCCAAGATTCAAAACAAGTTCAGGAACTGCATAAAAAATGACAAGGGACAAGACATTGAAATTTTCATGAGATTCACAGGATACAACAAATAGCAAAGCGTGCAGAAGATCCAAACCCAATCATTGTATTTGGGTCCTGGTGAATGATCAGGAATGCAACAAAGGTTCACCAGACTTGTTTCCAGGACATTCTCATGGGGAGAGATTGGGAAAACTGGACCTGCATTCTCCAGCATTTTGAATTGATTTCATTGAAATCTACGAAATACTTAAAGGGTGGATGTCGGTAACATTTCCCCCGTTGGGGAGTCTAGGACTGGTGGGACCACTTAAAAATGAGAGCATGTCACTTAGGTCTGAGCTGATGACAATTCTGTTGCTACTTCAGTGTCATGAACCTTTGGAATTCTCTACCACAGAGAGCTGTGAAAGCATAGTCATCAAGTATGTTTTAAGTAAAAATTGATGGATTTGATTTCCAACAGTGTATGGGGTCATGGGAACAGGGTGGCTAAAACGATACTGAAGCACTGATCAGCCATGATCGTACTGAATGACAGGGGCTGGCTCAACAGGCTGAATAGGCTACTTCTGCTTCATGTTCCTCAGACAGGATCCGACTACTTGAATGAAAAAGCACCTGCTTCCACGTCACGTGGCACCTCATCATTTCTTCCAATCATCACTATGCCTCTCACTTCACCTTGGTTGTCTACTTACTCAGGGTTTTATTTAAAAAAAAACCTACTCTCATGGCGATGTTTAGGACAAACAAATGACAGTTACAGAAGACATGATTCCGAGAGTTCCAACCTGCAGCAGAGGATGTGGAGGGCCTGGCTGCAGTAACACTGACGTCAGCTAGAGAAGGTGAAGGTGTGGAGGTAGTAGCACGCAGCTGCCTTTTCCCCTCGCTGGATGTTATCACTGCGCCATTCTGAAAAGTGCTCTGAGACATAGAACTCACAGTGGAATGGAACGATGGAGAGCTTGTGCTTTTCTTTGATGACTCCCCGTGAGCACTGAAAGCACAAAATTTACATAATCACAAATGTTGACAACTGTCAAAATGAGACATCACTTAAGCCAATTAACACTGCAGATTTCATGCCATCAAGTATCTGTTTGCTGAAGCTCTGCTTTAAACAATCTGTCAGACTTAGTCGGCATTAGGGATAAACAGAGTCCAGTGGCACTGGAAAAGCACAGCACGTCAGGCAGCATCCAAAGAGGAGAGTCCATGATTCCGGCACAAGCCCTTCATGAGGATAAACAGCCATCCTTACTTGATGGGCCCATGTTCCCTCTACTATTCCCAAAAGCCAATCTTCTACAATACCATTCTCACTCTTAAATTTAAACAACAATGTACTGACTGGATACAGCAGCCTAAAGGCTGATGAACCTGCCAAACCTGACAATCCAGACAACAGCTTCGCAACATACTCGCCAAGGCCTAAAAGGTCCTTCGGGTTTACCAGTCCATTTGAGTCATCAAGAGGATTCATCAGTGACTACCATCACACTAGCCACCGTCTGGTTGGTAGCTCTCTGGGATGCCAGAGGAAAAATAAAGGACAACTACATCACATGCACATCAACAGACAGCACACAATTATACAAGAGCTGAAGACTTTCCAAATTCACATGCACTACATAAGGGAAATGCTCACTGATGACTACTTGCCCTTGATGAAGTCCAAAAAACCCCAACAATCCAATTTCTATAAGCGTCAAGGAGAATTCACCCCAGCTCAACATATGTTGGACTATCCAATGTCGGCTTCCTAGAATATGCTGAGTATCTGGATTATTTGCGTAGCACTAATACCACTCAGCTATCACCTCCCCTTGAAATGAAACTTGATGCCAATGACAGTCTGTAACTTTATTAATTTGGTGACTTCCATAACTTCACCTTGTATTTTCCCTCTACTTACTGTTTCTTCCACCAGTAGAAGCAGTTCTTCCAAAGTCCTGACCAGTTTTGAGGTCTCCTCTGAACCACTGTTCAATCAAACTGATCAGCAATTTATCAAATCTCTCTTGATTACTATAATCAACGAATGTCAAGTTAACACTTTCTGGTTCCTGTGCACAGCCTTGAAGTCCTTCCTGAATTAGGGTTCCCAATACTGGGGACAACATTCTGCCTGTAGCTTAACCAGTGATTTGTGATGGTTTAACATCATTCATTTTTGTACTCCAGTCCCTATTTATAAAAGCTTAATGGCTCTGATGAACTGATGATGATCTAAATACTGCACAAGACTGAGCTTCACTAACGTATCTCCATTAATAGTTGGTTCACAGAGCAGTGAGCATTGAATAAAAACCAAATAGAACCAACTAAGGTGGGCTACACGGCAAAGGATTCTTGTAAACACATTCTATTATTGTTATTCCATATTGGAAATTGTGCCCATGTTTCTAATGGAAACTGCCTCAGGCTACTGGCAGACCCCAGTTTACGAATGGTTTCTGTTCTAGAATGCTTCTGCAAGTCAATTTATACACGAGTTGGAACACACTGTAAAAAGTCATAAGTACAGAAAATGTTTGCATGCAAGATCTTTAAAATTACACCCTCGGATGAGATTACGTGTGAAAGAACAAGCATTCTGAAGTCTGGGATCCTCTATGTATCTATCCTGCCACTGTTGACTCTGTCATGCTTTGAGTGTCAGGAGAGGGCAACTATAAGCTGTCATGCAGGTATTGGTTGTTTCTAATATATGCACAACTGAAGGAATTGATAACAGAAAGTGACCGACAGAAAGTACATTCGTCTGGTCATACCTATCTGCAGTTAGTGGATCTCTGAATTCAACTTGACTGCTCTTCATAATGTTACTTTCCAGAGTGGTAGATCGCAAGGGGCTGTGGGAGGTGTTGACCTTCCGTGATTTTCTGCGACTACTGGATTTGACGGATGTAGCACTGGGTATAGAATTCTCCAGATACCTTCCATCTGATAGAAATAGAAACAAAGTTTAAGAAGTAAAAAAGGAGCATGCATTCCATTATCACAATCAATGGGATTGGTTAGTAAGCACAAGTTTCTCTCAAATTGTTGCTGTCAGAATATAGAAGAGATAGATGGTAATTTAATTCTTGTCCACCTCCTCAAATTCTGTGGACCAGCACAAAGTGATAAACCAGACATTTGGGGGAATCTGCAATGGGCAACAGGTGTTGACACAGATGGGAGCGGGAGATGACCACTTCAGGAGGGTTGACTTTGCCTGCTAAGTCTTACTAAAGAAGCTCCATAAATTAGAGAGAAGGAAAAGATTCCATAGCCTCAGTTTCTGTTGCAAATGCTTTCAAAACACTGCAAAATGTCAGTGCATGAACCTCGACCATTTAACTTAATTTCACCAGGGTTATTACTTTTATCTGATCAATAATGGCCAGCGTGAGGTCAAGAGTAACTGTTGATCTAATTGCCATGAACAACTATTTTGTATTCCTTCCACTTACCCAGTCTGCTAATTTTTCGAGTAGCACTGCTCAAAGCTTCCCTCGTATCCATCACTGTGTCTGTCACTGCAGTAGTGGTGGGTATAGCTTCAAGCCTGTTTTCTATGTGCCGCAACTTGGGATGAAAGAAAAATAATGAATCAAACACAATGCAAGTTAAAATAGTCTGTTTCCTGCAGTAAAAACTCTTAGGATAGACCCAGGCAGAAATCAAAGGGGAACTAGAAAACATGCAGGGTGTCAAATATATATTTTGAGGGATTTTGGAAGTTAAGAAGCAGGAAATGTCAGGGTGAGACTGGGAAGTATGGAGCTAAAATGTTCAGCTGACAGAATGACCTGAGATATGGAGGGGGCCAGGGCAGAAAAGAGTTGGAAAAGTAAACAGGAGCCACAAACAAATCTGTACATAGGAATTTTGCAGCTGAAGGACTGGGTTAAGGCAGAGAATGAAGATAAGTAACAAGAGAGTGATAAGCAAGCAGGGCTATGATGCAGAAGATAGAATGTGTAGAAATGTACAGCATGGAATGAAAGAAGTCAGCATGTGGAAACTGCACACAAAGAAGAATCAGCCATTCGGTCCTTTGAGCCTGCTCCACGGTTTAACAAGACCATGGCGATCATGAATGTAACCCAAATACACATTCCCTCCTATTCCTGATAACCTTTTATTCCCTCTTTACAAGAATGCATCCTCCATGGACTTGAAAATATTCAAGGGCTCTGCTTCCACTGCTCTTTCAGGAAGTGAGCTCCAAAGACTTATGACCCTCAAAAATATGGAGCCAATCTTTCCATTTTAAACCAGCAACCTCTCACTTTTAAACAGTTCTAGATGCCCCGATTAAGTGGAAGCATCCTCTCTACATCCATCCTATCAAAGCCCCTCAAGTCACTTCTTATTTTCCTAACCTCCAGCAAGACAAGCCCAATCTATGCAACCTTTCTTCATAAGGCAACCCTCCACTGCAGGGCTGCTAAATCTTCTCTGAACTGCTTTCAACACATTTACATCCTTCCTTAAATAAGGTGACCAATACTATACACAGCACTTCAGATGGGATCCCACCAATGGCCTGTACAACTGAGGCATAACCTCCCTTGTGTTCGAGTCCCTTTGCAATAAATTAAAACATTCTATCAGCTTTCCCAATTTTTTGCTATAACTGCATTTGAGCCTTTTGAAAATCATGCACCAGGACATTCACATCCCTCTCTCTCACAGCTCAGCAATCTCCCACCAATTAGATAATATACTTTTGTATCCTTCTTGCCAAAGTGAAAAAAATTCACTTTTCCCACATTTCAACTAAGTCAGATCTTTGCCCACTCATTAAACTACTAGTAACTTTTTTGCAACCCCATGTTTGCTTCACAGCCTACTTTTCTCCTTGTGTTGTCAGTAAATTTGGCAACTTATCTTCCATCCCTTCATCCAATGGATGGATTTTATAAATCGTAAGCAGTTGAGACGCAGCACCGAGCCCTTTGGCACACCACTTGTTACATTCTGCCAACCTCAAAAAGACCCATTTATGCCGACTCTCTTCCTGTTTCCCAGCCAATCTCCTATTTATGGTAACATGTTAAACTCTTGTAAGATGAGGTATTACTTTCAGTGATAACCTTTAATGTGGCCTTTTATCAAATAAAAAAGGGACATTCTTAGGTCAGGCAGCATCCGTGAAGTAGGAGAATCGACCTTTTGGTCATAAGCCCTTCATCATAAGCCCTCATTCCTGATGAAGGGCTTATGCCTGATACGTTCATTCTCCTGCTCCTTGGATGCTGCCTGACCTGCTTTGCTTTTCCAGCACCACACACTCGACTCTGGTCTCCAGCATCTGCAGTCCTCACTTTTTCCCTGGAGTGGTACATTGGTAAATAAACTATGTAAAGACCAGATCTTTTCAGTTTTCTGTATTTTTGATTATGGATTGAAGTGAGAAAACTGTTTAAAAACTATGGAGTGCTGAAGTTTTTGAAAGCAAGTTACCTGACACTTATTCTAAGCGCTGTTTACACAGTTGCTGATTCAAGCAATATTGAAAGGTTTACAGATAAGCTGCTGCCAAGGTCTGTGTACAAGGGAAGATCCGGTCAGCAACAAGATTAGTATGCAGACTAGTACCCAGTTATTGATGATAAAGGTCTTCTGCCTGCCAACAGTGAGGTGATTGGCTCTCAGTAAATAAACAGTTGGGTCTGAGAACAAGACAGTGAGAGCCACCAGATCTCCACAAGCTCAGGAGTTGTCTCAGTTGTGTGCAACTTGCCCTCTACTGTAGCTCTTTGGTCACGTAATGGCAAGTTGTACAGAAAAAGTTGGAATCATCAGTGAGCACAGCATTTTATCAACATAATCATGTTTCTTGAGTAAAACTATTCTAGTATTTTTTGGTATCCTAGTCCCAATAAGTACAAGACGAAAAACGTCAATTACTTGCCTTCTTTCAATAATGTTTACATTCTCTGTATCTTTCTCAGCAAACGAAATAGGAGAAGCAACCCATTCGGCACCTCAAATCTGCTCCACCTTTCAATATAATCACGGCTGCTCTGTTTCCAATTCGAACTCCAATTACCTTCAATTCCCATGGCAAACATAAACCACCTCTGTAAAAAAAATTCAATGAACCCACCCCCATTGGCAGAGCAGAGTTCTATCAGTTTCCCTCATGATTGTAATTTCACCAAGTCCACTGCTCCTTTCCACTACCTGATTGACAGTTAGTCCAGGAATGTCTCTTTGAATCCTCTACCATTCCCTTGTTATCTACTATTTAATCTCCATTCTCACTTTCTGCAGGACCAGCACCTCATTTTACTTCACAGTGCAGGAAGAGGTCATTCAGCCCATCATGCCTTCACCAGCTTTAGTGTCTGACAAACATCTGCTTTTTTCCTTTATTGCTGCACATCATTACTGTCCAAAAAAAAACCCAATGCCTTCTTGAATGACTTAACTGAACCTTTCTGCTCCACACTTCTATGCAGTGTATTCCATATCCGAACAACTCGCTGTATGAAAAAGATATTTTTTTCCTCACACCACTCTTGCTTCATTGGCACAATATGTCAATCTATGTCCTCTCATCGCTGTTTATTTCACAAGCGGAAATAGCTTCATCCCAGCTACTCTGTCCATTTTGCATGCCTGACTATGTTCCTCCCATATTAATTTCTTCCTCCTGATTAACCTTTTAGTTATTACCTGCTATCTTTATATTCTGACCAATCATCTGACCTGCCACTCATCTTTGCACAATAACCTCAAGTCTGATATTAACTTCAGATACTAATTTCCCTAATTTCTTTCATTAACAGATTCCTCACAGCAGAGGAGATGGAGTGAGAACATGATCAAGATGTATAAAATTATGAGGGGCGTAAACAGGGTAGACGGGAAAAAAACCTTCTCCCTTGGGAGAAGTGATCAATATCAGGAGGCATGGATTTAAGTTAAAAAGGAATAGGAGAAGTGTTTTTAATCAGGGAGTGGTGTAAGAGTGTTAGAAGCAGAAACCCTTGAGACATTTAATTAGATGTACAACTGAGATATCAAAGTACACAAGGCAATGGACCAGGTGCTGGAAAATTGGATCAAAATAGTCAGGTGGCTGCTTTTGACCAGCGAAGACTTGAGCCAGAGTCCTTTCGTGCGCTGTACACCTCTATGACTCTACCATGGGTCCAGCTTTGGAATTTTCCTGTATAATAGAAATAAACTGATTTATTCACGATGAGTGTCTCTCTGGTTGAGCCAGCATCTATTGCCCATCCCTGGATGCCATGGAGAAGATATGGTGAACCACATATTTGAAGCCTGCAGTCCATTTATTGCAGGTCAACCCACAATGCCATTAGGGAGAGAGTTGCAGGATTTCCAACCAACAATACTGAAGAAGCGTTGATATATTTCTGATCAGGAACAGGATGCAGCTTGGATAGCAACTTGCTGGTGTTGGTGCTCTTATGTATCTGCTGCCTTTGTCCTTCAAGGTGCCAATGGATTTGGAAAGTGCCACCCTGTCAGCCTCAGAGAACTTCTGTAAGTATATTATGTAAATGGTACAGATTGGTGCTGATTGTTGAAGTTGGAGGAAGTGAAGGTTTGTGCATGTGGTGTTAGCCCTGGGCTGTTTTGTCCCAAATAGTGTCAAGCATCTTCGGTACTAGTAGACCTGCACTCATCCAGGCAAGTTGAAAGTATTCCATCACACTACTGAATTGTGCAATGTAGATGGTGAACTGCAACATGCGCTAGTAATTCAACCAGATAGCCAAAAACAATCATGGGTCAGCAAACTTTATTTTAACTGGCACTTTATGAACTGTCGCTCTTGATAAACCAACAAAAATTATTCACCTGAAATATTCGAAGGTTACTGCATTTTCGTGGTGTCAGAGTAGTGAGTTGAGGCTGCAAGTGAGAAGGCACTCTGCCATTAAGTTTTATTGAAGGCAAATGTGCATGCTTGTTTCAGTGAGTTATACTATAAATAAAGTAATGTGTATACCCCTGCATTACGTTTCTAATACTTAGCATGTGTTTTTGCATTGACTGTGTCAGTTTGTTGGCTACTGGAATATTTGATCAACCAGCACTCCTGGTCCCATTGGTGCTGGTTAATAAAACATTTACTGTGTCTTCAAAGACAGACATGGCGGGAAAAGCTCAGTAGCAGCATCTGTAGAGAGAAATCAATTAACATTTCGGGTTCAGTGACTTCCTCACAACATGGAGAGAAATGAGAGTTGATGTTTCAGTGTTCAGAGGAAGGATCACTGAACCAGAAGTGTTAACGAATTTCTCTCCAAATATGTTGCCAGGCCTTCTGAGCTTTTCCAGCAATTTCTATTTTTGTTTCAGATTTCCAAAGTTCTTTTGGTTTTTATGCTGTACATTCAACCAAGTTTTTGCTGGCGATCTGATTATCCAGTAGTAACATCAACTAGCTATTATGTCATAACAGTTGGAGTGATGACACCGTAATACCTTCCTTGAAACAATGACCAGAATTCAAAAAATACTTCATTGGCAGAGAGCCATTTTGAGATGTCCCATAACCACAAAAGTCACCATTTAAATGTAAATATTTCTTTCTTTATAACAGACCTTTGGTCATAGGATCAAATGATCTCTAATCTGCCACACAGTATTGATGACTAGACCCAGTAGTCACCACAACAATGATTGAAGGCACGACAACTAACTGGAGTAGTTTGCATATCAGCACCACTATACCTTGCCTCGTACTTCGACTCTTTATCAGACTCTGATTTAGTAGGGCTGACTTATTAGATGTTTCACTCCACAACTTGTCAGCTCACCTAAAACAAAAGCAAAGCAAAGACAATCAACAACACTGATTTTCAGATTCAGATTAGATTACATTACAAGTTTGCAATCGGAAACTCAAATACTTATTTTGGATTTGGATTTTCAATTTGGTCAAAAACAGAAATATTAAGTCGACATTATTTAATGATAATGAAATACAACATTTTGTATAAACAATTGAAATCTGGTTTGTATACCAACGTTGAGCCTTACAGCACAAACAAATCCTTCACCAGTGTGGGACGTTCTCCAGTCCTGAGAGATAATGTAGCTTCAGTGAGGAATGTGAAAGAATTAAGTAGTAAGATCAAACTAGGAGCATCTGTGTGTGTACACCAGAACCAAAATCAAATAATATCAGTAAGCATCAACAGAAGCCCAAGCCCATGTTCTCCCGGCTTTTATTCCATAACAATTGGAGCCACGACACACGACATCATAATACTCCCTTGGAACAATGACCAGAATTCAAAAAATACCTCATTTGCAGAGAGCCATTTTGAGATGTCCCATAACAACAAAGATCACTGGACCAGAAATGCTAACGGATTTTTCTCCACAGAGGCTGCCAGACCTGCTGAGCCTTTCCAGCAATTTCTTTTTTTTTGTTTCAGATTTCCAGCAGTTCTTTTGTTTTTTGTGTGGTATATTCAATCAAGGTTTTGCTGGGGATCTGATTATCCAGTACTAACACCAACTGGCTATTAGGTCATAACAATCAGAGCCACGACATCATAATACATCCCTTGTAACAATGACCAGAATTCAAAAAATACTTCATTGGCAGAGAGCCATTTTGAGATGTCCCACAACCACAAAAGTCACCATTTAAATGTAAATATTTCTTTCTTTATAACAGTTCTTTGGCCACAGGATCAAATGATCTCTAATCTGCCACACAGTATTGATGGCTAGACCCAGTAGTCACCACAACAATGATTGAAGGCACTACAACTAACTGGAGTAGTTTGCAAATCAGCACCACTATACCTTGCCTCGTACTTCGACTCTTTATCAGTCTCTGATTTAGTAGGGCTGACTTGTTAGATGTTCTACTCCACAATTTGTCAGCTCACCTAAAACAAAAACAAAGCAAAGATAATCAACAACACAGATTTTCAGATTCAGATTAGATTACATTACAAGCTTGCAATCAGAAACTCAAATGTGGGACGTTCTCCAGTCCTGAGAGGTAATGTAGCTTCAGTGAGGAATGTACTAGTAGTAAGTAGTAGGTTCAAACTAGGAGCATCTGTGTGTGTATACACCAGAACCAAAATCAAATAATGTCAGTAACCATCAACAGAAGTCCAAGTCCTTGTTCCCCTGGCTATTATGCCATAACAATTGGAGCCATGACATCGTAATACCTACCTTGGAACAATGACCAGAATTCAAAAAATACCTCATTCGCAGAGAGCCATTTTGAGATGTCCCATAACAACAAAGATCACTGAACCAGAAATGTTAACTGATTTCTGTCCAAAGATGCTGCCAGACCTGCTCAGCCTTTCTAGCAATTTCTGTTTTTGTTTCAGATTTCCAGCAGCTCTTTTGGTTTTTGTGTTGTATATTCAACCAAGTTTTTGCTAGGAATCTGATTATCCAGATTATCGTGATCATCAAGTGGCTATTATGCCAGAACAATTGGAGCTACGACGTCATAATACCTCCCTTGAACCAATGACCAGAATTCAAAAAGTACTTCATTGGCAGAGAGCCATTTTGAGATGTCCCATAACCACAACACTCATTATTTAGATGGAAATATTTCTTTCTTTATAACAGTCCTTTGGCCAAATATTTGCCCCTGCAAATATTTGGTTGTTTTTCTGAGACTCTACCATTCAGTAAACAACTGCTAATCTGGCCAAGTCCCATTTCCTGGTCCCTACATTATCTAGTCTCTTTTCCTTCTCACAATGTAAATGTTCCATTTATGTAAATTAATGGTTAATAGTCATTTACTGACGTTAGTAAAATTAAACCATGAGTGACATTTTCTTCTTACATTACAGACCTCTTTTCACAACTCTACCAGTTCACTTCACGCTAAATGCATGTTCCCTTTCCACAAGACAAATTATTTATCAGAAATGTGCAATAAATACATTGTGACATTTGTCATTATAATTGAGACAGAGTCACAGAGAGTCACAGAGAGAAATAGATTGTCACAGAGTGTCACAAAGAGTCCAATAGTCACAGAGATCCACAGCACAGAAATCTTTTCCGAACGTGAAATATTCATAACTGAACAGGGAGTTTGATAAAGCAACTACAGCAGGTGGTAAAAGGTCACAATAGGGATATGTTACTGCAGCTGCAATCTGCAGAGAAAGTCCAACTTATGCTCAGACACAAATGCCCAGTTTGTGTCTGGCAGGTCAATGTCCCTTATATGCCTCCATTACCCACCCTTGGAAAATGGTGGATAAATGAGCTCTTCCAATATTATTGCCTGTTATAGCAAATGCCTTTGATACAGAAACAAAGAATGGTTCGAACAAACATTTATTTGAAAGTGACTGTAAGCTCAGAGGTTGGCTTGTGTCATGGCAGAAATGTTTCTCATCAGGAACTAGAAAGCAGCTGACACACGGTTATATGCTATGACTACTCTGAAGGTTTAATGAAAGTTCCAGTTTTTAAAAAATAACTGAAGGAGAAAGGTAAATCACTTTGATGACTATTAGTTTGGGACACTTGATGTTGTCGTGAACGTACTATTCACTGCAAACAATTAAACATGAGCCATTTGCTTTTCAGATAATAATGTAGATTCACAAGGAAGCACAACATTGAAACAATGGAACAATTTACAGAGGAACCTTGATTACCCGAGCGACATGGGCAGAGTGTTTTGTTTGGATAATTGAATGCTGGGTAATACAGTTTAGCCAAGCATCGGGATCTTACAATCTACTTCGGATGATCCGAAATTCAGATAATCGAATGCCAGATAATCGAGGCTCCTCTGCATGTAGATTAATCAAATATCCTATAAATCAAAGAAGTTTAATTTTTAAACAATAAAGTCTGATAATCTGCTTGGTCTTTTGCTGTTCTCTATCAATTGAGGTCTTCAGGGCAATGAATAAAATTTATTGACATGGGAATGTGTGGAAGAGTTGATAATTCAGGAAGTTAGCTGGTTCTGAATTGATTTAGACAAATAAAGAGGATCAGAATGGGAGAAATATCATATAATGTGCAGACTACACCGAAAGGGTATTTCATCACAACTGTGCCACTTATTTAAAGAGCAAGAAAGGGCCGTCACTGACCAGATAGCAGTTGTGTAGCCTGAGACAGTAGATTGTGGGTTCAAATCCCACCAGAGATTTGAGCAGATCTCTCAGGCAGACATTTCACTCCAAGTAGTTCTTCCATAACACAATGGTTGCTTTGCTGTCCAACCCCCATGATATCGGAAAATCACATTTTAGAAACAGCATTTAAAGTCTTCGCGATGTAATCGGGTTGCAGCCAACACACGTTTTCAGAGTTCGTGCTTTAGAAACAGTGTCCCCAATTTGTCAAATTTGTGTTAATGAAATGCATGTCATAGCAGAATGACCTGTCCAGTACTGAGGGAGTACTGCACTACGTTGCAGATGGTGTCCTTCAGAGGAGACGGATGCAGAAGACCTCAGCATTCTGGCCAATATTTATTTCAACAGATTATCCTATTCAACAATTTGCTGTTTTGATGAACCGAACATGCTCAAATTGTATTTTGCATTTGCTATTTCATAAACTACAAAGTGTTCACTGGCTGTAAGCCACATAAAGAATGTTCCATGATTGTAAACAGTGCCATTTAAAACAAGTTTTCTTTTCTTTTCTGAAGTTGCACAGATCAATACTAGACAACAGACACAGGCCCTGTTATACGGTTACACACAACACTGACATTGTTGCACACCACGAGCTGAAGTGTTCTGGAAGTGATCAATCTCCAAGCTGGAGGGAATGGCTTCAACTTAGGCAGAAAAGGGAAGAAAATCCATCCAGTGATTCCCCTTTGCCAAGTGCACTCATGTGGGATGGATCAGCCCTGTGATTCCTTCTCTAATTTGCCCGGCAACACATGATAAAGGCTCAGAAATAAAAAGTGATTACTTGGCCAAATTCTCAGTCAGAATAGGGAGAACAGGGAAGAAAATTGAGAAAACAAATTTCCATTCCAAGAAAAAGAAATTGAGATCAGGGTCAACACCTTACAGGAATAATCATCTTTCTACATTAAAAAAGTTATGATGGCACATTTCATTTTCTAGAC
Organism: Chiloscyllium plagiosum; assembly: GCF_037043375.1. Taxonomy (NCBI): domain Eukaryota; kingdom Metazoa; phylum Chordata; class Chondrichthyes; order Orectolobiformes; family Hemiscylliidae; genus Chiloscyllium; species Chiloscyllium plagiosum. Next base: position 117,869,954 of record NW_028270147.1, read on the forward strand.
ACTTCTGGGTTCAGATACAGTCTGACATTTTCAAACACTAACCCTGCCAACTTGAAAACTTCAAAGAAACTTCTGACACTACCAATGAGTCAGCACCTTAGGCACATCACCTCCATCTCTCTGACTTGCTCCTTCATCACTGGTAGCTCTATTTAATCCCAAATCACCTACCACCATTACAAGGGTCACTGCTGTTCAAAAAGGTGGCCCATCTTATCGGGATGACTGTCTGTTCAGTGAAACCTCGCCAAAACTGCACATGTCTGAGAACTCTAAATACTGCAACAGAATGAGGAAACCAGTAGACTGCTGAGACTGAAATTTACATCAGTTGACAGGAAGAAACTGAAGAAAACCAGAGGTGAAACACCATCAGTACACTACAACCAAAAGATACTCCTCTCCAAACATTGCTGAAATTCTACAGAGTTAAAAAACATACAACACCAGGTTATAGTCCAACAGGTTTATTTGGAAGTACTAGCTTTCAGAGTGCTGCTCCTTCATCAGGTAACTGTGGACCAGGATCATAAGATCCTGTGTCTTATGATTGTGCTTGACAACCACTTGATGAAGGAGAAGCACTCAAGTAAGCCACCTAGTTCTTCCATAAACTGCTTGGGAAGATAAATAATAAAACCAAACACACAATGTGATAACAATCAAGGAACCAGAAATAACAGCAATATATCCAGCCCAGACGACTCTGCAAAGTTCTCCTTCCTCATATTCAGGGATTGTGTCTAATTGCCCCACAGAACACTCAAGTTTCAGACTGACATAGTCACACCCAATTTATAGCCAATGTTGCACACTCCTCCTTAGCAGGACAGACTCGGCAGAGGTAGCGGTAGTATCATACAATTGGGAGTGAGTTGCTCTGGGATACTTCAATATTGACTTCAGATTCCATAATGTCTGAGGGCATCAGGTCAACCATGGCCAACTTCCTGCTGATTACCACCACCCCCTAACTGGTGAATCAGTATTCCATGTTGAACGCCACTTTGAGGAAGTAGTGAGGGTGGCAAGGGCTCAGAATGTACTCTAAGTACATGACTTCAATTTTCATCACCAAACATACATTCATAGCAGCACTAATGGCCAGGTTGGTGAAATCCTAAAGGGTAAATTTGGTAGACTTGGTCTGCAGCAGGTAGTAACAAAACCAATGGGGAAAATAACCAACTTAACTCCATCCTTCTCTGATACTTATGAAGGGATAAGAGGACACAGCAATAGCAATAAGGCTTGAAAACATATTAACTATACAATTGATGGTTTGTGCTCCAGAACTAGTCATATCCCTTGGCAGTCTGTTTAAATGCAGCAACAACACTGACAACTACTAACAATGTGTAAATTTACCCAGGTAAATCCTGCCCTCAAAATGGAGGAATATCCAAACTATTCAAACGTTACTCCATCTGTCTATGCTTAATCTTCAGCAAAATGGTTGATCATCATTAACAATGCAATGGAGAAATACATTCCCCAATAAAACGCTGACTGATGCCCAGTTTGGCTTCTGTCAGGGCCATTCAGCTCCAATCCTCATTACATCCAATAATTGGGCCGACATTCAGGGAGCTTTTGGCGAAGTATGGTATCAAGAAGTGTGAGAAAAATTGAAGGCAATGGAATCAGGAAATAGTTGTGCCTATTGCAGGTTCAAACACCTCATTGTCCAAGGGCATTGTCCAAGATCCAATCATCTTCAGAGTCCTTTTCTCCATAAGGTCAGAAATGGGGATGATTCATGACTGCACACTGTTGAATCCCATTCATAATTCCTCAGCTGTATTCCGAGTCACTATCAGTAAAACCTGAACAGCATTCAAGAAGTCTTGGGCTGATAGGTTGGAAATAACATTGGTGACAAACAGTGCCCGACAATGACCAAAACATAGGATCCAGTCATCTCTCCTCATCATTCACGACATTACCATCATTGAATCCCACTAACAGTATCCTGGAGGATGTCACCATTTACAGAAATGGAACTGGATTAGCCAAATAAGCAAGGTTTACAGGATAACATCAGAGGCTGGAAACTCTGTGCGAAGTAATTTACCTCCTGACTCGGCAAAGTCTGATGCAAAAAGTACAAGTCAGGATGCTTGAGAAGGGATTAACTCTGCTTTCTCTTCATAGATGCTGCCAGACCTGCTAGAGTTTAAGAAATTTCTGTTTTGTTTACACATCAGGATGTCTGGATGAATGCAGCTTGGGGAAGAAGGCACTGAGTACAGTAAATCCCTCTGCCACACTGACAACTCAATGCTCTTCAAATTACATAGCCCTTCTTTGAGGTTTTCCCCTGTTTGGTTGAAAACTGAAAAAAATAGTTTTTCTATTAATACTTTCCTCTCACTGAGAAAGCTTCAGTCCAACCCACATCCTACAATCTGCTCTGAAAACTCTGCTCACATTTTGATAATGTGCAACACAGTTGCTGAAAACTTCCACAACAAAAGTAAAACACACAATATTCTTAAAAAACGAATTCACTATTTTCCATGTTGACAGATCCATTAAAATTCCAGATACAAATTCAGATTATTGCCAAGAAGTCCAGTCCTTCCTTGGACCAAAATATATTGTCTACTACGTTTTGTTGAAACAAATGTGATTGTTTTTGAGATGTATTGCCTGCAGAAAAACAGGAATTATTACAAAAAACATTTCAAGAAGTTGAAATCAAGGACAATACAGCCAGGGTGAATGGCACCCAATATACAGCCTTTAATATTCCTCAGTCACTGTTGCACAATGCCAGCAGTTCAGCAACCTATCAAGGCTTGTAACTCAACACTATCCAAACTCCTGACCTCCACCTATGAAAGCAAAGATAACAAGTACATTGGAGCTCCCCTCCAAACCACGTACCACTGAAACTTGGAATTATAAAGACATTCCTTCGCTGTCACTGGGTCAAACATCTGCAAAGTTCACTCTGACTGCAATTCAAAACTCACCACATTACGAACCACGATCAATGAAGAGTAATAAATGCTGCTATGCTTGCGATACTTGTGTCATGAATGACCAAAAGTTAATAAGACATAGAATAAACAGACCAGGGGTGGGGAACCTGTGGCCTTCTAGGCCATTGTGTGTGGCCTTTTGAATGAATCCAAATTTTGCAGAACAAATCTTGTATTTTTTTATTAATTTTTTTCATCCTTTATTATTTTATTTTAATCTTAACATGAATGTATTTAAAATACCAGAGAGTAAAAGAAAATTCAGCAAAATAATCCTCACAGACTGACCGCCACAATTAAAAAATTGGTAAGTCATAAGGGCTATTTCGACACCTGCTATGCTCATGATTTAGTTATAATGCGACTCTAGACTGTACGTTATCTCCCCTGCCTGACTGGAGCCACTTCCACCCGAGGCTGATTGGCGAGAGCCTGTGTGTATCCAGTACACCAGTGTTTATCAACTGATGACAACAGTGCACGTGGCTTTCCATTTGAAGTGAAATTTGAGAATAGTTACACAGTCTAACCGTACCAACATTTATACAATTGAAGTTTCTTGTTTTTACCTCGTTTTTACCTTGTTTTTACCTCTTTACACTGGTCTACCACTTACACTTAACCTATCACATTAACGCCACCTGATTTTGCCTGTCCTCGGATGCTGCCCGAATCGCTGTGCTCTTCCAGCACCACTGATCCAGAATCTGGTAGACCAGTGTGTCAGACGATGATTCGTTTAGAGAGACAAAGCAAGCTCGTATGATTGGTTATGCTAATGCTATCAGATTAGTGTAGAAACTAGGAAAGTATAAGCTGGAGAGACTCCAGGAGGAGGGTGGGCAGACAGGAAAGACAGTTTTTGATTGCCACAGCTTGTATTTACAAATAAAAGTTTAACTTCATGAAGGATTTTCTGCATCTCCTGGTAATTTTCTTAGAGTTGTGGGTGTTCTTTCCACCACACCCCTCACAATCTCAGTCTCTTGTTTAAAATCTAGAATGAATCATTATTCTCTGGGAGAATGTCCTCTTTGGCAACATTGAGTGTGAAGGTCAATGACACTCTCATTGTGACTTGATCTGAGTTGCCTCCAGTTAGTTTGCGCTTTTGTTCCGGGCCCAGACAGATCATCGTGAATGATTATAATTTGGTAGGCATCATAGAGACGTGGTAACAGGGGGGTCAGGACTGGCAGTTAAAAAATCCAAGGGTTTTCAACTTATCGAAAAGACAGGGAGGTGGGCAGAGGGGGTGGGGTTACCTTGTTAGTTAAGAACAAAATTAAATCTATGGTGCTGAATGACACAGCGTCGGATGGTGTGGAGTCTGTGTGGATGGAATTGAGGAACCACAAAGGCAAAAAAAACCATAGTGGGAGTTATTTACAGATCTCCTAACAGTGGTCAGGACCAGGGGCGCAACATGTAATGGGAAATAGAGAAGGCATGTCAGAAAGGCAAGGTCACAGTGATCATGGGAGACTTCAATATGCAGGTGGACTGGGTAAATAATGTTGCCAGTGGATCCAAAGAAAGGGAATTCATGGAATGCTTACAGGATGGCTTTTTGGAACAGCTTGTCATGGAGCCCACAAGGGAGCAGGCTATTTTGGACCTAGTGCTATGTAATGAACAAGACTTTATAAAAAATCTTAAAGTAAGGGAACACTTAGGAAACAGCGATCATAATATGGTAGAGTTCAGTCTGCAGTTTGAAAGAGAGAAGGCAAAATCGGATGTAATGGTGTTACAGTTAAATAAAGGTAACTATGAGGGCATGAGAGAGGAACTGATGAAAATAGAATGGAAGCAGAGCCTAGCAGGGAAGACAGTAGAGCAAAAATGGCGGGAGTTTGTGGGTAAAATTGAGGACACTACAGAGGTTCATCCCCAAGAAGAGAAAGATTATCTTGGGAGGGCTTAGACAGCCATGGCTGACAAAGCAAGTCAGGAAATCTATCAAAGAAAAAGAGAGAGCCTATAAAGTGGCCAAGAGCACTGGGAAATCAGAAGATTGGGAAGTCTACAAAAACCTACAGAGGATAACAAAGAGAGAAAAAATGAAGGAGAGGATCAAATATGAAGGTAGGCTAGCCAGTAATATTAGAAATGATAGTAAAAGTTTCTTTCAATACATAAGAAACAAACGACAGGCAAGAGTAGACATTGGGCCACTTCAAACTGATGCTGGAAGCCTAGTGATGGGAGATAAGGAAATAGTAGGAGAACTTAATAAGTACTTTGCATCAGTCTTCACAGTGGAAGACATGAGTAATATCCCAACAATTAAAGGGAGTCAGGGGGCTGAGTTGAGTATGGTTGCCATTACAAAAGAGAAAGTGCTAGAAAAGCTAAACGGTCTTAAAATTGATAAATCTCCTGGCCCTGATGGGTTACATCCTAGAGTTCTGAGGGAGGTGGCTGAGGAAATAGCGGAGGTGTTGGTTGAGATCTTTCAAAAGTCACTGGAGTACGGGAAAGTCCCAGATGATTGGAAGATTGCTGTTGTAACCCCCTTGTTCAAGAAAGGATCAAGGCAAAAGATGGAAAATTATAGGCCAATTAGCCTAACCTCGGTTGTTGGTAAAATTCTAGAATCCATCATTAAGGATGAGGTTTCCAAATTCTTGGAAGAGCAGGGTCGGATTAAAACAAGTCAACATGGATTTAGTAAGGGGAGGTCGTGCCTGACAAACCTGTTGGAGTTCTTTGAAGAGGTGACAAGTAGGTTAGACCGGGGAAACCCAGTGGATGTGGTCTACCTAGACTTCCAAAAGGCCTTTGATAAAGTGCCACATGGGAGGCTGCTGAGCAAGGTGAGGGCCCATGGTGTTCGAGGTGAGCTACTGGTATGGATAGAGGATTGGCTGTCTGACAGGAGGCAGAGAGTTGGGATAAAAGGTTCTTTTTCGGAATGGCAGCCAGTGACAAGTGGTGTCCCGCAGGGTTCAGTATTGGGGCCGCAGCTGTTCACATTATATATTAATGATCTGGATGAAGGGACTGGGGACATTCTAGCGAAGTTTGCCGACGATACAAAGTTAGGTGGACAGGCAGGTCGTACTGAGGAAGTGGGGAGGCTGCAGAAGGATCTAGATAGTTTGGAGGAGTGGTCCAGGAAATGGTTGATGGAATTCAATGTGAGCAAATGCGAGGTCTTGCACTTTGGGAAAAGGAATAGAAGCATGGATTACTTTCTAAACGGTGAGAAAATTTGTAAAGCCAAAGTACAGAGGGATCTGGGAGTGCTAGTTGAGGATTCTCTAAAGGTAAACATGCAGGTTGAGTCCATGATTAAGAAAGCTAATGGAATGTTGTCAATTATCTCAAGGGGGTTGGAATATAAAAGCACTGTTGTGCTACTGAGACTTTATAAAGCTCTGGTTAGGCCCCATTTGGAGTACTGTGTCCAGTTTTGGTCCCCACACTTCAGGAAGGACATACTGGCACTGGAGCGTGTCCAGCGGAGATTCACACGGATGATCCCTGGAATGGTAGGTCTAACATACGAGGAACGGCTGAGGATCCTGGGATTGTATTCATTGGAGTTTAGAAGATTAAGGGGAGATCTAATAGAAACTTACAAGATAATACATGGCTTGGAAAGGGTAGACGCTAGGAAATTGCTTCCGTTAGGCGAGGAGACTAGGACCCGCGGACACAGCCTTAGAATTAGAGAGGGTAAATTCAGAACAGAAATGCGGAGACATTTCTTCAGCCAGAGAGTGGTGGGCCTGTGGAATTCATTGCCACAGAGTGCAGTGGAGGCCGGGACGCTAAATGTCTTTAAGGCAGAAATTGATAAATTCTTGATGTCACAAGGAATTAGGGCTACGGGGAGAATGCGGGTAAGTGGAGTTGAAATGCCCATCAGCCATGATTGAATGGCGGAATGGACTCGACGGGCCGAATGGCCTTACTTCCGCTCCTAGGTCTTTTGGTCTTATGGTCTTTTGGTCTTATGACCAAACTGAGAGGGGAGGGAGAAGCAATAACATCCTCAGACAGAAAGAATACTCCCAGCAAGGGAGAGAGAGCATTAAAAGGGAGACCCCTCAAAGAGTGGGAACAGCGACAGCAACGCTCCCTAAAGCGGGAGAGGAGACTGTAACAGCGACACCGCCTGGGGAGGGAAAGGGGACTGGAACTGCGATGCTCTACAAACAGTGACACTCCTCAGGGTGGGGAGGTCAGGAATCGCTTGTTCCCCACTTTCTCACTGTGCTGTGATGTATGTTTCTGGGAAATTAGATTGTTTTATATTTCACAGTTGACGAGGTGATTCACTAACAAGTATTCCAATTCCATATTTCCTATCACAGCAGATCCACTGAAGGTCATCCTTTCATTTGGAGCTTGCCCAAGTTTCTGTCCAGGCTGTTGCAGCATAATCTACCAGTGCTGCTCCTATTGAGCTAAACCACCACACACGAGGGAATCTGACGGCACTTTCTCTTTGTGCTGGCAAAGGGAGAGATTTGCTTTTACTGCAATGGTGGCCAAAGAAATGAATCAGTGGAGGTAGTTCCAGCTGAATATAATGTTCTGATGTTCGTGATGGGATTAACCTCGACACTTCCCATTTGCTTGAAACACCGACAGTGGAACAGAACGTCACCACGCAGTGGTCTCCAGGCTCACACTGAGAAACCAAGCTGATGGTATAACTGCAGAGAGCAAGACAATGGCTTGGACTCACCGAACAACCAGAGGCTTCAGCCAACAACTGGGTCACAGGCAAATGGCGTGTTGTGTAAACTCTCAGTATCCCAGGGAACAAACACAACTACTGACCGACAAAACCGAACAGGATATTTTTATTGCCGATTAGCATTCCAAAAATCAATTCTAAACATAATATTTATAAAACCTGGGTGCAATCTCATTTCAAATATAGCAACAAATACTACAGCCTTTTCTTTGAAAGCTAGATGATAGTGAGATGAGAATTCAAACACCCAGCCAGCCCTTCACTCGGTGTTGAAGACGCATTGTCCTCATTTGCAAATGTCTCAATTACACATAAGGGGAGAGGAGAGAAATATTGAAAACTGTATTATCATGAGAGTGTGTCCATTAAAAACGAGAACCATGATGTTAAATTATTCCAGCCATAGACAACAATGATGCATGTATGTCATTAGCTTGTTAAACAATATCAAAAAATCTGTGATCAGAAAGAGAAAAAGGACAATGTGCAGATTGTTGAACAGGCTCCTACACCTGGGCCTGAGGCAGGAGCCCAAGCTCCAACAGACTGGCCTCACTTCACACCAACCTTCACACAGTGTGGGGTCATGAACTCCGGCCATCAATTCCTCAGTGATTATGAAATAAAATATTAACTCCTGTTCTTTTTACAGGTCATAACTGCCCCACTGTACTAAAGACTGAGATATGGTGTGTGTGTCTGTGTGAGAGACAGAGGGAGAGAGCGAGGCAGAGAAAGCCCTAAAACTCGTACAAAGATTAACCCTTTGTGATTTGGTTTGAATACACATTTGTTTGTTGGTGATTGAATGTTTGTCCTTTGTTCCCTGGAGTTCAAGATCCAGGACTGTTTTGAATCTGATTTGCATTTTGGAAATTTAACATGATTTCTTTTAAGGTTAAGGACCCTTCAGTTGTTATGAAATAAAATGTTAACTCCTGTTCTTTTTACAGGTCATGACTGCCCTACTGTCAGTTTCTAACCAATCTCTTTTAACCTTACATGAAAGCCAACCTTATTCAATTTCAAATCAGTTTAATATGGAGGAAAACAACATTATAAGCTTTTTTTTGTTTCGGACTCGTTTGTTTCCACTTAATTTTAAGACTGCTGTGTTTTATTCCCACTGGCCGACTGTCACCTACAGGACGAGCAGCGGGCTGGTAAGGGAACGTGGAAGCTGAACACAAAGCTGTTGACCCCGGGAAATATTGAGGAGCTCAAGAGGGACTATGCAGGTTGGAGAACCGTGAAGCCCCTCTTTGAGTCCCCAGCGGACTAGTGGGAAACAGTAAAAGGGAACATCAAGAGGTTCTTCATCCTCAAAGGTGTTCAGGAGGTGAGAGAGAGGCAAGGAAAACTGTCCCAGCTCCAAGAAAGTATGCAGAACCTGCTCCTGCTGCAGACGATGGGAGTGGATGTCATGGAGGACCGCAAGGAGGTGAAGGGCCAGCAAGCCTCGCTCTTTGCTTCGGAGGCCTCAAAGATAATCTTCCGGTCCAGGGTCCGCTCGGTGGCGCAGGACGAGATGTGCTCACGTTTCTTCTTCCAGAAGGTACACAAAGAGAGCTCTGTGCTCAGCAGACTGAAGGAAGAAGATGGCTCGATAACGTCATCTCAGGCTGACATCATGAGGATCAGTAAATCCTTCTATGCCAGTCTGTACGACGCGAAGCCGACCAACAGCACGGCCTCCCAGTCGTTCCTGTCCTCTATCACGGAGGTCTTAGACGACAGAACATGGGAGAGGCTGGACCAGCCGCTATCTCTGGACGAGCTGACCAAGGCCCTCGAGTCCTTCGAAAAGAATAAAACTCCCGGAAGCGACGGCTTACCGGTCGAGCTCTATTCCGCTCTGTGGGACATGATTGGCCAGGACCTGCTGGAGGTGCATATCAGTATGCTTCGGGCAGGTACCATGAGTGAATCCATGAGGAAAGGCATCATCACCCTCATCTACAAGCGGAAGGGGGAGAGGGAAGAACTCAAAAATTGGAGACCAATCTCACTGTTGAATGCGGATTACAAAATTCTGTCAAAGGTAATCGCCAACTGGGTCAGGTCTGCTCTAGGATCGGTGATTCACCCTGACCAAACCTGTGCTGTGCCGGGCAGGAAGATCGCTGAGAGTCTCGCACTCCTCAGGGATACGATCGCCTACGTGCAGGACAGAAGGGTTGGACACCTGCCTGATCAGCCTGGACCAGGAGAAAGCCTTTGACAGGATATCACACAGGTATATGAGAGATGTTCTCTCCAAAATGGGCTCTGGGGAGGGAATCTGCAATTGGATCAGACTACTCTACACCAACATTGTCAGTGCAGTTTCAATCAATGGGTGGGAATCAGATAGCTTCCCAGTCAGATGTGGAGTCAGGTAGGGCTGCCCTCTCTCTCCTGCCTTGTTTGTGTGCTGCATAGAGCCATTTGCCGAGTCCATCAGGAAGGATGCGAGCCTGAGAGGGGTGACTATTCCTGGCAGCGGGGGCCTGCAGGTTAAGGCCTCCCTGTACATGGATGACGTCGCCGTTTTCTGCTCGGATCCGCTGTCCGTGCGCAGACTCATGTGCATATGTGACCAGTTCGAACGGGCCTCGGGGGCCAAAGTAAACCGAGGCAAGAGCGAGGCCATGCTCTTCGGGAACTGGGCCGACCAATCCTCGATCCCCTTCACCGTCAGGACCGACCACCTGAAGGTGCTAGGTGTTTGGTTCGGGGGGGCTGGGGCATGCGCCAAGTCTTGGGAGGAGCGTATCAGCAAAGTGAGGCAGAAACTGGGCAGATGGAAGCTACGGTCGCTCTCCATCGCGGGAAAAAACCTGGTCATCAGGTGTGAGGCACTGTCATTGCTATTGTACGTGGCACAGGTCTGGCCTATTCCCAGAACCTGTGCCGCTGCAGTCACCTGGGCCATCTTCCAGTTTATATGGAGGTCAAAGCTGGACTGGGTCCGAAGGGACTCGCTGTACAAAGATCTGGGCAATGGGGGAAAAAATACACCCAATGCCACCCTCACCCTGATGGCCACCTTTGTGTGTGGCTGCATCAAGCTGTGCGTGGATTCCTGGTACGCAAACACCATGTGTCACTACGTACTGAGGTTCTACCTATCCCCGGTGTTGCGAAGGATGGGCCTGGCCTCGCTGCCGCGGAACGCTCCGAGTAGTTGGACCGTTCCGTAGCACCTGTCCTTCGTGGAGAAGTTTATGAAGAAAAACACCTTTGACCACAAGTCCATCAGGAAGTGGTCAGCACGTAGTGTCCTTGAGACCCTTCGGGAAACGGAGAGGGCGGATCCTATCGAGCGGTTCCCTGAGCAGACTGTCAAAGCCATTTGGCAGAATGCCTCATCGCCAGAACTTTCCAATAAGCACCAAGATATGGCTTGGCTGGTGGTGAGAAGGGCTCTACCTGTGAGATCCTTTATGCACACCCGGACTCTCAGCCGCACCGCACGCTGCGGGTGGGACGAGACTGTCACACACCTCCTTCTGGAATGTGCCTACGCAGAAGAAGTCTGGAGAGGAATGCAGTGGTGTTAGTCGAGGTTCGTCCCGAGCAGCGCCGTGACGCGGGACTCCGTGCTCTACGGCCTGTTCCCCGGGACGCACACCGAGACGAACATCAACTGTGCCTGGAGGATCATCAACTTGGTGAAGGACGCTCTCTGGGTGGTCCGAAACCTGTTGATCTTCCAGCTGAAGGAGTTGACCCTGACTGACATTCCAAGGTCCAGGACTACGTGTTGAGGGACGCGCTGAAGCTTGGGGCAGCTGCCGCCAAGGCGCGGTGGGGAAAGACCACCGTGTAACATCTGCCTGCCTAACGAAGAACAGGGGGCCCGTGCAGTCATTTGGGCTCTGCTGACACCTCAGCAATAAAATGTAATTGTACAGACCTGTAAATAGGAATGATTACTCTGTTTTCGGTATGCAAACAAATGGAATGTTTACATATGTATGGCATGTCCAGTTGTACAGATCATCAAAGTATTTTATGAATAAAGTATATTTTTGAAATTAAAAAAAACTGCTGTGTTTTATTGGTGATTATTGGTAAGGACAGTTGTAGCCTTATTGAGGGAGTCCCCTCCCTCAATGACAATTGAAGTTTCAGTTCAACATTAGGTTGTGATAAATCATCAAACAAAATTAATATCCTATGGTTAATATCTGTGTCTTTGGATTTGGCCATTATTCGTGCATTAGGAGTTTTTTTTTCATTTGAATATACAAGACCTTTTAAGGCAGCTCCAATTATTTCACGACCTTTGCATTGTAAATGGGCCATGACTGGTCAGGACCACTTAAGAATCCTCATCTTGGATTTAAATTAAGGGACTAAAACCAGATAAGTATAGAGGATTTCAAAGTTGGGAACTGTATACATTTTACATTTTCAATATTAAATACTGAATAAATGAATTTCCAAAATAAAATGTTGCATGTTATTCAGATATATATTGTAAAAATAATGATCATCAACACAGAGGAGATCTGCTCTCAAAACAAGACAAAGAAAACTAAGCTCTGTTGATCCTCCAATGTCCACAAAATAAATGAAAACTTATTTTCCGGACTCTTCTTCAGCTGGATCCCCACTCAGTAATGCATAAAGTATACTTGGTACCACTTCACTCAGTGCTCTCGCCAAAAACAAAATCCAAAGTGAATTCTATCCATATCATTAGGTGTCCCTAACAAATGAAAAAGGATGCCTGCTGACTTAAGCAGGCACTGCTGACACCCAGCATTGCACCCTTTGGACAATAGGGATAGCCAAACATATCGAGGAACAGGGTGGTAAATCAATCACTGTTTCTTTTGTAGCATCACTGCCCCATTGCCAGTCGTTCCTGTTCTCTATCACGGAGGTCTTGCCATGGAGTTAGCGGGCTCCATAATGTCACAGCCATATGATACAGTGACCAGGACAAGTGAATGAGACAAATCACCTATTTAGTTATTCTCCTCTTGCTGAAAATTCGAATCCTAAAACTAGCTTTCAGATTATGACAATCAAGATTCCAAAATGTATTGTTAGGAACAGGCTTTAAAGTTAGACAAACATAAATTGGTTAAATAAGGTAAAAATGAAAATAGAGGCAAGGAGATCAAGTACAGAAGGGAAGAGAATGATGCAATAAGAAGAATAAAGCAGCAGAGTACAGTTTTTAAAATGTCTTAGTCACTTGTTGGGTTCCCACCCTGAATTACAGATAATGATTATCTTATTTATTATTTTATAATAATATTTTATAATATTTATCATAATCCATTATATTAGCCCAAATCAAAATTATTTGGCGGGGTCGCTTGTTTTTATCCCTTTACACATTGTCAGTGACCTGTCCCATTGCCTCATGGTTAATTTAAAACATGGCTGCATTAATTCATTGTTAATTAAAGAATGGGAAGCTACCTTACTGGCTAGTTGAAGAAATTCTGCATGTGATTGGGGGATAGAGATATAGCAGATGGAACTCCCAAAAGCTGGGGAGGTGACTGTGAATGGGTATATAAAAAGGGACATGAGAAAACAGTGTAAGGCCACTAAGGCTGAGGAATATATAAACAAGTTTAAAGCAACAATACCACAAAATAAAGAACTTAGATCCTACACGGAACTCCGAGCCTATGTCTGGCATACCGACACTTTTTGAGGATTGGGATTATGTTCTTGTATACCCACAGAGCACCTAACATCTCCTGATTGTCCCCAGCTTTAATTTTAAACCACCCACTTGTTGCAAACCTTTCCTTCTTTTGGAAATGAAGCATTCAGTACTATTTCTAAAGTAGTAGGCAAGTAGATGCAGCTGCCAAGCAGGCAGCCTTACACCCCAAACTTCTGATCCCATTGGGTCCCTAGCAAAACCCAGTTAGACACAGTATAAGGACGTGTTTGCCAGACCTGGGTAAGGTGCAGAAATCATGGAGGAATGAGACTGTCTATTCAGTGCCAATTCACAATGTAGAGGTTGATTTCTGTATTGCTTACTGACTGTAATCATACAGGTTTAGTGTTTGGATTGCTTTCCATATTGTTTAGAAATTTGGAAGTAATTTGCAAATTTCCATTTCTGCAATAATTACAGGTACTTTATATTACAATGTACTACTGACTGAATTATCAAGTGATTTGGTTTCATACGTAGACGCTAAGCCTAAATGTCTTTGCTTTGTGTATGGAGCTTATAAGAATGCACACTGGTTGATTTGATTTATCTTTGGATTGGGCTGTTAGATCTAAGAAGGAGTGTCTGGCTGAGCTATTATCTTCACTTAAATATTTGATACTGAACAGTGATGGTTTATAATTTTAAGATGGTACCAATGTCTAAATTCTAGGGTTAGCTCAATATTAGAAAATTTCAGTGTGGATTGAAAGCTTTGTGTCATGTTACCATAATTTGGGGGCAGCATTGCCCTCCATGCAATATTCATCACCAACTTCTCTGCTCAAAATCATCATCTGGTTTCTACACTTAATTCTAAATACTGTCAACTACAGCTGTAGCTCAGGCCATTTGATTGGGCTAAAGATTAATGTATGTTTTTTTTAGAAAATACAATATATTGCAGTACTAATCTAAATTTTATGTAATATTGATGTTTTAGTAGCAAAACTTCGAGGAGTATTACATCTTAGCAAAGCTGGATTTATAAAAAATAGGTTTGCTTAATTCACCCATGCCTGGGCTCCTCTGTATAAAGTGAGAAAATAATGGGTAGGAAAGGAATCTTGAATGCAGAGTTTAAAATGAACAAGCCTTTTGCCAGTGTGGGCAATATACTTACTCAAATGGGCTATTTGAACTTGATTAATTTGAGAATTATTTATTTCAAAATTGCTGTTAGCCTGCGAAAGAGCACAAATTAGGGCCTCAAATCGGGTACTCCCTCAATACTCAAATCAGAATATGGGTGACTCTTACGAGATGAGTTTGTGTTCCTTCTTTGCTGCTGCCTATTTTAATTGATTATGTGCATATTGTACATACAAGGAGGAAACGGTTTATATTGTATTACAATGGACACTCCACGGCCTCCTACCTTGCAAGGGGGAGATGATAAAGATCGAACTTGACCTGCTGTGTGGACTTGCCATTGCCGGCATTGGTGCATAAGAAGGGACAGTGTACCTGTGCGATCCTGAGCAAACAGAGACTGTGTACCAACCACGCCAGGAAGATGTCCTTGTGTGCTGAGAAACTGAATGTTACCAGGAATGACCATTGCAGTGATCAACTGCATCAAAAAGATTGACCAGTTAATTTACAGAACAAGTCTCAGTGGTCTTTGCCCTGTAAAGGTGTTGTGTGCCAGTTGATTACATTTGTACAATGGGCATCCCTGGTAAGCCTTTGTTAAAATAGACAAAGGGGGGATGTTATCCTTCACTAGCAATATGTTTCTAAAAACCCATAATAAAATATTTGGAGAGGATGAGGTAGTTTGTTTTGCCCTTACTTCAGCAAGAGACTCCCTGACCCCTTTTATCCTTCCAACTCCTAACATGGGGGTATAGAATAGTTCTAAAGCATTTACAGGATTATGGACTTCATCCAATAAGCCGCAATATCCTATCCAAATTGCTACAATGGTAAGGAATGAGGAGGATGCACTTATGTAAAAGTGCCTAAAATTATCCCCTGTACTATGATTAAATGTATCAGTCATCACTGCTTCCTTGAAGGACCTTGCATCTCATGTGTATGCCTTAAGGAGAAATGTGTCTCTATTACCACTGGTATTCAAACCCTTTGTAAGGTGGGTAACAACACCCACCTTCGTTATGATACCCCGAATGGCACTAATATTTTCCCAATTATTGGATGGGTAGAACTATTCTGGGACGTCGACCACGTCCCTTATCAAGAAACCCACCTCATTCGACTAAATAATTTTCAGCCTTTACGTTCGAGGCCCAATTATGTAATCATGAATTACACAGGTACTCCAGGAAGTTACAAAGATAGGCCCGCTTCTTATTGGAAAGGTCCTTCCATTATCTACACTCAACCTGGATATTACTTTTTCAGTTACAATAAGGCGTATACCTACCTTGTCCTGAATAGAGCAGGTACACATCATAATGTAGCTGTAGGAACACTATTTCCAACTACTGTTCCCTGTCCAATTACCTGACAACAAGACTCAAATTCCCTGATTAAACATTCAGTTTCTCCTGACTTTTATGCAGAATGGAAGAATGCAAGGGTTCTATCAAAAAATAAAACTCACTCATTGGCATATGCAGCTCCTAGTGTTCTTTCTGTAGGAGGGTCTTCAGGAGTTATTCGTCATCAAAACCATAATTATCTCATTTGTGGACTCACGATTTCATGAAATGAGATAACTGCTGCCCTAATAGGAATTAGGGACATGCTTTCAGAATTGTGCCTATTTACCCAATAAAACTGCTATGCTCTTGATGACATACTTGTGAAGGAAGGTGGAGTTTGCACCATAGTCAAAGGAAAGTGTATCATGGAGGTCACTTATTTCATCGAAAACATTACTAGGCATAGAGACAGCATCCACACTTTTGTCAACCAAATGAATGAAGGTGCAGGATTGGGAGATTGGGGTTTTGGCTCATGGTACAACTGGCTAATCAATATGGCTATGTGTGCTGCTATTGTTTTAGTTGGTCTTTTTGTTGGTATTGCTAAAATATTAATTTCTATTGACAACATTGGCTCCACCCAGAGAATGTTCCTTCTCCACTTAGATGATGATGAGAAGCATCATCGCCTGCCCCTGAATCATCTTCGGTGGAAGAGAAAATATTGCAGTCTTTCGCTGCTATTGAATTGGATTAATTTGATCCATGCCCTTATGGTGTGGTCATAGAATGACAAAGGGGGGAATGAGGATCTAAAATTTGAATTTAGGCTGTTGTCAGAAGCAACAAGTATATGTAGATTTTTATGAAGCACAAAATGGATTTTCAATTTAAAATAACACAACAAAATGGCTGAAAGTAATGATTTGCCTCTTGTGAACGTATGATGCTGCTTTGCTGGGTTAAGCTAAATACAAGATAAGAGAATACAATGGATTTTTCAGAATAGGAATTATAAGACAGTGATTTGGTATTTGAACTAATCCTGAACGAGCAAATCTGGGGTGATTCGTGAATACAACAATCTGTTTCCCAGGGAATATCATTGGACTGGCATGTTGGCAATCATATCACTTTATTATGGTTGATTGTACTTTCCTTGTAATTAAGAACCCTTTCCCAGGAAATATCATTGGAGTAACCTGCTGTAAATCATGTCAACTTATTATATGTGATTGGTCTTTTCTTGTAATTAAGGCTGTCCTATCTCTTAAGAAACATATAAATAATGTGTAATTTTTTAATATAATTGTGCCATTTCTCCACGGAACACAGAAGCTTTCAACCTCCGTGTTGCTGGCCAAATCTGCGCCAGGCTGCCTTAATTTATTAAACTGGTAACCTTGCTTTAACCAGACCGTACTCCTAGTGATTCTTTTGACCGATCATGAGACCAAGGGGTCCTGCAAGGGGGTCTACATCATCATTGGGATCTGAACAAAAAAGCCCATGAAACTCCATGTCATGTTCATGAATGTTCTTTGGGCAAGGGAACCCAGTCATCACCTGGTCTTGTGACTCCAGTCTCACACTGACTCAATTAATTCTTTACGGCCCCATGATCTGGTTCAGCAAAGAACTCAGTCCGAGCAACTGGAGATGGGCAATACATTTGAGGCTTATCACTGGCATTCATACCCTGAGAAGGAATAATGTCTGCCTTTTAGCCTCTTAAGCACCACACTCTCATTGTTCTGGGTCTCTAGGCCTCTCACATTAATTCATTAAGTGATGGCAATATGCGAAGAGCTTTTATTTTGAACTCTAAGTTCTCTTTTCCCCGTGATTCTCGCCTCTTCACCTCCACCCAAAAAGCTTTGCTGTGCAGAGTGTGAGCTCTCTCTGTTCTCTGAGGCCTCACTCTGTCTCTGTTTGCCTCCCTTCCAACTGAAGACAAAACGTATGTTTCCAAAACCCTGTGGAGATAAGAAGACAGATGAGAAAAATAATGTAACGAGAGTTGAGTTGGGTTTGTTAAAGAAAATAATGTTTGTTTTGAAATGATATTTTTGTCGGTGAGTGACAAAGGAAAGATGGGGGTCCAGGATTGCTGCAGCCTCTGCCAGAACATAGGACCCAGGAGCAGGAGCAGGCCTTTGGGAGCTGCTGTGCCAATGAAGAAGATCACTGCTCATCTGGGTGTGGTCTCAGCTGCACTTTCTGCTTCCCCCAATTCCCCCATTATACTTAACTGCCATCTTCATAAAAAATCTGTCTACCTCAACCTTAAGTGAACTCAATGACCCAACCTCCATTCCCATGTAGAGAAGAGAATTCCATAGATTGTCGACCCTCAGCCATCAAAACAAAACCTCCTGGTTTTAAACGGGAGACTGCTTTGTGTTAAATTGACCATCTAGTTCTTGTCTGCCCTATAACAGGAACCATCCTCTCAGTATCCAGCCTGTCATGTCACCTTAAGACCTGAAACTGTTAATGAGAGCAAACAGGTTGCTTAATGAGGCTTTTCCTCTGGAAATGATTAACAATGTTGATGTAAACTGTTTTCTCCAGTGCCAGAGTTCAGAACAAGAGGGTTGTTAAAATTAAAATTAGGATGATTTCAGGAAGAACTCCTTCTGAAAAAGTGTGAAAATCCGGAACTCGCAATTGGAAAAGCTGTCAAGGCCAGGGTTCGATGTTCGTTCGCTCAGGACAGTAAGGTTTACAGAACTAAGGGGGAATGTGTTCCAGGTTAGCCACGGCCTAACTGACTGGGGAATTTGGTCAAAACAGATGATCATTTATTTAACATAAATTTTAACAATAAATCTATATTAACCTGACTGTACAAGGCATAATTTCAAAGTTTTCTGATGATATAAAACGTTGAAGTATTGTGGCTTATGAAGATGATAGTGTTGAACTTCAAAAATGATGTAGGTAAGTTAATGGAATGAGCAGATGATTGCAGATACAATTTAATGGAAAGAGATGTCACTGATTCATTTTGGAAGGAAAATGTGGTGAGACAAATCAAATTAAAGGATACAAATATGGATAGCTGCAGGGGCAGTAGGACCTGGATGTTTATGTGCATTAGTCACTGAAGGTCAGCACAGGCAGCTGTTTTCATGAGAGAGCAGCTGATAAAGCAGATGCCATATCAACATTAGCATAGAATACAGTCTGGATGTGAAAAAAATGTTATGTTTTCGGGGGTAATACAAAACTAAGTTCCCTCATTTAAGAATGAGAAAAGCAGAATTCTTTGTCTCGCATACAGTCATAGGTCTTTGAAACTCTTGTTCAAAAGGTCAACTGAAATCTCTGAATACTTGTAATGAAGAATTAGACAGCCTTTCATCCCTTGCTTATCAGTAATCTATCAGAGTTAGGCAAGAATGTGGAGTAATCAAATCCGTCATGTGGAACAGGATCAAGAGGATGAATCTGCTTCATCTGTCCCTAATTCGCATAATTGTGTATCTCTAAAAGCCAGGAAGATGTGCTCAGCTATATGACAAGTTGGTTTGGCCTCAACTGATGTATGAAGTCCAGTTACACAGTTGAAAGAGCAGCCCCTTGAAAGCTTGTGATTTTCAATAAACCAGCTGAAGTGGCTGCTGGTTTGTGAGGGCGCAAATGGAATGGGACTTTACCCATAATCCTCAACAGCAGGGCAAGCGCTCTCTCGCCACTAGAGGACAGCTGCTTCTCTGTCCCTGATCAGTAAAAAAGAAACTGCAAAGATGCAGAGAGAGTGTACAGCTTCAGAAGCAGGGCACTTATCGTACCACAATGAAAGCGACCCCTGTGATAAGAAAAGTACTTTGGTGTAACTTGTGATTGTCTTCACAGTGTGCTGTTTGGTTCATTCTGTGATACAAATGGACAATATCAGTATCGAGGGGCACAAAGTATATTTCCTCTAACCCCTTTCCAAAACACCCTCTCCATCTTGCTTTACTCCTTTTTGACTCTTCTACAATTGCCCCTGTTACCTCACTCCATCCCGGTCCCAGAGGAATTGATGGCCGGAGTTCATGACCCCGCACTGTGTGAATGTTGGTGTGAAGTGAGGCCAGTGTGTTGGAGCTTGGGCTCCTGCCTCAGGCCCAGGTGTAGGAACCTGTTCAACAATCTGCACATTGTCCTTTTTCTCTTTCTGACCATACTGGAGTTTTCAAGCTGCAGTAACTTGCTGGCAACAAACTGTCTTGTCTAAAGTGTTCCCGGCACTGGACAGATCTCTGCTGTTGGGTTTTTTTCTCTCTCTCAGGGGCCTGCTCTGTATTCAGTGCCTGTTATCATTAGTGTGTTAGAGTTTATATGTCAGCTGTTCCTTGCTATGGTACTGAAAAAAAGTCATCCATGCCTCTTGAGATTTAAATACTCCTTCTTCATGAAAGTGTTTGGCAGACTTTTTAACATCATTTAACAAACTAATGATGGGAATGCATCAGTGTTGTTTATGGCTGGGAGCATTTAACATCATGGTCTTAGTTTTTAATGGATCCTCACTTGTGGTAATACAGTTTGCAATGTTTCTCTCCCCTTTCGTGTTATTAAAAGGCTTTGAATAGTGTTATGCTGAAGACAGTGCAACTTCAACACCGTGTGACGGAGTGGGTGGCAGAATTCCCATCTCATTATTGTCCAGCTTTCAAAGAAAATGCTATGGTCTCTGAAATTAGATTGTATCCAGGTTTTATGCATATTGTGTTTGAATTTCATTTTTGGAATGCCAATTTTCATAAAAATATCCTGTTCGGTTTTGTAGCTCAGTAGTTGTGTTTGTTCCCTGAGATACTGAGAGTTTACACAACCCTCCATTTGCCTGTGATCCAGTTATTGGCTGAAGCCTCTGGTTGTTCAGTGAGTCCAAGCCATTGTCTTGCTCTCTGCAGTTATACCATCAACTTGTTTTCTCAGTGTGAGCCCGGAGACCACTGCGTGGTGACTTCCTGTCCCACTGTCGGGGTAAAGGCAAGTGAGAACTGTCAAGGTTAATCCCATCATGAACATCAGAACACTATATTCAGCTGGAACGACATCCACAGATTAATTTCTTTGGCCGCCATTGCAGTAAAAGCAAATCTCTCCATTTGCCAGCACAAACAGAAAGTGTTCGTCAGATTCCCTGGTGTGTGATGGTTTAGCCCAATAGGAGCAGCTCTGGTAGATCATGCTGTATCAGCCTGGACAGAAACCTGGGCAACCTCCAAATGAAAGCATGACCTTCAGTGGATCTGCTATGACAGGAAATATAGAATTGGAATCCTTGTTACTGAATCAACTCATCAAACCTAAATACAACTGAGAAAATATAAACCAAACCAATTTCCCAGGACATATATCACAACAAGAAAGTAGGGAACACACAGTTTCTGTCCCCTGTCTTTCGGGAGCATCGCTTTTCCTGTCTCACCTCTGTCTATGGGGTACCATTTCTATCATCCTTTCTGTCTGAGAATATTACTGTTCCTGTCCCCACTATCTTCGGGAGAGTTTGGGGGTGTCACATCCATCCATTTTGTTAGTTCCATTTACTCTCATGAAATGGGTAATCCCTGCTTCACTATGTGTGTGTAAGCCACGTGTGAAAGCCCAGCACAGCTCACCCTTCATCTCAATCAGAACACAGGGTTGGTCAGTACTGTCTGGACCCAGAACAATAACACTGACTAACTGGAGACAACTCAGATCAAGTCCCAATGAGACTGCTATTGACCTTCACCCTCAAAGCCCACTGAGGAGGTGGTCATTAATCCCAGTGTTGTCACAGAGTAAGTTCTCCCAGAGATTCATGATTCATTCTAGATTTTACACAAGTCTGTGATGTTGTTAGGAGACAGGTGGGAAGGCATAGAGATAAAATATAAAAGGAGAGAGAATTATATTTTTGTTATACCATCCTTGAACTTAAGATGTTCGAAAATATTTTACAGCCAATGGAATGCTTCCAAAAACCAGACATTATTGTGATGTGGGAACTGTAACAGCCTGGGCAATGCAGATCTTTTGGTAGCACCACCCAGAGACTGGAGGCTGCTACTGCAGGCAGGCTACAAACCGGCTCTGCTGTGAGGGAAGGACACTGGGGCACGTAAGGACATGGGAAATAGGAGTTGGAAGAAGACTCCAACGGCTGTCCATCCTTTCCTAAATACAGAGACCAAAATTGCACACCAATACCCCAGATGCAGCCTCACTAACACCCTGTACAGTTTTAACAAGACTTCTCTACTTCGAAATTCCAACCCCCAGCAATAAAGGTGAAAATTCCATTCGTCTTCTCAATTACTTGCTGTACCTGCACTAACTTTCTGTGTTTCATGCACAATACTACCCAGATCACTCTGTACTGCACTTTGTTGGAATCTCTCACTATTTAATTAATAATCGGCCTTTAGATTATGCCGACCCAAGTGCATGGTCTCACACTTTCTGACATTAAATTCCATCCACTGTGTATTAGTGTTTCATTTCCAGTTTGGTCTTCTCTCTTTGATTGACTGTCTCAATGCATCTATCTGTAGCATGCCCCATTCCCATATTTTTGTGATCCTGACCCTTGATTGTCTAACCCTTTCCTGCTGGTTCCATTCAATGACAGGCAGGAGGCTGGAAGAACACAGCAAGTCAGGCAGCATCAGGCGGTGGAGAAGCTGATGTTTCGGGTGTAACCCTTCTTCAGGAATGGGGGTGGGTATTAGGGGGAGCTGCAGATAAAGAGGTGGCGGGCGACAGGATGATGAAGTGGGGATCAGTGATGACAGGTGGAGGGTATGACCTGGTTGGTCAATGGGAGGAATGAATCTGGTAGGTGTAAGGGAGTAGTGGAAGGGAGGGAGAGGTGCTGGGAAGGGAGTCAGGGGATGGGAAAGGAGTTTATTTGAAATTGGAGAACTCAATGTTGAGTCATCTGGGCTGTATGCTGCCAGAAGGAAGATGAGATGTTGTTCCTCCATTTTGTGGTTTGGTTCATTGTGGCAATGGAGGAGGCCGATGATGGTCATGTCAGAAATGGAGTAGGAAGGGGAATTAAAATGGGTGAAGACTGGTAGGACTGCTCGGCCCCTGCGGGTCCGGCTGAGATGTTCGGTGAAATGTTCCTCAGTTTACGTTTGCTCTTCCCAATGTAGAGAAGACCACATGGGGAACACCTGATACAGTAATCTAGGTTGGAGGAGAAGCAGGTGAACCTCTGTCTCACCTGGAAGGACTGTTTGGGGCCCTGGATGGAGGTGTGGGATTGATGTACCAGCAGGTTTTGCATATTTTCAGGTTCCAGGGGAAGGTACCGAAGGGTTTGGGATGGTTGCAGTGCGAGTGGCACAGATCAAGAATTATCGAAGGGAATGGTCCTTGTGGAAGGCAGCCAGGGGTGGGGAGAGGAAGATATATTTGGTGGTGTGGTCCAGTTAGAGTTGATGGAAGTGTTTAAGAATGATGCGTTGGATTCAGTGATTGGTGGGGTGATAGGTGACGACAATAGGGATCTGCCTTTATTGTATTTCGAGGGGGGTGGGTTTAGAGCAGTGAAACAGGAAATAGATGTGGTGCAGTGGATGGCAGAAGGAGGAAAAGCACATTGTTTGTAACAGTTGGACATCTGTGATCAGTGGAATATCTCCTCATCCAAGCAGATGAAGCAGATGGGGCAGAGGAATTGGAAGAATGAGATGGAGTTCTTACAGGATACTGGGTGGGAGGAGGTGTAGTCCAGTTAGATGTGGGAGTCTGTGGGTTTGTAGTAAATGTCTGTCTGTAGATTATCACCAGAATTGGAAATGGAGAGGTCAAAAAAGGGGAGGGAGGTGTCCGAGATGGACCAAGGGAATTTGAGGACGGGTTGGAAGTTGTGGGCAAAGCCGATGAACTGCTCCAGTTCAGCCTGGGTGCAGATCACTGCACTGATGCAGTCATTGATGTAATGGCGGAGAGTTGGGGCACAGTGCCTGTGTAGATACTGAAGCGGGACTGCACAACATAGTCGATAAAGAAGCAGGCGTAGCTGGGGCCCAGCTGGGTGCCCATGGCCACCCCCTGGATTTGGAGGAAATGGGAGGAGTTAAAGTAAACGTTGTTGAGGGTGAGGACTAGTTCAGCAAGGCAGAGGAGGGTATTGGTGGAGGGGGACTGGATAGGTCTGTTTCAGAGGAAAAGGTGGAGGGCCTGGAGGCCATCCTTATTGGGTATGGATGTATATATATAAGGACTGCACATCCATAGTGGAGATAAAGCACACAGGGCTGGGGATCTGGACGTTACTGAAGAGATGGAGGGTGTGGTTGGTGTAGTGGATGTAGGTGGGAAGTGCCTGAACCAAGGAGGAGAGGATGGAGTTGAGGTAGGATGAGAGGAGTTCGGTGGAACAGGAGCATGCTGAGACAATGGGTCAGCTGGGGTAGTTGGACTTGTGGATCTTGAGGAGCAGATAGAACTGGGCATTGTGGGGCTGGGGGACTATGAGATTGGAGGCAATGGAGGGGAGATCACTGGAGGCAATGAGGGCACTGATAGTGCAAGTGATTTTAGCCAGATGGGTCACTGCGGGGTCATGGACAAGGGAGAAGTAGGGCATGGAGTCGGAGAATTGGCGTTCGGCCTCTGTGACATTTAGGTCTGTTCTCCAGACTACCACCACCCCATCTTTGTCAGTGAGTTTGATAGTGAACCAGGAGTTGGTGCAGAGAGAGTGGAGCCGTCAATCAGAGGGGGGGTGGTTGGAGAGGGTGACGGGGGTGGGGGGGCGGGAGGTGGAGAAATTGAGGCGGCTGATGTCACTTCAGTGGTCAGCACTGAAGAGGTCTAGGATGTGTACACAGCTGGTGGTGGGGGGTGTGACCAAATGGAGGAGGAAGGTTGGAGGTGGGAGGAGGGTTCCAGAGGGAGTTTGGGAGTTTTTGTTAAAGAAGAATACACGGAGGTAGAGGCGGCGGAAGAAGAGCTCTGTGTCGTGGTGGGTGCGGGTTTCGTTGAGGTGGGGTCGGGCGGGAATGAATATGAGCCCTTTCCTGAGGATGGACCTTTTGGCCTCAGAGAGTTCGAGGTCGGTGGGGGGGGGAATAGTAAATATGGGCAAGGCTCGGGCGTGAGGTTTTTGGGGAAGGCCCAAGGTGGCTGAAGGAGGGGAGGGGGAAGGGTGATGACATGTGGTGGGTGAGGGTTGATTGTGATGCAGCATGGGGGAATGGGTGTGGGAGAGAAAGGAGATTGGGGCGGAGGTGGGTTGTGGAGTGAGGTGGGGGAGTGGGAAGGTGGGGATGAGGTGAAGAGGGAGAAGTGGAGGGATAGGGTGCACTGTGGGGGTGTATGGGTGAGGACGGAGAGTGAGTGTGCTGGATGGCTGCAGATAGGCAGTTGGACTCAGGGTGACTCTGGGAAATGTAGTCGGAGTCTAGGTTGCAGAGTGGGTGGGGCCAGAGGTGGATGCAAAAGCTGGAGCGAAGTCAAGGCCGGTCTAAATGTTTTGACCTGGGTTCGATTCCAGCCTCAGGCAACTGTCTGTGTGGAGCTTGTACATTCTCCAAGTGTTTGTGTAGGTTTCCTCTGGTGCTCTGGTTTCCTCCCACAATCTAAAGACGTGCAGGTTAGGTGAATTGGCTGTGCTAAATTGCCCATAGTGATCAGGGATGTGTCGGTTAGGTTCATTAGTCAGGGCAAAAGTAGAGTAATGGGATAGGGGATTGGGTCTTGGGTGGGTTACTCTTCCAAGGATCAGTGTAGACTTGTTGGGCCAAATGGCCTGTTTCTCACAGTAGGGATTCTATGACAGTCCATTCCAGATTCCCACCACCCGCTGAGTGAAAAAGTCCTTCACCAAATCTCATTTGCGGTGTTCATAATGAAACCTTTCAAACCATTCATTTTGTCTAGTGCCATTTAGCTCTTGAGATCCTTATTCAATAAATGTTTTATTCTTTTATATATAATATGAGTTCCCTGACAGGGACAGTTAACCTTGTCCAATCAGGGAGTCCTGGCTGACAGATGAAAAGGGGACTGTCAAACGGCGGTGCTCGGACCCGACGTCGTGCACCAGTTGGAGGACGTTCAGGAGTGCGGTGGGATCCCGTCCGCACTCACCCCAGACCCGGACGGAATTTCACATTGGCCCCAAGGTCCCGTACCTCCCGCGGGAGCCTGTTCCCACAACCTGAGCCGCCTCCGGAATTTTAATTTTGTCCCTTTTAAGGATGTAAAAAAGCTAGCCCTGTGTCGACTGCAGCTGCACACCGTCCACCTCTTCTCCCTCATCCACCGTCCGGACACGCCTTGGCGTGCCCATTTGCCACCGGCGGTGGGGATCCCCAGTGGAGGACTCTCTATGCAGGAGTCCTCCCCCTTTCTCTCGGGGATCTGGGGTGGAGGGTGCTGCACGCAGCAGTCCCCTGCAACCGCAGGTTGCGGTGGTTCACGGACTCCCAGCCCAACTGCTTGTTCTGTGGTGCTGTGGAGGCCGTGGACCATGTATATGTTGCATGTGAGCGTTTGCACTCCCTTTTTGATTTTCTTAAACACCTCCTCCTCTGCTTTTGGTTGCACTTCAGTCCCATGCTCCTGATCTTCGGGCACCCGGTACGGAGGAGGGAGGGCAGGTCTGAAGACCTCCTCGTGGGTCTGCTCCTGGGCCTGGCCAAACTGGCCATAAACAGGTCCAGGCAGCGGGCCGTGGAGGGGGTCGTTAGGGCCGACTGCCTCCCCCTCTTCCGCGGTTACGTTAGGGCCCGGGTGTCCTTGGAGAAGGAGCACGCGGTGTCCACCAACACCCTGGAGTTGTTCAGGGAGAGGGGGGCACCGCAGGGAGTGGAGTGCATTATCTCCCCCTCCAACTCTATTTTGATTTAATCCCTACCCTCCCCTTCACTGTTTGATCACACAGCATTGCCCTTTGATGCGAAGGGCACTGCTTGTCACAGGCCACTCGGGTGTTTCCTTTCTTCCTGGTGGTGGAAACTGAATAAAGATTCGTACACCTTGTGTCTCTCACTGTGTCTCACACCTGCACACACACACACCGTGGGTGCTGGGGATAAAAAAAAACGACTGCAGTTAGGCGGTAGTGTGGGGGTAATAGAAAGAAAAATAAACAGGAATGTCAGAGGTTCTAAAAAAAAAGAAAAGGGGAGTGTCAGAAGGACTGATACCCTGGGACCTGACTCTGAATAACAACCTGCCAACCAACCCCCTCCTTCTGTCACCCTCAATCTCCCCATGCTTACTCTTGATGCCCCTTCGATCCAGCTTGTACTGCCTTTGGGAGAGGCTGACCTTCCCTCCCTACCTCACCCAGGAACATAGTCACCATCCTAAAAGAGCACAGTCACGTTTTTAACCTGAGGGGCATCACAGCTGGGACAGGAGGAGAGAACTTGGCACCTTCATGGTGGTCATACCTGTCATTAATCCACTACAACCTCTCTTGGGGCTGCAAGAATTTAACCTCCCTCCCTCAGACAGCTCCCCTCCCTGGAAGGTAATATTGCTGCTCCTAATTTCGGGCTAATTGACAACTGAAATACAACTATGGTTAGCCAGCATTGATTGGGCAGGCAGCCACTCCTGCTCTGAACTTGTATCCAGAAAATCCCCTTGTAATTGTGCAACACATTAGGGAGCATAGTGCCCACTGCCTCTGAAATCCCTCCCTTACCGAGAATACACTCTCAGCTGCCATCTGAATTTACTATAAATTCTGTGTCCTGTC
Source organism: Chiloscyllium plagiosum (assembly GCF_037043375.1). Taxonomy (NCBI): domain Eukaryota; kingdom Metazoa; phylum Chordata; class Chondrichthyes; order Orectolobiformes; family Hemiscylliidae; genus Chiloscyllium; species Chiloscyllium plagiosum. The sequence goes on from NW_028270147.1 coordinate 117,897,441, forward strand.
ATACTGCCCCTGCAGCTACCTGATGAAGGAACAGCGCACCGAGTACTTCTACTTCCAAATAAACCTGTTTGACTCAAACCTGGTATTGTGTGATTTTTAACTTTGGCCATCTGAATGAACTGCCTCTCAGACTCAATCAGCTGAACTGTTTTTCATTCATGATTTGAGAAGATTAAAGCCTCATCTTCAATCCCCAGCACAAAGCCCATTCTCAATCCATCGCTCGGAGACATCGACCTCAGAGAGTCACCTACAGGCAGCACAGAGTAACACACTCTCACTGAGAGAGACACCTACAGGTTGCATTAAGTAACACACACACTCTGAGAAACAGGCAGCACTGAGTAACATGGTCACACTCCATGCTGCCTGCAGGTGTCTCTCTGAGTAACACTGAGAGAGACACCTGCAGGCAGCATAAAGTAAAACACTCACACTCACACTGTGAGAGATGCAGCCAGCAATGTCTGTGAATGGCTGAAGATTGTTTCAGGGGCTACCCAACAATCCGCAGAGATTGCACAGTGCAATCCCATCAGCTGGGCCTGGAGGGAATGCGTCAGATTGACATTGACATTGACAGAAAAAACTGCAATTAACAGCCCAGACAGAGAAAGCTGCTCAAAATCACAGCCACAATGGAGCTTGAGGAAAACACTTGTGGAGATTTGCTCAATAACATGAGAATTCTGTCCCTTTAAACAGTGACAAACCCTTAAATTGGAACTGACAGCTCAGCAGGAAGAAGATTAGATTACTTACAGTGTGGAAACAGGCCCTTCGGCCCAACAAGTCCACACCAACCCGCCGAAGCGCACCCACCCAGACCCATTCCCCTACACCTAACACTACAGGCAATTTAGCATGGCCAATACACCTGACCTGCACATGTTTGGACTGTGGGAGGAAACCGGAGCACCCGGAGGAAACCCATGCAGACACGGGGAGAATGTGCAAACTCCACACAGTCAGTTGCCTGAGGCAGGAATTGAACCCGGGTCTCTGGCGCTGGGAGGCAGCAGTGCTAACCACTGTGTCACCGTGCCGCCCAAAAGGTCTGGTTTACTGAAGCAGAGACTTCTGAGGGTCACATTGTTTTGTACAGCTGACAGTCTTCAGCAACTTCAAGAGATTTTACTCAGCATACAGTCAACACTTCCCCATCAAACACTCCCCGGACAAGGACAGCATGAGGTTTGACATAGCATAAAGTCTCTCGACATTGTCGCAGTGACCTACTTCAACATCCAAACCTCAGACGTATCTCTGAGCCAGTCCTGAGAAGGAAGAGAGTTGAAATTTAGTGCTAACAATGACCTTTGTCCTGCCAGCTCAGCCCTGTTCTAAGTAAAGTTGTGTCTCCTCTGTGGACTGTCTCAAACACTCTACACACATTCTGATCTCCTGATGCTCTTTCTGAGGGAGACGGGAGGGTCACGTGGATGAGGGCACAGGAGAAGCGAGCGTTGGACTCCCAGTCAGACCCAGAGAGGGTCAGCAGGCTGCTGTAGGTGCTGTCCGAAGCTCGCAGGTAGTTGCTGGTCTGAACCCCGTCCAAAATGACTGCACCGTCCTTCTTCCACTGCACCTCCAGCTCATCGGGATAGAAGTGATTGGCAAGGCACACCAGGGTGACAGTGCCCTTGGCATTGACCTGCTCTAGGGAGGGGGCAGCAGGGTCAGCTTGGGCTGAGTGTTCTCACGGCCTGAAAGACAAGAGAAACAATTTTAATCCCTGCCAAACAAATGGATTTTGACTCTCAGTATATTCACTGGCAATACAATCTTATTGAACATTTGTCGTCAATACAGAATAAACCCCGACAAAAGAACAGGTATTGTTTAAATTGCTTCTTGGGATATGAGAGTCACTGCCAGGTCCAGCATTCATTGCCCATTCCTAATTGCCCCAGAGAGGGTGATGGTGAAAGAGAAGGGATAGTTTTGGACCATTGTTTATGGAATGAATATGGGCAGCTGGAAGGGAGCATTTCAGTGACAGTGATCAGAACTCAGGGAGATTGAGAGTATGGATGGAAATGGAGAACAATGGAGCAAGTGTAAAAAATTTCATTTGGGAATGAAATATTTTACTGAACTGTGCAGTGACTTAGCAAAAGTGGACTGAAACCAAGTACATGATGGAAAATCAGGGTCAGGGCAGTGGGAGGCCTCGAAGGATGAGACAGAGATTGTTCAGAATCTGTTCCCACAATGAGTAAGTGTGGGACTCCCAGATTTAGACTCTCAGCCTGGGATGTCAAAAGGCAGCAGAGTAGGGAAGTCCAAATAGGGAAGGTGATGTTGGTTATCTGGAGATCAAACCTGCAGAAAGCTGAGAGGAGGATAGAAAATGCAGGGGTGACATTGAACAGGATCTGAGGAAAGCAAAGATCTGACAGGATGAAATATGTTCAACTGAATCAGGGAAATCCCAACGAACAAGAGGATTGGGGGTCATGTACTAACATGGATTGGAACTGGTTGGCAGGCAGGACAGAAACAACAAGTCTTTTTCTGAATGGCAGGTAGTTACCAATTGTCATACTACAGGGGTCAGTCCATGGTACCCAGTTATTCATAATATACAATCATAGAATCATAGAGACCCAAAAGGCCCATCAGCCCATTGTGTCCATACTGGTCAAAAAACAACAACACAATAATTCTCATCCATTCTTCCAGCATGAGGGAATTAGATGTGGTATGTGTTTAAGAAGGAATTAGATATTGTTTTTAGGATTAAAGGGATCAAAGAATGTGGGGAGAAAGCAGGAACAGGGGATTGTGTTGGATGATCAGCCATGATCATATTGAATGGTGGAGCATTCGAGGTGTGTAAAATGATGAAGGCCCTGGACAGAGTGGGTAGGAAGGACTGATTTCCATCAGCAGAGAAGCAATAGCCATGGGGAGAGATTGAAATGAATTGGGGCAGTGTTTGAGGGGAGTTGAGGAGTAACTGTGTCCACCCAGAAGCTGGTGAGATCTGGGACTCACTGACTGAAAGGGTGGGAGAGGCCAAAACCATCATCACATTGAAAAAAACACTTGGATATTCACTTGAAACAGCGAAACCTCCAGAGCTATGGAGCAAAAGCTGGAAAGTGGGATGGAGCTCGATACATCTTTAACAAACCTGCTGTCACCCACAGATCAGGAGAACTTTATCCGAGAACATTGGAGCAGACTTGGATCCACACACTTCATTGGGTGTCCATGTGGAAGGTTCCAGATTACATTTCAAACCTTGCTGCACACCAATGGGCTGAGGTCAAGGGTGAGGCTACAAAGAGTCTCACTGCCCCAGGGTCAGCCAAGGTCACTTCTCCTAATGACTCAATGACCCCTGGAAGGTGAGAGTGCACGGACAATGGGTGAGGGTCAGGATCAGGAAGCTCCAACCTTAAAGAAAGACTTGAATTTGTGTAGCACCTGTCCCCAACTCAGGATGCCCCAATGGCTCTTTCCAGCAGACTGTGCACAGTAAGATCCCAAATACATTATGATAATTAGCAAGGAAATAGATTTTTATTGATTTTGATTTGGGTATAAGTATTGACCAGGACAAGCGGGGGGGGGGGGGGGGACTGCCTGCTCTTCCTCCAATGGTGTCATGGAATGGCATCTTTCACAACTGAAGGATTCCCAGTTCATCCAAAAAAAAGTATAGTTCCTTCAAAGTGGAGTTGCAGGTCGATAGTGTGGTGAAGATGTTGCTCGGTATGCTTTCCTTTATTGGGCAGTGCATTGAGTATTGGAGTTGGGAGCTGTTGCGGCTGTACAGCCCATTGGTTAGTGCACTTTTGGAATACTGTGTGCAATTCTGGTCTCCCTGCTATAGGAAAAATGTTGTGAATCTTAAAATGCTTCAGAAAAGATTTACAAGGATGTTGCCAGGGCTGGAGGCTTTGAGCTATCTGGAGAGGCTGAATCGGCTGGGGCTATTTTCTCTGCAACTTTGGAGGCTGAGGGGTGACAATATAGTGGTTCATAAAATCATGAGGGGCATAGACAGGGTGAATAGAGAAGATCTTTTCTCCAGAGTGGGGCAGTTGAAAACTAGAAGGCATAGTTTGAAGGTGACAGGGGAAAGATGTAAAAGGGACCTAAGGGCCAACCTTTTCATCCGGAGGGTGGTACATGTATGGAATGAGCTGCCAGAGGAAGTGGTGGAGGCTGGTAGAATTACAGCATTTAAAAGGCATCTAGATGGGTATATGAATAGGAAGAGTTCAGAGGGATGTGGGCTAAATGCTGGCAAAGGGGACTAGAATAATTTTGGATATCTGGTCAGCATGGATGAGTTGGATTGAAGGGTTGGTTTCCGTGCTGTACAAATCTCTGACTCGAACTGAAGTTCAATTGAACCCTTAACACCTCAGGCTCTCCCAAAGACATTTATAGACAGTTTTGTTTGAAAACCAGTCACTGTTACAATGTCGGGAAAGTGGCAGCCAGTTTCTACTCAGCAAGATCCCATGAAAAGCAATGAGGTCAAAGACCACTGTTAATGATGCTGGTTCAAAGATAAATATTGTCCTGAACTCAACCCAAAGACCCAATAATTGGGTTCAGTTGGATGGAAAATGAGGAGATGGAGTGGAAAAGAGCAGGTAGGTTGCTGGCTAGTGATGGGATTGATTGTTACCAGAAAATAAAAGGAAGGGGCAGAATTTTTGAATATCAAAGGAACCATAAAAGTGCAGGGAAAATCAATAATAGAACAAACTTAAAGAGTTTTTATCTAAATGCGTGAACCATTCCGAGTAAGGGAGACAAAGTGATGCCACAAATTGAGGTAAATTGAGTTTCCAAGAGATTTAAACTAGTTAAAGTGGAGGAGGGCTCAGGAGAAATTATTCAGGTTTCTAGAAGATGTAATAGGACAGAGAGTATGGAAAGGATCAAGAGTTGAACATCAAACACAAGAGATAAGAGGACAATGATGAGAAGGAGGGCAGTCAATGCAGGACTGAGGGTGTTGTACTTAAATGCACACAGTATACACAATGGGTTTGTAGTACAGATTGAAACTGGCAGGTACGATGTTGTGGGTATCACAGAGACATGGCTGTAAAGGGATCCGGGCTGGAAACTAAATATCCAAGGATACATGTCCTATCAAAAGGACAGGCAGATGGGCAGAGGGGCAAGAGTTGCCTTGTTAGTAAGAAATGAAATTAAATCAATAGCAAGAAGTGATATAGAGTCAGAAGGTGTAGAATCTGTGTGGTTAGAGTTGAGGAACTGCAAGAAATAAAGAATCTGATGCAAGTTATGTCCAGGTCTCCAAGCAGTAATCAGGGTGTGGGGAAGGAAATCAAGCAGGAGACAGAAAAGCCATATATAAAATGTCAGGGCAGACTTCAATGGATAGGTGGACTGGGTAGCGCGTCTCAAGGAAAGGATTTCATGGAATGGCTACACGATGGTTTTTGGAGCAGCTTGTGGTTGAGCCACTATGGAACAGGCAGTTCTGGATTCAGTGATGTGTATTGAGGCAAAGTTGATTAGTGAGCTGAAGGTGAAAGTAGCCTTGTGGATAAGTGACCATAATATGATAGAATTCCCCCTGTAGTTTGAGAAAGAAGCTGCAATCAGATGGAACAGGATTTCAATTGAGTAAAGTTAACTACAAAGACATGAGGAAGGAGCTGGCCAGAGTTGATTGGAAGGGGAGCCGAGCAGGTAAGATGGTGTGGCAGCAAACAGCAGAGTTTCTGGGGGTAATTCAGGAAGCAGAGTAGAAATTCATCCCAAAAAAGCAGAAACATATTAATGGGAGGACAAGGCAACCATGGCTGATGGGGGAGGTCAAGGACAGCATAAAAGCAAAAGAGAAAGCATCCAATGTGGTGGAGAATAGTGGGAAGCCAGTGGATTAGGAAGTCTTTAAAAATCTGGAGAGGATAACTAAAACAAACATTCAGGATACAGAAGGTGAAATATAGGGGAAAGTGAGCCAGTAGTATAAAAGAAGATTGCAAGAGTTTTGTCAGATATACAAAAAGGAAGAGGGAGGCAAAAATAGACATTGGATTGTCGGAAAATTAGGTTGGAGAAAGAATAATAGGAAACAAAGGAATAGCAGAGGAATTGAATCGATACTTTGCATCAGTCTGCACTATGGAAAATACCAGCAACATACCAGGACTTCAAGACAGTCAGGGGGAAGAGGGTAGTGTAGTGGCCATCACTAAGGAGGAGGTACTGGGGAAGCTGGAAGGTCTGAATGTGGATAACTTACCCAGACTGGATGAACTACGCCAGTGTGTTCTGAAGGAGATCGCTGAGGAGATTGTGGAGGCATTGGTGATGATCTTTCAGGAATCAATGGAGTCGGGAGGTAAAGGTGGTGTGGGGAGGGATTTGATGGGGGCAAGGAACTGGAAAATGGCTCACATAACACCCCTATTTAAGAAGGGAGAAGATGGGAAATTATAGGCCAGTTAGCCTGGACTCAGTTTTTGGTAAGGTTTTAGATTTCAATTTAAGGGTGAAATTACAGAGGACTTCAAAATGCAATGGGAAAAAAAGGGCTGAGTCAACACGGCTTTATCAAGGGGAGGTCATGCCTGGCAAATCTGTTAGAAATATTTGAGGAGACAATGAGCCAGTCAGACAAAGTGGATTTCCAGGAGTTATTTGACATAAGATACGAGTCTATTGTGTAGGGGTGAGGCACTGGCATGGACTGAAGACTGGCAGGTTGAATATATTCAAGAAGAAGAGACAGATAATTGTTTTGCATTTTAACGGCATCAGTGATTGGGGAGAAAGGAGGAATATGGCTTTGAGAGAGAGGATCAGCCATGATCATACTGAATGACAGAGCAGACTCAAAGGGCCGAATGGCCAACTCCTGCTCAGTTTCTATGTTTCTATGACTGTGTTACCTTCAAACTCTGTCTCTGGTTGTTGAGTTCTTCACTCATGTAAAAAGTGCCTACCGATCCACCCTAAGATTGCCCCAAATAATCTTATACCCCTCTATCAGGTCCCTTCTCAACCTTCATTGCTCCGAGGAGAACAACCCCCACCTTCCCAATCTTTCCCCACAGCTGATCCTGGTAAATCTCCTCTGTACCCTCTCTCAAGTACACAACCTTCCCAGAAATTGGTGAGCAGGACCTCCCTCTCTCTCTCTCCCCACCCCTTCTTTCTGTCTTACACCTGCCATGTCTTTCTCTCTATCTCTCTCTCTCCCACTGCTAATCTCGCTTATATTTTCCCTCTCTCTCACTCTGTCTCATAGCAACTCTCTCCAATTCATTCACCCTTCCTCACGCCATCTCATAATCTCTATTTCTCCATCTCTCACTGTCCCAATCACTCACTTCAAGTCCCCAACTATTATCTACCCCTCTCTATGTCTCCCTCTTTCTCTCTCCCTCCCTCTCTGTATCCCAATCTACAGTCTCTCTCCCTCCCTCTCTGTCATTCTGACTCTACCCATACTCATGTCTTTCTCTCTCTATCTCTCTCACACACACACAATCTCTCTCTCTCTCTCTCTTTCTCTCCCTCTATGTTTCTCTCTCTCTCGCTTCTCTCTCTTTCTCACAGTGTCCCAGGTGGTGATAGTTGAATGCAGAATAAATCTCCCTCTGCTCTGCCCCAATAATGGATGTTAACCCCTGACCCCAGAAGCATGTCTTCTCCTGGAGTAAAGGCCCATTTCCACATTGACCAGGGTTTGGTATCTCTCAGGAAGATGGTCAGATTCTTGTGAAATGAAGGGCAGTTTTGTGCTATTGGCCTATTCTCACTGGGGACTGGTTTGGACACAAACCTCATTCCATGAAGGCCCAGCAGAGAGAGGAGATCCTCAGGCCATCAGTGTGACCTGGAGGGACAGGACAGGCTCTGACCCAGTGACCCATCCTGTCCATTCACAACATGTTTTAATCCCTTCTCCTCTCCTACACCTCTCCTTCCCCTTCCACGAAGAGTCTCTGAGTCAGGCTGTTTCACTGGAGTGAAGGTTGGACCATCACACAGTTACAACAAAAAGGAACTAAACCCCACACCCACCATGGTGTCCACAATGCACTGGACTCTCCAACAGAGTCCAATAAACATGGAATTCAGTTCACGGGGCTGCCCTATGGAGAGACATGGGCCTCCTTCCCACTGAACCTTCCAATAGAGACCAGTAAACATGGGCCTCCTTCCTGCTGGACTCTCCAAATGAGACCAGTAAACATGGACTTTCTTCTGACTAGATCCTCCAAGAGAGACCAGTAAACATGGGCCTCCTGTTCACTGGACCTCCAATGGAGACCAGTAGATGACTGAGTGTTTGAAGAAGAAATCAAGAAGATGGATACAGTTACAGCAGTACACTCCGTCTACATGGATTTTAGCAAGGCCTTAGGCAAGGATCCCCATGGAGACTGCTTGGTAAGATCATATCACATAGGATCCAGGGAGAGCTAGCCAATTGGATATACAATTGGCCTGATGATAGGAGGCAGAGGCTGGTGAGAGAGGGTTGTTCTTCAGACTGGAGGCCAGTGACCAGCCGTCTCCCACAAGAATCAAACCCGGATTCACTGTTGTTCATCATTTATATGAACAATTTGGATGAGAAAATAGGAGGAATGGTCAGTAAGTTTGTGGCTGACATTAAAATTGTTGGCATCGTGGACAGGGAAGAAGGTTATCCAAGAGTGCAATGTCATCTTGATCAACTGGGCCAGTGGGTCAACAAATCCAGATGGAGTTTAATTTCAATAAATGGAAGGAGTTACATTTTGGTAAGACAAACCAGGGCAGGAATTACACAATTAATGGTAGAGCCATGGGGAGTGTTGTTGAACAGAGAGACTGAGGGGTACAGGTACATAGTTCCTTGAAAGTGGTGTCACAGGTAGACAGGGTGGTGAAGAGGGTATTTGGCACGCTCACCTTCACTTGTCAAAGCAGGGAGTACAGGAGCTGGGACATCATGCTACAGCTGTACAAGGCATTGGGAAGGCCACATTTGGACACTGTATATATTTCTGCTTACCCTTCCATAGAAAGGAAGTTATTACACTGGTTTGGATAAAACAAACATTAACAGGGATGTTACCAAGATTGGAGAGTTTGAATTATCAAGCGAGGATGGATAGGCTGAGATGTTTTTCCAGGGAATGCAGGAGATTGAGGGGTGACATTATAGAGGTTTATAGAATCATGAGAGTTGTAGACAAGTTGGGTAGCCAAAGTCTTTTCCCCAGGGTAGAAGAGTCCAGTACTAGAAGGAATGGGTTTAAGTTGAGGGGGAAAGAATTAGAAGGGACCTGAGAGACAACATTTTCACACAGAGGATGATTTGTATGTGTAATGAGCTGCCAGAGGAAGTGGGAGAGGGGAGTACAATTACTACATTTCAAGGACATTTTTACAGGAACATGGATAGGAAGGATTTAGAGAGGATTGGGCCAAACACAGGCAAATGGGACTAGTTCAGTTTTGGAAACTTGGTCGGCATGGATGAGTTGAGCCTAAGGGTCTATTTCCAAGCTGTAAACCTCTACGACTCTATGATGATGTATACATGGGCCACCTTCCCACTGGACTACCCAGTACCTGAGCTGCAACCCCCACATCCTCTCCATCATGTTGGTCTCTTGTTTCAATCTCAACAACATTGTCTGTCTCTGCACTACCTCAGCCCCTTGACACAGAAACCCTAATTCCTGCTCGTCCCGCCTCCGACCTCTATGATTCCAATGTCCTCTCCAGATTCCTGAATCCACATTCCATAAACCCCAACATTGTCTGATATGGAGTGGGCCGTTCCCTGTCTTACCTATCTGTCATTCCAGAATGACCCCTGACCTCACTGCCAGCCAATTACCTCCATGGCCTCCCTTCTCCCTCACACTGTGTCCTGCTGCAGACTCACATTCCCTCACTCCCCCTTCCATCTTCTGTCTCTGGTCTCCTGCCCATTGTTGCTTCCTCCATCCCACCATTGACAGCAGAGCCTTCAGACCCCTAGAGCATGCTCTCTCACCTCTTGCCCTTCATCCATCCTGCTCTCAGTGGTTGTGCTATTAAATATTCAACCCCGTCGCTTTTGGTTCGATATTCCCTTGCCACTGATTTGATGATACCATTTATTTCAGTAAATTTAGTTGGTTCAAGTGTGTTTTGCTTGAGAAAACACTCTTCTGTAAAATGGATTGTCTGTTTCTCCTAGTCTTTGTGTAAAGGTGAGTCTAAGTGTGTGTAAGCTCTTATACAGCACAGACAGAGGTCACTGGGCTGAATGTGACTGTTAGTCAAATTAGTCCAATGAGTCCCATTCACACAGCCCTTCCTGTATAACCCTGCAATTGTTTCCTTTTCAGCTATTTCTCCAAATGCCCTTTTGAAAGTTGCTGTTGAATCCACTTCCACTCACCTTGCAGACAGTCATCATAAACTCGCTGGATAAAAATGTTCCTACCTTCTCTCTTGTCCTTCAGACCCTTTCTGAAGTGTGTGCCCTCTGGTTACTGACCCTCCTGCCTGGAGAAACAATTTGTCCTGTATTTACTGCATCCAAACTCTCTAATTGTGAACCCCTCATTGAGTGAGACCTATTTCCAGCACAGGGGGAGAATGTTCAGCCTGTCAGGTAAATGCTGTCATTTCATGAGGCAATCCAGTCAGTCCCACCCCCTCCCCTACTCGACCCCCAGAGCCTTGCAGGTTTATTTCCATCAAGAGTCCATCCAATCTGCCATTGCAATAACTGAGTGTCTTCACCTGCTTCACCTGAATGGGCACTAATTTCCAAGTCATTACCAATTGCTGCGAAAAAAAAGCTCTTCCTGATATCCCATATCTCTTGCCCAACAAAATGTAAGGTAATCTAAATGTGACGACAGGATTTTGTCTCCACACAGACTGTGCGGTGGTCACTCTTACTGATACTGTCATGGACAGCTACACCAGCAGCAGGCAGACTGGTGAGGGTGATAGTGAGTATGTTTTTCCCTCTTGTTGGTTCCCTCACCACCTGCCCCAGGTCCAGTCAGCAGCTGAATCAGGTGGAACGTGGCCACCTTGCTCAGTAGTGATGCTTCTGAGCAGCTCTTGATGGTGGACTTTGAAGTCCTTTACTCAGAGTATATCCTGCATCCTTCCCACCCTCAGTGTTCCCTCCAAGTGTTGTTCAACATGGAGGAGGACTGACTGCTCAGTTGTGGTTGGAGGGGAGTGCGATGCTGTGTGGTAATTTCCTTCCCCATGTTTGACCTGCTGTCAGAAGGCTTCATGGGTTCCATAGTTAATGGTGAGGACTCCCAGGGCAACTCCCTTCCGACTATACACACCACTGAGTTGCCTCCCCTGCTTGGTCTATCCTGCCAGTTAAAAACTGAATGAGGGAACAATTCTGTGCAGGTTTCACAGCTTGGAGACAGAGCTGCTGCTGGATTCTGTTTCTGATCTCCGAGTGCAGGCGTGTGTGTTTGTGAGAGAGTGACAGACACTTTTCCCATCACTGTGCTGTTTCTGCAAAAAATAAATCCCAGAACTAGCCTCCTGTGCTGTCAGATTACAGGGAGTGCAGACAGTTCACAGTTTTCTCCCGTCTCAATAACAAACGTCCGCTGCTCCGAGCTCCTTCTTTCACTTCCTCTCTTGGTGAAGTTTCAACCTTGCGATCTGACAGTCTTTGCAGTAATTTTTTACACTGGGGCTTTCTGCTGTGGTCAGAATCTCTAATAATAAGTGTCCAATCAGTGACAATCACAGCAGCTAAGAGCTGTCAGGACTGAGGAGCCAGGCTCACTGTGAAACACGTTGGGAAGATCAAAGCCATCCCCTTCAGATCCTGGTATAAACTCCATCCCTCTCCCTGAGCACTGTCTGCTGCTCAGCCAGACTCTTTACAAACTGGGTCTCATCTTTGAGGCTGATCTGAGCCCCATATCCTCCATCTCACAAAGATTAGACACTGAAAACCTCAGCCATGTCTATGGGACTCCAAACATGACCATTCCAATGCTGTATTTACACACTTCACAGCAACTGCCCTCCGTATCCTTCAGCTCATCCCAAATTCTGCTGCCCGTATCCAAACTTGCACCAAGTCCCGTTCCCCCAATTCCTGCATCCTGAAGCCGACATTGGCTCCTGGACTAACAACACCTTGATTTTCAAATTCTCATCCTTGTTTGGAAATCCCTCCCTGTCCTCCACCCTCCCTATCTCTGTAACCTCCTCCAAGCTGCCTCAGTCAGTGTGATTAACAATCTTGGATAATTGGCTCTCTATTCCTTCATCCAAGTCATTGAGAAATATCATGAAATGCTGAGGTCCCAGCACAGATCCCTGGGACACCACTATTCACATCTTGCTCATTGGAGAGCACACGCATCATCCTCTTCTCTGTCTCCTCCCTCCAAACTAAATCCTGACCGAAGACAAATACTTTTCTCTAATTGGCTTGATGGTAGGAATCAGAGGGTAAGAGTGGAAGGATGCTTGTCAGACTGGAGGCCTGAGATTTGTGGAGTGCCCGGGGCTTGGTGCTGGACCTATTACTGTTTGTTATCTATATCAATGCCTGCCATATTAGTTTAAACACTCCCCAACAGCGTTAACAAAAGCACCCCCAAGGACATTGATTCTAGTCTTGCCCAGGTGTAGACTGTCTGATTTGTAATAGTCCCACCTCCCCCAGAACCGGTTCCAATGTCCCAAAATTCTGAGACCCTCCCTACCGCACCATCTGTCAAGCCACTCAGTAATCCAGCCTATTTTTTCATTTCTACTCCAACTAGCACGTGGCACTGGTAGCAATCCTGAGATTACTACCTCTGAGGCTATACTTTTTAACTTGACTCCTAACTCCTTAAATTCTGCTTGTAGGACCTCATCCCGTTTATTGCCAATATCATTGCAACCGATGTGCACCACGACACCCACCCAGTTCACCCTCCCCCTTCAGAATGTCCTGCAGCCAATCTGAGACATCTCTGACCCGTGCCCTTGGGAGGCAACGTACCATTTGGGAGTCTCGTTCTCTACCACAGAAACACCTATCTACTCCCCTTACAATTGAATCCCCGATGACTATTCGCCTTCCACTCTTTTTCCCACCCTTCTGTACAGCAGAGCCAGCCATGGTGATATGAACGTTACTTCCCCTGGTGATCCATCTCCCCCAACAGTGTCCAAAATGGTATTCCTGTTTTGGAGGGAGATGACCGCAGAGGACACTTGCACTTTCTTCCTGCTCTTCCGGTCACCCATTCCCTTCCTTCCTCAGCAAACCTACCTATTCACTAAACGTGCTATCCACGATCTCCTCAGCCTCATGGATGCTCCAAAGTGAGTCCATCCACAGATCCAGAGCTGTAATGCGGGGCAAGCATGAGAAAGCCTTGGCGGGTAATTTAAGGAAAACCCTCAGGCATTCTATACTTATGTGAGGAAAAATGTGATGGTCAGAGTGAGGGTAGGGCCGATCAGGGATAGTGGAGGGAGCTCGTGCCATGTTGGATGATGTACAGTAAGTCCTTAATGGATACTTTGTTTCAGTAGTCACTAGTCAATTGTGAGGACAACGTGATACACTCAAACAGATGTTAAGAAGGAGGATGTGCTGATAATTTTAAAAAACATAAGAATATATAAGTCCCCTGGGCCAGACTGGATATACCCAATGATACTATGGGAAGTGAGGGAAGAGATTGCTGTGCCTTTGCTGATGATCTTTGCAACCTGTCCACTGGAGTAGTACCAGATGATTGGAGTGTGGCAAATGTTATTCCCTTGTTCAAGAAAGGGATTTGGGATAACCCTGGGAATTATAGACCGGTCAGTCTTACATCAGTGGTGGGCAAATCATTGGAGAAGATTCTGAGAGACAGGACTTATGATGATTTGGAAAAGCAAAGCTTGATTAGAAATACTCAACATGGCCTTGTGAGGGGCAGGTCATGTCTCACAAGCCTTACTGAATTCTTTGAGGGTGTGACAAAACACATTTATGAAGATGGGACACTGATAGGATGTGGAGTTGGGCTGAGAAGTGACAGATAGAGTTCATCCTGGAAAGTGTGAAGTGATTCATTTTGGAAGATTGAATTTGAATGCAGATGACAGGGTTAAAGGCAGAATTCTTGACAGTGTGGAGGAACAGTGGGATCTTGGGGTCCACATCCAGAGATCCTTCAAAGTTGCCACCCAAGTTGATAGGGTTGTTAAGAAGGTACATGGTGTGTTTCAGTAGCTGGGGGGAATTGCATTTAAGAGCTGCGAGGTTATGCTGCAGGCCAATAAAACCTTGGTTAAACCACACTTGGAATATTGTGTTCAGTTCTGGTTGCCTCATTATCAGAAGAATGTGGAAGCTTTAGTGAGGGTGCAGTGGAGATTTACCAGGATGCTGCCTGGACTGGAGGGCATGTTTTATGAAGAAAGGTTGAAGGAGCTAGGGCTTTTCTCACTGAAGTGAAGAAGGATGAGAGGTAACTTGATAGAGGTGAACAAGGTGATGAGAGGCATAGGTAGAGTTGATAACAGAGACATTTTTCCCAAGGCAGAAATGACTATCACAAGGGAGCATAATTTTAAGGTGATTGGAGGAAGGTTTAGGGGAGATGTTAGAGGTCGGTTCTTAACACAGAGTGTGGTGGGTGCATGGAATGTGGAGTAATAGTAGAGTCAGAGACATTATGGACATTTAAGCGACTCTTGGATAGTCACATGGATGATAGTAAAATGTAGGGTTGGTAGGTTAGTTTGAAATTAGAGTGGGATAAAATGTTGGCACAATATCAAGGGCTGAAGGGCCTGTACTGTGCTGTACTGTTCTCTGTTCTATATTCTATTTTCTCTGTTCTACACCCCAAGCCTAGGCAGCTTGTCTCCCAATGATTGAATAAGATGCCAAATTGGAGACCAAATTAGGGGCAGGCTCATGCTGTGAACCCAGGCATTCAATAGGGAACTGGAGATTGAGCTGGAAAGGAAAGGTTAGCTGGGTTATAGTGAGAAAGAGGGAGGTGAGACCAATCGGGGATGTATGATTCCTCCAATGAGCAAGATGTATAGTGGTATTCCCAGGGATCTGTGCTGGCACCTCAGCTTTTTATGATACTTCTCAATGACTTGGATAAACTAATCGAGAGCCATATATCTAAGATTGCTGACCACACTGACTGAGAGTGCTTGAAGGAGGTTGCAGAGATAGGGAGAATGGAGGACAAGGAGGGGCTGGAGAACAAGAGTGAGAATTTTCAAATCAGATGTTGCTGGATTGGGAGCCAATGTCGGTCAGTGAGCACAGTGTGGGATGGGAGAATGGGTCTTGGTGTGAGATCAGATACAGGCAGCACAGTTTGGGACGAGCTGAAGTGTATGAAGAGCACTGGCTATGATATGGGTTAAGACAACATTGGAATGGTCACATTTGGAGTCCAAAAGACATGGTTGAGATTTTCAGTGGCTGATCTTTGTGATATGGAAGATATAAGGCTCAGATCATTCTCAGAGATGAAGCCAAGTTTGTAAAGAGTCTGGTTGAGCAGCAGACAGTGTTCGGGGAGAGGGGTGGAGTTTGTACTGGGAGCTGAAGAGGATGGCTTTGATCTTCCCAATATGTTTCCCAGTGAGCCTGGCTCCTCAGTCCTGACTGCTCTTAGCTGCTGTGATTGTCACTGATTGGACACTTATTATGAGAGATTCTGACCACAGCAGAAAGCCCCAGTGTAAAAAATAACTGCAAAGACTGTCAGATCGCAAGGTTGAAACTTCATCAAGAGAGGAAGTGAAAGAAGGAGCTCGGAGCAGCTGGACGTTTGTTACTGAGACAGGAGAAAACTGTGAACTATCTGCACTCCCTGCTTAGGCCCCATTTGGAGTACTGTGTCCAGTTTTGGTCCCCACACCTCAGGAAGGACATACTGGCACTGGAACGTGTCCAGCGGAGATGATCCCTGGAATGACAGGTCGAACATATGAGGAACGGCTGAGGATACTGGGATTGTATTCTTTGGAGTTTAGAAGATTAAGGGGAGACTTAATAGAGACGTACAAAATAATACATGGCTTGGAAAAGGTGGATGCTAGGAAATTGTTTCCGTTAGACGAGGAGACTAGGACCCGTGGACACAGCGTTAGAATTAGAGGGGGTCATTTCAGAACAGAAATGTGCAGACATTTCTTCAGCCAGAGAGTGGTGGGCCTGTGGAATTCATTGCCACAGAGTGAAGTGGAAGCCGGGACGCTAAATGTCTTCAAGGCCGAGATTGATAGATTCTTGTTGTCTAGAGGAATTAAGGGCTACGGGGAGAACGCTGGTAAGTGGAGCTGAAATGCGCATCAGCCATGATTGAATGGCGGAGTGGACTCGACGGGCCGAATGGCCTTACTTCCACTCCTATGTCTTATGATCTTATGGTCTTATGGAATCTGACAGCACAGGGGGAGGCCATTCAGCCCATTGTGCCTGTGAGTAACCCAATTAATCTCATTGACCCTCTCTCTCCCCATAACCCAGCAATACGTTCCTTTTCAGCTTGACCTCTAATTCTCTCTTATAGACCTGGTTCCACAGCATGAGACTGTCCCTAATCTGTCATCTCATTTATTCATTGGGAGACAAGCTGCCTGGGCTGGGGAATGGAGCTCAGGACCCGAACATTCCCTCTCCCCTCCTGAGGGACACTTCATTTGTTTTCATATATTCACTCATTGGATGTGAGCGTCACTGGCTGGGTCAGCATTTGCTACCCGTCCCTAGTTGCCCTTGAGAAGGTGCTGCCTTATTGAACTGCTATAGATCACGTGCTGTATGTTGACCCACAATGTCCTTAGGGAGGTAATTCCAGGATTTTGACCCACTTACAGTGATGGAACAGCGATATATTTCCAAGTCAGGATGTTATGTGCCTTGGAGATGAAGTTGCAGACATGCTGTTCCCATATATCTGCTGCTCTTGTCCTTCTAACTGGAGCTGTTCATGTGTTTGGAAGGTACCAAAAGAACTGCAGCTGCTGTAAATCAGAGACAAAAACAGAAATTGCTGGAAAGCTCAGCAGGTTTGGCAGCATCTGTGAAGAGAAATCTGAGCTAAATTTTGTGTCACGTGACCCTTCATACTTGAGCTTTTCCAACAATTTCTATTTTTGGTTTTGGAAGGTGTGTTATGACGATCTTTGGTGAATCTCTGCAGTGTATCTTATAGATAATACACACTGCTGCGACTAAGTGTCAATGGTGGTAAGATGGCTGCTTTGTGGATGTGATGGCAACCAAGCAGGCTGCTTTGCTCTGAACAGTATCAAGCTTTTTGAGTGGATAAGGGAGACATAGGATATGATTGACATGGATAGGAAAGGTTAGAGAGATATGGGCCAAACACAGCAAATGGGACTCATTCAGGTTTGGAAACTGGTCAGCATGGACAAGTTTGGCTGTAGGGTCTGTGATTCTGTGACACCATCACTCTATGAATGTTGTTGGAGCTGCATCCATCCAGACAATGGGGGGTATTCAATCACAATTCTGACTTGTGCCTTGTTGATGATCGACAGGCTTTAGGGGAATCAGGAGGTGAGTTGCTAGATGCATATTGCTAGCCTCGAGCCTGCTCTTGTAACCATTGTGTTTCTGTGGTGAGCCAATTGAGTTTCTGGATGTTGACAGTGGGGATTTAGTGATAATAATGCCATTCACTGTCAAGGGGCGATGGTTGGATTGTCTCTTATTGGCCTGGCACTTGCATGGAACCAATGTGAAATGTCGCTTTTCAGACTAAACCTGGATATTGTCCACATGTTGGTGCATCTGATCATGGACTGCTTCAGTTTTTGAGGAGTTGTGAATAATGCTGAACATTAGGGAATCATTGGCGATCATCACCACTTCTGAGCTTGCCTTGAGTTGCTTTATCTGTTCAAAGTCTGTCCTATTTAGCACAGTGATAGTACCACACAGCACAATGGAGGGTATTCTCAATGTGATGGTCAGACTTTGTTTCCACAAGGACTCTGTGATGGTCACTCTTACACATACAGGACAGATGCAACTACAGCCACAAGATTGGTGAGGATGAGGGCAAGTAGATTTTTCCCTCTTATTGTTTCCTTCACTATCAGCTGCAGGTCCAGTCCTGCAGCTTTGTCCTTTAGGACCCGACCAGCTCGATCAGTAATGCTACTGCTGAGCCACTCTCAGTGGTGGGCATTGAAATCCCCCACCCAGAGTACATTCTGTGCTGTCATCACCCTCAGTGCTTCCGCCACGTGCTGTTCAACATGGAGGAAAGACTGATTCATCAAAAGAGGGAGGGCGGTATGTGATGATCAACAGGAGGTTTCCTCACCCATGTTTAACCTGGTGTCATGAGACTCCATGGGGTCTGGAGTCAGCGGAGAGGACTCCCAAGGTAACTCCCTCCTGGCTGTACACCACTGTGCTGCCAGCTCTGCTGGGTCTGCCCTTCTGGTGGGACAGGACACATTCAGGGACAGTGATGACGGTGTCTGGGACATTGTCTGTAAGGTATGATTCTGTGAGTGTGACTGTGTCAGGCTGTTGCTTGACTAGTCTGTGAGACAGCTCTCCTGTATTTGGCACTAGCCCCCAGATGTCAGTAAGGAGGATGGAGCAGGGTAGACAGGGCTATTTCTGTCATTGTCTTTTTGGTGTTTAGATCGATGCTGGGTGGTCTGTCCCATTTTATTTCTTTGTTGAGATGTCATCACGATTGATACAACTGAGTGTCTTGATCAGTTATTTCAGAGGGCAGTTCAGAACCAACCACATTGCTGGAGGAGAGTGCCATGAACCCTGATAGTATATTCTGACCTCCCCCACTTCCCCATTCTGTATATGGAAGGCTGGAGCCTCTGAGCGGGATATTCACTTGCTGGAGCTATCACTCCCCCTGTACAATTCTGTCCCCACATAAAATCCACACAGATCTTGAATTCACATCGCACCTTCAATGTCCAAAACATTTCAAGAGGGTTCACAAAGTTGCAGTAATTGGGAGGGGGTGGATGAACATAAGAACTAGGAGCAGGAGCAGGCAATTCAGCCCCTCGAGCCCGCTCCACCATTTAATACAATCATGGCTGATCCCATCTCAGCCTCAACTCCACTTTCCTGCTCACTCTCCATCATCCTTTAACCCATTACTCATTAAAAATTTGTCCATCTCCTCCTTGATGTGAGACAGGGAAGGGACCACTCCATTTCAGACAATTGGGGTTTATGGAGCATGGATGGGGGAAGCTGGGAGAGGACATCGGAATCATGGAGTGGGACAAACAGGAATGAAGGTTTCTGTGGTCAAGGGGCTGATGTTTTGCAGAGGCGGACAATGTTGTGGGAATGGAAATCAGAGGCCTATTTGGGGTTTAATGCTGAGATACTGGAAGGTCTAATGGGAAGAAGGCCCATGTTTATTGATCTCAGTTAGAGATTCCACCGGGAGTGAGACACGTATCTAGTGGTCTCTTTTGGAAGGTACAGGGGGAAGGAGGTCCATGGTTCCTGCTATCTGTTCGAACATTCAGTAGGAAGGAGGCTTGTGTTTACTGGTCTCTACTGGACAGTCCAGTGGAAAGGAGGCCCATGTTTACTAGTATCTATTGGATGTTCCAATGGTATGGATGTCCATGTTTACTGGTCTCCATTGGACTGTCCATTGGGAAGGAAGTCCCAGTTTGCTGGTTTCTATTGGAGGGTCCAGTGGGAAGGATGCCCATGTTTAATAGTGTCTATTGCAGGGTGGTCTGTCCAGTGGAAGGAGTTCCATGTTTACTGGCCCCTTTTGGAGAGTCCAGTGGGTCATGGGCACCATGGTGGGTATGGGGCTGAGTTCCATTCTGCTGTAACTATGTAATTGTCCAGCTCTCACCCCAGTGAAACACTCAGACCTGGAGACTGATCATGGAAAGGGAAGGAGAGGGGTAGGAGAGGGGAAGAGATTGGAACATGTTGTGATTGTCAGGCTGGGTCAGTTGGTCAGAGCCTGTCCTGTCCCTCCAGCTCACACTGATGGCCTGAGGATCTCCTCTCTCTGCTGGGCCTTCATGGAATGAGGTTTGTGTCCAAACCAGTCCCCAGTGAGAATAGGCCAACAGCACAGAACTGTCCTTCATTTGACAAGAATCTGTCCATCTTCCTGAGAGAGGCTAAAGCCTGCTCAGTGTGGGAAATGGAGCCTTACTCCAGGAGAAGACATGCCTCTGGGGTTAATGGTAAACATCCACTCATGAGGCAAAGCAGAGGGGGATTCGCCTTGCATTTAAATATTGCCACCTGGCAGACTGTGGAAAAGAGAGAGAAGAGAGTCAGTGAGAGAGATAGAGGGAGAGAGTGTGTGTGAGAGTGTGAGAAATAGAGAATGAGGAGTGTCTGGGACAGTGTGAGATGTTTGAAGCGAGTGAGTGAGAGGTAGAGGGAGGTAGAAATGGTGAGGTTGAGGGATAGAGAGAGAGAAATAAGGTGATACTGAGAGGGATGGAGAGAGAGAAAAAGAGAAACAGACAGAGAAAGAGAAAGAGAGTGTGAGACGAAGAGTGAAGGGAATCAGGATAGAAGAGTTGGGTTGTGAGTGAGAGAGAGAGAGAGAGACAAGAGTAGGATTTGAGACAGAGTGCAGGAGAGAGAGAGAGGGAGACTGTAGAGACAAAAGAGAGGGAGGAAGAGTAAAAGAGGAAGGAATAGAGAGCGGCAGATCACAATTGGAGGGAGTGAGGGAGTGAATGAGGGAAACAGTGAGAGGTGAAGAAATGGAGATTGTGAGACAGAGTGAAGAAGCAAAATAGAGTTAGAGAGAGTGGCTGTGAGACAGAGTGGGAGAGATAGAATATGAGAGAAATTAAGAGTGGGAGAGAGATGGAGAGAGAAAGACATGGCAGATGAGAGACAGAGAGACAGTGATAGAGAGAGAGCGAGACACGTTCTGGACACCACATTCTGGGAAGGATGTGATTGTACTAGAGAGGGTACAGAGGAGATTTACCAGGAGGTTGCCTGGCCTGGAGGGTCTGAGCGATGAGGAAAGATTAGAAAGACTGGGGTTGTTTTCCTTGGAGCAGTGAAGGTTGAGAGGGGACCTGACAGAGGGCTGTAAGATTATGAGATGCAGAGATAGGGTGGGTAGGAAGGCACCTTTTCCATCGTAGAGGGAACAATACCAAGGGGCAGAGATTGAAGGTAACACAGACATAGAAATATAGTAAGAATAGGCCATTCAGCCCTTTGAGTATCTCTGTCATCCAATATGATCATGGATAGCCCTCTGACTTAATGCCATATTCCTACCATCTTCCCATACCCCTTGATGTTGTTAAATGCAAACAATTACCTCTGTCTTTTTCTTGAATATATTCAGTCCTTTGTCCTCAACAGCCTTCTCTGGTAGAGAATTCCACTTGTTAACCATCCTCTAAGTGAAGAAATGTTTCCTCACCTGAATCCAAAATGGTCGACCCAATGTCCCCCTGAGACTGTGTCCCCTGATTCCAGACTCCCCAACCTTGGGAAACCTCCTTCCAGCATCAAGTCTGTCCAGCTCTGTTAGAATGTTATACATTGCAGTCAGACCTCCTCTCATCCTTCTCAACTCAAGTGAGTTCAGGTTCAGTTGAGGTAGACCCTGAGAGGAGAATTGAGGAATGTTTTTACCCAGAGGGTGGTGGGAGTCTGGAACTCACTGCCTGAAAGGCTGGTTGAGTCACAAACCCTCGAGACATTGAAAGTGTGAGGGGCTGACGTGGTTCTCTCTGCCTGATGCCATTTACATACTGAGGAACACCCAGTCAGACTCTCACAGGCTGCAGCTTTATAAAGCAGAGCCCAGTGAAGGGAGAGTTTATCAGGAACCGGGCCCAGGGACAGGGGCACACACCATGATTTCACACATCCAGCTGATCTGGCCCCTGGCATTCTGTGTCGCAGGTACAAATCTCTCTCCTTCCACCTTGAATCTTTAGCTGCTCTCCATTTCACTCCAATTCCACTGACTTGTGATTGAAGGGAAAATGCTGAAACCAGAGGAATGCTCAGTGTCTCCAACAATCTCTCATTTCGCAGTCTCTTTCTGTGACAGTTCTGACTTCACTGTGTTTCTCTCTGACCCCTCAGGTATCAGTGGGGACATCATCATGACCCAGTCACCCCCGGTGCTGTCAGTGGGACTGAGCCAGACCACAACCATCACCTGTACGGCCAGTCAAGATATTACAAATGACCTCAGCTGGTACCAGCAGCGAGAAGGACAGAAACCCTCTCTCCTAATCTATGAAGCAACAACTCGAAACACAGGAGTTTCCGAGCGATTCACTGGCAGAGGATATGGGACCAGTTTCACCCTGACAATCAGCAATGTTCAGAATGAGGATGTCGCTGACTATTACTGTAAGCAGCACAACAGGCGGCCTTGCACGTTCGGTAAAGGAACCAAGCTCAGACTGAGTAAGTCAACCTCAATCCTCCATTATTAACCCTTTCAATTTCTAAACACAATTTCTAAAACACAAATACTGAATTGTTGAAGGTGTTAGTGGGGAGCTGCAGTGAATGAAATGGTTGATTGAGGAGCACTGTGTCTAACAGGGTGTCCAGCTGTATTTCTTTAATTCCATTGCCCCCTTTAAGCAGCAAGATATAAGTCAGTAAGTTTTACTCACCGTGTGGAGGAGCTCTGTCCATTTGTAGCCTGCGGTCCCATTCCTGCAGCATGGAGTGAAATCAGTGAGTAGCCTCCTGCAAGTCTCAGTGTGACAGACACGGGCAGAGTTTGATGTGAGCTCTGGCTCCCTGTCCCAAAGTCTGATCTCACTGACCTCACCAGCAGCAGCAGCAGCAGCAGCACAGTGAGACACCGAGCTCCCACCTCCCCCAGCTTTAACTCTGCTCAATCACACAGTTACAGAATTGTTACAGTGCACAAGGAGGCCATTCTGTCCATCTTGTCTATACTGGCTCTCTGAATGAGCAATTTATCGAGTGTCATTCTCCTGCCTTCTCCCTGTCACCCTGCACATTGTTCCTTTTCAAATAACAGTCTCATTCCCTTCGGAATGTTTCAATTGAAGCTGCCTCCACCACACTCTCAGGCAGTGCATTCCACACCTTAACCACTCACTGGCTGAAAATGCTTTTCCTCATTTCACTTTTGTTACTTATCCAATTATTTTCAATCTTAATCCTTTCACCAGTGGAATCATTTTCTCCCTATTTACACTGTCCAGGCCCCTCCTGATTTTGAATTTCTGGAACAATTCTCCTCGCTGCCTTCTCCAAAGACTTAGAGGTGCCGGTGTTGGACTGGGGTGGACAAAGTTAAAAATCACACAACACAGGTTATAGTCCAACAGGGGGTTTATTTGGAAGCACTGGCTTTCGGAGCGCCCCTCCTTCATCAGGTGGTTGTCAGCGGTGCTCCAAAAGCTAGTGCTTCCACATTAACCTGTTGGACTATAACCTGGTGTTGTGTGATCTGTAACGTTCTCCAAAGAAGACAGTCCCAAATTTTCCAATCTATCTTCATAACTGATGTTCCTCATCCCTGGAATGATCTTTGGGCATATGTTTGCCATCTCTACAAAACATTCACCTCCTTCCTGCATTATTCACATTATTTATGTCCCACATGATTTTATAAACCTCTATAAGGTCACTCCTCAGCCTCCGGCACTTCAAGGTAAAAGGTCTCAGCGTTTTCAGCCTCTCATGGTCACGGAGTCATACAGCGTGGAAACAGATCTTTCGGTCTGACTTGTCCATGCTAACTAGATATCCAAAATTGACCTCATCCCATTTGCCCACATCCCTCTAAACCCTTCCTATCCATGTACCCATCCAAACATCTTTTAAATGCTATAATTGTATCAGTCTCCAGCACTTTCTCCGGCAGCTCAATCCATACACGCACCACCCCCTGTGTGACAAGTTACCCCTCAGGTCCCTTTTGGATCTTTTGCCTCTCACCTTAAACCTGTGCCCTCTAGTTTTGGACTCTCCTTCCCAAGGAAAAGACCTTGGATATACATCCTGTCCATGTCCATCATGATTTTATAAACATCTATAAGGCCACCCCTCAGCCTCCGATCCTGCAGAAAATATAACCCGTCTATTGAGCCTCTTCCGACAGCTCAAACCCTCCAGTTCCAGGCGACATCCATGTAAATCTTTTCTGCAGCATTTTAAGTTTAACAGCATCCTTCCTATCACAGGATGATCAGAATTGTTCATGTTATTCCCAAAGTAGGCTCACCAATTTCCTGTACAGCTGCAAATGATGTCCCAACTCTGATACTTAGTGCAGTGACCAATAAAGGCAAGTGTACCCAACACCTTCTTCATCGCCCTGTCTCCCTGTGACTCCACTGTCAAGGAATAATGCACCTGCCACTGCCCCTGCCCCTGCACCTGCCCCTGCCCCTGCCCCTGCCCCTGCACCTGCCCGTATACCTGCCCCTGCCCCTACCCCTGCACCCTGAGGTCTCTTTGTTCAGCAACACTCCACAGGGCCCTACCATGAGCTGTAGAACTCCTGCCCTGGTTTGACTTTCCAAAATGCAACACCTCACATTTATCTAAATTGAACTCCATTTGCCACATGTTTAGATCAAAATGGTGCTGGAAAAGCACAGCAGGTCAGGCAACATCCGAGGAGCAGGAAAATCGAAGTTTCGGGCAAAAGCCCTTCATCAGGATTCCTCTAGTCGAGCCTCCAGATTCAGCGCAGCCCTCTTGACCTGCAATCTTCTTCCCGACGTCTCCGCCCCCACTCTCTCTCCGGTCTATCACCCTCACCCTCACCTCCTTCCACCAATATATTTCCAGTGCCCCGCCTGCAAATTCCCCCCCCCCTCCCCCTTCCCACCTTTTATCTCAGCCCGCTTGGCACACCAGCCTCATTCCTGAAGAAGGGCTTATGCCCGAAACGTCGATTCTCTTGCTCCTCGGATGCTGCCTGACCTGCTGCGCTTTTCCAGCACCACACTTTTCAACAGAGAATGTTGGTAAAGGCTTGCTTTTCAGACTGGAGATGAGTTATCAGCTGTGTGCCTCAAGGATTGGTGCTGGGTCCATGGCTTTTCATCATTTAAATAAATGATTTGGATGTGAATATAGGAATTATGGCGAGTTTGTAAATGGTGGGACAGTGGATAGTGAAGAAGCTTATCTGAGAGTACAGTGGGACCTTGATCATTTGGGGAAATGGGCAGAGGTGTGGCAAATTGACAAAAGTGAGGACTGCAGATGCTGGAAACCAGCGTTCCGGAGAGACCACTCCCTCCACAACTCCCTCGTCAGGTCCAGACCCCCCACCAACCCAACCTCCACTCCCGGCACCTTCCCCTGCAACCGCAAGAAGTACAAAACTTGCGCCCACACCTTCCCCCCTCACCTTCCTCCAAGGCCCCAATGGATCCTTCCATATCTGTCGCAAATTCACCTGCACCTCCACACACATCATTTACTGTATCCGCTGCACCTGATGTGGTCTCCTCTACATTGGGGAAACAGGCTGCCTACTTGCAGAACATTTCAGGGAACACCTCTGGGACACCCGCACCAACCAATCCAACCGCCCCGTGGCTGAACTTTAACTCCCCCTCCCACTCCGTCAAGGACATGCAGGTCCTTGGCCTCCTCCAACACGATGCCTGGAGAAAGAGCGCCTCATCTTCCGCCTAGGAACCCTCCAACCACAAGGGATGAATGTAGATTTCTCCAGCTTCCTCATTTCCCCTCCCCCCACCTTATCTCAGTCCCAACCCCCGGATTCAGCACCGCCCTCTTGACCTGCATTCTTCTTCCTGACCTCTCCGCCCCCACCCCCTCTCCGGCCTATCACCCTCACACTCACCTCCTTTCAACTATCGTATTCCCAGTGCCCCTCCCCCAAATTCTCCCCCTCCCTACCTTTTATCTCAGCCCGCTTGGCACACCAGCCTCATTCCTGAAGAAGGGCTTATGCCCGAAATGTCGATTCTCCTGCTCCTCGGATGCTGCCTGGCCTGCTGCGCTTTTCCAGCACCACACTTTTCAACTCTGGTCTCCAGCATCTGCAGTCCTCACTCTCTCCAACATTCTCTGTCTCCTATCTTCAAGCCAATGTTTTACCCAAATGGCTAGTCCCCCTGGATCCCATGTGGTCTAACCTTACTAACCAGTCTGTCATGTGGAACCTTGTCAAACGCTTTGCTGAGGTCCATATAGACAGTGTCTACTGTTCTGCCTACATCAATCTTCTCTTCAAACAACCTCAATCACGTTAGTGAGACACGATTAGCATGCACAAAACTGCATTGATTGTCCAAATGCATGTAAATCCTGTCCCTCAGAATTCACTCCAATAACTTACCCAGCAATGACATCAGGCTCACTAGTTTATAGTTCCTGGCTTTTCCTTACAGCCTTTCTTAAATAATGGCTAACATTAGCCAACCTCTCTGGTTCTCCAGCACCTCACTCATGGCTATCGATCATAAACATACCTCAGCAAGGGGTCCAGCAATCTCTTTCCTAGCTTTCCACAATGTCCTGGGATACACCTGATCAGGTCCTGGAGATTTATCTACCGTCTTGCACTTTAATAAATCCTCTTCCATAATGTGGACTTGTGTCAAGACATTGCTATTTACTTCCCAAGTTCCCAAACTCCCAAGTCTTTCTCCATGATAAATACTGACCCGGAATATTCATTTAGGATCTGAACCATTTCCTGTGGATCCACCCAGAGGTACATTGTTCACCTTCATGGGGTCCTAATCTCTCTCTAGTTACTCTTCTGCCCTTTTCTTATTTACCATAATTCTACCACGTTTGCCCTCGAGTGAGTTTAGGAATTGTTTGCCCTCCCTCAAATATACCTTGACTATCCGTGGTCCACATCCTCTATTATTCTCTTCAGGACTTTCCTGACAACCTTTGACCCTACTTTATTCAGATCCAATACATCCATATGCCATGGAAGCTGGCATTTTCCCCAGTGAGTATGTTTGACCCTGAAAATGCCTTTGTTCTTTTCCACTGTCGCCCTAAACCTTGTGATACAATGATCACTCTTCCCTAAATGTCCTCTCACTGACACTTGATCCACTTGGGCCTCCTCACTCCCAAGATCCAGATCGAGCAGAGCCTCCTTTCTCATTGGACTGGAAACATGTGGCTGGAGAAAGTTCACCTGAACACACTCTCACAACTCTGGCCCCTCTCTGCCCGTTACACTGCTACTACCCCAGTCTATATCCAGAAATTAAAGACACCTCTTCCACCCTAATTATAATGACTCTATTATATTTGCAGGTCTCTGTAAATTCCTTGCAAATGTATTCCTCCACATCCTTCCCACTGGGTGGTGCCGTATTGACTGCACTGAGGATTCTGTGGACCTCGGTGTTCCTCTTTGATATCATCTCCTGGATCCCACAGCCCTGCCAAGTTAGTTTAATCCCTCTCCAACAGCACTAGTAAATCACCCCAAAGGAACTCAGTCCCAGCTCTGTTCAGGAGCAACGCCGTCTGGTCTGTCCAGGTCCCATCTCCCCGAGACCCAGTCCCAATGTCCCAAGAATTCAAAGCCCCCCCCTCCTGGACCCTCTTTCCAGCTCCACATTTACCTGTGTTATCCTTCTGTTCCTCTTCTCACTTTCATGGGGCACTGCGAGCAATGTGACGATTTCTATTTTTGTGCTCCTGAAGTTAATTCCCTCCTGAGCTCTCGAAATTCTGACTGCAGGACCACATCCCTTTTCTCCCTCTGTCACTGGGACCGATGTGGACCACGACTGCTGCCTGTTGCCCCTCTCCCCTCAGGGTGCTCTGCAGCTGCTCAGTGACATCCTTGACCCTGGCACCAGGGAGACAACACACCATCCTGGATTCCCATCTGCAGCTGCAGAAACACCTATCGATGCACTCACTCAAATCTCCTCTCACTATTGCTCTTCCAGTCTTCCTTGTGCCCCCCTGTACAGCTGAATCCCCCCTTGGCTCCATGAACTTGGTTCTGGCTGCAATTCCAAGATGAACCACCATTCTTGTCAGGATTCTGACCTGAATCCTGGTCAGAGAGTGGCATTCATTAAGGGGATACCTGTACTAGCTGCCTGGTCCTTTTGGACTGTCAGCTGCTCCCCCATTCCCTCTGTCCCTGCATACTCTGAAGCTGCGGAGTGACCATAGAGTTATAGAGTCTTAGTGATGTACAGCACGGAAACAGACTCTTCGGTCCAACCTGTCCATGCCGATCAGATATCCCAACCCAATCTAGACCCACCTGCCAGCACACGGCCCATATCCCTCCAAGCCCTTCCTATTCATATACCCATCCAAATGCTTCTAAAATGTTGCAATTGTATCAGCCTCCACCACTTCCTCTGGCGGCTCATTCCATACATGTACCACCCTCTGCGTGAAAAGGTTGCCCTGTAGGTCTCTTTTATATCTTTCCCCTCTCACCCTAAACCTATGCCCTCTAGTTCTGGACTCGCCAACCCCAGGGAAAAGAATTTGCCTGTTTACCCTGTCCATGCTCCTCATAATTTTGTAAACCTCTATAAAGTCACCCCTCAGCCTCCGATTGGTGGAATGTGAATTCAGTAAAAAAATCTGGAATTAAGAGTCTAATGATGACCATCGTTGATTGTCAGGAAAAAGCCATCTGATTCACTAATGGCCTTTAGGGAAGGAAACGGTCATCGTTACCATGTGACTCCAGACCCACAGTAAAGTGGTTGACTCTAAACTGCCCTCAGGGCGATTATGGAAGGGCAATAAATGCTGCCGATCCAGCAATGACCTCATTCCATCAAGGGAAAAAGAAAAACAGTTTATCCCATGTGTTTTCTTAACCACCTTACTGACCCGCATTCATTAATCACCATGGCCACATCTTCCACCTCCACACACATGTGACTTCCAGGTTCAAATTGACAAGAGACATTCCTTTGATATCTGAGAAACAGATAGAAACATCAAACATGGGAAGCCATTCAGCCTGTCAAGCCACCATTCAATATGATCATGGTCAATCATCCAACATAGTCCCCTGTTCCTGCTTTCTCCCCACATTCTTTGATCCCATTAATCCGAAGAAATAAATCTAATTCCTTCTTGAACGCATACTGCATCTAATTCCCTCATGCTGGAAAAATGGATGAGAATTATTGGGTTGTTGTTTTTTGACCAATGTGGACACAATGGACTGATGGGCCTTTTGGGTCTCTCTGACTCTATAACTCTATTATATTATGAATAACTGGGTACCAAGGACTGGCCCCTGTGGTACCCCAACTGGTAACTACCTGCCATTCAGAAAAAGACTTGTTCTTCCTGCCCTGTCTGCCAACCAGTTCCCAATCCATGTCAGTACATGACCCCAATCCTCTTGTTCAGTCGGGTTTCCCTGATTCACTTGGACATATTTCATCCTGTCAACTCTTTGCCTTCCTCAGGTCCTGTTCAATTTTAATCCTGCATTTTCTATCCTCCTCTCAGCTTTCTGCAGGTTTGATCTCCAGATAACCAACATCACCTTCCCTGTTTGGTCTTCCCTACACTGGCTGCCTTTGACATCCCAGGCTAAGAGTTTAGATTTGGGAGTCCCACCCTTACTCTTTGTGGGAACAGATTCTGAACGATCTCTGTCTTGTCACTTGAGGGCTCCCACTGCCCTGACACTGATTTCCCATCATGTCACTGGTTCCAGTCCACTTTTACTAAATTATCGAAACATTTAGTAAAATGAAAACTTTTACACTTACTCCATGGTTCTCCATTTCCATCTTAATTTCAATCTCACTGAGTTCTGATCGCTCTCATGAAAATGCTCGCCATCTTTTAGCTCTTCCATCTGCCCACATTCATTCCCCAAACGATGGTCCAAAACTGTCCCTTCTCTTTCACTATCACCTTCTCAGGGGCAATTAGGGATGAGCAATAAATTCTGCTCCTGCTAGTGACACTCATATCCCAAGAATCAATTTAAAAAATGTAAATTCTTTTGTCTGGTTTATTAGGTATTGGAGACAAATATTCAAACATTTTACCAGTGAATATTCTGAGAATTGAAATCCCTTTGAATGGCAGGGATTAAAATTGTTTCTCTTGTCTTTCAGGCCGTGAGAACTCTCAAGCTGACCCTGCTGCCCCCCTCCCCGGAGCAGGTCAATGCCAAGGGCACTGCCACCCTGGTGTGCCTTGCCAATCACTTCTATCCCGATGAGCTGGAGGTGCAGTGGAAGAAGGACGGTGTAGTCATTTCAGACGGGGTTCAGACCAGCAACTACCTGCGAGCTTCGGACAGCACCTACAGTGTCAGCAGCCTGCTGACCCTCTCTGGGTCTGACTGGGAGTCCAACGCTCGCTTCTCCTGTGCCCTCACCCACGTGACCCTCCCCTCTCCCCTCAGCAAGACCATCAGGAGATCAGAGTGTGTGTAGAGTGTTTGAGACAGTCCACAGAGGAGACACAACTTTAAACAGAACAGGGCTGAACTGGCAGGACAAAGATCATTGTCAGCACTGAATTTCAACTCTCTTCCATCTCAGGACTGGCTCAGGGACACTTCTGAGGTTCAGGAGTAAAGGTAGTTCATTGGGACAGTGTAGATAGAGCTTTATGCTGTGTCAAACCTCATGCTCTCCCTATTCTGGGACTGTTTGATTGGGACAGGGTTGATTTGTGATGCCAAGTAAAATCCCTTGAAGTTGCTGAAGGCTGTCAGCTGCACAAAACAATGTGAACCTTCGAAATTTCTGCTTCAATAAATCAGATCTCCTTCCTGCTCAGCAGCCAGTTCCAATTTAAGGTTTTTGTCACTATTTGAAGGGCAGGATTCTCAGGTTATTGAGAAAATCTCCACAAGTGTTTTCCTCAAAAGGCATTGTAGCTGTTATTTTGTACAGCTTCCTCTGTCTGGGCTGTTAACTGCAGTCTGTTTTCTGTCAATGTCAGTCTGGAAAAGGGAATAAAGATGATGAAGATTCAGTCTCTGTCTCTGTGTGCTTTGGAAATGGACCACTCCATTCAGCTGATTAGCTGCATGTCAGCATGACATTGTCACAATTGGCTACGTGGCCTGTCAATCCGTGGTAGATGATACTGACAGCCAATCAGCAATCAGTTTCAAATAATCCAGTTGGTCTGGAATCTGTGGCGGTTACAAGATTCCAAACAGAATAGAAACTGAAAGCTGTTGGGATTCAATAATTACAATCTGAGGCATTCCGTGCTCACTCTCTGGTCCAAACTCAGGTGCTGGGATCGCACTGTGCACTCTCTGCTTCATGCTGTGTTGTACCTGAAACAATCTGAGGCCAATCACTGACACTGCAGACTGTGTCTCTCTGAGTGAGTGTACTACATAATGCTGCCTGTAGGTGTCACTCTGAGTGTGGGTGTATTATTCAAAGAGACACCTACAGGCAGCTAGGGTTGTGAGCATGTTACTCAGTGCTGCCTGACTCTGTGTGTGTGTGTGTTAACTCAGTGTTGCCTGTAGGTGTGTCTCTGAGTGTGTGTGTGTTATTCTGCACTCCCTGTAGGTATCTCACTGAGTGTCAGTGTGTTACTCTGTGTTGCCTGCAGGTGTCTCTAAGTGATGGATAGAGAATAGGCTTTGTGATGGGGATTGAAGATTAGGCCTTAATCTTCTCAAATCTCAGATGAAAAACAATTTAGCCTGAGATGGCAGCTCAGTTGGCCAAAGTTAAAAATCGCACAACACCAGGTTAGAGTCCAACAGGTTTCTTTGGAAGTACAAGCTTTCGGAGCACTGCTCCTTCATCAGGCAGCTAGTGGGGCAGGATCATAGTTCACAGAATTTGTCATGAAATTGAGATGGCAGCTGAGAAAAGTGAATACTGAGAGTGTGTTCTCAGTAAGCGAGAGATTTCAGAGGCAGTGCACTCTGTAGTTCCTAATGTGCTCCCCAATTACAAGGATCCGGGGTCATTGCAGTTGTGGTTGTCTGCCCAGCCAGTGCTGGCTAGCCATAGTCGTATTTCAATGGTCAATTAGCCCTAAACCAGGTGCAGCAATATTACCTTACAGGGAGGGAGCTGTCTGAGTGAGGGAGGTTGAATTCTTGCAGCCCCGAGAGTGATTGCAGTGGATTAATTAAGGGTGCTACCACCATGAAGGTGTGACCTTCTCTCCCTCTGCCTCAGCTGTGATGACGCTCAGGGTTAAACTCACCACCAGTCATTTCTGTTTGTAATGAGTGAGTGCGGGGAAGGGGAAATGAGGACTGATGATGCTGGAGATCAGAGTTGAGAGTGTGTTGCTGGGAAACCACAGCAGGTCAGGCAGCATCTGAGGAGCAGGATAATCAATATTTTGGGCATAAGCTCTTCATCAGGAATGGAGAGAAGGTCAACCTCTCCCAAAGGCAGCACAGGCTGGATCGATGGGGCCACAAGAGTAAGCATGGGGAGATTGAGGGTGACAGAAGGAGGGGGTTGGTTGGCAGGTTGTTATTCAGAGTCAGGTACCAGAGTATCAGTCCTTCTGACACTCCCCTTTTTTATCTGTCAGCCAGGACTCCCTGATTGGACAAGGTTAACAGCTCATCAGGGAACTCATATTATCAGAAAAAATGAAACATTTATCGAACAAGGAGTGCAAGAACTAAACGACACTAGACAAAATGAGTGGTTTGAAAGATTTCATTACAGACATCACCAATTTGGTCCAACAAGTCCACACCGACCCACTGAAGAGAAACTCCCCGAGACCCATTCCCCTGCCCTATCACTCGACATTTCCCCTGACTGACACATTCCTGAACACTGTGACAATTGTAACATGGCCAATTCACCTAACCTGCACATCTTTGGATTGTGGGAGGAAACTGGAGCACACGGAGGAAATCCACACAGACACAGGGGGAGCGTGCAAACTCCACAAAGATCTGGGGCTGGAATCGAACTTGGGTCCCTGGTGCTGTGAGTTAGCCGTGCTAACCACTGAGCCACCATGCCACAAATTTTAAAAAATGTCCAAAGAGTTTGAGCTTTTGTTAAGCTCCGTGAGCATGACGTGATATAAACTATAAACATGCAACCCTCTGTCAGGGAAGGTAGTGCAGGGTGGAAACCTTACAACCTTTAAATATCATAACATGCAAGGATCTGGGATAAGTGCAGGAAATTGGGATGAGAGTGCCTTTAGTGGTAGTTATGTTGGTACAGACTCAATGGGACAAAGGACCTTTTCTGCTCTGTATCAATCTGTGCTCCATGTTGAGAGGGCAGTGCAGGTTAATGGCGACTAGGTGAGGCAGTTCTAAGATGGCAAACACATGATCAAGGGTCAGAGGAAATGGCTCAAGCTTCAGTGAAGGCCCAAGTAAGTGCTTGGGAGGATGGTCAAGGCTAATGGAGACAAGGTCAATGGAGACTGAGCGGGGGAGCAGGGTGCTGACTGGCATCTCATTGTGTTGTAGTGAGGTAAATGGGGACAAGAGGGGAGTGTGGAGAGAGGGAGTGCAGTTTCAATTAAAATGTGACCTTTGTCAGCAGCAGCATGACCTTCAGCACCAGGGGGTGTCCCTGACTGTGTCAGGCTCACTGGCTGCTCTCTGTGTGATCCACACAGCCACTCGTCTAGTCACTACGCAAAGTCTTGTTTGTGTTTACACTACCATTTACACCACCGTCTGCACCCACCGTCTGCACCTTCTGTCTACACCACTGTCTGCACCCACCGTCTACACCCACTGTCTGCACCACCGTCTGTACCCACTATCTGCACCCAGCATCCACAGCCACTGTCTAGTCCCTCTGTGAACACCCATCATCTACACCCACAGTCTCCACCATTGTCTGCACCCTGAATCTACACCTCCCATCTTTCTGCTGTTGTAAGATTGTATCCAATGATTCCATTGAGATTACTGCAACAGAAACCTAAATTTTAGAACTGGCAAAGATTGTCTTATAACCCTGACCTTCAAAGTCTGTGTTCCACATTGGGCTGATTAATATTAATTACTGAATGCCATTTGATTTCGGAGATGGCAGGACTGACGGATAAGGAGAGGTTGAGTTGATGAGGATTGTCTTCACTGGCATTTAGAAGAATGAAGGAAGGAAATCTTGGTGAAAGCTATAAAATTGGAACAGGACGAGACAAATTAAATGGAGGAAGGATGTTCCCAATGGTGGGGAAGTCCAGAAACAGAGCACATGGTTTAAGATTAAGGGGTAGAGATGAGGAAAAATGTTTTCAACCAGAGAGTGGTGAGCCTGTGGAATTCTCTGTCACAGAAAGTGGTTGAGGCCAAAACATGATGTTATCAAGAAAGAGGTAGGTATAGCTCTTCTGGCTAAAAAATCAACGCATATGGGGAAGGGACGGATTACAGTAATGTGCTCCATGACCAGCTTCAATCATATTGAATGGCATAGCAGGCTGGAGGGGCCGAATGGCCTACTCCTGCTCCTACCTGCTATGTTCCTACATCACGTAAAATAGATTGCCAGGTGGAAGTCACTCTGTCAGATGGGTAAGTATTCATTCACAGATTCTATCCACACTACTCCCCTTTCATTTTAATTGAGTCCACTCCCTCTATTCCTATGTCTTTGTTATCTGACCAGTGACCACACCTCCCTTCACCACCCCGAGCAGGGAGCTGTGCTAATAACCCATCGTTTGTTTTAATTTGCTAACTGGGTGATGTGGATGGGGTTTTCAAAAACAGGAAGAGCTGAATTCTTTTCGCTCCTTGTGCTGATTTTTTTGTGTGCCTCCCTCAATATGGGTGACACAGCACTGCTGCCTCACAGAGCCAGGGACGCAGGTTCGAGAGTCACACAGCATAGAAATAGGCCATTCGGCCCACCATGTCAATGCTGACCAACAAACATTCAACTACACTAATCCCATTTACCCACAGTTGTCTGGAGCCTACCATGCCCAGGTATTATAAGTGCTCATCCAAATGTTTTTAAAGGTTGTGAAATTTTCAGCCTGCACCACCCTCTCAGGCAGCATGTTCCATATATCTACCACACACTGGGTCAAAACATACTTCCACCTTAATCTTATAACCCCTGGTCTTAAATAGGTCTGGATGAGGAGGGGAGGCTGCAGAACAGTGTGAGAGGTCAGGAGTGGAGAGAGGGAGAACAGTGTGAGGGTGAGGGATGGAGGTTGGAGTAGGAAGACACTTGTGTTCTGGAAAGCAGCACAAATAGGGAAGAGATCCAAGAGCTGATAGGAATAGTCTCCATGCTTCCTAACAGTAGCTTTATGGTGGGAAAGAGAATAAATCAGGAGATAATGAGGGCCTGGAACAAAGGCTGCTCATTCATTACAAATGACTTTAATCCTCGTCGATTATTTATAGTCAGATTTTTTTCATTCATTCACGTGATGAGGGTGTCACTGCCGAGGACAGCATTCATTGCCCACCCCCAATTGCCCCAGAGGGCAGTTAACAGTCATCCACATTGCTGTGGGATTGGATTCCCATGTGGGCCAGACCAGGTAAGTATAGCAGTTCCCTTCCCTAAAGGACGTTAGTAAACCGGATGGGTTTTCCTGACAATCAACATGGATTAATGGTCATCGTTAGACTCTTAATTGCAGACTTTTTAATTGAATTTAAATTCCCCCATCTGCCACGGTGGGATTTGAGCCTGTGTCCCCAGAACCATATCTGGGTCTCTGTGCATTAATCACAGAAGGTTAGTATGTAGGTACAGCAAGTCATCAGGAAAGCTCATAGAATATTATGGTGTAGTGTGAGGGGAAACTCAATGCAAGACTTCGTTGAAACAAGCAAGATCCTGAGAGTCCTTGACCAGGTGAATATGGAAAGGATGTTTCTTCTTGTGGGAGAATCCAGAACTAGGGATCACTGTTTAAAATTAAGGGAGAGTCCATTCAAAACAGAGACTAGGAAACATGTTTTTCTCTCAGAGATTGTCAGTCTTTGGAATTCCCCTCCTTAAAAGGCAGTCGATGCAGAATTTAGAATCCATCCAGTGTGGAAACAGGTTCTTCAGCCCAACAAGTCCACACAAACCCTCCGAAGAGTAACTAATCCAGACCCATTTCCCGACCCTATATTTACCCTAGGAAGAGGTAGATAGATTCTTGATGACTGAAGGGATGGAACATTATCAGAGAATGTAGAGTTGAGGTTAAAATCAGATCAACCACGATCTTATTGAATGGGGAGCAGGTTCAAAGGGCCGAGTGGCCTACTTTTGTTCCTTGCCCATATGTTGCCTCACACACCTTCGCACAAGCAAAGACTGCCACTCGTATTTTCTACCTGCAGATGAAGCTGCTTGTGCAATAGGCCTCATCTGCACAGTGTTTTCTCCAGCCTTTCACTGTGAGGTTAAAGATAATGGTCCCATAATCAATCCATTAACTCTATTTGTTGGTTTATTTAAAACAATAAAATAAATTACAAGTCATGAAACAGACATGACAGCAAGCAATAATAGGCAGCACGATGGCTCAGTGGTTAGCACTGCTGCCTCACCGTGCCAGGGAACCGCCTCAGTTGCGTCTGTGTGGAGTATGCACATTCTCCCTGTGTCTGCGGGTGCTCTGGTTTCCTCCCACAGTCTAAAGATCTGCAGGCTCGATAAATTGGCCATGCTAAATTGCCCAGAGTGTACAGGCATGTGCAGGCTCGGTGGAGTAGCCATTAGAACATACAGAGATAGGATAGTGGTCGAGATAGAATGACCTTCGGAGGGGCGGTATGGAGTCAATGGGCTGAATGGCCTACCTCCACACTATAGGGATTCTGTGTTACAAATGCAAGTTCCTTCTTTCCATTCTTGCCCTGAAGCATGCATGTGGTTCTGTCTCATATCCACTCAAGGGATGGCAACCCTTTGAAGACAGGAGCAGCCTCTATTCTTTTGGAAAGTACTTCTTCCACTCTGTGTCCTTCACAGCCTTGTAGACAGCAACAATGAGATCGGGAAATAACTCAAAGCTATAATCTTCTGGACTCTTCATTAAACTGTGGAACCTGGAAAATACAATTAATGTCCAAGTCAATGAAGATATTTCTCAGCAATCACTAAATGCTGAGTTTTAGTCCTCAGCAGGCCCCAGGAGTCAAACTAACTGTGTAGATCATTGCTCTGAATTGCTCATAAATTTCACCTTCACATTTCTGGAGGCTTTGATCAAAAAGGTTGCCTACTCCTCTCCAATATACAGCTTAAAATCAGCTCCAACTCCCAACCATCCAGCTGAGAGCGGAGCCCTGTACAAACTGGAACCTGGTCAGTGGGAGCACTGTCACCTCTGTCTCAGAAGCTTTGGGGAGTCTATTTTAATCATAGAGTCCTTCAGCACTGGAGGCTGTTCAGAGGATGTTCCCCTGACTGATCCCAGGGATGAAAGTGCTGTCCCATGACGAGCAGTTAAAGAGCTTGGGCTTGTACTCACTGGAGTTCAAAAGAATGAGGAGGGATCTGATTGAGGGATAGAAAATGTGAAAGCGGATTGAGAAGGTGGATGTTGAATAGATGCTCCCCCTTGCGGGACAGTCTGGAACAAGAGGTCATCGATATAGAGTGAGAGGAGGTTGGTTCAAAACTGAACTGAGGAGAAACTACATCTCCCAGAGGGTTGTGAATCTGTGAAAGTCAATGCCCCAGAGTGCAGTGGAGGCAGAATCAATCAACAGGTTCAAGAAAGATGTGTTTCTGATGGAAAGTGAGATAAAGAGCTATGGGGAGCAGGCAGGAGAGTGGAGTTGAGACCAGGATAAGAACAGTTACAGTCATGTTAAATGGCGGAGCGGGCTCGAAGGGCTGAATTGCCTCCTCCCGCTCCTAATTCCTATGTTGAACACACAGTCAAGGCTGACACTGCAAAACTGAGGGAGCTGTTGTCTTTCAGGGGAGATACAAAACAGGGGTCCTGCCACAATATATCCAACTGTACGATCTCCCCCAGTGACAAGTGCTGGAATTTGAATTCAAATAACAAAGCAAGCCACATTAATGGTGACCACGATAATGATCCCTGATTGCTGTCCAGCCTCAGCCTGACCCAGTCTGGACTTCATGTGACTCCAGCCCCACAGCAATCTGGTTAACTCTTAGGTGCCTTCTGAGAGGCCACAGCAAGGCCAGCAGTTAGAGGGTAATTAGTCTTGGGTAACAAATGCTGATCTATGCCAGTGACACCCACCTCCCAGAAAACAGAATGCAACAGAGATTGATGTCAGCCAAAATTGTCAGATCAGACTCTCAATGAGATGGGGAGATGGTGAAAGATAAATTCAGCTCAGTAAGGAACAGGTCCCCACTTGTTAACACATTGTCACTGACAAAATAAGTGAGAGAAAACAGCAAACGAAAGGTGAGAACCCTCAAATGTGGGAATATCAGTGAAAATTCAGGCAACTGAAGGAAGACATGAAGAACTGCAAAGGAAGACAAAAAGGAAGCAAGAGTTACAGAAAAGTGATTGAGAAAGAGACCTGCAAGGGATCACAAGAATAACACCAATGTTTTACACGAAAATTAGAAAATCAAGGAGGCTCCAGTGCAATGTGAGCCCTTTAAAAACAAACTGGGAATTCCATGAATGAGACTAAGGGAATTGCCCGTATGTACAATAATTAGTTGTGTCAGTCTTCACAGTCAAGGAACGGGATGATGCAGCTTCCATTCCAGGGAGGTTAGTAATGAATTGAAGACTGGAATTCGCAAAACTTGATACATGCCAGAAAACAGCATTGGATAGCAAGCAGCTCTAAAGGCTGACAGATTCTCCAGGACCTCAGGGGTTTAAAGGAAGGGGGGAAGAATTTTCAGAAGGTTTTCACATCAGCTTCCAAAGCAGCAACCGTTCCTTTAGTTTGGAAAATATCCTGCTGTAACTCCACGGGTTGAAGAAAGATGAGAGAGGGAACCGTGGAAATTACATTCTGGTCAATCTAACATCTCTTTCGGGGGGTTCATTGGAATCTATAATTAACAGCCAAGAAAATGAACATGTCGAGAATTGGAAATGGCCCACATAGATTTGTGATGGGTAGGTTCTGACTAACGAACCAAATGCATTGACCAAAATAGTCGATAGGGCAAAAAGTCTCATGAACTTTCAGAAATACTCGATAATTTCCCACAAAACAGTCTGCTGACCAAAGTTGAAACCCAAGGGTTTGAAGATGAATGTTTGACTTGGTTTGGAGTCTGGTTTAGTGACAGACAACAGGGAAAGAAAGTGACGAGTGGTGTTCCACAAGGATTCTGTGGTGAGGCCTTAACTACTGACTGTATGTATTAATAAGAATCATAGTTCCACATTGACACAAAATCTGATGGAATAGTAAGCAGTGCAGATGGTCTTTTTGTTTAAAACTCACTCTGAGGACATGG
Source organism: Chiloscyllium plagiosum (assembly GCF_037043375.1). Taxonomy (NCBI): domain Eukaryota; kingdom Metazoa; phylum Chordata; class Chondrichthyes; order Orectolobiformes; family Hemiscylliidae; genus Chiloscyllium; species Chiloscyllium plagiosum. The sequence continues at coordinate 117,936,789 of NW_028270147.1, forward strand.
GTATTGCTGTCTAGGCCAGCATTAATTACACGTTCTGTGTTGCCCTTGTGAATCATGCAATCATCATCCAGTGTAGAAGCAGGCCATTCAGTCCATCAAATCCACACCAACCCACCAAACAGCATCCCATCTGGACTGACCCCATTCCTGTACTGCAGCATTTCCTATGGCCAACCCACCCAGCCAACTCATCCCTCGACACTATGTGCAATTTGGCATGGCTAATCCACCTAACCAACACATCTATGGACTGTATGGAAGAAACCCACACAGACATGGGAAAAATGTGCAACCTCCACACAGACAGTTGTCCCAGGGTGAAATTAAACCCAGGTCCCTGGTGCTGTGAGGTAGCAGCACTAACCACTGAGCCACAATCCTGCCCTTTTGCAAGGTGATGGTGAGCTGCCTTCTTGAACCACTGCAGTCCATGTGCTGTAGATAAACCCACAATGCCCTTAGGGAGGGAATTTCAGGATTTTCATCCAGCGACACTGGAGGAACAGTAATACATTTTCAAATCAAGATTCCATGGGGATTGGAGGGGAACTTGTTTTTGGTGGTGTTCTGTGTCCTTCTACATTGAAATGATCGTGGGTTTGGAAGGTGCTGTCTCAAGAGACTTGGTGTGAATTCCTGCAGTGCATCTTGTAGATGGTGCACACGGCTGTTACTGAGCATCAGTGGTGGAGGGAGTGTATGTTGATCGATGTGGTGCCAATCAAGCAGGCTGCTTTGTACTGGATGATATCAAGCTTCTTGATTGTTTTTGGAGCTGCATCCATCCAGGCAAGTGGGGAGTAACCCACCACAGTCCGATCCAAAACTTGACTGATCTTTTCTTAATTAATTTACTGAATTGGGCATCACTTGTTATGTCAGCATTTATTGCCTAGAATCAAATGGGGTGGCACAGCACTGGGACCAAGGTTTAATTCCACCCTCGGGCAACTGACTGTGTGGAGTTTGCACATTCTCCCTGTGCCTGTCTGGATTCCCTCCAGGTGATCTGGTTTCCTCCCACAGTCTACAAACGTGCGGGTTAGGTGGAATGGCCATGGGAAATGCAAGGTTATAGGGGAGTGGGTCTGGGTGGGATGCTCTTTGGAGAGGCGGTTTGGGCTGAATGGCCTATTTCCACATTGTAGGGATTCTATGAATTTCTTCACTCAGAGGGTTTGGAATCTTTGGGATACTCATCGATACTTAGGCGTTTGTATAAATTCAAGATAGAACATAGAACATAGAACAATACAGCACAGAACAGGCCCTTCGGCCCACGATGTTGTGCCGAACTTCTAACCTAGATTAAGTACCCATCCATGTACCTATCCAAATGCCGCTTAAAGGTCGCCAATGATTCCGACTCTACCACTCCCACGGGCAGCGCATTCCATGCCCCCACCACTCTCTGGGTAAAGAACCCACCCCTGACATCTCCCCTATACCTTCCACCCTTCACCTTAAGATGATTCACATGTGGGGAGGCAGTGAGTTAATGGTATCATCACTAGATTCTTAATCCAAAGAGCCAAGTTCTGGGGGACCTGGGATCACCGTGGGGCAGCCGTGGTACAGTGGTTAGCACTGCTGCCTCACAGCACCAGAATCCCAGGTTCGATTTTAGCCTCGGGTGACTGCCTTTTATGGAGTTTGCACATACTCCCTGTGTCTGCATGGGATTCCTCTGGGTGCTCCGGTTTCCTCCCACAATCCAAAGATGTGCAGGTTAGGTGAATTGGTCACGCTAAATTGCCCACAGTCAGGGGTGAATATGGGGAATGAGTCTGGGTGGGTTACTCTTCAGAGGGTCGGTGTGGACTTGTTGGGCCAAAGGGCCTGTTTCCATACTGTAGGGAATCTAATCTAAATCCTGGCAATGCATGGAGTGGAATTTTAAATTCAAAAAGACTCTGGAGTTAATGACAACCATTGTTGGGGGAGAACTCTGTCGGGCCCACTAATGTCCATCAGATTACTGCCCTTGCCCATACTGACTGACATATGACTCCAGACCCACAGCAACATAGAATCATAAGATCCCTACTGTGTGGAAGAAGGTCATTCAGTCCATCAAGTACAAGCAGCATCTCACCAGAACTAGCCCCCTCTCCTAACCCTACACTTCCATGGCCAATCCAATGAACCTGCACATCTCTAGACTGAGAGAGGAAACTGAGACACCCAGAGGAAACCCATTCAGACAGAGGGAGAACATACAAAGTCCACACAGACAGTTGCCTGAAGGTGGAATCAAACCCAGGTCCCTGGCCCTGTAAGGTAGTCGTGCCAGCCACTGTGCCACCCATTCCTCATCTCTGGTCGAAATGTCTAACCCCTTATTCCCAGACTGGGACTCTGCTTTAGAATCCCCAGGTAGGGGTCCATCCTTCCAAAATCTACCCTGTCAGGGCCCTGGAGAATTTGAAATGTTTCAGTGAAATCTCATCCCAGCCTTCTGAATTCTACGGAATCCTGACCCAGTCCCCTCTCTCAATCATTCGGCAATCCCTCAACCCGTCACATGAACTGTGGCTGGGTTTGATCATCTCAGTAAGAGTTTCAAGGAGGGAAGGAGAAAGAAAGACTCATTCTGCTTTGAATTGATGCTAAAAACTGAAAAAGCAGGAAAATATTGTCACTAAGTGTTGTTCACATACTCTTACTTTTCATCAAAGTGCTGGGTGAGTTTCTTATGAATTTCAGGAGGTCACTGGTGGTGTCCTTATATTCTTTATTCCTGCCTTGTCTCTTGTTCATGTCATTTAGGAGAACGGAGTCAACTGAGAAGGAAATGAACAGCAGAGTTTGTTTTCTCTGTTGATTAAATTCACCTTGCTTGCTCCTCTGAGCATCTGAAGAAAGGGCGAGGCTCTGAAAGATTATGTTTTCTAATAAACCTGTTGTTCTAATAAATCTGGTGTTGGATGATTTTGACCTTGTCCTCTGATCACATTCAGGTTGTGCCCACGGGCACTGCATGTTCTTGCTTCTCTAGGTCAGCAGGTGGCGATCTTGACAATGGATTTCACAATGGTCTCCATCAGAGAGGACCCACAAATCAGGGACAGAGACCAGAGATTACAGGCTCCTCAGTCCCAGACCCGAGCAAAACGGGCCCCCTGGCATCCCAGGTACCGCTTGTTGCGTCCCGGACCCTGTACATAATGCAAATAGTGCAACTGATCCTTCTGATTTTTCCCAAACTCACCAGGTCTCCACAATCATTGAGATTCGTTAAATACAGCCTTTGCCAATTAAGGACCCTGATTGATGGGAAACAGACTGAAATGGGTCAATAATACAGTATTGGGGAGTTACAGACACAGATTGCCAAGTGGAAATCTGATGCTGTGGCTCTAACAGAGATCGGGGGGGACTGGGGATTCCTGGATACAAGGTGTTCAGTAAAGATAGGAAAGAGGGAAAACTGCGAGAAGTGGTGGGATTATTCTGGGCCCAGACAGTACTGACCAACCTGAGGCCCTGAGATATGATAGAGATGAAGGGTGAACTGTGCCAGGCTTTAACTCACTGTTACCAGAGTAAAACAGGGATTATCCATTTCACAAGAGAGCAAATGGAACTAACAAACCAGGTGCATGTGAAACACCCACCCCATCCCTGAGAGAGGGGGGACAAGAACAGGGACATTCTCAGATAGAAAGGATGCTAAAAATGGTAACACCCCGAGAGTGAAGGGTGGGGTGGGATAGTGACAGCGACACCTCCCAGAGAGTGGGGAAAGTAACACTGACACATTTAAAACTGTATTATCACAAGCGAGAATTCAAACAGACACCCACTCCATCACACGGTGTTGAAGATGCACTTTCCTCATCAAAACACGTTATCAAAACCTCTTCATAACACATCAGGGGAGAGAAACATTGAAAAGTGTGTTATCACGAGTTAGGGTCCATTTAAATCTTGGACCATAATGTGAAATGTTCCGAGCCGTAGACAACACTGGTGTATTGACGTCATTATTCTGGATTAGTGGTGCTGGAAGAGCACAGCAGCTCAGGCAGCATCCGAGGAGCAGTAAAATCGACGTTTCGGGCAAAAGTCCTTCATCGGTAATAAAGGCAGAGAGCCTGAAGCGTGGAGAGATAAGCTAGAGGAGGGTGGGGGTGGGAGAAAGTAGCATAGAGTACAATAGGTGAGTGGGGGAGGGGATGAAGGTGATAGGTCGGGGGCGGGGAGGGTGGAGTGGATAGTTGGAAAAGAAGATAGGCAGGTAGGACAAGTCTGGACAAGTCATGGGGACAGTGCTGAGCTTAAAGTTTGGAACTAGGGTGAGGTGGGGGAAGGGGAAATGAGGAAACTGTAGAAGTCCACATTGATGCCCTGGGGTTGAAGTGTTCCTTGGTGAAAGATGAGGCGTTCTTCCTCCAGACACCTGGTGGTGAGGGAGCGGCGGTGAAGGAGGCCCAGGACCTCCATGTCCTCAGCTGAGTGGGAGGAGAGTGGAAATGTTGGGCCACAGGGCGGTGGGGTTGATTTCTGCGGGTGTCCCAGAGATGTTCCCTAAAGCGCTCTGCTAGGAGGCGTCCAGTCTCCCCAACGTAGAGGAGACCGCATCGGGACCAATGGATACAATAAATGATATTAGTGGATGTGCAGGTAAAACGTTGATGGATGTGGAAGGCTCCTTTAGGGCCTTGGATGGAGGTAAGGGAGGAAGTGTGGGTGCAGGTTTTGCAGTTTCTGTGGTGCCAGGAGGGGAGGGTAGGTTGAAGGGGGGCGTGGACCTGACCAGGTAGTCACGGAGGGAACGGTCTTTGTGGAAGGCGGAAAGGGGTGGGGAGGGAAATATATCCCTGGTGGTGGGGTCTTTTTGGAAGTGGCGGAAATGTCGGTGGATGATTTGGTTTATACGAATGTTGGTGGGGTGGAAGGTGAGCACCAGGGGTGTTCTATCCTTGTTACGGTTGGAGGGGTGGGGTCTGAGGGCGGAGGTGCGGGATGTGGACGAGATGCATTGGAGGGCATCTTTAACCACGTATTGATGTCATTATCTTATTAAACAATATTAAAACCTCAGTCAAACCTTTTCCAGCGGACAGTGTATTTAAAATATCAAGAGGCTTTCCGCATTGTTGGTTTGATCAGCGACGGAGCAAGGAAGCAGCAGCTGCCCCATGGACTCCAACAAACGAATGAGAACAGGCTCTTCATACGGAGCTGGCTCCTGAGAATCAAATTCAACAGCAGGGACCAAAGAATAAGGAACAATACAGCACAGGAACAGGCCCTTCGGCCCTCCAAGCCTGTGCTGACACATTTTGCCCTTCCATACTGAAACTGTCTTCACCTACAGGAGTCATATCCCTCTATTCCCTTCCTATTCATACATTAGTGCAGGTATTTATTGAATACTTCTCTTGTGTCTGCTTCCACCCCCTCCTCTGGCAGTGTGTTCCAGGCACTCAACTCCCTTTGTGTGAAATACTTGCCTCGCACATCTCTTTTAAATTTCCCCGCCCCTTGAACCTCTGTTCCCCAATAATTGACCCCTCCACCCTGGGGAAAAAAGCCTCATATTCTCCACTCTACATATCCCATTCACAACTTTAAAAACTTCTATCAGGACACACCTCATTTTTTCCGCATTCCTGTGAAAACAAACCCAGTCTATCCAACCTTTCTTCAGGACTACTATCCGCCATACCAGACAATATCCTGATAAACATTTTCTGCACCATCTTCAAAACATCCACATCCTTCTGATGGTGTGGTGACCAGAACTGTGTACAATATTCCAAGTGTGGCCTAACTAATGTTCGATAAAGCTGCAGCATAACTTGTCTATCCTTATACTCAATGCCCCTTCCAATGAAGGCAAGCATGCCATAAGCCTTTTTTACAACCTTATCTCCCTGTGCTGGCACCTTCAGTGATCTGCCAACATATACACCCGGATCCTTCTGCATATCAATACTCCAAAGGATTTTGCCATTCACTGTATAATTCCCACCTGTACATCACCTTTCAAAATGCATCACCTTACATTTGTCTGGATTAAACTACATCTGCCATTTTTCTGTCCATGCATCTAACTGATATAATATCCTGTTGTATCCTCCAACAATCCTTCTCATTATCTGCAACTCTACCAATCTTTGTATCAACCGTAAACTTACTCATTGGATCAGCAACGCTTTGCTCCAAATCATTTGTGGAGATCATGAACAACAGAGTTGATCCCTGTGGAACATCACTAGTCACAGCCCTCCCTTCTGAAAACCGTTCTTCCAGCGCTACTATTTGTCTCCTGTGACTAACCTAGTTCTGTGCCCAATGCTGGGAACATTGTAGACAAGACAACTTGTTGCCAGCTCGTTACTGCAACTTGATCCAGTTCATTCAGAAAGAGAAAAAGGACAATGTGCAGATTGTTGAACAGGCCCCTACATCTGGCTCAATCATTTGACGCTCCACCACCACCACACCCCGACCACCCCCACCCCCACCTCAGCGGGCTCGACAAGATCCCATTCTGAAAGATTCCTCGGGTATCCTCTCACTATTCAACTAGTGCCAACAAAACAGATGTGTTTCATCATTCGTTTCCTGCCTGCGGGACCTCACCATCTTGTCCGTGAACGTGACTGCTCTGTGCTCGCAGCTTTGAATATTCTGAGATGATTAAAAGAAAACTGCACCAATAAGAGTTCTTTCCTCATTATCGTGTAAAAGGGGAGCAATTAGCAAGGGAAAATGCACACCGAGCGCAAACACTGAAGCTTCAGCTGAAAGGCTTTTTGCACCATGTTAACCTGCTCCCTGGGCATTTCCTTCCAATGTCCGAGATGGTTATCAGGCTGGGATGGAGACTGACAGATCACATGGAATCCTTCAGGCAAGGTACACAAGGGCACAGTCCAGGCTTGCTGCAAACATTGAAGGGCTGGGAGATTCTCCGTGGCAGCTTCACGTGCACATCCTCCATGGAATTATCACAGACTTTACTGAAATTGAATGAACTCAGAGAGGGGAAGGAAATGGGAAGAATTAACCAGACAAGGGTGAGCATCAAGAGAGGTGGGAGTGTGTGGAAGATTCAGTGCCATTAAAATTCCCAACTGGATTTCACAAGGAAAACTCAAATCGTTACTAGGATATAACAGGGAGAATCCTCAGTGACATAAACAGGCTGAGTGTCAGAGACCCTGAGCCTCTGGTGCCTGACTCTCTATGAGGCATTATAGTTAAGGACTGTTCATGTGTCAATAAAGGGAGACTTGGTGACATGGGGTTGCGTCATGATTAATAACCGGAGAGGGACAGATTAAAGATAAATGGCTGAATGTTAAGAGGGAACATAAGGAAACACATTTTCACCCAGAGGGTGGTGACAGTCTGGGGACTCACTGCCTGTAAGGATGGTTGAGGCAGAAGCTCTCCCATAACATTGAAGTATTTCAATGTGCAGCTGTGATACCAAGGCATACAGGGCTATGGGCCAAGTACTGGAACATGGAATTAGAATAGTGAGGTGGATGTTTGACTGGCTTTGGCTCATTGGGCCGAAGGGCCTTGTTCTTGTAGACCTGTTGTAGATGTCTGAATCTGCCAGGACTCTAACAATGGGGCTGACCCTTACCTGCCATTTGAAAGGCCGAGCAAGCCACTCAGTTTCAGGACAGTTCGGGATGGGGAACAAATGCTGGTCTTACCAGTGACACCCACATCCCAGGAAAGAATAGACAGCCTCAGTGGTAACACTGTCATCTGATCCTGCAGGTTTCAAGCCCCACTCCAGAGACTGGAGCACTATCCTGAGGCTGGCAAAGGCAAAGATGCCATCTGCTGGATGATTGGTTAAACCACTGCCTTCTCAGGTCAATGTGAATGTAAGGGCTTTCCGATCATCTCAGACAAAATCGCCCCTAGTGTGCTGACCAATACTTCTCTTATAACCAATGCCATTAAAACAGATACAGAAACAAAATACTACAAGTCTCAAATAGAAGTGCGATGCTGGAGAAAGGGAACAGATGCAGCCTCTGTGGGGAGAGGAGTTAACTTTTTGGGATTCAGTGATGTTTTATCAAAAAAGCAGCAGCATTTTATTTTATTCCATTTTAAGTTGTTTTATATTATTTTATTTAAATTTTGTTTATCAAATTATAGCCCGTTTGATTGGCACCACTTCCACACACATCCATTCCCACCACACCAACACTCAGTAACATCTGTGTGTACTATTTACAAGATGCACTGCAATAAATTCATCAAAAGTCCTGAGACAACACCTTCTGAACCCATGATTACTTGAATCAAGATGGACAAGGGCAGCAGATACAATGGGAACATCACCCCAGCAAGTTCCCTCTAAGCTATTCACCAGTTTGACTTAGAAATATCATCACTCGGTCAGAATTCTGGAATTCCCTTCCTTAGGACATTGTGGGTCTACCTACAGCACCATCTTGTCCAGGACAATTAAAGATGGACAGTAAAAAGGCTGGTAAAAGTAAGAGTAGGTGTGATTTGGGACCAGAAAGTGAGACTGTGATGTTTCAGTTATTCCTGGACATTGGTGTGACCACATCTCAAATACCGTATTGAGAGTAGTTTTGGCCTCCTTATTGAAGGAAGAATATAAATGCATTGGAGGTGGTTTAGAGGGGTTTTCCCCAATTGATTGCTGGAATGAGTGGGCTGTGTAATGAGGAAAGATTGGAAAGGCTGGCCTTATTCTCACTGGGGTTTAGAAGAGTGAGGGGTTTTCCTGTCCCACTGAATTCTCCAACTCCCTATCTGCCTCCCTCATGGGTCATACCCTCCTCCCCCTTACTACATGTGGAATTGAACTGTGCAGTCCTGAGGCCTATAACTTCCTTCTGGAACTAAGTCTCCAGGTATCTCTGGCACTCCCTGATATATCACTGCTTTTTCAATTCAGCCTTCATTCCAAACTCCCTGAATGGGAGTTCCTGTAGTTTTATACATTCACTGCAGATGTATTTACCCTGAATCATTTCAATGCAATAAAGAAATGTTGATCTCACTTACAAATGAAAAATATCCATTCCTTCATTAGAGCAGTAATTGTCTTCATTCTGTTTTGAAGTTTCAGTACTTTCCATTTATTAACCTTCCCTAATGGACATGTCCTGAAGCAGTCTATTTATACAGCCCCTCTAACTAAACAATTCCCAGATTCCTATTCTCTTGTTGATCATTTTGTTTCATTCAAACCAAGTGCATGTGCAGGCTCCCAGCAGCTGAAGTGACAGTTCCAAATCAGTTTGAAAAAGCAAAGGTAGATTCCTTCCCCGAGTTCACCGAACTCCCACACTGACCAAACCTCCCAGCATTCCCCTCTGTGCTGGCTGCACTCAGTGTGAGCTGCAGTATTAAGGCTGCTCTGTATTTATACTGTTTCTGATTTATATCACTCCATTCTGTTGTGCTGTTGTTCAGGATCTGGGTTAAGCTCATTCATTTCTCAATCTAAAGCTTTCTTCTTTCAGCCTGAAAGAGACTTTACATGTGCAACCAGAAAATGGGTCTTCAATGTTGGAATCTGTTTTCAGGATTGATGGGCTCGATGATTTGATTCAGTGAAATAACCTCGTCTAATCTCTTCAGGGGTCGACATTTCAGGTGTAACTCTTCTTCAGGAAGCGGGGATAGGTGTGAGGGGAGTTGCAGATAAAGGGGTGGGTTGGAGCAAGGTGGTGAGGTGGGGATAGGTTGAGAAAGATAGAGAGTGTGACCTGATTGGTCGATGAATCCAGAATCATCCCTCCCCTCGACCAACCAGGTCCTATCCTCTACCTGTCTCCACTTATCCCCACCTAATCACCCTGCCCCCACCACTCCCTTTATCTGCAGCTCCCCCAACACCCACCTGCCCCACTTCCTGAAGAAAGGTTATACCCAAAACGTCGACTTCTCTTCCTCCTGATGCTGCCTGGGCTTGCTGTGTTCTCCCAGCCTCCTGTTTGTCAACCTTGGATTCCAGCATTTGCAGTTTTTTATTTGTCTCTAATCTCTTCAGGGGCCAGGATGAGTGTGAGGAGATTGGGTTTTGGTGGAACTACCCACAGACTGAAGTCGAAAGAAGCAAAGTAAGAAAGGCACGTGGATCGAATACAAGGGGGCAAATTGTGAGCAAAAAGTAATTGTTGCCAGTTTAGCAATTTCAAAGGAGAGCGCGACAACATTAAATTGTTTCTGGTGTCATCCTCTGTGCCCTAACATTTCACAGAGCCAGCTCCACATCCATCCATTGGCTTTGTCATTGGGAGTCAACAGTTCCCTTCCCACAGCCCTTTTTAAAATGTCCTGTCCCAGAGAGGCAGAGAATACTTCACCTTTTCTGGGAAAGATAGAGAAATATAGGATGTCGACGAGCTGATTTCAGCCTTCAGGGTCTGACAGAAGGACATGTGCCATCTGTGGATTCTGGAGACAGATCACTGAGATATTCCTCACTCTCTTCAACACCTGACTTTATTCTAACAACAGTTTCTATTCTTCATGATAAAGTACCAGTTTCAGACTAGACATTTCACACCAAGCCCCCATTTCCTCACATTGGAATCAAGAATCAAACTTGCCCCATCTCAGGATTGTCCTCTGAATGTGGTGTCAGTGTGCTAATGCAGTGTTTGAATGAAAGAGCCACGGTGGAATCTGGGACTGAATCCAAAGGGTTTCTGAGCCACCAGCAGCCTCCCCACTGTGTGAGGGTCTGTTTGGATAAGATTTCAGCCCCATGGGTTCCCACTGATACAAGAGCCATGGAGTGAGATTGCTGGAGCCACATGTGGACTAAGGAACACAACAGTCAGGATAATGAGCTGCTCTGGAATCCACCCTGAGCCCTGGATGATCCTCACTGAGATGGCCCAGGGGCTACAGAATATGACAGCAAAAGGACCATCATTGATGGTCCTCCCCAGCCGTGCCTCCCAGATGCCCCCGGACTGAACATTCTCAATCTGACCCTATGGACACACGGGGCAATTCCGTCCCATTTGAAGAGGAAAGAAAACCCAGGTCTAATTTATGGAATATTTATTTCTCAAACCCTGTAGAATTGTTATTCTGAGTAACAAGAGCCTGCTGGTCATATTCATGAATACAGGGTTCCCAATGGCTCTGGCTCACAAACAGCTGAGTTGAATTTCTTGGCCTGGGATCTTGCTGTGCCTCAGGGATGGGTGAGGGAATTTCCATCAGATTATTGTGTTCCCCAGTGTCCCTTCCTGCCTTTCTTCTTTTCTCCATTTATTGGGAATGAATTCCTTGGGGTCCTGCATTCCTTCTGAAAGAACCTCTTCTGGACACAGTTGTAGAATTGCCCTCCTGCTCCAGGGACCTCATTACCCCCTTGATTCTCCCCCTCTTGTTCCAGGCCTTGAAGGTGGAGGTTAACACTTCACACACCTTTCCCTGAGGTTTCAACTCTGGCCATTCCCAAAACACACACGAGACTGAATCTTCTTCATCTTTATTCCCTTTTCCAGATTGACATTGACAGAAAACAGACTTCAATTAACAGCCCAGACAGAGGAAGCTGTACAAATTCACAGCCAGAATGGAGCTTGAGGAAAACACTTGAGGAGATTTTCTCAATGACATAAGTGGGTGGCACGGTGGCACAGTGGTTAGCACTGCTGCCTCACAGCGCCTGAGACCTGGGTTCAATTCCCACCTCAGGCGACTGACTGTGTGGAGTTTGCAAGTTCTCCCCGTGTCTGCGTGGGTTTCCTCCGGGTGCTCCTGTTTCTTCCCACTGTCCAAAGATGTGCAGGTCAGGTGAATTGGCCATGCTAAATTGCCCGTAGCCTTAGGTAAGGGGTAAGTGTATGGGTGGGTTGCGCTACGGCGGGTCGGTGTGGACTTGTTGGGCCGAAGCGCCTGTTTCCGCACTGTAATGTAATCTAATCTAGTCCTGTCCCTTTAAACAGTGACAGAACCTTAAATTGGAACTGGTGGCTGAGCAGGAAGGAGATCTGGTTTACTGAAGCAGAGACTTCTGAGGTTCACATTGTTTTTGTACAGCTGGCACTTTTCAGCATCTTTGAGAGGTTTTACTTGGCATCACGAGTCTTCACTGTTCAATCAAACACTCCTAGAACAGGGTCAGCATGGGGTTTGATACAGAATAAAGCTTGTTTTTGATGATCCAAATGACCTGCCTTAACCCTTGAACCTCAGAAGTGTCTCTGAGCCAATCCCAAGAAGGAAGAGAGTTGAAATTCAGTGCTGACAATGACCTTTGTCCTGCCAGCTCAGCCCTGTTCTATTTAAAGTTGTGTCTCCTTTGTGGACTGTCTCAAACACTCTACACACATTCTGATCTTCTGATGCTCTTGCTGAGGGGAGAGGGGAGGGTCACGTGGGCGAGGGCACAGGAGAAGCGAGCGTTGGACTCCCAGTCAGACCCAGAGAGGGTCAGCAGGCTGCTGACACTGTAGGTGCCGTCCGAAGCTCGCAGGTAGTTGCTGATCTGAACCCCGTCCGAAATGACTGCACCGTCCTTCTTCCACTGCACCTCCAACTCATCGGGATAGAAGTGATTGGCAAGGCACACCAGGGTGGCAGTGCCCTTGCCATTGACCTGCTCCGGGGAGGGGGGCAGCAGGGTCAGCTTGGGCTGAGAGTTCTCACGGCCTGAAAGACAAGAGAAACAATTTTAATCCCTGCCATTCAAAGGGATTTCAACTCTGAACATTCACTGGCAAAACAATCCATTTGAACATTTGTATTCAATACCTAACAAACCGCATGAAAGGTCAGGGCCTTTTAAAATTGCTTCTTGGGTTGTGAGTGTCACTGGCAGGGCCAGCATTTATTGCCCATCCCTAATTGCCCCAGAGAAGGTGATGGTGAAAAGAAAGGGACAGTATTGGACCATCATTTCTAGAATGAATGTAGGCAGCTGGAAGGGCTCTCAATGGGGGAGCATTTGAGTGACAGTGATCAGAACTCAGTGAGATTGAGAGTAGGGATGGAAATGGAGAACCATGGGGCAAGTGTAAAAGTTTTCATTTGGGAACAAACCATTTTACTGAACTGGACAGGGATTGGGTAAAAGTGGCTGAAAGACAAATTGCAGGGGTGAAATTTACCAGGACCTGAGGAAAGCAAAGAGCTGACAGGATGAACTGTGTCCAAGTGAAGTCAGGGAAATCCCAGTGATGTTTTATTGTCACAAAAAGAACAAGTGAATGAAGGAATGTATGAGGGCCATTCGAGAGCAGGAAGGGAACTTGTGTGCAGTGGTGGAAGATGGAGCAATGGTTCCTCATGAAAACTTCCGGTCTGTTTTCACAAAAGAGAGGGACAAAGCAGAAACTGTAGTTCAGGAGGAGGACTGTGCAACATTGGAATGGCATCTTTCACATCTGAAAGATTCCCAGTTCATCCAAAGAAAAGAAAGATCCATACTGTCCCCAAGACATTTGCAGACAGTGTGGGACTTGTTTGAAATGAGGTCATTGTTGTAATGAAGGAAATATGCAAGCCAGATTGTACACAGCAAGATCCCACAAGCAACAATGAACCAAGGAACATTTTGAGTGATGTTTGTTCAGGGATAAATATCAGCCTGAATACGATTCAAAGAGAAAATAACTGGAACAGTTGGATGGAAAATGAGGAAATGAAAGTTAAAGGGGAAGTAGGATTACTGGTTAGTGATGGGATTGATTGTTACCAGAAAATAAAAGGAAAGGGACAGAGTATTGTGAATGTCATATTGTACAGAGGAAAAGTAAAAGTGCAGGGAAGCTCAATACTAGAACAAACTTAAAGGCTTTGTCTCTTAACGCACGAACCATTCGGAATAATGTCGACAAAGTGGTACCACACAAACCAAGGTAAATCAAGCTTCCGATGAATTTAAACTAATTAAAGAAGGTAGGGTCTCAGGACACTTTATAAAAGCATCCAGACCAAGTAATAGGATAAAGAGTATGGAAAGGATCAGGAATCGAACTTGAGGCACCGCAGGGTGGAATGGTTGATCAGTGGTTAGCACTGCTGTCTCACAGCTCCGGAGACACAGACTCAATCCCAACTGACTGTGTGGGATTTACACATTCTCCCCGTGTCTACTTGGGTTTCCTCCCATTGTCACAAAGATGTGTAGGTTAGGAGGATTATCCGTGGGAATTGTAGGGTGGGTGGGATGCTTTTTGGATGGTTAGTCTGGGCTGAATGGCCTGCTTCCACACTGTAGGGATTCTGTGATTTCTAAAGCAGATAACTATGAGAACGAGGCAGTCAGTGCATGACTGAGGGTGTTGTACTTTGATGCATCGAGTATATGAAACAAGGTAAATGAGCCTGTAGTGCAGGGACGTGGCTGCAAGGGGATCAGAACTGGGAACTAAATATCCATGGATTCACATACTATTGAAAGGAAATGTGAGGGGTTAGTGGGTCAAGTGTGAAGGAGGAACTGAAGGTAATCCTTGTTAGTCAGGAAATGGTCTTGGAGAAGCTGATGCGATCAAAACTTAATATGTCCCCAGGGCCTGATGCTCTGCAACTCAGAGTCCTTAAGAAAGTGGGTGTAGAAATAATGGGCACATTGGTGATCATTTTCTGGCATTCTGTCGACTCTGACAGAGTTCCAATGGACTAGACAGTATCCAATATAACCCCACTTTTTAATAAAAGGAGGGAGAGTGAAAATGAGGAATTATACATGAGGAAAACACTGGAGTCAGTTATTAAAGATACAATAACCGAGCATTTGGAAAGCAGTGATAGGATCGGTCCAAGTGAGCATGGATTTACGAAAGGGAAATCAGGCCTGACACATCTTCTGGAAGGTTTTGAGGATGTGATCAGTTGAGAGTGGTCAAGGCTGAATCAGTGGACAACAAAAACAAAAATTGATGAAATATTTCGGCAGATCTGGCAGGATCTGTGGAGAACAATCAAAGTTAGAGTTTCGGATTGAGTGACCCTCCCTCAGAATACAGTGGATAGTGTGTATCTGGAATTTCAAAAGGCTTTTGACAAGGTCCCATACAAGAGATTAGTGAGTTACATTAAACCTTATGGTATTGGAGGTAATGTATTGACATGGAGGGAGAACGCGTTGCCAGGTAGAAAGCAGAGAGTTGGAATAAATGGGTCCTTCTCAGAGTGGCAGGCAGTGATGAGTGGGGTACCGCAGGGTTCAGTGCTGGGACCCCAGCTGTTCACAATATTGATAAACGATATGGACAAAGGAATTGAATGCAATCCCTACAAATTTGCAGATGACACGAAGCTGGGTGACAGTGTGTGGTGTGAGGAGGATAGTAAGAGGCTGCAGGGTTACTTGGACAGGCTGGCTAAGTGGACAAATGCTTGGCAAATGCAATATAATGTGGGTAAATGTGAGCATCCACTTTGCTGGTAAACAGGAAGTCAGATTATTAACGAATGGTGAAAGTTTAGGAAAAGGTGAGGTGCAATGACAGCTGGGTGTCATGGTGGAACAGTCACTGAAAGGGGGCATGCAGGTGCAGCAGGCAGTGAGGAAAGCTAATGGAATGTTGGCCTTCACAGTGAGAGGATTTGTGTATTGGATTAAGGATGTCTTGCAGAATTAAACAGGGCCTTGGTGAGGCCTCACCTTGAGTATTGTGTGCAGTTTTGGTCTCCTAGTCTGAGGAAGGACATTCTTGCTATTGAGGGAGTCCAGCGAAGGTCCATGAGACTGATTCCTGGGACAGCAGGACTGACATATGATCGACTGGGCTTGTACTCACTGGGATTTAGAAGAATGAGGGGAATCTCACAGAAACATGTAAAATCCTGATGGGATTTGACAGGCTCGATGCTGGAAGAATGTTCCCGATATTCGGAAAATCCAAAACTCAGGGTCAAAGATCACAAATACGGGCTAGGTTATTCAGATGTTGTGAACCTGTGGAATTCTCTACCACAGAAAGGTCGTGGGGCCAGTTTGTAAGACATATGTCAAGAGGGATGTGGCACTTGCAGCTAAAAGGATCAATGGATATAGGGGAGAGTGGGAGTGGGAATGGGATACGGAGATTGCATAATCAGTCATGATCATATTGAACGGTGGTGCAGGCTCTAAGGGGCTAAATAGCCTAGTCCTGCAGCAATTTTCTATGTTTCTAAGTTTCTAATGATCGGTAGATGGGCAGGTTGGGGTGTTGGGGAGCGGGTTTACTCTGTCAGTTAGAATTGAAATTACATCGACAGCAAGAGGAAATATAACGTTAGAATGCATAGAATCTGTGAAAGTCAACTTAAGAAACCACAAAGAAACAAAAACCCTGATGGGAGTTATGTACAAACCTCCTCGCAGTAATCGGGATGTGGATCAGAAAATAAATCAGGAGTTAGAAAAGGCATGTAAGAAAGGGATTATTACAATAGTCCTGGGGACTGCAATATGCAGGTGGACTGGGAAAGTCATGTTGGGAATGGATCTCAAGGAAAGGAATTCATGGAATGTCGACGAGAGGCTTTTTTGGAACAGTTTGTGGTAGAGCCACGAGGAAACAGGTAATTCCGGATTCGGTGATGTGTAATCAGGCAGCTCTGATTGGGGAGCTGAAGGTGAATGAACCCTGAGGGGGCAGTGACTATAATGTGATACAATTCACCCTGCAGTTCGGGAGGGAGAAGCTGGAATTCGATTAGTAAGAGGAGTTAATGACAAGTTAGACAAAGGAGAGCCAATGGACATGATCTATTTGGATTTCCAGAAGGCCTTTGACAAGTTGCCACACAGGAGGCTGCTAAATAACATAAGAGCCCATGGGGTTTGGGGCCCGGTACTGGCATGGATAGAGAGTGGAAATAAATAGATCTTTTGCAGATGGTAGCAGATGCCTAGGGGGCAGTGTTGGGACCTCAGCTATTCATGTAACAATTAATTATATGTTAACGATCTGGGAAAAGGAACTGGGGGCATTGTTCCTAAATTTGCTGATGACACAAAGATGAGGGGAGGGACAGGCAGAGTTGAGGAAGCAGGGAGGCTGCAGAAGGACTTGGACAGGCTCAGAGAGTGGGCAAAGAAGTGGCTGATGTAATACAATGTGGGAAAGTGTGAGGTTATGCCCTTAGGTTGGAAGAATAGAAACTCAAACTGTTTTCGAAATGGGGAAATTCAGAATTCTCAAGTACAAAGGGACTTGGAAGTCCTCTTTCAGGTTACTCTGAAGGTGAACATTTGGTTCAGTTAGCAATGAGGAAGACAAATGCAATGTTATCATTCATTTCAACTGAGTTAGAATATAAAAGCAGGTATGTCCTGCTGAGGCTGTATGAGACTCTGGTCAGACTGCATTTGGAATATTGTGAACAGTTTTGGGACCTGTATCTAAGGAGGGATGTGCTTGCATTGGGGGAGATCCAGAGGAGGTTTATAAGAATGACTTTGGGAGTGACAGCCTGGTCTGATGAGGAGCGGTTGAGGACTCTGGCTGTGGACTTGATGGAGTTCAGAAGGACATGGGGAGATCACATTGAAACTAACAGAATACTGAGAGGCCTGGATAGAGTGGACTTGGAGAAGATGTTTCCACAAGGAAGAGAAAATTGGGCCAGTGGGCACAGCCGCAGAGTTAAAGGATAACCCGTTGCTGTGGTGGTGAAGTCATTGAGTGTATTTAGGATGGACATTGATAGGTTCTTGACTGGCAAGGCAATCAAACATAATGGGAAGAAGGCAAGACAATGGTCTTGAGAAACACATCAGCCATGACCAAATGGCACAGCAGACTTGATGGGGTGAATGGCCTAATTCTGATGTTTTTTGAAGAGACTCTGCAAAACCCAAGAACACTGAAAGCACTGGATTGTGAGCCCTGCTGGAGCTGTTTGTCATCAGAACTTTGCCAAGAGGTAATCAGGGAATGGAGAGAGATTCATCTTGTTCCATGTGGGAACTTCAGGATACTTCCTAGCTCCTGAAATACCATGAGTACAGGAAGTGTGGTCAGTGACTGTAGTTGGAACTCCGGGTTTTGGAGCTTGAGCAGCAGCTGATGTCAGTGCGGAGCGTCCGTGAGGCTGAGAGCTGCGTCGAGAGCACGTTTCTATCTGTGGTCACTCTGCAGCTTCAAAGTATGCAGGGAGAGAGGGAATGGGGGAGCAGCAGACAGTCCAAAAGGACCAGGCAGCTAGTACAGAAATCCCCGAGTGCATCCCACTCGCGAACCAGGATTCAGTTTGGAATCCTGATGAGAATGATGGTTCATCTGGGGAGTGCAGCCAGAGCCAAGTCTATGGCACCATGGTGGTGATGGGGGGCTCAGCTGTATGGGGGGGCGGGCACAAGGAAGACTGGAAGAGCGATAGTGAGAAGAGATTCGAGATTGAGGACAATCGATAGGTGTTTCTGCAGCTGCAGATGGGAATCCAGGATGGTGTGTTGTCTCCCTGGTGCCAGGGTCAAGGATGTCACTGAGCTGCTGCAGAGCACCCTGAGGGGAGAGGGGGAACAGGCAGCAGTCATGGTCCACATCGGTCCCAGTGACAGAGGGAGGAAAGGGATGTAGTCCTGCAGTCAGAATTTAGGGAGCTCGGGAGGAAATTAGCAGCAGGATCTCAAAAGTAGGAATCTCTGGATTACTTCCAGTGACCAATGCAAGTGAGGATAGGAATAAGAGGATAAAACAGGTGGATGTGAGGCTGAAAAGATGGTCCAGGAGGGAGGGTTTGAGATATTGGACATTGGGAATGATTCCACGGGAGATGCGACCTCTATAGAGTCGATGGGTTGCTCCTGAACAGAGCAGGAATTGAGCTTCTTGTGGTGTGACTTGCTTGTGCTGTTGGAGAGGGATTAAACCAATTTGTCAGGTCTGAGGGAACCAGGAGGTAATATCAGGGAGGAACACCAAGGAAGACAGAATCCTGGGAGATAGATACACGAGAATAACGAATAGTAACTTCTTGGGCAAGGTCAGAGTGAGGGAGAGAGAGTAATAAATTCTAAATCTGGTTGACTGTATGGGACTGCACACATGGACAACTGGTTAGTAAGGTTAGATCAAATGGGATCCAGGGAGAATAAGCCAATTGGTACAAAATTGGTTTGATGGTTGGAGACAGAGAGTGGTGTTATTAGAATGTTATTATTCAGACTGGAAGACTGTGACCAGCGATGTGGCAAAAGGATTGGTTCTGGGTTCATCATTTATAGAAAAAATAACATTGGGGAGTGACAGAACACAGGAGAATGTGAGGACTGCAGATGCTGGAGATCAGAGCTGAAAATGTGTTGCTGGAAAAGCGCAGCAGGTCAAGCAGCATCCAAGGAGCAGGAGAATCCTGCTCAGACACAGATTGCTAAGCGGAAATCTGATGTTGTTACTGTAAACGATGAGGCTGAAATGAGGACAGGACTGGGTGTTCAATATTCCTGGATACAAAGCATTCAGGAAAGCTAGGAAAGGGGGGAAAGGGTGAGAGGTGTGGGATTGGTTAAGGAGATCGGTGCAGAGCTCGAGAAAGAGGATGTCCCAGAGGGGTCAAGGACAGAATCGATTTGGTTCAAGATAAGGAACAAAAAAGTGCAATCAGTTTTTTCAGTGCAGTCTGTAGGTCACCAGCTAATGGGAAGGATGGAGAGGAACAAACCTGGAAGGAGTTTACAGTGAAGTGCAAACATTAGGGGGACTTTAATTATCAGAATATAGAGTGGGATAGCAATAGTGTGAAGGGCAGAGAGGGCCAGAGTTGTGAGAGTGTGTTCAGGTGATTTTTCTCCAGCCGTATGTTTCCAGTCCAATGGGAATGGAGGCTCTGCTAGATCTGGATCTTGGGAATGAGGAGGCTCAAGTAGATCAAGTGTCAGTGAGAGGACATTGAGAGAAGAGTGATCATTGTATCACATGGTTTAGGGAGACAGTGGAAAAGGACAAAGGACAATTCAGAGTAAAGTCAGGACCATGGATCGTATCCCGTGTACCACCTCCAAATGTCTCACACTTAGAAATTTCCATTTCTTGTTCAAACAAAATATGGATGAGTCACAAATCTAATATTTTACTGCAGTATTTCCAGTTGAGAAAGACATGGAAGTGAAGACATTTGGGAAATAAATGTTGATATCTTGAGAAGAGTCCTCATTACAGAAGAAGAGGTGCTGTAATCTGTTCTTAAAACTCATTAAAGTAGATAAATCCCCAGGACCGGATCAGGTCTATCGCAGCACTTTGTGGGAAACTTGGGAAGAGACAGCGACGCCCCTTGCGGAGATGGTTGTATTATCAACAGCCGCGGGTGATGTGCTGGAAGACTGGAGCTTGACTGATGTTGTGCTGTTAGTTAATAAGGTCTGCAAGGAATACCCAGGGAATTATAGACCGGTGAGTCTGATACCAGTGGGGAGTAAGTTATTGAAGCGATTTTGAAAGATAGGATCTACACACATTTGAAAAGACAAGGATTGATTAGGGATAATCCACATGGCTTTGTAAGTGGGAAATTGTGTCACAAATTTGATTGAGATTTTTGAAGACATGACCAAGTTGATAACTGAATGCAGAGTTGTAGACATTGTCTACATGGACTTTAGCAAGGCCTTTGACAAGTTACCACATGGACAACTGGTTAGTAAGGTGAGATCAAATGGAATCCAGGGAGAGCAAGCCAGTTGGTAAAAAATTGGTTTGATGGTTGGAGACAGTGTGGTGGTAGAAGGTTATTGTTCAGACTGAAAGCCTGTGACCAGCGATGTGGCAAAAGGATTGGTTCTGGGTTCATCATTGTTTGTCATTTATAGGAACTAATTGAATGAGAATATAGGGGGCATGGTTTGTGAGTTTGCAGATGACACCAAAGTTGGTGGCATAGTGGGCAGTGATGAAGGCTATTTGAGAGTACATTTACATTCCATATTGAGATAATAGGGAGGTGTTGCATTTTGGTACAAAAACCAGGCCAGGGTTTACACAGTTAATTATGGGGCCATGGGGAGTGTTATCAAAGAGGGAGATCGAGGGGTGGAGGCATATAGTGCCTTGAAACTGGAGTCACATGTGGGCAGGGTGGTGAGGAAAGCATTTGGTTACAATTGCCAGTCAGGGCATTGGGTATAGGAGTTGGTCAGGCCACATTTCTGGTCACGCTGCTATTGAAAGGATGTCATTAAACGGGAGAGGGTGTAAAAAGGATGACAAGGATGTCACCGAGAATGGAGGGGTTGAGTATAAGGAAAGGCTGGTTCGGCCTGGGCTATTTTCTTGGAAGGTCAGACGCTACAGGGTGACATTTTAAAGGTTTATATAATCATACTGGGCATAGATAAGGTCTTTTCCCCAGGGAAGGGGAGTCCAAAACTAGAGGGCAGACGTTTAAGGTGAGAGGGGAAAGATTCAAAAGGGACCTGAGGTGCATCTCTTTCACATAGAGGGCAGTGCGTGTATTGAATGAACTGTGAGAGGAAGTCGTACAGGCGAATCTGATTATAACATGGATAGGAAAGGTCGACAGAAATTTTAGCCACATGCAGACAAATAGGAATACAGGGAATAGATAAGGTGAATATTTCACGAAGGATGTGAATAGTTTGCAGACATGTTAAAAAAACGTGGAAGTTTCAAGGATGAATAATGCCAGTTATGGAAATAGAACAGAGAAATTTGGACTGTCTTCCTTGGAGAAGAGAAGGCTGAGAGATGTGTTTGAGGAATTCAACATCAGGAGGGGTCTGGACAGAGTAAACAGGGAGAAAATGTTCACAATTGAGAAAGGATTGAGAGGAAAGACCACAGATTGAAAGTAATTGGTAAAAGAAACAAAAGTGAGATGAAGAAAAACATTTTCAGCCAGTGGGTGGTTAAGGTGTGGACTGCACTGCCTGAGAGTGTGGTGGAGGCAGCTTCAATTGAAACATTCCGAAGGGAATGAGACTATTATTTGAAAAGGAACAATGTGCAGGGTGACAGGGAGAAGGCAGGAGAATGACATTCAGTCAATTGCTCATTCAAAGAGCTGGTGCAGACAGGATGGGTGGAATGGCCTCCTTGTGCATTGTAACAATTCTGTGATTGTGTGATTGAGCAGAGTTAAAGCTGGGCGAGGTGGGAGCTCGGTGTCTCACTGTGCTGCTGCTGCTGCTGCTGCTGCTGCTGCTGCTGAGGTCAGTGAGATCAGAGACTGGGACAGGGAGCCAGAGCTCACATCAAACTCTGCCCATGTCTGTCACACTGAGATTGGCAGGAGGCTACTCACTGATTTCACTCCATGCTGCAGGAATGGGACCACAGGCTGCAAATGGACAGAGCCCCTCCACATGGTGAGTAAAACTTACTGACTTATATCTTGCTGAGTAATGGAACTAAAGAAATACAGCTGGACACACTGTGAGACATAATGCTCCTCAATCAACCATTTCATTCACTGCAGCTCCCCACTAAAACCTGCAGCATTTGTGTTTTAGAAAGTGTGTTTCAGTATTGAAAGGATTAATAACAGAGGATTGAGGTTTACTTACTCAGTCTGAGCTTGGTTCCTTTACTGAACGTAAGCTCCCAGTGCAGGGGCTGTACAAAAACCGCTGGTCTCTGCTTCCCTTTGTCACTCTCACCCTCTTCCTTTCTCTCTCTGTCGCTCATTCACTTTCACCTTCTCCCTGTCCCTCTCTGTCTGTCACTTACTCTCACCTTCTCACTGTCTTTCTCACTGTCACTTATGTCTTCTTTTATCTCTGTTTTTCTCAAACTATTTCTCTCTTTCTGTTGAGTCCCTGTCTCTCTGTCTGGGCTGTGTCCAGCTGGGCTTGGGAGGTTTGTGAACTTTATTTTTCAAAGTTCACCCTTGCAATTGCTCTTCACATGTGCTCATAATGTAATAAGGAAACTCGAGGCTTTAAGTGAACAGTAATTACCACAGGGACTGAATAGTGACAAGCCTGGCATGGAGCTAATTTGTTAAGTTTTGTTTACATATAACTGTGACTTTGTGTCATTATTATATATTATGTATGGTTGTGGAATGTGTCAGCGCAGGAGGTGGGACTGTGTCCATTATTATATATTATATATATCAGTGGGATGTGTCAGTACAGGCAGTGGTGCTGTGTGTATTGAGATTTTTGTATGGCTCTGTATCACTGCACCAAGGCCAGCTCCTACTTTGCTGACAGTAATAGTCAGCGACATCCTCATTCTGAATGTTGCTGATTGTCAGGGTGAAGTGTGTGCTGGACACTTCTGTCCCGGTGAATCTGTCGGAGACTCCTGTGTATCGTGCTACTGCATTGTAGATCAGGAGAGAGTGTTTCTGTCCTTCTCGCTGCTGGAACCATTCAACATCAGTCGTGGCACTCTGACTGGATTTACAGGTGAGTGTTGCGGTCTGGCCCAGTCCCACTGACAGCACCGGGGGAGACTGGGTCATGATGATGTCTCCGCTGATACCTGAGGGGTCAGAGAGAAACACAGTGAAGTCAGAACTGTCACAAAAAAAGACTGTCAAATGAGAAATTGTTGAAGACACTGAGCATTTTTCCTTCAATCACAATGAAGTGAAATGGAGAGTTAAAGATTCAGATTGGAAGGAGAAATTGCTGATGTACTTGTGACACAGAATGCCAGGGGCCAGATCAGCTGGATGTGTGAAATCATGGTGTGTGCTCCTGTCCCTGGGCCTGGTTCCTGATAAACTCTCCCTTCACTGGGCTCTGCTTTATAAAGCTGCAGCCTGAGAGAGTCTGACTGGGTGTTCCTCAGTATGTAAATGGTATCAGGCAGAGAGAGCCACGTCAGCCCCTCACATTCCTCTTCTCTCTCTCTCTTGCTCATCCTTACGAACTTCCTCCCTCGCTTTTCCCTTTTTCCTCTTTCTCCCCTTTCTCTTGTATATGTTCCTGTCATTCATTGACTTACTCCCTCTTTTTCTATTTCCATTTCCGACTCTGTCCTCTCCCAATTATATAACCACTTCTATCTTTCCCTTTTTCCATGTATGTTTACTCTGTTTATCTTCCTTTCCTTCTTTGTTGGTTGATCTTTCTCTCTCTTATCATCCATTGCTCTCCTTCACTTATCTACCTCCCTGTTTCCTCACTTGTTCTCTCCTCATAACCTCAATCTCTCATTCTCTCACTCTGTCTTTGTCTCTGTCCCTCCCTCCTGTCACTCTCTAATTGATCTCTATAGCAGGTGCTATTCTGGGACATTGGAACACTGAGTCCTGGGGTAGCAGTTAAATGCCTTGCCCTCTCACTCAATCTCACAATGTGAACCTTTCTTTCTCTCTCTCTCTCTCTTTCTCTCTGTGTGTTTTCTGTCCCTCTCTCAATCAGAAGCTCAATGACATGAACAGCATTTAACAAATCTATCCAGGTCATCAATGATCTAACAATACTAATCCCAGCTTGGCGTTGAGGAAGAGGATCAGCCATGATCATATTGAGTGATACAGCAGCGTCACAGGGTGAAACCCTAACCCTAACCCTAAACCTAACCCTAACCCTACTCCTGCTCCCTGTTTCTATCTTTGTATGTCTGTGTTATCTTCAATCTGCCCCTGGGTATTGATTCCTCTACTTATGGAAAAATTGCCTTCCTGTCCACTCTATCTCTGCCCCTCATAATCTTATAGCCCTTTAGCAGGTTCCCTCTCAACCTTCACTGCTCCAAGAGAAACAATCCCAGCCTTTCCAATCCTTCCTTATAGCTCAGACCCTCCAGGCCAGGCAGTATCCTGGGAAATCTGCTCTGCACCCTCTTGAATACAGTCATATCCTTCTCATAATGCAGTGACCAGAAACTGTCTGTCTGTCCGTGTGTCTATCTCTCTCACTCGATTCCCTTTACCCCTAGTCTCACACTCACTCGATCTTTTTCTCTCTCCTTTCCATTCTTCTCTCTCAGTCACGCTGTCTCATACCCTATCTCTCTCTCTCTCTATATTCTTCAACCTTACCATCTCTATCTCCCTCTATTTTGCTCTCTCTCTCTCCCTTTACTCATTTTACATTGCCTCAGACTCTCTCTGTCCCTTTCTCTCTTTCACACCCTGTCCTTCTATCTCTATCTCTCTGACTGTCTCTCTCTCTCTCTCTCTCTCACACACACACACACACTCCCTGCCTCTCTCTTTCTCAGAATGTCCCAGTTGGCAACATTTAAATACAGGGTAAATCTCCCTCTGCTCTGCCTCACTAATGGATGTTAACTCTTCACCCCAGAAGCATGTCTTTTCCTGGAGTAAGGCTCCATTTCTCACATTGACTAGGCATCAGCCTGTCTCAGGAAGATGGACAGATTCTTGTCAAATGAAAGGCAGTTCTGTGCTGTTGGCCTATTATCACTGGGGACTGGTTTGGATACAAACCTCATTCCATGAAAGCCCAGCAGAGAGAGGAGATCCTCAGGCCATCAGTGTGAGCTGGAGGGACAAGACAGGCTCTGACCCACTGATCCATCCACAACATTGTCCAATCCCTTCCCTTCTCCTTCCCCTTTCACAGTCAGGTTCTGGGATGAAGCCAGGACCATCACACAATTACAACAGAAAGGAACTGAGGCCCACACCTACCATGGTGTCCATGACCCATTGGGACCTTCCAACAGCGAACAGGAAACATGGAATTCATTCCAACTGGTCCATCAAATACAGACCATTAAACATGGGCCTCTTTGCCACTGAACTCTCTCATGGAGATGAGTAAATATGGGCCTTCTTCCCACTGAATACTCCAACAGAGATGTGCAAACATGGACCTTATTCCTGTTGGGCCTTCCAATAGAAACCAGGAAAGAAAGGCTTCCATTTCATTGAACTCTCCAGTGAATATGGACCAGTTTCAAACTGGACCCTCCAACAGAGACCAGTAAACATGCGACTTGTTGCAACTGGATCCTCCTGTAGAGACCAGTTAACATGGATCACATTGCCGTAACAAGATTGGAACTTCGGAATGAGGAGCAGGAATAGGTAATTCAGCCCTTCAAGTCTATTTGCCATTTAACATGACCATGGCTGATCTTATCCTCATCTCCACTTTCCAGACTGCTCCCTATTGCCCTCTATCCTGCTTTTCATCAGAAAGATATCTATTTCTTTCTTCAATCTGTTGATTGATTCTGCCTTCACTGCACTCTGGGGGCAGTGACTTCTACAGATTCACAACACTCTGAGAGAAGGAGTTACAATAGAACAGAATCCCTACAGTATGGAAACAGGCCATTCGGCCCAACAGGTCGACAACGACCTTAGAAAGAGCATTCCACCCAGACCCATTCCCCCTACCCTTTCCCTGTAACCCTACATTTGCCATGCCTAATGAAACGATCCTACACATCCCTGGACACTATGGGTAATTTAGCATGGCCAGTCCTCCGAGGTTTAACATCTTTAGATTATGGGAGGAAGCCAGAGCCCCCAAGTGAAACCCATGCAGACAGGGGGAGAATGTGCAAACTCCATATATTTGCCTGAGGGTGGAATCAAACCTGGGTCCCTGGCACTGTGAGGCAGCAGTGCTCACCACTGTACCACTGTGCCACCTGTCGTTTCTCCTCATCTCAGTTTTGAACTTACCTCCTCTCACTCTATATCTATGACCTATTGATCGAGACTGGCCCACAAGAGGGAACATCTGTTCCATGCCTGCCCTATCAATCCCCTTTAGCATTTTATATAGCTCACTCAGATCTCCCGTCATGCGACTGAATTCCAGTGAGTATCAGCCCAAGCTAATCAGCCATTCCTGTACGACAGCCGTTTCATCCTGGGAATCAGTCTGGTGAACATCCTCTGAACTGCATCCAGTGCCACCATATTCTTCACCAAGTAAGGAGACCACAATTGGACACAATGCTTCAGATGTGGTCTCACCAATGCCGCACAGAATTGTAACAATATTTCTTTATTTCTGTAATCCAGTCCTTTTATAATAAATACCAAGATTCCAATTGCTGCAAGAAATACCAACATTCCAATTCCATGGGACTCAATTGGAACCTCCAACAGAGATCAGGAAACATGGGCCTCCATCCCACTGGAATGTCCAATGAACAGCAATAAGCCTGAGCTTCTTTCCCACTGGACCCTCCAGTATTGGAGCTTCAAACCCTGCATCCTCTCCATCACATAGGTCTCTTATTTCAAACTCTACAACATTGTTTGCCTCTGCACTACATCATCCCCTTGACCACAGAAATCCTTATTCCTGCTCATCCCACCTCGAAACTCCATGATTCCGATGTCCTTTCTCAGCTTACTCCATTTGTGTTCCATAAAATCCAAATTGTCTGAAATGGAGTGGCCCCTTCCCTGCCTCACACGTAGGAGGAGATGGACAGATTTTATATAAGTAACGAGTTGAAACATTCTGGAAAGTGAATGTGGTCAGAATTGATCAAACTGATGATGGCTCCTGCAGTTGAATATCCTGCTGGCAAGCTCCAGCCTTTTACACACAGAATGGGGAAGTGTGTATGGTAGGGTATATATTGTAGCGCTCCATGGAACTATCCCTCAGCATCAAGTGTCCCTCAGGAGGGGAGAGGGAATGTTCAGGGTCCTGAGCTCCATTTCCCAGCCCAGGCAGTTTGTCTCCCAATGAATGAATAAAACGCCAATTTTGAGCCCAGGTTAGGGAAAAGTCTCTGCTGTGGACCCAGGTTTACAACAGGCAACTAGAGATTGAGCTGAAAAGGAAAGGTTTACTGGGTTATGGAGAGAGAGGGGCAGTGGGATTAATTGGACCACTCACAGACATGATGGGCTGAATGGCCTCTTCCTGTGCTTGGGGGAGCAGATTTCGGACTGGTTTAAGAAGGAACTTCTTCACCCAGAGGGTTGTGAATCTATGGAATTCCTTGCCCAGCAGAGTTGTTGAGGTTTCCACAGTAAATGTTTTTGAAGCTAAGGTGGATATTTTTTGAACAGTAAAAGAATTAAGGGTGATGGTGAGGAGGCGGGTAGGGGGAGCTGAGGCCATGAAAAGATCAGCCATGATCTTATTGAATGGTGGAGCGGGCTTGAGGGGCCAGATAGCCTACTCCTGCTCCAAGTTTTAATATCCTTATGTACTGTCAGATTCCAGGGAGTGTAGACAGTTCAGTTTTCTCCCGTCTCAGTAACAAATGTCCAGCTGCTCCGAGCTCCTTCTTTCACTTCCTCTCTTGGTGAAGTTTCAACCTGGTGAGCTGACAGTCTTTGCAGTTATTTTTTACACTGGGGCTTTCTGCTGTGGTCAGAATCTCTAATAATAAGTGTCCAATCAGTGACAATCACAGCAGCTAAGAGCAGTCAGGATTGAGGAGCCAGGCTCACTGGGAAACACATTGGGAAGATCAAATCCATCCTTTGCGGATCCCACTAAAAACTTCATTCCTCTCGCTGAGCACTGTCTGCTGCTCAACCAGACTCTTTACAAAAACGGAACAGTTCTAAAAAAGGTTCACTTGACCCAAAATGTTAACTCTGCTTTCTCTCCACAGATGGTGCCAGACCTGCTGAGCTTTTCCAGCAATTTCTGTTTCTGTTTCTCATTTACAGCAACCACAGCTTTTTCAGCTTTTATTTAGTATCAGACTCCTTGCTACCTTGGCCTTATTTTTGAGGCTGTCACAAAGATCACCCACTGAAAATCTCTTTGCTTTGGGACTCCAAACATGATCAATCCAATGTTGTTTTGGCCCACATCACAGCCACTGCCCTCTGTAAACTTCAGCTCATCCCAAACTCTGCTGCGCGTATCCAAACTTGCACCAAGCCCCATTCCCATCCCCCATCATCCTCGCTAACCGACATTGGCTCCCGGTCCAACAACATCCACATTTACAAATTCTCATCCTTATTCTCAAACCCTACCTGTCCTTCAACCCTCCCTATCTCTGTAACCTCCTCCTAGCTGCCTCATTCAGTGTGGTTAGCAATCTTGCATATATGGCTGTCTAATCCTTTATGCACATCATTGAGAGATATTGTGAAACACTGAGGTCCCAGCACAGATCCCTGGGGACACCACTATTCACATCTTGCTCATTGGAGAGCACACACATTATCCTTCCTCTCTGTCTCCTGCCTCCAAACTAATTCCTGACCCAAGGCAAATGTGTTTTCTCAATCAATATGTTTCCATGTTGATGAATAGTCTCTCAAACAGTGAAACTAGGAGCAGGAGTAGCCCTTGGAGCTTGTTCCGCCATTCAATATGACAATGACTGATCATCCAACACAATCGCCTGTTCCCACTTTGTCCCTGTAACCTTTGAACCCTTCCACCCTGAGAACTATATCGTGCCCTTTCTCGAAAGTATTCAGCGGTTTGAGCTCAATTTCTTTCAGTGACAGAAACTTCCACAGGCTTCCCATTCACTGAATGAAAACATTTCTCTCCATCTCAGCCCTACATGGCCTTTCCCATATCCTTAAATTGTAATCTTTGGTTCTGGACTCCCCAGTTATCAGGAACATCCTGCTTTATATTGTTAGGATTTTTGAGTTTTCAATGTGACCCCCCCTCAATCTTCTAAACTCCAGTGAATATAATCATAACCGATCCAATTTTTCCTCAGATCTAAGTGCTGTCATCCCAGGAATCAGTCTGGTAAACCCTCGCTGCCCTCCCTCCACAGCCAGAACATCCTCCCACAGATAAGGAGAACAAAACTGCAGGCAATAGAATCATAAAGTTACATAGTACAGAAGAGGCCCTTCAGCCCATTAACTGTGTACCAGCCAAACGACACTAAACTTACACCAGTCCCACTTTCCAACACGTGGCCCATAGCTTTAAATGTTACGAAATTTCAAGTGTTCATCCAAGTAGTTTTTAAAGTTTGAGAGATTTGCCACCTCACCTACCATCCCAGGCAGTGCAAACCAGACCCCCACGACCCTCTGAATGAAAACCTGCTCTTCAAATCCCCTCTAAACCTTCTGTCTTTCACATTGAATGTGTGCCAACTCTGAGTAAGGGGAAAAGCTGCTTTCTATTCATTTTGCCCATTCCCTTCATACCCTTATACACCTCTATCAGGTCCCCCTTCCACCTTCTCTGCTTCAAAGAAAACAATCCGAGCTTATCCGGCCTCTCTTCATCACTGAAATGCTTCATCCCAACCAACATCCTGGTGAATACCCTCTGCATTCCCTCCAGTACAATCCCATCCTTCCAATCGCATGGTGACCAGAACTGCACACAGTACTCCAGCTGTGGCCTAACCAAAGTTCTGTATAGCTCCAACATATCTTCCCTGGTCTTCTCATCTACACCTGAAATGATAAAGGCAAGTGTTCTGTCTACCTTCATAAATACCTTATTCACCTGTTATATCTTCCAAAGTTCATCACCTCACATTTATCAGGGGTAAGTTCCAACTGACGCTGATCTGCCCATCTGACCAATCCAGTTAGATCCTCCTGTAACCTAAGACCTTCTTCCTCACTGTCAACCTTCTGCCAAACCTTGTGTCATCTACAAACTCAGTCACCATCCACTCACCCCCACCCCTCACCTCTCACATTCTCATCTTCATTGTTTCAATACATCCTGAACAATAAGGGACCCAGCACTGATCCCTGTGGTATCCCACTGCACACTGGGCCCAGTCACACAAATAACTTCTTGCCTCCACCTTCTGCCTCCTGTCACTGAACCATTTTTGGTTTGAATATTCCAGGTGTGGTCTCACTACGTCCCCATACAATTACAGCAAGACATCCCTGCACCTGTATTCAAATCCTCTCACTATGAAGGTAACGTATCATTTACCTTCTTCACTGCCTGCTGCACCTGCACACTGACTTTCAGTGACGGGTATACACAGACACCCAGGTCTTATTGCACCTCCCCATTCCCAATCTATCACCATTCAGATAATAATCTGCCTTCCACTTTTTGCTACTAAACCGGGTAACCTCACATTTAACTTCATTGTATTTCATCTGCCATCACTCAACATCTCCAAATTACACTGAGGTATTTCTGCATCCTCCTCACAGCTCCCCCTCCCACCCAGCTTTGTCTCATCTGTAAACTTGGAGATATTACTCTTAAGTTCCTTCATCTAAACCATGAACAAATATTGTGAATAGCTGGATCCAGGCCTGTGGTACCCTTTCAGAAACATTCCAGTTTATTTTTACTCTTTGTCTCCTGCCTGCCAACCAGTTCTCTATCCATGTCAGTACACTGCCCCCAGTCCCAGAAATCTTAATTTTTTATGCTCTCTTCTGTGGGACTTATTAAAAACCTTGTAAACATTCCAAATATACCACGTCAATTGCCTCCTTCTTGTCAAATTCGCTCTTTACATACTCAAGCAATTCCAGTCAATTTGTTAAGCATGATTTCCCTTTCCACAAACCATGCTGACCCTGTCTAATCCTGTCACTGTCTTTCACGTGCACAGTGATTAAATCTTTCATAATAGACTTGAGTATTTTCAGGCTGATTGGTCTAAGATGTCCAGTTTCTCTCTCCCTCCCATTTTAAATAGTGATGTTACATTAGCAACTCTCCAGTCAGTGGGAATTATTCCAGAATGTATAGAATCTTGAACATCAATGTTTCCAAAAGTTTTGGGCATTTTCTGAAGTAATCTGAGGTGTAGATTATTGGATCCTGTTGATTTATCAGAATTTAATCCCATAATTTTTCCAAAAACATTTCCCTAATAAAGCTAGTTTTCTTCAGTTCTGCTGTCAGTCTATACCCTGTCATCCCAAAATGTTGAGAATGTATTTTAGTTTTCCATTGTATACAAAGATCCAGAATGCAACAAATGCAGAAATTTCCTTTGCTCTTTTTGTCAGTGGTACTTTTAACAAATCAATTTTGGATAAGAATGACACACTACTATCCTATCAATGCAATCTCCTGACCTGGGAATAGGGTACAAATCCATCTTTGTGACTCCATTCACTTTCCAACTGTCTACACAGAATCTAATTGAAACATTTGGTTTCAGAACCAACACTACAAGAGAACTCCAATTACTCTTACAGTTCAATCAGGGTACCCTGTCTAGTTTATGATCAGTAATTTGCTGATTTTTAGATGGTTTGAATCGACCCCAGATCCCTGGTTCTGCCACTGGATTTATTTAAAAATGTCAAATGAAGAAGGCAGTAGATGGGTGTTTCAGGGCAAAAGAATTTCTGTGTTTATTCAATACAAAAGGTAAGTATAATACAGAAGCAAATGCAAATGTAATAATCAGTGAAATTAACAGTATCCATTATACAGAGAACAGCAATTAAATGCACTAACAAATTAAACACTGGTTAAACACTATTAGAAGCTAGAGTGGAAACGTGTGGCACTGGAAAAGCACAGCAGCATCTGAGGGACAGTAGAATCGACGATTCAGGCATAAACTCTTCATCAGGAAGGATGGGGGAGTGGAAGGGGGCTGAGAGATAAATAGAAGGGTGGGGCGGGGGCTGGAGGAAAGTAGCTGGGAAGGGGATAGGGGGGAGTGGAGGTGGTAGTGATAGTTCAGAAGGGATGGTGGAGCAAATAGGTGGGATGGATGATGGATAGATAGGAAAATTCAAGAGGGTGGTGTCTAGTTGGAGGATTGGATATTTGTTGGTGGGTGGGGGGAGGGGAGATAACGAAATTGTTGAATACAACATTGATGCCGTGTGGTTGGGGGGTCCCAAGGTGGAAAATGAGGCATTCTTCCTCCAGACATGGTGGCTCAGTGGTTAGCACTGCTGCCTCACAGCACGAGGGACCCAGGTTCGATTCCAGCCTTGGGCGACTGTCTGTGTGGAGGTTGCAAGTTCTCCCCATGTGCGGGTTTCCTCCGGGTGCTCCGGTTTCCTCCCAAAGTCCAAAAGATGTGTAGGTCATGTGAATAGGCCATTCTAAATTGCCCGCAGTGTTAGGTACATTAGTCAGAGGGAAATGGGTCTGGGTGGGTTACTCTTCGGAGAGTCGGTGCCTGGTTGGGTCGAAGGGCCTGTTTGCAACTTCTAGGGAACCTAATCTAATCAAAATGTGTAGGTTAGCTGAACTGGCGATACTAAATTGCTCATAGTGTCATGTGCATTAGTCAGGGGTAAATATAGGGTGGGGGAATGAGCCTGGGTGGGTTACTCTTCGGAGGGTTGGAATGGACATGTTGGGACGAAGGGCCTGTTTCCATACTGTAGGGAATCTAATCTAATCCAATCAGACGTCGAATGGCTTGGAGTTGGCAGTGGAGGAGGCCCAGGACTTGCATGTCCTTGGCAGAGTTGGAGGGGGATTTGAAGTGTCTGGCCACAGGGTGGTGGGGTTGTTTGGTGCATGTGTCCCAGAAATGTTCCGCAAGTTTGTCCTTCCCAACATTCCTTATGAAGGGCTTCTGCCGAAAACATCGATTCTTCTGCTCCCCGGATGCTGCCTGACCTGCTGCGCTTTTCCAGCACCTCACTTTCTGACTCTGATCTCCAGCATCTGCAATCCTCACTTTCTACAATTAGAAGCAAAACAGTTTGAATCACACAAACCTTAATCAGGCTCCCTACCCTTGGGGTCCCAATGCACTGTCACCAGCCGCCATCCCCTCCCTGCGAGCTCAGAGGGAAACTTTGGGGTCTCAGGATTTTCAGCTCAGCACCGAGGAAACTACAGGTTTAAAGTGTGTCCTGTTGGTGAGGTTCTCACTGTCGGTTCTCTTGGCTCAGGACAGGTCTGTGAGAAAGTGAGGACTGCAGATGCTGGAGATCAGGGTCGAGAGTGCTGTGCTGGAAAAGCGCAGCAGGTCAGGCAGCATCCGAAGGGCAGGAGAATCAACATTTCGGGCATAAGCCCTTCATCAGGAATAAGACCTGTGGGCCGGGGGCTGAGAGATAAATGGAATGGGGGTAGGGATGGGGTGAAAGTGATCGGAACAGGCCTGTCTCTGGAAGCTCTTGTTCAGATCGCGTTTGGTTGGTGTTCCTGCTCTCGGGTGTCCTTTGTTGCGATGATGCTCTTGGTTTGGTTCCTGGATGCAGCTTCTCTGTTCAGTCTCTGTGGTTCTTGGTTCTGAAGCTGTTTGTTGGGGCTTGCTGAAGCTGTTCCTGCAGAAACTTGTTGTTGAAAAGGCTCACCCTCAGATTAGGGCTGGCTGTTATACAGACTGTGTGCCCCGTTATCTCCCCCCAGATCTGTGTTGGTCAATGTGTTTCTGGTGTTCCCTTTGGGGTCAGTTGGCTTCCTGACAGTTAAGAGTGTAAGTGAATGTATCTTGATTGAAGTTGAATGCCCAATATCCCTGTGAATAAATATTGATTGTGTTGAATGTCCAGTATCTGTACAGGTTCCAAAATGTCTGTGTTAGTAGGCCGAGGTGTAAAAGTGAGGTTCAGTCTGGAGAATGAGTTCCTGTTGGTGTCTCTTTCAGGGTTGAGGTGTGAACTGGAATTCCAGGCAGAACAATGGTTCCAGGCAGCCATCTCCGTGTCTCTGTGTTTCCCCAGAGCTCAGCCTAGCTGCCTCTTTATTTTTAAAAGATTTTTAAAAATCCAGGGGATTAAATAATAGGGAATTTTGCTCAATCTAAACGGGAGAACTCCAATTACTCTGACAGTTCAATCAATTGATACTCCAACAAATATTGAGCTTCCTTTGTTACTTTGGCTTGTTTCTCTGGGTTTAACCCAAATGGATTTTGTTTTATTGGGTCTGAATTACCTACATCCAGTCATGTTTGATTAATGTAGAACATCCAAGTGTATCTTTTAAAGACCATATATCAGTGCGGAATGTGGCCATTCAGCCCATCAAGTCTGCTCTGCAATTCCATCACAGTTGATTTGTTTGTCAATCCCATTCTCCTGCCTTCTCTCCGTTACCTTTGATCCCCTTACTAATCAAGAACATATCTATCTCTGTCTTAAATACACTCAAGGACCTGGCCTCCACAGCATTATGTGGCAATGATTAATCCACAGATTAACCACTCTCTGGATGAAGAATCTCCTCCTCATCTCACTTCCAAAGGATGGCCCCTTCTGAGGCTGTGCCCTCAGGTCCTAGCCTCTCTACCAAGTGGAAACATCTTCTCCATGTCTCCTCTATCCAAGCCTCTCTGTATACTGTATGTTTCACTGAGGTTCTCCCTCATCCTTCTAAACTCCATCGAGTACAGAACGAGTACAGGCCTCAACCACTCCTCATACAAACTTCTTTGTATTCTCTGAGCAATCTCCCTCTGTCCCTCTGTTAATCTTTCTCCAGATACAAAAATACAGTGTCTGAATTCTCTAATGCCTTTGAGTTTGTTCACCTCACAGGAGAAAGTTCACTTTGGGAATTGTCAAATTCTCTTTGGCTCTCACAGTTTTTCTCATCCCTCTCTGCTCCCTCACTGCTTGACACACCTGTACACAACTGAATGGTTTCTCAAAAACTAGGAGAGGAATTAAGGATCCTGCTTTCATCACGTGTTTACCTACAACTCGACAAGTTATTTTTATTTATTCATTTTGTGGAATGTGGGCAGCGCTGGATGGCCAGCGTTTTTTGCTCATTCCTAGTTGCTCGTTGAGGAGGTGTGGGGAGCTGCCTTTTTGAACTGCTGCAGTCCACCTGCTGTGGGCTGACTGTCAATGCCATTATGGAGGGAATTCCAGGATTTGGAGCCAGCAACAGTGAAGGAAAGCAATATATTCCAAGTCAAGATGGTGAGTGGTTTGGAGGGGAACTTGAAAGTGGTGCTTGGAACTTGAAAATATATCGGCTGTCTTTGTCCTTCTAGATGGAACTAGTCGTGTGTCTTGAAGGTGCTGTCTGAGGATCTTTGGCAAATTTCTGTAGTGCATCTTGTAGATGGTACACACTGCTGCTACTGAGCGTTGGTGGCAGACGGCATGGTTGCATGTGGATGCAGTGCCAATCAAGTGGGCTGCTTTGTCCTGAATGGTGTTAAGCTTCTTGGGTGATATTGGGGGCTGCACACATCCAGGCAAGTGGAGAGTATTCCATCACACTCCCAACTTGTGCCTTGTAGATTGTGGACAGGCTTTCAGGAGTCAGGAGGTGAGGTACTTGCCGCAGTATTCTTAGCCTCTGACCTGCTTTTATAACCACAGTGTTTATTTGGTGAGTCCAGTTGAGTTTCTGATCAATGGTAACTCCCAGGATGTTGATAGTGGGGGATTCAGTGATGGTCACACCACTGAATGTCAAGGGGCAGTGGTTAGATTGTCTCTTATTGGTGATGGTCATAGATTGGTCATGAATGTTACTTGCCACTTGTCAGCCCAAGCCTGGATATTATCCAGATCTTATTGCATTTGGACACGGACTGTTTCAATATCTGAGGAGTCGAAAATGGTGCTGAACATTGTGCAATCATCAGCGAACATTTCCATTTCTGACTTTATGGAGGGAAGATCATTGATGAAGCAACTGAAGGACACGACCCTGAGGAGCTCCTCCAGAGATGACCTGGAGCTGACATGACTGACCTCTAACAACCATGATCATCTTCCTGTGTGTCAGGGCTGATGCTAACCACCGGAGAGTTTGCCCCCAATACCCATTGATTCCAGTTTTGTTTGGGCCTCCAACCATTTCTTGACATCATGTGGAGTGAATCAAATTGGCTGAAGACTGGTATCTGGATTAGTGGTGCTGGAAGAGCACAGCAGTTCAGGCAGCCTCCGAGGAGCAGTAAAATCGACATTTCGTGCAAAAGCCCTTCATCAGGAATAAAGGCAGAGAGCCTGAAGCGTGGAGAGATACCCTAGAGGGGAGTGGGGGTGGGGAGAAAGTAGCATAGAGTACAATAGATGAGTGGGGGGTGGTGGTGAAGGTGATAGGTCGGGGGTGGGGGAGGGTGGAGTGGATAGGTGGAAAAGAAGATAGGCAGGTAGGACAAGTCAGGACAAGTCACGGGGGCAGTGGTGAGCTGGAAGTTTGGAACTGTGGTGAGGTGGGGGAAGGGGAAATGTTGTAGTCCACATTGATGCCCTGGGATTGAAGTTTTCCTAGGCGGAAAATGAGGCGTTCTTCCTACAGGCATCTGGTGGTGAGGGAGCAGCGGTGAAGGAGGCCCAGGACCTCCATGTCCTCGGCAGAATGGGAGGGATAGTTGAACTGTTGGGCCACAGGGTGGTGGGGTTGATTGGTGCGGGTGTCCTGGAGATGTTCCCTAAAGCGCTCTGCTAGGAGGGGTCCAGTCTCCCCAATGTAGAGGAGATCGCATCGGGAGCAACGGATACAATAAATGATATATCCCCTCCCCCACTCAACTATTGTACTCTATGCTACTTTAGCCCCACCCCCACCCTCCTCTAACTTATCTCTCCACACTTCAGGCTCTCTGCCTACATTCCTAATGAAGGGCTTTTGCCCGAAACGTCGATTTTACTACTCCTCGGATGCTGCCTGAATTGCTGTGCTCTTCCAGCACCACTAATCCAGAATCTGGTTTCCAGCATCTGAAGTCATTGTTTTTACCACCTTGAAGACTGGTATCTGTAATGCTGGGCCCCACTGGAGGAGGTCAAGATGGATATCCACTTGGCACTCTGATCTTCGACATGCCCGCCATGGGGAAAAGATGATCACGATTGACTTTGTCTATGTGTCTCAACATTTTGTATCCCTTCTTCAGACTCCTCCCATGCTTCCTCTGCTCCAGAGAAAACAAACCCAGTCTAACCTGTCTTTCCTCATAGGAAAGACTTTCAATCCCAGGAACATCCTGGTAAATCTCCTCTACACCCTCTCCAGTCCAATCACATCTTTCTGACAGTGTCATGACCAGAACTGTACACAGTATTTCAGATATGACCTAACCAATGCTCTGTAAATTAACAACAAGACTTCCTTGCTCCTATATTCTACACCCTGGCTAATGATAGCAAGCATCCCATGTGCCTTCTTGACCACCCTGTCTAGCTGTGCTGATACCTTCCGGGATTGATGGAGTTGTACACCAAGGTCCCTTTGTTCCTCACTACTCCCAAGGCACATATGAACATAAGAACTAGGAGCAGGAGTCGGCCTTCTGGCCCTTCAACCCAGCTCTGCCATTCAATAAGATCATGGCTCATCTTTTCATGGACTCAGCTCCTCTCACTGTATCTCTTAATTCCTTTACTGTTCAAAAAAAAATCTCAGCTTTGAAAACGTTTACTGAAGTAGCATCGACTACTTCATTGGGCAAGGAATTCCAGAGATTTATGACCCTCTGGGTGAAGAAGTTCCTTCTCAGTTTGGTCCTAAAACTGCTCCCCCTAATTTTGAGGCTCTGCCCTCTTGTTTTAGTTACACCTACCAGTGGAAACGTCCTATGTCTTATCTATTCTCTTCATTATTTTATATGTTTCTATAAGATCCCCCACCCTCCTCATTCTTCTACGTTCCAATGAATATATCCCAGTCTACTCAGTCTCCCCTCATAAGGCAACCCTCTCAACTCCAGAATCAACATAGTGAACCTCCTCTGCATCCCTTTGTGTGCCAGTACATCCTTTCTCAAATAAGGACACCAAAACTGTGGCCTCTTCGCACCTTGTACAGCTGCAACATAACCTCCCTGCTTTTTAAACTCAATCCCTTTAGCAATGAAGGACAAAATTCCATTTGCCTTCCTAATTCCTTGTTGTACCTGCAGACCAACCTTTTGTGATCCATGCACAAGGACACCCAAGGCACATACCTTTCATTGTGTATATCCCTCCCTTATTAGACCTCCGAAATTGGATCATGTTCCACTTATCAGGATTAAATTCCATCTGCCATTGCTCTGCCCAATTTCCAGCTGATCAATATCAGACCGTAGCCTGAAACCCGGTGATCCAGGATGGCAGCAGAGTAGGACACTTCAGACCGAGTTCATCTGCTCCGTCTGTTTCCTTTTCTTCTTTCTATTCCACCTTTTTTGTTTTTTTTTGTCCTTCTCTCTTTTCTCTCCCAGCTCAGATGCCTGGTATCCAACCCAGTGCAGACCCAGTGATGTGGCCTATCGGTTTGGTGTGGCAGTGTCCTGGCCTGGCAGGGCGACTTCCCAGCCTGGTGAGTCAGACTCTTGGTCAGACATGATGGTCTCTCAGTTCAATGTGGTGACCTCTTGGCCCAGCATGCTGGTCTCTCAGACCAGCGTGATTGACTCTCGGCTGAGTGTGGTGATCTCTCAGTGGCCCAGTTTGGTTGTCTCTCGGCCAACAAGGTGGTCTTTTGCTATATATGGTGGTCTCTCGGCCTAGCATGGCCTCAGCGGGGACTTCTGCTCTCGAGGTGATGACTCAAAGTAAATGATCCCAAGGTAGCTAAGCGCTTCAGAAATACTGTAATGTTTGAGCTTGCAGATTTATTTTTTTATTTTCTTCTTGAAACTAAAAAGGTCTGTAACGTGGAACTTTTAACTTTAATCTTTCTTTCTAACTTGCTCTTGAGATTCTGTACCTAGGTCCTTGGACCTAAGATGGCACCTTGTGAGGCGACATGACATACCATTCACTTTAATCCTAGACGTTTTTATGTGAGTACACGTGACAATAAACTAAAATAAAAATCAAATCAATATCAAAAACACCACCAATTTATGTGGCATCTGAAAACTTTCTAATTATACAATCACATCCAATTTGTTACAAACAGAAAGGGTCCAAGCCCCAATCCCTGTAATGCACCGCTGGTCACAGACTTCCAATCCCAATTCAACCCTCCACCATCACTGCTTGCCTCATTTTTGGAAGCCATGTTTGGATCCAATTTGCCAACTTGCCTTTGATCCCATGGGCTCTTACCATCTGGCCCAGCCTTCCATGTGGGGCCTTGGTCAATCAAATCAATTCTGGCATCCCTACCTCTCCAAGTATTGGTTAATCCTGTACTTCAGGATTTTTTCAAATAATTTCCCTCACACTGACATCAGACTAACCGGTCTGTAATTGCCTGGCCTATCCCTGCTGTTCTTCTTGAACAAAGGAACCACATTGACAATCCTCCAGTCTGGCACTTCACCTGTGGCCAGCGAAGTATTAATCAAGGAAAAGGCAATCAAACTTTCAAGACAATGAAATGAAAAATACAGTTAAGTTAAACCTAAAGGTGTGATAGAGAAATGAACCCCTTTTCTCGTTATTTGAGAACTATAAATCAATAACATTCAAACAGAAAGGATTTTATTTTGCTGTGTGTTTTGAAATCTTTTGAATTTGTGTTTTCTGTTAGTATGTTTTATTTTATCTTCATTTGGATTGTGTAAGGAGGTCTTGTTACTAAATCTAAATCATCAGCATTGTGCGCTTATGCTCCATAGATGCTGCAGACCAACTGCATTTCTTCAGCAGTTTCTGTTTGTGTTGCAGTCTGAGATCTGTGTTGTCTAATAATACCAGCAGTTGGGATGGAATAGTTGGCTAGCATCATGATTGTCACTCTAATTAGAAATTGGCACTTTGCCTTTGATCCAACAAATCCTTATGCTGTCTTTCACATCTGTCAGGGGAATGGGAACAAAATGAGGAGGTTAGTGGGCAGTAAGGAGGTAGTAATTAAAGCCTGTAAGGAACTAGATAATGAAGTCAGTGTGATTAAGAGGAAGAATAGGCAGGGAGCAGATGAGGAATGCAAAGGAACAGGTGGTCTGAGGTGCATTTGTTTTAATGCAAGAAGTGTAGTAGGTAAGGCAGAGGAATTTAGGACTTGGATTAGTATCTGGGAGTATGATGTTATTGCTATGACTGAGACTTGGTTGAGGGAAGGGCAAGATTGGCAACTAAATATCCCAGGATATAGATGCTTCAGGTGGGATAGAGAGGGAGGTAAAAGGGGTGGAGGAGATACATTACTGGTCAGAGAGTTACATTACTGGTCACAGCTGTACTGAAGGAGGGCACTATGGAGGACTCGAGCAGTGAGACAATATGGGCAGAGCTCAGAAATAGGAAGGATGTGATAACAATGTTGGGGCTCCCAACAGCGAGCGTGGGATAGAGGTACAAATATGTAAACAGATTAAGGAAAGATGGAGGTGCAACAGGGTGGTGGTGATGGGAGATTTTACTTTTCTCAACATTGACTGGGATTCACTGGGAGTTAGAGGTTTAGATGGAGCAAAATTTGTAAGGAGCATCCAGGAGGGTTTTATAGAGCCGTATGTAAATGGTCCAACTCAGGAAGGGGGCATACTGGCCCTGGTGTTGGGGAATGAGCCCGGCCAGGTGGTTAAAGTTTCAGTAGGGGATTACCTTGGGAACAATGATCACAACTCCGTAAGTTTTAGAATGCTCATGGACAAAGACAAGGGTGGTCCTAAAGGAAGAGGGCTAAGCTGGGGGAAGGCCAACTATAGCAAAATTCAGCAGGCGATGGGCAATGTAGGTTGGAAGCCGCAGTCTGAAGGTAAATCCACATTTGATATGTGGGAGGCTTTTAAAAAGAGGTTAATTAGAGTGCAGGACAGACATGTTCCTGTGAAAATGAGGGATTGAAATGGCAAGATTAGAGAACCCAGATTAACATGTGAAATTGTGAGACTGCCTAAGTGGAAAAAGGATGCATACATAAGGTCTAGGTGGCTGAAAACAGATGGATCTTTGGAAAACTATCAGGAAAGTAGGACCAATCTGAAATGGAAAATCAAAAGGGCTAAAAGGGGTCATGAAATATCATTACCAAACAGGGTTAAAGAAAATCCCAAAGGCTTTTATTCGTATGTAAGGAGCAAGAGGATGACGAGAGAAAGGGTTGGCCCACTCAAGGAAAAAGGAGGAAAGTTATGCGTGGAGTCAGAGAAAATGGGTGAGATTCTTAATGAGTGCTTTACATCGGTATTCACCAAGGAGAGGTAAATGATGAATGTTGTGGTTAGGGATTGATATTTGATTACTCTCGGTCAAGTCAGCACAGGGAGGGAGGAATTTTTAGGTATTCAAAAAGGCATTAAGGTGGACAAGTCCCCAGGTTCAGATGGGAGCTATCCCAGTTTACTGAGGGAAATGAGAGAGGAAATAGCTGGGGCCTTGTCGCAACTTGAACACAGGTGAGGTCCCAGAGAACTGGAGAATTTCTTATATTGTCCCCTTGTTTAAGAAGGGTAGCCAGGATAATCCAGGTAATTATAGACCAGTGAGCTTGACACCAGTGGTCGGGAAGCTGCTGGAGAAGATACTGAGGGATAGGATAGATGAACATTTGGAAGAAAATAGACTTATCAGTGATGGGCAGTATGATTTTGTGCAGGTAATGTCATGTCTCAGCAACTCAATAAAATTCTTTGAAGAAATGACAAAACTAATTGATGAGGGAAGGGCTGTAGATGTCATATACATGGACTTCAGTAAGGTGTTTGATCAGGTTCCCCATGGTAGCCTGATGAAAAAATTGAAGTCACATGGGGTCCAGGGTATTCTAGCTACATGGATAGAGAACAGGCTGGGCAACAGGGGACAGAGAGTAATAGTGAAAGGGTGTTTCTCAAAATAGAGAACTGTGACCAGTTGTGTTCCACAGGGATCCATGCTGGGACCACTCTTATTTGTGACATGCACAAATGATCTGGAGGAAAGCATAGGTTGACTGATTATTAAGTTTGTAGATGATACTAAGATTGGTGAAATAGCAGGTAGTGGAGGGGTTTGTCAGAAAATACAGCAGAACATAGATAGATTGGAGAATTGGGCAGAGAAACAGACAGATGGAGTTCAATCTGGTCAAATGTGAGGTGATGAATTTTGGAAAATGCAATTCCAGAGTGAACTATATGGTAAATGGAAAGCCCTGGGGAAAATTGATGTACAGAGAGGTCTGGGTGTTCAGGTCCATTGTTCCCTGAAGGTGGCAATGCAAGTCAATAGAGTGGTTAAAAAGGTAGATGGCATGCTTTCCTTCATCGGACAGGGCACTGAGTACAAGAGTTGGCAAGTCATGTTAAAATTCTATTGGACTTTGGTTCAGCCACATTTGGAAAACTGTGTAGAATCCTGGTCACCACATTATCAGAAGATTGTGGATACTTGGGAGAGTATGCAAAGGAGGTTCATCAGAATTGAGGTATGGAGGGCATTTGTTATAAAGAGAGGTTGAGTAGATGTAGGATTATTTTCATTGGAAAGATGAAGGTTGGGGGGGTCAGATTGAGGTCGACAAAACCGTGAGAGGTGTAGACAGGGTGGATAGCAAGAAGCCTTTCCCCGGAATGCGGGACTCAATGACCAGGGGTCATGAGTTCAAGGTAAGAGGGGTAACATTTAAGGGAGATATGCATGGAAAGTTGATTACACAAAGGGTGGTGAGTGCCTGGAATATGTTGCCAGTGGAGATGATATAATAGGCATGACAACCTCATTTAATTTGTACCTGGGCAGATACATGAATGCGCAGGGAGCAAAGGGATACAGATCCTTGGGAAATAGGTCTCAGGTTTCGATAGAGGATCTGGATTGGAGCAGGCTTGGAGGGCCGAAGGGCCTGTTGCTATGCTGTAATTTTTTTTGTTCTTTGTTCTTTGTTCTTTG
This sequence comes from Chiloscyllium plagiosum, assembly GCF_037043375.1. Lineage (NCBI taxonomy): Eukaryota > Metazoa > Chordata > Chondrichthyes > Orectolobiformes > Hemiscylliidae > Chiloscyllium > Chiloscyllium plagiosum. The sequence goes on from NW_028270147.1 coordinate 117,980,163, forward strand.
AACTGAGGAAGCTCAAATGAACAGAGTGATCTTTGTGTACTTGTCAGCTGATTCCTGAATGTGGCAAGACAGGTTAACAGAGCAGTTATGAAGGCATATGGGACACTTGCCTTTGTCATTTCAGGTATTGGTTAGAAAAGCAGGAGGATATGTTGCAGTTAAGCAGAACACTGGTTCGGCCACAGCTGGAGTACTGTGTGCTGTTCAGGTCACCACACTGTAGGAAGGATGTGATTGCACTGGACGGGGTGCAGAGGGGAATCACCAGGATGTTGTGTGCGATGGAACCTCTCAGTGATGAAGAGAAATTGGATCAGCTCGGGTTGTTTTCTTCAGAGCAGAGAAGGTGGAGGGGGGACCTGATCGAGGTGTAAAAGGTTATGAGGGGAATGGACAGGGTGGAGAGAAAGCAGCTGTTCTCTTTCATGGGAGGGTCAATAACAAGTTGGCTCACATTCAATATAAAAGATAGGAGGTTTCATCCAGAGGGCGCTGTGGATCTGGAATGCAGAGCCTGGGAGTGTAGTTGAATTGGGAAGCCTCACAAAATTTAAAAAGTACTTGGATGAGCAGTTGAAATGTCATAACATTCAAACTATGGGCCTCATGTTGGAAAGTTGGACTGGTGTAGGTTTAGTGTAGTTTGGCTGGTACACAGTTAATGGGCTGAAGGGCCTCTTCTATATTGTGCGATTTTATGATTGTATTGTGTGCAGTTTTGGTCTCTTTATCTGAGGAAGGATGTTTTGGCAGCGAAGGTTTACCAGACTGATTCCGGGGATGACAGCACTTAGATCTGAGGAGAAACTGGATTGGTTAGGACTATAATCACTGGAGGTTAGAAGATTGAGAGGAATCACTTTGAAACCTGTAAAGTCCTAACAGGACAAGACCGGAAAAACACAGGAAGGATGTTCCTGATGACTGGGGAATTCAGAACCAGGAATTACAGTTTGCAGAAAAGGGAAAGGCCATTTCAGACTGAGATGAGGAGACATTTCTTTAGCCAGAGCCTGGGAAGCTAGTGGAATATTCTGTCACAGAAAGCAGTTGAGACAAAAAATAAAATAGTTTCATGAAGGAGATAGGTATTGTTCTTAGGACTAAAGGGACTAAAGGTTATGGGGAGAAAGTGGGAGCAAGGACTAAGTTGGATGATCAGCCATGGTCATATTGAAACTTGACAACATCCTTGTAAATTTCTTCTGCACTTTTTCCAGTTGAATAATATCCTTCTTATAACAAGGTGACCAAAACTGAACATAATAGTCCAAGTTCGGCCTCACCAATGTCCTGTACAACTGCAACATAACTTCTCAATTCCTGTACCCAGTGCCCCGACTGATAATGGCCAGAGCACCAAAAGCCTTCTTCACTGCCCTGTCTAATTGTGACTCAACTTTCAGAGAACCGTGTACCTGAACTGCAAGATCCCACTGTTCCACTACACAATGAAACCCCGACCTTGATTTAATTTTCTAAAATTCAAGACCTCACACTAATCTACATAAATTTAATTTTAATTTCTCTTCCCACTTCCTCAGCTGATCAAGGTCCTGCCGCAATATCTGATAATCTCCATGATACCACCTTTTGTAATGTCTTCTGCAAACTTTACTAATCATGCCTTACAGATTCTCATCCAAATCATTGATACACATAACCAACAGTAATGGGCCCAGCACCTAGCCCTCAGGCACTCCACTAGACACAGGCGTCCAGTCTGACAAGCAATTTCCACCATTAACCTCTGCTTTCACCCATCAAACCAATTAGTGAAAAGTATTTGTCTTATGTCAGGAATTAGTTTGGAGGTAGGAGTCAGAGAGGACGGATAATGTGTGTGTCCTCTAATGAGCAAGATGTGAATAGTGGTGTCCCCAGGGATCTGTGCTCAGCTATGCACAATGTTTCTCAATGATGTGCATAAAGGATTAGAGAGCCATATATCCAAGATTGCTAACCACACTGAGTGAGGCGGCTTGGAGGAGGTCACAGAGATAGGGAAGGTGGAGGACAGGGAGGGATTTGAGAACAAGGATAAAAATTTGAAAATTGAAGTGTTTCTGGGCCAGGAGCCAATGTAAACATGGGGTGCAGGGGGTTGGTGGAATGGGACTTGGTGCAAGTTGGGATATGGGCAGCAGAATTTGGAATGAGCTCAAGATTATGGAGGGCTGTGACTGTGATGAGTGCAAGTACAGCATTGGAATGGTCATGTTTGGAGTCCCAGACATGGCTGAGATTTTCAGTGGCTGATCTTTGCGATATGGAGCTCAGATCATTTACATAGATGTGGCCAAGTATGTAACGAGTCTGATTGAGCAGCAGACAGTGCTCAGGGAGAGGGATGGAGTTTGTGCCGGGAGCTGAAGAGGATGGCTTTGATCTTCCCAATGTGTTTCTCAGTGAGCCTGGCTCCTCAGTCCTGACTGCTCTTAGCTGCTGTGATTGTCACTGATTGGACACTTATTATTAGAGATTCTGACCACAGCAGAAAGCCCCAGTGTAAAAAATAATTGCAAAGACTGTCAGATCGCAAGGTTGAAACTTCACCAAGAGAGGAAGTGAAAGAAGGAGCTCGGAGCAGCTGGACTTTTGTTACTGAGACGGGAGAAAACTGTGAACTGTCTGCACTCCCTGGAATCTGACTGCACAGGAGGCTGCTTCTGGGATTTGTTTTGCAGAAACAGCACAATGATGGAAAAAGTGTCAGTCACTCTCTCACAAACACACACGCCTGCACTCGGAGATCAGAAACAGAATCCAGCAGCAGCTCTGTCTCCAAGCTGTGAAACCTGCACAGAATTGTTCCCTCATTCAGTTTTTAACTGGCAGGATAGACCAAGCAGGGGAGGCAACACAGTGGTGTGTACAGTTGGAAGGGAGTTGCCCTGGGAGTCCTCACCATTAACCATGGAATCTATGAAAACTCATGACAGCAGGTCAAACATGGGGAAGGAAACCTCCTGCTGATTACCACATAGCACCACCTCCCCTCCAACCTCGACTGAGCAGTCAGTCCTCCTCCATGTTGAACAACACTTGGAGGGAGCACTGAGGGTGGGAAGGAGCACTGAGGGTGGGAAGTCCCTGAGTAAGGGACTTCAAAGTCCACCATCAAGAGCTGCTCAGAAGCATCACTACTGAGCAAATTGGTCAAGTTCCACCTGATTCAGCTGCTAGACTGGACCTGGGGCAGGTGGTGAAGGAACCAACAAGAGGGAAAAACATACTCACTATTACCCTCACCAATCTGACTGCTGCTGGTGTATCTGTCCATGACAGTATCAGTAAGAGTGACCACCGCACAGTCCGTGTGGAGACAAAATCCCATCTTTATATTGAGAATACCTTACACTTTGTTGGGCAAGAGATACAGGATGTCAGGAAGAACTTTTTAGCAGCAATTGGTAATGATGTGGAAATTAGTGCCCATTCAGGTGAGGCAGGTGAAGACACTCAGTTATTGCAATGGCAGATTGGATGGGCTCTTGATGGAAATAAACCTGCAAGGCCCTGGGGGTCGAGTAGGGGAGGGGGTGGGACTGACTGGATTGCTCCATGAAATGACAGCATTTACCTGACAGGCTGAATGTTCTCCCCCTGTGCTGGAAATAGGTCTCACTCAATGAGGGGTTCACAATTAGAGAGTTTGGATGCAGTCAATACAGGATAAATTGTTTCTCCAGGCAGAAGGGTCAGTAACCAGAGGGCACATTTCAGAAAGGGTCTGAAGAACAAGAGAGAAGATAGGAACATTTTTATCCAGCGAGTTCATGATGACTGTCTGCAAGGTGAGTGGAAGCGGATTCAACAGAACTTTCAAAAGGGCATTTGGAGAAAGAGCTGAAAAGGAAACAATTGCAGGGTTATACAGGAAGGGCTGGGTAAATGGGACTCATTAGACTCATTTGACTATCACAATCGGCCCAGTGACTTCTGGCTGTGCTGTATAAGAGCTTAAACACACTTAGTCTCACCTTTACACAAAGACTGGGAGAAACAGACAACCCAGTTTACAGAAGAGTGTTTTCTCAAGCAAAACGCTCTTAAACCAACTCAGGGAACAGACCAGACTAGATGTTCCAGAATAAGTCAGCAAATCAATGGCAAAGAAACAGTGAACCAAAAGTGATGGAAGTGAACAGTATATTCAATAGCACAGCCATCGAGAGGGGGGAGGGATGAAGGGCAGAGAGCACGCAGTAGGGGTCTGAAGGCTCTGCTGTCAATAGTGGGATGGAGGAAGCAGCAATGGGCAGGAGACCAGAGACAGAAGATGGAAGGGGGAGGGAGGGAATGTGAGTCTGCAGCAAGACACAGAGTGAGGGAGGAGGGAGGCCATGGAGGCAATTGGCTGGCAGTGAGGTCGTGGGTCATTCTGGAACAACACATGGTAAGACAGGGAAGAGACCACTACATACCGGACAAGCTGGCATTTATGGAATGTGGTTCAGGAAGCTGGGAGAGGATATTGGAATCATAGAGTTAGGAGGTGGGACAAGCAGAAATTAGCGTTTCTGTGCAGAGACAGACAATGTGATTGAGATTGAAATGAGAAGCATATGTGGTGGACACAATGTCGGTTTTGCAGCTCAGATACTGGACAATCCAATGGGAAGGAGGCCCATGTTGAATGGTCCTATGGGAAAGTGGCCCATGTATACATCATCATAGAGTCATAGAGGTTTACAGCATGGCATCAGGCCCTTCAGCTCTACTCATCCATGCTGACCAAGTTTCCAAAACTGAACTAGTCCCATTTGCCTGTGTTTGGCCCAATCCTCTCTAAATCCTTCCTATCCATGTTCCTGTAAAAACGTCCTTGAAATGTAGTAATTGTACTCGCCTCTACCACTTCCTCTGGCAGCTCATTACACATATACACCAACCTCTGTGTGAAAAGGTTGTCTCTCCGGCCCCTTCTAATTCTTTCCCCTCTCAACTTAAACCTATTCCTTCTCGTACTGGACTCCCCTGCACTGGGGAAAAGGCTTTAGCTATTCACCTTATTTATGACCCCCATGATTATATAAACCTCATGATTATTAAGGTCACCCCTCAATCTCCTGCATTCCCTGGAAAACATCTCAGCCTATCCATCCTTGCCTTATGATTCAAACCTTCGAATTAATCTTTATTTTACCCAAACCAGTGTAATAACTTCCTTCCTATAGCAGGGTGAGCAGAAATGTACATAATGTCCAAACGTGGCCTTCCCAATGCCTTGTACAGTTGTAACATGATGTCCCAGCTCCTGTACTCCCTGCTTTGACCAGTGAAGGTGAGCGTGCCAAATACCCTCTTCACCACCCTGTCTATCTGTGACACCACTTTCAAGGAACTATGTACCTGTACCCCTCAGTCTCTCTGTTCAACAACACTCCCCATGGCTCTACCATTAATTGTGTAATTCCTGCCCTGGTATGTCTTACCAAAATGTAACTCCTTCCATTTATCGAAATTAAACTCCATCTGGATTTGTTGACCCACTGGCCCAGTTGATCAAGATGACATTGCACTCTTGAATAACCTTCTTCCCTGTCCACTATTCCAACAATTTTAATGTCAGCCACAAACTTCCTGACCGTTCCTGCTATTTTCTCATCCAAATTGTTCATTTTAATGATGAACAACAGTGGATCCAGGATTGATTCTTGTGGCAGACGGCTAGTCACTGGCCTCCAGTCTGAAGAACAACCCTCTCTCACCAGCCTCTGCCTCCTACCATTAGGCCAATTTTCTATCCAATTGGCGAGCTCTCCCTGGATCCTATGTGATATAATCTTACTAAACAGTCTACCGGGGAACCTTGTCTAAGGCCTTGCTAAAGTCCATGTGGACAGAGTGTACTGCTCCACCTTTATCTATCTCTTTGATTACTTCTTCAAAAACTCAGTCATCTACTCGTCTCCATCGGAAACTCCAGTGAATAGGAGGCCCATGTTTACTGGTCTCTGTTGGAGGATCCAGTTAGAAGGAGATCCATGTTTACTGGTCTCTGTTGGAGGTTCCAGCAGGAAGGAGGCCCATGTTTACTGGTCGCTATTGGGTATGGGGTTCAGTTCCTTTCTGTTGTAACTGTGTAATAGTCCAACCCTCATCCCAGTGAAACAGCCTGACTCAGAGACTCATCATGGAAGTGGAAGGAAAGGGAAAAGGATTGGAACATGTTGTGAATGTACAGGATGGGTCAGTGGGTCAGAGCCTGTCCTGTCCCTCCAGCTCACACTGATGGCCTGAGGATCTCCTCTCTCTGCTGGGCCTTCATGGAATGTGCTTTGTGTCCAAACCAGTCCCCAGTGAGAATAGGCCAACAGCACAGAACTGCCTTTCTTTTGACAAGAATCTGTCCGTCTTCCTGAGCAAGGCCAAACCCTGGTCAATGTGGGAAATGGGGAGTTACTCCAGGAAAATACATCCTTCTGTGGTAAAGGGTTAATGTCCATTAGTGGTGCAGAGCAGAGGGAGATTTATCCTGCATTCAACTGACACCACCCAGGACACTGTCAGAAAGAGAGAGAAGCGAGACAGAGAGAGAGAGAGAAAGAGGGTTTCTCTGTGTGTGTGTGTGTGCGTGCGTGTGCAAGAGAGAGAGAGAGAGATCGGGGATAGAGGGAGGAGCATCTGAGACAGTGTGAGATATGTGAGGAGACCAAGAGAGAAGTAGAGTGTGGTAGAAATGGTGAGGTTGAGGGATAGAGAGAGAAACAAGATGTGACTGAGAGGCATGGAGAGAGAGAAAGAGATAGGATGGGTGTGATACCAAGAGTGAAGGGAATCAAGACAGAGAGGGTAGGGTTGGGTGGGTGTGTGTGTGTGTGTGTGTGTGTGTGTGAGAGAGAGAGAGAGAGATATGAGTATGGTTAGAGACAGAATGCCAGAGAGGGAGGGAGAGAGACTGTAGATTGGGATGCAGAGAGGGAGGGAGAGAAAGAGGGAGGAATAGAGAGGGGCAGATAACATTTGGATGCTTTCAATTATAGCGAGAGATGGAGTGAGTGACGGAGACAGAGAAAGATGCAGAAATAGAGATTATGAGACGGAGTGAGGAACTGGGAATGAGTTGGAGGGAGTGGCTTTGAGACAGAAAGAGAATATGAAAGAGATGAACAGTGGGGGAGAGAGAGATAGAGGTAGAGAGAAAGAAGTGTAAGGTGTGAGTCAGAAAGGGAGATAGAGAGAGAGAGAGAGATAGAGATAGAGAGAGAGAGAGAGAGAGAGAAGAGGACAGGTCCTGGTCACCACATTCTGGGAAGGATGTGATTGTACTTGAGAGGGTACGGGGAGATTCCCCAGAATGCTGCTTGAATGTGAGCTTTGAAATAAGATGAGAAAGGTTGGGGTTGTTTTCCTTGGAGCAGTGAAGGCTGAGAGGGGACCTGATAGAGGGGTATAAGATTATTTGGGGCAGTGATAGTGTGGGTAGGAAGGCACTTTTTACATGAGTAAAGGACTCAGTAACCAGGGACAGAGATTGTAGGTAACACAGACATGGACACACAGAAACTCGGAGCTGGAGCAGGCCATTTGCCCTTTGAGTCTGCTCTGTCATTCAGTATGATCATGGCTGACCCTCTCTCTCAAAGCCATATTCCTGCTTTCTCCCCATTCCCTTCATGCTGTTAAAATGCAAAACAATTATCTCTCTCTTTTTCTTGAATATATTCAGTGGTAGAGAATTCTACAGGCTGACCACCCTCTGAGTGAAGAAATGTTTCCTCATCTCAGTCCTAAATGGTCTATCCTGTATCCCCCTGAGACTGGGTCCCCTGGTTCCAGACTCACCAACCAGGGGAAACCTCCTCCCTGCCCAGCCCTGTTAGAATTTTATATGTTTCAATCAGATTCCCTCTCATCCTTCTGAACTCGAGTGAGTCCAGGCCCAGTCAAGTTGGAGAGCGAGAGGGGAATTGAGGAGAAATGTTTTCACCCAGAGAGTGGTGAGAGTCTGGAACTCACTGCCTGAAAGGCTGGTTGTGTCACAAACTCTCATGACATTGGAGAGTGTTTAGATATTCCCTTGTGTTGCTGTAACCTCCAGGGTAATGGGCCAAGAGCTGGAGGATGGATTAGTGTCATCAGATCGCTGTTTACCAGCACAGACACAATGGGCCAAATGGCCTCATTCAGTGCTGTTCACATCAATGACTCTCTGAGACAGTGAGAAAGAGAGAGAGAGAGAAGAGGAAGTGTGAGGGGCTGACGTGGCTCTCTCTCTCAATGCCATTTACATACTGAGGAACACCCAGTCAGACTCTCACAGGCTGCAGCTTTATAAAGCAGAGCCCAGTGAAGGGAGAGTTTATCAGGAACCAGGCACAGGGACAGGAGCACACACCATGATTTCACACATCCAGCTGATCTGGCCCCTGGCATTCTGTGTCGCAGGTACAAATCTCTCTCCTTCCACCTTGAATCTTTAGCTGCTCTCCATTTCACTCCAATTCCACTGACTTGTGATTGAAAGAAAAAAGCTGAAACCAGAGGAAAGCTCAGTGTCTCCAACAATCTCTCATTTGACAGGCTCTTTCTGTGACAGTTCTGATTTCACTGTGTTTCTCTCTGACCCCTCAGGTATCAGTGGGGACATCACCATGACTCAGTCTCCCCCGGTGCTGTCAGTGGGACTGGGCCAGGCTGCAACCATCACCTGTACGGCCAGTCAAAGCATTAGCAGCTACCTTGCTTGGTACCAGCAGCGAGAAGGTCAGAAACCCTCTCTCCTGATCTATGCTGCAACAACTCGATTCACAGGAGTCTCCAATCGATTCACCGGCAAGGGCTCAGGGACCAGTTACACCCTGAAAATCAGCAACGTTCAGAATGAGGATGTCGCTGACTATTACTGTCAGCAGGGTAGCAGCTACCCTCTACACAGTGTTACAGAGTCGTGCAAAAACCTCAATAGGCACAGTCCCACTGCCTGTACTGACACATCCAGTTACATATAAATGTAAATGAACAAACTAACCCATGCTGGATTGTCACTGTCCACTACACACTCCAGTCTCTGTGGTGTCCACCATTTACTGAAGGTCTCAAGTTTCCCTTACACTCCATCGCTATACATGAAGAACAGCTGCAAAACTTAACATTGAAAAATACATTTGACAAACCGCCCTAGCCCAGCTGGACACAACCCAGAGAGACAGAGACAGAAAGACACATGAATGAGGGAGAGAGAAAGAGAGTGAGAGGGAGAGTGTGAGAGTGAGTGAGAAAGGGAAGCAAAGAGCAGAGATTTTTGTACAGCCTCTGCACTGCGAGCTCTCACTGTGGCTTACGTTCGGGAAAGGAACCAAGCTCCGACTGAGTAAGTGAACGTCAATCCTCCGTTATTAACCCTGTCAATACTGAAACACACTTTCTAAAACAAAAATGCTGAATTGTTGAAGGTATTAGTGAGAAGCTGCAGTGAATGAAATAGTTGATGAAGGAGCACTGTGTCTAACAGGGTGTCCAGCTGTATTTCTTTATTTCCATTGTCCCTTTAAGCAGCAAGATATAAGTCAGTTAGTGTTACTCACCGTGTGGAGGAGCTCTGTCCATTTGCAGCCTGTGGTCCCATTCCTACAGCGTGGAGTGAAATCAGTGAGTAGCCTCCTGCCAGTCTCAGTGTGTCGGGCACGGGCAGAGTTTGATGTGAGCTCTGGCTCCCTGTCCCAGTCTCTGATCTCACTGACCTCAGCAGCAGCAGCAGCAAAGTGAGACACCGAGCTCCCACCTCCCCCAGCTTTAACTCTGCTCAATCACACAATCACAGAATTGTTACAGTGCACACCCATCTGCCCATCCTGTCTGGACCGACTCTCCGAATGAGCAATTCACTGAGTGTCATTCTCCTGCCTTCTCCCTGTCACCCTGCACATTGTTCCTTTTCGAATAACAGTCTCATTCCCTTTGGAATGTTTCAATTGAAGCTGCCTCCACCACACTCTCAGGCAGTGCATTCCACACCTTAACCACTCGCTGGCTGAGAATGTTTTTCCTCATCTCACTTTTGATTCTCTCACTAATTACTTTAAATTTGTGCCCTCTCCTTCTCAATCCTTTCATGAGTGGGAACATTTTTTCCCTATTTCCTCTGGCCAGACACCTCCTGATTTTGAATTCCTCAAACAAATTTCCTCTCAGCCTTCACTTCTCCAAGGAAGACAGTCCAAACTTCTCCAAAGTTTGTTCATAACTGACATTCCTCATCCCTGAACCTTCTATGGGAATTTTTTTACCCCATCTCCAAAATATTCACATCCTTCATGAATTATTCCCCTTTTCTATTCCCGTAGTCCCATTTGCTTGCATTTAGCTAATTTCCCCCATACCGTTCCTGTCCATGTACCTGTTCAAATGTCTTTTAAATGGTGTTATCATACTCACCTCTACGACTTCCTCTGGCAGCTCCTTCAATACAGGCACCACCCTCTATGTGAACGAGATGCGCCTCAGGTCCCTTTTGAATCTTTCCCCTCTTGCTTTAAACCTCTGCTGTTTAGTTTTGGACTCCCTTACTCGGGGGAATAAACCTGAGCTAGTCATCTTATCTATGCCCATTATCATTTTATAAACCTCTAAAATGTCACCCAGCAGTCTCTGACCTTCCAAGGGAAATAGCCCAGGCCTAACCAGCCTCTCCTTATAACTCAAACCCTCCAGTCTCGGTGACATCCTTGTCATCCTTTTTACACCCTTTCCAATTTAATGACATCCTTCCAATAGCAGGGTGACTGGGAATGGGCCTGACCAATACCTTGGAGAATCATAACAACTCCCACACGTAATGCTCTGACCGATAGAAGCAATTGTACCAAATGCTTTCTTCACCACCCTGTCTCCATGTGACACCAGTTTCAATCCTCTATGTGCCTCCACCCCTTGGTCTCCCTGTTTGACAACACTCCCCATGGCCCCACAATTAACTGTGTCAGCCCTGGCCTGGTTTTTGTACCAAAATGTAACACCTCCTTATTATCTCAATGTGTAATGTAAATGTACTCTCAAATAGCCTTCTTCACTGTCCATGAAACTACCAATGTTAGTGTCATCTGCAAACTCACAAACCATGGCCCCTATATTCTCATTCAATTTGTTTCTATAAATGACAAACAATGATGAACCCAGAACCAATCCTTTTGCCACATCGCTGGTCACAGGCTTCCAGTCTGAACAACCATTATCTACCACCACTCTCTGTCTCCAACCATTAAGCCAACTTTGTATCAGTTAGCTTCCCTGGATCCAACTTGATCTAACTTACTAACCAGTTGTCCATGCAGCACCTTGTCAAAGGTCTTGCTAAAGTCCATGTAGACAATGTCTACCACTCTGCCCTCAGCTATCTTCTTGGTCATGTCTTCAAAAAACTCAATCAAATTTGTGAGACATGTTTTCCCCCTGACAAAGTCATGTGGACTATCCTTAATCAATCCTTGTCTTTCCAAATGCATTTAGATCCTGAGTGTCAAAATCCCCTCCAACAACTTACCGCTATCAGACTCACCGGTCTATAATTCCCAGGATATTCCTTGCAGACCTTCCGAAATATCAGCACAAAATTAGCCAAGCTCCAGTCTTCCAGCACATCACCCGTGGCTGTTGATGATACAAACATCTCACCAAGGGGTGTCAAAGTCTCTTCCCAAGCTTCCCACAAAGTACTGGGATGGAGCTGATCAGCTCCTGGGGATTTATCTACCTTTATGAGTTTAAAGAACAGATTACAGCAGCTGTAATATGGACTCTTCTCAAGACATCAACATTTATTTCCCGAATTTCCTTCACTTCGATGTCCTTCTCAACCATAAATACTGCGGCAAAATATTAGATTGGTAACTCATTCATATTCTGTTTTAAAATAAAATATGAAAATTCTAAGAGTGAGACATTTGGAGGTGACCCATGGGATATGATCCATGGTCATGACTTTACTCTGGATTGTCCTTTGTCCTTTTCCACTGTCTCCCTAATCCTTGTGATACAATTCCCTAAATGTCCTCCCACTGATACTTGATCTACATGGGCCTCCTCATTCCCAAGATCCAGGTCTGGCAGAGTTTCCTTTCTGATTGGAATGGGAACACACGGTTGGAGAAAATTCACCCGAGCACACTCTCACAACTCTGGCCCCTCTCTGCCCTTCACACTGCTCCGATTTCATTCTATATTCTGATAATTAAAGTTACCCAAATGTGTGCTGTGAATTTCTTGCAGATTTCTCCCTCTACATCCTTCCCTCTAGTTGGTGACCGACAGACTGCACTGAACAACCTGATTGCACCTTTTTTGTTCCTTATCTCAAACCAAATCCATTCTGCCCTTGACCCCTCTGGGACATCCTCTTTCTCCAGCTCTGCACCGATCTTAACCAATCCCACACCTTCTTCCCCTTTTCCTATCTTTATTGAACACCTTGTATCCAGGAATATTTAACACCCAGTCCTGTCCTCATTTGAGCCTCATCTGTAAGAGCAACAACACCAGATTTCCACTTGGTAATATGCGTCTGTAACTCCCCAATCTTACTCCCCATACTCCACGCAGGCCCATACATGCACACAGTCAGTTGGATTTAGAAATTATTACTCTCTGCACTGTGACCCAGCCAAATAAGTTACTATTCCTTACTTAAGAGTATCTATCTCTTCCATGATTCTGTTTTCCTTGGTGTTCCTCCCTGATATTTCCTCCTGGTTCCCACAGTCCCCCTTCCATGTTCATTTAAACCCTCTCGAACAGCACCAGCAAATCACCCCACAAGGAGCTCAGTTCTGTTCAGGAGCAACCCATCTGGTCTATAGAGGTCACATCTCCCACAAAGTCAGTCCCAATGTCCCAAGAATCTCAAACGCTCCCTCCTGGACCATCTTTCCAGCCTCAGATACACCCTGCCTTATCCTTCTGTTCCTATCCTCACTTGCATTGGTCACTGGGAGTAGTCCAGAGATTCACAATTTTGAGCTGCTGTTGCTAATTGCCTCCAGAGCTCCCTAAATTCTGACTGCAGGAACATATCCCCTTTCTCCCTCTGTCACTGGGACCACAACTGCTGCCTGTTCCCCCTCTCCCCTCAGGGTGGGAGACAACACACCATCCTGGAATCCCATCTGCAGCTGCAGAAACACCTACCGATTGCCCTCACTCTCGAATCTCCTCTCACTATCGCTCTTCCAGTCTTCCTTGTGCCTCCCTGTACAGCTGAGTCCCCGTGGTGCCATGGACTTGGCTCTGGCTGCACTCCCCAGATGAACCATCATTCTCATCAGGATTCCAAACTGAATCCTGGTTGGAAAGTGGGATGCACTCAGGGGATTCCTGTACTAGCGGCATAGTCCTGTTGGACTGTCTGCTGCTCCCCTATTTCCTCTCTCCCTGCATACTCTGAAGCTGCAGAGTGACCACATCTAGAAACGTGCTCTCCACGGAGCTCTCTGCCTCACAGATGCTCCACACTGACAACAGCTGCTGCTCAAGCTCCGAAACCCAGAGCTCCAACTACAGTCACTGACCACACTTCCTGTGCTCATGGTATTCCAGGAGCTGGGAAGCATCCTGAAGTTACCACATGGAACAGGGTGCACACTCTCACCACTCCCTGGTTATCCCTTGATAAAGTTCTGATGACAAACAGCTCCAGCTGGGCTCAAATCCAGGCCTTTCAGTGTTCCAGGGTTTGGCAGAGTCTGTTCAAAAGACAATATGATAACAGAGCAGAATTAGGCCATTCGGCCCATCGAGACTCCTGTGCCGTTTGGGCATGGCTGATGTGTTTCTCATGAACATTCTCCTGCCTTCTTCCCATTATCTTTGATCGCCTTCCCAATCAGGAACCTATCAATGTCCGTCCGAAACACACTCAATGCCTTCACCTCCACAGCATGAGTTCCACAGACTAACCACCCTCTGGCAGAAGAAATTCCTCCTCATCTCAGTCCTAATGGATTATCCCTAAATTCTGTGGCTGTGCCCTCTGGTCCATGTTTCTCTGACTGGTGGAAACATCTCATCCCCGCCCACTCTATCCAGGCCTCTCAGTATTCTGTAAGTTTCAATGTGATCTCCGCATATCCTTAAGAACTCTATCAAGTACACATCCAGAGTCCTCAATCTCTCCTCAACAGACCAGGCTGTCACCCCCAGGGTCATTCTCATAAACCTCCTCTGGATCTCCCCCAATACAAGCACATCCCTCATTAGATACAGGTCCCAAACTGTTCACAATATTCCAAATGCAGTCTGGCCAGAGTCTCATGCAGCCTCTGCAGTACACACCTGATCTTGTATTCTAACTCAGTTGAAATGAATGCTAACATTGCATTTGTCTTCCTAATTGCCAACTGAACCTACATATTAACCTTAAGTGAAATCTGAAAGAGGACTCCTAAGTCCCTTTATGTTTCAGAATTTCAAATTTTCCCATTTAGAAAACAGTTTGAGCCTAAGGGCATAACCTCATACTTTCCCACTTTGTATTCCATCTGTCACTTCTTTGCCCGCGCTCTGAGTCTTTCCAAGTCCTTCTGCAGCCTCTCTGGTTCCTCAACTCCCTCTGTCCCTCCCCTCATCTTTGTGTTATCAGCAAATTTAGGAACAATGCCCTCAGTTCCTTTTTCCAGATCGTTAATATATAATTAATTGTTACATGAATAGCTGAGGTCCCAACACTGCCCCCTGCTGAACTGCACAAGGCACCAGCTGCCATCCTGCAAAAGACCCATTTATTTCCACTCTCGATCCATGTCAGTACTGGGTTCCAAACCCCATGGGCTCTTATGTTGTTTAGCAGCCTCCTGTGTGGCAACTTGTCAAAGGCCTTCTGGAAACCCAAACAGATCATGTCCATTGGCTCTCCTTTGTCTAACTTGCTCATTGATATTATTGCATATACTTCCCAGCTTCTCCCTCTCGAACTGCAGGGTGAATTGTATCACATTATGGTCACTGCCCCCTCAGGGTTCACTCACCTTCAGCTCCCCAATCAGGGCTGCCTCATTACACATCACTGAATCCGGAATTACCTGTTTCCTAGTGGCTCTACCACAAGCTTTTCCAAAAAAAGTATCTCTCAGACATTCCATGAATTCCTTTCCGTGAGATCCATTCCCAACCTGACTTTCCCAGTCCACCTGCATATTGCAGTCCCCATGATTATTGTAATAATCCCTTTCTTACATGCGTTTTCTATCTCCTGATTTATTTTCTGCCCCACATCCCGACTACTGAGAGGAGACTTGTACATAATTCCCATCAAGTCCTTTGCTATTTTGTGGGTCCTGAAGTTGACTCACACAGATTCTATGCTTTCCAAATCCATATTTCCTCTTGCTGTCAATGTAATTTCAGTTCTTCCTGACAGGGTAAACCTGCTCCTCCCTCACCCTACTCCCACCCCCTTCACATGTACCTATCATTAGAAACATAGAAACATAGAAAATGGCTGCAGGAATCGGCCACTCAGCCCTTTGAGTCTGCACCACCATTCAATATGATCATGGCTGATTACCCAATCTCATTATCCTATTCCCACTCCACCCCCATATCCCTTGATTCCACAGGTTCACAACATCGGAATAACTTAACCCTTAATCTTCGACTGTGACCCCTAGTTTTGGAATTTCCTAATATCAAGAACATTCTTCCAGCATCAAGCCTGTCAAATCCCATCAGGATTTTATATGTTTCTGTGAGATTCCTCTCATTCTTCTAAATCCCAGTGAGTACAAGCCCAGTTGATCCAGTCTTTCCTCATATGTCAGTCCTGCCCTCCCGGGAATCAGTCTGGAGAACCTTCGCTGGACTCCCTCAATAGCAAGAATGTCCTTCCTCAGACTAGGAGACCAAACCTGCACATAATACTCAAGATGAGGCCTTAATTCCGCAAGACATCCTTACTCCAGTCCACAAATCCTCTCACTGTGAAGGCCAGCATGTCATTAGCTTTCCTCACTGCCTGCTGCACCTGCATGTCCCCTTTCAGTTACTGTTCCACCATGACACCCAACTCTCATTGCACCTCACCTTTTCCTAAACTTTCACCATTCACTAATAATCTGACTTCCAGTTTTACCACCAAAGTGGATAATCTCACATTTACCCAAATTATATTGCTTTTGCCAAGTATTTGTCCACTCAGCCAGCCTGTCCAAGTCATTATGCAGCCTCTTAACATCCTCCTCACAGCACACATTGCCACCCAGCTGAGTGTCATCTGCAAATTTGGAGGGATTGCATTCAATTCCTTTGTCCATATCATTTATGTATATTGTGAACAGCTGGGGTCCCAGCACTGAACCCTGTGGTACCCCACTCATCACTGCCTGCCACTCTGAAAGGGACCTATTTATTCCAACTCTCTGCTTTCTATCTGCCAACGAGTTCTCTCTCCATGTCAATACATTACCTCCAATACCATGAGGTTTAATTTTGCTCACTAATCTCTTGTATGGGACCTTGTCAAAAGCCTTTTGAAAGTCCAGAACACAACATCCACTGGGTCCTGAGGGAGGGTCACTCAATCTGAAATGTTAACTTCGATTGCTGTCCACAGATGCTGCCAGACCTGCTGAACTTTTTCATCAAGTTTTGTTGTCCACTGATTCAGCCTTGTCCCTTCTCCACTGATCACATCCTCAAAACCTTCCAGAAGATGTGTCAGGCCTGATTTCCCTTTAGTAAATCCATGCTGACTTGGACCAATCCTGTCACTGCTTTCCAAATGCTCGGTTACTGTATCTTTAATAACTGACTCCAGCATTTTCCTCATGTATAATTCCTCATTTTCACTCTCCCTCCTTTTATTAAAAAGTGGGGTTACACTGGATACTGTCCAGTCCATTGGAACTCTGTCAGAGTCGACAGAATGTTGGAAAATGATCAGCAATGTGTCCACTATTTCTCCACCCACTTTCTTAAATACTCTGATGACTTGCTGGCTCCTGGGGACTTACAAGTTTTGATACCATCAATCTCCCCAAAACCATTTCCTGACTAACAAGGATTACCTTCAGTTCCTCCTTCACACTTGACCCTCTATCCCCCTGCATTTCCTTTCAATAGGATGTGCATCCGTGGATATTTAGTTCCCAGCCCTGATCCCCTTGCAGCCACGTCCCTGCACTACAGGCTCATTTACCTTGTTTCATATACTCGATGCATCTAGTACAACACCCTCAGTCATGCACTGACTGCCTCCTTCTCATAGTTATCTCCTTTAGAAATCACAGAATCCCTACAGTGTGGAAGCAGGCCATTCAGCCCAGATTGACCCTCCAAAAAGCATCCGACCCACCCTACAATTCCCATGGATAATTCTCCTAACCAAAACAGCTTTGTGACAATGGAAGGAAACCCAAGTAGACAGGGGGAGAATGTGTAAATCCCACACAGGCAGTCAGTTGGAATTGAATCTGTGTCTCCGAAGCTGTGAGACAGCAGTGCTAACCACTGATCCACCATTCCACCCTGCGGTGCCTCAAGTTCGATTCTTGATCCTTTCCATAATCTCGATCCTATTACTTGGTCTGGATACTTTAATAACTTCTCCTGAGCTCCTACCTTCTTTAGTTAGTTTAAACTTCTCGAATACTTGATTTCCCTTGGTTTGTGTGTTACCACTTTGTCTACATTATTCCGAATGGTTCATGTGTTAAGAGACAAAACCTTTAAGCTTGTTCTATACTGAGCTTCCCTGCACTTTTAAGTTTCCTCAGTACAATATGACATTCACAATACTCTGTGCCTTTCCTTTTATTTTCTAGTAACAATCAATCCCATCATTAACCAGTATTCCTCCCTTCTCCTTTAACTTTCATTTCCTCATTTTCTATCGAACTGTTCTAGTTACTTTCTCTTTGAATCATATTCAGGCTGATACTTATTCCTGAACAAACATCACTCAAAATGTTCCTTGGTTCATTGTTGCTTTTGGGATCTTGCTGTGTACAATCTGGCTTCCACATTTCCTTCATTACAACAGTGACCCCATTTCAAACAAGTCCCACACTGTCTGCAAATGTCTTTGGGACAGCATGGATCTTTCTTTTCATTGGATGAACTAGGAGTCTTTCAGATGTGAAAGATGATGTTCCAATATTGCACAGTCCTCCTCCTGAACTACAGTTCCTGATATACATGTGAAAACAGACCAGACGTTTTCATGAGGAACCATTGCTCCATCTTCCACCACTGCACACAAGGTCCCTTCCTGC
Organism: Chiloscyllium plagiosum; assembly: GCF_037043375.1. Lineage (NCBI taxonomy): Eukaryota > Metazoa > Chordata > Chondrichthyes > Orectolobiformes > Hemiscylliidae > Chiloscyllium > Chiloscyllium plagiosum. Next base: position 117,998,369 of record NW_028270147.1, read on the forward strand.
TCTCGAATGGGCCTCATACATTCCTTCATTCTCTTGTCCTTTTTGTGACAATAAAACATCACTGGGATTTCCCTGACTTCATTTGGACACAGTTCATCCTGTCAGCTCTTTGCTTTCCTCAGGTCCTGGTAAATTTCACCCCTGCATTTTGTCTTTCAGCCACTTTTACCCAATCCCTGCCCAGTTTAGTAAAATGGTTTGTTCCCAAATGAAATCTTTTACACTTGCTCCATGGTTCTCCATTTCCATCCCGACTCTCAATCTCACTGAGTTTTGATCACTGTCACTGAAATGCTCCCCCATTGATAGCCCTTCCAGCTGCCCACATTCATTCCCGAAAGAATGATCCAAAACTGCCCCTTCTTTTACACCACCACCTTCTCAGGGGCAATTAGGGATGGGCAATAAATGCTCGCCCTGTCAGTGACAGTCACATCCCAAGAAGCAATTTTAAAAGGCCCTGTCCTTTTATGGGGTCTGTTAGGTATTGAATACAAATGTTCAAATGGATTGTTTTGCCAGTGAATGTTCAGAGTTGAAATCCCTTTGAATGGCAGGGATTAAAATTGTTCCTCTTGTCTTTCAGGCCGTGAAAACTCTCAGCCCAAGCTCACCCTGCTGCCCCCCTCCCCGGAGCAGGTCAATGCCAAGGGCACTGCCACTCTGGTGTGCCTTGCCAATCACTTCTATCCCGATGAGCTGGAGGTGCAGTGGAAGAAGGACGGTGCAGTCATTTCGGACGGGGTTCAGACCAGCAACTACCTGCGAGCTTCGGACAGCACCTACAGTGTCAGCAGCCTGCTGACCCTCTCTGGGTCTGACTGGGAGTCCAACGCTCGCTTCTCCTGTGCCCTCACCCACGTGACCCTCCCCTCTCCCCTCAGCAAGAGCATCAGGAGATCAGAATGTGTGTAGAGTGTTTGAGACAGTCCACAGAGGAGACACAACTTTAAATAGAACAGGGCTGAGCTGGCAGGACAAAGGTCATTGTCAGCACTGAATTTCAACTCTCTTCCTTCTTGGGATTGGCTCAGTGACATTTCTGAGGCTCAAGGGTTAAGGCATGTCATTGGGATAATCAAAAGGAAGCTTTACTCTGTATGAAACCCCATGCTGACCCTGTCCTGGGAGTGTTTTGTGGGGACAGTGATGACTTGTGATGCCAAGTAAAACCTCTCGAAGATGCTGAAAACTGTCAGCTGTACAAAACAATGTGAACCTCTGAAATTTCTGCTTCAGTAAACCAGATCTCCTTCCTGCTCAGCCGTCAGTTCGAATTTAAGCTTCTGTCACTACTTAAAGTACAGGATTCTCAGGTTATTGAGAAAATCTCCACAAGTGTTTTCCTCAAGCTCCATTGTGGCTGAGATTTTGAGCAGCTTCCTCTGTCTGGGCTGTTAATTGCAGTCTTTTTTCTGTCAATGTAAATCTGGAAAAAGGAATAAAGATCAAGAAGATTCAGTCTCTGTCTCGTGTGTGCTTTGGAAATGGCCAGAGCTACTGGGAACCCTGCATTGATGAAAATGATCAGCAGCATCTTGTTACTCAGAATAACAATTTCACAGGTTTTGGGAAATAAATATTACTTAAATTAGACTTGGGTTTTCTTTACTCTCAAAGTGCGATGGAATGGTCCCGTGTGTCCCTGGAGTCAGATTGAGAATGTTAAATCTGGGGAATCTGGGAGTCACGGCTGGGGAGGGCAGTCAATGATAAGCTGGTTCCACCTTCTGCTGTCATATTCTGTAACCCCTGGGTCATCTCAGTGAGAGTCATCCAGGGCTCAGGGTGGATTCCAGAGCAGATCATTGACCTGACTGTTGTGTTCCTTAGTCCACATGTGACTCCAACAATCTCATTCTAGGGCTTTAGTATCAGTGGGAATCAATGAGGCTGAAATCTTATCCAAACAGACCCTCACACAGCGGGGAGGCTGCTGGTGGCTCAGAAACCCCTTGGACTCAGTCCCAGATTCCACTGTGGCTCTTTCATTCAAACACAGCATTAGCACACTGACACCACATTCAGAGGGCAATCCTGAGATGGGGCAAGTTTGGTTCTTGGTTCCAATGTGAGGAAATGGGGGTTGGGTGTGAAATGTCCAGTCTGAAGCTGGTGGAGGTACTTTATAATGAAGAATAGAAACTGATGTCAGAATAAAGTCAGGTGTTGATGGGAGTGAGGAATATCTCAGTAATCTGTCTCCAGAATCCACACACTACACACATCCTTCTGTCAGACCCTGACGGCAGAGAAACTGCTACTTGACACCCTATATTTCTCTATCTTTCCCAGAAAAGGTGAAGTATTCTCTGCCTCAGTGATTCCCTGGGACAGGACATTTTAAAAAGGGCTGTGGGAAGGAAATTGTTGCCTCTCGATGACAAAGCCAATGGAAGGATGTGGAGCTGGCTCTGTGAAATGTTAGGGCACAGAGGATGACACCAGAAGCAATTCAATGTTGTTGCTCTCTCCTTTGAAATTGCTAAACTGGTAACAATTACTTTTTGCTCACAATTTGCTCTCTCCAATTTGATCCACTTGCCTTTCTTACTTTGCTTTTTTTGACTTCAGTCTGTGGGTAGTTCCATCAAAACCCAATCTCCTCACACTCATCCTGGCCCCTGAAGAGATTAGAGACAAACTGCAAATGCTGGAATCCAAGGTTGACAAACAGGAGGCTGGGAGAACACAGCAAGACTGGCAGCATCAGGAGGTGGAGAAATCGACGTTTTGGGTGTCAACCTTCTTCAGGAAGTGGGGTGGGTGGGAGCTGCAGATAAAGGGAGTGGCCGGGGCAGAGTGGTTAGGTGGGGATAGGTGGAGACAGGTCGAGGGTAGAACATGGTTGGTCGAAGGGAGGGATAATTCTGGATTCATCTCTCCCATCGACCAATCAGGTCATACTCTCTAACTTTCTCAACCTGTCCTCACCTCACCACCTCGCTCCCACCCACCCCTTTATCTGTAACTCCCCTGACACCTACCCTCCCCCTTCCTGAAGAAGAGTTACACCTGAAACATTGACCCCTGAAGAGATTAGACGAGGTTATTTCATGGAATCAAACCATCGAGCCCATCAATCCTGAAAACAGATTCCAACATTGAAGTCCCATTTGCTGATTGCACATGTAAAGTGTCTTTCAGGCTGAAAGAAGGAAGCTTTCGATTGAGAAATGAGTGAGCTTAACCCAGATCCTGAACAACAGCACTTCAGAATGGAGTGATCTAAATCAGAAGCAATATAAAAACAGGGCAGCTTATATACTGCAGCTCGCACTGAGTGCAGCCAGCATAGAGGGGAATGCTGGGAGGTTTGGTCAGTGTGGGAGTTTGGTGAACTTGGGGAAGGAGTCCACCTTTGCTTTTCCAAAGTGATTTGGAACTGTCACTTCAGCTGCTGGGAGCCTGCACATGCACTTGGTTTGAATGAAACAAAATGGTAAACAAGAAAATAGGAATCTGGAAATTGTTTCGTATGAGGGATTGTGTAAATAGACTGCTTCAGGACATGTCCATTAGGGGAAGTTAATAAATGGAAAGTACTGAAACTTCAAAACAGAGACTGAAGACAATTACTGGTCCAATGAAGGAATGGATATTTTTCAGTTGTAAGTGAGATCAACATTTCTTTATTGCATTGAAATGATTCAGGGTAAATACATCTGCAGTGAATGTAAAAAACTACAGGAACTCCCGCTCAGGGGGTTTGGAATGAAAGCTGAATTGAAAAAGCAGTGATATATCAGGGAGTGCCGGAGATACCTGGAGACTTAGTTCCAGAAGGAAGTTATAGGCCTCAGGACTGCACAGTTAAATTCCACATGTAGTCAGGGGCAGGAGGGTACGACACACGAGGGAAACAGATAGGGATTTGGAGAATACAGTGGGACAGGAAAACCCCTCACTCTTCTAAACCCCAGTGAGAACAAGGCCAGCCTTTCCAATCCTTCCTCATCTCACAGCCCCCTCATTCCAGGGATTAATCGGGTAAAACTCCTCTGAAACACCTCCAATGCATTTATATTCTTCCTTCAATAAGGAGACCAAAACTACACACAATACGGTATTTGAGATGTGATCACACCAATGTCCAGGAATAACTGAGACATCACAGTCTCACTTTCTGGTCCCGAATCACGCCTACTCTTAATTTTCCCAGCGTTTTTACTGTCCATCTTTAATTGTCCTGGACAAGATGGTGCTGAGACGCCTTTTTCAACCGCTGCAGTCTGTGTGCTGTAGGTAGACTCATAATGTCCTTAGGAAGGGAATTCCAGAATTCTGACCCAGTGACGATGTTTCCAAGTCAAACTGGTGAATGGCTTGGAGAGGAACTTGCTGGGGTGATGCTGCCCTTGTCCTTCTTGATTCAAGTAATCATGGGTTTAGAAGGTGTTGTCTCAGGACCTTTGGTGAATTCCTGCAATGCATCTTGTAGATAGTACACACAAATGTTACTGAATGTTGGTGTGGAGGGGATGGATATGTGTGGAAGTGGTGCCAAACAAGCGGGCTAAAATTTGATAAACAAAATTTAAATAAAATAATATAATTCAACCTAAAATGAAATAAAATAAAATGTTACTGCTTTTTTGATAAAACATCACTGAACCCCAAATATTAACTCCTCCCTTTTACATGATAATGAGGAAAGAACTCTTGTTGGTGCAGTTTTTTTTAAATTATCTCAGAATATTCAAAGCTGTGAGCACAGAGCAGTCACGTTCCCGGACAAGATGGTGGGGTCCCGCAGACAGTAAACAAATGACGAGACATATCTGTTTTGTTGGCACTCGTTGAATAGCGAGCAGGACACCCGAGAGATTCTCTTCAGAATGGGATCTTGTCGAACCCCCTGAGGTGGGGGTGGGGGTGGTCGGGGGGTGGTGGTGGTGGAGCGTCAAATGGTGGAGCCAGAGACTGTGCAACTTTCAGCAGTGCCCCACAGTCTCAGCCTGGATTCTGTGCTCTTATTTCTGAGGTGGCTTTCAATCCGATGACCATTTTGACGATGAGGCAGGAGCATTGCCCATGGAGCCACGGTCAGTAACAATGTAAACTGTGTGGCTCTGAAAGCCTGAGTCTGCATCTCAGCTCAGAAGAATATCAGCTCAATTATCAAATCTGTTTCTGCCCCTCTGCAGGCTGACCAGGCTGCCGGTGCCTTTCCAACACTCCCACGTTTCCTCCTGTGTCACAGCTCATTCACCTGAGGGATAGATGTGCTTGGAGTCGAGAAGTGTGGGGCTGGGAAAGCACAGCAGGTCTGGCAGTTGTGCTCAGGCCGAGGATATGACCTTGTCCCTCTGTCAGATCCTCTTCAAGAAACTCATGGGTCACCACCACCGCTCAACAGTTAGGGAAGGGCAACAAGCAAGGATGGAGATGGGGACGCGATGCCTCAAGTGCTGTTCTCTGCAGTTTGGGAGCACGCTTTGACAGCTGTTTGTTAGATCTTTGAGTTTCATTCATTTTTTGCTGATGCCAGTGATAATCCAAAGTCACTCCACCTTTCAGTCTGACAAACCAGGGTCACCCATGTCATGGCTCTGTTTCTGGCCGAGGCTCCAGTCTTTGAAAGAGATGAATTCAAGCCTCAGCAGTTTGATCATTTGAATTGTATGCCATTTATTTTGATTTCTCCTGGGATGGGGTGGGAGTTGACGTGTCGGTTATTTGTTGCCCTTCCCGAATTGTCCTGGAGATGGCGGTGGTGAGCCATGTAATATCTGGGAAGCAACTGATAGATCATTCCCACTGGAATCGACTGGAATGAATGTGGGTTTATTCATGGCTAATGGAAAGAGTCATTACCCATAATCCTCAGCTGCTGTGCAAGTACTCTATAGCTACTAGAAGGCAGTTGTTTCTCTCTGCCTGAAAAATACAAAGTCAGAAGTCACACAAAAGCAGGTTCTAGCCAACAGGTTCATTTTAAATCACAAGCTTCTGAAACGCTGCTCCTTCATCAGGTGTACCCTAGTCCACCATCGACATCCCCACATTACTGAACAGTACAAATAAACTGGGGCTTTGAGAGGATCTAACCGGCTTCATCTGGAGAATCGTGGGGAGAGAGAGAGAAAAAGAAAGAACAGCTTTGGGACCAGGATACTTATCGCATCACAATGAAAATGCCCTGCATGCTATGATATATCCAAACGGAGTACTTTGGTGTGATTTTTGATTGTCTCCAGATTGTGCTTTTTTTCATTCGATGATACACGTGGACTATGTCAGTATTGGGTATCACAAAGCATGTTTGGTATCACAAAGCATGTTTCCTCCATTGAACACTTTCCAAAACACTGTCTCCATCTTGCTTTAATCCTTATTGACTCTTGGACATTCCCCCTACTCTCTCACTCTGTCTCGGTCCCAGAGGAATTGATGGCCTGAGTTCATGACCCCGCACTGTGTGAAGATTGGTGTGAAGTGAGGCCAGTGTGTTGGAGCTTGGGCCCGTGCTGGAGAAGTACAGAACCAGGCTCATAGTTTAAGGTTAAGGGGTAAACCCTATAGGACAGAGATGAGGAAAAATGTTTTCACCCGGAGAGTGGAGAGCCTGTGGAATTCTCTGTCACAGAAAGTGGTTGAGGCCAAAACATGACGTTTTCAAGAAGGAGGTAGAGATAGCTCTTGTGGCTAAAGATTCAAGCCATATGGGCTAGGGAGGGATTACAGTACAGTGCTCAATATTCAGCCATGACCATAGATGGATTCTTGATGACTGAAGGGATGAAACATTATCAGAGAATGTAGAGTTGAGGTTAAAATCAGATCAACCATGATCTTATTGAATGGGGGAGTGGGTTCAAAGGGCCGAGTGGTCTACTTTAATTCCTTGCTCATTTGTTGCCTCATACACTTTCACACGATCAGAGAATGTAGTTTATATTTTCTACTTGCAGATTTAGCTGCTTGTACAATATGCTTCATCTGCGCAGTGTTTTCTCCTGCTTTTCACCAGGACATGTTAAAGATAATGGTCCCATAATCAATCCATTAACTCTGTGAGTTGATTTATTTAAAACAATAAAACATGTTACAAGTCATGAAGAAGGCATTACAGCAAGCAATAATGCTCAGCATGTTGGCTCAGTGGTTAGCACTGCTGTCTCACAGCACCAGGGACCTGGGTTCAATACCAGCCTCAGGTGATTGTCTGTGTGGAGTTTGCACATTCTCCCTGTGACAGTGTGGGTTTCCTCCGGTTGCTCTGATTTCCTGCTATGGTGCAAAGGTGTGCAGGTTGGGAGAATTGGCCAAGCTAAATTACCCATGGTGTTCAGGGATGTGTGGGTTAGGTGCAGTAGTCAGGGAAAATGTAAAGTAATGGGGTGAGGGAGTGGGATGCACTTGGAAGATTCGGTCTGGACTTGTTGGGCCAGGTGGCCTGTTTCCACACTGCAGGGATTCTGTGAATTGATCTCGGTCTGTGCAGCTTGCAGGCTCACAGATGTCTAACTGGTAGGTAGAGTGCAACACTGTACATACACAGAGGTGGATTTTCTTAAAGGCAATGTGTGCACACATCACACAGCCACTGAACATCAAGGGGAGATTGTTACATTCTCTTTTGTTGGAGACAGTCATTGCCTGGCAGTTGTGTGGCACAAATGTAACCTTATTTGTGTTTCAAGCCCTCAGCTCTGGTAGTAAAATGCTTTGGAACATCCTCAGGTGACAAAAGGTGCTATACTTTTGGGGTTGTACAATGGCTCAGTGGTTAGCACTGCTGCCTCACAGCGCCAGGGACCCACCTCAGGCAGGTCTATGTGGAGTCTGCACATTCTCACTGAGTCTGTGTGGGTTTCTGTCGGGTGGTCTGGTTTCCTCCCACAGTCCAAAGATCTGCAGGCTGGATAAATTGGCCATGCTAAATTGCCCATAGTGTCCAGGGATGTCCAGGCTAGGTGGATTAGCCATTGGAAAATACAGGGATAGAATAGGTGGCTGGGTGGAATGCCCTTCGAAGGGGCAGTATGGACTCAATGGGCTGAATGGCCTACTTCCACATTATAGGGATTCTATGATACAAATTTAAGTTCCTGCTTTCCATTCTAGCCCTGAAGCATGTGGTTCTGTCTCATATCCACTCAAGGGATGGCAACCCTTTGAAGACAGCAGCAGCCTCTATTCTTTTGGAAAGTAATTCTTCCACTCTGTGTCCTTCACAGCCTTGTAGGCAGCAACAATGAGATCGGGAAATAACCCAAAGCTATAATCTTCTGGACTCTTCATTAAACTGTGGAACCTGAAAAGTACAATTAATGTCCAAGTCAATGAAGATATTTCTCAGCAACCCCTAAATGCTGAGTTTTAGGACTCAGCAGGCCCCAGGAGTCAAACTAACTGAGTGGATCATTGCTCTGAGTTGCTTATAAATGTCATCTTCACATTTCTGGAGGCTTTGATGAAAAAGGTTGTTTACTCCTCTCCAATATACAGCTTAAAATTAGCTCCAACTCCCAACCATCCAGCTGAGAGCAGAGCCCTGTACAAACTGGAACCTGGTCACTGGGAGCACTGTCACCTCTGTCTCAGAAGCTTTGCCTATTTAAACCAGAGACTCTCTGACTTAGAGAGTCATTCGGCAAGGAAACAGACCCTTTGGTTCAACTCACCCATGCCAATCAGATATCCGAAATTAATCTAGTCCCATTTGCCAGGATTTGGCCTGTATCCCTCTAAACCCTTCTGATTCATATACACATCCAGGTGCCTTTTAAATGTTGTAATTGTACCAGCCTCCAGCACTTCCTCTGGCAGCTCATTCCATACACGTACCACCCTCTGCATGAAAAAATTTCTCCTTAGATCTCTACCAAATCCTTCCTCTCTCACCTTAAACCTATGCCCTCTAGTTTTGGACTCACATACCCCGGGCAAAAGATCTTGGCTATTCACCTTATCTATGTCACTCATGATTTTATAAACCTCTATAAAGTCACCCCTCAGCCTCCAATGCTCCAGGGAAAATAGCCCCCGTCTATTCAGCCTCTCCCTGCAGCTCAAAACCTCCAACCCTGGCAACATCCTTGCAAGGTCATGAGAGGGCACCAGCAATCAGGGTGTTGGTTTGAAATGTGTGTACTTCAATGCCAGGAGCATCCGGAATAAGGTGGGTGAACTTGTAGCATGGGTTGATATCTGGGATTTCGATGTTGTGGCCATTTCAGAGATATGGTTAGAGGACTTTGTTGCAGGTTCCTGGATTGAGACGTTTCAGCAAGAACAGAGAAGATGGTAACAGAGGGAGGGGTGTGGCATTGTTAATTAAGGGTATTATTACAGCAGCTGAGAAAACATGTGAGGACACATCCACTGAGGTAGTTTGGGCTGAGATTAGAAACAGGAAAGGAGAGGTCACCCTATTTGGAACTTTCTGTAGGCCTCCAAATTGATCCAGGGTAAAAGAGGAAAGGATGGCAAAGATGATTCTCGATAGGAGTGAGTGTAACAGGGTAGTTGTTATGAGGGACTTTAACTTCCCCAATATTGACTGGGAATACTATAGTTCAAGCAGTTTAGATGGGTCAGTTTTTGTTCAACGTGTGGAGGAGGGTTTCCTGACACAGTATGTAGACAGGCCAACAAGTGGCAATGCCATATTGGCCACGTGTTAGATTTGGAAGTAGGTGAACATTTTGGCAATAGTGGCCACAATTTGGTTATGTTTACAATAGCATTGGGCAGTGATAGGTATATACTGCAGGGAAAGATGTATAACTGGGGGAAAGGCAATTATGATGTGATTAGGCAAGATTTAGGATGCAACAGATGGGGAAGGAAACTGCAGGGGGTGGACACACTTGAAATGTGGAGCTTTTTCAAGGAACAGCTACTGTGGGTCCTTGATAAGCATATACTTATCAGGCAGGGAGGTAGTTGTTGAGAGAGGGAGCCATGGTTTTCTAAAGAAGTTGAAGCTCTTGTCAAGAGGAAGAAGGTGGTTTATGTGAGGATGAGGCATGAAGGCTCTGTTAGGAGGCTTGAGAGTTATAGGTTAGCCAGAAAAGATTGAAAAAGAGGGCTAAGAAGAGCCAGGGAGAAACATGAGAAATTGTTAGTGGATAGGGTCAAGGAAAACCTTAAGGCCTTCTATAGGTACATCAGGAATAAAAAAAAATGATTAGATTAGGGCCAATCAAAGATAGGAGTGGAAAGTTGTGTGAGGAACCTGAGGATATGAGGAAGTGCTTAATGAATACTTTTCGTCAGTATTCTCATTGGAAAAGGGCAATGCTAGTGAGAATACTGAGTTATAGGCTTCTAGATTAGACGGGATTGTGGTTGATAACGAGGTGGTTTTAGCAATGTTGGAAGATCTGAAAACAGATAAGACCCCTGAGCCTGATGGGATTTATCCTTGGATTCTCTGGAAAGTCAGGAGGAGATTGCAGAGCCTTTGTCTTTGGTCTTTATGTCATCATTGTCGAAAGGAATAGTGTCAGAATTTTGGAAGGTAACAAATGTTGTTCCTTTATTTAAGAAGGGGAGTCGAGACAACTCTGGCAATTATAGGCCAGTGAACCTTACTTTGGTTGTAGGAAAGGTGTTGGAAAAGATTGTGAGAGATAGGATTTATAATCATCTGGAAAGAAATAATTTGATTACAGATAGTCAACACGGTTTTGTGAAGGGTAGCTCGTGCTGAACTAATCTTATTGAGCTCTTCGACAAGGTGACAAAAATGGTGAACCAAGGTAAAGTGGTTGATGTGGTGTATATGGACTTCAGTAAGGCATTTGATAAAGTTCCACATGGTAGGCTATTGCACAAAATACGGAACTTCGGGATTGAAGGTGATTTAGCGAATTGGATCAGGAATTAGCTAGCTGAAAGAAAACAGAGGGTGGTGGTTGATGGGAAATGTTCATTCTGGAGCTCAGTTACCAGTCGTGTGCTGCAAGGATCTGTTTTGGGGCCACTGGTGTTTGTCATTTTTATAAATGATGTGGACATGAATGTAGAAGGATGGGTTAGTAAATTTGCGGATGACACTAAGGTAGGCAGAGTTGTAGATAGTGCCGAAGGACGTTATGGGTTGCAGAGGGACATAGATAAAATGCAGAGCTGGGCTGAGAAGTGGCAAATGAGTTTAATGCAGAAAAGTGTGAGGTAGTTCACTTTGGAAGAAATAACAGGAATGCAGAGTACTGGGCTAATGGTGAAATTCTCGGCAGTATATATAAACAGAGAGATCTCGGTGTCCAAGTGCATAAATCCCTGAAGTTGCCAGCCAGGTTGAAGGCATATGGTGTGTTGGTGTTTATTGGGAGGGGGATTGAATTTCGGAGCCACAAGATCATGCTTCAGCTGTACAATACATTGGTACGGCCACACCTGAAGTATTGTGTACAGTTCTGCTCACCGCATTATAGGAAGGATGTGGAAGCTTTGGAAAGGGTTCAGAGGAGATTTACTAGGATGTTGCTTGGTATGGAAGGAAGGTCTTACAAGGAAGGGCTGAGGGAACTGAGGCTGTTTTCATTGGAGAGAAGAAGGCTAATTTGCCGTCCCAAAATGCAAAGCCTGTCATTTATCTAAATAAACTCCAATTCTCACTCCTCGTCCATTGGCCCAACTGATCAAGCAATGATCATATATTATAAACCTGGGCATTGGTAAGGCATTGGTGCGACCACACCTGGGCATTGTCTCTCCTTATTTGAGGAAGGATGTGGTGGCACTGGAGGCCGTTCAGAGGATGTTCCCCAGACTGATTCCAGGGATGAAAGGGCTGTCCTACTATGGAGCAGTTAAATAGCTTGGGCTTGTACTCGCTGGAGTTCAAAAGAATGAAGGAGGGATCTGATTGAGGGATAGAAAATGGGAAAGGGGATTGAGAAGGTGGATGTTGAATAGATGCTCCCCCTTGCGGAACACTCTGGAACAAGAGGTCATCGATATAGAGTGAGAGGAGGTCGGTTCAGAACTGAGCTGAGGAGAAACTACATCTCCCAGAGGGTTGTGAACCTGTGAAACTCAATGCCCCAGAGTGCAGTGGAGGCAGAATCAATCAACAGGTTCAAGAAAGATGTGTTTCTGATGGAAAGTGAGATAAAGAGCTATGGGGAGCAGGCAGGAGAGTGGAGTTGAGACCAGGATAAGATCAGCCACAGTCATGTTAAATGGCAGAGCAGGCTTGAAGGGCTGAATTGCCTCCTCCCACTCCTAATTCCTATGTTGAACACACAGTCAAGGCTGACACTGCAAAACTGAGGGAGCTGTTGTCTTTCAGGTGAGATACAAAACAGGGGTCCTGCCACAATATATCGAACTGTACTATGTCCCCCAGTGACAAGTGCTGGCATTTGAATTCAAATCACAAAGCAAGCCTCATTAATGGTGATCACAATAATGATCCCTGATTGCTGTCCAGCCTCAACCTTACCCAGTCTGGACTTCATGTGACTCCACAGCAAGGCCAGCAGTTCAAGGACAATTAGTCTTGGGTAACAAATGCTGATCTATGCCAGTGACACCCATCTCCCAGAAAACAGAATGCAACAGAGATTGATGTCAGCCAAAATTGTCAGATCAGACTCTCAATGAGATGGGGAGATGGTTAAAGACGAATTCAGCTCAGTATGGAACAGGTCCCCACTTGTTAGCACATCGTCACTGACAAAATAAGTGGAAGAACACAAAAAACTAAAGACGAGAACACTCAAATGTGGGAATATCAGTGAGAATTCAGGAAACCGAAGGAAGATATGAAGAACTGCAAAGGAAGACAAAAAGGAACCAAGAGTTACAAAAAAGTGATTGAGAGAGAGATCTGCAAGGGGTCACAAGAATAACACAAAGAGGTGGCTCCAGTGTAATCTGAACCCTTTAAAACAAACTGGGAATTCCACGAATGAAACTAAGGGACTGGCCGATATGTACAATAATTAGTTGTGCCAGTCTTCACAGTCAAGGAACGGGATAATGCAGCTTCCATTCCAGGGAGGTTAATAATGAATGGAAGACTGGAATTCACAAAACTTGATACGTGCCAGAAAACAGCATTGGAGAGTGAGCAGCTCTAAAGGCTGACAGATCTTCAGGACCTCAGGGGTTTAAAGGAGGGGGGTGGGGTGGTGGGGAAGAAGTGTCAGAAGCTTTTCCCATCAGGTTCCAAAGCAGCAACCATTTCTTTAGTTTGGAAAATATCTTGCTGTAACTCCATGAGTTCAGGAAAGATGAGAGAGGGAACCAAGGAAATTATATCCTGGTCAATCTAACATCTCTTTTGAAGGTTTCATTGCAATCTATAATTAACAGTCAAGAGAATGAACATGTAGAGAATTGGAAATAGCCCATATAGATTTGTGATGGGTAGATTCTAACTAACAAACCAAATGCATGAACTAAAATAGTTGATGCATATAGACTTATCAACTTTCAGAATTGATGATAATTTTCACAAAACAGTCTGCTGACCAAAGTTAAAACCCACGGGATTGAAGATGAATGTTTGACTTGGTTCGGAGGCTGGTTTAGTGACAGACAACAGAGAAAGAAAGTGACGAGTGGTGTTCCACAAGGATTCTGTGGTGAGGCCTTAACTAATTACTGTATGTATTAATGAGAATCATAGTTGCACATTGACACAAAGACTGATGGAATAGTAAGCAGTGCAGATGGTCTTTTTGTTTAAAACTCACTCCGAGCACAAGGGTGTTACTATCTTGGCCAGCATTTATTACACACTCTGAGTTTCCCTTGAGAATCATGGAATCATTATACAGGGTGGAAGCAGGCCATTCAGCCCATCAAGTTCACACCAACCCACCAAAGAGCATCCCATCTGGACCGACCCCATCCCTGTAATGCTACATTTCCCTTGGCTAACCCACCCAGCCTGCACATCCCTCGACACTATGTGCAATTTAGCATGGCTAATCCATCTAACCGACACATTTATGGACTGTGTGGAGGAAACCCACACAGACATGGGGAAAATGTGCAAACTTCACACAGACAGTTATCCCAGGGTGGAATTGAACCCAAGACCTGACGCTGTGACATAGCAGCACTATCCACTGAGCCACAATCCTGCCCTTTGCAAGGTGGTGGTGAGCTGCCTTCTTGAACTGCTGCCGTCCATGTGCCGTAGATAAACCTATAATGCCCAGAGGAAGGGAAGTCCAGGATTTTGTCCCAGCAACACTGAAGGAACAGTAATATATTTTCAAATCAGGATGCATATGGATTGGAGGGGAACCTGTAAGTGGTGGTGTTCTGTGTATCTGCTGCTCTTGTCCTTCTAGATGGAAATGGTTGTGGGTTTGGAAGCTGCTGTCTCAGGAGATTTGGTGGATTTCTGCAGCCCACCTTGTAGATGGTGCACACGGCTGCTACTGAACATCAGTGGTGGAGGGAGTCGATGTTTGTCGATGTGGTGCCAATCAAGCAGGCTGCTTTGTATTGGATGATATCAAGCTTCTTTTTGGACTGCACCCTCCAGGCATGTGGGGAGTAACCCATCACAGTCCTATCCAAATTTGACTGATCGTTTCTTCATTCATTTACAGGATTGGGTATCACTTGGTATGCCAGCATTTATTGCTCAGAATCAAATGGGGAGGCACTGTGGCTGGCACTGCTGCTTCACAGCACAGGGACCTGGATTTGATTCCACCCTCGAGCAACTGACTGTGTGGCGTTTGCACATTCTCCCTGTGTCTGCCTGGGTTCCCTCCAGGTGATCTGGTTTCCTCCCACTGTTCAAAAATGTGCAGGTCAGGTGGAATGGCCATGGGAAATGCAAGGTTATAGGGGAGTGAGTTTGGGTGGGATGCTCTTTGGAGAGGCGGTACGGGCTGAATGGCCTGTTTCCACATTGTAGGGATTCTATGAATTTCTTCACTCAGAGGGTTTTGAATCTTTGGGATACTCATCCCCAGAGAGTTGTCGATACTTAGGCATTTGAATAAATTCAAAATGGAGATCATCCACATGTGGGGAGGCAATGGCCTCGTGGTATCATCACGAGATTCTTAATCCAGAGAGCCCAGTAATGTTCTGGGGGACCTGGCTTCAAATCCTGGCAAGGCACAGAGTGGAATTTAAATTGAAAAGATAACTCTGGAATTCAGAGTCTAATGATGACCAGTGTTGGAGGAGAACCCCATCGGGCCCACTAACGTACTTTAGATTGTTGTCCTTGCCCATACTAACCAACATATCACTCCAGACCCACAGCAACGTAGAATCATTGAATCCCTACTGTGTGGAAGAAGGCCATTCAGCCCATCAAGTCCAAGCAGCATCTCACCCAGAAACACCCCCCTCTCCTATTCTTGTAACCCTACACTTCCCATGGCTAATCCACCTAACCTGTGGATCTTTGGACTGAGAGCAAACTGCGGCACTCAGAGGAAACCCACACAGACACAGGGAGAATATGCAAACTCCACAACGATAGCCGCCTGAGAGTGGAATCGAACCCAGGTCCCTCGTGCTGTAAAGCAATGGTGCTAGCCACTGTGCCACCCATTCCTCATCGCGGAGATAAATATCAATCCCTTATTCCCAGACTGTGACTCTGCTTTAGAATCCCCAGGTTGGGGCACATCCTTCCAAAATCTCCCCTGTCAGGGCCCTGGATAATTTGAAATGTTTCAGTGAAATCTCCTCCCAACCTTCTAAATTCCAGGGATGAGATCTGCAATCTCCTCCTGGCTTCCCAGAAGGTCCAAGGATAAATCCCATTCCTGACCCAGTCCCCTCTCTCTATCATTAGACAATCCCCTCAACCCATCACATGAACTGTTGCTGGGTTTGATCATCTCAGTAAGAGTTTCAAGACGTGAAGGAGAAAGAAAGACTCTTTCCGCTTTGAATCGATGCTAAAAACTGAAAAAGCAGGAAACTGCATTTCAGGAAGTCACTGGTGGTGTCTATATATTCTTTACTCTTGCCTTGTCTCTTGTTCATGTCATTGAGAACGGAGTTAACCTCAAAGGAAATGAACAGCAGAGTTTGTTTTCTCTGTTGATTAAATTCACCTTGCTTGCTCCTCTGAGAATCTGAAGAAGGGGCGAGGCTCTGAAAGCTTGTGTTTTCTAATAAACGTGTTGGACTATAACCTGGTGTCGTATGATTTTTGACCTTGTCCTCTGATCACATTCAGGTTATTCCCACGAGCACTGCATGTTCTTGCTTCTCCAGGTCAGGAGGTGGCGATCTTGACAATGGATCTGACAATGGTCTCAATCAGAGAGGACCCACAAACCAGGGACAGCGATAAGAGATTACAGGCTCCCCCTGGTGTCCCAGGTACTGGTTGTTGCATCACTGGCCCTGTACATAATGCAAATGGTGTGACTGATCCTTCTGATTTTTCCCAACCTCACCAGGTCTCTACAGTCACTGACAAAGCCTTTGCCTACCTTTGCCAGTTAGGGACCTTGATTGATGGGAAACAGACTGAAATGGGTCAATAAGATTTGGGAGTTACAGACACAGATTGCGAAGTGGAAATCTGATGTATGGCTCTGACAGAGACAGTGCGGGACTGGGTATTCCTGGATACAATGTGTTCAGTAAAGATAGGAGAGGGGGACAATTGTGAGAAGTGGTACGTTTGGTTAAGGAGATCAGTGCAGAGCTGGAGGAAGAGGGTGCCTCTGAGGGGTCAAGGACAGAATCGATTTGGCTTGAGACAAGGAACAAAAATGGTGCAATCAGATTGTTCAGAGCAGACTACAGGTCACCAACCAGTGGGAAGGATGGATAGGAACAAACTTACAAGGAACTTACAGAGAGATGCAAATAAGTCATTAGAAGGGGAAACTTAAATTATCTGAATATAGACTGGGATAGTAGCAATGAAGGACAGACGGGGCAAGTCTGATCTTAGAGTAGGATAAAAGGCCAGCACAACATCGCGAGCCAAAGGGCCTGTACCATGCTGTTCTGTTTGATTTTCTATTTTCATTCCAAGATTGTATTGAGGGCATGCAGGACAAGAGTTTGTGCTCGGCCTGGATCTTGGTAATGAGTTAGACCAAGTAGATCAAGTGTCATGGGAAGTATTTTCAGAACAGTGATCATTGTATTGTAATATTTAGATTAATTACTTACAGTGTGGAAACAGGCCCTTCGGCCCAACAAGTCCACACCGACCCACCGAAGCGTACCCACCCAGACCCATTCCCCTACATTTACCACTGCACCTAACACTACAGGCAATTTAGCGTGGCCAATTCACCTAACCTGCACATTTTTGGACTGTGGGAGGAAACCGGAGCACCCAGAGGAAACCCACACAGACACGGGGAGAATGTGCAAACTCCACACAGTCGGTTGCCTGAGGTGGGAATTGAACCCGGGTCTCTGGCGCTGTAAGGCAGCAGTGCTAACCACTGTGCCACCGTGCCACCCATTTAGGAAAATGATTTTTTAAAAAAAGAACAAAGCACAGTCCAGAGTAAGAATAATTAACTGAGAGAGAGCTGAGATCAACAGGGCAAAAGCAGAGCTGGATTGAATAGACTGGATCCGAAGACTGGCAAGAAAACCAGCAGCTGAGCAATGGGTTACCTTCAAAGCACAGATGGGTAGGGGGACAGTTGAGGTACATTCCCTTAAAAAGAGAAGGTAGGGAAAACAAATTCAGTGCTCCTAGGATGCAAAAGGAGATAGACATTACGGGTGTCATCTCTAAATGTACTAACAATGCCCTCAGTTCCTTCATCCAGGTCATTAAGGTATAGCATGAATAGTTGTGGTCCCAACACTGACTCCTGCGGTACTCTGCTAGTCTGCCTTCCTGTAAAAGACCCCTTTATCCCCACTCTCTGCCTTTTTCCAACCAGCCAATCCTCTACCCTTGCCAGTATCTTGCCCCTTACACCGTGGGATTTATCTTGTGTCGCAGTGCCCTGTGCGGCACCTTGTCAAAGACCTTCTGGAAATCCAAATAGATCACGTACACTGGCTCTCCTTTGTCGAACTTGCTTCTTACCTCATCAAAGAACACTAACAGGTTTGTCAGACATGACCTCCCCTTGATGAAGCCATGCTGACTCAGCCCTATTTACCATGCTTTTCCAAGCACCCTGCAATCTCATCCTTAACTTTAAGTCTCAAATCTGACCAATGATTGAGGTCAAGTTAACCGATTATAATTTCCTGTCTTCTGCCTCCCTCCCTTATTTCTTAAACAAGGGCGTTATCTAAGCCATTTTCCAATCCTTTGGAACCCTGCAACCATCTACCCCCCTTAGCAACCTCCTCCCCCCGCCCCGACTGCAGTGATTCCTGAAAGATCACCAAACCATCACAATCTCCTCAGCGATCTCCTTCAGAAGAATCACATGTTTATGGCAGGCCCCAGGAAGGAAATACAAATGAGAGCCAAGCTGAAAGCAGAAGGTTCGGATGGGAGGTGAAAACACAAAGTAAGAGCAGCCAAGAGAAGTTAAGAATGAAGACTGGCAGCTCATACAAAGGGGAATCCTCATGTCTTTGATAGAACACATAAACAGCAAAAAATGGAAGAGTGGGGCCAATTAGAGACAACCAATAAGATTTACACATGGAGGCAGGGAACATGACTGAAATGTTAAATGAATATTTTTGATCCGACTTTCCTCAGGAAGGAAATGCTGCCCAGGCTGTAGTGACTGAAGAGGAAACTCAGTCCTTAGAAAGGTTTAAAATTGATAAGGAGGGGCATTAGATAGACCATGCTACTTAAAGGTGATAGGGCACTGGAACCAAATGATCGGAGAATATTGAAGGAAGTGAGAGTGGAAATTGCAGAGGAACTGGATGCTTGCTCCCAGTCTTCCTCAGACTCGGGAAAGTAACAGAGAACTGAAGAATTGCAAACACTGTGCCTTTGTTTAGGTTGTAAGGATAATCCCAGCAGTTACAGACCGATCAGTTTAACTTCAGTGAAGGGCAACTTCTTGAAACAAATCTTCAATATAGAATGAATCTAGCTTCATTGAAAAATGTAGGTTAATCCCAAAGAGTTTGCATTGGTTTTTTAAGAGAAGGTTCATTAAAGACAGAGAGATGATGAGAGTAATGCTGTGGATGTGGTGTATAGGGATTTCTGAAAGAATTGATGCGTTGCAACACAACAGATATGACAGGAAAGTGATATCTCATGGAATCAGCAAGACAGTAGCACCATGGGTACAAATTGTTGTAGTGAAAAAAGACTCGCGGGCATTTTTCAGGCTGAATGGTTCCCCAGTTTCTTTTAATATTCAGCCATGGGTCATGAGGGTTTACTGGTTGGCCAGTATTTGTTGCCTATCCCTAGTTGCCCTTGAGAAGGTGGTTTGGGTGGGGTTCAGTGTGGTGTTACTTGCCACTTATCAGCTAAAAACTGGATATTGTCCTGATCTTGTTGCATTTGAACATGGACTGCTTCAGTACCTGAGGAGTCGCAACTGGTGGCTGAACACTGTGCAACCATTGGCAAATATCACCACATCAGTGTCAGATAGATCAGAGAGGTTGCCACTGCTCCCCTCAGAAGAAGAAGGCTGAGAGGAGATTTGATAGAAGGTTTCAAAGTCATGAGGGCAGGATAAAGTAGATTGGGAGGAACTGTTACCCCTTATAAAAGGATGGAGAACCTGGGGGAAGGGATATAAGGTCATTTGCAAAAGAAGGAAACGTGACTTGCAAAAAAAAACTTCTCTCACACAGCAGAGTCTGGAATGCGCTGCCTGGAAATGTGACGGAGGTGGGTTCAATGAGGCAGACAAGAAGCATCAGATGGTCATTTAAATAGAAATAATGTGTAAGGGCACAGGAAAAAAACAGAGGGGAATGGCACTGAGTCATGATGCTCATTCAGAGAGATGTGCATACTGGATGGACTGAACAGCCTCCTTCTGCCCCATAACCATTCTGCGATTTCTTAAAACACTCAATACTGATGAAGAAAGATCAGGTGAATTTTTCTCTTTTTCCCCCACTTATGCTGCATCGAAAGCCGCTCCAGAGCTCCTCTGTGTTTAGCACATTTCATTGTGGAGATACAGGAGAATGCTGAATTTATATTTACACAATTTGGAGATGCCAGTGTTGGACTGTGACGTACAAAGTTAAAAATCACACAATACCAGGTTATAGTCCAACTGGTTTAATTGGAAGCACTAGCTTTCGGAGTGTTGCTCCTTCATCAGATGTTTGTAGAGTACATGATTGTAACACACAGAATTTATAGAAAAAGTTTACAGTGTGATGTAACTGAAGTTATACATTGAAAAATACCTTGATTGTTTGTTAAGTCTCTCGTCTGTTAGAATGACCATGTTAGTTTCACTTCTTTAATTTGTAAATTGCAAAACCTTTTTTAAAAGTTACATTCTCAAGTGAATTTAACAATTGGTGTCAGCTCAGATAATGTATTGAAGGTGTTAGCTCCCTGTGTGCTGCTATCTGTGCCATAATATTTAGACTGATTCTAAACATTATGAAAAATGAATTAACAGAATCTTACATGGATTCATGCAGGTTTTGAGCAAAGTACGATGTAACTGTGCAAGTACAAATTCACCTCACAAATGTACATCTGTATGTGTGCATGTGTGTATGTGTGCATGTGGGTTTGTGTGTGTGTGTGGGTGGGTGGGGGGCCTTGTGAGTGTCTGTGAGAGAATGTGCATATGTGTGTGTGCATATAGTGCAATGGTGATCACCTGCAGTGTGACATGAGTCCATGGTCCCGGTTGAGGCCATCCCTACAGGTACCGAACTTAGCTATCAGCCTCTGCTTGGCCACTTATCGCTGCTGCCTGGCCCAAAGTCCGCCTTGGAGGATGGTTTCCCGAAGGTCCAAAGTCGAATGTCCTGAACCGCTGAAGTGTTCTTCAACTGGAAGGGCACTCTCCTATCTGTTGATTGTTGTGCAGTGCCCATTCATCCAATGCCATAGCCTCTGCTCGGTTTCACCAGTGTACCATGCCTCAGGGCATCCTTGCCTGCGGCGTATGAGATAGACAATATTGGCTGAGTCACACGAGTACCTGCATGTACATGGTGGGAGGTGTCCCCATGTGTAATGATGGTATCCATGTCCACACCCTGATACCTCTTGCAGTGTCTACCGTGACAGTGTCGTATGGAATTGTCCTGAAAGCCGGGCAGCTTGCTACGAACAATGATTTGTTTGAGGTTTGGGGATTTTTTAAAGGCGAGCAGGACAACTCCATCCAACTCCCTCCAATTTTGGCATCATCCTTGGAAACCTTTTATGAACCCTTTCAAGTTTCACAACATCCTTTCGATAGGAAGGCGACTAGAATTGCATGCAATATTTCAAAAGTGACCTAAGTAATATCCTGTAAAACCGCAACATGAACTCCCAAGTCCTATACTCAATTCTCTGACCAATAAAGGAAACCATACCAAACACCTTCTTCACTATCCTATCTGCCAGTGACTTTACTTTCAAGGAGCTATGAACCTGCACTTCAAGCTCTATTTGTTCAGGAACACTCTCGAGGACCTTACCATTAAGTGTTTAGGTCATGCTCTGACTTGCTTTTCCAAAATGCAGCAGCTCGCATTTATCTAAATTAAACTCCATCTGCCATTTCTCAGCCCATTGGCCCATCTGATTAAGATCCCATTGTAATCTGATGTAAACTTCTTTGCTGTCCACTACACCTCCAATTTTGGTGTCATCTTCAAACTTATTAACTGGATAAATGATGAAAAGCTGTTGACTCAGCACTGATCCTTGTGGCACTCCACTGGTCCCAGCCCTCTAAGTCTGAAAAGCAACTCTCCACCACCACCCTCTATCTTCTCCCTTCTATATCCAAATGTCTAGTCCTCCCTGTATTCCATGAGATCTAAACTTGCTACAAGTCTCCCATGGGCAACCTTGTCGTATGCCTTACTGAAGCCCATATAGATCATATCCATCACTCTGCCCTCACCAATCCTTTTGCTACTTCTCCCTCCACTGATTGTAATTTTCTTGAGTTCCTTTCTGTGTGTAGGTTTGCTCGCTGAGCTGGAAGGTTCATTTTCAGACATTTCATAACCATACTAGGTAACATCATCAGTGAGCCTCTAGATGAAGTACTGGTGTCATGGTCCGCTTTCTATTTTTGTGCTTGGGTTTCCTTGGGTTGGTGATGTCATTTCTTGTTCTTTTCTCAGGGGGTGGTAAATGGGATCCAAGTCAATGCCTTTGTTGGTAGAGTTCCAGTTGGAATGCTTAGAAGCATGGCATTCCAACTGGACCTCTAACAACAAAGACATTGACTTGGATCCCATTTACCACCCCCTGAGAAAAAAGAACAGGAAATTGTCACCAACCCAAGGAAACCTAACACATAAATAGAAAGCAGGCCATGCCCCCAGTGTTTCATCAGGAGGCTCACTGATGATGTTACCTAGTATGGCAGAAAACAAATCTTCCAGCTCAGTTAGCAAACCTACATCCAGAACCTCAACCTGAGCTACAAATCTTCTCAAAACTCGCTGAGTTCCTTTCTCCCAACTTTTCCTGACCTATATCTTACTTGTAGATGCTAAGGCAGGCTTCACTATCATATGAGCCATCAGGCCATTGTACAAGATACAGGCAAATGTGACTGCAAGGTTTAGCTTTTATACGATTTTCCAATTCACAATTTCTCTTCCATGATTGCTGCTAATGGATTCCTCTCAGGTTTATTGCCCCTTCACCTTAGCTAGCCTAACTCTCATACCCTCATAACTGTCTTAACTAGGTTGCAGATGTTAGCGCGGATGAAATGATATCAGTCCGAGCCCAGAGTGCGGTTCAACAATCGGTAACGTTTATTACTGCAGTAACACCGGCGGAGACCAACCAAGGTTCGAATCTCGGCTGCTCTGCTGTTCCCGCGCGCAGCTTCATATTATATACTTTTAGTTGTCAGGATGTGTGGGATTTGAGGATGAATGGGATGATAGTTCCCCATCATCACTGGAGTAGGTGCGAATAGGCTGTTTCCTGCCGTCCCAGGAGAGTTGCAGGGCACGCACAATAGGGTGCTAATTGGTTTATGTAAAATGGGTCCGGGTATGATCTGCTTGTCTCTCTCTGTGAGGGCAGGGGCTAGCACCCCCCTTTGTTCCCTTGGGGTGTTGGTGTGTATTGGTCTGTCCGTACCTGTCTGGTGGATGCCTGTCCTTTGTGTCAGAATGGCTCCGTATCAATGGGTATGTGTGTGTTTCAGTCAGTCTCTTGATATGATTAGGAGATGGGTTTCCATATTTAATTAATTCTGGAGTTTTGGCCCATGAGTCATGGGTAATGTTGGTCTAGTGTGGATTCTATCTGTCCTCTGTCTCCTCGCTCCCAGTCACGTGGGCAGACCAGCAGCTGCTGAGTTTTTGTGGGTTTTAAAGCTACGACTGCTGTTTAAAACATAAAAATGAATTCTTATCATTTCCTGATGTAGGCATAGTCCCGTGGCAAATGCGGGGCGGCTCTGATGCCCGCTTGCACAGACACGAGTCACTTTTCACTCCTCAAACTGAAAGTAGAATTTAATCATATTATGGTCACTCCTTCCCAGGGAAGAGTTCATTGATTCATCAGCGCTGCTGGAGGCGGGGCCACTGACGTCATATCGTCCATCACGTGTCTTTACTCACGTGGTCAGAGCCCCGCCCCTCCTGGTCTTGCCCCTCAACATGGCGGCAATGAAGCTGTGACTTGGTACTTTAGGTTAGATTCCCAACAGAGTGGAAACAGGCCCTTCGGCCCAATAAATCCATACCGACCCTCTGAGGAGTAACCCATCCCCCTCTGACTTTACTGCTGCACCGCTAATTCGGTAAAAAAAAGTTCAACAGACTGAAGTGAAACCGCGTCTTCAAGTTGTACTTATATTTAAAATTTATAATAATTGGAGTGCGACCAATTCCGTTGCCTTGCACGAATTCCCCCTTTTACCTCAGTCGGGGAGGGTTTTCCATACGCTCGCGTTTTTTTTGTGCGGGTGTCGGATATACCGGTTGGGGAGTGTGGGTGGTGAACCCGCCGATGCCGGCTCCGGTGTTGACCCCGACAGCGGGGATTACGTTTGAGAGAAAGCTGTGGGTTTGCCGCTCGGTACAACCGGCGGCGGTGTCACTGCGCAGGCGTGGGATGATCGGCCTGTTGTCGTTGCGCAGGCGCGGTAGGGCCGGACGCGGTGTCATCGCGCAGACGTGGGATTACCGGCGTGTTGTCGATGCGCAGGCGCGGTATGGCCGGACGCGGTATCATCGCGTTGATGTGGGATTACCGGCCTGGCGTCGTGCGCAGGCGCGCCGCAGCTGGACAATGTATCGTTGCGCAGGCGCGGCATGACCGGCAACGGTGCACGAGTCTTTCGATCGCGGGCAATTCAAAATGGAACGGCTCAGTCTCAGGGAGAACAGCACTGTGAGGCTCGGAGCTCCTCTCAGAGTCAAATCTGACACCAAGATTGTCCAGACTGGCTTCACCTGCTATTGCAATGGAGACTGGATTCAAAGCAATTACTTTAATCTACAGTTGCAGGAAATCCCTGCTCATCTATGATTACGGAAAACAAAAATGTAGGGGATGTGGGTGTCGCTGCTGGGCCAGCATTATTGTTCATACCTAGTTACCTTTGAATAGGTGGTAGTGGGCTGCCTTCTTGAACCACTGCAGTGTGTGTGCTGTCGGTTGACCCTCAGTGCCCTTGGGTGGAGTTCCTGGATTTTGAACCAGTGATAGTTAAGGAGTGTCAGTATATTTCTAAGTCAGGATGATGAGTGGCTTTAAGGGTGTGGGATATAGGTAAAGCAGTGTTACTTTGGCAATCATAATTGCTTATGTAAGGTAAATGAACTCACACTAGTGTATAATTGTTCAGCCAAGAGCTGAGTTAAGAAGAATGAAAACTATGTAAAGGAAATATATAATTGCTTTTGCATTAGCTAAAATGTGCATACAAGAATGAAATATGCCTGCAAACAATGGTAGATGTTACAGACAAATAGATAAGGTGCTGTGAGGGGAGTGGGTGTAGGTTAAGCTGGATATGCTTGTCCACACAGTTACAAGCATGTTTCCTGCTTCTGTAAAAACAAAAAAAAAACACAAACAAGAGGTCAACAGGCTCAGTATGGGCAAAGTATGGAAGGAAATGTCGCTTTAGCAAGCAAAGAAGCAGATGGCATTGGAGGAGGATATATAATGGTGGACCACAGCAGGATGTGATGAAATGGCCAAGCAAAACTTGTAATTTGTTATGCCCAAGGCCGAATGAGGCAAGAGGTAAACAGCTGGGTTTAGAGTAGTGGGAGATGTAAACAGGGGAGGAACAATGGGAGGAGGGAAAGAGAAATGAATTGTATATAAATTGTGTACTCGTTAAACTCGATGTGCCTATCTTATAGGCACCACTCTTGCAAGAGTATAATAAACGATACTGCTGCTTTAGATCTTGTCTCGGACTGAAATGATTGAAGTGAGTCGGTTCTATTTCCCACGAGGGGAATTTGCAGGTAGTAGTGTTCCCATATATCTGCCTTTGTTCTTTTAGATGGAAGGTTTTTTTTGAAGGAGCTGTATAATAACTGTGATAGTTGAGGAGGGGAGGAGGAGGAGGGAATAAAGGTTAAATTCATTGGCTTCTTTGGTCTACAAACACATCCGTAGAATTAGGACTAAATGAGAACAGCCCCTGAGCTCCAGCTGGATACCAGTGGAGAGGTATTTTAGGAGAATTGTGTGGTAGATGGAGATGTGTGTAGATTGAAACGGAGAAAAAAAACAATTTACTTCTGTCATCATGTTGGATGTGATTTGGATAAGAGTCATTTCAAAAATATGGCAAATCGCAAACTTGATTGGAAGGATTCACGTAGAATTTGGGAAATATGAGCACAGATTTGAGGCAACAAGATGTTATATGAAAATTAGCAGGCACTGATGTTAAAGGACAGATTTGAGATGGTCCAGGGAGTCCCTTGTGGGCTCAGACCTGTAAGCCTCTCTTCGTTTGTCCCGGCAATTGTACTCTTTTGAGTCTGGAATAAAAACCTCTTCCAGACAGTTTAGTTTAATTTTAGTCTTCCCCTTTATTTACCAATAGCATCACTGTTACAACATAACACTGGTACCTATTAGCCAGGCTAGCTAAGGTTCTAAAACCTTAGGAGAGTAGCGACCAGCTCTGCCTTGAAGAGCCCTCGCAGGTTACTGTCACCAACAGGGTTCCTTTATACAAACTTTTACAAAAACACTGCATTTAATTAGATTTATTTTTTTCTTTTTTTTTCTTTTTTTTCTCTTTTTTTTAATTAGATTTAAGCACTTAATTAGACAGACAACATTGGACAGGCAATAATTCGTAAGGAAGAAAAGTTAATTGACAGGTTTGTGTGTGCCTAATTGATCACTCCTACAGGCCTGGAGCCATTCATCAGGTGGGAAAAACAGATTCAGCCGAGTCAGATGCCTGTTGGTGAGACAAGTCCCTACTATAAGGAGGCACCAGTCTAAGCGGGAGAAGTTGTAAGGTAACCTTGCATTGCTCGCATGTCAGGTATCATGTTTTACAAAATGGCTTCTTAGTGAGGAGGGCAAACTGACCGTAAAAAATGGCTTCCTCATAGTTTGTGTCAGAATCTCTTCAATGTTAGGGTGAGAATAATTTTTAAGCTAGGAGCAGACTCTTGCTTTTTATCTTAAGAAAAGAATAATTCTGAACCTGGGGCTGAATTGTTACTGTAAGGTTGTATTTTAAATGATTCATTTGTTTTGAATTAGACATTTTTTCTTTTCAGAGTTGTGATTCAAATTCAAATAGGACATAAGATCCGACTCGTTAGAATTGACAGTGGGGCAGTCCTGGTCTGTAAGAAGAGCAAGTAAGTTAAAGCTTCATCAATATTTCCTTTTACAAAGTTTGCATTTCATAATCAGCGATGGTTACTCAAAATCATCATAAAGCCCCAAAATGCAATTAAATTTAAAACAAGGGTTATGGGGATAAAACCGGAACAGGTTACTGATTGTGGATAATCAGCCATGGCCGTAATAAATCGTGGTGCTAGCTCGAAGGGCCGAATAGCCTATTCCTGCACCTATTCTCTGTATTGAAACCACAGCAAGTAAGCGTGCATTTGAACCAAACCACAAAGAGTTAATTTTCCATTGGCTTTGGCAATCTCAGCATTAAAATGTTCTTCACTCATTCTCTCTCTAGTGTCTTTTTGAACGCCCAGGTTAGGGATTATAACAGAATAATGTTTTTTCCTTTCTGTTTGCCTGTCTTGCAAGGGTAATAAGAATCCAGTATAATTGATATGACCTGACCATTAATTACAAGGCTTTTGACATGCTTGCAGGATGATACCAAGTCGAAGATCACAATCAAACACTGTCATTAATTTCACAAGTGAACACCCGTGAATGTTATCACACTGTGTCCTGTTTACACAGATTCATTGCTGTTAAGGCAAATGTTCTTAATTGCCTTGGTGCATCCTGTTACCACTTGGTGAGAACAGATGTTTTTATCTTCTGCACATCCTGAGTTCCCCCTTTTGTGGCCTGGCGCCTCCCTAGTTGTCCTGTTTATTTTCTACTGTGCAACAAATGTGTTCTATAATTCAACATTACATTTAGTCAAAATGTTTAAGGACAAGTTTTAAGGCTATAAACTTTCTCATTCCCTCCTTTTGTCATTTCATGGCAACTACACAGCTTATACAAGTATAATTAATCCATTCAGTCGATTTGTATTCTCAATAATTTGAGTGCTTCCTCTTGCGAGTCATTGTCCAGAGGATCAGAGTCAGAAAGGTACTGGATTTCAGCATAGACATTCGGACCTGGAGCCACAGGGATAGACAAGGGTCGATTAACAAGATGGCTTAGGCGAAAAGCAATGTACGGTCCATTCCATGCATAAGTGGACGACACTGTATATTCCTAGGATGAGACTGGGGACTATCAGTACGTTCCACACAGCGACCAAAGCTAGCAAGTAATACTCCATCCATATGGATCGGACGATGGTGCGGCAGGTGTCTTCCCTGCATCTTGACCCGTTTTGTTGATAACATCTAAGTTGTCCAAAATGTCTTCAGAGCAATCATTGATATAGGCGCAACATTGCGGGCCAATAACAGAACAAGCGCCTCCTTTAGCAAGGGGGAAATCTAGCACAAGCCAATTCTGAAGTGTTACCATCCGGGTCTCCTGTAACTCTTTGTTCACCAGCTTCAAAGCGTGGGCAGTTGAGTTGGCAAGTTTTTCGATGTCGTATGCAAGGTCACTTATCTGATCTCGGGCCATCTCAACATCCCAGCCAGGAATAAGTCCTTCCAGCAACTTGGGTCACCAGGTTTGTTGATGGAAGAAGTTGTCTAAGTCCCATTTGTTTTTCCTCTCCTTTTTGTTCCATACTGCTTCACATGTTGGGAGGCATTCTATTCATCATCTACCTCAGGTACTTCATGGTGGAGAGTAAAAAGTGGTAAATTTTGTACGGGGGCACAACATTCGTACCAGTCATTGGGTAAATATGGGTAGCCTTTGTTTACACATCGCCAACGAAGGCTAAAAGGAGTTCCAAAGGTGCACTTCTGTGAGTGAATGATGAATCCACTCAGGGCTAGAGCTGAATCGTGTAAACAGCGGGTGCTATCAAACGTTTGGTTGTCCAAGTGTATTAGTGGATGAAGAGCAGGAGTATGACCAGTGTCTTTGATAACCTTTTTACACAGTGCTGGCTTCACTTTCCCCATGTCGTGGGTACCGGAAGTTCTTTCAACGCACCATTCTAACAGCGGAACAGCGTTAACGTTGAATCCTTGACGTTTGTCAGTGCACTTCACCCAGCGATGTGCTACTTCTACCGAATGGGTTTTGCCATCATAAGTGAGGGGTTGCATAAGTGTGTGAGTCCCATTTATACACTGGACATCAGAATGATGGAAGAGTGAGCAAATAACACATGGATCGAGGGTTTAGCTTGAATAAAGAAACCATTGGTAACAGATGGGAGATTGGGAGTACATAGTATTTTTGGTCTTTGTTCGTCTTTCCAGCTTGTCGTCTTAATTACAGTAGCTACTGAATATAGGAACAGAGGAACCTCAGTTATCCGAACGAGATGGGCAGGCGCTATTTCATTCGGATAATTGATTATTCGGTAAAGTGATTTCCTCTGGAGTGCGGAGTTTTCTTTGAAGTCTGTTCCCCATTCAGGAGACTCAGCAAAAGCACATTGTACGTGGGAACCTGCCTGCCCAACCCCAGCCCCGTCTTCCACCCAACTCCAACCCCGTCCGATCCCACCCAGAAGCCCCATTGCCACCCCCAACCTTGTCCGCGCCCCACCGCCCGGTCCCAATCCCACTCCCCGAACCCTGCACTTCTGTCGATCCCTACCTACCGTCCGAACCCCTGAGCACGCCCCACCCACCCCCCCCCACTGTGGAGCAGCTGGATTGTACACCAACAGGAAGACTGCTGCTGCCTTTGTGGGATAAGTCTCCAAATAGCGCACAACCTTTTGATAGGTTCCGCCTCTGCCCTGTACAGGGCAATGTTGGAGTGATAATCTGGGGATGGAGGGTTTGGGGTTCACCCCTGTGTATAACTCCAGGGAGAGTGTTGGGGGGGAGAGAGAGGGCAGGAGGTCAGTCATTTGAAGATGGTGCCTGGACTGTTCAGGACTGTCCTCGGCAGCATTTCAGTGAGCCGGGTTTGCTTTTAATCATTGTACCTGTGAACAGAAGACGTGATCAGGATTGAAACCGCTCTTTGACATAATGTTTCTATCGGGACCTTAAGATCAGCTTCGGATAATCTGATTATTGGATAATTGAGGAACCTGTGTAAAGGTATTTCTATCAGTGGTGTAGGTCGGATAGGAGAAGATGCCATCGAGAAGGCATAGGTTGTCTGTCTCATGGGAATAGGTGGCTGAGGGTTTGGTGATTTCGGTACTATCTGCTCAATATTGCAATCTGTACGGTTCATTTTGAGAGGGGAACAGACAAACATTTCAAAGTAACAGTTTTCGGTTGATGGAGTGGCTGAGGTTATGGAATTGTGCCATCCCATGATGGCTGGCATGGAAGTGTTGCGAGGATGACAATATGGTCGAGAGTGATGTTTGGATACAAAATGTGAGCAGTTGAACTGAGCTTCAGCTGGGCAGCTGCATTCATAACTTCCAATGGTATTAGTACAGGTTTCATTTATACAGTTACATTGGGGTTTAGCCAGTCTGAGATATCACAGATGGGTCGGTTACATCTGGACGTATGTACTTGGGTTCGGTTTTCGTCGGATACCTGTATCAGTACTAACACAAGACTGTGAGGGGGATACACGCTTGCAATGTCCTTTGTTGACCCATGTTGAACATCCTTCTACTTTTACTGCAGTTTCAGTTGTCAGAAGAGCTTGATAAGGACCTTTCCAGCAAGGGCCCAATTTTTGATGATTAAAGTCTCTCAATCATACGTAGTCACCAGGGTTGACGTTTTTAAATGTTGGAACTCTTTCTTCTTCCTTCCCTCGTACTCAATAGGCTGCTTTGACCTGTTGATGATACGACTGCAATGCTTTGTTCAGCTTAATCAGGTACATGTGCATTTCTTCTGCCATGACATGCCCATCAACAGGGTGTTGGGGAGTTAATGGTGCAGACCAGGGAGTCCTCAGGGGCTTTCCATATATCAGTTCAGCCGCCGAGAATCCCGTCTTTTTCTATGTCATGGTTTTCTCATATTAAAAAGTGCGTTTGGGAGTACTTGCAGCCAATGAAGGCCAATTTCTTCTACCAACTTGCTTAGCTGACCTTTTAAATTACATTTGGCTCTTTCTACAATTCTCGCTGCTTGGGGATGGTTGGCACAATGGAATTTCTGACTCGTATTCAAACTCTTACATAGTGGCTTGGTTAGCTCCGCACAGAAGTGGGAGCCGTTATCGGAAAACACCGTTAATTGTATTCCAAATCTGGGTATGATTTCCCTTAACAGAATTTTACAAGTAGTTGTTGCTGTCAGTCAGTACAGGGATAAACTCCAACCCTTTATTAAATACATTAATTACCACTCAGCAATACTGATAACAATGGCATCTAGGTGACTGTCTAAAATCTCACTGGATAGTGTCAGAAGGTGCACTTGGCAAGGGCATTTCACCTGGGGGACACTTCACTCCTTTCCTGAGATTAATGTTTTGACAAATTTGGCAATTTGAAGCTGCTTGTTTTGCTTTTTCTTGCAGGTGGGGATTCCACCAAGTTTGGAGAATTCTGTCCACCATTCCCTCCTCCTCCACATGTGTATGTGTATGAACACAATCAACTAGAATAGGCAGAAGTGAATCGGGCAGACATGTCTATTCTACCAGCGTAACCCAAAGCTTATTGTAGCTATTTACATAACAACCGTGCTTCATCCGTTTTTGTTTTCCCTGATCAGAGGCGTCCCCCAATGGATCCGAATTTTTTCTTGGTCAGGCATTTTTCTCGGTGTCAGAAGAGGAAATAGGAGAGACTCCCTTTGGTTTCCGATTCGTCAGTTGAGTAACCATGTCTTTGCTCAAAAACTGGTTTCTCAGCAGCTGTGTCAGCGGCATTGTTGCTTTTAGTGACGTTGGCAGCATCAGAGGAGTGAGCCGAACATTTGATGATTGCCAATTGAAAGGGAAGTTGACTAGCACTGAGGAGATTAGCAACATAGGCAGCATTGAGGATCGGGGTCCCTGATGAGGTAAGGAAGCTGTGCTGCTGCCAGAGTTCATCATGGGCACATCCAAAGGGAATTAGTATAGATATGAGCTGACTTTCCTTCAGCAAGTATGCAGGCACAAGTGAGAACAAGGTGTTCAGCTTGCTGGGCGGAGCAGGATGGATCGACAGAATAAGCTTCTGTTGTATGGGACAAAGTGACAATTGCATACCCTGACATGTGTTTGCCCTCTGGAGATATAGAAGAAGAACCATCGAATATAGTGTGGTTAATGTTACAGCAGTATTTAAAGGGGAGAAATGGATTCTGAAGTAATGAAATCTCATAGCAACTTAGATGAGCCGCAGTTAGGTGTTGAGTATGTTTAGAAGTAAGCAAGGATACCACGGAATGCGAGGTACAGACTTCTACATTTTGATGTAAAGTTATATTAGAGGCAGCCAATACCATAGGATGGATAGTGGGGAGAATCTGGGTGCAGGAAGGCATACCCTGAGCAAACAGGGTCAATCTTAGTGGAGTAATAGGCAACAGGGCACCAAGGGGAGTCATGTTGTTAGATAAGAACCGCTGTAGCACAGGTGTCAAGGATAGAAAAGGGTTTGTGCAATAAAAGGGCAAACCTGCTGAGGTCCCTGGGGAGGGTGACCAAGAGGTTGCCAGCTGCTTCCACTCCAGCGATCGACCGGGAGCTGCTTTGGGAAAGGGCAGTTCTTGGACCAATGTCCAGGTTGATTACGGTTGAAACAAATGTGTGATTGTTGGGGAACTCGAGGGGCTGGGGGAGGTAGTGAAGACTAGTGAGAGGATGTATAGGGAGTAAAGGACATTGTGGACTGTTGGGGAGGATACAGAGGAGGACCCCAAGATCCATTGGGATGTTGTGAATCCACGGTACCAGTAGAATGCCACAGACTGTCTGTAATTACTAATTAGGAGGCAGGGTTGGAATTGCCAGCCTGTACGTTGGCCTAATCCTTCTCATCGGAATTTTAAATTGTATTAGTTTGAATTCAACTTGCACTTCTGGTTGTTTTAAAGTCGAACTGAAATACTTTTTTTGAAAAACTAGCAAGGTTTCGGTTCTTTCAGCAGGGCATCAATTCCTTTCACCATCTGGTTAAAGAGTACGAGCTGCTTTTAAAAGCAGCAGTTAAATTTGATCAAAATCAGTGGCCATAAGTTCACTTATCAGTGTAATTGTAGCACTCCTTACACACAGGGACAAATGATTCATTGGGGGACGTGTATGGCCCTTGGCACGTTGATCCTCAGAGTGGGGTGGGGAGTTCAGGCAATGTTTTGTTTTATGCAGTGTGTTCGCCTTGGCCTTACTGTGGGTGAGTTTTGAAGGGGGACCCGGAGGAAGTCGGCTGACAGGACGGGAGGTGTAAAATATTTCCTCCTCAGAATCAGTGTCCCATTCCTCATCCACAGATGGATCAGGATTCTTTAGTAACGGGTCTTTGGGAGAGGTGGGGTATAAGGAACTGTCTTTGTTGTCAGTCTGGTCCTGCGTGGCTACAGCTGCAGTCTGTTGTTTATTCACCGGTTTCCCTTTTCTTTGGGGCCCCTGACATTTCAGCAAGGGTTCTGAATCTTTACTTTGTTTTATTTTCTCCCGAGCCAATTCCAGTTCTGCTTCTAAATCATGTGCTTCACATTTGCATTTTAGTTCTGTCCAATCTAGTTCAGATCCTTCCTCAGTTAATGGACTAATTCCCCTTTTAATACAGTTTTGTCTCCATGATGATTGCATGGCTTTTTCCCATTTTTCCCTATACCTTTTTCCACGCTGATATGGCTTCTTTCTGTTTACTTCCCTTTTTTCCCCAAATTCCTTGTTCACTTTTAATGTGCACCCATATTTATCCTATTTATTTTAAATCTTCACAGAATTACTGATCTACAGGGGCTCCAATCCCACAAAACACAGGGGCCTCTAACCCCACAAGATTCGGTTTTTAGTACCTATTTAAACGATCTCATTTAGGGTTCCGTCCGGGTACCGTGAGAATGAAATGGGGGAAGCAGCACACAAAGGTGCAGACCGAGAGCAATCGAGGTATAATCTTACCTCGTGGACCCATTGGTCTCGAGTCCGACCCTTAGGTGAAGCTCCTCTTTTCCAGTTTCATTCAAACGTACCCCTTGTTGGAACCCTGCTTGCAGCGCCAAATTGGTAAAGTACAGATTTGAGATTGCCCAGGGAATCCCTTGTGAACTCAACCTGTAACCCTCTCGGTTCATCCTGGAGATCGTACTTTTGGAA
Source organism: Chiloscyllium plagiosum (assembly GCF_037043375.1). NCBI lineage: Eukaryota > Metazoa > Chordata > Chondrichthyes > Orectolobiformes > Hemiscylliidae > Chiloscyllium > Chiloscyllium plagiosum. Next base: position 118,032,333 of record NW_028270147.1, read on the forward strand.
GTCTGGAATAAAACAAAAACTTCTTCCAGACAGTTTAGTTTAATTTTAGTCATCCCCTTAATTTACTAATAGCATCACTGTTACAACATAACACTGACACCTATAAGCCAGGCTGACTGGATTCTAAAATCCCAGGAGAGTAGGATATCACTCTTCCTTCAAGAGCCCTGGCTGGTTACTCTGTTGTACTATCACAAACAGGCTATCGTTATACGAACGTTTACATATGCTGTACTGTCAAGAATATGCTTTCTTCAGACAAAAAGTTAACAAAAGCACTGCTTGTTCTGAATGAGACAGATAACAGTGAAGGACAATAATTCGGGAGAGAAGTTAATTGATACCAAGTTATTAATTTCACAAAGGGACAGCTGTGAATGTTATCACTTGGTGTCCTCTTCATGCAGATTCACTGATGCTCAGGAAAATGTTCTTAATTGCCTTACCCTCCTGCCTCTCTATTTTCTGGTGGACAGCAAATGTGTTCTATAATTCAACATTACATTTTAGTCTAAAAGTTTCAGGACAAGTTTTAAGGCTCTAGACTTTCTCAAACAAAACTTGAGAGCTTGCCCAAGTCTGGTAAGGAGGACCGTTTGGCAAACTTGAATAAAGACAAGAATGAAGAAAGCATTAATGGGCTGATGTGTTCAGAGAGAAGGCATCCAAGGCAGCACTGGAGACAGACACCAATATTAACGCTGATGTGTCTGTGCGTTCTTCCAGTACACAAAGGGAGGACTTTTCACGAAATATCCACAAGAACTCTTCAACTCCTCTGTTGGATTTACTGAACAGGGAAAAGGACCAACTCAAGGCTCAATTTAAAGTACCATTCCTCGAGCCTCAATCTGAGGAAATTCATGAGGAGCACATGGACATTAAAGCAGAGGAACCCAAGGACAATCGTGAGGATAGTGAAAACTTTAAAGGAGATGATCTGAAGAGCAGTGATTCAAAGGCCAATTCTTTGGTTGATATGATACTATCTTCCTTTGTCAAGGACGCTATTGAACAATTGCAAGAAATCACAAAGTCTGTAGCTGAGAAGGTTTGGCTTACTAATCAATGATTACAGTTCAAATTGGATGTTGAATCCTGGCCCAGGTCACCTTCCAAGGATCTAGAGGAGGAACACAAGACTGATATCCCATTGGACACATTTGAAAGAGATGATAGTGATGATGATAAGGAAGAAGTATTATCTTCAAATCTTTGTCCTCGATCTGTAAGTACCATGTTTTAACATACTTATAGGATTATCATTATTTCCCACACAATATGTCAAAATACAACTCCACTTTTTTCAGGTTGCACACGTTGCAGGTCATCATGTTTACAAATTATCCTGAGTGTTCCCCTTTACCGAGGACCCTTTACCAAAAGACTGTTGTGAGGAATATCTTGATAAATTGTTAAATATTCTGATGACTGCATTGAATTCTGTTTATCATTTTGCCCCTTCCCTAAAAGTCCAAACCACTTTATCCTCCACTGTTTGTACTCTCCCATTATTAATTTATCATCATCATCATCATCATCCTGTTATTCATTAAATCCCAACTGTCACAACTTTGCCCACTCTGAGAATCTATATTTTCTGTTTCTATTTACATAAGATATGGTGTCTCTTCCAGTCACTAATTTTTTTGAATTCTTCTGTATCATCTCTGTCTTTCCATTGGTTGATAATACACTACATGATTATTAATCATCTTCTGAAAACTCTCCAGAATCTTATCTTTCACAGGTCACTCCATAATTTTCAGATGAAGAAAACCTTAAAGGTTGCACTTTTCAGTCTGAATTTGTAATGTGTTGAGGTTCCCAAAATTGACCAAAATATTCTAAGATCTTATGCAACTTAATGTGGCTTAAATTGTTTGTGTGCAGTTGGAAGAGCCAGGTTTCTTTTAATGGCCATATCTGTCACTTTAAATGGCCTGTATGTTTGAATACTTTGTAGCATTTTTCTCTGACCTGATTAGGATCTTAGAATTTCAGGTGTAATTCCTTTTCTTATCCACTCAATGTGTTACTTCATCTCACTCTTAACTTCAGTTCCTGAAGTTAAGATGAACTCATCTGTTAAACTGAGAATGATTTGACCTTCCGGAAATGCTGGTCCGCTGTATGAATCCACGTCAGTCCCAATGTTTATGGTGAGACTTCCCACAGCACTGATCTTGAGTTATCTACCTACAGTCTATTATAAAGGCGGAACATTTTTGGAATTTGCCTGAGCAGAGACCTCTTAGAAGATGCTGTTGGCAAAGTGCTGAACCATGTAATGCAGTGAATCGTTAAGTGAATAATTAATCATTTCTCAGTCTAGGTCTGAGGCAAAGTAAAATGTCAAACCTTCTTACAGTCTGGGAGTATTGCATATTCCCTTAGAGTTGTTTTGAATATGCTTTTGGATCTCACTGATATTGTTCGCTTCAATTATAATTACATTTTCAAGCATTCCGTAGATTTTTGTTGAATAGAACATGCTTTGCGTTTCATCCAATTTTACATCATTCAGAATGGGGGAAAGAGTCCAAAGGCCCAAGAGTCAAAGGCTTCACTGAGCAGTTTTGGGCAAGGATAATGGATTGTGGGTTGTTTTGTCTATGTATTTAGGGTGTGTGCAACAACTGCCATTTCTCCTGTGCTTTTATCCACAGATCTTCATTTCTAATGAGGTTATGAAGTTGTTTAGATTCTACAAAGAGCAATATCAGAAAACAGACTGGCAGAAGATGAAGACATTTGACAGGAGAAAACGTGATCGGGTGGACCATATTTTGGTAAGTGCTTCCGTTTAGCAACTGTTCAGTTTTATATTGTACCACTGCATCACGATTATGAGCACAGTGTCTTACATCTGAATTTTCTATTATTTCAAATGGCAAAGGTTTTATTTTCAACTTTCTGGTTGAATTGAAAACTTGTCCTCACTGCAGTAATTTGCTGAAAATCAAGGCCTACTATTCCTTAGTTGCCACAAAAGTTTAAAAAAATTCAGAAGTACATTGATTTCAGTGCAGTTGTCAAAATAGTGTCATGTGTACTTTTTTAAATCCCAATGTTTGATTTCACTTTCTCTTCATGTTTCTTTCAGTTGTGTGGTGAATTTGTGAAGAAGACCGAAGCTGAACTCAGTAAAGATCTTGATGTTGCCAGTTCAACCTCCACCAAACCGCCGATTAAAACTCTGTACTCCACTGCGACTGAGAAGCTGAAGATTAAACTGCTGTCTCAGCGGAAGTAATTTCAGTAATGGATATTAATTGTGTGACCTTACGAAGGGATGCCTCTTGTATTTCTCTTTTATACCCGAGTGGGACCCCTTTTGTCCAAATAATTTGTTGATTAAATGGTTCTTTAGTGAAGGAGAGCAGGACATTTGCAGAGAGTTTACAGCAGGGAAAGGTGCCTTTTGGCCCAACAGACTTCATCAAATCTAAATGATGTTTTGTCCTTCAACTGATCTCATGACTTAAATGGTGAATGGTGTCTCTTCAGTTAGGTGATTCAAATCAACCAAACCAATTGTCACATAAGCACTCCTTCCATACCCAAAGGATATGTGGGTCAAATAGTAACATGTCTTGCACTGATTTATTTCAAGATTTCTTTATTCAGTCATATGCTTAAGCTATTCAATCCAATTTTCTTGTGTTCCCCTTGGATCTGTGGTTATGTATAAGGAAACTTCCTCCTGTCCCCTTAAACAATGTGTGATTCAACATAACAGTTGTGTTGAATCAATAATTGTAACCCAACTCTGCTCCTTGAGCAGATAACTAATCCAAGGATTCGAGCTTCGCCTTTAACTTCATGTTCAAGTTCTAAATCTTTCAGTGAGCAATGGAAAATAACAAAGAACAATGTCAATCATTTATTGTCTCTCCAGGCTCTGCTTCTGTTGCCACTGAGTACTCCCTTAAGTTTGATGAGTCAGTGACTGAAGATGAGATTGAAGAGAAATCCTTCCATTCCCTTCTGCCATCAGAGAGCCATCGCTGCTTTAATATGGGGAAGAAACGCAGCCAGCAGGATGATTCCGATGAGGACATACTGCAGGATCAATTGGCTTCAATAGCTGCAAAAGTGAGTTCTCCCATGGGTTAGCCAAGGGTGAGTGGTGGTGCCAGTTAGTGGGATCTCAGTGCTTGGAATAGTTGCTGCTCTGCATGTTCTAGGTATCTTGCCATGAGATTCAGATGTAGAGGATGAGGAGCAGATGGGGCAATGAGTGTAAGGCACGTGTTGGGCAGGGGCTGTTTTTTTAAAAAAGATTAGTACCACTCACTAACAATGTTACCAGAGTTTATAAATCTTGAAGAGGAATAAATCTTTTGCATTGTTAATCTTTGTGATCAAGTTACCATGTAGTGAAGACAGAGATTAATATTTACTGGTATTCCTTGCTCACCTCGTCAGGTAAACACAAGCTAAATTTGACTGCAAAGTATGTCCCTGAATTTACCAGTTTCTACTATCCATTAAAGGTGGGGGTAATAAGATGCAAAAGACAAGTGGAGCTTGCAGAGGAATTTGATTTGAACAAGAGACATTTGTGCAGATAATAAGAGATATTCTAATTGGAAGGATATGGTTAGAGATAACCTGCACGAATCTATGTTGGTGCCCTATCTATTCACTATTCACAATGAAAGGAAAGCCACATTCAAAATTTGGGGCCTCTCTCCAGATTAGCAGCGATCTCGAGTGTCGGTAGATGGAAGCATAAAATCAGAAAGCAAACTTGATAGATTAAGTAAATGAAAAATCTACAGATGAGTTTGTGTCAGCAAGTGAGAGGTTGGATCAAAATAGGATATTTCTTGATTGTGAAAATCGAGAGACAGTGGAGTTCAAAGAAACTTGATGGGGGTGATCCAGCTGCATACAGTTCATGAAAATGTCACAAACCGGCTCAGAAAAGTGATCAAGGGGCCAGTGGAATGTTGACATTTATGTCCAAAGAAGACTCAAAAACAAAGGATTAGAAGTCATGCTTCAGCAGTTCAAAACCTAGTCAGTCCGAGCTGTCAGGGCTGGGCACCATGGCTTAAGAAGAGTATCACTCTTGGTGGAAGTGCAATGTAGACTTACTGAAGTGATACTTGGGCTCCGAGGCTTAATTTAAGAAGAGAGATTGAATAGATAAAATGTGAGAGTCAGAACATTGAGGTGTGATATTGTGGAACACTTTTGCACATGGAAATGGATGAAGTTTGAAACTCCCTTCCACAAACAGTGATTGATGTAAAATCAGTTACAAATTTTAAATCCGAGCTTGGTAGATTTTTAACCAAAATGCTGAAGGATTATGGGACAAAGACAGGGATTTGTCATGATGTTGAAGATGACCATGATTTGGGTGAATGGTGGAATAGGCTCAAGAAGCTAAATAGCCGCCTCCTGGTTAATGTTGATGTAACCATGACACCCTTATTCTCCGTATGTGCAACCCCTATTCTGTTTTTGTTTTTTTATCAGAACCTGGCAGCAAATTAGTAACTGGAGTCCTGACCAGAAAACTATCAGTATGAGGGACTTTGCCAGTCTTAATGTGTTTTACAGATGATGAAATGAGACAGTCAGCGTTTACTCATCCTGATAAATATTGGGATAGTTTGATGGGATCACTTGTGATGCAGCATGATTGGCATGTCTCATGATACTCCAACTCCTTTTAATTGTTGTTGTTGTCTGCACTCAGTCCTGAGTTTTCGTGGATTATGGGGCAAGTTTTACTTGGGTCGGGGAACCAGCTCACCTCACTCTGTACTGTTTGTTCTCCTGTCTTTCACTGTTCAGCATGATTTGAGCATGCCCTTCTCAGGAGGTCAAGACAGTTTCTCTAAATTCACCATGGAGATGGTGCGACAATACATGGAGGAGGAGGAGATGCGTGCACAGCACCAGGTGTCACTCCTCAAGCTGAGAGAACAAGCCTTGAAGGAAAAGACCAAAGCAGAGCTGGCCTGGTTGGAGCACCAGAAAAAGTGAGTAGCTGACCTATGCAGTGATGTTAGGCTGAATAGCCTTTCAAAAATGCAATGTAAGAATGTGCAGATACTTCTAGTAATACTTTCCAGAGAAGGGGGAAAGCTGTTGTCTTTTCTCATTGCAGTGAGGCTGTTGTGCAGAATCTAGGTATTCACATCATCTTTCCCCTTATCACTGTTTGGATTGAGTAGAATGAATGCAATTTTGACATTTTTTTTGAATTTTTATGTTTGTTCTTTGAATTTGGGATGTTTCCGGTAGTGCTGGTATTTATTTACTATCCCTCATCCTCAAAATGGTCATAGTGGTGAGCTGCCTTGAGCCACTGCAGTCTGCTTGGTCGATATAAACATATCAACTCGCAAGTGCTGTTAGGTTTGGAGTTCAGGGCTCTGGAACAGATTGATGCAAGAATGTTGTCCTAACCCACGGGTCCGGATTTTAAACAAATTATTTCAATGGATTTCTTCGCCGCTGTTCAGGCCATTCTATTTGATGTTTTGTTTCTAGGGCATGTATTGGGGAGAGAGGAAGTGAGTTACTTAGTGAAGAACTTTCAGCTTCTGACCTGGTTTTGTTGACACAGTATTGTTTAGCTGATCCGGTTCAGTTTCAGGTCGAGGGTAACTCTAATGTGTTAATTGTGAGGGAAGCAGTGATGATAATACCACTTCATATCAAAAGGATTGCAAGAGATGGTCAATGCTTGGTAGGTATGGTGTGCATGCCATCCATACTGCCGTAACACTGTAGTCACATATGCCATACTAGTTGTGGGCAGAAGATTTCCTTCTTCAAAGTCCCTCCATGAATTAGTTGGGTTTTTATGGCTGCTCAACATCTTTGTGGACACTTTTACTGACACCAACCTTTTATTTCCAGATTTTCTTTTAAAATACCCTAATTTTGTGAGCATAAGCAATATCTTGTTGAAATAAATTTTCTCCAAATTGAGTATGACAAGCATCGAGGGGCATTAAAGTTATAAAATATTAAGAAGAATTTGGCTATTTAACAAAATCTTAAACCCTGATCATTCTCTTTCTGGTTTAGTTGCTAATTCAGCACTGGTGAAACTGTGAGATCTACTTGGGCAGATTTATCCAAGTTTGTCTGTAAATTCCAGCATCATTATACCATGTGTCGGGAGCTGTGGTTTACTAATCTCTTGTCAAGAGGAAGAAAAGGCTTAAGTTGAGACGTGAAACTCAGTTTGGGAGCTTGAGAGTTACAAGTTAGTGAGGAAAGACCTAAAGAGAGAGCTACGAAGAGCCAGGAGGAAACATGAAAAATCACTGGCAGATAGGATCAAGGAAAACCATACAGCTTTCTATAAGTATATAAGGAAGAAAAGAATGACGAGAAAGATCAGGGCCAATCAAGGATAGTTGTGGGATGTTGTGCATGGAGTCCGAGGAGATGGGGAAGCACTAAATGAATATTGTTAGTATTCACACCGGAAAAAGATAGTGTTGTCGAGGAGAATACTGCGATGCAGGCTATTAGACTAGACGGGATTGAGGTTCATAAGGAGGTGTTAGCAATTCGGAAAAGTGTGAAAATGGATAAGGCCTCTAGGCTGGATGGGATTAATCTGAAGATTCTCTGGGAAGCCAGGGAGGAGATTGCAGAACCTTGAGCTTTGATCTTTATGTTGCCATTGTCTACAGGAATAGTGCCAGAAGACTGGAGGATAACAAATGTCGTCCACTTGTTCAAGAAGGGGAGTAAAATCAACTCTGGTATTATAAACGACTGAGCCTTTTTCAATTGTGTTAAAACAAGTTGCTTTTCAAAGTTCAATTCTTAACTTCAGCTCACAGTTCCAAACCAAAACTGAGAAAAATATAGTGATGGTCTCAACAAGTTGCTGATTTTTGTTGGCAGAGGTTTTACCAATCACGCAGTGTCACGCAGACTTGGAATGTTACATTATTTGCTGTTGGACCCACTACAGATTTGCCAGATTCTGTATTCACTCAACCCAGGCACACTTTCCAACTTTATTCTTGATGAAGGGCTTTTGCCCGAAACGTCGATTTCGAAGCTCCTTGGATGCTGCCTGAACTGCTGTGCTCTTCCAGCACCACTTATCCAGAAACACTTTCCAACTTGCCCAGCAGCAAGAGCTCATGTGCAATTCTCGAAAGCGGAAATCTGCCTATTCATCATCTTTCTCTTCTGCAAAGTACTTGGCTGCTGAGGACAGTTTTTCAGGTTTGAGAGCTCAGGTTAACTCACCACAGACCTGGAAGCAACCTCCTGAAATAAAATCAGAAATGCTCACTCAAAGTTAGGCATCAGTTGTCGAAAAAGAATGTGAGTAACTCTTTCATGATGATTTTCCACCTGGAGTACTTGACTGTTTGAGTTTGTGTTGACAATACATTTTGTCGAAGAAAAACACAAAGTTTTCATCAAGAACAAGCATTATAAGTTGTAAAAGTTGCACAGTGCCACCTGGAAACTGTGCAACTTAGAACTTAATGGGTTATGGAGTTGTGTGCCCTGACTTCATTTTTGTCTGTACTCTGTCGTCAAAATAAATTTATTGACGATGTAAAGACGGGTTTGGTTGGTCTCTAACATGGTAATACATTGCATCCAATTTCATCACAGGCTGAAATCAGGCATCTTCAAGAAGCCAACAAGGCTGCTCACAGGGAGAGGCAGCTGATTCTGAAACAGCAAGAGGAGATTCAACATGTGCTCCAGACCACCATCAAAATTCAGGAGAAACGCAAATCCGCTGGGGAGAGCAAGTTGGTTCGTATCCCACCATTTGCAAACTCCTGAACTGTTCAATGCAAGGTTACTATTAAAGTAAGGAATTACTTACTCAGCAGCATGAATGATGGGTGATCACTTTCAATCCAAGCTTGCTATCAGCCAGGTTTCTGGTCTATATTATCATTACAATATAAATAAAACTTTTAATATTTTACAGAAAAGATGTAAGAATGGTTTGTCTGCCACTGAGAAACATCAACTTAAGCCTCGGTACTTTTATTAAGTTGATAATATGTTCGCATGTTCCCTTATGGCGAGTCCGAATCTCTGCAACCTAAAGCTGTATATGCAGGAATACCTGCTGCTGCCGAGAATACCATCCTTTGTATTCGTCGATATTGTGTTTTGTTCTGCATTCTGTAGAAGTGACAACACAAGAAATGGAGCTTTCAGCCCAATGTATCTGTGCTTCTGTTCTTTCGCTCCCTGCAATCTGGCTCCGACCTGTTATCAGCATATCCTACAAAGGTGTCAAAACATTTTTCCACTTGATCATGTGCATAGGAATGGGACTAGGTTGTTGAGCCACTCATCTGTTTGCACTTACTTCTATTATAATTGATCTACATCTCCCTCCCTTAATCGGTTTCACTGAATAAACATTCCCAACAAACAAAAAAATCAGTCTCACTTTTGAAATTTTCAATTAATTAAAGCTCAATGAATTCAAAACTAATGAAATGCTCTGCCTGCCTGAAAGGAAATGATGTTGCTCAGTTGCAGAAACCAGTCTTTGAATCTCATCTGTGTTTCATTGCAACTAATTCTGGAGTTGTTTCCTTTTAGGAACAAACTTAACTTTCCATGCATCCATCTTGGTATATTCTCAGATTCCAACTCGACAGGAGCAGCGGAATGCAAAACAACCAGAAGGAGAATGTTTCCAAAGTGAGCCCCACTTCCAGTCTCCTGCAAACTGATATGGAGACGTGGAGTCCCTCCCCTGTTTCGATTTCAGGCAGTGAGACCAGCAGCATCATGCAAAAACTGAAGAAGATGTGCAGTCATATGGATGAAAAGTAATATCTCTTATGGCTCCTTATAAGGCATATTGCTGTGAAAGGCTGGCCAGCCAACCAGCTCATTTGTCAGCTGGTGATGTTATAGAGAGGATGAGGGATGTCCTCTCCAAAATGGGCTTCGGGGAGGGAATCGCTAATTGGATCAGACTGCTCTACACCAACATTGTCAGTGCAGTCTCAATCAATGGGTGGGAATCAGATAGCTTCCCAGTCAGATCTGGAGTCAGGCAGGGCTGCCCTCTCTCTCCTGCCTTGTTTGTGTGTTGCATAGAGCCATTTGCCGAGTCCATCAGGAAGGATGCGAGCCTGAGAGTGGTGACTATTCCTGGCATCGGGGGTCTGCAGGTTAAGGCCTCCCTGTACATGGATGACGTCGCCGTTTTCTGCTCGGATCCGCTGTCCGTGCACAGACTTATGTGCATCTGTGACCAGTTCGAACGGGCCTCGGGGGCCAAGGTAAGCCGAGGCAAGAGTGAAGCCAGGCTCTTCGGGAACTGGGCCGACCAATCCTCTATCCCCTTCACCATCAGGACTGACCACCTGAAGGTGCTGGGTATTTGGTTCGGGGGGGCTGGGGCGTGCGCCAAGACCTGGGAGGAGCGGATCAGGAAAGTGAGACAGAAACTGGGCAGATGGGAGCAACGGTCGCTCTCCATCGCGGGTAAAAACCTGGTCATCAGGTGTGAGGTACTCTCAGTATTGTTATACGTGGCACAGGTCTGGCCTATCCCCAGAACCTGTGCCGCAGTCACCCGGGCCATCTTCCACTTTGTGTGGAGATCAAAGATGGACCGGGTCCGAAGAGATGTAATGTACAAAGACCGGTGCAATGGGGGAAAAAACACACTCAGTGCAACCCTCACCCTGATGGCCACCTTTGTGTGTGGCTGCATCAAGCTGTGCGTGGATCCCCGGTACGCAAACACCAAGTGTCACTATGTACTGAGGTTCTACCTGTCCCCGGTGTTGCGAAGGATGGGCCTGGCCTCGCTGCCGCGGAACGCTCCGAGTAGTTGGACAGTTCCTTACCACCTGTCCTTCGTGGAGAAATTTATGAAGAAAAACACCTTTGACCACAGGTCCTTCAGGAAGTGGTCAGCACGTCGTGTCCTTGAGACCCTTCGGGAAAAGGAGAGGGCGGATCCTATCGAGCGGTTCCCTGAGCAGACTGTCAAAGCCATTTGGCAGAATGCCTCATCGCCAGAACTTTCCAACAAGCACCAAGACATGGCTTGGCTGGTGGTGAGAAGGGCTCTGCCTGTGAGATCCTTTATGTATGCCCGGACTCTCTGCCGCACCGCACGCTGCCCTCGAAGCAGCTGCGGGGGGGACGAGACTGTCACACACCTCCTTCTGGAATGTGCCTATGCAGAGGAAATCTGGAGAGGAATGCAGTGGTGTTTGTCAAGGTTCGTCCCGAGCAGCGCCGTGACGCGGGACTCCGTGCTCTACGGCCTGTTCCCCGGGACGCACACCGAGACGAACATCAACTGTGCCTGGAGGATCATCAACTCGGTGAAGGACGCTCTCTGGGTGGTCCGAAACCTGCTGATCTTTCAGCTGAAGGAGTTGACCCCAACTGAGTGCTGCAGACTGGCACATTCCAAGGTTCAGGACTACGTGTTGAGGGACGCGCTGAAGCTTGGGGCAGCTGCCGCCAAGGCGCGGTGGGGAAAGACCACCGTCTAACATCTGCCTGCCTAAGAACAGGGGACCCATGCAGTCATTTGGGCTCCGCTGGCACCTCAGCTCAATGTAATCGCACCAACCTGTGAATAGGAATGATTACCCTGTTTCGATACGCAAAGAAATGGAATGTTTACAGAATGATGACATGTTCAATTGTATAGATTAAATATATATGAATAAAGTATATTTTTGAAAAAAAAAAAAAATTATTGCCCATCTCCAGCTGCTCGGACCGAATTCTTTGCTGAGCCAGATCATGAGATTGTTAAGAATGAATCCCGTCACTGTGGGACTGGAGTCACAGACCGGGTGATGACTGAGTTCCCTTGCCCAAAGAACATTCATGAACATGACATGGAGTTTGATGGGTTTTATTTGTTCAGATCCAAGCGCCTTCCTTCCCAGATATTACATGGCTCACCACCGCCCTCTCCAGGACAATTAAGGAAGGGCCACCAAGAGCAGACACGGTCAGTGCCCGGCCCATCCCAGGAGAAATCAAAATAAATGATGAGCAACTCAAATGATCAAACTGGTGAGGCTTGAAAGACTGGAGCCTAGGCTAGAAGTAGAGCCATGACATGGGTGACCCTGGTTTGTCAGACTGAAAGGTGGAGTGCCCTTCGGATTGACACTAGGATCAGGCACAAAATGAATTACACTCAAAGACCGAACAAACGGCTATCAAAGTGGGTCACCAAACTGCAAAGAGCAGCAATTTATCTGGGAGACCTCAACAGGCATCAGTGGGTGTAAGAGCATTAGGTAGGCAAGTATCAGATGCAGTTGAATACACCAGAAATACAGTAACACATAAACGGAAGCTATTTGGATAGAACAGGACAATGAGATTAATTGAATTTTTCTACTGAGAGCAGGCACAAAGCTTTCTGGTTGTAATGACTCCGAGAATGATTAAGGATGAAGTGCAGCTCATTTTGTAAACAAATCACTGCGGCTAGGAAGAAAGGATGTTTAGTGACATCGATCCTTAAAATTAGGAACCACTTTAGAAAAAGACATGGGAATGGCCAATGTGAATTTCGAAATTACTCTGGAAAGTGAGTAGATGGAGGGGAGAGCGACCATGGCAGCTGTACTGAAGAATGGCTAGGTCACTTTGAGAATATGGTACACAGTTATGTGCTTCTTTGAGGGGCAGTGCAGAATGGTACAGGGAGTGGGGATCTAGGTCACAAGGAAAAAGAAATAAGCACAGTAAATGTAGATTTACTGTTAATGTCGGCAAATAGAAAGACAAAGTGACACATTCTCCAGTCACACACCAGGTACAGAAAGGAGAAAAATATTTTGATGCAGTTATTGGAGTTTAGTGAGTGATAATAAACTGAGTCCTCCATTCAAAAAGGTACAGAATTACTTATTAGAATTTAAACGTATCTGAAGCAAAAGAGGAAATTATAATCAAATAGTCATTTGAGAATACAGAACATGACTGAGAAAATGTCCATTTTGTGGAAGCTTTTTGCTTTGCGCTTATCAGGGCAATTTGCAAAAATACAAATTTAAGCAGAAAAGAACTATATATTCTGGATGAGAAGACAATGCTGTTTGGTTGGCCAATGGGCCCTAATTGGACGAAGTGTTGCCACAATGAATACAATAGTATTAATGATGTTTTCCTTTGCTGTGGCATTTCTTGCAAATTCTCCTGATGTGCGCAAGACAAAAATCTTTGACAAAATGTCTCTTCTTTTCAGAAACACTCAAATTTGGATCTGTTTGGAGAGAAAGCAGGGCCATGGAACCATCTTTCCCTGCAGGGAAGGAGGGAGCGTGTGTAGAATCTCCCATGGGCAGGGTTCTCCTGGCTGCCACCACATCAGGAAGGCTGGAGCTTGATGATCGAGCTGAATGGACAGGGCTCACTCTCACAGTCCTCAGGGCCATGGAGCCTCTTGTGATGGGAACATCTGCTCGGTGTCAGGGCAGACAATGACATTGTAATGGGTTTGAAAACTCAGCAAGTCAACACTAGCTCCACAAACTCTTCCTCTTTGCCTGATCCCTTCAGGAGTCAGTGAAGCTGCATGGAATGGCTGAACACTTTGGTTTTTGAAGCAGACATGAACAATGGAATATTGTTCTCCAGCCGACACTCACCAGTTTGGTGCTGGAAAAGGTTCCTTTATACATTGAACTGAAAGCCTTGCTCCTGACCCAGCAGATTGGTGTTGAGTGGAGTTTCGGGAGATAAAGAGAGGCTGACAAGGGAGTGAATGAGCAAGTGAATAAATGTGCTTCTCAAATTTCCCAGCAACACTGAGAGTGCAGGGTTAAGACATAAAGAAGGAAGCATGAAGAGTCGAATAAATTTTTTACACAGACATGGTACGAGTGAGTACAGAGAACAGAACATTCAATTGGTTTAAACTTACAAATTATAAGCTGAATTAGGATACAGATAAGAAAGAACTGATACATATACATGCAAAATCAGTAAGAAATATGTAACTATATTACTGACATGTGTAGTTCATAATAGCGGAGTTAAGATTTAGAGAGCATAAAAAAGCCATCTTTTCAATTTGATGGTTGTTTTTTTTAAGAGGAGAGGTGTTATGATGTCAAAAGTGTGTGTGGTCCCTTTAGGAGAATAGGGTGCTCACATGAGTCTGTGACTAGCTGTCAGTGTCACAGAGAATACTGAGAATTGAAAGTACATAACAATTGGCGGTGAGGTTATTAACATTAGTTTGGGTTGGGTTGTTTTTGAAATTACGCCAACCGGATTCAAATTTTAACAATTAATTTAAAATATGCCCAGGATACAAAATCCAATTGGATTTAAATCTCCATCATTCAATAAGATCATGGCTGATCTGTTTGTGTTTCCAATTCCACATTCCCATTGAGTCTGTATCAGCCTCGACCCTTCTGAGTGACAAAAATCTGTTATCTCTACTTCAAAATATTCACTACCCCTACCTCCACACCTTCTGATACAGTTGTTGAACTTTCGAAACAGTGTACCCTGAAGGAAATATCCATTAGAAAACTGGGAGACGAGCAGAACCCAGAGTGTCCAGAAAGAAACCGTTTTCAGATTGGCCGTATATGATGAGTGTGCCCCAAGTGTTCAGTGTTGGGCCCTCAACTGTTTCCAATCTCTCTCACTGTGGGGATTGAAGGCTTGGGGATTACATTCACAGATGACACAAATATGGAGAGAAAGTAGGTTGCTGAAGATGACAGAACAGGGGCCAGACCAATAGAGATACGTTCTATGAGGAGACAGAAATCAGCAGATGGTGTATAATTTGGGAAAATGTGAAGTTGTTTGATTAGAAGTAACAAAATGTTGTGTATTATTGCAATGAGACTAACTGAGGAGTTAAAAACAAAAGTGTGTGTGTGATGTTTCAGTTATTCCTGGCTACTGGTGAAATTGCATCTCAAAAACTGTGCACAGTTTTGGTCTCCTTATTGAAGGAAGAATATAAATGCATTGGAGGTGGTTCAGAGGAGGTTTATTTTATTGACCCCTGGAATGTGTGCGCTGTGTGATGAAGAAAGATTGGAAAGGCTAACCTTGATCTCACTCGTGTTGAGAAGATTAAGGGGTTTCCCTGTCCTACAGTATTCTCCAAACCCTTATCTGACCCCCTCATAGTCATACCCTCCTGCCCCTTACTACACCATGGAATTGGACTGCCTAGTCCTGAGGCTTATAATCTCCTTCTGGAACAAGGTCTCCAGGTATCTCCGCACCTCCCTAATGTGTCACCAATTATTTCAACTCAGCCTCCAATCCAAACACCCTGAGTGGGAGTTGCTGTAGTTTTACACATTCACTACAGATGTATTTACCCTGAATAACTTTAATTCAATAAAGAACTGCTGATTTCACTTAAAAATGAAAGGTATCCATTCCTTTATTAAACTAGAAATTGTCTTCAGGATTTGTATTAAAGTTTTAATGCTTTCCATTTATTGACCTTCCCTGACTGAGGTTACCTGAAGCCGTAGAAGATACAAAACGATATAGATGGGCTGATCAGTAACAAGTGGAATTCATTCAGATAAATGTGAGTCAGTGGACTGAGCTCTCCCTGACCATGCGAGTGAGGTGAGGGCAGAGTGACAGCACTTGACATCAAGGCCGCTTTGATGGTATGTGGCATCAAGGAGCCTGAGCAATGCAGCAGCTTTTCACCTGCTGTTCCAGGGAACACATCAATATTTGGATCCCTCCGAGCAGCTCCTGGGAGTTCTGTCATCCCGAAGGGACAAGTCCTCCTCCTCAGTTCTGGATAACAGCAGCAAGTCAGCCATCCACTGTCCAAAGTGTTTGGGGGAGCTGAACTGAACTCTTGTAGCCCTTGTGCCATGCTCTGCTGGAAGGTTGGGAACCCTTGGGGTAGACAGACCCATCAATATTGTTGATTTTTAAACAGGAAGGTGAATATGTCCCGGTCATCAGCCCTTCCTGCCCCAATATGGAGCAGAACATGTTTGAAATGACCAACTGTGTAAAGACCCATTGCCAGTCCATCAACAAAGAGCCAATCTGCTCCAAACACTCCATTAGTGATCTCTCTGTATTATGTTCAGATGCTTTCCCATTAAGTGCCCAGGGAGCCCACCCTTGCACTCTTGGGTTTTGCTAGCTCTTCCATCGCCGATGTACCCGGCTGAACCCCTCCAATTGGTCCTGTACTGGAGAGAGCTGATCCCAGTCCTTTTGATGGATGAATCAGTGTGTCTACGAGATACATTCCCCGTTCTCCACCCGCGCACATGTGGGCACAGGATTTTCCCCATTCATCATACACCATTGGGCACATGTATTTGAGGTGGGTACTATCCCTTTAGAGCACCAAGGGGGGATCATTGAAGGAGAGAGATGCCATCTCCATTCTGGGTATGCACCTTCCCTGTCTACAATCTGAGTTCAGCTTCCTCTCAGCATCAGTCCCCTGCCTTTTGGAAATTGAACACATCTTCCCTCTTTTCCCCATTTATTGGGGAAGGTTTCCTTGGGGCCCTGCATTTCTGCTGAAGAGCCCCTTCTGGCCACAATTGTAGCAGTGCCCTCCTGTTTTGGGGACCCCATCTTTTTGCCCCCCTCATGTTCCATGCCTTGATGGTGCAACCTTTCACTTCACACACCCTTTCCCTAAGGCTTCAGCTCTGACCATTTTCAAAACAGACACGAGACAGAGACTGAATCTTCTTCATCTTTATTCCCTTTTACAGATTGACATTGACAGAAAACAGACTGCAATTAACAGCCCAGACAGAGGAAGCTGCACAAATTCACAGCCACATTGGAGCTTGAGGAAAACACTTGTGGAGATTTTTTCAATAACATGAGAAGCCTGTCCTTTTGAACAGTGACAAAACCGTAAATTGGAACTGGTGGCTGAGCAGGAAGGAGATCTGGTTTACTGAAGCAGAGACTTTGGAGGTTCACATTGTTTTGTACAGCTGACAGTCTTCAGCACCTTTGAGAGGTTTTTCTTGGCATGACAGGTTAACATCGTTGTCATCAAATATCACCAGTTCAGGGACAGAATGGGGTTAGATACAGAGTAAAGCTCTCCCCCTGCGCTGTCCCAATGATCTGTCTTAACTCCTGAACCTCAGAAGTGTCCCCGAGCTGTCCCAAGAAGGAAGAGAGTTGAAATTCACTCCTGACAATGACCTTTGTCCTGCCAGCTCAGCCCTGTTCTGTTTAAAGTTGTGTCTCCTCTGTGGACTGTCTCAAACACTCTACACACATTCTGATCTCCTGATGCTCTTGCTGAGGGGAGAGGAGAGGGTCACGTGGGTGAGGGCACAGGAGAAGCGAGCGTTGGACTCCCAGTCAGACCCAGAGAGGGTCAGCAGGCTGCTGACACTGTAGGTGCTGTCCGAAGCTCGCAGGTAGTTGCTGGTCTGAACCCCATCCGAAATGACTGCACCGTCCTTCTTCCACTGCACCTCCAGCTCATCGGGATAGAAGTGATTGGCAAGGCACACCAGGGTGGCAGTGCCCTTGGCATTGACCTGCTCCGGGGAGGGGGGCAGCAGGGTCAGCTTGGGCTGAGAGTTCTCACGACCTGAAAGACAAGAGAAACAATTTTAATTCGTGCCATTCGAAGGTATTTCAACTCTCAGAACCTTAATTGGCAAAACAATTCATTTGAACATTTGTAGACAATACTTACAAAGCCGACAAACGAATGCACATTTATTAAACGTTCTTTTTGATGTTGGGCATTGAAGTCCCCCACTCAGAGTTCATTTTGTGCCATCAACACCCTGAGCGCTTCCTCCAAGTGTTCAACGTGGAGGAGAGGTTGATGTATCAGACAAGAGAGGGCAGTATGTTTTAACAAGCAGGTGGTTCCATACAATCATACAGCACAGAAGAGGCCATTCACTCCATCAAGTCTTTACAACTAAGATACTGGAAATCTACTCTCCACCCACTTTCCAGAACTGGACCCATAACATTGAATATTATGACAATTCGGGTGCTTATCCAAGTACTGCTCAATGTATCCAAGACCCCCACCCTCTGGGGGAAGGAACATTTCTTCACATCCCCTCTAAACCTTGCACATTGAATGTGTGCCATCCTGTTATTGCCCCTCTGTCTGAGGGGAACAGTTATGATCTTCCTAACGTGTGCACTTCCCCCATACCCTGCACCTCTCTGTCAGATCCTCCCCCTCAACCTTCTCTGCTCCAAAGTAAACAATCCGAGTGTATCCAGCCTCTCACCACATCGTCTTAGATGCTCCATCCCAGGCAACTTCCTAGTCAATCTCCTCTGCAACCGCTTCCAGCATAATCACATCCTTCCTACAGTGTGGTGACTGTAACTGCACACAGTCCTCCAACTGAGGCCTAACCAAAGTTCTGCATCACTCGAACATATCCTTCCTGCTCTTATAATCTTCACCTGAAATTACAAAGACAGCTATCCAATATGCCTTCATAACTGCTCTAATAACCTGCCCTGGCACTTTCAGGTATCAGTGGACAATCACTCCAAGATTATGTTCTCACACTGAGATTCCCAGTGTCCTGCCATTCATTGAGTACTCCTTTGTCTTGTTAATTCCTCCAAAGTGCGACATCTCACATTTAACAGATTTAAATTCCAGCCTCCTCTGATCTGCCCATCTGATCAATCCTGAATCCTAAGACCATCTTTCTCACTTTCAACCATCCAGCCAATCTTCATGTTGTCCACAAACTCAGTATCATCCCCTCCTGCATTCTCATTGACATTGCTTGTATATATTATAATCAGTGAGGGTCCCAGCACTTATCCCTGTGGTATGCAGCTCCATACTGGACCCAGTCACATAAACAGCCTTTTCCCATCACTCTCTGTCACCTGTCCCAAAGCTAAGCTTGGATCCAACTTGCCAAGTTACCCTGAATCCCATTTGCTTTTACCTTCTTTATCAGTCTCCCATGTGGGACCTTGTCAAAGGCTTTGCTGAAATACAAGCATATATATCAACTTCACCACCCTCATCTACACACCCAGTGACCTCGACAAAATTCCACCATTTTTGTTGGCCCTGGTCTCCCTCTGACAAAGCCACACTGACTATCCCTGAAATGGAGATTCATTCTGTCTTCAAAACTTCCTCAAATCGTATCCCTACCACTGATGTGAGACAGATAGGTTTTCCTTGCCCATGCTTGACCTGATGCTATAAGACTTCATGGGGTCCAGAGTCAATGTTGAGCACTCCCAGAGTCACTCCTGAAATACCATGAGAGCAGAAAGTGTGGTCAGTGACAGCAGTTGGAGTTCTGGGTTTTGGAGCTTGAGCAGCAGCTGGTGTCAGTGTGGAGCGTCCGTGAGGCTGAGAGCTCTGTGGATAGCACGTTTCTAGATGTGGTCACTCTGCAGCTTCAGAGTATGCAGGGAGAGAGGGAATGGGGGAGCAGCAGACAGTCCAAAAGGACCAGGCAACTCATACAGGAATCCCCTGAGTGTTTCCCACTCTCCAACCAGGATTCAGTTCAGAATCCTGATGAGAATGATGGTTCATTTGGGGAGTGCAGCCAGAGCCAAGTCCCTGGCACTACGGGGGGCTCAGCTGTACAGGGGGTCACTAGGAAGACTGAAAGAACGATAGTGAGAGGAGATTCGAGAGTGAGGGCAATCGCTAGGTGTTTCTGCAGCTGCAGATGGGAATCCAGGATGATGTGCTGTCTCCCTGGTGCCAGGGTCAAGGATGTCACCGAGCAGCTGCAGTGCACCCTGAGGGGAGAGGGGAAACAGGCAGCAGTCGTGGTCCACATCGGTCCCAGTGATGGATGGAGAAAAAGGACGTGGTCCTGCAGTCAGAATTTAGGGAGTTCAGCAGGGAATTAGCAGCAGGAGCACGAAAGTAGAAATCTCTGGATTACTCCCAGTGGCCCATGCAAGTGAGAATAGGAACCAGAGGATAACTCATGTGAATGTGGAGCCGGAAAGAGGGTCCGGGAGGGAAGGCTTTAAACTCTATGGAGTTGGAGTTGGCTCCAGAAGAGGTATGGGACAGACTGGAGGGCTTGCTCCTGAACAGAATTGGGACTGAGTTTTTTGTAGGTGATTTGCTGGTGCTTTTGGAGAGAGTTTAAACTAACTTTGCAGGCCTGTGGGAACCAGGAGATAATATTACAGAGGAACACCATTCTGGTGCTTTTGGAGAGAGTTTAAACTAACTTTGCAGGCCTGTGGGAACCAGGAGATAATATTACAGAAGAACACCAAGGCCTACAGAATCCTGGGAAGATAGATAACACCAGAGTAAGGAATAGTAACTGAGCAGGCAGAGTGAGGGAATGAGTAATAAATTCTAATTCTGGGTGACTGCATATATGAACCTACACCAAGTATAGGGAATCAGACTAGGGAGTTACATACAAAGAGTGCCAAGTAGAAACCTGATGTTGTGGCTCGAACAGAGACCGGACTAAAAGAAGGGCAGGACTGTGTCTTCAATATTCCTGGATACAAGGTGTTCAGGAAAGAGAGAAAAGGGGGAAAAGGATGGTTGTCTGGTGGGAGTAGTTAAGGAGATCAGTGCAGAGCTGGAGAAAGAGGATGCCCCAGAAGGGTGAAGGACAGATTCGATTTGGCTCAAGATAAGGAACAAAAAAGTTGCAATCAGATTGTTCAGTGCAGTCTGTAACTCACCGACTATTCAAGGGACAAATCTGCAAGAAATTTACGACGAGTTGCAAACATTATAGAGTCATTACAATGGAGACATTTAATTAAACAAAATTCAACTGGATTAGTAGCATTGTGAAGGGCAGAGAGGGGCCAGAGTTGTGAGAGTGTGTTGAGGTGAATTTTCTCCAGCCGTCTGTTTCCAGTCCAATGAGAAAGGCGGCTCTGCTAGAACTGGATCTTGGGAATGAGGAGGCCCAAGTAGATCAAGTGTCAGTGAGAGGACATTTAGGGAAGAAGGTCTGATATGGTTGACTGGATAATAAGGTTAGATCACATTGAATCGAGGGATGGCTGCAGCTAGCCAGTTTGATGCAAAGTTGGCTTTACAGTAAGGCCAGAGTGTGTTGGTAGAAAGTATTGTTCAGACTGGAAGCATGTGACCAGCGGTATGCTGCCAGAATCAGTTCTGACTTCACCATTATTCATCATATACATCAGCCATTTGGATGAGAATCCTGGAGGTATGATGAAACAACTACAAAGAGGCTGGTATCCTGTCACCAAGTCACCCTTTATTTACAGAATACACTGGCTGCAGCCAGCCAGCTTGGAGTCAGTCCCTGAACTCAGGAGACTCTCTGAATCCCCTGTTTATATCAGTCAGCCAGAGCTCCCTGATTGATCCAGGTTAACTACCCCAATCAAGGATCTCATAGTCAATAATATCCACCTGGTTCTAATCATTGTACATGGTTAGTAAGTTTGCCAATGAAATTAAGATTGGTGGCACAGTGAACAGTGAAGGGTACGATGTGATCTCGATTAACTGGGCCAGTGGGCTGAGGAATGGCTGGTGGAGTTTAATTCAGATAAATGCGAGATATTGCATTTTTTTAAGACAAACCAGGGCAGGATGTACACAGTTAATGATTGGGCTCTGTGGAGTGTTGTCGAAGACAGAGACCTAGGGGTGCAGGTATATAATTCCTTGAAAGTGGCACCACGGGTATAGATAGAGTGGGAAAGTAAGTATTTGGCACACGCCTTCATCAGTGAGAGCATTAAGGACAGGAGTTCAGATATCATATTATGGCTGTACAAGACATTGGTAAAGCTACACTTGGAGTACTGTATACAATTCTGGTCGCTCTACTATAGGAAGGATGTTATTAAACTGGAAAGGATTTTAAAAAATTCCAAGCATGTTTCTGAGACTGGAAGATTTGAGTTATGAGGAAGGCTGATTATTGCTTGCACTATTTTCCCTGGAGTGTAGGAGGCTGAGGGGTGACCATTTTGAAGTTTATAAAATCATAGGGTGAATAGCCAAGGTCTGTTCCCGAGAGTAAGGGAGTCCAAAACTGAAGGGTATAGGTTTAAGGTGAGAGAGGAAAGATTTAAAAGGGAACTGAGGGGCAATTTTTTCACACAGGCAGTGGTGAATATATGGAATGTGTTGCCAGAGGAAGTGGTAGAGGTGAGTACAATTGCAACAGTTAAAAGTCCATTGGACAGGTACATGGTTAGGAAAGGTTTAAAGGGATATGGGCCTAACCCAGGAAAATGGGATGACGGGCATAGATAAAGTGAATAATTCAGGAAGGATGTGGATATTTTACAAAGAGAAGGCTGACAGAAGATTTGATCGAGAAATTCAAAATCCAGAGGGGTCTGGACAGAGTAAATTGGGAGAAAATGTTCCCACTTAGGAAAGGATTGAGAGGGGGAGGCCAGAGACGGAGAGTAATTGGGTAAAGAAGCTAAAGTAAGATGGTGAAATCCTCTTCAGCCAGTGAGCGGTTAAGGTGTGGAATGCACTGTCTGAGAATGTGGTGGAGGCAGCTTCAAATGGAACATTCCGAAGGGAATGAAACTGTTATTTGAAAAGGAACAATGTGCAGGGTGACAGGGAGAAGGCAGGAAAATGACACAGTGAATTACTCATTCAGAGAGCCAGTACAGACAGGATGGGCGGAATGGTCTCTGTGTGCACTGTAACAATTCTGTAACTGTGTGATTGAGCAGAGTTAAAGCTGAGGGAGGTGGGAGCTCGGTGTCTCACTGTGCTGCTGCTGCTGCTGCTGCTGCTGCTGCTGAGGTCAGTGAGATCAGAGACTGGGACAGGGAGCCAGAGCTCACATCAAACTCTGCCCGTGTCCATCACACTGAGACTGGCAGGAGGCTACTCACTGATTTCACTCCATGCTGCAGGAATGGGATCACAGGCTGCAAATGGACAGAGCTCCTCCACACGGTGAGTAAAACTTACTGACTTATATCTTGCTGCTTAAAGAGACAATGGAACTAAAGAAATACAGCTGGACACCCTGTTAGACACAGTGCTCCTCAATTAACAATTTCATTCACTGCAGCTCCCCACGAACACCTTCAACAATTTAGCATTTGTGTTTTAGAAAGTTTCAGTATTGACAGGGTTAATAGCAGAGGATTGAGGTTTACTTACTCAGTCTGAGCTTGGTTCCTTTACTGAACGTAAGAGGGTAGCTCTGATACTGCTGACAGTAATAGTCAGCGACATCCTCATTCTGAACGTTGCTGATTTTCAGGGTGAAACTGGTCCCTGATCCACTGCCGGTGAATCGATTGGAGACTCCTGTGAATCGATCTTTTGCTTCATAGATCAGGAGAGAGGGTTTCTGACCTTCTCGCTGCTGGTACCATGCAATATTATTGCTAATGCTTTGACTGGCCGTACAGGTGATGGTTGCGGTCTGGCCCAGTCCCACTGACAGCACCGGGGGAGACTGGCTCATGGTGATGTCCCCACTGATACCTGAGGGGTTGGAGAGAAACACAGTGAAGTCAGAACTGTCGCAGAAAGAGCCTGTCAAATGAGAGATTGTTGGAGACACTGAGCATTCCTCTGGTTTCAGCATTTTCCCTTCGATCAAAATTCAGTGGAATTGGAGTGAAATGGAGAGCAGCTAAAGATTCAAGGTGGAAGGAGAGAGATTTTTACCTGCGACACAGAATGCCAGGGGCCAGATCAGCTGGATGTGTGAAATCATGGTGTGTGCTCCTGTCCCTGTGCCTAGTTCCTGATAAACTCTCCCTTCACTGGGCTCTGCTTTATAAAGCTGCAGCCTGTGAGAATCTGACTGGGTGTTCCTCAGTATGTAAATGGCATCAGGCAGAGAGAGCCTCGTTAGCACCTCGCACTTCCTCTTCCCTCTCTTTCCATTTATATCTATGCCTGTCTTACACTGACTCATTGCTTCATTTTCTTTCTCCATTTCCCTCTCTGTCCTCTCCCAGTTACATTGTCACTTCACATCTCTGTCTCTTTTTCTCCATGTCTTGATGCCACTCTCTCTCCCCTTCTCCCTCAATGTTGGTTGGTCACTGTCTGTCTGCCCCCCCCCCCCCCCCTTTCTTAGCATCTTTTCCTATCCTTCCCCCTTTTCTTGATCTGTTTTTTTCCTTTTTTCCTTTTTTCCCTGTACTCTGAGTTTCCAGTTTCTCACTGTCTCAGTCTCTCTTTGTCTGCCTCCCTCTCTCCTTCTCTGTCACTCTTGATCTGATCTCTATAGTACTGCAACACTGAGTCCTGAGATAGCAGTTAAAGGCCTCCCTCTCTCACTATCTCAAACTCACAACATGCGCCCCTCTCTCTCTCTCTCTCTCTGTCTCAGACAATCATTGACCTGAACAATACTGATTGAGGCCATTTGGCCTATTGTGTCTGTGCTGGTCAACAAAGATCTGACAACAGTAATCCCATTCTCCAGCTCTTGGTTGATAGCCCTGGAGGCTATAGCAACACAAGTGAATATCTAAACAATACTCCAATGTTCAAAGAGTTCGTGACTCAACCAGCCTTTCAGGCAGTGCGTTGCAGTCTCCTACATCCTCTGGATGAAAACATTTCTCCTCAACTCTCCTCTCAGCCTCTGACTCGACTGGGCCTGGACTCACTCGAGTTCAGAAGGATGAGAGGGGATCTGATTGAAACATATAAAATTATAACAGGGCTGGACCGGGAGGAAGTTTCCCCTGGTTGGGGAGTTTGGAACCAGGGGACACAGGCTCAGAGAGATAGAGGGTAGAGCATTTCGGACTGAGACGAGGAAACATTTCTTCACTCAGACGGTGGTCAACCTGTGGAATCCTCTAACACTGAAGGCTGTGGAGGACAAGATGATGAATATATTTAAGAAAAATAAAGAGGTAATATTTTTACATTTTGACAGATCAAGGAGGATGGGAGAAAGCAGAAATATGGCATTGAGAGAGGATCAGTCATGATCATATGTAATGATAGACACGTCTCAAAGGGCTGAATGGCCTACTCCTGCTCTGGGTTTCTATGTTTCTATGCCTATGTTGCCTTCAATCTCTGCACCTGGTGATTAACCCCGTTATTCATGGAAAATGTGCTTTCCTCCCCACTCTATCTCTGCCCTCATAACCTACACCCCTCTACCAGGTACACACTCAACCTTCACAGCTCCAATGAAAACAACCCCAGCCTTTCCAATCTTTCCTCATTGCTGAGAGCTTCCAGACCAGGCAGCATCCTGGTAGATCTTCTCTGTACCCTCTTGAGGACAATCACGACCTTCCCATAATGTAATCGATCTGATCTTTTCGTGGTGGGATCACTTAGCGCTGTCTACCACTTGCTGCTTCCATTGTTTGGCATGCAAGTAATCCTAACATCATCAGATTGAAATCTCATTTCTAAGTATTCAGTGCTACTTCAGGCATGCCTCTAGCACTCTTCATCAGACCAGGGTTGATTGCTCTGCAGTTAATGGTCATCGTAGAGTGGGATATTCCAGGTGATCAACTCACAGTTTTTGGGTAAATACAATTCTGTTGCTGCACAGTGTACATTCTCACTTGTGCCTCCAGGTGGTGGTCAGCATGAAGGACTACTGATTCATCAGCCAAGAGAAGGCATTAGCTGGTAAACAACAAGGGGTTTCCTTGCTCTTCCCTCCCAACTGTATACTGCACTGCCAACATTCTTCTGTGTCTGTCCTGCCTTTGGAATAAAGCATGCCTGTGATAGCTAAGTATGATATGTGTATATCTGTCAGTAAGAGTAACAACTGTTGATGGTGGTGTCTGGGACATTTGTCTGCAAATTATGATTCTGAGAGGAAGGTACAGTCAGGCTGTTGCTTGACTTGTCTGTGAGGCAGCACTACAAATATTGATATAAGCACTCCAGATACTAGTGAGGACTTTGTAAGGTCGACAGGGTTGTGTTTGTTATTGTCATTTCTAGTGTCTTGATCAATGCGTACTATGCTGTCTAGTTTCATTTCTTTTCTTTGACTCATAGCAGTTTGCTGTAACTGAGTGACTTGCTCGACCATTTCAGAGCTCATTTAAGAGTCACCCACGTTGCTATCAGTTGGGAGTCACTTGTAGACCAGATTTCCATCAGGATGGCAGATTTCCCTCCCTGAAGGAGATTTGTGAACCAGATTTTTAAAAAAATGAAGACTGTTAACAATGATTTTTTTGTTGCCATTACATTAGCTTTTAAGTTGAGATTATTAATTTAGCCACCTGCCGTGGGAGGATGCAATCCCATGTCCCTAGAGGATTAACCTGGGGGGGGGTCTCAATTACTAATTCTACCTCTGTCTCCCCTCGCTGATAGTTCCTATGTGGATTATGGAAACTGCATCTTCCCCCTCCTCTACCTTGCTCTCTCTAACTGTAAGAAGCCTGTCATAACCTTAGCTATAAATACAGTGAACATTTCCCCATCTGTATTTCATCCCATGCTGACCACTGTACTATAGTTATTTTCTTCATCCACTTTGAAGATTTTATCCTCATCCAACAAGCAACATGAATCCTGTACCTTTCAGATAAAATCAAAGGCTGTGGCACAGAAGTATGGACATTACCAATGCACCATAAGGGCCCTGATTCAAAATATATGACTGCCTTGTTAATGTCTGGTGGATCACACCATTAAAGTTACCCCTGCATTTATTTAAGCCTCAGAAGAAACAGGTTATGGCTATTAATTGAGCAAATGAAAATAGAAAGCATCTTTCATATCAGTGTGGGATCAGAGGGGAAAGGTTGAGGAAGTCAGTAAACTCCTTCCACAAAAGGAAATATGTTTTGATTTCAACCTCACCAACTGGCTGCTAATCTATTAAAATGCTGGATTCCAGTTCGGCAGCTCCATGTTAAAGTATCTTGATTAATTAACTTATTGTATTTATAGCTAAGGTTATGTCATGGAATAATACACGATTGTGATGCTCTCTGCAAACTCACACATGCTGCCATTATAAAATACCAACCTGCATTGCCACCCTCTGAACAATCCTGTTTTATTTATTTAATTGAATTAAAATTTAAGTTAAAATTCAGGGCTCCTTTTTAAGCTGGAATGATTCCTATGGTTACTCGTTCCTTTATTATTCAATTCCTATTTATAAATTTTAAGTTTTAGAATTACAGAATCTGTACAGTGTAGAAACAAGCCATTCGGCCTAACAAATGCCCTCTGAAGAGCAACCTCCCCAGACCCATTACCCCATTTTATTATACATTTACCTCTGATTAATGGACCTAACCTACACATCCCTGAACAGTATGGGCAATTTAGAATGTCCAATTCTCCTAACCTGGACTTTGGAATCCAGAGCACCCAGAGGAAACCCATGCAGACAAAGGCAGAATGTGTAAACTACACACACAGTCACCCAAGTCTGGAATTGAACTGGGGTCCCTGGTGCTGTGAGATAATTTAATGTAAAATTGTGTCTCTTTAATGTTAGTATCCTATGTTCAGTTAATTTTAATTTTATTTTCTTTCGTGATTGAGTAATGTGATCAATTAAGCTCATTAGCTATTTGTCCTTGGCCTCTGGCACTGCTCTGACTTTACTTTTTCAGATTTAGCATTTTTTGCAGTGACTTCATGTGCTGGATCCATGGTAGACTTTTTTAAAAAAATTCTGGTGCTCAATTAAGTATTTTTATAAATTCCATTCATAGCAGTAATTGCAGCCTGAAAATGTCTTTTTTGGGAACATTGTAATCAATTCACAAACATTGTGACTTGCTCGAATATCATGCCATATTCTTCTTGGCTGTACAACCTGTACTATTTTATCATTTAAATTGCAGGAATAATTGCCTTGATACAGACATTTCTGTCTCGTGTCGTTTCTTCCCCAGAAAAGCAATTTGAAAGGGAAAAGAATTGTTTCAGTACTTTCGACCTTCTGTCATGATAAAGAAATTGAAGTGCACTCATGTTCCTGGTCTGAAGCGACTTTGGTCTCTTGGAACTGTATTTGTAACTTACACTTGCAGCTGCTCATATATGGTTGCAAATATTCATGCTCTTCCAGATAATTCAAGTTAAATTGACTCTACAACATTGTTTAAAAAAAGAATCAATCCTGGTCAATGTGAATATCGTGCTGATTTATCAGTTACATTGAGCTGTTTGATCAACACTCCTGCTAGAGAAGTGTATTGGAGGTTAATTCAGTGCTTCTTGAGGAATTAATTATTGATCTTTAAAATTAACTTTTCATTAAAAAGTTACATGAACTATGACCAAAATGGTGCATTCTTAAAAGAAAAGTAAAAAAAAGAATAAAATTGAATCCAAGTAAAGATGCAAAAGGTGAAAAGAGACCCTATTTAACAAGAAACTTAAACATCCAGGGACATGAGTGTTACTTGGAAGCTGGCAAATTGCTTTATGTTGCGGCTGGTTCATTTGTAAATGGAAATGCTGCACATTTAAATTACTCTTGCAACTGGACTTGAACTAGTAACTAAGGAAAGTTCTGAGGTTAAAAAATAGTTAGGAGAAAGGAGATTTTTAGCCTGGTTTGTTATTGTTCTGTTTATGAATACTTTGTTACTCAGGGAAGAAATTTAATAGCAATTTCTTTCTCTTCTGCTCTCCTGCCAATTTTGATTCCTGACCATCTTCCTCGTCCATGCCATGGTGGGAAGCTATTCAGGGTGGCATGGTGGCTCAGTGGTTATCACTGCTGCCTCACTGCACCAAGGACCCAGGTTTGATGCCAGCCTTGGGCAATTGTAGTGTAATGGACGGTGAAGCAGGTTACATCAGGGTATAATGGGATCTTGATCTGATGGGCCAATTGGCTGAGGAGTGGCAGATGGTGATTAATTTAGATAAATGTGAGGTGCTGCAGTTTGGTAAGACAAACCAGGGCAGGACTTATACACTTAATGGGAGGGACCCAGGGAGTATTGCCAAACAAAGAGATCTTGGGGCGCAGGTTCATAGTTCATTCAAAGCGGAGTCATGGATTGACAGGTTAGTGAAGAAGATACTTGGGATACTGGCCTTTATTAGTCAGAGCATTGAGTATTGGAACAAAACTAGAAATTGCTGGAAAAGCTCAACACGTCTGGCAGCATCTGTGGACAGAAATCAGAGTTATTGTTTCAAGTCCAGTGACCCTTTTTTCAGAACTGAGGAAGGGTCATTGGACCCGAACTGTTAATTCTGATTCCTCTCCACAGATGCTGCCAGATCTACTGAGTTTTTCCAGCAAAGAACAAAGACAAAAAAACAAAGAAAATTTACAGCCCAGGAACAGGCCCTTCAGCCTTCCAAGCCTGAGCTGATTCAAATCCAAGTCTAAACCTGTCGCCCAATTCCTAAACATCTGTATCCCTTTGTTCCCCACCTACCCATGCATCTGTCAAGATGCACCTTAAATAATCTACCGTGCCTGCCTCTACCACCTCTGCTGGCAACACGTTCCAGACACCTACCACCTTCTGTGTGAAGTACTTGCTGTGTATAATCACTCTTAAACTTTCCACCTCTCATCTTGAACATGGAACCTCTCATTATTGAATCCCTCACCCTGGGAAAAAACTTATCTCTATTTACCGTCTCTATCCCTTTCATGATTTTGTAAACCTCAGTCAGACCTCCCCAATCTCCTTTTTTCTAATGAAAACAATCCTGGACTACTCAACCTCTCTTCATAGCTAGCACCTTCCATACCTCATAAACCTTCTCTGTACCCTCTCCTAAGCATCCACATCCTTTTGGTAATGTGGCGACCAGAACTGTACACAGTATTCTAAATGCGGCCGAACCAAAGTCTTGTACAATTTTAACATGACCTGCCAGCTCTTTTACTCAATACCCCATCCTATGAAGGCAAGCATACCATATGCCTTCTTGACCACTCCATCCACCTGTGCAGCTATCTTCAGAATATAATGGGCCTGAACTCCCAAATCTCTCTGTTCATCAAATTTTCCCAAAGCTCTTCCGTTTACAGTACAGTTTATTCTAGAATTAGACTTCCCAAAATGCATTACATCACATTTGCTTGGATTGAACTCCATTTGCCACTTCTCTGCCCAACTCTCCAGCCTATCTACATTCTCCTGTATTCTTTGAAATTCTCCTATGCTTTCTGCTACTCCGCCAATTTTCGTGTCATTTGCAAACTTACTGATCAGACCAGCAATGCCCTCTTCCAGATCATGTATATATATCGCAAACAACAGTGGCCCTAGCACTGATCACTGTGGAACACCACTGGTCACCTTTCTCCATTTTGAGAAATTCTCTGCAGCCACGACTCTCTGTCTCCTGTTGCTCAACCAGTTCTTTATCCACCGAGCTAGAACACCCTGTACACCATGTGACTTCACTTTCTCCATTAGTTTACCATTGGGAACCTTATCAAATGCCTTACTAAAGTCCATGTATATGACATTGACAGCCCTTTCTTCATCTAACAACTTGGTTACTTCCTCAAATAACTCTATTAATTTGGTAAGGCACGATCTCCTCTACACAAAACTATGTTGCCTATCACTGATAAGCCCATTCTTTTCCAAATATAAATAGATTTTATCCCTCAGTACCTTCTCCGGCAATTTTCCCACCACTGACATCAGGCTCACTGGTCTGTAGTTACCTGGAATGTCCATACTATACTTCCTGTACATGGGGACATGATCAACCCTCCAGTCCTCCAGCACCTCACCTGTGTTTAAGGATGCTACTAAGATATCTGTCAGGGCCCCAGCTATTTCCTCTCTCACCTCCTTTAACATCTGGTCCTGGGTAGGCTAATATCCTTTTGCCTACCCAACACATCTTCCCTCTTTATGTCAACATGATCCAGAATAAACAAACTTCTATCTCTAAGCTCAACATTCATCATTTCCCTCTCCTCAGTGAACACTGATGCAAAGTAATCATTGAGAATCTCACCCATTTTCTCAGGTTTGACACAACTTTCCTTCCCTATCCTTTAGTGGGAAAACCTTTTCTCGAGTTACCCTCTTGCTTCTTATATAAGAATGAAAGGCCTTGGGATTCTTCCTAATTCTGCTCGCTAAAGTTATTTCATGATCCCTTTTATCCTGCTTGATTTCTCATTTAAAATTCCTACTCTCCTGATATTCCTCCAAGGCCCGTTCTGTTCTTAGCTGCTTGGACCTTATGTCTGCTTTCATTTTCCTCTTGGCTAGTCTCACGATTTCTCCTGTCATTCATGACTCACAAATCTTGCCTTTTATATCCCTTGTTTTCATAGGAACATGCCTATCTTGCACAATCTTGAACCTATCTTTGAAAGCCTCTCATATATCAAATGTGGACCTCCCTTCAAATAGCTGTGTCCAATCCACATTTCCCAGTACCTGCCCAATTTTGATATAATTGGCCTTGGCCCAGTTTAGTACTCTTCCCTTTGGACCAGTCTCATCTTTGTCTAGGAGTATTCTAAAACTTACAGAATTGTGGCCACTATTCCCAAAGAAATTCCCGACCGCAACCTCTACCAACTGGCCTGGCTCATTCCCCAACACCAGCTCTAATATGGCCCCTCCCCTCATAAGAATATTGATATACTGCTCCAGAAAACATTCCTGGATGCTCCTTACAAATTTTGCCCCATTCAGACCTCTGACACTAAGTGTATACCAGTCAATGTTGGGAAAATTAAAATCTGCCATCACCACCATCCTTTTGCCTCTATATCTTTCCATAATCTGTTTACCTATTTGTTCTTCTACCTCACCCTCACTGTTGGGAAGCCTGTAATATAGGCCCAACAAAGTAATTGAACCCTTCTTTTTTCTCAGCTCCACCCATAATGCCTCGCTGCTCAAACCCTCCATTGTGTCCTCATTTAGCATAGCTGTGATATCATCCCTGACCAGTAATGGAAGTCTTCCCCCCCTTTTACTTCCCTCCCTGTCCTGTCTGAAGCATCTATATCCTGGAAAATTTAGTTGCCAATCATGCCCTTTCTTCAATCAAGTCTCTGTGATTGCAATAATGTCATATGCCCAGGCACCAATCCAAGCCTTAAGTTCATCTGCCTTACCCACTACACTCCTTGCATTAAAGTATATGCACTTCAGGCTGCCAGTTCTTTTGCATTCATCTGCTCTCTGCCTACTCTTCCCCTTGGTAATGCTAACTTCATGATTCTTACAGTCTCCACTTTCCACCTCACCGTCTACTAGTCTTCTCTTCGGGTTCCTAATCCCCTGCCACATTTGTTTAAAACCTCCCCAACAGCAGTAGCAAAAACTCTCCCAAGGATATTAGTTCCAGTCCAGTTCAGGTGTAGACCGTCCAACCTGTAATCGTCCCACCTTCCCCAGAACCGGTCCCAATGTCCCACAAATCTGAACCCCTCTCTCCTACACCATCCCTCAATAGCAATTTCTATTATTTTCCGATTTTCCAGCATCCAAAGTAATTTTGGACTTTATAGGAGTTGGGATGTCATGTTGTGGCTGTAGAGGATATTGGTTATACCACTTTTGGAATACATCATTAAATTCTGGTCTCCCTGCTACAGGAAAGATGTTGTTAAACTTGAAACTATTCAGAAAGGATTTACAAGGATGTTGCCAGGGTTTGGAGGAATTGAGCTTTAGGGAGAGGTTGAATAGGTTGGGGCTAGTTTCCCTGGGGCATTGGAGGCTGAAGGGTGACTTTATAGAGGTGTAAAAACTCATGGGGCATGGATAGGGTCAATAGCATGGTTTGTTTATTCCATGGTAAGGGAGACCAAAACTAAAAGTAAGAGGAGAAAGATTTAAAAGGGACCTAAGGGGCAACTGTTTCACACAGAGGGTGATACTTGTATGGAATGAGCTGCCAGAGAAAGTGGTGGAAGCTTGTAGAATTATAATATTTTAAAATACATCTTGGTGGGTACATGAATAGGAAGGGTTGAGACGGATATGGGTCAAATGCTGGCAAATGAGACGAGATTAATTCCAGATACCTGGTCGGCATTGACGAGGTGGACTCTGTTTCTGATCTTCCATCTCTTTCTCTCCCTTTCTCTCAGTCTCTCTTTCATTCTCTCTCTCTCTCCCCGTCTCACACATTCTGTCCCATAGCTAGTCTCTCCAACTTCCTCACTCTCCTCAGTCTGTCTCACAATCTTCATTTCTCCATCGCTTACCATCTCACTCCTCTTGTTCCTGTTGAAAACTTCTACCTGGATATCAGTCCCTCTCTATTCCTCCCATTTTCTCTCTTCCTCCCTCTCTACCTGCCTTTGTTCATAACTTTCAATCTCTCTCCCTCGCTCATTCTGTCTTACACTTGCCATATCTCTTTTTCTCCTTCTCTAACACTTTCTGACTCTCTGTCCCTCTCAGTGACACTGTCTCACATCCTATTTCTCTCTTGCTTTATCCCTCAATTCCACAATCTCTACCTCTCTTTACCTCTCTCTTGCTCCTTCCATCCATCTCACACTTTCCACACTCTCCTCCTCCACTCCTTCACACACTCTCCCTCCATCTCTCTCTCTCTCCCTCTCTCTTTCCCTGTGTCTCCCTTTCCCACAGTCTCCCAGCTGGTGACTGTAAATCTCCCTCTGCTCTGCCCCACTCATGGATGTTAACCCTTGACCCCAGAGGCATGTCTTCTCCTGGAGTAAGGCCCCATTTCCCACACTGAGCAGGCTTTGGCCTCTCTCAGGAAGATGAACAGATTCTTGTCAAATGAAGGGCAGTTCTGTGCTGTTGGCCTATTCTGACTGGGGACTGGTTTGGACACAAACCTCATTCTATGAAGGCACAGCAGAGTGAAGAGATCCTTAGGCCATCAGTGTAAGCTGGAGGGACAGGACAGGCTCTGACCCACTGACCCATTCTCTCCATTCACAACATGTTCTAATCCCTTCCCCTTTCCTTCCCCTTCCATGGTTAGACTCCGGGTCAGACTGTTTTACCGGGATGAGGGCTGGATCATCACACAAGTACACATAAACGAACTGAACACCACACCCATCATGGTGTCCACGTCGCACTAGACCCTCCAACAGAGACCAGTAAACATGGACCTGAGAACAGCAGAGGATAAGTTTGGAACCTTGAGCTCCATTTCCCAATCATATTTCTCTGTTTTAATAAATTCTTTAAATTCATTCACTGGATGAGTATATTGTTGGTTCTGCCAATCTTTATTCACCATCCCAAATTACCTTGGAGAAGATGGTGAAGAGCTGCCTTCTTGAACAGATGTAGTCCATGTGCAGTATGTATAACCACAATGCCTTTAGGGAGGGAATTCCAGGATTTTGACCCAGCAGCAGTAAAGGAATGGTGACACATTTCCAAGTCAGGATGGTAAGTGACTTGGAGGAGAATTTTCAGGTAGTTCCCATTTATCTGATGTGTTTGAGCTTCTAAATGGATGTGGTTGTGGATTTAGAAGATCCTGTCTCATGAGCATTGATGAATTTCTGCAGTGCATCTTGTAGACTGTATGCACTGCTGTTACTGAGCATTGGTTTTGGAGGGAGTACTTATTTGTGAATGTGGTGCCAATCAAGAGGGCTGCTATATCCTGGGTGGTGTCAGGATTCTTGGATGTTAATGGAACTGCACCCATCCAAGCAAATCGAGAATATTCCATCACACTCTGACTTGTGCCTTATAGATGGTGAACAAGCCTTGGGGAGTCAGGAGCTGAGTTACTTGCTGCAGGATTGTTAACCTCACACCTTATGAAGCCATTCTAACTACTTGGTGAGATCAGTCAGGTTTTTGTTTACAGCTGAGACATTGATGGTGAGGCACTCAGTGGTAGTAACGCCATTGAATTTCAAGAAACATCGGATACATTCTCTCTTGTTGGATTAGCCATTACCTGGCATTTGTGTTGTGTGAATGTTACTTGGCACTTGTCCAGATCCTAACATTCTTGAACATGGACTGCTTCAGTATCTGAGCAATTATGAGTGATGTTGAACATTGTGCAATCAGTGGCGAATATTGCTACTCTGATCATATAATGGCAGAAAGGTCATTGATGAAGCAGCTGAAGATGATTCGGCCTGTGACACTATCCTGAGGAACGCCTGCAGAGATGACTGACCTCCAACAGCCACATCTTCCTATGTACCAGGTAGGATGAGTTTGTCCCCTGATATCCATTGATTCCAATTTTTCCTGGGCTCCTTGATACCACATTCAATAAAATTTGATGTTGATGCCAAGGGCTGTCACTTTCACCATACCTTTGAAATTCAGCTCTTTTGCCCATGTTTGCACCAAGGCTGTAATGAGGTCAGGAGCTGAGTGGCCCTGGCAGAACCCAACTGAGAATCACTGTCCAGTTTATTGCTGAGCAGATGCTGTTTCATAGCACTGTTGAGAAACCTTCCATTGCTTTATTGATGACCGAACGTTGGCTGATGAGGTGGTAATTTGGATTTGTCCTACTCTTTACATCCAGGACATATCTGGACAATTTTTCACATTGTTAGTTTGATACCAGTGTTCTAGCTGTCCTTGAATAGCTTGCGTAGGGGAGCAGCAAGTTCTGGAGCACAAGTCTTCAGTCTTATTTCCAGAATATTGTCAGGGCACATAGCCTTTGCAGTCTCCAACCATCTCCAATGGTTGCAGCCCCCAACACTTTCTTGATGTTGCGTGGAGTGTATCGAATTGGGTGAACACTGATGTATGTGATCCTGGGGATCACTGAACGAGGCCAAGATGGATCATCCACTGGGCAATTCTGGCTGAAGATTGCTGCGGTTTCTGAAGCCTTATCTTTTGCACTGATGTGTGAGGCTTTTCTATCATTGAGGATGGGGAGATTTGTGTCCCCTCCCCCTCCTCCCGCCTCCACTGAGTTCTTTAATTGTCCACAACCATCCATGAGTGCATGTGGCAGGACTACAGAGCAGAGATCTGGGCCACTGGTTGGGGAATCACTTAGCCTTTTCTATTGCAAATGAGTATTTTGCATCAGTGTTTACCATGGAGAAGGATATGGAACATCGGGAACTTGGGGAAATAAATTGTGACTTCTTGAAAAAATGTCCATATTACAGAGCAGGATCTGCTGGAAATCTTAAACCTCATAAAGGTGGATACGTCCCTGGGACCTGATCAAGTGTGCACTAGAACACTGTGGGAGCTAGGGATTGCTGGGCCCCTTGCCGAGATATTTGTATCTTCAATGGCCAAAGATGAGGTGCCGGAAGACTGAAGGTTGGCTAAAGTGATGCCACTGTTTAAGAAAGTTGGGAAGGATAAGCCAGGGAACTATAAACTGGTAAGCCTGATCTTGGTGGTGGCCAAATTATTGGAGGGAATCCTGAGGGACAGGTTGCACATGTATTTGGAAAGGCAAGGACTGATCAGGGATAGTCAACATGGCTTTGTGCCTGGAAAATCATGTCTCATGAACTTGATTGTGCTTTTTGAAGAAGTAATAGGATTGATGAAGGCAGAGTGATGAACGTGGTCTATATAGTCTTCATTAAGGTGTTCGACATGGTTCCTCTTGATATTCTGCTGAGCAAGGTTATATCACATGGAATACAGGGACAAAAAGCCAAATGGATAGAAAACTGGCTTGAAGGCAACAGAAGACAGTGGGTTGTGGTGGAGGGATGCTTTCTGAACTGAAGGCCTGTGACCAGTGGTGTGCCAAAAGGATCAGTGAAGGATAAAGTGCTTTTTGTCATTTGTAGAACATCGAACACAGAACACAGAACAGTACAGCACAGTACAGTCCCTTTGGCCTTCGAGGTTGTGCCAACCTTTTATCCTATTCGAAGATCAAACTATCCGATATACCTTTAATTTTATTATCATCCATGTGCCTATTCAAGAGTCGCTTAAATGTCCCTAATGTATCTGACTCTACTACAGCCTCTGGCAGTGCATTCCACGCAAACACCCACTGTCTGTGTAAAGAACTAAGCTCCAACATCCCCCCTAAACCTTCCTTCAATCACCTTAAATTGTGCCTCCTCATGATAGCCATTTCTGCCCTGGGAAAATTGTCTCTGGTGATTCACTCGATCTATGTTTCTCATTACCTTATACACCTCTATCAAATCACCTGTAATCCTTCTTTGCTCCTTAGCTCCCTCAGTCTTTCTTCATAAGACATGCCCTCCAGTCCACGTAGCATCCTGGTAAATCTTCTCTGCATCCTCTCTATAGCTTCAACATTCTTCCTATAATGAGGCAACCAGAACTGAACACAATATTCCAAGTGTAGTCTAATCGCGGCTCTATAGAGCTGAAGCATAACCTCATGGCTCTTCAACTCAATC
Source organism: Chiloscyllium plagiosum (assembly GCF_037043375.1). Taxonomy (NCBI): domain Eukaryota; kingdom Metazoa; phylum Chordata; class Chondrichthyes; order Orectolobiformes; family Hemiscylliidae; genus Chiloscyllium; species Chiloscyllium plagiosum. The sequence continues at coordinate 118,069,556 of NW_028270147.1, forward strand.
CTGCTGTTAATGAAAGCCAATACACCATATGCCTTCTTTACAACCCTATCAACTTCGGTGCCAACTTTTAGGGAACTATGGACATGGACCCCAAGATTCCTCTGTCCATCCACACTGCTAAGAATCCTGCAATCCACCCTATATTCTGCAGTCAAATTCAACCTTCCAAGACAAATCTCTTCACACTTTTCCAGGTTTAAATCCATTTGCCGCTTCTCAGCCCAGCTCTGCATCCTGTCAGTATCCCGTTGCAAACTCCAAAAGCCCTCCACACTATCCCCACTCCACAAACCTTCATGTCATCAGCTAACTTACTAACCCACTCTTCCACTTCCTCACTCAGTCATTTATAAAAATCACAAACAGCAGAGAGCCCAGAATAGATCCCTGCAGAACACCATTGGTTACCAAGCTCCAGGTTGAATATTTTCCATCTACTACCCCACTCTCTGTCTTCTATGGGCCAGCCAATTCTATAATCAGACAGCCAGATTTCCGTGTAACCCATGCCACCTTATTTTTGGAATATGTTTACCATAGAGAACCATATCAAATGCCTTGCTAAAATCCATGCACACGACATCCACTGCTCTACCTTCATCAGTGTGTTTTGTCACATCCTCAAAGCATTCACTAAGGCTTGTCAGGCATGACCTAGCCCTCCCAAAGCCATGCTGACTAACTCCAATCAAACTATGGTATTCCAAGTAATCATAAATCCCTGTCTCTCAGAATTATCTCCAATAATATGCCCACCACAAATGTAAGACTGACTGGTCTATAATTCCCAGGATCATTGCTTTCTTGAACAAGGGAATAACATTTTCCACCATCCAACCATCTGGCACTTCTCCAGTAGACAGTGAGGATGTAAAGATCATCACCAACGGTGCAGCAATCCCTTCTCTCACTTCCGATAGTAATCTTGGGTATATCCCATCTGGGCTTAGGGGACTTATCTATCCTGATTTTTTTTTCAAAATTTTCAGATCATCCTCCTTCTTATCATCAACGTATTTGAGCATATCAGCCTGTTTCACACTGTCCTCACAAAGGTCGAGGTCTATCTCAGTAGTGAGTACTGAAGCAAAGTATTCATTAATGACCTCCGCTACCTCCTCCAACTCCGGGCACACGTTCCCTTCACGATCCCTGATTGGCCCTACCCTCACTCTGGCCATTCTGTTGTTCCTCACAGAAGTGTAGAACACATTGAGGTTTTCCTTAATCCTACACAATAAAGCTTTTTCATGCCCCCTTCTAGCTCTGCTAAGTCCATTCTTCAATTCCTTCCTGGCTACGTTGTAACCCTCATGAGCCCTGTCTGATTCTTGCTTCGTCAGCTTTAAGTAAGCTTCCTTCGTCCTCTTGACTAGATGCTCCACATCCCTTGTCACCCAAGGTTCCTTCATCCCACCATTGCTCTGTGGGATAAATCTATCCAGTATAATCAGCAAGTGCGACCTAAACAACCTCCACATTTCTGTCCAGCATTTCCCTGAGAACATCTGTTCCCAATTTAGGTGCCCTAGTTCCTGCCTAATAACATTGTAATTCCCCCTTCCCCCATTAAATGCTTTTCTATACTGTCGGCTCCTATCCCTCTCCATGACGATAGTAAAGGTCAGGGAGTTGTGATCACTATCACCGAAATGTTTTCCCACCGAGAGATCTGACACGTGGCCGAGTTTGTTGCCAAGAACCAAATCCAATATGGCCTCCCCTCTAATCAGCCTAATTACATAATGAGTCAAGAATACTTCCTGGACACACCTGACAAAAACAGCTGCATCCAAACTATTTGAACTGAGGAGGTTCCAATCAATATTTGGAAAGTTAAAGTCACCCATGACAACAACCCTGTTAGTTCTGCACCGTTCCAAAATCTGCCTCCCACTCTGCTCCTCTGTATCTCTGTTGCAATTGGGGCCTTCTGTTAAAAACTCTGAATAAAATGACTACTCCTTTCCTGTTTCTGACCTCTACCCATACTAACTCTGTAGACAAACCCTCCTTTCCAACCTCCTTTCTGCAGCTGTGATACTATCCCTGATTAGCAATGATACTTCCCCACCTCTTTTACCTCTCTCCCTATTCCTTTTGAAACATCTAAACCCTGGAACACCCAACAACCATTCTTGCCCTTGTGATATCTGACTCTCCATAATGGCCACAACATTATAGTTCCAAGTACTGATCCATGCTCAAAGTTCATCGCCCTTATTCCTGAAACTTCTTGCATTAAAATACCTGCAGTAACCATCACACTTACTGCAACTTTGCCCTATCAACTGTCCATGATTTGGATGTGAACATAAGGAGGTATGGTCAGTAAGTTTGCAGATGACATCAAAATTGGAGGCATAGTGGACAGCAAAGAATGTTACCTCAGAGTCCAATAAGATCTTGATCAGATAGACAAGTGGACTGAATAATGGCAAATGAAATTTAATTTAGATAAAGATGAGGTGCTGCATTTTTGGAAAGTGAATCAGGGCAGGACTTAAATGCCGAATGGTAAAGTCCTGGGAAGTGATGCTGAGTGAAGAGACCTTGAAGTGTCGGTTCATAGTTCCTTGAAAGTGGAGTAACAGGTAGAAAGGACAGTGAAGAAGGCAATTGGTATGCTTGCCTTTGTTAGTCAGCGTATGGAGTATAAGGGTTGGGAGGTTATGTTGCAGCTGTACAAGGCATTAATTAGGCCAATTTTTGAATATTGCATTCAGTTCTGGTCTCCTTGCTAGAGGAAGGATGTTGTGAAACTTGAAAGGGTCCAGAAAAGATTGACAAGGATGTTGCCAGGGTTGGAAGATTTGCGCTATAGGGAGGGGCTGAATAGACTGGGGTTATTTTCGCTGAAGCTGAGGGGTGACCTTACAGGGGTTTATCACATCATGAGAGGCATGGATAAGGTAAATAGGCAAGGTCTTTTCCCCAGGGTGGGGGAGTCCAAAATGAGAGAGCATTGGCTTAAGGTGAGAGGGGAAATGTTTGAAATAGACCGAAAAACCATTTTTTCACACAGAGTGTTTGTATGGATTGAGCTGCCAGAGGAAGTGGTGGAGGTTGGTAGAATTACAACATTTAAAAGGCATCTGGATGGTTATATGAATAGGAAGCTTTTAGAGAGATGTGGGACAAATGTTGGCAAATGGGACTAGGTGAAATTGAATGCTTGTTCAGCATGGATGATTTGGACCCAATGCTGTATGACTCTATGATTTGCTGCTTATGCTGATTGGTATGGAGGTCATACTGTTTGGTAGCTTCACTAAACTAACACATTTTCAGGTTTGCCTCATGCTGCTCCTGCACTCTCCATTGAACCATGGTTTATGGTAATGGTTGAGTGGAGGGTACATTGGGAAATGAGGATACAGATTTTGCTGGGGTACAATGCTGCTTCTATTGACCATCCACAGTGCCTCATTGATTGCAGTTCTTACTTGCCAGGTTTGTTCAAAGTCTATCTAAATTAGAGCAGTGGGACAGATTTGTATAAAGTAGTTATGGCTCTTGTAGTTGAATATCCTGCTGACAGGCTCCAGGCTTCCAGGCACAGAATGGGAAAGTGAGCAAGGTAGGAATGCACTGTCAGGTCATGGAACTGTCCCCCAACATGAAGTGTCTTTCAGGTGACAAGAGAGAATGTTCAGAGTCCAAAGCTCCATTTCCCAAATCCATGCAGTTTGCTCCCAGTGAATGAATGAGATGCAAATTTAGAGCCCAGGTTAGGGACAGCCTCATGCCTTGGACCCAGATCTAAAAGGCGGAATTAGAAATCAAGCTGATAAGGAAAGATTTGCTGTGTTATGGGGAGAGAGAGTGACAGTGGGACTACTTGGGCCACTCACAGGCACGATGGGGTGAATGGCCCCCTCCTGTCCTGTCAGATTCCACAGAGTGCAGTCAGTTCACAGTTTTCTCCCGTCTCAGTAACAAACATCCAGCTGCTGCGAGCTCCTTTTTCACTTCCTCTATTGGTGAAGTTTCAACCTTGCGATCTGACAGTCTTTGCAGTTATTTTTTACACTGGGGCTTTATACTGTGGTCAGAATATCTAATAATAAGTGTCCAATCAGTGACAATCAGTGCTAAGAGCAGTCAGGACTGAGGAGCCAGGCTCTCAAACATAGAAACATAGAAACTAGAGGCAGGAGTTGAACATTCAGCCCTTCGTGCCTGGTCTGCCCTTCAGTATGATCATGGCCGTTTATTCAGCTCAGACCTGTGCTCACACACTATCAAATCATAAAATCATACAGGACAGAAGAGACACTTCAGCTCATTGAATTTGTATCTGCCAAACTGCACTAAACCTGCACTAATCCCACATTCCAACATGAGTCCCATAGCCTTGAATGGCAGGACATTTCAGGTGTTCAGCCAAGTACTTTTTAAAGATTTTGAGGTTTCCCGCATCAACTGCCCTCACAGGCAGTGTGTTCCAGACCCCCACCCTCTGGTTGAAAAAACATTTCCTCAAATCCTCTGTAAAGTTCCTGCCTTTCATAGTGACTGTGAGCCAACTTGCTATTGACCTTTCAGCTTTCTATCCATCTGCTCCATGTCCCTCATAACCTTATACATCTCTATCAGGTCCCCACTCAACATTCTGCTCCAAGAAAATACCCAAGCTTCTCCGCCCTCTCTTCCATACTGAACTGCTCCATCCCAGGCAACTTACTGGTGAATATCCTCTTCACCTCTTCCAGTATAATCACATCCTTCCCATAGTGTGGTGACCAGAGCTGCACACACTACTCCAGCTGTGGCCTAACCAAAGTTCTGTTTAGCTCTAATACATCCTCCCTGCTCTTTTAATTTATGCTTCAACTGATGAAGGCAGGTCTCCCACCTCTTTTCTTAATTGTCCCATTAACATGTCCAGCCATTGCAGGTTCCCTCTGTTGCTGTGAGCTTCCTCATGTCCTGCCATTCATTGAGTAATGCCTTATCTTGTTATCTTTTCCAACATGCATCAACTGACATTTATCAGGGTTAAATTCCATCTGCTATGATGTGCCCATCTGACCAATCTGGTTATATCATCCTGGAACTTAAAACCACCTTCTTTCTTCCTTCGTACAACCAGCCAATCTTTGCATCATTTCGAAATTTACTGATTATTCCCCCCTCACATGCTCATCAACATTGTTTCCATATAATAAGGCACCCAGCACTGATCCCTATAGTATCACACTGCACACTGGAGCCAGTCACACAGACAGCTTTCTGCCTCCACCCTCTGCCTCCTGTCACCGAACTAATTTGGAATTGAATACTCCAGGCATGATATCACTAAAGCCCTGTATAACTGCAGCAAGACATCCCTGCTCCTGTACCTGAATCCTCTTGTGATGAATCCAATGTACCATTTGCCTTCTTCACCGCCTGCTGCTCCTGCACACTTACTTTCAGCGACCTATATACAAGGACACCCAGATCTCATTGCACATCCCATTCCCAATCTGTCACCATTCAAATAATAATCTTCCTCACTGTTTTTGCTACTAAACTGGTTAATGTCATATTAGCCACATTGTATTTTATCTGTCCCTCACTCAATTTGTCCAAATCACACTGAAGCATCTCTGCATCCTCCTTAAAGCTGACCCTCCCACACAGCTTTGTGACATCTGCAAACTTGGAGCTGTTATACTGAAGTTCCTTCATCTAAATCAGTAGGAGATATTGTGAATAGCTGGAGTCTAGGCATGCAGTATCCTTTCAGAAAAAGGCCTCTTTATTTCTCCTCAACCAGTTTTCTATCTATATCAGTACGTTGTATACGATTAATTTTACCTTAATTTTACACACTGACATCTTATCAGGGATTTATGAAAAACTTTCTGAAAGTCCAGATAAACCATACCCACTGGCTCCCCCTTATCAAATCCACTAGTTATATCCTGAAACAATTCCAGTCAATTTGTTAAGCATGATTTCCCTTTCAACAATGCATGCTGACTGTGTCCAATTCTGTCAATGTTTTCCACATGCTCAGCTATTAAATCTTTACAATGGACTCGAGTATTTTCCCCAATATCAACGTCAGGCTGACTGGACTAAAATTCCCTGTTTTCTCTCTTCTTCTCATTTTAAATAGCGATGTTACATCATCAACTCTCCAATGTGTCAGGACTGTCCAGTACTTGGGCACTTACGCAGGTACTCGAAGAAGCAGCTTGTTGGTTCCTGTGGATTTGTCAAAGTTTAATCCCATCAATTTTCCCAAAACCTTTTACCTAATAAAACTTATTTCCTGCAGTTCCTCCTTCACCCTAGACCCTGTGATTCCAACATGTTTGTGATATATTTGAGTCTTCCTTTGCGTATAAAGATCCGGAATATACATTTAATTATTCTGCCATCTTTTTGTTCCCATTATAACATTATCATTCTGGTGCCAAACTTGCTCGAATGTCTTCTGGAAGTTCATAGGAAAAGCATGCAACAACATTCCCTTGTCTCCCACATTGGTGACCTCATTTAAAAATGTAATTGAGTGAGTTAAATATGTCTGACCCCTTTTATATCCATACTGACTCTCTCGGTGTGGGCTGTGTGAAGATTTTCAGCAGTGACTAATGATTGCAGCTCCTTGGTCAGTCTGCTCCTCCCCCACCACTGATCAAACCATGTAACCTCCTGTCACACTGAGTAATATTGCAATCGATATCATAGTGTCAGTGCCAGCAAACAACAGCATCACAGTCTGACACACTGGGACAGGCGTCACTGCCTGACATCAAAGAAGAGAGTCTGAATCCCCATAAACATAGAACTCAGCAACAAAATAGAGAGACAGAGCATGGAGAGAGAGGGAGACAGCAAGGGAGTAATGGGGGAGAGAGAAGGGAGAGGGGCTGAATGGCCTCCTGCTGTCCTATTCCTTCTGTTCTGATGATGATGTCAGTGTCTGTTGATGAGAATGGGATTCCTCTGTTGAAACTGCTTCTGATTTAATGATGGAGCTGGAAGCCAGGAGAAGATGCAGAAGCTTCAGTTTTTAATCAGAAACTGCCCACTCATCCTCTTGGACATCATGAGCTGGTTTACTGTGCCCAGCACCGACACCCCTCCCTTCCTAACGAGTCTCTGTCTGACTGGATTCTCATTGTTACATTTTCCTGGATTCTCATTGTTACTTTTTCCAAAATGCATCAACTCACATTTATCAGGGTTAAATTCCATCTTCCATGATATGCCCATCTGACCAATTTGGTTACATCATCCTGGAACCTAAAACCACAATCTTCCTTCTTACATCCGGCCAGTCTTTGGCTCTCAGATCCAGATGTCCCGGTCATTCCCAAAACCTGACCTGATTTTCCTTTTGACCCAGAGTGGACCTGTTCCGGGCCAATATCGAGTCCAATGATGACAATCCACTGGATCCCTTCCTGCAGGGAAAGAATCAGTCAGGGCCCAGTGATTGCTGTCAAGGCTCACTCATTCAGTACAGTCTCCAGCCAGAGCACCATTCATCCAGTGCAGAATCACATGATCTACTTTGTCTTTGCCTTTCATAATTTTGTGTACCTCAATCAGGTGCACCCCTTAGCCTCCCCTGCTCCAGGGAAAACAAACCCAGCTGATCCAGTTTTTCCTCATAACTGAGACTTTCCATCCCAGGCAACGTCCTGGTGTATCTCCTCTGTACCCTCTTCAGTGCAACCATGTCCTTCTGATAGTGTGGTGACCAGAACTGCACACAGTATTCCAGCTGTGGCCTGATCAGGGCTCTGTAAAGCATCACTAAACTTCCTTTTTCCTAACTTCTGCACCCTGGCTGATGAAGTCACGCATCCCGTATGCCTTCTTCCCCATCCTGTCTACCTGTGCTGACACCTCTTTGTCCTCAGAATTTCCTTTTTAAGCACCCCACTATACTTCTGAAGAGTCTCCCCTGCTTTTAATTCTCTGTATGTGACATATGCTTCTTTCTTATCCTGACAGTCTTTCTTATCCTTTCACACAAATGCAATCACATTTCACATAAAGGCGATCCCAGCTAATGTTCACAAAGTTGAAATTCTCTCCTAATATAACCCGATTCCTCTCACATCTCTCTGTGATTTGCCTGCATATCTGCTCTTCTATCTCCATCTGACTATTGGGGAGCCTGCAGTATAATCCCAGCAAAGTGATGGCACCTGTTTTATTTCTTAGTCAACCCAGATGGCCACATTTGAAGACGCTTCTAAGACATCCTCCCTCATTTCTGCAGTGATGGTTTCCTCTATGAATAATGCAATGCCCCCAACTCCCTGTTGCATCCCCCCATCCCACCTGAGACTTCTATACCCTGGAATGTTAAGCTGCCAGTCCTGTCCTTCCTCCAACTGTGTCACAGTGATTGCAACAATGTCATATTCCCATGTGCTGATCAATGTTATATGTTCATCTGCCTTACCAGTCAAGCTCCTTGTATTAAAATAGATACTATTTAGCTTTCAGGTCCTCACATGTTCTGTATCCTGCCTATGTCTCCCTGGTGGTTACCTAATGCTTTTCTGTCTGTGGAGACCTTACCCTCCATGAGGGGAAACATCCTCTTACTGTTTATCTTGTCAAGACCCTTAAGAATCCTATATGTTTCAATGAGATTGCGATTCATTTTCCTAAACTCCAGAAAGCAGATTTCAAACCTTTGACCTTTGCTCATAAGACAGCCCCCTCCACCCTGAGGATCATCCCAGTGAACACTCTCTGATCTGCCTCCAGTGAAATAATATGTTTCATAAAAAAGGCAACCAAAGCTGTTCACACCACTCCAGCTGTGGTCTCACCAGCACTTTGTACATTGGCAGTTAGAATTCCCTACATTTATACTCCAACCCCCTTGAAATAAGGGACAACATCCCAATAGCTTTCCTGATTCCCTGCTGCTCCCGTGCGCTAACTTTCTGTGTTTCAGGCACTTTCATGTTGCACCTTTCTCAGTTTTTCTCCATTTAAATAATATTCTGTTGTTTTGTTCTCCCTTCCAAAAGGTACAACTTCACAATGTCCCACATGAAACTTCATCTGCCAACCTTTCCTCACTTACCTCACCAATAAATATCTGATAACTGTTGTATCACTCTTGCAACTTGCCTTTCCCACCTCGGTTTGTGCCACCTGTAATTGTGGCTACAGTACATTCACTTGCTTCTTCCACGTCATTGATAAATATTGTAAATAGTTGTGGTCCCAGCACTGATCCCTGTGTAACATCACTGGTCACAGGTCACCAACCTGAAAAGGAACCCCCTTATTCCCACTCTCTGTTTCCTGTCCATTTGCCTGTTCTCTATCCATGTCAATACACAACCTCAAACTCCATGGGCTCTTATCATTTAACTTTCTGTTGGGCACCTTGCTGAACACCTTCTGGAAGTCCAATTACAACACATCTACTGGATCCCCTCTATCCACTCTGGTGGGTCTTTTATGATAAACTCCAAAAAATTAGTCAGCCTTAATATTTTTATTATTATTACTGTTCCCTTAATGATTAATTCCAATATTTTTCAAACAACAGATGTTCGTGTATTTAACCTATTTTTAATCGCAGTTTAGCCAATTTATGAAAAGAATGCATTCCTATCCACTCTCTCTCTGCCCCTCACAGTCCTGTAGCCCTCCATCAGGTCCCCTCTGAGTCTTCACTGCTCCAAGGACAACTACCACAGCCTTTCAAATCTTTCCTCATAGCTCAGACCCTCCAGGCCAGGCTGCATCCTGGGAAATCCCCTCTGCCCCCTCTGGAGTACAACCACACTCTTCCCATAATATGGTGACCAGAACTACACACAATACTCCAGTTATGGCCTAACCAGTGTTTTATGGAGTTCTAGCATAACCCCCCACCACCAACCATCTCCCCCCCACCAACCTTGCTCTTATATTCTAATAAAGGAAATTATCCCATTTGTCTTCTGAACCACCATATCACCCTGTCCTGCTACCTTCAGAGATTTTTGGATATACTCACTGAGGTCCCTCTGATCTTCAGTACAATGCTGAGTCCTCACCAACTGCCATAAACGTTCCCCTTTTTCCTTCTCCAATCCTGTCCATCCCTTGATATCCAAGGTTCTCTGGCCTTGGTCCCATTCTTCACCTTTACAGGAACATGTTGGCCCTGTACTCTCACTATTTCATTTGGAAAGACTCCCACTGCTCTGATGTAGATTTTCCTGCAAGGAGCTTCTCCTGCTTCATCATTGGCTCTGGTACCACATGGAGGCCAGACCAGATAAGAATGTCAGATTTCCTTCCCCAGAGCACATGAGTGAACCTGATGAGTTTTTATGACGTTTGTCAATGTTTCAGAGTCATCACTGGATTCATTGCATCTTACAGCTGGAAAAGATCCTGTGGTCTATTATCAAGTTGTTGCTTCCACTTATCCCACTGTATGTGGAAGAGAGTGTGAGAGAATCTGGGAGAGTTTATGTGTGTGTGTGTGCGCGCGTGTGTATGCGCGCGTGTGCATGTGTGAGAGGGAGAGACCCCTACATTCTCCACTTTGTTTGCACCATTATATTTGTCATCATCCTTTACCTGCTCCACAATCACAAATAGCTTCATTGCTGACCCATTCCCCATTTGGACCAATGTCAGGCAGGGCTGCATTATCGCCCCGACACTATTCTCATTCTACCTCGTTGCACTGATTCACCTCACCACCAGCAAACTCCTTGCTGGAGTGGAGCTAACTTACAGAAAGTGTTGGAAATTATTCAACCTCTATTGCCTTCAAGGCAAAACCTAAGTTACCTCAACCAGTATCATCGAGCTGCAGTATGTAGATGATGCGTGTGTGTGTGTAATCTCAGAGAATGTACTCCAGACCTTTGTCAGCATCTTTAGTGAGTCACATGAGAGCATGGGTATCAGCCTAAACATTCACAAGATGAAGGTCCTACACCAACCTGGCCTGGCATTGTGGAGCAAACTCCTGATCATCAAGGTCCATAAGGAAAATGTTCACCACTTCCAATACCAGAGAAATCTTCTGTTGGCCAAAGCAATTGTTGATGAAGAGATCCAACATCACCCCCAATGCGTTAGCGCAGGCTTCAGCCGCCTGAGGAAAAGGGTGTTCAAGGACAACAAAAACAGTTCTGACACCAAGCTTATGGTTTACAGAGCTGTGGTGGTTCCCACCCTCCAATATGGCTCTGAGACATGGACTGTCAGAGAAAGCACCTCAAGGCACTGGAGTAGTATCACCAATGCTGCCTTCACAAGATCCTGTGAGTCAGCAGGGAAGACAGACACACAAATACCAGTTAATGCTCGACCAGGCCAACATCCCCAGCATTGAGGCACTGACCACCCTTGATTGGCCACAATGGGCTGGATATGTCGTCTGCATGACCGACACAAGCCTCTCCAAGGAGGTGCTCTACTCCCAGCTTTGAAACTGCAGGCAAGCCCCAGGTGGACAGAGGAAGTGGTTCAGGGATACCCTCAGGGCCTCATTGGCAAAGTGCAGCATTCCCACAGACACCTGGGATTCACTGGCCCAAAACTGTCTAAAGTGGAGGATGAGCATCGAGCACCTTGAGACTCGCCACTGGGAGAAACAATGGAAGCCAGACGAAAACAGGGAAAGGAACATTCTGCGACACCAATGCCCCATCTACCCCTTCCCGTGATTGCCACGTGCCCCACATATAGCAGAACCTGCTGTTGCCACATCAGTCTGTCCAGCCACATATGGACTCACCCTGAGAGTCATCCTTATCTGCGAGGGGCCTCTGCTTGTGTGTGTGTAAACTATCTGAGTGATCCCAGGATTCAGATCTGGGAATATCTCTTGAAGTATGGGAATTTGAGTTCAGAACACATTCTACAGATCTCTGGAATAGGAGGAGGCCTTTCAGGACCCTCACTGGGTAAGAGTTGTTTGAAACGAGAATTATGACACATCTCTGAGAATCACATTTATAACCGTTTTTATTGAAGCTTTCATTAGTTCTGTGTTGATTGACACAATGCTCTGGTTTGGGCTTTGCTGTCTGTACAAACCATCTGTAATGTCTTTGCTGCAATGGTTCACATTTACTTCATCACACTTACACTCCAAATATCTCACATTATTTTCCATGGGATTCACTGGAATTCGCTCAGATCAGACCCTCAGCAGCTCAAATGGAGAGAGGGATGGAGCTCATAGAAAGAGAGAGAGAGAGTTGTGGGGGGGGGGGGGGGGAGAGCGATAGATAGAGAGAGAGAGATCCTTTCCCCACAGCAATTGTCATAATTCGACTTGATATTGGACAGGAACAGGTGCACTCCGGATCATAGGAGATCTCGGGTCAGGTTTTGGGAGTGAGTGGAAATGGTGAATCTGAGAGGGGGAGTCTCCTCCAGAACCGGGAAAATGTAACAATGAGAATCCAATCAGACAGAGCCTTGTCGGGGAGGGGGGGGAGGGGGGGGGGGGGGGGGTGGAGGGAGGAGGTGTCAATGCTGGGCACAGCAAACCAGCTCATGGTGTCCAAGAGGCTGAGTGGGCAGTTTATGGTTAGAAATTGAAGCTTCTGCAGTTTCTCCTGGTTTCCAGCTCCATCATTAAATCAGGAGCAGTTTCAACAGAGGAACCCCATTTCTCATCAACACACACTGACACCGTCATCAGAACAGAAGGAATAGGGACAGTAGGAGGCCATTCCATCTCTCTCTCTCTCTTCTCCGCCCTATGCTCCCCTCCCCCCAGCCCTCCCTCTGTCTTGGTGCTGACTGGGGTTCTCTGGGAGTCAGTATTTAATAGAAGGGTTTGGGTCTCATTATGTTTTTGATGCTGTACGGTTTATGATTGTGGTGGGGGAGGGGATACAGGCTTCGTTCTTTGACGTCAGGCAGTGATGCCTGTCCCAGTGGGTCAGACTGTGATGCTGTTGTTTGCTGGCACTGACACTATGATATTGATTGCAATGTCACTCAGTGTGACAGGAGGTTACATGGTTTGATCAGCGGTAGGGGAGGAGCAGACTGAACAACGAGCTGCAATCATTACTCACTGTTGAAACCCTTCACACAGCCATCACCGTCCGGAAACACCTTCACCAAAGATCCTTTCAGCTCCTTCATGACAGCCCTGGAGCTAAAAGGGAGAAAGAGAAAGACGTCTTTTCGAGGGGCTCCTGAACACAATGTACACTGTATATTCCCCATTAATGACAGTCCATCCATCCACATGGAACTTATTGTTGAAGCTGCAGCCCAGCTCCTGTTCCTATTCTGAATGTTTCAGTCAAGGAGACAGAGAAGGATCCAGCACAGTAGGAGGCTGTTCAGTCCCTTGTGTCAGTGCTAGCTGTTTACTAATTCATTCACAATGAACCTCTCCATTGAATGTCTCTTGTTGGGAAGTGATTGAATCTGTTTTTTAGAGATAGAATGTCTGACAAATATGAACTGATTCAAGAAAGTCAAAATGGATTTTCTCAGGGTTAAACACCTTTAACTAACCTGGCTACATTTTATTAAAGAGGTGAGATAAGGGAATGTCAATGGGTATTGTTCACATGAACATCCAGAAGGCATTCAAGAAAGTTGCACACAAAATTTACAATGTTATAATGAGAACAAAAAGATGGCAGTATAATTAAATACATATTCAGGACTTTTGTACACAAAGGAAGACTCTAAAACATCCCCAGATTGTTGTGTTCACAGGGTCTAGAGCAAGGGAGGAACTGGAGAAAATCAGTTTTTAAAAGGAAATGATTTTGGGAAAATTGATGGGATTAAAGTTTGATAATCGACATCCTAGGTATTCAGGAAATGGCTCAAAAATTTTGGAAACATTGGTGGTCATCTTCCAAGATTCTATTGATCCTGGAACAGATCATTCAGATTGGAGAGTTGCTGATGTAACCTCACACTTAAAATGGGAGGGAGAGAAAAAACATGGAATTTTAGACCAGTCAACCTGATATTGATATTGGGGAAAATACTTGAGTCCGTTATAAAAGATTTAATAGCTGAGCGAATGAAAAACAGTGACAGGATTGGATCGAGTCAGCATGGATTTTTGGGAAGGGAAAACATATTTAACAAATCAACTGGAATTGTTTGATGATGTAAGGATTGGATTTAATAAGGGGAGATAGTGAATTCTTTTTTCTTTATTCATTCACGGGATGAAGGTGTCACTGGATCAGCAGCATTTATTGCCCATCTCTAATTGCCCAGAGAGCAGTTTAAAGTCAACCACATAGTTGTAGGTCTGGAGACACATGTACTTCAGACCAGGTAAGGATGGCAGTTTCCTTCCCTAAAGGACATTAGTGAACCAGATGGGTTTTTCCAACAATCAACAGTGGATTCATAGTCATCATTAGATTCTTAATTCTGGATTAATGTGCTTCATTTGCACTTTCAAAAGGCTTCTGATAAATCCCACAAAAGTGGATCGTGTATAAAATTAAGGCTCATGGGATTGCGGGCATGTACTGACATAGATAGAAAACTGATTGCAGACAGAAAACAAAGTAATGGAGTCATAGAGTCCTACAGCACGGAGATAGGCCCTTCGGCCTAAACTGGCCCACACCAAGCAAAATGTCCGACCACACTAACCCAATTTCCATACACTTGGCCCATGTCTTTCTGAACCTTTCCTATCCATGTATTTGGCCAATTGCCTTTTAAACGTTGTCAATGCACCCACCTCAATCACTTCCATTGGCAGTTCATTCCACATGCAGACCACCATCTGTATTAAAAAGAGCACTCCAGGTTCCCTTTTATTCCTTCCACTCTAACTTTAAACTGATGCCCTCTAGTCCTCTATTTGCAAACTCGGGGAAAAGGATTGAGTGCATTCACCCTATCCATGCCATTCATGGTCTTACACACTGCTAAAAGATCCCCTGTCAGTCTTCTATGCTCCAGAGAAAAAGGTCCTAGCTTATCCAACCTCGCTATATAACTCAGTCCCTTGAGTTCTGGCAACATCCTTGTAAATTTCTTCTGCACCCTTTCCAGCTGAATAATGTCCTTTGTATAACAAGGTGACCAAAACTGAACACAATAATCCAAGTGCAGCCTCACCAACATCCTGTGTAACTGTAACGTAACTTCCCAACTTCTATACTCAATGGTGAAGGCCAGTGTGGCAAAAACCTTCTTCACTGCCCTGTCTAACAGTGACTCTACTTTCAGAGAATCGTGCACCTGAACTCCAAGGTCCCTCTGCTCCACTACACTCCCTCACCATTCGCCATGAAACCCCTACCTTGATTTGACTTTCCAAAATGCAAGACCTCACCCTTGTCTACATTAAACCCCATTAGCCATTTCTCTGCCTACTTCCCCAGGTCCTGCTGCACTTTCTGATAACCTGCCTCATTGTCCACGATACCGCCTATTTTAGTGTCATCCGGAAACTTACGAATCATGCCTTGCACATTCTCATCCAAATCATTGTAATGTAGGAATAAACGGGCCTTTTTCTGAAAGGGCTGGATGAGCTCAGGTCTGGACCACAAGCCTGGATACCAATGATTCACCTGATATGTTAATGATTTAGATGATGGAATTAAGATTAATATCTCCAGGTTAGCAGATGACACAAAGCTGGTTGAGAGGGGGAGCTGTCAGGAGGTTGCAGAGATGCTTCTGTGTGATTTGGATGAGTTGAGTAAGTCACAGATGAAGTATCATGTGGATAAATGTGAAGTTACCCTGTTTAGT
Source organism: Chiloscyllium plagiosum (assembly GCF_037043375.1). Taxonomy (NCBI): domain Eukaryota; kingdom Metazoa; phylum Chordata; class Chondrichthyes; order Orectolobiformes; family Hemiscylliidae; genus Chiloscyllium; species Chiloscyllium plagiosum. The sequence goes on from NW_028270147.1 coordinate 118,085,258, forward strand.
ATCAAAAACAGGAAGGCAGGTTATTATCTGAATGGGGATAAATTGGGAATGGGGAGGTATAATAAGACCTGGGTGTCTTTACACACCAGGCGCTAAAAGTAAGCATTCCAGGAGCAGCAAGTAGTGAAGAAGGCCAATGGTATTGAGGTCTTCATAGCGACAGGATTCAAGTACAGGGGCAGGGATATCTTGCTGCAATTTTGCAGGGTGTCAGTAAGATCACACCTGGAGTATTCCATCAAAATTTCACTCAGTGACAGGAGACAGAGGGTCGAGGCAGAAAGCTGTTTGTGTGACTGGAGTTCAGTGTGCAGTGGGATACCACAGGGATCACTGCTGGGTCCCTTATTGTTTGTGAAACTTAGAAACAATGTGGATGAGAATGTGATGGGGTGAGGGGTGGGGTCAGTGAATGATAACTAAGTTTGTGTGTGACATGAAAATTGAAGGATGGTTAACTGTGAGGAAGAAGGTGTTACAGGAGGATATAAGTGGATTGGTCAGATAGGCAGAGCAAAGGCAGGTGGAATTTAACCCTGCTAAATGTCAGGTGAAGCACTGTGGAAGACACAACAGGGTGGGAATGAAGACATATGGGACACTTAGCTTTCTCATTTCAGGGGTGGGTGATAAAAACAGGGCGGTTATGTTGGAGCTGTACAGAACTGAGGGGAGGCGAGAGCTGAAGTACTGTGTGCAGTTCTGGCCACCACACTATAGGAAGGATGTGATTACACTGGACAGGGTGCTGATGAGATTAACCAGAAAGTTGCCTGGGATGGAGCATTTCAATGATGAAGAGAGGTTAGATAAGCTCAGGTTGTTTTCTTTGTAGCAGAGAAGGTTGAGGGGGATCCCTGATAGAGATATATAAGGTTATGAGGGGAATGCATAGGGTGGATAGAAAGTTCTCGTTAGACAGAGAGTTAATAACATGGTGGCACACATTCAATGTGAAAGGCAGGAGCTTTAGAGGGGATTTGAGGAACATAATTTTCACCCAGAAGATGGTGAGGGTCTGAATGCATTGACTGGGAGGGTAGTTGAGGCAGGAAACTTCATAACCTTTAAATTGGGTGAACACTGAAATGTCATAACATTCAAAGCTGTGGGCCTAATATTGGAAAGCAGGACTCATGTAGGTTTAGTGTTGTTTGGCTGGTATGGGTTTAATGGGCTGAAGGGCCTCTTCTGTACTGTGTGATTTTATGATTCTATTCTGTGCAGTTTTGGTCCCCTGATCTGAGGAAGCATGATCTGGTTGTGCAGAGAAGGCAAGGAGGGGTTTGAGAACAAGGATGAGAATTTGAAAATTGACATGTTGCTAGACCGGGAGCCAATGTAGGTCAGTGAGCATTGGTGGGGGGGGTGGAGGGATGGGTCGGGGATGAGGAAGGGACTCGGTGTGAGTTTGGATATGGGCAGCAGAGTTTGGGATGAGCTGACATTTACAGAGTGTGGTGGCTGTGATATGGGGCAGGACAACATTGGAATGGTCATACTTGGAGTCCCCATGACATGGCTGAGATTTTCAGTGACTGATCTTTGTGATGTGGAGGATGTGGGGCTCAAATCAACCTCAAAGATGAGACCAAGCTTATGAAGAGTTTGGTTGAGCAGCAGACAATGCTCAGGGAGAGGGATGGAGGTTGTACCGGGATCTGAAGAGGATGGGTTTCATCTTCCCAATGTGTTTCCCAGTGAGCCTGGCTCCTCAGTCCTGACTGCTCTTAGCTGCTGTGATTGTCACTGATTGGACACTTATTATTAGAGATTCTGACCACAGCAGAAAGCCCCAGTGTAAAACATAACTGCAAAGACTGTCAGATCGCAAGGTTGAAACTTCATCAAGAGAGGAACTGAAAGAAGGAGCTCGGAGCAGCTGGACGTTTATTACTGAGATGGGAGAAAACTGTGAACTGTCTGCACTCCCTGGAACCTGACAGCACAGGAGGATGGTTCTGGGATTTATTGTTTGCAGAAACAGCACAGTGATGGAAAAAGTGTCAGTAACTCTCTCACAAACACACACGCCTGCACTCGGAGATCAGAAACAGAATCCAGCAGCAGCTCTGTCTCCAAGCTGTGAAACCTGCACAGAATTGTTCCCTCATTCAGTTTTTAACTGGCAGGATAGACCAAGCAGGGGAGGCAACACAGTGGCGTGTACAGGCAGAAGGGAGTTGCCCTGGGAGACCTCACCATTAACTATGGAACCCATGAAGCCTCATGACAGCAGGTCAAACATGGGGAAGGAAACCTCCTGCTGATTACCACATAGCACCGCCCTCCCCTCCAACCTCAACTGAGCAGTCAGTCCTCCTCCATGTTGAACAACACTTGGAGGGAGCACTGAGTGTGGGAAGGATGCAGGATATACTCTGAGTCAGGGACTTCAAAGTCCACCATCAAGACCTGCTCAGAAGCATCACTACTGAGCAAGGTGGTCACGCTCCACCTGATTCAGCTGCTAGACTGGACCTAGGGCAGGTGGTGAGGGAACCAACAAGAGGGAAAAACATACTCACTATCACCCTCACCAATCTGTCTGCTGTTGGTGTAGCTGTCCATGACAGTATCAGTATGAGTGACCACCGCACAGTCCGTGTGGTGACAAAATCCTATCTTCACATTGAGATTACCTTACATTTTGTTCGGTAAGAGATACAGGATGTCAGGAAGAACTTTGTTTTTACCAGCAATTGGTAATGACTTGGAAATTAGTGCCCATTCAGGTGAGGCAGGTGAAGACACTCAGTTATTGCAATGGCAGATTGGATGGGCTCTTGATGGAAATAAACCTGCAAAGCCCTGGGGATCAAGTAGGGGAGGGGGTGGAACTGACTGGATTGCTCCATGAAATGACAGCATTTACCTGACAAGCTGAATGTTCTCCCCCTGTGCTGGAAATAGGTCTCACTCAATGAGGGTTTCACAATTAGAGAGTTTGGATGCAGTAAATACAAGACAAATTGTTTCTCCAGGCAGGAGGGTCAGTAACCAGAGGGCACACATTTCAGAAAGGGTCTGAAGGACAAGAGAGAAGTTAGGAACATTTTTATCCAGCGAGTTCATGATGCCTGTCTGCAAGGTGTGTGGAAGTGGATTTAACAGCAACTTTCAAAAGGGCATTTGGAGAAATAGCTGAAAAGGAAACAATTGCAGGGTTATACAGGAAGGGCTGGGTAAATGGGACTCATTGGACTCATTTGACTACCAGTCACAATAGGCCCAGTGACCTCTGTCTGCGTTGTATAAGAGCTTACACACTCTTAGACTCACCTTTACACAATGACTGGGAGAAACAGACAACCCAGTTTACAGAAGAGTGTTTTCTCAAACAAAACAGTTTTGAACCAACTCAGGGAATAGGCCAGACTAGATTTACTGGAATAAATTAGTGGGCCGCACGGTGGCACAGTGGTTAGCACTGCTGCCTCACAGCGCCAGAGACCCGGGTTCAATTCCTGCCTCAGGTGACTGACTGTGTGGAGTTTGCACATTCTCCCCGTGTCTGCGTGGGTTTCCTCTGGGTGCTCCGGTTTCCTCCCACATTCCAAAGATGTGCAGGTGAGGTAAATTGCCCGTAATGTTAGGTAAGGAGTAAATGTAGGAGTATGGGTGGGTTGTGCTTCGGCGGGTCGGTGTGGACTTGTTGGGCCGAGGGGCCTGTTTCCACACTGTAATGTAATCTAATCTAAAAAAAATCCATGGCAAGTGAACCGTGAAACAAAAGTGAAGGAACTGAACAATATCTTCAACAGCACAACCATTGAGAGGGGGAGGGATGAAGGGCACGAGGTCAGAGAGCATGCTCTAGGGGTCTGAAGGCTCTGCTGTCAATGGTGGGATGGAGGAAGCAGCAATGGACAGGAGACCAGAGACAGGAGATGGAAGGGGAAGGGAGGGAACTTAAGTCTGCAGTAGAACACAGAGTGAGGGAGGAGGGAGGCCATGGAGGCAATTGGCTGATGGTGAGGTCAGGGGTCATTCTGCAATGACATACAGGTAAGACAGTGAAGGGCCCACTCCATATCAGACAAGTCGGAGTTTATGGAATATGGCTTTAGGAAGCTGGGAGAGGACATTGGAATCATATAGTTAGGAGGCGGGACAAGCAGGAATTAGGGTTTCTGTGGTCAAAGAGCTGAGGTAGTGGAGAGACAGACAATGTTGCTGAGAATGAAATAAGAGACCTACATGACAGAGAGGATGTGGGTTTGCAGCTCAGGTACTGGACAGTCCTATTTGAGGGAGGCTGTTGTTCACTGGTCTCTTCTGGAACATCTCGGCCTATCCATCTTCGCCTTATAATTCAAACCCTCCAATCTTGGTAACATCCCTGTTAGTCTTTCTTTTACCCAAATCAGTGTAATAACTTCCTTCCTATAGTAGGGTGAGCAGAAATGTACATAGTGTCCAAATGTGGCTTCCCAATGCCTTGTACAGCTGTAACATGATGTCCCAGCTCCTGTACTCCCTGCTTTGACCAGTGAAGGTGAGCATGCCAAATACCTTCTTCACCACCCTGTCTATCTGTGACACCACTTTCAAGGAGCTATGTACCTGTACCCCTCAGTCTCTCTGTTCAATAACACTCCCCATGGCTCTACCATTAATTGTGTAACTCCTGCCCTGGTGTGTCTTACCAAAATGCAATTCCTTGCAGTTATCAACATTAAACTCCATCTGGATTTGTTGACCCACTGGCCCAGTTGATCAAGATGACATTGCACTCTTAGATAACCTTCTTCCCTGTCCACGATGCCAACAATTTTAATGTCAGCCACAAACTTATTGACCGTTCCTACTATTTTCTCATCCAAATTGTTCATATAAATGATGAACAACGGTGGATCCAGGATCGATTCTTGTGGCAGACGGCTGGTCACTGGCCTCCAGTCTGAAGAACAACCCTCTCTCACCAGCCTCTGCCTCCCACCATCAGGCCAATTTTATATCCAATTGGCTAGCTCTCCCTGGATCCTATGTGATATAATCTTACTAAGCAGTCTACCAGGGGGAACCATGTATAAGCCTTGCTAAAGTCCATGTAGACAATGTGTACTGCTCTACCTTAATCTACCTTCTTGATTACTTTGTCAAAAACTCAGTCATCTGCTCATCTCCATTGGAAGGTGCAGTGAATAGGAGGCCCATGTTTACTGGTTTCTATTGCAGGATCCAGTCAGAAGGAGGCCCATGTTTACTGGTCTCTGTTGGAGTGCTCAGTGTATCATGGACATCATGGTTGCTGTGTGGTTCACTTCCTTTCTGTTGTAACTCATCCCAGTGAAACACCCTGATTCAGAGACTGATCATGGAAGGGAAAGGAGAGGGGAAGGGATTGGAAATGTTTTGAATGGACAGGATGGGTCAGTGGGTCAGAGCCTGTCCTGTCCCTCCAGCTCACACTGATGACCTGAGGATCTCCTCTCTCTGCTGGGCCTTCATGGAATGAGGTTTGTGTCCAAACCAGTCCCCAGTGAGAATAGGCCAACAGCGCAGAACTGTCCTTAATTTGACAAGAATCTGTTCATCTTCCTGAGAGAGGTCAAACCCTGGTCAATGTGAGAAATAGGGCCTTACTCCAGGAGAAGAAATGCTTCTGGGGTCAAGGGTTAACATCCATTAGTGGGGCAGAGCAGAGGGAGATTTATCCTGCATTCAACTGTCACCACCCGGGACACTGTGAGAAAGAGAGAGAAGTGAGACAGAGAGAGTTAGAGCGAGAGTGTCTGCGCGTGTGTGATCAAGGGATAGAGGGAGGAGCATCTGAGACAGTGTGAGATATGTGAGGTGACCAAGAGAGAGGTCGAGAGAGGTAGAAATGGTGGTGTTGAGGGATAGAGGGAGAGAAACAAGATGTGACTGAGAGGGATGGAGTGAGGGAAAGAGTGACAGAAAGAACAAGAGGAGTGAGACCAAGAATGAAGGGAATCGGGAGAGAGAGGGTAGGGTTGAGTTTGTGTGTGTGTGTGTGTGTGAGAGAGAGAGAGAGAGAGAGACAGACAAGAGTATGGTTAGAGACAAAATGACCGAGAGGGAGGGAGAAAGACTGTAGATTGGGATACGGAGAGATAGGGAGAGAGACAGAGGGAGGAAAAGAAAGGGGCAGCTAACATTTGGAGGCTTTCAATTGAAGCGGGTGACGGAGACAGAGAGAGATGGAGAAATAGAGAATATCCGACGGAGTGAGGAAGCGTGAGTGAGTTGGAGAGAGTGGTTATGAGACAGAGTGAAAGAGAGAAAAAAAGAGAGAGAGAGAATATGAAAGAGATTAACAGTGGAAGAAAGAGATAGTAGTAGAGAGAAACAAGTGGCAGATGTGAGTCAGAAAGGGAGGTAGAGAGAGAGAGGTGGACAGGTCGTGGTCACCACATTCTGAGAAGGATGTGATTGTACTTGAGACGGTGCAGAGATTTCCCAGGATGCTGCCTGGGATGGAGGGCCAGCTGTGAGGAAAGATTGGAAAGGTTGGGGTTGTTTTGCATGGAGCAGTGAAGGTTGAGAGGGGACATGATAGAGGGGTATAAGATTATTTGGGGCAGTGATAGGGTGGGTAGGAAGGGACATTTTACAAGAGTAAGGGACTCAACAACCAGGGACAGAGATTGATGGTAACACAGACATGGACACACAGAAACTAGAGCAGGAGTTGGCCATTCAACCCTTTGAGTCTGCTCTGTCATTCAGTATGATCATGGCTGACCCTCCATCTCAAAACCATATTCCTGCTTTCTCCCCATTCCCTTCATGCTGTTAAAATGCAAAACAATTATCTCTCTCTTTTTCTTGAATATATTCAGTTCCTTGTCCTTCACAGCCATCTGTGGTAGAGAATTCAATAGATTGACCACCCTTTGAGTGAAGAAATGTTTCCTCATCTCAGCCCTAAATGATCTACCCGGTATCCGCCTGAGACTGGGTCCCCTGGTTCCAGACTCCCCAACCAGGGGAAACCTCCTCCTTGCCCAGCCCTCTTAGAATTTTATATGTTTCAATCTGATCCCCTCTCATCCTTCTAAACTCCAGGCCCAGTCGAGTTGGAGAGAAAGAGGAGAGTTGAGGACAAATGTTTTAACTCAGAGGGTGGTGGGAGTCTGGAAATCACTGCGTGAAAGGCTGGTTGAGTCACAAACTGTCGTGACATTGGAGCAGTGTTTAGATATTCCCTTGTGTTGCTGTAGCCTCCAGGGTAATGGGCCAAGAGCTGGAGGATGGGATTAGTGTCATCAGATCGCTGTTTACCAGCACAGACACAATGGGCCAAATGGCCTCAGTCAGTGCTGTTCACATCAATCACTGTCTGAGACAGAGACAGAGAGAGAGACAGAGAGAGAGAAGAGGAAGTGTGAGGGGCTGACGTGGCTCTCTCTGCCTGATGCCATTTACATACTGAGGAACACCCAGTCAGACTCTCACAGGCTGCAGCTTTATAAAGCGGAGCCCAGTGAAGGGAGAGTTTATCAGGAACCAGGCACAGGGACAGGAGCACACACCAAGATTTCACACATCCAGCTGATCTGGCCCCTGGCATTCTGTGTCGCAGGTACAAATCTCTCTCCTTCCGCTTTGAATCTTTAGCTGCTCTCCATTTCACTCCAATTCCACTGACTTGTGATTGAAGGGAAAATGCTGAAACCGGAGGAATGCTCAGTGTCTCCAACAATCTCTCATTTGACCGGCTCTTTCTGTGACAGTTCTGACTTCACTGTGTTTCTCTCTGACCCCTCAGGTATCAGTGGGGACATCACCATGACCCAGTCTCCCCGGTGCTGTCAGTGGGACTGGGCCAGACTGCAACCATCACCTGTACGGCCAGTCAAAGTATTAGCAGCTACCTTGCTTGGTACCAGCAGCGAGAAGGTCAGAAACCCTCTCTCCTGATCTACAATGCAACAACTCGAATCACAGGAGTCTCCGAACGATTCACCGGCAGTGGATCAGGGACCAGTTTCACCCTGACAATCAGCAACGTTCAGAATGAGGATGTCGCTGACTATTACTGTCAGCAGTATTACAGCTGGCCTTCACGGTGATACAGAGCCGTACAAAAACCTCAATGTGCACAGCACCACCTCCTGTACTGACACAACCCACAGTTGTATATAATGTATAATAATGGACACACCGTCCCACCACCTGCACTGACACATCCACAGTTACATATAAATAAAAGTGAATAAACTAACCCATGCCAGAATTGTCACTGTCCACAACACACTCCAGTCCCTGTGGTGTTCACCACTCACTGAAGGCCTCATGTTTCCACCTGCACTCCATGGCCACACTTGAAGAGCAGCTGCAAGATTTAACATCAAAAAATAAATTTCACAAACTGCCCAAGCCTAGCTGGACACAACCCAGAGATACACTGACAGATAGAGCAAAAGCCATGAGTGAAGGAGAGAGAGAAGGGTAGGGAGAGGGTGAGAGTGATGGAGGGAAGCAGAGAGCAGAGGTTTTTGTGCAGCCTCTGCACTGAGAGCTCTCACTGTGGTTTACGTTCAGTAAAGGAACCAAGCTCAGACTGAGTAAATAAACCTCAATCCTCCGGTATTATCCCTGTCAATACTGAAACACAATTTCTAAAACACAAATGCTGAATTGTTGAAGGTGTTAGTGGGGAGCTGCAGTGAATGAAATGTTTGATTGAGGAGCACTGTGTCTAACAGGGTGTCCAGCTGTACTTCTTTAGTTCCATTGTCCCTTTAAGCAGCAAGATCTAAGTCAGTCAGTTTTACTCACCGTGTGGAGGAGCTCTGCCCATTTGCAGCCTGTGGTCCCATTCCTGCAGCATGGAGTGAAATCAATGAGTAGCCTCTAGTCTCAGTGTGACGGACATGGGCAGAGTTTGATGTGAGCTCTGACTCCCTGTCCCAGTCTCTGATCTCACTGACCTCAGCAGCAGCAGTAGCAGCAGCAGCAGCAGCAGCACAGTGAGACACCGAGCTCCCACCTCCTCCAGCTTTAACTCTGCTCAATCACACAATCATAGAATTGTTACACCGCACAAGGAGGCCATTCTGCCCATCCTGTCTGTACTGGCTCTTTGAATGAGCAATTCACTGAGTGTCATTCTCCTGCCTTCTCCCTGTCACCCTGCACATTGTTCCTTTTCAAATAACATTCTCATTCCCTTCGGAATGTTTCAATTGAAGCTGCCTCCACCACACTCTCAGGCAGCGAATTCCACACCTTAACCACTCACTGGCCGAAAATGTTTTTCCTCATCTCATTTTGTTACTTTTCCCAATTACTTTCAATTTGTGGTCTCTCGGTCTCAATCCTTTCTCATATGGGAACATTTTCTCCCTATTTACTGTATCCAGGCCCATCCTGATTTTGAATTCCTCGAACATATCTCCTTTCAGCCTTCTTCAAAGAAGACAGTCCCAAATTCTCCAGTAGATCTTCATAACTGATGTTCCTCATCTCTGGAATGATCTTTAAGAATATAATTTGTCATCTCACAAAACATTCACATGCTTCCTGAATTATTCACATTATCCATGTCCCTCATGGTTTTATAAATTTCTCAGCCTCTGATGCTGCAGGGAAAATTACCCCAATTTCTTCATCCTCTCCCTATCGTTCAAACCCTCCAATTCCGAGCAAAATCTTTGTAAATCTTTTTCTGCACCTTTTTAAAGTTTAACAATATCTTTCCTATCACAGAATGATCAGATTTGTTCACATTATTCCCAAAGTGGCCTCACCAATCTCCTGTACAGCTACAACATGATGTCCCAACTCCTATACTCAATACAGTGACCACTAAAGGCAAACGTTCCCAACACCTTCTTTATCACCCTGTTTCCCTGTGATCCAGTTTTAAGGAATAATGCACACTACCCTTACCTTCACCTTCACACTCACCCTCACCCTTCACCTTCACCTTTGCCTTCACCTTTACCTTCACCCTCACCCTCAACCTCACCCTCACCCTCACCTTCACCCTCACCTTCACCCTCACCCTCACCCTTCACCTTCACCTCTCAGTCTGCTATTTCAGCTTCACTCCACAGGGCCCTACCATTAACTGTATAACTCCTGCCCTGGTTTGCCTTTTCAAAATGCAACATCTCACATTTATCTAAACTGAACTCCATTTCCCACTCCTCTGCCCATTGCCCCATGTGATCTAGGTCCCACTGTACCCTGAGATGATCTTCACTATTCACTGTCCCACCAATTTTGGTGTCATTTACAAACTTATGTTAACTCCTATATTCACAGAGAAATCATTTATTTAAATGACCAAAAGCAGTGAACCCAGCACCACTCCTTGCGGCACACAGATATTAACAGATCTCCAATCTGAAAATCAACCCTTTACCACCACTCCCTCTCTCCTATCTTCAAGCTAATTTTTTTACCCAAACGGCTAGCTCCCCCTGGATCCCATGTGGTCTAACCTTACTAACCAGTCTATCATGTGGAACCTTGTCAAACATTTTACTGAAGTCCATACAGACAGTGTCTACTGTTTTGCCTTCATCAATCTTCTTTGTCACCTCCTCAATCAAATCAGGGAGACACAATTTCCCATGCACAAAATCACACTGATTATCTAAGTGGATGTAAATCCTGTCCCTCAGAATCCACTCCAATATCTTACCTAGCACTGACATCATGCTCACTGGTCTATAGTTCCCTGGCTTTTCCTTACAGCCTTTCTGAAATAATGATACAATATTAGCCAACCTCTCTGGTTCTCCAACACCTTACCTAGAGCTGTTGAGGATAAACATATCTCAGCAAGGGGCCCAGCAATCTCTTCCCTCGTTTCCCACAATGTTCTGGGATACACCTGATCAGGTCCTAGGGATTTATCTACCTTTATATGTTTTAAGATCTTTCGCATCTCCTCCTTTGTATTGTGGACTTTTTCAAAACATCACTATTTTTCCAAATTCCCTCGCTTTCATGTCCTTCTCCCCAATAAATACTGACCTGAAATATTTGTTTAGGATCTCACCCATCTCCTGTGTCTTACCAAAATACAGCACTCACATTTATCTGAATTAAACTCCATCTTCCATTCCTCAGCTTACTGGCCCAGTTGGTCAAGATTCCATCGTACTCTTAGACAGCCTTCTTCACTGGCCACGATGCCACCTGAAAATTCACTTGAACACAGTCTCGCAATTCTGGCCCCTCTCTGCCTTTTTACATTGCTACTACCCCAGTCTATATTCAGAAATTAAAGACCCCGTCACCCCATTTATAACGACTCCATCATATTTGCAGGTCTCTGTAAATTCCTTCAATTTGTATTATCCACATCCTTCCCAATGGGTGGTGAGGATTCTGTGGACCTTGGTGTTCCTCTCTGATATTCCCCCTGGCTCCCACAGCCCTGCCAAGTTCATTTAAACCCGCTCTAACAGCACCAGTAAATCACGCCAAAGGAACTCAGTCCCAGCTCTGCTCAGGAGCAATGCTGTCTGGTCTGTCCAGGTTCCTATTCTCCCAGACCCACTCCTAATGTCCCAAGAATCTAAAGTTCTCCCTCCTGGACCCTCTCTCCAGCCCCACCGTCACTTGTATTATCCTGCTGTTCCTCTTCTCACTTGCGTGGGTCACTGGAAGTAATGCGCAGATTCCTTCTTTTTAGTTCCTGCTCCTAATTCCTTTCCACGCTCCCTAAATTCTGACTGCAGGACCACATCCTTTTTCTCCATCCATCACTGGGACCGATGTGGACAACGACTGCTGCCTGTTCCCCCTCTCCCCTCAGGGTGCTCTGCAGCTGTTCAGTGACATCCTTGACCCTGGCACCAGGGAGACAACACACCATCCTGGATTCCCATCTGCAGCTGCAGAAACACCTATCGATAGCCCTCACTCTCGAATCTCCTCTCACTGTCGCTCTTCCAGTCTTCCTTGTGCCCCCCTGGACAGCTGAAGTTCCCACATGGATGCACACTCTTTCCACTCTTTGGTTATCTCTTGACAAAGTTCTGATGTGAAACAGCTCCAGCAGGGCTCACAGTCCAGTGGGTTCAGTGTTCCAGGGGTTTGGGGAAACTCTCCAGAAGACTTTAAGAAATAGGAGCAGAAATCAGCCATTCAGCCCATGGAATCTGCTCTGCCATTTGATCTTGGCAGATATGCTTCTCACCGCCATTCTCCTGCCTACTCACAGGAACTTTCAATCCCCTTAACAACTACGAACCTATTTATCTCTGTCTTAAGTACACTCAGTGACTTGGCTTCCACTGCCCTCTGTAACAATGAGTTCAACAGATTCACCACCCTCTGGCTGAAGAAATTCCTCCTCATCTCAGCTCTAAAGGGTCGGCCCTTCATTCTGAGGCTGTGCCTTGGTTACCGAGTCTCTCCTGTTTTTGGAAACATCTTATCCCCATCCACTCTGTCCAGGCCTATCAGTATTCTGCAAATTTCAATAAGATCTCTCCTCATCCCTCCAAACACCATTGAGTACAGACCCAGAGTCCTCAACCATGCCTCATATGACAAGCTCTTCATCCCCAGGATCCTTCTTGTAAACTCTTCCAATGCCAACACATTGTTTCTTAAAATATGGGTCCCAAATCTGCTCACAATATTCCAAATGCAGTCTGACCAGAGCCTTACACAGCCTCAGCAGTACATCTCTGCTCTTGTATTCTGGCCCTATTGAAATGAATGCTATCATTTCATTTACCTTCCCAAGCACAAACTGGACCTGCCTGTTAACCTGAAGAGAAACCTGAATGAGGTTTGTGCTTTAGATTTCCAAAGGCTTTCCTCATTTAGAAAACAGTCTTTGCATCTCTTCTTCCTCCCACAGTGCATACCCTCACATTGTAACACATTGTATTCTATCTGCCACTTCTTTGCCCACTCTCCGAGCCTATCTGGGACCTTTTACAGCCTCCCCACTTCCTCAACACTACCTGTCCCTCCACCTATCTCATGTCATCTGCAAACTTAGCAAAAATGTCTTCACTTCCTTCATCCAGATTGTTCATGTATAATGTGAATAGTTATGGTCCCAACATTGAACTCCACTGGTCACCAGCTGCCATTGTTCCTCACTCTTTGCTTTATGCCAACCTGCCAGTCCTCAGTCCATGCCAGTACATTGCCCCTAAAACTATGGGCGCTTATCGTATGTCAAATGTTTTCTGGCAATCCAAGTAGATTACTTCCTCTGACTCTCCTTTGTCTGACTGGCTCATTGCCACCTCAATGAATTCTAGCAGATTTGCCAGACATGACCTCCCCTTGATGAAGTTGTGTTGACTCAGCCCTATTTTACCATTGCACTTCCAAGTCCTCTACAATTTCATCCTTAAATTGAAGTCTAAAACTTTACCAACAACTTAGTCCAGGCTAACTGGCCTATAGTGTCCCATCGTCTACCTGCCTCCCTTCTTAAACAGTGGTATTGTGTGAGCCATTTTCCTGTCCCTTGCCCCCACCAAATCCCACCACACCCCACCTCCACACCCTGACTCCATTGGTTCCTGAAAGATCATCACCAATGCCCTCACAATCTCCTCAGCGATCTCCTTCTGAACACACTGGTGTAGTTCATCCAGTCTGGGTGAGTTATCCACATTCAGACCTTTCAGCTTCCCCAATACCTCCTCCTTAGTGATGGCCACTACATGCCCCTCTGCCCCCTGACAGTCTTGAAGTACTGGTATGCTGCTGGTGTTTTCCATGGTGCAGACTGATGTAAAGTATCGATTCAATTCCTCGGCTATTCCTTCATTTCCTATTCTTCGTTCTCCATCCTAATTTTCCAGCGATCCAAAGTCTATTTTTGCCTCCCTCTTCCTTTTTATATATTTGATAAAATTCTTGCAACCTTCTTTTATATTACTGGCTAGCTTACCCCCACATTTCACCTTCTCCACCCTTAATGATTTTTCAGTTTCCTCTACAGGTTTTTAAAGGCTTCCCAATTCTCTGACTTCCCACTATTCTCCACCACATTGTGTGCTTTTCCTTTTGCTTTCATGCTGTCCTTGACCTCCCTCATCAGCCATGGTTGCCTTGTCCTCCCCTTATTATGTTTCTTCTTTTTTGGGATGAATTCCTACTCTGCTTCCTGAATTACCCCCAGAAACTCTGCTGTTTGCTGCCCCACCATCTTACCTGCTCGGCTCCCCTTACAGTCAACTCTGGCCAGCTCCTTCCTCATGTCTTTGTAGTTACCTTTACTCAATTGAAATCCTGTTCCATCTGATTGCAGCTTCTCCCTCTCAAACCACAGGGGGAATTCTGTCGTATTATGGTCACGTATCCATAGGGATACTTTCACCTTAAACTCACTAATCAAGTTTGCCTCATTACACATCTCTGAATCCTGAACTGCCTGTTCCATAATGGCTCAACCACAAGCTGCTCCAAAAACCATCTCATAGACATTCCATGAAATCCTTTCCTTGAGATGCGCTACCCAGTCCACCTATCCATTGAAGTCTGCCCTGACATTTAGTTTATGGCTTTTCTGTCTCCTGATAGATTTCCTTCCCCACACCCTGATTACTGCTTGGAGACCTGAACAAAACTTGCATCAGATTCTTTATTTCTTGCGGTTCCTCAACTCTACCCACACAGATTCTACACCTTCTGACTCTCTATCACTTCTTGCTATTGATTTAATTTCATTTCTCACTAACAAGGCAACTCTTCCCCCTCTCACCATCTGCCTGTCCTTTTGATAGGACATGCATTCTTGTATATTTAGTTCCCAGCCTGGATCCCCTTACAGCCATGTCTCTGTGATACCCACAACATCGTACCTGCCAGTTTCAATCTGCACTACAAGCTCATTGTGTATACTGTGTGCTTTTAAGTACAACACCCTCAGTCCTGCATTGACTGCCCTCCTTCTCATCATTAGGAGAAAGTGAGGACTGCAGATGCTGGATGCTGCTTGACCTGCTGCATTTGTCCAGCAACACATTTTTAAGCTCCTTCTCATCATTGTCCTCTTATCTGCTGTGCTTGATATTTGATCTCTGATCCTTTCCATCCTCTCAAACTTATTACATCTTCTAAAAACTTGAATACCCTCTCCTGAGCCCTCCTCCACTTTAACTGGTTTAAATTCTTTGGAAACTTAATTTATCTCAATTTGTGGCATCACTTTGTTGACCTTACTCGGAATGCTTCGTGTGTTTAGATACAAACTCTTTAAGTTTGTTCTATTATTGATTTTCCCTGCACTTTTATGGTTCCTTTGATATTCAAAAATTCCGTCCCTTCCTTTTATTTTCTGGTAATAATCAATCCCATCACTAACCAGCAATCCTCCCTTCTCCTTTACCTTCCATTTTCTCATTTTCCATCCAACTGAACCAAATTACTTTCTCTTTGGGTTGAGTTCAGGCCAATATTTATCGTTGAGCCAACATCATTATTGCTCTTTGATCTCATTGCTTCTAGTGGGATCGTGCTGTGTAGAAACTGGCTGCCACTTTACTGGCATTGCAACAGTGACTGCTTGTCAAACAAAACAGTCTGTAAATGTCTTTGGGAGAGCCTGAAGTATTAAGGGCTGGATTGAAATACAATTAGAGTCAGAGAGATGGACAGCACAGAAACAGACCTTTCGGTCCAACTTGTCCATGTTGACCAGATATCCTAAATTAATCTAGTCCCATTTGTCAGCATTTGACCCATATCCCTCTAAACTCTTCCTATTTATATACCCATGCCTTTTAAATGTTATAATTGTACCAGCCTTCACCACTTCTTCTGGCAGCTCATTCCACACAATTAACACCCTCTGAATGAAAACGTTGTCCCTTCGGTCCGTTTTAAATCTTTCCATTGTCACCTTCAGCCTATGCCCTCCAGTTCTGGACTCCCCCACTCTGGAGAAAAGATCTTCTCTATTCACCCTATCTATACCCTACATGATTTTATAAACCTCTATACGGTCACCAATCAACCAGCAATGCTGCAGGGAAAATGGCCTCAGCTTGTTCAGCCTCTTCCTTTTGCTCAAACCCTCCAACCTTGGCAACATCCTTGTAAATCTTTTCTGAACCATTTTAAGATTCACAACATTTTTCCTACAGCAAGGCGACCAGAATTGCACACAGTATTCCAAAAGTTCCAGAACCAATGTCTTGTACACCCGCAACAGCTCCCAACTCCAATACTCAATGCACTGACCAATAAAGGAAAGCAAACCAAATTATTTATTTACCCCCCAACTACCTGCAACTCCACATTCAAGGAACTATTTTTTTTTGTTTTTGGATGAACTGGGAGTCTTTCAGTTGTGAAAGATGCCATTCCATGACACTTTTGGATGAAGAGCAGGCAGTTCCCCCTGGTGTCCCTGGTCAATATTTATCCCACAGTCAAAATCACTAAAAATATATTCCTCTGTTAATTATCATACCGTGTTTGGGATCTTGCTATGCACAGTCTGCTGGAATGATCCATTGGGGCATCCTGAGATGGGGACAGGTCCTACACAAATGCAAGTCTGTCATTAAGGTTTGAGTCTCCTGATCCAGATCCTCACCCATTGTCTACGCACTCTCACCTTCCAGGGTTCATTAGGAGCAGTGACCATATCTGACCCCAGGACACTGAGACTCTTTGCAGCCTCACCCTTGACGTCAGCCTAGTGGTGTGCAGCAAGGCTTGGAATGTAATCTACAACCTTCTACACAGACACCCAACGTGACTCTTTCCTGAATTGTGTAGATCCAAGTCTGCTCCAATGTTCTCGGATAAAGTTCTCCTGATCTGTGGGTGATCGGAGATTTGTTAAAGACGTATCGAGCTCCATCCCACTTTCCAGCTCTTGCTCCCTAGCTCTGGAGGTTTCACTGTTCAAGTGAATATCCAAGTGTTTTTCAATGTGATGAGAGTTTCTGCCTCTCCCACCCCTTCAGACAGTCTCAGATCCCACCAGCCTCTGGTGGAAAACAATTACCGTCAACTCCCCTCAAACCCTGCCCCCAAATGATTTCAATCTCTCATCATGGTTATTGCCCTCTGTGCTGGTGGAAATCAGTCCTTCCTACACACCTTATCCAGGCCCCCCATTATTTACACACTACGATCAAATCTTCCCTCAGCCTCTTCTGTTCCAAAGAAAACAGTTCCAGCCAATCCAATCATTCCTCAAAGCTGAAACTCCCCATTCCTGACAAAATCCTCCTCTATCCCCGTCTCTAATGGGATCACATCCTTCCTGTAATGTGGTGACCAGAACCGTACACTGTTCTCTCACTGTGCTCTAACTGGGGTTATATACAGTTCCAGAATAAACAAACTCCTTGCTTTCACTGTCAACGAAAATGAGATAAGGGAGGCGATGGTCTAATGGTATTATTGCTGAGCTGTTAATCCAGAGATCCAGATAATGTTCTGGGGACCAGGGTTAGGATCCAGCAGACGGTGGCATTCAAATTCAATCAAACAAAATCTGTAATTAAGAGTCTAATGACAACCATGAAACCATTGTTGATTGTCAGAAAAATGCCATCTGATTCCTTAATGTCCTTTCGCAAAGGAAACGGCCATCCTTACCATGTGACTCCAGAACTACAGCAATGTGGTTGACTTTAAACTGCCCTCTGGGTGATTAGGGATGGGCAATAAATGCTACTGATCCAGCAATGTCCTCATTCCATTAAGGGTAAAAGAAAAACACTTTCTCCCATGTGTCTTCTTGATCACCTTACTGACCCGCATTAATCACCATGGCCACATCTTCCACCTCCACACTCATGTGACCTCCAGCTTCAAATTGATGAGAGACATTCCTTCATTGTGTGAGAAAAAGATAGAAACGTCCAAACTAGGAGCAGCAGTAGGCCATTTGGCCCCTCAAGCCTGCTCCACCATTCAATATGATCATGGCTGATTATCCAACACGTTCCCCTTTTCCGGCTTTCTCCCCACATTCTTTGATCCCTTTAATCCGAAGAACTATATCTAATTCTGTCTTAAACACATACTGCATCTAATTCCCTCTTGCTGGAAAAATGGATGACAATTATTGAGTTGTTGTTTTTTGACCAGCATGGACGCAATGGGCTGATGGGCCTTTTGGGTCTCTCTGACTCGATGACTCTATGATTATATATTATGCATAACTGGGTACCAAGGACTGACACATGTGGTACTCTAAGTTGTAACTACCTGCCATTCAGAAAAAGACTCCTTCTTTCTGTCCTGTCTGCCAACCAGTTCCCAATCCATGTCAGTGCATGACCCCTAATCCCTTTGTTCATTCGGTCGAGATTTGGGAGTCCTACCCTTACTCATTGTGGGAACAGATTCTGAACGATCTCTGTCTCATCCTTTGAGGGCTCCCACTGCCCTGACACTGATTTCCCATCATGTCACTGCTTCCGGTCCACTTTTACCAAAGCACCACACAGTTTAATAGAATGAAAACTTTTACACTTGCTCCATGGTTCTCCATTTCCATCCCTCCTCTCAATCTCTCTGAGTTCTGATCACTGTCACTAAAATGATCCCCCATTGATAGCCCTTCCAGCTGCCCTCATTCATTCCATAAACAATGGTCTAAAACTGTCCCTTCTCTTTCATCATCACCCTCTCAGGAGCAATTAGGGATGGATAATAAATGCTGGCCCTGCCAGTAACACTCACATCCCAAGAAGCAATGTGAACAATGCCTGTTCTTTTGTCATGTTTATTCTGTATTGACCAAAAATGTTCACAAAGATTGTTTTGCCAGTGAATATTGTGAGGGTTAAATTCCCTTCAAATGGCAGGGATTAAAATTGTTTCTCTTGTCTTTCAGGCCGTGAGAACTCTCAGCCCAAGCTGACCCTGCTGCCCCCCCTCCCTGGAGCAGGTCAATGCCAAGGGCACTGCCACCCTGGTGTGCCTTGCCAATCACTTCTATCCCGATGAGCTGGAGGTGCAGTGGAAGAAGGACGGTGCAGTCATTTTGGACAGGGTTCAGACCAGCAACTACCTACGAGCTTCGGACAGCACCTACAGTGTCAGCAGCCTGCTGACCTTCTCTGGGTCTGACTGGGAGTCCAATGCTCGCTTCTCCTCTCCCCTCAGCAAGAGCATCAGGAGATCAGAACGTGTGTAGAGTGTTCAAGACAGTCCACAGAGGCGACACAACTTTAAATAGAACAGGGCTGAGCTGGCAGGACAAAGGTCATTGTTAGTACTGAATTTCAACTCTTCCTTCTCGGGACTGACTTGGAGACACTCCTGAGGTTTGGATGTTAAAGCAGGTCTTTGGATTGTGTCGAGAGAGCTTAATGCTGTGTCAAACCTCATGCTGTCCTTGTCCTGGGAGTGTTTGATGGGGACAGGGTTGACTTGTGATGCTAAATAAAATTTCTTGAAGATGCTGAAGACTGTCAGCTGTACAAAACAATGTGAACCTCAGAAATCTCTGCTTCAGTAAACCAGATCATCTTCCTGCTCAGCCGCCAGTTCCAATTTAAGGGTTTTGTCACTGTTTAAAGGGACAGGATTCTCATGTTGTTGAGAAAATCTCCACAAGTGTTTTCCTCAAGTTCCATTGGGCTGTGAATTTGAGCAGCTTACTCTGTCTGGGCTATTAATTCCAGTTGTTTTTTTTCTGTCAATGTGAATATGGAAAAGGGAATAAAGATGAAAATTCAGTCTTTGGCTCTGTGTGCTTTGAAAATAGACGACCTCCCCCCTCCCCCTATTGATTGGCTGCATTTCAGTAGGTCATTGTCACAATTGGTTGCTTGGCCTGTCCATCAATTATAATCATCAATCATCAATCCTTTTCAAATAATCCCTTTGATTAGGAATTTATGTAGGTTATAAGATTCTAATACGAACATGATTTGGAGATGCCGGTGTTGGACTGGGGTGTACAAAGTTAAAAAATCACACAACACCAGGTTATAGTCCAACAGGTTTAATTGGATGCACATTTGCTTTCGGAGCGACGCTCCTTCATTAGGTGAAAAGAACAAAAACTGAAAGCTGTTGGACTTAATAAGTACAATCTGACACATTTCCTCTTCAATCAGTTGGTCCAGGCACATCTGAAGGGATCGCACTGTGCAATCCCTGCTGCATGTTGGGTAGCCCCTGAAAAAATCTCGACCATTCACAGAAATTGTCAGCTGTGTCTCTCTTAAGTGTTTAACTTAATGCTGCCTGCAGGTGTCTCTCTGAGTGTGGGTATGTTACTCAGAGAGACACCTACAGGCAGCACTGAGTAACACACCCACATTCAGAGAGACACCGACAGGCAGCACTGAGTTACATGCTCACACTCAGAGAGACACCTACAGGCAGCACGGAGTAACACACGCACATTCAGAGAGATCTATCCGCAGCATGGAGTGTCATCATGTTACTCAGTGCTGCCTATTTCTCAGAGTGCGTGTGTTACTTAGTGTTCCAGTAGGTGTCTCAGCACGACTGTGTTACTCAGTGCTGCATGTCGGTGTTTCTCTGAGGAATGTGTCTCGAGCCCTGGATTGAGAATGGGCCTTGTGCTGGGGATTGTAGATTAGGCTTTAATCTTCTCAAATCATGAATGAAAAACAGTTCAGCTGATTCAGTCTGAGATGGCCAAAATTAAAAAGCACACAACACCAGGTTATAGTCAAACAGGTTTATTTGGAAGTAGAAGCTTTCAGAGCACTGCTCCTTCATCAGGTAGCTGGAGGGGCAGGAACATTGGACACAGAATTTCCAGTAAATTGAGATGGCAGCTGAGAGTATATTCTCGGTAAGTGAGGGATTTCAGAGGTCGTGGACACTGTGCTCCCAAATGTGTTGCCCAATTCCGAGGGGATTTACTGAATCCAGGGTCAGAACAGTCGTGGCTGCCTGCCCAGCCAATGCTGGCTCCCCATCGTCATATTTCAGTGGTTAATTAACCCGAAACTAGGTGCAGCAATATTACCTTCCAGGGAGGGGAGCTGTCTGAGTGAGGGAGGTTGAACTCTTGCAGCCCCAAGAGAGGTTGCGGTAGATTAATAACAGCTACCATGACTACCATGACGGTGCCACTTACTCTCCTCTTGCCCCAGCTGTGATGACCCTCAGGTTAAAAGTGGGACTGCTCTGGGATGATGACCACATTTCTGGTTGATGGAGCGAGGTCAACCTCTCCCAAAGACAGTACAAGCTGGATCGAAGGGGCATCAAGAGTAAGCATGGGGAGATTGAGGGTGACAGAAGGAGGGGGTTGGTTGGCAGATCACTATAGGCAATTTAGCACGGCCAATTCACCTAACCTGCACGTCTTTAGATTGTGGGAGGAAACCAGAGCACCCAGAGGAAACCCACGCAGACACGGGGAGAATGTACAAATTCCACACAGACAGTTGCCTGACGCTGGAATCAAACCCAGGTCAAAACACTCGGACCAGTCTTGACTTCGCTCCAGCCTCTGCCTCAACTTCTGGCCCCATCCACTCTGCAACTAAGACTCTGGCTGCATTTCCCAGGGTCACCCTGAGTCCTACCTGCAGCTAGCCAGCACACTCACTCATCCTCCTCACGCATCCATCCCCACAGTGCACCCTACCCCCCCACTTCTCCCTCTTCACCTCATCCCCACCTTTCCACTTCTCCACCTCACCCCACAACCCACCTCCGCCCCAATCTCCTTTCTCTCCCACACCCATTCCACCGTGCTGCATCACAACCAACCCTCACCCACCACATGCCATCACCCTTCCCCCCTCCCCTCCTTCAGCCAACTTGGCCCCCCCGAAGACCTCGCCCCTGAGCCTTGCCCCATATTTACTATCCCCCCACAACCTTGAACTCTCTGAGGCCAAAAGATCCATCCTCAGAAAGGGCTCACAGTCATTCCCGCCCGACGCCACCTCAACGAATACCACAAACACCACGACGCGGAGCTCTTCTTCCACCGCCTCTACCTCCGTGTCTTCTTCTTTAACAAAAACTCCCAACATCCTTCTGAGGACCCCTTCTCCCACCTCCAACCTTCCTCCTCCACTTGGTCACCCCCTCCAGCTGTGTACACTTCCTAGACCACTTCATTGCTGACTGCTGATGTGACATCAGGTGCCTCAATTTCTCCCCTCACCCTCTCCAGCCACACCCTCCCCGAACATGTAGCACTCCACTCTCTCCGCTCCAACCCCTGGTTCACCATCAAACCCGCTGACAAAGGTGGGGCAGTGGTAGTCTGGAAGACTCACTGCTATGTCGCAGAGGCCAAGCGCAAACTCTCCAACACCACATCCTACTTCCCACTTGCCCATGACCCCGCCACGACCCATCAGGCCAAAATCACTTGCACTGTCAGTGCCCCCATTGCCTCCAGTGATCTCCCCTCCACTGCCTCTAATCTCAGTCCCCCAGCCCTGCAATGCCCAGTTTGTCTGCTCCCCAAGATCCACAAGCCCATATACCCTGGGTAACCCAACATCTCAGCATGCTCCTGCCCCACTGAACTCATCTCATCCTACCTCAACTCCATCCTCTCCTCCTTGGTTCAGGCACTTCCCACCGACATCCGTGACACCAACCATGCCCTCCATCTCTTCAGTAACCTCCAGTTCCCCAGCCCTAAGTGCTTTACCTTCACTATGGGTGTGCAGTCCTTATATATGTCCATACCCAATAAGGATGGCCTCCAGCCCTCTGCTTCTTCCTCTCCAACAGACCCATCCAGTCTCCTCCACCAATACCCTCCTCCGCGTTGCTGAACTGGCCCTCACCCTCCACTACTTTTCCTTTAACTCCTCCCAATTCCTCTAAATCCCGGGGGTGGCTATGAGTACCTGGATGGGCCCCAGCTACCCTGCCCCTTTATTGGCTATGTTGAACAGTCCCTCTTTAGTGCCTACACAGGCACGATGTCCCAGCTCTTCTGCCATTACACTGATGACTGCATCGGTGCAGCATCCTGCACCCAGACTGAACTGGAGCAGTTCATCGACTTCACCCACAACTTCCACCTTGGCCTCAAATTCACTTGGTCCACCTTGGACACATCCCTCCCCATTAATGACCTCTCCATTCCCATCTCCGGTGACAATCTTCAGACTGACATTTACTTAGACTCCCATAACTAACTGGAGTAAACCTCCTCCCACTCAGTATCCTGCAAGAACTCCATCCCATTCTCCCAATTCCTCTGCCTCTGCCCCAACTGCTCGGATAAGGAGACATTCCACTGATCACAGATGTCCACCTATTATGAACAATGTGCTATTCCTCCTTCTGTCATGCACTGCACCACCTCCATTTCCCATTCCACTGCTCTAAACCCCTCCAAACGTAATAAAGACAGAGCCCCCTTGTCCTCACCTACCACCCCACCAATCTCCGCATCCACCACATCATCCTTAAATACTTCCACCAACTCCAGCTAGACCACACCACCAAGAACGTCTTCCTCTCCCCACCGCTGGCTGCTTTCCACAAGGACCATTCCCTTTGACAATTCTTGGTTTGTGCCACTCACCCACCAACCCTCCCGAACCCCCAGGAACCTTCCCTTGCAACCCAAAAAGATGCAAAGCCTGCTGGTACACCAACCCCTCACCTCTATCCAGAACCCCAAACAGTCCTTCCAGGTGAGACAGAGGTTCACCTACCTCTCCTCCAACCTATTTCACTGCATCAGGTGCTCCTGATGTGGTCATCTCTACATCGGGAAGACCAAACGTAAACTTAGGGAACATTTTACCAAGCATTTCAGCCAGTCCCGGAGGGACGGAACGGTCCTCCCAGTCACCACCCATTTTAATTCCCCTTCCCACTCACTTTCTGACATGACGATCACTGCCCTCCTCCATTGCCACAATGAACCAAACCACAAATCAAAAGAACAACATCTCATCTTCTGTCTGGGCAGCCTACAGCCTGGAGGAGTCAACAATGAGTTTGCCAATTTCAAATAACCACCCTTCCCATCCCCAGACTCCCTTCCCAACTCCTCGCCCTCCCTTCCACTCCTCCCTGCCACCAAACAGATTCATTCCTCCCATTAACCAACCAGGTAGTACCATCTACCTGTCATCACTGATCCCCACTTCATCATCCTGTCCCAGTCACCCCCTTTATCGGCAGCTCCCCCAACACCCAACCCCATTCCTGAAGAAGAGTTACACCCAAAACGTCAACTTCTTCACCACCTGATGCTGCCTAACTTGCTGTATTTTTCCAATCTCCTGCCTATCATTGAATGGAACCAGCAGGAAGGGATTAGACAATCAAGTGTCAGGGCCATGAATAAATGGGAATGGGGCATGCTACAGACAGATGCATTGAAACGGTCAATCAAAGAGAAGACCAAACTGGAAATGAAACACTAATACACAGTGAACGGAATTTAATATCAGAAAGTGTGAGACCATGCACTTGCGTCAGAATAATCTAAAGGCCGACTATTAGTTAAATAGTGAGAGATTCCAACAAAGTGCAGTACAGAGTGATCTGGGTAGTATTGTGCATGGGACACAGAAAGTTAGTGCAGGTACAGCAAGTAATTGAGAAGGTGAATGGAACTTTCACCTTTATTGTTGAGAGTTGGAATTTAAAAGTAGAGAAGTCTTGTTAAAACTGTACAGGGTGTTAGTGAGCCTGCATTTGGCATATTGTGTGCAATTCTGGTCCCTGTATTTAAGAAAGGATGGACAGCTATTGGAGGCTTCCTCCTGCTTCTATTTCCCATGTCCTTCTGTGCCCCAATATCCTTCTCTCACATCAGAGCTGATTGGAGCCTGCCTGCAGTAGCAGCCTCCAGTCTCTGGGTGGTGCTGCCAAATGATCTGCCTTGCCCAGGCTGTCACAGTTCCCACATTACAACAATGTCTGGACTTCAGAAGTATTCCATTGGCTGGAAAACATTTTCAAACATCCGAAGTTCAAGGAACGTATAACACATATATAATTCTCTCTCCTTTTATATTTTATCTCCATGTCTTCCCAGCTGTCGCCTGACAACATCACACACTGGTGTAAAATCTAGAATGAACCATGAAATTCTGGGACAACTTAATCTATGACAACACTGGGATTAATGACCACCTCCTCAGTGGGCTTTGAGGATGAAGGTCAATAGCTGTCTCATGGGCCTTGATCTAAATTGTCTCCAGCCAGTCAGTGTTTTTGTCTGGTCCAGACAGTACTGACCAACCTTAGACCCTGTGATCTGATTGAGATGAAGGGTTAGCTGTGCTGGGCTTTCACACATGGTTCACATACAGAGTGAAGCAGGGATTACCCATTTCACAAGAGTAAATGGAACAAAAAAAACTGGGTGAGTGTGACAACCCCATCCTCTCCCCAAGACAATGGGACAGAAACAGTAATATTCTCAGACAGAAAGGTTGGTAAAAATGGTACCCCGCAGAGAGAGGGGGGACGGGAAACGTGACACTCCCCAGAGACAGGCGAACAGTAACTGTCTGTTCCCCACTTTCTTGTTGTGACATATGTCCTTGGGAAATGGGTTTGGTTTATATTTTCTCAGTAACAAGGATTCCAATTCCATATTTCCTGTAGCAGCAGATCCACTGAAGGTCATGCTTTCATTTGGAGCTTGCCCAGGTTTCTGTCCAGGCTGATACAGCATGATCTACCAGTGCTGCTCCTATTGGGCTAAACCATCACGCATGAGGGAATCTGATGGGCACTTTCTCTTTCTGCTGGCAAAGGGAGAGATTTGCTTTTACTGCAATGGCAGCCAATGAAATTAGTTAGTGGATGTATTTCCAGCTGAGCGGAATGTTCTGTTGTTCATGATGGGATTAACCTCGACAGTTCCCACTTGCCTTTATACCGATAGTGGGACAGGAAGTCACCACGCAGTGGTCTCCTGGCTCACACTGAGAAACCAAGTTGATGGTATAACTGCAGAGAGCAAGACAATGGCTTGGGTTGTGGCATATGGAGGGTTGTGTAAATTCTCAGGATCTCAGAGAACAAACACAACTACTGAGCTACAAGACCGAACAGGATATTTTTATGACAAATTGGCATTCCAAAAATAAAATCCAAACACAATATGTATAAAAACTGAGTACAATCTCATTTCAAAGACTACAGCATTTTCTTTGAAAG
Source organism: Chiloscyllium plagiosum (assembly GCF_037043375.1). Classification (NCBI taxonomy): domain Eukaryota; kingdom Metazoa; phylum Chordata; class Chondrichthyes; order Orectolobiformes; family Hemiscylliidae; genus Chiloscyllium; species Chiloscyllium plagiosum. Next base: position 118,111,289 of record NW_028270147.1, read on the forward strand.
CTGGACGATAATGAGATGGGAATCCAAACAATCACCCATTCCATCACACGGTGTTCTCATTATAACACATTTGAAAGCCTCTTAATAAAACGGAAGGAGAGAGAAACATTGCAAACGAGTGAGGGTCCATTAAAAACTAGGATCATGATGTTAAATGCTCCCAGCCAGAAACAACACAGATGCATTCACATCATTAGAATGTTAAATGATGTTCAAAAGTCTGCCAACCACTTTCATAAAGACGGAGTATTTTAAATCTCAAGAGGCATTGATGATTTTTTTCCAGTATCATAGCAAGGAAGCAGCAGCTGACATATGAACTCTAACAAAATGATAACAGGCACCGAATACAGAGCAGGCTCCTGAGAGAAAACAGATCAACAGCAGAGATCTGTCCAGTGCTGGGATCATTTTAGACAAGACAGTTTGTTGCCAGCAAGTTACTGCAGTTTGAAAACTCCAGTACTGTCAGAAAGAGAAAAAGGACAATGTGCAGATTGTTGAACAGGCCCCTACACCTGGGCCCGAGGCAGGAGCCCAAGGTCCAACACACTGGCCTCACTTCACACCAACCTTCACACAATGCGGGGTCATGAACTCCGGCCATCAATCCCTCTGGGACCGGGATGGAGTAAGGGAACAGGGACAATTGTAGAAGAGTCAATAAGGAGTAAAGCAAGATGGAGAGGGTGTTTTGGAAAGGGTTTAGAGGAGGAAATATACTTTGTGCCACTCAATACTGTCATTGTCGACGTGTTTAACAGAATGAACAAAACAGCATGCTGTGAAGACAAACAAAAGTCACATCAAAGTACTTTCCTTATCACAGGGGACATTTTCATTGTGGTGCGACAAGTACCCTGCGTGTAAAGCTGAACACTCCATGTATCTTTACAGATTGAGCCAGTTAGCTCCAAGCAGGGCCCCAGTTTATGTTTTACTGATCAGGGACAGTGAAGCAGCTGCCCTCTAGTGGCGAGAGAGCGTTTGCCCTGCTGCTGAGGATTATGGGTAAAGTCCCCTTCCATTCGCGCCCACACAAACCTGCAGCCACTTCAGCTGCTTTATTGAAAACCACAAGCTTTCAAGGCGCTGATCCTTCAATGGTGGAACTGACGCGTGGTCATATGAATTAGGGACAAATGAAAGAGCTTCATCCTCTTGAGCTGCTCCCCATGGCTGACCTGATTATTCCACATTCTTGCCTCACTCTGATAGATTTTTGATAAGCAATGACTGTCTACTTCCTCACTACAAGCATTCAGAGGTTTCATTTCTATGTTTGAAGAAGAGTTCCAAAAATCTATGATCTTAAGCAAGAAAAAAAAACTCTGTTTATCTCGGTCTTAAATGAGGGAACTTATTTTAGTTTATATTCTCCCTGAAAAGGAAGCATTCTTTTCACATCCACGCTGTATTCTATGTTCATATTGATATGGCATCTGCTTTAATCAGCTGCTCTGTCATGAGAACAGCTACCTATCCTGCCACCTTCAGTGACTGATGCACAGAAACATCCAGGTCCTACTGCCCCTACACCCACCCATACTTGTACCCTTTAGTTTGTTTTGTCTCTCCACATTTTCCCTCCAAAATGAATCAGTGACATCTCTTTCCATTAAATTCTATCCGCAACCATCTGCTCATTCCATTAACTTACCTATATCTTTTTTTGAAGTTAGACACTATCTTCTTCATGAGCCAGAATACATTCAAGTTTCATACCATCAGCAAATTTTGAAATTATGCCTTGTACACTCAGGTTAACATAGATTTAACTATTTTAAATAGTTTTTAAAATGAACTATTTTATAAACTATTGTAAATTATACCTCAAATTTATTGCCCATCTCTGGTTACTCGGAATGAGTTCTGAGCCAGATGATGGGGCTGTTAAGAATGAATCATGTCACTGTGGGACTGGAGTCACAGACCGGGTGATGACTGGGTTCCCTTGTCCAAACTACATTCGTGAACATGACATTGAGTTTCATGGGGTTTTTTTGTTCAGATCCCAACGTCTTCCTTCCCAGATATTATATGCCTCACCACCGCCCTCTCCAGGACAATTAGGGAAGGGCAACAAATAGCAGCCACTTTTGCGCCCGCCCATCCCAGGAGAAATCAAAATAAATGAAATACACTTCAAATGATCAAACTGGAGAGGCTTGAGTTCATCTCTTTGAAAGACTGGAGTCTAGGCTAGAAGTAGAGCCATGACATGGGTGAACCTGGTTTGTCAGACTGAAAGGTGGAGTGCCCTTCGGATTGACACTGGGTTCAGGCACAAAATGAATTCCACTCAAAGACCGAACACACGGCTATCAAAGCGGGTCACCAAACTGCAAAGAGCAGCAATTTATCTGGGAGAACTCCACAGGCATCAGTGGGTGTAAGAGCATTAGGCAGGCAAGTGTCAGATATTGCTGAACACACCGGAAGCACAGTCACACATAAAGGGAAACTATTGGGATCGAGCAGGGAAACGGGAATAACTGAATTTCTCCACTGAGAGCTGGAAGGGGTTTTCTCGGTTGTAACGCCTCTGAGAACGATAAAGGTTGAAAGGCCGTTTATAAACAACACTGCAGCGCGCAAGAAAGGATGTCGAGTGATATATCTCCTTTAACTTGGGAACAATATCAGAAACAAAGGTCAATGTGGTTTTGGATGGAGGGGAGAGTGACCATGGCAGCTGTCCTGAAGAATGGTTAGGTCATGGCTAGAATATGGTGCACAGTTAGGGGCTGCTTTGCGGGACAATACATAATGGGACAGGGACAGAGGATCTAGGTCACAAGTTTTATTTCGGGATGTAGATTTCTTTACACAGAAGATGGTAAGAATTTGCAATTTTCTGCCACAGGCTGTTAAAACAAAACCTATCCATGTTTTATTCTCTGGTGGGACATGGGCACTGCTGGCGGCCAGCATTTCCTGCCTGTCCCTCATTTTCTTTGAACGTGGTGAGGAGCTGCCTTCCTGAACCTGCTGCAGCTATGTGCTGTAGGTAGACCAAGAATGCCCTGAGGGAGAGAATTCCCCAATTTTAACCTAGTGACAGTGAAGGAACAATGAGATATTTCTAAGTCAGAATGATGAATGGTTTGGGAGAAATCTTGTAGATGGCAATATTCCCATACGTGCACTATTTTAAAAGGTATTTAATGACCTGAAAAAGAGGAATAATAAAGGGAAAGTAATGCTGAAAAGCATTCGACTGGATGGTGATGGATTAATTATTGTGGTGACCTTTTGGGCAGAGTTGGCTGTTCTTGTCCAGCAGCAACATTCTCCATGGTAACGCTTCATTGCATTCCAAAAGAACACGTTTAAACCTCAAAATTCTGACCTCACACAAAGGCAGTGCTAATTGCTGTGGTTCTGTTCGCTGAGCTGGAAGTTTTTGTTGCAAACGTTTTGTCCCCTGTCTAGGTGACATCCACAGCGCTCCAGTGAAGCGCTTCACTGGAGGCTCCCAAGCACTGAGGATGTCACCTAGACAGGGGACAAAACGTTTGCAACAAAAACTTCCAGCTCGGCGAACAGAACCACAGCAACAAGCACCCGAGCTACAAATCTTCTCAGTGCTAATTATTGACAGATTTTATGACTTTCTTTAAGTTTCAGCCTTGGCTAAGTTGGTAGAACTCCTTCCATGGAGTCAGAAAGGTTTGGGTTCAGTCCACTCTAAGTTGGGTCAACAACGATCTCACCCATCAGTGAGATCAGAACTGCTGGGGAGCTCCTTTTGGTTCCTGGGGAGGTCCCCAGTTGGAAGCGAGCAGAGCAATGCCTGTTGGAGGCAGGGCTCTCACTGGAGACCTTGACTTATTATGGAATCTCAGGCCAAATGCAACTAAAGGCAGGTGTGGGTCATGGGAGAGGTGGCAGTTTAACATGAGGACATCATCTGAAGCAAGGTCCCTTGGTTGGACACATTGTGGGAAAGCCAAGCTGATTTAATCCCTGAACTGCCATTAAATCAGGATAGATTCAGGAATGTTGATGTAAATTGTCTCCTCAATCTAGTTTACATCATCTGTTGGTGGCTGGGAATTCCAGTTCACTCCTTCTATCCTGATATTCATTGGGAGAAATTTTGCTACCATTGGGGGCATTGAAATGGGCCACTTGAATGATTAAATGTGCCTTGAGTTATGTTTCCAACTGTGTTACATCTAGCCCAAAGTGTAAAAATCAAAACTCATGTTTCATTTACAAAATTGAGAGAAAATGTGTAGGTTAGGTGGATTGGCCGTGCTAACTTACTCATTATGTCCAAGAGATGCACAGGCTAGCAAATGGAAAATGCCATGGAAAATGCAGGGTTACGGTGATAGGGTAGGTACGGTGATAGGGTAGGGGAAGTGTGGGTCTGGGTGGGATGATCTTCAAAGGGTCGGTATGAGCTTGCTGGGCTGAATGGCCTCCTTCCACACTGAAGGAATTCCTTGATTCTATGACTCTATGAAGGCCAGAACAGGATCTCGACAGTGGAGGGAGGGAAGTCTGATGTTCAGAAATTCTTAAACAAAGGAACACAGTAAATGTAGATTTACCATCAGTGCAGACAAACTGAAAGGCAAAATAACATATTCTCCAGTCATATACCAGGTACAGAAAGGAGATCAGGAAAAATATTTTGATGCAGTTATTGGAACTTAATAATGAATGATGATAAACTGAGTGCTCCATTCACAAAAGGACAGAATTACTTTTTAGAATTTCAACAGGTCTGAAGCAAAAGAGGAAATCAGGATCAAATAGTCATTTGAGAATTTGGAACTAGAGTGAGAAAAAGTCCTTCTTATGAAAACATTTCATTTTGCCTTGCTTTCTCTCCATGGGTGCTGCCTGACCCTCTAGGATCTCCAGTCTACATGGTACTTGCCTTTGCTGTGCCATTTCTTGCAAATTGCCCTGATGTGTGCAAGACAAAAGCTTCCACAAAACGTCTCTTTTTTCAGTAACACTCAAATTCGGATCAGTTTAGAGAGAAAGCAGGGTCAGGGAATCATCTTTCCCCGCAGGGAGGGAGGGAGTGTGTGTGGAATCTCCCATGGGCAGGATTCTCCTGGCTGCCACCACATCAGGAAGGCTGGAGCTTGATGATCGAGCTGAATGGACAGGGCTCACTCTCACAGTCCTCAGGGCCATGGAGCCTCTTGTGATGGGAGCATCTGCTTGGTGTCAGGGCAGACAATGATGTTGCAATGGGTTTGGAAATGGGGCAACTCGACACTGGATGCTGCACAATGGCTGCACTGACTCTTCCTCTCTACCTGGTCCCTCCAGGAGTGAACGTGGATGTACAGAATGGCTGGACACCTTGATTATTGCAATGGAACATTGTTCTCCAGCTGACACTCACCAGCTTGGTGCTGGAAAAGGTTCCTTTATCCAATGAGCTGAGAGCCTTGCTCCTGACCCAGCAGATTGCTGTTGAGTGGAGTTTCAGGAGATAAAGAGAGACTGAGAAGGGAGTGAATGAGCAAGTGAGTAAATCTGCTTCTCAAATTTCCCAGCAACAATAAGAGCTCAGGATTTAGACACAAAGGAGGAAGAGTGAAGAGTTGAACAGAGACTGATTCATCAGCCGAGGGAGGACAGTACGTGGTCATCAGCCAGAGGTTTCGCAGAATCAGAGAATCATACAGTGTAGGAGAAGTCTCTCATCCAATCATGTCTGTCCCACCAAGGCAAAACTAAATCTACTCTCCATCCACTTTCCAGAACTGGGCCCAAAGCATTGAATGTTTGGATATTTCAGGTGCTGATCCAGGTATTTTTTAAAAGGTATATTTTTAAAATATTGACCAGGACACCATGGGGATCTGCTCTGCTCTTCTAATAGTGTCATGGCATCTTCTACTGTCCCCTGAGAGGGCAGATATCAGAATATCCCATCTGAAAGATGGTCCATGAGCACTGAACCTCTGACAGTGTTGCACTCCCTCAGTATTGACACACCAGCAGTGCAGCACTCCTGCAGTACTCCCACAATATTGACTTTCTGACGGTGCGGCATTCCCTCAGTACTCACCCACTGACAGTGCAGCACTTCCTCAGTACTGACCCACCATTAGTCCAACACTCCCTCAGTATTGACCCTCCAATAGTGTGGCACTCCCTCAGTACTGTCCCTCTGACTGTGTGGCAGTCCCTCAGTACTGACCTGCTGACAGTATGGCACTCCCTGTGCATGGATAATTTGCTTCAGAGATAGAATCATGTTATGATGAAATCTGTAGACTGTCGAAGCAGACCATTCACCCCAATGAGTTCACACTAATCCTCCGAAGACCATCCAAACCAGATCCAAACCACTACACTGTGCCACCGTGTGGGCAGCACGGTGGCACAGTGGTTAGCACTGTTGCCTCACAGCGCCAGAGACCCGGGTTCAATTCCCACCTCAGGCGACTGACTGTGTGGAGTTTGCACGTTCTCCCCGTGTCTGCGTGGGTTTCCTCCGGGTGCTCCGGTTTCCTCCCACAGTCCAAAGATATGCAGGTAAGGTGAATTGGCCATGCTAAATTACCCGTAGTGTTAGGTAAGGGGTAAATGTAGGGGTATGGGTGGGTTGCGCTTCGGTGGGTCGGTGTGGACTTGTTGGGCCGAAGGGCCTGTTTCACAATGTAATCTAATCTAATCCCTGTAACCCTGCATTTCCCAATGGCTCATCCACCCAATCTGCAACATGGTGAGTCTGAGGGGAGAGTGCTCCCCACTGAGGCCAGGCTGACATCTCCCGGTCCAATAGCCTGCCTTGCTTCCCCATCCCAGCCCACACTTGGGAGAATGAGACCACCTGGGGGAGCTAGAGATGTTTCCCAGCCAGAGATAGTGCCTTCAGGAGAGAGATGGAGAGCAGATGATGGGGGCAGGGGGCAGTGGGGTCTGTTGTCTCGAGGTTGGGTGTGAGACATTGGAGCAGCCGATAGCATGTGCTGAACCCTTTCCCCGGAAGGAGTTTGTAAGTCGATGGGTGAAAGTGGGAGGGGCACTAGAGTAACATCTTTGTTGCTGCTGAAACCCTTGCTCCCTGCTCAGTCATGTCTGAGAGACACACAGGCACATCAGACACACAGGAGGCAGCTTTCTGTGGATGTTCTCCTGGGTCAGGCCTCATCAACACGGAGCTATGGTCAGTAACAGTGTAAGCTGTGCGGCCCTGAAAGCCTGAGTCTGCAACTCAGCTCGGAAGGACCTCAGCTCATTCGTCAAAACTGGTTCTGCCCCTCTGCAGCCTAGCCGGGCTGCCTGTGCCTTTCCACCACTCCCAGGTTTTCCCTTGTGCCACAGCTCATTCTCCTGAGGGACAGCTGTTCTCAGGCCCAGCACATGATCTTGTCCCTTTGTCAGATCCTCTTCGAGAAACTCATGGCTCACCACCGCCCTCTCCAGGATAAAGTTAAAAGGGTGACCATCCTCCAACGTGGACTTCGGGACAGGCAGCAGAGAAAAGTGGCCGAGCAGAGGCTGATAGCTAAGTTCGGTACCCATATGGAGGGCCTCAACTGGGACCTTGGGTTCATGTCACATTACAGGTGACGACCATTGCACTATACACACTCACAGATACTCCTACACACACACACTCTCACACACACACAGGCACTCCTATGCACACATATACACAGACACACATACATACAGACGTGCACACAGACACCCACACACACACCCTTACAGACACATACACTCCCACACTCACACATGCACCCCCTCACAGACTTAAGACACTCTGCACTCACTACACACACACACACACTTTCTCACACTCAACCCCCAACCCAGACAGACAGACACACACAGACAGACAAAGACCCATATGCACACATATGTTTTGTGGGGTGAATTTGTACTTGAAGGGTTACATAGTACTTTGCATTCATGTAGAACTCTGAGCTCAAAAACTGCATGAATTTATGTAAAACTCCGTTATCTCACTTTTTAGATTAGAATCAATCTAAACATCATGGCATAGAAAGAGAATACAGGGGGCCAACACCTTCAATATATTGTCTAGCTATCACCATTGTTAACAGCTAACCCGAGAATGCAACTTTTTTTTTAAAAAAGGTTTTGTGATTTACACATGAAAGAAGTGAAACTATCACTGTATTCTAACAGATGAAACAGGCAATCAATTTTTCAATGTATAATTACAGTTACATCACACTGTAAATTCTTGCTATAAATTCTGTGTTATGATTGAGCCCTCCATTATCACCTGATGAAGGAGCAGCGCTCTGGAAGCTAGTGTGCTTTCAATTAAACCTGTTGGACTATAACCTGGTGTTGTGTGATTTTTAACTTTGCACACCCCAGTCCAACACCGTCATCTCCAAATCATGACTCTCCAGGATAGTTAGGGAAGGGCAATAAATAGCAGACACGTCAATGCTCTCCCCATCCCAGGAGTAATCAACGTAACTGATGGACAATTCAAACAATTAAACTGGTGGAAGATGATTAAATAATTCCAGTGATTAAACTTCACCTGATAATTCCTGTATTAAGTTCAAGGTGAAGCTATCCTGAATTTAGACCAATTTTCATTGTTAACTTAATACATTTCCATGTTCATTCTTTCTCTCCAAACTGATCCTAATTTGAATGTTGCAAAAGACAAATCATTTTGTTGAAGGTTTTTGTCTTGCATGCATCAGGACAATTTACAAGAAATGCCACAGCAGAGGAAAACAATATTTAAACTGGCGTGTTCATAGTGACAACACCTTAACCGATCAGTACTTTCCTCATATGCAATATAAATGTTATGTTTTTCTCCTTTGATTGGTACTTTTACAATTGTCCTGATGAGGGCAAAATGAAAAGCTTCCAAAAACCGAGCATTTTTCAGGCTAAGTCAATATTCTCAAATGACTATTTGATCCTAACTTGCTCTTTTGCTTCAGACTTGTTCAAATTGCAAGAAGTAATTCTGTCCCATTATGAATGGAGGACTCAGTTTATCAGCACTCACCAAATTCCAATCTCTACATCAAAATATTTTTCCTGATCTCCTTCCTGTACCTGCCTTTCTGTTTGCCGGCATTGACAGTAAATCTACATTTACTGTGTCGATTTCATTAAGATGTTTTGAATATCAGAATACCCTCCCTCCCTCCTTGAGATCCTGTTCTGGCGTTTCCTTGTAACCTAGGTCCCCAATCCCTGTCCCATTCTGCATTACCCCTCAACGAAGCCCCTAACTGTCCACCATATTCCAGATGTGACCTAACCATTCTTCAGTACAGCTGTCCTGGCCACTCTCCCCTCCATCTCCTCACTCTCAATATTCATTCCAAAATCCCATTGGCCTTTCCCATTTCTTTTATACAATTTCCTTTCCCAATTTTAAGCATTTATGTTGCTCAACATCCTTTCTTGCCCACTGCAGTACATTGTTTGCAATATGAGCTACACTTCATCTTTTAACGTTCTGAGTCATTACAACCAGGAAAGCTCTCAGTGGAGAAATTCAATTAATCCTATTTCCCTGCTCCATCCCAACAGCTTTAGTGTATTTATGGTGCATTCAATGACATCTGACACTTGTCTGTCTTACCCGCTTACACCCACTAATGGCTTTCTCTTGAGTTCTTCCTGACACACTTTGATAGCCGTTTGGTGACACACTTTGATAGCCGTTTGTTCGGTCTTTGAGTGTAATTCATTTTGTGCCTGATCCGTAGGGCACTCCAATTGCAATCTGAAAAATGCAGGTTCACCCATGTCATGGCCGAGGCTCCAGCATTTCAAAGAGATGAGTTCAAGCCTCACCAGTTTAATCATTTGAATTGTACGTCATTTATTTTGATTTCTCCTTGGGTGGGGCAAGTTTTAATTTGTCTGCTATTTGTTGTCCTTCCCTAATTGTCCTGGAGAGGGCGGTGATGAGCAATGTCATATCTGGAACATAGAACATAGAACATGACAGCCCTCAGCCCTTGATGTTGCGCCAACCTATGCAACCAATCTAAACTCCATCTACCCTACACTATTCCATCTTCATCCATATGTTTATCCTGTGACCATTTAAATGCCCTTAATGTTGGGGTGTCTGCTACTGTTGCAGGCTGTGCATTCCATGCCCCTACTAGTCTCTGAGTAAAAAAACTACTTCTGACATCTGTCCTATATCTATCACCCCTCAATTTAAACCTATGTCCCCTCAGCATCTGAGGAAAAAGGCTCTCACTGTCCACCCTATCTAACCTTGTGATTATCTTAGTACGTCTCAATTAAGACAACTCTCAACCTTCTTCTCTCCAACAAAAACAGCCATAAGTCCCTCATCCTTTCCTCATGAGGCCTTCCCTCAATGCCAGGCAGCATCCTAGTATATTTTCTCTGAACCCTTAAGTTCCCACATCCTTTTTTTAATGCGGTGACCACAACTGTTTGCAATACTCCAATTGCGGCCACACCAGAGATTTGTACAGCTGCAGCATGACCTCATGACTCCTAAACCCAATCTCTCTACCAATAAAAGCTAACCCACCATAAGCCTTCTTAACAATCCCATCAAACTGGATGGCACCTTTCAAGGATCTGTGGACATGGACACAGAGATCTCTCTGCTCATCTACACTACTAAGAATCTTACCATTAGCCCAGTGCTCTTTATTCCTGTTGCTCCTTCCAAAGTGAATCAGCTCACACTTTTCTGCATTAAACTCTGCATTTGCCACCTCTCAGCCCAGCTCTGCAACTTATCCATGTCCCTGTGTAACCTGCAATATCCTTCAGCACTTTCCACTACTCCACAAACTTCAGTGTCATCCGCAAATTTACTAACCCATCCTTCTATGCCCTCATTCAGGTCGTTTATAAAAATGGCAAACAGCAGTGGCCCCAAAAGAGATGCTTGCAGTACACCACTCGTAAATGAACTCCAGGATTAACATTATCTATCAAAAACCACGCTCTGTCTTCTTTCAGCTAGCCAACTTCTGATCCAAACCGCTAAATCACCCTTAATCCCATGCCTCGGTATTTTGTGGAGAACCTTATCAAATGCCTTACTGAAGTGCATATCCATCACATCAACCGTTTTACCCTCATGCACCTATTTGGTAACCTTTTCAACGAACTCAATAAGGTTTGCGAGGCCTGAGCTTCAGTGTTGACTATCCCCAATCAATTTATTCCTTTCTAGATGATTATAAACCCTATCTCTTCTAACCTTTTCCTACACTTTATCCACAACCGAAGTAAGGCTCACTGGCCGATAATTACCAGGGTTGTCTCTACTCCCCTTCTTAAACAAGGGGACAACATTTGCTATCCTCCAGTCTTCTGGCACTATTCCTATAGACAATGACAACATTAAGATCAAAGGTAAAGTCTCTGTAATCTCCTCCTGGCTTCCCAGAGAATCCCAGGACAAATCCCATCCGGCCCAGGGAACTTATCTATTTTCCCACTTTCCAGAATTGCTACACCTCCTCCTTGTGAATGTCAATCCCATCAGTCTAGTAGCCTGGACCTCAGTATTCTCCTTGACAACGTTGTCTTTTTCCAGTGTGAATACTGAGGAAAATATTCATTAGCACTTTGCCATGTCTGCGGACTCCACACACAACTTTCTACTACTCTCTTTGATCGGCTCTCATCTTTCCCTAGTCATTCTTTTATTCCTGATATATCTATATAAAGCTTTCAGATTATCCTTAATCCTATCCACCAACAACATCTCATGTCCCCACCTGGCTGTTCTTAGCTCTCTATTTTGGTCTTTCCTGGCTAACTTGTAACTCTCAAGCGCCCTAACTGAGCCTTCAGGTCTCACCCTAACATAGCCTCCTCCTTCCTCTTGACAAAAGATTCAACTTCTTTAGTAAACCACAGCTCCCTCGCTCAACCACTTCCTCCCTGCCTGACAGGTACACACTTATCAAGTACATGCTGTAGCTGTTCCTTGGATAAGCTCCACATTTCTGTTGTGCCCATCCCCTGCAGTTTCCTTCCCCCATCCTATTCATCCTAATTCTTGCCTAATCGCATCATAGTAGCCTTTCCTCCACCAATAACCTTTGCCCTGCAATATATACCTATCCCTTTCCATTGCTCAAGTAAACAAAATCAAATTTTGTTCACTATCATCAAAGTGCTCACCTACCTCCGAATCTAACAGCTGGCCAGTTTCATTACCCAGCACCAAACCCAACATGGCCTTCCCACTCTGGGAAGGAAGGTGCTGGGATGGGTACAAACAAAAACCATGAAACTCAATGTCATGTTCACAGATGTTCTTTAGGCAAGGGATCCCAGTCATCACTCGGTCTGTGACTCCAGTCCCATAGTGACGTGATTCATTCTTTACGGCCCCATGATCTGGTGCAGCAAAGAACTCAGTCCGAGCAGCTGGAGATGGGCAATAACTATGAGGCTTGTCAATGACATTAATGCCCCGAGAAGGAATAATGCAGCTCTTTGCTGTCTACCTTTGAGCCTCTGGTCCACCACACTCTAGCTGTTATGGGTCTCTAATCCTCTCACATTAATTCATTAGGTGATGGCAATATGTGAAGTATTTTTAGTTTGAACTGTCAGGTCTCTTTTCCCATGCCTCTCTCCTCTCCACCTCCTTCCAAACCTTTCACCAGATGTTTCCCGTGACAGCCTTGCTGTGCAGAGTGAAAGCTCTCTGTGTTCTCTGAGGCCTCACTCTGTCTGTGTCTGTCTCTTCTCCAATGTAACACAAAAGACATGTTTCTAAAGCCCTGCTGAGATGTAAAGAGAGCTGAGAAAACGACAGCAACCATAACTGACTTGGTCTTGTTAAAGAAAATAATGTTTGTTTTGAAATTATATTTCTGTCAGCGAGTGACAAAGGAACGATGGGGGTCCAGGATTGCTGCAGCCTCTGCCAGAACATAGGACCCAAGAGCAGGCTTTTTGGGAGCTGCTGTGCCAATGAAGAAGATCACTGCTCATCTGGTTATGGTCTCAGCTGCATTTTCTGCCTCTCTCCCCCACCCATTATCCTTAACTGCCTTGTTCATCAAAAACTTGCCTATCTCAGCCATGACTAAACTCAATGACCCAACCTCCATTCCCATGTAGAGAAGAGAATTCCACAAACTGTCAACCCTCAGCAAGAAAACCCCTCCTTCCTTTTAAACGGGAGACTGCTTTGTCTTAAACCGGCCCTCCAGTTCTCACCTGCCCTGGAACAGGAACCATCCTCTCAGTATCCAGCCTGTCGTGTCACCTTCAGATCAGAAACTGTTAATTAGAGAGAACAAGTTGCAAAAGCGAGGCTGTTCCCTGGAAATGATTAACAGTGTTTATGTAAACTGTATTCTCCAATGCCAGAGTCCAAAACAAGACGATGATTAAAATTAGAATTGAGAATGATTTCAGAATAACTCTTTCTGACAAAGAGTAGGGGAAATCTGGAACTTTCAATCTGAAAAAGCTACCAAGGTCGGGGATCAATGTTCATTCATTCAGGATGGTGAGGGTTACAGAATTAAGGGGGGATGTGTTCTAGGTCAGCCATGGCCTGACTGACTGACTGGGGATCCAGGCCGGAACAACCGATAAATCATTCCCACGAGATTCCAACAGAATGGCTGCTGTTTCGTTCAGATGCTCATGGCCCGGGACTTGACGTGTGGCTCTCAGCAGCGGTACCAGCACTCTATAGTCACTAGAGGGCAGCTGTTTCACTGTCCCTGAACAGAACAAATGAACTGGGGCCCTGCTCGGATCTAACTGGTTCAATCTGCAGAAATGCGGAGAGTGAGAGAGGGAGGGAGCGTGGGACAACAGCTTTTGAATCAGGATACTTATCACACCACAATAAAAATGTCCCCTGTGATATGATTGTTTTCACAGTGTGTTTTTTATTCATTTTGCGATTCACGTAGACAACGTCAGTACTGAGTGGCACAAAGTATATTTCCTCCTCTAACCCCTTTCCAACACATTCTCTCCATCTTGCTTTACTCCTTATTGACTCTTCTACAGTTGTCCCTGTTCCCTCACTCCGTCCCGGCCCCAGAGGGATTGATGACCGGAGTTCATGACCCCGCACTGTGTGAAGGTTGGTGTGAAGTGAGGCCAGTGTGTTGGAGCTTGGGCTCCTGCCTCAGGCCCAGGTGTAGGTGTCTGTTCAACAATTTCTTTGGCTGCCATTGTAGTAAAAACAAGTCTCTCCCTTTGCCAGCACAAAGAGAAAGTGCCGGTCAGATTTCCTGGTGTGTGATGGTTTAGATCAATAGGAGCAGCATTTGGTAGATCATGCTATATCAGCCTGGACAGAAACCTGGGCAAACTCCAAATGAAAGGATGACCTTCAGTGGATCTGCTGCTACAGGAAATATAGAATTGGAATCCTTGTTACTGAATCAACTCATCAAACCCATATACAACTGAGAAAATATAAACCAAACCAATTTCCCAGGACATATGTCACGACACAGCAAGAAAGTGAACACACAGTTGCTGTCCCCTCTCTCTACGGAGTGTCACTGTAACTGTCCCCTCTCTCTCAGGGGAGTGTAGCTGTCCCTGTCCCCTCCCTCTTTGGGGCTATGCCATTTTGAGCATCCTTTCTGTCTGAGGATGTTACTACTCATGTTCCCCGTCCCCCACCCCTCTCTGTCAGGTTGGGGGTGTCACAGCCACCCAGTTTGTTTGTTCAGCTTACTCTCTTGTGAAGTGGGTAATCCCTGCTTCACTACACTGACCCGTGTGTTAATACCCGGCACAGCTCACCCTTCATCTCAATCAGAACTGTCTGGTCCCAGAACAATAACACTGACTGACTGGAGACAACCCAGATCAAGTCCCAATGAGAGTGTTATTGACCTTCACACTCAAAGCCCACCGAGGAGTTGTTATTAGTCTCAACGTTGCCACAGGGTAAGTTCTCCCAGAGATTCATAATTCATTCGAGATTTTAAACAAGGGAGGGATGTTGTGAGGAGACAGATGGGAAGACATGGAGAGGAAACAAAACGGAGAGAGAATTGTATTTCTGTTACACTATTCATGAGCTGAGAATGTTCAAAGATGTTTTACAGATAATGGAATATCTTCAAAGTCTAGACATTGTTGTAATGTGGGAACTGTGAGGGCTCATTCACCCTCAGCAGGCTCCCACAATAACAGTGAGCTATTGACCAGGACATCGGGAGGTAGGACACTGGAGCGGAGAATGGGACAGGCTGGAAAATGAAACCCAACTGTCCAGTGAGGCCTGAGTCTGGTCCATGTAGTTATTGTTTGATGCTGATTGAGCCTCTCGTTCTGATCTTTGCTTTCCCACTGTTGCAGATTAAGGAGGTTTCTCACAGGGAGTTAGTGAAAGCAGAATGTGAAGTCTGCAGAACAAGTGCCATCATTTTGGAACACAGACAGGTGCCGACACCATGACCTGCTGCCTATTTCCTGGGTGATGGACACTGAGCAGATTGGGTTGAACCGAATGGTGCATCGGGTGGCTGAATGTGAGGTTTCATTCCTTTCTTAATGTCAGTGGGTGACCATCCTAGAGCAGCTGCACCCTGCTGGGGCCCGGCTTCCCGGTTTCCTTTCACTGATGACAAACTCTGAGGTTTCATCTTCAGTCTCATATTCAGGTGATACTTTTGTAGCTTTGAGACATTCGAGTTGAACATTCCCAGTCTGCCTTAGCTGCTGTGAGCACAGTACCTGCTGACTGCTCTCTGCTCAAAGCAGTTTCTGAGCAAAGACATTTTCCTGTCTCTTCTTCTTGAGGCCTGTACCTATTCCTGCATTTTCATAGCGCAACTCCTTCACTTACCACAACCACCTGTTGATGGGTAACTCACTGGAAAGTACTGATTATTTTCTCCTAACCTCCTCTCCCAGCAAGAGCTCCCTTTAGCAAGTGTCCTCTTGTCAAACCTGAACCCCTGACCAGCACAAAGACCCTTTCTATAAGACAGCAAAGAGGGATCTACGTGTCCAGGGACATGAATCACAAAGTCAGCTGTATCAAGTGATGAGGACGGTCATAGATCAGAGAATCCCCATAGTATGGAAGAAGGCCATTTGGCCCATTGAGTCCACACTGACCCTCCAAAGAGTATCCCACCCAGATCAACCCCATCCCTGTAAGCATACATTTCCCATGCCTAATCCACATAGTGTTCACACTCTGGAAACTGTAGGCAATTTAACATGGCCAATCTACATAACCTGCATGTCTATAGACTGTAGGAGGAGACTGGAGCACCAGGAAGAAACCCACACAGACAAGGACAGAATACGCAAACTACACACAGTCAGTTACCTGAGAGTCAAATTCAACCCGGGTCCCTGGCCCTGTGAGGCAGCAGTGCTGACCACTGAGCCACAGTGCTGCCCAGAGCCACTGTGCCGCACAGGCACGGGAGATGGAGAGTGTTGGTATTTATTGCAAAGGGTTTTAAGTTCATTTCAGGTGTTAGCGAGCAGCAGCAGAGAGTGCACAGTGTGATCCTACCAACTGGGTCTGGACCAACAGAATGAAGAGTGAATGCCTCACATTGTAATGATTGGCCCCCAGCAGCTTTCAGTTTCTGTTCTGATTTGAATTTTGTAAACTTGACGGATGCCAGATCGAAGGGATCACTTGGAAATGATTGACACTTCTCTCTCAGTCCAATCATCAGCCCATGTGCCAGTCATTGACAGTCTGAGCAGCCAACCATGACACTCACTGCTGAAATGTAGCCAATCAGCTGAGAGGGAGGTGGTGCACCCAGAGACAGAGACTGAACCTTCATCTTTATTCCCTCTTCCAGATTGACATTGACAGAAAACAGACTGCAATTAACAGCCCAGACACAGGAAGCTGCACCACTTCACAGCCACAATGGAGCTTGAGGCAAACACTGTTGGAGATTTTCTCAACAATATGAGAATCCTGTCCCTTTAAATAGTGACAAATCCTTAAGTTGGAACTGGCGACTGAGCAGGAAGGAGATCTGGTTTACTGAAGCAGAGACTTCTGAGGTTCACGTTGTTGTAAAGCTGACAGTCTTCAACATCTTTGAGGCATTTTACTTGGCAATAGGAGTCTACACTTTCCCCATTAAACACTCCCAGGACAGGGACTGCACAGGATTAGATACAAAGAAATTGTCTCTCTCCACTGTCCCAATCAAACAGGGAGAATCTTGGGTTAAATACAGAATAAAGCTGTCTCAACACTGTTCCCAGGACAAAAAGAGCACAGGGTCAGGTGCTGAGAAAAGCTCACTGTACACTGTCTCAATGGGCTTTCTTGACCCCTAAACCTCAGAAACATCTCCGAGCCAGTCCACAGAAGAAGGAGAGTTGACATTTATTGCTGACAATGACCTTTGTCCTGCCAGCTCAGCCCTGTTCTATTTAAAGTTGTGTCTCCTCTGTGGACTGTCTCAAACACTCTACACACACTCTGATCTCCTGATGCTCTTGCTGAGGGGAGAGGAAAGGGTCACGTGGGTGAGGGCACAGGAGAAGCGAGTGCTGGATTCCCAGTCAGACCCAGAGAGGGTCAGCAGGCTGCTGACACTGTAGGTGCTGTCCGAAGCTCGCAGGTAGTTGCTGGTCTGAACCCCGTCCGAAATGACTGCACCGTCCTTCTTCCACTGCACCTCCAGCTCATCGGGATAGAAGTGATTGGCAAGGCACACCAGGGTGGCAGTGCCCTTAGCATTGACCTGCTCTGGGGAGGGGGGCAGCAGGGTCAGCTTGGCCTGAGAGTTCTCATGGCCTGAACGACAAGAGAAACAATTTTTGTCGTTCCTGGGCATGAACGGACCTCCATTCTCCGAACATTCTGTTTGAACATTTGTAGCCTATACCTAATAAACCCAACAAAAGAATGGATATTTATTCAAATTTCTTTTTGATGGTGGACATTGAAGTCCCCCACCCAGAGTACATTCTGTGCCCTCACCACCCTCAGAGCTTCCTGGAAGTGCTGTTCAACATGGAGGAGAGACTGACTCATCAGCCGAGGGAGGACAGTTACGTGCCAATCAACCAGAGGTTTAATCGAATCATACAGTCTAGAAGAGGCCATTCACTCCATCAAATCTGTACCACCAACACTGCACTGCATCAACTTTCCAGAACCAGATCAATAACATTGAAAGTTCGGACATTTCCGGTGGTCATTCAAGTACACTTTAAAGGTTGTGATGCTTTCTGCCTCAGCGACCCTCCCAGGCAGTGCATTCCTGACTCCCACCCTCTGGATGAAAAAGCATTTCCTCAAATCCCCTCTAAACCTTCTGCCTTTCACATTGAATGTGTGCCAACTTGTTACTGAACCTCCAACTAAGGGCAACAACTACATTCTATCCATCCTTTCCATTCCAATCATGACCTTGTGCACCTCGATCAGGTCCCTTATCCATCTTTTCTGCTCCAAAGTAAACCACCCGAGCTTATCCAGCCTCTCCTCACATCTTTTCAGATGCTCCATTCCACGCAACTCTCTGATGAATCTCCTCTGCACCCCTTCCAGTGCAATCACATCCTTCCCACAGTGTGGTGACCGGAACTGCACACAGTACTCCAGCTGTGGCCTAACCAGTTCTACCCAGCTCCAACATATCCTCCCTGATCTTATAATCTATGCCTGAAATGATAAAGACTGCACCACCACTGCTGCTGGGTCTGTCCGGCCAGTGGGACAGGCATATCGAGGAATGGTGAGGGTGGTGTTTGGGACATTGTCTGTAAGGTATGATTCTGTGAGTATGACTGTGTCAGGCTCTTGCTTGACTAGTCTGTGAGACAGCTCTCCTGAATTTGGCACTCACCCCCAGATAAAAAACGGAGAATGGTACAGGGTGGACAGGACTGTGTTTGATGATGTTGTTTCTGACACCGATGTCAATGCCAAGTGGTCTGTTCGGTTTCATTCCAGTTTTGAGACATTCCAGTGATTGTTAAAATGGAGTGCCTTGCTCGGCCATTACAGAGTCATAGAGTCATAGGGATGTACAGCATGGAAACAGACCCTTTGGTCCAACCCGTCCATGCCGACCAGATATCCCAACCCAATCTAGTCCCACCTGCCAGCACCCAGCCCATATCCCTCCAAACCCTTCCTATTCATATACCCATCCAAATACCTCTTAAATGTTGCAATTGTAGCAGCATCCACCACATCCTCTGGAAGCTCATTCCATACACGTACCACCCTCTGCGTGAAAAAGTTGTCCCTTCCCCTCTCACCTTAAACCTATGCCCTCTAGTTCTAGACTCCCCGACCCCAGGGAAAAGACTTTGTCTATTTATCCTATCCATGCCCCTCGTCATTTTGTAAACCTCTGTGAGGTCACCCCTCAGCCTCCGACGCTTCAGGGAAAATAGCCCCAGCCTGTTCAGCCTCTCCCTGAAGCTCAGTTCCTCCAACCCTGGCAACATCCTAGTAAATCTTTGCTGAACCCTTTCAAGTTTCACAACATCTTTCCAATAGGAAGGAGACCAGAAATGCACGCAATATTCCAACAGTGGCCTAACCAATGTCCTATGCAGCCGCAACATGACCTCCCAACTCCTGTACTCTAAACTCTGACCAATAAAGGAAAGCATGCCAAACGCCTTCTTCACTGTCCTATCTACCTGCGACTCCACTTTCAAGGAGCTATGAACCTGCACTCCAAGGTCTCTTTGTTCAGCAACACTCCCTAGGACCTTACCTTTAAGTGTATAAGTCTTGCTAAGATTTGCTTTCCCAAAAGGCAGCACCTTGCATTTATCTGAATTAAACTCCATGTGTCACTTCTCAGCCCATTGGCCCATCTGGTTCAGATCCTGTTGTAATCTGAGGTGACCCTCTTCGCTGTCCACGACACCTCCAATTTTGGTGTCATCTGCAAACTTACTAACTGTACTTCTTATGCTTGCATCCAAATCATTTATGTAAATGACAAATAGTAGAGGACCCAGCTTCGATCCTTTTGGCACTCCACTGGTCACAGGTCTCGAGTCTGAAAAACAACCCTCCACCACCACCCTCTGTCTTCTACCTTTGAGCCAGTTCTGTATCCAAATGGCTAGTTCTCCCTTTATTCCATGAGATCTAACCTTGATAATCAGTCTCCCATGGGGAACCTTGTTGAACGTCTTACTGAAGTCCATACAGATCACATCTACTGCTCTGCCCTCATCAAACCTCTTTGTTACTTCTTCAAAAAACTAAAGGGTGGTTAACAGTTAACCTCATTGCTGTGGGTCTGGAGTCACATGTAGGTTAGACTGGATAAGGACAGTCGATTTCCTTCCTTAAAGGACATCAGGTCTTTATGTCGGTAGCTCTTTAACAAACCCCTGATCACACACCGATCAGGAGAACTTTATCCGAGAACATTGGAACAGACTCGGATCAACACACTTCAGGAAAGAGTCACATTGGATGTTTATGTAGAAGGTTCTAGATTTCATTTCGAACCTTGCTTCCCAGCACTGGGCTTAGGTCAAGGGTGAGGCTGCAATGAGTCTCAGTGTCCCAGGGTTAGACAGGATCACTGCTCCTAATGACCCCATGACCCCTGGAAGGGGAGAGTGTGTGAATAATGGGTGAGGGTCAGGATCAGGAGACTCCCACCCTCAAAGAAAGACTTGCATTTGTGGAGCACCTGTCCCACACCATAGGGTGCTTTATGTCCCTCATGTCTGACTGTGTTCAGCAAGATTCCAGAAAGCAGAATAGTCATGAGCAGATCACCTTTTTTTAGTGATGTTGGTTGGAGGATAAATATCGACCAGAAAACCTGGGGAAACTGCCTTGCTCTTCATCTAATAGTGCCATGGCATCTCCGACTGCACTTCCCCCCACCCCATACACCCCCCCCCCCCCTTCCACGAACTGGAGAGGGAAAGGCATCAGGTGGCCCCATCTTAAGGTGGTCCCTTTGACAGTGTGGTGCCCCCTCAGTACTGACCCTTCGACAGTGTGGCAATACCTCAACATTGACCCTTCGACAGTGAGGCAATGCCTCAGTACTGACCCTCCGACAGTGAGGCAATGCCTCAGTACTGACCCTCCGACAATGCAGCACTCCCTCAGTACTGCACTGCACTCTCGGCCTGGATGATGGGTTGAAATCTCTGGAATGGGATGTGAAGCCAAAATATTATGAGCCCGAGGGGAGAGTGCTCCCACTGAGGTCCAGCTGATATCTCCTGGTCCAATATTCAGCCATGAGGGAGGACTTTAGATTCTTGGGATGTTGTGACTGACCCTGGTGAGTTGTGACCTGGACAGAGGTTGCTCTGGAACAAAACTGGGGACTAAGTTCCTTCTGGAGTGAATTGCAAATGCTAGTTGGGAGGGTTTAAACTGATTTGGCAGGACTGTGGAACCAAAAGGTAATATCAGAGACGAACCCTCAGCTCCAAGAATGCTGGGTGATAGATTTCACCAGAATGAGGAATCGTAACTTACTAGGCAGGGTCAGAGAGCGGGAGAGTTTAATCAATTCTGAACCAAAATGACTGTGCATGTATGAGACTACACGGTGTGTGGGAAACAAGACTGGGGAGTTACAGACACAGATTGCCATGTGGGAATCTGATGTTTTCCCACCAACTGAAACCCAGCTCAAAGAAGGGCAAGATTGGGTTTTAAATGTTTTTGGATCCCAAGTGTTCAGGAAAGATAGGAAATAGAGAAATGGTTGAGGATTGTTTATAGAGATCAGTGTGCAGCTGGAGTAAGTGAATGTCCCAGAAGGGTCAAGGACAGAATTTATTCACTCGAGATACAGAAGCAAAAAATGTGCAATCAGATTTCACTCTGGGTCACTGACTTGTGGGGGGGATGTAGAGGAACAAATCTACAATGTTGTGAAACTTGAAATGGTTCAGAAAAGATTTAAAAGGATGTTGCCAGGGTTGGAGGATTTGAGCTACAGGATGAGGCTGAATATGCTGGAGCTGTTTTCCCTGGAGCGTAGGAAGCTGAGGGGTGATCTTAGAGAACTTTATGAAGACATGAGAGGCAAGGTCTTTTCTCTGGGGTGGGGGAGTCCAGAACTAGAGGGCATAGGTTTAGGATGAGATGGGAAAATTTTGAAAGGTACCTAACGGGCGACGTTTTTCATGCAGAGAGTGGTGTGTGTATGGAATGAGCTGCCAGAGGAAGTGATGGAGGCTGTTATAATTACAACATTTAAAACACACCTGGATGGGTACATGAATAGGAAGGGTTTAGAGGGATATGGGCCAAGTGCTGGCTAATGGGATGAGATTAATTTAGGATATCTGGTCAGCATGGATGAGTTGGACTGAAAGTTTCCAAAAGTTTCCATGCTGTACATCTCTATGACTGTATGATTCTATGACAAACACAACGACTGAGCTGCAAAACCGAACAGAATATTTTTATTGCAAATTAGCATTCCAAAAATAAAATCCAAACACAGTATTTATAAAATCTGGGAGCAATTTAATTTCAATTGTAACCACAAAGATGATAGCGCTTTCTTTGAACTCTAGACAATTGTGGGATGAGAATTCAACAACCGCCCACTCTGTCAAATGGTGTTGACGACGCTCTGATCTCATCAAAATATGTTTGCAATCATATTCATAACATGTAAGGAAAGAGAAACATTGAAAACTGAATTATCACGAGTGAGGGGCCATTAAAAACTCAGACCATGATGTTAAACTCGGACATTGATGTATCTACAGCTTTAGATTGTTAAACAATATTTGAAATTGTACCAAACGCTTTCTTGAAAACTTTCTGCATTGGTGATTTTATCAGTACCAGAGCAAGGAAGCAGCATCTGACACATGAATTCTAACAAAGTAAAGATAACAGACACTTTATACAGATCTGTCTCCCGAGAGTAAAATTCAACAGCAGAGATCTGTCCAGTGCTGGGAACATTTTGGACAAGTCAGCTGGTTTCCAGCTAATTACTGCAGCTTGAAAACTCCAGTATGATCAGAAAGAGAAAAAAGACAATTTGCAGATTGTTGAACAGGCCCCTACACCTGGGCCTGAGGCAGGAGCCCAAGCTCCAACACACTGGCCTCACTTCACACCAACCTTCACACAGTGCGGGGTCATGAACTCCGGCCATCAATCCCTCTGGAACCGGGACGGAGTGAGGGAACAGGGACAACTGTAGAAGAGTCAATAAGGAGTAAAGCAAGATGGAGAGGGTGTGTTGGAAAGTGTTTAATGGAGGGAACATACTTTGTGATCCCCAATACTGACATAGTCTATGCATATCACAGAATGAACAAAACAGCACACCGTGAAGACAATCAAAAGCCACATCAAAGCACTTCTTTTTTGAAAACTCATAGCACGCAGGACATTTTCATTGTGGTGCGATCAGTATCCTGGTCTGAAAGCTGTTCTCTCTCTCTCCTCGTTTCTACAGATGGAGCCGGTTAGATCCTCGCAGAGCCCCAGTTTATTTGTACTGTTCAGTAATGTGGGGATACTGATGGGGGGCTGGGGTACACCTGATGAAGGAGCAGAACTTCGAAAGCTTGTGATTTCAAATGAACCTGTTGGGCTAGAACCTGGTGTTGTGTGACTTCTGACTTTGTATTTTTCAGACAGAGTGAAACAGCTGCCTATGCATAACTACAGAGTACTTGCACTGCAACTGAGGATTATGGGTAATGACTCCATCCATTAGCCATGAACAAACATGCAGTCATTCCAGTGGATTCCAGTGGGAATGACCTGTCAGTTGCTTCCTAGATATTACATGATTCACCACCACCCTCTCCAGGGCAATTAGGGAAGAGCAAAAAATAACCGACATGTCAACGCCCACCACATTTCAGGAGAAATCAGAATAAATGGCATATCAAACTGGTGAGGCTTGAATTCATCTCTTTGAAAGACTGGAGCCTCATCCAGAAACAGAGCCATGAAATGGGTGAACCTGGTTTGTCTGACAGGAAGGTGGGGTGTCCTTTAGATTGACACTAGGATCAGCAAAAAATGAATTACACTCAAAGATCTAACAAAGGGCTGTCAAAGCATGCCCCCAAACTGCAGAGAACAGCACTTTAGGCTTCGTGTCCCCATCTCCATCCTTGCTTGTTGCCCTTCCCTAACTGGTGAGCGGTGGTGGTGAGCCATGGGTTTCTTGAAGAGGATCTGACAGAGGGACAAGGTCATGTCCTCGGCCTGAGCACAACTGCCTGACCTGTTGTGCTTTTCCAGCACCACACTTTTCGACTCCGAGCACAACTATCACTCAGGAGAATGAGCTGTGGCACAAGAGGAAACGTGGGAGTGTTGGAAAGGCACCGGCAGCCTGGTCAGCCTGCAGAGGGGCAGAAACAGATTTGATGAATGAGCTGATATCCTTCTGAGCTGAGATGCCGACTCAGGCTTTCAGAGCCACACAGTTTACATTGTTACATTGCTCCATGGGCAATGCTCCTGCCTCATCGTCAAAATGGTCATCGGATGAAAGCCACCTCAGGAATGAGAGCACAGAATCCAGGCTGAGACCGAGGTGCACTGCTGAAAGTTGCACAGTCTCTGGCACCATCATTTGAGGCTCCACCACCACCACACCCCGACCACACCCCCACCCCCACCTTACGTGGCTTGACAAGATCCCCATTCTGAAGAGATTCCCTCAGGTATCCTGCTCAAAGGTGTTTGGTATGCTTTCTTTTATTGGTTAGAGTATTGAGTACAAGAGTTGGGAGGTCATTTTGCAGTTGTACAGGCCATTGGGTAGGCCACTGTTGGAATATTGCGTGCAATTCTCGTCTCTTCCTATCGGAAAGATGTTGTGAAACTTGAAAGGGTTCAGGAAAGATTTACAAGGATGTTGCCAAGGGTTGGAGGATTTGAGCTACAGGAAGAGATTGGACAGGCTGAGGCTGTTTTCCCTGAAGCGTCGGAGGCTGAGGGGTGACCTTATAGAGGTTTACAAAATTATGAGGGGCATGGATAGGATAAATAGACAAAGTCTTTTCCCTGAGGTCAGGGAATCCAGAATGAGTGGGCATAGGTTTATGGTGAGGGGGAAAGATATAAAAGAGACCTAAAGGATAACTCTTTCACACAGAGGGTGGTACATGTATGCAATGAGCTGCCAGAGAAAGTAGTGGAGGCTGGTACAATTGCAACATTTAAGAGGCATTTGGGTGGGTATATGAATAGGAAGGATTTGGAGGGATATGGGCTGGGTGCTGGCAGGTGGGATTGATTGGGTTTTGGGATATCTGGTTGGACTGAAGGGTCTGTGTCCGTGCTGTACATCTCTATGACTCTATGAATAGATTTATCTGGTCATTTGTTTCCTGTCTGTGGGACCTCACCATCTTGTCCGTGAAAGTGACTGCACTGTGCTCACAACTTTCAATATCCTGAGATGATTAAAAAAAACTGCACCAGCAAGCGTCCTCTCTCCATTATCATGTAAAAGGGGAGCAGTGAGCAAGTGATAATGCACGAGGTAAAAACAATGACTACAGGTGCTGGAAACCAGATTCTGGATCAGTGGTGCTGGAAGAGCACAGCAGTTCAGGCAGCATCCGAGGACAGGCAATGAGGAAAGGTTGGAAAGGCTGGCCTTGTTCTCACTGAAGTTGAGAAGAGTGAGGGGTTTTCCTGTCCCACTGTATTCTCCAACTCCCATCTGCTTCCCTCACGGGTCATAACCTCCTGCCCTTTACTACACGATGGATTGAACTGTACAGTCCTGAGGCCTATAACTTCCATCTGGAACAAAGTCTCCAAGTATCTCTGCCCCTCCCGAATGTATCATTTTTTTCAACTCAGCCTCCAAGTGGGAGTTCCTGTAGTTTTATACATTCACTACAGATGTATTTACGCTGAATCAGTTCAATTCAATAAATATATTGATCTCACTTACAAATGAAAAATATCCATTCCTTCATTGGACCAGTAATTGTCTTCAATCTCTGTTTTGAAGTTTCAGTACTTTCCATTTATTAACCTTCCCTAATGGACATGTCCTGAAGCAGTCTATTTAGACAGTCCCTCATACTAAACAATTCCCAGCTGATCTGCTTACCAGACTCCTATTCTCATGTTTATCATTTTGCTTCATTCAAACCAAGTGCATGTGCAGGCTCCCAGCAGCTGACGTGGCAGTTCCAAATCAGTTTGGAAAAGCAAAGGTAGATTCCTTCCGCGAGTTCACCGAACTCCCACATGGACCAAACTTCCCAGCATTCCCCTCTGTGCTGGCTGCACTCAGTGCTAGCTGCAGTATTAAGGCTGCCCTGTATTAATACTGTTTCTGATTTATATCACTCCATTCTGTTGTGCTGTTGTTCAGGATCTGGGTTAAGCTCACTCATTTCTCAGTCGAGAGCTTCCTTCTTTCAGCCTGACAGAGACTTTACATTTGCAACCAGCAAATGGGACTTCAATGTTGGAATCTGTTTTCAGGATTGATGGGCTCGATAGTTTGATTCAATGAGATGAGGTAAGAAATACCTGTGACTCTTGTTGCAATCCAATCTTTTCTGTCTCATCTCTTCAGGGGTCAGCATTTTGGGTGTAACTCTTCTTCAGGACTCAGGGTGGGTTTTAGGGGAGCTGTGTGGTGAGGTGGGGATAGGTTGAGAAATGTAGAGAGTATGACTTGATTGGTTGATGGGACAGATGAATCGCGCATGATGTGAAATTGAGTAATTTTGGTGTGGGGAGGGGCAGCTGACAGGGATGCCCCCTGTTGCTGCGACTGTTTACCTTGGTGCTTGAACCACTGGCAGAGACTGTCTGAAAAGACCCTGAAATAACGGCACTAAAGGTGGGAGTTGGGGAAACAAAATCACTCTCTATACGGACAATGTCCTACTGTTTTTAGCTAACCCCAAATAGTCCATACCCCAGCTAATACAAAACATTAAATTATTCGGCAGCTTTTTGTGATACAGAATAAATTTTCCAAAATTGGAAGTCCTGCCTGTGGGGGGATTGGTGGAGGTACTGAAGCTGGAGGACGGAATGGAGTTTCCTTTTAGATGGTCACAGAAAGGTTTTCTCTATCTGGAAATTTTTATTACCCCTCACTTCCCGCAACTGTATGGAGCTAACTTTGTGTCGCTGTTTGAGGGTGTAAAGCAGGACTTGCTGTGATGGGAGGGAATAACCAGATCATGACTCGGCCGTATAGCCTTGATTAAAATAAATGTTGTTCCTTGGTTGTTATATCCTGTGAGGATGCTCCCTTTGTTCTTACCCAACCAGGTGCTGCGGAGGTTTGCGGGATGGCTTGGATCATTTATTTGGTGCTGTAGGCGCAACTTAATTAAATTTATCAAGTTGCAACGTCCATAGGATATGGGGGTGTGGTGGACCTCCCAGATCTGAGGAGATATCAAATCGGCACCCTGCTGCCATATGTACGTGAATGGGTGCGTAATGACTCAAAGTCGATGTGGCTTGATCTTGAGGCCTCACAGGCGAGGTGTCCCTTCAGAAGCTTACTATTCATGGATAAGATGAGATCAGTAGATGCGCATTGTGCAAGTCTGATCAGCATAAATACGGTAAAGCATGGAGGATAATGCGGCAGGGTGGGGGCAATTTGCCATTCACCCCGTTAGTGGGAGCTCCAGGATTTAGACTGGAATCAAAGGTCTCTGGTGTCAGAGCATAGAAGCAGAAAGGAATCTCCTGTCTGGGAGATTTATTTGAGGGAGAGGTCTTGATGTCTTTTAGCCAATTAGGTCAGAAATACGGAATCCCCAAGAGGGACCTTTTCTGATATTTCCAGGTTAGGGATTACATACAGAACACTATGTTCTTGACCCAGCCCGACAAGTCGGAGAGAATGAAGAGTGCTCCGATGTGGGGGCAGTCTTTCAGTTCGTACCACATATCATCTGCAGAGAGGGAATGCCTTGGGGGACATGGAGAAAGTCAAGGAAATTTAGAATCAGGAGTAAGGGAAGAAATCTCATCGGAAATGTGGGAAGACGTATGAGGGGATGTAAAGAAAATTTCAATCTGCGTTAAGGCACAAGTGATGCAATTGAAGATCCTCCCCAGGGCCCAAATGGAGCCAGAGAGATTAGCAAAGTTGAAGAAAGTGTCTTCCCTGAAATGACCCAAATGTAAAAACAGTATTGACATCCTTACACATTGCTTTTGGTCCTGTTACAAGATCCGCGGATCCTGGGGGGCCATAGTGAATGAGCTGGAGACAATCCTGGGAATGGAAGTTTGAGAGGATCTGGTGTCCCTCCTTTTGGGACGACCGAAACTTCCCTCTTTGGGTGAGCATGGGAGGAGGTGATTCAACATTCGTACACATTGTGAGAGGAAGGACATCCTAATGAAATGAATATCAGCAAAGCCTCCAGGTCTTGCAGGGTGGCACAGACTTGTGATGGAGCACGTCCCACAAGATTACCTGACAGTATGGGGCACTACGGAATGGAGCAATTTTATAAGACATGGCGGCCCTTTCTAATTTACATCAACATGGATCTGTCGGCAGTACTGATTAGGGCCTTTATATAGGCACGAGGTCTGTATGTGGTGGTCCGGGGACCCCGGGGAGTTGGTGGGTGGGGGAGTGGTCTCGTAAATACGGGTATATAATCGCTGTTGCTCTTGTGGACAGGAGCCTTGTTGGAGGGTGCGGCAAATGGAGTCATGTAATGTAGTACAATGTACAGCAATTTAATTTTAGTGGATTGTAATTAAGATTAGATTACATACAGTGTGGAAACAGGCCCTTCGGCCCAACAAGTCCACACCAACCCACCGAAGCGTAACCCACCCATTCCCGTACATTTACCCCTTTACCTAACACTAGGGGCAATTTTAGCATGGCCAATTCACCTGACGTGCACATCTTTGGACTGTGGGAGGAAACCGGAGCACCCGGAGGAAACCCACGCAGACACGGGGAGAACGTGCAAACTCCACACAGTCAGTCGCCTGAGGCGGGAATTGAACCCGGGTCTCTGGCGCTGTGAGGCAGCAGTGCTAACCACTGTGCCACCGTGCCGCCCACCACATTAAATTTAATGTTAGTTTATTTAATTTGAGTTTGTGCTGATTTGGTTTTAGTTAAGCAAATATGAGACAACTGTATCTTGAACAACAGCCGGCGGTTTATTGACATTACTGTATTATAATATAATATTTTTCAATAAATATTTACTAAAAAAAGAGGAACATTAGGGAAAATTAACAGATAGAAGCAGCATGCAACAGAAATGATCAGGAGTGGTGAGAAAGGAGGGAGAAAGAGAGATTCCTGTAGTATGGAGAGAGAGAGAGAGAGAGAGTGAGAGTGAGAGAGAGCAAGAGAGAGTGAGTTCTGAAGGAGAGAGAAAGAGAGAGAGAGAAAGTTCTGAAGAAGTTCTGAATCAGTGCAAGTGATCTCAAAAGCTGCTCAAAGTTTGCAACTTTTTCCTGAAAACGAATATCACAAATACAGTCCATTTACATGAATAAAAATCAATTGTCCTTTCTGAAATAATTTAGATTAGATTACATTACAGTGTGGAAACAGGCCCTTCCGGCCCAACAAGTCCACACCGCCCCGCCGAAGCGCAACCCACCCATACTCCTACATTTACACCTTACCTAACACTACGGGCAATTTAGCATGGCCAATTCACCTGACCTGCACATCTTTGGACTGTGGGAGGAAACCGGAGCACCCGGAGGAAACCCACGCAGACACGGGGAGAACGTGCAAACTCCACACAGTCAGTCACCTGAGGCAGGAATTGAACCTGGGTCTCTGGCGCTGTGAGGCAGCAGTGCTAACCACTGAGCCACCGTGCTGCCCATTTAAAACCAAAAAATAAAATCAAGACTTATCATAATGAAGTAAGTGCAAGTATTTAAAATCCTCAATACCTCTGCCTTCCACTTCAGTCATGCAGATATAGTCCTCCTCACTCAGAGGGAGTATTCAGTGTCTGATATCAGCCATTGTTTCAACTCTCAGAGCTAACATACACCAAACACATATTATTGCACCACTAGATATACTTTTTAAAAAGGTAAATGTAGGTGTAAATACAAAAACAAAATTGAATGTGCAAACTTCTTTGAATTCAAGTCTATGCTACAGTTTGGATAAATAAATGGGATCAGGTTGTATATGAATAGGTAGGGAGAAAGATTGGCACTTCTGGTATCCACATCCTGCCAGTCGGCTGACGCCAGTAAGGATCGATATCCCATACCAGCTACTTATTGAGGAAATTCTATGCCAGATGTCAAAACTCAATCAGAGAGAGGAGTTCAGAGGCCGAGGTGGATTCTCTTCTGCTCGGGGCATGAGGTTTGGTTTCCTTCTGGAGTCCACAAGTTGGCTGATGGCATGGCCCGTGTTAGGATAACATGAGTTTTAACTGTTGCCCGTGAATCTGATTCAGTACATTTATTGTGTCTTTTATCAGAGCTTCAAAAATATCATCTGCCAACTGCATCTTCACACAAAGCTCATCCTGATCATAATTCACCCATTGGGCTTCCTCCTCATAAAGCTCTTGAACCTGCCAGAAAAAAACAGAGGGGGTCTTATTGTTTTTATCTCAAGATTTATTTGTTACAGCTCTTTCCTTTCGTACCAAGCAGTGTTTGCCCTGAAATCACTCAGACTTCAGGCCTCCCACTTTCCTTGTGTCCAGTATCACACAAGTGGCCATTCCCACACAGCAGTGGAGCTTGGACAGGAGTTCTGGAGGGCTCACTGTGAGATCAATGGAGAGTCACTAGTTATTCTTGTACAAAACAATACCAAGGCTGGGAAGGTTAAGGACTGGCTACATAAATTAGGTCTGACCTGAATATTTCCAGCATTTTTTACTTTTATTTGATAAACAAGGCCTGCGTTCTCTTGAGTATTGATGACTAGGGGATGGATCGATAGAAGTGACTGAGATGGTTAAACGATTTGACAGCGAAGGAAGTGAGAAACTAATTCCTTTAGCGAGGCATGCCAGAAATAGGGCATGCAGGAAAATAAGACTTAGGTTGGTTAGGGGGTGATGTGAAGAAGCCTTTTGTCACACAAACAATCCTAAAATAATCGGGTTCCCTCTGGCCTTAAAAACTATTGTGACTGTTACAGCATTTCAATATGAGTGTTGAGAGATATTTGTAAGGTCAAGTAACAGTTAGGAGCAATTAGGAAATCAATATACAGAACTAAGATACAAATCAGCTATGATTAGGAGTACGAGAAAAGACTGAAGGGTGCTGCTGGCTTAATCCTGTTCCTACCTGGTTTTGAATTTGATTCCAACGTCACAAATCCTCAAACCAGTGAGATTAATCACCAATGTTGCCAGTAACATAATAAACGAGTGGAGATGTTTTACTCAGCACGCACAACCAGAAAGGAATACCCACCACAAGGAAAGAGCTGGTGAGTGTAACTAAATTACACGTTGTAGCTTTAGGCTGGCCCTCTGCCCTGGTGTAGCTGTGGCCTGACGGTATCTCTACTTGGGCTGATGCAGAGCAGAGAGTTTCAACCCTTGCCGAATGGACACACACTGTCAGCTGGAAGTGTTTGATCCAAAGAGGGAAAAAAAGCAATGATTTGATTTTTTTGGCATATCAAGCACCCAATTTTTTAAAACTTCAGTGTTGGATGCATGCTGCGCCCCCCCCCCCAATTTCTCCACGGAAAGATATTTTTCTTGAAGTGCTGCAGCCTTCATGTTGAAGGTACTCCCACAGCACTGCAAACTCAGGGATTCCAGGAGATTAAACATGTAAACATAAAAGGAAAGGTGATATCTGACCAAGTCAAGGTGGTGGTGTGGCCTGAAGATAACGGTGTTCTTACAGACCTGTTAAACTCATCAATCTGCTGACACATGTTGTGCTGTGACACACCAACACATGGGAAGGACTGGAAAGGTCTGCAAAAACTGCCTTCTAATTTTTCTATACTTTTGATTTTGGACTCAAATGGGAATAAAGCAATATTAAAACCCAAGGATTGTTCAGGGATTGCTGGCACTTCACAGTAGCAAGTTCCCTGACATGCACTAAGTGCTACTCACACAGTTCAAGCAGTATTAGATGGCTTTCAGACAAGCTGCAGCCAAGGGCTGTGTTCAACGGGAGCTTCAGTCAATAGTAAGTTGCTAACTAGTCACTAGGCCACAGACAAATATGCTTTGGACAAAAACGGAGATTGACTCCCAGATAACTGATCAGCTCGGGCTGTATACAAGTGAATTGAGAAATCACCAGATCTCCACAAGTTAAGGATCTGTCTCTGCAGTAAAAAGCCTGAAGAAAACCAGCTTCTTTTCCCTTCAGCAATTGCTGTAAGCTGTGGCTATTAATTAATAAGTTACAGACTTGTACACGTTTGAACTAGTCACCCTGTGCCTCCGAAAAACCAATGGAAGCATCTGGAGAAGGAAGATCAAGGAACAGCATTCTGATCAGCACAAGGATTATCTCAGGAAAAGCCATCAATAAGTAACATTGGAAGTACGTTCCCAGTCTTTCTCTTTATGCAAAACACCCAGTGCACTTTGTCCCTGTCTTTCTGTCTGTGTATGTGTAATGAGGAATGCATGTGGGAGGGGTTGTTAGTTTTAGTTAGTAGTTATATGCCAGTGGTTGGTAATTATTTGCATTTTTTTGTAACAAAATGTAACTCTTGTTAAGCAAAGAACCCTGACCTGTACTTACTGTAAAACTGGGTCTAAAAGACAGGTAAGTGAGGAACCAAAAGAGAAAATGCTAGAAAATCTCAGCAGGTCTGGCAGCATCTGTAAGGAGAGAAAAGAGCTGACCTTTCGAGTCTAACTGACTCTTTTCTCTCCTTCCAGATGCTGCCAAACCCTCTGAGATTTTCCAGCATTTTCTCCTTTGGTTTCTGATTCCTGCATCTGCAGTAATTTGCTTTTATTAGGTAAGTAAGGAATTCAATGTACTTCTGAATTTCTTTGAAACTTTTGTGGCAACTAATGAAAAGCTGGTATTGAGTTTCAGCAAATTACTCCAGCGAGGGCCAAGTTTTCAATTCAGTCAGAAAGTTGAAGCATTTTCTGGACAAATGCAGGACAGCCAGACAGGTAAGCCAAAGACAGATAAAGCCTTTGTCATTTGAAATAATAGAAAATTTAGATGTACGATGAGGTGTTCATAATTGTGATGCAGTGGTACAATATAAAACTGAACAGTTCCTAAACTGAAGCACTTACCAAAATATGGTCCACCCGATCACGTTGTTTGTTGCCAAATTTCTTCAACTTCTGCCAAGCCGTCTTCTGATGTTGCTCTTCGTTCAACCCAAATAACTTTAAAACTTCATTAGAAATGAAGATCTGTGGGTAGAAGCACAGGAGAAATGGCAGCTGTTGCACACACCCTAAATACAGACCAAACCACCCCCAATCCATTAGCCTTCCCTAAAACTACTCAATGAAGACTTTGATGCTTCGACCTTCTAATTCTTCCCCCATTCTGAATTATGTAAAATTGGATAGAACTCAAAGTATGTTCAATGAAACAAAAATCTGCGAAATGCTTTAAAACTTAATTATAATTGAAATGAATAACAGTAGTGAGATCCAAAAGCACAGACAATACTACTTTAAGGTAACATGCAATGCTCCCAAATTGAGAGAAGGTTTGACATTTTCCCTTGCCTAAGACCTTGGCTGAGAAATGATTAATTATTCACTGATTGATTTACTGCATTTCATAGTTCAGCACTTTGCCTACAGCATCTTCGAAGAAACCTCTGCTTTGTCAAATTCCAAAAATGTTCTGCCTTTAATTGAATGTAGGCAGCTAACTGAAGATCAGCGCTGTGGGAAGTCTCACAATAAATATTGGGGCTGACATGGATTCATACAGCGCACCCAGCATTTCAAGAAGGTCAAATCATTCTCAATTTAACAGATGAGTGCTTCAAAGCTATATGACCTAACCACTGACCACTGCCTCACATGGCTCCAAGCAGGAAGATTTTGATAGGTTTCTCGGCTAACACTGTCAAAGGCAAGTAACATGCCCAGAAATGTTGGTGTGTGAAACAGCTCAGACTGAAGATACATTAGAGTCGAGTTATAAAGACAAAGCAAAGGAAATGAACAGTCCCAAATTTGCTCTGTGAATGAAAAGCTGATTTACACATGCCCATTCTCAGTCCCTGGTAAAGTGCAACGCTTCACAAACTGTGCTCAAAGGGAAGTCAGGCTAGACAATGAGCAGCTTGATGTTGACTTTAGACCGTGGTAAAAAGTTCACATTGCAGTGTTTCAAGTCTGAGTTACTGGGAGGAGTGATCCAGTGTATACTTCAATGTCAGTGCCACAGTAAAATAGAAGTTGCATTGTTGTAATAGTAAAGAACTTGGTCTGCGTGCTGGACAATACTTTGTAACCAATGCTCAAGTCACCCACCTTAACCTCAAATTGTCAAAAACAACTTGCAAACATATATAACTTTTCACACTTGTACCATGTTGTTCCCAACCTTTGAAGTATAGCCACTAATTATAATATCGTCAAAAGCTGCAACAAACTTTCACATAGCAAGTTACCACAAATTAGAGAAATGGTTCAGTAAACGTTTAGTCATACAGACTCATGTCGTAGATTGACCACGACCATGAGGGAGAACTCCACTCCTCTTCAAACTAGCACTAAAAGTCTTTTTTAAAAAACTCTTGCCTAATCAGATAAGAACAAAGGCCACATAAACAAAAACAATTTAAGCCACGTTAAGTTGCAAAAGATCTTAGAATACTTTGGTCAATTTTGGGAATCTCAACATCATGCAAATTCTCAAGATATTATCAGGAAAAGAGGTACAAACATGATCACAGATTGAGAAGTTCAACCTTTAAGGCTTTCTTTATCTGAAAGTTATGGAATGACCCATGATTC
This sequence comes from Chiloscyllium plagiosum, assembly GCF_037043375.1. Lineage (NCBI taxonomy): Eukaryota > Metazoa > Chordata > Chondrichthyes > Orectolobiformes > Hemiscylliidae > Chiloscyllium > Chiloscyllium plagiosum. Next base: position 118,146,134 of record NW_028270147.1, read on the forward strand.
TAAATTCTAGATTCCAGATCAAGATTCTAGAGAGTTTTAAGAAGGTGAATAATAATCAAATCTTGTATTATCAACCAATGGAAACAGCAATAGAAAGAATGAAATGATAGAGAAGAATTTGAAAAAAAGTACTGAGTGGCTGGAAGGGACACCATATATTATGTAAATAGAAACAGAATCTGCAGATTCTCAGACTGGGCAAAGTTATGACAGATGGGGTTTAATGAATAACAGTATGATGATGATGAGGATGATAAATTAATAATGGGAGAGTACAAACAGTGGAGGAGAAAGGGACTTTGGATTTTTAGGGAAGGGGCAAAATGGTAAATTGAACTCAATACAGTCATCAGGATCGAGATAATGTTTTTAACATGCTCTGTTATACATATCATCAATCAGAGCTGCTGTGGAGCACTCTTCACCCATACCTTCCTTGCTTAACTAAGAAAAAATAATTTTGTTTTCAAATGCAAAATCTGGGTCTCACCTCACAATAAGCTCTTCTGCTGACACTCTCGTCATCCTTCCATTTATAATTCCCAAAGTCTGGGGGTATTTGCAAATCCCCCAGATCATGGCCAAGTTCCTGCCATTTGCACAGCTCCTCAGCCACTCCATGAACCAGTGTCTAAATCTCGACAGCATCTTCAGCAAAAGCAAAGTTAATTTCCCCTTGGATTTTTCTGGTCTGACGTAGTTTCTGTTGAACATCCACCCAATGGATGTTAACAGGTCTCCTTACAATCAAATTCAACTTGGACACTAACATTAGCGGATAAGAGATATATGCAAACCTGCATAACTCTTGGCGACACTTCTCACAACCTGTTCAACAACTTTAATCAAACCTGCTGTACCACTGACAAAGCCTCACGCAATGGACACGCTGACCACTTGGGGGGCCACAGTGTCACCAAACACATCAATTCCTCAGACCTGCAGTACCACCGTACATACCAGCTGATCACACAGCAGAACTATGTGGGCAGTCAGTAACGGTGAGCATGGTTAGAACCATATTGAGGAAAAAGCCAAAATGAGAAGCTAGAGACTAAAAGCTTGCAAAAGATGTGCATTTGAAGGACAGGAGAGGAATGGGATTTGGAAATGAATTCTGCTATCGGGCTACTAGACATGGTCATGATTTAGGTTAACTCTGGAAGGGAAATGAAGACCACAAGAGGTTGAAGGATGATGTTAGACTAAAAGTCACAAAGAGAGACAGGGATTCATCATGAAGGGCTTTCTTAAATGTGCAAATTAGATTGGAGATGTTGAAAAATTGGGAGGCAAAGGTCAATTAAGGACAGTCTGATAATTTTCAAAATAAGCGCTCTTTCCAGACGTTTGGAAGTGCTCACATTCATGGAGTATAAGGACAGAAATCTGACCAGAAGAGGATGGAATGGTCAAGTCTCTGGGTGAGAGTTGTGGATGATGAGGCAGGAGGCATGTAACTTTACAGAGGCAGGTTTGTGATTAGTAAATGCTGGGTTTACTCAACGCTGGAACATGCTGCTGAGATATAAAGGGTGTGGACCAGCTGAGGATAGCAAATGAGAGGCTGGAGTGGCAAAGGGACACAGCTGGAGAGTCAGAAACAGGCAAACCTGTTGGAGTTGACTTTCCTTTGTTGTATACTTCAGTGGTGGGCAATTGTTTCTGAAAAGCTGGTGACATTCTTTCTCCAATTTAGACAGGTGCAACATGACTGAAGTTACAGACCAATGAAATCAAACTTGCACAGGCATTCAGCTCTTACTGTTCAACTTCAGAGATTCCAAAGGAAACTGACAGAACGCGATGTTAACAGACAATCTACCACACCGATGCTGACTTAACTCTGGGCTGTCGGCCTCAATTACAGTGACAATACAGTAATAAGCCAAACGAGAGGGAAAACCTCCTGTGACAGAACTCATGTCATCATCCCACCATGCAAGGTGGTAGAACTTGCAAAGAAAATTAGATTCTTCCGTGTTAACAAAGTGGCCACATAGCCTTGTGTAAACAACGTCCAAGCTCTCTCACTGATTACAACTTTTGCTGCTTCTCAACTCTGCAAGTGATATGCAACCACCAGCAGTGAAAGGAATTAAAATCTGAAACTTCAGCCTCCCTCGAGAGGGTGAGTGGGAAACTACACTGGGCTATTGTGTCAAGGTCCCATTGAGAAAGATGATAATTCCAACATCTGACCTATGCTGATTAAATGGATCACGGCAGATGCTTGGGAAATGTGATTTCCTTGAATGAATGAGACAGGCAAAATAAAAGGCCAGGTTTACACCTTGCTTCTTCTGCATTAATTCAGACTGATGACATTTACACATCAATACATCACCTCACATGTGCCATGACAATCAGCGATACCAAAGTGCACTTGAAAGTAGTCAGAACCACAGTAAATGCATTACTGTCTCGAAGAGAAAACAAACAAACAAGAAACAGAGGCTAACATTACCTTTCGATTCGGGAATCTTCTTCCTTGCCTCTCTCTTTCCCATGAGTTCCTTGTCCCAAGCAGCCAGAGCCTGATTTTCCAATTGCTGGATCGCAGCTTCCTCAACATCGAGCCGCCGCTTCCACTCAGCAGCTCCTCTGCATGCCGTCGCCGATGCATCACTTTCTGCTCCCGTTTAGTGAGGAACCTGATGGACATGCAAGCAGGACGGGGGAGAGAGAGAAAGGAAGTGTCAGCTAGCTGCCGATATTCATTTCTAAAATCGGACATTAACCTGCAGCTCAAAATGTATAATTCTTACTTTTTAAATTCAACACTGTTTGGGTTATAGTTTCACAACACAAACAAAATTCAGGGCAAGGTCTCCTTGCACACTTCACACATCATAGAACATTGCAGCACTACTGCATGTAAATAGGCTCAGAGCAGTTAATCAACACATTCAAAAGGATTTCCTCCAAGTTTGCTGATGCAATATTAGTCAAAACCATCAACTTCAATGTGCAATGCTGCTCTTAAAAAAAACTTCAGTCTGACACAGATTTCCCCACCCCACTGCAATTGGTAACCTGGCCCGGCCCAGGGATCGGTACTGGGACATTAGTGAACTGTGATCTCAAAGGAAGCGAGCAAACAAAATTCTGATAGCCTGGTCCTCAAAGTTTAGAAAGAGGTTTGAGATAAGTCAGATGCTATGCCTTCTTGCATTTAGCTCAATTGCATTTCCTATTTACAGTACAGTGTTTTGCAAAGTGTAAAGAATTATGTGTCTTTTTGCCATGGTGGGGGATTTTTATCCTAGTTTATCACAGTTGCTGCCTCTCGCTCCCCAAGTCAAATTATTAGCATCTGTAACAAAACAAAGAACCGCAGATGCTGAACATCTGAACCAAAGAAACAAAGTGCTGGAGAAACTCAGCAGGTCTGACAGCATCTGTGCAGAGAAAGAAAGGTTATGTTTTAAGTTCACTAACTCTCTGTCTGAACGAACAACAGGTCACTGGACTTGAAACATATAACGCCTTTTTCACTTCACTGATGCTGCTGGACCTGAGTTTCGCCAGCACTGCATTTTCTATAAAACTTTATTTATAAAACAGAACGGAAAAATACTAATCCGCAAAAGTGAGTCAAAAGCGTAAACGTGAGCACAGTTTCCACACTTGAGTTACACAAGGACACCTCAGTTTAAAAACAAGATTTAGCTCAAAGTAGCATTCCATCTCAAAATGTGCCAAGTTACACCAGTAATAAAGCTCACCCACCCAATTAGGCACTTCAGCACAACATCCTGTAGTGTTGGACACAGCCACCTTTATCAAAGAATGATCACATGTCACAAAATTGTCAGCCTAGAGCAAGTCTCTTTAAAGGAGCTGAAAACAAACTCTCAATTTTTGCGAGGTTTTTTGATCATACTTACTTGAACACTTAAATCGCAGAGAAAAATCTTTGCTTTTTAAAAAATGTTTGTGGGACACATCCCACATCTTGCTAAAGGTTCGGTTTGGTCTGATCCATAGAGACAAAGGTCAAGCAAGCATCACACTTTCCCTTCACTTCTACAAAGGGCGAGCATCCCATTTCTTCAGGATTTAAAGAATTTTGGAAATTGTTTGTAAAATCAATGATCACATGAAAGAAGTGGACAATAAATGTATGCAATAAGAGTGAAGCCTGCGACAGCAGATTTTTCTTTGGAGGGCAATGTGCCCGCTTTCCAAATTCTGGGAGCAGATACATTTATAAGCTATATTGGCGTACAGTCAAGTTCCTTACTGAACAGTGACAGGATTGGACAGAGTCGGCATGGATTTAAAAGAGGGGAATCATATTTAGCAAATCTGCAGAAATTCTGAGGATCTAATGAGTAGAATTAATAAGGGGCAACCAGTGGGTGTTACTTTGACTTCAGAATGCTTTTGATCAGGTCCCACATAAGAAATTAGCATATAATGTGAGAGATTGGGGGGAGTGTATTTGCATGGACAGAGAGCTAGTTGGCAGACAGGAAACAAAGAGCTGGAATAAACAGGCCATTTTCTGAGTGGCAGCCAGTGACCAGTGAGGTACCGCAGGGATCAGTGGTTCAAACCCAGTTATTCACAATATATACAAATGATCTAGATGAGGGAACTATTACTATTTCTCAGTTTGCGGGTGACACAAAGCTGGGTGGAAGGGGAAACTGTGAGGAGGATGCAGAGATGCTTCAAGTGTGATTTACATAAGTTGAGTGATTGGGAAAATGCATGGCAGATGAAAGATAATTTTGAGAAATGTGAGATTTTTGGTTGCAAAAACAGACAGCGAGATTATCTGACTAGATTAGGAAAGGAAGAGTTACAACAAAGGGTGTCTTTGTACACCAGTCACTGAGAGTAAGCATGCAGGTGCAGCAGGTGGTGAAGGCAAATGGTATGTTGGCCTTCATGGTGGGGTAGGCTAGAACCAGTGGTCATAGTCTAAAGGATATAGGTTAGGCTATTCAGAACTGAGATAAGGAGAAGTTTCTTCATACAGTGTTGAACCAACAAAAGTCTCTGCCACAAAATGTATTTCAGGACAAAACATTGAATATTTTCAAGGGTTAGATATAGTTCTTAGGGCTAAAGAGATCAAATGGTATGGGGAGAAATTGGGATTAGGGTATGGAGTTGGAGGATCAGTCATGATCATACTGAATGACAGAGCAGGCTCAAGGGGCTTATTATTATCTTGCTTTTCATGTTACTAACAGCAAAAATATACAAATACTTCTAAAACATGTTAATTGCTTATCTGGATCACAAAAGAAAAAGCTTATTCTTTTTTACAGCCTCTTTAAAGGTTTACACAAGCATAATTATTACAAAGTTCCAGTGGTATTTAATTCACCCTGGGAGATAGTGCTAGTTTATATTAGCTTTCCAATATTACAACATTCACACAACGAACATAATTCACACTTCAAATTCTGCAATATTTTTCAACGATTTCACTAATTCTGGGTGAATTTCTTTCAGAAATGTAGTACAGCCGACATGTAATCTAAACATTCACATCACATTGTATAAGACAAAGAGATCTTCAATTAAACTGGATTATCACAAAATACTATTCCATTGCTGCAAAATGACAAAACCTTTTCCTCTCTCATGATTATTTAATGAATAAATATTCAGTTAGATGCAGCGTTCTAACGAAAATACTATTTAGAACAGGAAAAGTTTATAGCGTAGTCTCTGCAGATTGTGTACACAGCTGCACTGTACCAAGGGGTATATTTGTGTTACTTGCTTTCATTGAAGATAGTTTCAAGGAATAAGAGTAGTGCCAATGAAACCAGCATTTGTTCTCATTCCCAATTGCCCTTCAGTGGTGGTATGCTGCCCTCTTGAAGTACACCCACAGTGCTGTCAGGATGTGTTCCAGGTTTAGTGATATAATTCCAATTCAAAATGTTATGCAGCTTGGAAGGGATTTGGGAGGTGGTAGCATTAGTAAGGGAGCAGTAGCTACCATTGTCTTTAGATGGCACAGATCATGGGTTTGGACGGTGCTGTGAAAACAGCCTTGGTTAGTTGCTGTAGTGCATCTCATATCTGGTACACACTGCTGCAAATGTGTGCCATTGAGGAGGAAATCAATGGGTGGAGTGTCAACCAAGTGGGCTGCTTTGCTCAGGACAATGTCAAGCATTTTCCTTGCTATTGGAGCGGTACTCATGCAAGCACATGGAGAGTATTCCATCACTCTCCCAAAAAGTGCCTCTCAGGCTTTGGTCAGTTATTCTTTGCAGAACACCCAGCTGTTGAGCTGCTCTTGCAGCCAGAGTATTTATGTGGCTGATCCAGTTAAGATCCCAGGTAAGTTACCCTGCCATCAATGCCAAACCCTTTTCTCTTGAAAACTGAACAGGAAGAAGATGGTATATTAATCCCATAACAGATCCTGTACGGTAGAAATACCAACAGTCAACTTGCAAAAACACTGATCCAAAGCAAAAAGAGGGAGATGTGATTATCTTTTCTGTGGGAGTCCACGAAGGAGCTGCAGAAAAGTATTAAAGTAACAAACTTAATTTTGAATGCAGTTTAAAACAAAATAAAAAAGGGGAAATCAAGTAGCTCTGAAGCAAGATTAAATTCAAATTAGAAATCAATACAGAATTCCTGCCACTGCTAAACTCATCCAAAATGCTCCTGAGTTTGTCCAGTTGCTACTAAATGCAGCCCTGAGCACTGAATATTATTTCTTATTGGTACTTTCAATTATAAACAAAGATTTGAGATCTGACAGCACTATTAAACTGACAGGCATTTTAACAAAAGTAGCTGCATGTAGTTGGAGATACTCATGTCGACTGTGATGGTTACATGCCAATCAAGTTTTCACATCCATAAGACAACCTCATATGTTCACCAAAGACACATTTGCAGTCTTAAAGAGGCACTGCCATCTGAAAGTTCAAGCTTACATTTCAAATTTCAGATTTCTTAAAGCTACATTTATCAAGATTAGTAGGCTGCTAACTCTGCCAGACTATTTGCGAAAGTCCAATTCAACGTTAAACAGGGTATTGTATCCTGTTAGCATGAGCAGCTCAAGATTGTTTGTTTAACTTCAACTTCTTGCTTTCACAGTAATACCCCTTTAAAAGCAGGTTCCAGATTAATTATAAAGTCTGCAGTATATTGCCAACTAGCTGCTTTCTGCATCTATGTGAAGCCACAACTAAGCCAAAGGAATGCACATTTCACTACACAATTCCTTTCCCTTGACCCTCCACCGACCCCCACATCATCCACATGCATGTGATGAAACAGAGCATGGTGGATCAGTGAGAAGCAGAAGTTGCACAGTACCTGACCAGCTGGTTGCTGATGTACACCTGGAATTTGGGATGTACGTTGGGAAAACAGACACTGAGAGAAGCCCAGTGATGAGACGTAAGGACAGAGAAGAAGTGGTGACAGGAGAGCAATGTTTACAACAAAAGGAGCAAAACAAGAAAAACAAAACAGCTGAGTATCATCCCAAAATTGCTTTATCTTTAGATACTCAAGAAAACCTTACATTATTAAGGAGAAATTCCAAATATTCCATCAAAACATTTGTAGCTAACTTCCCTACACCTCTACCTCAACACAACCCCTTCTGCTCGGATTCATTAACTTCAAATGGCAACAGAGCTCATCAAATCCAACCCCAGCTCCATTTCTCTTTCTGACTTAGATAGTGGGAGAATGTCAAGCACTGCCTTCCTAACAGCCCAACCACAGCTTACAAACCCTTGTATAATGTTGTAATTATTGCTGCCTGCACCACCAACTCTGGCAGTTCATTCCATACATGTGTGAAAAAGTTGCCCCTTAGGTAACTTTAAAATGTTTCCTTTCTTACCTATGCTCTCTAGTTTTCGACTCCACTATCCTGGGAAAAAGATCACGGATATTCACCCTATCCATGCCCCTCATGATTTTATAAACTTTTAAGGTTACCCTTCAGCCTCTCCCTATAGCTCAAACCTTCAACCCGAGCAACATCCTTGTAAATCTTTTCTGAATCCTTTCAAGTTTCACAACACACCAGCACTGAATGCATTATTCCAAAAGTGGCCTCCTGTACAATCATAACAGGACATGCCAACTCTTATACTCAATGCACTGACCAATATAGGCAAGCACACCAAACGGTTTCTTCACAACCTTGTCTGACTGAAACTCCGTCTTCAAGGAACAAGGAACCTGCACCCCAAGGTCTCCTTGATCAGCAACACTGCCCAGGGCCTTCCCATTAAGTCTTACCCTGATTTGCCTTACCAAAATGCAGTACCTCACATTTATTTAAATTAATTAGATCAGAAAAAAACATCAGTAGTCTAGCACATCATCCCTATCTAATTATTTATTAAATATGCTAAACCTGAATCAAACCTTGCTTAAACAACACTTGGATACTGTGTGCAGGCTGATCATCATACTATAAATAGAAAAAGGGGAAACTGAAGTGGGTACACAGACAAGATTGACAAGGTTGGTCACAGAAATGTGTGGGTTCACATGTCAGGAAAGGGTTAACAAGCTACATCTCTTTTCCCTGAAAGAAGGCCAAACAGGGACATAATAGAGGTCTTTAACATGTTGAGAGGGTTCAGCAGACTGGATACAGACAGAATGTTTCCTTTCTCAGGGAAGAACATACCTTGAGGCCACAAAGTAGTCACCAAGAAATCCATCAGGGAGATATGGAAGTTCTGCAGAATTGGATTACAGCAATGAAGACTGCACAGGGAGTGGTTGAATCAAATATCATACGGGTGTTTAAGGGGAAGATAGACAAGATTAGAGGGAGAAAGGAATAGAGGGTCAGGGTAATAGATGAGCAAAGGTGACAGGAGTCTCAAGTGGAGCAGTAACACTGATGTGAACTGATTGGAACAAATCATAGAATCCCTCAGTGTGGAAACAGGCCATTTAGCCCATTGAGTCCATAATGACTCTTCGAACAGCATCCCACCCAGGCTCACTCCCCTTCGCTATCAGTGTAACTCTGCATTTCCCATGGCTAATTCACCTAGCCTGCATATCGCTAGGCACTATGGGCAATTTAGCATGGCCAATCCACCTAACATGTATATTTGTGGGAGGAAACCCATGCAGACACGGGGAGAATGTGCCAACTCCACACAGTCACCTAAAGTTAGAATCAAACCCGGGTTCCTGGCACTGTGAGGCAGCAGGCTCGCCATTGAGCCATGGTACTGCCCTAGTAAGACCTGTTTGCATCCTCTGTAGTGTACTCAATTGCCTTCATAGGATAAAAAAGCTTACACAATGATGTCAAGCAGATAATTCCACCAGGAAAAACAATTCCTGCAACATTTGCATGTACCTCCAGTTTCCCAACACACTCCACTGAAAGGCAAAGCAAGCTTTGCACCAGTGAAAGTTTTCACAATGCAATCCCATTCTGAGACTGTTGCACCAGGGCAATGGGTGTAAGTAAAGAAGATGAGGGGAAGAAAAAAACTCCACTACTTGGAGAGCAGTAGCAGTGAGGCCATATTGATGTTTTGCTGCCCCAGTCACAGGGTCAAACATGACAATACCTCAGGGGGGATAATTCGAAGCACCATATGCAGCAAACACACTGTCTTTGAAAAACAGAGTTAAATGGACTTCATTTTTTCTCTCTGCTCAGAGCCACTCTGTCTCTCTCTTTCTCACCCTCTCTATAACATCACCAGCTGACAAATGAGCTGGTTGGCTTGCCAGCCTTTCACAGCAATACGCCTTACAAGGAGCCATAAGAGATATTACTTTTCATCCATATGACTGCGCATCTTCTTCAGTTTTTGCATGATGCTGCTGGTCTCACTGCCTGAAGTTGAAACAGAGGAGGGACTCCACGTCTCCGTATCTGTTTGTAGGGGACTGGAAGCGGGGCTCATTTTGGGAACATTCTCCACTCCTGGTTGTTCTGCATCCCGCTGCTCCTGTCGAGTTGGAACCTGAGAGATACCAAGATGGACGCATGGAAAGTTAAAAGGAAACAGCTCCAGAATTAGTAGCAGTGAAACACAGATGAGATTCAAAGACAGGTTTCTGCAACTAAGCAACATCATTTCCTTTCAGGCAGGCAGAGCGTTTCATTAGTTTTGAATTAATTGAGCTTTGAATTAATTGAACATTTTAAAAGTGAGTCTGATTTTTTTGTTTCTTGGGAACGTTTATTCAGGGAAACAGATTAAGGGAGGGAGATGTAAATCAATTATAATAGAAGTAAGTGCAAACAGATGAGTGGTTCAACAACCTAGTCCCATTCCTATGCACATGATCAAGTGCAAAAATGTTTTGACAGCTTTGTAGGATATGCTGATAACAGGTCGGAACCAGATTGCAGGGAGCGAAAGAACAGAAGCACAGATACATTGGGCTGAAAGCTCCATTTCTTGTGTTGTCCTTCTACAGAATGCAGAACAAAACACGATATCGATGAATACAAAGGATGGTATTCTCGGCAGCAGCAGGTATTCCTGCTATATACAGCTTTAGGTTGCAGAGATTTGGCCTCGACACAAGGGAACATGAGAACATGTTATCAACTTAATAAAAGTACCGAGGCTTAAGTTGATGTTTCTCAGTGGCAGACAAACCATTCTTACATCTTTTCTGTAAAATATTAAAAGTTTTATTTATATTGTAATGATAATATAGAACAGAAACCTGGCTGATAGCAAGTTTGGATTGAAAGTGATCACCCATCATTCATGCTGCTGAGTAAGTAATTCCTTACTTTAATAGTAACCTTGCATTGAACAGTTCAGGAGTTTGCAAATGGTGGGATACTAACCAACTTGCTCTCCCCAGCGGATTTGAGTCTCTCCTGAATTTTGGTGGTGGTTTGGAGCATATGTTGAACCTCCTCCTGCTGTTTCAGAATCAGCTGCCTCGCCCTGTGAGCAGCCTTGTTGGCTTCTTGAAGATGCCTGATTCCAGCCTGTGATGAAATTGTATACAATGTATTACCATGTTAGAGACCAACCAAACCCGTCTTTACGTCGTCAATAAATTTATTTTGACGACAGAGTACAGACAAAAATGAAGTCAGGGCACACAACTCCATAACCCATTAAGTTCTAAGTTGCACAGTTTCCAAGTGGCACTGTGCAACGTTTACAACTTATAATGCTTGTTCTTGATGAAAACTTTGTGGGTTTTTTCGACAAAATGTATTGTCAACACGAACTCAGACAGTCAAGTACTCCAGGTGGAAAATTATCATGAAAGAGTTACTCACGTTCTTTTTCAACAGCTGATGCCTTACTTTGAGTGAGCATTTCTGATTTTATTTCAGGAGGTTGCTTCCAGGTCTGTGGTGAGTTAACCTGAGTTGTCAAACCTGAAAACTGTCCTCAGCAGCCAAGTACATTGCAGAAGAGAAAGATGATGAACAGGCAGATTTCCGCTTTCGAGAATTACGTATTAGCTCTTGCTGCTGGGCAAGTTGGAAAGTGTGCCTGGGTTGAGTGAATACAGAATCTGGCAAATCTGTAGTGGGTCCAACAGCAATAACATAACATTCCAATTCTGCGTGACACTACCTGACACTGCGTGATTGGCAAAACCTATGCCAACAAAAATCAGCAACTTGTTGAGACCATCACTATATTTTTCTCAATTTTGGTTTGGAACTGTGAGCTGAAGTTGAGAATTACACTTTGAAAAGCAACTTGTTTTAAAACAAAAAAAGGGGAGCTCAAAGATAGATGTCTGCTGGCCTGGGAAGACGATGTAGATTAATTACTGGTCTAAGAACACTCCAGATATTTCAGCACCAGGGTGCTGCTGTGCTCAGAGACAATTTGGATGTTAAGTTGAACAATCTAGGAAGGACTGCTAACAGCGAATGTTGAAAAGAGGCGGAAAACAAAATGAATTGGCTCTGACTGGGTTTTGGGCAGGAGGCAGGTTTGGTTTGGACTTCTTCTGGACTGGCTGTTCTTGGTTGCTCTCTTTAGTTATTTTCCAGTGATTGATTTGGTGAAAGTTCTGAGAAACAATTCTCAGACTGTAAAAAAATAAGTTAAATCTCTAGAAATCTGCGGAAGCCAAGTTGTGAGCAAAGTTTTGGAAAGGGTTACAAGAGATAGGATTTATAATAATCTAGAAAGGAATAACTTGATTAGGGATAATCAACACTGTTTTCTGAAGGGTAGGTCATGCTTCACAAACCTTACTGAGTTCTTTGAGAAGGTGACCAAACAGGTGGATAAGGGTTGATGTGGTGTATATGAATTTCAGTAAAGTGTTTGCTAAGGTTCCCCAAGGTGGGCTATTGCACAAAAGACAGAGGCATGTGACTGCGGGTGATTTAGCGGTTTGGATCAGAAATTGGCTAGCTGTCAGATGACAGACTTGGTGGTTGATGGGAAATGTTCATCCTGGAGTTCAGTTACCAGAGGTGTACTGCAAGGATCAGTTTTGGGACCACTGCTGCTTCTCATTTTTATAAATCTCCTAGATGAGGGCAGAGAAGGATGCGTTAGTAAATTTGTGGATGACATTAAAGTCGGTGGAGTGCAGAAGGATAGCACGAGGGGACGTAGCTGTAAATTGAGGGGTGATGGAGGACAGATGTCAGATGTAGATTCTTTACTCAGCGTGGTAGGGCTGTGGAACACACTGCCTGCAATAGTAGTGGACTCACCAACTTTAAGGGCATTTAAATGGTCATTGGATAAACATATGGATGATAATGGAATAGAGTAGGTTAGATGGGCTTTAGTTTGGTTTCACAGGTTGGCGTGACATCGAGGGCTAAAGGGCCTGTACTGCACTGTAATGTTCCATGTAAGTAGGGTAAATGTTCAAAGCAGATTGAGCTTACATTGTACATATTAATTTCGTTTCCTTGTAATTCATCTGCATTCTGTTAAAGTTGCATGTTTTGTTTAAGTTCTAACCTTGTTGTCCAAGATCTGTTATTGCTAAAGTCAAGGTCAGAACAATTGAGCAATTTTGAGCGTTAGTTAATATCTCAATTTCACTGTGTTCCAACTCATGGTAGTGACGTAATTTGGCTTGGCTTGCAATCTCTGTCTCAAATTTCAAATGTACAATTCATGAAGAAAACAGGACAAAGTGAAAACCATAAAGATGGCTTTAGGACAAAGTCAGATGCAACAAAGAGACAGGACAATGTTTTAACCAGGATCATGGCAGCAGCTCACCAGCTTTTCCAACGCAATTAGGAATCCAAACTAAGTGATCTCCTAATCAGCAATACCATGCCTTGTAAGCAGTTTTAAAAAAAAAGTACAAGGGCAAGGGGAAAGCAAGGGTGAAAAGTAAAACATTTAAATGGCAATAAATGATGCATCCTTTCAATTAATGTCATAAATTGAAGACAAATCAAGGGTACTTGACAACCAACGAGAGCTGGAATCTGTTCATTTGTATGTGTGAGAACTCATCCATTGCAATAACAGCAGGCAGCTAATTTCTTTCACATGGAGGGATAAGGGGGGGGGGGAAATCAACAAATTCAAAATACAACAAGCAGCATTAAAAGTATTGTAGCCTCATTGTACAATCGTTCTTCTCAAGGTTTGATTATTAATTCTCCCCTTAATATGCACTATTGAGGATAATCATAGCAAAGCATTGCCAGTAGGAGAACTGCATTCAGAAACACCATGGCATGGAAATCTGTCCCTAGGCCGAGCATATACATTACATTCAGCAGCATTTGTTGTTGGCATTTCAAGGAAAAACGATATCACCATTAAAAAAAGGTTTGCAACCTTCGGAACCTTGGGGAAATATGCTCATTCATGAAGTATTAGTGGATAGCCCGACATTTTCCCTGGCATTCAGTGGGTCATACCTGTTCCTGCTGCAACCTGAGCAGAAGCCCACGTTGTCTCCTACGGATGGATGGCATCTTATCATCTTCTCCCTTGTCTCGAAGGCGTCTGGTTAGAGAACATGGCAAAGTCACATGAACATAGAACATAGAACATTACAGCACACTACAGGCTCTTTGGCCCTCCATGTTGTGCCGGCCTGTAGAACCAATCTGAAGCCTATCTATCCTACATGATTCCATTATCATGCATATGTTTATCCAATGACCATTTAATTGCCTTTAAAGTTGATGAGTCCACTACTGTTGCAGGCAGTGCGTTCCACACCCCTACCACTCTGACTAAAGAAATTACCTCTAACATCTGTTCTATATCTATCACCCCCGCAATTTAAAGCTATGTCCCCTTGTGCTAGCCATCACCATCTGGGGAAAAAGGCTCTCTCTGTCCACTATATCTAACCCTCTGATTATCTTATATGTCTCAATTAAATCACCTCTCAACCTTCTTCTCTCTCATGAAAACTGCCGTAAGTCCCTCAGCCTTTCCTCATAAGACCTTCCCTCCATACCAGCTAACATCCTTGTAAATCTCTTCTGCACCCTTTCCAAAGCTTCCACATCCTTTCTCTAATGCAGTGACCAGAACTGTACACAATACTCCAAGTGTGGCCGCACCAGAGTTTTGTACAGCTGCAATATGACCTTGTGGTTCTGAAACTCAATCCCCCTACCAATAAAAGCTAACACACCATATGCCTTCCTAACAACCCTATCAACCTGGGTGGCAACTTTCAGAGATCTATACATGGACACTGAGATCTCTCTGCTCATCTACACTACCAAGGATCTTACCATTAGCCCAGTACTCCTTATTCCTGTTGCTCCTTCTTAACTGAATCGCTTCACACTTTTCTGCATTAAACTTCATTTGCCACCTCTCAGCCCAGCTCTGCAGCTTATCTATATCCCTCTGTAACCTGCAACACCCTTCAGCACTATACACAACTCCACTGACCTTCGTTTCATCTACAAATCTACTCACCCATCCTTCTATGCCCTGATCCGGGTCATTTACAAAACTGACAAACAGCAGTGCACCCAAAACAGATCCTTGCGGTACATTACTCGTTATTGAGCTCCAGGATGAACATTTCCCATCAGCTACCACACTCTGTCTTCTTTCAGCTAGCCAATTTCTGATCCAAACAGCTAAATCACCCTCAATCTCATGCCTCTGTATTTTGTGCAATAGCCTACAATGGGAAATTTATCAAATGCCTGACTGAAATCCATATACACCACATCAATTGCTTTACCCTCATCTATCTGTTTGGTCACTTTCTCAAAGGAACTCAATAAGGTGTGTGAGACATGACCTACCCTTCACAAAACTGTGTTGACTATCCCTAATCAATTTATTCCTTTCTAGATGATTATAAATCCTATCTCTTTTAAACTTTTCCAACATTTTACCCACAACCGAATAAGGTTTACTCATCTATAATACTAGGGTTGTTTGTATTCCCCTTCTTGAAAAGGGGGACGACATTTGTTATCCTCCAGTCTTCTGGCACTATTCCTGTAGACAATGACAACATAAAGACCAAAGCTCAAGGTTCTGCAATCTCCTCCCTGGCTTCCCAGAGAATCCTCGGATTAATCCCATCCAGCCCAGGGGATTTATCTGTTTTCACACTTTCCCGAATAGCTAACACCTCCTTGTTAAAATCAATCCCGTCTAGTCTAGTAGTCTGCATCGCAGTATTCTCCTTGACAACACTGTCTTTTTCCAGTGTGAATACTAAAAAAAAATATCCATTTAGTGCTTCCCCACCTCCTCGGACTCCATGCACAACTTCCCACAACTATCCTTGATTGGCCCTGATCTTTCTCGTCATTCTTCTCTTCCTGATATACTTATGGAAAGCTTTATGGTTTTCCTTGATCCTATCTGCCAGTGATTTCTCATGTCCCCTCCTGGCTCTTCTTAGCTCTCTCCTTAGGTCTTTCCTTGCTAACTTGTAACTCTCAAGTGCCATAACTGAACTTCACATCTCATCGTAACATAAGTCCTTTCTTCGTCTTGACAAGAGATTCAACTTCTTTAGTAAACCACGGCTCCCAACACATGGTATAATAATGCTCGAATTTACAGACAAACTTGGATAAATCTGCCCAAGTAGATCACACAGTTTCACCACTGGTGAATTAGCAACGAAACCAGAAAGAGAATGATCAGGGTTTAAGATTTTGTTAAACAGCAAATTCTTCTTAATATTTTATAACTTTAATGCCCTCCATGCTCGTCATACTCGATTTGGAGAAAATTTATCTCCACAAGATATTGTTTCTGCTCACAAAATTAAAAAGGGTATTTTAAAAGTTACTCTGGAAATAAAAGGTTGGTGTCAGTAAAAGTGTCCACAAAGATGTTGAGCAGCCATAAAAACCCAACTAATTCATGGAGGGACTTTGAAGAAGGAAATCTTCTGCCCACAGCTAGTATGGCATATGTGACTGCAGTGTTACGGCAGCATGGATGGCATGCACACCATACCTACCAAGCATTGACCATCTCTTGCAATCCTTTTGATATGAAGTGGTATTATCATCACTGCTTCCCTCACAATTCACATTAGAGTTACCCTTGACCTGAAACTGAACCTGATCAGCTAAACAATACTGTGTCAACAAAACCAGGTCAGAAGCTGAAAATTCTTCACTAAGTAACTCACTTCCTGTCTCCCCAGTACATGCCCAAGAAACATAACATCAAATAGAATGTAGCAACCTGCTTGATCAGCATCATATTCACCAATCTATACATTCACGCCCTTCACCAATAAACAGTGAGAGCTATGTGCACTATATGATGCACTGCAGGAACTCACTCAATTCTTTTAATAGCATCTTTAAAGCCTGCAACGTCTACCACCTAAAATGACACAGACAGTAGATAACATGGTAACACCATTACTTGTAAATTCCTCTCCAAGCCACACAACATCCTGACTTAGCAATATACCATTCCTTCACTGCTATCGGATCAAAATCCCAGGTACTCCTTTCCTGTCAGCATTGTGGTTGTACCTGTAGAAGGTGAACTGCAGATGTTTGAGGAAATGGCTCACTATCACCTTCCCAAGTGCAATGAAGGATGGACAACAATACTAACAATACTGGCCTTACCAGCAGCGAAGAAATCCATTGAAATAATTTGTTTAAAATCCTGACCCGTGGATTAGGACAACAGTCTTGCATCAATCTGTTCCAGAGCCCTGAACTCCAAACCTAACAGCACTTGCGAGTTGATATGTTTATATTGACCAAGCAGACTGCAGTGGCTCAAGGCAGCTCACCACCATGACCATTTCGAGAATGAGGGATAGTAAATAAATACCAGCATTACCGGAAACATCCCAAATTCAAAGAACAGACTTAAAAATTTGAAAAAAAAAAATCAAAATTGCCTTTATTCTACTCAATCCAAACAGTGAAAAGGGGAAAGATGATGTGAATACCTAGCTTCTGCACAACAGCCTCACTGCAATGAGAAAAGACACCAGCTTTCTCCCTTCTCCGGAAAGGATTACTAGAAGTATCTGCACATTCTTCCATTGCATTTTTGAAAGGCTATTCAGCCTAACATCACTGCATAGGTCAGCTACTCACTTTTTCTGGTGCTCCAACCAGGCCAGCTCTGCTTTGGTCTTCTCCTTCAAGGCTTGTTCTCTCAGCTTGAGGAGTGACACCTGGTGCTGTGCTCGCATCTCCTCCCCCTCCATGTATTGTCGCACCATCGCCATGGTGAATTGAGAGAAACTGTCTTGTCCGCCAGAGAAGGGCAGGCTCAAATCATGCTGAATAGCGAAAGACAGGAGAACAAACAGTACAGAGTGAGGTGATCTGCTTCCCCTGACCCAAGCAAAACTTGCCCCATAATCCACGAAAACTCAGGACTGAGTGCAGACAACAACAACAATTAAAAGTAGTTGGAGTATCATCAGACATGCCAATCATGCTGCATCACAAGTGATCCCATCAAACTATCCCAATATTTATCAGGATGAGTAAATGCGGACTGTCTCATTTCATCATCTGTAAAACATATTAAGACTGGCAAAGTCCCTCATACTGATAATTTTATGGTCAGGACTCCAGTTACTAATTTGCTGCCAGGTTCTGATAAATAACCAAAAACAGAATAGGAGTTGCACATGCAGAGAATAAGGGTTTCATGGTTACATCAACATTAACCAGGAGGTGGCTATTTAGCTTCTTGAGCCTATTCCACCATTCACCCAAATCATGGTAATCTTCAACATCATGACAAATCCCTGTCTTTGTCCCATAATCCTTCAGCATTTTGGTTAAAAATCTACCAATCTCAGATTTAAAGTTTGTAACTGATTTCAAATCAATCACTGTTTGTGGAAGTGAGTTTCAAACTTCATCCATTTCCATGTGCAAAAGTGTTCCACAATATCAATGTTCTGACTCCACCATTTTGTCTATTTAATCTCTCTTCTTAAATTAAGCCTCAGAACACAAGTATCACTACAGTAAGTCTACATTGCACTTCCACTAAGAGTGATACTCTTCTTAAGCCATGGTGCCCAGCCCTGATGGCTTAGTCTGACCAGGTTTTGAACTGCTGAAGCATGACTTCTAATCCTTTGATTTTGAGTCTTCTTTGGACATAAATGTCAACATTCCACTGGCCCCTTGATCACATTTCTGAGCCTGTTTGTGACATTTTCATGAACTGTATACAGCTGGATCACACCCTTCAAGTTTCTTTAAACTCCACTGTCTCTCAATTTTCACAATCAAGAAATATCCTAGTTTGATCCAACCTCTCACTTGCTGACACAAACTTTTTCATTTATTTAAACTATCAAGATTGCTTTCTGATTTTATGCTTCCATCTACCTACACTCGAGATTGCCTCTAATCTGTAGAGTGGCCCCAAATTTTGAATGTGGTTTTCCTTTCATTGTGAATACTGAATAGTTAGGGCTCCAACATAGATCCATGCAAGATATCACTAACCATATCCTTCCAATTAGAATATCTCTTATTATCTGCACAAATGTCTCTTGTTCAAATCAAATTCCTCTGCAAGCACCACTTGTCTTTTGCATCTTGTTACCACCTTTAATGGACAGTAGAAAGTTGTAAATTCAGTCAAATTTAGCTTGTGTTTACCTGACTAGGTGAGCAAGGAATCCCCGTAAATATTAATCTCTGTCTTCACTGCATGGTAACTCGATCACAAAGATTAACAATGTAAAAGATTAATTCCTCTTCAAGATTTATAAACTGTGGGCACATTGTTAGCGAGTGGTACTTATCATTTAAAAAAACAGCCCTTGCCCAACACTTGCCTTACACTCATTGCCCCAGCTGCTCCTCATCCTCTACATCTGAATCTCATGGCAAGATACCTAGAACATGGAAAGTAGCAACTATTCCAAGCACTGAGATCCCACTAATTGGCACCACCACTCACCCTTGGCTAACCCATGGGAGAACTCACTTTTACAGCTACTGAAGCCGATTGATCCTGCAGTATGTCTTCATCAGAATCATCCTGCTGGCTGCGTTTCTTCCCCATTTTAAAGCAGCGATGGCTCTTTGATGGCAGAAGGGGATGGAAGGATTTCTCTTCAGTGTCATCTTCAGTCATTGAGTCATCGGACTTAAGGGAGTACTCAATGGCAACAGAAACAGAATCTGGAGAGACAATAAATGATTGACATTGTTCTTTGTTATTTTCCATTGCTCACTGAAAGATTTAGAATTGGAACATGAAGTTAAAGGCTAAGCTAGAATCCTTGTATTAGTTATCTGCCCAAGGAGCAGAGTTGGGTTACAATTATCGATTCAACACAACTGTTATGTTGAATCACACATTGTTTAAGGGGACATGTGGAAGTTTCCTTATGCATAACCACAGATCCAAGGGGAACACAAGAAAGTTGGATTGAATAGCTTAAGCACATGACTGAATAAAGGGAACTTGAAATAAATCAGTGCAAGACATGTTACTATTTGACCTACATGTCCTTTGGGTATGGAAGGAGTGCTTACGTGGCAATTGATTTGGTTGATTTGAATCAGTTAACTGAAGAGACACCATTCCCCATTTAAGTCATGAGATCAGTGGAAGGACAAAACATCATTTCTGGTTAAAGAATTCGCCTTTCTCACCAGGTAATGAAGGCAGACTGTCACTGCGGATCGAGTTGTCAGCTGCTGTTGGAACCACCTCTTCAATAGAGCTGTTTCCCTTTGTATGGTGGGAGGTTCTGCTTTTCTCCAAGAATGGTAAGGATGGGCTGTATTGTTTACTGCTGCCACTGCTGCCATAGAAATGTCACAGATCAACACACATGCACAGGTTTAGAACACAAAAACAGAGTCTCGGTATTTGTGATTTACACAGGCCTCCTTCTGTATCTCTCCACCTAAACCCATCAACATATTTTTCTTCGATAACTTGTATTCCAAGCTTCTTCTTGAATTCATCTGTTGTTTGCTTCAATTATTCCTGGTGATGTAAGTTTGACGTCAAACCTCTTTCTGGGTAAAGACCTTCCCCACCGCCCCCCCGCTCCACCCCCCACCTCCTCCCCAGCAAATTCCCTGTTGGATGTACTATTGTATCCATAGCTCCAGTGGACAGTGTCATTCAAAAGCAGAAATATCTTTTCTATGTCAACCCTATCAAACCCCGACATAACTTTAATGGCCTCAACCATGTCACTCTTTTTCAACAAGATAAGACTGTCCAATCTTGCTTGATGGATTAAAATTCAGTTTTGATATAATTCCAGTAAATATTTTTAATATATTCCCTACTGCCTCTACATCCATATTACAATATGCAGATCAGAACTGTTTGCAGTGCTCCAAGGGTGATCTGTTCATGGTTCGACACGTATCTAACACATCTCCATTCTGTAGCCCCAGAAATAAACCCATGCTCAACTTTTCTTTATAACCCGGTGTCATTTACTGCTAGTGACTAATTTTTGTCACCAAATTCCCCACCATCAACATTCTGGGGGGTTACTATTGACTAGAAATTGAACTGGACTAGCCATCTAACTACTGTGGCCACAAGAGAAGGTCAGAGGCAATGAATCCTGCAAAAATAAACCACCTCCCGAATCCCTGAAGCCTGTCCACCATCTACAAGCCACAAGTCAGAAGTGCAATAGACTATTTGCTACTTGGCTTGGTTTGGGTGCAGCTCCAAGAACACTGAAGAAGCTTGACGGCATCTGGAAAAAGCAGACTACGTGATTGGGGCCACATTCACTCCCTCCACCACTAATGCCCAGGGCAGCAGTGTGTACTATCAACAAGATACACTGCAGAAATTCATAATACTTCGATATGGATCTTCCAAACCCATGACCAATATCATCTCGAAGGACAAGGGAAGCAGATTCATGGGAACACCACCACCTACAGGTTCCCTTCTGAGCCACTACCATCTTGAGTTGAAAATCTTTCAGCTGTCCTTAAGTGTCATTGGGCCAAAATTCTGGAACTCCTTCCCAACAGCACTACCAGTCGGCCCTACAACACACGGACTGCAGTGATTCAAAAAGGGAGCTCGCAACCACCTTCTCAAGGGCATTAGAATTAGCCAATAAATGTTCGCACAGCCAGTGACACCTACATTCCATAAATTAATTAATTAATGAACGCTGCCTCCTTCCTTCCTTCCATAGCACGCCCATCCATTAATACCTGCGCTTCTCAAACACAAGGCCTTGAGTAGCATGTGGTAACCCACAAAGAGGCTGAAGCCACATTTTGGAATCTCTTGAGGCCCTGAGCCATGCTCAGCAAGGGGTGGTCCTGAATGAACAATAATCCCTAGCGATTCACTCACTGTAGGCAACAGTGAAACTATCAGTTGCTAACTTTTTCACAAAGAGGTTGACTCATACATGGAATGAACGGCCAGAGGAAGTGGTAGATGCAAATACAGTTACAATATTTAAAAGGCATTTGGAGAGGTACACGAATAGGAAAGGTTGAGGAATATGGGCCAAATGCAGGCTAATTGGACTAGTTTATTTAGGGAAATTTGGTTGGCATGGACGAGTTGGACCGAAGCGTCCGTTTCCATGTTGTATGACTCTGATTCTATTCCTTTCAGCCACAGTGGCATTTTGCAATTGCCCCAACATATGGTGTGATTGAACAAGTCAATGGAGGCTTTTGGCACCAGGGTCACAGTACTCTGTAAGTTAAGGTGCTGAGTAGGAGCTGCAATTTAGGGGGAATTTAATAAATAAATAAGGAAATCACTGCAGCTGGTGGAATCTGTACTTAAAACAACAAATGCTGGAGCTCACAGCAGGTGAGGCAGCATCCATGGAGACTGAGCAAGCTAACATTGAGTCAAGATGACTCTTCAGAGCTCTGATGAGGAGTCATCTAGACTCAAAATGTTAGCTTGCTGTCTCCATGGATTTAAAAAAATATATGTTTATGGGATGAGGGTGTCACTGACTGGGCAGCATTTATTGTCCATCCCTAACACGCCCAGAGGGCAGTACAGAGTCAACCTCAGTGCTGTGTGTCTGGAGTCACATGTAGGCCAAACTAGGTAAGGATGGTAGTTTCCGACCTATATGATTTTAGTGAACCAAATGGGTTTTTCCCAACTGTCGACAAAGGATTCATGGTCATTAGATTCTTAATTCCAGATATTTATTGAATTCAATTCGAACAATTCGAACCCAGTTCTCCGGGATGTTATCTGGATCTCTGGATTACCAGTCCAGCAATAATATCACTGGGCCATCATCTCCCCACTGTGATCTCCAGTGTTTGTTGTTTTCAGTACTCAAGAAATATGTTATGGATTAATATTATACTATGTAAAAGCATCCTCAGCGAACATAAAGTGCCCACCTCCGATCATGATGTTTGAGTCTGGATGACTCAGACAGACTGTCTAACAAAGTGGAGTTACGCATTTTAGTGTCCGGCAGTTTCTCTGCAGATCCAGCTGGTGTTGGACTGCACTCATTCTTTCTGAGATGAAACAAAGAAAGAAACAACGATCAGCTACTTCCAGCTAAGTCTCTGGATTCAATTCCACCACAGCCATGGCAATTTTTAAAATTAAAACAGTTTTTTCCGTGAACGACATGTCAGCAAGTTCACCATCTCCTGTCTCAGTTCAATGGAAAATGGGATCAATACTGCAGCACCTACTGTCCCTTGAACAGGCTATCAGCGAATCTGAGTTTACAATCTTGTTCTTTGACAGGTTGCAACAGATTTTGCACAAGGGAGCATGCAGACAGGACAAACCTCAATTATATTCAACACAAGAAAAGGCAATTCAGTTTAAATGAGATGGGTTAATTGAGATCAGGCCTCAGGTGAGGATACAAAACAGTCAAGTTTGGAACTTCCAGAGACCATCAAGATTGTACATTCAATTACTGAAGTTTGTCTCATGTTTCTTTCCTAATCAACACTTCTGGAGCAGATGGGACTTATCCAGGCCTCTGGCTCAAAGTTGGAGACATGACCACAGCATCACAAGAGCACTTTGTTTTCGGCTGAGTAACTCGTGGGATAATTTGCCCAATTATCTTACAAATCCGGAAGATACTGTTACCATCCCAAATTTGGGAAATAAGCAAAGTATATAATGGGAGGTAAGATGTTATAACAGTCTCTATCACAAGGGACAAAATATCTTCCAGCAGTTTTTGTTCATCCTTCAATAGTTTGAAATTCTCAAATTTTCTGGCCTACCACCACCTTTGCAGTTTTGTATATCTTTTCTTTCAATTTGATGTCACCCACAATTCCTTTAGCTATGCACCGCTGTTGCCATCTTTTCCTCGTGCATTTCTATTATAAGTAAATGTACATTGTTGCGAATTATGAAATAACTAAATATGTTCTTCTGCTTTAACATTCTAACCTCTCATCCCATTCCCATTTAGCTCACTATTACTTTATACCCTTGTGACTGCCTTTAACTTTAGAAACTAGTAAAAGAACCAAATTCCTTCGCCTAAAGCTAAATTCTATTCTGCTGCATTGAATCTTACCAAAAGGGTCTTCAATTTTGAACTCATTAATCAATCATATTACCAAGTCCCTGATTGGTTCCAGAAAAAAATGTTTGAAGAAATTGTACAGAGCAGTCTACCTCAAATTGCTGCAGAAGGTAAGAGTGCACAATACTATTTTAACGAACAGAGTACCTTCTGAATACCAGGATCCTATTAGATCCCCAAAATTACTCTGATCATAGAATAGAATAGAATTCCTACAGTGTGGAAACAGGCCTTTCGGCCCAACAAATCCACACCAACCCTCTGAAGAGTATCCCGACCAAACCTATCTCTTAACATTATTACTCAACATTTACCCCTGACTAATGCACCAAACCTGCACATCCCTGAACACTATGGGCAATTTAGCACGGCCAATTTACCTCACCTGCACATCTTGGGATTGTGGGAGAAAACCGGAGCACTCAGAGGAAACCCATGCAGACACGGGAGAATGTGCTAACTCCACACAGACAGTCATCTGAGGCTGGAGTCACCTGGGTCCCTGGCGCTGTGAGGCAGCAGTGTTGACCACTGAGCCACCTCCTTTTTTCCTAAAAGACTGAGTGCATTGACCCTGCCTCTCCTGATCACAGATAAGAGGAAAAACATCAAAAACTGTGCATCACATCAAGCAACAAACCTCAGGTTATTAAGCCAAGAAGCTAAATATTATTGATCAGGTTGGGGCAGTGGAAAAACCTTACCTGCCAGGTTCAGCTCTGGTTCGAAGTTGGTTGATGAAGTCTGAATGCTGCTGCCTCTGTTGGTCCAACAGCACTGTCACTGGCACAGGAGCTGTTCCATGAGGTAGGTTTGTGGCAGTCAGAGATCCTGCTGCGACCTGTGCACATGCCAATTCAGTCATCTAAACCAGAAAGAATGAGCACAGCACAGATTAGAAGACAACTTGGATCACATCATGCTTTTGAAATCAGAGGCCCCTACTCAACCCATCACATGTGTGCCGCCTCTTTGGAATAGCTATTTGGCTAGACCCCTGCTCTCACAGTATTGCAAATAATTTCTTTTTGCAAGTATTCAAATTAATTCTGGAACTAATACTGAATCAGCTGCCACCTCCTTTCCAGATGATCTCAGCTCTTCTTTGAAACAGCAAAAACCAATGAGAACGTCATTAAAATTGAAGCATCCAGTGTTAAAAAAATTCACATGCTCGGTCACTGAGATATGATGGGCTTTTCTCATAACGCTGAGCAAAATTTTATTTGAGGCAAAAAGGAGAACTCTGAGAGAAAGGTGAACCACCCGTGGGTAACAAAGGCAGTCAAGGACAGTACCAACAGGAAAAGAACGACACAACAGCGGAGGACGAGAAAGGAAAAAAATTGATCATAAAATTAAATTGACAAGAAACAAAAACGAACGGCAAAAGTTTCTACAGGAATGTAAAAAGTGAGTAGCTAAAGTGAGCTTCGAACCCTTGGAGGTTCTGATTCGGGAATTGATAATGTGTACTGGGAAAACAGCAGATAATTTAAACCAATATTTTACATTAGTTTTCATGGAGGAGAATACCGTTATCATCCCAAAGATAACAAAAAGCAAGGTATTCATGGGAGGAAAAATGCTGCAACAGTCTTTGTCACAAGGGACAAGGTAATGACAAACTAATACGATTAAAGTTAAAAATCACACAACACCAGGTTATAGTCCAACTGGTTTAATTGGAAGCACACTAGCTTTCGGAGCGATGCTCCTTCATCAGACAATCACCTGATGAAGGAGCGTCGCTCCGAAAGCTAGTGTGCTTCCAATTAAACCTGTTGGACTATAACCTGGTGTTGTGTGATTTTTAACTTTGTACACCCCAGTCCAACACCGGCATCTCCGAATCATTATACGATTAAAGGCAGACAGGACCAAATGGCATGTATCAAACATTTTTTAAGGCAACTGGCTGCAGAGATATTCAAGGCATCTTTTGAATTATTCCCGAATCAGTGGATACAGGGAGCTTCCAGTGGATTGATGCACCTGTTCAAGAAGGGAGGGAGACAGAAATCAGGAAAGTTAGTTTAATTTCTGTTTTGGCAGAACAGCAGAGTTGATTATTAAAGGAAGAAATAGCAGGACATTTGGAAAAGCTTATCATTAAACATGGTAGACTGGATTTTGTGAAAGGGAACTATATTTGACAAATTTGCTCAAGTTCATTGAGGAGATAACAAGTAGAGCTGATAAAGGAGAATCTGATGATGTTCTGTATTGGGATTTTAAAAATGCATTTGATAAGGTGCTACATAAAAGACAATTGCACAAGATAGGAGCTCACAGTATTGGGGGTCATGTATTAGCATGGACTGAGGATTGGTTAACCACAATGGCTGTTGCTGAGACCTCACTTGGAGTACTGTATACAATTTTTGTTCTCATATTTAAGAAAGGATAAACTAGCATTGGAGGCCACTCAAAAAAAGATTAATTTAGTTGCTTCAAGGATGAAAAGGTTGGTCTGTCAAGAATAGGTTAGGTCATTATTCAACACAGGTAAAAACAATAGAGTCTGGACAAATAACGGGTTATCTTATGGAAACAATGTTCTGAGGAGCTTAATAGGGGTTGATGTTGACTAGATGTTCTCGTATTAGTAAAGTCTCAACCCAGGGGACATTACAGAAGGGAACATTCATTTAAAAAAAAGTAAAGATTTTTTTTCTCTCAGTGAATGGCTGGAATTCTCTCGCCCAAAGAATTGTGACAGCTAAATGGGATAGGGGAATGGGTCTGGTTGGGTTACTCTTCGGAGGGTGGGTGTGGACTTGCTAAGCTGAAGGGCCTGTTTCCACACAGTAGGGATCCTATGATTCTATCTCAAATTATTTTAAAAGAGGGTAGATAGATTTTTGAAATATTAAGCAGTTGAGGGCTATGAGGATCAAGCATAAAAGACAAGTTGAGGCCTGGGTTGGCCCAGCCATGATCTGATAGAATGGGAGAGCAAGCTCAAGGGGACGAATACCCTACTCCTGCTCAATTCCTTAAGGCTCCATTTCATGCTTTCTTTTCTCCAAAGGGGAGCATGATACAATGTGCTAAAAGATCTCAGACATTGTGAAAAGGAGTGAAAATGGGGTGTTTATATACTGATTCCGATAGCATTTTTCAATCAATCACAGCTATGCAGTCATGAATATGAAGGCAATTCCCTCCATGAATAAAGGAAAGCTACTACAGAGCTCATACGAATTCTTACCTTCAGTAAACTCTTCCATCACATGACCCAAAATTGAACCCTCAGCTGTTTACTTATTTGTTCACTTCCAGACATGACTATTTCAATGTTCTCTTGACTGTACTTTCATCAACTTCAACATATTCAAAAACTCCACATACCTCACCCTCATACCAAGCCCCTTTTACCCATGATCCTCGTGCTTGCTGATTCATGACTTGCCAACAGCTTCAGTATAAGAAGTCCTGTCCTTCCATACATATTTTTCCTTTCTATCTCTGCAATTTCCTTCAATCCTTGAAACTTTTGAAGTGTCTACGTTCCCCATTTTAGCATTTTCATTTTCACCACCCCAGCTCAGCACTGAAGCTTTCAGCTGCATTGTCATCAGCTATGCAATTCTGTCCTAACACAGCTCAAATAGTAACATTTTCTTTCTTTCCAACATTCTATCTCACCTATTTCTTTGACCAAGCAGTTGGTCATCTTTCTTAATATCATATGGTGTGCTGTTAAGCTTTGCCCTGCTCTTCCTTGACAGTTTACTACATTAGAGGAATGAAATAATTCCAAACTGCAGTGACAATTAACTCAATGCAGCAACTGTATGAGAGAAATTCCTTCAAAACTCCAGAAAGTACTGGCTCTTCAGCATGACTGGGGGAAAGGGCCATCTTGCCAAGTACACTAGAAGAAAGTACCTCTGTAACCTGACGTGCTGTATCAGCCATCAGCCTTGCAAGTTCCACCTGCTGAGCGATCATTTTAGTTGTGGACTCTTGCAGCATCTCTTGGCGAACCTGTACAAACTGCTGCAGAGTTTCTGCACATGCCTGAGAACACAAAGAGAGGTTTTCACGTCCAGCAATTGATAATTCAGATACCTTTAATCAAGAGACAGAGCACTATTAAAATGCAATGTGGAATTGACTTATGATCCATGTTTCATCATGCAACGTAAGCTCACTGACACAGCTTCTGTTTTACAATCAAGCTTTTAAGCCTTTCCCTCTCCTCCAATGGCACATATAAGCACAGTAACCTAGTCATAGTGTGATTTTGTTTTTTTGATTTCCAGTATTTGCAGTTCTTTGGTTTTTTTGATTTAACCTGGTCATGGTATTGCGAGATTGTTTCCATGATGGGGAGATGTATTCAACCTTAAAACTAAAAACCAGACCATTCAGAACTAAAAAATCAGGAATTAATTATTTAATTCATTCTCAGGATGTAGATATCCCTGACACTGACTATCCAACCACAACTGGCATTAAAAGGTGAAAGTGAGTGATCTTCTTAAACCATGGCAATCCATGTGGCTGCAAGATACTCCCAATGTATGTCAGACCATTGTAGGCAGCAAAGGAAAAGCAATATATTTTAAAGTCATAACTATATGCGGCGTTCCCAGGCATTTGCTGCCCTGTTCTTCCAGGCAGAATAGGTCATGAGTCTAGGTCTGTCAAAGGAGCCTTCAATGAGGTATTGCAGAGCATCTTATAGATGGTGCACCTTGTTGCTACCATATACAGATGACAGAGGGAATAGGCACTTAAGGTGGTGGACATGATTCAAATCATGCTGATGTTTTGTAATGGATGATGTTGAGCTTCCTGATATCTTCATGATGTGCTTTTGGTGAGAGGGGCAGTTTACCGGTGGAGCAGAACAGGGCAGGGGTGGGGAGAGGTTTGACTTCAATGTTAAAGGCACTTTATAAATATAATTTGTTTGTTCTTATTGCACGGTGAGAAGCAGTCAACACTGAATTCCTTGCATTTCCAGACACCTGTTACATGTTCAAGTACCTGTACAGCTTTCTGTCTGGCCTCCTCCAGCTGCCTCTGACTTGCAGCAGCTTCCTGCTCGGCCTTCAGCTTCAGCAGGGCTATGTCGTGCTCATGTCTCTGCTGTTGGGCCTGGACACAAACAAAGATTAAATAGGAACCATCACTCTACATTCAACTGCTCTGCTCTGTGAAAAACTGGTATTTAAATTTGCAGTGTCCAGAGAGAGAGAGTAACAATTGAAATGCAAAGGCACCAAAATCTTAAGAGTAACAAATGACAAGATTTTAATCAATTAATTTTCAGATTGCAACTTTATAAATAAAAAAAAACATTTTCTCATAAATCTCATCATAATGGCATAAATTTTATAAAGCTGAAATTTCTTGAAAACTTGGCAAGTTTGCCCTGCTTCTATCAGTCAACTTGTAAAGTGCAGTCATGCGCAGGTTCGATGTTAATATCTGCACATTTAAGATTAGGCATTGTCCTGGTACAACACAACACAAGAGTAAGTAAATTTAATCTTTAGTTTTGGAAAAATCTTTGTTTGCCTGATGTAACTGAAGAACGTTGCTCAGAATATTGCCTGGTTTGGGAAACGAGCGCAGCCATTGTCACTTAAGACAATTTTACAAAATCATTTCTGAAACAGCACAAGGCATAGACCCGTACCTTTAGGATCTGAGCAAACGACACAGTCTCTTGTTGAGCAAGGGCTACTCCCCGAGTCGTGTCTATCTCCGATAGCTGACGGATGGACTCTTCTATAGCATCCAAGTAAGTGTGTTGAGCAGTCATGTGGTGTTGGACACTTGGCGGGGAGCTGAGCATCGAGGCTGCAATAACCAAAATGAAAAGTGTAATTACAATTTTTACAATTAGTTAAATAATGCATTGGGATCATGAGGTTAACTGCACGCCTCTCCAGGATTCAAAACAAGTTCGGGAACTGCATAAAAAATGACAAGGGACAAGACATTGAAATTTTCATGAGATTCACAGGATACAACAAATAGCAAAGCGTGCAGAAGATCCAAACCCAATCATTGTATTTGGGTCCTGGTGAATGATCAGGAATGCAACAAAGGTTCACCAGACTTGTTTCCAGGACATTCTCATGGGGAGAGATTGGGAAAACTGGACCTGCATTCTCCAGCATTTTGAATTGATTTCATTGAAATCTACGAAATACTTAAAGGGTGGATGTCGGTAACATTTCCCCCGTTGGGGAGTCTAGGACTGGTGGGACCACTTAAAAATGACAGCATGACCCTTAGGTCTGAGCTGATGACAATTCTGTTGCTGCTTCAGGGTCATGAACCTTTGGAATTCACAACCACAGAGAGCTGTGAAAGCATAGTCATCAAGTATGTTTTAAGTAAAAATTGACGGATTTGATTTCCAACAGTGTATGGGGTCATGGAAACAGGGTGGCTAAAACGATACTGAAGCACTGATCAGCCATGATTGTACTGAATGACAGGGGCTGGCTCAACAGGCTGAATAGGCTACTTCTGCTTCATGTTCCTCAGACAGGATCCGACCACTTGAATGAAAAAGCACCTGCTTCCACGTCGCGTGGCACCTCATCATTTCTTCCAATCATCACTATGCCTCTCACTTCACCTTGGTTGTCTACTTACTCAGGGTTTTATTTAAAAAAAAACCTACTCCCATGGCGATGTTTAGGACAAACAAATGACAGTTACAGAAGACATGATTCCGAGAGTTCCAACCTGCAGCAGAGGATGTGGAGGGCCTGGCTGCAGTAACACTGACGTCGGCTAAAGAAGGTGAAGGTGTGGAGGTAGTAGCACGCAGCTGCCTTTTCCCCTTGCTGGATGTTATCACTGCGCCATTCTGAAAAGTGCTCTGAGACATAGAACTCACAGTGGAATGGAACGATGGAGAGCTTGTGCTTTTCTTTGATGACTCCCCGTGAGCACTGAAAGCACAAAATTTACATAATCACAAATGTTGACAACTGCCAAAATGAGACATCACTTAAACCATTTAACACTGCAGATTTCATGCCATCAAGTATCTGTTTGCTGAAGCTCTGCTTTAAACAATCTGTCGGACTTAGTCGGCATTAGGGATAAACAGAGTCAAAAAGTGTGGCACTGGAAAAGCACAGCACGTCAGGCAGCATCCAAAGAGGAGAGTCCATGATTCCGGCACAAGCCCTTCATGAGGATAAACAGCCATCCTTACTTGATGGGCTCATGTTCCCTCTACTATTCCCAAAAGCCAATCTTCTACAATACCATTCCCACTCTTAAATTTAAACAACAATGTACTGACTGGACACAGCAGCCTAAAGGCTGATGAACCTGCCAAACCTGACAATCCAGACAACAGCTTCGCAACATACTCGCCAAGGCCTAAAAGGTCCTTTGGGTTTACCAGTCCATTTGAGTCATCAAGAGGATTCATCAGTGACTACCATCACACTAGCTACCGTCTGGTTGGTAGCTCTCTGGGATGCCAGAGGAAAAATAAAGGACAACTACATCACATGCACATCAACAGACAGCACACAATTATACAAGAGCTGAAGACTTTCCAAAATCAATGCACTACATAAAGCAAATGCTCACCGATGACTACTTGCCCTTGATGAAGTCCAAAAAAACTCAACAACCCAATTTCTATAAGCATCAAAGAGAATTCACCCCAGCTCAACATATGTTGGACTATCCAGTGTCAGCTTCCTAGAATATGCTGAGTATCTGGAATATTTGCGTAGCACTAATACCACTCAGTATCACCTCCCCTTGAAATGAAACTTGATGCCAATGACAGTCTGTAACTTTATTAATTTGGTGACTTCCATAACTTCACCTTGTATTTTCCCTCTACTAACTGTCTCTTCCACCAGTAGAAGCAGTTCTTCCAAAGTCCTGACCAGTTTTGAGGTCTCCTCTGAACCACTGTTCAATCAAACTGATCAGCAATTTATCGAATCTCTCTTGATTACTATAATCAACGAATGTCAAGTTAACACTTTCTGGTTCCTGTGCACAGCCTTGAAGTCCTTCCTGAATTAGGGTTCCCAATACTGGGGACAACATTCTAACTGTAGCTTAACCAGTGATTTGTGATGGTTTAACATCATTCATTTTTGTACTCCAGTCCCTATTTATAAAAGCTTAATGGCTCTGATGAACTGATGATGATCTAAATACTGCACAAGACTGAGCTTCACTAACGTATCTCCATTAATAGTTGGTTCACAGAGCAGTGAGCATTGAATAAAAACCAAATCGAACCAACTAAGGTGGGCTACATGGCAAAGGATTCTTGTAAACACATTCTATTATTGTTATTCCATATTGGAAATTGTGCCCATGTTTCTAATGGAAACTGCCTCAGGCTACTGGCAGACCTCAGTTTACGAATGGTTTCTGTTCTAGAGTGCTTCTGCAAGTCAATTTGTACACAAGTTGGAACACACTGTAAAAAGTCATAAGTACAGAAAATGTTTGCATGCAAGATCTTTAAAATTACACCCTCGGATGAGATTACGTGTGAAAGAACAAGCATTCTGAAGTCTGGGATCCTCTATGTATCTATCCTGCCACTGTTGACTCTGTCGTGCTTTGATTGTCAGGAGAGGGCAACTATAAGCTGTCAAGCAGGTATTAGTTGTTTCTAATATATGCACAACTGAAGGAATTGATAACAGAAAGTGACCGACAGAAAGTACATACGTCTGGTCATACCTATCTGCAGTTAGTGGATCTCTGAATTCAACTTGACTGCTCTTCATAATGTTACTTTCCAGAGTGGTAGATCGCAAGGGGCTGCGGGAGGTGTTGACCTTCCGTGATTTTCTGCGACTACTGGATTTGACAGATGTAGCACTGGGTATAGAATTCTCCAGATACCTTCCATCTGATAGAAATAGAAACAAAGTTTAAGAAGTAAAAAAGGAGCATGCATTCCATTATCACAATCAATGGGATTGGTTAGTAAGCACAAGTTTCTCTCAAATTGTTGCTGTCAGAATATAGAAGAGATAGATGGTAATTTAATTCTTGTCCACCTCCTCAAATTCTGTGGACCAGCACAAAGTGATAAACCAGACATTTGGGGGAATCTGCAATGGGCAACAGGTGTTGACACAGATGGGAGCGGGAGATGACCACTTCAGGAAGGGAATGGAGGGTTGACTTTGCCTGCTAAGCCTTACCAAAGAAGCTCCATAAATTAGAGAGAAGGAAAAGATTCCATAGCCTCAGTTTCTGTTGCAAATGCTTTCAAAACACTGCAAAATGTCAGTGCATGACCCTCGACCATTTAACTTAATTTCACCAGGGTTATTAATTTTATCTGATCAATAATGGCCAGCATGAGGTCAAGAGTAACTGTTGATCTAATTGCCATGAACAACTATTTTGTATTCCTTCCACTTACCCAGTCTGCTAATTTTTCGAGTAGCACTGCTCAAAGCTTCCCTCGTATCCATCACTGTGTCTGTCACTGCAGTAGTGGTGGGTATAGCTTCAAGCCTGTTTTCTATGTACTGCAACTTGGGATGAAAGAAAAATAATGAATCAAACACAATGCAAGTTAAAATAGTCTGTTTCCTGCAGTAAAAACTCTTAGGATAGACCCAGGCAGGAATCAAAGGGGAACTAGAAAACATGCAGGATGTCAAACATATATTTTGAGGGATTTTGGAAGTTAAGAAGCAGGAAATGTCAGGGTGAGACTGGGAAGTATGGAGCTAAAATGTTCAGCGGACAGAATGACCTGAGATATGGAGGGGGCCAGGGCAGAAAAGAGTTGGAAAAGTAAACAGGAGCCACAAACAAATCTGTGCATAGGAATTTTGCAGCTGAAGGACTGGGTTAAGGCAGAGAATGAAGATAAATAACAAGAGAGTGATAAGCAAGCAGGGCTATGATGCAGAAGATAGAATGTGTAGAAATGTACAGCATGGAATGAAAGAAGTCAGCATGTGGAAACTGCACACAAAGAAGAATCAGCCATTCGGTCCTTTGAGCCTACTCCACGATTTAACAAGACCATGGTGATCATGAATGTAACCCAAATACACATTCCCTCCTATTCCTGATAACCTTTTATTCCCTCTTTACAAGAATGCATCCTCCATGGACTTGAAAATATTCAAGGGCTCTGCTTCCACTGCTTTTTCAGGAAGTGAGCTCCAAAGACTTATGACCCTCAAAAATATGGAGCCAATCTTTCCATTTTAAACCAGCAACCTCTCACTTTTAAACAGTTCTAGATGCCTCGATTAAGTGGAAGTATCCTCTCTACATCCATCCTATCAAAGCCTCTCAAGTCACTTTTTATTTTCCTAACTTCCAGCTAGACAAGCCCAATCTATGCAACCTTTCTTCATAAGGCAACCCTCCACTGCAGGGCTGCTAAATCTTCTCTGAACTGCTTTCAACACATTTACATCCTTCCTTAAATAAGGTGACCAATACTATACACAGCACTTCAGATGGGATCCCACCAATGGCCTGTACAACTGAGGCATAACCTCCCTTGTGTTCGAGTCCCTTTGCAATAAATTAAAACATTCTATCAGCTTTCCCAATTTTTTGCTATAACTGCATTTGAGTCTTTTGAAAATCATGCACCAGGACATTCACATCCCTCTCTCTCACAGCTCAGCAATCTCCCACCAATTAGATAATATACTTTTGTATCCTTCTTGCCAAAGTGAAAAAAATTCACTTTTCCCACATTTCAACTAAGTCAGATCTTTGCCCACTCACTTAAACTACTGGTAACTTTTTTGCAACCCCATGTTTGCTTCACAGCCTACTTTTCTCCTTGTGTTGTCAGTAAATTTGGCAACTTATCTTCCATCCCTTCATCCAAGTAATTTTATAAATCGTAAGCAGTTGAAACTCAGCACCAAGCCCTTTGGCACACCACTTGTTACATTCTGCCAACCTGAAAAAGACCCATTTATGCCGACTCTCTTCCTGTTTCCCAGCCAATCTCCTATTTATGGTAACATGTTAAACTCTTGTAAGATGAGGTATTACTTTCAGTAATAACCTTTAATGTGGCCTTTTATCAAATAAAAAAGGGACATTCTTAGGTCAGGCAGCATCCGTGAAGCAGGAGAATCGACCTTTTGGACATACGCCCTTCATCATAAGCCCTCATTCCTGATGAAGGGCTTATGCCTGAAATGTTCATTCTCCTGCTTCTTGGATGCTGCCCGACCTGCTGTGCTTTTCCAGCACCACACACTCGACTCAGGTCTTCAGCATCTGCAGTCCTCACTTTTTCCCTGGAGTGGTACATTGGTAAATAAACTATGTAAAGACCAGATCGTTTCAATTTTCTGTATTTTTGATTATGGATTGAAGTGAGAAAACTGTTTAAAAACTAAGGAGTGCTGAAGTTTTGAAAGCATATTACCTGACACTTATTCTAAGCTCTGTTTACACAGTTGCTGATTCAAGCAATATTGAAAGGTTTACAGATAAGCTGCTGCCAAGGTCTGTGTACAAGGGAAGATCCGGTTAGCAACAAGATTAGTATGCAGACTAGTACCCATCGATGACAAGGGTCTTCTGCCTGCCAACAGTGAGGTGATTGGCTCTCGGTAAATAAACAGTTGGGTCTGAGAACAAGACAGTGAGAGCCACCAGATCTCCACAAGCTCAGGAGTTGTCTCAGTTGTGTGCAACTTGCCCTCTACTGTAGCTCTTTGGTCACGTAATGGCAAGTTGTACAGAAAAAGTTAGAATCATCAGTGAGCTTAGCATTTTATCAACATAATCATGTTTCTTGAGTAAAACTATTCTAGTATTTTTTGGTAAGCTAATCCCAATAAGTACAAGACGAAAAACGTAAATTACTTGCCTTCTTTCAATAATGTTTACATTCTCTGTATCTTTCTAAGCAAACGAAATAGGAGAAGCAACCCATTCGGCACCTCAAATCTGCTCCACCTTTCAATATAATCACGGCTGCTCTGTTTCCAATTCGAACTCCAATTACCTTCAATTCCCATGGCAAACATAAACCACCTCTGTAAAAAAAATTCAATGAACCCACCCCCATTGGCAGAGCAGAGTTCCATCAGTTTCCCTCATGATTGTAATTTCACCAAGTCCACTGCTCCTTTCCACTACCTGATTGACAGTTAGTCCAGGAATGTCTCTTTGAATCCTCTACCATTCCCTTGTTATCTACTATTTAATCTCCATTCTCACTTTCTGCAGGACCAGCACCTCATTTTACTTCACAGTGCAGGAAGAGGTCATTCAGCCCATCATGCCTTCACCAGCTTTAGTGTCTGACAAACATCTGCTTTTTTCCTTTATTGCTGCACACTATTTCTATCCAAAAAAAACCCAATGCCTTATTGAATGACTTAACTGAACCTTTCTGCTCCACACTTCTATGCAGTGTATTCCATATCCGAACAACTCGCTGTATGAAAAAGATATTTTGTTCCTCACACCACTCTTGCTTCATTGGCACAATATGTCAATCTATGTCCTCCCATCGCTGTTTATTTCACAAGCGGAAATAGCTTCATCCCAGCTACTCTGTCCATTTTGCATGCCTGACTCTCTCCTCCCATATTAATTTTTTCGTCCTGATTAACCTTTTAGTTATTACCTGCTATCTTTATATTCTGACCAATCATCTGACCTGCCACTCATCTTTGCACAATAACCTCAAGTCTGATATTAACTTCAGATACTAATTTCCCTAATTTCTTTCATTAACAGATTCCTCACAGCAGAGGAGATGGAGTGAGAACATGATCAAGATGTATAAAATTATGAGGGGCGTAAACAGGGTAGACGGGAAAAAAACCTTCTCCCTTGGGAGAAGTGATCAATATCAGGAGGCATGGATTTAAGTTAAAAAGGAATAGGAGAAGTGTTTTTAATCAGGGAGTGGTGTAAGAGTGTTAGAAGCAGAAACCCTTGTGACATTTAATTAGATGTACAACTGAGATATCAAAGTACACAAGGCAATGGACCAGGTGCTGGAAAATTGGATCAAAATAGTCAGGTGGCTGCTTTTGACCAGCGAAGACTTGAGCCAGAGTCCTTTCGTGCGCTGTACCCCTCTATGACTCTACCATGGGTCCAGCTTTGGAATTTTCCTGTATAATAGAAATAAACTGATTTATTCACGATGAGTGTCTCTCTGGTTGAGCCAGCATCTATTGCCCATCCCTGGATGCCATGGAGAAGATATGGTGAACCACATATTTGAAGCCTGCAGTCCATTTATTGCAGGTCAACCCACAATGCCATTAGGGAGAGAGTTGCAGGATTTCCAACCAACAATACTGAAGAAGCGTTGATATATTTCTGATCAGGAACAGGATGCAGCTTGGATAGCAACTTGCTGGTGTTGGTGCTCTTATGTATCTGCTGCCTTTGTCCTTCAAGGTGCCAATGGATTTGGAAAGTGCCACCCTGTCAGCCTCAGAGAACTTCTGTAAGTGTATTATGTAAATGGTACAGATTGGTGCTGATTGTTGAAGTTGGAGGAAGTGAAGGTTTGTGCATGTGGTGTTAGCCCTGGGCTGTTTTGTCCCAAATAGTGTCAAGCATCTTCGGTACTAGTAGACCTGCACTCATCCAGGCAAGTTGAAAGTATTCCATCACACTACTGAATTGTGCAATGTAGATGGTGAACTGCAATATGCGCTAGTAATTCAACCAGATAGCCAAAAACAATCATGGGTCAGCAAACTTTATTTTAACTGGCACTTTATGAACTGTCGCTCTTGATAAACCAACAAAAATTATTCACCTGAAATACCCGAAGGTTACTGCATTTTCGTGGTGTCAGAGTAGTGAGTTGAGGCTGCAAGTGAGAAGGCACTCTGCCATTAAGTTTTATTTAAGGCAAATGTGCATGCTTGTTTCAGTGAGTTATACTATAAATAAAGTAATGTGTATACCCCTGCATTACGTTTCTAATACTTAGCATGTGTTTTTGCATTGACTGTGTCAGTTTGTTGGCTACTGGAATATTTGATCAACCAGCACTCCTGGTCCCATTGGTGCTGGTTAATAAAACATTTACTGTGTCTTCAAAGACAGACATGGCGGGAAAAGCTCAGTAGCAGCATCTGTAGAGAGAAATCAATTAACATTTCGGGTTCAGTGACTCTTCCTCACAACATGGAGAGAAATGAGAGTTGATGTTTCAGTGTTCAGAGGAAGGATCACTGAACCAGAAGTGTTAACGAATTTCTCTCCAAATATGTTGCCAGGCCTTCTGAGCTTTTCCAGCAATTTCTATTTTTGTTTCAGATTTCCAAAGTTCTTTTGGTTTTTATGCTGTACATTCAACCAAGTTTTTGCTGGCGATCTGATTATCCAGTAGTAACATCAACTAGCTATTATGTCATAACAGTTGGAGTGATGACACCGTAATACCTTCCTTGAAACAATGACCAGAATTCAAAAAATACTTCATTGGCAGAGAGCCATTTTGAGATGTCCCATAACCACAAAAGTCACCATTTAAATGTAAATATTTCTTTCTTTATAACAGACCTTTGGCCATAGGATCAAATGATCTCTAATCTGCCACACAGTATTGATGACTAGACCCAGTAGTCACCACAACAATGATTGAAGGCACGACAACTAACTGGAGTAGTTTGCAAATCAGCACCACTATACCTTGCCTCGTACTTCGACTCTTTATCAGACTCTGATTTAGTAGGGCTGACTTATTAGATGTTTCACTCCACAACTTGTCAGCTCACCTAAAACAAAAGCAAAGCAAAGACAATCAACAACACTGATTTTCAGATTCAGATTAGATTACATTACAAGTTTGCAATCGGAAACTCAAATACTTATTTTGGATTTGGATTTTCAATTTGGTCAAAAACAGAAATATTAAGTCGACATTATTTAATGATAATGAAATACAACATTTTGTATAAACAATTGAAATCTGGTTTGTATACCAACGTTGAGCCTTACAGCACAAACAAATCCTTCACCAGTGTGGGACGTTCTCCAGTCCTGAGAGATAATGTAGCTTCAGTGAGGAATGTGAAAGAATTAAGTAGTAAGATCAAACTAGGAGCATCTGTGTATGTACACCAGAACCAAAATCAAATAATATCAGTAAGCATCAACAGAAGCCCAAGCCCATGTTCTCCCGGCTTTTATTCCATAACAATTGGAGCCACGACACACGACATCATAATACTCCCTTGGAACAATGACCAGAATTCAAAAAA
Organism: Chiloscyllium plagiosum; assembly: GCF_037043375.1. Taxonomy (NCBI): domain Eukaryota; kingdom Metazoa; phylum Chordata; class Chondrichthyes; order Orectolobiformes; family Hemiscylliidae; genus Chiloscyllium; species Chiloscyllium plagiosum. The sequence goes on from NW_028270147.1 coordinate 118,185,283, forward strand.
TACCTCATTTGCAGAGAGCCATTTTGAGATGTCCCATAACAACAAAGATCACTGGACCAGAAATGCTAACGGATTTTTCTCCACAGAGGCTGCCAGACCTGCTGAGCCTTTCCAGCAATTTCTTTTTTTTTGTTTCAGATTTCCAGCAGTTCTTTTGTTTTTTGTGTGGTATATTCAATCAAGGTTTTGCTGGGGATCTGATTATCCAGTACTAACACCAACTGGCTATTAGGTCATAACAATCAGAGCCACGACATCATAATACATCCCTTGTAACAATGACCTGAATTCAAAAAATACTTCATTGGCAGAGAGCCATTTTGAGATGTCCCACAACCACAAAACTCACCATTTAAATGTAAATATTTCTTTCTTTATAACAGTTCTTTGGCCACAGGATCAAATGATCTCTAATCTGCCACACAGTATTGATGGCTAGACCCAGTAGTCACCACAACAATGATTGAAGGCACGACAACTAACTGGAGTAGTTTGCAAATCAGCACCACTATACCTTGCCTCATACTTCGACTCTTTATCAGTCTCTGATTTAGTCGGGCTGACTTGTCAGATGTTCTACTCCACAATTTGTCAGCTCACCTAAAACAAAAACAAAGCAAAGATAATCAACAACACAGATTTTCAGATTCAGATTAGATTACATTACAAGCTTGCAATCAGAAACTCAAATGTGGGACGTTCTCCAGTCCTGAGAGGTAATGTAGCTTCAGTGAGGAATGTACTAGTAGTAAGTAGTAGGTTCAAACTAGGAGCATCTGTGTGTGTATACACCAGAACCAAAATCAAATAATGTCAGTAACCATCAACAGAAGTCCAAGTCCTTGTTCCCCTGGCTATTATGCCATAACAATTGGAGCCATGACATCGTAATACCTACCTTGGAACAATGACCAGAATTCAAAAAATACCTCATTCGCAGAGAGCCATTTTGAGATGTCCCATAACAACAAAGATCACTGAACCAGAAATGTTAACTGATTTCTGTCCAAAGATGCTGCCAGACCTGCTCAGCTTTTCTAGCAATTTCTGTTTTTGTTTCAGATTTCCAGCAGCTCTTTTGGTTTTTGTGCTGTATATTCAACCAAGTTTTTGTGAGGAATCTGATTATCCAGATTATCGTGATCATCAAGTCGCTATTATGCCAGAACAATTGGAGCTACGACGTCATAATACCTCCCTTGAACCAATGACCAGAATTCAAAAAGTACTTCATTGGCAGAGAGCCATTTTGAGATGTCCCGTAACCACAACACTCATTATTTAGATGGAAATATTTCTTTCTTTATAACAGTCCTTTGGCTAAATATTTGCCCCTGCAAATATTTGGTTGTTTTTCTGAGACTCTACCATTCAGTAAACAACTGCTAATCTGGCCAAGTCCCATTTCCTGGTCCCTACATTATCTAGTCTCTTTTCCTTCTCACAATGTAAATGTTCCATTTATGTAAATTAATGGTTAATAGTCATTTACTGACGTTAGTAAAATTAAACCATGATTGACATTTTTTTCTTACATTACAGACCTCTTTTCACAACTCTACCAGTTCACTTCACGCTAAATGCATGTTCCCTTTCCACAAGACAAATTATTTATCAGAAATGTGCAATAAATACATTGTGGCATTTCTCATTATGTTTGAGACAGAGTCACAGAGAGTCACAGAGAGAAATAGATTGTCACAGAGTGTCACAAAGAGTCCAATAGTCACAGAGATCCACAGCACAGAAATCTTTTCCGAACGTGAAATATTCATAACTGAACAGGGAGTTTGATAAAGCAACTACAGCAGGTGGTAAAAGGTCACGATAGGGATATGTTACTGCAGCTGCAATCTGCAGAGAAAGTCCAACTTATGCTCAGACACAAATGACCAGTTTGTGTCTGGCAGGTCAATGTCCCTTATATGCCTCCATTACCCACCCTTGGAAAATGGTGGATAAATGAGCTCTTCCAATATTATTGCCTGTTATAGCAAATGCCTTTGATACAGAAACAAAGAATGGTTCGAACAAACATTTATTTGAAAGTGACTGTAAGCTCAGAGGTTGGCTTGTGTCATGGCAGAAATGTTTCTCATCAGGAACTAGAAAGCAGCTGACACACGGTTATATGCTGTGACTACTCTGAAGGTTTAATGAGAGTTCCAGTTTTTAAAAAATAACTGAGGGAGAAAGGTAAATCACTTTGATGACTATTAGTTTGGGACACTTAATGTTGTCGTGAACGTACTGTTCACTGCAAACAATTAAACACGAGCCAGAACAGCCATGTGCTTTTCAGATAATAATGTAGATTCACAAGGAAGCACAACATTGAAACAATGGAACAATTTACAGAGGAACCTTGATTACCCGAGCGACATGGGCAGAGTGTTTTGTTTGGATAATTGAATGCCGGGTAATACAGTTTAGCCAAGCATCGGGATCTTACAATCTACTTCGGATGATCCGAAATTTAGATAATCGAATGCCAGATAATCGAGGCTCCTCTGCATGTAGATTAATCAAATATCCTATAAATCAAAGAAGTTTAATTTTTAAACAATAAAGTCTGATAATCTGCTTGGTCTTTTGCTGTTCTCTATCGATTGAGGTCTTCAGGGCAATGAATAAAATTTATTGACATGAGAATGTGTGGAAGGGTTGATAATTCAGGAAATTACTTGGTTCTGAATTGATTTAGACAAATAAAGAGGATCAGAATGGGAGAAATATCATATAATGTGCAGACTACACCGAAAGGGTATTTCATCATAACTCTGCCACTTATTTTAAGAGCAAGAAAGGGCCGTCTCTGACCAGATAGCAGTTGTGTAGCCTGAGACAGCAGATTGTGGGTTCAAATCCCACCAGAGATTTGAGCAGATCTCTCAGGCAGGCATTTCACTCCAGGTAGTTCTTCTATAACACAATGGTTGCTTTGCTGTCCAACCCCCATGATATCGGAAAATCACATTTTAGAAACAGCATTTAAAGTCTTCGCGATGTAATCGGGTTACAGCCAACACACGTTTTCAGAGTTCGTGCTTTAGAAATAGTTTCCCCAATTTGTCAATCGTGTTATAGCAAATTTGTGTTAATGAAATGCATGTTATAGCAGAATGACCTGTACAGTACTGAGGGAGTACTGCACTATGTTGCAGATGGTGTCCTTCAGAGGAGACGGATGCAGAAGACCTCAGCATTCTGGCCAATATTTATTTCAACAGATTATCCTATTCAACAATTTGCTGTTTTGATGAACTGAACATGCTCAAATTGTATTTTGCATTTGCTATTTCATAAACTACAAAGTGTTCACTGACTGTAAGCCACATAAAGAATGTTCCATGATTGTAAACGGTGCCATTTAAAACAAGTTTTCTTTTCTTTTCTGAAGTTGCACAAATCAATATTAGACAACAGACACAGGCCCTGTTATACGGTTACACACAACACTGTGACATTGTTGCACACCACGAGCTGAAGTGTTCTGGAAGTGATCAATCTCCAAGCTGTAGGGAATGGCTTCAACTTAGACAGAAAAGGGAAGAAAATCCATCCAGTGATTCCCCTTTGCCAAGTGCACTCATGTGGGATGGATCAGCCCTGTGATTCCTTCTCTAATTTGCCTGGCAACACATGATAAAGGCTCAGAAATAAAAAGTGATTACTTGGCCAAATTCTCAGTCAGAATAGGGAGAACAGGGAAGAAAATTGAGAAAATAAATTTCCATTCCAAGAGAAAGAAATTGAGGTCAGGGTCAACACCTTACAGGAATAATCATCTTTCTACATTAAAAAGGTTATGACGGCACATTTCATTTTCTAGACACTTCTGGGTTCAGATACAGTCTGACATTTTCAAACAGTAACCCTGCCAACTTGAAAACTTCAAAGATACTTCTGACACTACAAATGAGTCAGCACCTTAGGCACATCACCTCCACCTCTCTGACTTGCTCCTTCATCACTGGTAGCTCTATTTAATCCCAAATCACCTACCACCATTACAAGGGCCACTGCTGTTCAAAAAGGTGGCCCATCTTATCGGGATGACTGTCTGTTAAGTGAAACCTCGCCAAAACTGCACATGTCTGAGAACTCTAAATAGTGCAACAGAATGAGGAAACCAGTGGACTGCTGAGACTGAAATTTAGATCAGTTGACAGGAAGAAACTGAAGAAAACCAGAGGCAAAACACCATCAGTACACTACAACCAAAAGATACTCCTCTCCAAACATTGCTGAAATTCTACAGAGTTAAAAAACATACAACACCAGATAGTCCAACAGGTTTATTTGGAAGTACTAGCTTTCAGAGTGCTGCTCCTTCATCAGGTAACTGTGGACCAGGATCATAAGATCCTGTGTCTTATGATTGTGCTTGACAACCACTTGATGAAGGAGAAGCACTCAAGTAAGCCACCTAGTTCTTCCATAAACTGCTGGGGAAGGTAAATAATAAAACCAAACACACAATGTGATAACAATCAAGGAACCAGAAATAACAGCAATATATCCAGCCCAGACGACTCTGCAAAGTTCTCCTTACTCATATTCAGGGATTGTGTCTAATTGCTCCACAGAACACTCAAGTTTCTGCCTGACATAGTCACACCCAATTTATAGCCAACGTTGCACACTCCTCCTTAGCAGAATAGACTCAGCAGAGGTAGCGGCAGTATCATACAATTGGGAGTGAGTTGCTCTGGGATACTTCAATATTGACTTCAGATTCCATAAAGTCTGAGGGCATCAGGTCAACCATGGCCAACTTCCTGCTGATTACCACCACCCCCTAACTGGTGAATCAGTATTCCATGTTGAACGCCACTTTGAGGAAGTAGTGAGGATGGCAAGGGCTCAGAATGTACTCTAAGTACATGACTTCAATTTTCATCACCAAACATACATTCATAACAGCACTAATGGCCAGGTTGGTGAAACCCTAAAGGGTAAATTTGGTAGACTTGGTCTGCAGCAGGTAGTAACAAAACCAATGGGGAAAATAACCAACTTAACTCCATCCTTCTCTGATACTTATGAAGGGATAAGAGGACACAGCAATAGCAATAAGGCTTGAAAACATATTAACTATACGATTGATGGTTTGTGCTCCAGAACTAGTCATATCCCTTGGCAGTCTGTTTAAATGCAGCAACAACACTGACAACTACTAACAATGTGTAAATTTACCCAGGTAAATCCTGCCCTCAAAATGGAGGAATATCCAAACTATTCAAACGTTACTCCATCTGTCTATGCTTAATCTTCAGCAAAATGGTTGATCATCATTAACAATGCAATGGAGAAATACATTCCCCAATAAAACGCTGACTGATGCCCAGTTTGGCTTCTGTCAGGGCCATTCAGCTCCAATCCTCATTACATCCAATAATTGGGCCGACATTCAGGGAGCTTTTGGCGAAGTATGGTATCAAGAAGTGTGAGAAAAATTGAAGCCAATGGAATCAGGAAATAGTTGTGCCTATTGCAGGTTCAAACACCTCATTGTCCAAGGGCATTGTCCAAGATCCAATCATCTTCAGAGTCCTTTTCTCCATAAGGTCAGAAATGGGGATGATTCATGACTGCACACTGTTGAATCCCATTCATAATTCCTCAGCTGTATTCCGAGTCACTATCAGTAAAACCTGAACAGCATTCAAGAGGTCTTGGGCTGATGGGTTGGAAATAACATTGGTGACAAACAGTGCCCGACAATGACCAAAACATAGGATCCAGTCATCTCTCCTCATCATTCATGACATTACCATCATTGAATCCCACTAACAGTATCCTGGAGGATGTCACCATTTACCAGAAATGGAACTGGATTAGCCAAATAAGCAAGGTTTACAGGATAATATCAGAGGCTGGAAACTCTGTGCGAAGTAATTTACCTCCTGACTCGGCAAAGTCTGATGCAAAAAGTACAAGTCAGGATGCTTGAGAAGGGATTAACTCTGCTTTCTCTTCATAGATGCTGCCAGACCTGCTAGAGTTTAAGAAATTTCTGTTTTGTTTACACATCAGGATGTCTGAATGAATGCAGCTTGGGGAAGAAGGCACTGAGTACAGTAAATCCCTCTGCCACACTGACAACTCAATGCTCTTCCAATTACATAGCCCTTCTTTGAGGTTTTCCCCTGTTTGGTTGAAAACTGAAAAAAATAGTTTTTCTATTAATACTTTCCTCTCACTGAGAAAGCTTCAGTCCAACCCACATCCTACAATCTGCTCTGAAAACTCTGCTCACATTTTGATAATGTGCAACGCAGTTGCTGAAAACTTCCACAACAAAAGTAAAACACACAATATTCTTAAAAAACGAATTCACTATTTTCCATGTTGACAGATCCATTAAAATTCCAGATACAAATTCAGATTATTGCCAAGAAGTCCAGTCCTTCCTTGGACCAAAATATATTGTCTACTACGTTTTGTTGAAACAAATGTGATTGTTTTTGAGATGTATTGCCTGCAGAAAAACAGGAATTATTACAAAAACATTTCAAGAAGTTGAAATCAAGGACAATACAGCCAGGGTGAATAGCACCCAATATACAGCCTTTAATATTCTTCAGTCACTGTTGCACAATGCCAGCAGTTCAGTAACCTATCAAGGCTTGTGTCTCAACACTATCCAAATTCCTGACCTCCACCTATGAAAGCAAAGATAACAAGTACATTGGAGCTCCCCTCCAAACCATGTACCACCGAAACGTGGAATTATAAAGACATTCCTTTGCTGTCACTGGGTCAAACATCTGCAAAGTTCACTCTGACTGCAATTCAAAACTCACCACATTACGAACCATGATCAATGAAGAGTAATAAATGCTGCGATGCTTGCGATACTTGTGTCATGAATGACCAAAAGATAATAAGACATAGAATAAACAGACCAGGGGTGGGGAACCTGTGGCCTTCTAGGCCATTGTGTGTGGCCTTTTGAATGAATCCAAATTTTGCAGAACAAATCTTGTATTTTTTTATTAATTTTTTTCATCCTTTATTATTTTATTTTAATCTTAACGTGAATGTATTCAAAATACCAGAGAGTAAAAGAAAATTCAGCAAAATAATCCTCACAGACTGACTGCCACAATTAAAAAATTGGTAAGTCATAAGGGCTATTTCGACACCTGCTATGCTCATGATTTACTTATAATGCGACTCTAGAATGTACATTATCTCCCCTGCCTGACTGGAGCCACTTCCGCCCGAGGCTGGTTGGCGAGAGCCTGTGTGTATCCAGTACACCAGTGTTTATAACTGATGACACCAGTGCACGTGGCTTTCCATTTGAAGTGAAATTTGAGAATAGTTACACAGTCTAACCGTCTCAACATTTATACAATTGAAGTTTCTTGGATGAGGCCTTATTAGATTACAACTAACATAATGCGGCCTTCCAACATGAAAAGGTTCCCCACCTCTGAAACAGACCATTCAGCCCAAGTTCACTCCACCTTTCAATAAGCTTATGGGTTATCTCATAATCTGCAACTCCCCTTTCCTGCCTGTTCACATAACCTTCTATTTTCTTACTGAACAAAAATTCATTTTAGCTTTGAATATGTTTAGCTTCCCAGCCCTGACAATCTTGTGGTAAAGAATTCCACAGATTCACGACCCTGAGAAGAAACTCCTCCTAACTGGTTTCAAATGAGCGACCCCTTACTCCGAGTTTATGGCCTCTGGCCCTAGACTTTATCACAAAGGTGAAACACTCTCTCAGCATCTACCCTGTCAAGTCTTCTAAGAATTCCTTATGTTTCAATCAGGTCCCCTCTCATTCTTTTAAACTCCAATCAATACGAGTCTAACTTATTCAACCTGTCATAAGAAAATCCCTCCATACACAGAATCAACAGTGAACTTTCTCTGGATTATCTCAAATACCAGTATATTTTTCCTCAGATAAGGAGATCAAACTCTTCATGGTACTTTAGGTTTGATTTGGTATAATTTTAGCAAGACCTCTCTATTTTTACACACTGCTCCCTTTGAAGTAAAGGCCAACAGCACTTTGACTTCGCTATTACCTGCTGAGCTCAGCCTCTCCATTTATATGAATTTATTTTAAATGAATCAGCCACCAGAAGAATAATTCCATATGAATAACAGTAGAAATAGGTTAGCAAATGCAAAAACCATGAACTCATCACAAAGCAGGCTCCAGAACAGCATCAAACATGAAGCACCTTTCCATTGTAGATCTGTATGTTTCCTTCTTGTCGGTAAACAAAGTATTTGGCTTTTTTTGGAGGGGGGTGGAAATCTAGCAAATCAGATATTGCTGACAGAATCAAGGGTGACCTATGTAGAAAGGAATCTGAACCACTGTAAGTCAGAGTAGGTAAGAACATCAGGTTTCCATCCATGAAAGACATGAATAAGCTATTTGTTGCAACAATGCATATGCCTGCACAATCGTTTGTTTGGAGGAGCTCATAGATACTATTAATGCAGTGGTGCAAACTTCGGGCTGCTCGTCTAGGAAATAAAGTAACTAGTATGGAATATATAGAAGTTAATTTGGCAGTTATGTCATTAACTTAGTGGAGTAATGCATGCGTAGGATCATGTTACAGGGCTGAGGTAACAGATAATGGTAGCACACTCTGATAGGCTAGTTAAATCACACGATAGATGAGCTAATGCTAAAGACGATGGTGGTGTTAATGTGATAGGTTAAGTGTAAGTGGTAGACCAGTGTGTCAGACGATGATTAGTTTAGAGAGACAAAGCAAGCTAGTATGATTGGTTATGCTAATGCTATCAGATTAGTGTAGAAACTAGGAAAGTATAAACTGGAGAGACTCCAAGAGGAGGGTGGGCAGACAGGAAAGACAGTTTTTGATTGCCACAGCTTGTATTTGCAAATAAAAGTTGAACTTCATGAAGGATTTTCTGCATCTCCTGGTAATTTTCTTAGAGTAGTGGGTGTTCTTTCCACCACACCCCTCACAATCTCAGTCTCTTGTTTAAAATCTAGAATGAATCATTAATCTCTGGGAGAATGTCCTCTTTGGCAACATTGAGTGTGAAGGTCAATGACACTCTCATTGTGACTTGATCTGAGTTGCCTCCAGTTAGTTTGCGCTTTTGTTCTGGGCCCAGACAGATCATCGTGAATGATTATGATGTGGTAGGCATCACAGAGACGTGGTAACAGGGGGGTCAGGACTGGCAGTTAAAAAATCCAAGGGTTGTCAACTTATCGAAAAGACAGGGAGGTGGGCAGAGGGGGTGGGGTTGCCTTGTTAGTTAAGAACAAAATTAAATCTATGGTGCTGAATGACATAGCGTTGGATGGTGTGGAGTCTGTGTGGATGGAATTGAGGAACCACAAAGGCAAAAAAAACCATAGTGGGAGTTATGTACAGATCTCCTAACAGTGGTCAGGACCAGGGGCGCAACATGTACCGGGAAATAGAGAAGGCATGTCAGAAAGGTAAGGTCACAGTGATCATGGGAGACTTCAATATGCAGGTGGACTGGGTAAATAATGTTGCCAGTGGATCCAAAGAAAGGGAATTCATGGAATGCTTACAGGATGGCTTTTTGGAACAGCTTGTCATGGAGCCCACAAGGGAGGAGGCTATTCTGGACCTAGTGCTATGTAATGAACCAGACTTTATAAAAAATCTTAAAGTAAGGGAACACTTAGGAAACAGTGATCATAATATGGTAGAGTTCAGTCTGCAGTTTGAAAGAGAGAAGGCAAAATTGGATGTAATGGTGTTACAGTTAAATAAAGGTACATATGAGGGCATGAGAGAGGAACTGATGAAAATAGACTGGAAGCAGAGCCTAGCAGGGAAGACAGTAGAGCAAAAATGGCGGGAGTTTGTGGGTAAAATTGAGGACACTACAGAGGTTCATCCCCAAGAAGAGAATATTATCTGGGGAGGGCTTAGACAGCCATGGCTGACAAAGCAAGTCAGGAAATCTATCAAAGAAAAAGAGAGAGCCTATAAAGTGGCCAAGAGCACTGGGAAATCAGAAGATTGGGAAGTCTACAAAAACCTACAGAGGATAACAAAGAGAGAAAAAATGAAGGAGAGGTTCAAATATGAAGGTAGGCTAGCCAGTAATATTAGAAATGATAGTAAAAGTTTCTTTCAATACATAAGAAACAAACGACAGGCAAGAGTAGACATTGGGCCACTTCAAACTGATGTTGGAAGCCTAGTGATGGGAGATAAGGAAATAGCAGGAGAACTTAATAAGTACTTTGCATCAGTCTTCACAGTGGAAGACATGAGTAATATCCCAACAATTAAAGGGAGTCAGGGGGCTGAGTTGAGTATGGTTGCCATTACAAAAGAGAAAGTGCTAGAAAAGCTAAAAGGTCTTAAAATTGATAAATCTCCTGGCCCTGATGGGTTACATCCTAGAGTTCTGAGAGAGGCGGCTGAGGAAATAGCGGAGATGTTGGTTGAGATCTTTCAAAAGTCACTGGAGTCCGGGAAAGTCCCAGATGATTGGAAGATTGCTGTTGTAACCCCCTTGTTCAAGAAAGGATCAAGGCAAAAGATGGAAAATTATAGGCCAATTAGCCGAACCTCGGTTGTTGGTAAAATTCTAGAATCCATCATTAAGGATGAGGTTTCCAAATTCTTGGAAGAGCAGGGTCAGATTAAAACAAGTCAACATGGATTTAGTAAGGGGAGGTCGTGCCTGACAAACCTGTTGGAGTTCTTTGAAGAGGTGACAAGTAGGTTAGACCGGAGAAACCCAGTGGATGTGGTCTACCTAGACTTCCAAAAGGCCTTTGATAAGGTGCCACATGGGAGACTGCTGAGCAAGGTGAGGGCCCATGGTGTTCGAGGTGAGCTACTGGTATGGATAGAGGATTGGCTGTCTGACAGGAGGCAGAGAGTTGGGATAAAAGGTTCTTTTTCGGAATGGCAGCCAGTGGCAAGTGGTGTCCCGCAGGGTTCAGTATTGGGGCCGCAGCTGTTCACATTATATATTAATGATCTGGATGAATGGACTGGGGACATTCTAGCGAAGTTTGCCGACGATACAAAGTTAGGTGGACAGGCAGGTAGTACTGAGGAAGTGGGGAGGCTGCAGAAGGATCTAGATAGTTTGGAGGAGTGGTCCAGGAAATGGTTGATGGAATTCAATGTGAGCAAATGCGAGGTCTTGCACTTTGGGAAAAAGAATAGAAGCATGGATTACTTTCTAAACGGTGAGAAAATTTGTAAAGCCAAAGTACAGAGGGATCTGGGAGTGCTAGTTGAGGATTCTCTAAAGGTAAACATGCAGGTTGAGTCCGTGATTAAGAAAGCTAATGCAATGTTGTCAATTATCTCAAGGGGGTTGGAATATAAAAGCACTGTTGTGCTACTGAGACTTTATAAAGCTCTGGTTACGCCCCATTTGGAGTACTGTGTCCAGTTTTGGTCCCCACACCTCAGGAAGGACATACTGGCACTGGAGCGTGTCCAGCGGAGATTCACACGGATGATCCCTGGAATGGTAGGTCTAACATACGAGGAACGGCTGAGGATCCTGGGATTGTATTCATTGGAGTTTAGAAGATTAAGGGGAGATCTAATAGAAACTTACAAGATAATACATGGCTTGGAAAGGGTGTAGACGCTAGGAAATTGCTTCCGTTAGGCGAGGAGACTAGGACCCGCGGACACAGCCTTAGAATTAGAGGGGGTAAATTCAGAACAGAAATGCGGAGACATTTCTTCAGCCAGAGAGTGGTGGGCCTGTGGAATTTATTGCCACAGAGTGCAGTGGAGGCCGGGACGCTAAATGTCTTCAAGGCAGAAATTGATAAATTCTTGATGTCACAAGGAATTAAGGCTATGGGGAGAATGCGGGTAAGTGGAATTGAAATGCCCATCAGCCATGATTGAATGGCGGAGTGGACTCGACGGGCCGAATGGCCTTACTTCCGCTCCTAGGTCTTATGGTCTTATGGTCTTATGACCAAACTGAGAGGGGAGGGAGAAGCAATAACATCCTCAGACAGAAAGAATACTCCCAGCAAGGGAGAGAGAGCATTAAAAGGGAGACCCCTCAAAGAGTGGGAACAGCGACAGCAACGCTCCCCAAAGCGGGAGAGGAGACTGTAACAGCGACACCGCCTGGGGAGGGAAAGGGGACTGGAACTGCGATGCTCCCCAAACAGTGACACTCCTCAGGGTGGGGAGGTCAGGAATCGCTTGTTCCCCACTTTCTCACTGTGCTGTGATGTATGTTTCTGGGAAATTAGATTGTTTTATATTTTCACAGTTGACGAGGTGATTCACTAACAAGTGTTCCAATTCCATATTTCCTATCACAGCAGATCCACTGAAGGTCATCCTTTCATTTGGAGCTTGCCCAAGTTTCTGTCCAGGCTGATGCAGCATAATCTACCAGTGCTGCTCCTATTGAGCTAAACCATCACACACCAGGGAATCTGACGGCACTTTCTCTTTGTGCTGGCAAAGGGAGAGATTTGCTTTTACTGCAATGGTGGCCAAAGAAATGAATCAGTGGAGGTAGTTCCAGCTGAATATAATGTTCTGATGTTCATGATGGGATTAACCTCGAAACTTCCCATTTGCTTTAAACACCGACAGTGGAACAGAAAGTCACCACGCAGTGGTCTCCAGGCTCACACTGAGAAACCAAGTTGTTGGTATAACTACAGAGAGCAAGACAATGGCTTGGACTCACCGAACAACCAGAGGCTTCAGCCAACAACTGGGTCAAAGGGAAATGGCGTGTTGTGTAAACTCTCAGTATCCCAGGGAACAAACACAACTACTGATCTACAAAACTGAACAGGATATTTTTATTGCCGATTAGCATTCCAAAAATCAATTCTAAACATAATATTTATAAAACCTGGGTGCAATCTCATTTCAAATATAGCAACAAATACTACAGCCTTTTCTTTGAAAGCTAGACGATAGTGAGATGAGAATTCAAACACCCAGCCAGCCCTTCACTCGGTGTTGAAGACGCACTGTCCTCATTTGCAAATGTCTCAATTACACATAAGGGGAGAGGAGAGAAATATTGAAAACAGCATTATCATGAGAGTGTGTCCATTAAAAACGAGAACCATGATGTTAAATTATTCCAGCCATAGACAACAATGATGCATGTATGTCATTAGCTTGTTAAACAATATCAAAAAGTCTGTGATCAGAAAGTGAAAAAGGACAATGTGCAGATTATTGAACAGGCTCCTACACCTGGGCCTGAGGCAGGAGCCCAAGCTCCAACACACTGGCCTCACTTCACACCAACCTTCACACAGTGTTGGGTCATGAACTCAGGCCATCAATTCCTCAGTGATTATGAAATAAAATATTAACTCCTGTTCTTTTTACAGGTCATGATTGCCCTACTGTACTGAAGACTGAGATATGGTGTGTGTGAGAGACAGAGGGAGAGAGAGAGGCAGAGAAAGCCCTAAAACTCGTACAAAGATTAACCCTTTATGATTCGGTTTGAATACACATTTGTTTGTTGGTGATTGAATGTTTGTCCTTTGTTCCCTGGAGTTCAAGATCCAGGACTGTTTTGAATCTGATTTACATTTTGGAAATTTAAACATGATTTCTTTTAAGGTTAAGGACCCTTCAGTTGTTTTGAAATAAAATGTTAACTGCTGTTCTTTTTACAGGTCATGACTGCCCGACTGTCAGTTTCTAACCAATCTCTTTTAACCTTACATGAAAGCCAACCTTATTCAATTTCAAATCAGTTTAATATGGAGGAAAACAATATTATAAGCTTTTTTTTTTGTTTCGGACTCGTTTGTTTCCACTTAATTTTAAGACTGCTGTGTTTTATTCCTACTGGTCGACTGTCACCTACAGGACGAGCAGCGGGCTGGTAAGGGAACGTGGAAGCTGAACACAAAGCTGTTGACCCCGGGAAACATTGAGGAGCTCAAGAGGGACTATGCAGGTTGGAGAACCGTGAAGCCCCTCTTTGAGTCCCCAGCGGACTGGTGGGAAACAGTAAAAGGAAACATCAAGAGGTTCTTCATCCTCAAAGGTGTTCAGGAGGTGAGAGAGAGGCGGGGAAAACTGTCCCAGCTCCAGGAAAGTATGCAGAACCTGCTCCTGCTGCAGACAATGGGGGTGGATGTCACGGAGGACCTCAAGGAGGTGAAGGGCCAGCAAGCCTCGCTCTTTGTTTCGGAGGCCTCCAGGATAATCTTCCGGTCCAGGGTCCGCTCGGTGGAGCAGGACGAGACGTGCTCACGTTTCTTCTTCCAGAAGGTACACAAAGAGAGCTCTGTGCTCAGCAACCTGAAGGAAGAAGATGGTTCGATAACGTCATCTCAGGCTGACGTCATGAGGATCAGTAAATCCTTCTATGCCAGTCTGTACGACGCGAAGCCGACCAACAGCACGGCCTCCCCGTCGTTCCTGTTCTCTATCACGGAGGTCTTAGACGACAGAACACGGGAGAGGCTGGACCAGCCGCTATCTGTGGACGAGCTGACCAAGGCCCTTGAGTCCTTCGAAAAGAATAAAACTCCCAGAAGCGACGGCTTACCGGTCGAGCTCTATTCCGCTCTGTGGGACTTGATTGGCCAGGACCTGCTGGAGGTATGCTTCGGGCAGGTACCATGAGTGAATACATGAGGAAAGGCATCATCACCCTCATCTACAAGCGGAAGGGAGAGAGAGAAGAACTCAAAAATTGGAGACCAATCTCACCGTTGAATGCGGATTACAAAATTCTGTCAAAGGTAATCACCAACTGGGTCAGGTCTGCTCTAGGATCGGTGATTCACCCTGACCAAACCTGTGCTGTGCCGGGCAGGAAGATCGCTGAGAGTCTCGCACTCCTCAGGAATACGATCGCCTACGTGCAGGACAGAGGGTTGGACACCTGCCTGATGAGCCTGGACCAGGAGAAAGCCTTTGACAGGATATCACACACGTATATGAGAGATGTTCTCTCCAAAATGGGCTTTGGGGAGGGAATCTGCAATTGGATCAGACTGCTCTACACCAACATTGTCAGTGCAGTCTCAATCAATGGGTGGGAATCAGATAGCTTCCCAGTCAGATCTGGAGTCAGGCATGGCTGCCCTCTCTCTCCTGCCTTGTTTGTGTGCTGCATAGAGCCATTTGCCGAGTCCATCAGGAAGGATGCGAGCCTGAGAGGGGTGACTATTCCTGGCAGCGGGGGCCTGCAGGTTAAGGCCTCCCTGTACATGGATGACATCGCCGTTTTCTGTTCGGATCCGCTGTCCGTGCGCAGACTCATGTGCATATGTGACCAGTTCGAACGGGCCTCGGAGGCAAGAGCGAGGCCATGCTCTTCGGGAACTGGGCTGACCAATCCTCGATCCCCTTCACCGTCAGGACCGACCACCTGAAGGTGCTGGGTGTTTGGTTCGGGAGGGGCTGGGGCATGCGCTAAGTCTTGGGAGGAGCGTATCAGCAAAGTGAGGCAGAAACTGGGCAGATGGAAGCGACGGTCGCTCTCCATCGTGGGAAAAAACCTGGTCATCAGGTGTGAGGCACTGTCATTGCTATTATACGTGGCACAGGTCTGGCCTATTCCCAGAACCTGTGCCGCTGCAGTCACCTGGGCCATCTTCCAGTTTATATGGAGGTCAAAGATGGACCGGGTCCGAAGGGACTCGCCGTACAAAGATCTGGGCAACGGGGGAAAAAATACACCCAATGCCACCCTCACCTTGATGGCCACCTTTGGTGTGTGGCTGCATCAAGCTGTGCGTGGATCCCCGGTACGCAAACACCAAGTGTCACTACGTACTGAGGTTCTACCTGTCCCCGGTGTTGCGAAGGATGGGCCTGGCCTCGCTGCCGCGGAACGCTCCGAGTAGTTGGACCGTTCCGTATCACCTGTCCTTCGTGGAGACGTTTATGAAGAAAAACACCTTTGACCATAAGTCCATCAGGAAGTGGTCAGCATGTAGTGTCCTTGAGATCCTTCGGGAAAAGGAGAGGGCGGATCCTATCGAGCGGTTCCCTGAGCAGACTGTCAAAGCCATTTGGCAGAATGCCTCATCGCCAGAACTTTCCAACAAGCACCAAGACATGGCTTGGCTGGTGGTGAGAAGGGCTCTGCCTGTGAGATCCTTTATGCACACCCGGACTCTCAGCCGCACCGCACGCTGCCCTCGAAGCGGCTGCGGGAGGGACGAGACTGTCACGCACCTCCTTCTGGAATGTGCCTAAGCAGAAGAAGTCTGGAGAGGAATGCAGTGGTGTTTGTCAAGGTTCGTCCCGAGCAGCGCCGTGACGCGGAACTCCGTGCTCTACGGCCTGTTCCCCGGGACGCACACCGAGACGAACATCAACTGTGCCTGGAGGATCATCAACTCGGTGAAAGACGCTCTCTGGGCGGTCCAAAACCTGCTGATCTTCCAGCTGAAGGAGTTGACCCCGACTGAGTGTTGCAGACTGGCACATTCCAAGGTCCAGGACTACGTGTTGAGGGATGCGCTGAAGCTTGGGGCAGCTGCCGCCAAGGCGCAGTGGGTAAAGACCACCGTGTAACATCTACCTGCCTAACGAAGAACAGGGGGCCCGTGCAGTCATTTGGGCTCTACTGACACCTCAGCAATAAAATGTAATCGTACAGACCTGTAAATAGGAATGATTACTCTGTTTTCGGTATGCAAACAAATGGAATGTTTACATATGTATGGCATGTCCAGTTGTACAGATCATCAAAGTATTTTATGAATAAAGTATATTTTTGAAATAAAAAAAAACTGCTGTGTTTTATTGGTGATTATTGGTAAGGACAGTTGTAGTCTTATTGAGGGAGTCCCCTCCCTCAATGACAATTGAAGTTTCAGTTCAACATTAGGTTGTGATAAACCATCAAACAAAATTAATATCCTATGGTTAATATCTGTGTCTTTGGATTTGGCCATTATTCGTGCATTAGGAGTTTTTTTTTTCATTTGAATATACAAGACCTTTTAAGGCAGCTCCAGTTATTTCATGACCTTTGCATTGTAAATGGGCAATGACTGGTCAGGACCACTTAAGAATCCTCATCTTGGATTTAAATTAAGGGACTAAAACCAGATAAGTATAGAGGATTTCAAAGTTGGGAACTGTATACATTTTACATTTTCAATATTAAATACTGAATAAATGAATTTTCAAAATAAAATGTTGCATGTTATTCAGATATATATTGTAAAAATAATGACCATCACCACAGAGGAGATCTGCTTTCAAAACAAGAGAAAGAAAACTTAGCTCTGTTGATCCTCCAATGTCCACAAAATAAATGAAAACTTCTTTTCCGGACTCTTCTTCAGCTGGATCCCCACTCAGTAATGCATAAAGTATGCTTGGTACCACTCCACTCAGTGCTCTAGCCAAAAACAAAATCCAAACTGAATTCTATCCATATCATTAGGTGTCCCTAACAAATGAAAAAGGACGCCTGCTGACTTAAGCAGGCACTGCTGGCACCCAGCATTGCACCCTTTGGACAATAGGGATAGCCAAACATATCAAGGAACAGGGTGGTAAATCAATCACTGTTTCTTTTGTAGCATCACTGCCCCATTGCCATGGAGTTAGCGGGCTCCATAATGTCACAGCCATATGATACAGTGACCAGGACAAGTGAATGAGACAAATCACCTAATTAGTTATTCTCCTCTTGCAATTTTTGATTAGCTGAAAATTCAAATCCTAAAACTAGTTTTCAGATTATGACAATCAAGATTCCAAAATGTATTGTTAGGAACAGGCTTTAAAGTTAGACAAACATAAATTGGTTAAATAAGGTAAAAATGAAAATGGAGGCAAGGAGATCAAGTACAGAAGGGAAGAGGATGATGCAATAAGAAGAATAAAGCAGCAGAGTACAGTTTTTAAAATGTCTTAGTCACTTGTTGGGTTCCCACCCTGAATTACAGATAATGATTATTTTATTTATTATTTTATAATAATATTTTATAATATTTATAATAATCAATTATATTAGCCCAAATCAAAATTATTTGGCGGGGTCGCTTGTTTTTATCCCTTTACACATTGTCAGTGACCTGTCCCATTGCCTCATGGTTAATTTAAAACATGGCTGCATTAATTCATTGTTAATTAAAAAATGGAAAGCTACCTTACTGGCGAGTTGAAGAAATTCTGCATGTGATTGGCGGATAGAGATGGAACTCCCAAAAGCTGGGGAGGTGACTGTGAATGGGTATATAAAAAGGGACATGAGAAAACAGTGTAAGGCCACTAAGGCTGTGGAATGTATAAACAAGTTTAAAGCAACAATACCACAAAATAAAGAACTTAGATTCTACACGGAACCCCGAGCCTATGTCTGGCATACCGACACTTTTTGAGGATTGGGATTATGTTCTTGTATACCCACAGAGCACCTAACATCTCCTGATTGTCCCCAGCTTTAATTTTAAACCACCCACTTGTTGCAAACCTTTCCTTCTTTTGGAAATGAAGCATTCAGTCTTCATAGCCAATATCATGGTGATAAGTGGCCTGTGCAGTCCTAAACCAGGTCCCATCCCAGGAACTAGAGTTATGTTAATGAACCATGCCCCTGACTGCAAGACCAAACTGGCCAAATTTGCTCAATATGTCCAAGGGTGATACAAATGTAAATGCAGTAAAATTCTGGGAGTAACCTGAATATGAATGGCTTGTGTTACAAGACTGTAAGATTTGCCTATCTGTCTGATGTTTTTGCAATGTTTTCCACCTGGAGTCACTGACAGGACCCAGACCAACATTACGAAACAGTCCAGGAATTTCTCGTCGCAAATGAGGTGAGTGGTGGTTTTCTATTGGGATGGCCAGAACCGGACTGAACCATAATGCAAGTTACCAGGTAAAACCAATTGTATCCAGCGCCCACGTGATCCTAAATGCCGTATGCCAGCCCTGATAGGGTTTTTTGGAACCAGGATACCCACTGGGGGTGGAGCTACCTCATGTGCCCACCCAACGAACACTGCTGGACAACCTTTCCCGAGGGGATCCTGAAAATGGGGACAACCAGGCCCCAGTATTTTACTTTTGAGACTGGCAACAAGACAGCAAAATCCCCCAGGGACAAATGCCTGGCCCTTGCTTTAACTGTTGAAATGTGGCCAATGGGGAGTAATGTACCTCGGTGCTGACGTTAGGAATAGACATGTTTTCATCCTATCAAAAGGAAAATCTACTAATATGCACTGATTCTTCATTGTGCTTTTAATATGATCCACGATTTTGGAGCCTTGTGGGAACACTGAAGACTTCTAACCTCAAGGGGGCAGTGTTATAGTAATGTTACTTTGTCCAATCAATCTGACAATTATCAATATGTTCGGCTCATGCTGAAGAAACTGATACTGTTTCTAAAGCAGTACGCAAGTAGATGCAGCTGCCAAGCAGGCAGCCTTACACCGCAAACTTCTGATCCCATTGGGTTCCTAGCAAAACCCAGTTAGACACAGTATAAGGACGTGTATGCCAGACCTGGGTAAGGTGCAGAAATCATGAAGGAATGAGACTGTCTGTTCAGTGCCAATTCACAACGTAGAGGTTGATTTCTGTATTGCTTACTGACTGTAATCATACAGGTTTAGTGTTTGGATTGCTTTCCATATTGTTTAGAAATTTGGAAGTAATTTGCAAATTTCCATTTCTGCAATAATTACAGGTACTTTATATTATAATGTACTACTGACTGAATTATCAAGTGATTTGGTTTCATACGTAGACGCTAAGCCTAAATGTTTTTGCTTTGTGTATGGAGCTTATAAGAATGCACACTGGTTGATTTGATTTATCTTTGGATTGGGCTGTTAGATCTAAGAATGAGTGTCTGGCTGAGCTATTATCTTCACTTAAATATTTGATACTGAACAGTGATGGTTTATAATTTTAAGACGGTACCAATGTCTAAATTCTAGGGTTAGCTCAATATTAGAAAATTTCAGTGTGGATTGAAAGCTTTGTGTCATGTTACCATAATTTGGGGGCAGCATTGCCCTCCATGCAATATTCATCACCAACTCCTCTGCTCAAAATCATCATCTGGTTTCTACACTTAATTCTAAATACTGTCAACTACAGCTGTAGCTCAGGCCATTTGATTGGGCTAAAGATTAATGTTTTTTTTTTAGAGAATACAATATATTGCAGGACTAATCTAAATTTTAGGTAATATTGATGTTTTTAGTAGCAAAACTTCAAGGAGTATTACATCTTAGCAAAGCTGGATTTATAAAAAATAGGTTTGCTTAATTCACCCATGCCTGGGCTCCTCTGTGTAACGTGAGAAAATAATGGGTAGGAAAGGAATCTTGAGTGCAGAGTTTAAAATGAACGAGCCTTTTGCCAGTGTGGGCAAGATACTTACTCAAGTGGGCTATTTGAACTTGATTAATTTGAGAATTATTTATTTCAAAATTGCTGTTAGCCTGCGAAAGAGCACAAATTAGGGCCTCAAATAGGGTACTCCCTCAATACTCAAACCAGAATATGGGTGACTCTTATGAGATGAGTTTGTGTTCCTTCTTTGCTGCTGCCTATTTTAATTGATTATGTGTATATTGTATATAAAAGAAGGAAGCAGTTTATATTGTATTACAATGGACACTACACGGCCTCCTACCTTGCAAGGGGGAGATGATAAAGATCGAACTTGACCTGCTGTGTGGACTTGCCATTGCCGGCATTGGTGCATAAGAAGGGACAGTGTACCTGTGCGATCCTGAGCAAACAGAGACTGTGAACCAACTACGCCAGGGAAATGTCCTTGTGTGCCGAGAAACTGAATGTTACCAGGAATGACCATTGCAGTGATCAACTGCATCAAAAAGATTGAACAGTTAATTTACAGAACAAGTCTCAGTGGTCTTTGCCCTGTAAAGGTGTTGTGTGCCAGTTGATTACATTTGTACAATGGGCATCCCTGGTAAGCCTTTGTTAAAGTAGACAAAGGGGGATGTTATCCTTCACTAGCAATATGTTTCTAAAAACCCATAATAGAATATTTGGAGAGGATGAGGTAGTTTGTTTTGCCCTTACTTCAGCAAGAGACTCCCTGACCCCTTTTATCCTTCCAACTCCTAACATGGGGGTATAGAATAGTTCTAAAGCATTTACAGGATTATGGACTTCATCCAATAAGCCGCAATATCCTATCCAAATTGCTACAATGGTAAGGAATGAGGAGGATACACTTATGTAAAAGTGCTTAAAATTATCCCCTGTACTATGATTAAATGTATCAGTCATCACTGCTTCCTTGAAGGACCTTGCATCTCATGTGTATGCCTTAAGGAGAAATGTGTCTCTATTACCACTGGTATTCAAACCCTTTGTAAGGTGGTAACAACACCCACCTTCGTTATGATACCCCGAATGGCACTAATATTTTCCCAATTATTGGATGGGTAGAACTATTCTGGGATGTCGACCACGTCCCTTATCAAGAAACCCACCTCATTCGACTAAATAATTTTCAGCCTTTACATTCGGGGCCAAATTATGTAATCATGAATGACACAGGTACTCCAGGAAGTTACAAAGATAGGCCCGCTTCTTATTGGAAAGGTCCCTCCATTATCTACACTAAACCTGGATATTATTTTTTCAGTTACAATAAGGCGTAACTGAACAGAGCAGGTACACATCGTGATGTAGCTGTAGGAACACTATTTCCAACTACTGTTCCCTGTCCAATTACCTAACAACAAGACTCAAATTCCCTGATTAAACATTCAGTTTCTGCTGACTTTTGTGCAGAATGGAAGAATGCAAGGGTTCTATCAAAAAATAAAACTCACTCATTGACATATGCAGCTCCTAGTGTTCTTTCTGTAGGAGGGTCTTCAGGAGTTATTCGTCATCAAAACCATAATTATCTCATTTGTGGACTCACGATTTCATGAAATGAGACAACTGCTGCCCTAATAGGAATTAGGGACATGCTTTCAGATTTGTGCCGATTTACCCAACAAAACCGCTATGCTCTTGATTACATACTTGTGAAGGAAAGTAGAGTTTGCACCATAGTCAAAGGAAAGTGTACCATGGGGGTCACTTATTTCATCGAAAACATTACTAGGCATAGAGACAGCATCCACAATTTTGTCAACCAAATGAATGAAGGTGCAGGATTGGGAGATTGGGGTTTTGGCTCATGGTACAACTGGCTAATCAATATGGCTATGTATGCTGCTATTGTTTTAGTTGGTCTTTTTGTTGGTATTGCTATTGTTAAGAGTATTACTGCTAAAATATTAATTTCTATTGACAACATTGGCTCCACCCAGAGAACGTTTCTTCTCCACTTAGATGATGATGAGAAGCATCATCGCCTGCCCCTGAATCATCTTCGGTGGAAGAGAAAATATTGCAGTCTTTCGCTGCCATTGAATTGGATTAATTTGATCCATGCCCTTATGGTGTGGTCATAGAATGACAAAGGGGGGAATGAGGATCTAAAATTTGAATTTAGGCTGTTGTCAGAAGCAACAAGTATATGTAGATTTTTATTAACCACAAAATGGATTTTCAATTTAAAATAACACAACAAAATGGCTGACAGTAATGATTTGACTCTTGTGAACGTATGCTGCTGCTTTGCTGGGTTAAGCTAAATACAAGAGAAGAGAATACAATGGATTTTTCAGAATAGGAATTTTTCAGAACAGTGATTTGGTATTTGAACTAATCCTGAACTAGCAAACCTGGGGTGATTCTGTGCATATAAACAATCTGTTTCCCAGGAAATATCATTGGACCGGCCTGTTGGCAATCATATCACTTTATTATGGTTGATCGAACTTTCCTTGTAATTAAGAACCCTTTCCCAGGAAATATCATTGGATTAACCCGTTGTAAATCATGTCAACTTATTATATGTGATTGGTCTTTTCTTGTAATTAAGGCTGTCCTATCTCTTAAGAAACATATAAATAATGTGTAATTTTTGAATATAATTGTGCCATTTCTCCATGGAACACAGAAGCTTTCAACCTCCGTGTTGCTGGCCAAATCTGCGCCAGGCTGCCTTAATTTATTAAACTGGTAACCTTGCTTTAACCAGACTGTACTCCTAGTGATTCTTTTGACCGATCATGAGACCGAGGGGTCCTGCAAGGGGGTCTACATCATCATTGGGATCTGAACAAAAAAGCCCATGAAACTCCATGTCATGTTCATGAATGTTCTTTGGGCAAAGGAACCCAGTCATCACCCGGTCTTGTGACTCCAGTCTCACACTGACTCAATTAATTCTTAACAGCCCCATGATCTGGTTCAGCAAAGAACTCAGTCCGAGCAACTGGAGATGGGCAATACATTTGAGGCTTATCACTGGCATTCATGCCCTGAGAAGGAATAATATCTGCCTTTTAGCCTCTTAAGCACCACACTCTCATTGTTCTGGGTCTCTAGGCCTCTCACATTAATTCATTAAGTGATGGCAATATGCGAAGAGCTTTTATTTTGAACTCTAAGTTCTCTTTTCCCCGTGATTCTCGCCTCTTCACCTCCACCCAAAAAAGCTTTGCTGTGCAGAGTGTGAGCTCTCTTTGTTCTCTGAGGCCTCACTCTGTCTCTGTTTGCCTCCCTTCCAACTGAAGACAAAACGTATGTTTCCAAAACCCTGTGGAGATAAGAAGACAGATGAGAAAAATAATGTAATGAGAGTTGAGTTGGGTTTGTTAAAGAAAATAATGTTTGTTTTGAAATGATGTTTTTGTCAGTGAGTGACAAAGGAAAGATGGGGGTCCAGGATTGCTGCAGCCACTGCCAGAACATAGGACCCAGGAGCAGGAGCAGGCCTTTTGGGAGCTGCTGTGCCAATGAAGAAGATCACTGCTCATCTGGGTGTGGTCTCAGCTGCACTTTCTGCTTCCCCCAATTCCCCCATTATACTTAACTGCCATCTTCATCAAAAATCTGTCTACCTCAACCTTGAGTAAACTGAATGACCCAACCTCCATTCCCATGTAGAGAAGAGAATCCCACAGACTGTCGACCCTCAGCCATCAAAACAAAACCTCCTGGTTTTAAACGGGAGACTGCTTTGTGTTAAATTGACCCTCTAGTTCTTGTCTGCCCTATAACAGGAACCATCCTCTCAGTATCCAGCCTGTCATGTCACCTTAAGACCTGAAACTGTTCATGAGAGCAAACAGGTTGCTTAATGAGGCTTTTCCTCTGGAAATGATTAACAATGTTGATGTAAACTGTTTTCTCCAGTGCCAGAGTTCAGAACAAGAGGGTTGTTAAAATTAAAATTAGGATGATTTCAGGAAGAACTCCTTCTGAAAAAGTGTGAAAATCCGGAACTCGCAATTGGAAAAGCTGTCAAGGCCAGGGTTCGATGTTCGTTCGTTCAGGACAGTAAGGTTTACAGAACTAAGGGGGAATGTGTTCCAGGTTAGCCATGGTCTAACTGACCGGGGAATTTGGTCAAAACAGATGATAATTTATTTAACATAAATTTTAACAATAAATCTATATTAACCTGAGTGTACAAGGCATAATTTCAAAGTTTTCTGATGATATAAAACGTTGAAGTATTGTGGCTTATGAAGATGATAGTGTCGAACTTCAAAAAGGATGTAGGTAAGTTAATGGAATGAGCAGATGATTGCAGATACAATTTAATGGAAAGAGATGTCACTGATTCATTTTGGAAGGAAAATGTGGTGAGACAAATCAAATTAAAGGATACAAATATGGATAGCTGAAGGGCAGTAGGACCTGGATGTTTATGTGCATTAGTCACTGAAGGTGTCAGCACAGGCAGCTGTTTTCATGAGAGAGCAGCTGATAAAGCAGATGCCATATCAACATTAGCATAGAATACAGTGTGGATGTGAAAAAAATGTTACGTTTTTGGGGGTAATACAAAACTAAAATAAGTTCCCTCATTTAAGAATGAGAAAAGCAGAATTCTTTGTCTCGCATACAGTCATTGGTCTTTGAAACTCTTGTTCAAAAGGTCAACTGAAATCTCTGAATACTTGCAATGAAGAATTAGACAGCCTTTCATCCCTTGCTTATCAGTAATCTATCAGAGTTAGGCAAGAATGTGGAGTAATCAGATCCGCCATGTGGAACAGGATCAAGAGGATGAATCTGCTTCATCTGTCCCTAATTCGCATAATTGTGTGTCTCTAAAAGCCAGGAAGATGTGCTCAGCTATATGACAAGTTGGTTTGGCCTCAACTGATGTATGAAGTCCAGTTACACGGTTGAAAGAGCAGCCCCTTGAAAGCTTGTGATTTTCAATAAACCAGCTGAAGTGGCTGCTGGTTTGTGTGGGCGCAAATGGAATGGGACTTTACCCATAATCCTCAACAGCAGGGCAAGCGCTCTCTCACCACTAGAGGGCAGCTGCTTCACTGTCCCTGATCAGTAAAACATCAACTGCAAAGATGCAGAGAGAGTGTACAGCTTCAGAAGCAGGGCACTTATCGTACCACAATGAAAACGACCCCTGTGATAAGAAAAGTACTTTGGTGTAACTTGTGATTGTCTTCACAGTGTGCTGTGTGGTTCATTCTGTGATACAAATGGACAATATCAGTATCGAGGGGCACAAAGTATATTTCCTCCTCTAACCCCTCTCCAAAACACCCTCTCCATCTTGCTTTACTCCTTTTTGACTCTTCTACAATTGTCCCTGTTCCCTCACTCCATCCCAGTCCCAGAGGAATTGATGGCTGGAGTTCATGACCTCGCACTGTGTGAAGGTTGGTGTGAAGTGATGCCAGTGTGTTGGAGCTTGGGCTCCTGCCACAGGCCCAGGTGTAGGGGCCTGTTCAACAATCTGCACATTTTCCTTTTTCTCTTTCTGACCGTACTGGAGTTTTCAAGCTGCAGTAACTTGCTGGCAACAAACTGTCTTGTCTAAAGTGTTCCCGGCACTGGACAGATCTCTGCTGTTGTTTTTTTTTCTCTCTCTCTCAGGAGCCTGCTCTGTATTCAGTGCCTGTTATCATTAGTGTGTTAGAGTTTATATGTCAGCTGTTGCTTCCTTGCTAT
This sequence comes from Chiloscyllium plagiosum, assembly GCF_037043375.1. NCBI lineage: Eukaryota > Metazoa > Chordata > Chondrichthyes > Orectolobiformes > Hemiscylliidae > Chiloscyllium > Chiloscyllium plagiosum. Next base: position 118,211,304 of record NW_028270147.1, read on the forward strand.
GGTACTGAAAAAAAGTCATCCATGCCTCTTGAGATTTAAATACTCCTTCTTCATGAAAGTGTTTGGCAGACTTTTTAACATCATTTAACAAACTAATGATGGGAATGCATCAGTGTTGTTTATGGCTGGGAGCATTTAACATCATGGTCTTAGTTTTTAATGGATCCTCACTTGTGGTAATACAGTTTGCAATGTTTCTCTCCCCTTTCGTGTTATTAAAAGGGTTTGAATAGTGTTATGCTGAGGACAGTGCAACTTCAACACCGTGTGACAGAGTGGGTGGCAGAATTCCCATCTCATTATTGTCCAGCTTTCAAAGAAAATGCTGTGGTCTCTGAAATTAGATTGTATCCAGGTTTTATGCATATTGTGTTTGAATTTCATTTTTGGAATGCCAATTTTCATAAAAATATCCTGTTCGGTTTTGTAGCTCAGTAATTGTGTTTGTTCCCTGAGATACTGAGAGTTTACACAACCCTCCATTTGCCTGTGATCCAGTTGTTGGCTGAAGCCTCTGGTTGTTCGGTGAGTCCAAGCCATTGTCTTGCTCTCTGCAGTTATACCATCAACTTGGTTTCTCACTGTGAGCCAGGAGACCACTGCGTGGTGACTTCCTGTCCCACTGTCGGGGTAAAGGCAAGTGAGAACTGTCACGGTTAATCCCATCATGAACATCAGAACATTATATTCAGCTGGAACTACCTCCACTGACTAATTTCTTTGGCCACCATTGCAGTAAAAGCAAATCTCTCCATTTGCCAGCACAAACAGAAAGTGTTCGTCAGATTCCCTTGTGTGTGATGGTTTAGCCCAATACGAGCAGCACTGGTAGATCATGCTGTATCAGCCTGGACAGAAACCTGGGCAACCTCCAAATGAAAGGATGACCTACAGTAGATCTGCTATGACAGGAAATATAGATCCTTATTCAATAAATGTTTTATTCTTTTATATATAATATGAGTTCCCTGACAGGGACAGTTAACCTTGTCCAATCAGGGAGTCCTGGCTGACAGATGAAAAGGGGACTGTCAAACGGCGGTGCTCGGACCTGACGTCGTGCACCAGTTGGAGGACGCTCAGGTGTGCGGTGGGATCCCGTCTGCGCTCACCCCAGCCCGGACGGAATTTCACATTGGCCCCAAGGTCCCGTACCTCCCGCGGGAGCCTGTTCCCACAACCTGAGCCGCCTCCAGAATTTTAATTTTGTCCCTTTTAAGGATGTAAAAAGGCTAGCCCTGTATCTGCTGCTGCACACCGTCCACCTCTTCTCCCTCATCCACTGTACGGACACGCCTTGGCGTGCCCATTTGCCACCGGGCGGTGGGGATCCCCAGTGGAGGGCTCTCTATGCGGGAGTCCTCCCCCTTTCTCTCGGGGATCTGGGGTGGAGGGTGCTGCGCATAGCGGTCCCCTGCAACCGCAGATTGCGGTGGTTCACGGACTCCCAGCCCAACTGCTTGTTCTGGGGTGGAGGGTGCTGCACGCAGCAGTCCCCTGCAACCGCAGATTGCGGTGGTTCACGGACTCCCAGCCCAACTGCTTGTTCTGTGTTGCTGTGGAGGCCGTGGACCATGTATATGTTGCGTGTGAGCGTTTGCACTCCCTTTTTGATTTTCTTAAAAACCTCCTCCTCTGCTTTTGGTTCCACTTCAGTCCCACGCTCCTGATCTTCGGGCACCCTCATGGCTCCGCTCCTGGGCCTGGCCAAACTGGCCATAAACAGGTCCAGGCAGCGGGCTGTGGAGGGGGTCGTTAGGGCCGACTGCCTGCCCCTCTTCCGTGGTTACGTTAGAGCCCGGGTGTCCTTGGAGAAGGAGCATGCAGTCTCCACCAACACCCTGGAGTTGTTCAGGGAGAGGTGGGCGCCGCAGGGAGTGGAGTGCATTATCTCCCCCTCCAACTCTATTTTGATTTAATCCCTGCCCTCCCCTTCACTGTTTGATCACACAGCATTGCCCTTTGATGCGAAGGGACACTGCTTGTCACAGGCCACTCGGGTGTTTCCTTTCTTCCTGGTGGTGCAAACTGAATAAAGATTCGTACGCCTTGTGTCTCTCACTGTGTCTCACACCTGCACACACACACACACACACCATGGGTGCTGGGGATAAAAAAAACGACTGCAGTTAGGCGGTAGTGTGGGGGTAATAGAAAGAAAAATAAACAGGAATGTCAGAGGTTCTAAAAAAAAAGAAAAGGGGAGTGTCAGAAGGACTGATACCCTGGGACCTAACTCTGAATAACAACCAGCCAACCAACCCCCTCCTTCTGTCACCCTCAATCTCCCCATGCTTACTCTTGTTTCCCCTTCGACCCAGCTTGTGCTGCCTTTGGGAGAGGCTGACCTTCCCTCCCTACCTCACCCAGGAACATAGTCACCATCCTAAAGGAGCACAGTCACGTTTTTAACCTGAGGGGCATCACAGCTGGGACAGGAGGAGAGAACTTGGCACCTTCATGGTGGTCATACCTGTCATTAATCACTGCAACCTCTCTTGGGGCTGCAAGAATTTAACCTCCCTCCTTCAGACAGCTCCCCTCCCTGTAAGGTAATATTGCTGCTCCTAATTTCGGGCTAATTGACAACTGAAATACAACTTCGTGGGCGGCACGTTGGCACAGTGGTTAGCACTGCTGCCTCACAGCGCCAGAGACCCGGGTTCAATTCCCGACTCAGGCGATTGACTGTGTGGAGTTTGCACATTCTCCCCGTGTCTGCATGGGTTTCCTCCGGGTGCTCCGGTTTCCTCCCACAGTCCAAAGATGTGCAGGTCAGGTGAATTGGCCATGCTAAATTGCCCGTAGTGTTAGGTAAAGGGGTAAATGTACGGGAATGGGTGGGTAACGCTTCGGCGGGTCGGTGTGGACTCGTTGGGCCGAAGGGCCTGTTTCCACACTGTAAGTAATCTAATCTAATCTAAAAAAAAACTATGGTTAGCCAGCATTGGCTGGGCAGGCAGCCACTACTGCTCTGAACCTGTATCCAGAAAATCCCCTTGTAATTGGGCAACGCATTAGGGAGCACAGTGCCCACTGCCTCTGAAATCCCTCCCTTACCGAGAATACACTCTCAGCTGCCATCTGAATTTACTATAAATTCTGTGTCCTCTCATACTGCCCCTCCAGCTACCTGATGAAGGAACAGCGCACCGAGTACTTCTACTTCCAAATAAACCTGTTTGACTCAAACCTGGTATTGTGTGATTTTTAACTTTGGCCATCTGAATGAACTGCCTCTCAGATAGAATCAGCTGAACTGTTTTTCATTCATTATATGAGAAAATTAAAGCCTCACCTTCAATCCCCAGCACAAAGCCCATTCTCAATCCATCGCTCGGAGACATTGACCTCAGAGACACCTACAGGCAGCACAGAGTAACACACTCGCACTGAGAGAAGACACCAACAGGTTGCACGAAGTAACACACGCACTCTGAGAGACAGACAGCACTGAGTAACATGGTCACACTCCATGCTGCCTGCAGGTGTCTCTCTGAGGAACACTGAGAGAGACACCTACAGGCAGCATAAAGTAAAACACTAACACTCACACTGAATGTCTGTGAATGGCTGAAGATTGTTTCAGGGGCTACCCAACATGCCGCAGAGATTGCACAGTGCAATCCCATCAGCTGGGCCTGGAGGGAATGCGTCAGATTGTACTTTTGAGTCCTAACAACTTTCAGTTTCTGTTCTTTTTGGAATCTTGTAACCTGCATAAATTCCTGACCAAACGGATAATTTGAAAATGATTAATGAATGATGATTGTATTTGATTGACAGGCCAAGCAACCAATTGTGACAATGACCTGCTGAAATGCAGCCAATCAACTGGGGGGGAGGGGGAGTGGAGGTCATCTATTTCCAAAGTACACAGGGACAGAGACTGACTCTTCATCTTTTTTCCCTTTTTCAGATTGACAGTGACAGAAAAAAACTGCAATTAACAGCCCCGACAGAGAAAGCTGCTCAAAATCACAGCCACAATGGAGCTTAAGGAAAACACTTGTGGAGATTTGCTCAATAACATGAGAATTATGTCCCTTTAAACAGTGACAAAACCTTAAATTGGAACTGACAGCTCAGCAGGAAGAAGATTAGATTAGATTACTTACAGTGTGGAAACAGGCCCTTCGGCCCAACAAGTCCATACCGACCCACCGAAGCACACCCACCCAGACACATTCCCCTACATTTACCCCTTCACCTAACACTACAGGCAATTTAGTGTGGCCAATTCACCTAACCTGCACATTTTTGGACTATGGGAGGAAACCAGAACACCCAGAGGAAACCCACGCAGACACGGGGAGAATGTGCAAACTCCACACAGTCAGTTGCCTGAAGCAGGAATTGAACCCGGGTCTCTGGCGCTGGGAGGCAGCAGTGCTAACCACTATGTCACCGTGCTGCCCAAAAGATCTGGCTTACTGAAGCAGAGGCTTCAGAGGTTCACATTGTTTTGTACAGCTGACAGTCTTCAGCAACTTCAAGAGATTTTACTTGGCATACAGTCAACACTTCCCCATCAAACACTCCCCGGACAAGGACAGCATGAGATTTGACATAGCGTAAAGTCTCTCGACATTGTCGCAGTGACCTACTTCAACATCCAAACCTCAGACGTATCTCTGAGCAGTCCTGAGAAGGAAGAGAGTTTAAATTCAGTGCTGACAATGACCTTTGTCCTGCCAGCTCAGCCCTGTTCTAAGTAAAGTTGTGTCTCCTCTGTGGACTGTCTCCAACACTCTACACACATTCTGATCTCCTGATGCTCTTTCTGAGGGAGACGGGAGGGTTACGTGGGTGAGGGCACAGGTGAAGTGAGCGTTGGACTCCCAGTCAGACCCAGAGAGGGTCAGCAGGCTGCTGACACTGTAGGTGCTGACCGAAGCTCGCAGGTAGTTGCTGGTCTGAACCCCATCCGAAATGACTGCACCGTCCTTCTTCCACTGCACCTCCAGCTCATCGGGATAGAAGTGATTGGCAAGGCACACCAGGGTGGCAGTGCCCTTGGCATTGACCTGCTCCGGGGAACGGGGGCAGCAGGGTCAGCTTGAGCTGGGAGTTCTCACAGCCTGAAAGACAAGAGAAACAATTTTAATCCCTGACAAACAAATGGATTTTGACTCTCAGTATATTCACTGGCAACACAATCTTATTGAACATTTGTAGTCAATACAGAATAAACTCCGACAAAAGAACAGGTATTGTTTAAATTGTTTCTTGGGATATGAGAGTCACTGCCAGGTCCAGCATTCATTGCCCATCCCTAATTGCCCCTCAGAGTGTGATGGTGAAAGAGAAAGGATAGTTTTGGACCATTGTTTAGGGAATGAATATGGGCAGCTGGAAGGGCTATCAATGGGGGAGCATTTCAGTGACAGTGACCAGAACTCAGTGAGATTGAGAGTACGGATGGAAATGGAGAACAATGGAGCAAGTGTAAACATTTTCATTTGGGAATGAAATATTTTACTAAACTGTGCGGTGATTTAGCAAAAGTGGACTGAAACCAAGTACATGATGGAAAATCAGGGTCAGGGCAGTGGGAGGCCTCGAAGGATGAGACAGAGATTGTTCAGAATCTGTTCCCACAATGAGTAAGTGTGGGACTCCCAGATATAGACTCTCAGCCTGGGATGTCAAAAGGCAGCAGAGTAGGAAAGACCAAACAGGGAAGGTGATGTTGGTTATCTGGAGATCAAACCTGCAGAAAGCTGAGAGGAGGATAGAAAATGCAGGGGTGACATTGAACAGGACCTGAGGAAAGCAAAGATCTGACTGATGAAATATGTTCAACTGAATCAGGGAAATCCCAACGAACAAGAGGATTGGGGGTCATGTACTAACATGGATTGGGAACTGGTTGACAGGCAGGACAGAAACAACAAGTCTTTTTCTGAATGGCAGGTAGTTACCAATTGTCATACTACAGGGGTCAGTCCATGGTACCCAGTTATTCATAATATACAATCATAGAATCATAGAGACCCAAAAGGCTCATCAGCCCATTGTGTCCATACAGGTCAAAAAACAACAACACAATAATTCTCATCCATTTTTCCAGCATGAGGGAATTAGATGTGGTATGTGTTCAAGAAGGAATTAGATATTGTTCTTAGGAGTAAAAGGATCAAAGAATGTGGGGAGAAAGCAGGAACAGGGGATTGTGTTGGATGATCAGCCATGATCATATTGAATGGTGGAGCATTCGAGGTGTGTAAAATGATGAAGGCCCTGGACAGAGTGGGTAGGAAGGACTGATTTCCATCAGCAGAGAAGCAATAGCCATGGGGAGAGATTGAAATGAATTGGGACAGGGTTTGAGGGGAGTTGAGGAGTAACTGTTTCCACCCAGAGGCTGGTGAGATCTGGGACTCACTGTCTGAAAGGGTGGGAGAGGCCAAAACCATCATCACATTGAAAAAACTCTTGGATATTCACTTCAAACAGCAAAACCTCCAGAGCTATGGAGCAAAACCTGGAAAGTGGGATGGAGCGCAATACATTTTTAACAAACCTGCTGTCACCCACAGATCAGGAGAACTTTATCAGAGAACATTGGAGCAGACTTGGATCCACACACTTCATTCGGTGGCAATGTGGAAGGTTCCAGATTACATTTCAAACCTTGCTGCACACCAATGGGCTGAGGTCAAGGGTGAGGCTACAAAGAGTCTCACTGCCCCAGGGTCAGCCAAGGTCACTTCTCCTAATGACTCAATGACCCCTGGAAGGTGAGAGTGCACGGACAATGGGTGAGGGTCAGGATCAGGAAGCTCCAACCTTAAAGAAAGACTTGAATTTGTGTAGCACCTGTCCCCAACTCAGGATGCCCCAATGGCTCTTTCCAGCAGACTGTGCACAGTAAGATCCCAAATACATTATGATAATTAGCAGGGAAATAGATTTTTATTGATTTTGATTGGGGTAAAAGTATTGACCAGGGCACGGGTGGGGGCGGAACTGCCTGCTCTTCCTCCAATGGTGTCATGGAATGGCATCTTTCACAACTGAAGGATTCCCAGTTCATCCAAAAAAAAGTATAGTTCCTTCAAAGTGGAGTTGCAGGTCGATAGTGTGGTGAAGATGTTGCTCGGTATGCTTTCTTTTATTGGGCAGTGCATTGAGTATTGGAGTTGGGAGCTGTTGCGGCTCTTGGTTAGGGCACTTTTGGAATACTTTGTGCAATTGTGGTCTCCCTGCTATAGGAAAAATGTTGTGAATCTTAAAATGCTTCAGAAAAGATTTACAACGATGTTGCCAGGGCTGGAGGGTTTGAGCTATCTGGAGAGGCTGAATAGGCTGAGGCTATTTTCCCTGCAACTTTGGAGGCTGAGGGGTGACAATATAGTGGTTCATAAAATCATGAGGGGCATAGATAGGGTGAATAGAGAAGATCTTTTCTCCGGAGTGGGGAAGTTGAAAACTAGAAGGCATAGGTTGAAGGTGACAGGGGAAAGATGTAAAAGGGACCGAAGGGCCAACGTTTTCATGCGGAGGGTGGTACATGTATGGAAAGAGCTGCCAGAGGAAGTGGTGGAGGCTGGTAGAATTACAGCATTTAAAAGGCATCTGGATGGGTATATGAATAGGAAGAGTTCAGAGGGATGTGGGCTAAATGCTGGCAAAGGGGACTAGAATCATTTCGGATATGGTCAGCTTTGATGAGTTGGATCGAAGGGTTGGTTTCCGTGCTGTACAAATCTCTGACTCTAACTGAAGTTCAATTGAACCCTTAACACCTCAGGCTCTCCCAAAGACATTTATAGACAGTTTTGTTTGAAAACCAGTCACTGTTACAATGTCGGGAAAGTGGCAGCCAGTTTCTACTCAGCAAGATCCCATGAAAAGCAATGAGGTCAAAGACCACTGTTAATGATGCTGGTTCAAAGATAAATATTGTCCTGAACTCAACCCAAAGACCCAATAATTGGGTTCAGTTGGATGGAAAATGAGGAAATGGAGTGGAAAAGAGCAGGTAGGTTGCTGGCTAGTGATGGGATTGATTGTTACCAGAAAATAAAAGGAAGGGGCAGAATTTTTGAATATCAAAGGAACCATAAAAGTGCAGAGAAAATAACAATAGAACAAACTTAAAGAGCTTTTATCTAAATGCGTGAACCATTCCGAGTAAGGGAGACAAAGTGATGCCACAAATTGTTGTAAATTGAGTTTCCAAGGGATTTAAACTAGTTAAAGTGGAGGAGGGCTCAGGAGAAGTTATTCAGGTTTCTAGAAGATGTAATAGGACAGAGAGTATGGAAAGGATCAAGAGTTGAATATCAAACACAAGAGATAAGAGGACAATGATGAGAAGGAGGGCCATCAATGCAGGACTAAATGCACACAGTATACAAAATGGGTTTGTAGTGCAGATTGAAACTGGCAGGTACGATGTTGTGGGTATCACAGGGACATGGCTGTAAGGGGATCCAGGCTGGAAACTAAATATCCAAAGATACATGTCCTATCAAAAGGACAGGCAGATGGGCAGAGGGGCAAGAGTTGCCTTGTTAGTAAGAAATGAAATTAAATCAATAGCAAGAAGTGATATAGAGTCAGAAGGTGTAGAATCTGGGTGGGTAGAGTTGAGGAACTGCAAGAAATAAAGAATCTGATGCAATTTATGTCCAGGCCTCCAAGCAGTAATCAGGGTGTGGGGAAGGAAATCAACTAGGAGACAGAAAAGCCATATACAAAATGTCAGGGCAGACTTCAATGGATAGGTGGACTGGGTAGCGCGTCTCAAGGAAAGGATTTCATGGAATGGCTACAAGATGGTTTTTGGAGCAGCTTGTGGTTGAGCCACTATGGAACAGGCAGGTCTGGATTCAGTGATGTGTATTGAGGCAAAGTTGATTAGTGAGCTGAAGGTGAAAGTAGCCTTGTGCATAAGTGACCATAATATGATAGAATTCCCCCTGTAGTTTGAGAAAGAAGCTGCAATCAGATGGAACAGGATTTCAATTGAGTAAAGGTAACTACAAAGACATGAGGAAGGAGCTGGCCAGAGTTGATTGGAAGGGGAGCCGAGCGGGTAAGATGGTGTGGCAGCAAACAGCTGAGTTTCTGGGGGTAATTCAGGAAGCAGAGTAGGAATTCATCCCAAAAAAGAAGAAACATACTAATGGGAGGACAAGGCAACCATGGCTGATGGGGGAGGTCAAGGACAGCATAAAAGCAAAAGAGAAAGCATCCAATGTGGTGGAGAATAGTGGGAAGCCAGTGGATTAGGAAGTCTTTAAAAATCTGGAGAGGATAACTAAAACAAACATTCGGATACAGAAGGTGAAATATAGGGGAAAGTGAGCCAGTAGTATAAAAGAAGATTGCAAGAGTTTTGTCAGATATACAAAAAGGAAGAGGGAGGCAAAAATAGACATTGGATTGTCGGAAAATTAGTTTGGAGAAAGAATAATAGGAAACAAAGGAATAGCCGAGGAATTGAATTGATACTTTGCATTAGTCTGCACAATGGAAAATACCAGCAACATACCAGGACTTCAAGACAGTCAGGGGGCAGAGGGTAGTGTAGTGGCCATCACTAAGGAGGAGGTACTGGGGAAGCTGAAAGGTCTGAATGTGGATAACTCACCCAGACTGGATGAACTACGCCAGTGTGTTCTGAAGGAGATCACTAAGGAGATTGTGGAGGCATTGGTGATGATCTTTCAGGAATCAATGGAGTCGGGGTGTGGAGGTGGGGTGGGGAGGGATTTGGTGGGGGCAAGAGACAGGAAAATGGCTCACACAATACCACTGTTTAAGAAGGGAGAAGATGGGAAATTATAGGCCAGTTAGCCTGGATTCAGTTTTTGGTAAGGTTTTAGATTTCAATTTAAGGGTGAAATTACAGAGGACTTCGAAATGCAATGGGAAAATAGGGCTGAGTCAACACGGCTTTATCAAGGGGAGGTCATGCCTGGCAAATCTGTTAGAAATATTTGAGGAGACAATGAGCCAGTCAGACAAAGTGGATTTCCAGGAGGTATTTGACATAAGATACGAGTCTATTGTGTAGGGGTGAGGTACTGGCATGGACTGAAGACTGGCAGGTTGAATATATTCAAGAAGAAGAGACAGATAATTGTTTTGCATTTTAACTGCATCAGTGATTGGGGAGAAAGTAGGAATATGGCTTTGAGAGAGAGGATCAGCCATGATCATACTGAATGACAGAGCAGACTCAAAGGGCCGAATGGCCAACTCCTGCTTGGTTTCTATGTTTCTATGACTGTGTTACCTTCAATCTCTGTCTCTGGTTGTTGAGTTCTTCACTCATGTAAAAAGTGCCTACCTATCCACCCTACGATTGCCCCAAATAATCTTATACCCCTCTATCAGGTCCCTTCTCAACCTTCATTGCTCCAAGAACAATCCCCACCTTTCCAATCTTTTCCCACAGCTGATCCTGGTAAATCTCCTATGTACCCTCTCTCAAGTACACAACCTTCCCAGAAATTGGTGAGCAGGACCACCCTCTCTCTCTCTCTCTCCCCACCCCTTCTTTCTGTCTCACACCTGCCATGTCTTTCTCTCTATCTCTCTCTCTCCCACTGCTAATCTCGCTTATATTTTCTCTCTCTCTCACTCTGTCTCATAGCAACTCTCTCCAATTCGTTCACCCTTCCTCACTCCATCTCATAATCTCTATTTCTCCATCTCTCACTGTCCCAATCACTCACTTCAAGTAAAAGTCCCCAACTATTATCTACCCCTCTCTATGCCTCCCTCTTTCTCTCTCCCTCCCTCTCTGTATCCCAATCTACAGTCTCTCTCCCTCCCTCTCTGTCATTCTATCTCTCCCCATACTCATGTCTTTCTCTCTCTATCTCTCTCACACACACACAATCTCTCTCTCTCTTTCTCTCCCTCTATGTCTCTCTCTCTGTCTCGCTTCTCTCTCTCTTTCTGACAGTGTCCCAGGTGGTGACAGTTGAATGCAGGATAAATCTCCCTCTGCTCTGCCCCACTCATGGATGTTAACATTTGATCCAGAAGCATGTCTTCTCCTGGAGTGAGGCCCCATTTCCACATTGACCTGGGTTTAGTATCTCTCAGGAAGACTGACAGATTCTTGTCAAATAAAGGACAGTTCTGTGCTGTTGGCCTATTCTCACTGGGGACTGGTTTGGACACAAACCTCATTCCATGAAGGCCCAGCAGAGAGAGGGGATCCTCAGGCCATCAGTGTGAGCTGGAGGGACAGGACAGGCTCTGACCCAGTGACCCAGCCTGTCCATTCACAACATGTTCCAATCCCTTCCCCTCTCCTACACCTCTCCTTCCCCTTCCATGAAGAGTCTCTGAGTCAGACTGTTTCACTGGGGTGAAGGTTGGACCATCACACAGTTGCAACAGAAAGGAACTAAACTCCACACCCACCATGGTGTCCACAATGCACTGGACTCTCCAACAGAGTCCAATAAACATGGAATTCAGTTCACGGGGCTGCCCTATGGAGAGACATGGGCCTCCTTCCCACTGAACCTCCCAATAGAGACCAGTAAACATGGGCCTCCTTCCTGCTGGACTCTCCAAATGAGACCAGTAAACATGGACTTTCTTCTGACTAGATCCTCCAAGAGAGACCAGTAAACATGAGCCTCCTGTTCACTGGACCTCTAATAGAGACCAGTAGATGACTGAGTGTTTGAAGAAGAAATCAAGAAGATAGATACAGTTACAGCAGTACACTCCGTCTACATGGATTTTAGCAAGGCCTTAGGCAAGGATCCCCATGGAGACTGCTTGGTAAGATCATATCACATAGGATCCAGGGAGAGCTAGCCAATTGGGTATACAATTGGCCTGATGGTAGGAGGCAGAGGCTGGTGAGAGAGAGTTGTTCTTCAGACTGGAAGCCAGTAACCAGCCGTCTCCGACAAGAATCAATCCCGGATCCACTGTTGTTCATCACTTATATGAACAATTTGGATGAGAAAATAGCAGGAATGGTCAGTAAGTTTGTGGCTGACATTAAAATTGTTGGCATCGTGGACAGGGAAGAAGGTTATCCAAGAGTGCAATGTCATCTTGATCAACTGGGCCAGTGGGTCAACAAATCCAGATGGAGTTTAATTTCGATAAATGCAAGGAGTTACATTTTGGTAAGACAAACCAGGGCAGGAATTACACAATTAATGGTAGAGCCATGGGGAGTGTTGTTGAACAGAGAGACTGAGGGGTACAGGTACATAGTTCCATTGAAGTGGGGTCACAGGTAGACAGGGTGATGAAGAGGGTATTTGGCACACTCACCTTCACTGGTCAAAGCAGGGAGTACAGGAGCTGGGACATCATGTTACAGCTGTACAAGGCATTGGGAAGGCCACATTTGGACACTGTATATATTTCTGCTTACCCGTCTATAGAAAGGAAGTTATTACACTGGTTTGGATAAAACAAACATGAACAGGGATGTTACCAAGATTGGAGAGTTTGAATTATCAAGCGAGGATGGATAGGCTGAGATGTTTTTCCAGGGAATGCAGGAGATCGAGGGGTGACATTATAGAGGTTTATAGAATCATGAGAGTTGTAGACAAGTTGGATAGCCAAAGTCTTTTCCCCAGGGTAGAAGAGTCCAGTACTAGAAGGAATGGGTTTAAGTTGAGGGGGAAAGAATTAGAAGGGACCTGAGAGACAACATTTTCACACAGAGGATGATGTGTATGTGTAATGAGCTGCCAGAGGAAGTGGGAGAGGGGAGCACAATTACTATATTTCAAGGACATTTTTACAGGAACATGGATAGGAAGGATTTAGAGAGGATTGGGCCAAACACAGGCAAATGGGACTAGTTCAGTTTTGGAAACTTGGTCGGCATGGATGAGTTGAGCCGAAGGGTCTATTTCCAAGCTGTAAACCTCTACGACTCTATGATGATGTATACATGGGCCACCTTCCCACTGGACTACCCAGTACCTGAGCTGCAACCCCCACATCCTCGTCATCATGTTGGTCTCTTGTTTCAATCTCAACAACATTGTCTGTCTCTGCACTACCTCAGCCCCTTGACACAGAAACGTTAATTCCTGCTCGTCCCGCCTCCTACCTCTAAGATTCCAATGTCCTCTCCAGATTCCTGAATCCACATTCCATAAACCCCAACATTGTCTGATATGGAGTGGGCCCTTCCCTGTCTTACCCATCTGTCATTCCAGAATGACCCCTGACCTCACTGCCAGCCAATTACCTCCTTGGCCTCCCTCCTCCCTCACTCTGTGTCCTGCTGCAGACTCACATTCCCTCCATCCCCCTTCCATCTTCTGTCTCTGGTCTCCTGCCCATTGTTGCTTCCTCCATCCCACCATTGACAGCAGAGCCTTCAGACCCCTAGAGCATGCTCTCTCACCTCTTGCCCTTCATCCTTCCTGCTCTCAGTGGTTGTGCTATTAAATATTCAACCCCGTCGCCTTCGGTTCGATATTCCCTTGCCACTGATTTGATTATGCCATTTATTTCAGTAAATTTGGTTGGTTCAAGTGTGTTTTGCTTGAGAAAACACTCTTCTGTAAACTGGGTTGTCTGTTTCTCCCAGTCTTTGTGTAAACGTGAGACTAAGTGTGTGTAAGCTCTTGTACAGCACAGACAGAGGTCACTGGGCCTATTATGAGTGTTAGTCAAATGAGTCCAATGAGTCCCATTTACCCAGCCCTTCCTGTATAACCCTGCAATTGTTTCCTTTTCAGCTATTTCTCCAAATGCCCTTTTGAAAGTTGCTGTTGAATCCACTTCCACTCACCTTGCAGACAGTCATCATGAACTCGCTGGATAAAAATGTTCCTATCTTCTCTCCTGTCCTTCAGACCCTTTTTGAAATATGTGCCCTCTGGTTACTGACCCTCCTGCCTGGAGAAACAATTTGTCCTGTATTTACTGCATCCAAACTCTTGAATTGTGAACCCGTCATTGAGTGAGACCTATTTCCAGCACAGGGGGAGAACATTCAGCCTGTCAGGTAAATGCTGTCATTTCATGGAGCAATCCAGTCAGTCCCACCCCCTCCCCTGCTCGACCCCCAGAGCTTTGCAGGTTTATTTCCATCAAGAGCCCATCCAATCTGCCATTGCAATCACTGAGTGTCTTCACCTGCTTCACCTGAATGGGCACTGATTTCCAAGTCATTACCAATTGCTGCAAAAAAAAAGCTCTTCCTGATATCCCATATCTCCTGCCCAACAAAATGTAATGTAATTTAAATGTGACGACAGGATTTTGTCTCCACACAGACTGTGCAGTGGTCACTCTTACTGATACTGTCATGGACAGCTACACCAGCAGCAGGCAGATTGGTAAGGGTGATAGTGAGTATGTTTTTCCCTCTTGTTGGTTCCCTCACCACCCACCCCAGGTCCAGTTGAGCAGCTGAATCAGGTGGAACGTGACCACCTTGCTCAGTAGTGATGCTTCTGAGAGGCTCTTGATGGTGGACTTTGAAGTCCCTTACTCAGGGTATATCCTGCATCATTCCCACCCTCAGTGCTCCCTCCAAGTGTTGTTCAACATGAATGAGGACTGACTGCTCAGTTGAGGTTGGAGGGGAGGCCAGTGCTCTGTGGTAATCAGCAGGAGGTTTCCTTCTCCATGTTTGACCTGCTGTCATGAGGCTTCATGGGTTCCATAGTTAATGGTGAGGACTCCCAGGGCAACTCCCTTCCGACTGTACATACCACTGTGTTGCCTCCCCTGGTTGATCTATCCTACCAGTTAAAAACTGAATGAGGGAACAATTCTGTGCAGGTTTCACAGCTTGGAGACAGAGCTGCTACTGGATTCTATTTCTGATCTCCGAGTGCAGGCGTGTGTGTTTGTGAGAGAGTGACTGACACTTTTTCCATCATTGTGCTGTTTCAGCCTCCTGTCCTGTCCGATTCCAGGGAGTGCAGACAGTTTACAATTTTCTCCCGTCTCAGGAACAAACATCCAGCTGCTCCGAGCTCCTTCTTTCACTTCCTCTGATGGTGAAGTTTCAACCTTGCGATCTGACAGTCTTTGCAGTTATTTTTTACACTGGGGATTTCTGCTGTGGTCAGAATCTCTAATAATAAGTGTCCAATCAGTGACAATCACAGCAGCTAAGAGCAGTCAGTACTGAGGAGCCAGGCTCACTGGGAAACACATTGGGAAAATCAAAGCCACCCTCTTCAGCTCCCGGTACAAACTCCATCCCTCTCCCTGAGCACTGTCTGCTGCTCAACCAGACTCTTTACAAACTGGGTCTCATCTTTGAGAATGATCTGAGCCCCATATCCTCCATCTCACAAAGATTAGACACTGAAAATCTCAGCCATGTCATGGGACTCCAAACATGACCATTCCAATGCTGTATTTGCACACTTCACAGCAACTGCCCTCCGTATCCTTCAGCTCATCCCAAATTCTGCTGCCCGTATCCAAACTTGCACCAAGTCCTGTTCCCCCAACTCCTGCATCCTGAAGCCTACTTTGGCTCCTGGACTAACAACACCTCGATTTTCAAATTCCCATCCTTGTTTGGAAATCCCTCCCTGTCCTCTACCCTCCCTATCTCTGTAACCTCCTCCAAGCTGCCTCAGTCAGTGTGATTAGCAATCTTGGATAATTGGCTCTCTATTCCTTCATCCAAGTCATTGAGAAATATCACGAAATGCTGAGGTCCCAGCACAGATCCCTGGGACACCACTATTCACATCTTGCTCATTGGAGAGCACACGCATCATCCTCTTCTTTGTCTCCTCCCTCCAAACTAATTCCTTACCAAAGACAAATACTTTTCTCTAATTGGCTTGTTGGTAGGAAGCAGAGGGTAAGAGTGGAAGGATGCTTGTCAGACTGGAGGCCTGAGATTTGTGTAGTGCCCGGGGCTTGGTGCTGGACCTATTACTGTTTGTTATCTATATCAATGCCTTCCATATTAGTTTAAACCCTCCCTAACAGCGTTAACAAAAGCACCCCCAAGGACATTGATTCTAGTCATGCCCAGGTGTAGACTGTCTGATTTGTAATAGTCCCACCTCCCCCAGAACCGGTTCCAATGTCCCAAAATTCTGAGACCCTCCCTACCGCACCATCTGTCAAGCCACTCAGCAATCCAGCCTATTTTTTCATTTCTACTCCAACTAGCACGTGGCACTGGTAGCAATCCTGAGATTACTACCTCTGAGGCTATACTTTTTAACTTGTCTCCTCACTCCTTAAATTCTGCTTGTAGGACCTCATCCCGTTTATTGCCAATATCATTGCAACCGATGTGCACCACGACACCCACCCAGTTCACCCTCCCCCTTCAGAATGTCCTGCAGCCAATCTGAGATATCTCTGACCCATGCCCTTGGGAGGCAACATACCATTTGGGAGTCTCATTCTCTACCACAGAACCACCTATCTACTCCCCTTACAATTGAATCCCTAATACTATTCGCCTTCCACTCTTTTTCCCACCCTTCTGTACAGCAGAGCCAGCCATGGTGATATGAACGTTACTTCCCCTGGTGATCCACCTCCCCCAACAGTGTCCAAAATGGTATTCCTGTTTTGGAGGGAGATGACCGCAGAGGACGCCTGCACTTTCTTCCTGCTCTTTCGGTCACCCATTCCCTTCCTTCCACAGCAATCCTAATCTGCGGTGTGACCCATTCACTAAACGTGCTATCCACGATCTCCTCAGCCTCATGGATGCTCCAAAGTGAGTCCATCCACAGATCCAGAGCTGTAATGCGGGGCAAGCATGAGAAAGCCTTGGCGGGTAAGATTAAGGAAAACCCTCAGGCATTCTATACTTATGTGAGGAAAAATGTGATGGTCAGAGTGAGGGTAGGGCCGATCAGGGATAGTGGAGGGAGCTTGTGCCATGTTGGATGATGTACAGTAAGTCCTTAATGAATACTTTGTTTCAGTCGTCACTAGTCAATTGTGAGGACAGCGTGATACACTCAAACAGATGTTAAGAAGGAGAATGTGCTGATAATTTTGAAAAACATAAGAATATATAAGTCCCCTGGGCCAGACTGGATATACCCAATGATACTATGGGAAGTGAGGGAAGAGATTGCTGTGCCTTTGGTGATGATCTTTGCAACCTGTCCACTGGAGTAGTACCAGATGATTGGAGTGTGGCAAATGTTATTCCCTTGTTCAAGAAAGGGATTTGGGATAACCCTGGGAATTATAGACCGGTCAGTCTTACATCAGTGGTGGGCAAATCATTGGAGAAGATTCTGAGAGACAGGACTTATGATGATTTGGAAAAGCAAAGCTTGATTAGAAATACTCAACATGGCCTTGTGAGGGGCAGGTCATGTCTCACAACCTTACTGAATTCTTTGAGGGTGTGACAAAACACATTTATGAAGATGGGACACTGATAGGATGTGGGGTTGGGCTGAGAAGTGACAGATGGAGTTCATCCTGGAAAGTGTGAAGTGATTTATTTTGGAAGATTGAATTTGAATGCAGATGACAGAGTTAAAGGCAGAATTCTTGACAGTGTGGAGGAACAGTGGGATCTTGGGGTCCACATCCAGAGATCCCTCAAAGTTGCCACCCAAGTTGATAGGGTTGTTAAGAAGGTACATGGTGTGTTTCAGTAGCTGGGGGGAATTGTATTTAAGAGCTGCGAGGTTATGCTGCAGTCCAATAAAGCCTTGGTTAAACCACACTTGGAATATTGTGTTCAGTTCTGATTGCCTCACTATCAGAAGAATGTGGAAGCTTTAGAGAGGGTGCAGTGGAGATTTACCAGGATGCTGCCTGGGCTGGAGGGCATCTCTTATGAAGAAAGGTTGAAGGAGTTAGGGCTTTTCTCACTGAAGTGAAGAAGGATGAGAGGTAACTTGATAGAGGTGAACAAAGTGATGAGAGGCATAGGTAGAGTTGATAACAGAGACTTTTTTCTCAAGGCAGAAATGACTATCACAAGGGAGCATAATTTTAAGGTGATTGGAGGAAGGTTTAGGGGAGATGTTAGAGGTCGGTTCTTAACACAGAGTGTGGTGGGTGCATGGAATGTGGAGTAACAGTAGAGTCAGAGACATTAAGGACATTTAAGCGACTCCTGGATAGGCACATGGATGATAGTAAAATGTAGGGTTTGTGGGTTAGTTTGAAATTAGAGTGGGATAAAATGTTGGCACAACATCAAGGGCTGAAGGGCCTGTACTGTGCTGTACTGTTCTATGTTCTATATTCTATTTTCTCTGTTCTACACTCCAAGCCTAGGCAGCTTGTCT
Organism: Chiloscyllium plagiosum; assembly: GCF_037043375.1. Taxonomy (NCBI): domain Eukaryota; kingdom Metazoa; phylum Chordata; class Chondrichthyes; order Orectolobiformes; family Hemiscylliidae; genus Chiloscyllium; species Chiloscyllium plagiosum. The sequence continues at coordinate 118,229,525 of NW_028270147.1, forward strand.
CCCAATGATTGAATAAGATGCCAAATTGGAGACCAAGTTAGGGCCCGGCTCATGCTGTGAACCCAGGTCTTCAATAGGGAACTGGAGACTGAGCTGGAAAGGAAAGGTTAGCTGGGTTATAGTGAGAAAGAGGGAGGTGAGACCAATCGGGGATGTATGATTCCTCCAATGAGCAAGATGTATAGTGGTATTCCCAGGGATCTGTGCTGGGACCTCAACTTTTTATGATACTTCTCAATGACTTGGATAAACTAATCGAGAGCCATATATCTAAGATTGCTGACCACACTGACTGACAGTGCTTGAAGGAGGTTGCAGAGATAGGGAGAATGGAGGACAAGGAGGGGCTGGAGAACAAGAGTGAGAATTTTCAAATCAGATGTTGCTGGATTGGGAACCAATGTCGGTCAGTGAGCACGGTGTGGGATGGGAGAATGGGACTTGGTGTGAGATCAGATACAGGCAGCACAGTTTGGGACGAGCTGAAGTGTATGAAGAGCACTGGCTATGATATGGGTTAAGACAACATTGGAATGGTCACATTTGGAGTCCAAAAGACATGGCTGAGATTTTCAGTGGCTGATCTTTGTGATATGGAAGATATAAGGCTCAGATCATTCTCAGAGATGAAGCCAAGTTTGTAAAGAGTCTGGTTAAGCAGCAGATAGTGTCCGGGGAGAGGGGTGGAGTTTGTACTGGGAGCTGAAGAGGGTGGCTTTGATCTTCCCAATATGTTTCCCAGTGAGCCTGGCTCCTCAGTCCTGACTGCTCTTAGCTGCTGTGATTGTCACTGATTGGACACTTATTATTAGAGAGTCTGACCATAGCAGAAAGCCCCAGTGTCTGAACTCCCTGGAATCTGACAGCACAGGGGGAGGCCATTCAGCCCATTGTGCCTGTGAGTGACCCAATTAATCTCATTGACCCTCTCTCTCCCCATAACCCAGCAATACTTTCCTTTTCAGCTTGATCTCTAATTCCCTCTTATAGACCTGGTTCCACAGCTTGAGGCTGTCCGTAATCTGTCATCTCATTCATTCATTGGGAGACAAGCTGCCTGGGCTTGGGAATGGAGTTCAGGACCTTGAACATTCCCTCTCCCCTCCTGAGGGACTCTTCATTTGTTTTTATATATTCACTCATTGGATGTGAGCGTCACTGGCTGGGTCAGCATTTGCTACCCGTCCCTAGTTGCCCTTGAGAAGGTGCTGCCTTCTTGAACCGCTATAGATCACATACAGTATGTTGACCCACAATGTCCTAGGGAGGCAATTCCAGGATTTTGACCCACTTACAGTAATGGAACAGTGATATATTTCCAAGTCAGGATGTTATGTGCCTTGGAGATGAATTTGCAGACATGCTGTTCCCATATATCTGCTGCTCTTGTCCTTCTAACTGGAGCTGTTCATGTGTTTGGAAGGTACTAAAAGAACTGCAGCTGCTGTAAATCAGAGACAAAAATAGAAATTGCTGGAAAGCTCAGCAGGTCTGGCAGCATCTGTGAAGAGAAATCAGAGTTAACGCTTTGGGGCACGTGACCCTTCATACTTGAGCTTTTCCAACAATTTCTATTTTTGGTTTTGGAAGGTGTTGTATGACGATCTTTGGTGAATCTCTGCAGTGTATCTTATAGATAATACACACTGCTGCGACTAAGTGTCAATGGTGGTAAGATGGATGCTTTGTGGATGTGATGGCAACCAAGCAGGCTGCTTTGCTCTGAACATTATCAAGCTTTTTGAGTGGATAAGGAAGACATAGGATATGATTGACATGGATAGGAAAGGTTAGAGAGATATGGGCCAAACACAGGCAAATGGGACTCGTTCAGGTTTGGAAACCTGGTCGGCATGGACAAGGTTGGCTGTAGGGTCTGTGATTCTATGACACCATCACTCTATGAATGTTGTTGGAGCTGCACCCAACCAGACAATGGGGGGTATTCTATCACAATTCTGACTTGTGCCTTGTTGATGATCGACAGGCTTTAGGGGAATCAGGAGGTGAGTTACTAGATGCAGTATTGCTAGCCTCGAGCCTGCTCTTGTAACCATTGTGTTTCTGTAGTGAGCCAATTGAGTTTCTGGATGTTGACAGTGAAGATTTCGTGATAATAATACCATTCACTGTCAAGGGGCGATGGTTGGATTGTCACTTATTGGTGATGGTCATTGCCTGGCACTTGCATGGAACCAATGTGAAATGTCACTTTTCAGACTAAACCTGGATATTGTCCACATGTTGGTGCATCTGATCATGGACTGCTTCAGTTTTTGAGGAGTTGTGAATGATGCTGAACATTATGGAATCATTGGCAATCATCACCACTTCTGAGCTTGCCTTGAGTTGCTCTATCTGTTCAAAGTCTGTCCTATTTAGCACAGTGTTAGTACCACACAGCACAATAGAGGGTATTCTCAATGTGATGGTCAGACTTTGTTTCCACAAGGACTCTGTGATGGTCACTCTTACACATACAGGACAGATGCAACTAAAGCCGCAAGATTGGTGAGGATGAGGGCAAGTAGATTTTTCCCTCTTGTTGTTTCCTTCACTACCAGCTGCAGGCCCAGTCCTGCAGCTTTGTCCTTTAGGACCCGACCAGCTCGATCAGTAGTGCTACTGCCGAACCACTCTCAGTGGTGGGCATTGAAATCCCCCACCCAGAGTACATTCTGTGCTGTCACCACCCTCAGTGCTTCCTCCACGTGCTGTTCAACATGGAAGAGAGATTGATTCACCAGCCGAGGGAGGGTGGTATGTGATGATCAACAGGAGGTTTCCTCACCCATGTTTAACCTGGTGTCATAAGACTCCATGGGGTCTGGAGTCAGCAGAGAGGACTCCCAAGGTAACTCCCTCCTGGCTGTACACCACTGTGCTGCCAGCTCTGCTGGGTCTGCCCTTCTGGTGGGACAGGACACATTCAGGGACAGTGATGGCGGTGTCTGGGACATTGTCTGTAAGGTATGATTCTGTGAGTGTGACTGTGTCAGGCTGTTGCTTGACTAGTCTGTGAGACAGCTCTCCTGAATTTGGCACTAGCCCCCAGATGTCAGTAAGGAGGATGGAGCAGGGTAGACAGGGCTATTTCTGTCATTGTCTTTTTGGTGTTTCGATCGATGCTGGGTGGTCTGTCCCATTTTATTTCTTTGTTGAGATGTCATCACGATTGATACAACTGAGTGCCTTGCTCAGTTATTTCAGAGGGCAGTTCAGAGCCAACCACATTGTGGGGGAGAGTGCCATGGACCCTGACAGTATATTCTGACCTCCCCCACTTCCCCATTCTGTATATTTAAGGCTGGAGCCTCTCAGCAGGATATTCACTTGCTGGAGCTATCACTCCCCCTGTACAATTCTGTCCCCACATTAAATCCACACAGATCTTGAATTCACATCGCACCTTCAATGTCCAAACATTTCAAGAAGGTTCACAAAGTTGCAGTAAGAGGAATGGGGGAGGGGGTGGATGAACATAAGAACTAGGAGCAGGAGCAGGCAATTCAGCCCCTTGAGCCCACTCCGCCATTTAATACAATCATGATCCCATCACAGCCTCAACTCCACTTTCCTGCTCACTCTCCATCATCCTTTAACCCATTACTCATTAAAAATCTGTCCATCTCCTCCTTGATGTGAGACAGGGAAGGGACCACTCCATTTCAGACAATTGAGGTTTATGGAGCATGGATAGGGGAAGCTGGGAGAGGACATCGGAATCATGGAGTGGGACAAACAGGAATGAAGGTTTCTGTGGTCAAGGGGCTGATGTATTGCAGAGGTGGACAATGTTGTGGGAATGGAAATCAGAGGCCTATTTGGGGTTTAATGCTGAGATACTGGAAGGTCTAATGGGAAGAAGGCCCATGTTTATTGATCTCAGTTAGAGATTCCAGCGGGAATGAGACACATATCTAGTGGTCTCTATTGGAAGGTACAGGGGGAAGGAGGCCCATGGTTCCTGCTATCTGTTCGAACATCCAGTAGGAAGGAGGCTCGTGTTTACTGGTCTCTACTGGACAGTCCAGTGGAAAGGAGGCCCATGTTTACTGGTATTAGATTAGATTAGATTAGATTACTTTACAGTGTGGAAACAGGCCCTTCGGCCCAACAAGTCCACACCGCCCCGCCGAAGCGCAAACCACCCATACCCCTACATTTACCCCTTACCTAACACTACGGACGATTTAGCATGACCAATTCACCTGACCTGCACATCTTTGGACTGTGGGAGGAAACCGGAGCACCCGGAGGAAACCCACGCAGACATGGGGAGAATGTGCAAACTCCACACAGTCAGTCGCCTGAGGCGGGAATTGAACCCAGGTCTCTGGCGCTGTGAGGCAGCAGTGCTAACCACTAAGCCACCGTGCCGCCCATCTATTGGATGTTCCAATGGTATGAATGTCCATGTTTACTGGTCTCCATTGGACTGTCCATTGGGAAGGAAGTCCCAGTTTGCTGGTTTTTATTGGAGGGTCCAGTGGGAAGGATGCCCATATTTAATAGTGTCTATTGCAGGGTGGTCTGTCCAGTGGAAAGAGTTCCATGTTTACTGGCCCCTTTTGGAGAGTCCAGTGGGTCATGGGCACCATGGTGGGTATGGGGCTGAGTTCCATTCTGTTGTAACTATGTAATTGTCCAGCTCTCATCCCAGTGTCTGGAGACTGATCATGGAAAGGGAAGTAGAGGGGTAGGAGAGGGGAAGAGATTGGAACATGTTGTGATTGTCAGGCTGGGTCAGTTGGTCAGAGCCTGTCATGTCCCTCCAGCTCACACTGATGGCCTGAGGGTCTCCTCTCTCTGCTGGGCCTTCATGGAATGAGGTTTGTGTCCAAACTAGTCCCCAGTGAGAATAGGCCAACAGCACAGAACTGCCCTTCATTTGACAAGAATCTGTCCATCTTCCTGAGAGAGGCCAAAGCCTGCTCAGTGTGGGAAATGGAGCCTTACTCCAGGAGAAGACATGCCTCTGGGGTCAATGGTTAACATCCACTCATGAGGCAAAGCAGACGGGGATTCACCCTGCATTTAAATATTGCCACCTGGCAGACTGTGGAAAAGAGAGAGAAGAGAGTCAGTGAGAGAGATACAGGGAGAGAGTGTGTGTGAGAGGGTGAGAAATAGAGAATGAGGAGTGTCAGGGACAGTGTGAGATGTGTGAAGCGAGTGAGTGAGAGGTAGAGGGAAGTAGAAATGGTGAGGTTGAGGGATAGAGAGAGAGAAATAAGGTGATACTGAGAGGGATGGAGAGAGAGAAACAGACGGAGAAAGAGAAAGAGAGTGTGAGACGAAGAGTGAAGGGAATCAGGATAGAAGGTTTGGGTTGTGAGTGAGTGAGAGAGAGAGACAAGAGTAGGATTTGAGACAGAGTGCAGGAGAGAGAGAGAGAGAGACTGTAGAGACAAAAGAGAGGGAGGAAGAGTAAAAGAGGAAGGAATAGAGAGCGGCAGATCACAATTGGAGGGAGTGAGGGAGTGAATGAGGGAAACAGTGAGAGGTGAAGAAATGGAGATTGCGAGACAGAGTGAAGAAGCAAAAGAGAGTTAGAGAGATTGGCTATGAGACAGAGTAGGAGAGATAGAATATGAGAGAGATTAAGAGTGGGAGAGGGATGTAGAGAGAAAGACATGGCAGATGTGAGACAGAGAGACAGTGATAGAGAAAGAGCGAGGCACGTTCTGGACACCACATTCTGGGAAGGATGTGATTGTACTAGAGAGGGTACAGAGGAGATTTACCAGGACGCTGCCTGGCCTAGAGGGTCTGAGCGATGAGGAAAGATTAGAAAGACTGGGGTTGTTTTCCTTAGAGCAGTGAATGTTGAGAGGGGACCTGACAGAGGGCTGTAAGATTATGAGATGCAGAGATAGGGTGGGTACGAAGGCACCTTTTCCATCGTAGAGGGAACAATACCAAGGGGCAGAGATTGAAGGTAACACAGACATAGAAATATAGTAAGAATAGGCCATTCAGCCCTTTGAGTATCTCTGTCATCCAATATGATCATGGATAGCCCTCTGACTTAATGCCATATTCCTACCATCTTCCCATACCCCTTGATGTTGTTAAAATGCAAAAGAATTACCTCTGTCTTTTTCTTGAATATATTCAGTCCTTTGTCCTCAACAGCCTTCTCTGGTAGAGAATTCCACTTGTTAACCATCCTCTAAGTGAAGAAATGTTTCCTCATCTGAATCCAATGTCCCCCTGAGACTGTGGCACCTGATTCCAGACTCCCCAGCCTTGGGAAACCTCCTTCCAGCATCAAGTCTGTCCAGCCCTGTTCGAATGTTATACATTGCAGTCAGACCTCCTCTCATCCTTCTCATCTCAAGTGAGTTCAGGTTCAGTTGAGGTGGACCCTGAGAGGAGAATTGAGGAATGTTTTTACCCAGAGGGTGGTGGGAGTCTGGAACTCACTGCCTGAAAGGCTGGTTGAGTCACAAACCCTGGAGACATTTACACTTACTCCGTGGTTCTCCATTTCCATCCTTAATTTCAATCTGACTGAGTTCTGATCACTCTCACTAAAATGCTTGCCATCTTTTAGTTCTTCCATCTGCCCACATTCATTCCCCAAACGACGGTCCAAAACTGTCCCTTCTGTTTCACTATCATCTTCTCAGGGGCAATTAGGGATGAGCAATAAATTCTGCTCCTGCTAGTGACACTCATATCCCAAGAATCAATTTAAAAAATGTAAATTCTTTTGTCTGGTTTATTAGGTATTGGAGACAAATATTCAAACATTTTACCAGTGAATATTCTGAGAATTGAAATCCCTTTGAATGGCAGGGATTAAAATTGTTTCTCTTGTCTTTCAGGCCATGAGAACTCTGAGCCCAAGCTGACCCTGCTGCCCCCTCCCCAGAGCAGGTCAATGCCAAGGGCACTGCCACCCTGGTGTGCCTTGCCAATCACTTCTATCCCGATGAGCTGGAGGTGCAGTGGAAGAAGGACGGTGCAGTCATTTCGGACGGGGTTCAGACCAGCAACTACCTGCGAGCTTCGGACAGCACCTACAGTGTCAGCAGCCTGCTGACCCTCTCTGGGTCTGACTGGGAGTCCAACGCTCGCTTCTCCTGTGCCCTCACCCACGTGACCCTCCCCTCTCCCCTCAGCAAGAGCATCAGGAGATCAGAATGTGTGTGGAGTGTTTGAGACAGTCCACAGAGGAGACACAACTTTAAACAGAACAGGGCTGAGCTGGCAGGTCAAAGGTCATTGTCAGCACTAAATGTCAACTCTCTTCCTTCTCAGGACTGGCTCAGGGACACTTCTGAGGTTCAGGAGTAAAGGTAGTTCATTGGGACCGTGTAGAGAGAGCTTTAAGCTGTGTCAAACCTCATGCTCTCCCTGTTCTGGGATTGTTTGATTGGGACAGGGTTGATTTGAGATGCCAAGTAAAATCTCTTGAAGTTGCTGAAGGCTGTCAGCTGTACAAAACAATGTGAACCTTCAAAATTTCTGCTTCAATAAATCAGATCTCCTTCCTGCTCAGCAGCCAGTTCCAATTTAAGGTTTTTGTCACGATTTGAAGGGCAGGATTCTCATGTTATTGAGAAAATCTCCACAAGTGTTTTCCTCAAAAACCATTGTAGCTGTTATTTTGTGCAGCTTCCTCTGTCTGGGCTGTTAATTGCAGTCTGTTTTCTGTCAATGTCAGTCTGGAAAAGGGAATAAAGATGATGAAGATTCAGTCTCTGTCTCTGTGTGCTTCAGAAATGGACCACTCCATTCAGCTGATTAGCTGCATGTCAGCATGACATTGTCACAATTGGCTACGTGGCCTGTCAATCCGTGGTAGATGATACTGACAGCCAATCAGCAATCAGTTTCAAATAATCCAGTTGGTCTGGAATCTGTGGAGGTTTCAAGATTCCAAACAGAATAGAAACTGAAAGCTGTTGGGATTCAATAATTACAATCTGAGGCATTCCGTGCTCACTCTCTGGTCCAAACTCAGGTGCTGGGATCGCACTGTGCACTCTCTGCTGCATGCTGTGCTGTCCCTGAAATGATCTGAGGCCAATCACTGACACTGCAGACTGTCTCTCTGAGTGAGTGTACTACATAATGCTGCCTGTAGGTGTCACTCTGAGTGTGGGTGTATTATTCAAAGAGACACCGACAGGCAGCTAGGGTTGTGAGCATGTTACTCAGCGCTGCCTGACTCTGTGTGTGTTAACTCAGTGTTGCCTGTAGGTGTGTCTCTGAGTGTGTGTGTGTTATTCTGCACTGCCTGCAGGTATCTCACTGAGTGTCAGTGTGTTACTCTGTGTTGCCTGCAGGTGTCTCTAAGTGATGGATAGAGAATAGGCTTTGTGATGGGGATTGAAGATTAGGCCTTAATCTTCTCAAATCTCAGATGAAAAACAATTTAGCCTGAGATGGCAGCCCATTTGGCCAAAGTTAAAAATCGCACAACACCAGGTTAGAGTCCAACAGGTTTCTTTGGAAGAACAAGCTTTCGGAGCACTGCTCCTTCATCAGGCAGCTAATGGGGCAGGATCATAGTTCACAGAATTTGTCATGAAATTGAGATGTCAGCTGAGAAAGGTGAATACTGAGAGTGTGTTCTCAGTAAGGGAGGGATTTCAGAGGCAGTGCACTCTGTAGTTCCTAATGTGCTCCTCCATTACAAGGAGCCGGGGTCATTGCAGTTGTGGTTGTCTGCTCAGCCAGTGCTGGCTAGCCATAGTCGTATTTCAATGGTCAATTAGCCCTAAACAAGGTGCAGCAACATTACCTTACAGGGAGGGAGCTGTCTGAGTGAGGGAGGTTGAATTCTTGCAGCCCTGAGAGTGATTGCAGTGGATTAATTAAGGGTGCTACCACCATGAAGGTGTGACCTTCTCTCCCTCTGCCTCAGCTGTGATGACCCTCAGGGTTAAACTCACCACCAGTCATTTCTGTTTGTAATGAGCGAGTGGGGGGAAGGGGAAAGTGAGGACTGAAGATGCTGGAGATCAGAGTTGAGAGTGTGTTGCTGGGAAACCACAGCAGGTCAGGCAGCATCCGAGGAGCAGGATAATAATATTTTGGGCATAAGGTCTTCATCAGGAATGGAGGGAAGGTCAACCTCTCCCAAAGGCAGCACAGGCTGGATCGACGGGGCCACAAGAGTAAGCATGGGGAGATTGAGGGTGACAGAAGGAGGGGGTTGGTTGGCAGGTTGTTATTCAGAGTCAGGTCCCAGAGAATCAGTCCTTCTGACACTCCCCTTTTTATCTGCCAGCCAGGACTCCCTGATTGGACACGGTTAACAGCTCATCAGGGAACGCATATTATCGAAAAAATGAAACATTTATCGAACAAGGAGTGCAAGAACTAAACGACACAAGACAAAATGAGTTGTTTGAAAGATTTCATTACAGACATCACCAATTTGGCCCAACCAGTCCACACCTACCCACTGAAAAGAAACTCCCCGAGACCCATTCCCCTGCCCAATCACTCGACATTTCCCCTGACCAACACATTCCTGAACGCTGTGACAATTGTAATGTGGCCAATTCACCTAACCTGCACATCTTTGGATTGTGGGAGGAAACTGGAGCACACGGAGAAAATCCACACAGACACAGGGGGAGCGTGCAAACTCCACAAAGATCTGGGGCTGGAATCGAACCTGGGTCCCTGGTGCTGTGAGTTAGCCGTGCTACCCACTGAGCCACCATGCCACAAATTTTTAAAAATGCCCAAAGAGTTGATCTTTTGTTAAGCTCCTTCAGCCTGACGTGATATAAACTATAAACATGCAACCCTCTGTCAGGGAAGGTAGTGCAGGATGGAAACCTTACAACCTTTAAATATCATAACATGCAAGGATCTGGGATAAGTGCAGGAAATTGGGATGAGAGTGCCTTTCGTGGTAGTTATGTTGGTACAGACTCAATGGGACAAAGGACCTTTTCTGCTCTGTATCAATCTGTGCTCCATGTTGAGAGGGCAGTGCAGGTTAATGGTGACTAGGTAAGGCAGTTCTAAGATGGCAAACACATGATCAAGGGTCAGAGGAAATGGCTCAAGCTTCAGTGAAGGCCCAAGTAAGTGCTTGGGAGGAGGGTCAAGGCTAATGGAGACAAGGTAAATGGAGACTGAGCGAGGGCGCAGGGTGCTGACTGGCATCTCATTGTGTTGTAGTGAGGTAAATGGGGACAAGAGGGGAGTGTGTAGGGAGGGAGTGCAGTTTCAGTTAAAATGTGACTTTTGTCAGCAGCAGCATGACCTTCAGCACCAGGGGGTGTCCCTGACTGTGTCAGGCTCACAGGCTGCTCTCTGTGTGATTCCACACAGCCACTCGTCTGGTCACTACGCAAAGTCTTGTTTGTGTTTACACTACCATTTACACCACTGTCTGCACCCACCGTCTGCACCTTCTGTCTACACCACTGTCTGCACCCATCGTCTACACCCACTGTCTGCACCCACTGTCTGCACCACCGTCTGCACCCAGCATCCACAGCCACTGTCTAGTCCCTCTGTGAACACCCACCATCTACACCCACTGTCTACACCGCTGTCTGCACCCTCCATCTACACCTCCCATCTTTCTGCTGTTGTAAGATTGTATCCAATGATTCCATTGAGATTACTGCAACAGAAGCCTGAATTTTAGAACCAGCAATGATTGTCTTCTAATCCTGACCTACAAAGTCTGTGTTCCACATTGGGCTGATTAATATTAATTACTGATAGCCATTTGATTTCGGTGATAGCAGGACTGACGGATAAGGAGAGGTTGAGTTGATGAGGATTGTCTTCACTGACGTTTAGAAGAATGAAGGAAGGGACTCTTGGAGAAAGCTATAAAATTGGAACAGGACGAGACAAATTAGATGGAGGAAGGATGTTCCCAATGGTGGGGAAGTCCAGAAACAGAGAACATGGTTTAAGGTTAAGGGGTAAACTCTATAGGACAGAGATGAGGAAAAATGTTTTCACCCAGAGAGTAGTGAGCCTGTGGAATTCTCTGTCACAGAAAGTGGTTGAGGCCAAAACATGATGTTATCAACAAAGAGGTAGGTATAGCTCTTGTGGCTAAAGAATCAAGGGATATGGGGTAGGGATGGATTACAGTAATGTGCTCCATTACCAGCTTCAATCATATTGAATGGCATAGCAGGCTGGAGGGGCCGAATGGCCTACTCCTGCTCCTATCCGCTATGTTTCTACATCACGTAAAATAGATTGCCAGGTGGAGGTCACTCTGTCAGATGGGTAATTATCCATTCACAGATTCTACCCACACTACTCCCCTTTCATTTTAATTGAGTCTCCTCCCTCTCTTCCCATGTCTTTGTTATCTGACCAGTGACCACACCTCCCTTCACCACCCCAGCAGGGAGCTGTGCTAATAACCCATCGTTTGTTTTAATTTGCTACTTGGGTGATTTGGATGGGGTTTTCAAAAACAGGAAGAGCTAAATTCTTATCGCCCCTTGTGCTGATTTTTTTGTGTGCCTCCCTCAATATGGGCGACACAGCACTGCTGCCTCACAGAGCCAGGGACGCAGGTTCGAGAGTCACACAGCATAGAAATAGGCCCCTCGGCCCACCATGTCAATGCTGACCAACAAACACTCAACTACACTAATCCCATTTACCTGCAGTCGTTTGGAGCCTACCATGCCCAGGTATTATAAGTGCTCATCCAAATGTTTTTAAAGGTTGTGAAATTTTCAGCCTGCACCACCCGCTCAGGCAGCATGTTCCATATATCTACCACACGCTGGGTCAAAAAATACTTCCACCTTAATCTTATAACCCCTGGTTTCAAATAGGTCTGGGTGAAGAGCGGAGGCTGCAGAACAATGTGAGAGGTCAGGAATAGAGAGAGGGAGAACAGTGTGAGGGTGAGGAATGGAGGTTGGAGCAGGAAGACGCTTGTGTTCTGGAAGGCAGCACAAATAGGGAAGAGATCCAAGAGCTGATAGGAATAGTCTCCATGCTTCCTAACAGTAGCTTTATGGTGGGAAAGAGAATAAATCAGGAGATAATAAGGGCCAGTAACAAAGGCTACTCATTAATTACAAATGACTTTAATCCTCGTCGATTATTTATAGTCAGATTTTTCTTTTTCATTCATTCACGGCATTAGGGTGTCACTGCCTAGGACAGCATTTATTGCCCACCCCTAATTGCCCCAGAGGGCAGTTAACAGTCATCCACATTGCTGTGGGATTGGATTCCTGTGTAGGCCAGACCAGGTAAGGATAGCAGTTCCCTTCCCGAAAGGACATTAGTAAACCAGAGGGGTTTTCCTGACAATCGACATGGATTAATGGTCATCGTTAGACTCTTAATTGCAAACTTTTTAATTGAATTTAAGTTCCCCCATCTGCCACAGTGGGATTTGAGCCTGTGTCCCCAGAGCCATATCTGAGTCTCTGTGCATTAATCACAGAAGGTTAGTATGTAGGTACAGCAAGTCATCAAGAAAGCTCACAGAACATTATGGTGTAATGTGAGGGGAAACTGAATGCAAGACTTCATTGAAACAAGCAAGATCCTGAGGGTCCTTGACCAAGTGAATGTGGAAAGGATGTTTCCTCTTGTGGGAGAATCCAGAACTAGGGATCACTGTTTAAAATTAAGGGAGAGTCCATTCAAAACAGAGATTGTCAGTCTTTGGAATTCACCTCCTTAAAAGGCAGTGGATGCAGAATTTAGAATCCATCCAGTGTGGAAACAGGCCCTTCAGCCCAACAAGTCCACACAAACCCTCCGAAGAGTAACTAATTCAGATCCATTTCCCGACCCTATATTTACCCTAGGAAGAAGTAGATAGATTCTTGATGACTGAAGGGATGGAACATTATCAGAGAATGTAGAGTTGAGGTTAAAATCAGATCAACCACGATCTTATTGAATGGGGGAGCAGGTTCAAAGGGCCGAGTGGCCTACTTTTGTTCCTTGCCCATATGTTGCCTCACACACCTTCGCACAAGCAAAGACTGCCACTCGTATTTTCTACCTGCAGATTAAGCTGCTTGTGCAATAGGCCTCATCTGCACAGTGTTTTCTCCAGCCTTTCACTGTGACGTTAAAGATAATAGTCCCATAATCAATCCATTAACTCTATTTGTTGGTTTATTTAAAACAATAAAATAAATTACAAGTCATGAAACAGACATTACAGCAAGCAATAATAGGCAGCACGATGGCTCAGTGGTTAGCACTGCTGCCTCACCGTGCCAGGGAACCGCCTCAGGTGGGTCTGTGTGGAGTATGCACATTCTCCCTGTGTCTGCGTGGGCTTTACCCGGGTGCTCTAGATTCCTTCCATAGTCTAAAGATCTGCAGGCTCAATAAATTGGCCATGCTAAATTGCCCAGAGTGTACAGGAAGGTGCAGGCTCGGTGGAATAGCCATTGGAACATACAGAGATAGGAGAGGGTCGAGATAGAATGAACTTCGGAGGGGAGGTATGGAGTCAATGGGCTGAATGGCCGACCTCCACACTATAGGAATTCTGTGTTACAAATACAAATTCATTCTTTCCATTCTCGCCCTGAATCATGCATGTGGTTCTGTCTCATATCCACTCAAGGGATGGCAACCCTTTGAAGACAGGAGCAGCCTCTATTCCTTTGGAAAGTACTTCTTCCACTCTGTGTCCTTCATAGCCTTGTAGACAGCAACAATGAGATCGGGAAATAACCCAAAGCTATAATCTTCCGCACTCTTCATTAAACTGTGGAACCTGAAAAATACAATTAATGTCCAAGTCAATGAAGATATTGCTCAGCAATCACTAAATGCTGAGTTTTAGTACTCAGCAGGCCCCAGGAGTCAAAATAACTGAGTAGATCATTGCTCTGAATTGCTCATAAATTTCACCTTCACATTTCTGGAGGCTTTGATCAAAAAGGTTGTTTACTCCTCTCCAATATACAGCTTAAAATCAGCTCCAACTCCCAACCATGCAGCTGAGAGCGGAGTCCTGTACAAACTGGATCCTGGTCAGTGGGAGCACTGTCACCTCTGTCTCAGAAGCTTTGGGGAGTCTATTTTGATCATAGAGTCCTTCAGCACTGGAGGCTGTTCAGAGGATGTTCCCCAGACTGATCCCAGGAATGAAAGGGCTGTCCCATGAGGAGCAGTTAAAGAGCTTGGGCTTGTACTCACTGGAGTTCAAAAGAATGAGGAGGGATCAGATTGAGGGATAGAAAATGTGAAAGGGGATTGAGAAGGTGGATGTTGAATAGATGCTCCCCCTTGCAGGACAGTCTGGAACAAGAGGTCATCAATATAGAGTGAGAGGAGGTCGGTTCAAAACTGAGCTGAGGAGAAACTGTATCTCCCAGAGGGTTGTGAATCTGTGAAAGTCAATGCCCCAGAGTGCAGTGGAGGCAGAATCAATCAACAGGTTCAAGAAAGATGTGTTTCTGATGGAAAGTGAGATAAAGAGCGATGGGAAGCAGGCAGGAGAGTGGAGTTGAGACCAGGATAAGATCAGCCACAGTCATGTTAAATGGCGGAGCAGGCTTGAAGGGCTGAATTGCCTCCTCCCGCTCCTAATTCCTATGTTGAACACACAGTCAAGGCTGACACTGCAAAACTGAGGGAACTGTTGTCTTTCAGGGGAGATACAAAACAGGGGTCCTGCCACAATATATCCAACTGTACTATCTCCCCCAGAGACAAGTGCTGGAATTTGAATTCAAATCACAAAGCAAGCCTCATTAATGGTGACCACGATAATGATCCCTGATTGCTGTCCAGCCTCAGCCTTCCCCAGTCTGGACTTCATGTGACTCCAGCCCCACAGCAATCTGGTTAACTCTTAGGTGCCTTCTGAGAGGCCACAACAAGGCCAGCAGTTCAAGGGCAATTAGTCTTGGATAACAAATGCTGATCTATGCCAGCGACACCCACCTTCCAGAAAACAGAACACAACAGAGATTGATGTCAGCCAAAATTGTCAGATCAGACTCTCAATGAGATGGGGAGATGGTTAAAGATAAATTCAGCTCAGTAAGGAACAGGTCCCCACTTGTTAACACATCGTTGCTGACAAAATAAGTGAGAGAAAACAGCAAACGAAAGGTGAGAACACTCAAATGTGGGAATATCAGTGAGAATTCAGGCATCTGAAGGAAGACATGAAGAACTGCAAAGGAAGACAAAAAGGAAGCAAGAGTTACAGAAAGTGATTGAGAAAGAGACCTGCAAGGGGTCACAAGAATAACACAAATGTTTTACACGAAAATTAGAAAATCAAGGGGGCTCCAGTGCAATGTGAACCCTTTAAAAACAAACTGGGAATTCCATGAATGAGACTAAGGGAATTGCCCATATGTTCAATAATTAGTTGTGTCAGTCTTCACAGTCAAGGAACGGGATGATGCAGCTTCCATTCCAGGGAGGTTAGTAATGAATTGAAGACTGGAATTCGCGAAACTTGATACGTGCCAGAAAACAGCATTGGAAAGCAAGCAGCCCTAAAGGCTGACAGATCTCCAGGACCTCAGGGGTTTAAAGGAAGGGGGGAAGAATTTTCAGAAGGTTTTCCCATCAGGTTCCAAAGCAGCAACCGTTCCTTTAGTTTGGAAAATATCCCGCTGTAACTCCACGGGTTGAAGAAAGATGAGAGAGGGAACCATGGAAATTACATTCTGGTCAATCTAACATCTCTTTTGGGGGGTTCATTGGAATCTATAATTAACAGCCAAGAAAATGAACATGTGGAGAATTGGAAATAGCCGACATAGATTTGTGATGGGTAGGTTCTGACTAACGAACCAAATGCATGAACTAAAATAGTCGATAGGGCAGAAAGTCTCATAAACTTTCAGAAGTACTCGATACTTTCCCACAAAACAGTCTGCTGACCAAAGTTAAAACCCATGGGATTGAAGATGAATATTTGACTTGGTTCGGAGGCTGGTTTAGTGACAGACAACAGAGAAAGAAAGTGACGAGTGGTGTTCCACAAGGATTCTGTGGTGAGGCCTTAACTACTTACTGTATGTATTAATGAGAATCATAGTTCCACATTGACACAAAGACTGATGGAATAGTAAGCAGTGCAGATGGTCTTTTTGTTTAAAACTCACTCAGAGGACATGGGTGTTGCTGTCTGGGCCAGCATTTATTACACATTCTGTGTTGCCCTTGTGAATCATGCAATCATCATCCAGTGTAGAAGCAGGCCATTCAGCCCATCAAATCCACACCAACCCACCAAACAGCATCCCATCTGGACTGACCCCATTCCTGTACTGCAGCATTTCCTATAGTCAACCCACCCAGTCAACACATCCCTCGACACTATGCGCAATTTGGCATGGCTAATCCACCTAACCAACATATCTATGGACTGTGTGGAAGAAACCCACACAGACATGGGGAAAATGTGCAACCTCACACAGACAGTTGTCCCAGGGAAAAATTGAACCCAGGTCCCTAGTGCTGTGAGGTAGCAGCACTAACCACTGAGCCACAATCCTGCCCTTTTGCAAGGTGATGGTGAGCTGCCTTCTTGAACCGCTGCAGTCCATGTGCTGTAGATAAACCCACAATGCTCTTTGGGAGGGAATTTCAGGACTTTCATCCAGCGACACTGGAGGAACAATAATACATTTTCAAATCAAGATTCTATGTGGATTGGAGGGGAACTTGTTTTTGGTAGTGTTTTGTGTCCTTCTGCATGGAAATGATCGTGGATTTGGAAGGTGCTGTCTCAAGAGACTTGGTGTGAATTCCTGCATTGCATCTTGTAGATGGTGCACATGGCTGTTACTGAGCATCAGTGGTGGAGGGAGTGTCTGTTTATCGATGGTGGTGCCAATCAAGCAGGCTGCTTTGTACTGGATGATATTAAGCTTCTTGACTGTTTTTGGAGCTGCACCCATCCAGGCAAGTGGGGAGTAACCCACCACAGTCCTATCCAAAACTTGACTGATCTTTTCTTAATTCATTTGCTGGATTGGGCATCACTTGCTATGTCAGCATTTATTGCCCAGAATCAAATGGGGTGGCACAGCACTGGGACCAAGGTTTAATTCCACCCTTGGGCAACTGACGGTGTGGAGTTTGCACGTTCACCCTGTGCCTGTCTGCATTCCCTCCTGGTGATCTGGTTTCCTCCCACAGTCCACAAACGTGCGGGTTAGGTGGAATGGCCATGGGAAATGCAAGGTTACAGGGGAGTGGGTCTGGGTGAGATGTTCTTTGGAGAGGCGGTTTGGGCTGAATGGCCTATTTCCACATTGTAGGAATTCTATGAATTTCTTGAATCAGAGGGTTTTGAATCTTTGGGATACTCATCGATACTTTGGCATTTGAATAAATTCAAGATAGAGATGATTCACATGTGGGGAGGCAATGAGTTAATGGTATCATCACTAGATTCTTAATCCAAAGAGCCAAGTAATGTTCTGGGGGACCTGGGATCATCGTGGGGCAGCACGGTGGTACAGTGGTTAGCACTGCTGCCTCACAGCACCAGGATCCCAGGTTCGATTTTAGCCTCGGGTGACTGCCTTTTATGGAGTTTGCACATACTCCCTGTGTCTGCATGGCATTCCTCTGGGTGGTCCGGTTTCCTCCCACAATCCAAAGATGTGCAGGTTAGGTGAATTGGTCACGCTAAATTGCTCATAGTCAGGGGTGAATATGGGGAATGAGTCTGGGTGGGTTACTCTTCGGAGGGTCGGTGTGGACTTGCTGGGCCAAAGGGCCTGTTTCCATACTGTAGGGAATCTAATCTAAATCCTGGCAATGCATGGAGTGGAATTTTAAATTCAAAAAGACTCTGGAGTTAAGAGTCTAATGACGAGCATTGTTGGGGGAGAACCCTGTCGGGCCCACTAATGTCCATCAGATTGCTGTCCTTGCCCATACTGACTGACATATGACTCCAAACCCACAGCAACATAGAATCATAAAATCCCTACTGTGTGGAAGAAGGTCATTCAGCCCATCAAGTACAAGCAGCATCTCACCAGAACTAGCCCCCTCTCCTAACCTTACACTTCTATGGCCAATCCAACGAACCTGCACATCTCTGGACTGAGAGAGCAAACTGGGGCACCCAGAGGAAACCCATTCAGACAGAGGGAGAACATACAAAGTCCACACAGACAGTTGCCTGAAGGTGGAATCAAACCCAGGTCCCTGGCACTGTGAGGCAGTGGTGACAGCCACTGTGCCACCCATTCCTCATCTCTGATCGAAATGTCTAACCCCTTATTCCCAGACTGGGACTCTGCTTTAGAATCCCCAGGTAGGGGTTCATCCTTCCAAAATCTACCCTGTCAGGGCCCTGGAGAATTTTAAATGTTTCAGTGAAATCTCATCCCAGCCTTCTGAATTCTAGGGAATCCTGACCCAGTCCCCTCTCTCAATCATCAGGCAATCCCTCAACCCGTCACATGAACTGTGGCTGGGTTTGATCATCTCAGTAAGAGTTTCAAGGAGGGAAGGAGAAAGAAAGACTCTCTCTGCTTTGAATAGATGCTAAAAACTGAAAAAGCAGGAAAATATTGTCACTAAGTATGGTTCACATACTCTTACTTTTCATCAAAGCGCTGGGTGAGGTTTCTTGTGAATTTCAGGAGGTCACTGGTGGTGTCCTTACATTCTTTATTCCTGCCTTGTCTCTTGTTCATGTCATTTAGGAGAACGGAGTCAACTGAGAAGGAAATGAACAGCAGAGTTTGTTTTCTCTGTTGATTAAATTCACCTTGCTTGCTCCTCTGATCACCTGAAAAAAGGGCGAGGCTCTGAAAGATTATGTTTTCTACTAAACCTGTTGTTCTAATAAATCTGGTGTTGGATGATTTTTGACCTTGACAAGAACAGGGATATTCTCAGACAGAAAGGATGCTAAAAATGGTATCACCCCGAGAGCGAAGGGTGGAGTGGAGACAGTGACAGCGACACCGCCCAGAGAGTGAAGAAAGTAACACTGACACATTTAAAACTGTATTATTCCAAGCGAGAATTCAAACAGACACCCACTCTGTCACACGGTGTTGATGATGCACTGTCTTCATCAAAACACGTTATCAAAACCTCTTCATAACACGTCAGGGGAGAGAAACATTGAAAACTGTATTATCACGAGTGAGAGATGGTGCATTTAAATCTTGGACCATAATGGTAAATGTTCCGAGCCGTAAACAACACTGATGTATTGACGTCATTATCTTATTAAACAATATTAAAACCTCGGCCAAACATTTTCCTGCAGACAGTGTATTTAAAATCTCAAGAGGCTTTCCGCATTCTTGGTTTGATCAGTGACGCAGCAAGGAAGCAGTAGCTGCCCCATGAACTCCAACAAAAGAATGAGAACAGGCTCTTCATACGGAGCTGGCTCCCGAGAATCCAATTCAACAGCAGGGATCAAAGAACAAGCAACAATACAGCACAGGAACAGGCCCTTCGGCCCTCCAAGCCTGTGCTGACACATTTTGCCCTTCCATACTGAAACTTCACCTCCAGGATTCATATCCCTCTATTCCCTTCTTATTCATGTGTTAGTGCAGGTATTTCTTGAATACTTCTATTGTGTCTGCTTCCACCCCCTCCTCTGGCAGTGTGTTCCAGGCACTCAACTCCCTTTGTGTGAAATACTTGCCTCGCACATCTCTTTTAAATTCCCCGCCCCTTGAACCTCTGTTCCCCAATAATTGGGGATAAAAAGCCTCATATTCTCCACTCTACATATCCCATTCACAACTTTAAAAACTTCTATCAGGACACGCCTCATTTTTCCGCATTCCAGTGAAAACAAACCCAGTCTATTCAACCTTTCTTCAGGACGACTATCCGCCATACCAGACAATATCCTGATAAACATTTTCTGCACCATCTTCAAAACATCCACATCCTTCTGATGGTGTGGTGACCAGAACTGTGTACAATATTCCAAGTGTGGCCGAACTAATGTTCGATAAAACTGCAACATAACTTGTCTATCCTTGTACTCAATGCCCCTTCCAATGAAGGCAAGCATGCCGTTACCCTTTTTTATTGCCTTACCTCCCTGTGCTGCCACCTTCAGTGATCTGTCAACATACACACCCAGATCCCTCTGCATATCAATGCTCCAAAGGATTCTGCCATTCACTGCATAATTCCCACCTGTACATCGCCTTTCAAAATGCATCACCTCACATTTGGTTGGATTAAACTACATCTGCCATTTTTCTGTCCATGCATCCAACTGATATAATATCCTGCTGTATCCTCTAACAATCCTTCTCATTATCTGCAACTCTACCAATCTTTGTATCAACCGTAAACTTACTCATTGGACCAGCTACGCTTTGCTCCCAATCATTTATGGAGATCATGAACAGCAGAGTTCCCACCACTGATCCCTGTGGAACATCACTAGTCACAGCCCTCCATTCTGAAAACCGTTCTTCCATCGCTACCCTTTGTCTCCTGTGACTAACCTAGTTCTGTATCCAATGCTGGGAACATTTTAGACAAGACACCTTGTTGCCAGCTCGTTACTGCAACTTGATCCAGTTCATCCAGAAAGAGAAAAAGGACAATGTGCAGATTGTTGAACAGGCCCCTACACCTGGGCCCGAGGCAGGAGCCCAAGCTCCAAAACATTGGCCTCACTTCACACCAACCTTCACACAGTGCGTGGTCTTGAACCCCAGCCATCAATTCCTCTGGGACCGGGACGGAGTGAGGGAACAGGGACAGTGTCGAAGATTCAATAAGGATTAAAGCAAGATGGAGAGGGTGTGTTGGAAACAGTGGTACAGCTGCCTTACAGTAACTATAGAGTACTTGCACTGCAGCTGAGGATTATGGGTAATGACTCCTTCCATTAGCTGCGAACAAACCCGCAGTCATTCCAGTGGATTCCAGTGGGAATGACCTGTCAGTTGCTTCCTAGATATTACATGGTTCACCATCGCCATCTCCAGGACAATTCGGGAAGAGCAACAAATAACCGACACATCAACGCCCGCCCCATCCCAGGAGAAATCAAAATAAATGGCATCCAATTCAAATGAACTGGTGAGGCTTGAATTCATCTCTTTGAAAGACTGGAGCCTCGGCCAGAAACAGAGCCTTGAAATGAGTGAACCTGGTTTGTCAGACTGAAAGGTGGAGTGTCCTTCGGATTAGCAGTGGGATCAGCACAAATATAGTTATACGCAAAGATCTTACAAACAGCCATTAAAGCGTGCCACCAAAGTGCAAAGATCAGCATCTGAAGCCCCACGTCTCCACCTCCATCCTTGCTTGTTGCTCTTCCCTAATTTTCCTGCAGAGGGGGGTGGTGAGCCATGAGTTTCTCGAAGAGGATCTGACAGAGGGACAAGGTCATGTCCTCGGCCTGAGCACAACTGCCTGACCTGCTGTGCTTTTCCAGCACCATACGTTTCGACTCCGAGCACAACTATCCCTCAGGAGAATGAGCTGTGGCACAAGAGGAAACGTGGGAGTGTTGGAAAGGCACCGGCAGCCTGGTCAGCCTGCAGAGGGGCAGAAACAGATTTGATGAATGAGCTGATATTCTTCCGAGCTGAGATGCAGACTCAGGTTTTCAGAGCTACACAGTTTACATTGTTACTGACCGTGGCTCCATGGGCAATGCTCCTGCCTCATCGTCAAAATGGTCATCGGGTTGAAAGCCACCTCAGAAATTAGAACACAGAATCCAGGCTGAGACTGTGGTGCACTGCTGAAAGTTGCACAGTCTCTGGCACCATCATTTGAGGCTCCACCACCACCTCACCCCGACCACCCCCACCCCACCTCAGGGGGCTCGACAAGATCCCATTCTGAAAGATTCCCTTGGGTATCCTGCTCGCTATTCAACTAGTGCCAACAAAACAGATTTGTTTCGTCATTCGTTTACTGCCTGTGGAACCTCACCATCTTGTCCGTGAACGTGACTGCTCTGTGCTCGCAGCTTTGAATATTCTGAAATGATTAAAAGAAAACTGAACCAACAAGAGTTCTTTCCTCATTATCGTGTAAAAGGGGAGCAATGAGCAAGTGATAATGCACACTGAGTGCAAACACTGAAGCTTCAGCTGAAAGGCTTTTTGCACCATGTTAACCTGCTCCCTGGGCATTTCCTTCCAATGTCCGAGATGGTTATCAGGCTGGGATGGAGACTGACAGATCACATGGAATCCTTCAGGCAAGGTACACAAGGGCACAGTCCAGGCTTGCTGCAAACATTGAAGGGCTGGAAGATTCTCTGTGGCAGTTTCTCGTGCACATCCTCCATGGACTTATCACAGACTTTACTGAAATGGAATGAACTCAGAGAGGGGAGGGAAATGGGAATAATTAACCAGACAGGGGTGAGCATCAAGAGAGGTGGGAGTGTGTGGAAGATTCAGTGCCATTAAAATTCCCAACTGGGTTTCATAAAGAAAACTCAAATCGTTACCAGGATATAACCAGGAGAATCCTCGCTGACATAAACAGGCTGAGTGTCAGAGACCCTGAGCCTCCGGTGCCTGACTCTCTCTGAGGCATTACAGTCAAGGACTGTTCATGTGTCAATAAAGGGTGACTTGGTGACATGGGGTTATGTTATAATCAATGATCGGAGGGGTATAGATTAAAGATAAATAACTGAAGGTTAAGAGGGAACATAAGGAAACACATTTTCACTCAGACGGTGGTGACAGTCTGGGACTCCCTGCCTGTAAGGGTGGTTGAGGCAGAAGCTCTCCCATAACATTGAAGTATTTCGATGTGCAGCTGTGATACCAAGGCATACAGGGTTAAAGGCCAAGTGCTGGAACATGGAATTAGAATAGTGAGGTGGTTGTTTAACTGGCTTTGGCTCATTGGGCCGAAGGGCCTTGTAATTATAGACCTGTTGTAGATGTCTGACTCTGCCAGGACTCCAGCAATGTGGCTGACTCTTACCTGCCATTTGAAAGGCCGAGCAAGCCACTCAGTTTCAGGGCAGGTAGGGATGGGGAACAAATGCTGGTCTTGCCAGTGACACCCACATCCCAGGAAAGAATAGACAGCCTCAGTGGTAACGCCGTCACCTGAACCTGCAGGTTTCAAGCCCCACTCCAGAGACTACAGCACTATCCTGAGGTTGGCAAAGGTAAAGATGCCATCTGCTGGATGATTGGTTAAACTACTGCATCTTCAGGTCAATGTGAATGTAAGGGCTTTCCAATCATCTCAGACAAAATCCCCGCCAGTGTGCTGACCAATACTTCTCTTATAACCAATGGCATTAAAACAGATACAAAAACAAACCTTTTGGCTAAGATCAAGTGTCTGTTCTTATCAGGACAGGGGTCGAGATGCGAGTTATCAGAGCTAGTGGAGATCATCGCTGGCTCGTGATTGGACGTTGGAGGATCGCTTGGTTGTGCTGACCTGCTATTGGTGGATCTTCATCCTGGCTTCAGCCTAATGCCAATTCAGGGACCAGCCAACCTCAGAGCTATGGCCTCAACAGCTGCCCGCAGCCCTGGGCAGGGGGTTTGAAACACAGTCCAGGTGACTGTGAAGAAGGTCGTACACCAGTGGATCGCATCCTGTTTATTAAGAGTATACTGCTGGGATGCTGTGGGTTCACTGCAGTGGACAAAACACCTTTGACCACAATTCCATCAGGAAGTGGTCAGCACGTAGTGTCCTTGAGACCGTTCAGGAAAAGGAGAGGGTGGATCCTATCAAGCGGTTCCCTGAGCAGATTGTTGAAGCCATTTGGCAGAATGCCTCATCGCCAGAACTTTCCAACAAGCACCAAGACATGGCTTGGCTGGTGGTGAGAAGGGCTCTGCCTGTGAGATCCTTTATGCACACCCGGACTCTCAGCCGCACTGCACGCTGCCCTCGAAGCGGCTGGAGGGAGGACGAGACTGTCACACATCTCCTTCTGGATTGTGCCTACGCAGAGGAAGTCTGGAGAGGAATGCAGTGGTGTTTGTCGAGGTTCGTCCTGAGCAGCGCCGTGACGCGGGACTCCGTGCTCTACGGCCTGTTCCCCGGGACACACACCGAGACGAACATCAACTGTGCCTGGAGGATCATCAACTCAGTGAAGGACGCTCTCTGGGTGGTCCGAAACATGCTGATCTTCCAGCTGAAGGAGTTGACCCCGATTGAGTGCTGCAGACTGGCACATTTCAAGGTCCAGGACTACGTGTTGAGGGATGCGCTGAAGCTTGGGGCAGCTGCCGCCAAGGCACGGTGGGGAAAGACCACTGTGTAAAGTCTGCCTGCCTAACGAAGAACAGGGGTCCCATGCAGTCATTTGGGCTCAGCTGACGCCTCAGCTAATTATATGGGCATATGATTGAAAAATGCACAGACCTGTATAAAAATGATAAATGCTGATCTCTGTATGTACATGTTTACATATGTATGGCATTACCAACTGTACAGACCATCAAATTATTTTATGAATAAAGTATATTTTTGAAATAAAAAAAACCTGGACCAGCCGCTATCTCTGGACGAGCTGTCCAAGGCCCTCGAATCCTTCGAAAAGAATAAAATTCCCAGAAGCGACGGCTTACCGGTCGAGCTCTATTCCGCTCTGTGGGACATGATTGGCCAGGACCTGCTGGAGATGTATGTCAGTATGCTTCGGGCAGGTACCATGAGTGAATCCATGAGGAAAGGCATCATCACCCTCGTCTACAAGCGGAAGGGGGAGAGGGAGGAACTCAAAAATTGGAGACCAATCTCACTGTTGAATGCGGATTACAAAATTCTGTCAAAGGTAATCGCCAACCGGGTCAGGTCTGCTCTAGGGTCGGTGATTCACCCTGATCAAACCTGTGCTGTGCCGGGCAGGAAGATCGCTGAGAGTCTCGCACTCCTCAGGGATACGATCGCCTACGTGCAGGTCAGAAGGGTTGGACACCTGCCTGATGAGCCTGGACCAGGAGAAAGCCTTTGACAGGATATCACACAGGTATATGAGAGATGTTCTCTCCAAAATGGGCTTCGGGGAGGGAATCTGCAATTGGATCAGACTGCTCCACACCAACATTGTCAGTGCAGTCTCAATCAATGGGTGGAAATCAGATAGCTTCCCAGTCAGATCTGGAGTCAGGCAGGGCTGCCCTCTCTCTCCTGCCTTGTTTGTGTGCTGCATAGAGCCATTTGCCGAGTCCATCAGGAAGGATGCGAGCCTGAGAGGGGTGACTATTCCTGGCAGCGGGGGTCTGCAGGTTAAGGCCTCCCTGTACATGGATGACGTCGCCGTTTTCTGCTCGGATCCGCTGTCCATGCGCAGACTCATGTGCATATGTGACCAGTTCGAATGGGCCTCGGGGGCCAAGATAAACCGAGGCAAGAGCAAGGCCATGCTCTTTGGGAACTGGGCCGACCAATCCTCGATCCCCTTCACCGTCAGGACCGACCACCTGAAGGTGCTGGGTATTTGGTTCGGAGGGGCTGAGGCGTGCACCAAGTCTTGGGAGGAGCGTATCAGCAAAGTGAGGCAGAAAGTGGGCAGATAGAAGCTACGGTCACTCTCCATCGTGGGAAAAAACCTGGTCATCAGGTGTGAGGCACTGTCATTGCTATTATATGTGGCACAGGTCTGGTCTATTCCCAGAACCTGTGCTGCTGCAGTCACCCGGGCCATCTTCCAGTTTATATGGAGGTCAAAGATGGACCGGGTCCGAAGGGATTCGCTGTACAAAGATCTGGGCAACGGGGGAAAAAATACACCCAATGCCACCCTCACCCTGATGGCCACCTTTGTGTGTGGCTGTATCAAGCTGTGTGTGGATCCCTGGTACGCAAACACCAAGTGGCACCATGTACTTAGGTTCTACCTGTCCCCGGTGTTGCAAAGGATGGGCCTGGCCTCGCTGCCGCGGAACGCTCCGAGTAGTTGGACCGTTCCGTATCACCTGTCCTTCGTGGAGAAGTTTATGAAGAAAAACACCTTTGACCAAAAGTTCATCAGGAAGTGGTCAGCACGTAGTTTCCTTGAGACCCTTCAGGAAAAGGAGAGGGCGGATCCTATCGAGCGGTTCCCTGAGCAGACTGTCGAAGCCATTTGGCAGAATGCCTCATCGCCAGAACTTTCCAACAAGCACCAAGACATGGCTTGGCTGGTGGTGAGAAGGGCTCTGCCTGTGAGATCCTTTATGCACGCCCGGACTCTCAGCCGCACCGCACGCTGCACTCGAAGTGGCTGTGGGGGTGACGAGACTGTCACACACCTCCTTCTGGAATGTGTCTATGCAGAGAAAGTCTGGAGAGGAATGCAGTGGTGTTTGTCGAGGTTCGCCCCGAGCAGCGCCGTGACGCGGGACTCCGTGCTCTACGGCCTGTTCCCCAGGACGCACACCGAGACGAACATCAACTGTGCCTGGAGGATCATCAACTCGGTGAAGGACGCTCTCTGGGCGGTCCGAAACCTGCTGATCTTCCAGCTGAAGGAGTTGACCCCGACTGAGTGTTGCAGACTGGCACATTCCAAGGTCGAGGACTACGTGTTGAGGGACGCGCTGAAGCTTGGGGCAGCTGCAGCCAAGGCGCGGTGGGGAAAGACCACTGTGTAAAGTCTGCCTGCCTAACGAAGAACAGGGGTCCCATGCAGTCATTTGGGCTCAGCTGACGCCTCAGCTAATTATATGGGCATATGATTGAAAAATGTACAGACCTGTATAAAAATGATAAATTCTGATCTCTGTATGTACATGTTTACATATGTATGGCATGACCAATTGTACACACCATCAAATTATTTTATGAATAAAGTATATTTTTGAAATAAAAAAAATGACGTGTACTGTGCTGACCTGGATGACTCAAGAAATTGAGGGTTTGGTTAAGAATAAGAAGGAAGCATATGTCAGGTATAGGCAGAATAGATCGAATGAATCCTTAGAAGAGTACAAAGAAAGTAGGAGTATACCTAAGAGGGAAATCAGGAGGGCAAAAAGGGGACATGAGATAGCTTTGGCAAATGAAATTAAGGAGAATCCAAAGGGTTTTTACAAATACATTAAGGACAAAAGGGTAACTAGGGAGATAATAGGGTCCCTCAAAGATCAGCAAGGCGGCCTTTGTGTGGAGCCACAGAAAATGGGGGAGATACTAAATGAATATTTTGCATCAGTATTTACTGTGGAAAAGGATATCGAAGATATAGACTGTAGGGAAATAGATGGTGACATCTTGCAAAATGTCCAGATTATAGAGGAGGAAGTGCTGGATGTCTTGAAACGGTTAAAAGTGGATAAATCCCCAGGACCTGATCAGGTGTACCCGAGAACTCTGTGGCAAGCTAGAGAAGTGGGGCCTCTTGTTGAGATATTTGTATCATCGATACTCACAGGTGAGGTGCCAGAAGACTGGAGGTTGGCAAACGTGGTGCCACTATTTAAGAAGGGCGGTAAAGACAAGCCAGGGAACTATAGACCGGTGAGCCTGACATCGGTGGTGGGCAAGTTGTTGGAGGGAATCCTGAGGGACAGGATGTACATGTATTTGCAAAGGCAAGGGCTGATTCGGGATAGTCAACATGGCTTTGTGCGTGGGAAATCATGTCTCACAAACTTGATTGAGTTTTTTGAAGAAGTAACAAAGAAGATTGATGAGGGCAGAGCAGTGGAAGTGATCTATATGGACTTCAGTAAGGCGTTTGTCAAGGTTCCCCATGGGAGACTGATTAGCAAGGTCAGATCTCATGGAATACAGGGAGAACTAGCCATTTGGATACAGAACTGGCTTGAAACTTTATTGCTGGAACAGCACAGCAGGTCAGGCAGCATCCAGGGAACAGGAGATTCGACGTTTCGGGCACAGGCCCTTCTTCAGGATTCCTGAAGAAGGGCCTGTGCCCGAAACGTCGAATCTCCTGTTCCCTGGATGCTGCCTGACCTGCTGTACTGTTCCAGCAATAAAGTTTCAACTTTGATCTCCAGCATCTGCAGACCTCACTTTTTCCCTACAGAACTGGCTCAAAGGTAGAAGACAGAGGGTGATGGTGGAGGGTTGTTTTTCAGACTGGAGGCCTGTGACCAGTGGAGTGCCAGAAGGATTGGTGCTGGGCCCTCTACTTTTTGTCATTTACATAAATGATTTGGATGCAAGCATAAGAGGTACAGTTAGTAAGTTTGCAGATGACACCAAAATTGGAAGTGTGGTGGACAGCAAAGAGGGTTACCTCAGATTACACCAGGATCTTGACCAGATGGGCCAATGGGCTGAGAAGTGGCAGATGGAGTTTAATTCAGATAAATGCGAGGTGCTGCAATTTGGGAAAGCAAATCTTAGCAGGACTTATACACTTAATGGTAAGGTCCTAGAGAGTGTTGCTGAACAAAGAGACCTTGGAGTGCAGGCGCATAGCTCCTTGAAAGTAGAGTCACAGGTAGATAGGATAGTGAAGAAGGCATTTGGTATGCTTTCCTTTATTGGTCAGAGTATTGGGTACAGGAGTTGGGAGGACATGTTGTGGCTCTGCAGGACATTGGTTAGGCAACTGTTGGAATATTGCGTGCAATTCTGGTCTCCTTCCTATTGGAAAGATGTTGTGAAACTTGAAAGGGTTCAGAAAAGATTTACAAGGATGTTGCCAGGGTTGGAGGATCTGAGCTACAGGGAGAGGCTGAACAGGCTGGGGCTGTTTTCCCTGGAGCGTCGGAGGCTGAGGGGTGACCTTATAGAGGTTTACAAAATTATGAGGGGCATGAATAGGATAAATGGGCAAAGTCTTTTCCCTGGGGTCGGGGAGTCCAGAACTAGAGGGCATAGGTTTAGGGTGAGAGGGGAAAGATATAAAAGAGACCAAAGGAGCAACTTTTTCACGCAGAGGGTGGTATGGAATGAGCTGCCAGAGGAAGTGGTGGAGGCTGGTACAATTGTAACATTTAAGAGGTATCTAGATGGGTATATGAATAGGAAGGGTTTGGAGGGATATGGGCCGGGTGCTGGCAGGTGGGACTAGATTGCGTTGGGATATCTGGTCGGCATGGACGGGTTGGACCGAAGGGTCTGTTTCTATGCTGTACATCTTTATGACTCTATGACTCTATGAATATCTGTTTCAATCTCTGCAACTCAAGATCCAGAGATGACTTGATTTATTTTGCATTTGGTGATCTATGATGGTTTTTCTTTTAAGGAACCATTGGTGCTTATGAACTGAAAGTTATGCCTAAGTTTTATTAATCCGGTATCAATGCTCCCACCCTTCTGACACACCATGACTGTCCTACTGGCACTCTCTAACTAGTCAAAGAATTGACTAAAGTGGATTAAAGTTGTCGCACTATACTTAAATTGGCATCAGACTACACTCTGCTTCTCTGTCAGAGTTTTCGGCAGTATGTTTATTTTAAAAATAATATATTAAAATTCAGTACAGTGTAAGTAACATTTCAGCATCCTGGACTGAGGTACAGAATAACTCTGCACAAGAATAAACGTGAACTTTATATGGCTTAATTAAAATACAAAAGAAAATTGTAAAACTGTGTCTGAAGACGGTTCTAAATCTCTCAAACCACCAAAGTGGCTTTCAGAAAATGATACTGGCATAATTACATTTGGTTTCGGGCACCACATAATTTGAACTGAAAATGTGAAGCTGGAAAAGTGCAGCAGGTCAGGCAGCATCCAAGGAACAGGAGAATCGAGGTTTCGGGCATGAGGAAAGTGTGTCCAGCAGGCTAAGATAAAAGGTAGGGAGGAGGGACTTGGGGGAGGGGCTTTGGAAATGCGATAGGTGGAGGGAGCTCAAGATGAGGGTGATAGGCCGGAGTGGGGTGGGGGCGGAGAGGTCAGGAAGATGATTGCAGGTTAGGAAGGCGGTGCTGAGTTCGAGGGATTTGACTGAGACAAGGTGGGGGGAGGGGAAATGAGGAAACTGGAGAAATCTCAGTTCATCCCTTGTGGTTGGAGGGTTCCCAGGCAGAAGATGAGGCGCTCTTCCTCCAACTGTCGTGTGGCCAGGGTCTGGCGATGGAGGAGTCCAAGGACCTGCATGTCCGTGGTGGAGTGGGAGCGGGAGTTAAAGTGTTGAGCTACAGGGTGGTTGGGTTGGTTGGTCCGGGTGTCCCAGAGGTGTTCTCTGAAATGTTCCGCAAGTAGGCGGCCTGTCTCCCCAATATAGAGGAGGCCACATTGGGTGCAGCGGATGCAATAGATGATGTGTGTGGAGGTGCAGGAACAGTAGAGAAGGCTAACCCTCATTGTGCTGGATCACCCACAGACTGTTTTGGTTCCCCATTCGGTCTCCCTGCTGCTAAATTCTGAAGCAACCCAACATTTCACTGCCACCCGGAGAACTAGCGATGAGGTCGCTTTACTGTCTAAAGCTGACATGTCCCTACAATGTACCCCTGCTCTGAACCCCACCACCCTGCTCCCACTCACTCAGAACGCCATTGCGGATGACCAGGACTGTTTAGATCTTGTTCAGCAGGTTGTCACTCCATGCGCTGACATCTGTGAAACACCTCTAGACAATCCTGACCTCATACTCTATACAGATGGCTAATCCTTCAGTCCCTCAGACCACTGTACACTGGCAGGGTATGCCGTCTGTTCCCCTTTCACAGTCCTAGAGTTAGCTGCACTGCCAGATGGCACATCCGCACAGGCTGCGGAGCTGTTTGTGGTCACTAGGGCTTGCATCATTGCAAACGGTCACACAGCAAACATTGATACTGACTCTAGATGTGCCTTCAGAGTCGTCCATGATTTTAGCCTACTTTGGAAACAGAGAGGCTTCATCACGTCAGCAGGGAGGCCACTACAACACGCTGCGCTGACCTCTAGCCTCCTGGAAGCAGTCCTCTTACCCTCCGCCCTAGCCATTATAAAATGAGCTGCCCATACCTCTGCCACTGACCGTGTCACCCTGGGGAATGCCTCAGCTGACCCAGCAGCCTGGGAGGCCGCACTGCCTCCCCCGCACACCCCAGAATAGGGAAGGCCCCAGTATTGCATGACTCGATGGAGGCAGTGCGAGCTGGTCAACAGGCTTCTCCACCGCAACGAAAGGAGAGTTGGGCCCCGCATTGGCAACACACAGTCTCCTTCCCTACAGCTGCTCATATACCCTGACGACCATTCATTTGCCCAAGAGCCCACCTACACTCACTGACCCTCGCAGCC
Organism: Chiloscyllium plagiosum; assembly: GCF_037043375.1. Classification (NCBI taxonomy): domain Eukaryota; kingdom Metazoa; phylum Chordata; class Chondrichthyes; order Orectolobiformes; family Hemiscylliidae; genus Chiloscyllium; species Chiloscyllium plagiosum. The sequence continues at coordinate 118,260,605 of NW_028270147.1, forward strand.
CATGGCATTGGCCACATGGGCAAGAGGGACATGATGCACACTTTAACGCAGTCCTGGTATGCACCGGGATTTGCTGCCACTGCCCTGCTAGATTATGTTCAGGCCCTTAGCAGGAGCATTAGTGTTACATACACCCAGGTCAGAGGTTGTAGCAAAACATTGCCAGAGTGGGATGGATCTTTGAGAATGCTGGCAGCCTTTTCTTGACAGCGGGCCCGGTAGATGGATTCTATAGATGGGAGGTTGACCTTTGTGATTGTCCAGCGGAGTTCACCACTCTCTGTATCCGTCTCTGATCTTGAATGGTACAGTACCATGCCAGGTAGTGATACATCCAGATTCTGGATCAGTGGTGCTGGAAGAGCACAGCAATTCAGGCAGCATCCGAGGACAGGCAAAATCGACGTTTCGGGCAAAAGCCCTTCATCTTGCAAGGATGCCTGCCTTGAAGAAGTAATACATCCAGACAGAATGCTCTTGATGGTGCACCTATAAAAGTTGGCAAGGGTATTTTCCGTCATGCCAAATTCCCTCAGCTACCTGAGGAAGAAGAGACATTGCTGGGCCTTTGTAACCAGTGCGTTCACATGAAGAGTCCAAGAAAGCTTGTTGTGGATGACCACTCCCAGGAGCTTGACACTCTCCACTCGTACCACCTCTGTGCTGTTAGTGTGTAGCGGGGCATGAGTAACATCCCACCGAAAGTCAATAATGAGTTCCTTGGTTTTGCCGGCATTGAGAGCTAGGTTGTTCTCAGTGCAGCATTTTTCAAGGTCTTCCACCTCCCCGTCTGTGACCAATTTGTCACTATCTGAGATTCAATCGACTGTGGTGATGTGATCAGCAAATTTATAACTGCCATTTGTCTGGTATTTGGCGATGCAGCCGTGGGTATAGAGTGAGTACAGTGGGGGACTGAGTACACACCCCTCGGCGGGCTCCAGTGTTGAAGTGTTAGTGAGGATGAAATATTGTCCCCTGTCTTCACTGATTATGGCCTGTGGGTCAGGAAAGTGAGGATCCAGTTGCAAAGAGTGAGGCTCAGTCTGAGAACACTAAGTTTAATAATCAGTCTCGAGGGAATATAGTGTTGAAGGCAGAACTGTAGTCAATGAGTCTTACAAAGCTATTCTTGGTGTCAAGATGTTCTAGGGAGGAGTGAAGGGCAAGTGATATGGCATCTGACGTGGATCTGTTGGTCCGATAGGCAAATTAGAGTTGGTCAAAGAGTAATGGGGAGGCTGGTGTTGATTAATGCAATGACCAACCTTTCAAAGCATTTCCTGACCACCAAGGTTCGGGCCACAGGGCGGTAGTCATTGAGACATGCTGCACGAGCCTTCTTAGGCACAGGGATAATGTTGGCCCTCTTGAAGCAGGCAGGGACAAGTGGCCTGCTGCAGGGTGAGGTTGAAGATGTCCGAGAAGACCTCTGCCAGTTGGTCTGCGCATGCCCTGAGTGCACGGCCTGGTACTCCATCTGGTCCCATTGCTCTCCTTGGATTCGCACGAAGGAAAACTGATCTGACCTCTGATGCAGTGACTGTTGGGATAGGTTCATTAGGACTTGTTGGAATAGGTGTTACCTCTCCATCGAAATTCTGCTCAAAGCGAGCATACAAGGTGTTGAGACGATCTGGGAGGGATATGTTATCGTCTGCTATCTTGTCCCTTTTTAAAGAAATTACAGGCTCTTTTGGGATTCTGAAAACAACATTGGCCAATTGAATGGCCTGCTGGGAAAACTGGATAACTGAAGTTGGATCAGGCCAGACCAACAGGTCTGCACACCTGTTACCCTGATTGATGATATGGAATAGGTTTTAATAGGACAATGGGAACTGCGGTATGAAGGCAGGAAGCTTGCAGCATTCACTTGGATCAAGTCAGACAGATAGACACAGACTGTGTGTAGTTTGCACATTCTCTCCATGTCTGTGTGGGTTTCCTCCCACAGTCCAAAGGTGTGCAGGTTAAGTGAATTGGCCGTGCTAAAATTGCCTGTAGTGTTGGGTGCGTCAGAGGGGAAATGGTTCTGGGTGGATTACTCTTCCAAGTGTCTGTGTGGACTTGTTGGGGTGAAGGGCCTGTTTCCACACTGTAGGGAATCTAATCTTGTACTTCAACCATAATAACCACGTGTCATTATTAGTATAAGGAAGCAAGTAAATCAAAGACATATGAAAATAATATTTACATTTGAATCACAGGCGACTGTTTTTCAAAACAACAGAGGGTGTTGAAAACGTGGAATGTGCATCCAGAAAAGGTGGTGCTCTCAGTTTAACGTCACATCCAAACAGCGTTGAGAAATATTTCCTTGTTCCTGGCACCTTTAATCTTAACCGTGAGGTCTCCTGAAGTGATTGATTTGCACGGTGCAACACAGAGGGGGGAAGATTGCAAAGCTACAGTTTCACAAAAGAAGATTTGTTCAATTTGTAGGGATTAGGAAGAAGCTATTTCAAAATATCTTTCAAGTTTCACCAGCAAAGTTTAAAAATTGCTTTTATTCGCGTTCACCTCACATTGTAAACAGTGTTTGATAACAGATTGCTTCCAGTGTATGAGAGATTTCTGGGGCTTTGTTTTGGTGAAAAAGGAGACAGTGTGAAGGGAGCAGGGCAAGTAATTGTCCTCATTCTGTTTTGAAGTTTCAATACTTTCCATTTATTAACCTCCCCTAATGCACATGTCCTGAAGCAGTCTATTTATACAGCCCCTCAAACTAAACAAATCCCTGATTCCTATTTTCTTGTTTATCATTTTCTTTCATTCAAACCAAATGCGTGTGCAGGCTCCCAGCAGCTGAAGTGACAGTTCCAAATCAGTTTGAAAAAGCAAAGGTAGACTCCTTCCCCCAGTTCACCAAACTCCCACACTGACCAAACCTCCCAGCATTCCCCTCTGTTCTGGCTGCACTCAGTGTGAGCTGCAGTATATATGCTATCCTGCATTTTTCCTGTTTCTGATTTATATCACTCCATTCTGTTGTACTATTGTTCAGGATCTGGGTTAAGCTCACTCATTTCTCAATCGTAAGCTTCCTTCTTTCAGCCCGAGAGACACTTTACATTTGCAAACAGGAAATATGACTTCAATGCTGGAATCTGTTCTCAGGATTGATGGGCTCAATGATTTGATTCAGTGAAATAACCTCATCTAATCTCTTCAGGGGTCGACATTTCAGGTGTAACTCTTCTTCAGGAAGGGGGGATAGGTGTGAGGGGAGTTGCAGATAAAGGGGTGGGTTGGAGCAAGGTGGTGAGGTGGGGATAGTTGAGAAAGATAGAGAGATTGACCTGAATGGTCGATGGGAGAGATGAATCTGGAATCATCCATCCCCTTGACCAACCAGGTCCTATCCTCTACCTGTCTCCACCTATCCCCATCTAACCACCCTGCCCCCACCACTCCCTTTATCTGTAGCTCCCCAACACCCACCCGCCCCACTTCCTGAAGAAAGGTTATACCCAAAACGTCGACTTCTCCACCTCCTGATGCTGCCTGGGCTTGCTGTGTTCTCCCAGCCTCCTGTTTGTCAACCTTGGATTCCAGCATTTGCAGTTTTTTATTTGTCTCTAATCTCTTCAGGGGCCTGGATGAGTATGAGGAGATTGGGTTTTGATGGAACTACCCACAGACTGAAGTCAAAAGAAGCAAAGCAAGAAAGGCACGTGGATCGAATACAAGGGGAGAAATTGTGAGCAAAAAGTAATTGTTACCAGTTTTGCAATTTCAAAGGAGAGAGCGACAACATTGAATTGCTTCTGGTGTCATCCTCTGTGCCCTAACATTTCACAGAGCCAGCTCCACATCCTTCCATTGGCTTTGTCATTGAGAGTCAACTGTTCCCTTCCCACAGCCCTTTTTAAAATGTCCTGTCTCAGAGAGGCAGAGAATACTTCACCTTTTCTGGGAAAGATAGAGAAATATAGGATGTCGAGGAGCTGATTCTAGCCTTCAGGGTCTGACAGAAGGATGTGTACCATCTGTGGATTCTGGAGACAGATTTGTGGGCGGCATGGTGGCACAGTGGTTAGCACTGCTGCCTCACAGCGCCTGAGACCCGGGTTCAATTCCCGCCTCAAGCGACTGACTGTGTGGAGTTTGCATGTTCTCCCCGTGTCTGTGTGGGTTTCCTCCGAGTGCTCCGGTTTCCTCCCACAGTCCAAAGATGTGCAGGTCAGGTGAATTGGCCATGCTAAATTGCCCGTTAGTGTTAGGTAAGGGGTAAATGTAGGGGTATGGGTGGGTTGCGCTTTGGCGGGGCGGTGTGGACTTGTTGGGCTGAAGGGCCTGTTTCCACACTGTAAGTAATCTAATCTAAAGATCACTGAGATATTCCTCACTCCCATCAACACCTGACTTTATTCTAACAACAGTTTCTATTCATCATTATAAAGTACCAGTTTCAGACTGGACATTTCACACCCAGACCCCATGTCCTCACATTGGAATCAAGAATCAAACTTGCCCCATCTCAGGATTATCCTCTGAATGTGGTGTCAGTGTGCTAATGCTGTGTTTGAATGAAAGAGCGACAGTGGAATCTGTGACTAAATCCAATGGGTTTCTGAGCCAACAGCAGCCTCCCCACTGTGTGAGGGTCTGTTTGGATAAGATTTCAGCCCCATGGGTTCCCACTGATACTAGAGCCATGGAGTGAGATTGCTGGAGCCACATGTGGACTGAGGAACACAACAGTCAGGACAATGAGCTGCTCTGGAATCCACCCTGAGCCCTGGATGATCCTCACTGAGATGGCCCAGGGGCTACAGAATATGACAGCAGAAGATTTATCATTGATGGTCCTCCCCAGCCGTGACTCCCAGATGCCCCCGGACTGAACATTCTCAATCTGACCCCATGGACACACGGGGCAATTCCGTCCCATTTGAAGAGGAAAGAAAACCCAGGTCTAATTTATGGAATATTTATTTCTCAAACCCTGTAGAATTGTTATTCTGAGTAACAAGAGCCTGCTGGTCATATTCATCAATACAGGGTTCCCAATGGCACTGGCTCACAAACAGCTGAGTTGAATTTCTTGGCCTGGGATCTTGCTGTGCCTAAGGGATGGGTGAGGGAATTTCCATCAGATTATTGTGTTCCCCAGTGTCCCTTCCTGCCTTCCTTCTTTTCTCCATTTATTGGGAAAGAATTTCTTGGGGCCCTGCATTCCTTCTGAAAGTACCCCTTCTGGACACAGTTGTAGAATTGCCCTCCTGCTCCAGAGACCTCATTACCCCCTCAATTCCCCCCTCTTGTTCCAGGCCTTGAGGGTGGAGGTTAACACTTCACACACATTTCCCTGAGGTTTCAGCTCTGGCCATTCCCAAAGCACACACGAGACAGAGACTGAATCTTCTTCATCTTTATTCCTTTTTCCAGATTGACATTGACAGAAAACAGACTGCAATTAACAGCCCAGACAGAGGAAGCTGCACAAATTCACAGCCAGAATGGAGCTTGAGGAAAACATTTGTGGAGATTTTCTCAATAACATAAGAATCCTGTCCTTTTAAACAGTGACAGAAGCTTAAATTGGAACTGGTGGCTGAGCAGGAAGGAGATCTGGTTTACTGAAGCAGAGACTTCTGAGGTTCACATTGTTTTGTACAGCTGACAGTTTTCAGCATCTTCGAGAGGTTTTACTTGGCATCTCTAGTCTTCACTGTCCAATCAAACACTCCTAGAACAGGGGGCATCGGGTTTGATACAGAGTAAAGCTTGTTTTTGATTATCCCAAAGACCTGCCTTAACCCTTGAACCTCAGACGTGTCTCTGAGCCAATCCCAAGAAGGAAGAGAGTTGAAATTCAGTGCTGACCATGACCTTTGTCCGGCCAGCTCAGCCCTGTTCTGTTTAAAGTTGTGTCTCCTCTGTGGACTGTCTCCAACACTCGACACACATTCTGATCTCCTGATGCTCTTGCTCAGGGGAGAGGTGAGGGTCACGTGGGTGAGGGCACAGGAGAAGCGAGCGTTAGACTCCCAGTCAGACCCAGAGAGGGTCAGCAGGCTGCTGACACTGTAGGTGCTGTCCGAAGCTCACAAGTAGTTGCTGGTCTGAACCCCGCCCGAAATGACTGCTCAGTCCTTCTTCCACTGCACCTCCAGCTCATCGGGATAGAAGTGATTGGCAAGGCACACCAGGGTGCAGTGCCCTTGGCATTGACCTGCTCCGGGGAGGGGGGGCAGCAGGGTCAGCTTGGGCTGAGAGTTCTCACGGCCTAAAAGACAAGACAAACAATTTTAATCCCTGCTATTCAAAGGGATTTCGACTCTGAACATTCACTGGCAAAATAATCCATTTGAACATTTGTAGTCAATACCTAACAAACCAAATAAAAGGACAGGGCCTTTTAAAATTGCTTCTTGGGATGTGAGTGTCACTGGCAGGGCGAGCATTTATTGCCCATCCCTAATTGCCCCTGAGAAGGTGATGGTGAAAAAGAAGGGAGAGTTTTGGACCATCATTTATGGAATGAATGTGAGCAGCTGGAAGGGCTATCATTGGGGGAGCATTTGAGTGACAGTGATCAGAACTCAGTGAGATTGAGAGGAGGGATGGAAATGGAGAACCACGGAACAAGTGGAAAAGTTTTCAATTGGGAACAAACCATTTTACTGAACTGGGCAGGGATTGGGTAATAGTGGGCTGAAAGACAAAATGCAGGGGTGAAATTTACCAGGACCTGAGGAAAGCAAAGAGCTGACAGGATGAAATGTGTCCAAATGAATTCCGGGAAATCCCAATGATGTTTTATTGGCACAAAAAGAACAACAGAATGAAGGAATGTATGAGGGCCATTCGAGAGCAGGAAGGGAACTTGTGTGCAGTGGTGGGAGATTGAGCAATGGTTCCTCCTGAAAACTTCCGGTCTGTTTTCACAAAAGAGAGGGACAAAGCAGAAACTGTAGTTCAGGAGGAGGACTGTGCAATATTGGAACGGCAGCTTTCACATCTGAAAGACTCCCAGTTCATCCAAAGAAAAGAAAGATCCATGCTGTCCCAAAGACATTTGCAGACAGTGTGGGATTTTTTTGAAATGAGGTCACTGTTGTAATGAAGGAAATGTGGAAGCCAGATTGTACACAGCAAGATCCCACAAGCAACAATGAACCAAGGAACATTTTGAGTGACGTTTGTTCAGGAATATGTATCAGCCTGAATATGATTCAAAGCAAAAGTAACTGGAACAGTTGGATGGAAAAGGAGAAAATGAAAGTTAAAGGGGAAAGTAGGATTACTGGGTAGTAATGGGATTGATTGTTACTAGAAAATAAAAGGAAAGGGACAGAGTATTGTGAATGTCATATTGTACTGAGGAAACTTAAAAGTGCAGGGAAGCTCAATACTAGAACAAACTTAAAGGCTTTGTCTCTTAACGTACGAACCATTCGGAATAATGTCGACAAAGTGGTACCATACAAACCAATGTAAATAAAGCTTCCGATGAATTTAAACTAATTAAAGAAGGTAGGGGCTCAGGACACTTTATTAAAGCATCCAGACCAAGTAATAGGATAGAGAATATGGAAAGGATCAGGAATCGAACTTGAGGCACTGAAGGGTGGAATGGTAGATCAGTGGTTAGCACTGCTGTCTCACAGCTCCAGGGACACAGACTCAATTCCAACTGACTGTCTGTGTGGAGTTTACACATTCTCTCCGTGTCTACTTGGGTTTCCTCCCATTGTCACAAAGACGTGTAGGTTAGGAGGATTATCCATGGGAATTGCAGGGTGGGTGGGACGCTATTTGAAGGGTCAATCTGGGCTAAATGGCCTGCTTCCACACTGTAGGGATTCTATGAATTCTAAAGGAGATAACTATGAGAAGGAGGCAGTTAATGCACGACTGAGGGTGTTGTACTTCGATGCATCGAGTATATGAAACAAGGTAAATGAGCCTGTAGTGCAGGGACGTGGCTGCAAGGGGATCAGGGCTAGGAACTAAATATCCAAGGATGCACATCCTATTGAAAGGAAATGCAAGGGGATAGAGGGTCAAGTGTGAAGGAGGAACTGAAGGTAATCCTTGTTAGTCAGGAAATGGTCTTGGAGAAGCTGATGCTATCAAAACTTAATATGTCCCCACGGCCTGATGCTCTGCAACTCAGAGTCCTTATGAAAGTGGGTGTAGAAATAGTGGGCACATTGGTGATCATTTTCTGGCATTCTGTTGACTCTGACAGAGATCCAATGGACTAGACAGTATCCAATATAACTCCACTTCTTAATAAAAGGAGGGAGAGTGAAAATGAGGAATTATACATGAGGAAAACACCGGAATCAGTTATTAACGATACAATAACCGAGCATTTGGAAAGCAGTGACAGGATCAGTCCAAGTCAGCATGGATTTATGAAAGGGAAATCAGGCCTGACACATCTTCTGGAAAGTTTTGAGGATGCGATCAGTGGAGAGTGGACAAGGCTGAATCAGTGGACAACAAAAACAAAAATTGATGAAAAAGTTTGGCAGATCTGGCAGTATCTGCGGAGAACAATCGAAGTTAGAGTTTCGGATTGAGTGACCCTCCCTCAGAGTTCAGTGGATAGTGTGTATCTGGAATTTCAAAAGGCTTTTGACAAGGTCCCATACAAGAGATTAGTGAGTTACATTAAACCTCATGGTATTGGAGGTAATGTATTGACATGGAGAGAGAACCTGTTGCCAGATAGAAAGCAGAGAGTTGGAATAAATGGGTCCTTCTCAGAGTGGCAGGCAGTGATGAGTGGGGTACCACAGGTTTCAGTGCTGGGACCCCATCTGTTCACAATATTGATAAACGATATGGACAAAGGAATTGAATGCAATCCCTACAAATTTGCAGATGACACGAAGCTGGGTGACAGTGTGTGGTGTGAGGAGGATGCTAAGAGGCTGCAGGGTTACTTGGACAGGCTGGCTAAGTGGACAAATGCTTGGCAAATGCAATATAATGTGGGTAAATGTGAGATCATCCACTTTGGTGGTAAACAGGAAGTCAGATTATGAATGAATAGTGAAAGTTTAGGAAAAGGTGAGGTGCAATGAGAGCTGGGTGTCATGGTGGAACAGTCACTGAAAGGTGGCATGGAGGTGCAGCAGGCAGTGAGGAAAGCTAATGGTATGTTGGCCTTCACAGTGAGAGGATTTGTGTATTGGAGTAAGGATGTCTTGCAGAATTAAACAGGGCCTTGGTGAGGCCTCACCTTGAGTATTGTGTGCAGTTTTGGTCTCCTAGTCTGAGGAAGGACATTCTTGCTATTGAGGGAGTCCAGCGAAGGTCCATGAGACTGATTCCTGGGACAGCAGGACTGACATATGATCGACTGGGCTTGTACTCACTGGGATTTAGAAGAATGAGGGGAATCTCACAGAAACATGTAAAATCCTGATGGGATTTGACAGGCTCGATGCTGGAAGAATGTTCCCGATATTAGGGAAATCCAAAACTCGGGGTCAAAGATCACAAATACGGGCTAGGTTATTCAGATGTTGTGAACCTGTGGAATTCTCTACCACAGAAAGCTCATGGGGCCAGTTTGTTAGACATATGTCAAGAGGGATGTGGCACTTGCAGCTAAAAGGATCAAGGGATATGGGGGAGAGTGGGAATGGGATACGGAGATTGCATAATCAGTTATGCTCATATTGAACGGTGATGCAGGGGTCTCAGGGCTAAATGGCCTATTCCTGCAGCAATTTTCTATGTTTCCACGTTTCTAATGATCTGTAGATGGGCAGGTTGGGGTGTTGGGGAGCGGGTTTCCTCTGTCAGTTAGAATTGAAATTACATCGACAGCAAGAGGAAATATAATGTTAGAATACATAGAATCTGTGAAAGTCAACTTAAGAAACCACAAAGAAACGAAAACCCTGATGGGAGTTATGTCCAAACCTCCTCACAGTAATCGGGATGTGGGTCAGGAAATAAATCAGGAGATAGAAAACGCATGTAAGAAAGGGATTATTACAATAGTCATGGGGACTGCAATATGCAGGTGGACTAGGAAAATCAGGCTGGGAATGGATCTCAAGGAAAGGAATTAATGGAATGTCTACGAGAGGCTCCTTTGGAACAGTTTGTGGAAGAGCCCCTAAGAAACAGGTAATTCCGGATTCGGTGATGTGTAATGAGACAGCCCTGATTGGGGAGCTGAAGGTGAATGAACCCTGAGGGGGCAGTGACCATAATGTGTTAGAATTCACCCTGCAGTTCGAGAGGGAGAAGCTGGAATTCGATATAGTAATAGTAGTTAATGACAAGTTAGACAAAGGAGAGCCAATGGACATGATCTATTTGGATTTCCAGAAGGCCTTTGACAAGTTGCCACACAGGAGGCTGCTGAATAACATAAAAGCCCAGGGGGCTTGGGGCCCGGTACTGGCATGGATAGAGAGTGGAAATAAGTGGGTCTTTTGCAGGATGGCAGCTGGTGCCTCATGCAGTTCAGCAGGGGGCAGTGTTAGGACCTCAACTATTCATGTAAAAATTAATTATGTATTAACGATCTGGAAAAAGGAGCTGAGGGCATTGTTGGTAAATTTGCTGATGACACAAAGATGAGGGGAGGAACAGGCAGAGTTGAGGAAGCAGGGAGGCTGCAGAAGGACTTGGAAAGGCTCAGAGAGTGGGCAAAGAAGTGGCTGATGTAATACAATATGGGAAAGTGTGAGGTTATGCCCTTTGGTTGGAAGAATACAAGCTCAAACTGTTTTCTAAATGGGGAAATTCAGAATTCTCAAGTACAAAGGGACTTGGAAATCCTCTTTCAGGTTACTCTGAAGGTGAACATTTTGGTTCAGTTAGCAATGAGGAAGACAAATGCAATGTTATCATTCATTTCAACTGAGTTAGAATATAAGAGCAGGTATGTCCTGCTGAGGCTGTATGAGACTCTGGTCAGACTGTATTTGGAATATTGTGAACAGTTTTGGGACCCATATCTAAGGAGGGATGTGCTTGCATTGGAGGAGGTCCAGAGGAAGTTTATAAGAATGACCTTGGGAGTGATAGCCTGGTCTGATGAGGAGCGTTTGAGGACTCTGGCTATGTACTTGATGGAGTTGAGAAGGACATGGGGAGATCACATTGAAACTTACAGAATACTGAGAGACCTGGATAGAGTGGACGTGGAGAAGATGTTTCCACAAGGAAGGGAAAATTGGGCCAGTGGGCACAGCCGCAGAGTTAAAGGATAACCCATTACTGTGGTGGTGAAGTCATTGAGTGTATTTAGGACAGACATTGATAGGTTCTTGACTGGCAAGGCAATCAAACATAATGGGAAGAAGGCAAGACAATGGTCTTGAGAAACACATCAGCAAATGACCAAATGGCACAGAAGACTTGATGGGGTGAATGGCCTAATTCTGATGTTTTTTTGAAGAGACTCTGCAAAACCCACGAACACTGAAAGCACTGGATTGTGAGCCCTGCTGGAGCTGTTTGTCATCAGAACTTTGCCAAGAGGTAATCAGGGAATGGAGAGAGGTTCATCTTGTTCCATGTGGGAACTTCAGGATACTTCCCAGCTCCTGGAATACCATGAGTACAGGATGTGAGGTCAGTGACAGCAGTTGGAGCTCCAGGTTTCGGAGCTTGAGCAGCAGCTGGTGTCAGTGCGGAGAGTCCGTGAGGCTGAGAGCTCCATGGAGAGCACGCTTCTAGATGTGGTCACCCTGCAGCTTCAGAGTATGCAGGGAGAGAGGGAATGGGGGAGCAGCAGACAATCCAAGAGGATCCGGCAGCTAGTACAGGAATCCCCTGAGTGCATCACTCTCTCCAATCGGGATTCAGTTTGGAATTCTGATGAGAATGATGGTTCATCTGGGGAGTGCAGCCAGAGCGAAGTCTATGACACCACGGTGGTGGTAGGGGGGCTCAGCTGTACAGAAGGGGCACAAGGAAGACTGGAAGAGCGATAGTGAGAAGAGATTCGAGAGTGAGGACAATCGATAGGTGTTTGTGCAGCTGCAGATGGGAATCCAGGATGGTGTGTTGTCTCCCTGGTGCCAGGGTCAAGGATGTCACTGAGCTGCTGTAGAGCACCCTGAGGGGAGAGGGGGAACAGGCAGCAATCATGGTCCACATCGGTCCCAGTGACAGAGGGAGGAAAGGGATGTAGTCCTGCAGTCAGAATTTAGGGAGCTTGGGAAGAAATTAGCAGCAGGAGCTCAAAAGTAAGAATCTCGGGATAACTCCCAGCGACCAATGCAAGTGAGAATAGGAATAGAAGGATAAGACAGGTGAATGTGAGGCTGAAAAGATGGTCCAGGAGGGACGGTTTGAGATATTGGACATTGGGAATGATTCCAGGGGAGATGCGACCTCTATAGACTGGATGGGTTGCTCCTGAACAGAGCAGGAATTGAGCTTCTTGTGGTGTGACTTGCTTGTGCTGTTGGAGAGGGATTAAACCAATTTGGCAGGTCTGAGGGAACCAGGAGGTAATATCAGGGAGGAACACCAAGGAAGACAGAATCCTGGGAGATAGATACACGAGAATAAGGAATAGTAACTTCTTGGGCAAAGTCAGAGTGAGGGAGAGAGTAATAAATTCTAAATCCGGTTGACTGTCTGGGACTGCACACATGGACAACTGGTTAGTAAGGTTAGATCAAATGGGATCCAGGGAGAGCCAGCCAATTGGTACAAAATTGGTTTGATGGTTGGAGACAGAGAGTGGTGGTAGAAGATTATTATTCAGACTGAAAGACTGTGACCAGCGATGTGGCAAAAGGATTGGTTCAGGGTTTGTCATTGTTCATCATTTATAGAAACAAATAAGATTGGAGAGTAACAGACACAGATTGCGAAGCGGAATGCTGATGTTGTTACTGTAAACGATGAGGCTGAAATGAGGACAGGACTGAGTGTTCAATATTCCTGGATACAAAGCATTCAGGAAAGCTAGGAAAGGGGGGAAAGGGTGAGAGGTGTGGGATTGGTTAAGGAGATCAGAGCAGAGCTCAAGAAAGAGGATGTCCCAGAGGGGTCAAGGACAGAATCGATTTGGTTCAAGATAAGGAACAAAAAGGTGCAATCAGTTTTTTCAGTGCAGTCTGTAGGTCACCAGCTAATGGGAAGGATGGAGAGGAACAAACCTGGAAGGAGTTTACAGTGAAGTGCAAACATTAGGGGGACTTTAATTACCAGAATATAGAGTGGGATAGCAGCAGTGTGAAGGGCAGAGAGGGCCAGAGTTGTGAGAGTGTGCTCAGGTGATTTTTCTCCAGCCGTATGTTTCCAGTCCAATGGGAATGGAGGCTTTGCTAGACCTGGATCTTGGGAATGAGGAGGCTCAGGTAGATCAAGTGTCAGTGAGACGACATTTAGAGAAGAGTGATCATTGTATCACATGGTTTAGGGAGACAGTGGAAAAGGACAAAGGACAATCCAGAGTAAAGTCAGGACCATGGATCGTATCCCGTGTATCACCTCCAAATGTCTCACATTTAGAAATTTCCATTTCTTTTTCAAACAAAATATGGATGAGTCACAAATCTAATATTTTACTGCAGTATTTCCAGTTGAGAAAGACATGGAAGTGAAGAAATTTGGGAAATAAATGTTAATATCTTGACAAGAGTCCTCATTACAGAAGAAGAGGTGCTGTAATCTGTTCTTAAAACTCATTAAAGTAGATAAATCCCCAGGACCGGATCAGGTCTATCGCAGCACTTTGTGGGAAACTTGGGAAGAGACAGCGATGCCCCTTGCAGAGATGTTTGCATTATCAACAGCCGCGGGTGATGTGCTGGAAGACTGGAGCTTGACTGATGTTGTGCTGTTAGTTAATAAGGTCTGCAAAGAATATGCAGGGAATTATAGACCGGTGAGTCTGATACCAGTGGGGAGTAAGTTATTGAAGGGATTTTGAAAGATAGGATCTACACACATTTGAAAAGACAAGGATTGATTAGGGATAATCCACATGGCTTTGTAAGTGGGAAATTGTGTCACAAATTTGATTGAGTTTTTTGAAGACATGACCAAGTTGATAACTGAAGGCAGAGTGGTAGACATTGTCTACATGGACTTTAGCAAGGCCTTTGACAAGTTACCACATGGACAACCGGTTAGTAAGGTGAGATCAAATGGAATCCAGGGAGAGCAAGCCAATTGGTAAAAAATTGGTTTGATGGTTGGAGACAGAGAGTGGTGGTAGAAGGTTATTGTTCAGACTGGAAGCCTGTGACCAGCGGTGTGGCAAAAGGATTGGTTCTGGGTTCATCATTGTTCATCATTTATAGAAACTAATTGAATGAGAATATAGGGGGCATGGTTTGTGAGTTTGCAGATGACACCAAAATTGGTGGAATAGTGGGCAGTGATGAAGGCTATTTGAGAGTACATTTACATTCCATATTGAGATAATAGGGAGGTGTTGCATTTTGGTACAAAAACCAGGCCAGGGTTTACACTGTTAATTATGGGGCAATGGGGAGTGTTATCAAAGAGGGAGATCAAGCGGTGGAGGCATATAGTGCCTTGAAACTGGAGTCACATGTGGGCAGGGTGGTGAGGAAAGCATTTGGTTACAATTGCCAGTCAGAGCATTGGGTACAGGAGTTGGTCAGGCCACATTTCTGGTGACGCTGCTATTGAAAGGATGTCATTAAACTGGAGAGGGTGTAAAAAGGATGACAAGGATGTCACCGAGACTGGAGGGTTTGAGTTTAAGAAGAGGCTGGTTAGGCCTGAGCTATTTTCTTGGAAGGTCAGAGGCTACGGGGTGACATTTTAAAGGTTTATAAAATCATAATGGGCATAGATAAGGTGACTAGTCAAGGTCTTTTCCCCAGGGAAGGGGAGTCCAAAACTAGAGGGCAGACGTTTAAGGTGAGAGGGGAAAGATTCAAAAGGGACCTGAGGTGCATCTCTTTCACATAGAGGGCAGTGGGTGTATTGAATGAACTGTGAGAGGAAGTCGTAGAGGCGAATCTGATTATAACATGGATAGGAAAGGTCGACAGAAATTTTAGCCATATGCAGACAAATAGGAATACAGGGAATAGATAAGGTGAATATTTCACGAAGGATGTGAATAGTTTGCAGACATGTTAAAAAAAAAGTGGAAGCTTCAAGGATGAATAATGCCTGTTATGAAAATAGAACAGAGAAATTTGGACTGTCTTCCTTGGAGAAGAGAAGGCTGAGAGATGTGTTTGAGGAATTCAACATCAGGAGAGGTCTGGACAGAGTATACAGGGAGAAAATGTTCACAATTGAGAAAGGATTGAGAGGAGAGACCACAGATTGAAAGTAATTGGTAAAAGAAACAAAAGTGAGATGAAGAAAAACATTTTCAGCCAGTGGGTGGTTAAGGTGTGGAATGCACTGCCTGAGAGTGTGGTGGAGGCAGCTTCAATGAAACATTCTGAAGGGAATGAGACTGTTATCTGAAAAGGAACAATGTGCAGGGTGACAGGGAGAAGGCAGGAGAATGACACTCAGTGAATTGCTCATTCAGAGAGCCAGTACAGACAGGATGGACAGAATGGCCTCCTTGTGCACTGTAACAATTCTGTGATTGTGTGATTGAGCAGAGTTAAAGCTGGGGGAGGTGGGAGCTCGGTGTCTCACTGTGCTGCTGCTGCTGCTGCTGCTGCTGCTGCTGCTGCTGAGGTCAGTGAGATCAGAGACTGGGACAGGGAGCCAGAGCTCACATCAAACTCTGCCCATGTCTGTCACACTGAGACTGGCAGGAGGCTACTCACTGATTTCACTCCTTGCTGCAGGAATGGGACCACAGGCTGCAAATGGACAGAGCCCCTCCACATGGTGAGTAAAACTTACTGACTTATATCTTGCTGAGTAATGGAACTAAAGAAATACAGCTGGACACACTGTGAGACACAATGCTCCTCAATCAACCATTTCATTCACTGCAGCTTCCCACTAACACCTGTGGAATTTCAGCATTTGTGTTTTAGAAAGTGTGTTTCAGTATTGAAAGGATTAATAACAGAGGATTGAGGTTTACTTACTCAGTCTGAGCTTGGTTTCTTTACTGAACGTAAGCCACAGTGAGAGCTCCCAGTGCAGAGGCTGTACAAAAACCTCTGGTCTTTGCTTCCCTCTGTCACTCTCACCCTCTTCCTTTCTCTCTCTGTTGCTCATTCACTTTCACCTTCTCCCTGTCCCTCTCTGTCTGTCACTTACTCTCACCTTCTCACTGTCTTTCTCACTGTCACTTATGTCTTCTTTTATCTCTGTTTTTCTCAAACTATTTCTGTCTTTCTGTTGAGTCCCTGTCTCTCTGTCTGGGCTGTGTCCAGCTGGGCTTGGGAGGTTTGTGAACTTTATTTTTCAAAGTTCACCCTTGCAATTGCTCTTCACATGTGCTCATAATGTAATAAGGAAACTCGAGGCTTTAAATGAACAGTGACTACCACAGGGACTGAATAGTGACAAGCCTGGCATGGAGCTAATTTGTTAAGTTTTGTTTACATATAACTGTGACTGTGTGTCATTATTATATATTATGTATGGTTATGGGATGTGTCAGCGCAGGAGGTGGGACTGTGTGTCCATTATTATATATTATATATATCAGTGGGATGTGTGTATTGAGGTTTTTGTATGGCTCTGTATCACTGCACCAAGGCCAGCTCCAACTTTGCTGACAGTAATAGTTAGCGACATCCTCATTCTGAACGTTGCTGATTGTCAGGGTGAAGTGTGTGCTGGACACTTCTGTCCAGGTGAATCTGTCGGAGACTCCTGTGTATCGTGCTACTGCATTGTAGATCAGGAGAGAGGGTTTCTGTCCTTCTCGCTGCTGGAACCATTCAACTTCAGTCGTGGTACTCTGACTGGATTTACAGGTGTGTGTTGCGGTCTGGCCCAGTCCCACTGACAGCACCGGGGGAGACTTGGTCATGATGATGTCTCCCCTGATACCTGAGGGGTCAGAGAGAAACACAGTGAAGTCAGAACTGTCACAAAAAAAGACTGTCAAATGAGAAATTGTTGAAGACACTGAGCATTTTTCCTTCAATCACAATGAAGTGAAATGGAGAGTTAAAGATTCAGATTGGAAGGAGAAATTGCTGATGTACTTGTGACACAGAATGCCAGGGGCCAGATCAGCTGGATGTGTGAAATCATGGTGTGTGCTCTTGTCCCTGTGCCTGGTTCCTGATAAATTCTCCCTTCACTGGGCTCTGCTTTATAAAGCTGCAGCCTGAGAGAGTCTGACTGGGTGTACCTCAGTACGTAAATGGCATCGGGCAGAGAGAGCCACGTCAGCCCCTCACACTTCCTCTTCTCTCTCTCTCTCTCTCTTGCTCATCCTTACGAACTTCCTCCCTCGCTTTTCCCTTTTTCCTCTTTCTCCCCTTTCTCTTGTATATGTTCCTGTCATTCATTGACTTACTCCCTCTTTTTCTATTTCCATTTCCGACTCTGTCCTCTCCCAATTATATAACCACTTGTATCTTTCCCTTTTTCCATGTATGTTTGACACTCTGTTTATCTTCCTTTCCTTCTTTGTTGGTTGATCTCTCTCTCTCTCTTATCATCCATTACTCTCCTTCACTTATCTATCTACCTGTTTCCTCACTTGTTCTCTCCTCATACCCTCAGTCTTTCATTCTCTCACTCTCTCTTTGTCTCTGTCCCTCCCTCCTGTCACTCTCTAATTGATCTCTATAGCAGGCGCTATTCCGGGACATTGGAACACTGAGTCCTGGGGTAGCAGTTAAATGCCTTGCCCTCTCACTCAATCTCACAATGTGAACCTTTCTCTCTCTCTCTCTCTCTTTCTCTCTGTGTGTTTTCTGTCCCTCTCTCAATCAGAAGCTCAATGACATGAACAGCATTTAACAAATCTATCCAGGTCATCAATGATCTAACAATACTAATCCCAGCTTGGCATTGAGGGAGAGGATCAGCCATGATCATATTGAGTGATAGACCAGCCTCACAGGGCGAAACCCTAACCCTAACCCTAACCCTAACCCTACTCCTGCTCCCTGTTTCTATCTTTGTATGTCTGTGTTATCTTCAATCTGCCCCTGGGTATTGATTCCTCTACTTATGGAAAAATTGCCTTCCTGTCCACTCTATTTCTGCCCCTCATAATCTTATAGCCCTTTAGCAGGTTCCCTCTCAACCTTCACTGCTCTAAGAGAAACAATCCCAGCCTTTCCAATCCTTCCTCATAGCTCAGACCCTCCAGGCCTAACAGTATCCTGGGAAATCTGCTCTGCACCATCTTGAATACAGTCATATCCTTCTCATAATGCGGTGACCAGAACCTGTCTGTCTATCCGTCTGTCTATCTCTCTCACTCGATTCCCTTTACCCCTAGTCTCACACTCACTCTATCTTTTTCTCTCTCCTTTCTATTCTTCTCTCTCAGTCACACTGTCTCATACCCTATCTCTCTCTCTCTCTCTATTCTTCAACCTAACCATCTCTATCTCCCTCTATTTTGCTCTCTCTCTCTCTCTCCCTTTACTCATTTTACATTGCCTCAGACTCTCTCTGTCCCTTTCTCTCTTTCACACCCTGTCCTTCTATCTCTATCTCTCTGACTGTCTCTCTCTCTCACACACACACCCACACACACACACACTCCCTGCCTCTCTCTTTCTCAGAATGTCCCAGTTGGCAACATTTAAATACAGGGAAAATCTCCATCTGCTCTGCCTCACTAATGGATGTTAACTCTTCACCCCAGAAGCATGTCTTTTCCTGGAGTAAGGCCCCATTTCTCACATTGACGAGGCATCAGCCTGTCTCAGGAAGATGGACAGACTCTTGTCAAATGAAAGGCAGTTCTGTGCTGTTGGCCTATTCTCACTGGGAACTGGTTTGAATACAAACCTCATTCCATGAAGGCCCAGCAGAGAGAGGAGATCCTCAGGCCATCAGTGTGAGCTGGAGGGACAAGACAGGCTCTGACCCACTGATCCATCCACAACATTGTCCAATCCCTTCTCTTCTCCTTCCCCTTTCACAGTCAGGTTCTGGGATGAAGCCAGGACCATCACACAATTACAACAGAAAGGAACTGAGGCCCACACCTACCATGGTGTCCATGACCCATTGGGACCCTCCAATAGCGAACAGGAAACATGGAATTCATTCCAACTGGTCCATCAAATACAGACCATTAAACATGGGCCTCTTTGCCACTGAGCTCTCTCATGGAGATGAGTAAATATGGGCCTTCTTCCCAGTGAATACTCCAACAGAGATGAGTGAACATGGACCTTATTCCTGTTGGGCCTTCCAATAGAAACCAGGAAAGAAAGGCTTCCATTTCATTGAACTCTCCAGTAAATATGGACCAGTTTTAAACTGGAACCTCCAACAGAGACCAGTAAACATGCGACTTGTTGCAACTGGGTCCTCCTGTAGAGACCAGTTAACATGGATCACATTGTCGTAGCAAGATTGGAACTTCGGAATGAGGAGCAGGAATAGGTAATTCAGCCCTTTAAGCCCATTTGCCGTTTAACATGACCATGGCTGATCTTATCCTCATCTCCACTTTCCAGACTGCTCCCTATTGCCCTCTATCCTGCTTTTCATCAGAAAGATATCTATTTCTTTCTTCAATCTGTTGATTGATTCTGCCTTCACTGCACTCTGGGGGCAGTGACTTCTACAGATTCACAACACTCTGAGAGAAGGAGTTACAATAGAACAGAATCCCTACAGTATGGAAACAGGCCATTCGGCCCAACAAGTCTACAACGACCCTTGAAAGAGCATTCCACCCAGACCCATTCCCCCTACCCTTTCCCTGTAACCCTACATTTGCCATGCCTAATGAACCAAACCTACACATCCCTGGACACTATGGGTAATTTAGCATGGCCAATCCTCCTAGGTTTAACATCTTTAGACTATGGGAGGAAGCCGAAGCCCCCAAGTGAAACCCATGCAGACAAGGGGAGAATGTGCAAACTCCATATATTTGCCTGACGGTGGAATCAAACCTGGGTCCCTGGCACTGTGAGGCAGCAGTGCTCACCACTGTACCACTGTGCCACCTGTAGTTTCTCCTCATCTCAGTTTTGAACCTACCTCCTCTCACTCTATATCTTTTCCCTATTGTTCGAGACTGGCCCACAAGAGGGAACATCTGTTCCATGCCTGCCCTATCAATCCCCTTTAGCATCTTATATAGCTCACTCAGATCTCCCATCATGCGACTGAATTCCAGTGAGTATCAGCCAAAGCTATTCAGCCATTCCTGTACGACAGCCCTTTCATCCCAGGAATCAGTCTGGTGAACATCCTCTGAACTGCATCCAGTGCCACCATATCCTTCATCAAGTAAGGAGACAACAATTGGACACAATGCTTCAGATGTGGTCTCATTGTAACAATATTTCTTTATTTCTGTAATCCAGTCCTTTTATAATAAATACCAAGATTCCAATTGCTGCAAGAAATACCAACATTCCAATTCCATGGGACTCAATTGGAACCTCCAACAGAGATCAGTAAACATGGGCCTCCATCCCACTGGAATGTCCAATGAACAGCAATAAGCATGGGCCTCTTCCCCACTGGACCCTCCAGTATTGGAGCTTGAAACCCTGCATCCTCTCCATCACATAGGTCTCTTATTTCAAACTCTACAACATTGTTTGCCTCTGCACTACATCATCCCCTTGACCACAGATGTCCTTTCTCAGCTTACTCCATTTGTGTTCCATAAATTCCAAATTGTCTGAAATGGAGTGGCCCCTTCCCTGCCTCACACGTAGGAGGAGATGGACAGATTTTATATAAGTAACGAGTTGAAACATTCTGGAAAGTGAATGTGGTCAGAATTGATCAAACTGATGATGGCTCCTGCAGTTGAATATCCTGCTGGCAAGCTCCAGCCTTTTACACACAGAATGGGGAAGTGTGTATGGTAGGGTATATATTGTAGCGCTCCATGGAACTATCCCTCAGCATCAAGTGTCCTTCAGGAGGGGAGAGGGAATGTTCAGGGTCCTGAGCTCCATTTCCCAGCCCAGGCAGCTTGTCTCCAAATGAATGAACAAGACGCCAATTTTGAGCCCAGGTTAGGGAAAAGACTCTGCTGTGGACCCAGGTTTACAACAGGCAACTAGAGATTGAGCTGAAAAGGAAAGATTTGCTGGGTTATGGAGAGAGAGGGGCAGTGGGATTAATTGGATCACTCACAGACATGATGGGCTGAATGGCCTCACCCTGTGCTAGGCGGAGCAGATTTCGGATTGGATTGAGAAGGAACTTCTTCACCCAGAGGGTTGTGAATTTATGGAATTCCTTGCCCAGCAAAGTTGTTGAGGTTTCCTCAGTAAATGTTTTTGAAGCTAAGGTGGATATTTTTTGAACAATAAAAGAATTAAGGGTGATGGTGAGGGGGCGGGTAGGGGGAGCTGAGGCCATGAAAAGATCAGCTATGACCTTATTGAATGGCGGAGCGGGCTTGAGGGGCCAGATAGCCTACTCCTGCTCCTAGTTTTAATATCCTTATGTACTGTCAGATTCCAGGGAGTGCAGACAGTTCACAGTTTTCTTCCATCTCAGTAACAAACGTCCAGCTGTTCCGAGCTCCTCCTTTCACTTCCTCTCTTGGTGAAGTTTCAACCTGGTGAGCTGACAGTCTTTGCAGTTATTTTTTACACCGGGGCTTTCTGCTGTGGTCAGAATCTCTAATAATAAGTGTCCAATCAGTGACAATCACAGCAGCTAAGAGCAGTCAGGACTGAGGAGCCAGGCTCACTGGGAAACTCATTGGGAAGATCAAATCCATCCTTTGCAGATCCCACTAAAAACTTCATTCCTCTCGCTGAGCACTGTCTGCTGCTCAACCAGACTCTTTACAAAAACGGAACAGTTCTAAAAAAGGTTCACTTGACCCAAAATGTTAACTCTGCTTTCTCTCCACAGATGATGCCAGACCTGCTGAGCTTTTCCAGCAATTTCTGTTTCTGTTTCTCATTTACAGCAACCACAGCTTTTTCAGCTTTTATTTAGTATCAGACTCCTTGCTATCTTGGCCTTATCTTTGAGGCTGATCTGAGCCCCAAATCCTCCATGTCACAAAGATCACCCACTGAAAATCTCTTTGCTTTGGGACTCCAAACATGATCAATCCAATGTTGTTCTGGCCCACATCACAGCCACTGCCCTCTGTAAACTTCAGCTCATTCCAAACTCTGCTGCGTGTATCCAAACTTGCACCAAGCCCCATCCCCATGCCCCATCATCCTCGCTAACCGACATTGGCTCCCAGTCCAACAACATCTCGATTTACAAATTCTCATCCTTATTCTCAAACCCTACCTGTCCTTCAATCCTCCCTATCTCTGTAACCTCCTCCTAGCTGTCTCATTCTGTGTGGTTAGCAATCTTGCATATATGGCTGTCTAATCCTTCATGCACATCATTGAGAGATATTGTGAAACACTGAGGTCCCAGCACAGATCCCTGGGGACACCACTATTCACATCTTGCTCATTGGAGAGCACACACATTATCCTTCCTCTCTGTCTCCTGCCTCCAAACTAATTCCTGACCCAAGGCAAATGTGTTTTCTCAATCAATATATTTCCATGTTGATGAATAGTCTCTCAAACAGTGAAACTAGGAGCAGGAGTAGCCCTTGGAGCTTGTTCCACCATTCAATGTGACAATGACTGATCATCCAACACAATCGCCTGTTCCCACTTTGTCCCTGTAACCTTTGAACCCTTCCACCCTGAGAACTATATCATGCCCTTTCTCGAAAGCATTCAGTGGTTTGAGCTCAATTTCTTTCGTGACAGAAACTTTCACAGGCTTCCCATTCACTGAATGAAAACATTTCTCTCCATCTCAGCCCTACATGGCCTTTCCCGTATCCTTAAATTGTAATCTTTGGTTCTGGACTCCCCAGTTATCAGGAACATCCTGCCTTATCCTGTTAGGATTTTTGAGTTTTCAATGTGACCCCCCTCAATCCTCTAAACTCCAGTGAATATAATCATAACCGATCCAATTTCTCCTCAGATCTAAGTGCTGTCATCCCAGGAATCAGTCTGGTAAACCTCGCTGCCCTCCCTCCACAGCCAGAACATCCTTCCACAGATAAGGAGAACAAAACTGCAGGCAATAGAATCATAAAGTTACACAGTACAGAAGAGGCCCTTCAGCCCATTAACTGTGTACCAGCCAAACTACACTAAACTTACACCATTCCCACTTTCCAACACGTGGCCCATAGCTTTAAATGTTACGAAATTTCAAGTGTTCATCCAAGTAGTTTTTAAAGGTTGAGAGATTTGCCACCTCACCTACCATCCCAGGCAGTGCAAACCAGACCCCCACGACCCTCTGAATGAAAACCTGCTCTTCAAATCCCCTCTAAACCTTCTGTCTTTCACATTGAATGTGTGCCAACTCTGAGTAAGGGGAAAAGCTGCTTTCTATTCATTTTGCCCATTCCCTTCATACCCTTATACACCTCTATCAGGTCCCCCTTCCACCTTCTCTGCTTCAAAGAAAACAATCCGAGCTTATCCGGCCTCTCTTCATCACTGAAATGCTTCATCCCAACCAACATCCTGGTGAATACCCTCAGCATTCCCTCCAGTACAATCCCATCCTTCCGATCGCGTGGTGACCAGAACTGCACACGGTACCCCAGCTGTGGCCTAACCAACGTTCTGTATAGCTCTAACATATCTTCCCTGGTCTTCTCATCTATACCTGAAATGATAAAGGAAAGTGTTCTGTCTACCTTCATAAATACCTTATTCACCTGCTATATCTTCCAAAGTTCATCACCTCACATTTATCAGGGGTAAGTTCCATCTGACGCTGATCTGCCCATCTGACCAATCCAGTTAGATCCTCCTGTAACCTAAGACCTTCTTCCTCACTGTCAACCATCTGCTAAACCTTGTGTCATCTACAAACTCAGTCACCATCCATTCACCCCCACCCCTCACCTCTCACATTCTCATCTTCATTGTTTCAATACATCCTGAACAATAAGGGACCCAGCAGTGATCCCTGAGGTATCCCACTGCACACTGGGCCCAGTCACACAAATAACTTCTTGTCTACACCTTCTGTCTCCTGTCACTGAACCATTTTTGGTTTGAATATTCCAGGTGTGGTCTCACTACGTCCCCATACAATTACAGCAAGACATCCCTGCACCTGTATTCAAATCCTCTCACTATGAAGGTAACGTATCATTTACCTTCTTCACTGCCTGCTGCACCTGCATACTGACTTTCAGTGACGGGTATACACAGACACCCAGGTCTTATTGCACCACCCCATTCCCAATCTATCACCATTCAGATAATAATCTGCCTTTTTCTACTAAACCGGGTAACCTCACATTTAACTTCATTGTATTTCATCTGGCATCACTCAACATCTCCAAATCACACTGAGATATCTCTGCATCCTCCTCACAGCTCCCCCTCCCACCCAGCTTTGTGTCATCTGCAAACTTGGAGATATTACTCTTAAGTTCCCTCATCTAAACCATGAACAAATATTGTGAATAGCTGGATCCAGGCCCGTGGTACCCTTTCAGAAAAATTCCAGTTTATTTTTACTCTTTGTCTCCTGCCTGCCAACCAGTTCTCTATCCATGTCAGTACACTGCCCCCAGTCCCAGGAATCTTAATTTTTTATGCTCTCTTCTGTGGGACTTATTAAAAACCTTGTAAACGTTCCAAATATACCACGTCAATTGCCTCCTTCTTGTCAAATTCGCTCTTTACATACTCAAGCAATTCCAGTCAATTTGTTAAGCATGATTTCCCTTTCCACAAACCATGCTGACCCTGTCTAATCCTGTCGCTATCTTTCACGTGCGCAGTGATTAAATCTTTCATAATAGACTTGAGTATTTTCAGGCTGATTGGTCTAAGATGTCCAGTTTCTCTCTCCCTCCCATTTTAAATAGTGATGTTACATTAGCAACTCTCCAGTCAGTGGGAATTATTCCAGAATGTATAGAATCTTGAACATCAATGTTTCCAAACGTTTTGGGCATTTTCTGAAGTAATCTGAGGTGTAGATTATTGGATCCTGTGGATTTATCAGAATTTAATCCCATAAATTTTCCAAAAACATTTCCCTAATAAAGCTAGTTTTCTTCAGTTCTGCTGTCAGTCTATACCCTGTCATCCCAAAATGTTGAGAATGTATTTGAGTTTTCCATTGTACACAAAGATCCAGAATGCAACAAATGCAGAAATTTCCTTTGCTCTTGTTGTCAGTGGTACTTTTAACAAATCAATTTTGGATAAGAATGACACACTACTATCCTATCAATGCAATCTCCTGACCTGGGAATAGGGTACAAATCCATCTTTGTGACTCCATTCACTTTCCAACTGTCTACACAGAATCTAATTGAAACATTTGGTTTCAGAACCAACACTACAAGAGAACTCCAATTACTCTTACAGTTCAATCAGGGTACCCTGTCTAGTTTATGATCAGTAATTTGCTGATTTTTAGATGGTTTGAATCAACCCCAGGTCCCTGGTTCTGCCACTGGATTTATTTAAAAATGTTAAATGAAGAAGGCAGTAGATGGGTGTTTCAGGGCAAAAGAATTTCTGCGTTTATTCAATACAAAAGGTAAGTATAATACAGGAGCAAATGCAAATGTAATAATCAGTGAAATTAACAGTATCCATTATACAGAGAACAGCAATTAAATGCACTAACAAATTAAACACTGGTTAAACACTATTAGAAGCTAGAGTGGAAAAGTGTGGCACTGGAAAAGCACAGCAGCATCTGAGGGACAGGAGAATAGACGATTCAGGCATAAGCTCTTCATCAGGAAGGATGGGGGAGTGGAAGGGGGCTGAGAGATAAATAGGAGGGTGGGGCGGGGGCTGGAGGAAAGTAGCTGGGAAGGGGATAGGTGGGGGTGGAGGTGGTAGTGATAGTTCAGAAGGGATGGTGGAGCAATTAAGTGGGATGGATTATGGATAGATAGGAAAATTCAAGAGGGTGGTGTCGAGTTGGAGGATTGGATATTCGTTGGTGAGTGGGGGGAGGGGAGATAACGAAACTAGTGAAAACAACATTGATGCCGTGTGGTTGGGGGGTCCCAAGGTGGAAAATGAGGCATTCTTCCTCCAGACATGGTGGCTCAGTGGTTAGCACTGCTGCCTCACAGCACGAGGGACCCAGGTTCGATTCCAGCCTTGGGCGACTGTCTGTGTGGAGGTTGCACGTTCTCCCCATGTGCGGGTTTCCTCCAGGTGCTCCGGTTTCCTCCCACAGTCCAAAAGATGTGCAGGTCATGTGAATAGGCCATTCTAAATTGCCCGCAGTGTTAGGTACATTAGTCAGAGGGAAATGGGTCTGGGTGGGTTACTCTTCGGAGAGTCTGTGCCTGGTTGGGTCGAAGGGCCTGTTTCCAACTTCTAGGGAACCTAATCTAATCAAAATGTGTAGGTTAGCTGAACTGGCGATACTAAATTGCTCATAGTGTCATGTGCATTAGTCAGGGGTAAATATAGGGTCGGGGAATGAGTCTGGGTGGGTTACTCTTCGGAGGGTTGGTGTGGACATGTTGGGATGAAGGGCCTGTTTCCATACTGTAGGGAATCTAATCTAATCCAATCAGACATCGAATGGCTTGGAGTTGGCAGTGGAGGAGGCCCAGGACTTGCATGTCCTTGGCAGAGTTGGAGGGGGATTTGAAGTGTCCGGCCACAGGGTGGTGGGGTTGTTTGGTGCATGTGTCCCAGAAATGTTCTGCAAGTTTGTCCTTCCCAACATTCCTGATGAAGGGCTTCTGCCGAAAACATCGATTCTCCTGCTCCCCGGATGCTGCCTGACCTGCTGCGCTTTTCCAGCACCTCACTTTCCGACTCTGATCTCCAGCATCTGCAGTCGTCACTTTCTACTATTAGAAGCAAAACAGTTTGAATCACACAAACTTTAATCAGGCTCCCTACCCTTGGGGTCCCAATGCACTGTCACCAGCCGCCATCCCCTCCCTGCGAGCTCAGAGGGAAACTTTGGGGTCTCAGGATTTTCAGCTCCGCACCGAGGAAAATACAGGTTTAAAATGTTCCTGTTGGTGAGGTTCTCACTGTCGGTTCTCTTGGCTCAGGACAGGTCTGTGAGAAAGTGAGGACTGCAGATGCTGGAGATCAGGGTCAAGAGTGCTGTGCTGGAAAAGCGCAGCAGGTCAAGCAGCATCCGAGGAGCAGGAGAATCAACATTTCGGGCATAAGCCCTTCATCAGGAATAAGACCTGTGGGCCGGGGGCTGAGAGATAAATGGAATGGGGGTAGGGATGGGGTGAAAGTGATCGGAACAGGCCTGTCTCTGGAAGCTCTTGTTCAGATCGTGTTTGGTTGGTGTTCCTGCTCTCGGTTGTCCTTTGTTGCGATGATGCTCTTGGTTTGGTTTCTGGATGCAGCTTCTCTGTTCAGTCTCTGAGGTTCTTGGTTCTGAAGCTGCTTGTTGGGGCTTGCTGAAGCTGTTCCTGCAGAAACTTGTTGTTGAAAAGGCTCACCCACAGATTAGTACAGACTGTGTGCCCCGTTATCTCCCCTCAGATCTGTGTTGGTCAATGTGTTTCTGGTGTTCCCTTTGGGGTCAGTTGGCTTCCTGACAGTTAAGAGTGTAAGTGAATATATCTTGATTGATGTTGAATGCCCAATATCTCTGTGAATAAATATTGATTGTGTTGAATGTCCACTATCTGTACAGGTTCCAAAATGTCTGTGTTAGTAGGCCGAGGTGTAAAAGTGAGGTTCAGTCTGGAGAATGAGTTCTGGTTGGTGTCTCTTTCAGGGTTGAGGTGTGAACTGGAATTCCAGGCAGAACAATGGTTCCAGGCAGCCATCTCCGTGTCTCTGTGTTTCCCCAGAGCTCAGCCTAGCTGCCTCTTTATTTTTAAAAGATTTTTAAAAATCCAGGGGATTAAATAATAGGGAATTTTGCTCAATCCTACACGGGAGAACTCCAATTACTCTGACAGTTCAAACAATTGATACTCCAACAAATATTGAGCTTCCTTTGTTACTTATGCTTGTTTCTCTGGGTTTAACCCAAATGGGTTTTGTTTTATTGGGTCTGAATTACCCACATCCACGTCATGTTTGATTAATGTGGAACATCCAAGTGTATCTTTTAAAGACCATATATCAGTGCAGAATGTGGCCATTCAGCCCATCAGGTCTGCTCTGCAATTCCATCACAGTTGATTTGTTTGTCAATCCCATTCTCCTGCCTTCTCTCCGTTACCTTTGATCCCCTTACTAATCAAGAACATATCTATCTCTGTCTTAAATACACTCAAGGACCTGGTCTCCACAGCATTATGCGGCGATGATTAATCCACAGATTAGCCACTTTCTGGATGAAGGATCTCCTCCTCATCTCACTTTCAAAGGATGGCCCCTTCTGAGGCTGTGCCATCAGGTCCCAGTCTCTCTGCCAAGTGGAAACATCTTCTCCATGTGTCCTCTATCCAGGCCTCTCAGTATACTGTATGTTTCACTGAGATTCTCCCTCATCCTTCAAAACTCCATTGAGTACAGACCGAGTACAGGCCTCACCCACTCCTCATACAAACTTCTTTGTATTCTCTGAGCAATCTCCCTCTGTCCCTCTGTTAATCTTTCTCCAGATACAAAAATACAGTGTCTGAATTCTCTAATGCCTTTGAGTTTGTTCACCTCACAGGAGAAAGTTCACTTTGGGAATTGTCCAATTCTCTTTGGCTCTCACAGTTTTTCTCATCCCTCTCTGCTCCCTCACTGCTTGACACACCTGTACACAACTGAATGGTTTCTCAAAAACTGGGAGAGGAATTAAGGATCCTGCTTTCATCCCATGTTTACCTACAACTTGACAAGTTATTTTTATTTATTCATTTTGTGGAATGTGGGCAGCGCTGGATGGCCAGCGTTTATTGCTCATTCCTTGTTGCTCCTTGAGAAGGTGGTGGGGAGCTGCCTTCTTGAACTGCTGCAGTCCACCTGCTGTGGGCTGACCGTCAATGCCATTATGGAGGGAATTCCAGGATTCGGAGCCAGCAACAGTGAAGGAAAGCAATATATTCCAAGTCAAGATGGTGAGTGTCTTGGAGAGGAACTTGAAAGTGGTGCTTGGAACTTGAAAATATATCGGCTGCCTTTGTCCTTCTAGATGGAACTAGTCGTGTGTCTTGAAGGTGCTGTCTGAGGATCTTTGACGAATTTCTGTAGTGCATCTTGTAGATGGTACACACTGCTGCTACTGAGCATTGGTGGCAGATGGCGTGGTTGCATGTGGATGCAGTGCCAATCAAGTGGGCTGCTTTGTCCTGGATGTTGTTAAGCTTCTTGGGTGATATTGGGGGCTGCACACATCCAGGCAAGTGGAGAGTACTCCATCACACTCCCAACTTGTGCCTTGTAGATTGTGGACAGGCTTTCAGGAGTCAGGAGGTGAGGTACTTGCCGCAGTATTCTTAGCCTCTGACCTGCTTTTATAACCACAGTGTTTATTTGGTGAGTCCAGTTAAGTTTCTGATCAATGGTAACTCCCAGGATGTTGATAGTAGGGGATTCAGTGATGGTCACACCACTGAATGTCAAGGGGCAGTGGTTAGATTGTCTCTTATTGGTGATGGTCCTAGATTGGCACTTGTGTGACATGAATGTTACTTGCCACTTGTCAGCCCAAGCCTGGATATTGTCCAGATCTTATTGCATTTGGACACGGACTGTTTCAATATCTGAGGAGTCGAAAATGGTGCTGAACATTGTGCAATCATCAGTGAACATTTCCATTTCTGACCTTATGGAGGGAAGGTCATTGATGAAGCAACTGAAGGACACGACCCTGAGGAGCTCCTCCATAGATGACCTGGAGCTGACATGACTGACCTCTAACAACCATGATCATCTTCCTATGTGTCAGGTCTGATGCTAACCACCAGAGAGTTTGCCCCCAATACCCACTGATTCCAGTTTTGTTCGGGCCTCCAACCATTTCTTGACATCATGTGGAGTGAATCGAATTGGCTGAAGACTGGTATCTGGATTAGTGGTGCTGGAAGAGCACAGCAGTTCAGGCAGCATCCGAGGAGCAGTAAAATCGACGTTTCGGGCAAAAGCCCTTCATCAGGAATAAAGGCAGAGAGCCCGAAGCATGGAGAGATAAGCTGTAGGACGGTGGGGGTGGGGAAAAAGTAGCATAGAGTACAATAGATGAGTGGGGGAGGGGATGAAGGTGATAGGTCGGGGGTGGAGGGAGGATGGAGTGGATAGGTGGAAAAGAAGATAGGCAGGTAGGACAAGTCAGGACAAGTCACGGGGACAGTGATGAGCTGAAAGTTTGGAACTGGGGTGAGGTAGAGGAAGGGGAAATGAGGAAACGGTTGAAGTCCACATTGATACCCTGGGGTTGAAGTGTTCCGAGGCAGAAGATGAGGCATTCTTCCTCCAGGCAACTGGTGTTGAGGGAGCGGCGGTGAAGGAGGCCCAGGACCCCCATGTCCTCGGCAGAGTGGGAGGGAGAGTTGAAATGTTGGGACACAGGGCGGTGGGGTTGATTGGTGCGGGTGGCCCAGAGATGTTCCCTAAAGCGCTCTGCTAGGAGGCGTCCAGTCTCCCCAATGTAGAGGAGACCGAATCGGGAGCAACGGATACAGTAAATGATATATCCCCTCCCCCACTCACCTATTGTATTCTATGCTACTTTCTCCCCACCCCCACCCTCCTCTAGCTTATTTCTCCACGCTTCAGGCTCTCTGCCTATATTCCTGATGAAGGGCTTTTGCCCAAAACGTCGATTTTACTGCTCCTCGGATGCTGCCTGAACTGCTGTGCTCTTCCAGCACCACTAATCCAGAATCTGGTTTCCAGCATCTGCAGTCATTGTTTTTACCACCTTGAAGACTGGTATCTGTAATGCTGGGCACCACTGGAGGAGGCCAAGATGGATATCCACTCGGCACTTCTGGTTGAAGTTTACTGCGAAAGATTCAGCCTTATCTTTTGCACTGTTGTGTCGGGCTCTTCCATCATTGAGGATGGGAATATTTGTGGAGACTCCTCCTCCAGTGAGGTCCACTCATGACTGGATGTGACAGGACTGCAATGCTTAGACCTGATCCATTGGTTGTGGGATTGTTTCATTCTGTCTATCACTTTCTGCTTATGCTGTTTGGCATGCAAGGAGTCCTGCTTGGTGGCTTCACCAGGTTGACACCTCATCTTGATGTATGGCTGGTGCTGCTCCAGGCATGCCCTCCTCAATTCTCCATTGAACCAGGATTGATCCCCTGCTTAGATGGCAATGGTTGAGTGGGGGATACACTGGGCCATGAAGTTTCAGATTGTGCTGGAGCAGATTTCTGCTGCTGTTGATGGCCCACGGTGCCTCATGGATGCCCAGTCATGAGTTGAGAGATTGGTTGTAAGTCTGTCCCAGTTAGCACAGTGATAGTGCCACACAAAACAATAGAGATTATTCTCAATGTGAATGCAGGAGTTGATCTTCGCAAGGATTATGTGGTGGTCACTCTTATTGATACTGTCATGGGCAAATGCATCTGTAACTGACAGATTTCTAAGGATGAGGTCAAGTATGACACGTTTTATAAAACTGAACCACATCTTTACATACTTTTGGCTCAGTACACGTGATTCTGGACGCCTGTGTTATCCAAATCCCCATGGTCCTGTCATAGGAATCTGATGTACTCCTCACAAGATCTCCCTATGATAGCTGCGTGGGACCACTAGCCAATGTCTAACCAACCATTCTTCATCTGGGGGTCTATGAGAGGGGGGGTCTCCACTTCCTCATCAGCCTCCATTCTGAAGGTAATAACACTCTGAAACCCCTCCAGCCTCAACCTCAGTGTGAGCTGACTGTGCTCATTTATTTCATTCAAGCTGGCACGGTGGCACAGTGGTTAGCACTGCTGCCTCACAGCGCCAGAGACCCGGGTTCATTTCCCGCCTCAGGCAACTCTCTGTGTGGAGTTTGCACATTCTCCCCGTGTCTGCGTGGGTTTCCTCCGGGTGCTCCGGTTTCCTCCCACGGTCCAAAACTGTGCAGGTTAGGTGAATTGGCCATGCTAAATTGCCCGTAGTGTTAGGTGAAGGGGTAAATGTAGGAGAATGGGTCTGGTTGGATTACGCTTCGGCGGGTCGGTGTGGAAGGGCCGAAGGGCCTGTTTCCACATTGTAAGTAATCTAAAAATCTGCTTTTTGGATCTGCTGTAATTAGGGACATCATAGCAAACACTCCACCTGGATTATCTTCACCCTTTCGGAAAGTTTCAGTGATCCTTTCACTTGCTGTGGTGTCACATCACCCCTTATTGATGGATTTTGTTTAACCATTGCCCTGGTTACCTCACACGAAGGAGAGAGACCAGGAACCTGTTCCTGTCATTGTTCTGTTTCTTGGCCCTTCTTTGGACATTCTGTAATTATCGGGGAAGCTACTGCCTTTAGTCCTGACAAATCATTCCCCAGAAGGAAATCGACTCCCTCAACAGGGAATGTTTTCCCCACTCCGACAATTACTTCTCCTGATAATAAATCACATTCCAGTTGCATTTTATACAATTGAAGTGGAATATATTCCCCACCAATCCCATTGATTAATACCTTAGCTCCCATCGAGCTCTCCGGAGGGAAAATCAATTCTTTCTCCAGTAAAAATGATTGTGTTGTCCCTGTATCTCTCAGTTTGGTTCTGGGTTTAGCTGAAGAAAAAGTGGTCACCGTTCCTTTTGATAAAAATCCTGTCCACCTCTCATCTACCTTCCAACTTCCTTTACTAATGACAGAATTCACCCCCAGCCTTTTTGTTATTATTACAGCTACAACTTGCTTCGTGGGATTATCTGTTTGTGTTCCCTTCTCAGATTCATTTTTACTAACTCCTGTAGGTCCCATGGATCTACCTCAGAACTTCCAACATTCCAAAAACACATGGCCCATCTTATTCCCAGAGAAACATTTCAGCTTCTGAGCATCACTTCCACCCTCAGCAATTTCCTTCTTAATCTGAGGAGGAGTTCTCGGGCTGTTCCCTCCTGTCCATTCTCTCCCCTGGCTCCCTGCCTTCCTTACACTCTCTCTCAATTTTTACTTTACTCCCATTTCTGGGCCTGATGGGAAAAAGGTTTCTGGAACAGTCTCCCATCAAGTGACTTCTCCACCTCCTGATGCTGCTTGGCTTGTTGTGCTCTTCCAGCCTCCTGTTTGTATACTTTGGATTCCAGCATCTGCAGGGTTTTGGCTTTATTGAAGTCTATAATCATTAGCCATTCTAGCTGCTTGTTTTACTGTCATTTCCCTTTGGTCTTCTACATGAATTCCGATTCATGAAGGGAAGGAAGTTTTGAATTCTTCTCAGAGAATAATTTCTCTGAGAGCATTGTAAGTATTCTCAGCTGTTTTGTGGAGGCTGTTTCTGTAGGTTCTGAAACCTCTCTCTGTATGTTTCCGAGACCAACTCATCTGCACTTTTCACCATTTCACATCGTTGTGATCCTGAGAACGTTCCTCTGACAGGGATGTAGTAACCTCGTGTGCTTCCCAAGTTCATATTTGCATGGGCAAGTTCTATTGTTTTTCTCTCCCTCACTTGTTTAACTATCTTCTCAAACAACATGAAAAATGTTTCCACATCCTTCTCTTCATAGTTATAGAGTCATACAGCAAACAAACAGGCCCTTCTGCCCACCATGTCGACGCCGATCAGTAAACACCAAACTGCACTAATCCCATTTACCTGCACTTGGTCCATAGCCTTCCATACCCTGGCATTTTATGTGCACGTCTGGATGTTTTTTAAATGTTGTGAGAGGACCTGCCTCCACCACCATCTCAGGCAGCACATTCCATATTTCTACCACCCTCTGGGAGAAAAAAAAAGCTTAATCAAATCCCCTCTAAAACACATTTTCTTCACATTAAGCTTATTCCCTCTGATCTTAGACATGCCTGCCATGGGGAAAAGATGATCACGATTGACTTTGTCTATGTGTCTCAACATTTTGTATCCCTTCTTCAGACTCCCCCCATGCTTCCTCTGCTCCAGAGAAACCAAACCCAGTCTAACCAGTCTTTCCTCATAGGAAAGACTTTCAATCCCAGGAACATCCTGGTAAATCTCCTCTACACCTTTCCAGTCCAATCACATCCTTCTGACAGTGTCATGACCAGAACTGTATACAGTATTTCAGATATGACCTAACCAATACTCTGTAAAGTAACAACAAGACTTCCTTGCTCCTATATTCTACACCCTAGCTAATGATGGCAAGCATCCCATGTGCCTTCTTCACCACCCTGTCTAGCTGTGCTGATACCTTCCAGGATCGATGGAGTTGTACACCAAGGTCCCTTTGTTCCTCACTACTCCCAAGGAACATAAGAACATAAGAACTAGGAGCAGGAGTCGGCCTTCTGGCCCTTCAAGCCTGCTCCGCCATTCAATAAGATCATGGCTCATCTTTTCATGGACTCAGCTCCCCTTACCCACGCTCTCACTGTATCTCTTAATTCCTTTACTGTTCAATAAAAAATCTTAGCTTTGAAAACGTTTACTGAAGTAGCATCGATTTCTTCATTGGGCAAGGAATTCCAGAGATTTATGATCCTGTGGGTGAAGAAGTTCCTTCTCAATTTGGTCCTAAAACTGTTCCCCCTAATTTTGAGGCTATGCCCTCTTGTTTTAGTTTCACCTACCAGTGGAAATGTCCTATGTCTTATCTATTCCCTTCATTATTTTATATGTTTCTGTAAGATCCCCCACCCCCCTCATTCTTCTACGTTCCAATGAATATATCCCAGTCTACTCAGTCTCCCCTCATAAGGCAACCCTCTCAACTCCAGAATCAACCTAGTGAACCTCCTCTGCACCCCTTTGTGTGCCAGTACATCCTTTCTCAAATAAGGACACCAAAACTGCACGCAGTACTCCAGATGTGGCCTCTTCGCACCTTGTACAGCTGCAACATAACCTCCCTGCTTTTTAAACTCAATCCCTTTAGCAGTGAAGGACAAAATTCCATTTGCCTTCCTAATTCCTTGTTGTACCTGCAGACCAACCTTCTGTGATCCATGCACAAGGACTCCCAAGGCACATATCTTTCATTGTGTATATCTCTCCCTTATTAGACCTCCCAAATTGGATCATCTTACATTTATCAGGATTAAATTCCATCTGCCATTGCTCTGCCCAATTACCAGCTGATCAATATCAGACTGTAGCCTAAAACCCGGTGATCCAAGATGGCAGCAGAGTAGGATACTTCAGACCGAGTTCATCTGCTCCGTCTGTTTCCTTTTCTTCTTTCTATTCCACCTTTTTTGTTTTTCTTTTGTCCTTCTCTCTTTTCTTTCCCAACTCAGATGCCTGGCATCCAACCCAGTGCAGACCCAGTGATGTGGCCTATCAGCTTGGTGTGGCAGTGTCCTGGCCTGTCAGGGCGACTTCCCAGCCTGGTGAGTCAGACTCTTGGTCAGACATGAAGGTCTCTCAGTTCAATGTGGTGACCTCTTGGCCCAGCATGCTGGTCTCTGAGACCAGCATGATTGACTCTCGGCTGAGTGTGGTGATCTCTCAGTGGCCCAGTTTGGTTATCTCTCGGCCCACAAGGTGGTCTTTTGCTATATATGGTGGTCTCTCGGCCTAGCACGGCCTCAGCGGGGACTTCCGCTCTCGAGGTAATGACTCAAAGTAAATGATCCCAAGGTAGCTAAGCGCTTCAGAAATACTGTAATGTTTGAACTTGCAGATTTATTTTTTTATTTTCTTCTTGAAACTAAAAAGGTCTTTAACGTGTAACTTTTAACTTTAATCTTTCTTTCTAACTTGCTCTTGAGATTCTGTACCTAGGTCCTTGGACCTAAGATGGCACCTTGTGAGGCGACATGACATACCATTCACTGTAATCCTAGACGTTTGTATGTGAGTACACGTGACAATAAACTAAAATAAAAATCAAATCAATATCAAAAACACCACCAATTTATGTGGCATCTGAAAACTTTCTAATTATACAATCACATCCAATTTGTTACAAACAGAAAGGGTCCAAGCCCCAATCCCTGTAATACACTGCTGGTCACAGACTTCCAATCACAATACAACCCTCCACCATCACTCATTGCCTCATATTTGGAAGCCATGTTTGGATCCAATTTGCAAACTTGCGTTTGATCCCATGGGATCTTACCATCAGGACCAGCCTTCCATGTGGGGCCTTGGTCAATCAAATCAATACTGGCATCCCTACCTCTCCAAGTATTGGTTAATCCTGTACTTCAGGATTTTTTCTAATAATTGCCCTCACACTGACATCAGACTGACCGGTCTGGAATTGCCTGGCTTTTCCCTGCTGCCCTCTTGAACAAAGGAACCACATTGACAATCCTCCAGTCTGGCACTTCACCTGTGGCCAGCGAAGTATTAATCAAGGAAAAGGCAATCAAACTTTCAAGACAATGAAATGAAAAATACAGTTAAGTTAAACCTAAAGGTGCGATAGAGAAATGAACCCCTTTTCCCCGTTATTTGAGAACTATAAATCAATAACATTCAAACAGAAAGGATTTTATTTTGCTGTGTGTTTTGAAATCTTTTGAATTTGTGTTTTCTGTCAGTATGTTTTATTTTATCTTCATTTGGATTGTGTAAGGAGGTCTTATTACTAAATTTAAATCATCAACATTGTGCGCTTATGCTCCATAGATGCTGCAGACCAACTGCATTTCTTCAGCAGTTTCTGTTTGTGTTGCAGTCTGAGATCTGTGTTGTCCAATAATACCAGCAGTTGGGATGGGAATAGTTGGCTAGCATCATGATTGTCACTCTAATTAGAAATTTGTACTTTGCCTTTGATCCAACAAATCCTTATGCTGTCTTTCACATCTGTCAGGGGAATGGGAACAAAATGAGGAGGTCAGTGGGCAGTAAGGAGGTAGTAATTAAAGCCTGTAAGGAACTAGATAATGAAGTCAGTGTGATTAAGAGGAAGAAGAGGCAGGGAGCACATGAGGAACGCAAAGGAACAGGTGGTCTGAGGTGCATTTGTTTTAATGCAAGAAGTGTAGTAGGTCAGGCAGAGGAATTTAGGACTTGGATTAGTATCTGGGAGTATGATGTTATTGCTATGACTGAGACTTGGTTGAGGGAAGGGCAAGATTGGCAACTAAATATCCCAGGATATAGATGCTTCAGGTGGGATAGAGAGGGAGGTAAAAGGGGTGGAGGAGTTACATTACTGGTCAGAGAGTTACATTACTGGTCACAGCTGTACTGAAGGAGGGCACTATGGAGGACTCAAGCAGTGAGACAATATGGGCAGAGCTCAGAAATAGGAAGGATGTGATAACAATGTTGGGGCTCCCAACAGCGAGCGTGGGATAGCGGTACAAATATGTAACAGATTAAGGAAAGATATTGGTGCAACAGGATGGTGGTGATGGGAGAATTTACCTTTCTCAACATTGAGTGGGATTCACTGGGAGTTAGTCTGTTTAGATGGAGCAAAATTTGTAGGGAGCATCCAGGAGAGTTTTACAGAGCCATATGTAAATAGTCCAACTCAGGAAGGGGCCATACTGGACCTGGTGTTGGGGAATGAGCCTGGCCAGGTGGTTAAAGTTTCAGTAGGCGATTACCTTGGGAACAGTGATCACAATTCCGTAAGTTTTAGAATGCTCATGGACAAAGACGAGAGTGGTCCTAAAGGAAGAGGGCTAAGCTGGGGGAAGGCCAACTATAGCAAAATTCAGCAGGTGATGGGCAATGTAGGTTGGGAGCCGCAGTCTGAGGTAAATCCACATTTGATATGTGGGAGGCTTTTAAAAAGAGGTTGATGAGAGTGCAGGACAGACATGTTCCTGTGAAAATGAGGGATTGAAATGGCAAGATTAGGGAACCCTGGATAACATGTGAAATTGTGAGACTGGCTAAGTGGAAAAAGGATGCACACATAAGGTCTTGGTGGCTGAAAACAGATGAATCTTTGGAAAACTATCTGGAAAGTAGGACCAATCTGAAATGGAAAATCCAAAGGGCTAAACGGGGTCATGAAATATCATTACCAAACAGGGTTAAAGAAAATCCCAAAGGCTTTTATTTGTATATAAGGAGTAAGGTGGTGATGAGAGAAAGGGTTGGCCCACTCAAGGACAAAGGAGGAAAGTTATGCGTGGAGTCAGAGAAAATGGGTGAGATTCTTAATGAGTGCTTTACATCGGTATTCACCAAGGAGAGGGAAATGATGAATGTTGTGGTTAGGGATTGATGTTTGATTACTCTCGGTCAAGTCAGCACAGGGAGGGAGGAATTTTGGGGTATTCAAAAAGGCTTTAAGGTGGACAAGTCCTCAGGCCCAGATGGGAGCTATCCCAGTTTACTGAGGGAAATGAGAGAGGAAATAGCTGGGGCCTTGTCGCAAATGTGAACACGGGTGAGGTCCCAGAGAACTGGAGAATTCCTTATATTGTCCCCTTGTTTAAGAAGGGTAGCCAGGATAATCCAGGTAATTATAGACCAGTGAGCCTGATGTCAGTGGTAGGGAAGCTGCTGGAGAAGATACTGAGGGATAGGATAAATGTACATTTGGATGAAAATAGACTTATCAGTGATAGGCAGTATGATTTTGTGCAGGTAATGTCATGTCTCAGCAACTCAATAAAATTCTTTGAAGAAATGACAAAACTGATTGATGAGGGAAGGGCTGTAGATGTCATATACATGGACTTCAGTAAGGTGTTTGATCAGGTTCCCCATGGTAGCCTAATGAAAAAATTGAAGTCACATGGGGTCCAGGGTGTTCTAGCTACATGGATAGAGAACAGGCTGGGCAACAGGAGACAGAGAGTAATAGTGGAAGGGAGTTGCTCAAAATGGAGAACTGTGACCAGTTGTGTTCCACAGGGATCTGTGCTGGGACCACTCTTATTTGTAACATGCACAAATGATCTGGAGGAAAGCATAGGTTGACTGATTATTAAGTTTGCAGATGATACTAAGATTGGTGAAATAGCAGGTAGTGGAGGGGTTTGTCAGAGAATACAGCAGAACATAGATAGATTGGAGAATTGGGCAGAGAAACAGACAGATGGAGTTCAATCTGATCAAATGTGAGGTGATGAATTTTGGAAAATGCAATTCCAGAGTGAACTATATGGTGAATGGAAAGCCCTGGGGAAAATTGATGTACAGAGAGGTCTGGGTGTTCAGGTCCATTGTTCCCTGAAAGTGGCAATGCAAGTCAATAGAGTGGTTAAAAAGGTAGATGGCATGCTTTCCTTCATCGGACAGGGTACTGAGTACAAGAGTTGGCAGGTCATGTTAAAATTATATTGGACTTTGGTTCAGCCACATTTGGAAAACTGTGTAGAATCCTGGTCACCACATTATCAGAAGATTGTGGATACTTGGGAGAGTATGCAAAGGAGGTTCGTCAGAATTGAGGTATGGAGGGCATTAGTTATAAAGAGAGGTTTAGTAGATTAGGATTATTTTCATTTGAAAGATGAAGGTTGAGTGGGGTCCAGATTGAGGTCGACAAAACTGTGAGAGGTGTAGACAGGGTGGATAGCAAGAAACTTTTCCCCGGGATGCGGGACTCAATGACCAGGGGTCATGAGTTCAAGGTGAGAGGGGAAACATTTAAGGGAGATATGCATGGAAAGTTGATTACGCAGAGGGTGGTGGGTGCCTGGAATATGTTGCCAGTGGAGATGATATAGATAGACATGACAACCTCATTTAAGATGTACCAGGGCAGATACATGAATGCTCAGGGAGCAAAGGGATACAGATCCTTGGGAAATAGGTTTAGATAGAAGATCTGGATTGGCACAGGCTTGGAGGGCCAAAGGGCTGTGGCTATGCTGTAATTTTCTTTGTTCTTTGTTCTTTGTTCTTTGAACTGAGGAAGCTCAGATGAACAGAGCGATCTTTGTGTACTTGTCAGCTAATTCCTGAATGTTTTTCCTGAAGAAGGGTTAATGCCCGAAACGTCGATTCTCCTGTTCCCTCGATGCTGCCTGACCTGCTGCGCTTTTCCAGCAACACATTTCCATCTCTGATCTCCAGCATCTGCAGACCTCACTTTCTCCTAATTCCTGAATGTGGCAAGACAGGTTAACAGAGCGGTTATGAAGGCATATGGGACACTTGCCTTTGTCATTTCAGGTATTGGTTATAAAAGCAGGAGGATATTTTGCAGTTAAGCAGAACATTGGTTAGGCCACAGCTGGAGTACTGTGTGCTGTTCAGGTCACCACACTGTAGGAAGGATGTGATTGCACTGGATGTGGTACAGAGGGGAATCACCAGGATGTTGTGTGCGATGGAACCTTTCAGTGATGAAGAGAAATTGGATCAGCTCGGGTTGTTTTCTTCAGAGCAGAGAAGGTGGAGGGGGGACCTAATAGAGGTGTATAAGGTTATGAGGGGAATGGACAGGGTGGAGAGAAAGCAGCTGTCCTCCTTCTTGGGA
Source organism: Chiloscyllium plagiosum (assembly GCF_037043375.1). Lineage (NCBI taxonomy): Eukaryota > Metazoa > Chordata > Chondrichthyes > Orectolobiformes > Hemiscylliidae > Chiloscyllium > Chiloscyllium plagiosum. Next base: position 118,301,070 of record NW_028270147.1, read on the forward strand.
GGGTCAATAACAAGTTGGCTCACATTCAGTGTGAAAGATAGGAGATGTTTCATCCAGAGGGCGGTGTGGGTCTGGAATGCAGAGCCTGGGAGTATAGTTGAATTGGGAAGCCTCACAAAATTTAAAAAGTTCTTGGATGAGCAGTTGAAATGTCATAACATTCAAACTATGGGCCTCATGTTGGAAAGTTGGACTGGTGTAGGATTAGTGTAGTTTGGCTGGTACACAGTTAATGGGCTGAAGGACCTCTTCTATACTGTGTGATTTTATGATTGTATTGTGTGCAGTTTTGGTTGCCTTATCTGAGGAAGGATGTTTTGGCTGTGGGGGGACGGCAGCAAAGGTTTACCAGACTGATTCCGGGGATGACAGCACTTAGATCTGAGGAGAAACTGGATTGGTTAGGACTATATTCACTGGAGGTTAGAAGATTGAGAGGAATCACTTTGAAACCTGTAAAGTACTAACAGGACAAGACCGGAAAAACACAGGAAGGATGTTCCTGATGACTGGGGAATTCAGAACCAGGAATTACAGTTTACAGAAAAGGGAAAGGCCATTTCAGACTGAGATGAGGAGACATTTCTTTAGCCAGAGCCTGGGGAGCTAGTGGAATATTCTGTCACAGAAAGCAGTTGAGACCAAAACATTAAATAGTTTCATGAAGGAGATAGGTATTGTTCTTAGGACTAAAGGGACTAAAGGTTATGAGGAGAAAGTGGGAACAGGGGATTAAGTTGGATGATCAGCCATGGTCATATTGAATAGCAGAGCCCATTCGAAGGGCTGAATGGCCTCCTCCTGCTCCTAGTTCCTTTGTTTCTATGTTTGAGAGACTGTTCATAAACATGGAAACATATGGAATTATAGAGTCATAGAGTCATCGAGTCCGACAGCGCAGAGACAGGCCCTTTTTCCCAAACTGGACCGTGCTGACCAAAATGCCCATCCACACTAAACCTGTTTCCCTTCACTTGGCCCATATCCTTCAAACGTTTACCTATGTATTTGTCCAAATGCCTTTTAAATGTTGTTAATGCACCCGCCTCAATCACTTCAACTAGCAGCTCACTCCATATGTGTACCACCCTCTGTGTAAAAATGTAGCCACTCAGGTTCCCTTTTTCTCTTTCCCCTCTGACCTTAAACTGATGCCCTATCGCTCTTAATTCCCCAACCCTGGGAAAAAGACTGGGTGCATTCACCCTATCCATGTCTCTCATGGTCTTATACACTTCTAAAGGATTCCCCTTCAGTCTCCTCCACTCTTAGAAAAATGTCCAAGCTTGTCCAACCTTTCCCAAAAACTCAGACTTCTCAACTCCTGTACCCAGTGCCCCGACTGATAATGGCCAGAGCACCAAAAGCCTTCTTCACTGCCCTGTTTAATTGTAACTCAACTTTCAGAAAACCGTGTACCTGAACTGCAAGATCCCACTGTTCCACTACACTCCTTAAGCCCTACACAATGAAACCCCGACCTTGATTTAATTTTCTAAAATTCAAGACCTCACACTAATCTACATAAATTTAATTTTCATTTCTCTTCCCACTTCCCCCGCTGATCAAGGTCCTGCCGCAATATCTGATAATTTCTATGATACCACCTTTTGTAATGTCTTCTGCAAACTTACTAATCATGCCTTACAGATTTTCATCCAAATCATTGATACACATAACCAACAGTAATGGGCCCAGCACCTAGCCCTCCGGCACTCCACTAGACTCAGGCGTCCAGTCTGACAAGCATCTTTCCACCATTAACCTCTGCTTTCTCCCATCAAACAAATTAGTGAAAAGTATTTGTCTTATGTCAGGAATTAGTTTGGAGGTAGGAGTCAGAGAGGACGGAAAATGTGTGTGTCCTCTAATGAGCAAGATGTGAATAGTGGTGTCCCCAGGGATCTGTGCTCAGCTATGCACGATGTTTCTCAATGATGTGCAAAGGATTAGAGAGCCATATATCCAAGATTGCTAACGACACTGAGTGAGGCAGCTTGGAGGAGGTCACAGAGACAGGGAAGGTGGAGGACAGGGAGAGAGTTGAGAACAAGGATAAGAATTTGAAAATTGAAGTGTTTCTGGGCCAGGAGCCAATGTAAACATGGGGTGCAGGGGGTTGGTGGAATGGGACTTGGTGCAAGTTGGGATATGGGCAGCAGAATTTGGAATGAGCTCAAGATTATGGAGGGCTGTGACTGTGATGAGTGCAAGTACAGCATTGGAATGGTCATGTTTGGAGTCCCAGACATGGCTGAGATTTTCGATATGGAGTTCAGATCATTTACATAGATGTGGCCAAGGATGTAACGAGTCTGTTTGAGCAGCAGACAGTGCTCAGAGAGAGGGCTGGAGTTTATACCAGAATCTGAGGAGGATGGTTTTGATCTTCCCAACGTGTTTCACAGTGAGCCTGGCTCCTCAGCCCTGACTGCTCTTAGCTGCTGTGATTGTCACTGATTAGACACTTATTATTAGAGATTCTGACCACAGCAGAAAGCCCCAATGTAAAAAATAACTGCAAAGACTGTCAGATCGCAAGGTTGAAACTTCACCAAGAGAGGAAGTGAAAGAAGGAGCTCGGAGCAGCTGGACGTTTGTTACTGAGACGGGAGAAAACTGTGAACTGTCTGCACTCCCTGGAATCTGACAGCACAGGAAGCTGGTTCTGGGATTTGTTTTGCAGAAACAGCTCAGTGATGGAAAAAGTATCAGTCATTCTCTCACAGACACACACGCCTGCACTCGGAGATCAGAAACAGAATCCAGTAGCAGCTCTGTCTCCAAGCTGTGAAACCTGCACAGAATTTTTCCCTCATTCAGTTTTTAACTGGCGGGGTAGACCAAGCAGGGGAGGCAACACAGTGGTGTGTACAGTCGGAAGGGAGTTGCCCTGGGAGACCTCACCATTAACTATGGAACCCATGAAGCCACATGACAGCAGGTCAAACATGGGGAAGGAAACCTCCTGCTGATTACCACAGAGCACCGCCCTCCCCTCCAACCTCAACTAAGCAGTCAGTCCTCCTCCATGTTGAACAACACTTGGAGGGAGCACTGAGGGTGGGAAGGATGCAGGATATACCCTGAGTAAGGGACTTCAAAGTCCACCATCAAGAGCTGCTCAGAAGCATCACTACTGAGCAAGCTGGTCAAGTTCCACCTGATTCAGCTGCTCGACTGGACATGGGGCAGGTGGTGAGGGAACCAACAAGAGGGAAAAACATACTCACTATCACCCTCGCCAATCTGCCTGCTGCTGGTGTATCTGTCCATGACAGTATCAGTAAGAGTGACCACCGCACAGTCCGTGTGGAGACAAAATCTCATCTTCACATTGAGAATACCTTACATTTTGTTCGGTAAGAGATACAGGATGTCAGGAAGAACTTTGTTTTTAGCAGCAATTGGTAATGACTTGGAAATTAGTGCCAATTCAGGTGAGGCAGGTGAAGACACTCAGTGATTGCAATGGCAGGTTGGATGGGCTCTTGATGGAAATAAGCCTGCAAAGCTCTGGGGGTCGAGTAGGGGAGGGGGTGGGACTGACTGGATTGCTCCATGAAATGACAGCATTTACCTGACAGGCTGAATGTTCTTCCCCTGTGCTGGAAATAGGTCTCACTCAATGAAGGGTTCACAATTGGAGAGTTTGGATGCAGTAAATACAGGACAAATTGTTTCTCCAGGCAGGAGGGTCAGTAACCAAAGGGCACACATTTCAGAAAGGGTCTGAAGAGCAAGAGAGAAGATAGGAACATTTTTATCCAGTGAGTTCATGATGACTGTCTGCAAGGTGAGTGGAAGTGGATTCAACAGCAACTTTCAAAAGGGCATTTGGAGAAATAGCTGAAAAGGAAACAATTGCAGGGTTATACAGGAAGGGCTGGGTAAATGGGACTCATTGGACTAATGTGACTGTCACAATCGGCTCAGTGACTTCTGCCTGTGTTGTATAAGAGCTTACACACACTTAGTCTCACCTTTACACAAAGACTGGGAGAAACAGACAACCCAGTTTACAGAAGGGTGTTTTCTCAAGCAAAATACTCTTGAACCAACTCAGGGAACAGGCCAGACTAGATGTACCAGAATAAGTCAGCAAATCAATGGCAAAGCTACAGTGAACCAAAAGTGATGGAAGTGAACAGGAAATTCAATAGCACAGCCATCGAGAGGGGGAGGGATGAAGGGCAGAGAGCACGCAGTAGGGGTTTGAAGGCTCTGCTGTCAATGGTGGGATGGAGGAAGCAGCAATGGGCAGGAGACCAGAGACAGAAGATGGAAGGGGGAGGGAGGGAATGTGAGTCTGCAGCAGGACACAGAGTGAGGGAGGAGGGAGGCCATGGAGGCAATTGGCTGGCAGTGAGGTCGGGGGTCATTCTGGAACAACACATGGTAAGACAGGGAAGAGACCACTCCATATCAGACAAGCTGGCATTTATGGAATGTGGATCCAGGAAGATGGGAGAGGACATTGGAATCATAGATTTAGGAGGTGGGACAAGCAGGAATTAGGGTTTCTGTGCAGAGACAGACAATATGATTGAGATTGAAATAAGAGACATATGTGATGGACACAATGTCGGTTTTGCAGCTCAGATACTGGACAATCCAGTGGGAAGGAGGCCCATGTTGACTGGTCCTATGGGAAGGTGGCCCATGTATACATCATCATAGAGTCATAGAGGTTTACAACATGGTATCAGGCCCTTCAGCTCTACTCATCCATGCTGACCAAGTTTCCAAAACTGAACTAGTCCCATTTGCCTGTGTTTGGCCCAATCCTCTCTAAATCCTTCCTATCCATGTTCCTGTAAAAACGTCCTTGAAATGTAGTAATTGTACTCGCCTCTACTACTTCCTCTGGCAGCTCATTACACATACACACCAACCTCTGTGTGAAAAGGTTGTCTCTCAGGCCCCATCAAATTCTTTCCTCTCTCGACTTAAACCTATTCCTTCTAGTACTGGACTCCCCTGCACTGGGGAAAAGACTTTAGCTATTCACCTTATCTATGACCCTCATGATTATATAAACCTCTATAAGGTCACCCCTCAATCTCCTGCATTCCCTGGAAAACATTTCAGCCTATCCATCCTTGCCTTATGATTCAAACCTTCCAATTAATCTTTCTTTTACCCAAACCAGTGTAATAACTTCCTACCTAAAGCAGGGTGAGCAGAAATGTACACAGTGTCCAAATATGGCCTTCCCAATGCCTTGCACAGCTGTAACATGATGTCCCAGCTCCTGTACTCACTGCTTTGACCAGTGAAGGTGAGCACGTCAAATACCCTCTTCACCACCCTGTCTATCTGTGACACCACTTTCAAGGAACTATGTACCTGTACCCCTCGGTCTCTCTGTTCAACAACACTCCCCATGGCTCTACCATTAATTGTGTAATTCCTGCCCTGGTTGGTCTTACCAAAATGCAACTCCTTCCATTTATCGAAATTAAACTCCATCTGGATTTGTTGACCCACTGGCCCAGTTGATCAAGATGACATCACACTCTTGGATAACCTTCTCCCCTGTCCCTGGCCAACAATTTTAATGTCAGCCACAAACTTCCTGACCGTTCCTGCTATTTTCTCTCCAAATTGTTCATATAAATGATGAACAAGAGTGGATCCAGGATCGATTCTTGTGGCAGACGGCTGGTCACTGGCCTCCAGTCTGAATAACAACCCTCTCTCACCAGCCTCTGCCTCCTACCATCAGGCCAATTTTCTATCCAATTGGCGAGCTCTCCCTGGATCCTATGTGATATAATCTTACTAAACAGTCTACCATGAGGAACATTGTCTAAGGCCTTGCTAAAGTCCATGTGGACAGAGTGTACTGCTCCACCTTTATCTATCTCCGCGATTACTTCTTCAAAAACTCAGTCATCTACTCGTCTCCAACCGAAACTCCAGTGAATAGGAGGCCCATGTTTACTGGTCTGTGTTGGAGGTTCCAGCAGGAAGGAGGCCCATGTTTACTTGTCTCTGTTGGAGGTTCCAGCAGGAAGGAGGCCCATGTTTACTGGTCGCTATTGGGTATGGGGGTCAGTTCCTTTCTGTTGTCACTGTGTGATAGTCCGACCCTCATCCCAGTGAAACCCCTGACTCAGAGCCTCATCATGGAAGTGGAAGGAAAGGGAAAAGGATTGGAACATGTTGTGAATGTACAGGATGGGTCAGTGGGTCAGAATCTGTCCTGTCCCTCCAGCTCACACTGATGGCCTGAGGATCTCCTCTCTCTGCTGGGCCTTCATGGAATGAGCTTTGTGTCCAAACCTGTCCCCAGTGAGAAGAGGCCAACAGCACAGAATTGTCTTTCTTTTGACAAGAATTTGTTTGTCTTCCTGAGCAAGGCCAAACCCTGGTCAATTTGGGAAATGGGGAGTTACTCCAGGTAAATACATCCTTTTGGGGTAAAGGGTTAATGTCCATTAGTGGTGCAGAGCAGAGGGAGATTTATCCTGCATTCAACTGTCACCACCCAGGACACTGTCAGAAAGAGAGAAAAGCGAGACAGAGAGAGAGAGAGAGAGAGTTTCTGTGTGTGTGTGTGTGTGTGTGATCTGAGTGTGGTTAGAGACAGAATGCCAGAAAGGGAGGGAGAGAGACTATAGATTGGGATGCAGAGAGTGTGGAAGAGAAATAGAGGGAGGAATAGAGAGGGGCAGATAACATTTGGTTGCTTTCAATTATAGCGAGAGATGGAGCGAGTGACGGAGACAGAAAAAGATGCAGAAATAGAGATTATGAGACGGAGTGAGGAACTGTGAATGAGTTGGAGGGAGTGGCTTTGAGACAGAGAAAGAGAATATGAAAGAGATTAACAGTGGGGGAAGAGAGAGATAGAGGTAGAGAGAAAGAAGTGTAAGTGTGAGTCAGAAAGGGAGATAGAGAGAGAGAGAGAGAGAAAGAGAGAGAGAAGAGGACAGGTCCTGGTCACCACATTCTGGGAAGGATGTGATTGTACTTGAGAGGGTACGGGGAGATTTCCCAGAATGCTGCTTGAATGTGAGCTTTGAGATAAGATTAGAAAGGTTGGGGTTGTTTTCCTTGGAGCAGTGAAGGCTGAGAGGGGACCTGATAGAGGGGTATAAGGTTATTTGGGGCAGTGATAGTGTGGGTAGGAAGGCACTTTTTTACATGAGTAAAGGACTCAATAACCAGGGACCGAGATTGAAGGTAACACAGACATGGACACACAGAAACTCGGAGCTGGAGCAGGTCATTTCGCCCTTTGACTCTGCTCTGTCATTCAATATGATCATGGCTGACCCTCTCTCTCAAAGCCATATTCCTGCTTACTCCCCATTCCCTTCATGCTGTTAAAATGCAAAACAATTATCTCTCTCTTTTTCTTGATATATTCAGTAGTAGAGAATTCCACAGGTTGACCACCCTTTGAGTGAAGAAATGTTTCCTCATCTCAGTCCTAAATGGTCGACCCTGTATCCCCCTGAGACTGGGTCCCCTTTTTTGAGACTCCCCAGCCAGGGGAAACCTCCTCCCTGCCCAGCCCTGTTAGAATTTTATATGTTTCAATCAGATTCCCTCTCATCCTTCTGAACTTGAGTGAGTCCAGGCCCAGTCAAATTGGAGAGTGAGAGGGGAATTGAGGAGAAATGTTTTCACCCAGAGGGTGGTGAGAGTCTGGAACTCACTGCCTGAAAAGCTGGTTGAGTCACAAACTCTCATGACATTGGAGCAGTGTTTAGATATTCCCTTGTGTTGCTGTAACCTCCAGGGTAATGGGCCAAGAGCTGGAGGATGGGATTAGTGTCATCAGATCGCTGTTTAACAGCACAGATACAATGGGCCAAATGGCCTCATTCAGTGCTGTTCACATCAATGATTCTTTGAGACAGAGAGAAAGAGAGCGAGAGAGAGAAGAGGAAGTGTGAGGGGCTGACGTGGCTCTCTCTGCCTGATGCCATTTACATACTGAGGAACACCCAGTCTCACAGGCTGCAGCTTTATAAAGCAGAGCCCAGTGAAGGGAGAGTTTATCAGGAACCAGGCACAGGGACAGGAGCACACACCATGATTTCACACATCCAGCTGATCTGGCCCCTGGCATTCTGTGTCGCAGGTACAAGTCTCTCTCCTTCCACCTTGAATCTTTAGCTGCTCTCCATTTCTCTTCAATTCCACTGACTTGTGATTGAAGGGAAAATGCTGAAACCAGAGGAATGTTCAGTGTCTCCAACAATCTCTCATTTGACAGGCTCTTTCTGTGACAGTTCTGACTTCACTGTGTTTCTCTCTGACCCCTCAGGTATCAGTGGGGACATCACCATGACCCAGTCTCCCCCGGTGCTGTCAGTGGGACTGGGCCACACTGCAACCATCACCTGTACGGCCAGTCAATCTGTTAGCAACTATGTTAACTGGTACCAGCAGCGAGAAGGTCAGAAACCCTCTCTCCTGATCTATCAAGCAACAAATCGATTCACAGGAGTCTCCAATCGATTCACGGGCAGTGGATCAGGGACCAGTTTCACCCTGAAAATCAGCAACGTTCAGAATGAGGATGTCGCTGACTATTACTGTCAACAAGATTACAGCTCCCCCTACACAGTGTTACAGAACCGTACAAAAACCTCAATAGGCACAGTCCCACTGCCTGTACTGACACATCCAATTATATATAAATGTAAATGAACAAACTAACCCATGCTGGATTGTCACTGTCCACTACACACTCCAGTCTCTGTGGTGTCCACCATTTACTGAAGGCCTCAAGTTTCCCTCTTACACTCCATCGCCACACGTGAAGAACAGCTGCAAAACTTAACATTGAAAAATACATTTGACAAACCGCCCGAGCCCAGCTGGACACAACCCAGAGAGACAGAGACAGAAACACACATGAATGAGGGAGAGAGAAAGAGAGTGAGAGGGAGAGTGTGAGAGTGAGTGAGAAAGGGAAGCAAAGAGCAGAGATTTTTGTACAGCCTCTGCACTGGGAGCTCTCACTGTGGCTTACGTTCGGGAAAGGAACCAAGCTCCGACTGAGTAAGTAAACCTCACTCCTCCGTTATGAATCCTGTCAAGACTGAAACACACTTTCTAAAACACAAATGCTGAATTAGTGAGAAGCTGCAGTGAATGAAATAGTTGATTAAGGAGCACTGTGTCTAACAGGGTGTCCAAGTGTATTTCTTTAGTTCCATTGTCCATTTAAGCAGCAAGATATAAGTCAGTCAGTTTTACTCACCATGTGGAGGAGCTCTGTCCATTTGCAGCCTGTGATCCCATTCCTGCAGCATGGAGTGAAATCAGTGAGTAGCCTCCTGCCAGTCTCAGTGTGACGGACACGGGCAGAGTTTGATGTGAGCTCTGGCTCCCTGTCCCAGTCTCTGATCTCACTGACCTCAGCAGCAGCAGCAGCAGCAGCAGCAGCAGCAGCACAGTGAGACACCGAGCTCCCACCTCCCCCAGCTTTAACTCTGCTCAATCACACAATCACAGAGTTGTTACAGTGCACACGGAGGCCGTTCCGCCCATCCTGTCTGGACCGGCTCTCCGAATGAGCAATTCACTGAGTGTCATTCTTCTGCCTTCTCCCTGTCACCCTGCACATTGTTCTTTTCGAATAACAGTCTCATTCCCTTTGGAATGTTTCAATTGAAGCTGCCTCCACCACACTCTCAGGCAGTGCAGTCCACACCTTAACCACTCGCTGGCTGAGAATGTTTTTCCTCATCTCACTTTTGATTCTCGCACTAATTACTTTAAATCTGTGCCCTCTCCTTCTCAATACTTTCATGAGTGGGAACATTTTTTCCCTATTTCCTCTGGCCAGACACCTCCTGATTTTGAATTCCTCAAACAAATTTCCTCTCAGCCTTCACTTCTCCAAGGAAGACAGTCCAAACTTCTCCAAAGTTTGTTCATAACTGACATTCCTCATCCCTGAACCTTCTATGGGAATTTTTTTACCCCATCTCCAAAATATTCACATCCTTCATGAATTATTCCCCTTATCTATTCCCGTAGTCCCATTTGCTTGCATTTAGCTAATTTCCCCCATACCGTTCCTGTCCATGTACCTGTTCAAATGCCTTTTAAATGTTATTATCATACTCACCTCTACGACTTCCTCTGGCAGCTCATTCAATACACCCACCACCCTCTATGTGAACGAGATGCACCTCAGGTCCCTTTTGAATCTTTCCCCTCTTGCTTTAAACCTCTGCTGTTTAGTTTTGGACTCCCTTACTCTGGGGAATAAACCTGAGCTAGTCATCTTATCTGTGCCCATTATCATTTTATAAACCTCTAAAATGTCATCCAGCAGTCTCTGACCTTCCAAGGGAAATAGCCCAGGCCTAACCAGCCTCTCCTTATAACTCAAACCCTCCAGTCTCGGTGACATCCTTGTCATCCTTTTTACACCCTTTCCAATTTAATGACATCCTTTCAATAGCAGGGTGACTGGGAATGGGCCTGATCAATACCTTGGAGAATCGTAACAACTCCCACACGTAATGCTCTGACCGATAGAAGCAATTGTACCAAATGCTTTCTTCACCACCCTGTCGACATGTGACACCAGTTTCAATCCTCTATGTGCCTCCACCCCTTGGTCCCCCTGTTTGACAACACTCCCCATGGCCCCACAATTAACTGTGTTAGCCCTGGCCTGGTTTTTGTACCAAAATGTAACACCTCCTTATTATCTCAATGTGTAATGTAAATGTACTCTCAAATAGCCTTCTTCACTGTCCATGAAACTACCAATGTTAGTGTCATCTGCAAACTCACAAACCATGGCCCCTATATTCTCATTCAATTTGTTTCTATAAATGATGAACAATGATGAACCCAGAATCAATCCTTTTGCCACATCTCTGGTCACAGGCTTCCAGTTTGAAAACCATTATCTACCACCACTCTCTGTCTCCAACCATTAAGCCAACTTTGTATCAGTTAGCTTCCCTGGATCCAACTTGATCTAACTTACTTACCAGTTGTCCATGCAGCACCTTGTCAAAGGTCTTGCTAAAGTCCATGTAGATAATGTCTACCCTCTGCCCTCAGCTATCTTCTTGGTCATGTCTTCAAAAAACTCAATCAAATTTGTGAGACATGTTTTCCCACTGACAAAGTCATGTGGACTATCCTTAATCAATCCTTGTCTTTCCCAATGCATTTAGATCCTTTCTGTCAAAATCCCCTCCAACAACTTACCACTATCAGACTCACCGGTCTATAATTCCCAGGGTATTCCTTGCAGACCTTCCTAAATATCAGCACAAAATTAGCCAAGCTCCAGTCTTCCAGCACATCACCCGTGGCTGTTGATGATACAAACATCTCACCAAGGGGTGTCAAAGTCTCTTCCCAAGCTTCCCACAAAGTACTGGGATGGAGCTGATCAGCTCCTGGGGATTTATCTACCTTTATGAGTTTAAAGAACAGATTACAGCATCTCTTCTTCTGTAATATGGACTCTTCTCAAGACATCAACATTTATTTCCTGAATTTCCTTCACTTTGATGTCCTTCTCAACCATAAATACTGCGGCAAAATATTAGATTGGTAACTCATTCATATTCTGTTTTAAAATAAAATATGAAAATTCTAAGAGTGAGACATTTGGAGGTGATCCATGGGATATGATCCATGGTCATGACTTTACTCTGGATTGTCCTTTGTCCTTTTCCACTGTCTCCCTAATCCTTGTAATACAATTCCCTAAATGTCCTCCCACTGATACTTGATCTACTTGGGCCTCCTCATTCCTAAGATCCAGGTCTGGCAGAGCTTCCTTTCTGATTGGAATGGGAACACACGGTTGGAGAAAATTCACCCGAGCACACTCTCACAACTCTGGCCCCTCTCTGCCCTTCACACTGCTCCGATTTCATTCTATATTCTGATAATTAAAGTTACCCAAATGTGTGCTGTGAATTTCTTGCAGATTTCTCCCTCTACATCCTTCCCTCTAGTTGGTGACCGACAGACTGCACTGAACAACCTGATTGCACCTTTTTTGTTCCTTATCTCAAACCAAATCCATTCTGCCCTTGACCCCTCTGGGACATCCTCTTTCTCCAGCTCTGCACCGATCTTAACCAATCCCACACCTTCTTCCCCTTTTCCTATCTTTATTGAACACCTTGTATCCAGGAATATTTACACCCAGTCCTGTCCTCATTTGAGCCTCATCTGTAAGAGCAACAACACCAGACTTCCACTTGGTAATAGGCGTCTGTAACTCCCCAATCTTACTCCCCATACTCCACGCAGGCCCATACATGCACACAGTCAGTTGGATTTAGAAATTATTACTCTCTCCCTCACTGTGACCCGGCCAATAAAGTTACTATTCCTTACTTAAGAGTATCTATCTCTTCCATGATTCTGTTTTCCTTGGTGTTCCTCCCTGATATTTCCTCCTGGTTCCCACAGTCCCCCTTCCATGTTCATTTAAACCCTCTCCAACAGCACCAGCAAATCACCCCACAAGGAGCTCAGTTCTGTTCAGGAGCAACCCATCTGGTCTATAGAGGTCACATCTCCCACAAAGTCATTCCCAATGTCCCAAGAATCTCAAACGCTCCCTCCTGGACCACCTTTCCAGCCTCAGATACACCCTGCCTTATCCTTCTGTTCCTATCCTCACTTGCATTGGTCACTGGGAGTAGTCCAGAGATTCACAATTTTGAGCTGCTGTTGCTAATTGCCTCCAGACCTCCCTAAGTTCTGACTGCAGGACCACATCCCCTTTCTCCCTCTGTCACTGGGACCACAACTGCTGCCTGTTCCCCCTCTCCCCTCAGGGTGGGAGACAACACACCATCCTGGAATCCCATCTGCAGCTGCAGAAACACCTACCGATTGCCCTCACTCTCGAATCTCCTCTCACTATCGCTCTTCCAGTCTTCCTTGTGCCTCCCTGTACAGCTGAGTCCCCCGTGGTGCCATGAACTTGGCTCCGGCTGCACTCCACGGATGAACCATCATTCTCATCAGGATTTCAAACTGAATCCTGGTTGGAGAGTGGGATGCACTCAGGGGATTCCTGTACTAGCGGCATAGTCCTGTTGGACTGTTTGCTGCTCCCCCATTCCCTCTCTCCCTGCATACTCTGAAGCTGCAGAGTGACCACATCTAGAAACGTGCTCTCCACGGAGCTCTCTGCCTCACAGATGCTCCACACTGACACCAGCTGCTGCTCAAGCTCCGAAACCCAGAGCTCCAACTGCTGTCACTGACCACACTTCCTGTATTCATGGTGTTCCAGGAGATGGGAAGCATCCTGAAGTTCCCACATGGAACAGGGTGCACACTCTCCCCACTCCCTGGTTATCCCTTGACAAAGTTCTGATGACAAACAGCTCCAGCTGGGCTCAAATCCAGGCCTTTCAGTGTTCCAGGGTTTGGCAGAGTCTGTTCAAAAGACAATATGATAACAGAGCAGAATTAGGCCATTCGGCCCATCAAGACTGCTGTGCCGTTTGGGCATGGCTGATGTGTTTCTCAAGAACATTCTCCTGCCTTTTTCCCATTATCTTTGATCGCCTTCCCAATCAGGAACCTATCAATGTCCGTCCGAAACACACTCAATGCCTTCACCTCCACAGCATGAGTTCCACAGATTAACCACCCTCTGGCAGAAGAAATTCCTCCTCATCTCAGTCCTAATGGATTACCCCTAAATTCTGTGGCTGTGCCCTCTGGTCCATGTTTCTCTTACTGGTGGAAACATCTCATCCCCGCTCACCCTATCCAGGCCTCTCAGTATTCTGTAAGTTTCAATGTGATCTCCGCATGTCCTTAAGAACTCTATCAAGTACACATCTAGAGTCCTCAATCTCTCCTCGACAGACCAGGCTGTCACCCCCAGGGTCATTCTCATAAACCTCCTTTGGATCTCCCCCAATGGAAGCACATCCCTCCTTCGATACAGGTCCCAAAACTGTTCACAATATTCCAAATGCAGTCTGGCCAGAGTCTCATACAGCCTCAGCAGGACACACCTGCTCTTGTATTCTAACTCAGTTGAAATGAATGCTAACATTGCATTTGTCTTCCTAATTGCCAACTGAACCTACGTATTAACCTTAAGTGAAATCTGAAAGAGGACTCCTAAGTGCCTTTATGTTTCAGAATTCTAAATTTTCCCATTTAGAATACAGTTTGAGTCTCTATTGTTCCAACCTAAGGGCATAACCTCATACTTTCCCACTTTGTATTCCATCTGTCACTTCTTTGCCCGCTCTCTGAGTCTTTCCAAGTCCTTCTGCAGCCTCTCTGGTTCCTCAACTCCCTCTGTTCCTCCCCTCATCTTTGTGTTATCAGCAAATTTAGCAACAATGCCCTCAGTTCCTTTTCCCAGATCGTTAATATATAATTAATTGTTACATAAATAGCTGAGGTCCCAACACTGCCCCCTGCTGAACTGCATGAGGCACCAGCTGCCATCCTGCAAAAGACCCATTTATTTCCACTCTCTATCCCATGTCAGTTCCGTGCCCAAAACCCCATGGGCTCTTATGTTGTTTAGCAGCCTCCTGTGTGGCAACTTGTCAAAGGCCTTCTGGAAACCCAAACAGATCATGTCCATTGTTTCTCCTTTGTCTAACTTGATCATTGACTCCGATTATTACGTCGAAGTCCAGCTTCTCACTCTCGAACTGCGCGGTGAATTCTAACGCATTATGGTCACTGCCCCCTCAGGGTTCACTCACCTTCAGCTCCCCAATCAGGGCTGCCTCATTACACATCACCGAATCCGGAATTACCTGTTTCCTAGTGGGTCTACCACAAACTGTTCCAAAAAAAGCCTCTCGCAGACATTCCATGAATTCCTTTCCGTGAGATCCATTCCCAACCTGACTTTCCCAGTCCACCTGCATATTGAAGTCCCCATGATTATTGTAATAATCCCTTTCTTACATGCGTTTTCTATCTCCTGATTTATTTTCTGCCCCACATCCCGACTACTGAGAGGAGACTTGTACATAATTCCCATCAAGCCCTTTGCTATTTTGTGGGTCCTTAAGTTGACTCACACAGATTCTATGCTTTCCAACTCCATATTTCCTCTTGCTGTCGATGCAATTTCAGTTCTTCCTGAAAGGGTAAACCTGCTCCTCCCTCACCCTACTCCCACCCCTTTCACTTGTACCTATCATTAGAAACATAGAAAATGGCTGCAGGAATCGGCCACTCAGCCATTTGAGTCTGCACCACCATTCAATATGATCATGGCTGATTACCCAATCTCATTATCCTATTCTCACTCCACCCCCATATCCCTTGATTCCACAGGTTCACAACATCAGAATAACTTAACCCTTAATCTTCAACTGTGACCTCTAGTTTTGGAATTTCCTAATATCAAGAACATTCTTCCAGCATCAAGCCTGTCAAATCCCATCAGGATTTTATATGTTTCTGTGAGATTCCTCTCATTCTTCTAAATCCCAGTGAGTACAAGCCCAGTAGATCCAGTCTTTCCTCATATGTCAGTCCTGCCATCCCTTCCCTTCCAGTGAACCTTCGCTGGACTCCCTCAATAGCAAGAATGTCCTTCCTCAGACTAGGAGACCAAACCTGCACATAATACTCAAGCTGAGGCCTTAATTCCGCAAGACATCCTTACTCCAATACACAAATCCTCTCACTGTGAAGGCCAGCATGCCATTAGCTTTCCTCACTGCCTGCTGCACCTGCATGCCCCCTTTCAGTTACTGTTCCAACATGACACCCAACTCACATTGCACCTCACCTTTTCCTAAACTTTCACCATTCACTAATAATCTGACGTCCTGTTTTACCACCAAAGTGGATAATCTCACATTTACCCAAATTATATTGCATTTGCCAAGTATTTGTCTACTCAGCCAGCCTGTCCAAGTCACTCTGCAGCCTCTTAGCATCCTCCTCACAGCACACATTGCCACCCAGCTGAGTGTCATCTGCAAATTTGGAGGGATTGCATTCAATTCCTTTGTCCATATCATTTATGTATATTGTGAACAGCTGGGGTCCCAGCACTGAATCCTGTGGTACCCCACTCATCACTGCCTGCCACTCTGAAAGGGACCCATTTATTCCAACTCTCTGCTTTCTATCTGCCAACGAGTTCTCTCTCCATGTCAATACATTACCTCCAATACCATGAGGTTTAATTTTGCTCACTAATCTCTTGTATGGGACCTTTTGAAAGTCCAGAACACAACATCCACTGGGTCCTGAGGGAGGGTCACTCAATCTGAAATGTTAACTTCGATTGCTGTCCACAGATGCTGCCAGACCTGCTGAACTTTTTCATCATTTTTTGTTGTCCATTGATTCAGCCTTGTCCACTCTCCACTGATCACATCCTCAAAACCTTCCAGAAGATGTGTCAGGCCTGATTTCCCTTTAGTAAATCCATGCTGACTTGGACCAATCCTGTCACTGCTTTCCAAATGCTCGGTTACTGTATCTTTAATAACTGACTCCAGCGTTTTCCTCATGCATAATTCCTCAATTTCACTCTCCCTCCTTTTATTAAAAAGTGGGGTTACACTGGATACTGTCCAGTCCACTGGAACTCTGTCAGAGTCGACAGAATGTTGGAAAATGATCAGCAATGTGTCCATTATTTCTACACCCACTTTCTTAAATACTCTGATGACTTGCTGGCTCCTGGGGACTTACAAGTTTTGATACCATCAGTCTCCCAAAACCATTTCCTGACTAACAAGGATTACCTTCAGTTCCTCCTTCACTCTTGACCCTCTATCCCCCTGCATTTCCTTTCAATTGTATGTGAATCCGTGGATATTTAGTTCCCAGCCCTGATCCCCTTGCAGCCACGCCCCTGCACTACAGGCTCATTTACCTTGTTTCATAAACTCGATGCATCTAGTACAACACCCTCAGTCATGCACTGACTGCCTCCTTCTCATAGTTATCTCCTTTAGAAATCACAGAATTCTTACAGTGTGGAAGCAGGCCATTCAGCCCAGATTGACCCTCCAAAAAGCATCCCACCCACCCTACAATTCCCATGGATAATTCTCCTAACCAAAACAGATTTGTGACAATGGGAGGAAACCCAAGTAGACACGGGGAGAATGTGTAGACTCCACACAGACAGTCAGTTGGAATTGAGTCTGTGTCTCCGAAGCTGTGAGACAGCAGTGCTAACCACTGATCCACCATTCCACCCTGCGGTGCCTCAAGTTTGATTCTTGATCCTTTCCATAATCTCGATCCTATTACTTGGTCTGGATACTTTAATAACTTCTCCTGAGCTTCTACCTTCTTTAGTTAGTTTAAACTCCTCGCAAACTTGATTTCCCTTGGTTTGTGTGGTACCACTTTGTCTACATTTTTCCCCGAATGGTTCATGTGTTAAGAGACAAAACCTTTAAGCTTGTTCGATACTGAGCTTCCCTGCACTTTTAAGTTTCCTCAGTACAATATGACATTCACAATACTCTGTCCCTTTCCTTTTATTTTCTAGTAACAATCAATCCCATCATTAACCAGTATTCCTCCCTTCTCCTTTAACTTTCATTTCCTCATTTTCTATCGAACTGTTCTCGTTACTTTCTCTTTGAATCATATTCAGGCTGATACTTATTCCTGAACAAACATCACTCAAAATGTTCCTTGGTTCATTGTTACTTGTGGGATCTTGCTGTGTACAATCTGGCTTCCACATTTCCTACATTACAACAGTGACCACATTTCAAACAAGTCCCACACTGTCTGCAAATATCTTTAGGATAGCATGGATCTTTCTTTTCATTGGATGAACTGGTAGTCTTTCAGATGTGAAAGATGATGTTCCAATATTGCACAGTCCTCCTCCTGAACTACAGTTACTGCTATATATGTCCCTCTCGTTTGTGAAAACAGACCGGAAGTTTTCATGAGGAACCATTGCTCCATCTCCCACCACCGCACACAAGTTCCCTTCCTGCTCTCGAATGGCCCTCATACATTCCTTCATTCACTTGTTCTTTTTGTGACAATAAAACATCATTGGGATTTCATTCACTTCATTTGGACACATTTCATCCTGTCAGCTCTTTGCTTTCCTCAGGTCCTGGTAAATTTCACCCCTGCATTTTGTCTTTCAGCTACTTTTAACCAATCCCTGCCCAGTTTAGTAAAATGGTTTGTTCCCAAATGAAATCTTTTACACTTGCTCCATGGTTCTCCATTTCCATCCTTCCTCTCAATCTCACTGAGTTCTGATCACTGTCACTGAAATGCTCCCCCATTGATAGCCCTTCCAGCTGCCCACATTCATTCCCGAAAGAATGATCCAAAACTGCCCCTTCTTTTACACCATCACCCTCTCAGGGGCAATTAGGGGATGGACAATAAATGCTGGCCCTGCCAGTGACACTCACATCCCAAGAGCAAGTTTAAAAGGCCCTGAACATTTTATGGGGTCTGTTAGGTATTGAATACAAATGTTCAAATGGATTGTTTTGCCAGTGAATGTTCAGAGTTGCAATCCCTTTGAATGGCAGGGATTAAAATTGTTTGTCTTGTCTTTTAGGCCGTGAAAACTCTCAGCCCAAGCTCACCCTGCTGCCCCCCTCCCAAGAGCAGGTCAATGCCAAGGGCACTGCCACCCTGGTGTGCCTTGCCAATCACTTCTATCCCGATGAGCTGGAGGTGCAGTGGAAGAAGGATGGTGCAGTCATTTCAGACGGGGTTCAGACCAGCAACTACCTGCGAGCTTCGGACAACACCTACAGTGTCAGCAGCCTGCTGACCCTCTCTGGGTCTGACTGGGAGTCCAACGCTCGCTTCTCCTGTGCCCTCACCCACGTGACCCTCCCCTCTCCCCTCAGCAAGAGCATCAGGAGATCAGAATGTGTGTAGAGTGTTTGAGACAGTCCACAGAGGAGACACAACTTTAAATAGAACAGGGCTGAGCTGGCAGGACAAAGGTCATTGTCAGCACTGAATTTCAACTCTCTTCCTTCTTGGGATTGGCTCAGTGACATTTCTGAGGTTCAAGTGTTAAGGCATGTCATTGGGATCATCAAAAGGAAGCTCTACTCCGTATCAAACCCCGTGCTGAACCTGTCCTGGGACCGTTTTATGGGGACAGTGATGACTTGTGATGCTAAGTAAAACCTCTCGAAGATGCTGAAAACTGTCAGCTGTACAAAAACAATGTGAACCTCTGAAATTTCTGCTTCAGTAAACCAGATCTCCTTCCTGCTCAGCCGTCAGTTCGAATTTAAGCTTGTCACTACTTTAAGGGACAGGATTCTTATGTCATTGAGAAAATCTCCACAAGTGTTTTCCTCAAGCTCCATTGTGGCTGTGATTTTGAGCAGCTTCCTCTGTCTGGGCTGTTAATTGCAGTCTTTTTTCTGTCAATGTAAATCTGGAAAAAAGAATAAAGATCAAGAAGATTCAGTCTCTGTCTCGTGTGTGCTTTGGAAATGGCCAGAGCTACTGGGAACCCTGCATTGATGAATATGATCGGCAGCATCTTGTTACTCAGAATAACAATTTCACAGGTTTTGGGAAATAAATATTCCTTAAATTAGACTTGGGTTTTCTTCACTCTTAAAGTGCGATGGAATGATCCCGTGTGTCCCTGGAGTCAGATTGAGAATGTTAAATCTGGATAGTCTGGGCGTCACGGCTGGGGAGGGCAGTCAATGATAAGCTGGTTCCACCTTCTGCTGTCATATTCTGTAGCCCCTGGGCCATCTCAGTGAGAGTCATCCAGGGCTCAGGGTGGATTCCAGAGCAGATCATTGACCTGATTGTTGCGTTCCTTAGTCCACATGTGGCTCCAGTAATCTCACTCTAGAGCTTTAGTATCAGTGGGAACCAATGGGCTGAAATCTTATCCAAACAGACCCTCACACAGCGGGGAGACTACTGGTGGCTCAGAAACCCCTTGGATTCAGTCCCAGATTCCACTGTAGCTCTTTCATTCAAACACAGCGTTAGCACACTGACACCACATTCAGAGGGCAATCCTGAGATGGGGCAAGTTTGGTTCTTGATTCCAGTGTGAGGAAATGGGGGCTGGGTGTGAAATGTCCAGTCTGAAACTGGTACTTTATAATGAAGAATAGAAACTGATGTCAGAATAAAGTCAAGTGTTGATGGGAGTGAGGAATATCTCAGTTGTCTGTCTCCAGAATCCACACACTACACACATCCTTCTGTCAGAACCTGAAGGTGGAGAAACTGCTCCTTGACACCCTATATTTCTCTATCTTTCCCAGAAAAGGTGAAGTAATCTCTGCCTCAGTGATTCCCTGGGACAGGACATTTTAAAAAGGGCTGTGGGAAGGCAAATGTTGCCTCTCAATGACAAAGCCAATGGAAGGATGTGGAGCTGGCTCTGTGAAATGTTTGGACACAGAGGATGACACCAGAAGCAATCCAATGTTGTCACTCTTTCCTTTGCAATTGCTAAACTGGTAACAATTACTTTTTGCTCACAATTTGCTCTCTTGAATTTGATCCACTTGCCTTTCTTACTTTGCTTTTTTTGACTTCAGTCTGTGGGTAGTTCCATCAAAACCCAATCTCCTCACACTCATCCTGGCCCCTGAAGAGATTAGAGACAAACTGCAAATGCTGGAATCCAAGGTTGACAAGCAGGAGGCTGGGAGAACACAGCAAGACTGGCAGCATCAGGAGGTGGAGAAATCGACGTTTTGGGTGTAAACATTCTTCTGGAAGTGGGGTGGGTGGGTTTTGGGGGAGCTGCAGATAAAGGGAGTGGTGGGGGCAGGGTGGTTAGGTGGGGATAGGTGGAGACAGGTCGAGGGTAGGACATGGTTGGTCGAAGGGAGGGATAATTCTGGATTCATCTCTCCCATCGACCAATCAGGTCATACTCTCTATCTTTCTCAACCTATCCCCATCTCACCACCTCGCTCCCACCCACCCTTTATCTGCAACTCCCCTGACACCTACCCTCCCCCTTCCTGAAGAAGGGTTACACCTGAAATGTCAACCCCTGAAGAGATTAGACGAGGTTATTTCATGGAATCAAACCATCAAGCCTATCAATCCTGAAAACAGATTCCAACATTGAAGTCCCATTTGCTGGTTGCAAATGTAAAGTCTCTTTCAAGCTGAAAGAAGGAAGTTTTCGATTGAGAAATGAGTGAGCTTAACCCAGATCCTGAACAACAGCACTTCAGAATGGAGTGATATAAATCAGAAGCAATATAAATACAGGGCAGCTTATATACTGCAGCTCGCACTGAGTGCAGCCAGCATAGAGGGGAATGCTGGGAGGTTTGGTCAGTGTGGGAGTTTGGTGAACTCGGGGAAGGAGTCCACCTTTGCTTTTCCAAAGTGATTTGGAACTGTCACTTCAGCTGCTGGAAGCCTGCACATGCACTTGGTTTGAATGAAACAAAATGGTAAACAAGAAAATAGGAATCTGGAAATTGTTTCGTATGAGGGAATGTGTAAATAGACTGCTTCAGGACATGTCCATTAGGGAAGGTTAATAAATGCAA
Organism: Chiloscyllium plagiosum; assembly: GCF_037043375.1. NCBI lineage: Eukaryota > Metazoa > Chordata > Chondrichthyes > Orectolobiformes > Hemiscylliidae > Chiloscyllium > Chiloscyllium plagiosum. The sequence continues at coordinate 118,322,555 of NW_028270147.1, forward strand.
AGTACTGAAACTTCAAAACAGAGACTGAAGACAATTACTGGACCAATGAAGCAATGGATATTTTTCAGTTGTAAGTAAGATCAACATTTCTTTATTGCATTGAAATGATTCAGGGTAAATATATCTGCAGTGAATGTATAAAACGACAGGAGCTCCCATTCAGGGAGTTTGGAATGAAGGCTGAATCGAAAAAGCAGTGATATATCAGGGAGTGCCGGAGATACCTGGAGACTTAGTTCCAGAAGGAAGTTATAGGCCTCAGGACTGCACAGTTCAATTCCATGTGTAGTAAGGGGCAGGAGGGTACAACACACGAGGGAGGCAGATAGGGAGTTGGAGAATACTGTGGGACAGGAAAACCCCTCACTCTTCTAAACCCCAGTGAGAACAAGGCCAGCCTTTCCAATCTTTCCTCATCACACAGCCCCCTCATTCCAGCGATCAATCGGGTAAAACTCCTCTGAAACACCTCCAATGCATTTATATTCTTCCTTCAATAAGGAGGCCAAAACTACACACAATACGGTATTTGAGATGTGATCACATCAATATCCAGGAATAACTGAGACATCACAGTCTCACTTTCTGGTCCCAAATCTCACCTACTCTTAATTTTCCCAGCGTTTTTACTGTCCATTTTTAATTGTCCTGGACAAGATGGTGCTGTGCTGCCTTCTTCAACCGCTGCAGTCTGCGTGCTGTAGGTAGACTCATAATGTCCTTAGGAAGGGAATTCCAGAATTCTGACCCAGTGACGATATTTCCAAGTCAAACTGGTGAATGGCTTGGAGAGGAACTTGCTGGGGTGATGCTGCCCTTGTCCTTCTTGATTCAAGTAATCATGGGTTTAGAAGGTGTTGTCTCAGGACCTTTGGTGAATTTCTGCAATGCATCTTGTAGATAGTGCACACAAATGTGACTGAATGTTGGTGTAGAGGGGATGGATATGTGTGGAAGTGGTGCCAATCACGTGGGCTAAAATTTGATAAACAAAATTTAAATAAAATAATATAAAACAACCTAAAATGAAATAAAATAAAATGTTGCTGCTTTTTTGATAAAACATCACTGAACCCCAAATATTAACTCCTCCCTTTTACATGATAATGAGGAAAGAACTCTTGTTGGTGCAGTTTTTTTTAATCATCTCAGAATATTCAAAGCTGTGAGCACAGAGCAGTCACGTTCACGGACAAGATGGTGAGGTCCCGCAGACAGGAAACGAATGACGAGACATATCTGTTTTGTTGGCACTCGTTGAATAGCGAGCAGGATACCCGAGGGAATCTCTTCAGAATGGGATCTTGTCGAACCTCCTGAGGTGGGGGTGGGGGTGGTCGGGGTGTGGTGGTGGTGGAGCGTCAAATGGTGGAGCCAGAGACTGTGCAACTTTCAACAGTGCACCTCGGTCTCAGCCTGGATTCTGTGCTCTCATTTCTGAGGTGGCTTTCAATCCGATGACCATTTTGATGATGAGGCAGGAGCATTGCCCATGGAGCCACGGTCAGTAATAATGTAAACTGTGTGGCTCTGAAAGCCTGAGTCTGCATCTCAGCTCAGACGATATCAGCTCATTCATCAAATCTGTTTCTGCCCCTCTGCAGGCTGACCAGGCTGCCGGTGCCTTTCCAACACTCCCACGTTTCCTCCTGTGTCACAGCTCATTCTCCTGAGGGATAGATGTGCTTGGAGTCGAGAAGTGTGGGGCTGGGAAAGCACAGCAGGTCAGGCAGTTGTGCTCAGGCTGGGGACATGACCTTGTCCCTCTGTCAGGTCCTCTTCAAGAAACTCATGGCTCACCATCACCGCTCAACAGTTAGGGAAGGGCAACAAGCAAGGATGGAGATGGGGACGCGATGCCTCAAGTGCTGTTCTCTGCTTTGACAGCTGTTTGTTCGATCTTTGAGTATAATTCATTTTTTGCTGATCCCAGTGATAATCCAAAGGACACTCCATCTTTCAGTCTGACAAACCAGGGTCACCCACGTCATGGCTCTGTTTCTGGCCGAGGCTCCAGTCTTTCAAAGAGATGAATTCAAGCCTCACCAGTTTGATTATTTGAATTGTATGCCATTTATTTTGATTTCTCCTGGGATGGGGTGGGTGTTGACGTGTCGGTTATTTGTTGCCCTTCCCGAATTGTCCTGGAGATGGCGGTGGTGAGCCATGTAATATCTGGGAAGCAACTGATAGATCATTCCCACTGGAATCGACTGGAATGAATGTGGGTTTATTCATGGCTAATGGAAAGAGTCATTACCCATAATCCTCAGCTGCTGTGCAAGTACTCTATAGTTACTAGAAGGCAGTTGTTTCTCTCTGCCCGAACAATACAAAGTCAGAAGTCACACAAAAGCAGGTTCTAGTCAACAGGTTCATTTTAAATCACAAGCTTCCGAAACGCTGCTCCTTCATCAGGTGTACCCCAGTCCACCATTGACATCCCCACATTACTGAACAGTACAAATAAAATGGGGCTTTGAGAGGATCTCACCGGCTCCATCTGGAGAATCGTGGGGAGAGAGAGAGAAAAAGAGAGAACAGCTTTCGGACCAGGATACTTATCGCATCGCAATGAAAATGCCCTGCATGCTATGATATATCCAAAAGGAGTACTTTGGTGTGATTTTTGATTGTCTCCAGATTGTGCTTTTTTTCATTCTATGATACACGTGGACGATGTCAGTATTGGGTATCACAAAGCATGTTTGGTATCACAAAGTATGTTTCCTCCATTGAACACTTTCCAACACACTCTCTCCATCTTGCTTTAATCCTTATTGACTCTTGGACATTCCCCCTACACTCTCATTCTGTCCCGGTCCCAGAGGAATTGATGCCCGGAGTTCATGACCCCGCATTGTGTGAAGATTGGTGTGAAGTGAGGCAAGTGTGTTGGAGCTTGGGCCCCTGCCTCAGGCCCAGGTGTAGGGGCCTGTTCAACAATCTGCACATTGTCCTTTTTCTCTTTCTGAATGAACTGGATCAAGTTGCAGTAACGAGCTGGCAACAAGGTGTCTTGTCTAAAATGTTCCCCGCATTAAATACAGAACTGGCTTAGTCACAGGAAACAGAGGGCAGTGATGGAAGGATAGTTTTCAGAATAGAGGGTGGAGACTCATGATGTTCCACAGGGTTCAGTGGTGGTCTACATAAATGAATTGGAGGAGGGCATAGCTGGTCTAATTAGTAAGTTTACGGTTAATACAAAGATTGGTAGAGTTGTGGAAAATGAGAAGGTTTGTCACAGGATACCGCAGGATATAGATCAGTTGGCTGCTTGGATAGAAAAATGGCAGATGGAGCTTAATCCAGACAAATGTGAGGTGATGCATTTTGAAAGGTGATGTACAGGTGGGAATTATACAGTGAATGGCAGAATCCTCTGGAGTATTGATATGCAGAGGGATCTGGGTGTGCATGTTCACGGATCACTGAAGGTGGCAGCACAGAGAGGTAAAGCAGTAAAAAAGGCTTCTGGCCTGCTTGCCTTCATTGGAAGGGACACTGAGTGTAAGGATTGACAAGTTTTATCAAACAATAGTTAGGCCACACTTGGAATATCGCATGCAGTTCCGGTCAGCACACTACCAGAAGGATGTGGATGTTTTGAAGATGGTGCATAAAATGTTTACCAGGATATTGTCTGTTATGGGGGATTGTGGTTCTGAAGAAAGGTTGGAGAGACTGGCTTTGTTTTCATTGGAATACGGGAAAATGAAGTGTGTCCTGATAGAAGATTACAGAGTTGTGAACGGCATAGGTAGCGTGGAAATTATGAGGCTTTTTTTCAGGGTGTATGCGTCACTTACTCAGGGACAGAGGTTCAAGGTGCGGGGGAATTTAAAAGAGATGTGTGAGATAAGTATTTTACACAAAGGGAGTTGAGTATCTGGAACACACTGCCAGAGGAGGGGGCGGAAGCAGACAGAATAGAAGTATTCAATAAATAAATAATGCATGAATAGGAAGGGAATAGAGGGCTATGAATCCTGTAGGTGAAGACAGTTTCTGTGAGGAAGGCCAAACTGTGTCAGCACAGGCTTGTAGGGCCGAAGGGCCTGTTCCTGTGCAGTATTGTTCCTTGTTCTTTGGTCCCTGCTGTTGACTTGGATTCTCGGGAGCCAGCTCCGTATGAAGAGCCTGTTCTCATTCTTTTGTTGGAGTTCATGGGGCAGCTGCTGCTTCCTTGCTGCGTCACTGATCAAACCAACAATGTGGGAAGACTCTTGATATTTTAAATACACTGTCTGCAGGAAAATGTTTGGCCGAGGTTTTAATGTTGTTTAATAAGATAATGACGTCAATGCACCAGTGTTGTTTATGGCTCGGAACGTTTACCATCATGGTCCAAGATTTAAATGCACCATCTCTCACTCGTGATAATACAGTTTTCAATGTTTCTCTCCCCTTATGTGTTATGAAGAGGTTTGCAAACATGTTTTGATGAGGACAGTGGGTGTCTGTTTGAATTCGCACTTGTGATAATACAGTTTTAAATGTGTCAGTGTTACTTTCCCCACTCTCTAGGGGATGTCGCTGCCACTATCCCCACTCCACCCTTCACTCTCGGGGTGATACCATTTTTAGCATCCTTTCTGTCTGAGAATGTCATTGTTCTTGTCCCTCCCTCTCTCAGGGACTGGGTGGGTGTTTCACATGCACCTGGTTTGTTAGATCCATTCTTGTGAAATGGGTAATCCCTGTTTTACTCTGGTAACAGTGAGTTAAAGCCCGGCACAGTTCACCCTTCATCTCCATCATATCTCAGGGCCTAAGGTTGGTCAGTACTGTCTGGCACCAGATCAATCCCACCACTTCCTACAGTTTTCCCTCTTTCCTATCTTTACTGGAAACCTTATATCCAGGAATCCCCAATCCCGGATCTTTGTTAGAACCACAACATCAGATTTCCACTTGACAATCTGCATGTGTAACCCCCCCAATACTGTATTATTAACCCATTTCAGTCTGTATCGCATCAATCAGGGACCCTAATAGGCAAAGGCTGTATTTAAATAATCTCAGTGACTGTGGAGACCTGGTGAGGTTGGGAACAATCAGCAGGATCAGTCACACCATTTGCATTCTGCACAGGGCTCGGGATTCCAGGGGGCCCATTGTGCTCGGGTCTGGGACTGAGGAGCAAGAGCGAGGCCTGTAATCTCTGGTCTCTGTCCCTGATTTGTGGGTCCGCTCTGATGGAGACCATTGTGAAAGCCATAGTCAACATCGCCACCTGCTGACCTGGAGAAGCAAGAACATGCAGTGCTTGTGGGAACAACCTGAATGTGATCAGAGGACAAGGTCAAAAATCATACGACACCAGGTTATTGTCCAACAGGTTTATTAGAAAATACAATCTTTCGGAGCCTTGCCCCTTCTTTCAGGTGCTCAGAGGAGCAAACAAGGTGAATTTAATCAACAGAGAAAACAAACTCTGCTGTTCATTTCCTTCTCGGTTGTCTCTGTTCTCCTCAATGACATGAACAAGAGACAAGGTAAGAATAAAAAATATAAGGACACCACACCAGTGACCTCCGAGTATGTGAAAAATATTTGGTGAGAATATTTTCCTGCTTTTTCAATATTTGGTATCAATTCAAAGCAGAAAGAGTCTTTCTCTCTCCTTCCCTCCTTGAAATGTTTACTGAATTGATCAAACACAGCAACAGTTCATGTGATGGGTTGAGAGCATTGTCTAATGAACGAGGGAGGGGACTGGATCAAGATTCCCTGGAATTTAGAAGGTTGGGAGGAGATTTCACTGAAACATTTTAAATTCTCCAGGGCCCTGACAGGGTAGACTTTGGAAGGATGTGCCCCTACCTGGGTTTGGAGATGCCGGGTTGGACTGGGGTGTACAAATTTACAAACCACACAACACCAGGTTATAGTCCAACAGGTTTAATTGGAAGCACTAGCTTTCGGAGTGCCGCTCCTTCCTCAGGTGAAGGTTGATGAAGGAGCAGCGCTCCAAAAGCTCGTGTTTCCAGTTAAACCTGTGTCGTGTAACCTGGTGTCGTGTGATTTTTAACTTTGTCCCCCCTACCTGGGGATTCTAAAGCAGAGTCGCAGTCTGGGAATAAGGGATTAGGCATTTGGATCAAAGATGAGGAATGGGTGGCACAGTGACTAGCACCACTGTCTTACAGCACCAGGGAGCTGGCTTCGATTCCACCCTGAGGTGATTTTCTTTGTGGAGTTTGCTTGTTCTCCCCATGTCTGAGTGGGTTTCCTCCAGGTGCGCTAGTCTCCATTCTCAGTCCAAGGATATGCAGGTTAGGTGAACTGGCCATGGGAAGTGTAGGGTTACAGCAATAGGAGAGGGGTGTGGTTCTGGGTGGAATGCTGCTTGGACTTGATGGCCTTCTTCCACACAGTAGGAATTCTATTTATCCTATCCATGCCCCTCATAATTTTGTAAACATCTATAAGGCCTCCTCTCAGGCTCCGATGCTCCAGAGAAAACAGCCCCAGCCTGCTCAGCCTCTCCCTATAGCGCAAATCCTCCAACCCTGGCAACATCCTTGTAAATCTTTTCTGAACCCTTTCAAGTTTCCCAATTCCAGTACTCAATACTCTGACCGATAAATGAAAGCATACCAAACACCTTCTCTTTCCTTTCTCCCTGCGACTCTACTTTCAAGGAGCTATGAACCTGCACTCCAAGGTCTTTTTGTTCAGCAACATTCCCTAGGGCCTTACCATTAAGTGTATAAGTCCTGCTAAGATTTGCTTTCCCAAAATGCAGCACCTCATATTTATCTGAATTAAACTCCATCTGCCACTTCTCAGCCCATTGGCCCATCTGATCAAGATCCTGTTGTAATCTGAGGTAACCCTCTTTGTTGTCCACCACACCTCCAATTTTGGTGTCGTCTGCAAACTTACTAACTGTACCTCTTATGCTCATATCCAAATCATTTATATAAATTACGAAAAGTAGTGGACCCAGCACTGATCCTTGTGACACTCCACTGGTCACAGACTTTCACTCTCAAAAGCATCCCTTCACCACCACCCTCTGTCTTCTAGCTTTGAGCCAGTTCTGTATCCAAATGGGTAGTTGTCCATGTGAAATCTAACTTTGCTAACCAATCTCTCATGGGGAACCTTGTTGAATGCCTTACTGAAGTCCATATAGGTCACATCTACCGCTCTGCCCTCATCAATCCTCTTTGTTACTTCTTCAAAAAACTAAATTGTGTTTGTGAGACATGATTTCCCACGCACAAAGCCATGTTGACTATCGCTAATCAGTCCTTGCCTTTCCAAATACATATACCTCCTGTCCCTCAGGATTTCCTCCAACAACTTGCCCACCATCGACTTCAGGCTCACTGGTCTATAGTTCCCTGGTTTATCCTTACCAGCTTTCTTAAAAACTGGCACCACGTTAGCCAGTCTCCAGTCTTCCAGCACCTCACCTGTGACTATCGATGATACAAGTATCTCAGCAAGAGGCCCAGCAATTACTTCCTTAGCTTCCCACAAAGTTCTAGGGTACACCTGATCAGGTCCCGGGGATCTATTCACCTTTATGCGTTTCAAGACATCCAGCACTTCCTCCTCTGTAATATGGACATTTCACAAGATGTTACCATTTATTTCCCTACATTCTATACCTTCCATATCTTTTTCCACAGTAAATACTGATGCAAAATTGTTTCTCCCCCGTCTCCTGCGGCTCCACACACAGGCTGCCTTGCTGATCTTTGAAGGGCCCTATTCTCTCCCTAGTTACCTTTTTGTCCTTGATGTATTTGTAAAATTTATTTGGATTCTCCTTAATTCTATTTGCCAAAGCTATCTCATGTCCCTTTTTTACCCTCCCGATTTCCCTCTTAAGTATACTCCTACTGCCTTTATACTCTTCTCATGATTCCCTCGATCTATCCTGTCTATACCTGACATATGCTTCCTTCTTTTCCTTAATCAAACACTCAATATCTTTAGTCATCCAGCATTTCCTATACCTACCAGCCTTTCCTTTCACCCTCACAGGAATATGCTTTCTCTGGATTCTTGTTATCTCATTTCTGAAGGCTTCCCATTTTCCAGTCGTTCCTTTACCTGCGAACATCTGTACCAAATCAGCTTTTGAAAGTTCTTGCCTAATACCGTCAAAATTGGCCTTTCTGCAGTTTAGAACTTCATCTTTTAGATCTAGTCTATACTTTTCCATCACTAATTTAAAACTAATAGAATTATGGTTGCTGGCCCAAAATGCTCCCCCATTGACACCTCAGTCACCTGCCTTGCCTTATTTCCCAAGAGTACGTCAAGGTTTTCACCTTCTCTACTGGGTACATCCACGTACTGAATCAGAAAGTTTTCTTGTACACACTTAACAACTTCCTCTCCATCTAAACCCTGAACATGATGGCAGTCCCAGTCTATGTTGGAAAGTTAAAATCCCCTACCATAACCATCCTATTATTCTTACAGATAGCTGAAATCTCCTTACAAGTTTGATTCTCAATTACCCTTTGACTATCAGAGGGTATTGTTTGCAATACAATCCGAAAAAAGTCATAATCCCTTTCTTATTTCTCAGTTCCACCCAAATAACTTCCCTGGATGTATTTCCAAGAATATCCTCCCTCAGTACAGCTGTAATGCTATCCCTTATCAAATATGCCACTCCCCCTCCTCCTCTCTTGCCTCCCTTTCTATCCTTCCTGCAGCATTTGTATCCTGTTAAGGCCTCATCACAGAATCCTTGTGGAACACCATTCAAAATGTGTTTTTTTTCCCTGTCGTCTGTCACCAGTCTCCTAACCAAGTCAAACATTCATCTTCAATCTCATGGATTTTAACTTTGGTCAGTAGATTGTTTTGTGGAAAATTATTAAGTATTTCTGAAAGTTGCTAAGATTAGACTTCCTATCAACTATTTTAGTTAATGCATTTGGTTTGTTAGTTAGAACTTACCCATCACAAATCTATGTGGCCAATTTCCAATTCTCTATATGAGAAGGTGCGGCACGGTGGCACAGTGGCACAGTGGTTAGTGCTGCTGCCTCAAAGCGCCAGAGACCTGGGTTCAATTCCCACCTCAGGTAACTTTCTATGTGGAGTTTGCACATTCTCCCCGTGTCTGTGTGGGTTTCCTCCCACAGTCCAAAAATGTGCTGATTAGGTGAATTGGCCATGTTAAATTGCCCATAGTGTTAGGGGAATGGGCTGGGTGGGTTGGTCTTCAGAAGGTCGGTGTGGACTTGTTGGACCAAAGGGCCTGTTTCCACATCATAAGTAATCTAATCTTCATTCTCTCTGCTGTTAATTATAAATTTCAATGAAACTCTCAAAAGAGATGTTAGATTGACCAGTATATTATTTGACCAGATCAGTGGCAGTGCGGAATCACACAGAGAGCAGCCAGTGAGCCTGACACAGTCAGGGACACCCCCTGGTGCTGAAGGTCATGCTGGTGCTGCTGGTAAAGGTCGCATTTCAACTGAAACTGCACTCCCTCCCTACACGCTCCCCTCTTGTCCCCACATGCCTCACTACAACCCCTGGAGATGCCATCCAGCACCTTGTGCCCTCGCTCAGTCTCCATTGACCTTGTCTCCATTAGCCTTGAACCTCCTTCCAAGCACTGAAGCTTGAGCCATTTCCTCTGACCCTTGATCATGTGTCTGCCATCTTGGAACTGACTAACCTGGTCACCATTAACCTGCACTGCCCTGTCAGCAGGGTGCATAGATTGATTCAGCACAGAGAAGGCCCTATGGCCCATTGAGTCGGCACCGGCATAACTATCACTAAAGGCACTGTAATCCCAATTTCCTGCACTTGTCCCAAATCTGTGAATGTTATGATATTTAAAAGTTGTAAGCTTTCCACCCTTCAGTACCTTCCTTGACAGAGGGTTCATGTTTATTGCTTATATCATGTCAGGCACAAGGAGGTTAACAAAAGCTCAACTCTTTGGGTTTTTGCTGTGGGTGGGTTGGTGGCTCGGTGGTTAGCACTGCTGCTTGACAGCACCAGCGACCTGGGTTTGATTCCAGTCTCACATGACTGACTGTGGGGTTTGCACATTCTCCTCATGTCTGTGTGGGGTACCTCTGGGTGCTCTGGTTTCCTCCCACAATCCAAACATATTCAGGGTATGTGGATTGGCCATGCTAAAATTGCCCATAGTGTTCAGTTAGGCACATTAGTCAGGGGAAATACAGGGGAGGGGAATGGTTCTGGGTGGGTTAGTCCTTGGGTCTGGTGATACGTGTAGGCCAGACCAGGTAAGGACAGCAGTCCTCCTTCCCTCAAGGACAGTAGTGAACAGATGATTTTTGTTTCTGACAATCACCAATGGCTTCATGGTCATCTGATTTCCAGATTGATACTGAATTAAAATTCCTCCACCTGCAGGTGGGATTCAAACACAGGTCCCCAGAACTTTACTTGGTTCTTCAGGTTTACAGTCCAGCAATGATACCACTCGGCCTTCTCCTATCCCAGTAGTATCCTCACCTCTGAGCCTGACACTGCTGTGGAATGCAGCTCTCTCCATAGAGTGGTTCACATGACAGTGTGATAAAGGCAAAAGGAAAAAAAAGGGGAAGAAAAGAAAAAGAAATAAAAAGGGGAGTGTTAGAAGAACTGATACTCTGGGACCTGACTCTGAATAACAACCTGCCAACCAACCCCCTCCTTCTGTCACCCTCAATCTCCCCATGCTTACTCTTGATGCCCCCTCGATCCAGCTTGTGCTGCCTTTGGGAGAGGTTGACCTTCCCTCCATCACCCAGGAACGTGGTCATCATCCCAGAGGAGTATAGTCCCACTTGCCCATTCGAGACAGAGACGAATGGTGGTAGGTTTAACCTGAGGGTCACCACAGCTGAGGCAGGGGGAGAGAAGTTGACATCTTCATTAATCCACTGCAACCCCTCTTGGGGCTGCAAAAATTCAACCTCACTCACTCAGACAGCTCCCCTCCCTGTAAGGTAATATTGCTGCACCTCGTTGAGGGCTAATTGACCACTAAAATATGACTATGGCTCGCCAGCATTGGCTGAGCAGGCAATCACTGTGATCATGACCCTGGCTCCAGAAAGTCCCCTTGTAATTGGGGAGCACATTAGGGAGCACATTAGGGAACACAGTGCACACTGCATCTGAAATGCCTCCCTTACTGAGAATACACTCTCAGCATTCACCTTTCTAAGCTGCCATCTCAATTTATTATCAATTCTATGTCCTATGATCATGCCCCTGTAACTACCTGATGAAGGAGGAGGGCTCTGAAAGCTTGTACTTCCAAATAAACCTGTTTGAATCTAACCTGGTGTTGTGTAATTTTTAACTATGGCCATCTCAATGAGGTCCCATCTCAGACTGGATCAGCTGAATTGTTGTTCGTTCATGATTTGAGAAGCTTAAAGCCTAATCTTCAACCCCCAGCACAAAGCCCATTCTCTCTGCATCGTTATGAGACAAATACCTCAGAGAGACACTGACAGGCTGCACTAAGTAACATACACAGGTAGCACTGAATCACTGAGTAACATGCTCACACTCCATGCTGCCTGTAGGTGTCTCAGTGTGAGCATGTCACTCAGTGCTGCCTGTCGGTGTCTCTCTGAATGTGGGTGTGTTACTCAGTACTGCCTGTAGGTATCTCTCTGCGTGTGAGCATTTTTCTCAGTGCTGTTTGAAGGTGTCTCTCCAAATATGGGAGTGTTACTTAGTGCTACCTGCAAATGTCTCTCCAAATGTGAGTGTGTTTGTCAGTGCTGCCTGCAGGTGTCTCTCTGAATAACACACACACTCAAACTCAAACTCAAACCTCAGAGAGACATCAGCAGGCAGCATTAAGTAATACACTCACACTTAGACAGACACACAGCCTTCAGTGTCTGTGAAAGGCCGAACATCATTTTCCGGTGCTACCCAGCATGCAGCAGAGAGTGCACAGTGCAATCCCACCAGCTGGGTTTGGACCACAGAGTGATGAGTGAATGCCTCAGATTGTAATTATTGAGTCGCAACAGCTTTCAGTTTCTGTTCTGTTTGGAATTATTTCACCTCCACAGATTCCGGATCAAAGGGATCATTTGAAAGTGATTGGTGAAAGACTGTCAGTATCATCTACAACTGATGTGTCATTGATTGACAGGCCAATAGCTAATTGTGACAATGACTTGCTGAAATGCAGCCAATCAGCTAAGGGCAGTTGTCCACTTCCAAAGTACACAGAGGCGGGCTGCCTTAGAGTGGTCGGAAGGTGGGAGGGGCGGGGGCTTGCTGGGTCTGTATTGTCTGCACTTTTGTATGTAACGGTATTGTCTAATGTACAAATGTCATTGTCACTGTCTTGTCATACGTGGAACTGGGATTTGAGGTTTGTCCTCCTCTCCCTGTAAATTGGTTGAACGGTAGGGTTCAGGGCCTAGCTTTGCTGCTCCTCTCCCTTGTAAAATTGCTGTCTTTTGTGTACAGCTGTCAATGTTTTTTTGTAAATTGTTTTGTAATTTGTTTAATAAAATATATCCAAAGTACACAGACAGCTTTGCCCTTTGATGTGAAGGGCACTGCTTGTCACTGGCCACTCGGGTGTTTCCTTTCTTCCTGGTGGTGGAAACTTAATAAAGATTCGTGCACCTTGTGTCTTTCACTGTGTCTCACACCTGCACACACACAACATGGGGGCTGGGGAGAAAATAAGTCCAAAGCACACAGGGACAGAGACCCAATATTCTTTATCTTTGTTCCCTTTTCCAGATTGACATTGACAGAAAACAGACTGCAATCAACAGCCCAGACAGAGGAAGCTGCACAAATTCACAGCCACAATGGATCTTGAGGAAAACATTTGAGGAGATTTTCTCAATAATTTTCCCTTTAAACAGTGACAAGACCTTAAATTGGAACTGATGACTGAGCAGGAAGGTGATCTGGTTTACTGAAGCAGAGACTTCTGAGGTTCACATTGTTTTTGTACAGCTGACAGTCTTCAGCATAGAACATAGAACATAGAACAATACAGCACAGAACAGGCCCTTCGGCCCACGATATTGTGCCGAACATTTGTCCTAGCTTAAGCACCCATCCATGTACCTATCCAATTGCCGCTTAAAGGTCACCAAAGATTCTGACTCTACCACTCCCACAGGCAGCACATTCCATGCCCCCACCACTCTCTGGGTAAAGAAACCACCCCTGACATCTCTCCTATACCTTCCACCCTTCACCTTAAATTTATGTCCCCTTATAACACTCTGTTGCACCCGGGGAAAAAGTTTCTGACTGTCTACTCTATCTATTCCTCTGATCATCTTATAAACCTCTGTCAAGTCACCCCTCATCCTTCGCCGTTCCAACGAGAAAAGGCCTAGCACTCTCAACCTATCCTCGTACGACCTATTCTCCATTCCAGGCAACATCCTGGTAAATCTTCTCTGCACCCTCTCCAAAGCTTCCACATCTTTCCTAAAATGAGGCGACCAGAACTGCACACAGTACTCCAAATGTGGCCTAACCAAAGTCCTGTATAGTTGCAACATCACTTCACGACTCTTGAATTCAATCCCTCTGCAAATGAACGCTAATACACCATAGGCCTTCTTACAAGCTCTATCCACCTGAGTGGCAACTTTCAAAAATATATGAACATAGACCCCAAGATCCCTCTGTTCCTCCACCTCACTAAGAACCCTACCGTTAACTCTGTATTCCGCATTCTTATTTGTCTTTCCAAAATGGACAACCTCACACTTGGTAGGGTTGAACTCCATCTGCCACTCTTCAGTCCAGCTCTGCATCATATCTAAGTCTCTTTGCAGCCGACAACAGCCCTCCTCACTATCCACAAATCCACCAATCTTCATATCATCTGCAAATTTACTGACCCACCCTTCGACTCCCTCATCCAAGTCATTAATAAAAATTACAAACAGCAGAACTGATCCCTGCGGAACTCCACTTGTAACTGGGCTCCAGGCTGAATATTTGCCATCTACCACCACTCTCTGACTTCGACCGGTTAGCCAGTTTTCTATCCAATTGGCCCAATTTCCCTCTATGCCATGCCTCCTGACTTTCCGCATAAGCCTACCATGGGGAACCTTATCAAATGCCTTACTAAAATCCATGTATACTACATCCACTGCTCTACCCTCATCCACATGCTTGGTCACCTCCTCAAAGAATTCAATAAGACTTGTAAGGCAAGACCCAACCTTCACAAATCCGTGTTGGCTGTCCCTAATCAAGCAGTGTCTTTCCAGATACTCATAAATCCTATCCCTCAGTACCCTTTCCATTACTTTACCTACCACCGAAGTAAGACTAACTGGCCTGTAATTCCCGGGGTTATCCCTATTCCCTTTTTTGAACAGGGGCACAACATTCGCCACTCTCCAGTCCCCTGGTACCACCCCCGTTGACAGTGAAGACGAAAAGATCATTGCCAACGGTACTGCAATTTCCTCTCTTGCTTCCCACATAATCCTAGGATATATCCCGTCAGGCCCGGGGGACTTGTCTATCCTCAAGTTGTTCAAAATGTCCAACACATCTTCCTTCCTAACAAGTATCTCCTCTAGCTTACCAGTCCGTTTCACACTCTCCTCTTCAACAATACGGTCCCTCTCGTTCGTAAACACTGAAGAAAAGTACTCATTCAAGACCTCTCCTATCTCTTCCGACTCAATACACAGTCTCCCACTACTGTCCTTGATCGGACCTACCCTCGTTCTCGTCATTCTCATGTTTCTCACATACACATAAAATACCTTTGAGTTATCCTTGATCCTATCCGCCAAAGATTTTTCATGCCCTCTCTTAGCTCTCCTAATCCCTTTCTTCAGGTCCCTTCTGGCTATCCTGTATCCCTCCACTGCTCTGTCTGAACCCTGTTTCCTCAACCTGATGTAAGCCTCCTTCTTCCTCTTTACAAGACATTCAACCTCCCTCATCAACCAAGGTTCCCTCACACGACCATTTCTTTCCTGCCTGACAGGTACATACATATCAAGGACACATCGTATCTGTTCCTTGAAAATGTTCCACATTTCCACGACATCCTTCCCTGACAGCCTATGCTCCCAACTTATGCTCCTCAGATCCTGTCTTACAGCATCGTAATTACCCTTCCCCCAATTGTAAAACCTACCCTGTTGCACGCACCTATCTCTCTCCATAACCAAGGTGAAAGTCACAGAATTGTGGTCACCATCACCAAAATGTTCACCCACTAACAAGCCCATTACTTGTCCCGGTTCATTACCGAGTACCAAATCCAATATGGCCTCCCCTCTGGTCGGAAAATCTACATACTGAGTTAGAAAAGCTTCCTGGACACACTGCGCAAACACCGCCCCATCCAATCTACTTGATCTAAAGAGCTTCCAATCAATTGTGGGCGGCACGGTGGCACAGTGGTTAGCACTGCTGCCTCACAGCGCTAGAGACCCGGGTTCAATTCCCGCCTCAGGTGACTGACTGTGTGGAGTTTGCACGTTCTCCCCGTGTCTGCGTGGGTTTCCTCCGGGTGCTCCGGTTTCCTCCCACAGTCCAAAGAGGTGCAGGTCAGGTGAATTGGCCATGCTAAATTGTATGGGGTAAATGTAGGGGTATGGGTGGGTTGCGCTTCGGCGGGTCGGTGTGGACTTGTTGGGCCGAAGGGCCTGTTTCCACACTGTAATTAATCTAATCTAATCTAATATTTGGGAAGTTGAAATCGCCCATGACTACTACCCTGTGGCTTCTGCAGCTTTCCAAAATCTGTTTCCCAATCTGTTTCTCCACATCTCTGCTGCTATTGGGGGGCCTATAGTAAACACCCAACAAGGTGACTGCACCTTTCCTATTTCTGACTTCAGCCCATACTACCTCCAAAGGCAGATCCCCCTCGAACTGCTTTTCTGCAGCCGTTATACCATTTCTAATTAGCAACGCCACCCCCCCCCCCTCCTTTTTTACCACCCTCCCTAATCTTACTGAAACATCTGTAACCAGGAACCTCCAACAACCATTCCTGTCCCTCTTCTATCCACGTTTCTGTGATGGCCACAACATCGTCGTCCCAGGTACCGATCCATGCCATAAGTTCACCCACCTTATTTCTGATACTCCTTGCGTTGAAGTATACGCACTTGAACCCATCTCTGTGTCCGCAAGTATTCCCTGTCTGTGCTACCTTCTTCACAGCCTTCCTACATTCTTGGACATCCTGACAAACAGCTAGCCTACTTGCTGGACTACAAGTCCAGATCCCATCCCCCTGCCAAATTAGTTTAAACCCCCCTGAAGAGTGCTAGCAAACCTACCCCCCAGGATATTGGTGCCCTTCTGGTTCAGGTGCAACCCGTCTTGCTTGTACAGGTCCCACCTTCCCCAGAATGCAGTCCAATTGTCCAAATATCTGAAGCCCTCCCTCCTACACCATCCTTGCAGCCATGTGTTCAACTGCACTCTCTCCCTATTCCTTGCCTCACTGTCACGTGGCACCGGCAACAACCCAGAGATGACGACTCTGTCTGTCATAGCTTTTAGCTTCCAGCCTAGCTCCCTGAGCTCTTGAGTGACCTTCCCACCCCTCTTCCTACCTATGTCGTTGGTGCCAACGTGCACCACGACTTCTGCTTGCACACCCTCCCCCTTAAGGATTCTGAAGACACGGTCCGAGACGTCTCGGACCCTGGCACCCGGGAGGCAACAAACCATCTGAGAGTCTCGCCCATGTCCACAGAATTGCCTGTCTGTCCCTCTAACTAGAGAGTCTCCTATAACTAGCGCTCTCCTCCTCTCCCCCTTTCCCTTCTGAGTCTCAGAGCCAGACCTCGCGCCACAGACCCGGTCACTGAAGCTGACCCCTGTTACCCCAACAGTATCCAAAGCGGTATACTTATTGTTTAGGGGAACGACCACAGGGGATCCCTGCACTGCCTGCTTCCTCCCCTTCCCACCTCTAACTGTTACCCAGCTACCTCTGTTCTCTGGCGTAGCAATGTCCCTGTAGCTTCTATCTATCACCCTCTCAGCCTCTCGAATAATCCTGAGTTCATCCAACTCCAGTTCCAGTTCCCTAACTCGTTCTGTGAGGATCAGGATCTGACTGCATTTCCTGCAGATGAATTCGGCAGGAGTATCGGTGGTCACCCCTACCTCGAATATCCTGCAGGAGGAACATTCCACTCAAATATCAATCACTTACCTTCCTGACCAGCTCTGCGCTCCAACCTCACTTGCGCCCAGCTCGCGCCGCTCTCTGCTGTGAGAAGACCGTTGGCGTCGAGGTAAGTTCTTTATATATCAGTCACTTACCTTCCCAACCAGCTCTGCACTCCAACCTCACTTCCGCCCAGCTCGCACCGCTCTCTGCTGTGAGCATCTTTGAGAGGTTTGACTTGGTATCACAAGTCAACCCTATCCCTATCACATACTCCCAGAACAGGGACAGCATACTGTTTGACACAGCATAAAGGTCTCTCTATACTATCGCAACAACCTGTTTTCACTACTGAACCTCAGAATTTGCCCCGAGCAGTCCTGAGATGGAAGAGACTTGAAATTCAGTGCTGACAATGATCTTTGTCCTGCCAGCTCAGCCCTGTTCTATTTTAAAGTTGTGTCTCCTCTGTGGACTGTCTCAAACACTCTACACACATTCTGATCTCCTGATGCTCTTGCTGAGGGGAGAGGTGAGGGTCATGTGGGTGAGGGCACAGGAGAAGCGAGCGTTGGACTCCCAGTCAGACCCAGAGAGGGTCAGCAGGCTGCTGACACTGTAGGTGCTGTCCGAAGCTCGCAGGTAGTTGCTGGTCTGAACCCCGTCCGAAATGACTGCACCGTCCTTCTTCCACTGCACCTCCAGCTCATCGGGTTAGAAGTGATTGGCAAGGCACACCAAGGTGGCAGTGCCCTTGGCATTGACCTGGTCCCGGGAGGGTGTCAGCAGGGTGAGCTTTGGCTGAGAGTTCTCACGGCCTGAAAGACAAGAGAAGCAATTTTAATCCCTGCCAAACAAATGGATTTTGACTCTCAGCATATTCACTGACAAATCAATCTTATTGAACATTTTAGTCAATACAGAATAAACCAGACAAAAGAACAGACATTGTTCACATTGCTTCTTGGGATTTGAGTGTCACTAGCAGGGCCAGCATTTATTGCCTATCCCTAATTGCCCCTGCGAAGGTGATGGTGAAAGAGAAGGGACAGTTTTGGACCATCGTTTATGGAATGAATGTAGGCAGCTGGAAGGGCTATCAATGGGGGAGCATTTCAGTGACAGTGATCAGAACTCAGTGAGATTGAGAGGAGGGATGGAAATGGAGAACCATGGAGCAAGTGTAAAAGTTTTCATTGGCGAATGAACTATTTTAATAAACTGTGTGGTGATTTAGCAAAAGTGGACTGGCACCAGCGACATGATGGGAAATCAGTATCAGGGCAGTGGAAGCCCTCGCAGGATTAGACAGAGATCGTTCAGAATCTGTTCCCACAAGGAGTAAGGGTGGGACTGCCAAATCTAGACTCTCAGCTTGGGATGCCAAAAGGCAGCCAGAGTAGGGAAGACCAAATAGGAAAGGTGATGTTGGTTATCTGGAGTTCAAACCTGCAGTAAGCTGAGAGGAGAATAGAGGATGCATGGATGAAATTAAACAGGATCTGAATAAAGCAAAGAGCTGACAGTATGAAGTAGGTCCAAGTGAATCAGGGTAATCCCAACGAACAAGTGGATTGGGGGTCATGTACTGACATGGATTGGGAACTGGTTGGCAGACAGGACAGAAACGACAAGTCTTTTTCTGAATGGCAGGTAGTTACCAGTTGTCGTACCACAGGGATCAGTCTTTGGTACCTAGTTATTCATAATATATAATAATACAGTCATAGAGTCAGAGAGACCCAAAAGGCCCATCAGACCATTGTGTCCATATTGGTCAAAAAACAACAACCCAATAATTCTCATCCATTTTTCCGGCATGAGGGAATTAGATGTGGTATGTGTTCAAGAAGGAATTAGATTTGGTTCTTAGGATTAAATGGATTAAAGAATGTGGGGAGAAAGCAGGAACAGGGGACTGTGTTGGATGATCAGCCATGATCATATTAAATGGTGGAGCAGGCTTGAGAGGCTGAATGGCCTATTCCTGCTGCGATTTTTGCTCAGATAATGAAGGAATGTCTCTCATCAGTTTGAAGCTGGAAGTCACATGTGTGTGGAAGTGGAAGATGTGGTTACGGTGATTAATGAATGAGCGTCAGTAAGATAGTTAAGAAGACACATGGGGTACATTTTTTATTTTTTTTCCCTGATGGAATGAGGGCATTGCTAGATCGGCAGCATTTATTGCCCATCCCTAATCACCCAGATGGCAGTTTAAAGTCAACCACATTGCTGTGGGTCTGGAGTCACATGGTAAGATTGTCAGTTTCCTTCCCTAAAGGACATTAAGGAATCAGATGGCTTTTTCCTGACAATCAACAATTGTTTCATGGTCATTATTAGACTCTTAATTGCAGATTTCTTTTATTGAATTCAAATTCCTCTATCTGCTGTGGCAGGATTCTAACCCTGGTCCCCAGAACATTAATCTGGATCTGTGGATTAACAGCGCAGCAATAACACCATTAGACCATCACCTCCCTCATCTCATTTTTGTTTGAGAGTGAAATCAAGGAGTTTGTTTCTTCTGGAACTGTTTGAAACCCCAGTTAGAGCACAGTGAGAGAACAGTGTACGCTTCTGGTCACCACATTACAGGAAGGATGTGATCCCACTTGAGACGGGGACAGAGGAGGGTTTTGTCAGGAATGGGGAGTTTGAGGAATGATTGGTTTGGCTGGGACTGTTTTCTTTGGAACAGAGGAGGCTGAGGCGAGATTGATTGAGATGTGTAAAATGATGAGGGGCCTGGATAGAATGGATAGGGAGGACTGATTTCCATCAGCAGAGAGGGCAATAACCATGGAGAGAGATTGAAATGATTTGGGGGCAGGATTAGAGGGAGTTGTGGATGTTTGTTTTCACCCAGAGACTGTTGGGATCTGAGACTCACTGTCTGAAAGGATGAGAGAGGCAGAAATCCTCATCACATTGAAAAAACCCTTGGATATTCACTTGAAACATCAAAACCTCCAGAGCTATGGAGCAAGAGCTGGAAAGTGGGATGGAGCTCGACACATCATTAACGAAACTCCGATCACCCACAGATCAGAAGAACTTTATCCGATAACATTGGAGCAGACATGGATCCACACACTTCAGGAAAGAGTCACATTGGGTGTCCATGTGGAAGGTTCCAGATTACATTTCAAACCTTGCTGCACACCAATGGGCTGAGGTCAAGGGTGAGGCTACAAAGAATCTCAGGAAAATAAATTTTTTATTGATTTTGACTGGGGGATAAATATTGACCAGGGACACCAGGGGAACTTCCTGCTTTTCATCCAATAGTGCCATGGAATTGCATCTTTCGCAAATGAAAGACTCACATCCAAAAAAAAGGACTAGCTCCTTTAAAATGGAGTTGCAGGTAGTTGGGCGGGGTGGCGGCGGTGAAGAAGGCATTTGGTATGTTTCCTTTGTTGGTCAGTGAATTGAGTATTGGAGTTGGGAGCTGTTGCAGCTGTATAGGACATTGTTTAGGGCACTTTTGGAATACTGTGTGCAATTCTGGTCTCCCTGCTATAGGAAAAATGTTGTGAATCTTAAAATGGTTCAGAAAAGATTTACAATGATGTTGCCAGGGCTGGAGGGTTTGAGCTATCTGGAGAGGCTGAATAGGCTGAGGCTATTTTCCCTGCAACTTTGGAGGCTGAGGAGTGACCATATTGTGGTTCATAAAATCATGAGGGGCATAGATAGGGTGAATAGAGAAGATCTTTTCTCCAGAGTGGGGCAGTTGAAAACTAGAAGGCATAGGTGAAGGTGACAGGGGAAAGATTTGAAAGGGACCTAAGGGCCAACCTTTTCATGCGGAGGGTGGTACATGTATGGAATGAGCTGCCAGAGGAAGTGGTGGAGGCTGGTAGAATTACAGCATTTAAAAGGCACCAGAATGGGTATATGAATAGGAAGAGTTTAGAGGGATATGGACCAAATTCTGGTAAATGGGACTAGATTAATTTAGGATATCTGGTCAGCATGGACAAGTTGGATCGAAGGGTCTGTTTCTGTGCTGTATGTTTCCATAACTCCAATTGAAATTCAATCAAACCATTAACACCTGAGACTCTCCCAAAGACATTTACAGACAGCTTTGTTTGAAAACCTGTCATTGTTGCAATGTCAGGAATGTGGCAGCCAGTTTCTACACAGCAAGATCCCACTGGAAACAATGAGATCAAAGATCACTCTTAATGATGTTGGTTCAAGGATAACTACTGCCCTGAACTTAACCCAAAGACAAAGTAATTTGGTTCAGTTGGATGGAAAATGAGAAAATGGAAGGTAAAGGAGAAGGTAGAATTGTTGGTTTGTGATGGGATTGATTGTTACCAGAAAATAAAAGGAAGGGACGGAAATTTTGAATATCAAAAGAAACATAAAAATGCAGGGAAATCAAGAGTAGAACAAACTTAAAGAGTTTGTATCTAAATGCAAGAAGCATTCTGAGTAAGGGAGACAAAATGATGCCACTAATCAAGGTCAATTGAGTTTCAAGGAATAAAAACTAATTAAAGTGGAGGAGGGCTCAGGAGAGGTTATTCAAGTTTCCAGAAGACATAATGGGACAGAGAGTGTGGAAAGGATCAGGTATCGAACATAAAGCACAGCAGATAAGGGGACAATGATGGGAAGGAGGGCAGTCAATGCAGGACTGAGGGTGTTGTACTTAAATACACACAATAAACACAATGAGCTTGTGGTGCAGATTGAAACTGGCAGGTACGATGTTGTGGGTATCACAGAGACATGGCTGTAAGGGGATCCGGGCTGGGAACTAAATATCCAAGGATACATGTCCTAAAAAAGGACAGACAGATGGACAGAGGGAGAGGAGCTGCATTGTTAGTAAGAAATGAAATTAAATCATGAGCAAGTAGGGATATAGAGTCAGAAAGGGTAGAATTTGTGTGGGTAGAGTTGAGGAACCACAAAAAATAAAGAATTTGATGCAAGTTATATTCAGGTCTCCAAGCAGTAATCAGGATGTGGGGAAGGAAATCAATCAGGACATTATGGCAGACATCAATGGATAGGTGGACTGGGTAGCACGTCTCAAGAAAAGGATTTCATGGAATCTCTATGAGATGATTTTTGGAGCAGTTTGTGGTTGAGCCATTATGGAACAGGCAGTTCAGGATCCAGTGATGTGTAATGAGGCAAACTTGATTAGTGAGCTAAGGTGCAAGTATCCCTATGGATACGTGACTATAATACGATAGATTTCCAGCTGTAGTTTGAGAGGGAGACTGAGTAGAGTTAACTCCAAATATATGAGGAAGGAGCTGACCAGAGTTGATTGGAAGGGGAGCCGAGCAGGTAAGATGGTGGGGCAGCAAACAGCAGAGTTTCTGGGGGTAATTCAGGAAGCAGAGTAGGAATTGATCCCAAAAAAGAAGAAACTTATTAAGGGGAGGACAAGACAACCATGGCTGATGAGGGAGGTCAAGGACAGCATAAAAGCAAAAGAAAAATCACACAATGTGATGAAGAATTGTGGGAAGCCAGAGGATTAGGAAATATTTCAAAGCTTGGAGAGGATAATGAGAAAAGCATTAATGGTAGAGAAGGTGAAATGTGGGGGTAAGCTAGCCAGTAATACAAAAGAAGATTGCAAGAGTTTCTTTAGATATATAAAAATGAAGAGGGAGGCAAAAATAGACATTGGATCACTGGAAAATGAGGCTGGAGAAAGAATAATAGGAAGTGAAACAATAGCAGAGGAATTGAATCAATACTTTGCATCAGTCTGCACAATGGAAAACATCAGCAGCATACCAATACTTCAAGACTGTCAGGGGTGAGTGTAGTGGCCATCACTAAGGAGGAGGTACTGGGGAAGCTGAAAGGTCTGAATGTGGATAACTCACCCAGACTGGATGAACGACACCCGTGTGTTCTGAAGGAGATCTCTGAGGAGATTGTGGAGGCATTGGTGATGATCTTTCAGAAATCTGTGGATTAGAGGCATGAAGGTGGGGTGGGGAGGGATTTGATAGGGGCAAGGAACTGGAAAATGGCTGATAAACACCCCTGTTTAAGAAGGGAAAGAGGGAGAAGATGAGAAATTATAGGCCAATTAGCCTGGATTCAATTGTTGGTAAGGTTTTAGACTTCAATTTAAGGATGAAATTGCAGAGGACTTGAAGTGAAATGGGAAAATAGGGCTGAGTCAACACGGCTTCATCAAGACGAGGTCATGCCTGGCAAAACTGTTAGAATTCTTTGAGGAGACAATGAGCCAGTCAGACAAAGGAGAGTCCGAATAAGTAATCTATTTGGATTTCCAGAAGGCCTTTGACATAAGATAAGGGCCATAGTGTTGGGGGAAAGTTCCTGGTGTGGACTGAGGACTGACAGGTTGGCATAAAGCAGTGAGTGAGGAACAATTGCAGCTGGTGACTGGTAGAGTCCTGTAGGGGTCAATGTTGGGACCATAACTATTCACATTATACATTAACAACCTGGATGAAGGAAGTGAAGACATTGCTGCTAAGTTGGCAGATGGCATGAGATAGGTGGAGGGACAGGTAGTGTTGAGGAAGTGGGAAGGCTGATAAAGGTCCTGAATAGGCTCAGAGAGGGGGCAAAGAAGTGGCAGATAGAATGCAATTAGTTAGAGTGTGTGGTTATGCACTTTGGTAGGAAGAAGAGATGCAAAGACTGTTTTCTAAATGAGGAAAACCTTTGGAAATCTAAAGCACAAACCTCGTTCAGCTTTCTCTTCAGGTTAACAGGCAAGTCCAGTTTGTGCTTGGGAAGGCAAATGAAATGATAGCACTCATTTCAATAGAGCTAGAATACAATAGCAGAGATGTACTGCTGAAACTGTGTAAGGCTCTGGTCAGACTGCATTTGGAGTTTGTGAGTAGATTTGGGACGCATATTCTAAGAAATGATGTGCTGGCATTGGAGGGGTTTACAAGAATGATCCTGGGGTTGAAGAGCTTGTCATATGAGGCATGGTTGAGGACTTCGGGCCTATACTCGATGGAGTTTAGAAGGATGAGAATGGACCTTACTGAAATTTGCAGAATACTGATTGGCCTGGATAGAGTGGATGCAGAGAAGATGTTTCCAAAAACCGGAGAGACTCGGTAACCAGGGCACAGCCTCAGAATGAAGGAACGACCCTTTAGAGCTGAGATGAGGAGGAATTTCTTCAGCCAGAGGGTGGGGAATCTGTGGAATTCATTGCTACACAGGGAAGTGGAGGCCAAGTCACTGAGTGTATTTAAGACAGAGATAGATAGGTTTGTGATTGTTAAGGGGATTGAACATTCCTGTGGAGTAGGCAGGAGAATGGGGGTGAGAAGCATATCTGCCAAGATCAAATGGCAGAGCAGATTCCATGGGCTGAATGGCTGATTTCTGCTCCTATTTCTTAAAGTCGTCTGGAGAGTTTCCACAAACCCCTGGAACACTGAACCCCACTGGACTGTGAGCCCTGCTGTAGCTGTTTGTCATCAGAACTTTGCCAAGAGATGACCAAAGAGTGGAGAGAGTGTGCTTCCATGTGGGAACTTCAGAATGTTTCCCAGCTCCTGGAATACCAGGAAGTGTGGTCAGTGACAGCAGTTGGAGCTCCAGGTTTCGGAGCTTGAGCAGCAGCTGGTGTCAGTGTATAGTGTCCTTGAGGCTGAGAGCTCCGTGGAGAGCACGTTTCTAGATGTGGTCACTCTGCAGCTTCAGAGTATGCAGGGAGAGAGGGAATGGGGAGCAGCAGACAGTCCAAAAGGACCAGTCAGCTAGTACAAGAATCCCCGAGTGCATCCCACTCTCCAACCAGGATTCAGTTTGGAATCCTGATGAGAATGATGGTTCATCTGGGCCAAATCCATGGCACCACAGGGGACTCAGCTATACCGGGGGGCACAAGGAAAACTGGAAGAGCGATCGTGAGAGGAGATTCGAGAGTGAGGGCAATCGATAGGTATTTCTGCAGCTGCAGATGGGAATCCAGGATGGTGTGTTGTCTCCCTGGTGCCAGGGTCAAGGATGTCACTGAGCAGCTGCAGAGCATCCTGAGGGGAAAGGGGGAACAGGCAGCAGTCGTGGTCCACATCGGTCCCAGTGACAGAGGGAGAAAAGGGATGTGGTCCTGCAGTCAGAATTTAGGGGGTTCAGGAGGGAATTAACAGCAGGAGCTCAAAAGTAGCAATCTCTGGATTACTCCCAATGCCCCAGTGCAAGTGAAAATAGGAACAGGAGGTTAACACAGGTGACTGTGGAGCTGGAAAGAGGGTCCAGGAAGGAGGGCCTTAGATTCTTGTGAGGTGGTTTACTAGTGCTGTTGGAGAGGGTTTAAACTAACTTGGCAGGACTGTGGGAACCAGGCGGGAATATCAGAGAGGAACACCAAGGAAGACCAGAAAATGGAGGAGATACTAAATAAGTATTTTGCATCAGTATTTACTATGGAAAAGGATATGGAAGGTATAGAATGCAGGGAAATAGATGGTGACCCCCCTGAAAAATGTCCAGAAGACAGAGGAGGAAGTGCTGGATGTCTTGAAATGCATAAAGGTGGATAAATCCCCAGGACCTGATCAGGTGTACCTGAGAGCTCTGTGGAAAGCTAGAGAAGTGATTGCTGGGCCTCTTACTGAAATATTTGTACCATTGATAGTCACAGGTGAGATGCCGGAAGACTGCAGGTTGGCTAACGTGGTGCCACTGTTTAAGTAAAGTGGTAAGGACAAGCCAGGGAACTATAGACCAGTGAGCCTGAGGCCAGTGGTGGGCAAGTTGTTCGAGGGAACGCTGAGGGACAGGAGGTACATGTATTTGGAAAGGCAAGACTGATTAGGGATAGTCAACATGGCTTTGTGTGTGAGAAATCATGTCTCACAAAGTAACAAAGAGGATTGATGAGGCAGAGTGGTAATGTGATCTATATGGACTTCAGTAAGGCATTAAACAAGGTTCCCCATGGGAGACTGGTGAGCAAGGTTAGATCTCACAGAATACAGGGAGAACTAGCCATTTGGACACAGAACTGGCTCAAAGGTAGAAGACAGAGGGTGGTGGTGGAGAGTTGTTTTTCAGACTAGAGGCCTGTGACCAGTGGAGTGCCACAAGGATCGATGCTGGGTCCTCTACTTTTTGTCATTTACATAAATGATTTGGATACAAGCATAAGAGATATGGTTAGAAAGTTTGCAGATGACACCAAAATTGGAGGTGTAGTGGACAGCGAAGAAGGTTACCTCAGAGTACAACAGGATCTTGATCAAATGGGTCAATGGGCTGAGAAGTAGCAGATGGAGTTTAATTCAGATAAATGCGAGGTGCTGCATTTTGGGAAAGCAAATCTTAGCAGGATTTATACACTTTATGGTAAGGTCTTAGGGAGTGTTGCTGAACAAAGAGACCTTGGAGTGCAGGGTCATAGGTCCTTGAAAGTGGAGTCCCAGGTAGATAGGATAGTGAAGAAAGTGTTTGGTATGCTTTCCTTTATTGGTAAGAGTATTGAGTACAGGAGTTGGGAGGACATGTTGTGGCAGTACAGGTAATTGTTTAGGCCACTGTTGGAATATTGCGTGCAATTTTGGTCTCCTTCCTATTCGAAAGATGTTGTGAAACTTGAAAGGGTTCAGAAAAGATTTACAAGGATGTTGCCAGGGTTGGAGGATTTGAGCTACAGGAAGAGGCTGAACAGGCTGGGGCCATTTTCCCTGGAGCGTCGGAGGCTGAGGGGTGACCTTCTTGAGGTTTATAAAATTATGAGGGGCATGGATATGATAAATAGGCAAAGTTTTTTCCCTGGTGTCAGGGAGTCCAGAACTAGAGGGCGTAGGCTTAGGGTGAGAGGGGAAAGATATAAAAGAGACCTAAGGGGCAACGTTTTCACACAGAAGGTGGTACATATATGGAATGAGCTGCCAGAGGAAGTGGTGGAGGCTGGTACAATTGCAACATTTAAAAGGCATTTGGATGGGTATATGAATAGGAAGGGTTTGGAGGGATAGGGGCCAGCTGCTGGCAGGTGGGACGAGATTGGGTTGGGATATCTGGTCAGCATGGACGAGTTGGACTGAAGGGTCTGTTTCCGTGCTATACATCTCTATGACTCTATGACTCTAGGACCATAGAATCCTCAGTGCAGTCAATAAGTCACCACCCAGTGGGAAGGATGTGGAGGAATACAAATGCAAGGAATTTACAGAGACCTGCAAACGTGATAGAGTCGTTATAAATCGGCAGGGGAAGGAGATTCTTGACAGATTCTTGTCAAATGAAGGACAGTTCTGTGCTGTTGGCCTTTTCTCACTGGGGACTGGTTTGGACACAAACCTCATTCCATGAAGGCCCAGCAGAGAGAGGAGATCCTCAGGCCATCAGTGTGAGCTGGAGGGACAGGACAGACTCTGACCCACTGACCTATCCTGTCCATTCACAACATGTTCCAATCCTATCGCCTTTCCTTCCCTTCTATGATCAGTCTCTGAGTCAGGGTGTTTCAATGGGATAAGGGTCAGAGCATCAGTTACAACAGAAAGGAACTGAACCCACCATGGTGTCCATGATGCACTGGAAACTCCAACAGAGTCCAGTAAAAATGGAATTCAGTTCATGAGGATGTCCTTCTCACTGAAGTCCCCAATAGAGACTAGTAAACATGGGCCTCCTTCCTGCTGGAACCTCCAGTAGAGACCAGCAAACATTGGCCGACTTCCTACTGGACTCTATAAAGACGACCAGTAAACATGGGCCTCCTTCTGACTGGATCCTTCAAGAGAGACCAGTAAACATGGGCCTCCTTCTGACTGGATCCTCCCAAGACAGGCCAGTAATCATGGGCCTCCTTTTCACTGGACATTCCAATGGAGACAAGTAGATGGCTGAGTTTTTGAAGAAGTAATCAAGAAGATAGGTAAGGTAGAGTAGTACACACTGTCTATGTGGGCTGTAGCAAGGCCTTAGACAATGATCCCCATGGTAGACTGTTTAGTAGGATTATATCACATAGGATCCAGGGAGAGCTCGCCAATTGGATAGAAAATTGGCCTGATGATGGGAGGCAGAGGCTGGTGAGAGAGGGTTGTTCTTCAGACTGGAGGCCAGTGACCAGCCGTCTGCCACAAGAATCAATCCTGGATCCACTGTTGTTCATCATTTATATGAACAATGTGGATGAGAAAATAGCAGGAATGGTCAGTAAGTTTGTGGTTGACATAAAAAGTTTTGGCATCGTGGACAGGGAAGAAGGTTATCCAAGAGTGCAATGTCATCTTGATCAACTGGGCCAGTGGGTCAACAAATCCAGATGGAGTTTAATTTCGATAAATGGAAGGAGTTGCATTTTGGTAAGACATACCAGGGCAGGAATTGCACAATTAATGGTAGAGCCATGGGGAGTGTTGTTGAACAGAGAGACTGAGGGGTACAGGTACATAGTTCCTTGAAAGTGGTGTCACAGATACTCAGGGTGGTGAAGAAAGTATTTGACATGCTCACCTTCACTGGTCAAAGCAGTGAGTACAGGAGCTGGGACATCATGTTACAGCTGGACAAGGCATTGGGAAGGCCACATTTGGACACTGTGTACATTTTGCTTGAGAAAACACTTTTCTGTAAACTGGGTTGTCTGTTTCTCCCAGTCTTTGTGTAAAGGTGAGACTAAGTGTGTGTAAGCTCTTATACAGCACAGACAGAGGTCACTGGGCCTATTGTGGCTGTTAGTCAAATTAGTCCAATGTGTCCCATTTACCCAGCCCTTCCTGTATAACCCTGCAATTGTTTCCTTTTCAACTATTTCTCCAAAGGCCCTTTTGAAAGTTGCTGTTGAATCCACTTCCACTCACCTTGCAGACCGTAATCATGACTCGCTGGATAAAAATGTTCCATCTTCTCTCTAGTTCTTCAGATCTTTTCTGAAATGTGTACCCTCTGGTTACTGACCCTCCTGCCTGGAGAAACAATTTGTCCTGTATTTACTGCATCCAAACTCTCGAATTGTGAACCCTTCATTGAGTTAGACCTGTTTCCAGCACAGGGGGAGAACATTCAGCATGTCAGGTAAATGCTGTCATTTCATGGAGCAATCCAGTCAGTCCCACCCCCTCCCCTGCTTGACCCCCAGAGCTTTGCAGGCTTATTTCCATCAAGAGCCCATCCAACCTGCCATTGCAATCACTGAGTGTCTTCACCTGCCTCACCTGAATGGGCACTAATTTCCACGTCATTACCAATTGCTGCTAAAAACAAAGTTCTTCCTGACATCCTGTATCTCTTACCGAACAATATGCAAGGTAATCTCAATATGAAGATGGGATTTTGTCTCCACACGGACTGTGCGGTGGTCACCCTTACTGATACTGTCATGGACAGATACACCAGCAACAGGCAGATTGGTGAGGGTGATAGTGAGTATGTTTTTCCCTCTTGTTGGTTCCCTCACCACCTGCCCCAGGTCCAGTCTAGCAGCTGAGTCAGGTGGAACCTGACCACCGTGCTCAGTAGTGATGCTTCTGAGCAGCTCTTAATGGTGGACTTTGAAGTCACTCACTCTGGGTATATCCTGCATCCTTCCCACCCTCAGTGCTCCCTGTATGTGCTGTTCAACATGGAGGAGAACTGACTGCTCAGTTGAGGTTGGAGGGGAGGTCAGTGCTGTGTGGTAATTTCCTTCCCCATGTTTGACCTGCTGTCATGAGACTTCATGGGTTCCATAGTTAATGGTGAGGACTCCCAGGGCAACTCCCTTCTGACTGTATACACCACTGTGTTGCCTCCCCTGCTTGGTCTATCCTGCCGGTTAAAAACTGAATGAGGGAACAATTCGGTACAGGTTTCACAGCTTGGAGAAAGAGCTGCTGCTGGATTCTGTTTCTGATCTCTGAGTGCAGGCGTGTGTGTTTGTGAGAGAGTGACAGACACTTTTTCCATCACTGTGCTGTTTCTGCAAAAATTAAATCCCAGAACCAGCCTCCTGTGCTGTCAGATTCCAGGGAGTGCAGAGAGTTCACAGTTTTCTCCTGTCTCAGTAACAAACGTCCATCTGCTCCGAGCTCCTTCTTTCACTTCCTCTCTTGATGAAGTTTCAACCTTGCGATCTGACAGTCTTTGCAGTTATTTTTTACACTGGGGCTTTCTGCTGTGGTCAGAATCCCGAATAATAAGTGTCCAATCAGTGACAATCACAGCAGCTAAGAGCAGTCAGGACTGAGGAGCCAGGCTCACCATGAAACACATTGAGAAGATCAAAGCCATCCTCTTCAGATCTTGGTCCAAACTCCATCCCTCTCCCTGAGCACTGTCTGCTGCTCATCCAGACTCTTTACAAACTGGGTCTCATCTTTGAAAATTATCTGAGCCCCATATCCTCCATATCACAAATTCTGCTGCCCATATCCAAACTTGTACCAAGCCCCATTCCCCCAACCCCCTGCATCCCAAAGCCTACATTGGCTCCTGGACCAACAACACCTTGATTTTCAAATTCTCATCCTTGTTCGGAAATCCGTCCCTGTCCTCCACCTTCCCTAGGTCTGTAATCTCCTCCAAGCTGCCTCAGTCAGTGTGATCAACAATCTTGGATAATTGGCTCTCTATTCCTTCATCCAAGTCATTGAGAAATATCATGAAATGCTGAGGTCCCAGCCCAGATCCCTGGGGACAACACTATTCACATCTTGCTCATTGGAGAGCACACACATCATCCTCTTCTCTGGCTCCTACCTCCAAACTAATTCCTGACCGAAGACAAATACTTTTCTCTAATTGGCTTGATGGTAGGAAGCAGTGGGTAATAGTGGAAGGATGCTTGTCAGACTGGAGGCCTGAGACTTGTGGAGTGCCTCAGGGTTCAGTGCTGGGCCCATTACTGTTTGTTATCTATATCAATGATTTGGATGAAAATCTGCAAGGCATGATTAGTAAGTTTGTAGATGACATTACAAGAGGCGGTATCATGGAGGGTATCAAATATTGCAGCAGGACCTTGATCAGCTGGGGAAGTGGGAAGAGAAATGACAAATTGAGGTTAATGTAGATAAGTGTGAGCTCTTGCATTTTAGAAAGTCAAATCAAGGTAGAAGTTTCATGGTGAATGGTAGGGTCTTAAGGACTGTAGTGGAACAAAGGGATCTTGCAGTTCAGGTACATGGTTCTCTGAAAGTTGAGTCACAGTTAGACAGGGCAGTGAAGAAGGCTTTTGGTGTCCTGGCCTTCATCACTCAGGGTACTGCATCCAGAAGTTGGGAAGCTATGTTACAGTTGTACAGGACATCGATGAGGTCGAACTTGGAGTATTATGTTCAGTTTTGGTCACCTTGTTATAGGAAGGATCTTATTAAACCAGAAAGAGTACAGAAAAAATTTACAAGAATGTTGCCTGGACTCAACGATCTGAGTTTTCAGGAGAGGTTGGACAAATTAGGAGGTTTTTCTTAAAGTGTGTGAGACTGATGGTGGATCTTTTAGAAGTGTATAAGGTCATGAGAGACATGGACAGGGTGAATGCACTCAGTCTTTTTTCCAGGATTGGGGAATCGAGGACGAGAGGGGATCAGTTTAAGGTTGGAGGGGAAAGAATAAAAGAGAACCTGAGGGACAACATTTTTACAGAGAGGGTGGCACGCATATGGCATGAGCTGCCGGTAAAAGTGATGAGATGGGTACATTAACACATTTAAAAGGTATTTGGATAAATACATAGAGAGGAAAACCTTTGAAGGACATGGGCCAAGGGCTAGGAAATGGGGTTAGTGTGGATGGATATTTTGGTCAGCACGGTCCAGTTTGGGCCAAAGGGCCTGTCTCTGTGCTGTAGGACTCGATGACTCTATGACTCTATAATTCCATATGTTTCCATGTTTATGAACAGTCTCTCAAACATAGAAACAAAGGAACTAGGAGCAGAAGGAGGCCATTCAGCCCTTCGAGTCAGCTCTGCCATTCAATATGACTATGGCTGATCATCCAACTTAGTCCCTGTTCCCACTTTCTTCCCCATAACTTTTAATCCCTTTCGTCCTAAGAACTATATCTATCCTCTTCTTGAAAACATTGACTGTTTTAGGCTCAGGTGCTTCCTGTGACAGAATATCCCACTAGCTTCCCACTCTCTGGCTAAAGAAATGTCTCCTCATCTCAGTCTAAAATGTCCTTTCCCTTTTCTTTAAACTGTAATTCCTGGTTCTGGATTCCCCAGTCATCAGGAACACCTTTCCTGTGCTTTTCCGGTTTTGTCTTGTTCACATTTTAAAGGTTTCAATGTGATTCCTCTCAATCTTCTAACCTCCAGTGAATATAGTCCTAACGGATCCAGTTTCTCATCAGATCTAAGTGCTGTTATTCCAGGAATCAGTCTGGTAAATCTTCGCTGCCCTCCCTCCACAGCCAGAACATCCTTCCTCAGATAAGGAGACCAAAACTGCACACAACAGAATCATAAAATCACACAGTACAGAAGAGGCCCTTCAGCCCATTAACTGTGTACCAGCCAAACTACACTGAACCTACACCAGTCCCACTTTCCAACATGAGGCCCATAGCTTGAATGTTATGACATTTCAACTGCTCACCCAAATACTTTTTAAAGTTTGTGTGGTTTCCCACCTCAACTAGCCTCCCAGGCTGTGCCTTCCAGACCCACACCACCTCTGGGTGAAAAACATTTTCCTCAAAACATATTGAAGCCTCCTATCTTTCACATTGAATGTGAGCCAACTTGTTATTGACCCTCCCATGAAGGAGAACAGCTGCTTTCTATCCACCCTGTCCATTCCCCTCATAACCTTATACACCTCTATCAGATCCCCCCTCCACCTTCTCTGCTCTGAAGAAAACAACCCTGAACTGATCCAATTTCTCTTCATCACTGAGAAATTCCATCCCACGCAACATCCTGGTGATTCTCCTCTGTACTCCATCCAGTGCAATCACCTCCTTCCTACAGTGTGGTGACCTGAACTGCACACAGTACTCCAGCTGTGGCCTAACCAAAGTTCTGCTTAACTGCAGCATATCCTCCTGTTTTTATAACCAATACCTGAAATGACCAAGGCAAGTGTCCCCTGTGCCTTTATACTGCTCTGTTAACCTGTCTTGTCACATTCATGAATCAGTGGACAAGCATCCCAAGATCACTCTGTTCCTTTAAGCTTCCTCAGTTCAAAGAACAAAGAACAAAGAAAAGCACAGAAACAGGCCCTTCGGCCCTCTAAGCCTGCACCGATCCAGATCCTCTACCTGAACCTGTCACCTATTTTCCAAGGACCTGTATCCCTGTGCTCCCTGCCCATTCATGTATCTGTCTAGATACATCTTTAATGAAGCTATCATGCCTGCCTCGACCACCTCCACTGGCAACGCATTCCAGGCACCAACCACCCTCTGTGTAAAGAACTTTCCACGCATATCTCCCTGAAACCTTTCCCCTCTCACAGGACCGCCCTCAATCTTTAACATTCTAATGAAAATAATCCTAATCTACTCAACCTCTCTTCGTACCTAGCACCCTCCCTACCAGGCAATCTTGGTGAACCTCCTCTGCACCCTCTCCAAAACATCCACATCCTTCTGGTAATGTGGCAACCAGAACTGTACGCAGTATTCCAAATGTGGCCAAGCCAAACTCCGATACAATTGTAATATGACCTGCCAACTCTTGTACGCAGTACCTCGTCCAATGAAGGAAAGCATGCCATATGCCTTCTTGACCAGTCTATTGACCTGCGTTGCCACCATCAGGGTACAATGGACCTAAACACCCAGATCTCTCTGCACATTACTTTTCCCCAGGGCTTTCTATTCACTGTATAGTTCACTCTAGAATTGGATCTTCCAAGATTCATCAGCTCGCTTTGTCCGGATTGAACTCCATGTGTCCATTTCTCTGCCCAACTCTCCAATCTATCTATATTCTGCTGTATTCTCTGACAGTCTCCTTCACTATCTGCTCCTCCACCAATCTTCGTGTCATCTGCAAACTTGTTAATCAGACCACCTATACCTTCCTCCAGATCATTGATGTATATCACAAACAAGAGTGGTTTGTGCACGGATCCCTGTGGAACACCACTAGTCACAGTTCTCCATTTTGAGAAACTCATTTCCACTACTACTCTCTGTCTCCTGTTGCCCAGCCTGTTCTCTATCCATCTAGCTAGTACACCCTGGGCCTCATGCAACTTTACTTTCTTCATCCGGTTACCATGGGGAACCTGATCAAACACCTTACTGAAGTCCATGTATATGACAATGACAGCCCTTCCCTTATCAATCAACTTTGTCATTTCTTCAAAGAATTCTATTAGGTTAGTAAGATATGACATTCCCTGCACAAAGCCTTGCTGCCTATCACTGATAAGCCCATTTCCATCCAAATATAAATAGATCCTATCCCTCAGTATCTTCTCCAGCAACTTCCCTACCACTGACGTCAGGCTCTCCAGTCTAGAGTTACCTGGATTATCCTTGCTATGCTTCTTAAACAAGGGGACAACATCAGCAATTCTCCAGTCCTCTGGGACCTCACCCAGGTTCAAGATTGCGACAAAGATATCTGTTAAGGCCCCAGTTATTTCCTCTGTTGCTTCCCTCAGTAACCTGGGATAGATCCCATCCATATCCTTCAAATGTTGTCCACCTTAATGCCTTTTATAATACCCAACACTTCTCCCCTCCTTATGGCGACTTGACCTAGAGTAATCAAACATGTATCCCTCACCTCGACATCTGTCATATCCCTCTCCTTGGTGAATACTGAAACAAAGGACTCATTGAGAATCTCAGCCATTTTCTCTGACTACACACATAACTTTTCTCCTTTGTCCTTGAGTGGGCCAACCCTTTCTCTACTCACTCTCTTGCTCCTTATATAGGGATTTTCCTTAACCCTGTTTGTTAATGAGATTTCATGACCCCTTTTAGCCCTTTTAATTCCTCATTTCAGATTGGTCCTACTTTCCCGATATTCTTCCAAAGCTTTGTCTGTTTTCAGCCACCTATACCTTATGTATGCATCCTTTTTCCTCTTAGCTAGTCTCACAATTTCACCTGTCATCCAGGGTTCCCTAATCTTGATTTCAATCCCTCATTTTTACAGGGACATGTCTGTCCTGCACTCGAATCAACCTTTCTTTAAAAGCCTCCCACATATCAAATGTGGATTTACACTCAAACAGCTGCTCCTCATCCACATTCCCCAGCTCCTGCTGAATTTTGCTATAGTTGACCTTACCCTAGTTTAGCCCTCTTCCTTTAGCACCACTCTTGTGAGTATTCTAAAACTTATAGAGTTGTAATCACTGTTTCCAAAGAAATCCCTGACTGAAACTTCAACCACCTGGCTGGGCTCATTCCCCAACACCAAGTCCAGTATGGCCCCTTCCTGAGTTGGACTATTTACATACTGCTCTATAAAATCCTCCCGGATACTCCTTACAAATTCTGCTCCATCTAAATCTCGAACACTAAGTGAATCCCAGTCAATGTTGGGAAATTTAAAATCTCCCATCACCACCACCTTCTTGATCCTATATCTTTCCGTGATGCGTTCACATATTTGTACCTCTATCTCACGCTCACTGTTGGGAGGCATATAATTCAGCCCCAACATTGTTCCCACTCCCTTCCTGTTTCTGAGCTCTGCCCATATTGCCTCACTGCTCGAGTCCTCCATAGTGCCCTCCTTCAGCACAGCTGTGATATCCTCTCTGACCACTAACGCAACTCCTCCACCCCTTTTGCCTTCCTTTCTATCCCATTTGAAGTATCTGTATCCTCTGGATATTTAGTTGCCAATCTTGCCCTTCCCTCAACCAAGTCTCAGTAATAGCAATAACATCATAGCCGGGGTGGCCCAGTGTCTCACTGGTTAGCACTGCTGCCTCACAGTGCCAGGGACCTGGGTTCGATTCCAACCTTGGGTGACTGTCCACGTGGAGTTTGCACATTCTCCCTGTGTCTGCATGGGTTTCCTCCGGGTGCTCTGGTTACCGCCCACAATCCAAAGATGTGCAGGTTAGGTGAATTGGCCATGCTAAATTACCCACTCTATTAGTCAGGAGTAAATACAGAGTAGGGGAATGGGTCTGGGTGAGTTACTCTTTGGAGGGTTGGTGTGGACTTGCTGGGCCAGAGGGCTTGTTTCTGCACTGTAGGGAATCTAATCTAATCATTATACTGCCAGGTACTAATCCAAGCCCTAATTTTCTCTGCCTTACTTACTGCATTAAAACAAATGCACCTAAGACCACCTGTCCCTTTGTTTTCATCATCTGCTCCCTACCTACTCTTCCCCGTAGTCACGCTGCCTTCATTATCTAGTTTCTTACAGGCTATAGTTACTACCTCCTAACTGTCCACTAACCTCCTTATTTTGTTCCCATCCCCCTGTCATATTAGTTTAAACCCTCTCCAACAGCGGTAACAAAAGCACCCCCAAGGACATTGGTTCCAGCCTTACTCAGGTGTAGACTGTCTGATTTGTAATAGTCTCACTTCCCCCAGAACCGGTTTCAATGTCCCAAAAATCTGAAACCCTCCTGATTGCACCATCTCTCAAGCCACTCAGTAATCCAGCCTATGTTTTCGTTTCTACTCTGACTAGCACGTGGCACTGGTAGCAATCCTGAGACTACTACCTCTGAGGTTGTACTTTTTAACTTGACTCCTAACTCCCTAAATTCTGCTTGTCAGACCTCAGCCCGTTTATTACCGATATCATTGGTGCCTATGTGCACCACGACAGCTGGGTGTTCAACCTCCCCCTTCAGAATGTCCTATAGCCGATCTGAAATGTCTCTGACCCATGCATCTGGGAGGCAACATAACATTTGGGAGTCTCATTCTCCACCACAGAACCAACTGTATACTCCCCTTACAATTGAATCCCCAATGACTATTCCCCTTCCACTCTTTTTCCCACCCTTCTGTACAGCACAGCCAGCCATGGTGCCATGAGCCAGGCTCCTGCTGCTTTCCCCTGGTGAGCCATCTCCTCCAACAGTGTCCAAAACGGTATATCTCTTTTGGAGGGAGATGACCGCAGAGGACACCTGCACCGCCTTTCTGCTCTTTCTCTGCCTTTTGGTCACCCATTCCCTTTTTACCTAAGCAATCCTAATCTGTGGTGTGACCCATTCACTAAACGTGCTATCCACGCTCTCCTCAGCATCATGGATGCTCCAAAGTGAGTCCATCCACAGCTTCATAGCTGTCATGCGGGGCAGGCATGAGAAAGCCTTGGTGGGTAAGATTAAGGAAAACCCTCAGGCATTCTATCCTTATGTGAGGAAAAACTTGATGGTTAGAGTGAGGGTAGGGCCGATCAGGGATAGTGGAGGGAGCTTGTGCCATGTTGAACAGTAAGTCCTTAATGAATACTTTGTTTCAATAGTCACGAGTGAAAGGGACCTTGTCATTTGTGAGGACAGCGTGATACAGGCTGATACACTCAAACAGATGTTAAAAAGGAGGATGTGCTGATAATTTTGAAAAACATGAAAATAGATAAGTCCCCTGGGCCAGACTGGATATACCCAACATTTCTACGGGAAGTGAGGGAAGAGATTGCTGTGCCTTTGGTGATGATGTTTGCATCCTGTCCACTGGAGTAGTACCAGATGATTGGAGTGTGGCAAATGTTATTCCCTTGTTCAAGAAAGGGATTTGGGATAACCCTGGGAATTACAGACCAGTCAGTCTTTCATCAGTGGTGGGCAAATTATTGGAGAAAATTCTGAGGTTTGTAAAAGCAAAGCTTGATTAGAAATACTCAGCATGGCTTTGTGAGCGGCAGGTAATGTCTCACAAGCCTTATTCAATTTTTTGAGGGTGTGACAAAACAACTTTATGAAGATTGGACATTGACAGGATGCAGGGTTGGGCTGAGAAGTGACAGATGGAGTTCAAACTGGAAAAGTGTGAAGTGATTCATTTTGGAAGATTGAATTTGAATGCAGATGACAAGATTAAAGGCAGGATTCTTGGCAGTGTGGAGGAACAGAGGGATCTTGGGGTCCACATCCAGAGATCCCTTAAAGTTGCCGCACAAGTTGATCGAGTTGTTAAGAAGGTATATGGTGGGGGGAATTGCGTTCAAGAGCGGCAAGGTTATGCTGCAGTCCAATAAAGCCTTGGTTAAACCACACTAGGAATATTGTGTTCAGTTCTGGTTGCCTCACTATAGGAAGAATGTGGAAACTTTAGAGAGGGTGCAGTGGAGATTTACCAGGATGCTGCCTGGACTGGAGAGCATGTCTTATGAAGAAATGTTAGGGTTTTTCTCATTGAAGTGAAAAAGGATGAGAGGGAACTTGATAGAGGGAAACAAGATGATGACAGGCATAGATAGAGTGGATACCAGAGACTTTTCCCAGGGCAGAAATGGCTATCATGAGGAGGCATAATTTTAAGGTGATTGAAGGAAGGTTTAGGGGAGACGTCAGAGGTAGGTTCTTTACACAGAGTTGTGGTGGGTGCATGGAATGCACTGCCAGAGTGGTAGTAGAATCAGATAGATTAGGGACACTTAAGTGACTGTTGTATAGGCACATGGATGATAGTAAAATGTAGGATATGAAGGTTAGTTTGATCTTAGAGTGGGATAAAATGTTGGCACAACATTGAGGGCTGAAGGGCCTCTACTGTACTGTTCTATGTACTATGTTCTATATTCTATGTTCGCTGTTCTATGCCCCAAGCCAAGGCAGCTTGTCTCCCAATGATTGAATAAGATGCCAAATTGGAGACCAAGTTAGGGGCAGGCTCATGCTGTGAACTCAGGTCTTCAATAGGGAACTGGAGATTGAGCTGGAGAAAAAAAATTAGCTCAGTTATAGTGAGAAATAGGGACATGGGACCAATTGGGGATGTATGTTTCCTCCAATGAGCAATATGTGAATAATGGTATTCCCAGGGATCTGTGCTGGGACCTCAGCTTTTTAAAATATTTCTCAATAACTTAGATGAACGCATAGAAAGCCATATATGCTGACCACACTGACTGAGGGGAGGGAGGGTGGAGGACAGGGAGGGTGGAGGACAGGGAGGAGGTTGAGAACAAGGATGAGAATTTTAAAATCAGATGTTGCTGGACCAGGAGCACATGTCGGTCAGCGAGCACGGTGTGGGATGGGAGAATGGGACTTGGTGTGAGTTCAGATAAAAGCAGCACAGTTTGGGATGAGCTGAAGTTTATGAAGGGCACTGGCTATGATACGGTTCAGGACAACATTGGAATGATCATGTTTGGAGTCCAAAAGACATGGCTGAGATTTTCAGTGGCTGATCTTTGTGATATGGGGGATATAAGGCTCAGATCATTCTCAGAAATGAAGCCAAGGTTGTAAAGAGCCTGGTTGAGCAGCAGATAGTGCTCAGGGAGAGGGATGGAGTTTGTACTGGGATCTGAAAAGGATGGCTTTGATCTTCCCAATGAGTTTCCCAGTGAGCCTGGCTCCTCAGTCCTGACTGCTCTTAGCTGCTGTGATTGTCACTGATTGGACACTTATTATTAGAGATTCTGACCACAGCAGAAAGCCCCAGTGTAAAAAATAACTGCAAAGACTGTCAGAACGCAAGGTTGAAACTTCACCAAGAGAGGAAGTGAAAGAAGGAGTTCGGAGCAGCTGGATGTTTGTTACTGAGACGGGAGAAAACTGTGAACTGTCTGAACTCCCTGGAATCTGACAGCACAGGGGGATGGCCATTCAGCCCATTGTGCCTGTGAGTGACCCAGTTAGTCTCACTCTCCATCTTTCTCCCCCTAACCCAGCAAATCTTTCCTTTTCAGCTTGATCTCTAATTCCCTCTTACAGACCTGGGTTCACAGCATGAGGCTGTCCGTAATCTGTCATCTCATTCATTCATTGGTAGACAAGCTGCCTGGGCTGGGGAATGGAGTTTAGGACCTTGAACATTCCCTCTCCCCTCCTGAGGGACTCTTCATTTGTTTTTATATATTCACTCATTGGATGTGAGCGTCACTGGCTGGGTCAGCATTTGCTACCCGTCCCTAGTTGCCGTTGAGAAGGTGCTGCCTTCTTGAACTGCTATAGATCACGTGCTGTATGTTGACCCACAATGTCCTAGGGAGGCAATTCCAGGATTTTGACCCACTTACAGTGATGGAACAGTGATATATTTCCAAGTCAGGATGTTATGTGCCTTGGAGATGAATTTGCAGACATGCTGTTCCCATATCTCTGCTGCTCTTGTCCTTCTAACTGGAGCTGTTCATGTGTTTGGAAGGTACCAAAAGAACTGCAGCTGCTGTAAATCAGAGACAAAAACAGAAATTGCTGGAAAGCTCAGCAGATCTGGCAGCATCTGTGAAGAGAAATCAGAGTTAACACTTTGGGTCACGTGCCCCTTCGTACTTGAGCTTTTCTTACAATTTCTATTTTTGGGTTTGGAAGGTGTTGTATGAGGATCTTTGGTGAATCTCTGCAGTGTATCTTATAGATAATACACACTGCTGCGACTAAGTGTCAATGGTGGTAAGATGGCTGCTTTGTGGATGTGATGGCAACCAAGCAGGCTGCTTTGCTCTGAACAGTATCAAGCTTTTTGAGTGGATAAGGAAGACATAGGATATGATTGACATGGATAGGAAAGGTTAGAGAGATATGGGCCAAACACAGGCAAATGGGACTCGGTCAGATTTGGAAGCCTGGTCGGCAAGGACAAGTTTGGCTGTAGGGTCTGTGATTCTATGACACCATCACTCTATGAATGTTGTTGGAACTGCACCCATCCAGACAATGGGGGGTATTCTATCACAATTCTGACTTGTGCCTTGTTGATGATCGACAGGCTTTGGGGGAATCAGGAGGTGAGTTACTAGATGCAGTATTGCTAGCCTCGAGCCTGCTCTTGTAACCACTGTGTTTCCGTGGTAAGCCAATTGAGTTTCTGGATGTTGACAGTGGGGATTCAATGATAATAATACCATTCACTGTCAAGGGGTGATGGTTGGATTGTCTCTTATTGGCCTGGCACTTGCATGGCACCAAAGTGAAATGTTGCTTTTCAGACGAAACCTGGATATTGTCCACATGTTGGTGCATCTGATCATGGACTGCTTCAGTTTTTGAGGAGTTGTGAATGATGCTGAACATTATGGAATCATTGGCAATCATCACCACTTCTGAGCTTGCCTTGAGTTGCTCTATCTGTTCAAAGTCTGTCCTATTTAGCACAGTGTTAGTACCACGCAGCACAATGGAGGGTATTCTCAATGTGATGGACAGACTTTGTTTCCACAAGGACTCTGTGATGGTCAATCTTACACATACAGGACAGATGCAACTACAGCCGCAAGATTGGTGAGGATGAGGGCAAGTAGATTTTTCCCTCTTGTTGTTTCCTTCACTACCAGCTGCAGGCCCAGTCCTGCAGCTTTGACCTTTAGGACCCGACCAGCTTGATCAGTAATGCTGCTGCCGAGCCACTCTCAGTGGTGGGCATTGAAATCCCCCACCCAGAGTACATTCTGTGCTGTCACCACCCTCAGTGTTTCCACCCATGTGCTGTTAACATGGAGGAGACACTGATTCATCAGCCGAGGGAGGGTGGTATGTGATGATCAACAGGAGGTTTCCTCACCCATGTTTAACCTGGTGTTCATGAGACTCCATCGGGTCTGGAGTCAGTGGAGAGGACTCCCAAGGTAACTCCCTCCTGGCTGTACACCACTGTGCTGCCAGCTCTGCTGGGTCTGCCCTTCTGGTGGGACAGGACACATTCAGGGACAGTGATGGCGGTGTCTGGGACATTGTCTGTAAGGTATGATTCTGTGAGTGTGACTGTGTCAGGCTGTTGCTTGACTAGTCTGTGAGACAGCTCTCCTGAATTTGGCACTAGCCCCCAGATGTCAGTAAGGAGGATGGAGCAGGGTAGACAGGGCTATTTCTGTCATTGTCTTTTTGATGTTTAGATCGATGCTGGGTGGTCTGTCCCGTTTTATTTCTTTGTCGAGACGTCATCACGATTGATACAACTGAATGCCTTGCTTGGCCAGTTCAGAGGACAGTTCAGAGCCAACCACATTGCTGGGGGAGAATGCCATGGACCCTGACAGTATATTCTGACTCCCCCACTTCCCTATTCTGTATATGGAAGGCTGGAACCTCTCAGCGGGATATTCACTTGCTGGAGCTATCACCCCCTCCACCTCCCCCCCAGCACAATTCTGTCCCCACATAAAATCTACACAGAACTTGAAATCACATAGCACCTTCAATGTCCAAAACATTCCAAGATGATTCACAAAGTTGCAGTAATTGGGAAGGGGTGGATGAACATAAGAACTAGGAGCAGGAGCAGGCAATTCAGCCCCTCGAGCCCGCTCCACCATTTAATACAATCATGGCTGATCCCATCTCAGCCTCAACTCCACTTTCCTGCCCACTCTCCATCATCCTTCAACCCATTACTAACTAAAAATCTGTCCATCCCCTCCTTGGTGTGAGACACAAAAGGGACTACTCCATTTCAGACAGTTGGGATTTATGGAGTTTGGATGGGGGAAGCTGAGAGGACATCGGATTCATGGAGTGGGACAAACAGGAATGAAGGTTTCTGTGGTCAGGGGCTGATGTAATGCAGAGGCGGACAATGTTGTGGGGTTTGGGGTTTGATGCTGAGATACTGGAAAGTCTAATAGGAAGAAGGCCTATGTTTATTGATCTCAGTTGGAGCTTCCAGCGGGAATGAGACACATATCTAGTGGTCTCTATTGGAAGGTACAGGGGGAAGGAGGCCCATGGTTCCTACTATCTGTTCGAACATCCAGTAGGAAGGAGGCTTATGTTTACTGGTCTCTACTGGACAGTCCAGTGGAAAGGAGGCCTATGTTTACTGGTATCAATTGGATGATCCAATGGTATGGATGTTCATGTTTACTGGTCTCCATTGGACTGTCCATTGGGAAGGAAGTCCCAGTTTGTTGGCTTCTATTGGAGGGTCCAGTGGGAAGGATGCCCATGTTTAATAGTGTCTATTGCAGGGTGGTCCATATTTATTAGCAGACTGTCCAGTGGAAGGAGTTCCATGTTTACTGGCCCCTTTTGGAGAGTCCAGTGGGTCATGGACACCATGGTGGGTATGGGGCTGAGTTCCATTCTGTTGTAACTACGTGATTATCCAGCTCTCATCACAGTGAAACACCCTGACCTGGAGACTGATCAGGGAAGGGGAAGGAGAGGGGAAAGGGTTGGAACATGATGTGGATGGACAGGATGGGTCAGTGGGTCAGAGTCTGTCCTGTCCCTCCAGTTCACACTGATGGCCTGAGGATCTCCTCTCTCTGCTGGGCCTTCATGGAATGAGGTTTGTGTCCAAACCAGTCCCCAGTGAGAATAGGCCAACAGCACAGAACTGCCCTTCATTTGACAAGAATCTGTCCATCTTCCTGAGAGAGGCTAAAGCCTGCTCAGTGTGGGAAATGGGGCCTTACTCCAGGAGAAGACATGCGTCTGGGGTCAATGGTTAACATCCACTCATGAGGCAAAGCAAAGGGGGATTCGCCCTGCATTTAAATATTGCCACCTGGCAGACTGTGGAAAAGAGAGAGAAGAGAGTCAGTGAGAGAGATAGAGGGAGAGAGTGTGTGTGAGAGGGTGAGAGATAGAAAATGAGGAGTGTCTGGGACAGTGTGAGATGTGTGAAGCAAGTGAGAGAGAGGTAGAGGGAGGTAGAGATGGTGAGGTTGAGGGATAGAGAGAGAGAAATAAGGTGTTTCTGAGAGAGATGGAGAAAGAGAAAGAGAGAAACAGAGAGAGAAAGAGAAAGAGAGTGTGAGACTAAGAGTGAAGGGAATCAGGATAGAAGGGTTGGGT
This sequence comes from Chiloscyllium plagiosum, assembly GCF_037043375.1. Taxonomy (NCBI): domain Eukaryota; kingdom Metazoa; phylum Chordata; class Chondrichthyes; order Orectolobiformes; family Hemiscylliidae; genus Chiloscyllium; species Chiloscyllium plagiosum. The sequence continues at coordinate 118,366,484 of NW_028270147.1, forward strand.
TGTGTGTGAGTGAGAGAGAGAGACAAGAGTAGGATTTGAGACAGAGTGCAGGAGAGAGAGAGAGAGAGGGAGACTGTAGAGACAAAAGAGAGGGAGGAAGAGTAAAAGAGGAAGGAATAGAGAGGGGCAGATCACAATTGGAGGGAGTGAGGGAGTGAATGAGGGAAACAGTGACAGGTGAAGAATTGGAGATTGTGAGACAGAGTGAAGAAGCAAAAGAGATTTAGAGAGAGTGGCTATGAGACAGAGTGGGAGAGATAGAATCTGAGAGAAATTAAGAGTGAGAGAGAGATGTTGAAAGAAAGACATGGCAGATGTGAGACAGAGAGACAGTGATAGAGAGAGAGCGAGACACGTTCTGGACACCACATTCTGGGAAGGATGTGATTGTACTAGAGAGGGTACAGAGGAGATTTACCAGGACGCTGCCTGGCCTGAAGGTCTGAGTGATGAGGAAAGATTAGAAAGACTGGAGTTGTTTTCCTTGGAGCAGTGAAGGTTGACAGGGGACCTGACAGAGGGCTGTAAGATTATGAGATGCAGAGATAGGGGTGGGTAGGAAGGCACCTTTTCCATGAGTAGAGGGAACAATACCAAGGGGCAGAGATTGAAGGTAACACCAACATAGAGACACAGAAACTCAGAGTAGGAATAGGCCATTCGGCCCTTTGAGCATCTCTGTCATCCAATATGACCATGGATGTTCCTCTGTCTTAATGCCATATTCCTACCATTTTCCCATACCCCTTGATGTTGTTAAAATGCAAAACAATTACCTCTGTCTTTTTCTTGAACATATTCAGTCCTTTGTCCTCAACAACTTGAACAGAATTCCACAGGTTGACCATCCTCTGAGTGAAGAAATGTTTCCTCATCTCAGTCCGAAAGGTCTACCCTGTATCCCCCTGAGACTGTGTCCCCAGGTTCCAGACTCGCTGGGGAGAGTCCCCAGTGGTGGACTCTCCCTCTTTAAGGGCATTTAAACAGGCATTGGATAGACATATGGAGGATAGTGAGCTAGTGTAGGTTAGGTGGGCTTGGATCAGCGCAACATCGAGGGCCAAAGGGCCTGTACTGCGCTGTATTTTTCTATATTCTATATTCCCCAACCAGGGGAAACCTCCTTCCAGCATCAAGTCTGTCCAGCCCTGTTAGAATGTTATACATTTCAGTCAGATCGCCTCTCATCCTTCTCAACTCAAGTGAGTTCAGGTTCAGTTGAGGTCGACCATGAGAAGAGGATTTAGAAATGTTTTCACCCAGAGGGTGGTGGGAGTCTGGAACTCACTGCCTGAAAGGCTGGTTGAGTCACAAACTCTCGTGACATTGGAGCAGTGTTTAGATATTCCCTTGTGCTGCTGTAGGCTCCAGGGTAATGGGCCAAGAGTTGGAGGATGGGATTAGTGTCATCATATTTTTGTCGACCAATACAGACACAATGGGCCAAATGGCCTCATTCAGTGTTGTTCACATCAATGATTCTTTGTGACAGAGAGAGAGAGAGAGAGAGAGAAGAGGAAGTGTGAGGGGCTGACGTGGCTCTCTTTGTCTGATGCCATTTACATACTGAGGAACACCCAGTCAGACTCTCACAGGCTGCAGCTTTATAAAGCAGAGTCAAGTGAAGGGAGAGTTTATCAGGAACCAGGCACAGGGACAGGAGCACACACCATGATTTCACGCATCCAGCTGATCTGGCCCCTGCATTCTGTGTTGCAGGTACAAATCTCTCTCCTTCCACCTTGAATCTTTAGCTGCTCTCCATTTCACTCCAATTCCACTGACTTGTGATTGAAGGGAAAATGCTGAAACCAGTGTCTCCAACAATCTCTCATTTGACAGGCTCTTTCTGTGACAGTTCTGAGTTCACTGTGTTTCTCTCTGACCCCTCAGGTATCAGTGGGGACATCATCATGAGCCAGTCTCCCCCCGTGCTGTCAGTGGAACTGGGCCAGACTGCAGCCATCACCTGTATGACCAGTCAATCTGTTAGCAAGTGGGTTAGCTGGTTCCAGCAACGAGAAGATCAGAAACCCTCTCTCCTGATCTATGAAACAACAACTCGAAACACAGGAGTCTCCGAGCGATTCACTGGCAGAGGATATGGGACTAGTTTCACCCTGACAATCAGCAACGTTCAGAATGAGGATGTCGCTGACTATTACTATCAGCAACGTAACAGCTACCCTTATGTTCGGTAAAGGAACCAAGCTCAGACTGAGTAAGTAAACCTCAATCCTCCGTCATTAACCCTTTCAATTTCTAAACACACTTTCTAAAACACAAATACTGAATTGTTGAAGGTGTTAGTGGGGAGCTGCAGTAAATGAAATGGTTGATTGAGGAGCACTGTGTCTAGCAGGGTGTCCAGCTGTATTTCTGTAGTCCTATTGCCCCACTTAAGCAGCAAGCTATAAGTCAGTCAGTTTTACTCACTGTGTGGAGGAGCTCTGTCCATTTGCAGCCTGTGGTCCCATTCCTGCAGCATGGAGTGAAATCAGTGAGTAGCCCCCTGCCAGTCTCAGTGTGAAAGACACGGGCAGAGTTTGGTGTGAGCTCTGGCTCCCTGTCCCAGTCTCTGATCTCACTGACCTCAGCAGCAGCAGCAGCAGCAGCACAGTGAGACACCGAGCTCCCACCTCCCCCAGCTTTAACTCTGCTCAATCACACAATCACAGAATTGTTACAGTGCACAAGGAGGCCATTCTGCTCATCCTGTCTGTACTGGCTCTCTGAATGAGCAATTCACTGAGTGTCATTCTCCTGCCTCCTCCCTGTCACCCTACACATTGTTCCTTTTCAAATAACAGTCTCATTCCCTTTGGAATGTTTCAATTGAAGCTGCCTCCACCACACTCTCAGGCAGTGCATTCCACACCTTAACCACTCACTGGCTGAACATGTTGTTCCCCATCTCATTTTTGTTACTTTTCCTAATTACTTTCAATCTGTGGTCTCTCGGTCTCAATCCTTTCTCAATTGGGAACATTTTCTCCCTATTTACTCTGTCCAGGCCCCTCCTGGTTTTGAATTCCTCGATCAAATCTCCTCTCAGCCTTCTCCAAAGAAGACAGTCCCAAATTCTCCAATTAATCTTCATAACTGATGTTCCTCATCCCTGAATGATCTTTGGGAATATTTTTTGCCATCGCTACAAAACATTCACCTCCTCCTTGAATTCTTCACATCATCTATGTCTCTCATGATTTTCTAAACCTCTGTAAGGTCACTCCTCAGAACCTTCTGCTTCAGGGTAAAAAGTCTCAGCTTTTCCAGCCTCTCATAGTCCTGGAGTCATACAGCGTGGAAACAGACCTTTCAGTTCAACTTATCCATGCTAACCAGATATCCTAAACTGACCTCATCCCATTTGCCAGCATTTGGCTTACATCCCTCGAAACCCTTCCTATCCATGTACCCATCCCAATGTGTTTTAAATGCTGTAATTGTATCTGCCTCCAACACTTTCTCTGGCAACTCGATCCATACACATACCACCCTCTGTGTGACAAGTTACCCCTCAGGTCCCTTTTGAATGATTTGCTTCTCACCTTAAACCCATACCATCTTGCTTTGGACTCCCTTTCCCAAGGAAAAGACCTTGGATATGCACCCTGTCCATGCCTCTCATTATTTTATAAACATCTATAAGGTCACCCCTCAGCCTCCAATGCTCCAGGGAAAATAGCCCCAGTCTATTCAGCCTCTCCCGACAGCTTAAACCCTCCAGTTCCTGGTCATGTCCTGGTAAATCTTTTCCACAGCTTTTTTAATTTAACAACATCCTTCCTATCACAGGATGAGGAATTGTTCACATTATTCCCAAAGTGGCCTCACCAATCTCCTGTCCAGCTGCACCATGATGTCCCAATGCTGATACTTAGTGCAATGACCAATAAAGGCAAGTGTACCCAACACCTTCTTCATCACCCTGTCTCCCTGTGACTCCACTTTCAGGGAATAATGCACCTGCACCTCGAGGTCTTTTTGTTCAGCAACACTCCACAGGGCCCTACCATTAACTGTATAACTCCTGCCCTGTTTGCCTTTCCAAAATGCAACATCTCACATTTATCTAAACTGAACTCCATTTGCCACACCTCTGCCCATTGCCCCATGTGATCAAGGTCCTGCTGTACCCTGAGATCATCTTCTTCACTATCCACTGTCCCACCAGTTTTGATGTCATTTACAAACTTAACATTACTCCTATGTTCACACCCAAACCATTTACTTAAATGATGAAAAGCAACGGACAAAGCACCAATTCTTGTTGAAAAGTGTGGTGCTGGAAAAGCGCAGCAGACCAGGCAGCATCCGAGGAGCAGGAGAATCGACGTTTCGGGCATAAGCCCTTCTTCAGGAATTAGGCTGGTGTGACAAGCAGGCTGAGATTAAAGGTAGGGGGGAGGGAATTTGGGGGAGGGGTGCCGGGAGTACGATAGGTGGAAGGAGGTGAGGGTGAGGGTGATAGGCCGGAGAGGGGGTGGGGACGGAGAGGTCGGGAAGAAGATTGCAGGTCAAGAGGGCGGTGCTGAATCCAGGGGTTGGGATTGAGATAATGTTGGGGTAGGGGAAATGAGGAAGCTGGAGAAATCTACATTCATCCCGTGTGGTTGGAGGGTTCCTGGGCGGAAGATGAGGCGCTCTTCCTCCTGGTTGGAGGGTTCCTAGACAGAAGATGAGGCGCTCTGCCTCCAGCGCCTCAACTTCCATCTAGGAACCCTCCAACCAGGAGGAAGAGTGCCTCATCTTCCATCTAGGAACCCTCCAACCACACGGGATGAATGTAGATTTCTCCAGCTTCCTCATTTCACAGATCTCCACTGAGAACGAGACTCACGGTTGGTGCATTGCCTCCCAAATGCCAGGGTCCATGATATCTCGGATCCTGTTTTTGGAGTCCTGAAAGGAGAGGGTGCCCAGCCCCAAATCATGCTTCACATAGGTACCAACGACATAGGCAGAAAGAGGGATAGGGATGTAAGGCAGGATTTCAGGGGTCTAGGATGGAAACTGAGAGTTAAAACAAACACAGTTGTTTTCTCTGGCTTGTTGCCCGGGCCACATGATAGCAAGGCAAGGAATAGAGAGAGAAATCAGTTGAACACGTGGCTGCAGGGATGGTGTAGGAGGGAGGGTTTCAACCCTTGGGGCTCATTCTGAGGAAGGTGGGACCTCTACAAACAGGATGGTCATCACTTGAACCAGAGGGGTACGAATATCCTGGCTGGGAAATTTGCTGGTGCTATTTGGGTGGGTTTAAACCAGTGCAGCAGGGAGATGGGAACCTGAGGTGTCGTTCCAGTGCACAGGAGGATGAGAGTAGGGAGGGCATGGACAGAATTTCACGTTCACAGGAATGTGCTGGCAGATAGCAAGCTGGTTTGACGTGTGTCTACTTCAATGCCAGAAGTATCCGAAATAAGTTAGGTGAGCTTGCAGCATGGATAGGTACCTGGTGCTTTGATGTTGTGGCCATTTCAGAGACATGGATAGAACAGGGTCAGGAATATTGCAAGTACCAGGGTTTAGATCTTTCGTTAAGAACAGGCAAGATGGTAAAAGAGGGGGAGGTGTGGCTTTGTTAGTCAAGGACAGCATAATGGTGGCTGAAAGAATTTTTGACGAGGTAGTGTGGGCTGAGGTTAGAAACAGGTACAGAAGAGGTCACACTCCTGGGAGTTTTTTATTGGCCTCTGCAGAGTTTCACGGAGGTGGAGGAGAGGATTGACAAAACGATTCTGGCGAGGAGTGAAAGGAACAGGGTGGTCATTATGGGGACTTTAACTTCCCCAACATTGACTGGAAATGCTATAAGTCGGCACTGGGTGGCATGGTGGCACAGTGATTAGTACTGCTGCCTCACAGCGCCAGAGACCGGGGTTCAGTTCCCGCCTCGGGCAACTGTCTGTGTGGAGTTTGCACATTCTCCCCGTGTCTACATGGGTTTCCTCCGGGTGCTCAGGTTTCCTCCCACAATCCAAAAAAATGTGCAGGTTAGGTGAGTTGGCCATGCTGGATAGCCCGTAATGTTAGGTGAAGGGGTAAATGTAGGGGAGTGGGTCTGGGTGTTTGCTCTTCGGAGAGTCGGTGTGGACTTGTTGGGCTGGAGGGCCTGTTTCCATACTGAGTAATCTGACCTAGTACGTCGGATGGATCAGTTTTTGTCGAATGTGTGCAGGAGGGTTTCCTGACACAGTATGTCAAAAGGCTGACAAGAGGGGAGGCCACAGTGGATCTGGTGCTTGGTAATGAACCAGGTCAGGTGTTTGATTTAGTTGTAGGTGAGAACTTTAGAGAGAGTGACCATAATTCAGTTACATTTAGTTTATCGATGGAAAGAGATAGAAACATGCCAAAGGGCAAGAGTTATCGATGGGGCAAGGGCAATTATAATGTGATTAGGCAAGACTTAGGATACATAGAATGGGGGAGCAAAATGCAAGGGATGGGGTCAATCAAAGTGTGGAGCTGGCTTCAGGAACAGATATTGCATGTCCTTGATAGGTATGTCCCTGTCAGGCAGGGAGGAAGTGATAAGGTAAAGGAACTGTGGTTTACTATAGAAATTGCATCTCTTGTTAAGCAGAAGAAAGAGGCTTCTGTGACAATGAGACAAGATGGTTCAGGCGAGGTGATGGAGATTAGCAGATTAGCTAGGAAGGATTTAAAGAAATAGTTAAGAAGAGCAAAGAGAAGACTTTGTGAGGAATAAAAGGTTGACCAGGGTAGGAATAGGGCCAGTCAAAGACAGAATTGGGAAGTTGTGTATGTACCCTGTGGAGGTCAGAGAGGTGCTAAATGAATATTTCTCATTGGTTTTCACTCAGGAAAAGGAGAATATTGTAAAGGAGAATAATAAGATACGAGATATTAGACTAGAAAGGATCAAGGTGAGTAGGGAAGAGGTGTTACCTATTCTAGATGGAGTGAATGTAGACAAGTCCCCTGGGCCAGGTGGGATTTATCTGAGGATTCTCTGGCAAGCTATGGAGGAGATGGAGGAGCCTTTGGCTTTGATCTTTGAATCATCATTGTCTACAGGTTTAGTACCAGAGGACTGGAGGATTACAAATGTCGTGCCCTTGTTCAAGAAGGGCAGCAGAGATGATCCAGATAATTATAGACCAGTGAGCCTTACATCTATTGTAGGAAAAGTTTTGGAAAGGATTATAAGAGATAGGATTTATAATCATCTAGCAAGCAACAATTTGATTTCAGATAGTCAACATGATTTTGTCAAGTGCAGGTCATGTCATAAACCTCATTGAGGTTTTTGAGGAGGTGACCAAGCATGTTAACAAGGGTAGAGCAGTTGACATAGTGTATCTGGACTTCAGTAAAGCCTTTGATAAGGTTCCACATGGTAGGCTGTTGGAGAAAATGCAGAGGCTTGGGATTGAGGGTGATTTAGCAGTTTGGATTAGAAACAGGCTTTCTGAAAGAAGGCAGCGAGTGATGGTTGATGGAAAATATTCAGCCTGGAGTCTGGTTACGAGTGGTGTGCCACAAGGATCTGTTTTGGGACCACTGCTGTTTGTCATTTTTATAAATGACTTGGACACAGGCACAGGTGGATAGATTAGTAAATTTGCAGATGACACTAAAGTTGGTGGAGTGGTGGACATTGTGGAAGAATGTTGCATGTTGCAGGGGGTCTTGGATAAACTGCAAAATTGGGCTGAGAGGTGGCAAATGGAGTTCAATGCAACTAAATGTAAGGTGATTCATTTTAGGAAGAATAACAGGGAGGCAGAGGACTGGTTCAATGGAAAGATTCTTGGTAGTGTGGATGTATCCAGGAATCTTGAAGTCCATTTGCATAAATCCCTGAAAGTTGCCGCCCAGGTTGATAGTGCTATTAAGAAGGCAGAGTGTGCGTTAAGTTTTATTGGTAGAGGGATTGAGTTCCAGAGCCGTAATGTCATGCTGCAACTATACAAAAAGTTAGTGCAGCCGCACTTGGAATACTGTGTACAGTTCTGGTCGCCTCATTACAGGAAGAATGTCGAAGCATTGGAAAAGGTGCAGAGGACATTTACCAGGACGTTGCCGAGTCTGGAGGGAAGGTCTTATGAGGAAAGGCTGAGAGACTTGGATCTGTTCTCATTGGAAAGAAGAAGGCTAAGAGGGGATTTGATAGAGACATTCAAGATGATCAGCGGATTAGATAGGGGAGGCAGTGAAGTCCTTTTCCTCAGATGATGATGTCAGCTTGTATGAGGGGGCATAACTACAAATTGAGGGATGATTTATTTAAGACAAATGTCAGAGGCAGGTTCTTTACTCAGACAGTAGTAAGGACATGGAATGTCCTGCCTGCCAATGTAGTTAACTCAACCACATTAGGGAGATTTAAACAATCCTTGGATAAGTACATGGATGATGATGGGATAGCGTAGAGCATGAGCTTAGATTGGTTCATAGGTCGGTGCAACATCGAGATCCAAAGAGCCCGTTCTGCACTGTATTGTTCTACCTATCTCTCTATCCAGTCTGAAAAGCAACACTTTACCACCACTCTCTGTCTCCTATCTTCAAGCCAATTCTTTACTCAAATGGCTCGCTCCCCCTGGATCCCATGTGGTCTAACCTTACAACCAGTCTATCATGTGGAACTTTGTCAAACAATTTACTGAAGTCCATATAGACAATGTCTACTGTTCTGCCTTCATCAATCTTCCTTGTCACCTCCTCAATCAAATTAGGGAGACATAATTTTCCATGTACAAAACCACACTGATTATCTAAATGGATATAAATCCTGTCCCTCAGAATCCACTCCAACATCTTACCCAGCACTGACATCGGGCTCACTGGTCTATAGTTCCCTGGCTTTTCCTTACAGTCTTTCTTAAATAATGGCATAACATTAGCCAACCTCTCTGGTTCTCCAGCACCTTACCGAAACTTGTCAATGATGAAAATACCTCAGCAAGGGGCTCAACAATCTTTTCCCTCATTTCCCAAAATGTTCTGGGATACACCTGATCAGGTCCTCGGGATTTATCGACCTTTATATGATCTTTAGCATCTCCTCATTTGTATGTGGACTCTTTTCAAGACATCACTATTTTTCGAAAATCCTGAGCTTTCATGTCCTTCTCCACAATAAATACTGACCTGAAATATTTGTTTGGGATCTCATCCATCTCCTGTGTCATACCAAAATACAGCACTCACAATTATCTGAATTAAACTCCATCTGCCATTCCTCAGCCCACTGGCCCAGTTGGTCAAGATCCCATTGTACTCTTACACAGCCTTCTTCACTGTCCACGATGCCACCTGAAACTTCACCTGAACACACTCTCACAACTCTGGCCTCTCTCTGCCTGTTACACTGCTACTGCCCCAGTCTATATTCAGAAATTAAATCCCCCCCTTTCCCCCACATTATAACGACTCCACCTCACTCTCAGGTCTCTTGCATTTGTATTCCTCCACATCCTTCCCACTGGGAGGTGACTTATTGACTGCACTGAGGATTCTGTGGACCTTGGTGTTCCTCTCTGATATTCCCCCTGGCTCCCACAGTCCTGCCAAGTTAGTTTAAACCCTCTCCAACAACACTAGTAAATCATTCCAAAGGAGCTCAGTGCCAGCTCTGTTCAGTAGCAACGCTGTCTGGTCTGTCCAGGTCCCATCTCCCCCAGACCCAGTCCCAATGTCCCAAGAATCTGAAGCCCTCCCTCCTGAATCCTCTTTCAAGCCCCACATTCACCTGTTTTACTCTCCCGTTCCTCTTCTCACTTGTGTGGGGCACTGGGAGTAATCCGGAGATTCCTACATTATAGTTCCTGCTGCTAATTCCCTCCCGAGCTCCTTAAATTCTGACTGCAGGACCACATCCCTTTTCTCCCTCTGTCACTGGGACCGATGTGGACCACGACTGCTGCCTGTTGCCCCTCTCCCCTCAGGGTGCTCTGCAGCTGCTCAGTGACATCCTTGGCCCTGGCACCAGGGAGACAATACACCATCCTGGATTCCCATCAGCAGCTGCAGAAAAACCTATCGATTGCCCTCACTCTCGAATCTCCTCTCACTATCGCTCTTCCAGTGTTCCTTGTGTCCCCCTGTACAGCTGAAATCCCCGTGGTGCCGTGGACTTGTCTCTGGCTGCACTCCCCAGATGTACCATCATTCTCATCAGGATTCCAAACTGAATCCTGGTTGGAGAGTGGGATGAACTCAGGGGATTCCTGTACTAGCTGCCTGGTCCTTTTGGACTGTCTGCTGCTTCCCCATTCCCTCTCTCCCTGCATACTCTGAAGCTGCAGAGTGACCACATCTAGAAACGTTTCTCCACGGAGCTCTCATCCTCATGGACGCTCTGCACTGACACCAGCTGCTGGTCAAGCTCCGAAACCTGGATCTCCAACTGCTGTCACTGACCACACTTCCTATGCTCATGGTGGGAAGCATTCAGATCCTAGCTACCTCTGTTTGAAGTACACTCAATGACATGGCCTCCCTAGCCTTCTGCAGTGAGTTCCACAGATTCACAACCCTATGGCGGATGGAATTCCTCCTTATCTCAGTTCAAAAGGGTCTTCCCATCACTCTGAGGCTGTGCTGTCAGGTCCCAGTCTCTTCCCCTGTTGGAAACATCTTATCCACATCCACTCGAGACAGGTCTCTCAGTATTCTGCAAGTTTTAATGAGATTCCCTTCATCCTTCTAAACTCCATCGAGTCCTCAACTGTTCCTCATATGATAGCCCTTCATCCCCAAGATCATTCTTGTAAAACTCTTCTGTACACCCTCCAATGCCTGCACATTCTTCCTTATATACAGGGCCCAAAACTGCTCACAATATATGAATTGTGTTCTGACCAGAGCCTTATACAGCTTCAGCGGTAAACCTCTTTTCTTGTGATTAGATTCCCTACAGTATGGAAACAGGCCCTTCAGCCCAATAAGTCTACACCCACCCTCTGAAGAGCAACCAACCCAGACCCTTTCCCCTATATTTATCCCTGACTAATGCACCTAGACGGGCAATTTAGCATGGCCAATTCACCTAACCTGCACATCTTTGGACTGTGGGAGGAAACTGGAGCATCCGGAGGAAACCCACGCAGACACGAGGAGAATGTGCAAACTCCACACAGACAGTTGCCCGAGACAGGAATTGAACCCGGGTCCCCGGCGTTGTGAGGCAGCAGTGCTAACCACTGAGCCACCGTGCCGCATGTTCTAGCCTTCTGGAAATGAATGCTGACATTGCATTTGTGCTCCTAACTACCAACTGAACCTACATGGTAACGTTAAGAAAAACCTGATTATGACTCCTTAGTCCCTTTGTGATTCAGATTTGTGAATCCTTTACTCATTTAAAAAACAGTCTATGCCTTTATCCTTCTTACTAAAGTGCATAAGCTCACAATTTCCCACACTGTATTCCATCTGCCACTTCTTTGTCCACTCTCTGAGCCTGATCAACTCCTTCTTCAACTTCTCCACTTCCTCAACACGACCTGTCCCTCCACTTATCTTTGGGTTACCTGCAGCTTGAGCAACAATGTCCTCAGATCCTTCATCCAGATCATTAATGAATCATTCATTTTTGGTGAATAGCTGTAGTCCCAGCATGGACCATTGCAGGACCACACTAGTCACCGGTTGCCATCCTGAAAAAGATCCTTTTATCCCACTCTCTGCCTTCTGCCAGGTGGCCAATCTTCTATCCATGCCAGGACCTTGTCCCTAACACCATGGGCTTTTCTCTTCTTTAGTAGCCTCCTGTATGGCACATTGTCAAAGGCTGTCTGTAAATCCAAATAGATCACGTCCACTGGCTCTCCTTTATCTAACTTGTTCATTCCTTCCTCCAAGAATTCGAACAGATTTGTCAGGCCACCCTTTGATGAAGCCATGCTGGCACAGCCCGACTTGACCATGCACTTCAAACTCCCCTGCAATCTCATCCTTAAACTGAAGTCTACAATCTGACTAAAGACTGAGGTCAGACCAACCAGCCTATAATTTCCCATCTTCTGCTTCCCTCCTTTCTGAAACATGGGCGTTACATTCGCCATTTTACAGTCCTCTTGGACTCTCCCTGACTCCAGTGATTCCTGAAAGATCACCACCAATGCTTCCACAATCTGCTCAGCTATCTCCTTCAAACTCTGGGGTGTAGTCTATCCAGTCCGGCTGAATTATCCATCTCAGAACTTTCAGCTTCCCCAGCACCTTCTCCTCAGTGATCACCATTACTCTCATCTCTGCCCCTGAATCTCTTTAAATTCTGGTGTACTACTGGTGTCTTCTGCTGTGAAGACTGATGTAAAGTCACTATTCAGATACTCTGCCATTTCCTTGTTCCCCATTAGTACTTCTCCAGCCTCATTTTCCAGCAGTCCAACATCCAGTCTTGCGTTCCTCTTAGCTTTTATATTTCGACAAAAAAAACAGTCTTGCAATCTTCTTTTATATTACTGGCTGGCAAACTTTCATATTTCATCTTCTAACCCCTTATTGTATTTCTAGTTATAAACTTACAGAATCCTTGGGTTTTAAAATACAGCACAGAGTAAAAAAGCAAGGAAGCAATGCTACACCTCTACAGATCACTGATCAGACCAGATTTGGAAGATTGTGTTCAGTTATGAACACCTTATTTAAAGAGCCATATTAAAACCCTGGAGAGAGATCAAAGGAGTTTTATCGAAATGATACCAGGAATGAGTGATTTTAGATACAAGGAAAGTTTAGAGAGATTGGGCTTATTCCCCTCTGAGCAGAGAAGATTAAGAGGTGATCTTATAGAGTTGTTCACTGTTTTGAACAATTTATGACAGGGTTAAGGAGGATATTTTGTTTCCATGAGTTGGTATGTCTGTGACTAGAGGCAACAATTTCAAGATGGTCAACAAGACAGCTTGGAGTGAGATGAGGGAGTTGTTAGGATTTGGAACATGCTGCCTGACAGGATGGTGGAGGTGGATTCTGTTGGAGGTTTCAACACAAAAGAAAATTCATATTGCAAATTCATATTGCAAATGAATGAGGTTAGAGAGCAACAGAGATCGGACTGGAGAGTGGGACTAGCTGGATAGCTCTTTCTCGAGCCAGCACAGACATGATGGGTTGAATAGCCTCCTTCTGTACTGTAAATTCTATTATTCCATTTCATCCTGTCAGCTCTTTGCTTTCCTCAGGTCCTGTTCAATGTCACTCCTGCATTTTCTATCCTACTCTCAGCTTTCTGCAGGTTTGAACTCCAGATAACCAACATCACCTTCCCTGTTTGGTCTGGCCTACTCTGGCTGCCTTTTGGCATCCCGGGCTGAGAGTCTAGATTTGGGAGTCCCACCCTTACTCATTGTGGGAACAGATTCTGAACGATCTCCTTCTCCTCCTTTGAGGGATCCTACTGCCCTGACACTGATTTCCCATCATGCCGCTGGTTCCAGTCCACTTTTACCAAAGCACCGCACAGTTTAGTAAAATATTTCATTCCCAAATGAAAACCTTTCCACTTGCTCCATTGTTCTCCATTTCCATCCCTACTCTCAATCTCACTGAGTTCTGATCCCTGTCACTGAAATGCTCCCCCATTGATCGCCCTTCCAGCTGCCCACATTCATTTCCTAAATTATGGTCCAAAACTGTCCCTTCTCTTTCACCATCACCTTCTGAGGGGCAATTAGGGATGGGCATTAAATGCTGGCCCTGCCAGTGACACTCACATCCCAAGAAGCACTTTAAACAATGTCTGTTCTTTCGTCGGGTTTGTTAGGTATTGGCTACAAATGTTCAAACGTTTTCGCAGTGAATATTCTGAAAGTTGAAACTGGCAGGGATTAAAATTGTTTTTCTTGTCTTTCAGGCCGTGAGAACTCTCAGCCCATGCTGACCCTGCTGCCCCCCTCCCCGGACCAGGTCAATGCCAAGGGCACTGCCACCCTGGTGTGCCTTGCCAATCACTTCTATCCCGATGAGCTGGAGGTGCAGTGGAAGAAGGATGGTGCAGTCATTTCGGACGGGGTTCAGACCAGCAACTACCTGCGAGCTTCGGACAGCACCTACAGTGTCAGCAGCCTGCTGACCCTCTCTGGGTCTGACTGGGAGTCCAACGCTCGCTTCTCCTGTGCCCTCACCCACGTGACCCTCCCCCTCCCCTCAGCAAAAGAGCATCAGGAGATCAGAATGTGTGTAGAGTGTTTGAGACAGTCCACAGAGGAGACACAACGTTAAATAGGACAGGGTTGAGCTGGCAGGACAAAGATCATTGTGAGCATTAAATTTCAATTCTTTTCCTTCTCAGAACTCCTCAGAGGCATTTCTGAGGTTCAGGAGTTCAGGCAGGTCATTGGGACAGTGTAGAGAGAGCTTTACAATGTGTCAAATCTCATGCTGTCCTTGTCCTGTGAGTGTTTGATGGGAACAGGGGTGATTTGTGATGCCAAGTAAAATCTCTACAAGTTGCTGAAGATTGTCAGCTGTACAAAACAATGTGAACCTCAGAAGTTTCTGCTTCAGTCAACCAGATCTCCTTCCTGCTCAGCCACCAGCTCCAATTTAAGGTTTTTATCACTGTTTAAAGGGACAAGATTCTCATGTTATTGAGAAAATCTCCACAAGTGTTTTCCTCAAGCTCCATTGTGGTTGTGAATTTGAGCAGCTTCCTCTGTCTGCGCTGTTAATTGCAGTCTGTTTTCTGTCAATGTCAATCTGGAAAAGGGAACAAAGATGATGAAGATTCAGTCTCTGTCTCTGTGTGCTTTGGAAATAGACCACTCCGTTCAGCTGATTGGCTGCATTTCAGCATGACATTGTCACAATTGGCTGCTTGGCCTGTCAATCAATAAGACATCTGTTGTTGTGTAGACTGACAGCTAATCATCAATCATTTTCAAATGATCTCTTCGATCTGGAATCTGTGGAGGTTACAGGATTCCAAACAGAACAGAAACTGAAATCTGTTGGGACTCAATGATTACAATCTAAGGCATTCCCCTTCACTCTGTTGGTCCAGGCCCAGTTGCTGGGATTGCACTGTGCACTCTCTGCTGCATGCTGGATAGTACCTGAAATGATCTTAGGCCAATCGCTGATACTGCAGGCTGTGTCTCTCTGAGTGTGAGTGTACTACATAATGCTGCCTGTAGATGTCACTCTGAGTGTGGGTGTGTTATTCAGAGAGACACCTACAGGCAGCATGGAGTGTGAGCATGTTACTCAGTGCTGCCGGTCTCTCTGAGTGTGTATGTTAGTCAGTGTTGCATGTAAGTGGTTCTGAGTGTGTGCGTGCTATTCTGTACTGCCTGTTGGTATCGCACTGAGTGTGAGTGTGTCACTCTGTGCTGCCTGTAGGTGTTGCTAAGGCATTTGTCTCTGAGTGATGGACAGAGAATGGGCTTTGTGATGGGGATTGAAGATGAGACTTTAATCTTCCCAAATCTCAGATGAAAAACAATT
This sequence comes from Chiloscyllium plagiosum, assembly GCF_037043375.1. Taxonomy (NCBI): domain Eukaryota; kingdom Metazoa; phylum Chordata; class Chondrichthyes; order Orectolobiformes; family Hemiscylliidae; genus Chiloscyllium; species Chiloscyllium plagiosum. Next base: position 118,381,916 of record NW_028270147.1, read on the forward strand.
CAGTCTTTATTAAACTTCACACAATACCAGGTTATAGTCAAACAGGCTTCTTTGGAAGTACAAGCTTTCGGAGCGCTGCTCCTTCATCAGGTAGCTAGTGGGGCTGGATCGTTGGACACAGAATTTATAGTAAATTGAGATGGTAGCTGAGAAAGGTGAATGCTGAGAGTGTATTCTCAATAAGGGAGGGATTTCAGAGGCAGTGCACACTGTGTTCCCTAATGTGTTGCCCGATTACAAGGGGATATTCTGGAGCTGGGGTCATTGCAGTAGTGGCTGCGTGCCCAGCCAATGCTGACTAGCAATAGTCGTATTTCAATGGTCAATTAGCCCTAAACTAGATGCAGCAATATTACGTTACAGGGAGGGGAGTTGTCTGAACAAGAGAGGTTGAATTCTTGAATTCCAAGAGGGTTGAAGTGGATTAATGAAGGGTGCTACCACCATGAAGGTGCCACCTTCTCTCCCCCTGCCTCAGCTGTAGTGACCCTCAGGTTAATCACACCATCAGTCATCTCTGTCTGTAATGAGTGCGACTATGTTTCTCTGGGATGATGACCACGTTCCTGGGTGATGGACGAAAGGCCAACCTCTCCCAAAGGCAGCACAAGCTGGATTGAAGGGGCATCAAGAGTAAGCATGGGGAGATTAAGGGTGACAGAAGGAGGGGGTTGGTTGGCAGGTTGTTATTCAGAGTCAGGTACCAGAGTATCAGTACTTCTGACACTCCCCTTTTTAATCTGTCAGCCAGGGCTCCCTGATTGGACAAGGTTAACAGCCCCTGTCCGGGAATTCATATTTTATCAAAAGGAATAAAACATTTATTGAACAAGCAGCTCAAGAGGTAAACAACACGAGACAAAATGAATGGTTTGGAGGATTTCACTACAAACATCACAAATGAGATTTGGGAAATAATGTTTTCATTCAGCAGGTGGTGGGAATCTGGAATGGACTGTCACAGAATCCCAACAGTGTGGAAACAGGCCATTTGGCCCAACAAGTCCACAACGACCCTCCGAAGAGAGACTCACCTAGACCCATTCCCCAAACTAAGGCACCTAACCGACACATTCCTGAACACTATGGCAATTGTAACATAGCCAATTCAGCCTAACCTGCACATCTTTGGATTGTGGGAGGAAACTGGAGCACACCGAGGAAACCCACTCCAACACAGAGAGAATGTGCAAACTCCACACAAACAGTCACCTGGGGCTGGAATTGAACCTGGTGCCTGATGCTGTGAGACAGCAGAGCTAACCACTGAGCCACCACGCCACCCAGACAAAAGCCCAAAGAGTTGAGCTTTTGTTAAGTTCCGTGAGCCTGATGTGATATAAGCTATAAACACACAACCCTCTGTCAGGGAAGGTAGTGGATGCTGGAAACCTTACAACCTTTAAATATTATAACATTCAAGGATTTGGGATAAGTGCAGGAAATTGGGATTAGAGTGCCTTTAGCGGTAGTTATGTCTGTGCAGGCTCAATGGGCCAAAGGGCCTTTTCTGCGCTGAATCAATCTACACTCCATGCTGAGAGGGCAGTGCAGGTTAATGGTGACTAGATGAGGCAGTCACAAGATGGCAAATACATGATCTAAGCTCAGAGGAAATGGCTCAAGTTTCAGTGAAGGCCCAAGTAGGTGCTTGGAAGGAGGGTCAAGGCTAATGGAGACAAGGTCAATGGAGACTGAGCGAGGGCACAAGGTGCTGGCTGGCATCTCCAGAGGTTGTAGTGAGGCATGTGGGGACAAGAGGGGAGTGTGGAGGGAGGGAGTGCAGTTCCAGATGAAATGCGACCTTTGCCAGCAGCAGCATGACCTTCAGCACCAGGGGGTGTCCCTGACTGTGTCACTGGCTGCTCTCTTTGTGATTCCACACAGCCACTCTTCTGATCACCACACAAAGTCTTGCTCATATCTACACTACTGTCTACACCACCATCTACACCCACCGTCTGCAGACTCAGACTGCAACCACCATCTACACCCACTGTCTACACCACTGTCTGCATCCTCCATCCACACCGCCCATCTTTCTGCTGTTGTAAGATTGTATCCAATGATTCCATTGAGATTACTGCAACAGAAACCTGAATTTTAGAACTGGCAAAGATTGTCTTATAACCCTGACCTTCAAAGTCTGTCTTCCACAATGGGCTGATTAATATTAATTACTGAATGCCATTTGATTTCTGTGATGGCAGGCCTGACGTATAAGGAGAGGTTGAGTTGATGTGGATTGTGTTCACTGGAGTTTAGAAGAATGAAGGAAGGGAATCTTGGAGAAAGCTGTAAAATTGGAACAGGACGAGACAAATTAGATGGAGGAAGGATGTTCCCAATGCTGGGGAAGTCCAGAATCAGGCTCATAGTTTAAGGTTAAGGGGTAAACCCGATAGGAGAGAGATGAGGAAAAATGTTTTCACCCAGAGAGTGGTGAGCCTGTGGAATTCTCTGTCACAGAAAGTGGTTGAGGCCAAAACATTACGTTTTCAAGAAGGAGGTAGAGATAGCTTTTGTGGCTAAAGATTCAAGCCATATGGGCTAGGGAGGGATGACAGTACAGTGCTCAATGATCAGCCATGACCATAGATAGATTCTTGATATCTGAAGGGATGAAACATTATCAGAGAATGTAGAGTTGAAGTTAAAATCAGATCAATCATAATCTTATTGAATGGGGTAGCGGGTTCAAAGGGCCGAGTGGTCTACTTTTGTTCCTTGCCCATTTGTTGCTTCGTACACTTTCACATGATCAGAGAATGTAGTTTATATTTTCTACCTGCAGATTAAGCTGCTTGTACAATATGCTTCATCTGCGCAGTGTTTTCTCCTGCTTTTCACCAGGACATGTTAAAGATAATGGTCCCATAATCAATCCATTAACTCTGTGAGTTGATTTATTTAAAACAATAAAACATGTTACAGCAAGCAATAATATTCAACATGTTGGCTCAGTGGTTATGACTGCTGTCTCACAGCACCAGGGCCTGGGTTCAATACCAGCCTCAGGCGATTGTCTGTGTGGAGTTTGCACATTCTCCCTGTGACAGTGTGGGTTTCCTCCGGGTGCTCTGGTTTCCTGCTATGGTGCAAAGATGTGTAGGTTGGGAGAATTGGCCAAGCTAAATTACCCATGGTGTTCAGGGATGTGTGGGTTAGGTGCAGTAGTTAGGGAAAATGTAAAGTAATGGGGTGAGGGAGTGGGATGCACTTGGAAGATTCGGTCTGGACTTGTTGGGCCTGGTGGCCTGTTTCCACACTGTAGGGATTCTGTGAATTGACCTCGGTGTGTGCAGCTTGCAGGCTCACAGATGGCTAACTGGTAGGTAGAGTGCAACACTGTACATACACAGGGGTGGATTTTCTTAAAGGCAATGTGTGCACACATCACACAGCCACTGAACATCAAGGGGAGGTTGTTACATTTTCTCTTGTTGGAGACAGTCATTGCCTGGCAGTTGTGTGGCACAAATGTAACAAATGTTTCAAGCCCTCAGCTCTGGTAGTAAAATGCTTTGGAATATCCTTAGGTGACAAAAGGTGCTTTACTTTTGGGGTGGTACAATGACTCAGTGGTTAGCACTGCTGCCTCACAGTGCCAGGGACCCACCTCAGGCAGGTCTGTGTGGAGTCTGCACATTCTCACTGAGTCTGTGTGGGTTTCTGTTGGGTGGTCTGGTTTCCTCCCGCAATCCAAAGATCTGCAGGCTGGATACATTGGCCATACTAAATTGCCCATAGTGTCCAGGGATATGCAGGCTAGGTGGATTTGCCATTGGAAAATACAGGGATAAGATAGGTGGCTGGGTGGAATGCCCTTCAGAGGGGCAGTATGGACTCGATGGGCTGAATGGCCTACTTCCACACTATAGGGATTCTGTGATACAAATGCAAGTTCCTTCTTTCCATTCTTGCCCTGAAGCATGCATGTGGTTCTGTCGCATATCCACTCAGGAGATGGAAACCCTTTGAAGACAGGAGCAGCTTCTATTCTTTTGAAAAGTATTTCTTCCACTCTGTGTCCTTCACAGCCTTGTAGACAGCAACAATGAGATCGGGAAATAACACAAAGCTATAATCTTCTGGACTCTTCATTAAACTGTGGAACCTGAAAAGTACAATTAATGTCCAAGTCAATGAAGATATTTCTCAGCAATCCCTAAATGCTGAGTTTTAGTACTCAGCAGGCCCCAGGAGTCAAAATAACTGAGTAGATCATTGCTCTGAATTGCTTATAAATGTCACCTTCACATTTCTGGAAGCTTTGATCAAAAAGATTGCTTACTCCTCTCCAATATACAGCTTAAAATCAGCTCCAACTCCCAACCATCCAGTTGAAAGCAGAGCCTTGTACAAACTGGAACCTGGTCAGTGGGAGCACTGTCACCTATGTCTCAGAAGCTTTGTCATTTAAATCAGAGAGTCATTCGGCACGGAAACAGACCCTTTGGTTCAACTCATCCATGCCAATCAGATATCCGAAATTAATCTAGTCCCATTTGCCAGGATTTGGCCCATATCCCTCTAAGCCCTTCCGATTCATATACACATTCATGTGCCTTTTAAATGTTGTAATTGTACCAGCCTCCACCATTTCCTCTGGCAGCTCATTCCATACACGTACCACCCTCTGCATGAAAAAGTTGCTCCTTAGATCCCTACCAAATCCTTCCTCTCTCACCTTAAACCTATGCCCTCTAGTTTTGGTCTCACATACCCCGGGCAAAGGATCTTGGCTATTCACCTTATCTATGTCACTCATGATTTTATAAACCTCTATAAAGTCACCCCTCAGCCTCCAATGCTCCATGGAAAATAGCTCCAGTCTATTCAGCCTCTCCCTGCAGCTCAAAACCTCCAACCCTGGCAACATCCTTGCAAGGTCATGAGAGGGCACCAGCAATCAAGGTGTTGGTTTGAAATGTGTGTACTTCAATGCCAGGAGCATCCGGAATAAGGTGGGTGAACTTGTAGCATGGGTTGGTATCTGGGATTTCGATGTTGTGGCCATTTCAGAGATATGGTTAGAGGACTTTGTTGCAGGTTCTGGGATTCAGATGCTTCAGCAAGAACAGAGAAGATGGTAACAGAGGGAGGGGTGTGGCATTGTTAATTAAGGGTATTATTACAGCAGCTGAGATAACATGTGAGGACACATCCACTGAGGTAGTTTGGGCTGAGATTAGAAACAGGAAAGGAGAGGTCACCCTGTTTGGAACTTTCTGTAGGCCTCCGAATTGATCTAGGGATATAAAGGAAAGGATAGCAAAGATGATTCTCGATAGGAGTGAGTGTTTATGAGGGACTTTAACTTCCCCAATATTGACTGGGAGTACTATAGTTCAAGCAGTTTAGACGGGTCAGGTTTTGTTCAACATGTGGAGGAGGGTTTCCTGACACAGTATGTAGACAGGCCAACAAGGGGCAATGCCATATTGGCCAGGTGTTAGATTTGGAGGTAGGTGAACATTTTGGCAATAGAGACCACAATTTGGTTATGTTTACAATAGCATTGGGCAGTGATAGGTGTAGACTGCAGGGAAAGATGTATAACTGGGGGAAAGGCAATTATGATTGATTAAGCAAGATTTAGGATGCATCAGATGGGGAAGGAAACTGCAGGGGGTGGACACACTTGAAATGTGGAGCGTATTCAAGGAACAGCTACTGTGGGTCCTTGATAACTATATACTTATCAGGCAGGGAGGTAGTTGTTGAGAGAGGGAGCCATGGTTTTCTAAAGAAGTTGAAGCTCTTGGCAAGAGGAAGAAGGCGGTTTATGTGAGGATGAGGCATGAAGGCTCAGTTAGGGGGCTTGAGTTATAGGTTATCCAGAAAAGATTGAAAGAGAGGTCGAAGAAGAGCCAGGGAGAAACATGAGAAATTGTTAGTGGATAGGGTCAAGGAAAACCCTAAGGCCTTCTATAGGTACATCAGGAATAAAAGAATGACTAGATTAGGGCCAATCAAAGATAGGAGTGGAAAGTTGTGTGAGGAATCTGAGGATATGAGGAAGTGCTTAATGAATACTTTTTGTCAGTATTCTCATTGGAAAAGAGCAATGCTAGTGAGAATACTGAGTTATAGGCTACTAGATTAGACGGGATTGTGGTTGGTAACGAGGTGGTTTTAGCAACGTTGGAAGATCTGAAAACAGATAAGACCCCTGGGCCTGATGGGATTTATCCTTGGATTCTCTGGGAAGTCAGGAGGAGATTGCAGAGCCTTTGTCTTTGATCTTTATGTCATCATTGTCGAAAGGAGTAGTGCCAGAAGACTGGCGGATAGCAAATGTTGTTCCCTTGTTTAAGAAGGGGAGTCGAGACAACTCTGGAATTATAGGCCAGTGAACCTTACTTTGGTTGTAGGTAAGGTGTTGGAAAAGATTATGAGAGATAGGATTTATAATCATCTGGAAAGGAATAATTTGATGAGAGATAGTCAATACGGTTTTATGAAGGGTAGGTCTTGCCTAACTAATCTTATTGAGCTCTTCGACAAGGTGACAAAAATGGTGAATGAAGGTAAAGTAGTTGATGTGGTGTATATGGACTTCAGTAAGGCATTTGATAAAGTTCCAATGGTAGGCGATTGCACAAAATACGGAACTTCGGGATTGAAGGTGATTTAGCGAATTGGATCAGGAATTAGCTAGCTGAAATAAGACAGAGGGTGGTTGTTGATGGGAAATGTTCATTCTGGAGCTCAGTTACCAGTGGTGTGCTGCAAGGATCTGTTTTGGGGCCACTGGTGTTTGTCATGTGGACATGGACGTAGAAGGATGGGTTAGTAAATTTGCAGATGACACTAAGGTAGGCAGAGTTGTAGATAGTGCCGAAGGATGTTATGGGTTGCAGAGGGACATAGAAAAGGTGCAGAGCTGGGCTGAGAAGTGGCAAATGAGTTTAATGCAGAAAAGTGTGAGGTAGTTCACTTTGGAAGAAATAACAGGAATGCAGAGTACAGGGCTAATGGTAAAATTATTGGCAGTATATATAAACAGAGAGATCTCGGTGTCCAGGTGCATAAATCCCTGAAGGTTGCCAGCCAGATTGAAGGCATATGGTGTGTTGGTGTTTATTGGGAGGGGGATTGAATTTTGGAGCCACAAGATCATGCTTCAGCTGTACAATACATTGGTACAGCCACACCTGGAGTATTGTGTACAGTTCTGCTCACTGAATTTTAGGAAGGATATGGAAGCTTTGGAAAGGGTTCAGAGGAGATTTACGAGGATGTTGCTTGATATGGAACGAAGGTCTTACAAGGAAAGGCTGATTTCATTGGAGAGAAGAAGGCTAATTTGCCTTCCCAAAATGAAAAGCCTGTCATTTATCTAAATAAACTCCATCTCTCACTCCTCGTCAATTGGCCCAACTGATCAAGCATTGATCATATATTATAAACCTGGGCATTGGTAAGGCATTGGTGCGACCACACCTGGGCATTGTCTCTCCTTATTTGAGGAAGGATGTGGTGGCACTGGAGGCTGTTCAGAGGATGTTCTCCAGACTGATTCCAGGGATGAAAGGGCTGTCCTACTATGGAGCAGTTAAATAGTTTGGGCTTGTACTCGCTGGAGTTCAAAAGAATGAAGGAGGGATCTGATTGATGGATAGAAAATGGGAAAGGGGATTGAGAAGGTGGACGTTGAATAGATGCTCCCCCTTGCGGGGCAGTCTCGAACAAGAAGTCATTGATATAGAGTGAGAGGAGGTCGGTTCAAAGCTGAGCTGAGGAGAAACTACATCTCCCAGAGGGTTGTGAATCTGTGAAATCCCAGAGTGCAGTGGAGACAGAATCAATCAACAGGTTCAAGAAAGATGTGTTTCTGATGGAAAGTGAGATAAAGAGCGATGGGGAGCAGGCAGGAGAGTGGAGTTGAGACCAGGATAAGATCAGCCACGGTCATGTTAAATGGCAGAGCAGGCTCGAAGGGCTGAATTGCCTCCTCCCGCTCCTAATTCCTGTGTTGAACACACAGTCAAGGCTGACACTGCAAAACTGAGGGAGCTGTTATCTTTCAGTGGAGATACAAAACAGAGGTCCTGCCACAATAAATCGAAATGTACTATCTCCCCGAGAGACAAGTGCTGGCATTTGAATTCGAATCACAAAGCAAGCCTCATTAATGGTGACCACAATAATGATCCCTGATTGCTGTCCAGCTTCAGCCTTACCCAGTCTGGACTTCATGTGACTCCAGCCCCACAGCAAGGCCACAGCAAGGCCATCAGTTCAAGGACAATTAGTCTTGGGTAACAAATGCTGATCTATGCCAGTGACACCCACCTCTCAGAAAACAGAATGGAACAGAGATTGCTGTCAGCCAAAATTGTCAGATCAGACTCTCAATGAGATGGGGAGATGGTTAAAGATGAATTCAGCTCAGTATGGAACAGGTCCCCACTTGTTAGCACATCATCACTGAAAAAAATAAGTGAAAGAACACAGAAAACTAAAGACGAGAACACTCGAATGTGGGAATATCAGTGAGAATTCAGGAAACTGAAGGAAGATATGAAGAACTGCAAAGGAAGACAAAAAGGAAGCAAGAGTTACAAAAAAGTGATTGAGAGGGAGACCTGCAAGGGGTCACAAAAATAACACAAATGTTTTACACGAAAATTAGAAAATCAAGGCGGCTCCAGTGTAATCAGAACCCTTTAAAAACAAACTGGGAATTCCACGAATGAAACTAAGGGAATGGCCAATATGTACAATAATTAGTTGTGTCAGTCTTCACAGTCAAGGAATGGGATAATGCAGTTTCCATTCCAGGGAGGTTCATAATGAATGGAAGACTGGAATTCACAAAACTTGATACGTGCCAGAAAACAGCATTGGAGAGTGAGCAGCTCTAAAGGCTGACAGATCTTCAGGACCTCAGGGGTTTAAAGGAGGAGGGTGGGGGAAGAAGTTTCAGAAGCTTTTCCCATCAGCTTCCAAAGCAGCAACCATTCCTTTAGTTTGGAAAATGTCTTGCTGTAACTCCATGGGTTCAAGAAAGATGAGAGGAAACCGAGGAAATTATATCCTGGTCAATCTAACATCTCTTTTGGGGGTTTCATTGGAATCTATAATTAATAGGTGAGAGAATGAACATGTAGAGAATTGGAAATAGTCCACATAGATTTGTGATGGGTTGATTCTAACTAACAAACCAAATACATGAACTAAAATAGTTGATGGATATAGACTTATCAACTTTCAGAATTGATGATAATTTTCCACAAAAGAGTCTGCTGACCAAAGTTAAAACCCATGGGATTGAAGATGAATGTTTGACTTGGTTTGGAGGCTGGTTTAGTGACAGACAACATCCTTGGTGTTCCACAAGGATTCTGTGGTGAGGCCTTCAGTACTTACTGTATGTATTAATGAGAATCATAGTTCCACATTGACACAAAGACTGATGGAATAGTAAGCAGTGCAGATGGTCTTTTTGTTTAAAACGCACTCCGAGCACATTGGTATTGCTGTCTTGAAACACATTCCGAAACACATTCCGAGTTTCCCTTGAGAATCATGGAATCATTATATAGGGTGGAAGCAGGCCATTCAGCCTGTCAAGTTCACACCAACCCACCAAAGAGCATCCCATCTGGACCGATCCCATCCCTGTACTGCAGCATTTCCTATGGCCAACCCACCCAGCCTGCACATCCCTCGACACTACGTGCAATTTAGCATGGCTAATCCAGCTAACCGACACATCTGTGGACTGTATGGAGGAAACCCACACAGACATGGGGAAAATGTGCAAACATCACACAGACAGTTATCCCAGGGTGGAATTGAACCCAAGTCCCTGGCACTGTGACATAGCAGCACTATCCACTGAGCCACAATCCTGCCCTTTGCAAGGTGGTGGTGAGCTGCCTTCTTGAACTGCTGCCGTCCATGTGCCGTAGATAAACCTATAATGCCCAGAGGGAGGGAAGTCCAGGATTTTGACCCAGCAACACTGAAGGAATAGTAATATATTTTCAAATCAGGATGCATATGGATTGGAGGGGAACCTGTAAGTGGTGGTGTTCTGTGTATCTGCTGCTCTTGTCCTTCTAGATGGAAATGGTTGTGGGTTTGGAAGGTGCTGTCTCAGGAGATTTGGTGGATTTCTGCAGTGTATCTTGTAGATGGTGCACACGGCTGCTACTGAACATCAGTGGTGGAGGGAGTGAATGTTTGTCGATGTGGTGCCAATCAAGCAGGCTGCTTTGTACTGGATGATATCAAGCTTCTTGACTCTTCTTGGAGCTGCACCCTCCAGGCATGTGGTGAGTAACCCATCACAGTCCTATCCAAATCTGCTCATGAACAAAACCAATGTAGTGTCCAAAATTCCATGCAAGGACTGCACAAAACACTACATAGGACAAACAGGAAGACAGCTAACGGTCCGCATCCATGAACACCAACTAGCCACGAAACGACACGACCAGCTATCCTTAGTAGTCACACACTCAGATGACAAGTAACATGAGTTCGACTGGGACAACACTATTATTATAGGACAAGCCAAACAGAGAACAGCCAGGGAATTCCTAGAGGCATCGCATTCATCCACAGATTCAATCAATAAGCACATCGACCTGGACCCAATATACCGGCCACTGCAGCGGACAGCTGGAACTGACAACCGGAAGCGGCAGATACAAATCACTATAAATGCCGGAGGAAAGATCACAGATACACTTCACAAGAGGCTCCCAAGCACTGAGGATGTCACCTAGACAGGGGACGAAATGTCTGCAACACAAATTCCCAGCTTGGCGAACAGAACCACAACAAAAACGTACAAGGAACTTACAGAGAGATGCAAACAAGTCATTATAAGGGGAAACTTAAATTATCTGAATATAGATTGGGATAGTAGCAATGAAGGACAGACAGGGCAAGTCTGATCTTAGTGTAGGATAAAAGGTCGGCACAACATCGCGAGCCAAAGGGCCTGTACCGTGCTGTACTGTTTGATTTTCTATTTTCATTCCAAGATTGTATTGAGGGCATGCAGGACAAGAGTTTGCGCTCGGCCTGGATCTTGGTAATGAGTTAGGCCAAGTAGATCAAGTGTCATGGGAAGTATTTGCAGAACAGTGATCATTGTATTGTAATATTTAGGAAAATGATTTTTAAAAAAAAGAACAAAGCACAGTCCAGAGTAAGAATAATTAACTGAGAGAGAGCTGAGATCAACAGGGCAAAAGCAGAGCTGGATTGAATAGACTGGATCCGAAGACTGGCAAGAAAACCAGCAGCTGAGCAATGGGTTACCTTCAAAGCACAGATGGGTTGGGGGACAGTTGAGTTACATTCCCTTAAAAAGAGAAGGTAGGGAAAACAAATTCAGTGCTCCTAGGATGCAAAAGGAGATAGACATTACGGATGTCATCTCTAAATGTACTAACAATGCCCTCAGTTCCTTCATCCAGATCATTAATGTATAGCATGAATAGTTGTGGTCCCAACACTGACTCCTGCGGTACTCTGCTAGTCTGCCTTCCTGTAAAAGACCCCTTTATCCCCACTCTCTGCCTTCTTCCAACCAGCCAATCCTCTACCCTTGCCAGTATCTTGCCCCTTACACCGTGGGATTTATCTTGTGTCGCAGTGCCCTGTGCGGCACCTTGTCAAAGACCTTCTGCAAATCCAAATAGATCACGTACACTGGCTCTCCTTTGTCGAACTTGCTTCTTACCTCATCAAAGAACACTAACAGGTTTGTCAGGCATGACCTCCCCTTGAGGAAGCCATGCTGACTCAGCCCTATTTTACCATGCTTTTCCAAGCACCCTGCAATCTCATCCTTAAATTTAAGTCTCAAATCTGACCAATGATTGAGGTCAAGTTAACCGATTATAATTTCCTGTCTTCTGCCTCCCTCCCTTATTTCTTAAACAAGGGCGTTATCTAAGCCATTTTCCAATCCTTTGGAACCCTGCAACCATCTACTCCCCCCCAGCAAACCCCCCTCCTCAACTCCAGTGATTCCTGAAAGATCACCAACACCATCACAATCTCCTCAGCGATCCCCTTCAGAAGAATCACATGTTTATGGCAGGCCCCAGGAAGGAAATACAAATGAGAGCCAAGCTGAAAGCAGAAGGTTCGGATGGGAGGTGCAAACACAAAGTAAGAGTAGCCAAGAGAGGTTAGAATGAAGACTGGCAGCTCATACAAAGGGGAATCCTCATGTCTTTGATAGAACACATAAACAGCAAAAAACGGAAGAGTGGGGCCAATTAGAGACAACCAATAAGATTTACACATGGAGGCAGGGAACATGACTGAAATGTTAAATGAATATTTTTGATCCGTCTTTCCTCAGGAAGGAAATGCTGCCCAGGCTGTAGTGACTGAGAAGGAAACTCAGTCCTTAGAAAGGTTTAAAATTGATAAGGAGGGGCATTAGATAGACCATGCTACTTAAAGGTGATAGGGCACTGGAACCAAATGATCGGAGAATATTGAAGGAAGTGAGAGTGGAAATTGCAGAGGAACTGGATGCTTGCTCCCAGTCTTCCTCAGACTCGGGAAAGTAACAGAGAACTGGAGAATTGCAAACACTGTGCCTTTGCTTAGGTTGTAAGGATAATCCCAACAGTTACAGACCGATCAGTTTAACTTCAGTGAAGGGCAACTTCTTGAAACAAATCTTCAATATAGAATGAATGTAGGCAAAGAGTTGGCATTGGTTTTTTAAGAGAAGGTTCATTAAAGACAGAGAGATGATGAGAGTAATGCTGTGGATGTGGTGTATAGGGATTTCTGAAAGAATTGATGCGTTGCAACACAACAGATATGTTAGGAAAGTGATATCTCATGGAATCAGCAAGACAGTAGCACCATGGGTACAAATTGTTGTAGTGAAAAAAGACTCGCGGGCATTTTTCAGGCTGAATGGTTCCCCAGTTTTTTTAAATATTCCGCCATGGGTCATGGGGGTTTACTGGTTGGCCAGTATTTGTTGCCTATCCCTAGTTGCCCTTGAGAAGGTGGTTTGGGTGGGGTTCAGTGTGGTGTTACTTGCCACTTATCAGCTAAAAACTGGATATTGTCCTGATCTTGTTGCATTTGAACATGGACTGCTTCAGCACCTGAGGACATCTACTACAAACCGACCGACTCCCACAGCTACCTGGACTACACCTCCTCCCATCCTGCCCCCTGTAAAAACCCCATCCCATTCTCCCAATTCCTTCGACTCCGCCGCATCTGCTCCCAGGAGGACCAGTTCCAAAAACGCACATCCCAGATGGCCTCCTTCTTCAAGGACTGCAATTTCCCCCCCGACGTGGTCGACGATGCCCTCCACGGCATCTCTTCCACTTCCCGATCCTCCGCCCTTGAACCCCTCCCCTCCAACCGCCACCAGGACAGAACCCCACTGGTCCTCACCTACCACCCCACTAACCTCCATGTACAGCGCATCATCCGCCGCCATTTCCGCCACCTCCAAACGGACCCCACCACCAAGGATATATTTCCCTCCCCTCCCCTATCAGCATTCCGTAAAGACCACTCCCTCCGTGACTCCCTCGTCAGATCCACACCCCCCACCAACCCAACCTCCACTCCCGGCACCTTCCCCTGCAACCGCAGGAGGTGCAAGACTTGCGCCCACACCTCCCCCCTCACCTCCCTCCAAGGCCCCAAAGGAAACTTCCATATCCGCCACAGATTCACCTGAACCTCCACACATATCATCTATTGCATCCTTTGCACCCGATGTGGCCTCCTCTATATTGGGGAGACGGGCCGCCTGCTTGCGGAGTGTTTCAGGGAACACCTCTGGGCCACCCGGACCAACCAACCCAACCACCCTGTAGCTCAACATTTCAATTCCCCCTCCCACTCCACCAAGGATATGCAGGTCTTTGGACTCCTCCATCGTCAGACCACAACAAAACGACGGTTGGAGGAAGAACGCCTCATCTTCCGGCTAGGAACCCTCCCACCACAAGGGATGAACTCGGATTTCACCAGTTTCCTCATTTCCCCTCCCCCCAGCCTGTCTCAGTCAAATCCATCAAATTCAGCACCGCCTTCCTAACCTGCAATCTTCTTCCCGACCTCTCCGCCCCCACCCCAGTCTGACCTATCACCCTCACCTTGACCTCTTTCCACCTATCACATTTCCGACGCCCCTCCCCCAAGTCCCTCCTCCCTACCTTTTATCTTAGCCTACTGGACAAACTTTCCTCATTCCTGAAGAAGGGCTAATGACCGAAACGTCGATTCTCCTGTTCCCTAGATGCTGCCTGACCTGCTGCACTTTTCCAGCAACACATTTCCATCTATGGTCACTACTTCCCAGGGAAGAGTTCATTGATTCATCAGCGCTGCTGGAGGCGGGGCCACCGACGTCATGCCGTCCATCACGTGTCTTTACTCACGTGGTCAGAGCCCCGCCTCTGCTGGTCTTGCCCCTCAACATGGCGGCAATGAGGCCGTGGCTTGGTACTTTAGGTTAGATTCCCTTCAGAGTGGAAACAGGCCCTTCAGCGGAAGAGGTCCATACCGACCCTCTGAGGAGTAACCCACCCCCTTCTGACTTTACTACTGCACCGTTTATTCGGTAAAAAAAAGTTCAACAGACTGAAGTGAACCCGCTGCATCTGCAGACCTCACTTTCTCCTGAAGTGAAACCGCGTCTTCAAGTTGTACTTTTATTTAAAATTTATAATAATTGGAGTGCGACCAATTCCGTTGCCTTGCACGAATTCCCCCTTTTACCTCAGTAGGGAAGGGTTTTCCATACGCTCGCGTTTTGTTTTGTGCGGGTGAACTCGCTGATGCCGGCTCCGGTGTTGACCGCGACAGCGGGGATGACGTTTGAGAGAAAGCTGTGGGTTTGCCGCTCGGTACGACCGGCGGCGGTGTCACTGCGCAGGCGTGGGATGATCGGCCTGTTGTCGTTGCGCAGGCGCGGTACGGCTGCACCGCGGTGTCATCGCGCAGACATGGGATGACCGGCCTGGGGTCGTGCGCAGGCGCGCCGCAGCTGGCCAATGTGTCGTTGCGCAGGCGCGGTATGGCCGGCCACGGTGCCCGAGTCTTTGGATCGCGGGCAATTCAAAATGGAACGGCTCAGTCTCAGAGAGAACAGCCCTGTGAGGCTCGGAGCTCCTCTCAGAGTCAAATCTGACACCAAGATTGTCCAGACTGGCTTCACCTGCTATTGTAATGGAGACTGGATTCAAAGCAATTACTTTAATCTACAGTTGCAGGAAATCCCTGCTCATCTGTGATTACGGAAAACAAAAATGTAGGGGATGTGGGTGTCGCTGCTGGGCCAGCATTATTGTTCATACCTAGTTACCTTTGAATAGGTGGTAGTGGGCTGCCTTCTTGAACCACTGCAGTGTGTGTGCTGTAGGTTGACCCTCAGTGCCCTTGGGTAGAGTTCCTGGATTTTGAACCAGTGATAGTTAAGGAGTGTCAGTATATTTCTAAGTGAGGATGATGAGTGGCTTGAAGGGTGTGGGATATAGGTAAAGCAGTGTTACTTCGGCAATCATAATTGCTTATGTAAGGTAAATGAACTCACATGAGTGGATAATTGTTCAGCCAAGAGCTGAGTTAACAAGAATGAAAACTATGTAAAGGAAATATATAATTGCTTTTGCATTAGCTAAAATGTGCATACAAGAATGAAATGTGCCTGCAAACAATGGTAGATGTTACAGACAAATAGATATGGTGCTGTGAGGGGAGGGGGTGTAGGTTAAGCTGGATATGCTTGAACACACAGTTACAAGCATCTGTTTCCTGCTTCTGTAAAAACAATAAAAAACACAATCAAGAGGTCAACAGGCTCAGTATGGGCAAAGTATGGAAGGAAATGTTGCTTTAGCAAGCAAATAAGCAGATGGCATTGGAGGAGGATGTATAACAGTGGACCACAGCAGGATGTGATGAAATGGCCAAGCAAAACTTGTACTTTGTTATGCCCAAGGCTGGATGAGGCAAGAGGTAAACAGCCGGGTTTAGAGTAGTGGGAGATGTAAACAGGGGAGGAACAATGGGAGGAGGGAAAGAGAAATGAATTGTATATAAGTTGTGTACTCGTTAAACTCGATGTGCCTAACTTATAGGCACCACTCTTGCAAGAGTATAATAAACGATACTGCTGCTTTAGATCTTGTCTCGGACTGAAATGATTGAAGTGAGTGGGTTCTATTTCCCACAAGGGGAATTTGCAGGTAGTAGTGTTCCCATATATCTGCCTTTGTTCTTTTAGATGGAAGGTTTTTTTTGAAGGAGCTGTTCAATAACTGTCATAGTTGAGGAGGGGAGGAGGAGGAGGGAATAAAGGTTAAATTCATTGGCTTCTTTGGTCTACAAACACATCCGTAGAATTAGGACTAAATGAGAACAGCCCCTGAGCTGCCAGCTGGATACCAGTGGAGAGGTATTTTAGGGGAATTGTGTGGTAGACGAAGATGTGTGGAGATTGAAACGGAGAAGGAAAACAATTTACTTCTGTCATCATATTGGATGTGACTTGGATAAGAGTCATTTCAAAAATGTGGCAAATCGCAAACTTGATTGGAAGGATTCACGTAGAATTTGGGAAAGATGAGCACAGATTTGAGGCAACAACATATGTTATATGAAAATTAGCAGGCACTGATGTTAAAGTACAGATTTGAGATGGTCCAGGGAATCCCTTGTGGACTCAGACCTGTAAGCCTCTCTTGGTTTGTCCCGGCAATCATACTCTTTTGAGTCTGGAATAAAAACCTCTTACAGACAGTTTAGTTTAATTTTAGTCTTCCCCTTTATTTACCAATAGCATCACTGTTACAACATAACACTGGTACCTATTAGCCAGGCTAGCTAAGGTTCTAAAACCTGAGGAGAGTAGCGACCAGCTCTGCCTTGAAGAGCCCTCGCAGGTAACTTTCTCCTTCTGTCACAAACAGGGTTCCTTTATACAAACTTTTACAAAAACACTGCATTTAATTAGATTTAAGCACTTAATTAGACAGACAACATTGGAAAGGCAATAATTCATAAGGAAGAGAAGTTAATTGACAGGTCTGTGTGTGCCTAATTGATCACTCCTACAAGCTTGTAGCCATTCATCAGCTGGGAAAAACAGATTCAGCCGAGTCAGGTGCCTGTTGGTGAGACAAGTCCCTACTATAAGGAGGCACCAGTCAAAGCGGGAGAAGTTGTAAGGTAACCTTGCATTGCTCGCATGTCAGGTATCATGTTTTACAAAATGGCTTCTTAGCGAGGAGGGCAAACTTTGATCGTAGAAAATGGCTTCCTCATAGATTGTGTCAGAATCTCTTCAACGTTAGGGTGAGAATAATTTTTAAGCTAGGAGCAGACTCTTGCTTTTTATCTTAAGAAAATAATTATTCTGAACCTGAGGCTGAATTGTTACTGTAAGGTTGTATTTTAAATGATTCATTTGTTTCGAATGAGACATTTTTTTCTTTTCAGAGTTGTGATTCAAATTCAAATAGGACATAAGATCCGACTCATTAGAATTGACAGTGGGGCAGTCCTGGTCTGTAAGAACAGCAAGTAAGTTAAAGCTTCATCAATATTACCTTTTACAGAGTTTCCATTTCATAATCAGCGATGGTTACTCAAAATAATCATAAAGTCCCAAAATGCAATTAAATTTGAAACAAGGATTATGGGGATAAGACCGGAACAGGTTACTGATTGTGGATAATCAGCCATGGCCGTAATAAATCGTGGTGCGAGCTCGAAGGGCCGTATAGCCTATTCCTGCACCTATTTTCTGTATTGAATCCACAGCAAGTAAGCGTGCATTTGAACCAAACCACAAACAGTTAATTTTCTATTGGCTTTAGCAATCTCAGCATTAAAATGTTCTTCACTCATTCTCTCTCTAGTGTCTTTTTGAACGCCCAGGTTAGGGACTATAACAGAATAATGTTTTTCCCTTTCTGTCTGCCTGTCTTGCAAGGGTAATAAGAATCCAGTATAATTGATACGATCTGACCGTTAATTACAAGGCTTTTGACATGCTTGCAGGATGATACCAAGTCGGAGATCAGAATCAAACACTGTCAATAATTTCACAAGTGAACACCCGTGAATGTTATCACTCTGTGTCCTGTTTACACAGATTCATTGCTGTTAAGGCAAATGTTCTTAATTGCCTTGGCGTATCCTGTTACCACTTGGTGAGAACAGATGTTTTTATCTTCACATCCTGGGTTCCCCCTTTTGTGGCCTGGCACCTCCCTGGCTGTCCTGTTTATTTTCTACTGTGCCAACAAATGTGTTCTATAATTCAACATTACATTTAGTCAAAATGTTTAAGGACAAGTTTTAAGGCTATAAACTTTCTCATTCCCTCCTTTTGTCATTTCATGGCAACTACACAGCTTATACAAGTATAATTAGTCCATTCAGTCGATTTGTATTCTCAATAATTTGAGTGCTTCCTCTTGCGAGTCATTGTCCAGAGGATCAGAGTCAGAAAGATACTGGATTTCAGCATAGACATTCGGACGTGGAGCTACAGGGATAGACAAGGGCGATTAACAAGATTCCTTTTTGGCTTAGGCGAAAAGCAATGTACAGTCCATTCCATGCATAAGTGGACGACACTGTATATTCCTAGGATGAGACTGGGGACTATCAGTACGTTCC
This sequence comes from Chiloscyllium plagiosum, assembly GCF_037043375.1. Lineage (NCBI taxonomy): Eukaryota > Metazoa > Chordata > Chondrichthyes > Orectolobiformes > Hemiscylliidae > Chiloscyllium > Chiloscyllium plagiosum. The sequence goes on from NW_028270147.1 coordinate 118,400,573, forward strand.
ACACAGCGACCAAAGCTAGCAAGTAATACTCCATCCATATGGATCGGACGATGGTGCGGCAGGTGTCTTCCCTGCATCTTGACCCGTAGATAACATCTAAGTTGTCCAAAAGGTCTTCAGAGCAATCATTGATGTAGGTGCAACATTGCGGGCCAATAACAGAACAAGCGCCTCCTTTAGCAAGGAGGAAATCTAGCACGAGCCAATTCTGAAGTGTTACCATCCGGGTCTCCTGTAACTCTTTGTTCACCAGCTTCAAAGCGTGGGCAGTTGAGTTGGCAAGTTTTTCGATGTCGTATGCAAGGTCACTTATCTGATCTCGGGCCATCTCAACATCCCAGCCAGGAATAAGTCCTCCCAGCAACTTGGGTCACCAGGTTTGTTGATGGAAGAAGTTGTCTAAGTCCCATTTGTTTTTCCTCTCCTTTTTGTTCCATACTGCTTCACAAGTTGGGAGGCATTCTATTCATCATCTACCTCAGGTACTTCATGGTGGAGGGTAAAAAGTGGTAAATTTTGTACTGGAGCACAACATTCGTACCAGTCATTGGGTAAATATGGGTAGCCTTTGTTTTCACATCGCCAATGAAGGCTAAAAGGAATTCCAAAGGCACACTTCTGTGAGTGAATGGTGAGTCCACTCAGGGCTAGAGCTGAATCTTGTAAACAGTGGGTGCTATCAAACGTTTGGTTGTCCAAGTGTATTAGTGGATGAAGAGCAGGAGTGTGACCAGTGTCTTTGATAACCTTTTTACACAGTGCTGGCTTCACTTTCCCCATGTCGTGGGGACCGGAAGTTCTTTCAACCACCATTCTAACAGCGGAACAACGTTAAGGTTGAATCCTTGATGTTTGTCAGTACACTTCACGTGCTTCTTCTACCGAATGGGTTTTGCCATCATAAGTGAGGGGTTGCATAAGTGTGAGAGTCCCATTTATACACTGGACATCAGAATGATGGAAGAGTGAGCAAATAACACATGGATCGAGAGTTTAGCTTGAATAAAGAAACCATTGGTAACAGATGGGAGATTGGGAGTACATAGTATTTTTGGTCTTTGTTCATCTTTCCAGCTTGTCCTCTTAATTACAGTAGCTACTGAATATAGGAACAGAGGAACCTCAATTATCTGAACGAGATGGGCAGGCGCTATTTCATTCGGATAATTGATTATTCGGTTAAGTGATTTCCTCTGGGGCGCGGAGTTTTCTGTGAAGTCTGTTCCCCATTCAGGAGACTCAGCAAAAGCACATTGCACGTGGGAACCTGCCTGCCCAACCCCAACCCCGTCCTCCACCCAACTCCAACCCCGTCCGATCCCACCCAGCAGCCCCATTGCCGCCCCCAACCTTGTCCGCGCCCCACCGCCCGGCCCCAATCCCACTCCCCGAACACTGCACTCCCGTCAATCCCTACCTACCATCCAAACCCCTGAGCACGCCCCCCCCCACCCCCCGAGGGGCAGCCAGACTGTACACCAACAGGAAGACTGCTGCTGCCTTTGTGGGATAAGTCTCCAAATAGCGCACAACTTTTTGACAGGTTCCGCCTCTGCCCTGTATAGGGCAATGTTGGAGCGATAATCTGGGGATGGAGGGTTTGGGGTTCACCCCTGTGTAGAACTCCAGGGAGAGTGTTGGGGGAGAGAGAGAGGGCAGGAGGTCAGTCATTTGAAGATAGTGCCTGGACTGGTCAGGACTGTCCTCGGCAGCATTTCAGTGAGCCGGGTTTGCATTTAATCATTGTACCTGTAAACAGAAGACATGATCAGGGTTGAAACCGCTCTTTGACGTAATGTTTCTATCGGGACCTTAAGATCAGCTTCGGATAATCTGATATTCGGATAATTGAGGAACCTGTGTAAAGGTATTTCTGTCAGTGGTATAGGTCAGATAGGAGAAGGTGCCATCGAGAAGGCATAGGTTGTCTGTCTCATGGGAATAGGTGGCTGAGGGTTTGGTGATTTCGGTACTATGTGCTCAATACTGCAATCTGTACGGTTCATTTTGAGAGGGGAACCGACAAACATTTCAAAGTAACAGTTTTCGGTTGATGGAGTGGCTGAGGTTATGGAATTGTGCCATCCCATGATGGCTGGCATGGAAGTATTGCGAGGATGACAATAAGGTCGAGAGTGATGTTTGGATACAAAATGTGAGCAGTTTAACTGAGCTTCAGCTGGGCAGCTGCATTCATAACTTCCAATGGTATCAGTACAGGTTTCATTTATACAGTTACATTGGAGTTTAGCCAGTCTGAGATATCACAGATGGGTCGGTTACATCTGGACGTATGTACTTGGGTTCGGTTTTCGTCGGATACCTGTATCAGTACTAACACAGGACTGTGAGGGGGATACACGCTTGCAATGTCCTTTGTCGACCCATGTTGAACATCCTTCTACTTTTACTGCAGTTTCAGTTGTCAGAAAAGCTTGATAAGGACCTTTCCAGCAAGGGCACAATTTTTGATGATTAAAGTCTCTCAATCATACGTAGTCACCAGGGTTGACGTTTTTAAATGTTGGAACTCTTTCTTCCTTCCCTAGTACTCGATAGGCTGCTTTGACCTGTTGATGATACGACTGCAATGCTTTGGTCAGCTTAATCAGGTACATGTGCATTTCTTCTGCCATGACATGCCCATCTTCAGGGTGTTGGGGAGTTAATGGTGCAGACCAGGGAGTCCTCAGGAGCTTTCCATATATCAGTTCAGCCGCTGAGAATCCCGCTTTTTTCTATGTCATGGTTTTCTCATAATAAAAAGAGCATTTGGGAGTACTTGCAGCCAATGAACGCCAATTTCTTTTACCAACTTGCTTAGCTGACCTTTTAAATTACATTTGGCTCTTTCTACAATTCTCACTGCTTGGGGATGGTTGGCACAATGGAATTTCTGACTCGTATTCAAACTCTTACATAGTGGCTTGGTTAGCTCCGCACAGAAGTGGGAGCCGTTATCAGAAAAGACCGTTAATGGTATTCCAAATCTGGGTATGATTTCCCTTAATAGAATTTTACAAGTAGTTGTTGCTGTCAGTCAGTAAGGGTTAAACTCCAACCCTTTATTAAATACATTGATTACCACTCAGCAATACTTATAACAATGGCATCTAGGTGACTGTCTAAAATCTCACTGGATAGTGTCAGAAGGTGCACTTGGCAAGGGCATTTCACCTGGGGGACACTTCACTCCTTTCCCGAGATTAATGTTTTGAAGCTGCTTGTTTTGCTTTTTCTTGCAGGTGGGGATTCCACCAAGTTTGGAGAATTCTGTCCACCATTCCCTCCTTCTCCACATGTGTATGTGTATGAACACAATCAACTAGAATAGGCAGAAGTGAATCGGGCAGACATGTCTATTCTACCAACGTAACCCAAAGCTTATTGTAGCTATTTACAGAACAACCGTGGTTCATCCTTTTCTGTTTTCCCGAATCAGAGGCGTCCCCCAATGGATCCGAATTTTTTCTTGGTCAGGCATTTTTCTAGTTGTCAGAAGAGGAAGTAGGAGAGTCTCCCTTTGGTTTCTGATTCGTCAGTTGAGTAACCGTGTCTTTGCTCAAAAACTGGTTTCTCAGCAGCTGTGTCAGCGGTATTGTTGCTTTCAATGACATTGGCAGCATCAGAGGAGTGAGCCGAACGTTTCATAATTGCCAATTGAAAGGGAAGTTGACTAGCACTGAGGAGATTAGCAACATAGGCAGCATTGAGGATCGGGGTTCCTGATGAGGTAAGGAAGCTGTGCTGCTGCCAGAGTTCATCATGGGCACATCCAAAGGGAATCAGTATAGATATGAGCTGACTTTCCTTCAGCAAGTATGCAGACACAAGTGAGAACAAGGAGTTCAGCTTGCTGGGCGGAGCAGGGTGGATCGACGGAATAAGCTTCTGTTGTATGGGACAAAGTGACAATCGAATATACTGACATGTGTTTGCCCTCTGGAGATATAGAAGAAGAACCATTGAATGTAGCGTGGTTAATGTTACAGCAGTATTTAAAGAGGAGAAGTGGATTCTGAAGTAATGAAATCTCATAGCAACTTAGATGAGCTGCAGTTAGGTGTTGAGTATGTTTAGAAGTAAGCAAGGATACCACAGAATGCGAGGTACAGATTTCTACATTTTGATGTAAAGTTATATTAGAGGCAACCAATACCATAGGATGGATAGTGGGGAGAATCTGGGTGCAGGAAGGCATACCCTGAGCAAACAAGGTCAATCTTAGTGGAGTAATAGGCAACAGGGCACCAAGAGGAGTCATGTTGCTGGGTAAGAACCGCTGTAGCACAGGTGTCAAGGATAGAAAAGGGTTTTGTGCAATAAAAGGGTAAACCTGCTGAGGTCCCTGGGGAGGGTGACCAAGAGGTTGCCAGCTGCTTCCACTCCAGCGATCAACCGGAGGCTGCTTTGGGAAAAGGCAGTTCTTGGACCAATGTCCAGGTTGATTACGGTTGAAACAAATGTGTGATTGTTGGGGAACTCGAGGGGCTGGGGGAGGCAGTGAAGACGAGTGAGAGGATGTCTAGGGAGTAAAGGACATCGTGGACTGTTGGGGAGGATAAAGAGGAGGACCCCAAGATCCATTGGGATGTTGTGAATCCACGGTACCAGTAGAATGCCACAGACTGTCTGTAATTACTAATTAGGAGGCAGGGTTGGAATTGCCAGCCTGTACGTTGGCCTAATCCTCTCATCGGAATTTTAAATTGTATTAGTTTGAATTCAACTTGCACTTCTGGTTGTTTTAAAGTTGAACTGAAATACTTCTTTTTTGAAACACTAACAAGGTTTCGGTTCTTTCAGCAGGGCATCATTTCCTTTCACCATCTGGCTAAAGAGTACGAGCTGGTTTTGAAAGCAGCAGTTAGATTTGGTCAAAATCAGTGGCCTTAAGTTCACTGATCAGTGCAATTGTAGCACTCCTAACACACAGGGACAAATGATTCATTGGGGGACGTGTATGGCCCTTGGCACGTTGATCCTCAGAGTGGGGAGGGGAGTTCAGGCAATGTTTTGTTTTATGCAGTGTTATCGCCTTGGCCGTACTGTGGGTGAGTTTTGAAGGGGGACCCAGAGGAAGTCGGCTGACAGGACGGGAGGCATAAAATATTTCCTCCTCAGAATCAGTGTCCCATTCCTCATCCACAGATGGATCAGGATTCTTTAGTAACGGGTCTTTGGGAGAGGTGGGGTATAAGGAACTGTCTTTGTCGTCAGTCTGGTCCTGCGCGGCTACAGCTGCAGTCTGTTGTTTATTCACCGGTTTCCCTTTTCTTTGGGGCCCCTGACATTTCAGCAAGGGTTCTGAATCTTTACTTTGTTTTATTTTCTCCCTAGCCAATTCCAGTTCTGCTTCTAAATCATGTGCTTCACATTTGCATTTTAGTTCTGTCCAATCAAGTTCAGACCTTTCCTCAGTGAATGGACTAATTCCCCTTTTACTACATGATGATTGCATGGCTTTTTCCTATTTTTCCCTATCTACCTTTTTCCACGCTGATATGGCTTCTTTCTGTTTACTTCCCTTTTTTCCCCAAATCTCTTGTTCACTTTTAATGTGCACCCATATTTATACTATTTATTTTAAATCTTCACAGAATTACTGATCTACAGGGGCTCCAATCACACAAAACACAGGGGCCTCTAACCCCACAAGATTCTGTTTTTAGTACCTATTTAAACGATCTCATTTAGGGTTCCGTCCGGGTACCATGACAATGAAATGGGGGAAGCAGCACACAAAGGTGCAGACCGAGAGCAATCGAGGTATAATCTTACCTTGTGGACCCATTGGTCTCGAGTCCGACCCTGAGGTGAAGCTCCTCTTTTCCAGTTTCATTCAAAACTTTTCCCTTGTTGGAACCCTGCTTGCAGCGCCAAATTGGTAAAGTACAGATTTGAGATTGCCCAGGGAATCCCTTGTGAACTCAACCTGTAACCCTCTCGGTTCATTCTGGAGATCGTACTTTTGGAAGTCTGGAATAAAACAAAAACCTCTTTCAGACAGTTTAGTTTAATTTTAGTCATCCCCTTAATTTACTAATAGCATCACTGTTACAACGTAACACTGACACCTATAAGCCAGGCTGACTGGATTCTAAAATCCCAGGAGAGTAGGATATTGCTCTTCCTTCAAGAGCCCTGGCTGGTTACTCTGTTGTACTATCACAAACAGGCTACCGTTATACGAACGTTTACATATGCTGTACTGTCAAGAATATGCTTTCTTTAGACAAAAAGTTAACAAAAGCACTGCTAGTTCTGAATGAGACAGATAACAGTGAAGGACAATAATTCGGGAGAGAAGTTAATTGATACCAAGTTATTAATTTCACAAAAGGACAGCTGTGAATGTTATCACTTGGTGTCCTCTTCATGCAGATTCACTGATGCTCAGGAAAATGTTCTTAATTGCCTTACCCTCCTGCCTCTCTACTTTCTGGCGGACAGCAAATGTGTTCTATAATTCAACATTACATTTTAGTGTAAAAGTTTCAGGACAAGTTTTAAGGCTATAGACTTTCTCAAACAAAACTTAAGAGAGCTTGCCCAAGTCTGGTAAGGAGGACCGATTGGCAAACTTGAATAAAGACAAGAATGAAGAAAGCATTCACGGAATAATGTGTTCAGAGAGAAGGCATCCAAGGCAGCACTGGAGACAGACACCAATATTAACGCTGATGTGTCTGTGTGTTCTTCCAGTACACAAAGGGAGGACTTTTCACTAAATATCCACAAGAACTCTTCAACTCCTCTGTTGGATTTACTGAAGAGGGAAAAGGATCAACTAGAGGCTCAATTTAAAGTACCATTCCTCGAGCCTCAATCTGAGGAAATTCATGAGGAGCACATGGACATTAAAGCAGAGGGATCCAAGGACAATCGTGAGGATAGTGAAGACTTTAAAGGAGATGATCTGAAGAGCAGTGACTCAAAGGCCAATTCTTTGGTTGATATGATACTATCTTCCTTTGTCAAGGCCGCTATTGAACAATTGCAAGAAATCACAAAGTCTGTAGCTGAGAAGGTTTGGCTTACTAATCAATGATTACAGTTCAAATTGGATGTTGACTCCTGGCCCGTCTCCTTCCAAGGATCTAGAGGAGGAACACAAGACTGATATCCCATTGGATACATTTGAAAGAGATGATAGTGATGATGATAAGGAGGAAGTATTATCTTCAGATCTTTGTCCTCGACCTATAAGTACCATGTTTTAACATACTTATAGGATTATTATTATTTCCCACACAATATGTCAAAATACAACTCCACTTTTTTCAGGCACATGTTGCAGGTCATCATTTTTAGAAATTATCCTGAGTGTTCCCCTTTACCAAGGACCCTTTACCAAAAGACTGTTGTGAGGAATATCTTGATAAATTGTTAAATATATTTGTGGGTGATAAAATCGAGCTGTGGGGAATATTCTTAAAATTTCTGGTGTCTTGGTGTTTTCTACCTTGCCCATCAATTCTCAAAATATGTGTTAGTACGCCTGGTTATTTCTCAAGGATTTAGTGACCATTTCCACTGTGTAATTACTGAGTTTAGAACTGAAAGATTGCTATTGAAATTCAAACCCTTTTCCTCCTGCACTTTTCTGTCCTTCGGTTAAAGGAAGGCAGTGTTTTTAAAAGAGGATCTTTTAAACTAAGTTTTTAATCATGCTTTTCAATCTCTGACTTTTTTAGTGCATACACTGTTTTTCCAGTGTAGTGTTCTGAACCAAAGTCTAGAGACTGAATGACCGTCTGATTAGAAGAACAGAAATGTTTATGGTTTGCACATCTTAACATTCATTGGACTAGTAGCATTTTTCATGAAAGTGTTTGACAAGTGCTCATACTGTCCGTTCCTTTCTGAGTATTCAGTGTAGGAAATCACAGAAAGAGGAGCTTGGGTCATTTTGATTTGACGCAGCAACATCCTGACTGAACTGACACATGCATTTCTGATTTGTCGATATTTGTGTTTACCTATAAAATGAATTCCAGCCTGTGTCTAACTTGTCAGACATACTCTGAGATATAAAAAGAAGGTTCTCGTTTGTTTGTCTACCATTTTCATGCTTTGATTTCACAGTTTATTAAAACCATGTATTGTTCATTCATGTTTTGAAATTAATTTCATCATTTTTGTTCCTGACCTTCAGTTTCTAGATTGACCAACAGTTTGTGTACTTTGCAACAGGACACCCTGATGTTTGGCACACGTGGGCAGGAAGAATTGGCCAAACGCCTGGCAGAGTTGGAATTAAGTCGTGAGATGCTCGATGACCTGGTAGATGACCAAGATTGGTTTGATGAGGACTTTGGGCTGCGCTGTAGCAAAGTGCAGCAGCCAGTGCAGGAGGCCCAGTCTACGAAGGATGTGCCTCTAAAAATCCAAAGGGAACCTCATTTTGCTGTACATCATGATGTTTTAGAGGTTGAGAAGATGGTTCAGGCAGTGGCTGAGGAAGTTGCAGGATCTTGGCCACGATCCAGGAGATCTACAAATACCCCAGACTATCTTGAGAATAATAAATGGAAAGATGTAGAGAGTGTGAGCAAAAGAGTTTCTTGTGAGGTGAGATCCAGCTTTTGCATTTGAACACAAACTTATTTTTTCTCAGTTAAGCAAGAAAGATGTGGGTTAATAGTGCTCCACAGCAGCTCTGATTGATGATATGTATAACAGAGCATGTTAAAAACATTCTGATGTCTGCATTGAATTCAATTTATCATTTTGCCCCTTCCCTAAAAGTCCAAACCACTTTATCCTCCACTGTTTGTACTCTCCCATTGTTAATTTAGCATCATCATCATCATCATCCTGTTATTCATTAAATCCCATCTGTCACAATTTTGCTAACTCTGAGAATCTATATTTTCTGTTTCTATTTACATAATATATGGTGTCTCTTCCAGTCACTAATTTTTTTGAATTCTTCTGTATCATTTCTGTTTTTCCATTGGTTGATAATACACTATATGATTATTAATCATCTTCTTAAAACTCTCCAGAATCTTATCTTCCACAGGTCACTCCATAATTTTCAGATGAAGAAAACCTTAAAGGTTGCACTTTTCAGTCTGAATTTGTAATGTGTTGAGATTCCCAAAATTGACCAAAATATTCTCAGATCTTATGCAACTTAATGTGGCTTAAATTGTTTGTGTGCAGTTGGAAGAGCCAGGTTTCTTTTAATGGCCATATCTGTCACTTTAAATGGCCTGTATGTTTGAATACTTTGTGGCATTTTTCTCTGATCTGATTAGGATCTTAGAATTTCAGGTGTAATTCCTTTTCTTATCCACTCAATGTGTTACTTCATCTCACTCTTAACTTCAGTTCCTGAAGTTAAGATGAACTCATCTGTTAAACTGAGAATGATTTGACCTTCCTGAAATGCTGAGTGCGCTGTATGAATCCACGTCAGCCCCGATATTTATTGTGAGACCTCCCACAGTGCTGATTTTCAGTTTTCTGCCTACAGTCTATTAAAGGCAGAACATTTGTGGAATTTGACAGAGCAGAGGCCAGCACTTGTTGGCAAAGTGCTGAACCACGTAATGCAGTGAATCGTTAAGTGAATAATTAATCGTTTCTCTGTCTCAGTCTGAGGCAAAGTAAAATGTCAAACCTTCTCACCGTCTGGGAGTATTGCATATTCCCTTAAAGTTGTTTAGAATATGCTTTTGGATCTCACTGATATTGTTCACTTCAATTATAATTACATTTTCAAGCATTCTGTAGATTTTTGTTGAATAGAACATGCTTTGAGTTTCATCCAATTTTACATCATTCAGAATGGGGGAAAGAGTCCAAAGGCCCAAGAGTCAAAGGCTTCACTGAGCAGTTTTGTCTGTGTATTTAGGGTATGTGCAACAACTGCCATTTCTCCTGTGCTTTTATCCACAGATCTTCATTTCTAATGAGGTTATGAAGTTGTTTGGATTCTACAAAGAGCAATATCAGAAGACAGACTGGCAGAAGGTGAAGACATTTGACAGGAGAAAACGTGATTGGATGGACCATATTTTGGTAAGTGCTTCAGTTTAGCAACTGTTCAGTTTTATATTGTACCACTGCATCACGATTATGAACACTGCGTCCTACATCTGAATTTTCTATTATTTCAAATGACAAAGGCTTTATTTTCAACTTTCTGGTTGAATTGAAAACTTGTCCTCACTGCAGTAATTTGCTGAAAATCAAGGCCTACTATTCCTTAGTTGCCACAAAAGTTTAAAAAAATTCAGAAGTACATTGAATTCAGTGCAGTTGTCAAAATAGTGTCATGTGTACTTCTTTAAATCCCAATGTTTGATTTCACTTTCTCTCCATGTTTCTTTCAGTCGTATGGTGAATTTGTGAAGAAGACCGAAGCTGAACTCAGTAAAGATCTTGATGTTGCCAGCTCAACCTCCACCAAACCGCCGATTAAAACTCTGTACTCCACTGCTACTGAGAAGCTGAAGATTAAACCGCTGTCTCAGCAGAAGTAATTTCAGTAATGGATATTAATTGTGTGACCTTACGAAGGGATGCCTCTTGTATTTTTCTTTTATACCCGAGTGGGACCCCTTTTGTCCAAATTATTTGTTGATTAATGGTTCTTTAGTGAAGGAGAGCAGTACATTTGCAGAGTCTTTACAGCAGGGAAAAGTGCTTTTTGGCCCAACAGAGTCGTGCAGTTATTTAGTCTCCGTGAGAGTCTACTCCCACTTTGTCTCATCCCATCAGTGCATCCTTCTGTATGTTTCTCTGCGAGGTACTTATCCAATTTCCCCTTAAACACATTCATGCTATTCAACTAAAGCATTCCTGGTACTAGCAAGTTCCATGTTGTCACCTTTCTCAGGGAAGAATGGTTTGTTTTGAATGTCTGATTTGATCCACTAATGTTAACTTCCTATTCAGGTCAGCTGCGCAAGTGAAAACCTCCATGTAGTTCAAGCACCTTCATTTTTAAATTTGTCTATCAATTCTAATTTTTAAAACTCTCTATCCAATCGCTAACTTATACAGTTAATGGTGGGGCCCTGGGTGTGTTGCTGCACAAAGAGACCTTGGGATGCAAGTGCATAGTTCCTTGAAAGTGGAGTTGCACATAGAGAGGGTGGTGAAGAAGGCATTTGGCGTGCTTGCCTTCATCGGTCAGAACATTGACTGTAGTGGTTGAAGTGTTGCGTTGCAGCTGTACAGGACATTGGTGAGGCCTAGTCTAGAATACTGCATGCAGTTCTGATCACCTTTCTGTAGGAAGGATGTTAAACTTGGGAGGTTGCAGAAAAGATTTACAAGGATGTTGCCGGGACTGAGTTACAGGGAGAGGCTGAATAGGTTGAAGCATTTTTCGGTGCTATTGTTTCAAGGTCTTTTTGGACAGCCTCCGCCAGTGCCTCAAGTCCAAAGGTAAACAGTAGCAATAACATGGGAATATCCCTGTCAGCTGCTCTTCCCCACATGAAAATTGCTCGATTTAACCCCATTCGTGATAACTGCCACCTTGGGGTCTTTATATAACACTGCCACCCACCTGGCGAAGGCCCTCTCCCGACTAAAATGATCTAGAACAGCAAAGAGATACAACCATTCCACCCGATCAAAAGCCTTTTCAGCCTCCAGGGAGACCACCAAACCCGGAATCATTCTCTGCTGACATAGTTGCACTGTGTTCAATACCTGCACTGTGTTCAATACCCGCCTGATGTTGTTGGAGGAGCTGCAGCCCTTGATAAAACCCGTCTCTTTTATAATAACAGGCAGCACCTTCTCTAGGCTCAGAGCTAACACCTTTGATAGAATTTTAAAATCCACATTCAACAGCGAGATGGGTCTATACAATACACAATCCTCAGGGTCTTTCCCTTTCTTTAAAATAAGAGCAATATTACCCTCTGTAAGAGAGGACAGAAGACAGTCCTGGCCATAGGAATGACTATACAGCTCCAGCAGTGGTTCAGCTGACGTGTATGAACTCCTTATAAAATCCACATGGGAATCTGTCTGGACCAGGTGCCTTACCACCTTGGAGCTGCCTTACCACCTCTTGTACTGTCAGAGGTACATTTAAAAGGGAGGTCTGATCTGCGTTTGTACCAGGGAGGTCCAAGTTTTCAAGAAAGGATTCCATTCTCACTTCTCCATCCCCACAGCCCTCTGACCGGTATAACTCTGCATCGGATTCCCGAAATCTGGCATCGATTTTCCTCCGTTCACGAGTGACATTGCCAGTTCTCTCCCTGATAAACACAATGGACTGTGGAGCACTTTCCTTCCTAGCCAGGTAAGCCAGGGATCTACCTGGCTTATCCCCATATTCAAACAGCCTTTGCTTTGCAAAGGAGACCCTTCTCTTTGCCACTTGTGTGAGTGCAGAGTCCAGAGCAGCCCGGAGAGCCATGACCCGTTGCAATTTGACCCCGGATGGTCTGGAATAATGTGCCGATTTGGTTGCCTTCAGCCAGGCCTCAAGTATCAGCTGCTGCTGTCCTCTCTGCCTCCTTCTCATTGTCAAGTGTGAAATTGGTGGTGTCCCAGAGCACTGATGGGTTACTGGCCGTAGCCTGACTGAAGACCTAAAAAACCCTGAACTCCCTTGTGATATACTGTACAAAGTTGTCATCCTTCAACAGAAATGGATTCGTGCACCATTGTCATGTGTCTCCTGCACTACCTTTGATCGTAACATCTAAATATACTGCCACATGGTCCGAAATAGTAATGCTCCCAATCCTGCAGGCTAACACCAAGTCCAAACAAACCAACAGAACAAAGAACATTTCAATTCTTGTGTGAAACTTGTGCGGGTTGGAGTAAAAGGTAAAGTCCCTCCCATTTGGGTGGAGACACCTCCACACATCCATTCGCCCCAACTCCTCACACAAATCCACTAACTGTCTAGTCTGCAGAGGTGTACCCAACAGCCCCCTTGGCATCCTGTCCATCCCAGGGTCCATGAGACAATTATAGTCTCCTTCTATAAATATATGGCGTACCCCAGGAGCATTAATTTAAAGACTGCATCAACTAAAAATTTGAGAGGATGCTCCGGGGGACAGTAAATCGCAAGCCATGACCGCACACTACAGCCCGCAGTCCCTCAAGAGGAAGAAGCCCATTCAATGTGCGACAAGTGGGAAAAAAACAGACTTCATCAAATCTAAATGATGTTTTGTCCTTCAACTGATCTCATGACTTAAATGGGGAATGGTGTCTCTTCAGTTAGGTGATTCAAATCAGCCAAACCAATTGTCACATAAGCACTCCTTCCATACCCAAAGGACATGTGGGTCAAATAGTAACATGTCTTGCACTGATTTATTTCAAGATTCCTTTATTCAGTCATATGCTTCAGCTATTCAATCCAACTTTCTTGTGTTCCCCTTGGATCTGTGGTTGTGCATAAGGAAACTTCCTCATGTCCCCTTAAACAATGTGTGATTCAACATAACAGTTGTGTTGAATCAATAATTGTAACCCAACTCTGCTCCTTGGGCAGATAACTAATCCAAGGATTCTAGCTTAGCCTTTAACTTCATGTTCAAGTTCTAAATCTTTCAGTGAGCAATGGAAAATAACAAAGAACAATGTCAATCATTTACTGTCTCTCCAGGCTCTGCTTCTGTTGCCACTGAGTACTCCCTTAAGTTTGATGAGTCAATGACTGAAGATGAGATCGAAGAGAAATCCTTCCATCTCCTTCTGCCATCAGAGAGCCATCGCTGCTTTAATATGGGGAAGAAACGCAGCCAGCAGGATGATTCCGATGAGGACATACTGCAGGATCAATTGGCTTCAATAGCTGTAAAAGTGAGTTCTCCCATGGGTTAGCCAAGGGTGAGTGCTGGTGCCAGTTAGTGGGATCTCAGTGCTTGGAATAGTTGCTCCTCTCCATGTTCTAGGTATCTTGCCATGAGATTCAGATGTAGAGGATGAGGAGCAGATGGGGCAATGAGTGTAAGGCAAGTGTTAGGCAGGGGCTGTTTTTTTTTCAAGATAAGTACCACTCTCTAATAATATTTCCAGAGTTTATAAAATCTTGAAGAGGAATAAATCTTTTGCATTGTTAATCTTTGTGATCAAGTTACCATGTAGTGAAGATAGAGATTAATATTTACTGAGATTCCTTGCTCACCTCGTCAGGAAAACACAAGCTAAATTTGATTGCTAAGAATGTCCCTGAATTTACAACTTTCTACTGTCCATTAAAGGTGGGGGTAATAAGATGCAAAAGACAAGTGGAGCTTGTCTTTTGAATAAGAGACATTTGTGCAGATAATAAGAGATATTCTAATTGGAAGGATATGGTTGGTGATATTCTGCATGGATCTATGTTGGTGTCCTATCTATTCACTATTCATAATGAAAGGAAAGCCACATTCAAAATTTGGGGCCTCTCTACAGATTAGCAGCGATCTCGAGTGTCGGTAGATGGAAGCATAAAATCAGAAAGCAATCTTGATAGATTAAGTAAATGAAAAATCTACAGATGAGTTTGTGTCGGCAAGTGAGAGGTTGGATCAAAATAGGATATTTCTTGATTGTGAAAATCGAGAGACAGTGGAGTTCAAAGAAACTTGATGGGGGTGATCCAGCTGCATACAGTTCATGAAAATGTCACAAACAGGCTCAGAAAAGTGATCAAGGGGCCAGTGGAATGTTGACATTTATGTCCAAAGAAGACTCGAAAACAAAGGATTAGAAGTCATGCTTCAGCAGTTCAAAACCTAGTCAGTCCAAGCCGTCGGGGCTGGGCACCATGGCTTAAGAAGAGTATCACTCTTGGTGGAAGTGCAATGTAGACTTACTGAAGTGATACTTGGGCTCCGAGGCTTAATTTAAGAAGAGAGATTGAATAGATAAAATGTGAGAGTCAGAACATTGAGGTGTGATATTGTGGAACACTTTTGCACATGGAAATGGATGAAGTTTGAAACTCTCTTCCACAAACAGTGATTGATTTGAAATCAGTTACAAACTTTAAATCTGAGATTGGTAGATTTTTAACCAAAATGCTGAAGGATTATGGGACAAAGGCAGGGATTTGTCATGATGTTGAAGATTACCATGATTTGGGTGAATGGTGGAATAGGCTCAAGAAGCTAAATAGCCACCTCCTGGTTAATGTTGATGTAACCATGACACCCTTATTCTCTGTATGTGCAACCCCTATTCTGTTTTTGGTTATTTATCAGAACCTGGCAGCAAATTAGTAACTGGAATCCTGACCAGAAAATTATCAGTATGAGGGACTTTGCCAGTCTTAATGTGTTTTACAGATGCTGAAATGAGACAGTCAGCATTTACTCATCCTGATAAATATTGGGATAGTTTGATGGGATCACTTGTGATGCAGCACGATTGGCATGTCTGATGATACTCCAACTACTTTTAATTGTTGTTGTTGTCTGCAGTCAGTCCTGAGTTTTCGTGGATTATGGGGCAAGTTTTGCTTGGGTCAGGGGAAGCAGATCACTTCACTCTGTACTGTTTGTCCTCCTGTCTTTCACTATTCGGCATGATTTGAGCATGCCCTTCTCAGGAGGTCAAGACAGTTTCTCTCAATTCACCATGGAGATGGTGCGACAATACATGGAGGGGGAGGAGATGCGTGCACAGCACCAGGTGTCACTCCTCAAGCTGAGAGGACAAGCCTTGAAGGAAAAGACCAAAGCACAGCTGGCCTGGTTGGAGCACCATAAAAAGTGAGTAGCTGACCTATGCAGTGATGTTAAGCTGAATAGCCTTTCAAAAATGCAATGTAAGAATGTGCAGATACTTCCAGTAATACTTTCCGGAGAAGGGGGAAAGCTGTTGTCTTTTCTCATTGCAGTGAGGTTGTTATGCAGAAGCTCGGTATTCACATCATCTTTCCCCTTATCACTGTTTGGAATGAGTAGAATGAATGTAATTTTTACATTTTTTTCGAATTTTTAAGTTTGTTCTTTGAATTTGCGATGTTTCCGGTAATGCTGGTATTTATTTACTATCCCTCATCCTCGAAATGGTCATGGTGGTGAGCTGCCTTGAGCTACTGCAGTCTGCTTGGTCAATATAAACATATCAACTCGCAAGTGCTGTTAGGTTTGGAGTTCAGGGCTCTGGCATAGATTGTGCAACACTCTTGTCCTAACCCACGGGTAAGGATTTTAAACAAATTACTTCAATGGATTTCTTCGCTGCTGGTAAGGCCAGTATTGTTGTCCATCCTTCATTGCACTTGGGAAGGTGATAGTGAGCCATTTCCTCAAACATCTGCAGTTCACCTGCTACAGGTACAACCACAATGCTGACAGGAAAGGAGTACCTGGGATTTTGATCCTATAGCAGTAAAGGAATGGTATATTGTTAAGTCAGGATGTTGTATGGCTTGGAGAGGAATTTACAAATAATGTGTTACCATGTTATCTACTGTCTGTATCCTTTTAGGTGGTAGAGGTCACAGGCTTTGAAGATGCTGTTAAACGAATTGAGTGAGTTCCCGCAGTGCATCATATAGTGCACATAGCTCTCAATGTTTATTGGTGAAGGACGTGAATGTATAGATTGGTGAATGTGATGCTGATCAAGCAGGTTGCTACATTCTATTTGATGTTATGTTTCTAGGGCATGTACTGGGGAGACAGGAAGTGAGTTACTTAGTGAAGAACTTTCAGCTTCTGACCTGGTTTTGTTGACACAGTATTGTTTAGCTGATCCGGTTCAGTTTCAGGTCGAGGGTAACTCTAATGTGTTGATTGTGAGGGAAGCAGTGATGATAATACCACTTCATATCAAAAGGATTGCAAGAGATGGTCAATGCTTGGTAGGTATGGTGTGCATGCCATCCATGCTGCCGTAACACTGTAGTCACATATGCCATACTAGTTGTGGGCAGAAGATTTTCTTCTTCATAGTCCCTCCATGAATTAGTTGGGTTTATATGGCTGCTCAACATCTTTGTGGACACTTTTACTGACACTAACCTTTTATTTCCTGATTTTTCTTTTAAAATACCCTTATTAATTTTGTGAGCATAAGCAATATCTTGTTGAAATAAATTTCTCTAAATTGAGTATGACAAGCACGGGAGGGGCATTAAAGTTATAAAATATTAGGAAGAATTTGCTGTTTAACAAAAGTTAGTGAGGAAAGACGTAAAGAGAGAGCTACGAAGAGCCAGGAGGAAACATGAAAAATCACTGGCAGATGGGATCAAGGAAAACCATACAGCTTTCTATAAGTATATCAGGAAGAATAGAATGACGGGAAAGATCAGGGCCAATCAAGGATAGTTGTGGGATGTTGTGCATGGAGTCCGAGGAGATGGGGAAGCACTAAATGAATATTGTTAGTATTCACACCGGAAAAAGATAGTGTTGTCGAGAAGAATACTGCGATGCAGGCTATTAGACTAGACTGGGTTGAGGTTCATAAGGAGGTGTTAGCAATTCGGAAAAGTGCGAAAATAGATCAGGCCTCTAGGCTGAATGGGATTAATCTGAGGATTCTCTGGGAAGCCAGGGAGGAGATTGCAGAACCTTGAGCTTTGATCTTTATGTTGTCATTGTCTACAGGAATAGTGCCAGAAGACTGGAGGATAACAAATGTCGTCCCCTTGTTCAAGAAGGGGAGTAAAATCAACTCTGGTATTATAAATGACTGAACCTTATTCGGTTGTTTTGAAACCAGTTGCTTTTCAAAGTTCAATTCTTAACTTCAGCTCATAGTTCCAAACCAAAACTGAGAAAAATATAGTGATGGTCTCAACAAGTTGCTGATTTTTGTTGGCAGAGGTTTTACCAATCACGCAGTGTCAGGCAGTGTCATGCAGACTTGGAATGTTACGTTATTTGCTGTTGGACCCACTGCAGATTTGCCAGATTCTGTATTCACTCAACCCAGGCACACTTTCCAACTTTATTCCTGATGAAGGGCTTTTGCCTGAAACGTCGATTTCGAAGCTCCTTGGATACTGGCTGAACTGCTGTGCTCTTCCAGCACCACTAATCCAGAAACACTTTCCAACTTGCCCAGCAGCAAGAGCTAATGTGCAATTCTCGAAAGCGGAAATCTGCCTATTAATCATCTTTCTCTTCTGCAAAGTACTTGGCTGCTGAGGACAGTTTTTCAGGTTTGAGAACTCAGGTTAACTCACCACAGACCTGGAAGCAACCTCCTGAAATAAAATCAGAAATGCTCACTCAAAGTTAGGCATCAGTTGTCGAAAAAGAATGTGAGTAACTCTTTCATGATGATTTTCCACCTGGAGTACTTGACTGTTTGAGTTTGTGTTGACAACACATTTTGTCAAAGAAAAACACAAAGTTTTCATCAAGAACAAGCATTATAAGTTGTAAAAGTTGCACAGTGCCACCTAGAAACTGTGCAACTTGGAACTTAATGGGTTATGGAGTTGTGTGCCCTGACTTCATTTTTGTCTGTACTCTGTCATCAAAATAAATTTATTGACGATGTAAAGACGGGTTTGGTTGGTCTCTAACATGATAATACATTGTATACAATTTCATCACAGGCTGAAATCAGGCATCTTCAAGAGGCCAACAAGGCTGCTCACAGGGCGAGGCAGCTGATTCTGAAACAGCAGGAGGAGATTCAACATATGCTCCAAACCACCATCAAAATTCAGGAAAAACTCAAATCCGCTGGGGGGGAGCAAGTTGGTTCGTATCCCACCATTTGCAAACTCCTGAACTGTTCAATGCAAGGTTACTATTTAAAGTAAGGAATTACTTACTCAGCAGCATGAATGATGGGTGATCACTTTCAATCCAAGCTTGCTATCAGCCAGGTTTCTGGTCTGTATTATCATTACAATATAAATAAAGAAAAGATGTAAGAATGGTTTGTCTGCCACTGAGAAACATCAACTTAAGCCTCGGTACTTTTATTAAGTTGATAATATGTTCGCATGTTCCCTTATGTAGAGTTCGAATTTTTGCAACCTAAAGCTGTATATGCAGGAATACCTGCTGCTGCCGAGAATACCATCCTTTGTATTCATCGATATCGTGTTTTGTTCTGCATTCTGTAGAAGTCACAGCACAAGAAATGGAGCTTTCAGCCCAATGTATCTGTGCTTCTGTTCTTTCACTCCCTGCAATCTGGCTCCTACCTGTTCTCAGCATATCCTACAAAGGTGTCAAAACATTTTTGCACTTGATCATGTGCATAGGAATGGGAGTAGGTTGTTGAGCCACTCATCTGTTTGCACTTACTTCTATTATAATTGATCTACATCTCCCTCCCTTAATCGGTTTCCCTGAATAAACATTCCCAACAAACAAAAAAATCAGTCTCACTTTTGAAATTTTCAATTAATTAAAGCTCAATTAATTCAAAACTAATGAAACGCTCTGCCTGCCTGAAAGGAAATGATGTTGCTTAGTTGCAGAAACCAGTCTTTGAATCTCATCTGTGTTTCACTGCAACAAATTCTGGAGCTGTTTCCTTTTAGGAACAAACTTAACTTTCCATCCGTCCATCTTGGTATCTTCTCAGGTTCCAACTCGACAGGAGCAGCGGAATGCAGAACAACCAGAAGTGGAGAATGTTTCTAAAGTGAGCCCCACTTCCAGTCCCCTGCAAACAGATACGGAGACATGGAGTCCCTCCCCTGTTTCGATTTCAGGCAGAGAGACCAGCAGCATCATGCAAAAACTGAAGACATATGGATGAAAAGTAATATCTCTTATGGCTCCTTATAAGGCATATTGCTGTGAAAGGCTGGCAAGCCAACCAGCTCATTTGTCAGCTGGTGATGTTATAGAGAGGATGAGAAAGAGAGAGACAGAGTGGCTCTGAACAGAGATAAATAGATGAAGTCCATTTAACTGTGCTTTTCAAAGGCAGTGTGTTTGCTGCCTATGGTGTTTCTAATTATCCCCCCTGAGGTGTTGTCATGTTTGACGGGGCAGCAAAACATCAATATGGCCTCACTGCTACTGGTCTCCAAGTAGTGGAGCTGTTTTCTTACCCTCATCTTCTTTATTTACACCCATTGCCCTGGTGTAACAGTCTCAGAATGGGATTGCAATGTGAAAACTTTCACTGGTACAAAGCTTGCTTTGCCTTTCTGTGGAGTGTGTTAGGAAACTGGAGGGACATGAAAATGTTGCAGGAATTGTTTTTCCTGGTGGAATTATCTGCTTGACATCATTGTGTAAGCTTTTTTATCCTATGAAGGCAATTGCGTACACTACGGAGGATGTAAATAGGTCTTATTAGGGCAGTACCATGGCTCATTGGCGAGCCCTGCTGCCTCACAGTGCCAAGAACCCGGGTTCGATTCTACCTTCAGGTGACTGTGTGGAGTTTGCACATTCTCCCAATGTCCGCATGGGTTTCCTCCCGCGGTCCACAAATATGCATGTCAGGTGGATTGGCCATGCTAAATTGCCCATAGTGCCTAGCGATATGCAGGCTAGGTGAATTAGCCATGGGAAATGCAGACATACACTGATAGCGTAGGGGAGTGAGCCTGGGTGGGATGCTGTTCGAAGGGTCATTATGGACTCAATGGACTAAATGGCCTGTTTCCACACTGAGGGATTCTATGATTTGTTCCAATCAGTTCACATCAGTGTTACTGCTCCACTTGAGACTCCTGTCACCTTTGCTCATCTATTACCCTGACCCTCTATTCCTTTCTCCCTCTAATCTTGTCTATTTTCCCCTTAAACACCCGTATGATATTTGATTCAGCCACTCCCTGTGCAGTCTTCATTGTTGTAATCCAATTCTGCAGAACTTCCATATCTGCCTGATGGATTTCTTGGTGACTACTTTGTGGCCTCAAGGTACGCTCTTCCCTGTGAAAGGAAACATTCTGTCTGTATCCAGTCTGCTGAACCCTCTCAACATTTTAAAGACCTCTATTATGTCCCTGTTTGGCCTTCTTTCAGAGAAAAGAGATGTCGCCTGTCAACCCTTTCCTGACATGTGAACCCACACATTTCTGTGACCAACCTTGTCAATCTTGTCTGTGTACCCACTTCAGTTTCTCCTTTTTCTATTTATAGTATGATGATCAGCCTGCACACAGTATCCAATTGTGGTTTAAGCAAGGTTTGATTCAGGTTTAGCATATTTAATAAATAATTAGATAGGGATGATGTGCTAAATGACTGGTGTTTTTTTCTGATCTAATTAATTTAAATAAATGTGAGGTACTGCATTTTGGTAAGGCAAATCAGGGCAGGACTTAATGGGAAGGTCCTGGGCAGTGTTGCTGAACAAGGAGACCTTGGGGTGCAGGTTCCTAGTTCCTTGAAGATGGAGTTTCAGTCAGACGGTCGTGAAGAAACCGTTTGGTGTGCTTGCCTTTATTGGTCAGCACACCATTGAGTATAAGAGTTGGGATGTCATGTTATGGTTGTACAGGACATTGGTGAGGCCACTTTTGGAATAATGCATTCAGTGCTGGTGTGTGGTGAAACTTGAAAGGATTCAGAAAAGATTTAAAAGGATGTTGCTCAGGTTGAAGGTTTGAGCTATCGGGAGAGGCTGAAGGGTAACCTTAAAAGTTTATAAAATCATGCGGGGCATGGATAGGGTGAATAGCCGTGATCTTTTTCCCAGGATAGCGGAGTCGGGAAGGCAGTGCTTGAGATTCTCCCACTATCTAAGTCAGAAAGAGAAATGGAGCTGGGGTTGGATTTGATGAGCTCTGTTGCCATTTGAAGTTAATGAATCCGAGCAGAAGGGGTTGTGTTGAGGCAGAGGTGTAGGGAGGTTGGCTACAAATGTTTTGATGGAATATTTGGAATTTCTCCTTAATAATGGGAGGTTTTCTTGAGTATCTTAAGATAAAGCAATTGTGGGGTGATACTAAGCTGTTTTGTTTTTCTTGTTTTGCTCCTTTTATTGTAAACATTGCTCTCCCGTCATCACTACTTCTCTGTCTTTACGTCTCATCACTGGGCTTCTCTCAGTGTCTGTTTTCCCAACGTACATCCCAAATTCCAGGTGTACATCTACAACCAGCTGGTCAGGTACTGTGCAACCTCTGCTTCTCACTGATCGAGCATGCTCTGTTTCGTCATATGCATGTGGATGATGTGGGGGTCGGTGGAGGGCCAAGGGAAAGGAATTGTGTAGAGAAATGTGCATCCCTTTGGCTTAGTTGTGGCTTCACATAGATGCAGCAAGCTGCTAGTTGGCAATATACTGCAGACCTTATAATTAAACTGGAACGTGCTTTTAAAGGGGTGTTACTGTGAAAGCAACAAGTTGAAGTTACACAAACAATCTTGAGCTGCTCATGCGAACAGGATGCAACAAAGATTGACCTTTTTAAAGTTGAGTTGGACTTTCGCAAATAGTCTGGCAGAGTTAACAGCCCACTAATCTTGATAAATGTAGTTTTAAGAAATCTGAAATTTGAGTTGCAAGGTTGAATTTTCAGATAGCAGTGCATCTTTAAGAGTGCAAATGTGTCTTTGGTGAACATATGAGGTTGTCTTATGGATATGAAAACTTGATTGGCATGTAACCATCACAGTCGACATGAGTATCTCCAACTACATGCAGCTACTTTTGTTAAAACGCCTGTCAGTTTAATAGTGCTGTCAGATCTCAAATCTTTGTTTAAAATTGAAAGTACCAATAAGAAATAATATTCAGGGCTCAGTGCTGCATTTAGTAGCAACTGGACAAACTCGAGCATTTTGGATGATTTTAGCAGTGGCAGGAATTCTGTATTGATTTCTAATTTGAATTTAATCTTGCTTCAGAGCTACTTGATTTCCCCTTTTTATTTGGTTTTAAACTGCATTCACAATTAAGTTTGTTACTTTAATACTTTTCTGCAGCTTCTTCGTAGACTCCCACAGAAAAGACAATCACATGTCCCTCTTTTTACTTTGTTTTTGCAAGTTGACTGTTGGTATTTCTACCGTATAGGATCTGTTGTGGGGTTAATCTACCATCTTCTTCCTGTTCAGTTTTCAAGAGAAAAGGACTTGGCATTGAAGGCAGGGTAACTTACCTGGGATCTTAACTGGATCAGCCACATAAATACTCTGGCTGCAAGAGCAGCTCAACAGCTGGGTGTTCTGCAAAGAATAACTGACCAAAGCCTAAGAGTCACTTTTTGGGCGTGTGATGGAATACTCTCCATGTGCTTGCATGAGTACTGCTCCAATAGCAAGGAAAATGCTTGACATTGTCCTGAGCAAAGCAGCCCACTTGGTTGACACCCCACCCATTGATTTCGTCCTCAATGGCACACATTTGAAGCAGTGTGTACCAGATATGAGATGCACTACAGCAACTAACCAAGGCTGTTTTCACAGCACCTTCCAAACCCATGATCTGTGCCATCTAAAGACAATGGTAGCTACTGCTCCCTTACTAATGCTACCACCTCCCAAATCCCTTCTAAGCTGCATAACATTTTTGAATTGGAATTATATCGCTAAACCTGGAACACATCCTGACAGCACTGTGGGTGTACCTTCAAGAGGGCAGCATACACCACTGAAGGGCAATTGGGAATGAGCAACAAATTCTGGTTTCATTGGCACCACTCTTATTCCTTGAAACCATCTTCAATGAAAGCAAGTAACACAAATATACCCCTTGGTACAGTGCAGCTGTGTACACAATCTCCAGAGACTGTGCTTTCAACTTTATCTGTTCTAAATAGTATTTTTGTTAGAACGCTGCATCTAACTGAATATTTATTCATTCATTAATCATGAGAGAGGAAAAAGCTTTGTCATTTTGCAGCAATGGAATAGTATTTTGTGATAATCCAGTTTAATTGAAGATCTCTTTGTCTTGTACAATGTGATGTGAATGTTTAGATTACATGTCGGCTGTACTACATTTCTGAAAGAAATTCACCCAGAATTAGTGAAATAATTGAAAGATATTGCAGAATTTGAAGTGTGAATTATGTTTGTTGTGTGAATATTGTAATATTGGAAAGCTAATAGAAATTAGCACGTTCTCCCAGGGTGAATTAAATAACACTGGAACTTTGTAATAATTATGCTTGTGTAAACCTTCAAAGAGGCTGTAAAAAAGAATAAGCTTTTTCTTTTGTGATCCAGGTAAGCAATTAACATGTTCTAGAAGTATTTGTACATTTTTCCTGTTTGTAACATGAAAAGCAAGCCCCTTGAGCCTGCTCTGTCATTCAATATGAGCATGACTGATCATCCAACTCCATACCCTGGTCCCACTTTCTCCCCATACCATTTGATCTCTTTCATCCTAAGAACTATATCTAACCCTTGAAAATATTCAATGTTTTGTCCTGAAATACATTTTGTGGCAGAGAATTTTGTTGGTTCAACACTATCTGGATGAAGAAATTTCTCCTCCTCTCAGTTCTGAATAGCCTAACCTATATCCTTTAGACTATGACCACTGGTTCTGGCCAACCCCACCATGAAGGCCAACATACCATTTGCCTTCACCACCTGCTGCACCTGCATGCTTACTCTCAGTGACTGGTGTACAAAGACACCCTTTGTTGTAATTCTCCCTTTCCTAATCTAGTCAGATAATCTCACTGTCTGTTTTTGCAACCAAATATCTCACATTTATCAAAATTATCTTTCATCTACCATGCATTTTCCCAAACACTTAACTTAAGTAAATCACACTTGAAGCATCTCTGTATCCTCCTCACTGTTTACCCTTCCACCCAGCTTTGTGTCACCCACAAACTGAGTAATAGGAATAGTTCCCTCATCGAAATCATTCATATATATTGTATATATTGTGAATAACTGGGTTTGAACGACTGATCCCTGTAGTACCTCACTGGTCACTGGCTGCCACTCAGAAAATGGCATGTTTATTCCAGCTCTTCGTTTCCTGTCTGCCAACTAGTTCTCTGTCCATACAAATACACCCC
This sequence comes from Chiloscyllium plagiosum, assembly GCF_037043375.1. Classification (NCBI taxonomy): domain Eukaryota; kingdom Metazoa; phylum Chordata; class Chondrichthyes; order Orectolobiformes; family Hemiscylliidae; genus Chiloscyllium; species Chiloscyllium plagiosum. The sequence continues at coordinate 118,425,438 of NW_028270147.1, forward strand.
CCCTCCCATTCTCACACATTATATGCTGATTTCTTATGTGGGGCCTGATCAAAAGCATTCTGAAGTCAAAGTAACATCCACTGGTTGCCCCTTATCAATTTTACTAGTTAGGTCCTCAAAATTTCAGTAGATTTGCAAAGTATGAATCCCCTCTTTCAAATCTATGCCGGCTCTGTCCAATCCTGTCACTGTTCAGTAAGGAACTTGACTGTACACCAATATGGCTTGTAAATGTATCTGCTCCCAGAATTTGGAAAGCAGGCACACTGCCCTCCAAAGAAAAATCTGCTGTCGCAGGCTTCACTCTTATTGCATACATTTATTGTCCACTTCTTTCGTGTGATAATTGATTTTACAAACAATTTCCAAAATTCTTTAAATCCTGAAGAAATATGATGCCAGCCCTTTGTAGAAGTGAAGGAAAAGTGTGATGCTTGCTTGACCTTTGTCTCTATGGATCAGACCAAACCAAACCTTGAGCAAGATGTGGGATGTATCCCACAAACATTTTTTAAAAAGCAAAGATTTTTCTCTGAGATTTAAATGTTCAATTAGGTATGATCAAAAAACCTCGCAAAAATTGAGAGTTTGTTTTCAGCTCCTTTAAAGAGACATGCTCTCGGCCGACAATTTTGTGACATGTGATCATTCTTTGATAAAGGTGGCTGTGTCCAACACTGCAGGATGTTGTGCTGAAGTGCCCAATTGGGTGGGTGAACTTTATTACTGGTGTAACTTGGCTCATTTTGAGATGGAATTAAAGTTAAATCTGAGTTAAATCTTGTTTTTAAACTGAGGTGTCCTTGTGTAACTCAAGTGTGGAAACTACGCTCAAGTTTACACTTTTGTTTCACTTTTACAGATTAGTATTTTTCTGATCTGTTTTATAAATAAAGTTCAATATGGAAAATGCAGTGCTGACGAAACTCAGGTCCAGCAGCATCAGTGAAGTGAAAAAGACGTTATATGTTTCAAGTCCAGTGACCTGTTGTCCGTTCAGACAAAGAGTTAGTGAACTTAACCTTTCTTTCTCTTCACAGATGCTGTCAGACCTGCTGAGTTTCTCCAGCACTTTGTTTCTTTGGTTCAGATGTTCAGCATCTGCAGTTCTTTGTTTTGTTACAGATGCTAATAATTTGATTTGGGGAGCGAGAGGCAGCAACTGTGATAAACTAGGAAAAAAATCCCCCACCGTGGCAAAAAAACACAATTCTTTACACTTTGCAAAACACTGTACTGTAAATAGGAAATGCAATTGAGCTAAATGCAAGAAGGCATAGCATCGGACTTGTCTCAAACCTCTTACCAAACTTGTGAAGACCAGGCTATCTGAATTTTGTTTGCTCGCTTCCTTTGAGATCACAGTTCACTAATGTCCCAGTACCAATCCCTGGGCCGGGCCAGGTTACCAATTGCAGTGGGGTGGGGAAATCTATGACAGATTGAAGTTTTTTTTGAAGAGCAGCATTGCAGATTGAAGTTGATGGTTTTGACTAATATTGCGTCAGCAAACTTGGAGGAAACCCTTTTGAATATGTTGATTAACTGCTCTGAGCCTATTTACATGCAGTAGTGCTGCAATGTTCTAGGATGTGTGAGGTGTACAAGGAGACCTTGCCCTGAATTTTGTTTGTGTTGTGAAACTATAACCCAAACAGTGTTGAATTTAAAAAGTAAGAATTATACATTTTGAGCTGCAGGTTAATGTCCGATTTTAGAAATGAATATCGGCAGCTAGCTGACACTTTCTTTCTCTCTCCCCCGTCCTGCTTGCATGTCCATCAGGTTCCTCACTAAACAGGAGCAGAAACTGATGCATCGGCGACGGCATGCAGAGGAGCTGCTGGAGTGGAAGCGGCGGCTCGATGCTGAGGAAGCTGCGATCCGGCGAATGGAAAATCAGGCTCTGGCTGCTTGGGACAAGGAGCTCGTGGGAAAGAGAGGCAAGCAAGAAGATTCCCGAATCGAAAGGTAATGTTAGCCTCTGTTTCTTGTTTGTTTGTTTTCTCTTCGAGACAGTAATGCATTTACTGTGGTTCTGACTACTTTCAAGTGCACTTTGTGATCGCTGATTGTCATGGCACATTTGAGGTGATGTATTGATGTGTAAATGTCATCAGTCTGGATTAATGCAGAAGAAGCAAGGTGTAAACCTGGCCTTTTATTTTGCCTGTCTCATTCATTCAAGGAAATCACATTTCCCAAGCAACTGCTGTCATCCATTTATTCAGCATAGGTCAGATGTTGGAATTATCATCTTTCTCAATGGTACCTTGACACAATAGCCCAGTATAATTTCCCACTCACCCTCTTGAGGGAGGCTGAAGTTTCAGATTTTAATTCCTTTCACTGCTGGTGGTTGCATATCACTTGCAGAGTTGAGAAGCAGCAAAAGTTGTAATCAGTGAGAGAGCTTGGACGTTGTTTACACAAGGCTATGTGGCCACTTTGTTTAATGGAAAAATCTAATTTTCTTTGCAATATTGATAATTAATTTCATTCCTCACCATTAGCAGCAGCATGAAACTGTAACTGCAGTACTGCGCAGAATGTTGTATCGGAGTATTTTGACGATTAGCAGATATGTCTGATAGAATCTGAATTAGCTTAAGGTGCTTTTCATCAGTGACCTGTACAAACTTAACTTTCTCTGGTTAACTGTTTCTAACCGACTCTCCTTATGATATTGTTACATGCATCTGAAATAAAGAATACACTGAAAGGAGAACGGACATGTAAGACAGACATACTGAATTGTGCATCTCACTTTAAGCACTGTTAACCCATTGCAGTATAAATATTCTGAGTATTAGTATTTTCTCTAGACACAGGCAGTGAGGAAGAATGTCCTGCACCACCTTGCTCCCAGCCCCACAGTGACAGTTCAATTCCTGAGGAGGTTAGATGTTCACCTGCTCAGACTCTGGAATCACCATCAGCAGCCCTTCGGATGACCACCAGTCCTGACCATCGTATTTTCATAGATGATGTTTATTCCCAGGATTTTGTCGCAACACACAGGAAAATGGTAAAAGATGTTTTGCATTGTTTTTTCTACAAAAACTGTTTTGAATGAGTAAAGAATGTCATATAAGGCTGCAGAGAATAGAAAATCCTTGGCTTTGCTCAAAATCAGTCTTAGGGAAACAGGAAGTGGAGAGAATGGGAAACAGTATGGAGGGGGGGGGTGGGAGATCTGAGGGAATGGGAGTTCTAAGAATGAATGGAAAATATAGGTGTTGGGGGAAAGGGAATTCTGAGGGGAATGGGAAACAGGAGTGGCAGAGAATGGGAATTCTGAGGGGGAATGAGAAATGTAATGTGGGGAAAAAATAGGAATTTTATGAAGGCATGTGAAATATGTGCGGGCTCGGTGGATCAGCAATGGGAAATCCAGCTGGAGGGGAGGGGGCTCTGGGTGGGCTGGTCCTCGGAGGGTTGATGTGGACTTAAAAGGCCAAATGACCTGCTTCGGCACTTTATGGAATCTCCGATTATCTGTCTCTGCCCCACCTCTGTTCTTCCACTACAGGAGCCTCATCACTGTCTGTCTTACTTCCAGACTTGACGATTGTATTATACTACTTGTTCTATTCCAGAAAACCGGTTGGTGAAGGATAATACCAGAACCAGTCTTTGCACCATTTAAATTAATTTACATGATTATACATTGCAGGCAAGCTATTTGTATTCCTTTAATTAAATCTTTGAGAATTTTAATTTTAATTGCTCCATTAATGGAAAAGCCTTCAGTTATTAAGACAGTGACCTCTTTAATTCTCTCCCTGAACTTTACTTCTGTCTATGTCACTTTCCTCCTTCAAGACACTCGAACTGTATGACAGATTTCATATCTGCCCTTGGATCTCTTTGAGGCTCAGTATCATGTTTTATTCTATTTCTGTGAAGCTACTTGGTTTGTTTTATCATATGAAAGATTTGTTATAAATGCAAGTTTTTAAAGATAAAATAGGAAGAAAACAGGTAACTGTGAAATAAAGTGTCAGAGCAGATTTCAAAAGTGATGACTATGCTTAAAAAATCTCAACTTTCAGATGTGGAGATATGATGGGTGTCATGCATAAGACTAATTGGCAAGGAATTAAGGCAGGGGTAGCAAACGGGATTTAAACAGATAGAAGGGTGGAAATATAGACAAGGATTTAGGGAAGTTCCAGAGTGGTTCAACAAAGTCGTGGTTTCTGGGTTTGCTTCTGGGGGCACTTTTATTTTCGATGTTCATTTAATAATTTGATTGTGTACCAAGAGCATGTGGTGTTGAAAATCAGAATATTGTAAAATAAGAAGAATGATGAGTGTTTTGGAAAAGTTAAGGAAGCTGTGAGGAGGTTTGATAAGAAGCAGGAATGGTTTAAAGATGACAGGTATAATTGTGTTGGCGGGTATGTGTGTGGAGTGTATTTTTTAAATTTTAGATTAAGCGTACCAGCAGCAATTGTAATTTGAGTGGGAGCAGGCCTGGTGCTGTGAAGGATGGTGATTTGTAAAAGCAGGTTCCTAGGGCAATAAAGGCTTTACCTTAAAAGCTGTGCTTTTAATTATGGAGCAAGTAGAATTCTAGAACTTAGGAAGAGAGATTGTTCAATCTTCCCATAATTCTAGATGGCCTAGTGGTGGTGTCACTAATCCACCTCACCGCACGTCTTTGGACTGTGAAAGGAAACTGGAACTAGAGGAAACCCATGCAGACACAGGGAAAATGTGCAAACTCCACACACACAGTTTCTCAAGAGAGGAATTTGAACCCAGATACATAGTGCTCAGCGGTAGCAGTGAAGCTTGAGCCATTTCCTCTGACCCCTGATGATGAGTTTGCCATCTTTGAACTGTCTAACCTGGTCACCATTAACCTGCACTGCCCTCTCAGCATGGAGCATAGATTGATACAGCACAGAAAAGGCCCTTTGGCCCATTGAGTCTGCACTGACATAACTACCGCTAAAGGCACTCTAATCCCAATTTCCTGCACTTATCCCAAATCCTTGCATGTTATGATATTTAAATGTTGCAAGGTTTCCACCCTCCATTACATTCCCTGACAGAGGGTTGTGTGTTTATAATTTATATCACGTCAGGCTCACGGAGTTTAACAAAAGCTCAACTATTTGTCCTTTTCTTTAATGTGCGGTATGGTGGCTCAGTGGTTAGCACTGCTGCCTTACAGCACCAGGGACCTGGGTTCGATTCCAGCCCCAGGTGACTGTCTTTGTGGAGTATGCACGCTCCCCCTGTGTATGTGTGGGTTTCCTCCGTGTGCTCTAGTTTCCTCCCACAATCCAAAGATGTGCAGGTTAGGTGAATTGGCAATTTAAAATTGCCACAGTGATCAAGAATCTGTCAGTCAGGGGAGATGTTGAGTAAAAGGGTAGGGGAATGGGTCTCAGGGAGTCTGTCTTCAGAGGGTTGGTGTTGGCTTGTTGGGCCAAATAGCCTGTTTCCACACTGTGACAGTCTGTGGATTCTGTGACAGTCCATTCCAGATTCCCATCTCCCAGAATGAAAATCTTATTTCCCAAATCTCATTTGTGATGTTCATGATGAAACTATTCATTTTGTCTTGTCTCGTTTAGCTCTTGTGCTCCTTGCTCGATAAATGTTTTTTTTCCAATAAAATATGGGCTTGATGGGCTGTTAACTTTGTCCAATCAGGGAGCCCTGGCTGACAGATAAAAAAAGGGAGTCTCAGAAGTACTGATACTCTGGGACCTGACTCTGAATAACAACCTGCCAACCAACGCCCTCCTTCTGTCACCCTCAATCTCCCCATGCTTACTCTTGATGCCTCTTCGATCCAGCCTGTGCTGCCTTTGGGAGAGGTTGGCCTTCCCTCCATTCCTGATGAAGAGCTTATGCCCAAACCATTGATTATCCTGCTCCTCGGATGCTGCCTGACCTGCTGTGGTTTCCCAGCAACACACTCTTGACTCTGATCTCCACCATCTGCAGTCTTCACTTTCTCCTTCCCTCCAGCACCCAGGCAAGTGGAGCATAGTCCCACTCGCTCATTACAGACAGAGATGACTGGTGATGTGTTTAACCCGAGGGTCACCACAGCTGAGGCAGGGGGAGTGAAGGTGGCACCTTCGTGGTGGTAGCACCCTTCATTAATCCACTGAAATCCCTCTTGGAGCTGCAAGAATTCAACCTCACTCACTGCTCTCCTCCCTGTAAGGCAATATTGCTGCTTCTAGTTTAGAGCTAATTCTCCATTGAAATACGACTATGGCTAGTCAGCATTGGCTGAGCAGACAGCCACTACTGCAATGATCCCAGCTCCAGAAAGTCCCCTTGTAATTGGGGAGCACATTAGGGAGCACAGTGTGCACTGCCTCTGAAATCCCTCCCTGACTGAGAATACACTCTCAGTATTCATCTTTCTCAGCTGCCATCTCACTTTCACTATAAATTCTGTGAACTATGATCCTGCCCCACTCGCTGCCTGATGAAGGAGCAGTGCTCCGAAAGCTTGTACTTCCAAAGAAACCTGTTGGATTATAACCTGGTGTTGTGTGATTTTTAACTTTAGCCACCTCAATGGGCTGCCATCTCAGACTGAATTGTTTTTCTTCCAAGATTTGACAACATTAAAGCCTAATCTTCAATCCCCATCACAAAGCCCATTCTCTACCCATCACTCAGAGACAAATACCTCAGATACAACACCTACAGGCAGCACAGAGTAACACACTCACACTCATCGTGATACATAGAACATAGAACAATACAGCACAGAACAGGCCCTTCGGCCCACGATGTTGTGCCGAACATTTGTCCTAGCTTAAGCACCCATCCATGTACCTATCCAATTGCCGCTTAAAGGTCACCAAAGATTCTGACTCTACCACTCCCACAGGCAGCGCATTCCATGCCCCCACCACTCTCTGGGTAAAGAACCCACCCCTGACATCTCCCCTATACCTTCCACCCTTCACCTTAAATTTATGTCCCCTTGTAACACTCTGTTGTACCCGGGGAAAAAAGTTTCTGACTGTCTACTCTATCTATTCCTCTGATCATCTTATAAACCTCTATCAAGTCACCCCTCATCCTTCGCCGTTCCAACGAAAAAAGGCCTAGCACTCTCAACCTATCCTCGTATGACCTATTCTCCATTCCAGGCAACATCCTGGTAAATCTTCTCTGCACCCTCTCCAAAGCTTCCACATCTTTCCTAAAGTGAGGTGACCAGAACTGCACACAGTACTCCAAATGTGGCCTAACCAACGTCCTGTATAGTTGCAACATCACTTCACGACTCTTGAATTCAATCCCTCTGCTAATGAACGATAATACTCCATAGGTCTTCTTACAAACTCTATCCACCTGAGTGGCAACCTTCAAAGATCTATGTACATAGACCCCAAGATCCCTCTGTTCCTCCACCTGACTAAGAACCCTACCATTAACCCTGTATTCCGCATTCTTATTTGTTTTTCCAAAATGGACAACCTCACACTTGGCAGGGTTGAACTCCATCTGCCACTCCTCAGCCCAGCTCTGCATCATATCTAAGTCCCTTTGCAGCCAACAACAGCCCTCCTCACTATCCACAACTCCACAAATCTTCGTATCATCTGCAAATTTACTGACCCACCCTTCGACTCCCTCATCCAAGTCATTAATAAAAATTACAAACAGCAGAGGACCCAGAACTGATCCCTGCGGAACTCCACTTGTAACTGGGCTCCAGGCTGAATATTTACCATCTACCACCACTCTCTGACTTCGACCGGTTAGCCAGTTTTCTATCCAATTGGCCAAATTTCCCTCTATCCCATGCCTCCTGACTTTCCGCATAAGCCTACCATGGGGAACCTTATCAAATGTGATAGGTGGAAAGAGGTCAAGGTGAGGGTGATAGGTCGGAGTAGGATGGATCCATCCTACTCCGACCTATCACCCTCACCTTGACCTCTTTCCACCTATCACATTTCCAACTCCCCTCCTCCAAGTCCCTCCTCCCTACCTTTTATCTTCTCCTGCTGAACACTCTCTGCTCATTCCTGGGGAAGGGCCTGTGCCCGAAACGTCGAATCTCCTGTTCCCTGGATGCTGCCTGACCTGCTGTGCTGTTCCAGCAATAAAATTTCAACTTTGATCTCCAGCATCTGCAGACCTCACTTTCTCCTCAACCTTATCAAATGCCTTACTAAAATCAATGTATACTACATCCACTGCTCTACCCTCATCCACATGCTTGGTCACCTCCTCAAAGAATTCAATAAGACTTGTAAGGCAAGACCTACCCTTCACAAATCCGTGCTGGCTGTCCCTAATCAAGCAGTGCCTTTCCAGATACTCATAAATCCTATCCCTCAGTACCCTTTCCATTACTTTGCCTACCACCGAAGTAAGACTAACTGGCCTGTAATTCCCGGGGTTATCCCTATTCCCTTTTTTGAACAGGGGCACAACATTCGCCACTCTCCAGTCCCCTGGTACCACCCCCGTTGACAGTGAAGATGAAAAGATCATTGCCAACGGTACTGCAATTTCCTCTCTTGCTTCCCACATAATCCTAGGATATATCCCGTCAGGACCGGGAGACTTGTCTATCCTCAAGTTGTTCAAAATGTCCAACACATCTTCCTTCCTCACAAGTATCTCCTCTAGCTTACCAGTCCGTTTCACACACTCCTCTTCAACAATACGGTCCCTCTCGTTCGTAAATACTGAAGAAAAGTACTCATTCAAGACCCCTCCTATCTCTTCCGACTCAATACACAGTCTCCCACTACTGTCCTTGATCGGACCTACCCTCATTCTCGTCATTCTCGTGTTTCTCACATAGGCATAAAATGCCTTTGGGTTATCCTTGATCCTATCCGCCAAAGATTTTTCATGCCCTCTCTTAGCTCTCCTAATCCCTTTCTTCAGGTCCCTTCTGGCTATCCTGTATCCCTCCACTGCTCTGTCTGAACCCTGTTTCCTCAACCTTATGTAAGCCTCCTTCTTCCTCTTTACAAGACATTCAACCTCCCTCGTCAACCAAGGTTCCCTCACACGACCCATTTCTTTCCTGCCTGCTCCTTCATCAGGTGGTTGTGGAGGACACTCCCTTGATGAAGGAGCGGCGCTCAGAAAGCTAGTGTGCTTCCAATTAAACCTGTTGGACTATAATCTGGTGTTGTGATTTTTAACTTTGTATACCCCAGTTCAACACCGGCATCTCCAAATCATTACACTGCCTACAGCCAGTGCAGAATAACACAGACACAAACACACAGACACCTACAGACAACACTGAGTAACACACACACTCCAAGAGTCAGGCAGCACAGAGTAACATGCTCACACTCCATGCTGCCTATAGGTGTCTCTCTGAATAACATACCCACACTACAGGCAGCATGGAGTGTGAGCATGTTACTCAGTGCTGCCTGACTCTCGGAGTGTGTGTGTTCCTTAGTGTTGCACCTACAGGCAGAGTGACACCTACAGGCAGCATTATGTAATGCACCTGCACTCAGAGAGACACGCAGCCTGCAGTGTCAGTGATTGGCCTCAGATTACTTCAGGTATAACACAGCATGCAGCAAAGAGTGCAGAGTGCAATCCCAGCACCTGAGCCTGGACCACAGAGTGAAGAGGGAATGCCTAAGATTGTAATTATTGAGTCCTAACAGCTTTCTGTTTGTAGGTAAAAACAAGGACTGCAGATGCTGGAAACCAGCGGCTAGATCAGAGTGGTGCTGGAAAAGTACAGCAGGTCAGGCAGCATCCGAGGAGAAGGGAAATCAACGTTTTGGGCAAAAGCCCTTCATCAGGAGTCAAGGTAGGGTGCCTGCACAGTGGAGAGATAAATGAGAGGGGGTTGGGGAGAAAATAGCATAGAGTACAATAGGTGAATGGGGTGGTGATGGAGATGATATATCAGAGAGGAGGGTGGGGGAAGGTAGCAAAGAGTACAATAGGTGAATTGAGGTGGGGATGGAGGTGATAGATCAGAGAGGAGGGTGGAGTGGATAGGACGAAAGGAAGATAAGCAGATGGGACAGGTCATGAGGATGGTGCTGAGCTTGAAGGTTGGAGTTGGGGTGAGGTGGGGGAAGGGGAAATGAGGAAGCTGGTGAAATCCACGTTGATGCCATGGGATTGAAGTGTTCCGAGGCGGGAGATGAAACGTTCTTCCTCCAGGTGTCGGGTGGTGAGGGAGCGGCGGTGAAGGAGGCCCAGGACCTCCCTGTCCTCGGCAGAGTGGGAAGGGGAGTTGAAATGTTGGGCCCGGGTGTCACGGAGATGTTCCCTAAAGCGCTCTGCTAGGAGGCGTCCAGTCTCCCCAATTTAGAGGAGACTGCATCGGGTGCAACGGATACAATAAATGATATTGGTGGATGTGCTGGTAAAAATTTGATGGATGTGGAAGGCTCTTTTGGGGCCTTAGATAGAGGTCAGGGAGGAGGTGTGGGAAGAGGTTTTGCAATTCCTGCGGTGGCAGGGGAGGGTGCCAGGATGGGAGGGTGGGTTGTTGGGGGGGGTGGGGCGTGGACCTGACCAGGAAGTCATGGAGGGAACGGTCTTTGCGGAAAGCAGGAATGGGTGGGGAGGGAAATATATCCCTGGTGGTGGAGTCCGATTGGAGGTGGCGGAAATGTTGTTGGATGATGTGGTTTATGCGAAGGTTGGTAGGGTGGAAGGTGAGCACCGAGGCGTTCTGTCCTTGTTACGGTTGGAGGGGTGGGGTTTGAGGGCAGAGGGGTGGGATGTGGACGAGATGCATTGGAGCGCATCTTTGACCACATGGGAAGGGAAATTGCGGTCTCTAAAGAAGGAGGCCATCTGGTGTGTTCTGTGGTGGAACTGGTCCTCCTGGGAACAAATATGGCGGAGGCGGAGGAATTGGGAATACGGGATGGCATTTTTGCAAGAGGTAGGTTGGGAAGAGGTGGGTTTGTAAAAAATGTCAGTGTCAAGTCGGCCATCATTAATGGAGATGGAGTGGTCCAGGAAGGGGAGGGAGGTGTCAGAGATGGTCCAGGTGGTCATTAATGGAGATCTATTTGGAATCTTGTAACCTCCAATGATTCCAGATCAAAGGGATCATTTGAAAGTGATTGATGATTGGCTGTCAGTATGCTCTACAACGGATGTGTCATTGATTGACAGGCCAAGTAGCCAATTGTGACAACGCCATGCTGAAATGCAGCCAATCCGCTGAATGGAATGGTCAATCTCCAAAGCACACAGAAGCAGAGACTGAATCTTCTTCACCTTTATTCCCTTTTCCAGACTGATATTGACAGAAAACAGACTGCAATTAACAGCCCAGACAGAGGAAGCTGCAAAAATTCACAGCCACATTGGAGCTTGAGGAAAACACTTGTGGAGGTTTTCTCAATAACATAAGAATCCTGTCCCTTCAAACAGTGATAAAACCTTAAATTGGAACTGGCAGCTGAGCAGGAAGGAGATCTGGTTTACTGAAGCAGAGACTTCTGAGGTTCACATTGTTTTGTACAGCGGACAGTCTTCAGCAACTTCAAGAGATTTTACTTGGCATCTCAAGTCAACACTGTCCCCATGAAACACTCCCAGAACAGGGACAGCATGGGGTTTGACACAGTGTAAAGCTCTATCGACAGTGTCCCAATGAACTTCCATAACCCCTGAACCTCAGAAATGTCTCTTCGCCAGTCCTGAGAAGGAAGAGAGTTGAAATTCAGTGCTGACAATGACCTTTGTCCTGTCAGCTCAGCCCTGTTCTGTGTAAAGTTATGTCTCCTCTGGGGACTGTCTTGAACACTCTACACACATTCTGATCTCCTGATGCTCTTGTTAAGGGGAGAGGAGAGAGTCACGTGGGTGAGGGCACAGGAGAAGCGAGCGTTGGGCTCCCAGTCAGACCCAGAGAGGGTCAGCAGGCTGCTGACACTGTAGGTGCTGTCCGAAGCTCGCAGGTAGTTGCTGGTCTGAACCCCGTCCGAAATGACTGCACCGTCCTTCTTCCACTGCACCTCCAGCTCATCGGGATAGAAGTGATTGGCAAGGCACACCAGGGTGGCAGTGCCCTTGGCATTGACCTGCTCCGGGGAGGGGGGCAGCAGGGTCAGCTTGGGCTGAGAGTTCTCACGGCCTGAAAGACAAGAGAAACCATTTTAATCCCTGCCTTTTGAAGGGATTTTAACTCTCTGACCATTCACTGGCAAAACAATCCATTTGAACATGTGTAGCCAATAGCTAACAAACCCCATAAATAAACAGACATTGTTCAAATTGCCTTTTAGGATGTGAGTGTCACTGATAGGACCAGCATTTCTGGCCCATCCCTAATTACCCAGAGGGCAGTTTCGAGTCAACCACATTGCTGTGGGTCTGGAGTCACATGGTAAGGATGGCAGTTTCTTTCCCTAAAGGACATCAGGGAATCAGATGGCTTTTTCCTGACAATCAACAGTTGTTTCATGGTCATCATTAGACTCTTAATTACAGATTTTTACAATTGAATTCACATTCCACCATCTAACCCTGGCCCCCAGAACATTAATCTGGATCTCTGGATGAACAGCCCAGCAAGAGTACCATTAAATCATCACCTCCTTTATCTTATTTTTAGCTGAGAGTGAAAGCAAGAAGTTTGTTTCTGAACAGGGTGATTAGAAAAAGCACAACTGAAAGACTCCCAGTTCCTCCCAAAAAAGATTGGTTCCTTGAAAGTGGAGTTGGAGGTGGGTAGGGGGGGTGACGAAGTCATTTGGCATGCTTTCCTTTATTGGGCAATGCATTGAGTATTGGAGTTTGGAGCTGTTGCACCTGTATAGGACATTAGTTTGGCCCCTTTTGGAATACTGTGTGGAATTCTGGCCTCCCTGCTGTAGGAAAAATGTTGGGAACCTTAAAATGGTTCAGAAAAGATTTCCAAGGATGTTGCCAAGTTGGAGGGTTGGAGTGATCGGGAGAGGCTGAACAGGCTGAGACTATTTTCCCTGGATCGCTGGAGGCTGAGGGATGACCATATCGAGGTTTCTAACATCATGGGGGGCATTCATCAAGTGAAACAAGAAGATATTTTGGTCAGAGTGAAGGAGTCCAGAACTAGAGGGCATAGGTGGAAAGTATCAGGAGAACGATTTAAATGGGAACTAAGGCAAAACTTATTCCTGCCGAGGGTGGTACATTTTTGGAATGAGCTGCCAGAGGAAGTGGTGGAGGCTGGTATGATAACATTTAAAAGGCATTTGTATGGGTATATGAATAGGAAGCGTTTAGAAGGATATGGGCCAAATGCTGACAAATGGGACTAGATTAAATTAGGTTATCTGGTCAGCATGGATGAGTTGGACAGAAGGGTCTGTTTCTGTGCTGTACATCTCTCTGACTCTATGTCTCTGTGGCTGGCATGGATGAGTCAGATCGAAGAGTCTGTTTCTGTGCTGTACATCTCCATGACTCTAATTGTTTTTCAATCAAGCCCTCAGCATCTCAGGCTCTCCCAAAACATTTACATTTTGTTTGAAAACCAGCCATTTTTGCAATTTCAGGAATGTGGCAGACAATTTCTACACAGCAAGATCCCACTGGAAGCAATGAGATCAAAGAGCATTCTTCATGATTTTGGTTCAAGGATAAATATTGTCCTGAACTCAACCCAAAGAGAAAGTAATTTGGTTCAGTTGGATGGAAAATGAGAAAATGGAGGGTAAAGGAGAACGTAGGATTATTGGTTAGTGACGGGATTGATTGTGACCAGAAAATAAAAGGAAGGGACAGAATTTTTGAATACTAAAGGGATCATAAAATTTCAGGAAAAATCAATAATAGATCAAACGTAAAGACTTTGTGTCTAAATGCACGAAGCAATCCGCGTAAGGTAGAAAAATGATGTCACAAATCAAGGTAAATTGAGTTTCCAAGGAATTTAAACTAGTTAAAGTGGAGGAGGGCTCAGGAGAGATTATTCAAGATTCTAGAAGATGTAAAAGGACAGAGTGTGGAAAGGATCAGGAATCAAATGTCACGCATAGCAGATAAGGGGACAATGATGGGAAGGAGGGCACTCAATGCAGGACTGAGGGTGTTGTACTTAAATGCACACAGTATACGCAATGAGCTTGTCGCACAGATTGAAACTGGCAGGTACGATGTTGTGGGTATTACAGAGACATGGCTGTAAGGGGATCCGGGCTGGGAACTAAATATCCAAGGATCCATGTCCTATCAAAAGGACAGGCAGATGAGCAGAGGGACAAGAGTTGCCTTGTTCGTAAGAAATGACTTTAAATCAATAGCAAGAAGTGATACAGTCAGAAGGTGTAGAATCTGTGTGGGTAGAGTTGAGGAACCGCAATAAATCAAGAATCTGATGCAAGTTTTGTTCAGGTCTCCAAGCAGTAACCAGGGTGTGGGGAAGAAAATCAATCAGGAGACAGAAAAGGGTAAAAACAATGACTGCAGATGCTGGAAACCAGATTCTAGATTAGAGTGGTGCTAGATTGGCGCAGCAGTTCAGGTAGCATCTGACGAGCAGTAAAATCAACGTTTCGGGCAAAAGCCCTTCATCAGGAATAGAGGCAGACAGTCTGAAGGGTGGAGAGAAAAGTGAGAGGAGGGTGGGGGTGGGGATGGGGACAAAGTCACATAGAGTACAATAGTTGAGTACAATAGGAGTGGGAGGGTGGAGTGGATAGGTGGAAAAGAAGATAGGCAGATAGGACAAGTTAGGAGACAGTGCTGAGCTGGAACTGGAGACAGAAAAGCCAAATACAAAATGTTATGACAGACTTCAATGGATAGGTAAACTGGGTAGCGCATCTCAACAAAAGGATTTCATGGAATGTCTATGAGATGGTTTTTGAAACAGCTTGTGGTTGATCATTTGGAATAGGCAGTTTTGGATTCAGTGATGTGTAATGAGGCAAACTTGGTTAGTGAGCTGAAGATGAAAGTATCCCTCTGGATATATGACCATAATATGATAGAATTCCCCCTGTAGTTTGAGAGGGAGAAGCTGCAATCAGATGGAACAGTATTTCAATTGAGTAAAGGTAAGTACAAAGACATGAGGAAGGAGTTGACCAGAGTTGATTGGAAGGGGAGCCAAGCAGGTAAGATGGTGGGGCAGCAAACAGCAGAGTTTCTGGGGGTAATTCAGGAAGCAGAGTAGGAATTTCTCCTGAAAAAGAAGAAACAAACTTAGGGGAGGACAAGGCAACCATGGCTGATGAGGGAGGTCAAGGACAGCATAAAAACAAAAGGAAAAGGCATACAATATGGTGGAAAATAGTGGGAAGCCAGAGGATTAGGAAGTCTTTAAAAACCTGTGGAGGATAACTAAAAAAAAACATTCAGGGGACAGAAGGTGAAATGTGGGGGAAAGCGAACCAGTAATATAAAAGAAGATTGCAAGAGTTTCATCAGATATATAAAAATGAAGAGGGAGGCAGAAATAGACATTGGAAAAAGAATAATAGGAAAATGAAGAAAAAGCCGAGGAATTGAATCCATACATTACATCAGTCTGCACCATGGAAAACACCAGCAATGTCCCAGTACTTCAAGACTGTCAGGGGGCAGAGGTGAGTGTAGTGGTCATCACTAAGGAGGAGATACTGGGGAAGCTGAAAGGTCTGAATGTGGATAACTCACCCAGACTGGATGAATTACACCAGTGTGTTCTGAAGAAGATCACTGAGGAGATTATGGAGGCATTGGTGATGATCTTTCAGGAATCAATGGAGTCAGGGTGTGGAGGTATTTTCTGAATAAGGAAAGCCTTTGGAGATCTGAAGCACAAACCTCAATCAGGTTTCTCTTAAGGTTAACAGGCAGGTCCAGTTTGTGCTTGGGAAGGCAAATGAAATGTTAGCATTCATTTCAATATGGCTAGAATACCAGGGCAGAGATGTCTGCTGAGGCTGTGTAAGCCTCTGGTCAGACTGAATTTGGAATATTGTGAGCAGGTTTGGGACCCATATTCTATGAAACAATGTGCTGGCATTGAAGGTGTTTACAAGAATGATCCTGGGGATGAAGGGCTTGTCATATGAGGCATGGTTGATGACTCTGGGTCTGTACTCGATGGAGTTTAGAAGGATGAGGAGGGACCTTATTGAAATTTACAGAATACTGATAGGCCTGGATAGAGTGGATGCAGAGAAGATGTTTCCAAATACAGGAGAGACTAGGTAACCAAGGCACAGCCTCAGAATCAAGGACGGCCCCTTTCGAGCTGAGATAAGGAGGAATTTCTTCAGCCAGAGGGTGGTGAATCTGTGGAACTCATTGTTACAGAGGGCAGTGGAGCCCAAGTCACGGAGTGTATTTAAGACAAAGATAGATAGGTTTGTGATTGTTAAGGGGATGGAAGGTTCCTGTGGAGCAGGCAGGAGAATGGGGGTGAGAAGCATATCTGCCAAGC
Source organism: Chiloscyllium plagiosum (assembly GCF_037043375.1). NCBI lineage: Eukaryota > Metazoa > Chordata > Chondrichthyes > Orectolobiformes > Hemiscylliidae > Chiloscyllium > Chiloscyllium plagiosum. The sequence continues at coordinate 118,441,813 of NW_028270147.1, forward strand.
TCAAATGGCAGAGCAGATTCAATGGGCTGAATGGCTGATTTAGATTTAGATTAGATTACTTACAGTGTGGAAACAGGCCCTTCGGCCCAACAAGTCCACACCACCCCGCCGAAGCGCAACCCACCCATACCCCTACATTTACCCCTTCCCTAACACTCCGGGCAATTTAGCATGGCCAATTCACCTGACCTGCACATCTTTGGACTGTGGGAGGAAACCGGAGCACCCGGAGGAAACCCACGCAGACACTGGGAGAACGTGCAAACTCCACACAGTCAGTCGCCAGAGGTGGGAATTGAACCCGGGTCTCTGGCGCTGTGAGGCAGCAGTGCTAACCACTGTGCCACCGTGCCGCCCACTATTTCTGCTCCTGTTTCTTAAAGACTTCTTTAGAGTTTCCCCAAAACCCTGGAACACTGAACCCACTGGACTGTGAGCCCTGCTACAGCTGTTTGTCATCAGAACTCTGCAAAGAGATAATCCAAGAGTGGAAAGAGTGTGCATCCATGTGGGAACTTAAGAATGTATCCTCGCTCCTGGAATACCATGAGTACAGGAAGTGTGGTCAGTGACAGCAGTTGGAGCTCCGGGTTTCGGAGCTTGAGCAGCAGCTGGTGTCAGTGTGGAGCGTCCGTGAGGCTGAGAGCTCAGTGGAGAGCACATTTCTAGATGTGGTCACTCTGCAGCTTCAGAGTATGCAGGGAGAGAGGGAATGGGGGAGCAGCAGACAGTCCAAAAGGACCAGGCAGCTACTACAGGAATCCCCTGAGTGCATCCCACTCTCCAACCAGGATTCAGTTCAGAATTCTGATGAGAATGGGGGTCTTTACTTTCTGAATATAGTTTGGAGTAGCAGCAGTGTAATGGGCAGAGAGGGGCCAGAGTTGCAAGAGTGTGTTCAGGTGAATTTTCAGGAGGCATCGGTGGCTCAGTGGTGGCTCCAGTGGGGCAGCACGGTGGCTCAGTGGTTAGCACTGCAGCCTCACAGTACCAGGGTCCCAGGTTCGATTCCAGCCTTAAGTGAGTGGAGTTTGCACATTCTCCCGATGTCTGCGTGGGTTTCCTCCCATGGTCCAAAGATGTGCAGGTCAGGTGAATTGTCCATGCCAAATTGTCCATAGTGTTAGATACATTACAGAGAGGGAAATGGGTCTGGGTGGGTTCTGTTCGGAGATCGGTGTGGACATGTTGGGCCGAAGGGCCTGTTTCCACACTGTAGAGAATCTAATCTAATTATTGGCAGCGAAGAAGGCTGTCTAAGAATACAATGGAATCTTGACCAACTGGGCCAGTGGGCTGAGGAATGGCAGATGGAGTTTAATTCAGATAAATGTGAGTGCTGTATTTTGGTAAGACACAAGAGATGGGTGAGATCCCAAACAAATATTTCAGGTCAGTATTTACTGTGGAGAAAGCGAGGGAATTTGGAGAAATAGTGATGACTTGAAAAGAGACCACACACAAATGAGGAGACACAAAAGATCTTAAAACACATAAAGGTAGATAAACCCAAGAACCTGATCATGTGTATTCCAGAACATTGTGGGAAACTAGGGAAGAGATTGCTGGGCCCCTTGCTGAGATATGTGTATCACTGACAACTATGGGTAAGGTGCTGGAGAACCAGATAGGTTGGCTAATGCTATGCCATTATTTGAGAAAGACTGTAAGGAAAAGCCAGGGAACTATAGACCAGTGAGCCTGATGTCAGTGCTGGGTAACATGTTGGAGTGGATTCTGTGGGATAGGATTTACATTCTTTGGATAATCAATGTGGTTCTATGCATAGGAATTCATGTCTCCTGAATTTGATTGAGGAGGTGACAAAGAAGATTGATGAAGACAGAACAGTAAACATTGTCTATATGGACTTTAGTAAAGTGTTTGACAAGGTTCCAAATGATAGACTGGTTAGTAAGGTTAGACCACATGGGGTCCAGAGGGAGTGAGCCATTGGGATAAAAAAAATGGATTGAAGATAGGAGACAGAGAGTGGTGGTAAAGGGTTGTTTTTCAGACTGGAGATCTGTGAATAGCTGTGTGCCACAAGCATTGGTGCTGGGTCCACTGCTTTTGTCATTTAAAGAAATGATTTGGATGTGAATAAAGGAGTTTCAGTAAGTTTGTAGATGACATCAAAATTGGCGGGACAGTGGATAGTGAAGAAAATCATCTCAGGGTACAGTGGGACCTTGATCACATGGTGCAATGGGCAGAGGTGTGGCAAGTGGAGTTCAGTTTAGATAAATGTGAGGTGTTGCATTTTGGTAAGGCAAACTAGGGCAGGAGTTATACAGTTAATGGGAGGGCCCTGTGAAGTGTTGCTGAACAAAGAGACCTAGGGGTGAAGATGCAGGTGCATTATTCCTTGAAGGTGGGGTCACAGGTAGACAGGTTGATGGAGAAGGTGTTGGGTACACTTGCCTTTATTGGTCACTGCATTGAGTACAGGAGTTGGGACATCATGGTGCAGCTGTATAGGAGATTGGTGAGGCCACTTTGGGAATAATGTGAACAATTCTCATCATTCTGTGATAGGAAGGATGTTGTTAAACTTAAAAAGCTGCAGAAAAGATTTACAAGGACATGGCCAGGAATTGGAGGGTTTGAGCTAAAGGGAAAGGCTGAAGAAACTGGGGCTATTTTTCCTGCAGCATTCAAGGCTGAGGGATGGCCTTATAGATGTGTATAAAATCACGAGGGGCATGGACAGGGTGAATAGACTGGGGCTATTTTCCTTGGGAAAGGGAGTCCAAAACAAGATGGCGTAGGTTTAAGGTGAGAGGCAAAAGATTCAAAAGGGACCTGAGGGGTAACTTGTCACACAGAGAGTGGTATGTGTATGGATCGAGCTGCCAGAGAAGGTGTTGGAGGCAGATACAATTACAGCATTTAAAACACATTGGGATGGGTACATGGATAGGAAGGGTTTGAGCGATGTAAGTCAAATGCTGGCAAATGGGATGAGGTCAGTTTAGGATATCTGGTTAGCATGGACAAGTTGAACTGAAAGGTCTGTTTCCACGCTGTATGACTCCATGACTATGAGAGGCTGGAAAAGCTGAGACTTTTTACTCTGATGCGTAAGAGTCTGAGGAGTGACCTTGTAGAGGTTTATAAAATCATGGGGACATAGAAAATGTGAATAATTCAGGAAGGAGGTGACGTTTTGTAGAAATGGCAAAAAATATTCCCAAAGATCATTCAGGGATGAGGAACATCAGTTATGAAGTTTGATTGGAGAATTTGGGACTGTCTTCTTTGGCAAGGCTGAAAGGAGATTTGTTCGAGGAATTAAAACCAGAAGGGGCCTGGACAGAGTAAATAGGGAGAAAATGTTCCCAATTGAGAAAGGATTGAGACTGAGAGATGGCAGATTGAAAGTAATTGGGAAAAGTAACAAAGGTGAGATGGGAAAAACATTTTCAGCCAGTGAGTGGTTAAGATGTGGAATGCCACTGCCTGAGAGTGTGGTGGAGGCAGCTTCAATTGAAACATTCCGAAGGGAATGAGACTGTTATTTGAAAAGGAACAATGTGCAGGGTGACAGAGAGAAGGCAGGAGAATGACACTCAGTGAATTGCTCATTGAGAGCCAGTACAGACAGGATGGACAGAATGGCCTCCTTGTGCACTGTAACAATTCTGTGATTGTGTGATTGAGTAGAGTTAAAGCTGGGGGAGGTGGGAGCTCGGTGTCTCACTGTGCTGCTGCTGAGGTCAGTGAGATCAGGGACTGGGACAGGGAGCCAGAGCTCACATCAAACTCTGCCCGTGTCCGTCACACTGAGACTGGCAGGAGGCTACTCACTGATTTCACTCCATGCTGCAGGAATGGGACCACAGACTGCAAATGGACAGAGCTCCTCCACACGGTGAGTAAAACTTACTGACTTATATCTTGCTGCTTAACGGGGGGCAATGGAACTAAAGAAATACAGCAGGACACGCTGTTAGACACTGCTCCTCAATCAACCATTTCATTCACTGCAGCTCCCCACTAACAACTTCTCAATTCAGCAACTGTATTTTAGAAAGTGTGTTTCAGTATTGACAGGGTTAATAACATAGGGATAGGAGGTGGTGCTGTGTGTATTGAGGTTTTTGTACGGCTCTGTATCACTGTGAAGACCAGCTGACAGTAATAGTCAGCGACATCCTCATTCTGAACGTTGCTGATTGTCAGGGTGAAACTGGTCCCTGATCCACTTCCGGTGAATCGATCGGAGACTCCTGTGAATCGATATGTTGCTTGATAGATCAGGAGAGAGGGTTTCTGACCTTCTCGCTGCTGGAACCAGCTAACCCACTTGCTAACAGATTGACTGGCCGTACAGGTGATGGTTGTGGCCTGGCCCAGTCCCACTGACAGCACCAGGGGAGACTGGGTCATGATGATGTCCCCACTGATACCGGAGGGGTCAGAGAGAAACACGGTGAAGTCAGAACTGTCACAGAAAGAGCCTGTCAAATGAGAGATTGTTGGAGACACTGAGCTTTCCTCTGGTTTCAGCATTTTTCCTTCAATCACAAGTCAGTGGAATTGGAGTGAAATGGAGAGCAGCTAAAGATTCAAGGTGGAAGGAGAGAGATTTGTACCTGCGACACAGAATGCCAGGGGCCAGATCAGCTGGATGTGTGAAATCATGGTGTGTGCCCCTGTCCCTGGGCCCGGTTCCTGATAAACTCTCCCTTCACTGGGCTCTGCTTTATAAAGCTGCAGTCTGTGAGAGTCTGACTGGGTGTTCCTCAGTATGTAAATGGCATCGGGCAGAGAGAGCCACATCAGTCCCTCGCACTTCCTCTTCTCTCTCTCTATCTCTGTCTCAGAGTCATTGATGTGAACAGCAGTGAATGAGGCCATTTGGCCCATTGCGTCTGTGCTGGTAAACAAAGATCTGATGACACTAATCCCATCCTCCAGCTCTTGGCCCATTTCCCTGGAGCCTACAGCAACACAAGGGAATATCTAAACACTGCTCCAATGTCACGAGAGTTTGTGACTCAACCAGCCTTTCAGGCAGTGAGTTCCAGACTCCCACCACCCTCTGGGTGAAAACATTCCTCCTCAACTCTCCTCTCACTCTCCAACTCGACTGGGCCTGGACTCACTCGAATTCAGATGGATGTATAAAATTGTAACAGGGCTGGGCAGGGAGGAGGTTTCCCCTGGATGGGGAGTCTGGAACCAGGGGACACCGTCTCAGGGGGATGCGGGGTAGTCCATTTTGGACTGAGATGAGGAAACATTTCTTCCCTTAGAGGGTGGTCAACCTGTAGAATTCTCTTCACTGAAGGCTGTGGAGGATAAGGAACTGAATATATTCAAGAAAAAGAGAGAGATAATTGTTTGCATTTTAACAGCATGAAGGGAATAGGGAGAAAGCAGGAATATGGCTTTGAGATAGAGGATCAGCCATGATCATACTGAATGACAGGGCAGGCTCAAAGGGCCGAATGGCCAACTCCTGCAGCAGTTTCTACGTGGCTATGTCTGTGTTACCTTCAATCTCTGTCCCAGGTTATTGAGTCCTTGTCTCATGCAAAAAGTGCCTTCCTACCCACCCTATTACTGCTCCGAATAATCTTATCTGCTCCAAGGAAAACAACCCCAACCTTTCCAATGATTTCTCAAAGCTCAGATTCAGGCAGCATTCTGGGAAATCTCCCCTGTACCCTCTCAGGTACAATCACATTCTTCCCAGAATGTGGTGACCAGGACTTGTCCCTCTCTCTCTGTCTCACATCTGCCATATCTTTCTCTCTACATCTCTCTCCCCACTGTTAATCTCTCATGTTTTCTCGATCTGTTTATCACACTCTGTCTCATAGTCACTCCCTCCAACTCACTGATGATTTCTCACTCCATCTCATAATCTCTGTTTCTCCATCGTTCTGTCTCTGTCACTCGCTCCCTCTCTCACTTCAAGGAAAAGCCTCCAACTGTTATCTTTCCCTCTATATTCCTCCCTCTGTCTCTCTCCCTCCCTCTCTGCATCCCAAACTACAGTCTCTCTCCCTCGCTCTGTCAGTCTGCATCTACCCATACTCATGTCTCTCTCTCTCTCTCACACACACACACTCAACCCTACCCTCTCTGTCAATTCTCTTCATGCTTGGTCTCAGACCCATCCTATCCCTTTCTTTTTCCTGCCCCTTTGTCTCTCTCTCCATCCCTCTCAGTCACACTGTCTCACATCTTGTTTCTCTCTCTCTATCTCTCAACTTCACAATTTCTACCTCTCTCTTGGTTCCCTCAGATATATCACACTGTCTCAGATGTTCCTCCCTCTCTCTCTCTCTCTCTCACACACACACTCACACACACACACACAGACACTCTCGTATCTCTCTCTGTCTCGCTTCTCTCTTTCTGACTGTGTCCCAGGTGGTGACAGTTGAATGCTGCATAAATCTCCTTCTGCTCTGCCTCACTAATGGATGACCCCTGTCTTCTCCTGGAGTAAAGCCCCATTTCCCACATTGACCAGGGTTTGGCCTGTCTCAGGAAGACTGACAGATTCTTGTGAAATGAAGGGCAGTTCTGTGCTGTTGGCCTATTCTCACTGGGGACTGGTTTGGACACAAACCTCATTCCATGAAGGCCCAGCAGAGAGAGGAGATCCTCAGGCCATCAGTGTGAACTGGAGGGACAGGACAGGCTCTGACCCAGTGACCCATCCTGTCCATTCACAACATGTTCCAATCCCTTCCCCTCTCCTTCCCCTTCCACAGTCAGTCTTTTCTGAATGGAGTGGTCCCTTCCCTGTCTCGCACCAAGGAGGAGATGGACAGATATTTAATGGGTAATGGGTTAAAGGATGATGGAGAGTGGGCAGGAAAGTGGAGTTGAGGCTGAGATGGGATCAGCCATGATTGTATTAAATGGTGGAGCGGGCTCGAGGGGCTGAATTGCCTGCTCCTGCTCCTCGTTCTTATGTTCCTCAACCCCCTCCCCCATTCCTCTTACTGTAACTTTGTGAACCATCTTGGACCATTTTGAACATTGAAGGTGCGATGTGAATTCAGGATTTGTGTGGATTTAATGTGGGGATAGAATTGTGCAGGGGGCTGTGATAGCTCCTGCAGTTGAATATCCTGCTGGCAACCTCCAGCCTTCCACATACAGAATGGGGAAGTGGGGGAGGACAGAATGTACTGCAGGGTCCATGGAACTGTCCCCCAGCAATGTGGTTGACCCTTAACTGCCCTCTGAAATGGCCGAGCAAGGCTCTCCGTTGTATCAATTATGACAATGTTTCAACAAAGAAATGAGACCGGACGGACCACAGGCATCGATTAGATTAGATTAGATTACATTACAGTGTGGAAACAGGCCCTTCGGCCCAACAAGTCCACACCGCCCCGCCGAAGCGCAACCCACCCATAACCTTACACGTACCCCTTACCGAACACTACGGGCAATTTAGCATGGCCAATTCACCTGACCTGCACATCTTTGGACTGTGGGAGGAAACCGGAGCACCTGGAGGAAACCCACGCAGACACGGGGAGAACGTGCAAACTCCACACAGTCAGTTGCCTGAGGCGGGAATTGAACCCAGGTCTCTGTGGCTGTGAGGCAGCAGTGCTAACCACTGTGCCACCGTGCCGCCGACCGATCTAGACACGGAAAAGAAAATGACAAAAACAGCCCTGTCTACCCTGCTCCAACCTCCTTACTGACATCAGGGGGTTAGTGCCAAATTCAGGAGAGCTGTCTCACAGACTAGTCAAGCAACAGCCTGACACAGTCATACTCACAGAATCATGCAGACAATGTCCCAGACATCACCATCACTGTCCCTGCATGTGTCCTGTCCCACCAGAAAGGCAGACCCAGCAGAGCTGATGACACAGTGGTCTACAGCCAGGAGGGAGTTACCCTGGCAAGTCTCAAAGTTGGCTCTGGACCCCGTGAGGACTCATGACACCAAGTTAAACATGGGCGAGGAAACCTTCTGGTGATTACAAGATATCTTGCTCCCTCGGCTCATGAATCAGTCTCTCCTCCATGTTGAACAGCATTTGTAGGAAGCACTGAGGGTGGTGACAGCAGAGAGTGTACTCTGGGTGTGGGATTTCAATGTCCACCTCTGAGAGTGGCTCGGCAGCAGCATTTCTGATCGAGCTGGTTGGTTCCCAATGGACGTAGCTGAGGGACTGGCTCTGCAGCTGGTGGTGAAGGAACCAAAAAGATGGAAAAAGATGCTTGACCCCCATCCTCACCAATCTTGTGGCTGTAGATGCATCTGTCCTTGACAGTATTGGTAAGAGTGACCATCACACAGTCCTTGTAGAAACAAAGTTTGACCTTCACATTGAGAATCCCCTCCATTGTGTTGTGTGGTACTATCACCATGCTAAATAGGACAGACTTTGAACAGATATTGCAACTAAAGGCAAGCTCATAAATGGGGATGATTGCCAAAGATTGCACAATGTTCAGCACCATTCACAACTCCTCAGGTACTGAAGCAGTCCATGTTCAAATGCAACAATATCTGGACAATATCCAGGTTTCATCTCAGAAGCAGTATTTCCCATCGGTGTCATGTAAATGCCAGCCAATGACCATCACCAATAAGAGACAATCTAACCATCGCCCCTTGACAGTCAATGCTATTACCATCACTGAACGCCCACTGTCAACATTCTTGAGGTACCATTGACCAGAAATTGAACTGGACTCACCACAGAAGCACAGTGGTTACAAGAGCAGGTTAGAGACTAGAAATACTGTATCGAGTAACTCACCTCCTGATTCCCCCAAAGCCTGTCAACCAAGTCAGGAGTGTGATTGAATACTCCCCACTTACCTGGATGGGTGCAGCTCCAACAACATTCATAGATTGGTAGTGTCACAGAGTCATACAGCATAGAATCAAACCCTTAAGCCAAACTTTTATATGCTGACCAGGTTTTCTGAAGTGAACAAGTCTCATTTGCCTGCATTTGGCCCGTATCCCTCTAATCCATTCCTGTCTATATCTTTCTTATCCACTCAAAAAACTTGATACCATCCAGAGCCAAGAACCTGCTTGATTGGCATCATATTCTCAAACCATCCACTCTCACCATTCCCGATGCTCAGTGGCAGCAGTGTGTATTATTGATAAGATGCACTGCAGAAACTCACCAAAGGTCCTTGGATAGCACCTTCCAAACCCATGAACAAAAATAGAAATCGCAGGAAAAGCTCAGCAGGACTGGCAGCATCTGGGGAGAGAAATCAGAGTTAACACTTCGTGCTTGACCCAATCTCTCTTCACAGATGCTGCCAGACCTGCCGAGCTTTTCCAGCAATTTCGATCTTTGTCTCGGATTTACAGCATCCACATTTCTTTTGGTTTCCTTCCAAACCCACGTCCACTTCTATTTCGAAGAACAAGAGCTGCAGACACATGGGAACACTATGAGCTGAAATTTCCCCTCGGAAAAGCTTGGCATCCTGACTTGGAAATATATTGATGTTCCCTCAGCCTTGCTGGGTTAAAATGCTGACATTCCCTCCCGAAGAGCATTATGGGTCAAATTACAGCTTGTGGACTATAGCGATTCAAGAAGCAGCTTCCCACCGCCTTCTCCAGGGTAACTAGGGACAGCGTAAAAAATGCTGGGCCAGCCGGTGAAGCCCACTTCCCACGAGTGAATATGCAAAACCGAATGAGGTGTCCCTCAGGTGGGGCGAGGGAATGTTCAGGGTCCTGAGCTCCATTTCCCAGCCCAGGCAGTTTGTCTCCCAATGAATGAATGAAATACCAATTTGGAGCCCAGTTTAGGGGCAGCCTTGTGCTGTATACCCAGGTCGACAAGAGTGAATTAAGATCGAGCTGGAAAGGAACGGTTTGTTGGATTATGGGGAGAGAGAGGAGCAGTAGGACTACTTGGGTCACTCACAGACACAATAGGCTGAATGGCCTCCTCTTGTGCTGTCAGATTCCAGGGAGTGCAGATGGTTCAGTTTTCTCCTGTCTCAGTAATAAACATCCAGTTGCTCCGAGCTCCTCTCTTGGTGAAGTTTCACTTCCTCTCTTGGTGAAGTTTTGACCTTGTGCTCTGACAGTCCTTGCAGTTATTTTTTACACTGGGGCTTTCTGCTGTGGTCAGAATCTCTAATAATAAGTGTCCAATCAGTGACAATCACAGCAGCTAAGGGCAGTCAGGACTGAGGAGCCAGGCTCACTGGGAAACACATTGAAAAGATCAAAGCCATCCTCTTCAGCTCCCAGTATAAACTCCATCCCTCTCCCTGAGAACTATCTGCTGCTCAACCAGACTCTTTACAACCTTAGACTCATCTTTGAGGCTGATCTGAGCCCCACATCCTCCACATGACAAAGATCAGACACTGAAAATCTCAGCTATGTGATGGGGACTCCAAACATGACCATTCCAATGTTGTCCTGGCCCACATCACAGCCACCATCTTCGGTAAACATCAGCTCATCCCAAACTCTGCTGCCAGTATCCGAACTCACACCAAGTCCCATTCCCCCATTCCCTCCCCCTGTGCTCACTGACCTACATTGGCTCCCAGTCCAGCAACATCTTGATTTGCAAGTTCTCATCCTTGTCCTCAGACCTCTCCCTGTCCTTCCACCCTCCCTATCTCACCCTCCAAACCACCTCACTCAGTGTGATCAACAATCTTGGATATATGGCTCTCTATTTCTTCATCCAAGTCATTGAGAAATTTTGTGTGAAGCTGAGGTCCCAGCACAGATCCCTGGGGACACCACTATTCACATCTTGCTCATTGAAAGACATGCACATTATCCCTCCTCTCTGTCTCCTAGCTCTGGACCCACTCCTGACCCAAGGTAAATGCATTTCTCAAACTCCATCTGATTCCATATCTCTTTCTAAATGTTTTGTGGAATTCCCTATGGACAATAGCCATCGACATTCCCTTATATCCCACATTAGTGAGCTCCTAACAAAGTGTAACCAGGCTAGTTAAAGATGTCTGAACCTTTGTAAATCCATGCTGACTCTCTCGGAATAGTTCATGTTAGTTAGTCATTTGTTAGTCATCCTGTCACTAAAAACAGATTCAATCAATTCCTGACAACAAACATTCAATGGAGATGTTCATTGTGAATGAGGTTAGTAAACAGCCAGCACTGACACGACGGGCTGAACAGCCTCCTCCTGTGCTGGAGCCTTCTCTGTCTCCTTGACGGAAATATTTTACAGATTAAAAAATAAAGACCAACAAGAAATTTAAAAATACAAATTAAAACCGCCTCAAACAATTTCCACATACAGGGCCAGGCGATGGAGAGTAATTGCACGATGGGGAAGCTGGTGGAGCCCATTGTAGCTCAGAGTGACCACATCTGCAGCAAGTGTTGGTTGCTCAAGGCACTCCAGCTCAGAGTTGATGATCTGGAATCTGAACTTCAAACACTGTGACACATCAGGGAGGGGGAGAGTTACCTGGACACTGTGTTTGAGGAGGCAGTCACACCTTGTAGGTTAAATACTTCAAATTATGGCCAGTGCTCTGGGACAGGAGGGTGTAACTATAAGTGAGCAGGTTGATGCAGCCTGAATTTAGTATTGTAGGAGCCTCAGCTCCTTGTCCACCAGGAATGAGGTACTTGCTTCCTGTGTCAATGAGGAAAAGGATTGCTTTTGGAAACTATTGCGGATACACTGCAGAATGGGCAAGCGTGGTTTGGAGCTTTTTGGCGATAGTGACCATAATTCTATCAAGTTCAAAGTCATTAAGATTAGATTAGATTCCCTATAGTGTGGAAACAGGCCCTTCAGCCCAACAAGTCCACAGCAACCTCCAAAGAGTAGCCCACCCTCGTCTGACTAATGCACCTAACAACCATGGACAATTTAACATGGACTATTCACCTGACCTGCACATCTTTGGAATGTGGAAGGAGACCCGAGTACCCAGAGGAAACCCACACAGATACAGGGAGAACGTGCAAACTCCACACAGACAGTTGCCCAAGGCCGGAATAGAACCTGGGACCCTGGTGCTGTGAGGCAGCAGTGCTAACCACTGAGCCACTGTGCCACCCTTTACTTATAGTAAGTAAAGAGATAATGATAGAGCAGAAATTAAGTGTCAAAATAGGGGGAAGGCCAATTTTGACACCATTAGCTAGGCTAACACGGGGGAGACAATGGCCATTGGTATTATCGCTGGACTATTAATCCAGAAACTCAGCTAATGTTCTGGGGACCATGGCAGACAGTGGAATTTGAATTCAAGAATGGTTCTGGAATTAAGAGTCTAATGGTGAGTGTTAATCCATTGTTGATTGTGGAGAAAACTCATTCAGTTCACTAATAACCTTTAGAGGAGAAAATGTGTCATCATTACCCAGCCTTACATGTGACTCCAGACACACAGCAATGGGTGGCATTGTGACTCAGTGGTTAGCACTGCTGCCTCTCAGTGCCAGGGTCCCGAGTTTGATTCACTCTTGGGCAACCGTCTGTGTGGAGTTTGCACGTTCACCAGATGTCTACATGAGTTTCTGTCAGGTGCTCTGGTTTCCTCCCACAATTCAAAGATGTGCAAGCTAGATGGATTGGCCATGCTAAATTACGCATAGTGTTCAGCGATGTGTAGATTAGGTGCATTAACCATGGGAGATGCAGGGATAAGGGGATAGATCTGAGTGGGATGCTCCTCAGAATGTTGGTGTGGATCATGGGGTTGAATGGTCTGTTTCACACTGTATGGAACCTATGATTCTATGATTCCATGTAGTTGTCTGTTAACTGCCCTATGAGCAGGAAATGCTGGCTTGGCCAGAGATGTCCATATCCTATGAATGAATGAAGGAAACCACTGCACCGTGGGTCAGGAGGCCATTCAGGCTGGGGGAGCACAAAGAAAAGAGCGGGATTTGATAATGAGGAGGACTGATTGCATCATTTATAAGCAGGATTGAGAGTTCTGCATGGTGTGTTGCCTGCCTGGTGCCAAGATAAGGGGCATCTCGAACCGGCTTGAAAGTATAATGGAGTGCGGGGGTGGGGGAAATGGGGGAGGATCCAGTTGTTTTGCGTGTTGGGACCAACAACCTCAGTAAAAATAGGCAAAAGGTCCTATTTGGGCAATATCAGGAAAGCTATCAGAAGAGACAAATAAGAAAGAGGTGAATACAGCATCAGTGCTGAGGAAGAGATTCCAATGAATGGACCAAATAAGAGTTCGAAATATACGAATGCACTGAGTGTAAGGAATAAATTCAATAATCTGCACGCACAAATTCAAATTTAAGATTTTGCTATAGGATCAATTACTGAGACATATCTGCAGAATCGTTAGGATTGGGAACTAAATATATCCGTTTGTAAGGTTCACAGAATGGACATGGGGAAATGACAGAAGAGGTGGAGCAGCTTTATTGATTAGAAACACAAAGACTTCAATAGTGAGGGAGGTTATAATGAGGGGAAAGCATTCAGTGCAACTGAGGAGCAGAAAAGGCTCTAAAACTGTAATAGATATTGTATGCACCCCCTCGCCCCTTCCCCCCCCCCCCCACACACACACACACTGCCAGCAGCAGCTCTGAGGTGCTGGATTGTATATATACAGAAATTAGACAAGCGTGTAGCCAAGCCAGTGTATTATTAATGGGGAAGTTTAACTTTAACTTAGATTGGGAGAGAGGCAAGCGCTCTGTCAGAAAGGTAGTGAAGTGCTGCTGTGTGTCCAGAATAGTTTCCAACAGCAATAGGTCCTGGATACAACAAGGGGACAAGCAATATTGGAATTAGTAATGAATAATGAGCCAGATTTAGTTAGCAACTATTTGTGCATGAACATTTATCAAATAGTGATCATAACATGATCGAGTTCAATGTCACATTTGAAAGTGAAAAGCATGAATCAGCTGCTAGAGTTTGAGATTAAGGTAAGGGCCGACTTTAACGAGATGAGACAAAAAATCTGCTCATGGGTAAAACAACTGAAGAGCAGTGGGGAATGTTTAAAGAAATATTCAACCAGAAACAAAACCAGTTTATACCTGACAGGGAAAAGCTCCACTTCTTCGAACAAACAACAATGGACAATTAAAGAGATAAGGAAAAGAATAAAACTGAAAACAAGGGCTTACAATAAAGCAAATAAAATAACAGGTTCTGCTGAATAGGAAAGATACAAAGGGTCACAAAGCAGCTTCTAAGAGCTACCAAAAGGGATTCTGAAAGGGAACGTGTAAGGGAAATCAAAATCAATAAGGATAAATGTTACAGTTCCATAAAAGGGAAGCTGGGAGGTCTGGAGCAATGTTGGTCATTAAAGACTGAAAGTGAGGGATCTTGTCAGTGACAATGGGGAAATGACAGCCATGTTAAATAAATACTTTACCTCAAGTTTTGCAGTAGAAAAGGAAAAGGAATTGCCTGAAGTCCCAAAGGAATTAACAGAGGATCAAGGACAGGGACTGAATAAAATTAATGTCAGTAAAATACCCGTAATGAGGAAATTAATGGAACTAAAGAGTGACAAATTCACAGAACCTGGGTTTCCATCTGAGGGTGATAAAGATAGTAACAGATCACAGTGTAGACACCCTGACTATAATCTTTCAGAATGATTCCTGAAGAAGGGCTCATGCCCGAAACATCGATTCTCCTGCTCCTTGGATGCTGCCCGACCTGCTGTGCTTTTCCAGCAACACATTTTCAGCTATAATCTTGCAGAGTTCCCTGGATACAGCAGTCATACCTCTGAACTGGAAAATTGCAAATGTCACTTCACATTTAACAAGGATGTGAGAGAAAAACCAGGAAATTACAGGTCACTAAGCCAATATTTGTGGTGTGGAAATTGTTGGGATCTATAATCAAGGATGGGGGTAACTGAAGACCTTGAAAATGGTCAGTTAATCAGGGAGAGTCAGCATGGTTTCATAACAAGTTGGTCACGCTGAAAAAATCTCATTGAACTTTTTTGAAGAGGATACGAAAGTCCTGGACACAGTAATGTCTATGGATGTTGTTTACAGGGACTTCCAGAAGGCATTTGATAAAGTCCCATGTAAGAACCCGTCAACTGAGGTAGAAATCCACAGAATTGAGGCTAAAATACTGACACACTTGGAAATTGGTTGAGAGACAGGTCATCGAAAATAGCGATAAGGGGTAAGTGCTGAAATTGGCAGGATGTGACCAGTGGTGTCCAATAGGAATGTGTGTTTATGCCTCAGTTATTTACAATATTTATTAATGAATTAGATAATGACATAGAAAGTCAGATACTCTAGTTTTCTAATGACACAAAGTTAGGCAGCATTGTAGGTAGTATCAATAGAGTCAGAGAGTCATACAGCATTCCTCCAGTGCAGTCTTTAACAGAGTATAATTTATCTTTGATAGACAACTCCTTGACCTCCATCTCTCTCTCTTACTCTCTCTCCCCTCTCCATCCTCACCCCACCCCCACCCCCCCCCCTCCCCCTCCCCCCCCCCCCCCCCGCCTCAGTTGCAAAGATCTCACTTTGAATTCCACCCTTCTTTCTCTCTCCAAGCTCTATCCCCCACTCTCTCAGTTCTCCGGCTCTCTCTCTTTCTCTCTCTCTCTCTCCTTGAACTCCATCTCTCTCTCTCTCTCTCTCTCTCTCTCTCTGAGCCCCACCCCTCTCTCCATTTGAGCTGCTGGGACTCTGATCTGAGCCAATTTCAATGAATCCCATGGATAATAATGACCGGATATTTGGAGTGTGAGTTTGATGATGGAAATGTGAACCATTGCAGCAAAGACATTACAGATGGTTTGTACAGACAGCAAAGCCCAAACCAGAGCATTGTGTCAATCAACACAGAACTTATGAAAGCTTCAATAAAAGAGGTTATTAATGTGATTCTCAGAGATGTGTCATTATTCTAGTTACAAATGGCTCTTTCCCAGTGAAGGTCCATCCTGCTGAATATTAGATACAGCTGGGCTTTGGAGAAATATTGGGCAGGTGGAGTGTAATGTGGGGAGTGTGACCTTGTTCACTTTCACAATAATCATTCAAATGTGACTGGAGAGTTGCTAAGTCCAAATAGCAAAACTTGCCATTGGGTATAATCCGTTAGGTGTGATAAATACAGAAACTCGCTTAGTTCTAGTTATCAGTGAGTTCTTGTCAACATTCTTTTTACAAATCAATTTTTGACAAGAACAGAAGATTGTCTCTTCACTCTGGGGCTGTGCCCTTGGGTCTTCAACTCTCCTATTATTGGAAACATCTTCTCCATGTCCACTCGATCCAGGCCTCTCTGTATTCTGTAAGTTTCAATGACATTCCCTCTTATCCTTCTAAACTCCATCAAGTACAGAACCAATGTCCTCAATGACTCCTCATACAAACATCTTTGTATTTTCTGAGCAACCTCACTAAATCTACCTGTTGATCTTTTTCCAGATACAAAAATACAGTGTCTGAATTCTCTAATATCTCTGAATTTGTTCATCTCATAACAGGAAGTTTACTTTGGGAATTGTCCAGTTCTTTTTTGATCTCAAGCTTTTTCTGATCCCCTGCTCCATTATACTCACTACTTGAAAACCTGTACATGACTGAATGGTTCCTCAAAACCTGGGAGAAGAATTAAGGATGCTGGTTTTATGTTGAGGTTGACCTACAACTTGACAAGTAGGACACATTTTATAAAACTGCACCACATCTTTATCCAATTGTGGTTCAGTAAAATACCTGTTTCTGGATGCCTGTGTTTTCCTAATCCCCATATGGCCTGCCATGGGACTCTCATGTGCCCCTTGTACTATCTCCTTATGATAGCTGGGTGGTACCACTAGCCAATATCTAACCGACCATTCTTCATCTGGGGGTCCATGGAGGGGGGGGAAGGTCTCCACTTCCCCATCAGCCTCCATTCTGAAAGTAATAACACTCTGAAACCCCTCCAGCCTCGACCTCAGTATGAGCTGACTGTGCTCATTTATTTCATTCAGGATCTGCTTTTTGGATCTGCTGTAATTAGGGACATCATACCAAACACTCCACCTGGATTATCTTCATCCTTTCGGAAAGTTTCAGTGATCCTTTCACTTGCCTGTGGTGTCATATCAGCCCTTATTGATGGATTTTGTTTAACCATTGCCCTGGTTACCTCACACGAAGGACAGAGACCAGGAACCTGTTCCTGTCATTGTTCTGTTTCTTGGCCCTTCTTTGGACATTCTGTAATTATCGGGGAAGCTACTGCTTTTAGTCCTGATAAATCATTCCCCAGAAGGAAATCGACTCCCTCAACAGGGAATGTTTTCCCCGCTCCGACAATTACTTCTCCTGATAACAAATCACATTCCAGTTGTACCTTTCAGAATGGAAGTGGAATATATTCTCCACAAATCCCATTGATTAATACCTTAGCTCCCATCGAGCTCTGTGGAGGAAAAATCAATTCTTTCTCCAGTAAAAGTGATTGTGTTGCCCCTGTATCTCTCAGTTTGGTTCTGGGTTTAGCTGAAGAAAAGGGAGTCACCATTCCTTTTAAAAAAAATCCTGTCCACCTCTCATCTACCTTCCAACTTCCTTTACTAACCACAGAATTTACCTCCAGTCTTTTTGTTATAATTACAACTACAACCTGCTCTGTGGGATTGTCAGTTTGTGTTCCCTTCTCTGACTCATTTTTACTCACTCCTATAAATCCCATGAGTTTACCTCACAATTTTCAACATTCCAAATGCACATGGCCCACCTTATTCTAAAAGAAACATTTCAGCTTCTGATCATCCTCAGCAATTTCCTTCTGAATCTGAGGAGGAGTTCTCGGGCTGTTCCCTCCTGTCCATTCTCTCCCCTGGCTCCCTGCCTTCCTCACACTCTCCCAATTTTTATTTTTCTCCCAATTCTGGGCCTGATGGGAATAAGTTTTCTGGATCGGTCTCCCATCAGATGACTTCTCCACCTCCTGATGCTGCTTGGCTTGTTGTGCTCTTCCAGCCTCCTGTTTGTCTACTTTGGATCCCAGCATCTGCAGGGTTTTGGCTTTACCGAAGTCTATAATCATTAGCCATTCTAGCTGCTTGTCTTACTGTCGTTCCCCTTTGGTCTTCTACATGAATAATTCTAGAAGGGAAAGAAATTTTAAATTCTTCTCAAAGGATAACTTCTCTGAGAGCATTGTAAGTATTCTCAGCTGGTAATGCTCTTATCTGCCTGTCAACATTATTTTGTTGAACTCTCTTAAACTCAGTACAGGTTTGTCCAGGCTGTTTGTGTATGTTCTGAAACATCTGTCTGTATGTTTCTGGGGCCAACTCATATGTGCTTAGAATAGCCGTTTTCACCTCCTCATGATCCTGAGAACATTCCTCTGACAGGGATGCAGAAACCTCTTGTGCTTCCAAGTTCATTTTTGCACAGGCAAGGTCCAACCTGTTTTTCCCACCTCGCTTGTGTTGCTATCTTCACTAACGACATGAAAAATGCTTCCACATCCTTCTCTTCATTGTCATAGAGTCATACAGCAAACAAACAGGCCCTTCTGTTTGTCGACATGTCGATGCCAATCAGTAATCACCAAACTCCATTTACCTGCACTTGGTCTGTAGCCTTCCATGCCCTGGCATTTTATGTGCTCATCTGGATGTTTCTTAAATGTTGTGAGAGGAGCTGCCTACACCACCTTCTCAAACAGCACATTCCATATTTCTGCCACCCTCTGGGGAAAAAAGTCCCAAAACCCCTCTAAACCACTTTTTCACACGGTAAGCTTATTCCCTCTGGTCATAGACATGTCTGCCATGGGGAAAAGATTCTCACAATTGACTTTGTCTATGCCTTTCATATTTTTGTACACCTCAATCAGATTCCCCCCAGAGAAAACAAACCCAGTCTATCCAGTCTCTCCTCAGAATTAACACTTTCCATCCCAGGGAACATTCTGATTAATCTCCTCTGCATCCTCTCCAGTCCAATCACGTTCTTCCAGCAGTGTCATGACCAGAAATGTGCACAGTATTCCAGACATGACCTAACCAATGCTCTATCAGGTAACAACAAGAATTATTCCTTTCTATATTCTACACCCTGGCTAATGATGACAAGCATCCCATATGCTTTCTTTTGGTTCGGCACTCTGGTTCGGCACTCACCCATCAGCGGAAACATGTTTCCTACACTCTGGAGGCAGGAAACATGTTTCTACTGATGGGTGCGTGCCGAACCAGTGATCACAGCTTAAAAATATGGGGTAGACCATTTAGGACAGAGATGAGGAGAAATTTCTTTACCCAGAGAGTGGTGGCTGTGTGGAATGCTCTGCCCCAGAGGGCAGTGGAGGCCCAGTCTCTGGATTCATTTAAGAAAGAGTTGGATAGAGCTCCCAAGGATTGTGGAATCAAGGGTTATGGAGATAAGGCAGGAACAGGATACTGATTTAGGATGATCAGTCATGATCATATTGAATGGTGGTGCAGGCTCGAAGGGCAGAATGGCCTACTCCTGCTCCTATTGTCTATTGTCTCTTCACCACCCTGTCAAGCTGATGCCTTCCGGGATTGATGAACTTGTACACCAAGGTCCCTTTGTTCCTCACTACTCCCAAGGAACATAAGAACATAAGAACTAGGAGCAAGAGTAGGCCATCTGGCCCTTCAACCCAGCTCTGCCATTCAATAAGATCAAGGTTGACCTTTTCATGGACTCAGCTCCACATAAGACCTAAAGACATAGGAGTGGAAGGAAGACCATATGGCCCATTGAGTCCACTCCGCCATTCAATCATGGGTGATGGGCATTTAAGGACAGTTACCCGCACTCTCTCTGTAGCCCTTAATTCATTGCAAGATTAAGAATTTATCAATCTCTGCCTTGAAGACATTTAATATCTCGGCCACCACTGCGCTCTGTGGCAATGAATTCCACAGGCCCATAACTCTCTAGCTGAAGAAATGTCTCCTCAGTTCCATTTTAAACTGACCCCCTCTAACTCTCAGGATGTGCCCACGGATGCTAGTATCCCTACCTAACAGAAACAATTTCCCAGCATCCAACCTTTCTAAGCCATGCTTTATCTTGTAGGTTTCTATTAGGTCTCCCCTCAACTTTCTAAACTCGAATGAATACAATCCCAGGATCCTTGGCCATTCATCATATATTAGACTTACCATTCCAGGGCTCACCCGAGTGAATCTCCACTGGACACGGTCCAGTGCCAGTATGTACTTTCTGAGGTGTGGGGCCTAAAACTGGACACAGTGTTTTAAATGGGGCCTAACCAGAGCTTTATAAAATCTCAGTAGCACATCTCATTTTACATTCCAATCGTCTTGAGATAAATGGCAACATTACATTTGCTTTCTTAACCACAGACTCAACCTGCAAGTCAACCTTGAGAGAATCCGGGACTAGCATGCCTATATCCCTTTGTACTTTGGCTTTATGAATTTTCTCACTGTTTAGAAAATAGACAATGCCTGTATTATTTTTTCTAAAGTGCAAGACCTGGCATTTGCTCTCACTATATCTCTTAATTCCTTTATTGTTAAAAAAAATCTGTCTTAGCTTTAAAACATTTACTGAAATTGCATCAATTTCTTTATTGAGCAAGGAATTTCATAGATTTATGACTCTCTGGGTGAAGATGTTCCTTCTCAATTCAGTCCTAAATCTGCTCCCCTTAATTTTGAGGTTAAACCCTCTTGTTTTAGTTTCACCTGCCAGTGGGAACATCCTCTCTACTTCTATCTTATCTATTCTCTTTATAATTTTATTTGTTTCTATAAGGTTCCCCTCATTCTTCTAAATTCCAATGAATATATCCCAGTCTACGCAGTCTCCCTTCATAAGCCAACCCCCTCAACCCCAGAATCAGCCTAGTGAACTTTCTCTGCACCCCTCTAGTGTCAGTATAGGCTTTTTCAAGTCAGGAGACCATTACTGCACACAGTACTCCAGGTGTGGTCTCACCAGCACCCTGTACAGCTGCAACATAACCTTCCTGCTTTTTAAACTCAATCCCTTTAGCAATGAAGGACAAAATTCCATTTGCCTTCCTAATTGCTTGTTGTACCTGTAGGCCAACCCTCTGTGATTCATGCATAAGGGCACTCAAGGCACATGCCTTTCATTATGTATAACCTTCCCTTATTAGACCTCCCAAGTTGAATCACCTCAGAGGTATCAGGATTAAATTACATCTGCCATTGCTCTGCCCAATTTACCAGCTGATCAATATCAGACTGTAGCCTGAGACCCAGTAATCCAAGATGGCAGCAGAGTAGGATGCTTCAGCCCGAGTTCATCTGCTCCGTCTGTTTCCTTTTCTTCTTTCTATTCCAATTCTCTTTTCCTTTTCTTTTGTGTTTTTCTTTTGTCCTTCTCCCTTATTTCTTCTCCCGGGCACGGACTCCCAGCCTCAGTCGCCAGGTCTCTGACCCAGTGCAGACCTAATGATGTGGCCTCTTGGCTTGGTGTGGCAGTGTCCTGGCCTGGCAGCGAGGCTTTCCAGCCCGACAAGGCAGACTCTTCGTCCAACATGATGGCCTCTCAATTCGATGTGGTGGCCTCTCGGCCCAGCATGCTCGACTGTCAGCCCAGCGTGATGGTCACTCGGCCTAGTGTGGTGATCTCTGAGTGGCCCAGCATGGTTGTCTCTCAGCCCACATAGTGGTCCTTTCTGTATATGGTGGTGTCTCCATCTGGGAAGGCCTCAGTGTGGACTTCCGGTCTCGAGATGATGACTTAAAGTATGATTCCCTGGTAGCTAAGTTCTTAAGAAATGCTGTAATGCTTGAACTTTCAGCTTTATTTCTTCATTTTCTACTTAAAACTAAAAAGATCTGCAACGTGTAACTTTGAACTTTATTCTTTCTTTCTACCTTGTTCTTACGATTCTGTACTGAGGTCCTTGTACCTAAGATGGCACCTTGTGAGGTGATGTTACATACTTTTCACTGTACTCCAATACTTTTTTACTCGAATACACGTGACAATAAACTAAAATAAAAATCAAATCAATATCAATAACACCACCAATTTATGTGGCCTCTGAAAACTTTCTAATTATACAATCACAGTCAATTTGTTGATGTACATTACAAACAGCAAGGGTCCCAGCCCCAATCCCTGTCTTACACCACTGGTCACAGGCTTCCAATCACAAAGACAACCCTCCACTATCACTCTTTGCCTCATATTTGGATCCAATTTGCCAAAATGCCTTGGATCCCATGGGCTCTTACCATAACTCCAGGAAAGGCAAGAGAGGTAGGCAAGTAGTGCAGGGGTCTTCTGTGGCTATCCCCATTTCAAACAAATATGCTATTTTGGAAAATGTAGGGGATGATGGAAACTCAGGGGTACTTAGCATGAGCAACCAAGTTTCTGGTATTGACACTGGCTCTAATGTAATGAGAGTTACATCGGGTTCCAAACGATCGACTGTGTTAGGGGACTCTCTAGCCCGAGGTACCTCACTCACAATGAACATCTCCATTGAATGTCTATTGTTGGAAGTCATTGAGTCTGGTTTTAGAGACAGAATGTCTGACAAATATGAACAGACCAGAGTAAGTCAGCATGGATTTAAAAAGGGTTAGACATCTTTAACTAACCTGGTTACATGTTTTAACGAGGTCACTAATGTGTGAGATAAGGGAATGTGTTGTTTATTTGGACGTTCAGATGACATTCAAGGACGTTCCACACAAGTGTTACAATGTTATAGTTGGAACAAAGAGATGACAGATAAACATATTCTGAATCTTTCTGCGAAATGAATTCTCAAATAAACCTCAGACATGTTGGTGAACTTGGAGTTTTATCAGAGGAAGGAGCTGAAGGAAATCAGTTGTTGGAGGAAAATGGTTCTGGGAAAATTAAAGTGTGTTAAATCAGCAGGGCCAAATAATCTATTTTCAGGAGTGCTTCAGGAAGTGGTTGGAAAATATTAGAAACGTTGATGGTTATCTGTCGACTGTGGAATAGGTCCTACAGAGTGGAAGGAGCGAATTTAACACGATTATTGAAAAATAGAGAGAGAGAGAGAGAAAATAAGAAATTTTAGACCAATTAGCCGGAAATCAGCAGTAGAGAAAATGCCTAAGTTCATTATAAAATATTTTATAGCTTAGCACTTTGAAAACAGTGACAGAACTGGACAGAGTCAGCATGGATTGTCAAAAGGGAAATCGACTGGAATTGTTAGAGGATGTACTGAGTGGATTTGATAAGGCGGGACCCATGGATATGATTGATTTGGACTTTGTAAGGGGAGTAGATAGGTGGTTCTGTGGTCAAAAACGAGACTCACGAATAGCATGTTGCATCCCAATTGTACGGCTCAGGGATGTCTCAGATCGGCTGCAGGACATTCTGAAGGGGTGGGTGAACAGCTAGCTGTGATGGTTCACCAATAATATCAGTAATAAATGGAATGAGGTCCTACAAGCAGAATTTAGGGAGTTAGGAACCATATTAAAATGTAGGATCTCAGAGGTAGTAATCTCAGGATTGCTACCAGTGCCATGTGCTAGTCAGAGTCGAAATGAAAATATAGGCAGGCTGAATGCGTGGCTTGAGAGATGGTGCAGGAGGGAGGGGTTCAGATTTTTGGGACATTGGGACTGGTTCCTGAAGAGGTGGGACAATTACAAATCGAGCGGTCTACACCTGGGCAGGACTGGAACCAATGTCCTGTGGGATATGTTTGATCACGCTCTTGGGGAGGGTTCAAAATAGTGTAGCAGAGGGATGGGAACCAACTGAGGAGGTTAGTGGGCAATAAGGAGGGAGTAACTAAAGCCTGTCAGGAACTAGATATTGAAGTCAGCGTGACTAAGGTTAAGAGTAGGTAGGGAGCAGATGATGAATGCAAAGGGACAGATGGTCTGAGGTGCATTTGTTTTAATGTGAGAAGTGTAGTAGGTAAGGCAGAGGAATTTAGGGCTTGGATTAGTATCTGGGAGTATGATGTTATTGCTATTACTGAGACTTGGTTGAGGGAAGGGCAAGATTGGCAACTAAATATCCCAGGATATAGATGCATCAGGCGGATAAAGAGGTAAAAGGGATGGAGGAGTTGCATTACTGGTCAGAGAGGATATCACAGCTGTACTGAAGGAGGGCACTATGGAGGACCCGAGCAGTGAGGCAATATGGGCAGAGCTCAGAAATAGGAAGGGTGCAGTAACAATGTTGGTGCTATCCTACAAGCCTCCTAACAGTGAACGTGGGATAGAGGTACAAATATGTAAACAGATTATGGAAAGATGTAGGAGTAACAAGTTGGTGGTAATGGAAGATTTTAATTTTCCCAACATTGACTTGGATTCACTTAATGTTCGAAGTTAAGATGGAGCAGAATTTGTAAGGAGCATCCAGGAGGATTTTACAGAGTAATGTGGAAATAGTCTAACTCAGGAAGGGGCCATACTGGACCTGGTATTGGGGAATGAGCCTGGCCAGGTGGTTGAAATTTCAGTAGGGGATTATTTTGGTAACAGTGACCACAATTCCCTAAGTTTTAGAATGCTCATGGACAAAGATGAAAGTGGTCCGAAA
The DNA here is from genome assembly GCF_037043375.1 of Chiloscyllium plagiosum. Taxonomy (NCBI): domain Eukaryota; kingdom Metazoa; phylum Chordata; class Chondrichthyes; order Orectolobiformes; family Hemiscylliidae; genus Chiloscyllium; species Chiloscyllium plagiosum. The sequence continues at coordinate 118,466,324 of NW_028270147.1, forward strand.
GGAAGACGGCTAAATTGGGGGAAGGCCAACTATAGCAAAATTTGGCAGGATCTGGGGAATGTGGATTGGAAGCAGCTGTTTAAAGGGAAATCCACATTTGATATGTGGGAGGCTTTTAAAGAGAGGTTGACTAGAGTCAGGACAGACATGTCCCTGTGAAAATAAGGGATTGAAATGGCAGGATTAGGAAATGCTGGATGACAGATGAAATTGTGAGACTAGCTAAGAGGAAAAAGGATGCATACATAAGGTCTAGGTAGTTGAAAACAGACAAAGCTTTGGAAGAATATCAGGAAAGTAGGACCAATCTGAAATGAGGAATTAAAAGGGCTAAAAGGGGTCACGAAATATCATTAACAAACACGATTAAGGAAAATCCCAAATCCTTTTATTCATATATAAGGAGCAAGAGGGTGACTAGAGAAAGGGTTGGCCCACTCAAGGACAAAGGAGGAAAGTTATGTGGGGAGTCAGAGAAAATGGATGAGATTCTTAATGAGTGCTTTACGTCGGTATTCACCAAGGAGAGGGAAATGACAGATGTTGAAGTTGGGGATGGATGTTTGATTACTCAGGGTCAAGTCAGTTTAAGGAGGGAGGAAGTGTTGGGTATTTTAAAAGGCATCAAGGTGGACAAGTCCCCAGGTCGGGATGGGATCGATCCCAGCTTACTGAGGGAAGCAAGAGAGGAAATAGCTGGGTCCTTAATCAATATCTTTGTAGCAACCTTGAACATGGATGAGATCCCAGAGGACTGGAGAATTGCTAATGTTTAAGAAGGGTAGCCAGGATAATCCAGGTAACTATCAACCAGTGAGCCTGATGTAGTGGTAGGGAAGCTGCTGAAGAAGATACTGAGGGGTAAGATCTATTTACATTTGGAAGAAAATTGACTTATCAGTTATAGGCAGCATGAATTTGTGCAGGGAATGTCATGTCTTACCAACTTTATAGAATTTTTTGAAGAAGTGATGAAGTTGATTGATGAGGGAAGGGCTGTGGATGTCATACACATGGATTTCAGGAATGTGTTTGATAAAGTTCCCCATGGTAGCCTGATAAAGAAATTAAAGTCACATGGGGTCCAGAGTGTACTCACTAGATGGATAGAAAACAGGCTGGGCAACAGAAGACAGACAATAGTAGTGGAAGGAGTTTCTCAGAATGGATAACAGGAATCTGTGCTTGTACCGCACTTGTTTTTGATATACATAAATGATCTGGAGAAAGGTATAGGTGGTCTGATTAGCAAGTTTGCAGATGACACTAATATTGGTGGCGTAGCAGATAGTGAAGGGGACGGTCAGAGAATGCAGGAGAATATAGATTGGAGAGTTGGGCAGAGAAACGGACGGATGGAGTTCAAACCAGGCAAATGCGATCTGATGAATTTTGGAAGATCCAAATCTGGAGTAAACTGTACGGTGAATGGAACGCCCTAGGAAAATTGATGCCCAGAGAGACCTGTGTGTTCAGGTCCATTGTACCCTGGAGGTGGCAACACAGGTCGATAGAGTGGTCAAGAAGGCATATGGCATACCTTCCTTCACCCGACGTGGTATTCAGTCCAAGAGTTGGCAGGTCATATTAGAATTATATCGGACTTTGGCTTGGCCACATTTGGAATACTGCGTACAGTTCTGATTGCCACATTACCAGAAAGATGTGGATGCTTTGGAGAGGGTGCAGAGGAGGTTCACCAGGATATTGCCTGGTATGGAGGGCACTAGCTATGAAGAGAGGTTTAGTAGATTAGGATTATTTTCATTAGAAAGTCGAACATTGAGGGGGGACCTGATTGGGGTCTACAAAATCATGAGAGGTATAGACAGGATGGATAGCAAGGGGCTTTTTCCCAGAGTGGGGGACTCAATTACTCGGGGTCATGAGTTCAAGGTGAGAGTGGAAACATTTAAGGGAAATATGTGTGGAAAGTTCTTCACACAGAGAGTGATTGGTCCTGGAACATGTTGCCAGTGGAGGTGTTAGAGGCAGGCACAATAGCATCATTTAAGATATATCTAGATAGGTACATGGATGGGCAGGGACCAAAGGGAGACAGACCCTTGGAAAATTGATGACAGGTTTAGATGGAGGATATGAACCAGTGCAGGCAATAGGGCCGAAGGGCCAGTTCTTGTGCTGTAATTTTCGTTGCTCTTTGTTCTTTGAACTGAGGAAAGTCAAAGGAACAGAGTGATCTTGGGGTGCTTCTCCACTGATCCCTGAATGTGGCAAGACAGGTTAACAGAGCAGTTATGAAGGCACAGGGGACACTTGCCTTTGTCATGTCAGGTATTGGTTATAAAAGCAGGAGGATATGGTGCAGTTAAGCAGAACATTGGTTAGGCCACAGCTGGAGTACTGTGTGCAGTTCAGGTCACCACACTGTAGGAAAGATGTGATTGCACTGGACGGGGTGCAGAGGGGAATCACCAGGATATTGTGTGGGATGGAACCTCTCAGTGATGAAGAGAAATTGGATCAGCTCGAGTTGTTTTCTTCAGAGCAGAGAAGGTGGAGGGGGGACCTGATAGAGGTGTATAAGGTTATGAGGGGAATGGACAGGCAGGAGAGAAAGCAGCTGTTCTCCTTCATGGGAGGGTCAATAACAAGTTGGCGCACATTCAATGTCAAAGATAGGAGGTTTCAAGATGTTTTGAGGAAAGTGTTTTTTACCCAGAGGGTGGTGGGGGTCTGGAATGCACAGTCTGGGAGGGTACTTGAGGTGGGAAACCACACAAACTTTAAAAAGTACTTGGGTGAGCAGTTTAAATATCATAACGTTCAAGCTATGGGCCTCATGTTGGAAAGTGGGACTGGTGTAGGTTTAGTGTCGTTTGGCTGGTACACAGTTAATGGGCTGAAGGGCCTCTTCTGTACTGTGTGATTTTATGATTCTGTTGTGTGCAGTTTTGGTCTCCTTATCTGAGGAAGGATGTTCTGGCTGTGGGGGGAGGGCAGCGAAGGTTTACCAGACTGATTCCTGGGATGACAGCACTTAGATCTGATGAGAAACTGGATCAGTTAGGACTATATTCACTGGGGTTTAGAATTTGAGAGGAATCACATTTAAACCTGTAAAACCCTAACAGGACAGGACCAGAAAACACAGGAATTATGTTCCTGATGACTGGAGAGTCCAGAACCAGGAATTACAGTTTAAAGAAAAGGGAAAGGCCATTTTGGACTGCGATGAGGAGACATTTCTTTAGCCAGAGAGTGGGAAGCTAGTGGAATATTCTGTCACAGAAAGTAGTCGAGCCCAAAACATTAAATGTTTTCAAGAAGGCGACAGGTATAGATCTTAGGACTAAAGGGATGAAAGGTTATGGAGAAAAAGTGGGAACAGGGACTAAGTTGGATGATCAGCCAAAGTCATATTGACTGGCAGAGCTGACTCGAAGGGCTGAATGGCCTGCTCCTGCTCCTAGTTCCTTTGTTTCCATGTTTGAGAGACTGTTCATAAACATGGAAACATATGGAATTATAGAGTCATAGAGTCATCGAGTCCTACAGCACAGAGACAGGCTTTTTGGTCCACACTGGACCGTGCTGACCAAAATGTCCTTCCACACTAACCCCATTTCCCTGCACTTGGCCCATATCCTTCAAATTACATACTATCTATGTATTTGTCCAAATGCCTTTTAAATGTTATTAATGTACCCGCCTCAATCACTTCCGCTGGCAGCTCATTCCATATGAGTACCACCCTCTGTGTAAAAATGTTGCCCCTCAGGTTCCCGTTTATTCTAACCTTCAACTGATGCCCTCTATTCCTTGATTCACCAACCCTGGGACAAAGACTGAGTGCATTCACCCTATCCATGTCTCTCAAGATCTTATACACTTCTAAAAGATTCCCCTTTAGTCTCCAACACTCTTAAGAAAAATGTCCTAGTTTGTCCAACCTCACCCAAAAACACAGATGTTGAAACCTGGCCACATCCTTGTAAATTTATTCTGCACTCTTTCCAGTTTAATAATATCCTTCATATAACAAGGTGACCAAAACTGAACACAATACTCCAAGTGCAGCCTCACCAACATCATGTACAATTGAAACATAACTTCCCAACTTCTGCACCCAGTGCCCTGACTGATGGCAGCCAGTGTGCCAAAAGCCTGCTTCACTGCCCTGTCTAACTGTGACTCAACTTTCAGAGAACTGTGCACCTGAACTCCGAGATCCCACTGTTCCACTACAGTCCTTAAGGCCTTACCATTCACCATGAAACTCCTACCTTGATTTAACTTCCCAAAATGCAAGACCTCATACTTATCTACATTAAACTCAATTTATCATTTCTTTTCCCACTTCCACAGCTGATCAAGGTCCTGCTGCAATATCTGATAACCTTCCTCATTGTCCACAATACTGGCTATTGTAATGTCTTCTAAATCATTGATATTGATAACAAACAGTAATGGGCCCAGCATCAATCCTGAGGCACTCCACTAGACACAGGCCTCCAGTCTGACAAGTATCCTTCCACTCTGTCCCTCTGCTTTCTCCCATTCTCGCCAGTTGGAGAAAAGTATTTATCTTTGGTCAGGAATTAATTTGGAGGTGGGAGACAGAGAGGAGGGATAATGTGTGTGCTCTCCAATGACTAAAATGTGGATAGTGGTGTCCTCAGGGAACTGGGCTGGAAGCTCAGCATTTCACGATATTTCTAAATGACTTGGATGAAGGAATAGACAGCCATATATCCAAGATTGTTGATCACACTGAGTGAGGCAGTTTGGAGGAGGTTACAGAGATAGGGAGAGTGGAGGACAGGGAGGGACTTGAGAACAAGGATGAGAATTTGAAAATTGAGATGTTGCTGAACCAGGAGCCAATGTAGGCACAGGGTGCAGGGGTTGGGGGAATGGGATTTGGTGTGAGTTTGGATATGGGCAGCAGAATTTGGGATGAGCTGAAGGTTACGGAGGGCAGTGGCTGTGAAGTGTGCAAGCACAACATTAGTATGGTCATGTTTGGAGTCCCATGGACATGGCTGAGATTTTCAGTGGCTGATCTTTGTGATGTTGAGGATATGGGGCTCAGATCAGCCTCAAAGATGAGGCCAAGTTTGTAAAGAGTCTGGTTGAGCAGCAGATACTGCTCAGGGAGAGGGATGGAGTTTATACCAGGATCTGAAGGGGTTGGCTTTGATCTTCCCAATGTGTTTCACAGTGAGCCTGGCTCCTCAGTCCTGACTGCTCTTAGCTGCTGTGATTGTCACTGATTGGACACTTATTATTAGAGATTCTGACCACAGCAGAAAGCCCCAGTGTAAAAAATAACTGCAAAGACTGTCAGATCACAAGGTTGAAACTTCACCAAGAGAGGAAGTGAAAGAAGGAGCTCAGAGCAGCGGGACGTTTGTTACTGAGATGGGAGAAAACTGTGAACTGTCTGCATTCCCTGGAATCTGACAGCACAGGAGGCTGGTTCTGGGATTTTTCTTTTCAGAAACAGCACAGTGATGGAAAAAAGGACAGTCACTCTCTCACAAACACACACGCCTGCGCTCAGAGATCAGAAACAGAATCCAGCAGCAGCTCTGTCTCCAAGCTGTGAAACCTGTTTGTTCCCTCATTCAGTTTTTAACTGGAGGATAGACCAAGCAGGGGAGGCAACACAGTGGTGTGTACAGTCAGAAGGGAGTTGCCCTAGGAGTCCTCACCATTAACTATGGAACCCATGAAGCCTCATGACAGCAGGTCAAACATGGGGAAGGAAACCTCCTGCTGATTGCCACAGAGCACCACCCTCCCCTCCAACCTCAACTGAGCAGTCAGTCCTCCTCCATGTTGAACAACACTTGGAGGAAGCACTGAAGGTGGAAATGATGCAGGATATATCCTGAGTAAGGGACTTCAAAGTCCACCATCAAGAGCTGCTCAGAAGCATCACTACTGAGCAAGCTGGTCAAGTTCCACCTAATTCAGCTGCTAGACTGGACTTGGGGCAGGTGGTGAGGGAACCAACAAGAGGGAAAAACATACTCACTATCACCCTCACCAATCTGCCTGCTGGTGGTGCATCTGTCCATGACAGTATCAGTAAGGGTGACCACTGCACAGTCCGTGTGGTGACAAAATCCCATCTTCACATTGAGATTACCTTGCATTTTGTTGGGCAAGAGATACGGAATCTCAGGAAGAACATTTTTTTGCAGCAATTGGTAATGACTTGGAAATTAGTGCCCATTCGGGTGAGGCAGGTGAAGACACTCAGTGATTGCAATGGCAGATTGGATGGGCTCTTGATGGAAATAAACCTGCAAGGCTCTGGGGGTCGAGTAGGGGAGGGGGTGGGACTGGCTGGATTGCTCCATGAAATTACAGCATTTGCACACTTAGTCTCACCTTTACGCAAAGACTGGGAGAAACAGACAAACCAATTCACAGAAGTGTTTTCTCAAGCAAACCACTCTTGAACCAACTCAGAGAACACGCCAGACTAGATTAACGAGAATAAATCAGCAAATCAATGGCAAGGGAACAGTGAACCAAAAGTGATGGAACTGAACAGTATATTTAATAGCACAAACAACGAGAGGGGAGGGATGAAGGGCAAGAGGGCAGAGAGCATGCTCTAGGGGTCTGAAGGCTCTGCTGTCAATGGTGGGATGGAGGAAGCAGCAATGGGCAGGAGACCAGAGACAGAAGGTGGAAGGGGGAGGGAGGGAATGTGAGTCTACAGCAGGACACAGAGTGAGGGAGGAGGGAGGCTATGGAGGCAATTGGCTGTCTGTGAGGTCAGATTCTGGAACAACTGTAGTTGTAAGACAGGGAAGGGACCACTCCATATCAGACAAGTTGGGGTTTATGGAATGTGGCTTCAGAAAGCTGGGAGAGGACATTGAAATCATAGAGTCAGGAGGTGGGATGAGCAGGAATTGGGGTTTCTGTGGTCAAGAGGCTGAGGTAGTGCGGAGACAAACAATGTTGTTCAGATTGAAATAAGAGACCTACATGATGGACAGGATGTGGGGTTTGCAGCTCAGGTACAGGACAGTCCAGTGGGAAGGAGGCCCATGTTTACTGTTTATTGGTCCTATGGGAAGGTGCCCCATGTTTACATCATCATAGAGTCATAGAGGTTTACAGCGTGGCAGCAGACCCTTCAGCTCTCCTCATCCATGCCGACCAAGTTTCCAAAACTGAACTAGTCCCATTTGCCTGTGTTTGGCCCAATCCTCTCTAAATCCTTCCTATCCATGTTCCTGTAAAAATGTCCTTGAAATGTAGTAACTGTACTCCCCTCTCCCACTTCCTCTGGCAGCTCATTGCACATACACACCAACCTCTGTCTGAAAAGGTTGTCTCTCAGGCCCCTTCTAATTCTTTCCCCTCTCAACTTAAACCTATTCCTTCTCGTATTGGACTCTCCTACCCTGGGGAAAAAAAAACTTTGGCTATTCACCTTATCTATGGCCCTAATGATTCTATAAACCTCTCGAAGGTCACCCCTCAATCTCCTGCATTCACTGGAAAAATCTCTCGGCCTAGCCATCCTCGCCGTGTAATTCAAACTCACCAACCTTGGTAACATCCCTGTTAATCTTTCTTTTACCCAAACCAGTGTAATAACCTCCTTCCTATAGCAGGGTGAGCAGAAATGCACGCAGTGTCCAAATGTGGCCTTCCCAATGCCTTGTACAGCTGTAACATGATGTCCCAGCTCCTGTACTCCCTGCTTTGACCAGTGAAGGTGAGCGTGCCAAATACCCTCTTCACCACCCTGTCTACCTGTGACACCACTTTCAAGAAACTATGTACCTGTACCCCTCAGTCTCTCTGTTCAACAACACTCCTCATGGCTCTACCATTAATTGTGTAATTCCTGCCCTGGTTGGTCTTACCAAAATGCAACTCCTTGCATTTATCGAAATTAAGCTCCATCTGGATTTGTTGACCCACTGGCCCATTTGATGAAGATGACATTGCATTCTGAGATAACCTTCTTCCCTGTCCACGATGCCAACAATTTTAATGTCAGCCACAAACTTACTGACTATTCCTGCTATTTTCTCATCCAAATTGTTCATATAAATGATGAACAACAGTGGATCCAGGATTGATTCATGTGGCAGACGGCTGGTCACTGGCCTCCAGTCTGAAGAACAACCCTCTCTCACCAGCCTCTGCCTCCTACCATCAGGCCCATTTTATATCCAATTGGTTAGCTCTCCCTGGATCCTCTGTGATATAATCTTACTAAGCAGTCTACAATGGGGAACCTTGTCTCAGGCCTTGCTAAAGTCCATGTCAACGATGTGTACTGATCTATCTTAATCCATCTATTTCTTCAAAAACTCAACTATCCACTTGTCTCCATTAGAAGGACAAGTGAATAGGAGGCCAACATTTACTGGTCTTTATCGGAGGCTCAAGCAGGAACAATGCCCATGTTTACTGGTCTCTATTGGGAGCTTCAGTGGGAAGGAGGCCCATGTCTCTCCATGGGGCACTCTCGTGAACTGACGTCCATGTTTACTGGACTCTGTTGGAGAGTCCAGTGCATCGTGGACACCATGGTGGGTGTGGGGTTCAGTTCCTTTCTGTTGTAACTGTGTGATGTCCAACCCTCATTCCAGTAAAACACCCTGACTCAGAGACTGATCATTGAAGGGGAAGGACAGGGGAAGGGATTGGAACATGTTGTGAATGGACAGGATGGTCAGTCGGTCAGAGTCTGTCCTGTCCCTCCAGCTCACACTGATGGCCTGAGGATCTCCTCTCTCTGCTGGGCCTTCATGGAATGAGGTTTGTGTCCAAACCAGTCCCCAGTGAGAATAGGCCAACAGCACAAAACTGCCCTTCATTTATCAAGAATCTGTCCATCTTCCTGAGAGATACCAAAACCTGGTCAATGTGGAAATGGGCCTTTACTCCAGGAGAAGACATGCCTCTGGGGTCAAGGGTTAACATCCATTTGTGGGGCAGAGCAGAGGGAGATTTATCCTGAATTCAACTGTCACCACCCGGGACACTGTGAGAAAGAGAGAGAAGCGAGACAAAGAGAGAGAAATAGAGGTCGATTGGGATGTGGAGATGAAGGGAGAGACAGAGGGAAAAATAGAGAGGGGTAGATAACATTTGGAGGCTTTCAATTGAAGTGAGAGATGGAGCGAGTGACGGAGACAGTGAGAGATGGAGAAAGATTATGAGACGGAGTGAGGAAGCGTGAGTGAGTTGGAGAGAGTGGTTATGAGACAGAGTAAGAGAGAGAGAATATGAGAGAGATTAACAGTGGGAGAGAGAGATAGATGTAGAGAGATCAAAGTAGCAGATGTGAGATAGAAAGGGGAAAAGAGAGAGAGAGAGAGCGAGGTCCTGGTCACCACATTCTGGGAAGGATGTGATTGTACTTGAGAGGGGGCAGAGGAGATTTCCCAGGATGCTGCCTGGGATGGAGGGTCAGCTATGAGGAAAGATTGGAAAGGTTGGGATTGTTTTCCTTGGAGCATTGAAGGTTGAGAGGGACCTGATAGAGAGGTATAAGATAATTGTTGGCAGTGATATGTTGCACAGGAAGACACTTTATACACGAGTAAAGGACTCAATAACCAGGGACAGAGATTGAAGGTAACACAGACATGGACACATAGAAACTCGGAGCTGGAGCAGGCCATTCGGCCCTTTGAGTCTTGTGTGTCATTCAGTATGATCATGGCTGACCCTCTCTCTCAATGCAATGTTCCTGCTTTCTCCCCATTTCCTTCATGCCGTTAAAATGCAAAACAACTATCTCTCTTTTTTTCTAGAATATATTCAGTTCCTTATCCTCCTCAGCCGTTTGTTGTAGAGAATTCATCAGGTTGACCATCCTCTGAGTGAAGAAATGTTTCCTCATCTCAGTCCTAAATGGTCTACCCCGAATCTCTCTGAGACTGCGTCCCCTGGTTCCAGACTCCCCAACCAGGGGAAACCTCCTCCCTGCCCGGGCCTGTTAGAATTTTATATGTTTCAATCAGATCCCATCTCATCCTTCTAAACTCGAGTGAATTCAGACCCAGTCGAGTTGCAGAGTGAGAGGAGAATTGAGGAGAAATGTTTTCACCCAGAGGGTGGTGGGAGTCTGGAACTCACTGCCTGAAAGGCTGGTTGACTCACAAACTCTTGTGACATTGGAGCAGTGTTTAGATATTCCCTTGTGTTGCTGTAGCCTCCAGGGTAATGGGCCAAGAGCTGGAGGATGGGATTAGTGTCATCAGATCGCTGTTTAACAGCACAGATACAATGGGCCAAATGGCCTCATTCAGTGCTGTTCACATCAATCACTCTCTGAGACAAAGAGAGAGAGAGAGAGAAGAGGAAGTGTGAGGAGCTGACGTGGCTCTCTCTGCCTGATGCCATTTACATACTGAGGAACACCCAGTCAGACTCTCACAGGCCGCAGCTTTATAAAGCAGAGCCCAGTGAAGGGAGAGTTTATCAGGAACCAGGCACAGGGACAGGAGCACACACCATGATTTCACACATCCAGCTGATCTGGCCCCTGGCATTCTGTGTCGCAGGTACAAATCTATCTCCTTCCACCTTGAATCTTTAGCTGCTCTCCATTTCAATCCAATTCCACTGACTTGTGATTGAAGGGAAAATGCTGAAACCAGAGGAATGCTCAGTGTCTCCAACAATCTCTCATTTGACAGGCTCTTTCTGTGACAGTTCTGACTTCACTGTGTTTCTCTCTGACCCCTCAGGTATCAGTGGGGACATCACCATGACCCAGTCTCCCCCGGTGCTGTCAGTAGGACTGGGCCAGACCGCAACCATCACCTGTACGGCCAGTCAAAGCATTAGCAGCTACCTTGCTTGGTACCAGCAGCGAGAAGGTCAGAAACCCTCTCTCCTGATCTATGATGCAACAACTCGATTCACAGGAGTCTCCAATCGATTCACCGGCAGTGGATCAGGGACCAGTTTCACCCTGAAAATCAGCAACGTTCAGAATGAGGATGTCGCTGACTATTACTGTATGCAGCATAGCAGCTCCCCCTACACAGTGATACAGAGCCATACAAAATCACCTCCTGAACTGACACATCCACAGTTATATAAAATGCATAATAATGGACACACAGTCCCACCGCCTGAACTGACATATCCCACAGTTAGATACAAATGAAACTGAACAAATTACCCCATGCTGGGATGGTCACTGTCTGCTACACACTCCAGTCCCTGCGGTGTCTCAACGCTCACTGAAGGCCTCAAGTTTCCCTCTTCCACTCCATGGCCACATGGGAAGAACAGCTGCAAGATTTAACAATGAAAAATAAAGTTCACAACCCAGAGGCAGAGACAGAAAGACACAAAAAGAGGGTGGGAGTGATCAACAGACTGTGAGATAGGGAGAGGGTGAGAATGACAGAGGGAAGCAGAGAGCTGAGGTTTTTGTACAGCCTCTGCACTGGGAGCTCTCACTGTGGCTGACGTTTGGTAAAGGAACCAAGCTCAGACTGAGTAAGTAAACCTCAATCCTCCGTTAATAACCCTTTCAATACTGAAACTTTCTAAAACACAAATGCTGAATTGTTGCAGGTGTTAGTGCGGAGCTGCAGTGAATGAAATGGTTGATTGAGGACCACTGTGTCTAACAGGGTGTCCAGCTGTACCTCTTTAGTTCCATTGCCCCCTTTAAGCAGTAAGATATAAGTCAGTCAGTTTTCCTCACCGTGTGGAGGAGCTCTGTCCATTTGCAGCCTATGGTCCCATTCCTGCAGCATGGAGTGAAATCAGTGAGTAGCCTCCTGCCAGTCTCAGTGTGACGGACACGGGCAGAGTTTGATGTGAGATCTGGCTCCCTGTCCTAGTCTCTGATCTCACTGACCTCAGCAGCAGCAGCAGCAGCAGCACAGTGAGACACCGAGCTCCCACCTCCCCCAGCTTTAACTCTGCTCAATCACACAATCACAGAATTGTTACAGTGCACACGGAGGCCATTCTGTCCATCCTGTCTGTACTGGCTCTCTGAATGGGCAATTCACTGAGTGTCATTCTCCTGCCTTCTCCCTGTCACCCTGCACATTGTTCCTTTTCAAATAACAGTCTCATTCCCTTCAGAATGTTTCAATTGAAGCTGCCTCCACCACACTCTCAGACAGTGCATTCCACACCTTAACCACCCATTGGCTGAAAATGTTTTCCCTCGTCTCTCGTTTTGTTTCTTTTACCAATTATTTTCAATCCATGGCCTCTCCCTCTCAGTTCTTTCTCAGGTGGGAACATTTTCTCCTGGTTTACTCTGTTCAGACCCCTCCTGATTTCTCGATCAAATCTCCTCTCTGCCTTCTCTTCTCTGAGGAAGACAGTCCCAACTTCTTCAGTCTATCTTCATCACTAACATCCCTCATCCTCGATGGGTCAGATAGCCCACTCCTGCTCCTATTTCTCATGTTCTTATTATCTTATCTTCCTATGTGAGAGACACACATCAGATTTCCACTTAACACTCTGTGGCTGTACCTTCCCAGTCTTATTCCCAACACTCCGTGCAGTCCCATCCTTACACAGTGACCCTGATTTAGAATTTATTGCTCTCTCTCCCTCACTCTGAAACTGGGTAAGAAGTTCTATTCTTTATTCTGGTGCTATCTATCTCTCCCAGGATTCTGTGCACCTCTGTGTTCCTCTCTGGTATTACCTCTTGGCTCCCACAGCCCAGCCAAGATAGTTTAAACCCTCTTCAGCAGCACGAGTAAATCACCCCAAAGGAACTCAGTCCCAGGTCTGTTCAGGAGCAACCTGTCTGGTCTGTACATGTCCATCTCCCTCCAAAGCCAGTCCCAATGTTAACATAATCGAAAGCCCTTCCTCCTGGACTGTCTTTTCAGTTCCACAGTCACCTGTGCTATCCTCCTCTTTCTATTCTCACTTGCGTGGGGCACTGGGGGTAATCTTGGAGATTCCTACTTTTGAGCTCCTGCTGCTAATTCCCTCTGGAATTCCTAAATTCTGACTGCAAGACTACATCCCTCTGTCACTGGGACCGATGTGGACCATGACTGCTGACTGTTCCCCATCTCCCCTCAGGGTGCTCTGCAGCTGCTCAGTGACATCCTTGACCCTGGCACCAGGGAGACAACACACCATCCTGGATTCCCATCTGCAGCTACAGAAACACCTATCGATTGCCCTCACTCTCGAATCTCCTCTCACTATCGCTCTTCCAGTCTTCCTTGTGCCCCCCCTGTACAGCTGAGCCCCCCCATGGTGCCAGGGACTTGGCTCTTGCTGCACTCCGCAGATGAACCATCATTCTGATCAGGATTCCAAACTGAATCCTGGTTGGAGAGTGGGATGCACTCACGGGATTCCTGTACTAGCTGCCTGATCCTTTTGGACTGTCTGCTGCTCCCCCCTTCCCTCTCTCCCTGCATACTCTGAAGCTGCAGAGTGACCACATCTAGAAATGTGCTCTCCACGGAGCTCTCAGCCTCACAGACTCTCCGCACTGACACCAGCTGCTGCTCAAGCTCCAAAACCCAGAGTTCCAACTACAGTCACTGACCACACTTCCTGTGCTCATGGTATTCCAGGAAGCAGGACAAGCAGTTCCCTCATGCAGCCTGATGCACACTCTCACCACTCCCTGATTATCTTTTGTCAAAGTACTTTTGAGAAACAGCGACAGCAGGGCTCACAATCCAGTCCTTTCAATGTCCATAGAATCATAGAATTCCTACAGTATGGAAACAGGCCATTTGGTCCAACAAGTCCACACTGACCCTCCGAACAGTAACCCACCCAGACCCATTCCCTATCTTTTTAACCTACATTTACACCTGACTAATGTACCTAACCTACACTCTAGGCAATTTAGCATGGCCAATTCACCGAACCTGCACAGCTTTGGACTGTGAGAGGAAACCAGAGCACCCGGAGGAAACCCACGCAGTCACAGGGAGAACGTGCAAACTCCACACAGACAGTCGCCCAAGGCTAGAATCAAACCTGGGTCCATAGCGCTGTGAGGCAGCAGGGCTAACCACTAAGTGACCGTACTTCCAGTTTTCCAGGAACCTCTACATAAACCCAAAATACTTAAGATATAGGAGCAGAATTGGGCCAGTCAGAATAGAGGCTGCTCTGCCATTGATCTTGTGTGATGTGTTCCTCAACCCCATTCTCCTGCATTCTCCTTTTAACCTTTGATCTCCTTACTGATCAAGAACGTATCTGTCTCTGTTTTAAATACTCTCAACACAGTGGCCTCCATAGACCTCTGTGACAATGAGTTCCGCAGATTCACCACCCTGTGGCTGAAGAAATGCCTCCTTATCTCAGTTCTGACGGATCATTCTTCACTCTGAGGCTGTGCCTTTGGGCCCTAGTTTCTTCTACTCATGGAAACACCTTTTCCATGTTCTCCAGGCCTCTCAATATTCTATAGTTTCAATAAGATTCCCCCCTCATCTTTCTAAACGCAATTGTCTACAGATTCAGAATCCTCAACCACTCTTTATATTCCCAGGATCATTCTTATTCTTTCTCACTTTTTCCTCTGGACCCTCTCCAATGACAGCACATCCTTCCTTAATAAGGAGCCCAAAATTCCAAATGTGGTCTGATCAGAGACTTATACAAACTCAGCAGTACACCTCTGACGGTAAAGTTAATGCTAACATTGTAATTGCCTTTCAAACTGCCAATGGTGAACCTGCACGTTAACCTTCAGAGAAACCTGAGCAAGGAATCCCAATTCTCTTTGTGCTTCAGATTTCTGAAATCTTTCCTCACTTAGAAAACAGTCTGTGCCTCTATTCTTCCCACTAAAGTATCTAGCCTCACAAATTCCCGCATTGTACTCCACCTGCCACTGCTTTGCACATTCTCCTAGCCTGACCAAGTCCTTCTGCAATCTCCCCCACTTCCTCAACTCCACCTGTCCTTTCACCAATTTTTGTGTCATCTACAAACATATGAACAATATCTTCAGTTCCTTATCCAGATTGTTAATAGATAGCTGTGGTCCCAACACAGATCCCTGCGGATTGCCACAAAGCACCAACAGCCATCCAGAAAAGAATCCCTTTGTCCCTACTCTCGTCTTTGTGCCGGTCAGCCAATCCTCTACCCACCGCAGTGCCTTGCTCCTGACAACATGGGCTCTGATTTGACTTTGCATTCTCCTTTATTGTACCCTGTCAAAGGCCTTGTGGAAATCCAAATGGATCACATCCATTGGCTCTCCTTTGTCTAACTCACTTGTTACCTCCTCAAAGATTTCTAACAGATTTGTCAGGCATGCCTCCCTTTGATGAAGCTGTGCTGACTCAGCCCAATTTTACCAGGCTTAAGGGTGAGATTCCAAATACCTGCAATCTCACCCTTAAGTAGACCTCTAAAATCTTACCAATGACCAAGGTCAGGCTAACCAGCTTCTAATGTCCCATCTCTGCCTCCCTCCTTTCTTAAACAGGGATGTTACTTTCATTATTTTCCAGTCTTCTGGAACCACCCCTGACTCCAGTGATTTCTGAAAGATCACAGCCAATGGCCCTACAATTACCTTAGCTATCTCCATCAGAACTCTGGGGTGTAGTCCATCGGGTCTGAATGATTTATCCACCTTCAGACCTTTCAGCTGCCTCAACCCCTCCACCTTAGTGATGCCCTCTCCACTCACTTCTGCTCCCAACTCTCTTGAAGGTCAGGTGTCCTGGCTGATATTTTAGTATCATTGTTAGCCACAGGTGAGTCCCAGAAGACTGGAGGATAGCGAAGACTGTGCCATTGTTCAAAAAGGGCTGCAAAACAAAAGCCTGGGAATTATAAGCTTAACATTTGTGGTGGGTAAGTTGTTTGATAAGATACACATGCATTTGGAAAGAGTGGATTTGATTAGGAGTTGTCAGCATGACTTTGTGAGTGGGAGAATATGCCTCACAAATTTGTTAAGGTACTTTGATGAATTGACCAGGAAGGTTGATGAGGGCAGGATGGTAGATGTGGTCTATATGGATTTCAGTGAGGCCTTTGATAAGGTTCCACATGGTAGGCTGTTGTGGAAGGTTAGATTGCATGGAATCCAAGGTGACCTGGCAAATTGGATACACGATTGGCTTGATGGTAGAAAGCACAGGGTAATAGGGGAAGGATCCTTATTGTACTGGAGGCCTGTGACTAGTGGAGTGCCTCAGGGGTCAGTGCTGGGCCCATGACTGTTTGTTATCTGTATCAATGTTTTGGATGGGAATGTACAAGGCATGGTTAGTGAGTTTGCTGATGACACTCAAATAAGCAGCATCATGGACAGTTATCAGAAATTGCAGCAGGACCTTGCTCAGCTGGGGAAGTGGGCCGAGAAATGACAAATAGAGTTTAATACACATAAATGTGAGGTCTTGTATTTTGGAAATTTAAAGCAAGGTAGGAGTTTCATGGTGAATGATAGGGCCTTAAGAAATATAGTGGAACAGAGGGACCTTAGAATTCAGGTAAGCAGCTCTCTGAAAATGGAGTCACAGTAAATAGAGCAGAGACGAGAGCTTTTTCTGCAGTGCCCTTCATCAGTCAGGGCATTGACTACAGATGTTGGGAAGTTATGTTGCAGTTATACAGGACATTGGTGAAGCCACACTTGGAATATTGTGTTCAGTTTTGGTCACCTTGTTACAGGAAGGATGTTATTAACCTGGAAAGAGTGCAGAAGAAATTTGCAAGGATGTTGCCAGGATTCAATGCTTTGGGTTAAAGGGAGAGTACATTTTTCTTTAGAGTGTAGAAGACTGAGGGAGGACCTCATAAGATCATGAGAGGCATGGATAATGTGAATTCACTCAGTCTTTTCCCCAGGGTTTGCGAATATGGACTAGAGCGCATCAGTTTAAGGTTAGAGGGGAAAGAATAAAAGGGAACCTGAGGGGCAACCTTTTTACACAGAGGGTTGTTCGCATATGGAATGAGCTGCCAGTGGAAGTGGTTGAGGTGGGTACATTAATAACATTTAAAAGACATTTGGACAAATACAGCAAAGGAAAGGATTCAGAAGGATATGGGCCAAGTGCAGGATTATGGTAAATGGACGTTTTGGTTGGCATGGACCAGTTTGGTCCAAATGGTCTGTCTCCATGCTATAGGACTCTATGACATTGTTATGGACCAGGTCAGACCCTTCGAAACATTTTGAGAATGCAGCCCAGACCTTACCTTTTCGAATTGTGTTAAGCAAATGTAACCTGGATAGTCCAGGGTTGATACAACTGGCCAAACCACTCAGCTTGAAGGAAAAGAGAATTTATTTACACACAATCAAAAGAAAACAGACTTTAGAATAACTTAACTATTTGAAAACCCAACTGACGAGAAAATGTAACTTGACAAAGAGCTGTTCCAATTTGCTGCAACAGCCTCAGCAAAAAGGGAAATATAAACACAGGGGTTCTTACAGGAGAGGAATTTCAGACAGTGAGTCCACTGGAAAATGTTGAATTGGGGAACCTTTCTCACCAGCAGCTTTCTTTATCCAGGAGCTTCCAACCGACTGTTTGTCAAAAACAGCAAACTGGAAGAACTGGCCACTCTCCTTTTATTGGACAAGTGTTTAATATAAAACCTAAAAGGAAAACTCTTGCAATATTCTTTTATGTTACTAGCTCAAATACTCTTACATGTTATTTACACACCCACCCTTACTTTTTTTTAGTTACTCTCTGCTGTTTTTAAAGGCTTCCCAATCCTCTGGCTTCCCAATAATCTCCACCACATTGCATGTTTTTTCTTTTGCTTTTATGCTGACCCTGACTTCCCTCATCAGCCATGGTTGCCTTGGCCTCCACTCAGTATCTTTCTTCTTCCTTGGGTTGAATTCCTGCTCTGCCTTCCAAATTACCCCCAGAAACTCCTGCCATTGCTGCTCCATTCTCTCTTATGCTCAGCTTCCCTCCTTATCAACTCTGGCCAGCTCCTCCCTCATGTCTTTGTAGTTACCTTAAGTTAATTGCATTACCGGTACCTCTAACTCCAAATTCTCTGTCACAAACTGCAGGGTGAATTCTGTCATAATACAGTCAATGCCCCCAAGGGATTCCTTCACCCTAAGTTCCTAATCAGGTCTGCTTCATTACACATCACCCAATCCAGAATTGCCTGTTCCATAATGAACTCTACCACAAGCTGCTCCAAAAACCATCTCATAGACATTCCATTAATTCCTTCCCTTGACATCCCCAAACAACTTAATTTTCCAGTCTACCTGCATATTGAAGTCCCTAATGACCATTGTAGCAGGGCCTTTATTACATCCTTCTCTATCTCCTGATTTATTTTCTTCCTCATATCCTGACGACTGCTGGGGGGTGGGGAGCTGTGCAAAGTTCTCATCATGCGCCTTCTCCCTTGCGACTCCTCAACTCCACCCACACAGATTGAATGCATTCCAACTCTAAATCCCTTCTTGTGATTGATCTTATTTCATTTCTTACCAAGAAGGTAACCCCACCCCCATCTGCCCATCAGCATGTCCTGTCAATCGGATGTGCATCCTTGAGTATTTCATTCCCAGCCCTCAACCCCTTACAGTCACATCTCTGTGATACTCAAAAATTCATACCTGCCAATTCCAATCTGCGCAACAAGCTCATTTACCTCATTTCGGATACTCCCTGCATTCAGGTACAACACCCTCAGTCCTGCATTGACTGCCCTCCTTTTCATAGTTGTCCCCTTATGCACTATGCCGAAAATTAATTTTCTGACCCTTTCCATGATCTATGTCCTATTAATTATTCTGGGAACTTTATTAACCTCTCCTGAGCCCTGAGTCACTTTAATGATTTGAAAGTCCTTGGGAACCTCAATTTGTGGCATCACTCTGTCTATCTTATTCCGAATGCTTCATGCGTTATCATACAACGACTTTAAATTATTTCTACTGTCAAGTTCCCCTGCACTTCTGTATTGCCTTGTTACAATATGACATTCACAAATTCTGATCCTTCCTTTTATTTTCTGGGAACAATCAAACCCATCACTAACCACAAATCCCACCTTCTCCTGTGCCTTTCATTTTCTCACGTTCTGTGCAAGCGAACCCATTTGCTTTCTCTTTGGGTTGACTTCAGGTCAATATTCATCCCTGAAACATCACTGAACATGCTCATAATCTCATTTACGATTGCGCGATATTGCTGTGTACAAATTATGTTTTCTGCATTAAACAGTGACCCGTGTTCAGACAAGTCCCTCACTCTCTGTAAATGCTTTGGGAGAGCCTGACATACAAGTCTCTCTTTTGATGCACTGGGAGCCTTTCAGATATCAGAGATGCCATTCCATGGCCCTATTAGACAGACAGCAGGACTGTTTCCCCTGGTGTCCTGGTCAATATTGATTCCCTAATTAGCATCACTAAAAACTTGATCCTCGACTCATTGTCACCCAGCTCTCTGGGATCTTGCTGAGCACAGTCTGGTGGAAAGAGCCAATGCGACATCCTTAGGTGGAGGCAGGTGCAACATAAATGCAAGTCTTTCTTTGAGGTTGGAGTCTCCTGAACCTGACCCTTGCCCATCGGATGCACGCTTCCATCTTCCAGGGAACATGGGATCATTAAGAGCAATGACACTGTCTGATCCCAAGACACTGAGACTCTTTGCAGCCTCACCCTTGACTTTACCCCAGTGCTGAGCTGGAAGATTTGAAACAAAATCTAGAACCTTCTACATGGACACCCAACGTGACTCCTTCCTGAAGTGTGCTGATCCAACTCTGCTCCAGTGTTCTTGGATAAAGTTCTCCCGAGCTGTGAGTGATCGGAGGTTTGTTAAAGAGGTGTCGAGCTCCACCCCACATACCAGCTCTTGCTCCATAGCTCTGGAGGCTTTGGTGTTCCAAGTGAATATCCAAGTGTTTTTTCAATGTGATGAGGGTTTCTGCCGCTCTCACCCTTTCAGCTAGTGAGGTCCTGATCCCACTAGGCACTGGATGAAAACAATTACTCCTCAACTCCCCTCTAACCCTGCCCCCAATTCATTTCAATCTCTCCCCATGGTTATTGCCCTCTGTGCTGATGGAAATCAGTCCTTCCTACCCACTCGATCCAGACCCCTCATCATTTTACACACCTCGATCAAATCTCCCCTCAGCCTCCTGTGTTCCAAAGAAACCAGTCCTAGCCAAACCAATCATTCCTCAAAGCTAATACTCCTCATTCCTGACAAAATCCTCCACTGTCCCCATCTCTAGGGGGATCACATCCTTCCTGCAATGTGGTGACCAGAACTGCACACAGTTCTCTCTCTATGCTCTAACTGGGCTTCATTTGAGGTCAGAAGTCACACGACACCAGGTTATAGTCCAACAGGCTTATTTCAAATCACAAGCTTTCAGAGCACTGTTCCTTCAGCACTGAAGTCGCTTCACCTGAAGAAGGAGCAGCATTTCAAAAGCTCGTGATTTTAAATTAACCTGTTGGACTGTAACCTGGTCCTGAACATGTCCACCCCAGTCGGACACCAGAGCCTCCATATCATATCGATAGTTTCACATCTTTGCTGAGACTCTCTCTTTGGGAATGCCACTCTTACCCTTTTGGGAAAAGATTCTGAATGATCTCTGTCTCGGTCTCATCCTTGGAGGCCTCCCACTGCCCTGTCACTGATCTCCCATCAAGTCGATGGTTCCAGTACTCTTTTACCAAACTATCACACAGTTTGGTAAAATGGGTTGTTCCCAAATGAAAACTTTTACACTTGCTCCATGGTTCTCCATTTCCATCCTTATTCTCAATCTCACTGAGTTCCGATCACTGTCACTAAAATGCTCCCCCATTGATAGCCCTTCCAGCTGCCCACATTCATTCCTTAAATAATGGTCCAGGACTGTCCCTTCTCTTTCTGCTGCGTCACCATCACCTTCTCAGGGACAGTTAGGGATGGGCAGCAATTGGCTCTGCCAGTGCTGTACACGTCCCAAAAAGCAATTTTTAAAATGCCAGTGCTTTTGTCAGGTATGCTCGGTACTCGATACAAACGTTGAAATGTTTTACCAGTTAATGTTCAGAGAGTTGATGTACCTTCAAAAAGGCAGGGATTAAAATTGTTTCTCTTGTCGTTCAGGCCGTGAGAACTCTCAGCCCAAGCTGACCCTGCTGCCCCCCTCCCCGGACCAGGTCAATGCCAAGGGCACTGCCACCCTGGTGTGCCTTGCCAATCACTTCTATCCCGATGAGCTGGAGGTGCAGTGGAAGAAGGATGGTGCAGTCATTTCGGACGGGGTTCAGACCAGCAACTACCTGCGAGCTTCGGACAGCACCTACAGTGTCAGCAGCCTGCTGACCCTCTCTGGGTCTGACTGGGAGTCCAACGCTCGCTTCTCCTGTGCCCTCACCCATGTGACCCTCCCCTCTCCCCTCAGCAAGAGCATCAGGAGATCAGAGTGTGTGTAGAGTGTTCAAGACAGTCCACAGAGGAGACACAACTTTAAATAGAATAGGGCTGAGCTGCCAGGACAAAGGTCATTGTCAGCACTGAATTTCAACTCTCTTCCTTCTCAGGACTGGCTTGGAGACACTTCTGAGCTTCAGGGGTTAAGGCAGGTCATTGGGATAGTGTGGAGAAAACCTTACACTTTATCTTTCCCTGACCTGGATGTGTTTGATGGGGACAGTGTTAACTTGCGATGTCAAATAAAACCTCTCGAAGATGCTAAAGACTGTCAGCTGTGCAAAAACAATGTGAACCTCAGAAGTCTCTGTTTCAGTAAAACAGACCTCCTTCCTGCTCAGCCGCCAGTTCCAATTTAAGGTTTTGTCACTGTTTAAAGGGACAGGATTCTCATGTTATTGAGAAAATCTCCACAAGTGTTTTCCTCAAGCTCCATTGTGGCTGTGAATTTGTGCAGCTTCCTCTGTCTGGGCTGTTAATTGCTGACTGTTTTCTGTCAATGTCAATCTGGAAAAGGGAATAAAGATGAAGAAGATTCAGTCTCTGTCTCATGTGTGCTTTGGAAATGGCCACAGCTGAGTCCTCAGGGATAGGTGTATGAAGTGAAAAGCCTCACCCCCACAGGTATGGAGCAGGAAGAGGAAAATAGAGGGGGCAATGGGGAACGCAATAATCTGATGGGAATTCCCCTGAACACCAACACATCCTTTCAGCACAGCAAGATCCTGAGCCAAGCAGTTCAGTTCGCAATTTGACCAGCAGGATCTTGCGACCCAGAATAACAATACCACAGGGTTTGCAAAGTAAATATTCCTTGCAGCATTTGATTTGTATTTGGAGAGAATGTGCAAAATCCACAGAGATATTTGCCTGAGGCAGGGATCGAACCCAGGTCCCTGGAACTATGAGGCAGCAGTGCTAACCACTGAGCCACCATGTCACCCCCTATACTGACTTGATCCATCCCTGGTACAAAATATTCTGATGGCAATTCCCCCTTCACACCAACCCATCCATCAGGGACAGCAAGATCCTGAGCCAAGCAATTCAGATCAGGGCCACTTGGGACACTCTATTGATCAATATCATCAGCAGAGCCTTGGAACTCAAAATAACAATTCCACAGGGTTTGGGTAATAAATATTCCATAAATTAGACCTGAGTTTTCTTTACTCTTCAAATGAGATGGAATTGCCCCGTGTGTCCCTGGAGTCAGATTGAGAATGTTCAGTCTGGGAGTCACCGCTGGGGAGGACAGTCAATGATAAACTGGTTCCACTTTCTGCTGTCATATTCTGTAGCCCCTGGGCCATCTCAGTGACAACTATCCAGGGCTCAGGGTGGATTCCAGAGCAGCTCATTGTCCTGACTGTTGTGTTCCTCAGTCCACACGTGGCTCCAGCAATCTCACTCCATGGTTCTCGTATCAGTGGGAACCATGGGGCTGAAATCTTATGCAAACAGAATCTCACACAGTGGGGAGGCTGCTGGTGGCTAAGAAACCCCTTGGACTCAGTCCCAGATTCCATCTTGACTCTTTCATTCAAACACAGCATTAGCACACTGATTCCAAATTCAGAGGACAATCCTGAGATGGGGCAAGTTTGGTTCTTGATTCCAATGTGAGGAAATGGGGGCTGGCTGTGAAATGTCTAGTCTGAAACTGGTGGGGGTACTTTATATTGAAGAATGGAAACTGATGTCAGGATAAAGGCAGGTTTTGATGGGAGTGAGGAATATCTCAGTGATCTGTCTCCAAAATCCACAGACTACACACATCCTTCTGTCAGACCCTGAAGGCTGAGAAAGCAGCTCATCGACATCCAATATTTCTCCAACCTTCCCAGAAAAGGTGAAATATTCTCTGTCTGAGTGATTCCCTGGGGCAGGGCATTTTAAAAAGGGCTGTGGGAAGGGAACCGTTGACTCTCAATGACAAAGCCAATGGAAGGATGTGGAGCTGGCTCTGTGAAACGTTAGGGCACAGAGGATGACACCAGAAGCAATTCAATGTTGTCACTCTCTCCTTTGGGAATAATTGGTTTTCCCTCACAATGTGCTCTCTTGTATTCGATCCACTTGTCCTTCTTGCTTTGCTTCTTTTGACTTGAGTCTGTGGGCAGTTCCATCAAAACCCAATCTCCTCACACTCATCCTGGCTCCTCACACTAATCCAAGAGATTGGTTAGAGAAGACTGGATTACAACAAGTGTCACAGGTATTTCATATCTTACCTCGTTGAATCAAACCATTGAGCCCATTAATTTTCAAAACAGATTCCAGCATTAAAGTCACATTTGTTGGTTTTTTTTTAGATTACATTACAGTGTGGAAACAGGCCCTTCGGCCCAACAAGTCCATACCGACCCGCCGAAGCACAACCCACCCATACCCCTACATTTACCCCTTACCTAACACTACGGGCAATTTAGCATGGCCAATTCACCTAACCTCTACATCTTTGGACTAGGGGAGGAAACCGGAGCACCCAGAGGAAACCCATGCAGACACGGGGAGAACGTGCAAACTCCACACAGTCAGTCGCCTGAGGTGGGAATTGAACCCAGGTCTCTGGTGCTGTGAGGCAACAGTGCTAACCACTGTGCCACCGTGCCACCCTAAAAGTAAAAGTAACGTATTTCTCAGGTTGAAAGAAGGAAGCTTCAGACTGAGAAATGAGCGAGCTTAACCCAGATCCTGAGCATTGGCAAGTGGAACTAGATTGCGTTGGGATATCTGGTCAGCATGGACGAGCTGGACCGAAGGTTCTGTCTCCGTGCTGTACATCTCTATGACTCTAATAGCACAACAGAACAAAGTGATATCAATTAGCACCAGTATAAATACAGGGCAGCCTATATCCTGCAGTTGGCACTCAGTGCAGCTGGCACAGAGGGGGATGCTGGGAAGTTTGGTCAATGTGGGAGTTCGGTGAACTGATTGTCACTTCAGCTGATGGGAGCCTGCACATGCACTTCATTGAAAATAGCAAAATAATAAACAAGGGGACAGGAGTCTGTTGACCAGATCAGCTGGGAAGAGCTTTGTGTAAGGAACCATATAAATAGTATGCTTAGGAAACCTCCATTAGGGAAATTCAAGAAATGAAAAGCACTGAAACATTGATCCAGAGACTGAGGACAATTACTAGTTTAATGAAAGAATTGATTTCTTTCATTTGTAAGTGGGATCAGCATTTGTTCATTAAACTGAAATGATTCAGGGTAAATACATCTGTAGTGACTGTATAAAACTACAGCAACTCCCACTCAGGGGGTTTGGATTGGAAACTGAGTTGTAAGAATCCTGATACATCAGGGAGGGACAGAGATACCTGGAGACTTTGTTCCAGATGGAAGGTGTAAGCCTCAGGACTGGGCAGTCCAATTCCATGTTAGTAAGGGGCAGGAGGGTATGACCTAAGAGGGGGTCAGATAAGGGTTTGGAGAATACAGTGGGACAGGAAAACCCCCCACTCTTCGAAACTCCAGTGAGAACAAGGCCAGCCTTTCCAATCCTTCCTCATCACACAGCCCCCTCGTACCAGGGATCAGTCGGGTAAAACTCCTCTGAAACACTTCCAATGGATTTATATTCTTTCTGCAATTAGGAGACCAAAAGTTCATACAAACATTGAGATGTCCAGGAAGAACTGAAACATCACATTCTCGCTTTCAGATCCCTAATCACACCTGCTCTTACTCTTCACCAGCCTTGTTACTGTCCATCTCTCATTGTCATGTACACAGTGGCACTGAGCTGCCTTCTTGAACCGCTGCAGTCTGTGTGCTGTAGGTAGACACACAATGTCCTGAGGAAGGGAATTCCAGGATTCTGACCCAGTGAAAATGTAGGAACAGCGATATATTTCCATGTCAGACTGCTGAATGGCTTGGAGGGGAACTTGCAAAGAGTGGTGTTCCTGTGTATCTGCTACCATGTCCTTCTTGATGGAAGTGGTCATGGGTTTGGAAGGTGCTCTCTCAGGATCTTTGCTGAATCTCTGCAATGTATCTTGTAGATAGTGCACACAACTGTTACTGAGGGTCAGTGTGGAGGCAATGGATATTTGTGGATGTGGTACCAACCAAGCCGGCTGAAATTTGATAAACAAGATGTAAAAACAAAATAACATAAAACAGTTTAAAATTAAATAAAATCATCAAAAACTGTGGTGTCTTTTTGATAAAACATCACTGAATCCAAAACATTATTCTCTCCTCTCTCTAAAGCGGCTCCACCTGTTCCCTTTCTCCAGCATCTTGTTTTATTTGAGATTTGCAGTATTTTACTCTTGTATCTGTTTTAAGAGAAGCATTGGTCAGCACACTGGGGAGATTTTCCCTGAGATGGTCACAAAGTCCTTATATTTACATCGACCTGAGAGGGCAGTGGTTTAACCGATCATCCAGCAGATGGCGTCTTTGCCTTTGCCAGCCTCAGGATAGTGCTCCAGTGTCTGGAGTGGGGCTTGAAAGCTGCAGGATCAGATGACGGTGTTATCACTGAGGCTGTCTATTCTTTTCTGGGATGTGGGTGTCACTGGCAAGGCCATCATTTTTTCTCCATCCCTAACTGCCCTGAAACTGAGTGGCTTGCTGGGCCTTTCAAATGGCAGGTAAGGGTCAGCCACATTGCTGGGGTCCTGGCAGAGTCAGACATCTACAACAGGTCTACAAGAACAAGGTCCTTTGGTCCAATGAGCCAAAGCCAGTCAAACAACCACCTCACTATTCTAATTCCATGCTCCAGTACTTGGCCCGTAGCCCTGTACACCTTGGCATCACAGCTGCACATCAAAATACTTCAATGTTATGGGAGAGCTTCTGCCTCAACCATTCTTACAGAAAGCGAGTTACAAATTACCACCACCTTCTGCACGAAAGTGTGTTTCCTCATATTCCGTCTTAATCTTCTGCCATTTCCCTTAAATCTATGCCCACGGTCATTGATTATGAAATAACTCCACATCATCAAGTCACCCTTTATTTCCACATCAACCGTCCTTGACTGTAATGTTAGAGTTAGGCGCCAGAGGCACAGGGTCCCTCACACTCAACCTGTTTGATGTCAGTAAGTAATCTCCCTGTTATATCCTTGTAAAGATTTGAGCTTTTCTTGTGAAATTCCTTTGGGATTTTTTAATGCCATGGAATCTCCCACACACTCCCATCTCTCTTCATGCTCACCCTTGTCTGGTTAATTCTTCCCATTTCCTTCTCTTCTTTCAGTTCATTCCATTTCAGTAAAGTCTGTGATATTTCCACGGAGGATGTGTACTTGAAACCGCCATAGAGAAGCTCCTATGAAGAAGCACTTCAATAGAAGGAAGGCTGATATTTGCAGGAAGCCTGGACTGTGCCCTTGTGTACCTTTTCCAAACATTTCCATGTGATCTGTCAGCCTTCTTCAACTCTTCCCATTTCCTCCAAATCCAGTGGGTAGCCATGGGTCCCAGCTATGTCTGCTTGTTGTCGGATACATCAAACAACACCTCACCAGTACATGCACAGGCACCGTTCCCCAAACCTTCCGCCATTACATCAGTGACTGCATCAGTGCTGCATCCTGCACCCAGGCTGAACTGGAGCAGTTCATTGACTTTGCTGACAACTTCCAACCTGCCCTTAAATTCATGTAGTCTATCTTGGACAAATCCTTCTCCTTTCTTGACCGCCCCATTTCCATCTCCGGTGACAGTCTAGGAACAGACATTTACTGTAAACCCACAGACTCACACAACTACCTGGACAACACCTTCTCCCAACCAGTATCCTGCAAGAACACCTTCCCGTTTTCCCAAATCTTCCATCTCCGTCACATCTGCTCGAACGAGGAGATGCTCCACTCCCAAGTATCCCAGATGTCCACCTATTTTGAACAATGTACTTTTCCCACTTCTGCCATCCAGACAGCCCTCCACCGCACCTCCTCCATTCTCTGCTCCCCAAATCTAAACACCCCCCTCCAAAATGCAATCAAGACAGGGCCCCCCTTGTCTTCACCTTACGCCCCACCAATCTCCACATCCCACGTATCAGCCTCAAACAATTCTGCCAACTCCAGCTAGACCCCACCACCAAGAACATCTTCCCCTCCCCACCCCTCTCTGCCTTCCACAAGGACTGTTCCCTTTGCCAATCCTTGGTTTTCACCACTCTTCACACCTACTCCCCCAACAAAACCCTGGTACCTTCCCCTGCAACCGTAAAAGATGCAAAACCTGCCGACACACCACGTCTGTCATTTCCATGCAGAACCCCAGTCCTTCCAGATCAGACAGCGGTTCACCTGCTTCTCCTCCAACCTAGTTTATTGTACCCAGTGCACCCGTTGTGGTCTTCTCTGCATCGGTGAGGCCGAATGTAAACTAAGGGCATGTTTTGCTGAGCATCTCAGCCATGCTCACAAAGGCTGACCTGGCCTCCCAGTCACTGCCTATTTCAATTTCCCTTCCTATTCCCTCTCTGACATGACCATCCTCTGCCTCCTCCATTGCCACAAGCAATCAGACTGCAAATTGGAGGAACAAATAATTATCTTTTGCCTGGGGTAGCTTACAACCCAGGGGAATCAACATTGAGTTCTCCAATTTCAAAAAGCCTCCCTTTCCCAACTTTTGACTCCCTTTCCTGTCCCCCTCCTCCATTCTATTCCACTTATGGACCCTCCCTTCCAGCCACCAAATGGATTCATTCCTCCCATCGACCAACCACTTCAAACCCTCTACCTGTGTTCATCATTCAATACCGACTCCACCATTCCTCTCCACCCACCCAAAAAACTGATCCCACCTTGATTTGCAGCTCCCCCCACCCCTACCTGCAGTTCTGAAGAAGAGTTATACCCGAAATATTGACTTCTCCACCTCCAGATTCTGCCTGACTTGCTGTGTTCTTCCAGCCTCCTGCAAGCCTCCATCCCAGCCTGATAACCATCTCGGACATTGGAAGGAAATGCCCAGGGAGCAGGTTAACATGGTGCAAAAAGCCTTTCAGCTGAAGCTTCAGTGTTTGCATTCAGTCTGGATTTTCACTTGTTCATTGCTCCCCTTTTACATGAGAATGGAGAGAGAACTCTTGTTGGTGCAGTGTTTTTTTTAATCGTCCCAAGATATTTAAAGCTGCGTGCGCAGTGCAATCCCCTTCACAAGACAAAATGCTGAGTTCCCAAAATCAGCAAATGAATGATGAGACAAATCTGTTTTGGTGGCATTAGATGAATATTGAGCAGGATACCCGAGGGAATCTCTTCAGAATGGGATCTCGCCGAGCTCCCTGAGGTGGAGGGATTGGGATCTGGGTGGTGCTGGTGGGGCTTTAAATGAACATCCCATACATAACATGGTGCAAGAGTTCACCGCAGTCTCAGCCTGGACTCTGTGCTCTTGTTTCTGAGGTGGCTTTCAATCCAATGACCATTTTGACTCTGAAGCAGCAGCATTGCCCATGGAGCCAAGGTCAGTAACAATGTAAACTGTGTAGCTCTGAAAGCCTAAGTCTGTGTTCCAGCTCAGAAGGATATCAGCTCATTCATCAAATCTGTTTCTGCCCCTGTGCAGGCCGACAAAATAAAAAGCTGTTGAGGTTCGGTTTCAATGTTCATTTTCTCAGGGCAGTACGGTTTACAGGACAAAGGGAGAATGTATTCCAGGTCAGCCATGGCATGATTAACTGGGGAACTAGGTCAAAGCAACTGATTGGTCATTCCCACTGGAATCCACTGGAATGACTACTGGTGTGTTTGCGGCTAATGGAAGGAGTCATTACCCATAGTCTTCAGCAGCTGTGCAGGTCCTCCATAGTAACTAGAAAGCAGCTGTTTCACTGTGCCCGAACAATACAAAGTCAGAGGACACACAACACCAGGTTCTAGCCCAATAGATTCATTTGAAATCACAAGCTTCCGAAGCGCTGCTCCTTCATCAGGTGTACCCCAGACCACCATCGGCATCCCCACATTACTGAACAGTCCAAATAAACTGGGGCTCTGTGAGGATCTAACCGGCTGAATCTGTACAAACGAGGAGAGAGCGAGAGTACATCTTTTGAACCAGGATACCTAATTGCACCACAATGAAAATGCTCTGCATGCTATGATAGATCAAAAAGAAGTACTTTGGTGTAACTTTTGATTGTCCTCACAGTATGCTGTTTTATTCATGGTGTGATACATGGAGAGTATGTCAGCGTTGGGTGGCAAAAAGTGTATTTTCTCCACTAAAACCTTTCCAAAACTCTCTCTCCATCTTGCTTTAATCCTTATTGACTCTTCTACAATTGCCTCTATTACCTCACTCCTTCCCGGTCCCAAAGGAACTTCTGGCCAGACTTCATGACCCCACTCTATCTTAAGTTTCATGTGTAGTTTGTTGAAGCTTGGGCCCCTGCCTCAGGTCCAGGTGTAGGGGCCTGTTCAACAATCTGCACATTGTCCTTTGTCTCTTTCTGAATGAACTGGATCAAATTGCAGTAATGATCTGGCAACAAGGTGTCTTGTCTAAAATGTTCCCAGCACTGGGTACAGAATTGGCTGAGTCAGAGGAGACAGAGGGCAGTGATGGAAGGATGGATTTCAGAATGGAGGGCTGTGTCTTGTGGGGTTTCACAGGGATCAATGATGGGACCTTTGCTGTTCATGATCTACATAAATGATTTGGATGAAAACATGGCTAGTCTAATTGATGAGTTTGTGGATGTCACAAAGATTGCTGGAGTTGCAGTTAATGATCAGATTATCAGAGGATACAGCAGGACATAGATCAATTGGATGCATGGATAGAAAATGGCAGATGAAGTTTAATCCAGATAAATGTGAAATGATGCATTTTGAAAGATGAAGCACGTGGCAGAATACCTGCACAGTGAATGGCAGAATCCTTTGGAGTATTGAAATACAGAGGGATCTGGGTGTGTATATTCACAGATCACTGAAGGTAGCAGCACCTAAGGTAGTAAAAAAGGCCAATGGCACGCTTGGCCACATTGGTAGGAGCACTGAGTATTAGGATAGACAAGTTATACTGCAGCTTTACTGAACTTTAGTTTGGCCACACGTGGAACATTGCATATGGTTCTGGTCACCATAACCAGAAGGATATGGATGGTTTGGAGAGGGTACAGAAAAAAATTACCAAGAATGCTGCTGATATGGAGGGTTTTAGTTGTGAAGGAAGGTTGGATAGACTGGATTTGTTTTCATTGGAATGCAGGAGGTTGAGGGGCAACCTAATAGAAGTTTATGAAATTGTGAATGGCATGGAAAGAGTGGAAAATATGAAGGTTTTTCCCAGAGTAAAGGGGTCAGTGACGAGGGGACACAGGTTCAAGGTGTGGAGGGGGCGGGGCAGTGGGGATTTAAAACAGATGTGTGAGGTAAGTATTTCACACAAACGATGGTGAGGGGCTGGAACACACTGCCAGTGGAGGTGGTGGAAGCAGACACAATAGCAGCATTCAAGAAACACCTGGATGAACACATGGATAGGAAGGGAATAGAGGGATATGAATCCTGTAGGTGAATACAGTTTCAGTCAGGAAGGGCAAAATGTGTCAGCACAGGCTGGGAGGGCCAAAGGGCCTGTTCCTGTGCTGTATTGTTCCTTGTTCTTTGATCCCTGCTGTTGAAGTGGATTCTCAGGAGCCTGTTCTCATTCTTTTGTTGGAGTTCAAGGCAGCTGCTGTTTCCTTGCGACGTCACTGATCAAACCAACAATGTGGGAAGACTGATGGTGGAGTGGGTGGTTGTTTGAATTCTCACTTGTGATAATACAGTTTTAAATGTGTCAGTGTACTTTCCCCTCTCTCTGTGGAGGGGGTCACTGTCACTGTCCCTACCCGGCCTTTCCATAGTGATAGCATTTTTGGCATTCTTTCTGTTTGGGGATGTTGTCATTCACCCCTACCTCCCCCCGCCGCCCCCCCCCCCCACCCTGCCCCCATCCCCCGCTCCACATTACAACAATGACTAGACTTTGGAAGTATTCCATTAGCTGTAAAACATCTTTGAACATCCTGAGCTCATGAACGGTGTAACAGAAGTGCAATTCTCTCTCCGTTTTGTTTCCTCTCCAGGCCTTCCCATCTGTCTCCCCACAACATCCCTCCCTTGTTTAAAATCTAGAATGAATTATGAATCTCTGGGAGAACTTAATCTGTGGCAACATTGAGACTAACAGGAGTTGGGCTTTGAGTGTGAAGGTCAATAACACTCTCACTGAGACTTGATCTGGGTTGTCTCCAGTCAGTCAGTGTTACTGTTCTGGGGCCAGACATTACTGACCAACCTTAGACCCTGTGATCTGATTGAGATGATGGATGACCTGCGCTGGGCTTTAACACACTGTTACCACAGCACAGAGTGAAATCGTGTAGCGCTGGAAAAGCACGGCCGGTCAGGCAGTATCCCTGGCACAGGAGAGTCGACGTTTTGAGCATAAGCTCTTTGTCAGGAATGGGGAGGAGGGAGTGAGGAGTCGGAGAGATAAATGCGAGAGAATTGGGGCTGGGGATAAAGTAATGAAGATTGCAATAGGTCCGTGGAGGTGAGGGGTGACAGTGATAAGTCAAAGTGAAGGGTGGAGTGGATAGGTGGGAAGGAAGATGGACAGGTAGGACAGTTCAAGAGGGTGGTGCCAAGTTGGTGGGTTGGATCTGGGATAAGCTGGGGGGAGTGGAGATGAGGAAATAAGTAACATCAACATTCAGAGTATTGAGTACAGGAGTTGGGAGGTCATGTTGTGGCTGTAAAGGACATTGGTTAGGCCACTGTTGGAATATTGCATGCAATTCTGGTCTCCTTCCTATCGGAAAGATGTTGTGAAACTTGAAAGGGTTCAGGAAAGATTTACAAGGATGTTGCCAGGGTTGGAGGATCTGAGCTACAGGGAGAGGCTGAACAGACTGGGGCTGTTTTCCCTGGAGCGTCGGAGGCTGAGGGGTGACCTTATAGAGGTTTACAAAATTATGAGGGGCATAGATAGGATAAATAGACAACATCTTTTCCCTGTGTTTGGGGAGTCCATAACTAGAGGGCATAGGTTTAGGGTGAGAGGGGAAAGATATAAAAGCGACCTAAGGGGCAACTTTTTCATGCAGAGGGTGGTACGCGTATGGAATGAGCTGCCAAAGGATGTGGTGGAGGCTGGTACAATTGCAACATTTAAGAGGCATTTGGATGGGTATATGAATAAGAAGGGTTTGGAGGGATATGGCCGGGTACTGGCAGGTTGGACTAGATTGGGTTGGGATATCTGGTCGGCATGGACGGGTTGGACCGAAGGGTCTGTTTCCATGCTGTACATTTCTATGACTCTATAACATTGATTCTGTGTCATTGGAGGGTCTCAAGTTGGAAGATGTGGTGTTCTTCCCCCAGTTGTTAGATGGCTTCAATTTGGCAGTGGAGGAGGCCTAGGGACTTGCATATCCTTAGCAAGTGGGAGGGGGAGTTGAAATGGTCAGTGCGTGTGTCCTGAAGATATCATCTTCCAATCCTCCAATGAAGATGCACTGTCCTCACCAAAACATGTTGGCAAACCTCTTCATAACACGTAAAGGGAGAGAAACATTGAAAACTGTATTACCATGAGTGAGAGTCCATTTAAAACAAGGACCATGATGGTAAATGTTCCCAGCCATAAACAACACTGGTGTATTGATGTCATTATCTTATTCAACAATATTAAAACCTCAGCCAACCATTTTCTGGCAGACAGTGTATTTAAAATATCAAGAGGCTTTCCGCATTGTTGGTTTGATCAGTGACGTAGCAAGGAAGCAGCAGCTTCCCCATGAACTCCAACAAAAGAATGAGAACAGGCTCTTCATAAGGAGCTGGCTCCCGAGAATCCAATTCAACAGCAGGGATCAAAGAACAAGGAACAATACAGCACAGGAACAGGCCCTTCGGCCCTCCAAGCCTGTGCTGATACATTGTGCCCTTCTATACTGAAACTATCTTCATCGACAGGATTCATATCCCTCTATTCCCTTCCTATTCATGTATTAGTGCAGGTATTTCTTGAATAATTCTATTGTGTCTGCTTCCACCCTCTCCTCTGGCAGTGTGTTCCAGGTACTCAACTCCCTTTGTGTGAAATACTTGGTTTGTACATCTCTTTACAATTAATTCCCCCCAAACCCCTGCACCTTGAACCTGTGTCCCCTAGTATATGACCCCTCCACCCTGGGAAAAAGCCTCATATTTTCCACTCTGCCTATCCCATTCACAATTCTGTAAACTTCTATCAGGATGCACCTCATTTTTCTGCATGACACTGAAAACAAACCCAGTCTATCCAACCTTTCTTCAGAACTACAATCCCCCCCCGCCCAACCCCATACCAGACAATATCCTGGTAAACATTTTCTGCACCTTCTTCAAAACATCCACATCCTTCTTTTTGGACTGTATGCAGTTGTATGCAACCAGAACTGTATGCCCTATTCCAAGTGTGGTCGAACTAAAGTTCTATAAAGCTGCAGCATAACTTGTCTATCCTTACACTCAATGCCCCTTCCAATGAAGGCAAGCAGGTCATAAGCCTTTATTACAACCTTACCTCCCTGTCCTGGCACCTTCAGTGATCTGTGAACATACACACCCAGATCCCTCGGCACATCAATACTCCAAAGGATTCTGCCATTCACTGTATAATTCCCACCTGTACATCACCTTTCAAAATGCATCACCACACATTTGTCTGGATTAAACTACCTCTGCCATTTTTTTGTCCAAGCATCCAACTGATCTCTATCCTACCATATCCTAGATAATCCTTCTCATTATCTGCATTTCTACCAATCTTTGTATCAATTGTAAACTTACTAATTAGACCAGCTACGCTTTCCTCCAAATCATTTATGTAGACCATATACAGCAGAGTTCCCTGTGGATCACCACAAGTCACAGCCCTCCATTATGAAAACCATCCCCCCATCACTGCCTACACAGCCAGTTCTGTGCCCAATGCTGGGAACATTTTAGACAAGACACCTTGTTGCCAGCTCCTTACTGCAACTTGATCCAGTTCATTCAGAAAGTGAAAAAGACAATGTGCAGATTGTTGAACAGGCCCCTACACCTTGGCCTGAGGCAGGAGCCCAAACTCCAACACACTGGCCTCACTTCACACCAACCGTCACACAGTGCAGGGTCATGAACTCTGGCCATCAATTCCACTGGGACTGGGATGGAGTGAGGGAACAGGGACAATTGTAGAAGAGTCAATAAGGAGTAAAGCAAGATGGAGAGGGTGTGTTCGGAAGTGTTTAATGGAGGAAGCATACCTTGTGATACCCAATACTGACACAGTCTCCGTGTATCACAGAATGAATAAAACAGCACACTGTGAAGACAATCAAAAGTCACACCAAAGTACTTCTTTTTGATATACCATAGCATGCAGAGCATTTTCATTGTGGTGCGATAAGTATCCTGGTCCAAAAGCTGTGCTCTCTCTCGCCTTGTTTCTGCAGATGGAGCCAATTAGATCCTCGCAGAGCCCCAGTTTATTTGTACTGTTCAGTAATGTGGGGATGCCAATGGTGGACTGAGATACACCTGATGAAGGAGCAGCGCTTCGAAAGCTTGTGATTTCAAATGAACCTGTTGGGCTAGAACCTGGTGTTGTGTGCTTTCTGACTTTGTATTGTTCAGGCACAGTGAAACAGCTGCCTTCTAGTAACTATAGAGAATGTGCACTTCAATTGAGGACGATAAGTAATGATTCCTTCCATTATCTGAGAATAAACCCACAGGCATTCTAGAGGATTCCAGTGGGAATTATCTGTCTGGTGCTTCCCAGATATTTCCCAGGGAAGGTCAACAAGCAAAGATGGAGACGGGAGCGCAAAGCCTCAAGTGCTGTTCTGTGCAGTTTGGGGGCATGCTTTGAGAGCCAGTTGTTAGATCTTTGAGTGTAATTCATTTTTTGCTGAGCCCAGTGTCAATCCGAAGGACACTCCACCTTGCAGTCTGACAAACCAGGTTCACCCATGTCATGGCTCTGTTTCTGGCCGAGGCTCCAGTCTTTCAAAGAGATGAATTCAAGCCTCATCAATTTGATAATTTGAATTATAGGTAATTTATTTTGATTTCTCCTGGGATGGGGTGGGTGTTGCCCTTCCCTAATTGTCCTGGAGAGGGCGATGGTGAGCCGGGAGTGTCTCGAAGAGGATCTGACAGAGGGACAAGGTCATGTCCTCGGCCTGAGCACAACTGCCTGACCTGCTGTGCTTTTCCAGCACCACACTTTTCGACTCCGAGTCAGCTATCCCTCAGGAGAATGAACTGTGGCACAAGAAGGAAATGTGGGAGTGTTGGAAAGGCACCGGCAGCCTGGTTAGCCTGCAGAGGGGCAGAAACAGATTTGATGAATGAGCTGATATCCTTCCGAGCTGAGATGAAGACTCAGGCTTTCAGAGCCACACAGTTTACATTGTTACTGACCGTGGCTCCATGGGCAATGCTCCTGCCTCATCGTCAAAATGGTCATCGGACTGAAAGCCACCTCAGAAATGAGAGCACAGAATCCAGGCTGAGACTGCGGTGCACTGCTGAAAGTTGAGGAGAAAGTGAGGACTGCAGATGCTGCAGATCAGAGCTGAAAATGTGTTGCTGGAAAAGTGCAGCAGGTCAGGCAGCATCCAAGGAGCAGGAGAATCGACGTTTCGGGCATGAGCCCTTCTTCAGGAAGAAGGGGTCATGCCTGAAACGTCGATTCTCCTGCTCCTTGGATGCTGCCTGACCTGCTGCGCTTTTCCAGCAACTCATTTTCAACTGCTGAAAGTTGCACAGTCTCTGGCACCATCATTTGAGGCTCCACCCCCACTTTGACAAGATCCCATTCTGAAGAGATTCCCTCAGGGGCCCTGCTCAAAATTCAACTAGTGCCACCAAAACAGATTTGTCTTGTCATTCGTTTACTGTCTGTGGGACCTCACCATCTTGTCCGTGAATGTGACAGCTCTGTGCTCACAGCTTTCAATACCCTGACACATAAAAAAAAACTGCATCAACAAGAGTTGTCTCTCCATTATCATGTAAAAGGGGAGCAATGAGCAAGTGATAATGCACACTGAGCGCAAACACTGAAGCTTCAGCTGAAAGGCTTTTTGCACCATGTTAACCTACTCCCTGGGCATTTCCTTCCAATGTCCGAGATGGTTATCAGGCTGGGATGGAGACTGACAGACCACATGGAATGCTTCAGACAAGGTACACAAGGGCACAGTACAGACTTGCTGCAAACATTAGCCTTCCTTCTATTGAAGGGCTGGGAGCTTGTCTACGGCGGTTTCTAGTGCACATCCTCCATGGAAATATCACAGACTTTACTGAAATGGAATGACCTGAAAGAAGAGAAGGAAATGGGAAGAATTAAGCAGACAAGGGTGAGCATCAAGAGAGGTGGGAGTGTGTGGGAGATTCAATGCCATTAAAATTCCCAAATGGGTTTCACAAGAAAAGCTCAAATTGTTACCAGGATATAACCGGGAGAATCCTCGCTGACATAAACAGGCTGAGTGTCAGAGATCCCGAGCCTCTGGTGCCTGACTCTCTCTGAGGCATTACAGTCAAGGACTGTTCATGTGTCAATAAAGGGTGACATGGTGACATGGGGTTATGTTATAATCAATGAACAGAGGATATAGATTAAAGGTAAATGGCCGAAGGTTAAGAGGGAATATAAGGAAACACATTTTCACCCAGAGGGTGGTGACAGTCTGGGACTCACTGCCTGTAAGGGTGGTTGAGGCAGAAGCTCTCCCATAACATTGAAGTATTTCGATGTGCAGCTGTAATGCCAAGGTGTACAGGGCTACGGGCCAAGTGCTGGAACATGGAATTAGAATAGTGAGGTGGTTGTTTGACTGGCTTTGGCTCATTGGGCCAAAGGGCCTTGTTCTTGTAGACCTGTTGTAGATGTCTGACTCTGCCAGGACTCCAGCAATGTGGCTGACCCTTACCTGCCATTTGAAAGGCTAAACAGGCCACTCAGTTTCGGGGCAGATAGGGATGGGGAACAAATGCTGGTCTTGTCAGTGACACCCACATCCCAGAAAAGAATAGATGGGCTCAGTGTTCACACCGTCACCTGATCCTGCAGGTTTCAAGCCCCACTCCAGACACTGGAGCACTATCCTGAGGCTGGCAAAGGCAAAGGTGCCACCTGCTGGATGATCGGTTAAACCACTGCTCTCTCAGGTCGATGTGAATATAAGGGCTTTGTGACCATCTCAGGGAAAATCTCCCCAGTGTGCTGACCAATGCTTCTCTTATAACCAATAGCATTAAAACAGATACAAAAACAAAATACTGCAAATCTCAAATAGAAGCGCGATGCTGGAGAAAGGGAACAGGTGCAGCCTCTGTGGGAAGAGGAGGATTAACTTTTTGGGTTCAGTGATGTTTTATTTAAAAGGCAGCAAATTTTTATTTATATTTAATTTTATGCTGTTTTATATTATTTTATTTAAATATTGTTGAAACCAAGTTTACCCACTTAATTGGAACCGCATTCACACATATGCATTCCCCCCACACCGATGCTCAGTAACAGCTCTGTGTACTATTTACAACATGCACTGCAGAGATTCACCAAAGATCCTGAGACAACAGCTTCCAAACCCATGAGCACTTATGTTTGGACAAGGGCAGCAGGTACACGGGAACATCACCCCAGCAAGCTCCTCTCCAAGTCATTCACCAGTTTGACTTGGAAATATGAAGCTGTTCCTACATCATCACTGGGTCAGAATCCTGGAATTCCCTCCCTAAGGACATTGTGGGTCTACCAACAGCACATGGACTGCAGGGGTTCAAGAAGGCAGTTAATCACCACCAGGTCCAGGGCAATTAGACATGGACAGTAAGAAGTCTGGTACAAATAAGAGTAAGCATGCTTGAAGAGCAGAAAGTGAGACTGTGATGTTTCAGTTATTCCTGGACATTGGTGTGACCACATCTCAAATACTGAGGGTAGTTTTGGTCTCCCGATTGAAGGAAGAATATAAATGCATCGGAGGTGGTTCACAGGAATTTTACCCGATTGTTCCCTGGAATGAGTGGGCTGTGTGATGAGGAAAGATTGGAAAAGGGGATAAAGGGAATGGGGCGGAGAATGGTAGAGAGTATGACCTGATTAGTCGATGGGAGAGATTAATTTGTATTCATCCCTCCCATCAACCAATCAGGTAGTATCCTCTACCTATCTTCACCTATCCCCATCTCACCACCCTGCCACCACCACTCCCTTTATCTGCAGCTCCTCCATCATTCCCCCCACCCCCCCATTCCTGAAGAAGGGTTACAGCCAAAACGTTGACTTCTCCACCTCCTGATGCTGCCTGGCTTGCTGTGTTCTCCCAGCCTCCTGCCTGTCAATGTTGGATTCCAGCATTTGCAGTTTATTTTGTCTCTAATCTCTTCAGGGGCCTGGATGAGAGTGAGGAAATTGGGTTTTGATGGAGCTACCCGCAGACTCAAGTCAAAAGAAGCAAAGCAAGAAGGACAAGTGGATTGAATACAAGAGAGCAAATTGTGAGGGAAAACCAATTATTACCAGTTTAGCAATTGCAAAGGAGAGAGTGACAACATTAAATTGCTTCTGGTGTCATCCTCTGTGCCCTAACATTTCACAGAGCCAGCTCCACATCCTTCCATTGGTTTTGTCATTGAGAGGCAACATTTCCCTTCCCACAGCCCTTTTTAAAATGTCCTGTTCCTGGGAATCACTGGCGCAGAAAGATTTCACCTTTTCTGGGAAAGTTGGAGAAATATTAGATGTCAAGGAGCTGTTTCTTAGACTTCAGGGTCTGACAGAAGGATGTGTGTAGTCTGTGGATTCTGGAGACAGATCACTGAGATATTCCTCACTCCCATCAATACCTGACTTTATTCTGACATCAGTTTCTATTCTTCATTATAAAGTGCCCCCACCAGTTTCAGACTAGACATTTCACACCCAGCCACCATTTCCTCACACTGGAATCAAGAACCAAACTTGCCCCATCTCAGGATTGCCCTCTGAATGTGGTGTCAGTGTGCTAATGCTGTGTTTGAATGAAAGAGCCACGGTGGAATCTGGGACTGAGTCCAAGGGGTTTCTGAGCCACCAGCAGCCTCCCCGCTGTGTGAGGGTCTGTTTGGATAAGATTTCAGCCTCATTGGGCCCCACTGATACTAGAGCCATGGAGTGAGATTGCCGGAGCCACATGTGGACTGAGGAATACAACAATCAGGACAATGAGCTGCTCTGGAATCCACCCTGAGCCCTGGATGATCCTCTCTGAGATGGCCCAGGGGCTACAGAATATGACAGCAGAAAGTGGAACCAGTTTATCATTGACTGTCCTCCCCAGCCGTGACTCCCAGACTCCCCCGGACTGAACATTCTCAATCTGACCCCAGGGACACACGGGACAATTTCATCTCATTTGAAGAGTAAAGAAAACCCAGGTCTAATTTATGGAATATTTATTTCCCAAATTGTTATTGTGCAATTGTTATTCTGAGTAACAAGGTCCTGCTTGTCATATTCATCAATATAGGGTTCCCAGTGGCTCTGGCTCCCTAACAGTTGATTTGAATTTCTTGGCTTGTGATCTTGCTGTGCCTAAGGGATGGGTGAGCGTTGATGGGGAATTTCCATCAGATTATTGTGTTCCCCATTGTCCCCTCCTGCCTTCCTTCTTTTCCCCATTTATGGGAAAGATTTCCTTGAGGTTGTGCATTCCTGCTGAAAGTGCCCCTTCTGGATACAATGGTAGCATTGCCCTCCTGCACCAGGGACCCCACTGCCCTCTCTATTCTCCCCCTCATTCTCCAGGCCTTGAGGGTGGAGGTTAACACTTCACACAGCTTTCCCTGAGGCTTCAGCTCTGGCCATTTCCAAAGCACACACGAGACAGAGACTGAATCATCTTCATCTTTATTCCCTTTTCGAGATTGACATTGACAGAAAACAGTCAGCAATTAACAGCCCAGACAGAGGAAGCTGCACCAATTCACAGCCACAATGGAGCTTGAGGAAAACACTTGTGGAGATTTTCTCAATAACCTAAGAATCCTGTTCCTTTAAACAGTGACAAAACCTTAAATTGGAACTGACGGCTGAGCAGGAAGGAGAGCTGGTTTACTGAAGCAGAGACTTCTGAGGTTCACATTGTTTTTGTACAGCTGACAGTCTTCAGCATTTTCTATAGGTTTGACTTGGCATCACAAGTCATCACTGACCCAATCAAACACTCCCAGAACAGGGTCAGCATGGAGTCTGATACAGAGTAAAGCTTCTTTTTGATGATCGCAATGACCTGCCTTAACCCTTGAACCTCAGAAGTGTGACCAAGCCAATCCCAAGAAGGAAGAAAGTTGAAATTCAGAGCTGACAACGACCTTTGTCCTGCCAGCTCAGCCCTGTTCGATTTAAAGTTGTGTCTCCTCTGTGGACTGTCTCCAACATTCTACACACATTCTGATCTCCTGATGCTCTTGCTGAGGGGAGAGGGGAGGGTCACGTGGGTAAGGGCACAGGAGAAGCGAGCGTTGGACTCCCAGTCAGATCCAGAGAGGGTCAGCAGGCTGCTGACACTGTAGGTGCTGTCCGAAGCTCGCAGGTAGTTGCTGGTCTGAACCCCGTCCGAAATGACTGCACCGTCCTTCTTCCACTGCACCTCCAGCTCATCAGGATAGAAGTGATTGGCAAGGCACACCAGGGTGGCAGTGCCCTTGGCATTGACCTGCTCCGGGGAGGGGGGCAGCAGAGTCAGCTTGGGCTGAGCGTTCTCACAGCCTGAAAAACAAGAGAAGCAATTTTAATCCCTGCCTTTCGAAGGGATTTTAACTCTCCGAACATTAACTGGCAAAACAATCCATTTTGAACATTTGTTACCAACTCCTAACAAACCCCATAAAAGAACGGACATTGTTTAAAGTGCATCTTGGGATGTGGGTGTCACTGGCAGGGCCAGCATTTATTGCCCATCCCTAATTGCCCCTGAGAAGGTGATGGTGAAAGAGAAGGAACAGTCTTGGACCATTGTTTAGGGAATGAATGTGGGCAACTGGAAGGGCTATCAATGGGGGAGCATTTCAGTGACAGTGATCAGAACTCAGTGAGATTGAGAGGAGGGATGGAAATGGAGAACCATGGAGCAAGTGGAAAAGTTTTCATTTGGGAACAAACCATTTTACTGAACAAGGAAGATAGAAGAATACAGCGCAGTACAGGCCCTTTGGCCTTCGATGTTGCGCCGATCCAAGCCCACCTAACCTACACTAGCCCACTATTCTCCATATGCCTATCCAATGCCCGCTTAAATGCCCATAATGAGGGAGAGTCCACCACTGCTACTGGCAGGGCATTCCATGAACTCACGACTCGCTGAGTAAAGAACCTACCCCTAACATCTGTCCTATACCTACCCCCCCTTAATTTAAAGCTATGCCCCCTTGTAATAGCTGACTCCATACGTAGAAAAAGATTCTCACTGTCAACCCTATCTAAACCCCTAATCTCTTGTCACCTCTATCAAGTCACCCCTAAGCCTTCTTTTCTCCAATGAAAGCAACCCCAAGTGCCTCAGCCTTTCCTCATACGATCTTCCTACCATACCAGGCAACATCCTGGTAAACCTCCTCTGCACCCGTTTCAGTGCCTCCACATCATTCCTATAGTATGGCGACCAAAACTGCACACAATACTCCAGACGTGGCCACACCAGAATCTTATACAACTGCAACATGACCTCAGGACTCCGGAACTCAATTCCTCTACCAATAAAAGCCAGTACGCCATATGCCTTCTTCACCGCACTATTTACCTGGGTGGCAACTTTCAAAGATCTGTGTACATGGATACCAAGATCCCTCTGCTCATCCACACTACCAAGTATCCGACCATTAGCCCAGTACCCCATCTTTTTGTTACTCTTACCAAAGTGAATCACCTCACACTTAGCTACATTGAACTCCATTTGCCACCTTTCTGCCCAGCACTGCAGCTTATCTATATCCCGCTGTAACCTGCCACATCCTTCCTCACTGTCTACAACTCCTCCGCCGTTCGTATCATCCGCAAACTTGCTCACCCAACCTTCTAGCCCCTCCTCCAGGTCATTTATAAAAATGACAAACAGCAATGG
Source organism: Chiloscyllium plagiosum (assembly GCF_037043375.1). Taxonomy (NCBI): domain Eukaryota; kingdom Metazoa; phylum Chordata; class Chondrichthyes; order Orectolobiformes; family Hemiscylliidae; genus Chiloscyllium; species Chiloscyllium plagiosum. The sequence continues at coordinate 118,508,862 of NW_028270147.1, forward strand.
TCCCAAAACAGATCCTTGCAGAACACCGCTAGTGACGGCACTCCAAGATGAACCTTTGCCATCAACTACTACCCTCTGTCTTCTTCCAGCCAGCCAACTCCTAATCCAAACCTTTAACTCACCCTCAATGCCATACCTCCGTAGTTTTTGCAGTAGCCTACCATGGGGAACCTTATCAAACGCCTTACAAAAATCCATATAAACCACATCTACCGCTTTCCCCTCATCCACCTCCTTAGTCACCTTCTCAAAGAATTCAATAAGGTTTGTGAGGCACGACCTGCCCTTCACAAAACCATGCTGACTATCCTTGATCACATTATTCCTATCCAGATTTCATAAATCCTATCCCTTACAATTCTCTCTAAGACTTTGCCCACAACAGAAGTGAGACTCACCGGCCTATAGTTACTAGGGTTATTCCTACTCCCCTTCTTGAACAAGGGAACTACATTTGCTAGCCTCCAATCTTCTGGCACTACTCCTGTAGACAACGAGGACATAAAAATTAAGGCCAATGGCTCTGCAATCTCCTCCCTTGCTTCCCAGAGAATCCTAGGAGAAATGCCATCAGGCCCAGCAGACTTATCTATTTTCACCCTTTCCAGAATTTCCAACACCTCTTCTCTACATACCTCAAAGCCATCCATTCTACTTAATTGCGACTCAGTATTCACATTGACAACAATGTCCTGTTCCTGAGTAAATACTGACAAAAAGTATTCATTAGTGTCTCCCCAATCTCTTCAGCCTCCACACACAACTTCCTACTACTATCCTTGACTGGACCTATTCCTACCCTAGTCATTCTTTTATTCCTGACATACCTATAAAAAGCCTTAGGGTTTTCCCTAATCCTACCAACTAAGGACCTTTCATGTCCCCTCCTTGCTGCTCTTAGCTCTCTCTTCAGGTCCTTCCTGGCTACCTTATAACTCTCAATCGCCCCAATTGAACCTTCACGCCTCATCTTTACATAGGCCGCCTTCTTCCATTTAACAAGGGATTCCAATTCCTTATTAAACCACGGATCCCTCACACGACCCTTTCCTCCCTGCCTGACGGGTACATACTTATCAAGGACACTCAATAGTTGCTCCTTGAACAAGCTCCACATATCAATTACGCCCTTGCCTTGAAGCTTACTTTTCCAAGCCACACATCCTAAGTCATGCCTCACCGCATCATAATTTCCCTGCCCTCAGCTATAACTCTTGCCCTGTAGTGCACACTTATCCCTCTCCATCACTAGAGTAAAAGTCACTGAATTGTGGTCACTGTCCCCAAAGTGCTCACCTACCTCTAATTCTAACACCTGGCCTGGTTCGTTACACAGAACCAAATCCAGTATGGCCTCTCCTCTTGTTGGCCTATCTTCATATTGTGTCAGGAAACCCTCCTGCACACATTGGACAAACATGAACTGGGCAATGATTTGGTAAAAGTGAGCTGAAAGACAAAATGCAGGGGTGAAATTAACCAGGACCTGAGGAAAGCAAAGAGCTGACAGGATGAGATGTGTCCAAATGAAGTGAAGGAAATCCCAGTGATGTTTATAATCCCAGAAATTACAAGAAGAGAATGAAGGAATGTATGGGGCCCATTCGAGAGCAGGAAGGGAACTTGTGTGCGGTGGTGCAAGATGGAGCAATGGTTCCTCATGAAATCTTTCGGTCTGTTTTCACAAAAGAGAGAGACAAAGCAGAAACTGTAGTTGAGGAGGAGGACTGTGCAACATTGGAACGGCATCTTTCACATCTGAAAGATTCCCAGTTCATCCAAAGAAAAGAAATATTCATGCTGTCCCAAAGACATTTTCAGACAGTGTGGGACTTGTTTGAAATGAGATCACTGAAGGAATGCAGGAAACGTGGAAGCCAGATTGTACACAGCAAGATCCCACAAGCAACAATGAACCAAGGAACATTTTGAGTGACGTTTGTTCAGGGATAAATATCAGCCTGAATATGATTCAAAGAGAAAATAACTGGAACAGTTGGATGGAAAATAAGAAAATGGATGGCAAAGGAGAAGGGAGGATTACTGGTTAGTGATGGGATGGATTGTTATCAGAAAATAAAAGGAAGGGACAGAATATTGTGAATGTCATATTGTACTGAGGAAACTTAAAAGTGCAGGGAAGCTCAATTACAGACCAAACTTAAAGGCTTTGTCTCTTAATGCATGACCTATTCAGAATAGTGTCGACAAAGCTGTACCACACAAACCAAGGTAAATCAAGCTTCGAGGAATTTAAACTAATTAAAGAAGGTAGGGGCTCATGAGAAGTTATTAAAGCATCCAGACCAAGTAATAGGATCGAGAGTATGGAAAGGATCAGGAATCGAACTTGAGGCCCCGCAGGGTGGAATGGTGGATCAGTGGTTAGCACTGCTGTCTCACAGCTTCGGAGACACAGACTCAATTCCAACTGACTGTCTGTGTGGGATTGACACATTCTCCCCGTGTCTACTTGGGTTTCCTCCCATTGTCACAAAGATGTGTAGGTTAGGAGGATTATCCTTGGGTATTGTAGGGTGGATGGGATGCTATTTGGAGGGTTAGTCTGGGCTGAATGGCCTGCATCCACACGGGAGGGATTCTGTGAATTCTAAAGGAGATAACTATGAGAAGGAGGCAGTCAGTGCATGACTGAGGGTGTTGTACTTCGATGTATCGAGTTTATGAAACAAGGCAAATGAGCCTGTAGTGCAGGGACGTGGCTGCAAGGGGATCAGGGCTGGGAACTAAATATCCAGGGATGCACATCCTATTGAAAGGAAATGCAAGGGGATAGAGGGTCAAGTGTGAAGGAGGAACTGAAGGTAATCCTTGTTAGTCAGGAAATGGTCTTGGGGAGACTGATGGTATCAAAACGTCCTAAGTCCCCAGGACCTGATGCTCTACATCCCAGAGTCCATAAGAAAGTGGGTGTAGAAATAGTGGACACATTGCTGGAAAATGATCACCATTCTGTAGACTCTAATGGACTAGACAGTATCCAATGCAACATCACTTTTTAATAAAAGGAGGGAGAGTGAAAATGAGGAATTTTACATGAGTCAATTATTAAAGATACAATAACCAAGCATTTGGAAAGCAGTGACAGGATTGGTCCAAGTCAACATGGATTTACTAAAGGGAAATCAGGCCTGACACATCTTCTGGAAGGTTTTGAGGATGTGATCAGTAGAGAGTGGGTATGGGAGATTCAAGATGGCAGCAGTCTGAACAGTCTGGTGTATTGGGCTCTGTGCCTTATCCCAGGCAAGGTGGGCTCCTACCCCTCCCCCCATCATTAGTCACCCCTGACGAAGGTTTGTGGTAGAAAGTCGGTAGAGAACCTAGAGCCCCTTTAAATTAGGGTTGGGAAGATCTGAAGCTGAAATGAAGACATCTAAAGGAAAGGGAACTCGAGGAGTGCAGCAGGCAGGGCACTCCCCTGCTATGTCGGGCACACCCACAGCCGATCTGTCAAACCCTGTGGCAGCGTCCTTAAGTTCAGTGGAGCAACAGAATTTACTAACGAAGCCTTGGAGGCCACGATGGAGAGGTCCAAGGGGCGGGTTCGAACCTTGGAAGGGCAGGTTCAAGTCCTGAAGGAACAAGTGGATGACCTCGAAAATCAAGGTTGGAGAAAAATCTACAGATCTTGGGCTGACCTGAGCATGTAGAAGGTGAAAACCTCACTGATTTCCTCAAGAGGTGGCTTCCGGAGTTGCTGGGCCTGGAGATCGAGTCGGGCCGGGTGAGTGTGGAGTGGGCTGACTGCATCGTGATGTGTAGGACTGGGCCGGCCCAGTGCCCCCGCCCGGTCCTAGTGCGACTCCAGCATCACAAGGAAAAGCATTTAATAATAGAAACAGCCCAGAAAACTGGGAAGGGATCCACAGGCTTTGGCTTATAAAGGTTTGAAAATAATGTTTTTTCATGAATTTTCTGGGGCCACAATTAAGAAAAGAAAGACCTTTGATGATGTCAAGAAAAAAAAACATTCAATACTCTCTGAGGTACCCGGCCATGCTACGTTTCAGTTATGGGGGAACTGTCTACAACTTCGACTCGGTGGAAAAAGTAAAAGAACTTTTGAACTCGCTGAAATGATAGACTGACCGAGGAGGAAGAAGGAAAAGAGGTGTGCGGACAATGGCATAACATAATTTTTTTAAATCTTCTCTCTCTTTGTTCTTTTCCCTTTTGGGGTCTCGCGCTTTATAGGCTTGGTATTGCTTTAGTGCGAGATCCGGTATGTTTTATATTATAGCTGTTTGGTGGTTATTAGCTATTCTATTGTTTTGATTTGCTGGGTGAGGGTGGTTACTCCTTTGATGTAAAGGTGTGTGGGGTTGAGATGAGGAGGGGGAGGGGTGGGTGTCCATTGTTAACTTGTCAGAGTGGAAATAATATGTTTTTTTCCCCATTGCTTGGCTGTGGGGCGTGACCTTAACTGGAAGGTGCTGGGATGGTTGTGAGGTTGGGAGTGAATGGCCCCTATGGGCAAGGGGTGGATCTCTGGAAATTTGTGTTTTTTGTGTTTATTTGTTGACATTAGGAGTAGTGGTTAGTGTTTTTTAGTTTTAGAAGTTTTGATGGCATTTGTGGAAATAGTCTTTAGATTTGATAAAGTCTGTGTTTTTTTCCCCACTCGTCACACATTGAATGGGCTTGTTCCTCTCGGTGGACTGTGGGCTGTAGCGTGTGGTCATGGCTAGCGATCTGTTCAGGTGGTGCACCTGGAATATAAAGGGGAACCATTCCCCCATTAAATGGAAGAAGGTGCTCTCAAATCTTAAGAGGGAAAGGGTTGACATCGCTCTACTGCAAGAGATGCATTTGACTGACAGGGAACATCTGAAGTTACAGCAGGGAGAATACGATACGATGTTCTTCTCCTCCTTCAACTCCAAAAGCAGAGGAGTGGCCATACTGGTATGAAGGAACCTCCCATTTCAGGTGATAGATCAAACTAAGGATGAGCATGGATGGTTCATTATTCTCAACGCTCTGGGACACGGAGAAGAGTATGCCATCCTGAACGTTTACTGTCCCCCGGCGCATCCTCTCAAGTTTTTAGTTGATGCAGTCTCTAAGTTAATGGCTCTTGGGATGCGCTGTATGATTAGAGGAGGAGACTTGAATTGTCTCATGGGCCCTGGGGTGGTCAGGATGCCAAAGGAGCTGTTGGGTACACCTCTGCAGACTAGACAGTTAGTGGACTTGTGAGAGGAGTTGGGGCGAGTGGATGTGTGGAGGTGTCTCCACCCCAATGGGAGGGACTTTACATTTTATTCCAACCCGCACAAGTGCCACACAAGAATTGAAATGTTCTTTGTTCCTTCGGTTTATTTGGACTTGGTGTTAACCGCAGGATTGGGAGCATTACTATTTCGGACCATGTGGCAGTGTATTTAGATGTTAAGACCAAAGGTAGTGGAGTAGACACACAGCAATGTCGCACGAATCTGTTTCTGTTGAAGGATGACAACTTTGTACAGTGTATCACAAGGGAGTTCATGGTTTTTTGGGACATCAATCTGGGTCTGGCCATTAATCCATCAGTGCTCTGGGAGACCACCAAAGCATTCTTAAGGGGTTTGATTATTTCACACTTGACAATGAGAAGGAGGCAGAGAGTAGAGCAGCAGCTGATACTTGAGGCCCGGCTGAAGGCAACCAAATCGGCACATTATCCCAGACCATCTGGGGTCAAATTGCAACGGGTCATGGCTCTCCGGGCTGCTCTGGACTCAGCGCTCACACAAGTGGCAAAGAGAAGGGTCTCCTTTGCAAAGCAAAGGCTGTTTGAATATGTGGATAAGCCAGGTGGATCCCTGGCTTACCTGGCTAGGAAGGAAAGTGCTCCACAGTCCATTGTGTTTATCAGGGAGAGAACTGGCAATGTCACTCGTGAACTGAGGAAGATCGATGCCAGATTTCGGGAGTCCGATGCAGAGTTATATCGGTCAGAGGGCTGTGGGGATGGAGAAGTGAGAATGGAATCCTCTTTTGAAAACTTGGACCTCCCTGGTATAAACGCAGATCAGGCCTCCCTTTTAAATGTACCTCTGACAGTACAGGGGGTGCAAGAGGCGGGAAGGCAGCTCCAACGTGATAAGGCACCTGGTCCAGACGGATTCCCATGTGGATTTTACAAGGAGCTCATACACATGCCAGCTAACCCATTGCTGGAGCTGTATAGTCATTCATATCGCCAGGGCTGTCTTCTGCCCTCTCTTACAGAGGCTAATATCTCCCTTATTTTAAAGAAAGGGAAAGACCCTGAGGATTGTGTATTGTACAGACCCATCTCGTTGTTGAATGTGGATTTTAAAATTCTATCAAAGGTGTTAGCTCTGAGACTGGAGAAGGTGCTGCCTGTTATTATAAAGGTTTTATCAAGGGCCGCAGCTCCTCCAACAACATCAGGCAGGTATTGAACATAGTGCAACTATGTCAGCAGAGAATGGTTCCGGGTTTGGTGGTCTCCCTGGAGGCAGAAAAGGCTTTTGATCGGGTGGAATGGTCGTATCTCTTTGCTGTTCTAGATTGTTTTGGTGTGGGAGGAGCCTTCGCCAGGTGGGTAGCAATGTTATATAAAGACCCCAAGGTGGCGGTTATCGTGAATGGGGTTAAATTGAGTAATTTTGGTGTGGGGAGGGGCAGCCGACAGGGATGTTCCCTGTTGCCCCTACTGTTTACCTTGGTACATGAACCACTGGCAGGGACTGTCTGAAAAGACCCTGAAATTCTCTTTCCCCGAAGGTGGGAGTTGGGGAAATAAAAATCACTCTCTATATGGACAATGTCCTACTGTTTTTAACTAACCCCGAAAAGTCCATACCCCAGCTAATACAAAACATTAAATTATTAGGCAACTTTTCGGAATACAGAATAAATTTTCCAAAATCGGAAATCCTGCCTGTGGGGAGATTGGTGGAGGTACTGAAGCTGGAGGATGGAATGGAGTTTCCTTTTAGATGGTCACAGAAAGGTTTTCTCTATCTGGGAATTTTTATCACCCCTCACTTCCTGCAACTGTATGGAGCTAACTTTGTGTCGCTGTTTGAGAGGATAAAGCAGGACTTGCAGCGATGGGAGGGAATACCCAGACCATGGTGAGGCCATATAGCCTTGATTAAAATGACTGTTCTTCCTTGGTTGTTATATCCTGTGAGGATGCTCCCTTTGTTATTACCCAACCAGGTGCTGCGGAGGTTTGCGGGATGGCTTGGATCATTTATTTGGCGCTAAATTTAATTAAATTGACCAAGTTCTTGACCGAGCCCTACAAGTCGGATACAGAATGAAGAATGCTCCGATGTGGGGGCGGTCTTTCAGTTAGTACCATATATCATCTGCAGAGAGGGAATCCCTTGGGAGACATGGAGAAAGTCAAGGAAATTTGGAATCAGGAGTTAGGGGAAGAAATCTCATCGGAAATGGGGGAATGAGAGAGAGAGAGAGAGAGAGAGAGAGAGAGAGATTGCACATTATTCAGTAACATTCGTAACTCCTCAGATACTGAAGCAGTCTATGTTCAAAGGCAAAAAGATCCACACACTATGCAGGTTTGGACTGGCAAGAAGCAAGTGACTTTTGCACCAAACCTGCCAGTCAATGACCATCTCCAGTAGGAGGCCTGTGACCAGTGGTGGCCTACAAGGATCGGTGCTGGGTTCACTGCTTTTTGTCATTTAAACAAATGATTTGGATGTGAACATGGAACATAGTATGGTTCCCCTCCCCCCACCTTATCTCAGTCCCAACCCTTGGACTCAGCACCGCCTTCTTGACCTGCAATCTTCTTCCCGACCTCTCCGCCCCCACCCCCTCTCCGGCCTATCACCCCCACCTTAACCTCCTTCCACCTATTGCATTCCCAACGTCCTTCCCCAAGTCCCTCCTCCCTACCTTTTACCTTAGCCTGCTTGGCACACCTTCCTCATTCCTGAAGAAGGGCTTATGCCCGAAACGTCGATTCTCCTGCTCCTTGGATGCTGCTTGACCTGCTGCGCTTTTCCAGCAACACATTTTTCAGCTCTGATCTCCAGCATCTGCAGTCCTCACTTTCTGCACATACTTTGGTTAGTACGATTGCAGATGACACCAAAATTGGAGGTGCAGTGGACAGTAAGAAGGTTCACAATACGACAGGATCTCTAAAAGATGGGCTGAGGAGTTGCAGATGAAGTTTAATTCAGATAAATATGAGGTGATGCATTTTGGAAAGGCAAATCAGGTCAGGACTTATACACTCAATGGTAAAGCACTGGGGAGTGTTGCTGAGCAAAGAGACCTTGCGGCTGTACAGGACACTGATTAGGCCTCTTTAAAAATACTCTATGCAATTCTGGACTCCCTGCTCTGGGAAGGATGTTGTGAATCTTGAAAGGGTTATGAAAAGATTTACAAGGATGTTGTCAGGGTTGGGAGTTTTCTGCTATAGGAAGAGGATGAATTGGTTGAGGCTATTTTCCCTGGAGCAACGAAGACTGAGGGGTGACTGTGTAAAGATTTTATAAAATCATGAGGGGCATGGATAAGGTAAATAGACAAGTCTTTTAACCGGTGTAGGAAATCCAAAACTGTAGGGCATAGGTGAGACGAGAAACACAGGACTGTCACCTGCAAGTGCCCCTCCAAGACACTCACCATCCTGACTTCGAAAAATATCACTGTTTCTTCAGGATTGCTGTATCAAATTACTGGAATAGACAACAGACAATAGGTGCAGAAATAGGCCATTCTGCCCTTCGAGCCTGCACCACCATTCAATATGATCATGGCTGATCATCCTTAATCAGTATCCTGTTCCTGCCTTATCTCCATAACCCTTGATTCCACTATCCTTGAGAGCTCTATCCAACTCTTTCTTAAATGAATCCAGAGACTGGGACTCCACTGCCCTCTGGGGCAGAGCATTCCACACAGCCACCACTCTCTGGGTGAAGAAGTTTCTCCTCATTTCTGTCCTAAATGGTCTACCCCGTATTTTTAAGCTGTGTCCTCTGGTTCAGCACTCACCCATCAGTGGAAACATGTTTCCTGCCTCCAGAGTGTCTAATCCTTTAAGAATCTTATACGTCTCAATCAGATCCCCTCTCAGTCTTCTGAACTCAAGGGTATACAAGCCCAGTCGCTCCAGTCTTTCAGCATAAGGTAGTCCCGCCATTCCAGGAATTGACCTCGTGAACCTACGCTGCACTCCCTCAATAGCCAGAATGTCTTTCCTCAAATTTGGAGACCAGAACTGGACACTGTACTCCAGGTGTGGTCTCACCAGGACCCTGTACAGCTGCAGAAGAACCTCTTTGCTTCTATACTCAATCCCTCGTGTTATGAAGGCCAGCATGCTATTAGCCTTCTTCACTACCTGTTGTACCTGCATGCTTACCTTCATTTACTGGTGTACAAGAACACCCAGATCTCTTTGTACTGCCCCTTTACCTAAATTGATGCCATTTAGGTAGTAATCTGCCTTCCTGTTCTTGCCACCAAAATGGATAACCATACATTTATCCACATTGAACTGCATCTGCCATGCATCTGACCACTAAGGGCATTGTGAATCTACCTACAGCACATGGACTGCAGTGGTTACAAAAGATAGCTCACCAGGTTCTCAAAAGCAACTAGGATCAGTCAATAAATGCTGGCCAGCCGGCGATGCCCAGAGCCTGAGAGTCATTTTAAAAAAATGTTTATTGAGGAGTTTAGAATTAAAATGGAGTTTCTTGGTGTTTAATGAGCTTAGAGGAAAATATTTTCTTTTGTTTGTTCATGGAATGTGGGCATCATTGTCTGGCCAGCACTTATTGCCCCTTCCTAGTTGTCCTTGAGAAAATGGTGCTGAGCTGGACCCACAATCTCATTAGGGAGGGACTTCCCAGAAGCAGTGACAGATTTCAAGTCAGGATAGTGGCCACTCTTTACAAGGTGAGTCACTCACTTAATCGATCTACATATTTTAACTCCAACTAGCATCACACTTGCAACATTATTACTGACAAGTAGGTCAAAGGGATTACATTACCTTTGCTTCATTTAAATTCTGTGGGTTCCTCGCTCGTTTGAAAAAAACAGAGCTAATTTGGCTTGGCTTCATCCATGGAGGTCGGCTGGAACTGGGATCTTCAGAAAACATCTCAGTGAAAATTTCTCTCGTCATGTTAAATACAAGCTGGAAGAAGGAAAAGAGTAACAGAGAAAAGATTATATTAGATACGTCCTCGCCCCCCCAAAAAAATGTTTCTTAGATTGCTACAGTGAAAACAAAAGGGAATACTGTTCAAAATATATAAAATAACAACTTACCACGATCTGAACCAAGGATACATTTAGAATATCAATAATTACAGGAGAAAAGGCAAAAGAGAGATTAGAGAAGGGGTTTAATAGGATTGCAGAACTACCAAGGGTAGATGCAGATGTATTAGATAAGATTACCTGCATAATACTAAGGAAGGCACCACAACATAAAAGGAGGCAAATCTTTGAAACAAAATGAATGACACCTATGGGACATGCTGCAAATAGAAAGCAAACTATCATGGCTCCAATTATTACATCCTAAAATTCGACCAGAGGATTATCGGGCAGCTAACTCCTCGTTCAAAAAAAGCAAAACAGGAATTTTGTGATTAGTTAGTTTTGCTTCATTTGTTGGTAAATTAAGAGTGAACAATATGGAGTGAAGTATGAGCACTTGAAGAGACCGCAGCTAATCAGGAGAAATGAGCATGAATTTCTAATGAGCAGGTTGTGAACCTACCAAACAATTTGACAAGGTTATATTTGTAAAAGAGCAGATTAGTGGGAAAAAGTTGACATGATTGATTTGAAATTATTTCAAGTAGTTGCCTCTGAGAAGACCAATGGCAAAACTCAAGGGCACCTCAAATGAAGGGGAGCATAGTCAAATGGATAGAGGTGGTTGGGAAAATGCAAGGGTCAGGGTAAAATAAAGATTTCACACAAGAAAGGTGTGGAGAATGGAAGGGACCCACAAGAGCACATGCTCAGATTGCCCTTAATTGTTATAGTAATAAACACAATCTTGACTTGGGAATTTAAGAGAAGGAAACCAAATGATTCGAACTTGGGTTGAAGGGACAGAGATGGAATTGCCGTGCAGTGACAGATACAGAAGAATATTTACCGGAAGATGGAATTGAAGTTGAGAGTGAGACGAAGTCAAACATTGAGAAGATAAAAAAGGAATTACACCTGAAATGGTAAGATCCTAATCCGATTACAGCAAAGGCCACAAAGTATTCAAACATACAGGTCATTTAAGGTGATAGATATGGCCATTAAAAAACACCTGGCTCTTCCAACTGGACACAAACAATTTAAGTCACATTAAGTTGTGTAATGGAAAATTATCCATTTACTGTGAAATTTGAAAGAGAATGCTTTTCTAAAACTTAATGCTGTACTGAGCTTTGTAAACAATACTTTGAGGAGGTCTGCAGTCAGCTGTTTGAATTTTGTAAACATTCACCTTGACCTTGCGATAGTCGTACTCAGCGAAAGCTGAAGAACTGTCATGTCCAAGACCAGGGGATGAGAGAATAACTATTTGAGTTTTCCCAGTCTTTGCCTTTGAGAGCGCGATAAGAAACAGTATAAGGCAAGTATCTGAACAATGCTCAGATACCCCTTACATTGAGGCATCTAGCTGAATATACTGGGTCAATTCTGCAGAATTTAAATAAAGCTCCTTTCTTTGCTCTTGCTAATAGTTGAGTCAAGTCGATTTAATTTCCATGACAGTTGCATAAGAGCTTCAAATATTTTGGTCAATTTTGGGAATCTCAACATAGTGCATATTCTCAAGATATTATCAGGAAAAGAGGTGCAGACATAATCACAGATTGAGAAGTTCAACCTTTGAGGCACTCTTTGTCTGAAAATTATGGAGTGACACGTGGAAGATCATGATTCTAGAGAGTTTTAAGAAGGTGAATAATAATCATGTATTGTCTTATCAACAAATGGAAACAGCAATAGAAAGACAGAAATGATACAGAAGAACTTGAAACAAATACTGAGTGACTGGAAGAGACACCATATATAATGTAAATAGGAGCAGAAACTATAGATTCTCAGAGTGAGCAAAGTTACGACAGATGGGATTTAATGGATAACAGTATGATGATGATGAGGATGATAAATTAATAATGGGAGAGTACAAACAGTGGAAGAGAAAGGGGCTTTGGATTTTTAGGGAAGGGGCAAAATGGTAAATTGAATTCAATACAGTCATCAGGATCGAGATAATGTTTTTAACATGCTCTGTTATACATATCATCAATCAGAGCTGCTGTGGAACACTCTTCACCCATACCTTTCTTATTTAACGAAGGGAAAATAATTTTGTGTTCAAATGCCAAAAGCTGAATCTCACCTCACAAAAAACTCTTCTGCTCGCACTCTCTACATCTTTCCATTTATTATACTTAGGGGAATGAATGATTTCAGTCTGAAGGTTCTGAGCTTCAGCTTTCCAAAATCAGATCATTTTCAGTTGACTGCTGCACCCCTTTTATATTCCTGCAATTTGTAGGTAAATGCAAATCAGAAAAGAATGTGTCAGTTTAGTCAGGATGTTGCTGTATCAAATCAAAGTGACCCAAGCTCCTATTTCAGCGATTTCCTACATTGAATGCTCAGAAAGGAATGGACAGTATGAGAACTTGTCAAGCACTTACATGAAAAGAGCTGCTTGCCCAATCAATGTTAATATGTGCAAACCATAAACCCTTCTGTTCTTCTAATCAGATGGTCATTCAGGCTCGGGACTTTGCTTCAGAACACCACGCTGGATAAACTGTGTGTGAACTGATTTAGCCAGAGATTGAAAAGCATGATTCAAAACTTAGTTTTAAAAAAAACCGCTTTAAAAACATTGCCTCCCTTTGAGGGAAGGTCAGAAAAGTGCAGGAGGAAAAGATTTGAATTTCAATAGCAATCTTTAAGTTCTAAACTCAATAATTACACAGTAGAAATTGTCACTAAATCCTTGAGAAATAATTGGGTGTACTTATAAATATTTTGAGAATTGATGGGCAAGGTAGAAAACAACGAGACACCAGAAATTTTAAGTACATTCCCCACAACTTGATTTTATCACCCACAAATATATTTCACAATTTATCAAGATATTCCTCACAACAGTCTTTTGGTAAAGGGTCATTGGGAAAGCGGAACACTCAGGGTAATTTCTGAAAATGATGACCTGCAAAATGTGCCTGAAGAAAGTGGAGTTGTATTTTGACATATTGTTCGGGAAACAACAACAATCCTGTCATTGGTCCACCATCCTGTTGTTGGTACGACAGGGACACAATCCTTTATTCGAAACCCTCGGGACCAGCTGGTTTGCAGAATTCGGAATTCTTTAGTTTTCAGAGTAAGTGACAGTTTAACAGTAAAATTTTTAAAGCTCTTACAGAACAGCAGACCCACCTGTGAAAACTGAGCCCTGAGACAGAAATGACGCCTGCCAGTGCTGGGCCACACCACCAGTGTGGTGTGGGTCGAGTGGGTGTGGAGTGAACCCAAACAATTTTGTTAATTAGACAAAAAAAAATTCACGACAAAAACTTCAGATTTCGGAGCTTTCAGATTTCAGGATTTTGAATAAAGAATTGTCGACCTGTATGTTCAAATGTGGGAATTTAACGAGCTCTGGAATCATTAAAACAATTGCATCAATGCTTCGAGAATGATAACACATCTCCAATTCTTGAAATTCAAATCCATCCCAAAACAGCTTCAAAATGGATACTTACAGGTCAGGGACAAAGATCTGGAGATAATACTTCCTCCTTATCATCATCACTGTCAGGTCTTTCAGATGTCTCCAACTGGATAACAGTCTTGTGTTCCTCCTTTGGAGCCTTGGAAGGTGACCTGGGCCAGGATTCAACATCCAGTTTGAACTGTAATCCTTGATTAGTAAGCTGGATCTTCTCAGCTTGAGACTTCCATGATTTCTTCCAATTGTTCAATAGCGTCCTTCACAAAGGAAGATGGCAACATATCAACCAAAGAATTGGCCTTTGAATCACTGCTCTTCCGTTCTTCTCCTTTAAAGTCTTCACTATCCTCACGATTGTCCTTGAGTTCCTCTCCTTTGATGTCCACGTGTTCCTCATGGATTTCCTCAGATTCAGGCTCGAGGAATGATACTTTAAATTGAGCCTTTTCCCTGTTGAGTAAATCCAACAGAGAAATTGAAGTGTTCCTGTGGATATTTAGTGAAAACTCCTCCCTTTGTGCACTGGAAGACACATTGATATTGATATAGGTTTCTGTCTCTAGTACTGCCTTGGATGCTTTCTCTATGAACACATCAGTACAGTGTTTTCTTCATTCTGGTCTTCACACAAGTTTGCCAATCGTTCCTCCTCACCAGACTTGGGCAAGCTCTCTTTTCAATTTTGGTCATCTCCAAAAGTTACCACTGACTTGCTAGATTCATTAATAATGTGCAGTAAGTCAAAGGTACTTGGTTCAGAAAACTGATTACTTGCATTTTGATCATTCAAGCTGTTTTTAAATGAACTCAGCTTAAAGTCTTACTGAGCTCAAACTCTTCCGCCTGCCATTCTGTTACTTCTTTTAGAAAGCTCTGGCTTTTTTCCTTCATCACAACACGTTTTGTAGTCTTGACCTAATTTATCCTCCACAAGTAGGTCCCTTTCATCTTCAGTTATATCGATGCCATCCCCATAATGTTCAGGTCGAAGGGAAATCTTGTGGCGAGGACCAAAGATGCCACATTTGTCCTTGCATGTGAAGTATTCAACTCCATCATATGTCCCATTATGACTGCCTTCTGGCTTATCCAGCTCCACACCAGCCCAAAAGCCACTGGCGAAGCTAGTTCTGCCCTTGAAGTGAAGTGTCCCTAGTGGATGCTACTAACTAAAATTCTTGCACCAATTTGGGATTCAGGCAGCTCATCGGTTTCAGGCAACATGGCTGTTGGGGTGCGACACGGAGAGGGAGAATGTGATGGCATGGGAATCTGTTCCTCATTGCTAGCATCACTTTGCTCTTCTCAGTTGGTGATTTCAAGTCTACAAGTTGTTCTGAATGTACGCTACCACAGCTGGGAGAGTATTTCTCACCCAGCCGCTCACTGATTTCATCATCCACACTGATACTTGGTGAAACACTTCGAGAAAGCTTCTCCCCATCATTCATTCCCTCCTACTGAAATGCACAGGACAGGAGAGCACTTGGGCCTCAGTGAGATTTTTGTCACCGGTGATTTTGATCCTTCGCGAAAGGACTTCTGCAGATTCCGGGCCAGCTTTGCAACTCCCACCGTGTAAACTTTTATTCATGTCTTCATTCCTCCTTCGCAATGACTCAAAATTTTCTGAGTAAGTTGCTTCCTTTCCTTGGGAAAGGTACTCAAAACCTTGAGAATAAGAATTATTCTCTGATGGAGTTCTTTTCAATTCTCCAGAGTCAGATAGCGCAGATGCAATGGAGGTGCCCAACTTAACTGATCTGACAATCTTCACAGAACTGGCTGAATGATCACTTGCACCGTCCTCCTCATCAGGATAGCCGTCCTTGTGCAAGTAATATTCCTCATCCTTCAAGTCCTCAAATGTCTTTTCAACAAGCTAAGCTACTAAAGGCTGTTCTGTGTCATCAGATAGGACTCGGTTTAGTGGAGTTAATTCCTTGATACGCTCAGGGACATTGATGTGCTGCAGTTTCTCAATGTCTAATTTCAGCAAGGGTTCAGACTGATCAGATTGCTGAGACAAGCCTAGTACATCCTCGACATCAGAGTCTTATGATTTTAGATGACTAAGTTCCTCCTGGATATCACCTTGCACAGATTGATGACTGGACACAACACTTTCATCACCAGAACCATCCTCTGGCCTAAATGCCAACTGATCTGGCATACGACTATATTTAAGAGCTCCTGCCACATTATCCAGCCCTTCAACAAAGTCAGGTCGAGATTTCAAATAACATTTGAAAACTGGAGAAGGACTCTTAGAGGGGTCATCAAGTCGACTATCGAAGAGTGCAGACTTGTTTCGATCTGATGCATAGTTCGCTGAGCAAGTTGGATTTCTGCCCATCTCGACTCGACGATTTTTGATCTGTAACAAATATAAGCAATTTGGTTTATAACTCGGTATCTATAAAGAAAGTGCCAAAATATAATGTCTTTTACAATCAATGATCCCCAAAATCTTATTGTAATGAATCAAATAATTTTTCAGCACATGGTTGAAACATTGGAAGTCCAAAACCAATTTTGAACAGCATAGTTCCAGCAATGACACAGATGAAATAAACTGTTTTAGGTGTTCGTTGAAGACTGAATATTAGCTAAGACATCCACAAGGACCCTCTATGCTTGTCTTCCAAAAGTAGCAAAGGACTCTTTGCACTTATTTGATGAGCAGCCGGGGTCTCAGCTCAGCAAATGATCGCACTCGAACAGCAAAGCACACCCATGGCACTGCACTGGTGCATCAGTCTGATTCATAAAGCACAGGTCTCTGAAGTGGGACATGAACTTACTTTACGTAATCTTGCAATGCAAGTGCTTGAGAATGCAATTTTTATACCTTTTGAAAAAATGTGCATTCTTAATGAAAGAACAAGCCTTTTTGAAATATGTTATTTAGATTCTTTAAAGACAAGGTTTAGTGATGGCACATAGTGGTCTGAACTAAATTAAAAAATCCAGCTACAAGGGAGAACATGTTGAACTGAAGCAGTTAGTGAAGAATTGCAGAATTACAAAAAAACCAGATACATCAGCTGTCTATTTATGTTAGTTTCCGGTTTGAATGCTGAGAGTTTGCTGCTGAATAAACAAAGTCAATTTATTAAACTACTCGTAAACATTTTATGGAATTTTGCAATCCTGAACTAAATTAACACCATAGGTGTTGTAAAGAAACAAGCCCTATAGTTTGTGGTGTTACATACATATCCTGCTTTGTAATGGGGCCCAGTGATGCTTTGGATATTTCACTCTCAGTAAGAGATTTCCAGCTCTTTGCAGATCCAGTCCTGGAAACATGGGAAATAATTTATAAAGTTGGAACTTTGCAGCATAAAACACACAGCACATGCAGAATAATCAGCTCTAATTTCATAACGGATACATCCCGACACCACCTTCCTGGAAAGTGGTGAAAAAGATATAGCATCCATAATTATAGAATCATAGAATTTTACAGAACAGAATGAGGCCATTCAACCCATTGTGTCCATCCCAGCTACCCAAAGAGCTACCTAGATAGTCCCACTGTCCAGACTTATCTCTGTAGCCGTCTAACTTAATCACTTTCAATGAGCAACATTCCCCCATTTCTGTCTAACCTTCAGTACAGTCTGCAATAGGTAAAACTGGCAACTGAACAGTGATAACCCCAGGCAGAATCACAAAATTGTTGCACGATTTTATTTCCACTAGAACGTCATAAATTGCTTTTAGAGTCATAAGGATGTACAGCACAGAAACAGACCCACCAGTCCAACTCGTCCATGCCGACCAGATATCCCAACCCAAACTAGTCCCACCTGCCAACACCTGGCCCATCTCCCTCCTATTCATATACCCATCCCGACATCTTTTAAATGTTGCAATTGTACCAGCCTCCACCACTTCCTCTGGCAG
The DNA here is from genome assembly GCF_037043375.1 of Chiloscyllium plagiosum. Taxonomy (NCBI): domain Eukaryota; kingdom Metazoa; phylum Chordata; class Chondrichthyes; order Orectolobiformes; family Hemiscylliidae; genus Chiloscyllium; species Chiloscyllium plagiosum. The sequence goes on from NW_028270147.1 coordinate 118,526,539, forward strand.
CCTATTCCATACACATATCACCCTCTGAGTGAAAACATTCCCCCTTAGGTCTCCTTTATATCTTTCCCCTCTCACCCTAAACCCATGCCCTCAAGGTCTGGACTCCCCCACCCCACAGAAAAGACTTTGCCCCTCATGATTTTGTAAACCTCTAGAAGGTCACGCCTCAGCCTTCGACACTCCAGGGAAAACAGCCCTAACCTGTTTATCCTGTTTAACCCCTCTCTGTCGCTCAGATCCTCCAACCCTGGCAACATCCTCGTAAATCTTTTCTAAACCCTTTCAAGTTTCACAACATCTTTCCGATAGGAAGTAGACCAGAAGTGCACGCAATATGACTCATCTCCAGTTATGAGTCATACTTTAAATTACAAAACCAGCTTTCTGTACATCTGTCTTATAGGAGTTACAATAATGAAAAGACAGCCAGCTGTCAAAAAAGTCTCAGAGAAAAGCAAAATAATTCTCATTCCAATTCATGATAGAATTGAAAAAAAATAAGCACGTTACTGTACTGATCTGATGATACAACAGTTAAATGCAAAAATGCTTTAAAAAAGCTACCATGCGTCATTTATAAAAGCATAGCAATTTTTATTTTCCACATATGCATGCATTGATATTAGTGCATTAATGTCAAGGAATTACATGGTTCATACTGCCCAAACCAGGAGCTTATAAATTTTAAATGAATCACTGTTACCAACATCTGAAGGAGAATATAACTGTAGCATCTTAGCACAAACTGATGGAAGGTGATTGAAAATGGTACTGGGTTTGGTACAGACGGTATAAAAAGAAAGGAGTCAGCATCAAGTTGCATGCATGGCACTCACTCCGACATTCCAAGGTGAGACCAGCAATTGACAACATGGCATGCAGGTTCGCCTGACACTGAAGGTGACCACAGAACAGTACTCAACATATATGCAATTGGTTTGCCAAGCTGGAGCAAGACATTCTTCTGACAATACTGGTAGTGAAGATCTGGACCCCCAGTGGAGTTGGGGGGAGGTGGTCTCTCTGTTCCATGATCGGTGAAAAAGCACTCACAATTGGTCTGGTTCTTTAACATTTCATTCTTTATTTTTCATATGGCCAGGCACAGATCGTCCACAAACAGAGGTTATACACTTCCATGTTCCTCAGAGGAACTGCGCATATGGCTTAAAACAGACATGTGCAAGGTTTGTGAAGGTTTGTAGTTCAGGTTGAGGGTTAGGGTGTAGGTTTGCTCGCTGAGCTGTAGGTTTGATATCCAGACATTTCATTACCTGGCTAGGTAACATCATCAGTGGTGACCTCCAAACAAAGCTGTATCAGAACACTATTCCAACGAGCCAAACTGCAGCACAGACGAACTTCGGAAAACAGAGGAGAACCACCTATACAACGTATTCAAGAAGAACGGATACTCAAAAAATACAGTGCATAGATTCCTCAAGAACAAACCATGACAAGCAGACCAAACACAGCCAGAAACCCTAACCACCTTACCATACATTAAAGAAGTTTCAGAAATGACAACCAGACTACTAAGACCCCTCGGAATCATAGTAGCACACAAACCCACCAACACTCTCAAACAAAAACTAACAAACTTAAAAGACCCAGTACAACCCATGGACAAAACCAACGTCATCTACAAGATTCCATGCAATGATTGCCACAAACACTACAGAGGACAAACAGGAAGAAAGTTAGCCACCAGGATACACGAACACCAGCTAGCCACAAAAAGACACGACCCTCTCTCCCTCGTAGCCCTACACACGGATGAAAAAAACCCCATTTCGACTGGGACAACACATCTATCTTGGGACAGGCTAAGCAAAGACATGCCAGAGAATTCCTAGAGGCCTGGCACTCCAAGCACAATGCCATAAACAAACACATAGATCTAGATGCCATCTATCAACCCCTCAGAAAATGAACAGGAAATGACATCACCACAAACCCCAGGAACCCCATCCAGGAGAAAGATATAAATAGAAAGCAGGAGACAACAGCTTCGCTTCACTTGGAGGTCGCCACTGATGATGTTACCAAGCCAGGTAATGAAACGTCTGGATATCAAACCTACAGCTCAGCGAGCAAACCTACACCCCTTAAAACAGACATTTTTATACTTCTCTTAAAGAAAGGTACAGGCCATTATCGTATAGTACATTCAGACAATTACCAACTAAATTATGAAACAATCTTAACTGACAGCTACTTGGTCCAATATTTCCTGGTAACCAACTTTGTTTTCCAACACTTAAGCCACCCTAACCTCACTAACCGAGTCTTGCCATCTGCACTTGAAGGTCAGTTAGATTGGCCAGTAATGTCTTATCTAGTCTAGTTATTTCTATGCTGTAAAGGAAGCATTGTCTGCTAATCTCTGTTGAGGCAGACTGTGATTAGTCAATTATGCAGCTCGAACAGCATTAAAAGCTATTTTATGCAGCTTTTAACAGAATTGTCAATTTGCAGCCAAGAAGCCATTTTGTCATATTATTTGCATTGAGAAGCCATTTTGTTCCCACTTAAGTTAGTAACAGCATGGGTTAAGTGGTTGTTCCTGACAACAACTAGGTACCTCAGCCTGTATTCAGGTTTCAGATCCTCAGGAGATAGAGATAGGGAAGTGGGAAGCAAAACAAAGGTCACATTTCATGTATAAAAGGGTATTGAATATGAATGGGCAGTGATCTTGTCCATTTCATTGTTTGAAAAATTACAGTATGGGGGTCGGATCACAATATATGTGGCAGTTCTCCATTCCAATAATACTCAATACTTTGGAGAAATCTTTCACCCACTAGAATGCTTTAAGGCACATCTCAAAAACCCACCCAATAGAACTGATTATATTCTATATGAACATATAATATTCTGCAGCAGCAAGTATGCAGGTTTTATGTCAAATGCAACCTTCAGCCATCATTCCATCTTTAAAAATCATGATTCATTCTCTTTCTTTTTCATATACAGAATAAACAGATCGACTTCATTACAAATGCATCTTTTTTTTAAAAAAATGTTAAACTCCAGATAGTTCTGGCCATGAAATATTTCATCTCAAAAGATTGATTGAGCATGGGGGTCAAAAGGCAAGGGGTCATAGAGTCAGTTATACAACAGACCCAACTCACCCGCACAAACCAGATATCTCAACGTGACCTAGTCCCAGTTTGCCAGCATTTGGTCCATATCCTTCTCAACCCTTCCTATTCATGTACCCATCCCGATGCTTTCGAAAAGTTAAAATTAAACCCCTCTCCACCACTCTGGCAGCTCATTCCATGTATGCAGCACCCTCTGCCTGAAAAGTTATCTCTCAGGCCCTTTTTAAATCTTCACTTCTCACCTTAAACCTTTGCCCTCTAGTTTATGACTCCCCTGCCCTGGGAAAAAAATCTTGGCTATTCACCCTATCCATGCCCCTCATGATTTTACAAACCTCTGCAAAAACCCTTCAGCCTCCAATGCTCTGGGGAAAAATACTTCAGCCTATTCAGCCTTTCCCTGTAACTCAGTCCCAGCAACATCCTTCTAAATCTATTCTGCACTCTCTCAAGTTTAACATCCTTCCTATAGAACTGTATGCAGTATTCCAAATGAGGCCTCACCAATGTCCTGTACAGCTGCAACGCAATGCCTCAACCACTACAGTCAATGTTCTGACCATTGAAGGCAAGCATGCCAAATGCCTTCTTCACCACCCTTTCTACCGGCAACTCCTCTTTCAAGAAACTATGCACCTGCATCCCAAGGTCTATTTGTTCAGCAACACTCCCCAGGGCCCGACCATTAACTGTATAAACTAGTGACAGGATAGAGAACTTTGAAAACGAGATTTGATAGAGAAGTTTAAAAATGAAGACCATAAGACATAGGAGTGGAAGTAAGGCCATTCGACCCATCGAGTCCACTCCACCATTCAATCATGGCTGATGGGCATTTCAACTCCACTTACCCGCACTCTCCTCGTACCCCTTAATTCCTCGTGAGATCAAGAATTTATCAATCTCTGTCTTTAAGACATTTAACATCCCGGCCACCGTGACAATGAATTCCACAGGTCAACCACTCTCTGGCTGACGAAATGTCTCTCATTTCCATTCTAAATTGACCCCCTCTAATCCTAAGGCTGTGCCCATGGGCCCTAGTCTCCCTGCCTAACGGAAACAACTTCCCAGCGTCCACCCTTTCTAAGCCATGCATTATCTTCTAAGTTTTTTGTACATCTCCCTTCAACCTTCTAAACTCTCATGAATACAATCCCAGGATCCTCAGATATTCATCGTATGTTCAGCCTACTATTCCAGGGATCATCCGTGTGAATCTCTGCTGGACACACTCCAGTGCCAGTATGTCCTTCCTAAGGTGTGGGGCCCAAAATAGGTCACATTGTTCGAAGTGAGGCTTATCTCGAGCTTTATAAAGTCTCAGTAGCACATCACTGCTTTAATATTCCAACCTTCTTGAGATAAATGACATTACATTTGCTTTCTTCACCACAGCCTCAACCCGCAAGTCAATCTTTAGAGAATCCGGGACTAGCACTCCCAGATCCCTTTGTACTTTGGCTTTATGAATTTTCTCACCGTTTAGAAAATAGTCCATGCCGGTATTCTTTTTCCCAAAGTGCAAGGCCATAGATTTAATTTCATTCTGAACTAAAAAGGCAACTCTGCCCTCTCTCTCTCTCTTTAAGTTGTAAATCCTTGGATGTTTAACTGCCAGTCCTGAACCCCCTGCAACCACCTCTCTGTGATGCTGACCACATCATCATCATTCACCATGATTTGTGCTGTTAATTCATCTACTTTGTTACGAATACATTGAGCATTCAAGTAAAGTGCCTTAATGCTAGTTTTCTAATCCTCATGATTTCCAACATCTCTACTAATATGTTCGAAGTTATCCTTCTTTTTTGCTTCAATTCTAGTCTGCCTTGAACTTTAACCCTGCACACACATGCTAACCCGCTGCTCATCTTTCTACTTGACTCCATACTCCCTGTTGCTTTCCCTTTCCCCAGACTCATAAGTTTAAAGTCCTAGTGACCACCCGATTTATCCTTTTCACGAGAACACTGGTTCCAGAGCGGTTCAGGTGGAGACTGTCTTATCGGTACAGATCGCCCAGGTTCCAAAAACTGATGCCAATGTCCCATGAAATGGAAAACTTCCTTCCCACACCAATCTCCTAGCCACGTGTTTACTTCCCTAATTTTCTTATCCCTATGACAATTAAAACGTGGCTCGAGCAGTAATCCAGAGATTATGACCCTCGAGGACCTGTTCTTCAATTTCCTTCCTAGTGCTTGATACTCCCCACACAGGCCCACATGCCCAGCCTTGTCTATGCTGTTAGTGCCAACATGGATCACAACAACTGGATCTTCTCCCTCCTGCTCCAATATCCTTTCAAGCCAATCGGAGATGTCCTGCACCCTGGCACCGGGCAGGCAACACACCATGTGGGACTCCCAATCCGGCTTGCAAAGGATACTATCTGTCTGCTAATTACAGAATTCCCTGTAACAACTACTTGTCTTTTTACTCCCTTTCTTGAATGGCCTTCTGCACCATGTTGCAGTGGTCAGCTGGCTTATCCTGCCCACAGCCCTTTTCCTCACCCATACAGGAAGCAAAATTGCATATCTGTTTGACAAGGTCAAGGGCTGAGGCTCCTCCACTCCTGAACTCAGAGTCCCCCTACATGCCTCACTTACAGTCACACCCTGTTGTTCCTGATCACTAACTGAATTTGAATTACTTAATCTACCGGGTGTGACTGCCTCCTGAAACAAAGCAGGTAACTCTCCCCCTCCTGGATGTGCCGCAGTGTTTGAAGCTCAGATTCCAGATCATTAATTCTGATCCGGAGTTCTTTTAGCAAACAACACTTGCTGCAGATATGGTCACTGCCCTTCACAATGGGATCAGCCAGCTCCCACACCATACAGCTACAGCACATCACCTGTCCAGCCATCTCTACTTATTTAATTCATTTATATAAATTTATGAATTAAACAATTTCTCGTACTTCTCTAAAGTCTTATTCAACTAACCATCTAATAGCCAACTTTTAATCAATCACACGAAACACAAGAAATATCAATTGAAACACCTTACCTTAGCAACACACGGGAGATCATTTTTTTGGTTAGAGGAGGGGGGGGGGGGGCGGAGGGGGTGACACTACACGGGTAGCATCTTGGGATTCAGCTGCTGCCCAAATATATACCCACCAGTCCGCTGCGCCTTGCTGTGCCCTCTCCCTCTGCTACTCCTTTAAAATCCTCACTTACCCAGCAGTCTCGTGTCCATTCCTGCTCAGTGTTCGCTCTGCCAAGGTAAGTTTTTACATTCTAAAGTTATCTTCCCATCTGGTCTCTGGTCCTCGTTGTCGCTCCTCCCACTCCACCTGCCACCGAAGAATTGAAGAACACTGAACTCTCGAGCTAAGTTATTACATTTTCAAGTTACCTTCCCATCAGGCCTCTGGTCCTCGCTGAAGGTGCCTGAGCTGCATAGAGGGAGAAATGTTTTCACTTGTGAGGCTGACTGAACAGGAAGTTAACATTAACGAATTGAACACAAATTCAAAACAAAACATTATTCCCTGAGAAAGGTGACAACATGAAACTTGCTAGAACCGGGAATGCTGAAGTTGAATAGCACAAATTTCTTAAAGGGGAAATTAGATAAGTACCTCAGGGAGAAATATACAGCAGGATCCACTGATGGGATGAGACAAAGTGGGAATAGACTCGCATGGAGACGAAATAACTGCACAAATCTGTTGGGCCAAAAGGCACGTTTCTATTCTGTAAAGTCTCTGTAAAAGTACTGGTCTCCTTAACTGAAGAACCACTTCATCACCAACTTATTTGGACAAAAGGGGTTCCACTAGGGCATAAAAGAGAAATACAAGAGGCATCCCTTGTAAGGTTACAATTAACGTCCATTACTGAAAGTACCTCTGCAGAGAGGGAGGTTTAATCTTCGGTTTCTCAGTAGCAGCGGAGTACAGAGTTTTAATCTGCGGTTTGGTTGAGTTTGAGCTGGCAACATCAAGATCTGTACTGAGTTCAGCTTCGGTCTTCTTTACAAACTCATCATAGGACTGGAAGAAACATGGACAGAAAGTGAAATCAAACATTGGGACTTAAAGAAGTACACATGACACTACTTTGCCAACTGTACTGAATTCAATGTACTTCTGAATATTTTTTCAACTTTTCTGGCAACTAAGAAATAATAGGATTTGGTTTTCAGCAAATTACTCCAGTGAGGACCCAAGTTTTCAATTCAATCAGAAAGTTGAAGCATTTTCTGGATGTCTGCAGGAGAACCAGACAGGTAAGCCAAAAACAGATAAAGCATTTGTCATTTGAAATAATAGAACATTCAGATATATGATGCAGTGTTCATAATCGTGACGTAATGCTGCAATGTAAAACTGGACAATTCCGAAACTGAAGCACTTACCAAAATATGGGTCATCCAATCACGTTTTCTCCTGCCAAATTTCTTCATCTTCTGCCAAGCTGTCTTCTGCTATTGCTCTTGGTTGAATCCAAACAACATCATAACTTCATTAGAAATGAAGATCTGGGGATAGAAGCACAGGAGAAATGGCAGCTGTTGCAAACACCCTAAATACACAGACAAAACAATCCACAATCCATTATCCTACTCTAAAACTGCTCAATGAAGATGCAAAATTGGATGAAACTCAAAGCATGTTCTATTTAACAAAAATCTGCTAAATGCTTGAAAACTGAATGACAATTGAAGTGAATAACATCAGTGTGATCCAAAAGCATATACAAAACAACATTAAGGTTGCATGCAACATTCCCAGATTGTGAGAAGGTTTGACACTTTCTCTTGCCTAAGACCTCGGCTGAGAAAATTAATTATTTCACTTAACGATTCACTGCATTACGTGGTTCAGCACTTTGCCAACAGCACCTTCTAAGAAGCCTCTGCTCCGTCGAATTCCAGAAATGTTCTGCCTTTCATAGACTGTAGGCAGACAACTCAAGATCAGCACTATGGGAAGTCTCACAATAAATATTGGGGCTGATGTGGATTCATACAGTGAACCCAGCATTTCAGGAAGGTCAAATCGTTCTCAGTTTAACAGATGAGTTCATCAAAGCTATATGACCTAGCCACTGACCACTGCCTCACATGGCTCCAGGCAGGAAGTGTTTGATAGGTTTCCCGGCTAACACCACCAGAGGCAAGTTACATGCCTGGAAATGTAGGTGTGGGAAATAATACAGTTCAAACTGAGGACACAGTCGAGTCGAGTTATAAAGACAAAGCAAAGGAAATGAACAGTCCCAAATTTGCTCCGTGAATGAAAAGCTGATTTACACATGCCCATTCTCAGTCCCTGGCAAAGTGCAACACTTCACAAACTGTGCTCAAAGTGAAGTCAGGCTAGACAATGAGCAGCTTGATGTTGACTTTAGACCGTGGTAAAAAGTTCACATTGCAGTGTTGCAAGTCTGAGTTACTGGAAGGAGTCATCCAGTGTACACTTCAATTTCAGTGCCACAGTAAAATAGAAGTTGCATTGTTGTTATAGGAAAGAACTTGGCCTTCGTGCTGGACAATACTTTTTAACCAATGCTCAGTCATCCACCTGAACCTCAAATTGCCAAAAACAACTTACAAATATACATCACATTTCACACTTGTAGCATGTTGTTCTCAGCCTTTGAAGTATATTCACTATTATAATATCATCAAAAGCTGCAACAAACTTTCACACAGCAAGTTCCCACAAATTAGAGAAATGGTTCAGTAAACGTTGAGCCAGACTGACTCATATAGGAGATTGACCAGGACCATGAGGGAGAACTCCACTCCTCTTCAATGTCACACCAAAACTCTTTTAAAAAACTCACCCAAGGGGGAAAATTGGGCCTCACTTTGAAAACAATATTTCAGTACGGCACCAGGACTGTCATCCAGGATTTCACTTCAGCGTTTGCTTAATCCCCTCTGCTGACTGAGGAAGAGTGCCACTGAGCCATGGCTAACACTCAGAGCTATTACATTGTGTCTCCAGTTTGGAGTAAAACGAGGTTCCTCGAGGATCATCGGGGAGATCAGAGTCAAATGGCGCTCCTCAGTTCCTGATCTTACTTCCATCATAAGGTCAGAAGTGCGGATGGTTGCACAATATTCAGTACCATTCATAGATTCAGTATCTGAGGAGTTATGTTCAAAGGCAACAAGATCTGGACAATATGCAAGTTGGACTGGCAAGAGGCAAGTAAGTTTTGCACCAAAATTGCCAGTCAATGACCATCTCCAGTAGGATGCCTGTGACTAGTGGTGTACCACAAGGATCGGTGTTGGGTTCACCGCTTTTCTTAGGTTACATAAATGATCTGGATGTGAACATGGGACATAGTTTGGTTAGTACGTTTGCAGATGACACTAAAAATAGAGGTGTAGTGGACAGTGTTGCATCTTGTAATGGCAAATAGGGGCAAGACGTATATACTCAATGGTATATACGTCTGGGGAGTGTTGCTGAACAAAGAGACCTTGGAATGTACGTTCATAGTTCCTTGAAAGTGGAGTCACAAGTAGACAGGATAGTGAAGGCAGTGTTTGTTATGCTTGTCTTTATTGGTCAGAGCATTGAGTTTAGGAGTTAAAAAATCACGTTGCGGCTGTACATGACTCTGATTCGGCCTCTTTTAGAATACCGTGTTCAATTCTGGACTCCCTGTTCTCGGAGGGATTTTGTGAATCTTGAAAGGATTATGCAAAGCTTTACAAGGATGTTGCCAGGGTTGGGGGGGTTTCTGCTATAGGAAGAGGATGAATTGGTTGGGGCTATTTTCCCTGCAGCATCGGAGGCTGAGGGGCGACTGTATAAAGATATTTAAAAGGTATCTGGATGAGTATATGCATAGAAAGGTTTTCAGAGGAAAAAGGGCCAAACACTAGCGAGGGGACTAGATTTTATCTCGGATAACTGGTCAGTTTGGACAAGTTGAACCAAAGAGTCTGTTTCTGAGCTGTACAACTCTATAACTCTCAGAATATTCAACTAACGGCCCTTGTCATTCAATGGCGTTACCATCACTGAATTCTTCACTATGAACATCATGGGGGTTACCATGGACCAGAAACTCATCTGGACTCATCATATAAATACTGTGGGCTACAAGGGCAGGTCAAAGACTTGGAATACTGTGGTGTATAACTCACCTCCTGAATCCCCATAGCAAATCCACCGAGTACAAAGCACAAGTCAGGAGTCTGATGGAATACGCCCCACTTGCCTGGATGAGTGCAGCTCCAGTAACACATAATAAGCTCACCACATCCAAGACAAAGCAGCCCACTTGATTGGCACCACATCTGCAAGCAGCCAGGCCCTCCACCACCCTCCACTCAGTAGCAGCAGTGTTTACAATCTACAAGATGCATTGCAGAAATTCAAAGATCTTTAGCCAGATCCTCCCAAATCTATAACCATTTAGATTTAGAAGGACAAGAACAGCAGATACACAGGACTGTCACTTGCAAAAGCCCCTCCAAGCCACGCACCATTCTGATTTAGAAAAATATCACTGGTTCTTCAGGATTACTGTATCAAATCCCTGGAATTTCCCCCTTAGGGGATTGTGGGTCTACCTACAGCACATGGACTGCAGTGGTTACAAAAGATAGCTCACCAGGTTCTCAAAATCAACTAGGATCAGTCAATAAATGCTGGCCAGCCGGCGATGCCCAGACCCTAGGAGTCATTTAAAAAATGTTCATCGAGGAGTTTAGAATTAAAAAAGAGTTCCTTGGTGCTCAATGAGCTTTGAGTAATTTTTTTTTATTCATTCATGGAATGTGGGCATTTATATAAATGTGGGCTAGCATTTATTGCCCCTTCCTAGTTGTCCTTGAGAAGATGGTAGACGGAAGTGGGTACTGCAGTTGCTGGAGATCAGAGTCAAGATTAGAGTGGTGCTGGCGTTGCACAGCAGGTCAGGCAGCATCGGAGGATGAAAGGCTTTTGCCCGAAATGCTGAGTTTTCCTGCTCTTTAGATGCTGCCTGACCTGCTGTGCTACACCAACATCACTCTAATCTTGACAAGATGGTGCGAACCAAGACCCACAATCTCATTAGGGAAGGACTTGTAAGAAGCAGTGGCAGAATTTCAAGTCAGGATAGTAGCCACTGTTTACAAATTGAGTCACTCACTTACACATATTTTAGCTCCAGGTAAAAACAAGGACTGCAGATGGTGGAAACCAGAGTCTAGATTAGAGCGGTGCTGGAACAGCACAGCAGGTCAGGCAGCATCCAAGGCTCCAACTAGCAGTGCATTTGCAACATTATTACTGACAAGTAGGACAAAAGGATTACATGGAATTATTACCTTCACTTCATTTAAATTCCTCGCTCGTTTGAAGAAAGCAGAGCTAATTCGGCTTGGCTTCATCCATGGGGCTTGGCTGGCACTGGGGTCTTCAGAAAACATCTCAGTGAGAATTTCTCTCGTCACGTTAAATACAAGCTGGAAGAAGTAAAAGGGTAGCGGAGAAAAAATTATATTAGATACGCCCTCCCCCCCAAAAAAAGCTCGTTAGATCGCTACATGGAAAACAAAAAGGAATACTGTTCAAAATATATAAAATAGCAACTGTTTGCTCCACAATCTGAACCAAGGATAAATTTAGAATATCATTGATTGCAGGAGAGAAGGCAAAAGAGAGATTCAAGAAGGGGTTTAATTGGATTGCAGAACGACCAAGGGTAGGTGCAGATGTATTCGACAAGCTTACTAATATAATACTAAGGAAGGCACCACAACATAAAATGAAGCAAATCTTTGAAACAAAATGAATGACATCTGTGGGACATGCTGTAAATAGAAAGCAAACTATCATGGCTCCAATTATTACCTCCTAAAAGTTGACCAGAGGATTGGAGGGCAGCTAACTCCTCGATCAAAATAAGAAAAACAGGAATTTCTCAATCAGTTAGTTTTTCTTCATTTGTTGGTAAATTAAGAGTTAAAAATATGGAGATAAAGCACTTCAAGAGACAGTAGCTAATCAGGAGCAATTAGCATGAATTTCTAATTAGCAGGTTGTGAACTATCAAATAATTTGACAAGGATGTATTAATAAAAGAGCAGATTAGTACGAAAAAAGTGTACATGGTTTACATGGATTTTCAGAAATTATTTCAAGAAGTTGCCTCTGAGGAGACCAATGGCAAAACTCAAAAGCACCTCAAATGAAGGGGAGCATAGTCAAATGGATAGAGGTGGTTGGGAAAATGCAAGGTTCGGGGTAAAATAAAGACTTCACACTAGAAAGGTGTGGAGAATGGAAGGGGCCCACAGGAGCCCATGCTCAGATTGCCCTTAATTGTTATAGTAATAAACACAATCTTGACTTGGGAATTTAAGAGAAGGAAACTAAATGATTCCAACTTGGGTTGAAGGGACAGAGATGGAATTGTACTGCAGTGACAGATACAGAAGAATATTTACCGGAAGATGGAATTGAAGTTGAGAGTGAGATGAAGTCATACATTGAGTGGATAAGAAAAGGAATTACACCTGAAATGGTAAGATCCTAGTCAGATCAGAGAAAAAGGCCACAAAGTATTCAAACATACAGGCCATTTAAAGTGATAGATATGGCCATTAAAAAAAAAACCTGACACTTCCAACTGCACACAAACGATTTAAGCCATTAAGTTGCATAAGATCTTAGAATATTTTGGTCAATTCTGGGAACCTCAACACAGCACAAATTCAGACTGAAAAGTGCAACCTTTACGGCTTTCTTCGTCTGAAAATTATGGCGTGACCTGTGGAAGATCGATTCTGGAGAGTTTTAAGAAGATGATTAATAATTATATGTCAATGGAAAGACAGATGATACAGAAATTTTTTTAAAAAGTGACTGGAAGAGACACCATATATTATGTAAACAGAAATAGAAACTATAGATTCTCAGAGTTGGCAAAGTGGTGAAAGATGGGATTTAGTGAATAACAGGATGAGGAGGAGGTTGATGATGATAAATTAACAATGGGAGAGTACAAACAGTGGAGGAGAAAGGGGCTTTAGACTTTTAGGGAAGGGGCAAAATGGGAAATTGAATTCAAAGCTGTCATCAGGATCGAGTTAATGTTTTTAACATGCTCTGTTATGCATATCATCAATCAGAGCTGCTGTGGAGCACTATTAACTCACCTTTCTTGCTTAATTGAGAAAAAACAAACGCAAAAGCTGAAGCTCACCTCCCAAAAACCTTTTTTGCTCACACTCTCTACATCTTTTCATTTATTATTCTCAAGATAATCTGGGGGTATTCGTAGATCTCCTGAATCGTGGCCAAGTTCCTTCAACTTCCTCAGCCACTGCATGAACCATCTTCTCAACCTCAAGAGCTACAGAAAAGTAAGGTTCCCTTTGGATTTTCAGAGGCACATCCTTTGGAGACTGTGCCTCCTGTACTGGCTGCTGCACTTTGCTACAGCTCAGCCCAAAGTCCTCATCAAACGAATCTTGGTCATCTACCAAGTCATCGAGTGCCTCATGACTCAAATCCAACTCTGCCAGGCGTTTGGCCAATTCTTCCTGCCCACTTGTGCCAAACACTGGGCTGCCCTGTTGCAAAGTACACAGACTATTGGTCTGTGTACTTTGGCCACAGGCGACTGTGTGGAGTTTGCACATTCTCCCCGTGTCTGCATGGGTTTCCTCCGGGTGCTCCGGTTTCCTCCCACAGTCCAAAGATGTGCAGCTCAGGTGAATTGGCCATGCTAAATTGCCCGTAGTGTTAGGTGAGGGGTAAATGTAGGAGTACGGGTCGGTGTGGACTTGTTGGGCCGAAGGGCCTGTTTCCTCACTGTAAGTAATCTAATCTAAAAATCTAATCAATCTCGAAACTGAAGGTCAGGAACAAAACTGAAATCAAAGCATGAAAATGGGGAGACAAACAAACAAGAACCTTCTTTTTATATCTCAGAGTATGTCTGACGAGTTGGACACAGGCTGGAATTCATTTCCAATTTATTCTCAGCCATGTAATGAAAGTTAAGGTTTCCACATGGATTGACATTAAACAGTATATTTTATCAGACTGAGTACTCAAACTCAATACATAATTCAGTTAATGGAGTCAGGAGAAATGCTTTAACTCGTTTTCAATTTTTAAAAATAGTTGACTTGATCAAGGTGGTGAAAAAAATCATCTTTACAAAGTTGCAAAGTATCCCAAGTGGTCTTTCTGAGCTTTAAAAATACATTTGTTATGAAAAGAACACATCACACTGAGCAATATTTCATGAGGCTCACAAAGGGAGAGGTCCCACTGCTGACTATCATGGAGTGTGGAGGATGGGAAGAATACAGTTTTTGAACAATTTCGGGTCAGATACATTGTGATGAAATCAGTGAATATTCTTCAAACTATGCAATCACAAGAAATATGGCTAGATACGAGTTACCATGGAGAAAGTAATGTCCATTTTAGGAAATTGATACAGACCATTCAAATGTTTCCTGGTTCAGAGTATAAGTATGGAGAATCTCTTCATCTACTAACTGTTGTGTACTTAGGGGAATGAATGATTTCAGACTGAACGTTCTGAGCTTCAGCTTTCCAAAATCAGATCACTTTCAGTTGACTGCTGCACCCCTTTTTATTCCTGCACTTTATAGGGAAATACAAATATTGACAAATCAGAAGAGCATGTGTCAGTTTAGTCAGGATGTTGCTGTGTCAAATCAAACTGACCCAAGCACCTATTTCAGTGACTTCCTGCATTGAATGCTCAGAAAGGAATGGACAGTATGAGAACTTGTCAAGCACTTCCATGAAAAGAGCTGCTTGTCCAATCAATGTTAATATGTGCAAACCATAAACCCTTCTGTTCTTCTAATCAGATGGTCATTCAGGCTCGGGACTTTGCTGGAAAAATTGTATGTGAATTGATTTTGCAAGAGATTGAAAAGCATGATTAAAAACTTAGTTTAAAAGAACATCTTTAAAAACACTTCCTCCCTTTTAGGGAAGAACAGAAAAGTGCAGGAGGAAACGTTTTGAATTTCAATAGCAATCCTTCAGTTCTAAACTCAATAATTACACAGTGGAAATGGTCACTAAACCTTGAGAAATAATCAGGCGTACTTACACATATTTTGAGAATTGATGGGCAAGGTAGAAAACACCGAGACACCAGAAATTTTATTAATATTGCCTAGAGCTGGATTTTATCACCCACAAATATATTTAACCATTTAACAGTCTTTTTGTAAAGGGTCCTTAGTAAAGGGGAACACTCAGGATCATTTCTGAAAATGAGACCTGCAAAATGTGCCTGAAAAAAGTGGAGTTGCATTTTGACATATTGTTACAGAAACAATGACAATCCTGTAAGTATGTTAAAACATGGGAATTTAAGAAGCTCTGGAATTATTAATAAAACAATTGCATCAATGCTTCGAGACCAATAACACATCTCCAATTCTTGAAATTCAAATCCATCCCAAAACAGGTTAAAAATTAATACTTGCAGGTCGAGGACAAAGATCTGGAGATAATACCCCCTCCTTATCATCATCACTGTCAGCTCTTTCAGATGTCTCCAATTGGATAACCGTCTTGTGTTCCTCCTCTCGATCCTTGGAAGGCGACCTGTATCAGGATTCAACATCCAATTTGAACTGTAATCCTTGATTAGTAAGTTGGATCTTCTCAGCTCGAGACTTTGTGATTTCATGCAATTGTTCAACAGTGTCCTTGACAAAGGGAGATAGCTCAGGTGCACAATCCTTTATCTGAAATGCTCAGAATCAGCTGGTTCCCGGAATTTAGAACTCTTCAAATTTCAGAATAAGTGACAGTTTGATGGTGAAATGATTAAAAATCATACCGGAGGAGCATACTCACTCTGTAAAATGGGGCGATGAAACAGAATTGCGGTTTGCTAGTGCTGCTCCCCCCACCATGTCACATCTGAGTGATATGCCAAGCAACCATGTTAATGAGGAAATAACTTCACAAAAACAACTTTGGACTTTGGAGCTTTTCGGATTTCGGGATTCAGGTTAAAGGATTGTCTACCTGTATCGTATCAACCAAAGAATTGGCCTTTGAGTCACTGCTCTTCAGATCATCTCCGTTCAAGTTTTCCCTATCCTTACAATTGTCCTTGGGATCCTCTCTTTTAATGTCCACGTGCTCCTCATGGATTTCCTCAGATTCAGGCTCGAGGAATGGTACTTTAAATTGAGCCTCAAGTTCGTCCTTTTCCCTGTTCAGTAAATCCAACAGAGGAGTTGAAGAGATCTCATGGATATTGAGTGAAAACCCCTCCCATAGTGCACTGGAAGAACACACAGACACATTGGTATTGATTTTGGTTTCTGTCTCCAGTACTGCCTTGGATGCCTTCTCTATGAACACATCATTCCAGTTCATGTTTTCTTCATTCTGGTCTTCACTCAAGTTTGCCAATCGTTCCTCCTCACCAGACTTGGACAAGCTCTCTTTTCAATTTTGGTCATCTCCAAAAGTTTCCACTGCCTTGCTAGATTCATTAATAACGTGCAGCAAGTCAAACTTACTTGGTTCAGAAAACTGATTACTTGCATTTTGATCATTCAAGTTGTTTTTAATGGACGGAGCTTAAAGTCTACTTGCCCTCCAGGAGTATTACTTCAACCAAACTCTTCCGCCTGCAGTTCTGCTAATTCTTTTGAAAGCTCTGGCTCAACCTCCATCACATGTCCCATTATTACGGCCTTCTGGCGCATCCCGCCCCGCACCAGTCCAAAAGCCATTGGCAAAGCTAGTCCTGCCCTTGAAGCAAAGTGTCGCTGGTTGGATGCTACTAACTAACTTTGTTTTAAGCCATGCACGCATGGCTTAAAACAAAGATATGTTTATACTTTTTCTTAAAGGTACAAGCCATTATCGCGTAGTAACAATCAAGTTACGAAATAATCTTAACTGACAGCAACTTGGTCCAATGATATTTCCTGGGAACCAACTTTGTTTTCCAACACTTAAGCCACTCTTATCTCACTAACCGAACCTTTGCACCAGCACTTGAAGGTCAGTTAGATTGGCCAGTAATGTATCATCTAGTCTAGTTATTTCTATGCTGTAAAGGAAGCATTGTCTGCTAATCTCTGTTGAGGCAGACTGTGATGAGTCAACTATGGACTATAACAGCGTTAAAAGCCATTTTATGCAGCTTTTAGCAGAATTGTCAATTTGCAGCCTAGAAGCCATTCTGTCATATTATTTGCATTAAGAAGCCATTTTGTTCCCATTTTAGTTAGTAAGAGCATGTGTGAAGTGGTTGTTCCTGACATCAACTGGTTACCTCAGTCTACATTCAGGATTCAGGATTCAGATCCTCAGTAGATAGAGATAGGGAAGTGGGAAGCAAAACAAAGATCACAGTTCATGTGCAAAAGGGGATTGAATATGAATGGGCAATGATTTAATTGTTTGAAAACTTACAGCATGGGGGTCGGATCACAATATATGTGGCAGTTCTCTATTCCAACAATACTCAATACTTCGTAGAAATCTTTCACCCACTAGACTGCTTCAAGGCACATCTCAAAAACTCACCCAATAGAACTAATTATATTCTATATGAACATATAATATTCTGCAGCAGCAAATGTACAACCTTCAGCCATCATTTCCTCTTGAAAAATAATGATCCATTCTTTCTTTTTCACATACAGAGTAAACAGACCGACTTCATTACAAATGCATTTTTTTAAAAAAAGACATTAAACTCCAGATAGCTCTGACCATGAAATATTTTATCTCAAAAGGTTGATTCAGCACTGACGTCAAAATGCATGAGGTCATAGAGTCAGTTATACAACAGACCCAGCTCATCCGCACCAACCAGATATCCCAACGTGACCTAGTCCCAGTTTGCCAGCGTTTGGCCCAATCCTTCTCAACCCTTCCTATTCATGTACCCATCCCAATGCCTTTTAAAAGGTACAAGTTGTAATTGTACCCCTCTCCACCACTCTGGCAGCTCATTCCGTGTGTGCAGCTCCTTCTGCCTGAAAAGTTATCCGTCAGGCCCTTTTTAAATCTTTCCCTCTCACCTTAAACCTCTGCCCTCTAGTTTACAACTTTCCTGCCCTGGGAAAAAAACCTTGGCTACTCAACCTATCCATACCCCTCATGATTTCATAAACCTCTACAAAAACCCTTCAGCCTCCAATGCTCCAAGGGAAAAATACTACAGCCTATTCAGCCTCTCCCTGCAACTCAGTCCCGGCAACATCCTTGTAAATCTTTTCTGCACGCTCTCAGATTTAACATCCTTCCTACAGAAAGGTGATCAGAACTGGATGCAGTATTCCAGACGGGGCCTCACTAACGTTCTGTACAGCTGCAACGTAACACTTCAACCACTACAGTCAATGTTCTGACCAATGAAGGCAAGCACTCCAAATACCTTCTTCACCACCCTCTCTACGTGCAACTCCACTTTCAAGGAACTATGCACCTGCATCCCGAGGTCTCTTTGTTCAGCAACACACCCAGGGCCCAACCATTAACTGTATAAACTAGTGACTGGATAGAGAACTTTGAAAACGAGACTTGATAGAGAAGTTTAAAAATGAAGACCATAAGACAGAGGAGTGGAAGTAAGGCCATTTGACCCATTGAGTCCACTCCGCCATTTAATCATGGCTGATGGGCATTTCAACTCCACTTACCCGCACTCTCTCCGTAGTCCTTAATTCCTTGTGGGATCAAGAATTTATCAATCCCTGCCCTGAAGACACCCAGCATCCCAGCCTCCACTGTGCTCCATGGCAATAAATTCGAGCTGAAGAAATGTCTCCTCATTTCCATTCTAAATTGACGCCCTCTCATTCTAAGGCTGTGCGCACGGGCCCCAGTTTCCCTGCCTAACGGGAACAACGTCCTAGCTTCCACCCTTTCTAAGCCATGCGTTATCTTGTTAGTTTCTATTAGATCTCCCCTCAACCTTCTAAACTCTAATGAATACAATACCAGGCTCCTCAGTCGTTCATCGTATGTTATTCCTACCATTCCAGGGATCATCCGTGAGAGTCTGTGCTGGACACACACTAGTGCCAGTATGTCCTTCCTGAGGTGTGGGGCACAAAATTGGACACAGCATTCTAAATGGGGCCTAACTAGAGCTTTATCAAGTCTCAGAAGCACATCAATGCTTTTATATTCCAACCCTCTTGAGATAAATGACAACATTACATTTGCTTTCTTAACCACGGACTCAATCTATAAGAATCCTGGACTAGCACTCCCAGATCCCTTTGTACTTTGGCTTTAGGAATTTTCTCAGCGTTAGAAAATAGCCCATGCCTGTATTCTTTTTTTCAAAGTGCAAGGCCTTGCATTTGCTCACGTTGAATTTCATCAGCCATTTCTTGGACCACCCTCCAAAACTGTCTAAATCTTTCTGCAGCCTCCCCACCTCCTCAGAACATCCTGCCTGTCCACCTAACTACTTATTATCGGTGAACTTTACCAGAAAGCCCCCAGCTCCCTTCATCCAGATCATTATTATATAAAGTGAACAGCTGCGGCCCCAACACTGAATCCTGCCGGACACCACTTGTCACCAGATGCCATTCCGAAAAAGAACCTTTTATCCCAACTCTCTGCCTTCTTTCAGACTGCCAATCCTCAATCCATGCCAGTAGCTCACCTCAAACACCATGGGTCCTCATCTTACTCAGCAGTCTCCCATGATGCACCTTACCAAAGACCTTTTGGAAGTCGAGATGGATAACATCCACTGGCTTTCCCTGGTCTAACCTCCTTGTTACCTCTTCAAAGAATTCGAACAGGTTTGTCAGGTACGATCTCCCCTTACTAAATCAATGCGGACTCGTTCTAATCTGACCCTGCACTTCCAAGAATTTAGAAACATCATCCTTAACAACATATTTGAGAATTCTATTGACAACCGAGGTGAGGCTAATCGGCCTGTAAGTATCCATCTTTTGCCTTGATCCTTCTTGGACAAGGGGGTTACAACAGTGATTTTCCAATCATCTGGGACTTTCCCTGACTCTACTGATTTTTGAAAGATCACAACCAATGCCTTCTCTAGTTCCTTAGCCACTTCCCTCAGAACTCTAGGATATAGCCCATCAGGCCAGGAGATTTATCAATTTTTAGACCTTTTAGCTTTTCTAGCACTTTCTCTTTAGTAATGGCAACCATACTCAACTCTACTCCCTGATTTTCCTTAATTGTTGGTATATTACTCATGTCTTCCACTGTGAAGACTGACACAAGGTATTTATTAAGTTCTTCAGCTATTAACTCCCATCTCTAGCCTTCCTGCATCAATTTGGAACAGCTCAATTTCAACTTTTGCCACTCGTCTGTTTCTTATGTATTGAAAGCAACTTTCACTTACATTTCTAATATTACTGGTGAGCTTACCTTCATATTTGATCCTCTCCTTCCTTATTTCTCTCTTTGTTATCCTCTGTTTGTTTTTGTAGTCTTCCCAATCTTCTGATTTCCTAGTCTTCCCGGCCACTTCATAGGCTCTCTCTTTCTCTTTGATACATTTCCTGACTTCCTTTGTCAGCCATGGCTCTCTAAATCCACCTCCCCCCATCCGGAAACACCCAGAAACTCCTGCCATTGTTGCTCTCCTGTCTTGCCCACGAGGCTCTGCTTCCAGATGATTTTCGTCAGATCCTCTCTCATGCCCCTGTAATTACCTTTATTTAACTGTAACACCATTACATCCGATTTTGCCTTCTCTCTTTCAAACTGCAGCCTGAACTCTACCATATTATGATTGCTGCCTCCTAAGTGTTCCCTGACTTTAAGATCTTTTATGAAGTCTGGCTAATTACATAAAACTAAGTCCAGAATTGCCTGCTCCCTCGAGGGCTCCATCACAAGCTGTTCCAAAAAGACATCCTGTAAGCATTCCATGAATACCCTTTGTTTGGATCCACCGGCAACATTATTCAACTAGGTCATTTGCATATTCAAGTACCCCATGGTCACCTTGACCTTGCCATTCTGACATGCCCTATCTATTTCCTGGTACACCTTGTGCCCTTGGTCCTGACCACTGCTGTAAGGTCAGTCCGTAACGCCCATTCTGGTTTTTTTGCCTTTGTGGTTCTTCGACTCCACATCATCTGATCCTATGTCATTCAGTGCCATGGATTTAATTTCATTCTGAACTAATAAGGCAACCCTGCACCCTCTGCTCACCTCCCTCTCTTTTCGATAAGTTGTAAATCCTTGGATGTTTAACTGCCAGTCCTAAACCCTCTGCAACCACGTCTCTGTGATGCCTACCACATCATCATCATTCATGATGATTTGTGCTGTTAATTCATCTACTTTGTTACAAATACTATGAGCATTCAGGTAAAGTGCCTTAATGCTAATTTTCTTATCCTCATGATTTCCAACATCTCTAGTAATATGTCCAAAGTTATCCTTTGTTTTTGCTTCATTCCTGGTCTGCCTTGAACTGAAACCCTGCACACATACTAACCTGTTGCTTATCATTCTACTTGACTCCATACTCCCTGTTGCTTTCCCTTTCCCTTCCCCCAGACTCATAAGTTTAAAGTCCGAGTGACCACCTTATTTATCCTTTTCACCAGAACACTGGTTCCAGATCGGTTCAGGTGGAGACTGTCTCATCGGTACAGATCACCCCTGTTCCAAAACTGATCGCCCAGTGTTCCATGAAATGGAATCCCTCGTTCCCACACCAATCTCCTGGCCACATGCTTACTTCCCTAACTTGCTTATCCCTATGACAATTAGCACGTGGCTCGGGCAGTAATCCAGAGATTATGACCCTCGAGGACCTGTTCTTCAATTTCCTTCCTAGTGCTTGATACTCCCCACACAGGCCCACATGCCTAGCCTTGTCTATGCTGTTAGTGCCAACATGGATCACAACAACTGGATCTTCTCCCTCCTGCTCCAATATCCTTTCAAGCCGGTTGGAGATGTCCAGCATCCTGGCACCGGTCCAGCTACACACCATGTGGGACTCCCAATCCAGCTCGTGAAGGATACTATCTGTCCCCCTAATTATAGAATCCCCTGTAACAACTATTTGTCTTTTTGCTCCCGCTCTTGAGTGGCCTTCTGAACCATGGTGTCATGGTCAGCTGGCTCATCCTGTCCACAGCCCTTTTCCTCATCCATACAGGGAGCAAAAATCGCACACCTGTTGGACACGGTCAAGGGCTGAGGCTCCTCCACTCCTGAACTCAGAATCCCCCTTCCTGCCTCACTTACAGTCACATCCTGTTGTTCCTGATCACTAACTGAATTTGAATTACTTAATCTATCGGTGTGACTGCCTCCTGAATCACTGCGTCCAGGTAACTCTCCCCCTCCCGGATGTGCCGCAGTGTTTGAAGCTCAGATTCCAGATCATCAATTCTGATCCGGAGTTCTTTGAGCAACTAACACTTGCTGCAGATGTGGTCACTGCCCTTCACAATGAGATCAGCCAACTCCTACAATATACAGCTACAGCACATCATCTGTCTAGCCAACTCTACTTATTTAATTAATTTATACAAAATTATAAGTTAAATATTATTCAACTAACCAACTAATAATGAACTTTTAATCAATCACATGATACACAAGAAATATCAATTGAAACGCCTTACCTTAGCAACACATGAGAGTCCTTTTCTTTGGTTAGAGAAGAGGGCAGGGGGAGACACGACACGTGTAGTATATCGGGATTCAGTTGCTGTCCAAATATATACCCAACAGTCCTCTGCGCCTCGCTGTGGCCTGTCGCTCTGCTGCTCCTTCAAAAGCCTCACTTATCAAGCAGTCTCACGTCCGTTCCTGCTCTGTGTTCGCTCCGCCAAGCTAAGTTTTTATATTTTAAAGTTATCATCCCATCGGGTCTCTGGTCCTCATTGTCGCTCCTCCCACTCCAACTGCCACCCATAAAATGAAGAACACTGATCCCCCGAGGTAAGTTTGTATATTTTAAAGTTAACTTCCCGTCAGGCCTCTGGTCCTCGCTGAAGGTGCTTGAGCTGCATGGTGGGAAAAATGTTTCACTTGTGAGGCTGACCTGAACAGGAAGTTCACATTAACGAATCGAATCAGAAATTCAAAACAAGATATTCTTCCCTGAGAAGAGTGACAACATGGAACTTGCTTATGCCAGGAATGCTTCAGTTGAATGGCACGAACATGTTTCAGAGGAAATTAGATAAGTACCTCAGGGAGAAATATACAAAAGGATGCACTGATGGGATGAGACAAAGTGAGAGTAGAGTCGCATGGAGACTAAATAACCGCAATAGCCTGTTGGGCCAAAAGGCACGTTTCCCTGCTGTAAATTATCTGGAAAAGTTCTGGTCTCCTTCACTCAAGAACCATTTAATCACCAACTAATATGGACAAAAGGGGTCCCACTGGGGTATGAAAGAGAAATACAAGAGACATCCCTTCATTAGGTTACACAATTAACATCCATTACTGAAAGTACCTCTGCAGAGAGCACGGTTTAATCTTCAGCTTCTCAGTATCAGTGGAGTACAGAGTTTGAATTTGTGGTTTGGTTGAGCTTGAGCTGCCAACATCAAGATCTTTACTGGGTTCAGCTTGGGTCTTCGTCATAAACTCATCATAGGACTGAAAGAAACATGGAGAGAAAGTAAAATCAAACATTGGGATTTAAAGAAGTACACATGACACTACTTTGCCAAACTACTCCAGTGAGGACTCAAGTTTTCAATTCAATCAGAAAGTTGAAGCATTTTCTGGATGTATGCAGGAGAGCCAGACAGGTAAGCCAAAAACAGATAAAGCATTTGCAATTTGAAATAATAGAAAATTCAGATGTAGGATGCAGTGTTCATAGTCGTGATGTAATGGTACAATATAAAACTGAACAGTTGCTAAACTGAAGCACTTACCAAAATATTGTCCACCCGATCACGTTTTCTCCTGCCAAATGTCTTCATCTTCTGCCAGCCTGTCTTCTGATATTGCTCCTGGTTGAATCCAAACAACTTCATAACTTCATTAGAAATGAAGATCTGGGGATAGAAGCACAGGAGAAATGGCAACTAATGCACACACCCTAAATACACAGACAAACAACCTCCAATCCATTATCCTTCCCGTAAACTGCTCAATGAAGACTTTGATGCTTGGGCCTTCTGATTCTTCTCCCATTCTGAATGATGTAAAATTGGATGAAACTCAAACCATGTTCCATTAAACAAAAATCACTAAATGCTTTAAAACGTAATTATAATTGAAGTGATTAACATCAGTGAGATCCAAAAGCATATACAAAACAACTTTAAGGTAGCATGCAATACTCCCAGATTGTGAGAAGGTTTGACATTTTCCCTTGCCTAAGACCGAGACTGAGAAATGAGTAATTATTCACTTATCAATTCACTGCATTACGTGGTTCAGCACTTTGCCAACAAGTGCTGGCCTCTGCTCTGTCAAATTCCAAAAATGTTCTGCCTTTCATAGACTGTAGGCAGACAACTGAAGATCAGCACTGTGGGAGGTCTCACAATAAATATTGGGGATGACGTGGATTCATACAGTGATCCCAGCAGTTCAGGAAGGTCAAATCGTTCTCAGTTTAACAGATGAGTTCATCAAAGCTATATGACCTAACCACTGACCACTGCCTCACATGGCTCCAGGCAGGAAGTGTTTGATAGGTTTCTCGGCTAACACCGTCAAAGGCAAGTAACATGCCCAGAAATGTTGGTGTGGGAAATAGTGCAGATCAGACTGAAGACACATTATGGTTGAGTTATAAAGACAAAGCAAAGGAAATGAATAGTCTCAAATTTGCTCTGTGAATGAAAAGCTGACATGCCCATTCTCAGTCCCTGGCAAAGTGCAACGCTTCACAAACTGTGCTCAAAGGGAAGTCAGGCGAGACAATGAGCAGCTTGATGTTGACATTAGACCGTGGTAAAAAGTTCACATTGCAGTGTTTCAAGTCTGAGTTACTGGAAGGAGTCATCCAGTGTACACTTCAATGTCAATGCCACAGTAAAGTAGAAGTTGCATTGTTGCAATAGTAAAGAACTTGGTCTTCGTGATGGACAATACTTTTTAACCAATGCTCAAGTCATCCACCTTAACCTCAAATTGCCAAAAAACTTGCAATATATATAACTTTTCACACTTGTAGCATGTTGTTCTCAGCCTTTGAAGTATCGCCACTAATTATAATATCGTCAAAAGCTGCAACAAACTTTCACACAGCAAGTTCCCACAAATTAGAGAAATGGTTCAGTAAACGTTGAGCCAGACTGACTCATGTAGTAGATTGACCAGGACCATGAGGGAGAACTCCACTCCTCTTCAGTGTCACACCAAAACTCTTTTTAAAAACTCACCCAAGGGGAAATATGGTGCCTCACTTTGAAAACAATACTTCAGTACATCCAGGATTTCACTTTAGCGTTTGCTTAATCCCCTCTGCTGACTGAGGAAGAGTGCCACTGAGCCATGGCTAACACTCAGAGCTATTACATTGTGTCTCCAGTTGGGAGTAAAATGAGGTTCCTCGAGGATCACTGGGGAGATCAGAGTAAAATGGGGCTCCTCAGTTCCTGACCTTACTTCCATCATAAGGTCAGAAGTGCGGATGGTTGCACAATTTTCAATACCATTCATAGACTGCTTCAGTATCTGAGGAGTAATGTTCAAAGGCAACAAGATCTAGACGATATGCAGATTTAGACTGGTAAAAGACAAGTAATCTTCACATCAAAACTGCCAATTAATGACCATCTCCAGTAGGAGGCCTGTGACCAGTGGTGGCCCATAAGGATTGGTGCTGGGTTCACTGCTTTTCGTCATTTACATAAATGATTTGGATGTGAACATGGAACATAGCATGGTTAGTAAGTTTGCAAATGACACCAAAATTGGAGGTGCAGTGGATAGTGATGAAGGTTCAGAATACAACAGGATCTCGAACAGATGGGCTGAGTGGCGGCAGATGAAGTTTAATTCAGATAAATGTGAGGTGCTGCATTTTGGAAAGGCAAATCAGGTCAGGACTTATACACTCGATGGTAAAGCACTGGGGAGTGTTGCTGAGCAAAGAGACCTTGGAGTGCAGGTTCATAGTTCCTTGAAAGTGGAGTGACAAGTAAGCAGGATTGTGAAGGTGGTGTTTGGTATGTTTGACTTTATTGGTCAGAGCATTGAGTATAGGAGTTGGAAGGTCATGTTGCGATTGAATAGGACACTGATTAGGCCTCTTTTAGAATACTCTGTGCAATTCTGGACTCCCTGCGCTTGGAAAGATGTTGTGAATCTTGAAAGGGTTATGCAAAGATTTATAAGGGTGTTACCAGGGTGGGAGGCTTCTGGTACAGGAAGAAGATAAATTGGTTGGGGTTACTTTCCCTGGAGCATCAGAGGCTGAGAAGCAACTGTGAAAAGATTTATAAAATTATGAGTGGTATGGATAGGGTAAATAGACAAGTCTTTTCCCTGGTGAAGGCAAATCCAAAACTAGAGGGCATAGGTGAGAGAAGAAACATTTAAAAGGTACGTAACGGGTAACTGTTTCATGCAGAGGGTGGTGTGTACATGGAATGAGCTGCCAGAGGAAGTGGAGGCGGCTGGCATAATGACGATATATAAAAGGCATCTGGCGGCGTATATGAATAGGAAAGGTTTAAGAGGGAAATGGACCAAATGCTGGCAAATGGGACTAGATTTTATCTCGGATAACTGGTCTGTATGGACAAGTAGAACCGAAGGGTCTGTTTCTGAGCTGTACATCTCTACGACTCTAAGAGAATATTTAACCAATGGCCCTTGACATTCAATGGTGTTACCATTACTGAATCTTCCACAATGAACATCATCAGGGTTACCATGGACCAGAAACTCATCTGGACTCATTATATAAACACTGTGGGCTACAAGGGCAGGTCAGAGGCTTGGAATACTGTGGTGTATAACTCACCTCCTGATTCCCCATAACAAATCCACGGAGTACAAAGCACTAGTCAGGGGTCTGATGGAATTTGCCCCACTTGCCTGGAGGAGTGCAGCTCCAGTAACACACAAAAAGCTCACTACATCCAAGACAAAGCAGCCCACTTGATTGGCACCACACCCGTAAGCAGCTATGCCCTCCACCACACTCCACTCAGTAGCAGCAGTGTGTACAATCTACAAGACGCATTGCTGAAATTCAGAGATCTTCAGCCAGATCCTCCCAAATCTGTGACCATTTAGATCAAGAAGGACAAGAGCAGCAGACCGCCACCTGCAAGTTCCCCTCCAAGCCACCCATCATTCTGACTTCGAAAAATATCATTGTTTCTTCAGGATTGCTGTATCAAATTCTGGGAATTCCCTCCCGAAGGGCATTATGGGTCTACCTACAGCGCATGGACTGCAGTGGTTACAAAAGATAGCTCACCAGTTTCTCAAAAGTAACTAGGATCGGTGAATAAATGCTGGCCAGCCGGCAATGCCCAGACCCTGTGAGTCATTTAAAAAATGTTCATTGAGGAGTTTAGAGTTAAAATGGGGTTCCTTGGTACTCAATGGGCATAGAGGAATTTTTTTTGTTCATTCATGAAATGTGGACGTCACTGGCTGGCCAGCACTTATTGCCCCTTCCTAGTTGTCCTTGACAAGATGGTGCTGAGGTAGACCCACAATCTCATTAGGGAGGGACTTCCAAGATGCAGTGACAGATTTCCAAGTCAGGATAATGGCCACTGTTTACAAGTTGAGTCACTCACTTACTTAATCTACATATTTTAACTCCAACCAGCATCACGTTTGCAACATTATTACTGACAAGTAGGAAAAAAGGATTACGTGGAGTTATTACCTTTACTTCATTTAAATTCTGTGGGTTCCTCACTCGTTTGAAGAATGAAGAGCTAATTCGGCTTGTCTTCATCCACAGAGCTGGGCTGGCACGGAGGTCGTCAGAAAAGATGTCAACAAAAATTTCTCTTGTAACATTAAGGACAAGCTGGAAGAAGTAAAAGACTAACAGAGAAAAGATTATATTAGATGCGTCCTCTCCACTCAGCAAAAAGCTTATGAGATCATTACAGTGAAAACAAAAGGGAATCCTGTTCAAAATATATAAAATAACAAATGTTTGCTCCACGATCTGAACCAAGGATACATTTCGAAGTTCATTGATTGCAGGAGACAAGGCAAAACAGAGATTAGAGAAGGGGTTTAAAAGGATTGCAAAACTACCAAGGGTAGGTGCAGATATATTAGACAAGATTTCCTGCATAATGCTGAGGAAGGCACCACAACATAAAAGGAGGCAAATCTTTGAAACAAAATGAATGTCTGTGGGACATGCTGTAAATAGAAAGCAAGCTATCATGGCTCCAATTATTAAGGTGAATAATAATCAAATATTGTATTATCAACCAATGGAAACAGCAATAGAAAGTCAGAAACGATGGAGAAGAATTTGAAACAAATACTGAGTGGCTGAAAGGAACACCATATATTATGTAAATAGAAACAGAATCTGTAGATTCTCAGACTGGGATAAGTTATGACAGGTGGGATTTAACGCATAACAGTATGATGATGATGAGGATGATAAATTAATAATGGGAGAGTACAAACTGGAGGAGAAAGGGGCTTTGGATTTTTAGGGAAGGGGCAAAATGGTAAATTGAATTCAATACAGTCATCAGGATCAAGATAATGTTTTTGACATGCTCTGTTATACATATCATCAATCAGAGCTGCTGTGGAGCACTCTTCACCCATACCTTTCTTGCTCAACTGAGAAAAAATAATTTTGTTTTCAAATGCAAAATCTGGGTATCATCTCACAATAAGCTCTTCTGCTCACACTCTCGTCATCCTTCCATTTATAATTCCCAAAGTCTGGGGGTATTTGCAAATCTCCCAGATCATGGCCAAGTTCCTGCCATTTGCACAGCTCCTCAGCTGCTGCATGAACCAATGTCTCAATCTCTACAGCATCTTCAGCAAAAGCAAAGTTATTTTCCCCTTGGATGTTTCGGGGCACATCTTTTAGGGACTGGGGCTCCTGCACTGGGCTGCCCTGTTGCAAAGTACACAAACTGTTGGTCAATCGAGATACTGAAGGTCAGGAACAAAAATGATGGAATTCATTTCAAACCATTAATGAACAATACATGGTTATAATAAACTGTGAAATCAAAGCATGAAAACAGGAGACAAACAAACGAGAATCATCTTTTTATATCTCAGAGTATGTCTGACGTGTCAGACACAGGCTGGAATTCATTTCCAATTTATTCTCAGCCATGTAATGAAAGTCAAGGTTTCCACATGGAGTGAGATCCAGAACATTAAACAGTACATTTTATTAGACTGAGTACTCAAACTCAATACAAAATTTACTTGATGGAGTCAGAACAAATGCTTTATACTCCTTTTTAAGTTTTAAAAGTTTTTGGCCGTAATCAAGGTGGTGAAAATAATCATCTTTACACAATTTCAAAGTATCACAAGTTGTTTCCCTGAGCTTGAAATATAAACTTAGTATGAAAAGAACACATCACACTTATCCATTAGGTAGAATCAATATTCCATTTGGCTCACAAAGAGAGATATCATGGACTATCATGGAATGCGGAGGATGAAAAGAATACAGTTATTGAACTGAAAAGAATACTTTTGGACAGTTCAGGATCAGAAACATTATGATGAAAACAGTGAATATTCTTCAAACTATGCAATCAAAAACATATGGCTTGTTACAAGTAACCATAGAGAAAGTAATGGCCATTTTAAGAAACTGATAGAGATTGTTCAAATCTTTCCTGATTCAGAGTATAAGTATGGAGAATCTCTTTATCTACTAACTGTTGTGTACTTAGGGGAATGAATGATTTCAGACTGAACGTTCTGAGCTTCAGCTTTCCAAAATCAGATCACTTTCAGTTGACTGCTGCACCCCTTTTTATTCCTGCACTTTATAGGGAAACACAAATACTGACAAATCAGAAGAGCACGTGTCAGTTTAGTCAGGATGTTGCTGTGTCAAATCAAAGTGACCCAAGCACCTATTTCAGTGATTTCCGATATTGAATGCTCAGAAAGAAATGGACAGCATGAGAACTTGTCAAGCACTTTTATGAAAGAGCTGCTTGTCCAATCAATGTTAATATGTGCAAACCATAAACCCTTCTGTTCTTCTAATCAGATGATCATTCAGTCTCAGGACTTTGCTTCAGAACACTATGCTGGAAAAATTGCATGCGAACTGAAAAAGCCAGAGATGATTCAAAACTTAGTTTAAAAGATCCTCATTAAAAACACTGCCTCCATTTTAGGGAAGGACAGAAAAGTGCGGAGGAAAAGGTTTGAATTTCAATAGCAATCCTTCAGTTCTAAACTCAGTCATTACACAGTGGAAATAGTCACTAAATCCTTGAGAAATCATCAGGCGTACTTTCACTTATTTTGAGAATTGATACTGAGACACCAGAAATTTTAAGAATATCCCCCACAGCTTGATTTTATCACCCACAAATATATTAACAATTTATCAAGATATTCCTCACAACAGTCTTTTGGGAAAGTGTCCTTGGGAAAGGGGAACACTCAGGGTAATTTCTGAAAATGTTGACGTGCAAAATGTGCCCAAATAAAGTGGAGTTGTATTTTGACATTTGTGACGGAAACAATCACAATCCAACAATTATGTTAAAATATGGGAATTTAATATGCTCTGGGATTATTCATCAAACAATCACATCAATGCTTCAAGACAAATAACACATCTCCAATTCGTAAAATTAAAATCCATCCCAAAACTGGCTCAAAATTAATACTTACAGGTCGAGGACAAGGATCTTGAGATCGTACTTCCTCTTTATCATCAACACTGTCATCTCTTTCAGATGTCTCCAATTGGATGACAGTCTTCTGTTCCTCCTCAAGATCCTTGGAAGGTGACCTGGGTGAGGATTCAACATCCAATTTGAACTTTAATCCTTGATTAGTAAACTGGATCTTCTCAGCTCTTCTCTTCTCTAATATCCCAAGCTGCCAGCATTTAGCCCATATCCTTCTCAACCCTTCCTATTCATATATCCAACTCAAAGCCTTTTATAAGTTAAAAGTTGTAATTGTACACCTCTCTACCACGCAGGCAGCTCATTCCATGTATGCAGCACGCTCAGCCTGAAAATGTTAATCCTCAGGCCCTTTTTAGATCTTCCCCTCTCACCTTAAACCTATGCCCTCTAGTTTTGGACTCCCAAAACCTGGGAAAAAGATCTCGGCTCTTCACCCTATCCAACCCCCTCTACAAAAATCCTTCAGCCTCCAATCATCCAGGGAAAAAATGCTTCAGCCTATTCAGCCTATTCCTGTAACTCAGTCCCAGCAACATCCTTGTAAATCTTTTCTGCACACTCTCAAGTTTAACATCCTTCCTGTAGAAAGGCGATCAGAACTGTGTGCAGTATTCTAGAAATGGCCTCACCAATGTCCTGTACAGCTGCAACGTAATGCCTCAAGCCCGACAGTCAATGTTCTGACCAATGAAGGCAAGCATGCCAAATGTCTCCTTCGCCACTCTTTCTACCTGCAACTCCACTTTCAAGGAACAATGCACCTGCATCCCGAGGTCTCTTTGCTCAGCAACACACCCAGGGCCTAACCATTAACTGTATAAGCTAGTGACCGGATAGAGAACTTAAAAAATAAAATTTGACAGAGAACTTTAAAAATGAAGCAGCCCAAACTGCATGGAGGGAGAATGTCTTCACTTGTGAGGCTGACCTGGACAGGAAGTTAACATTAATGAATCGAATCAGAAATTCAAAACAAAACTTTCTTCCTTGGAAAGGGAACAACATGGAACAACATGACAACTAGTACTGGGAATGCTGAAGTTCAATAGCATGAATATGTTTCGGGGGAAATTGGATAAGTACCTCAGGGGGAAACATACAGAAGGATGCACTGATGGAATGAAACAAAGTGGGAATAGACTTGCATGGAGACGAAATAACTGCACAAATCTGTTGGGCCAAAAGGCACATTTCTCTGATGTAAAGTCACTGCAAAATGTACTGGTCTCCTTAATAAAAGAACAATTTAATCACCAACTAATTTGGACAAAAGGGGTCCCTCTAGGGTATAAAAGACAAATACAAGAGGCATCCCTTCAGAAGGTTACGCAATTAACATCCATTTCTGAAAGTACCTCTGCAGAGAGCACGGTTTAACCTTTGCCTTCTCAGTTTCAGTGGTGCACAGAGTTTTATTTTGTGGTTTGGTGGAGTTTGAGCTGCCAACATCGAGATCTCCACTGACTTCAGCTTGGGCCTTTGCAATAAACTCATCATAGAACTGAAAGAAACATGGAGAGAAGGTGAAATCAAACATTGGGATGATAAGAAGTACACATGACACCACTTTAGTAACTGCATAAGACAAAATCTTTTTTGAATGAACAAATCTAATTTTAGCAATCTGTAAAACAAGTTAACCACAAAATTTAGAAAGATTAACAGGGAGACCAAGAAGCCCAGTTGGTTGAATGCGATCAAAACAAGTTTGTTTATTCCTCTCAAGCCACTGCACACACCATTCAACATTACAACAACCTATTTATGCAGCACTTAACAAGTAATAGGCCCCAACGCTGTTTTAATAAAGAATACTGGGACATTGCTCAGGAAGAAGTATAAGGACAGAATACCCAAGACACCATTGGAAAAAGGAAGCTCTTGAAAGTCGGATGAGATGAAGATATGAAGAGGAAATTGGGATGAAAGGTTTGAATGAATGTTTGGAAGAATATAAAAACTCTTATAAATGGCAGAGAAAAAAATCAGACAGAAAAAGCAACCCTGCTCAACCACTTTTCCTTAAGATGGCAAGAATAAAAGTCAACAGCCCCCAACAATTTTTAGTTCAAGGAAATGGATGCTGATTTGGTTTTGAGAACGCAGTATGCAACATGTGAAATGCTCTGAACTCAACCTCTGCAAGGTCACATGTTCCAACCATCTCCAGTTGAAACCTGCAGGGCAGTGGAGGGTTCAATCTCACCTCTAGCTGTTTGATGAGGCTGGCCTCCTGTGCTTTCAACCGCTCCTGTTGACGTTCCTCCTGCTCTTTCTTCAGCTTGTCCACTAAGGACTTGCGCTTCTTAAGTTCGTCCTTCAGTGCATGGATCCTGACCTCAATATCACTCTGGTCTGACGTAATTTCTGTTGAAGATCCACCCAATGGATGTTAACAGGTCTCCTTACAATCAAATTCAACTTGGACACTAACATTAGCGGATAAGAGATATATGCAAACCTGCATAACTCTTGGTGACACTTCTCACAACCTGTTCAACAACTTTAATCAAACCTGCTGAACCTCGTGCAATGGACACATTGATCACTTGGGAGCCACAGTGTCACCAAACACATCAACTCCTCAGACCTACAGTATCACCGTACACACCGGCCGATCACACAGCAGGACTATCTGGGCAGTTAGTAACGGTGAGCATGGTTAGAACCATTTTGAGGAAAAAGCCAAAATGAGAAGCTGGAGACTAAAAGCTTGCAAAAGATGTGCATTTGAAGGACAGGAGAGGAATGGGCTTTGGAAATGAATTCTGCAATTGGGCTACTATACATGGCCATTATTTAAGTTAACTCTGGAAGGGATGCAACAGTCAGAGAAATTAAGACCACAAGAGGTTGAAGGATGATGTTAGACTAAAAGTCACAAAGAGAGACAGGGATTCATCGTGAAGGGCTTTCTTAATTGTGAAAATTAGATTGGAGATGTTGAAAAATTGGGAGGCAAAGTTCAATAAAGGATAGTATGATAATTTTCAGATAAGCGCTCTTTCCAGACTTTTGGAAGTGCTCACATTCATGGAGTATTCAGAAATCTGACCAGAAGAGGATGGAATGGTCAAGTCTCTGGGTGAGAGTTGTGGATGATGAGGCAGGAGGCATGTAACTTTACAGAGACAGGTTTGTGATTAGTAAATGTTGGGTTTACTCGAGGCTGGAATATACTGCTGAGATATAAAGGATGTGGACCAGCTGGGGATAGCAAATGAGAGGCTGGAGTGGCAAAGGAACACAGCTGGAGAGTCAGAAACAGGCAAACCTGTTGGAGTTGACTTTTCTTTGTTGAATACTTCAGTGGTGTGCATTTTTTTCTGAAAGGCTGGTGACATTCTTTCTCCAATTTAGACAGGTGTAACATGACCGAAGTTACAGACCAATGAAATCAAACTTGCACAGGCATTCAGCTCTTACTGTTTCAACTTCAGAGATTCGAAAGGAAACTGACAGAAAGAGATGTTAACAGACAATCTACCACACCGATGCTGACTTAACTCTGGGCTGTCGGCCTCAATTACAGTGACAATACAGTAATAAGCAAAACTAGAGGGAAAACCTCCTGTGACAGAACTCATGTCATCATCCCACCATGCAAGATGGTGGAAGTTGAATTCAATAAAATAAAAAGTCTGGAATTAAGATTCAAATGATAACCATAAATTCATTGTCGATTGTCAGAAAAATCCCATCTGATTCATTAATGTTCTTTCGGGAAGGAAAGTGCCATCTTTACCTGGTCTGGTCTCCATGTGACTCCAGACCCACAGCAATGTGGTTAACTCTTAACTGTTCTACGGACAATCATGGATGGGCAATAAATACTGGCCACCCAGCAATGCCCACATCCCACAAGTGAATTAAAACAAAATTCCCTTAATAAATCCAACAGCAAGGCCATTTGAGGCGTTATTTTCACTTTCACACAAGACAAAGTCTCAAGAATCACCATCCCTCGGTGTTGTGCTATGCTCTCAGCCAAGCAACATTTTTAAACAAAAATTAATACACATCGTGTTTGAGTTTCGAAGCACATCAAATAATTTGAAGAACCTCTGTGAAGCTTGGTCATGTTTGAAATTTCCCACCTGACTGTGTCTCAGAAACAGTTTCATCAGACCAGCTGCCAGATGCTTGGTGGGATTTTAGAATAGGTCTGTCATGCACACGGATGCTGGAGCTGATTTTCTGGCCATCTTGCTTCGATGTACTCTCAGTCACTTTTGAGGAAGGAGACTGAAACACCAGAGAAGAAAGCAAACATTAGTCCCAGTCTGACATTATTTTCCAAGTTTATGAAAAAGGAATAAGGTGGCATAAGCCAGGAGATTGATTGTCAGCCGCCCTCTGGGTGTCACGATGTCTCAGTGGTTAGCACTGCTACCTCTGAGCACTATGTATCTGGGGACAAATTCCTCTCTTTAGCAACTGTGTGTGTGGAGTTTGCACATTTTCCCTGTGTCTGCATGGGTTTCCTCTCGTTCCAGTTTCCTTCCACAGTCCAAAGACGTGCGGTTAGGTGGATTAGTGACACCACCACTAGGCCATCTAGAATTATGGGAAGAATGAACAATCTCTCTTCCCAAGTTCTAGAATTCTACTTGCTCCATAATTAATAGCACAGCTTTTAAGGTCAAGCCTTTATTGCCCTTTGAACCTGCTTTTACAAATCACCATCCTTCATAGGCCTGCTCCCACTCAAATTACAATTGCTGCTAGTACGCTTAATCTAAAATTAAAAAAATACACTGCCACACACATACCCGCCAACCCAATTCTACCTGTCATCTTTAAACCATTCCTGCTTCTTATCAAACCTCCTCACAGCTTCCTTAACTTTTCCAAAACACTCATCATTCTTCTTATTTTACAATATTCTGATTTTCAACACCTTATGCTCTTGGCACATAATCAAATTATTAAATGAACACCAAAAATAAAAGTGCCCCCAGAAGCAAACCCAGAAACCACGACTTACTTGAACCACTCTGGAACTTCCCCAAATCCTTTTCTATATTTCCACCCTTCTATCTGTTTAAATCCCGTTTGCTACCCCTGCCTTAATTCCTTGCCAATTAATCTTATGCATGACACCCATCATATCTCCACATCTGAAAGTTGAGTTTTTTTTAGTACAGTCATCACTTTTGAAATCTGCTCTGACGCTTTATTTCACAGTTACCTGTTTTCTTCCTATTTTATCTTTAAAAACTTGCATTTATAACAAATCTTTCATATGATAAAACAAACCAAGTCGCTTCACAGAAATAGAATAAAACATGATACTGAGCCTCAGAGATCCAAGGGCAGATGTGAAATCTGTCATACAGTTCTAGTGTCTTGAAGGAGGAAAGTGACATAGACAGAAGTAAAGTTCAGGGAGAGAATTAAAGAGGTCACTGTCTTAGTAACTGAAGGCTTTTCCATTAATGCAGCAATTAAAATTGAAATTCTCAAAGATTTAATTAAAGGAATACAAATAGCTTGCCTGCAATGTATAATCATGTAAATTAATTTAAATGGTGCAAAGACTGGTTCTGGTATTACCCTTCACCAACCGGCTTTCTGGAATAGAACAAGTAGTATAATACAATCGTCAAGTCTGGAAGTAAGACAGACATTGATGAGGCTCCTGCAGTGGAAGAACGGAGGTGGGGCAGAGACAGATAATCGGAGATTCCATAAAGTGCCGAAGCAGGCCATTTAGCCTTTTAAGTCCACATTAACCCTCCGAGGACCAGCCCACCCAGAGCCCCCTCCCCTCCAGCTGGATTTCCCATTGCTGATCCACCGAGCCTGCACATATTTCACATGCCTTCACAAAATTCCTATTCTTTCCCACATTACATTTCTCATTCCCCCTCAGAATTCCCATTCTCTGCCACTCCTGTTTCCCATTCCCCTCAGAATTCCCTTTCCCCCAACACCTATATTTTCCATTCATTCTCAGAACTCCCATTCCCTCAGATCTCCCACCCCCTCTCCATACTGTTTCCCATTCTCTCCACTTCCTGTTTCCCTAGGACTGATTTTGAGCGAAGCCAATGATTTTCTATTCACTGCAGCCTTATATGATATTCTTTACTCATTAGAAATAGTTTTTGTAGAAAAAACAATGCAAAACATCTTTTTACCATTTTCCTGTGTGTTGCGACAAAATCCTGGGAATAAACATCATCTATGAAAATACGATGGTCAGGACTGGTGGTCATCCGAAGGGCTGCTGATGGTGATTCCAGAGTCTGAGCAGGTGAACATCTAACCTCCTCAGGAATTGAACTGTCACTGTGGGGCTGGGAGCAAAGTGGCGCAGGACATTCTTCCTCACTGGCTGTGTCTAGAGAAAATACCAATACTTAGAACATTTATACTGCAATAGGTTAACAGTGCTTAAAGTAAGATGCACAATTCAGTATGTCTGTCTTACATGTCCGTCCTCCTTTCAATGTATTCTTTATTTCAGATGCATGTAACAATATCATAAGGAGAGTAGGTTAGAAACAGTTAACCAGAGAAAGTTAAGTTTGCACAGGTCACTGATGAAAAGCACCTTGAGCTAATTCAGATTCTATCAGACATAACTGCTCATTGTCAAAATACTCCGATACAACATTCTGCGCAGTACTGCAGTTACATTCTGCTGCTAATGGTGAGGAATGAAATTAATTATCAATATTGCAAAGAAAATTAGATTTTTCCATGTAAACAAAGTGGCCACATAGCCTTGTGTAAACAACGTCCAAGCTCTCTCACTGATTACAACTTTTGCTGCTTCTCAACTCTGCAAGTGATATGTAACCACCAGCAGTGAAAGGAATTAAAATCTGAAACTTCAGCCTCCCTGAGAGGGTGAGTGGGAAATTATACTGTGCTATTGTGTCAAGGTACCATTGAGAAAGATGATAATTCCAACATCTGACCTATGCTGATTAAATGGATCACGGCAGATGCTTGGGAAATGTGATTTCCTTGAATGAATGAGACAGGCAAAGTAAAAGGCCAGGTTTACACCTTGCTTCTTCTGCATTAATCCAGACTGATGACATTTACACATCAATACATCACCTCACATGTGCCATGACAATCAGCGATACCAAAGTGCAATTGAAAGTAGTCAGAACCACAGTAAATGCATTACTGCCTGGAAGAGAAAACAAACAAACAAGAAACAGAGGCTAACATTACCTTTCGATTCGGGAATCTTCTTCCTTGCCTCTCTCTTTCCCATGAGCTCCTTGTCCCAAGCAGCCAGAGCCTGTTTATCCATTTGCTGGATCACAGCTTCCTCAGCATCGAGCCGCCGCTTCCACTCCAGCAGCTCCTCTGCATGTCGTCGCCGATGCATCAGTTTCTGCTCCCGTTTAGTGAGGAACCTGATGGACATGCAAGCAGGACGGGGGAGAGAGAAAGGAAGTGTCAGCTAGCTGCTGATATTCATTTCTAAAATCGGACATTAACCTGCAGCTCAAAATGTATAATTCTTACTTTTTAAATTCAACACTGTTTGGGTTATAGTTTCACAACACAAACAAAATTCAGGGCAAGGTCTCCTTGTACACTTCACACATCGTAGAACATTGCAGCACTACTGCATGTAAATAGGCTCAGTGCAGTTAATCAACACATTCAAAAGGATTTCCTCCAAGTTTGCTGACGCAATATTAGTCAAAACAGTCAACTTCAATCTGCAATGTTGATCTTCAAAAAAACTTCAATCTGTCATAAATTTCCCCACCCCACTGCAATTGGTAACCTGGCCCGGCCCAGGGATTGGTACTGGGACATTAGTGAACTGTGATCTCAAAGGAAGCGAGCAAACAAAATTCTGATAGCCTGGTCCTCAAAGTTTAGTAAGAGGTTTGAGACAAGTCAGATGCTATACCTTCTTGCATTTAGCTCAATATCATTTCCTATTTACAGTACAGTGTTTTGCAAAGTATAAAGAATTATGTGCTTTTTTTGCCATGGTGGGGGATTTTTATCCTAGTTTATCACAGTTGCTGCCTCTCGCTCCCCAACAGACACTGAGAGAAGCCCAGTGATGAGACGTAAAGACAGAGAAGTAGTGGTGACAGGAGATCAATGTTTACAAAAAAAGGAGCAAAACAAGAAAAACAAAACAGCTGAGTATCACCCCAAAATTGCTTTATCTTTAGATACTCAAGAAAACCTCACATTATTAAGGAGAAATTCCAAATATTCCATCAAACATTTCTAGCCAACTTCCCTACATCTCTACCTCAACACAACTTGAGGATTCATTAACTTCAAATGGCAACAGAGCTCATCAAAGCCAACCCCAGCTCCATTTCTCTTTCTGACTTAGATAGTGGGAGAATCTCAAGCACTGCCTTCCCAACAGTCCATCCAGAGCTTACAAACCCATCTGATGTTTGTTTAATGTTGTCATTATTGCTGCCTTCACCACCAACTCTGACAGCTCATTCCATACATGTGTGAAAAAATTGCCCCCGAGGTAACTTTTAAATTTTTCCTTTCTTACTTAAGCTCTCTAGTTTTTGACTCCGCTATTGGAACAAATCATAGAATCCCTCAGTGTGGAAACAGGCCATTTAGCCCATTGAGTCCATAATGACCCTTCGAACAGCAACCCACCCAGACTCACTCCCCTACGCTATCAGTGTAACTCTGCATTTCCCATGGCTAATTCACCTAGCCTGCATATCGCTAGGCACTATGGGCAATTTAGCATGGCCAATCCACCTGACATGCATATTTATGGACTGTGGAAGGAAACCCATGCAGACACAGGGAGAATGTGTAAACTCTACACCGTTGCCTGAACGTAGAATCGAACCTGGGTTCCTGGCACTGTAAGGCAGCAGGGCTCGCCATTGAGCCATGGTACTGCCCTCATAAGACCTGTTTACATCCTCTGTAGTGTACGCAATTGCCTTCATAGGATAAAAAAGCTTACACAATGATGTCAAGCTGATAATTCCACCAGGAAAAACAATTCCTGCAACATTGCATGTACCTCCAGTTTCCCAACACACTCCACTGAAAGGCAAAGCAAGCTTTGTACCAGTGAAAGTTTTCACATTGCAATCCCATTCTGAGACTGTTACACCAGGGCAATGGGTGTAAATAAAGAAGATGAGGGTAAGAAAAAAGCTCCACCACTTGGAGACCAGTAGCAGTGAGGCCATATTGATGTTTTGCTGCCCCAGTCACAGGGTCAAACATGACAACACCTCAGGGGGGATAATTAGAAACACCATATGCAGCAAACACACTGCCTTTGAAAAACACAGTTAAATGGACTTCTTCTATTTATCTCTGTTCAGAGCCACACTGTCTCTCTCTTTCTCATCCTCTCTGTCACATCACCAGCTGACAAATGAGCTGGTTGGCTTGCCAGCCTTTCACAGCAATATGCCTTATAAGGAGCCACAAGAGATATTACTTTTCATCCATCTGACTGCGCATCTTCTTCAGTTTTTGCATGATGCTGCTGGTCTCACTGCCTGAAATCGAAACAGAGGAGGGACTCCACATCTCCGTATCTGTTTGCAGGAGACTGGAAGTGGGGCTCACTTTGGAAACATTCTCCACTACTGGTTGTTCTGCATCCCGCTGCTCCTGTCGAGTTGGAACCTGAGAAGATACCAAGATGAATGCATGGAAAGTTAAGTTTGTTCCTAAAAGGAAACAGCTCTGGAATTCGTTGCAGTGAAACACAGATGAGATTCAAAGACTGGTTGCTGCAACTAAGCAACATCATTTCCTTTCAGGCAGGCAGAGCGTTTCATTAGTTTTGAATTAATTGAGCTTTAATTAATTGAAAATTTCAAAAGTGAGACTGATTTTTTTGATTGTTGGGAATGTTTATTCAGGGAAACTGATTAAGGGAGGGAGATGTAGATCAATTATAATAGAAGTAAGTGCAAACAGATGAGTGGCTCAACAACCTAGTCCCATTCCTATGCACATGATCAAGTGCAAAAATGTTTTGACACCTTTGTAGGATATGCTGATAACAGGTAGGAGCCAGATTACAGGGAGTGAAAGAACAGAAGCACAGATACATTGGGCTGAAAGCTCCATTTCTTGTGCTGTCACTTCTACAGAATGCAGAATAAAACACGATAGCGATGAATACAGAGGATGGTATTCTCGGCAGCAGCAGGTATTCCTGCATATACAGCTTTAGGTTGCAGAGATTCGGACTCTACATAAGGGAACATGTGAACATATTATCAACTTAATAAAAGTACCGAGGCTTAAGTTGATGTTTCTCAGTGGCAGACAAACCATTCTTACATCTTTTCTGTAAAATATTAAAAGTTTTATTTATATTGCAATGATAATATAGACCAGAAACCTGGCTGATAGCAAGCTTGGATTGAAAGTGATCACCCATCATTCATGCTGCTGAGTAAGTAATTCCTTACTTTAATAGTAACCTTGCATTGAACAGTTCAGGAGTTTGCAAATGGTGGGATACGAACCAACTTGCTCTCCCCAGCGGATTTGAGTTTCTCCTGAATTTTGATGGTGGTCTGGAGCATATGTTGAATCTCCTCCTGCTGTTTCAGAATCAGCTGCCTCGCCCTGTGAGCAGCCTTGTTGGCTTCTTGAAGATGCCTGATTTCAGCCTGTGATGAAATTGGATGCAATGTATTACCATGTTAGAGACCAACCAAACCCGTCTTTACATCGTCAATAAATTTATTTTGACGACAGAGTACAGACAAAAATGAAGTCAGGGCACACAACTCCATAACCCATTAAGTTCTAAGTTGCACAGTTTCCAGGTGGCACTGTGCAACTTTTACAACTTATAATGCTTGGTCTTGATGAAAACTTTGTGTTTTTCTTCGACAAAATGTTTTGTTAACACAAACTCAAACAGTCAAGTACTCCAGGTGGAAAATCATCATGAAAGAGTTACTCACATTCTTTTTCGACAACTGATGCCTAACTTTGAGTGAGCATTTCTGATTTTATTTCAGGAGGTTGCTTCCTGGTCTGTGGTGAGTTAACCTGAGTTCTCAAACCTGAAAAACTGTCCTCAGCAGCCAAGTACTTTGCAGAAGAGAAAGATGATGAATAGCAGATTTCCGCTTTCGAGAACTGCACATTAGCTCTTGCAACTGGGCAAGTTGGAAAGTGTTTCTGGATTAGTGGTGCTGGAAGAGCACAGCAGTTCAGGCAGCATCCAAGGAGCTTCGAAATCGACGTTTCGGGCAAAAGCCCTTCATCAGGAATAAAGTTGGAAAGTCTGCCTGGGTTGAGTGAATACAGAATCTGGCAAATCTGTAGTGGGTCCAACAGCAAATAACGTAACATTCCAAGTCTGCGTGACACTGCCTGACACTGCGAGATTGGTAAAACCTCTGCCAACAAAAATCAGCAACTTGTTGAGACCATCACTATATTTTTCTCAGTTTTGGTTTGGAACTGTGAGCTGAAGTTAAGAATTGAACTTTGAAAAGCAACTTGTTTTAAAACAACCGAATAAGGCTCAGTCATTTATAATACCAGAGTTGATTTTACTCCCCTTCTTGAACAAGGGGACAACATTTGTTATCCTCCAGTCTTCTGGCACTATTCCTGTAGACAATGACAACATAAAGATCAAATCTCAAGGTTCTGCAATCTCCTGCCTCAATCCCGTCTAGTCTAATAGCCTGCATCGCAGTATTCTCCTCGACAACACTATCTTTTTCTGGTGTGAATACTAACAATATTCATTTAGTGCTTCCCCATCTCCTCGGACTCCATGCACAACATCCCACAACTATCCTTGATTGGCCCTGATCTTTCTCGTCATTCTTTTCTTCCTGATATACTTATAGAATGCTGTATGGTTTTCCTTGATCCTATCTGCCAGTGATTTTTCATGTTTCCTCCTGGCTCTTCGTAGCTCTCTCTTTAGGTCTTTCCTCATTAACTTGTAACTCTCAAGCTCCCTAACTGAGCTTCACGTCTCAACATAAGCCTTTTCTTCCTCTTGACAAGAGATTCAACTTCTTTAGTAAACCACAGCTCCCGACACATGTTATAATGATGCTGGAATTTACAGACAAACTTGGATAAATCTGCCCAAGTAGATCACACAGTTTCACCACTGCTGAATTAGCAACTAAACCAGAAAGAGAATGATCAGGGTTTTAAGATTTTATTAAACAGCAAATTCCTCTTAATATTTTATAACTTTAATGCCCCTCCATGCTTGTCATACTCAATTTGGAGAAAATTTCTTTCAACAAGATATTGCTTATGCTCACAAATTCAATAAGGGTATTTTAAAAGAAAATCTGGAAATAAAAGGTTGGTGTCAGTAAAAGTGTCCACAAAGATGTTGAGCAGCCATAAAAACCCAACTAATTCATGGAGGGACTTTGAAGAAGGAAATCTTCTGCCCACAGCTAGTATGGCATATGTGACTACAGTGTTACGGCAGCATGGATGGCATGCA
The DNA here is from genome assembly GCF_037043375.1 of Chiloscyllium plagiosum. Classification (NCBI taxonomy): domain Eukaryota; kingdom Metazoa; phylum Chordata; class Chondrichthyes; order Orectolobiformes; family Hemiscylliidae; genus Chiloscyllium; species Chiloscyllium plagiosum. The sequence goes on from NW_028270147.1 coordinate 118,569,922, forward strand.
CACCATACCTACCAAGCATTGACCATCTCTTGCAATCCTTTTGATATGAAGTGGTATTATCATCACTGCTTCCCTCACAATTAACACATTAGAGTTACCCTCGACCTGAAACTGAACCGGATCAGCTATACAATACTGTGTCAACAAAACCAGGTCAGAAGCTGAAAGTTCTTCACTAAGTAACTCACTTCCTGTCTCCCCAATACATGCCCTAGAAACATAACATCAAATAGAATGTAGCAACCTGCTTGATCAGCATCACATTCACCAATCTCGACATTCACGTCCTTCACCAATAAACAGTGAGAGCTATGTGCACTACATGATGCACTGCAGGAACTCACTCAATTCCTTCAACAGCATCTTCAAAGCCTCTGACCTCTACCACCTAAAAGGACACAGACAATAGATAACATGGTAACACCATTACTTGTAAGTTCCTCTCCATGCCACACAACATCCTGACTTAGCAATATACCATTCCTTCACTGCTATCGGATCAAAATCCCAGGTACTCCTTTCCTGTCAGCATTGTGGTTGTACCTGTAGCAGTTGAACTGCAGATGTTTGAGGAAATGGCTCACTATCACCTTCCCAAGTGCAATGAAGGATGGACAACAATACTGGCCTTAACAGCGGCGAAGAAATCCATTGAAATAATTTGTTTAAATCTGTTCGCCGAGCTGGAAGTTTTTGTTGCAAACGTTTCGTCCCCTGGCTAGGCGACATCATCAGTGCTTGGGAGCCTCCTGCGAAGCTCTTCTTTGATGTTTCCTCCGGTGTTCATTGTGGTCTGTCCCTGCCGCTTCCGGTTGTCAGTTTCAGCTGTCCGCTGTAGTGGTTGGTATATTGGATCCAGGTCGATGTGTTTGTTGATGGAGTTTGTGGATGAATGCCATGCCTCTAGGAATTCCCTGGCTGTTCTCTGTCTGGCTTGCCCTATGATAGTAGTGTTGTCCCAGTCGAATTCATGTTGCTTGTTGTCTGCGTGTGTGGCTACTAAGGATAGCTGGTTGTGTCGTTTCGTGGCTAGTTGATGTTCATGTATGCGGATTGTTAGCTGTCTTCCTGTTTGTCCTATATAGTGTTTTGTGCAGTCCTTGCATGGTATTTTGTACACTACATTAGTTTTGCTCATGTTGGGTATCGGGTCCTTCGTTCTGGTGAGTTGTTGTCTGAGCGTGGCTGTTGGTTTGTGTGCCGTTATGAGTCCTGTAGTGTACAAAATACAGTCTTGCATCAATCTGTTCCAGAGCCCTGAACTCCAAACCTAACAGCACTTGCAAGTTGATATGTTTATATTGACCAAGCAGACTGCAGTGGCTCAAGGCAGCTCACCACCATGACCATTTCGAGGATGAGGGATAGTAAATAAATACCAGCATTACCGGAAACATCCCAAATTCAAAGAACAAACTTAAAAATTCAAAACAATTGTCAAAAATGCATTCATTTTACTCATTCCAAACAGTGATAAGGAGAAAGATGATGTGAATATCTAGATTCTGCACAACAGCCTCACTGCAATGAGAAAAGACAACAGCTTTCCCCCTTCTCCGGAAAGTATAACTAGAAGTATCTGCACATTCTTACATTGCATTTTTGAAAGGCTATTCAGCCTAACATCACTGCATAGGTCAGCTACTCACTTTTTCTGGTGCTCCAACCAGGCCAGCTGTGTTTGGTCTATTCCTTCAAGGCTTGTTCTCGCAGTTTGAGGAGTGATACCTGGTGCTGTGCACGCATCTCCTCCCCCTCCATGTATTGTCGCACCATCTCCATGGTGAATTTAGAGAAACTGTCTTGACCTCCTGAGAAGGGCATGCTCAAATCATGCTGAATAGTGAAAGACAGGAGAACAAACAGTACAGACTGAGGTGATCTGCTTCCCCTGACCCAAGCAAAACTTGCTCCATAATCCACGAAAACTCAGGACTGACTGCAGACAACAACAATTAAAAGTAGCTGGAGTATCATGAGACATGCCAATCATGCTGCATCACAAGTGATCCCAACAAACTATCCCAATATTTATCAGGATAAGTAAATGCTGACTGTCTTATTTCATCATCTGTAAAACACATTAAGACTGGCAAAGTCCCTCATACTGATAATTTTCTGGTCAGGACTCCAGTTACCAAATTGCTGCCGATAAAAAAACCAAAAACAGAATAGGAGTTGCACATACAGAGAATAAGGGTGTCATGGTTACATCAACATTAACCAGGAGGAGGCTATTTAGCTTCTTGAGCCTATTCCACCATTCACCCAAATCATGGTAATCTTCAACATCATGACAAATCCCTGTCTTTGTCCCATAATCCTTCAGCATTTTGGTTAAAAATCTACCAAGCTTGGAGTTAAAATTTGTAACTGATTTCATATCAATCACTGTTTGTGGAAGGGAGTTTCAAACTTCATCCATTTCCATGTGCAAAAGTGTTCCACAATATCACACCTCAATGTTCTGACTCTCACATTTTATCTATTCAATCTCTCTTCTTAAATTAAGCCTCGGAGCCCAAGTATCACTGCAGTAAGTCTACATTGCACTTCCACCAAGAGTGATACTCTTCTTAAGCCATGGTGCCCAGCCCTGACGGCTTGGACTGACTAGGTTTTGAACTGCTGAAGCATGACTTCTAATCCTTTGTTTTCGAGTCTTCTTTGGACATAAATGTCAACATTACACTGGCCCCTTGATCACATTTCTGAGCCTGTTTGTGACATTTTCATGAACTGTATGCAGCTGGATCATCCCCATCAAGTTTCTTTAAACTCCACTGTCTCTCAATTTTCACAATCAAGAAATATCCTATTTTGATCCAACCTCTCACTTGCCGACACAAACTCATCTGTAGATTTTTCATTTACTTAATCTATCAAGATTGCGTTCTGATTTTATGCTTCCATCTACCGACACTCGAGATCGCTGCTAATCTGTAGAGAGGCCCCAAATTTTGAATGTGGCTTTCCTTTCATTATGAATAGTGAATAGATAGGGCACCAACATAGATCCATGCAGAATATCACCAACCATATCCTTCCAATTAGAATATCTCTTATTATCTGCACAAATGTCTCTTGTTCAAATCAAATTCCTCTGCAAGCTCCACTTGTCTTTTACATCTTATTACCCCCACCTTTAATGGACAGTAGAAAGTTGTCAATTCAGGGACATTCTTAGCAATCAAATTTAGCTTGTGTTTACCTGACGAGGTGAGCAAGGAATCCCAGTAAATATTAATCTCTGTCTTCACTGCATGGTAACTTGATCACAAAGATTAACAATGCAAAAGATTTATTCCTCTTCAAGATTTATAAACTCTGGTAACATTGTTAGTGAGTGGTACTTATCTTTTAAAAAACACAGCCCCTGCCCAACACTTGCCTTACACTCATTGCCCCATCTACTCCTCATCCTCTACATCTGAATCTCATGGCAAGATACCTAGAACATGGAGAGGAGCAACTATTCCAAGCACTGAGATCCCACTAATTGGCACCACCACTCACCCTTGGCTAACCCATGGGAGAACTCACTTTTACAGCTACTGAAGCCGATTGATCCTGCAGTATGTCCTCATCAGAACCATCCAGCTGGCTGCGTTTCTTCCCCATATTAAAGCAGCAATGGCTCTTTGATGGCAGAAGGGAGATGGAAGGATTTCTCTTCAATCTCATCTTCAGTCATTGACTCATCGAACTTAAGGGAGTATTCAGTGGCAAGAGAAGCAGAGTCTGGACAATAAATGATTGACATTGTTCTTTGTTATTTTCCATTGCTCACTGAAAGATTTAGAACTTGAACATGAAGTTAAAGGCCGAGCTAGAATCCTTGGATTCGTTATCTGCTCAAGGAGCAGAGTTGGGTTACAATTATTGATTCAACACAACTGTTATGTTGAATCACACATTGTTTAAGGGGACATGAGGAAGTTTCCGTATGCATAACCACAGATCCAAGGGGAACACAAGAAAGTTGGATTGAATAGCTTAAGCATATGACTGAATAAAGGAATCTTGAAATAAATCAGTGCAAGACAGGTTACTATTTGACCCACATATCCTTTGGGTATGGAAGGGGTGCTTACGTGACAATTGATTTGGTTGATTTGAATCACCTAACTGAAGAGATACCATTCCCCATTTAAGTCATGAGATCAGGTGAAGGACAAAACATCATTTAGATTTGATGAAGTCTGTTTTTTTCCCACTTGTCGCACATTGAATGGGCTTCTTTCTCTCGGGGGACTGTGGGCTGTTGTGTGCGGTCATGGCTCGCAACTTACTGTCCCCCGGTGCATCCTCTCAAATTTTTAGTTGATGCAGTCTTTAAATTAATGGCTCCTGGGGTATGCCATATATTTATAGAAGGAGACTATAATTGTCTCATGGACCCTGGGGTGGACAGGATGCCAAGGGAGCTGTTGGGTACACCTCTGCAGGCGAGACAGTTAGTGGACTTTGTGAGGAGTTGGGGCGAGTGGATGTGTGGAGGTGCCCCCACCCAAATGGGAGGGACTTTACCTTTTACTCCAACCCACACAAGTGCCACACAAGAATTGAAATGGTCTTTGTACCATCGGTTTGTTTGGACTTGGTGTTAGCCTGCAGGATTGGGAACATAACTATTTCGGACCATCTGGCAGTATATTTAGATGTTAAGATTAAAGGTAGTGCAGGAGACACATGACAATGGTGCACGAATCCATTTCTGTTGAAGGATGACAACTTTGTACAGTATATCACAAGAGAGTTCAGGGTTTTTTGGGTCTTCAATCAGGCTACAGCGAGTCACCCATCAGTGCTCTGCGAGACCACCAAAGCATTCTTAAGGGTATGATTATTTCACACTTGACAATAAGAAGGAGGCAGAGAGGAGAGCAGCAGCTGATACTTGAGGCCTGGCTGAAGGCAGCCAAATCGGCACATTAACGCAGACCTTCCGGGTTCAAATTGCAACGGGTCACGGCTCTCCGGGCTGTTCTGGACTCAGCGCTCACACAAGTGGCTAAGAGAGGGGTCTCCTTTGCAAAGCAAAGGCTGTTTGAATATGGGGATAAGCCAGGTAGATCCCTGGCTTACCTGGCTCGGAAGGAAAGTGCTCCACAGTCCATTGTGTTTACCAGGGAGAGAACTGGCAATATCACTCGTGAACTGAGGAAAATCGATGCAAGATTCCAGGAGTTCAATGCAGAGTTATACCGGTCAGAGGGTAGGGGGATGGAGAAGTGAGAAGGGAATCCTTTTTTGAAAACTTGGACCTCCCTGGTATAAACACAGATCAGGCCTCCCTTTTAAATGTACCTCTGACAGTACAAGAGGCGGTAAGGCAACTCCAAGGTGGTAAGGCACCTGGTCCAGACAGATTCCCATGTGGATTTTATAAGGAGTTCATACACATGCCAGCTGAACCACTGCTGGAGCTGTATAGTCATTCCTATGGCCAGGACTGTCTTCTGCTCTCTCTTACAGAGGCTAATATCGCTCTTATTTTAAAGAAAGGAAAAGATACTGAGGATTGTGCATTGTATAGACCCATCTCGTTGTTGAACGTGGATTTAAAAATTCTATCAAAGGTGTTAGCTCTGAGACAGGAGAAGGTGCTGCCTGTTATTATAAATTAGACGGGTTTTATCAAAGGCTGCAGCTCCTCCAACAACATCAGGCGGGTATTGAACATAGTGCAACTATGTCAGCAGAGAATGATTCCGGGTTTGGTGGTCTCCCTGGAGGCAGAAAAGGCTTTTGATCGGGTGGAATGGTCGTATCTCTTTGCTGTTCTAGATCGTTTTAGTCTGGGAAGGGCCTTCGTCAGGTGGGTGGCAGTGTTATATAAAGACCCCAAGGTGGCAGTTATCACGAATGGGGTTAAATCGAGCAATTTTCATGTGGGGAAGAGCAGCTGACAGGGATATTCCCCTGTTATTGCTACTGTTTACCTTTGTACTTGAAGCACTGGCGGAGGCTGTCCAAAAAGACCCTGAAACACTGGCACCGACGGTGGGATTTGGGGATCAAAAATCACTCTCTATGCAGATGATGAGAGAGAAAAAGACCTTGACTATTTACACTATCCATGCCCCTTCTTGATTGTATAAACTTCTACAAAAACGCTTCAGTCTCCAATGCTCCATGGGAAAAATGCTTCAACCTATTCAGCCTCTCCCTGTAACTCAGTCCCAGCAATCTCCTTGTAAATCTTTTCTGCAACCTCTCAAGTTTAACATCCTTCCTAAAGAAAGGCGATCAGAACTGTATGCAGTATTCTAGACGAGGCCTCACCAATATCCTGTACAGCTGCAACGTAACACTTCAACCACTCCAGTCAATGTTCTGACCGATGAAGGCAAGCATGCCAAATGTCTTCTTCACCACCCTCTCTACATGCAACTCCACTTTCAAGGAACTATGCACCTGCATCCCGAGGTCTCTTTGTGCAGCAACACACTCAGGGCCCGACCGTTAACTGTATAAGTTAGCGATTGGATAGAGAATTTTAAAAATTAGATTTGATAGAGAACTTTAAAAATGAAGGTGCTTGAAGTATATGGAGGGAGAAATGTTTTCACTTGCGTAGCTGACCTGAATAGGAAGTTAACATTAGTGGATCAAATCAGACATTCTTCCCTGAGAAAGGTGACAACATGGAACTTGCTAGTACCAGGAATGCTTTAGTTGAATAGCATGAATGTGTTCAAGGGGAAATTGGATAAGTACCTCTGGGAGAAATGTAATGAAGGATGCACTGATGGGATGAGACAAAGTGGGAGTACACTCACATGGAGACTAAATAACTGCACGAATCTGTTGGGCCAAAAGGCACTTTTCCCTGCTGTAAAGTCTCTGCAAATGTACTGCTCTCCTTCACTCAAGAAACATTTAATCACCAAATAATTTGGACAAAAGGGGTCCCACTCAGGTATAAAAGAGAAATACAAGAGGCATCCCTTCATAAGGTCACACAATTAACATCCATTACTGAAATTACTTCTGCTGAGACAGCGGTTTAATCTTCAGCTTCTCAGTAGCAGTGGAGTACAGAGTTTTAATCGGCGGTTTGGTGGAGGTTGAGCTGGCAACATCAAGATCTTTACTGAGTTCAGCTTCGGTCTTCTTCACAAATTCACCATACGACTGAAAGAAACATGGAGAGAAAGTGAAATCAAACATTGGGATTTAAAGTAGTACACATGACACTACTTTGCCTACTGCACTGAATTCAATGTACTTGTGAATATTCTTAAACTTTTGTGGCAACTAAGGAATAGTAGGCCTTGATTTTCGGCAAATTACTGCAGTGAGGACAAGTTTTCAATTCAACCAGAAAGTTGAAGATAAAGCCTTTGCCATTTGAAATAATAGAAAATTCAGATGTAGGACGCAGTGTTCATAGTCATGATGCAGTGGTACAATATAAAACTGAACAGTTGCTAAACTGAAACACTTACCAAAATATGGTCCATCCAATCACGTTTTCTCCTGTCAAATGTCTTCATCTTCTGTCAGCCTGTCTTCTGATATTGCTCCTGGTAGAATCCAAACAACTTCATAACCTCATTAGAAATGAAGAAATGGATAAAAACACAGGAGAAATGGCAGTTGTTGCACACACCCTAAATACACAGACAAAACAACCCACAATCCATTATCCTTGCCCAAAACTGCTCAGTCAAGCCTTTGACTCTTGGGCCTTTGGACTCTTTCCCCCATTCTGAATGATGTAAAATTGGATGAAACTCAAAGCATGTTCTATTCAACAAAAATCTACAGAATGCTTGAAAATGTAATTATAATTGAAGTGAACAATATCAGTGAGATCCAAAAGCATATTCTAAACAACTCTAAGGGAATATGCAATACTCCCAGACTGTGAGAAGGTTTGACATTTTACTTTGCCTCAGACCTAGACTGAGAAATGATTAATTATTCACTTAACGATTTACTGCATTATATGGTTCAGCACTTTGCCAACAGCATCTTCTAAGAGGTCTCTGCTCAGGCAAATTCCAAAAATGTTCCGCCTTTATAATAGACTGTAGATAGATAACTCAACATCAGCGCTGTGGGAAGTCTCACCATAAACATTGGGGCTGACATGGATTCATACAGTGGTCCCAGCATTTCAGGAAGGTCAAATCATTCTCAGTTTAACAGATGAGTTCATCTTAACTTCAGGAACTGAAGTTGAGTGAGATGAAGTAATACATTGAGTGGATAAGAAAAGGAATTACACCTGAAATTGTAAGTTCCTAATCAGGTCAGAGAAAAATGCCACAAAGTACTCAAACATACAGGCCATTTAAAGTGACAGATATGGCCATGAAAAGAAACCTGGCTCTTCTAACTGCACACAAACAATTTAAGCCACATTAAGTTGCATAAGATCTGAGAATATTTTGGTCAATTTTGGGAACCTCAACACATTACAAATTCAGACTGAAAAGTGCAACCTTTAAGGCTTTCTTCATCTGAAAATTATGGAGTGACCTGTGGAAGATAAGATTCTGGAGAGTTTTAAGATGATTAATAATCATATAGTGTATTATCAACCAAGAGAAAAACAGAGATGATACAGAAGAATTCAAAAAAGAGTGACTGGAAGAGACACCATATATTATGTAAATAGAAACAGAAAATATAGATTCTCAGAGTGGGCAAAGTTGTGACAGATGGGATTTAATGAATAACAGGATGATGATGATGATGATGATGCTAAATTAATAATGGGAGAGTACAAACAGTGGAGGATAAAGTGGTTTGGACTTTTAGGGAAGGGGCAAAATGGTAAATTGAATTCAATGCTGTCATCAGAATGTTTTTAACATGCTCTGTTATACATATCATCAATCAGAGCTGCTGTGGAGCACTATTAACCCATATCTTTCTTGCTTAACTGAGAAAAAATAAGTTTGTGTTCAAATGCAAAAGCTGGATCTCACCTCACAAGAAACTCTTTTGCTCACACTCCCTACATCTTTCCACTTATTTTTCTCAAGATAGTCTGGGGGTATTTGTAGATCTCCTGGATCGTGGCCAAGATCCTGCAACTTCCTCAGCCGCTGCATGAACCATCTTCTCAACCTCTAAAGCATCATGATGTGCAGCAAAATGAGGTTCCCTTTGGATTTTTAGAGGCACATCCTTCGTAGACTGGGCCTCCTGCACTTTGCTACAGCGCAACCCAAAGTCCTCATCAAACCAATCTTGGTCATCTACCAGGTCATCGAGCATCTCACGACTCAATTCCAACTCTGCCAGGCGTTTGGCCAATTCTTCCTGCCCACGTGTGCCAAACATCAGGCTGCCTTGTTGCAAAGTACACAAACTGTTGGTCAATCTAGAAACTGAAGGTCAGGAACAAAAGTGATGAAATTCATTTCAAAACATTAATGAACAATACATGGTTTTAATAAACTGTGAAATCAAAGCATGAAAACGGTAGACAAACAAACGAGAACCTTCTTTTTATATCTCAGAGTATGTCTGACGAGTTAGACACAGGCTGGAATTCATTTTATAGGTAAACACAAATATCAACAAATCAGAAAAACGTGTCAGTTTAGTCAGGATGTTGTTGTGTAAAATCAAAGTGACCCAAGCTCCTCTTTCTGTGATTTCCGACACTGAATGCTCAGAAAGGAATGGACAGTATGAGCACTTGTCAAACACTTTCATGAAAAATGATACTAGTCCAGTGAATGTTAATATGTGCAAACCATAAACATTTCTGTTCTTCTAATCAGACGGTCATTCAGTCTCTGGACTTTGCTTCAGAACACTACACTGGAAAAACAGTGTGTGCACTAAAAAAGCCAGAGATTGAAAAGCATGATTCAAAACTTAGTTTAAAAGATCCTCTTTAAAAACACTGCCTTCCTTTAACCGAAGGACAGAAAAATGCAGGAGGAAAAGGGTTTGAATTTCAATAGCAATCTTTCAGTTCTGAACTCAATAATTACACAATGGAAATGGTCACTAAATCCTTGAGAAATAATCAGGCTACTCACACATATTTTGAGAATTGATGGGCAAGGTAGAAAACACCGAGACACCAGAAATTTTAAGAATATTCCCCACAGCTCAATTTTATCACCCTCAAATATATTTAACAATTTATCAAGATATTCCTCACAACAGTCTTTTGGTAAAGGGGAACACTCAGGATAATTTCTAAAAATGATGACCTGCAACATGTGCCTGAAAAAAGTGGAGTTGTATTTTGACATATTGTCTGGGAAATAATGATAATCCTAAAAGTATGTTAAAACATGGTACTTACAGGTCGAGGACAAAGATCTGAAGATAATACTTCCTCCTTATCATCATCACTATCATCTCTTTCAAATGTGTCCAATGGGATATCAGTCTTGTGTTCCTCCTCTAGATCCTTGGAAGGTGACCTGGGCCAGGATTCAACATCCAATTTGAACTGTAATCATTGATTAGTAAGCCAAACCTTCTCAGCTACAGACTTTGTGATTTCTTGCAATTGTTCAATAGCGGCCTTGACAAAGGAAGATAGTATCATATCAACCAAAGAATTGGCCTTTGAATCACTGCTCTTCAGATCATCTCCTTTAAAGTCTTCACTATCCTCACGATTGTCCTTGGGTTCCTCTACTTTAATGTCCATGTGCTCCTCATGAATTTCCTCAGATTGAGGCTCGAGGAATGGTACTTTAAATTGAGCCTCGAGTTGGTCCTTTTCCCTGTTCAGTAAATCCAACAGAGGAGTTGAAGAGTTCTTGTGGATATTTAGTGAAAATCCTCCCTTTGTGTACTGGAAGAACACATCAGCGTTAATATTGGTGTCTGTCTCCAGTGCTGCCTTGGATGCCTTCTCTCTGAACACATCAGTCCGTTAATGCTTTCTTCATTCTTGTCTTTATTCAAGTTTGCCAATCGGTCCTCCTTACCAGACTTGGGCAAGCTCTCTTAAGTTTTGTTTGAGAAAGTCTATAGCCTTAAAACTTGTCCTGAAACTTTTAGACTAAAATGTAATGTTGAATTATAGAACACATTTGCTGTCCACCAGAAAATAGAGAGGCAGGAGGGTAAGGCAATTAAGAACATATTCCTGAGCATCAGTGAATCTGCATGAAGAGGACACCAAGTGATAACATTCACAGCTGTCCCTTTGTGAAATTAATAACTTGGTATCAATTAACTTCTCTCCCGAATTATTGTCCTTCACTGTTATCTGTCTCATTTAGAACAAGCAGTGCTTTTGTTAACTTTTTGTCTAAAGAAAGCATATTCTTGACAGTACAGCGTATGTAAACATTCGTATAACGGTAGCCTGTTTGTGATAGTACAACAGAGTAACCAGCCAGGGCTCTTGAAGGAAGAGCAATATCCTACTCTCCTGGGATTTTAGAATCCAGTCAGCCTGGCTTATAGGTGTCAGTGTTATGTTGTAACAGTGATGCTATTAGTAAATTAAGGGGATGACTAAAATTAAACTAAACTGTCTGGAAGAGGTTTTTGTTTTATTCCAGACTTCCATAAGTACGATCTCCAGGATGAACCGAGAAGGTTACAGGTTGAGTTCACAAGGGATTCCCTGGGCAATCTCAAATCTGTACTTTACCAATTTGGCACTGCAAGCAGGGTTTCCAACAAGGGATACGTTTGAATGAAACTGGAAAAGAGGAGCTTCACCTAAGGGTCGGACTCGAGACCAATGGGTCCACGAGGTAAGATTATACCTCGATTGCTCTCGGTCTGCACCTTTATGTGCTGCTTCCCCCATTTCATTCTCACGGTACCCGGACGGAACCCTAAATGAGATCGTTTAAATAGGTACTAAAAACAGAATCTTGTGGGGTTAGAGGCCCCTGTGTTTTGTGAGATTGGAGCCCCTGTAGATCAGTCGTTCTGTGAAAATTTAAAATAAATAGGATAAATATGGGTGCACATTAAAAGTGAACAAAGGGTTTGGGGAAAAAAGGGAAGTAAACAGAAAGAAGCCATATCAGCTTGGAAAAAGGTAGATAGGGAAAAATGGGAAAAAGCCATGCAATCATCATGGAGACAAAACTGTATTAAAAGGGGAATTAGTCCATTAACTGAGGAAGGATCTGAACTAGATTGGACAGAACTAAAATGCAAATGTGAAGCACATGATTTAGAAGCAGAACTGGAATTGGCTAGGGAGAAAATAAAACAAAGTAAAGATTCAGAACCCTTGCTGAAATGTCAGGGGCCCCAAAGGAAAGGGAAACCGGTGAATAAACAACAGACTGCAACTGTAGCCGCGCAGGACCAGACTGACAACAAAGACAGTTCCTTATACCCCACCTCTCCCAAAGACCTGTTACTAAAGAATCCTGATCCATCTGTGGATGAGGAATGGGACACTGATTCGGAGGAGGAAATATTTTACTCCTCCCGTCCTGTCAGCCGACTTCCTCCGGGTCCCCCCTCAAAACTCACCCACAGTATGGCCAAGGCGAACACACTGCATAAAACAAAACATTGCCTGAACTCCCCTCCCCACTCTGAGGATCAACGTGCCAAGGGCCATATACGTCCCCCAAGGAATCATTTGTCCCTGTGTGTTAGGAGTGCTACAATTGCACTGATAAGTGAACTTAAGGCCATTGATTTTGATCAAATCTAACTGGTGCTTTTAAAAGCAGCTCGTACTCTTTAACCAGATGGTGAAAGGAATTGATGCCCTGCTGAAAGAACCGAAACCTTGCTAGTTTTTCAAAAAAGAAATATTTCTGTTCGACTTTAAAACAACCAGAAGTGCAAGGTGAATTCAAACTAATACAATTTAAAATTCCGATGAGAAGGATTAGGCCAACGTACAGGCTGGCAATTACAACCCTGCCTCCTAATTAGTAATTACAGACAGTCTGTGGCATTCTACTGGTACCGTGGATTCACAACATCCCAATGGATCTTGGGGTCCTCCTCTGTATCCTCCCCAACAGTCCACGATGTCCTTTACTCCCTATACATCCTCTCACTGGTCTTCACTGCCTCCTCCCAGCCCCTCGAGTTCCCCAACAATCACACATTTGTTTCAACCGTAATCAACCTGGACATTGGTCCAAGAACTGCCCTTTCCCAAAGCAGCCTCCGGTTGATCGCTGGAGTGGAAGCAGCTGGCAACCTCTTGGTCACCCTCCCCAGGGACCTCAGCAGGTTTGCCCTTTTATTGCACAAAACCCTTTTCTATCCTTGACACCTGTGTTACAGCGGTTCTTACCCAGCAACATGACTCCTCTTGGTGCCCTGTTGCCTATTACTCCACTAAGATTGACCCTGCTTGCTCAGGATATGCCTTCCTGCACCCAGATTCTCCCCTCCATCCATCCTATTGTATTGGCTGCCTCTAATAAAACTTTACATCAAAATGTAGAAGTCTGTACCTCGCATTCCATGGTATCCTTGCTTACTTCTAAACATACTCAACACCTAACTGCGGCTCATCTAAGTTGCTATGAGATTTCATTACTTCAGAATCCACTTCTCCCCTTTAAATACTGCTGTAACATTAACCACGCTACATTCGATGGTTCTTCTATATCTCCAGAGGGCAAACACATGTCAGGATATGCGATTGTCACTTTGTCCCATACAACAGAAGCTTATTCCGTCGATCCACCCTGCTCCGCCCAGCAAGCTGAACTCCTTGTTCTCACTTGTGCCTGCATACTTGCTGAAGGAAAGTCAGCTCATATCTATACTGATTCCCTTTGGATGTGCCCATGATGAACTCTGGCAGCAGCACAGCTTCCTTACCTCATCAGGAGCCCCGATCCTCAATGCTGTCTATGTTGCTAATCTCCTCAGTACTAGTCAACTTCCCTTTCAATTGGCAATTATCAAATGTTCGGCTCACTCCTCTGATGCTGCCAATGTCATTCAAAGCAACAATGGCCGCTGACACAGCTGCTGAGAAACCAGTTTTTGAGCAAAGACATGGTTACTCAACTGACAAATCGGAAACCAAAGGGAGACTCTCCTATTTCCTCTTCTGACACCGAGAAAAATGCCTGACCAAGAAAAAATTCGGATCCATTGGGGGACGCCTCTGATTAGGGAAAACAAAAATGGATGAACCACGGTTGTTATGTAAATAGCTACAATAAGCTTTGGGTTGCGCTGGTAGAATAGACATGTCTGCCCGATTCACTTCTGCCTATTCTAGTTGATTATGTTCATACACATACACATGTGGAGAAGGAGGGAATGGTGGACAGAATTCTCCAAACTTGGTGGAATCCCCACCTGCAAGAAAAAGCAAAACAAGCAGCTTCAAATTGCCAAATTTGTCAAAACACTAATCTCGGGAAAGGAGTGAAGTGTCCCCCAGGTGAAATGCCCGTGCCAAGTGACACTTCTGACACTATCCAGAGAGATTTTAGACAGTCACCTAGATGCCATTGTTATAAGTATTGCTGAGTGGTAATCAATGTATTTAATAAAGGGTTGGAGTTTATCCCTGTACTGACTGACAGCAACAACTACTTGTAAAATTCTGTTGAGGGAAATCATACCCAGATTTGGAATACCATTAACAGTCTTTTCCGATAACCGCTCCCACTTCTGTGCGGAGCTAACCAAGCCACTATGTAAGAGTTTGAATACGAGTCAGAAATTCCATTGTGCCAACCATCCCCAAGCAGCGAGAATTGTCGAAAGAGCCAAATGTAATTTAAAAGGTCAGCTGAGCAAGTTGGTAGAAGAAATTGGCCTTCATTGGCTGCAAGTACTCCCAAATGCTCTTTTTAATGTGAGAAAACCATGACATAGAAAAAGACGGGATTCTTGGCGGCTGAACTGATATATGGAAAGCCCCTGAGGACTCCCTGGTCTGCACCATTAACTCGCCAACATCCTGTTGATGGGCATGTCATGGCAGAAGAAATGCACATGTACCTGATTAAGCTGACCAAAGCATTGCAGTCGTATCATCAACAGGTCAAAGCAGCCTATCGAGTACTAGGGAAGGAAGAAGAAAGAGTTCCAACATTTAAAAACGTCAACCCTGGTGACTACGTATGATTGAGAGACTTTAATCATCAAAAATTGGGCCCTTGCTGGAAAGGTCCTTATCAAGCTTTTCTGACAACTGGAACTGCAGTAAAAGTAGAAGGATGTTCAACATGGGTCAACAAAGGACATTGCAAGCGAGTATCCCCCTCACAGTCCTGTGTTAGTACTGATACAGGTATCCGACGAAAACCGAACCCAAGTACATCCGTCCAGATGTAACCGACCCATCTGTGATATCTCAGACTAGCTAAACCCCAATGTAACTGTATAAATGAAACCTGTACTAATACCATTGGAAGTTATGGATGCAGCTGCCCAGCTGAAGCTCAGTTAAACTGCTCACATTTTGTATCCAAACATCACTCTCGACCTTATTGTCATCCTCGTAACACTTCCATGCCAGCCATCATGAGATGGCACAATTCCATATCCTCAGCCACTCCATCAACCGAAAACTGTTACTTTGAAATGTTTGTCTGTTCCCCTCTCAAAATGAACCGTACAGATTGCAGTATTGAGCACATAGTACCGAAATCACCAAACCCTCAGCCACCTATTCCCATGAGACAGACAACGTATGCCTTCTCGATGGCATCTTTTCCTATCTGACCTACACCACTGACAGAAATACCTTTACACAGGTTCCTCAATTATCCGATAATCAGATTTTCTGAAGGTGATCTTAAGGTCCCGATAGAAACATTACGTCAAAGAGCGGTTTCAACCCTGATCACGTCTTCTGTTTACAGGTACAATGATTAAATGCAAACCCGGCTCACTGAAATGCTGCCGAGGACAGTCCTGAACAGTCCAGGCACCATCTTCAAATGACTGACCTCCTGCCCTCTCTCTCCCCCCGCAACACTCTCCCTGGAGTTCTACACAGGGGTGAACCCCAAACCCCCCCATCCCCAGATTATCGCTCCAACATTGCCCTGTACAGGGCAGAGGCGGAACCTGTCAAAACGTTGTGCGCTATTTGGAGATTTATCCCACAAAGGCAGCAGCAGTCTTCCTGTTGGTGTACAGTCCGGCTGCTCCACAGTGTGAGGGTGGGGGGGGCGTGCTCAGGGGTTCGGACGGTAGGTAGGGATCGACGGGAGTGCAGGGTTCGGGGAGTGGGATTGGGGCCAGGCGGTGGGGCGCGGACAAGGTTGGGGGCAGCAATGGGGCTGCTGGGTGGGATCGGACGGGGTTGGAGTTGGGTGGAGGATGGGGTTGGGGTTGGGCAGGCAGGTTCCCACGTGCAATGTGCTTTTGCTGAGTCTTCTGAATGGGGAACAGACTTCACAGAAAACTCTGCGCCCCAGAGGAAATCAATTAACCGAATAATCAGTTATCCGAATGAAATAGCGCCTGCCCATCTCGTTCAGATAATTGAGGTTCCTCTGTTCCTATATTCAGTAGCTACTGTAATTAAGAAGACAAGCTGGAAAGATGAACAAAGACCAAAAATACTATGTACTCCCAATCTCCCATCTGTTACCAATGGTTTCTTTATTCAAGCTAAACCCTCGATCCATGTGTTATTTGCTCACTCTTCCATCATTCTGATGTCCAGTGTATAAATGGGACTCACACACTTATGCAACCCCTCACTTATGATGGCAAAACCCATTCGGTAGAAGCACCACATCGCTGGGTGAAGTGCACTGACAAACGTCAAGGATTCAACGTTAACGCTGTTCCGCTGTTAGAATGGTGCGTTGAAAGAACTTCCGGTCCCCACGACATGGGGAAAGTGAAGCCAGCACGGTGTAAAAAGGTTATCAAAGACACTGGTCATACTCCTGCTCTTCATCCACTAATACACTTGGACAACCAAACGTTTGATAGCACCCGCTGTTTACAAGATTCAGCTCTAGCCCTGAGTGGACTCATCATTCACTCACAGAAGTGCGCCTTTGGAACTCCTTTTCGCCTTCATTGGTGATGTGAAAACAAAGTCTACCCATATTTACCCAATGACTGGTACGAATGTTGTGCCCCCGTACAAAATTTACCACTTTTTACTCTCCACCATGAAGTACCTGAGGTAGATGATGAATGGAATGCCTACCAACATGTGAAGCAGTATGGAACAAAAAGGAGAGGAAAAACAAATGGGACTTAGACAACTTCTTCCATCAACAAACCTGGTGATCCAAGTTGCTGGGAGGACTTATTCCTGGCTGGGATGTTGAGATGGCCCGAGATCAGATAAGTGACCTTGCATACGACATCGAAAAACTTGCCAACTCAACTGCCCACGCTTTGAAGCTGGTGAACAAAGAGTTACAGGAGACCCGGATGGTAACACTTCAGAATTGGCTCGTGCTAGATTTCCTCCTTGCTAAAGGAGGCGTTTGTTCTGTTATTGGCCCGCAATGTTGCACCTACATCAATGATTGCTCTGAAGACGTTTTGGACAACTTAGATGTTATCAACAAAACGGGTCACGATGCAGGGAAGACACCTGCTGCACCATCGTCCGATCCATATGGATGGAGTATTACTTGCTGGCTTTGGTCGCTGTGTGGAAGGTACTGATAGTCCCCAGTCTCATCCTAGGAATATACAGTGTCGTCCACTTATGCATGGAATGGACCGTACATTGCTTTTCGCCTAAGCCAAAGAGGAATCTTGTTAATCGACCCTTGTCTGTCCCCGTAGCTCCACGTCCGAATGTCTCTGCTGAAATCCAGTATCTTTCTGACTCTGATCCTCTGGACAATGACTCGCAAGAGGAAGCACTCAAATTATTGAGAATACAAATCGACTAAATGGACTAATTATACTTGTATAAGCTGTGTAGTTGCCATGAAATGACAAAAGGAGGGAATGAGAAAGTTTATAGCCTTAAAACTTGTCCTTAAACATTTTGACTAAATGTAATGTTGAATTATAGAACACATTTGTTGCACAGTAGAAAATAAACAGGACAGCCAGGGAGGCGCCAGGCCACAAAAGGGGGAACCCAGGCTGTGCAGAAGATAAAAACATCTGTTCTCACCAAGTGGTAACAGGATGCGCCAAGGCAATTAAGAACAGTTGCCTTAACAGCAATGAATCTGTGTAAACAGGACACAGAGTGATAACATTCACGGGTGTTCACTTGTGAAATTAATGATAGTGTTTGATTGTGATCTTCGACTTGGTATCATCCTGCAAGTATGTCAAAAGCCTTGTAATTAATGGTCAGGTCATATCAATTATACTGGATTCTTATTACCCTTGCAAGACAGGCAGACAGAAAGGGAAAAACATTATTCTGTTATAGTCCCTAACCTGGGCGTTCAAAAAGACACTAGAGAGAGAACGAGTGAAGAACATTTTAATGTTGAGATTGCCAAAGCCAATAGAAAATTAACTCTTTGTGGTTTGGTTCAAATGCACGCTTACTTGCTGTGGATTCAATACAGAGAATAGGTGCAGGAATAGGCTATTCGGCCCTTCGAGCTAACACCACGATTTATTACGGCCAAGGCTGATTATCCACAATCAGTAACCTGTTCCGGTCTTATCCCCATAATCCTTGTTTTAAATTTAATTGCATTTTGGGACTTTATGATTATTTTGAATAACCATCGCTGATTATGAAATGGAAACTCTGTAAAAGGTAATATTGATGAAGCTTTAACTTACTTGCTGTTCTTACAGACCAGGACTGTCCCACTGTCAATTCTAACGAGTCAGATCTTATGTCCTATTTGAATTTGAATCACAACTCTGAAAAGAAAAAATGTCTAATTCGAAACAAATGAATCATTTAAAATACAACCTTACAGTAACAATTCAGCCTCAGCTTCAGAATGATTCTTTTCTTAAGATAAAAAGCAAGAGTCTGCTCCTAGCTTAAAAATTATTCTCACCCTAACATTGAAGAGATTCTGACACAATCTATGAGGAAGCCATTTTTTATGGTCAAAGTTTGCACTCCTCGCTAAGAAGCCATTTCGTAAAACATGATACCTGACATGCGAGCAATGCAAGGTTACCTTACAACTTCGAGAGAAAGTGAGGGCTGCAGATGCTGGAGATCAGAGCTGAAAATGAGTTGCTGGAAAAGCGCAGCAGGTCAGGCAGCATCCAAGGAACAGGAGAATCGACGTTTCGGGCATAAGCCCTTCTTCAGGAATCATAGATTGAAGAAGGGCTTATGCCCAAAACGTCGATTCTCCTGTTCCTTGGATGCTGCCAGACCTGCTGTGCTTTTCCAGCAACACATTTTAAGCTACCTTACAACTTCTCCCACTTAGACTGGTGCCTCCTTATAGTAGGGACTTGTCTCACCAACAGGCACCTGACTCGGCTGAATCTGTTTTTCCCACCTGATGAATGGCCACAGGCCTGTAGGAGTGATCAATTAGGCGTACACAGACCTGTCAATTAACTTCTCTTCCTTATGAATTATTGCCTTTCCAATGTTGTCGGTCTAATTAAGTGCTTAAATCTAATTAAATGCAGTGTTTTTGTAAAAGTTTGTATAAAGGAACCCTGTTGGTGACAGAAGGAGAAAGTAACCTGCAAGGGCTCTTCAAGGCAGAGCTGGTCGCTACTCTCCTAAGGTTTTAGAACCTTAGCTAGTCTGGCTAATAGGTACCAGTGTTATGTTGTAACAGTGATGCTATTGGTAAATAAAGGGGAAGACTAAAATTAAACTAAACTGTCTGTAAGAGGTTTTTATTCCAGACTATAAAGAGTACGATTGCCGGGACTAACCAAGAGAGGCTTACAGGTCTGAGCCCACAAGGGATTCCCTGGACCATCTCAAATCTGTGCTTTAACATCAGTGCCTGCTAATTTTCATATAACATGTGTTGTTGCCTCAAATCTGTGCTCATCTTTCCCAAATTCTACGTGAATCCTTCCAATCAAGTTTGCGATTTGCCACATTTTTGAAATGACTCTTATCCAAGTCACATCCAATGTGATGACAGAAGTAAATGTTTTTTTTTCTGTTTCAATCTACACACATCTCCGTCCACCACACAATTCTCCTAAAATACCTCTCCACTTGTATCCAGCTCGCAGCTCAGGGGTTGTTCTCATTTAGTCCTAATTCTACGGATGTGTTTGTAGACCAAAGAAGCCAATGAATTTAACCTTTATTCCCTCCTCCTCCTCCCCTCCTCAACTATCACAGTTATTGAACAGCTCCTTCAAAAAAAACCTTCCATCTAAAAGAACAAAGGCAGATATATGGGAACACTACTACCTGCAAATTCCCCTCGTGGGAAATAGAACCGACTCACTTCAATCATTTCAGTCCGAGACAAGATCTAAAGCAGCAGTATCGTTTATTATACTCTTGCAAGAGTGGTGCCTATAAGGTAGGCACATCAAGGTTAACAAGTACACAACTTATATACAATTCATTTCTCTTTCCCTCCTCCCATTGTTCCTCCCCTGTTTACATCTCCCACTACTCTAAACCCAGCTGTTTTACCTCTTGCCTCATCCGGCCTTGGGCATAACAAAGTACAAGTTTTGCTTGGCCATTTCATCACATCCTGCTGTGGTCCACTGTTATATATCCTCCTCCACTGCCATCTGCTTCTTTGCTTGCTAAAGCAACATTTCCTTCCATACTTTGCCCATACTGAGCCTGTTGACCTCTTGATTGTGTTTTATTTTTGTTTTTACAGAAGCAGGAAACAGATGCTTGTAACTGTGTGTACAAGCATATCCAGCTTAACCTACACCCACTCCCCTCACAGCACCTTATCTATTTGTCTGTAACATCTACCATTGTTTGCAGGCACATTTCATTCTTGTATGCACATTTTAGCTAATGCAAAAGCAATTATATATTTCCTTCACATAGTTTTCATTCTTGTTAACTCAGCTCTTGGTTGAACAATTATACACTAGTGTGGGTTCATTTACCTTACATAAGCAATTATGATTGCCAAAGTAACACTGCTTTACCTATATCCCACACCCTTCAAGCCACTCATCATCCTGACTTAGAAATATACTGACACTCCTTAACTATCACTGGTTCAAAATCCAGGAACTCCACCCAAGGGCACTGAGGATCAACCTACAGCACACACACTGCAGTGGTTCAAGAAGGCAGCCCACTACCACCTATTCAAAGGTAACTAGGTATGAACAATAATGCTGGCCCAGCAGCGACACCCACATCCCCTACAGTTTTGTTTTCCGTAATCATAGATGAGCAGGGATTTCCTGCAACTGTAGATTAAAGTAATTGCTTTGAATCCAGTCTCCATTGCAATAGCAGGTGAAGCCAGTCTGGACAATCTTGGTGTCAGATTTGACTCTGAGAGGAGCTCCGAGCCTCACAGGGCTGTTCTCCCTGAGACTGAGCCGTTCCATTTTGAATTGCCCGCGATCCAAAGACTCGTGCGCCGTGGCCGGCCATGCCGCGCCTGCGCAACGACACATTAGCCAGCTGCGGCGCGCCTGCGCACGACCCCAGGCCGGTCATCCCACGTCTGCGCGACGACACCGCGGTCCAGCCGTACCGCGCCTGCGCAACGACAACAGGCCGATCATCCCACGCCTGCGCAATGACACCGCCGCCGGTCGGACCGAGCAGCAAACCCACAGCTTTCCCTCAAACGTAATCCCCGCTGTCGCGGTCAACATCGGAGCCGGCATCGGCGGGTTCACACGCACAAAAAAAAACGCGAGCGTATGGAAAACCCTTCCCTACTGAGGTAAAAGGGGGAATTCGTCGCACTCCAATTATTATAAATTTTAAATAAAAGTACAACTTGACGCGGTTTCACTTCAGTCTGTTGAACTTTTTTTTACCGAACAAGCGGTGCAGTAGTAAAGTCAGAAGGGGGTGGGTTACTCCTCAGCGGGTCAGTATGGACCTATTCGGCTGAAGGGCCTGTTTCCACTCTGTAGGGAATCTAACCTAAAGTACCAAGCCACGGCCTCATTGCCGCCATGTTGAGGGGCAAGACCAGGAGGGGCGGGGCTCTGACCACGTGAATAAAGACACGTGATGGACGGCATGACGTCAGTGGCCCCGCCTCCAGCAGCGCTGATGAATCAATGAACTCTTCCCTGGGAAGTAGTGACCATAATATGATTAAATTCTACTTTCAGTTTGAGGAGTGAAAAGTGACTAGCGTCTGCAACTTAGTTAAGATAGTTATGAGGGTATGAGAGTTGGGCTAGCTAAGGTGAAGGGGCAATAAACTGGAGAGGAATCCATTAGCAGCAATCATGGGAGAGAAATTGTGAATTGGAAAATCGTATAAAAGCTAAACCTTGCAGTCACATTTGCCTTAATCTTGTACAATGGCCTGATGGCTCATATGTTAGTGAAGCCTGCTGTAGCATCTACAAGTAAGATATAGGTCAGGAAAAGTTGGAACTCAGCAAGTTTTGAGAAGATTTGTAGCTCAGGTTGAGGTTCTGGATATCGGTTTGCTAACTGAGCTGGAAGATTCGTTTTCTGCCATACTAGGGAACATCATCAGTGAGCTTCCGGATGAAACACTGGTGGCATGGCCTGCTTTCTATTTATGTGTTTAGGTTTTCTTGGGTTGGTGACATAATTTCCTGTTCTTTTTTCTCAGGGGGTGGTAAATGGGATCCAAGTCAATGTCTTTGTTGATAGAGGTCCAGTTGGAATGCCATGCTTCTAAGCATTCCAACTGGAACTCTATCAACAAAGACATTGACTTGGATCTCATTTACCACCCCCTGAGAAAAGAACAAGAAATGACATCACCAACCCAAGGAAACCCAAACACAAAAATAGAAAGCGGACCATGACACCAGTACTTCATCTAGAGGCTCACTGATGATGTTACCTAGTATGGTGATGAAATGTCTGAAAATGAACCTTCCAGCTCAGCGAGCAAACCTACACACAGAAAGGAACTCAAGAAAATTACAATCAGTGGAGGAAGAAGTAAAAGGATTGGTGAGGGCAGAGTGGTGGATGTGATCTATATGGACTTTAGTAAGGCATACGACAGGTTGCCCATGGGAGACTTGTAGCAAGTTTAGATCTCATGGAATACAGGGAGGACTAGACATTTGGATATAGAACTGACTTGAAGGGAGAAGATAGAGGGTGGTGGTGGAGAGTTGCTTTTCAGACCTAGAGGCCCGGAACCAGTGGAGTGCCACAAGGATCAGTGCTGAGTCAACAGCTTTTCATCATTTATCCAAATGATTTGGAAGTGAATGTGGAAGGTGTAGTTAATAAGTTTGCAGATGATACCAAAATTGGAGGTGTAGTGGACAGCAAAGAAGTTTACATCAGATTACAATGGGATCTTAATCAGATTGGCCAATGGGCTGAGAAATGGCAGATGGAGTTTAATTTAGATAAATGCGAGGTGCTGCATTTTGGAAAAGCAAGTCAGAGCATGACCTAAACACTTAATGGTAAGGTCCTCGAGAGTGTTCCTGAACAAATAGATCTTGAAGTGCAGGTTCATAGCTCCTTGAAAGTAGAGTCACTGGCAGATAGGATAGTGAAGAAGGTGTTTGGTATGGTTTCCTTTATTGGTCAGAGAATTGAGTATAGGAGTTGGGAGTTCATGTTGCGGTTTTACAGGATATTAGTTAGGTCACTTTTGAAATATTGCATGCAATTCTCGTCACCTTCCTATCGGAAGGATGTTGTGAAACTTGAAAGGGTTCATAAAAGGTTTACAAGGATGATGCCAGGATTGGAGGGAGTTGGATGGAGTTGTCCTGCTCGCCTTTAAACAATCCCCAAAGCTCAAACAGATCATTGTTCGTAGCAAACTGCCTGGCTTTCAGGATAACTCCATACGACACTGTCACGGTAGACGCTGCAAGACGTATCAGAGTGTGGACATGGATACCATCATTACACGTGGGGACACCTCCCACCATGTACATGGCAGGTACTGGTGTGACTCAGCCAACGTTGTCTATCTCATACGCTGCAGGCAAGGATGCCCTGAGGCATGGTACACTGGTGAAACCAAGCAGAGGCTACGGCATTGGATGAATGGGCACTGCACAACAATCAACAGATAGGAGTGTGCCCTTCCAGTTGGAGAACACTTCAGCGGTTCGGGGCATTCGACTTTGGACCTTCGGGAAACCATCCTCCAAGGCGGACTTTGGGCCAGGCAGCAGCGAAAAGTGGCCAAGCAGAGGCTGATAGCTAAGTTCGGTACCCGTAGGGATGGCCTCAACCGGGACCATGGATTCATGTCACACTGCAGGTGACCACCATTGCACTATATGCACACACACATATGCACGTTCTCTCACAGACACTCACAAGGCCCTCCACCCACCCCCCCACGCACATACACAAACCCACATGCACACATACACATGTACATTTGTGGGATGAATTTGGACTTGTAGAGTTACATCGTACTTTGCTCAAAACCTGCATGAATCCATGTAAGATTCTGTTAATTCATTTTTCATAATGTTTAGAATCAGTCTAAATATTATGGCACAGATAGCAGCACACAGGGAGCTAACACCTTCAATACATTATCTGAGCTGACACCAATTGTTAAATTCACTTGAGAATGTAACTTTTAAAAAAGGTTTTGCAATTTTCAAATGAAAGAAGTGAAACTAACATGGTCATTCTGACCGATGAGAGACTTAACAAACAATCAAGGTATTTTTCAATGTATAACTTCAGTTACATCACACTGTAAACTTTTTCTATAAATTCTGTGTGTTACAATCATGTACTCTACAACCATCTGATGAAGGAGCAACACTCCGAAAGCTAGTGCTTCCAATTAAACCAGTTGGACTATAACCTGGTGTTGTGTGATTTTTAACTTTGTACGTCACAGTCCAACACTGGCATCTCCAAATTGTGTAAATATAAATTCAGCATTCTCCTGTATCTCCACAATGAAGTGTGCTAAACACAGAGGAGCTCTGGGGCGGCTTTCGATGCAGCATAAGTGGGGGGAAAAGAGAAAAATTCACTTAATCTTTCTTCATCAGTATTGAGTGTTTCAAGAAATCGCAGAATGGTTATGGGGCAGAAGGAGGCTGTTCAGTCCATCCAGTATGCACATCTCTCTGAATGAGCATCATGACTCAGTGCCATTCCCCTCTGTTTTTTCCTGTGCCCTTACACATTATTTCCATTTAAATAACCATCTGATGCTTCTTGCCTGCCTCATTGAACCTACCTCCGTCACATTTCCAGGCAGCGTATTCCGGACTCTGCTGTGTGAGAGAAGTTTTTTTTTGCAAGTCACGTCTCCTTTTGCAAATGACCTTATATCCCTTCCCCCAGGTTCTCCATCCTTTTATAAGGGGTCTCAGTTCCTCCCAATCTACTTTATCCTGCCCTCATGACTTTGAAATCTTCTATCAAATCTCCTCTCAGCGTTCTTCTTCTGAGGAGAGCAGTGGCAACCTCTCTGATCTATCTGACACTGATGTGGTGATGTTTGCCAATGGTTGCACAGTGTTCAGCCACCAGTTGCGACTCCTCAGGTACTGAAGCAGTCCATGTTCAAATGCAACAAGATCAGGACAATATCCAGTTTTTAGCTGATAAGTGGCAAGTAACACCACACTGAACCCCACCCAAACCACCTTCTCAAGGGCAACTAGGGATAGGCAACAAATACTGGCCAACCAGTAAACCCCCATGACCCATAGCTGAATATTTAAAAAAACTGGGGAACCATTCAGCCTGAAAAATGCCCGCGAGTCTTTTTTCACTACAACAATTTGTACCCATGGTGCTACTGTCTTGCTGATTCCATGAGATATCACTTTCCTGTCATATCTGTTGTGTTGCAACGCATCAATTCTTTCAGAAATCCCTATACACCACATCCACAGCATTATTCTCATCATCTCTCTGTCTTTAATGAACCTTCTCTTAAAAAACCAATGCCAACTCTTTGCCTACATTCATTCTATATTGAAGATTTGTTTCAAGAAGTTGCCCTTCACTGAAGTTAAACCGATCGGTCTGTAACTGTTGGGATTATCCTTACAACCTAAGCAAAGGCACAGTGTTTGCAATTCTCCAGTTCTCTGTTACTTTCCCGAGTCTGAGGAAGACTGGGAGCAAGCATCCAGTTCCTCTGCAATTTCCACTCTCACTTCCTTCAATATTCTCCGATCATTTGGTTCCAGTGCCCTATCACCTTTAAGTAGCATGGTCTATCTAATGCCCCTCCTTATCAATTTTAAACCTTTCTAAGGACTGCGTTTCCTCCTCAGTCACTACAGCCTGGGCAGCATTTCCTTCCTGAGGAAAGACGGATCAAAAATATTCATTTAACATTTCAGTCATGTTCCCTGCCTCCATGTGTAAATCTTATTGGTTGTCTCTAATTGGCCCCACTCTTCCGTTTTTTGCTGTTTATGTGTTCTATCAAAGACATGAGGATTCCCCTTTGTATGAGCTGCCAGTCTTCATTCTTAACCTCTCTTGGCTGCTCTTACTTTATGTTTTCACCTCCCATCCGAACCTTCTGCTTTCAGCTTGGCTCTCATTTGTATTTCCTTCCTGGGGCCTGCCATAAACATGTGATTCTTCTGAAGGGGATCGCTGTGGAGATTGTGATGGTGTTGGTGATCTTTCAGGAATCACTGGAGTCGGGGAGGGGGGTTTGCTGAGGGGGAGTAGATGGTTGCAGGGTTCCAAAGGATTGGAAAATGGCTTAGATAACGCCCTTGTTTAAGAAATAAGGGAGGGAGGCAGAAGACAGGGAATTATAATCGGTTAAATTGACCTCAATCATTGGTCAGATTTGAGACTTAAATTTAGGGATGAGATTGCAGGGTGCTTGGAAGAGCATGGTAAAATAAGGCTGAGTCAGCATGGCTTCATCAAGGGGAGGTCATGCCTGACAAACCTGTTAGTGTTCTTTGATGAGGTAAGAAGCAAGTTTGACAAAGGAGAGCCAGTGGATGTTATCTATTTGGATTTGCAGAAGGTCTTTGACAAGGTGCCGCACAGGGCACTGTGACACAAGATAAATCCCATGGTGTAAGGGGCAAGATACTGGCAAGGGTAGAGGATTGGCTGGTCAGAAGAAGGCAGAGAGTGGGGATAAAGGGGTCTTTTTCAGGAAGGCAGACTAGCAGAGTACCGCAGGAGTCAGTGTTGGGACCACAACTATTCATGCTATACATTAATGATCTGGATGAAGGAACTGAGGGCATTGTTAGTACATTTAGAGATGACACCCGTAATGTCTATCTCCTTTTGCATCCTAGGAGCACTGAATTTGTTTTCCCTACCTTTTATTTTTAAGGGAATTTACCTCAACTATCCCCCAACCCATCTGTGCTTTGAAGGTAACCCATTGCTCAGCTGCTGGTTTTCTTGCCAGTCTTCGGATCCAGTCTATTCAATCCAGCTCTGCTTTTGCCCTGTTGATTTCAGCTCTCTCTCAGTTAATTATTCTTATTCTGGGCTGTGCTTTGTTCTTTGTTTAAAAATCATTTTCCTAAATATTACAATACAATGATCACTGTTCTGCAAATACTTCCCATGACACTTGATCTACTTGGCCTAACTCATTACCAAGATCCAGGCCGAGCACAAACTCTTGTCCTGCATGCCCTCAATACAATCTTGGAATGAAAATAGAAAATCAAACAGTACAGCACGGTACAGGCCCTTTGGCTCGCGATGTTGTGCTGGCCTTTTATCCTACTCTAAGATCAGACTTGCCCCGTCTGTCCTTCATTGCTACTATCCCAGTCTATATTCAGATAATTTAAGTTTCCCCTTATAATGACTTGTTTGCATCTCTCTGTAAGTTCCTTGTAAGTTTGTTCCTATCCATCCTTCCCACTGGTTGGTGGCCTGCATTCTGCTCTAAACAATCTGATTGCACCATTTTTGTTCCTTACCTCAAGCCAAATCGATTCTGTCCTTGACCCCTCAGAGGCACCCTCTTCCTCCAGCTCTGCACTGATCTTCTTAACCAATCGTACCATTTCTCACAATTGTCCCCTCTCCTATCTTTACTGAACACCTTGTATCCAGGAATACCCAGTCCCACCCGGTCTCTGTCAGAGCCATACATCAGATTTCCACTTCGCAATCTGTGTCTGTAACTCCCAAATCTTATTGACCCATTTCAGTCTGTTTCCCATCAATCAAGGTCCCTAACTGGCAAAGGTAGCCAAAGGCTTTGTCAGTGACTGTAGAGACCTGGTGAGGTTGGGAAAAATCAGAAGGATCAGTCACACCATTTGCATTATGTGCAGGGCCAGTGATGCAACAACCAGTACCTGGGACACCAGGGGGAGCCTGTAATCTCTTATCGCTGTCCCTGGTTTGTGGGTCCTCTCTGATTGAGACCATTGTCAAATCCATAGTCAAGATCACCACCTCCTGACCTGGAGAAGCAAGAACATGCAGTGCTCGTGGGAATAACCTGAATGTGATCAGAGGACAAGGTCAAAAATCACACGACACCAGGTTACAGTCCAACACGTTTATTAGAAAACAGACGCTTTCATCGCCTCGCCCCTCCTTCAGATTCTCAGAGGAGCAAGCAAGGTGAATTTAATCAACAGAGAAAACAAACTCTGCTGTTCATTTCCTTTGAAGTTAACTCCGTTCTCCTCAATGACATGAACAAGAGACAAGGCAAGAGTAAAGAATATAAAGACACCACCAGTGACTTCCTGAAATGCAGTTTCCTGCTTTTTCAGTTTTTAGCATCGATTCAAAGCGGAAAGAGTCTTTCTTTCTCCTTCACGTCTTGAAACTCTTACTGAGATGATCAAACCCAGCAACAGTTCATGTGATGGGTTGAGGGGATTGTCTAACGATAGAGAGAGGGGACTGGGTCAGGAATGGGATTTATCCTTGGACCTTCTGGGAAGCCAGGAGGAGATTGCAGATCTCATCCCTGGAATTTAGAAGGTTGGGAGGAGATTACACTGAAACATTTCAAATTATCCAGGGCCCTGACAGGGGAGATTTTGGAAGGATGTGCCCCAACCTGGGGATTCTAAAGCAGAGTCACAGTCTGGGAATAAGGGATTGATATTTATCTCCGCGATGAGGAATGGGTGGCACAGTGGCTAGCACCACTGCTTTACAGCACGAGGGACCTGGGTTCGATTCCACTCTCAGGCGGCTATCGTTGTGGAGTTTGCATATTCTCCTTGTGTCTGCGTGGGTTTCCTCTGAGTGACACAGTTTGCTCTCAGTCCAAAGATCCACAGGTTAAGTGGATTAGCCATGGGAAGTGTAGGGTTACAAGAATAGGAGAGGGGGGTGTTTCTGGGTGAGATGCTGCTTGGACTTGATGGGCTGAATAGCCTTCTTCCACACAGTAGGGATTCAATGATTCTACGTTGCTGTGGGTCTGGAGTGATATGTTGGTTAGTATGGGCAAGGACAACAATCTAAAGTACGTTAGTGGGCCCGATGGGGTTCTCCTCCAACAATGGTCATCATTAGACTCTGAATTCCAGAGTTTTCTTTTCAATTTAAATTCCACTCTGTGCCTTGCCAGGATTTGAAGCCAGGTCCACCAGAACATTACTGGGCTCATCTGGATTAAGAATCTCGTGATGATACCACTAGGCCATTGCCTCCCCACATGTGGATGATCTCCATCTTGAATTTATTCAAATGCCTAAGTATCAACAACTCTCTGGGGATGAGTATCCCAAAGATTCAAAACCCTCTGAGTGAAGAAATTCATAGAATCCCTACAATGTGGAAACAGGCCATTCAGCCCGTACCGCCTCTCCAAAGAGCATCCCACCCAAACTCACTCCCCTATAACCTCGCATTTCCCATGGCCATTCCACACGACCTGCACATTTTTGAACAGTGGGAGGAAACCAGATCACCTGGAGGGAACCCAGGCAGACACAGGGAGAATGTGCAAACGCCACACAGTCAGTTGCTCGAGGGTGGAATCAAATCCAGGTCCCTGTGCTGTGAAGCAGCAGTGCCAGCCACAGTGCCTCCCCATTTGAATCTGAGCAATAAATACTGGCGTACCAAGTGATGCCCAATCCTGTAAATGAATGAAGAAACTATCAGTCAAATTTGGATAGGACTGTGATGGGTTACTCCCCACATGCCTGGAGGGTGCAGCTCCAAAAAGAGTCAAGAGCTTGATATCATCCAATACAAAGCAGCCTGCTTGATTGGCACCACATCGACAAACATCGACTCCCTCCACCACTGATGTTCAGTAGCAGCCGTGTGCACCATCTACAAGTTGGGCTGCAGAAATCCACCAAATCTCCTGAGACAGCACCTTCCAAACCCACAACCATTTCCATCTAGAAGGACAAGAGCAGCAGATACACAGAACACCACCACTTACAGGTTCCCCTCCAATCCATATGCATCCTGATTTGAAAATATATTACTGTTCCTTCAGTGTTGCTGGGACAAAATCCTGGACTTCCCTTCCTCTGGGCATTATAGGTTTATCTACGGCACATGGACAGCAGCAGTTCAAGAAGGCAGCTCACACCACCTTGCAAAGGGCAGGATTGTGGCTCAGTGGATAGTGCTGCTATGTCACAGCGTCAGGGACTTGGGTTCAATTCCACCCTGGGATAACTGTCTGTGTGAAGTTTGCACATTTTCCCCATGTCTGTGTGGGTTTCCTCCACACAGTCCATAGATGTGTTGGTTAGATGGATTAGCCATGCTAAATTGCACATAGGGTCGAGGGATGTGCAGGCTGGGTGGGTTAGCCAAGGGAAATGTAGCATTACAAGGATGGGGTCGGTCCAGATGGGATGCTCTTTGGTGGGTTGGTGTGAACTTGATGGGCTGAATGGCCTGCTTCCACCCTGTATAATGATTCCATGATTCTCAAGGGAAACTCAGAGTGTGTAATAAATGTTGGCCAAGATAGCAACACCCTTGTGCTCGGAGTGAGTTTTAAACAAAAAGACCATCTGCACTGCTTACTATTCCATCAGTCTTTGTGTCAATTTGGAACTATGATTCTCATTAGTACATACAGTAAGTAGTTAAGGCCTCAGCACAGAATCCTTGTGGAACACCACTCGTCACTTTCTTTCTCTGTTGTCTGTCACTAAACCAGCCTCCGAACCAAGTCAAACATTCATCTTCAATCCCGTGGGTTTTAACTTTGGTCAGCAGACTGTTTTGTGAAAATTATCATCAATTCTGAAAGTTGATAAGTCTATATGCATCAACTATTTTAGTTCATGCATTTGGTTTGTTAGTTAGAATCTACCCATCACAAATCTATGTGGGCTATTTCCAATTCTCTACATGTTCATTCTCTTGACTGTTAATTATAGATTGCAATGAAACCTTCAAAAGAGATGTTAGATTGACCAGGATATAATTTCCTTGGTTCCCTCTCTCATCTTTCCTGAACTCATGGAGTTACAGCAAGATATTTTCCAAACTAAAGAAATGGTTGCTGCTTTGGAACCTGATGGGAAAAGCTTCTGACACTTCTACATCTCCCCCCCCCCCCCCCCCCCCCCCACCCCCCTCCTTTAAACCCCTGAGGTCCTGAAGATCTGTCAGCCTTTAGAGCTGCTCACTCTCCAATGTTGTTTTCTGGCACGTATCAAGTTTTGTGAATTCCAGTCTTCCATTCATTATTAACCTCCCTGGAATGGAAGCTGCATTATCCCGTTCCTTGACTGTGAAGACTGACACAACTAATTATTGTACATATCGGCCAGTCCCTTAGTTTCATTCGTGGAATTCCCAGTTTGTTTTAAAGGGTTCAGATTACACTGGAGCCGCCTCTTTGTGTTATTCTTGTGACCCCTTGCAGATCTCTCTCTCAATCACTTTTTTGTAACTCTTGGTTCCTTTTTGTCTTCCTTTGCAGTTCTTCATATCTTCCTTCAGTTTCCTGAATTCTCACTGATATTCCCACATTCGAGTGTTCTCGTCTTTAGTTTTTTTGTGTTCTTCCACTTATTTTGTCAGTGACGATGTGCTAACAAGTGGGGACCTGTTCCATACTGAGCTGAATTCGTCTTTAACCATCTCCCCATCTCATTGAGAGTCTGATCTGACAATTTTGGCTGACATCAATCTCTGTTGCGTTCTGTTTTCTGGGAGGTGGGTGTCACGAGCATAGATCAGCATTTGTTACCCAAGACTAATTGTCCTTGAACTGCTGGCCTTGCTGTGGCCTTGCTGTGGAGTCACATGAAGTCCAGACTGGGTAAGGCTGAGGCTGGACAGCAATCAGGGATCATTATTGTGATCACCATTAATGAGGCTTGCTTTGTGATTTGAATTCAAATGCCAGCACTTGTCACTGGGGGACATAGTACAGTTGGATATATTGTGGCAGGACCCCTGTTTTGTATCTCACCTGAAAGACAACAGCTCCCTCAGTTTTACAGTGTCAGTCTTGACTGTGTGTTCAACATAGGAATTAGGAGAGGGAGGAGGCAATTCAGTCCTTCAAGCCTGCTCTGCCATTTAACATGACTGTGGCTGATCTTATCCTGGTCTCAACTCCACTCTCCTGCCTGCTCCCCATAGCTCTTTATCTCACTTTCCATCAGAAACACATCTTTCTTGAACCTGTTGATTGATTCTGCCTCCACTGCACTCTGGGGCATTGAGTTTCACAGATTCACAACCCTCTGGGAGATGTAGTTTCTCCTCAGCTCAGTTTTGAACCGACCTCCTCTCACTCTATATCGATGACCTCTTGTTCCAGACTGTCCCGCAAGGGGGAGCATCTATTCAACATCCACCTTCTCAATCCCCTTTCCCATTTTCTATCCCTCAATCAGACCCCTCCTTCATTCTTTTGAACTCCAGCGAGTACAAGCCCAAGCTATTTAACTGCTCCATGGTAGGACAGGCCTTTCATCCCTGGGATCAGTCTGGGGAACATCCTCTGAACAGCCTCCAGTGCCACCACATCCTTCCTCAAATAAGGAGAGACAATGCCCAGGTGTTGTCGCACCAATGCCTTACCAATGCTCAGGTTTATAATATATGATCAATGCTTGATCAGTTGGGCCAATGGACGAGGAGTGAGAGATGGAGTTTATTTAGATAAATGACAGGCTTTGCATTTTGGGACGGCAAATTAGCCTTCTTCTCTCCAATGAAAACAGCCTCAGTTTCCTCAGCCCTTCCTTGTAAGACCTTCCTTCCATACCAAGCAAAATCCTAGTAAATCTCCTCTGAACCCTTTCCAAAGCTTCCACATCCTTCCTATAATGCGGTGGGCAGAACTGTACGCAATACTCCAAGTGTGGCCGTACCAATGTATTGTACAGCTAAAGCATGATCTTGTGGCTCCGAAATTCAATCCCCCTCCCAATAAACACCAACACACCATATGCCTTCAACCTGGCTGGCAACTTCAGGGATTTATGCACCTGGACACCGAGATATGTTTATATATACTGCCAAGAATTTTACCATGAGCCCATTACTCTACATTCCTGTTATTTCTTCCAAAGTGAACTACCTCACACTTTTCTGCATTAAACTCATTTGCCACTTCTCAGCCCAGCTCTGCATCTTATCTATGTCCCTCTGCAACCCATAACATCCTTCGGCACTATCGACAACTCTGCCTACCTTAGTGTCATCCGCAAATTTACTAACCCAAACTTCTACGTCCGTGTCCACATCATTTATAAAAATGACAAACACCAGTAGCCCCAAAACAGATCCTTGCAGCACACCACTGGTAACTGAGCTCCAGAATGAACATTTCCCATCAACCCACACCCTCTGTCTTCTTTCAGCTAGCTAATTCCTGATCCAATTCACAAAATCACCTTCAATCCCGAAGTTCTGTATTTTGTGCAATAGCCTACCATGTGGAACTTTATCAAATGCCTTACTGAAGTTCATATACACCACATCAACCACTTTACCTTGGTTCACCATTTCTGTCACCTTGTCGAAGAGCTCAATAAGATTAGTTAGGCATGAGCTACCCTTCACAAAACCGTGTTGACTATCTCTAATCAAATTATTCCTTTCCAGATGATTATAAATCCTATCTCTCATAATCTTTTCCTACACCTTACCTACAACCAAAGTAAGGTTCACTGGCTATAATTGCCAGAGTTGTCTCGACTCCCCTTCTTAAACAAAGGAACAACATATGTTATCTTCCAAAATTCTGGCATTATTCCTTTCGACAATGATGACACAAAGACCAAAGACAAAGACTCTGCAATCTCCACCTGACTTCCCAGAGAATCCAAGGATAAATTCCATCAGGCCCAAGGGTCTTATCTGTTTTCAAATTGCTAAAACCACCTCGTTATCAACCACAATCCCGTCTAATCTAGTAGCCTATAACTCAGTATTCTCACTAGCATTGCCCTTTTCCAATGAGAATACTGACAAAAAGTATTCATTAAGCACTTCCTCATATCCTCAGATTCCTCACATAACTTTCCACTCCTATCTTTGATTGGCCCTAATCTAGTCATTTTTTTTATTCCTGATGTACCTATAGAAGGCCTTAGGGTTTTCCTTGAACCTATCCACTAACAATTTCTCATGTTTCTCCCTGGCTCATCTTAGCCCTCTCTTTCAATCTTTTCTGGCTAACTTATAACTCTCAAGCCCCCTAACTGAGCCTTCATGCCGCATCCTCACATAAGCCGCCTTCTTCCTCTTGACAAGAGCTTCAACCTCTTTAGAAAACTATGGCTCCCTCTCTCAACAACTACCTCCCAGCCTGATAAGTATATACTTATCAAGGACCCACAGTAGCTGTTCCTTGAAAAAGCTCCACCCCCTGCAGTTCCCTTCCCCATCTGTTGCATCCTAAATCTTGCCTAATCACATCATAATTGCCTTTACCCCAGTTATACATCTTTCCCTGCAGTATATACCTATCACTGCCCAATGCTATTGTAAACATAACCAAATTGTGGTCACTATTGCCAAAATGTTCACCTCCCTCCAAATCTAACACCTGGCCAATATGGCATTGCCACTTGTTGGCCTGTCTACATACTGTGTCAGAAAACCCTCCTCCACACATTGAACAAAAACTGACCCATCTAAACTACTTGAACTATAGTACTCCCAGTCAATACTGGGGAAGTTAAAGTCCCCCATAACAATTATCCTGTTACACTCACTCCTATCGAGAATCATCTTTGCCATCCTTCCCTCTATATCCCTGGATCAATTCGGAGGCCTACAGAAAGTTCCAAACAGGGTGACCTCTCCTTTCCTGTTTCTAATCTCAGCCCAAACTACCTCAGTGGATGTGTCCTCACATGTTATCTCAGCTGCTGAAATACTACCCTTAATTAACAATGCCTCACCCCTCCCTCTGTTACCATCTTCTCTGTTCTTGCTGAAACATCTCAATCCCGGAACCTGCAACAAAGTCCTCTAACCATATCTCTGAAATGGCCACAACATCGAAATCCCAGATACCAACCCATGCTACAAGTTCACCCACCTTATTCCGGATGCTCCTGGCATTGAAGTACACACATTTCAAACCAACACCTTGATTGCTGGTGCCCTCTCATGACCTTGCAAGGATGTTGCCAGGGTTGGAGGTTTTGAGCTACAGGGAGAGGCTGAATAGACGGGGGCTATTTTCCCTGGAGCATTGGAGGCTGAGGGGTGACTTTATAGAGGTTTATAAAATCACGAGTGACATAGATAAGGTGGATAGCCAAGATCTTTTGCCCGGGGTATGTGAGTCCAAAACCAGAGGGCATACGTTTAAGGTGAGAGAGGAAGGATTTGGTAGGGATTAGATTACATTACAGTGTGGAAACAGGCCCTTCGGCCCAACAAGTCCACACCGACCCGTCGAAGCGAAACCACCCATACCCCTACATTTACCCCTTACCTAACACTACGGGCAATTTAGTATGGCCAATTCACCTGACCTGCACATCTTTGTGACTGTGGGAGGAAACCGGAGCACCCGGAGGAAACCCACACAGACACGGGGAGAACGTGCAAACTCCAAACAGTCAGTCGCCTGAGGTGGGAATTGAACCCGGGTCTCTGGCGCTGTGAGGCAGCAGTGCTAACCACTGTGCCACTGTGCTGCCCACAAACTAGAGGGCATATGGATGTAAGGAGCAACTTTTTCATGCAGAGGGTGGTACGTGTATGGAATGAGCTGCCAGAGGAAGTGGTGGAGGCTGGTACAATTACAACATTTAAAAGGCACCTGGATGTGTATATGAATCGGAAGGGATTAGAGGGATATGGGCCAATTCCTGGCAAATGGGACTAGATTAATTTCGGATATCTGATTGACATGGATGAGTTGAACCAAAGGGTCTGATTCCATGCCGAATGACTCTCTGACTAAATCTCTGGTTTAAATAGACAAAGCTTCTGAGACAGAGGTGACAGTGCTCCCACTGACCAGGTTCCAGTTTGCACAGGGCTCTGCTCTCAGCTGGATGGTTGGGAGTTTGAGCTGATTTTAAGTATATTGGAGAGAAGTAAGCAACCTTTTTGATCAAAGCCTCCAGAAATGTGAAGGTGACATTTGTAAGCAATTCAGAGCAATGATCTACTCAGTTGGTTTGACTCCTGGGGCCTGCTGAGTACTAAAACTCAGCATTTAGGGATTGCTGAGAATTATCTTCATTGACTTGGATATTAATTGTACTTTTCAGGTTCCACAGTTTAATGAAGAGTCCAGAAGATTATAGCTTTAGGTTAATTCCTGATCTCATTGTTGCTGTCTACAAGACTGTGAAGGACACAGAGTGGAAGAAGTACTTTCCAAAAGAATAGAGGCTGCTCCTGTCTTCAAAGGGTTTCCATCCCTTGAGTGGATATCAGACAGAACCACATGCATGCTTCAGGGCTAGAATGGAAAGCAGGAACTAAAATTTGTATCATAGAACACCGTCCGGGTGTCTGTCAAGAAGGTGGAGGAGCGTACACCAGTCGATCGGACGGTGTTTGTCAAGAAGGTGTTGTTCGAGTGCTGTGGATTCGCTGCAGCAGACGTGTACTGCCTGCAGGATTTCCCTGGGGCAGGCTAATTCGATGTCACCTTCAGGAGCGTGAAGCAATGCAAGCAACTCCTGAAGGTCTTCAAAGAAAAGGAAGGGGAGCCGCTGTTCTCCATCTTGTTGGCGGTCCCCTTGTGTGTGCTTCCTGCACAGAGGAGTCGGGTTGTTACAATACACATGTATAACCCCTACGTGCCAGCAACTGATGTCCTGATGTTCCTGGGAAGATATGTGCAGGTCGAGGGTCAAAGCACCGATGTGGTTGACCCTTTCGGGATCTGGACCAGCAAACGACAGGTCAAGGTAACCCTGAGGGTGGATGCCAGCGGGAATATCCTCCACCCAACCTCCAGCTTTGCTATCGGATGGAGCAGAGGGTACCTGACTTATGCAGGACAGCCGAACGTGTGTCGAACCTGTGGGAGGTCAGGCCACATGGCGGCGGACTGCAAGGTCACGATCTGTCGGAATTGCAAGAAGGAGGGTCCCCCGACCAAAGAGTGCAAGGAGGAAAAGAACTGCAATCTGTGCGGGGGGGGCGGGCCACGTGTACAGGGCCTGCCCAAGATGAGGGGCCGCCACCTATGCGCAGATGGCCGGAGGCGGGCCACAAAAGGACGGCAAGGCACCGCAAACCGGCAAGGGAATGGTGTCAGGGGGCATGCAACAGGAAGGACAGGCCGGAGCAGAGCAGATGACAGTTACCGGAGAGGTACAGCTGCCGAGCGAAGCTCCGACAGGACAGGAGGAGGAGGCGGAGAAGGGAAAGAAGGAGGCAGAGGAATGGACCGTGGTGAAAAACAGGAAGAGAAAAACCCACCCGGTCACCAAAACCTCCCAGAAAAAGGGGAAAAGGCAACTGCAGGTGGAAGACACGGACAGCTCTTCGGAGGGTGAGGACGGACGTAAGGAGGGTCGTCACCAAAAGAAGAGGCAGAGCGCTGCGAAGAGAAAGGAGAGTAGCAACTGCCAACCAAGGGACGAACCTCCTGAGGAAATGGGAATCCACCACCCCCTACCAGGTGAAAGACAGGAGGGGCCCGTCGCCACACAGCTCCAGGTCACTGGGAGCAGCGACCCTCTGACAGCCCCGCTGTCAGATATAGAAACAGACAGCGTGGACCCTGGTCTCGGCCCGATGACACTGAAGCGGGCAAATGGGCCGAGTGAGGAACTGGACAGCTACCTCAGCCCTGCGAGGGTCCAGCAGTTTGCGTACTGCACGGGGATGCAGACAGCTACCCCAGAGGGGCAGGACCAGCGACAATCGGACATGGGTAACCTTACAACCTGTTAACAAAATGGGGTTTAAAATTGCAACTATTAATGTGCGCAGCATAAAATCTGCTGCGCGATGTGTTTCAACACTGGCCTTCCTGGCCAACGTGAACGCCGATGTCCTGTTTCTGCAGGAGTGTGGGATACCGCACCTCAGCAGTTACAGGAGATGGTCGAGCTTGTGGGCCCATGGGCCGTCAGTGTGGTCGGGGGGTAACGATAACCGCTCCTCGGGCCTGGGTATTCTGTTACGGGGAGGCAACTTCACCATCTCCGAGGTTAAGGAGGTGGTGGGCGGGCGCCTCCTCGTTGCTGATGTTACATACAGAAACGCTCCCCTGAGACTGATTAATGTGTACGCCCCAGTGGGTAAGAGTGAACGGTTGGCCGTCCTGCAGCAGCTTCCACTGTTGCTGGCTACGTCCAGGCCGGTCATTCTGGCCAGAGACTTCAACTGTATCATCGATGCAGATGGACGATCCGGCGGCGGGGACAGTAAACTGGACGCCACGTCCAGAGCCCTGATGGACACGGTCAAAGACGCCAAGCTGCACGACGTCTTCAGCACCCCTGCAGACGGAGCGCAGCGTAGATACACCTGGTCACGGGCAGACGGGTCTATCCGCTCAAGGATAGATTACCTGTTTGTGTCCCGAACGTTCTCGGTCAGATCCACCGACGTCAAGCCGGTATTCTTCTCTGACCACTGCCTCCTGCTGGCCGACTGTCACCTACAGGACGAGCAGCGGGCTGGTAAGGGAACGTGGAAACTGAACACCAAGCTGTTGACCCCGGGAAACATTGAGGAGCTCAAGACGGATTACGCAGGTTGGAGAACCGTGAAGACCCTCTTTGAGTCTCCAGCAGACTGGTGGGAAACAGTAAAAGGGAACATCAAGAGGTTCTTCATCCTCAAAGGTGTTCAGGAGGCGAGAGAGAGACGGGGAAAACTGTCCCAGCTCCAGGAAAGTATGCAGAACCTGCTCCTGCTGCAGACGTTGGGGGTCGATGTCACGGAGGACCTCAAGGAGGTGAAGGGCCAGCAAGCCTCGCTCTTTGCCTCGGAGGCCTCCAAGATAATCTTCCGGTCCAGGGTCCGCTCGGTGGAGCAGGACGAGACATGCTCACGTTTCTTCTTCCAGAAGGTGCACAAAGAGAGCTCCGTGCTCAGCAGCCTGAAGGAAGAAGATGGCTCGATAACGTCATCTCACGCTGACGTCATGAGGATCAGCAAATCCTTCTATGCCAGTCTGTATGACTCGAAGCCAACCGACAGCGCGGCCTCCAAGTCGTTCCTGTCCTCTATCACGGAGGTCCTAGACGACGGAACACGAGAGAGGCTGGACCAGCCGCTATCTCTGGATGAGCTGACCAAGGCCTTCGAGTCCTTCGAAAAGAATAAAACTCCCGGAAGCGACGGCTTACCGGTCGAGCTCTATTCCGCTCTTTGGGACTTGATTGGCTGGGACCTGCTGGAGGTGTATGTCAGTATGCTTCGGGCAGGTACCATGAGTGAATCCATGAGGAAAGGCATCATCACCCTCATCTACAAGCAGAAGGGGGAGAGGGAAGAAATTAGAAATTGGAGACCAATCTCACTGTTAAACACAGACTACAAAATCTTGTCAAAGGTCATCGCCACCCGGGTCAGGACTGCTCTGGGATCGGTGATTCACCCTGACCAAACCTGTGCTGTACCGGGCAGGAAGATCGCTGAGAGTCTCGCACTCCTCAGGGATACGATCGCCTACGTGCAGGACAGGGGGGTGGACACCTGCCTCATCAGCCTGGACCAGGAGAAAGCCTTTGACAGGATATCGCATACATATATGAGGGATGTCCTCTCCAAAATGGGCTTCGGGGAGGGAATCGCTAATTGGATCAGACTGCTCTACACTAACATTGTCAGTGCAGTCTCGATCAATGGGTGGGAATCAGATAGCTTCCCAGTCAGATCTGGAGTCAGGCAGGGCTGCCCTCTCTCTCCTGCCTTGTTTGTGTGTTGCATAGAGCCATTTGCCGAGTCCATCAGGAAGGATGCGAGCCTGAAAGGGGTGACTATTCCTGGCAGCGGGGGTCTGCAGGTTAAGGCCTCCCTGTACATGGATGACGTCGCCGTTTTCTGCTCGGATCCGCTGTTCGTGCACAGACTCATGTGCATATGTGACCAGTTCGAACGGGCCTCGGGGGCCAAGGTAAACCGAGGCAAGAGCGAAGCCATGCTCTTCGGGAACTGGGCCGACCAATCCTCGATCCCCTTCACCGTCAGGACTGACCACCTGAAGGTGCTGGGTATTTGGTTCGGGGGGGCTGGGGCGTGCGCCAAGACCTGGGAGGAGAGGATCAGGAAGGTGAGACAGAAACTGGGCAGATGGGAGCAACGGTCGCTCTCCATCGCGGGTAAGAACCTGGTCATCAGGTGTGAGGTACTCTCAGTATTGTTATATGTGGCACAGGTCTGGCCTATCCCCAGAACCTGTGCTGCCGCAGTCACCCGGGCCATCTTCCACTTTGTGTGGAGATCAAAGATGGACAAGGTCCGAAGAGATGTAATGTACAAAGACCGGTGCAATGGGGGAAAAAACACACCCAATGCAACCCTCACCCTGATGGCCACCTTTGTGTGTGGCTGCATCAAGCTGTGCCTGGATCCCCGGTACGCAAACACCAAGTGTCACTACGTACTGAGGTTCTACCTGTCCCCGGTGTTGCGAAGGATGGGCCTGGCCTCGCTGCTGCGGAATGCTCCGAGTAGTTGGACCGTTCCGTACCACCTGTCCTTCGTGGAGAAATTTATCAAGAAAAACACCTTTGACCACAAGTCCATCAGGAAGTGGTCAGCACGTAGTGTCCTTGAGACCCTTCGGGAAAAGGAGAGGGCGGATCCTGTCGAGCGGTTCCCTGAGCAGACTGTCAAAGCCATTTGGCAGAATGCCTCATCGCCAGAACTTTCCAACAAGCACCAAGACATGGCTTGGCTGGTGGTGAGAAGGGCCCTGCCTGTGAGATCATTTATGCACACCCGGACTCTCAGCCGCACTGCACGCTGCCCTCGAAGCGGCTGCGGGGGGGACGAGACTGTCACACACCTCCTTCTGGAATGTGCCTATGCAGAGGAAGTCTGGAGAGGAATGCAGTGGTGTCTGTCGAGGTTCGTCCCGAGCAGCGCCGTGACGCGGGACTCCGTGCTCTACGGCCTGTTCCCCGGGACGCACACCGAGACGAACATCAACTGCGCCTGGAGGATCATCAACTCGATGAAGGACGCTCTCTGGGTGGTCCGAAACCTGTTGATCTTCCAGCTGAAGGAGTTGACCCCGACTGAGTGTTGCAGACTGGCACATTCCATGGTCCAGGACTACGTGTTGAGGGACGCGCTGAAGCTTGGGGCAGCTGCCGCCAAGGCGCGGTGGGGAAAGACCACCGTCTAACATCTGCCTGCCTAATGAAGAACAGGGGGCCCACACAGTCATTTGGGCTCCGCTGGCGTCTGAGCTCAATGTAATCGCACTAACCTGTGAATATGAATGATTACCCTGTTTCGATACGTAAAGAAATGGAATGTTTACAGAATGATGACATTTCCAATTGTCTGGATTAAATATATATGAATAAAGTATATTTTGAAATAAAAAAAAAAATTTGTCTCGGACCTGCTGGAGATGTATGTCAGTATGCTTCGGGCAGGTACCATGAGTGAATCCATGAGGAAAGGCATCATCACCCTCATCTACAAGTGGAAGGGGGAGAGGGAGGAACTCAAAAGTTGGAGACCAATCTCACTGTTGAATGCGGATTACAAAATTCTGTCAAAGGTAATCGCCAACCGGGTCAGGTCTGCTCTGGGGTCGGTGATTCACCCTGACCAAACCTGTGCTGTGCCGGGCAGGAAGATCTCTGAGAGTCTCGCACTCCTCAGGGATACGATCGCCTACGTGCAGGACAGAGGGTTGGACACCTGTCTGATCAGCCTGGACCAGGAGAAAGCCTTTGACAGGATATCACACAGGTATATGAGAGATGTTCTCTCCAAAATGGGCTTTGGGGAGGGAATTTGCAATTGTATCAGACTGCTGTACACCAACATTGTCAGTGCAGTCTCAATCAACGGGTGGGAATCAGATAGCTTCCCAGTCAGATCTGGAGTCAGGCAGGGCTGCCCTCTCTCTCCTGCCTTGTTTGTGTGCTGCATAGAGCCATTTGCCGAGTCCATCAGGAAGGATGCGAGCCTGAGATGGGGTGACTATTCCTGGCAGCGGGGGCCTGAAGGTTAAGGCCTCCCTGTACATGGATGACGTCGCCGTTTTCTGCTCGGATCCGCTGTCCGTGCGCAGACTCATGCGCATATGTGACCAGTTCGAACGGGCCTCAGGGGCCAAGGTAAACCGAGACAAGAGCGAGGCCATGCTCTTCGGGAACTGGGCTGACCAATCCTCGATCCCCTTCACCGTCAGGACCACAACCTGAAGGTGCTGGGTATTTGGTTTGGAGGGGCTGGGGTGTGCGCCAAGTCTTGGGAGGAGCGTATCAGCAAAGTGAGGCAGAAACTGGGCAGATGGAAGCTACGGTCGCTCTCCAATGCGGGAAAAAACCTGGTCATCAGGTGTGAGGCACTGTCATTGCTATTATACGTGGCACAGGTCTGGCCTATTCCCAGAACCTGTGCCGTTGCAGTCACCTGGGCCATCTTCCAGTTTATATGGAGGTCAAAGATGGACTGGGTCCGAAGAGACTTGCTGTACAAAGATCTGGGCAATGGGGGTAAAAATACACCCAAAGCCACCCTCACCCTGATGGCCACCTTTGTGTGTGGCTGCATCAAGCTGTACATACTGAGGTTCGACCTGGCCCTGGTGTTGCGAAGGATGGGCCTGGCCTCGCTGCTGCGGAACGCTCCGAGTAGTTGGACCGTTCCGTATTACCTGTCCTTCGTGGAGAAGTTTATGAAGAAAAACACCTTTGACCACAAGTCCATCAGGAAGTGGTCAGCACGTAGTGTCCTTGAGACCCTTCGGGAAAAGGAGAGGGCAGATCCTGTCGAGCGGTTCCCTGAGCAGACTGTCAAAGCCATTTGGCAGAATGCCTCATCGCCAGAACTTTCCAACAAGCACCAAGACATGGCTTGGCTGGTGGTGAGAAGGGCTCTGCCTGTGAGATCATTTATGCACACCCGGACTCTCAGCCGCACCGCACGCTGCCCTCGAAGCGGCTGCGGGGGGGACGAGACTGTTACACACCTCCTTCTGGAATGTGCCTATGCAGAAGACGTCTGGAGAGGAATGCAGTGGTGTTTGTCGAGGTTCGTCCCGAGCAGCGCTGTGATGCGGGACTCCGTGCTCTACAGCCTGTTCCCCAGGACGCACACCGAGACGAACATCAACTGTGCCTGGAGGATCATCAACTCGGTGAAGGACGCTCTCTGAGTGGTTCGAAACCTGTTGATCTTCCAGCTGAAGGAGTTGACCCCGACTGAGTGTTGCAGACTGGCACATTCCAAGGTCCAGGACTACGTATTGAGGGACGCGCTGAAGCTTGGGGCAGCTGCCGCCAAGGCGCGGTGGGGAAAGACCACCGTCTAACATCTGCCTGCCTAAGAAGAACAGGGGGCCCATGCAGTCATTTGGGCTCCGCTGGCGCCTCAGCTCAATGTAATCGCACCAACCTGTGAATAGGAATGATTACCCTGTTTCGATACGCAAAGAAATGGAATGTTTACAGAAGGATGGCATGTCCAATTGTATAGATCAAATATTTATGAATAAAGTATATTTTTGAAATAAAAAAAATGTGTACTGCTGCAGGATTTCCCGCGGGCAGGCTACTTTGACGTCAC
Source organism: Chiloscyllium plagiosum (assembly GCF_037043375.1). Classification (NCBI taxonomy): domain Eukaryota; kingdom Metazoa; phylum Chordata; class Chondrichthyes; order Orectolobiformes; family Hemiscylliidae; genus Chiloscyllium; species Chiloscyllium plagiosum. The sequence continues at coordinate 118,613,948 of NW_028270147.1, forward strand.
CTTCAGGAGCGTGAAGCAATGCGGGCAGCCACTGAAGGTTTTCAAGGAGAAGGAAGGGGAGCTGCTGATCTCCATCTTGTCAGCGGTCCCGTTGTGTGTGCTTCCTGCGCAGAGGAATTGGGTTGCTACGATCCATATGAACAACCCAAATGTTCCAGCAACCGATGTCCTGACATTCCTGAGAAGATACGTGCAGGTTGAGGGAGAAAGCACTGATGTGGTTGACCCTTTCGGGATCTGGGCCAGCAAACGACAGGTCAGGGTAACTCTGAGGGTTGATGAAAGTGGGAACATCCTTCACCCACCCTCCAGCTTTGCTGGAGAGACAGGGGACAGTCACTGCCTGTTCTCCATTTTCTTCCTGTGATGTGATGTATGACCTGGGAAATTGATTTGGTTTATATTTTCTCAGTTGTATTTGGGTTTGATGAGTTGATTCAGTAACAGGGAGCAGAGGTTACCTGACGTACGCAGGGCAGCCGAAAGTGTGCCAAACCTGCGGGAGGTCAGGCCACATGACAGTGGACTGCAAGGTCTGTCAAAACTGTAAGAAGGAGGGTCACCCAACCAAAGAATGCAAGGAGGCCAAGAACTGTAATCTGTGTGGGGATGTGGGCCACATGTACAAGGCCTGCCCAAGATGAGGGATCACTACCGATGCGCAGATGGCCGTGGCTGGACCGCAAATGGACAGCAAGACATCACAAACCAGCAAGGGAACGGTGTCTGGGGGCACGCAAAAGGAAGGACAGGCCGGAGAATCACTTCTCTAGCTTCCCACAGAGTTCTGTCGTGCACCTGATCAGGTCCCAGTGATTTATCTATTTTTATGCATTTTAAGACATACTGCACTTCCTCCTCTTTAATATGGACATTTTTCAAGATGTCACCATCTATTTCTCCAAATTCTCTATCTGCTGTGTCTTTCTCCACAATAAACACTGACGCAAAGTACTTGTTTAGTATTTGCCCAATCTCCTGCAGTTCCACACATGGGCTGCCTTGCTGGTCTTTGAGGGGTCCTATTCTGTTAATTATTACTCTTTTGTCCTTAATGCATTTATAAACTCCCTTTGGATTCTCCTTAGCCCAATTAAGCAAAGCTATCTCATGTTCCCTTTTTGCCATCCTGATTTCCCTCTTAAATAGGAGGAGTTAGCAATTCTGGAAAGCGTGAAAATATTTAAGTTCCCTAGGCCAGATGGGATTTATCCAAGGAATCTCTGGGAAGCCAAGGAGGAGATTTCCGAGGCTTTGGCCTTTATCTTTATGTCATCATTGTTGATAGGAGCAGTGCCAGAATACTGGAGGATAGCAAATGTAGTCCCCTTGTTCATGAAGGGGAGTAGAGACAACTCTAGTAATTATAGGCCAGTGAGCCTTACTTCGGTTGTGGGTAAAGTGTTGCAAAAGGTTAGAAGAGATAGAATTTATAATCATCTCGAAAGGAATAAATTGATTGGGGATAGTCAACACGGTAGCTCCGACCTCACAAACCTTATTGAGTTCGTTGAGAAGGTGACCAAACAGGTGCATGAGGATAAAGCGGTTGATGTGGTGGATATGCACTTCAGTAAGGCATTTGATAAGGTTCTCCACAAAATACCAAGGCATGGGATTAAGTGTAATTTAACGGTTTGGATCTGATGTTGGCTAGCTGAAAGAAGACAGAGCGTGGTTTTTGATAGATAATGTTCATCCTGGAGTTCAGTTACTAGCGGTGTACTGCAAGCATCTCTTTTGCGGTCACTGCTGTTTGCCATTTTTATAAATGACCTGAATGAGGGCATAGAAGGATGGGTTAGTAAATTTGCGGATGACACTGAGGTTTGTGGAGTTGTTGGTAGTGCTGAAGGATATTACAGGTTACACAGGGACATGGATTAGCTGCAGACCTGGGCTGAGAGGTGGCAAATGCAGAGTTTAATGCAGAAAAGTGTGAGGTAATTCACTTTGGAAGGAGCAACAGGAATAAAGAGCACTGGGCTAATGGTAAGATTCTCAGTATTGTAGATGAGCAGAGAGATCTCAGTATTCATATACACAGATCCTTGAAAGTTTGATAGGAGAAAGTGAGGACTGCAGATGCTGGAGATCAGAGCTGAAAATGTGTTGCTGGAAAAGCGCAGCAGGTCACCCAGCATAATCTTTCAAAGGTATTGAAGACAGTCAGCTGTACAAAAACAATGTGAACCTCAGAAGTCTCTGCTTCAGTAAATCAGATCTCCTTCCTGCTTAGCCGCCAGTTCCACCTTAAGGTTTGTCACTGTTTAAAGGGACAGGATTCTCATGTTATTGGGAAAATCTCCACAAGTGTTTTCCTCAAGCTCCATTGTAGATGTGAATTTGTGCAGCGTCCTCTGTCTGGGCTGTTAATTGCAGTCTGTTTTCTGTCAATGTCAATCTGAAAATGGGAATAAAGATGAAGAAGATCCAGTCTCTGTCTCTGTCTCTGTCTCGTGCCTGCTTTGGAAATGGCCCGAGCTGAAGCCTAAGGGAAAGGTGTGTGAAGTGACACCGTCCACCATCAGGGCACGGAAAATGAGGGAGAGAATAGAGAGGGCAATGGGGTCCCAGTGACAGGAGGGCAATACTACAGTTAGGGACAGAAGGGGCACTTTCAGCAGGAATGCAGGGCCCTGAGAAAATTTTCCCCAATAACTGGGGAAGAGAAGAAAGGTATGTTGGAGTTCAGAAAGATTGAAGAATGATGCTGAAAGTAAGCTGAACTCAGAGTGTAGATGGGGAAGTTCCAACCCAGAGTGGGGAGGGTATCTTTCACTCCATAACCCACCATCCACCATGGTGGTGCTCTGAAGGGCAGTACCCATCCTGAATACCTGTGCCCGATGGTGTACAGTGAATGGAGAAGAGCCTGTGTCCATATGTGTGGGTGGGGAACAGGGAACATATTGAGTTTTATATTGAACATATCTATATATATATATTTCACACACAGATGCATCCATCAAAACCACTGGAATCAGCCCCCTCCAGTGGAGAACGAACTGAAGGGGTTCATGGGGGGACTCTGAGATGGGAGGGTTATCAAAACCCTGGAGTGTAAGGGTGGGCTCTCTGGCAGTGTATCTGAACATAATGGAGTGAGCTCACTCAGGGAGTGTTCAGAGCAGATTGGCTCATTGCTGATGGACTGGCAGTGGGTCTTTACACAGTTGAGGAGGAGAATGTGTCCCTTCAGAATGACAGAACTCTGAGGAGTTGCTCCGAAGGATCCAGATGTTGATCTCTTCCCTGGAATAGCAGGTGAAAAACTGCTGCATTGCTCAGGTTCCTTGATGTCACACACCATCAAAGAGGCCTTGATGTCCAGGGCTGTCACTCTGCCCTCACCTCACTCGCATGGTCAGGGAGAGCTCAGTCCACTGACTCACATTTATCTGAATGAATTCCACTTGTTACTGATCAGCCGATCTGACCCTCCCAGCCTGTCTATATCCTCGTGTCGTCTTGTACTGCTTCGGGACATCCCCATTCGGGAAGGTCAATAAATGGAAAGCACTAAAACTTTAATTCAGATACTGAAGACAATTACTGGTTTGATAGAGGAATGGACATCTTTCATTTGTAAATGGGATCAACATTTCTTTATTGAGTTAAAGTGACTCAGATTAAACACATCTGTAGTGAATGGATAAATCTACAACAACCCGTACACAGGGTGTTTGGATTGGAGGCTGAGTTGAAAGTATTGGTGACATATCAGGGAGGTGCAGAGATACCTGGAGACTTTGTTCCAGAAGGAACTTATAAGCCTCAGGACCAGGCAGTCCAATTCCATATGCAGGAAGGGGCAGGAGGGTATGACTATGAAGATGGCAGGTAAGGGTTTGGAGACCACTGTAGGACAGGAAATTGCCTCACTTTTGCTGTAGTTGTGGGTATGCTCACCGAGCTGGGAAGTTGATTTGTAGACATTTTGTCCTCTGTCTAGGTGACATCTTTAGAGCTTTGGAGCTTCCTGTGAAGCGCTGTTGTTCTGTGTCTTCTGGAATTTATTTGGTTCCATTCCTGCTGTTTCCAGTTACTGGTTCCTGATGTTCGTTGCAGTGGTCAGTATACTGGGTCTAGGTCAATGTGTTTATTGATGGAGCCCATGGATAAGTGTCACGCCTCTCGAAATTCTCTGGCTGCCCTCTGTTGAGCTTGTCCTATGATCATAGTGTTGGCCCAATCGAATTTGTGGTCCTTGTCATCTGTGTGTATAGCTACTTGGGACAGCTGCTCATGGGATTTAGTGGCTCATTGTTGCACATGGATGGGGATGGCTAGTTGTCTGGCAGTTTGTCTGGGGTGTTTCATGCTAACATTGCATGGATTCTTATAAATTACATCTGTCTTTCACACGGTGGGTATTGGGCCTTTTGTTCTCATGAGTTGTTGTCTGAGTATGGCTGTCAGTTTTTGGGCAATTTATGAGTGGTTGGAGAAGTCTAGCTGTCAGTTCTGTGATGTTTTTATATAAGCTAGTGTGGCTAGTGAGTTAGGTCGTGGCATGTTCTCATCGCGTTGTTTGTCTGTTAGGCATCTGTGGATGAAGTTGCAGGAATATCCGTTCTTGGCAAAGTCTTTGTAGAAGTGTTCTTCTCTTTGCAGCTCGGGAGTGCTGCAGTGTATTGTAGCCCTATTGAACAGGGTCCGAATGCAGATTCTCCTGTGTGTGGGGAGGGATCAGGCAGAGAGGAAGAGTCAGTGCAGCCATTGTGCAGCATCCAGTGTCGAGTTGTCCCATTTCCAATCCCTCTGCAATGTCATTGTCTTCCCCAACACCAAGCAGATGCTCCCATCACAAGAGGCTCCATGGCCCTGAGGACTGTGAGAGTGAGCCCTGTCCATTCAGCTCGATCATCAAGCTCCAGCCTTCCTGATGTGGTGGCAGCCAGGAGAGCCCTGCCCATGGGAGATTCCCCACACACTCCCTCACTCCCTGCAGGGAAAGAGGATTCCATGGCCCTGCTTTCTCTCCAAACTGATCCAAATTCAAGTGTTGCTGAAAAAAAACATTTTGTCAAAGCTTTTGTCTTGCGCACATCAGGACAATTTGTAAGAAATAGCACAGCAAAACTTTGGAGATCCCAGCGGGTCAGGCAGTATCCATGGAAAGAAAGCAAGACAAAGTGAAATGTTTTCACAAGAAGGATCTTGTCTCACTCAAGTACTATATTCTCAAATGACTATTTGATCCTAATTTCCTATTTTGCTTCAGGCTTGTTGAAATTCTAAAAAGTAATCCTGTCTTTTTTTGAATGGAGCACTATGTTTATCATCATTCATCATTAAGTTCCAATAACTGCATCAAAATATTTTTCCTGATATCTTCTCTGTACCTGGTATATGACTGGAGCATAAGTCATTTTGCATTTCAGTTTGTCTGCACTAATGATAAATCTACATTTACTGTGTTTATTTGTTTAAGAATTTTTGAACATCAAAATTCCCTCCCTCCACTTTTGAGATCATGTTCTGGCCTTCACAGAATCATAGAATCGAGGAATCCCTACAGGGTGGAAGCAGACCACACAGCCCAGCAAGCTCATACTAACCCTTGAAGACCATCCCACCCAGACACACACCTCCCCTACCCTATCCCTGTAACCATGCATTTTCCATGGCATTTTCCATTTGCTAGCCTGCACATCTCTTGTGACCCATGATCCCCTGTCCATGTCCCATTATGTATTGTCCCTCAAAGCAGCCCCTAACTGTGCGCCATATTCTAGCCATGACCTAACCATTCTTCAGGACAGCTGCCATGGTCACTCTCCCCTCCATCTCCTCACTCTCAATATTCAATCCAAAATCACATTAACCTTTATTTCTGATATTGTTTCCAATTTCAAGGAGATCTGTCACTCAATATCCTTTCTTGCGCGCTGCAGTGTTATTTATAATATAAACGGCCCTTCAACCTTTATTATTCTCAGAGGAGTTACAACTGAGAAAACCACTTCCAGCTCTCCGTGGAGAAATTCAGTTATTCCCGTTTCCCTGCTCGATCCCAAAAGCTTCCCTTTATGTGTGACTGTGCTTCCGGTGTGTTCAACAATATCTGACACTTGACTGCCTAATGCTCTTACACCCTCTGATACCTGTTGAGTTCTCCCAGATAAATTGCTGCTCTTTGCAGTTTGGTGACCCGCTTTGATAGCCGTTTGTTCGGTCTTTGAGTGTAATTCATTTTGTGCCTGGTCCCAGTGTCAATCCGAAGGACACTCCACCTTTCAGTCTGACAAACCAGGTTCACCCATGTCATGGCTCTATTTCTAGGCTAGGCTCCTGTTTTTCAAAGAGATGAATTCAAGCCTCACCAGTTTGATCGTTTGAAGTGTATCTCGTTTATTTTGATTTCTCCTGGGATGGGTGGGCACAAAAGTGGCTGCTATTTGTTGCCCTTCCCAAATTGTCCTGGAGAGGGCGGTGGTGAGTCATGTAATATCTGGGAAGGAAGGCGCTGGGATCTGAACAAAAAAAACCCATGAAACTCAATGTCATGTTCACGAATGTAGTTTGGACAAGGGAACCCAGTCATCACCCGGTCTGTGACTCCAGTCCCGCAGTGATGCGAGTCATTCTTCATGATCTGGCTCAGAACTCAGTCCGAGTAACTAGAGTTGGGCAATAACTTTGAGGTATAATTTACAATAGTTTATAAAATAGTTCATTTTTAAAACTATTTAAAATAGTTAAATCTATGTTAACCTGAGTGTACAAGGCATAATTTCAAAATTTGCTGATGGTATGCAACTTGGATGTATTATGGCTCATGAAGAAGATAGTGTCGAACTTCAAAAAAGATACAGGTAAGTTAATGGAATGAGCAGATGGTTGCGGATAGAATTTAATGGAAAGAGATGTCACTGATTCATTGTGGAAGGAAAACGTGGAGAGACAAACAAACTAAAGGGTACAAGTATGGGTGGGTGTAGGGGCAGTAGGACCTGGATGTTTCTGTGCATCAGTCACTGGAGGTGGCAGGATAGGGAGCTGTTCTCATGGGAGAGCAGCTAATTAAAGCAGATGCCATATCAACATGACCATAGAATACAGCGTGGATGTGAAAAGAATGATTCCTTTTCAGGAAGAATATAAAACTAAAATAAGTTCCCTCATTTCAGACCAAGATAAGGAGGTTTTGTTTTTTTTCCTTAAGGTCATAGATCTTTGGAACTCGTCTTCAAACATAGAAATGAAACCTCTGAATGCTTGTAGGGAGGAAGTAGACAGTCATTGCTTATCAAAAATCTATCGGAGTGAGGCAAGAATGTGGAATAATCAGGTCAGCCATGGGGAACAGGCTCAAGAGGATGAATCTCCTTCATTTGTCGTTAATTTGTATGATCGTGTGTCCAGTTCCACCGTTGAAAGATCAGCGCCTTGAAAGCTTGTGGTTTTCAATAAAGCAGCTGAAGTGGCTGCTGGTTTGTGTGGGCGCGAATGGAAGGGGACTTTACCCATAATCCTCAGCAGCCGTGCAAGCGCTCTCTCGCCACTAGAGGGCAGCTGCTTCACTGTCCCTGAACAGGAAAAAGTAAACTGGGACTCTGCTTGTAGGTAACTGGCTCAATCTGTAGAGACACATCGAGTGTACAGCTTTAGAAGCAGGATACTTGTCACAGCACAATGAAAATGTCCCCTGTGACAAGTCATTTGGTGTGACTTTTGTTTATTTTCACAGTGTGCTGTTTTGTTAATTCTGTGATACACGTAGACAATGTCAGTACTGAGTGACACAAACTCTATTTCCTCCTCTAACCCCTTTCCAAAACACCCTCTCCATCTTGCTTTACTCCTTATTGACTCTTCTACAATTGTCACTGCACCTTCACTCCGTCCTGGTCCCAGAGGAATCAATGGCCGGACTTCATGACCCCGCAGTGTGTGAAGTTTGGTGTGAAGTGAGGTCAGTGTGTTGGACCTTGGGCTCCTGCCTCAGGCCCAGGTGAAAGGGCCTGTTCAACAATCTGCACATTGTCCTTTTTCTCTTTCTGACCGTACTGGAATTTTCAAGCTGCAGTAACTTGCTGGCAACAAGGTGTCTTGTCTAAAATGATCCCAGCACTGGACAGATCACTGCTGTTGATTTTTTCTCTCTCTCTCTCAGGATCCTGCTCTGTATTCAGTGCCTGTTATCATTAGTTTGTTGGAGTTCATATGTCAGCTGCTGCTTCTTTGCTATCGTACTGAAAAAAAGTCACCCATGCCTCTTGAGATTTACATTACATTACATTAGATTACATTACATTACTTTACATTACAGTGTGGAAACAGGCCCTTCGGCCCAACAAGTCCACACTGACCTGCCGAAGCGAAACCCACCCATACCCCTACATTTACCCCTTACCTAACACTACGGGCAATTTAACATGGCCAATTCACCTGACCCGTCTTCATGAAATACTCCGTCTTCATGAAAGTGGTTGGCAGACTTTTTAACATCATTTAACATTCTAATGATGTGAATGCATCATTGTTGTTTATGGCTGGGAGCATTTAACATCATGGTCCTAGTTTTTAATGGATCCTCACTCATGGTAATACAGTTTGCAATGTTTCTCTCCCCTTTTGTGTTATTAAGAAGCTTGCAAATGTGCTATGATGAGGACAATGCAACTTTAACACTGTTTGATGGAGTGGATGGCTGTTCGAATTCTCATCTCATTATCATCCAGCTTTCAAAGAAAATGCTGTGGTCTCTGAAATTAGATTGTACTCAGGTATTATGCATATTGTGTTTGTATTTTGTTTTTGGAATGCCAACTTGTCATAAAAATATCCTGTTCAGTTTTGTAGCTCAGTAGTTGTGTTTGTTCCCTGAGATCCTGAGAGTTTACACAACCCTCCATTTGCCTGTGATCCAGTTGTTGGCTGAAGCCTCTGATTGTTCAGCGAGTCCAAGCCATTGTCTTGCTCTCTGCAGTTATACCATCAACTTGGTTTCTAAGTGTGAGCCAGGAGACCACTGCGTGGTGAATTCCTGCCCCACTGTTGGGGTAAAGGCAAGTGAGAACTGTTGAGGTTAATCCCATCATGAGCATCAAAACATTATTTCCAGACTGGAAACACATCCACTGACCTATTTCTTTGGCTGCCATTGCAGTAAAAGCAAATTTCTCCCTTTGCTAGCACAAAGAGAAAGTGTTCGTCAGATTCCCTGGTGTGTGATGGTTTAGCCCAATAGGAGCAGCACTGGTAGATCATGCTGTATCAGCCTAGACAGAAACCTGGGCAAACTCCAAATGAAAACATATCCTTCAGTAGATCTGCTGCTACACAAAATATGGAGTTGGAATCCTTGTTCCCGAATCACCTCGTCAAACCTAAATACAATTGAGAAAATATAAACCAAACCCATTTCCCAAGGACATATGTCACAACAAGAAAGTGGGGAGCAGACAGTTACTGTTCGCCTGTCTCTGGGGAGCATCCCTTTTCCTGTCTCCTCTCTCTTTGTGGGATATCATTTTTACCATCCTTTCTGTCTGAGAATATTACTGTTCCTGCCCGCACTCTCTTGGGGACAGGGTGGGGGTGTCACACCCATCCAGTTTGTTAGTTCCATTTACTCTCATGAAAAGAGTAATCCCTGCTTCACTATGTGTGTGACCCATGTGTGAAAGCCCAGCACAGCTAACCCTTCACTTCAATCAGATCACAGGGTCTGAGGTTGGTCTGTACTATCTGGACTCAGACAAAAACCGGATCACGATCAAGATAACCCAAATCAAGTCCCAATGAGATGGCTGTTGACCTTCACCCTCAAAGCCCACTGAGGAGGTGGTCATTAATCTCAGTGTTGTCATAGATTATGTTCTCCCAGAGATTCATGATTCATTCTAGATTTAGCACATGTGTGTGATGTTGTCAGGTGACTGCTGGGAAGACATGGAGATAAAATATAAAAGGAGAGAGAATTATATATAATTATATAATTATATCCTTGAACTTAGGATATTTGGAAATGTTTTACAGCCAATGGAATACTTCCAAAGTCCAGACATTGTTGTAATGTGGGAATTATGACAGCCTGGGCAAGGCAGATCATTTGGCAGCACCACCCAGAGGCTGCAGGCTGCTACTGCAGGCAGGCTCCAACCAGCTCTGCTGTGAGGGAAGGACACTGGAGCATACAAGGACATGGGAATTAGGAGCAGGAGAAAGTCTCCAATTGCTGTCCCTCCTTTCTTAAGTACAGGGACCAAAATTGAACACAATATTCCAAATGCAGGCTCACTAACAACCTCTGTAGTTTTAACAGAATTTCTCCACTTTTAAATTCCAACCCCCAGCAATAAAGGTGAAAATTCCTTTCGCCTTCTCAATTACTTGCTGTACCTGCACTAACGTTCAGTGTTTCATGCACAATACTACCCAGATCGCTCTGTACTGCACTTTGTTGGAATCTCTCACTATTTAACTAATAGTCGGCCTTTAGATTATTCTGACCCAAGTGCATGGTCTCACACTTTCTGACATTAAATTCCGTCCACTGTATATTAGTGTTTCATTTCCAGTTTGGTCTTCTCTTTGTGATTAACTGTCTCAATGCATCTGTCTGTAGGATGCCCCATTCCCATTTGTAGATGGCCCTGACACTTGATGATCTAACCCTTTCCTGCTGGTTCCATTCAATGACAGGCAGGAGGTGGAAGAACACAGCAAGTCAGGCAGCATTAGACGGTGGAGAAGTTGATGTTTCGGGTGTAACCCTTCGTCAGGAGTGGGGTTGGGTATACATGAAACTGCAGATAAAGGGGGTAGTGAGGACAGGATGATGAAGTGGGGATTGGTGATGACAGGTAGATGGTACAATTTGGTTGGTCAATGGGAGGAATGAATCCGGTAGGTGGCAGGGAGGAGTGGAAGGGAGGGATAGGGGTTGGGAAGGGAGTCGGGAGAAGAGAAGAGTGGTTATTTGAAATTGGAGAACTTAATGTTGTGTCATCTGAGCTGTAGGCTGCCCAGATGGAAGATGAGATATTGTTCCTCCAATTTGTGGTTTGGTTCATTGTGGTAATGGAGGAGGCTGATGGTGGTCATGTCGGAAAGGGAATGGGAAGGGGAATTGAAATGGGCGGTGACTGAGAGGTATGGTCAGCCTCTGCAGGCCTGGCTGAGATGCTTGGTGAAATGTTCCCTAAGTTTATATTTGGTCTTCCCAATGTAGAGAAGACCACATCGCGGGCACCTGATGCAGTGAACTAGGTTGGAGGAGAGGCAGGTGAACCTCTGTCTCACCTGGAAGGACTGTTTGGGACCCTGGATGGAGGGGAGGGATTGGTGTACCAGCAGGCTTTGCATCTTTTTGGGTTGCAGGGGAAGGTTCCTGGGGGTTTGGGAGGGTAGGTGGGCAAGAATTGTCAAAGAGAAAGTCCTTGTGGAAGGCAGACAGGGGTGGGGAGAGGAAGATGTTCTTGGTGGTGTGGTCTAGTTGGAGTTGGTGGAAGTGTTTAAGGATGGTATGTTAATTGGTACAAGGATTGGTAATAGTTAAGGACAATGGGGACTTTGACTTCATTGTGTTTGGAGGGGGGTGGGTTTAGAGCGATGGAACGGGAAATGGAGGGGGTGCAGCAGATGACAGAAGGAGGAAAAGCACGTTATTCGTAACAGGTGGACATCTGTGATCAGCGAACTGTCTCCTCATCCGAGCAGATGGAGTGGAGGCAGAGGAATTGGGAGAATGGGATGGAGTTCTTGCAGAATACTGGTTAGGAGAAGGTGTAGTTCAGGAAGTCTGTGGGTTTGTAGTAAATGCCTGTTTGAAGATTATCGCCAGAATTGGAAATGGAGAGGTGAAGGTGTCTGAGGGCAGGGAGGTGTCTGAGATGGATGAAGTGAATTTGAGGACAGGGTGGAAGTTGTGGGGAAAGTCAATGAACTGCTCCAGTTCAGCCTGGGTGCAGGATGCCCTGCACTAATGTAATCACTGATGTAATGGCAGAAGAATTGGAGCACAGTGCCTGTATAGTCACTGAAGAGGGAGTAGTCAACATAGCTCAACCGGGTGCCCATGGCCACCCCCTGGAACAGTTTGGCAAGACGGAGGAGGGTATTGGTAGAGGGGGACTGGATGGGTCTGTTGCAGAGGGAAAGGTGTTGGGCCTGGAGGCCATCCTTATGGGGTATGGACATATATAAGGACTGCACGTCCATAGTGGAGATAAAGCACTTAGGGCTGGGGAACTGGAGGTTTCTGGAAAGATGGAGGACATAACTGGTGTAGCGGATGTGGGCGGGCAGTGCCTGAACCAAGGAGGAGAGTTGAGGTAGAATGAGAGGAGTCCAGTGGGGCAGTGGCATGCTGAGACGATGGGTCAGCCGGATAGTTGGGCTTGTGGATCTTGGGGAGCAGGTAGAACTGGGAATTGCAGACTGGAGACAGTGGAGGGGAGATCACTGGAGGCAATGAGGGCAATGACTGTGTGAATGATTTTGGCCTGATGGGTCATGGCAGGGTCATGGGCAAGGGGGAAGTAGGACGTGGTGTCTGAGAGTTGGAGTTCGGCCTCTGTGACATTTCGGTCTGTTCTCCAGACTAACACCTCCCCACCTTTGTCAGCGGGTTTGATGGTGAACCAGGGGTTGGCGCAGAGAGAGTAGAGTGTTCGATCAGAGGGGGTGTGGTTGGAGTGGGTGAGGAGAGAAATTGAGGCGGCTGACTGCACATCAACAGTCAGCAATGAAGAGGTCTCGAGTGTGTACACAGCTGGTGGTGGGGAGTGGTTGATGACCAAATGGAGGAAGAAGGTTGGAGGTGGGAGAAGGGGTCCTCAGAGGGAGTTTGGGAGGCGGTGGAAGAAGCGCTCCGTGTCATGGTGGGTGCGGGTTTCATTGAGGGGGGGGTCGGGCGGGAATGACTGTGACCCCTTTCCTGAGGATGGACGTTTTAGCCTCAGAGAGTTCGAGGTTGGAGGGATAGTAAATATGGGACAAGGCTCAGGGGTGAGGTTTTCGGGTGGGCCCAAGTTGGCTGAAGGAGGAGAGGGGGGAAGGGTGATGGCATGTGGTGGGTGAGGGTTGGTTGTGATGCAGCACGGTGGAATAGGTGTGGGAGAGAAAGAAGATTGGGACGGAGGTGGGTTGTGGAGTGAGGTGGGGGAGTGGGAAGGTGGGGATGAGGTGAAGAGGGAGAAGTGGAGGGATAGGGTGCACTGTGGGGGTGTATGGGTGAGGAGGGAGAGCGAGTGTGCTGGCTGGCTGCAGGTAGGCAATTAGACTCAGGGTGACTCTGGGAAATGCAATCTGAGTCTTGGTTGCAGAGTGGGTGGGGCCAGAAGTGGAGGCAGAGGCTGGAGCGAAGTCAAGGCCAGTCCGAGAGTTTTGACCCAGGTTCAATTCCAGCCTCAGGCAACTGTCTGACTGGAGTTAGCACATTCTCCAAGTGTCTGCGTAGGTTTCCTCTGGGTGCTCTGATTTCCTCCCACAATCTAAAGACGTGCGGGTTAGGTGAATTGGCTGTGCTAAGTTGCCCATAGGGATCAGGGATATGTAGATTAGGTTCATTAGTTCGGGCAAAATTGGAGTAATGGGATAGGGGATTGAGTCTTGGATAGGAACTCTTCCAAGGATCAGTGTGGACTTGTCGGGCATATTGGCCTGTTTCCTCATAGTAGGGATTCTATGACAGTCCATTCCAGATTCCCACCACCCGCTGAGTGAAAACAGTCTTCCCCAAATCTTATTTGCGGTGTTCATGATGAAATCTTGCAAACCATTCATTTTGACTAGTGTCGTTTAGCTCTTGAGCTCCTTGTTCAATAAATGTTTTTTCTTTTTGATAAAATATGAGTTCTCAGACAGGGACAGTTAACTTTGTCCAATCAGGGAGTCCTGGCTGACAGATAAAAAGGGGAGTGTCAGAAGGACTGATGCTCTGGGAACTGACTCTGAATAACAAACTGCCAACCAACCCCCTCCTTCTGTCACCCTCAATCTCCCCATGCTTACTCTTGATGTCCCTTCGATCCAGCCTGTGCTGCCTTTGGGAGAGGTTGACCTTCCCTCCATCACCCAGGAATGTGGTCATCATCTCAGAGCAGTCACACTTTTAACCTGAGGGACATCACAGCTGGGGCGAGGGGAGAGAAAGTGGCACCTTCATGGTGGTCATATCTGTCATTAATCCACCGCAACCTCTCTTGGGGCTGCAAGAATTCAACCTCCATCCCTCAGACAGCTCCCCTCCCTGGAAGGTAATATTGCTGCACCTAGCTTGGGGTTAATTAACCATTAAAATATGAATATGGGGAGCCAGCATTGGCTGGGCAGGAAACCACAACTGCTCTGACTCTGCATTCAGAAAATCTCCTCGGAATTGGGCAACACATTCGGGAGCACAGTGCCCATTGCCTCTGAAATCCCTCACTTACTGAGAATACACTCTCAGTATTCACCTTTCTCAGCTGCCATCTCATTTTACTCGAAACTCTGTGTCCAATGATCCTGCCCCTCCAGCTACCTGATGAAGAAGCAGTGCTCTGAACGCTTCTACTTCCAAATAAACCTGTTTAACTATAACCTGGTGTTGTTGGATTTTTAACTTTGGCCATCTGAATGAGCTGCCATCACAGACTGAATCAGCTAAACTGTTTTTCATTCATGATTTGAGAAGATAAAAGCCTCATCTTCAATCCTCGGCACAAGGCCCGTTCTCAATCCATCGCTCGGAGACATAGACCTCAGAGAGACACCTACAGGCAGCACAGAGTAACACACTCGCACTGAGAGAGACACCGACAGGGAACACTATGTGAGACAGGCAGCACTGAGTAACATGCTCACACTCCATGCTGTCTGTGGGTGTGTCTCTGAGTGTGAGCATGGTACTCAGTGCTGCCTGCAGGTGTCTCTCTGAGTAACAAGACCACACACCGATAAAGACCTACAGGCAACATTAAGTTAAACACTCACTCAGAGAGACACATAAGGCCGACAATGTCTGTGAATGGCCAAAGATTGTTTCAGCGGCTAACCAACATGCAGCAGAGATTACACAGTTCGATCCCATCAGCTGGGCCTGGACCAACAGAGTGAAGGGGAATGCGTCAGATTGTACTTATTGAGTCCGAGCAGCTTTCAGTTTCTGTTCTTTTTGGAACCTTGTAACCTACACAAATCCCTGATCAAAGGGATCATTTGAAAATGATTAATGATTGATAATTGCAATTGATTGACAGGCCAAGCAACCAATTGTGATAATGACCTGCTGAAATGCAGCCAATCAACTTGGGGGGTGGTTGGAGGTTGTCTATTTCCAAATCACACAGAGACAGAGACTGAATCTTTACCTTTATTCCCTTTTCCATTCACATTGACAGAAAAAAACTGCAATGAACAGCCCAGACAGAGGAAGCTAACTAAATTCACAGCCACAATGGAGTTTGAGGAAAACACTTGTGGAGATTTGCTCAATAACACGATAATCTGGTCTCTTTAAACAGTGACAAAACTTCAAATTGGAACTGATGGCTGAGCAGGAAGGAGATCTGGTTTACTGAAGCAGAGACTTCTGAGGTTTACATTGTTTTGTACAGCTGACAGTCTTCAGCATCTTCGAGAGGTTTTACTTGGCATCGCAAGTCAACGCTGTCCCCATCAAACATTCCCAGGACAAGGACAGTATGAGGTTTGACACAGCGTAAAGCTCTCTCGACACTGTCGCAATGACCTGCTTTAACATCCAAACCTCAGAAGGTTCTCAGAGCCAGTCCTGAGAAGGAAGAGAGTTGAAATTCAGTGCTGACAATGACCTTTGACCTGCCAGCTCAGCCCTGTTCTGTTTTAAGTTGTGTCTCCTCTGTGGACTGTCTCAAACACTCTACACACATTCTGATCTCCTGATGCTCTTGCTGAGGGGTGAGGGAAGGGTCATGTGGGTGAGGGCACAGGAGAAGCGAGCGTTGGACTCCCAGTCAGATCCAGAGAGGGTCAGCAGGCTGCTGACACTGTAGGTGCTGTCCGAAGCTCGCAGGTAGTTGCTGGTCTGAACCCCGTCCGAAATGACTGCACCGTCCTTCTTCCACTGCACCTCCAGCTCATCGGGATAGAAGTGATTGGCAAGGCACACCAGGGTGGCAGTGCCCTTGGCATTGACCTGCTCCGGGGAGGGGGGCAGCAGGGTCAGCTTGGGCTGAGAGTTCTCATGGCCTGAAAGATAAGAGGAGAAATTATAATCCCTGTCATTCGAAGGGAATTCAACCCTCACAATATTTACTGTCAATACAATCTTTTTGAACATTTTTAGTCAATACAGAATAAACCCACCAAAAGAACAGACATTGTTCACATTGCTTCTTGGGAATGTGAGTGTCACTGGCAGGGCCAACATTTATTGCCCATCCCTAATTGCCCTTGAGAAGGTGATGGTGAAGCAGCAGAGAGAGAAGGGACAGTTTTAGACCATCGTTTATAGAATGAAAGTGGGTAGCTGGAAGGGCTATCAATGGGGGAGCATTTTAGTGACAGTGATCAGAACTCAGTGAGATTGAGAGTATGGATAGAAATGGAGAACTGTGCAGTAAGTGTAAAGCTTTTCATTTTACTAAACTGTGTGGTGCTTTGGTAAAAGTGGACTGGAAGCAGTGACATGATGGGAAATCAGTGTCAAGGCAGTGGGAGCCCTCGAAGGACGAGACAGAGATCATTCAGAATCTGTTCCCACAAAGAGTAAAGGTGGGACTTCCAGATCTAGACCGAATGAACAAGAGGATTGGGGGTCATGTACTGACATGGATTGGGTACTGGTTGGCCGACAGCACAGAAAGAAGGAGTCTTTTTCTGAATAACAGGTAGTTACAACTTAGGGTGCCACAGGGGTCAATCCTTGGTACCCAGTTATTCATAATATATAATAATAGAATCAGAGAGACCCAAAAGGCCCATCAGCCCATTGTGTCCATACTGGTCAAAAAACAACAACCCAATAATTTCATTCTTCTTTCTAGCAAGAGGGAATTAGATGCAGTATGCGTTTAAGAAGGAATTGGATATAGTTCTTAGGATTAAAGGGATCAAAGAATGTGGGGAGAAAGCAGGAACAGGGGACTGTGTTGGATGATCAGCCAAAATCATATTAAATGGTGGAGAAGGCTTGAGGGGCCGAATGGCCTACTGCTGCTCCTAGTTTGGACGTTTCTATCTGTTTCTCAGATAATGAAGGAATGTCTCTCATCAGTTTGAAGCTGGAAGTCATATGTGTGTGGAGGTGGAAGATGTGGCCATGGTGATTAATGAATGCGGGTCAGTAAGGTGGTTAAGAAGACACATGGGATAAACTGTTTTTCTTTTTCCCTTGATGGAATGAGGTCATTGCTGGATCCGCAACATTTATTGCCCATCCACAATTGCCCAGAGAGCAGTTTAGAGTCATCCACATTGCTGTGGGTCTGGAGTCACATGGTAAGGATGGCAGTTTCCTTCCCTCAAAGACATTAGGGAATCAGATGCCATTTTTCTGACAATTAATTGCAGATGTTTTTTGATTGAATTTGAATGCCACCATCTGCTGGATTCTAACCCTGGTCCCCAGAACATTGTCTGGATCTCTGGCTTAACAGTTCAGCAATAATACCATGAGACCATCACCTCCTTTATCTCATTTTTGGTTGAAAGCAAAGAGTTTGTTTATTCTGGAACTATATAAAACCCCAGTTAGAGCACAGTGAGAGAACAGTGTACGGTTCGGGTCACCACATTACAGGAAGGATGTGATCCCACTAGAGACCAGGACAGAGGAGGAGTTTATCTGGAATGGGGACTTTGAACTTTGAGGAATGATTGGATTGGCTGGGACTGTTTTCTTTGGATCGCAGGAGGCCGAGGGGAGATTTGATCGTGGTATGTAAATAATGAGGGGCCTGGATAGAGTGTGCAGGAAGGACTGATTTCCATCAGCACAGAGGGCAATAACCATGGGGAGAGATTGAAACCATGGGGAAGGATTAGAGGGGAGTTGAGGGTATTTGTTTTCACCCAGAGGCTGGTGGGATTTGGGACTCACTGTCTGAAAGGGTGGGAGAGGCAGAAACACTCATCACAGTGAAAAAACACTTGGATATTCACTTCAAACAGCGAAACCTCCAGAGCTATGGAGCAAGAGCTGGAAAGTGGGATGGAGCTCGATACCTCTTTAACAAACCTCCGATCACCCACATATCAGGAGAACTTTATCCGAGAATATTGGAGCAGACTCGGTTCCACACATTTCAGGAAAGAGTCATGTTGGGTGTCTGTGTAGAAGGTTCTAGATTATATTTCAAAACTTGCTGCACACCACTGTTCTGAGGGTCAAGGGTGAGGCTGCAATGAGTCTTCCTATTCCAGAGTCAGGCAGGGTCACTGCTCCTAATGGCCCCATGGCCCCTGGAAGGTGAGCGTGCGAAAAACGATGGGTGAGTGTCTGGATCAGGAGACTCCAGTCTTAAAGAAAAACTTGGATTTGTGTAGCTCCTGTCCCCAACTCAGAATGACCCAATGGATCTTTCCAGCAGACTGCGCACAGTGGGATCCCAAACATCATGTGATAATTAGCAGAGAAATACATTTTTAGTGATTTTGACTGGGGGATAAATATTGACCATGGACACCAGGGGGAACTGCCTGCTCTTTATCCAATAATGCCATGGAATGGCATCTTTCACAACTGAAAGACTCCCAGCTCATCCAAAAAAAATAATAGTTCCTTGAAGATGAAGTTGCAGGTAGGTAGGGGAGTGACAATGTCATTTGGTTTGCTTTCCTTTATTGGGCAGTGCATTGAGTATTGGAGTTGGGAGTTGTTGCAGCTGTACAGGTTAGGGCACTTTTGGAATACCGTGAGCAATTCTCCTTGCTGTAGGAAAAATGTTGTGAACCTTAAAATGATCCAGAAAAGATTTACAAGGATGTTGCCAAAGTTGGAGGGTTTGCGCGAAAGGGAGAGGCTGAATAGGCTGAGGCTGTTTTCCCTGGATCATTGCAGGCTGATGGGTGACTGTATAGAGGTTTATGAAATCATGAGGGGCATAGATAGGGTGAATGGAGAAGATCTTTACTCCAGAGTGGGGGAGTCCAGAACTGGAGGGCAGAGGTTGAAGGTGACAGGGGAAAGATTTCAAAGGGACCTAAGGGTCAACATTTTCATTCAGAGAGTGTTAAATGTATGGAATGAGCTGCCAGAAGAAGTGATGAAGGCTGGTACAATTACAACATTTAAAAAGCATGGGTATATAAATAGGATAAGTTTAGAGGGATATGGGCCAAATGCTGGCAAATGGGACTAGATTAATTTAGGATGTCTGATCAGCATGGACGAGTTGGACCGAAGGGTCTGTTTCTGTGCTGTCCATCTCTCTGACTCTAATTGTATTTCAATCCAGCCCTTAACATTTCAGGCTCTCCGAAAGACATTTACAGACCCTTTCGAGCTGAGATGAGGAGGAATTTCTTCAGCCAGAGGGTGGTGAATCTGTGGAACTCATTGCTACAGAGGACAGTAGAGGCCAAGTCATTGGGTGTATTTAAGACAGAGATAGATAGGTTCTTGATTGTTAAGGGGATGGAAGGTTCCTGTGGAGCAGGCAGGAGAATGGGGGTGAGAAGCATATCTGCCAAGATCAAATGGCAGAGTAGATTCCATGGGCTGAATGGCTGATTTCTGCTCCTATTTCTTAAAGTCTTCTGAAGTGTTTAACCAAAACCCTGGAACACTGGACTGTGAGCCCTGCTGGAGCTGTTTGTCATCAGATCATTAGGAGAAAGTGAGAACTGCAGATGCTAGAGATCAGAGCTGAAAAATGTGTTGCTGGAAAAGCGCATCAGGTCAGGCAGCATCCAAGGAGCATGAGAATCAACGTTTTGGGCATGAGCCCTGAAGAAGGGCTCATGCCTGAAACGCGATTCTCCTGCTCCTTGGATGCTGCCTGATCTGCTGCGCTTTTCCAGCAACACATTTTTCAGCTATCATCAGATCATTGTCAAGAGGTAACCAAAGAGTGGAGAGAATGTGCACCTATATGGGAATTTCAGGATACTTCGCATATTAGCTTGAAGATAGGAGAGAGGGAGTGGTGGTTAAGGGTTGATTTTCAGACTGGAGATCTGTGAATAGCTGTGTGCCGCAAGGATTGTGGATGGGTCCACTGCTTTTGGTCATTTAAATAAATGATTTCTCTGTAAATGTATAGGAGTTATGGTAAGTTTGTAAATGGCACCAAAATTTGTGCGACAGTGGATAGTGAAGAAGATGATCTCAGGATACAGTGGGACCTTGATCATTTGGGGCAATGGGCCGAGGTGTGGCAAATGGAGTTCAGTTTAGATAAATGTGAGATGTTGCATTTTGGAAAGGCAAACCGGGGCAGGAGTTATACAGTTAATGGGAGGGCGCTGTGAAGTGTTGCTGAACAAAGAGACCGAGGGGTGAGGGGTGTGGGGTGAGGGGTGAGGGGTGAGGGTAAGCTGCATTATTCCTTAAAACTGGATCACAGGGAGACAGGGCACTGAAGAAGGTGTTGGGTATGTTTGCCTTTATTGGTCACTGTATTGAGTACAGGAGTTGGGACATCATGTTGCAGCTGTACAGGAGATTGGTGAGGCCACTTTGGGAATAATGTGAACAAATCTGATCATCCTGCGTTAGGAAGGATGTTGTTGAACTTTTAAAAGATGCAGAAAAATATTTACAAGGACTTTGCTAGGAATTGGAGGGTTTGAACGATAGGGAGAAGATGAATAGACTGGTGCAATGTTCCCTGCAGCATTGAAGGCTGAGACATTTATAAAATCATGAGGGACATAGATAATGTGACTAATTCAGGAAGCATGTGAATGTTTTATAGAGATGGCAAATTATATCCTTAAAGTTCATTCCAGGGATGAGGAAGATCAGTTATGAAGATTGAGTGGAGAATTTGGAACTGTCTTCTTTGGAGAAGGCTGAAAGGAGATTTGTTAGAAGAATTAAAACCAGGAGGGGCCTGGACAGAGTAAATAGGGAGAAAATGTTCCCAACTGAGAAAGGATTGAGACCGAAAGGCCACAGATTGAAAGTAATTGGGAAAAGTAACAAAAGTGAAATGGGGAAAAACATTTTCAGTCAGTGAGTGGTTAAGGTGTGGAATGCACTGCCTGAGAGTGTGGTGGAGGCAGCTTCAATTGAAACATTCCGAAGGGAATGAGACTGTTATTCTAAAAGGAACAATGTGCAGGGTGACAGGGAGAAGGCAGGAGATTGACACTCAATGAATTGCTCATTTATAGAGCTAGTACAGACAGGATGGGCAGAATGGCCTCCCTATGCACTGTAACAGTTTTGTGATTGTGTAATTGAGCAGAGTTAAATCTGGGGGAGATGGGAGCTCGGTGTCTCACTGTGCTGCTGCTGCTGCTGCTGCTCTTGCTGCTGCTGCTGAGGTCAGTGAGATCAGAGACTGGGACAGGGAGCCAGAGCTAACATCAAACTCTGCCCGTGTCTGTCACACTGAGACTGGCAGGAGGCTACTCACTGATTTCACTCCATGCTGCAGGAATGGGACCACAGGCTGCAAATGGACAGAGCTCCTCCACACGGTGAGTAAAACTGACTGACTTATATCTTGCTGCTTAAAAGGGGCATGGAACTAAAGAAATACAGCTGGACACCCTGTTAGACACAGTGCTCCTCAATCAACCATTTCATTCACTGCAGTTCCCCACTAACACCTTCAACAATTCAGCATTTGTGTTTTAGAAATTGTGTTTCAGTATTGACAGGGTTAATAACGGAGGATTGAGGTTTACTTACTCAGTCTGAGCTTGGTTCCTTTACCGAACGTAAGAGGGTAGCTCTTACGCTGCATACAGTAATAGTCAGCGACATCCTCATTCTGAACGTTGCTGATTGTCAGGGTGAAACTGGTCCCTGAGCCCTTGCCGGTGAATCGATTGGAGACTCCTGTGAATCGATTTGTTGCATCATAGATCAGGAGAGAGGGTTTCTGACCTTCTCGCTGCTGGTACCAAGCAAGGTAACTGCTAATGCTTTGACTGGCCGTACAGGTGAGTGTTGCGGTCTGGCCCAATCCCACTGACAGCACCAGGGGAGACTGGGTCATGATGATGTCCCCACTGATACCTGAGGGGTCAGAGAGAAACATAGTGAAGTCAGAACTGTCACAGAAAGAACCGGTCAAATGAGAGATTGTTGGAGACACTGAGCATTCCTCTGGTTTCACCATTTTCTCTTCAATCACAAGTCAGTGGAATTGGAGTGAAATGGAGAGCAGCTAAAGATTCAAGGTGGAAGGAGAGAGATTTGTACCTGCGACACAGAATGCCAGGGGCCAGATCAGCTGGATGTGTGAAATCATGGTGTGTGCTCCTGTCCCTGTGCCTGGTTCCTGATAAACTCTCCCTTCACTGGGCTCTGCTTTATAAAGCTGCAGCCTGAGAGAGTCTGACTGGGTGTTCCTCAGTATGTAAATGGCATCGGGCAGAGAGAGCCACGTCAGCCCCTCACACTTCCTCTTCTCTCTCTCTCGCTTTCTTTCTCACTGTCTCAGAGAGTCATTGATGTGAACAGCACTGAATGAGGCCATATGGCCCATTGTATCTATGCTGTTAAACAGCGATCTGATGACACTAATCCCATCCTCCAGCTCTTGGCCCATTACCCTGGAGGTTACAGCAACACAAGGGAATATCTAAACACTGCTCCAATGTCACGAGAGTTTGTGACTCAACCAGCCTTTCAGGCAGTGAGTTCCAGACTTCCACCACCCTCTGTGTGAAAACATTTCTCCTCAACTCTCCTCTCACTCCGTAACTCGACTGGGCCTGGGCTCACTCGAGTTCAGAAGGTTGAAAGGGGATCTGATTGAAATGTATAAAATTCTAACATTTCAGACTGAGATGAGGAAACATTTCTTCACTTAAGATGTGGTCAATCTGTTGGATTCTGTACCACTGAAGGACAAGTCACTGAATATATTCCAGAAAAAGAGAGAGATCATTGTTTTGCATTTTAACAACTTGAACGGAATGGGAAGAAAGTAGGAAGATGGCTTTGAGAGAGAGGATCAGCCATAGATCACACTGAATGACAGAGCAGACTCAAAGGGCTGAATGGCCTACTCCTGCTGCTGTTTCTATGTCTCCATGTCTGTGCTACCTTCAATCACTGTCCCTGGTTATTGAGTCCTTCACTCATGTAAAATGTGCCTTCCTACCCACTGTATCACTGCCTCAAATAATCTTATATCCCTCTATCACATCCCTTCTCAACCTTCATTGCTCCAAGCAAAACAATCCCAACCTTTCCAACCTTTCCTCATAGCTGACCCTCCATCGCAGGCAGCATCCTGGGAAATCTCTGCACCGTCTCAATACAATCACATTCTTCCCAAAATGTGATGACCACGACCTATCTCTCTATATCTCCCTTTCTGACTCATATCTGCCACTTCTTTCTCTCTACTACTATCCCTTTCTCCCACTGTTAATCTCTTTCATATTCTCTCTCTCTCTTTCTTTCTCTCTCTCACTCTGTCTCGTAGCCGCTCTTTCCAACTCACTCACGCTTCCTCACTCCGTCGGATAATCTCTATTTCTCCATCTCGCACTGTCTCAGTCACTCGTCCATCTCTCACTTCAATTGAAAGTCTCCAAATGTTATCTGCCCCTTTCTATTCCTCCCTCTATCTCTCTCTCCCTCCGTCTCTGTCATTCTGTCTTTAACCATACTCATCTCTCTCTCACACACACACCCAACTCTACCCTCTCTCTCTTGATTCCCTTCACTTGATATCACACCCATTCTGTCTCTTCCTCTCGTTCCATTGTTCTCAGTCACATCTTGTTGCTCTCTCTCTATCCCTCAATCTTACCATTTCTACCTCCCTCTCCCTCTCTCTTGGTCCCTTCACATATCTCACACTGTCTCAGATGCTCCTCCCTCTATCCCTTGATCACACACACGCACACACTCCATCTGTCTCTCTCTCTCTCTCTCTCTCTCTGTCTCGCTTCTCTCTCTTTCTCAGTGTCCTGGGTGGTGACAGTTGAATGTAGGACAAATGTCCCTCTGCTCTGTCCCACTAATGGATGTTAACCCTTGACCCCAGAGCATGTCTTTTCTTGGAGTAAGGTCCCATTTCTTGCATTGACCAGGGTTTGGCCTCTCTCAGAAAGATGGACAAATTCTTGTCAAATGAAGTGCAGTTCTGTGCTATTGGCCTATTCTCACTGGGGACTGTTTGGGACATAAATCTCATTCCATGAAGGCCTAGCAGAGAGAAGAGATCCTCAGGCCATCAGTGTGAGCTGGAGGGACAGTACAGGCTCTGACCCACTGATCCATCCTGTCCATTCACAACATGTTCCAATCCCTTCCCCTGTCTTTCCCCTTCCATGATCAGTCTCTGATTCAGGCTGTTTGACTGGGATAAAGGTCAGAGCATCACACAGTTACAACAGAATGGAACTGACCCCACACCCACCATGGTGTCCATGATGCACTGGACACTCCACCAGAGTCCAGTAAACATGGAATTCAGTTTACAGGGCTGCCCAATGGAGAGACATGGGCCTCCTTCCCACTGAACATCCCAAGAGAGACCAGTAAACATGGGCCTCCATCATACTGGACTCTCCAAGGAGGCCAGTAACCATGGACCTCCTATTCACTGGAGTTTCCGATGGAGATGAGCAGATGACTGAGTTTTTGAAGAAGTATTCAAGAAGATAGATAAAGGTAGAGCAGTACACTCTGTCCACATGGAGTTAGGCAAGGCCTTAGACAAGGTTCCCCATGGTAAACTGTTCAATAAGATTTTATCACATAGGATCCAGGGAGAGCTCACCAATTGGATATAAAATAGTCCTGATGATAGGAGGCAGAAGCTGGTAAGAGAGGGTTGTTCTTCAGACTGGAGGCCAGTGACCAGCCGTCTGCCACAAGAATCAATCCTGGATCCACTGTTGTTCATCATTTATATGAACAATTTGGATGAGAAAATAGCAGGAATGGTCAGTAAGTTTGTGGCTGACATTAAAATTGTTGGCATCGTGGACAGGGAAGAAGGTTATCCAAGAGTGCAATGTCATCTTGATCAACTGGGCCAGTGGGTCAACAAATCCAGATGGAGTTTAATTTCAATAAATGGAAGGAGTTGCATTTTGGTAAGACAAACCAGGGCAGGAATTACACAATTAATGGTAGAGCCATGGTGAGTGTTGTTGAACAGAGAGACTGAGGGGTACAGGTACATAGTTCCTTGAAAGTGGTGTCACAGGTAGACAGGGTGGTGAAGAGGGTATTTGGCACGCTCACCTTCACTGGTCAAAGCAGGGAGTACAAGAGCTGGGACATCATGTTACAGCTGTACAAGGCATTGGCAAGGCCATATTTGGAAACTGTGTACATTTCTGCTCACCCTGCTATAGGAAGGAAGTTATTAGAGCTGAAAATGTGTTGCTGGAAAAGCACAGCAGGTCAGGCAGCATCCAAGGATCAGGAGAATCGACGTTTTGGGCATAAGCCCTTCTTCAGGATTCCTGAACATGCTCTCTGACCTCCTGCCCTTCCTCACTTCCCCTCTCAATGGTTGTGCTATTGAATATACTGTTCAGTGCCATTACTTTTGGTTCACTGTTGCTTTGCCATTGATTTGCTGACTTATTCTGGTAAATCTAGTCTGACCTGTTCCTTGAGTTGTTCAAGAGTGTTTTGCTTGAGAAAACACTCTTCTGTAAACTGGGTTGTCTGTTTCTCCCAATCTTTGTGTAAAGGT
The DNA here is from genome assembly GCF_037043375.1 of Chiloscyllium plagiosum. Lineage (NCBI taxonomy): Eukaryota > Metazoa > Chordata > Chondrichthyes > Orectolobiformes > Hemiscylliidae > Chiloscyllium > Chiloscyllium plagiosum. Next base: position 118,639,714 of record NW_028270147.1, read on the forward strand.
GCGACTAAGTGTGTGTAAGGTCTTATACACCACAGACAGAGGTCACTGGGCCTATTGTGACTGTGTGTCAAATGAGTCCAATGAGTCCCATTTACCCAGCCCTTTCTGTATAACCCTGCAATTGTTTCCTTTTCAGCTATTTCTCCAAATGCCCTTTTGAAAGTTGCTGTTGAATCCACTCCCATTCACCTTGCAGACAGTCATCATGAACTCGTTGGATAAAAATGTTCCATCTTCTCTCTTATTCTTCAGACCCTTTCTGATATGTGTGCCCTCTGGTTACTGACCCTCCTGCCTCACCTGAATGGGCACTAATTTCCAAGTCATTACCAATTGCTGCTAAAAACAAAGTTCTTCCTGACATCCTGTATCTCTTACCGAACAAAATGTAAGGTATTCTCAATGTGAAGATGGGATTTTGTCTCCACACGGACTGTGCAGTGGTCACTCTTACTGATACTGTCATGGACAGCTACAACAGCAGCAGGTAGATTGGTGAGGGCGATAGTGAGTATGTTTTTCCCTCTTGTTCCCTCACCACCTGCCCCAGGTCCAGTCCAGCAGCTGAATCAGGTGCCACTTGACCAGCTTGCTCAGTAGTGATGCTTCTGAGCAGCTCTTGATGGTGGACTTTGAAGTCCCTTACTCAGGGTATATCCTGCATCCTTCCCACCCTCAGTCCTCCCTCCAAGTGTTGTTAAACATGGAGGAGGACTGACTGCTCAGTTGAGGTTGGAGGGGAGTGTGGTGCTATGTGGAAATCAGTAGGAGTTTCCTTCCCCATGTTTGACCTGCTGTCATGAGGCTTCATGGGTTCCATAGTTAATGGTGAGGACTCCCAGGACAACTCCCTTCTGACTGGACACACCACTGTGTTGCCTCCCCTGCTTGGTCTATTCTGCCAGTTAAAAACTGAATGAGGGAACAATTCTGTGCAGGCTTCACAGCTTGGAGACAGAGCTGCTGCTGGATTGTGTTTCTGATCTCCGAGTGCAGGCGTGTGTGTTGGTGAGAGTGGCTGACACTTTTTCCATCATTGTGCTGTTTCTGCAAAACAAATCCCAGAACCAGCCTCCTGTGCTGTCAGATTCCAGGGAGTGCAGACGGTTCACAGTTTTCTCCTGTCTCAGTAACAAACGTCCAGCTGCTCCGAGCTCCTTCTTTCACTTCCTCTCTTGGTGAAGTTTCAACCTTGCGCTCTGACAGTCTTTGCAGTTATTTTTTACACTGGGGCTTTCTGCTGTGGTCAGAATCTCTAATAATAAGTGTCCAATCAGTGACAATCACAGCAGCTAAGAGCAGTCAGGACTGAGGAGCCAGGCTCACTGGGAAACACGTTGGGAAGATCAAAGCCATGCTCTTCAGCTCCCGGTACAAACTCCATCCCTCTCTCTGAGCACTGTCTGCTGCTCAATCAGACTCTTTACAAACTGGGTCTCATATTTGAGGCTGATCTGAGCCCCATATCCTCCATATCGCAAAGGAATGGCTGAAAATCTCAGCCATGTCTATGGGACTCCAAACATGACCATTCCAATGTTGTGCTTGCACACATCACAGCCACTGTACTCTATAACTTTCAGCTCATCCCAAATTCTGTTGCCCATATCCAAACTTGCACCAAGTCCCGTTTCCCCCAACCCCCTGCACCCCATGCCTACATTGGCTCCTGGATCAACAACACCTTGATTTTCAAATTCTCATCCTTGTTCTCAAATCCCTCCCTGTCCTCCACCCTCCCTATCTCTGTAACCTCCTTCAAGTCTCCTCACTCTGTGATCAACAATCTTGGATAGATGGCTCTCTATTCCTTCATCCAAGTCATTGAGAAATATCATGAAATGCTGAGTCCCCAGCACTGATCCCTGGGTACACCACTATTCACATCTTGCTCATTGGAGGACACACATATTATCCCTCTTCTCTGTCTCCTTCATCCAAACTAATTCCTTACCAAAGACAAATACTTTTCTCTAATTGGCTTGATGGTAGGAAGCAGAGGGTAATAGTGGAAGGATGCTTGTCAGACTGCAGACCTGAGGCTTGTGGAGTGCCTCAGGTCAGGCAGCATCCAAGGAGCAGGAGAATCATTCCTGAAGAAAGACTCATGCCCGAAACGTCGATTCTCCTGTTCCTTGGATGCTGCCTGACCTGCTGCGCTTTTCCAGCAACACATTTTCAGCTCTGATCTCCAGCATCTGCAGTCCTCACTTTCTCTGGAGTGCCTCAGCTGGACCTATTACTATTTGTTGTGTATATCAATGATTTGGATGAAAATCTGCAAGGCATGATTGGGAAGTTTAAAGATGACATTACAATAGCTGGAATCGTGGAGCTTATCAGATATTGCAGCAGGATCTTGATCAGCTGGGGAAGTGAGAAGAGAAATGGCAAATTGAGTTTCATATAGATAAGTGCGAGGTCTTGCATTTTAGAAAGTTAAAGCAAGGTCAGAGTTTCATGGTGAATGGTAGGAACTTCTGGAATATAGTGGAACAGATGGATCTTGGAGTTCAGGTACACGGTTCTCTGAAAGTTGAGACACAGTTAGACAGGGCAATAAAGAAAGCTTTTGGCACACTGGCCTTCATCAGTTAGGGCACTGGGTAGAGACGTTGGGAAGTTATGTTACAGTTGTACAGGACATCGATGAGGTCGCACTTAGAGTATTGTGTTCAGTTTTGGTCACCTTGTTATAGGAAGGATCTTATTAATAGAAAGAGTCAGAAAATATTTACACGAGTGTTGCCTGGACTCAGCGATCTGAGTTATAGGGAGAGGTTTGTCAAGCTGTGACTTTTTTCTTAGAGTGTAGGAGACTGAGGGGGATCTTACAGAAATGTATAAAATCATGAGAGGCATGGATAGGGTGAATGCACTCAGCCTTTGTTTCAGGGTTGGGGAATCGAGGACGAGAGAGTATCAGTTTAAGGTTGGAGGGGAAAGAATAAAAGGGAGCCTGAGGGGTAACATTTTTACACAGAGAGTGGTATACATATGGAGTGAGTTGCTGGTGGAAGTGATTGAGGCGGGTACATTAACACATTTAAAAGGCATTTGGACAAATACATAGATAGGAAAATGTTTGAAGGATATGGGCCAAGTGCAGGGAAGTGGGGTTAGTGTGGATGGACATTTTGGTCAGCACGGTCCAGATTGGGCCAAAGGGCCTGTCTCTGTGCTGTAGGACTCGATGACTCTATGACTCTATAATTCCATATGTTTCCATGTTTATGAACAGTCTCTCAAATGTAGAAACAGAGGAACTAGGAGCAGGAGTAGGCCATTCAGCCCTTCGAGTGGGCTCTATCATTCAATTTGATCATGGCTGATCATCCAACTTAATCCCCTGCTCCCACTTTTTCCTCATAACCTTTAGTCCCTTTAGTCATAAGAACTATACCTATCCTCTTCTTGAAAACATTTCATAGTTTGGGTTCAATTGCTCAATGACAGAATATTCCACGAGCTTCTCGCTCTCTGGTAAAAGAAATGGCTCCTCGTCTCAGTCTGAAATGGCCTTTCCCTGTTCTTTAAACTGTAATTCCTGATTCTGGATTCCCCAGTCATTAGGAACATCCTTCCTGTATTTTTCTGGTCTTGTCCTATTAGGGTTTTATACAGTTTTCAATGTGATTCCTCTCAAATTCCTAACCTCCAGTGAATATAATCCTAACTGATCCAGTTTCTCATCAGATCTAAGTGCTGTCATTCCAGGAATCAGTCTGGTAAACCTTCGCTGCCCTCCCTCCACAGCCAAGAACATCCTTCCTCAGATAAGGAGACCAAAACTGCACACAATACAATCATAAAATTACACAGTATAGAAGAGGCCCTTCAGCCCATTAACTGTATACCAGCCAAACTACACTAAACCTACACCAGTCCTACTTTCCAACATGAGGTGCATAGCTTGAATGTTATGACATTTCAACTGCTCACCCAAGTACCTTTTAAAGCTTGTGAGGTTTCCCACCTCAACTAACCTCCCAGGCCATGCCTTCCAGACCCACATCACCCTCTGGGTGAAAAGCATTTTCTTCAAAACATATTGAAGCCTCCTATCTTTCACATTGAATGTGAGCCAACTTGTTATTGACCCTCCCATGAAGGAGAACAGCTGCTTTCTATCCACCATGTCCATTCCCCTCATCACCTTATACACCTCTATCAGGTCCCCCCTCCACCTTGTCTGCTCTGAAGAAAACAACCTGAGCTGATCCAATTTCTCTTAATCACTGAGAGGTTCCATCCCACACAATATCCTGGTGATTCCCGTCTGCACCCCATCCAGTGCAATCACCTCCTTCCTACAGTGTGGTGACCTGAACTGCACACAGTACTCCAGCTGTGGCCTAACCAGTGTTCTGCTTAACTGCAACATATCCTCCTGCTTTTATAACCAATACCTGAAATGACAAAGGCAAGTGTCCCATATGCTTCCATAACAGCTCTGTTAACCTGTATTGCCACATTCAGGGATCAGTGGACAAGCACCCCAAGATCACTCTGTTTCTCAGAGTTTCCTCATTTCAAAGAACAAAGAACAAAGAAAATTAGAGCACAGGAACAAACCCTTCGGCCCTCCAAGCCTGCGCCAAACGAGATCCTCTATCTAAACCTGTCATCAATTTCCCAAGGATCTGTATCCCTTTGCTCCCTGCCCATTCATGATTCTGTCTAGACACAGCTAATGGTGTGATCATGCCACCATTTACCACCTCTGCTGCCAACGTGTTCCAGGCACCAACCACCCTCTGTGTAAAGAACTTTCCACACATTTCTCCCTTAAACTTTTCCCTTCTTACCTTGAACTCCTGACTCCTGGTATTTGAGTCCCCTACTTTGAGAAAAAGCTTCTTGCTATCCACTCTGTCTCTCCCTCTCATGATTTTGTAGACCTCAAGCAGGTCACCCATCAACCTTCGACTTTCTAATGAAAATAGTCCTAATCTATTCAACCTCTCTTCCTAGCTAGCACCCTCCTCACCAGGCAATCCTGGTGAACTCCTCTGCACCCTCTTCAAAGCATCCACATCCTTCTGGTAATGTGGCAACCAGAACTGTACACAGTATTCCAAATGTGGCCAAACGAAAGTCCGATATAATTCTAACATGACCTGCCACCTCTTGGACTCAGTACCCCATCCGATGAAGGAAAGTGTGTCGTAAACCTTCTTGACCACTCTATCAACCTGTGTTGCCACCTTCCGGGTACAATGAAACTGAACACCCAGATCTCTCTGTGCATCAATTTTCCCCAGGGCTTTCCATTCACCGTATAGTTCACTCTAGAATTGGATCTTCCAAAATTCATCAGCTCGCATTTGCCCGGATTGAACTCCATTCTCTGCCCAATTCTCCGATCTATCTATGTTCTGCTACATTCTCTGACAGTCCCCTTCACTATCTGAAACTCCACCAATCTTAGTGTCATCTGCAAACCTGCTCATCAGACCACCTATACCTTCCTCCAGATCATTTATGTATATCACAAACCACAGTGGTCCCAGCATGGATCCCTGTGAAACACCACTGGTCACAGGTCTCCATTTTGAGAAACTTCCTTCCACTACTACTCTCTATCTTCTGTTGCCCAGCCTGTTCTCTATCCATCTGGCTAGTACACCGTGGACCCCATGCAACTTCAATTTCTCCATCAGGCTAGCTTGGGGAACTTTATTAGACACCTTCCCGCCTCAGGCGACTGACTATGTGGAGTTTGCACGTTCTCCCCGTGTCTGCGTGGGTTTCTTCCGGGTGCTCCGGTTTCCTCCCACAGTCCAAAGATGTGCAGGTCAGGTGAATTGGCCATGCTAAATTGCCCGTAGTATTAGGTAAGGGGTAAATGTAGGGGTACTGATTAGATTAGATTAGATTAGATTACATTACAGTGCGGAAACAGGCCCTTCGGCCCAACAAGTTCACACCGACCCGCCGAAGCACAACCCATCCATACCCCTACATTTACCCCTTATGGGTGGGTTGCGCTTCGGCGGGTCGGTGTGGACTTGTTGGGCCGAAAGGCCTGTTTCCAGACTGTAATGTAATGTAATGTAATCTAATCTGTAATGTAATCTAATCTAATGTAATGTAATCTAATCTAATCTTACTGAAGTCCATATATATGACAACAACAACCCTTCCTTCATCAATCAACTTTGTCACTTAGATTGGATTAGATTAGATTACTTACAGTGTGGAAACAGGCCTTTCGGCCCAACAAGTTCACACCAACCTGCCGAAGCGCAACCTACCCAGACCCATTTACCTTTTCACCCTTACATTTCCCCCTTCACCTAACACTATGGGCAATTTAGCATGGCCAATTCACCTGACCGGCACATCTTTGGACTGTGGGAGGAAACCAGAGCACCCAGAGGAAACCCACGCAGACACGGGGAGAACGTGCAAACTCCACATAGTCAGTCGCCTGAGGGGGCAACTGAACCCGGTCTCTGGCGCTGTGAGGCAGCAGTGCTAACCACTGTGCCACCGTGCTGCCCACTGCCACCGTGCTGCCCACTTCTTCCAAGAATTCTATTAGTTTAGTAAGACATGACATTCCCTGCACAAAATCATGCTGCTTATCACTGATAAGTCCATTTTCTTCCAAATGTAAATAGAACCTATCCCTCAGAACCTATCTTCAGCAACTTCCCTACCACTGACGTCAGGCTCACTGGCCTATAATTATCAGGATTATCCTTGCTACCCTTCTTAAACAAGGGGACAACATTATCAATTCTCCAGTCCTCTGGAATCTCTCCCATGTTCAAGGTGGCTACAAAAATATCTGTTAAGGCTCCAACTATTTCCTCTCTCACTTCCTTCAGTCACCTGGGATAGATCCCATCCGGACCTGGGGACTTGTCTACCTTAATGCCTTTTAGAATACCCAACATTTCCTCCCTCCTTATGCTGACTTGACAGAGAGTAATCAAACATCTATCCCCAACTTCAACATCCGTCATGTCCCTCTCCTTGGTGAATACCGACACAAAGTACACATTAAGAATCTCTCTCATTTTCTCTGACTCCACGCATAACTTTTCTCCTTTGTCCTTGAGTGGGCCAACCCTTTCTCTAGTCACAATCTTGTTCGTTATATACAAATAAAAAGCTTTGAGATTTTCCTTAACCCTGTTTGCGAATGACTTTTCATGATCCCTTTTAGCCCTTTTAATTCCTCATTTCAGATTGGTCCTACTTCCCAATATTCTTCCAAAGCTTTGTCTGTTTTCAACCATCTAGACCTTAGATATGCATCCTTTTTCCTCTTATGATTTGGAGATGCCGGTGTTGGACTGGGGTGTACAAAGTTAAAGATCACACAGCACCAGGTTATAGTCCAACAGGTTTAATTGGAAGCACACTAGCTTTCGGAGCGACGCTCCTTCATCAGGTGGTTGTGGTCGGCTCAGTTGTAAGGCACAGAATTTATAGCAAAAGTTCACAGTGTGATGTAACTGAAATTATACATTGAATAATACCTTGATTGTCTGTTGAGCCTTTCATTTTTTCGAATGCCATGATAGTTTCACTTCTTTCTTGTGTAAATCACAAAACATTTTTTAAAACGTTGCATTCTCAGGTTAATTGTAACAATTGGTGTTAGCTAGATAATATGTTGAAGGTGTTAGCCCCCGTGTTCTCTGTCTGTGCCATGATGCTTAGATTGAGTCTAATCTAAAAAATGAGATAACGGAGGTTTACATGAATTCATACAGTTTTTGAGCAAATTACAATGTAACTCTGCAAGTACAAATTCACCCCACAAATGTATATATATATATGTGTGCATGTGGGTCTTTTTGGCTGTGTGTGTGTGTGTGTGTGTGTGCGTGTATGTCTGTCTTTTGGTCTGGGTTGGGGGTTGTGAGTGTGAGAGAGTGCATGTGTGTGTGTGTATGTAAGTGTGGAGTATCTTATGTCTGTGACGGGATGCATGTGTGTGGGAGTGTGTGTGCGTGTCTGGGGTGGGGGGGTTGTGAGTGTCTATGAGAAAGAGTGTGTGTGTGAGTGTAGAGTGGTCTAAGTCTCTGAGAGGATGCATGTGTGAGTGTGGGAGTGTGTGTGTCTGTAAGAGTATGTGTTTGTCTGTGTGCGTGTCTTTGTATATGCGTGTCCGTGTATATTTGTGTGGAAAAGAGTGTTTGTGTGTGTGTGTATAGTGCAATGGGGTCACCTGTTGAGGCCCTCCCTATGGTTACTGAACTTAGCTATCAGCCTCTGCTCAGCCACTTTTCACTGTTGCCTGTCCCGAAGTCCGCCTTGGAGGGTGGTCACCTGAAGGTCTGTGGTCGAATGTCCTGGACCACTGAAGTGTTCCCTAACTGGGAGGGAACCCTCCTGTCTGTTGATTATTGTGCTGTGGGGAGAAAGTGAGGTCTGCAGATGCTGGAGATCAAAGTTGAAACTTTATTGCTGGAACAGCACAGCAGGTCAGGCAGCATCCAGGGAACAGGAGATTCGACGTTTCGGGCACAGGCCCTTCTTCAGGAATGAGCAGAGAGTGTTCAGCAGGAGAAGATAAAAGGTAGGGAGGAGGGACTTGGAGGAGGGGAGTTGGAAATGTGATAGGTGGAAAGAGGTCAAGGTGAGGGTGATAGGTCGGAGTAGGGTGGAGGCGGAGAGGTCAAGAAGAAGACTGCAGGTCAGGAAGGCGGTGCCGGGCTGGAAGGATCCGGCTGAGACAAGGTGGGGGGAGGGGGGATGAAGAAACTGGTGAAGTCCAAGTTCATCCCCTGCGGTTGGAGGGTTCCCAGTCGGAAGATAAGACGCTCCTCCTCCGACCGTCGGGTTGTTGTGGTTTGGCGGTGGATGAGTCCAATGACCTGCATATCCTCGGTGGAGTGGGAGGGGGAGTTGAAATGCTGTGCCACAGGTTGGTTGGGTTGGTTCGTCCGGGTGGCCCAGAGGTGCTCCCTGAATCGCTCCGCAAGTAGGCGGCCTGTCTCCCCAATATAGAGGAGGCCACACCGGCTGCAGCGGATGCAGTAGATGATGTGGGTGGAGGTGCAGGTGAATCTGTGGCGGATATGGAAGTTTCCCTTGGGGCCTTGGAGAGAAGTGAGGGGGGAGGTGTGGGCGCAAGTGTTGCACCTCCTGCGGTTGCAAGGGAAGGTGCCGGGAGTGGTGGTTGGGTCGGTGGGGGGTGTGGATCTGACAAGGGAGTCGCGGAGGGAGTGGTCTCTACGGAAAGCTGATAGGGGAGGGGAGGGAAATATATCCTTGGTGCTGGGGTCTGTTTGGAGGTGGTGGAAGTGACGGCGGATGATGCGCTGTACATGGAGATTGGTGGGGTGGTAGGTGAGGACCAGTGGGGTTCTGTCCTGGTGGCGGTTGGAGGGGCGGGGCTCAAGGGCGGAGGAGCGGGAAGTGGAGGAGATGCGGTGGAGGGCACCGTCGACCACGTCGGGGGGGAAATTGCGGTCCTTGAAGAAGGAGGCCATCTGTGTTGTACGTATTTTGAACTGGTCCTCCTGGGAGCAGATGCGGCGGAGACGAAGGAATTGGGAGAATGGGATGGCGTTTTTACAGGGGGCAGGATGGGAGGAGGTGTAGTCCAGGTAGCTGTGGGAGTCGGTAGGTTTGTAGTAGATGTCCGTGTTGATTCGGTCGCCTGAGATAGAAACAGAAAGGTCTAGGAAGGGGAGGGAGGAGTCCGAGACTGTCCAGGTGAATTTGAGGTCGGGGTGGAAGGTGTTGGTGTAGTGGATGAACTGTTCAACCTCCTCGTGGGAGCACGAGGTAGCGCCGATACAGTCATCAATGTAGCGAAGAAAAAGATGGGGGGTGGGGCCAGTGTAGTTGCGGAAGATGGATTGTTCCACATACCCTACGAAGGGGCAGGCATAGCTGGGGCCCATGCGGGTGCCCATGGCTACTCCTTTTGTTTGGAGAAAGTGGGAGGATTGGAAAGAAAAGTTGTTCAGGGTGAGGACCAGTTCGGTCAGTCGAAGGAGGGTGTCGGTGGAAGGGTACTGGGTGGTACGGCGGGAAAGGAAGAAGCGGAGTGCTTTGAGTCCTTCGTGATGGGGGATGGAGGTGTATAGGGACTGGATGTCCATCGTGAAGATAAGGCGTTGGGGACCGGGGAAGCGGAAATCCTGGAGGAGGTGGAGGGCGTGGGTGGTGTCACGAACGTAGGTGGGGAGTTCTTGGACTAATGGGGACAGGACCGTGTCGAGGTATGCCGAGATGAGTTCGGTTGGGCAGGAGCAGGCTGAGACGATGGGTCGTCCGGGGCAGTCAGGTTTGTGGATTTTGGGCAGGAGGTAGAAACGGGCGGTTCGGGGTTGTGGGACTATGAGGTTGGAGGCGGTGGATGGGAGGTCCCCTGAGGTGATGAGGTTATGGACGGTCTGGGAGATGATGGTTTGGTGGTGGGGGGTGGGGTCATGGTCAAGGGGACGGTAGGAGGAGGTATCTGCGAGCTGGCGTTTGGCCTCAGCGGTGTAAAGGTCAGTGCGCCAGACTACTACTGCGCCTCCCTTGTCAGCTGGTTTGATGGTGAGGTTGGGGTTGGAACGGAGGGAGTGGAGGGCTGCGCGTTCCGAGGGTGAGAGGTTGGAGTGGGTGGGGGGAGTGTGGGAGTTCAGGTAGCGGTTAATATCGCGGCGGCAGTTTGCTATGAAGAGGTCGAGGGCAGGTAGGAGGCCAGCACGGGGTGTCCAGGTGGATGGGGTGTGTTGGAGGTGGGAGAAGGGGTCGTCAGAGGGTGGGCGAGGGTCTTGATTGAAGAAATTATTGTGCTGTGCCCATTAATCCGTTGCCATAGCCTTGTTTCCCCAATGTACCATACCATCCTTGCCTGCAATTTGTAAGATAGACAACGTTGGCTGAGTCACATGAGTACCTGCCATGTACATGGTGGGAGGTGTCCCCACGTGTAATGGTGGTATCCATGTTCATACTCTGACACGTCTTGCAGCATCTACATGACAGGGTTTAACCACCACCCTTTTGCCCCCACATCTTTCCATAATCTGTTTACATATTTGTACCTCTATTTCACGCTCGCTGTTGGGAGGCCTGTAGTACAGCCCCAACATTGTTACCATTCCCTTCCTATTTTGGTGCTCTGCCCATATTGCCTCACTGCTCGAGTCCTCCATAGTGCCCTCCTTCAGCACAGCTATGATATCCTCTCTGACCGGTAATGCAACTCCTCAAACCCTTTTTACCTCTCTCTCTATCCCACCTGAAGCATCTGTATCCTGGGATATTTAGTTACTGGTCTTGCCCTTCCCCCAACCAAGTCTCTGTAATAGCAATAACATCATACTCCCAGGTACTAATCCAAGCCCTAAATTCCTCTGCCTTACCAACTACACTTCTCACATTAAAACAAATGCACCTCAGACCACCTGTCCCTTTACTTTCATTATCTGCTCCCTGTCTACTCTTCCCCTTAGTCACGCTGACTTCATTATCTATTTCCTTATTGGCTTTAGTTACTGCCTCCTTACTGTTCACTAACCTCCTCATTTGGTTCCCATCCACCTGCCATATTAGTTTAAACCCTCCCCAACAGCGGTAACAAAAGCACCCCCAAGGACATTGGTTCCAGCCTTACTCAGACTGTCTGATTTGTAATAGTCCCACTTCCCCCTGAACCAGTTCCAATGTCCCAAAAATCTGAAACCCTCCCGACTGCACCATCTTTCAAGCCACTCAGTAATCCTGTCTATTCTTTCATTTCTACGCTGACTAGCACAGGATACAGGTAGCAATCCTGAGATTACTATCCCTGAGGTCCTACTTTTTACTTGACTCCGATCTCCCTAAATTCTGCTTTTAGGACCCCATCCCATTTATTACCAAATCATTGGTGCCTGTATGCACCACGACAGCTGGCTGTTCACCGTCCGCCTTCAGAATGTCCTGCAGCCGATCAGAGTCAACCATGACAAGTGTACCTGGGAGGCAACATACCATTGGGAGTCTCGTTTTCAACCACAGAACCACCTATCCACTCCCCTTCCAATTAAATCCCCGATGATTATAGCCCTTACACTCTTTTTCCTGCCCTTCTGTACAACAGAGCCAGCCATGGTGACATGAACCTGGCTCCTGCTGCCATCCCCTGGTGAGCCATCCCCCCCAACAGTAGACCTGTTTTGGAAGGACATGATTGCATGGGACACCTGCACTGCTTTTCTGCTCTTTCTCTCCCATTTGGTCACCCATTCCCTTTCTCCCTCAGCAATCCTAATCTGCGGTGTGACCAATTCACTGAACGTGGTATCCACGACCTCCTCAGTATCATGGATGCTCCAAAGTGAGTCCATCCACAGCTCCAGAGCCATCATGTGGTCTAAGAGGAGCTGCAGCACTTCCTGCACGTGAAGGAGTCAGGGACATCAGCCGTGTCCTTGAGTTCCCACATTGAAGAAGAGGAGCATAACACAGGTCTGGGATCTCCTACCATTTTTACTCTTACACTTAACTTAGTTCAACTAGTCCTGCTATTTATTGAGTCCCTTGTCTTGTTCCTTTTTCCAAAGTGCATCACCTCACATTTATCAGGGTTAAATTCCATCTGCCTCTGATCTGTCTGTCTGACCAATCCGGTTACATCCTCCTGCAACCTCCTTCTTTCACCGAGCCAATCTTCATGTTATCTTCAAACTTACTTATCATTCCCCGTCACATTATCATCTACATTGTCTCTATAGATCACAACTGAAAAGAGACCCAGTAGTGATCCCTGTGGTATCCCACTGCACACTGGATTCCAGTTACACAAACAGCTTTCTGCCTCATCCCCTGTTTCCTGTCACTGAACCAATTTGGAATTGAATACTCCAGGTGTGATCTCACTAAGGCTCTGTACAATTGCAGCAAAACATTCCTGCTCCTGTACTCGAATCCTCTCACTCTGAAGGCCAACATCCCATTTACCTTCTTCACTGCCTGCTGCTCCTGCACACTGACTTTCAGCGACCTATGTACAGGGACACCCAGGTCTCATTGCACCTCCCCGTTCCAAATCTATCACCATTCAGATAATAATCTGCCTTCCCGTTTTTACTATTAAACTGGGTACCCTCACATTATATTTCATCTGCAATTCTCTCAACTTCTCTGAATCACACTGTGGTATCTCTGCCTTCTCCTCACAGCTCACCCTTCCACCCAGATTTGTGCCATTTACACACTTGGAGATATCATTTTAAGTTCCTTCTTATAAATTATTCAGATGTATATTTGTGAATAGCTGGGATCCAGGCCTATGATACCCCATTAGTAACTACCTGTCATTCTGAAAAAGGCCTATTTATTTCATCTCTTTGTTTCCTGTCTGGTGGCCAGTTCTCTCTGCATGTCTATATGCTACTCCCACTCACATGAGCCTTAATTTTACAGATTAACATCTTACCTTGGACCTATCAAAAGCCTTCCGAATGTCCAAACAAACCATATCCATTGGCTGTCCTTTCTCAAATCTACTCGCTATATCCTCAAACAATTCCAGTCGAGTTGTTAATCATGATTTCCCTTTCAACATGCCATGCTGATTCTGTCCAATTCTGTCACTGTTTTCTCAGAGCTAAGCAATAAAATATTTTATCATGAACTTTCTCCACTGTTGATGTCTGTTTAATTGGTCAAAAATTCTCTATTTTTTCTCTCTCTCTCTTTCTCTCTCTCTCTCTGTTTTTCAATTGATTTTTTACATTAGCTGCCCTCCACTCTGTAGGACTATTCCACAAATAAATAACCATCAATGTTTCCAATACTTTACAACCATGTCCGGAAGTACTCTGGAAACTAGATTATTTGTCCCTGCTGATTTAACAAACTTTAATTTTTGCAGAACCATTTCCATCCAAAAACTGATTTCCTTCAGTACCTTGCTCTGACAAAGCATTGGGGTCACCAACATTTTTGAGATATATTTGAGAATTCATTTGTGCAGAAAGGTTCAGAATAAGTTTATAATTGGTCTTCATCTCTTTGTTTCAATTAGAACACAATAACACTTGTGTGGAACTTTTTTTTAGAATAAATTCTCTACAGTGTGGAAACAGGCCCTTCGGCCCAACATGCCCACACCAACCCTCTGAAGAGTAACCCACCCAGACCCATTTCCCTCTGACTGATGCACTTAACAGTATGGACAATTTAGCATGGCCAATTCACATGACCTGCACATCTTTGGACTGTGGGAGGAAACCCGCACAGACATGGGAGAATGTGCAAACTCCACACAATCGCTCAAGGCTGGAATCGAACCTGGGACCCTGGTGCTGTGAGACAGCAGTGCTAACCACTGAGCCACCGTGCTGCCCTAAACTTCCTCAAATGTCATCTGGAAGTCCAAATAAATAGCATCCATTGGCATTCCCTTATCTCACACATTAGTGACCTCTTTGAAAAATGTAACTGGGTTAGTAAAAGATGTCTGACCCTGTTTAAATCCATGCTGACTCTCTCTGAGCAGTTCATATTTGTCAGACATTCTGGATCTAAAACCAAATTCAATCACTTCCTAACAAGAGACATTCAATGGAGATATTCATTGTGAATGAGGTTAGTAAACAGCTAGCACTGACATGAGGGGCTGAACAGCCTCCTCCTGTACTGGACCCTTCTCTGTCACCTTGACTGAAGCATTCAGATAGGAACAGGAGCTGGGCTGCAGCTTCAATAATGAGTTCAATGTGGACGCATGGAGTGTCATTAGTGGGGAATACACAGTGTACATTGTGTCCAGGAGCCTCTCTTTCTCTTTCTCCCTTTTCAGCTCCAGGGCTGGCATAAAGGAGCTGAAAGAATCTTTGGTGAAGAAGTTTCTGGAAGTGAAGGGTTTCAAACATGACTAATGATTGCAGCTCCTTGTTCAGTTTGCTCCTCCCTCACCACTGATCTAGCCACGTAGCCTCCTGTCACACTGAGGGACATTGCAATCAATATCATAGTGTCAGTGCCAGCAAACAATAGCATCACAGTCTGACCCACTGGGACAGGCATCACTATCTGACATCAAAGAATGGAGCCTGAATCCCCTCCCCCCATGCTCATAAACCCTACAGCATTGAAAATATACTGACACCCAGCCCCTTCGATTAGACACTGACCCACAGATAACTCCTTCAGAGGTTGAAGTCAGCATCGACACTGAGAGAGAAGGAGAGGGAGAGATGGGGTGAGGCAAAGACAAAGAGAAGGAATGGGAAAGAGAGAGACCCAAGAGAGACAGACAGAGAGAAAGAGAGAGAAAGGGAGAGAGCGATAGAGAGAGAGAGTCTGCTCCTCCCTCCCTTCCTCCCGGACAATGCTCTATTTGATTGGATTCTCATTGTTGTATTTTCCCAATTCTGGAGGAGACTCCACCTTCAAATCCAGCATTCCACCACATTCCCAAAACTGAAATCCAGATCCGAAGTGGACCTGTTCCTCTCAAATATCGATTCCAATGATGACATTCCACTGGATCACTTTCTGCAGGGAAAGGATCAGCCAGGGCCGTATTCTTCAGCCTTGGAGAATAATGACGGGATATTTGGAGTGTGAGTTTGATGATGTAAACGTGGATCATTGCAGCAAAGACATTACAGATGGTTTGTACAGACAGCAAAGCCCAAACCAGAGCATTGTGTCAATCAACAAAGAACTCATGAAAGCTTCAATAAAAATGGTTATTAATGTGATTCTCAGAGATAAGTCATTATTCTAGTTGCAAATGACACTTTCCCAGTGAAGGGGTCCATCCTGCTAAATATTAGATATAGCTGGGCTTTGGAGAAATATTGGGCAGATGGAGTGTAATGTGGGAAACATGAATCACAAAGTTAGTACGCAGCTACAGCAAGTGAATCCGGAGGCAGATGGAGTGTTGGTGCTCCTTGTAAAGGGAATGCAATCTAAAAGCAGGGACATTTTCCTGCAGCTGTACAGGAGTTAGGGTTAGGGGCTTGGTGAGAGCACATCTGGAGTATGGTGTCCAGTATCAGGCTTCTTATTGAAGAAAGGACAGGAGCTGCATTGGATGTAGTTCAGAGATAGTTCCCTTGACTGATTCCTGGTATAGAGCGATTGTCTTATGGGCAAAGGTCTAACAGATTAGGAATCTGATCCCTGGAGTTTAGAAGAATGAGAGGGAATCTCATTGAAATGTATAGAATTCTTAAGGGGCTTGACAGGGGAAATGCTGGATGTTTCCCTTCATGGGAGAGTAAGGGCTACACAGAAAACCACTGGGTAACCACTAGGACAAGATCCAGAACATAGGAGGATCAGAAAGCAAAACTGTACGTATTTTAATGTAAGGAACTTGACTAGTAATGCAGTTGAACTGAGAGCATTGACCAGCACGTGGGAATATCATATTGTTGCAATTGCTGAGACATGATGGAAGAAAGATAGGACTGGCAGCTCAACATTCCAGGGTAGAGAAGTCTCAGGTGGGATAGAGGGAATGCCAGAGAGGTGGGTGTATTGCATTATTGATAAAGGAAACCATCACTGCAGGATTGAAGGAACATTTTTTGAAAAGCTCTTCAAATGAGGCCATCTGGGTAGAGCTAGACATAAAAAAAGGACAATCATTTTGCTCGGATTATACTACAGGCCTCCCAATAGTCAGATGGAGAGAGAGGAGCAGATAAGTCGGCAAATCACAGAGGTGTGAGAGGAATAGGGTTATTTTAGTGGGGAATTTCAACTTCTCTAGCATGAACTGGAATTGTCTTTGTGTGAATGGTGGAATGTTTAAAGTCCATCCAGGAGAGCTTTTGGTGCCAGTACATAGATAATCCCTCTAAACATGGACAGTGCTGGACTCAATCCTAGGTAATGAAGCCGATCAAATGGTTGGAGAGTCAGTGGGTGAGCATTTTGGAGATAGTGAACATAACTCCATATGTTTCATCGTTATTATGGAAAGGAATAAGGGGAGTGCAGAACTTAAATGTCTAAAGTGAGGCAAGGCCAATTTCAAAGTCATTAGACAGGATCTGGCAAATATAGACTGGGAGCAGCTACTTGCAGGTCAGTCTACATTTGGAAAGTGGGAAGCTTTTTAATGTGAGACAGTGAGAATTCAGGGCCAGCTCAGAAAGAAAGGCAAGGGCAGCAACTCCTGGGATCCTGGATGTCAAGGAATATGGATAGTTTGGGAAAGGAAAAGAAGGAATTATATGTCAGGTACAGAGCATCAAACACAGGGGAGGAACTTCAGGAGGAGTGTGGGGAGGTACTTAAAAATAGGAGGGCAAAGAGGAGCCATAAAGTATCTTTGGCAGCCTGATCCCCTCATCCCAGAATGCTTAGGAAAGTGGCACTAGAAAGAATAGCTGCACTCATGGTCATCTTTAAAAATTCTAGACTCTAGAGCTGTTCCTATAGATTAGAGGGTGGCGAACATAACCCCACTATTTAAGAAGGGAGACAGAGAGAAAGCAATGTTTTTTTTTGTAGACCGGTTAGCTTGACATCAGTAGTGGAAGAAATACTGGAGTCCATTATAAAAGATGTGCAGCAAATTTTGTTGTAACCTGTACCTTATGAACTGGCAGTCTTGAGAAACCGGCAAAAATTATATTCCTCAAATGCCACAAAGATTAATATATCATTCTTTACAATTATTATAGTTGGAAAAAAAACTAGTTTCATAGTTATTATGGAACGAGATAAGGGTAGTGCAGACGTTGTGTCTAAATTGTCAGGAACAAGAAAGAAAGAGTCATTAAGCTGAACAAGAAACTTTGCAATTAAAGATGCCCAAGTTAAGTACATAAGTCACATACTGAGAGAAAAGGGATTTGCCTGGATTCTGGAAAGGTAGGAGTGGTAGCAGTGATGTGGTGACTGACAGATGTGAAAACATTGTAAGGATTTGTTGGATTCATCAAATACAAGGTGCCAATTTCTAACTAGAGTGATAATCACACTGCTAGCCAATTATTATCATCCCAACTGCTGGTATTATTGGACAACACAGATCTCAGACTGAAACATAAACAGAAACTGTTAAAGAAATGCTGTTGGTCTGCAGCATCTGTGGAGCATAAGCACACAATGATTTAGATGTAATAATAAGACCTCCTTAGACAAAAGAAATGAAGATAAAACATACTGACAGAAAGTATGTGGGGTGGCATGGTGGCTCAGTGGTTAGCACTGCTGCCTCACAGCACCAGAATCCCAGGTTCCATTCCAGCCTTGGGTGACTGTGCGGAGTTTGCACATTCTCCCATGTCTGTGTGGGTTTCCTCTGGGTTCTGAGGTTTCCTCCCACAGTCCAAAGATGTGCAGGTTAGGTGAATGGCCATGCTAAACTGCCCATAGTGCTGGATGCATTAGTCAGAAGGAAATGGATCTGGGTGGATTATTCTTTGGAGGGCTGGTGGGGACTGGTTGGGCCAAACGGCCTGTTTCTACACTGTAGGGAATCTAACCTAATCAAAAGCACAAATTCAAAAGATTCCAAAACACACAGCAAAATAAAATCCTTCCTTTTCGAATCTCATTGCTTTATAATACTCAAGTAACAGGGAGAAGGAATTCATTTCTCTATTGCATCTTTAGGTTTAACTGAACTGTATTTTTCAATTAATTGTCTTAAAGTTTGATTGCCTTTTCCTTGGTTAATACTTCGCTGGCCACAGGTGAAGTGCCAGACTGGAGGATTGTCAATGTGGTTCCTTTGTTCAAGAAGGGCAACAGGGATAGGCCAGGCAATTACAGACCAGTTAGTCTGATTTCCGTGTGAGGGAAATTATTAGAAAAAAATCCTGAAGTACAGGATTAAGCAATACTTGGAGAGGTAGGGATGCCAGTATTGATTTGTTTGACCAAGGTCCCATATGAAAGGCAGTCCAGATGGTAAGGGCCCATGGGATCCAAGGCAAGTTGGCAAATTGGATCCAAAAGGGGCTTCCGAATATGAGCTGAAAAATGTGTTGCTGGAAAAGCGCAGCAGGTCAGGCAGCATCAAAGGAGCAGGAAAATCGACGTTTCGGGCATAAGCGTTTTTCGTAGGAGAATCGATGTTTCGAGCATAAGCTTTTGATGCTGCCTGACCTGCTGCGCTTTTCCAGCAACACATTTTTCAGCTCTGATCTCCAGCATCGGCAGTCCTCACTTTCTCCTTCCAAATGTGAGGCAAAGAGTGATGGTGGAGGGCTGTCTTTGTGATTGGAAGCCTGTGACCAGTGGTGCATGACAGGGATTAGGGCTGCGACACTTTCTATTTGTAACAAATTCACTGTGATTGTTTAATTAGAAAGTTTGCAGATGCCACATAAATTGGTGGTGTTGTTGATATTGATTTGATTTTTATTTTATTGTCACATGGACTCAAGTACAAAAATATAGGAATACAGTGAAGCGTATGTAATGTCGCCTTGCAACATGCCATCTTCGATACAAGGACCGAGGGACAGAATCTTAAGAAAAAGGTAGAAAGAAAGATTAAAGTTAAAAGTTACACGTTACAGACCCTTTCAGTTTTAAATAGAAAATAAAGAAATAAATCTGGAATTTCAATCATTAGTCTTCCTTTAAGTGCTCAGCTGCCATGGGATCATATTTTGAGTCATAGTCTCCTGACCAAAAGTCCACACTGAGGCCGTGTGGGCCAAGAGACCACCATTATACAGCAAGAGACCACCCTGTGGGCCGAGAGACAACCATGCTGAGCCACTGACAGATCGCCATGTTAGGTCAAGAAGCCAACATGCTGGCCGAGATGCTACCAGATCGAACTGAGAGGCCACCATCTTGGACCGAGAGGCCACCACATCGAACTGAGAGGGCACTACATCGAACCGAGAGACCACCATGTTGAACCAAGAGTCTTCCTCACCAGGCTGGGATGTCTCCCTGTCAGGCCAGGACACCACTACATCAAGCCCAGAGGCCATCTCAGTGAGTCTGCACTGGTCGGAGGCCTGGTGCCTGAGGCTGGGAGTCCATGGCCGGGAGATGAAATAATCGAGAAGGACAAAAGAAAAGGAAAAAAAAAGGTGGAATAGAAAAAAGAAAAGGAAACAGATGGAGCAGATCAACTCGGTCTGAAGCGTCCTACTCTGCTGCCATCTTGGATTACTGGGTCGCAGGCTACAGTCTGATATTGATCAGCTGGTAAATTGGGCAGATCAATGGCAGATGGAATTTAATCCTGATCCATGTGAGGTGATCCAATTTGGAAGGTCTAATGAGGGAAGGATAAACACAATAGAAGATATGTGCCTTGGGTGTCCTTGTGCATGAATCATAGAGAGTTGGTCGACAGGTACAACAAGCAATTCGGAAGGCAAATGGAATTTTGCCCTTCATTGCTACAGCAATTGAGTTTAAAAAGCAGGGAGGTTATGTTGCAGCTGTACAGGGTTCTGGTGAGGCTACACCTGGAGTACTGCATGCAGTTATGTTCTGCTTAGTTGAGAAAGATGTACTAGCATTAGAAGGTATACAGAGAAGGTTCGCCAGGTTGATTCCGGAGTTGAGGGGGTTG
Source organism: Chiloscyllium plagiosum (assembly GCF_037043375.1). NCBI lineage: Eukaryota > Metazoa > Chordata > Chondrichthyes > Orectolobiformes > Hemiscylliidae > Chiloscyllium > Chiloscyllium plagiosum. Next base: position 118,660,184 of record NW_028270147.1, read on the forward strand.
GCTTATGAGAGGAAACTGAATAGACTGGGATATATTCATTGGAACTTAGAAGAATGAGGGGGGATCTTATAGAAACATATAAAATTATGAAGAGAATAGATAAGACAGAGTAGAGAGGATGTTTCCACTGGCAGGTGAAACTAAAACAGAAGGGCATAGCCTCAAAATTAGGGGAAGCAGATTTAGGACAAAATTGAGAAGGAACTTCTTCACCCAGAGCATCATAAATCTTTTAAATTCCTTGCCCCGTGAAGAAATTTATGTCACTTCTGGAAATGTTTTAAAGCTAAGACAGTTTTTTTTAACAATAAAGGAATTAAGAGATATGGTGAGAGCGCGGGTAAATGGAGCTGAGTCTATGAAAAGATCAGCCAAGATGTTATTGAATGTTGGAGCAGGCTCGAAGGGCCAGATGGCCGACTCATGCTTCTAGTTCTTATGTTCCCTGGGAATGCTGAGGAACAAAGGGACCTTGATGTACACGTCCATCGATCCCGGAAGGTATCAGCACAGCTAGACAGGGTGGTGAAGAAGGCATACGGGATGCTTGCCATCATTAGCCAGGGTTTAGAATATAGGAGCAAGGAAGTCTTGTTGTTACTTTACAGAGCATTGGTTAGGCCATATCTGGAATACTGTGTACAGTTCTGGTCATGACACTGTCGGAAGGACATGATTGGATTGGAGAGGCTGTCGAGGAGATTCACCAGGATGTTGCTTCAAATGGAATGTGTTGGTTGTGAGGAGAGACTGGATAAACTGAGTTTGTTTTCCTTAGAGCAGAGGAAGTAAGGGGGAGTCTGACTGAGGGATACAAAAATATGAAAGGCACAGACAAAGTTGATCGTGATAATCTTTTCCCCATGGTAGACATGTCTAAGACCAAAGGGAATAAGCTTAACATGATGAAAAAGTGGTTTAGGGGGGTTTTGAGGATTTATTTTTCCCCAGAGGGTGGTAGAAATATGGAATGTGCTGCCTGAGAAGATGGTGGAGGCAGCTCCTCTTACAACATTTAAGACATATCCAGACGAGCACATAAAACGCCAGGGCATGGAAGGCTATGGACCAAGTGCAGGCAAATGGGGGTGATTAGTGTAGTTTGATGTTTACTGGTCAGCATTGACATGATAGGCAGAGGAGCCTGTTTGTTTGCTGTATGACGCTATGCCTATGACGAGAAGGATGTGGAAGCATTTTCATGTCTTTTGAGAAGATAGCAACACATGCAAGGCAGGAAGAAAACGTTTGGACCTTGCCCATGCAAAAATGAACTTGAGGATCAACAAGGGATTTCGACATCCCTGTCAGAGGAACGTTCTCAGGATCATGAGGAAGTGAAAACAGCTGTTCTATGCACATATGAGTTGGTCTCAGAAATATACAGACAGATGCTTTAGAACTTACAGAAACAGCCTCCACAAACTTCTACTGAGTTTAAGAGAGTTCAACAAAATAATGTTGACAGGTGGATAAGAGCATTAAAGGCTCAGAATAATTACAATACTCTCAGAGAAATTATTCTTTAAGATGAATTTAAAACTTCATTCCCTTCTAGAATCAGAATTCATGTGTACGACCAAAGGGGAATGACAGTAAGACAAGCAGCTAGAATGGCTAATGATTATAGACTTTGTTAAAGACAAAAACCTGCAGAGTAGTGAGTGTAATAGAGGAGGGGATGAGAAAATGCTTGAGATCGAAAAAGAATTGGACAATTCCCAAAGTGAACTCCTTGTTATTAGACAAACAAATTCAGAGATATTAGAGAATTCAGACACTGTACTTTTGTATTTGGGGAAAGATTAACAGGTAGATTTCATGAGGTTGGTCAGAAAATACAAACATGTTTGTGTGAGGAATCGTTGAGGACTTTGGTTCTGTATTGATGGAGTCAGAAGGATTAGAGGGAATGTCATTGAAACTTACATAATACAGAGAGGCCTGGGTAGAGTGGACATGGAGAAGATGTTTCCAATAATAGGAGAGATTGAAGACCCGAGGGAACAGCCTCAGAGTGAAGAGACAACCTTTTGAACTGAGTTGTGGAGGCTGAGTCATTGAGTGTATTTGAGATAAATTGGCTCTTGATTAGTCAAAGAATGAAGATTTATAGGGAGAAGGAGAGAGAATAGGATTTAAAAACATTATCAACTGTAAATGAAAGGTGGACCAGACTTGATGGGCCAAATGGCCCAATTATGCTCCTTTATCTTATGGACATGTATTTATATACTTGGATGTATCACATGAATTAAATATGACATGGATTTGCTAATTCAGACACAATGAAACAAAGACCAACAGAAACCGGCCAATGTAACAGAGGGCTTCCATGTTGGAGAATCAGTTGATTGAACCAAGTCAGAGTAATTGGAGTTCTCCTGTAGTATTGGATCCTGAACCAAACTGTTCAATTTGATTCATTGTTGACTCTAGGTAAGTGAATATAGTCACAAAACCAGATTCATTCCCCATTCTCAAATGAGAAGATTACATAGATGAGGTTGGTAGTGTGTCATTCTTATCTAAAATTGTTTTGTTAAACGGATATTGACAAGTACTCGCTGACAACTAGAACTAAGCGAGTTTCTGTATTTGTCACACCTAATAGATTATAACCAATGGTGAGTTTTGCTATTTGGACTTAAGAACGCTTCAATCACGTTCAAATAATAACTCTGAATGTGAACAAGGTCACACTCTCCCACCTTAGATTCCAACTGCCCAAACTTTCTCCAACGCCCAGCTGTAACTAATATTCAGTAGGATGGACCTTTACAGGTGAAAGAGCCATTTGTAACTAGAATAATGATACATTTCTGAGAATCACATTAATAACGATTTCTATTGAAGCTTTCATGAGTTCTGTGTTGATTGACACAATGTTCTGGTTTGGGCTTTGCTGTCTGTACAAAGCGTCTGTAATGTCTTTGTTGTAATGGTTCACATTTACATCATCAAACTCACACTCCAAATATCCTGTCATTATTCTCCATGGGATTCACTGGAATTGGCTCAGATCAGACTCCCAGCAGCTCAAACGGAGGGAGGGATGGAGCTCAGAGAGACAGAGAGAGAAAGAGAGAGAGTTGGAGCACTGAGAGAGAGGGGTTGAAGCTTGGGGAAGAGGGATGCAACTCAGAGTGAGATCTATGCAGCTGAGGTGGGGTGGTAGGGGAGAGAGAGAGCAAAAGAGAGAGATGGAGATCAAGGAGCTGTATATCAAAAATAAATTATACCCTGTTAAAGACTGCGCTGGATGAAGGCTGTATGACTCTATGACTCTATTGATGCTATCTACAATGCTGCCTAACTTTGTGTCATGAGCAAACTGAAATATCTAATTTTCTATGCCATTATCCAAGTCATGAATAAATAATGTAACTAATTGAGACGAGAGCACAAATTTCTATTGGACACCACTGGTCACTTCCTGCCAATTTCAGCACTTACCCATTATCCCTACTGTCAGTCGCCTGTCACTCAACAATTTCCAAGTATGTCAGTATTTTAGCCTCAATTCTGTGGATTCCTACCTGAGTTGACAGTTTCTGACACGGGACTTTATCAAATACCTTCTGGAAGCCCCTGTAAACAACAACCATAGACATTACTGTGTCCAGGACTTGTGTTTCTTCTTCAAAAATGTTCAATGAGGTTTTTCAGCGTGAGCAACTTGTCATGAATCCATACTGAGTCTCCCTGACTAACTGACCATTTTCAAGGTTGTCAGTTACCCTCATCCTTGATTATAGACCCCAACAATTTTCACACCACAAATGTTGGCTTAGTGCCCTATAATTCCCTGGCTTTTTTCTAACATCCTTGTTAAAAGTGAAGTGACATTTGCTATTTTTAAACCCAGAGGTACAAATCCTGTAACTAGGGAACTCTGAAAGATTATAGTCAGACTGTCTACAATGTGGTCTGATACTACCGTTATCACCCTCAGATGGAAACTGTCAGGTCCTGAGGATTTGTCACTCTTTTGTTCCTCAGGACAGATATCTTACTGACATTAATTTTATTCAGTCCCTGTCCCTGATTCTCTGTTAATTCCTTTGGGACTTCAGGCAAGTCCTCCTCCTTTCCTACTGAAAATCTGGAGGTAAAGTATTTATTTAACATGGCTGTCATTTCCCCATTGTCACTGACAATATCCCTCACTTTCAGTCTTTAATGGCCAACATTGCTCCTGACCTCCCAGCTTCCCTTTTATGGAACTGTATCATTTCTTCTTATTGATTTTTGATATTCCTTATATAGAATCATAGAGTCATAGAGATGTACAGCATGGAAACAGACCCTAAGGTCCAACCCGTCCATGCCAACCAGATATCCCAACCCAATTTAGTCCCACCTACCAGCACTCGGCCCATATCCCTCCAAACCCTTCCTATTCATATACCCATCCAAATGCCTCTTAAATGTTTCAATTGTACCAGCCTCCACCATTTCCTCTGGCATGTTTCCTTTCAGAATCCCTTTAGCAAGCTCTTTGAAGCTGCTATGTGGCCCTTTGTATCTTTCTCATTCAGCAGAATCTGTCCTTTTTTTTTGCATTTTTGTTAGCCTTTTTTAAGTTTTATCCTTTCCCTTATCTCTTTAATTGTCTATTGTTGTTTGTTCTAAGATGTGGAGCTTTTCCCTCTCAGGTATAAACTGGTTTTGTTTTGTTTTGAATGTTTCTTTAAACATTCCCAACTGTTCTTCAGTTGTTTTACCCATGAGCAGATTTTCCCAGTTTTCTGTGGACAGTTTCTGTCTCATCTCCTTTAAGTCGGCCCTTACCTTAATCTCAAATTCTCAGCAGCTGATTCATGCTTTTCACTTTCAAATGTGACATTGAACTCAATCATGTAATGATCACTATTTGAAAAATGTTCATGCACAAATAGCTACTAACTAAATCTGGTTCATTATTCATTACTAATTCCAATATTTCTTGTCCCCTTATTACATCCAGGACCTATTGCTGTTGGAAAATATTCCAGATCCACTCCAGAAATTCACTACCTTTCTGACAGAGTACTTGTCTCTCTCCCAATCTAAGTTAAAGGTTAAACTTCCCCATTAATAATACACTGGCTTTGCTACAGACTTGCCTAATTCCTGCATTAATACAATCCAGCATCTCAGAGCTGCTGCCGGGGGTCTGCACACAATATCTATTACAGTTTTAGATCCTTTCCTGCTCCTCAGTTGCACTGAATGTTTTCCGCTCATTATAACCTCCCTCACCATTGAAGCCATTTTGTTTCTAATCAATAAAGCTGCTCCACTCTTCTGTCATTTCCCCATGTCCATCCTGTGAACCTTCTAACCTGATATATTTAATTCCCAATCCTAACGATTCTGCAAATATGTCTCAGTAATTGAGCATAATCTTAAATTTGAAACTGTGTGTGCAGATTATTGAATTTATTTCTTACGCTCCATGCATTTGTATATAGAACTCTTATTTGGTCCATTCACTGGAATCTGTTCCTCAGCACTGATGCTGTATTCACCTCTTTCTTATTTCTCTCTATCTGTTTAATCAATATACTTCTGATAGCTTTCCTGATATTGTCCAAATAGGGCCTTTTGCCTATTTTTGCTGATGTTGTTAGTCCCAACGCAACAACAACAACTGGATGGTCACCACCACCACCCCCACTCCAATATCCTTTCAAGCCGGTTCAAGATGCCCCTTACCTTGGCACCAGGTAGACAGCACACCATGTGAGACTCTCAGTCCTGCTCACAAAGGATGCTATCAGTCCTACTCATTGTCAAATCCTCCTCTTTGTGCTCCTCTGCCTGAATGGCCTCCTGGCCCACAGTGCAGTGGTCTTCTTTCATTCATTCATTGGATATGGGCATCTCTGGCCAAGCCAGCATTTCCTGCCCATAGGGCAGTTAACAGACAACCACATGGAATCATAGAATCCATACAGTGTGAAACAGACCATTCAGCCCAATGAGCCCACACCAACATTCTGAAGAGCATCCCACCAGACCTATCCCCCTAGCCCTGCATCTTCCATGGTTAATGCACCGTACCTGCACATCCCTGAGCACTATGGGTAATTTTGTATTGCCAATCCACCTGGCTTGCACTTCTTAGAACTGTGGGAGGAAGCCAGGGCACCTGACAGAAACCCACATAGACATGGGGGTCAACATGCAAAATCCACACAGACAGTTGCCCAAGGGTAGAATCAAACTTGGTACCCTGGCACTGCGAGGCAGCAGTGCAAAGCACTGAGCCACCATGCCGCTCATTATAGTGGGTCTGGAGTCACACGTGGGTCAGGCCACGTAAGGCTGCCAACATCGTTCTTGAATTCAAATCCCCATGTCAGCCATGGTAGGATTTGAACACAGGTTGCCAGAACAATAGCTGAGTTTCTGGATTAATAATCCAACGATAATACCACTAGGCAATTGCCTCCCCCTGTGTGTGCCTATCTAATGGTGCTGGAATTGGCCTTCCCCCCGTTTAGACACTTAATTTCTGCTCTACCTTCATCTTTTCACTTAATGACTTTGATGCTTAGACGGTTCTGGTCACTTTCGCCAAAATGCTCACGCCATGTTTGCCCATTCTCCCTACAATCCTTTGCCTCATTGACACAAGGAATAAGTACCTCATTTCTATTGGACAAGGAGCTGAGGCTCCTGCAATGCTAAAGTCAGGCTGCATCGACCTGTTCACTTATAGTCACACCCTCCTGTCCCTGATCACTGGCCATAATATCAAGTATTTAGCCTACAAGGTGTGACTGCCTCCTCAAACACAGTGTCCAGGTAACTCTCCCCCTCCCTGATGTGTTGCAGTGTTTGAAGCTCAGACTCCAGCTCATCAACTTTGAGCTGGAGTGCCTTGAGTAACCAACACTTGCTGCAGATGTGGTCACTCTGAGCTACAATGGGCTCCACCAGCTTCCCCATCGTGCAATTACTGCACATTGCCTGGCCCTGTATGTGGAAATTGTTTAATGAGTTTTTAAATTTGTATTTTTAAATTTGCTGCCGGTCTTCAGTTTTTAATCTGTAAGGAAACAGGGAAGGCTCCAGCACAGCAGGAGGTTCCTCGTGTCAGTGCGAGCTGTTTACTAACTTCATGCACAATGAACATCTCTGTTGAATGTTTGTTGTCAGGAAGTGATTGAGTGTGTTTTTAGAGACAGAATAACGGACAAATATGAACTGCTCCGAGAGAGTCAGCATGGATTGACAAAGGTTCAGACATCTTTAACTAACCCGGTTACACTTTGTTTGGAGTTCCCGAATGTGGGATATAAGGGAATGTCGATAGATATTGTCTATAGGGAATTCCAGAAGACATTTAAGAATGTTCCATATAAGAGACATGGAATCAGATGGAAGTTGAGAAATGCATTTACCTTGGGTCAGGAATGGGCCTGGAGCTAGACACAGAGAGGAGGGAGAATGTGTGTGTCCTCCAATGAGCAAGATGTGAGTAGTGGTGTCCCAGGGACCGTGGTGGGAGCTCAGCTTTTCACGATATTTCTCAATGACTTGGATGAAGAAATAGAGAACCACATATCCAAGGTTGCTAACCACACTGGCAGTGAGGCAGCTTGGAGGAGCTTACAAAGATGGGGAGGGTGGAAGGGCAGAGAGCAGCTTGAAAACAAGGATGTGAATATGAAAATCGAGGTATTGCTGGACTGGGATCCAATGTTGGTCCGTGAGGACAGTGGGAGGGAATGGGGGAATGAGACTTGGTGCAAGTTCGGATATCGGTAGCACGGTTTGGAATGAGCCGAAGTTTACGGAAGGCGGTGGCTATGATGTCGGCCAGTATAACATTGGAATGGCCATGTTTGTCGTCCCCATGGTGAAGCTGAGATTTTCAATGGCTGATCTTTGTGATGTGGAGGATGCGGGCTCAGATCAACCTCAAAGATGAGGCCCAGTTTGCAAAGAGTCTGGTTGAGCAGCAGACAGTGCTCAGGGAGAGAGATGGAGTTTGTGTCAGGAGCTGAAGAGGATGGCTTTGATCTTCCCAATGTGTTTCCCAGTGAGCTTGGCTCCTCAGTCCTGACTGCTCTTAGCTGCTATGATTGTCACTGATTGGACACTTATTATTAGAGATTCTGACCACAGCAGAAAGCCCCAGTGTAAAAAATAACTGCAAAGACTGTCAGATCGCAAGGTTGAAACTTCACCAAGAGAGGAAGTGAAAGAAGGAGCTCGGAGCAGCTGGACATTTGTTACTGAGACGGGAGAAAACTGTGAACCGTCTGCACTCCCTGGAATCTGACAGCACAGGGGGATGGCCATTCAGTCCATCATGGCTGTGAGTGACCCAAATAGTCACCCTGTTCCTCTCTCTCCTCATCTTTCTTTTTTAGCTGGACCTCCGATTCCCTCTTGCAGACCTGGGTCTATAGCACAAGACTGCCCCTAACCTGGGCTCCAAATTGGTATCTCATTCATTCATTGGGAGACAAACTGCCGGGGCTGGGAAATGAAGCTCAGGACCCTTAAAATTCCCTCTCCCCTCCTGAGGGACACTTCGTTGGGTTTTGCATATTCACTTGTGGGAAGTGGGCTTCACCGGCTGGGCCAACATTCTTTACCCTGTCCCTAGTTGCCCTGAGAGGGTGGTGGGAAGCTGCCGTCTTGAATTGCTATATTCCACAAGCTGTAAGTTGACCCACAATGCTCTTGGGGAAGGAATGCCAGTATTTTAACCCAGCAAGGCTGAGAGACGAGCGACATATTTCCAAGTCAGGATGCTAAGCTTTTCTGAGGGAAACTTGCAGCTCACAGAGTTCCCCTGTATCTGCTGCTCTTGTTATAAATGCAAGTGGACGTGGGTTTGGAATGAAACCAAAAGAACTTCAGATGCTGTAAATCCGAGACAAAAATAGAAATTGCCGGAAAAGCTCAGCAGGTCTGGCAGCATCTGTGAAGAGACATCGGAGTTGACTTTCTGGGTCACATGATGCTTCGTGCTCAACCCGAAATGTTAACTCTGATTTCTCTCCATGGATGCTGCCAGATCTGCTGAGGTTTTCATGCAATTTCTATTTTCCCATATGGGTTTGGAAGGTGCTATCTGAGGACCTTTGGAGAGTTTCTGCAGCACATCTTATCAATAATACACGCTGCTGCTATGGAGCATTGGTGGGAGTGGATGCTTTGTGGATGTGATGCCAATCAAGGAGCTTGTTTTGTTTTGGATGGTATCAAGCTTTTTGAGTGGATAAGAAAGACAGAGGATACGATAGACATAGACAGGAATGGATTCGAGGGGTATGGGCCAAATGCAGGCAAATGAGAAGAGTTCACTTCAGAAAACCCGGTCAGCATGTAGAAGTTTGGCTTAAGGGCTTGTTTCTGTGCTGTATGACTCTGTGACACTATCAATCTATGAATGTTGTTGGAGCTGCACCCATCCAGGCAAGTGGGGAGTATTCAATCACACTCCTGACTTGGTCGATGGGCTTTGGGGGAATCAGGAGGTGATTTACTTGATACAGTATTTCTAGCCTCTAACCTGCTCTTGTAACCACTGTGTTTTTGTGGTGAGTCCAGTTGAGTTTCTGGTCAATGGTACCTCAAGAATGTTGATAGTGGGGATTCAGTGATGGTAATAGCATTGACTGTCAAGGGGCGATGGTTAGATTGTCTCTTATTGCTGATGGTCATTGGCTGGCATTTACATGACACCGATGTGAAATGCTGCTTCTGAGATGAAACCTGGATATTGTCCAGATGTTGTTGCATTTGAACGTGGACTGCTTCAGTATCTGAGGAGTTGAGAATAGTGCTGATCATTGGCAATCATCCCCATTTATGAGCTTGTCGTATGTTGCAATATCTGTTTGGAGTCTGTCCTATTTAACACGGTGATAGTACCACACAGGATATTCAACTGCAGGAATTATCACAGCCCCTGCACAATTCTGTCCCCACATTAATTCAATGCAAATCTTGAATTCACATCGCACCTTCGATGTCCAAACATTCTAAGAATGTGCACAAAGTTGCAGTAAGAGGAATGGGGGAGGAGGTGGAGGAACATAAGAACTAGGAGCAGGAGCAGGCAATTCAGCCCCTCGAGTCCGCTCCACCATTTAATACAATCATGGCTGATCCCATCCCAGACTCAACTCCACTTTCCTGCCCATTTTCCATCATCCTTTAACCCATTATTCATTAAAAATCTGTCCATCTCCTCCTTGGTATGAGACAGGGAAGGGACCACTCCATTTCAGAAGAGATTGACCGTGGAAAGGGGAAGGAGAGGGGAAAGAATTGGAACATGTTGTGAATGGACAGAATGGGTCAGTGGGTCAGAGCCTGTCCTGTTCCTCCAGCTCACACTGATGGCCTGAGGATCTCCTCTCTCTGCTGGGCCTTCATGGAATGAGGTTTATGAACAAACCAGTCCCCAGTGAGAATAGGCCAACAGCACAGAACTGTCTTTCATTTGACAAGAATATGTCCGTCTTCCTGAGAGAGGCCAAACCCTGGTCAATGTGGGAAATAGGGTCTCCCTCCAGGAGAAGACATGCTACTGGGGCCAGGGCTTAACATCCATTAGTGGGGCAGAGCAGAGGGGATACTGTGAGAAAGAGAGAGAAGCGAGACAGAGAGAGAGATGGAGGGTGTGAGAGAGAGAGAGAGACTCTGTGTGTGAGAGAGAGAGAGAGAGAGAGAGAGAGAGAGAGAGAGAGAGAGAGAGAGAGAGAGAGAGAGAGAGAGATACAGGGATTAGATTAGATTACTTAGTGTGGAAACAGGCCCTTCGGCCCAACAAGTCCACACCACCCCGCCAAAGTGCAACCCACCCATACATTTACCCCTTATCTAACACTACGGGCAGTTTAGCATGGCCAATTCACCTGACCTGCACATCTTTGGACTGTGGGAGGAAACCGGAGCACCCGGAGGAAACCCACACAGACACAGGGAGAACGTGCAAACTCCACACAGACAGTCGCCTGAGGCGGGAATTGAACCCGGGTCTCTGGCGTTGTGAGGCAGCAGTGCTAACCACTGTGCCACCATGCCACCCAAAAGAAGCACCTGAGACAGTGTGGGATATGTGAGGGGACCAAGAGGGAGATAGAGGATAGAGGGAGGTAGAAATGGTGAGGCTCAGGGATACAGAGAGAGATGTGAGTCAGTGTGATTGAGAGGGATGGGGAGAGAGAAAGAGACAAGGAGAGGACAAAGAGACAGGATGGGTGTGAGACCAAGCATGAAGAGAATCGAGAGAGAGGGTAGGGTTGAGTGTGAGCGTGAGAGGGACACATGAGTATGGGTAGATACAGAATGACAGAGAGGTAGGGAGAGAGACTGTAGACTGGGAGGTAGAGAGGGAAGGAGCGAGAAAGAGGGAGGAATAGAGAGGGACAGATAAGAATCGGAGGCTTTTAGTTGAAGTGACAGAAACAGTGAGAGACAGAGAAACAGATTATGAGATGGAGTGAGAAAGCATCAGTGAGTTGGAGAGAGTGGCTATGAGACAGAGAGAGAGAGAGAGAGAGAGAGAGAGAAAGAGAAAGAAAGAGAGAGAAAGAGAGAGAGAGAGAAAGAGAGAGAAAGAGAGAGAAAGAGAGAGAAAGAGAGAGAAAGAGAGAGAAAGAGAGAGAGAGAGAAAGAGAGAGAAAGAGAGAGAAGAGAGAGAGAGAGAGAGAGAGAGAGAGAGAGAGAGAGAGAGAGAGAGAGAGAGAGAGAGAGAGAGAGAGAGAAAGAGAAAGAGAGAGAAAGAGAAAAAACATGAGAGAGATTAATAGTGGGAGAGAGAGAGGTAGAGAGAAAGACGTGGCAGATGTGAGACAGAGAGAGAGGGACAGGTCTCTGGTCACCACATTCTGGGAGGGATGTGATTGTCCTTGAGAGGGTGCAGGGGAGATTTCCCAGGATGCTGCCTGCGTTGGAGGGTCAGTTATGAGGAAAGATTGGAAAGGTTGGGATTGTTTTCCTTGGAGCATTGAAGGCCGAAAGGGAACCTGATAGAGGGGTATAAGATTATTTGAGGCAGTGATAGGCTGGGTAGGAAGACCCTTTTTACATGAGTAAAGGACTCAGTAACCAGGGACCGAGATTGAAGGTAACACAGACATGGACACACAGAAACTCGGAGCTGGAGCAGGCCATTTCGCCCTTTGAGCCTGCTCTGTCATTCAGTATGATCATGGCTGATCCTCCATTTCAAAGCCATATTCCTGCTTTCTTCCCATTCCCTTCATGCTGTTAAAATGCAAAACAATTATCTCTGTCTTTTTCTTGAATATATTCAATTCCTTGTCCTCCACAGCCTTCTGTGGTAGAGAATTCCACAGGTTGACCATTCTCTGAGTGAAGAAATGTTTCCTCATGTCAGCCCTAAATGGTCCACCATGTAACCCCCTGAAAGAGTGAACCCTGGTGCCAGACTCTCAAACCAGGGGAAACCTCCTCCCTGTCCAGCCCTGTTAGAATTTTATACATTTCAATCAGATCCCCTCTCATCTTTCTGAGCTCGAGTGAGTCCAGGCCCAATCGAGTTGGAGAGTGAGAGGAGATTTGAGGAGGAATATTTTCACCCAGAGGGTGGTGAGAGTCTGGAACTCACTGCCTGAAAGGCTGGTTGAGTTACAAACTCTCATGACATTGGAGCAGTATTTAGATATTTTTTGTCGACCAATACAAACACAATGGGCCAAATGGCTCATTCAGTGTTGTTCACATCAATGATTCGCTGTGACAGAGAGAGAGAGAGAGAGAGAGAGAAGAGGAAGTGTGAGGGGCTGATGTGGCTCTCTCTGCCTGATGCCATTTACATACTGAGGAACACCCAGTCAGACTCTCACAGGCTGCAGCTTTATAAAGCAGAGCCCAGTGAAGGGACAGTTTATCAGGAACCAGGCACAGGGACAGGAGCACACACCATGATTTCACACATCCAGCTGATCTGGCCCCTGGCATTCTGTGTCGCAGGTACAAATCTCTCTCCTTCCACCTTGAATCTTTAGCTGCTCTCCATTTCACTCCAATTCCACTGACTTGTGATTGAAGGGAAAATGCTGAAACCAGAGGAATGCTCAGTGTCTCCAACAATCTCTCATTTGACCGGCTCTTTCTGTGACAGTTCTGACTTCACTGTGTTTCTCTCTGACCCCTCAGGTATCAGTGGGGACATCATCATGACTCAGTCACCCCCGGTGCTGTCAGTGGAACTGGGCCAGACTGCAACCATCACCTGTAAATCCAGTCAGATTGCCAGTAGTAATGTTGAATGGTTCCAGCAGCAAGAAGGACAGAAACCCTCTCTCCTGATCTACAATGCAGCAACACGATTCACAGGAGTCTCCAACAGATTCACCGGGACAGAAGTGTCCAGCACACACTTCACCCTGACAATCAGCAACGTTCAGAATGAGGATGTCGCTGACTATTACTGTATGCAGGATTACAGCTACCCTTGACACAGTGATACACAGCTGTACAAAAACCTCAATACACACAGTCCCACCGCCTGTACTGACACATCCCACAATTTTATATAATATTAAATAGAGAACATGCATCCACCTCCTGCATTAACACGTCCACAGTTATCGATAAATGAAACTGAACAAATTACCCCATGTTGGGATTGTCACTGTCCTTTACACACTCCAGTCCCTGTAGTGTCCACCGCTCACTGAAGGCCTCAAGTTTCCCTCTTACACTCCATGGCCACATGGGAAGAGCAGCTGCAAGATTTAACAATGAAAAGTAAAGTTCACAAACCGCCCGAGCCCAGCTGGACATAATCCAGACAGAGAAAAAGATAAAAGAGTGAGAAAGAGAGGGAGAGAGAGAGATGACAGAGAGAGAGGGAAAGAGAAACAGAATGAGAAAAACAGAAAGACATGAATGACAAAGAGAATAAGAGAGTAAGTGAGAGACAGAGAGAGACAGGGATAGAGTGAGAGTGACAGAGGGAAGGAGAGAGCAGAGGTTTTTGCACACCCTCTGCACTGGAAGCTCTCACTGTGGCTTACGTTCGGTAAAGGAACCAAGCTCAGACTGAGTAAGTAAACCCTTTCAATACAAAACTTGCTAAAACACAAATGCTGAATTGTTGAAGGTGTTAGTGAGAAGCTGCAGTGAATGAAATGGTTGATTGAGGAGCACTGTGTCTAACAGGGTGTCCAGCTGTATTTCTGTAGTCCTATTGCCCCGCTTAAGCAGCAAGATATAAGTCAGTCAGTTTTACTCACCGTTTGGAGGAGCTCTGTCCATTTGCAGCCTGTGGTCCCATTCCTGCAGCATGGAGTGAAATCAGTGAGTAACCTCCTGCCAGTCTCAGTGTGACGGACACAGGCAGAGTTTGATGTGAGCTCTGTCTCCCTGTCCCAGTCTCTGATCTCACTGACCTCAGCAGCAGCAGCAGCAGCACAGTGAGACACCGAGCTCCCACCTCCCCCAGCTTTAACTCTGCTCAATCACACAATCACAGAATTGTTACAGTGCACAAGGAGGCCATTCTGCCCATCCTGTCTGTAGTGGCTCTCTGAATGAGCAATTCAGTGAGTGCCATTCTCCTGCCTTCTCCCTGTCACCCTGCACATTGTTCCTTTTCGAATAACAGTCTCATTCCCTTTGGAATGTTTCAATTGAAGCTGCCTCCACCACACTCTCAGGCAGTGCATTCCACATCTTAACCACTCACTGGCTGAAAATGTTTTTCCTCATCTCACTTTTGATTCTCTCACTAATTACTTTAAATCTGTGCCCTCTCCTTCTCAATCCTTTCATGAGTGAGAACATTTTTTTCCCTATTTACTCTGTCCGGACACCTCCTGATTTTGAATTCCTCAAACAAATTTCCTCTCAGCCTTCACTTCTCCAAGGAAGACAGTCCAAACTTCTCCAAAATTTGTTCATAACTGACATTCCTCATCCCTGAACCTTCTATGGGAATTTTTTTTTAACCCCATCTGCAAAATATTCACATCCTTCATGAATTATTCCCCTTATCTATTCCCGTAGTCCCATTTGCTTGCATTCAGCTAATTTCCCCCATACCGTTCCTGTCCATGTACCTGTTCAAATGCCTTTTAAATGTTGTTATCATACTCACCTCTACAACTTCATCTGGCAGCTCCTTCAATTCAGGCACCACCTTCTATGTGAACGAGATGCACCTCAGGTCCCTTTTGAATCTTTCCCCTCTTGCTTTAAACCTCTGCTGTTTAGTTTTGGACTCCCTTACTCTGGGGAATAAACCTGAGCTAGTCATCTTATCTATGCCCATTATCATTTTATAAACCTCTAAAATGTCACCCAGCAGTCTCTGACCTTCCAAGGGAAATAGCCCAGGCCTAACCAGCCTCTCCTTATAACTCAAACCCTCCAGTCTCGGTGACATCCTTGTTATCCTTTTTACACCCTTTCCAATTTAATGACACCCTTCCAATAGCAGGGTGACTGGGAATGGGCCTGATCAATACCTTGGAGAATCGTAACAACTCCCACACGTAATGCTCTGACCGATAGAAGCAATTGGACCAAATGCTTTCTTCACCACCCTGTCTCCATGTGACACCAGTTTCAATCCTCTATGTGCCTCCACCCCTTGGTCTCCCTGTTTGACAACACTCCCCATGGCCCCACAATTAACTGTGTTAGCCCTGGCCTGGTTTTTGTACCAAAATGTAACACCTCCCTATTATCTCAATGTGTAATGTAAATGTACTCTCAAATAGCCTTCTTCACTGTCCATGAAACTACCAATGTTAATGTCATCTGCAAACTCACAAACCATGGCCCCTATATTCTCATTCAATTTGTTTCTATAAATGATGAACAATGATGAACCCAGAACCAATCCTTTTGCCACATCACTGGTCACAGGCTTCCAGTCTGAACAATAACCTTCTACCACCATTCTCTGTCTCCAACCATTAAGCCAATTTTATATCAGTTAGCTTGCCCTCCCTGGATCCAACTTGATCTAACTTACTAACCAGTTGTCCATGCAGCACCTTGTCAAAGGTCTTGCTAAAGTACATGTAGGCAATATCTACCACTCTGCTCTCAGCTATCTTCTTGGTCATGTCTTCAAAAAACTCAATCAAATTTGTGAGACATGATTTCCCACTTACAAAGCCTTGTGGACTATCCTTAATCAATCCTGTCTTTCCAATGCATTTAGATCCTATCTCTCAAAATCCCCTCCAACAACTTACTCCGCACTGATATCAGACGCACCGCTCTATTCTTCCCAGGGTATTCCTTGCAGACCTTCTTAACTATCAGCACAACATTAGCCATGCTCCAGTCTTCCAGCATATCACCCGTGGCTGTTGATGATACAAACATCTCACCAAGGGGTGTCACTGTCTCTTCCCAAGCTTCCCACAAAGTACTGGGATGGAGCTGATCAGGTCCTGGGGATTTATCTATCTTTATGAGTTTAAAGAATAGATTACTGCACCTCTTCTTCTGTAAGATGGACTCTTCCCAAGACATCAACATTTATTTCCCAAATTTCCTTCACTTCCATGTCCTTCTCAACTGTAAATACTGCAGCAAAATATTAGATTGGTAACTCATTCATATTCTGTTTTAAAATAAAATATGAAAAATTCTAAGAGTGAGAGGGATATGATCCATGGTCATGACTTTACTCTGGATTGTCCTTTGTCCTTTTCCACGGTCACCCTGAACCTTGTGGTACAATGGTCACACTTACCTAAATGTCCTCTCACTGACATTTGATCTACTTGGGCCTCCTCATTCCCAAGATCCAGGTCTGGCAGAGCTTCCTTTCTGATTGGAATGGGAACACACGGCTGGAGAAAATTCACCTGAGTATTTTCTCTCTGGCCCCTCTCTGCCCTTCACACTGCTCCGATTTCATTCTATATTCTGATAATTAAAGTTACCCAAATGTGTGCTGTGAATTTCTTCCAGATTTGTTCCTCTACATCCTTCCCTCTAGTTGGAGACCGACAGACTGCACTGAACAATCTGATTGCACCTTTTTGTTCCTTATCTCAAACCAAATCGATCTATCCTTGACCCCTCTGGGACATCCTCTTTCTCTAGCTCTGCACTGATCTCCTTAACCAATCCCACACCTCCCATCTTCCTCCTCTTTTCCTATCTTTAGTGAACACCTTGTATCCAGGAATATTTAACACCCAGTCCTGTCCTCATCTGTAAGAGCAACAACACCAGATTTCCACTTGGTAATATGCATCTGTAACTCCCCAATCTTACTCCCCATACTCCACGCAGGCCCATACATGCACACAGTCAGTTGAATTTAGAAATTATTACTCTCTCCCTCACTGTGACCCGGCCAAATAAGTTACTATTCCTTACTTTGGAGTATCTATCTCTTCCATGATTCTGTTTTCCTTGGTGTTCCTCCCTGATATTTCCTCTTGGTTCCCACAGCCCACTTCCATGTTCATTTAAACTCTCTCCAACAGCACCAACAAATCACCCCACAAGAAGCTCAGTTCTGTTCAGGAGCAACCCATCTGGTCTATAGAGGTCACATCTCCCACAAAGTCATTTCCAATGTCCCAAGAATCTCAAGCGCTCCCTCCTGGATCACCTTTCCAGCCTCAGATACACCCTGTTTTATTCTCCTGTTCCTATCCTCACTTGCATTGGTCACTGGGAGTAATCCAGAGATTCACAATTTTGAGCTCCTGTTGCTAATTGCCTCCAGAGCTCCCTAAATTCTGACTGCAGGACCACATCCCTTTTCTCACTCTGTCACTGGACCACAACTGCTGCCTGTTCCCCCTTTCCCCTCAGCGTGCTCTGCAGCCGCTCAGTGACATCCTTGACCCTGACACCAGGGAGACAACATACAATCCTGGATTCCCATCTGCAGCTGCAGAAACAACTATCGATTGCCCTCACTCTCAAATCTCCTCTCAATATCACTCTTCCAGTCTTCCTTGTGCCCCCCTGGACAGCTGAGGCCCCCGTGGTGCCGTGGACCTGGCTCTGGCTGCACTCCCCAGATGAACCATCATTCTCATCAGGATTCCAAACTGAATCCTGGTTGGACAGTGGGATGCATTCAGAGGATTCCTGTACTAGCTGTCTGGTCCTTTTGGACTGTCTGCTGTTCCCCCATTCCCGCTCTCCCTGTATATTCTGAAGCTGCAGAGTGACCACATCTAGAAACGTGCTCTCCACGGAGCTCTCAGCCTCACGGACACTCCACACTGACACCAGCTGCTGCTCAATCTCCGGAAACCTGGAGCTCCAATTGCTGTCACTGACCACACTGCCTACACTCATGGTATTCCAGGATCTGGGAAGCATCCTGAAGTTCCCACATGGAACAGGGTGCACACTCTCACCACTCCCTGGTTATCCCTTGATAAAGTTCTGATGACAAACAGCTCCAGCTGTGCTCAAATCCAGGCCTTTCAGTGTTCCAGGGTTTGGCAGAGTCTGTTCAAAAGACAATATGATAACAGAGCAGAATTAGGCTATTCGCCCCATCAAGTCTGCTGTGCCGTTTGGTCATGGCTGATGTGTTTCTCATGACCATTCTCCTGCCTTCTTCCCATTATGTTTGATCGCCTTCCCAATCAGGAACCTATCAATGTCCGTCCGAAACACACTCAATGCCTTCACCTCCACAGCGTGAGTTCCACAGATTGACCACCCTCTGGCAGAAGAAATTCCTCCTCATCTCAGTCCTAATGGATTATCCCTAAATTCTGTGGCTGTGCCCTCTGGTCCATGTTTCTCTTACTGGTGGAAAGATCTCATCCCTGCCCACTCTATCCAGGCCTCTCAGTATTCTGTAAGTTTCAATATGATCTCCGCATGTCCTTAAGAACTCTATCAAGTACACATCAACAGTCCTCAATCTCTCCTCGACAGACCAGGCTGTCACCCCCAGGGTCATTCTCATAACCTCCTCTGGATCTCCCCCAATGCAGGCACATCCCTCCTTAGATACAGGTCCCAAAACTGTTCACAATATTCCAAATGCAGTCTGACCAGAGTCTCATACAGCCTCAGCAGGACACACCTGCTCTTGTATTCTAACTCAGTTGAAATGAATGATAATATTGCATTTGTCTTCCGAATTGCCAACCGAACCTACATATTAACCTTAAGTGAAATCTGAAAGAGGACTCCTAAGTCCCTTTGGGTTTCAGAATTCCAAATTTCCCCTTTTAAAAAACAGCTTGAGCCTCTATTCTTCCAACCTAAGGGCATAACCTCACACTTTCCCACATTGTATTACATCTGTCACTTCTTTGCCCGCTCTCTGAGCCTTTCCAAGTCCTTCTGCAGCCTCTCTGGTTCCTCAACTCCCTCTGTTCCTCACCTCATCTTTGTGTCATCAGCAAATTTAGCAACAATGCCCTCAGTTCCTTTTCCCAGATCATTAATATATAATTAATTGTTACATAGCTGAGGTCCCAACACTGCCCCCTGCTGAACTGCACGAGGCACCAGCTGACATCCTGCAAAAGATCCATTTATTTCCATTCTCTGTCCATGTCAGTACCGGGCCCCAGTGGGCTCTTACGTTATTTAGCAGCCTCCTGTGTGGCAACTTGTCAAAGGCCTTTTGGAAACCCAAATAGATCATGTCCATTGGCTCTCCTTTGTCTAACTTGCTCATTGACTCCGATTATTACATCGAATTCCAGCTTCTCCCTCTCGAACTGCAGGGTGAATTCTAACGCATTATGGTCACTGCTCCCTCAGGGTTCACTCACCTTCAGCTCCCCAATCAGGGCTGCCTCATTACACATCACCGAATCCGGAATTACCTGTTTCCTATTGGCTCTACCACAAACTGTTCCAAAAAGAAAAGCCTCTCGCAGACATTCCATGAATTCCTTTCCTTGAGATCCATTCCCAAGCTGACTTTCCCAGTCCACCTGCACATGATTATTGTAATAATCCCTTTCTTATATGCCTTTTCTATCCTGATTTATTTTCTGCCCCACATCCCGACTACTGAGAGGAGACTTGTACATAAGTCTCATCAAGCCCTTTGCTATTTTGTGGGTCTTTAAGTTGACCCACACAGATTCTATGCTTTCCAACTCCATATTTCCTCTTGCTGTCGATGTAATTTCAGTTCTTCCTGACAGGATAAACCTGCTCCTCCCTCACCCCACCCCCACCCCCTTCAGATGTACCTATCATTAGAAACATGGAAACATAGAAAATGGCTGCAGGAATCGGCCACTCAGCCCTTTGAGTCTGCACCACCGTTCAATATGATCATGGCTGATTACCCAATCTCATTATCCAATTACCACTCTGCCCCCATATCCCTTGATTCCACAGGTTCACAACATCAGAATAACTTAATCCTTAATCTTCGACAGTGACCCCTAGTTTTGGACTTTCCTAATATCAAGAACATTCTTCCAGCATCAAGCCTGTCAATTCCCATCAGGATTTTATATGTTTCTGTGAGATTCCTCTCATTCTTCTAAATCCCAGTGAGTACAAGCCCAGTCGATCCAGTCTTTCCTCATATGTCAGTCCTGCCGTCCCGGGAATCAGTCTGGAGAACCTTCGCTGGACTCCCTCAATAGTAAGAATGTCCTTCTTCAGACGAGGAGACCAAACCTGCACACAATACTCAAGGTGAGGCCTCACCAAGGCCCTGTTTAATTCTGCAAGACATCCTTACTCCAATACACAAATCCTCTCACTGTGAAGGCCAGCATGCCATTAGCTTTCCTCACTGCCTGCTGCACCTGCATGCCCCCTTTCAGTTACTGTTCCACCATGACAACTAGCTCTCATTGCACCTCACCTTTTCCTAAACTTTCACCATTTATTAATAATCTGACTTCCTATTTTACCATCAAAGTGGATAATCTCACATTTACCCAAATTATAATGCATTTGCCAAGTATTTGTCCACTCAGCCAGCCTGTCCAAGTCACTCTGCAGCCTCTTAACATCCTCCTCACAGCACACATTGCCACCCAGCTGAGTGTCATCTGCAAATTTGGAGGGATTGCATTCAATTCCTTTGTCCATATCATTTATGTATATTGTGAACAGCTGGGGTCCCAGCACTGAATCCTGTGGTATCCCACTCATCACTGCCACTTTGAGAAGGACCCATTTATTTCAACTCTCTGTTTTCTGTCCGCCAATGAGGTCTCTCTTAATGTCAATACATTACCTCTGATATCATGAGGTTTAATTTAACTCACTTTTGACCTTGTCAAAAGCCTTTTGAAAGTCCAGTCACACAACATCCACTGGGTCCTGAGGGAGGGTCACTCAATTTGAAACGCTAACTTCAATTGCTGTCCACAGATGCTGCCAGACCTGCTGAACCTTTTCATCAATTTTTGTTGTCCACTGATTCAGCCTTGTCCACTCTCTACTGATCACATCCTCAAAACCTTCCAGAAGATGTGTCAGGCTTGATTTCCCTTTCGTAAATCCATGCTGACTTGGTCCGATCCTGTCACTGCTTTCCAAATGCTCGTTTACTGTATCTTTAATAACTGACTCCAGTGTTTTCCTCATGTATAATTCCTCATTTTCATTCTCCCTCATTTTATTAAAAAGTGGGGTTACATTGGATACTGTCCAGTCCATTGGAACTCTGTCAGAGTCGACAGAATGTTGGAAAATGATCAGCAATGTGTCCACTATTTCTACACCCACTTTCTTAAATACTCTCATGAGTTGCTGGCCCCTGGGGTCTTACAAGTTTTGATACCATCAGTCTTCCCAAGACCATTTCCTGACTAACAAGGATTACCTTCAGTTCTTGCTTCACACTTGACCATCTATCCCCCTGCATTTCCTTTCAATAGGATGTGCATCCCTGGATATTTAGTTCCCAGCCCTGATCCCCTTGCAGCCACGTCCCTGCACTACAGGCTCATTTACCTTGTTTCATAAACTCGATGCATCAAAGTACAACACCCTCAGTCATGCATTGACTGCCTCCTTCTCATAGTTATCTCCTTTAGAAAACATGGAATCCCTGCAGTGTGGAAGCAGGCCATTCAGCCCAGACTGACCCTCCAAAAAACATCCCACCCACCCTACAATTGCCATGGATAATGCTCCTAACCTACACATATTTCTGGCAATGGGAGGAAACCCAAGTAGACACGGGGAGAATGTGTAAACCCCACACAGACAGTCAGTTGGAATTGAATCTGTGTCTCTGGAGCTGAGACAGCAGTGTTAACCACTGACCCACCATTCCACCCTGCAGGGCTTCAATTTTGATTCTTGATCCTTTCCATACTCTCTATCCTATTACTTGGTCTGGATGCTTTAATAAAGTGTCCTGTCCCCCTACCTTCTTTAATTAGTTTAAATTCCTCAGAAACTTGATTTACCTTGGTTTGTGTGGTATCACTTTGTCTACATTATTCCGAATGTTTCATGCGTTAAGATACAAAGCCTTTAAGATTGTTCTATATTGAGCTTCCCTGCACTTTTAAGTTTCCTCAGTACAATATGACATTCACAATACTCTGTCTCTTTCCTTTTATTTTCTGGTAACAATCAATTCCATCACTAACCAGTATTCCTCCCTTCTCCCTTAACTTTCATTTCCTCATTTTCCATCCAACTGTTCTAGTTACTTTCTCTTTGAATCGTATTCAGGCTGATACTTATTCCTGAAAAAACATCACTCAAAAATATTCCTTGGTTCATTGTTGCTTGTAGGATCTTGCTGTGTACAATCTGGCTTGGACATTTCCTACATTATAACAGTGACCACATTTCAAACAAGTCCCACACTGTCTGCAAATGTCTTTGGGACAGCATGGATCTTTCTTTTCTTTGGATGAACTGGGAGTCTTTCAGATGTGAAAGATGCCATTCCAATATTGCACAGTCCTCCTCCTGAACTACAGTTTCTGCTTTGTCCCTCTCTTTTGTAAAATCAGACCGAAAGTTTTCATGAGGAACCATTGCTCCATCTTCCACCACCGCACACAAGTTCCCTTCCTGCTCTCGAATGGGCCTCATACATTCCTTCATTCACCTGTTCTTTCTGTGATTATAAAACATCACTGGGATTTCCCTGACTTCATTTGGACAAATTTCATCCTGTCAGCTCTTTGCTTTCCTCAGGTCCTGGTAAATTTCACCCCTGCATTTTGTCTTTCAGCCACTTTTACCCAATCCCTGCCTAGTTCAGTAAAATGGTTTGTTCCCAAATGAAAACTTTTACACTTGCTCCATGGTTCTCCATTTCCATCCCTCCTCTCAATCTCACTGAGTTCCGATCACTGTCACTGAAGTGCTCCCCCATTGATAGCCCTTCCAGCTGCCCACATTCATTCCCTAAACAATGATCCAAAACTGCCCCTTCTCTTTCACCATCACCCTCTCAGGGGCAATTAGGGGTGGGCAATAAATGCTGTCCCTGCCAGTGACACTCACATCACAAGAAGCAATTTTAAAAGTCCCTGTCCTTTTATGGGGTTTGTTAGGTATTGAATACAAATGTTCAAATGGATTGTTTTGCCAGTGAATGTTCAGAGTTGAAATCCCTTTGAATGGCAGGGATTAAAATTGTTTCTCTTGTCTTTCAGGCCGTGAGAACTCTCAGCCCAAGCTCACCCTGCTGCCCCCCTCCCCGGAGCAGGTCAATGCCAAGGGCACTGCCACCCTGGTGTGCCTTGCCAATCACTTCTATCCCGATGAGCTGGAGGTGCAGTGGAAGAAGGATGGCGCAGTCATTTCGGACGGGGTTCAGACCAGCAACTACCTGCGAGCTTCGGACAGCACCTACAGTGTCAGCAGCCTGCTGACCCTCTCTGGATCTGACTGGGAGTCCAACGCTCGCTTCTCCTGTGCCCTCACCCATGTGACCCTCCCCTCTCCCCTCAGCAAGAGCATCAGGAGATCAGAATGTGTGTAGAATGTTTGAGACAGTCCACAGAGGAGACACAAGTTTAAATAGAACAGGGCTGAGCTGGCAGGGCAAAGGTCATTGTCAGCACTGAATTTCAACTCTCTTCCTTCTTGGGATTGGCTCAGTGACACTTCTGAGGTTCAAGGGTTAAGGCAGGTCATTGTGATCATCAAAAAGAAGCTTTACTCTGGATCAGACTCCATGCTGACCCTGTTCTGGGAGTGTTTGATTGGGGCAGTGATGACCTGTGATGCCAAGTCAAACCTATTGAAAATGCTGAAGACTGTCAGCTGTACAAAAACAATGTGAACCTCAGAAGTCTCTGCTTCAGTAAAACAGACCTACTTCCTGCTCAGCCGTCAGTTCCAATTTAAGGTTTTGTCACTGTTTAAAGGAACAGGATTCTTAGGTTATTGAGAAAATCTCCACAAGTGTTTTCCTCAAGCACCATTGTGGCTGTGAATTTGTGCAGCTTCCTCTGTCTGGGCTGTTAATTGCAGTCTGTTTTCTGTCAATATCAATCTGGAAAAGGGAATAAAGATGAAGATGATTCAGTCTCTGTCTCGTGTGTGCTTTGGAAATGGCCAGAGCTGAAGCCTCAGGGAAAGCTGTGTGAAGTGTTAACCTCCACCCTCAAGGCCTGGAGAATGAGGGGGAAAATAGAGGGGGCAATGGGGTCCCCGGAGCAGGAGGGCAATGCTACCATTGTGTCCAGAAGGGGCACTTTCAGCAGGAATGCACAACCTCAAGGAAATCTTTCCCAATAAATGGGGAAAAGAAGGAAGGCAGGAGGGGACAATGGGGAACACAATAATCTGATGGAAATTCCCCATCAACGCTCACCCATCCCTTAGACACAGCAAGATCACAAGCCAAGAAATTCAAATCAACTGTGAGGGAGCCAGAAACACTGGGAACCCTATATTGATGAATATGACAAGCAGGACCTTGTTACTCAGAATAACAATTGCACAATAACAATTTGGGAAATAAATATTCCATAAATTAGACCTGGGTTTTCTTTACTCTTCAAATGAGGTGAAATTGCCCCGTGTGTCCCTGGGGTCAGATTGAGAATGTTCAGTCCGGGGGAGTCTGGGAGTCACGGCTGGGTAGGACAGTCAATGATAAACTGGTTCCACATTCTGCTGTCATATTCTGTAGCCCCTGGGCCATCTCAGAGAGGATCATCCAGGGCTCAGGGTGGATTCCAGAGCAGCTCATTGTCCTGACTGTTGTATTCCTCATCCACATGTGGCTCCGGAAATCTCACTCCATGGCTCTAGTATCAGTGGGGACCAATGGGGCTGAAATCTTATCCAAACAGACCCTCACACAGCAGGGAGGCTGCTGGTGGCGAGAAACCCCTTGGACTCAGTCCCAGATTCCACCGTGGCTCTTCCATTCAAACACAGCATTAGCACACTGACACCACATTCAGAGGGCAATCCTGAGATGGGGCAAGTTTGGTTCTTGATTCCAGTGTGAGGACATGGGGACTGGGTGTGAAATGTCTAGTCTGAAACTGGTGGGGGCACTTTATAATGAATAGAAACTGATGTCAGAATAAGGTCAGGTATTGATGGGAGTGAGGAATATCTCAGTGATCTGTCACCAGAATCCACAGACTGCACACATCCTTCTGTCAGACCCTGAAGTCTAAGAAACAGCTCCTTGACATCTAATTTCTCCAACTTTCCCAGAAAAGGTGAAATATTTTCTGTGTCAGTTATTCCCAGGAACAGGAGCTTTTAAAAAGGGCTGTGGGAAGGGAACTGATGACTCTCAATGACAAAGCCAATGGAAGGATGTGGAGCTGGCTCTGTGAAACGTTAGTGCACAGAGGATGACACCAGAAGCAATTCAATGTTGTCACTCTCTCCTTTGGTAATAATTGGTTTTCCCTCACAATGTGCTCTCTTGTGTTCGATCCACTTGCCTTTCTTGCTTTGCTTCTTTTGACTTGAGTCTGTGGGTAGCTCCATCAAAACCCATTTTCCTCACTCTCATCCAGGCCCCTGAAGAGATTGGAGACAAAACAAACTGCAAATGCTGGAATCCAAGGTTGACAAGCAGGATGCTGGGAGAACACAGCAAGCCAAGCAGCATCAGGAGGTGGAGAAGGCAACGTTTTGGCTGTAACCCTTCTTCAGGAATGGGGGTGGGTTGGGGAGGGGGAATGATGGGGGAGCTGCAGATAAAGGGAGTGGTGGTGGCAGGGTGGTGAGATGGGGATAGGTGAAGATAGGTAGAGGGTACTACCTGATTGGTTGATGGGAGGGATGAATACAAATTAATCTCCCATCGACTAATCAGGTCATACTCTCTACCATTCTCAACCTATCCCTACCTCAACACCCTGCTCTGCCCCATTCCCTTTATCCCCTTTTCCAATCTTTCCTCATCACACAGCCCACTCATTCCAGGGATCAATCAGGTAAAATTCCTGTGAACCACCTCCAATGCATTTATATTCTTCCTTCAATAGGGAGACCAAAACTACCCTCAGTATTTGAGATGTGGTCACACCAATGTCCAGGAATAACTGAAACATCACAGTCTCACTTTCTGGTCTTTAAGCATGCCTACTCTTGTGCCATGTTTTTTACAGTCGATGTCTAATTGCCCTGGCCCTGGTGGTGATTCACTGCCTTCTTGAACCCCTGCAGTCCATGTGCTGTTGGTAGACCCACAATGTCCTCAGGAAGGGAATTCCAGGATTCTGCCCAGTGATGATGTAGGAACAGCTTCATATTTCCAAGTCAAACTGGTGAATGACTTGGACAGGAACTTGATGGGGTGATGGTCCCATGTACCTGCTGCCCTTGTCCAAATATAAGTGGTCATGGGTTTGGAAGCTGTTGTCTCAGGATCTTTGGTGAATCTCTGCAGTACATCTTGTAAATAGTACACAGAGCTGTTACTGAGTATCGGTGTGGGGGGAATGCATGTGTGTGAATGCGGTTCCAATTAAGCGGGTAAACGTGTTTCAACAATATTTAAATAAAATAATATAAAACTGCATAAAATTAAATATAAATAAAAATTTGCTGCCTTTTAGATAAAGCATCACTGAACCCTAAAAGTTAATCCTCCTCTTCCCACAGAGGCTGCACCTGTTCCCGTTCTCAAGCATCGCGCTTCTATTTGAGATTTGCAGTATTTTGTTTTTGTATCTGTTTTAATGCTATTGGTTATAGGAGAAGCATTGGTCAGCACACTGGCGGGGATTTTCCCTGAGATGGTCTCAAATCCCTTATATTCACATTGACCTGAGAGGGCAGTGGTTTAAACGATCATCCAGCAGATGGCGTCTTTGCCTTTGCCAGCCTCAGGATAGTGCTCCAGTGACTGGAGTGGGGCTTGAAACCTGCAGGATCAGGTGACGGCGTTACCACTGAGGCCGTCTATTCTTTCCTGGGATGTGGGTGTCACTGGCAAGACCAGCATTTGTTCCCCATCCCTACCTGCCCCGAAACTGAGTGGCTTGCTCGGCCTTTCAAATGGCAGATAAGGGACAGCCACATTGCTGGAGTCCTGGCAGAGTCAGACATCTACAACAGGTCTACAAGAACAAGGCCCTTTGGCCCAATGAGCCAAAGCCAGTCAAACAACCACCTCACTATTCTAATTCCATGTTCCAGTACTTGGCCCGTAGCCCTGTACACCTTGGCATCACAGCTGCACATCGAAATACTTCAATGTTATGGGAGAGCTTCTGCTTCAACCACCCTTACAGGCAGTGAGCCCCAGACTGTCACCACCCTCTGGGTGAATGTGTTTCCTTATGTTCCCTCTTAACCTTCGGCCATTTACCTTTAATCTATACTCCTCTGTTCATTGATTATAACATAACCCCACGTCACCAAGTCACCCTTTATTGACACATGAACAGTCCTTGACTGTAGTGCCTCAGAGAGAGTCAGGCACCAGAGGCTCGGGGTCTCTGACACTCAGCCTGTTTATGTCAGCGAGGATTCTCCCGGTTATATCCTAGTAACGATTTGAGCTTTTCTTGTGAAACCCAGTTGGGAATTTTAATGGCATTGAATCTCCCACACATTCCCACCTCTCTTGATGCTCACCCTTGTCTGGTTAATTCTTCCCATTTCCTTCTCTTCTTTCAGGTCATTCCATTTCAGTAAAATCTGTGATATTTCCATAGAGGATGTGCACTAGAAACCGCCATAGAGAAGCTCCCAGCCCTTCAATAGAAGGAAGGCCAATGTTTGCAGCAAGCCTGGACTGTGCCCTTGTGTAGCTTGTCTGAAGGATTCCATGTGATCTGTCAGCCTCCATCCCAGCCTGATAACTATCTCGGACATTGGAAGGAAATGCCCAGGGAGCAGGTTAACATAGTGCAAAAAGTCTTTCAGCTGAAGCTTCAGTGTTTGCGCTCAGTGTGCATTATCACATGCTCATTGCTCCCCTTTTACACGATAATGGAGAGAGAGCTCTTGTTGATGCAGTTTTTTTTTAATGTGTCAGGATATTGAAAGCTGTGAGCACAGAGCAGTCACGTTCACAGGCAAGATGGTGCAGTCCCACAGACAGTAAACGAATGACTAGACAAATCTGTTTTGGTGGCACTAGTTGAATTTTGAGCAGGGCCCCTGAGGGAATCTCTTTAGAATGGGATCTTGTCGAGCCCCCTGAAGTGGGGGTGGGGGTGGTCGGGGTGTGGTGGGAGTTGAGCCTCAAATGATGGTGCCAGAGACTGTGCAACTTTCAGCAGTGCACCACAGCCTCAGCCTGGATTCTGTGCTCTCATTTCTGAGGTGGCTTTCAATCCGATGACCATTTTGACGATGAGGCAGAAGCTTTGCCCATGGAGCCACGGTCAGTAACAATGTAAACTGTGTGGCTCTGAAAGCCTGAGTCTGCACCTCAGCTCGGAAGGATATCAGCTCATTCATCAAATCTGTTTCTGCCACTCTACAGGCTGACCAGGCTGCCGGTGCCTTTCCAACACTCCCATGTTTCCTCTTGTGCCACAGCTCATTCTCCTGAGGGATAGTTTACTCGGAGTTGAAAAGTGGCGCTGGAAAAGCACAGCAGGTCAGGCAGTTGTGCTCAGGCCAAGGACATGACCTTATCCCTCTGTCAGATCCTCTTCGAGAAACTCATGGCTCACCACCGCCCTCTCCAGGACAATTAGGGAAGGGCAACACCCACTCCATCCCAGGAGAAATCAAAATAAATTACCTATAATTCAAATTATCAAATTGGTGAGGCTTGAATTCATCTCTTTGAAAGACTGGAGCCTCGGTCAGAAACGGAGCCATGACATGGGTGAACCTGGTTTGTCAGACTGCAAGGTGGAGTGCCCTTTGGATTGACACTGGGGTCAGCAAAAAATGAATTACACTCGAAGATCTAACAACTGGCTATCAAAGCGTGCCCCCAAACTGCACAGAACAGCACTTGAGGCTTCGCGCTCCCGTCTCCATCCTTGCTTGTTGACCTTCCCTGGGAAATATCTAGGAAGCACCTGACGGTCATTCCCACGGGAATCCCCTGGTATGCCTGTGGGTTTATTCTCGGATAATGGAAGGAGTCATTACTCATCGTCCTCAGTTGAAGTGCACATTCTCTATAGTTACTAGAAAGCAGCTGTTTCACTGTGCCTGAACAATATAAAGTCAGAAGGTACACAACACCAGGTTCTAGCCCAACAGGTTCATTTGAAATCACAAGCTTTCGAAGCCCTGCTCCTTCATCAGGTGGACCCCAGTCCCCACATAACTGAACAGTACAAATAAACTGGGGCTCTGCGAGGATTTAATTGGCTCCATCTGCAGAAACAAGGCGAGAGAGAGAACAGCTTTCGGACCAGGATACTTATCGCACCTTTAAGTATACTTTAATATACTTATACTTAAGTATACTTATACCAGGATACTTTAATGAAAATGCTCTGCATGCTATGATATATCAAAAAGAAGTACTTTGGTGTGACTTTTGATTGTCTTCAAAACAAGTGCTGTTTTGTTCATTCTGTGATACACGGAGACTGTGTCAGTATTGGGTAACACAAAGTATGTTCCCTCCATGAAACACTTTCCAACACACCCTCTCCATCTTGCTTTACCCCTTATTGACTCTTCTACAATTGCCCCTGTTCCCTCACTCCGTCCCAGTTCCAGTGGAATTGATGGCCGGAGTTCATGACCCCGCACTGTGTGAAGATTGGTGTGAAGTGAGGCCAGTGTGTTGGAGCTTGGGCTCCTGCCTCAGGCCCAGGTGCAGGAGCCTGTTCAACAATCTGCACATTGTCCTTTTTCTCTTTCTGAATGAACTGGATCAAGTTGCAGTAACGATCTGGCAACAAGGTGTTTTGTCTAAAATGTTCCCAGCATTGGGCACAGAACTGGCTGTGTAGGAGGAGACAGAGGTCAGTGATGGGAGGATGGTTTTCAGATTGGAGGGCTGTGACTCGTGGTGTTCCACAGGGAACTCTGCTGTATATGGTCTACATAAATGATTTGGAAGAAAGCGTAGCTGGTCTAATTAGTAAGTTTACAATTGATACAAAGATTGGTAGAATTGCAGATAATGAGAAGGATTATCTAGGATATGGCAGGATAGAGATCAGTTGGGTGCTTGGACAGAAAAATGGCAGAGGTAGTTTAATCCAGACAAATGTGAGGTGATGCATTTTGAAAGGTGGTGTACAGGTGGGAATTATACAGTGAATGGTAGAATCCTTTGGAGTATAGATATGCAGAGGGATCTGGGTGTGTATGTTCACGGATCACTGAAGGTGCCAGCACAGGGAGGTAAGGTTGTAAAAAAGGCTTATGGCCTGCTTGCCTTCATTGGAAGGGGCATTGAGTATAAGGATACACAAGTTATGCTGCAGCTTTATAGAACTTTAGTTCAGCCGCACTTGGAATATGGCATACAGTTCTGGTTGCACACAACTGCATACAGTCCAAAAAGAAGGATGTGGATGTTTTGAAGACGGTGCAGAAAATGTTTACCAGGATATTGTCTGGTATGGGGGGGGATTGTAGTTCTGAAGAAAGGTTGGAGAGACTGAGTTTGTTTTCACTGGAATGCAGGAAAATGAGGTGCGTCCTGATCGAAGTTTACAGAGTTGTGAATGGGATAGGCAGAGTGGAAAATATGAGGCTTTTCCCCAGGGTGGAGGGGTCAAATACTAGGGGACACAGGTTCAAGGTGCAGGGGTTTGGGGGGAATTAATTGTAAAGAGATGTAAAAACCAAGTATCTCACACAAAGGGAGTTGAGTACCTGGAACACACTGCCAGAGGAGGGGGTGGAAGCAGACACAATAGAATTACTCAAGAAATACCTGCCCTAATGCATGAATAGAGGGGAAGGGAATAGAGGGATATGAATCCTGTCGATGAAGACAGTTTCAGTATAGAAGGGCAAAATGTATCAGCACAGGTTGGGAGGGCCGAAGGGCCTGTTCCTGTACTGTATTGTTCCTTGTTCTTTGGTCCCTGCTGTTGAATTAGATTCTCGGGAGCCAGCTCCGTATGAAGAGCCTGTTCTCATTCTTTTGTTGGAGTTCATGGGCAGCTGCTGCTCCCTTGCTACGTCACTGATCAAACCAACAATGCGGAAAGCCTCTTGATATTTTAAATACACTGTCTGCAGGAAAATGTTTGGCTGAGGTTTTAATATTGTTTAATAAGATAATGACATCAATATACCAGTGTTGTTTACGGCTGGGAACATTTAACATCATAGTCCTTGTTTTAAATGGACTCTCACTCATGGTAATACAGCTTTCAATGTTTCTCTCCCTTTACGTGTTATGAAGAGATTTGCCAACATGTTTTGGTGAGGACAGTGCATCTTCATTGGAGGATTGGAAGATGATATCTTAAGGACACATGCACTGAACAACCCCACCACCCTGTGGCTGACCATTTCAACTCCCCCTCCCATTTGCTAAGGATATGCAAGTCCCTCGGCCTCCTCCACTGCCAAATTGAAGCCATCTAACAACTGGAGGAAGAACACCACATCTTCCAACTTGAGACCCTCCAATGACACAGAATCAATGTTATAGAGTCATAGAGATGTACAGCATGGAAACATACCCTTCGGTCCAACCCGTCCATGCCGACCAGATATCCCAACCCAATCTAGTCCCACCTGCCAGTACCCGGCCCATATCCCTCCAAACCCTTCCTATTCATATACCCATCCAAATGCCTCTTAAATGTTGCAATTGTACCAGCCTCCACCACATCCTCTGGCAGCTCATTCCATACACGTACCACCCTCTGCATGAAAAAGTTGCCCCTTAGGTCTCTTTTATATCTTTCCCCTCTCACCCTAAACTTATGGCCTCTAGTTCTGGACTCTCCAACCCCAGGGAAAAGACGTTGTCTATTTATCCTAGCTATGCCCCTCATAATTTTGTAAACCTCTATAAGGTCACCCCTCAAACTCCGACGCTCCAGGGAAAACAGCCCCAGCCTGTTCAGCCTCTCCCTGTAGCTCAGATCCTCCAACCCTGGTAACATTCTTGTAAATCTTTTCTGAACCCTTTCAAGTTTCACAACATCTTTCCGATAGGAAGGAGACCAGAATTGCACGCAATATTCCAACAGTGGCCTAACCAATGTCCTGTACAGCCGCAACATGACCTCCCAACTCCTGTACTCAATACTCTGAATGTTGATGTTACTTGTTTCCTCATCTCCACTCCTCCCAGCTTATCCCAGATCCAACTCTCCAACTCGGCACCACCCTTTTGAACTGTCCTACCTGTCCATCTTCCTTCCCACCTATCCACTCCACCCTTCACTCTGACCTATCACTGTCACCCCCCACCTCCACGTACCTATTGCAATCTTCACGACCTTCCCCCAGCCTCAATTCCCTCCCATTTATCTCTCCGACTCCTCACTCCCTCCTCCCCATTCCTGATGAAGAGCTTATGCTCAAAACGCCGACTCCCTTGCACCAGGGATACTGCCTCAACGGCCGTGCTTTTCCAGCATTACACGATTTCACTCTGTGCTGTGGTAATAGTGTGTTAAAGCCCAGTGCAGGTTATTCGTCATCTCAATCAGGTCATAGGGTCTAAGGTTGGTCAGTAATGTCTGGCCCCAGAACAGTAACACTGACTGACTGGAGACATCCCAGTGAGAGTGTTATTGACCTTCACACTCAAAGCCCACCAAGGAGGTGGTTGTTGTTAGTCTCAATGTTACCACAGATTAAGTTCTCCCAGAGATTCATAATTCATTCTAGATTTTAAACAAGGGAGGGATGTTGTGGGGAGACAGATGGGAAGGCATGGAGAGGAAACAAAACGGAGAGAGAATTGCACTTCTGTTACACCGTTCATGAGCTCAGAATGTTCAAAGATGTTTTACAGCTAATGGAATACTTCCAAAGTCTAGTCATTGTTGTAATGTGGGAACTGTGACAGCCCATTTACTCTCAGCAGGCTCCCACAATAACAGCGAACTATTGACAAGGATCTCAGGGATAGGACGCGGAGTGGAGAATAGGATGGAATGGCAAGTGAAACCCAAGCAGTCAATGAGGCCTGAGTATGAGGCTGGGTGGAAGGGAGATGTCAAAGGAAATAGGCTTCTTAAAATTCCTTCATGGAATGTGGGGTTCACTGAATGGGCCAGCATTTATTACCTATCCCTAGTTGCCCTGGTGAAGTTGGTCCTGAGTTGCTTTCTTGAGCCGTTGCATCCATGTGCTGTAGATAGACTCATGAAGCCCTTAGAGGGGAAATTCCAGGATTTTGACCCAGTGGCAGTGAAGGAACAGTTCAAAGTCAGGATGGTGAGTGGCTTGCATGGAACGTCCAGGGATTGGTGTTCCCATATATCTGCTGCCCTTGTCATTCCAGACTGAAGCGGTCATGGGTTTGGAAGGAGCTATTTTAAGGACGTTTGGTGAGCTGGTGTTAGTGGTACAGTTGGCTGAAAATGATCACCTCTCTACAACCGTGGTCATTCCCTTTCCTCTTATATCAGTGAAACCTGTCAATAAATAACCCCTGGTCAGTAATATCAACAACAACAACTTGTATTAATATAGCATCTTTAATATAGTAACCATTCAAAAGGTGGGGATATACGGTGTTTGTGATGGTGACCAAAAAGAGACAAAGAGCTCATTCTAAGAAGTGAGAGGGGTTTTTGGACGAAATCCAAGTGCTGAGGGCCTGGGAGACTGAAGGCACAGCTGCCAGTCATGAGGGGGAAGGCCAGATTGGAGAGTTTGGGAGATGGGGGAGGAATTGAAGATAACCATGTGGTCCATTATATCACCTCCCCCACCTGCTGCAGCAGGAGACTGGGGAGAGGAATCGGGAGGCTGGGCAAGGAACCACCCAGAGGCTGGAGGCTGCTACTGCAAGCAGGGGCCAAACCAGTTCTGCTGTGAGAAATTGGAGCAGGAGGATGCTTCCAATGCCAGTCCATCCTTTCTTAAATACAGGGACCAAAACTGCACACAGCACTGCACGTGCAGGCTCATTAACACCCATTAGAATTGGTACAAGATTTCTCTATTTTTAAATTCCTACCCGCAGCAATAAAGGTTAAAATTACATACACCTCCACCCAGTGCCCAAGAGGTTTGGGGGGGTGGGGGGGAGTGAGGAGGTTTGGGGGGTGGGGGGAGGGTTGGGAGGGAGGGGGGAATGACTGCATTCTCCGACAGAAGGAATGCTAAAAATGCTATCACTATAAGAGTGAAAAGGTGGGGTGGAGACAGTGACAGTGACCTCCTCCACAGAGAGAGGGGAAAGTACACTGACACATTTAAAACTGTATTATCACAAGTGAGAATTCAAACAACCACCCACTCCATCATGAGTCTTCCCACATTGTTGGTTTGATCAGTGACGTAGCAAGGAAACAGCAGCTGCCCCATGAACTCCAGCAAAAGAATGTGAACAGGCTCTTCATATGGAGCTGGCTCCCGAGAATCCAATTCAACAGCAGGGATCAAAGAACAAGGAACAATACAGTGCAGGAACAGGCCCTTCAGCCCTCCCAGCCTGTGCTGACACATTTTGCCCTTCCTCACTGAAACTGTATTCGCCTACAGGATTCATATCCCTCTATTCCCTTCCTATCCATGTATTCATCCAGGTATTTCTTGAATGCTGCTATTGTGTCTGCTTCCACCACCTCCACTGGCAGTGTGTTCCAGCCCCTCACCATCGTTTGTGTGAAATACTTAGCTCACACATCTGTTTTTAAACACCCACCAGCTCCCCCCCCCCCCCATACCTTGAACCTGTGTCCACTAGTAACTGACCCCTCTACTCTGGGGAAAAGCCTCATATTTTCCACTCTCTCCATGCCATTCACAATTTCATAAACTTCTATTAGGTTGCCCCTCAACCTCCTGCATTCCAATGAAAACAAATCCGGTCTATCCAACCTTCCTTCATAACTAAAACCCTCCATATCAGACAGCATTCATGGTAAATCTTTTCTGTACGCTCTCCAAAGCATCCACATCCTTCTGGTCATGTGGTGACCAGAACTGTATGCAAATGTTCCAAGTGTGGCCAAACTAAAGTTCAGTAAAGCTGCAGTATAACTTGTCTATCCTAATACTCAGTGCTCCGACCAATGTAGCCAAGCGTGCCATTGGCCTTTTTTGCTACCTTAGGTGCTGCTACCTTCAGTGATCTGTGAACATGTACACCCAGATCCATCTGCATATCAATACTCCAAAGGATTCTGCCATTCACTGTGCAGGTATTCTGCCACATGCTTCATCTTTCAAAATGCATCATTTCACATTTATCTGGATTAAGCTTCATCTGCCATTTTCTATCCATGCATCCAATTGATCTATGTCCTGCTGTATCCTCTGATAATCTGATCATGAACTGCAACTCCAGCAATCTTTGTGACATCCACAAACTCATCAATTAGACTAGCTATGTTTTTACCCAAATCATTTATGTAGACCATGAACAGCAAAGGTCCCATCATTGATCCCTGTGAAGCCCCACAAGACACAGCCCTCCATTCTGAAATCCATCCTTCCATCACTACCCTCTGTCTCCTCTGACTCAGCCAGTTCAGTACCCAGTGCTGGGAGCATTTTAGACAAAACACCTTGTTGCCAGATCATTACTGCAACTTGATCCAGTTCATTCAGAAAGAGAAAAAGGACAATGTGCAGATTGTTGAACAGGCCCCGACACCTGGGCCTGAGGCAGGAGCCCAAGCTCCAACACACTACACATGAAACTTAAGACAGAGTGGGGTCATGAAGTCTGGCCATATGTTCCTCTGGGACTGGGACGGAGTGAGGGAACAGGGACAATTGTAGAAGAGTCAATAAGGATTAACGCAACATGGAGAGGGTGTTTTGGAAAGGGGCGAGAGGAGGAAATATACTTTTTGCCACCCAATGCTGACATACTCTCCGTGTATCACATCATGAATAAAACAGCACACTGTGAAGACAATCAAAAGTTACACCAAAGTACTTATTTTTGATCTATCATAGCATGCAGAGCATTTTCATTATGGTGCAATTAGGTATCCTGGTTCAAAAGATGTACTCTCGCTCTCTCTCCTCGTTTGTACAGATTCAGCCGGTTAGATCCTCACAGAGCCCCAGTTTATTTGGACTGTTCAGTAATGTGGGGATGCCGATGGTGGACTGGGGTACACCTGATGAAGGAGCAGCACTTCGGAAGCTTGTGATTTCAAATGAATCTATTGGGCTAGAACCTGGTGTTGTGTGTCCTCTGATTTGTATTGTTCGGGCACAGTGAAACAGCTGCTTTCTAGTTACTATGGAGGACTTGCACAGCTGCTGAAGACTATGGGTAATGACTCCTTCCATTAGCTGCAAACACACCAGTAGTCATTCCAGTGGATTCCAGTGGGAATGACCAATCAGTTGCTTTGACCTAGTTCCCCATTCTCCCTTTGTCCTGTAAACCATACTGGCCTGATTAAATGAACATTGAAACCCAACCTCAACAGCTTTTTATTTTGGATTGAGGGTTCCAGATTTCCATCACTCTGTCGGAAGGAATTTTTCCTGAAATCGTCTGAATTACAATTTTAACAACCCTCTTGTTCTGGACTCTGGCACTGGAGAAAGCAATTTACATCAACATTGTTCATCATCTCTGGGGAAAAGTCTCGCTGATGTAACCTGTTCTCTCTCATTAACAGTTTCTGATCTGAAGGTGACATGACAGGCTGGATACTGAGAGGGTGATTCCTGTTATCGGGCAGATGAGAACTGGAGGGCCGGTTTAACACAAAGCAGTCTCCCATTGAAAAGGAAGGAGGGGTTTTCTTGCTGAGGGTTGACAGTCTGTGGAATTCTCTTCTCTACATGGGAATGGAGGTTCACTCATGGAGTTGGCTCAAGGTTGTGGTAGACAGATTTTTTGATGAACAAGGCAATTAAGGATAATGGGAGGGGGTGGGGAAGCAGAAAGTGCAGGTGAGACCATAAGCAGTGATCTTCTTCATTGGCAGAGCAGCTCCCAAAAGGCCTGCTCCTGCTCCTGGGTCCTATGTTCTGGCAGAGGCTGCAGCAATCCAGGACCCCCATCTTCCCTTTGTCACTCACTGACAAAAATGTAATTTTAAAATGAAAATTATTTTCTTGAACAAGACCAACTCAACTCTTGTTGCAGTCTTTTTCTTTACTGGCTTATAATTTTAACAGGGTTTTAGAAACACGTCATTTGTCTTATGTTGCAGTGGAGACAGGCACAAGGCAGTGAGGCCTCAGAGAACACCGAGAGCTTTCACTCTGCACAACAAGGCTGTCAGCACAAGCATCTGGTGACAGGATTGTAGGGGGTTGAAAAGGAGATAGTCACGGAGAAAAGAGACCTATTGTTCAAAATAAAACCTCTTCGTATATTCCCACACTCTAATGAATTAATGTTAGAGGATTAGAGACACAGAACGGTGAGAGTGTGGTGGCTCAGAGGCTAAAAGGCAGACAGCAAGGAGCTGCATTATTCCTTCTCATTATTATTTCTGCTTCATCATTGGCGAGCTTCATAATTATTGCCCACCCCCAGTTGCTTGGACTAAGTTCTTTGCTGAGCCAAATCATGGGGTCATTAAAAATGGATCATGTCACATTGGAGCAGGAGTCCCAGACCAGGCTCCCTCGCCGAAAGAACATTCGTGAACATCACATTGATTTTCATGTCTTTTTTTGTACAGATTCCAGCGCCTTCCTTCCCAGATATTACATGGCTCACCACCGCCCTCTCCAGGACAATTAGGGAAAGGCAACACCTGCCCCATATCAGGAGAAATCAGGAGAAATGATGTAAAATTAAAATGATCAAACTGCTGAGGCTTGAATTCATCTCTTGAAAGACTGGAGCTTCGGCCAGAAGCAGTGCCATGACATGGGTGACCCTGGTTTGTCAGACTGAAAGGTGGAGTGTCCTTCGGATTGACACCGGGATCAGGCACAAAATGAATTACACTCAAAGACCGAACAAACGGCCCCCAAACTGCACAGAACAGCACTTGCGGCTTCGCGTGCCAGTCTCCATCCTTGCTGTTGCCCTTCCCTAACTGTCCTGGAGAGGGCGGTGGTGAGCCATGAGTGTCTCGAAGAGGATCTGACAGAGGGACAAGGTCATGTCCTCGGCCTGAGCACAACTGCCTGACCTGCTGTGCTTTTCCAGCACCACACTTTTCGACTCCGAGTAAACTATCCCTCAGGCGAATGAGCTGTGGCACATGGGAAAACGTGAGAGTGTTGGAAAGGCACCGGCAGCCTGGTCAGCCTGCAGAGGGGCAGAAACAGATTTGA
This sequence comes from Chiloscyllium plagiosum, assembly GCF_037043375.1. Taxonomy (NCBI): domain Eukaryota; kingdom Metazoa; phylum Chordata; class Chondrichthyes; order Orectolobiformes; family Hemiscylliidae; genus Chiloscyllium; species Chiloscyllium plagiosum. The sequence goes on from NW_028270147.1 coordinate 118,698,845, forward strand.
TGAATGAACTGATATCCTTCTGAGCTGAAATACAGACTTAGGCTTTCAGAGCTACACAGTTTACATTGTTACTGACCGTGGCTCCATGGGCAATGCTCCTGCTTTAGAGTCAAAATGGTCATTAGATTGAAAGGCATCTCAGAAACAAGAGCACAGAATCCAGGCTGAGGCTGCGGTGAACTCTTGCACCATGTTATGTATGGGATGTTCATTTAAAGCCCCACCAGCACCACCCAGACCCCAATCCCTCCACCTCAGGGGGCTCGACAAGATCCCATTCTGAAGAGATTCCCTCGGGTATCCTGCTCAAAATTCATCTAATGCCACCAAAACAGATTTGTCTCATCATTCATTTGCTGATTTTGGGACCTCAGCATTTTGTCTTGTGAAGGGGATTGCACTTCGCACGCAGCTTTAAATATCCTGGGACGATTAAAAAAAACACTGCACCAACAAGAGTTCTCTCTCCATTTTCATGTAAAAGGGGAGCAATGAGCAAGTGAAAATCCAGACTGAATGCAAACACTGAAGCTTCAGCTGAAAGGCTTTTTGCACCATGTTAACCTGCTCCCTGGGCATTTCCTTCCAATGTCCGAGATGGTTATCAGGCTGGGATGGAGGCTTGCAGGAGGCTGGAAGAACACAGCAAGTCAGGCAGAATCTGGAGGTGGAGGAGTCAACATTTCGGGTATAACTCTTCTTCAGAACTGCAGGTGGGGGTGGGGGGAGCTGCAAATCAAGGTGGGATCAGTTGTTTGGGCGGGTGGAGGGGAATGGTGGAGTGGTCGGTATTGAATGATGAACACAGGTAGAGGGTTTGAAGTGGTTGGTCGATGGGATGAATGAATCTGTTTAGTGGCTGGAAGGGTCCATAAGTGGAATAGAATGGAGGAGGGGGACAGGAAAGGGAGTTGAAATTTGTGAAAGGGAGGCTTTTTGAAATTGGAGAACTCAATGTTGATTCCTCTGGGTTTAAGCTACCCCAGGCAAAAGATAATTATTTGTTCGTCCAACTTGCAGTCTGATTGCTTGTGGCAATGGAGGAGGCAGAGGATGGTCATGTCAGAGAGGGAATAGGAAAGGGAATTGAAATAGGCAGTGACTGGGAGGCCAGGTCAGCCTTTGTGAGCATGGCTGAGATGCTCAGCAAAACATGCCCTTAGTTTATGTTCGGTCTCACTGATGCAGAGAAGACCACAACGGGTGCACTGGGTACAATAAACTAGGTTGGAGGAGAGGCAGGTGAACCTCTGTCTGACCTGGAAGGACTGGGGTCCTGCATGGAAATGACAGGCGTGGTGTGTCGGCAGGTTTTGCATCTTTTACGGTTGCAGGGGAAGGTACCAGGGTTTTGTTGGGGGAGGAGGGGGTAGGTGTGAAGAGTGGTGAAAACCAAGGATTGGCAAAGGGAACAGTCCTTGTGGAAGGCAGAGAGGGGTGGGGAGGGGAAGGTGTTCTTGGTAGTGGGGTCTAGCTGGAGTTGGCAGAATTGTTTGAGGATGATACGTTGGATGTGGAGATTGGTGGGGCGTAAGGTGAACACCCCCCTGCATTTTGGAGGGGGGTGTTTAGATTTGGGGAGCAGAGAATGGAGGAGGTACGGTGGAGGGCTGTCTGGATGGCAGAAGTGGGAAAAGTACATTGTTCAAAATAGGTGGACATCTGGGACACTTGGGAGTGGAGCATCTCCTCATTCGAGCAGATGTGACGGAGATGGAAGAATTGGGAAAACGGGATGGTGTTCTTGCAGGACACTGGTTGGGAGAAGGTGTTGTCCAGGTAGTTGTGTGAGTCTGTGGGTTTACAGTAAATGTCTGTTCCTAGACTGTCACCGGAGATGGAAATGGGGCGGTCAAGAAAGGAGAAGGATTTGTCCAAGATAGACTATGTGAATTTAAGGGCAGGTTGGAAGTTGTTAGCAAAGTCAATGAACTGCTCCAGTTCAGCCTGTGTGCAGGATGCAGCACTGATGCAGTCACTGATGTAATGGCGGAAGGTTTGGGAAACGGTGCCTGTGCATGTACTGGTGAGGTGTTGTTTGATGTAGCCGACAACAAGCAGACATAGCTGGGACCCATGGCCACCCACTGGATTTGGAGGAAATGGGAAGAGTTGAAGAAGGCTGACAGATCACATGGAAATGTGTGGAAAAGGTACGCAAGGGCACAGTCCAGGCTTCCTGCAAATATCAGCCTTCCTTCTATTGAAGTGCTTCTTCATAGGAGCTTCTCTATGGCGGTTTCAAATACACATCCTCCGTGGAAATATCACAGACTTTACTGAAATGGAATGAACTGAAAGAAGAGAAGGAAAGGGCGGCACGGTGGCTCAGTGGTTAGCACTGCTGCCTCACAGCGCCGGAGACCCGGGTTCAATTCCCGCCTCAGGCAACTGACTGTGTGGAGTTTGCACGTTCTCCCCGTGTCTGCGTGGGTTTCCTCCGGGTGCTCCGGTTTCCTCCCACAGTCCAAAGATGTGCAGGGTCAGGTGAATTGGCCATGCTAAATTGCCCGTAGTGTTAGGTAAGGGGTAAATGTAGGGGTATGGGTGGGTTTCGCTTCGGCGGGTCGGTGTGGACTTGTTGGGCGGAAGGGCCTGTTTCCACACTGTAATGTAATCTAATCTAAAAAAAAAGAAATGGGAAGAATTAGCCAGACAAGGGTGAGCATCAAGAGAGATGGGAGTATGTGGAAGATTCCGTGCCATTAAAAAATCCCAAAGGAATTTGACAAGAAAAGCTCAAATCTTTACAAGGATATAACAGGGAGATTACTCACTGACATCAAACAGGTTGAGTGTGAGGGACCATGTGCCTCTGGTGCCTAACTCTAATATTACAGTCAAGGACGGTTGATGTGTAAATAAAGGGTGACTTGATGATGTGGAGTTATTTCATGATCAATGACCGTGGGCATAGATTTAAGGGAATTGGCTGAAGATTAAGAGGGAATATGAGGAAACACACTTTCGTGCAGAAGGTGGTGATAATTTGTAACTCGCTTTCTGTAAGAATGGTTGAGGCAGAAGCTCTCCCATAACATTGAAGTATTTCGATGTGCAGCTGTGATGCCAAGGTATACAGGGCTACGGGCCAAGTGCTGGAGCATGGAATTAGGATAGTGAGGTGGTTGTTTGACTGGCTTTGACTCATTGGGCCAAAGGGCCTTGTTCTTGTAGACCTGGTTGTAGATGTCTGACTCTGCCAGGACTCCAGCAATGTGGCTGACCCTTATCTACCATTTGAAAGGCCGAGCAAGCCACTCAGTTTCAGGGCAGTTAGGGATGGAGAAAAACTGCTGGTCTTGCCAGTGACACTCACATCCCAGAAAAGAATAGATGGCCTCAGTGATAACACCGTCACCTGAACCTTAAGGTTTCAAGCCCCACTCCAGTCACTGGAGCACTATTCTGAGGCTGGCAAAGGCAAAGACGCCATCTGCTGGATGATCGGTTAAACCACTGCCCTCTCAGGTCGATGTAAATATAAGGACTTTGTGACCATCTCAGGGAAAATTTCCCCAGTGTGCTGACCAATGCTTCTCTTATAACCAATGGCATTAAAACAGATACAAGAGTAAAATACTGCAAATCTCAAATAAAACAAGATGCTGGAGAAAGGGAACAGGTGGAGCCGCTTCAGAGAGAGGAGGGAATAATGTTTTGGGTTCAGTGATGTTTTATCAAAAAGACACCACAGTTTTTGATGATTTTATTTAATTCTAAACTGTTTTCTGTTATTTTGTTTTTTAACATCTTGTTTATCAAATTTCAGCCGGCTTGGTTGGTACCACATCCACAAATATCCATTGCCTCCACACTGACCCTCAGTAACAGTTGTGTGCACTATCTACAAGATACATTGCAGAGATTCAGCAAAGATCCTGAGAGAGCACCTTCCAAACCCATGACCACTTCCATCAAGAAGGACATGGTAGCAGATACACAGGAACACCGCTCTTTGCAAGTTCCCCTCCAAGCCATTCAGCCGTCTGACATGGAAATATATCGCTGTTCCTACATTTTCACTGGGTCAGAATCCTGGAATTCCCTTCCTCAGGACATTGTGTGTCTACCTCCAGCACACAGACTGCAGCGGTTCAAGAAGGCAGCTCAGTGCCACTGTGTACATGACAATGAGAGATGGACAGTAACAAGGCTGGTGAAGAGTAAGAGCAGGTGTGATTAGGGATCTGAAAGCGAGAATGTGATGTTTCAGTTCTTCCTGGACATTTCAATGTTTGTATGAACTTTTGGTCTCCTAATTGCAGAAAGAATATAAATCCATTGGAAGTGTTTCAGAAGGGTTTTACCCGATTGATCCCTGGAATGAGTGGGCTGTGAGATGAGGAAGGATTGGAAAGGCTGGCCTTGTTCTCACTGGAGTTTCGAAGAGTGGGGGGTTTTCCTGTCCCACTGTATTCTCCAACCCCTTATCTGACCCCCTCTTGGGTCATACCTTCCTGCCCCTTACTAACATGGAATTGGACTGCCCAGTCCCGAGGCTTACACCTTCCATCTAGAAACAAAGTCTCCAGGTATCTCTGCCCCTCCCTGATGTATCAGGATTCTTACAACTCAGTTTCCAATCCAAACCCCCTGAGTGGGAGTTCCTGTAGTTTTATACAGTCACAACAGATTTATTTACCCCGAATCATTTCAGTTTAATGAACAAATGCTGATCCTACTTACAAATGAAAGAAATCAATTCTTTCATTCAACTAGTACTTGTCCTCAGTCTCTGGATCAATGTTTCAGTGCTTTTCATTTCTTGAATTTCCCTAATGGAGGTTTCCTAAGCATACTATTTATATGGTTCCTTACACAAAGCTCTTCCCAGCTGATCTGGTCAACAGACTCCTGTCCCCTTGTTTATTAATTTGCTATTTTCAAACCAAGTGCATGTGCAGGCTCTCATCAGCTGAAGTGACAATCAGTTCACCGAACTCCCACATTGACCAAACTTCCCTGCATCCCCCTCTGTGCCAGCTGCACTGAGTGCCAACTGCAGGATATAGGCTGCCCTGTATTTATACTGGTGCTAATTGATATCACTTTGTTCTGTTGTGCTATTAGAGTGATAGAGATGTACAGCACGGAGACAGAACCTTCGGTCCAACTCGTCCACGCTGACCAGATATCCCAACGCAATCTAGTTCCACTTGCCACTGCTCAGGTTCTGGGTTAAGCTCGCTCAATTCTCAGTCTGAAGCTTCCTTCTTTCAACCGAGAAATACGTTACTTTTACAACCAACAAATGTGACTTTAATGCTGGAATCTGTTTTGAAGATTAATGGGCTCAATGGTTTGATTCAATGAGGTAAGATATGAAATACCTGTGACACTTGTTGTAATCCAGTCTTCTCTAACCAATCTCTTCAGGGGCCTGGATGAGAGTGAGGAGATTGGCTTTTGATGGAACTACCCACAGACTCAAGTCAAAAGAAGCAAAGCAAGAAGGACAAGTGGATCGAATACAAGAGAGCACATTATGAGGGAAAACCAATTATTACCAAAGGAGAGAGTGACAACATTGAATTGCTTCTGGTGTCATCCTCTGTGCCCTAACGTTTCACAGAGCCAGCTCCACATCCTTCCATTGGCTTTGTCATTGAGAGTGAAAAGTTCCCTTTCCACAGCCCTTTTTAAAATGCCCTGCCCCAGGGAATCACTCAGACAGAGAATATTTCACCTTTTCTGAGAAGGTTGGAGAAATATTGGATGTCGATGAGCTGCTTTCTCAGACTTCAGGGTCTGACAGAAGGATGTGTGTAGTCTGTGGATTCTGGAGACAGATCACTGAGATATTCCTCACTCCCATCAAAACCTGACTTTATCCTGATATCAGTTTCCATTCTTCAATATAAAGTACCCCCACCAGTTTCAGACTAGAAATTTCACAGCCAGGCCCCATTTCCTCACATTGGAATCAAGAACCAAACTTGCCCCATCTCAGGATTGCCCTCTGAATGTGGAATCAGTGTGCTAATGCTGTGTTTGAATGAAAGAGCCACGGTGGAATCTGGGACTGAGTCCAAGGGGTTTCTGAGCCACCAGCAGCCTCCCCGCTGTGTGAGATTCTGTTTGGATATGATTTCAGCCCCATGGTTCCCACTGATACGAGCCACATGTGGACTGAGGAACACAACAGGCAGGACAATGAGCTGCTCTGGAATCCACCCTGAGCCCTGGATGGTTGTCACTGAGATGGCCCAGGGGCTACAGAATATGACAGCAGAAAGTGGAACCAGTTTATCATTGACTGTTCTCCCCAGCGGTGACTCCCAGACTGAACATTCTCAATCTGACTCCAGGGACACACGGAGCAATTCCATCTCATTTGAAGAGTAAAGAAAACCCAGGTCTAATTTATGGAATATTTATTACCCAGACCCTGTGGAATTGTTATTCTGAGTTCCAAGGCTCTGCTGATGATATTGATCAATAGAGAGTCCCAAGTGGCCCTGATCTGAATTGCTTGGCTCAGGATCTTGCTGTCCCTGATGGATGGGTTGGTGTGAAGGGGGAATGGCCATCACAATATTTTGTACCAGGGATGGATCAAGTCAGTATAGGGGGTGATATGGTGGCTCAGTGGTTAGTACTGCAGCCTCATAGTTCCAGGGACATGGGTTCGATCCCTGCCTCAGGCGAATATCTATGTGGATTTTGCATATTCTCTCCAAATACAAATCAAATGCTGCATGGAATATTTACTTTGCAAACCCTGTGGTATCGTTATTCTGGGTAGCAAGATCCTGCTGGTCAAATTGCAAACTGAACTGCTTGGCTCAGGATCTTGCTGTGCCGAAAGGATGTGTTGGTGTTCAGGGGAATTCCCATCAGATTATTGCGTTCCCCATTGCCCCCTCTATTCTCCTCCTCCTGCTCCATACCTGTGGGTGTGGGGCTTTTCACTTCATACACCTATCCCTGAGGACTCAGCTGTGGCCATTTCCAAAGCACTCACGAGACAGAGACTGAATCATCTTCATCTTTATTCCCTTTTCCAGATTGACATTGACAGAAAACAGTCAGCAATTAACAGCCCAGACTGAGGAAGCTGCACAAATTAACAGCCACAATGAGCTTGAGGAAAACACTTGTGGAGATTTTCTCAATAACATGAGAATCCTGTCCCTTTAAACAGTGACAAAACCTTAAATTGGAACTGGCGGCTGAGCAGGAAGGAGATCTGGTTTACTGAAGCAGAGACTTCTGAGGTTCACATTGTTTTTGCACAGCTGACAGTCTTTAGCATCTTCGAGAGGTTTTACTTGACATCGCAAGTTAACACTGTCCCCATCAAACACATCCAGGTCAGGGAAAGCATGGGGCTAGATAAAGTGTAATGTTTTCTCTACACTATCCCAATGACCTGCCTTAACCCCTGAAGCTCAGAAGTGTCTCCAAGCCAGTCCTGAGAAGGAAGAGAGTTGAAATTCAGTGCTGACAATGACCTTTGTCCTGCCAGCTCAGCCCTGTTCTATTTAAAGTTGTGTCTCCTCTGCGGACTGTCTTGAACACTCTACACGCACTCTGATCTCCTGATGCTCTTGCTGAGGGGAGAGGGGAGGGTCACGTGGGTGAGGGCACAGGAGAAGCGAGCGTTGGACTCCCAGTCAGACCCAGAGAGGGTCAGCAAGCTGCTGACACTGTAGGTGCTGTCCGAAGCTCGCAGGTAGTTGCTGGTCTGAACCCCGTCCGAAATGACTGCACCGTCCTTCTTCCACTGCACCTCCAGCTCATCAGGATAGAAGTGATTGGCAAGGCACACCAGGGTGGCAGTGCCCTTGGCATTGACCTGGTCCGGGGAGGGGGGCAGCAGGGTCAGCTTGGGCTGAGAGTTCTCACGGCCTGAAAGACAAGAGAAACAATTTTAATCCCTGCCTTTTGAAGGTACATCAACTCTCTGAACAGGAACTGGTAAAACATTTGAACATTTGTATCCAGTACCTAGCATACCTGACAAAAGCACTGGCATTTTAAAAATTGCTTTTTGGGACGTGTTTGGCACTGGCAGAGCCAGTTGCTGCCCATCCCTAACTGTCCCTGAGAAGGTGATGGTGACGCAGCAGGAAGAGAAGGGACAGTCCTGGACCATCATTTAAGGAATGAATGTGGGCACCTGAAAGGGCTATCGATGTGGGAGCATTTTAGTGACAGTGATCGGAACTCCGTGAGATTGAGAGTAGGGATGGAAATGGAGAACCATGGAGCAAGTGTAAAAGTTTTCATTTGGGAACAACCCATTTTACCAAACTGGAACCATCGACTTGATGGGAGATCAGTGACAGGGCAGTGGGAGGCCTCCAAGGACGAGACAGAGACAGAGATCATTCAGAATCTTTTCCCAAAAGAGTAAGAGTGGCATTCCCAAAGAGAGAGTCTCAGCAAAGATGTGAAACTATCGATATGATGTGGAGGCTCTGGTGTCCGACTGGAGTGGACGTGTTCAGGAGTCACATTACACCAGGTTACAGTCCAACAGGTTTATTTAAAATCACGAGCTTTTGAAATGCTGCTCCTTCTTCAGGTGAAGCGACTTCAGTGCTGAAGGAACAATGCTTTGAAAGCTTGTGATTTGAAATAAGCCTGTTGGACTATAACCTGGTGTCGTGTGACTTCTGACCTCAAATGAAGCCCAGTTAGAGCACAATGAGAGACCTGTGTGCAGTTCTGGTCACCACATTGCAGGAAGGATGTGATTCCCCTAGAGATGGGGACAGTGGAGGATTTTGTCAGGAGTGAGGAGTATTAGCTTTGAGGAATGATTGGTTTGGCTGGGACTGGTTTCTTTGGAACATAGGAGGCTGAGGGGAGATTTGATCGAGGTGTGTAAAATGATGAGGGGTCTGGATCGAGTGGGTAGGAAGGACTGATTTCCATCAGCACAGAGGGCAATAACCATGGGGAGAGATTGAAATGAATTGGGGGCAGGGTTAGAGGGGAGTTGAGGAGTAATTGTTTTCACCCAGAGGCTGGTGGGATCAGGACCTCACGAGCTGAAAGGGTGAGTGTGGCAGAAACCCTCATCACATTGAAAAAACACTTGGATATTCACTTGAAACACCAAAGCCTCCAGAGCTATGGAGCAAGAGCTGGTATGTGGGGTGGAGTTCGACACCTCTTTAACAAACCTCCGATCACTCATAGCTCGGGAGAACTTTATCCAAGAACACTGGAGCAGAGTTGGATCAGCACACTTCAGGAAGGAGTCACGTTGGGTGTCCATGTAGAAGGTTCTAGATTTTGTTTCAAATCTTCCAGCTCAGCACTGGGGTAAAGTCAAGGGTGAGGCTTCAAAGAGTCTCAGTGTCTTGGGATCAGACAGTGTCATTGCTCTTAATGATCCCATGTTCCCTGGAAGATGGAAGCGTGCATCCAATGGGCAAGGGTCAGGTTCAGGAGATTCCAACCTCAAAGAAAGACTTGCATTTATGTTGCACCTGCCTCCACCTAAGGATGTCGCAGTGGCTCTTTCCACCAGACTGTGCTCAGCAAGATCCCAGAGAGCTGGGTGACAATGAGTCGAGGATCAGGTTTTTAGTGATGCTAATTAGGGCATCAATATTGACCAGGACACCAGGGGAAACAGTCCTGCTGTCTGTCTAATAGGGCCATAGAATGGCATCTCTGATATCTGAAAGGCTCCCAGTACATCAAAAGAGAGACTTGTATGTCAGGCTCTCCCAAAGCACTTACAGAGAGTGAGGGACTTGTCTGAACACTGGTCACTGTTTAATGCAGAAAACATAATTTGTACACAGCAATATCGCACAATCGTAAATGAGATTATGGAGCATTTTCAGGGATGAATATTGACCTGAAGTCAACCCAAAGAGAAAACTTGCATAGGACGTGAGAAAATGAAAGGCACAGGAGAAGGTAGGATTCGTGGTTAGTGATGGGCTTGATAGTTACCAGAAAATAAAAGGAAGGATCAGAATTTGTGAATGTCATATTGTAACAAGGCAATACAGACGTGCAGGGGAACTTGACAGTAGAAATAACTTAAAGTCTTTGTATGATAACGCATGAAGCATTTGGAATAAGGTAGACAGAGTGATGCCACAAATTAAGGTTCCCAAGGATTTTAAAATCATTAAAGTGACGCAGGGCTCAGGAGAGGTTAATAAAGTTCCCAGAATAATTAATAGGACATAGATTATGGAAAGGGTCAGAAAATTAATTTTAGGCATAGCGCATAAGGGGACAACTATGAAAAGGAGGGCAGTCAATGCAGGACTGAGGGTGTTGTACCTGAATGCAGGGAGTATCCAAAATGAGGTAAATGAGCTTCTAGCGCAGATTGGAATTGGCAGGTATGATGTTTTGAGTATCACAGAGACGTGGCTGTAAGGGGTTGAGGGCTGGGAATGAAATACTCAAGGATGCACATCCGATTGACAGGTCATGCTGATGGACAGGTGGGGTGGGGTTACCTTATTGGTAAGAAATGAAATAAGCTCAATCACAAGAAGGGATTTAGAGTTGTAATGCATTCAATCTGTGTGGGTAGAGTTGAGGAGTCGCAAGGGAGAAAGAGCATGATGAGAACTTTGCACAGCTCCCCCCCAGCAGTCGTCAGGATATGAGGAAGAAAATAAATCAGGAGATAGAGAAGGATGTAATAAAGGCCCTGCTACAATAGTCATTAGGGACTTCAATATGTAGGTAGACTGGAAAATTAAGTTGTTTGGGGATGTCAAGCGAAGGAATTAATGGAATGTCTACGAGATGGTTTTTGGAGCAGCTTGTGGTAGAGTTCACTATGGAACAGGCAATTCTGGATTGGGTGATGTGTAATGAAGCAGACCTGATTAGGGAACTTAGGGTGAAGGAATCCCTTGGGGGCATTGACCGTAATATGACAGAATTCACCTTGTAGTTTGTGACAGAGAATCTGGAGTTAGAGGTACCGGTAATGCAATTAACTTAAGGTAACTACAAAGACATGAGGGAGGAGCTGGCCAGAGTTGATAAGAAGGGAAGCTGAGCATAAGAGAGAATGGAGCAGCAATGGCAGGAGTTTCTGGGGGTAATTTGGGAGGCAGAGCAGGAATTCAACCCAAGGAAGAAGAAAGATACTGAGTGGAGGCCAAGGCAACCATGGCTGATGAGGGAAGTCAGGGCCAGCATAAAAGCAAAAGAAAAAAACATGCAATGTGGTAGAGATTATTGGGAAGCCAGAGGATTGGGAAGCCTTTAAAAACAGCAGAGAGTAACTAAAAAAAAGTAAGGGTGGGTGTGTAAATTAAATGTAAGGGTATTTGAGCGAGTAACATAAAAGAATATTGCAGGAGGTTTTCTTTAGATATATGAAAGGCAAGAGGGAGTCAATAATAGAAATTGTACCACTGGAAAAGGCAGAAATAGTAATGGGGAACAAAGAAATGGTGGAAGAAGTGCATCGATGCTTTAAATCAGCTTTCACAGTGGTGTGACAATGCTGCTCATTTCACAAGGTTAAGTTGTCCTTGGATTTTTTTCAAGAGGGGTTATAAAGGCAGAGGTTCCAATTTGTCTGGGTTAGGGACTTTGCTCATGGCTAACAGATACTGCCTAAGGCAACAGTCAGGGATAAGGCTTTTAGGTTTTATATTAAATACTTGTCCAATAAAAGGAGAGTGGACAGTTCTTCCTGTTTGCTGTTTTTGACAAACAGTCGGTTGGAAGCTCCTAGATAAAGAAAGCTGCTGGTGAGAAAGGTTCCCCAATTCAACATTTTCCAGTGGTCTCACTGTCTGAAATTCCTCTCCTGTAAGAACCCCTGTGTTTATATTTACCTTTTTGCCGAGGCTGTTGCAGCAAATTGGAACAGCTCTTTGTCAAGTTACATTTTCTCGTCAGTTGGGTTTTCAAATAGTTAAGTTATTCGAAAGTCTGTTTTCTTTTGATTGCGTTTAAATAAATTTTCTTTTCCTTCAAGCTGAGTGGTTTGGCCAGTTGTATCAACCCTGGAATATCCAGGTTACATTTGCTTAACACAATTCGAAAAGGTAAGGTCTGGGCTGGATTCTCAAAATGTTTCGAAGGGTCTGGCCTGGTCCATAACAATGTCATAGAGTCCTACAGCATGGAGACAGGCCATTTGGACCAAACTGGTCCATGCCAACCAAAATGTCCATTTACCCTAATCCTGCACTTGGCCCATATCCTTCTGAATCCTTTCCTTTCCTGTATTGGTCCAAATGCCTTTTAAATGTTATTAATGTGCCCACCTCAACCACTTCCACTGGCAGCTCATTCCATATGCGAACAACCCTCTGTGTAAAAAGGTTGCCCCTCAGGTTCCCTTTTATTCTTTCCCTCTAACCTTAAACTGATGCGCTCTAGTCCATATTCGCAAACCCTGGGGAAAAGACTGAGTGAATTCACCCTATCCATGCTTCTCATGATCTTATGAGGTCTTCCCTCAGTCTCCTACACTCTAAAGAAAAAAGTACTCTCCCTTTTACCCAAACCATTAAATCCTGGCAACATCCTTGCAAATTTCTTCTGCACTCTTTTCAGTTTAATAACATCCTTCCTGTAACAAGGTGACCAAAACTGAACACAATATTCCAAGTGTGGCTTCACCAATGTCCTGTATAACTGCAACATAACTTCCCAACGTCAGTAGTCAATGCCCTGACTGATGAAGGGCACTGCAGAAAAAGCTCTCTTCTCTGCTCTATTTACTGTGACTCCATTTTCAGAGAACTGCTTACCTGAATTCTAAAGCCCCTCTGTTCCACTATATTCCTTAAGGCCCTATCATTCACCAAGATATTGCTGATAAGTTTGTAGATGACACAAAAATTGGTGAAAGGACAGGTGGAGTTGAGGAAGTGGGGGAGATTGCAGAAGGACTTGGTCAAGCTAGGAGAATGTGCAAAGAAGTGGCAGGTGGAATACAATGCGGGAACTTGTGAGGCTAGATACTTTGGTGGGAAGAATAGAGGCACAGACTGTTTTCTGAGTGAGGAAAAATTTCAGAAATCTGAAGCACAAAGAGAATTGGGAGTCCTTGCTCAGGTTTCTCTGAAGGTTAACGTGCAGGTTCACCATTGGCAGTTTGAAAGGCAATTACAATGTTAGCATTAACTTTAACGTCAGAGGTGTACTGCTGAGTTTGTATAAGTCTCTGATCAGAACACATTTGGAATTTTGGGCTCCTTATTAAGGAAGGATGTGCTGTCATTGGAGAGGGTCCAGAGGAAAAAGTGAGAAAGAATAAGAATGGTCCTGGGAATAAAGGGGGTGTCATATAAAGAGTGGTTGAGGATTCTGGATCTGTAGACAACTGTTTAGAAAGATGAGGGGGGAATCTTATTGAAACTACAGAATATTGAGAGGCCTGGAGAACATGGAGAAGGTGTTTCCACGAGTAGAAGAAACTAGGGCCCGAAGGCACAGCCTCAGAGTGAAGAATGATCCATCAGAACTGAGATAAGGAGGCATTTCTTCAGCCACAGGGTGGTGAATCTGCGGAACTCATTGTCACAGAGGTCGATGGAGGCCACGATGTTGAGAGTATTTAAAACAGAGACAGATACGTTCTTGATCAGTAAGGAGATCAAAAGTTAAAAGGAGAATGCAGGAGAATGGGGTTGAGGAACACATCACACAAGATCAAATGGCAGGGCAGACTCTATTCTGACTGGCCCAATTCTGCTCCTATATCTTAAGTATTTTGGGTTTATGTAGAGGTTCCTTGAAACCCTGGAAAACTGGAAGTACGGTCACTTAGTGGTTAGCCCTGCTGCCTCACAGCGCGATGGACCCAGGTTTGATTCGAGCCTCGGGCGACTGTCTGTGTGGAGTTTGCACATTCTCCCTGTGACTGCGTGGGTTTCCTCTGGGTGCTGTGGTTTCCTCTCACAGTCCAAAGCTGTGCAGGTTCGGTGAATTGGCCATGCTAAATTGCCCATTTTGTAGGTTAGGTACATTAGTCAGGTGTAAATGTAGGTTAAAAAGGTAGGGGAATGGGTCTGGGTGGGTTACTGTTCAGAGGGTCAGTGTGGACTTGTTGGACCAAATGGCCTGTTTCCATACTGTAGGAATTCTATGATTCTATGGACATTGAAAGGACTGGATTGTGAGCCCTGCTGTTGCTGTTTCTCAAAAGTACTTTGACAAAAGATAATCAGGGAGTGGTGAGAGTGTGCATCAGGTTGCATGAGGGAACTGCTTGTCCTGCTTCCTGGAATACCATGAGCACAGGAAGTGTGGTCAGTGACTGTAGTTGGAACTCCGGGTTTTGGAGCTTGAGCAGCAGCTGGTGTCAGTGCGGAGTGTCCGTGAGGCTGAGAGCTCCGTGGAGAGCACATTTCTAGATGTGGTCACTCTGCAGCTTCAGAGTATGCAGGGAGAGAGGGAAGTGGGGAGCAGCAGACAGTCCAAAAGGATCAGGCAGCTAGTACAGGAATCCCGTGAGTGCATCCCACTCTCCAACCAGGATTCAGTTTGGAATCCTGATCAGAATGATGGTTCATTTGGGGAGTGCAGCCAGAGCCAAGTCCCTGGCACCACGGGGGGCTCAGCTGTACAGGGTGGCACAAGGAAGACTGGAAGAGCGATAGTGAGAGGATATTCAAGAGTGAGGGCAATCAATAGGTGTTTCTGCAGCTGCAGATGGGAATCCAGGATGGTGTGTTGTCTCCCTGGTGCCAGGGTCAAGGCTGTCACTGAGCAGCTGCAGAGCACCCTGAGGGGAGACGGGGAACAGTCAGCAGTCATGGTTCACATCGGTCCCAGTGACAGAGGGAGAAAAGGATGTAGTCTTGCAGTCAGAATTTAGGAATTCCAGAGGGAATTAGCAGCAGGAGCTCAAAAGTAGGAATCTCCAAGATTACCCCCAGTGCCCCACGCAAGTGAGAATAGAAAGAGGAGGATAGCACAGGTGACTGTGGAACTGAAAAGACAGTCCAGGAGGAAGGGCTTTCGATTATTTTAACATTGGGATGGCTTTGGGGGGAGATGGACATGTACAGACCAGACGGCTTGCTCCTGAATAGACCTGGGACTGAGTTCCTTTGTAGTGATTTACTAGTGCTGTTGGAGAGGGTTTAAACTAACTTGGCTGGGCTGTGGGAGCCAAGAGGTAATACCAGAGAGGAATACAGAGGTGCACAGAATCCTGGGAGAGATAGATAGCACCAGAATAAGGAATAGAACTTCTGACCCAGTTTCAGAGTGAGGAAGAGAGAGTAATAAATTCTAAATCAGGGTCACTGTGTAAGGATGGGAGTGCACGGAGTGTTGGGAATAAGACTGGGAAGGTACAGCCACAGAGTGTTAAGTGGAAATCTGATGTGTGTCTCTCACATAGAAACATAAGATAATAAGAACATTAGAAATA
Source organism: Chiloscyllium plagiosum (assembly GCF_037043375.1). Lineage (NCBI taxonomy): Eukaryota > Metazoa > Chordata > Chondrichthyes > Orectolobiformes > Hemiscylliidae > Chiloscyllium > Chiloscyllium plagiosum. Next base: position 118,714,188 of record NW_028270147.1, read on the forward strand.
GGAGCAGGAGTGGGCTATCTGACCCATCGAGGATGAGGGACGTTAGTTATGGAGATAGACTGAAGAAGTTGGTACTGTCTTCCTCAGAGAAGAGAAGGCAGAGAGGAGATTTGATCGAGAAATCAGGAGGGGTCTGAACAGAGTAAACCAGGAGAAAATGTTCCCACCTGAGAAAGAACTGAGAGGGAGAGGCCATGGATTGAAAATAATCGGTAAAAGAAGCAAAACTGAGACGAGGAAAAACATTCTCAGCCAGTGGGTGGTTAAGGTGTGGAATGCACTGCCTGAGAGTGTGGTGGAGGCAGCTTCAATTGAAACATTCCGAAGGGAATGAGACTGTTATTTGAAAAGGAACAATGTGCAGGGTGACAGGGAGAAGGCAGGAGAATGACACTCAGTGAATTGCTCATTCGGAGAGCCGGTCCAGACAGGATGGGCGGAACGGCCTGCGTGTGCACTGTAACAACTCTGTGATTGTGTGATTGAGCAGAGTTAAAGCTGGGGGAGGTGGGAGCTCGGTGTCTCACTGTGCTCCTGCTGCTGCTGCTGCTGCTTGTGTCAGTGAGATCAGAGACTGGGACAGGAAGCCAGAGCTCACATCAAACTCTGCCCGTGTCCGTCACACTGAGACTGGCAGGAGGCTACTCACTGATTTCACTCCATGCTGCACGAATGGGACCACAGGCTGCAAATGGACAGAGCTCCTCCACACGGTGAGTAAAACTGACTGACTTATATCTTGCTGCTTAAGCGGGGCAATAGGACTACAGAAATACAGCTGGACACCCTGTTAGACACAGTGCTCCTCAATCAACCATTTCATTCACTGCAGCTCCCCACTAACACCTGCAACAATTCAGCATTTGTGTTTTAGAAAGTTTCAGTATTGAAAGGGTTATTAACGGAGGATTGAGGTTTACTTACTCAGTCTGAGCTTGGTTCCTTTACCAAACGTAAGCCACAGTGAGAGCTCCCAGTGCAGAGGCTGTACAAAAACCTCAGCTCTCTGCTTCCCTCTGTCACTCTCACCCTCTCCCTATCTCCCAGTCTGTTGATCACTCTCACCCTCTTTTTGTGTCTTTCTGTCTCTGCCTCTGGGTTGTGAACTTTATTTCTCGTTGTTAAATCTTGTAGCTGTTCTTCCCATGTGGCCATGGAGTGGAAGAGGGAAACTTGAGGCCTTTAGTGAGCATTGAGACACCACAGGGACTGGAGTGTGTAGCAAACAGTGACCATCCCAGCATGGGGTAATTTGTTCAGTTTCATTTAGATCTAACTGTGGGATATGTCACTTCAGGCGGTGGGACTGTGTGTCCATTATTATGCATTTTATATAACCATGGATGTGTCAGTACAGGAGGTGATTCTGTGTGCTTTGAGGTTTTTGTATGGCTCTGTATCATTGTGTCAAGGGTAGCTGTAATCCTGCATACAGTAATAGTCAGCGACATCCTCATTCTGAACATTGCTGATTGTCAGGGTGAAACTGGTCCCATATCCACTGCCGGTGAATCGATTGGAGACTCCTGTGAATCGAGTTTTTGCGTCATAGATCAGGAGAGAGGGTTTCTGACCTTCTCGCTGCTGGTACCAGCTGAGGTCATCTGTAATACCTTGACTGGCCGTACAGGTGATGGTTGCAGTGTGGCCCAGTCCCACTGACAGCACCGGGGGAGACTGGCTCATGATGATGTCCCCACTGATACCTGAGGGGTCAGAGAGAAACACAGTGAAGTCAGAACTGTCACAGAAAGAGCCTGTCAAATGAGAGATTGTTGGAGACACTGAGCATTCCTCTGGTTTCAGCATTTTCCCTTCAATCACAAGTCAGTGGAATTGGAGTGAAATGGAGAGCAGCTAAAGATTCAAGGTGGAAGGAGAGAGATTTGTACCTGCGACACAGAATGCCAGGGGCCAGATCAGCTGGATGTGTGAAATCATGGTGTGTGCTCCTGTCACTGTGCCTGGTTCCTGATAAACTCTCCCTTCACTGGGCTCTGCTTTATAAAGCTGCAGCCTGTGAGAGTCTGACTGGGTGTTCCTCAGTATGTAAATGGCATCAGGCAGAGAGAGCCACGTCAGCCCCTCACACTTCCTCTTCTCTCTCTCTCTCTCTTTGTCTCAGAGAGTGATTGATGTGAACAGCACTGAATGAGGCCATTTGGCCCATTGTGTCTGTGCTGTTAAACAGCGATCTGATGACACTAATCCCATCCTCCAGCCCATTACCCTGGAGGTTACAGCAACACAAGGGAATATCTAAACACTGCTCCAATGTCACAAGAGTTTGTGAGTCAACCAGCCTTTCAGGCAGTGAGTTCCAGACTCCCACCACCCTCTGGGTGAAAACATTTCTCCTCACTTCTCCTCTCACTCTGCAACTCGACTGGGCCTGAATTCACTCGAGTTTAGAAGGATGAGATGGGATCTGATTGAAACATATAAAATTCTAACAGGCCCGGGCAGGGAGGAGGTTTCCCCTGGTTGGGGAGTCTGGAACCAGGGGACGCAGTCTCAGGGAGATACGGGGTAGACCATTTAGGACTGAGATGAGGAAACATTTCTTCACTCAGAGGGTGGTCAACCTGATTAATTCTCTACCACAAACGGCTGAGGAGGATAAGGAACTGAATATATTCTATAAAAAAAGAGAGATAGTTGTTTTGCATTTTAACAGCATGAAGGAAATGGGGAGAAAGCAGGAACATCGCATTGAGAGAGAGGGTCAGCCATGATCATACTGAATTACACACAAGACTCAACGGGCCGAATGGCCTGCTCCAGCTCCGAGTTTCTATGTGTCCATGTCTGTGTTACCTTCAATCTCTGTCCCTGGTTACTGAGCCCTTTACTCTTGTATAAAGTGCCTTCCTGTGCAACATATCACTGCCAACAATTATCTTATACCTCTCTATCAGGTCCCTCTCAACCTTCAATGCTCCAAGAAAAACAGCCCCAATCTTTCCAATCTTTCCTCATAGCTGACCCTCCATCCCAGGCAGCATCCTGGGAAATCTCCTCTGCCCCCTCTCAAGTACAATCACATCCTTCCCAGAATGTGGTGACCAGGACCTCTCTCTCTCTCTCTCTTTTCCCCTTTCTGTCTCACATCTGCTACTTTGATCTCTCTACATCTATCTCTCTCTCCCCCACTGTTAGTCTCTCTCATATTCTCTCTCTCTCACTCTGTCTCATAGCCACTCTCTCCAACTCACTCACGCTTCCTCACTCCGTCTCATAATCTTTCTCCATCTCTCACTGTCTCCGTCACTCGCTCCATCTCTCACTTCAATTGAAAGCCTCCAAATGTTATCTACCCCTCTCTATTTCTCCCTCTGTCTCCCCCTTCATCTCCGCATCCCACCCGACCTCTATTTCTCTCTCTCTGTCTCACTTCTCTCTCTTTCTCACAGTGTCCTGGGTGGTGACAGTTGAATTCAGGATAAATCTCTCTCTCTGCTCTGCCCCACAAATGGATGTTAACCCTTGACCCCAGAGGCATATCTTCTCCTGGAGTAAAGGCCCATTTCCACATTGACCAGGTTTTGGTATCTCTCAGGAAGATGGACAGATTCTTGATAAATGAAGGGCAGTTTTGTGCTGTTGGCCGATTCTCACTGGGGACTGGTTTGGACACAAACCTCATTCCATGAAGGCCCAGCAGAGAGAGGAGATCCTCAGGCCATCAGTGTGAGCTGGAGGGACAGGACAGGCTCTGACCCACTGACCCATCCTGTCCTTTCACAACATATTCCAACCCCTTCCCCTCTCCTTCCCCTTCCATGATCAGTCTCTGAGTCAGGGTGTTTTACTGGAATGAGGGTAGGACCATCACACAGTTACTCCAACAGAGTCCAGTAAACATGGACGTCAGTTCACGAGAGTGCCCCATGGAGAGACATGGGCCTCCTTCCCACTGAAGCTCCCAATAAAGACCAGTAAACATGGGCATCGTTCCTGCTTGAGCCTCCAATAAAGACCAGTAAATGTTGGCCTCCTTCCTAATGGACTCTCCAAAGGAGACCAGTAAACATGGACCTCCTTCTGACTGGATACTCCAAGAAGACCAGTAAATGTGGGCCTCCTATTCACTTATCCTTCTAATGGAGACAAGTGGATAGTTGAGTTTTTGAAGAAATAGATAGATTAAGATAGATCAGTACACATCGTCAACATGGACTTTAGCAAGGCCTTAGACAAGGTTCCCCGTTGTAGACTGCTTAGTAAGATTATATCACAGAGGATCCAGGGAGAGCTAACCAATTGGATATAAAAAGGGCCTGATGGTAGGAGGCAGAGGCTGGTGAGAGAGGGTTGTTCTTCAGACTGGAGGCCAGTGACCAGCCGTCTGCCACATGAATCAATCCTGGATCTTGGATCCACTGTTGTTCATCATTTATGGATGACCTTAGAGAGGTTTATAGAATCATTAGGGTCATAGATAAGGTGAATAGCCAAAGTTTTTTTTCCCCAGGTTAGGAGAGTCCAATACGAGAAGGAATAGGTTTAAGTTGAGAGGGGAAAGAATTAGAAGGGGCCTGAGAGACAACCTTTTCACACAGAGGTTGGTGTGTATGTGCAATGAGCTGCCAGAGGAAGTGGGAGAGGGGAGTACAATTACTACATTTCAAGGGCATTTTTACAGGAACATGGATAGGAAGGACTTAGAGAGGATTGGGCCAAACACAGGCAAATGGGACTAGTTCAGTTTTGGAAACTTGGTCGGCATGGATGAGTAGAGCTGAAGGGCCTGATGCCATGCTGTAAACCTCTATGACTCTATGATGATGTAAACATGGGGCACCTTCCCATAGGACCAATAAACAGTAAACATGGGCCTCCTTCCCACTGGACTGTCCAGTACCTGAGCTGCAAACCCCACATCCTGTCCATCACGTAGGTCTCTTATTTCAATCTGAACAACATTGTTTGTCTCCGCACTACCTCAGCCTCTTGATCACAGAAACCCCAATTCCTGCTCGTCCCACCTCCTGACTCTATGATTTCAATGTCCTCTCCCAGCTTCCTGAAGCCACATTCCATAAACCCCAACTTGTCTGATATGGAGTGGTCCCTTCCCTGTCTTACAACTATAGTTGTTCCAGAATCTGACCTCACAGCCAGCCAATTGTCTCCATGGCCTCCCTCCTCCCTCACTCTGTGTCTTGCTGCAGACTCACATTCCCTCCCTCCCCCTTCCACCTTCTGTCTCTGGTCTCCTGCCCATTGCTGCTTCCTCCATCCCACCATTGACAGCAGAGCCTTCAAACCCCTAGAGCATGCTCTCTGACCTCCTGCCCTTCATCCCTCCCCTTCTCGTTGTTTGTGCTATTGAATATACTGTTCAGTTCCATCACTTTTGGTTCACTGTTCCCTTGCCATTGATTTGCTGATTTATTCTCGTTAATCTAGTCTGGCGTGTTCTCTGAGTTGGTTCAAGAGTGATTTGCTTGAGAAAACACTTCTGTGAATTGGTTTGTCTGTTTCTCCCAGTCTTTGTGTAAAGGTGAGACTAAGTGTGCAAATGCTGTAATTTCATGGAGCAATCCAGTCAGTCCCACCCCCTCCCCTACTCGACCCCCAGAGCCTTGCAGGTTTATTTCCATCAAGAGCCCATCCAATCTGCCATTGCAATCACTGAGTGTCTTCACCTGCCTCACCCGAGTCATTACCAATTGCTGCTAAAAAAAGTTCTTCCTTCAGCTCTACTCATCCATGCTGACCAAGTTTCCAAAACTGAACTAGTCCCATTTGCCTGTGTTTGGCCCAATCCTCTCTAAGTCCTTCCTATCCATGTTCCTGTATATCTTGCCCAACAAAATGCAAGGTAATTTCAATGTGAAGATGGGATTTTGTCACCACACGGACTGTGCGGTGGTCACCCTTACTGATACTGTCATGGACAGATGCACCACCAGCAGGCAGATTGGTGAGGGTGATAGTGAGTATGTTTTTCCCTCTTGTTGGTTCCCTCACCACCTGCCCCAGGTCCAGTCTGGCAGCTGAATTAGGTGGAACTTGACCAGCTTGCTCAGTAGTGATGCTTCTGAGCAGCTCTTGATGGTGGACTTTGAAGTCCCTTACTCAGGGTATATCCTGCATCATTTCCACCTTCAGTGCTTCCTCCAAGTGTTGTTCAACATGGAGGAGGACTGACTGCTCAGTTGAGGTTGGAGGGGAGGCGGTGCTATGTGGTAATCAGCAGGAGGTTTCCTTCCCCATGTTTGACCTGCTGTCATGAGGCTTCATGGGTTCCATAGTTAATTGTGAGGACTCCCAGGGCAACTCCCTTATGACTGTACACACCACTGTGTTGCCTCCCCTGCTTGGTCTATCCTGCCAGTTAAAAACTGAATGAGGGAACAATTCTGTGCAGGTTTCACAGCTTGGTGACAGAGCTGCTGCTGGATTCTGTTTCTGATCTCCGAGCACAGGCGTGTGTGTTTGTGAGAGAGTGACTGTCCTTTTTTCCATCACTGTGCTGTTTCTGAAAAGAAAAATCCCAGAACCAGCCTCCTGTGCTGTCAGATTCCAGGGAGTGCAGACAGTTCACAGTTTTCTCCCATCTCAGTAACAAACGTCCAGCTGCTCCGAGCTCCTTCTTTCACTTCCTCTCTTGGTGAAGTTTCAACCTTGCGATCTGACAGTCTTTGCAATTATTTTTTACACTGGGGCTTTCTGCTGTGGTCAAAATCTCTAATAATAAGTGTCCAATCAGTGACAATCACAGCAGCTAAGAGCAGTCAGGACTGAGGAGCCAGGCTCACTGTGAAACACATTGGGAAGATCAAAGCCATCCCCTTCAGATCCTGGTATAAACTCCATCCCTCTCCCTGAGCAGTATCTGCTGCTCAACCAGACTCTTTACAAACTTGGCCTCTTTGAGGCTGATCTGAGCCCCATATCCTCCACATCACAAAAATCAGCCACTGAAAATCTCAGCCATGTCCATGGGACTCCTAACATGACCATACTAATGTTGTGCTTGCACACTTCACAGCCACTGCCCTCCGTAACCTTCAGCTCATCCCAAATTCTGCTGCCCATATCCAAACTCGTACCAAATCCCATTCCCCCAACCCCCTGCACCCTGTGCCTACATTGGCTCCTGGTTCAGCAACATCTCAATTTTCAAATTCTCATCCTTGTTCTCAAGTCCCTCCTTGTCCTCCACTCTCCCTATCTCTGTAACCTCCTCCAAACTGCCTCACTCAGTGTGATCAACAATCTTGGATATATGGCTGTCTATTCCTTCATCCAAGTCATTTAGAAATATCGTGAAATGCTGAGGTTCCAGCCCAGTTCCCTGGGGACACCACTATCCACATTTTGCTCATTGGAGAACACACACATTATCCCTCCTCGCTGTCTCCTACCTCCAAACTAATTCCTGACCAAAGATAAATACTTTTCTCTAACTGGCGAGAATGGGAGAAAGCAGAGGGACATAGTGGAACGATACTTGTCAGACTGGAGGCCTGTGTCTAGTGGAGAGCCTCAGGATTGATGCTGGGCCCATTACTGTTTGTTATCAATATCAATGATTTAGAAGACATTACAATAGCCGGTATTGTGGACAATGAGGAAGGTTATCAGATATTGCAGCAGGACCTTGATCAGCTGTGGAAGTGGGAAAAGAAATGATAAATTGAGGTTAATGTAGATAAGTATGAGGTCTTGCATTTTGGGAAGTTAAATCAAGGTAGGAGTTTCATGGTGAATGGTAAGGCCTTCAGGACTGTAGTGGAACAGTGGGATCTCGGAGTTCAGGTGCACAGTTCTCTGAAAGTTGAGTCACAGTTAGACAGGGCAGTGAAGCAGGCTTTTGGCACACTGGCCGTCATCAGTCAGGGCACTGGGTGTAGAAGTTGGGAAGTTATGTTTCAATTGTACATGACGTTGGTGAGGCTGCACTTGGAGTATTGTGTTCAGTTTTGGTCACCTGGTTATATGAAGGATATTATTAAACTGGAAAGAGTGCAGAATAAATTTACAAGGATGTTGCCAGGTTTCAACATCTGAGTTTTTGGGTGAGGTTGGACAAGCTAGGACATTTTTCTTAAGAGTGTTGGAGACTAAAGGGGAATCTTTTAGAAGTGTATAAGATCTTGAGAGACATGGATAGGGTGAATGCACTCAGTCTTTGTCCCAGGGTTGGGGAATCAAGGACTAGAGGGCATCAGTTGAAGGTTAGAATAAACGGAACCTGAGGGGCAACATTTTTACACAGAGGGTGGTACTCATATGGAATGAGCTGCCAGCGGAAGTGATTGAGGCGGGTACATTAACAACGTTTAAAAGGCATTTGGACAAATACATAGATAGTGTGTAATTTGAAGGATATGGGCCAAGTGCAGGGAAATGGGGTTAGTGTGGATGGACATTTTGGTCAGCACGGTCCAGTTTGGGCCAAAGGGCCTGTCTCTGTGCTGTCGGACTCGATGACTCTATGACTCTATAGTTCCATAGGTTTCCATGTTTATGAACAGTCTCTCAAACATAGAAACAAAGGAACTAGGAGCAGGAGCAGGCCATTCAGCCCTTCGAGTCAGCTCTGCCAGTCAATATGACTATGGCTGATCATCCAACTTAGTCCCTGTTCCCACTTTTTCTCCATAACCTTTAATCCCTTTCGTCCTAAGATCTATACCTGTCGCCTTCTTGAAAACATTTAATGTTTTGGGCTCGACTGCTTTCTGTGACAGAATATTCCACGAGCTTCCCACTCTCTGGCTAAAGAAATGTCTCCTCATCGCAGTCCAAAATGGCCTTTCCCTTTTCTTTAAATTGTAATTCCTGGTTCTGGACTGTCCTGTCATCAGGAACATAATTCCGGTCCTGTCCTGTTAGGATTTTACAGGTTTCAATGTGATTCCTCTCAAATTTCTAAACTCCAGTGAATATAGTCCTAACTGATCCAGTTTCTCCTCAGATCTAAGTGCTGTCATCCCAGGAATCAGTCTGGTAAACCTTCGCTGCCCTCCCCCCACAGCCAGAACATCCTTCCTCAGATAAGGAAACCAAAACTGCACACAACAGAATCATAAAATCACACAGTATAGAAGAGGCCCTTCAGCCCATTAACTGTGTACCAGCCAAACTACACTAAACCTACACCAGTCCCACTTTCCAACGTGAGGCCCATAGCTTGAATGTTATGATATTTAAACTGCTCACCCAAGTACTTTTTAAAGTTTGTGAGGTTTCCCACCTCAACTACCCTCCCAGGCTGTGCATTCCAGACCCCCACCACCCTGTGGGTAAAAAACACTTTCCTCAAAACATCTTGAAACCTCCTATCTTTGACATTGAATGTGAGCCAACTTGTTATTGACCCTCCCAAGAAGGAGGACAGCTGCTTTCTTTCCTGCCTGTCCATTCTCCTTATAACCTTATACACCTCTATCAGATTCCCCCCTCCACCTTCTCTGCTCTGAAGAAAACAACCCCGAGCTGATCCAATTTCTCTTCATCACTGAGAGGTTCCATCCCACACAACATCCTGGTGATTCCCCTCTGCACCCCGTCCAATGCAATCACATCCTTCCTACAGTGTGGTGACCTGAACAGCACACAGTACTCCAGCTGTGGCCTAACCAATGTTCTGCTTAACTGCAACATATCCTCATGCTTTTATAACCAATATCTGACATGACAAAGGCAAGTGTCCCCTGTGCCTTCATAACTGCTCTGTTAACCTGTCTTGCCACATTCAGGGATCAGTAGAGAAGCACCCCAAGATCACTCTGTTCCTTTGAGTTTCCTCAATTCAAACTTTCCCCATTCCTGAAGAAGGGCTTATGCCCGAAACGTCGATTCTCCTGTTCCCTGGATGCTGTCTGACCTGCTGCGCTTTTCCAGCAACACATTTCCAGCTCTGATCTCCAGCATCTGCAGACCTCACTTTCTCCTCAATTCAAAGAACAAAGAGCAACGAAAATTACAGCACAAGAACTGGCCCTTCGGCCCTACTAGCCTGCACTGGTCCATATTGTGGGCGGCACGGTGGCACAGTGGTTAGCACTGCTGCCTCACAGCGCCAGAGACCCGGGTTCAATTCCCGCCTCAGGCGACTGACTGTGTGGAGTTTGCACATTCTCCCCTTGTCTGTGTGGGTTTCCTCCGGATGCTCCGGTTTCCTCCCACAGTCCAAAAATGTGCAGGTCAGGTGAATTGGCCATTCTAAATTGCCCGTAGTGTTAGGTGCAGGGGTAAATGTAGGGGAATGGGTCTGGGTGGGTTGCGCTTCGACGGGTCAGTGTGGACTTGTTGGGCCGAAGGGCCTGTTTCCACACTGTAAGTAATCTAATCTAATATCCTCCATCTAAACCTGTCATCAATTTTCCAAGGCTCTGTCTCCCTTTGCTCCCTGCCCATCCATGTATCTATCTAGACATATCTTAAATGATGCTATTGTGCCTGCCTCTACCACCTCCACTGGCAACATGTTCCAGGACCAATCACTCTCTGTGTGAAGAACTTTCCACACATATCTCCCTGAAATGTTTCCACTCTCACCTTGAACTCATGACCCCGAGTAATGAGTCCCCCACTCTGGGAAAAAGCCCCTTGCTATCCACCCTGTCTTTTCCTCTCATGATTTTGAAGACCCCAATCAGGTCCCCCCTCAACGTTCGACTTTCTAATGAAAATAATCCTAATCTACTAAACCTCTCTTCATAGCTAGTGCCCTCCATACCAGGTGATATCCTGGTGAACCTCCTCTGCACCCTCTCCAAAGCATCCGCATCTTTCTGGTAATGTGGCAACCAGAACTGTACGCAGTATTCCAAATGTGGCCGAGCCAAAGTCCGATATAATTCTAATATGACCTGCCAACTCTTGGACTGAATACCACGTCTGGTGAAGGAAGGTATGCCATATGCCTTCTTGACCACTCTATCGACCTGTGTTGCCACCTCCAGGGTATAATGGACCTGAACACACAGGTCTCTCTGGGCATCAATTTTCCCAGGGCGTTCCATTCACCGTACAGTTTACTCCAGATTTGGATCTTCCAAAATTCATCAGATCGCATTTGCCTGGTTTGAACTCCATCCGTCCGTTTCTCTGCCCAACTCTCCAATCGATATTTTGCTGCATTCTCTGACCGTCCCCTTCACTATCTTCTACTCCACCAATATTAGTGTCATCTGCAAACTTGCTAATCAGACCACCTATACCTTCCTCCAGATCATTTATGTATATCAAAAACAGGTGCGGTACAAGCACAGATTCCTGTTCCCCATTTTGAGAAACTCCTTCCACTACTACTGTCTGTCTTCTGTTGCCCAGCCTGTTCTCTATCCATCTAGTGAGTACACTCTGGATCCCATGCGACTTTAATTTCTTTATCAGGCTACCATGGGGAAATTTATCAAACACATTCCTGAAATCCATGTGTATGACATCCACAGCCCTTCCCTCATCAATCAACTTCATCACTTCTTCAAACAATTCTATAAAGTTGGTAAGACATGACATTCCCTGCACAAATTCATGCTGCCTATAACTGATAAGTCAATTTTCTTCCAAATGTAAATAGATCTTACCCCTCAGTATCTTCTCCAGCAGCTTCCCTACCACTACATCAGGCTCACTGGTTGATAGTTACCTGGATTATCCTGGCTACCCTTCTTAAACATTAACAATTCTCCAGTCCTCTGGGATCTCATCCATGTTCAAGGTTGCTACAAAGATATCTGTTAAGGCCCCAGCTATTTCCTCTCTTGCTTCCCTCAGTAAGCTGGGATCGATCCCATCCCGACCTGGGGACTTGTCCACCTTGATGCCTTTTAAAATACCCAACACTTCCTCCTTCCTTAAATTGACTTGACTCTGAGTAATCAAACATCTATCCCCAACTTCAACATCTCACTTCCCTCTCTTTGGTGAATACCGACAAAAAGCACTGATCAAGAATCTCATCCATTTTCTCTGACTCCCCACATAACTTTCCTCCTTTGTCCTTGAGTGGGCCAACCCTTTCTCTAGTCACCCTCTTGCTCATTATATATGAATAAAAGGATTTGGGATTTTCCTTAATCCTGTTTGTTAATGATATTTCGTGACCCCTTTTAACCCTTTTAATTCCTCATTTCAGATTGGTCCTACTTTCACAATATTCTTCCAAAGCTTTGTCTGTTTTCAGCTACCGAGACCTTATGTATGCATCCTTTTTCCTCTTACTAGTCTCACAATTTCATCTGTCATCCAGTGTTTCCTAATCCTGCCATTTCAATCCCTTATTTTCACAGGGACATGTCTGTCCTGACTCTAGTCAACCTCTCTTTAAAAGCCTCCCACATATCAAATGTGGATTGCCCTTTAAACAGCTGCTCCCAATCCACATTCCCCAGATGCTGCCAAATTTTGCTATAGTTGGCCGTCCCCCAATTTAGCCGTCTTCCTTTCGGACCACTCTCGTCTTTGTCCATGAGCATTCTAAAACTTATGGAATTGTGGTCACTGTTACCAAAATAATCCCCTACTGAAATTTCAAACACCTGGCCGGGCTCATTCCCCAACAACACCAGGTCCAGTATGGTCCCTTCCTGAGTTGGACTATTTCCACATGACTCTGTAAAATCCTCCTGGATGCTCCTTACAAATTCTGCTCCATCTTAACTTCGAACATTAAGTGAATCTAAGTCAATGTTGGGAAAATTAAAATCTTCCATTACCACCACCTTGTTACTCCTATATCTTTCCATAATCTGTTTACACATTTGTATCTCTATCCCACGTTCACTGTTAAGAGGCTTGTAGGATAGCACCAACATTGTTACTGCACCCTTCCTGTTTCTGAGCTCTGCCCATATTGCCCCACTGCTCGGGTCCTCCATAGTGCCCTCCTCAGTACAGCTGTGATATCCTCTCTGACCAGTAGTGCAACTCCTCCATCCCTTTTACCTCTTTATCCGCCTGATGCATCTATATCCTGGGATATTTAGTTGCCAATCTTGCCCTTCCCTCAACCAAGTCACAGTAATAGCAATAACATCATACTCCCAGATACTAATCCAAGCCCTAAATTCCTCTGCCTTACCTACTACACTTCTCACATTAAAACAAATGCACCTCAGACCATCTGTCCCTTTGCGTTCATCATCTGCTCCCTACTTACTCTTAACCTTAGTCACGCTGACTTCAATATCTAGTTCCTTACAGCTTTAGTTACTCCCTCCTTATTGCCCACTAACCTCCTCAGTTGGCTCCCATCCCTCTGCTACACTATTTTGAACCCTCCCCAAGAGCGTGATCAAACACATCCCACAGGACATTGGTTCCAGTCCTGCCCAGGTGTAGACCGCTCGATTTGTAATTGTCCCACCTCTCCAGGAACCAGTCCCAATGTCCCAAAAATCTGAACCCCTCCCTCCTGCACCATCTCTCAAGCCACGCATTCAGCCTGCCTATATTTTCATTTCGACTCTGACTAGCACATGGCACTGGTAGCAATCCTGAGATTACTACCTCTGAGATCCTACATTTTAATATGGTTCCTAACTCCCTAAATTCTGCTTGTAGGACCTCATTCCATTTATTACTGATATTATTGGTGCCTATGTGAACCATCACAGCTAGCTGTTCACCCACCCCTTCAGAATGTCCTGCAGCTGATCTGAGGCATCCCGGAGCCGTACAATTGGGAGGCAGCATGCTATTCGTGAGTCACGTTTTTGACCACAGAACCGCCTATCTACTCCCCTTACAAAGTCCAAATCAATCATATCCACGGGCCCCCGCCTTATCAAATCCACTCAGTACATCCTCAAACAATTCCAGTCAATTTCCCTTTTGACAATCCATGCTGACTCTGTCCAGTTCTGACACTGTTTTCAAAGTGCTAAGCTATAAAATATTTTATAATGAACTTGGGCATTTTCTCCACTGCTGATTTCCGGCTAATTGGTCTAAAATTTCTTATTTTCTATCTCTCTCTCTTTCTCTCTCTCTCTCTCTCTATTTTTCAATAATCGTGTTAAATTAGCTCCTTCCACTCTGTAGGACCTATTCCACAGTCGACAAACAGATAACCATCAACGTTTCTAATATTTTCCAACCACTTCCTGAAGCACTCCTGAAAATAGATTAGTTGGCCCTGCTGATTTAACACACTTTAATTTTCCCAGAAGCATTTTCCTCCAACAACTGATTTCCTTCAGCTCCTTCCTCTGATAAAACTCCAGGTTCACCAACATGTCTGAGATTTATTTGAGAATTCATTTGTGCAGAAAGATCCAGAATATGTTTATCTGTCATCTCTTTGTTCCAACTATAACATTATAAGGCTTGTGTGGAACTTCCTTGAATGTCATCTGGACGACCAAATAAACAACACATTCCCTTATCTCACACATTAGTGACCTCGTTAAAACATGTAACCAGGTTAGTTAAAGATGTCTGACCCTTTTTAAATCCATGCTGACTTACTCTGGTCTGTTCATATTTGTCAGACATTCTGTCTCTAAAACCAGATTCAATTACTTCCCAACAATAAACATTCAATGGAGATGTTCATTGTGAGTGAGGTTAGTAAAAAGCTAGCACTGACATGACGGGCTGAACAGCCTCCTCCTAGAGTCATAGAGTCATAGAGATATACAGCATGGAAACAGAAACAGACCCTTCGGTCCAACTTGCCCATGCTGACCAGACATCCCAACCCAATATAGTCCCACCTGCCAACTCCTGGCCCAGATCCCTCCAAACCCTTCCAATCATATACCCATCCAGATAGCTTTTAAATGTTGCAATTGTACTGGCCTCCACCACTTCCTCTGGCAACCCATTCCACACTCGCAATACCCTGTGCGTGAAAAAGTTGCTCCTCAAGTCTCTTTTATATCTTTCCCCTCTTACCCTAAACCTATGCCCTCTAGTACTGGACTCCACCACCCCAGGGAAAAGACTTCGTCTCTTTGCCCTATCCATGCCCCTCTGTATAAATCTCTGTAAGGTCACTCCTCAGCCTCCGACATGCCAGGGAAAACATTGCCAGCCTATTTAACCTCTCCCTATAGCTTAAATCCTCCAACCATGGTAACATCCTTGTAAATCTTTTCTGAACCCTTTCAAGTTTCACAACATCTTTCTGATAGGAAGGAGACCAGAATTGAATGCAATACTCCAAAAATGGCCTCGGTGACCTCCCAACTCCTATAATCAATACTCTGACCAATAAAGGAAAGCATACCGAATGTCTTTTTCATTATCCTATCTACCTAAGACTCTACTTTTAAGGAGCTATGAACCTGCACTCCAAGGTCTCTTTGTTCAGCAACACTCCCGAAGACCTTACCATTAAGTGTATAAGTCCTGCTAAGATTTGCTTTCCCAACAGCAGCATCTTGCATTTATCTAAATTAAACTCCATCTGCCATTCAACAGCCCAATGGCCCATCGGATCAAGATCCTGTTGTAATCTGAGGTAACCTTCTTCGCTGTCCACACACACCTCCAATTTTGGTGTCATTTGCAAACTTACTAACTCTACCGCCTATGTTCATATCCAAATCATTTATGTAAATGTCAAAAAGTAGTTGACCCAGCACCAATCCTTATGACACTCCACTGGTCACAGGCCTCCAGTCTGAAAAACATCCCTCCACCACCACCCTCTGTCTTCTACCTTTGAGCCAGTTCTGTATCCAAATGGCTAGTTCTCCTGTATTCCATGAGATCTAACCTTGCTAACCAGTCTCCCATGGGGAACCTTGTCGAATGCCTTACTGAAGTCCATACACATCCTGTCTAATGGTCTGCCTTCATCAATTCTTTCTGTTACTTCTTCAAAAAACTCAATCAAGTTTGTGAGACATTATTTCCCATGCACAAAACCATGCTGACTATCCCTAATCAGTCTTTGCCTTTCCAAATATATGGACAATCTGTCCCTCAGGATTCATTCCAACAACTTCCTCACAACCGACGTCTGGCTCACTGGTCTACAGTTCCCTGGCTTGTCCTTACCACCTTTCTTAAATAGTGGCACCAATTAGTGAACCTCCAGTCTTCTGGCACATCATCTGTGACTATTGAGGATACAAATATCACAGTAAGAGGCCCAGCAATCACTTCCCTAGCTTCCCACAGAGTCCTCGGGTACACCTAATTAGGTCCTGGGATTTATCCACTTTTATGCATTTCAAGACATCTATCACCTCCTCGTCTGTAATATGAACATTTTTCAAGATGTCACCATCCATTTCCCTACATTCTATATCTTCAATATCCTTCTCCACAGTTAAACTGAAGCATAATACTCGTTTAGTATCTGCCCCATCTCCTGCAGCTGCACACAGAGGTCGCCTTGCTGATCTTTGAGGCGCCCTATTCTCTCCTTAGTTACCCTCTTGTCCTTAATGTATTTGTAAAACGCCTCTGGATTCTCCTTGAACCTATTTGCCAAAGCTATCTCATATCCCCTTGTTGCCCTCCTGATTTCTCTCTTAAGTATACTCCTACTGCCTTTGTGTACCTCTAAGGATTCACTCGATCTACCCTGTCTATACCTGACATATGCTCCATTCTTTTTCTTAACCAAACCCTCAACTTCTCTTGTCATCCACCAGCCTTTCCTTTCACCCTAACTAAAATATACTTTCTCTGGACTCAAGTTATCTCATTTCTGAAGGCTTCCCATTTTCCAGCTGTCCCTTAACCTGCGAGCAACTGCCCTCAATCAGCTTTTCAGAGTTTTAGATTAGATTACTTAGTGTGGAAACAGGCTCTTCAGCCCAACAAGTCCATACTGACCATCCGAAGAGCAACCCACCCAGACCCATTCCCCTACGTTTACCCCTTCACCTAACACTATGGGCAATTTAGCATGGCCAATTGACCTAACCTGCACATTTTTGGACTGTGGGAGGAAACTGGAGCGCCTGGAGGAAACCCACACAGACACAGGGAGAATGTGCAAATTCCACACAGACAGTTGATTGAGGTGGGAATTGAACCCGGGTCTCTGGCACTGTGAGGCAGCAGTGCTAACCACTGTGCCACCGTGCCTGATACTGGCAAAATTAGCCTTCCTCCAATTTAGAACTTCAACTTCTGGATCTGGTCTATCCTTTTCCATCACTATTTTAAAATGAATAGAATTATGGTCACTGACCAAAAGTGCTCCTCCACTGACACCTCAGTCACCTGCCCTGCCTTATTTCCCAAGAGTAGGTCGAGTTTAGCAGCTTCTCTAGGAGGTACATCCACATACTGAATCAGAAAATTGTCTTGTACACACTTAACAAATTCCTCTCCATCTAAACCCTTAAAACTATGGCAGTCCCAGTCTATGTTTGGAAAGTTAAAATCCCCTACTATAACCACTCCATTATTCTTACTGATAACTGAAATCTCCTTACAAATTTGTTTCTCAATTTCCCGCTGACTACTGGAGGGGGGCTATAATATAATCCCAACAAGGTGATTATCCCCTTCTTTTTTCTCAGTTCCACCCAAATAACTTCCCTGAATGTATTTCCGGGAATATCTTCCCTAAGTACAGCTGTAATGCTATCCCTTATCAAAAATGCCACTCTCCCTCCTCTTGTGCCTCCCTTTCTGTCCTTCCTTGTATTTGTATCCGAGAACATTAAACGGCCAGTCCTGCCCATCCCTGAGCTATGTTTCCGTAATTGCTATGATATCCCAGTCCCATGTTCCTAACCACGCCCTAAGTTCATCTTTCTTCCCTGTTAGGCCTCTTGCATTGAAATAAATGCAGTTTAATTTATCAGTCCTACCTTGTTCTCTGCTTTGTCCCTGCCTGCCCTGACTGTTTGACTTGCCTTTGATCTCAACTGTACCAATCTCAGATTGAAATCTTTCCTCACTATCTCCCTGGGTCCCACCCGCCCATCTTACTAGTTTAATCCTCCTGAGCAGCTCTAGCAAATTTTCCTGCCAGTATATTAGTCCCCTTCCAATTTAGGTGCAATCCGTCCTTCTTGTACAGTTCACTTCTACCTCAAAACAACTTCCAAAGATCCAAAAATGTGAATCCTTCTCTTGAACACCAGCTCCTCAGCCATGCATTCATCTGCTCTATCCTCCTATTCCTGCCCTCACTAGCTCATAGCACCAGGAGTAATTCAGATATTACTACTCTAGAGGACCTCCTTTTTAAATTCCTGCCTAACTGTCTGCAAACTCCCTTCAGAATCTCAACCTTTTCCCTTCCTGTGTCGTTGGTTCCAAAGTGTACAATGACCTCCTGCTGGTCCGTCTCCACCTTGAGAACATTCTGCACCCTCTCTGAGACATTCTTGATCCTGGCACCAGGGAAGCAACACACCATTCTGATTTTTCACTGCTGACCACAGAAACGTCTGTCTGTACCTCGGGCTAGAGAGTCCCCCAGCACAGTCGATCGTTTGGAACCCGACGTGCGTCTCATTACATTTGAGCCAGTGTCAATAACAGAAACTTGGCTGCTCATGCTAAGTACCCCTGAGTTTCCATCATCCCCTACATTTTCCAAAACAGCAAACTTGTTTGAAATGGGGATAGCCACAGAAGACTCCTGTACTACTTGCCTACCACTCTTGCCTTTCCTGGAGTTATGGTAAGAGTCCATGGGATCCAAGGCATTTTGGCAAATTGGATCCAAATATAAGGCAAAGCGTGATGGTGGAGGGTTGTCTTTGTGATTGGAAGCCTGTGACCAGTGGTGTAAGACAGGGATTGGGGCTGGGACCTTGCTGTTTGTAATGCACATCAACAAATTGACTGTGATTGTATAATTAGCAAGTTTTCAGAGTCCACATAAATTGGTAGTGTTATTGATATTGATTTGATTTTTATTTTACTTTATTGTCACATGTCCTCGAGTACAAAAGTATTGGAGTAGTGAAAAGTATGTAACGTCACCTCACAAGGTGTCATCTTAGGTACAAGGACCTCAGTCCAGAATCGTAAGAACAAGGTAGAAAGAAAGAATAAAGTTCAAAGTTACACGTTGCAGATCTTTTTAGTTTTAAGTAGAAAATGAAGAAATAAAGCTGAAAGTTCAAGCATGACAGCATTTCTTAAGAACTTAGCTACCATGGGATCATACTTTAAGTCTTCATCTTGAGACCGGAAGTCCACACTGAGGCCTTCCCGGGTGGAGAGCCGACCATATACAGAAAGGACCACTATGTGGGCTGAGAGACAACCACGCTGGGCCACTCAGAGATCACCACACTAGGCCGAGTGACCATCACGCTGGGCTGACAGTCGAGCATGCTGGGCCGAGAGGCCACCACATCGAATTGAGAGGCCATCATGTTGGACCAAGAGTCTGCCTTGTCGGGCTGGAAAGTCTCCCTGCCAGGCCAGGACACTGCCACACCAAGCCAAGAGGCCAACATCATTAGGTCTGCACTGGGTCAGAGGCCTGGCGACTGAGGCTGGGAGTCCATGCCCGGGAGAAGAAATAAGGGAGGAGGACAAAAGAAAAACACAAATGAAAATGAAAAGAGAAGTGGAATAGAAAGAAGAAAAGGAAACAGACGGAGCAGATGAACTCGGGCTGAAGCATCCTACTCTGCTGCCATCTTGGATTACTGGGTCTCAGGCTACAGTCTGATATTGGTCAGCTGGTAAATTGGGCAGAGCAATGGCAGATGTAATTTAATCCTGATACCTCTGAGGTGATCCAACTTGGGAGGTCTAATAAGGGAAGGTTATACACAATGAAAGACATGTGCCTTGAGTGCCCTTATGCATGAATCACAGAGGGTTAGCCTACAGGTACAACAAGCAATTAGGAAGGCAAATGGAATTTTGTCCTTCATTGCTAAAGGGATTGAGTTTAAAAAGCAGGAAGGTTATGTTGCAGCTGTACAGGGTGCTGGTGAGGCCACAACTGGAGTACTGCGTGCAGTAATGGTCTCCTTACTTGAAAAAGGCTATACTGGCACTAGAGGGGTGCAGAGAAAGTTCACTCGGCTGATTCTGGGGTTGAGGGGGTTGGCTTATGAAGGGAGACTGCGTAGACATGATATATTCATTGGAACTTAGAAGAATGAGGGGAACCTTATAGAAACAAATAAAATTATAAAGAGAATAGATAAGACAGAATTAGAGAGGATGTTCCCACTGGCAGGTGAAACTAAAACAAGAGGGTTTAGCCTCAAAATTAAGGGGAGCAGATTTAGGACTGAATTGAGAAGAAACATCTTCACCCAGAGGATCATAAATCTATGAAATTCCTTACTTAATGAAGAAATTGATGCTACTTCAGTAAATGTTTCAAAGCTAAGACAGATTTTTTTTAACAATAAAGGAATTAAGCGATACAGTGCGAGCAAATGCCAGGTCTTGCACTTTAGAAAAAGTAATACAGGCATGGTCTATTTTCTAAATGGTGAGAAAATTCATAAAGCCAAAGTACAAAGGGATCTAGGAATGCTAGTCCCGGATTCTCTAAAGGTTGACTTGCAGATTGAGTCTGTGGTTAAGAAAGCAAATGTAACGTTGCCATTTATCTCAAGACGATTGGAATGTAAAATGAGATGTGCTACTGAGACTTTATAAAGCTCTGGTTAGGCCCCATTTAAAACACTGTGTCCAGTTTTAGGCCCCACACCTCAGAAAGTACATACTGGCACTGGACTGTGTCCAGTGGAGATTCACACGGATGAGCCCTGGAATGGTAAGTCTAATATATGATGAATGGCCGAGGATCCTGGGATTGTATTCATTCGAGTTTAGAAGGTTGAGGGGAGGTCTAATAGAAACCTACAAAATAATGCATGGCTTAGAAAGGTTGGATGCTGGGAAATTGTTTCCGTTAGGTAGGGATACTATCATCCGTGGGCACATCCTGAGAGTTAGAGGGGGTTAGTTTAAAATGGAACTGAGGAGACATTTCTTCAGCTAGAGAGTGATGGGCCTTTGGAATTCATTGCCACAGAGCGCAGTGGTGGCCGAGATATTAAATGTCTTCAAGGCAGAGATTGATAAATTCTTAATCTTGCAATGAATTAAGGGCTACAGGGAGAGTGCGGGTAACTGTCCTTAAATGCCCATCACCCATGATTGAATGGCGGAGTGGACTCGATGGGCCAAATGGTCTTCCTTCCACTCCTATGTCTTTAGGTCTTATGTGGAGCTGAGTCCATGAAAAGGTCAACCATGATCTTATTGAATGGCAGAGCTGGGTTAAAGGGCCAGATGGCCTACTCCTGCTCCTAGTTCTTATGTTTTTATGTTCCTTGGGAGTAGTGAGGAACAAAGGGACCTTGGTGTACAAGTCCATCAATCCCAGAAGGCATCAACTCAACAGGGTGGTGAATAGACAATAGACAATGGACAATAGGAGTAGGAGTAGGCCATTCTGTCCTTCGAGCCTGCACCACCATTCAATATGATCATGGCTGATCATCCTAAATCAGTATCCTGTTCCTGCCTTAGCTCCATAACCCTTGATTCCACAATCCTTGGGAGCTCTATCCAACTCTTTCTTAAATGAATCCAGAGACTGGGCCTCCACTGCCCTCTGGGGCAGAGCATTTCACACAGCCACCACTCTCTGGATAAAGAAATTTCTCCTCATCTCTGTCCTAAATGGTCTACCCCATATTTTTAAGCTGTGTCCTCTGGTTCAGCACTCACCATTCAGCAGAAACATGTTTCCTGCTTCCAGAGTGGAGGTAACATGTTTCCGCTGATGGGTGAGTGCCAAACCAGAGTGCCGAACCAGAAGAAAGCATATGGGATGCTTGTCATCATTAGCCAGGGTGTAGAATATAGAAAGGAAGAATTCTTGTTGTTACCTGACAGAGCATTGGTTAGGTCATGTCTGGAATACTGTGCACATTTCTGGTCATGACACTGCTGGAAGAAAGTGATTGGACTGGAGAGGATACAGAGGAGATTAACCAGAATGTTCCCTGGGATGGAAAGTGTTAGTTCTGTGGAGAGACTGGATAGACTGGGTTTGTTTTCTCTGGGGGGAATCTGATTGAGGTATACAAAAATATGAAAGGCATAGACAAAGTCAATTGTGAGAATCTTTTCCCCATGGCAGACATGTCTATGACCAGAGGGAATAAGCTTACCGTGTGAAAAAGTGGTTTCGAGGGGTTTTGAGGACTTTTTTCCCCAGAGGGTGGTAGAAATATGGAATGTGCTGTTTGAGAAGGTGGTGTAGGCAGCTCCTCTCACAACATTTAAGAAACATCCAGATGAGCACATAAAATGCCAGGGCATGGAAGGCTACGGACCAAGTGCAGGTAAATGGAGTTTGGTGATTACTGATTGGCATCGACATGTCGACAAACAGAAGGGCCTGTTTGTTTGCTGTATGACTCTATGACAATGAAGAGAAGGATGTGGAAGCATTTTTCATGTCGTTAGTGAAGATAGCAACACAAGCGAGGTGGGAAAAACAGGTTGGACCTTGCCTGTGCAAAAATGAACTTGGGAAGCACAAGAGGTTTCTACATCCCTGTCAGAGGAATGTTCTCAGGATCATGAGGAGGTGAAAACGGCTATTCTAAGCACATATGAGTTGGCCCCAGAAACATACAGACAGATGTTTCAGAACATACACAACAGCCTGGACAAACCTGTACTGAGTTTAAGAGAGTTCAACAAAATAATGTTGACAGGTGGATAAGAGCATTAACAGCTGAGAATACTTACAATGCTCTCAGAGAAGTTATCCTTTGAGAAGAATTTAAAATTTCTTTCCCTTCTAGAATTATTCATGTAGAAGACCAAAGGGGAACAACAGTAAGACAGGCAGCTAGAATGGCTAATGATTATCGACTTCGTTAAAGCCAAAACCCTGCAGATGCTGGGATCCAAAGTAGACAAACAGGAGGCTGGAAGAGCACAACAAGCCAAGCAGCATCAGGAGGTGGAGAAGTCACCTGATGAGAGATCAATCCAGAAACCTTTTTCCCATCAGGCCCAGAAATGGGAGAAAAATAAAAATTGGGAGAGTGTGAGGAAGGCAGGGAGCCAGGGGAGAGAATGGACAGGAGGGAACAGCCCGAGAACTCCTCCTCAGATTCAGAAGGAAATTGCTGAGGGTGGAAGTGATGATCAGAAGCTGAAATGTTTCTTTTAGAATAAGGTGGGCCATGTGCGTTTGGAATGTTGAAAATTGTGAGGTAAACTCATGGGATTTATGGGAGTTAGTAAAAATGAGTCAGAGAAGGGAACACAAACTGACAATCCCATGGAGCAGGTTGTAGCTGTAACAATAACAAAAAGGCTGGAGGTGAATTCTGTCATTAGTAAAGGAAGTTGGAAGGTAGATGAGAGATGGACAGGATTTTTTTTTAAAAGGAATGGTGACTCCCTTTTCTTCAGCTAAACCCAGAACCAAACTGAGAGATACAGGCGCAACACAATCGCTTTTACTGGAGAAAGAATTGATTTTCCCTCCACAGAGCTCGATGGGAGCTAAGGTATTAATCAATGGGATTGGTGGAGAATATATTCCACTTCCATTTTGAAAGGTACAACTGGAATGTGATTTGTTATCAGGAGAAGTAATTGTCGGAGTGGGGAAAACATTCCCTGTTGAGGGAGTCGATTTCCTTCTGGGGAATGATTTGTCAGGACTAAAGGCAGTAACTTCCCCGATAATTACAGAATGTCCAAAGGAGGGCCAAGAATCAGAACAATGACAGGAACAGGTTCCTGGTCTCTCTCCTTCGTGTGAGGTAACCAGGGCAATGGTTCAACAAAATCCATCAATAAGGGTTGATGTGACACCACAGGCAAGTGAAACTTTCCGAAAGGGTGAAGATAATCCAGGTGGAGTGTTTGGTATGATGTCCCTAATTACAGCAGATCCAAAAAGCAGATCCTGAATGAAATAAATGAGCACAGTCAGCTCATACTGAGGTCGAGGCTGGAAGGGTTTCAGAGTGCTATTACCTTCAGAATGGAGCGCTGATGAGGAAGTGGAGATCCCCCCCGCCCATGGACCCCCAGATGAAGAATGGGCGGTTTGATATTGGCTAGTGGTACCACCCAGCTATCATAAGGAGATAGTACAAGGGGCACATGAGACTCCCATGGCAGGCCACATGGGGATTTGGAAAACACAGGCATCAAGAAACAGGTATTTTACTGAGCCAAAATTGGATAAAGATGTGGTGCAGTTTTATAAAATGTGTCCTACTTGTCAAGTTGTAGGTAAACCTCAACATAAAACCAGTATCCTTAATTCCTCTCCCAGGTTTTGAGGAACCATTCCGTCATGTACAGGTTTTCAAGTAGTGAGTATAATGGAGCAGGGGATCAGAAAAAGCTTGAGATCAAAAAAGAACTGGACAATTCCCAAAGTAAACTTCCTGTTATTAGATGAACAAATTCAGAGATATTAGAGAATTCAGACACAGTATTTTTGTATCTGGAAAAAGATCCACAAGTAGATTTAGTGAGGTTGCTCAGAAAATACAAAGATGTTTGTATGAGGAGTCATTGAGGACATTGGTTCGGTACTTGATGGAGTTTAGAAGGATAAGAGGGAATGTCATTGAAACTTACAGAATACAGAGAGGCCTGGATCGAGTGGACATGGAGAAGATGTTTCCAATAATCGGAGAGTTGAAGACCCAAGGGCACAGCCTCAGAGTGAAGAGACAATCTTTTGTTCTTGTCAAAAATTGATTTGTTAAAAGAATGTTGACAAGAACTCACTGATAACTAGAACTAAGCGAGTTTCTGTATTTATCACACCTAATGGATCATACCCAATGGCAAGTTTTGCTATTTGGACTTAGCAACGTTCCAGTCACATTTGAATGATTATTGTGAAAGTGAACAAGGTCACACTCCCCCACATTACACTCCAACTGCCCAATATTTCTCCAAAGCCCAGCTGTATCTAATATTCAGCAGGATGGACCTTCACTGGGAAAGAGCCATTTGTAACTAGAATAATGACACATCTCTGAGAATCACATTAATAACCTCTTTTATTGAAGCTTTCATAAGTTCTGTGTTGATTGACACAATGCTCTGGTTTGGGCTTTGCTGTCTGTACAAACCATCTGTAATGTCTTTGCTGCAATGGTTCACATTTCCATCATCAAACTCACACTCCAAAAATCCCGTCATTATTATCCACTGGGATTCACTGGAATTGGCTCAGATCAGACTCCCAGCAGCTCAAGTTGAGAGAGGGGTGGAATTCAGAGAGAGAGAGAGAGAGAGAGAGAGAGATGGAGTTCAAGGAGAGAGAGAGAGAGAGAGCCGGAGAACTGAGAGAGTGGGGGATAGAGCTTGGAGAGAGAAAGAAGGGTGGAATTCAAAGTGAGATCTGTGCAGCTGAGGCGGAGGGGGTTGGGTGAGGGCGGAGAGGGGAGAGAGAGTAAGATAGAGAGAGATGGAGGTCAAGGAGTTGTATATCAAAGATAAATTATACTCTGTTAAAGACTGCACCGGATGAATGCTGTATGACTCTCTGACTCTATTGACACCATCTACAATGCTGCCTAACTTTGTGTCATTAGAAAACTAGAGTATCTGACTTTCTATGTCATTATCTAATTAATTAATAAATATTGTAAATAACTGAGGCATAAACACGCATTCCTATTGGACACCACTGGTTACATCCTGCCAATTTCAGCACTTACCCATGATCCCAATTTTCGGTGACCTGTCACTCAACCAATTTCCAAGTGTGTCAGTATTTTAGCCTCAATTCTGTGGATTTCTACCTCAGTTGACGGTTTCTTACATGGGACTTTATCAAATGCTTTCTGGAAGTCCCGTAAACAACATCCATAGACATTACTGTGTCCAGGACTTTCGTATCCTCTTCAAAAAAGTTCAATGAGATTTTTTCAGCGTGACCAACTTGTTATGAATCCATGCTGACTCTCCCTGATTAACTGACCATTTTCAAGGTCTTCAGTTACCCCGAATCCTTGATTATAGATCCCAACAATTTCCACACCACAAATATTGGCTTAGTGACCTGTAATTTCCTGGTTTTTCTCTCACATCCTTGTTAAATGTGAAGTGACATTTGCAATTTTCCAGTTCAGAGGTATGACGGCTGTATCCAGGGAACTCTGAAAGATTATAGCTGAAAATGTGTTGCTGGAAAAGCGCAGCAGGTCAGGCAGCATCCAAGGAGCAGGAGAATCGACGTTTCGGGCATGAGCCCTTCTTCAGGAATCATTCTGAAAGATTATAGTCAGGGTGTCTACACTGTGATCTGTTACTACCTTTATCACTCTCAGATGAAAACCCAGGTTCTGTGAATTTGTCACTCTTTAGTTCCATTAATTTCCTCATTACGGATATTTTACTGACATGAAATTTTATTCAGTCCCTGTCCCTGATCCTCTGTTAATTCCTTTGGGACTTCAGGCAAATCCTTTTCCTTTTCTACTGCAAAACTTGAGGTAAAGTATTTATTTAACATGGCTGTCATTTCCCCATTGTCACTGACAAGATCCCTCACTTTCAGTCTTTAATGACCAACATTGCTCCTGACCTCCCAGCTTCCCTTTTATGGAACTGTAACATTTCTCCTTATTGATTTTGATTTCCCTTACACGTTCCCTTTCAGAATCCCTTTTGGTAGCTCTTAGAAGCTGCTTTGTGACCCTTTGTATCTTTCCCATTCAGCAGAACCTGTTATTTTATTTGCTTTATTGTAAGCCCTTGTTTTCAGTTTTATTCTTTTCCTTATCTCTTTAATTGTCCATTGTTGTTTGTTCGAAGAAGTGGAGCTTTTCCCTCTCAGATATAAACTGGTTTTGTTTCTGGTTGAATATTTCTTTAAACATTCCCCACTGTTCTTCAGTTGTTTTACCCATGAGCAGATTTTTTGTCTCATCTCGTTAAAGTCGGCCCTTACCTTAATCTCAAACTCTAGCAGCTGATTCATGCTTTTCACTTTCAAATGTGACATTGAACTCGATCTGTTATGATCACTATTTGATAAATATTCATGCATAAATAGTTGCTAACTAAATCTGGCTCATTATTCATTACTAATTCCAATATTGCTTGTCCCCTTGTTGTATCCAGGACCTATTGCTGTTGGAAACTATTCTGGACACACAGCAGCAATTCACTACCTTTCTGACAGAGCGCTTGCCTCTCTCCCAATCTAAGTTAAAGTTAAACTTCCCCATTAATAATACACTGGCTTGGCTACACGCTTGTCTAATTTCTGTACATATACAATCCAGCACCTCAGAGCTGCTGCTGGCAGTGTGTGTGTGTGTGTGTGGGGGGGGGGAAGGGGCGAGGGGGTGCATACAATATCTATTACAGTTTTAGATCCTTTTCTGCTCCTCAGTTGCACTGAATGCTTTCCCCTCATTATAACCTCCCTCACTATTGAAGTCTTTGTGTTTCTAATCAATAAAGCTGCTCCACCTCTTCTGTCATTTCCCCATGTCCATCCTGTGAACCTTACAAACGGATATATTTCGTTCCCAATCCTAACAATTCTGCAGATATGTCTCAGTAATTGATGCTATAGCAAAATCTTAAATTTGAATTTGTGCGTGCAGATTATTGAATTTATTCCTTACACTCAGTGCATTCATATATTTCGAACTCTTATTTGGTCCATTCATTGGAATCTCTTCCTCAGCACTGATGCTGTATTCACCTCTTTCTTATTTCTCTCTTCTGATAGCTTTCCTGATATTGCCCAAATAGGACCTTTTGCCTATTTTTACTGAGGTTGTTGGTCCCAACATGCAAAACAACTGGATCCTCCCCCATTTCCCCCACCCCCGCACTCCATTATACTTTCAAGCCGGTTCGAGATGCCCCTTATCTTGGCACCAGGCAGGCAACACACCATGCAGAACTCTCAAGCCTGCTTATAAATGATACAATCAGTCCTCCTCATTATTAAATCCCCCTCTTTTCTTTGTTCTCCCCCAGCCTGAATGGCCTCCTGACCCACGGTGCAGTGGTTTTCCTTCATTCATTCATAGGATATGGACATCTCTGGCCAAGCCAGCATTTCCTGCTCATAGGGCAGTTAACAGACAACCACATGGAATCATAGAATCATAGGTTCCATACAGTGTGAAACAGGCCATTCAACCCCATGAGTCCACACCAACATTCTGAGGAGCATCCCACTCAGATCTATCCCCTTATCCCTGCATCTCCCATGGTTAATGCACCTAATCTACACATCGCTGAACACTATGGGTAATTTAGCATGGCCAATCCATCTAGCTTGCACATCTTTGAATTGTGGGAGGAAACCAGAGCACCTGACAGAAACACATGTAGATATCTGGTGAACGTGCAAACTCCACACAGACGGTTGCCCAAGAGTGAATCAAACTCGGGACCCTGGCACTGAGAGGCAGCAGTGCTAACCACTGAATCACAATACTACCTGTGTGTCTGGAGTCACATGTAAGGCTGGGTAATGATGACAGATTTTCTCCTCTAAAGGTTATTAGTGAACTGAATGAGTTTTCTCCACAATCAACAATGGATTAACACTCACCATTAGACTCTTAATTCCAGAACCATTCTTGAATTCAAATTCCACTGTCTGCCATGGTCCCCAGAACATTAGCTGAGTTTCTGGATTAATAATCCAGCGATAATACCAATGGCCATTGTCTCCCCCTGTGTTAGCCTAGCTCATGGTGTCAAAATTGGCCTTCCCCCTATTTTGACACTTAATTTCTGCTCTATCATTATCTCTTTACTTACTATAACTAAAGGGTGGCACAGTGGCTCAGTGGTTAGCACTGCTGCCTCACAGCACCAGGGTCCCAGGTTCTATTCCGGCCTTGGGCAACTGTCTGTGTGGAGTTTGCACGTTCTCCCTGTATCTGTGTGGGTTTCCTCTGGGTACTCGGGTCTCCTTCCACATTCCAAAGATGTACAGGTCAGGTGAATAGTCCATGTTAAATTGTCCATGGTTGTTAGGTGCATTAGTCAGACGAGGGTGGGCTACTCTTTGGAGGGTTGGTGTGGACTTGTTGGGCTGAAGGGCCTGTTTCCACACTGTAGGGAATCTAATCTAATCTTAATGACTTTGAACTTGATAGAATTATGGTCACTATCGCCAAAAAGCTCCAAACCACGCTTGCCCATTCTGCAGTGTATCCGCAATAGTTTCCAAAAGCAAACCTTTTCCTCATTGACACAGGGAGCAAGTACCTCATTCCTGGTGGACAAGGAGCTGAGGCTCCTACAATACTAAATTCAGGCTGCAACAACCTGCTCACTTATAGTCACACCCTCCTGTCCCAGACCACTGGCCATAATTTGAAGTATTTAACCTACAAGGTGTGACTGCCTCCTCAAACACAGTGTCCAGGTAGCTCTCCCCCTCCCTGATGTGTCACAGTGTTTGAAGTTCAGATTCCAGATCATCAACTCTGAGCTGGAGTGCCTTGAGCAACCGACACTTGCTGCAGATGTGGTCACTCTGAGCTACAATGGGCTCCACCAGCTTCCCCATCGTGCAATTACTCCACATCGCCTGGCCCTGTATGTGGAAATTGTTTGAGGCGGTTTTAATTTGTATTTTTAAATTTCCTGTTGGTCTTTATTTTTTAATCTGTAAAATATTTCTGTCAAGGAGACAGAGAAGGCTCCAGCACAGGAGGAGGCTGTTCAGCCCATCGTGTCAGTGCTGGCTGTTTATTAACCTCATTCACAATGAATATCTCCATTGAATGTTTGTTGTCAGGAATTGATTGAATCTGTTTTTAGTGACAGGATGACTAACAAATGACTAACTAACATGAACTATTCCGAGAGAGTCAGCATGGATTTACAAAGGTTCAGACATCTTTAACTAGCCTGGTTACACTTTGTTAGGAGCTCACTAATGTGGGATATAAGGGAATGTCGATGGCTATTGTCCATAGGGAATTCCACAAAACATTTAGAAAGAGATATGGAATCAGATGGAGTTTGAGAAATGCATTTACCTTGGGTCAGGAATGGGTCCGGAGCTAGGAGACAGAGAGGAGGGATAATGTGCATGTCTTTCAATGAGCAAGATGTGAATAGTGGTGTCCCCAGGGATCTGTATTGGGACCTCAGCTTCACACAATATTTCTCAATGACTTGGATGAAGAAATAGAGAGCCATATATCCAAGATTGTTGATCACACTGAGTGAGGTGGTTTGGAGGGTGAGATAGGGAGGGTGGAAGGACAGGGAGAGGTCTGAGGACAAGGATGAGAACTTGCAAATCAAGATGTTGCTGGACTGGGAGCCAATGTAGGTCAGTGAGCACAGGGGGAGGGAATGGGGGAATGGGACTTGGTGTGAGTTCGGATACTGGCAGCTGAGTTTGGGATGAGCTGATGTTTACCGAAGATGGTGGCTGTGATGTGGGCCAGGACAACATTGGAATGGTCATGTTTGGAGTCCCCATCACATAGCTGAGATTTTCAGTGTCTGATCTTTGTCATGTGGAGGATGTGGGGCTCAGATCAGCCTCAAAGATGAGTCTAAGGTTGTAAAGAGTCTGGTTGAGCAGCAGACAGTTCTCAGGAAGAGGGATGGAGTTTATACTGGGAGCTGAAGAGGATGGCTTTGATCTTTTCAATGTGTTTCCCAGTGAGCCTGGCTCCTCAGTCCTGACTGCCCTTAGCTGCTGTGATTGTCACTGATTGGACACTTATTATTAGAGATTCTGACCACAGCAGAAAGCCCCAGTGTAAAAAATAACTGCAAGGACTGTCAGAGCACAAGGTCAAAACTTCACCAAGAGAGGAAGTGAAACTTCACCAAGAGAGGAGCTCGGAGCAGCTGGATGTTTGTTACTGAGACAGGAGAAAACTGAACCATCTGCACTCCCTGGAATCTGACAGCACAAGAGGAGGCCATTCAGCCCATTGTGTCTGTGAGTGACCCAAGTAGTCCTACTGCTCCTCTCTCTCCCCATAATCCAACAAACCGTTCCTTTCCAGCTCGATCTTAATTCTCTCTTGTAGACCTGGGTATACAGCACAAGGCTGCCCCTAAACTGGGCTCCAAATTGGTATTTCATTCATTCATTGGGAGACAAACTGCCTGGGCTGGGAAATGGAGCTCAGGACCCTGAACATTCCCTCGCCCCACCTGAGGGACACCTCATTCGGTTTTGCATATTCACTCGTGGGAAGTGGGCTTCACTGGCTGGCCCAGCATTTTTTACGCTGTCCCTAGTTACCCTGGAGAAGGCGGTGGGAAGCTGCTTCTTGAATCGCTATAGTCCACAAGCTGTAATTTGACCCATAATGCTCTTCGGGAGGGAATGTCAGCATTTTAACCCAGCAAGGCTGAGGGAACAGCAATATATTTCCAAGTCAGGATGCCAAGCTTTTCCGAGGGGAAATTTCAGCTCATGGTGTTCCCATGTGTCTGCAGCTCTTGTTCTTCGAAATAGAAGTGGACGTGGGTTTGGAAGGAAACCAAAAGAAATGTGGATGCTGTAAATCCGAGACAAAGATCGAAATTGCTGGAAAAGCTCGGCAGGTCTGGCAGCATCTGTGAAGAGAGATTGGGTCAAGCACGAAGTGTTAACTCTGATTTCTCTCCCCAGATGCTGCCAGTCCTGCTGAGCTTTTCCTGCGATTTCTATTTTTGTTCATGGGTTTGGAAGGTGCTATCCAAGGACCTTTGGTGAGTTTCTGCAGTGCATCTTATCAATAATACACACTGCTGCTACTGAGCATCGGGAATGGTGAGAGTGGATGCTTTGAGAATATGATGCCAATCAAGCAGGTTCTTGGCTCTGGATGGTATCAAGTTTTTTGAGTGGATAAGAAAGATATAGACAGGAATGGATTAGAGGGATACGGGCCAAATGCAGGCAAATGAGACTCGTTCACTTCAGAAAACCTGGTCAGCATATAGAAGTTTGGCTTAAGGGTTTGTTTCTACGCTGTATGACTCTGTGACACTACCAATCTATGAATGTTGTTGGAGCTGCACCCATCCAGGTAAGTGGGGAGTATTTGATCACACTCCTGACTTGGTTGACAGGCTTTGGGGGAATCAGGAGGTGAATTTCTCGATACAGTATTCCTAGTCTCTAACCTGCTCTTGTAACCACTGTGTTTCTGTGGTGAGTCCAGTTGTGTTTCTGGTCAATGGTACCTCAAGAATGTTGACAGTGGGCGTTCAGTGATGGTAATAGCATTGACTGTCAAGGGGCGATGGTTAGATTGTCTCTTATTGGTGATGGTCATTGGCTGGCATTTACATGACACCGATGGGAAATACTGCTTCTGAGATGAAATCTGGATATTATCCAGATATTGTTGCATTTGAACATGGACTGCTTCAGTACCTGAGGAGTTGAGAATGGTGCTGAACATTGTGCAATCTTTGGCAATCATCCCCATTTATGAGCTTGCCTTTAGTTGCAATATCTGTTCAAAGTCTGTCCTATTTAGCATGGTGATAGTACCACACAACACAATGGAGGGGATTCTCAATGTGAAGGTCAAACTTTGTTTCTACAAGGACTGTGTGATGGTCACTCTTACCAATACTGTCAAGGACAGATGCATCTACAGCCACAAGATTGGTGAGGATGGGGTCAAGCATCTTTTTCCATCTTTTTGGTTCCTTCACCACCAGCTGCAGAGCCAGTCCCTCAGCTACGTCCATTAGGAACCAACCAGCTCGATCAGTAATGCTGCTGCCGAGCCACTCTCAGTGGTGGACATTGAAACCCCCCACCCAGAGTACACTCACTGCTGTCACCACCCTCAGTGCTTCCTCCAAATGTTGTTCAACATCCAGGAGAGACTGATTCATCAGCCGAGGGAGCAAGATATCTTGTAATCACCAGAAGGTTTCCTCGCCCATGTTTAACTTGGTGTCATGAGTCTTCACGGGGTCCTGAGCCAACTTCAAGACTTCCCAGGGTAACTCCCTCCTGGCTGTAGACCACTGTGTCATCAGCTCTGCTGGGTCTGCCTTTCTGGTGGAACAGGACACATGCAGGGACAGTGATGGCGGTGTCTGGAACATTGTCTGTATGATTCTGTGAGTATGACTGTGTCAGGCTGTTGCTTGACTAGTCTGTGAGACAGCTCTCCTGAATTTGGCACTAACCCCCTGATGTCAGTAAGGAGGATGGAGCAGGGTAGACAGGGCTGTTTCTGTCATTGTCTTTTCCGTGTCTAGATCGATGCCTGTGGTCTGTCCGGTCTAATTTCTTTGTTGAAACATTGTCATAATTGATACAACTGAGAGCCTTGCACGGCCATTTCAGAGGGCAGTTAAGGGTCAACCACATTGCTGGGGGACAGTTCCATGGACCCTGCAGTACATTCTGTCCTCCCCACTTCCCCATTCAGTATGTGGAAGGCTGGAGGTTGCCAGCAGGATATTCAACTGCAGGAGCTATCACAGCCCCCTGCAAAATTCTGTCCCCACATTAAATCCACACAAATCTTGAATTCACATAGCACCTTCAATGTTCAAAACGGTCCAAGATGGTTCACAAAGTTGCAGTAAGAGGAATGGGGGAGGGGGTGGAGGAACATAAGAACTAGGAGCAGGAGCAGGCAATTCAGCCCCTCGAACCCGCTCCATCATTTAATACAATCATGGCTGATCCCATCTCGGCCTCAACTCCACTTTCCTGCCCACTCTCCATCATCCTTTAACCCATTACCCATTAAATATCTGTCCATCTCCTCCTTGGTGTGAGACAGGGAAGGGACCACTCCATTTCAGAAAAGACTGACTGTGGAAGGGGAAGGAGAGGGGAAGGGATTGGAACATGTTGTGAATGGACAGGATGGGTCAGTGGGTCAGAGCCTGTCCTGTCCCTCCAGCTCACACTGATGGCCTGAGGATCTCCTCTCTCTGCTGGGCCTTCATGGAATGAGGTTTGTGTCCAAACCAGTCCTCAGTGAGAATAGGCCAACAGCACAGAACTGCCCTTCATTTAACAAGAATCTGTCCGTCTTCCTGAGACAGGCCAAACCCTGGTCAATGTGGGAAATGGGGCTTTACTCCAGGAGAAGACAGGGGTCAAGGGTTAACATCCATTAGTGAGGCAGAGCAGAGGGAGATTTATGCAGCATTCAACTGTCACCACCTGGGACACAGTCAGAAAGAGAGAGAAGCGAGACAGAGAGAGATAGAACGAGAGTGTCTGTGTGTGTGTGTGGGTGTGTGTGAGAGAGAGAGAGAGAGGGAGGAACATCTGAGACAGTGTGATATATGTGAGGGAACCAAAAGAGAGGTAGAGGGAGGTAGAAATTGTGAAGTTGAGAGATAGAGAGAGAGAAACAAGATGTGAGACAGTGTGACTGAGAGGGATGGAGAGAGACAAAGGGACAGGAAAAAGAAAGGGATAGGATGGGTGTGAGACCAAGCATGAAGAGAATTGACAGAGAGGGTAGGGTTGAGTGTGTGTGAGAGAGAGAGAGAGAGAGACATGAGTATGGGTAGATGCAGAATGACAGAGAGCGAGGGAGAGAGACTGTAGTTTGGGATGCAGAGAGGGAGGGAGAGAGACAGAGGGAGGAATATAGAGGGAAAGATAACAGTTGGAGGCTTTTAATTGAAGTGAGAGAGGGAGCAAGTGACAGAGACAGAGAGATGGAGAAACAGAGATTATGAGATGGAGTGAGAAATCATCAGTGAGTTGGAGGGAGTGACTATGAGACAGAGTGTGATAAAGAGATAGAGAAAACATGAGAGATTAACAGTGGGGAGAGAGAGGTAGAGAGAAAGATGTGGCAGATGTGAGACAGAGAGAGAGGGACAGGTCCTGGTCACCACATTCTGGGAAGAATGTGATTGTACTTGAGAGGGTACAGGGGAGATTTCCCAGAATGCTGCCTGAATCTGAGCTTTGAGAAAAGATTGGAAAGGTTGGGGTTGTTTTCCTTGGAGCAGATAAGATTATTCGGAGCAGTAATAGGGTGGGTAGGAAGGCACTTTTTGCATGAGACAAGGACTCAATAACCTGGGACAGAGATTGAAGGTAACACAGACATAGCCACGTAGAAACTGCTGCAGGAGTTGGCCATTCGGCCCTTTGAGCCTGCTCTGTCATTCAGTATGATCATGGCTGATCCTCTATCTCAAAGCCATATTCCTGCTTTCTCCCTATTCCCTTCAAGCTGCAAAAATGCAAACAATTATCTCTCTCTTTTTCTTGAATATATTCAGTTCCTTATCCTCCACAGCCTTCAGTGAAGAGAATTCCACAGGTTGACCACCCTCTAAGTGAAAAAATGTTTCCTCATCTCAGTCCAAAATGGTCTACCCCGCATCCCCCTGAGACTGTGTCCCCTGGTTCCAGACTCCCCATCCAGGGGAAACCTCCTCCCTGCCCAGCCCTGTTACAATTTTATACATCCATCTGAATTTGAGTGAGTCCAGGCCCAGTGGAGTTGGAGAGTGAGAGGAGAGTTGAGGAGGAATGTTTTCACCCAGAGGGTGGTGGGAGTCTGGAACTCACTGCCTGAAAGGCTGGTTGAGTCACAAACTCTCGTGACATTGGAGCAGTGTTTAGATATTCCCTTGTGTTGCTGTAGCCTCCAGGGTAATGGGTCAAGAGCTGGAGGATGGGATTAGTGTCATCAGATCTTTGTTTACCAGCACAGAAGCAATGGGCCAAATGGCCTCATTCACTGCTGTTCACATCAATGACTCTGAGACAGAGACAGAGAGAGAGAAGAGGAAGTGCGAGGGATTGATGTGGCTCTCTCTGCCCGATGCCATTTACATACTGAGGAACACCCAGTCAGACTCTCACAGGCTGCAGCTTTATAAAGCAGAGCCCAGTGAAGGGAGAGTTTATCAGGAACCAGGCACAGGGACAGGAGCACACGCCATGATTTCACACATCCAGCTGATCTGGCCCCTGGCATTCTGTGTCGCAGGTACAAATCTCTCTCCTTCCACCTTGAATCTTTAGCTGCTCTCCATTTCACTCCAATTCCACTGACTTGTGATTGAAGGAAAAATGCTGAAACCAGAGGAATGCTCAGTGTCTCCAACAATCTCTCATTTGACAGGCTCTTTCTGTGACAGTTCTGACTTCACTGTGTTTCTCTCTGATCCCTCAGGTCTCAGTGGGGACATCATCATCACCCAGTCTCCCCCGGTGCTGTCAGTGTGACTGGGCCAGACCACAACCATCACCTGTATGGCCAGTCAATCTGTTAGCAAGTGGGTTAGCTGGTACCAGCAGCGAGAAGGTCAGAAACCCTCTCCTCTGATCTATGCTGCAGCAACTCGATTCACAGGAGTCTCCGATCGATTCACCGGCAGTGGATCAGGGACCAGTTTCACCCTGACAATCAGCAACGTTCAGAATGAGGATGTCGCTGACTATTACTGTCAGCAGTATAACAGCTATCCCTATGTTATTAACCCTGTCAATACTGAAACACACTTTCTAAAATACAGTTGCTGAATTGTTGAAGTTGTTAGTGGGGAGCTGCAGTGAATGAAATGGTTGATTGAGGAGCACTGTGTCTAACAGCGTGTCCAGCTGTATTTCTTTAGTTCCATTGCCCCCCATTAAGCAGCATGATATAAGTCAGTAAGTTTTACTCACCGTGTGGAGGAGCTCTGTCCATTTGCAGTCTGTGGTCCCATTCCTGCAGCATGGAGTGAAATCAATGAGTAGCCTCCTGCCAGTCTCAGTGTGACGGACACGGGCAGAGTTTGATGTGAGCTCTGGCTCCCTGTCCCAGTCTCTGATCTCACTGACCTCAGCAGCAGCAGCAACACAGTGAGACACCGAGCTCCCACCTCCCCCAGCTTTAACTCTGCTCAATCACACAATCACAGAATTGTTACAGTGCACAAGGAGGCCATTCTGTCCATCCTCTGTGTACTGGCTCTCTGAATGAGCAATTCACTGAGTGTCATTCTCCTGCCTTCTCCCTGTCACCCTGCACATTGTTCCTTTTCGAATAACAGTCTCATTCCCTTCGGAATGTTTCAATTGAAGTTGCCTTCACCACACTCTCAGGCAGTGCATTCCACACCTTAACCACCCACTGACTGAAAATGTTGTTCCCATCTCACTTTTGTTACTTTTCCCAATTACTTTCAATCTGCGGTCTCAGTCTCAATCCTTTCTCAACTGGGAACATTTTCTCCCTATTTACTCTGTCCAGGCCCCTCCTGGTTTTAATTCCTCGAACAAATCTCCTTTCAGCCTTCTCCAAAGAAGACAGTCCCAAATTCTCCAATCAAACTTCATAACTGATGTTCCTCATCCCTGAAATGATCTTTGGGAATATTTTTTGCCATTTCTACAAAACGTCACCTCCTTCCTGAATTATTCACATTTTCTATGTCCCCATGATTTTATAAACCTCTACAAGGTCACTCCTCAGAATCTTCTGCATCAGAGTAAAAAGTCTCAGCTTTTCCAGCCTCTCATTGTCATGGAGTCATACAGCGTAGAAACAGACCTTTCAGTTCAACTTGTCCATGCTAACCAGATATCCTAAACTGACCTCATCCCATTTGCCAGCATTTGACTTACATCCCTCAAAACCCTTCCTATCCATGTACCCATCCCAATGTGTTTTAAATGCTGTAATTGTATCTGCCTCCAACACTTTCTCTGGCAGCTCGATCCATACACATACCACCCTCTGTGTGACAAGTTACCCCTCAGGTCCCTTTTGAATCTTTTGCCTCTCACCTTAAACCTACGCCATCTTGTTTTGGACTCCCTTTCCCAAGGAAAAGACCTTGGATATGCACTCTATCCATGCCCCTCATGATTTTATACACATCTATAAGGCCATCCCTCAGCCTTGAATGCTGCAGGAAAAATAGCCCCAGTTTCTTCAGCCTTTCCCTGAGGCTCAACCCCTCCAATTCCTGGCCATGTCCTTGTAAATCTTTTCTGCAGCTTTTTAAGTTTAACAACATCCTTCCTATCGCAGAATGATCAGAATTGTTCACATTATTCCCAAAGTGGCCTCACCAATCTCCTATACAGCTGCACCACGATGTCCCAACTCCTGTACTCAATGCAGTGACTAATCAAGGCAAGTGTACCCAACACCTTCTTCATCAACCTGTCTACCTGTGACCCCACTTTCAAGGAATAATGCACCTGCATCTTCACCCCCAAGTCTCTTTGTTCAGCAACACTCCACAGGGCCCTCCTATTAAGTGTATAACTCCTGCCCTAGTTTGCCTTAACAAAATGCAACACCTCACATTTATCTAAACTGAACTCCATTTGCTACACCTCTGCCCATTGCCCCACCTGATCAATGTCCCGCTGTACCCTGAGATGATTTTCTTCACTGTCCACTATCCTGCCAATTTTGATGTCATCTACAAACTTACTGAAACTCCTATATTCACATCCAAATCATTTCTTTAAATGACAAAAGCAGTGGACCCAGCACCAATGCTTGTGGCACACAGCTATTCACAGATCTCCAGTCTGAAAAACAACCCTTTACCACCACTCTCTGTCTCCTATCTTCAATCCAAATTTTGTACCCCAATGGCTCACTCCCCCTGGATCCCATTGGTCTAAGCTTACTAACCAGTCTATCATGTGGAACCTTGTCAAACACTTTACTAAAGTCCATTTTGACAATGTTTACTGTTCTGTCTTCATCAATCTTCTTTGTCACCTCTTCAATCAAATTCAGGAGACATGAATTCCTATGCATAGAACCACATTGATTATCCAAAGAATGTAAATCCTATCCCACAGAATCCACTCCAACATGTTACCCAGCACTGACATCAGGCTCACTGGTCTATAGTTCCCTGGCTTTTCCTTACAGTCTTTCTCAAATAATGGCATAACATTAGCCAACCTATCTGGTTCTCCAGCACCTTACCCATAGCTGTCAGTGATGCACATATCTCAGCAATGGGCCCAGCAATCTCTTCCCTAGTTTCCCACAATGTTCTGGGATACACATGATCAGGTCCTAAGGTTTATCTATCTTTATGTGTTTTAAGATCTTTTGCGTCTCCTCATTTGTGTGTGGTCTCTTTTCAAGTCATCACTATTTTTCCAAATTCCCTAGCTTTCTCCACAATAAATACTGACCTGAAATATTTGTTTGGGATCTCACCCATCTCTTGTGTCTTACCAAAATACAGCACTCACATTTATCTGAATTAAACTCCATCTGCCATTCCTCAACCCACTGGCCCAGTTGGTCAAGATTCCATTGTATTCTTAGACAGCCTTCTTCGCTGCCAATAATTAGATTAGATTCTCAACAGTGTGGAAACAGGCCCTTCGGCCCAACAAGTCCACACCGATCCTCCGAACAGTAACCCACCCAGACCCATTTCCCTCTCTGTAATATATCTAACACAATGGACAATTTGGCATGGACAATTCACCTGACCTGCACATCTTTGGACCATGGGAGGAAACCACAGCACCCGGAGGAAACCCATGCAGACATAGGGAGAATGTGCAAACTCCACTCACCCAAGGCTGGAATCGAACCTGGGACCCTGGTACTGTGAGGATGCAGTGCTAACCACTGAGCCACTGTGCTGCCCCACCGGAGCCACCACTGAGCCAGCGATGCCTCCTGAAAATTCACCTGAACACATTCTCGCAACTCTGGCCCCTCTCTGCCCATTACACTGCTGCTACTCCAAACTATATTCAGAAACTAAAGACCCCCATTCTCATCATTCTCATCAGAATTCTGAACTGAATCCTGGTTGTAGAGTGGGATGCACTCAGGGGATTTCTGTACTAGCTGCCTGGTCCTTTTGGACTGTCTGCTGCTCCCCCATTCCCTCTCTCCCTGCATACTCTGAAGCTGCAGAGTGACCACATCTCAAAACGTGCTCTCCACGGAGCTCTCAGCCTCACGGACGCTCCGCACTGACACCAGCTGCTGCTCAAGCTCCGAAACCTGGAGCTCCAACTGCTGTCACTGACCACACTTCCTGTACTCATGGTATTCCAGGAGCGGGGATACATTCTGATGTTCCCACATGGATGCACACTCTTTCCACTTTTGGATTATCTCTTTGCAGATTTCTGATGACAAACAGTTACAGCAGGGCTCACAGTCCAGTGGGTTCAGTGTTCCAGGGGTTTGGGGAAACTCTCCAGAAGTCTTTAAGAAACAGGAGCAGAAATCAGCCATTCAGCCCATGGAATCTGCTCTGCCATTTGATCTTGGCAGATATGCTTCTCACCCTCATTCTCCTACCTGCTCCTCAGGAACCTTCCATCCCCTTAACAATCATGAACCTCTCTGTCTTTGTCTTAAATACGCTCAGTGACTTGGGCTCCACTGCCCTCTGTAACAATGAGTTCCACAGATTCCCCACCCTCTGGCTGAAGAAATTCCTCCTCATCCCAGCTCTAAAGGGTCGGCCCTTCATTCTGAGGCTGTGCCCTGGTTACCGAGTCTCTCCTGTATTTGGAGACATCTTCTCTGCATCCACTCTATCCAGGCCTATCAGTATTCTGTAAATTTCAATAAGATCCCTCCTCATCCTTCTAAACTCCATCGAGTACAGACCCAGAGTCCTCAACCACGTCTCATATGACAAGCCCTTCATCCCCAGGATCATTCTTGTAAACACCTTCAATGCTAGCACATTGTTTCTTAGAATATGGGTCCCAAAACTGCTCACAATCTTCCAAATTCAGTCTGAACAGAGCCTTACACAGCCTCAGCAGTACATCTCTGCCCTTGTATTCTAGCCATATTGAAATGAATGCTACCATTTCATTTGCCTTCCCAAGCACAAACCGGACCTGCCTGTTAACCTTAAGAGAAACCTGAATGAGGTTTGTGCTTTAGATCTCCAAAGGCTTTCCTTATTTAGAAAATACCTCCACACCCTGACTCCATTGATTCCTGGAAGATCATCACCAATGTCCCCAAAATCTCCTCAGTGATCTCCTTCAGAACACACAGGTGTAGTTCATCCAGTCTGGATGAGTTATCCACATACAGACCTTTCAGCTTCCCCAGTACCTCCTCCTTAGTGATGGCCACTACACTCCCCTCTGCTCCCTGACAGTCTTGAAGTACTAGGACATTGCTGGTGTTTTCCATGGTGCAGACTGATGTAATGTATGGATTCAATTCCTTTTTCTTCATTTTCCTATTATTCTTTTTCCAATGTCTATTTCTGCCTCCCTCTTCATTTTTATATATCTGATGAAACTCTTGCAATCTTCTTTTATATTACTGGTTCGCTTTCCCTCCACATTTCAACTTCTGTACCCTGAATTTTTTTTTTAGTTATCCTCCACAGGTTTTTAAAGACTTCCTAATCCTCTGGCTTCCCACTATTCTCCACCACATTGTATGCCTTTTCCTTTTGCTTTTATGCTGTCCTTGACCTTCCTCATCAGCCTTGGTTGCCTTGTCCTCCCCTTAGTCTGTTTCTTCTTTTTCAGGAGGAATTCCTACTCTGCTTCTTGAATTACGCCCAGAAACTCTGCTGTTTGCTGCCCCACCATCTTACCTGCTCAGCTCCCCTTCCAAACAACTCTGATCAATTCCTTCCTCATGTCTTTGTACTTACCTTTACTCAATTGAAATACAGTTCCATTTGATTGCAGCTTTTCCCTCTCAAACTACAGTGGGATTTCTATCATATTATGGTCACTTATCCAGAGGGATACTTTCATCTTCAGCTCACTCATCAAATTGGCCTCATTACACATCACTGAATCCAAAACTGCCTGTTCCAAATGATCAACCACAAGCTGTTTCAAAAACCATCTTGTAGACATTCCATGAAATCCTTTTGTTGAGATGCGCTACCCAGTCCACCTATCCATTGAAGTCTGCCATAACATTTTGTATTTGGCTTTTCTGTCTTCAGTTCCAAACTTCCAGCTCAGCACTGTCTCCATAACCTGCCCTACCTGCCTATCTTCTTTTCCACCTATCCACTCCATCCTCCCACCCCCTATTGTACTCTATGCTACTTTCTCTCCACCTCCACCCTCCTCTCAATTTTCTCTCCACCCTTCAGGCTGTCTGTCTGTATTCCTGATGAAGGGCTTTTGCCCAAAACGTTGATTTTACTGCTCCTCAGATGCTACCTGAACTGCTGTGCTTTTCCAGCACCACTCTAATCTAGAATCTGGTTTCCAGCATCTGCAGTCATTGTTTTTACCCTTTTCTGTCTCCTGATTGATTTCCTTCCCCACACCCTGATTACTGCTTGGAGACCTGAACATAACTTGCATCAGATTCTTTATTTCTTGGGTTCCTCAACTCTACCCACACAGATTCTACACCTTCTGACTGTATCACTTCTTGCTATTGATTTAAAGTCATTTCTTACGAACAAGGCAACTCTTGCCCCTCTGCCCATCTGCCTGTCCTTTTGATAGGACGTGGATCCTTGGATATTTAGTTCCCAGCCTGGATCCCCTAACAGCCATGTCTCTGTAATACCCACAACATCGTACCTGCCAGTTTCAATCTGCACTACAAGCCCATTGTGTATATTGTGTGCTTTTAAGTACAACTCCCTCAGTCCTGCATTGACTGCCCTCCTTCCCATCATTGTCCCCTAATCTGCTGTGCTTTACGTTTGATACCTGATCCTTTCCACACTCTCTGTCCCATTATGTCTTCTGGAAACTTGAATAACCTCTCCTGAGCCCTCCACCACTTTAATTAGTTTTTATTCCTTGGAAACTCAATTGACCTTGATTAGTGGCATCATTTTGTCTCCCTTACTCAGAATGCTTCTTGCATTTAGATACAAACTCTTTAAGTTTGTTCTACTATTGATTTCCCTGCACTTTTAAGTTTCTTTTGATATTCAAAAATTCCGTCCCTTCCTTTTATTTTCTGGTCACAATCAATCCCATCACTAACCAGCAATCCTCTCTTCTCCTTTACCTTCCATCTTCTCATTTTCCATCCAACTGAACCAAATTACTTTCTCTTTGGGTTGAGTTAAGGACAATATTTATCCTTGAACCAAAATCATAAATAATGCTCTTTGATCTCATTGCTTCCAGTGGGATCTTGTTGTGTAGAAATTGTCTGCCCCTTTCCTGAAATTGCAACAGTGACTGGTTTTCAAGCAAAGTGTAACTGTCTTTGGGAGAGTCTGAGGTAGTGAGGGCTTGATTGAAACACAATTAGAGTCACAGCGATGTACAGCATGGAAACAGACTCTTCGA
Source organism: Chiloscyllium plagiosum (assembly GCF_037043375.1). NCBI lineage: Eukaryota > Metazoa > Chordata > Chondrichthyes > Orectolobiformes > Hemiscylliidae > Chiloscyllium > Chiloscyllium plagiosum. The sequence continues at coordinate 118,757,269 of NW_028270147.1, forward strand.
TCTGACTCATCCATGCCAACCACAGAGACATAGAGTCATAGTGTCAGAGAGATGTACAGCACAGAAATAGATCCTTCTGTGTAACTTGTTCATGCCGACCAGATTACCTAAATTAATCTAGTCCCATTTGTCAGCATTTGGCCCATATCCTTCAAAACCCTTCCTATTCATAAACCCATCCAAATGCCTTTTAAATGTTATCATACCAGCCTCCACCACTTCCTCTGGCAGCTCATTCCAAAAATGTACCACCCTCTGCAGGAAAAAGTTATGCCTTAGTTCCCGTTTAAATTGTTCTCCTGATACTTTTCACCTGTGCTGTCTCGTTCTGGACTCCTTCACTCTGACCAAAATATATTCTCTATTCACTTGATCAATGCCCGCGATGATGTTAGAAACCCAATATGGTCATCCTTCAGCCTCCAGCGATCCAGGGAAAATAGCCTCAGCCTGTTCAGCCTCTCCCGATCGCTCAAACCCTCCAACTTGGCAACATCCTTGGAAATCTTTTCTGAATCTTTTTAAGATTCCCAACATTTTTCCTACAGCAGGGAGGCCAGAATTCCACACAGTATTCCAAAAGGGGACAAACTAATGTCCTTTACAGGTGCAACAGCTCCTAACTCCAATACTCAATGCACTGTCCAATAAAGGAAAGCATGCCAAATGGCTTTGACACCCCCCCCTACCTACCTGCAACTCCACTTTCAAGGAATTAATCTTTTTTGGGATGAACTGGGAGCCTTTCAGTTGTGCTTTTCCTAATCACCCTGTTCAGAAACAAACTTCTTGCTTTCACGCTCAACTAAAAATAAGATAAAGGAGGTGATGATTTAATGGTACTATTGCTAAGCTGTTCATCCAGAAATCCAGATTAATGTTCTGGGGACCAGGGTTAGAATCCTGCCACAGCAGATGGTGGAATGTGAATTCAATAAAAAAAATCTGCAATTAAGAGTCTAATGATGATCATGAAACAATTGTTGATTGTCAGGAAAAAGCCATCTGATTCCTTAATGTCCTTTAGGGAAGGAAACTGCCATCCTTACCATGTGACTCCAGACCCACAGCAATGTGGTTGACTCTAAACTGCCCTCTGGGTGATTAGGGATGTGCAATAAATGCTGATCCTGCCAGTGACACTCACATCCCAAGAAGCAATTTAAACAATGCCTGTATATTTATGGGGTTTGTTAGGTATTGGCTACAAATGTTCAAACATTTTGTCAGTGAATATTCTGAGAGTTGAAATCCCTTCAAATGGCAGAGATTAAAATTGTTTCTCTTGTCTTTCAGGCCGTGACAACTCTCAGCCCAAGCTGACCCTGCTGCCCCCCTCCCCGGACCAGGTCAATGCCAAGGGCACTGCCACCCTGGTGTGCCTTGCCAATCACTTCTATCCTGATGAGCTGGAGGTGCAGTGGAAGAAGGATGGTGCAGTCATTTAGGACGGGGGTTCAGACCAGCAACTACCTGCGAGCTTCGGAAAGCACCTACAGTGTCAGCAGCCTGCTGACCCTCTCTGGGTCTGACTGGGAGTCCAACGCTCGCTTCTCCTGTGCCCTCACCCACGTGACTCTCTCCTCTCCCCTTAGCAAGAGCATCAGGAGATCAGAATGTGTGTAGAGTGTTGGAGACAGTCCACAGAGGAGACACAACTTTAAATAGAACAGGGCTGAGCTGGCAGGACAAAGATCATTGTCAGCACTGAATTTCAACTCTCTTCCTTCTCAGGACTGGCTCAGAGACATTTCTGAGGTTCAGGGGTTAAGGCAGTTCATTGGGACACAGAACTTTACGCTGTGTCAAACCTCATGCTGTCCCTATTCTGGGAGTGTTTGATTGGGACAGGGTTGATTTGTGATGCCAAGTAAAATCTCTTGAAGTTGCTGGAGACTGTCAGCTGTACAAAACAATGTGAACCTCAGAAGTCTCTGCTTCAGTAAACCAGGTCTCCTTCCTGCTCAGCCGTCAGTTCCAATTTAAGGTTTTGTCACTGTGTAAAGGGACAGCATTCTCATGTTATTGAGAAAATCTCCACAAGTGTTTTCCTCAAGCTTCATTGTGGCTGTGAATTTGTGCAGCTTCCTCTGTCTGGGCTGTTAATTGCAGTCTGTTTTCTGTCAATGTCAATCTGGAAAAGGGCATAAAGATGAAGAAGATTCAGTCTCTGTCTCTGTCTGCTTTGGAGATTGACCACTCCATTCAGCCGATTGGCTGCATTTCAGCATGACATTGCCACAATTGGCTATTCGCCTGTCAATCAATGTCACATCCGTTGTAGAGGATACTGACAGCCAATCATCAATCACTTTCAAACGATCCCTTTGATCTGGAATCATTGGAGGTTACAAGATTCCAAACAGATGTCCATTAATGACCACCTGGACCATCTCTGACACCTCACTCCCCTTCCTGGACCTCTCCATCTCCATTAATGATGACCGACCTGACACTGACATCTTTTACAAACCCACCGACACCGAGCATTCCACCTCTTCCCAACCTACCTCTTGTAAAAATGCCATCCCGTATTCCCAATTTCTCCGCCTCCGCCATATTTGCTCCCAGAAGGACCAGTTCCACCACAGAACACACCAGATGGCCTTTTCTTTAGAGACCGCAATTTCCCTTCCATGTGGTCAAAGATGTGCTCCAACGCATCTCGTCCACATCCCACCCCTCTGCCCTAAATCCCCACCCCTCCAACCGTAACAAGGACAGAACCCTCCTGGTGCTCACCTTCCACCCTACCAACCTTCGCATAAACCACATCATCCAACATTTCTGCCACCTCCAAACGGACTCCACCACCAGGGATATATTGCCCTCCCGACCCATTCCTGCTTTCTGCAAAGACTGTTCCCTCCGTGACTACCTGGTCAGGTCCACATCCCCCAATAACCCACCCTCCCTTCCTGGCACCCTCCCCTTCTACTGCAGGAATTGCAAAACCTGCACCCACACCTCCTCCCTCACCTCTATCTAAGGCCCCAAAGGAGCCTTACACCTCCACCAATGTCATGTATTGTATCCGTTGCTCCTGATGCAGTCTCCTCTACACTGGGGAGACTGGACGCCTCCTCGCAGAGCGCTTTAGGGGACATCTCCGGGACAACCACACCAAGTAACCCCACTGCCCTGTGGCCCAACATTTCAACTCCCCCTCCCACTCTGCCAAGGACATGCAGATCCTGGGCCTCCTCCACTGTTGGTCCCTCATCACCCGACGCCTGGAGGAAGAACGCCTCATCTTCCACCTCGGAACACTTCAATTCCATGGCATCAATGTGGATTTCATCGGTTTCCTCATTTCCCCTCACCCCACCTCACCCCACCTCCAACCTTCCAGCTCAGCACCATCCTCATGACCTGTCCTACCTACTTATCTTTCATTCCACCTATCCACTCCACCCTTCTCTCTGACCTATCAACTCCATCCCCACCCCCATTCACCTATTGTACTCTATGCTACTTTCTCAAACCCCCTCTCATTTATCTCTCCACTCTGCAGGCATCCTGCCTCTATTCCTGATGAAGGGCTTTTGCCCAAAATGTTGATTTTCCTGCTCCTTGGATGCTGCCTAACCTGCTGTGCTTTTCCAGCACCACTCTGATCTAGACTCTGGTTTCCAGCATCTGCAGTCCTTGTTTTTACCTACAGCCAAAAAGTTGTGAGGACTCCATAATCACAATCTTAGGCATTCCCTCTTCACTCTGTGGTCCAGGCTCAGGTGCTGGGATTGCACTCTGCACTCTTTGCTGCATGCTGTGTTGTACCTGAAGTGATCTTCGGTCAATCACTGACACTGCAGGCTGCGTGTCCCTCTGAGTGCAGGTGTATTACATAATGCTGCCTGTAGGTGTCACTCTGAGTGTGGGAGTGTTATTCAGAGAGACACCTACAGGCAGCATTGAGTGTGAGCATGTTACTCAGTGCTGCCTGACTCTCTGAGTGTGTGTTTCTCAGTGTTGCCTGTAGGTGTCTGTGTGTGTGTGTGTGTTATTCTGCAATGGCTGTAGGCAGTGTAATGATTTGGAGATGCCGGTGTTGGACTGGGGCGTACAAAGTTAAAAATCTCACAACACCAGGTTATAGTCTAACAGGTTTAATTGGAAGCACACTAGCTTTCGGAGCGACGCTCCTTCATCAAGAGGGTGCCCTCCCAACCACCTGATGATGGAGCGGCGCTCCGAAAGCTAGTATACTTCCAATTAAACCTGTGGGACGATAACCAGGTGTTGTGTGATTTTTAACTTTGTATCTCAATGAATGAGAATGGGCCAAAGGGCCTTTTCTGTGCTGTATCAATCTACGCTCCACGCTGAGAGGGCAGTGCAGGCTCATGGTGACTAGGTTAGACAGTTCCAAGATGGCAAACTCATCATCAAGGGTCAGAGGAATTGGCTCAAGCTTCAGTGAAGTCCCACGTAAGTGCTTGGGAGGAGGGTCAAGGCTAATGGAGGCAAAGTCAATGGAGACTGAGTGAGGGCGCAGGGTGCTGACTGGAATCTCAAGGGGTTGCAGTGAGGCATGTGGGCACAAGAGGGGAGTGTGTAGGGAGGGAGTGCAGTTTCAGTTGAAATGCGACCTTTGCCAGCAACAGCATGACCTTCAGCACCAGGGGGTGTCCCTGACTGTGTCAGGCTCACTGGCTGCTCTCTGTGTGATTTCACACAGCCACCCATGTAGTCACCATGCAAGGTCTTGATCTTGGCTACACTACTGTCTACACCACCATCTGCAATTACTGTCTGGACCTTCTGTCTACAACACCATCTGCTCCCACCATCTGGACCCTCGGTCTGCACCACCGTCTGTACCCACTGTCTGCACCCAGTATCCACAGCCACTGTCTAGTCCCTCTGTTTGCACCCACCATCTACACCCACTGTCTACACCGCTGTCTGCACCCTCTATCTACACCTCCCATCTTTCTGCTGTTGTGAGATTGTATCCAATGGTTCCATTGAGATTACTGCACCCGAAGCCTGAATTTTAGAACCGGCAATGATTGTCTTCTAACCCTGACCTACAAAGTCTGTGTTCCATATAATGGAAAATTAACAAAATTAACATTTACTCTGAAATCTGAAAGACAGTGCTTGACTTAAATCAAAACTTTCTGACACTTTGCTGGAGTCTGCTGTCGAGGGACAGCTTGTCTCTGCGCAACTTTGTAAACATTCAACAAGAGAAAAATATAAGAACAGTATGTCCACAACAAGGGAATGAAAAGAATAACAACTCAAATCTTCACAGTCTTTGTCCTTGAGAGTGTGATAAGAAACAGTATAAGGTGAATATCTGAATTACGCTCATGGCCCTTGCACAAGGCATTTTTGTCAAGTGCATGTGGGTCCCTCCGCAATACAGAGGTTAAAAAAAAAAATAAAGCTCTTTTTGGTTGCTCTTGCTAATAGTTGAGTCGAGTCAATTTAATTTCCACAACATTCCACAATGGGCTGATTAATATTAATTACTGAATGCCATTTGATTTCTGTGATGGCAGGCCTGACATATAAGGAGAGGTTGAGTTGGTAAGGATTGTGTTCACTGGAGTTTAGAAGAATGAAGAAAGGGAATCTTGTGGAAAGCTATAAAATTGGAACAGGATGAGACAAATTAGATGGAGGAAGGATGTTTCCAATCGTGGGGGAGTCCAGAACCAGAGCTCGTAGTTTAAGGTTAAGGGGAAAACTCTATAGGATAGAGATGAGAAAAAATGTTTTCACTCAGAGAGTGGTGAGCCTGTGGAATTCTGACACAGAAAGTGGTTGAGGCCAAAACATTATGTTTTCAAGAAGGAGGTCGAGATAGCTCTTGTGGCTAAAGAATCAAGGGATATGGGAGGAGAGAGGGATTACAGTATATTGCTCATTGATCAGCCACAATCATTTTGAATGGCATAGCAGGCTGGAGGGGCGAAATGGCCTACTCCTGCTCCTATCCTCTATGATTCTATGTAGCGTCTAATAGATTGCCAGGTGGAGGTCACTCTGTCAGATGGGTAAGTATCCATTCACAGATTCCCCCCACACCACTCCCCTTCCATTTTAATTGAGTCCACTCCTCCTGTTCTTATGTCTTTGCTATCTGACCAGTGGCCACACCTCCCCTTCACCACCCCAGCAGGGAGCTGTGCTTATAACCCATCTTTCCTTATAATTTGCTAACTGGGTGATGTGGTGGTGGGGTTTTCAAAAACAGGAAGAGCTGAATTCTTATCGCCTCTTGTGCTTATTTTGTTGTGTGCCTCTCTCAATATGAGTGACACAGCACTGCTGCTTCACAGAGCCAGGGACCGAGGTTCGAGAGTCATACAGCACAGAAATAGACCCGACGGCCCACCACGTCAATGTCGACCACCACACACTAAACTACACTAATCCCATTTACCCACAGTTGTCTGGAGCCTATTATACCCTGGCATTATAAGTGCTCATCCAAATGTTTTTTTAAAGTTTGTGAGATTTTCAGCCTGCACCACCCTCTCAGGCAGCATGTTCCATATATCTACCATACGCTGGGTCAAAAAATACTTCCACCTTAATCTTATGACCCCTGGTCTTAAACAGATCTGGATGAGGAGCGGAGGCTGCAGAACAGTGTGAGAGGTCAGGAGTGGAGAGAGGGAGAACAGTGTGAGGGTGAGGAATGGAGGCTGGAGCAGGAAGACGCTTGTGTTCTGGAAAGCAGCACAAATAGAGAAGAGATCCAAGAGCTGGTAGGAATAGTCTCCATGCTTCTTAACAGTAGCTTTATGGTGGGAAAGAGAATAAATCAGGAGATAATGATGGCCTGTAACTAAGGCTGCTTATTAATTACAAATGACTTTAATCCTCATGTTGATTATTTATAGTCAGATTTTTCTTTTTCATTCATTCACGGGATGAGAACGTCACTGACTCACACAGCATTTATTGCCCACCCCTAATTGCCCCAGAGGGCAGTTAACAGTCAACCACATTGCTGTGGGATTTGATTCCCATGTAGGCCAGACCAGGGAAGGATGGCAGTTCCCTTCCCTAAAGGACATTAATGAACCTGATGGATTTTCCTGACAATCGACATAGGTTCGTGGTCATCATTAGACTCTTAATTGCAGATTTTAAAAAACTGAATTCAAATTCCATCATCTGCCATGATGGGATTTTTGTTTGTGTCCCCAGAACCATATCTGGGTCTCTGTGCATTAATCACAGAAGGTTAGTGTGTAGGTACAGCAAGTCATCAGGAAAGCTCATAGAATGACTCTGTTGTGAGGGGAAACTGAATGCAAGACTTCATTGAAACATGCAAGATCCTGAGGGGACTTGACCGGGTGGATGTGGAAAGCCTCTTGTGGGAGAATCCAGAACTAGGGATCACTGTTTAAAATGAAGGGAGAGTCTATTCAAAACAGAGATTGGGAAACATGTTTTTACTCTCAGAGGTTGTCAGTCTTTGGAATTCCCTTCCTTAAAAGGCAGTGGATGCAGAATTCAGAATCTCTCCAGTGTGGAAACAGGACCATCAGCCCAACAAGTCGACACAAACTAATCCAGACCCATTCCCCTACCCTATATTTACCCTAGGAAGAGGTAGATAGATTCTTGATGACTGAAGGGATTGAACATTGTCGTAGAATGTAGAGTGGATGTTAAAATCAGATCAACCATGATCTTATTGAATGGGTGAGCAGGGTCAAAGGGCCAAGTGGCCTACTTTTGTTCCCTGCCCATATGTTGCCTCATACACCTTCGCATGAACAAAGACTGTGCCTCGTATTTTCTACCTGCAGATTAAGCTGCTTGTGCAATCGGCCTCATCTGCACAGTGTTTCCTCCAGCCTTTCACCAGGACAGGTTAAAGATAATGGTCCCATAATCAATTCATTAACTTTGTAAGTTGGTTTATTTAAAACAATAAAACACATTACAAGTCATGAAGCAGACATGACAGCAAGCAAAAATAGGCAGCACGGAGGCTCAGTGGTTAGCACTGCTGCCTCACCGTGCCAGTGACCTGGGTTCAACTCCAGCCTTCGGCGACTGTCTGCATGGAGTTTGCAAATTCTTCCTGTGTCTGTATGGGTTTCCTCCGGGTGCTCTGGTTTGTCCCACAGTCCAAAGCTGTGCAGGTTAGGTGAATTGGTCATGCCAAATTGCCCATGGTGTTCAGAGATGTGTCGGTTAGGTGCAGTTGTCAGGGAAAATGTAGAGTGGGTGAGTGGGATTCCACAATATTGTGATTCTGTGATACAAATGTAAGTTCCTGCTTTCCATTCTAGCCCTGAAACATGCATGTGGTTCTGTCGCATATCCACTCAAGAGATGGCAACCCTTTGAAGACAGGAGCAGCCTCTATTCTTTTGGAAAGTACTTCTTCCACTCTGTCCTTCACAGCCTTGTAGACAGCAACACTGAGATCGGGAAATAACCCAAAGCTATAATCTTCTGGACTCTTCATTAAACTGTGGAACCTGAAAAATACAATTAATGTCCAAGTCAATGAAGATATTTCTCAGCAATCCCTAAATGCTGAGTTTTAGTACTCAGCAGGCCCCAGGAGTCAAAATAACTGAGTAGATCATTGCTCTGAATTGCTCATAAATTTCACTTTCACATTTCTGGAGGCTTTGATCAAAAAGGTTGCTTACCCCTCTCCAATATACAGCTTAAAATCAGCTCCAACTCCCAACCATCCAACTGAGAGCAGAGCCCTGTACAAACTGGAACCTGGTCAGTGGGAGCACTGTCACCTCTGTCTCAGAAGCTTTGTCTATTTAAACCAGAGAGTTAGTCAGAGAGTTATTCGGCACAGAACAGACCCTTCAGTTCAACTCATCCATGCCAAACAGATATCCTAAATTAATCTCATCCCATTTGCCAGGATTTGGCCCATATCCCTCAAAACCCTTCCTATTCATTTACCCATCCAGATGCCTTTTAAATGTTGTAATTGTACCAGCCTCCACCACTTTCTCTGGCAGTTCACGCCATGCCTGCACTATCCTCTGTATGAAAACGTTGCCCCTGAGATCCCTTACAGATCCTTCCCCCTCACGTTAAACCTATGCCATCTAGTTTTGGACTCACATGCCCTGGGAAAAGACTTTGGCTATCGATGCCCCTCATGATTTTATAAACCTCTATTAGGTCACCCCTCAGCCTCCACCGCTCCAGGGAAAATAGTCCCAGTCTATTCAGACTCTCCCTACAGCTCAAACCCTCCAACCCCGGCTACATTGTTGCAAATCTTTTTGCCCCCTTTCAAGTTGAACAACATTGTTCCTGTAGCAGGAAGACCAGAACGGAGCCCTGTATTCTCAAGGTGTCCTCACCAATGGCCACTCTGGGGGCAGCCAGAACATGGCAGCCAGAACTCTCTCATTTTGTTGGAACGAAAGAGACTCACGATTGGTGTGTCACCTCCCAAGTACCAGGGTACGTGATGTCTCTGATCATGTTATTGGGATTCTTGAGGGGGAGGTGGTGCAGCCGCAATTCATGGTCCACACAGGCACCAGCGACATAGGTAGGAAGAAAGGTGGGGATTTAAGACAGGAATTCAGGGAACTTGGGTGGAAGCTTAGAGCTGGAACAAACAGAGTTGTTATCTCTGGTTTGTTGCCCGTGCTAAATGCTAGTGAAGCAAGGAACAGGGAGAGAGCGGAGCTGAACACATGGCTGCAGGGATGATGCAGGAGGGAGTGTTTTGGATTCTTGGATAATTTGAGCTCTTTCTGGGGAAAGTGGGACCTCTACAAACAGGATGGTCTACACCTGAACCAGAGGGGTACCAATATCCTGGGTGGGAAAGTTTGATAATGGTCTTCGCGGGGGAGTTTAAACTAATGCAGCAGGGGGATGGGAACCTGAATTGTAGTCCCAGTATACAGGAGGTTGAGGGTAGTGAGGTCAGGAATAGGTTTACAAGGTCGCACGATGGCACCGGAAATCAGAGTTTTGGTTTGAAATGTGTGTACTTCAATGCCAGGAGCATCCGGAAGAACAGAGAAGATGGTAAAAGAGGGAGGGGTGTGTTAATTAAGGGTAGTATTTCAGCAGCTGAGATAACATGTGAGGACTCATCCACTGAGGTAGTTTTGGCTGAGGTTAGAAACAGGAAAGGAAAGGTCACCCTGTTGGGAGTTTTCTCTAGGCCTCCAAATTGTTCCAGGGAAAGGATGGCAAAGATGATTCTCGATAGGAGTGAGTGTAACAGGGTAGTTGTTATGGGGGACTTTAACTTCCCCAATATTGACTGGAAGTACTATAGTTCAAGTAATTTAGATGGGTCAGTTTTGTTCAATGTGTGGAGGAGGGTTTCCTGACACAGTATGTAGACAGGCCAACAAGCGGGGTGATGCCATATTGGATTTGATACTAGGGAATGAACCTGGCCAGGTGTTAGATTTGGACTTCAGTGAACATTTCGGCGATAGTGACCACAATTCGGTTATGTTTGCAATAGCAGTGGACAGTGATAGGTATATACTGCAGGGAAAGAGGTATAACTGGGGGAAAGGCAATTATGATGTGATTAGGCAAGATTTAGGATGCATCAGGTGGGGAAGGAAACTACAGTGGATGGATACACTTGAAATGTGGAGCTTATTCAACAAACAGCTACTGTGGGTCCTTGATAAGTATATACTTATCAGGCAGGGAGGTAGTTGTTGAGAGACGGAGCCGTGGTTTACTAAAGCAGTTGAAGCTCTTGTCAAGAGGAAGAAGGCGGTTTATGCAAGGATGAGGCATGAAGGCTCAATTTGGGGGCTTTAGAGTTATAAATTAGCCAAAAGAGATCAAAAGAGAGGGCTAAGAAGAGCCAAGAGGGGACATGAGAAATTATTGGTGGACAGGATCAAGGAAAACCCTAAGGCCTTCCATAGGTATATCAGGAATTATAGAATGACTGGAGTAAGATTAGCGCCAATCTAAAGATAGTTGTGGGAAGTTGTATGTGGAATCTGAGGAGATAGGGGAAACGCTTAATGAATACTTTTCATCAGCATTTCCACTGGAAAAGGACAATGTTAGTGAGAATATGGAGACACAGGCTTCGAGATTAGACGGGATTGTGGTTGACAACGAGATCATTTGAGCAATTTTGGAAGATCTGAAAACAGATAAGACAACTGGGCTGGATGGGATTTATCCTCAGATTCTCTGGGAAGCCAGGAGGAGATTGCAGAGCCTTTGGCTTTGATCTTTATGTCATCATTGTCCATAGGAGCAGTGCCAGAGGCCTGGAGAATAGCAAATGGTGTTCCCTTGTTTAAGAAGGGGAGTCGAGACAACCCTGGTAATTATAGGCCAGTGAGTCTTACTTCGGTTGTGGGTAAGGTGTTGGAAAAGATTATGAGAGATAGGAATCATAATCATCTGGAAAGGAATAATTTGATTGGAGATAGTTAACATGGTTTTGTGAAGGGCAGGTCATGCCTAACTAACCTTATTGAGTTCTTCGAGAAGGTGATAAAAAGGTGGATGAAGTTAAAGTGGTTGATGTAGTATATATGGATTTCAGTAAGGTGTTTGATAAGGTTCCACATGGTAGACTATTGCACAAAATACAGAGCTTTGTGTTTGAAGGTGATTTAATGAATTCGATCAGAAATTGGTGAGCTGAAAGAAGACAGAGGGTGGAAAATTATCATCCTGGAGCTCAGTTTCAGTGGTGTGCTGCAAGGATCTGTATTGAGGCCACTGCTGTTTGTCATGTTTATAAATGATCTGGATGTTGTTGCAGAAGGATGGGTTAGTAAATTTGCAGATGACACTAATGTAGGCAGAGTTGTAGATTGTGCTGAAGGATGTTGTGGGTTACAGAGGGACAGAGATAAGATGCAGAGCTGGGCTGAGAAATGGCAAATGGAGTTTAATGCAGAAAAGTGTGAGGTAATTCACTTCGGGAGAGATAACAGGAATACAGACTACTGGGCTAATGATAAAGTTAGAAAATCAAGTGGGCTCCAGTGCAATGTGAGCCCTTTAAAAACAAACTGGGAATTCCATGAATGAGACTAAGGGAATGGCTGATATGTACAATAATTAGTTGTGTCAGTCTTCACAGTCAAGGAATGGGATAATGCAGCTTCCATTCCAGGGAGGTTAGTAATGAATTGAAGACTGGAATTCACAAAAGTTGATACATGCCAGAAAACAGCATTGGAAAGCGAGCAGCTCTAAAGGCTGACAGATCTCCACGACCTCAGGGGTTTAAAGGAAGGGGGAAGTGAAGAAGTTTCAGAAGCTTTTCCCATCGGGTTGCAAAGCAGCAACCATTCCTTTAGTTTGGAAAATGTCTTGCTGTAACTCCACGGGTTCAAGAAAGATGAGAGAGGGAACTGAGGAAATTATATCCTGGTCAATCTAATATCTCTTTTGGGAGTTTCATTGGAATCTATAATTAACAGCCGAGAGAATGAACATGTGGAGAATTGGAAATGGCCAACATAGATTTGTGATGGGTAGGTTCTGACTGATGGGACCAAATGCATTAATTAAAATAGTCGATAGGACGTATAGTCTCATCAACTTTCTGAAGTACTTGATTATTTCCCACAAAACAGTCTGCTGACCAAAGTTAAAACCCATGGGATTGAAGATGAATGTTTGACTTGGTTCGGAGGCTGGTTTAGTGACAGACAACAGAGAACGAAAGTGACGAGTGGTGTTCCACAAGAATTTTGTGCTGAGGTCTTAACTACTTAATAACTATGTATTAATGAGAATCATAGTTCCACATTGACACAAAGACTGATGGAATAGTAAGCAGTGCAGATGGTCTTTTTGTTTTAAACTCACACTGAGGACATGAGTATTGCTGTGCAGGCCAGCAATTATTACACATTCCTAGTTGCTGTTGAGAATCATAGAATCATTATACAGTGGGGTAAAAGGCCATTCAGACCATCAAGTTCACACCAACCCACCAAAGAGCATCCCATCTGGACCAACCCCATCCCTCTAATATTGCATTTCCCATGGCTAACCCACCAAGCCTGCACATCCCTAGACACTACATTTAATTTAGCATGGCTAATCTACTTAACCTACACATCTATTGACTATGTGGAGGAAACTCACTCAGACATGGGGAAAATGTGCAAACACACACAGACAGTCTTCCCAAGGTGGAATTGAACCCAGGTGCCTGATGCTGTGATATACAGCATTAACCACTGAGCCACAATCCTGCCCTTTGCAAGGTGGTGCTGAGCTGCCTTCTTGAACCACTGCCATCCATGTGCTGTAGATAAACCCACAATGCTCTAAGGGATGGAATTCCAGGATCTTGACCCAGCAACACTGAAGGAACAGTAATATATTTTCAATCAGGATGCTATGTAGATTGGAAGGGAACTTGTAGGTGGTGGTGGTCTGTGTATCTGCTGCTCTTGCCCTTCTAGATGGAAATGGTCGTGGGTTGGGAAGGTGCTGTCTCAGGAGACTTGATGAATATCTGCAGTACATCTTGTAGATGGTGCACACGGCTGCTACTGTGTATCAGTGGTGGAGGGAGTGGATGTTTGTGGATGTAGTGCCAATCAAGCAGGCTGTTTTGGACTGGATGATTTCAAGCTTCTTGACTGTTTTTGGAGCTGCACCCATCCAGGCATGTGGGGAGTAACCCATCACATTCCTATCCAAATCTTGACTGATCTTTTCTTAAATAATTTCAAGGATTGGGCATCACTTGGTATGCCAGCATTTATTGCTCAGAATCAAATGGGGTGGCACAGTGGCTCACACTGCTACCCCACAGCGCAGGAACCGGGGTTTGATTCCACCCTCTGACTGTGTGGAGTTTGCACATTCTCCCTGTGTCTGCCTGGGTTCCATCCAGGTGATCTGATTTCCTCCCACAGTCCAAATATAGGTGAGTTAGGTGGATTAGCCATGGGAAATGCAAGGTTATAGGGGATTGGGTTTGGGTGGGATGCTCTTTGGAGAGGCAGTATATGCTGAATGGCCTGTTTCCACATTATTGGGGGTTCTATGAATTTCTTCACTCAGAGGGTTTTGAGTCTTTCCCAGAGAGTTGTTGATACTTAGTCATTTGAATAAATTCAAGATGGAGATCATCCACATGTCGGAAGGCAATGGCCTAGTGGTATCATCACGAGATTGTTAATCCAGAGAGCCAAGTCATGTTCTGGGGGACCTGGGTTCAAATTCTGGCAAGGCATTTAAATTAAAAAAAACTCTGAAATTAAGAGTCTATTCATGGCCATTGTTAGGGGCAAACCCCATTGGTCCCAACAATGTCCTTTAGATTGCTGTCCTTGCCCATACCGACTGACACATGACTGCAGACCCGCAGCAATGTTGAATCATAGAATTCCTACTGTGTGGAAGAAGACCGTCAAGTCCAAGGAGCATTCCCCTCTCCTATTGCTGCAGCCCTACACTACTCACAGCCAATTCAGCTAAGCTGCACATCTTTGCACTGAGAATGGAAAACTGGAGCACCTGGAGGAAACCCACACAGACATGGGGAGAATAAGCAAACTCCACACAATCCCCTGAGGGTGGACTTGAACCCAGGTCCATAGCACTGTAAGGCAGACGTGCTAGCCACTGTGTCACCCATTCCTCATCTCTGACCTAAATGTCTTTCCCCTTATCCCAGACTGTGACTCTGCTTTAGAATCCCAAGGTAGGGGCACATCCTTCCAAAATCTACCCTGTCAGGGCCCTGGAGAATTTAAAATGTTTCAGTGAAATCTCCTCCCAACCTGCTAAATTCTAGGGAATCCTGACCCAGTCCCTCCCTCGATCATTGGACAATCCCCTCAACCCGTCACATGAATTGTTGGGTTTGATCATCTCAGTAAGAGTTTCAAGGCGGGAAGGAGAAAAAAAGACTCTTTCTGCTTTGAATTGCTGCTAAAAATTTAATAAGCAGAAAAATATTGCCACTAAGTATGGTTCACATACTCTTTCTTTTCATCAAAGTGCTGCGTGAGATTTCTTATGAATTTCAGGAGGTCACTGGTGATGTCCTTATATTCTTTATTCCTGCCTTGTTTCTTGTTCATGTCATTGAGGAGAACGGAGTCAACTGAGAAGGAAATGAACAGCAGAGTTTGTTTTGTCTGCTGACTAAGTTCACCTTGCTTGCTCCTCTAAGAACCTGAAGAAGGGGCGAGGCTCTGAAAGATTATGTTTTCTAATAAACCTGTTGGACTATAATCTGGTGTCGTATGATTTTTGACCTTGTCCTCTGAGCACATTCAGGTTATTCCCACGGGCACTGCATGTTCTTGCATCTCCAGGTCAGCAGGTGGCGATCTTGACAATGGATTTCACAATGGTCTCCATCAGAGAGGACCCACAAATCAGGGACAGCGACCAGAGATTACAGGCTCCTCAGTCCCAGACCCGAGCACAACGGGCCCCCTGGCATCCCAGGTCCCCACAGTCACTGAAATTATTTAAATGCAGCCTTTGCCATATCGGGACCCTGATTGATGTGAGACAGGCTTAAATGGGTCAATAAGATTGAGGAGTTATAGACACAGATTGCCAAGTGAAAATCTAATGTTATGGCTCCAACAGAGACTGGGCGGGACTGCGGATTCCTGGGTACAAAGTAAAGATAGGAAAGAGGGAAAACTGCGAGAAGTGGTGGGATTGTTCTGGGCCCAGACAGTACTGACCAACCTTAGGCCCTGAGATATGATGGAGATGAAGGGTGAACTGTGCCGGGCTTTAACTCACTGTTACCAAAGTAAAACAGGGATTATCCATTTCACAAGAGAGTGAATGGAACTAACAAACCAGGTGCATGTGAAACACCCACCCCATCCCTGAGAGAGGGGGGACAAGAACAGGGACATTCTCAGACAGAAAGGATGCTAAAAATGGTATCACCCCGAGAGTGAAGGGTGGGGTGGAGACACTGACAGCGACACCCTCCCAGAGAGTGGGGAAAGTAACACTGACACATTTAAAACTGTATTATCACAAGCGAGAATTCAAACAGACACCCACTCCACCAAACAGTGTTGATGATGCACTGTCTTCATCAAAACACGTTATCAAAACCCCTTCATAACACATAAGGGGAGAGAAACATTGTAAATGTATTACCATGAGTGAGGGTCCATTAAAACAAGGAGCATGATGTTAAATTTTCCCAGCCGTAAACAAACTGGTGTATTTACATCTTTGTCTTATTAAACAATATTAAACAATATTAAAACCTCGGCCAAACATTTTCCTGCAGACAGTGTATTTAAAATATCAAGAGGCTTTCCGCATTGTTGGTTTGATCAGTGACGTAGCAAGGAAGCAGCAGCTGCCCCATGAACTCCAACAAAAGAATGAGAACAGGCTCTTCATACGGAGCTGGCTCCCGAGAATCCAATTCAACTGCAGGGATCAAAGAACAAGGAACAATACAGCACAGGAACAGGCCCTTCGGCCCTACAAGCCTGTGCTGATACATTTTGCCCTTCCATACAGAAACTGTCTTCACCTACAGGATTCGTATCCCTCTATTCCCTTCCTATTCATGCATTAGTGCAGGTCTTTCTTGAATACTTCTATTGTGTCTGCTTCCACCCCCTCCTCTGGCAGTGTATTCCAGGTCCTCAACTCGCTTTGTACGAAATACTTGCCTCACACATCTCTTTTAAATTCCCACGCCCCACCCCGCACCTTGAACCTCTGTTCCCCAGTAATTGACCCCTCTACCTGGGGAAAAGCCTAATATTTTCCACCCTACCTATCTCATTCGCAACTTTATAAACTTCTATCAGGTCACGCCTCATTTTCCCGCATTGCAGTGAAAACAAACCCAGTCTATCCAACCTTTCTTCAGAACTACAATCCCCCCCCACATACCAGACAATGTCCTGGTAAACATTTTCTGCACCGTCTTCAAAACATCCACATCCTTCTGGTAGTGTGGTGACCGGAAATGTATGCAATATTCCAAGTGTGGTCGAACTAAAGTTCGATAAAGCTGCAGCATAACTTGTCTATCCTTCTACTCAATGCCCCTTCCAATGAAGGCAAGCATGCCATAAGCCTTTTTTACTGCCTTATCTCCCTGTGCTGGCACCTTCAGAGATCTGTGAACATGCACACCCAGAATTTTTTTTATTTCAAAAATATACTTTATTCATTAAATATTTTGATGATCTGTACAATTGTACAGTCCATAAACATTCCATGTCTTTGCATACAGGGACAGGGTACAGGTCTGTACGATTACTATCCACATATTTAGCTGGGGGGGGGGGGTCAGCGGAGCCCCCTTACTGCGTCAGCCCCCTGTGCTTAGGCAGGCAGATGTTACACGGTGGTCTTTCCCCACTGCACCTTGACGGCAGCTGCCCCAAGCTTCAGCGCATCCCTCAACACGTAGTCCTGGACCTTGGAATGTGCCAGTCTGCAACACTCAGTCGGAGTCGACTCCTTCAGCTGGAAGATCAACAGGTTTCGGACCGCCCAGAGAGCGTCCTTCACCGAGTTGATGATCCTCCAGGCACAGTTGATGTTCGTCTCGGTGTGCGTCCCGGGGAACGGGAGCACAGAGTCCCCCGTCACAGCGCTGCTCGGGACGAACCTCGACAAACACCACAGCATTCCTCTCCAGACTTCTTCTGCATAGGCACATTCCAGAAGGAAGTGTGTGACAGTCTTGTTCCCCCGCCCCCCGCAGCCGCTTCAAGGGCAGCGTGCGGTGCAGCTGAGAGTCCGGGTGTGCATAAAGGATCTCACAGGCAGAGCCCTTCTCACCACCAGCCAAGCCATGTCTTGATGCTTGTTGCACACCCAGATCCCTCTGCATATCAATACTCCAAAGGATCCTGCCATTCACTGTATTATTCCCACCTGTACATCACCTTTCAAAGTGCATCACCTTACATTTGTCTGGATTAAACGACATCTGCCATTTTTCTGTCCAAGCATCCAACTGATCTATATCCTGCCATATCGTCTGACAATCCTTCTCTTTATCTGCAACTCTACCAATCTTTGTATCAACCGTAAACTTACTAATTGGACCAGCTACGCTTTCCTCCAAATCATTTATGGAGATTATGAACAGCAGAGCTCTCACCACTGATCCCTGTGGAACATCACTATTCACAGCCCTCCATCCTCCTATCGCTGCCCTCTGTCTCCTCTGACACAGCCAGTTCTGTATTTAATGCTGGGAACATTTTAGACAAGACACCTTGCTTCCAGCTCGTTACTGCAACTTGATCCAGTAGGGTCAGAAAGAGAAAAAGGACAATGTGCAGATTGTTGAACAGGCCCCTACACCTGGGCCTGAGGCAGGAGCCCAACCTCCAACACACTGGCCTCACTTCACACCAACCTTCACACAGTGTGGGGTCATGAACTCCGGCCATCGATTCCTCTGGGACCAGGACGGAGTGAAGGAGCAGTGACAATTGTGGAAGAGTCAATAAGGAGTAAAGCAAGATGGAGAGGGTGTGTTGGAAAGTATGTAATGGAGGAAACAAACTTTGTGATACCCAATATTGACATAGTTTACGTGTATCACAGAATGAACAAAACAGCACACTGTGAAAGACAATCAAAAGTCACACCAAAGTACTTCTTTTTTGATATATCATAGTGTGCAGGGCATTTTCATTGTGGTGCCATAAGCATCCTGGTCCAAGAGCTGTAATGTCTCTCTCTCTCTCTCTCTCCTCGTTTCTACAGATGGAGCCAGTTGGATTCTCTCAGAGCCCCAGTTTATTTGTACTGTTCAGTTATGTGGGGATACCGATGGGGGGCTGGGGTACACCTGATGAAGGAGCAGCCCTTCGAAAGCTTCTGATTTCAAATGAACCTGTTGGGCTAGAACCTGGTGTTGTGTGACTTCTGACTTTGATTAGATTACTTACAGTGTGGAAACAGGCCCTGCGACCCAACAAGTCCACACCGACCCGCCGAAGCGCACCCACCCAGATACATTCCCCTACACCTAACACTATGGGCAATTTAGCATGGCCAATTCACCTAACCTGCACATTGTTGGATTGTGGGAGGAAACCGGAGCACCTGGAGGAAACCCACGCAGACACAGGGAGAATGTGCAAACTCCACACAGTCAGTCGCCTGAGGCGGGAATTGAACCCAGGTCTCTGGCGCTGTGAGGCAGCAGTGCTAACCACTGTGCTACCGTGCTGCCTTCTAGCAACTATAGAGTACTTGCAATGCAACTGAGGATTATGGGTAATGACTCCATCCATTAGCCATAAATAAATCCGCAGTCACTCCAGTGGATTTCAGTGGGAATGACCTGTTATTTGCTTCCAGGTAACAGGTTCACCACCGCCCTCTCCAGGACAATTAGGAAACGACAACAAATAACTGACACGTCAACGCCTGCCCCATCCCAGAAGAAATCAAAATAAATGGCATACAATTCAAATGATCAAACTGGTGAGGCTTGAATTCATCTATTTGAAGGACTGGAGCCTTGGCCAGAAACAGAGCCATGACATGCGTGAACCTGGTTTGTCAGACTGAAAGGCGGAGTGCCCTGCGGATTGACACTGGGATCAGCAACAAATGAATTATACTCAAAGATCTAGCAAACGACTGTTAAGATGCGACCCCAAACTGCAGAGAACAGCCCTCGAGTCTTCGCGTCCTCATCTCCATCGTTGGCTGTTGCCCTTCCCTAATTGTCCTGGAGAGTACGGTGGTGAGTCATGAGTTTCTCGAAGAGGATCTGACAGAGGGACAAGGTCATGTCCTCGGCCTGAGCACAACTGCCTGACCTGCTGTGCTTTTCCAGCGCCTCACTTCTTGACTCCGAGCACAACTATCCTTCAGGAGAATGAGCTGTGGCGCAAGAGGAAACGCGGGAGTGTTGGAAAATGGGGATATTTTGAGAAAGGTAGAGAATATGACCTGGTTGGTCGATGGGAGGGATGAATCCGGATTCATTTTTCTTATTGACCAATCAGGTCGCACCCTCTACCTATCTTCATCCCCCACTCCCTTGATCTGCAGCTCCCTAAACAACCCCCCCCCCCACCAACTTCCTGAAGAAGGGTTACAGCCAAAACGTTGACTTCTCCACCTCCTGATGCTGCCTGGCTTGCTGTGTTCTCCCAGCCTCCTGCTTGTCATCCTTGGATTCCAGCTTTTTTGTCTCTAGTCTCTTCAGGGGTCAGGATGAGTGTGAGGAGATTGGGCTTTGGAACTACCCACAGACTGAAGTCAAAAGAAACAAAGCAAAAAAGACAAGTGGATCGGACACAAGAGAGCAAATTGCAAAGGAGAGAGGGACAACATTGAATTGCTTCTGGTGTCATCCTATGTGCCCAAACATTTCACAGAGCCAGCTCCACATCCTTCCATTGGCTTTGACATTGAGAGTCAACAGTTCCCTTCCCACAGCCCATTTTATAATTACCTGTTCCAGGGAATCTCTGAGACAGAGACTATTTCACCTTTTCTGGGAAAGGTGGAGAAATGAAGGATGTCAAGGAATTGTTTCTCAGATTTCAGGGTCTGACAGAAGAATGTGTATCGACTGTGGATTCAGGAGACAGATCACTGAGATATTCCTCACTCCCATCAACATCAGTCTTTATTCTGACATCAGTTTCTATTCTTCATTATAAAGTACCCACCAGTTTCAGACTGGACATTTCACACCCAGCCCCCATTTCCCCACATTGGAATCAAGAAACAAACTTGCCCCTTCTCAAGATTGTCCTCTGAATGTGGTGACAGTGTGCTAATGCTGTGTTTGAATGAAAGACCCACGGTGAGATCTGGGACTGAATCCAAGGGGTTTCTGAGCCACCAGCAGCCTCCCCGCTGTGTGAGGGTCTGTTTGGATAAGATTTCAGCCCCATGGGTTCCCACTGATACTAGAGCCATGGAGTGAGATTGCTGGAGCTACGTGTGGACTGAGGAACACAACAGTCAGGACAATGAGCTGCTCTGGAATCCACCCTGAGCCCTGGATGATCCTCACTGAGATGGCCCAGGGGCTACAGAATATGACAGCAGAAAGTCGAACCAGTTTATCATTGACTGCCCTCCCCAGCCATGACTCACATACCTCCCCTGGACTGAACATTCTCAATCTGACTCCAGGGACACACGGGGCAATTCCATCTCATTTGAAGAGTAAAGAAAACCCAGGTCTAATTTATGGAATATTTATTTCCCAAACCCTGTGGAATTGTTATTCTGAGTAACAAGATCCTGCTGGTCATATTCATCAATACATGATTCCCGGTGACACTGGCTCCCAAACAGTTGAGTAACTTTTCTTGACCTGGGATCTTGCTGTGCCTAAAAGATGGGTGAGTGAATTCCCATCAGATTATTGTGTTCCCCAGTGTCCCCTCCTGCCTTCCTTCTTTTCCCCATTTATTAGGGATGATTTTCTCAAGGCCCTGCATTCCTGCTGAAACTGCCCCTTCTGGCCCTAACTGTAGTATTGCCCTCCTGCTCCCGGAACCCCATTGCCCTCTCTATTCTCCCCGTCGTGTTCCGGGCCTTGAGGGTGGAGGGTTTCACTTCATATACCCTTTCCCTGAGGCTTCAGCTCGGGCCATTTCCAAAGCACACACGAGAGAGAGACTGAATCTTCTTCATCTTTATTCCCTTTTCCAGATTGACATTGACAGAAAACAGACTGCAATTAACAGCCCAGACAGAGGAAGCTGCTCAAATTCACAGCCACAATGGAGCTTGAGGAAAACACTTGTAGAGATTTCCTCAATATCATGAGAATCCTGTCCCTTTAAACAGTGACAAAACCTTAAATTGGAACTGGTGGCTGAGCAGGAAGGAGATCTGTTTTACTGAAGCAGAGACTTCTGAGGTACACATTGTTTTTGTACATCTGGCACTTTTCAGCATCTTTGAGTGGTTTTATTTGGCATTACCAGTCATCACTGCCCCAATCAAACACTTCCAGAATGGGTCAGCATGGAGTTTGATACAGAGTAAAGCTTGTTTTTAGTGATCCCAATGACCTGACTTAACCCTTGAACCTCAGAAGTGTCGCCAAGCCAGTCCCAAGAAGGAAGAGTTGAAATTCAGTGCTGACAATAAGCTTTACACTGCCAGCTCAGCCCTGTTCTATTTAAAGTTGTGTCTCCTCTGTGGACTGTCTCAAACATTCTACACACATTCTGATCTCCTGATGCTCTTGCTGAGGGGAGAGGGGAGGGTCATGTGGGTGAGGGCACAGGAGAAGCGAGCGTTGGACTCCCAGTCAGACCCAGAGAGGGTCAGCAGGCTGCTGACACTGTAGGTGCTGTCCGAAGCTTGCAGGTAGTTGCTGGTCTGAACCCCGTCCGAAATGACTGCACCGTCCTTCTTCCACTGCACCTCCAGCTCATCGGGATAGAAGTGATTGGCAAGGCACACCAGGGTGGCAGTGCCCTTGGCATTGACCTGTTCTTGGGAGGGGGGCAGCAGGGTGAGCTTAGGCTGAGAGTTTTGACCACCTGAAAAGCAAGAGAAACAATTTTAATCCCTGCCATTCAAAGGGGTTTCAACTCTCTGAACATTAACTGGTAAAGCAACCATTTGAATATTTGTGGCCAACACCAAACAAAACTCATAAAAGGACAGGGATTTTTACACATTCTCCCTGTGTCTACTTGGGTTTCCTCCCATTGTCACAAGGATGTGTAGGCTAGGAGGATTATCCATGGGATTTATAGGGTGGGTGGGATAGAATTTGGAGGGTCAGTCTGGGCTGAATGGCCTGCTTCCACACTGTAGGGATTCTGTGATTTCTAAAGGAGATAACTATGAGAAGGAGGCAGTCAGTGCATGACTGAGGGTGTTGTACTTTGATGCATCGAGTATATGAAACAAGGTAAATGAGCCTGTAGTGCAGGGACGTGGCTGCAAGGGGATCAGGGCTCGGAACTAAATATCCAAGGATGTACATCCTATTGAAAGGAAATGCAAGGGGTTAGAGGGTCAAGTGTGAAGGAGGTAATGAAGGTAATCCTGGTTAGTCAGGAAATGGTCTTGGGGAGACTGATGGTATCAAAACTTGGTAAGTCCCCAGGGCCTGATGCTCTACATCCCAGAGTCCTTAAGAAAGTGGATGTAGAAATAGTGGACACATTGGTGATCATTTTCCAGCTTTCTGTAGACTCTGACAGAGTTCCAGTGGACAGGACAGTATCCAGTGTAATTGCACTTTTTAATAAAAGGAAGGGGAGTGAAAATGAGGAATTACACAGGAGGAAAACGCTGGAGTCAGTTATTAAAGATACAGTAACTGAGCATTTGGAAAGCAGTGACAGGATCGGTCCAAGTCAGCATGGATTTACTAAAGGGAAATCAGGCCTGACACATCTTCTGGAAGGTTTTGAGGATGTGACCAGTAGAGAGTGGACAAGGCTGAATCAGGGACAACTAAAACAAAAATTATGAAAATGTTCAGCCGGTCTGGCAGCATCTGTGGAGAGAAACTGAAGTTAGCTTTTCGGATTGAGTGACTTTCCTCAGATCTCAGTGGATGTTGTGCATCTGGACTTTCAAAAGATTTTTGACAAGGTCCCATGCGAGAGATTACCCTGTCACTTGGAAATAAAATTAAATCAACAGCAAGAGGAAATTTTGAGTTGGACTGCATAGAATCTGTGTGACTCAACTTAAGAAACTACAAAGGAAGAAAGAGCCTGATGGGAGTTATGTACAAGCCTCCTCGCAGTAGTCGGGATGTGGGTCAGAAAATAAATCAGGAGATAGAAAAGGCATATAAGAAAGGGATTACTACAATAGTCATGGGGACTGCAATATGCAGGTGGACTGGGAAAGTCAGGTTGGGAATGGATCTCAAGGAAAGGAATTCATGGAATGTCTGCAAGAGGATTTTTTTTGGATCAGCTTGTGGTAGACCCACGAGGAAACAGGCAATTCCGGATTCGGTGATGTGTAATGAGGCAGCTCTGATTGGGGAGCTGAAGGTGAATGAACCCTGAGGGGGCAGTGACCATAATGTGATAGAATTCACCCTGCAGTTCTAGAGGGAGAAGCTGGAATTTGATGTAATAAGAGGAGCTAATGAGCAAGTTAGACAAAGGAGAGCCAATGGACGTGATCTATTTGGATTTCCAGAAGGCCTTTGACAGGTTGCCACACACGAGGCTGCTAAATAACATAAGAGCCCCGATATTGGCATGGATAGAGAGTGGAATTGAATGAATCTTTTGCAGGATGGAGCTGGTGCCTAATGGAGCTCAGCAGGGGGCAGTGTTGGGACTTCAGCTATTCATGTAACACTTAATTATATATTAACGATCTGGGAAAAGGAACTGAGGGCATTGTTGGTTCGGGGGACACAAGGAAGACTGGAAGAGCTATAGTCAGAGGAGATTCGAGAGTGAGGGCAATCGACAGGTGTTTCTGCAGCTGCAGATGGGAATCCAGGATGGTGTGTTGTCTCCCTGGTGCCAGGGTCAAGGATGTCACTGAGCGGCTGCAGAGCACCCTGAGGGGAGAGAGGGAACAGTCAGCAGTCATGATCTTCATTGGTCCCAGTGACAGAATTTAGGGAGTTCAGGAGGGAATTAGCAACAGGAGCTCAAAAATAGGAATCTTCAGATTACTCCCAATGACCAATGCAAGTAAGGATAGGAACAGGAGGATAAGGCAGGGTGTATGTGAGGCTGGAAAGATGGTCGAGGTGGGAGGGCTTTGTGACATTGGGAATGACTCTGTGGGAGATGTGACCTCTATAAACCGAATGGGTTGCTCCTGAACAGAGCAGGAACTGAGCTCCTTGTGGGATGATTTGCGGGTGCTGTTGGAGTGGGTTGAAGCTAACATGGAAGGGCTGTTGGAACCAGGGTGTAATATCAAGAAGGAACACCAAGGAACACAGAATCCTGAAAAAGACAGACAGCACCAGAATAAGGAATAGTAATTTATTAGGCAGGGTCAGAGAGACAGAGAGAGCAATAAATTCTAAGTCCGGCTGACCGTGCATGTATGGGACTGTACGGAATGTGGAGAATAAGATTGGGGAGTTACAAATGCACATTACCAAGGGGAAAACTGATGTTATCACTCTAACAGATAAGGGTCAAATGAGGACAGGACTGGTTGTCAAATATTCCTGGAAACATAGTGTTCAGGAAAGATAGGAAAAGGGAAAAAGAGTGAGAGGTGTGGGATTGGTTCAGGAGATCGATGCAGAGCTGGAGAAAGAGGATGTCCCAGAGGGGTCAAGGCCAGAATTGATTTGGTTCGGGATAAGGAACAAAAAAGGTGCAATCAGATTGTTCAGTGCAGTCTGTCGGTCACCAACTAGTGGGAAGGATGTAGGAGAACAAATCTGCAAGGGATTCACAGCAAACATTAGGGGGACTTTAATTATTGGAATATAGACTGGGACAGTAGCAGTGTGAAGGACAGAGAGGGGCCAGAGTTGAGAGAGTAGGCTCAGGTGAATTTTCTCCAGCCATGTGTCTCCATTCAAATGAGAAAGGAAGCTCTGCGAGACCTGAATCTTGGGAGTGAGGAGGCCCAAGTAGATCAAGTGTCAGTGAGAGGACATTTAGGGAAGAGTGATCATTGTATCACAAGGTTTAGGGTGAAAGTCAAAAAGGACTAAGGAGAATCCAGAATAAAGTCATGATCATGGATCAGATCCCATGGATAACCTCCAAATGTCTCACACTTCAAAATTTTCACTTTTTTTTCAAACAGAATATGGATAAGTTACAAAACTAATATTTTGCCACAGTATTTATTGTTGAGAAATATATGGAATTTTGGGAAATAAATATTGCTGTCTTGAGAAGAGTCCATATTACAGAAGAAGAAGAGATGCAGTAATCTGTTCTTATAACTGAGAAGGGTAGCTAAATCCCCAGGACCTGATCAGGTCCATCCCAGTAAGTTGTGGGAGGCTTGGGAAGAGACAGCAATGCCCCTTGCGAAGATGCTATATCACCAACAGCCAGTGTTGGAAGATCGGAGAGTGGCTGACATTGTGCTGATGTTTCAGAAGGTCTGAAAGGAATCCCCAGGGAAGTATAGACCGGTGAGTCTGATATCAGTGGGGAAAGTTATTGGAGGGGATTTTGAGATACAGGATCTACACGCATTTGGAAAGACAAGAGTTGATTAGGGCTTTGTAAGTGGGAAATTGTGTCTCAAAAATTTGATTGAGTATTTTGAAGATGTGACCAAGAAGATAGCTGAAAGCAGAATCATAGACATTGTCTAAGTGGACTTTAGCAAGGCCTTTGACAAGGTACTGCATGGACAACTTGTTAGTAAAGTTAGATCAAATGGAATCCAGTGAGAGCAAGCCAACTGGTACAAAATTGGCTTAATGGTTGGAGACAGAGAGTGGTGGTAATAGATGGTTGTTCAGAATGGAAGCCTGTGACCAGCGATGTGGCGAAAGGATTGGTTCTGGGTCCATCATTTTTCATCATTTATAGAAACAAATTGAATGAGAATATAGGAGGTAGGGTTCGTGAGTTTGCAGATGACATTAAAATTGGTGGCAAAGTGGACAGTGACGAAGGCTATGTGAGAGTACATTTACATTTGGTATTGAGATAATAGTGAAGTGTTGCATTTTGGTACAAAAACCAGACCAGGGTTTACACAGTTAGTTGTGGGGCCATGGGAAGTTGTCAAAGAGGGAGACCAAGGAATGGAGGCATATAGTGCCTTGAAACTGGTGCCACATGTAGACAGGGTGGTGAAGAAAGCATTTGGTACACTTGGGTATGGGAGTTGAGATGTCATGTTATGGCTCTCCAAGATATTGGTCGGGCCACATTTCCAATCACCTGCTATTGGAAGGATGTCATTAAACTGGAAAGGATGTAAAAAGAATGACAAGGCTGTCTCTGAGACTGGAGGGCATCAGGTCTAAGGAGAGGTTGGCTAGGCCTGGGCTATTTTCTTTGGAAGGTCAGAAGTCGCGGGATGACATTTTAGAGGTTTATAAAATCATAATGGACAGAGATAAGGTTACTACCTAAGGTCTATTCTCCAGGGTAGGGTCGTCCAAAACTAGAGGGCAGAGGTTTAAAGCAAGAGGGGAAAGATTCAAAAGGGACCTGAGGGTGGTGCGTGTATTGAATGAACTGCCAGAGGATGTCATAGAGGTGAGTCTGATTATAACATTCAAAAGACATTTGAACAGGTACATGGAGAGGAAAGATATTGGGGGAAATGAGCCAAATGCAGTCAAATGGGACTACGGGGAATAGAGAAGGTGAATAATTCATGAAGGATGTGAATATGTTGCAGATGGAGTAAAACAAATTGCCATGGAAAGTTCAGGGATGAAGGAATTCAGTTAAGAAAATATTTTGGAGAAGTTGAGACTGTCTTCATTGGAGAAGAGAAGGCTGAGAGAAACTTTGTGTGAGGAATTCAACATCAGGAGGGGTCTGGACAGAATAATTAGGGAGAAAACGTTTTCACTCATGAAAGGTTTGAGAGGGAGAGGGAGATTTAAAGTAATTAGTAAACGAATCAAAAGTAAGATGAGGCAAAACGTTTTCAGCCAGTGGGTGGTTAAGGTGTGGAATGCACTGCCTGAGAGTGTGGTGGAGGCAGCTTCAATTGAAACATTCCGAAGGGAATGAGACTGTTATTTGAAAAGGAACAATATGCAGGGTGACAGGGAGAAGGCAGGAGAATGACACTCAGTGAATTGCTCATTCAGAGAGCCAGTACAGACAGGATGGACAGAATGGCCTCCTTGTGCACTGTAACAATTTGTGGGCGGCATGGTGGCACAGTGGTTAGCACTGCTGCCTCACAGCACCAGAGACCCGGGTTCAATTCCCGCCTCAGGCGACTGACTGTGTGGAGTTTGCACGTTCTCCCCGTGTCTGCGTGGGTTTCCTCCCACAGTCCAAGGATGTGCAGGTAAGGTGAATTGGCCATGCTAAATTGCCCGTAGTGTTAGGTAAGGGGTAAATGTAGGGGTAGGGGTATGGGTTGGGTTGCGCTTCGGCGGGGCGGTGTGGACTTGTTGGGCTGAAGGGCCTGTTTCCACACTGTAAGTAATCTAATCTAAAAAAAAACAATTCTGTGATTGTGTGATTGAGCAGAGTTAAAGCTGGGGGAGGTGGGAGCTCGGTGTCTCACTGTGCTGCTGCTGCTGCTGCTGCTGCTGCTGAGGTCAGTGAGATCAGAGACTGGGACAGGGAGCCAGAGCTCACATCAAACTCTGCCCGTGTCCGTCACACTGAGACTGGCAGGAGGCTACTCACTGATTTCACTCCATGCTGCAGGAATGGGACCACAGGCTGCAAATGGACAGAGCTCCTCCACATGGTGAGTAAAACTGACTGACTTATATCTTGCTGCTTAAAGGGAGCAATGGAACTAAAGAAGTACAACTGGACACCCTGTTAGACACAGTGCTCCTCAATCAACCATTTCATTCACTGCAGCTTCTCACTAACACCTTCAACAATTCAGCAGTTTTAGAAATTGCGTTTAGAAAATAAAAGGTTTATTAACAGAAGATGGAGGTTTATTTACTCAGTCTGAGCTTGGTTCCTTTACCGAACGTAAGCCCCAGTGAGAGCTCCCAGTGCTAAGGGTGTACAAAAACCTCTGCTCTCAGCTTCCCCATGTCACTCTCAACCTTTCCCTGTCTCGCAGTCTCTCGGTCAATCTCACCCTCTCCCTGTCTCTCTGTCCTTTACTAACTCTCACCTTCTCTCTGCCTTTCTCTGTCACTCATGCCTTTCTCTCTCTCTGTTTTTCTCATTCTGTTTCTCTCCCCCTCTCTCTCTCTTTCTCTCTCTCTCTCTGTCTCTCTCTCTCTTGCTTTCTCTTTGCATTGTGTCCAGCTGGGCTCGGGCAATTTGTGAAACTTATTTTTTTATGTTAAATCTTGCAGGTGCTCTTCCCATGTGGCCATGGAGTGTAAGAGGGAAACCTGAGGCCTTCAGTGAGCGGTGGACACCACAGGGACTGGAGTGTGTAGTGGACAGTGACAATTCCAGCGTAGGGTAACTTGCTCAGTTTCATTTATATGTAATTGTGGATGTGTCAGTATAGGAGGTGAGACTATGTGTCCATTATTACATATTATAGGTTGCAGTGGGATGTGTCAGTACAGGAGGTGGTGATGTGTGTATTGAGGTTTTTGTACAGCTGTATATCACTGTGTAGGGGAGCTGTACTCGCGCTGACAGTAATAATCAGCGACATCCTCATTCTGTATGTTGCTGATTGTCAGGGTGAAGTGTGTGCTGGACACTTCTCTCCCGGTGAATCTGTTGGAGGCACCTGTGTATCGAGTTGTTGCATCATGGATCAGGAGAGAGGGTTTCTGCCCTTCTCGCTGCTGGTACCAGGAAACATCGGTACTAGCGCTCTGACTGGATTTACAAGTGATGGTTGCAGTCTGGCCCAGTCTCACTGACAACACTGGGGGAGACTGAGTCATGATGAAGTCCCCACTGATACCTGAGGGGTCAGAGAGAAACACAGTGAAGTCAGAACTGTCACAGAAAGAGCCTGTCAAATGAGAGATTGTTGGAGACACTGAGCTTTCCTCTGGTTTCAGCATTTTCCCTTCAATCACAAGTCAGTGGAATTTGAGTGAAATGGAGAGCAGCTAAAGATTTAAGGTGGAAGGAGAGAGATTTGTACCTGTGACACAGAATGCCAGGGGCCAGATCAGCTGGATGTGTGAAATCATGGTGTGTGCTCCTGTCCCTGTGCCTGGTTCCTGATAAACTCTCCCTTCACTGGGCTCTGCTTTATAAAGCTGCAGCCTGTGAGAGTCTGACTGGGTGTTCCTCAGTATGTAAATGGCATCGGGCAGAGAGAGCCACATCAGCCCCTCACACTTCCTCTTCTCTCTCTCTCTTCCTCATCCTTCCTTTTCGTACTTCCTCGCTCCCTATTCCTTTTTTTCTCTTTCTCATCTTTCTCGTGTATATATATCCCTGGCATTCATTTGCTATTTCCATTTCTGACTCTGTGCATTTCCAATTATATCAGCACTTATATCTTTCTCTTTTTCCATGTAATTTTGACACTCTGTTTATCTCCCTTTCCTTCTGTGTTGATTGGTCTCTCTCTCTCTCTCTCTTATCACCCATTCCTCTCCTTCACTTATCTTTCTACCTGCTTTCTCACTTGCTCTCTCCTTGTCCCCTCAATCTCTCATTGCCTCACTCTGTTTTTGTCTCTGTCCCTCCATCCAGTCACTCTCTAACTGATCTCCATAGCAGGCGTTATTTTAGGACATTGGAACATTGGGTCCTGGGGCAGCAGTTAAATGCCTCATCCTTTGCCACTCAATCTTACAATGTGTACTTGCTCGCTCTCTATCTCTCTCTCTCTCAATCTAACTCTCTCCCTCTCTCTCTTTCTTTCTGTCTCTCTGTCTCCTGTCTCTCTCTTTCTTTCCATCAGAAGCTCAATGCCATGAACAGCATTTAACACGTCTGTACTCAGGACTTCAATGATCTGACAACACTAATCCCAGCTTGGCAGTGAGGGAGAGGGTCAGCTATGATCATACTGAATGGTAGAGCAGTCTCACAGGGTCAAGCACAAACCGAACCATAACCCTAACCGCAACCCTTATCCTAACCCCAACCCTTCCCTTAACCCTAACCCTAACGGTAACCCTAACGCAAACTCTAGCCCTAAGCCTAACCCTAACCCTAACCCTAACCCTAACACTACTCCGACTCCCTGTTTCTACCTTTGTATGTCAGTTATCTTCAATCTCTGCCCCTGAGTATTGATTCCTCTGCTCATGGAAAAATTGCCTTCCTGTCCACTCTATCTCTGGCCCACATAATCTTATAGCCCTTTATCAGGTTCCCTCTCAAACTTCACTGCTCCAAGAGAAACAATCCCAGCCTTTCCAATCCTTCCGCATAGCTCAGTCCCTCCAGGCCAGGCAGCACCCCGGGAAATCTGCTCTGAATCCTCTTGAGTACAGTCATATCCCTCTCATAATGTGGTGACCAGAACTTGTTTGTCTGTCTGTCTATCTGTCTCTCTCACACTAGATTCCCTCTTTCCCAGAATGGGCCAGGTGACAACAGATAAATACAGGGTAAATCTCCCTCTGCTCTGCCCCACTAATGGATGATAACTCTTGACCCCAGAAACATATCTTCTTCTGGATTAAGGCCCCATTTCTCACATTGACCCGGGTTTGATGTCTATCAGGAACATGGACAGATTCTTGTTAAATGAAGGGCAGTTCTGTGCTGTTGGCCTATTCTCATTGGGGACTGGTTTGGACACAAACCTCATTCCATGAAGGCCCAGCAGAGAGAGGAGATCTTCAGGCCATCAGTGTGAGCTGGAGGGACAGGACAGGCTTTGACCCACTGAATCATCCTGTCCATTCACAACATGTTCTAATCCCTTCCCCTCTCCTTCCCCTTCCATGGTCAGGTTCTGGGTCAGGGTGTTTTACTGGAATGAGGGCTCGACCATCACACAGTTAAAACGGAAAGGAACTGAACCCCACACCCACCATTGGTGTCCATGTCCCACTGTGACCCTCCAATGGAGACCAGTAAACATGGAATTCATTCCCACTGGACCATCGAATAGAGATCATTAAACATGGGCCTCTTTGCCATTAAACCCGCCCATGGAGACCAGTAAATATGGGCCTTCTTCCCACTGAATACTCCAGCAGAGACTAGATATACATGGACCTTATTCCTGTTGAGCACCCCAGCAGAAACCAGGAAATAAAGGCTTACATTTCATTGAACTCTCCAGTACAGACCAGCTTCAAACTGCACCCTCCAATAGAGACCAGTAAACATGTGACTTCTTGCAACTGGATCCTCCAATAGACACCAGTAAACAACGACCTCAATGCCATAGCAATACTGGGACTTCGGAATGATGAGCAGGAATAGGTAATTCAGCCCTTCAAGCACGTTTGCCATTTAACATAATCATGGCTGATCTTATCCTCATCTCTACTTGCCAGACTGTTCCCTATTCCCTACTATCCTGCTTTTCATCAGAAAGATCTGTTTCTTTCTTGAATCTGTTGATTGATTCTGCCTTCACTGCACTCTGGGGGCAGTGACTTCTACAGATTCACAACACTCTGAGAGACATAGTAAGAATGGAATTGAATCCCTACAGTACGGAAACAGGTCATTCAGCCCAACAAGTCCACATTGACCCTTCAAAAAGCATTCGACCCAGACCCATCCCACTACCCTTTCCCTGTATCCCTACATTTCCCATGATTAATGAACCTAACCTACACTTTCCTGGACACTATAGGCGGATTAGCCATGCTAATTTACCAATTGTGTGCACCATTAGATTGTGGGAGAAAAGCAGAGCACTCAGATGAAACCCACAGCGACAGGGGGAGAATGTGCAAGCTCCACACAGTTGCCTGAGGGTGATATCGAACCCAGGTCCCTGACACTGTGAGTTAGCAGTACTCACCACTGTGCCACCATGCCACCTATAGTTTCTCCTCATCCCAGTTTTGAAACTACCTCCTCTCACTCTATATCTACGATCTATCATTCGAGACTGGCCCACAAGAGGGAATATCTGTTCCATGCTTGCCTTATCAATCCCCTTTAGCATCTTATATACTTCACCCAGATCCCCCCTTCATGCGACTGAATTCCAGTGAGTACAAGCCCAAGGTATTCAGCCATTCCTGTACGACAGCCCTTTCATCCCGGGAATCAGTCTGGTGAACATGCTCTGAACTGCATACAGTGCCACCATATCCTTCATCAAGTAAGGAGACCAAAACTGGACACAATACTTCAGATGTGATCTCACCAATGCCTCACAGAATTGTAACAATATTTCTTTTTTTCTGTAATCCAGTCCTTTTATAATTAATACCAAGATTCCAATTGCTGCAAGAAATGCCAACATTCCAATTCCATGGGACTCAATTGGAACCTCCAACAGAGATCAGTAAACATGGGCCTCCTTCCATCAGGACTCTCCAACAGACACCAATAAACCTGGACCTCGTTCTCGCTGGACCATCCATCCCACTGGAATATCCAATGAACAGCAGTAAGCAAAGGCCTGTTTCCCACTGGACCCTCCAGTATTGGAACTTCAAACCCCACATCCTCTCCATCACATAGGTCTCTTATTTCAATCTCCCCAACATTGTTTGTCTCTGCTCTACATCAGCCCCTTGACCTCAGAAACCCTGATTCCTGCTCATCACACCTCCAAATTCCATGATTCCGACGTGCTTTCCCAGCTTCCTCCATCTATGCTACATAAATTCCAAATTTTCTGAAATGGTGTGGTCCCTTCCCTGTCTCACACCAAGGAGGAGATGGACAGATTTGATATTCGTCATGAGTTGAAAAGTTATGGAGAGTGGATGTGGTCAGAATTGGTCAAACTGATGACAGCTCCTGCAGTGAATATCCTGCTGGCAAGCTCCAGCCTTTTACACACAGAATGGGGAAGTGTATATAGTAGGGATATATTGCAGGGCTCCATAGAACTATCCCTCATCATCAAGTGTCCCGCAGGAGGGGAGAGGGAATGTTCAGGATCCTGAGCTCCATTTCCCAGCCCAGGCAGTTTGCCTCCCAATGAATGAATGAGACCCCAATCTGGAGCCCAGGTTCGGGGCAATCTCTGCTGTGGACCCAGGTCGACAAGAGGCAACTGGAAATAAAGCTGAAAAGGAAAGATTTGCTGGGTTATGGACAGAGAGAGGGGCAGTTGGATTAATTGGATCACTCACAGACACGATGGGCTGAATGGCCTCCTCCTGTGCGGGGGGAGCAGATTTAGGACTGAATTGAGAAGGAACTTCTTGACCCAGAGGGTTGTGAGTGTATGGAATTCCATGCCCAGCGAAGTAGTTGACTCAGTAGAGGTAAATGTTTGTGAAGGTAAGACAGATATTTTTTGAACAGTAAATGAATTCAGGGTTATACTGAGAGGCTGGGGAGGGGGGGCTGAGGCCAGGAAAAGACCAGCCATGATCTTATTGAATGGTGGAGCGGGCTCTAGGGGCCAGATAGCCGACTCCTGCTCCTAGCCCTTATGTTCTTATGTGCTGTCAGATTCCAGGGAGTGCAGACACTTCACAGTTTTCTCCCGTCTCAGTAACAAACATCTAGCTGCTCCGAGCTCCTTCTTTCACTTCCTCTTTTGGTGAAGTTTCAACCTTGCGATCTGACAGTCTTTGCAGTTATTTTTTACACTGGGGATTTCTGCTGTGGTCAGAATCTCTAATAATAAGTGTCCAATCAGTGACAATCACAGCAGCTAAGAGCAATCAGGACTGAGGAGCCAGGCTCACTGGGAAACATATTGGGAAGATCAAAGCCATCCTCTTCAGCTCCCGGTACAAACTCCATCCCTCTCCCTGAGCACTGTCTGCTGTTCAACCAGACTCTTTCCAAAACCAAATACCTCAGCAGGTCTGGCAGAATCTGAGGAAAGAAATCAGAGTTAACCTTTCAGGTCAAATGATCCTTCTTCAGAACATTTCTGAGAAGGTTCACTTGACCCAAAATGTTAACTCGGCTTTCTCTCCACAGGTGGTGCCAGAACTGCTGAACTTTTCCAACAATTTCTGTCTTTGTTTCTCGTTTACAGCATCTACAACTTTTTCCACTTTGTTTAGTATCAGACTCCTTCCAATCTTGGCCTCATCTTTGAGGCTGATCCACGCCCCAAATCCTCCACATCACAGAGATCACTCACTGAAAATCCCAGCCGTTGCTTTGGGACTCCAAACATGATCATTCTAATGTTGTCCTGGGTCACATCAGAGTCACTGCCCTCTGTAAACTTCAGCTCATCCCAAACTCTGCTGCCTGTATCCGAACTCGCAACAAATCCCATCCCCATCCCCACCCCCCACTGTCCTCACTGACCTACAATAGCTCCCAGTCTAACACCACCTCAATTTTCTAATTCTCATCCTTGTTCTCAAATCTTTCCCTGTCTTCCGCCCTCCCTATCTCTGTAACCTCCTCCTCACGGCCTCACTCAGTGTGATCAATAATCTTGGATATATGGCTCTCTATTCCTTCATCCAAGTTATTGAGAAATATCGTGAATTGCTGGGATCCCAGCACAGATCCCTGGGACACCAGTGTTCACATCTTGCTCATTGGAGGACTCGGACATTAACCCTCTGCTCTGTCTCCTAGGCCTAAACTAATTCTTGACCCAAGGCAAATATGTTTCCTAATTCAATATGTTTCCATGTTGATGAACAGTCTCAGACAGTGAAACTTGGAGCAGGTGTAGGCCATTCAGCCCTTTGAGCCTGTTCCACCATTCAATATGATCATGGCTGATCATCCAACTCAGTTACCTGTTCCCACTTGCACCCCATAACCTTTGATCCCTTTCGTCCTGAGAACTATATCATGTTCTGTCAGGAAAACATTCAATGGTTTGGGCTCAACTGCTTTCAGTGACAGAAACTTCTACAGGCTTCCCATTCACTGGATGAAAAGCTTTCTCTCAATTTTAGCCCTAAATGTCCTTTCCCGTATCCTTAAATTGTAATCCTTGGTTCTGGACTCCCCAGTCATCAGGAACATCCTGCCTTGTCCTGTTAGGATTTTAGACTTTTCAGTGTGACTCCCCTCAACCTTCTAACCTCCAGTGAATATCGTCTAAACTAATCCAGTTTCTCATCAGATCTAAGTGCTGTCATCCCAGGAACCAGTCTTGTAAACCTTCACTGCCCTCCCTCCACAGCCAGAACATCCTTCCTCAGATCAGGAGACCAAAACTGCACACAATACGATCATAAATTCAACAATATAGAAGAGGCCCTTCGACCCATTGTACCTGTACCAGCCAAACCACACTAAACCTGCAATCATCCAACTTGCGAACACAAGGGCCATAGCTTTAAAAGTTATGGAATTTCAAGGGTTATTCCAAGGATCTTTTAAAGGTTGTGAAATTTCCCACCTCAACTACCATCCCAGGCAGTGCAAATCAGAACTCCACCACCCTCTGGGTGAAAACCTGCTCTTCAACTCTCCTCTAAAGCTCCTGCCCTTCACAGTGAATGTGTGCCAACTCCGAATAAGAGGAACAGCTGCCTTCTATTCATTCTGTCCATTCTTCTCATAACCTTATACACCTCTAACTGGTCCCACCTTCCACGTTCTCTGCTTCAAAAAAAACCAACCCGAGCTTTTCCAGCCTCTCTTCATCGCTGAAATGCTTCCTCCCAAGCAACATCCTGGTGACTATCCTCTGCACCCCCTCCAGTACCATCCCATCCTTCCGATTGCGTGGTGACCAGAACTGCACACAGTACTGCAGCTGTGGCCGAACCAATGTTCTGTATAGCTCCAACCAAGCTGTATGTTCTGCATGGCTCCTGGTCTTCTAATCTATACCTGAAATGATAAAAACAAGTATCCCGTCTGACTTCATAAATACCTTATTCACCTGTTACACCGTCCAAAGTTCATCACCTCACATTTATCAGGGGTAAGTTCCATCTGTCTCTGATCTGCCCATCTGACCAATCCAGTTAGATCCTCCTGTAACCTAAGACCTTCTTCCTCACTGTCAACCATCTGCCAAACCTCATGTCATCTACAAACTCAGTCATCATCCACTCACCCCAACCCCTCACCTCTCACATTCACATCTTCATTATTTCAATATATCCTGAACAATAAGGGACCCAGCAGTGATCTCTGTGGTATCCCACTGCACACTGGGTCCAATCACACAAACAACTTTCTGCCTCCACCTTCTGTCTCCTGTTCAGTTTTGGTTTGAATATTCCAGGTGTGGTCTCACTAAGGCTGCATACAATTACAGCAAGACATCCCTGTTCCTGTATTCAAATCCTCTCATGATGAAGGTAACGTATCATTGACCTTCTTCATTGCCTGCTGCACCTGCACACTGACTTTCAGTGACGGGTATACACAGAGACCCAGGTCCTATTGCACCACCCCATTCCCAATCTATCACCATTCAGATAATAATCTGTCTTCCTGTTTTTGCTACTAAACTGGGTAACCTCACATTTAACTTCATTTTATTTCATCTGCCACTCACTCAACATCTTCAAAAAGCACTGAGGCTACTCTGCATCCTCCTCACAGCTCCCCCTCCCACCCGGCTTTATGTCATCTGCAAACTTGGAGATATTACTCTTAAGTTCCTTCATCTAAACCATGAACAAATATGGAGACTAGCTGGATCCAGGCCTATGGTACCCTTTTAGAAAAAAAGGCCAGTTTATTTTTACTTTTGTTTCCTGCCTGCCTACCAGTTCTCTATCCATGTCAGTACACTGCCCCCAGTCCCATGAGTCTTAATTTTATATGCTAATTTCTACTGTGGGACTTAATAAAATCCTTCTGAATGTTCCAGATAAACAGCATCCATTGGCTCCCCCTTGTCAAATCCATTCATTACATCCTCAAACAATTCCAGTCAATTTGTTAAGCATGATTTCCCTTTCCACAAACCAGGTTGACTCTGTCTAATCCTGTCACTGTCTTCCATGTGCTCAGTGATTAAATCTTTCATAACGGACTTGAGTATTTTCCCCAATACCAACGTCAGGCTGACTGGTATAAGATGCCCAGTTTTCTCTTTCCCTCCCATTTTAAATAGTGATATTACATTAGCAACTCTCCAGTCACTGGGAACTGTTCCACAATCGACAGAATCTTGACCACCAATGTTCCCAAAGTTTTTGGGCAATTTCTGAAGTAATCTGAAATGTAGATTATTGGTCCCTGCGGATTTATCAAACTTTAATCCCATAAATTTTCCAAAACCATTTCCTTAATAAAACTAATTTTCTTCAGTGCTGCCCTCAGTCTATACCCTGCCCTCCCAACATGTTTGGAATGTATTGGAGTTTTCCATTGTGTACAAAGATCCAGAATGCAGCAAAGGCAGAAATTTCCTTCACTCTTATTGCCAGCGATACTTGTCAATATCTTTTCAACAAATCAATTTTCGATAAGAATGACGCACTACCCACCCTAGCAATGCAATCTTCTGATCTGGGAATTGGATACAAATCCATCTTTGTAACTACATTCACTTTCCTACAGTGTACACAGAATCTAAGTGAAACATCTAGCTGGGGAACCAAACAAGAGAATTCCAATTACTCTTAACAGTTCAATCAGGGTAGCCTGTCTAGTTTGTGATCAGTAGTTCGCTGATTTTTAGGTGTTTGACTCACCCCAGATCCCTGGTTCTGCCACTGCACTTATTTTAAAATGTCACATGAAAAAAGCAGTAGACAGGTGTTTCAGAGCAAAAAAATCTCTGTGTTTATTCAATACAGAAGGTACGTATAATCCAAGAACAAATGCAAATGTTATAAACAGTGAAATTAACACTATAAATTATATAGAAGACAGTAATAAAATACACTGTTAGAAGTGTTGCTAAATTATACACAGGACAGTAATTAAATACTGTCAAATTAAACACTGGTTAAACACTATTAGAAGTTAGAGTCGAAAAGTGTGGTACAGGAAAAGCACAGCAGGTCAGGCAGCATTTGAGGAAAACAAGAATTGATGTTTTGGGCATAAGCCCTTCATCAGGTATGTTGAGGCTGGGGAAGGGGGCTGAGAGACAAATAGGAGGGTGGGGGTGGGGGTGGAGGGAAGCTTGGAAGACGATAGGCAGCTACAGGAGAGGGGTGATAGTGATAGAGTGGAGAGGAGGATGGAGAGGATAGGTGGGAAGGCCAATTGCAGGGTTGGATGTGGGTTGAGGTGGAGAAAGGCGAGATGAGGAGACTGGTGAGGTCGATGTTGATGCGGTGTAGTTGGAGGGTCCCAAGGCGGAAAGTGAGGCATTCTTCCTCCAGTCATTGGATAGCTTTGATTTGGCAGCAGAGGAAGCCCAGCATGTCTTTGCATGTCTTTGGCAGAATGAGAATGGGAGTTGAATTGGCCGGTCACAGAGTAGTGGT
This sequence comes from Chiloscyllium plagiosum, assembly GCF_037043375.1. NCBI lineage: Eukaryota > Metazoa > Chordata > Chondrichthyes > Orectolobiformes > Hemiscylliidae > Chiloscyllium > Chiloscyllium plagiosum. The sequence goes on from NW_028270147.1 coordinate 118,796,180, forward strand.
GTTATTTAGTGCGTGTGTCCCAGAGATGTTCCCTGAAATGTTCTGTGTGTCCTCCACTGTCCCACTCACCACATTCCTGATGAAGGGCTGATGCCCAAAACGTCATTTCTCCTGTTTCTCGGAGCTGCTGTGCTTTTCCAGTGCCACACTTTTCACTCTAATCTCCAGCATCTGCAGTCCTCACTTTCTAAAATTACAAGCGAAACAGTTCTAATCACAGAAACTTTAATCAGGCTTCCTACCCTTGGGGTCCGAATGCATTGTCACCACCCACCAGCCCCTCCCTGCGAGCTCAGAGGGAAACTTTGGGGTCTCAGGATTTTCAGCTCAACACTAAGGAAAATACAGGTTTAAAATGTGTCCTGTTGGTGAGGTACTCACCGTTGGTTCTCTTGGCTCAGAACAGGCCTGTGTCTGGAAGGTCTTGTTCAGATAGCGTTTGGTTGGTGTTCCCGCTCTCGGGTGTCCTTTGTTACGATGATGCTCTTGGTTTGGTTTCTGGATTCAGCTTCTCTGTTCGGCCTCTGTTGTTCTTGGTTCTGAAGCTGCTTGTTGGTCGTGTGTGTTAGTAGTCTGAGGTTGTAAAAGTTAGTTTCAGTCAAGAGAATGTGTTCTGGTTGGTGTCCCTTTCAGAGTTGAGGTGTGAACTGGAATTCCAGGCAGGACAATAGTTCCAGGCAGCCATTTTAAAAAAACATCCAGGGTTTTAGATGATACTGACTTTTGCTCAATCCTACACAAGAGAACTCCAATTACGCCTGACAGTTCAATCAATTGATTCTCCAACAAATATTGAGCTTCATTTGTTACTTTGGCTTGTTTCTCTGGTTTTAACTAAAATGGGTTTTGTTTTATTGGGTCTGAATAACCTACATCCACATCATGTTCAATTAATCTGGGACACCTAAGAGTATCTTTTAAAGACCATGTATCAGTGCAGAGTTAGGCCATTCGGCCCATCAAGTCTGCTCTGCCATTTGATCATAGTTGATTTGTTTGTCAACCCCATTCTCCTGCCTTCTCTCCATTACCCTTGATCCCTTTACCAATCAAGAATCCACCTATCTCTGTCTTAAATACACTCAATGACTTGGCCTCCACAGCATTCTGCGGCAATGATTAATCCACAGATTAACCACTCTCTGGATGAAAAAACACCTCCTCATCTCAGTTCCAAAGGACGGGCCCTTCATGCTGAGGTTGTGCCCTCAGGTCCCAGTCTCTCTGCCAAGTGGAAACATCTTCTCCATGTCTACTCTAGGCCTTTAGGTATACTATATGTTTCACTGAGATTCCCCTCATCCTTCCAAACTCAATCGAGTACAGACTGAATACAGGCCCCAACCACTCCTCACACAAACCTCTTTGTATTCTCTGAGCAATCTCACTCTGTCCCTCTGTTGATCTTCCTCCTGATGCAAAAATACAGTGTCTGAATTCTCTAATATCTCTAATTTGTTCACCTCATAGGAGGAAGTTCACTTTGGAAATTGTCCAATTGTCTTTGGCTCTCACACTTTTTCTCATCCCCTCCTCCATTATACTCACTACTTGACACACCTGTACATGACTGAATGGTTCCTCAAAAACTGGGTGAGGAATTAAGGATGCTGGTTCAATCACATGTTGAGGTTTGCCTATAACTTGACAAGTCTTTTTAAAAAAATTATTCATCTTGTGTAATGTGAGCATCACTGGCTGGCCAGCATTTGTTGCTTATCCCCAGTTGCCCAAGGCCAGCATTTATTGCTCATCCCTAATTCAACTCTTTTGTCCATGTTTGAACCAATCTGTAATGAAGCCAGGAGCTGAGTGACCCTGGTGGAACCCAAACTGGGCATCACTGAGCAGGCTATTGCTGAGCAGGTGCTGATTGATAGCACTGTTGATGACACATTCCATCACTTTCCCGATTATCGAGAGGAGACTGATGGGGCGGTAACTGGCTGGCTTGGATTTGTCCTGCTTTTTATGTACAGGACATAGTTGGGCAATTTTCCACATTGTCGGGCAGCTGCCAGTGTTTATAGCTTTCCTGGAACAGTTTGGCTAGGGAAGTGGCAAGTTCTGGAGTACAAGTCTTCAGTACTATTACCAGAATGTTGTCAGGGCCCATAGCCTTTGCAGTACCCAATGCCTCCACCCATTTCTTGATAACACGTGGAGTGAATCGAATTGACTGAAGATGGTTATCGTTAATGCTGAGGACCACTGGAGGAGGCCAAGATGGATCACCCACTCAGAACTTCTGGCTGAGGATTTCTGCAAAAGCTTCAGCCTTATCTTTTGCCTTGATGTGTTGAACTCTTCCATCATTGAGGGTGGGGATATTTGTGGAGCCCGCTCATCCAGTGAGATGCTTAATCGTCCACAAGCACTCATAACTGGATGTGACAGGACTGCAGAGCTTAGACCTGATCCATTGGTTGTAGGTTGTCTCATACTGTCTGTCACTTGCTGCTTGTGCTGCTTGGCATGCAAGGAGTCCTGTTTGGTGGCTTCACCAGGTAAATACCTCATCTTGATGAATGACTGGTGCTGCTCCTGGTAGACCCTCCTGAATTCTCCATTGAACCAGTGTTGATCCCCTGGTTTGATGATAATGGTTGAGTCGGAGCTGGAACACAATTCTGCTGCTGCTGATAGCCCACAGTGCCTCATGGATGCCCAGTCATGAGTTGTGAGATCGGTTGTAGGTCTGTCCCAGTTAGTGTGGTGATAGTGCCACACAACACAATGGAGGCTATTCTCAATGTGAAGGCGTGTGTTGGTCTTCACAAGGACTGTGCGGAAGTCACTCTTACTGATACTTTCATGGACAGATGCATCTGCAGTTGGCAGATTGGTAAAGATGAGTTCAAGTATGATATATTTATAAAACTGCACTACATATTCATATAATTTTGGCTCAATAAAACACCTGATTCTGGACGCCTATGTTTTCCAAATCCCCATGGTCCTGTCATGGAAATCTGATGTGCTCCTCCAATATCTCCCTCTGATAGCTGGGTGGTACCACGAGCCACTGTCTAACCAACCATTCTTCATCTGGGGGTCAATGAGGGGGAGTCTCCATTTCCTCATCAGCACTCCATTCTGAAGGTAATAGCAATCTGAAACCCCACCAGCCTCGACCTCAGTATGAGCTGACTGTGCTCATTTATTTCACTCAGGATCTGCTTTTTGGATCTGCTGTAATTAGGGACATCATACCAAACACTCCACCTGGATTATCTTCACCCTTCCAGAAAGTTTCAGTGATCCTTTCATTTGCTGTGATGTCACCTCAACCCTTATTGATGGATTTTGTTTAACCATTGCCCTGGTTACCTCACACGAAGGAGAGAGACCAGGAACCTGTTCCTGTCATTGTTCTGTTTCTTGGCCCTCCTTTGGACATTCTGTAATTATCGGGGAAGCTACTGCCTTTAGTCCTGACAAATCATTCCCCAGAAGGAAATCGACTCCCTCAACAGGGAATGTTTCCCCCACTCCGACAATTACTTCTCCTGATAATAAATCACATTCCAGTTGTACTTTATACAATGGAAGTGGAATATATTCTCACCCCCTTCGGATGCTCCAGTTTCCTCCCACAGTCCAAAGATGTGCAGGTCAGGTGAATTGGCAATGCTAAATTGCCCGTAGTGTGAGGTGAAGGGGTAAACGTAGGGGTATGGATGGGTTGCGCTTTGGTGGGTCGGTGTGGACTGTTTGGGCCGAAGGGCCTGTTTAACACTGTAAGTATTCTAATCTAAAAAAATAATCCCATTAATTAATACCTTAACTCCCATTGAGCTTTCTGGAGGGAAAATCAATTCTTTCTCCAGTAAAAGTGACTGTGTTGCCCCTGTATCTCTCAGTTTGATTCTGGGTTTAGCTGAAGAAAAAGGAGTCACCGTTCCTTTTGATAAAAGTCCTGTCCACCTCTCATCTACCTTCCAATTTCCTTTACTAATGACAGAATTCACCTCCAGCCTTTTTGTTATAGTTACAGCTACAACCTGCTCCGTGGGATTATCTGTTTGTGTTCCCTTCTCTGACTCATTTTTATTAACTCCCATAAATCTCCTGGGTCTACCTCACAGCTTCCAACATTCCATACGCACATGGCCCACCTTATTCCAAGAGAATCATTTAAACTTCTGATCATCACTTCCACCCTCAGCAATTTCTTTCTTAATCTGAGGAGGAGTTCTCAGGCTGTTCCCTCCTGTCGATTCTCTCCCCTAGCTACCTGAATTCCACACGCTCTCCCAATTTATATTTTTCTCCCATTTCTGGGCCTGATGGGAATAAGGTTTCTGGATCGGTCTCCCATTAGGTGACTTCTCCACCTCCTGATGCTGCTTGGCTTGTTGTGCTCTTCCAGCCTCCTGTTCGTCTACTTTGGATTCCAGTATCTGCAGGGTTTTGGCTTTAATGAAGTCTATAATCATTAGCCATTCTAGCTGCTTGTCTTACTGTTGTTCCCCTTCAGGCTTTTACATGAATTCTGATTCTAGAAGGGAAGGAAGTTTTAAATCCTTCTCAGAGAATAATTTCTCCAACAACATTATAAGTATTCTCAGCCTTTAATGCTCTTATCCACCTGTCAACATTATTTTGCTGAATTCTCTCAAACTCAGTAGAAGTTTGTGGAGGCTGTTTCTGTAAGTTCTGAAACATCTGTCTGTATGTTTGTGGGATCAATGCATATGTGCTTTTCACCTTTTTACTTCCTCGTGATACTGAGAATGTTCCTCTGGCAGGGATATAGAAACTTCTTGTCCTTCCCAAGTTCATTTTGCATGGGCAAGCTCCATTGTTTTTCCTCACCTCACTTGTTTTAATATCTTCTCAATTGACATGAAAAATGTTTCCACTTCCTTCTCTTCATAGTCATAGAGTCATACAGCAAACAAACAGGCCCCTTCTGCCCATCATGTTGATGCCGATCAGTAAACACCAAACTGCACTAATCCCATTTACCTGCACTTGGTCCATAGCCTTCCATGCCCTGGCATTTTATGTGCTCGTCTGGATGTGTCTTAAATGTTGTGAGAGGAGCTGCGTCCACCACCTTGTCAGGCAGCACATTCTATATTTCTACCACCCTCTGGGAAAAAAAAAACATCCTCAATTCCACTCTAAACCACCCTTTCATCACATTAAGCTTATTCCCTCCGGTCATAGACATGTCTGCCATGGGGAAAAGATGATCACGATTGACTTTTTCTATGTCTGTCAGAATTTTGTATACCTTAATCAGATTAACCCCGCCCCCCCCCCCACCCCCCACCCCCCACCCCCCACCACCTCCCTCCCACCCACCCCCCATGCTTCCTCTGCTCCAGAGGAAACAAACCCAGTCTATCCAGTCTCTCTCCCCATAACTAACACTTTTCATCCCAAGCAGCATCCTGGTGAATCTCCTCTACACCCTCTCCAGTCCAATCATGTTCTTCCAACAGTGTTATGACCAGAACTGTACAGTGTTCCAGAAACGGCCGAACCAATGCTCTGCAAATTAACAACAAGACTTCCTTACTCCTATATTCTACACCCTGGCTAATGATGGCTAGCATCCCATATGCCTTCTTCACCATCCTGTCTAGCTGTGCTGATACCTTCTGGGATCGATGTAGTTGAACACCAAGGTCCCTTTGTTCCTCACTACTCCCAAGGAACATAAGAACATAAGAGCTAGGAGCAGGAGTAGGCCGTCTGGCCCTTCGAACCTGCTCCACTGTGCAATAAGATCATGGCTGATCTTTTCCTGGACTCAACTCCACTTACCTGCGCTCTCATCTTATCTCTTAATTCCTATAAATGTTTAAAAATGTTGACTGAAGTAGCGTCAACTACTTCACTGGGCAAGGAATTTCATAGATTTACGACCCTCTGGTTGAAGAAGTTCCTTCTCAATTCAATCCTAAATCTGCTCCCCTTAATTTTGAGGTGATGCCCTCTTGTCCAAGTTTCACCTGCCAGTGGAAATATTCTCTCTACTTCTGTTTTATCTATTCTCTTCATAATTTTATATGTTTCTATAAGATCCCCCCTCATTCTTCTAGGTTCCAATGAATATATCCCAGTCCACTCAGTCTCTCCTCATAAGCCAACCCCCTCAACCCTGGAATTAACCTTCTCTGCACCCCTTCGAGTGCCAGTACATCCTTCTCAAGTAAGGAGACCAAAACTGCACAAAGATCTCCAGGTGTGGCCTCACCAGCGTCCTGTACAGCTGCAGCATAACCTCTCTGCTTTTTAAACTCAATCCCTTTTGCAATGAAGGACAAAATTCCATTTGCCTTCCGAATTGCTTGTTGCACCTGCAGACCAACCTTCTGTGATTCAGGCACAAGGACACCCAAGGCACATAACTTTCATTGTGTATATCCCTCCCTTATTAGACCTCCCAAATTGAACTACCTCACACTTATCAGGATTAAATTCCATCTGCCATTGCTCTGCCCAATTACCAGCTGATCAATATCAGACTGTAGCCTGAGACCAGGTAATCCAAGATGGCAGCAGCGGAGGACTCTTCAGACCAAGTTCATCTGCTCCGTTTGTTTCTTTTTCTGCTTTTTCTTCCACTGGTTTTATTTTCTTTTGTGTTTTTCGTTTGTCGTTCTCTCTTTTTTTCTCTCCCAGCCACGGACTCCCAGCCTCACTTGCCAGGCCTCTGAACAGTGCAGCCCCAGTGTTGCGGCCTCTTGATTTGGTGTGGCAGAGTCCTGACCTGGCAGAGAGACCTCCCAGCTCGGTGAGGCAGACTCTCGGTCTGATGTGTTGGGCTCTCAGTTTACTGTGGTGGCCTCTCGGCTCAGTATGCTTGACTGTCGCTCCAGCATGATGGACTCTCGGCCTGGCATGGCGATCTTTCAGTGGCCCAGCGTGATTGTCTCTTAGCCCACAGGGTGGTCTTTTGCTGTATAAGGTGGTCTTTCGGCCCAGCACAGCCTCAGTTTGCCTTCCGGTCTCGAAGTGATGACTCGAAGTATGATCCCACGGTGGTTATGCACTTAAGAAAAACTATAATGATTGAAATAATTATTTATTTCTTTATTTTCTTCTTAAAACTAAAAAGGTCAAGATGTCTGTAACGTGTAACTTTTAAACTTATTCTTTCTTTTTACCTTGTTCTTAAGAGTCTGTATCTCGGTTCTTGTACCTAAGATGGCTCCTTACAAGGTGACATCACATACTTTTTACTGTACTCCAATACTTTTGTACTTGAGTCCGTGTGACAATAAAATAAAAATCAAATCAATATCAATAACACCACCAATTTATGTGGCATCTGAAAATTTTCTAATTATATAATCACAGTCAATTCATTAATGTACATTACAAACAGAGAGGATCGCAGCCCCAATCCCTATGATACACCACTGGTCACAGGCTTCCAATTACAAAGACAACCCTTCACCATCAACTTCCCGACTTGCCATTGCATGCTTATGCTCTACAGATGCTGCAGACTAACTGCATTTCTTCAGTGGTTTTTGGGTTTGTTCTGAGATCTGTGTTGTCCAATAATACCAGCAGTTGGGATGGGAATAGTTGGCTTGCAACGTGATTGTCACTCTAATTAGAAATTGGTACTTCATATTTGATGAATCCAACAAATCCTTCCACTGTTTTCACATCTATCAGTTATCACATCACTGCTAACACTCCTACCTTTCCAGAATCCAGGCAAATCCTTTTGCTCTCAGTATGTGACTTATGTACTTAACTTGGACATCTTTAATTGCAAACTTTCTTGTTCAGCTTAATGACTCTTTCTCTCTTGTTCCTGACAATGTAGACACTTAACTTCTGCACTGCCCTTATCTTGTTCCATAATAACTATGAAACTTGGGTTTTTTTTCAACTATAATAATTGCAAAGAATGATATATTAATCTTTGTGGCATTTGAGGGATATAACTTTCGCCGGTTTCTCAAGAGTGCCGGTTCATAAGGTGCAGATTATGTGACTTATGTAATTAACTTAGGCATCTTTAATTGCAAACTTTCTTGTTCAGCTTAATGACTCTTTCTTTCTTGTTCAGCTCCTGACAAGGTATACCCAGCAGGCCACTAGATGATGATTGTGGTCAGCAATGCTTTGTATCTAGAATAGCCCACTTTCTCCCCATATCCTTCTCACTCACACTCTCAACTGATTACCTGGGCATTGTGGCAAGTCACTGTGTTTGAGGAAAAATTGACTCGAAATTGAATCAACTGTTGATATTTCATGTAGCCATTCAATTGAAAAACAAGTATATTTACACTGAAGTTAATATATTGTAAATGTATAATAATTGGACAGAATTATATATTAATAAACTTTGCGGCAATTGAGGGATATAACTTTTGCCGGTTTGTCAAGAGTGCTAGTTCATAAGGTGCAGGTTACAACAACATTTGCTGCACATCTTTTATAATGGACTCCAGTATTTCTCCCACTACTGATGTCAAGCTAACCGGTCTACAAAAACCACTGTGTTCTCTCTGTCTCCTTTCTTAAATAGTGGGGTTATGTTAGCCACCCTCCGATCCATAGGAACTGCTCCTGAGTCTAGAATTCTGAAAGGTGACCACGAGTGCATCTATTCTTCCTCGTGCCACTTTCCAAAGTATTCTGGGGTGAGGGGATCAGGTTGCCAAAGATATTTTATGGCTCCTCTTTGCCCTCCTATTTTTTAAGCACCTCCCCACACTTTCTCTCCTCCTGAAGGGCCTCCCCTCTTTTTTGATGTTCTGTACTTGGCATATGCTTCCTCCTTTTTCTTTCTCAAACTATCCACGTCCCTTGACATCCAGGACCCCAGGAGCTGCTGTCCTTGCCTTTCTTTCTGAGCTGGCCCTGAACTACATTAAAAAGATCCCCACTTTCCAAATGTCGACTGACCTCCAAGTAACTGCTCCCAGTCTGTATTTGCCAGATCCTGTCTAATGACATTGAAATTGGCCTTGCCTCACTTTAGACACTTAACTTCTGCACTACCCTGATTCCTTTCCATAATAATTAGGAAACGTACGGAGTTATGTTCACTATCTCCAAAATGCTCACACACTGACTCTCCAACAATTTGACATTACTCGGATTGAGCCCAGCACTGCCCATGTCTATGGGACTATCTATGTACTGGCACCAAAAGCTCTCCTGGATGGACTTTAAAAATTCCATTCACATGAAGTCAAACATAAAGTTCTTGTTAGAAAAGTTGAAATTCCTTGCTAATATAACCCTATTCCTCTCACACCTCTCAGTGATTTGCCGACATATCTGCTCCTCTCTCTCCATCTGACTATTGGAGAGCCTGTAATATAATCCCAGCAAAGTGATTGTCCTTTTGTCTAGCTCTACCCAGACGGCATCATGTGAAGGCCCTTCCAAGAAATGCTCCTTCAGTAGCAATACTGCAGTCATGGTTTCCTTTATCAGTAATGCAACACACCCACCTCTCTTGCACCCTGTCTATCCCACTTGAGACTTCTCTACCCTGGAATGTTGAGCTGCCAGTCCTATCTTTGTTCAATCATGTCTCAGCAATTGCAACAATATGATATTCCAAAAAGACAATGCAACAGCATATGAAATAGCATAAGAGATACGGTTAGTAAGTTTGCAGATGACACCAAAATTGGAGGTGTCGTGGACAGCAAAGAAGGTTACCTCAGATTACAACAGGATCTTGATCAGATGGGCCAATGGCTGAGAAGTGGAAGATGGAGTTGAATTCAGACAAATATGAGGTGCTGCATTTTGGGAAAGCAAATCTTAGCAGAACTTATACACTTAATGGTAAGGTCCTCGGGAGTGTTGCTGAACAAAGAGACCTTGGAGTGCAGGTTCATAGCTCCTTGAAAGTGGAGTCACAGGTAGATAGGATAGTGAGGAAGGTGTTTGGTATGCTTTCCTTTATCGATCAGAGTATCGAGTACAGGAGTTGGAAGGTCATGTTGCGGCTGTACAGGACATTGGTAAGGCCACTGTTGAAATATTCTGGTCTCCTTCCTATCGGAAAGATGGTGTGAAACTTGAAAGGGTTCAGAAAAGATTTACAAGGATGTTGCCAGGATTGGAGGATTTGAGCTATAGGGAGAGGCTGAACAGGATGGGGCTGTTTTCCCTAGAGCGTCGGAGGCTGACAGGTGACCTTCTCGAGGTTTATAAAATTATGAGGGGCATGGATAGGATAAATAGACAAAGTCTTTTCCTTGGGGTGGGCAAGACCAGAACTAGAAGGCGTAGATTTAGGGTGAGAGGGTAAAGATATGAAAGAGACGTAAGGGGCAACTTTTTCACGCAGCGGGTGGTACGTGTATAGAATGAGCTGCCAGAGGAAGTGGTGGAGGCTGGTACAATTGCAACATTTAAAAGGCATTTGGATGGACATATGAATAGAAAGGGTTTGGAGGGATGTGGGCCGGGTGCTGGCAGGTGGGATGAGATTGGGTTGGGACATCTGGTCGGCATGGACAGGTTGGACCAAAGGGTTTGTTTCCATGCTGTACATTTCTATGCCTCGATGACTCTATTTCCCCACGTGCTGTTCAATGCTCTCAGTTCAACCACATTACTGATCAAGCTCCTTACATTAAAATAGATACAGTTCAGCTTTCTGATCCTCCTGTGTTCTGGATCCTGTCCTAGTGGTCACTCAGTGGTTTTCTGTGTAGCCCTTACTTTCCCATGAAGGGAAACATTGAGCATTAACCCTCGGGAATTTTAGACCAATTAGTCGGACATCAGTGAATGAGAAAAAGCTCAAATTCATTATAAAATATTTTATAGCTTAGCACTGAGAAAACAGTGACAGAATTGGTTAGAGTCAGCATGGATTGTCAAAAGAAAAATCATGCTTAACAAATCGACTGGAATTGTTTGAGGAAATAGTGAGTGGATTTGATGAGGGGGAGCCCATGGATGTGGTTTATTTGGACTTTGTAAGGGGAATAGATAGGTGGTTCTGTGGTCGAAAACAAGACTCCCGAATAGCTCTGAAGGGGGAGGGCGAACAGCTAGCTGTGATGGTGCATGTAGGCACCAATGATATATGTAATAAACGGGATGAGGTCCTACAAGCAGAATTTAGGGAGTTAGGAACCGTATTAAAAATAAGGACCTCAGAGGTAGTAATCTCAGGATTGAAACCAGTGCCGCGTACGTGTCAGAGTAGACATGGAAGAATAGACAGGATGAATGAGTGGCTTGAGAGATGGCGCAGGAGGCGGGGTTTCAGATTTTTGGGACATTGGGACTGGTTCTGGGGGAGGTGAGACTATTACAAATCAGACAGTCTGCACCTGGGAACCTTGGGGACGGTTCAAAATAATGTAGCAGAGGGATGGGAACCAAATGAGGTGGTTAGTGGACAGTAAGGAGGTAGTAACTAAAGCCTGTGAGGAACTAGGTAATGAAATCAGTGTGACTAAGGGGAAGAATAGGTAGATGATGAATGCACAGGTGTTTTGAGGTGCATTTGTTTTAATGCAAGAAGTGTAGTAGGTAAGGCAGAGGAATTCAGGGCTTGGATTTGTACCTGGTAGTATGATATTATTGCTATTACTGAGACTTGGTTGAGGGAAAGGCAAGATTGGTAACTAAATATCCCAGGATACAGATGTATCAGATGGGTTCGAGAGGGAGGTAAAAGGGGTGGAGGAGTTGCATTACTGGTCAGAGAGGATATCACAGCTGTGCTGAAGGAGGGCACGATGAAGGACTTGAGCAGTGGGGCAATATGGGCAGACCTCAGAAACAGGAAGGGTATAGTAACAATGCTGGGGCTGTACAACAGGCCTCCCAACAGTGAGCGTGAGATAGAGGTCAAATATGTAAACGATTATGGAAGATGTAGGAGCAACAGGGTGGTGGTGATGGGAGATTTTAACTTTCCCAACATTGACTGGGACTCACTTAAAATTACAGGTTTAGATGGAGCAGAATTTATAAGGAGCACCCAGGAGAATTTTACATAGTATGTAAATAGTTCAACTCAGGAAGGGGCCATACTGGACCTGGTGTTGGAGAATGAGCCCAGACAGGTGGTTGAAATCTCAGTCGGGGATTACGTTGGGAACAGTGATCACAATTCCGTAATTTTTTAGAATGCTCATGGACAAAGATGAGAGTGGTCCGAAAGGAAGAGGGCTAAACTGGGGGAAGGCCAACTATAGCAATATTCGGCAGAAGCTGGGGAATGTGGATTGGGAGCAGCTGTTGAGGGTAAATCCACATTTGATATGTGGGAGGCTTTCAAAGAGAGGTTGATAAGAGTGCAGGACAGACATGTCCCTGTGAAAATGAGGGATTGAAATGGCAAGACTAGGGAACCCTGGATGACAGATAAAATTGTGAGACCAGCTAAGAGGAAAAAGGATGCATACATAAGGTCGAGGTGGCTGAAAACAGACAAAGCTTTGGAAGAATATTGGGAAGTAGGACCAATCTGAAATTAGGAATTAAAAGGGCTAAAAGGGGTCACGAAATATCATTAGCAAACAGGGTTAAGGAAAATCCCAAAGCCTTTTATTCATATATAAGGAACAAGAGGATGACTAGAGAAAGAGTTGGCCCACTCAAGGACAGAGGAAAGTTATGCGTGGAGTCAGGGAAAATGGGAGAGATTCTTAATGAGTAGTTTGTTTTGGTATTCACCAACGAGAGGGAAAAGATGGATGTTGAAGTTGGGGATAGATGTTTGATTACTCTAGGTCAAGTCGGTTTAAGGAGGGAGAAGGTGTTGAGTATTCTAAAAGGCATTAAGTTGGACAAGTCCCCAGGTCAGGATGGAATCTATCCCCAGGTACTGTGGGAAGCAAGAGAGGAGATAGCTGGGGCCTTAAGAGATATCTTTGTAGCAACCTTGAACATGGGTGAGGTCCTAGAGGACTGGAGAATAGCTAATGTTGTCCCCTTGTTTAAGAAGAGTAGCAAAGATAATCCAGGTAATTATCAACCGGTGAGCCTGACATCAGTGGAAGGGAAGCTGCTGGAGCAGATACTGATTTGGAAGAAAATGGATGTATCCGTGATAGGAAGCATGATTTTGTGCAGGGAATGTTATGTCTTACCTACTTTATAGAAATTTTTGAAGAAGTGACAAAGTTGATTGATTAGGGAAGAGCTGTAGATGTCATACACATGGACTTCAGTAAAGTGTTTTATAACGTTCCCCATGTAATCTGATGGAGAAATTAAAGTCGCATGTGGTCCAGTGTGTACTAGCGAGATGGATAGAGAACAGGCTGGGCAACAGGAGACAGAGAGTAGTAGTGGAAGGGAGTTTCTCAAAATGGAGAACAGGAATCCGTGCTGGGACCACTCTTGTTTATGATAGACATAAATGATCTGGAAGAAGGTATAGGTGATCTGATTAACAGGTTTGCAGATGACACTAAGATTGGTGGAGTAGCAGGGTACTGTCAGAGAATGCAGCAGAATATAGATAGTTGGAGAGCTGGGAAGAGAAACGGACAGATGGAGTTCAATCTGGGCAAATGTGATCTGATGAATTTTGGAAGATCCCTCAATGCTGGAGTAAACTATACGGTGAATGGAAAGCCCGGGGGAAAATTGATGCACAGAGAGACCTGGATGTTCAGGTCCATTGTACCCTGAAGGTGGTAATGCAGGTTGCTAAAGTGGTCAAGAAGGCAGATGGCATGCTTTCCTTCATCAGTTGGGGTACAAGAGTAGGCAGCTGGAAATGTGTTGCTGGAAAAGCGCAGCAGGTCAGGCAGCATCCAGGGAACAGGTTTCTACTACAAACCGACTGACTCCCACAGCTACCTGGACTACACCTCCTCCCATCCTGCCCCCTGTAAAAACGCCATCCCATTCTCCCAATTCCTTCGACTCCGCTGCATCTGCTCCCAGGAGGACCAGTTCCAAAAACGCACAACCCAGATGGCCTCCTTCTTCAAGGACCGCAATTTCCCCCCCGACGTGGTCGACGATGCCCTCCACCGCATCTCTTCCACTTCCCGCTCCTCCGCCCTTGAACCCCGCCCCTCCAACCGCCACCAGGACAGAACCCCACTGGTCCTCACCCACCACCCCACAAATCTCCATGTACAGCGCATCATCCGCCATCATTTCCGCTACCTCCAAACGGACCCCACCACCAAGGATATATTTCCCTCCCCTCCCCTATCAGCATTCCGTAAAGACCACTCCCTCCGTGACTCCCTCGTCAGATCCACACCCCCCACCAACCCAACCTCCACTCCCGGCACCTTCCCCTGCAACCGCAGGAGGTGCAAGACTTGCGCCCACACCTCCCCCCTCACCTCCCTCCAAGGCCCCAAAGGAAACTTCCATATCCGCCACAGATTCACCTGCACCTCCACACATATCATCTATTGCATCCTCTGCACCCGATGTGGCCTCCTCTATATTGGGGAGACAGGCCGGCTACTTGCGGAGCGTCCCAGAGAACACCTCTGGGACACCCGGACCAACCAACCCAACCACCCTCAACATTTCAATTCCCCCTCCCACTCCACCAAGGATATGCAGGTCTTTGGACTCCTCCATCGTCAGACCACAACAAAACGACGGTTGGAGGAAGAACGCCTCATCTTCCGGCTAGGAGCCCTCCAACCACAAGGGATGAACTCGGATTTCACCAGTTTCCTCATTTCCCCTCCCCCCACCCTGTCTCAGTCAAACCCATCAAATTCAGCACCGCCTTCCTAACCTGAGATCTTCTTCCCGACCTCTCCGCCCCCACCCCAGTCTGACCTATCACCCTCACCTTGACCTCTTTCCACCTATCACATTTCCGACGCCCCTCCCCCAAGTCCCTCCTCCCTACCTTTTATCTTAGCCTGCTGGACAAACTTTCCCCATTCCTGAAGAAGGGCTTATGCCCGAAACGTCGATTCTCCTGTTCCCTGGATGCTGCCTGACCTGCTGCGCTTTTCCAGCAACACATTTCCAGCTCTGATCTCCAGCATCTGCAGACCTCACTTTTTCCCTACAAGAGTAGGCAGGTCATGTTAGAATTGTATCAGACTTTGGCTTGGCCACATTTGGAATACTGCATACAGTTCTAGTCACGACATTACCAGAAGAATGTGGATGCTTTGGAGAGGGTGCAGAGGTGGTTAACCAGGATTGTCTCATATGGAGGGCATGAGCTATGAAGAGAGGTTGATAGATTAGCATTATTTTCAATAGAAAGTTGAAGATTGAGGAAGGACCTGCTAGAGGTCTACAAAATCATGAGAGCTATAAAAAGAGTGGATAGCAAGAGGATTTTTCCCAGAGTGAGGGGCTCAAATACTAGGGACCATGGACTCAAAGTGAGAGGAGAAATGTTTAGAGGAGATATGCGTGGAAAGTTCTTTATGCAGAGAGGGGTTGGTCCCTGGAACACGTTGCCAGCGGAAGTGGTAGAGGTGGGCATGATAGCATCATTAAAGATATATCGAGATAGATGCATGAATGGGCAGGGAGCAGAGGGATACAAATCCTTGGAAAATTGATGATAGGTCGAGATAGAAGCTATGGATCAGCGCAGGCTTGGAGGGATCTTGGGGTGCTTGTCCACTGATCCCTGAATGTGGCAAGACAGGTTAACAGAGCAGTTATGAAGGCATATGGGACACTTGCCTTTGTCATTTCAGGTATTGGTTATAAAAGCAGGAGGATATGCTGCAGTTAAGCCACAACTTAACTTGGTTAGGCCACAGCTGGAATACTGTGTGCAGTTCAGGTCACCAAACTGTAGGAAGGATGTGATTTTACTGGATGGGGTGCAGAGGGGAATCACCAGGATGTTGTGTGGGATGTATCCTCTCAGTGATGAAGAGAAATTGGATCAGCTTGAGTTGTTTTCTTCAGAGCAGAGAAGGTGGAGGGAGGACCTGATCGAGGTGTATAAGGTTATGAGGGGAATGGACAGGGTGGGTAGAAAGCAGCTGTTCTCCTTCATGGGAGGATCAACAAAAAATTGGCTCACACTCAATGTGAAAGAAAGGAGGTTTCAAGATGTTTTGAGGAAAATGTTTTTTACACAGAGGGTGGTGTGGGTCTGGAATGCACAGTCTGGGAGGAAACGCCACAAACTTTAAAAAGAACTTGGGTGAGCAGTTTAAATGTCATAACATTCAAGCTATGGGCCTCATGTTGGAAAGTGGGACTGGTATAGGTTTAGTGTAGTTTGGCTGGTACACAGTTTATGGGCCAAAGGGCCTCTTCTGTACTGTGTAATTTTATGATTGTATTGTATGCGATTTAGTTTCCTTATCTGAGGAAGGGTGTTCTGGCTGTGGAGGGAGGGCAGCGACTGTTTACCAGACTGATTCCTGGGATGACAGCAGTTTTCTCTGAAGAGAAACTGGATCAGTTCGGATTATATTCACTGGGATTTAGAAGATTTAGATGAATCACATTGGAACCTTTAAAATTCTAACAGGACATGACCGGAAAAACACAGGAAGGATGTTCCTGATGACTGGAGAATCCAGAATCAGGAATTACAGTTTAAAGATAAGGGAAAGGTTATTTCAGACTGAGATGAGGAGACATTTCTTTAGCCAGAGAGTGGGAAGTTGGTGGGATATTCTGTCACAGAAAGCAGTTGAGACCAAACATTAAATGTTTTCAAGAAGGAGATAGGTATAGTTCTTAGGACGAAAGGGATTAAGGTTATGTGGAAAAAGTGGGAACAGGGAATAAGTTGGATGATCAGCCATGGCCATATCGAATGGCAGAGCCTACTCAAAGGGCTGAATGGCCTACTCCTGCTCCTAGTTCCTTTGTTTCTGTGTTTGAGTGACTGTCCATAAACATGGAAACATATGGAATTATAGAGTCAAAGAGTCATCGAGTCCTGCAGCACAGAGACAGGCGTTTTGGTCCACACTGGTCCATGCTGACCAAAATATCCATCCATGTTAACCCCATTTCCCTGCACTTGGCCCATATCCTTCGGAGCCTTTCCTATCCATGTATTTGTCCAAATGCCTTTTTAAAAGTTGTTGATATACCTGCCTCAATCACTTCCACTGACAGCTCATTCCACATCTGTATAAACAAATTGCCCCTCAGGTTCCGTTTTATTCTTTCCACTCTAACCTTCAACTGATGGTCTCTCCAATTCCCCAACCTTGCATTCACCCTATCCATGTCTCTCAATGTCTTATACACTTTAAAAAATAAAACCCTCAGCCTCCTACACTCTCAGAAAAAAGTCCTAGCTTGTCCAACCTCTCACAAAAACTCAGACTGTTGAGTCCTGGCAACATGCTTGTACATTTCCTCTGAACTCGTTACAGTTTAATAATGTCCATCCTATAACAAGGTGACCAAATACTCCAAGTGCGACCTCACCAACGTTTTGTACAGTTGCAACATAATTTCCCAACTTCTGATGAAGGCCAGTGTGCCAAAAGCCTTCCTCACTGCCCTGTAGAACTGTGACTCAACTTCCAGAGAACCGTGTACCTGAACTCCAAGATCTTTCTGTTTCACTACGGTCCTTCAGGCCTTACCATTCACCATGGTACTCCCACCTCAATTAAACTTCCTAGACTGTAAGACCTCACTATTATCTCTCTGAACTTATTTTGCCATTTCTCTGCCCATTTCTCCAGCTGATCAATGTCCTGCTGCAATTTCTGATAACCTTCCTCAATGTCTATTGTAATGTCATCTGCAAATTTCCCAATCATGCCTTGCAGATTCTCATCCAAGTTATTGATATCGATAACAAAGAGTAATGGGCCCAGCACCGAGCCCCGAGGCACTCCACGAGACTCAGGCCTCTAGTCTGACAAGCATCCTTCCACTGTTACCCACTGCTTCCTACCATCAAGCCAATTCGAGAAAAGTATTTGTCTTTGGTCAGGGATTAGTTTGGAGGTAGGAGACAGAGAGGAGGGATAGTGTGTGCGTCCTCCAATGAGGAAGATGTGAATAGTGGTATCCCAAGGGATCTGTGCTGGGAGCCCAGCTTTTCATGATATTTCTCAATGACTTGGATGGAGAAACAGAAAGCCATACATCCAAGATTGCTGATCACACTGAGTGAGGCAGCTTGGAGGAGGTTACAGAGATAGGGAGGGTGGAGGGCAGAGAGGGATTTGCAAACAAGAATGAGAACTTGAAAATCAAGGTGTTGCTGGACCAGGAGCCTATGTAGACACAGAGTACAGGGGGTTGGGGGGAACAGGACTTGATGCAAGGTTGGATACGGGCAACAGAATTTGGGATGAACAGAAGTTTATGGAGGGTGATTGCTGTGATGTGTGCCAGAACAACATTGGAATGGTCATGTTTGGAGTCCCTTAGACATGATTGAGATTTTCAGTGGCTGGTCTGTGTAATATGGAGGATATAGGGTTCAGATCATTCTCAAAGATGTGGCCACATTTGTAAAGAGTCTGGTTGAGCAGCAGACAGTGCTCAGGGAGGGGGATAGAGATTGTAACCAGAGATGAAGAGGATGGCTTTGATCTTCTCAATATGTTTCACAGTGAGTCCTGGCTCCTCAGTCCTGACTGCTCTTAGCTGCTGTGATTGTCACTGATTGGACACATTATTAGAGATTCTGACCACAGCAGAAAGCCCCAGTGTAAAAAATAACTGCAAAGACTGTCAGATCGCAAAGTTGAAACTACACAAATAGAGGAAGTGAAAGAAAGAGCTCGGAGCAGCTGGACGTTTGTTACTGAGATGGGAGAAAACTGTAAACTGTCTGCACTCCCTGGAATCTGACAGCACAGATTTTTGGGATTCTGGTCCTGGGATTTTTTTTGCAGAAACAGCACAGTGATGGAAAAAATCAGTCTTTCACAAACACACACGCCTGCACTCGGAGATCAGAAACAGAATCCAGCAGCAGCTCTGTCTCCAAGCTGTGAAACCTGCACAGAATTGTTCCCTCATTCAGTTTTTAACTGGCAGGATAGACCAAGCAGGGGAGGCAACACAGTGGTGTGTACAGTCAGAAGGGAGTTGTCCTGGGAGTCCTCACCATTAACTATGGAACCCATGAAGCCACATGACAGCAGGTCAAACATGGGGAAGGAAACCTCCTGCTGATTATCACATAGCACCGCCTTCCCCTCCAACCTCAACTGAGCAGTCAGTCCTCCTCCATGTTGAACAACACTTGGAGGGAGCACTGAGGGTGGGAAGGATGCAGGATATACCCTGAGTAAGGGACTTCAAAGTCCACCATCAAGACCTGCTCAGAAGCATCACTACTGAGTAAGTTGGTCAAGTTCCACCTGATTCAGCTGCTAGACTGGACATGGGGCAGGTGGTGAGGGATCTAACAAGAGGGAAAAACATATTCACTATCACCTTCACCAATCTGCCTGCTGCTGGTGTATCTGTCCATGACAGTATCAGTAAGAGTAACCACCGCACAGTCCATGTGGAGACAAAATCTTACCTTCACATTGAGAATACCTTACATTTTGTTGGGCAAGGGATAGGGGATGTCAGGAATAACTTTGTTTTTAGCAGCAATTGGTAATGACTTGGAAATTAGTGCCCATTCAGGTGAGGCATGTGAAGACACTCAGTGATTGCAATGGCAGATTGGATGGGCTCTTGATGGAAATAAACCTGCAAGGTCCTGGGGGTCGAGTAGGGGAGGGGGTGGGACTGACTGGATTGCTCCATGAAATGACAGCATTTACCTGACAGGCTGAATATTCTCCCCCTGTGCTGGAAATAGATCTCACTCAATGAGGGGTTCACAATTAGAGAGTTTGGATGCAGTAAATACAGGACAAATTGTTTCTCCAGGCAGGAGGGTCAGTAACCAGAGGGCACACACTTCAGAAAGGGTCTGAAGAACAAGAGAGAAGATAGGAACATTTTTATCCAGCAATTTCATGATGCCTGTCTGCAAGATGAGTGGAAGTGAATTTAACAGCAACTTTCAAAAGAGCATTTGGAGAAATAGCTGAAAAGGAAATAATTGCAGGGTTATACAGGAAGGGCTGGGTAAATGGGACTCATTAGATTCATTTGACGAACAGTCACAATAGGCCCAATGACCTCTGTCTGTGCTGTATAAGAGCTTACATACACTTATTCTCACCTTTACACAATGACGGGGAGAAACAGACAACCCATTTTACAAAAGAGTGTTTTCTCAAGCAAAACAATTTTGAACCAACTCAGGGAACAGGCCAGACTCAATTTACTAGAACAAATCAACAAATCAATGGCAATGAACAGTGAAACAAAAGTGATGGAAATGGACAGTATATTCAACAGTGTGGTGCTGGAAAAACACAGCAGGCCAGGCAGCATCCGAGGAGCAGGAGAATCGACATTTTGGGCATAAGCTCCTGAAGAAGGGCAGGAGGTCAGAGAGCATGCTCTTGGGGTCTGAAGGCTCTGCTGTCAATGGTGGGATGGAGGAAGCAGCAAGGGCAGGAGACCAGAGACAGAAGATGGAAGGGGGAGGGAGGGAATGTGAGTTTGCAGCAGGACACAGAGTGAGGGAGGAGGAAGGCCATGGAGGCAATTGGCTGGCAGTGAGGTCAGGGGTCATTCTGGAATGACATATCGAGGTTTACAAAATTATGAGGGGCATGGATAGGATGAATAGACAAAGTCTTTTCCCTGGGATTGGGGAGTCGAAAACTAGAGGGCATAGGTTTAGGGTGAGAGGGGAATGTTATAAAACAGACCTAAGGGGCAACATTTTCACGCAGACGGTGGTACGTCTATGGAATGAGCTGCTAAAGAATGTTGTGGAGGCTGGTACAATTGCAACATTTAAGAGGCATTTGGATGGGTATATGAATAGGAAGGGTTTGGAGGGATATGGCCGGGTGCTGGCAGGTGGGACTGGATTGGGTTGGGAGCGAAGGATCAGTTTCCATGCTGTACATCTTTATGACTCTATGACTCTAAGACAGGGAAGGGACCACTCCATATCAGACAAGTTGGAGTTTATGGAATGTGGCTTTAGGAAGCTGGGAGAGGACATTGGAATCATAGAGTTAGGAGGTGGGACAAGCAGGAATTAGGGTTTCTGTGGTCAAGGGGCTGAGGTAGTGCAGAGACAGACAGTGTTGCTGAGATTGAAATAAGAGACCTACATGACAGAGAGGATGTGGGTTTGCAGCTCAGGTACTGGACAGTCCCATGAGAGAGAGGCTGTTGTTTACTGGTCTCTTCTGGAACATCTCGGCCTATCCATCCTCGCCTTATAATTCAAACCCTCCAATCTTGGTAATATCCCTGTTAGTCTTTCTTTTATTCAAATCAGTGTAATAACTTCCTTCCGAGAGTAGAGTGAGCAGAAATGTACACAGTGTCCAAATGTGGCCTTACCAATGCCTTGTCCGGCTGTAACGTAATGCCCCAGCTCCTGTACTCCCTGCTTTGATCAGTGAAGGTGAGCGTGCCAAATACCTTCTTCACCACCCTGTCTACCTGTGACACCACTTTCAAGGAACTATGTACCTGTACCCCTCAGTCTCTCTGTTCAACAACACTCCCCATGGCTCTACCATTAATTGTGTAATTCCTGCCCTGGTTTGTCTTACCAAAATGCAGCTCCTTCCATTTATCAAAATTAAACTCCATCTGGATTTGTTGACCCACTGGCCCAGTTGATGAAGATGACATTGCACTCTTGGATAACCTTCTTCCCTGTCCACGATGCCAACAATTTTAATATCAGCCACAAACTTACTGACCATTCCTGCTATTTTCTCATCCAAATTATTCATATAAATGATGAACAACAGTGGATCCAGGATCGATTCTTGTGGCAGACGCTGGTCACTGGCCTCCAGTCTGAAGAACAACCCTCTCTCACCAGCCTCTGCCTCCTACCATCAGGCTAATTTTATACCCAATTGGCGAGCTCTCCCTGGATCCTACGTGATATAATCTTACTGAGCTGCCTACCATGGGGAACCTTGTCTAAGGCCTTGCTAAAGCCCATGTGGACAGAGTGTACTGCTCTACCTTGATCTATCTTCTTGATGACTTCTTCAAAAACTCAATCAGCTGCTCATCTCCATAGGAAGGTCCAGTGAATAGGAGGCCCATGTTTACTGGTCTCTCTTGGAGGATCCAGTCAGAAGGAGGTCCATGTTTACTGGTCTCTCTTGGAGGATCCAGTCAGAAGGAGGCCCATGTTTACTGGTCTCTGTTGGAGGATCCAGTCAGAAGGAGGCCCATGTTTACTGGTCTCTGTTGGGAGGTTCAATGGGAAGGAGGCCCATGTCTCTCTCAATCCCGTGAACTGAATTCCATGTTTACTAGACTCTGTTGGAGTATCCAGTGTGTCATGGACATCATGGTTGGTGTGTGGTTCAGTACCTTTCTGTTGTAACTGTGTGATGGTCCACCCCTCATTCCAGTGAAACACCCTGACTCAGAGACAGATCATGGAAGGGGAAGGAGAGGGGAAGGGATTGGAACATGTTGTGAATGGACAGGATGGTTCAGTGGGTCAGAGCCTGTCCTGTCCCTCCAGCTCACACTGATGGCCTGAGGATCTTCTCTCTCTGCTGGGCCTTCATGGAATGAGGTTTGTGTCCAAACCAGTCTCCTGTGAGAATAGGCAAACAGCACAGAACTGCCCTTCACTTGACAAGAATCTGTCCATCTTCCTGGTCAATGTGGAAATTGGCCTTTACTCCAGGAGAAGACATGCTTCTGGGGTCAGGGGTTAACATCCATTTGTGGGGCAGAGCAGAGGGATATTTATCCTGCATTCAACTGTCACCACCTGGGATACTGTGAGAAAGAGAGAGAGGTGAGACAGAGGGAAATAGAGCAAAAGCATCTGAGCGTGTGTGAGTATGTGTGTGTGTATGTGATCAAGGAATAGAGGGAGGAGCATCTGAGACAGTGTGAGGTATGTGAGGGGACCAAGACAGAGGTAGAGGGAGGTAGAAATGGTAAGGTTGAGGGATAGAGAGAGAAACAAGATGTGACTGAGAGGGATGGAGTGAGGGAAAGAGGAAGGATGGGTGTGAGACCAAGAATGAAGGGAATCGGGAGAGAGAGGGTAGGGTTGAGTGTGTGTAAGAGAGAGAGAGAGAGACATGAGTATGGTTAGAGACAGAATGACAGAGAGGGAGGGAGAAAGACTGTAGATTGGGATGCAGAGAGGGAGGGAGAGAGACAGAGGGAGGAATAGAGAGGGGCAGATAACATTTAGAGGCTTTCAATTGAAGCGAGAGATGGAGCGAGTGACGGAGACAGAGAGAGATGGAGAATAGAAATTATCCGACAGAGTGAGGAAGCATGAGTGAGTTGGAGAGAGTGGCTATGAGGCAGAGTGAGAGATTGAAAGAAAGAGAGAGAGAGAATATGAAAGAGATTAGCAGTGGGAGAAAGAGATAGTAATAGAGTGAAAAAAGTGGCAGATGTGAGTCAGAAAGGGAGATAGAGAGAGAGAGGTGGACAGGTCCTGGTCATCACGTTTTGGGAAGGATGTGATTGTACTTGAGAGGGTGCAGAGATTTCCCAGGATGCTGCCTGGGATGGAGGGTCAGCTGTGGGGAAATCTTGGAAAGGTTGGGGTTGTTTCCTTTGAGCAGTGAAGGCTGAGAGGGGACATGACAGAGGGGTATAAGATTATTTGGGGCAGTGATAGGGTGGGCAGGAAGGGACTTTTTACAAGAGTAAGGGACTCAAAACCAGGGACAGAAATTGACGGTAACACAGACATGGACACATAGAAGCTCAGAGCAGGAGAAAGCCATTCGGCCCTTTGAGTCTGCTCTGTCATTAAGTATGATCATGGCTGACCTTCCATCTCAAAGCCATATTCCTGCTTTCTCCCCATTCCCTTCATGCTGTTAAAATGCAAAACAATTATCTCTCTCTTTTTTGTGAATATATTCAGTTCCTTGTCCTCCAAAGCCGTCTGTGGTAGAGAATTCAATAGATTGACCACCCTTTGAGTGAAAAAAATGTTTCCTCATCTCAGCCCTAAATGATCTACCCGGTATCTCCCTGAGACTGTATCCCCTGGTTCCAGACTCCCCAACCAGGGGAAACCTCCTCCCTGCCCGGGCCTGTTAGAATTTTACATGTTTCAATCAGATCCCCTCTCATCCTTCTAAACTTCAGTGAGTCCAGGCCCAGTCGAGTTACGGAGTGAGAGGAGAGTTGAGGAGAAATGTTTTCATCCAGAGGATGGTGGGAGTCTGGAACTCACTGCCTGAAAGGCTGGTTGAGTCACAAACTCTCGTGACATTGGAGCAGTGTTCCCTTGTGCTGCTGTAGGCTCCAGGGTAATGGGCCAAGAGCTGGAGGATGGTATTAGTGTCATCAGATCGTTGCTGACCAGTACAGACACAATGGGCCAAATGGTCTCATTCAGCGCTGTTCACATCAATGAGTCTCTGAAATAGACAGAGAGAGAGACAGATAGAGAGAGAGAGAAGAGGAAGTGTGAGGGGCTGACGTGGCTCTCTCTGCCTGATGCCATTTATTTACTGAGGAACACCCAGTCAGACTCTCACAGACTGCAGCTTTATAAAGCAGAGCCCAGTGAAGGGAGAGTTTATCAGGAACCAGGCACAGGGACAGGAGCACACACCATGATTTCACACATCCAGCTGATCTGGCCCCTGGCATTCTGTGTCGCAGGTACAAATCTCTCTCCTTCCACCTTGAATCTTGAGCTGCTCTCCATTTCACTCCAATTCCACTGACTTGTGATTGAAGGGAAAATGCTGAAACCAGAGGAATGCTCAGTGTCTCCAACAATCTCTCATTTGACAGGCTCTTTCTGTGACAGTTCTGATCTCATTGTGTTTCTCTCTGACCCCTCAGGTATCAGTGGGGACATCATCATGACTCAGTCTCCCCCGGTGCTGTCAGTGGAACTGGGCCAGACCGCAACCATCACCTGTACGGCCAGTCAAAGCATTAGCAGCTACCTTGCTTGGTACCAGCAGCGAGAAGGTCAGAAACCCTCTCTCATGATCTACAATGCAGCAACTCAATTCATAGGAGTCTCCGAGCGATTCACCGGCAGTGGATCAGGGACCAGTTTCACCCTGAAAATCAGCAATGTTCAGAATGAGGATGTCGCTGACTATTAATGTCAGCAGCATTACAGCTGGCCTTCACAGTGATACAGATCCGTACAAAAACCTCAACGCACACAGCACCACCTCCTGTAATGACACAACCCACAGTTATATAAAATGTATAATAATGGACACACCATCCCACCACCTGAACTGACACATCCACAGTTAGATATAAATGAAACTGAACAAACTAACCCATGCCAGAATTGTCACTGTCCACAATACACTCCAGTCCCTGTGGTGTCCACCACTCACTGAAGGCCTCATGTTTCCACCCACACTCCATGGCCACACTTGAAGAGCAGCTGCAAGATTTAACATCGAAAAATATATTTCGCAAACTGCCCAAGCCCAGCTGGACACAACCCAGAGATACAGACAGGCAGAGAAAAAGCCATGAGTGAGGGAGAGAGCGAAGGGCAGGGAGAAGGTGAGAGTGAGTGAGAGACAGGGAGACATTGAGAGTGACAAAGGGAAACAGAGAGCTGAGGTTTTTGTACAGCCTCTGCACTGGGAGCTCTCACTGTGGCTTACGTTCGGTTCAGGAACCAAACTCAGACTGAGTAAGTAAACTTCCATCCTCCATTGTTAACCCTGTAAATACTGAAACACGATTTCTAAAACACAAATGCTGAATTGTTGAAGGTGTTAGTGGGGAGCTGCAGTGAATGAAATGGTTGATTGAGGAGCACTGGGTCTAACAGGGTGTCCAGCTGTATTTCTTTAGTCCAATTGCCCCCTTTAAGCAGCAAGATATAAGTCAGTCAGGTTTACTCACCGTGTGGAGGAGCTCTGTCCATTTGCAGCCTGTGGTCCCATTCCTGCAGCATGGAGTGAAATCAGTAAGTAGCCTTCTGCCAGTCTCAGTGTGATGGACACGGGCAGAGTTTGATGTGAACTCTGGCTCCCTGTCCAAGTCTCTGATCTCACTGACCTCAGCAGCAGCAGCAGCAGCAGCACAGTGAGACACCAAGCTCCCATCTCCCCCAGCTTTAACTCTGTTCAATCACACAATCACAGAATTGTTACAGTGCACAAGGAGGCCATTCTGTCCATCCTGTCTGTACTGGCTCTCTGAATGAGCAATTCACTGAGTGTCGTTCTCTTGCCTTCTCCCTGTCACCCTGCACATTGTTCCTTTTCAAATAACAGTCTCATTCCCTTCGGAATGTTTCAATTGAAGCTGCCTCCACCACACTCTCAGGCAGTGCATTCCACACCTTAACCACTCACTGGCTGAACATGTTGTTCCCCATCTCACTTTTGTTACTTTTCCCAATTACTTTCAATCTGTGGTCTCTCGGTCACAATCCTTTCTCAATTGGGAGCATTTTCTTCCTATTTCCTCTGTCCAGGCCCCTCCTGGCTTTAATTCCTCCAACAAGTCTCCTCTCAGCCTTCTCCAAAGAAGACAGTCCCAAATTCTCTAATAGATCTTCATAACTGATGTTCCTCATCCCTGGAATGACCTTTGGGAATATAATTTGCCATCTCTACAAAACATTCACATGCTTCCTAAATTATTCACATTAGTTATGTCCCTCATGATTTTATAAATGTCTCAGCCTCCGATGCTGCAGGGAAAATTGCCCCAGTTTATTCATCCTCTCCCTATCGTTCAAACCCTCCAATTCCTAGCAAAATCTTTGTAAATCTTTTTCTGCATCTTTTTAAAGTTTAACAATATCCTTCCTATCACAGGATGATCAGAATTGTTCACATTATTCCCAAAGTGGCCTCACCAGTCTCCTGTACAGTTGCAACATGATGTCCCAATTCCTATACTCAATACAGTGACCACTAAAGGCAAACATTCCCAACACCTTCTTTATCACCCTGTCTCCCTGGGATCCAGTTTTAAGGAATAATGCAGCTTACCCTCACTTTCATCCACACTCACCCTCACACTCACCCCTCACTCCTCACCCTGAGGTTTCTTTGTTCAGCAACACTCCACAGGGCCCTACCATTAACTGTATGAGTCCTGCCCTGGTTTGCCTTTCCAAAATGCAACATCTCACATTTATCTAAACTGAACTCCATTTACCACACCTCTGCCCATTGCCCCATCTGATCAAGGTCCCACTGTACCCTGAGATCATCTTCTTCACTATCCACTGTCCCACCAATTATGGTGTCATTTACAAACTTATGTTAACTCCTATATTCACAGTGAAATCATTTATTTAAATGACCAAAAGCAGTGAACCCAGCACCACTCCTTGTGGCACACAGCTATTCACAGATCTCCAGTCTGAAAATCAACCCTTTACCACCACTCCCTCTCTCCTATCTTCAAGCTTTTTTATTTACCCCGACGGCTAGCTCCCAATGGATCCCATGTGGTCTAACCTTACTAACCAATCTATCATGTGGAACCTTGTCAAACACTTTACTGAAGTCCATATAGACACTGTCTACTGTTCTGACTTCATCAATCTTCTTTGTCACCTCCTCAATCAAATCAAGGAGACACAATTTCCCATGCACAAAACCACATTGATTATCCAAATGGATGTAAATCCTGTCCCTCAGAATCCACTCCAATATCCTACCCAGCACTGACATCAGGCTCATTGGTCTATAGTTCCCTGGCTTTTCCTTACAGCCTTTCTGAAATAATGATACAACATTAGCCAATCTCTCTGGTCCTCCAACACCTTACCTATAGCTGTAATGATAAATATATCTCAGCAAGGAGCCCAGCAATCTCTTCCCTAGTTTCCCACAATATTCTGGGATACACATGATCAGGTCCTAGGGATTTATCTACCTTTATATGTTTTAAGACCTTTCGCATCTCCTCATTTGTATTGTGGATGTTTTCAATACGTCACTATTTTTCCAAATTCCCTCACTTTCGTGTCCTTCTTCCCAATAAATACTGACCTGAAATATTTGTTTAGGATCTCACCCATCTCCTATGTCTTACCAAAATACAGCACTCACATTTGTCTGAAATAAACTCCATCTGCCATTCCTCAGCCCACTGGCCCAGTTGGTGAAGATCCTATTGTCCTCTTACACAGCCTTCTTCACTGGCCATGATGCCACCTGAAACTTCACCTGAACACACTCTCACAACTCTGGCCCCTCTCTGCCCATTACACTGCTTCTACCCCAGTCTATATTCAGAAATTAAAGACCCCATCCTCCCATTTATAACAATTCTATCATATTTGCAGGTCTCTGTAAATTTCTTGCATTTGTATTCCTCCACATCCTTCCCACTGGGTGGTGACTTATTGTCTACACTGAGGATTCCGTGGACCTTGGTGTTTCTCTCTGATATTCCCTCCTGGCTCCCACAGCTCAGCTCACCCCAAAGGAGCTCAGTCCCAGCTCTGTTCAGGAGCAACGCTGCCTGGTCTGTCCAAGTCCCATCTCCCCCAGACCCAGTCTCAATGTCCCAAGAATCTAAAGCCGTCCCTCCTGGACCCTCTCTCCAGCCCCACAGTCACCTGTGTTATCCTCCTGTTCCTCTTCTCACTTGTGTGGGGCACTGGAAGTAATGAGCAGATTCCTTCTTTTTAGTTCCTGCTCCTAATTCCTTTCCACGCTCCCTAAATTCTGACTGCAGGACCACATCCTTTTTCTCCCCCTGTCACTGGGACCGATGTGGACCATGACTGCTGCCTGTTCCCCCTCTCCCCTCAGGGCGCTCTGCAGCTGCTCAGTGACATCCTTGAGCCTGGCACCAGGGAGACAACACACCATCCTGGATTCCCATCTGCAGCTGCAGAAACACCTATCAATTGCCCTCACTCTCGAATCTTCTCTCACTATCGCTCTTCCAGTCTTCCTTGTGCCCCCCTGTACAGCTGAACCCCCCATGGTGCCAGGGACTTGGCTCTGGTGAACTCCCCAGATGAACCATCATTCTCATCAGGATTCCGAACTGAATCCTGGTTGGAGAGTGGCATGCACTCAGGGGATTCCTGTACTAGCTGCCTGGTCCTTTTGGACTGTCTGTTGCTCCCCCATTCCTTCTCTCCCTGCATACTCTGAAGTTGCAGAGTGACCACATCTAGAAACGTGCTCTCCACGGAGCTCTCAGCCTCACGGACTCTCTGCACTGACACCAGCTGCTACTCAAGCTCCGAAACCCACAGTTCCAACTACTGTCACTGACCACACTTCCTACACTCTTGGAATTCCAGGAGCTGGGAAATATTCTGAAGTTCCCACATGGATGTACACTCTCTCCACTCTTTGGTTACCT
The DNA here is from genome assembly GCF_037043375.1 of Chiloscyllium plagiosum. Classification (NCBI taxonomy): domain Eukaryota; kingdom Metazoa; phylum Chordata; class Chondrichthyes; order Orectolobiformes; family Hemiscylliidae; genus Chiloscyllium; species Chiloscyllium plagiosum. The sequence continues at coordinate 118,825,436 of NW_028270147.1, forward strand.
CTTTGCAGAGTTCTGATGACAAACAGCTCCAGCAGGGCTCACAATCCAGTGGGTTCAGTGTTCCAGGGGTTTGGGGAAACTCTCCAGACGACTTTAAGATACAGGAGCAGAAATCAGCCATTCAGCCCATGGAATCTGCTCTGCCATTTGATCTTGGCAGATATGCTTCTCACCCCCAATCTCCTGCCTACTCTACAGGAACCATCAATCCCCTTAACAATCACGAACCTATCTATCTCTGTCTTAAATACACTCAGTGACTTGGCCTCCACTGCCCTCTGTAACAATGAGTTCCACAGATTCCCCACCCTCTGGCTGAAGAAATTCCTCCTCATCTCAGCTCTAAAGGGTCGGCCCTTCATTCTGAGGTGTGCCTTGGTTACCGAGTCTCTCCTGTTTTTGGAAACATCTTCTCTGCATCCACTCTATCCAGGCTGATCTGTATTCTGCAAATTTTAATAAGATCCCTCCTCATCCTTCTAAACTCCATCGAGTACAGACCCAGAGTCCTCAACCACGCCTCATATGACAAGAACTTCATCCCCAGGATCATTCTTGTAAACCCCTCCAATACTAGCACATTGTTTCTTAGAATATGGGTCTCAAAACTGCTCACAATATTCCAAATTCAGTCTGACCAGAGCCTTACACAGCCTCAGCAGTACATCTCTGCTCTTGTATTCTGGCCCTGTTTAAATGAATGCGAACATTTCATTTGCCTTCCCAAGCACAAACTGGACCTGCCTGTTAACCTTCAGAGAATCCTGAATGAGGATTGTGCTTTAGATTCCAAAGGCTTTCCTCATTTAGAGAACAGTCTTTGCATCTCTTCTTCCTACCAAAGTGCATACCCTCACACTGTAACACATTGTATTCTATCTGCCACTTCTTTGCAGCCTTCCCACTTCCTCAACACTGCCTGTCCCTCCACCTTGTCGTCTGCCAACTTAGCAACAATATCTTCACTTGCTTCATCCAGATTGTTAATGTATAACGTGAATAGTTATGGTCCTAACATTGACACTTACAGGACTCTATCGGTCACCAGCTGCCGTTGTTCCTCACGCTCTGCTTTATGCCAACCTGCCAGTCCTCAGTCCATGCCAGTACCTCACCCCTAACACTATGGGCGCTTGTCTCATGTCAAATGCCTTCTGGAAAATCCAAATAGATTACTTCCTCAGACTCTCCTTTGTTTGACTGGCTCATTGTCTCCTCAAGGAATTCTAACAGATTTGCCAGGCATGACCTCCCCTTGACTCAGCCCTATTTTCCCAATGCACTTCCAAGTCCTCTACAATTTCATCCTTCGATTGAAGTCTGAAACCTTACCAACAACTGAGTCCAGGGTAACTGGCCTATAATGTCCCATCTTCTACCTCCCTCCTTTCTTAAACAGGGCTGTTATGTGAGCCATTTTACTGTCCCTTGTCCCCACCCCACCTCCACACCCTGACTCCATTGATTCCTGGAAGATCATCACCAATGTCCCCACAATCTCCTCAGCGATCTCCTTCAGAACACACTTGTGTAGTTCATCCAGTCTGGGTGATTTATCCACATTCAGACCTTTCAGCTTCCCCAGTACCTCCTCCTTAGTGATGGCCACTACACTCCCCTCTGCCCCCTGACAGTCTTGAAGTACTGGGATCCTGCTGGTGTTTTCCATGGTGCAGACTGATGAAAAGTATCGATTCAATCCCTTGGCTATTCCTTCATTTCCTATTATTATTTCTCCAGACTCATTTTCCAGCGATCCAAAGTCTATTTTTGCCTCCCTCTTCCTTTTTATATATATGATAAAACTCTTGCAATCTCCTTGTATATTACTGGCTCGTTTACCCCCACATTTCACCTTCTCCACCCTTAATGCTTTTTTCGTTATCCCCCACAAGTTTTTAAAGATTTCCTAACCCTCTGGCTTCCCACTATTCTCCACCACATTGGATGCTTTTCCTTTTGCTTTCATGCTGTCCTTGACCTCCCTCATCAGCCATGGTTGCCTTGTCCTCCCCTTATTATGTTTCTTCTTTTTTGGGATGAATTCCTGCTCTGCTTCCTGAATTATCCCCAGAAACTCTGCTGTTTGCTGCCCCACCATCTTGCCTGCTCAGCTCCCCATCCAATCAATTCTGGCCAGCTCCTTCCTCATGTCTTTGTAGTTCCCTTTACTCAATTGAAATACTGTTCCATCTGATTGCAGCTTCTCCCTCTCAAACTACAGTGGGATTTCTATCATATTATGGTCACTTATCCATAGGGATACTTTCACCTTCAGCTCACTAATCAAGTTTGCCTCATTGCACATCACTGAATCCAAAACTGCCTGTTCCAAATGATCAACCACAAGCTGTTTCAAAAACCATCTCGTAGACATTCCATGAAATCCTTTCTTTGAGACGTGCTACCCAGTCCACCTATCCATTGAAGTCTGCCCTGACATTTTGTTTATGGCTTTTCTGTCTCCTGACTGATTTCCTTCCCCACCCCCTGATTACAGCTTGGAGACCTGGACATAACTTGCATCAGATTCTTTATTTCTTGCAGTTCCTCAGTGCTACCCACACAGATTCTACACCTTCTGACTCTCTATCACTTCTTGCTATTGATTTAATTTCATTTCTTATTAACAAGGCAACTCTTGCCCCTTTGCCCATCTGCTTGTCCTTTTGATAGGACATGTATCCTTGGATATTTAGTTCCCAGCCCGGATCCCCTTACAGCCATGCCTCTGTGATACCCACAACATCGTACCTGCCAGTTTCAATCTGCACCACAAGCTCATTGTGTATACTGTGTGCATTAAAGTATAACACCCTCAGTCCTGCATGGACTGCCCTCCTTCCCATCATTGTCCTCTTATCTGCTGTGCTTAATGTTTGATCTCTGATCCTTCCCACACTCTCTGTCCTATTACATCTTCTAGAAACTTGAATAACTTTAACCCTCCACTTTAACTGGTTTAAATTTCTTAGAAACTCAATTTACCTCAATTTGTGGCATCACTTTGTCGACTTTACTCGGAATGCTTCGTGCATTTAGTTACAAACTCTTTAAGTTTGTTCTATTATTGATTTTCCCTGCACTTTTATGGTTCCTTTGATATTCAAAAATTCCATCCCTTTCTTTTATTTTCTGGTAACAAGTACTCCCATCACAAACCAGCAATCTACCTTCTCCTTTACCTTCCATTTTCTCATTTTCATCCAACTGAACCAAATTACTTTCTCTTTGGGTTGAGTTCAGGCCAATATTTATCGTTGAGCCAACATTATTATTGCTCTTTGATCTCATTGCTTCTCATGGGATCTTGCTGTGCAGAAACTGGCTGCCACGTTACTGACATCGCAACAGTGACTGCTCGTCAAACAAAACTACCTGTAAATGTCTTTGGGAGAGCCTGAAGTGTTAAGGGCTGGATTGAAATACAATTAGAGTCAGAGAGATGGACAGCACGGAAACAGACTCTTTGGTCCAACTGGTCCATGTTGACCAGATATCCTAAATTAATCTCGTCCCATTTGCCAGCATTTGGCCCATATCCCTCTAAACTCTTCCTATTTATATACCCATGCCTTTTAAATGTTGTAATTGTACCAGTCTTCACCACTTCTTCTGGCAGCTCATTCCATACATTTAACACCCTCTGAATGAAAATGTTGTCCCTTTTAAATCTTTCCCCTGTCACCTTCAACCTCTGCCCTCCAGTTCTGGACTCCCCTGCTCTGAAGAAAAGATCTTCTCTATTCACCCTATCTATGCCCCTCATCATTTTATAAACCTCTATACGGTCACCCATCAACCTGCAATGATCCAGGGAAAACAGCCTCAGCCTATTCAGCCTCTCCCTTTTGCGCTAACCCTCCAACCTTGGCAACATCTTTGTAAATCTTTTCTGAACCATTTTAAGATTCACAACATTTTTCCTGTAGCAGGGTGACGAGAATTGCACACGGTATTCCAAAAGTCCCCAAACCTATGTCCTGTACAGCTGCAACAGCTCCCAACTCCAATACTCAATGCACTACCCAATAAAGGAAAACAAACCAAATGACGTAGTCACTCCCCTACCTACCTGCAACTTCATCTTCAAGGAATTTGCTCCATTTTTTGGATGAGCTGGGAGTCCTTCAGTTGTGAAAGATGCCATTCCATGACACTGTTGGATGAAGAGCAGGCAGTTCCCCCTGGTGTCCCTGGTCAATATTTATCCCCCAGTCAAAATCACTGAGAATGTATTTCTCTGCTAATTATCCTACAGTGTTTGGGATCCCGCTGTGTACAGTCTGCTGGAAAGATCCATTGGGTCATTCTGAGTTGGGGACAGGTGCTACACAAATGCAAGTCTTTCTTTAAGGTTGGAGTCTCCTGAGCCGGATCCTCATCCATTGTCTGCGCACTCTCACCTTCCAGGGGGCATGGGGTCATTAGGAGCAGTGACCCTGTCTGACCCCAGGACACTGAGACTCTTTGCAGCCTCACCCTTGATGTCAGCCCAGTGGTGTGCAGCAAGGTTTGAAATATAATCTACAACCTTCTACACAGACACCCAACGTGACTCTTTCCTGAAGTGTGTGGATCCGAGTCTGCTCCATTGTTCTCGGATAAAGTTCTCCTGATCTGTGGGTGATCGGAAGTTTGTTAAAGAGATATCGAGCTCCATCCCACTTTCCAGCTCTTGCTCCACAGTTCTGGAGGTTTCGCTGTTTGAAGTGAATATCCAAGTGTTTTTTCAATATGATGAGGGTTTCTGCCTCTCCCACCCTTTCAGACAGTGAGTCCCACATCACACCATGTGGGTGAAAACAAATACCCTCAACTCCCCTATAATCCTGCCCCCAACTGATTTCAATCTCTCCCCATGGTTATTCCCCTCTGTGCTGGTGGAAATTAGTCCTTCCTACCCACTCTGTCCAGGCCCCTCATCATTTTACACACCACCATCAAATCTCCCCTCTGCCTCCTCTGTCCCAACGAAAACACTCCCAGCCAATCCAATCATTCCTCAAAGCTCAAAATTCCCATTCCAGACGAACTCCTCCTCTGTCCTGGTCTCTCGAGGGATCACATCCTTTCTGTAATGTGGTGACCCGAACCGTATATAGTTCTCTCACTGTGCTCTAACTGAGGTTTTATACAGTTCCAGAATAAAAAAACTCCTTGCTTTCACTGTCAACCAAATGAGATAAGTGAGGTGATGGTCTCATGGTATTATTGCTGAGCTGTTAATCCAGAGATCCAGATAATGTTCTGGGGACCAGGGTTAGAATCCAGCAGGTGGTGGCATTCAAATTCAATCAAAAGAAAATCTGCAATTAAGAGTCTAATGATGACCATGAAACCATCGTTGATTGTTAGGAAAACACCATCTGATTCCCTAATGTCCTTTAGAGAAGGAAATTCCCATCCTTACCATGTGACTCCAGACCCACAGTAATGTGGGTGATTCTAAACTGCCCTCTGGGTGATTAGGGATGGGCAATAAATGCTGCTGATCCAGCAATGCCCTCATTCCATCAAGGGAAAAAGAAAAACAGTTTATCCCATGTGTCTTCTTAACCACCTTACAGACCTGCATTAATCACCATTGCCACATCTTCCACTTCCACACACATCTGACTTCCAGGTTCAAAATGATGAGAGACATTCCTTCATTATCTGAGCTACAGATAGAAACATCAAGCACAGGAGCAGCAGTAGGCCATTCGGCCCCTCAATCGTGCTCCACCATTCAATATTATCATGGCTGATCATCCAACACAGTCCCCTGTTCCTGCTTTCTCCCCACATTCTTTGATCCCTTTAATCCAAAGAACTATATCTAATTCCTTCTTAAACACATTCCGCATTTAATTCCCTTTTGCTGCAAAAATGGTTGACAATTATTGGGTTGTTGTTTTTTGACCAGTATGGACACAATGGGCTAATGGGCCTTTTGGGTCTCTCTGACTCTATGACTATTATTATATATTATGAATAACTGGGTACCAAGGACTGACCCGTGTGGTACCCAAACTGGTAATTACCTGCCATTCAGAAAAAGGCTCATTCTTTCTGTCCTGTCTGCCAACTAGTTCCCAATCCATGTCAGTACATGGCCCCAATCCTCTTGTTCATTTGGTCTAGATTTGGGAGTCCCACCCTTACTCTTTGTGGGAACAGATTCTGAACGATCTCTGTCTCATCCTTCGAGGGCTCCCACTGCCCTGACACTGATTTCCCATCATGTCGCTGCTTCTGGTCCACTTTTACCAAAACACTGTACAGTTTAGTAAAATGAAATTTTTTTACAATTGCTGCATGGTTCTCCATTTCCATCCCTACTCTCACGATCACGGAATTCTGATCACTGTCACTGAAATGCTCCCCCATTGACAGCCCTTCCAGCTTCCCACATTCATTCCATAAACAATGGTCCAAAACTGTCCCTTCTCTCTCTGCTGCTTCACCATCACCTTCTCAGGGACAATTAGGGATGGGTAATAAATGCTGGCCCTGCCAGTGACACTCATATCCCAAGAAGCAATGTGAACAATGCCTGTCATTTTGTCGAGTTTATTCTGTATTGACTAAAAATGTTCTAAAAGATTGTTTTGCCAGTGAATATTGTGAGGGTTGAATTCCCTTCGAGTGACAGGGATTAAATTTTTTTCTCTTGTCTTTCAGGCCGTGAGAACTCTCAGCCCAAACTGACCCTGCTGACCCCTCCCCGGAGCAGGTCAATGCTAAGGGCACTGCCACCCTGGTGTGCCTTGCTAATCACTTCTATCCCGATGAGCTGGAGGTGCAGTGGAAGAAGGACGGTGCAGTCATTTCGGACGGGGTTCCGACCAGCAACTACCTGAGAGCTTCAGACAGCACCTACAGTGTCAGCAGCCTGCTGACCCTCTCTGGGTCTGACTGGGAGTCCAACGCTCACTTCTCCTGTGCCCTCACCCACGTGACCCTCTCCTCTCCCTTCAGCAAGAGCATCAGGAGATCAGATTGTGTGTAGAGTGTTTGAGACAGTCCACAGAGGAGACACAACTTTAAATAGAACAGGGCTGAGCTGGCAGGAATACAAGTCATTGTCAGCACTGAATTTCAACTCTCTTCCTTCTCAGGACTACTCAGAAAACCTTCTGAGGTTTGGATGTTAAAGCAAGTCATTGCGACAGTGTCGAGACAGCTTTACGCTATGTCAAACCCCATGCTGTCCTCCTCCTGGGAGTGTTTGATGGGGACAGTGTTGACTTGTGATGCCAAGTAAAATCTCTTGAAGTTGCTGAAGACTGTCAGCTGTACAAAACAATGTAACCTCAGAATTCTCTGATTCAGTAAAACAGATCTTCTTCCTGCTCAGCCGCCAGTTCCAATTTAAGGTTTTGTCACTGTTTAAAGCGACAGGATTATCCTGTTATTGAGCAAATCTCCACAAGTGTTTTTCTCAAGCTCCATTGTGGCCGTGAATTTGAGCAGCTACCTCTGTCTGGGCTGTTAATTGCAGTTCTTTTCTGTCAATGTGAATCTGGAAAGGAGAATAAAGATGAAGATTCAGTCTCTGTCTCTGTGTGCTTTGGAAGTAGACCACCTCACCACCCCTCAGATCATTGGCTGCATTTCAGCAGGTCATTGTCAAGATTGGCTGGTTGGCTTGTCAATCAATTACAATCATCAATCATTACTCATTTTCAAATGATCCCTTTGATCAGGAATTTGTGTAGGTTACAAGATTCCAAAAAGAACAGAAACTGAAAGCTGTTAGGACTCAATAAGTACAATCTGACGCATTCCCTCTTCACTCTGTTGGTCCTGGCCCAGCTGATGGGATCGCACTGTGCAATCTCTGCTGCATGTTGGGTAGCTGCTGAAACAATCTTCGGCCATTCACAGACATTGTTGGCTGAGCGCCTTTCTGAGTGTGTGTTTAACTGAATACTGTCTGCAGGTGTCTCTCTGAGTGTGGGCGTGTTACTCAGAGAGACACCTACAGGCAGCACTGAGTAACACACGCACATTCGGAGAGACCTATCCTCAGCATGGAGTGTGATCATGTGACTCAGTGCGGCCTGTCTGTCAGAGTGCGTGTGTTACTTCGTGCAACCTGTAGGTGTCTCTCTCAGTGCGAGTGTGCTACTCTGTGCTGCCTGGAGGTGTCTCTCTGAGGTCGATGTCTCCAAACAATGGATTGAGAACGGACTTTGTGCTGGGGATTAAAGATTGGGCTTTAATTTTCTCAAATCATGAATGAAAAACAATTCAGCTGATTCAGTCTGAGATGGCAGCTCATGTAGATGGCCAAAGTTAAAAAGCACACAACATCAGGTTATAGTCAAACAGGTTTATTTGGAAGTAGAAGCTTTCGGAGTGCTGTTCCTTCATCAGGTTGCTGGAGGGGCAGGATCATTGGACACAAAATTTATAGTAAATTCAGATGGCAGCTGAAAAATGTGAATACTGAGAGTGTATTCTCAGTAAGGGAGGGATTTCAGAGGCAGTGGGCACTGTGCTCCCGAATGTGTTGCCGAATTCCGAGGGGATTTTCTGGATCCAGGGTCACAGCAGTCATGGCTGCCTGCCCAGCCAATGCTGGCTCCCCATAGTCATATTTCAGTGGTTAATTAACCCAAAATTAGGTGCAGCAATATTACCTTCCTGGGAGGGGAGCTGTCTGAGGGAGGTAGGTTGAACTCTTGCAGCCCCAAGAGAGGTTGCGGTGGATTAATGACAGGTATGCCCACCATGAAGGTGCCACCTTCTCTCCCCCTGCCCCAGCTGTGATGACCCTCAGGTTAAAAGTGTGACTGCTCTGGGATGATGACCACATTCCTGGGTGATGGAGGGAAGGCCAACCTCTCCCAAAGACAGCACAAGCTGGTTTGAAGGGGCATCAAGAGTAAGCATGGGGAGATTGAGGGTGACAGAAGGAGGGGGTTGGTTGGCAGGTTGTTATTCAGAGTCAGGTCCCAGAGCATCAGTCCTTCTGACACTCCCCTTTTTATCTGTCAGCCAGGACTCCCTGATTGGACAAAGTTAACTGTCCCTGTCAGGGAACTCATATTTTATCAAAAAGAATAAAGCATTTATTGAACAAGGCGCTCAAGAGCTAAACGACACTAGACAAAATGAATGGTTTGAAAGATTTCATCATGGACACCACAAATGAGATTTGGGGAAGACTGTTTTCACTCAGCGGTTGGTGGGAATCTGGAATGGACTGTCATAGAATCCCTACTGTAAGGATACAGGCCATTTGGCCCAACAAGTCCGCACTGACCCTTGGAAGAGTAACCCACCCAAGATCCAATCCCCTATCCCATTACTCTACTTTTGCCCTGACTAATGAACCTAATCTACACATCTCTGATCACTATGGGCAACTTAGCACAGCCAATTCACCTAACTCGCACGTCTTTAGATTGTGGAAGGAAACCCAGAGTACCCAGAGGAAACCTACGCAGACACTTGGAGAATGTGCAAGCTCCACACAGACAGTTGCCTGATGCTGGAATTGAATCTGGGTCAAAACATTTGGACCGGCCTTGACTTCGCTCCAGCCTCTGCCTCCACTTCTGGTCTCACCCACTCTGCAAACAAGACTCAGACTACATTTCCCAGAGTCACCCTGAGTCCAGCTGCCTACCTGCAGCCAGCCAGCACACTCGCTCTCCCTCCTCACTCATACACCTCCACAGTGCTCCCTATCCCTCCACTTCTCCATCTTCACCTCATCCCCACCTTCCCACTCCCCCATCTCACTCCACAACCCACCTCCGTCCCAATCTCCTTTCTCTCCCACACCCATTCCCCCATGCTACATCACAACCAACCCTCACCCACCAAATGCCATCACCCTTCCCCCCTCCCCTCCTTCAGCCAACTTGGGCCCATCCCGAAAACCTCACCCCTGTGCCTTGCCCCATATTTACTATCCCCCCCAACCTCAAACTCTCTGAGGCCAAATGTCTATCCTCAGGAAAGGGCTCATGATCATTCTCGTCCGACCCCACCTCAAAAAGTCCCAACCTTCTACTGCCGCCTTGACTTCCGTGTCTTCTTCTTGAACAAAAACTCCCAACCTCCCTCTGAGGACCTCTACTCCCACCTTCCACTTTCCTCCTCTATTTGGTTACCCCCCACCACCAGCTGTGTACACACCCGATACCTCTTCATTGCTGACTGTTGATGTGCCATCAGCCACCTCAATTTCTCCCCTCACTCTCTCCAACCACATCCCCTCCGATTGAGCACTCCACTCTCTCTGCGCCAACCCTTGGTTCACCATCCAACCCGTTGACAAAGGTGGGGTGGTTTTAGGCTGGGGAACAAACCTACATGTCACAGAGGCCAAATGCCAACTCTCAGATACCACGTCCTACTTCCCCCTTGCCCATAACCCCGCCGTGACCCATCAGGCCAAAATCACTCACACTGTCAATGCCTCCATTGCCTCCAGTGATCTCCTCTCCACTGTCTCCAATCTCATAGTCTCCCAGCCCTGCACTGCCCAGTTCTACCTGCTCCCCAAGATCCACAAGCCCAACTATCCGGTTGACCCATCGTCTCAGCATGCCCCTGCCCCACCGAACTCATCTCGGCCTACCTCAACTTTCCTCCTTGGTTCAGGCACTGTCCACCTACATCCGCTACACCAACCATGCCCTCCATCTCTTCAGCAACCTCCAGTTCCCCGGCCCTAAGTGCTTTATCTCCACTATGAATGTCCTTATATATGTCCATACCCCACAAGGATAGCCTCCAGGCCCAACACCTTTTCCTCTGCAACAGACCCATCCAGTCCCCCTCCACCAAGACACTCCTCCGTCTAGCCAAACTGGACCAGGGGGTGGTGATGGGCACCCGGTTGAGCTATGTCGACCAGTCCCTCTTCAGCAACTATTCAGGCACTGTGCCCCAACTCTTCTGCCATTATATCAGTGACTACATCGGTGCAGCATCCTGCACCCAGGCTGAACTGGAGCAGTTCATTGACTTTCCCCACAACTTCCACCCTGTCCTCAACTTCACTTCATCCATCTCAGACACCTCCCTGCCCTTTCTTCACCTCTCCATTTCCAATTATGGCGATAATCTTCAGACAGACATTTACTACAAACCCACAGACTCCCATTACTACCTGGACTACACCTCCTCCCAACCAGTATCCTGCAAGAACTCCACCCCATTCACCCAATTCCTCTGCCTCCACGCCATCTGCTCGGAGACATTTCGCTGATCACGGATGTCCACCTGTTATGAACAACTTTTCCTCCTTCTGTCATCCACTGCACCACCTCCATTTCCCGTTCCATTGCTCGAAACCCACCCCCTCCAAATGCAATAAAGTCAGAGTCCCCATTGTCCTCAACTATTACCAATCCCCGTACCAATTAACGCATCATCCTTAAACACTTCCACCAACTCCAATTAGACCACACCACCAAAAACATCTTCCTCTCCCCATCCCTGGCTGCCTTCCACAAGGACTGTTCCCTTTGACAATTCTTGGTTTGTGCCACCTGCCCACCTACCCTCCTGAACCCCCAGGAATCTTCCCCTGTAACCCAAAAAGATGCAAAGCCTGATGGTACACCGCCCCCTCACCTCCTTCCAGGGCCCCTAATGGTCCTTCCAGGTGAGACAGAGGTTCACCTGCTTCTCGTCCAATCTCGTTCACTGCATCAGGTGCCCGCGATGTGGTCTTCTCGACATTGGGAAGACCAAACATAAACTTTGGGAATGTTTCACCGAGCATCTCAGCCAGGCCTGCAGGGGATGACCAGACCTCTCAGTCACCACCTATTTCAATTCCCCTTCCCATTCCCTTTCCGACATGACCATCATCAGCCTCCTCCATTGCCATAATAAACCAAACCACAAATTGGAGGAACAATACCTCATCTTCCGTCTGTGCAGCCGACACCCAGATGACTCAGCATTAAGTTCTCCAATTTCAAATAACCACTCTTCCTTTCCCCCAACTCCCTTCCCAGCCCCTATCCCTCCCTTCCACTCCTCCCTGCCACCAACAGATTCATTCCTTCCATTGACCAACCAAGTTGTACCATCTACGTGTCATCACCAATCCCCACTTCATCATCCTGTCCCCACTACCCCCTTTATCTGCAGCTTCCCCTAACACCCACCCCCATTCCTGAAGAAGGGTTACACCCGAAACATCAACTTCTCCACCGTCTCATGCTGCCTAACTTGCTGTGTTCTTCCAATCTCCTGCCTGTCATTGAATGGAACCAGCAGGAAAGGGTTAGATCATCAAGGGTCAGGGCCATCTACAAATGGGAATGGGACATGCTACAGATAGATGCATTGAGACGGTCAATCACAAAGAGAAGACCAAACTGGAAATGAAATACTAATACACAGTGGATGGAATTTAATGTCAGAAAGTGTGAGACCATGCACTTGGGTCGGAATAATCTAAAGGCCGACTATTAGTTAAATAGTGAGAGATTCCAACAAAGTGCAGTACAGAGTGATCTGGGTAGTATTGTGCATGATACACAGAAAGTTAGTGCAGGTGCAGCCAGTAATTGAGAAGGCGAAAGGAATTTTCACCTTTATGGCTGGGGGTTGGAATTCAAAAGTAGAGAAATCCTGTTAAAACTATAGAGGATGTTAGTGAGTCTGCATTTGGAGTATTGTGTGCAATTTTGGTCCTTGTTTTTAAGAAAGGAGGGACAGCTATTGGAGGCTTCCTCCTGCTCCTATTTCCCATGTCCTTGTGTGCTCCAGTGTCCTTCCCTCACAGCAGAGCTGGTTTGGAGCCTGCCTGCAGTAGCAGCCTCCAGTCTCTGGGTGGTGCTGCTTAAAGATCTGCCTTGCCCAGGCTGTCACAGTTCCCACATGACAACAATGTCTGGACTTTGGAAGTATTCCATTGGCTGCAAAACATTTCCAAACATCCGAAGTTCAAGGAACGTATAACACATATATAATTCTCTCTCCTTTTATATTTTATCCTCATGTCTTTCCAGCTGTCACCTGACAACATCACACCCTTTTGTAAAATCTAGAATGAATCATGAATCTCTGGGAGAACTTAATCTGTGACAACACTGAGACTAATGACCACCTCCTCAGTGGACTTTGAGGGCGAAGGTCAACAGCAGTCTCAATGGGACTTGATCTGGGTTATCTTGATCGTGATCCAGTCAGTCAGTGTTTTTGTCTGGGTCTAGATAGTACGGACCAACCTCAGACCCTGTGATCTGATTGAAGTGAAGGGTGAGCTGTGCTGGGCTTTCACACATGGCTCACACACATAGTGAAGCAGGGATTACACATTTCATGAGAGTAAATGGAACTACCAAACTGGGTGGATGTGACACCCCTAAAATGTCCCAAGAGAGTGGGGACAGAAATAGTAATATTCTCAGACAGATAGGATGGTAAAATGATATCCTGCAAAGAGAGAGGAGACAGGAAAAGCGACGCTCCCTAGAGACAGGGGAACAGTAACTGTCTGCTCCCCACTTTCTTGTTGTGACACATGTCCTTGGGAAATGGGTTTGGTTTATATTTTCTCAATTGTATTTAGGTTTGACGAGGTGATTTGGGAACAAGGATTCCAATTCCATATTTTGTGTAGCAGCAGATCTACTGAAGGCCATGCTTTCATTTGGAGTTTGCCCAGGATTCTGTCCAGGCTGATACAGCATGAGCTACCAGCGCTGCTCCTATTGGGCTAATCCATCACACACAAGGGAATCTGATGGGCACTTTCTCTTTGTGCTGGCAAAGGGAGGGATTTGCTTTTACTGCAATGGCAGCAAAAGAAATTAGTCAGTGGAGGTAGTTCCAGCTGAATATAATGTTCTGTTGTTCATGATGGGATTAACCTTGACAGTTCTCACTTGCCTTTACCCCGACAGTGGGGCAGGAAGTCATCATGCAGTGGTCTCCTGGCTCACACTGAGACACCAAGTTGATGGTCTAACTGCAGAGAGCAAGAAAATGGCTTGGACTCACCGAACAACCAGAGGCTTCAGCCAACAACTGGGTCACAGGCAAATGGAGGGTTGTGTAAACTCTCAGTGTCTCAGGGAACAAACACAACCACTGAGCTACAAAACTGAACAGGATATTTTTATGACAAATTGGCATTCCAAAAACAAAATACAAACACAATATGCATAAAACCTGAGTACAATCTAATTTCAGAGACTACAGCATTTTCTTTGAAAGCTGGCTGATAATCATATGAGAATTCAAACAGCCACCCACTCTGTCAAATGGTGTTGAAGTTGCATTGTCCTCATCATAACACCTTTGCAAGCTTCTTAATAACAGAAAAGGGGAGAGAAACATTGCAAACTGTATGATCATGAGTGAGGATACATTAAAAACTAGGACCATGATGTTAAATGCTCCCAGCCATAAACAACACTGATGCATTCAATTCATTAGAATGTTAAATGATGTTAAAAAGTCTGCCAACCACTTCCATGAAGAAGGAATATTTAAATCTCAAGAGGCATTGATGATTTTTTTTCAGTATCATAGCAAAGAAGCAGCAGCTGACATATGAACTCCAACAAACTAATGATAACAGGCAGTGAATACAGAGCAGGCTCCTGAGAGAGAGAGAAAAAAAATCAACAGCAGAGATCTGTCCAGTGCTGGGGTCATTTTAGACAAGACACCTTGTTGCCAGCAAGTTACTGCAGCATGAAAACTCCAGTACGATCAGAAAGAGAAAAAGGACAATGTGCAGATTGTGGAACAGGCCCTTTCACCTCGGCCTGAGGCAGGTGCCAAGCTCCAACACACTGGCCTCACTTCACACCAACCTTCACACAGTGCGGGGTCATGAACTCCGGCCATTAATTCCTCTGGGACCGTGACGGAGTGACGGAACAGGGACAATTGTAGAAGAGTCAATAGAGAGTAAAGAAAGATGGAGAGGGTGTTTTGGAAAGGGTTTAGAGGAGGAAATAAACTTTGTGCCACTCAGTACTGGCCTTGTCAACATGTGTAACAGAATGAACAAAACAGCACACTGTGAAGACAAACAAAAGTCACATCAAAGTACTTTTCTTATTACAGGGGATATTTTCATTGGGGTGCGATAAGTGCCCTGCTTCTAAAGCTGTACACTCTATGTGTCTCTACAGATTGAGCCTGTTAGCTTCAAGCAAGGCCCCTCTTTACGTTTTCCTGTTCAGGGACAATGAAGCAGCTGCCCTCTAGTGGCGAGACAGCACTTGCACTGCTGCTGAGGATTATGGGTAAAGTCCCATTCCATTCGCGCCCACACAAACCAGCAGCCACTTCAGCTGCTTTATTGAAAATCACAAGCTTTCAAGGCGCTGATCATTCAACGGTGGAACTGGCCACACGATCATATGAATTAGGGGCAAATGAAGTAGATTCATCCTCTTGAGCCTGCTTCCCATGGCTGACCTGATTATTCCACATTCTTGCCTCACTCTGATAGATTCTTGATAAGCAATGGCTGTCTACTTCCTCACTACAAACATTCAGAGGTTTCATTTCTATGTTTGAAGAAGAGTTCCATAGACCTATGACCTTAAGCAAGAAAAAATCCCTGCTTATCTTGGTCTTAAATGAGGGAACTTATTTTAGTTTTATATTCTCCCTGAAAAGGACGCATTCTTTTCACATCCACGCTGTATTCTATGGTCATGTTGATATGGCATCTGCTTTAATCAGCTGCTCTCTCATGAGAACAGCTCCCTATCCTGCCACCTTCAGTGACTGATGCACAGAAACATCCAGGTCCTACTGCCCCTACACCCACTCATACCCTTTAGTTTGTTTGTCTCTCCACGTCTACCTTCCAAAATGAATCAGTGACGTCTCTTTCTATTAAATTCTATCCACAACCATCTGCTCATTCCATTAATTTATCTATTTTTTTTTGAAGTTAGACACTATCTTCTTCATGAGCCATAATACATCCAAGTTGCATACCATCAGCAAATTTTGAATTATGCCTTTAGATTAGATTACTTACAGTGTGGAAACAGGCCCTTCGGCCCAACAAGTCCACACCGACCCTCCGAAGCGCAACCCACCCAGACCCATTCCCCTACATTTACCTCTTCACTTAACACTACGGGCAATTTAGCATGGCCAATTCACCTAACCTGCACATTTTTGGATTGTGGGAGGAAACCGGAGCACCCGGAGGAAACCCACGCAGACACAGGGAGAATATGCAAACTCCACACAGAGAGTCGCCAGAGGCGGGAATTGAACCCGGGTCTCTGGCGCTATGAGGCAGCAGTGCTAACCACTGTGCTACCGTGCCGCCTTGTACACTCAGGTTAACATAGATTTAACTATTTTAAATAGCTTTTAAAATGAACTATTTTATAAACTATTGTAAATTAAACCTCAAATTTATTGCCCATCTCTAGTTACTTGGACTGAGCTCTGAGCCAGATCATGGGGCCATTAAGAATGAATCACGTCACTGCGGGACTGGAGTCACAGACCGGGTGATGGCTGGGTTCCCTTGTCCAAACTACATTCATGAACATGACACTTTTGTGCCCGCCCATCCCAGGAGAAATCAAAATAAATGAGATACACTTCAAATGATCAAACTGGTGAGACTTGAATTCATTTCTTTGAAAGACTGGAGTCTAGGCTAGAAATAGAGCCATGACATGGGTGACCCTGGTTTGTCAGACTGAAAGGTGGAGTGTCCTTCGGATTGACACTGGGATCAGGCACAAAATGAATTACACTCAAAGACCGAACACACAGCTATCAAAGCGGGTCACAAAACTGCAAAGAGCAGCAATTTATCTGGGAGACCTCAACAGGCATCAGTGGGTGTAAGAGCATTAGGCGGGCAAGTGTCAGATATTGCTGAACACACCGGAAGCACAGTCACACATAAAGGGAAGCTATTGAGCAGGAAAACGGGAATAACTGAATTTCTCCACTGAGAGCTGGAAGTGGTTTTCTCAGTTGTAACGCCTCTGAGAACGATAAAGGTTGAAGGGCCGTTTATATTATAAACAACACTGCGGCGCGGAAGAAAGGATGTCAAGTGATATATCTCCTTTAACTTGGGAACAATATCAGAAACAAATGTCAATGTGATTTTGTATTGAATATTGAGAGTGAGGAGATGGAGGGGAGAGTGACCATGGCAGCTGTCTTGAAGAATGGTTAGGTCATGGCTAGAATATGGTGCACAGTTAGCAAACCATCTGCTGCTTTGAGGGACAATACATAATGGGACAGGGACAAGGGACCTAGAGTCACAAGTTTTTATTTCGGGATGTAGATTTCTTTACACAGAAGGTGGTAAGAATTTGCAATTTTCTGCCACAGGCTGTTAAAACAAAACCTATCCATGTTTTATTCTCTGGTGGGACATGGGCACTGCTGGCTGGCCAGCATTTCCTGCATGTCCCTCATTTTCTTTGAACGTGGTGAGGAGCTGCCTTCCTGAGCCCGCTGCAGCCATGTGCTGTAGGTAGACCCAGTGTGCCCTGAGGGAGAGAATTCCCTGATTTTAACCCAGTGACAGTGAAGGAACAGGGATACAGTTCTAAGTCAGGATAATGAATGGTTTGGGAGAAATCTTGCAGATGGCAATGTTCCCATATGTGCACTATTTTAAAAGGTATTTAATGACCTGGAAAAAAGGAATAATAAAGGGAAAATAATGCTGAAAAGCATTCGACTGGATGGTGATGGATTAATTATTGCGGTGACCTTTTTAGGGAGATGTTAGAAACGAAAATCGCTTCTCAATAATCGCTCTAGACAAATTCAGGAAAACAAAGTTTTATTAACAAGTCAAGTCTGCAGAGTCGGGCACCCTTAAAGAAAAGGCGCGCTGAGGCTTACAAAGTCTCCCATTATATACAGCACAAGTCCCTCCTCTCCTTGGCTCCAACAAGCCATGAGGTTCACATTCTTAAAAACATCATTATTTTTATCACAAAGTCTGCAACAAAAGGCTCCAGAGTCTCCAAAGTTTGTTGTTTTTCTCACCCTGTAGTCTTATCAGTCAAAGGCTTTAATTTGAAACAGATGTCTCAAGTCGTTCCCCCATCCTGGAGTCTTATCAGTCAAGGACTCATCCTTCCCTCCTGTGTCAATGGTTTATCAATCAAGGGCTTGTTTGTTTTACTCTGCTCACAAATTGTCAGCATTCTGCACAATTTAAACTAGCCTGCTTGTTTTTACTCTGCTCACAAATTGTCAGTATTCTGCACAATTTAAACTATTCTACTTTTGAGTATATAAAATGTTCTAGAAAAGAAACAAAAGTTTTGTCTTTTATTATAGACCAGTCCATGGTCCAGGCACATCTTAAAGTTTAAACCGAAATTACCTCTCACAATTCCACCCTTTTCTTTCTTTAAGATGTGCCTGACCAAGATAAGCCCCCCCTTCCCTCAAGGGCCCGAGAAATCCTTGGTTTTTCGCAGCAACATCACTTTAAGTTCCCGCGTCCCATGTTGTGGAACCACCACTGCCTGGAGTCGGGAAATATTTTTCTGAATTAAAAACTGAATACAGGGAGTTAGGCAGGGTAATACAAAAAGAAGAATCATGCCTCCCCCAACCACCAGCAACGCCGTACGCCACCAGCTACCACCTAGGAGACCATCCCACCATCCGATGCCACTAAGAGGACGCCAAGATTGTACTGGCATATGGGCCAATCTCTGAATTTCATCGGAAATTTTCAAAACCGCTTTACCATTATCGTCAATTTCTAGACAGCAGTTTGTCAGGTTAAATTTCCCACACACACCCCCCTCCGAGGCCAACAGATAATCCAAGGCAAGTCAGTTTTGATATATAGCAGCCCTCATCTGATCCTGCTGCTGAGCCAACAGCTCTAGGGCCAGGGCAGTCCGGTTAGTAATGACCTCTACGACTGCTTGGAGCCTGATAATTCGATTTAGCATATAGATAGGAGTACGATATCCCCATGATCCGTCCTGTGCCCAAGTAGCCGGCCCGTAGTATTCAATAATCCGGGCCGGTGGCCACTCATCCCCCCAATCACCGACTTGGATATCCCTTGGCGACCTACGCAGGGAGTCAAAGAGTTTAACTCCCAAATCATCGCCTTCCTCCCGGGGTAATAGGACGAATTCAGGTCTTATTAGACCCAGGAAACATACTCCAGCCCATCCCATGGGCAGTTTGGAATATGCCTGATTACCGCATATCCAAAATAGGCCATCTGGAGCAGGCCCTCCCTGCCTCACAACGTCATCCCACAACTCCTTTACGCCAGGGACGCCCTCATAAGGACCAGGACCACTGCAATTCCAGTATTCGGATTGTTGACCCCGTGGCAGAGTCTGGACAGGATTATTCCAGCATTGATTCCCCTGACAACCACCGCTCCACACTCTTTTCATGCCATCGGAAGGGTCAGCACTTAGCTCGTAAGAGGAGGAATCAGAACGTAACCGAATGCAATTTTGATGATCTTGGTGTGCAATGTACCAAGCAATATTCTCAGGCCACCATACTCGCGTGGTTGCATCCAATATATTCTGACAGGGGCTAATCCCTACCTTCACGGTCCCCTTGCCTTCAATACAGAACTGGCACTCAGGGCTGTTTGTCAGTCTCCACCCCTGGCTTTTTCTGTCGTTGTCATGAATCCAAGTGGTTTGCAGCAATTCCCCTATGTCTAAGCTTTGACCAGTCCACGGCCATTGTTCCGACATATGCGGCCCCCCACAGACCCAGCAATTGCTAACATTTAAAACAGTGGCTATTCTAGAGGTGAGATCAATAAACAGGTTTTGTGTAACATCAGGGAGTTCAATCTGTCCTTCTACCTCTTCGTATACAGATGGCACTTTAGGGAGCACGACCGTTCCCTGACGGTCTTGCTCTTTCCCCAACCCCCGATCAGGGATCTGTATCTTGGTCTCCTTGACTCTGTCAACCTGCTCCCTGAGCAACACGGAGGATAGGTCCCACCTCCCAGTTTTGCTAATACACACCCAGCGGTCATTTATAGGGCATCCATGGATTTTGCCACCGTATCCTTTATTATATACCTGATAATAGGGTCTCCCATCCTCCCAACATTCATGGCGTGCACTCACATCGTAACACCTATCGTCCACATAGGAATGGGACACAAATGATCCCGAATAGATTCGAATCCCAAGTCTTACTGTAGTTCGACATTTGTCACATCTCCCCTCACCCTCCCCCACATACAGGAGTAAACTGATCAATATCCCCACCAATACAGTCCAAGTAGAGTTCATTATTGCTGTCTTTTCAGTTTTACCGACAACGGCTTGTCCCCTTGCTCGCATGTCCAGGTGCTTTCTTCTTCAGGCGGAACAGGCCCCTTTATCCTTGATGCGTGGACCCACCCTTTTTCTTTCGTTCGAACAGCTGCTTCAGTTGTTAACAGAACCAGGAACGGTCCTTCCCACCGCGGCTGGAGCTTTTCGGCCTTCCAGGTCTTAACAAGTATCCAATCTCCGGGCTCCACCTTATGCAGGAGGAAGTCGAGCGGTGGAGTCTGAGCCAGGAGACCTTTCCTCCGGAGTTCTGCAAAAGAACGGGATAAGGCCAGTAAATAGGTTCGGATAAATACATCCCCCCCTTGTAGAGTGGGACATCCATCAACCTTACTCCAATACGGTAATCCGAACAGCATTTCATAGGGGGAAACCCCGACATCTCGGCGAGGTGCCGTACGTATCCGCAATAGGGCAATGGGCAGGCACTTTGGCCAGGGTAACTTAGTTTCTAACATCAGCTTAGTCAATTGGGTCTTGAGCGTGCCATTCATTCTCTCAACTCGACCCGAACTCTGAGGATGCCAGGGTGCGTGGAATTTCCATTGGATGCCCAGGGCATTACAGATCAAATGGTGTAGCTTAGAAATAAAATGCGTCCCGCAGTCGGAGTCAATAGATTCCATTATGCCATATCTCGGGATTATGTTCTCTAACAACAGTCGGGCCACGGTTGGTGCATCGTCTTTGGCAGTTGGGAAAGCCTCTACCCAGTGAGTGAAATGGTCTACTATTACTAGCAGATATTTCCATCTTTGTACTGGGGGTAATTCTGTAAAGTCGACTTGGATCCTCTGAAATGGCCTAATCGCTAGGGGCTGACCACCGGCTGGCATAGAACGCATGGCCTTCCGATTAATACGCCGGCAAGTGGGGCATCCGACTACCTCTTGTCGGGCTAATGTGTACATCCTCCCGAATACATAGTCTCTCAGGATTGTGTCACACATGGCTTGCACCCCCCAGTGGGTCTGATGGTGTAATCGGTGCAGAATACCCCGGGTGATCTGTTTGTTCAGTACTTGTCTCCCATCAGGAACCGTCCACTTCCCGTTAGTATCTAGCCGGGCACCCAATTGATCCATTTTATCAATCTCCCCCTGGGTGAAGACGGGTTGTTTAGCGAGCCCTTCCCTCAACGGTATTAACGTTAACAATTGGACGGATTTTTCGACCGCTGCCCGCTTGGCTTCCTCGTCTGCCAGCCGGTTTCCCACCGCTTCCGGTGTCGACCCCTTCTGGTGACCGGGTACATGGACTACTGCAAGTTCCGTAGGTAACGTCAGGGCTTCCAACGTTAGGCTGATCATTTGTTCGTGAGCTAATTCCTTTCCCCGGGAAGTTATCAATCCTCGCTCTTTCCAGATTTTCCCGAAAGTATGAACGACTCCGTATGCATACTTTGAGTCAGTATATATGGTCCCCACTTTCCCTTCCAACAACTTCAGGGCCCTCTGGAGGGCGTACAACTCACAGGATTGGGCTGACCACTTCCCGGGCAGTCGTCCAGACTCAATCGTCCGTTTCGTTGCACCATCTATAACAGCATAGCCACTGTATCGTACTCCACTGATGCACCGGGAGGACCCGTCGATATACAGTTCCTGTCCCTCACCCAGCGGGGCTTCTTGCAGGTCCTCTCGGCTCTTGGTCTGCAAGTCCACAAATTCCACACAATCATGCTCCTGTTCCCCGTCTGCAGGACGTCCGTATAGAAACTGGGCAGGGTTGCAACTGAGATCTTTTGCAAAATTGAGATCGTCTCCGGTCATCAAAATCGTCTCATACTTCAGGATGCGAGAGTCTGTTAACCAGCGGTGAGCCTTTTGAGCCAGTATGGTACTAACCGAATGTGGGAGTATACTGTGATCCTTCCTCCAAAGGTAAGTTTCCGGGCCTCTTCTACTAACATTGCCGTAGCTGCCACTGCCTGTATACAGGTCGGCCATCCACATGACACAGGGTCTAACATTTTTGACAAAAATGCAACCGGCTGACGTTTCCCTGCCCGCAGCTGAGTAAGCACACCCTGGGCAATTCCGCCGGCGCTATTAACATATAACTGGAACGGTTCCTTCAGGGTGGGTAAAGCCAATACCGGAGCTCGAATCAGTTTAATTTTAATAATATTAAATCGCTACTCCTCCTCATCTGACCAGTCCACCTTTTGTCCTTCTCGTCTCAGTTTGTCGTACAAAAATTTTACTAAAGTGGTGTAACTTTCAATCCATATCCGGCAATACCCTACTAGTCCTAGGAATTGTCTGACTTCCTTCTTCGTTCTGGGTATTGGCATACCCGTAATTCCTGATATTCGTTCTGGCGTGATACGGCGGTGCCCCTTACTGACTTGATGGCCCAGATATCTTACTTCTCGCTCCACAAACTGGAGTTTTGTCCTGGAGACGCGTAGACCCTGTTTCCCCAGGAAGTTCAACAGGGCAACGGTGTCTGCTCGTACCTCCTCTTCTCTTGGTCCTGAGAGTAAGAGATCATCGACATATTGGAGCAATTGATTCTCCGCGTTACACTGAAATCCTCCTAAGATCTGCTCCAGTATTTGTCCAAACAAATTGGGTGACTCCGTGAATCCCTGCGGCAAGACCGTCCATCTTAACTGTCGCTTTCGTCCTGAGAAGGGATTCTCCCATTCAAAGGCAAAAAGGTTCCGACTTTCTTTGTCAAGGGGGCAACTCCAGAAAGCATCCTTCAGATCCGTTACGCTGAACCATTCATGTTCGGGGGGAATTTTACTCATTAACGTGTAGGGATTAGGTACCACCGGGTATCTAGCCTGGACTACTTCATTCAACCCCCGCAGGTCTTGCACCAGCCTATATGTCCCGTCTGGCTTCCTCACAGGGAGTATTGGAGTATTGAAAGGGGACATGCATTCCTCCAGTAGTCCATCTGTGATTAATCTTTCTATCACAGGTTGTAACCCCTCCCGTCCTTCCATAGCAATCGGGTATTGTTTCCTTCTTACCGGGCCTCTTCCTGGTAACATGGTGATTTGGAGAGGTTTGATGTTTAGACCCCCTCTGTTCCCCTCTCGGTACCATACTTCCGGGTCTATTTGTTGATCATCTTCTTCGGTGAGGGCGAACAACCTTACCACCATTTCCCCGTTATTTGGTACCGTTCCAATCCCTAGTTTGACCTGCAAGTCTCTTCCTAACAAATTAAATCCCGCCGATGGCAGTAGAAGGAGGTCTCGTTTAGTAGTTCTGTTTTCATATCCAATTTCCACGTCCTCCACCACTGGGACTTGTAATTTCTGTCCTCCAATTCCAGATACCCCCATAACTTTTCCTCCTGCTCGGGTGCTGGGGGGTATTTGGATTATACTTGATCTTTCGGCTCCCGAGTCCACCATAAATGTGATCTCCGATCCTTGGGGCCCTACTTTCAAGTTTACCAGGGGTTCCTGTCAATAGTCCTTTTGCCCCAAGGGTAGGAACCCCCGACCTCCCTAATCTTCCTCCATCAGGGCGTACGACCTCACCTCCTGCTTGTAGCGGGAGCACTCCCGTTTAAAATGTCCCTCTTCATTACAATAGTAACATCTGAGTGTCCTCTTCGTTTCCCTGTCGCGGTCTCGCGTTCCTCCGCCCTTCCTTTGTTCCGGCCATGGTTCTCTTTTCCTCTGCTCTTGCCACGACTCTCCCCTTTCCTGTTTCTGCCACGGCTCTCCCTTTTCCTTTCTTCCAGCTGTCATTTGTTGCACCGTTTGCATCATTATCTTTGTCGCCTTCTTTTGCTTCTCATCGTCCCTTCTCACAAACACCTTTTGCGCCTCCCGTAGTAATTCACTTAAAGATTTACTATCCCAATCATCCATTTTCTCTAACTTCTTTCGTATGTCCGGCCAGGCCTTTGATACAAACTCTACCCGTATGAGTTGTTGCCCCACGTCCGTCTCAGGGTCCACCCCAGCAAACTGCTGCAAATTCTTCCTAATCCTGTCTAGGAAGTCCGTAGGGGTTTCCTCCGGGTTTTGATGATTACCAAAGGCCTTTGTAAAATTGTGCCCCTTCGGGGCTGCGTGTCTTATTCCTTTTATCCAATATTCCCGCATGTCTCTCATGTTGCGCCGTCCTCCCTCCGTGTTCTTATCCCACTCGGGGTCGGTGAGGGGAAACTTCTGCTCCCCTCCTTCTCCCCCCTCTCTCTCCCAGACCAAGAGCGCAGCTTGTCGTATCATCTGACGCTCCTGGCTAGAGAACAATGTTTTCATGATGGAACACAACTCTTCCCACGTGTAAGTATTCGGACCCAGGAACTGATTCAATTGTTCAGCAAGTCCCATGGGGTCCTCTAGTAGACCCTTCATCTCCCTCCTGAAATTCCGTACTTCAGTACTCGTCAAGGGAACGTTCACCTATCCCGTCCTTCCTTCTTCGCCCCCCATGGGCACTTCCCGGAGTGGATTCATTCTTGCAATCGAGACAGGGTTTTGTCTGTGACCCTTTCCAGCTTGAGATCTGGTCTGTACCCCTGAGGTAGTTTGTGGTTCCTCCCCATTTTCTTCCCCTTCCCCTGAATCGTCGTCACCCGAAGGAACATTCTGTGGGGCAGACGGGGTCACGTAGGGCGGCGGTAAGTGATCTAAAGGGTC
The DNA here is from genome assembly GCF_037043375.1 of Chiloscyllium plagiosum. NCBI lineage: Eukaryota > Metazoa > Chordata > Chondrichthyes > Orectolobiformes > Hemiscylliidae > Chiloscyllium > Chiloscyllium plagiosum. The sequence goes on from NW_028270147.1 coordinate 118,850,333, forward strand.
CCATTCTTTCTGCCCTTTCGAGTCTTTATTAGTTACCTGCATTTGGCAAGATATCGTAACCGGCAGCCAACAAAGGGCATAATCACTTTCTTCCAGATTAACATCAGGTTTTGAATTGACATATAAAATGAGGGCTTGCCGGACCCAGTCTTCGTCAGTACCGAATCTAGGCCACCACACTGAGTCGCCCTGAATAGGTTTCTGGGACCACTTTTGACAGTATTTTACCATCTTCCTTTTAGATTTTCCCTTTCTTCCACCCTGATCCCAATTATTTAGCATTCTCCCTAACGGACTATCATCAGGTACCCCGGGGTATGTGTCATTGTCCCTGTTTAAGCCTACCTTTCCCTTAATCGCCTTAGATCCCTTATTTCCCATTTCCGAGGACTTCGTATTTTTCCCGTGATAATTTATCACAATGTAGCCAATTCCCGGACCTTCAGTCCCGTGATCGCCCAGGTTCCTTTGCAGGCACCCCCGGTCTTTGGATTCCTGTGTCCTACGTCTCTGTGACACAAATCACAGGCACCCCGTAGGTACACGTTCCTCCTCAAACACGGTCTCTGCAAAATCCCTCACAGGCGAGCCCCGGTCTCTAGATTCCTGAGTCCCACGTCTCTGTAGAAAAAAAATCCACAGGCACCCCGTAGGTCCCCAGTCCTCCGGAAACACGGTCCCCGCAAGTTTTTTCTTACCTGGGTTCGGTGCACCGAAATTACTCGATCGTTAACCGTCCCCACTGCCTCGGGTACACCCCTCCTTTGTTTTCCTGAGCCTCCCGGATATCACTCGCTCAAGCCGCGCGGGGCGACAAGCAAGGAATCAGGGACTGCTGAACTCAGCAGGGTGCACCTTCTCCGATATCCTTCCTCAACTCCCCTTGCGGCCGGAGTGTTGATCCCGGACGAGCCCCCAAGTTGTTAGAAACAAAAATCGCTTCTCAATAATCGCTCTAGACAAATTCAGGAAAACAAAGTTTTATTAACAAGTCAAGTCTGCAGAGTCGGGCACCCTTAAAGAAAAGGCGCGCTGAGGCTTACAAAGTCTCCCATTATATACAGCACAAGTCCCTCCTCTCCTTGGCTCCAACAAGCCATGAGGTTCACATTCTTAAAAACATCATTATTTTTATCAAAAGGCTCCAGAGTCTCCAAAGTTTGTTGTTTTTCTCACCCTGTAGTCTTATCAGTCAAAGACTTTAATTTGAAACAGATGTCTCAAGTCGTTCCCCCATCCTGGAGTCTTATCAGTCAAGGACTCATCCTTCCCTCCTGTGTCAATGGTTTATCAATCAAGGGCTTGTTTGTTTTACTCTGCTCACAAATTGTCAGCATTCTGCACAATTTAAACTAGCCTGCTTGTTTTTACTCTGCTCACAAATTGTCAGTATTCTGCACAATTTAAACTATTATACTTTTGAGTATATAAAATGTTCTAGAAAAGAAACAAAAGTTTTGTCTTTTATTATAGACCAGTCCGTGGTCCAGGCACATCTTAAAGTTTAAACCGAAATTACCTCTCACAGCAGAGTTGGCTGTTCTTGTCCAGCAGCAACATTCTCCATGGTAACGCTTCATTGCATTCCAAAATAACACGTTTAAACCTCAAAACTCTGAACTAAGGCAGTGTTAATTATTGACAGATTTTATGACTTCCTTTAAGTTTCAGCCTTGTCTAAGTTGGTAGAACTCCTTCCATGGAGTCAGAAAGGTTTGGTTCAGTCCACTCTAAGGTGGGTCAACAATGATCTCACCCATCAGTGACAGAACTGGTGGGGAGCTCCTTTTGGTTCCTGGCGAGGTCCCCAGTTGGAAGCGAGCAGAGCAATGCTTGTTGGAGGCAGGGCTCTCACTGGAGACCTTGGCTTATTATGGAATCCCAGACCAAATGCAACTAAAGGCAGGTGTGGGTCATGGGAGAGGTGGCAGTTTAATATGAGGACATCATCTGAAGCTGGGTCCCTTGGTTGGACACATTGTGGGAAAGCTAAGCTGATTTAATCCCTGAGCTGCCATTAAATCAGGATAGATTCAGGAATGTTGACGTTAATTGGCTCCTCAATCGAGTTTATATCATCTGTTGGTGGCTAGGAATTCCAGTTCACTCCTTCTATCCTGATATTCATTGGGAGAAATTTTGCTGCCATTGGGGGCATTGAAATGGGGCACTTAAATGATTAAGTGTGCCGAGAGTCATGTTTCCAACTGTGTTACATCTAGCCCAAAGTGTAAAAATCAAAACTCATGTTTCATTTACAAAACTGAGTGAAAATGTGTAGGTTAGGTGGATTGGCCGTGCTAAATTACTCATTATGTCCAAGAGATGCACAGACTAGCAAATGGAAAATGCCATGGAAAATGCAGGGTTACGGGGATAGGGTAGGGGAGGTATGGGTCTGGGGTGGGATGGTCTTCAAAGGATCGGTACGAGCTTGCTGGGCTGAATGGCCTCCTTCCACACTGAAGGAATTCCTCGATTCTATGATTCTATGAAGGTCAGACCAGGATCTCGACAGTGGAGAGAGGGTATTCTGATGTTCAAAAATTCTTAAACAAAGGAACACAGTAAATGTAGATTTACCATCAGTGCAGACAAACTGAAAGGCAAAATAACATATTCTCCAGTCATATACCAGGTACAGAAAGGAAGTCAGGAAAAATATTTTGATGCAGCTATTGGAACTTAATGATGAATGATGATAAACTGAGTGCTCCATTCACAAAAGGACAGAATTACTTTTCAGAATTTCAACAGGTCTGAAGCAAAAGAGGAAATCAGGATCAAATAGTCATTTGAGAATTTGGATCTTGAGTGAGAAAAAGTCCTTCTTATGAAAACATTTCATTTTGCCTTGCTTTCTCTCCATGGGTGCTGCCTGACCCTCTAGGATCTCCAGTCTACATGGTACTTGCCTTTGCTGTGCCATTTCTTGCAAATTGCCCTGATGTGTGCAAGACAAAAGCTTCGACAAAACGTCTCTTTTTTCAGCAACACTCAAATTCAGATCAGTTTGGAGAGAAAGCAGGGACAAGGAATAATCTTTCCCTGCAGGGAGGGAGGGAGTGTGTGGGGAATCTCCCATGGGCAGGGTTCTCCTGGCTGCCACCACATCAGGAAGGCTGGAGCTTGATGATCGAGCTGAATGGACAGGGCTCACTCTCACAGTCCTCAGGGCCATGGAGCCTCTTGTGATGGGAGCATCTGCTTGGTGTTGGCAGACAATGATGTTGCAATGGGTTTGGAGATGGGGCAACTCGACTCTGGATGCTGCACAATGGCTGCACTGACTCTTCCTCTCTGCCTGGTCCCTCCAGGAGTGAACGTGGATATACAGAATGGCTGGACACCTTGATTATTGCAATGGAACATTGTTCTCCAGCTGACACTCACCAGCTTGGTGCTGGAAAAGGTTCCTTTATCCATTGAGCTGAGAGCCTTGCTCCTGACCCAGCAGATTGCTGTTGAGTGGAGTTTCAGGAGGTAAAGAGAGGCTGAGAAGGGAGTGAATGAGCAAATGAGTAAATCTGCTTCTCAAATCTCCCAGAAACAGTGAGAGCTCAGGATTTAGACACGAAGGAGGAAAGGTGAAGAGTTGAAGAAATCTTTCACACAGAGAGTGTGCATGAGTAGGTACAGAGAAAAGACCATTCAATCGTCTTGAACTTACAAATTAGAGGCTGAATTCGGCCATTCAATCCTTCAAGACTTCTTGACCATCAATAGGACCATGGCTGATGTGATTTTGCTTCCAATGCCACATTCCCATCCATCACAGAATGGTGAATGCACAACAAAAATGGACAGAAAAGCCAGATCCTGAACTACAACAGCAACCACCCAAACACACACAGGAGAAGCTGCGTTAGGCCCCTGTTCCTAAGGGCTACAACACACTGCAGCACTTCCGACCTGCGAAGAGAAGAACACTTCTACAAATTCTTTGCCAAGAACTGATTTTCCCGCAACTTCATCCGCGATACCTAACAGACAAACAACACGATGAGGACATGCCACAACCTAACTCATTAGCCACGCTACCTTATATAAAAATACGTCACAGAACTGACAGCCAGACTTCTCCAACTATGGAACGGTGGCTCAGTGGTTAACACTGTTGCCTCACAGTGGCAGGGATCCGAGTTCAATTCCCACATCGGGCAATTGTCTGTGTGGAGTTTGCACATTCTCTCTGTGTCTGTATTGATTTCCTCTGGGTGCTCCAGTTTCCTCCCACAACCCAAAGATGTGCCGGTCAGGTGAATTGGCCATGCTAAATTGCCCCTAGTGCTAGGTGCATTAGTCGGGGTCAGTATTGGGCGGGGGACTGGGTCTGGGTGGGTTACTCTTTGGAGGGTCAGTGTGGACCTGTTGGACTGGAGGGCCTGTTTCCATACTGTAGGGAATCTAATCACTCATAAACTGCCCAGAAACTGACAGCCACGCTCAAACAAAAGACCCAAAACCAATCATGTGAAAGACAAATGTAGTTTACAAGATTCCATGCAAAGCCTGCACAAAACACATAGGACACACAGCCAGACAACTAGCCATCCACATCCATGAAAACCAACGAGCCACTAAACCCCATGAGCAGCTGTCCCAAGTAGCTATACACACAGATGACAAGGACCACAAATTCGAATGGGCCAACACTATGATCATAGGACAAGCTCAACAGAGGGCAGCCAGAGAAGTTCTAGAGCTATGGGCTCCACCAATAATCACATTGACCGAGACCCAATATACCGACCACTGAAATGAACATTCCAAAAACCAGCAACCGGAAACAGCAGGAATGGAACCAAATAAATTCCAGAAGACACAGTACAACAGCGCTTCACAGGAGTCGCAGTGCACTGAAGATGTCACCTAGACGGGGGACAAAATGTCTACAAATCAACTTCCCAGCTCGGTGAGCATACCCACAACTACAGCAAGAGTGAGGGGTTTTCCTGTCCTACAGTATTCTCCAAATCCTTACCTGACCTCCTCATTGTCATACCCTCCTGCCCCTTACTAAACATAGAATTGGACTGCCAGGTTGTGAGGCTTATAACTTCCTTCTGAAACAAAGTCTCCAGGTATCTCTGCACCTCCCTGATGTGTCACCAATTATTTCAACTTAGCCTCCAATCCAAACACCCTGTGTGGGAGTTGTTGTAGATTTATACATTCACTACAGATGTATTTAACCTGAGTCACTTTAACTTAATAAATGAAAGATGTCCATTCCTCTATTAATCCAGTAATTCTCTTCAGTATCTGAATTAAAGTTTTAGTGCTTTCCATTTATTGACCTTCCCGAATGGGGGTATCCTGAAGCAGTACAAGATGACATAAGGATATAGACGGGCTGGGAGAGTCAGATGGTCTGATCAGTATCAAGTGGAATTCATTCATATAAATGTGTATCAGTGGACTGAGCTCTCCCTGACCATGCGAGTGAGGTGAGGGCAGAGTGACAGCCCTTGACATCAAGGCCTCTTTGATGGTGTGTGGTATCAAGGAGCCTGAGCAATGCAGCAGCCTTTCAGCTGCTGTTCCAGGGAAAGGATCAAAATCTAGATCCCTCCGAGCAACTCCTGGGAATTCTGTCATCCCAAAGGGACAAGTCCTCCTCCTCAGTTCCCACAAACCGCAGCAAGTCAGACACACACTGTCCAAACTGTTTGAGGGAGCTGAACTGAACTCTCACAGCCCTGTGCCATGCTCTGCTGGAAGATGGAGGGACTATTGGGGAGTCCTTGTGGCAGACAGCTGCACAATATTGTTGGTCTTTAAACGTGAAGGTGAACTTGTCCTGGTCCTCAGCCCTCCCTGACCCGATATGGACCAGGGCACATTTGAAATGACCAACTGTGTAAAGACCCATTGCCAGTCCATCAGCACGAGCCAATCTGCTCTGAACACTCCCTGAGTGAGCTCACACCATTATGTTCTGATACACTGCCAGAGAGCCCACCCTTACACTCCAGGGTTCTGATAGCCCTCCCATCATAGAGTCCCCCCATGAACCCCTTCAGTTCATTCTCCACTGGAGGGGGCTGATCCCAGTGGTTTTGATGGATGCATCTGTGTGTGAGATGTAATGAGATATATATATCAATATATAATATATATATCTCGATATGTTCCCTGTTCCCCACCCACACACAGGCTCTTCTCCATTCATCGGGTACAGGTATTCTGGATGGGTACTGCCCCTTCAGAGCACCACCATGGTGGATGAGGGGTGTGGAGTGAAAGGTACCCTGCACACTCTGGGTTGGATCTTCCCCATCTACAATCTGAGTTCAGCTTACTCTCAGTATCATTCAGCTCGGGCCATTTCCAAAGCACACACGAGACAGAGACTGAATCTTCTTCATCTTTATTCCCTTTTCCAGATTGACATTGACAGAAAACCGACTGCAATTAACAGCCCAGACAGAGGAAGCTGCACAAATTCACATCCACAATGGAACTTGAGGAAAACACTTGTGTGGATTTTCTCAATAACCTGAGAATCCTGTCCCTTTAAACAGTGACAAAACCTTAAGGTGGAACTGGCGGCTGAGCAGGAAGGAGATCTGGTTTACTGAAGCAGAGACTTCTGAGGTTCACATTGTCTTTGTACAGCTGACAGTTTTCAATATCTGTGAAAGGTTATGCTTGTTATTACAAGTCAACACTGTCCCCAACAAACAGTCTCCTGGACAGGGACAGAATAGGGTTAGATACAGAGTAAAGCTCTTTCTGTACTGTTCCCACCAAAGACACCCAGGACAGGGACAAGATAAGAAACAGAATAAAGCTGTCTCCACACTGTCCTCGTCAAACACTCCCAGGACAGGGACAGCACTGGTTGGGAACAGAGTGAAGCTCTTTCTACAGTGTCACAGTAACCTGCCTTAACCCCTGAATCTCAGAGTCTCCCAGAGGCATGTCTCAAGAAGGAAGGTAGTTGAAATTCAGTGCTGACAATGACCTTTGTCCTGCCAGCTCAGCCCTGTTCTATTTAAAGTTGTGTCTCCTCTGTGGACTGTCTTGAACACTCTACACACACTCTGATCTCCTGATGCTCTTGCTGAGGGGAGAGGGGAGGGTCACGTGGGTGAGAGCACAGGAGAAGCGAGTGTTGGACTGGAAAAAGTATCATTTTGAATATTTGTATCCAATACCCAACAAACCCGATGTTTTTAAAATTCCTTTTTGATTGTGGACATTGAAGTCCCCCACCCAGAGTACATTCCGTGCCCTCACCACCCTCAGAGCTTCCTCCAAGTGCTATTCAACATGGAGGAGAGACTGATTCATCAGCCGAGGGAGGACAGTATGTGGTCATCAGCCAGAGGTTTCACAGAATCAGAGAATCATACAGTGTAGGAGAGGTCTCTCATCCAATCATGTCTGTCCCACCAAGGCAAAACTAAATCTACTCTCCATCCACTTTCTCAAACTGGGCCCAAAGCATTGAATGTTCGGATATTTCAGGTGCTGATCCAGGTATTTTTTAAAAGGTATATTTTTAAAATATTGACCAGGACACCATGGGGATCTGCTCTGCTCTTCTAATAGTGTCATGGCATCTTCTACTGTCCCCTGAGAGGGCAGATATCAGAACATCCCATCTGAAAGATGGTCCCGGAGCACTAAACCTCTGACAGTGTTGCACTCCCTCAGTATTGACACACCAGCAGTGCAGCACTCCCGCAGCACTCCCACAATATTGACTTTCTGACAGTGCGGCATTCCCTCAGTACGAACCCTTTGACAGTGCAACAGTCCCTCAGTACTCACCCTCTGACAGTGCAGCACTCCCTCAGTACTGACCCACCATTAGTCCAACACTCCCTCAGTACTGACCCTCCAATAGTGTGGCACTCCCTCAGTACTGTCCCTCTGACTGTGGCAGTCCCTCAGTACTGACCTTCTGACAGTATGGCACTCCCTGTGCATGGATAATTTGCTTCAGAGATAGAATCATGTAATGATGAAATCTGTAGAATGTCGAAGCAGACCATTCACCCCAATGAGTTCACACTAATCCTCCGAAGAGCATCCCAACCAGATCCAAACCATTACACTGTGCCACCGTGTGGGCAGCACGGTGGCACAGTGGTTAGCACTGCTGCCTCACAGCGCCAGAGACCTGGGTTCAATTCCCACATCAGGCGACTGACTGTGTGGAGTTTGCACGTTCTCCCCGTGTCTGCGTGGGTTTCCTCCGGGTGCTCCGGTTTCCTCCCACAGTCCAAAGATGTGCAGGTAAGGTGAATTGGCCATGCTAAATTGCCCGTAGTGTTAGGTAAGGGATAAATGTAGGGATATGGGTGGGTTGCGCTTCGGCGGATTGGTGTGGACTTGTTGGGCCGAAGGGCCTGTTTCCACAATGTAATCTAATCTAATCCCTGCATTTCCCAATGGCTCATCCACCCAGTCTGCAATATAATGAGTCTGAGGGGAGAGTGCTCCCCACTGAGGCCAGGCTGACATCTCCCTGTCCAATAGCCTGCCTTGCTTCCCCATCCCAGCCCACACTTGGAGGACTGAGACCACCTGGGGAAGCTAGAGATGTTTCCCAGCCAGAGATAGTGCCTTCAGGAGAGAGATGGAGAGCAGATGATGGGGGCAGGGGACTGTAGGGTCTGTTGTCTCGAGGTGGGGTGTGAGACATTGAAGCAGGCGATAGCATGTGCTGAACCCTTTCCCCGGAAGGAGTTTGTAAGTTGATGGGTGAAAGTGGGAGCTGCTGAAACCCTTGCTCCCTGCTCAGTCATGTTGAGAGACACACAGACACATCAGACACACAGAAGGCAGCTTTCTGTGGATGTTCTCCTGGGTCAGGCCTCATCAACACGGAGCTATGGTCAGTAACAGTGTAAGCTGTGCGGCCCTGAAAGCCTGAGTCTGCAACTCTGCTCGGAAGGATATCAGCTCATTCATCAAAACTAGTTCTGCCCCTCTGCAGCCTAGCCGGTCTGCCTGTGCCTTTCCACCACTCCCAGGTTTTCCCTTGTGCCACAGCTCATTCTCCTGAGGGACAGCTGTTCTCAGGCCCAGCACATGATTTGTCCCTCTGTCAAATCCTCTTCGAGAAACCCATGGCTCACCACTGCCCTCTCCAGGATAAAGTTAAAAATCACACAGCACCATTTATGGGCACCGCACAACAATCAATAGACAGGAGGGTTCCCTCCCAGTTGGGGAACACTTCAATGGTCCAGGACATTCAGCCTCAGACCTTTGGGTGATCATCCTCCAAGGTGGACTTCGGGACAGGCAGCAGAGAAAAGTGGCCGAGCAGAGGCTGATAGCTAAGTTCGGTACCCATATGGAGGGCCTCAACCGGGACCTTGGGTTCATATCACATTACAGGTGACCACTATTGCACTATACAGACTCACAGATACTCCTACACACACACGCTCTCACACACACACAGGCACTCCTATGCACACATACACACGGACACACATACATACAGACGCGCACACAGACACCCACACACACACCCTTACAGACACATACACTCCCACACTCACACATGTACCCCCTCACAGACTTAAGACACTCTGCACTCACTACACACACACATACACTTTCTCACACTCACAACCCCCAACCCAGACAGACACACACACACACACAGACAGACAAAGACCCACATGCACACATATGTTTTGTGGGGTGAATTTGTACTTGCAGGGTTACACAGTACTTTGCTCAAAAACTACATGCATTCATGTAGAACTCTGAGCTGAAAAAACTGCATGAATTTATGTAAAACTCCGTTATCTCACTTTTTAGATTAGAATCAATCTAAACATCATGGCACAGAAAGAGAATACAGGGGGCCAACACCTTCAATATATTGTCTAGCTATCATCATTGTTAACAGCTAACCCGAGAATGCAACTTTTTAAAAAACAAAGGTTTTGTGATTTACACATGAAAGAAGTGAAACTATCACTGTATTCTAACAGATGAAACAGGCAATCAATTTTTCAATGTATAATTTCAGTTACATCACACTGTAAATTCTTGCTATAAATTCTGTGTTATGATTGAGCCCTCCATTATCACCTGATGAAGGAGCAGCGCTCTGGAAGCTAGTGTGCTTCCAATAAACCTGTTGGACTATAACCTGGTGTTGTGTGATTTTTAACTTTGCACACCCCAGTCCAACACCGTCATCTCCAAATCATGACCCTCCAGGATAGTTAGCAGTAAATAGCAGACACGTCAATGCTCTCCCCATCCCAGGAGTAATCAACGTAACTGATGGTCAATTCAAACAATTAAACTGGTGGAAGATGATTAAATAATTCCAGTGATTAAACTTCACCTGATAATTCCTGTATTAAGTTCAAGGTGTAGCTATCCTGAATTTAGACCAATTTTCATTGTTGACTTAATACATTTCCATGTTCATTCTTTCTCTCCAAACTGATCCTAATTTGAATGTTGCAAAAAACAAAACATTTTGTTGAAGTTTTTTGTCTTGCATGCATCAGGACAATTTACAAGAAATGCCACAGCAAAGGAAAACAATATTTAAACTGGCGTGTTCATAGTGACAACACCTCAACCGATCAGCACTTTCCTCATATGCAATATAAATGTCATGTTTTTCTCCTTTGATTGGTACTTTTACAATTGTCCTGATGAGGGCAAAATGAAAAGCTTCCAAAAACCGGGCATTTTTCAGGCTAAGTCAATATTCTCAAATGACTATTTGATCCTAATTTGCTCTTTTGCTTCAGACCTGTTCAAATTCCAAAATTCCAAATTCCAAATTCTGTCCCATTATGAATGAAGGACTCAGTTTACCAGCACTTACTAAATTCCAATTTCTACATCAAAATATTTTTCCTTCCTGTACCTGCATTTCTGTTTGCCGACATTGACAGTAAATCTACATTTACTGTGTCAATTTCATTAAGATGTTTTGAATATCAGAATACCCTCCCTCCCTCCTCGAGATCCTGGTCTGGCATTTCCTTGTAACCTAGGTCCCTAATCCCTGTCGCATTCTGCATTGCCCCTCAATGAAGCCCCTAACTGTCCACCATATTCCAGATGTGACCTAACCATTCTTCAGTACAGCTGTCCTGGCCACTCTCCCTTCCATCTCCTCACTCTCAATATTCATTCCAAAATCCCATTGGCCTTTCCCATTTCTTTTATAAATTTTCTTTCCCAATTTTAAGCATTTATGTTGCTCAACATCCTTTCTTGCCCACTGCAGTACATTGTTTACAATATGAGCTACACTTCATCTTTTAACGTTCTGAGTCATTACAACCAGGAAAGCTCTCAGTGGAGAAATTCAATTAATCCCATTTCCCTGCTCCATCCCAACAGCTTTAGTGTATTTATGGTGCATTCAATGACATCTGCCATTTGTCTGTCTTACCCGCTTACACGCACTAATGGCTTTCTCTTGAGTTCTTCCTGACAAATTGCTGTTTATTGCAGTTTGGTGACACACTTTGGGAGCCATTTGTTCCGTCTTTGAGTGTAATTCATTTTGTGCCTGATCCATAGGGCACTCCAATTGCAATCTGGAAAATGCAGATGTCATGTCATGGCCGAGGCTCCAGTGTTTCAAAGAGATGAGTTCAAGCCTCACCAGTTTAATCATTTGAATTGTACGTCATTTATTTTGATTTCTCCTTGGGTGGGGCAAGTTTTAATTTGTCTGCTATTTGTTGTCCTTCCCTAATTGTCCTGGAGAGGGCAGTGATGAGCAATGTCATATCTGGAACATAGAACATAGAACATGACAGACCTCAGCCCTCGATGTTGCGCCAACCTATACAACCAATCTCAACTCCATCTACCCTACACTATTCCATCTTCATCCATATGTGTATCCCGTGACCATTTAAATGCCCTTAATGTTGGGGTGTCTGCTACTGTTGCAGACTGTGTATTCCATGCCCCTACTAGTCTCTGAGTAAAGATACTACTTCTGACATCTCTCCTATATCTATCACCCCTCAATTTAAACCTATGTCCCCTCAGCATCTGAGGAAAAAGGCTCTCACTGTCCACCCTATCTAACCTTGTGATTACCTTAGTACGTCTCAATTAAGACAACTCTCAACCTTCTTCTCTCTAACAAAAACAGCCATAAATCCCTCATCCTTTCCTCATGAGGCCTTCCCTCCATGCCAGGTAACATCCTAGTATATTTTCTCCGAACCCTTAAGTTCCCACATCCTTTTTTTAATGCGGTGACCACAACTGCTTGCAATACTCCAATTGCAGCCACACCAGAGATTTGTACTGCTGCAGCATGACCTCATGACTCCTAAACCCAATCTCTCTACCAATAAAAGCTAACCCACCATAAGCCTTCTTAACAATCCTATCGAACTGGATGGCACCTTTCAAGGATCTGTGGACATGGACACAGAGATCTCTCTGCTCATCGACACTACTAAGAATCTTACCATTAGCCCAGTGCTCTTTATTCCTGTTGCTCCTTCCAAAGTGAATCACCTCACACTTTACTGCATTAAACTCTGCATTTGCCACCTCTCAGCCCAGCTCTGCGGCTTATCCATGTCCTGTGTAACCTGCAATATCCTTCAGCACTATCCACTACTCCACAAACTTCAGTGTCATCTGCAAATTTACTAACCCATCCTTCTATGCCCTCATTCAGGTCGTTTATAAAAATGGCAAACAGCAGTGGCCCCAAAAGAGATGATTGCAGTACACCACTAGTAAATGAACTCCAGGATTAACATTATCTATCAACAACCACGCTCTGTCTTCTTTCAGCTAGCCAACTTCTGATCCAAACCGCTAAATCACCCTTAATCCCATGCCTCGCTATTTTGTGGAGAACCTTATCAAATGCCTTACTGAAGTGCATATCCATCACATCAACCGTTTTACCCTCATGCACCTGTTTGGTCACCTTCTCAACGAACTCAATAAGGTTTACGAGGCCCGAGCTTCAGTGTTGACTATCCCCAATCAATTTAATACTTCCTAGATGATTATAAACCCTATCTCTTCTTCCCTTTTCCAACACTTTATCCACAACCGAAGTAAGGCTCAGTGGCCTATAATTACCAGGGTTGTCTCTACTCCCCTTCTTAAATAAGGGGACAACATTTGCTATCCTCCAGTCTTCTGACACTATTCCTATAGACAATGACAACATTAAGATCAAAGGTAAAGTCTCTGTAATCTCCTCCTGGCTTCCCAGAGAATCCCAGGACAAATCCCATCCGGCCCAGGGAACTTATCTATTTTCACACTTTCCAGAATTGCTACACCTCCTCCTTGTGAATGTCAATCCCATCAGTCTAGTAGCCTGGACCTCAGTATTCTCCTTGACAACATTGTCTTTTTCCAGTGTGAATACTGAGGAAAATATTCATTAGCACTTTACCATGTCTGCGGACTCCACACACAACTTTCTCCTACTCTCTTTGATCGGCTCTCATCTTTCCCTAGTCATTCTTTTATTCCTGATATATCTATACAAAGCTTTTGGATTATCCTTAATCCTATCCACCAACAACATCTCATGTCTCCTCCTGGCTGTTCTTAGCTCTCTCTTTTGGTCTTTCCTGGCTAACTTGTAACTCTCAAGTGCCTTTCCTCCACCAATAACCTTTGCCCTGCAATATATACCTATCCCTTTCCATTGCTCAAGTAAACAAAACCAAATTTTGTTCACTATCATCAACATGCTCACCTACCTCCGAATCTAACAGCTGGCCAGTTTCATTATCCAGCACCAAACCCAACGTGGCCTTCCCACTCTGGGAAGGAAGGTGCTGGGATGGGTACAAACAAAAACCATGAAACTCAATGTCATGTTCACAGATGCTCTTTAAGCAAGGGATCCCAGTCATCACCCGGTCTGTGACCCCAGTCCCACAGTGACGTGATTCATTCTTTACGGCCCCATGATCTGGTGCAGCAAAGAACTCAGTCCGAGCAGCTGGAGATGGGCAATAACTATGAGGCTTGTCAATGACATTAATGCCCCGAGAAGGAATAATGCGGCTCTTTGCTGTCTACCTTTGAGCCTCTGGTCCACCACACTCTAGCTGTTATGGGTCTCTAATCCTCTCACATTAATTCATTAAATGATGGCAATATGTGAAGTGTTTTTAGTTTGAACTGTCAGGTCTCTTTTCCCATACCTCTCTCCCCTTCACCTCCTTCCAAACCTTTCACCAGATGTTTCCCGTGACAGCCTTGCTGTGCAGAGTGAAAGCTCTCTGTGTTCTCTGAGGCCTCACTCTGTCTGTGTCTGTCTCTTCTCCAATGTAACACAAAACACATGTTTCTAAAGCCCTGCTGAGATGTAAAGAGAGCTGAGAAAACGACAGCAACCATAACTGACTTGGTCTTGTTAAAGAAAATAATGTTTGTTTTGAAATTATATTTCTGTCAGTGAGTGACAAAGGAATAATGGGGGTCCAGGATTGCTGCAGCCTCTGCCAGAACATAGGACCCAAGAGCAGGCTTTTTGGGAGCTGCTGTGCCAATGAAGAAGATCACTGCTCATCTGGTTATGGTCTCAGCTGCATTTTCTGCCTCCCACCCCCACCCATTATCCTTAACTGCCTTGTTCATCAAAAACCTGCCTATCTCAGCCATGACTAAACTCAATGACCCAACCTTCATTCCCATGTAGAGAAGAGAATTCCACAAACTGTCAACCCTCAGCAAGAAAACCCCTCCTTCCTTTTAAACGGGAGGCTGCTTTGTCTTAAACCGGCCCTCCAGTTCTCACCTGTCCTGGAACAGGAACCATCCTCTCAGTATCCAGCCTGCCGTGTCACCTTCAGATCAGAAACTGTTAATGAGAGAGAACAAGTTGCAAAAGCGAGGCTGTTCCCTGGAAATGATTAACAGTATTTATGTAAACTGTATTCTCCAATGCCAGAGTCCAAAACAAGAGGATGGATAAAATTAGAATTGGGAATGATTTCAGGAGGAACTCTTTCTGACAAAGAGTGGGGGAAATCTGGAACTTTCAATCTGAAAAAGCTACCAAGGTCGGGGATCAATGTTCATTCGCTCAGGATGGTCAGGGTTACAGAATTAAGGGGGAATGTGTTCTAGGTCAGCCATGGCCTGACTGACTGACTGGGGAACCAGGCCGGAACAACCGATAACTCATTCCCACTGGAATCCAACGGAATGGCTGCTGTTTCGTTCAGATGCTCATGGCCCGGGACTTGACGCGTGGTTCTCAGCAGCGGTACCAGCACTCTATAGTCACTAGAGGGCAGCTGTTTCACTGTCCCTGAACAGAACAAATGAACTGGGGCCCTGCTCGGATCTAACTGGTTCAATCTGTAGAAATGCGGAGAGTGAGAGAGGGAGGGAGCGTGGGACAACAGCTTTTGAATCAGGATACTTATCACACCACAGTGAAAATGTCCCCTGTGATATGATTGTTTTCACAGTGTGTTTTTTATTCATTTTGCGATTCACGTAGACAATGTCAGTACTGAGTGGCACAAAGTATATTTCCTCCTCTAACCCCTTTCCAACACACTCTCTCCATCTTGCTTTACTCCTTATTGACTCTTCTACAATTGTCCCTGTTCCCTCACTCCATCCCGGTCCCAGAGGGATTGATGACCGGAGTTCATGACCCTGCACTGTGTGAAGGTTGGTGTGAAGTGAGGCCAGTGTGTTGGAGCTTGGGCTCCTGCCTCAGGCCCAGGTGTAGGTGTCTGTTCAATAATTTCTTTGGCTGCCATAGTAGTAAGAACAAATCTATCCCTTTGCCAGCACAAAGAGAAAGTGCCGGTCAGATTTCCTGGTGTGTGATGGTTTAGCTCAATAGGAGCAGCATTTGGTAGATCATGCTATATCAGCCTGGACAGAAACCTGGGCAAACTCCAAATGAAAGGATGACCTTCAGTGGATCTGCTGATACAGGAAATATAGGATTGGAATCCTTGTTACTGAATCAACTCATCAAACCCAAATACAACTGAGAAAATATAAACCAAACCAATTTCCCAGGACATACGTCACAACACAGCAAGAAAGTGAACACACAGTTGCTGTCCCCTCTCTCTACGGAGTGTCACTGTAACTGTCCCCTCTCTCTCAGGGGAGTGTAGCTGTCCCTGTCCCCTCCCTCTTTGGGGCTATGCCATTTTGAGCATCCTTTCTGTCTGAGGATGTTACTACTCATGTTCCCCGTCCCCCACCCCTCTCTGTCAGGTTGGGGGTGTCACAGCCACCCAGTTTGTTTGTTCAGCTTACTCTCTTGTGAAGTGGGTAATCCCTGCTTCACTACACTGACCCGTGTGTTAATACCCGGCACAGCTGTTTTAAAAAATTCTCAAGGTCAGGTTCGTAGGAGAGTAGTCTGACACAGAACAAACGACCAAGAGGCGAGTCTGCTAGAATATGAGCATTTTATTCCCCGCAGCGTCGCCACAACCAGGTCTCATACTTACAACGGGTCTGGCTTATACTCACTCTACATGTTACCGGAACTGGGAGCCGTCAGTTCTCGTAGAGCAGTTGCCAACAACCCACGCTCGGCGGTTAAACGTAACCCCGGAGCAGACTCACCGAACTGGAGACCTTTCCAGCTGATATACTCTTTTCCAGATATAAACATTCATGTGAACAGCAGAGCAAGGCTAAAAAACACATTCCATTCTGGTTACATACAGATAAGAAGATTCACATGGGGAGGTGTGTAATAAGATTCACACGGGACTAAGCAACACCTCCATTCCGGTTAGATTCACACATGTATTGGGACATAATTTTTTAACCGTTTCACCACATTCCACTGCTTGGCCCAATACATGTGTTACATTATGATTCACACATGTATTGGGACATAATTTTACACCACATTCCACTGCTTGGCCCAATACATGTGTTACATTATGCTTAATTCAGTTCAATTCGTTTCAGTTAATTTCAGTTCAGTCAATTCAGTGTAGTTCAATTCAGCTCAGTTCAGGTCTGTTCAGTTCAATTCAATTGTGTTCAATTCAGTTCCGTCCATTTCAATTCAATTTAGCTCAGTTCCATTTTGTTCCGTTCAATTTGATTCACTTCAGTTCCACTCAGTTCAGTTCAATCCCATTCAATTCTGTTAACTCCGCTTCAGCTTTTTGGACATGCCCACATCCTCCGCTGTACCCCAGGCAAGGGGTCCTTCGGCAGGACTGGGATCCTCTCAAGGGTGGACAGCAGCGACCCTGGGGTTCCTCCGGTCGCCCCCCACCATTTCTCAAACAAACTGCCACGTCATGCCACGGTCCATGCCATCCCGGGACGGTCGGGACCTCCACAGTTTGTTCTTCTGGTTTCTTAGTCTTTTTCCAAAACATTGTTCTGTATCAAAATCTCTCCTCAATTGTGATTGACCCTGCTCGCAGCGCCAAATGTTTTAAAAAATTCTCAAGGTCAGGTTCATAGGAGAGTAGTCTGACACAGAACAAACGACCAAGAGGCGAGTCTGCTAGAATATGAGCATTTTATTCCCCGCAGCGTCGCCACAACCAGGTCTCATACTTCACAACGGGTCTGGCTTATACTCACTCTACATGTTACCGGAACTGGGAGCCGTCAGTTCTCGTAGAGCGGTTGCCAACAACCCACGCTCGGCGGTTAAACGTAACCCCGGAGCAGACTCCCGGGTCTGGCTTATACTCACTCTGCATGTTTACCGGAACTGGGAGCCGTCAGTTCTCGTAGAGCGGTTGCCAACAACCCACGCTCGGCGGTTAAACGTAACCCCGGAGCAGACTCCCCGAACTGGAGACTTTTCCAGATGATATACTCTTTTCCAGATATAAACATTCATGTGAACAGCAGAGCAAGGCTAAAAAACACATTCCATTCTGGTTACATACAGATAAGAAGATTCACATGGGGAGGTGTGTAATAAGATTCACACGGGACTAAGCAACACCTCCATTCCGGTTAGATTCACACATGTATTGGGACATAATTTTTTAACCGTTTCACCACATTCCACTGCTTGGCCCAATACATGTGTTACATTATGATTCACACATGTATTGGGACATAATTTTACACCACAACAGCTCACCCTTCATCTCAATCAGATCACAGAGTCTAAGGTTGGTCAGTAATGTCTGGCCCCAGAACAGTAACACTGACTGACTTGAGACAACCCAGATCAAGTCCCAGTGAGAGTGTTATTGACCTTCACATTCAAAGCCCACCGAGGAGGTTGTTATTAGTCTCAACGTTGCCACAGGGTAAGTTCTCCCAGAGATTCATAATTCATTCAAGATTTTAAACAAGGGAGGGATGTTGTGAGGAGACAGATGGGAAGATATGGAGAGGAAACAAAACGGAGAGAGAATTGTATTTCTGTTACACTATTCATGAGCTGAGAATGTTCAAAGATATTTTACAGACAATGGAATATCTTCAAAGTCTAGACATTGTTGTAATGTGGGAACTGTGAGAGCTCATTCACCCTCAGCAGGCTCCCACAACAACAGTGAGCTATTGACCAGGACTTCGGGGGGTAGGACACTGGAGCGGAGAATGGGACAGGCTGGAAAATGAAACCCAACTGTCCAGTGAGGCCTGAGTCTGGTCCATGTGGTTATTGTTTGATGCTGATTGAGCCTCTCGTTCTGATCTTTGCTTTCCCGCTGTTGCAGATTAAGGAGGTTTCTCACAGGGAGTTAGTGAAAGCGGAATGTGAAGTCTGCAGAACAAGTGCCATCATTTCGGAACACAGACAGGTGCCGACACCATGACCTGCTGCCTATTTCCTGGGTGATGGACACTGAGCAGATTGGGTTGAACCGAATGGTGCATCGGGTGGCTGAATGTGGAGTTTCATTCCTTTCTTAATGTCAGTGGGTGACCATCCTAGAGCAGCTGCACCCTGCTGGGGCCCGGCTTCCCGGTTTCCTTTCACTGATGACAAACTCTGAGGTTTCATCTTTAGTCTCATATTCAGGTGATACTTTTGTAGCTTTGAGACATTCAAGTTGAACATTCCCAGTCTGCCTTAGCTGCTGTGAGCACAGTACCTGCTGACTGCTCTCTGCTCAAAGCAGTTTCTGAACAAAGACATTTTCCTGTCTCTTCTTCTTGAGGCCTGTACCTATTCCTGCATTTTCATAGCGCAACTCCTTCACTTACCACAACCACCTGTTGATGAGTAACTCACTGGAAAGTACTGATTACTTTCTCCTAACCTCTTCTCTCAGCAAGAGCTCCCTTTAGCAAGTGTCCTCTTGTCAAACCTGAACCCCTGACCAGCACAAAGACCCTTTCTATAAGACAGCAAAGAGGGATCTACGTGTCCAGGGACATGAATCACAAAGTCAGCTGTATCAAGTGATGACGCCGGTCATAGATCATAGAATCCCCATAGTATGGAAGAAGGCCATTTGGCCCATCGAGTCCACACCGACTCTCCGAAGAGTATCCCACCCAGATCAACCCCATCCCTGTAAGCATACATTTCCCATGCCAAATCCACATAGTGTTCTGAAAACTGTGAGCAATTTAACATGGCCAATCTACATAACCTGCATGTCTTTAGACTGTAGGAGGAAATTGGAGCACCAGGAAGAAACCCACACAGACAAGGACAGAATACTCAAACTACACACAGTCAGTTACCTGAGAGTCAAATTGAGCCCGGGTCCCTGGCCCTGTGGGGCAGCAGTGCTCACCACTGAGCCACAGTGCTGCTCAGAGCCACTGTGCCGCACAGGCACGGGAGATGGAGAGTGTTGGTATTTATTGCAAAGAGCTGTGTATAGTTTTCATGATACTTAAGAAAGGATATCAAGGGTTGTGGGAACAGGCAGGAAAGTGGTATTAAACATTATCAGATCAACCATAATCTCATTGAATTGTGAACAGACTTGATGGGCTGAATGGCCTAATTCAGCTGCTGTCATTTATGATGTAATTGTGTGAGAGACAGTTCATTCAGCTCATTCCTGGGATGGGGAGTTATCCTCAGAGAAAATATTAAATAAGTATTTTACATCAGCATTTACTGTGGAGAAGGACATGGGATATATAGATTGAGGGGAAATAGATGGTGAAAGCCTGAAAAATGTCCTTATTTCAGAGGAGGAGGTGCTAGGTGTCTTAAAGCATATAAAGGTGGATAAATCTCTGGGATCTGATCAGGTGTACCTTGAACTCTGTGATAAGCTAGGGAAGTGATTACTGGGCCACTTGCCACTTGCTGAGATATTTATATCATCGATAGCCACAGCTAAGGTGCTGGAAGACTGGAGTTGGCGAACGTGGTGCCAATATTTATGAAGGTAGTGAGGGAAAGCCAGGGTACTGTAGACCATTGAGCCTGACATCGGTGGTGGGCAAGTTGTTGGAGGGTGTCCTGAGGGACAAGATTTGCATGTATTTGGAAAAGCAAGGACTGATTAGGGGTAGTCAGCATGGCTTTGTGTGAGAAATCATGTCTCACTAACTTGAGGGAGGTTTTTGAAGAAGTAATGAAGAGGAATTATGATGAGGACAAAGTGATCTACATGGACTTCGGAAAGGCGTTTAACAATTGTCCTCATTTTAGACTGATTAGCAAGGTTAGATCACATGGAATACAGGGACAATTAGCCATTTGGCTACAAAACTGGCTCAGGACTGTAGAAGGCAGAGGGTAGTGGTGGAGGGTTGTTTTTCAGACTTGAAGCCTGTGACCAGTGATGTCCCATAAGAATTGGTACTGGGTCCTCTGCCTTTCTTCATTTATTTAAGTAATTTGGATGTGAACATAGGAGGGATAGTCAATAAGATTGCAGGTGACACCAAAATTGGAGATGCAGTGGACAGCAAAGAAAGTTACCTTAGAGTCCAATGGGATCTTGATCAGATGGGCCAATGGATTGAGGAATGGCAGATGGAACTTAATTTAGATAGATGTGAGGTACTGCATTTTGGAAAGGCAAATCAGGGGAGGACTTAGACACTTAATGATAAAGTCCTGGGGATTGTTGCCAAACAAAGAGACCCTGGAGTGTAGGTTCATAGTTCCTTGAAAGTGGAATCACAGATAGATAGGTTAGTGAAGAAAGTGTTTAATATTCTTTCCTCTATTGGCCAGTGCACTGAGTATCGGAATTGGGAGGTCATGTTGTGACTGTACAGGACATTGGTTAGGTCACTTTTCAAATACACTGTGCAGTTCTGGCCTCCCTCCTATAGGAAAGATGTTGTGAGAATTGAAAAGGTTCAGGAGACATTTATGAGGATGTTTCCAGAGTTGGAGGGTTTGAGCTACAGGGAGAGGCTGAATAGGCTGGGGCTGTTTTCCTTGAAGCGTCGGAGGCTGAGGGGTGACCTTATAGAGTTTTATCAAATCATGAGGGACATGGAAAGGGTAAACAGGCAAAGTCTTTCCCTGGGGTGGTGGAAAGATTTGAAAGGGACCTAAGGGGCAACTTTTACACTTAGCAGGAAGTGTTGTATGGAATGAGCTGCCAGAGGAAGTGGTGGAGGCTGGTACAATTACAGCATTTAAAAGGCATCTGGATGCGTATGTGAATAGGAATGGTTTCGAGGGATATGAGCCAAGTGCTGGCAAATGGGACTAGATTAATGTGGATATCTGGTTAGCATGGATGAGTTGGACCGAAGAATCTGTTTTTGCACTGTTTATCTCGATGGCTCTATGATACTATGAAAGACTGGACACGTTGTACACATTGGAGTTCAGACAATGCGAAATGATCTTATTGAAACAGACAGCATCCTGAGAAATAAAAGCAAGTGACTGTGATGCTGGAAATCCAAACCCAAAAACAGGGGTTTCTGGTGAAACTCAGTAATTCTGGCAGCATCTGTGAAGAGAGAAACAGAGTTAGGGTTCCTGAAGAAGTTATACCGGACTCGAAATGCTAATCCTAATTTTCTCTCCGCAGACACTGCTGTTCTAACTGAGACCCTGACAGGACGTGACAGATGAATTCCAAGAGGATGTTGCTTCCTGTGGGGGAATCCAGAAATACGGAAACAGTTAAAAAGAGATAGTTTACTTTGAAACAGCTAAAGGACTTTGCACGATGCACAAACAGCAAACGATCTAACTTGTTCCTTTCATTTCAAACAGCTTCGATATTAAATGTAGTTAAAATTTAGGAAAATTTATGCTTAACTTCTTGCAATTTGCTGTCCCAGTGAACAGGTTCCTTTTGTTGGTGTGCTTATCTGTAATGCCAGCTGCCCCCCAGTCATTCTCCCTGGCTCAGCCATCTCTGGGGGTAACTTATATTTGTAACAATTGTATTTACAACAATAAGCTGACTCACTGTTGTTGGTCTGCCAGTATTCTGTGATCGCTCCACACTGCTGACCCTTCATCTAGATGTATAGAAAGATCCCAATTCTTTCCCATTTACTTCAAACTATTCGATTGTTGTCATCATGACCACATTCTGGAGAGAAGGGGGGTGTCAATAAGTGACTGCATTCTGTCCTCCAAATCTCAGTTACAGACACACCAATCACAGCATCCTGTTAAGCCAGGTTTAACCGGAATATGGGAATGGTGGCCAGGATATGATCACAAATTGTCCTGACACAGCACATCCTCTCCACTCCCCACCTCAAAGCAAACCTGAAATCACCAATTGGTTTCACATTGAAATCAAACTCAAGAAGGGATGACGTGCTGCATGGCTGAGACACACATCCACAGACATTAACTGGGGAACAGGGACACACACCTACACTGGGTAACAGTCATACCCACACTGACTGACACACCTACAGATAGTACAGAGTTAGAGTCACATCCATACAGGGTCAAGTATGCTGTGAGATCCTGGCCGATTCTCTCTCTGAACAATGCCCTCACTCAGTTCAGTTTCGAGTTGTCACAGTGAGTAACAAAGTGGTGCTGGAAAAGCACAGCAGGTCAGGCAGCATCTGAGGAGCAGGAAAATCGATGTTTCGGGCAAAGGCCCTTCATGAGGAATAGAGGCAGGAAGCCTCCAGGGTGGAGAGACCACTCTGGTCTAAACTCTGGTTTCCAGCATCTGCAGTCCTCACTTTTGCCACAGTGAGTAACAGGCTAAGGTGGGAGGAATGAACCTTACGACTGCAGCCTGTGACTGGCCTAAGTTCATTTCAGGTGTTAGCGAGCAGCAGCAGCAGAGTGCACAGTGCGATCCTACCAACTGGGTCTGCACTAACAGAATGAAGAGTGAATGCCTCACATTGTAATGATTGACCCCCAGCAGCTTTCAGTTTCTGTTCTGATTTGAATTTTGTAAACTTGACGGAGGCCAGATCGAGAGGGTCAGCAGGCTGCTGACACTGTAGGTGCTGTCCGAAGCTCGCAGGTAGTTACTGGTCTGAACCCCATCCGAAATGACTGCACCGTCCTTCCACTGCACCTCAAGCTCATCGGGATAGAAGTGATTGGCAAGGCACACCAGGGTGGCAGTGCGCTTGGCATTGACCTGCTCCGGGGACGGGGGGCAGCAGGGTCAGCATGGGCTGATAGTTCTCATAGCCTGAAAAATAAGAGAAACAATTTTAATCCTGGGCATTCGAAGGGACCTCCATTCTCCGAACATTCACTGGGAATACAATCTGTTTGAACATTTGTAGCCAATACCTAATAAACCTAACAAAAGAATGGATATTTATTAAAATTCCTTTTTGATGGTGAACATTGAAGTCCCCCACCCAGAGTACATTCTGTGCCCTCACCACCCTCAGAGCTTGCTCCAAGTGCTGTTCAACATGGAGGAGAGACTGACTCATCAGCCGAGGGAGGACGTGCCAATCAACCAGAGGTTTAATCGAATCATACAGTATAGAAGAGGCCATTCACTCCATCAAATCTGTACCACCAACACTGCACTGCATCAACTTTCCAGAACCAGATCAATAACATTGAAAGTTCAGACATTTCTGGTGGTCCTTCAAGTACATTTAAAGGTTGTGATGCTTTCTGCCTCAGCGACCCTCCCAGGCAGTGCATTCCCGACTCCCACCCTCTGGATGAAAAAGCATTTCCTCAAATCCCCTCTAAACCTTCTGCCTTTCACATTGAATGTGTGCTGAACCTCCAACTAAGGCCAACAACTACATTCTATCCATCCTTTCCATTCCCATCATGACCTTGTGCACCTTGATCATGTCCCTCATCCATCTTTTCTGCTCCAAAGTAAACCACCCAAGCTTATCCAGCCTCTCCTCACATCTTTTCAGATGCTCCATTCCACGCAACTCTCTGATGAATCTCCTCTGCACCCCTTCCAGTGCAATCACATCCTTCCCACAATGTGGTGACCGGAACTGCACACAGTACTCCAGCTGTGGCCTAACCAGTTCTGCCCAGCTCCAACATATCCTCCCTGATCTTATAATCTGTGCCTGAAATGATAAAGACTGCACCACCACTGCTGCTGGGTCTGTCCAGCCAGTGGGACAGGCCATATCGAGGGATGGTGAGGGTGGTGTTTGGGACATTGTCTGTAAGGTATGATTCTGTGAGTATGACTGTGTCAGGCTCTTGCTTGACTAGTCTGTGAGACAGCTCTCCTGAATTTGGCACTCACCCCCAGATAAAGTATGGAAAATGGTACAGGGTGGACAGGACTGTGTTTGATGATGTTGTTTCTGACACCGATGTCAATGCCAAGTGGTCTGTCCGGTTTCATTCCAGTTTTGAGACATTCCAGTGATTGTTAAAGTGGAGTGCCTTGCTCGGCCATTACAGAGTCATAGAGTCATAGGGATGTACAGCATGGAAACAGACCCTTTGGTCCAACCCATCCATACCAACCAGATATCCCAACCCAATCTAGTCCCACCTGCCAGCACCCAGCCCATATCCCTCCAAACCCTTCCTATTCATATACCCATCCAAATACCTCTTAACTGTTGCAATTGTATCAGCATCCACCACATCCTCTGGAAGCTCATTCCATACACGTACCACCCTCTGCGTGAAAAAGTTGTCCCTTCCCCTCTCACCTTAAACCTATGCCCTCTAGTTCTAGACTCCCCGACCCCAGAGAAAAGACTTTGTCTATTTATCCTATCCATGCCCCTCATCATTTTGTAAACCTCTATAAGGTCACCCCTCAGCCTCCGATGCTTCAGGGAAAACAGCCCCAGCCTGGTCAGCCTCTCCCTGAAGCTCAGTTCCTCCAACCCTGGCAACGTCCTAGTAAATCTTTGCTGAACCCTTTCAAGTTTCACAACATCTTTCCAATAGGAAGGAGACCAAAAATGCACGCAATAGTCCAACAGTGGCCTAACCAATGTCCTATGCAGCCGCAACATGACCTCCCAACTCCTGTACTCTAAACTCTTCTTCACTGTCCTTCTTCACTGTCCTATCTACCT
This sequence comes from Chiloscyllium plagiosum, assembly GCF_037043375.1. Lineage (NCBI taxonomy): Eukaryota > Metazoa > Chordata > Chondrichthyes > Orectolobiformes > Hemiscylliidae > Chiloscyllium > Chiloscyllium plagiosum. The sequence goes on from NW_028270147.1 coordinate 118,875,677, forward strand.
GCGACTCCACTTTCAAGGAGCTATGAACCTGCACTCCAAGGTCTCTTTGTTCAGCAACACTCCCTAGGACCTTACCTTTAAGTGTCTAAGTCTTGCTAAGATTTGCTTTCCCAAAAGGCATCACCTCGCATTTATTTGAATTAAACTCCATGTGTCACTTCTCAGCCCATTGGCCCATCTGGTCCAGATCCTGTTGTAATCTGAGGTGACCCTCTTCGCTGTCCACTACACCTCCAATTTTGGTGTCATCTGCAAACTTACTAACTGTACTTCTTATGCTCGCATCCAAATCATTTATGTAAATGACAAATAATAGAGGGCCCAGCACCGATCCTTTTGGCACTCCACTGGTCACAGGTCTCGAGTCTGAAAAACAACCCTCCACCACCACCCTCTGTCTTCTACCTTTGAGCCAGTTCTGTATCCAAATGGCTAGTTCTCCCTTTATTCCATGAGATCTAACCTTGATAATCAGTCTCCCATGGGGAACCTTGTTGAACGTCTTACTGAAGTCCATACAGATCACATCTACTGCTCTGCCCTCAACAAACCTCTTTGTTACTTCTTCAAAAAACTAACAGTTAATCTCATTGCTGTGGGTCTGGAGTCACGTGTAGGTTAGACTGGATAAGGACGGTAGATTTCCTTCCTTAAAGGACATCAGGTCTTTATGTCGATAGCTCTTTAACAAACCCCTGATCACACACCGATCAGGAGAACTTTATCCAAGAACATTGGAACAGACTCGGATCAACACACTTCAGGAAAGAGTCACATTGGATGTTCATGTAGAAGGTTCTAAATTTCATTTCGAACCTTGCTTCCTAGCACTGGGCTTAGGTCAAGGGTGAGGCTGCAATAAGTCTCAGTGTCCCAGGGTTAGACAGGATCACTGCTCCTAATGACCCTATGACCCCTGGAAGGGGAGAGTGTGTGAATAATGGGTGAGGGTCAGGATCAGGAGACTCCCACCCTCAAAGAAAGACTTGCATTTGTGTAGCACCTGTCCCACACCATAGGGTGCCTTATGTCCCTCATGTCTGGCTGTGTTCAGCAAGATTCCAGAAAGCAGAATGGTCATGAGCAGATCACCTTTTTTTAGTGATGTTGATTGGAGGATAAATATTGACTAGAAAACCTGGGAAAACTGCCTTGCTCTTCATCTAATAGTGCCATGGCAAGTCCTCCTGCACTTCCCCCCACCCCATACACCCCCCCACCCTCCACGAACTGGAGAGGGAAAGGCATCAGGTGGCCCCATCTTAAGGTGGTCCCTTTGACAGTGTGGTGCCCCCTCAGTACTGACCCGTCGTCAGTGTGGCAATACCTCAACATTGACCCTTCGACAGTGAGGCAATGCCTCAGTACTGGCCCTCCGTCAGTGTGACAATACCTCAGTATTGACCCTCCGACAGTGAGGCAATCCCTCAGTACTGACCCTCCAACAGTGTGGCAATACCTCAGTACTGACCCTCCGACAATGCAGCATTCCCTCAGTACTGACCCTCCGACAATGCAGCACTCCCTCAGTACTGCACTGCACTCTCGGCCTGGATGATGGGCTGAAATCTCTGGAGTGGGATGTGAAGCCAAAACATTATGAGCCCGAGGGGAGAGTGCTCCCACTGAGGTCCAGCTGATATCTCCTGGTCCAATATTCAGCTAGGAGGGAGGGCTTTAGATTCTTGCATGTTGTGACTGGCCCTGGTTAGTTGTGAGCTGGACAGAGGTTGCTCCTGAACAAAACTGGGGACTAAGTTCCTTCTGGAGTGAATTGCAAATGCTAGTTGGGCGGATTTCAACTGATTTGGCAGGGCTGTGGAACCAAAAGGTAATATCAGAGACGAACCCTCAGCTCCAAGAATGCTGGGTGATAGATTTCACCAGAATGAGGAATCGTAACTTATTAGGCAGGGTCAGAGAGCGGGAGAGTTTAATCAATTCTGAACCAAAGTGACTGTGCATGTATGGGGCAACACGGTCTGTGGGAAACAAGACTGGGGAGTTATAGAGACAGATTGCCATGTGGGAATCTGATGTTGTCCCACCAACTGAAACCCGGCTCAAAGAAGGGCAAGATTGGATTTTAAATGTTTTTGGATCCAAGGTGTTCAGGAAAGATAGGAAATAGAGAAATGGTTGAGGATTGTTTATAGAGATCAGTGTGGAGCTGGAATGAGTGAATGTCCCAGAGGGGTCAAGGACAGAATTTATTCACTCGAGATACAGAAGAAAAAAATGTGCAATCAGATTTCACTCTGGGTCACTTACTTGTGGGAGGGATGTAGAGGAACAAATCTACAATGTTGTGAAACTTGAAATGGTTCACAAAAGATTTACAAGGATGTTGCCAGGGTTGGAGGATTTGAGCTACAGAGTGAGGCTGAATATGCTGGGGCTGTTTTCCCTGGAGCGTAGGAAGCTGAGGGATGATCTTAGAGAACTTTATGAAGACATGAGAGGCATGGATAAGGGAAATAGACAAGGTCTTTTCTCTGGGGTTAGGGAGTCCAGAACTAGAGGGCATGGGTTTAGGATGAGATGGGAAAATTTTGAAAGGTACCTAACGGGCGACTTTTCTCATGCAGAGAGTGGTGTGTGTATGGAATGAGCTGCCAGAGGAAGTGATGGAGGCTGTTATAATTACAACATTTAAAACACACCTGGATGGGTACATGAATAGGAAGGGTTTAGAGGGATATGGGCCAAGTGTTGGATAATGGGACTAGATTAATTTAGGATATCTGGTCAGCATGGATGAGTTGGACTGAAAGGTCTGTTTCCGTGCTGTACATCTCTATGACTGTATGATTCTATGACAAACACAATGACTGAGCTGCAAAACCGAACAGGATATTTTTATTGCAAATTAGCATTCCAAAAATAAAATCCAAACACAGTATTTATAAAATCTGGGAGCAATTTAATTTCAATTGTAACCAGAAAGATGATAGCGCTTTCTTTGAACGCGAGACAATTGTGGGATGAGAATTCAACAACCGCCCACTCTGTCAAATGGTGTTGATGATGCTCTGATCTCATCAAAATATGTTTGCAATCGTATTCATAACATGTAAGGGAAGAAAAACATTGAAAACTGAATTATCACGAGTGAGGGGCCATGAAAAACTCAGACCATGATGTTAAACTCGGACACTGATGTATCTACAGCTTTAGATTGTTAAACAATATTTGAAATTGTACCAAACACTTTCTTGAAAACTTTCTGCATTGGTGATTTTATCAGTACCAGAGCAAGGAAGCAGCATCTGACACATGAATTCTAACAAAGTAAAGATAACAGACACTTTATAAGGATCTGTCTCAAGAGTAAAATTCAACAGCAGAGATCTGTCCAGTGCTGGGAACATTTTGGACAAGTCAGCTGGTTTCCAGCTAATTACTGCAGCTTGAAAACTCCAGTATGATCAGAAAGAGAAAAAGGACAATTTGCAGATTGTTGAACGGGCCCCTACACCTGGGACTGAGGCAGGAGCCCAAGCTCCAACACACTGGCCTCACTTCACACCAACCTTCACACAGTGCGGGGTCATGAACTCCGGCCATCAATCCCTCTGGGACCGGGATGGAGTGAGGGGGCAGGGACAATTGTAGAAGAGTCAATAAGGAGTAAAGCAAGGTGGAGAGGGTGTGTTGGAAAGTGTTTAATGGAGAGAACATACTTTGTGATCCCCAATACTGACACAGTCTATGCATATCACAGAATGAACAAAACAGCACACCGTGAAGACAATCAAAAGCCACATCAAAGCACTTCTTTTTTGAAAACTCATAAGCATACAGGACATTTTCATTGTGGGGCGATCAGTATCCTGGTCTGAAAGCTGTTCTCTCTCTCTCTCCTCGTTTCTACAGATGGAGCCGGTTAGATCCTCGCAGAGCCCCAGTTTATTTGTACTGTTCAGTTATGTGGGGATACTGATGGGGGGCTGGGGTACACCTGATGAAGGAGCAGCGCTTCAAAAACTTGTGATTTCAAATGAACCTGTTGGGCGAGAACCTGGTGTTGTGTGACTTCTGACTTTGTATTTTTCGGACACAGTGAAACAGCTGCCTACGCATAACTATAGAGTACTTGCACTACAACTGAGGATTATGGGAAATGACTCCATCCATTAGGCATCAACAAATACGCAGTCATTCCAGTGGATTCCAGTGGGAATGACCTGTCAGTTGCTTCCTAGATATTACATGATTCACCACCACCCTCTCCAGGGCAATTAGGGAAGGGCAACAAATAACCGACATGTCAGCGCCCACCACATCTCAGGAGAAATCAGAATAAATGGCATATAATTCGAATGATCAAACTGGTGAGGCTTGAATTCATCTCTTTGAAAGACTGGAGCCTCATCCAGAAACAGAGCTATGAAATGGGTGCACCTGGTTTGTCAGACAGGAAGGTGGGGTGTCCTTCAGATTGACACTAGGATCAGCAAAAAATGAATTACACTCAAAGATCTAACAAAGGGCTGTCAAAACATGCCCCCAAACTGCAGAGAACAGCACTTGAGGCTTCGCGTCCCCATCTCCATCCTTGCTTGTTGCTCTTCCCTAACTGGTGAGTGGTGGTGGTGAGCCATGAGTTTCTTGAAGAGGATCTGACAGAGGGACAAGGTCATGTCCTTGGCCTGAGCACAACTGCCTGACCTGCTGTGCTTTTCCAGCACCACACTTTTCGACTCCGAGCACAACTATCCCTCAGGAGAATGAGCTGTGGCACAAGAGGAAACCTGGGAGTGTTGGAAAGGCACCGGCAGCCTGGTCAGCCTGCAGAGGGGCAGAAACAGATTTGATAATTGAGTTGATATCCTTGTGAGCTGAGATGCTGACTCAGGCTTTCAGAGCCACACAGTTTACATTGTTACTGACCGTGGCTCCATGGGCAATGCTCCTGCCTCATAGTCAAAATGGTCATCGGATTGAAAGCCACCTCAGAAATGAGAGCACAGAATCCAGGCTGAGACCGTGGTGCACTGCTGAAAGTTGCACAGTCTCTGGCACCATCATTTGAGGCTCCACCACCACCACACCCCGACCACACCCCCACCCCCACCTTACGTGGCTTGACAAGATCCCCATTCTGAAGAGATTCCCTCAGGTATCCTGCTCAAAGGTGTTTGGTATGCTTTTTTTTATTGGTTAGAATATTGAGTACAAGAGTTGGGAGGTCATTTTGCAGTTGTACAGGCCATTGGGTAGGCCACTGTTGGAATATTGCGCGCAATTCTAGTCTCTTCCTATCGGAAAGATGCTGTGAAACATGAAAGGGTTCAGGAAAGATTTACAAGGATGTTGCCAAGGGTTGGAGGATTTGAGCTACAGGGAGAGGCTGGACAGGCTGGGGCTGTTTTCCCTGAAGCGTCGGAGGCTGAGGGGTGACCTTATAGAGGTTTACAAAATTATGAGGGGCATGGATAGGGTAAATAGACAAAGTCTTTTCCCTGAGGTCAGGGAATCCAGAACGAGTGGGCATATGTTTAGGGTGAGAGGGGAAAAATATAAAAGAGACCTAAGGGGCAACTCTTTCACACAGAGGGTGGTACGTGTATGCAATGAGCTGCCAGAGGAAGTAGTGGAGGCTGGTACAATTGCAACATTTAAGAGGCATTTGGATGGGTATTTGAATAGGAAGGATTTGGAGGGATATGGGCTGGGTGCTGGCAGGTGGGATTGATTGGGTTTTGGGATATCTGGTTGGACTGAAGGGTCTGTGTCTGTGCTGTACATCTCTATGACTCCATGAATAGATTTATCTCATCATTTGTTTCCTGTCTGTGGGACCTCACCATCTTGTCGTGAAAGTGACTGCACTGTGCTCACAACTTACAATATCCTGAGATGATTAAAAAAAACGGCACCAGCAAGAGTTCTCTCTCCATTATCATGTAAAAAGGGAGCAGTGAGCAAGTGATAATGCACACTGAGCGCAAACACTGAAGCTTCAACTGAAAGGCTTCTGCACCATGTTAACCTGCTCCCTGGGCATTTCCTTCCAATGTCCGAGATGGTTATCAGGCTGGGATGGAGGCTTGCAGATCACATGGAATCCTTCAGACAAGGTACACAAGGGCACAGTCCAGGCTTGCTGCAAACATTGGTCTTCCTTCCATTGAAGGGCAGTGAGTTTGTCAACGGCGGTTTCCAGAGCACATCCTCCCTGGAAATATCACAGACTTTCCTGAAATGGAATGAACTGAAAGAAGAGAAGAAAATGGGAAGAATTAACCAGACAAGGGTGAGCATCAAGAGAGGTGGGAGTGTGTGGAAGATTCAGTGCCATGAAAATTCCCAACTGGGTTTCACAAGAAAATCTGAAATTGTGACCAGGATATAACAGGGAGAATACTCGCTGACATAAACAGGCTGAGTGTCAGAGACCCCGAGCCTCTGGTGCCTGACTCTCTATGAGGCATGACAGTCAAGGACTGTTCATGTGTCAATAAAGGGTGACTTGGTCACATGGGGTTACTTTATAATCAATGATCGGAGGGGTATAGATTAAAGATAAATAACTGAAGGTTAAGAGGGAACATAAGGAAGCACATTTTCACTCAGAGGGTGGTGACAGTCTGGGGACTCACTGCCTGTAAGGGTGGTTGAGGCTAAAACTCTCCCATAACATTGACGTATTTTGATGTGTGGCTGTGATGCCAAGGCATACAGGGCTACGGGCCAAGTACTGGAACATGGAATTACAATAGTGAGGTGGTTGTTTGACTGGCTTTGGCTCATTGGGCCGAAGGGCCTTGTTCTTGTAGACCTGTTGTAGACGTCTGACTCTGCCAGGATTCTAGCAATGTGGCTGACCCTTACCTGCTATTTGAAAGGCCGAGCAAGCCACTCAGTTTCGGGGCAGTTAGGGATGGGGAACAAATGCTGGTCTTGCCAGTGACACCCTCATTCCAGGAAAGAATAGACAGCCTCAGGGGTAACACCGTCATCTGAACCTGCAGGTTTCAAGCCCCACTCCAGAGACTGGAGCACTATCCTGAGACTGGCAAAGGCAAAGATGCCATCTGCTGGATGATCAGTTAAACCACTGCCCTCTCAGGTCAATGTGAATATAAGGGCTTTGTGACCATCTCAGGAAATATCTCCCCAGTGTGCTGATGAATGCTTCTCTTATAACCAATGGCATTAAAACAGATACATAAGCAAAATACTGCAAATCTCAAATAGAAGCACAATGCTGGAGAAAGACAACAGGTGCAGCCTCTATGGGGAGAGGTGAAGTTAACTTTTTGTTTTATCAAAAAGGCAGCACATTTTAATTTTATTTAATTTTATGTTGTCTTATATTATTTTATTTAAATCTCATTGAAAAAAAGTTTAGCCCACTTGACGGGCACCACATCCACACACATCCATTCCCTCCACACTGACGCTCAGTAACAGCTCTGTGTACTACTTACAAGATGCACTGCAGAGATTCACCAAAAATCCTGAGACAATATCTTCCAAAGTCATGATCACTTAAATCAAGGACAAAGGCAGCAGATACAATGGGAACATCACCCCAGCAAGTTCCCCTCCAAGCCATTCACTAGTTTGACTTGGAATTATAACACTGTTCCTACCTTGTCACTGGGTCAGAATCCTGGAATTCCCTTCCTAAGTGCATTGTGGATCTACCTGCAGCACACGGACTGCAGGGATTCAAGAAGGCAGCTAATCACCACCTTGTCCAGGGCAATTAGACATGGACAGTAAAAAGGCTGGTAAAAGTAAGAGTTAGGACCAGAAAGTGAGACTGTGATGTTTCAGTCATTCCTAGACATTGGTGAGATCACATCTCAAATACTGAGGGTAGTTTGGTTTCCTTATTGAAGGAAGAATATAAATGCATTGGAGGTGTTTCAGAGGGGTTTTACCCGATTGATCCTTGGAATGAGTGGGCTGTGTGATGAGGAAAGGTTGGAAAGGCTGGCCTTGTTCTCACTGGAGTTGAGAAGAGTGAGGGGTTTTCCTGTCCCACTGTATTCTCCAACTCCCATCTGCTTCCCTCACGGGTCATAACCTCCTGCCCTTTACTACACGATGGATTGAACTGTTCAGTCCTGAGGCCTATAACTTCCATCTGGAACAAAGTCTCCAGGTATCTCTGCCCCTCCCGAATGTATCATTTTTTTCAACTCAGCCTCCAAGTGGGAGTTCCTGTAGTTTTATACATTCACTACAGATGTATTTACGCTGAATCAGTTCAATTCAATAAATATATTGATCTTACTTACAATGAAAAATATCCAGTCCTTCGTTGGACCAGTAATTGTCTTCAATCTCTGTTTTGAAGTTTCAGTACTTTCCATTTATTAACCTTCCCTAATGGACATGTCCTTGAAGCAGTCTATTTAGTCAGTCCCTCATACTAAACAATTCCCAGCTGATCTGCTTACCAGACTCCTATTCTCTTGTTTATCATTTTGTTTCATTCAAACCAAGTGCATGTGCAGGCTCCCAGCAGCTGAAGTGACAGCTCCAAATCAGTTTGGAAAAGCAAACGTAGACTCCTTCCCCGAGTTCACCGAACTCCCACACAGACCAAACTTCCCAGCATTCCCCTCTGTGCTGGCTGCACTCAGTGCCAGCTGCAGTATTAAGGCTGCCCTGTATTAATACTGTTTCTGATTTATATCACTCCATTCTGTTGTGCTGTTGTTCAGGATCTGGGTTAAGCTCACTCATTTCTCAGTCGAGAGCTTCCTTCTTTCAGCCTGACAGAGACTTTACATTTGCAACCAGCAAATGGGACTTCAATGTTGGAATCTGTTTTCAGGATTGATGGGCTCGAGGGTTTGATTCAATGAGATGAGGTAAGAAGTACCTGTGACTCTTGTTGCAATCCAATCTTTTCTGTCTAATCTCTTCAGGGGTCGGCATTTCGGGTGTAACCCTTCTTCAGGACTCAGGGTGGGTTTTAGGGGAGCTGTGTGGTGAGGTGGGGATAGGTTGAGAAAGGTAGAGAGTATGATCTGATTGGTTGATGGGAGAGATGAATCGCGAATGGTGTGAAATTGAGTAATTTTGGTGTGGGGAGGGGCAGCTGACAGGGATGTTCCCTGTTGCCGCAACTGTTTACCTTGGTGCTTGAAACACTGGCAGAGACTGTCTGAAAAGACCCTGAAATAACGGCACCAAAGGTGGGAGAAGGGGAAACAAAAATCACTCTCTATACGGACAATGTCCTACTGTTTTTAGCTAACCCCAAATAGTCCATACCCCGGCTAATACAAAACATTAAATTATTCGGCAGCTTTTTGTGATACAGAATAAATTTTCCAAAATCGGAAGTCCTGCCTGTGGGGGGATTGGTGGAGCTACTGAAGCTGGAGGACGGAATGGAGTTTCCTTTTAGATAGTCACAGAAAGGTTTTCTCTATCTGGGAATTTTTATTACCCCTCACTTCCGGCAACTGTATGGAGCTAACTTTGTGTCGCTGTTTGAGAGGGTGAAGCAGGACTTGCAGCGATGGGAGGGAATTCCCAGATCATGGTTCGGCCGTATAGCCTTGATTAAAATGAAGTTCCTTGGTTGTTATATCCTGTGAGGATGCTCCCTTTGTTCTTACCCAACCAGGTGCTGCAGAGGTTTGCGGGATGGCTTGGATCATTTATTTGGCGCTGTAGGCGCAACTTAATTAAATTTACCAAGTTGCAACTTCCGCAGGATATGGGGGTGGGGGCGGGTGGACCTCCCAGATCTGAAGAGATATCGGCGTCCTGCTGCCATATGTAGGTGAATGGGTGCGTAATGACCCAAAGTTGATGTGGCTTGATGTAGATGCCTCGCAGGCGAGATGTCCCTTCAGAAGCTTACTGTTCATGGATAAGATGAGATCGGTGGTTGCGCATTGTGAAAGTCTGATTAGCATAAATACGGTAAAGCATGAAGGATAATGCGGCAGGGTGGGGGCAATTTGCTATTCACCCCGTTAGTGGGAGCTCCAGGATTTAGATTGGGATAAAAGGACTCCAGCTTCAGAGCATGGGAGCATAAAGGAATCCTCTGTCTGGGAGATTTATTTGAGGGAGAGGTCTTGATGTCTTTTATTCAACTAGGTCAGAAATACGGAATCCCCAAGAGGGGCCTTTTCTGATATTTCCAGGTTAGGGATTACATACAGAAGACTATGTTCTTGACCCAGCCTGACAAGTCAGATATAGAATGAAGAGTGCTCTGATGTGGGGGCAGTCTTTCATTTAGTACCATATATCATCTGCAGAGAGGGAATGCCTTGGGGGACATGGAGAGAGTCAAGGAGATTTAGAATCAGGAGTAAGGGAAGAAATCTCATCAGAAATGTGGGAGGACGTATGAGGAGATGTAAAGAAAATTTCAATCTGCAATAAGGCACAAGTGATGCAATTGAAGATCCTCCCCAGGGCCCAAATGGAGCCAGAGAGATTAGCAAAGTTTAAGAAAGTGTCTTCCCCGAAATGACCCAAATGTAAAAACAGTATTGACATCCTTACACATTGCTTTTGGTCCTGTTACAAGATCCGCGGATCCTGGGGGGCCATAGTGAATGAGCTGGAGACAATCCTGGGAATGGAAGTTTGGGAGGATCTGGTCTCCCTCCTTTTGGACGACCGAAACTTCCCTCTTTGGGTGAGCACGGGAGGAGGTTATTCAACATTCGTACACATTGTGTGAGGAAGGACATCCTAATGAAATGAGTATCAGCAAAGGCTCCAGGTCTTGCAGGGTGGCACAGACTTGTGATGGAGCACGTCCCACAAGATTACCTGACAGTATGGGGCACCACGGAATGGAGCAATTTTATAAGACATGGCGGCCCTTTCTAATTTACATCAACATGGATCTGTCGGCAGGACTGATTAGGGCCTTTATATAGGCATGAGGTTTGTATGTGGTGGTCTAGGGACCCCGGGGAGTTGGTGGGTTGGGGGGGGGGGGGGTGGTCTCGTAAATACGGGTATAATCACTGTTGCTCTTGTGGACAGGAGCCTTTTTAGAGGGTGCGGCAAGTGGAGTCATGTAATATAGTACAATGTAGAGCAATTTAATTTTAGTGGATTGTAATTAAATTTAATGTTATTTTATTTAATTTGAGTTTGTGCTGATTTGGTTTTAGTTAAGCAAATATGAGACAACTGTATCTTGAACAACAGCCGGCGGTTTATTGACATTACTGTATTATAATATAATACTTTTTCAATAAATATTTACTAAAAAAAGAGGAACATTAGGGAAAATTAACAGACAGAAGCACCGTGCAACAGAAATGATCAGGAGTGATGAGAAAGGAGGGAGAAAGAGAGATTCCTGTCGTATGGAGAGAGAGAGAGAGAGCAAGAGAGAGGAGTTCTGAAGGAGAGAGAAAGAGAGAGAGACAGTTCTGAAGAAGTTCTGAATCAGTGCAAGTGATCTCAAAAGCTGCTCAAAGTTTGCAACTTTTTCCTGAAAATGAATACCACAAATACAGTCCATTTACATGAATAAAAATCAATTGTCCTTTCTGAAATAATTTAAAGCCAAAAATAAAATCAAGACTTATCATAATGAAGTAAGTGCAAGTATTTAAAATTCTCAATACTTCTGCCTTCCACTTCAGTCATGCAGATATAGTCCTCCTCACTCAGAGGGGGTATTCAGTGTCTGATATCAGCCATTGTTTCAACTCTCAGAGCTAACATACACCAAACATATATCATCGCACCACTAGATATACTTTTTAAAAAGGTAAATGTAGGTGTAAATACAAAACAAAATTGAATGTGCAAACTTCTTTGAATTCAAGTCTATGCTACAGTTTGGATAAATAAATGGGTTTGGGTTGTATATAAATAGGTAGGGAGAAAGATTGGCACTTCTGGTATCCACATCCTGCCAGTCGGCTGACGCCAGTAAGGTTCGATATCCCAAACCAGCTACTTATTGAGGAAATTCTATGCCAGATGTCAAAACTCAATCAGAGAGAGGAGTTCAGAGGCCGAGGTGGATTCTCTTCTGCTCGGGGCATGAGGTTTGGTTTCCTTCTGGAGTCCACAAGTTGGCCGATGGCATGGCCCGTGTTAGGATAACATGAGTTTTAACTGTTGCCCGTGAATCTGATTCAGTACATTTATTGTGTCTTTTATCAGAGCTTCAAAAATATCATCTGCCAACTGCATCTTCACACAAAGCTCATCCTGATCATAATTCACCCATTGGGCTTCCTCCTCATAAAGCTCTTGAACCTGCCAGAAAAACAGAGGGGGTGTTATTGTTTTTATATCATGATTTATTTGTTACAGCTCTTTCCTTTCGTACCAAGCAGTGTTTGCCCTGAAATCACTCAGACTTCAGGCCTCCCACTTTCCTTGTGTCCAATATCACACAAGTGGCCATTCCCACACAGCAGTGGAGCTTGGACAGGAGTTCTGGAGGGCTCACTGTCAGATCAATGGAGAGTCACTAGTTATTCTTGTACAAAACAATACCAAGGCTGGGAAGGTTAAGGACTGGCTACATAAATTAGGTCTGACCTGAATATTTCCAGCATTTTTTACTTTTATTGGATAAACGAGGCCTGCGTTCTCTTGAGTATTGATGACTAGGGGATGGATCAATAGAAGTGACTGAGATGATTAAACGATTCGACAGTGAAGGAAGTGAGAAACTAATTCCTTTAGCGAGGCATGCCAGAAATAGGGCATGCAGGAAAATAAGACTTAGGTTGGTTAGGGGGTGATGTGAAGAAGCCTTTTGTCACACAAACAATACTAAAATAATTGGGTTCCCTCTGGCCTTAAAAACTATTGTGACTGTTACAGCATTTCAATATGAGTGTTGAGAGATATTTGTAAGGTCAAGTAACAGTTAGGAGCAATTAGGAAATCAATATACAGAACTAAGATACAAATCAGCTATGATTAGGAGTACGAGAACAGACTGAAGGGTGCTGCTGGCTTAATCCTGTTCCTACCTGGTTTTGAATTTGATTCCAACGTCACAAATCCTCAAACCAGTGACATCAATCACCAATGTTGCCAGTAACACAATAAACGAGTGGAGATGTTTTACTCAGCACGCACAACCAGAAAGGAATACCCACCACAAGGAAAGAGCTGGTGAGTGTAACTGAATTACACATTTTAACTGTAGGCTGGCCCTCTGCCCTTGTGTAGCTGTGGCCTGACGGTATCACTACTTGAGCTGATGCAGAGCAGTGATTTCAACCCTTGCCTAATGGACACACATTATCAGCTGGAAGTGTTTGATCCAAAGAGGGAAAAAAAGCAATGATTTGATTTTTTTGGCATATCAAGCACCCAATTTTTTAAAACTTCAGTGTTGGATGCATGCTGCCCCCCCCCCCCCCCCCATTTCTCCACGGAAAGATATTTTTCTTGAAGTGCTGCAGCCTACGTGTTGAAGGTAATCCCACAGCACTGCAAACTCAGGGATTCCAGGAGATTAAACATGTAAACATAAAAGGAAAGGTGATATCTGACCAAGTCAAGGTGGTGGTGTGGCCTGAAGATAACGGTGTTCTTACAGACCTGTTAAACTCATCAATCTGCTGACACATGTTGTGCTGTGACACACCAGCACATGGGAAGGACTGGAAAGGTCTGCAAAAACTGCCTTCTAATTTTTCTATACTTTTGATTTTGGACTTAAATGGGAATAAAGCAATTTTAAAACCCAAGGATTGTTCAGGGATTGCTGGCACTTCACAGTAGCAAGTTCCCTGACATGCACTAAGTTCAAGCAGTATTAGATGGCTTTCAGACAAGCTGCAGCCAAGAGCTGTGTTTAACGGGATCTTCAGTCAATAGTAAGTAGCTAACTAGTCACTAGGCCACAGACAAATATCCTTTGGACAAAAACGGAGATTGGCTCCCAGATAACTGATCAGCTGGGGCTGTATACAAATGAATTGAGAAATCACCAGATCTCCACAAGTTAAGGATCTGTCTCTGCAGTAAAAAGCTGAAGAAAACCAGCTTCTTTTCCCTTCAGCACTTGCTGTAATCTGTGGCTATTAATTAATAAGTTACAGACTTGTACACGTGTGAACTAGTCACCCTGTGCCTTCTGAAAACCAATGGAAGCATCTGGAGAAGGAAGATCAAGGAACAGCATTCTGATCAGCACAAGGATTATCTCAGGAAAAGCCATCAATAGGTAACATTGGAAGTATGTTCCCAGTCTTTCCCTTTATGCAAAACACCCAGTGCACTTTGTCCCTGTCTTTCTGTCTGTGTATGTGTAATGAGGAATGCATGTGGGAGGGGTTGTTAGTTTTAGTTAGTAGTTATATGCCAGTGGTTGGTAATTATTTGCATTTTTTGTAACAAAATGTAACTCTTGTTAAGCAAAGAACCCTGACCTGTACTTACTGTAAAACTGGGTCTAAAAGACAGGTAAGTGAGGAACCAAAAGAGAAAATGCTAGAAAATCTCAGCAGGTCTGGCAGCATCTGTAAGGAGAAAAAAGAGCTGACGTTTCAAGTCTAACTGACTTTTTTCTCTCGTTACAGATGCTGCCAGACCCGATGAGATTTTCCAGCATTTTCTCCTTTGGTTTCCGATTCCTGCATCTGCAGTAATTTGCTTTTATTAGGTAAGTAAGGAATTCAATATACTTCTGAATTTTTTTGAAACTTTTGTGGCAACTAATGAATAGCAGGTATTGAGTTTCAGCAAATTACTCCAGCGAGGGCCAAGTTTTCAATTCAGTCAGAAAGTTGAAGCATTTTCTGGACAAATGCAGGATAGCCAGACAGGTAAGCCAAAGACAGATAAAGCCTTTGTCATTTGAAATAATAGAAAATTCAGATGTACGATGAGGTGTTCATAATTGTGATGCAGTGGTACAATATAAAACTGAACAGTTCCTAAACTGAAGCACTTACCAAAATATGGTCCACCCGGTCACGTTGTTTGTTGCCAAATTTCTTCAACTTCTCCCAAGCCGTCTTCTGATGTTGCTCTTTGTTCAACCCAAATAACTTCAAAACTTCATTAGAAATGAAGATCTGTGGGTAGAAGCACAGGAGAAATGGCAGCAGTTGCACACACCCTAAGTACAGACCAAACCACCCCCAATCCATTAGCCTTCCCTAAAACTACTCAATGAAGACTTTGATGCTTCGACCTTCTAATTCTTCCCCCATTCTGAATTATGTAAAATTGGATGGAACTCAAAGCATGTTCAATGAAACAAAAATCTGTGACATGGTTTAAAACTTAATTATAATTGAAATGAATAACAGTAGTGAGATCCAAAAGCACAGACAATACTACTTTAAGGTAACATGCGATGCTCCCAAATTGAGAGAAGGTTTGACATTTTCCCTTGCCTAAGACCTTGGCTGAGAAATGATTAATTATTCACTGATTGATTTACTGCATTTCATAGTTCAGCACTTTGCCTACAGCATCTTCGAAGAAACCTCTGCTTTGTCAAATTCCAAAAATGTTCTGCCTTTAATTGAATGTAGGCAGCTAACTGAAGATCAGCGCTGTGGGAAGTCTCACAATAAATATTGGGGCTGACATGGATTCATACAGCGCACCCAGCATTTCAAGAAGGTCAAAACATTCTCAATTTTACAGATGAGTGCTTCAAAGCTATATGACCTAACCACTGACCACTGCCTCACATGGCTCCAGGCAGGAAGATTTTGATAGGTTTCTCGGCTAACACTGTCAAAGGCAAGTAACATGCCCAGAAATGTTGGTGTGTGAAACAGCTCAGACTGAAGATACATTAGAGTCGAGTTATAAAGACAAAACAAAGGAAATGAACAGTCCCAAATTTGCTCTGTGAATGAAAAGCTGATTTACACATGCCTATTCTCAGTCCCTGGCAAAGTGCAACACTTCACAAACTGTGCTCAAAGGGAAGTCAGGCTAGACAATGAGCAGCTTGATGTTGACTTTCGACCGTGGTAAAAAGTTCACATTGCAGTGTTTCAAGTCTGAGTTACTGGGAGAAGTGATCCAGTGTACACTTCAATGTCAGTGCCACAGTAAAATAGAAGTTGCATTGTTGTAATAGTAAAAAACTTGGTCTGGGTGCTGGACAATACTTTGTAACCAATGCTCAAGTCACCCACCTGAACCTCAAATTGTCAAAAACAACTTGCAAACATATATAACTTTTCACACTTGTAGCATGTTGTTCCCAACCTTTGAAGTATAGCCACTAATTATAATATTGTCAAAAGCTGCAACAAACTTTCACACAGCAAGTTACCACAAATTAGAGAAATGGTTCAGTAAACGTTTAGTCATACAGACTCATGTCGTAGATTGACCAGGACCATGAGGGAGAACTCCACTCCTCTTCAAAGTAGCACTAAAAATCTTTTTTAAAAAACTCTTGCCTAATCAGATAAGAACAAAGGCCACATAAACAAAAACAATTTAAGCCACATTAAGTTGCATAAGATCTTAGAATACTTTGGTCATTTTTGGGAATCTCAACCTCATGCAAATTCTCAAGATATTATCAGGAAAAGAGGTACAAACATGATCACAGATTGAGAAGTTCAACCTTTAAGGCTTTCTTTATCTGAAAGTTATGGAATGACCCATGATTCTAAATTCTAGATTCCAGATCAAGATTCTAGAGAGTTTGAAGAAGGTGAATAATAATCAAATCTTGTATTATCAACCAATGGAAACAGCAATAGAAAGAATGAAACGATAGAGAAGAATTTGAAAAAAAGTACTGAGTGGCTGGAAGGGACACCATATATTATGTAAATAGAAACAGAATCTGCAGATTCTCAGACTGGGCAAAGTTATGACAGATGGGGTTTAATGGATAACAGTATGATGATGATGAGGATGATAAATTAATAATGGGAGAGTACAAACATTGGAGGAGAAAGGGACTTTGGATTTTTAGGGAAGGGGCAAAATGGTAAATTGAACTCAATACAGTCATCAGGATCGAGATAATGTTTTTAACATGCTCTGTTATACATATCATCAATCAGAGCTGCTGTGGAGCACTCTTCACCCATACCTTTCTTGCTTAACTAAGAAAAAATAATTTTGTTTTCAAATGCAAAATCTGGGTCTCACCTCACAATAAGCTCTTCTGCTGACACTCTCGTCATCCTTCCATTTATAATTCCCAAAGTCTGGGGGTATTTGCAAATCCCCCAGATCATGGCCAAGTTCCTGCCATTTGCACAGCTCCTCAGCCGCTGCATGAACCAATGTCTCAATCTCTACAGCATCTTCAGCAAAAGCAAAGTTAATTTCCCCTTGGATTTTTCCTGGTCTGACGTAGTTTCTGTTGAAGATCCACCCAATGGATGTTAACAGGTCTCGTTACAATCAAATTCAACTTGGACACTAACTCTTGGCGACACTTCTCACAACCTGTTCAACAACTTTAATCAAACCTGCTGAACCACTGACAAAGCCTCACGCAATGGACACGCTGACCACTTGGGAGCCACAGTATCACCGAACACATCAATTCCTCAGACCTGCAGTATCACCGTACACACCGGCCGATCACACAGCAGAACTATGTGGGCAGTCAGTAACGGTGAGCATGGTTAGAACCATATTGAGGAAAAAGCCAAAATGAGAAGCTGGAGACTAAAAGCTTGCAAAAGATGTGCATTTGAAAGACAGGAGAGGAATGGGATTTGGAAATGAATTCTGCCATCGGGCTATTATACATGGTCATGATTTAGGTTAACTCTGGAAGCGAAATGAAGACCACAAGAGGTTGAAGGATGATGTTAGACTAAAAGTCACATAGAGAGACAGGGATTCATCATGAAGGGCTTTCTTAAATGTGCAAATTAGATTGGAGATGTTGAAAAATTGGGAGGCAAAGGTCAATTAAGGACAGTCTGATAATTTTCAGAATAAGCGCTCTTTCCAGACGTTTGGAAGTGCTCACATTCATGGAGTATAAGGACAGAAATCTGACCAGAAGAGGATGGAATCGTCAAGTCTCTGGGTGAGAGTTGTGGATGATGAGGCAGGAGGCATGTAACTTTCCAGAGACAGGTTTGTGATTAGTAAATGCTGGGTTTACTCAACGCTGGAACATGCTGCTGAGATATAAAGGGTGTGGACCAGCTGAGGATAGCAAATGAGAGGCTGGAGTGGCAAAGGGACACAGCTGGAGAGTCAGAAACAGGCAAACCTGTTGGAGTTGACTTTTCTTTGTTGAATACTTCAGTGGTGTGCAATTTTTTCTGAAAAGCTGGTGACATTCTTTCTCCAATTTAGACAGGTGCAACATGACTGAAGTTACAGACCAATGAAATCAAACTTGCACAGGCATTCAGCTCTTACTGTTCAACTTCAGAGATTCCAAAGGAAACTGACAGAACGCGATGTTAACAGACAATCTGCCACACCGATGCTGACTTAACTCTGGGCTGTCGGCCTCAATTACAGTGACAATACAGTAATAAGCCAAACGAGAGGGAAAACCTCCTGTGACAGAACTCGTGTCATCATCCCACCATGCAAGGTGGTGGAACTTGCAAAGAAAACTAGATTCTTCCGTGTTAACAAAGTGGCCACATAGTCTTGTGTAAACAACGTCCAAGCTCTCTCACTGATTACAACTTTTGCTGCTTCTCAACTCTGCAAGTGATGTGCAACCACCAGCAGTGAAAGGAATTAAAATCTGAAACTTCAGCCTCCCTCGAGAGGGTGAGTGGGAAACTACACTGGGCTATTGTGTCAAGGTACCATTGAGAAAGATGATAATTCCAACATCTGAGCTATGCTGATTAAATGGATCACGGCAGATGCTTGGGAAATGTGATTTCCTTGAATGAATGAGACAGGCAAAATAAAAGGCCAGGTTTACACCTTGCTTCTTCTGCATTAATCCAGACTGATGACATTTACACATCAATACATCACCTCACATGTGCCATGACAATCAGCGATACCAAAGTGCACTTGAAAGTAGTCAGAACCACAGTAAATGCATTACTGTCTCGAAGAGAAAACAAACAAACAAGAAACAGAGGCTAACATTACCTTTCGATTCGGGAATCTTCTTCCTTGCCTCTCTCTTTCCCATGAGCTCCTTGTCCCAAGCAGCCAGAGCCTGATTTTCCAATTGCTGGATCGCAGCTTCCTCAGCATCGAGCCGCCGCTTCCACTCCAGCAGCTCCTCTGCATGTCGTCGCCGATGCATCAGCTTCTGCTCCCGTTCAGTGAGGAACCTGATGGACATGCAAGCAGGACGGGGGAGAGAGAGAAAGGAAGTGTCAGCTAGCTGCCGATATTCATTTCTAAAATCGGACATTAACCTGCAGCTCAAAATGTATAATTCTTACTTTTTAAATTCAACACTGTTTGGGTTATAGTTTCACAACACAAACAAAATTCAGGGCAAGGTCTCCTTGTACACTTCACACATCGTAGAACATTGCAGCACTACTGCATGGAAATAGGCTCAGAGCAGTTAATCAACACATTCAAAAGGATTTCCTCCAAGTTTGCTGATGCAATATTAGTCAAAACCATCAACATCAATGTGCAATGCTGCTCTTAAAAAAAACTTCAGTCTGACACAGATTTCCCCACCCCACTGCAATTGGTAACCTGGCCCGGCCCAGGGATTGGTACTGGGACATTAGTGAACTGTGATCTCAAAGGAAGCGAGCAAACAAAATTCTGATAGCCTGGTCCTCACAGGTTTAGTCAGAGGTTTGAGACAAGTCAGATGCTAAGCCTTCTTGCATTTGGCTCAATTGCATTTCCTATTTACAGTACAGTGTTTTGCAAAGTGTAAAGAATTATGTGTCTTTTTGCCTTAGTGGGGGATTTTTATCCTAATTTATCACAGTTGCTGCCTCTCGCTCCCCAAGTCAAATTATTAGCATCTGTAACAAAACAAAGAACTGCAGATGCTGAACATCTGAACCAAAGAAACAAATTGCTGGAGAAACTCAGCAGGTCTGACAGCATCTGTGCAGAGAAAGAAAGGTTATGTTTTAAGTTCACTAACTCTCTGTCTGAACGAACAACAGGTCACTGGACTTGAAACATATAACGTCTTTTTCTCTTCAGTGATGCTGCTGGACCTGAGTTTCGCCAGCACTGCATTTTCTATAAAACTTTATTTATAAAACAGAACGGAAAATACTAATCTGCAAAAGTGAGTCAAAAGTGTAAACGTGAGCACAGTTTCCACACTTGAGTTACACAAGGACACCTCAGTTTAAAAACAAGATTTAACTCACAGTAGCATTCCATCTCAAAATGAGCCAAGTTACACCAGTAATAAAGCTCACCCACCCAATTAGACACTTCAGCACAACATCCTGCAGTGTTGGACACAGCCATCTTTATCAAAGAATAATCACATGTCACAAAATTGTCGGCCGAGAGCATGTCTCTTTAAAGGCGCTGAAAATAAACTCTCAATTTTTGCGAGATTTTTTGATCATACCTAATTGAACACTTAAATCTCAGAGAATAATCTTTGCTTTTTAAAAAATGTTTGTGGGACACATCCCACATCTTGCTCAAGGTTCGGTTTGGTCTGATCCATAGAGACAAAGGACAAGCAAGCATTACACTTTCCATTCACTTCTACAAAGGGCTAGCATCACATTTCTTCAGAATTTAAAGAATTTTGGAAATTGTTTGTAAAATCAATGATCACATGAAAGAAGTGGACAATAAATGTATGCAATAAGAGTGAAGCCTGCGACAGCAGATTTTTCTTTGGAGGGCAGTGTGCCTGCTTTCCAAATTCTGGGAGCAGATACATTTATAAGCTATATTGGCGTACAGTCAAGTTCCTTACTGAACAGTGACAGGATTGGACAGAGTCGGCATGGATTTAAAAGAGGGGAATCATATTTAGCAAATCTACTGAAATTCTGAGGATCTAATGAGTAGAATTGATAAGGGGAAACCAGTGGGTGTTACTTTGACTTCAGAATGCTTTTGATCAGGTCCCACATAAGAAATTAGCATATAATGTGAGAGATTGGGGGGAGTGTATTTGCATGGACAGAGAACTAGTTGGCAGACAGGAAACAAAGAGCTGGAATAAACAGGCCATTTTCTGAGTGGCAGCCAGTGACCAGTGAGGTACTGCAGGGATCAGTGGTTCAAACCCAGTTATTCACAATATATACAAATGATTTAGATGAGGGAACTATTACTATTTCTAAGTTTGTGGGTGACACAAAGCTGGGTGGAAGGGGAAACTGTGAGGAGGATGCAGAGATGCTTCAAGTGTGATTTACATAAGTTGAGTGATTGGGAAAATGCATGGCAGATGAAAGATAATTTTGATAAATGTGAGATTTTTGTTTGCAAAAACAGACAGCGAGATTATCTGAATAGATTATGAAAGGGAGAGTTACAACAAAGGGTGTCTTTGTACACCAGTCACTGAGAGTAAGCATGCAGGTGCAGCAGGTGGTGAAGGCAAATGGTATGTTGGCCTTCATGGTGGGGTAGGCCAGAACCAGTGGTCATAGTCTAAAGGATATAGGTTAGGCTATTCAGAACTGAGATAAGGAGACATTTCTTCATACAGTGTTGAACCAACAAAATTCTCTGCCACACAATGTATTTCAGGACAAAACATTGAATATTTTCAAGGGTTAGATATAGTTCTTAGGGCTAAAGAGATCAAATGGTATGGGGAGAAATTGGGACTAGGATATGGAGTTGGATGATCAGTCATGATCATACTGAATGACAGAGCAGGCTCAAGGGGCTTATTATTATCTTGCTTTTCATGTTACTAACAGCAAAAATATACAAATACTTCTAAAGCATGTTAATTGCTTATCTGGATCTCAAAAGAAAAAGCTTATTCTTTTTTACAGCCTCTTTAAAGGTTTACACAAGCATAATTATTACAAAGTTCCAGTGGTATTTAATTCACCCTGGGAGAACGTGCTAGTTTATATTACCTTTCCAATATTACAACATTCACACAACAAACATAATTCACACTTCAAATTCTGCAATATGTTTCAACAATTTCACTAATTCTGGGTGAATTTCATTCAGAAATGTAGTACAGCCGACATGTAATCTAAACATTCACATCACATTGTATAAGACAAAGAGATCTTCAATTAAACTGGATTATCACGAAATACTATTCCATTGCTGCAAAATGACAAAACCTTTTCCTCTCTCATGATTATTTAATGAATAAATATTCAGTTAGATGCAGCGTTCTAATGAAAATACTATTTAGAACAGGAAAAGTTTATAGCATAGTCTCTGCAGATTGTGTACACAGCTGCACTGTACCAAGGGGTATATTTGTGTTACTTGCTTTCATTGAAGATAGTTTCAAGGAATAAGAGTAGTGCCAATGAAACCAGCATTTGTTCTCATTCCCAATTGCCCTTCAGTGGTGGTATGCTGCCCTCTTGAAGTACACCCACAGTGCTGTCAGGATGTGTTCCAGGTTTAGTGATGTAATTCCAATTCAAAATGTTATGCAGCTTGGAAGGGATGTGGGAGGTGGTAGCATTAGTAAGGGAGCAGTAGCTCCCATTGTCTTTAGATGGCACAGAACATGGGTTTGGACGGTGCTGTAAAAAGAGCCTTGGTTAGTTGCTGTAGTGCATCTCATATCTGGTACACACTGCTGCAAATGTGTGCCATTGAGGAGGAAATCAATGGGTGGAGTGTCAACCAAGTGGGCTGCTTTGCTCAGGACAATGTCAAGCATTTTCCTTGCTGTTGGAGCAGTACTTATGCAAGCACATGGAGAGTATTCCATCACTCTCCCAAAAAGTGCCTCTCAGGCTTTGGTCAGTTAATCATCGCAGAACACCCAGCTGTTGAGCTGCTCTTGCAGCCAGAGTATTTATGTGGCTGATCCAGTTAAGATCCCAGGTAAGTTACCCTGCCATCAATGCCAAGCCCTTTTCTCTTGAAAACTGAACAGGAAGAAGATGGTATATTAATCCCATAACAGATCCTGTACGGTAGAAATACCAACAGTCAACTTGCAAAAACACTGATCCAAAGCAAAAAGAGGGAGATGTGATTATCTTTTCTGTGGGAGTCCACGAAGGAGCTGCAGAAAAGTATTAAAGTAACAAACTTAATTTTGAATGCAGTTTAAAACAAAATAAAAAGGGGAAATCAAGTAGCTCTGAAGCAAGATTAAATTCAAATTAGAAATCAATACAGAATTCCTGCCACTGCTAAACTCATCCAAAATGCTCCTGAGTTTGTCCAGTTGCTACTAAATGCAGCCCTGAGCACTGAATATTATTTCTTATTGGTACTTTCAATTTTAAACAAAGATTTGAGATCTGACAGCACTATTAAACTGACAGGCATTTTAACAAAAGTAGCTGCATGTAGTTGGAGATACTCATGTCGACTGTGATGGTTACATGCCAATCAAGTTTTCACATCCATAAGACAACCTCATATGTTCACCAAAGACACATTTGCAGTCTTAAAGAGGCACTGCCATCTGAAAGTTCAAGCTTACATTTCAAATTTCAGATTTCTTAAAGCTACATTTATCAAGATTAGTGGGCTGCTAACTCTGCCAGACTATTTGCGAAAGTTCAATTCAACGTTAAACAGGGTATTGTATCCTGTTAGCATGAGCAGCTCAATATTGTTTGTGTAACTTCAACTTCTTGCTTTCACAGTAATACCCCTTTAAAAGCAGGTTCCAGATTAATTATAAAGTCTGCAGTATATTGCCAACTAGCTGCTTTCTGCATCTATGTGAAGCCACAACTAAGCCAAAGGGATGCACATTCCTCGACACAATTCCTTTCCCTTGGCCCTCCACCGACCCCCACATCATCCACATGCATGTGACGAAACAGAGCATGCTCGATCAGTGAGAAGCAGAGGTTGCACAGTACCTGACCAACTGGTTGCTGATGTACAGCTGGAATTTGGGATGTACGTTGGGAAAACAGACACTGAGAGAAGCCCAGTGATGAGACGTAAGGACAGAGAAGTAGTGGTGACAGGAGAGCAATGTTTACAACAAAAGGAGCAAAACAAGAAAAACAAAACAGCTGAGTATCATCCCAAAATTGCTTTATCTTTAGATACTCAAGAAAACCTTACATTATTAAGGAGAAATTACAAATATTCCATCAAAACATTTGTAGCCAACCTCCCTACACCTCGACCTCAACACAACTCCTTCTGCTCGGATTCATTAACTTCAAATGGCAACAGAGCTCATCAAATCCAACCCCAACTCCATTTCTCTTTCTGACTTAGATAGTGGGAGAATGTCAAGCACTGCCTTCCTAACAGCCCAACCACAGCTTACAAACCCTTGTTTAATGTTGTAATTATTGCTGCCTGCACCACCAACTCTGGCAGCTCATTCCATACATGTGTGAAAAAGTTGCCCCTGAGGTAACTTTAAAATTTTTCCTTTCTTACCTATGCTCTCTAGTTTTCGACTCCACTATCCTGGGAAAACGATCACGGATATTCACCCTATCCATGCCCCTCATGATTTTATAAACTTTTAAGGTTACCCTTCAGCCTCTCCCTATAGCTCAAACCTTCAACCCGAGCAACATCCTTGTAAATCTTTTCTGAATCCTTTCAAGTTTCACAACACACCAGCACTGAATGCATTATTCCAAAAGTGGCCTCCTGTACAATCATAACAGGACATGCCAACTCTTATACTCAATGCACTGACCAATAAAGGCAAGCACACCAAACGGTTTCTTCACGACCCTGTCTGACTGAAACTCCGTCTTCAAGGAACTAGGAACCTGCACCCCAAGGTCTCCTTGTTCAGCAACACTGCGCAGGGCCTTCCCATTAAGTCCTACCCTGATTTGCCTTACCAAAATGCAGTACCTCACATTTATTTAAATTAATTAGATCAGAAAAAAACATCAGTAGTCTAGCACATCATCCCTATCTAATTATTTATTAAATATGCTAAACCTGAATCAAACCTTGCTTAAACAACACTTGGATACTGTGTGCAGGCTGATCATCATACTATAAATAGGAAAAGGGGAAACTGAAGTGGGTACACAGACAAGATTGACAAGGTTGGTCACAGAAGTGTGTGGGTTCACATGTCAGGAAAGGGTTAACAAGCTACATCTCTTTTCTCTGAAAGAAGGCCAAACAGGGACATAATAGAGGTCTTTAAAATGTTGAGAGGGTTCAGCAGACTGGATACAGACAGAATGTTTCCTTTCACAGGGAAGAGCATACCTTGAGGCCACAAAGTAATCACCAAGAAATCCATCAGGGAGATATGGAAGTTCTGCAGAATTGGATTACAACAATGAAGACTGCACAGGGAGTGGTTGAATCAAATATCATACGGGTGTTTAAGGGGAAGATAGACAAGATTAGAGGGAGAAAGGAATAGAGGGTCAGGGTAATAGATGAGCAAAGGTGACAGGAGTCTCAAGTGGAGCAGTAACACTGATGTGAACTGATTGGAACAAATCATAGAATCCCTCAGTGTGGAAACAGGCCATTTAGCCCATTGAGTCCATAATGACCCTTCGAACAGCATCCCACCCAGACTCACTCCCCTACGCTATCAGTGTAACTCTGCATTTCCCATGGCGAATTCACCTAGCCTGCATATCGCTAGGCACTATGGGCAATTTAGCATGGCCAATCCACCTAACATGTATATTTGTGGACCGCGGGAGGAAACCCATGCAGACACGGGGAGAATGTGCCAACTCCACACAGTCACCTGAAGTTAGAATCAAACCCGGGTTCCTGGCACTGTAAGGCAGCAGGCTCGCCATTGAGCCATGGTACTGCCCTAGTAAGACCTGTTTGCATCCTCTGTAGTGTACTCAATTGCCTTCATAGGATAAAAAAGCTTACACAATGATGTCAAGCTGATAATTCCACCAGGAAAAACAATTCCTGCAACATTTGCATGTCCCTCCAGTTTCCCAACACACTCCACTGAAAGGCAAAGCAAGCTTTGCACCAGGGAAAGTTTTCACATTGCAATCCCATTCTGAGACTGTTACACCAGGGCAATGGGTGTAAATAAAGAAGATGAGGGTAAGAAAAAAACTCCACTACTTGGAGAGCAGTAGCAGTGAGGCCATATTGATGTTTTGCTGCCCCAGTCACAGGGTCAAACATGACAATACCTCAGGGGGAATAATTAGAAGCACCATATGCAGCAAACACACTGTCTTTGAAAAACAGAGTAAAATGGACTTCATATATTTATCTCTGCTCAGAGCAACTCTGTCTCTCTCTTTCTCACCCTCTCTATAACATCACCAGCTGACAAATGAGATGCTTAGGCTTGCCAGCCTTTCACAGCAATATGCCTTATAAGGAGCCATAAGAGATATTACTTTTCATCCATCTGACTGCGCATCTTCTTCAGTTTTTGCGTGATGCTGCTGGTCTCACTGCCTGAAGTTGAAACAGAGGAGGGACTCCACGTCTCCGTATCTGTTTGTAGGGGACTGGAAGCGGGGCTCATTTTGGGAACATTCTCCACTCCTGGTTGTTCTGCATCCCGCTGCTCCTGTCGAGTTGGAACCTGAGAGATACCAAGATGGACGCATGGAAAGTTAAAAGGAAACAGCTCCAGAATTAGTAGCAGTGAAACACAAATGAGATTCAAAGACAGGTTTCTGCAAATAAGCAACATCATTTCCTTTCAGGCAGGCAGAGTGTTTCATTAGTTTTGAATTAATTGAGCTTTGAATTAATTGAACATTTTAAAAGTGAGTCTGATTTTTCTGTTTCTTGGGAACGTTTATTCAGGGAAACAGATTAAGGGAGGGAGATGTAAATCAATTATAATAGAAGTAAGTGCAAACAGATGAGCGGTTCAACAACCTAGTCCCATTCCTATGCACATGATCAAGTGCAAAAATGTTTTGACAGCTTTGTAGGATATGTTGATAACAGGTCGGAACCAGATTGCAGGGAGCGAAAGAACAGAAGCACAGATACATTGGGCTGAAAGCTCCATTTCTTGTGTTGTCACTTCTACAGAATGCAGAACAAAACACGATATCGATGAATACAAAGGATGGTATTCTCGGCAGCAGCAGGTATTCCTGCATATACAGCTTTAGGTTGCAGAGATTTGGCCTCGACACAAGGGAACATGTGAACATGTTATCAACTTAATAAAAGTACCGAGGCTTAAGTTGATGTTTCTCAGTGGCAGACAAACCATTCTTCCATCTTTTCTGTAAAATATTAAAAGTTTTATTTATATTGTAATGATAATATAGACCAGAAACCTGGCTGATAGCAAGCTTGGATTGAAAGTGATCACCCATCATTCATGCTGCTGAGTAAGTAATTCCTTACTTTAATAGTAACCTTGCATTGAACAGTTCAGGAGTTTGCAAATGGTGGGATACTAACCAACTTGCTCTCCCCAGCGGATTTGAGTCTCTCCTGAATTTTGGTGGTGGTTTGGAGCATATGTTGAACCTCCTCCTGCTGTTTCAGAATCAGCTGCCTCGCCCTGTGAGCAGCCTTGTTGGCTTCTTGAAGATGCCTGATTTCAGCCTGTGATGAAATTGTATACAATGTATTACCATGTTAGAGACCAACCAAACCCATCTTTACGTCGTCAATAAATTTATTTTGATGACAGAGTACAGACAAAAATGAAGTCAGGGCACACAACTCCATAACCCATTAAGTTCTAAGTTGCACAGTTTCCAGGTGGCACTGTGCAACGTTTACAACTTATAATGCTTGTTCTTGATGAAAACTTTGTGGGTTTTTTTCGACAAAATGTATTGTCAACACGAACTCAGACAGTCAAGTACTCCAGGTGGAAAATTATCATGAAAGAGTTACTCACGTTCTTTTTCAACAGCTGATGCCTTACTTTGAGTGAGCATTTCTGATTTTATTTCAGGAGGTTGCTTCCAGGTCTGTGGTGAGTTAACCTGAGTTCTCAAACCTGAAAACTGTCCTCAGCAGCCAAGTACTTTGCAGAAGAGAAAGATGATGAACAGGCAGATTTCCGCTTTCGAGAATTACGTATTAGCTCTTGCTGCTGGGCAAGTTGGAAAGTGTGCCTGGGTTGAGTGAATACAGAATCTGGCAAATCTGTAGTGGGTCCAACAGCAATAACATAACATTCCAATTCTGCGTGACACTGCCTGACACTGCGTGATTGGCAAAACCTATGCCAACAAAAATCAACAACTTGTTGAGACCATCACTATATTTTTCTCAGTTTTGGTTTGGAACTGTGAGCTGAAGTTGAGAATTGCACTTTGAAAAGCAACTTGTTTTAAAACATAAAAAGGGGAGCTCAAAGATAGATGTCTGCTGGCCTGGGAAGACGATGCAGATTAATTACTGGTCTAAGAACACTCCAGATATTTCAGCACCAGGGTGCTGCTGTGCTCAGAGACAATTTGGATGTTAAGTTGAACAATCTAGGAAGGACTGCTAACAGCGAATGTTGAAAAGAGGCGGAAAACAAAATGAATCGGCTCTGACTGGGTTTTGGGCAGGAGACAGGTTTGGTTTGGACTTCTTCTGGACTGGCTGTTCTTGGTTGCTTTCTTCAGTTATTTTCCAGTGATTGATTTGTTGAAAGTTCTGAGAAACAATTCTCAGACTGTAAAAAAATAAGTTAAATCTCTAGAAATCTGCGGAAGCCAAGTTGTGGGCAAAGTTTTGGAAAGGGTTACAAGAGATAGGATTTATAATAATCTAGAAAGGAATAACTTGATTAGGGATAATCAACACTGTTTTCTGAAGGGTAGGTCATGCTTCACAAACCTTATTGAGTTCTTTGAGAAGGTGACCAAACAGGTGGATAAGGGTTGATGTGGTGTATATGAATTTCAGTAAAGTGTTTGCTAAGGTTCCCCAAGGTGGGCTATTGCACAAAAGACAGAGGCATGTGACTGCGGGTGATTTAGCGGTTTTGATCAGAAATTGGCTAGCTGTCAGATGACAGACTTGGTGGTTGATGGGAAATGTTCATCCTGGAGTTCAGTTACCAGAGGTGTACTGCAAGGATCAGTTTTGGGACCACTGCTGCTTCTCATTTTTATAAATCTCCTAGATGAGGGCATAGAAGGATGCGTTAGTAAATTTGTGGATGACATTAAAGTCGGTGGAGTGCAGAAGGATAGCACGAGGGGACGTAGCTGTAAATTGAGGGGTGATGGAGGACAGATGTCAGATGTAGATTCTTTACTCAGTGTGGTAGGGCTGTGGAACACACTGCCTGCAATAGTAGTGGACTCACCAACTTTAAGGGCATTTAAATGGTCATTGGATAAACATATGGATGATAATGGAATAGAGTAGGTTAGATGGGCTTTAGTTTGGTTTCACAGGTTGGCGTGACATCGAGGGCTAAAGGGCCTGTACTGCACTGTAATGTTCCATGTAAGTAGGGTAAATGTTCAAAGCAGATTGAGCTTACATTGTACATATTAATTTCGTTTCCTTGTAATTCATCTGCATTCTGTTAAAGTTGCATGTTTTTGTTTAAGTTCTAACCTTGTTGTCCAAGATCTGTTATTGCTAAAGTCAAGGTCAGAACAATTGAGCAATTTTGAGCGTTAGTTAATATCTCAATTTCACTGTGTTCCAACTTATGGTAGTGACGTAATTTGGCTTGGCTTGCAATCTCTGTCTCAAACTTCAAATGTACAATTCATGAAGAAAACAGGACAAAGTGAAAACCATAAAGATGGCTTTAGGACAAAGTCAGATCCAACAAAGAGACAGGACAATGTTTTAACCAGGATCATGGCAGCAGCTCACTAGCTTTTCCAACGCAATTAGGAATCCAAACTAAGTGATCTCCTAATCAGCAATACCATGCCTTGTAAGCAGTTTTTAAAAAAAGTACAAGGGCAAGGGGAAAGCAAGGGTGAAAAGTAAAACATTTAAATGGCAATAAATGATGCATCCTTTCAATTAATGTCATAAGTTAAAGACAAATCAAGGGTACTTGACAACCAGCGAGAGCTGGAATCTGTTCATTTGTATGTGTGAGAGCTCATCCATTGCAATAACAGCTGGCAGCTAATTTCTTTCACATGGAGGGATAAAGGGGGGGGGGGGAAATCAACAAATTCAAAATACAACAAGCAGCATTAAAAGTATTGTGGCCTCATTGTACAATCATTCTTCTCAAGGTTTGATTATTAATTCTCCCCTTAATGTGCACTATTGAGGATAATCATAGCAAAGCATTGCCAGTAGGAGAACTGCATTCAGAAACACCATGGCATGGAAATCTGTCCCTAGGCCGAGCATATACATTATATTCAGCAGCATTTGTTGTTGGCATTTCAAGGAAAAACTATATCACCAATAAAAAAAGGTTTGCAACCATCGGAACCTTGGGGAAATATGCTCATTCATGAAGTATTAGTGGATTGCCCGACATTTTCCCTGGCATTCAGTGGGTCATACCTGTTCCTGCTGCAACCTGAGCAGAAGCCCACGTTGTCTCCTACGGATGGATGGCATCTTATCATCTTCTCCCTTGTCTCGAAGGCGTCTGGTTCGAGAACATGGCAAAGTCACATGAACATAGAACATAGAACATTACAGCACACTACAGGCTCTTTGGCCCTCAATGTTGTGCCGGCCTGTAGAACCAATCTGAAGTCTATCTATCCTACATGATTCCATTATCATCCATATGTTTATCCAATGACCATTTAATTGCCTTTAAAGTTGATGAGTCCATCAATGTTGCAGGCAGTGCGTTCCACACCCCTACCACTCTGACTAAAAAAATTACCTCCACCATCTGTCCTATATCTATCACCCCCGCAATTTAAAGCTATGTCCCCTTGTGCTAGCCATCACCATCTGGGGAAAAAGGCTCTCTCTGTCCACTATATCTAACCCTCTGATTACCTTATATGTCTCAATTAAATCACCTCTCAACCTTCTTCTCTCTCATGAAAACTGCCGTAAGTCCCTCAGCCTTTCTTCATAAGACCTTCCCTCCATACCAGCTAACATCCTTGTAAATCTCTTCTGCACCCTTTCCAAAGCTTCCACATCCTTTCTATAATGCAGTGACCAGAACTGTACACAATACTCCAAGTGTGGCCGCACCAGAGTTTTGTACAGCTGCAATATGACCTTGTGGTTCTGAAACTCAATCCCCCTACCAATAAAAGCTAACACACCATATGCCTTCCTAACAACCCTATCATCCTGGGTGGCAACTTTCAGAGATCTATACATGGACACTGAGATCTCTCTGCTCATCTACACTACCAAGGATCTTACCATTAGCCCAGTACTCCTTATTCCTGTTGCTCCTTCTTAACTGAATCGCCTCACACGTTTCTGCATTAAACTTCATTTGCCACCTCTCAGCCCAGCTCTGCAGCTTATCTATATCCCTCTGTAACCTGCAACACCCTTCAGCACTATACACAACTCCACTGACCTTCGTTTCATCTACAAATCTACTCACCCATCCTTCTGTGCCCTTATCTGGGTCATTTACAAAACTAACAAACAGCAGTGCACCCAAAACAGATCCTTACTGTACATTACTCGTTATTGAGCTCCAGGATGAACATTTCCCATCAGCTACCATACTCTGTCTTCTTTCAGCTAGCCAATTTCTGATCCAAACAGCTAAATCACCCTCAATCTCATGCCTCTGTATATTGAGCAATAGCCTACAATGGGAAATTTATCAAATGCCTGACTGAAATCCCATATACACCACATCAATTGCTTTACCCTCATCTATCTGTTTGGTCACTGTCTCAAAGGAACTCAATAAGGTTTGTGAGACATGACCTACCCTTCACAAAACTGTGTTGACTATCCCTAATCAATTTATTCCTTTCTAGATGATTATAAATCCTATCTCTTTTAAACTTTTCCAATATTTTACCCACAACCGAATAAGGTTTACTCATCTATAATACTAGGGTTGTTTGTATTCCCCTTCTTGAAAAGGGGGACGACATTTGTTATCCTCCAGTCTTCTGGCACTATTCCTGTAGACAATGACAACATAAAGACCAAAGCTCAAGGTTCTGCAATCTCCTCCCTGGCTTCCCAGAGAATCCTCGGATTAATCCCATCCAGCCCAGGGGATTTATCTGTTTTCACACTTTCCCAAATAGCTAACACCTCCTTGTTAAAATCAATCCCGTCTAGTCTAATAGCCTGCATCGCAGTATTCTCCTTGACAACACTGTCTTTTTCCAGTGTGAATACTAAAAAATATATCCGTTTCGTGCTTCCCCATCTCCTCGGACTCCATGCACAACTTCCCACAACTATCCTTGATTGGCCCTGATCTTTCTCGTCATTCTTCTCTTCCTGATATACTTATGGAAAGCTTTATGGTTTTCCTTGATCCTATCTGCCAGTGATTTCTCATGTCCCCTCCTGGCTCTTCTTAGCTCTCTCCTTAGGTCTTTCCTTGCTAACTTGTAACTCTCAAGTGCCATAACTGAACTTCACATCTCATCGTAACATAAGTCCTTTCTTCGTCTTGACAAGAGATTCAACTTCTTTAGTAAACCACGGCTCCCAACACATGGTATAATAATGCTCGAATTTACAGACAAACTTGGATAAATCTGCCCAAGTAGACCACACAGTTTCACCACTGCTGAATTAGCAACGAAACCAGAAAGAGAATGATCAGGGTTTAAGATTTTGTTAAACAGCAAATTCTTCTTAATATTTTATAACTTTAATGCCCTCCATGCTTGTCATACTCGATTTGGAGAAAATTTATCTCCACAAGATATTGTTTATGCTCACAAAATTAAAAAGGGTATTTTAAAAGTTACTCTGGAAATAAAAGGTTGGTGTCAGTAAAAGTGTCCACAAAGATGTTGAGCAGCCATAAAAACCCAACTAATTCATGGAGGGACTTTGAAGAAGGAAATCTTCTGCCCACAGCTAGTATGGCATAGGTGACTACAGTGTTACGGCAGTATGGATGGCATGCACACCATACCTACCAAGCATTGACCATCTCTTGCAATCCTTTTGATATGAAGTGGTATTATCATCACTGCTTCCCTCACAATTCACATTAGAGTTACCCTTGACCTGAAACTGAACCTGATCAGCTAAACAATACTGTGTCAACAAAACCAGGTCAGAAGCTGAAAATTCTTCACTAAGTAACTTACTTCCTGTCTCCCCAGTACATGCCCAAGAAACATAACATCAAATAGAATGTAGCAACCTGCTTGATCAGCATCATATTCACCAATCTATACATTCACGCCCTTCACCAATAAACAGTGAGAGCTATGTGCACTATATGATGCACTGCAGGAACTCACTCAATTCTTTTAATAGCATCTTCAAAGCCTGCAACGTCTACCACCTAAAATGACACAGACAGTAGATAACATGGTAACACCATTACTTGTAAATTCCTCTCCAAGCCACACAACATCCTGACTTAGCAATATACCATTGCTTCACTGCTATAGGATCAAAATCCCAGGTACTCCTTTCCTGTCAGCATTGTGGTTGTACCTGTAGAAGGTGAACTGCAGATGTTTGAGGAAATGGCTCACTATCACCTTCCCAAGTGCAATGAAGGATGGACAACAATACTAACAATACTGGCCTTACCAGCAGCGAAGAAATCCATTGAAATAATTTGTTTAAAATCCTGACCCGTGGATTAGGACAACAGTCTTGCATCAATCTATTCCAGAGCCCTGAACTCCAAACCTAACAGCACTTGCGAGTTGATATGTTTATATTGACCAAGCAGACTGCAGTGGCTCAAGGCAGCTCACCACCATGACCATTTCGAGAATGAGGGATAGTAAATAAATACCAGCATTACCGGAAACATCCCAAATTCAAAGAACAAACTTAAAAATTTGAAAAAAAAATCAAAATTGCCTTTATTCTATCCAATCCAAACAGTGAAAAGGGGAAAGATGATGTGAATACCTAGCTTCTGCACAACAGCCTCACTGCAATGAGAAAAGACACCAGCTTTCTCCCTTATCCGGAAAGGATTACTAGAAGTATCTGCACATTCTTACATTGCATTTTTGAAAGGCTATTCAGCTTAACATCACTGCATAGGTCAGCTGCTCACTTTTTCTGGTGCTCCAACCAGGCCAGCTCTGCTTTGGTCTTCTCCTTCAAGGCTTGTTCTCTCAGCTTGAGGAGTGATACCTGGTGCTGTGCACGCATCTCCTCCCCCTCCATGTATTGTCGCACCATCGCCATGGTGAATTGAGAGAAACTGTCTTGTCCGCCAGAGAAGGGCAGGCTCAAATCATGCTGAATAGCGAAAGACAGGAGAACAAACAGTACAGAGTGAGGTGATCTGCTTCCCCTGACCCAAGCAAAACTTGCCCCATAATCCACAAAAACTCAGGACTGAGTGCAGACAACAACAACAATTAAAAGGAGTTGGAGTATCATCAGACATGCCAATCATGCTGCATCACAAGTGATCCCATCAAACTATCCCAATATTTATCAGGATGAGTAAATGCTGACTGTCTCATTTCATCATCTGTAAAACACATTAAGACTGGCAAAGTCCCTCATACTGATAATTTTATGGTCAGGGCTCCAGTTACTAATTTGCTGCCAGGTTCTGATAAATAACTAAAAACAGAATAGGAGTTGCACATACAGAGAATAAGGGTGTCATGGTTACATTAACATTAACCAAGAGATGGCTATTTAGCTTTTTGAGCCTATTCCACCATTCACCCAAATCATGGTAATCTTCAACATCATGACAAATCCCTGTCTTTGTCCCATAATCCTTCAGCATTTTGGTTAAAAATCTACCAATCTCAGATTTAAAGTTTGTAACTGATTTCAAATCAATCAGTTTGTGGAAGTGAGTTTCAAACTTCATCCATTTCCATGTGCAAAAGTGTTCCACAATATCAATGTTCTGACTCCACCATTTTGTCTATTTAATCTCTCTTCTTAAATTAAGCCTCAGAACCCAAATATCACTGCAGTAAGTCTACATTGCACTTCCACTAAGAGTGATACTCTTCTTAAGCCATGGTGCCCAGCCCTGACGGCTTAGTCTGACCAGGTTTTGAACTGCTGAAGCATGACTTCTAATCCTTTGTTTTCGAGTCTTCTTTGGACATAAATGTCAACATTCCACTGGCCCCTTGATCACATTTCTGAGCCTGTTTGTGACATTTTCATGAAC
Organism: Chiloscyllium plagiosum; assembly: GCF_037043375.1. Taxonomy (NCBI): domain Eukaryota; kingdom Metazoa; phylum Chordata; class Chondrichthyes; order Orectolobiformes; family Hemiscylliidae; genus Chiloscyllium; species Chiloscyllium plagiosum. The sequence continues at coordinate 118,910,814 of NW_028270147.1, forward strand.
TGTATACAGCTGGATCACACCCTTCAAGTTTCTTTAAACTCCACTGTCTCTCAATTTTCACAATCAAGAAATATCCTCGTTTGATCCAACCTCTCACTTGCTGACACAAACTTTTTCATTTATTTAAACTATCAAGATTGCTTTCTGATTTTATGCTTCCATCTACCTACACTCGAGATTGCCTCTAATCTGTAGAGTGGCCCCAAATTTTGAATGTGGTTTTCCTTTCATTGTGAATACTGAATAGTTAGGGCTCCAACATAGATCCATGCAAGATATCACTAACCATATCCTTCCAATTAGAATATCTCTTATTATCTGCACAAATGTCTCTTGTTCAAATCAAATTCCTCTGCAAGCACCACTTGTCTTTTGCATCTTGTTACCACCTTTAATGGACAGTAGAAAGTTGTAAATTCAGTCAAATTTAGCTTGTGGTTACCTGACTAGGTGAGCAAGGAATCCCCGTAAATATTAATCTCTGTCTTCACTGCATGGTAACTCGATCACAAAGATTAACAATGTAAAAGATTAATTCCTCTTCAAGATTTATAAACTGTGGGCACATTGTTAACGAGTGGTACTTATCATTTAAAAAAACAGCCCTTGCCCAACACTTGCCTTACACTCATTGCCCCAGCTGCTCCTCATCCTCTACATCTGAATCTCATGGCAAGATACCTGGAACATGGAAAGTAGCAACTATTCCAAGCACTGAGATCCCACTAATTGGCACCACCACTCACCCTTGGCTAACCCATGGGAGAACTCACTTTTACAGCTACTGAAGCCGATTGATCCTGCAGTATGTCTTCATCAGAATCATCCTGCTGGCTGCGTTTCTTCCCCATTTTAAAGCAGCGATGGCTCTTTGATGGCAGAAGGGGACGGAAGGATTTCTCTTCAGTGTCATCTTCAGTCATTGAGTCATTGGACTTAAGGGAGTACTCAATGGCAACAGAAACGGAATCTGGAGAGACAATAAATGATTGACATTGTTCTTTGTTATTTTCCATTGCTCACTGAAAGATTTAGAACTTGAACATGAAGTTAAAGGCCGAGCTAGAATCCTTGGATTAGTTATCTGCCCAAGGAGCAGAGTTGGGTTACAATTATCGATTCAACACAACTGTTATGTTGAATCACACATTGTTTCAGGGGACATGTGGAAGTTTCCTTATGCACAACCACAGATCCAAGGGGAACACAAGAAAGTTGGATTGAATAGCTTAAGCACATGACTGAATAAAGGGAACTTGAAATAAATCAGTGCATGTTACTATTTGACCCACATGTCCTTTGGGTGTGGAAGGAGTGCTTATGTGACAATTGATTTGGTTGATTTGAATCAGTTAACTGAAGAGACACCATTCCCCATTTAAGTCATGAGATCAGTGAAAGGACAAAACATCATTTCTGGTTAAAGAATTCGCCTTTCTCACCAGGTAATGAAGGCAGACTGTCACTGCGGATCGAGTTGTCAGCTGCTGTTTGAACCACCTCTTCAATACAGCTGTTTCCCTTTGTATGGTGGGAGGCTCTGCTTTTCTCCAAGAATGGTAAGGATGGGCTGTCTTGTTTACTGCTGCCACTGCTGCCATAGAAATGTCACAGATCAACACACATGCACAGGTTTAGAACACAAAAACAGAGTCTCGGTATTTGTGATTTACACAGGCCTCCTTCTGTATCTCTCCACCTAAACCCATCAACATATGTTTCTTCGATAACTTGTATTCCAAGCTTCTTCTTGAATTCATCTGTTGTTTGCTTCAATTATTCCTGGTGATGTAAGTTTGACGTCAAACCTCTTTCTGGGTAAAGACCTTCCCCACCGCCCCCCGCTCCACCCCCCACCTCCTCCCCAGCTAATTCCCTGTTGGATGTAATAGTGACTACTATTGTATCCATAGCTCCAGTGGATAGTGTCATTCAAAAGCAGAAATATCTTTTCTATGTCAACCCTATCAAACCCCGATATAACTTTAATGGCCTCGACCATGTCACTCTTTTTCAACAAGATAAGACTGTCCAATCTTGCTTGATGGATTAAAATTCAGTTTTGATATAATTCCAGTAAATATTTTTAATATATTCCCTACTGCCTCTACATCCATATTACAATATGAAGATCAGAACTGTTTGCAGTGCTCCAAGGGTGATCTGTTCATGGTTCTACACGTATCTAACACATCTCCATTCTGTAGCCCCAGAAATAAACCCATGCTCAACTTTTCTTTATAACCTGATGAATCAGTGTCATTTACTGCTCGTGACTAAATTTTATTACCAAATTCCCCACCATCAACATTCTGGGGGGTTACTATTGACTAGAAATTGAACTGGACTAGCCATCTAACTACTGTGGCCACAAGAGAAGGTCAGAGGCAATGAATCCTGCAAAAATAAACCACCTCCCGAATCCCTGAAGCCTGTCCACCATCTACAAGCCACAAGTCAGAAGTGCAATAGGCTATTCGCTACTTGGCTTGGTTTGGGTGCAGCTCCAAGAACACTGAAGAAGCTTGACGGCATCTGGAAAAAGCAGACTACGTGATTGGGGCCACATTCACTCCCTCCACCACTAATGCCCAGGGCAGCAGTGTGTACTATCAACAAGATACACTGCAGAAATTCATAATACTTCGATATGGATCTTCCAAACCCATGACCAATATCATCTCGAAGGACAAGGGAAGCAGATTCATGGGAACACCACCACCTACAGGTTCCCTTCCGAGCCACTACCATCTTGAGTTGAAAATCTTTCAGCTGTCCTTAAGTGTCATTGGGCCAAAATTCTGGAACTCCTTCCCAACAGCACTACCAGTCGGCCCTACAACACACGGACTGCAGTGATTCAAAAAGGGAGCTCGCAACCACCTTCTCAAGGGCATTAGAATTAGCCAATAAATGTTCGCACAGCCATAAATTAATTAATTAATTAACGCCGCCTCCTTCCTTCCACAGCACCCCCATCCATTAATACCTGCGCTTCTCAAACACAAGGCCTTGAGTAGCATGTGATAACCCACAAGGAGGCTGAAGCCACATTTTGGAATCTCTTGAGGCCCTGAGCCATGCTCAGCAAGGGGTGGTCCTGAATGAACAATAATCCCTAGCGATTCACTCACCGTAGGCAACAGTGAAACTATCAGTTGCCAACTTTTTCACAAAGAGGTTGACTCATACATGGAATGAACGGCCAGAGGAAGTGGTAGATGCAAGTACAGTTACAATATTTAAAAGGCATTTGGAGAGGTACACGAATAGGAAAGGTTGAGGAATATGGGCCAAATGCAGGCTAAACTGGACTAGTTTATTTTGGGAAATTTGGTTGGCATGGACGAGTTGGACCGAAGCGTCCGTTTCCATGTCGTATGACTCTGATTCTATTCCTTTCAGCCACAGTGGCATTTTGCAATTGCCCCAACATATGGTGTGATTGAACAAGTCAATGGAGGCTTTTGGCACCAGGGTCACAGTACTCTGTAAGGTAAGGTGCTGAGTAGGAGCTGCAATTTAGGGGGAATTTAATAAACAAAATACAGAAGAAATATATAAGGAAATCACTGCAGATGGTGGAATCTGTACTTAAAACAACAAATGCTGGAGCTCACAGCAGGTGAGGCAGCATCCATGGAGACTGAGCAAGCTAACATTGAGTCAAGATGACTCTTCAGAGCTCTGTTGAGGAGTCATCTAGACTCAAAATGTTAGCTTGCTCTCTCCATGGATTTAAAAAATATATATTTTTATGGGATGAGGGTGTCACTGACTAGGCAGCATTTATTGTCCATCCCTAACACGCCCAGAGGGCAGTTCAGAGTCAACCTCAGTGCTGTGTGTCTGGAGTCACATGTAGGCCAAACTAGGCAAGGATGGTAGTTTCCGACCTATATGATTTTAGTGAACCAAATGGGTTTTTCCCAACTGTCGACAAAGGATTCATGGTCATTAGATTCTTAATTCCAGATATTTATTGAAATCAATTTGAACAATTCGAACCCAGTTCTCTAGGATGTTATCTGGATCTCTGGATTACCAGTCCAGCAATAATATCACTGGGCCATCACCTCCCCACTGTGATCTCCAGTATTTGTTGTTTTCAGTACTCAAGAAATATGTTATGGATTAATATTGTACTATGTAAAAGCATCCACAGCGAACATAAAGTGCCCACCTCCGATCATGATGTTTGAGTCTGGATGACTCAGACAGACTGTCTAACAAAGTGGAGTTACGCATTTTAGTGTCCGGCAGTTTCTCTGCAGATCCAGCTGGTGTTGGACTGCACTCATTCTTCCTGAGATGAAACAAAGAAAGAAACAACGATCAGCTACTTCCAGCTAAGTCTCTGGATTCAATTCCACCACAGCCATGGCAATTTTTTAAATTAAAACAGTTTTTTCCGTGAACGACATGTCAGCAAGCTCACCATCTCCTGTCTCAGTTCAATGGAAAATGGGATCAATACTGCAGCACGTACTGTCCCTTGAACAGGCTATCAGCGAATCTGAGTTTACAATCTTGTTCTTTGACAGGTTGCAACAGATTTTGCACAAGGGAGCATGCAGACAGGACAAACCTCAATTATATTCAACACAAGAAAAGGCAATTCAGTTTAAATGAGATGGGTTAATTGAGATCAGGCCTCAGGTGAGGATACAAAACAGTCAAGTTTGGAACTTCCAGAGACCATCAAGATTGTACATTCAATTACTGAAGTTTGTCTCATGTTTCTTTCCTAATCAACACTTCTGGAACAGATGGGACTTATCCAGGCCTCTGGCTCAAAGTTGGAGACATGACCACAGCATCACAAGAGCACTTTGTTTTAGGCTGAGTAACTAGTGGGGTAATTTGCCCAATTATCTTACAAATCCGGAAGATACTGTTACCATCCCAAAGATGGGAAATAAGCAAAGTATATAATGGGAGGTAAGATGTTATAACAGTCTCTATCACAAGGGACAAAGTATCTTCCAGCAGTTTTTTGTTCATCCTTCGATAGTTTGAAATTCTCAAATTTTCTGGCCTACCACCACCTTTGCAGTTTTGTATATCTTTTCTTTCAATTTGATGTCACCTACAATTCCTTTAGCTATGCACCGCTGTTGCCATCTTTTCATCGTGCATTTCTATTATAAATAAATGTACATTGTTGCGAATTATGAAATAACTGAAAATGTTCTTCTGCTTTAACATTCTAACCTCTCATCCCATTCCCATTTAGCTCACTATTACTTTCTACCCTTGTGACTGCCTTTAACTTTAGAAACTAGTAAAAGAACCAAATTCCTTCACCTAAAGCTAAATTCTATTCTGCTGCATTGAATCTTACCAAAAGGGTCTTCAATTTTGAACTCATTAATCAATCATATTACCAAGTCCCTGATTGGTTCCAGAACAAAATGTTTGAAGAAATTGTACAGAGCAGTCTACCTCAAATTGCTGCAGAAGGTAAGAGTGCACAATACTATTTTAACGAACAGAGTACCCTCTGAATACCAGGATCCTATTAGATCCCCAAAATTACTCTGATCATAGAATAGAATAGAATTCCTACAGTGTGGAAACAGGCCCTTCGGCCCAACAAATCCACACCAACCCTCTGAAGAGTATCCCAACCAAACCTATCTCTTAACACTATTACTCAACATTTACCCCTGACTAATGCACCAAACCTGCACATCCCTGAACACTATGGGCAATTTAGCACGGCCAATTTACCTCACCTGCACATCTTGGGATTGTGGGAGAAAACCAGAGCACTCAGAGGAAACCCATGCAGACACGGGAGAATGTGCAAACTCCACACAGACAGTCATCTGAGGCTGGAGTCACCTGGGTCCCTGGCGCTGTGAGGCAGCAGTGTTGACCACTGAGCCACCTCCTTTTTTCCTAAAAGACTGAGTGCATTGACCCTGCCTCTCCTGATCACAGATAAGAGGAAAAACATCAAAAACTGTGCATCGCATCAAGCAACAAACCTCAGGTTATTCAGCCAAGAAGCTAAATATTATTGATCAGGTTGGGGCAGTGGAAAAACCTTACCTGTCAGGTTCAGCTCTGGTTCGAAGTTGGTTCATGAAGTCTGAATCCTGCTGCCTCTGTTGGTCCAACAGCACTGTCACTGGCACAGGAGCTGTTCCATGAGGTAGGTTTGTGGCAGTCAGAGATCCTGCTGCTACCTGTGCACATGCCAATTCTGTCATCTAAACCAGAAAGAATTAGTACAGCACAGATGAGAAGACAACTTGGATCACATCATGCTTTTGAAATCAGAGGCCCCTACTCAACCCATCACATGTGTGCCGCCTCTTTGGAATAGCTATTTGGCTAGACCCCTGCTCTCACAGTATTGCAAATAATTTCTTTTTGCAAGTATTCAAATTAATTCTGGAACTAATACTGAATCAGCTGCCACCTCCTTTCCAGATGATCTCAGCTCTTCTTTGAAACAGCAAAAACCAATGAGAACGCCATTAAAATTGAAGCATCCAGTGTTTAAAAAATTCACATGCTCGGTCACTGAGATATGATGGGCTTTTCTCATAACGCTGAGCAAAATTTTATTTGAGGCAAAAAGGAGAACTCTAAGAGAAAGGTGAACCACCCGTGGGTAACAAAGGCAGTCAAGGACAAGGACAGGAAAAGAACGACACAACAGCGGAGGACGAGAAAGGAAAAAAATTGATCATAAAATTAAATTGACAAGAAACAAAAACGAACGGCTAAAGTTTCTACAGGTATGTAAAAGGTGAGTAGCTAAAGTGAGCTTCGAACCCTTGGAGGTTCTGATTCGGGAATTGATAATGTGTACAGGGAAAACAGCAGATAATTTAAACCAATATTTTACATTAGTTTTCATGGAGGAGAATACCGTTACCATCCGAAAGATAGCAAAAAGCAAGGTATTCATGGGAGGAAAAATGCTGCAACAGTCTTTGTCACAAGGACAAAGTAATGACAAACTAATACGATTAAAGGCAGACAGGACCAAATGGCCTGTATCAAACATTTTTTAAGGCAACTGGCTGCAGAGATATTCAAGGCATCTTTTGAATTATTCCCGAATCAGTGGAGACAGGGAGCTTCTAGTGGATTGATGCGCCTGTTCAAGAAGGGAGGAAGACAGAAATCAGGAAAGTTAGTTTAATTTCTGTTTTGGCAGAACAGCAGAGTTGATTATTAAAGGAAGAAATAGCAGGACATTTGGAAAAGCTTATCATTAAACATGGTAGACTGGATTTTGTGAAAGGGAATTATATTTGATAAATTTGCTCGAGTTCATTGAGGAGATAACAAGTAGAGCTGATAAAGGAGAATCTGATGATGTTCTGTATTGGGATTTTAAAAATGCATTTGATAAGGTGCTACATAAAAGTCAATTGCACAAGATAGGAGCTCACGGTATTGGGGGTCATGTATTAGCATGGACTGAGGATTGGTTAACCACAATGGCTGTTGCTGAGACCTCACTTGGAGTACTGTATACAATTTTTGTTCTCATATTTAAGAAAGGATAAACTAGCATTGGAGGCCACTCAAAAAAAGATTAATTTAGTTGCTTCGAGGATGAAAAGGTTGGTCTGTCAAGAATAGGTTAGGTCATTATTCAATAGAGTCTGGACAAATAACAGGTTATCTTATGGAAACAATGTTCTGAGGAGCTTGACAGGGGTTGATGTTGACTAGATGTTCTCGTACCAGTGAAGCCTCAACCCAGGGGACATTACAGAAGGGAATATTCATTTAAAAAAAAGTAAAGTAATTTTTCTTTCTCAGTGAATGGCTGGAATTCTCTCGCCCAAAGAATTGTGACAGCTAAATGGGATAGGGGAATGGGTCTGGTTGGGTTACTCTTCGGAGGGTGGGTGTGGACTTGCTAAGCCAAAGGGCCTGTTTCCACACAGTAGGGATTCTATGATTCTACCTCAAATTATTTTAAAAGAGGGTAGATAGATTTTTGAAATATTAAGCAGTTGAGGGCTATGTGGATCAAGCATAAAAGACAAGTTGAGGCCTGGGTTGGCCCAGCCATGATCTGATAGAATGGGGGAGCAAGCTCAAGGGGACGAATACCCTACTCCTGCTCGATTCCTTGAGGCTCCATTTCATGCTTTCTTTTCTCCAAAGGGGAGTATGATACAATGTGCTAAAAGATCTCAGACGTTGTGAAAAGGAGTGAAAATGGGGTGTTTATATACTGATTCCGATGGTATTTATCAATCAATCACAGCTATGTAGTCACGAATACGAAGGCAATTCCCTCCATGAATAAAGGAAACCTACTACAGAGCTCATCCAATGGGAATTCTTATCTTCAGTAAACTCTTCCATCACATGACCCAAAATTGCACCCTCAGCTGTTTACTTATTTGTTCACTTCCAGACATGACTATTTCAATGTTCTCTTGACTGAACTTTCATCAACTTCAACATATTCAAAAGCTCCACATACCTCACCCTCATACCAAGCCCCTTTTTCCCATGATCCTCGTGCTTGCTGATTCATGACTTGCCAACAGCTTCAGTATAAGAAGTCCTGTCCTTCCGTACATATATTTCCTTTCTATCTCTGCAATTTCCTTCAATCCTCGAAACTTTTGAAGTGTCTACGTTCCCCATTTTAGCATTTTCATTTTCACCACCCCAGCTCAGCACTGAAGCTTTCAGCTGCATTGTCATCAGCTATGCAATTCTGTTCTAACACAGCTCAAATAATAACATTTTCTTTCTTTCCAATATTCTATCTCACCTATTTCTTTGACCAAGCAGTTGGTCATCTTTCTTAATATCATATGGTATGCTGTTAAGCTTTGCCCTGCTCTTCCTTGACAGTTTACTACATTAGAGGAATGAAATAATTTCAAACTGTAGTGACAATTAACTCAATGCAGCAACTGTATGAGAGAAATTCCTTCAAAACTCCAGAAAGTACTGGCTCTTCAGCATGACTGGGGGAAAGGGCCATCTTGCCAAGTACACTAGAAGAAAGTACCTCTGTAACCTGACGTGCTGTATCAGCCAACAGCCTTGCAAGTTCCACCTGCTGAGTGATCATTTTAGTTGTGGACTCTTGCAGCATCTCTTGGCGAACCTGTACAAACTGCTGCAGAGTTTCTGCACATGCCTGAGAACACAAAGAGAGGTTTTCACGTCCAGCAATTGATAATTCAGATACTTTAATCAAGAGACAAAGCACTATTAAAATGCAATGTGGAATTGACTTATGATCCATGTTTCATCATGCAACGTAAGCTCACTGACACAGCTTCTGTTTTACAATCAAGCTTTTAAGCCTTTCCCTCTCCTCCAATGGCACATATAAGCACAGTAACCTCGTCATAGTGTGATTTTGTTTTTTTGATTTCCAGTATTTGCAGTTCTTTGGTTTTTTTGATTTAACTTAGTCATGGTATTGCGAGATTGTTTCCATGATGGGGAGATGTATTCAACCTTAAAACTAAAAACCAGACCATTCAGAACTGAAAAAGCAGGAATTAATTATTTAATTCATTCTCAGGATGTAGATATCCCTGACACTGACTGTCCAACCACAACTGGCATTAAAAGGTGAAAGTTAGTGATCTTCTTAAACCACGGCAATCCATGTGGCTGCAAGATACTCCCAATGTATGTCAGACCATTGTAGGCAGCAAAGGAAAAGCAATATATTTTAAAGTCATAACTATAGGCGACGTTCCCAGGCATTTGCTGCCCTGTTCTTCCAGGCAGAATAGGTCATGACTCTAGGTCTGTCAAAAGAGCATTCAATGAGGTATTGCAGAGCATCTTATAGATGGTGCACCTTGTTGCTACCATATACAGATGACAGAGGGAATAGGCTCTTAAGGTGGTGGACATGATTCAAATCATGCTGATGTTTTGTAATGGATGATGTTGAGCTTCCTGATATCCTCATGATGTGCTTTTGGTGAGAGGGGCAGTTTACCGGTGGAGCGGAACAGGGCAGGGGTGGGGAGAGGTTTGACTTCAATGTTAAAGGCACTTTATAAATATAATTTGTTTGTTCTTATTGCACGGTGAGAAGCAGTCAACACTGAATTCCTTGCATTTCCAGACACGTGTTACATGTTCAAGTACCTGTACAGCTTTCTGTCTGGCCTCCTCTAGCTGCCTCTGACTTGCAGCAGCTTCCTGCTCGGCCTTCAGCTTCAGCAGGGCTATGTCGTGCTCATGTCTCTGCTGTTGGGCCTGGACACAAACAAAGATTAAATAGGAACCATCACTCTACATTCAACTGCTCTGCTCTGTGAAAAACTGGTATTTAAATTTGCAGTGTCCAGAGAGAGAGAGTAACAATTGAAATGCAAAGGCACCAAAATCTTAAGAGTAACAAATGACAAGATTTTAATCAATTAATTTTCAGATTGCAACTTTATAAATAAAAAAAACATTTTCTCATAAATCTCATCATAATGGCATAAATTTTATAAAGCTGAAATTTCTTGAAAACTTGGCAAGTTTGCCCTACTTCTATCAGTCAACTTGTAAAGTGCAGTCATGCGCAGGTTCGATGTTAATATCTGCACATTTAAGATTAGGCATTGTCCTGGTACAACACAACACAAGGGTAAGTAAATTTAATCTTTAGTTTTGGAAAAATCTTTGTTTGCCTGATTTAACTGAAGAACGTTGCTCAGAATATTGCCTGGTTTGGAAAACGAGCGCAGCCATTGTCACTTAAGACAATTTTATAAAATCATTTCTGAAACAGCACAAGGCATAGACCCGTACCTTTAGGATTTGAGCCAATGACACAGTCTCTTGTTGAGCAAGGGCTACTCCCCGAGTTGTGTCTATCTCCGATAGCTGACGGATGGACTCTTCTATAGCATCCAAGTAAGTGTGTTGAGCAGTCATGTGGTGTTGGACACTTGGCGGGGAGCTGAGCATTGAGGCTGCAATAACCAAAATGAAAAGTGTAATTACAATTTTTACAATTAGTTAAATAATGCATTGGGATCATGAGGTTAACTGCACGCCTCTCCAGGATTCAAAACAAGTTCGGGAACTGCATAAAAAATGACAAGGGACAAGACATTGAAATTTTCATGAGATTCACAGGATACAACAAATAGCAAAGCGTGCAGAAGATCCAAACCCAATCATTGTATTTGGGTCCTGGTGAATGATCAGGAATGCAACAAAGGTTCACCAGACTTGTTTCCAGGACATTCTCATGGGGAGAGATTGAGAAAACTGGACCTGCATTCTCCAGCATTTTGAATTGATTTCATTGAAATCTACGAAATACTTAAAGGGTGGATGTCGGTAACATTTCCCCCGTTGGGGAGTCTAGGACTGGTGGGACCACTTAAAAATGACAGCATGTCACTTAGGACTGAGCTGATGGCAATTCTGTTGCTACTTCAGTGTCATGAACCTTTGGAATTCTCTACCACAGAGAGCTGTGAAAGCATAGTCATCAAGTATGTTTTATGTAAAAATTGATGGATTAATTTCCAACAGTGTATGGGGTCATGGGAACAGGGTGGCTAAAACGATACTGAAGCACTGATCAGCCATGATTGTACTGAATGACAGGGGCTGGCTCAACAGGCTGAATAGGCTACTTCTGCTTCATGTTCCTCAGACAGGATCCGACCACTTGAATGAAAAAGCACCTGCTTCCACGTCGCGTGGCACCTCATCATTTCTTCCAAACATCACTATGCCTCTCACTTCACCTTGGTTGTCTACTTACTCAGGGTTTTATTTAAAAAAAAACCTACTCCCATGGCGATGTTTAGGACAAACAAATGACAGTTACAGAAGACATGATTCCGAGAGTTCCAACCTGCAGCAGAGGATGTGGAGGGCCTGGCTGCAGTAACACTGACGTCAGCTAGAGAAGGTGAAGGTGTGGAGGTAGTAGCACGCAGCTGCCTTTTCCCCTCGCTGGATGTTATCACTGCACCATTCTGAAAAGTGCTCTGAGACATAGAACTCACAGTGGAATGGAACGATGGAGAGCTTGTGCTTTTCTTTGATGACTCCCCGTGAGCACTGAAAGCACAAAATTTACATAATCACAAATGTTGACAACTGCCAAAATGAGACATCACCTAAACCATTTAACACTGCAGATTTCATGCCATCAAGTATCTGTTTGCTGAAGCTCTGCTTTAAACAATCTGTCGGACTTAGTCGGCATTAGGGATAAACAGAGTCAAAAAGTGTGGCACTGGAAAAGCACAGCACGTCAGGCAGCATCCAAAGAGGAGAGTCCATGATTCCGGCACAAGCCCTTCATGAGGATAAACAGCCATCCTTACTTGATGGGCTCATGTTCCCTCTACTATTCCCAAAAGCCAATCTTCTACAATACCATTCCCACTCTTAAATTTAAACAACAATGTACTGACTGGACACAGCAGCCTAAAGGCTGATGAACCTGCCAAACCTGACAATCCAGACAACAGCTTCGCAACATACTCGCCAAGGCCTAAAAGGTCCTTTGGGTTTACCAGTCCATTTGAGTCATCAAGAGGATTCATCAGTGACTACCATCACACTAGCTACCGTCTGGTTGGTAGCTCTCTGGGATGCCAGAGGAAAAATAAAGGACAACTACATCACATGCACATCAACAGACAGCACACAATTATACAAGAGCTGAAGACTTTCCAAAATCAATGCACTACATAAAGCAAATGCTCACCGATGACTACTTGCCCTTGATGAAGTCCAAAAAAACTCAACAACCCAATTTCTATAAGCATCAAAGAGAATTCACCCCAGCTCAACATATGTTGGACTATCCAGTGTCAGCTTCCGAGAATATGCTGAGTATCTGGAATATTTGCGTAGCACTAATACCACTCAGCTATCACCTCCCCTTGAAATGAAACTTGATGCCAATGACAGTCTGTAACTTTATTAATTTGGTGACTTCCATAACTTCACCTTGTATTTTCCCTCTACTAACTGTCTCTTCCACCAGTAGAAGCAGTTCTTCCAAAGTCCTGACCAGTTTTGAGGTCTCCTCTGAACCACTGTTCAATCAAACTGATCAGCAATTTATCGAATCTCTCTTGATTACTATAATCAACGAATGTCAAGTTAACACTTTCTGGTTCCTGTGCACAGCCTTGAAGTCCTTCCTGAATTAGGGTTCCCAATACTGGGGACAACATTCTAACTGTAGCTTAACCAGTGATTTGTGATGGTTTAACATCATTCATTTTTGTACTCCAGTCCCTATTTATAAAAGCTTAATGGCTCTGATGAACTGATGATGATCTAAATACTGCACAAGACTGAGCTTCACGAACGTATCTCCATTAATAGTTGGTTCACAGAGCAGTGAGCATTGAATAAAAACCAAATAGAACCAACTAAGGTGGGCTACACGGCAAAGGATTCTTGTAAACACATTCTATTATTATTATTCCATATTGGAAATTGTGCCCATGTTTCTAATGGAAACTGCCTCAGGCTACTGGCAGACCTCAGTTTACGAATGGTTTCTGTTCTAGAGTGCTTCTGCAAGTCAATTTGTACACAAGTTGGAACACACTGTAAAAAGTCATAAGTACAGAAAATGTTTGCATGCAAGATCTTTAAAATTACACTCTCGGATGAGATTACATGTGAAAGAACAAGCATTCTGAAGTCTGGGATCCTCTATGTATCTATCCTGCCACTGTTGACTCTGTCGTGCTTTGAGTGTCAGGAGAGGGCAACTATAAGCTGTCAAGCAGGTATTAGTTGTTTCTAATGTATGCACAACTGAAGGAATTGATAACAGAAAGTGACCGACAGAAAGTACATACGTCTGGTCATACCTATCTGCAGTTAGTGGATCTCTGAATTCAACTTGACTGCTCTTCATAATGTTACTTTCCAGAGTGGTAGATCGCAAGGGGCTGCGGGAGGTGTTGACCTTCCGTGATTTTCTGCGACTACTGGATTTGACAGATGTAGCACTGGGTATAGAATTCTCCAGATACCTTCCATCTGATAGAAATAGAAACAAAGTTTAAGAAGTAAAAAAGGAGCATGCATTCCATTATCACAATCAATGGGATTGGTTAGTAAGCACAAGTTTCTCTCAAATTGTTGCTGTCAGAATATAGAAGAGATAGATGGTAATTTAATTCTTGTCCACCTCCTCAAATTCTGTGGACCAGCACAAAGTGATAAACCAGACATTTGGGGGAATCTGCAATGGGCAACAGGTGTTGACACAGATGGGAGCGGGAGATGACCACTTCAGGAGGGTTGACTTTGCCTGCTAAGTCTTAATAAAGAAGCTCCATAAATTAGAGAGAAGGAAAAGATTCCATAGCCTCAGTTTCTGTTGCAAATGCTTTCAAAACACTGCAAAATGTCAGTGCATGACCCTCGACCATTTAACTTAATTTCACCAGGGTTATTACTTTTATCTGATCAATAATGGCCAGCATGAGGTCAAGAGTAACTGTTGATCTAATTGCCATGAACAACTATTTTGTATTCCTTCCACTTACCCAGTCTGCTAATTTTTCGAGTAGCACTGCTCAAAGCTTCCCTCGTATCCATCACTGTGTCTGTCACTGCAGTAGTGGTGGGTATAGCTTCAAGCCTGTTTTCTATGTGCCGCAACTTGGGATGAAAGAAAAATAATGAATCAAACACAATGCAAGTTAAAATAGTCTGTTTCCTGCAATAAAAACTCTTAGGATAGACCCAGGCAGGAATCAAAGGGGAACTAGAAAACATGCAGGGTGTCAAATATATATTTTGAGGGATTTTGGAAGTTAAGAAGCAGGAAATGTCAGGGTGAGACTGGGAAGTATGGAGCTAAAATGTTCAGCTGACAGAATGACCTGAGATATGGAGGGGGCCAGGGCAGAAAAGAGTTGGAAAAGTAAACAGGAGCCACAAACAAATCTGTACATAGGAATTTTGCAGCTGAAGGACTGGGTTAAGGCAGAGAATGAAGATAAGTAACAAGAGAGTGATAAGCAAGCAGGGCTATGATGCAGAAGATAGAATGTGTAGAAATGTACAGCATGGAATGAAAGAAGTCAGCATGTGGAAACTGCACACAAAGAAGAATCAGCCATTCGGTCCTTTGAGCCTGCTCCACGGTTTAACAAGACCATGGCGATCATGAATGTAACCCAAATACACATTCCCTCCTATTCCTGATAACCTTTTATTCCCTCTTTACAAGAATGCATCCTCCATGGACTTGAAAATATTCAAGGGCTCTGCTTCCACTGCTCTTTCAGGAAGTGAGCTCCAAAGACTTATGACCCTCAAAAATATGGAGCCAATCTTTCCATTTTAAACCAGCAACCTCTCACTTTTAAACAGTTCTAGATGCCCCGATTAAGTGGAAGCATCCTCTCTACATCCATCCTATCAAAGCCCCTCAAGTCACTTCTTATTTTCCTAACCTCCAGCAAGACAAGCCCAATCTATGCAACCTTTCTTCATAAGGCAACCCTCCACTGCAGGGCTGCTAAATCTTCTCTGAACTGCTTTCAACACATTTACATCCTTCCTTAAATAAGGTGACCAATACTATACACAGCACTTCAGATGGGATCCCACCAATGGCCTGTACAACTGAGGCATAACCTCCCTTGTGTTCGAGTCCCTTTGCAATAAATTAAAACATTCTATCAGCTTTCCCAATTTTTTGCTATAACTGCATTTGAGCCTTTTGAAAATCATGCACCAGGACATTCACATCCCTCTCTCTCACAGCTCAGCAATCTCCCACCAATTAGATAATATACTTTTGTATCCTTCTTGCCAAAGTGAAAAAAATTCACTTTTCCCACATTTCAACTAAGTCAGATCTTTGCCCACTCATTAAACTACTAGTAACTTTTTTGCAACCCCATGTTTGCTTCACAGCCTACTTTTCTCCTTGTGTTGTCAGTAAATTTGGCAACTTATCTTCCATCCCTTCATCCAATGGATGGATTTTATAAATCGTAAGCAGTTGAGACGCAGCACCGAGCCCTTTGGCACACCACTTGATACATTCTGCCAACCTCAAAAAGACCCATTTATGCCGACTCTCTTCCTGTTTCCCAGCCAATCTCCTATTTATGGTAACATGTTAAACTCTTGTAAGATGAGGTATTACTTTCAGTGATAACCTTTAATGTGGCCTTTTATCAAATAAAAAAGGGACATTCTTAGGTCAGGCAGCATCCGTGAAGTAGGAGAATCGACCTTTTGGTCATAAGCCCTTCATCATAAGCCCTCATTCCTGATGAAGGGCTTATGCCTGATACGTTCATTCTCCTGCTCCTTGGATGCTGCCTGACCTGCTGTGCTTTTCCAGCACCACACACTCGACTCTGGTCTCCAGCATCTGCAGTCCTCACTTTTTCCCTGGAGTGGTACATTGGTAAATAAACAATGTAAAGACCAGATCTTTTCAGTTTTCTGTATTTTTGATTATGGATTGAAGTGAGAAAACTGTTTAAAAACTATGGAGTGCTGAAGTTTTTGAAAGCAAGTTACCTGACACTTATTCTAAGCGCTGTTTACACAGTTGCTGATTCAAGCAGTATTGAAAGGTTTACAGATAAGCTGCTGCCAAGGTCTGTGTACAAGGGAAGATCCGGTCAGCAACAAGATTAGTATGCAGACTAGTACCCAGTTATTGATGATAAAGGTCTTCTGCCTGCCAACAGTGAGGTGATTGGCTCTCAGTAAATAAACAGTTGGGTCTGAGAACAAGACAGTGAGAGCCACCAGATCTCCACAAGCTCAGGAGTTGTCTCAGTTGTGTGCAACTTGCCCTCTACTGTAGCTCTTTGGTCACGTAATGGCAAGTTGTACAGAAAAAGTTGGAATCATCAGTGAGCACAGCATTTTATCAACATAATCATGTTTCTTGAGTAAAACTATTCTAGTTTTTTTTGGTATCCTAATCCCAATACGTACAAGACGAAAAACTTCAATTACTTGCCTTCTTTCAATAATGTTTACATTCTCTGTATCTTTCTAAGTAAACGAAATAAGAGAAGCAACCCATTCAGCACCTCAAATCTGCTCCACCTTTCAATATAATCACGGCTGCTCTGTTTCCAATTCGAACTCCAATTACCTTCAATTCCCATGCCAAACATAAACCACCTCTGTAAAAAAAATTCAATGAACCCACCCCCATTGGCAGAGCAGAGTTCCATCATTTTCCCTCATGATTGTAATTTCACCAAGTCCACTGCTCCTTTCCACTACCTGATTGACAGTTAGTCCAGGAATGTCTCTTTGAATCCTCTACCATTCCCTTGTTATCTAAAATTTAATCTCCATTCTCACTTTCTGCAGGACCAGCACCTCATTTTACTTCACAGTGCAGGAAGAGGTCATTCAGCCCATCATGCCTTCACCAGCTTTAGTGTCTGACAAACATCTGCTTTTTTCCTTTATTGCTGCACACTATTTCTATCCAAAAAAAAACCCAATGCCTTATTGAATGACTTAACTGAACCTTTCTGCTCCACACTTCTATGCAGTGTATTCCATATCCGAACAACTCGCTGTATGAAAAAGATATTTTGTTCCTCACACCACTCTTGCTTCATTGGCACAATATGTCAATCTATGTCCTCTCATCGCTGTTTATTTCACAAGCGGAAATAGCTTCATCCCAGCTACTCTGTCCATTTTGCATGCCTGACTATGTTCCTCCCATATTAATTTTTTCGTCCTGATTAACCTTTTAGTTATTACCTGCTATCTTTATATTCTGACCAATCATCTGACCTGCCACTCATCTTTGCACAATAATCTCAAGTCTGATATTAACTTCAGATACTAATTTCCCTAATTTCTTTCATTAACAGATTCCTCACAGCAGAGGAGATGGAGTGAGAACATGATCAAGATGTATAAAATTATGAGGGGCGTAAACAGGGTAGACGGGAAAAAAACCTTCTCCCTTGGGAGAAGTGATCAATATCAGGAGACATGGATTTAAGTTAAAAAGGAATAGGAAAAGTGTTTTTAATCAGGGAGTGGTGTAAGAGTGTTAGAAGCAGAAACCCTTGTGACATTTAATTAGATGTACAACTGAGATATCAAAGTGCACAAGGCAATGGACCAGGTGCTGGAAAATTGGATCAAAATAGTCAGGTGGCTGCTTTTGACCAGCGAAGACTTGAGCCAGAGTCCTTTCATGCGCTGTACCCCTCTATGACTCTACCATGTGTCCAGCTTTGGAATTTTCCTTTATAATAGAAATAAACTGATTTATTCACGATGAGTGTCTCTCTGGTTGAGCCAGCATCTATTGCCCATCCCTGGATGCCATGGAGAAGATATGGTGAACCACATATTTGAAGCCCTGCAGTCCATTTATTGCAGGTCAACCCACAATGCCATTAGGGAGAGAGTTGCAGGATTTCCAACCAACAATACTGAAGAAGCGTTGATATATTTCTGATCAGGAACAGGATGCAGCTTGGATAGCAACTTGCTGGTGTTGGTGCTCTTATGTATCTGCTGCCTTTGTCCTTCAAGGTGCCAATGGATTTGGAAAGTGCCACCCTGTCAGCCTCAGAGAACTTCTGTAAGTATATTATGTAAATGGTACAGATTGGTGCTGAGTGTTGAAGGTGGAGGAAGTGAAGGTTTGTGCATGTGGTGTTAGCCCTGGGCTGTTTTGTCCCAAATAGTGTCAAGCTTCTTCGGTATTACTAGATCTGCACTCATCCAGGCAAGTTGAAAGTATTCCATCACACTACTGAATTGTGCAATGTAGATGGTGAACTGCAACATGCGCTAGTAATTCATCTAGATAGCCAAAAACAATCATGGACAGCAAACTTTATTTTAACTAGCACTTTATGAACTGTCGCTCTTGATAAACCAACAAAAATTATTCACCTGAAAGACTCAAAGGTTACTGCATTTTCATGGTGTTGGAGTAGTCAGTTGAGGCTGCAAGTGAGAAGGCACTCTGCCATTAAGTTTTATTTAGGGCAAATCTGCTTGTTTCAGTGAGTTATACGACAAATAAAGTAATGTGTATACCCCTGCATTACGTTTCTAATACTTAGCATGTGTTTTTGCATTGACTGTGTCAGTTTGTTGGCTACTGGAATATTTGATCAACCAGGACTCCTGGTCCCATTGGTGCTGGTTAATAAAACATTTACTGTGTCTTCAAAAACAGACATGGTGGGAAAGGCTCAGTAGCAGCATCTGTAGAGAGAAATCAATTAATATTTCGGGTTCAGTGACTCTTCCTCACAACATGGGTAGAAATGAGAATTAATGTTTCAGTGTTCAGAGGAAGGACCACTGAACCAGAAGTGTTAACGGATTTCTCTCCAAATATGTTGCCAGGCCTTCTGAGCTTTTCCAGCAATTTCTATTTTTGTTTCAGATTTCCAAAGTTCTTTTGGTTTTTATGCTGTACATTCAACCAAGTTTTTGCTGGCGATCTGATTATCCAGGAGTAACATCAACTAGCTATTATGTCATAACAGTTGGAGTGATGACACCGTAATACCTTCCTTGAAACAATGACCAGAATTCAAAAAATACTTCATTGGCAGAGAGCCATTTTGAGATGTCCCATAACCACAAAAGTCACCATTTAAATGTAAATATTTCTTTCTTTATAACAGACCTTTGGCCATAGGATCAAATGATCTCTAATCTGCCACACAGTATTGATGGCTAGACCCAGTAGTCACCACAACAATGATTGAAGGCACGACAACTAACTGGAGTAGTTTGCAAATCAGCACCACTGTACCTTGCCTCGTACTTCGACTCTTTATCAGTCTCTGATTTAGTCGGGCTGACTTATTAGATGTTTCACTCCACAACTTGTCAGCTCACCTAAAACAAAAGCAAAGCAAAGACAATCAACAACACTGATTTTCAGATTCAGATTAGATTACATTACAAGTTTGCAATCGGAAACTCAAATACTTATTTTGGATTTGGATTTTCAATTTGGTCAAAAACAGAAATATTAAGTCGACATTATTTAATGATAATGAAATACAACATTTTGTATAAACAATTGAAATCTGGTTTGTATACCAACGTTGAGCCTTACAGCACAAACAAATCCTTCACCAGTGTGGGATGTTCTCCAGTCCTGAGAGATAATGTAGCTTCAGTGAGGAATGTGAAAGAATTAAGTAGTAAGATCAAACTAGGAGCATCTGTGTGTGTACACCAGAACCAAAATCAAATAATATCAGTAAGCATCAACAGAAGCCCAAGCCCATGTTCTCCCGGCTTTTATTCCATAACAATTGGAGCCACAACACACGACATCATAATACTCCCTTGGAACAATGACCAGAATTCAAAAAATACCTCATTTGCAGAGAGCCATTTTGAGATGTCCCATAACAACAAAGATCACTGGACCAGAAATGCGAACGGATTTTTCTCCACAGAGGCTGCCAGACCTGCTGAGCCTTTCCAGCAATTTCTTTTTTTTTGTTTCAGATTTCCAGCAGTTCTTTTGTTTTTTGTGTGGTATATTCAATCAAGGTTTTGCTGGGGATCTGATTATCCAGTACTAACACCAACTGGCTATTAGGTCATAACAATCAGAGCCACGACATCATAATACATCCCTTGTAACAATGACCAGAATTCAAAAAATACTTCATTGGCAGAGAGCCATTTTGAGATGTCCCACAACCACAAAAGTCACCATTTAAATGTAAATATTTCTTTCTTTATAACAGTTCTTTGGCCACAGGATCAAATGATCTCTAATCTGCCACACAGTATTGATGGCTAGACCCAGTAGTCACCACAACAATGATTGAAGGCACTACAACTAACTGGAGTAGTTTGCAAATCAGCACCACTATACCTTGCCTCGTACTTCGACTCTTTATCAGTCTCTGATTTAGTCGGGCTGACTTGTTAGATGTTCTACTCCACAATTTGTCAGCTCACCTAAAACAAAAACAAAGCAAAGATAATCAACAACACAGATTTTCAGATTCAGATTAGATTACATTACAAGCTTGCAATCAGAAACTCAAATGTGGGACGTTCTCCAGTCCTGAGAGGTAATGTAGCTTCAGTGAGGAATGTACTAGTAGTAAGTAGTAGGTTCAAACTAGGAGCATCTGTGTGTGTATACACCAGAACCAAGATCAAATAATGTCAGTAACCATCAACAGAAGTCCAAGTCCTTGTTCCCCTGGCTATTATGCCATAACAATTGGAGCCATGACATCGTAATACCTACCTTGGAACAATGACCAGAATTCAAAAAATACCTCATTCGCAGAGAGCCATTTTGAGATGTCCCATAACAACAAAGATCACTGAACCAGAAATGTTAACTGATTTCTGTCCAAAGATGCTGCCAGACCTGCTCAGCTTTTCTAGCAATTTCTGTTTTTGTTTCAGATTTCCAGCAGCTCTTTTGGTTTTTGTGTTGTATATTCAACCAAGTTTTTGTGAGGAATCTGATTATCCAGATTATCGTGATCATCAAGTCGCTATTATGCCAGAACAATTGGAGCTACGACGTCATAATACCTCCCTTGAACCAATGACCAGAATTCAAAAAGTACTTCATTGGCAGAGAGCCATTTTGAGATGTCCCGTAACCACAACACTCATTATTTAGATGGAAATATTTCTTTCTTTATAACAGTCCTTTGGCCAAATATTTGCCCCTGCAAATATTTGGTTGTTTTTCTGAGACTCTACCATTCAGTAAACAACTGCTAATCTGGCCAAGTCCCATTTCCTGGTCCCTACATTATCTAGTCTCTTTTCCTTCTCACAATGTAAATGTTCCATTTATGTAAATTAATGGTTAATAGTCATTTACTGACGTTAGTAAAATTAAACCATGATTGACATTTTTTTCTTACATTACAGACCTCTTTTCACAACTCTACCAGTTCACTTCACGCTAAATGCATGTTCCCTTTCCACAAGACAAATTATTTATCAGAAATGTGCAATAAATACATTGTAGCATTTCTCATTATGATTGAGACAGAGTCACAGAGAGTCACAGAGAGAAATAGATTGTCACAGAGTGTCACAAAGAGTCCAATAGTCACAGAGATCCACAGCACAGAAATCTTTTCCGAACGTGAAATATTCATAACTGAACAGGGAGTTTGATAAAGCAACTACAGCAGGTGGTAAAAGGTCACAATAGGGATATGTTACTGCAGCTGCAATCTGCAGAGAAAGTCCAACTTATGCTCAGACACAAATGCCCAGTTTGTGTCTGGCAGGTCAATGTCCCTTATATGCCTCCATTACCCACCCTTGGAAAATGGTGGATAAATGAGCTCTTCCAATATTATTGCCTGTTATAGCAAATGCCTTTGATACAGAAACAAAGAATGGTTCGAACAAACATTTATTTGAAAGTGACTGTAAGCTCAGAGGTTGGCTTGTGTCATGGCAGAAATGTTTCTCATCAGGAACTAGAAAGCAGCTGACACACGGTTATATGCTGTGACTACTCTGAAGGTTTAATGAAAGTTCCAGTTTTTAAAAAATAACTGAGGGAGAAAGGTAAATCACTTTGATGACTATTAGTTTGGGACTCTTGATGTTGTCGTGAACATACTGTTCACTGCAAACAATTAAACACGAGCCAGAACAGCCATGTGCTTTTCAGATAATAATGTAGATTCACAAGGAAGCACAACATTGAAACAATGGAACAATTTACAGAGGAACCTTGATGACCCGAGCGACATGGGCAGAGTGTTTTGTTTGGATAATTGAATGCCGGGTAATACAGTTTAGCCAAGCATCGGGATCTTATGATCTACTTCGGATGATCCGAAATTCAGATAATCGAATGCCAGATAATCGAGGCTCCTCTGCATGTAGATTAATCAAATATCCTATAAATCAAAGAAGTTTAATTTTTAAACAATAAAGTCTGATAATCTGCTTGGTCTTTTGCTGTTCTCTATCAATTGAGGTCTTCAGGGCAATGAATAAAATTTATTGACATGGGAATGTGTAGAAGGGTTGATAATTCAGGAAGTTAGCTGGTTCTGAATTGATTTAGACAAATAAAGAGGATCAGAATGGGAGAAATATCATATAATGTGCAGACTACACCGAAAGGGTATTTCATCACAACTGTGCCACTTATTTAAAGAGCAAGAAAGGGCCGTCACTGACTAGATAGCAGTTGTGTAGCCTGAGACAGTAGATTGTGGGTTCAAATCCCACCAGAGATTTGAGCAGATCTCTCAGGCAGACATTTCACTCCAAGTAGTTCTTCCATAACACAATGGTTGCTTTGCTGTCCAACCCCCATGATATCGGAAAATCACATTTTAGAAACAGCATTTAAAGTCTTCGCAATGTAATCGGGTTGCAGCCAACACACGTTTTCAGAGTTCGTGCTTTAGAAACAGTGTCCCCAATTTGTCAAATTTGTGTTAATGAAATGCATGTCATAGCAGAATGACCTGTCCAGTACTGAGGGAGTACTGCACTATGTTGCAGATGGTGTCCTTCAGAGGAGACGGATGCAGAAGACCTCAGCATTCTGGCCAATATTTATTTCAACAGATTATCCTATTCAACAATTTGCTGTTTTGATGAACCGAACATGCTCAAATTGTATTTTGCATTTGCTATTTCATAAAGTACAAAGTGTTCACTGGCTGTAAGCCACATAAAGA
Source organism: Chiloscyllium plagiosum (assembly GCF_037043375.1). Lineage (NCBI taxonomy): Eukaryota > Metazoa > Chordata > Chondrichthyes > Orectolobiformes > Hemiscylliidae > Chiloscyllium > Chiloscyllium plagiosum. Next base: position 118,934,468 of record NW_028270147.1, read on the forward strand.
AAGCTCCATGATTGTAAACAGTGCCATTTAAAACAAGTTTTCTTTTCTTTTCTGAAGTTGCACAGATCAATACTAGACAACAGACACAGGCCCTGTTATACGGTTACACACAACACTGTGACATTGTTGCACACCACGAGCTGAAGTGTTCTGGAAGTGATCAATCTCCAAGCTGGAGGGAATGGCTTCAACTTAGGCAGAAAAGGGAAGAAAATCCATCCAGTGATTCCCCTTTGCCAAGTGCACTCATGTGGGACGGATCAGCCCTGTGATTCCTTCTCTAATTTGCCCGGCAACACATGATAAAGGCTCAGAAATAAAAAGTGATTACTTGGCCAAATTCTCAGTCAGAATAGGGAGAACAGGGAAGAAAATTGAGAAAACAAATTTCCATTCCAAGAAAAAGAAATTGAGATCAGGGTCAACACCTTACAGGAATAATCATCTTTCTACATTAAAAAAGTTATGATGGCACATTTCATTTTCTAGACACTTCTGGGTTCAGATACAGTCTGACATTTTCAAACATTAACCCTGCCAACTTGAAAACTTCAAAGAAACTTCTGAGACTACAAATGAGTCAGCACCTTAGGCACATCACCTCCATCTCTCTGACTTGCTCCTTCATCACTGGTAGCTCAATTTAATCCCAAATCACCTACCACCATTACAAGGGTCACTGCTGTTCAAAAAGGTGGCCCATCTTATCGGGATGACTGTCTGTTCAGTGAAACCTCGCCAAAACTGCACATGTCTGAGAACTCTAAATACTGCAACAGAATGAGGAAACCAGTAGACTGCTGAGACTGAAATTTACATCAGTTGAAAGGAAGAAACTGAAGAAAACCAGAGGTGAAACACCATCAGTACACTACAACCAAAAGATACTCCTCTCCAAACATTGCCAAAATTCTACAGAGTTAAAAAACATACAACACCAGGTTATAGTCCAACAGGTTTATTTGGAAGTACTCGCTTTCAGAGTGCTGCTCCTTCATCAGGTAACTGTGGACCAGGATCATAAGATCCTGTGTCTTATGATTGTGCTTGACAACCACTTGATGAAGGAGAAGCACTCAAGTAAGCCACCTAGTTCTTCCATAAACTGCTGGGGAAGGTAAATAATAAACCCAAACACACAATGTGATAACAATCAAGGAACCAGAAATAACAGCAATATATCCAGCCCAGACGACTCTGCAGAGTTCTCCTTCCTCATATTCAGGGATTGTGTCTAATTGCCCCACAGAACACTCAAGTTTCAGCCTGACATAGTCACACCCAATTTATAGCCAACGTTGCACACTCCTCCTTAGCAGAATAGACTCAGCAGAGGTAGCGGCAGTATCATACAATTGGGAGTGAGTTGCTCTGGGATACTTCAATATTGACTTCAGATTCCATAATGTCTGAGGGCATCAGGTCAACCATGGACAACTTCCTGCTGATTACCACCACCCCCTAACTGGTGAATCAGTATTCCATGTTGAACGCCACTTTGAGGAAGTAGTGAGGGTGGCAAGGGCTCAGAATGTACTCTAAGTACATGACTTCAATTTTCATCACCAAACATACATTCATAGCAGCACTAATGGCCAGGTTGGTGAAATCCTAAAGGGTAAATTTGGTAGACTTGGTCTGCAGCAGGTAGTAACAAAACCAATGGGGAAAATAACCAACTTAACTCCATCCTTCTCTGATACTTATGAAGGGAAAAGAGGACACAGCAATAGCAATAAGGCTTGAAAACATATTAACTATATGATTGATGGTTTGTGCTCCAGAACTAGTCATATCCCTTGGCAGTCTGTTTAAATGCAGCAACAACACTGACAACTACTAACAATGTGTAAATTTACCCAGGTAAATCCTGCCCTCAAAATGGAGGAATATCCAAACTATTCAAACGTTGCTCCATCTGTCTATGCTTAATCTTCAGCAAAATGGTTGATCATCATTAACAATGCAATGGAGAAATACATTCCCCAATAAAACGCTGACTGATGCCCAGTTTGGCTTCTGTCAGGGCCATTCAGCTCCAATCCTCATTACATCCAATAATTGGGCCGACATTCAGGGAGCTTTTGACGAAGTATGGTATCAAGAAGTGTGAGAAAAATTGAAGCCAATGGAATCAGGAAATAGTTGTGCCTATTGCAGGTTCAAACACCTCATTGTCCAAGGGCATTGTCCAAGATCCAATCATCTTCAGAGTCCTTTTCTCCATAAGGTCAGAAATGGGGATGATTCATGACTGCACACTGTTGAATCCCATTCATAATTCCTCAGCTGTATTCCGAGTCACTATCAGTAAAACCTGAACAGCATTCAAGAGGTCTTGGGCTGATAGGTTGGAAATAACATTGGTGACAAACAGTGCCCGACAATGACCAAAACATAGGATCCAGTCATCTCTCCTCATCATTCACGACATTACCATCATTGAATCCCACTAACAGTATCCTGGAGGATGTCACCATTTACCAGAAATGGAACTGGATTAGCCAAATAAGCAAGGTTTACAGGATAACATCAGAGGCTGGAAACTCTGTGCGAAGTAATTTACCTCCTGACTCGGCAAAGTCTGATGCAAAAAGTACAAGTCAGGATGCTTGAGAAGGGATTAACTCTGCTTTCTCTTCATAGATGCTGCCAGACCTGCTAGAGTTTAAGAAATTTCTGTTTTGTTTACACATCAGGATGTCTGGATGAATGCAGCTTGGGGAAGAAGGCACTGAGTACAGTAAATCCCTCTGCCACACTGACAACTCAATGCTCTTCCAATTACATAGCCCTTCTTTGAGGTTTTCCCCTGTTTGGTTGAAAACTGAAAAAAATAGTTTTTCTATTAATACTTTCCACTCACTGAGAAAGCTTCAGTCCAACCCACATCCTACAATCTGCTCTGAAAACTCTGCTCATATTTTGATAATGTGCAACGCAGTTGCTGAAAACTTCCACAACAAAAGTAAAACACACAATATTCTTAAAAAACGAATTCACTATTTTCCATGTTGACAGATCCATTAAAATTCCAGATACAAATTCAGATTATTGCCAAGAAGTCCAGTCCTTCCTTGGACCAAAATATATTGTCTACTACGTTTTGTTGAAACAAATATGATTGTTTTTGAGATGTATTGCCTGCAGAAAAACAGGAATTATTACAAAAAACATTTCAAGAAGTTGAAATCAAGGACAATACAGCCAGGGTGAATGGCACCCAATATACAGCCTTTAATATTCCTCAGTCACTGTTGCATAATGCCAGCAGTTCAGCAACCTATCAAGGCTTGTAACTCAACACTATCCAAACTCCTGACCTCCACCTATGAAAGCAAAGATAACAAGTACATTGGAGCTCCCCTCCAAACCATGTACCACTGAAACTTGGAATTATAAAGACATTCCTTCGCTGTCACTGGGTCAAACATCTGCAAAGTTCACTCTGACTGCAATTCAAAACTCACCACATTACAAACCATGATCAATGAAGAGTAATAAATGCTGCTATGTTTGCGATACTTGTGTCATGAATGACCAAAAGATAATAAGACATAGAATAAACAGACCAGGGGTGGGGAACCTGTGGCCTTCTAGGCCATTGTGTGTGGCCTTTTGAATGAATCCAAATTTTGCAAAACAAATCTTGTATTTTTTAATTAATTTTTTTCATCCTTTATTATTTTATTTTAATCTTAACATGAATGTATTTAAAATACCAGAGAGTAAAAGAAAATTCAGCAAAATAATCCTCACAGACTGACCGCCACAACTAAAAAATTGGTAAGTCATAAGGGCTATTTCGACACCTGCTATGCTCATGATTTAGTTATAATGCGACTCTAGACTGTACGTTATCTCCCCTGCCTGACTGGAGCCACTTCCACCCGAGGCTGGTTGGCGAGATCCTGTGTGTGTCCAGTACACCAGTGTTTATCAACTGATGACAACAGTGCACGTGGCTTTCCATTTGAAGTGAAATTTGAGAATAGTTACACAGTCCAACCGTACCAACATTTATACAATTGAAGTTTCTTGGATGAGGCCTTATTAGATTACAACTAACATAATGCGGCCTTCCAACATGAAAAGGTTCCCCACCTCTGAAACAGACCATTCAGCCCAAGTTCACTCCACCTTTCAATAAGCTTATGGGTTATCTCATAATCTGCAACTCCCCTTTCCTGCCTGTTCACATAACCTTCTATTTTCTTACTGAACAAAAATTCATTTTAGCTTTGAATATGTTTAGCTTCCCAGCCCTGACAATCTTGTGGTAAAGAATTCCACAGACTCACGACCCTGAGAAGAAACTCCTCCTAACTGGTTTCAAATGAGCGACCCCTTACTCCGAGTTTATGCCCTCTGGCCCTAGACTTTATCACAAAGGTGAAACACTCCCTCAGCATCTACCCTGTCAAGTCTTCTAAGAATTCCTTATGTTTCAATCAGGTTCCCTCTCATTCTTTTAAACTCCAATCAATACGAGTCTCACGTATTCAACCTGTCATAAGAAAATCCCTCAATACACAGAATTAACAGTGAACTTTCTCTGGATTATCTCAAATACCAGTATATTTTTCCTCAGATAAGGAGATCAAACTCTTCATGGTACTTTAGGTTTGATTTTAGGTATAATTTTTCAAGACCTTTCTATTTTTACACACTGCTCCCTTTGAAGTAAAGGCCAACAGCACTTTGACTTCGCTATTACCTGCTGAGCTCAGCCTCTCCATTTATATGAATTCATTTTAAATGAATCAGCCACCAGAAGAATAATTCCATAAGAAGAACAGTAGAAATAGGTTAGCAAATGCAAAAACCATGAACTCATCACAAAGCAGGCTCCAGAACAGCATCAAACATGAAGCACCTTTCCATTGTAGATCTGTATGTTTCCTTCTTGTCGGTAAACAAAGTATTTGGCTTTTTTTTGGAGGGGGGTGGAAATCTAGCAAATCAGATATTGCTGACAGAATCAAGGATGACCTATGTAGAAAGGAATCTGAACCACTGTAAGTCAGAGTAGGTAAGAACATCAGGTTTCCATCCATTAAAGACATGAATAAGCTATTTGTTGCAACAATGCATATGCCTGCACAATCGTTTGTTTGGAGGAGCTCATAGATACTATAAATGCAGTGGTGTAAACTTCGGGCTTCTAGTCTAGGAAATAAAGTAACTAGTATGGAATATATAGAAGTTAATTTGGCAGTTATGTCATTAACTTAGTGGAGTAATGCATGCTACAGATCATGTTACAGGGCTTAGGTAACAGATAATGGTAGCACACTCTGATAGGCTAGTTAAATCACACGATAGATGAGCTAATGCTAAAGACGATAGTGGTGTTAATGTGATAGGTTAAGTGTAAGTGGTAGACCAGTGGAAAGAGGTAAAAACAAGGTAAAAACGAGGTAAAAACAATGACTGCAGATGCTGGAAACCAGATTCTGGATCAATGGTGCTGGAAGAGCACAGCAATTCAGGCAGCATCCGAGGACAGGCAAAATCGACGTTTCGGGCAAAAGCCCTTCATCAGGAATAAAGGCAGAGAGCCTGAAGCATGGAGAGATAAGCTATAGGAGGGTGGGGGTGGGGATAGAGTAGCATAGAGTACAATAGGTAAGTGGGGGAGGAGTACAATAGGTCAGTGGGGGAGGAGTACAATAGGTCAGTGGGGGAGGTGCTCTTCCAGCACCACTGATCCAGAATCTGGTTTCCAGCATCTGCAGTCATTGTTTTTATCTTGTTGATTTTAACCATACTGCGAATCCTCTTGCAAGGATGCCTGCCTTGAAGAAGTTTTCCTCCTCTCTCTACAAGAATCTCAGGGAGTCTCTCTCCCACTGCAACTCACAGGTCATTTCCTCTGCCCTGATGCTCTTCAACCATGTCCTGAAACAAACCCGCTACTACCTGCCCAGCTCCTTTTCCACCTATCCACTCCACCCTCTCCTCCCTGACCTATCACCTTCATCTCCTCCCCCACTGACCTATTGTACTCTATGCTACTCTATCCCCACCCCCACCCTCCTCTAGCTTATCTCTCCACGCTTCAGGCTCTCTGCCTTTATTCCTGATTAAGGGCTTTTGCCCGAAACGTCGATTTTGCCTGTCCTCGGATGCTGCCTGAATCGCTGTGCTCTTCCAGCACCACTGATCCAGAATCTGGTAGACCAGTGTGTCAGACGATGATTAGTTTAGAGAGACAAAGCAAGCTAGTATGATTGGTGATGCTAATGCTATCAGATTAGTGTAGAAACTAGGAAAGTATAAGCTGGAGAGACTCCAGGAGGAGGGTGGACAGACAGGAAAGACAGTTTTTGATTGCCACAGCTTGTATTTACAAATAAAAGTTTAACTTCATGAAGGATTTTCTGCATCTCCTGGTAATTTTCTTAGAGTTGTGGGTGTTCTTTCCACCACACCCCTCACAATCTCAGTCTCTTGTTTAAAATCTAGAATGAATCATTAATCTCTGGGAGAATGTCCTCTTTGGCAACATTGAGTGTGAAGGTCAATGACACTCTCATTGTGACTTGATCTGAGTTGCCTCCAGTTAGTTTGCGCTTTTGTTCCGGGCCCAGACAGATCATCGTGAATGATTATAATGTGGTAGGCATCATAGAGACATGGTAACAGGGGGGTCAGGACTGGCAGTTAAAAAATCCAAGGGTTTTCAACTTATCGAAAAGACAGGGAGGTGGGCAGAGGGGATGGGGTTACCTTGTTAGTTAAGAACAAAATTAAATCTATGGTGCTGAATGACATAGCGTCGGATGGTGTGGAGTCTGTGTGGATGGAATTGAGGAACCACAAAGGCAAAAAAAACCATAATGGGAGTTATGTATAGATCTCCTAACAGTGGTCAGGACCAGGGGCGCAACATGTAACGGGAAATAGAGAAGGCATGTCAGAAAGGCAAGGTCACAGTGATCATGGGAGACTTCAATATGCAGGTGGACTGGGTAAATAATGTTGCCAGTGGATCCAAAGAAAGGGAATTCATGGAATGCTTACAGGATGGCGTTTTGGAACAGCTTGTCATGGAGCCCACAAGGGAGCAGGCTATTCTGGACCTAGTGCTATGTAATGAACCAGACTTTATAAAAAATCTTAAAGTAAGGGAACACTTAGGAAACAGCGATCATAATATGGTAGAGTTCAGTCTGCAGTTTGAAAGAGAGAAGGCAAAATCGGATGTAATGGTGTTACAGTTAAATAAAGGTAACTATGAGGGCATGAGAGAGGAACTGATGAAAATAGACTGGAAACAGAGCCTAGCAGGGAAGACAGTAGAGCAAAAATGGCGGGAGTTTGTGGGTAAAATTGAGGACACTACAGAGGTTCATCCCCAAGAAGAGAAAGATTATCTGGGGAGGGCTTAGACAGCCATGGCTGACAAAGCAAGTCAGGAAATCTATCAAAGAAAAAGAGAGAGCCTATAAAGTGGCCAAGAGCACTGGGAAATCAGAAGATTGGGAAGACTACAAAAACCTACAGAGGATAACAAAGAGAGAAAAAATGAAGGAGAGGATCAAATATGAAGGTAGGCTAGCCAGTAATATTAGAAATGATAGTAAAAGTTTCTTTCAATACATAAGAAACAAACGACAGGCAAGAGTAGACATTGGGCCACTTCAAACTGATGCAGGAAGTCTAGTGATGGGAGATAAGGAAATAGCAGGAGAACTTAATAAGTACTTTGCATCAGTCTTCACAGTGGAAGAATGAGTAATATCCCAACAATTAAAGGGAGTCAGGGGGCTGAATTGAGAATGGTTGCCATTACAAAAGAGAAAGTGCTAGAAAAGCTAAACGGTCTTAAAATTGATAAATCTCCTGGCCCTGAAGGTTACATCCTCGAGTTCTGAGGGAGGTGGCTGAGGAAATAGTGGAGGCGTTGGTTGAGATCTTTCAAAAGTCACTGGAGTCCGGGAAAGTCCCAGATGATTGGAAGATTGCTGTTGTAACCCTCTTGTTCAAGAAAGGATCAAGGCAAAAGATGGAAAATTATAGGCCAATTAGCCTAACCTCGGTTGTTGGTAAAATTCTAGAATCCATCATTAAGGATGAGGTTTCCAAATTCTTGGAAGAGCAGGGTCGGATTAAAACAAGTCAACATGGATTTAGTAAGGGGAGGTCGTGCCTGACAAACCTGTTGGAGTTCTTTGAAGAGGTGACAAGTAGGTTAGACCGGGGAAACCCAGTGGATGTGGTCTACCTAGACTTCCAAAAGGCCTTTGACAAGGTGCCACATGGGAGGCTGCTGAGCAAGGTGAGGGCCCATGGTGTTCGAGGTGAGCTACTGGTATGGATAGAGGATTGGCTGTCTGACAGGAGGCAGAGAGTTGGGATAAAAGGTTCTTTTTCGGAATGGCAGCCAGTGACAAGTGGTGTCCCGCAGGGTTCAGTATTGGGGCCGCAGCTGTTCACATTATATATTAATGATCTGGATGAAGGGACTGGGGACATTCTAGCGAAGTTTGTCGACGATACAAAGTTAGGTGGACAGGCAGGTAGTACTGAGGAAGTGGGGAGGCTGCAGAAGGATCTAGATAGTTTGGAGGAGTGGTCCAGGAAATGGTTGATGGAATTCAATGTGAGCAAATGCGAGGTCTTGCACTTTGGGAAAAAGAATAGAAGCATGGATTACTTTCTAAACGGTGAGAAAATTTGTAAAGCCAAAGTACAGAGGGATCTGGGAGTGCTAGTTGAGGATTCTCTAAAGGTAAACATGCAGGTTGAGTCCGTGATTAAGAAAGCTAATGCAATGTTGTCAATTATCTCAAGGGGGTTGGAATATAAAAGCACTGTTGTGCTACTGAGAATTTATAAAGCTCTGGTTAGGCCCCATTTGGAGTACTGTGTCCAGTTTTGGTCCCCACACCTCAGCAAGGACATACTGGCACTGGAGCGTGTCCAGCGGAGATTCACACGGATGATCCCTGGAATGGTAGGTCTAACATACGAGGAACGGCTGAGGATCCTGGGATTGTATTCATTGGAGTTTAGAAGATTCAGGGGAGATCTAATAGAAACTTACAAGATAATACATGGCTTGGAAAGGGTAGATGCTAGGAAATTGCTTCCGTTAGGCGAGGAGACTAGGACCCGCGGACACAGCCTTAGAATTAGAGGGGGTAAATTCAGAACAGAAATGCGGAGACATTTCTTCAGCCAGAGAGTGGTGGGCCTGTGGAATTTATTGCCACAGAGTGCAGTGGAGGCCGGGACGCTAAATGTCTTCAAGGCAGAAATTGATAAATTCTTGATGTCACAAGGAATTAAGGCTATGGGGAGAATGCGGGTAAGTGGAATTGAAATGCCCATCAGCCATGATTGAATGGCGGAGTGGACTCGACGGGCCGAATGGCCTTACTTCCGCTCCTACGTCTTATGGTCTTATGGTCTTATGACCAAACTGAGAGGGGAGGGAGAAGCAATAACATCCTCAGACAGAAAGAATACTCCCAGCAAGGGAGAGAGAGCATTAAAAGGGAGACCCCTCAAAGAGTGGGAACAGCGACAGCAACGCTCCCCAAAGCGGGAGAGGAGACTGTAACAGCGACACCGCCTGGGGAGGGAAAGGGGACTGGAACTGCGATGCTCCCCAAACAGTGACACTCCTCAGGGTGGGGAGGTCAGGAATCGCTTGTTCCCCACTTTCTCACTGTGCTGTATGTTTCTGGGAAATTAGATTGTTTTATATTTTCACAGTTGACGAGGTGATTCACTAACAAGTGTTCCAATTCCATATTTCCTATCACAGCAGATCCACTGAAGGTCATCCTTTCATTTGGAGCTTGCCCAAGTTTCTGTCCAGGCTGATGCAGCATAATCTACCAGTGCTGCTCCTATTGAGCTAAACCATCACACACCAGGGAATCTGACGGCACTTTCTCTTTGTGCTGGCAAAGGGAGAGATTTGCTTTTACTGCAATGGTGGCCAAAGAAATGAATCAGTGGAGGTAGTTCCAGCTGAATATAATGTTCTGATGTTCATGATGGGATTAACCTCGAAACTTCCCATTTGCTTTAAACACCGACAGTGGAACAGAAAGTCACCACGCAGTGGTCTCCAGGCTCACACTGAGAAACCAAGTTGTTGGTATAACTACAGAGAGCAAGACAATGGCTTGGACTCACTGAACAACCAGAGGTTTCAGCCAACAACTGGGTCAAAGGGAAATGGCGTGTTGTGTAAACTCTCAGTATCCCAAGGAACAAACACAACCACTGATCTACAAAACTGAACAGGATATTTTTATTGCCGATTAGCATTCCAAAAATCAATTCTAAACATAATATTTATAAAACCTGGGTGCAATCTCATTTCAAATATAGCAACAAATACTACAGCCTTTTCTTTGAAAGCTAGACGATAGTGAGATGAGAATTCAAACACCCAGCCAGCCCTTCACTCGGTGTTGAAGACGCACTGTCCTCATTTGCAAATGTCTCAATTACACATAAGGGGAGAGGAGAGAAATATTGAAAACAGCATTATCATGAGAGTGTGTCCATTAAAAACGAGAACCATGATGTTAAATTATTCCAGCCATAGACAACAATGATGCATGTATGTCATTAGCTTGTTAAACAATATCAAAAAGTCTGTGATCAGAAAGTGAAAAAGGACAATGTGCAGATTATTGAACAGGCTCCTACACCTGGGCCTGAGGCAGGAGCCCAAGCTCCAACACACTGGCCTCACTTCACACCAACCTTCACACAGTGTTGGGTCATGAACTCAGGCCACCAATTCCTCAGTGATTATGAAATAAAATATTAACTCCTGTTCTTTTTACAGGTCATGATTGCCCTACTGTACTGAAGACTGAGATATGGTGTGTGTGTGTCTGTGTGAGAGACAGAGGGAGAGAGAGAGGCAGAGAAAGCCCTAAAACTCGTACAAAGATTAACCCTTTATGATTCAGTTTGAATACACATTTGTTTGTTGGTGATTGAATGTTTGTCCTTTGTTCCCTGGAGTTCAAGATCCAGGACTGTTTTGAATCTGATTTACATTTTGGAAATTTAAACATGATTTCTTTTAAGGTTAAGGACCCTTCAGTTGTTTTGAAATAAAATGTTAACTGCTGTTCTTTTTACAGGTCATGACTGCCCTACTGTCAGTTTCTAACCAATCTCTTTTAACCTTACATGAAAGCCAACCTTATTCAATTTCAAATCAGTTTAATATGGAGGAAAACAATATTATAAGCTTTTTTTTTTGTTTCGGACTCGTTTGTTTCCACTTAATTTTAAGACTGCTGTGTTTTATTCCTACTGGTCGACTGTCACCTACAGGACGAGCAGCGGGCTGGTAAGGGAACGTGGAAGCTGAACACAAAGCTGTTGACCCCGGGAAACATTGAGGAGCTCAAGAGGGACTATGCAGGTTGGAGAACCGTGAAGCCCCTCTTTGAGTCCCCAGCGGACTGGTGGGAAACAGTAAAAGGAAACATCAAGAGGTTCTTCATCCTCAAAGGTGTTCAGGAGGTGAGAGAGAGGCGGGGAAAACTGTCCCAGCTCCAGGAAAGTATGCAGAACCTGCTCCTGCTGCAGACAATGGGGGTGGATGTCACGGAGGACCTCAAGGAGGTGAAGGGCCAGCAAGCCTCGCTCTTTGTTTCGGAGGCCTCCAGGATAATCTTCCGGTCCAGGGTCCGCTCGGTGGAGCAGGACGAGACGTGCTCACGTTTCTTCTTCCAGAAGGTACACAAAGAGAGCTCTGTGCTCAGCAACCTGAAGGAAGAAGATGGTTCGATAACGTCATCTCAGGCTGACGTCATGAGGATCAGTAAATCCTTCTATGCCAGTCTGTACGACGTGAAGCCAACCAACAGCACGGCCTCCCCGTCGTTCCTGTTCTCTATCACGGAGGTCTTAGACGACAGAACACGGGAGAGGCTGGACCAGCCGCTATCTGTGGACGAGCTGACCAAGGCCCTTGAGTCCTTCGAAAAGAATAAAACTCCCAGAAGCGACGGCTTACCGGTCGAGCTCTATTCCGCTCTGTGGGACATGATTGGCCAGGACCTGCTGGAGGTATGCTTCGGGCAGGTACCATGAGTGAATACATGAGGAAAGGCATCATCACCCTCATCTACAAGCGGAAGGGAGAGAGAGAAGAACTCAAAAATTGGAGACCAATCTCACCGTTGAATGCGGATTACAAAATTCTGTCAAAGGTAATCACCAACTGGGTCAGGTCTGCTCTAGGATCGGTGATTCACCCTGACCAAACCTGTGCTGTGCCGGGCAGGAAGATCGCTGAGAGTCTCGCACTCCTCAGGAATACGATCGCCTACGTGCAGGCAGAGGGTTGGACACCTGCCTGATCAGCCTGGACCAGGAGAAAGCCTTTGACAGGATATCACACACGTATATGAGAGATGTTCTCTCCAAAATGGGCTTTGGGGAGGGAATCTGCAATTGGATCAGACTGCTCTACACCAACATTGTCAGTGCAGTCTCAATCAATGGGTGGGAATCAGATAGCTTCCCAGTCAGATCTGGAGTCAGGCAGGGCTGCCCTCTCTCTCCTGCCTTGTTTGTGTGCTGCATAGAGCCATTTGCCGAGTCCATCAGGAAGGATGCGAGCCTGAGAGGGGTGACTATTCCTGGCAGCGGGGGCCTGCAGGTTAAGGCCTCCCTGTACATGGATGACATCGCCGTTTTCTGTTCGGATCCGCTGTCCGTGCGCAGACTCATGTGCATATGTGACCAGTTCGAATGGGCCTCGGAGGCAAGAGCAAGGCCATGCTCTTCGGGAACTGGGCTGACCAATCCTCGATCCCCTTCACTGTCAGGACCGACCACCTGAAGGTGCTGGGTGTTTGGTTCGGGTGGGCTGGGGCATGCGCTAAGTCTTGGGAGGAGCGTATCAGCAAAGTGAGGCAGAAACTGGGCAGATGGAAGCGACGGTCGCTCTCCATCGTGGGAAAAAACCTGGTCATCAGGTGTGAGGCACTGTCATTGCTATTATACGTGGCACAGGTCTGGCCTATTCCCAGAACCTGTGCCGCTGCAGTCACCTGGGCCATCTTCCAGTTTATATGGAGGTCAAAGATGGACCGGGTCCGAAGGGACTCGCCGTACAAAGATCTGGGCAACGGGGGAAAAAATACACCCAATGCCACCCTCACCTTGATGGCCACCTTTGGTGTGTGGCTGCATCAAGCTGTGCGTGGATCCCCGGTACGCAAACACCAAGTGTCACTACGTACTGAGGTTCTACCTGTCCCCGGTGTTGCGAAGGATGGGCCTGGCCTCGCTGCCGCGGAACGCTCCGAGTAGTTGGACCGTTCCGTATCACCTGTCCTTCGTGGAGACGTTTATGAAGAAAAACACCTTTGACCATAAGTCCATCAGGAAGTGGTCAGCACGTAGTGTCCTTGAGACCCTTCGGGAAAAGGAGAGGGCGGATCCTATCGAGCGGTTCCCTGAGCAGACTGTCAAAGCCATTTGGCAGAATGCCTCATCGCCAGAACTTTCCAACAAGCACCAAGACATGGCTTGGCTGGTGGTGAGAAGGGCTCTGCCTGTGAGATCCTTTATGCACACCCGGACTCTCAGCCGCACCGCACGCTGCCCTCGAAGCGGCTGCAGGGGGGACGAGACTGTCACGCACCTCCTTCTGGAATGTGCCTAAGCAGAAGAAGTCTGGAGAGGAATGCAGTGGTGTTTGTCAAGGTTCGTCCCGAGCAGCGCCGTGACGCGGAACTCCGTGCTCTACGGCCTGTTCCCCGGGACGCACACCGAGACGAACATCAACTGTGCCTGGAGGATCATCAACTCGGTGAAAGACGCTCTCTGGGCGGTCCAAAACCTGCTGATCTTCCAGCTGAAGGAGTTGACCCCGACTGAGTGTTGCAGACTGGCACATTCCAAGGTCCAGGACTACGTGTTGAGGGATGCGCTGAAGCTTGGGGCAGCTGCCGCCAAGGCGCAGTGGGTAAAGACCACCGTGTAACATCTGCCTGCCTAACGAAGAACAGGGGGCCCATGCAGTCATTTGGGCTCTACTGACACCTCAGCAATAAAATGTAATCATACAGACCTGCAAATAGGAATGATTACTGTTTTCAGTATGCAAACAAATGGAATGTTTACATATGTATGGCATGTCCAGTTGTACAGATCATCAAAGTATTTTATGAATAAAGTATATTTTTGAAATAAAAAAAAACTGCTGTGTTTTATTGGTGATTATTGGTAAGGACAGTTGTAGTCTTATTGAGGGAGTCCCCTCCCTCAATGACAATTGAAGTTTCAGTTCAACATTAGGTTGTGATAAACCATCAAACAAAATTAATATCCTATGGTTAATATCTGTGTCTTTGGATTTGGCCATTATTCGTGCATTAGGAGTTTTTTTTTTTCATTTGAATATACAAGACCTTTTAAGGCAGCTCCAGTTATTTCATGACCTTTGCATTGTAAATGGGCAATGACTGGTTAGGACCACTTAAGAATCCTCATCTTGGATTTAAATTAAGGGACTAAAACCAGATAAGTATAGAGGATTTCAAAGTTGGGAACTGTATACATTTTACATTTTCAATATTAAATACTGAATAAATGAATTTTCAAAATAAAATGTTGCATGTTATTCAGATATATATTGTAAAAATAATGACCATCACCACAGAGGAGATCTGCTTTCAAAACAAGACAAAGAAAACTAAGCTCTGTTGATCCTCCAATGTCCACAAAATAAATGAAAACTTCTTTTCCAGACTCTTCTTCAGCTGGATCCCCACTCAGTAATGCATAAAGTATGCTTGGTACCACTCCACTCAGTGCTCTAGCCAAAAACAAAATCCAAACTGAATTCTATCCATATCATTAGGTGTCCCTAACAAATGAAAAAGGACGCCTGCTGACTTAAGCAGGCACTGCTGGCACCCAGCATTGCACCCTTTGGACAATAGGGATAGCCAAACATATCAAGGAACAGGGTGGTAAATCAATCACTGTTTCTTTTGTAGCATCACTGCCCCATTGCCATGGAGTTAGCGGGCTCCATAATGTCACAGCCATATGATACAGTGACCAGGACAAGTGAATGAGACAAATCACCTAATTAGTTATTCTCCTCTTGCAATTTTTGATTAGCTGAAAATTCAATTCCTAAAACTAGCTTTCAGATTATGACATTCAAGATTCCAAAATGTATTGTTAGGAACAGGCTTTAAAGTTAGACAAACATAAATTGGTTAAATAAGGTTAAAATGAAAATAGAGGCAAGCAGATCAAGTACAGAAGGGAAGAGAATGATGCAATAAGAAGAATAAAGCAGCAGAGTACAGTTTTTAAAATGTCTTAGTCACTTGTTGGGTTCCCACCCTGAATTACAGATAATGATTATTTTATTTATTATTATATAATAATATTTTATAATATTTATAATAATCAATTATATTAGCCCAAATCAAAACTATTTGGCGGGGTCGCTTGTTTTTATCCCTTTACACATTGTCAGTGACCTGTCCCATTGCCTCATGGTTAATTTAAAACATGGCTGCATTAATTCATTGTTAATTAAAAAATGGAAAGCTACCTTACTGGCTAGTTGAAGAAATTCTGCATGTGATTGGGGGATAGAGATATAGCAGATGGAACTCCCAAAAGCTGGGGAGGTGACTATGAATGGGTATATAAAAGGGGACATGAGAAAACAGTGTAAGGCCACTAAGGCTGTGGAATGTATAAACAAGTTTAAAGCAACAATACCACAAAATAAAGAACTTAGATTCTACACGGAACCCCGAGCCTATGTCTGGCATACCGACACTTTTTGAGGATTGGGATTATGTTCTTGTGTACCCACAGAGCACCTAACATCTCCTGATTGTCCCCAGCTTTAATTTTAAACCACCTTGTTGCAAACCTTTCCTTCTTTTGGAAATGAAGCATTCAGTCTTCATAGCCAATATCATGGTGATAAGTGGCCTGTGCAGTCCTAAACCAGGTCCCATCACAGGGACTAGAGTTATGTTAATGAACCATGCCCCTGACTGCAACACCAAACTGGCCAAATTTGCTGAATATGTCCAAGGTTGATACAAATGTAAATGCAGTAAAATTCAGGGAGTAACCTGAATATGAATGGCTTGTGTTACAAGACTGTAAGATTTGCCTATCTGTCTGATGTTTTTGCAATGTTTTCCACCTGGAGTCACTGACACGACCCAGACCAACATTACAAAACAGTCCAGGAATTTCTAGTCGCAAATGAGGTGAGTGGTGGTTTCCTATTGGGATGGCCAGTACCGGAATGAACCATGATGCAAGTTACAGGTAAAACCAATTGTATCCAGCGCCCACGTGATCCTAAATGCCGTATGCCAGCCCTGAAAGTGTTGATTGGAACCAGGATACCCACTGGGGGTGGAACTACCTCATGTGCCCACCAGACTAGCACTGCTGGACAACCTTTTCCCGAGGGGATCCTGAAAATGGGGACAGGCAGGCCCCAGTATTTCACCTTTGAGACTGGCAACAAGACAGCAAAATCCCCCAGGGACAAATGCCTGGCCCTTGCTTTAACTGTTGAAAAGTGGCCAATGGGGAGTAATGTACCTCGGTGCTGACGTTGGGAATAGACATGTTTTCATCTTATCAAAAGGAAAATCTACTGATATGCACTGATTCTTCATTGTGCTTTTAATATGATCCACGATTTTGGAGCCTTGTGGGAACATTGAAGACTTTTAACCTCAAGGGGGCAGTGTTATAGTAATGTTATTTTGTCCAATCAATCTGACAATTATCAATATTTTCGGCTCATGCTGAAGAAACTGATACTGTTTCTAAAGCAGTACGCAAGTAGATGCAGCTGCCAAGCAGGCAGCCTTACACCCCAAACTTCTGATCCCATTGGGTCCCCAGCAAAACCCAGTTAGACACAGTATAAGGACGTGTTTGCCAGACCTGGGTAAGGTGCAGAAATCATGGAGGAATGAGACTGTCTGTTCAGTGCCAATTCACAATGTAGAGGTTGATTTCTGTATTGCTTACTGACTGTAATCATACAGGTTTAGTGTTTGGATTGCTTTCCATATTGTTTAGAAATTTGGAAGTAATTTGCAAATTTCCATTTCTGCATTAATTACAGGTACTTTATATTACAATATATTACTGATTGAATTATCAAGTGATTTGGTTTCATACGTAGACGCTAAGCCTAAATGACTTTGCTTTGTGTATGGAGCTGATAAGAATGCACATTGGTTGATTTGATTTATCTTTGGATTAGGCTGTTAGATCTAAGAAGGAGTGTCTGGCTGAGCTATTATCTTCACTTAAATATTTGATACTGAACAGTGATGGTTTATAATTTTAAGACAGTACCAATGTCTAAATTCTAGGGTTAGCTCAATATTAGAAAATTTCAGTGTGGCAAAATCACCATCTGTTTTCTACACTTAATTCTAAATACTGTCAACGACAGCTGTAGCTCAGGCCATTTGATTGGGCTAAAGGTTAATGTATTTTTTTAGAGAATACAATATATTGCAGTACTAATCTAAATTTTAGGTAATATTGATGTTTTTAGTAGCAAAACTTCGGGGAGTATTACATCTTAGCAAAGCTGGCTTTATAAAAAATAGGTTTGCTTAATTCACCCATGCCTGGGCTCCTGTGTATAAAGTGAGAAAATAATGGGTAGGAAAGGAATCTTGAGTGCAGAGTTTAAAATGAATGAGCCTTTTGCCAGTGCGGGCAATATACTTACTCAAGTGGGCTATTTGAACTTGATTAATTTGAGAATTATTTATTTCAAAATTGCTGTTAGCCTTCGAAAGAGCACAAATTAGGGCCTCAAATCGGGTCCTCCCTCAATACTCAAACCAGAATATGGGTGACTCTTACGAGATGAGTTTGTGTTCCTTCTTTGCTGCTGCCTATCTTAATTGATTATGTGTATATTGTACATACAAGGAGGAAACGGTTTATATTGTATTACAATGGACACTCCGCGGCCTCGTACCTTGCAAGGGGGAGATGATAAAGATCGAACTTGACCTGCTGTGTGGACTTGCCATTGCCGGCATTGGTGCATAAGAAAGGACAGTGTACCTGTGCGATCCTGAGCAAACAGAGACTGTGTACCAACTACGCCAGGAAGATGTCCTTGTGTGCTGAGAAACTGAATGTTACCAGGAATGACCATTGCAGTGATCAACTGCATCAAAAAGATTGACCAGTTAATTTACAGAACAAGTCTAAATGGTCTTTGCCCTGTAAAGGTGTTGTGTGCCAGTTGATTACATTTGTACAATGGGCATCCCTGGTAAGCCTTTGTTAAAATAGACAAAAGGGGGATGTTATCCTTCACTAGCAATATGTTTCTAAAAACCCATAATAAAATATTTGGAGAGGATGAGGTAGTTTGTTTTGCCCTTACTTCAGCAAGAGACTCCCTGACCCCGTTTATCCTTCCAACTCCTAACATGGGGGTATAGAATAGTTCTAAAGCATTTACAGGATTATGGACTTCATCCAATAAGTCGCAATATCCTATCCAAATTGCTACAATGGTAAGGAATGAGGAAGATGCACTTATGTAAAAGTGCCTAAAATTATCCTCTGTACTATGATTAAATGTATCAGTCATCACTGCTTCCTTGAAGGACATTGCATCTCATGTGTATGCCTTAAGGAGAAATGTGTCTCGATTACCACTGGTATTCAAACCTTTTGTAAGGTGGGTAACAACACCCACCTTCGTTATGATACCCCGAATGGCACTAATATTTTCCCAATTATTGGATGGGTAGAACTATTCTGGGATGTCGACCACGTCCCTTATCAAGAAACCCACCTCATTCTACTAAATAATTTTCAGCCTTTACGTTCGGGGCCAAATTATGTAATCATGAATTACACAGGTACTCCAGGAAGTTACAAAGATAGGCCCGCTTCTTATTGGAAAGGTCCCTCCATTATCTACACTCAACCTGGATACTATTTTTTCAGTTACAATAAGGCGTATACCTACCTTGTCCTGAATAGAGCAGGTACACATCATGATGTAGCTGTAGGAACACTATTTCCAACTACTGTTCCCTGTCCAATTACCTGACAACAAGACTCAAATTTCCTGATTAAACATTCAGTTTCTCCTGACTTTTGTGCAGAATGGAAGAATGCAAGGGTTCTATCAAAAAATAAAACTCACTCATTGGCATATGCAGCTCTTAGTGTTCTTTCTGTAGGAGGGTCTTCAGGAGTTATTAGTCATCAAAACCATAATTATCTCATTTGTAGACTCACGATTTCATGAAATGAGACAACTGCTGCCCTAATAGAAATTAGGGACATGCTTTCAGATTTGTGCCTATTTACCCAACAAAACCGCTATGCTCTTGATTACATACTTGTGAAGGAAGGTGGAGTTTGCACCATAGTCAAAGGAAAGTGTATCATGGGGGTCACGTATTTCATCGAAAACATTACTAGGCATAGAGACAGCATCCACACTTTTGTCAACCAAATGAATGAAGGTACAGGATTGGGAGATTGGGGTTTTGGCTCATGGTACAACTGGCTAATCAATATGGCTATGTATGCTGCTATTGTTTTAGTTGGTCTTTTTGTTGGTATTGCTATTGTTAAGAGTATTATTGCTAAAATATTAATTTCTATTGACAACATTGGCTCCACCCAGAGAATGTTTCTTCTCCACTTAGATGATGATGAGAAGCATCATCGCCTGCCCCTGAATCATCTTCGGTGGAAGAGAAAATATTGCAGTCTTTCGCTGCTATTGAATTGGATTAATTTGATCCATACCCTTATGGTGTGGTCATAGAATGACAAAGGGGGGAATGAGGATCTAAAATTTGAATTTAGGCTGTTGTCAGAAGCAACAAGTATATGTAGATTTTTATTAACCACAAAATGGATTTTCAATTTAAAATAACACAACAAAATGGCTGAAAGTAATGATTTGACTCTTGTGAACGTATGCTGCTGCTTTGCTGGGTTAAGCTAAATACAAGATAAGAGAATACAATGGATTTTTCAAAATTAGGAATTATAATTGTGGGCAGAGACCTGGGTTCAATTCCCGACTCAGGGGACTGACTGTGTGGAGTTTGCACATTCTCCCCGTGTCTGCGTGGGTTTCCTCCGGGTGCTCCGGTTTCCTCCCACAGTCCAAAGACGTGCAGTTCAGGTGAATTGGCCATGCTAAATTGCCCGTAGTGTTAGGTAAGGGGTAAATGTAGGGGCATGGGTGGTTTGCGCTTCGGCGGGGTGGTGTGGACTTGTTGGGCCGAAGGGTCTGTTTCCACGCTGTAATGTAATCTAATCTAAGACAGTGATTTGGTATTTGAACTAATCCTGAATGAGCAAACCTGGGGTGATTCTGTGAATATAACAATCTGTTTCCCAGGGAATATCATTGGACTGGCCTGTTGGCAATCATATCACTTTATTATGGTTAAGACCATAAGACCATAAGACATAGGAGTGGAAGTAAGGCCATTCGGCCCATCGAGTCCACTCCGCCATTCAATCATGGCTGATGCGCATTTCAGCTCCACTTACCAGCGTTCTCCCCATAGCCCTTAATTCCTCTAGACAACAAGAATCTATCAATCTCGGCCTTGAAGACATTTGGCGTCCCGGCTTCCACTGCACTCCGTGGCAATGAATTCCACAGGCCCACCACTCTCTGGCTGAAGAAATGTCTCCGCATTTCTGTTCTGAAATGACCCCCTCTAATTCTAAGGCTGTGTCCACGGGTCCTAGTCTCCTCGTCTAACGGAAACAATTTCCTAGCATCCACCTTTTCCAAACCATGTATTATTTTGTACATCTCTATTAAGTCTCCCCTTAATCTTCTAAACTCCAACGAATACAATCCCAGTATCCTCAGCCGTTCCTCATATGTTAGACCTGTCATTCCAGGGATCATCCGTGTGAATCTCCGCTGGACACGTTCCAGTGCCAGTGTGTCCTTCCTGAGGTGTGGGGACCAAAACTGGACACAGTACTCCAAATGGGGCGTAACCAGAGCTTTATAAAGTCTCTGCTTTTATATTCCAACCCTCTTGAGATAAGAGACAACATTGCATTCGCTTTCTTAATCACAGACTCAACCTGCATGTTTACCTTTAGAGAATCCTCGACTAGCACTCCCAGATCCCTTTGTGCTTTGGCTTTATTAACTTTCTCACCATTTAGAAAGTAGTCTATGCTTTTATTCTTTTTGCCAAAGTGCAAGACCTCGCACTTGCTCACGTTAAATTCCATCAGCCATTTCCTGGACCACTCTCCCAACCTGTCTAGATCCTTCTGTAGCCTCCCCACTTCCTCAGTACTACCTGCCTGTCCACCTAACTTCGTACCATCGGCAAACTTCGCTAGAATGCCCCCGGTTCCCTCATCCAAATCATTAATATATAATGCGAACAGCTGTGGCCCCAGCACCAAACCCTGCGGGACACCGCTCGTCACCGGCTGCCATTCTGAAAAAGAACCTTTTATCCCAACTCTCTGCCTTCTGTTAGACAGCCAATCCTCAATCTATCTCAGCAGCTCACCTCGAACACCATGGGCCCTCACCTTGCTCAGCAGCCTCCTGTGTGGCACCTTATCAAAGGCCTTTTGAAAATCTAGATAGACCACATCCACTGGGTGTCCCTGGTCTAACCTACTTGTTACCTCTTCAAAAAATTCCAACAGGTTTGTCAGGCATGACCTCCCTTTACTAAATCCATGTTGACTTGTTCTAATCAGACTCTGCTCTTCCAAGAATTTAGAAACCTCATCCTTAATGATGGATTCTAGAATTTTACCAACAACCGAGGTTAAGCTGATTGGCCTATAATTTTCCATCTTTTGCCTTGATCCTTTCTTGAACAAGGGGGTTACAACAGCCATCTTCCAATCATCCGGGACCTTTCCTGACTCCAGTGACTCTTGAAAGATCTCAACCAATGCCTCTGCTATTTCCTCAGCCACCTCTCTCAGAACTCTAGGGTGTATCCCATCGGGGCCAAGAGATTTATCAATTTTAAGACTTTTTAACTTTTCTAGCACTATCTCTTTCGTAATGGCAACCATACTCAACTCAGCCCCGTGACACCCTTTAATTTTTGGGATATTACTCATGTCTTCCACTGTGAAAACTGACGCAAAGTACTTGTTAAGTTCTCCTGCTATTTCCTTATCTCCCATCACTAGGCTTCCTGCATCCGTTTGAAGTGGCCCAATGTCTACTTTTGCCTGTCGTTTGTTTCTTATGTACTGAAAGAAACTTTTACTATTATTTCTAATATTACTGGCTAGCCTACCTTCATATTTGATCCTCTCATTTCTTATTACACTCTTTGTTATCCTCTGTTTGCTTTTGTATCCTTCCCAATCTTCTGATTTCCCACTGTTCTTAGCCACTTTATAGGATCTCTCTTTTTCTTTAATACATTTCCTGACTTCCTTTGTCAGCCAAGGTTGTCTAATCCCTCCCCGGTTAATCTTTCTTTTCTTGGGAATGAACCTCTGTACAGTGTCCTCAATTATACCTACAAACTCCTGCCATTTTTGCTCTACTGTCTTCCTGGTTAGCCTCTGCTTCCAGTCTATTTTAGTCAGTTCCTCTCTCATGCCCTCATAATTACCTTTATTCAACTGTAACACCATTACATCCGATTTTGCCTTCTCCCTTTCAAACTCCAGACTGAACTCTACCATATTATGGTCGCTACTTCCTAAGGGTTCCCTTACTTTAAGATCTTTTATAGAGTCTGGTTCATTGCAAAGCACTAGGTCCAGAATAGCCTGCTCTCTTGTGGGCTCCATGACAAGCTGTTCCAAAAAGCCATCCTGTAAGCATTCCATGAATTCCCTTTCTTTAGATCCACTAGCAACATTATTTACCCAGTCCACCTGCATATTGAAGTCTCCCATGATCAATGTAACCTTGCCTTTCTGACATGCCTTCTCTATTTCCCGGTACATGTTGCGTCCCTGGTCCTGACCACTGTTAGGAGGTCTATACACAACTCCAATTATGGTTTTTTTGCCTTTGTGGTTCCTCAATTCCACCCACACAGACTCCACATCATCCGACGCTATGTCATTCAATACCATAGATTTAATTTTGTTCTTAACTAACAAGGCAACCCCACCCCCTCTGCCCACCTCTCTGTCTTTTCGATAAGTTGAAAAACCATGGAGGTTTAACTGCCAGTCCTGACCCCCCTGTAACCAAGTCTCTGTGATGCCTACTACATCATAATCATTCACTATTATCTGTGCCATTAGTTCATCGGCTTTGTTATGAATGCTACGAGCATTCAGGTAAAGTGCCTTAATGCTAACTTCCTTATCATTAGAGATGTTGGAAGTCATATGTCCTAAATTATCCTTGCTTTTTACTGTATTCTCAGTCTGCCTCAATTTTAAATCCGCCTGGAAACATGCTATCCTGCTGCTTATCTTGCCATTTACCTCCATATTCCCTGTCGCTTTCACTTTCCCTTCCCCCCAACTCAGAAGTTTAAAGTCCTACTGACCACCCTATTTATCCTCTTCGCTCGAACATTGGTACCTGATCGGTTCAGGTGGAGACCGTCCCAACGGTACAGATCCCCCCTGTTCCAAAACTGATGCCAATGCCCCATGAAGTTGAATCCCTCTTTCCCACACCAATCCCTTAGCCACGTGTTTACTTGCCTAATTTTCTTGTCCCTATGCCAATTGGCACGTGGCTCGGGCAGTAATCCGGAGATTATGACCCTTGAGGACCTGTGCTTCAATTTCCTGCCTAGTGCTTCGTAATGCCCAAACAGGTCCTCCACCCTAGTCTTGCCTATGTTGTTGGTACCAACATGGACCACAACAACTGGATCCTCCCCCTCCCGCTCCAATATCCTTTCAAGCCGGTCAGAGATGTCTCGCACCCTGGCACCAGGCAGGCAACACACCATGCGAGACTCCCGATCCGGCTTGCAAAGGATACTATCTGTCCCCCTAATTATAGAATCCCCTATAACCACTACTTGTCTATTAGCTCCCCCCTCTTGAATGGCCTTCTGCACCATGGTGCCTTGGTCAGTTGGCTCATCCTGTCCAGAGCCCTTTTCCTCATCGGAACAGGGAGCAAGAATCTCGTACCTGTTGGACAAGGTCAAGGGCTGAGGCTCCTCTACTCCTGAACTCCGGTTCCCCCTACCTGCCTCACTTACAGTCACACTCTTTTGTGCCTGATCACTAGCTGAATGTGAATTACTTAATCTCCCAGGTGTGACTGCCTCCTGAAACAAAGCATCCAGGTAACTCTTCCCCTCCCGGATGTGCCGCAGTGTTTGAAGCTCAGATTCCAGATCATCAACTCTGATCCAGTTGATTGTACTTTCCTTGTAATTAAGAACCCTTTCCCAGGAAATATCATTGGAGTAACCTGCTGTAAATCATGTCAACTTATTATATGTGATTGGTCTTTTCGTGTAATTAAGGCTGTCCTATCTCTTAAGAAACATATAAATAATGTGTAATTTTTGAATATAATTGTGCCATTTCTCCACGGAACACAGAAGCTTTCAACCTCCTTGTTGCTGGCCAAATCTGCACCAGGCTGCCTTAATTTATTAAACTGGTAACCTTGCTTTAACCAGACCATACTCCGAGTGATTCTTTTGACCGATCATGAGACCGAGGGGTCCTGCAAGGGGGTCTACATCATCATTGGGATCTGAACAAAAAAGCCCATGAAACTCCATGTCATGTTCATGAATGATCTTTGGGCAAGGGAACCCAGTCATCACCCGGTCTTGTGACTCCAGTCTCACACTGACTCAATTAATTCTTTACGGCCCCATGATCTGGTTCAGCAAAGAACTCAGTCCGAGCAACTGGAGATGGGCAATACATTTGAGGCTTATCACTGGCATTCATGCCCTGAGAAGGAATAATGTCTGCCTTTTAGCCCCTTAAGCACCACACTCTCATTGTTCTGGGTCTCTAGGCCTCTCACATTAATTCATTAAGTGATGGCAATATGCAAAGAACTTTTATTTTGAACTCTAAGTTCTCTTTTCCCCGTGATTCTCGCCTCTTCACCTCCACCCAAAAAAGCTTTGCTGTGCAGAGTGTGAGCTCTCTCTGTTCTCTGAGGCCTCGCTCTGTCTCTGTTTGCCCCCCTTCCAACTGAAGACAAAACGTATGTTTCCAAAACCCTGTGGAGATAAGAAGACAGATGAGAAAAATAATGTAACGAGAGTTGAGTTGGGTTTGTTCAAGAAAATAATGTTTGTTTTGAAATGATATTTTTGTCAGTGAGTGACAAAGGAAAGATGGGGGTCCAGGATTGCTGAAGCCTCTGCCAGAACATAGGACACAGGAGCAGGAGCAGGCCTTTTGGGAGCTGCTGTGCCAATGAAGAAGATCACTGCTCATCTGGGTGTGGTCTCAGCTGCACTTTCTGATTCCCCCAATTCCCCCATTATACTTAACTGCCATCTTCATCAAAAATCTGTAAACTCAATGACCCAACCTCCGTTCCCATGTAGAGAAGAGAATCCCACAGACTGTTGACCCTCAGCCATCAAAACAAAACCTCCTGGTTTTAAACAGAAGATTGCTTTGTGTTAAATTGACCCTCTAGTTCTTGTCTGCCCTATAACAGGAACCATCCTCTCAGTATCCAGCCTGTCATGTCACCTTAAGACCTGAAACTGTTAATGAGAGCAAACAGGTTGCTTAATGAGGCTTTTCCTCTGGAAATGATTAACAATGTTGATGTAAACTGTTTTCTCCAGTGCCAGAGTTCAGAACAAGAGGGTTGTTAAAATTAAAATTAGGATGATTTCAGGAAGAACTCCTTCTGAAAAAGTGTGAAAATCCGGAACTCGCAATTGGAAAAGCTGTCAAGGCCAGGGTTCGATGTTCGTTCGCTCAGGACAGTAAGGTTTACAGAACTAAGGGGGAATGTGTTCCAGGTTAGCCATGGCCTAACTGACTGGGGAATTTGGTCAAAACAGATGATAATTTATTTAACATAAATTTTAACAATAAATCTATATTAACCTGAGTGTACAAGGCATAATTTCAAAGTTTTCTGATGATATAAAACGTTGAAGTATTGTGGCTTATGAAGATGATAGTGTCGAACTTCAAAAAGGATGTAGGTAAGTTAATGGAATGAGCAGATGATTGCAGATACAATTTAATGGAAAGAGATGTCACTGATTCATTTTGGAAGGAAAATGTGGTGAGACAAATCAAATTAAAGGATACAAATATGGATAGCTGTAGGGGCAGTAGGACCTGGATATTTATGTGCATTAGTCACTGAAGGTGTCAGCACAGGCAGCTGTTTTCATGAGAGAGCAGCTGATAAAGCAGATGCCATATCAACATTAGCATAGAATACAGTCTGGGTGTGAAAAAAATGTTACGTTTTCGGGGGTAATACAAAACTAAAATAAGTTCCCTCATTTAAGAATGAGAAAAGCAGAATTCTTTGTCTCGCATACAGTCATAGGTCTTTGAAACTCTTGTTCAAAAGGTCAACTGAAATCTCTGAATACTTGTAATGAAGAATTAGACAGCCTTTCATCCCTTGCTTATCAGTAATCTATCAGAGTTAGGCAAGAATGTGGAGTAATCAGATCCGCCATGTGGAACAGGATCAAGAGGATGAATCTGCTTCATCTGTCCCTAATTCACATAATTGTGTGTCTCTAAAAGCCAGGAAGATGTGCTCAGCTATATGACAAGTTGGTTTGGCCTCAACTGATATATGAAGTCCAGTTACTCGGTTGAAAGAGCAGCCCCTTGAAAGCTTGTGATTTTCAATAAACCAGCTGAAGTGGCTGCTGGTTTGTGTGGGCGCGAATGGAATGGGACTTTACCCATAATCCTCAACAGCAGGGCAAGCGCTCTCTCACCACTAGAGGGCAGCTGCTTCTCTGTCCCTGATCAGTAAAAAATAAACTGCAAAGATGCAGAGAGAGTGTACAGCTTCAGAAGCAGGGCACTTATCGTACCACAAGGAAAATGACCCATGTGATAAGAAAAGTACTTTGGTGTAACTTGTGATTGTCTTCACAGTGTGCTGTTTGGTTCATTCTGTGATACAAATGGACAATATCAGTATCGAGGGGCACAAAGTATATTTCCTCCTCTAACCCCTTTCCAAATCACCCTCTCCATCTTGCTTTACTCCTTTTTGACTCTTCTACAATTGCCCCTGTTACCTCACTCCATCCCGGTCCCAGAGGAATTGATGGCCGGAGTTCATGACCCCGCACTGTGTGAAGGTTGGTGTGAAGTGAGGCCAGTGTGTTGGAGCTTGGGCTCCTGCCTCAGGCCCAGGTGTAGGGGCCTGTTCAACAATCTGCACATTGTCCTTTATCTCCTTCTGACCGTACTGGAGTTTTCAAGCTGCAGTAACTTGCTGGCAACAAACTGTCTTGTCTAAAGTGTTCCCGGCACTGGACAGATCTCTGCTGTTGTTTTTTTTTTCTCTCTCTCAGGAGCCTGCTCTGTATTCAGTGCCTGTTATCATTAGTGTGTTAGAGTTTATATGTCAGCTGTTGCTTCCTTGCTATGGTACCGAAAAAAAGTCATCCATGCCTCTTGAGATTTAAGTACTCCTTCTTCATGAAAGTGTTTGGCAGACTTTTTAACATCATTTAACAAACTAATGATGGGAATGCATCAGTGTTGTTTATGGCTGGGAGCATTTAACATCATGGTCTTAGTTTTTAATGGATCCTCACTTGTGGTAATACAGTTTGCAATGTTTCTCTCCCCTTTCGTGTTATTAAAAGGCTTTGAATAGTGTTAAGCTGAGGACAGTGCAACTTCAACACCGTGTGACGGAGTGGGTGGCAGAATTCCCATCTCATTATTGTCCAGCTTTCAAAGAAAATGCTGTGGTCTCTGAAATTAGATTGTATCCAGGTTTTATGCATATTGTGTTTGAATTTCATTTTTGGAATGCCAATTTTCATAAAAATATCCTGTTCGGTTTTGTCGCTCA
This sequence comes from Chiloscyllium plagiosum, assembly GCF_037043375.1. Lineage (NCBI taxonomy): Eukaryota > Metazoa > Chordata > Chondrichthyes > Orectolobiformes > Hemiscylliidae > Chiloscyllium > Chiloscyllium plagiosum. The sequence continues at coordinate 118,962,486 of NW_028270147.1, forward strand.
GTAGTTGTGTTTGTTCCCTGAGATACTGAGAGTTTACACAACCCTCCATTTGCCTGTGACCCAGTTGTTGGCTGAAGCCTCTGGTTGTTCAGTGAGTCCAATCCATTGTCTTGCTCTCTGCAGTTATACCATCAACTTGGTTTCTCACTGTGAGCCAGGAGACCACTGCGTGGTGACTTCCTGTCCCACTGTCAGGGTAAAGGCAAGTGAGAACTGTCAAGGTTAATCCCATCATGAACATCAGAACATTATATTCAGCTGGAACAACATCCACTGACTAATTTCTTTGGCCGCCATTGCAGTAAAAGCAAATCTCTCCATTTGCCAGCACAAACAGAAAGTGTTCGTCAGATTCCCTCATGTGTGATGGTTTAGCCCAATACGAGCAGCACTGGTAGATCATGCTGTATCAGCCTGGACAGAAACCTGGGCAACCTCCAAATGAAAGGATGACCTTCAGTAGATCTGCTATGACAGGAAATATAGAATTGGAATCCTTGTTACTGAATCAACTCATCAAACCTAAATACAACTGAGAAAATATAAACCAAACCAATTTCCCAGGACATATGTCACAACAAGAAAGTAGGGAACACACAGTTTCTGTCCCCTGTCTTTCGGGAGCGTCGCTTTTCCTGTCCCACCTCTGTCTGTGGGGTACCATTTCTATCATCCTTTCTGTCTGAAAATATTACTGTTCCTGTCCCCACTATCTTAGGGAGAGTTTGGGGGTGTCACATCCACCCATTTTGTTAGTTCCATTTCCTCTCATGAAATGGGTAATCCCTGCTTCACTATGTGTGTGGAAGCCACGTGTGAAAGCCCAGCACAGCTCACCCTTCATCTCAATCAGAACACAGGGTTGGTCAGTACTGTCTGGACCCAGAACAATAACACTGACTAACTGGAGACAACTCAGATCAAGTCCCAATGAGACTGCTATTGACCTTCACCCTCAAAGCCCACTGAGGAGGTGGTCATTAATCCCAGTGTTGTCACAGAGTAAGTTCTCCCAGAGATTCATGATTCATTCTAGATTTTACACAAGTCTGTGATGTTGTTAGGAGACAGGTGGGAAGGCATAGAGATAAAATATAAAAGGAGAGAGAATTATATTTTTGTTATACCATCCTTGAACTTAAGATGTTCGAAAATATTTTACAGCCAATGGAAAGCTTCCAAAAACCAGACATTATTGTGATGTGGGAACTGTGACAGCCTGGGCAATGCAGATCTTTTGGTAGCACCACCCAGAGACTGGAGGCTGCTACTGCAGGCAGGCTACAAACCGGCTCTGCTGTGAGGGAGGGACACTGGGGCACGTAAAGACATGGGAAATAGGAGTTGGAAGAAGACTCCAACGGCTGTCCATCCTTTCCTAAATACAGAGACCAAAATTGCACACAATACCCCAGATGCAGCCTCACTAACACCCTGTACAGTTTTAACAAGACTTCTCTACTTCGAAATTCCAACCCCCAGCAATAAAGGTGAAAATTCCTTTCGCCTTCTCGATTACTTGCTGTACCTGCACTAACTTTCTGTGTTTCATGCACAATACTACCCAGATCACCCTGTACTGCACTTTGTTGGAATCTCTCACTATTTAACTAATAGTCGGCCTTTAGATTATTCCGACCCAAGTGCATGGTCTCACACTTTCTGACATTAAATTCCATCCACTGTGTATTAGTGTTTCATTTCCAGTTTGGTCTTCTCTCTTTGATTGACTGTCTCAATGCATCTATCTGTAGCATGTCCCATTCCCATATTTTTGTGAGCCTGACCCTTGATTGTCTAACCCTTTCCTGCTGGTTCCATTCAATGACAGGCAGGAGGCTGGAAGAACACAGCAAGTCAGGCAGCATCAGGCGGTGGAGAAGCTGATGTTTCGGGTGTAACCCTTCTTCAGGAATGGGGGTGGGTGTTAGGGGAAGCTGCAGATAAAGAGGTGGCGGGGAACAGGATGATGAAGTGGGGATCAGTGATGACAGGTGGAGGGTATGACCTGGTTGGTCAATGGGAGGAATGAATCTGGTAGGTGTAAGGGAGTAGTGGAAGGGAGGGAGAGGTGCTGGGAAGGGAGTCAGGGGATGGGAAGGGAGTTTATTTGAAATTGGAGAACTCAATGTTGAGTCATCTGGGCTGTATGCTGCCAGAAGGAAGATGAGATGTTGTTCCTCCATTTTGTGGTTTGGTTCATTGTGGCAATGGAGTAGGCCGATGATGGTCATGTCAAAAATGGAGTAGGAAGGGGAATTAAAATGGGTGAAGACTGGTAGGACTGCTCGGCCCCTGCGGGTCCAGCTGAGATGTTCGGTGAAATGTTCCTCAGTTTACGTTTGCTCTTCCCAATGTAGAGAAGACCACATGGGGAACACCTGATGCAGTAATCTAGGTTGGAGGAGAAGCAGGTGAACCTCTATCTCACCTGGAAGGACTGTTTGGGGCCCTGGATAGAGGTGTGGGATTGATGTACCAGCAGGTTTTGCATGTTTTCAGGTTCCAGGGGAAGGTACCGAGGGGTTCGGGATGGTTGCAGTGCGAGTGGCACAGATCAAGAATTATCGAAGGGAATGGTCGTTGTGGAAGGCAGCCAGGGGTGGGGAGAGGAAGATGTATTTGGTGGTGTGGTCTAGTTAGAGTTGAAGAAAGTGTTTAAGAATGATGCGTTGGATTCAAAGATTGGTGGGGTGATAGGTGACGACAATAGGGACTCTGCCTTTATTGTATTTCGAGGGGGGTGGGTTTAGAGCAGTGAAACAGGAAATAGATGTGGTGCAGTGGATGGCAGAAGGAGGAAAAGCACATTGTTCGTAACAGTTGGACATCTGTGATCAGTGGAATATCTCCTCATCCAAGCAGATGAAGCAGATAGGGCAGAGGAATTGGAAGAATGAGATGGAGTTCTTACAGGATACTGGGTGGGAGGAGGTGTAGTCCAGTTAGATATGGGAGTCTGTGCGTTTGTAGTAAATGTCTGTCTGTAGATTATCACCAGAATTGGAAATGGAGAGGTCAAAAAAGGGGAGGGAGGTGTCCGAGATGGACCAAGGGAATTTGAGGACGGGGTGGAAGTTGTGGGCAAAGCCGATGAACTGCTTCAGTTCAGCCTGGGTGCAGGTCACTGCACTGATGCAGTCATTGATGTAATGGCGGAAGAGTTGGGGCACAGTGCCTGTGTAGATACTGAAGAGGGACTGTACAACATAGTCGATAAAGAAGCAGGCGTAGCTGGGGCCCAGCTGGGTGCCCATGGCCACCCCCTGGATTTGGAGGAAATGGGAGGAGTTAAAGTAAACGTTGTTGAGGGTGAGGACTAGTTCAGCAAGGCGGAGGAGGGTATTGGTGGAGGGGGACTGGATAGGTCTGTTTCAGAGGAAAAGGTGGAGGGCCTGGAGGCCATCCTTATTGGGTATGGATGTATACATATAAGGACTGCACATCCATAGTGGAGATAAAGCACTCAGGGCTGGGGATCTGGACATTACTGAAGAGATGGAGGGTGTGGTTGGTGTAGTGGATGTAGGTGGGAAGTGCCTGAACCAAGGAGGAGAGGAAGGAGTTGAGATAGGATGAGAGGAGTTCGGTGGAACAGGAGCATGCTGAGACAATGGGTCAGCTGGGGTAGTTGGACTTGTGGATCTTGAGGAGCAGATAGAACTGGGCATTGTGGGGCTGGGGGACTATGAGATTGGAGGCAATGGAGGGGAGATCACTGGAGGCAATGAGGGCACTGATAGTGCAAGTGATTTTAGCCAGGTGGGTGACCGCGGGGTCATGGGCAAGGGAGAAGTAGGGCATGGAGTCGGAGAATTGGCGTTCGGCCTCTGTGACATTTACGTCTGTTCTCCAGATTACCACCACCCCATCTTTGTCAGTGGGTTTGATAGTGAACCAGGAGTTGGTGCAGAGAGAGTGAAGCCCTCAATCAGAGGGGGGGTGGTTGGAGAGGGTGACGGGGGTGGGGGGCGGGAGGTGGAGAAATTGAGGCGGCTGATGTCACTTCAGTGGTCAACACTGAAGAGGTCTAGGATGTGTACACAGCTGGTGGTGGGGGGTGGGGGGTGTGACCAAATGGAGGAGGAAGGTTGGAGGTGGGAGGAGGGGTCCTCAGAGGGAGTTTGGGAGTTTTTGTTAAAGAAGAAGACACAGAGGTAGAGGCGGTGGAAGAAGAGCTCCGTGTCGTGGTGGGTGCGGGTTTCGTTGAGGTGGGGTCAGGCGGGAATGAATATGAGCCCTTTCCTGAGGATGGACCTTTTGGCCTCAGAGAGTTCGAGGTCGGTGGGGGGGGGGAATAGTAAATATGGGCAAGGCTCGGGCGTGAGGTTTTTGGGAAGGGCCCAAGATGGCTGAAGGAGGGGAAGGGGGAAGGGTGATGACATGTGGTGGGTGAGGGTTGATTGTGATCTAGCATGGGGGAATGGGTGTGGGAGAGAAAGGAGATTGGGGCGGAGGTGGGTTGTGGAGTGAGATGGGGGAGTGGGAAGGTGGGGATGAGGTGAAGAGGGAGAAGTGGAGGGATAGGGTGCACTGTGGGGGTGTATGGGTGAGGAGAGAGAGTGAGTGTGCTGAATGGCTGCAGATAGGCAGTTGGACTCAGGGTGACTCTGGGAAATGTAGTCGGAGTCTGGGTTGCAGAGTGGGTAGGGCCAGAGGTGGATGCAAAAGCTGGAGTGAAGTCAAGGCCGGTCCAAATGTTTTGACCTGGGTTTGATTCCAGCCTCAGGCAACTGTCTGTGTGGAGTTAGCACATTCTCCAAGTGTTTGTGTAGGTTTCCTTTGGTGCTCTGGTTTCCTCCCACAATCTAAAGACGTGCAGGTTAGGTGAATTGGCTGTGCTAAATTGCCCAGAGTGATCAGGGATGTGTAGGTTAGGTTCATTAGTCAGGGGAAAAGTAGAGTAATGGGATAGGGGAATGGGTCTTGGGTGGGTTACTCTTCCAAGGATCAGTGTGGACTTGTTGGGCCAAATGGCCTGTCTCTCACAGTAGGGATTCTATGACAGTCCATTCCAGATTCCCACCACCTGTTGAGTGATAAAGTTCACCAAATCTCATTTGCGGTGTTCATAATGAAACCTTTCAAACCATTCATTTTGTCTAGTGCCATTTAGCTCTTGAGATCCTTATTCAATAAATGTTTTATTCTTTTATATATAATATGCGTTCCCTGACAGGGACAGTTAACTTTGTCCAATCAGGGAGTCCTGGTTGACAGATGAAAAGGGGACTGTGGGAGAGGTGGGCGCCGCAGAGAGTGGATTGCATCATTTCTCCCTCCAACTCTATTTTGATTTAGTCCCTACCCTCCCCTTCACTGTTTTGATCACACAGCACTGTCCCTTGATGTGAAGGGCAGTGCTTGTCACTGGCCACCCGGGTGTTTTCCTATCTTCCTGGTGGTGGAAATTGAATAAAGATTGGTGCACTTTGTGTCTTTCACTGTGTCTCACACCTGCACACACACACCATGGGTGCTGGGGGAAAAAATAAGCACTACCGCACTTAGGTGGTAGTGTGGGGGTTAAAATAAAAAAAAAAAACAGGTGTGCTAGAAGAAAAAAAAAGAAAAAAAAAGAAAAGGGGACTGTGGGAGAGGTGGGCGCCGCAGGGAGTGGATTGCATCATTTCTCCCTCCAACTCTATTTTGATTTAGTCCCTACCCTCCCCCTTCACTGTTTTGATCACACAGCACCGTCCACCTCTTCTCCCTCATCCACTGTCCGGACACGCCTTGGCGTGCCCATTTGCCACCGGGCGGTGGGGATCCCCAGTGGAGGGCTCTCTATGCGGGAGTCCTCCCCCTTTCTCTCGGGGATCTGGGGTGGAGGGTGCTGCACGCAGCAGTCCCCTGCAACCGCAGATTGCGGTGGTTCACGGACTCCCAGCCCAACTGCTTGTTCTGTGGCGCTGTGGAGTCCGTGGACTATGTATATATTGGGTCTGGGCATTTGCACTCCCTTTTTGATTTCCTTAAAAACCTTCTCCTCTGTTTCTGGCTGCACTTCAGTCCCACGCTCCTGATCTTTGGGCACCCGGTACGGAGGAAGGAGGGCAGGTCTGAAGACCTCCTCGTGGGTCTGCTCCTGGGCCTGGCCAAACTGGCCATCAACAGGTCCAGGCAGCGGGCCGTGGAGGGGGTCGTTAGGGCCGACTGCCTGCCCCTCTTCCGCGGTTACGTTAGAGCCCGGGTGTCCTTGGAGAAGGAGCACGCGGTGTCCACCAACACCCTGGAGTTGTTCAGGGAGAGGTGGGCGCCGCAGGGAGTGGAGTGCATCGTTTCTCCCTCCAACTCTATTTTGATTTAGTCCCTACCCTCCCCTTCACTGTTTTGATCACACAGCACTGCCCTTTGATGCGAAGGGCAGTGTTTGTCACTGGCCACCCGGGTGTTTTCCTATCTTCCTGGTGGTGGAATTTGAATAAAGATTCGTGCACTTTGTGTCTTTCACTGTCTCACACCTGCACACACACACACCATGGGTGCTGGGGATAAAATAAGCACTAAAAAAAAGGAAAAAAAAAAGAAAAAGAAAGAAAAAAAAACGGTGTGCTTGCCCTTTGATGTGAAGGGCAGTGTTTGAAAGAAAGAAAAGGGGACTGTCAAACGGCGGTGCTCGGACCCGACGTAGTGCACCGGTTGGAGGACGCTCAGGTGTGCAGTGGGATCCCGTCCGCGCTCACCCCAGCCCGGATGGAATTTCACATTGGCCCCAAGGTCGCGTACTTCCCGCGGGAGCCTGTGCCCCACAACCTGAGCCGCCTCCAAAATTTTAATTTTGTTTCGTTTAAGGAGGTGAAAAGGAGAGCCCTGTATAGACTGCTGCTGCACTCCGTCCACCTCTTCTCCCTCATCCACCGTCCGGACACGCCTTGGCGTGCCCATTTGCCACCGGGCGGTGGGGATCCCCAGTGGAGGGCTCTCTACGCGGGAGTCCTCCCCCTTTCTCTCGGGGATCTGGGGTGGAGGGTGCTGCACGCAGCAGTCCCCTGCAACCGCAGATTGCGGTGGTTCACGGACTCCCAGCCCAACTGCTTGTTCTGTGGCGCTGTGGAGTCCGTGGACCACGTATATATTGGGTGTGGGCATTTGCACTCCCTTTTTGATTTTCTTAAAAACCTTCTCCTCTGTTTTTGGCTGCACTTCAGTCCCACGCTCCTGATATTTGGGCACCCGGTATGGAGGAAGGAGGGCAGGTCTGAAGACCTCCTCGTGGGTCTGCTCCTGGGCCTGGCCAAACTGGCCATCAACAGGTCCAGGCAGCGGGCCGTGGAGGGGGTCGTTAGGGCCGACTGCCTGCCCCTCTTCCGCGGTTACGTTAGAGCCCGGGTGTCCTTGGAGAAGGAGCATGCGGTCTCCACCAACACCCTGGAGTTGTTCAGGGAGAGGGGGGCGCCGCAGGGAGTGGAGTGCATTATCTCCCCCTCCAACTCTATTTTGATTTAATCCCTGCCCTCCCCTTCACTGTTTGATCACACAGTATTGCTCTTTGATGCGAAGGGCACTGCTTGTCACAGGCCACTCGGGTGTTTCCTTTCTTCCTGGTGGTGGAAACTGAATAAAGGTTTATACACCTTGTGTCTCTCACTGTGTCTCACACCTGCACACACACACACCATGCGTGCTGGGGATAAAAAAAGCGACTGCAGTTAGGAGGTACTGTGGGGGTAATAGAAAGAAAAATAAACAGGAGTGTCAGAGGTTCTAAAAAAAAAGAAAAGGGGAGTGTCAGAAGGACTGATACCCTGGGACCTGACTCTGAATAACAACCTGCCAACCAACCCCCTCCTTCTGTCACCCTCAATCTCCCCATGCTTACTCTTGTTTGCCCTTCGATCCAGCTTGTGCTGCCTTTGGGAGAGGCTGACCTTCCCTCCCTACCTCACCCAGGAACATAGTCACCATCCTAAAGGAGGACCGTCACGTTTTTAACCTGAGGGGCATCACAGCTGGGACAGGAGGAGAGAACTTGGCACCTTCATGGTGGTCATACCTGTCATTAATCCACTGCAACCTCTCTTGGGGCTGCAAGAATTTAACCTCCCTCCCTCAGACAGCTCCCCTCCCTGTAAGGTAATATTGCTGCTCCTAATTTCAGGCTAATTGACATCTGAAATACAACTATGGTTAGCCAGCATTGGCTGGGCAGGCAGCCACTACTGCTCTGAACCTGTATCCAGAAAATCCCCTTGTAATTGGGCAACACATTAGGGAACAAAGTGCCTACTGCCTCTGAAATCCCTCCCTTACCGAGAATACACTCTCAGCTGCCATCTGAATTTACTATAAATTCTGTGTCCTCTCATACTGCCCCTGCAGCTACCTGATGAAGGAACAGTGCACCGAGTACTTCTACTTCCAAATAAACCTGTTTGACTCAAACCTGGTATTGTGTGATTTTTAACTTTGGCCATCTGAATGAACTGCCTCTCAGACTGAATCAGCTGAACTGTTTTTCATTCATGATTTGAGAAAATTAAAGCCTCATCTTCAATCCCCAGCACAAAGCCCATTCTTAATCCATCGCTCGGAGACATAGACCTCAGAGACACCTACAGGCAGCACAGAGTAACACACTCGCACTGAGAGAGACACCTACAGGTTGCACTAGGTAACACATGCACTCTGAGAGACAGGCAGCACTGAGTAACATGGTCACACTCCATGCTGCCTGCAGGTGACACTGAGCGAGACACCTACAGGCAGCATAAAGTAAAACACTCACACTCACACTGTGAGAGACACAGCCAGCAATGTCTGTGAATGGCTGAAGATTGTTTCAGGGGCTACCCAACATGCCACAGAGATTGCACAGTAAAATCCCATCAGCTGGGCCTGGAGGGAATGCGTCAGATGTACTTATTGAGTCCTAACAACTTTCAGTTTCTGTTCTTTTTGGAATCTTGTTACCTGCATAAATTCCTGACCAAAGGGATCATTTGAAAATGATTAATGAATGATGATTGTAATTGATTGACAGGCCAAGCAACCAATTGTGACAATGACCTGCTGAAATGCAGCCAATCAACAGGGGGGGAGGGGGAATGGAGGTCATCTATTTCCAAAGTACACCTGGACAGAGACTGAATCTTCATCTTTTTTCCCTTTTTCGGATTGACATTGACAGAAAAAAAACTGCAATTAACAGCCCAGACAGAGAAAGCTGCTCAAAAATGACAGCCACAATGGAGCTTAAGGAAAACACTTGTGGAGATTTACTCAATAACATGAGAATTCTGTCCCTTTAAACAGTGACACACCCTTAAATTGGAACTGACAGCTCAGCAGGAAGAAGATTAGATTACTTACAGTGTGGAAACAGGCCCTTCGGCCCAACAAGTCCACACCGACCCGCCGAAGCGCACCCACCCAGACCCATTCCCCTACACCTAACACTACAGGCAATTTAGCGTGGCCAATTCACCGAAGCTGCACATTTTTGGACTGTAGGAGGAAACCAGAGCACCTGGAGGAAACCCACGCAGACACGGGGAGAATGTGAAAACTCCACACAGTCAGTTGCCTGAGGCAGGAATTGAACCCGGGTCTCTGGCACTGGGAGGCAGCAGTGCTAACCACTGCATCACCGTGCCGCCCAAAAGGTCTGGTTTACTGAAGCAGAGACTTCTAAGGGTCACATTGTTTTGTATAGCTGATAGTCTTCAGCAACTTCAAGAGATTTTACTCGACATACAGTCAACACTTCCCCATCAAACACTCCCCGGACAAGGACAGCATGAGGTTTGACATAGCGTAAAGTCTCTCGACATTGTCGCAGTGACCTACTTCAACATCCAAACCTCAGACATATCTCTGAGCAGTCCTGAGAAGGAAGAGAGTTGAAATTCAGTGCTAACAATGACCTTTGTCCTGCCAGCTCAGCCCTGTTCTAAGTAAAGTTGTGTCTCCTCTGTGGACTGTCTCAAACAATCTACACACATTCTGATCTCCTGATGCTCGTTCTGAGGGAGACGGGAGGGTCACGTGGGTGAGGGCACAGGAGAAGCGAGCGTTGGACGCCCAGTCAGACCCAGAGAGGGTCAGCAGGCTGCTGACACTGTAGGTGCTGTCCGAAGCTCGCAGGTAGTTGCTGGTCTGAACCCCGTCCAAAATGACTGCACCGTCCTTCTTCCACTGTACCTCCAGCTCATCGGGATAGAAGTGATTGGCAAGGCACACCAGGGTGGCAGTGCCCTTGACATTGACCTGCTCCGGGGAGGTGGGCAGCAGGGTCAGCTTGAGCTGGGAGTTCTCATGGCCTGAAAGACAAGAGAAACAATTTTAATCCCTGTCAAACAAATGGATTTTGACTCTCAGTATATTCACTGGCAATACAATCTTATTGAACATTTGTCGTCAATACAGAATAAACCCCGACAAAAGAACAGGTATTGTTTAAATTGCTTCTTGGGATATGAGAGTCACTGCCAGGTCCAGCATTCATTGCCCATTCCTAATTGCCCCTGAGAGGGTGATGGTGTAAGAGAAGGGATAGTTTTGGACCATTGTTTATGGAATGAATATGGGCAGCTGGAAGGGCTATCAATGGGGGAGCATTTCAGTGACAGTGACCAGAACTCAGTGAGATTGAGAGGAGGGATGGAAATGGAGAACAATGGAGCAAGTGTAAAAAATTTCATTTGGGAATGAAATATTTTACTGAACTGTGCAGTGATTTAGCAAAAGTGGACTGAAACCAAGTACATGATGGAAAATCAGGGTCAGGGCAGTGGGAGGCCTCGAAGGATGAGACAGAGATTGTTCAGAATCTTTTCCCACAATGAGTAAGTGTGGGACTCCCAGATATAGACTCTCAGCCTGGGATGTCAAAAGGCAGCAGAGTAGGGAAGACCAAACAGGGAAGGTGATGTTGGTTATCTGGAGATCAAACCTGCAGAAAGCTGAGAGGAGGATAGAAAATGCAGGGGTGACATTGAACAGGACCTGAGGAAAGCAAAGATCTGACAGGATGAAATATGTTCAACTGAATCAGGGAAATCCCAACGAACAAGAGGATTGAGGGTCATGTACTAACATGGATGGGGAACTGGTTGGCAGGCAGGACAGAAACAACAAGTCTTTTTCTGAATGGCAGGTAGTTACCAATTGTCATACTACAGGGGTCAGTCCATGGTACCCAGTTATTCATAACATACAATCATAGAATCATAGAGACCCAAAAGGCCCATCAGCCCATTGTGTCCATACTGGTCAAAAAACAACAACACAATAATTCTCATCCATTTTTCCAGCATGAGGGAATTAGATGTGGTATGTGTTCAAGAAGGAATTAGATATTGTTCTTAGGATTAAAGGGATCAAAGAATGTGGGGAGAAAGCAGGAACAGGGGATTGTGTTGGATGATCAGGCATGATCATATTGAATGGTGGAGCATTCGAGGTGTGTAAAATGATGAAGGCCCTGGACAGAGTGGGTAGGAAGGACTGATTTCCATCAGCAGAGAAGCAATAGCCATGGGGAGAGATTGAAATGAATTGGGACAGGGTTTGAGGGGAGTTGAGGAGTAACTGTTTCCACCCAGAGGCTGGTGAAAAAACACTTGGATATTCACTTGAAACAGCGAAACCTCCAGAGCTATGGAGCAAAAGCTGGAAAGTGGGATGGAGCTCAATACACCTTTAACAAACCTGCTATCACCCACAGATCAGGAGAACTTTATCCGAGAACATTGGAGCAGACTTGGATCCACACACTTCATTGGGTGTCCATGTGGAAGGTTCCAGATTACATTTCAAACCTTGCTGCATACCAATGGGCTGAGGTCAAGGGTGAGGCTACAAAGAGTCTCATTGCCCCAGGGTCAGCCAAGGTCACTTCTCCTAATGACTCAATGACCCCTGGAAGGTGAGAGTGCACGGACAATGGGTGAGGGTCAGGATCAGGAAGCTCCAACCTTAAAGAAAGACTTGAATTTGTGTAGCACCTGTCCCCAACTCAGGATGCCCCAATGGCTCTTTCCAGCAGACTGTGCACAGTAAGATCCCAAACACATTATGATAATTAGCAGGGAAATAGATTTTTATTGATTTTGATTGGGGTATAAGTATTGACCAGGGCACGGTGGGGGGGAACTGCCTGCTCTTCCTCCAATGGTGTCATGGAATGGCATCTTTCACAACTGAAGGATTCCCAGTTCATCCAAAAAAAAGTATAGTTCCTTCAAAGTGGAGTTGCAGGTCGATAGTGTGGTGAAGATGCTTTCCTTTATTGGGCAGTGCATTGAGTATTGGAGTTGGGAGCTGTTGCGGCTGTTCAGCCCATTGGTTAGGACACTTTTGGAATACTGTGTGCAATTCTGGTCTCCCTGCTATAGGAAAAATGTTGTGAATCTTAAAATGCTTCAGAAAAGATTTACAACGATGTTGCCAGGGCTGGAGGGTTTGAGCTATCTGGAGAGGCTGAATAGGCTGAGGCTATTTTCTCTGCAACTTTGGAGGCTGAGGGGTGACAGTATAGTGGTTCATAAAATCATGAGTGGCATAGATAGGGTGAATAGAGAAGATCTTTTCTCCAGAGTGGGCCAGTTGAAAACTAGAAGGCATAGATTGAAGGTGACAGGGGAAAGATTTGAAAGGGACCTAAGGGCCAACCTTTTCATGCGGAGGGTGGTACGTGTATGGAATGAGCTGCCAGAGGAAGTGGTGGAGGCTGGTAGAATTACAGCAATTAAAAGGCATCTGGATGGGTATATGAATAGGAAGAGTTCAGAGGGATGTGGGCTAAATGCTGGCAAAGGGGACTAGAATCATTTCGGATATCTGGTCAGCATTGATGAGTTGGATCGAAGGGTTGGTTTCCGTGCTGTACAAATCTCTGACTCGAACTGAAGTTCAATTGAACCCTTAACACCTCAGGCTCTCCCAAAGACATTTATAGACAGTTTTGTTTGAAAACCAGTCACTGTTACAATGTCGGGGAAGTGGCAGCCAGTTTCTACTCAGCAAGATCCCATGAAAAGCAATGAGGTCAAAGACCACTGTTAATGATGCTGGTTCAAAGATAAATATTGTCCTGAACTCAACCCAAAGACCCAATAATTGGGTTCAGTTGAATGGAAAATGAGGAAATGGAGTGGAAAAGAGCAGGTAGGTTGGTGGTTAGTGATGGGATTGATTGTTACCAGAAAATAAAAGGAAGGGGCAGAATTTTTGAATATCAAAGGAACCATAAAAGTGCAGGGAAAATCAATAATAGAACAAACTTAAAGAGTTTTTATCTAAATGCGTGAACATTCCGAGTAAGGGAGACAAAGTGATGCCACAAATTGAGGTAAATTGAGTTTCCAAGGGATTTAAACTAGTTAAAATGGAGGAGGGCTCAGGAGAAGTTATTCAGGTTTCTAGAAGATGTAATAGGACAGAGAGTATGGAAAGGATCAAGAGTTGAACATCAAACACAAGAGATAAGAGGACAATGATGAGAAGGAGGGCAGTCAATGCAGGACTGAGGGTGTTGTACTTAAATGCACACAGTATACACAATGGGTTTGTAGCACAGATTGAAACTGGCAGGTATGATGTTGTGGGTATCACAGAGACATGGCTGTAAGGGGATCCCGGCTGGGAACTAAATATCCAAGGATCCATGTCCTATCAAAAGGACAGGCAGATGGGCAGAGGGGCAAGAGTTGCCTTGTTAGTAAGAAATGAAATTAAACCTCTAGCAAGAAGCGATATAGAGTCAGAAGGTGTAGAATCTGGGTGGGTAGAGTTCAGGAACTGCAAGAAATAAAGAATCTGATGCAAGTTATGTCCAGGTCTCCAAGCAGTAATCAGGGTGTGGGGAAGGAAATCAACTAGGAGACAGAAAATCCATATACAAAATGTCAGGGCAGACTTCAATGGATAGGTGGACAAATGGATAGGAAACAAAGGAATAGCCGAGGAATTGAATCGATACTTTGCATCAGTCTGCATTATGGAAAATACCAGCAACATACCAGGACTTCAAGACTGTCAGGGCAGAGGGGAGTGTAGTGGCCATCACTAAGGAGGAGGTACTGGGGAAGCTGGAAGGTCTGAATGTGGATAACTCACCCAGACTGGATGAACGACACCAGTGTGTTCTGAAGGAGATCACTGAGGAGATTGTGGAGGCATGGGTGATGATCTTTCAGGAATCAATGGAGTCGGGGGGGGTAAAGGTGGTGTGGGGAGGGATTTGATGGGGGCAAGAAACTGGAAAATGGCTCACATAACACCCCTATTTAAGAAGGGAGAAGATGGGAAATTATAGGCCAGTTAGCCTGGACTCAGTTTTTGGTAAGGTTTTAGATTTCAATTTAAGGGTGAAATTACAGAGGACTTCGAAATGCAATGGAAAAATAGGGCTGAGTCAACACGGCTTTATCAAGGGGAGGTCATGCCTGGCAAATCTGTTAGAAATATTTGAGGAGACAATGAGCCAGTCAGACAAAGTGGATTTCCAGGAGGTATTTGACATAATATACGAGTCTATTGTGTAGGGGTGAGATACTGGCATGGACTGAAGACTGGCAGGTTGAATATATTCAAGAAGAAGAGACAGATAATTGTTTTGCATTTTAACGGCATCAGTGATTGGGGAGAAAGCAGGAATATGGCTTTGAGAGAGAGGATCAGCCATGATCATACTGAATGACAGAACAGACTCAAAGGGCCGAATGGCCAACTCCTGCTCGGTTTCTATGTTTCTATGACTGTGTTACCTTCAATCTCTGTCTCTGGTTGTTGAGTTCTTCACTCATGTAAAAAGTGCCTACCTATCCACCCTAAGATTGCCCCAAATAATCTTATATCCCTCCATCAGGTCCCTTCTCAACCTTCATTGCTCCAAGGAGAACAATCCCCACCTTCCCAATCTTTCCCCACAGCTGATCCTGGTAAATCTCCTCTGTACCCTCTCTCAAGTACACAACCTTCCCAGAAATTGGTGAGCAGGACCTCTCTCTCTCTCTCTCCCCACCCCTTCTTTCTGTCTCACACCTGCCATGTCTTTCTCTCTATCTCTTTCTCCCACTGCTAATCTCGCTTATATTTTCTCTCTCTCTCTCACTCTGTCTCATAGCAACTCTCTCCAATTCATTCACCCTTCCTCACTCCATCTCATAATCTCGATTTCTCCATCTCTCACTGTCCCAATCACTCACTTCAAGTAAAAGTCCCCAACTATTATCTACCCCTCTCTATGCCTCCCTCTTTGTCTCTCCCTCCCTCTCTGTATCCCAATCTACAGTCTCTCTCCCTCCCTCTCTGTCATTCTGTCTCTACCCATACTCATGTCTTCCTCTCTCTATCTCTCTCTCACACACACAATCTCTCTCTCTCTCTCTCTCTCTTTCTCTCCCTCTATGTCTCTCTCTCTCTGTCTCGCTTCTCTCTCTCTTTCTGACAGTGTCCCAGGTGGTGACAGTTGAATGCAGGATAAATCTCCCTCTGCTCTGCCCCACTTATGGATCTTAACCCTTGATCCAGAAGCATGTCTTCTCCTGGAGTGAGGCCCCATTTCCACATTAACCTGGGTTTAGTATCTCTCAGGAAGACTGACAGATTCTTGTCAAATAAAGGACAGTTCTGTGCTGTTGGCCTCTTCTCACTGGGGACTGGTTTGGACACAAACCTCATTCCATGAAGGCCCAGCAGAGAGAGGAGATCCTCAAGCCATCAGTGAGAGCTGGAGGGACAGGACAAGCTCTGACCCAGTGACCCAGCCTGTCCATTCACAACATGTTCCAATCCCTTCCCCTCTCCTACACCTCTCCTTCCCCTTCTGAGTCAGACTGTTTCACTGGGGTGAAGGTTGAACCATCACACAGTTACAACAGAAAGGAACTAAACCCCACACCCACCATGGTGTCCACAATGCACTGGACTCTCCAACAGAGTCCAATAAACATGGAATTCAGTTCACGGGGATGCCCTATGGAGAGACATGGGCCTCCTTCCCACTGAACCTTCCAATAGAGAACAGTAAACATGGGCCTCCTTCCTGCTGGACTCTCCAAATGAGACCAGTAAACATGGACTTTCTTCTGACTAGATCCTCCAAGAGAGACCAGTAAACATGGGCCTCCTGTTCACTGGACCTCCAATAGAGACCAGTAGATGACTGAGTGTTTGAAGAAGAAATCAAGAAGATAGATACAGTTACAGCAGTACACTCCGTCTACATGGATTTTAGCAAGGCCTTAGGCAAGGATCCCCATGGAGACTGCTTGGTAAGATCATATCACATACAATCCAGGGAGAGCTAGCCAATTGGGTATACAATTGGCCTGATGGTAGGAGGCAGAGGCTGGTGAAAGAGGGTTGTTCTTCAGACTGGAAGCCAGTGACCAGACGTCTCCGACAAGAATCAATCCCGGATCCACTGTTGTTCATCACTTATATGAACAATTTGGATGAGAAAATAGCAGGAATGGTCAGTAAGTTTGTGGCTAACATTAAAATTGTTGGCATCGTGGACAGGGAAGAAGGTTATCCAAGAGTGCAATGTCATCTTGATCAACTGGGCCAGTGGGTCAACAAATCCAGATGGAGTTTAATTTCGATTAATGCAAGGAGTTACATTTTGGTAAGACAAACCAGGGCGGGAATTACACAATTAATGGTAGAGCCATGGGGAGTGTTGTTGAACAGAGAGACTGAGGGGTACAGGTACATAGTTCCTTGAAAGTGGTGTCACAGGTAGACAGGGTGGTGAAGAGGGTATTTGGCACGCTCACCTTCACTGGTCAAAGCAGGGAGTACAGGAGCTGGGACATCATGTTACAGCTGTACAAGGCATTGGGAAGGCCACATTTGGACACTGTATATATTTCTGCTTACCCTTCTATAGAAAGGAAATTATTACACTGGTTTGGATAAAACAAACATTAACAGGGATGTTACCAAGATTGGAGAGTTTGAATTATCAAGCGAGGATGGATAGGCTGAGATGTTTTTCCAGGGAATGCAGGAGATTGAGGGGTGATATTATAGAGGTTATAGAATCATGAGAGTTGTAGACAAGTTGGATAGCCAAAGTCTTTTCCCCAGGGTAGAAGAGTCCAGTACTAGAAGGAATGGGTTTAAGTTGAGGGGGAAAGAATTAGAAGGGACCTGAGAGACAACATTTTCACACAGAGGATGATGTGTATGTGTAATGAGCTGCCAAAGGAAGTGGGAGAGGGAGTACAATTACTACATTTCAAGGACATTTTTACAGGAACATGGATAGGAAGGATTTAGAGAGGATTGGGCCAAACACAGGCAAATGGGACTAGTTCAGTTTTGGAAACTTGGTCGGCATGGATGAGTTGAGCCTAAGGGTCTATTTCCAAGCTGTAAACCTCTACGACTCTATGATGATGTATACATGGGCCTCCTTCCCACTGGACTACCCAGTACCTGAGCTGCAACCCCCACATCCTCTCCATCATGTTGGTCTCTTGTTTCAATCTCAACAACATTGTCTGTCTCTGCACTACCTCAGCCCCTTGACACAGAAACGCTAATTCCTGCTCGTCCTGCCTCCTACCTCTAAGATTCCAATGTCCTCTCCAGATTCCTGAATCCACATTCCATAAACCCCAACATTGTCTGATATGGAGTGGGCCCTTCTCTGTCTTACCCATCTGTCATTCCAGAATGACCCCTGACCTCACTGCCAGCCAATTACCTCCATGGCCTCCCTCCTCCCTCACTCTGTGTCCTGCTGCAGACTCACATTCCCTCCCTCCCCCTTCCATCTTCTGTCTCTGGTCTCCTGCCCATTGTTGCTTCCTCCATCCCACTATTGACAGCAGAGCCTTCAGACCCCGAGAGCATGCTCTCTCACCTCTTGCCCTTCATCCATCCTGCTCTCAGTGGTTGTGCTATTAAATATTCAACCCCGTCGCTTTCGGTTCGATATTCCCTTGCCACTGATTTGATTATGCCATTTATTTCAGTAAATCTAGTTGGGTCAAGTGTGTTTTGCTTGAGAAAACACTCTTCTGTAAACTGGGTTGTCTGTTTCTCCTAGTCTTTGTGTAAAGGTGAGACTGTGTGTGTGTGTAAGCTCTTATACAGCACAGACAGAGGTCACTGGGCCTATTATGACTGTTAGTCAAATTAGTCCAATGAGTCCCATTTACCCAGCCCTTCCTGTATAACCCTGCAATTGTTTCCTTTTCAGATATTTCTCCAAATGCCCTTTTGAAAGATGCTGTTGAATCCACTTCCACTCACCTTGCAGACAGTCACCATGAACTCGCTGGATAAAAATGTTCCTATCTTCTCTCTTGTCCTTCAGACCCTTTCTGAAATGTGTGCCCTCTGGTTACTGACCCTCCTGCCTGGAGAAACAATTTGTCCTGTATTTACTGCATCCAAACTCTCTAATTGTGAACCCGTCATTGAGTGAGACCTATTTCCAGCACAGGGGGAGAACATTCAGCCTGTCAGGTAAATGCTGTCATTTCATTGGGCAATCCAGTCAGTCCCACCCCCTCCCCTACTCGACTCCCAGAGCCTTGCAGGTTTATTTCCATCAAGAGCCCATCCAATCTGCCATTGCAATCACTGAGTGTCTTCACCTGCCTCACCTGAATGGGCACTAATTTCCAAGTCATTACCAATTGCTGCGAAAAAAAAAGCTCTTCCTGATATCCCATATCTCCTGCCCAACAAAATGTAAGGTAATTTAAATGTGACGACAGGATTTTGTCTCCACACGGACTGTGCGGTGGTCACTCTTACTGATACTGTCATGGACAGATACACCGGCAGCAGGCAGATTGGTGAGGGTGATAGTGGGTATGCTTTTCCCTCTTGTTGGTTCCCTCATTACCCGCCCCAGGTCCAGTCGAGCAGCTGAATCAGGTGGAACATGACCACCTTGCTCAGTAGTGATGCTTCTGAGCAGCTCTTGATGGTGGACTTTGAAGTCCCTTACTCAGAGTATATCCTAGATCCTTCCCACCCTCCGTGTTCCCTCCAAGTGTTGTTCAACATGAATGAGGACTGACTGCTCAGTTGAGATTGGAGGGGAGGACGGTGCTCTGTCGTAATCAGCAGGAGGTTTCCTTCTCCATGTTTGACCTGCTGTCATGAGGCTTCATGGGTTCCATAGTTAATGGTGAGGACTCCCAGGGCAACTCCCTTCTGACTGTCCACACCACTGAGCAAGATGTGAATAGTGGTGTCCCAGGGATCTGTGCTGGGACCTCAGCATTTCATGATATTTCTCAATGACTACCCTGCTTGGTCTATCCTACCAGTTAAAAACTGAATGAGGGAACAATTCTGTGCAGGTTTCACAGCTTGGAGACAGAGCTGCTACTGGATTCTGTTTCTGATCTCCGAGTGCAGGCGTGTGTGTTTGTGAGAGAGTGACTGACACTTTTTCCATCATTGTGCTGTTTCAGCCTCCTGTCCTGTCAGATTCCAGGGAGTGCAGACAGTTTACAGTTTTCTCCCATCTTAGGAACAAACGTCCAGCTGCTCCGAGCTCCTTCTTTCACTTCCTCTGATGGTGAAGTTTCAACCTTGCGATCTGATAGTCTTTGCAGTTATCTTTTACACTGGGGCTTTCTGCTGTGGTCAGAATCTCTAATAATAAGTGTCCAATCAGTGACAATCACAGCAGCTAAGAGCAGTCAGGACTGAGGAGCCAGGCTCACTGGGAAACACATTGGGAAAATCAAAGCCACACTCTTCAGCTCCTGGTATAAACTCCATCCCTCTCCGTGAGCACTGTCTGCTGCTCAACCAGACTCTTTACAAATTGGGTCTCATCTTTGAGAACGATCTGAGCCCCATATCCTCCATCTCACAAAGATTAGACACTGAAAATCTCAGCCATGTCATGGGACTCCAAACATGACCATTCCAATGCTGTATTTGCACACTTCACAGCAACTGCCCTCCGTATCCTTCAGCTCATCCCAAATTCTGCTGCCCGTATCCAAACTTGCACCAAGTCCCGTTCCCCCAACTCCTGCATCCTGAAGCCTGCATTGGCTCCTGGACAAACAACACCTCGATTTTCAAATTCTCATCCTTGTTTGGAAATCCCTCCCTGTCCTCCACCCTCCCTATCTCTGTAACCTCCTCCAAGCTGCCTCAGTCAGTGTGATTAGCAATCTTGGATAATTGGCTCTCTATTCCTTCATCCAAGTCATTGAGAAATATCATGAAATGCTGAGGTCCCAGCACAGATCCCTCATCTTACTCATTGGAGAGCATACGCATCATCCTCTTCTCTGTCTCCTCCCTCCAAACTAATTCCTGACCGAAGACAAATACTTTTCTCTAATTGGCTTGATGGTAGGAAGCAGAGGGTAATAGTGGAAGGATGCTTGTCAGACTGGAGGCCTGAGACTTGTGGAGTGCCCTGGGGCTTGGTGCTGGACCTATTACTGTTTGTTATCTATTTCAATGCCTGCCATATTAGTTTAAACCCTCCCCAACAGCGTTAACAAAGGCACCCCCAAGGACATTGATTCTAGACTTGCCCAGGTGTAGACTGTCTGATTTGTAATAGTCCCACCTCCCCCAGAACCGGTTCCAATGTCCCAAAATTCTGAAACCCTCCCTACCGCACCATCTGTCAAGCCACTCAGTAATCCAGCCTATTTTTTCATTTCTACTCCAACTAGCACGTGGCACTGGTAGCAATTCTGAGATTACTACCTCTGAGGCTATACTTTTTAACTTGACTCCTAACTCCTTAAATTCTGCTTGTAGGACCTCATCCCGTTTATTGCCAATATCATTGCAACCGATGTGCACCACGACACCCACCCAGTTCACCCTCCCCCTTCAGAATGTCCTGCAGCCAATCTGAGACATCTCTGACCCGTGCCCTTGGGAGGCAACGTACCATTTGGGAGTCTCGTTCTCTACCACAGAACCACCTATCTACTCCCCTTACAATTGAATCCCCAATGACTATTCGCCTTCCACTCTTTTTCCCACCCTTCTGTACAGCAGAGCCAGCCATGGTGACATGAACGTTACTTCCCCTGGTGATCCACCTCCCCCAACAGTGTCCAAAATGGTATTCCTGTTTTGGAGGGAGATGACCGCAGAGGACACTTGCACTTTCTTCCTGCTCTTCCGGTCACCCATTCCCTTCCTTCCTCAGCAAACCTACCTATTCACTAAACGTGCTATCCACGATCTCCTCAGCCTCATGGATGCTCCAAAGTGAGTCCATCCACAGATCCAGAGCTGTAATGCGGGGCAAGCATGAGAAAGCCTTGGCGGGTAATTTAAGGAAAACCCTCAGGCATTCTATACTTATGTGAGGAAAAATGTGATGGTCAGAGTGAGGGTAGGGCCGATCAGGGATAGTGGAGGGAGCTCGTGCCATGTTGGATGATGTACAGTAAGTCCTTAATGAATACTTTGTTTCAGTAGTCACTAGTCAATTGTGAGGACAACGTGATACACTCAAACAGATGTTAAGAAGGAGGATGTGCTGATAATTTTAAAAAACAAAAGAATATATAAGTCCCCTGGGCCAGACTGGATATACCCAATGATACTATGGGAAGTGAGGGAAGAGATTGCTGTGCCTTTGCTGATGATCTTTGCAACCTGTCCACTGGAGTAGTACCAGATGATTGGAGTGTGGCAAATGTTATTCCCTTGTTCAAGGAAGGGATTTGGGATAACCCTGGGAATTATAGACCGGTCAGTCTTACATCAGTGGTGGGCAAATCATTGGAGAAGATTCTGAGAGACAGGACTTATGATGATTTGGAAAAGCAAAGCTTGATTAGAAATACTCAACATGGCCTTGTGAGGGGCAGGTCATGTCTCACAAGCCTTACTGAATTCTTTGAGGGTGTGACAAAACACATTTATGAAGATGGGACACTGATAGGATGTGGAGTTGGGCTGAGAAGTGACAGATAGAGTTCATCCTGGAAAGTGTGAAGTGATTCATTTTGGAAGATTGAATTTGAATGCAGATGACAGGGTTAAAGGCAGAATTCTTGACAGTGTGGAGGAACAGTGGGATCTTGGGGTCCACATCCAGAGATCCTTCAAAGTTGCCACCCAAGTTGATAGGGTTGTTAAGAAGATACATGGTGTGTTTCAGTAGCTGGGGGGAATTGCATTTAAGAGCTGCGAGGTTATGCTGCAGGCCAATAAAGCCTTGGTTAAACCACACTTGGAATATTGTGTTCAGTTCTGGTTGCCTCATTATCAGAAGAATGTGGAAGCTTTAGAGAGGGTGCAGTGGAGATTTACCAGGATGCTGCCTGGACTGGAGGGCATGTCTTATGAAGAAAGGTTGAAGGAGCTAGGGCTTTTCTCAATGAAGTGAAGAAGGATGAGAGGTAACTTGATAGAGGTGAACAAGGTGATGAGAGGCATAGATAGAGTTGATAACAGAGACCTTTTTCCCAGAGCAGAAATGACTATCACAAGAGAGCATAATTTTAAGGTGATTGGAGGAAGGTTTAGGGGAGATGTTAGAGGTCGGTTCTTAACACAGAGTGTGGTGGGTGCATGGAATGTGGAGTAATAGTAGAGTCAGAGACATTAAGGACATTTAAGCGACTCTTGGATAGGCACATGGATGATAGTAAAATGTAGGGTATGTAGGTTAGTTTGATCTTAGAGTGGGATAAAATGTTGGCACAACATCAAGGGCTGAAGGGCCTGTACTGTGCTGTACTGTTCTATGTTCTATATTCTATTTTCTCTGTTCTACACCCCAAGCCTAGGCAGCTTGTCTCCCAATGATTGAATAAGATGCCAAATTGGAGACCAAGTTAGGGGCAGGCTCAGGCTGTGAACCCAGGTCTTCAATAGGGAACTGGAGATTGAGTTGGAAAGGAAAGGTTAGCTGGGTTATAGTGAGAAAGAGGGAGGTGAGACCAATCGCGGATGTATGATTCCTCCAATGAGCAAGATGTATAGTGGTATTCCCAGGAATCTATGCTGGGACCTCAGCTTTTTATGATACTTCTCAATGACTTGGATAAACTAATCGAGAGCCATATATCTAAGATTGCTGACCACACTGACTGAGAGTGCTTGAAGGAGGTTGCAGAGATAGGGAGAATGGAGGACAAGGAGGGGCTGGAGAACAAGAGTGAGAATTTTCAAATCAGACGTTGCTGGATTGGGAGCCAATGTCGGTCAGTGAGCACGGTGTGGGATGGGAGAATGGGACTTGGTGTGAGATCAGATACAGGCAGCACAGTTTGGGACGAGCTGAAGTGTATGAAGAGCACTGGCTATGGTATGGGTTAAGACAACATTGGAATGGTCACATTTGGAGTCTAAAAGACATGGCTGAGATTTTCAGTGGCTGATCTTTGTGATATGGAAGATATAAGGCTCAGATCATTCTCAGAGATGAAGCCAAGTTTGTAAAGAGTCTGGTTGAGCAGCAGATAGTGTTCGGGGAGAGGGGTGGAGTTTGTTCTGGGAGCTGAAGAGGATGGCTTTGATCTTCCCAATATGTTTCCCAGTGAGCCTGGCTCCTCAGTCCTGACTGCTCTTAGCTGCTGTGATTGTCACTGATTAGACACTTATTATGAGAGATTCTGACCACAGCAGAAAGCCCCAGTGTAAAAAATAACTGCAAAGACTGTCAGATCGCAAGGTTGAAACTTCATCAAGAGAGGAAGTGAAATAAGGAGCTCGGAGCAGCTAGACGTTTGTTACTGAGATGGGAGAAAACTGTGAACTGTCTGCACTCCCGGGAATCTGACAGCACAGGGGGAGGCCATTCAGCCCATTGTGCCTGTGAGTGACCCAATTAATCTCATTGACCCTCTCTCTCCCCATAACCCAGCAATACGTTCCTTTTCAGCTTGATCTCTAATTCTCTCTTATAGACCTGGTTCCACAGCATGAGACTGTCCCTAATCTGTCATCTCAGTCATTCATTGGGAGACAAGCTGCCTGGGCTGGGGAATGGTCTCAGGACCCGAACATTCCCTCTCCCCTCCTGAGGGACACTTCATTTGTTTTCATATATTCATTCATTGGATGTGAGCGTCACTGGCTGGGTCAGCATTTGCTACCCGTCCCTAGTTGCCCTTGAGAAGGTGCTGCCTTCTTGAACCGCTATAGATCACGTGCTGTATGTTGACCCACAATGTCCTTAAGGAGGCAATTCCAGGATTTTGACCCACTTACAGTGATGGAACAGTGATATATTTCCAAGTCAGGATGTTATGTGCCTTGGAGATGAATTTGCAGACATGCTGTTCCCATATATCTGCTGCTCTTGTCCTTCTAACTGGAGCTGTTCATGTGTTTGGAAGGTACCAAAAGAACTGCAGCTGCTGTAAATCAGAGACAAAAATAGAAATTGCTGGAAAGCTCAGCAGGTTTGGCAGCATCTGTGAAGAGAAATCTGAGCTAAATTTTGTGTCACGTGACCCTTCATACTTGAGCTTTTCCAACAATTTCTATTTTTGGTTTTGGAAGGTGTTGTATAAGGATCTTTGGTGAATCTCTGCAGTGTATCTTACAGATAATACACATTGCTGCGACTAAGTGTCAATGGTGGTAAGATGGATGCTTTGTGGATGTGATGGCAACCAAGCAGGCTGCTTTGCTCTGAACATTATCAAGCTTTTTGAGTGGATAAGGAAGACATAGGATATGATTGACATGGATAGGAAAGGTTAGAGAGATATGGGCCAAACATAGGCAAATGGGACTCATTCAGGTTTGGAAACCTGGTCGGCATGGACAAGTTTGGCTGTAGGGTCTGTGATTCTGTGACACCATCACTCTATGAATGTTGTTGGAGCTGCATCCATCCAGACAATGGGGGGTATTCTATCACAATTCTGACTTGTGCCTTGTTGATGATCGACAGGCTTTAGGGGAATCAGGAGGTGAGTTACTAGATGCAGTATTGCTAGCCTCGAGCCTGCTCTTGTAACCATTGTGTTTCTGTGGTGAGCCAATTGAGTTTCTGGATGTTGACAGTGAGGATTTAGTGATAATAATGCCATTCACTGTCAAGGGGCGATGGTTGGATTGTCTCTTATTGGTGATGGTCATTGCCTGGCACTTGCATGGAACCAATGTGAAATGTCGCTTTTCAGACTAAACCTGGATATTGTCCACATGTTGGTGCATCTGATCATGGACTTCTTCAGTTTTTGAGGAGTTGTGAATGATGCTGAACATTATGGAATCATTGGCAATCATCACCACTTCTGAGCTTGCCTTGAGTTGCTCTATCTGTTCAAAGTCTGTCCTATTTAGCACAGTGATAGTACCACACAGCACAATGGAGGGTATTCTCAATGTGACGGTCAGACTTTGTTTCCACAAGGACTCTGTGATGGTTACTCTTACACATACAGGACAGATGCAACTAAAGCCGCAAGATTGGTGAGGATGAGGGCAAGTAGATTTTTCCCTCTTGTTGTTTCCTTCACTACCAGCTGCAGGCCCAGTCCTGCAGCTTTGTCCTTTAGGACCCGACCAGCTCGATCAGTAATGATACTGCTGAGCCACTCTCAGTGGTGGGCATTGAAATCCCCCACCCAGAGTACATTCTGTGCTGTCATCACCCTCAGTGCTTCCGCCATGTGCTGATCAACAGGAGGTTTCCTCACCCATGCTTAACCTGGTGTCATGAGACTCCATGGGGTCTGGAGTCAGCGGAGAGGACTCCCAAGGTAACTCACTCCTGGCTGTACACCACTGTGCTGCCAGCTCTGCTGGGTCTGCCCTTCTGGTGGGACAGGACACATTCAGGGACAATGATGGCGGTGTCTGGAACATTGTCTGTAAGGTACGATTCTGTGAGTGTGACTGTGTCAGGCTGTTGCTTGACTAGTCTGTGAGACAGCTCTCCTGAATTTGGCACTCGCCCCCAGATGTCAGTAAGGAGGATGGAGCAGGGTAGACAGGGCTATTTCTGTCATTGTCTTTTTGGTGTTTAGATCGATGCTGGGTGTGGTCTGTCCCATTTTATTTCTTTGTTGAGATGTCATCACGATTGATACAACTGAGTGCCTTGCTCAGTTATTTCAGAGGGCAGTTCAGAGCCAACCACATTGCTGGGGGAGAGTGCCATGGACCCTGACAGTATATTCTGACCTCCCCCACTTCTCAATTCTGTATATGGAAGGCTGGAGCCTCTCAGCAGGATGTTCACTTGCTGGAGCTATCACTCCCCCTGTACAATTCTGTCCCCACATAAAATCCACACAGATCTTGAATTCACATCGCACCTTCAATGTCCAAAACATTTCAAGAGGGTTCACAAAGTTGCAGTAAGAGGAATGGGGGAGGGGGTGGATGAACATAAGAACTAGGAGCAGGAGCAGGCAATTCAGCCCCTCAAGCCCACTCCACCATTTAATACAATCATGGCTGATCCCATCTCAGCCTCAACTCCACTTTCCTGCTCACTCTCCATCATCCTTTAATCCATTACTCATTAAAAATCTGTCTATCTCCTCCTTGATGTGAGACAGGGAAGGGACCACTCCATTTCAGACAATTGGGGTTTATGGAGCATGGATGGGGGAAGCTGGGAGAGGACATCGGAATCATGGAGTGGGACAAACAGGAATGAAGGTTTCTGTGGTCAAGGGGCTGATGTATTGCAGAGGCGGACAATGTTGCGGGAATGGAAATCAGAGGCCTATTTGGGGTTTAATGCTGAGATACTGGAAGGTCTAATGGGAAGAAGGCCCATGTTTATTGATCTCAGTTAGAGATTCCAGCAGGAATGAGACACATATCTAGTGGTCTCTATTGGAAGGTACAGGGGGAAGGAGGCCCATGGTTCCTGCTATCTGTTCAAACATCCAGTAGGAAGGAGGCTCGTGTTTACTGGTCTCTACTGGACAGTCTAGTGGAAAAGAGGCCCATGTTGACTGGTATCTATTGGATGTTCCAATGGTATGGATGTCCATGTTTACTGGTCTCCATTGGACTGTCCATTGGGAAGGAAGTCCCAGTTTGCTGGTTTCTATTGGAGGGTCCAGTGGGAAGGATGCCCATATTTAATACTGTCTATTGCAGGGTGGTCCATATTTATTAGCAGACTGTCCAGTGGAAGGAGTTCCATGTTTACTGGCCCCTTTTGGAGAGTCCAGTGGGTCATGGGCACCATGGTGGGTATGGGGCTGAGTTCCATTCTGTTGTAACTATGTAATTGTCCAGCTCTCATCCCAGTGAAACACTCTGACCTGGAGACTGATCATGGAAAGGGAAGGAGAGGGGTAGGAGAGGGGAAGAGATTGGAACATGCTGTGATTGTCAGGCTGGGTCAGTTGGTCAGAGCCTGTCCTGTCCCTCCAGTTCACACCGATGGCCTGAGGGTCTCCTCTCTCTGCTGGGCCTTCATGGAATGAGGTTTGTGTCCAAACCAGTCCCCAATGAGAATCGGCCAACAGCACAGAACTGCCCTTCATTTGACAAGAATCTGTCCATCTTCCTGAGAGAGGCCAAAGCCTACTGGATGTGGGAAATGGAACCTTACTCCAGGAGAAGACATGCCTCTGGGGTCAATGGTAAACATCCACTCATGAGGCAAAGCAGAGGGGGATTCGCCCTGTATTTAAATATTACCACCTGGCAGACTGTGGAAAAGAGAGAGAAGAGAGTCAGTGAGAGAGATAGAGGGAGAGAGTGTGTGTGAGAGGGTGAGAAATAGAGAATGAGGAGAGTCTGAGACAGTGTGAGATGTGTGAAGCGAGTGAGTGAGAGGTAGAGGGAGGTAGAAATGATGAGGTTGAGGGATAGAGAGAGAGAAATAAGGTGTTACTGAGAGGGATGGAGAAAGAGAAAGAGAGAAATAGACAGAGAAAGAGAAAGAGAGTGTGAGACTAAGAGTGAAGGGAATCAGGATAGAAGGGTTGGATTGTGAGTGAGTGAGAGAGAGAGAGAGAGAGAGAGAGAGAGAGACAAGAGTAGGATTTGAGACAGAGTGCAGGAGAGAGAGAGAGAGGGAGACTGTAGAGACAAAAGAGAGGGAGGAAGAGTAAAAGAGGAAGGAATAGAGAGCAGCAGATCACAATTGGAGGGAGTGAGGGAGTGAATGAGGGAAACAGTTAGAGGTGAAGAAATGGAGATTGTGAGACAGAGTGAAGAAGCAAAAGAGAGTTAGAGAGAGTGGCTATGAGACAGAGTGGGAGAGATAGAATATGAGAGAGATTAAGAGTGGGAGAGAGATGTTGAGAGAAAGACATGGCAGATGAGAGACAGAGAGACAGTGATAGAGGGAGAGCGAGACACGTTCTGAACACCACATTCTGGGAAGGATGTGATTGTACTAGAGAGGGTACAGAGGAGATTTACCAGGACGCTGCCTGGCCTGGAGGGGCTGAGCGATGAGGAAAGATTAGAAAGACTGGGGTCGTTTTCCTTGGAGCAGTGAAGGTTGAGAGGGGACCTGACAGAGGGCTGTAAGATTATGAGATGCAGAGATAGGGTGGGTAGGAAGGCACCTTTTCCATCATAGAGGGAACAATACCAAGGGGCAGAGATTGAAGGTAACACAGACATAGAAATATAGTAAGAATAGGCCATTCAGCCCTTTGAGTATCGCTGTCATCCAATATGACCATGGATAGCCCTCTGACTTAATGCCATATTCCTACCATCTTCCCATACCCCTTGATGTTGTTAAAATGCAAAAGAATTACCTCTGTCTTTTTCTTGAATATATTTAGTCCTTTGTCCTCAACAGCCTTCTCTGGTAGAGAATTCCACTTGTTAACCATCCTCTAAGTGAAGAAATGTTTCCTCATCTGAATCCAAAACGGTTGACCCAATGTCCCCCTGAGACTGTGGCACCTGATTCCAGACTCCCCAACCTTGGGAAACCTCCGTCCAGCATCAAGTCTGTCCAGCTCTGTTAGAATGTTATACATTGCAGTCAGACCTCCTCTCATCCTTCTCAACTCAAGTGAGTTCAGGTTCAGTTGAGGTAGACCCTGAGAGGAGAATTGAGGAATGTTTTTACCCAGAGGGTGGTGGGAGTCTGGAACTCACTGCCTGAAAGGCTGGTTGAGTCACAAACCCTCGAGACATTGAAAGTGTGAGGGGCTGACGTGGCTCTCTCTGCCGGATTCCATTTACATACTGAGGAACACCCAGTCAGACTCTCACAGGCTGCAGCTTTATAAAGCAGAGCCCAGTGAAGGGAGAGTTTATCAGGAACCGGGCCCAGGGACAGGGGCACACACCATGATTTCACACATCCAGCTGATCTGGCCCCTGGCATTCTGTGTCGCAGGTACAAATCTCTCTCCTTCCACCTTGAATCTTTAGCTGCTCTCCATTTCACTCCAATTCCACTGACTTGTGATTGAAGGGAAAATGCTGAAACCAGAGGAATGCTCAGTGTCTCCAACAATCTCTCATTTCGCAGTCTCTTTCTGTGACAGTTCTGACTTCACTGTGTTTCTCTCTGATCCCTCAGGTATCAGTGGGGACATCATCATGACCCAGTCACCCCCGGTGCTGTCAGTGGGACTGGGCCAGACTGCAACCATCACCTGTACGGCCAGTCAAGATATTACAAATGACCTCAGCTGGTACCAGCAGCGAGAAGGACAGAAACCCTCTCTCCTGATCTATGAAGCAACAACTCGAAACACAGGAGTCTCCGAATGATTCACTGGCAGAGGATATGGGACCAGTTTCACCCTGACAATCAGCAACGTTCAGAATGAGGATGTCGCTGACTATTACTGTAAGCAGCATAACAGGCGGCCTTGCACGTTCGGTAAAGGAACCAAGCTCAGACTGAGTAAGTAAACCTCAATCCTCCATTATTAACCCTTTCAATTTCTAAACACAATTTCTAATACACAAATACTGAATTGTTGAAGGTGTTAGTGGGGAGCTGCAGTGAATGAAATGGTTGATTGAGGAGCACTGTGTCTAACAGGGTATCCAGCTGTATTTTTTTAATTCCATTGCCCCCTTTAAGCAGCAAGATATAAGTCAGTAGGTTTTACTCACCGTGTGGAGGAGCTCTGTCCATTTGCAGCCTGTGGTCCCATTCCTGCAGCATGGAGTGAAATCAGTGAGTAGCCTCCTGCCAGTCTCAGTGTGTCGGACACGGGCAGAGTTTGATGTGAGCTCTGGCTCCCTGTCCCAGTCTCTGATCTCACTGACCTCAGCAGCAGCAGCAGCAGCAGCAGCAGCAGCAGCACAGTGAGACACCGAGCTCCCACCTCCCCCAGCTTTAACTCTGCTCAATCACACAGTTACAGAATTGTTACAGTGCACAAGGAGGCCATTCTGTCCATCTTGTCTATACTGGCTCTCTGAATGAGCAATTCACTGAGTGTCATTCTCCTGCCTTCTCCCTGTCACCCTGCACATTGTTCCTTTTCAAATAACAGTCTCATTCCCTTTGGAATGTTTCAATTGAAGCTGCCTCCACCACGCTCTCAGGCAGTGCATTCCACACCTTAACCACCCACTGGCTGAAAATGCTTTTCCTCATTTCACTTTTGTTACTTATCCAATTACTTTCAATCTTAATCCTTTCACAAGTGGAATCATTTTCTCCCTATTTACACTGTCCAGGCCCCTCCTGATTTTGAATTTCTGGAACAATTCTCCTCGCTGCCTTCTCCAAAGACTTGGAGGTGCCAGTGTTGGACTAGGGTGGACAAAGTTAAAAATCACACAACACAGGTTATAGTCCAACAGGGGGTTTATTTGGAAGCACTGGCTTTCGGAGCGCCCCTCCTTCATCAGGTGGTTGTCAGCGGTGCTCCAAAAGCTAGTGCTTCCACATTAACCTGTTGGACTATAACCTGGTGTTGTGTGATCTGTAACTTTCTCCAAAGAAGACAGTCCCAAATTTTCCAATCTATCTTCATAACTGATGTTCCTCATCCCTGGAATGATCTTTGGGCATATGTTTGCCATCTCTACAAAACATTCACCTCCTTCCTGCATTATTCACATTATTTATGTCCCACATGATTTTATAAACCTCTATAAGGTCACTCCTCAGCCTCCGGCACTTCAAGGTAAAAGGTCTCAGCTTTTCCAGCCTCGCATGGTCATGGAGTCATACAGCGTGGAAACAGATCTTTCGGTCTAACTTGTCCATGCTAACTAGATATCCAAAACTGACCTCATCCCATTTGCCAGCATTTTGCCCACATCCCTCTAAACCCTTCCTATCCATGTACCCATCCAAACATCTTTTAAATGCTATAATTGTATCCGTCTCCAGCACTTTCTCCGGCAGCTCAATCCATACACGCACCACCCCCTGTGTGACAAGTTACCCCTCAGGTCCCTTTTGGATCTTTTGCCTCTCACCTTAAACCTGTGCCCTCTAGTTTTGGACTCTCCTTCCCAAGGAAAAGTCCTGGGATATACATCCTGTCTATGTCCATCATGATTTTATAAACATCTATAAGGCCACCCCTCAGCCTCCGATCCTGCAGAAAAAATAACCCGTCTATTGAGCCTCTTCTGACAGCTCAAACCCTCCAGTTCCAGGCGACATCCATGTAAATCTTTTCTGCAGCATTTTAAGTTTAACAGCATCCTTCCAATCACAGGATGATCAGAATTGTTCATGTTATTGCCAAAGTAGGCTCACCAATTTCCTGTACAGCTGCAAATGATGTCCCAACTCTGATACTTAGTGCAGTGACTAATAAAGGCAAGTGTACCCAACACCTTCTTCATCGCCCTGTCTCCCTGTGACTCCACTGTCAAGGAATAATGCACCTGCCACTGCCCCTGCCCCTGCCCCTGCCCCTGCACCTGCCCCTGCCCCTGCCCCTGCCCCTGCTCCTGCCCCTGCCCCTGCCCCTGCCCCTGCCCCTGCACCTGCCCCTGCCCCTACACGTGCCCCTGCCCCTGCCCCTGCACCTGCCCCTGCTCCTGCCTCTGCACCTGCACCTGCCCCTGCACCTGCCCATATACCTGCCCCTGCCTCTGCACCCCGAGGTCTCTTTGTTCAGGAACACTACCATTAGCTGTATAACTCCTGCCCTGGTTTGACTTTCCAAAATGCAACACCTCACATTTATCTAAATTGAACTCCATTTGCCACACGTTTAGATCAAAGTGGTGCTGGAAAAGCACAGCAGGTCAGGCAACATCTGAGGAGCAGGAAAATCGAAGTTTCGGGCAAAAGCTCTTCATCAGGATTCCTCTAGTCGAACCCCCAGATTCAGCGCAGCCCTCTTGACCTGCAATCTCCTTCTCGACCTCTCCGCCCCCACTCTCTCTCCGGTCTATCACCCTAACCCTCACCTCCTTCCACCAATATATTCCCAGTGCCCCACCCCAAATTCCCCCCCACCAACTTTCCCACCTTTTATCTCAGCCCGCTTGGCACACCAGCCTCATTCCTGAAGAAGGGCTTATGCCCGAAACGTCGATTCTCCTGCTCCTCGGATGCTGCCTGGCCTGCTGCGCTTTTCCAGCACCACACATTTCAACAGAGAATGTTGGTAAAGGGTTGCTTTTCAGACTGGAGATGAGTTATCAGCTGTGTGCCACAAGGATTGGTGCTGGGTCCATGGCTTTTCATCATTTAAATAAATGATTTGGATGTGAATATAGGAATTATGGTGAGTTTGTAAATGGTGGGACAGTGGATAGTGAAGAAGCTTATCTGAGAGTACAGTGGGACTTTGATCATTTGGGGAAATGGGTAGAGGTGTCGCAAATTGACAAAAGTGAGGACTGCAGATGCTGGAAACCAGCGTTCCGGAGAGACCACTCCCTCCACGACTCTCTCGTCAGGTCCACACCCCGCTCCACTCCCGGCACTTTCCCCTGCAACCGCAAGAAGTGCACAACTTGCGCCCACACCTCCCCCCTCACCTCCCTCCAAGGCCCCAATGGATCCTTCCATATCTGTCGCAAATTCACCTGCACCTCCACACACATCATTTACTGTATCCGCTGCACTCGATGTGATCTCCTCTACATTGGGGAGACAGGCCGCCTACTTGCAGAACATTTCAGGGAACACCTCTGGGACTCCCGCACCAACCAACCCAACCGCCCCGTAGCTGAACACTTTAACTCCTCCTCCCACTCCGTCAAGGACATGCAGGTCCTTGGCCTCCTCCATCGCCAGACCCTGGCAACATGATGCCTGGAGGAAGAGCACCTCATCTTCCGCCTTGGAACTCTCCAACCACAAGGGATGAATGTAGATTTCTCCAGCTTCCTGGTTGCCCTTCACCCCACCTTATCTCAGTCCCAACCCCCGGATTCAGCACCACCCTCTTGACCTGCATTCTTCTTCCTGACCTCTCCGCCCCCACCCCCTCTTTGGCCTATCACCCTCACCCTCACCTCCTTTCACCTATCGTATTCCCAGCGCCCCTCCCCCAAATTTCCCCCCTCCCTACCTTTTATCTCAGCCCACTTGGCACACCAGCTTCATTCCTGAAGAAGGGCTTATGCCCGAAACGTCGATTCTCCTGCTCCTCGGATGCTGCCTGGCCTGTTGCGCTTTTCCAGCACCACACATTTCAACTCTGGTCTCCAGCATCTGCAGTCCTCACTTTCTCCAACATTCTCTGTCTCCTATCTTCAAGCCAATGTTTTACCCAAATGGCTAGCCCCCCTGGATCCCATGTGGTCTAACCTTACTAACCAGTCTGTCATGTGGAACCTTGTCAAACGCTTTGCTGAGGTCCATATAGACAGTGTCTACTGTTCTGCCTCCATCAATCTTCTCTTCAAACAACCTCAATCACGTTAGTGAGACACGATTACCATGCACAAAACTGCATTGATTGTCCAAATGCATGTAAATCCTGTCCCTCAGAATTCACTCCAATAACTTACCCAGCAATGACATCAGGCTCACTCGTTTATAGTTCCCTGGCTTTTCCTTACAGCCTTTCTTAAATAATGGCTAACATTAGCCAACCTCTCTGGTTCTCTAGCACCTCACTCATGGCTGTCGATCAGAAACATACCTCAGCAAGGGGTCCAGCAATCTCTTTCCGAGCTTTCCACAATGTCCTGGGATACATCTGATCAGGTCCTGGAGATTTATCTACTGTCTTGCACTTTAAGGAATCCTCTTCCATAATGTGGACTTTTGTCAAGACATTGCTATTTACTTCCCAAGTTCCCAAATTCCCAAGTCTTTCTCCATGATAAATACTGACCCGGAATATTCATTTAGGATCTGAACCATTTCCTGTGGATCCACCCAGAGGTACATTGTTCATCTTCATGGGGTCCTAATCTCTCTCTGGTTACTCTTCTGCCCTTTTCTTATTTACCATAATTCTACCACGTTTGCCCTCGAGTGAGTTTAGGAATTGTTTGCCCTCCCTCAAATATACCTTGACTATCCGTGGTCCACATCCTCTACTATTCTCTTCAGGACTTTCCTGACAACCTTTGACCCTACTTTATTCAGATCCAATACATCCATATGCCATGGAAGCTGGCATTTTCCCCAGTGAGTATGTTTGACCCTGAAAATTCCTTTGTTCTTTTCCACTGTCGCCCTAAACCTTGTGATACAATGATCACTCTTCCCTAAATGTCCTCTGACTGACACTTGATCCACTTTGGCCTCCTCACTCCCAAGATCCAGATCTAGCAGAGCCTCCTTTCTCATTGGACTGGAAACATACGGCTGGAGAAAGTTCACCTGAACACACTCTGATAACTCTGGCCCCTCTCTGCCCGTTACGCTGCTACTACCCCAGTCTATATTCAGAAATTAAAGACACCCCTTCCAGCCTAATTATAATGACTCTATTATATTTGCAGGTCTCTGTAAATTCCTTGCAAATGTATTCCTCCACATCCTTCCCACTGGGTGGTGCTGTATTGACTGCACTGACGATTCTGTGGACCTCGGTGTTCCTCTTTGATATCACCTCCTGGATCCCACAGCCCTGCCAAGTTAGTTTAAACCCTCTGCAACAGCACTAGTAAATCACCCCAAAGGAACTCAGTCCCAGCTCTGTTCAGGAGCAACGCCGTCTGGTCTGTCCAGGTCCCATCTCCCCGAGACCCAGTCCCAATGTCCCAAGAATCCAAAGCCCCCCCCCCCTCCTGGATCCTCTTTCCAGCTCCACATTCATCTGTGTTATCCTCCTGTTCCTCTTCTCACTTTCATGGGGCACTGCGAGTAATGTGACGATTTCTATTTTTGTGCTCCTGAAGTTAATTCCCTCCTGAGCTCCCGAAATTCTGACTGCAGGACCACATCCCTTTTCTCCCTCTGTCACTGGGACCGATGTGGACCATGACTGCTGCCTGTTGCCCCTCTCCCCTCAGGGTGCTCTGCAGCTGCTCAGTGACATCCTTGACCCTGGCACCAGGGAGACAACACACCATCCTGGATTCCCATCTGCAGCTGCAGAAACACCTATCGATGCACTCACTCAAATCTCCTCTCACTATCGCTCTTCCAGTCTTCCTTGTGCCCCCCTGTACAGCTGAATCCCCCCTTGGCTCCATGGACTTGGTTCTGGCTGCAATTCCCAGATGAACCACCATTCTTGTCAGGATTCTGACCTGAACCCTGGTCAGAGAGTGGCATTCACTAAGGGGATACCTGTACTAGCTGCCTGGTCCTTTTGGACTGTCTGCTGCTCCCCCATTCCCTCTGTCCCTGCATACTCTGAAGCTGCGGAGTGACCATAGAGTCATAGAGTCTTAGTGATGTACAGCACGGAAACAGACTCTTCGGTCCAACCTGTCCATGCCGATCAGATATCCCAACCCAATCTAGACCCACCTGCCAGCACACGGCCCATATCCCTCCAAGCCCTTCCTATTCGTATACCCATCCAAATGCTTCTAAAATGTTGCAATTGTATCAGCCTCCACCACTTCCTCTGGCGGCTCATTCCATACACGTACCACCCTCTGCGTGAAAAGGTTGCCCTGTAGGTCTCTTTTATATCTTTCCCCTCTCACCCTAAACCTATGCCCTCTAGTTCTGGACTCCCCAACCCCAGGGAAAAGAATTTGCCTGTTTACCCTATCCATGCTCCTCATAATTTTGTAAACCTCTATAAGGTCACCCCTCAGCCTCCGATGCTCCGGGGTAAACAGCCCCAGCCTGTTTAGCCTCTCCCTGTACCTCAAATCCTCTAACCTTGGCAATATCCTTGTAAATATTTTCTGATCCCTTTCAAGTTTCACATCTTTCCAATAGGAAGGAGACCAGCACTGCATGCAATATTCCAACAGTGGCCTAACCAATGTACTGCATAGCTGCAACATGACCTCCCAACCCCTGTACTGAATACTCTGACCAGTAAATGAAAGCATACCAAACGCCTTCTTCACTATCCTATCTACCTGCGACTCCACTTTCAAGGAGCTATGAGCCTGCACTCCAAGGACTCTTTGTTCGGCAACACTCCCGAGGACCTTACCATTAAGTGTATAAGTCCTGCTAAGATTTGCTTTCCCAAAATGCAGCACTTCATATTTATCTGAATTAAACTCCATCTGCCACTTCTCAGCCCATTGGCCCATCTGGTCAAGATGCTGTTGTGATCTGAGGTAACCCTCTTTGCTGTCCCCTACACCTCTAATTTTGGTGTCTTCTGCAAACTTACTAACTGTACCTCTTATGCTCGCATCCAAATCATTTATCTAAATGACAAAAAGTAGAGGACCCAGCACCGATCCTTGTGGCACTCCACTGGTCACAAGCCTCCAGACTGAAAAACAACCCTCCACCACCACGCTCTGTCTTCTACCTTTGAGCCAATTCTGTATCCAAATGGCTAGTTCCCTCTGTACTCCGTGAGATCTAACCTTGCTAATCAGTCTCCCATGGGGAACCTTATCGAACACCTTACTGGAGTCCATACAGATTACATCTATTGCTCTGCCCTCATCAATCCTCTTTGTTACTTCCTCAAAAAACTCAATCAAGTTTTTGAGACATGATTTCCCACACACAAAGCCATGTTTACTGTCCCTAATCAGTCCTTGCCTTTCCAAATACATGTACATCCTGTCCCTCAGGATTCCCTCCAACAATGTGCCCACCACCGACGTCAGGCTCACTGGTCTATAGTTCCCTGGCTTGTCCTTACCACCCTTCTTAAACAGTGGCACCTCGTTAGCCAACCTCCAGTCTTCCGGCACCTCACCTGTGACTATCGATGATACAAATATCTGAGCAAGAGGCCCAGCAATCACTTCTCTACTTCCTACAGAGCTCGAGGGTACACCTGATCAGGTCCTGGGGATTTATCCACTTTTATGTGTTCCAAAACATCCAGCACTTTCTCCTCTGTAATATGGACATTCTGCAAGATGTCACCATTTATTTCCCTACTGTCTATATCTTTCATATCCTTTTCCACAGTAAATACTGATGCAAAATACTCATTTAGTATCTTCCCCATTTTCTGTGGCTCCACACAAAGGCTGCCTGTCTGATCTTTGAAGGGACCTATTCTCTCCCTAGTTACCCTTTTGTCCTTAATGTATTTGTAAAATCCCTTTGGATTCTCCTTAATTCTATTTGCCAATGCTATCTTATGTCCCCTTTTTGCCCTCCTGATTTCTTTCTTAAGTATACTCCTACTTCCTTTATACTCTTATAAGGATTCACTCAATCTATCCTGTCTATACCTTACATAATCTTTCTTAACGTCTAGAAACGTGCTCTCCACAGAGCTCTCAGCCTCACGGACACTCCGCACTGATACCAGCTGCTGCTCAAGCTCCGAAACCCAGAGCTCCAACTGCTGTCACTGACCACACTTCCTACACTCATGGTATTCCAGGAACTGCAAAGTATCCTGAAATTCCCACATAGATGCACATTCTCTTCACTCTTTGGTTACCTCTTGGCAACATTCTGATGACAAACAGCTACAGCAGGGCTCACAGTCCAGTGGGTTCAGTGTTCCAGGGTTTTGGGGAAACTCTCCAGAAGACTTTAAGAAATAGGAGCAGAAATCAGCCATTCAGCCCATTGAATCTGCTCTGCCATTTGATCTTGGCAGATATGCTTCTCATCCCCATTCTTCTGCCTGCTCCATGGGAATGTTAGATAGGTTTGTGATTGTTAAGGGGATCAATCTCTGTCTTAAATACACTCTTCTCTCTGTAGCAATGAGTTCCACAGATTCCCCACCCTCTGGCTGAAGAAATTCCTCCTTATCTCAGCTCGAAAGGGTCGGCCCTTCATTCTGAGGCTGTGCCTTGGTTACCTCGACTCTCCTGTTTTCGGAAACATCTTCTCTGCATACACTCTTTCTAGGCTGATCAGTATTCTGCAAATTTCAATAAGATCCCTCTTCATCCTTCGAAACTCCATCAAGTACAGACCCAGAGTCCTCAACCACGCCTCATATGACAAGCCCTTCATCCCCAGGATCATTCTTGTAAACCCCTCCAATGACAGCACATCGTTTCTTAGAATATGGGTCCCAAATCTGTTCATGATATTCCAAAAGTGGTCTGACCAGAGCATTACACAGCCTCAGCACTACATCTCTGCTCTTGTATTCTAGCCCAATTGAAATGAATGCTATCATTTCATTTCCCTTCCCAAGCACAAACTGGACCTGCCTGTTCACCTTCAGAGAAACCTGAATGAGGTTTGTGCTTTAGATTTCCAAAGCATTTCCTCATTTAGAAAACAGCCTTTGCATCTCTTCTTAATACCAAAGTGCATAACCTCACACTGTAACACATTGTATTCTATCTGCCACTTCTTTGCCCACTCTCTGAGCCTATCTCAGACCTTTTACAGCCTTCTCACTTCCTCAACACTACCTGTCCCTCCACCTATCTCATGTCATCTGCAAACTTAGCAACAATGTCTTCACTTCCTTCATTCAGATTGTTAACGCATGACATGAATAGTTATGGTGCCAACATTAACACTTGCAGAACTCTATTAGTCACCAGCTGCCATTTTTCCTCACTCTCTGCTTTATATCAACCTACCAGTCCTCAGTCCATGCCAGTACATTGCCTCTAACTCTATGGGCTCGTACCTTATGTCAAAGGTCTTCTGGAAATCCAAATAGATTACTTCTTCAGACTCTCCTTTGTCTGACTGGCTGGGAGCTGTTGCGGCTGTACAGGACATTGGTTAGGCCACTTTTGGAATACTGTGTGTAATTCTGGTTGCCCTGCTGTAGTAAAAATGTTGTGAACCTTAAAATGCTTCAGAAAAGATTTACAAGAATGTTGCCAAGGTTGGAGGTTTTCAGCTACTGGGAGAGGTTGAATAGGATCTAATTTCCCTGGATTGTTGGAGGCTGAGTGGTGACCATTTTGTGGTTTATAGAATCATGAGGGGCATTGAAAGGGTGAGTAGAGAAGGTATTATTTTCATAGTTGGGGAGTCCAGTTCTAGAGGCATAGCTTGAAGGTGACAGGGGAAAGATTTGAAAGGAGCTGAAGGGGCAACTTTTTCACGTGGTGGGTGGTGTGTGTATAGAATGAGCTGCCAGAGGAAGAGGTGGAGGATGGTATGATTACAACATTTAAGAGGATGGGTGCATGAATAGGGAGGGTTTAGAGGGATATGCGCAAAATGCTGGAAAATGGGACTAGCTTAATCGGAGGTTTGTTAAAGAGATATCGAGCTCCATCCCACTTTCCAGCTCTTGCTCCACAAGCCTGCGGTTTCACTGTTTCAAATGAATATTCAAGTGTTTTTCAATATGATGAGGGTTTCTGCCTCTCCAACTCTTTCAGACAGTGCGTCCCAGATCCCACCAGCCTCTGGCTGAAAACAATTACTCCATAATTCCCCTCGAACTCTGTTTCCAAATAATTTCAATCTCTCCCCATGGTTATCATCCTCTGTGCTGATGGAAATCAGTCCTTCCTACCCACTCTATCCAGGTCCCTCATCATTTTCCACACCTCGATCAAATCTCCCCTCAGCCTCCTGTGTTCCAAAGAATACAATCCCAGCCAAACCAATCATTCCTCAAAGCTAAAACTCCCCATTTTTGCCAAAATCCTCCTCTGTCCCCATCTCTAGTGGGATCACATCCTTCCTGTAATGTGGTG
The DNA here is from genome assembly GCF_037043375.1 of Chiloscyllium plagiosum. NCBI lineage: Eukaryota > Metazoa > Chordata > Chondrichthyes > Orectolobiformes > Hemiscylliidae > Chiloscyllium > Chiloscyllium plagiosum. The sequence continues at coordinate 119,002,443 of NW_028270147.1, forward strand.
ACCAGAGCCGTACACAGTTCTCTCACTGTGCTCTAACTGGGCTTTTATACAGTTCCAGAATAAACAAACTCCATGCTTTCGCTCTCAACCAAAAATGATAAAGGGAGGTGATGGTCTAATGATATAATTACTGAACTCTTAATCCAGAGCTCTAGATAATGTTCTGGGAACCAGGGTTAGAATCCTGCCACAGCTGATGGTGAAATGTGAATTCAATAAAAGAATCTGGAATTAAGAGTCTAATGATGACCATCGTTGATTGTCAGGAAAAAGCCATCTGATTCACTAATGACCTTTAGGGAAGGAAACGGTCATCGTTATCATGTGACTCCAGACCCACAGTAATGTAGTTGACTCTAAACTGCCCTCAGGGCGATTATGGATGGGCAAGAAATGCTGCCGATCCAGCAATGACCTCATTCCATCAAGGAAAAAAGAAAAACAGTTTATCCCATGAGTCTCCTTAACCACCTTACTGACCCGCATTCATTAATCACCATGGCCACATCTTCCACCCCCACACACATGTGACTTCCAGGTTCAAATTGACAAGAGACATTCCTTCAATATCTGAGAAACAGATAGAAACATCAAACATAGGAGGCCATTCAGCCCGTCAAGCCTGCTCCACCATTCAATATGATCATGGCCAATCATCCAACATAATCCCCTGTTCCTGCTTTCTCCCCACATTCTTTGATCCCATTAATCCAAAGAAATATATCTAATTCCTTCTTGAACACATACTGCATCTAATTCCCTCATGCTGGAAAAATGGATGAGAATTATTGGATTGTTGTTTTTTGACCAATGTGGACACAATGGACTGATGGGTCTTTTGGATCTCTCTGACTGTATGACTCTATTATATTATGAATAACTGGGTACCAAGGACTGGCCCCTGTGGTACCCCAACTGGTAACTACCTGCCATTCAGAAAAAGACTTGTTCTTCCTGCCCTGTCTGCCAACCAGTTCCCAATCCATGTCAGTACATGACCCCAATCCTCTTGTTCAGTAGGATTTCCCTGATTCACTTGGACATATTTCATCCTGTCAGCTCTTTGCCTTCCTGAGGTCCTGTTCAATTTTAATCCTGCATTTTCTATCCTCCTCTCAGCTTTCTGCAGGTTTGAACTCCAGATAACCAACATCACCTTCCCTGTTTGGTCTTCCCTACTCTGGCTGCCTTTTGACATCCCAGGCTGAGAGTCTAGATTTGGGAGTCCCACCCTTACTCCTTGTGGGAACAGATTCTGAATGATCTCTGTCTTGTCACTTGAGGGCTCCCACTGCCCTGACACTGATTTCCCATCATGTCACTGGTTCCAGTCCACTTTTACTAAATTACCGAAACATTTAGTAAAATGAAAACTTTTACACTTACTCCATGATTCTCCATTTCCATCCTTAATTTCAATCTCACTGAGTTCTGATCACTCTCACTAAAATGCTCGCCATCTTTTAGTTCTTCCATCTGCCCACATTCATTCCCCAAACGACGGTCCAAAACTGTCCCTTCTCTTTCACTATCACCTTCTCAGGGGCAATTAGGGATGAGCAATAAATTCTGCTCCTGCGCGTGACACTCATATCTCAAGAATCAATTTTAAAAATGTAAATTCTTTTGTCTGGTTTATTAGGTATTGGAGACAAATATTCAAACATTTTACCAGTGAATATTCTGAGAATTGAAATCCCTTTGAATGGCAGGGATTAAAATTGTTTCTCTTGTCTTTCAGGCCGTGAGAACTCTCAGCCCAAGCTCACCCTGCTGCCCCCCTCCCCAGAGCAGGTAGATGCCAAGGGCACTGCCACCCTGGTGTGCCTTGCCAATCACTTCTATCCCAATGAGCTGGAGGTGCAGTGGAAGAAGGATGGTGCAATCATTTTGGACGGGGTTCAGACAGCACCTACAGTGTCAGCAGCCTGCTGACCCTCTCTGGGTCTGACTGGGAGTCCAATGCTTGCTTCTCCTGTGCCCTCACCCACGTGACCCTCCCCTCTCCCCTCAGCAAGAGCATCAGGAGATCAGAATGTGTGTAGAGTGTTTGAGACAGTCCACAGAGGAGACACAACTTTAAACAGAGCTGAGCTGGCAGGACAAAGGTCATTGTCAGCACTGAATTTCAACTCTCTTCCTTCTCAGGACTGGCTCAGGGACACTTCTGAGGTTGAAAGCTGTTGGGATTCAATAATTTACAATCTGAGGCATTCCGTGTTCACTCTCCGGTCCAAACTCAGGTGCTGGGATCGCACTGTGCACTCTCTGCTGCATGCTGTGCTGTACCTGAAATGATCTGAGGCCAATCACTGACACTGCAGACTGTGTCTCTCTGAGTGAGTGTACTACATAATGCTGCCTGTAGGTGTCACTCTGAGTGTGGGTGTATTATTCAAAGAGACACCTACAGGCAGCTAGGGTTGTGAGCATGTTACTCAGTGCTGCCTGACTGTGTGTGTTAACTCAGTGTTGCCTGTAGGTGTGTCTCTGAGTGTGTGTGTGTTATTCTGCACTGCCTGTAGGTATCTCAGTGAGTGTCAGTGTTTGTTACTCTGTGTTGCCTGCAGGTGTCTCTAAGTGATGGGTAGAGAATAGGCTTTGTGATGGGGATTGAAGATTAGGCCTTAATCTTCTCAAATCTCAGATGAAAAACAATTTAGCCTGAGATGGCAGCTCATTTGGCCAAAGTTAAAAATCGCACAACACCAGGTTGTGTCCAACAGGTTTCTTTGGAAGTACAAGCTTTCGGAGCACTGCTCCTTCATCATGCAGCTAGTGGGGCAGGATCATAGTTCACAGAATTTGTCATGAAATTGAGATGGCAGCTGAGAAAGGTGAATACTGAGAGTGTGTTCTCAGTAAGCGAGAGATTTCAGAGGCAGTGCACTCTGTAGTTCCTAATGTGGTCCCCAATTACAAGGAGCCGGGGTCATCGCAGTTGTGGTTGTCTGCTCAGCCAGTGCTGGCTAGCCATAGTCGTATTTCAATGCTCAATTAGCCTGAAAACAGGTGCAGCAATATTACCTTACAGGGAGGGAGCTGTCTGAGTGAGGGAGGTTGAATTCTTGCAGCCCCGAGAGTGATTGCAGTGGATTAATTAAGGGTGCTACCACCATGAAGGTGTGACCTTCTCTCCCTCTGCCTCAGCTGTGATGACCCTCAGGGTTAAACTCACCACCAGTCATTTCTGTTTGTAATGAGTGAGTGGGGGGAAGGGGAAAGTGAGGACTGAAGATGCTGGAGATCAGAGTTGAGAGTGTGTTGCTGGGAAACCACAGCAGGTCAGGCAGCATCCGAGGAGCAGGATAATCAATATTTTGGGCATAAGCTCTTCATCAGGAATGGAGGGAAGGTCAACCTCTCCCAAAGGCAGCACAGGCTGGATCGACGGGGCCACAAGAGTAAGCATGGGGAGATTGAGGGTGACAGAAGGAGGGGGTTGGTTGGCAGGTTGTTATTCAGAGTCAGGTCCCAGAATATCAGTTCTTCTGACACTCCCCTTTTTATCTGTCAGCCAGGACTCCCTGATTGGACACGGTTAACAGCTCATCAGGGAACTCATATTATCAGAAAAAATAAAACATTTATCGAACAAGGAGTGCAAGAACTAAACGACACTAGACAAAATGAGTGGTTTGAAAGATTTCATTACAGATATCACCAATTTGGCCCAACAAGTCCACACCGACCCACTGAAGAGAAACTCCCCGAGACCCATTCCCCTGCCCTATCACTCGACATTTGCCCTGACCGACACATTCCTGAACACTGTGACAATTGTAACATGGCCAATTCACCTCACCTGCACATCTTTGGATTGTGGGAGGAAACTGGAGCACACGGAAGAAATCCACACAGACACAGGGGGAGCGTGCAAACTCCACAAAGATCTGGGGCTGGAATCGAACCAGGGTCCCTGGTGCTGTGAGTTAACCGTGCTAACCACTGAGCCACCATGGCACAAATTTTTAAAAATGCCCAAAGAGTTTGAGCTTTTGTTCAGCTCCGTGAGCCTGACGTGATATAAACTATAAACATGCAACCCTCTATCAGGGAAGGTAGTGCAGGGTGGAAACCTTACAACCTTTAAATATCATAACATGCAAGGATCTGGGATAAGTGCAGGAAATTGGGATGAGAGTGCCTTTAGTGGTAGTTATGTTGGTACAGACTCAATGGGACAAAGGACCTTTTCTGCTCTGTATCAATCTGTGCTCCATGTTGAGAGGGCAGTGCAGGTTAATGGTGACTAGGTGAGGCAGTTCTAAGATGGCAAACACATGATCAAGGGTCAGAGGAAATGGCTCAAGCTTCAGTGAAGGCCCAAGTAAGTGCTTGGGAGGAGGGTCAAGGCTAATGGAGACAAGGTCAATGGAGACTGAGCGAGGGCACAGGGTGCTGACTGGCATCTCATTGTGTTGTAGTGAGGTAAATGGGGACAAGGGGGGAGTGTGTAGGGAGGGAGTGCAGTTTCAGTTAAAATGTGACCTTTGTCAGCAGCAGCATGACCTTCAGCACCAGGGAGTGTCCCTGACTGTGTCAGGCTCACTGACTGCTCTCTGTGTGATTCCACACAGCCACTCGTCTGGTCACTACGCAAAGTCTTGTTTGTGTTTACACTACCATTTACACCACCGTCTGCACCCACCGTCTGCACCTTCTGTCTATATCACTGTCTGCACCCACTGTCTACACCCACTGTCTGCACCACTGTCTGTACCCACTGTCTGCATCCAGCATTCACAGCCACTGTCTAGTCGCTCTGTGAACACCCACCATCTACACCCACTGTTTACACCATTGTCTGCATCCTCCATCCACACCTCCCATCTTTGTAAGATTGTATCCAATGATTCCATTGAGATTACTGCAACAGAAGCCTGAATTTTAGAACCAGCAATGATTGTCTTCTAACCTACAAAGTCTGTGTTCCACATTGGGCTGATTAATATTAATTACTGAATGCCATTTGATTTCGGTGATGGCAGGACTGACGGATAAGGAGAGGTTGAGTTGATGAGGATTGTGTTCACTGGAGTTTAGAAGAATGAAGGAAGGGAATCTTGTTGAAAGCTATAAAATTGGAACAGGATGAGACAAATTAGATGGAGGAAGGATGTTCCCAATGGTGGGGAAGTCCAGAACCAGGCTCATAGTTTAAGGTTAAGGGGTAAACCCTATAGGACAGAGATGAGGAAAAATGTTTTCACCCAGAGAGTGGTGAGCCTGTGGAATTCTCTGTCACAGAAAGTGGTTGAGGCCAAAACATGATGTTATCAAGAAAGAGATAGACATAGCTCTTGTGGCTAAAGAATCAAGGGATATGGCGTAGGGATGGATTATAGTAATGTGCTCCATGACCAGCTTCAATCATATTGAATGGCATAACAGGGTGGAGGGGCCAAATGGCCTACTCCTGTTCCTATCCTCTATGTTTCTACATCACATAAAATAGATTGCCAGGTGGAGGTCACTCTGTCAGATGGGAAAGTATCCATTCACAGATTCCACCCACACTACTTCCCTTTCATTTTAATTAGTTCACTCCCTCTCTTCCTATGTCTTTGTTATCTGACCAGTGACCACATCTCCCTTCACCACCCCAGCAGGGAGCTTTGCTAATAACCCATCGTTTGTTTTAATTTGCTAATTGGGTGATGTGGCGGTGGGGCTTTCAAAAACAGGAAGAGCTGAATTCTTATCACCTTTTGTGCTGATTTTTTTGTGTGCCTCCCTCAATATGGGCGACACAGCACTGCTGCCTCACAGAGCCAGGGACGCAGGTTCGAGAGTCACACAGCATAGAGATAGCCCCTTCGGCCCACCATGTCAATGCTGACCAACAAACACTAAACTACACTAATCCCATTTACCCGCAGTCGTTTGGAGCCTACCATGCCCTGGTATTATAAGTGCTCATCCAAATGATTTTAAAGGTTGTGTAATTTTCAGCCTTCACCACCCTCTCAGCCAGCATGTTCCATATATCTACCACACACTGGGTCAAAAAATACTACCACCTTAATCTTATAACCTCTGGTTTTAAATAGGTTTGGTTGAGGAGCGGAGGCTGCAGAACAGTGTGAGAGGTCAGGAGTGGAGAGAGGGAGAACAGTGTGAGGGTGAGGAATGGAGGCTGGAGCAGGAAGACGCTTGTGTTCTGGAAAGCAGCAGAAATAGGGAAGAGATCCAAGAGCTGATAGGAATAGTCTCCATACTTCCTCACAGTAGCTTTATGGTGGGAAAGAGAATAAATCAGGAGATAATGAGGGCCTGGAACAAAGGCTGCTCATTAATTACAAATGACTTTAATCCTCGTCGATTATTTATAGTCAGATTTTTCTTTTTCATTCATTCACGGGATGAGGGTGTCACTGCCTAGGACAGCATTTATTGCCCACCCCTAATTGCCCCAGAGGGCAGTTAACAGTCATCCACATTGCTGTGGGATTGGATTTCCATGTAGGCCAGACCAGGTCAGGATAGCAGTTCCCTTCCCAAAAGGACATTAGTGAACCAGATGGGCTTTCCTGACAATCGACATGGATTCATGGTCATCGTTAGACTCTTAATTGCAGACTTTTTAATTGAATTTAAATTCCCCCATCTGCCATGATGGGATTTGAGCCTGTGTCCCCAGAACCATATCTGGGTCTCTGTGCATTAATCACAGAAGGTTAGTATGGAGGTACAGCAAGTCATCAGGAAAGTTCATAGAACATTATGGTGTATTGTGAGGGGAATCTGAATGCAAGACTTCATTGAAACAAGCAAGATCCTGAGGGGCCTTGACCGGGTGGATGTGGAAAGGATGTTTCCTCTTGTGGGAGAATCCAGAACTAGGGATCACTGTTTAAAATTAAGGGAGAGTCCATTCAAAACAGAGATTAGGAAACATGTTTTTCTCTCAGAGATTGTCAGTCTTTGGAATTCCCCTCCTTAAAAGGCAGTGGATGCAGAATTTAGAATCTATCCAGTGTGGAAATAGGCCCTTCAGCCCAACAAGTCCACACAAACCCTCCAAAGAGTAACTAATCCAGACCCAGAGAATGTAGAGTTGAGGTTAAAATCAGATCAACTACAATCTTATTGAATGGGGGAGCAGGTTCAAAGGGCCGAGTGGCCTACCTTTGTTCCTTGCCCATATGTTGCCTCACACACCTTCACACAAGCAAAGACTGCCACTCGTATTTTCTACCTGCAGATTAAGCTGCTTGTGCAATAGGCCTCATCTGCACAGTGTTTTCTCCAGCCTTTCACTGTGAGGTTAAAGATAATGGTCCCATAATCAATCCATTTACTCTATTTGTTGGTTTATTTAAAACAATAAAATAAATTACAAGTCATGAAACAGACATTACAGCAAGCAATAATAGGCAGCACGATGGCTCAGTGGTTAGCAATGCTGCCTCACCGTGCCAGGGAACCGCTTCAGTTGGGTCTGTGTGGAGTATGCACATTCTCCCTGTGTCTGCGTGGGCTTTGCCCAGGTGCTCTGGTTTCCTCCCACAGTCTAAAGATCTGCAGGCTCGATACATTGGCCATGCTAAATTGCCCAGAGTGTACAGGAATGTGCAGGCTTGGTGGAGTAGCCATTGGAACATACAGAGATAGGATAGGAGTCGAGATAGAATGACGTTCGGAGGGGCGGTATGGAGTCAATGGGCTGAATGGCCTACCTCCACACTATAGGGATTCTGTGTTACAAATACAAGTTCCTTCTTTCCATTCTCGCCCTGAAGCATGCATGTGGTTCTGTCTCATATCCACTCAAGGGATGGCAACCCTTTGAAGACAGGAGCAGCCTCTATTCCTTTGGAAAGTACTTCTTCCACTTTGTGTCCTTCACAGCCTTGTAGACAGCAACAATGAGATCGGGAAATAACCCAAAGCTATAATCTTCCGCACCCTTCATTAAACTTTGGAACTTGAAAATTACAATTAATGTCCAAGTCAATGAAGATGTTTCTCAGCAATCCCTAAATGCTGAGTTTTAGTACTCAACAGGCCCCAGGAGTCAAAATAACTGAGTAGATCATTGCTCTGACTTGCTCATAAATTTCACCTTCACATTTCTGGAGGCTTTGATCAAAAAGGTTGTTTACTCCTCTCCAATATACAGCTTAAAATCAGCTCCAACTGCCAACCATCCAGCTGAGAGCAGAGCCCTGTACAAACTGGAACCTGGTCAGTGGGAGCACTGTCACCTCTGTCTCAGAAGCTTTGGGGAGTCTATTTTGATCATAGAGTCCTTCAGCACTGGAGGCTGTTCAGAGGATGTTCCCCAGACTGATCCCAGGGATGAAAGTGCTGTCCCATGAGGAGCAGTTAAAGAGCTTGGGCTTGTACTCATTGGAGTTCAAAAGAATAGGAGGGATCTGATTGAGGGATAGAAAATGTGAATGGGGATTGAGAAGGTGGATGTTGAATAGATGATCCCCCTTGCAGGACAGTCTGGAACAAGAGGTCATCGATATCGAGTGAGAGGAGGTCGGTTCAAAACTGAGCTGAGGAGAAACCACATCTCCCAGAGGGTTGTGAATCTGTGAAACTCAATGCCCCAGAGTGCAGTGGAGGCAGAATCAATCAACAGGTTCAAGAAAGATGTGTTTCTGATGGAAAGTGAGATAAAGAGCGATGGGAAGCAGGCAGGAGACCAGGATAAGCTCAGCCACGGTCATGTTAAATGGCGGAGCGGGCTCGAAGGGCTGAATTGCCACCTCCCGCTCCTAATTCCTATGTTGAGCACACAGTCAAGGCTGACACTGTAAAACTGAGGGGGCTGTTGTCTTTCAGATGAGATACAAAACAGAGGTCCTGCCACAATATATCGAACTGTACTATGTCCCCCAGAGACAAGTGCTGGAATTTGAATTCAAATCACAAAGCAAGCCACATTCATGGTGACCACGATAATGATCCCTGATTGCTGTTCAGCCTCAGCCTTACCAAGTCTGGACTTCATGTGACTCCAGCCCCACAGCAACCTGGTTAACTCTTGGGTGCCTCTGGGAGGCCACAGCAAGGCCAGCAGTTCAAGGGCAATTAGTCTTGGGTAACAAATGCTGATCTATGCCAGTGACACCCACCTCCCAGAAAACAGAATTCAACAGAGATTGCTGTCAGCCAAAATTGTCAGATCAGACTCTCAATGAGATGGGGAGATGGTTAAAGATGAATTCAGCTCATGACGGAACAGGTCCCCATTTGTTAACACATCGTCGCTGACAAAATAAGTGAGAGAAAACAGCAAACGAAAGGTGAGAACCCTCAAATGTGGGAATATCAGTGAGAATTCAGGCAACTGAAGGAAGATATGAAGAACTGCAAAGGAAGACAAAAAGGAAGCAAGAGTTACAAGAAGTGATTGAGAGAGAGACCTGCAAGGGGTCACAAGAATAACACAAATGTTTTACATGAAAATTAGAAAACCAAGGAGGCTCCAGTGCAATGTGAGCCCTTTAAAAACAAACTGGGAATTCCATGAATGAGACTAAGGGAATTGCCGATATGTACAATAATTAGTTGTGTCAGTCTTCACAGTCAAGGAACGGGATAATGCAGCTTCCATTCCAGGGAGGTTAGTCATGAATTGAAGACTGGAATTCGCAAAACTTGATACATGCCAGAAAACAGCATTGGAAAGCAAGCAGCTCTAAAGGCTGACAGATTCTCCAGGACCTCAGGGGTTTAAAGGAAGGGGAGAAGAATTTTCAGAAGGTTTTCCCATCAGGTTCCAAAGCAGCAACCATTCCTTTAGTTTGGAAAATATCCTGCTGTAACTCCACAGGTTCAAGAAAGATGAGAGAGGGAACCGTGGAAATTACATTCTGGTCAATCTAACATCTCTTTTGAGGGTTTCATTGGAATCTATAATTAACAGCCAAGAAAATGAACATGTAGAGAATTGGAAATAGCCCACATAGATTTGTATGGGTAGGTTCTGACTGATGAACCAAATGCATAAACTAAAATAGTCGGTAGGGCAGAAAGTCTCATGAACTTTCAGAAGTACTCGATAATTTCCCACAAAACAGTCTGCTGACCAAAGTTAAAACCCACGGAATTGAAGATGAATGTTTGACTTGGTTCGGAGGCTTGTTTAGTGACAGACAACAGAGAAAGAAAGTGACGAGTGGTGTTCCACAAGGATTCTGTGGTGAGGCCTTACCTACTGACTGTATGTATTAATGAGAATCATAGTTCCACATTGACACAAAGACTGATGGAATAGTAAGCAGTGCAGATGGTCTTTTTGTTTAAAACTCACTCTGAGGACATGGGTATTGCTGTCTGGGCCAGCATTTATTACACGTTCTGTGCTGCCCTTGTGAATCATGCAATCACCATCCAGTGTAGAAGCAGGCCATTCAGCCCATCAAATCCACACCAACCCACCAACAACATCCCATCTGGACTGACCCCATTCCTGTACTGCAGCATTTCCTATGGCCAACCTACCCAGCCAACACATCCCTCGGCACTATGCGCAATTTGGCATGGCTAATCCACCTAACCAACATATCTATGGACTGTGTGGAAGAAACCCACACAGACATGGGGAAAATGTGCAACCTCACACAGACAGTTGTCCCAGGGTGAAATTGAACCCAGGTCCCTGGTGCTGTGAGGTAGCAGCACTAACCACTGAGCCACAATCCTGCCCTTTGCAAGGTGATGGTGAGCTGCCTTCTTGAACCGCTGCAGTCCATGTGCTGTAGATAAACCCACAATGCCCTTCGGGAGGGAATTTCAGGATTTTCATCCAGCGACACTGGAGGAACAGTAATATATTTTCAAATCAAGATTCCATGGGGATTGGAGGGGAACTTGTTTTTGGTGGTGTTCTGTGTCCTTCTACATGGAAATGATCGTGGGTTTGGAAGGTGCTGTCTCAAGAGACTTGGTGTGAATTCCTGCAGTTCATCTTGTAGATAGTGCAAACGGCATCAATGGTGGAGGGAGTGTATGTTTATCGATGTGGTGCCAATCAAGCAGGCTGCTTTGTACTGGATGATATCAAGCTTCTTGATTGTTTTTGGAGCTGCGCCCATCCAGGCAAGTGGGGAGTAACCCACCACAGTCCGATCCAAAACTTGACTGATCTTTTCTTAATTCATTTGCTGGATTAGGCATCACTTGCTATGTCAGCATTTATTGCCCAGAATCAAGTGGTGTGGCACAGCACTGGGACCAAGGTTTAATTCCACCCTCGGGCAACTGACTGTGTGGAGTTTGCACATTCTCCCTGTGCCTGCCTGGATTCCCTCCCGGTGATCTGGTTTCCTCCCACAGTCCACAAACGTGCGGGTTAGGTGGAATGGCCACGGGAAATGCAAGGTTATAGGGGAGTGGGTCTGGGTGAGATGTTCTTTGGAGAGGCGGTTTGGGCAGAATGGCCGATTCCCACATTGTAGGGATTCTATGAATTTCTTGAATCAGAGGGTTTTGAATCTTTGGGATACTCATCGATACTTAGGCGTTTGAATAAATTCAAGATAGAGATGATTCACATGTGGGGAGGCAATGAGTTAATGGTATCATCACTAGATTCTTAATCCAAAGAGCCAAGTAATGTTCTGGGGGACCTGGGATCACCGTGGGGCAGCACGGTGGTACAGTGGTTCGCACTGCTGCCTCACAGCACCAGGTCCCCAGGTTCAATTTTAGCCTCGGGTGACTGCCTTTTATGGAGTTTGCACATTCTCCCTGTGTCTGCATGGGTTTCCTCTGGGTGCTCCGGTCTCCTCCCACCATCCAAAGATGTGAAGGTGAGGTGAATTGGTCACGCGAAATTGCCCATAGTCAGGGGTGAATATGGGGAATGAGTCTGGGTGGGTTACTCTTCAGAGGGTCGGTGTGGACTTGTTGGACCGAAGGGCCTATATAGGGAATACTATACTATAGGGAATCTAATCTAAATCCTGGCAAAGCATGGAGTGGAATTTTAAATTCAAAAAGACTCTGGAGTTAAGAGTCTAATGATGACCATTGTTGGGGGAGAACCCTGTCGGGCCCACTAATGTCCATCAGATTCTGTCCTTGCCCATACTGACTGACATATGACTCCAGACCCACAGCAACACAGAATCATAAAATCTCTACTGTGTGGAAGAAGGTCATTCAGCCCATCAAGTACAAACAGCATCTCACCAGAACTAGCCCCCTCTCCTAACCTTACACTTCCATGGCCAATCCAACGAATCTGCACATCTCTGGACTGAGAGAGGAAACTGGGGCACCCAGAGGAAACCCATTCAGACACAGGGAGAACATACAAAGTCCACACAGACAGTTGCCTGAAGGTAGAATCAAACCCAGGTCCCTGGCGCTGTAAGGTAGTGGCGCCAGCCACTGTGCCACCCATTCCTCATCTCTGGTCGAAATGTCTAACCACTTATTCCCAGACTGGGACTCTGCTTTAGAATCCCCAGGTAGGGGTTCATCCTTCCAAAATCTACCCTGTCAGGGCCCTGGAGAATTTGAATTGTTTCAGTGAAATCTCATCCCAGCCTTCTGAATTCTAGGGAATCCTGACCCAGTCCCCTCTCTCAATCATTAGGCAATCCCTCAGCCCGTCACATGAACTGTGGCTGGGTTTGATCATCTCAGTAAGAGTTTCAAGGAGGGAAAAAGAAAGAAAGACTCGTTCTGCTTTGAATCGATGCTAAAAACTGAAAAAGCAGGAAAATATTGTCACTCAGTATTGTTCACATACTCTTACTTTTCATCGAAGTGCTGGGTGAGGTTTCTTATGAATTTCAGGAGGTCACTGGTGGTGTCCTTATATTCTTTATTCCTGCCTTGTCTCTTGTTCATGTCATTGAGGAGAACGGAGTCAACCGAGAAGGAAATGAACAGCAGAGTTTGTTTTCTCTGTTGATTAAATTCACCTTGTTTGCTCCTCTGAGCATCTGAAGAAAGGGCGAGACTCTGAAAGATTATGTTTTCTAATAAACCTGTTGGACTATAATCTGGTGTCGTATGATTTTTGACCTTGTCCTCTGATCACATTCAGGTTATTCCCACTGACACTGCATGTTCTTGCTTCTCCAGTCCACGAGGTGGCGATCTTGACAATGGATTTCACAATGGTCTCCATCAGAGAGGACCCACAAATCAGGGACAGCGACCAGAGATTACAGGCTCCTCAGTCCCAGACCCGAGCACAACGGGCCCCCTGACATCCCAGGTACCGCTTGTTGCGTCCCGGACCCTGTACATAATGCAAATGGTGCCACTGATCCTTCTGATTTTTCCCAACCTCACCAGGTCTCCACAATCATTGAGATTCGTTAAATGCAGCCTTTGCCAATTAAGGACCCTGACTGATGGGAAACAGACTGAAATGTGTCAATAATACAGTATTGGGGAGTTACAGACACAGATTGCCAAGTGGAAAACTGATGCTGTGGCTCTAACAGAGATCGGGCGGGACTGGGGATTCCTGGATACAAGGTGTTCAGTAAAGATAGGAAAGAGGGAAAACTGCGGGAAGTGGTGGGATTTTTCTGGGCCCAGACAGAACTGACCAACCTTCGGCCCTGAGATATGATGGAGATGAAGGGTGAGCTGTGCCGGGCTTTAACTCACTGTTACCAGAGTAAAACAGGGATTATCCATTTCACAAGAGAGTAAATGGAACCAATAAACCAGGTGCATGTGAAACACCCACCCCATCCCTGAGAGAGGGGGGACAAGAACAGGGATATTCTCAGACAGAAAGGATGCTAAAAATGGTATCACACCGAGAGTGAAGGGTGGGGTGGGGATAGTGATAGTGACACCCCCCAGAGAGTGGGGAAAGTAACACTGACACATTTAAAACAAGCGAGAATTCAAACAGACACCCACTCCGTCACACGGTGTTGAAGATGCACTTTCCTCATCAAAACACCTTTGCAAACCTCTTCATACCACGCCAGGGGAGAGAAACATTGTAAAATGCATTATCACGAGTTAGGGTCCATTTAAAACAAGGACTATGATGTTAAATGTTCCGAGCCGTAAACAACACTGGTGTATTGACGTCATTATCTTATTAAACAATATTAAAACCTCGGCCAAACAATTTCCTGCAGACAGTGTATTTAAAATATCAAGAGGCTTTCCGCATTGTTGGTTTGATCAGTGACGCAGCAATGAAGCAGCAGCTGCCCCATGAACTCCAACAAAAGAATGAGAACAGGCTCTTCATACGGAGCTGGCTCCTGAGAATCCAATTCAACAGCAGGGATTAAAGAACAAGGAACAATACAGCACAGGAACAGGCCCTTCGGCCCTACAAGCCTGTGCTGACACATTTTGCCCTTCCATATAGAAACTGTCTTCACGTACAGGATTCATATCCCTCTATACCCTTCCTATTCATGCATTAGTGCAGATATTTCTTGAATACTTCTATTGTGTCTGCTTCCAACCCCTCCTCTGGCAGTGTGTTCCAGGTACTCAACTCCCTTTGTGTGAAATACTTACCTCACACATCTCTTTAAATTCCCCCGCCCCTTGAACCTCTGTTCCCCAATAATTGACCCCTCCACCCTGGGGAAAAAAGCCTCATATTCTCCACTCTACACATCCCATTCACAACTTTATAAACTTCTATCAGGACACGCCTCATTTTTCTGCATTCCAGTGAAAACAAACCCAATCTATCCAACCTTTCTTCGGGACAACTATCCGCCATACCAGACAATATCCTGATAAACATTTTCTGCACCATCTTCAAAACATCCACATCCTTCTGGTAGTGTGGTGACCAGAAATGTATGCAATATTCCAAGTGTGACCTAACCAATGTTCGATAAAGCTGCAGCATAACTTGTCTATCCTTATACTCAATGCCCCTTCCAATGAAGGCAAGCATGCCATAACCCTTTTTTACAGCCTTCCCTCCCCGTGCTGCCATCTTCAGTGATCTGTCAACTTACACACCCAGATCCCTCTGCATATCAATACTCCAAAGAATTCTGCCATTCACTGTATAATTCCCACCCGTCCATCACCTTTCAAAATGCATCACCTCACATTTGTCTGGATTAAACTACATCTGCCATTTTTCTGTTCATGCATCCAACTGATATAATATCCTGCTGTATCCTCTGACAATCCTTCTCATTATCTGCAACTCTACCAATCTTCGTATCAACCGTAAACTTACTCATTGGACCAGCTACACTTTGCTCCAAATCATTTATGGAGATCATGAACAGCAGAGTTCCCACCACTGATCCCTGTGGAACATCACTAGTCACAGCCCTCCATTCTGAAAACCGTTCTTCCATCGCTACCCTTTGTCTCCTGTGACTAACCTAGTTCTGTGCCCAATGCTGGGAACATTTTAGACAAGACACCTTGTTGCCAGCTCGTTACTGCAACTTGATCCAGTTCATCCAGAAAGAGAAAAAGGACAATGTGCAGATTGTTGAACAGGCCCCTACACCTGGGCCTGAGGCAGGAGCCCAAGCTCCAACACACTGGCCTCACTTCACACCAACCTTCACACAGTGCGGGGTCATGAACTCCGGGCATCAATTCCTCTGGGACTGGGACAGAGTGAGGGAACAGGGACAGTGTCGAAGAGTCAATAAGGATTAAAGCAAGATGGAGAGAGTGTGTTGGAAAGTGTTTAATGGAGGAAACATACTTTGTGATACCCAAAACTGACAACGTCTACGTGTATCACAGAATGAAAAAAAGTACAATCTGAAGACAATCTAAAGTCACATCAATGTATTTCTTTTTGAAATACCATAGCATGCAGGGCATTTTCATTGTGGTATCCTGAACCGAGAGCTGTCCTCTCTCAGATTGAGCCGGTTGGATCCTCGCAGAGCCCCAGTTTATTTGTACTGTTCAGTAATGTGGGGGATACCGATGGTGGACTGGGATACACCTGATGATGCGCTTCGAAAACATGTGATTCCAAATGAACCTGTTGAGCGAGAGCCTGGTGTTGTGTGCTTTCTGACTTTATATTGTGCGGGCACAGTGGAACAGCTGCCTTCCAGTAACTATAGAGTACTTGCACTGCAACTGAGGATTATGGGTAATGACTCTTTCCATTAGCCGCGAACAAACCCGCTGTCATTCCAGTGGATTCCAGTGGGATTGACCTGTCAGTTGCTTCCCAGATATTTCATGGTTCACCATCGTCATCTCCAGGACAATTCGGGAAGAGCAACAAATAAGCGACACGTCAACGCCCGCCCCATCTCAGGAGAAATCAAAATAAATGGCATCCAATTCAAATGAACAAACTGGTGAGGCTTGAATTCATCTCTTTGAAAGACTGGAGCCTTGCCCAGAAACAGAGCCTTGAAATGGGTGAACCTGGTTTGTCAGACTGAAGGGTGGAGTGTCCTTCGGATTAGCAGTGGGATCAGCAAAAAAATAATTATACGCAAAGATCTAACAAACAGCCATGAAAGCGTGCCACCAAAGTGCAAAGATCAGTATTTGAAGCTTCACGTCTCCATCTCCATCCTTGCTTGTTGCTCTTCCCTAATTGTCCTGCAGAGGGCGGTGGTGAGCCATGAGTTTCTCGAAGAGGATCTGACAGAGGGACAAGGTCTGAGCACAACTGCCTGACCTGTTGGGCTTTCCCAGCCCAACACTTCTCGACTCCAAGCACAACTATCCCTCAGAAGAATGACCTGTGGCACAAGAGGAAACGTGAGAGGGTTTGAAAGGCACCGGCAGCTTGGTCAGCCTGCAGAGAGGCAGAAACAGATTTGATAATTGAGCTGATATCCTTCTGAGCTGAGATGCAGACTCAGGCTTTCAGAGCCACACAGTTTACATTGTTACTGACCGTGGCTCCATGGGCAATGCTCCTGCCTCATCGTCAAAATGGTCATCGGGTTGAAACCCACCTCAGAAATGAGAGCACAGAATCCAGGCTGACACTGTGGTGCACTGCTGAAAGTTGCACAGTCTCTGGCTCCATCATTTGACGCTCCACCACCACCACACCCCGACTACCCCCAACCCCACCTCAGCGGGCTCGACAAGATCCCATTCTGAAGAGATTCCCTCGGGTATCCTGCTCACTATTCAACTAGTGCCAACAAAACAGATGTGTTTCATCATTCGCTTACTGTCTGTGGGACCTCACCATCTTGTCCGTGAACGTGACTGCTCTGTGCTCGCAGCTTTGAATATTCTGAGATGATTAAAAGAAAACTGCACCAACAAGAGTTCTTTCCTCATTATCGTGTAAAATGGGAGCAATTAGCAAGAGAAAATGCACACCGAGCGCAAACACTGAAGCTTCAGTTGAAAGGCTTTTTGCACCATGTTAACCTGCTCCTTGGGCATTTCCTTCCAATGTCCGAGATGGTTATCAGGCTGGGATGGAGACTGACAGATCACATGGAATCCTTCAGGCAAGGTACACAAGGGCACAGTCCAGGCTTGCTGTAAACGTTAAAGGGCTGGAAGATTCTTTGTGGCAGTTTCTCGTGCTCATCTTCCAAGGAACTATCACAGACTTTACTGAAATGGAATGATCTCGGAGAGGAGAAGGAAATGGGAAGAATTAACCAGACAAGTGTGAGCATCGAGAGAGTGGGAGTGTGTGGAAGATTCAGTGCCATTAAAATTCCCAACTGGGTTTCACAAGGAAAACTCAAATCGTAACTAGGATATAACAGGGAGAATACTCGCTGACATAAACAGGCTGAGTGTCAGAGACCCTGAGCCTCCGGTGCCTGATTCTCTATGAGGCATTACAGTCAAGGACTGTTCATGTGTCAATAAAGGGAGACTTGGTGACATGGGGTTGCGTCATGATTAATGACCGGAGAGGGACAGATTAAAGATAAATGGCTGAATGTTAAGAGGGAACATAAGGAAACACATTTTCATTAAAAGGTGGTGACAATCTGGGACTCACTGCCTGTAAGGGTGGTTGAGGCAGAAGCTCTCCCATAACATTGAAGTATTTCGATGTGCAGCTGTGATGCCAAGGTGTACAGGGCTACGGGCCAAGTACTGGAACATGGAATTAGAATAGTGAGGTGGTTGTTTGACTGGCTTAGGTTCATTGGGCCAAAGGGCCTTGTTCTTGTAGACCTGTTGTAGATGTCTGACTCTGCCAGGATTCCAGCAATGTGGCTGACCCTTACCTGCCATTTGAAAGGCCGAGCAAGCCACTCAGTTTCGGGGCAGTTAGGGATGGGGAACAAATGCTGGTCTTACCAGTGACACCCACATCCCAGGAAAGAATAGACGGCCTCAGTGGTAACACTGTCATCTGATCCTGCAGGTTTCAAGCCCCACTCCAGAGACTGGAGCACTATCCTAAGGCTGGCAAAGGCAAAGATGCCATCTGCTGGATGATCGGTAAAACCACTGCCTTCTCAGGTCAATGTGAATGTAAGGGCTTTCCGATCATCTCAGACAAAATCGCCCCCAGTGTGCTGACCAATACTTCTCTTATAACCAATGGCATTAAAACAGATACAGAAACGAAATACTACAAATCTCAAATAGAAGTACGATGCTGGAGAAAGGGAACAGGTGCAGCCTCTGTGGGGAAAGGAGGAGTTAACTTTTTGGGATTCAGTGATGTTTTATCAAAAAAGCAGCAGCATTTTTATTTTATTCCATTTTAAGTTGTTTTATATTATTTTATTTAAATTTTGTTTATCAAATTTTAGCCCGTTTGATTGGCACCACTTCCACACACATCCATTCCCACCACACCAACACTCAGTAACATCTGTGTGTACTATTTACAAGATGCACTGCAATAAATTCATCAAAAGTTCTGAGACAACACCTTCTAAACCCATGATTACTTGAATCAAGATGGACAAGGGCAGCAGATACAATGGGAACATCACCCCAGCCAGTTCCCTCTAAGCTACTCACCAGTTTCATCACTGGGTCAGAATTCTGGAATTCCCTTCCTAAGGACATTGTGGGTCTACCTACAGCACCATCTTGTCCAGGACAATTAAAGATGGACACTAAAAAGGCTGGTAAAAGTAAGAGTAGGTGTGATTTGGGACCAGAAAGTGAGACTGTGATGTTTCAGTTATTCCTGGACATTGGTGTGATCACATCTCAAATGCTGTATTGTGTGTAGTTTTGGTCTCCTTATTGAAGGAAGAATATAAATGCATTGGAGGTGGTTCAGAGTGGTTTTACCCGATTGATCACTGGAATGAGTGGGCTGTGTGACGAGGAAAGATTGGAAAGGCTGGCCTTGTTCTCACTGGGGTTTAGAAGAGTGAGGGGTTTTCCTGTCCCACAGTATTCTCCAACTCCCTATCTGCCTCCCTCACGGGTCATACCCTCCTGCCCCTCACTACATGTGGAATTGAACTGTGCAGTCCTGAGGCCTATAACTTCCTTCTGGAACTAAGTCTCCAGGTATCTCCGGCACTCCCTGATATATCACTGCTTTTTCAATTCAGCCTTCATTGCAAACTCCCTGAATGGGAGTTCCTGTAGTTTTATACATTCACTGCAGATATATTTACCCTGAATCATTTCAATGCAATAAAGAAATGTTGATCTCACTTACAAATGAAAAATATCCATTCCTTCATTAGAGCAGTAATTGTCTTCATTCTGTTTTGAAGTTTCAGTACTTTCCATTTATTAACCTTCCCTAATGGACATGTCCCGAAGCAGTCTATTTATACAGCCCCTCTAACTAAACAAATCCCAGATTCCTATTTTCTTGTTTATCATTTTGTTTCAATCAAACCAAGTGCATGTGCAGGCTCCCAGCAGCTGAAGTGACGGTTCCAAATCAGTTTGAAAAAGCAAAGGTAGACTCCTTCCCCCAGTTCACCGAACTCCCACACTGACCAAACCTCCCAGCATTCCCCTCTGTGCTGGCTGCACTCAGTGTGAGCTGCAGTATATATGCTATCCTGTATTTATACTGTTTCTGATTTATATCACTTCATTCTGTTGTGCTGTTGTTCAGGATCTGGGTTAAGCTCACTCATTTCTCAATCGAAAGCTTCCTTCTTTCAGCCTGAGAGACACTTTACATTTGCAAACAGGAAATATGACTTCAATGCTGGAATCTGTTCTCAGGATTGATGGGCTCGATGATTTGATTCAGTGAAATAACCTCATCTAATCTCTTTAGGGGTCGACATTTCAGGTGTAACTCTTCTTCAGGAAGGGGGGATAGGTGTGAGGGGAGTTGCAGATAAAGGGGTGGGTTGGAGCAAGGTGGTGATAGTTTGAGAAAGATAGAGAGTGTGACCTGATTGGTCGATGGGAGAGATGAATCCAGAATCATCCCTCCCCTCAATCAACCAGGTCCTATCCTCTACCTCTCTCCACCTATCCCCACCTAAACACCCTACCCCCACCACTCCCTTTATCTGCAGCTCCCCCAACACCCACCCACCCCACTTCCTAAAGAAAGGTTATACCCAAAACGTCGACTTCTCTTCCTCCTGATGCTGGCTGGGCTTGCTGTGTTCTCCCAGCCTCCTGTTTGTCAATCTTGGATTCCAGCATTTGCAGTTTTTTATTTGTCTCTAATCTCTTCAGGGGCCTGGATGAGTGTGAGGAGATTGGGTTTTGGTGGAACTACCCACAGACTAAAGTCAAAAGAAGCAAAGCAAGAAAGGCACGTGGATCGAATACAAGGGGGCAAATTGTGAGCAAAAAGTAATTGTTACCAGTTTAGCAATTTCAAAGGAGAGAGCAACAACATTGAATTGCTTCTGTTGTCATCCTCTGTGCCCTAACATTTCACAGAGCCAGCTCCACATCCATCCATCGGCTTTGTCATTCAGAGTCAACTGTTCCCTTCCCACAGCCCTTTTTAAAATGACCTGTCCCAGAGAGGCAGAGAATACTTCACCTTTTCTGGGAAAGATAGAGAAATATATGATGTCGAGGAGCTGATTTCAGCCTTCAGGGTCTGACAGAAGGATGTGTACCATCTGTGGATTCTGGAGACAGATCACGGAGATATTCCTCACTCCCATCAACACCTGACTTTATTCTAACAACAGTTTCTATTCTTCATTATAAAGTATCAGTTTCAGACTGAACATTTCACACCCAGCCCCCATGTCCTCACATTGGAATCAAGAATCAAACTTGCCCCACCTCAGGATTGCCCTCTGAATGTGATGTCAGTGTGCTAATGCTGTGTTTGAATGAAAGAGCCATGGTGGAATCTGGGACTGAATCCAAAGGGTTTCTGAGCCACCAGAGGGTGAGGGTCTGCTTGGATAAGATTTCAGCCCCATGGGTTCCCACTGATACTCGAGCCATGGAGTGAGATTGCCGGAGCCACATGTGGACTGAGGAACACAACAGTCAGGACAATGAGCTGCTCTGGGATCCACCCTGAGCCCTGGATGATCCTCACTGAGATGGCCCAGGGGCTACAGAATATGAAAGCAGAAGATTTATCATTGATGGTCCTCCCCAGCCGTGACTCCCAGATGCCCCTGGACTGAACATTCTCAATCTGACCCTATGGACACACGGGGCAATTCCGTCCCATTTGAAGAGGAAAGAAAACCCAGGTCTAATTTATGGAATATTTATTTCTCAAGCCCTGTAGAATTGTTATTCTGAGTAACAAGAGCCTGCTGGTCATATTCATGAATACAGGGTTCCCAATGGCACTGGCTCACAAACAGTTGAGTTGAATTTCTTGGCCTGGGATCTTGCTGTGCCTAAGGGATGGGTGAGGGAATTTCCATCAGATTATTGTGCTCCCCAGTGTCCCTTCCTGCCTTCCTTCTTTTCTCCATTTATTGGGAAAGAATTCCTTGGGACCCTGCATTCCTTCTGAAAGTACACCTTCTGGACACAGTTGTAGAATTGCCCTCCTGCTCCAGGGACCTAATTACCCCCTCAATTCCCCCCTCTTGTTCCAGACCTTGAGGTTGGAGGTTAACACTTCACACACCTTTCCCTGAGGTTTCAACTCTGGCCATTTCCAAAGCACACACGAGACAGAGACTGAATCTTCTTCATCTTTATTCCCTTTTCCAGATTGACATTGACAGAAAACAGACTGCAATTAACAGCCCAGACAGAGGAAACTACACAAATTCGCAGCCACAATGGAGCTTGAGGAAAACACTTGTGGAGATTTTCTCAATAACCTAAGAATCCTGTTCCTTTAAACAGTGACAAAACCTTAAATTGGAACTGACGGCTGAGCAGGAAGTAGGTCTGGTTTACTGAAGCAGAGACTTCTGAGGTTCACATTGTTTTTGTACAGCTGACAGTCTCCAGCATTTTCAATAGGTTTGACTTGGCATCACAGGTCATCACTGCCCCAATCAAGCACTCCCAGAACACGGTCAGCATGGAGTCTGATACAGAGTAAAGCTTCTTTTTGATGATCGCAATGACCTGCCTTAACCCCTGAACCTCAGAAGTGTCGCCAAGCCAATCCCAAGAAGGAAGAAAGTTGAAGTTCAGTGCTGACAGTTCAGCCCTGTTCTATTTAAAGTTGTGTCTCCTCTGTGGACTGTCTCAAACATTCTACACACATTCTGATCTGATGCTCTTGCTGAGGGGAGAGGGGAGAGTCATGTGGGTGAGGGCACAGGAGAAGCGAGCGTTGGACTCCGAGTCAGACCCAGAGAAGGTCAGCAGGCTGCTGACACTGTAGATGCTGTCCGAAGCTCGCAGGTAGTTGCTGGTCTGAACCCCGTCCGAAACGACTACACCGTCCTTCTTCCACTGCACCTCCAGCTCATCGGGATAGAAGTGATTGGCAAGGCACACTAGGGTGGCAGTGCTCTTGGCATTGATCTGCTCCGGGAGGGGACAGCAGCTTTAGCTTGGGCTGAGAGTTCTCACGGCCTGAAAGACAAGAGAAACAATTTTAATCCCTGCCTTTTGAAGGGATTTTAACTCTCTGAACATGAACTGGCAAAACAATCCATTTTGAACATTTGTCGCCAACTCCTAACAAACCCCATAAAAGAACAGACATTGTTTAAAGTGCATCTTGGGATGTGGGTGTCACTGGCAGGGCCAGCATTTATTGCCCATCCCTAATTGCCCCTGAGAAGGTTATGGTGAAAGAGAAGGGACAGTTTTGGACCATTGTTTAGGGAATGAATGTGGGCAGCTGGAAGGGCTATCAATGGGGGAGCATTTCAGTGACAGTGATCAGAACTCAGTGAGATTGAGGAGGGATGGAAATGGAGAACCATGGGGCAAGTGTAAAAGTTTTCATTTGGGAACAAACCATTTTACTGAATTGGGCAATGATTTGGTAAAAGTGAGCTGAAAGACAAAATGCAGGGGTGAAATTAACCAGAACCTGAGGAAAGCAAAGAGCTGACAGGATGAGATGTGTCCAAATGAAGTGAAGGAAATCCCAGTGATGTTTATAATCACAGAAAGAATAAGAAGAGAATGAAGGAATGTATGAGGCCCATTCGAGAGCAGGAAGGAAACTTGTGTGCAGTGGTGGAAGATGGAGCAATGGTTCCTCATGAAATCTTTCGGTCTGTTTTCACAAAAGAGAGGGTCAAAGCAGAAACTGACGTTCAGAAGGAGGACTGTGCAATATTGGAACGGCATCTTTCACATCTGAAAGACTCCTAGTTCATCCAAAAAAATAAAAGATTCATGCTGTCCCCAAGACATTTGCAGACAGTGTGGGACTTGTTTGAAATGTGGTCACTGAAGGAATGCAGGAAATTTGGAGGCCAGATTGTACACAGCAAGATCCCACAAGTATCAATGAACCCAGGAACATTTTGAATGACTTTTGTCCAGGGATAAGTATCAGCCTGAAATACAATTCAAAGAGAAAATAACTGGAACAGTTGGATGAAAAATGTGAAAATGAAAGTTAAAGGAGAAGGGAGGATTACTGGGTAGTGATGGGATTGATTGTTACCAGAAAATAAAAGGATGGGACAGAATATTGTGAATGTCATATTGTACTGAGGAAACTTAAAGTGCAGGGAAGCTCAATTATAGACCAAACTTAAAGGCTTCATCTCTGAATGCATGACCCATTCAGAATAGTGTAGACAAAGCTGTACCACACAAACCAAGGTAAATCAAGCTTCGAGGAATTTAAACTAATGAAAGAAGGTAGAGGCTCATGAGAAGTTATTAAAGCATCCAGACCAAGTAATAGGATCGAGAGTATGGAAAGGATCAGGAATCGAACTTGAGGCACCGCAGAGTGAAATGGTGGATCAATGGTTAGCACTGCTGTCTCACAGCTCCGGAGACACAGACTCAATTCCAACTGACTGTCTGTGTGGAGTCTACACATTCTCCCCGTGTCTACTTGGGTTTCCTCCCATTGTCACAAAGATGTGTAGGTTAGGAGGATTATCCATGGGTATTGTAGTGTGGGTGGGATGCTATTTGAAGGGTCAGTCTGGGCTGAATGGCCTGCTTCCACACTGTAGGGATTCTGTGATTTCTAAAGGAGATAACTATGAGAAGGAGGCAGTCAGTGCATGACTGAGGGTGTTGTACTTCGATGCATCGAGTATATGAAACAAGGTAAATGAGCCTGTAGTGCAGGGACGTGGCTGCAAGGGGATCAGGGCTGGGAACTAAATATCCAGGGATGCACATCCTATTGAAAGGAAATGCAGGGGGATAGAGGGTCAAGTGTGAAGGAGGAACTGAAGGTAATCCTTGTTAGTCAGGGAATGGTCTTGGGGAGATTGATGGTATCAAAACTTGGTAAGTCCCCAGGGCCTGATGCTCGACATCCCAGAGTCCATAAGAAAGTGGGTGTAGAAATAGTGGACACATTGCTGGAAAATGATCACCATTCTGTAGACTCTAATGGACTAGACAGTATCCATCACTTTTTAATAAAAGGAGGGAGAGTGAAAATGAGGAATTTTACATGAGTCAATTATTAAAGATACAATAACTGAGCATTTGGAAAGCAGTGACAGGATTGGTCCAAGTCAGCATGGATTTACTAAAGGGAAATCAGGCCTGACACATCTTCTGGAAGGTTTTGAGGATGTGATCAGTAGAGAGTGGGTATGGGAGATTCAAGATGGCGGCAGTCTGAACAGTCTGGTGTATTGGGCTCTGTGCCTTATCCCAGGCAAGGTGGGCTCCTACCCCTCCCCCCACCATTAGTCACCCCTGACGAAGGTTTGTGGTAGAAAGTCGGTAGAGAACCTAGAGCCCCTTTAAATTAGGAGTGAGAAGATCTGAAGCTGAAATGAAGACATCTAAAGGAAAGGGAGCTAGAGGAGTGCAGCAGGCAGGGTGCTCCCCTAGTATGTCAGGCACACCCACAGCCATTATGTCAAACCCTGTGGCTGCGTCCTTAAGTTCAGTGGAGCAACAGAATTTACTAACGAAGCCTTGGAGGCCACGATGGAGAGGTCCAAGGGGCGGGTTCGAACCTTGGAAGGGCAGGTTCAGGCCCTGAAGGAACAAGTAGACGACCTCGAAAATCAAGGTCGGAGAAAAATCTACAGATCTTGGGCTTACCTGAGCATGTAGAAGGTGAAAACCTCGCTGATTTCCTCAAGAGGTGGCTTCCGGAGTTGCTGGGCCTGGAGATCGAGTCGGGCCGGGTGAGTGTGGAGTGGGCCGACCGCATCGTGATGTGTAGGTCTGGGCCAGCCCAGTGCCCCCGCCCGGTCCTAGTGCGACTCCAGCATCACAAGGAAAAGCATTTAATAATAGAAACAGCCCAGAAGACTGGGAAGGGATCCACAGGCTTTGGTTTATAAAGGTGTGAAAATAATGTGTTTTCATGAATTTTCTGGGGCCATAATTAAGAAAATAAAGACCTTTGATGATGTCAAGAAAAAAAAATTAAACATTCAATACTCTCTGAGGTACCCGGCGGTGCTACGTTTCAGTTATGGGGGAACTGTCTACAACTTTGACTCGGTGGAAAAAGTAAAAGAACTTTTGAACTCGCTGAAGTGATAGACTTTGACCGAGGAGGAAGGAAAAGAGGCGTGCGGACAATGGCATAATGTAATTTTTTTAAATCTTCTCTCTCTTTGTTCTTTTCCCTTTTGGGGTCTCGTGCTTTATAGGCTTGGTATTGCTTTAGTGAGAGATCCGGTATGTTTTATATTATAGCTGTTTGGTGGTTATTAGCTATTCTATTGTTCTGATTTGCTGGGTGAGGGTGGTTACTCCTTTGATGTAAAGGTGTGTGGGGTTGAGATGAGAAGGGGGAGGGGTGGGTGTCCATTGTTAACTTGTCGGAGTGGAAATAATATGTTCTTTTCCCCATTGCTTGGGTTTGGGGCGTGACCTTAACTGGAAGGTGCTGGGATGGTTGTGAGGTTGGGAGTGAAAGGCCCCTATGGGCAAGGGGTGGATCTCTGGAAATTTGTGTTTTTTGTGTTTATTTGTTGACATTAGGAGTAGTGGTTAGTTTTTTTTAGTTTTAGTAGTTTTGGTGGCGTTTGTAGAAATAGTCTTTAGATTTGATAAAGTCTGTGTTTTTTTTCCCACTCGTCACACATTGAATGGGCTTGTTCCTCTCGGTGGACTGCGGGCTGTAGTGTGTGGTCATGGCTAGCGATCTGTTCAGGGGGTGCACCTGGAATATAAAGGGGAGCCATTCCCCCATTAAAAGGAAGAAGGTGCTCTCAAATCTTAAGTGGGAAAGGGTTGACATCGCTCTACTGCAAGAGATACATTTGACTGACAGGGAACATCTGAAGTTACAGCAGGGAGAATACGATACGGTGTTCTTCTCCTCCTTCAACTCCAAAAGCAGAGGAGTGGCCACACTGGTATGAAGGAACCTCCCATTTCAGGTGATAGATCAAACTAAGGATGAGCATGGATGGTTCATTATTCTCAACGCTCTGGGACACGGAGAAGAGTATGCCATCCTGAACGTTTACTGTCCCCCGGCGCATCCTCTCAAGTTTTTAGTTGATGCAATCTCCAAGTTAATGGCTCTTGGGATGCGCCGTATGATTACAGGAGGAGACATTAATAGTCTCATGGGCCCTGGGGTGGACAGGATGCCAAGGGGGCTGTTGGGTACACCTCTGCAGACTAGACAGTTAATGGACTTGTGTGAGGAGTTGGGCGAGTGGATGTGTGGAGGTGTCTCCACCCGAATGGGAGGGACTTTATCTTTTATTCCAACCGAACATGTGCCACACAAGAATTGAAATGTTCTTTGTTCCTTCGGTTTATTTGGACTTAGTGTTAACCGCAGGATTGGGAGCATTACTATTTCGGACCATGTGGCAGTATATTTAGATGTTAAGACCAAAAGTAGTGGAGTAGACACACAGCAATGTCGCACAAATCTGTTTCTGTTGAAGGATGACAACTTTGTACAGTGTATCACAAGGGAGTTCATGGTTTTTTGGGACATCAATCTGGGTGTGGCCATTAACCCATCAGTGCTCTGGGAGACCACCAAAGCATTCTTAAGGGGTTTGATTATTTCACACTTGACGATGAGAAGGAGGCAGAGAGGACAGCAGCA
The DNA here is from genome assembly GCF_037043375.1 of Chiloscyllium plagiosum. Taxonomy (NCBI): domain Eukaryota; kingdom Metazoa; phylum Chordata; class Chondrichthyes; order Orectolobiformes; family Hemiscylliidae; genus Chiloscyllium; species Chiloscyllium plagiosum. Next base: position 119,029,879 of record NW_028270147.1, read on the forward strand.
GCTGATACCTGAGGCCCGGCTGAAGGCAGCCAAATCGGCACATTATCCCAGACCATCTGGGGTCAAATTGCAACGGGTCACGGCTCTCCGGGCTGCTCTGGACTCAGCGCTCACACAAGTGGCAAAGAGAGGGGTCTCCTTTGCAAAGCAAAGGCTGTTTGAATATGGGGATAAGCCTCTAGATCCCTGGCTTACCTGGCTAGGAAGGAAAGTGCTTCACAGTCCATTGTGTTTATCAGGGAGAGAACTGGCAATGTCACTCGTGAACTGAGGAAGATCGATGCCAGAATTCGGGAGTCCTATGCAGAGTTATACCGGTCAGAGGGCTGTGGGGATGGAGAAGTGAGACTGTCTTCTGCCCTCTCTCACAGAGGCTAATATTGCTCTTATTTTAAAGAAAGGGAAAAAGACCCTGAGAATTGTGTATTGTATAGACCCATCTCGTTGTTGAATGTGGATTTTAAAATTCTATCAGAGGTGTTAGCTCTCAGACTGGAGAAGGTGCTGCCCGTTATTATAAAAGAGGAGCAGACGGGTTTTATCAAGGGCTGCAGCTCCTCCAACAACATCAGGCGAGTATTGAACATAGTGCAACTATGTCAGCAGAGAATGATTCCGGGTTTGGTGGTCTCCCTGGAGGCAGAAAAGGCTTTTGATCGGGTGGAATGGTCGTATCTCTTTGCTGTTCTAGATCGTTTTGATCTGGGAGGGGCCTTTGCCAGGTGGGTAGCAATGTTATATAAAGACCCCAAGGTGGCGGTTATCGTGAATGGGGTTAAATTGAGTAATTTTGGTGTGGGGAGGGGCAGCCGACAGGGATGTCCCCTGTTGCCCCTACTGTTTACCTTGGTACTTGAACCACTGGCAGGGACTGTCTGAAAAGACCCTGAAATTTTCTTTTCCCAAAGGTGGGAGTTGGGGAATACAAAATCACTCTCGAGAAGGACAATGTCCTACTGTTTTTACCTAACCCTGAAAAGTCCATACCCCAGCTAATACAAAACATCAAATTATTTGGCAGCTTTTTGCGATACAGAATAAATTTTCCAAAATCGGAAGTCCTGTCTGTGGGGGATTGGTGGAGGTACTGAAGCTGGAGAACGGAATGGAGTTTCCTTTTAGATGGTCCCAGAAAGCTTTTCTCTATCTGGGAATTTTTATTGCCCCTCACTTCCCGCGAATGTATGGAGCGAACTTTGTATCGCTGTTTGAGAGGGTAAAGCAGGACTTGCAGCGATGGGAGGGAATAACCAGATCATGGCTCGGCCGTATAGCCTTGATTAAAATGACTGTTCTTCCTTGGTTGTTATATCCTGTGAGGATGCTCCCTTTGTTATTACCCAACCAGGTGCTGCGGAGGTTTGCGGGATGGCTTGGATCATTTATTTGGCGCTGTCGGCATAACTTAATTAAATTTACCAAGTTGCAACTTCCGCAGGATATGGGGGTGTGGTGGACCTCCCAGATCTGAAGAGATATCAAACCGGCACCCTGTTGTCATATGTAGGTGAATGGGTGCGTAATGACTCAAAGTCGATGTGGCTTGATGTAGATGCCTCGCAGGCGAGGTGCCCCTTCAGAAGCTTACTGTTCATGGATAAGATGAGATCGGTAGGTGCGCATTGTGAAAGTCTGATTATCATAAATACGGTAAAGCATGGAGGATAATGCGGCAGGGTGGGGGCAATTTGCAATTCACTCCGTTAGTGGGAGCCCCAGGATTTAGACTGGGATCAAAGGTCTCTGGCGTCAGAGCATAGAAGTGGAAAGGAATCCTGTCTGGGAGATTTATTTGAGGGAGAGGTCTTGATGTCTTTTAGCCAATTAGGTCAGAAACACGGAATCCCTAAGAGGGATGTTTTCCGATATTTCCAGGTTAGGAAGACTACGTTCTTGACCGAGCCCTACAAGTCGGATACAGAATGAAGAGTGCTCCGATGTGGGGGCGGTCTTTCAGTTAGTACCATATATCATCTGCAGAGAGGGAATGCCTTGGGGGACATGGAGAGAGTCAATGAAATTTGGAATCAGGAGTTAGGGGAAGAAACCTCATCGTAAATGGGGGAATGAGAGAGAGAGAGAGAGATTGCACAATATTCGGTAACATTCATAGACTGCTTCAGTATCTGAGGAGTTATGTTCAAAGGCAACAAGATCTACACAATATGCAGGTTTGGACTGGCAAGAGGCAAGTGATCTTTGCACCAAAACTGCCAGTCAATAACCATCTCCAGTCGGAGGCCAGTGACAAGTGGTGGCCTACAAGGATCGGTGCTGGGTTCACTGCTTTTTGTCATTTGCACAAATGATTTGGATGTGAACATGGAACATAGTATGGTTCCCCACCCCCCACCTTATCTCAGTCCCAACCCTCGGACTCAGTACCGCCTTCTTGACCTGCAATCTTCTTCCCGACCTCTCCGTCCCCACCCCCTCTCTGGCCTATCACCCCCACCTTAACCTCCTTCCACCTATTGCATTCCCAACACCCCTCCCCCAAGTCCCTCCTCCCTATCTTTTACCTTAGCCTGCTTGGCACACCTTCCTCATTCCTGACGGGCTTATGCCTGAAACGTCAATTCTCCTGCTCCTTGGATGCTGCCTGACCTGCTGCGCTTTTCCAGCAACACATTTTTCAGCTCTGATCTCCAGCATCTGCAGTCCTCACTTTTTCCACATACTTTGGTTAGTACGTTTGCAGATGACACCAAAATTGGAGGTGCAGTGGACAGTAAGAAGGTTCATAATACGACAGGATCTCGAAAAGATGGGCTGAGGAGTTGCAGATGAAGTTTAATTCAGATAAATATGAGGTGATGCATTTTGGAAAGGCAAATCAGGTCAGGACTTATACACTCAATGGTAAAGCACTGGGGAGTGTTGCTGAGCAAAGAGACCTTGGAGTGCAGGTTCATAGTTCCTTGAAAGTGGAGTGACAAGGAAACAGGATAGTGAATGTTTCCCTTTATTGGTCAGAGCACTGAGTATAGGAGTTGGGAGGTCATGTTGCGGCTGTACAGGACACTGATCAGGCCTCTTTTAAAATACTCTATGCAATTCTGGACTCCCTGCTCTGGGAAGGATGTTGTGAATCTTGAAAGGGTTATGAAAAGATTTACAAGGATGTTGTCAGGGTTGGGAGTTTTCTGCTATAGGAAGAGGATGAATTGGTTGAGGCGATTTTCCCTGGAGCAAAGAAGACTGAGGGGTGACTGTGTAAAGATTTTATAAAATCATGAGGGGCATGGATAGGGTAAATAGATAGGTCTTTTAACCGGTGTAGGAAATCCAAAACTGTAGGGCATAGGTGAGACTAGAAACACAGGACTGTCACCTGCAAGTGCCCCTCCAAGACACTCACCATCCTGACTTTGAAAAATATCACTGTTTCTCCAGGATTGCTGTATCAAATTACTGGAATAGACAATAGACAATAGGTGCAGAAGTAGGCCATTCTGCCCTTCGAGCCTACACCACCATTCAATATGATCATGGCTGATCATCCTTAATCAGTATCCTGTTCCTGCCTTATCTCCATAACCCTTGATTCCACTATCCTTGAGAGCTCTATCCAACTCTTTCTTAAATGAATCCAGAGACTGGGACTCCACTGCCCTCTGGGGCAGAGCATTCCACACAGCAACCACTCTCTGGGTGAAGAAGTTTCTCCTCATTTCTGTCCTAACTGGTCTACCCCGTATTTTTAAGCTGTATCCTCTGGTTCGGCACTCACCCATCAGCGGAAACATGTTTCCTGCCTCCAGAGTGTCCAATCCTTTAATAATCTTATATGTCTCAATCAGATCCCCTCTCAGTCTTCTAATCTCAAGGGTATACAAGCCCAGTCGCTCCAGTCTTTCAGCTTAAGGTAGTCCCGCCATTCCAGGAATTGAGCTCGTGAACCTTCGCTGCACTCCCTCAATAGCCAGAATGTCTTTCCTCAAATTTGAAGACCAGAACTGCACACAGTACTCCAGGTGTGGTCTCACCAGGGCCCTGTACCGCTGCAGAAGAACCTCTTTGCTTCTATACTCAATCCCTCTTGTTATGAAGGCCAGCATGCTATTAGTCTTCTTCACTACCTGCTGCACCTGCATGCTTACCTTCATTGGCTGGTGTACAAGAACACCCAGATCTCTTTGTACTGCCCCTTTACCTAAATTGATTCCATTTAGGTAGTAATCTGCCTTCCTGTTCTTGCCACCAAAATGGATAACCATACATTTATCCACATTAAACTGCATCTGCCATGCATCTGACCACTAACGGCATTGTGAGTCTACCTACAGCACATGGACTGCAGTGGTTACAAAAGATAGCTCACCAGATTCTCAAAAGCAACTGGGATCAGTCAATAAATGCTGGCCAGCCGGCGATGCCCAGAGCCTGAGAGTCATTTAAAAAAATATATTTATTGAGGAGTTTAGAATTAAAATGGTGTTCCTTGGTGTTCAATGAGCTTAGAAGAAAATATTTTCTTTTGTTTGTTCATGGAATGTGGGCATCATTGTCTGGCCAGCACTTATTGCCCCTTCCTAGTTGTCCTTGAGAAGATGGTGCTGAGCTAGACCCACAATCTCATTAAGGAGGGACTTCCCAGAAGCAGTGACAGATTTCAAGTCAGGATAGTGGCCACTCTTTACAAGGTGAGTCACTCACTTAATCGATCTACATATTTTAACTCCAACCAGCATCACACTTGCAACATTATTACTGACAAGTAGGACAAAGGGATTACATAGAGTTATTACCTTCGCTTCATTTAAATTCTGTGGGTTCCTCGCTCGTTTGAAAAAAACAGAGCTAATTTGGCTTGGCTTCATCCATGGAGGTCGGCTGGAACTGGGATCTTCAGAAAACATCTCAGTGAAAATTTCTCTCGTCATGTTAAATACAAGGTGGAAGAAGGAAAAGAGTAACAGAGAAAAGATTATATTAGATATGTCCTCTCCCCTCCAAAAAAAAGCTTGTTAAATTGCTACAGTGAAAACAGAAGGGAATACTGTTCAAAATACATAAAATAACAACTGTTTGCTCCACGATCTGAACCAAGGATAAATTTAGAATATCATTGATTACAGGAGAAAAGGCAAAAGAGAGATTAGAGAAGGGGTTTAATAGGATTGCAGAACTACCAAGGGTAGATGCAGATGTATTAGATAAGATTACCTGCATAATACTAAGGAAGGCACCACAACATAAAAGGAGGCAAATCTTTGAAACAAAATGAATGACACCTATGGGACATGCTGCAAATAGAAAGCAAACTATCATGGCTCCAATTATTATATCCTAAAATTCGACCAGAGGATTATCGGGCAGCTAACTCCTCGTTCAAAAAAAGCAAAACAGGAATTTTGTGATTAGTTAGTTTTGCTTCATTTGTTGGTAAATTAAGAGTGAACAATATGGAGTGAAGTATGAGCACTTGAAGAGACCGTAGCTAATCAGGAGAAATGAGCATGAATTTCTAATGAGCAGGTTGTGAACTATCAAACAATTTGACAAGGTGGTATTTGTAAAAGAGCAGATTAGTGGGAAAAAGTTTACATGATTGACGTGGATTTTCAGAAATTATTTCAAGTAGTTGCCTCTGAGAAGACCAATGGCAAAACTCAAGGGCACCTCAAATGAAAGGGAGCATAGTCAAATGGATAGAGGTGGTTGGGAAAATGCAAGGTTTGGGGTAAAATAAAGATTTCACACAAGAAAGGTGCGGAGAATGGAAGGGAAAAAATACACCCTATGCCACCCTCACCCTGATGGCCACCTTTGTGTGTGGCTGCATCAAGCTGTGCGTGGATCCCCGGTACGCAAACACCAAGTGTCACTACGTACTGAGGTTCTACCTGTCCCTGGTGTTGCGAAGGATGGGCCTGGCCTCGCTGCCGCGGAACACTCCAAGTGGTTGGACCGTTCCGTATCACCTGTCCTTCGTGGAGAAATTTATGAAGAAAAACACCTTTGACCACAAGTCCATTAGGAAGTGGTCAGCACGTAGTGTCCTTGAGACCCTTCGGGAAAAGGAGAGGGCAGATCCTATCCAAGCGGTTCCCTGAGCAGACTGTCAAAGCCATTTGGCAGAATGCCTCATCGCCAGAACTTTCCAACAAGCACCAAGACATGGCTTGGCTGGTGGTGAGAAGGGCTCTGCCTGTGAGATCCTTTATGCACGCCCGGACTCTCAGCCGCACCGTACGCTGCCCTCGAAGCGGCTGCGGGGGGGACGAGACTGTCACACACCTCCTTCTGGAATGTGCCTATGCAGAGGAAGTCTGGAGAGGAATGCAGTGGTGTTTGTGGAGGTTCGTCCCGAGCAGCGCCGTGACGTGGGACTCCGTGCTCTAAGGTCTGTTCCCCGGGACGCACACCGAGACGAACATCAACTGTGCCTGGAGGATCATCAATTCAGTGAAGGACACTCTCTGGGTGGTCCGAAACCTGCTGATCTTCCAGCTGAAGGAGTTGACCCCGACTGAGTGTTGCAGACTGGCACATTCCATGGTCCAGGACTACGTGTTGAGGGACGCGCTGAAGCTTGGGGCAGCTGCCGCCAAGGTGTGGTGGGGAAAGACCACTGTGTAAAGTCTGCCTGCCTAACGAAGAACAGGGGGCCCATGCAGGCATTTGGGCTCTGCTGACGCCTCAGCTAATTATATGGGCATATGATCAAAAAATGTACAGACCTGTATAAAAATGATAAGTTTTGATCTCTGTATGTACATGTTTACATACGTATGGCATGACCAATTGTACAGACCATCAAATTATTTATGAATAAAGTATATTTTTGAAAAAAAAATGGAAGGGACCCACAGGAGCCCATGCTCAGATTGCCCTTAATTGTTATAGTAATAAACACAATCTTGACTTGGGAATCTAAGAGAAGGAAACTAAACGATTCCAACTTGGGTTGAAGGGACAGAGATGGAATTGTAATGCAGTGACAGATACAGAAGAATATTTACCGGAAGATGGAATTGAAGTTGAGAGTGAGATGAAGTAATACATTGAGAAGATAAAAAAGGAATCACACCTGAAACGGTAAAATCCTAATCCGATTACAGCAAAGGCCACAAAGTATTCAAACATACAGGTCATTTAAGGTGATAGATATGGCCATTAAAAAACAGCTGGCTCTTCCAACTGGACACAAACAATTTAAGTCACATTAAGTTGTGTAATGGAAAACTAGCCATTTACTGTGAAATTTGAAAGAGAATGCTTTTCTAAAACTTAATGCTGTGCTGAGCTTTGTAAACAATACTTTGAGGAGGTCTGCAGTCAGCTGTTTGAATTTTGTAAACATTCACCTTGACCTTGCGATCGTCGTACTCAGCGAAAGCTGAAGAACTGTCATGTCCAAGACCAGGGGATGAGAGAATAACTATTTGAGTTTTCCCAGTCTTTGCCTTTGAGAGCGTGATAAGAAACAGTATAAGGCAAGTATCTGAACAATGCTCAGATACCCCTTACATTGAGGCATCTAGCTGAATGTACTGGGTCAATTCTGCAGAATTTAAATAAAGCTCCTTTCTTTGCTCTTGCTAATAGTTGAGTCAAGTCCATTTAATTTCCATGACAGTTACATAAGATCTTCAAATATTTTGGTCAATTTTGGGAATCTCAACATAGTGCATATTCTCAAGATATTATCAGGAAAAGAGGTACAGACATGATCACAGATTGAGAAGTTCAACCTTTGAGGCACTCTTTATCTGAAAATTATGGAGTGACACGTGGAAGATCATGATTCTAGAGAGTTTTAAGAAGGTGAATAATAATCATATATTGTCTTATCAACAAATGGGAACAGCAATAGAAAGACAGAAATGATACAGAAGAACTTGAAACAAATACTGAGTGACTGGAAGAGACACCATATATTATGTAAATAGAAGCAGAAACAGTATAAGGCAAGTTTCTGAACAATGCTCAGATACCCCTGACATTGAGGCATCTAGCTGAATGTACTGGGTCAATTCTGCAGAGCGAGCAAAGTTATGACAGATGGGATTTAATGGATAACATTCTGGTGATGATGAGGATGATAAATTAATAATGGGAGAGTACAAACAGTGGAAGAGAAAGGGGCTTTGGATTTTTAGGGAAGGAGCAAAATGGTAAATTGAATTCAATGCAGTCATAAGGATCGAGATAATGTTTTTAACATGCTCTGTTATACATATCATCAATCAGAGCTGCTGTGGAGCACTCTTCACCCATACGTTTCTTGCTTAACTGAGAAAAAATAATTTTGCGTTCAAATGCCAAAAGCTGAATCTCACCTCACAAAAAACTCTTAGATTAGATTACTTAGTGTGTGAAAACAGGCCCTTCGGCCCAACAAGTCCACACCGACCCACCGAAGTGTATACCACCCAGGCCCATACCCCTACATTTGCCTCTTCACCTAACACTGCGGGCAATTTAGCATGGCCAATTCACCTAACCTGTGGGAGGAAACCGGAGCACCCGGAGGAAACCCACGCAGACACGGGGAGAATGTGCAAACTCCACACAGAGAGTCGCCTGAAGCGGGAATTGAACCCGAGTCTCTGGCGTTGTGAGGCTGCAGTGCTAACCACTGTGCCACCGTGCCGCCCACACTCTCTGCATCTTTCTATTTATTATACTTAGGGGAATGAACGATTTCAGACTGAATGTTCTGAGCTTCAGCTTTCCAAAATCAGATCATTTTCAGTTGACTGCTGCACCCCTTTTATATTCCTGCAATTTGTAGGTAAATGCAAATCAGAAAAGAATGTGTCAGTTTAGTCAGGATGTTGCTGCATCAAATCAAAGTGACCCAAGCACCTATTTCAGCGATTTCCTACATTGAATGCTCAGAAAGGAATGGACAGTATGAGAACTTGTCAAGCACTTACATGAAAAGAGCTGCTTGTCCAATCAATGTTAATATGTGCAAACCATAAACCCTTCTGTTCTTCTAATCAGATGGTCCTTCAGTCTCTGGACTTTGCTTCAGAACACTACGCTGGATAAACTGTGTGTGAACTGAACAAGCCAGAGATTGAAAAGCATGATTCAAAACTTAGTTTTAAAAAAAACCTCTTTAAAAACATTGCCTCCCTTTGAGGGAAGGTCAGAAAAGTGCAGGAGGAAAAGATTTGAATTTCAATAGCAAGCTTTAAGTTCTAAACTCAATAATTACACAGTAGAAATGGTCACTAAATCTTTGAGAAATAATCGGGTGTACTTATACGTATTTTGGGTGGCACGGTGCACAGTGGTTAGCACTGCTGCCTCACAGCGCCAGAGATCCGGGTTCAATTCCCGCCTCAGGCGAGTGACTGTGTGGAGTTCTCCCCATGTCTGCGTGGGTTTCCTCCGGGTGCTCCGGTTTCCTCCCACAGTCCAAAGATGTGCAGGTCAGGTGAATTGGCCATGCTAAATTGCCCGTAGTGTTAGGTAAGGGGTAAATGTAGGGGTATGGGTGGGTTGCGCTTCGGCGGGGCGGTGTGGGCTTGTTGGGCCGAAGGGCCTGTTTCCACACTGTAAGTAATCTAATCTCATCTAATATTTTGAGAATTGATGGGCAAGGTAGGAAACGAGACACCAGAAATTTTAAGTACATTCCCCACAACTTGATTTTATCACCCACAAATATATTTCACAATTTATCAAGATATTCCTCACAACAGTCTTTTGATAAAGGGTCCTTGGGAAAGCGGAACACTCAGGATAATCTCTGAAAATGATGACCTGCAAAATGTGCCTGAAGAAAGTGGAGTTGTATTTTGACATATTGTTCGGGAAACAACAACAATCCTGTCATTGGTCCACCATCCTGTTGTCGGTACGACAGGGACACAATCCTTTATTCAAAACCCTCGGGACCGGCTGGTTTGCAGAATTTGGAATTCTTTAGTTTTCAGAGTAAGTGACAGTTTAACAGTAAAATTTTTAAAACTCTTACTGAACAGCAGACCCACTGTGAAGACTATTAGCCCTGAGACAGAACTGACGCCTGCCAGTGCTGGGCCACACCCCCAGTGTGATGTGGGTCGAGTGGGTGTAGAGTGAACCCAAACAATCTTGTTAATTAGACAAAAAAAATTCACGACAAAAACTTCAGATTTCGGAGCTTTTCAGATTTCAGGATTTCGAATAAAGAATTGTCTACCTGTATGTTCAAATGTGGGAATTAACGAGCTCTGGAATCATTACTAAAACAATTGCATCAATGCTTCGAGACCAATAACACATCTTCAATTCTTGAAATTCAAATCCATCCCAAAACAGCTTCAAAATGGATACTTACAGGTCAGGGACAAAGATCTGGAGATAATACTTCCTCCTTAGCATCAACACTGTCATCTCTTTCGGATGTCTCCAACTGGATAACAGTCTTGTGTTCCTCCTTTGGAGCCTTGGAAGGTGACCTGGGCCAGGATTCAACATCCAGTTTGAACTGTAATCCTTGATTAGTAAGCTGGATCTTCTCAGCTTGAGACTTCCATGATTTCTTCCAACTGTTCAATAGCGTCCTTCACAAAGGAAGATGGCAACATATCAACCAAAGAATTAGCCTTTGAATCACTGGTCTTCCGATCATCTCCTTTAAAGTCTTCGCTATCCTCACAATTGTCCTTGAGTTCCTCTCCTTTGATGTCCACGTGCTCCTCATGGATTTCCTCAGATTCAGACTAGAGGAATGATACTTTAAATTGAGCCTTTTCCCTGTTGAGTAAATCCAACAGAGAAATTGAAGCGTTCCTGTGGATATTTAGTGAAAACTCCTCCCTTTGTGCACTGGAAGACACATTGGTATTGATGTAGGTTTCTGTCTCTAGTACTGCCTTGGATGCTTTCTCTATGAACACATCAGTATGGTTAATGTTTTCTTCATTCTGGTCTTCACACAAGTTTGCCAATCGTTCCTCCTCACCAGACTTGGGCAAGCTCTCTTTTAAATTTTGGTCATCTCCAAAAGTTACCACTGCCTTGCTAGATTCATTAATAATGTGCAGTAAGTCAAAGGTACTTGGTTCAGAAAACTGATTACTTGCATTTTGATCATTCAAGCTGTTTTTAAATGAACTCAGCTTAAAGTCTTACTGAGCTCAAACTCTTCCGCCTGCCGTTCTGTTACTTCTTTTGAAAGCTCTGGCTTTTTTCCTTCATCACAACACGTTTTGTAGTCTTGACCTAATTTATCCTCCACAAGTAGGTCCCTTTCATCTTCAGTTGTATCGATGCCATCCCCATAATGTTCAGGTCGAAGGGAAATCTTGTGGGGAGGAGCAAAGATGCCACATTTGTCCTTGCATGTGAAGTATTCAACTCCATCATATGTCCCATTATGACTGCCTTCTGGCTTATCCAGCTCCACACCAGCCCAAAAGCCACTGGCGAAGCTAGTTCTGCCCTTGAAGCGAAGTGTCCCCAGTGGATGCTACTAACTAAAATTCTTGCACCAATTTGGGATTCAGGCAGCTCATCGGTTTCAGGCAACGTGGCTGTTGGGGTGCGACACGGAGAGGGAGAATATGATGGCATGGGAATCTGTTCCTCATTGCTAGCATCACTTTGCTCTTCTCAGTTGGTGATTTCAAGTCTACAAGTTGTTCTGAATGGACGCTACCACATCTGGGAGAGTATTTCTCACCCAGTCGCTCACTGATTTCATCATCCACACTGATACTTGGTGAAACACTTCGAGAAAGCTTCTCCCCTTCATTCATTCCCTCCTGCTTAAATGCACAGGACAGGAGAGCACTTGGATCCAGTGAGATTTTTGTCACTGGTGATTTTGATCCTTCGCGAAAGGGCTTCTGCAGATTCCGGGCCAGCTTTGCAACTCCCACCGTGTAAACTTTTATTCATGTCTTCATTCCTCCTTGGCAATGACTCAAAATTTTCTGAGTAAGTTGCTTCCTTTCCTTGGGAAAGGTACTCAAAATCTTGAAAATAAGAATCATTCTCTGATGGAGTTCTTTTCAATTCTCCAGAGTCAGATAGCGCAGATGCAATGGAGGTGCCCGACTTAACTGATCTGACAATCTTCACAGAACTTGCTGAATGATCACTTGCACCGTCCTCCTCATCAGGATAGCTGCCCTTGTGCAAGTAATATTCCTCATCCTTCAATTCCTGAAGAAGGGCCTGTGCCCGAAACGTCGAATCTCCTGTTCCCTGGATGCTGCCTGACCTGCTGTGCTGTTCCAGCAAGAAAGTTTCAACTTTGATCGCCAGCATCTGCAGACCTCACTTTCTCCTCAAATGTCTTTTGAACAAGCTAAGCTACTAAAGGCTGTTCTGTGTCATCAGATAGGACTCTGTTTAGTGGAGTTAATTCCTTGACATGCGCAGGGACATTGATGTGCTGCAGTTTCTCAATGTCTAATTTCAACAAGGGTTCAGACTGATCAGATTGCTGAGACAAGCCTAGTACATCCTCGACATCAGAGTCTTATGATTTTAGATGACCAAGTTCCTCCTGGATATCATCTTGCACAGATTGATGACTGGACACAACACTTTCATCACCAGAACCATCCTTTGGCCTAAATGCCAACTGATCTGGCATACAACTATATTTAAGAGCTCCTGCCACATTATCCAGCCCTTCAACAAAGTCAGGTCTAGATTTCAAATAACATTTGAAAACTGGAGAAGGACTCTTAGAGGGGTCATCAAGTCGACTATCGAAGAGTGCAAACTTGTTTTGATCTGATGCATAGTTCACTGAGCAAGTTGGATTTCTGTCCATCTCGACTCGACGATCTTTGATCTGTAACAAATATAAGCAATTTGTGTTTATAACTCAGTATCTATAAAGAAAGTGCCAAAATATAATGTCTTTCACAATCAATGATCCCCAAAATCTTATTGTAATGAATCAAATAATTTTTCAGCACATGGTTGAAACATTGGAAGTCCAAAACCAATTTTGAACAGCATAGTTCCAGCAATGACACAGATGAAATAAACTGTTTTAGGTGTTCGTTGAAGACTGAATATTAGCTAAGACACCCACAAGGACCCTCTATGCTTGTCTTTCAAAAGTAGCAAAGACTCTTTGCATTTATCTGATGAGCAGTCGAGGCCTCAGCTCAGCAAATGATCGCACTCGAACAGCAAAGCACACCCATGGCACTGCACTGGTGCATCAGTCTGATTCACAAAGCACAGGTCTCTGAAGTGGGACATGAACTTACTTTACATAATCTTGCAATGAAAGCGCTTGAGAGTGCAATTTTCATACCTTTCTAAAAAATGTGCATTCTTAATGAAAGAACAAGCCTTTTTGAAATATATGTTATTTAGATTCTTTAAAAACAAGGTTTAGTGATGGCACATAGTGGTCTGAATTAAATTTAAAAATTCAGCGACAAGGGTGAACATGTTGAGCTGAAGCAGTTAGTGAAGAATTGCAGAATTACAACGAAACCAGATACATCAGCTGTCTATTTATGTTAGTTTCCGGTTTGAATGCTGATAGTTTGCTGCTGAATAAACAAAGTCAATTTATTAAACTACTCGTAAACATTTTATGGAATTTTGCAATCCTGAACTAACTTAACACCATAGGTGTTGTAAAGAAACAAGTCCTATAGTTTGTGGTGTTACATACATATCCTGCTTTGTAATGGGGCCGAGTGATGCTTTGGATATTTCACTCTCAGTAAGAGATTTCCAGCTCTTTGCAGATCCAGTCCTGGAAACATGGGAAATAATTTATAAAGTTGGAACTTTGCAGCATAAAACACACAGCACATGCAGAATAATCAGCTCTGTAATTTCATTACGGATACATCCCGACACCACCTTCCTGGACAGTGGTGACAAAGATGTCGCATCCATAATTATACAATCATAGAATTTTACAGTACAGAATGAGGCCATTCAACCCATTGGGTCCATCCCGGCTACCCAAAGAGCTACCTAGGTAGTCCCACTGTCCAGACTTATCTCTGTAGTCGTCTAACTTAATCACTTTCAATGAGCAACATTCCCCCATTTCTGTCTAACCTTCAGTACAGTCTGCAATAGGTAAAACTGGCAACTGAACAGTGATAACCCCAGGCAGAATCACAAAATTGTTGCACAATCTTATTTCCACTAGAACGTCATCCCTATTTTAGAGTCATAGGGATGTACAGCAAGGAAGCAGACCCTCCAGTCCAACTCGTCCATGCCGACCAGATATCCCAACCCAAACTAGTCCCACCTGCCAATACCTGGCCCATATCCCTCCTATTCATATACCCATCCAGATGCCTTTTAAATGTTGCAATTGTACCAGCCTCCACCACTTCCTCTGGCAGCTTATTCCATACACGTACCACCCTGTGTGAAAACATTCCCCCTTAGGTCTCCTTTATATCTTTCCCCTCTCACCCTAAACCTATGCCCTCTAGTTCTGGACTCCTCCACCCCACAGAAATGACTTTGGCCCTCATGATTATGTAAACCTCTAGAAGGTCACGCTTCAGCCTTCGACACTCCAGGGAAAACAGCCCTAACCTGTTTCTCCTGTTTAACCCCTCTCTGTCGCTCAGATCCTCCAACCCTGGCAACATCCTTGTAAATCTTTTCTAAACCCTTTCAAGTTTCACAACATCTTTCCGATAGGAAGGAGACCAGAATTTGCAAGCAATACGACTCATCTCCAGTTATGAGTCATACTTTAAATTACAAAACCAGTTTTCTGTACATCTGTCTTATAGGAGTTACAATAATGAAAAGACAGCCAGCTGTCAAAAAAGTCTCAGAGAAAAGCAAAATAATTCTCACTCCAATTCATGATAGAATTGAAAAAAAAAGCACGTTACTGATCTGATGATACAACAGTTAAATGCAAAAGTGCTGAATAAAAGCTACCATGCGTCGTTTATAAAAGCACAGCAATTTTTATTTTCTACATATGCATGCTTTGATATCAGTGCATTAATGTCAAGGAATTACATGGTTCATACTGCCCAAACCAGGAGCTTATAAATTTTAAATGAATCACTGTTACCAACATCTGAAGGAGAATATAACTGTAGCATCTTAGCACAAACTGATGGAAGGTGATTGAAAATGGTACTGGGTTTGGTACAGACGGTATAAAAAGAAAGGAGTCAGCATCAAGTTGCATGCATGGCACTCACTCCGACATTCCAAGGTGACACCAGCAATTGACAACGTGGCATGCAGGTTCTTCTGACACTGAAGGTGACCACAGAACAGTACTCAATTGGTTTGCCAAGCTGGAGCAAGACATTCTTAAGACAATACTGGTAATGAAGATCTGGACCACCGGTGGAGTGGGGGGGGGGGTGGTCTCTCTGTTCCATGATCGGAGAAAAAGCACTCACAATTGGTCTGGTTCTTTAACATTTCATTCTTTATTTTTCATACGGCCAGGCACAGATCGTCCATAAACACAGAGGTTATACACTTCCATGTTCCTCAGAGGAGCTGCACACATGGCTTAAAACAGACATTTGCAAGGTTTGTGAAGGTTTGTAGCTCAGGTTGAGGGTTAGGGTGTAGGTTTGCTCGCTGAGCTGTAGGTTTGCTCGCTGAGCTGTAGGTTTGATATCCAGACGTTTCATTACCTGGCTAGGTAACATCATCAGTGGTGACCTCCAAACAAAGCTGTATCAGAACACTATTCCAACGAGCCACACTGCAGCACAGACGAACTTCGGAAAACAGAGGAGAACCACCTATACAACGTATTCAAGAAGAACGGATACTCAAAAAATAGAGTGTGCAGATTCCTCAAGAACAAACCACAACAAGCAGACCAAACACAGCCAGAAACCCTAACCACCTTAACACACATCAAAGAAGTTTCAGAAATGACAGCCAGACTACTAAGACCTCTCGGAATCCTCGTAGCACACAAACCCACCAACACTCTCAAACAAAAACTAACAAACTTAAAAGACCCAGTACAACCCATGGACAAAATCAACGTCATCTACAAAATTCCATGCAAGGATTGCCACAAACACTACATAGGACAAACAGGAAGAAAGCTAGCCACCAGGGTACACGAACACCAGCTAGCCACAAAAAGACACGACCGTCTCTCCCTTGTAGCCCTACACACGGATGAAAAGAACCACCATTTCGACTGGGACAACACATCTATCTTGGGACAGGCTAAGCAAAGATATGCCAGAGAATTCCTGGAGGCCTGGCACTCCAACCACAATGCCATAAACAAACACAGAGATCTAGATGCCATCTATCAACCCCTCAGAAAACAAACAGGAAATGACATCACCACAAACCCCAGGAACCCCATACAGGAGAAAGATATAAATAGAAAGCAGGAGACAACAGCTTTGCTTCACTTGGAGGTCGCCACTGATGATGTTACCAAGCCAGGTAATGAAACGCCTGGATATCAAACCTACAGCTCAGCGAGCAAACCTACACCCCTTAAAGCAGACATTTTTATACTTCTCTTAAAGAAAGGTACAGGCCATTATCGTATAGTACATTCAGACAATTACCAACTAACTCATGAAACAATCTTAACTGACAGCTACTCGGTCCAATGATATTTCCTGGGAACCAACTTTGTTTTCCAACACTTAAGCCACCCTCACCTCATCAACCGAATCTTGCCATCTGCACTTGAAGGTCAGTTAGGGTGACCAGTAATGTCTCATCTAGTCTAGTTATTTCTCTACTGTAAAGGAAGCATTGTCTGCTAATCTCTGTTGAGGCAGACTGTGATTAGTCAATTATGCAGCTCGAACAGCGTTAAAAGCTATTTTATGCAGCTTTTAACAGAATTGTCAATTTGCAGCCTAGAAGCCATTTTTTCATATTATTTGCATTGAGAAGCCATTTTGTTCCCACTTAAGTTAGTAACAGCATGGGTTAAGTGGTTGTTCCTGACAACAACTAGTTACCTCAGCCTGTATTCAGGTTTCAGATCCTCAGGAGATAGAGATAGGGAAGTGGTAAGCAAAACAAAGGTCACATTTCATGTATAAAAGGGTATTGAATATGAACGGGCAGTGATCTTGTCCATTTCATTGTTTGAAAAATTACAGCATGGGGGTCGGATCACAATATATGTGGCAGTTCTCCATTCCAACAATACTCAATACTTTGGAGAAATCTTTCACCCACTAAACTGCTTTAAGGCACATCTCAAAGATCCACCCAACTGAACTGATTATATTCTATATGAACATATAATATTCTGCAGCAGCAGGTATATAGGTTTTATGTCAAATGCAACCTTCAGCCATTATTTCATCTTTAAAAATGATTCATTCTCTTTCTTTTTCATATACAGAATTATCAGATCGACTTCATTACAAATGCATCTTTTTTTTTAAAAAATGTTAAACTCCAGATAGTTCTGGCCATGAAATATTTCGAGGAGAAAGTGAGGTCTGCAGATGCTGGAGATCAAAGTTGAAACTTTATTGCTGGAACAGCAATGCAGGTCAGGAAGCATCCAGGGAACAGGAGATTCAACGTTTCGGGCACAGGCCCTTCCTCAGGAATGAGCAGAGAGTGTTCAGCAGGAGAAGATAAAAGGTAGGGAGGAGGGACTTGGAGGAGGGGCGTTGGAAATGTGATAGGTGGAAAGAGGTCAAGGTGAGGGTGATAGGTCGGAGTAGGATGGAGTCGGAGAGGTCAAGAAGACGACTGCAGGTCAGGAAGGCAGTGCCGGGCTGGAGGGATCCGGCTGAGACAAGGTGGGGGAGGGGGGGATGAAGAAACTGGTGAAGTCCAAGTTCATCCCCTGTGGTTGGAGGGTTCCCAGTCGGAAGATAAGACGCTCCTCCTCCGACCGTCGGGTTGTTGTGGTTTGGCGGTGGATGAGTCCAATGACCTGCATATCCTCGGTGGAGTGGGAGGGGGAGTTGAAATGCTGTGCTACAGGGTGGTTGGGTTGCTTCGTCCGGGTGGCCCAGAGGTGCTCTCTGAATCGCTCCGCAAGTAGGCGGCCTGTCTCCCCAATATAGAGGAGGCCACACCGGCTGCAGCGGATGCAGTAGATGATGTGGGTGGAGGTGCAGGTGAATCTGTGGCGGATATGGAAGTTTCCTTTGGGGCCTTGGAGAGAAGTGAGGGGGGAGGTGTGGGCGCAAGTGTTGCACCTCCTGCGGTTGCAAGGGAAGGTGCCGGGAGTGGAGGTTGGGTCGGTGGGGGGTGTGGATCTGACAAGGGAGTCGCGGAGGGAGTGGTCTCTACGGAAAGCTGATAGGGGAGGGGAGGGAAATATATCCTTGGTGCTGGGGTCTGTTTGGAGGTGGCGGAAGTGACGGCGGATGATGCGCTGTACATGGAGATTGGTGGGGTGGTAGGTGAGGACCAGTGGGGTTCTGTCCTGGTGGCGGTTGGAGGGGCGGGGCTCAAGGGCGGAGGAGCGGGAAGTGGAGGAGATGCGGTGGAGGGCACCGTCGACCACGTCGGGGGGGAAATTGCGGTCCTTGAAGAAGGAGGCCATCTGTGTTGTACGTATTTTGAACTGGTCCTCCTGGGAGCAGATGCGGCGGAGACGAAGGAATTGGGAGAATGGGATGGCGTTTTTACAGGGGGCAGGATGGGAGGAGGTGTAGTCCAGGTAGCTGTGGGAGTCGGTTGGTTTGTAGTAGATGTCCGTGTTGATTCGGTCGCCTGAGATAGAAACAGAAAGGTCTAGGAAGGGGAGGGAGGAGTCCGAGACTGTCCAGGTGAATTTGAGGTCGGGGTGGAAGGTGTTAGTGTAGTGGATGAACTGTTCAACCTCCTCGTGGGAGCACGAGGTAGCGCCGATACAGTCATCAATGTAGCGAAGGAAAAGATGGGGGGTGGGGCCAGTGTAGTTGCGGAAGATGGATTGTTCCACATACCCTACGAAGAGGCAGGCATAGCTGGGGCCCATGCGGGTGCCCATGGCTACTCCTTTTGTTTGGAGAAAGTGGGAGGATTGGAAAGAAAAGTTGTTCAGGGTGAGGACCAGTTCGGTCAGTCGAAGGAGGGTGTCGGTGGAAGGGTACTGGGTGGTACGGCGGGAAAGGAAGAAGCGGAGTGCTTTGAGTCCTTCGTGATGGGGGATGGAGGTGTACAGGGACTGGATGTCCATGGTGAAGATGAGGCGTTGGGGACCGGGGAAGCGGAAATCCTGGAGGAGGTGGAGGGCGTGGGTGGTGTCACGAACGTAGGTGGGGAGTTCTTGGACTAATGGGGACAGGACCGTGTCGAGGTATGCCGAGATGAGTTCGGTTGGGCAGGAGCAGGCTGAGACGATGGGTCGTCCGGGGCAGTCAGGTTTGTGGATTTTGGGCAGGAGGTAGAAACGGGCGGTGCGGGGTTGTGGGACTATGAGGTTGGAGGCGGTGGATGGGAGGTCCCCTGAGGTGATGAGGTTATGGATGGTCTGGGAGATGATGGTTTGGTGGTGGGGGGTGGGGTCCAGGTCATGCAGGTCATTGGACTCATCCACCGCCAAACCGTCCCCTTGACCATGACCCCACCCCCCATCACCAAACCATCATCTCCCAGACCATCCATAACCTCATCACCTCAGGGGACCTCCCATCCACCACCTCCAACCTCATAGTCCCACAACCCCGCACCGCCCGTTTCTACCTCCTGCCCAAAATCCACAAACCTGACTGCCCCGGACGACCCATCGTCTCAGCCTGCTCCTGCCCAACCGAACTCATCTCGGCATACCTCGACACGGTCCTGTCCCCATTAGTCCAAGAACTCCCCACCTACGTTCGTGACACCACCCACGCCCTCCACCTCCTCCAGGATTTCCGCTTCCCCGGTCCCCAACGCCTCATCTTCACCATGGACATCCAGTCCCTGTACACCTCCATCCCCCATCACGAAGGACCCAAAGCACTCCGCTTCTTCCTTTCCCGCCGTACCACCCAGTACCCTTCCACCGACACCCTCCTTCGACTGACCGAACTGGTCCTCACCCTGAACAACTTTTCTTTCCAATCCTCCCACTTTCTCCAAACAAAAGGAGTAGCCATGGGCACCCGCATGGGCCCCAGCTATGCCTGCCTCTTCGTAGGGTATGTGGAACAATCCATCTTCCGCAACTACACTGGCCCCACCCCCCATCTTTTCCTTCGCTACATTGATGACTGTATCGGCGCTACCTCGTGCTCCCACGAGGAGGTTGAACAGTTCATCCACTACACTAACACCTTCCACCCCGACCACAAATTCACCTGGACACTCTCGGACTCCTCCCTCCCCTTCCTAGACCTTTCTGTTTCTATCTCAGGCGACCGAATCAACACGGACATCTACTACAAACCAACCGACTCCCACAGCTACCTGGACTACACCTCCTCCCATCCTGCCCCCTGTAAAAACGCCATCCCATTCTCCCAATTCCTTCGTCTCCGCCGCATCTGCTCCCAGGAGGACCAGTTCAAAATACGTACAACACAGATGGCCTCCTTCTTCAAGGACTGCAATTTCCCCCCCGACGTGGTCGACGGTGCCCTCCACCGCATCTCCTCCACTTCCCGCTCCTCCGCCCTTGAGCCCCGCCCCTCCAACCGCCACCAGGACAGAACCCCACTGGTCCTCACCTACCACCCCACCAATCTCCATGTACAGCGCATCATCCGCCGTCACTTCCGCCACCTCCAAACAGACCCCAGCACCAAGGATATATTTCCCTCCCCTCCCCTATCAGCTTTCCATAGAGACCACTCCCTCCGCGACTCCCTTGTCAGATCCACACCCCCCACCGACCCAACCTCCACTCCTGGCACCTTCCCTTGCAACCGCAGGAGGTGCAACACTTGCGCCCACACCTCCCCCCTCACTTCTCTCCAAGGCCCCAAAGGAAACTTCCATATCCGCCACAGATTCACCTGCACCTCCACCCACATCATCTACTGCATCCGCTGCAGCCGGTGTGGCCTCCTCTATATTGGGGAGACAGGCCGCCTACTTGCGGAGCGATTCAGAGAGCACCTCTGGGGCACCCGGACGAACCAACCCAACCACCCTGTAGCACAGCATTTCAACTCCCCCTCCCACTCCACCGAGGATATGCAGGTCATTGGACTCATCCACCGCCAAACCACAACAACCCGACGGTCGGAGGAGGAGCGTCTTATCTTCCGACTGGGAACCCTCCAACCACAGGGGATGAACTTGGACTTCACCAGTTTCTTCATCCCCCCTCCCCCCACCTTGTCTCAGCCGGATCCCTCCAGCCCGGCACCGCCTTCCTGACCTGCAGTCTTCTTCTTGACCTCTCCGCCTCCATCCTACTCCGACCTATCACCCTCACCTTGACCTCTTTCCACCTATCACATTTCCAACGCCCCTCCTCCAAGTCCCTCCTCCCTACCTTTTATCTTCTCCTGCTGAACACTCTCTGCTCATTCCTGAGGAAGGGCCTGTGCCCGAAACGTTGAATCTCCTGTTCCCTGGATGCTGCCTGACCTGCTGTGCTGTTCCAGCAATAAAGTTTCAACCATGAAATATTTCACCTCAAAAGATTGATTGAGCATGGGGGGTCAAAAGGCAAGGGGTCATAGAGTCAGTTATACAACAGACCCAACTCACCCGCACAAACCAGATATCTCAACGTGACCTAGTCCCAGTTTGCCAGCATTTGGTCCATATCCTTCTCAACCCTTCCTATTCATGTACCCATCCCGATGCTTTCGAAAAGTTAAAATTGAACCCCTCTCCACCACTCTGGCAGCTCATTCCATGTATGCAGCACCCTCTGCCTGAAAAAGTTCCCTCTCAGGCCCTTTTTAAATCTTCACTTCTCACCTTAAACCTTTGCCCTCTAGTTTATGACTCCCTTGCCCTGGGAAAGAAATCTTGGCTATTCACCCTATCCATGCCCCTCATGATTTTACAAACCTCTGCAAAAACCCTTCAGCCTCCAATGCTCTGGGGAAAAATACTTCAGCCTATTCAGCCTCTCCCTGTAACTCAGTCCCAGCAACATCCTTCTAAATCTTTTCTGCACTCTCTCACGTTTAACATCCTTCCTATAGAAAGGCGATCAGAACTGTATGCAGTATTCCAAACGAGGCCTCACCAATGTCCTGTACAGCTGCAACGCAATGCCTCAACCACTACAGTCAATGTTCTGACCATTGAAGGCAAGCATGCCAAAAGCCTTCTTCACCGCCCTTTCTACCGGCAACTACTCTTTCAAGAAACTATGCACCTGCATCCCAAGGTCTCTTTGTTCAGCAAAACTCCCCAGGGCCCGACCATTAACTGTATAAACTAGTGACAGGATAGAGAACTTTGAAAACAAGATTTGATAGAGAAGTTTAAAAATGAAGACCATTAGACATAGGAGTGGAAGTAAGGCCATTCGACCCCCATCGAGTCCACTCCACCATTCAATCATGGCTGATGGGCATTTCAACTCCACTTACCCGCACTCTCCTCGTACCCCTTAATTCCTCGCGAGATCAAGAATTTATCAATCTCTGTCTTGAAGACATTTAACATCCCGGCCACCGTGGCAATGAATTCCACAGGCCAACCACTCTCTGGCTGACGAAATGTCTCTCATTTCTGTTCTAAATTGACCCCCTCTAATTCTAAGGCTGTGCCCATGGGTCCTAGTCTCCCTGCCTAACGGAAACAACTTCCCAGCGTCCACCCTTTCTAAGCCATGCATTATCTTCTAAGTTTTTTGTACATCTCCCTTCAACCTTCTAAACCCTCATGAATACAATCCCAGAATCCTCAGATATTCATCGTATGTTCAGCCTCCTATTCCAGGGATCATCCGTGTGAATCTCCGCTGGACACACTCCAGTGCCAGTATGGCCGTCCTGAGGTGTGGGGCCCAAAATAGGTCACAGTGTTCGAAGTGAGGCTTATCTCGAGCTTTATAAAATCTCAGTAGCATATCACTGCTTTAATATTCCAACCTTCTTGAGATAAATGACAACATTACATTTGCTTTCTTCATCACAGCCTCAACCTGCAAGTCAATCCTTAGAGAATCCGGGACTAGCACTCCCAGATCCCTTTGTACTTTGGCTTTATGAATTTTCTCACCGTTTAGAAAATAGTCCATGCCTGTATTCTTTTTCCCAAAGTGCAAGGCCATAGATTTAATTTCATTCTGAACTAAAAAGGCAACTCTGCCCTCTCTCTCTCTCTAAGTTGTAAATCCTTGGATGTTTAACTGCCAGTCCTGAACCCCCTGCAACCACCTCTCTGTGATGCCGACCACATCATCATCATTCACCATTTGTGCTGTTAATTCATCTACTTTGTTACGAATACAACGAGCATTCAAGTAAAGTGCCTTAATGCTAGTTTTCTTATCCTCATGATTTCCAACATCTCTACGAATATGTTCGAAGTTATCCTTCTTTTTTGCTTCAATTCTAGTCTGCCTTGAACTTAAACCCTGCACACATGCTAACCCGCTACTTATCTTTCCACTTGACTCCATACTCCCTGTTGCTTTCCCTTTCCCCAGACTCATAAGTTTAAAGTCCTAGTGACCACCCTATTTATCCTTTTCACCAGAACACTGGTTCCAGATCGGTTCAGGTGGACACTGTCTTATCGTTACAGATCGCCCAGGTTCCAAAAACTGATGTCAATGTCCCATGAAATCGAAAACCTCCTTCCCACACCAATCTCCTAGCCACGTGTTTACTTCCCTAATTTTCTTATCCCGATGACAATTAGCACGTGGCTCGGGCAGTAATCCAGAGATTATGACCCTCGAGGACCTGTTCTTCAATTTCCTTCCTAGTGCTTGATACTCCCCACACAGGCCCACCTGCCTAGCCTTGTCTATGCTGTTAGTGCCAACATGGATCACAACAACTGGATCTTCTCCCTCCTGCTCCAATATCCTTTCAAGCCAATCGGAGATGTCCTGCACCCTTGCACCGGGCAGGCAACACACCATGTGGGACTCCCAATCCGGCTTGCAAAGGATACTATATGTCCGCTAATTACAGAATTCCCTGTAACAACTACTTGTCTTTTTACTCCCCTTCTTGAATGGCCTTCTGCACCATGTTGCAGTGGTCAGCTGGCTCATCCTGTCCACAGCCCTTTTCCTCACCCATACAGGAAGCAAAAATTGCATATCTGTTTGACAAGGTCAAGGGCTGAGGCTCCTCCACTCCTGAACTCAGAATCCCCCTACATGCCTCACTTACAGTCACACCCTGTTGTTCCTGATCACTAACTGAATTTGAATTACTTTATCTACCGAGTGTGAGTGCCTCCTGAAACAAAGCGTCCAGGTAACTCTCCCCCTCCCGGATGTGCCGCAGTGTTTGAAGCTCAGATTCTAGATCATCAATTCTGATCCGGAGTTCTTTTAGCAACCAACACTTGCTGCAGATATGGTCACTGCCCTTCACAATGGGTTCAGCCAGCTCCCACACCATACAGCTACAGCACATCACCTGTCCAGCCATCTCTACTTATTTAATTCATTGATACAAATTTATGAATTAAATAATTTCTAGTACTTCTCTATGGTCTTATTCAACTAACTAACTAATAGCCAACATTTAATCATTAACACGAAACACAAGAAATATCAATTGAAACACCTTAACTTAGCAACACACGGGAGGCCATTTCTTTGGTTCGAGGAGGGGGGGGCGGTGGGGGTGACACTACACGTGTAGCATCTTGGGATTCAGCTGCTGCCCAAATATATACCCACCAGTCCGCTGCGTCTTGCTGTGCCCTCTCCCTCTGCTGCTCCTTTAAAAGCCTCACTTACCCAGCAGTCTCATGTCCATTCCTGCTCAGTGTTCGCTCTGCCAAGGTAAGTTTTTATATTTCAAAGTTATCTTCCCATCAGGTCCCTGGTCCTCGCTGTCGCTCCTCCCACTCCACCTACCACCGAAGAATTGAAGAACACTGAACTCCCGAGCTAAGTTATTACATTTTCAAGTTACCTTCCCATCAGGCCTCTGGTCCTCGCTGAAGGTGCC
Organism: Chiloscyllium plagiosum; assembly: GCF_037043375.1. Classification (NCBI taxonomy): domain Eukaryota; kingdom Metazoa; phylum Chordata; class Chondrichthyes; order Orectolobiformes; family Hemiscylliidae; genus Chiloscyllium; species Chiloscyllium plagiosum. The sequence continues at coordinate 119,054,796 of NW_028270147.1, forward strand.
TGAGCTGCATAGAGGGAGAAATGTTTTCACTTGTGAGGCTGACTGAACAGGAAGTTAACATTAACGAATTGAATCACAAGTTCAAAACAAAACATTATTCCCTGAGAAAGGTGACAACATGAAACTTGCTAGAGCCGGGAATGCTGAAGTTGAATAGCACAAATTTGTGAAAGGGGAAATTAGATAAGTACCTCAGGGAGAAATATACAGAAGAATGCACTGATGGGATGAGACCAAGTGGGAGTAGACTCGCATGGAGACGAAATAACTGCACGAATCTGTTGAGCCAAAAGGCACGTTTCTCTGCTGTAAAGTCTCTGTAAAAGTACTGGTCTCCTTAACGAAAGAACCACTTCATCACCAACTTATTTGGATAAAAAGGGTGCCACGAGGGCATAAAAGAGAAATACAAGAGGCATCCCTTCGTAAGGTTACAATTAACGTCCATTACTGAAAGTACCTCTGCAGAGAGGGAGGTTTAATCTTCGGTTTCTCAGTAGCAGTGGAGTACAGAGTTTTAATCTGCGGTTTGGTTGAGTTTGAGCTGGCAACATCAAGATCTGTACTGAGTTCAGCTTTGGTCTTCTTTACAAACTCATCATAGGACTGAAAGAAACATGGATAGAAAGTGAAATCAAACATTGGGACTGAAAGAAGTACACATGACACTACTTTGCCAACTGCACTGAATTCAATGTACTTCTGAATATTTTTTCAACTTTTCTGGCAACTAAGGAATAGTAGGATTTGGTTTTCAGCAAATTACTCCAGTGAGGACCCAAGTTTTCAATTCAATCAGAAAGTTGAAGCATTTTCTGGATGTCTGCAGGAGAACCAGACAGGTAAGCCAAAAACAGATAAAGCATTTGTCATTTGAAACAATAGAAAATTCAGATGTATGATGCAGTGTTCATAGTCGTGACGTAATGCTACAATGTAAAACTGGACAATTCCAAAACTGAAGCACTCACCAAAATATGGGTCATCCAATCACATTTTCTCCTGCCAAATTTCTTCATCTTCTGCCAAGCTGTCTTCTGCTATTGCTCTTGGTTGAATCCAAACAACATCATAACTTCATTAGAAATGAAGATCTGGGGATAGAAGCACAGGAGAAATGGCAGCTGTTGCAAACACCCTAAATACACAAACAAAACAATCCACAATCCATTATCCGTCTCTAAAACTGCTCAATGAAGATGCAAAATTGGATGAAACTCAAAGCATGTTCTATTTAACAAAAATCTGCTAAATGCTTGAAAGCTTAATGACAATTGAAGTGAATAACATCAGTGAGATCCGAAAGCATATACAAAACAACATTAAGGTAGCATGCAACATTCCCAGATTGTGAGAAGGTTTGACACTTTCTCTTGCTTCAGACCTCGGTGAGAAATGATTAATTATTTCACTTAACGATTCACTGCATTACGTGGTTCAGCACTTTGCCAACAGCACCTTCTAAGAAGCCTCTGCTCCGTCGAATTCCAGAAATGTTCTGCCTTTCATAGACTGTAGGCAGACAACCCAAGATCAGTGCTATGGGAAGTCTCACAATAAACATTGGGGCTGACTTGGATTCATACAGTGGACCCAGCATTTCAGGAAGGTCAAATCATTCTCAGTTTAACAGATGAGTTCATCAAAACTATATGACCTAGCCACTGACCACTGCCTCACATGGCTCCCTGCAGGAAGTGTTTGATAGGTTTCCCGGCTAACACCACCAGAGGCAAGTAACACGCCTGGAAATGTAGGTGTGGGAAATAGTACAGTTCAGACTGAAGACACAGTCGAGTCGAGTTATAAAGACAAAGCAAAGGAAATTAACAGTCCCAAATTTACTCTGTGAATGAAAAGCTGATTTACACATGCCCATTCTCAGTCTCTGGCAAAGTGCAACACTTCACAAACTGTGCTCAAAGGGAAGTCAGGCTAGACAATGAGCAGCTTGATGTTGACTTTAGACCGTGGTAAAAAGTTCACATTGCAGTGTTGCAAGTCTGAGTTACTGGAATAAGTCATCCAGTGTACACTTCAATGTCAGTGCCACAGTAAAATAGAAGTTGCATTGTTGTAATAGTAAAGAACTTGGTCTTCGTGCTGGACAATACTTTGAAACCAATGCTCAAGTCATCCACCTTAACCTCAAATTGCCAAAAACAACTTGCAAATATACATCACATTTCACACTTGTAGCATGTTGTTCCCAACCTTTGAAGTATATTCACTATTATAATATCGTCAAAAGCTGCAACAAACTTTCACACAGCAAGTTCCCACAAATTAGAGAAATGGTTCAGTAAACGTTGAGCCAGACTGACTCATGTAGTAGATTGACCAGCACCATGAGGGAGAACTCCACTCCTCTTCAATGTCACACCAAAACGGTTTTAAAAAACTCACCCAAGGTGGAAAATAGGGCCTCACTTTGAAAACAACATTTCAGTACTGCACCAGGACCGTCATCCAGGATTTCACTTCAGCGTTTGCTTAATCCCCTCTGCTGACTGAGGAAGAGTGCCACTGAGCCGTGGCTAACACTCAGAGCTATTACATTCTCTCTCCAGTTTGGAGTAAAATGAGGTTCCTCGAGGATCATCGGGGAGATCAGAGTAAAGTGGGGCTCCTCAGTTCCTGATCTTACTTCTATCATAAGGTCAGAAGTGCTGATGGTTGCACAATATTCAGTACCATTCATAGTTTCAGTATCTGAGGAGTTATGTTCAAAGGCAACAAGATCTGGACAATATGCAGGTTGGACTGGCAAGAGGTTAGTAAGTTTTACACCAAAACTGCCAGTCAATGACCATCTCCAGTAGGATGCCTGGTACCAATGGTGTGCCACAAGGATCGGTGTTGGGTTTACTGTTTTTCTTAGGTTACATAAATGATCTGGATGTGAACATGGGACATAGTATGGTTAGTAAGTTTGCAGATGACACTAAAAATAGAGGTGTAGTGGACAGTGTTGCATCTTGTGAAGGCAAATCGGGGCAAGACGTATAAACTCAATGGTAAAGTCCTGGGGAGAGTTGCTGAATAAAGAGACCTTGGAATGTATGTTCATAGTTCCTTGAAAGTGGAGTCACAAGTAGACAGGATAGTGAAGGCGGTGTTTGTTATGCTTGCCTTTATTGGTCAAGGCATTGAGTTTAGAAGTTGAAAAATCACGTTGCGGCTGTACATGACTCTGATTCGGCCTCTTTTAGAATACCATGTGCAATTCTGGACTCCCTGTTCTCTGAGGGATTTTGTGAATCTTGAAAGGGTTATACAAAGCTTTACAAGGATGTTGCCAGGGTTGGGGGGGTTCTGCTATACGAAGAGGATGAATTGGTTGGGGCTATTTTCCCTGCAGCATCGGAGGCTGAGGGGCGACTGTATAAAGATATTTAAAAGGTATCTGGTTGAGTATATGCACAGAAAGGTTTTCAGAGGAAAAAGGGCCAAACGCTAGCGAGGGGACTAGATTTTATCTCGGATAACTAGTCAGTATGGACAAGTTGAACCAAAGGGTCTGTTTCTGAGCTGTACAACTCTATAATGCTCAGAATATTCAACCAATGGCCCTTGTCATTCAATGGTGTTACCATCACTGAATCCTTCACTCTGAACATCATGGGGGTTACCATGGACCAGAAACTCATCTGGACTCACCATATAAATACTATGGGCTACAAGGGCAGGTCAGAGACTTGAAATACTGTGGTGTATAACTCACCTCCTGAATCCCCATAGCAAATCCACCGAGTACAAAGCACAAGTCAGGAGTCTCTTGGAAAACGCCCCACTTGCCTGGATGAGTGCAGCTCCAAGAACACACAATAAGCTTGCCACATTCAAGACAAAGCAGCCCACTTGATTGGCACCACATCTGCAAGCAGCCAGGCCCTCCACCACCCTCCACTCAGTAGCAGCAGTGTGTACAATCTGCAAGATGCATTGCAGAAATTCAAAGATCTTTAGCCAGATCCTCCCAAATCTATGACCATTCAGATTTAGAAGGACAAGAACAGCAGATATACAGGACTGTCACTTGCAAAAGCCCCTCCAAGCCACGCACCATCCTGATCTGGAAAAATATCACTGGTTCTTCAGGATGGCTGTATCAAATCCCTGGAATTCCCCCCTTAGGGCATTGTGGGTCTACCTACAGCACATGGACTGCAGTGGTTACAAAAGATAGCTCACCAGGTTCTCAAAATCAACTAGGATCGGTCAATAAATGCTGGCGAGCCGACGATGCCCAGACCCTAGGAGTCATTTAAAAAATGTTCATTGAGGAGTTTAGAATTAAAATGGAGTTCCTTGGTGCTCAATGAGCTTTGAGTAATTTTTTTTTTGTTCATTCATGGAATGTGGGCGTTTATATAAATGTGGCCTAGTATTTATTGCCCCTTCCTAGTTGTCCTTGAGAAAATGGTAGATGGAAGTGGGTACTGCAGTTGCTGGAGATCAGAGTCAAGATTAGAGTGGTGCTGGCGTTGCACAGCAGGTCAGGCAGCAACCGAGAATTAAAGGCTTTTGCCCGAAACGTTGATTTTTCCTGCTCTTTAGATGCTACCTGACCTGCTGTGCTACACCAGCACCACTCTAATCTTAACAAGATGGTCCTAACCAAGACCCACAATCTCATTAGGGAAGGACTTGCAAGAAGCAGTGGCAGAATTCCAAGTCAGGATAGTGGCCACTGTTTACAAATTGAGTCACTCACTTACACAATCTACATATTTTAGCTCCAGGTAAAAACAAGGCCTGCAGATGGTGGAAACCAGAGTCTAGATTAGAGAGATGCTGGAAAAGCACAGCAGGTCAGGCAGCATCCGAGGCTCCAACTAGCAGTGCATTTGCAACATTATTACTGACAAGTAGGACAAAAGGATTACATGGAATTATTACCTTCACTTCATTTAAATTCCTCGCTCGTTTGAAGAAAGCAGAGCTAATTCGGCTTGGCTTCATCCATGGGGCTTGGCTGGCACTGGGGTCTTCAGAAAACATCTCAGTGAGAATTTCTCTCGTCACGTTAAATACAAGCTGGAAGAAGTAAAAGGGTAACGGAGAAAAAATTATATTAGATACGCCCTCCCCCCCAAAAAGCTCGTTAGATCGCTACATGGAAAACAAAAAGGAATACTGTTCAAAATATATAAAGTAGCAACTGTTTGCTCCACGATCTGAACCAAGGATAAATTTAGAATATCATTGATTGCAGGAGAGAAGGCAAAAGAGAGATTCAAGAAGGGGTTTAATAGGATTGCAGAACGACCAAAGGTAGGTGCAGATGTATTCGACAAGCTTACTAATATAATACTAAGGAAGGCACCACAACATAAAATGGGCAAATCTTTGAAACAAAATGAATGACATCTGTGGGACATGCTGGAAATAGAAAGCAAACTATCATGGCTCCAATTATTACCTCCTAAAAGTTGACCAGAGGATTGTCGGGCAGCTAACTCCTCGCTCAAAATAAGAAAAACAGGAATTTCTCAGTTAGTTTTGCTTCATTTGTTGGTAAATTAAGAGTTAAAAATATGGAGATAAATACAAGCACTTCAAGAGACAGTAGCTAATCAGGAGCAATTAGCATGAATTTCTAATTAGCAGGTTGTGAACTATCAAATAATTTGACAAGGATGTATTAAAAAAAGAGCAGATTAGTACGAAAAAAGTGTACATGGTTTACATGGATTTTCAGAAATTATTTCAAGAGTTGCCTCTGAGGAGACCAATGGCAAAACTCAAAAGCACCTCAAATGAAGAGGAGCATAGTCAAATGGATATAGGTGGTTGGGAAAATGCAAGGTTCGGGGTAAAGTAAAGATTTCACACAAGAAAGGTGTGGAGAATGGAAGGGACCCACAGGAGCCCATGCTCAGATCGCCCTTAATTGTTATAGTAATAAACACAATCTTGACTTGGGAATTTAAGAGAAGGAAACTAAACGATTCCAACTTGGGGTGAAGGGACAGAGATGGAATTGTAATGCAGTGACAGATACAGAAGCATATTTACCGGAAGATGGAATTGAAGTTGAGAGTGAGGTGAAGTCACACATTGAGTGGATAAGAAAAGGAATTACACCTGAAATGGCAAGATCCGAATCAGATCAGAGAAAAAAGCCACAAAGTAATCGAACATACAGGCCATTTAAAGTGATAGATATGGCCATTAAAAAAAAAACTGACACTTCCAACTGCACACAAATGACTTAAGCCATTAAGTTGCATAAGATCTTAGAGAATATTTTGGTCAATTTTGGGAACCTCAACACAGCACAAATTCAGACTGAAAAGTGCAATCTTTATGGCTTTCTTCATCTGAAAAGTATGGAGTGACCTGTGGAAGATCAAGATTCTGGAAAGTTTTAAGAAGATGATTAATAATTAAATGTTGTATTATCAACCGATGGAAAGACAGATGATACAGAAGAATTAAAAAAAAATGAGTGACTGGAAGAGACACCATATATTATGTAAATAGAAACAGAAACTATCGATTCTCAGAGTTGGCAAAGTGGTGACAGATGGGATTTAGTGAATAACAGGATGAGGAGGAGGTTGATGATGATAAATTAACAATGGGAGAGTACAAACAGTGGAGGAGAAAGGGGCTTTGGACTTTTAGGGAAGGGGCAAAATGGGAAATTGAATTCAAAGCTGTCATCAGGATCGAGATAATGTTTTTAACATGCTCTGTTATGCATATCATCAATCAGAGCTGCTGTGGAGCATTCTTCACTCAGACCTTTCTTGCTTAATTGAGAAAAAATAATTTTGTGTTCAAACGCAAAAGCTGAAGCTCACCTCACAAAAAACCTCTTTTGCTCACACTCTCTACACCTTTCCATTTATTATTCTCAAGATAGTCTGGGAATATTCGTAGATCTCGTGGATCGTGGCCAAGTTCCTTCAACTTCCTCAGCTACTGCACGAACCATCTTCTCAACCTCTAAAGCATCAGGAGCTACAGAAAAGTAAGGTTCCCTTTGGATTTTCAGAGGCACATCCTTTGGAGACGGGGCCTCCTGTACTGGCTGCTGCATTTGCTACATCTCAGCCCAAAGTCCTCATCAAACGAATTTTGGTCATCTACCAGGTCATCGAGTGCCTCATGACTCAATTCCAACTCTGCCAGGCGTTTGGCCAATTCTTCCTGCCCACTTGTGCCAAACTCTGGGCTGCCCTGTTGCAAAGTACACAGACTGTTGGTCAAACTGAAATCAAAGCATGAAAGCGGGGAGACAAACAAACAAGAACCTTCTTTTTATATCTCAGAGCATGTCTGACGAGTTGGACACAGGCTGGAATTCATTTCCAATTTATTCTCAGCCATGTAATGAAAGTTAAGGTTTCCACATGGAGTGACATTAAACAGTATATTTTATCGGACTGAGTACTCAAACTGAATACACAATTCAGTTAATGGAGTCAGGAGAAATGCTTTATTCTCATTTTCGATTTTTAAAAATAGTTGACTTGATCAAGGTGGTGGAAAAAATCTTTACAAAGTTGCAAAGTATCCCAAGTGGTCTTCCTGAGCTTTAAAAATACATTTGTTAACCATTTAACAGTCTTTTTGTAAAGGGTCCTTAATAAAGGGGAACACTCAGGGTAATTTCTGAAAATGAGACCTGCAAAATGAGACCTGCAAAATGTGCCTGAAAAAAATGGAGTTGTATTTTGACATATTGTTACAGAAACAATGACAATCCTGTAAGTATGTTAAAACATGGGAATTTAAGAAGCTCTGGAATTATTAATAAAACAATTGCATCAATGCTTCAAGACCAATAACACATCTCCAATTCATGAAATTCACAACCATCCCAAAACAGGTTCAAAATTAATATTTGCAGGTCGAGAACAAAGATCTGGAGATAATACCTCCTCCTTATCATCATCACTGTCATCTCTTTCAGATATCTCCAATTGGATAACCGCCTTGTGTTCCTCCTCTCGATCCTTGGAAGGTGACCTGGATCAGGATTCAACATCCAATTTGAACTGTAATCCTTGATTAGTAAGTTGGATCTTCTCAGCTCGAGACTTTGTGATTTCATGCAATTGTTCAACAGTGTCCTTGACAAAGGGAGATAGCTCAGGTGCACAATCCTTTATCTGAAATGCTCGGAACCAGCTGGTTCTCGGAATTTAGAACTCTTCAAATTTCAGAATAAGTGACAGTTTGATGGTGAAATGATTAAAAATCATACCGGAGGAGCATACTCACTCTGTAAAATGGGGCAATGAAACAGAATTGCGGTTTGCCAGTGCTGCTCCCCCCGGCCCCACACTACGTCACATCTGAGTGATACGCCAAACAACCATGTTAATGAGGAAATAACTTCACAAAAACAACTTTGGACTTTGGAGCTTTTCGGATTTCGGGATTCAGGTTAAAGGATTGTCTACCTGTATCATATCAACCAAAGAATTGGCCTTTGAGTCACTGCTCTTCAGATCATCTCCGTTAAAGACATCCTTATCCTCACAATTGTCCTTGGGTTCCTCTCTTTTAATGTCCATTGTCCATGTGCTCCTCATGGATTTCCTCAGATTCAGGCTCGAGGAATGGTACTTTAAATTGAGCCTCAAGTTGGTCCTTTTCCCTGTTCAGTAAATCCAACAGAGGAGTTGAAGAGATCTCATGGATATTGAGTGAAAACCCCTCCCATTGTGCACTGGAAGAACACACAGACACATTGGTATTGATTTTGGTTTCTGTCTCCAGTACTGCCTTGGATGCCTTCTCTATGAACACATCATTCCAGTTCATGTTTCTTCATTCTGGTCTCACTCAAGTTTGCCAATCGTTCCTCCTCACCAGACTTGGACAAGCTCTCTTTTCAATTTTGGTCATCTCCAAAAGTTTCCACTGCCTTGCTAGATTCATTAATAACGTGCAGCAAGTCAAACTTACTTGGTTCAGAAAACTGATTACTTGCATTTTGATCATTAAAGTTGTTTTTAAATGGACAGAGCTTAAAGTCGACTTGCCCTCCAGGAGTATTACTTCGACCAAATTCTTCCGCCTGCAGTTCTGCTGATTCTTTTGAAAGCTCTGGCTCAACCTCCATCACATGTCCCATTATTACGGCCTTCTGGCGTATCCAGCCCCGCACCAGCCCAAAAGCCATTGGCAAAGCTAGTTCTGCCCTTGAAGCGAAGTGTCCCTGGTTGGATGCTACTAACTAAACTTCTTGCACCAATTTGGGATTCAGGCAGCTCATCGGTTTCAGGCAACATGTCTGTTTGAGTGTGACACGGACAGAGACAGTGTGATGGCATGGGAGTCTGTTCCTCATTGCTGGCATCACTTTGCTCTTCTCAGTTGGTGATTTCAAGTCTCCAAGTTGTTCTGAATGTACGCTACCACAGCTGGGAGAGTATTTCTCACCCAGTCGCTCACTGATTTCATCATCCACACTGATACTTGGTGAAACACTTCGAGAAAGCTTCTTCCCTTCATTCATTCCCTCCTGCTGAAATGCTCAGGACAGGAGAGCACTTGGGCCTCAGTGTGATTTTTGACTCTGGTGATTTTGATCAGATCGCTGGGTGAGCCTCTGAGGTAGGTTACGCCCGCTGTGGGTATCCTGGTCCTAATCAACCCCGTCAGGGCTGGCACACAGCATTTGGGATCTGCCAATCACATGCAGAATTCCTTGAACTGGCCAGTAAGGTATATTTGCATTCTTTTGTTGGCAATGAATTAAAGCAGCCATGCTTCAGATCGTTCTGAAACTTTCACTAATCAACAACCCAACATTGAACAACAAGACTAATGATTTCTGCCAAACATTCTCGACATTCTAAAACCCGACAGTTTTGTTATATCGCGATACTTCTTTGCTTCGTCTTTCACAGAATAATTTCAGAATTAATTTAGACAACACCAATCCGACCGAATCTGAGTCCCCTACTCCTCTCTTTTTTTTCCAAAAAAAAAGTGTCCTGGACTCTATTTTGGATCCACAGGTCCCCGACCTGTTAGTGGGTGTCCCCACCTCCTCTTTAATCTTTCCTGAATTAATTCTTACCAAGGCCGATCCCTGGTAAGCAGCGAGGAGTCAAGTGAACCACTAATGAATGAGGGGGAAACCAAAAGGACAAAATACTCACGCCTGGCTGGCCGATTCCTCTACACTCAATAGAGGAGGACTCAAGGCACTTACACCGCTTCCCCATAATCTGTCCGTACTGAGTCCGAGTCATAGCACCAGATGGGATCTGGACCCCAGTGGATAGGGGTGGGGGGTTCTGTTCCGTGATTGGTCAATAAGCACTCACGTTCTGTCTGATTCTTTGAGACTTCATTCTTTATTTTTCATGTGGCCGGGCACAGATCACCCAGAAACACAGAGGTTATTCACTTCCGTGTTCCTCAGAGGAGCTGCACGCATGGCTTAAAACAAAGATATTTTTATACTTTTCTGAAAGAAAGGTACAGTCCATTATCGCATTGTACATTCAGACAATTACCAATCAAGTTCGAAATAATCTTAACGGACAGCAACTTGATCCAATGATATTTCCTGGGAACCAACTTTATTTTCCAACACTTAAGCCACTTTTATCTCACTAACCGAATCTTTGCACCAGCAATTGAAGGTCAGTTAGATTGGCCAGTAATGTATCATCTAGTCTAGTTATTTCTATGCTGTAAAGGAAGCATTGTCTGCTAATCTCTGTTGAGGCAGACTGTGATTTGTCAACTATGGACTATAACAGCGTTAAAAGCCATTTTATGCAGCTTTTAGCAGAATTGTCAATTTGCAGCCTAGAAGCCATTTTGTCATATTATTTGCATTAAGAAGCCATTTTGTTCCCATTTTAGTTAGTAAGAGCATGTGTGAAGTGGTTGTTCCTGACAACAACTGGTTACTGAGGATTCAGATCCTCAGTAGATAGAGATAGGGAAGTGGGAAGCAAAACAAAGGTCACATTTCATGTACAAAAGGGGATTGAATATGAATGGGCAGTGATTTAATTGTTTGAAAACTGACAGCATAGGGGTCGGATCACAGTATGTGTGGCAGTTCTCTATTCCAACAATATTCATTACTTCGTAGAAATCTTTGACCCACTAGACTGCTTTAAGGCACATCTCAAAAACTCACCCAATAGAACTGATTATATTCTGTATGAACATATAATATTCTGCAGCAGCAAGTGTACAACCTTCAGCCATCATTTCCTCTTTTAAAATAATGATCCATTCTTTCTTTTTCACATACAGAGTAAACAGATCGACTTCATTACAAATGCTTTTTTTAAAAAAAAGACATTAAACTCCAGAGAGCTCTGACCATGAAATAGTTTATCTCAAAAGGTTGATTCAGCATTGATGTCAAAATGCATGGGGTCATAGAGTCAGTTACACAACAGACCCAGCTCATCCGCACCAACCAGATATCCCAACGTGACCTAGTCCCAGTTTGCCAGCATTTGGCCCAAATCCTTCTCAACCCTTCCTATTCATGTACCCATCCCAATGCCTTTTAAAAGGTACAAGTTGTAATTGTACCCCTCTCCACCCCTCTGGCAGCTCATTCCATGTGTGCAGCTCCCTCTGCCTGAAAAGTTATCCATCAGGCCCTTTTCAAATCTTTCCCTCTCACCTTAAACCAATGCCCTCTAGTTTACAACTTTCCTGCCCTGGGAAAAAAATCTTGGCTACTCAACCTATCCATACCCGTCATGATTTCATAAACCTCTACAAAAACCCTTCAGCCTCCAATGCTCCATGGGAAAAATACTTCAGCCTATTCAGCCTCTCCCTGCAACTCAGTCTCAGCAACATCCTTGTAAATCTTTTCTGCACTCTCTCAGATTTAACATCCTTCCTACAGAAAGGTGATCAGAACTGTATGCAGTATTCTAGATGAGGCCTCACTAACGTTCTGTACAGCTGCAACGTAACACTTCAACCACTACAGTCAATGTTCTGACCGATGAAGGCAAGCATGCCAAATGCCTTCTTCACCACCCTCTCTACCTGCAACTCCACTTTCAAGGAACTATGCACCTGCATCCTGAGGTCTCTTTGTTCAGCAACACACCCAGGGCCCGACCATTAACTGTATAAACTAGTGACTGGATAGAGAACTTTGAAAACGAGACTTGATAGAGAAGTTTAAAAATGAAGACCATAAGACAGAGGAGTGGAAGTAAGGCCATTTGGCCCATCGAGTCCACTCCGCCATTTAATCATGGCTAATGGGCATTTCAACTCCACTTACCCGCACTCTCTCCGTAGCCCTTAATTCCTTGTGGGATCAAGAATTTATCAATCTCTGCCTTGAAGACACCCAACATCCCAGCCACCACTGTGCTCCATGGCAATAAATTCTGGCTGAAGAAATATCTCCTCATTTCCATTATAAATTGACGCTCTCTCATTCTAAGGCTGTGCGCACAGGCCCTAGTTTCCCTGCCTAATGTTAACAACTTCCGAGCTTCCACCCTTTCTAAGCCATGCGTTATCTTGTAAGTTTCTATTAGATCTCCCCTCAACCTTCTAAACTCTAATGAATACAATACCAGGCTCCTCAGCCGTTCATCGTATGTTATGCCTACCATTCCAGGGATCATCCGTGAGAGTCTCTGCTGGACACACACTAGTGCCAGTATGTCCTTCCTGAGGTGTGGGGCACAAAATTGGACACAGCATTCTAAATGGGGCCTAACTAGAGCTTTATCAAGTCTCAGAAGCACATCAATGCTTTTATATTCCAACCCTCTTGAGATAAATGACAACATTACATTTGCTTTCTTAACCACGGACTCAATCTATAAGTCAACCTTGAGAGAATCCTGGACTAGCACTCCCAGATCCCTTTGTACTTTGGCTTAAGGAATTTTCTCACAGTTTAGAAAATAGCCCATGCCTATATTCTTTTTTTCAAAGTGCAAGGCCTTGCATTTGCTCACGTTGAATTTCATCAGCCATTTCCTGGACCACCTTCCAAAACTGTCTAAATCTTTCTGCAGCCTCCCCACAGCCTCAGAACATCCTGCCTGTCCACCTAACTACTTATCATCAATGAACTTTACCAGAAAGCCCCCAGCTCCCTTCATCCAGATCATTATTATATAAAGTGAACAGTTGCGGCCCCAACACTGAATCCTGCGGGACACCACTTGTCACCAGCTGCCATCCCGAAAAAGAACCTTTTATCCCAACTCTCTGCCTTCTTTCAGACTGCCAATCCTCAATCCATGCCAGTAGCTCACCTCAAACACCATGGGCCCTCACCTTAGTCAGCAGCCTCCCATGATGCACCTTACCAAAGGCCTTTTGGAAGTCGAGATGGATAACATCCACTGGGTTTCCCTGGTCTAATCTACTTGTTACGGCTTCAAAGAATTCGAACAGGTTTGTCAGGTACGATCTCCCCTTACTAAATCAATGCAGACTCATTCTAATCTGACCCTGCACTTCCAAGGATTTAGAAACATCATCCTTAACAACATATTCGAGAATTTTATCGACAACCGAGGTTAGGCTCATCGGCCTATAAGTTTCCATCGTTTGGATTGATCCTTCTTGGACAAGGGGGTTACAACAGCAATTTTCCAATCATCTGGGACTTTCCCTGACTCTATTGATTTTTGAAAGATCACAACCAACGCCTAATAGAACATAGAAGAATACAGCGCAGTACAGGCCCTTTGGCCCTCGATGTTGCGCCGATCCAAGCCCACCTAACCTACACTAGCCCACTATCCTCCATATGCCTATCCAATGCCCGCTTAAATGCCCATAAAGAGGGAGAGTCCACCACTGCTACTGGCAGGGCATTCCATGAACTCACGACTCGCTGAGTAAAGAACCTACCCCTAACATCTGTCCTATACCTATCACCCCTTAATTTAAAGCTATGCCCCCTCGTAATAGCTGACTCCATACGTGGAAAAAGGTTCTCACGGTCAACCCCTAATCATCTTGTACACCTCTATCAAGTCACCCCTAAACCTTCTTTTCTCCAATGAAAACAACCCCAAGTGCCTCAGCCTTTCCTCATACGATCTTCCTACCATACCAGGCAACATCCTGGTAAACCTCCTCTGCACCCATTCCAGTGCCTCCACATCCTTCCTTTGATATGGCGACCAAAACTGCACACAATACTCCAGATGCGGCCGCACCAGAGTCTTATACAACTGCAACATGACCTCAGGACTCCGGAACTCAATTCCTCTACTAATAAAAGCCAGTACGCCATATGCCTTCTTCACAGCACTATTTACCTGGGTGGCAACTTTCAAAGATCTGTGTACATGGACACCAAGATTCCTCTGCTCATCCACACTACCAAGTATCCGACCATTAGCCCAGTACCCCCTCTTTTTGTTACTCTTACCAAAGTGAATAAAATGTTTAATACATGTAAAACTTCAGTATGGATACACTCACATTCCAGGCAATTCTCTCAATAAAATCCTAGGCAAGCCTATGACAACTTTGTCAAAGAATTAATAAATGGAAATTTAACAAATCTTCGCACAAACTTTGAACAAAGCCATTATGGAATCAGACAATCTTTAAAAAGAGGTTTCTAAATCCTAAAAAAAAAGATAATAATGACAACAAAATGTTAATATTTTCTCAGATAAGATGTCAATTGCTATATAGTCCAATGAGAGTCAACATTAGGATACAGGTCATTTGGTCAATGCTCTATAAATCTTACTTGGGGTTTTTCTAATTAAGAAAAAGATTTATAACTTGAGGACTGAATTTGTCAAAGATCAGCATTTTAAAATAAAAGCAGAAACAGATATCACATTTCAAATACTGGACATCAGATGAGTTATGGCTGAAAAAGGCAATTAAATTCTATCGATTTCGCATAACAATGTTTGCATTTTAACTTGAATCACGTGCAGCAGTTTGAATGACATTTATTGTCAGATTTATAAACTTTTCACAATTTTAGATCAAAACTCAATTCAACAAAATCCTAAGGATTCAGCATGTTTCAAACATTTGTATCGTAGCCACAGACAATGACTTTTCAAAAATAAACATCTTTCATTCCGATGTATCATTTTGTAGGTGATGCAATATCATTTTAATTTGGATTGTAAATGGGGTGGTTTCATTGTAATTATTTGTTTTTATTGCATCCAACTTCTTAATATATTCGGCAGGCAATCCATTCTGTTTTGCACCTGTACAAATTATCTTTTTGTAAAGTGGAGATGGCAGGGTAGAATTAAAATTCTCTATTTCCTTAGCCACTTCCCTCAGAACTCTAGGATGTGGCCCATCGGGCCAGGATATTTATCAATTTTTTTACCTTTTAGCTTTTCTAGCACTTTCTCTTTTGTAATGGCAACCATACTCAACTCTGCTCCCTGATTTTCCTTAATTGTTGGGATATTACTCATGTCTTCCACTGTGAAGACTGACACAAAGTACTTATTAAGTTCTTCAGCTATTGACTCCCATCTCTAGCCTTCCTGCATCAATTTGGAACAGCTCAATTTCTACTTTTGCCACTCATCTGTTTCTTATGTATTGAAAGCAACTTTCACTAACATTTCTAATATTACTGGTGAGCTTACCTTCATATTTGATCCTCTCCTTCCTTATTTCTCTCTTTGTTATCCTCTGTTTGTTTTTGTAGTCTTCCCAATCTTCTGATATCCCAGGCTTCCCGGCCACTTCATAGGCTCTCTCTTTTTCTTTGATACATTTCCTGACTTCCTTTGTCAGCCATGGCTCTCTAAATCCACCTCCCCCCACCCAGAAACACCCAGAAACTCCTGCCATTGTTGCTCTCCTGTCTTGCCCACTAGGCTCTGCTTCCAGTTGATTTTCGTCAGTTCCTCTCTCATGCCCCTGTAATTACCTTTATTTAACTGTAACACCATTATATCCGATTTTGCCTTCTCTCTTTCAAACTGCAGCCTGAACTCTACCATATTATGATTGCTGCCTCCTACGTGTTCCCTGACTTTAAGATCTTTTATGAAGTCTAGCTCATTACATAAAACTAAGTCCAGAATAGCCTGCTTCCTCGAGGGCTCCATCATAAGCTGTTCCAAAAAGACATCCTGTAAGCATTCCATGAATACCCTTTGTTTGGATCCACCGGCAACATTATTCAACTAGGTCATTTGCATATTCAAGTACCCCATGGTCACCTTGACCTTGCCATTCTGACATGCCCTATCTATTTCCTGGTACATCTTGTGCCCTTGGTCCTGACCACTGCTGTGAGGTCTGTATGTAACTCCCATTCTGGTTTTTTTGCCTTTGTGGTTCTTCGACTCCACATCATCTGATCCTATGTCATTCAGTGCCATGGATTTAATTTCATTCTGAACTAATAAGGCAACCCTGCACCCTCTGCCCACCTCCCTCTCTTTTCGATAAGTTGTAAATCCTTGGATGTTTAACTGCCAGTCCTAAACCCCCTGCAACCACGTCTCTGTGATGCCGACCACATCATCATCATTCATGATGATTTGTGCTATTAATTCATCTACTTTGTTACAAATACTATGAGCATTCAGGTAAAGTGCCTTAATGCTAATTTTCTTATCCTCATGATTTCCAACATCTCTAGTAATATGCCCAAAGTTATCCTTCGTTTTTGCTTCATTCCTGGTCTGCCTTGAACTGAAACCCTGCACACATGCTAACCTGTTGCTTATCGTTCTACTTGGCTCCATACTCCGTTGCTTTCCCTTTCCCTTCCCCCAGACTCATAAGTTTAAAGTCCGAGTGACCACCCTATTTATCCTTTTCACCAGAACACTGGTTCCAGATCGGTTCAGGTGGAGACTGTCTCATCGGTACAGATCGCCCCTGTTCCAAAACTGATGCCAATGTCCCATGAAATGGAATCCCTCGTTCCCACACCAATCTCCTAGCCACGTGTTTACTTCCCTAACTTGCTTATCCCTATGACAATAAGAATGTGGCTCGGGCAGTAATCCAGAGATTATGACCCTCGAGGACCTGTTCTTCAATTTCCTTCCTGGTGCTTGATATTCCCCACACAGGCCCACCTGCCTAGCCTTGTCTATGCTGTTAGTGCCAACATGGATCACAACAACTGGATCTTCTCCCTCCTGCTCCAATATCCTTTCAAGCCGGTTGGAGATGTCCAGCATCCTGCCACCGGTCCAGCTACACACCAGGTGGGAATCCCAATCCGTCTCGTAAAGGATACTATCTGTCCCCCTAATTATAGAATCCCCTGGAACAACTATTTGTCTTTTTGCTCCCGCTCTTTGATGGCCTTCTGAACCATGGTGTCATGGTCAGCTGGCTCATCCTGTCCACAGCCCTTTTCCTCATCCATACAGGGAGCAAAAATCACACATCTGTTGGACAAAGTCAAGGGCTGAGGCTCTTCCATTCCTGAACTCAGAATCCCCCTCACTTACAGTCACACCCTGTTGCTCCTGATCACTAACTGAATTTGAATTACTTAATCTACCGGTGTGACTGCCTCCTGAACCACTGCGTCCAGGTAACTCTCCCCCTCCCGGATGTGCCGCAGTGTTTGAAGCTCAGATTCCAGATCATCAATTCTGATCCAGAGTTCTTTGAGCAACCAACACTTGCTGCAGATGTGGTCACTGCCCTTCACAATGGGATCAGCCAGCTCCTACAACATACAGCTACAGCACATCACCTGTCGAGCCAACTCTACTTATTTAATTAATTTATACAAAATTATAAGTTAAATATTATTCAACTAACCAACTAATAATGAACTTTTAATCAATCACACAATACACAAGAACTATCAATTGCCTTACCTTAGCAACACATGAGAGTCCTTTTCTTTGGTGAGAGGAGAGGGCGGGGGGGAGACACGACACGTGTAGTACATCAGGATTCAGCTGCTGCCCAAATATATACCCAACAGTCCTCTGTGCCTCGCTGTGGCCTGTCGCTCCGCTGCTCCTTCAAAAGCCTCACTTATCAAGCAGTCTCACGTTCGTTCCTGCTCAGTGTTCGCTCCGCCAAGCTAAGTTTTTATATTTTAAAGTTATCATCCCATCGGGTCTCTGGTCCTCATTGTCGCTCCTCCCACTCCAACTGCCACCCATAAAATGAAGAACACTGATCCCCCGAGGTAAGTTTGTATATTTTAAAGTTAACTTCCTGTCAGGCCTCTGGTCCTCGCTGAAGGTGCTGGAGCTGCATGGAGGGAAAAATGTTTTCACTTGTGAGGCTGACCTAAACAGGAAGTTCACATTAACGAATCGAATCAGAAATTCAAAACAAGATATTCTTCCCTGAGAAGAGTGACAACATGGAACTTGCTTATGCCAGGAATGCTTCAGTTGAATGGCACGAATATGTTTAAGGGGAAATTAGATAAGTACCTCAGGGAGAAATATACAGAAGGATGCACTGATGGGATGAGACAAAGTGGGAGTAGAGTCGCATGGAGACTAAATAACCGCAATAGCCTGTTGGGCCAAAAGGCACGTTTCCCTGCTGTAAATTATCTGGAAAAGTTCTGGTCTCCTTCACTCAAGAACCATTTAATCACCAACTAATTTGGACAAAAGGGGTCCCACTGGAGTATGAAAGAAAAATACAAGAGACATCCCTTCATAAGGTTACATAATTAACATCCATTAGTGAAAGTACCTCTGCAGAGAGCACGGGTTAATCTTCAGCTTCTCAGTATCAGTGGAGTACAGAGTTTGAATTTGATGTTTGGTTGAGCTTGAGCTGCCAACATCAAGATCTTTACTGGGTTCAGCTTGGGTCTTCGTCATAAACTCATCATAGGACTGAAAGAAACATGGAGAGAAAGTGAAATCAAACATTGGGATTTAAAGAAGTACACATGACACTACTTTGCCAACTGCACTGAAATAAATGTACTTCTGAATTTTTAAATAAGTTTTCTGGCAACTAAGGAATAGCAGGGACTTGATTTTCAGCAAACTACTCCAGTGAGGACTCAAGTTTTCAATTCAATCAGAAAGTTGAAGCATTTTCTGGATGTATGCAGGAGAGCCAGACAGGTAAGCCAAAAACAGATAAAGCATTTGCCATTTGAAATAATAGAAAATTCAGATGTAGGATGCAGTGTTCATAGTCGTGATGTAATGGTACAATATAATACTGAACAGTTGCTAAACTGAAGCACTTACCAAAATATTGTCCACCCGATCACGTTTTCTCCTGCCAAATGTCTTCATCTTCTTCCAGCCTGTCTTCTGATACTGCTCCTGGTTGAAACCAAACAACTTCATAACTTCATTAGAAATGAAGATCTGGGGATAGAAGCACAGGAGAAATGGCAACTAATGCACACACCCTAAATACACAGACAAACAACCTCCAATCCATTATCCTTCCCGTAAACTGCTCAATGAAGACTTTGATGCTTGGGCCTTCTGATTCTTCTCCCATTCTGAATGATGTAAAATTGGATGAAACTCAAAGCATGTTCCATTAAACAAAAATCACTAAATGCTTTAAAACGTAATTATAATTGAAGTGAATAACATCAGTGAGATCCAAAAGCATATACAAAACAACTTTAAGGTAGCATGCAATACTCCCAGATTATGAGAAGGTTTGACATTTTCCCTTGCCTAAGACCGAGACTGAGAAATGAGTAATTATTCACTTATCAATTCACTGCATGACGTGGTTCAGCACTTTGCCAACAAGTGCTGGCCTCTGCTCTGTCAAATTCCAAAAATATTCTGCCTTTAATAGACTGTAGCTGAAAATGTGTTGCTGGAAAAGCGCAGCAGGTCAGGCAGCATCCAAAGAACAGGAGAATCGAAGTTTCGGGCACAAGCCCTTCGTCAGGAAACGTCGATTCTCCTGTTCCTTGGATGCTGCCTGACCTGCTGCGCTTTTCCAGCAACACATTTTCAGCTCTGATCTCCAGCATCTGCAGTCCTCACTTTCTCCTTTAATAGACTGTAGGCAGACAACTGAAGATCAGCGCTGTGGGAGGTCTCACAATAAATATTGGGGCTGACGTGGATTCCTTCAGTGATCCCAGCATTTCAGGAAGGTCAAATCGCTCTCAGTTTAACAGATGAGTTCATCAAAGCTATATGATCTAACCACTGACCACTGCCTCACATAGCTCCAGGCAGGAAGATTTTAATAGGTTTCTCGGCTAACAAAGGCAAGTAACATGCCCAGAAATGTTGGTGTGGGAAATAGTACAGTTCAGACTGAAGACACATTACAGTTGAGTTATAAAGACAAAGCAAAGGAAATGAACAGTCCCAAATTTACTCTGTGAATGAAAAGCTGATTTACACATGCCCATTCTCAGTCCCTGGCAAAGTGCAACACTTCACAAACTGTGCTCAAAGGGAAGTCAGGCTAGACAATGAGCGGCTTGATGTTGACTTTAGATCGTGGTAAAAAGTTCACATTGCAGTGTTTCAAGTCTGAGTTACTGGAAGGAGTCATCCAGTGTACACTTCAATGTCAGTGCCACAATAAAATAGAAGTTGCATTGTTGCAATAGTAAAGAACTTGGTCTTCGTGCTGGACAATACTTTGTAACCAATGCTCAAGTCATCCACCTTAACCTCAAATTGCCAAAAAACTTGCAATATATATAACTTTTCACACTTGCACCATGTTGTTCCCAACCTTTGAAATATAGCCACTAATTATAATATAGTCAAAAGCTGCAACAAACTTTCACACAGCAAGTTCCCACAAATCAGAGAAATGGTTCAGTAAACGTTGAGCCAGGCTGACTCATGTAGTAGATTGACCAGGACCATGAGGGAGAACTCCACTCCTCTTCAATGTCACACCAAAACTCTTTTAAAAAACTCACCCAAGGGGGGAAATGGGGCCTCACTTTGAAAACAATACTTCAGTACTGCACCAGGACTGTCATCCAGGATTTCACTTCAGCGTTAATCCCCTCTGCTGACTGAGGAAGAGTGCCACTGAGCCATGGCTAACACTCAGAGCTATTACATTGTGTCTCCAGTTGGGAGTAAAATGAGGTTCCTCGAGGATCACTGGGGAGATCAGAGTAAAATGGGGCTCCTCAGTTCCTGACCTTACTTCCATCATAAGGTCAGAAGTGCGGATGGTTGCACAATTTTCAATACCATTCATAGACTGTTTCAGTATCTGAGGAGTTATGTTCAAAGGCAACAAGATCTAGACGATATGCAGATTTGGACTGGTAAGAGGCAAGTAATTTTTGCATCAAAACTGCAAATTAATGACCATCTCCAGTAGGAGGCCTGTGACCAGTGGTGGCCCATAAGGATCGGTGCTGGGTTCACTGCTTTTCGCCATTTACATAAATGATTTGGATGTGAACATGGAACATAGTATGGTTAGTAAGTTTGCAAATGACACCAAAATTAGAGGTGCAGTGGACAGTGATGAAGGTTCAGAATACAACAGGATCTCGAACAGATGGGCTGAGGAGTGGCAGATGAAGTTTAATTCAGATAAATGTGAGGTGCTACATTTTGGAAAGGCAAATCAGGTCAGGACTTATACACTTGATGGGAAAGCACTGAGGAGTGTTGCTGAGCAAAGAGACCTTGGAGTGCAGGTTCATAGTTCCTTGAAAGTGGAGTGACAAGTAAGCAGGATTGTGAAGGTGGTGTTTGGTATGTTTGACTTTATTGGTCAGAGCATTGAGTATAGGAGTTGGGAGGTTATGTTGGGGGTGAATCGGACACTGATTAGGCCTCTTTTAGAATACTCTGTGCAATTCTGGACTCCCTGCTCTTGGAAAGATGTTGTGAATCTTGAAAGGGTTATGCAAAGATTTACAAGGGTGTTGCCAGGATGGGGGGTTTCTGGTATAGGAAGAAGATGAATTGGTTGGGGTTACTTTCCCTGGAGCATCAGAGGCTGAGAGGCAATTGTGAAAAGATTTATAAAATGTGGTATGGATAGGGTAAATAGACAAGTCTTTTCCCTGGTGAAGGCAAATCCAAAACTAGAGGGCAGAGGTGAGAGGGGAAACCTTTAAAAGGTACGGAACAGGTAACTGATTCATGCAGAGGGCGGTGTGTACATGGAATGAGCTGCCAGCGGAAGTGGAGGCGGCTGGCATAATGACGATATTTAAAAGGCTCTGGCTGCGTATATGAATAGGAAGGGTTTAAGAGGGAAATGGACCAAATGCTGGCAAATGGGACTAGATTTTATCTCGGATAACTGGTCTGTATGGACAAGTAGAACCGAAGGGTCTGTTTCTGAGCTGTTCATCTCTACAACTCTAAGAGACAATTTAACCAATGGCCCTTGACATTCAATGGTGTTACCATTACTGAATCTTCCATAATGAACATCATCGGGGTTACTATGGACCAGAAACTCATCTGGACCCATTATATAAACACTGTGGGCTACAAGGGCAGGTCAGAGATTGGAATACTGTGGTGTATAACTCACCTCCTGATTCCCCATAGCAAATCCACCGAGTACAAGTCAGGGGTCTGATGGAATCTGCCCAACTTGCCTGGAGGAGTGCAGCTCCAGTAACACACAAAAAGCTCACTACATCCAAGACAAAGCAGCCCACTTGATTGGCACCACATCCACAAGCAGCCATGCCCTCCACCACCCTCCACTCAGTAGCAGCAGTGTGTACAATCTACAAGACGCATTGCTGAAATTCAGAGATCTTCAGCCAGATCCTCCCAAATCTGTGACCATTTAGATCAAGAAGGACAAGAGCAGCAGACTGCCACCTGCAAGTTCCCCTCCAAGCCACCCATCATTCTGACTTCGAAAAATATCATTGTTTCTTCAGGATTGCTGTATCAAATTCTGGGAATTCCCTCCCGAAGGGCATTATGGGTCTACCTACAGCGCATGGACTGCAGTGGTTACAAAAGGTAGCTCACCAGTTTCTCAAAAGCAACTAGGATCGGTGAATAAATGCTGGCCAGCCGGCGATGCCCAGACCCTGTGAGTCATTTAAAAAAATGTTCATTGAGGAGTTTAGAGTTAAAATGGGGTTCCTTGGTACTCAATGGGCATAGAGGAATTTTTTTTATTCATTCATGAAATGTGGGCGTCACTGGCTGGCCAGCACTTATTGCCCCTTCCTACTTGTCCTTGACAAGATGGTGCTGAGGTAGACCCACAATCTCATTCGGGAGGGACTTCCAAGATGCAGTGACAGATTTCCAAGTCAGGATAATGGCCACTGTTTACAAGATGAGTCACTCACTTACTTAATCTACATATTTTAACTCCAACCAGCATCACGTTTGCAACATTATTACTGACAAGTAGGAAAAAAGGATTGCGTGGAGTTATTACCTTTACTTCATTTAAATTCTGAGGGTTCCTCACTCGTTTGAAGAATGAAGAGCTAATTCGGCTTGGCTTCATCCACAGGGCTGGGCTGGCACGGAGATCGTCAGAAAAGATGTCAACAAAAATTTCTCTTGTAACATTAAGGACAAGCTGGAAGAAGTAAAAGACTAACAGAGAAAAGATTATATTAGATGCGTCCTCTCCACTCAACAAAAAGCTTATGAGATCATTACAGTGAAAACAAAAGGGAATCCTGTTCAAAATATATAAAATAACAACTGTTTGCTCCACGATTTGAACCAAGGCTACATTTCGAAGTTCATTGCTTGCAGGAGACAAGGCAAAAGAGAGATTCGAGAAGGGGTTTAAAAGGATTGCAGAACTACCAAGGGTAGGTGCAGATGTATTAGACAAGATTTCCTGCACAATACTGAGGAAGGCACCACAACATAAAAGGAGACAAATCTTTGAAACAAAATGAATGACATCTGTGGGACATGCTGTAAATAGAAAGCAAGCTATCATGGCTCCAATTATTCAGGTGAATAATAATCAAATATTGTATTATCAACCAATGGAAACAGCAATAGAAAGTCAGAAACGATGGAGAAGAGTTTGAAAAAAATACTGAGTGGCTGGAAGGGACACCATATATTATGTAAATAGAAACAGAATCTGTAGATTCTCAGACTGGGCAAAGTTATGACAGATGGGATTTAACGCATAATAGTTTGATGATGATGAGGATGATAAATTAATAATGGGAGAGTACAAACAGTGGAGGAGAAAGGGGCTTTGGATTTTTGGGGAAGGGGCAAAATGGTAAATTGAATTCAATGCAGTCATCAGGATCGAGATAATGTTTTTAACATGCTCTGTTATACATATCATCAATCAGAGCTGCTGTGGAGCACTCTTCACCCATACCTTTCTTGCTTAACTAAGAAAAAATAATTTTGTTTTCAAATGCAAAATCTGGGTCTCACCTCACAATAAGCTCTTCTGCTCACACTCTCGTCATTCTTCCATTTATAATTCCCAAAGTCTGGGGGTATTTGCAAATCCCCCAGATCATGGCCAAGTTCCTGCCATTTGCACAGCTCCTCAGCTGCTGCATGAACCAATGTCTCAATCTCTACAGCATCTTGAGCGAAATCAAAGTTATTTTCCCCTTGGATGTTTCGGGGCACATCTTTTAGGGACTGGGGCTCCTGCACTGGGCTGCCCTGTTGCAAAGTACACAAACTGTTGGTCAATCTAGATACTGAAGGTCAGGAACAAAAATGATGGAATTCATTTCAAAACATTAATGAACAATACATGGTTATAATAAACTGTGAAATCGAAGCATGAAAATGGGAGACAAACAAACGAGAATCATCTTTTTATATCTCAGAGTACGTCTGAAGTGTCAGACACAGGCTGGAATTCATTTCCCATTTATTCTCAGCCATGTAATGAAAGTCAAGGTTTCCACATGGAGTGAGATCCAGAACATTAAACAGTATATTTTATTAGACTGAGTACTCAAACTCAATACAAAATTTACTTGATGGAGTCAGAACAAATGCTTTATACTCCTTTTTAAGTTTTAAAAGTTTTTGGCCTTAATCAAGGTGGTGAAAATAATCATCTTTACACAATTTCAAAGTATCACAAGTTGTTTTCCTGAGCTTGAAATATAAACTTAGTATGAAAAGAACACGTCACACTTATTCTATAGGTGGAATCAATATTCCATTCGGCTCACAAAGGGAGATATCATGGACTATCATGGAGTGTGGAGGATGAGAAGAATACAGTTATTGAACTGAAAAGAATACTTTTGGACAGTTCAGGATCAGATACATTGTGATGAAAACAGTGAATATTCTTCAAACTATGCAATCTAAAACATATGGCTTGTTACAAGTAACCATAGAGAAAGTAATGGCCATTTTAGGAAACTGATATGGACTGTTCAAATCTTTCCTGGTTGACAGTATAAGTATGGAGAATCTCTTTATCTTCTAACTGTTGTGTACTTCGGGGAATGAATGATTTCAAACTGAACGTTCTGAGCTTCAGCTTTCCAAAATCAGATCACTTTCAGTTGACTGCTGCACCCCTTTTTATTCCTGCACTTTACAGGGAAACACAAATATTGACAAATCAGAAGAGCACGTGTCAGTTTAGTCAGGATGTTGCTGTGTCAAATCAAACTGACCCAAGCACCTATTTCAGTGATTTCCGATATTGAATGCTCAGAAAGGAATGGACAGAATGAGAACTTGTCAAGCACTTTTATGAAAGAGCTGCTTGTCCAATCAATTTTAATATGTGCAAACCATAAACCCTTCTGTTCTTCTAATCAGATGATCATTCAGTCTCAGGACTTTGCTTCAGAACACTACGCTGGAAAAATTGCGTGCGAACTGAAAAAGCCAGAGACGATTCAAAACTTAGTTTAAAAGATCCTCTTTAAAAACACTGCCTCCCTTTTAGGGAAGGACAGAAAAGTGCGGAGGAAAAGGTTTGAATTTCAATAGCAATCCTTCAGTTCTAAACTCCATAAGACCATAAGACATAGGAGTGGAAGTAAGGCCATTCAGCCCATCGAGTCCACTCCGCCATTCAATCATGGCTGATGCGCATTTCAGCTCCACTTACCAGCGTTCTCCCCGTAGCCCTTAATTCCTCTAGACAACAAGAATCTATCAATCTCGGCCTTGAAGACATTTCGCGTCCCGGCTTCCACTGCACTCCGTGGCAATGAATTCCACAGGTCCACCACTCTCTGGCTGAAGAAATGTCTCCGCATTTCTGTTCTGAAATGACCCCCTCTAATTCTAAGGCTGTGTCCACGGGTCCTAGTCTCCTCGTTTAACTGAAACAATTTCCTAGCATCCACCTTTTCCAAGCCATGTATTATTTTGTATGTCTCTATTAAGTCTCCACTTAATCTTCTAAACTCCAACGAATACAATCCCAGTATCCTCAGCCGTTCCTCATATGTTAGACCTGTCATTCCAGGGATCATCCGTGTGAATCTCCGCTGGACACGTTCCAGTGCCAGTATGTCCTTCCTCAGTAATTACACAGTGGAAATAGCCACTAAATCCTTGAGAAATAATCAGGCGTACTTACACTTATTTTGAGAATTGATGGGCAAGGTAGAAAACACTGAGACACCAGAAATTTTAAGAATATCCCCCACAGCTTGATTTTATCACCCACAAATATATTAACAATTTATCAAGATATTCCTCACAACAGTCTTTTGGGAAAGTGTCCTTGGGAAAGGGGAACACTCAGGGTAATTTCTGAAAATGTTGACATGCAAAATGTGCCCAAATAAAGTGGAGTTGTATTTTGACATTTGTGACGGAAACAATCACAATCCGACATTTATGTTAAAATGTGGGAATTTAATATGCTCTGGGATTATTCATCAAACAATCACATCAATGCTTCAAGACAAATAACACATCTCCAATTCTTAAAATTAAAATCCATCCCAAAACTGGCTCAAAATTAATACTTACAGGTCGAGGACAAGGATCTTGAGATAGTACTTCCTCTTTATCATCAACACTGTCATCTCTTTCAGATGTCTCCAATTGGATGACAGTCTTCTGTTCCTCCTCAAGATCCTTGAAAGGTGATCTGGGTGAGGATTCAACATCCAATTTGAACTTTAATCCTTGATTAGCAAACTGGATCTTCTCAGTTCTTCTCTAATATCCCAAATTGCCAGCATTTAGCCCATATCCTTCTCAACCCTTCCTATTCATATATCCAACTCTAAGCCTTTTATAAGTTAAAAGTTGTAATTGTACCCCTCTCTACCACTCTGGCAGCTCATTCCATGTATGCAGCACGCTCAGCCTGAAAATGTTAACCCTCAGGCCCTTTTTAGATCTTCCCCTCTCACCTTAAACCTATGCCCTCTAGTTTTGGACTCCCAAAACCTGGGTAAAAGATCTCGGCTATTCACCCTATCCAAACTCCTCTACAAAAATCCTTCAGCCTCCAATCATCCTTGTAAATCCTTTCTGCACACTCTCAAGTTTAACATCCTTCCTGTAGAAAGGCGATCAGAACTGTGTGCAGTATTCTAGAAATGGCCTCACCAATGTCCAGTACAGCTGCAACGTAATGCCTCAAGCCCGACAGTCAATGTTCTGACCAATGAAGGCAAGCATGCCAAATGTCTCCTTTGCCACTCTTTCTACCTGCAACTCCACTTTCAAGGAACAATGCACCTGCATCCCGAGGTCTCTTTGTTCAGCAACACACCCAGGGCCCGACCATTAACTGTATAAGCTAGTGACCGGATAGAGAACTTAAAAAATAAAATTTGATAGAGAACTTTAAAAATGAAGCAGCCCAAACTGCATGGAGGGAGAATGTCTTCACTTGTGAGGCTGACCTGGACAGGAAGTTAACATTAATGAATCGAATCAGAAATTCAAAACAAAACTTTCTTCCTTGGAAAGGGGACAACATGGAACAACATGACAACTAGTACCGGGAATGTTGAAGTTCAATAGCATGAATATGTTTCGGGGGAAATTGGATAAGTACCTCAGGGGGAAACATACAAAAGAACGCACTGATGGGATGAAACAAAGTGGGAGTAGACTTGCATGGAGACGAAATAACTGCACAAATCTGTTGTGCCAAAAGGCACATTTCTCTGATGTAAAGTCACTGCAAAATGTATTGGTCTCCTTAACAAAAGAACAATTTAATCACAACTAATTTGGACAAAAGGGGTTCCTCTAGGGTATAAAAGAGAAATACAAGAGGCATCCCTTCATAAGGTTACGCAATTAACATCCATTTCTGAAAGTACCTCTGCAGAGAGCACGGTTTAACCTTTGCCTTCTCAGTTTCAGTGGCGCACGAGTTTTATTTTGTGGTTTGGTGGAGTTTGAGCTGCTAACATCAAGATCTCCACTGAGTTCAGCTTGGGCCTTTGCAATAAACTCATCATAGAACTGAAAGAAACATGGAGAGAAGGTGAAATCAAACATTGGGATGATAAGAAGTACTCATGACACTACTTTGGTAACTGCATAAGACAAAATCTTTTTTGAATGAACAAATCTAATTTTCGCAATCTGTAAAACCAGTTAACCACAAAATTTAGAAAGATTAACAGGGAGACCAAAAAGCCCAGTTGGTTGAATGTGATCAAAACAAGTTTGTTTATTCCTCTCAAGCCACTGAACACACCATTCAACATTACATCAACCTATTTATGCAGCACTTAACAAGTAATAGGCCTCAAAGCTGTTTTAATAAAGAATACTGGGACATTGCTCAGGAAGAAGTATAAGGACAGAATACCCAAGACACCATTGGAAAAAGGAACCTCTTGAAAGTCGGATGAGATGAAGATATGAAGAGGAATTTGGGATAAAAGGTTTGAATGAATGCTTGGAAGAATATAAAAACTCTTATTAATGGCAGAGAAAAAAATCAAACAGAAAAAGCAACCTTGCTCAACCACTTTTCCTTAGATGGCAAGAATAAAAGTCAACAGCCCCCAACAATTTTTAGTTCAAGGAAATGGATGCTGATTTGGTTTTGAGAACGCAGTATGCAACATGTGAAATGCTCTGAACTCAACCTCTGCAAGGTCACATGTTCTAACCATCCCCAGCTGAAACCTGCAGGGCAGTGGAGGGTTCAATCTCACCTCTAGCTGTTTGATGAGGCTGGCCTCCTGTGCTTTCAACCGCTCCTGTTGACTTTCCTCCTGCTCTTTCTTCAGCTTGTCCACAATGGACTTGCGCTTCTTAAGTTCGTCCTTCAGTGCATGGATCCTGATTTCAATATCACTCTGGTCTGACGTAGTTTCTGTTGAAGATCCACCCAATGAATGTTAACAGGTCTCCTTACAATCAAATTCAACTTGGACACTAACATTAGCGGAAAAGAGATATATGCAAACCTGCATAACTCTTGGTGATACTTCTCACAACCTGTTCAACAACTTTAATCAAACCTGCTGTACCACTGACAAAGCCTCATGCAATGGACACATTGACCACTTGGGGGCCACAGTGTCACCAAACACATCAACTCCTCAGACCGACAGTATCACCGTACACACCGGCCGATCACACAGCAGAACTATCTGGGCAGTCAGTAACGGTGAGCATGGTTAGAACCATATTGAGGAAAAAGCCAAAATGGGAAGCTGGAGACTAAAAGCTTGCAAAAGATGTGCATTTGAAGGACAGGAGAGGAATGGGCTTTGGAAATGAATTCTGCAATTGGGCTACTATACATGGCCATGATTTACGTTAACTCTGGAAGGGATGCAACAGTCAGAGAAATTATGACCACAAGACATCGAAGGATGATGTCAGACTAAAAGTTACAAAGAGAGACAGGGATTCATCATGAAGGACTTTCTTAACTGTGAAAATTAGATTGGAGATGTTGAAAAATTGGGAGACAAAGTTCAATTAAGGCCAGTCTGATAATTTTCAGATAAGCACTCTTTCCAGACTTTTGGAAGTGCTCACATTCATCGAGTATTCAGAAATCTGACCAGAAGAGGATGGAATGGTCAAGTCTCTGGGTGAGAGTTGTGGATGATGAGGCAGGAGGCATGTAACTTTACAGAGACAGGTTTGTGATGAATAAATGCTGGGTTTACTCGACGCTGGAACATGCTGCTGAGATATAAAGGGTGTGGATCAGCTGAGGAGAGCAAATGAGAGGCTGGAGTGGCAAAGGGACACAGCTGGAGAGTCAGAAACAGGCAAACCTGTTGGAGTTGACTTCCCTTTGTTGTATACTTCAGTGGTGTGCAATTTTTTCTGAAAAGCTGGTGACATTCTTTCTCCAATTTAGACAGGTGCAACATGACTGAAGTTACAGACCAATGAAATCAAACTTGCACAGGCATTCAGCTCTTACTGTTCAACTTCAGAGATTCCAAAGGAAACTGACAGAACGAGATGTTAACAGACAATCTACCACACCGATGCTGACTTAACTCTGGGCTGTCATCCTCAATTACAGTGACAATACAGTAATAAGCAAAACGAGAGGGAAAACCTCCTGTGACAGAACTCATGTCATCATCCCACCATGCAAGGTGGTGGAACTTGAATTCAATAAAATAAAAAGTCTGGAATTAAGATTCAAATGATAACTATAAATTCATTGTCGTTTGTCAGAAAAATCCCATCTGATTCATTAATGTTCTTTCGGGAAGAGAAGTGCCATCTTTACCTGGTCTGGTCTCCATGTGACTCCAGACCCATAGCAATGTGGTTGACTCTTAACTGTTCTACGGACAATCATGGATGGGCAATAAATACTGGCCACCCAGCAATGCCTACATCCCACAAGTGAATTAAAACAAAATTCCCTTAATAAATCCTACAGCAAGGCCATTTCAGGTGTTATTTTCACTTTCACACAAGACAAAGGCTCAAGAATCACCATCCCTCGGTGTTGTGCTATACTCTCAGCCAAGCAACACTTTTAAACAAAAATTAATACACATAGTGTTTGAGTTTCGAAGTACATCAAATAATTTGAAGAACCTCTGTGAAGCTTGGTCATGTTTGAAATTTCCTACCTGACTGTGTCTCAGAAACAGTTTCATCAGACCAGCTGCCAGATGCTTGGTGGGATTTTAGAATAGGTCTGTCATGCACACGGATGCTGGAGCTGATTTTCTGGCCATCTTGCTTCGATGTACTCTCAGTCACTTTTGAGGAAGGAGACTGAAAAACCAGAGAAGAAAGCAAACATTAATTCCAGTCTGACATTATTTTCCAAGTTTATGAAAAAGGAAGGAGGTGGGATAAGCCAGGAGATTGATTGTCAGCCTCCCTCTGGGTGTCACGATGTCTCAGTGGTTAGCACTGCTACCTCTGAGCACTATGTATCTGGGGTCAAATTCCTCTCTTGAGCAACTGTTTGTGTGGAGTTTGCACATTTTCTCTGTGTCTGCATGGGTTTCCTCTAGTTCCAGTTTCCTTCCACAGTCCAAAGACGTGCAGTTAGGTGGATTAATGACACCAACACTAGGCCATCTAGAATTATGGGAAGATTGAACAATCTCTCTTCCTAAATTCTAGAATTCTACTTGCTCCATAATTAAAAGCACAGCTTTTAAGGTAAAGCCTTTATTGCCCTAGGAACTTGCTTTTACAAATCACCATCCTTCATAGCACCAGGCCTGCTCCCACTCAAATTACAATTGCTGCTGGTACGCTTAATCTAAAATTGAAAAAATACACTGCCACACACATACCCACCAACACAATTCTACCTGTCATCTTTAAACCATTCCTGCTTCTTATCAAACCTCCTCACAGCTTCCTTAACTTTTCCAAAACACTCATCATTCTTCTTATTTTACAATATTCTGATTTTCAACACCACATGCTCTTGGTACACAATCAAATTATTAAATGAACACCGAAAATAAAAGTGTCCCCACAAGCAAACCCAGAAACCACGACTTTCTTGAACCACTCTGGAACTTCCCCAAATCCTTTTCTATATTTCCACCCTTCTGTTTAAATCCCGTTTGCTACCCCTGCCTTAATTCCTTGCCAATTAATCTTATGCATGACACCCATCATATCTCCACATCTGAAAGGTGAGGTTTTTTAAGCATAGTCATCACTTTTGAAATCTGCTCTGATGCTTTATTTCACAGTTACCTGTTTTCTTCCTATTTTATCTTTAAAAACTTGCATTTATAACAAAGCTTTCATATGATAAAACAAACCAAGTAGCTTCACAGAAATAGAATAAAACATGATACTGAGCCTCAAAGAGATCCAAGGACAGATGTGAAATCTGTCATACAGTTCGAGTGTCTTGAAGGAGGAAAGTGACATAGACAGAAGTAAAGTTCAGGGACAGAATTAAAGTGGTCACTGTCTTAGTAACTGAAGGCTTTTCCAGTAATGGAGAAATTAAAATTGAAATTCTTAAAGATTTAATTAAAGGAATACAAATAGCTTGCCTGCAATGTATAATCATGTAAATTAATTTAAATGGTGCAAAGACTGGTTCTGGTATTATCCTTCACCAACCGGCTTTCTGGAATAGAACAAGTAGTTATAATACAATCGTCAAGTCTGGAAGTAAGACAGACATTGATGAGGGTCCTGCAGTGGAAGAACGGAGGTGGGGCAAAGACAGATAATCAGAGATTTCATAAAGTGCCGAAGCAGGTCATTTGGCCTTTTAAGTCCACATCAACCCTCCGAGGACCAGCCCACCCAGAGCCCCCTCCCCTCCAGCTGGATTTCCCATTGCTAATCCACCGAGCCCGCACATATTTCACATGCCTTCACAAAATTCCTATTCTTTCCCACATTACATTTCTCATTCCCCCTCAGAATTCCCATTCTCTGCCACTCCTGTTTCCCATTCCCCTCAAAATTCCCTTTCCCCCAACACCTATATTTTCCATTCATTCTCAGAACTCCCATTCCCTCAGATCTCCCACCCCCTCTCCATACTGTTTCCCATTCTCTCCACTTCCTGTTTCCCTAGGACTGATTTTGAGCGAAGCCAATGATTTTCTATTCACTGCAGCCTTATATGATATTCTTTACTCATTAGAAATAGTTTTTGTAGAAAAAACAATGCAAAACATCTTTTTACCATTTTCCTGTGTGTTGCGACAAAATCCTGGGAATAAACATCATCTATGAAAATACGATGGTCAGGACTGGTGGTCAGCCGAAGGGCTGCTGCTGGTGATTCCAGAGTCTGAGCAGGTGAACATCTAACCTCCTCAGGAATTGAACTGTCACTGTGGGGCTGGGAGCAAAGTGGCGCAGGACATTCTTCCTCACTGGCTGTGTCTAGAGAAAATACCAATACTTAGAACATTTATACTGCAATAGGTTAACAGTGCTTAAAGTAAGATGCACAATTCAGTATGTCTGTCTTACATGTCCGTCCTCCTTTCAATGTATTCTTTATTTCAGATGCATGTAACAATATCATAAGGAGAGTAGGTTAGAAACAGTTAACCAGAGAAAGTTAAGTTTGCACAGGTCACTGATGAAAAGCACCTTGAGCTAATTCAGATTCTATCAGACATAACTGCTCATTGTCAAAATACTCCGATACAACATTCTGCGCAGTACTGCAGTTACATTCTGCTGCTAAGGGTGAGGAATGAAATTAATTATCAATATTGCAAAGAAAATTAGATTTTTCCATGTAAACAAAGTGACCACATAGCCTTGTGTAAACAACGTCCAAGCTCTCTCACTGATTACAACTTTTGCTGCTTCTCAACTCTGCAAGTGATATGTAACCACCAGCAGTGAAAGGAATTAAAATCTGAAACTTCAGCCTCCCTGAGAGGGTGAGTGGGAAATTATACTGAGCTATTGTGTCAAGGTACCATTGAGAAAGATGATAATTCCAACATCTGACCTATGCTGATTAAATGGATCACGGCAGATGCTTAGGAAATGTGATTTCCTTGAATGAATGAGACAGGCAAAATAAAAGGCCAGGTTTACACCTTGCTTCTTCTGCATTAATCGAGACTGATGACATTTACACATCAATACATCACCTCACACGTGCCATGACAATCAGCGATACCAAAGTGCAATTGAAAGTAGTCAGAACCACAGTAAATGCATTACTGCCTGGAAGAGAAAACAAACAAACAAGAAACAGAGGCTAACATTACCTTTCGATTCGGGAATCTTCTCGCTTGCCTCTCCCTTTGCCATGTTTGGTTTGAGCTCCCTGTCCCAAGCAGCCAGAGCCTGTTTTTCCATTTGTTGGATCGCAGCTTCCTCAGCATCGAGCCGCCGCTTCCACTCAGCAGCTCCTCTGCATGCTGTCGCCGATGCATCAGTTTCTGCTCCCGTTTAGTGAGGAACCTGATGGACATGCAAGCAGGACTGGGGAGAGAGAAAGGAAGTGTCAGCTAGCTGCCGATATTCATTTCTAAAATCGGACATTAACCTGCAGCTCAAAATGTATAATTCTTACTTTTTAAATTCAACACTGTTTGGGTTATAGTTTCACAACACAAACAAAATTCAGGGCAAGGTCTCCTTGTACACCTCACACATCCTAGAACATTGCAGCACTACTGCATGTAAATAGGCTCAGAGCAGTTAATCAACACATTCAAAAGGATTTCCTCCAAGTTTGCTGACGCAATATTAGTCAAAACAGTCAACTTCAATCTGCAATGTTGATCTTCAAAAAAACTTCAATCTGTCATAAATTTCCCCACCCCACTGCAATTGGTAACCTGGCCCGGCCCAGGGATTGGTACTGGGACATTAGTGAACTGTGATCTCAAAGGAAGCGAGCAAACAAAATTCTGATAGCCTGGTCCTCAAAGTTTAGTAAGAGGTTTGAGACAAGTCAGATGCTATACCTTCTTGCATTTAGCTCAATATCATTTCCTATTTACAGTACAGTGTTTTGCAAAGTATAAAGAATTATGTGCTTTTTTTGCCATGGTGGGGGATTTTTATCCTAGTTTATCACAGTTGCTGCCTCTCGCTCCCCAACAGACACTGAGAGAAGCCCAGTGATGAGACGTAAAGACAGAGAAGTAGTGGTGACAGGAGATCAATGTTTACAAAAAAAGGAGCAAAACAAGAAAAACAAAACAGCTGAGTATCACCCCAAAATTGCTTTATCTTTAGATACTCAAGAAAACCTCACATTATTAGGGAGAAATTCCAAATATTCCATCAAACATTTCTAGCCAACTTCCCTACACCTCTACCTCAACACAACTTGAGGATTCATTAACTTCAAATGGCAACAGAGCTCATCAAAGCCAACCCCAGCTCCATTTCTCTTTCTGACTTCGATAGTGGGAGAATCTCAAGCACTGCCTTCCCAACAGTCCATCCAGAGCTTACAAACCCATCTGATGTTTGTTTAATGTTGTCATTATTGCTGCCTTTACTACCAACTCTGGCAGCTCATTCCATACATGTGTGAAAAAATTGCCCCCGAGGTAACTTTTAAATTTTTCCTTTCTTACTTAAGCTCTCTAGTTTTTGACTCCGCTATTGGAACAAATCATAGAATCC
Source organism: Chiloscyllium plagiosum (assembly GCF_037043375.1). Classification (NCBI taxonomy): domain Eukaryota; kingdom Metazoa; phylum Chordata; class Chondrichthyes; order Orectolobiformes; family Hemiscylliidae; genus Chiloscyllium; species Chiloscyllium plagiosum. The sequence continues at coordinate 119,090,144 of NW_028270147.1, forward strand.
CTCAGTGTGGAAACAGGCCATTTAGCCCATTGAGTCCATAATGACCCTTCGAACAGCAACCCACCCAGACTCACTCCCCTACGCTATCAGTGTAACTCTGCATTTCCCATGGCTAATTCACCTAGCCTGCATATCGCTAGGCACTATGGGCAATTTAGCATGGCCAATCCACCTGACATGCATATTTATGGACTGTGGAAGGAAACCCATGCAGACATTGGGAGAATGTGTAAACTCTACACCGTCGCCTGAAGGTAGAATCGAACCCGGGTTCCTGGCACTGTAAGGCAGCAGGGCTCGCCATTGAGCCATGGTACTGCCCTCATAAGACCTGTTTACATCCTCTGTAGTGTATGCAATTGCCTTCATAGGATAAAAAAGCTTAAACAATGATGTCAAGCTGATAATTCCACCAGGAAAAACAATTCCTGCAACATTGCATGTCCCTCCAGTTTCCCAACACACTCCACTGAAAGGCAAAGCAAGCTTTGCACCAGTGAAAGTTTTCACATTGCAATCCCATTCTGAGACTGTTGCACCAGGGCAATGGGTGTAAGTAAAGAAGATGAGGGTAAGAAAAAAGCTCCACTACTTGGAGACCAGTAGCAGTGAGGCCATATTGATGTTTTGCTGCCCCACTCGCAGGGTCAAACATGACAATACCTCAGGGGGGATAATTAGAAGCACCATATGCAGCAAACACACTGCCTTTGAAAAACACAGTTAAATGGACTTCTACTATTTATCTCTGTTCAGAGCCACTCTGTCTCTCTCTTTCTCATCCTCTCTGTCACATCACCAGCTGACAAATGAGCTGGTTGGCTTGCCAGCCTTTCACAGCAATATGCCTTATAAGGAGCCATAAGAGATATTACTTTTCATCCATATGACTGCGCATCTTCTTCAGTTTTTGCATGATGCTGCTGGTCTCACTGCCTGAAATCGAAACAGGGGAGGGACTCCACATCTCCGTATCTGTTTGTAGGGGACTGGAAGTGGGGCTGACTTTGGAAACATTCTCCACTTCTGGTTGTTCTGCATCCCGCTGGTCCTGTCGAGTTGGAACCTGAGAAGATACCAAGATGGACGCATGGAAAGTTAAGTTTGTTCCTAAAAGGAAACAGCTCTGGAATTAGTTGCAGTGAAACACAGATGAGATTCAAAGACTGGTTGCTGCAACTAAGCAACATCATTTCCTTTCAGGCAGGCAGAGCGTTTCATTAGTTTTGAATTAATTGAGCTTTAATTAATTGAAAATTTCAAAAGTGAGACTGATTTTTTTGATTGTTGGGAATGTTTATTCAGGGAAACTGATTAAGGGAGGGAGATGTAGATCAATTATAATAGAAGTAAGTGCAAACAGATGAGTGGCTCAACAACCTAGTCCCATTCCTATGCACATGATCAAGTGCAAAAATGTTTTGACACCTTTGTAGGATATGCTGATAACAGGTAGGAGCCAGATTGCAGGGAGTGAAAGAACAGAAGCACAGATACATTGGGCTGAAAGCTCCATTTCTTGTGCTGTCACTTCTACAGAATGCAGAATAAAACACGATAGCGATGAATACAGAGGATGGTATTCTCGGCAGCAGCAGGTATTCCTGCATATACAGCTTTAGGTTGCAGAGATTTGGACTCTACATAAGGGAACATGTGAACATATTATCAACTTAATAAAAGTACCGAGGCTTAAGTTGATGTTTCTCAGTGGCAGACAAACCATTCTTACATCTTTTCTGTAAAATATTAAAAGTTTTATTTATATTGCAATGATAATATAGACCAGAAACCTGGCTGATAGCAAGCTTGGATTGAAAGTGATCACCCATCATTCATGCTGCTGAGTAAGTAATTCCTTACTTTAATAGTAACCTTGCATTGAACAGTTCAGGAGTTTGCAAATGGTGGGATACTAACCAACTTGCTCTCCCCAGCGGATTTGAGTTTCTCCTGAATTTTGATGGTGGTCAGGAGCATATGTTGAATCTCCTCCTGCTGTTTCAGAATCAGCTGCCTCTCCCTGTGAGCAGCCTTGTTGGCTTCTTGAAGATGCCTGATTTCAGTCTGTGATGAAATTGGATGCAATGTATTACCATGTTGGAGACCAACCAAACCCGTCTTTACATCGTCAATAAATTTATTTTGACGACAGAGTACAGACAAAAATGAAGTCAGGGCACACAACTCCATAACCCATTAAGTTCTAAGTTGCACAGTTTCCAGGTGGCACTGTGCAACTTTTACAACTTATAATGCTTGTTCTTGATGAAAACTTTGTGTTTTTCTTCGACAAAATGTTTTGTTAACACAAACTCAAACAGTCAAGTACTCCAGGTGGAAAATCATCATGAAAGAGTTACTCACATTCTTTTTCGACAACTGATGCCTAACTTTGAGTGAGCATTTCTCATTTTATTTCAGGAGGTTGCTTCCTGGTCTGTGGTGAGTTAACCTGAGTTCTCAAACCTGAAAAACTGTCCTCAGCAGCCAAGTACTTTGCAGAAGAGAAAGATGATGAATAGCAGATTTCCGCTTTCGAGAACTGCACATTAGCTCTTGCTACTGGGCAAGTTGGAAAGTGTTTCTGGATTAGTGGTGCTGGAAGAGCACAGCAGTTCAGGCAGCATCCAAGGAGCTTCGAAATCGACGTTTCAGGCAAAAGCCCTTCATCAAGAATAAAGTTGGAAAGTGTGCCTCGGTTGAGTGAATACAGAATCTGGCAAATCTGTAGTGGGTCCAACAGCAAATAACGTAACATTCCAAGTCTGCGTGACACTGCCTGACACTGCGAGATTGGTAAAACCTCTGCCAACAAAAATCAGCAACTTGTTGAGACCATCACTATATTTTTCTCAGTTTTGGTTTGGAACTGTGAGCTGAAGTTAAGAATTGAACTTTGAAAAGCAACTTGTTTTAAAACAACCGAATAAGGCTCAGTCATTTATAATACCAGAGTTGATTTTACTCCCCTTCTTGAACAAGGGGACAACATTTGTTATCCTCCAGTCTTCTGGCACTATTCCTGTAGACAATGACAACATAAAGATCAAATCTCAAGGTTCTGCAATCTCCTGCCTCAATCCCGTCTAGTCTAATAGCCTGCATCGCAGTATTCTCCTCGACAACACTATCTTTTTCTGGTGTGAATACTAACAATATTCATTTAGTGCTTCCCCATCTCCTCGGACTCCATGCACAACATCCCACAACTATCCTTGATTGGCCCTGATCTTTCTCGTCATTCTTTTCTTCCTGATATACTTATAGAAAGCTGTATGGTTTTCCTTGATCCTATCTGCCAGTGATTTTTCATGTTTCCTCCTGGCTCTTCGTAGCTCTCTCTTTAGGTCTTTCCTCACTAACTTGTAACTCTCAAGCTCCCTAACTGAGCTTCACGTCTCAACATAAGCCTTTTCTTCCTCTTGACAAGAGATTCAACTTCTTTAGTAAACCACAGCTCCCGACACATGTTATAATGATGCTGGAATTTACAGACAAACTTGGATAAATCTGCCCAAGTAGATCACACAGTTTCACCACTGCTGAATTAGCAACTAAACCAGAAAGAGAATGATCAGGGTTTTAAGATTTTATTAAACAGCAAATTCCTCTTAATATTTTATAACTTTAATGCCCCTCCATGCTTGTCATACTCAATTTAGAGAAAATTTCTTTCAACAAAATATTGCTTATGCTCACAAAATTAATAAGGGTATTTTAAAAGAAAATCTGGAAATAAAAGGTTGGTGTCAGTAAAAGTGTCCACAAAGATGTTGAGCAGCCATAAAAACCCAACTAATTCATGGAGGGACTTTGAAGAAGGAAATCTTCTGCCCACAAATAGTATGGCATATGTGACTACAGTATTATGGCAGTATGGATGGCATGCACACCATACCTACCAAGCATTGACCATCTCTTGCAATCCTTTTGATATGAAGTGGTATTATCATCACTGCTTCCCTCACAATTAACACATTAGAGTTACCCTCGACCTGAAACTGAACCTGATCAGCTATACAATACTGTGTCAACAAAACCAGGTCAGAAGCTGAAAGTTCTTCACTAAGTAACTCACTTCCTGTCTCCCCAATACATGCCCTAGAAACATAACATCAAATAGAATGTAGCAACCTGCTTGATCAGCATCACATTCACCAATCTCGACATTCACGTCCTTCACCAATAAACAGTGAGAGCTATGTGCACTACATGATGCACTGCAGGAACTCACTCAATTCCTTCAACAGCATCTTCAAAGCCTCTGACCTCTACCACCTAAAAGGACACAGACAATAGATAACATGGTAACACCATTACTTGTAAGTTCCTCTCCATGCCACACAACATCCTGACTGAGCAATATACCATTCCTTCACTGCTATCGGATCAAAATCCCAGGTACTCCTTTCCTGTCAGCATTGTGGTTGTACCTGTAGCAGGTGAACTGCAGATGTTTGAGGAAATGGCTCACTATCACCTTCCCAAGTGCAATGAAGGATGGACAACAATACTGGCCTTAACAGCGGCGAAGAAATCCATTGAAATAATTTGTTTAAATCTGTTCGCCGAGCTGGAAGTTTTTGTTGCAAACATTTCGTCCCCTGGCTAGGCGACATCATCAGTGCTTGGGAGCCTCCTGCGAAGCGCTTCTTTGATGTTTCCTCCAGTGTTCATTGTGGTCTGTCCCTGCCGCTTCCGGTTGTCAGTTTCAGCTATCCGCTGTAGTGGTTGGTATATTGGGTCCAGGTCGATGTGTTTGTTGATGGAGTTTGTGGATGAATGCCATGCCTCTAGGAATTCCCTGGCTGTTCTCTGTCTGGCTTGCCCTATGATAGTAGTATTGTCCCAGTCGAATTCATGTTGCTTGTTGTCTGCGTGTGTGGCTACTAAGGATAGCTGGTTGTGTCGTTTCGTGGCTAGTTGATGTTCATGTATGCGGATTGTTAGCTGTCTTCCTGTTTGTCCTATATAGTGTTTTGTGCAGTCCTTGCATGGTATTTTGTACACTACATTAGTTTTGCTCATGTTGGGTATCGGGTCCTTCGTTCTGGTGAGTTGTTGTCTGAGCGTGGCTGTTGGTTTGTGTGCCGTTATGAGTCCTGTAGTGTACAAAATACAGTCTTGCATCAATCTGTTCCAGAGCCCTGAACTCCAAACCGAACAGCACTTGCAAGTTGATATGTTTATATTGACCAAGCAGACTGCAGTAGCTCAAGGCAGCTCACCACCATGACCATTTCGAGGATGAGGGATAGTAAATAAATACCAGCATTACCGGAAACATCCCAAATTCAAAGAACAAACTTAAAAATTCAAAAAAAAATGTCAAAAATGCATTCATTCTACTCATTCCAAACAGTGATAAGGAGAAAGATGATGTGAATATCTAGATTCTGCAACACAGCCTCACTGCAATGAGAAAAGACAACAGCTTTCCCCCTTCTCCGGAAAGTATAACTAGAAGTATCTGCACATTCTTACATTGCATTTTTGAAAGGTTATTCAGCTTAACATCACTGCATAGGTCAGCTACTCACTTTTTCTGGTGCTCCAACCAGGCCAGCTCTGCTTTGGTCTTTTCCTTCAAGGCTTGTTCTCGCAGTTTGAGGAGTGATACCTGGTGCTGTGTACGCATCTCCTCCCCCTCCATGTATTGTCGCACCATCGCCATGGTGAATTGAGAGAAACTGTCTTGACCTCCTGAGAAGGGCATGCTCAAATCATGCTGAATAGTGAAAGACAGGAGAACAAACAGTACAGACTGAGGTGATCTGCTTCCCCTGACCCAAGCAAAACTTGCTCCATAATCCACAAAAACTCAGGACTGACTGCAGACAACAACAATTAAAAGTAGCTGGAGTATCATGAGACATGCCAATCATGCTGCATCACAAGTGATCCCAACAAACTATCCCAATATTTATCAGGATAAGTAAATGCTGACTGTCTTATTTCATCATCTGTAAAACACATTAAGACTGGCAAAGTCCCTCATACTGATAATTTTCTGGTCAGGACTCCAGTTACCAAATTGCTGCCGATAAAAAAACCAAAAACAGAATAGGAGTTGCACATACAGAGAATAGGGGTGTCATGGTTACATCAACATTAACCAGGAGGAGGCTATTTAGCTTCTTGAGCCTATTCCACCATTCACCCAAATCATGGTAATCTTCAACATCATGACAAATCCCTGTCTTTGTCCCATAATCCTTCAGCATTTTGGTTAAAAATCTACCAATCTCAGATTTAAAGTTTGTAACTGATTTCACATCAACCACTGTTTGTGGAAGGGAGTTTCAAACTTCATCCATTTCCATGTGCAAAAGTGTTCCACAATATCACACCTCAATGTTCTGACTCTCACATTTTATCTATTCAATCTCTCTTCTTAAATTAAGCCTCGGAGCCCAAGTATCACTTCAGTAAGTCTACATTGCACTTCCACCAAGAGTGATACTCTTCTTAAGCCATGGTGCCCAGCCCTGACGGCTTGGACTGACTAGGTTTTGAACTGCTGAAGCATGACTTCTAATCCGTTGTTTTCTAGTCTTCTTTGGACATAAATGTCAACAGTCCACTGGCCCCTTGATCACTTTTCTGAGCCTGTTTGTGACATTTTCATGAACTGTATGCAGCTGGATCACCCCCATCAAGTATCTTTGAACTCCACTGTCTCTCAATTTTCACAATCAAGAAATATCCTATTTTGATCCAACCTCTCACTTGCCGACACAAACTCATCTGTAGATTTTTCATTTACTTAATCTATCAAGTTTGCTTTCTGATTTTATGCTTCCATCTACCGACACTCGAGATCGCTGCTAATCTGTAGAGAGGCCCCAAATTTTGAATGTGGCTTTCCTTTCATTATGAATAGCGAATAGATAGGGCACCAACATAGATCCATGCAGAATATCACCAACCATATCCTTCCAATTAGAATATCTCTTATTATCTGCACAAATGTCTCTTGTTCAAATCAAATTCCTCTGCAAGCTCCACTTGTCTTTTACATCTTATTACCCCCACCTTTAATGGACAGTAGAAAGTTGTAAATTCAGGGACATACTTTGCAGTCAAATTTAGCTTGTGTTTACCTGACGAGGTGAGCAAGGAATCCCCGTAAATATTAATCTCTGTCTTCACTACATGGTAACTTGATCACAAAGATTAACAATGCAAAAGATTTTTTCCTCTTCAAGATTTATAAACTCTGGTAACATTGTTAGTGAGTGGTACTTATCTTTTAAAAAAAACAGCCCCTGCCCAACACTTGCCTTACACTCATTGCCCCATTTGCTCCTCATCCTCTACATCTGAATCTCATGGCAAGATACCTAGAACATGGAGAGGAGCAACTATTCCAAGCACTGAGATCCCACTAACTGGCACCACCAGTCACCCTTGGCTAACCCATGGGAGAACTCACTTTTGCAGCTATTGAAGCCAATTGATCCTGCAGTATGTCCTCATCGGAATCATCCTGCTGGCTGCGTTTCTTCCCCATATTAAAGCAGCGATGGCTCTCTGATGGCAGAAGGGAATGGAAGGATTTCTCTTCAATCTCATCTTCAGTCATTGACTCATCGAACTTAAGGGAGTACTCAGTGGCAACAGAAGCATAGCCTGGAGAGACAATAAATGATTGACATTGTTCTTTGTTATTTTCCATTGCTCACTGAAAGATTTAGAACTTGAACATGAAGTTAAAGGCCGAGCTAGAATCCTTGGATTAGTTATCTGCTCAAGGAGCAGAGTTGGGTTACAATTATTGATTCAACACAACTGTTATGTTGAATCACACATTGTTTAAGGGGACATGAGGAAGTTTCCTTATGCATAACCACAGATCCAATGGGAACACAAGAAAGTTGGATTGAATAGCTTAAGCATATCACTGAATCAAGGAATCTTGAAATAAATCAGTGCAAGACATGTTACTATTTGACCCACATATCCTTTGGGTATGGAAGGAGTGATTATATGACAATTGATTTGGTTGATTTGAATCACCTAACTGAAGAGACACCATTCCCCATTTAAGTCATGAGATCAGTTGAAGGACAAAACATCATTTAGATTTGATGAAGTCTGTTGGGCCAAAAGGCACTTTTCCCTACTGTAAACTCTCTGCAAATGTACTGCTCTCCTTCACTAAAGAACCATTTAATCAACAAATAATTTGGACAAAAGGGGTCCCACTCAGGTATAAAAGAGAAATACAAGAGGCATCCCTTCCTAAGGTCACACAATTAATATCCATTACTGAAATTACTTCCGCTGAGACAGCAGTTTAATCTTCAGCTTCTCAGTCGCAGTGGAGTACAGAGTTTTAATCGGCGGTTTGGTGGAGGTTGAGCTGGCAACATCAAGATCTTTACTGAGTTCAGCTTCGGTCTTCTTCACAAATTCACCACACGACTGAAAGAAACATGAAGAGAAAGTGAAATCAAACATTGGGATTTAAAAAAGTACACATGACACTATTTTGACAACTGCACTGAAATCAATGTACTTCTGAATTTTTTTAAACTTTTGTGGCAACTAAGGAATAGTAGGCCTTGATTTTCAGCAAATTACTGCAGTGAGGACAAGTTTTCAATTCAACCAGAAAGTTGAAAATAAAGCCTTTGTCATTTGAAATAATAGAAAATTCAGATGTAGGACGCAGTGTTCATAGTCGTGATGCAGTGGTACAATATAAAACTGAACAGTTGCTAAACTGAAGCACTTACCAAAATATGGTCCACCCGATCACGTTTTCTCCTGTCAAATGTCTTCATCTTCTGTCAGCCTGTTTTCTGATATTGCTCTTTGTAGAATCCAAACAACTTCATAACCTCATTAGAAATGAAGATCTGTGGATAAAAGCACAGGAGAAATGGTAGTTGTTGCACACACCCTAAATACACAGACAAAACAACCCACAATCCATTATCCTTGCCCAAAACTGCTCTGTGAAGCCTTTGACTCTTGGGCCTTTGGACTCTTTCCCCCATTCTGAATGATGTAAAATTGGATGAAACGCAAAGCATGTTCTATTCAACAAAAATCTCCGGAATGCTTGAAAATGTAATTATAATTGAAGTGAACAATATCAGTGAGATCCAAAAGCATATTCTAAACAACTCTAAGGGAATATGCAATACTCCCAGACTGTGAGAAGGTTTGACATTTTACTTTGCCTCAGACCTAGACTGAGAAATGATTAATTATTCACTTAACGATTCACTGCACTACATGGTTCAGCACTTTGCCAACAGCATCTTCTAAGAGGTCTCTGCTCAGGCAAATTCCAAAAATGTTCCGCCTTTATAATAGACTGTAGGTAGATAACTCAAGATCAGAGCTGTGGGAAGTCTCACCATAAACATTGGGACTGACGTGGATTCATACAGCGGACCAGCATTTCAGAAAGGTCAAATCATTCTCAGTTTAACAGATGAGTTCATCTTAACTTCAGGAACTGAAGTTAAGAGTGAGATGAAGTAACACATTGAGTGGATAAGAAAAGGAATTACACCTGAAATTCTAAGATCCTAATCAGGCCAGAGAAAAATGCTACAAAGTATTCAAACATACAGGCCTTTTGAAGTGACAGATATGGCTATTAAAAGAAACCTGGCTCTTCCAACTGCACACAAACAATTTAAGCCACATTAAGTTGCATAAGATCTTAGAATATTTTGGTCAATTTTGGGAACCTCAACACATTACAAATTCAGACTCAAAAGTGCAACCTTTAAGGCTTTCTTCATCTGAAAATTATGGAGTGACCTGTGGAAGGTAAGATTCTGGAGAGTTTTAAGAAGATGATTAATAATCATGTAGTGTATTATCGACCAATGGAAAGACAGAGATGATACAGAAGAATTCAAAAAAATTAGTGACTGGAAGAGACACCATATATTATGTAAATAGAAACAGAAAATATAGATTCTCAGAGTGAGCAAAGTTGTGACAGATGGGATTTAATGAATAACAGGATGATGATGATGATGATAAATTAATAATGGGAGAGTACAAACAGTGGAGGATAAAGTGGTTTGGACTTTTAGGGAAGGGGCAAAATGATAAACAGAATTCAATGCAGTCATCAGAATATTTAACAATTTATCAAGATATTCCTCACAACAGTCTTTTGGTAAAGGGTCCTCGGTAAAGGGGAACACTCAGGATTATTTCTAAAAATGATGACCTGCAACATGTGCAACCTGAAAAAAGTGGAGTTGTATTTTGACATATTGTGTGGGAAATAATGATAATCCTGTAAGTATGTTAAAACATGGTACTTACAGAGAGAGGACAAAGGTCTGAAGATAATACTTCTTCCTTATCATCATCACGATCATCTCTTTCAAATGTGTCCAATGGGATATCAGTCTTGTGTTCCTTCTCTTGATCCTTGGAAGGTGACCTGGGCCAGGATTCAACATCCAATTTGAACTGTAATCATTGATTAGTAAGCCAAACCTTCTCAGCTACAGACTTTGTGATTTCTTGCAATTGTTCAAAAGTGGCCTTGACAAAAGAAGATAGTATCATATCAACCAAAGAATTGGCCTTTGAATCACTGCTCTTCAGATCATCTCCTTTAAAGTCTTCACTATCCTCACGATTGTCCTTGGGTTCCTCTACTTTAATGTCCATGTGCTCCTCATGAATTTCCTCACATTGAGGCTCGAGGAATGGTACTTTAAATTGAGCCTTGAGTTGGTCCTTTTCCCTGTTCAGAAAATCCAACAGAGGAGTTGAAGAGTTCTTGTGGATATTTCGTGAAAAGTCCTCCCTTTGTGTACTGGAAGAACACACAGACACATCAGCGTTAATATTGGTGTCTGTCTCCAGTGCTGCCTTGGATGCCTTCTCTCTGAACACATCAGTCCGTTAATGCTTCCTTCATTCTTGTCTTTATTCAAGTTTGCCAATCGGTCCTCCTTACCAGACTTGGGCAAGCTCTCTTAAGTTTTGTTTGAGAAAGTCTATAGCCTTAAAACTTGTCCTGAAACTTTTAGACTAAAATGTAATGTTGAATTATAGAACACATTTGCTGTCCACCAGAAAATAGAGAGGCAGGAGGGTAAGGCAATTAAGAACATTTTCTTGAGCATCAGTGAATCTGCATGAAGAGGACACCAAGTGATAACATTCACAGCTGTCCCTTTGTGAAATTAATAACTTGGTATCAATTAACTTCTCTCCCGAATTATTGTCCTTCACTGTTATCTATCTCATTCAGAACAAGCAGTGCTTTTGTTAACTTTTTGTCTAAAGAAAGCATATTCTTGACAGTACAGCATATGTAAACGTTCGTATAATGGTAGCCTGTTTGTGATAGTACAACAGAGTAACCAGCCAGGGCTCTTGAAGGAAGAGCGATATCCTACTCTCCTGGGTTTTTAGAATCCAGTCAACCTGGCTTATAGGTGTCAGTGTTATGTTGTAACAGTGATGCTATTAGTAAATTAAGGGGATGACTAAAATTAAACTAAACTGTCTGGAAGAGGTTTTTGTTTTATTCCAGACTTCCAAAAGTACGATCTCCAGGATGAACCGAGAGGGTTACAGGTTGAGTTCACAAGGGATTCCCTGGGCAATCTCAAATCTGTACTTTACCAATTTGGCACTGCAAGCAGGGTTCCAACAAGGGATACGTTTGAATGAAACTGGAAAAGAGGAGCTTCACCTCAGGGTCGGACTCGAGACCAATGGGTCCACAAGGTAAGATTATACCTCGATTGCTCTCGGTCTGCACCTTTGTGTGCTGCTTCCCCCATTTCATTCTCACGGTACCCGGACGGAACCCTAAATGAGATCGTTGAAATAGGTACTAAAATCAGAATCTTGTGGGGTTAGAGGCTCCTGTATTTTGTGGGATTGGAGACCTTGTAGATCAGTAATTCTGTGAAGATTTAAAATAAATAGGATAAATATGGGTGCACATTAAAAGTGAACAAGGGATTTGGGGGAAAAAAGGGAAGTAAACAGAAAGAAGCCATATCAGCGTGGAAAAAGGTAGATAGGGAAAAATGGGAAAAAGCCATGCAATCATCATGGAGACAAAACTGTATTAAAAGGAGAATTAGTCCATTAAATGAGGAAGGATCCGAACTAGATTGGACAGAACTAAAATGCAAATGTGAAGCACATGATTTAGAAGCAGAACTGGAATTGGCTCGGGAGAAAATAAAACAAAGTAAAGATTCAGAACCCTTGCTGAAATGTCAGGGGCCCCAAAGAAAAGGGAAACCGGTGAATAAACAACAGACTGCAGCTGTAGCCGCGCAGGACCAGACTGACGACAAAGACAGTTCCTTATACCCCACCTCTCCCAAAGACCCGTTACTAAAGAATCCTGATCCCTCTGTGGATGAGGAATGGGACACTGATTCTGAGGAGGAAATAGTTTACGCCTCCCGTCCTGTCAGCCGACTTCCTCCGGGTCCCCCCTCAAAACTCACCCACAGTACAGCCAAGGCGAACACACTGCATAAAACAAAACATTGCCTGAACTCCCCTCCCCACTCTGAGGATCAACGTGCCAAGGGCCATACACGTCCCCCAATGAATCATTTGTCCCGGTGTGTTCGGAGTGCTACAATTGCACTCATAAGTGAACTTAAGGCCACTGATTTTGATCAAATCTAACTGCTGCTTTCAAAACCAGCTCATACTCTTTAACCAGATGGTGAAAGGAAATGATGCCCTGCTGAAAGAACCGAAACCTTGTTCGTTTTTTCAAAAAAGGAGTATTTCAGTTCGACTTTAAAACAACCAGAAGTGCAAGTTGAATTCAAACTAATACAATTTAAAATTCCGATGAGAAGGATTAGGCCAACGTACAGGCTGGAAATTCCAACCCTGCCTCCTAATTAGTAATTACAGACAGTCTGTGGCATTCTACTGGTACCGTGGATTCACAACATCCCAATGGATCTTGGGGTCCTCCTCTGTATCCTCCCCAACAGTCCACGATGTCCTTTACTCCCTATACATCCTCTCACTAGTCTTCACTGCCTCCCCCAGCCCCTCGAGTTCCCCAACAATCACACATTTGTTTCATTGGTCCAAGAACTGCCCTTTCCCAAAGCAGCCTCCGGTTGATCGCTGGAGTGGAAGCAGCTGGCAACCTCTTGGTCACCCTCCCCAGGGACCTCAGCAGGTTTGCTCTTTTATTGCACAAAACCCTTTTCTATCCTTGACACCTGTGCTACAGCGGTTCTTACCCAGCAACATGACTCCTCTTGGTGCCCTGTTGCCTATTACTCCACTAAGATTGACCCTGTTTGCTCAGGGTATGCCTTCCTGCACCCAGATTCTCCCCACTATCCATCCTATGGTATTGGCTGCCTCTAATATAACTTTACATCAAAATGTAGAAGTCTGTACCTCACATTCCTTGGTATCCTTGCTTACTTCTAAACAGACTCAACACCTAACTGCGGCTCATCTAAGTTGCTATGAGATTTCATTACTTCAGAATCCACTTCTCCCCTTTAAATACTGCTGTAACATTAACCACGCTACATTCGATGGTTCTTCTATATCTCCAGAGGGCAAACACGTCAGGATATGCGATTGTCACTTTGTCCCATACAACAGAAGCTTATTCCATCGATCCACCCTGCTCCGCCCAGCAAGCTGAACTCCTTGTTCTCACTTGTGCCTGCATACTTGCTGAAGGAAAGTCAGCTCATATCTATACTGATTCCCTTTGGATGTGCCCATGATGAACTCTGGCAGCAACTCAGCTTCCTTACCTCATCAGGAACCCCAATCCTCAATGCTGCCTATGTTGCTAATCTCCTCAGTACTTGTCAACTTCCCTTTCAATTGGCAATTATCAAATGTTCGGCTCACTCCTCTGATGCTGCCAATGTCACTAAAAGCAACAATGCTGCTGACACAGCTGCTGAGAAACCAGTTTTTGAGCAAAGACATGGTTACTCAACTGACGAATCGGAAACCAAAGGGAGACTCTCATTTTTCCTCTTCTGACACCGAGAAAAATGCCAAACCAAGAAAAAGTTCGGATCCATTGGGGGACGCCTCCGATTAGGGAAAACAAAAATGGATGAAGCACGGTTGTTATGTAAATAGCTACAATAAGCTTTGGGTTGCGCTGGTAGAATAGACATGTCTGCCCGATTCACTTCTGCCTATTCTAGTTGATTGTGTTCATACACATACACATGTGGAGAAGGAGGGAATGGTGGACAGAATTCTCCAAACTTGGTGGAATCCCCACCTGCAAGAAAAAGCAAAACAAGCAGCTTCAAATTGCCAAATTTGTCAAAACATTAATCTCGGGAAAGGAGTGAAGTGTCCCCCAGGTGAAATGCCCTTGCCAAGTGCACCTTCTGACACTATCCAGTGAGATTTTAGACAGTCCCCTAGATGCCATTGTTATAAGTATTGCTGAGTGGTAATTAATGTATTTAATAAAGGGTTGGAGTTTATCCCTGTACTGACTGACAGCAACAACTACTTGTAAAATTCTGTTAAGGGAAATCATACCCAGATTTGGAATACCATTAACGGTATTTTCCGATAACGGCTCCCACTTCTGTGCGGAGCTAACCAAGCCACTATGTGAGAGCTTGAATACGAGTCAGAAATTCCATTGTGCCAACCATCCCCAAGCAGCGAGAATTGTAGAAAGAGCCAAATGTTATTTAAAAGGTCAGCTAAGCAAGTTGGTAGAAGAAATTGGCCTTCATTGGCTGCAAGTACTCCCAAATGCTCTTTTTAATATGAGAAAACCATGACATAGAAAAAGACGGGATTCTCGGCGGCTGAACTGATATATGGAAAGCCCCTGAGGACTCCCTGGTCTGCACCATTAACTCCCCAACACCCTGTTGATGGGCATGTCATGGCAGAAGAAATGCACATGTACCTGATTAAGCTGACCAAAGCATTGCAGCCCTATCATCAACAGGTCAAAGCAGCCTGTTGAGTACGAGGGAAGGAAGAAGAAAGAGCTCCAACATTTAAAAACGTCAACCCTGGTGACTACGTATGATTGAGAGACATTAATCATCAAAAATTGGGCCCTTGCTGGAAATATCCTTATCAAGCTTTTCTGACAACTGGAACTGCAGGAAAAGTAGAAGGATGTTCAACATGGGTCGACAAAGGACATTGCAAGCGTGTATCCCCTCACAGTCCTGTGTTAGTACTGATACAGGTATCCAACAAAAACCGAACCCAAGTACATACGTCCAGATGTAACCGACCCATCTGTGATATCTCAGACTGGCTAAACTCCAATGTAACTGTATAAATGAAACCCGTACTAATACCATTGGAAGTTATGAATGCAGATGCCCAGCTGAAGCTCAGTTAAACTGCTCACATTTTGTATCCAAACATCACTCTTGACCTTATTGACATCCTCGCAACACTTCCATGCCAACCATCATGAGATGGCACAATTCCATATCCTCAGCCACTCCATCAACCGAAAACTGTTACTTTGAAATGTTTGTCTGTTCCCCTCTCAAAATGAACCGTACAGATTGCAGTATTGAGCACATAGTCCCGAAATCACCAAACCCTCAGCCACCTATTCCCATGAGACAGACAACTTATGCCTTCTCGATGGCATCTTCTCCTATCTGACCTACACCACTGACAGAAATACCTTTACACAGGTTCCTCAATTATCCGATAATCAGATTTTCTGAAGGTGATCTTAAGGTCCGATAGAAACATTACGTCAAAGAGCGGTTTCAACCCTGATCATGTCTTCTGTTTACAGGTACAATGATTAAAAGCAAACCCGGCTCACTGAAATGCTGCCGAGGACAGTCCTGACCAGTCCAGGCACCATCTTCAAATGACTGACCTCCTGTCCTCTCTCTCTCCCCCAACACTCTCCCTGGAGTTCTACACAGGGGTGAACCCCAAACCCTCCATCCCCAGATTATCGCTCCAACATTGCCCTGTACAGGGCAGAGGCGGAACCTGTCAAAAGGTTGTGCGCTATTTGGAGACTTATCCCACAAAGGCAGCAGCAGTCTTCCTGTTGGTGTACAGTCCGGCTGCTCCACAGGGGGGGGTGGGTGGGGCGTGCTCAGGGGTTCGGACGGTAGGTAGGGATCGACGGGAGTGCAGGGTTCGGGGAGTGGGATTGGGGCCAGGCGGTGGGGCGCGGACAAGGTTGGGGGTGGCAATGGGGCTGCTGGGTGGGATCGGACAGGGTTGGAGTTGGGTGGAGACGGGGCTGGGGTTGGGCAGGCAGGTTCCCACGTACAATGTGCTTTTGCTGAGTCTCCTGAATGGGGAACAGACTTCACAGAAAACTCCGCACCCCAGAGGAAATCACTTTACCGAATAATCAATTATCCGAATGAAATAGCGCCTGCCCAACTCGTTCGGATAACTGAGGTTTCTCTGTTCCTATATTCAGTAGCTACTGTAATTAAGACGACAAGCTGGAAAGATGAACAAAGACCAAAAATACTATGTACTCCCAATCTCCCATCTGTTACCAATGGTTTCTTTATTCAAGCTAAACCCTCGATCCATGTGTTATTTGCTCACTCTTCCATCATTCTGATGTCCAGTGTATAAATGGGACTCACACACTTATGCAACCCCTCACTTATGATGGCAAAACCCATTCGGTAGAAGTAGCATATCGCTGGGTGAAGTGCACTGACAAACGTCAAGGATTCAACGTTAACGCTGTTCCGCTGTTAGAATGGTGCGTTGAAAGAACTTCCGGTACCCACGACATGGGGAAAGTGAAGCCAGCACTGTGTAAAAAGGTTATCAAAGACACTAGTCATACTCCTGCTCTTCATCCACTAATACACTTGGACAACCAAACGTTTGATAGCACCCGCTGTTTACAAGATTCAGCTCTAGCCCCGAGTGGATTCATCATTCACTCACAGAAGTGCGCCTTTGGAACTCCTTTTAGCCTTCATTGGTGATGTGTAAAAAAAGGCTACCCATATTTACCCAATGACTGGTACGAATGTTGTGCCCCCGTACAAAATTTACCACTTTTTACCCTCCACCATGAAGTACCTGAGGTAGATGATGAATAGAATGCCTCCCAACATGTGAAGCAGTATGGAACAAAAAGGAGAGGAAAAACAAATGGGACTTAGACAACTTCTTCCATCAACAAACCTGGTGACCCAAGTTGCTGGAAGGACTTATTCCTGGCTGGGATGTTGAGATGGCCCGAGATCAGATAAGTGACCTTGCATACGACATCAAAAAACTTGCCAACTCAACTGCCCACGCTTTGAAGCTGGTGAACAAACAGTTACAGGAGACCCGGATGGTAACACTTCAGAATTGGCTCCTGCTAGATTTCCCCCTTGCTAAAGGAGGCGCTTGTTCTGTTATTGGCCCGCAATGTTGCGCCTATATCAATGATTGCTCTGAAGACATTTTGGACAACTTAGATGTTATCAACAAAATGGGTCAAGATGCAGGGAAGACACCTGCCGCACCATCGTCCGATCCATATGGATGGAGTATTACTTGCTAGCTTTGGTCGCTGTGTGGAACGTACTGATAGTCCCCAGTCTCAGCCTAGGAATATACAGTGTCGTCCACTTATGCATGGAATGGACCGTACATTGCTTTTCGCCTAAGCCAAAGAGGAATCTTGTTAATCGACCCTTGTCTATCCCTGTAGCTCCACGTCCGAATGTCTATGCTGAAATCCAGTATCTTTCTGACTCTGATCCTCTGGACAATGACTCGCAAGAGGAAGCACTCAAATTATTGAGAATACAAATCGACTGAATGGATTAATTATACTTGTATAAGCTGTGTAGTTGCCATGAAATGACAAAAGGAGGGAATGAGAAAGTTTATAGCCTTAAAACTTGTCCTTAAACATTTTGACTAAATGTAATGTTGAATTATAGAACACATTTGTTGCACAGTAGAAAATAAACAGACAGCCTGTGAGGCGCCAGGCCACAAAAGGGGGAACCCAGGATGTGCAGAAGATAAAAACATCTGTTCTCACCAAGTGGTAACAGGATGCACCAAGGCAATTAAGAACATTTGCCTTAACAGCAATGAATCTGTGTAAACAGGACACAGAGTGATAACATTCACGGGTGTTCACTTGTGAAATTAATGACAGTGTTTGATTGTGATCTTCGACTTGGTATCATCCTGTAAGCATGTCAAAAGCCTTGTAATTAATGGTCAGGTCATATCAATTATACTGGATTCTTATTACCCTTGCAAGACAGGCAAACAGAAAGGGAAAAACATTATTCTGTTATAGTCCCTAACCTGGGTGTTCAAAAAGACACTAGAGAGAGAATGAGTGAAGAACATTTTAATGCTGAGATTGCCAAAGCCAATAAAAAATTAACTCTTTGTGGTTTGGTTCAAATGCACGCTTACTTGCTGTGGTTTCAATACAGAGATTAGGTGCAGGAATAGGCTATTCGGCCCTTCGAGCTAGCACCACGATTTATTACGGCCATGGCTGATTATCCACAATCAGTAACCTGTTCCGGTTTTATCCCCATAACCCTTGTTTTAAATTTAATTGCATTTTGGGGCTTTATGATTATTTTGAGTAACCATCGCTGATTATGAAATGCAAACTTTGTAAAAGGTAATATTGATGAAGCTTTAACTTACTTGCTCTTCTTACAGACCAGGACTGCCCCACTGTCAATTCTAACGAGTCGGATCTTACGTCCTATTTGAATTTGAATCACAACTCTGAAAAGAAAAAGTGTCTAATTCAAAACAAATGAATCATTTAAAATACAACCTTACAGTAACAATTCAGCCTCAGGTTCAGAATTATTCTTTTCTTAAGATAAAAAGCAAAAGTCTGCTCCTAGCTTAAAAATTATTCTCACCCTAACATTGAAGAGATTCTGACACAAACTATGAGGAAGCCATGTTTTACAGTCAAAGTTTGCCCTCCTCGCTAAGAAGCCATTTTGTAAAACATGATACCTGACATGCGAGCAATGCAAGGTTACCTTACAACTTCTCCCGCTTAGATTGGTGCCTCCTTATAGTAGGGACTTGTCTCACCAACAGGCACCTGACTCGGCTGAATCTGTTTTTCCCACCTGATGAATGGCTCCAGGTCTGTAGGAGTGATCAATTAGGCACACACAAACCTGTCAATTAACTTTTCTTCCTTACGAATTATTGCCTGTCCAATGTTGTCTGTCTAATTAAGTGCTTAAATCTAATTAAATGCAGTGTTTTTGTAAAAGTTTGTATAAAGGAACCCTGTTGGTGACAGTAACCTGCGAGGTCTCTTCAAGGCAGAGCTGGTCGCTACTCTCCTAAGGTTTTAGAACCTGAGCTAGCCTGGCTAATAGGTACCAGTGTTATGTTGTAACAGTGATACTGTTGGTAAATAAAGGGGAAGACTAAAATTAAACTAAACTGTCTGGAAGAGGTTTTTATTCCAGACTCAAAAGAGTACGATTGCCGGGACAAACGAAGAGAGGCTTACAGGTCTGAGCCCACAAGGGACTCCCTGGACCATCTCAAATCTGTACTTTAACATCAGTGCCTGCTAATTTTCATATAACATCTAGTTGCCTCAAATCTGTGCTCATCTTTCCCAAATTCTACGTGAATCCTTCCAATCAAGTTTGCGATTTGCCATATTTTTGAAATGACTCTTATCCAAGTCACATCCAACATGATGACAGAAGTAAATTGGTTTTTTTCTCCATTTCAATCTACACACATCTCCGTCTACCACACAATTTTCCTAAAATACCTCTCCACTGGTATCCAGCTGGAGCTCAGAGGCTGTTCTCATGTAGTCCTAATTCTACGGATGTGTTTGTAGACCAAAGAAGCCAATGAATTTAACCTTTATTCCCTCCTCCTCCTTCCCTCCTCAACTATCACAGTTATTATACAGCTCCTTCAAAAAAAAACCTTCCATCTAAAAGAACAAAGGCAGATATATGGGAACACTACTACCTGCAAATTCCCCTCGTGGGAAATAGAACCGACTCACTTCAATCATTTCAGTCCGAGACAAGATCTAAAGCAGCAGTATCGTTTATTATACTCTTGCAAGAGTGGTACCAAAAA
The DNA here is from genome assembly GCF_037043375.1 of Chiloscyllium plagiosum. Taxonomy (NCBI): domain Eukaryota; kingdom Metazoa; phylum Chordata; class Chondrichthyes; order Orectolobiformes; family Hemiscylliidae; genus Chiloscyllium; species Chiloscyllium plagiosum. The sequence continues at coordinate 119,110,223 of NW_028270147.1, forward strand.
GGTAGGCACATCGAGTTTAACCAGTACACAACTTATATACAATTCATTTCTCTTTCCCTCCTCCCATTGTTCCTCCCCTGTTTACATCTCCCACTACTCTAAACCCAGCTGTTTACCTCTTGCCTCATCCGGCCTTGGGCATAACAAATTACAAGTTTTGCTTGGCCATTTCATCACATCCTGCTGTGGTCCACCGTTATATATCCTCCTCCAATGCCATCTGCTTTTTTGCTTGCTAAAGCAACATTTCCTTCCATACTTTGCCCATACTGAGCCTGTTGACCTCTTGTTTGTGTTTTTTTTTGTTTTTACAGAAGCAGGAAACATGCTTGTAACTGTGTGTACAAGCATATCCAGCTTAACCTACACCCACTCCCCTCACAGCACCTTATCTATTTGTCTGTAACATCTACCATTGTTTGCAGGCATATTTCATTCTTGTATGCACATTTTAGCTAATGCAAAAGCAATTATATATTTCCTTTACATAGTTTTCATTCTTGTTAACTCAGCTCTTGGCTGAACAATTATACACTAGTGTGAGTTCATTTACCTTACATAAGCAATTATGATTGCCAAAGTAACACTGCTTTACCTATATCCCACACCCTTCAAGCCACTCATCATCCTGACTTAGAAATATACTGACACTCCTTAACTATCACTGGTTCAAAATCCAGGAACTCTACCCAAGGGCACTGAGGGTCAACCTACAGCACACACACTGCAGTGGTTCAAGAAGGCAGCCCACTACCACCTATTCAAAGGTAACTAGGTATGAACAATAATGCTGGCCCAGCAGCGACACCCACATTCCCTACATTATTGTTTTCCGTAATCAGAGATGAGCAGGGATTAAAGTAATTGCTTTGAATCCAGTCTCCATTGCAATAGCAGGTGAAGCCAGTCTGGACAATCTTGGTGTCAGATTTGACTCTGAGAGGAGCTCCGAGCCTCACAGTGCTGTTCTCCCTGAGACTGAGCCGTTCCATTTTGAATTGCCCGCGATCCAAAGACTCGTGCACCGTGGCAGGTCATGCCGCGCCTGCGCAACGATACATTGTCCAGTTGCGGCGCGCCTGCGCACGACCCCAGACCGGTAATCCCACACCTGCGCGATGATACCGCGTCCGGCCGTACCACGCCTGCGCATCGACAACACGCCGGTAATCCCACATCTGCGCGATGACACCATTTCAGTCCTTACAGCGCCTGCGCAACGACAACAGTCCGATCATCCCACGCCTGCGCGATGATACCGCGTCCGGCCGTACCACGCCTGCGCATCGACAACACGCCGGTAATCCCACATCTGCGCGATGACACCATTTCAGTCCTTACCGCGCCTGCGCAACGACAACAGTCCGATCATCCCACGCCTGCGCAATGACACCGCCGCCGGTTGTACCGAGCGGCAAACCTACAGCTTTCCCTCAAACGTAATCCCCGCTGTCGCGGTCAACACCGGAGCCGGCATCGGCGGGTTCACCCACCCAAACCCCCCAACCGGTATATCCGACACCCGCACAAAAAAACGCGAGCGTATGGAAAACCCTTCCCTACTGAGGTAAAAGGGGGAATTCGTGCAAGGCAACGGAATTGGTCGCACTCCAATTATTATAAATTTTAAATATAAGTACAACTTGAAGACGCGGTTTCACTTCAGTCTGTTGAACTTTTTTTTTACCGAATAAGCGGTGCAGTAGTAAAGTCAGAGGGGGATGGGTTACTCCTCAGAGGGTCGGTATGGATTTGTTGGGCCGAAGGGCCTGTTTCCACTCTGTAGAGAATCTAACCTAAAGTACCAAGCCGCGGCTTCATTGCCGCCATGTTGAGGGGCAAGACCAGGAGGGGCGGGGCTCTGACCACGTGAGTAAAGACATGTGATGGGCGACATGACGTCAGTGACCCCGCCTCCAGCAGCGCTGATGAATCAATGAACTCTTCCCTGGGAAGTAGTGACCATAATATGATTAAATTCTACTTTCAGTTTGAGGAGTGTAAAGTGACTCGTGTCTGTGCAAGCGGGCATCAGAGCCGCCCCGCATTTGCCACGGGACTATGCCTACATCAGGAAATGATAAGAATTCATTTTTATGTTTTAAACAGCAGTCGCAGCTTTAAAACCCACAAAAACTCAGCAGCTGCTGGTCTGCCCACGTGACTGGGAGATAGGAGACAGAGGACAGATAGAATCCACACTAGACCAACATTACCCATGACTCATGGGCCAAAACTCCAGAATTAATTAAATATGGAAACCCATCTCCTAATCACACCAAGAGACTGACTGAAACACACACATACCCATCGATTCGGAGCCATTCTGACACAAAGGACAGGCATCCACCAGACAGGTACGGACAGACCAATACACACCAATACCCCAAGGGAACAAAGGGGGTGCTAGCCCCTGCCCTCACAGAGAGAGAGAAGCAGATCATACCCGGACCCATTTTACATAAACCAATTAGCACCCTATTGTGCGTGCCCTGCAACTCTCCTGGGACGGCAGGAAACAGCCTATTCGCACCTACTCCAGTGATGATGGGGAACTATCATCCCATTCATCCTCAAATCCCACACATCCTGACAACTAAAAGTATATAATATGAAGCTGCGCGCGGGAACAGCAGAGCAGCCGAGATTCGAACCTCGGTTGGTCTCCGCCGGCGTTACTGCAGTAATAAACGTTACCGATTGTTGAACCGCACTCTGGGCTCGGACTGATATCATTTCATCCGCGCTAACGTCTGCAACCTAGTTAAGACAGTTATGAGGGTATGAGAGTTAGGCTAGCTAAGGTGAAGGGGCAATAAACCGGAGAGGAATCCATTAGCAACAATCATGGAAGAGAAATTGTGAATTGGAAAATCGTATAAAAGCTAAACCTTGCAGTCACATTTGCCTGTATCTTGTACAATGGCCTGATGGCTCATATGATAGTGAAGCCTGCTGTAGCATCTACAAGTAAGACATAGGTCAGGAAAAGTTGGGAGAAAGGAACTCAGCGAGTTTTGAGAAGATTTGTAGCTCAGGTTGAGGTTCTGGATGTAGGTTTGCTAACTGAGCTGGAAGATTTGTTTTCTGCCATACAAGGTAACATCATCAGTGAGCCTCCGGATGAAACACTGGTGGCATGGCCTGCTTTCTATTTATGTGTTAGGTTTCCTTGGGTTGGTGACATAATTTCCTGTTCTTTTTCTCAGGGGGTGGTAAATGGGATCCAAGTCAATGTCTTTGTTGATAGAGGTCCAGTTGGAATGCCATGCTTCTAAGCATTCCAACTGGAACTCTATCAACAAAGACATTGACTTGGATCCCATTTACCACCCCCTGAGAAAAGAACAAGAAATGACATCACCAACCCAAGGAAACCCAAGCACAAAAATAGAAAGCGGACCATGACACCAGTACTTCATCTAGAGGCTCACTGATGATGTTACCTAGTATGGTTATGAAATGTCTGAAAATGAACCTTCCAGCTCAGCGAGCAAACCTACACACAGAAAGGAACTCAAGAAAATTACAATCAGTGGAGGGAGAAGTAACAAAAGGATTGGTGAGGGCAGAGTGATGGATATGATCTATATGGACTTTAGTAAGGCATACGACAAGGTTGCCCATGGGAGACTTGTAGCAAGTTTAGATCTCATGGAATACAGGGAGGACTAGACATTTGGATATAGAAGGGAGAAGATAGAGGGTGGTGGTGGAGAGTTGCTTTTCAGACTTAGAGGGCTGGGACCAGTGGAGTGCCACAAGGATCAGTGCTGGGTCAACAGCTTTTCATCATTTATCCAAATGATTTGGAAGTGAATGTGGAAGGTATAGTTGATAAGTTTGAAGATGACACCAAAATTGGAGGTGCAGTGGACAGCAAAGAAGTTTACATCAGATTACAATGGGATCTTAATCAGATGGGCCAATGGGCTGAGAAATGGCAGATGGAGTTTAATTTAGATAAATGCGAGATGCTGCATTTTGGAAAAGCAAGTCAGAGCATGACCTAAACACTTAATGGTAAGGTCCTCGAGAGTGTTCCTGAACAAATAGAGCTTGAAGTGCAGGTTCATAGCTCCTTGAAAGTAGAGTCACTGGCAGATAGGATAGTGAAGAAGGTGTTTGGTATGGTTTCCTTTATTGGTCAGAGAATTGAGTATAGGAGTTGGGAGGTCATGTTGCGGTTTTACAGGATATTAGTTAGGTCACTTTTGAAATATTGCATGCAATTCTAGTCGCCTTCCTATCGGAAGGATGTTGTGAAACTTGAAAGGGTTCATAAAAGGTTTACAAGGATGATGCCAAAATTGGAGGGAGTTGGATGGAGTTGTCCTGCTCGCCTTTAAACAATCCCCAAACCTCAAACAAATCATTGTTCGTAGCAAGCTGCCCGGCTTTCAGGACAATTCCATACGACACTGTCACGGTAGACACTGCAAGAGGTATCAGAGTGTGGACATGGATACCATCATTACACGTGGGGACACCTCCCACCATGTACAAGCAGGTACTCGTGTGACTCAGCCAACATTGTCTATCTCATACGCTGCAGGCAAGGATGCCCTGAGGCATGGTACACTGGTGAAACCAAGCAGAGGCTATGGCATTGGATGAATGGGCACTGCACAATAATCAACAGATAGGAGAGTGCCCTTCCAGTTGGAGAACACTTCAGCGGTTCGGGGCATTCGACTTTGGACCTTCGGGAAACCATCCTCCAAGGCGGACTTTGGGCCAGGCAGCAGCGAAAAGTGGCCAAGCAGAGGCTGATAGCTAAGTTCGGTACCTGTAGGGATGGCCTCAACCGGGACCATGGACTCATGTCACACTGCAGGTGACCACCATTGCACTATATGCACACACACATATGCACGTTCTCTCACAGACACTCACAAGGCCCCCCACCCACCCACACATACACACAAACCCACATGCACACATACACACGTGCACACATACACATGTACATTTGTGAGGTGAATTTGTACTTGCAGAGTTACATCGTACTTTGCTCAAAACCTGCATGAATCCATGTAAGATTCTGTTAATTCATTTTTCATAATGTTTAGAATCAGTCTAAATATTATGGCACAGATAGCAGCACACAGGGAGCTAACACCTTCAATACATTATCTGAGCTGACACCAATTGTTAAATTCACTTGAGAATGTAACTTTTAAAAAAGGTTTTGCAATTTACAAATGAAAGAAGTGAAACTAACATGGTCATTCTAACAGACGAGAGACTTAACAAACAATCAAGGTATTTTTCAATGTATAACTTCAGTTACATCACACTGTAAACTTTTTCTATAAATTCTGTGTGTTACAATCATGTACTCCACAACCATCTGATGAAGGAGCAACACTCCGAAAGCTAGTGCTTCCAATTAAACCAGCTGGACTATAACCTGGTGTTGTGTGATTTTTAACTTTGTACGTCACAGTCCAACACTGGCATCTCCAAATTGTGTAAATATAAATTCAGCATTCTCCTGTATTTCCACAATGAAATGTGCTAAACACAGAGGAGCTCTGGGCTTTCGATGCAGCATAAGTGGGGGAAAAAGAGAAAAATTCACCTGATCTTTCTTCATCAGTATTGAGTGTTTCAAGAAATCGCAGAATGGTTATGGGGCAGAAGGAGGCTGTTCAGTCCATTCAGTATGCACATCTCTCTGAATGAGCATCATGACTCAGTGCCATTCCTCTCTGTTTTTTTCCTGTGCCCTTACACATTATTTCTATTTAATGTAGTGATGTTTGCCAATGGTTGCACAGTGTTCAGCCACCAGTTGCGACTCCTCAGGTACTGAAGCAGTCCATGTTCAAATGCAACAAGATCAGGACAATATCCAGTTTTTAGCTGATAAGTGGCAAGTAACACCACACTGAACCCCACCCAAACCACCTTCTCAAGGGCAACTAGGGATAGGCAACAAATACTGGCCAACCAGTAAACCCCCATGACCCATGGCTGAAAATTAAAAGAAACTGGGGAACCATTCAGCCTGAAAAATGCCTGCGAGTCTTTTTTCACTACAACAATTTGTACCCATGGTGCTACTGTCTTGCTGATTCCATGAGATATCACTTTCCTGTCATATCTGTTGTGTTGCAACGCATCAATTCTTTCAGAAATCCCTATACACCACATCCACAGCATTACTCTCATCATCTCTCTGTCTTTAATGAACCTTCTCTTAAAAAACCAATGCCAACTCTTTGGGATTAACCTACATTTTTCAATGAAGCTAGATTCATTCTATATTGAAAATTTGTTTCAAGAAGTTGCCCTTCACTGAAGTTAAACTGATCGGTCTGTAACTGCTGGGATTATCCTTACAACCTAAACAAAGGCACAGTGTTTGCAATTCTCCAGTTCTCTGTTACTTTCCCGAGTCTGAGGAAGACTGGGAGCAAGCATCCAGTTCCTCTGCAATTTCCACTCTCACTTCCTTCAATATTCTCCGATCATTTGGTTCCAGTGCCCTATCACCTTTAAGTAGCATGGTCTATCTAATGCCCCTCCTTATCAATTTTAAACCTTTCTAAGGACTGAGTTTCCTCTTCAGTCACTACAGCCTGGGCAGCATTTCCTTCCTGAGGAAAGTCGTATCAAAAATATTCATTTAACATTTCAGTCATGTTCCCTGCCTCCATGTGTAAATCTTATTGGTTGTCTCTAATTGGCCCCACTCTTCCATTTTTTGCTGTTTATGCATTCTATCAAAGACATGAGGATTCCCCTTTGTATGAGCTGCCAGTCTTCATTCTTAACCTCTCTTGGCTGCTCTTACTTTGTGTTTTCACCTCCCATCCGAACCTTCTGCTTTCAGCTTGGCTCTCATTTGTATTTCCTTCCTGGGGTCTGCCATAAACATGTGATTCTTCTGAAGGGGATCGCTGAGGAGATTGTGATGGTGTTGGTGATCTTTCAGGAATCACTGCAGTCGGGGTGGGGGGAGGAGGTTGCTAAGGGGGGGTAGATGGTTGCAGAGTTCCAAAGGATTGGAAAATGGCTTAGATAACGCCCTTGTTTAAGAAATAAGGGAGGGAGGCAGAAGACAGGAAATTATAATCGGTTAACTTGACCTCAATCATTGGTCAGATTTGAGACTTAAAGTTAAGGATGAGATTGCAGGGTGCTTGGAAGAGCATGGTAAAATAGGGCTGAGTCAGCATGGCTTCCTCAAGGGGAGGTCATATCTGACAAACCTGTTAGTGTTCTTTGATGAGGTAAGAAGCAAGTTCGACAAAGGAGACCCAGTGTACGTGATCTATTTGGACAAGGTGCCGCACAGGGCACTGCGACACAAGATAAATCCCACAGTGTAAGGGGCAAGATACTGGCAAGGGTAGAGGATTGGCTGGTCAGAAGAAGGCAGAGAGTGGGGATAAAGGGGTCTTTTACAGGAAGGCAGACTAGCAGAGTACCGCAGAAGTCAGTGTTGGGACCACAACTATTCATGCTATACATTAATGATCTGGATGAAGGAACTGAGGGCATTGTTAGTACATTTAGAGATGACACCCGTAATGTCTATCTCCTTTTGCATCCTAGGAGCACTGAATTTGTTTTCCCTACCTTCTCTTTTTAAGGGAATGTACCTCAACTGTCCCCCTACCCATCTGTGCTTTGAAGGTAACCCATTGCTCAGCTGCTGGTTTTCTTGCCAGTCTTCGGATCCAGTCTATTCAATCCAGCTCTGCTTTTGCCCTGTTGATCTCAGCTCTCTCTCAGTTAATTATTCTTACTCTGGACTGTGCTTTGTTCTTTTTTAAAAAAATCATTTCCCTAAATGGGTGGCACGGTGGCACAGTGGTTAGCACTGCTGCCTTACAGCGCCAGAAACCCAGGTTCAATTCCCTCCTCAGGCAACCGACTGTGTGGAGTTTGCACATTCTCCCCGTGTCTGCGTGGGTTTCCTCCGGGTGCTCCGGTTTCCTCCCACAGTCCAAAAATGTGCAGGTTAGGTGAATTGGCCACGCTAAATTGCCTGTAGTGTTAGGTGCAGTGGTAAATGTAGGGGAATGGGTCTGGGTGGGTACGCTTCGGCGGGTCGGTGTGGAGTTGTTGGGCCGAAGGGCCTGTTTCCACACTGTAAGTAATTAATCTAAATATTACAATACAATGATCACTGTTCTGAAAATACTTCCCATGACACTTGATCTACTTGGCCTAACTCATTACCAAGATCCAGGCCGAGCACAAACTCTTGTCCTGCATGCCCTCAATACAATCTTGGAATGAAAATAGAAAATCAAACAGTACAGCACGGTACAGGCCCTTTGGCTCGCGATGTTGTGCCGGCCTTTTATCCTACTCTAAGATCAGACTTGCCCCGTCTGTCCTTCATTGCTACTATCCCAGTCTATATTCAGATAATTTAAGTTTCCCCTTATAATGACTTGTTTGCATCTCTCTGTAAATTCCTTGTAAGTTTGTTCCTATCCATCCTTCCCACTGGTTGGTGGCCTGTAGTCTGCTCTGAACAATCTGATTGCACCATTTTTGTTCCTTATCTCAAGCCAAATCGATTCTGTCCTTGACCCCTCAGAGGCACCCTCTTCCTCCAGCTCTGCACTGATCTCCTTAACCAATCGTACCACTTCTCACAATTGTCCCCCTCTCCTATCTTTACTGAACACCTTGTATCCAGGAATACCCAGTCCCACCTGGTCTCTGTCAGAGCCATACATCAGATTTCCACTTCGCAATCTGTGTCTGTAACTCCCAAATCTTATTGACCCATTTCAGTCTGTTTCCCATCAATCAAGGTCCCTAACTGGAAAAGGTAGCCAAAGGCTTTGTCAGTGACTGTAGAGACCTGGTGACGTTGGGAAAAATCAGAAGGATCAGTCACACCATTTGCATTATGTACAGGGCCAGTGATGCAACAACCATTACCTGGGACACCAGGGGGAGCCTGTAATCTCTTATCACTGTCCCTGGTTTGTGGGTCCTCTCTGATTGAGACCATTGTCAAATCCATAGTCAAGATCACCACCTCCTGACCTGGAGAAGCAAGAACGTGCAGTGCCCATGGAAATAACCTGAATGTGATCAGAGGACAAGGTCAAAAATCACACGACACCAGGTTATAGTCCAACACGTTTATTAGAAAACACAAGCTTTCAGAGCCTTGCCCCTTCTTCAGATTCTCAGAGGACCAAGCAAGGTGAATTTAATCAACAGAGAAAATAAACTCTGCTGTTCATTTCCTTTGAGGTTAACTCCGTTCTCCTCAATGACATGAACAAGAGACAAGGCAAGAGTAAAGAATATAAAGACACCACCAGTGACCTCCTGAAATGCAGTTTCCTGCTTTTTCAGTTTTTAGCATCGATTCAAAGCGGAAAGAGTCTTTCTTTCTCCTTCCCATCTTGAAACTCTTACTGAGATGGTCAAACTCAGCAACAGTTCATGTGAGGGGTTGAGGGGATTGTCTAATGATTGAGAGAGGGGACTGGGTCAGGAATGGGATTTATTCCCAGATTCTCTGGGAAGCCAGGAGGAGATTACAGATCTCATCCCTGGAATTTAGAAGGTTGGAGGAGATTTCACTGAAACATTTCAAATTATCCAGGGCCCTGACAGGGGAGATTTTGGAAGGATGTGCCCCAACCTGGGGATTCTAAAGCAGAGTCACAGTCTGGGAATAAGGGATTGATATTTATCTCCGAGATGAGGAATGGGTGGCACAGTGGCTAGCACCACTGATTTACAGCACGAGGGACCTGGGTTCGATTCCACCCTCAAGCGTCTGTCTGTGTGAAGTTTGCATATTCTCCTTGTGTCTGCATGGGTTTCCTCTGAGTGCCGCAGTTTGCTCTCAGTCCAAAGATCCACAGGTTAGGTGGATTAGCCATGGGAAGTGTAGGGTTACAAGAATAGGAGAGGGGGGTGAGATGCTGTTGGACTTGATGGGCTGAATGGTCTTCTTCCACACAGTAGGGATTCAATGATTCTACGTTGCTGTGGGTTTGGAGTGATATGTTGGTTAGTTTGGGCAAGGACAACAATCTAAAGTACGTTAGTGGGCCCAATGGGATTCTCCTCCAACAATGGTCATCATTAGATTCTGAATTCCAGAGTTTTCTTTGCAATTTAAATTCCACTCTGTGCCTTGCCAGGATTTGAACCCAGGTCCCCCAGAACATTACTGGGCTCTCTGGATTAAGAATCTCGTGATGATAGCACGGGGCCATTGCCTCCCCACATGTGGATGATCTCCATCTTGAATTTATTCAAATGCCTAAGTATCGACAACTCTCTGGGGATGAGTATCCCAAAGATTCAAAACCCTCTGAGTGAAGAAATTCATAGAATCCCTACAATGTGGAAACAGGCCATTCAGCCCGTACCGCCTCTCCAAAGAGCATCCCACCCAAACTCACTCCCCTGTAACCTTGCATTTCCCATGGCCATTCCACCCAACCTGCACATTTTTGAACAGTGGGAGGAAACCAGATCACCTGGAGGGAACCCAGGCAGACACAGGGACAATGTGCAAACGCCACACAGTCAGTTGCTCGAGGGTGGAATCAAATCCAGGTCCCTGTGCTGTGAAGCAGCAGTGCCAGCCACAGTGCCTCCCCATTTGATTCTGAGCAATAAATGCTGGCATACCAAGTGATGCCCAATCCTGTAAATGAATGAAGAAAAGATCAGTCAAATTTGGATAGGACTGTGATGGGTTACTCCCCACATGCCTGGAGGGTGCAGCTCCAAAAAGAGTCAAGAAGCTTGATATCATCCAGTACAAAGCAGCCTGCTTGATTGGCACCACATCGACAAACATCGACTCCCTCCACCACTGATGTTCAGTAACAGCCGTGTGCACCATCTACAAGTTGGGCTGCAGAAATCCACCAAATCTCCTGAGACAGCACCTTCCAAACCCACAACCATTTCCATTGAGAAGGACAAGAGCAGCAGATACACAGAACACCACCACTTACAGGTTCCCCTCCAATCCATATGCATCCTGATTTGAAAATATATTACTGTTCCTTCAGTATTGCTGGGACAAAATCCTGGACTTCCCTTCCTCTTGGCATTATAGGTTTATCTACGGCACATGGACGGCAGCAGTTCAAGAAGGCAGCTTACCACCACCTTGCAAAGGGCAGGATTGTGGCTCAGTGGATAGTGCTGCTATGTCACAGCGTCAGGGACTTGGGTTCAATTCCACCCTGGGATAACTGTCTGTGTGAAGTTTGCACATTTTCCCCATGTCTGTGTCGGTTAGATGGATTAGCCATGCTAAATTGCACATAGTGTCGAGGGATGTGCAGGCTGGGTGGGTTAGCCAAGGGAAATGTAGCATTACAGGAATGGGGTCGGTCCAGATGGGATGCTCTTTGGTGGGTTGGCGTGAACATGATGGGCTGAATGGCCTGCTTCCACCCTGTATAATGATTCCATGATTCTCAAGGGAAACTCAGAGTGTGTAATAAATGCTGGCCAAGATAGCAACACCCTTGTGCTCCGAGTGAGTTTTAAACAAAAAGACCATCTGCACTGCTTACCATTCCATCAGTCTTTGTGTCAATGTGGAACTATGATTCTCATTAATACACTCAGTAATTAGTTAAGGCCTCACCACAGAATCATTGTGGAACACCACTCGTCACTTTCTTTCTCTGTTGTCTGTCACTAAACCAGCCTCCGAACCAAGTCAAACATTCATCTTCAATCCCGTGAGTTTTAACTTTGGTCAGCAGACTGTTTTGTGAAAATTATCATCAATTCTGAAAGGTGATAAGTCTTTCTGCATCAACTATTTTAGTTCATGCATTTGGTTTGTTAGTTAGAATCTACCCATCACAAATCTATGTGGGCTATTTCGAGTTCTCTACATGTTCATTCTCTTGACTTAATTATAGATTGCAATGAAACCTTCAAAAGAGATGTTAGATTGACCAGGATATAATTTCCTTGGTTCCCTCTCTCATCTTTCCTGAACTCATGGAGTTACAGCAAGATATTTTCCAAACTAAAGAAATGGTTGCTGCTTTGGAACCTGATGGGAAAAGCTTCTGACACTTCTTCCCCACCACCCCCCCACCCCCCTCCTTTAAATCCCTGAGGTCCTGAAGATCTGTCAGCCTTTAGAGCTGCTCACTCTCCAATGCTGTTTTGTGAATTCCAGTCTTCCATTCATTATTAACCTCCCTGGAATCGAAGCTGCATTATCCCGTTCCTTGACTGTGAAGACTGATACAACTAATTATTGTACATATCGGCCAGTCCCTTAGTTTCATTCGTGGAATTCCCAGTTTGTTTTAAAGGGTTCAGATTACACTGGAGCTGCCTCTTTGTGTTATTCTTGTGACCCCTTGCAGATCTCTCTCTCAATCACTTTTTTGTAACTCTTGGTTCCTTTTTGTCTTCCTTTGCAGTTCTTCATATCTTGCTTCGGTTTCCTGAATTCTCACTGATATTCCCACATTCGAGTGTTCTCGTCTTTAGTTTTTTGTGTTCTTCCACTTATTTTGTCAGTGACGATGTGCTAACAAGTGGGGACCTGTTCCATACTAAGCTGAATTCATCTTTAACCATCTCCCCATCTCATTGAGAGTCTGATCTGACAATTTTGGCTGACACCAATCTCTGTTGCGTTCTGTTTTCTGGGAGTGGGTGTCACTAGCATAGATCAGCATTTGTTACCCAAGACTAATTGTCCTTGAACTGCTGGCCTTGCTGTGGCCTTGTTGTGGAGACACATGAAGTACAGACTGGGTAAGGCTGAGGCTGGACAGCAATCAGGGATCATTATTGTGATCACCATTAATGAGGCTTGCTTTGTGATTTGAATTCAAATGCCAGCACTTGTCACTGGGGGAGATAGTACAGTTGGATATTTTGTGGCAGGACTCCTGTTTTGTATCTCATCTGAAAGACAACAGCTCCCTCAGTTTTGCAGTGTCAGCCTTGACTGTGTGTTCAACATAGGAATTAGGAGAGGGAGGAGGCAATTCAGCCCTTCGAGCCTGCTCTGCCATTTAACATGACTGTGGCTGATCTTATCCTGGTCTCAACTCCACTCTCCTGACTGCTCCCCATCGCTCCTTATCTCACTTTCCCCATCAGAAACACATCTTTCTTGAACCTGTGGATTAATTCTGCCTCCACTGCACTCTGGGGCATTGAGGTTCACAGATTCACAACCCTCTGGGAGATGTAGTTTCTCCTCAGCTCAGTTTTGAACCGACCTCCTCTCACTCTATATCGATTACCTCTTGTTCCAGACTGTCCCGCAAGGGGGAGCATCTATTCAACATCCACCTTCTCAATCCCCTTTCCCATTTTCTATCCCTCAATCAGACCCCTCCTTCATTCTTTTGAACTCCAGCGAGTACAAGCCCAAGCTATTTAACTGCTCCATAGTAGGACAGCCCTTTCATCCCTGGGATCAGTCTGGGGAACATCCTCTGAACAGCCTCCAGTGCCACCACATCCTTCCTCAAATAAGGAGAGACAATGCCCAGGTGTGGTTGCACCAATGCCTTACCAATGCCCAGGTTTATAATATATGATCAATGCTTGATCAGTTGGGCCAATGGACGAGGAGTGAGAGATGGAGTTTATTTAGATAAATGACAGGCTTTGCATTTTGGGATGGCAAATTAGCCTTCTTCTCTCCAATGAAAACAGCCTCAGTTCCCTCAGCCTTTCCTTGTAAGACCTTCCTTCCATATCAAGCAACATCCTAGTCAATCTCCTCTGAACCCTTTCCAAAGCTTCCACATCCTTCCTATAATGCGGTGAGCAGAACTGTCCACAATACTCCAGGTGTGGCCGTACCAATGTATTGTACAGCTGAAGCATGACCTTGTGGCTCCGAAATTCAATCCCCCTCCCAATAAACACCAACACACCATATGCCTTCAACCTGGCTGGCAACCTTCAGGGATTTATGCACCTGGACACCGAGATCTCTCTGTTTATATATACTGCCAAGAATTTTACCATTAGCCCACTACTCTGCATTCCTGTTATTTCTTCCAAAGTGAACTACCTCACACTTGTGCCCCAACCTGGGGATTCTAAAGCAGAGTCACAATCTGGGAATAAGGGATTGATATTTATCTCGGAGATAAGGAATGGGTGGCACAGTGGCTAGCACCACTGCTTTACAACACGAGGGACCTGAGTTCGAATCCACCCTGAGGCGTCTATCTGTGTGGAGTTTGCATATTCTCCCTGTGTCTGCGTGGGTTTCCTCTGAGTGCCACAATTTGCTTTCAGTCCAAAGATCCACAGGTTAGGTGGATTAGCCATGGGAAGTGTAGGGTTACAAGAATAGGAGGGGGGGTGTTTCTGGGTGAGATGCTGCTTGGACTTGATGGGCTGAATGGCCTTCTTCCACACAGTAGGGATTCAATGATTCTACGTTGCTGTGGGTCTGGAGTGTTATGTTGGTTAGTATGGGCAAGGACAACAATCTAAAGTACGTTAGTGGGCCCGATGAGGTTCTCTTCCAACAATGGTCATCATTCGACACTGAATTCCAGAGTTTTCTTTTCAATTTAAATTCCACTCTGTGCCTTGCCAGGATTTGAACCCAGGTCCCCCAGAACATTACTGGGCTCTCTGGATTAAGAATCTCGTGATGATACCACTAGGCCATTGCCTCCCCACATGCGGATGATCTCCATCTTGAATTTATTCAAATGCCTAAGTATTGACAACTGTCTGGGGATGAGTATCCCAAAGATTCAAAACCCTCTGAGTGAAGAAATTCATAGAATCCCTACAATGTGGAAACAGGCCATTCAGCCCGTACCGCCTCTCCAAAGAGCATCCCACCCAAACTCACTCCCCTATAACCTCGCATTTCCCATGGCCATTCCACCCAACCTGCACATTTTTGAACAGTGGGAGGAAACCAGATCACCTGGAGGGAACCCAGGCAGACACAGGGACAAAGTGCAAACGCCACACAGTCAGTTGCTCGAGGGTGGAATCGAATCCAGGTCCCTGTGCTGTGAAGCAGCAGTGCCAGCCATAGTGCCTCCCCATTTGATTCTGAGCAATAAATGCTGGTGTACCAAGTGATGCCCAATCCTGTAAATGAATGAAGAAAAGATCAGTCAAGATTCGGATAGGACTGTGATGGGTTACTCCCCACATGCCTGGAGGGTGCAGCTCCAAAAAGAGTCAAGAAGCTTGATATCATCCAGTACAAAGCAGCCTGCTTGATTGGCACCACATTGACAAACATCGACTCCCTCCACCACTGATGTTCAGTAGCAGCCGTGTGCACCATCTACAAGGTGGGCTGCAGAAATCCACCAAATCTCCTGAGACAGCACCTTCCAAATCCACAACCATTTCCATCTCGAAGGACAAGAGCAGCAGATACACAGAACACCACCACTTACAGGTTCCCCTGCAATCCATATGCATCCTGATTTGAAAATATATTACTGTTCCTTCAGTGTTGCTGGGTCAAAATCCTGGACTTTCCTCCGTCTGGGCATTATAGATTTATCTACGGCACATGGACGGCAGCAGTTCAAGAAGGCAGCTCCCCACCACCTTGCAAAGGGCAGGATTGTGGCTCAGTGGATAGTGCTGCTATGTCACAGTGCCAGGGACTTGGGTTCAGTTCCACCCTGGGACAGCTGTCTGTGTGAAGTTTCCACATTTTCCCCATGTCTGTGTGGGTTTCATTCACACAGTCCATAGATGTGTCGGTTAGATGGATTAGCCATGCTAAATTGCACGTAATGTTGTGGGATGTGCAGGCTGGGTGGGTTAGCCAAGGGAGATGTAGCATTACAGGGATGGGGTCGGTCCAGATGGGATGCTCTTTGGTGGGTTGGTGTGAACTTGATGGGCTGAATGGCCTGCTTCCACCCTGTATAATGATTCCATGATTCTCAAGGGAAACTCGGAATGTGTTATAAATGCTGGCCAAGACATGAACACCCATGTGCTCGGAGTGAGTTTTAAACAAAAAGACCATCTGCACTGCTTACTATTCCATCAGTCTTTGTGTCAATGTGGAACTATGATTCTCATTAATACATACAGTAAGTAGTTAAGGCCTCACCACAGAATCCTTGTGGAACACCACTCGTCACTTTCTTTCTCTGTTGTCTGTCACTAAACCAGCCTACGAACCAAGTCAAACATTCATCTTCAATCCCATGGGTTTTAACTTTGGTCAGCAGACTGTTTTGTGGAAAATTATCATCAATTCTGAAAGTTGATAAGTCTATATGCATCAACTATTTTAGTTCATGCATTTGGTTTGTTAGTTAGAATCTACCCATCACAAATCTGTGTGGGCTATTTCCAATTCTCTACATGTTCATTCTCTCGGCTGTTAATTATAGATTCCAATGAAACCTTCAAAAGAGATGTCAGATTGATCGGTATATAATTTCCACGGTTCCCTCTCTCATCTTTCTTGAACCCATGGAGTTACAGCAAGACATTTTCCAAACTAAAGGAATGGTTGCTGCTTTGGAACCTGATGGGAAAAGCTTCTGAAACTTCTTCCTCACCCCCAACCCCCCCTCCTTTCAACCCCTGAGGTCCTGAAGGTCTGTCAGCCTTTAGAGCTGCTCACTCTCCAATGCTGTTTTCTGGCACGTATCAAGTTTTGTGAATTCCAGTCTTCCATTCATTATTAACCTCCCTGGAATGGAAGCTGCATTATCCCGTTCCTTGACTGTGAAGACTGACACAACTAATTATTGTACATATTGGCCAGTCCCTTAGTTTCATTCGTGGAATTCCCAGTTTGTTTTTAAAGGGTTCTGATTACATTGGAGCCCCCTTGATTTTCTAATTTTCGTGTAAAACATTTGTGTTATTCTTGTGACCCCTTGCAGGTCTCCCTCTCAATCATTCTTTTGTAACTCTTGCTTCTTTTTTGTCTTCCTTTGCAGTTCTTCATATCTTCCTTCAGTTTCCTGAATTCTCACTGATATTCCCACATTCGAGTGTTCTCGTCTTTAGTTTTCTGTGTTCTTTCACTTATTTTGTCAGTGACGATGTGCTAACAAGTGGAGACCTGTTCTATACTGAGCTGAATTCATCTTTAACCATCTCCCCATCTCATTGATTACCCAAGACGAATTGCCCTTGAACTGCTGGCCTTGCTGTGGCCTTGCTGTGGGGCTGGATTCACATGAAGTCCAGACTGGGTAAGGCTGAGGCTGGACAGCAATCAGGGATCATTATTGTGGTCACCATTAATGAGGCTTGCTTTGTGATTTGAATTCAAATGCCAGCACTTGTCTCTCGGGGAGATAGTACATTTCGATTTATTGTGGCAGGACCCCTGTTTTGTATCTCACCTGAAAGACAACAGCTCCTTCAGTTTTGCAGTGTCAGCCTTGACTGAGTGTTCAACATAGGAATTAGGAGCAGGAGGAGGCAATTCAGCCCTTCGAGCCTGCTCCGCCATTTAACATGACTGTGGCTGATCTTATCCTGGTCTCAACTCCACTCTCCTGCCTGCTCCCCATCGCTCTTTATCTCACTTTCCATCAGAAACACATCTTTCTTGAACCTGTTGATTGATTCTGCCTCCACTGCACTCTGGGGCATTGACTTTCACAGATTCACAACCCTCTGGGAGATGTAGTTTCTCCTCAGCTCAGTTTTGAACCGACCTCCTCTCACACTATATCGATGACCTCTTGTTCGAGACTGTCCCGCAAGGGGGAGCATCTATTCAACGTCCACCTTCTCAATCCCCTTTCCCATTTTCTATCCATCAATCAGATCCCTCCTCATTCTTTTGAACTCCAGTGAGTACAAGCCCAAGCTATTTAACTGCTCCATAGTAGGACAGCTCTTTCATCCCTGGAATCAGTCTGGAGAACATCCTCTGAACAGCCTCCAGTGCCACCACATCCTTCCTCAAATAAGGAGAGACAATGCCCAGGTGTGGTCGCACCAATGCCTTACCAATGCTCAGGTTTATAATATATGATCAACGCTTGATCAGTTGGGCCAATGGACGAGGAGTGAGAGATTGAGTTGATTTAGATAAATGACAGGCTTTGCATTTTGGGACGGCAAATTAGCCTTCTTCTCTCCAATGAAAACAGCCTCAGTTCCCTCAGCCTTTCCTTGTAAGACCTTCCTTCCATACCAAGCAACATCCTAGTAAATCTCCTCTGAACCCTTTCCAAAGCTTCCACATCCTTCCTATAATGCAGTGAGCACAACTGTACGCAATACTCCAGGTGTGGCCGTACCAATGTATTGTACAGCTGAAGCATGATCTTGTGGCTCCGAAATTCAATCCCCAATAAACACCAACACACCTTAAGCCTTCAACCTGGCTGGCAACCTTCAGGGATTTATGCACCTGGACACCGAGATCTCTCTGTTTATATATACTGCCAAGAATTTTACCATTAGCCCAGTACTCTGCATTCCTGTTATTTCTTCCAAAGTGAACTACCTCACACTTTTCTGCATTAAACTCATTTGCCACTTCTCAGCCCAGCTCTGCCTCTTATCTATGTCCCTCTGCAACCCATAACATCCTTTGGCACTATCTACAACTCTGCCTACCTTAGTGTCATCCGCAAATTTACTAACCCATCCTTCTACGTTCATGTCCACATCATTTATAAAAATGACAAACACCAGTAGCCCCAAAACAGATCCTTGCAGCACACCACTGGTAACTGAGCTCCAGAATGAACATTTCCCATCAACCACCACCCTCTGTCTTCTTTCAGCTAGCTAATTCCTGATCCAATTCACTAAATCACCTTCAATCCCGAAGTTCTGTATTTTGTGCAATAGCCTACCATGTGGAACTTTATCAAATGCCTTACTGAAGTCCATATACACCACATCAACCACTTTACCTTGGTTCACCATTTTTGTCACCTTGTCGAAGAGCTCAATAAGATTAGTTAGGCACGAGCTACCCTTCACAAAACCGTGTTGACTATCTGTAATCAAATTATTTCTTTCCAGATGATTATAAATCCTATCTCTCAATCTTTTTCAACACCTTACCTACAACCAAAGTAAGGTTCACTGGCCTATAATTGCCAGAGTTGTCTCGACTCCCCTTCTTTAACAAGAGAACAACATTTGCTATCCGCCAGTCTTCTGGCACTACTCCTTTCGACAATGATGACATAAAGATCAAAGACAAAGGCTCTGCAATCTCCTCCTGACTTCCCAGAGAATCCAAGGATAAATCCCATCAGGCCCAAGGGTCTTATCTGTTTTCAGATCTTCCAACATTGCTAAAACCACCTTGTTATCAACCACAATCCCGTCTAATCTAGTAGTCTATAACTCAGTATTCTCACTAGCATTGCCCTTTTCCAATGAGAATACTGACGAAAAGTATTCATTAAGCACTTCCTCATATCCCCAGATTCCTCACACAACTTTCCACTCCTATCTTTGATTGGCCCTAATCTAGTCATTTTTTTATTCCTGATGTACCTATAGAAAGCCTGAGGGTTTTCCTTGACCCTATCCACTAACAATTTCTCATGTTTCTCCCTGGCTCATCTTAGCCCTCTCTTTCAATCTTTTCTGACTAACTTATAGCTCTCAAGCCCCCTAACTGAGCCTTCATGCCTCATCCTCACATAAACCGCCTTCTTCCTCTTGACAAGAGCTTCAACTTCTTTAGAAAACCATGGCTCCCTCTCTCAACAACAACCTCCCTGCCTGATAAGTATATGCTTATCAAGGACCCACAGTAGCTGTTCCTTGAAAAAGCTCCACATTTCAAGTGTGTCCACCCCCTGCAGTTTCCTTCCCCATCTGTTGCATCCTAAATCTTGCCTAATCACATCATAATTGCCTTTCCCCAGTTATACATCTTTCCCTGCAGTATATACCTATCACTGCCCAATGCTATTGTCAACATAACCAAATTGTGGTCACTATTGCCAAAATGTTCACCTACTTCCAAATCTAACACCTGGCCAATATGGCATTGCCCCTTGTTGGCCTGTCTACATACTGTGTCAGGAAACCCTCCTCAACACATTGAACAAAAACTGACCCATCTAAACTACTTGAACTATAGTACTCCCAGTCAATATTGGGGAAGTTAAAGTCCCCCATAACAACTACCCTGTTACACTCACTCCTATCGAGAATCATCTTTGCCATCCTTTCCTCTATATCCCTGGATCAATTCGGAGGCCTACAGAAAGTTCCAAACAGGGTGACCTCTCCTTTCCTGTTTCTAATCTCAGCCCAAACTACCTCAGTGGATGTGTCCTCACATGTTATCTCAGCTGCTGAAATACTACCCTTAATTACCAATGCCACACCCCTCCCTCTGTTACCATCTTCTCTGTTCTTGCTGAAACATCTCAATCCTGGAACCTGCAACAAAGTCCTCTAACCATATCTTTGAAATGGCCACAACATCGAAATCCCAGATACCAACCCATGCTACAAGTTCACCCACCTTATTCCGGATGCTCCTGGATTGAAGTACACACATTTCAAACCAACACCTTGATTGCTGGTGCCCTCTCATGACCTTGCAAGGATGTTGCCAGGGTTGGAGGTTTTGAGCTACAGGCTGAATAGACGGGGGCTATTTTCCCTGGAGCATTGGAGGCTGAGGGGTGACTTTATAGAGGTTTATAAAATCATGAGTGACATAGATAAGGTGAATAGCCAAGATCTTTTGCCCGGGGTATGTGAGTCCAAAACTAGAGGGCATAGGTTTAAGGTGAGAGAGGA
The DNA here is from genome assembly GCF_037043375.1 of Chiloscyllium plagiosum. Lineage (NCBI taxonomy): Eukaryota > Metazoa > Chordata > Chondrichthyes > Orectolobiformes > Hemiscylliidae > Chiloscyllium > Chiloscyllium plagiosum. The sequence goes on from NW_028270147.1 coordinate 119,130,941, forward strand.
AGGATTTGGTAGGGATGTAAGTAGCAACTTCTTCATGCAGAGGGTGGTACGTGTATGAAATGAGCTGCCAGAGGAAGTGGTGGAGGCTGGTACAATTACAACAGTTAAAAGGCACCTGGATGTGTATATGAATCGGAAGGGATTAGAGGGATATGGGCCAATTCCTACGGTAAATGGGACTAGATTAATTTCGGATATCTGATTGACATGGATGAGTTGAACCAAAGGGTCTGTTTCCGTGCCGAATGACTCTCTGACTAAGTCTCTGGTTTAAATAGACAAAGCTTCTGAGACAGAGGTGACAGTGCTCCCACTGACCAGGTTCCAGTTTGTACAGGGCTCTGCTCTCAGCTGGATGGTTGGGAGTTTGAGCTGATTTTAAGCTGTATATTGGAGAGGAGTAAGCAACCTTTTTGATCAAAGCCTCCAGAAATGTGAAGGTGACATTTATAAGCAATTCAGAGCAATGATCTACTCAGTTAGTTTGACTCCTGGGGCCTGCTGAGTACTAAAACTCAGCATTTAGGGATTGCTGAGAAATATCTTCATTGACTTGGACATTAATTGTATTTTTCAGGTTCCACAGTTTAATGAAGAGTCCAGAAGATTATAGCTTTGGGTTATTTCCCGATCTCATTGTTGCTGTCTACAAGGCTGTGAAGGACACAGAGTGGAAGAAGTAATTTCCAAAAGAATAGAGGCTGCTCCTGTCTTCAAAGGGTTTCCATCTCTTGAGTGGATATGAGACAGAACCACATGCATGCTTCAGGGCAAGAATGGAAAGCAGGAACTTAAATTTGTATCATAGAATCCCTATAGTGTGGAAGTCGGCCATTCAGCCCATCAAGTCCATACTGCCCCTCCGAAGGGCATTCCACCCAGCCACCTATTCTATCCCTGTATTTTCCAATGGTTATGGGCAATTTAGCATGGCCAATTTATCCAGTCTACAGATCTTTGGACTGTGGGAGGAAACCAGACCACCTGACAGAAACCCACACAGACTCATTGAGAATGTGCAGACTCCACACAGACCTGCCTGAGGTGGGTCCCTGGCGCTGTGAGGCAGCAGTGCTAACCACTGAGCCATTGTACCACCCCAAAAGTATAGCACCCTTTGTCACCTGAGGATGTTCCAAAGCAGTTTACTACCAGAGCTGAGGGCTTGAAACATGAATAAGGTTACATTTGTGCCACACAACTGCCAGGCAATGACTGTCTCCAACAAAAGAGAATGTAACAATCTCCCCTTGATGTTCAGTGGCTGTGTAATGTGTGCATACATTGCCTTTAAGAAAGTCCACCCTTGTGTATGTACAGTGTTGCACTCTACCTACCAGTTAGTCATCTGTGAGCCTGCAAGCTGCGCACACCGAGATCAATTCACAGAATCCCTACAGTGTGGAAACAGGCCAGCTGGCCCAACAAGTCCAGACCGAATCTTCCAAGTGCATCCCACTCCCTCACCCCATTGCTTTACATTTACCCTGACTACTGCACCTAACCCACACATCCCTGAACACCATGGATAATTTAGCTTGGCCAATTCTCCCAACCTACACATCTTTGCACCATAGCAGGAAACCAGAGCACCCGGAGGAAACCCACACTGTCACAGGGAGAATGTGCAAACTCCACACAGACAATCGCCTGAGGCTGGTATTGAACCAGGTCCCTGGTGCTGTGAGACAGCAGTGCTAACCACTGAGCCAACATGCTGAACATTATTGCTTGCTGTAACGTCTGCTTCATGACTTGTAACATGTTTTATTGTTTTAAATAAATCAACTCACAGAGTTAATGGATTGATTATGGGACCATTATCTTTAACATGTCCTGGTGAAAAGCAGGAGAAAACACTGTGCAGATGAAGCATATTGTACAAGCAGCTTAATCTGCAGGTAGAAAATATAAACTACATTGTCTGATCGTGTGAAAGTGTATGAGGCAACAAATGGGCAAGGAACAAAAGTAGACCACTCGGCCCTTTGAACCCGCTCCCCCATTCAATAAGATTATGGTTGATCTGATTTTAACTTCAACTCGACATTCTCTGATAATGTTTCATCCCTTCAGTCATCAAGAATCTATCTATGGTCATGGCTGATCATTGAGCACTGTACTGTAATCCCTCCCTAGCCCATGTGGCTTGAATCTTTAGCCACAAGAGCTATCTCTACCTCCTTCTTGAAAACGTAATGTTTTGGCCTCAACCACTTTCTGTGATAGAGAATTCCACAGGCTCACCACTCTCTGGGTGAAAACATTTTTCCTCATCTCTGTCCTATAGGGTTTACCCCTTAACCTTAAACTATGAGCCTGGTTCTGGACTTCTCCAGCATTGGGAACATCCTTCCTCCATCTAATTTGTCTCATCCTGTTCCAATTTTACAGCTTTCTCTAAGATTCCCTTCCTTCATTCTTCTAAACTCCAGTGAACACAATCCTCACCAACTCAACCTCTCCTTATACGTCAGGCCTGCCAGCACAGAAATCAAATGGCATTCAGTAACTAATATTAATCAGCCCATTGTGGAAGACATACTTTGAAGGTCAGGGTTATGAGACAATCTTTGCCAGTTCTAAAATTCAGGTTTCTGTTGCAGTAATCTCAATGGAATCATTGGATACAATCTTACAACAGCAGAAAGATGGGCGGTGTGGATGGAGGATGCAGACAGTGGTGTAGACAGTGGGTGTAGACATGAGCAAGACTTTGTGTGGTGACCAGAAGAGTGGCTGTGTGGAATCACAAAGAGAGAAGCCAGTGACACAGTCAGGGACACGCCCTGGTGCTGGAGGTCATGCTGCTGCTGGCAAAGGTCGCATTTCATCTGGAACTGCACTCCCTCCCTCCACACTCCCCTCTTGTCCCCACATGCCTCACTACAACCTCTGGAGATGCCAGCCAGCACCTTGTGCCCTCCATTGACCTTGTCTCCATTAGCCTTGACCCTCCTACCAAGCATCTACTTGGGCCTTCACTGAAACTTGAGCCATTTCCTCTGAGCTTAGATCATGTATTTGCCATCTTGTGACTGCCTCATCTAGTCACCATTAACCTGCACTGCCCTCTCAGCGTGGAGCGTAGATTGATTCAGCGCAGAAAAGGCCCTTTGGCCCATTGAGCCTGCACAGACATAACTACCGCTAAAGGCACTCTAATCCCAATTTCCTGCACTTATTCCAAATCCTTGAATGTTATGATATTTAAAGGTTGTAAGGTTTCCAGCATCCACTATCTTCCCTGACAGAGGGTTGTGTGTTTATAGCTTATATCACATCAAGGTCACGGAACTTAACAAAAGCTCAACTCTTTGGGCCTTTTGTATGGGTGGCGTGGTGGCTCAGTGGTTAGCACTGCTGTCTCACAGCATCAGGCACCAGGTTCAATTCCAGCCCCAGGTGACTGTTGTGTGGAGTTTGCACATTCTCTCTGTGTTGGTGTGGGTTTGCTCAGTGTGCTCCAGTTTCCTCCCACAATGCAAAGATGTGCAGGTTAGGCTGAATTGGCCATGTTACAATTGCCATAGTGTTCAGGAATGTGTCGGTTAGGTGCCTTAGTTTGGGGAATGGGTCTAGGTGAGTCTCTGTTTGGAGGGTTGTTGTGGACTTGTTGGGCCAAATGGCCTGTTTCCACACTGTTGGGATTCTGTGACAGTCCATTCCAGATTCCCACCACCCGCTGAGTGAAAACATTATTTCCCAAATCTCATTTGTGATGTTTGTAGTGAAATCCTCCAAACCATTCATTTTGTCTAGTGTTGTTTACCTCTTGAGCTGCTTGTTCAATAAATATTTTATTCCTTTTGATAAAATATGAATTCCCGAACAGGGGCTATTAGCCTAGTCTAATCAGGGAGCCCTGGCTGACAGATTAAAAAGGGGAGTGTCAGAAGTACTGATACTCTGGTACCTGACTCTGAATAACAACCTGCCAACCAACCCCCTCCTTCTGTCACCCTCAGTCTCCCCATGCTTACTCTTGATGCCCCTTCAATCCAGCTTGTGCTGCTTTTGGGAGAGGTTGGCCTTTCGTCCATCACCCAGGAACGTGGTCATCATCCCAGAGAAACATAGTCGCACTCATTACAGACAGAGATGACTGATGGTGTGATTAACCTGAGGGTCACTACAGCTGAGGCAGGGGGAGAGAAGGTAGCACCTTCATGGTGGTAGCACCCTTCATTAATCCACTTCAACCCTCTTGGAATTCAAGAATTCAGCCTCTCTTGTTCAGACAACTCCCCTCCCTGTAAGGTAATATTGCTGCATCTAGTTTAGAGCTAATTGACCATTGAAATACAACTATGGTTCGTCAGCATTGGCTGGGCAGGCAGCCACTACTGCAATGACCCCAGCTCCAGAATATCCCCTTGTAATCCAGAAACACATGAGCGTGCGCTGCCTCTGAAATCCCTCCCTTACTGAGAATACACTCTCAGCATTCACCTTTCTCAGCTACCATCTCAATTTACTATAAATTCTGTGTCCAACGATCCAGCCCCACTAGCTACCTGATGAAGGAGCAGCGCTCCGAAAGCTTGTACTTCCAAAGAAGCCTGTTTGACTCTAACCTGGTGTTGTGTGAAGTTTAATAAAGACTGCATTGTTTTTCATCCGAGATTTGGGAAGATTAAAGCCTCATCTTCAATCCCCATCACAAAGCCCATTCTCTGTCCATCACTCAGAGACAAATGCCTGAGCAACACCTACAGGCAGCACAGAGTGACACACTCACACTCAGTGCGATGCCTACACACTCAGAGCCACTTACAGGCCACACTGAGTAACATACACACTCAGAGACAGGCAGCACTGAGTAACATGCTCACACTCCATGCTGCCTGGAGGTGTCTCTCTGAATAACACACCCACACTCAGAGTGATATCTACAGGCAGCATTATGTAGTACACTCGCACTCAGAGAGACACAGCCTGCAGTGACAGCGATTGGCCGAAGATCATTTCAGGTACTATCCAGCATGCAGCAGAGAGTGGACAGTGCAATCCCAGCAACTGGGCCTGGACCAACAGAGTGAAGGGGAATGCCTTAGATTGTAATCATTGAGTCCCAACAGATTTCAGTTTCTGTTCTGTTTGGAATCTTGTAACCTCCACAGATTCCAGATCGAAGAGATCATTTGAAAATGATTGATGATTGGCTGGCAGTCTATACAATAACAGATGTCTTATTGATTGACAGGCCAAGCAGCCAATTGTGACAACGTCATGCTGAAATGCAGCCAATCAGCTGAACGGAGTGGTCCATTTCCAAAACACACAGAGACAGAGACTGAATCTTCATCATCTTTATTCCCTTTTCCAGATTGGCATTGACAGAAAACAGACTGCAACTAACAGCCCAGACAGAGGAAGCTGCTCAAATTCACAGCCACAATGGAGCTTGAGGAAAACACTTGTGGAGATTTTCTCAATAACATGAGAATCTTGTCCCTTTAAACAGTGATAAAAACCTTAAATTGGAGCTGGTGGCTGAGCAGGAAGGAGATCTGGTTTACTGAAGCAGAGACGTCTGAGGTTCACATTGTTTTCTACAGCTGACAATCTTCAGCAACTTGTAGAGATTTTACTTGGCATCACAAATCACCCCTGTTCCCATCAAACACTCACAGGACAAGGACAGCATGAGATTTGACACATTGTAAAGCTCTCTCTACACTGTCCCAATGACCTGCCTGAACTCCTGAACCTCAGAAATGTCTCCGAGGAGTTCTGAGAAGGAAAAGAATTGAAATTTAATGCTCACAATGATCTTTGTCCAGCCAGCTCAGCCCTGTCCTATTTAACGTTGTGTTTCCTCTGTGGACTGTCTCAAACACTCTACACACATTCTGATCTCCTGATGCTCTTGCTGAGGGGAGAGGGGAGGGTCACGTGGGTGAGGGCACAGGAGAAGCGAGCGTTGGACTCCCAGTCAGACCCAGAGAGGGTCAGCAGACTGCTGACACTGTAGGTGCTGTCCGAAGCTCGCAGATAGTTGCTGGTCTGAGCCCCGTCCGAAATGACTGCACCATCCTTCTTCCACTGCACCTCCAGCTCATCGGGATAGAAGTGATTGGCAAGGCACACCAGGGTGGCAGTGCCCTTGGCATTGACCTGCTCTGGGGAGGGGTGCAGCAGGGTCAGCTTGGGCTGAGAGTTGTCACGGCCTTAAAGACAAGAAAAACAATTTTAATCCCTGCCAGTTTCAACTTTCAGAATATTCACTGGGAAAACGTTTGAACATTTGTAGCCAATACCGAACAAACCCGACGAAAGAACAAGCATTGTTTAAATTGCTTCTAGGGATGTGAGTGTCACTGGCAGGGCCAGCATTTATTGCCCATCCCTAATTGCCCCTGAGAAGGTGATGGTGAAAGAGAAGGGACAGTTTTGGACCATAATTTAGGAAATGAATATGGGCAGCTGGAAGGGCGATCAATGGGGGAGCATTGATCTCTCTCCAGGGTTTTAATATGGCTCTTTAAATAAGGTGTTCATAACTGAACACAATCTTCCAAATCTGGTCTGATCAGTGATCTGTAGAGGTGTAGCATTGCTTCCTTGCTTTTTTACTCTGTGCTGTATTTTAAAACCCAAGGATTCTGTAAGTTTATAACTAAAAATATAATAAGGGGTTAGAAGATGAAATATGAAAGTTTGCCAGCCAGTAATATAAAAGAAGATTGCAAGACTGTTTTTTTTGTCGAAATATAAAAGCTAAGCGGAAGGGAAGACTGGATGTTGGACTGCTGGAAAATGAGGCTGGAGAAGTACTAATGGGGAACAAGGAAATGGCAGAGGATCTGAATAGTGACTTTACATCAGTCTTCACAGTTGAAGACACCAGTAGTATACCAGAACTTAAAGAGATTCAGGGGCAGAGATGAGAGTAATGGTTATCACTGAGGAGAAGGTGCTGGGGAAGCTGAAAGTTCTGAGATGGATAAATCAGCCAGACTGGATAGACGACACCCCAGAGTTTGAAGGAGATAGCTGAGCAGATTGTGGAAGCATTGGTGGTGATCTTTCAGGAATCACTGGAGTCAGGGAGAGTCCAAGAGGACTGTAAAATGGCAAATGTAACGCCCCTGTTTCAGAAAGGAGGGAAGCAGAAGATGGGAAATTATAGGCTGGTTAGTCTGACCTCAGTCTTTAGTCAGATTGTAGACTTCAGTTTAAGGATGAGATTGCAGGGGAGTTGGAAGTGCATGGTCAAGTCGGGCTGTGTCAGCATGGCTTCATCAAGGGGTGGCCTGACAAATCTGTTCGAATTCTTGGAGGAAGGAATGAACAAGTTAGATAAAGGAGAGCCAGTGGACGTGATCTATTTGGATTTACAGACAGCCTTTGACAATGTGCCATACAGGAGGCTACTAAAGAAGAGAAAAGCCCGTTGTGTTAGGGACAAGGTCCTGGCATGGATAAAAGGTTGGCTGCCTGGCAGAAGGCAGAGAGTGGGATAAAAGGATCTTTTTCAGGATGGCAACCGGTGACTAGTGTGGTCCTGCAAAGGTCCATGCTGAGACTACAGCTATTCACCAAAAATGAATGATTCATTAATGATCTGGATGAAGGATCTAAGGACATTGTTGCTCAATCTGCAGGTAACCCAAAGATAAGTGGAGGGACAGGTCGTGTTGAGGAAGTGGAGAAGCTGAAGAAGGAGTTGATCAGGCTCAGAGAGTGGACAAAGAAGTGGCAGATGGAATACAGTGTGGGAAAGTATGAGTTTATGCACTTTAGTAAGAAGGATAAAGGCATTGACTGTTTTTTAAATGAGGAAAGGATTCACAAATCTGAATCACAAAGGTACTGAGGAGTCATAATCAGGTTTTTCTTAACGTTACCATGTTGGTTCAATTGGCAGTTAGGAGCACAAATGCAATGTCAGCATTCATTTCCAGAAGGCTAGAACATGCTCAGTGGTTAGCACTGCTGCCTCACAGCGCCCGGGACCCGGTTCAATTCCTGTCTCGGGCATCTGTCTGTGTGGAGTTTGCACATTCTCCTCGTGTCTGCGTGGATTTCCTCCGGGTGCTCCGGTTTCCTCCCACAGTCCAAAGATGTGCAGTTTAGGTGAATTGGCCATGCTAAATTGCCCGTCGTGCTATGTGCGTTAGTCAGGGATAAATATAGGGGAAAGGATCTGGGTTGGTTGCTCTTCAGAGGGTCGGTGTAGACTTATTGGGCTGAAGGGCCTGTTTCCATACTGTAGGGAATCTAATCACAAGAAAAGAGGTGTACCGCTGAAGCTGTCTAAGGTCAGAACACAATTCATGTATTGTGAGCAGTTTTGGGCCCTGTATATAAGGAAGAATGTGCAGGCATTGGAGGGTGTACAGAAGAGTTTTACAAGAATGATCTTGGGGATGAAGGGCTATCATATGAGGAACAGTTGAGGACTCGATGGAGTTTAGAAGGATGAAGGGAATCTCATTAAAACTTACAGAATACTGAGAGACCTGTCTCTAGTGGATGTGGAGAAGATGTTTCCAACAGGGGAAGAGACCGGGACCTGACGGCACAGCCTCAGAGTGAAGGGAAGACCCTTTTGAACTGAGATAAGGAGGAATTCCATCCGCCATCGGGTTGTGAATCTGTGGAACTCACTGCAGAAGGCTAGGGAGGCCATGTCATTGAGTGTACTTCACACAGAGGTAGCTAGGATCTGAATGCTTCCCACCATGAGTGGAGGAAGTGTGGTCAGTGACAGCAGTTGGATATCCAGGTTTCAGAGCTTGAGCAGCAGCTGGTGTCAGTGCAGAGCGTCCGTGAGGCTGAGAGCTCCGTGGAGAGCACGTTTCTAGATGTGGTCACTCTGCAGCTTCAGAGTATGCAGGGAGAGAGGGAATGGGGAAGCAGCAGACAGTCCAAAAGGACCAGGCAGCTAGTACAGGAATCCCCTGAGTGCATCCCACTCTCCAACCAGGATTCAGTTTGGAATCCTGATGAGAATGATGGTACATCTGGGGAGTGCAGCCAGAGACAAGTCCACGGCACCACGGGGATTTCAGCTATTCAGGGGGACACAAGGAAGACTGGAAGAGCGATAGTGAGAGGAGATTCGAGAGCGAGGGCAATCGATAGGTATTTCTGCAGCTGCAGATGGGAATCCAGGATGGTGTATTGTCTCCCTGGTGTCAGGGTCAAGGATGTCACTGAGCAGCTGCAGAGCGCCCTGAGGGGAGAGGGGGAACAGGCAGCAGTCGTGGTCCACATCGGTCCCAGTGACAGAGGGAGAAAAGGGATGGTCCTGCAGTCAGAATGTAAGGAGCTCAGGAGGGAATTAGCAGCAGGAACTATAATGTAGGAATCTCCGGATTACTCCCAGTGCCCCACACAAGTGAGAAGAGGAATGGGAGGGTGAATGTGGGGCTTGAAAGAGGATCCAGGAGGGAGGGCTTCAGATTCTTGGGACATTGGGACTGGGTCTTGGGGAGATGGGACCTGGACAGACCAGACAGTGTTGCTCCTGAACAGAGCTGGCACTGAGCTCCTTTGGAATGATTTGCTAATAGGAGAGAATTTAAACTAACTTGGCAGGACTGTGGGAGCCAGGGGGAATATCAGAGAGGAACACCAAGGTCCACAGAATTCTCAGTGCAGTCAATAAGTTACCACCCAGTGGGAAGGATGTGGAGGAATACAAATGCAAGAAATATACAGAGACCTGAAAGTGTGATAGAGTCGTTATAATGTGGGGGAAAGGGGGGATTTAATTTCTGAATATAGACTGGGGTAGTAGCAGTGTAACAGGCAGAGAGGGGCCAGAGTTGTGAGAGTGTGTTCAGGTGAAGTTTCAGGTGGCATGGTGGACAATAAAGAAGGCTGTGTAAGAGTGCAATGGGATCTTGACCAACTGGGTCAGTGGGCTGAGGAATGGCAGATGGAGTTTAATTCAGATAAATGTGAGTCCTGTATTTTGGTAAGACACAGGAGATGGGTGAGATCCTAAACACATATTTCAGGTCAGTATTTATTGTGGCGAAGGACATGTGAGCGAGGAAATATCGAAAAATAGTGATGTCTTGAAAAGAGTCCACATACAAATGAGGAGATGCTAAAGGTCATATAAAGGTCGATAAATCCTGAGAACCTGATCAGGTGTATCCCAGAACATTTTGGGAAATGAGGGAAAAGATTGTTGAACCCCTTGCTGAGATATTTTCATCATTGACAAGCATAGGTAAGGTGCTGGAGAACCAGAGAGGTTGGCTAATGTTATGCCATTATTTAAGAAAGACTGTAAGGAAAAGCCAGGGAACTATAGACCAGTGAGCCTGATGTCGGTGCTGGGTAAGATGTTGGAGTGGATTCTGAGGGACAGGATTTATATCCATTTAGATAATCAGTGTGGCTTTGTACATGGAAAATTATGTCTCCCTAATTTGATTGAGGCGGTGACAAGGAAGATTGATGAAGGCAGAACAGTAGACATTGTCTGTATGGACTTCAGTAAACTGTTTGACAAAGTTCCACATGAAAGACTGGTTTGTAAGGTTAGACCACATGGGATCCAAGGGGAGCGAGCCATTTGAGTGAGGAATTGGCTTGAAGATAGGAAACAGAGAGTGGTGGTAAAGTGTTGCTTTTCAGACTGGATAGAGAGATAGGTAGAACAATACAGTGCAGAACGGGCTCTTTGGACCTCGATGTTGCACCAACCTATGAACCAATCTAAGCTCATGCTCTATGCTATCCCATCATCATCCATGTACTTATCCAAGGATTGTTTAAATCTCCCTAATGTGGTTGAGTTAACTACATTGGCAGGCAGGACATTCCATGTCCTTACTACTGTCTGAGTCAAGAACCTGCCTCTGACATTTGTCTTAAATAAATCATCCCTCAATTTGTAGTTATGCCCCCTCGTACAAGCTGACATCATCATCTGAGGAAAAGGACTTCACTGTCTCCCCTATCTAATCCTCTGATCATCTTGAATGTCTCTATCAAATCTCCTCTTAGCCTTCTTCTTTCCAATGAGAACAGACCCAAGTCTCTCAGCGTTTCCTCATAAGACCTTCCCTCCAGACTAGGCAACGTCCTGGTAAATCACCTCTGCACCTTTTCCAATGCTTCCACATGTACACAGTATTACAAGTGCAGCTGCATTAACGTTTTGTATATGACATTACGGCTCCGGAACTCAATCCCTCTACCAATAAAACTTAACACACACTCTGCCTTCTTAATAGCACTATCAACCTGGGCGGCAACTTTCAGGGATCTATGTAAATGGACTTCAAGATTCCTCGATACATCCACACTACCAAGAATCTTTCTATTGACCCAGTACTCTGCCTTCCTGTTATTCTTCCTAAAATGAATCACCTCACATTTAGCTGCATTGAACTCTATTTGCCACCTCTCAGCCCAATTTTGCAGTTTATCCAAGACCCCCTGCAACATGCAACATTCTTCCACAATGTCCATCACTCCACCAACTTTAGTGTCATCTGCAAATTTACTAATCTATCCACCTGTGCCTGTGTCCAAGTCATTTATAAAAATGACAAACAGCAGTCGTCCCAAAACAGTTCCTTGTGGCACATCACTTGTAACCAGACTCCAGGATGAATATTTTCCATCAACCATCACTCATTGCCTTCTTTCAGAAAGCCAGTTTCTAATCCAAACTGCTAAATCACCCTCAATCCCAAGCCGCTGCATTTTCTCCAACAGCCGACCATTTGGAACCTTATCAAAGGCTTTACTGAAGTCCAGATACACCATGTCAACTGCTCTACCCTTGTTAACATGCTTGGTCACCTTCTCAAAAACCTCAATGAGGTTTATGACATGACCTGCACTTGACAAAATCATGTTGACTATCTGAAATCAAATTGTTGCTTGCTAGATTATTATAAATCCTATCTCTTATAATCCTTTCCAAAACTTTTCCTACAATAGATGTAAGGCTCACTGATCTATAATTATCTGGGTCATCTCTGCTGCCCTTCTTGAACAAGGGCACGACATATGTAATCCTCCAGTCCTCTGGTACTAAACCTGTAGACAATGATGATTCAAAGATCAAAGCCAAAGGCTCCTCCATCTCCTCCATAGCTTGCCAGAGAATCCTCGGATAAATCCCATCTGGCCCAAGGGACTTGTCTACTTTCACTCCATCTAGAATAGGTAACACCTCTTCCCTACTCACCTTGATCCTTCTAGTCTAATATCTTGTATCTCATTCTTCTCCTTTACAATATTCTCCTTTTCCTGAGTGAAAACCAATGAGAAATATTCATTTAGCACCTCTCTGACCTCCACAGGGTACATACACAACTTCCCAATTCTGTCTTTGACTGGCCCTATTCCTACCCTAGTCAACCTTTTCTTCCTCACATATTTATAGAAAGCTTAAGGGTTCTCCTTTATTCTACCTGCTAAAGACTGCTCATGTCTTCTCTTTGCTCTTCTTAACTCTTTCTTTAAATCCTTCCTAGCTAATCTGCTAATCTCTATCACTTCGTCTGAACCAACGTATCTCATTGTCACAGAAGCCTCTTTCTTCTGCTTAACAAGAGATGCAATTTCTATCATAAACCACAGTTCCTTTACCTTATCACTTCCTCCCTGCCTGACAGGGACATACCTATCAAGGACATGCAATATCTTCCTGAAGCCAGCTCCACACTTTGATTGACCCCATCCCCTGCATTTTGCTCCCCCATTCTATGTATCCTAAGTCTTGCCTGATCACATTATAATTGCTCTTGCCCCATCAATGACTCTTGCCCTATGGCATGTATCTATCCCTTTCCATCGATAAACTAAATGTAACTGAATTTTGGTCACTCTCTCCAAAGTGCTCACCCACAACTAAATCAAACACCTGACCTAGTTCATTACCAAGCACCAGGTCCACTGTGGCCTCCCGTCTTGTCAGCCCTTCGACATACTGTGTCAGGAAACCCTCCTGCACACATTCGACAAAAACTGATCCATCCGACGTACTAGGTCAGATTACTCAGTATGGAAACAGGCCCTCCAGCCCAAACCGACCCTCCGAAGAGCAGCCCAACCAGACCCACTCTCCTACATTTACCCCTTCACCTAACATTACGGGCTATCCAGCATGGCCAACTCACCTAACCTGCATATTTTTTTTGGATTGTGGGAGGAAACCTGAGCACCTGGAGGAAACCCATGCAGACACGGGGAGAATGTGCAAACTCCACACAGACAGTTGTCCGAAGCGGGAACTGAACCCGGGTCTCTGGCGCTGTGAGGCTAACCACTGTGCTAACCACTGTGCCACCATGCCGCCCAGTGCCGGGCTATAGCATTTCCAGTCAATGTTGAGGAAGTTAAAGTCCCCATAATGACCACCCTGTTCCTTTCACTCCTAGCCAGAATCGTTTTGCCAATCCTCTCCTCCACCTCCATGAAACTCTGCAGAGGCCAATAAAATACTCCCAGGAGTGTGACCTCTTCTGTACCTGTTTCTAACCTCAGCCCATACTACCTTGTCAAAAATTCTTTCAGCCACCATTTTGCTGTCCTTGACTAACAAAGCCACACCTCCCCCTCTTTTACCATCTTGCCTGTTCTTAATGAAAGATCTAAACCCTGGTACTTGCAATATTCCTGACCCTGTTCTATCCATGTCTCTGAAATGGCCACAACATCAAAGCCCCAGGTACCTATCCATGCTGCAAGCTCACCTAACTTATTTCGGATACTTCTGGCATTGAATAGACACACATCAAACCAGCTTGCTATCTGCCAGCACATTCCTGTGACCATGAAATTCTGTCCACGCCCTCCCTACTCTCATCCTCCTGTGCACTGGAAGGACACCTCAGGTTCCCATCCCCCTGCTGCACTGGTTTAAAGCCACCCAAAAGCACCAGCAAATTTCCCAGCCAGGATATTAGTACCCCTCTGGTTCAAGTGATGACCGTCCTGTTTGTAGAGGTCCCACCTTCCTCAGAATGAGCCCCAAGGGAGGGAGTACTTGAAACCCTCCCTCCTGCACCATCCCTGCAGCCACGTGTTCAACTGATATCTCTCTCTATTCCTTGCCTTGCTATCATGTGGCCCAGGCAACAAACCAGAGAAAACAACTGTGTTTGTTTTAACTCTCAGCTTCCGCCCTAGCCCCCGAAATCCTGCCTTACATCCCTATCCCTCTTTCTGCCTATGTCGTTGGTACTATGTGAAGTATGACTTGGGGCTGGGCACCTTCTCCCTTCAGGACTCCAAAGACAGGATCCGAGATATTACGGACCCTGGCGCTTGGGAGGCAACACACCAACCGTGAGCCTCGTTCTCAGTAGAGATCTGTGAAATGAGGAAGCTGGAGAAATCTACATTCATCCCGTGTGGTTGGAGGGTTCCGAGATGGAAGATGAGATGCTCTTCCTCCTGGTTGGAGGGTTCCTAGGCGGAAGTTGAGGCGCTGGAGGCAGAATGTGAACAATGTGAACAATTCCTCATCCTGCGATAGGAAGGATGTTGTTAAATTTAAAAAGCTGTGGAAAAGATTTACCAGGACATGACCAGGAACTGGAGGGTTTGAGCTACAGGGAAAGGCTGAATAGACTGGGGCTATTTTCCCTGGAGTACTGGGGGCTGAGGGGTGACCTTATAGATGTTTATAAAATAATAAGGGGCATGGACAGGATGTAAATCCAAGGTATTTTCCTTCAGTACGGGAGTCCAAAACAAGATGGTATGGATTTAAAGTGAGAAGCAAAAGATTCAAAAGGGACCTGAGGGGTAACTTGTCACACAGAGGGTGGTATGTGTATGGATCGAGCTGCCAGAGAAAGTGTTGGAGGCAGATACAATTACAGCATTTAAAACACATTGGGATGGGTACATGGATAGGAAGGGTTTCGAGGGATGTAAGCCAAATGCTGGCAAATGGGATGAGGTCAGTTTAGGATATCTGGTTAGTATGGACAAGTTGAACTGAAAGGTCTGTTTCCACGCTGTATGACTCCATGACAATGAGAGGCTGGAAAAGCTGAGACTTTTTACTCTGAAGCAGAAGGTTCTGAGGAGTGACCTTACAGAGGTTTAGAAAATCATGAGAGACATAGATGATGTGAAGAATTCAAGAAGGAGGCGAATGTTTTGTAGCGATGGCAAAAAATATTCCCAAAGATCATTCAGGGATGAGAAACATCATTTATGAAGATTAATTGGAGAATTTGGGACTGTCTTCTTTGGAGAAGGCTGAGAGGAGATTTGTTCAAGGAATTCAAAACCAGGAGGGGCCTGGATAGAGGAAATAGGGAGAAAATGTTCCCAATTGAGAAAGGATTGAGACCGAGAGACCACAGATTGAAAGTAATTGGGAAAAGTAACAAAAGTGAGATGGGGAACAACATGTTCAGCCAGTGGGTGGTTAAGGTGTGGAATGCACTGCCTGAGAGTGTGGTGGAGGCAGCTTCAATTGAAACATTCCGAAGGGAATGAGACTGTTATTTGAAAAGGAACAATGTGCAGGGTGACAGGGAGAAGGTAGGAGGAACTCAGTGAATTGCTCATTCAGAGAGCCAGTACAGACAGGATGAGCAGAATGGCCTCCTTGTGCACTGTAACAATTCTGTGATTGTGTGATTGAGCAAAGTTAAAGCTGGGGGAGGTGGGAGCTCGGTGTCTCACTGTGCTGCTGCTGCTGCTGCTGCTGCTGAGGTCAGTGAGATCAGAGACTGGGACAGGGAGCCAGAGCTCACATCAAACTCTGCCCGTGTCCGTCACACTGAGACTGGCAGGAGGCTACTCACTGATTTCACTCCATGCTGCAGGAATGGAACCACAGGCTGCAAATGGACAGAGCTCCTCCACACGGTGAGTAAAACTTACTGACTTAGATCTTGCTGCTTAAAGGGAGCAATGGAACTAAAGAAATACAGCTGGACACCCTGTTAGACACAGTGCTCCTCAATTAGCCATTTCATTCACTGCAGCTCCCCACTAACACCTTCAACAATTCAGCATTTGTGTTTTAGAAATTGTGTTTAGAAATTGAAAGGGTTAATAACGGAGGATTGAGGTTTATTTACTCAGTCTGAGCTTGGTTCCTTTACCGAACGTAGGAGTAGCTGTTATACTACATACAGTAATAGTCAGCGACATCCTCACTCTGAATGTTGCTGATTGTCAGGGTGAAACTGGTCCCATATCCTCTGCTGGTGAATCGCTCGGAGACGCTGTGTTTCGAGTTGTTGCTTCATAGATTAGGAGAGAGGGTTTCTGTCCTTCTCGCTGCTGGTACCAGCTGAGGTCATTTGTAATGTCTTGACTGGCCGTACAGGTGATGGTTGTGGTCTGGCCCAGTCCCACTGACAGCACCGGGGGTGACTGGGTCATGATGATGTCCCCACTGATACCTGAGGGGTCAGAGAGAAACACAGTGAAGTCAGAACTGTCACAGAAAGAGCCTGTCAAATGAGAGATTGTTGGAGACACTGAGCTTTCCTCTGGTTTCAGCATTTTCCCTTCAATCACAAGTCAGTGGAATTGGAGTGAAATGGAGAGCAGCTAAAGATTCAAGGTGGAAGCAGAGAGATTTGTACCTGTGACACAGAATGCCAGGGGCCAGATCAGCTGAATGTTTGAAATCATGGTGCGTGCTCATCTCCCTGTGCCTGGTTCCTGATAAACTCTCCCTTCACTGGGCTCTGCTTTATAAAGCTGCAGCCTGTGAGAGTCTGACTGGGTGTTCCTCAGTATGTAAATGGCATCAGGCAGAGAGAGCCACGTCAGCCCCTCACACTTCCTCTTCTCTCTCTCTCTCTCTGTCAGTCACAGAGAATCATTGATGTGAACAACACTGAATGAGGCCATTTGGCCCATTGTGTCTGTATTGGTCTACAAAAATATGATGTCACTAATCCCATTCTCCAGCTCCTGGCCCATTACCCTAGAGGTTACAGCAATACAAGGGAATATCTAAACACTGCTCCAATGTCACAAGAGTTTGTGACTCAACCAGCCTTTCAGGCAATGAGTTCCAGACTCCTACCACCCTCTGAGCGAAAACATTTCTCAATTCTCTTTTCAGGGTCTACCTCAACTGAACCTGAACTCACTTGAGTTGAGAAGGATGAGAGGAGATCTGACTGCAATGTATAACATTCTAACAGGGCTGGACAGACTTCATGCTGGAAAGAGGTTTCCCCTGGTTGGGGAGTCTGGAATCAGGGGACACAGTCTCAGAGAGATACAGGGTAGATCTTTCGGACTGAGATAAGGAAATATTTCTTCACTCAGAGGACAGTCAACCTGTGGAATTCCGTTCAAGTTGTTGAGGACAAAGGACTGAATATGTTCAAGAAAAAGACGGAGGTAATTGTTTTGCATTACAACAACATCAATGGGTATGGGAAGATGATAGGAATATGGCATTAAGACAGAGGAACATCTATGATCATATTGGATGACAGAGATACTCAAAGGGCCGAATGGCCTATTCCTACTCTAAGTTTCTCTGTCTCTATGTTGGTGTTACCTTCAATCTCTGCCCATTGGTCTTGTTCCCTCTACTCATGGAAAAGGTGCCTTCCTGCCCACCCTATCTCTGCATCTCATAATCTTACAGCCCTCTGTCAGGTCCCCTCTCAAGCTTCACTGCTCCAAGGAAAACAACTCCAGTCTTTCTAATCTTTCCTCATAGCTCAGCCCCTCTAGGCCAGGCAGCGTCCTGGTAAATCTCCTCTGTACCCTCTCTAGTACAATCACATCCTTCCCAGAATGTGGTGTCCAGAACGTGTCTCGCTCTCTCTCTATCACTGTCTCTCTGTCTCACATCTGCCATGTCTTTCTCTCTACATCTCTCTCCCACTCTTAATTTCTCTCATATTCTATCTCTCCCACTCTGTCTCATAGCCAATCTCTCTAACTCTCTTTTGCTTCTTAACTTGTCTCACAATCTCCATTTCTTCACCTCTCACTGTTTTCCTCATTCACTCCCTCACTCCCTCCAATTGTGATCTGCCCTCTCTATTCCTTCCTCTTTTACTCTTCCTCCCTCTCTTTTGTCTCTACAGTCTCCCTCTCTCTCTCTCCTGCACTCTGTCTCAAATCCTACTCTTGTCTCTCTCTCTCTCTCTCTCTCACTCACTCACAACCCGACCCTTCTATCCTGATTGCCTTCACTCTTAGTTTCACACTCTCTTTCTCTTTCTCTGTCTGTTTCTCTCTTTCTCTTTCTCCATCCCTCTCAGTAACATCCTATTTCTCTCTCTCTATCCCTCAACCTCACCATCTCTACCTCTCACTCACTCGATTCACACATCTCACACTGTCCCAGACACTCCTCATTCTCTATCTCTCACCCTCTCACACACACTCTCTCCCTCTATCTCTCTCACTGACTCTCTTCTCTCTCTTTTCCACAGTCTGCCAGGTGGCAATATTTAAATGCAGGGCGAATCCCCCTCTGCTTTGCCTCATGAGTGGATGTTAACCATTGACCCCAGAGGCATGTCTTCGCCTGGAGTAAGGCCCCATTTCCCACACTGAGCAGGCTTTGGCCTCTCTCAGGAAGATGGACAGATTCTTGTCAAATGAAGGGTAGTTCTGTGCTGTTGGCCTATTCTCACTGGGGACTGGTTTGGACACAAACCTCATTCTATGAAGGCCCAGCAGAGAGAGGAGATCCTCAGGCCATCAGAGTGAACTGGAGGGACAGGACAGGCTCTGAACAACTGACCCATCCTGTCCATGCACAACATGTTCCAATCCTTTCCCCTGTCCTTCCCCTTCCATGATCAGTCTCCAGGTCAGGATGTTTCACTGCGATGAGAGCTGGATAATCACATAGTTACAACAGAATGGAACTCAGCCCCGTACCCACCATGGTGTCTATGACCCACTGAACTCTCCAAAAGGGACCAGTAAACATGGAACTCCTTCCACTGGACAGTCTGCTAATAAATATGGACCACCCTGCAATAGACACGATTAAACATGGGCATCCTTCCCACTGGACCCTCCAATAGAAGCCAGCAAACTGGGACTTCCTTCCCAATTGACAGTCCAATGGAGACCAGTAAACATGGACATCCATACCATTGGATCATCCAATTGATACCAGTAAACATGGGCCTCCTTTCCACTGGATTGTCCAGTAGAGACCAGTAAACACGAGCCTCCTTCCTACTGGATGTTCGAACAGATAGCAGGAACCATGGGCCTCCTTCCCCCTGTACCTTCCAATAGAGACCACTAGATATGTGTCTCATTCCTGCTGGAATCTCTAACTGAGATCAATAAACATGGGCCTTCTTCCCATTAGACCTTCCAGTATCTCAGCATTAAACCCCAAATAGGCCTCTGATTTCCATTCCCACAACATTGCCCGCCTTTGCATTACATCAGCCCCTTGACCACAGAAACCTTCATTCCTGTTTGTCTCACTCCATAATTCCGATGTCCTCTCCCAGCTTCCCCCATCCATACTCCATAAATCCGAACTGTCTGAAATGGAGTGGTCCCTTTTGTGTCTCACACCAAGGAGTGGATGGACAGACTTTTAGTTAGTAATGGGTTAAAGGATGATGGAGAGTGGGCAGGAAAGTGGAGTTGAGGCTGAGATGGGATCAGCCATGATTGTATTAAATGGTGGAGCGGGCTCGAGGGGCTGAATTGCCTGCTCCTGCTCCTAGTTCTTATGTCCATCCACCCCCTCCCAATTACTGCAACTTTGTGAATCATCTTGGAATGTTTTGGACATTGAAAGTGCTATGTGAATTCAAGATCTGTGTGGATTTTATGTGGGGACAGAATTGTGCGGGGGGGGGGGGGGAGGGGGTGATAGCTCCAGCAAGTGAATATCCCGCTGAGAGCCTCCAGCCGTCCATATACAGAATGGGGAAGTGGGGGAGACAGAATATACTGTCAGGGTCCATGGCACTCTCCCCCATAATGTGGTTGGCTCTGAACTGCCCTCTGAACTGGCCAAGCAAGGCATTCAGTTGTATCAATCGTGATGACGTCTTGACAAAGAAATAAAACGGGACAGACCACCCAGCATCGATCAAAATATCAAAAAGACAATGACAGAAATAGCCCTGTCTACCCTGCTCCATCCTCCTTACTGACATCTGGGGGCTAGTGCCAAATTCAGGAGAGCTGTCTCACAGACTAGTCAAGCAACAGCCTGACACAGTCATACTCACAGAATCATACCTTACAGACAATGTCCCAGACACCGCCATCACTGTCCCTGAATGTGTCCTGTCCCACCAGAAGGGCAGACCCAGCAGAGCTGGCAGCACAGTGGTGTACAGCCAGGAGGGAGTTACCTTGGGAGTCCTCTCCGCTGACTCCAGACCCCATGGAGTCTCATGACACCAGGTTAAACATGGGTGAGGAAACCTCCTGTTGATCATCACATACCACCCTCCCTCGGCTGGTGAATCAGTCTCTCTTCCATGTTGAATAGCACATGGTGGAAGCACTGAGGGTGATGACAGCACAGAATGTACTCTGGGTGGGGGATTTCAATACTCACCACTGAGAGTGGCTCAGCAGTAGCACTACTGATCGAGCTGGTCGGTTCCTAAAGGACAAAGCTGCAGGACTGGGCCTGCAGCTGGTAGTGAAAGAAACAACAAGAGGGAAATATCTACTTGGGCAATTTAGCATGGCCAATTCACCTAACCAGCACATTTTTGGACTGTGGGAGGAAACCCACAGAGACACGGGGAGAATGTGCAAACTCCACATAGAAAGTTACCTGAAGTGGGAATTGAACCCAGGTCTCTGGTGCTTTGAGGCAGCAGCACTAACCATTGTACCACTGTGCCACCGTGCCGCACCTTCTCATATAGAGAATTGGAAATTGTCCACATAGATTTGTGATGGGTAATTTCTAACTAACAAACCAAATGCATTAACTAAAATAGTTGATAGGAAGTATAGTCTTAGCAACTTTCAGAAATACGCAATAATTTTCCACAAAACAGTCTGCTGACCAAAGTTAAAACCCATGGGATTGAAGATGAATGTTTGACTTGGTTAGGAGACTGGTGACAGACGACAGGGAAAAAAAACACATTTTGAATAGTGTTCCACAAGGATTCTGTGATGAGGCCTTAACAGGATACAAATGCTGCAGGAAGGATAGAAAGGGAGGGAAGAGAGGACGGCGAGTGGCATATTTGATAAGGGATAGCATTACAGCTGTACTGAGGGAGGATATTCTTGGAAATACATCCAGGGAAGTTATTTGGGTGGAACTGAGAAATAAGAAAGGGTTATGACTTTATTCGGATTGTATTGCAAACAATACCCTCTGATAGTCAAAGGGTAATTGAGAATCAAATTTGTCAGGAGATTTCAGCTATCTGTAAGAATAATAGGATGGTTATGGTAGGGGATTTTAACTTTCCAAACATAGACTGGGACTGCCATCATGTTAAGGGTTTAGATGGAGAGGAAGTTGTTAAGTGTGTACAAGAAAACTTTCTGATTCAGTACATGGATGTACCCAGTAGAGAAGGTGAAAACCTTGACGTACTCTTGGGAAATAAGGCAAGGCAGGTGACTGAGGTGTCAATGGGGGAGCATTTTGGGCCAGCAACCATAATTCTATTAGTTTTAAAATAGTGATGGAAAAGGATAGATCAGATCTAAAAGATGAAGTTCTACACTGCAGAAAGGCCAATTTTGACGATATTAGGCAAGAACTTTCAAAAGCTGATTGGGTACAGATGTTCGCAGGTAAAGGAACGACTGGAAAATGGGAAGCCTTCAGAAATGAGATAACAAGAATCCAGAGAAAGCATATTCCTGTGAGGGTGAAAGGAAAGGCTGGTAGGTTTAGGAAATGCTGGATGACTAAAGATATTGAGTGTTTGATTAAGGAAAAGAAGGAAGCATATGTCAGGTATAGACAGGATAGATCGAGGGAATCATGAGAAGAGTATAAAGGCAGTAGGAGTATACTTAAGAGGGAAATTAGGAGGGCAAAAAGGGGACATGAGATAGCTTTGGCAAATAGAATTAAGGAGAATCCAAAGAAATTTTACAAATACATCAAGGACAAAAAGGTAACTAGGGAGAGAATAGGGCCCTTCAAAGATCAGCAAGGCAGCCTTTGTGTGGAGCCGCAGGAGATGGGGGAGAAACTAAATGAGTATTTTGCATCAGTATTTACTGTGGAAAAGGATATGGAAGGTATAGAATGTAGGGAAATAAATGGTGACATCTTGTGAAATGTCCATATTACAGAGGAGGAAGTGCTAGATGTCTTGAAACGCATAAAGGTGAACAAATCCCCGGGACCTGATCAGGTGTACCCTAGAACTTTGTGGGAAGCTAAGGAAGTAATTGCTGGGCCTCTTGCTGAGATATTTGTATCATCGATAGTCACAGGTGAGGTGCTGGAAGACTGTAGGCTGGCTAACGTGGTGCCACTTTTTAAGAAAGCTGGTAAGGATAAACCAGGGAACTATAGACCAGTGAGCCTGACGTCGGTGGTGGGCAAGTTGTTGGAGGAAATCCTGAGGGACAGGAGGTATATGTATTTTGAAAGGCAAGGACTGATTAGCGATAGTCAACATGGCGTGGGAAATCTTGTCTCACAAACCTGACTGAGTTTTTTGAAGAAGTAACAAAGAGGATTGATGAGGGCAGATTGGTAGATGTGATCTATATGGACTTCAGTAAGGCATTCAACAAGGTTCCCTATGAGAGACTGGTTAGCAAAGTTAGATTTCACATGGACAACTAGCCATTTGGATACAGAACTGGCTCAAAGGTAGAAGACAGAGGGTGGTGGTGGAGGGATGCTTTTCAAATTAGAAGTCTGTGACCAGTGGAGTGTCACAAGGATCAGTGCTGGGTCCACTACTTTTCGTAATTTATATAAATGATTTGGATATGAGCATAAGAGGTACAGTTAGTAAGTTTGCAGACAACACCAAAATTGGAGGTATGATGGACAACGAAGAAGGTTACCTCAGATTACAACAGGATCTTGATCAGATGGGCCAATGGGCTGAGAAGTGGCAGGTGGAGTTTAATTCAGATAAATGTGAGGTGCTGCATTTTGGGAAAGCAAATCTTAGCAGGACTTATACACTTGTTGCTGAACAAAGAGACCTTGGAGTGCAGGTTCATAGCTCCTTGAAAGTAGAGTCGCAGGGAGAAAGGAAAGAGAAGAAGGTGTTTGGTATGCTTTCATTTATCGGTCAGAGTATTGAGTACTGGGATTGGGAGGTCATGTTGCAGCTGTATAGAACATGGTTTAGGCTGCTGTTGGAATATTGCATGCAATTCTAGTCTCGCTCCTGTCAGAAAGATATCGTGAAACTTGAAAGGGTTCAGAAAAGATTTACAAGGATGTTGCCAGGGTTGGAGGATTTGCCAGGGTTGGAGGAGAGGCTGAGCAGGCTGGGGCTGTTTTCTCTGGAGCATCGGAGCCTGAGAGGAGGCCTTATTGATGTTCACAAAATTATGAGGGGCATGAATAGGATAAATAGACAAAGTCATTTCCCTGCAGTGGGGGAGTCCAGAACTGCATGAATTCATGTAAAACTCTGTTATCTCACTTTTGAGTTTACAATCAATCCAAACATTCTGGCAAAAACAGAGAGCGCAGGCGGCTAACACCTTCAACATATTATCTAGCTAACACCCATTGTTACAGTTAACCGGAGAATGCCAGTTTTAAATAAAAGGTTTTGTGATTTTCACTTGAAAGAAATGAAACTATCATAGTATTCTAACAGATGAAAGCCTCAACAAACAATTAAGGTATTATTCAATGTATAATTTCAGTTACATCACACTGTAAACTTTTGCTATAAATTCTGTGTCTGACAATTGTACCCTCCGAAAGCTAGTGTGCTTCCAATTAAACCTGTTGGGCAACAACATGGTGTTGTGTGATTTTTAACTGAATAAATTCAAGATAGAGATTGCCCACGTGTCGGCGGGCAATGGCCTAGTGGGATCATCACGAGATTGTTAATCCAGAGAGCCAAGTAATGTTCTGGGGGACCTGCGTTCAAATCCTGGCAAGGCATTTAAACTAAAAAAAACTCTGAAATTACGAGTCTAATGATGACTATTGTTGGGGGCAAACTTCATTGGTCCCACCAATGTCCTTTAGATTGCTCTCCTTGCCCATACCGACTGACACACGACTCCAGACTCACAGCAATGTAGAATCATAGAATTCCTACTGTGTGGAAGAAGGCCATCAAGTCCAAGCAGCATTCCACCCAGAACCACACCCCTGTCCTATTGCTGTAACCCTACACTTCCCATGGCCAGTTCACCTAACCTGCACATCCTTGGACTGAGAATGGAGACTAGCGCACCCGGAGGAAACCCACTCAGACATGGGGAGAATATGCAAACTCCACAAAGAAAATCACCTCAGGGTGGAATGGAAGCCAGCTCCCTGGTGCTGTAAGACAGTGGTGCTAGTCACTGTGCCACCCATTCCTCATCTTTGATCTAAATACCTAATCCCTTATTCCCAGACTGCGACTCTGCTTTAGAATCCCCAGGTAGGGGGACAAAGTTAAAAATCACACGACACCAGGTTATAGTCCAACAGGTTTAATTGGAAGCACTAGCTTTTGGAGCGCTGCTCCTTCACCAACCTTCACCTGAGGAAGGAGCGTCGCTCCGAAAGCTAGTGCTTCCAATTAAACCTGTTGGACTATAACCTGGTGTTGTGTGGTTTGTAAATTTGTACACCCCAGTCCAACCCCGGCATCTCCAAACCCAGGTAGGGGCACATCCTTCCAAAATCTACCCTGTCAGGGCCCTGGAGAACTTAAAATGTTTCAGTGAAATCTCCTCCCAACCTTCTAAATTCCAGGGAATCCTGACCCAGTCCCCTCCCTCGATCATTAGACAATCCCCTCAACCCATCACATGAACTGTTGCTGTGTTTGATCATCTCAGTAAACGTTTCAAGGAGGGAAGGAGAGAGAAAGGCTCTTTCTGCTTTGAATTGATACCAAACATTGAAAAAGCAGGAAAATATTCTCACCAAGTATTGTTCACATACTCGGAGGTCACTGGTGTGGTGTCCTTATATTCTTTATTCTTGCCTTTTCTCTTGTTCATGTCATTTAGGAGAACAGAGTCAACCGAGAAGGAAATGAACAGCAGAGTTTGTTTTCTCTGTTGATTAAATTCACCTTGTTTGCTCCTCTGAGCACCTGAAAGAAGGGGCAAGGCTCCGAAAGATTGTATTTTCTAATAAACCTGTTGGACAATAACCTGGTGTCGTATGATTTTTGACCATGTCCTCTGATCACATTCAGGTTATTCCCACAAGCACTGCATGTTCTTGCTTCTCCACGTCAGCAGGTGGCGATGTTGACTATGGCTTTCACAATGGTCTCCATCAGAGAGGACCCAGAAATCAGGGACAGAGACCAGAGATTGCAGGCCTTGCTCTTGCTCCTCAGTCCCAGACCCGAGCACAATGGGCCCCCTGGAATCCCGAGCCCTGTGCATCATGCAAATGGTGTGACTGATCCTTCTGATTGTTCCCAACCTCACCAGGTCCCCACAGTCACTGAGATTATTTAAATACAGCCTTTGCCGATTAGGGACCCTGATTGATGGGATACAGACTGAAATGGGTTAATAATACAGTATTGGGAGGTTACAGATGCAGATTGTCAAGTGGAAATCTGATCTTGTGGCTCTAACAGAGATCCGGGATTGGGGACAAAGTGTCCGTAAAGATAGGAAAGAGGGAAAACTGTGGGAAGTAGTGGGATTGATCTGGTGCCAGACAGTACTGACCAACCTTAGGCCCTGAGATATGATGGAAATGAAGGGTGAACTGTGCCGGGCTTTAACTCACTGTTACCAGAGTAAAACAGGGATTACCCATTTCACAAAAGAGAAAATGGATCTAACAAACCAGGTGCATGTGAAACACCCACCCAGTCCCTGAGAGAGGGAGGGACAAGAATAATGACATTCTCAGACAAAAAGGATGCGAAAAATGGTATCACCCCGAGAGTGAAGGCTGGGTGGGGATAGTGACAGCGACATCTCCCAGAGAGTGGGGAGAGTAACACTGACACATTTAAAACTGTATTATTATAAGTGAGAATTCA
This sequence comes from Chiloscyllium plagiosum, assembly GCF_037043375.1. Classification (NCBI taxonomy): domain Eukaryota; kingdom Metazoa; phylum Chordata; class Chondrichthyes; order Orectolobiformes; family Hemiscylliidae; genus Chiloscyllium; species Chiloscyllium plagiosum. The sequence goes on from NW_028270147.1 coordinate 119,157,013, forward strand.
AACAGACACCCACTCCATCATACGGTGTTGAAGATGCACTGTCCTCATCAAAACACTTTTGCAAACCTCTTCATAACACGTAAGGGGAGAGAAACATTGTAAAATGTATTATCACGATTGAGAGATGGTGCATTTAAATCTTAGACCATGATGGTAAATGTTCCAAGCCGTAAACAACACTGGTGCATTAACGTCATTATCTTATTAAACAATATTAAAACCTCAGCCAAACATTATCCTGCAGATAGTGTATTTAAAATATCAAAAGGCTTTCCGTATTGTTGGTTTGATCAGTGACGTAGCAAGGAAGCAGCAGCTGCCCCATGAACTCCAACAAAAGAATGAGAACTGGCTCTCCATACGGAGCTGGCTCCCGAGAATCCAATTCAACAGCAGGGATCAAAGAATAAGGAACAATACACCACAGGAACAGGCCCTTCGGCCCTACAAGCCTGTGCTGATACATTTTGGCCTTTCTCGCAGAAACTGTCTTCACCTACAGGATTCATATCCCTCTATTCCCTTCCTATTCATGCATTAGAGCAGGTATTTATTGAATACTTCTATTGTGTCTGCTTCCACCCCCTCCTCTGGCAGTGTGTTCCAGATACTCAACTCCCTTTGTGTAAAATACTTATCTCACACATCTCTTTTAAATTCCCCCGCCCCTTGAACCTCTGTCCCTGAGTAAGTGACGCATCCACCCTGAAGAAAAGCCTCATATTTTCCACGCTACCTATGCCGTTCACAACTCTGTAATCTTCTATCAGGACACACCTCATTTTCCCGTATTCCAATGAAAACAAAGCCAGTCTATCCAACCTTTCTTCAGAACTACAATCCCCCATACCAATCCCCCCGATAAACATTTTCTGCACCATCTTCAAAACATCCACATCCTTCTGGGAGTGTGCTGACCGGAACTGCATGCAATATTCCAAGTGTGGCCTAACTAATGTTCGATAAAGCTACAGAATAACTTGTCAATCCTTATACTCAGTGTCCCTTCCAATGAAGGCAAGCATGCCATAAGCCTTTTTTACTGCTTTACCTCCCTGTGCTGCCACCTTCAGTGATCCGTGAACATGCACACCCAGATCTCTCTGCATATCAATACTCCAGATGATTCTGCCATTCACTGTATAATTCCCACCTGTACATCACCTTTCAAACTGCATCACCTCACATTTGTCTGGATTAAGCTACATCTGCCATTTTTCTGTACAAGCAGATCTATATCCTGCGGTATCTTGTGACAAACCTTCTCATTTTCCACAACTCTACCAATCTTTGTATCAACCGTAAACTTACTAATTAGACCAGCAATGCCCTCCTCCAATTCATTTATGTAGAACACCACTGAACCCTGTGGAATATCATGAGTCTCCACCCTCTATTCTGAAAACTATCCTTCCATCACTGCCCTCTGTCTCCTGTGACTAAGCCAGTTCTGTATTTAATGCTGGGAACATTTTAGACAAGACACCTTGTTGCCAGCTCATTACTGCAACTTGACCCAGTTCATTCAGAAAGAGAAAAAGGACAATGTGCAGATTGTTGAACAGGCCCCTACACCTGGGCCTGAGGCAGGGGCCCAAGCTCCAACACACTGGCCTCACTTCACACCAATCTTCACACAGTGCGGGGTCATGAACTCAGCCATTAATTCCTCTGGGACCGAGACGGAGTGGGAGAGTAGGGAGAATGTCCAAGAGTCAATAAGGATTAAAGCAAGATGGAGAGAGTGTGTTGGAAAGTGTTCAATGGAGGAAACATGCTTTGTGATACCAAACGTGCTTTGTGATACCCAATACTGACAATAGTCCACGTGTATCATAGAATGAAAAAAAGCACAATCTGGAGACAATCAAAAATCACACCAAAGTACTCCATTTGGATATATCATAGCATGCAGGGCATTTTCATTGCGATGCGATAAGTATCCTGGTCTGAAAGCTGTTCTCTCTTTTTCTCTCTCTCTCTCTCTCCCCACGATTCTCCAGATGGAGCTAGTTAGATCCTCTCAAAGCCCCAGTTTATTTGTACTGTTCAGTAATGTGGGGATGTCGATGGTGGACTGGGGTACATCTGATGAAGGAGCAGCGTTTCGGAAGCTTGTGATTTAAAATGAACCTGTTGGCTAGAACCTGCTTTTGTGTGACTTCTGACTTTGTATTGTTCGGGCAGAGAGAAACAACTGCCTTCTAGTAACTATAGAGTACTTGCACAGCATCTGAGGATTATGGGTAATGACTCTTTCCATTATCCATGAATAAACCCACATTCATTCCAGTCGATTCCGGTGAGAATGACCTGTCAGTTGCTTCCCAGATATTACATGGCTCACCACCGCCATCTCCAGGACAATTCGGGAAGGGCAACAAATAACCGACACGTCAATGCCCACCCCATCCCAGGAGAAATCAAAATAAATGGCATACAATTCAAATGATCAAACTGGTGAGACGTGAATTCATCTCTTTGAAAGACTGGAGCCTCGGCCAGAAACAGAGCCATGACATGGGTGACCCTGGTTTGTCAGACTGAAAGGTGGAGTTTGGATTGTCACTGGGATCAGCAAAAAATGAATTATACTCAAAGATCTAACAAACGGCTATCAAAGCGTGCCCCCAAACTGCAGAGAACAGCACTTGAGGCTTTGCGTCCCCATCTCCATCCTTGCTTGTTGCCCTTCCCCTCTGTCCTGCAGAGGGCGGTGGTTTCTGGAAGTGGATCAAGGTCATGTCCTCGGCCTGAGCGCAACTGCCTGACCTGCTGTGCTTTTCCAGCGCCACACTTCTCGACTCCAAGCACAACTATCCCTCAGGAGAATGAGCTGTGACACAAGAGGAAATGTGGGAGTGTTGGAAAGGCACCGGCAGCCTGGTCAGCCTGCAGAGGGGCAGAAACAGATTTGATGAATGAGCTGATATCCTTCTGAGCTGAGATGCTGACTCAGGCTTTCAGAGCCACACAGTTTACATTGTTACTGACCGTGGCTCCATGGGCAATGCTCCTGCCTCATAGTCAAAATGGTCATCGGATTGAAAGCCACTTCAGAAATGAGAGCACAGAGCCAACAAAACAGATTTGTCTTGTCATTCGTTTCCTGCATGCGGGATCTCACCATCTTGTCCGGGAACGTGACTGCTCTGTGCTCACAGCTTTGAATATTCTGAGATGATTAAAAAAAACTGCACCAACAAGAGTTCTTTCCTCATTATCATGTAAAAGGGAGGAGTTAATATTTGGGGTTCAGTGATGTTTTATCAAAAAAGCAGCAACATTTTATTTTATTTCATTTTAGGTTGTCTTATATTATTTTATTTAAATTTTGTTTATCAAATTTTAGCCCGCTTGATTGGCACCACTTCCACACATATCCATTCCCTCACACCAACATTCAGTAACATTTGTGTGCACTATCTACAAGATGCATTGCAGAAATTCACCAAAGGTCCTGAGGCAACACCTTCTAAACCCATGATTACTTGAATCAAGAAGGACAAGGGCAGCATCACCCCAGCAAGTTCCTCTCCAAGCCTTCACCAATTTGACTTGGAAACATCGTCACTGGGTCAGAATCCTGGAATTCCCTTCCTGAGGACATTATGAGTCTACCTACAGCACACAGATTGCAGCGGTTGAAGAAGGCAGCTCAGCACCATCTTGTCCAGGACAATTAAAGATGGACAGTAAAAACGCTGGGAAAATTAAGAGTAGGCGTGATTCGGGACCAGGAAGTGAGACTGTGTTGTCTCAGTTATTCCAGGACATAGGTGTGATCACATCTCAAATACTGTATTGTGTGTAGTTTTGGTCTCCTTATTGAAGGAAGAATATAAATGCATTGGAGGTAGTTCAGAGGAGTTTTACCCGATTGATCCCTGGTATGAGTGGGCTGTGTGATGAGGAAAGATTGGAAAGGCTGGCCTTGTTCTCACTGGAGTTTAGAAGAGTGAGGGGTTTTCCTGTCCCACTGTATTCTCCAACTCCCTATCTGCCTCCCTCGTGTGTTGTACCCTCCTGCCCCTTACTACATGTTTAATTGAACTGTGCAGTCCTGAGGCCTACAACTTCCTTCTGGAACTAAGTTTCCAGGTATCTCCGGCACTCCCTGATATATCACTGCTTTTTTAATTCAGCCTTCATTCCAAACTCCCTGAATGGGAGTTCCTGTAGTTTTATACATTCACTGCAGATGTATTTACCCTGAATCATTTCAATGCAATAAAGAAATGTTGATCTCACTGACAACTGAAAAATATCCATTCCTTCATTGGTCCAGTAATTGTCTTCAGTCTCTGTTTTGAAGTTTCAGTACTTTGCATTTATTAACCTTCCCTAATGGACATGTCCTGAAGCAGTCTATTTACACATTCCCTCATACTAAACAATTTCCAGATTCCTATTTTCTTGTTTACCATTTTGTTTCATTCAAACCAAGTGCATGTGCAGGCTCCCAGCAGCTGAAGTGACCGTTCCAAATCACTTTGGAAAAGCAAAGGTGGACTCCTTCCCCGAGTTCACCAAACTCCCACACTGACCAAACTTCCCAGCATTCCCCTCTATGCTGGCTGCACTCAGTGCGAGCTGCAGAACAAGCTGCCCTGTATTTATATTGCTTCTGATTTATATCACTCCATTCTGAAGTACTGTTGTTCAGGATCTGGGTTAAGCTCACTCATTTCTCAATTGAAAGCTTCCTTCTTTCAGCCTGAAAGAGACTTTACATGTGCAACCAGAAAATGGGACTTCAATGCTGGAATCTGTTTTCAGGATTGATGGTCTCGATGGTTTGATTCCATGAAATAACCTCGTCTAATCTCTTCAGGGGTCGACATTTCAGGTGTAACCCTTCTTCAGGAAGGGGGAGGGTAGGTGTCAGGGGAGTTGCAGATAAAGGGGTGGGTGGGAGCGAGGTGATGAGGTGGGGATAGGTTGAGAAAGATAGAGAGTATGTCCTGATTGGTCGATGGGAGAGATGAATCCAGAATTATCCCTCCCCTCGACCAACCATGCCCTAACCTCGACCTGTCTCCACCTATCCCCACCTAACCACCCTGCCCCCGCCACTCCCTTTATCTGCAGCTCCCCCAACACCCACCCACCCCACTTCCTGAAGAAGGTTTACACCCAAAACGTCGATTTCTCCACCTCCTGATGCTGCCTGTCTTGCTGTGTTCTCCCAGCCTCCTGTTTGTCAACCTTGGATTCCAGCATTTGCAGTTTGTCTCTAATCTCTTCAGGGGCCAGGATGAGTGTGAGGAGATTGGGTTTTGATGGAACTACCCACAGACTGAAGTCAAAAAAAGCAAAGTAAGAAAGGCAAGTGGATCAAATTCGAGAGAGCAAATTGTGAGCAAAAAGTAATTATTACCAGTTTCGCAATTGCAAAGGAGAGAGTGACAACATTGAATTGCTTCTGGTGTCATTCTCTATGCCCTGATATTTCACAGAGCCAGCTCCACATCCTTCCATTGGCTTTGTCATTGAGAGGCAACATTTCCCTTCCCACAGCCCTTTTTAAAATGTCCTGTCCCAGGGAATCACTGAGGCAGAGAATACTTCACCTTTTCTGGGAAAGATAGAGAAATATAGGGTGTCAAGGAGCAGTTTCTCTGCCTTCAGGGTCTGACAGAAGGATGTGTGTAGTGTGTGGATTCTGGAGACAGATCACTGAGATATTCCTCACTCCCATCAACACCTGACTTTATTCTGACATCAGTTTCTATTCTTCATTATAAAGTACCCCCACCATTTCCCCACAATCAAGAACCAAACTTGCCCCATCTCAGGATTGCCCTCTGAATGTGGTGTCAGTGTGCTAACGCTGTTTGAATGAAAGAGCCACAGTGGAATCTGGGACTGAATCCAAGGGGTTTCTGAGCCACCAGCAGCCTCCCCGCTGTGTGAGGGTCTGTTTGGATAAGATTTCAGCCGCATTGGTTCCCACTGATACTAAAGCCCTCGAGTGAAATTATTGGAGTCACATGTGGACTAAGGAACACAACAGTCAGGTCAATGAGCTGCTCTAGAATCCACCCTGAGTCCTGGATGTCTCTCACTGAGATGGCTCAGGGGTTACAGAATATGACAGCAGAAGGTGGAACCAGTTTATCATTGACTGCCTTCCCCAGCCGTGACTCCCAGACTCCCCAGATTTAACATTCTCAATCTGACTCCAGGGACACACAGGCCCATTCCATTGCACTTTAAGAGTAAAGAAAGCCCAAGTCTAATTTAAGTAATATTTATTTCCCAAAACCTGTGAAATTGTTATTCTGAGTAACAAGATGCTGCTGATCATATTCATCAATGCAGGGTTCCCAGTAGCTCTGGCCATTTCCAAAGCACACACGAGACAGAGACTGAATCTTCTTGATCTTTATTCCTTTTTCCAGATTTACATTGACAGAAAACAGACTTCAATTAACAGCCCAGACAGAGGAAGCTGAACAAATTCACAGCCATAATGGAGCTTGAGGAAAACACTTGTGGAGATTTTCTCAATGACATAAGAATCCTGTCCCTTTAAGTAGTGACAGAAGCTTAAATTCGAACTGGCGGCTGAGCAGGAAGGAGATCTGGTTTACTGAAGCAGAGATTTCAGAGGTTCACATTGTTTTGTACAGCTGACAGTTTTCAGTATCTTTGAGAGGTTTTACTTGGCATCACAAGTCATCACTGTCCCCATAAAACACTCCCAGGACAGGGTCAGCACGGGGTTTCATACAGAGTAAAGCTTCCTTTTGATGATCCCAATGACCTGCCTTAACCCTTGAACCTCAGAAATGTCACCGAGCCAATCCCAAGAAGGAAGAGAGTTGAAATTCAGTGCTGACAATGACCTTTGTCCTGCCAGCTCAGCCCTGTTCTATTTAAAGTTGTGTCTCCTCTGTGGACTGTCTTGAGCACTCTACACACATTCTGATCTCCTGATGCTCTTGCTGAGGGGAGAGGGGAGGGTCACGTGGGTGAGGGCACAGGAGAAGCGAGCGTTGGACTCCCAGTCAGACCCAGAGAGGGTCAGCAGGCTACTGACACTGTAGGTGCTGTCCGAAGCTCGCAGGTAGCTGCTGGTCTGAACCCCGTCCGAAATGACTGCACCGTCCTTCTTCCACTGCACCTCCAGCTCATCGGGATAGAAGTGATTGGCAAGGCACACCAGGGTGGCAGTGCCCTTGGCATTGACCTGCTCTGGGGAGGGGGGCAACAGGGTCAGCTTGGGCTGAGAGTTCTCACGGCCTGAAAGACAAGAGAAACAATTTTAATCCCTGCCATTCAAAGGGATTTCAACTCTGAACATTCACTGGCAAAACAATCCATTTGAACATTTGTATTCAATACCTAACAGACCCCATAAAAGGACAGGGCCTTTTAAAATTGCTTCTTGGGATGTGACTGTCACTGACAGGGCGAGCATTTATTGCCCATCCCTAATTGCCCCTGAGAGGGTGATGGTGAAAAAGAAGGGGCAGTTTTGGATCATTCTTTAGGAAATGAATGTGGGTAGCTGGAAGGGCTATCAATGGGGGAGTATTTCAGTGACAGTGATCAGAACTCAGTGAGATTGAGAGTCGGGATGGAAATGGAGAACCATGGGGCAAGTGTGAAAGTTTTCATTTGGGAACAAATCCATTTTACTAAACTGGGCAGGGATTGGGTAAAAGTGGCTGAAAGACAAAATGCAGGGGTGAAATTTACCAGGATCTGAGGAAAGCAAAGAGCTGACAGGATGAAATGTGTCCAAATGAAGTCAGGGAAATCCCAGTGATGTTTTATAATCACAGAAAGAACAAGAGAATGAAGGAATGTATGAGGCCCATTCGAGAGCAGGAAGGGAACTTGTGTGCAGTGGTGGAAGATGGAGCAATGGTTCCTCATGAAAACTTTTGGTCTGTTTTCACAAAAGAGAGGGACATACATAGCAGTAACTGTAGTTCAGAGGAGAACTGTGCAATATTGGAACAGCATCTTTCACATCTGAAAGACTCCCAGTTCATCCAATGAAAAGAAAGATCCATGCTGTCCCAAAGACATTTGCAGACAGTGTGGGACTTGTTTGAAATGGGGTCACTGTTGTAATGTCGGAAATGTGCAAGCCAGATTGTACACAAGATCCCACAAGCAACAATGAACCAAGGAACATTTTTGAATGATGTTTGTTCAGGAATAAGTATCAGCCTGAATATGATTCAAAGAGAAAGTGGATGGAAAATGAGGAAATGAAAGTTAAAGGAGAAGTGAGGAATACTGGTTAGTGATGGAATTGATTGTTACTCGAAAATAAAAGGAAAGGCACAGAGTATTGTGAATGTCATATTGTACTGAGGAAACTTAAAAGTGCAGGGATGCTCAATATAGAACAAGCTTAAAGGTTTTGTCTCTTAACACATGAAGCATTCGGATTATTGTAGACAAAATGGTACCACATAAACCAAGGGAAATCAAGTTTGCGAGAAGTTTAAACTAATTAAAGAAGGTAGGGACTCAGGAGAAGTTATTAAAGTATCCAGACCAAGTAATAGGATCGAGAGTATGGAAAGGATCAAGAATTGAACTTGAGGCACCGTAGGGTGGAGTGGCGGATCAGTGGTTAGCTCTGGTGTCTCACAGCTCCGGAGACACAGACTCAATTCCAACTGACTGTCTGTGTGGGATTGACACATTCTCCACGTGTCCACTTGGGTTTCCTCCCATTGTCACAAAGAAGTGTAGGTTAGGAGGATTATCCATGGGAATTGTAGGGTGGGTGGGATGCTTTTTGGAGGGTCAGTCTGGGCTGAATGGCCTGCTTCCACGCTGGAGGGATTCTGTGATTTCTAAAGGAGATAACGATGAGAAGGAGGCAGTCAGTGCATGATGGAGGGTGTTGTACTTAGATGCATCGAGTATATGAAACAAGGTAAATGAGCCTGTAGTGCAGGGACGTGGCTGCAAGGGGATCAGGGCTGGGAACTAAATATCCAAGGATGCACATCGTATTGAAAGGAAATGCAGGGGGATAGAGGGTCAAGTGTGAAGGAGGAACTGAAGGTAATCCTTGTTAGTCAGGAAATGGTTTTGGGGAGACTGATGGTATCAAAACTTGGTAAGTCCCCAGGGGCCAGCAACTCATCAGAGTATTTAAGAAAGTGGGTGTAGAAATAGTGGACACATTGCTGATCATTTTCCAACATTCTGTCGACTCTGACAGAGTTCCAATGGACTGGACAGTATCCAATGTAACTCCACTTTTTAATAAAAGGAGGGAGAGTGAAAATGAGGAATTATACATGAGGAAAATGCTGGAGTCAGTTATTAAAGATACTGTTACCGAGCATTTGGAAAGCAGTGACAGGATTGGTCCAAGTCAGCATGGATTTACTAAAGGGAAATCAGGCCTGACACATCTTCTGGAAGGTTTTGAGGATGTGATCAGTGGAGAATGGACAAGGCTGAATCAGTGGACAACAAAAATTGACGAAACAGTTCAGCAGGTCTGGCAGAATCTGTGGACAGCAATCGAAGTTAACATTTCAGATTGAGTGACCCTCCCTCAGGACCCAGTGGATGTTGTGTTCTGGACTTTCAAAAGGCTTTTGACAAGGTCCCATACAAGAGATTAGTGAGCAAAATTAAACCTCATGGTATTGGAGGTAATGTATTGACATGGAGAGAGAACTCGTTGGCAGATAGAAAGCAGAGAGTTGGAATAAATGGGTCCCTTTCAGAGTGGCAGGCAGTTATGAGTGGGGTACCGTAGGGTTCAGTGCTGGGACCCCAGCTGTTCACAATATACATAAATGATATGGACAAAGGAATTGAATGCAATCCCTCCAAATTTGCAGATGACACTCAGCTGGGTGGCAATGTGTGCTGTGAGGAGGATGCTAAGAGGCTGCAGAGTGACTTGGACAGGCTGGCTGAGTGGACAAATACTTGGCAAAAGCAATATAATTTGGGTAAATGTGAGATTATCCACTTTGGTGGTAAAACAGGAAGTCAGATTATTAGTGAATGGTGAAAGTTTAGGAAAAGGTGAGGTGCAATGAGAGTTGGGTGTCATGGTGGAACAGTAACTGAAAGGGGGCATGCAGGTGCAGCAGGCAGTGAGGAAAGCTAATGGCATGCTGGCCTTCACAGTGAGAGGATTTGTGTACTGGAGTAAGGATGTCTTGCGGAATTAAGGCCTCAGCTTGAGTATTATGTGCAGGTTTGGTCTCCTCGTCTGAGGAAGGACATTCTTGCTATTGAGGGAGTCCAGCAAAGGTTCTCCAGACTGATTCCCGGGACAGCAGGACTGACATATGAGGAAAGACTGGATCAACTGGGCTTGTACTCACTGGGATTTAGAAGAATGAGAGGAATCTCACAGAAACATATAAAATCCTGATGGGATTTGACAGGCTTGATGCTGGAAGAATGTTCTTGATATTAGGAAAATCCAAAACTAGGGGTCACAGTCGAAGATTAAGGGTTAAGTTATTCCGATGTTGTGAACCTGTGGAATCAAGAGATATGGGGGTGGAGTGGGAATGGGATAATAGATTGCGTAATCAGCCATGATCATATTGAACGGTGGTGCAGACTCAGAGGGCTGAGTGGCCTATTCCTGCAGCTATTTTCTATGTTTCTAATGATGCGTAGAGGTGTGAGGGTGGTGGGGGTGTGTGTGGGAGGAGCAGGTTTACCCTGTCAGGAAGAACTGAAATTACATCGACAGCAAGAGGAAATATGGAGTTGGAAAGCATAGAATCTGTGTGAGTCAACTTAAGGACCCACAAAATAGCAAAGAGCTTGATGGGAATTATGTACAAGTCTCCTCTCAGCCGGGATGTGGGGCAGAAAATAAATCAGGAGATAGAAAATGCATGTAAGAAAGGGATTATTACAATAATCATGGGGACTGCAATATGCAGGTGGACTGGGAAAGTCAGGTTGGGAATGGATCTCAAGGAAAGGAATTCATGGAATGTCTGCGAGATGCTTTTTTTTGGAACAGTTTGTGGGAGACCCACGAGGAAACAGGTAATTCTGGATTCGGTGATGTGTAATTAGGCAGCCCTGATTGGGGAGCTGAAGGTGAGTGAACCCTGAGGGGGCAGTGACCATAATGTGATACATTTCACCCTGCAGTTCGAGAGGGAGAAGCTGGGAAGTATATGAAATAATATCAATGAGCAAGTTAGACAAAGGAGAGCCAATGGACATGATCTGTTTGGGTTTCCAGAAGGCCTTTGACAAGTTGCCACACAGGAGGCTGCTAAATAACATAAGAGGCCATGGGGTTTGGGGCCCAGTACTGACGTGGACAGAGAGTGGAAATAAATGGGTCTTTTGCAGGATGGCAGCTGGTGCCTCATGCAGTTCAGCAGGGGGCAGTGTTGGGACCTCAGCTATTTATGTAACAATTAATTATATATTAACGATCTGGGAAAAGGAACTGAGGGCATTGTTCCTAAATTTGCTGATGACACAAAGATGAGGGGAGGGACATGGAGAGTTGAGGAAGCAGGGAGGCTGCAGAAGGACTTGGAAAGACTCAGAGAGTGGGCAAAGAAGTGACAGATGGAATACAAAGTGGGAAAGTATGAGGTTGTGCCCTTAGGTTGGAACAATAGAGACTCAAACTGTTTTCTAAATGGGAAAATTTGGAATTCTGAAACATAAAGGGACTTAGGAATCCTCTTTCAGATTTCACTTAAGATTAATATGTCAGTTCAGTTGGCAATTAGGAAGACAAATGCAATGTTAGCATTCATTTCAACTGAGTTAGAATACAAGAGCAGGTGTGTCCTGCTGAGGATGTATGAGACTCTGGTCAGACTGCATTTGGAATATTGTGAACAGTTTTGGGACCTGTATCTAAGGAGGGATGTGCTTGCATTGGGGGAGATCCAGAGGAGGTTTATGAGAATGACCCTGCGGGTGACAGCCTGGTCTGTCGAGGAGAGATTGAGGACTGTGGATGTGTACTTGATAGAGTTCTTAAGGACATGCGGAGATCACATTGAAACTTACAGAATACTGAGAGGCCTGGATAGAGTGGGCGGGGATGAGATGTTTCCACCAGTAAGAGAAACATGGACCAGAGGGCACAGCCACAGAATTTAGGGATAATCCATGAGGACTGAGATGAGGAGGAATTTCTTCTGCCAGAGGGTGGTTAATCTGTAGAACTCATGCTGTGGAGGTGAAGGCATTGAATGTGTTTCGGATGGACATTGATAGGTTCCTGATTGGGAAGGCGATCAAAGATAATGGGAAGAAGGCAGGAGAATGTTCATGAGAAACACATCAGCCATACCCAAATGGCACAGCAGTCTTGATGGGCCGAATGGCCTAATTCTGCTCTGTTATCATATTGTCTTTTGAACAGACTCTGCCAAACCCTGGAATACTGAAAGGCCTGGATTTGAGCCCAGCTGGAGCTGTTTGTCATCAGAACTTTATCAAGGGATAACCAGGGAGTGGTGAGAGTGTGCACCCTGTTCCATGTGGGAACTTCAGGATGCTTCCCAGCTCCTGGAATACCATGAATACAGGAAGTGTGGTCAGTGACAGCAGTTGGAGCTCTGGGTTTCGGAGCTTGAGCAGCAGCTGGTGTCAGTGTGGAGCATCTGTGAGGCAGAGAGCTCCGTGGAGAGCACATTTCTAGATGTGGTCACTCTGCAGCTTCAGAGTATGCAGGGAGAGAGGGAATGGGGGAGCAGCAGACAGTCCAACAGGACTATGCCGCTAGTACAGGAATCCCCGAGTGCATCCCACTCTCCAACCAGGATTCAGTTTGGAATCCTGATGAGAATGATGGTTCATCTGGGGAGTGCAGCCAGAGCCAAGTCCATGGCACCACGGGGACTCAGCTGTACAGGGAGGCACAAGGAAGACTGGAAGAGCGACAGTGAGAGGAGATTCAAGAGTGAGGGCAATCAGTAGGTGTTTCTGCAACTGCAGATGGGAATCCAGGATGGTGTGTTGTCTCCCACCCTGAGGGGAGAGGGGGAACAGGCAGCAGTTGTGGTCCCAGTGACAAAGGGAGAAAGGGGATGTGGTCCTGCAGTCAGAATTTAGGGAGCTCTGGAGGCAATTAGCAACAGCAGCTCAAAATTGTGAATCTCTGGACTACTCCCAGTGACCAATGCAAATGAGGATAGGAACAGAAGGATAAGGCAGGGTGTATCTGAGGCTGGAAAGATGGTCCAGGAGGGAGCGTTTGAGATTCTTGGGACATTGGGAATGACTTTGTGGGAGATGTGACCTCTATAGACCAGATGGGTTGCTCCTGAACAGAACTGAGCTCCTTGTGCGGTGATTTGCTGGTGCTGTTGGAGAGGGTTTAAATGAACATGGAAGGGGGACTGTGGGAACCAGGAGGAAATATCAGGGAGGAACACCAAGGAAAACAGAATCATGGAAGAGATAGATACTCTTAAGTAAGGAATAGTAACTTTCTTGACCAGGTCACAGTGAGGGAGAGAGTAATAATTTCTAAATCCAACTGACTGTGTGCATGTATGGGCCTGCGTGGAGTATGGGGAGTAAGATTGGGGAGTTACAGACGCATATTACCAAGTGGAAGTCTGGTGTTGTTGCTCTTACAGATGAGGCTCAAATGAGGACAGGACTGGGTGTTAAATATTCCTGGATACAAGGTGTTCAATAAAGATAGGAAAAGGGGAAGAAGGTGTGGGATTGGTTAAGATCGGTGCAGAGCTGGAGAAAGAGGATGTCCCAGAGGGGTCAAGGGCAGAATGGATTTGGTTTGAGATAAGGAACAAAAAAGGTGCAATCAGGTTGTTCAGTGCAGTCTGTCGGTCACCAACTAGAGGGAAGGATGTAGAGGAAGAAATCTGCAAGAAATTCACAGCACACATTTGGGTAACTTTAATTATCAGAATATAGAATGAAATCGGAGCAGTGTGAAGGGCAGAGAGGGGCCAGAGTTGTGAGAGTGTGCTCGGGTGAATTTTCTCCAACCGTGTGTTCCCATTCCCATCAGAAAGGAAACTCTCCCAGACCTGGATCTTGGGAACGAGGAGGCCCATGTAGATCAAGTATCAATGGGAGGACATTTAGGGAATTGTATCACAAGGATTAGGGAGACAGTGGAAAAGGACAAAGGACAATCCAGAGTAAAGTCATGACCATGGATCATATCCCATGGATCACCTCCAAATGTCTCACTCTTAGAATTTTCATATTCTATTTTAAAACAGAATATGAATGAGTTACCAATCTAATATTTTGCCGCAGTATTTATGGTTGAGAAGGACATCGAAGTGAAGGAAATTTGGGAAATAAATGTTGATGTCTTAAGAAGAGTCCATATTACAGAAGAAGAGATGCTGTAATCTGTTCTTTAAACTCATAAAGGTAGATAAATCCCCAGGAACTGATCAGCTCCATCCCAGTACTTTGTGGGAAGCTTGGGAAGAGACTTTGACACCCCTTGGTGAGATGTTTGTATCATCAACAGCCACGGGTGATGTGCTGGAAGACTGGAGCTTGGCTAATTTTGTGCTGATATTTAGGAAGGTCTGCAAGGAATACCCTGGGAATTATAGACCGGTGAGTTGTTGGAGGGGATTTTGACAGACAGGATCGAAATGCATTTGGAAAGACAAGGATTGATTAAGGATAGTCCACATGACTTTGTCAGTGGGAAAGCATGTCTCACAAATTTGATTGAATTTTTTGAAGACATGACCAAGACGATAGCTGAGGGCAGAGTGGTAGACATTATCTACATGGACTTTAGCAAGACTTTTGACAAGGTGCTGCATGGACAACTGGTTAGATCAAGTTGGATCCAGGGAAGCTAACTGATACAAAGTTGGCTTAATGGTTGGAGACAGAGAGTGGTGGTAGATAATGGTTTTCAGACTGGAAGCCTGTGACCAGATATGTGGCAAAAAGATTGGTTCTGGGTTCATCATTGTTTGTCATTTATAGAAACAAATTGAATGAGAATATAGGGGCCATGGTTTGTGAGTTTGCAGATGACACTAACATTGGTAGTTTCATGGACAGAGAAGAAGGCTATTTGAGAGTACATTTACATTACACATTGAGATAATAAGGAGGTGTTACATTTTGGTACAAAAACCAGGCCAGGGCTAACACAGTTAATTGTGGGGCCATGGGGAGTGTTGTCAAACAGGGAGACCAAGGGGTGGAGGCACATAGAGGATTGAAACTGGTGTCAAATGGAGACAGGGTGGTGAAGAAAGCATTTGGTACAATTGCTTCTATCGGTCAGAGCATTACGTGTGGGAGTTGTTACGATTCTCCAAGGTATTGATCAGGCCCATTCCCAGTCACCCTGCTATTGGAAGGATGTCATTAAATTGGAAAGGGTGTAAAAAGGATGACAAGGATGTCACCGAGACTGGAGGGTTTGAGTTATAAGGAGAGGCTGGTTTGGCCTGGGCTATTTCCCTTGGAAGGTCAGAGACTGCTGGGTGACATTTTAGAGGTTTATAAAATGATAATGGGCATAGATAAGATGACTAGCTCAGGTTTATTCCCCAGAGTAAGGGAGTCCAAAACTAAACAGCAGAGGAGGTTTAAAGCAAGAGGGGAAAGATTCAAAAGGGACCTGAGGTGCATCTCGTTCACATAGAGGGTGGTGGGTGTATTGAATGAGCTGCCAGAGGAAGTCGTAGAGGTGAGTATGATAACAACATTTAAAAGGCATTTGAACAGGTACCTGGACAGGAACGGTATGGGGGAAATTAGCGAAATGCAAGCAAATGGGACTACGGGAATATATAAGGGGAATAATTCATGAAGGATGTGAATATTTTGGAGATGGGGTAAAAAAATTCCCATAGAAGGTTCAGGGATGAGGAATGTCAGTTATGAACAAACTTTGGAGAAGTTTGGACTGTCTTTCTTGGAGAAGTGAAGGCTGAGAGGAAATATTTTTGAGGAATTCAAAATCAGGAGGTGTCTGGCCAGAGGAAATAGGGAAAAAATGTTCCCACTCAAGAAAGTATTGAGAAGGAGAGGGCACAGATTTAAAGTAATTAGTGAGAGAATCAAAAGTGAGATGAGGAAAAACATTCTCAGCCAGTGAGTGGTTAAGGTGTGGACTGCACTGTCTGAGAGTGTGGTGGAGGCAGCTTCAATTGAAACATTCCGAAGGGAATGAGACTGTTATTCGAAAAGGAACAATATGCAGGGTGACAGGGAGAAGGCAGGAGAATGACACTCAGTGAATTGCTCATTCGGAGAGTCGGTCCAGACAGGATGGGTGGAATGGCCTCCTTGTGCATTGTAACAATTCTGTGATTGTGTGATTGAGCAGAGTTAAAGCTGGGGGAGGTGGGAGCTCGGTGTCTAACTGTGCTGCTGCTGCTGCTGCTGCTGAGGTCAGTGAGATCAGAGACTGGGACAGGGAGCCAGAGCTCACATCAAACTCTGCCTGTGTCTGACACACTGAGACTGGCAGGAGGCTACTCACTGATTTCACTCCATGCTGCAGGAATGGGACCACAGGCTGCAAATGGACAGAGCTCCTCCACACGGTGAGTAAAACTTACTGACTTATATCTTGCTGCTTAAAGGGACAATGGAACTAAAAAAATACAGCTGGACACCCTGTTAGACACAGTGCTCCTTCATCAACTATTTCATTCACTGCAGCTTCTCACTAATACCTTCAACAATTCAGCATTTGTGTTTTAGAAAGTGTGTTTCAGTATTGACAGGGTTAATAACGGAGGATTGACGTTTACTTACTCAGTCGGAGCTTGGTTCCTTTCCCGAACGTAATAGGGGGAGCTGCTATACTGCATACAGTAATAGTCAGCGACATCCTCATTCTGAACGTTGCTGATTGTCAGGGTGAAACTGGTCCCTGATCCACTGCCGGTGAATCGATTGGAGACTCCTGTGAATCGATTTGTTGCATCATAGATCAGGAGAGAGGGTTTCTGACCTTCTCGCTGCTGGTACCATCTAACCCACTTGCTAACAGATTGACTGGCCGTACAGGTGATTGTTGCAGTCTGGCCCAGTCCCACTGACAGCACTGGGGGAGACTGGGTCATGGTGATGTCCCCATTGATACCTGAGGGGTCAGAGAGAAACACAGTGAAGTCAGAACTGTCACAGAAAGAGCCTGTCAAATGAGAGATTGTTGGAGACACTGAGCATTCCTCTGGTTTCAGCATTTTTCCTTCAATCACAAGTCAGTGGAATTGAAGAGAAATGGAGAGCAGCTAAAGATTCAAGGTGGAAGGAGAGAGATTTGTACCTGCAACACAGAATGCCAGGGGCCAGATCAGCTGGATGTGTGAAATCATGGTGTGTGCTCCTGTCCCTGGGCCTGGTTCCTGATAAACTCTCCCTTCACTGGGCTCTGCTTTATAAAGCTGCAGCCTGTGAGAGTCTGACTGGGTGTTCCTCAGTATGTAAATGGCATCAGGCAGAGAGAGCCACGTCAGCCCCTCACACTTCCTCTCTCTCTCTGTCTCAGAGTCATTGATGTGAACAGCAGTGAATGAGGCCATTTGGCCCATTGTATCTGTGCTGGTAAACAGCGATCTGATGACACTAAACCCATCCTCCAGCTCTTGGCCCATTACCCTGGAGGTTACAGCAACACAAGGGAATATCTAAACACTGCTCCAATGTCATGAGAGTTTGTGACTCAACCAGCCTTTCAGGCAGTGAGTTCCAGACTCCCACCACCCTCTGGGTGAAAACAGTTCTCCTCAATTCCCCTCTCACTCTCCAATTTGACTGGGCCTGGACTCACTCGAGTTTAGAAGGATGAGAGGGAATCTGATTGAAACATATAAAATTCTAACAGGGCTGGGCAGGGAGGAGGTTTCCCCTGGTTGGCGAGTCTGGAACCAGGGGACCCAGTCTCAGGGGGATACAGGATAGACCATTTAGGACTGAGATGAGGAAACATTTCTTCACTCAGCTGGTGGTCAACCTGTAGAATTCTCTACCACTGAATATATTCAAGAAAAGGAGAGAGATAATTGTTTTGTATTTTAACAGCATGAAGGGAATGGGGAGAAAGCAGGAATATGGCTTTGAGAGAGAGGGTCAGCCATGATCATACTGAGTGACAGAGCAGACTCAAAGGGCGAAATGGCCTGCTCCAGCTCCGAGTCTCTGTGTGTCCATGTCTGTGTTACCTTCAATCTCGGTCCCTGGTTACTGAGTCCTTCACTCATGTAAAAAGTGCCTTCCTACCCACACTATCACTGCCCCAAATAATCTTATACCCCTCTATCAGGTCCCCTCTCAGCCTTCACTGCTCCAAGGAAAACAACCCCAACCTTTCTAATCTTATCTCAAAGCTCACATTCAGGCAGCATTCTGGGAAATCTCCCCGTACCCTCTCAAATACAATCACCTCCTTCCCAGAATGTGGTGACCAGGACCTGTCCTCTTCTCTCTCTCTCTCTCTCTCTTTCTCTATCTCTCTCTCTCTCTCTCTATCTCCCTTTCTGACTCACACCTTACACTTCTTTCTCTCTACCTCTATCTCTCTCTCCCCCACTGTTAATCTCTTTCATATTCTTTTTCTCTGTCTCAAAGCCACTCCCTCCAACTCATTCCCAGTTCCTCACTCTGTCTCATAATCTCTATTTCTGCATCTTTCTCTGTCTCCGTCACTCACTCCATCTCTCGCTATAATTGAAAGCATCCAAATGTTATCTGCCCCTCTCTATTCCTCCCTCTCTTTCTCTCCCTCCCTCTCTGCATCCCAATCTACAGTCTCTCTCCCTCCCTCTCTGGCATTCTGTCTCCAACCATACTCATCTCTCTCTCTCTCTCACACACACACACGCACACAGCCAACCCTACCCTCTCTCTCTTGATTCCCTTCACTCTTGGTATCACACCCATCCTATCTCTTTCTCTCTCTCCATGCCTTTCAGTCACATCTTGTTTCTCTCTCTATCCCTCAACCTCACCATTTCTACCACCCTCTACCTCTCTCTTGGTCCCCTCACATATCTCAAACTGTCTCAGATGCTCCTCCCTCTATCCCCCGATCTCTCTCTCTCTCTCTCTTGCGCACACACACACTCTCTCACACAGACACACTCACACACACACACACTCTCTCTCTCTGTCTCACTTCTCTCTCTTTCTGACAGTGTCCTGGGTGGTGACAGTTGAATGCAGGATAAATCTCCCTCAGCTCTGCACCACTAATGGACATTAACCCTTGACCCCAGAAAGATGTATTTTCCTGGAGTAACTCCCCATTTCCCACATTGACCAGGGTTTGGCCTCGCTCAGGAAGACTGACAGATTCTTGTCAAAAGAAAGGCAATTCTGTGCTGTTGGCCTATTCTCACTGGGGACAGGTTTGGACACAAACCTCATTCCATGAAGGCCCAGCAGAGAGAGGAGTTCCTCAGGCCATCAGTGTGAGCTGGAGGGACAGGACAGACTCTGACCCACTGACCCAACCTGTACATTCACAACATGTTCCAATCCTTTTCCCTTTCCTTCCACTTCCATGATGAGTCTCTGAGTCAGGCTGTTTCACTGGGATGAGGGTTGGACTATCACACAGTTACAACAGAAAGGAACTGCCCCCATACCCAATAGCGACCAGTAAACATGGGCTTCCTTCCTGCTGGAACCTCCAACAGAGACCAGTAAACATGGGCCTCCTTCTGACTGGACCCTCCAAGAGAGACCAGTAAACATGGGCCTCCTATTCACTGGAGTTTCCGATGGAGACGAGTAGATGACTGAGTTTTTGAAGAAGTAATCACGGAGATAGATAAAGGTGGAGCAGTACACTCTGTCCACATGGACTTTAGCAAGGCCTTAGACAAGGTTACCCTGGTAGACTGTTTAGTAAGATTATATCACATAGGATCCAGGGAGAGCACGCCAATTGGATAGAAAATTGGCCTAATGGTAGGAGGCAGAGGCTGGTGAGAGAGGGTTGTTATTCAGACTGGAGGCCAGTGACCAGCCGTCTGCCACAAGAATCAATCCCGGATCCACTGTTGTTCATCACTTATATGAACAATTTGGATGAGAAAATAGCAGGAATGGTCAGTAAGTTTGTGGCTGACATTAAAATTGTTGGCATCGTGGACAGGGAAGAAGGTTATCCAAGAGTGCAATGTCATCTTGATCAACTGGGCCAGTGGGTCAACAAATCCAGATGGAGTTTAATTTCGATAAATGGAAGGAGTTGCATTTTGATAAGACAAACTGGGGCAGGAATTACACAATTAATGGTAGAGCCATGGTGAGTGTTGTTGAACAGAGAGACTGAGGGGTACAGGTACATAGTTCCTTGAAAGTGGTGTCACAGATAGACAGGGTGGTGAAGAGGGTATTTGGCACGCTCACCTTCACTGGTCAAAGCAGGGAGTACAGGAGCTGGGACATCATGTTACAACTGTACAAGGCATTGGGAAGGCCACATTTGGACACTGTACATTTCTGCTCAACCTGCTATAGGAAGGAAGTTATTACACTGGTTTGGGTAAAAGAAAGATTAATTGGAAAGTTTGAATCATAAGGCAAGGATGGATAGGCTGAGATGTTTTCCAGGGAATGCAGGAGATTGAGGGGTGACCTTATAGAGGTTTATATAATCATGAGGGTCATAGATAAGGTGAATAGCTAAAGTCTTTTCCCCAGTGCAGGGGAGTCCAGTACTAGAAGGAATAGGTTTAAGCCAAGAGAGGAAAGAATTTGATGGAGCCTGAGAGACAACCTTTTCACACAGAGGATGGTGTGTATGTGTAATGAGCTGCCAGAGGAAGTGGTAGAGGCGAGTACAATTACTACATTTCAAGGACATTTTTACAGGAACATGGATAGGAAGGATTTAGAGAGGATTGGGCCAAACACAGGCAAATGGGACTAGTTCAGTTTTGGAAACTTGGTCAGCATGGATGAGTGGAGCTGAAGGGCCTGATGCCATGCTGTAAACCTCTATGACTCTCTGCTGATGTATACATGGGCCACCTTCCCATAGGACCAGTCAACATGGGCCTCCTTCCCACTGGATTGTCCAGTATCTGAGCTGCAAAATCAACATTGTGTCCACCACATATGTCTCTTATTTCAATCTCAATCACATTGTCTGTCTCTGCACAGAAACCCTAATTACTGCTTGTCCCAACTCCTAAATCTATGATTCCAATGTCCTCTCCCAATTTCCTGAACCACATTCCATAAATGCCAGCTTGTCCGATATGGAGTGGTCTCTTCCCTGTCTTACCATGTGTTGTTCCAGAATGACCCCCACCTCATTGCCAGCCAATTGCCTCCATGGCCTCCCTCACTCTGTGTCCTGCTGCAGACTCACATTCCCTCCCTCCCCCTTCCATCTTCTGTCTCTGGTCTCCTGCCCATTGCTGCTTCCTCCATCCCACCATTGACAGCAGACCCTTCAGACCCCTACTGCATGCTCTCTGACCTCCTGCACTTCATCCCTCCCCCTCTCGATGGCTGTGCTATTGAATATACTGTTCACTTCCATCACTTTTGGTTCACGGTTGCTTTGCCATTGATTTGCTGACTTATTCTGGCCTGTTCCCTGAGTTGGTTCAAGAGCGTTTTGCTTGAGAAAACACTCTTCTGTAAACTGGGTTGTCTGTTTTTCCCAGTCTTTGTGTAAAGGTGATTCTAAGTGTGTATAAGCTCTTATACAACACAGACAGAAGTCACTGGGCCGATTGTGACAGGCAAATTAGTCCAATGAGTCCCATTTACCCAGCCCTTCCTGTATAACTCTGCAATTGTTTCCTTTTCAGCTATTTCTCCAAATGCCCTTTTGAAAGTTGCTGTTGAATCCACTTCCACTCACCTTGCAGACAGTCATCATAAACTCGCTGGATAAAAATGTTCCTGTCTTCTCTCTTGTTCTTTAGACCTTTTCTGAAATGTGTGCCCTCTGGTTACTGACCCTCCTGCCTGGAGAAACAATTTGTCCTGTATTTACTGCATCCAAACTCTCCAATTGTGAACCCTTCATTGAGTGAGACCTATTTCCAGCACAGGGGGAGAACATTCAGCCTGTCAGGTAAATGCTGTCATTTCATGGAGCAATCCAGTCAGTCCCACCCCCTCCCCTACTCGACCCCCAGAGCCTTGCAGGTTTATTTCCATCAAGAGCCCATCCAATCTGCCATTGCAATCACTGAGTGTCTTCACCTGCCTCACCTGAATGGGCACTAATTTCCAAGTCATTACCAATTGCTGCTAAAAAAAGTTCTTCCTGACATCCTGTATCTCTTGCCCGACAAAATGTAAGGTATTCTCAATGTGAAGATGGGATTTTGTCTCCACACGGACTGTGCGGTGGTCACTCTTACTGATACTGTCATGGACAGACACACCAGCAGCAGGCAGATTGGTGAGGGTGATAGTGAGTATGTTTTTCCCTCTTGTTGGTTCCCTCACCACCTGCCCCAGGTCCAGTCTAGCAGCTGAATCAGGTGGAACTTGACCAGCTTGCTCAGTAGTGATGCTTCTGAGCAGCTCTTGATGGTGGGCTTTGAAGTCCCTTACTCAGGGTATATCCTGCATCCTTCCCACTCTCAGTGCTCCCTCCAAGTGTTGTTCAACATGGAGGAGGACTGACTGCTCAGTTGAGGTTGGAGGGGAGGGCGGTGCTCTGTGGTAATCAGCAGGAGGTTTCCTTCCCCATGTTTGACCTGCTGTCATGAGGCTTCATGGATTCCATGGTTAATGGTGAGGACTCCCAGGGAAACTCCCTTCTGACTGTACACACCACTGTGTTGCCTCCCCTGCTTGGTCTATCCTGCCAGTTATAAACTGAATGAGGGAACAATTCTGTGCAGGTTTCACAGCTTGGAAACAGAGCTGCTGCTGGATTGTGTTTCTGATCTCCGAGAGCAGGCATGTGTGTCTGTGAGAGAGTGACTGACACTTTTTTCCATCACTGTGCTGTTTCTGCAAAACAAATCCCAGAACCAGCCTCCTGTGCTGTCAGATTCCAGGGAGTGCAGACAGTTCACAGTTTTCTCCCGTCTCAGTAACAAACGTCCAGCTGCTCCGAGCTCCTTCTTTCACTTCCTCTCTTGGTGAAGTTTCAACCTTGCGATCTGACAGTCTTTGCAGTTATTTTTTGCACTGGGGCTTTCTGCTGTGGTCAGAATCTCTAATAATAAGTGTCCAATCAGTGACAATCACAGCAGCTAAGAGCAGTCAGGACTGAGGAGCCAGGCTCACTGGGAAACACATTGGGAAGATCAAAACCATCCTCTTCAGATTCTGGTATAAACTCCATCCCTCTCCCTGAGCACTGTCTGCTGCTCAATCAGACTCTTTACATACTTGGCCACATCTATGTAAATGATCTGAGCTCCATATCACAAAGATCAGCCACTGAAAATCTCAGCCATGTCTGAAACTCCAAACATGACCATTCCAATTCGTCACAGTCACAGCCCTCCATAATCTTGAGCTCATCCCAAATTCTGCTGCCCATATCCCAACTTGCACCAAGTCCCATTCCACCAGCCCCCTGCACCCCATGTTTACATTGGCTCCTGGCCCAGAAACACTTCAATTTTCAAATTCTCATCCTTGTTCTCAACTCCCTCCCTGTCCTCCACCTTCCCTATCTCTGTGACATCCTCCATGCCGCCTCACTCAGTGTGGTTAGCAATCTTGGATATATGGCTCTCTAATCCTTTATGCACATCATTGAGAAACATTGAGCATAACTGAGCACAGATCCCTGGGGACACCACTATTCACATTAGATTAGATTACTTACAGTGTGGAAACAGGCCCTTCGGCCCAACAAGTCCACAGCGCCCTGCCGAAGCATAACCCACCCATACCCCTACCTTTACCCCTTACCTAACACTACGGGCAATTTAGCATGGCCAATTCACCTGACCTGCACATCTTTGGACTGTGCGAGGAAACCGGAGCACCCGAAGGAAACCCACGCAGACATGGGGAGAATGTGCAAACTCCACACAGTCAGTCACCTGAGGTGGGAATTGAACCCGGGTCTCTAGCGCTGTGAGGAAGCAGTGCTAACCACTGTGCCACCGTGCCGCCCACGTCTTGCTCATTAGAGGACACGCACATTATCCGTCCTCTCTGACTCCTACCTCCAAACTAATTCCTGACATGAGACAAATACTTTTCACTAATTGGTTTGATGGGAGAAAGCTGAGGTTAATGGTGGAAATTGCTTGTCAGACTGGACGCCTGTGTCTAGTGGAGTGCCTGAGGGCTAGGTGCTGGGCCCATTACTGTTGGTTATGTGTATCAATGATTTGGATGAGAATCTGTAAGGCATGATTCGTAAGTTTGCAGAAGACATTAGAAAAGGTGGTATCATGGAAATTATCAGATATTGCGGCAGGACCTTGATCAGCTGGGGATGTGGGAAGAGAAATGAAAATTAAATTTATGTAGATTAGTGTGAGGTCTTGAATTTTAGAAAATTAAATCAAGGTTGGGGTTTCATTGTGTAGTGGAACAGTGGGATCTTGCAGTTCAGTTACACGGTTCTCTGAAAGTTGAGTCACAGTTAGACAGGGCAGTGAAGAAGGCTTTTGGTGCTCTGGCCATTATCAGTCTGGGCACTGGGTATGGGAGTTGAGAAGTTATGTTGTAGTTGTACAGGACATTGGTGAGGCCGAACTTGGACTATTATGTTCAGTTTTGGTCACCTTGTTATAAAAAGGATATTATTCAACTGGAAAAAGTGCAGAAGAAATTTACAAGGATGTTGTCAAGTTTCAATGTCTGAGTTTTTAGGAGAGGTTGGACAAGCAAGGACATTTTTCTAAAAGTGTAGGAGACTGAAGGGGAATCCTTTAGAAGTGTATAAGACCATGAGAGACATGGATCGGGTGAATGCACCCAGTCTTTTTCCCAGGGTTGGGGAATTGAGAGCTATAGGGCAACAGTTTAAGGTCAGAGGGGAAAGAGAAAAAGGGAACCTGAGTGGCTACATCTTTACACAGAGGGTGGTACCCATATGGAGTGAGCTGCGGGTGCATTAACAACATATAAAAGGCATTTGGACAAATACATAGACAGGTAAACATTTGAAGGATATGGGCCAAGTGAAGGGAAACAGGTTTAGTGTGGATGGACATTTTGGTCAGCACGGTCCAGTTTGGGCCAAAGGGCCTGTCTCTGTGCTGTAGGACTCGATGACTCTATGACTCTATAATTCCATATGTTTCCATGTTTATGAACAGTCTCTCAAACATAGAAACAAAGGAACTAGGAGCAGGAGGAGGCCATTTAGCCCTTTGAATGGGCTCTGCCATTCAATATGACCATGGCTGATCATCCAACTTAGTCCCCTGTTCCCACTTTCTCCCCGTAACCTTTAGTCCCTTTAGTCCTAAAAACAATACCTATCTCCTTCATGAAACTATTTAATGTTTTGGTCTCAACTGCTTTCCGTGACAGAACATTCCACTAGCTTCCCAGCCTCTCAGTCTGAAATGGCCTTTCCCTTTTCTGTAAACTGTAATTCCTGGTTCTGGATTCCCCAGTCATCAGGAACATCCTTCCTGTGTTTTTCCGGTCTTGTCCTGTTAGGACTTTACAATTTTCAAAGTGATTCCTCTCAATCTTCTAACCTCCAGTGATTATAGTCCTAACCAATCCAGTTTCTCCTCAGATCTAAGTGCTGTCATCCCCGGAATCAGTCTGGTAAACCTTCGCTGCCCTCCCTCCACAGCCAGAACATCCTTCCTCAGATAAAGAGACCAAAACTGCACACAATACAATCATAAAATCGCACAGTATAGAAGAGGCCCTTCAGCCCATTAATTGTGTACCAGCCAAACTACACTAAACCTACACCAGTCCAACTTTCCAACATGAGGCCCATAGTTTGAATGTTATGACATTTCAACTGCTCATCCAAGTACTTTTTAAATTTTGTGAGGCTTCCCAATTCAACTACCCTCCCAGGCTGGGCATTCCAGACCCACACCACCCTCTGGATGAAAAACATCTTGAAACCTTCTATCTTTCACATTGAATGGAGCCAACTTGTTATTGACCCTCCCACGAAGGAGAACAGCTGCTTTCTCTCCGCCCTGTCCATTCCCCTCATAATCTTATACACCTCGATCAGGTCCCCCCTCCACCTTCTCTGCTCTGAAGAAAACAACCCGAGCTGATCCAATTTCTCTTCATCACTGAGAGGTTCCATCCCACACAACATCCTGGTGATTCCCCTCTGTACCCCGTCCAGTGCAATCACATCCTTCCTACAATGCGGTGACCTGAACTGCACACAGTCCTCCAGCTGTGGCCTAACCAATGTTCTGCTTAACTGCAACATATCCTCCTGCTTTTATAACCAATACCTGAAATGACAAAGGCAAGTGTCCCATATGCCTTCATAACTGCTCTGTTAACCTGTCTTGCCACATTCAGGAATCAGCTGACAAGTACACAAAGATCGCTCTGTTCATCTGAGCTTCCTCAGTTCAAAGAACAAAGAACAAAAAAAATTACAGCATAGCAACAGGCCCTTCGGCCCTCCACGCCTGCGCCAATCCAGATCCTCTATCTAAACCTGAGACCTATTTCCAAAGGATCTGTATCCCTTTGCTCCCTGCGCATTCATGTATCTGTCCAGGTACATCTTAAATGAGGTTGTTATGCCTAACTGTATCATCTCCACTGGCAACATATTCCAGGCACCTACCACCCTCTTTCCATGCATATCTCCCTTAAACTTTTCCCCTCTCACCTTGAACTCATGACCCCTGGTAATTGAGTCCCGCATCCCGGGGAAAAGCTTCTTGCTATCCACCCTGTCTACACCTCTCACGGTTTTGTCAACCTCAATCTGGCCCCCATTCAACCTTCATCTTTCCAATGAAAATAATCCTAATCTACTAAACCTCTCTTTATAACTAATGCCCTCCATACCTCAATTCTGATGAACCTCCTTTGCATACTCTCCCAAGTATCCACAATCTTCTGATAATGTGGTGACCAGGATTCTACACAGTTTTCCAAATGTGGCTGAACCAAAGTCCAATACAATTTTAACATGAGCTGCCAACTCTTGTACTCAGTACCCTGTCCGATGAAGGAAAGCATGCCATCTACCTTTTTAACCACTCTATTGACTTGCATTGCCACCTTCAGGGAACAATGGACCTGAATACCCAGACCTCTCTGTACATCAATTTTCCCCAGGGCTTTCCATTTACCATGTAGTTCACTCTGGAATTGCATTTTCCAAAATTCATCACCTCACATTTGACCAGATTGAACTCCATCTGTCTGTTTCTCTGCCCAATTCTCCAATCTATCTATGTTCTGCTGTATTCTCTGACAAACCCCTCCACTACCTGCTATTTCACCAATCTTAGTATCATCTACAAACTTAATAATCAGTCAACCTATGCTTTCCTCCAGATCATTTGTGCATGTCACAAATAAGATTGGTCTCATCATGGATTCCTGTGGAACACCACTGGTCACAGTTCTCTATTTTGAGAAACTCCCTTCCACTATTACTCTCTGTCTCCTGTTGCCTAGCCTGTTCTCTATCCATGTAGCTAGAACACCCTAGACCCCATGTGACTTCAATTTTTTCATCAGGCTACCATGGGGAACCTGATCAAACACCTTACTGAAGTCCATGTATATGACATCTACAGCCCTTCCCTCATCAATCAGTTTTGTCATTTCTTCAAAGAATTTTATTGAGTTGCTGAGACATGACATTACCTGCAAAAAATCATACTGCCCATCACTGATAAGTCTATTTTCTTCCAAATGTACATTTATCTTATCCCTCAGTATCTTCTCCAGCAGCTTCCCTACCACTGACATCAGGCTCACTAGTCTATAATTACCTGGATTATCCTGGCTACCCTTCTTAAACAAGGGGACAATATAAGAAATTCTCCAGTTCTCTGGGACCTCACCCATGTTCAAGTTTGCGACAAGGCCCCAGCTATTTCCTCTCTCATTTTCCTCAGTAAACTGGGATAGCTCCCATCTGGGCCTGGGGACTTGTCCACCTTAATGCCTTTTTGAATACCCCAAAATTCCTCCCTCCCTGTGCTGACTTGACCGAGAGTAATCAAATATCAATCCCTAACCACAACATTCATCATTTCCCTCTCCTTGGTGAATACCGATGTAAAGCACTCATTAAGAATCTCACCCATTTTCTCTGACTTCACACATAACTTTCCTCCTTTGTCCTTGAGTGGGCCAACCCTTTCTCTCGTCACCACCTTGCTCCTTATATATGAATAAAAGCCTTTGGGATTTTCTTTAACCCTGTTTGGTAATGATATTTCGTGACCCCTTTTAGCCCTTTTGATTTTCCATTTCAGATTGGTCCTCCTTTCCTGATAGTTTTCCAAAGATTCATCTGTTTTCAGCCACCTAGACCTTATGTGTACATCCTTTTTCCACTTAGCCAGTCTCACAATTTCACATGTTATCCAGGGTTCTCTAATCTTGCCATTTCAATCCCTCATTTTCACAGGAACATGTCTGTCCTGCACTCTAATTAACCTCTTTTTAAAAGCCTCCCACATATCAAATGTGGATTTACCTTCAGACTGCGGCTCCCAACCTACATTGCCCATCGCCTGCTGAATTTTGCTATAGTTGGCCTTCCCCCAGCTTAGCCCTCTTCCTTTAGGACCACTCTCGTCTTTGTCCATGAGCATAAAACTTACGGAATTGTGATCATTGTTCCCAAGGTAATCGCCTACTGAAACTTTAACCACCTGGCCGGGCTCATTCCCCAACACCAGGTCCAGTATGGCCCCTTCCTGAGTTGGACTATTTACATACTGCTCTATAAAACCCTCCTGGATGCTCCTTACAAATTTTGCTGCATCTAAACCTCTAACTCCCAGTGAATCCCAGTTAATGTTGAGAAAGGGAAAAATCTCCCATCACCACCACCCTGTTGCACCTACATCTTTCCTTAATCTGTTTACATATTTGTACCGCTATCCCACGCTCGCTGTTGGGAGCCCCAACATTGTTATCACATCCTTCCTATTTCTGAGCTCTGCCCATATTGTCTCACTGCTCGAGTCCTCCATAGTGCCCTCCTTCAGTACAGCTGTGACCAGTAATGTAACTCTCTGACCAGTAATGTAACTCCTCCACCCCTTTTACCTCCCTCTCTATCCCACCTGAAGCATCTATATCCTGGGATATTTAGTTGCCAATCTTGCCCTTCCCTCAACCAAGTCTCAGTCATAGCAATAACATCATACTCCCAGATACTAATCCAAGTCCTAAATTCCTCTGCCTTACCTACTACACTTCTTGCATTAAAACAAATGCACCTCAGACCACCTGTTCCTTTGCGTTCCTCATCTGCTCCCTGCCTCTTCTTCCTCTTAATCACACTGACTTCATTATCTAGTTCCTTACAGGCTTTAATTACTACCTCCTTACTGCCCACTAACCTCCTCATTTTGTTCCCATTCCCCTGACAGCTGTGAAAGGCAGCATAAGGATTTGTTGGATCAAAGGCAAAGTACCAATTTCTAATTGGAGTGACAATCATTTTGCTAGCCAACTATTCCCATCCCAACTGCTGGTATTATTGGACAACACAGATCTCAGACTGCAACACAAACAGAAACTGCTGAAGAAATGCAGTTGGTCTGCAGCATCTATGGAGCATAAGCGCACAATGCTGATGATTTAGATTTAGTAATAAGACCTCCTTACACAATCCAAATGAAGATAAAATAAAACATACTAACAGAAAACACAAATTCAAAAGATTTCAAAACACACAGCAAAATAAAATCCTTTCTGTTTGAATGTTATTGATTTATAGTTCTCAAATAACGGGGAAAAGGGGTTCATTTCTCTATCGCACCTTTAGGTTTAACTTAACTGTATTTTTCATTTCATTGTCTTGAAAGTTTGATTGCCTTTTCCTTGATTAATACTTCGCTGGCCACAGGTGAAGTGCCAGACTGGAGGATTGTCAATGTGGTTCCTTTGTTCAAGAAGAACAGCGGAGATAGGCCAGGCAATTCCAGACCGGTTAGTCTGATGTCAGTGTGAGGGAAAGTATTCGAAAAAATCCTGAAGTACAGGATTAACCAATACTTGGAGAGGTAGGGATGCCAGTATTGATTTGATTGACCAAGGCCCCACATGGAAGGCTGGTCCAGATGGTCAGAGCCCATGGGATCAAAGGCAAGTTGGCAAATTGGATCCAAACATGGGCCAAGAGGTCACCACATTGAACTGAGAGACCATCATGTCTGACCAAGAGTCTGACTCACCAGGCTGGGATGTCGCCCTGACAGGCCAGGACACTGCCACACCAAGCTGATAGGCCACATCACTGGGTCTGCACTGGGTTGGATGCCAGGCATCTGAGTTGAGAAAGAAAAGAGAGAAGGACAAAAGAAAAACAAAAAAAGGTGGAATAGAAAGAAGAAAAGGAAACAGACGGAGCAGATGAACTCGGTCTGAAGTGTCCTACTCTGCTGCCATCTTGGATCACCGGGTTTCAGGCTACAGTCTGATGTTGATCAGCTGGTAATTGGGCAGAGCAATGGCAGATGGAATTTAATCCTGATAAGTGTAAGATGATCCAATTTGGGAGGTCTAATAAGGGAGGGATATACACAATGAAAAATATGTGCATTGGGTGTCCTTGTGCATGGATCACAGAAGGTTGGTCTGCAGGTACAACAAGGAATTAGGAAGGCAAATGGAATTTTGTCCTTCATTGCTAAAAGGATTGAGTTTAAAAAGCAGGGAGGTTATGTTGCAGCTGTACAAGGTGCGAAGAGGCCACACATGCAGTACTGTGTGCAGTTTTGGTGTCCTTATTTGAGAAAGGATGTACTGGCACACAAAGGGGTGCAGAGGAGGTTCACTAGGTTGATTCTGGAGTTGAGAGGGTTGCCTTATGAGGGGAGACTGAGTAGACTGGGATATATTCATTGGAACGTAGAAGAATGAGGGGGGTTGGGGATCTTACAGAAACATATAAAATAATGAAGAGAATAGATAAGACATAGGACGTTTCCACTGGTAGGTGAAACTAAAACAAGAGGGCAGAGCCTCAAAATTAGGGGGAACAGTTTTAGGACCAAATTGAGAAGGAACTTCTTCACCCACAGGATCATAAATCTCTGGAATTCCTTGCCCAATGAAGAAGTCGATGCTACTTCAGTAAACGTTTTCAAAGCTAAGATTTTTTTTTGAACAGTAAAGGAATTAAGAGATACAGTGAGAGCGTGGGTAAGGGGAGCTGAGTCCATGAAAAGATGAGCCATGATCTTATTGAATGGCGGAGCAGGCTTGAAGGGCCAGAAGGCCGACTCCTGCTCCTAGTTCTTATGTTCTTATGTGCCTTGGGAATAGTGAGGAACAAAGGGACCTTGGTGTACAACTCCATCGATCCCGGAAGGTATCAGCACAGCTAGACAGGGTGGTGAAGAAGGCACATGGGATGCTAGCCATCATTAGCCAGGGTGTAGAATAGGAGCAAGGAAGTCTTGTTGTTACTTTACAGAGTATTGGTTAGGTCATATCTGAAATACTGTGTACAGTTCTGGTCATGACACTGTCAGAAGGATGTGATTGGACTGGAGAGGGTGTAGAGGAGATTTACCAGGATGTTCCTGGGATTGAAAGTCTTTCCTATGAGGAAAGACGAGTTAGACTGGGTTTGTTCTCTCTGGAGCAGAGGAAGCATGGGGGGAGTCTGAAGAAGGGATACAAAATGTTGAGACACATAGACAAAGTCAATCGTGATCATCTTTTCCCCATGGCAGGCATGTCTAAGATCAGAGGGAATAAGCTTAATGTGAAGAAAATGTGTTTTAGAGGGGATTTGATTAAGCTTTCTTTTCTCCCAGAGGGTGGTAGACATATGGAATGTGCTGCCTGAGATTGTGGTGGAGGCAGGTCCTCTCACAACATTTAAAAAACATCCAGACGTGCACATAAAGTGCCAGGGCATGGAAGGCTATAGACCAAGTGCAGGTAAATGGGATTAGTGCAGTTTGGTGTTTACTGATCGGCGTCGTCATGGTGGGCAGAAGGGCCTGTTTGTTTGCTGTATGACTCTATAACTATGAAGAAAAGGATGTGGAAACATTTTTCATGTTTATTGAGAAGATAGTTAAACAAGTGAGGTAGAGAAAAACAATGGAGCTTGCCTATGCAAATATGAACTTGGGAAGCACACGAGGTTACTACATCCCTGTCAGAGGAACGTTCTCAGGATCACAACGATGTGAAACGGTGAAAAGTGCAGATGAGTTGGTCTCGGAAACATACAGACAGAGGTTTCAGAACTTACAGAAACAGCCTCCACAAAACAGCTGAGAATACTTACAATGCTCTCAGAGAAATTATTCTCTGAGAAGAATTCAAAACTTCCTTCCCTTCATGAATCGGAATTCATGTAGAAGACCAAAGGGGAATGACAGTAAGACAAGCAGCTAGAATGGCTAATGATTATAGACTTCAATAAAGCCAAAACCCTGCAGATGCTGGAATCCAAAGTATACAAACAGGAGGCTGGAAGAGCACAACAAGCCAAGCAGCATCAGGAGGTGGAGAAGCCACCTGATGAGAGACTGTTCCAGAAACCTTATTCCCATCAGGCCCAGAAATGGGAGAAAAATAAAAATTGAGAGAGAGTGTGAGGAAGGCAGGTAGCCAGGGGAGAGAATGGACAGTAGGGACCAGGCTGAGAACTCCTCCTCAGATTAAGAAGGAAATTGCTGAGGGTGGAAGTGATGCTCAGAAGCTGAAATGTTTCTTTTAGAATAAGGTGGGCCATGTGTTTTTGGAATGTTGGAAGTTCTGAGGTAGATCCATGGGACTTACAGGAGTTAGTAAAAATGAGTCAGAGAAGGGAACACAAACAGATAATCCCACAAAGCAAGTTGTAGCTGTAATAATAACAAAAAGGCTGGAGGTGAATTCTGTCATTAGTAAAGGAAGTTGGAAGGTAGATGAGAGATGGACAGGATTTTTATCCAAAGGAAAGGTGACCACTTTTTCTTCAGTTAAACCCAGAACCAAACTGAGAGATACAGGAGCAACACAATCATTTTTACTGGAGAAAGAATTGATTTTCCCTCCAGAGAGCTCGATGGGAGCTAAGGTATTAATCAATGGGATTGGTGGGGAATATATTCCACTTCAATTGTATAAAATGCAACTGGAATGTGATTTGTTATCAGGAGAAGTAATTGTCGGAGCGGGGAAAACATTCCCTGTTGAGGGAGTCGATTTCCTTCTGGGGAATGATTTGTCAGGACTAAAGGCAGTAACTTCCCCGATAATTACAGAATGTCCAAAGGAGGGCCAAGAAACAGAACAATGACAGGGACAGGTTCCTGGTCTCTCTCCTTCGTGTGAGGTAACCAGGGCAATGGTTAAACAAAATCCATCAATAAGGGGTGATGTGACACCACAGCAAGTGAAAGGATTGCTGAAACTTTCCGAAAGGGTGAAGATAATCCAGCTGGAGTGTAGGCTATGATGTCTCTAATTACAGCAGATCCAAAAAGCAGATTTTTAGATTACTTACAATGTGGAAACAGGCCCTTCGGCCCTTCCACACCGACCCGCTGAAGCGTAACCCAACCAGACCCATTCTCCTACATTTACCCCTTCACCTAACACTACGGGCAATTTAGCATGGCCAATTCACCTAACCTGCACATTTTTGGACCGTGGGAGGAAACCGGAGCACCCGGAGCAGACAGGGGGAGAATGTGCAAACTCCACACAGAGAGTTGCCTGAGGCGGGAAATGAACCCGGGTCTCTGGCGCTGTGAGGCAGCAGTGCTAACCACTGTGCCACCGTGCCATCTTCAATGAAATAAATGAGCACAGTCAGCTCACACTCAGGTCGAGGCTGGAGGGGTTTCAGAGTGTTATTACTTTCAGAATGGAGGCCGATGAGGAAGTGGAGACGCCCCCCCCAGATGAGGAATGGTTGGTTAGACATTGGCTAGTGGTCCCACCCAGCTATCATAGGGAGATATTGTGAGGAGTACATCAGATTCCCATGACAGGACCATGGGGATTTGGATAACACAGGCGTCCAGAATCACGTGTACTGAGCCAAAAGTATGTAAAGATGTGGTTCAGTTTTATAAAACGTGTCATACTTGACCTCATCCTTAGAAATCTGTCAGTTACAGATGCATTTGCCCATGACAGTATCAATAAGAGTGACCACCACATAATCCTTGCGAAGATCAACTCCTGCATTCACACTGAGAATAATCTCTATTGTTTTGTGTGGCACTATCACCGTGCTAACTGGGACAGACTTACAATCAATCTCTCAACTCATGACCGGGCTTCCATGATGGCACTGTGGGCCATCAACAGCAGCAGAATTCTGCTCCAGCACAATCTGAAACTTCATGGCCCAGTGTATCCCCCACTCAACCATTGCCATCTAAGCAGGGGATCAACCCTGGTTCAATGGAGAATTGAGGAGGGCATGCCTGGAGCAGCACCAGCCATACATCAAGATGAGGTGTCAACCTGGTGAAGCCACCAAGCAGGATTCTTTGCATGCCAAACAGCATAAGCAGAAAGTGATAGACAGAATTAAACAATCCCACAACCAATGGATCAGGTCTAAGCATTGCAGTCCTGTCACATCCAGTTGTGAGTGGACCTCACTGGAGGAGGAGTCTCCACAAATATCCCCATCCTCAACACAACAATGCAAAAGATAAGGCTGAATCTTTCGCAGTAATCTTCAACCAGAAGTGCTGAGTGGATATCCATCTTGGCCTCCTCCAGTGGTGCCCGGCATTACAGATACCAGTCTTCAAGGTGGTAAAAACAATGACTGCAGATGCTGGAAACCAGATTCTGGATTAGTGGTGCTGGAAGAGCACAGCAGTTCAGGCAGCATCCGAGGAGGAGTAAAAGCCCTTCATCAGGAATATAGACAGAGAGCCTGAAGCGTGGAGAAATAAGCTAGAGGAGGGTGGGGGAGGGGATATATCATTTATTGTATCCGTTGCTCCCGATGCGGTCTCCTCTACATTGGGGAGACTGGACCCCTCCTAGCAGAGCGCTTTCGGGAACATCTCCGGGACACCCGCACCAATCAACCCCACCACCCTGTGGCCCAATATTTCAACTCTCCCTCCCACTCTGCCGAGGACATGGAGGTCCTGGGCCTCCTTCACCGCTGCTCCCTCACCACCAGACGCCTGTAGGAAGAACGCCTCATTTTCTAACCAGGAAAACTTCAATCCCAGGGCATCAATGTGGACTTCAACATTTCCCCTTCCCCCACCTCACCCCAGTTCCAAACTTTCAGCTCACCACTGTCCCCATGACTTCTCCTGACTTGTCCTACCTGCCTATCTTCTTTTCCACCTATCCACTCCACCCTCCTTCCACCCCTGACCTATCACCTTCATCCCCTCCCCCACTCATCTATTGTACTCTATGCTACTTTCTCCCCACCCCCACCCTCCTCTAGCTTATCTCTCCACGCTTCGGGCTCTCTGCCTTTATTCCTGATGAAGGGCTTTTGCCCGAAACGTCGATTTTACTGCTCCTCGGATGCTGCCTGAACAGCTGTGCTCTTCCAGCACCACTAATCCAGATACCAGACTTCAGCCAATTCGATTCACTCCACATGATGTCAAGAAATGGTTGGAGGCCCGAACAAAACTGGAATCAGTGGGTATTGGGGGCAAACTCTCCGGTGGTCAGCATCAGACCTGACACGTAGGAAGATGATCATGGTTGTTAGAGGTCAGTCATGTCAGCTCCAGGTCATCTCTGGAGGAGCTCCTCAGGGTCGTGTCCTTCAGTTGGTTCATCAATGACTTTCCCTCCATAAGGTCAGAAATGGAAATTTTCACTGATGATTGCACAATGTTCAGCACGATTTTTGACTCCTCAGATATTAAAACAGTCTGTGTCCAAATGCAATAAGATCTGGACAATATCCAGGCTTGGGCTGACATGTGGCAAGTAACATTCATGTCACACAAGTGCCAGTCTATGACCATCACCAATAAGAGACAATCTAACCACTGCCCCTTGACATTCAGTGGTGTGACCATCACTGAATCCCCCACTATCAACATCCTGGGAGTTACCATTGATCAGAAACTCAACTGGACTCACCAAATAAAAACTGTGGTTATAAAAGCAGGTCAGAGGCTAAGAATACTGCAGCAAGTACCTCACCTCCTGACTCCTGAAAGCCTGTCCACAATCTACAAGGCACAAGTTGGGAGTGTGATGGAATACTCTCCACTTTCCTAGATGTGTGCAGCCCCCAATATCACCAAGAAGCTTAACACCATCCAGGACAAAGCAGCCCACTTGATTGGCACTGCATCCACATGCAATCATGCCGTCTGCCACCAACGCTCAGTAGCAGCAGTGTGTACCATCTACAAGATGCACTACAGAAATTTGCCAAAGATCCTCAGACAGCACCTTCAAGACACACGACTAGTTCCATCTAGAAGGACAAAGGCAGCCGATATATTTTCAAGTTCCAAGCACCACTTTCAAGTTCCCCTCCAAACCACTCACCATCTTGACTTGGAATATATTGCTTTCCTTCACTGTTGCTGGCTCTGAATCCTGGAATTCCCTCCATAATGGCATTGACAGTCAGCCCACAGCAGGTGGACTGCAGCAGTTCAAAAAGGCAGCTCCCCACCACCTTCTCAAGGAGCAACTAGGAATGAGCAATAATGCTGACCATCCAGCGCTGCCCACATTCCACAAAATGAATAAATAAAAATAACTTGTCGAGTTGTAGGTAAACACGTGATGAAAGCAGGATCCTTAATTCCTCTCCTAGTGTTTGAGAAACCATTCAGTTGTGTACAGGTGTGTCAAGCAGTGAGGGAGCAGAGAGGGATGAGAAAAACTGTGAGAGCCAAAGAGAATTGGACAATTCCCAAAGTGAACTTTCTCCTGTGAGGTGAACAAACTCAAGGCATTAGAGAATTCAGACACTGTATTTTTGTATCTGGAGAAAGATTAACAGAGGGACAGAGGGAGATTTCTCAGAGAATACAAAGAAGTTTGTATGAGGAGTGGTTGAGGCCTGTACTCGGTCTGTACTCGATGGAGTTTAGAAGGATGAGGGAGAATCTCAGTGAAACATACAGTAAACTGAGAGGCCTGGATAGAGGAGACATGGAGAAGATGTTTCCACTTGGCAGAGAGATTGGGACCTGATGGCACAGCCTCAGAAGGGACCATCCTTTGGAAGTGAGATGAGGAGGAGATTCTTCATCCAGAGAGTGGTTAATCTGTGGATTAATCATCGCCACATAATGCTGTGGAGGCCAGGTCCTTGAGTGTATTTAAGACAGAGATAGATATGTTCTTGATTAGTAAGGGGATCAAAGGTAACGGAGAGAAGGCAGGAGAATGGGATTGACAAACAAATCAACTGTTGAAACTTTATTGCTGGAACAGCACAGCAGGTCAGGCAGCATCCAGGGAACAGGAGATTCGACGTTTCGGGCACAGGCCCTTCTTCAGGAATTCCTGAAGAAGGGCCTGTGCCCGAAACGTCGAATCTCCTGTTCCCTGGATGCTGCCTGACCTGCTGTGCTGTTCCAGCAATAAAGTTTCAACTTTGATCTCCAGCATCTGCAGACCTCACTTTCTCCTCAAACAAATCAACTGTGATGGAATTGCAGAGCAGACCTGATGGGCTGAATGGCCACATTCCGCACTGATATATGGTCTTTAAAAGATACACTTGGATGTTCCACATAAATCAAACATGACGTGGATGTGGGTAATTCAGACCCAATAAAACAAAACCCATTTTGGTTAAACCCAGAGAAACTGGCCAAAGTAACAAAGGAAGCTCAATATTTGTTGGAGTATCAATTGATTGAACTGTCAGAGTAATTGGAGTTCTCCCGTGTCGGATTGAGCAAAATTCCCTATTATTTAAACCCCTGGATTTTTAAAAATCTTTTAAAAATAAAGAGACAGCTGGGCTGAGCCCAGGGGAAACACAGAGACATGGAGATGGCTGCCTGGAACCATTGTTCTGCCTGGAATTCCAGTTCACACCTCAACCCTTAAAGAGACACCAACCAGAACTCATTCTCCAGACTGAACCTTACTTTTACACCTCGGCCTACTAACACAGACATTTTGGAACCTGTACAGATACTGGACATTCAACACAATCACTATTTATTCACAGAGATATTGGGCAGTCATCATCAATCAGGAAGCCAACTGACCCCAAAGGGAACACCAGAAACACATTGGCCAACACAGATCTGAGGGGAGATAACGGGGCACACAGTCTGTATAACAGCCAGCCCTGATCTGAGGGTGAGCCTTTTCAACAAGTTTCTGCAGGAACAGCTTCAGCAAGCCCCAACAAGCAGCTTCAGAACCAAGAACCACAGAGGCTGAACAGAGAAGCTGCATCCAGAAACCAAACCAAGAGCATCATCGCAACAAAGGACACCCGAGAGCAGGAACACCAACCAAACGCGATCTGAACAAGAGCTTCCAGAGACAGGCCTGTTCCGATCACATTCCCAGATACTTTCACCCCATCCCTACCCCCATTCCATTTATCTCTCAGCCCCCGGCCCACAGGTCTTATTCCTGATGAAGGGCTTATGCCCAAAACGTTGATTCTCCTGCTCCTCGGATGCTGCCTGACCTTCTGTGCTTTTCCAGCACAGCACTCTGGACCCTGATCTCCAGCATCTGCAGTGCTCACTTTCTCACAGACCTGTCCTGAACCAAGAGAACCGACAGTGAGAACCTCACCAACAGGACACATTTTAAACCTGTATTTTCCTCGGTGCTGAGCTGAAAATCCTGAGACCCCAAAGTTTCCCTCTGAGCTCGCAGGGAGGGGATGGCGGCTGGTGACAGTGCATTGGGACCCCAAGGGTAGGGAGCCTGATTAAAGTTTGTGTGATTCAAACTGTTTTGCTTCTAATTGTAGAAAGTGACGACTGCAGATGCTGGAGATCAGAGTCGGAAAGTGAGGTGCTGGAAAAGTGCAGCAGCTCAGGCAGCAGCCGGGGAGCAGGAGAATCGATGTTTTCGGCAGAAGCCCTTCATCAGAAATGTTGGGAAGAACGACTTGCAGAACATTTCTGGGACACATACACCAAACAACCCCACCACCCTGTGGCCAGACACTTCAAATCCCCCTCCAACTCTGCCAAGGACATGCAAGTCCTGGGCCTCCTCCACTGCCAACTCCAAGCCATTCGACGTC
Source organism: Chiloscyllium plagiosum (assembly GCF_037043375.1). Lineage (NCBI taxonomy): Eukaryota > Metazoa > Chordata > Chondrichthyes > Orectolobiformes > Hemiscylliidae > Chiloscyllium > Chiloscyllium plagiosum. Next base: position 119,196,236 of record NW_028270147.1, read on the forward strand.
TGATTGGATTAGATTAGATTCCCTACAGTATGGAAACAGGCCCTTCATCCCAACATGTCCATACCAACCCTCCGAAGAGTAACCCACCCAGACTCATTCCCCTACCCTATATTTACCCCTGACTAATGCACGTGACACTATGAAGCAATTTAGTATCGCCAGTTCAGCAAACCTACACATTTTGATTAGATTAGGTTCCCTAGAAGTTGGAAACAGGCCCTTCGACCCAACCAGGCACCGACTCTCCAAAGAGTAACCCACCCAGACCCATTTCCCTCTGACTAATGTACCTAACACTGCGGGCAATTTAGAATGGCCTATTCACATGACCTGCACATCTTTTGGACTGTGGGAGGAAACCGGAGCACCCGGAGGAAACCCGCACATGGGGAGGACGTGCAACCTCCATACAGACAGTCGCCCAAGGCTGGAATCGAACCTGGGTCCCTAGTGCTGTGAGGCAGCAGTGCTAACCACTGAGCCACCATGTCTGGAGGAAGAATGCCTCATTTTCCACCTTGGGACCCCCCAACCACACGGCATCAATGTTGTTTTCACCAGTTTCGTTATCTCCCTTCCTCCCACCCACCAACGAATATCCAATTCTCCAACTAGACACCACCCTCTTGAATTTTCCGATCTATCCATCATCCATCCCACCTATCTGCTCCACCATCCCTTCTGAACTATCACTACCACCTCCACCTGCATCTACCTATCCCCTTCCCAGCTACTTTCTGCCAACCCCCACCCTACCCTCCTATTTATCTCTCAGCCCCCTTCCACTCCCCCAACCTTCCTGATGAAGAGCTTATGCCTGAATCGTCTATTCTCCTGTCCCTCAGATGCTGCTGTGCTTTTCCAGTGCCACACTTTTCCACTCTAGCTTCTAATAGTGTTTAACCAGTGTTTAATTTGTTAGTGCATTTAATTGCTGTTTTCTGTATAATGGATACTGTTAATTTCACTGATTATTACATTTGCATTTGTTCCTGTATTATACTTACCTTTTGTATTGAATAAACGCAGAAATTCTTTTGCCCTGAAACACCCATCTACTGCCTTCTTCATTTGACATTTTTAAATAAATTCAGTGGCAGAACCAGGGATCTGGGGTTTATTCAAACTATCTAAAAATCAGCAAATTACTGATCATAAACTAGACAGGGTACCCTGATTGAACTGTAAGAGTAATTGGAGTTCTCTTGTCGTGTTGGTTCTCAAACCAAATGTTTCAATTAGATTCTGTGTAGACAGTTGGAAAGTGAATGTAGTCACAAAGATGGATTTGTACCCTATTCCCAGGTCAGGAGATTGCATTGATAGGATAGTAGTGTGTCATTCTTATCCAAAATTGATTTGTTAAAAGTACCACTGACAACAAGAGCAAAGGAAATTTCTGCATTTGTTGCATTCTGGATCTTTGTATACAATGGAAAACTCAAATATATTCTCAACATTTTGGGATGACAGGGTATAGACTGACAGCAGAACTGAAGAAAACTAGCTTTATTAGGGAAATGTTTTTGGAAAATTTATGGGATTAAATTCTGATAAATCCACAGGATCCAATAATCTACACCTCAGATTACTTCAGAAAATGCCCAAAACGTTTGGAAACATTGATGTTCAAGATTCTATACATTCTGGAATAATTCCCACTGACTGGAGAGTTGCTAATGTAACATCACTATTTAAAATGGGAGGGGGAGAGAAACTGGACACCTTAGACTAATCAGCCTGAAAATACTCAAGTCTATTATGAAAGATTTAATCACTGTGCACGTGGAAGACAGTGACAGGATTAGACAGGGTCAGCATGGTTTGTGGAAAGGGAAATCATGCTTAACAAATTGACTGGAATTGCTTGAGTATGTAAAGAACGAATTTGACAAGAAGGAGGCAATTGACGTGGTATATTTGGAACGTTTACAAGGTTTTTAATAAGTCCCACAGAAGAGAGCATAAAAAATTAAGATTCCTGGGACTGGGGGCAGTGTACTGACATGGATAGAGAACTGGTTGGCAGGCAGGAAACAAAGAGTAAAAATAAACTGGAATTTTTCTGAAAGGGTACCACAGGCCTGGATCCAGCTATTCACAATATTTGTTCATGGTTTAGATGAGGGAACTTAAGAGTAATATCTCCAAGTTTACAGATGAGACAAAGCTGGGTGGGAGGGGGAGCTGTGAGGAGGATGCAGAGATACCTCGGTGTGATTTGGAGATGTTGAGTGATGGCAGATGAAATACAATGAAGTTAAATGTGAGGTTACCCGGTTTAGTAGAAAAAGGCAGATTATTATCTGAATGGTGATAGATTGGGAATGGGGTGGTGCAATAAGACCTGGGTGTCTGTGTATACCCGTCACTGAAAGTCAGTGTGCAGGTGCAGCAGGCAGTGAAGAAGGTAAATGATACGTTACCTTCATAGTGAGAGGATTTGAATACAGGTGCAGGGATGTCTTGCTGTAATTGTATGGGGACGTAGTGAGACCACACCTGGAATATTCAAACCAAAAATGGTTCAGTGACAGGAGACAGAAGGTGGAGACAAGAAGTTATTTGTGTGACTGGGCCCAGTGTGCAGTGGGATACCACAGGGATCACTGCTGGGTCCCTTATTGTTCAGGATGTATTGAAACAATGAAGCTGAGAATGTGAGAGGTGAGGGGTGGGGGTGAGTGGATGGTGACTGAGTTTGTAGATGACACAAGGTTTGGCAGATGGTTGACAGTGAGGAAGAAGGTCTTAGGTTACAGGAGGATCTAACTGGATTGGTCAGATGGGCAGATCAGTGTCAGATGGAACTTACCCCTGATAAATGTGAGGTGATGAACTTTGGAAGATATAACAGATGAATAAGGTATTTATGAAGGTAGACAGAACACTTGCCTTTATCATTTCAGGTATAGATGAGAAGACCAGGGAAGATATGTTAGAGCTATACAGAACTTTGGTTAGGCCACAGCTGGGGTACTGTGTGCAGTTCTGGTCACCACGCGATCGGAAGGATGGGATTGTACTGGAGGGGGTGCAGAGGATATTCACCAGGATGTTGGTTGGGATGAAGCATTTCAGTGATGAAGAGAGGCCGGATAAGCTCGGATTGTTTTCTTTGAAGCAGAGAAGGTGGAAGGGGGACCTGATAGAGGGTATGAAGGGAATGGGCAAAATGAATAGAAAGCAGCTTTTCCCCTTACTCAGAGTTGGCACACATTCAATGTGAAAGACAGAAGGTTTAGAGGGGATTTGAAGAGCAGGTTTTCATTCAGAGAGTCGTGGGGGTCTGGTTTGCACTGCCTGGAATGGTAGGTGAGGTGGCAAATCTCTCAAACTTTAAAAACTACTTGAATGAACACTTGAAATTTCGTAACATTTAAAGCTATGGGCCACGTGTTGGAAAGTGGGAATGGTGTAAGTTTAGTGTCGTTTGGCTGGTACACCCAGTTAATGGGCTGAAGGGCCTCTTCTGTACTGTGTAACTTTATGATTCTATTGCCTGCAGTTTTGTTCTCCTTATCTGTGGAAGGATGTTCTGGCTGTGGAGGGAGGGCAGCGAGGGTTTACCAGACTGATTCCTGGGATGACAGCACTTAGATCTGAGGAAAAATTGGATCAGTTATGATTATATTCACTGGAGTTTAGAAGATTGAGGGGGGGTCACATTGAAAACTCAAAAATCCTAACAGGATAAGGCAGGATGTTCCTGATAACTGGGGAGTCCAAAACCAAAGATTACAATTTAAGGATACGGGAAAGGCCATGTAGGGCTGAGATGGAGAGAAATGTTTTCATTCAGTGAATGGGAAGCCTGTGGAAGTTTCTGTCACTGAAAGAAATTGAGCTCAAACCGCTGAATGCTTTCGAGAAAGGGCACGATATAGTTCTCAGGGTGAAACGGTTCAAAGGTTACAGGGACAAAGTGGGAACAGGCGATTGTGTTGGATGATCAGTCATTGTCACATTGAATGGTGGAACAAGCTCCAAGGGCTACTCCTGCTCCTAGTTTCACTGTTTGAGAGACTATTCATCAACATGGAAACATATTGATTGAGAAAACACATTTGCCTTGGGTCAGGAATTAGTTTGGAGGCAGGAGACAGAGAGGAAGGATAATGTGTATGCTCTCCAATGAGCAAGATGTGAATAGTGGTGTCCCCAGGGACCTGTGCTGGGACCTCAGTGTTTCACAATATCTCTCAATGATGTGCATAAAGGATTAGACAGCCATATATGCAAGATTGCTAACCACACTGAATGAGGCAGCTAGGAGGAGGTTACAGAGATAGGGAGGGTTGAAGGACAGGTAGGGTTTGAGAATAAGGATGAGAATTTGTAAATCGAGATGTTGTTGGACTGGGAGCCAATGTCGGTTAGCGAGGATGATGGGGGATGGGGATGGGACTTGGTGCAAGTTTGGATACGTGCAGCAGAGTTTGGGATGAGCTGAAGTTTACAGAGGGCAGTGGCTGTGATGTGGGCCAGAACAACATTGGATTGATCATGTTTGGAGTCCCAAAGCAAAGAGATTTTCAGTGGGTGATCTTTGTGACATGGAGGATTTGGGGCTCAGATCAGCCTCAAAGATAAGGCCAAGATAGCAAGGAGTCTGATACTAAATAAAAGCTGAAAAAGCTGTGGTGGCTGTAAATGAGAAACAGAAACAGAAATTGCTGGAAAAGCTCAGCAGGTCTGGCATCATCTGAGGAGAGAAAGCAGAGTTAACATTTTGGTCAAGTGAACCTTTTTTAGAACTGTTCTGTTTTTGTAAAGAGTCTGGTTGAGGAGCAGACAGTGCTCAGGGAGAGGGATGAAGTTTTTAGTGGGATCTGCAAAGGAAGGATTTGATCTTCCCAATGAGTTTCCCAGTGAGCCTGGCTCCTCAGTCCTGACTGCTCTGAGCTGCTGTGATTGTCACTGATTGGACACTTATTATTAGAGATTCTGACCACAGCAGAAAGCCCCGGTGTAAAAAATAAGTGCAAAGACTGTCAGCTCACCAGGTTGAAACTTCACCAAGAGAGGAAGTGAAAGAAGGAGCTCGGAGCAGCTGGACGTTTGTTACTGAGACGGGAGAAAACTGAACTGTCTGCACTCCCTGGAATCTGACAGTACATAAGGATATTACAAGTAGGAGCAGGAGTAGGCCGTCTGGCCCCTCAAGCCCGCTCCGCCATTCAATACGATCATGGCTGATCTTTTCATGGCCTCAGCTCCCCCTACCCGCCCCCTCACCTTAATTCTTTTACTGTTCAAAAAATATCCACCTTAGCTTCAAAAACATTTACTGAGGAAACCTCAACAACTCTGCTGGGCAGGGAATTCCATAGATTCACAACCCTCTGGGTGAAGAAGTTCCTTCTTAATCCAATCCGAAATCTGCTCCCCCTAGCACAGGGGGAGGCCATTCAGCCCATCATGTCTGTGAGTGGTCCAATTAATCCCACTGCCCCTCTCTCTCCATAACCCAGCAAACCTTTCCTTTTCAGCTCAATCTCTAGTTGCCTGTTGTAAACCTGGGTCCACAGCAGAGACTTTTCCCTAACCTGGGCTCAAAATTGGCGTCTTATTCATTCATTGGGAGACAAACTGCCTGGGCTGGGAAATGGAGCTCAGGACCCTGAACATTCCCTCTCCCCTCCTGAGGGACACTTGATGCTGAGGGATAGCTCCATGGAGCGCTACAATATATACCCTACCATACACACTTCCCCATTCTGTGTGTAAAAGGCTGGAGCTTGCCAGCAGGATATTCAACTGCAGGAGCCATCATCAGTTTGATCAATTCTGACCACATTCACTTTCCAGAATGTTTCAACTCGTTACTTATATAAAATCTGTCCATCTCTTCCTCCGTGTGAGGCAGGGAAGGGGCCACTCCATTTCAGACAATTTGGAATTTATGGAACACAAATGGAGTAAGCTGAGAAAGGACATCGGAATCATGGAGTTTCGAGGTGGGATGAGCAGGAATAAGGATTTCGTGGTCAAGGGGATGATGTAGTGCAGAGGCAAACAATGTTGTAGAGTTTGAAATAAGAGACCTATGTGATGGAGAGGATGTGGGGTTTGAAGCTCCAATACTGGAGGATCCAGTGGGAAAGAGGCCCATGCTTATTGCTGTACATTGGACATTCCAGTGGGATGGAGGCCCATGTTTACTGATCTCTGTTGGAGGTTTCAATTGAGTCCCATGGAATTGGAATGTTGGTATTTCTTGCAGCAATTGGAATCTTGGTATTTATTATAAAAGGACTGGATTACAGAAATAAAGAAATATTGTTACAATTCTGTGAGGCATTGGTGAGACCACATCTGAAGCATTGTATCCAATTGTGGTCTCCTTACTTGGTGAAGGATATGGTGGCACTGGATGCAGTTCAGAGGATGTTCACCAGACTGATTCCCGGGGTGAAAGGGCTGTCGTACAGGAATTGCTGAATAGCTTGGGCTTATACTCACTGGAATTCAGTCGCATGACGGGAGATCTGAGTGAGCTATATAAGATGCTAAAGGGGATTGATAGGGCAGGCATGGAACAGATGTTCGCTCTTATGGGCCAGTCTCGAACAATAGGTCATAGATATAGAGTGAGAGGAGGTAGGTTCAAAACTGAGATGAGGAGAAACTACAGGTGGCACAGTGGTACAGTGGTGAGCACTGCTGCCTCACAGTGCCAGGGACCCAGGTTTGATTCCACCGTCAGGCAAATATATGGAGTTTGCACATTCTCCCCCTGTCTGCATGGGTTTCACTTGGGGGCTCCGGCTTCGTCCCATAGTCTAAAGGTGTTAAACCTAGGAGGACCGGCCATGCTAAATTACCCATAGTGTCCAGGGATGTGTAGGTTCGTTTCATTAGGCATGGCAAATGTAGGGTTACAGGGAAATGGGTCTGGGTGGAATGCTTTTTCAAGGGTCGTTGTAGACTTGTTGGGCCCAATGGCCTGTTTCCATACTGTAGGGATTCTGTTCTATTGTAACTCCTTCTCTCAGAGTATTGTCAATCTGTAGAAGTCACTGCCCCCACAGTGCAGTGAAGGCAGAATCAATCAACAGATTGAATAAAGAAATAGATATCTTTCTGATGAAAAGCAGGATAGAGGGCAATAGGGAGCAGTCTGGAAAGTGGAGATGAGGATAAGATCAGCCATGGTCATGTTAAATGGCAAATGGGCTTGAAGGGCTGAATTACCTATTCCTGCTCCTCATTCTGAAGTTCCAATCTTGCTACGGCAATGTGATCCATGTTAACTGGTCTCTACGGGAGGATCCAGTTGCAACAAGTCGCATGTTTACTGGTCTCTGTTGGAGGGTCCAGTTTGAAACTGGTCCATATTCACTGGAGAGTTCAATGAAATGGAAGCCTTTCTTTCCTGGTTTCTATTGGAAGGCCCAACAGGAATAAGGTCCATGTTTGCACATCTCTGTTGGAGTATTCAGTGGGAAGAAGGCCCATATTTACTCATCTCCATGAGAGAGTTCAGTGGCAAAGAGGCCCATGTTTAATGGTCTGTATTTGATGGAACAGTTGGAATGAATACCATGTTTCCTGTTCGCTATTGGAGGGTCCCAATGGGTCATGGACGCCATGGTAGGTGTGGGCCTCAGGTCCTTTCTGTTGTAATTGTGTGATGGTCCTGGCTTCATCCCAGAACCTGACTGTGAAAGGGGAAGGAGAAGGGAAGGGATTGGACAATGTTGTGGATGGATCACTGGGTCAGAGCCTGTCTTGTCCCTCCAGCTCACACTGATGGCCTGAGGATCTCCTCTCTCTGCTGGGCTTTCATGGAATGAGGTTTGTGTCCAAACCAGTCCCCAGTGTGAATAGGCCAACAGCACAGAACTGCCTTTCATTTGACAAGAATCTGTCCATCTTCCTGAGACAGGCTGATGCCTAGTCAATGTGAGAAATGGAGCCTTACTCCAGGAAAAGACATGCTTCTGGGGTGAAGAGTTAACATCCATTAGTGAGGCAGAGCAGAGGGAGATTTACCCTGTATTTAAATGTTGCCAACTGGGACATTCTGAGAAAGAGAGAGGCAGGGAGTGTGTGTGTGTGAGAGAGAGAGAGAGAGACAGTCAGAGAGATAGAGATAGGAGGACAGGGTGTGAAAGAGAGAAAGGGACAGAGAGAGTCTGAGGCAATGTAAAATGAGTAAAGGGAGAGAGAGAGAGCAAAATAGAGGGAGATAGAGATGGTAAGGTTGAAGAATAGAGAGAGAGAGATAGGGTATGAGACAGCGTGACTGAGAGAAAAGAATGAAAAGGAGAGAGAAAAAGATCGAGTGAGTGTGAGACTAGGGGTAAAGGGAATCGAGTGAGAGAGATAGACAGACAGACAGACAGACAGGTTCTGGTCACTGCATTATGAGAAGGATATGACTGTATTCAAGAGGGTGCAGAGCAGATTTCCCAGGATACTGCCTGGCCTGGAGGGTCTGAGCTATAAGGAAGCATTGGAAAGGCTGGGATTGTTTCTCTTGGAGCAGTGAAGGTTGAGAGGGAACCTGCTAAAGGTCTATAAGATTATAAGGGGCAGAGATAGAGTGGACAGGAAGGCAATTTTTCCATAAGTAGAGGAATCAATACCCAGGGGCAGATTGAAGATAACACAGACATACAAAGGTAGAAACAGGGAGCAGGAGTAGGGTTAGGGTTAGGGTTAGGGTTAGGGTTTCGCCCTGTGACGCTGCTGTATCACTCAATATGATCATGGCTGATCCTCTCCCTCAATGCCAAGCTGGGATTAGTATTGTTAGATCATTGATGACCTGGATAGATTTGTTAAATGCTGTTCATGTCATTGAGCTTCTGATTGAGAGAGGGACAGAAAACACACAGAGAGAAAGAGAGAGAGAGAGAGAAAGAAAGAAAGATTCACATTGTGAGATTGAGTGAGAGGGCAAGGCATTTAACTGCTACCCCAGGACTCAGTGTTCCAATGTCCCAGAATAGCACCTGCTATAGAGATCAATTAGAGAGTGACAGGTGGGAGGGACAGAGACAAAGAGAGAGTGAGAGAATGAGAGATTGAGGTTATGAGGAGAGAACAAGTGAGGAAACAGGTAGATAGATAAGTGAAGGAGAGCAATGGATGATAAGAGAGAGAGAGATCAACCAACAAAGAAGGAAAGGGAGATAAACAGAGTGTCAAACATACATGGAAAAAGGGAAAGATAGAAGTGGTTATATAATTGGGAGAGGACAGAGTCGGAAATGGAAATAGAAAAAGAGGGAGTAAGTCAATGAATGACAGGAACATATACAAGAGAAAGGGGAGAAAGAGGAAAAAGGGAAAAGCGAGGGAGGAAGTTCGTAAGGATGAGCAAGAGAGAGAGAGAAGAGGAAGTGTGAGGGGCTGACGTGGCTCTCTCTGCCTGATGCCATTTACAGACTGAGGAACACCCAGTCAGATTCTCTCAGGCTGCAGCTTTATAAAGCAGAGCCCAGTGAAGGGAGAGTTTATCAGGAACCAGGCACAGGGACAGGAGCACACACCATGATTTCACACATCCAGCTGATCTGGCCCCTGGCATTCTGTGTCGCAAGTACATCAGCAATTTCTCCTTCCAATCTGAATCTTTAACTCTCCATTTCACTTCATTGTGATTGAAGGAAAAATGCTCAGTGTCTTCAACAATCTCTCATTTGACAGTCTTTTTTTGTGACAGTTCAGACTTCACTGTGTTTCTCTCTGACCCCTCAGGTATCAGTGGAGACATCATCATGACCCAGTCTCCCCCGGTGCTGTCAGTGGGACTGGGCCAGACCGCAACACTCACCTGTAAATCCAGTCAGAGTACCACGACTGAAGTTGAATGGTTCCAGCAGCGAGAAGGACAGAAACCCTCTCTCCTGATCTACAATGCAGTAGCACGATACAAAGGAGTCTCCGACAGATTCACCGGGACAGAATTGTCCAGCACACACTTCACCCTGACAATCAGCAACGTTCAGGATGAGGATGTCGCTGACTATTACTGTCAGCAAAGTTGGAGCTGGCCTTGGTGCAGTGATACAGAGCCATACAAAAACCTCAATACACACAGCACTATTGCCTGTACTGACACATCCCACTGATATATATAATATATAATAATGGACACACAGTCCCACCTCCTGCACTGACACATCCCATAACCATACATAATATATAATAATGAACACACAGTCACAGTTATATGTAAACAAAACTTTACAAATTAGCTCCATGCCAGGCTTGTCACTATTCAGTCCCTGTGGTAGTCACTGTTCACTTAAAGCCTTGAGTTTCCTTATTACACTTATGAGCACATGTGAAGAGCAATTGCAAGGGTGAACTTTGAAAAATAAAGTTCACAAACCTCCCAAGCCCAGCTGGACACAGCCCAGACAGAGAGACAGGGATTCAACAGAAAGAGAGAAATAGTTTGAGAAAAACAGAGATAAAAAGAAGACATAAGTGACAGTGAGAAAGACAGTGAGAAGGTGAGAGTAAGTGACAGACAGAGAGGGACAGGGAGAAGGTGAAAGTGAATGAGCGACAGAGAGAGAAAGGAAGAGGGTGAGAGTGACAGAGGGAAACAGAGACCAGAGATTTTTGTACAGCCTCTGCACTGGGAGTTCTCACTGTGGCTTACATTCAGTAAAGGAACCAAACTCAGACTGAGTAAGTAAACCTCAATCCTCTGTTATTAATCCTTTCAATACTGAAACACACTTTCTAAAACACAAATGCTGAAATGCTGCAGGTGTTAGTGGGAAGCTGCAGTGAATGAAATGGTTGATTGAGGAGCATTGTGTCTCACAGTGTGTCCAGCTGTATTTCTTTAGTTCCATTACTCAGCAAGATATAAGTCAGTCAGTTTTACTCACCGTGTGGAGGGGCTCTGTCCATTCGCAGCCTGTGGTCCCATTCCTGCAGCATGGAGTGAAATCAGTGAGTAGCCTCCTGCCAGTCTCAGTGTGACAGACATGGGCAGAGTTTGATGTGAGCTCTGGCTCCCTGTCCCAGTCTCTGATCTCACTGACCTCAGCAGCAGCAGCAGCAGCAGCAGCAGCAGCAGCACAGTGAGACACCGAGCTCCCACCTCCCCCAGCTTTAACTCTGCTCAATCACACAATCACAGAATTGTTACAGTGCACAAGGAGGCCGTTCCACCCATCCTGTCTGCACCAGCTCTCTGAATGAGCAATTGACTGAGTGTCATTCTCCAGCCTTCTCCCTGTCACCCTGCACATTGTTCCTTTTCAGATAACAGTCTCATTCCCTTCAGAATGTTTGTTTGAAGCTGCCTCCACCACACTCTCAGGCAGTGCATTCCACACCTTAACCACTCACTGGCTGAAAATGGTTTTCTTCATCTCACTTTTGTTTCTTTTACCAATTACTTTCAATCTGTGGTCTCTCCTCTCAATCCTTTCTCAATTGTGAACAGTTTCTCCCTGTTTACTCTGTCCAGACCCCTCCTGATGTTGAATTCCTCAAACACATCTCTCAGCCTTCTCTTCTCCAAGGAAGACAGTCCAAATTTCTCTCTTCTATTTTCATAACTGGCATTCTTCATCCTTGAAACTTCCACTTTTTTTTTTAACATGTCTGCAAACTATTCACATCCTTCGTGAAATATTCACCTTATCTATTCCCTGTATTCCTATTTGTCTGCATGTGGCTAAAATTTCTGTCGACCTTTCCTCTCCATGTTATAATCAGATTCGCCTCTACGACTTCCTCTCACAGGTCATTCAATACACGCACTGCCCTCTATGTGAAAGAGATGCACCTCAGGTCCCTTTTGAATCTTTCCCCTCTCACCTTAAACGTCTGCCCTCTAGTTTTGGACTCCCCTTCCCTGGGGAAAAGACCTTGACTAGTCATCTTATCTATGCCCATTATGATTTTATAAACCTTTAAAATGTCACCTCGTAGCCTCTGACCTTCCAAGAAAATAGCCCAGGCCTAACCAGCCACTCCTTATACTCAAACCCTCCAGTCTCGGTGACATCCTTGTCATCCTTTTTACACCCTCTCCAGTTTAATGACATCTTTTCAACAGCAGCGTGACCAGAAATGTGGCCTGACCAACTCCTATACCCAATGCTCTGACTGGCAATTGTAACCAAATGCTTTCCTCACCACCCTGCCCACATGTGACTCCAGTTTCAAGGCACTATATGCCTCCACCCCTTGATCTTCCTCTTTGATAACACTCCCCATTGCCCCATAATTAACTGTAAACCCTGGCCTGGTTTTTGTACCAAAATGTAACACCTCCCTATTATCTCAATATGGAATGTAAATGTACTCTCAAATAGCCTTCATCACTGCCACTATGCCACCAACTTTGGTGTCCTCTGCAAACTCACAAACCATGCCTCCTATATTCTCATTCAATTAGTTTCTATAAATGACGAACAATGATGAACCCAGAACCAATCCTTTTGCCACATCGTGGTCACAGGCTTCCAGTCTGAACAATAACCTTCTACCACCACTCTCTGTCTCCAACCATCAAATCAATTTTTTATCAATTGGCTTGCTCTCCCTGGATTCCATTTGATCTCACCTTACTAACCAGTTGTCCATGTGGTAACTTGTCAAAGGCCTTGCTAAAGTCCATGCAGACAATGTCTACCACTCTGCCTTCAGTTATCAACTTGATCATGTCTTCAAAAAACTCAATCAAATTTGTGACACAATTTCCCACTTACAAAGCCATGTGGATTATCCCTAATCAATCCTTGTCTTTTCAAATGTGTGTAGATCCTATCTTTCAAAATCCCTTCAATAACTTCCTCCCCACTGGTATCAGACTCACCGGTCTATAATTCCCTGGGTATTCCTTGCAGACCTTATTAACTAACAGCACAACATCAGTCAAGCTCCAGTCTTCCAGCACATCACCCGCGGCTGTTGATAATACAAACATCTCTGCAAGGGGCATCGCTGTCTCTTCCCAAGTTTCCCACAGAGTGCTGCGATAGATCTGATCTGGTCCTGGGGATTTATCTACTTTAATGAGTTTTAAGAACAGATTACAGCACCTCTTCTTCTGTAATGAGGACTCTTCTCAAGACATCAACATTTATTTCCCAAATTTCTTCACTTCCATGTCTTTCTCAACTGGAAATACTGCGGTAAAATATTAGATTTGTGACTCATCCATATTTTGTTTGAACAAGAAATGGAAATTTCTAAGTGTGAGACATTTGGAGGTGATACACGGGATATGATCCATGGTCCTGACTTTACTCTGAATTGTCCTTTGTCCTTTTCCACTGTCTCCCTAAACCATGTGATACAATGATCACTCTTCTCTAAATGTCCTCTCACTGAGACTTGATCTACTTGAGCCTCCTCATTCCCAAGATCCAGGTCTAGCAGAGCCTCCATTCCCATTGGACTGGAAACATACGGCTGGAGAAAAATCACCTGAGCACACTCTCACAACTCTGGCCCTCTCTGCCCTTCACACTGTTGCTATCCCACTCTATATTCTGGTAATTAAAGTCCCCCTAATGTTTGCACTTCACTGTAAACTCCTTCCAAGTTTGTTCCTCTCCATCCTTCCCATTAGTTGGTGACCTACAGACTGCACTGAAAAAACTGATTGCATCTTTTTGTTCCTTATCTTGAAACAAATCGATTCTGTCCTTGACCCCTCTGGGACATCCTCTTTCTCGAGCTCTGCACCGATCTCCTTAACCAATCCCACACCTCTCACCCTTTCCCCCCTTTCCTAGCTTTCCTGAATGCTTTGTATCCAGGAATATTGAACACCCAGTCCTGTCCTCATTTTAGCCTCATCATTTACAGTAACAACATCAGATTTCCGCTTAGCAATCTGTGTCTGAGCAGGATTCTCCTGCTCCTTGGATGCTGCCTGACCTGTTGCGCTTTTCCAGCAACACATTTTCAGCTCTGATCTCCAGCATCTGCAGTCCTCACATTCTCCTGTGTTCTGTAACTCCCCAATGTTATTTGTTTCTATAAATGATGAACAATGATGAACCCAGAACCAATCCTTTTGCCACACTGCTGGTCACAGTCTTCCAGTCTGAATAATAACATTCTAATAACACCACTCTCTGTCTCCAACCATCAAATCAATTTTGTACCAATTGGCTTACTCTCCCTGGGTCCCATTTGATCTAACTTACTAACCAGTTGTCCATGTGTGCAGACCCATACAGTCAACCGGATTTAGAATTTATTACTCTCTGTCTCACTCTGACCTTGCCCAAGAAGTTACTATTCCTCATTCTCGTGTATCTATCTCCCAGGATTCTGTCTTCCTTGGTGTTCCTCCCTGATATTACCTCCTGGTTCCCTCAGACCTGCCAAATTGGTTTAATCCCTCTCCAACAGCACAAGCAAGTCACACCACAAGAAGCTCAATTCCTGCTCTGTTCAGGAGCAACCCATCGAGTCTATAGAGGTCGCATCTCCCGTGGAATCATTCCCAATGTCCAATATCTCAAACCCTCCCTCCTGGACCATGGTTTCAGCCTCACATTCACCTGTTTTATCCTCTTATTCCTATCCTCACTTGCATTGGTCGCTGGGAGTAATCCAGAGATTCCTACTTTTGAGCTCCTGCTGCTAATTTCCTCCCGAGCTCCCTAAATTCTGACTGCAGGACTACATCCCTTTCCTCCCTCTGTCACTGGGACCAATGTGGACCACGATTGCTGCCTGTCCCCCCTCTCCCCTCAGGGTGCTCAGCAGCAGCTCAGTGACATCCTTGACCCTGGCACCAGGGAGACAACACACCATCCTGGATTCCCATCTGCAGCTGCAGAAACACCTATCGATTGTCCTCAATCTCGAATCTCTTCTCACTATCGCTCTTCCAGTCTTCCTTGTGTCCCCCCCTGTACAGCTGAGCCCCCCACTACCACCGTGGTGCCATAGACTTGGCTCTGGCTGCACTCCCCAGATGAACCATCATTCTCATGAGGATTCTGAACTGAATCCCGATTGGAGAGAAGGATGCACTCAGGGGATTCCTGTACTAGCTGCCGGATCCTTTTGGACTGTCTGCTGCTCCCCCATTCCCTCTCTCCCTGCCTACTCTGAAGCTGCAGAGTGACCACATCTAGAAACATGCTCTCCACGTAGCTCTCAGCCTCACGGACGCTCCGCACTGACACCAGCTGCTGCTCAAGCTCCAAAATCCGGAGTTCCAACTGCTGTCACTGACCACACTTCCTGTACTCATGGTATTTCAGGAGCTGGGAAGTATCCTGAAGTTCCCACATGGAACAAGATGAATCTCTCTCCATTCTCTGATTACCTCTTGGCAAAGTTCTGATGACAAACAGCTCCAGCAGGGCTCACAATCCAGTGCTTTCAGTGTTCTTGGGTTTTGCTGGGTCTCTTCAAAAAACATCAGAATTAGGCCATTCACTCCATCAAGTCTGCTGTGCCATTTGGTCATGGCTGATGTGTTTCTCAAGACCATTGTCTTGCCTTCTTCACATTATGTTTGATTGCCTTGCCAGTCAAGAACCTATCAATGTCTGTCCTAAATACACTCAATGACTTCACCACCACAGTAATGGGTTATCCTTTAACTCTGCGGCTGTGCCCACTGGCCCAATTTTCTCTTCCTTGTGGAAACATCTTCTCCACGTCCACTCTATCCAGGCCTCTCAGTATTCTGTAAGTTTCAATGTGATCTCCCCATGTCCTTCTGAACTCTATCAAGTCCACAGCCAGAGTCCTCAGCCGCTCCTCATCAGACCAGGCTGTCATTCCCAAAGTCATTCTTATAAACCTCCTCTGGACCTCCTCCAATTCCTCCTTAGATATGGGTCCCAAAACTGTTCACAATATTCCAAATGCGGTCTGACCAGAGTCTTATACAGCCTCAGCAGGACATACCTGCTCTTGTATTCTAACTCAGTTGAAATAAATGATAACATTACATTTGTCTTCCTAATTGCTAACTGAACCAAATGTTCACCTTCAGAGTGACCTGAAAGACGATTTCCAAGTCCCTTTGTACTTGAGAATTCTGTATTTCCCCATTTAGAAAACAGTTTGAGCTTCTATTCTTCCAACCAAAGGGCATAACCTCACACTTTCTCATATTGTATTACATCAGCCACTTCTTTGCCCACTCTCTGAGCCTTTCCAAGTCCTTCTGCAGCCTCCCTGCTTCCTCAACTCTGCCTGTCCCTCCCCTCATCTTTGTGTCATCAGCAAATTTAGTAACAATGCCCTCAGTCCCTTTTCCCAGATCGTTAATATATAATTAATTGTTACATGAATAGCTGAGGTCCCAACACTGCCCCCTGCTGAACTGCATGAGGCATCAGCTGCCTTCTTGCAAAAGACCTATTTATTTCCACTCTCTATCCATTTCAGTACCGGGCCCCAAACCCCATGGGCTCTTATGTTATTTAGCAGCCTCCTGTGTGGCAACTTGTCAAAGGCCTTCTGGAAACCCAAACAGATCATGTGCATTGGTTCTCCTTTGTCTAACTTGTCATTAACTCCTCTTACTAATTGAATTCCAGCTTCTCCCTCTCGAACTGCGCGGTGAATTGTATCACATTATAGTCACTGCCCCCTCAGGGTTCACTCACCTTCAGCTCCCCAATCAGGGCTGCCTCATTACACATCACCGAATCCGGAATTACCTGTTTCCTAGGGCTCTACCACAAACTGTTCCAAAAAAGCCTCTCATAGACATTCCATGAATTCCTTTCCTTGAGATCCATTCCCAACCTGACTTTCCCAGTCCACCTGCATATTGCAGTCCCCAGGACTATTGTAATAATCCCTTTCTTACATGCCTTTTCTAACTCCTGATTTATTTTCTGATCCACATCCCGATTACTGCGAGGAGGTTTGTACATAACTCCCATCAAGGTTTTTGTTTCGTTGTGGTTTCTTAAGTTGACTTTCACAGATTCTATGCATTCTAACATTATATTTCCTCTTGCTGTCGATGTAATTTCAATTCTAACTGACAGAGTAAACCCGCTCCCCAACACCCCAACCTGCCCATCTACCGATCATTAGAAACTTAGAAACATAGAAAATTGCTGCAGGACTAGGCTATTTAGCCCTGAGAGCCTGCATCACCGTTCAATATGATCATGACTGATTATGCAATCTCCGTATCCCATTCCCACTCCCACTCTCCACTATATCCATTGATCCTTTTAGCTGCAAGTGCCACATCCCTCTTGACATATGTCTTACAAACTGGCCCTACGACCTTTCTGTGGTAGAGAATTACACAGGTTCACAACATCTGAATAACCTAGCCCGTATTTGTGATCTTTGACCATGAGTTTTGAATTTCCCGAATATCGGGAACATTCTTCCAGCATCGAGCCTGTCAAATCCCATCAGGATTTTACATGTTTCTGTGAGATTCCCCTCATTCTTCTAAATCCCAGAGAGTACAAGCCCAGTCGATCATATGTCAGTCCTGCTGTCCCAGGAATCAGTCTCATGGACCTTCGCTGGACTCCCTCAATAGCAAGAATGTCCTTCCTCAGACTAGGAGACCAAAACTGCACACAATACTCAAGGTGAGGCCTCACCAAGGCCCTGTTTAATTCTGCAAGACATCCTTAATCCAATACACAAATCCTCTCACTGTGAAGGCCATTAGCTTTCCTCACTGCCTGCTGCACCTGCATGCCCCCTTTCAGTGACTGTTCCACCATGACACCCAGCTGTCATTGCACCTCACCTTTTCCTAAACTTTTACCATTCATTAATAATCTGACTTCCTGTTTACCACCAAAATGGATGCTCACATTTACCCACATTATATTGCATTTGCCAAGCATTTGTCCACTTAGCCAGCCTGTCCAAGTCACTCTGCAGCCTCTTCGCACCCTCCTCACAGCACACATTGCCACCCAGCTGAGTGTCATCTGCAAATTTGGAGGGATTGCATTCAATTCCTTTGTCCATATCATTTATCAATATTGTGAACAGCTGGGGTCCCAGCACTGAACCCTGCGGTACCCCACTCATCACTGCCTGCCACTCTGAGAAGGACCCATTTATTCCAACTCTCTGCTTTCTACCTGGCAACGTGTTCTCCCTCCATGTCAATACATTACCTCCAATACCATAAGGTTTAATTTTTCTCACTAATCTCTTGTATGGGACCTTGTCAAAAGCCTTTTGAAATTCCAGATACACACTATCCACTGAATTCTGAGGGAGGGTCACTCAATCCGAAACTCTAACTTTGACTGTTCTCCACAGATGCTGCCAGATCTGCCGAAATATTTCATCAATTTTTGTTTTTGTTGTCCACTGATTCAGCCTTGTTCACTCTCAACTGATCACATCCTCAAAACCTTCCAGAAGATGTGTCAGGCCTGATTTCCCTTTCGTAAATCCATGCTGACTTGGACCGATCCTATCACTGCTTTCCAAATGCTCGGTTATTGTATCTTTAATAACTGACTCCAGTGTTTTCCTCATGTATAATTCCTCATTTTCACTCTCCCTCCTTTTATTAAAAAGTGGGGTTATATTGGATACTGTCTAGTCCATTGGAACTCTGTCAGAGTCGACAGAATGCCAGAAAATGATCACCAATGTGCCCACTATTTCTACACCCACTTTCTTAAGGACTCTGAGTTGCAGAGCATCAGGCCCTGGGGACATATTAAGTTTTGATAGCATCAGCTTCTCCAAGACCATTTCCTGACTAACAAGGAATACCTTCAGTTCCTCCTTCACACTTGACCCACTAACCCCTCACATTTCCTTTCAATAGGATGTGCATCCTTGGATATTTAGTTCCCAGCCCTGATCCCCTTGCAGCCACGTCCCTGCACTACAGGCTCATTTACCTTGTTTCATATATCGATGCATCAAAGTACAACACCCTCAGTCATGCACTGACTGCCTCCTTCTCATAGTTATCTGCTTTAGAAATCACAGAATCCCTACAGTGTGGAAGCAGGCCATTCAGCCCAGACTAACCATCCAAAAAGCATCCCACCCACCCAACAATTCCCACGATAATCCTCCGAACCTACACATCTTTGTGACAATGGGAGGAAACCCAAGTAGACACGGGGAGAATGTGTAAACTTCACACAGACAGTCAGTTGGAATTGAGTCTGTGTCTCCGGAGCTGTGAGACAGCAGTGCTAACCACTGATCGACCATTCCACCCTGCGGTGCCTCAAGTTCGATTCCTGATCCTTTCCATACTCTTTATCCTATTACTTGGTCTGGATGCTTTTATAAAGTGTCCTGAGACCCTACCTTCTTTAATTAGTTTAAATTCATTGGAAGTTTGATTTACCTTGGTTTGTGTGGTATCACTTTGTCTACATTATTCCGAATGGTTCGTGCGTTAAGAGACAAATCCTTTAATTTTGTTCTAGTATTGAGCTTCCCTGCACTTTTACTTTTCCTCAGTACAATATGACATTCAATACTCTGTCCCTTTCCTTTTATTTTCTGGTAACTATCAATCCCATCACTACCCAGTAATCCTACTTCCCCTTTAACTTTCATTTCCTCATTTTCCATCCAACTGTTCCAGTTACTTTCTCTTTGAATCATATTCAGGCTGATATTTATCCCTGAACAAACATCACTCAAAATGTTCCTTGGTTCATTGTTGGTTGTGGGATCTTGCTGTGTACAATCTGGCTTCCACATTTCCTTCATTACAACAATGACCTCATTTCAAACAAGTCCCATACTGTCTGCAAATGTCTTGGGGACAGCATGGATCTTTCTTTTCTTTGGATGAACTGGGAATCTTTCAGATGTGAAAAATGCCATTCCAATGTTGCACAGTCCTCCTCCTGAACTACAGTTTCTGCTTTGTCCCTCTCTTTTGTGAAAACAGACCGGAAGTTTTCATGAGGAACCATTGCTCCATCTTCCACCACTGCACACAAGTTCCCTTCCTGCTCTCGAATGGCCCTCACACATTCCTTCATTCACTTGTTCTTTTTGTGATTATAAACATCACTGGGATTTCCCAGACTCCATTTGGACACAGTTCATCCTGTCAGCTCTTTGCTTTCCTCAGGTCCTGGTAAATTTCACCCCTGCAATTTGTCTTTCAGCCACTTTTACCCAATCCCTGCCCAGTTCAGTAAAATGGTTTGTTCCCAAATGAAAACGTTTACACTTGCTCCATGGTTCTCCATTTCCATCCCGACTCTCAATCACACTGAGTTCTGATCACTGTCACTGAAATGCTCCCCCACTGAGAGCCCTTCCAGCTGCCTACATTCATTCCAGAAATGATGGTCCAATACTGTCCCTTCCTTTTCACCATCACCTTCTCTGGGGCAATTAGGGATGGGCAATAAATGCTCGCCCTGCCAGTGACACTCACATCCCAAGAATCAATTTTAAAAGGCCCTGTCCTTTTATGGGGTCTGTTAGGTATTGAATACAAATGTTCAAATGGATTGTTTTGCCAGTGAATGTTCAGAGTTTTTGAAACCCTTTGAATGGCAGGGATTAAAATTGTTTCTCTTATCTTTCAGGCCGTGAGAACTCTCAGCCCAAGCTGACCCTGCTGCCCCCCTCCCCAGAGCAGGTCAATGCCAAGGACACTGCCACCCTGGTGTGCCTTGCCAATCACTTCTATCCCGATGAGCTGGAGGTGCAGTGGAAGAAGGATGGTGCAGTCATTTCGGACGGGGTTCAGACCAGCAACTACCTGCGAGCTTCAGACAGCACCTACAGTGTCAGCAGCCTGCTGACCCTCTCTGGGTCTGACTGGGAGTCCAACGCTCGCTTCTCCTGTGCCCTCACCCACGTGACCCTCCCCTCTCCCCTCAGCAAGAGCATCAGGAGATCAGAATGTGTGTAGAGTGTTTGAGACAGTCCACAGAGGAGACACAACTTTAAATAGAACAGGGCTGAGCTGGCAGGACTAAGGTCATTGTCAGCACTGAATTTCAACTCTCTTCCATCTTGGGATTGGCTCAGTGACACGTCTGAGGTTCAAGGGTTAAGGCAGGTCATTTGGATCATCAAAAACAAGCTTTATTCTGTATCAAACCCCATGCTGACCCTGTTCTAGGAGTGTTTGATTGAACAGTGAAGACTTGTGATGCCAAGTAAAACCTCTCAAAGATGCTGAAAAGTGTACAAAAACAATGTGAACCTCAGAAGTCTCTGCTTCAGTAAACCAGATCTCCTTCCTGCTCAGCCACCAGTTCCAATTTAAGGTTCTGTCACTGTTTAAAGGGACAGGACTAGATTAGATTACATTACAGTGTGGAAACAGGCCCTTCGGCCCAACAAGTCCACACCGACCCGCCGAAGCGCAACCCACCCATACACTTACCCCTTACCTAACACTACGGGCAATTTAGCATGGCCAATTCACCTGACCTGCACATCTTTGGACAGTGGGAAGAAACAGGAGCACCCGGAGGAAACCCACGCAGACACGGGGAGAACGTGCAAACTCCACACAATCAGTCACCTGAGGTGGGAATTGAACCCAGGTCTCAGGCGCTGTGAGGCAGCAGTGCTAACCACTGTGCCACCGTGCCACCCACTTATGTCATTGAGAAAATCTCCTCAAGTGTTTTCCTCAAGCTCCATTCTGGCTGTGAATTTGTACAGCTTCCTCTGTCTGGGCTGTTAATTGAAGTCTGTTTTCTGTCAATGTCAATCTGGAAAAGGGAATAAAGATGAAGAAGATTCAGTCTCTGTCTCGTGTGTGTTTTGGGAATGGCCAGAGTTGAAACCTCAGGGAAAGGCGTGTGAAGTGTTAACCTCCACCTTCAAGGCCTGGAACAAGAGGAGGGAATCAAGGGGGTAATGAGGTCCCTGGAGCAGGAGGGCAATTCTACAACTGTGTCCAGAAGGGGTTCTTTCAGAAGGAATGCAGGGCCCCAAGGAATTATTTCCCAATAAATGGAGAAAAGAAGAAAGGCAGGAAGGGACACTGGGGAACACAATAATCTGATGGAAATTCCCTCACCCATCCCTGAGGCACAGCAAGATCCCAGACCAAGAAATTCAACTCAGCTGTTTGTGAGCCAGAGCCATTGGGAACCCTGTATTCATGAATATGACCATCAGGCTCTTGTTACTCAGAATAACAATTCTACAGGGTTTAAGAAATAAATATTCCATAAATTAGACCTGGGTTTTCTTTCCTCTTCAAATGGGACGGAATTGCCCCGTGTGTCCATGGGGTCAGATTGAGAATGTTCAGTCCGGGGGCATCTGGGAGTCACGGCTGGGGAGGACCATCAATGATGGTCCTTTTGCTGTCATATTCTGTAGCCCCTGGGCCATCTCAGTGAGGATCATCCAGGGCTCAGGGTGGATTCCAGAGCAGCTCATTGTCCTGACTGTTGTGTTCCTCAGTCCACATGTGGCTCCAGCAATCTCACTCCATGGCTCTTGTATCAGTGGGAACCTATGGGGCTGAAATCTTATCCAAACAGACCCTCACACAGTGGGGAGGCTGCTGGTGGCTCAGAAACCCTTTGGATTCAGTCCCAGATTCCACCGTGGCTCTTTCATTCAAACACTGCATTAGCACACTGACACCACATTCAGAGGACAATCCTGAGATGGGGCAAGTTTGATTCTTGATTCCAATGTGAGGAAATGGGGGCTTGGTGTGAAATGTCTAGTCTGAAACTGGTACTTTATAATGAAGAATAGAAACTGTTGTTAGAATAAAGTCAGGTGTTGAAGAGAGTGAGGAATATCTTAGTGATCTGTCTCCAGAATCCACAGATGGCACACATCCTTCTGTCAGACCCTGAAGGCTGAAATCAGCTCCTCGACATCCTATATTTCTCTATCTTTCCCAGAAAAGGTGAAGTTTTCTCTGCCTCTCTGGGACAGGACATTTTAAAAAGGGCTGTGGGAAGGGAACTGTTGACTCCCAATGACAAAGCCAATGGATGGATGTGGAGCTGGCTCTGTGAAATGTTAGGGCATAGAGGATGACACCAGAAGCAATTCAATGTTGTTGCTCTCTCCTTTGAAATTGCTAAACTGGTAACAATTACTTTTTGCTCACAATTTGGCCCCTTGTATTCGATCCACGTGCCTTTCTTACTTTGCTTCTTTTGACTTCAGTCTGTGGGTAGTTCCACCAAAACCCAATCTCCTCACACTCATCCTGGCCCCTGAAGAGATTAGAGACAAATAAAAAACTGCAAATGCTGGAATCCAAGGTTGACAAACAGGAGGCTGGGAGAACACAGCAAGCCCAGGCAGCATCAGGAGGAGGAGAAGACGTTTTGGGTATAACCTTTCTTCAGGAAGTGGGGCGGGTGGGTGTTGGGGGAGCTGCAGATAAAGGGAGTGGCCGGGGCAGGGTGGTTAGGTGGGGATAGGTGGAGACAGGTAGAGGATAGGACCTGGTTGGTCGAGGGGAGGGATGATTCTGGATTCATCGACCAATCAGGTCACACTCTCTATCTTTCTCAACCTATCCCCACCTCACCACCTCGCTCCAACCCACCCCTTTATCTGCAACTCCCCTCACACTTATCACCGCTTCCTGAAGAAGAGTGACACCTGAAATGTCGACCCCTGAAAAGATTAGACGAGATTATTTCACTGAATCAAATCATCGAGCCCATCAATCCTGAGAACAGATTCCAGCATTGAAGTCATATTTCCGGGTTGCAAATGTAAAGTGTCTCTCAGGCTGAAAGAAGGAAGCTTTCGATTGAGAAATGAGTGAACTTAACCCAGATCCTGAACAGTTACACAACAGAATGGCGTGATATAAATCAGAAACAGTATAAATACAGAGCAGCCTATATACTGCAGCTCGCACTGAGTGCAGCCAGCACAGAGAGGAATGCTGGGAGGTTTGGTCAGTGTGGGAGTTCGGTGAACTCGGGGAAGGAGTCTACCTTTGCTTTTTCAAACTGATTTGGAACTGTCACTTCAGCTGCTGGGAGCCTGCACATGCACTTGGTTTGAATGAAACAAAATGATAAACAAGAAAATAGGAATCTGGGATTTGTTTAGTTAGAGGGGCTGTATAAATAGACTGCTTCGGGACATGTCCATTAGTGAAGGTTAATAAATGGAAAGTACTGAAACTTCAAAACAGACTGAAGACAATTACTGCTCTAATGAAGGAATGGATATTTTTCATTTGTAAGTGAGAACAATATTTCTTTATTGCATTGAAATGATTCAGGGTAAATATATCTGCAGTGAATGTATAAAACTACAGGAACTCCCATTCAGGGAGTTTGGAATGAAGGCTGAATTGAAAAAGCAGTGATATATCAGGGAGTGCCGGAGATACCTGGAGACTTAGTTCCAGAAGGAAGTTATAGGCCTCAGGACTGCACAGTTCAATTCCACATGTAGTAATGGGCAGGAGTGTATGATCCATGAGGGAGGCAGATAGGGAGTTGGAGAATACAGTGGGACAGGAAAACCCCTCACTCTTCTAAACCCCAGTGAGAACAAGGCCAGCCTTTCCAATCCTTCTTCATCACACAGCCCCCTCATTCCAGTGATCAATCGGGTAAAACCCCTCTAAACCACCTCCAATGCATTTATATTCTTCCTTCAATAAGGAGACCAAAACTACACACAATACAGTATTTGAGATGTGATCACACCAATGTCCAGGAATAACTGAAACATCACAGTCTCACTTTCTGGTCCCAAATCACACCTACTCTTACTTTTACCAGCCTTTTTAATGTCCATCTTTAATTGTCCTGGACAAGATGGTGCTGAAGGTAGACCCACAATGTCCTTAGGAAGGGAATTCCAGAATTCTGACCCAGTGATGAAACTGGTGAATAGCTTAGAGGGAACTGGCTGGGGTGACGTTCCCATTGTATCTGCTGCCCTTGTCCATCTTGATTCAAGTAATCATGGGTTTAGAATGTGTTGTCTCAGAACTTTTGATGAATTTATTGCAGTGCATCTTGTAAATAGTACACATAGATGTTACTGAGTGTTGGTGTGGTGGGAATGGATGTGTGTGGAAGTGGTGCCAATCAAGCAGGCTAAAATTTGATAAACAAAATTTAAATAAAATAATATAAAACAACTTAAAATGGAATAAAATAAAAATGCTGCTGCTTTTTTGATAAAACATCACTGAATCCCAAAACGTTAACTCCTCCTCTCCTCACAGAGGCTGCACCTGTTCCCTTTCTCCAGCATCGCACTTCTATTTGAGATTTGCAGTATTTTGTTTCTGTACCTGTTTTAATGCCATTGGTTATAAGAGAAGTATTGGTCAGCACACTGGGGGCGATTTTGTCTGAGATGATCGGAAAGCCCTTACATTCACATCGACCTGAGAGGGCAGTGGTTTAACCGATCATCCAGCAGATGGCATATTTGCCTTTGCCAGCCTCAAGATAGTGCTCCAGTGTCTGGAGTGGGGCTTGAAACCTGCAGGATCAGATGACAGTGTTAACACTGAGGCTGTCTATTCTTTCCTGGGATGTGGGTGTCACTGGTAAGACCAGCATTTGTTCCCCATCCCTACCTGTCCTGAAACTGAGTGGCTTGCTCGGCCTTTCAAATGGCAGGTAAGGGTCAGCCGCATTGCTGGAGTCCTGGCAGAGTCAGACATCTGCAACAGGTCTACAAGAACAAGGCCCTTTGGCCCAATGAGCCTAAGCCAGTCAAACATCCACCTCACTATTCTAATTCCATGTTCCAGCACTTGGCCCGTAGCCCTGTATGCCTTGGCATCACAGCTGCACATCGAAATACTTCAATGTTATGGGAGAGCTTCTGCCTCAACCACCCTTACAGGCAGTGAGTCCCAGACTGTCACCACCCTCTGGGTGAAAATGAGTTTCCTTATGTTCCCTCTTAACATTCGGCCATTTATCTTTCATCTGTACCTCTCCGGTCATTAATCATGACGCAACCCCATGTCACCAAGTCTCCCTTTATTGACACATGAACAGTCCTTGACTGTAATGCCTCATAGAGAGTCAGGCACTGGAGGCTCGGGGTCTCTGACACTCAGCCTGTTTATGTCAGCGAGGATTCTCCAGGTTATATCCTGGTAATGATTTGAGTTTTCCTTGTGAAACCCAGTTGGGAATTTTAATGGCACTGAATCTTCCACACACTCCCACCTCGCTTGATGCTCACACTTGTCTGGTTAATTCTTCCCATTTCCTTCTCCTCTCTGAGTTCATTCCATTTCAGTAAAGTCTGTGATAATTCCATGGAGGATGTGCACGAGAAACTGCCACAAAGAATCTTCCAGCTCTTCAACGTTTGCAGCAAGCCTGGACTGTGCCCTTGGAAGGGCATTGGAAGGAAATGCCCAGGGAGCAGGTTAACATGGTGCAAAAAGCCTTTCAGCTGAAGCTTCAGTGTTTGCGCTCGGTGTGCATTTTCCCTTGCTAATTGCTCCCCTTTTACACGATAATGAGGAAAGAACTCTTGTTGGTGCAGTTTTCTTTTAATCATCTCAGATTATTCAAAGCTGCGAGCACAGAGCAGTCACGTTCACGGACAACATGGTGAGGTCCCACAGACAGTAAACGAATGATGAAACACATCTGTTTTGTTGGCACTAGTTGAATAGTGAGCAGGATACCCGAGGGAATCTTTCAGAATGGGATCTTGTCGAGCCTACTGAGGTGGGGATGGGGGTGGTCGGGGTGTGGTGGTGGTGGAGCCTCAAATGATGGTGCCAGAGGCTGCAACTTTCAGCAGTGCACCACAGTCTCAGCCTGGATTCTGTGCTCTCATTTCTGAGGTGGGTTTCAATCCGATGACCATTTTGACTATGAGGCAGGAGCATTGCCCATGGAGCCACGGTCAGTAACAATGTAAACTGTGTGGCTCTGAAAGCCTGAGTCTGCATTTCAGCTCAGAAGGATATCAGCTCAATTATCAAATCTGTTTCTGCCTCTCTGCAGGCTGACCAGGCTGCCGGTGCCTTTCCAACACTCTCACGTTTCCTCTTGTCGCACAGCTCATTCTCCTGAGTCATAGTTGTGCTTGGAGTCGAGAAGTGTGGGGCTGGGAAAGCACAGCAGGTCAGGCAGTTGTGCTCAGGCCGAGGATATGACCTTGTCCCTCTGTCAGATCCTCTTCGAGAAACACATGGCTCACCACCGCCTTCTGCAGGACAATTAGGGAAGAGCAACAAGCAAGGATGGAGATGGAGACGTGGAGCTTCAAATACTGATCTTTGCACTTTGATGGCACGCTTTCATGGCTGTTTGTAAGATCTTTGCGTATAATTATTTTTTTGCTGATCCCACTGCTAATCCGAAGGACACTCTACCCTTCAGTCTGACAAACCAGGTTCACCCATTTCAAGGCTCTGTTTCTGGGCGAGGCTCCAGTCTTTCAAAGAGATGAATTCAAGCCTCACCAGTTTGTTCATTTGAATTGGATGTCATTTATTTTGATTTCTCCTGGGATGGGGCGGGCGTTGACGTGTCGCTTATTTGTTGCTCTTCCCGAATTGTCCTGGAGATGACGATGGTGAACCATGTAATATCTGGGAAGTAACTGACAGGTCATTCCCACTGGAATCCACTGGAATGACTGCGGGTTTGTTCGTGGCTAATGGAAGGAGTCGTTACCCATAATCCTCAGCTGCGGTGCAAGTACTCTATAGTTACTGGAAGGCAGCTGTTTCACTGTGCCCGCACAATATAAAATCAGAAAGCACACAACACCAGGCTCTAGCTCAACAGGTTCATTTGAAATCACAAGTTTTCGAAGCGCTGCTCCCTCATCAGGTGTATCCCAGTCCACCATCGGTATCCCCACATTACTGAACAGTACAATACTGCGAGGATCCAACCAGCTCAATCTTAGAGAGTACAGCTCTCGAATCAGGATACCACAATGAAAATGCCCTGCATGCTATGGTATATCAAAAAGAAATACATTGATGTGACTTTAGATTGTCTTCAGATTGTGCTTTATTTTCATTCTGTGATACACGTAGACGTTGTCAGTATTGGGTATCACAAAGTATGTTTCCTCCATTAAACACTTTCCAACACACTCTCTCCATCTTGCTTTACTCCTTATTGACTCTTCAATATTGTCCCTGTTCCCTCACTCCGTCCCAGTCCCAGAGGAATTGATGCCCGGAGTTCATGACCACGCACTGTGTGAAGGTTGGTGTGAAGTGAGGCCAGTGTGTTGGAGCTTGGGCTCCTGCCTCAGGCCCAGGTGTAGGGGTCTGTTCAACAATCTGCACATTGTCCTTTTTCTCTTTCTGAATGAACTGGATCAAGTTGCAGTAACGAGCTGGCAACAAGGTGTCTTGTCTAAAATGTTCCCAGCATTGGGCACAGAACTAGTTTAGTCACAAATGGTAGCGATGGAAGAACGGTTTTCAGAATGGAGGGCTGTGACTAGTGATGTTCCACAAGGATCAGTGGTGGGAACTCTGCTGTTCATGATCTCCATAAATGATTTGGAGCAAAGCGTAGCTGGTCCAATGAGTAAGTTTACGGTTGATACAAAGATTGGTAGAGTTGCAGATAATGAGAAGGATTGTCAGAGGATACAGCAGGATATTATATCAGCTGGATGCATGGACAGAAAAATGGCAAATGTAGTTTAATCCAGCCAAATGTAGTTTAATCCAGGTGATGCATTTTGAAAGGTGATGGACAGGTGGGAATTATGCAGTGAATGGCAGAATTCTTTGGAGTATTGATATTCAGAGGGATCTGGGTGTGTATGTTGACAGATCACGGAAGATGGCAGCACGGGGAGGTAAGGCTGTAAAAAAGGGTTATGGCATGCTTGCCTTCATTGGAAGGGGCATTGGGTATAAGGATAGACAAGTTATGCTGCAGCTTTATCGAACATTAGTTAGGCCATACTTGGAATATTGCATACAGTTCTGGTCACCACACTACCAGAAGGATGTGGATGTTTTGAAGATGGTGCAGAAAATGTTTATCAGGATATTGTCTGGTATAGCGAATAGTAGTCCTGAAGAAAGATTGGATAGACTGGGTTTGTTTTCACTGGAATGCAGAAAAATGAGGCGTGTCCTGATAGAAGTTTATAAAGTTGTAAATGGGATATGTAGAGTGGAGAATATGAGGCTTTTTATCCCCAGGGTGGAGGGGTCAATTATTGGGGAACAGAGGTTCAAGGGGCGGGGAATTTAAAAGAGATGTACGAGGCAAGTATTTCACACAAAGGGAGTTGAGTGCCTGGAACACACTGCCAGAGGAGGGGGTGGAAGCAGACACAGTAGAAGTATTCAAGAAATACCTGCACTAATGCATGAATAGGAAAGGATATCAATCCTGTAGGTGAAGACAGTTTCTGTATGGAAGGGCAAAATGTGTCAGCACAGGCTTGGAGGGCCGAAGGGCCTGTTCCTGTGCTGTATTGTTCCTTGTTCTTTGGTCCCTGCTGTTGAATTGGATTCTCGGGAGCCAGCTCCGTATGAAGAGCCTGTTCTCATTCTTTTGTTGGAGTCCATGGGGCAGCTGCTGCTTCCTTGCTACGTCACTGATCAAACCAACAATGTGGAAAGTCTCTTGATATTTTAAATACACTGTCTGCAGGAAAATGTTTGGCCGAGGTTTTAATATTGTTTAATAAGGTAATGACGTCAATACACCCGTGTTGTTTACGGCTGGGAACATTTAACATCATAGTCCTTGTTTTAAATCGTCCCTAACTCGTGATAATACATTTTACAATGTTTCTCTCCCGTGGCGTGGTATGAAGAGGTTTGCAAAAGTGTTTTGATGAGGAAAGTGCATCTTCAACAACATGTGACGGAGTGGGTGTCTGGTTGAATTCTCGCTTGTTTTAAATGTGTCAGTGTTACTTTCCCCACTCTCTGGGGGGTGTCACTATCACTATCCCCACCCCACCCTTCACTCTCGGGGTGATACCATTTTTAGCATCCTTTCTGTCTGAGAATGTCATTGTTCTTGTCCCTCCCTCTCTCAGGGATGGGGTGGGTGTTTCACATGCACCTGGTTTGTTAGATCCATTTACTCTCTTGTGAAATGGGTAATCCCTGTTTTACTCTGGTAATAGTGAGTTAAAGCCCGGCACAGTTCATCCTTCATCTCCATCATATCTCAGAGCCTGAGGTTGGTCAGTTCTGTCTGGGCCCAGAACAATCCCACCACTTCCCGCAGTTTTCCCTCTTTCCAATCTTTCCTGAACACCTTGTATCCAGGAATCCCCAGTCCCGCCCGATCTCTGTTAGAACCACAGCATCAGATTTCCACTTGGCAATCTGTGTCTGTAACTCCCCAATACTGTATTATTGACCCATTTCAGTCTGTTTCCCATCAGTCAGGGTCCTTAATTGGCAAAGGCTGCATTTAACGAATCTCAATGATTGTGGAGACCTGGTGAGGTTGGGAAAAATCAGAATGATCAGTTGCACCATTTGCATTATGTACAGGGTCCGGGACGCAACAAGCAGTAACTGGGATGCCAGGGGGCCCGTTGTGCTCGGGTCTGAGACTGAGGAGCCTATAATCTCTGGTCGCTGTCCCTAATTTGTGGGTCCTATCTGATGGAGACCATTGTGAAATCCATTGTCAAGATCGCCACCTGCTGACCTGGAGATGCAAGAACATGCAGTGCCCGTGGGCACAACCTGAATGTGTTGAGAGGACAAGGTCAAAATCATCCAACACCAGATTTATTAGAACAAGAGGTTTATTAGAAAACATAATCTTTCAGAGCCTCGCCCTTTCTTCAGGTGATCAGAGGAGCAAGCAAGGTGAATTTAATCAACAGAGAAAACAAACTCTGCTGTTCATTTCTTTCTCAGTTGACTCCGTTCTCCGAAATGACGTGAACAAGAGACAAGGCAGGAATAAAGAATATAAGGACACCACCAATGACCTCCTGAAATTCATCAGAAACCTCACCCAGCACTTTGATGAAAAGTAAGAGTATGTGAACCATACTTAGTGACAATATTTTCCTGCTTTTTCAGTTTTTAGCATCGATTCAAAGCAGAAAGAGTCTTTCTTTCTCCTTCCCTCCTTGAAACTCTTACTGAGATGATCAAACCCAGCCACAGTTCATGTGATGGGTTGAAGGATTGCCTAATGATTGAGAGAGGGGACTGGGTCAGGATTCCCTAGAATTCAGATGGCTGGGATGAGATTTCACTGAAACATTTAAAATTCTCCAGGGCCCTGACAGGGTAGATTTTGGAAGGATGAACCCCTACCTGGGGATTCTAAAGCAGAGTCCCAGTCTGGGAATAAGGGGTTAGACATTTCGACCAGAGATGAGGAATGGGTGGCACAGTGACTGGCACCACTACCTAACAGCGCCAGGGACCTGGGTTTGATTCCACCTTCAGGCAACTGTCTGTGTGGACTTTGTATGTTCTCCCTCTGTCTGAATGGGTTTCCTCTGGGTGCCCCAGTTTGCTCTCTCAGTCCAGAGATGTGCAGGTTCATTGGATTGGCCATGGAAGTGTAGGGTTAGGAGAGGGGGCTAGTTCTGGTGAGATGCTGCTTGTACTTGATGGGCTGAATGAACTTCTTCCACACAGTAGGGATTTTATGATTCTATGTTGCTGTGGGTCTGGAGTCATATGTCAGTCTTTATGGGCAAGGACAGCAATCTGATGGACATTAGTGGGCCCGACAGGGTTCTCCCCCAACAATGGTCGTCATTAGACTCTTAACTCCAGAGTCTTTTTGAATTTAAAATTCCACTCCATGCATTGCCAGGATTTAGATTAGATTCCCTACAGTATGGAAACAGGCCCTTTGGCCCAACAAGTCCACACCGACCCTCCGAAGAGTAACCCATCCAGACTCATTCCCCATATTCACCCCTGACTATGGGCAATTTAGCGTGACCAATTCACCTAACCTGCACATCTTTGGATGGTGGGAGGAAACCGGAGCACCCAGAGGAATCCCATGCAGACACAGGGAGAATGTGCAAACTCCAGAAAAGGCAGTCACCCGAGGCTAAAATTGAACCTGGGATTCTGGTGCTGTGAGGCAGCAGTGCGAACCACTGTACTACCGCGCTGCCCCACGGTGATCCCAGGTCCCCCAGAACATTACTTGGCTCTTTGGATGAAGAATCTAGTGATGATACCATTAACTCATTGCCTCCCCACATGTGAATCATCTCTATCTTGAATTTATTCAAACGCCTAAGTATCGATGAGTATCCCAAAGATTCCAAACCCTCTGAGTGAAGAAATTCATAGAATCCCTACAATGTGGAAATCGGCCATTCAGCCCAAACCGCATCTCCAAAGAACATCTCACCCAGACCCACTCCCCTATAACCTTGCATTTCCCATGGCCATTCCACATAACCCACACGTTTGTGGACTGTGGGAAGAAACCAGATCACCTGGAAGGAATCCAGGCAGGCACAGGGAGAACGTGCAAACTCCACACAGTTAATTTCCTGAGGGTGGAATTAAACCTTGGTCCCAGTGCTGTGCCACCCCATTTGATTCTGGG
Organism: Chiloscyllium plagiosum; assembly: GCF_037043375.1. Classification (NCBI taxonomy): domain Eukaryota; kingdom Metazoa; phylum Chordata; class Chondrichthyes; order Orectolobiformes; family Hemiscylliidae; genus Chiloscyllium; species Chiloscyllium plagiosum. The sequence continues at coordinate 119,228,644 of NW_028270147.1, forward strand.
CAATAAATGCTGACATAGCAAGTGATACCTAATCCAGTAAATTAATTAAGAAAAGATCAGTCAAGTTTTGGATCGGACTGTGGTGGGTTACTCCCCACTTGCCTGGATGGATGCAGCTCCAAAAACAATCAAGAAGCTTGATATCTTCCAGTACAAAGCAGCCTGCTTGATTGGCACCACATCGATAAACATACACTCCCTCCACCACTGATGCTCAGTAACAGTCGTGTGCACCATCTACAAGATGCACTGCAGGAATTCACACCAAGTCTCTTGAGACAGCACCTTCCAAACCCACGATCATTTCCATGTAGAAGGACACAGAACACCACCAAAAACATGTTCCCCTCCAATCCACATAGAATCTTGATTTTAAAATATATTACTGTTCCTCCAGTGTCGCTGGATGAAAATCCTGGAATTCCCTCCCTAAGGGCATTGTGGGTTTATCTACAGCACATGGACTGCAGTGGTTCAAGAAGGCAGCTCAACATCACCTTGCAAAGGGCAGGATTGTGGCTCAGTGGTCAGTGCTGCTACCTCACAGCACCAGGGACCTGGATTCAATTTCACCCTGGGACAACTGTCTGTGTGGAGGTTGCACATTTTCCCCATGTCTGTGTAGGTTTCTTCCATCCAGTCCATAGATATATTGGTTAGGTGGATTAGCCATGCCAAATTGTGCATAGTGTCGAGGGATGTGTTGGCTGGGTGGGTTGGCCATAGGAAATGCAGCAGTACAGGAATGGGGTCAGTCCAGATGCGATGCTGTTTGGTGGGTTGGTGTGGATTTGATGGGCTGAATGGCCTGCTTCTACACTGGATGATGATTGCATGATTCACAAGGGCAACACAGAACGTGTAATAAATGCTGGCCCAGACAGCAACACCCATGTCCTCAGAGTGAGTTTTAAACAAAAAGACCATCTGCACTGCTTACTATTCCATCAGTCTTTGTGTCAATGTGGAACTATGATTCTCATTAATACATACAGTCAGTAGTTAAGGCCTCACCACAGAATCCTTGTGGAACACCACTCGTCACTTTCTTTCTCTGTTGTCTGTCACTAAACCAGCCTCCAAACCAAGTCAAACATTCATCTTCAATCCCATGGGTTTTAACTTTGGTCAGCAGATGCTTTGTGGGAAATTATCGAGTATTTCTGAAAGTTGATGAGACTTTTTGCCCTATCGACTATTTTGGTCAATGCATTTGGTTCGTTAGTCAGAACCTACCCATCACAAATCTATGTCGGCTATTTCCAATTCTCTACATGTTCATTTTCTTGGCTGTTAATTATAGATTCCAATGAACCCCCCAAAAGAGATGTTAGATTGACCAGAATGTAATTTCCACGGTTCCCTCTCTCATCTTTTTGAACCCGTGGAGTTACAGCAGGATATTTTCCAAACTAAAGGAACGGTTGCTGCTTTGGAACCTGATGGCAAAACCTTCTGAAAATTCTTCCCCCCTTCCTTTAAACCCCTGAGGTCCTGGAGATCTGTCAGCCTTTAGAGCTGCTTGCTTTCCACTGCTGTTTTCTGGCATGTATCAAGTTTTGCGAATTCCAGTCTTCAATTCATTACTAACCTCCCTGGAATGGAAGCTGCATTATCCCGTTCCTTGACTGTGAAGACTGACACAACTAATTATTGTACATACCAGCAATTCCCTTAGTCTCATTCATGGAATTCCCTGTTTGTTTTTAAAGGGTTCACATTGCACTGGAGCCCCCTTGGTTTTCTAATTTTTGTGTAAAACATTTGTGTTATTCTTGTGACCCCTTGCAGGTCTCTTTCTCAATCACTTTTTGTAACTCTTGCTTCCTTTTTGTCTTCATTTGCAGTTCTTCATATCTTCCTTTAGTTGCCTGAATTTTCACTGATATTCCCACATTTGAGGGTTCTCACCTTTCATTTTCTGTTTTCTCTCACTTATTTTGTCAGCAATGATGTGTAAACAAGTGGGGACCTGTTCCTTACTGAGCTGAATTCATTTTTAACCATCTCCCCATCTCATTGGGAGTCTGATCTGACAATTTTGGCTGACGTCAATCTCTGTTGCACTCTGTTTTCTGGGAGATGGGTGTCACTGGCATAGATCAGCATTTGTTACCCAAGATTAATTACCCTTGAACTGCTGGCCTTTCTGTGGCCTCTCAGAAGGCACCTAAGAGTTAACCAGATTGCTGTGGGGTTGGAGTCTCATGAAATCCAGATCATTATCATGGTCACCATTAATGAGGCTTGCTTTGTGATTTGAATTCAAATTCCAGCACTTGTCACTGGGGGAGATAGTACAGTTCGATATATTGTGGCAGGACCTCTGTTTTGTATCTCACCTGAAAGACAACAGTTCCCTCAGTTTTACAGTGTCAGCCTTGACTGTGTGTTCAACATAGGAATTAGGAGAGGGAGGAGGCAATTCAGCCCTTCGAGCCCGCTCTGCCATTTAACATGACTGTGGCTGATCTTATCCTGGTCTCAACTCCACTCTCCTGCCTGCTCCCCATCGCTCTTTATCTCACTTTTCATCAGAAACACATCTTTCTTGAACCTGTTGATTGATTCTGCCTCCACTGCACTCTGGGGCATTGAGTTTCACAGATTCACAACCCTCTGGGAGATGTAGTTTCTCCTCAGCTCAGTTTTGAACCGACCTCCTCTCACTCGATATCGCTGACCTCTTGTTCCAGACTGTCCCGCAAGGGGGAGCATCTATTCAACGTCCACCTTCTCAATCCCCTTTCACATTTTCAATCAGATCCCTCCTCATTCTTTTGAACTCCAGTGAGTACAGCCCAAGCTCTTTAACTGCTCCTCATGGGACAGCACTTTCATCCCTGGGATCAGTCAGGGGAACATCCTCTGAACAGCCTCCAGTGCTGAAGGACTCTATGATCAAAATAGACTCCCCAAAGCTTCTGAGACAGAGGTGACAGTGCTCCCACTGACCAGGTTCCAGTTTGTACAGGGCTCTGCTCTCAGCTGGATGGTTGGGAGTTGGAACTGATTTTAAGCTGTATATTGGAGAGGAGTAAGCAACCTTTTTGATCAAAGCCTCCAGAAATGTGAAGGTGACATTTATGAGCAATTCAGAGCAATGATCTACTCAGTTATTTTGACTCCTGGGGCCGGCTGAGTACGAAAACTCAGCATTTAGTGATTGCTGAGAAATATCTTCATTGACTTGGACATTAATTGTATTTTTCAGGTTCCACAGTTTAATGAAGAGCCCAGAAGATTATAGCCTTGGGTTATTTCCCGATCTCATTGTTGCTGTCTACGAGGCTGTGAAGGACACAGAGTGGAAGAAGTACTTTCCAAAAGAATAGAGGCTGCTCCTGTCTTCAAAGGGTTGCCATCTCTTGAGTGGATATGAGACAGAACCACATGCATGCTTCAGGGCTAGAATGGAAAGAAGGAACTTGCATTTGTAACACAGAATCCCTATAGTGTGGAGGTAGGCCATTCAGCCCATTGACTCCATACCGCCCCTCCGAAGGTCATTCTATCTCGACCCCTATCCTATCTCTGTATGTTCCAATGGCTACTCCACTAAACCTGCACATTCCTGTACACTCTGGGCAATTTAGCATGGTCAATGTATCGAGCCTGCAGATCTTTAGACTGTGGGAGGAAACCAGAGCACCCGGGGGAAGCCCACGCAGACACAGGGAGAATGTGCATACTCCACACAGACCCAACTGAGGCGGTTCCCTGGCACGGTGAGGCAGCAGTGCTAACCACTGAGCCATCGTGCTGCCTATTATTGCTTGCTGTAATGTCTGTTTAATGACTTGTAATTTATTTTATTGTTTTAAATAAACCAACAAACAGAGTTAATGGATTGATTATGGGACCATTATCTTTAACCTCACAGTGAAAGGCTGGAGAAAACACTGTGCAGATGAGGCCTATTGCACAAGCAGCTTAATCTGCAGGTAGAAAATACGAGTGGCAGTCTTTGCTTGTGCGAAGGTGTGTGAGGCAACATATGGGCAAGGAACAAAAGTAGGCCACTCGGCCCTTTGAACCTGCTCCCCCATTCAATAAGATCATGGTTGATCTGATTTTAACCTCAACTCTACATTCTCTGATAATGTTCCATCCCTTCAGTCATCAAGAATCTATCTCCCGCTTCCTAGGGTAAATATAGGGTCGGGAAATGGGTCTGGATTAATTACTCTTTGGAGGGTTTGTGTGGACTTGTTGGGCTGAAGGACCTGTTTCCACACTGGATAGATTCTAAATTCTGCATCCACTGTCTTTTAAGGAGGGGAATTCCAAAGACTGACAATCTCTGAGAGAAAAACATGTTTCCTAGTCTCTGTTTTGAATGGACTCTCCCTTATTTTTAAACTGTGATCCCTAGTTCTGGACTCTCCCACAAGAGGAAACATCCTTTCCACATTCACCTGGTCAAGGACCCTCAGGATCTTGCTTGTTTCAATGAAATCTTGCATTCAGTTTCCCCTCACACTACACCATAATGTTCTATGAGCTTTCCTGATGACTTGCTGTACCTACATACTAACCTTCTGTGATTAATGCACAGAGACCCAGATATGGTTCAGGGGACACAGGCTCAAATCCCACCGTGGCAGATGGGGGAATTTAAATTCAATTAAAAAGTCTGCAATTAAGAGTCTAACGATGACCATTAATCCATGTCGATTGTCAGGAAAACCCCTCTGGTTTACTAACGTCCTTTAGGGAAGGGAACTGCTATCCTTACCTGGTCTGGCCTACATGGGAATCCAATCCCACAGCAATGTGGATGACTGTTAACTGCCCTCTGGGGCAATTAGGGGTGGGCAATAAATGCTGTCCGAGGCAGTGACACCCTCATCCTGTGAATGAATGAAAAAGAAAAATCTGACTATAAATAATGAGCGAGGATAAAAGTCATTTGTAATGAATGAGCAGCCTTTATTCCAGGCCCTCATTATCTCCTGATTTATTCTCTTTCCCACCATAAAGCTACTTTTAGGAAGCATGGAGACTATTCCTGTCAGCTCTTGGATCTCTTCCCTATTTGTGCTGCTTTTCAGAACACAAGCGTCTTCCTGCTCCAGCCTCCATCCCTCACCCTCACACTGTTCTCCCTCTCTCCATTCCTGACCTCTCACACTGTTCTGCAGCCTCCGCTCCTCACCCAAACCTATTTAAGACCAGAGGTTATAAGATTAAGGTGGAAGTATTTTTTGACCCAGCGTGTGGTAGATATATGGAACATGCTGCCTGAGAGGGTGGTGCAGGCTGAAAATTACACAACCTTTAAAATCATTTGGATGAGCACTTATAATACCTGGGCAAGGTAGGCTCCAAACGACTGCGGGTAAATGGGATTAGTGTAGTTTAGTATTTGTTGGTCAGCATTGACATGGTGGGCCGAGGAGCCTATTTCTATGCTGTGTAACTCTCAAACCTGCGTCCCTGGCTCTGTGAGGCAGCAGTGCTGTGTCACCCATATTGAGGGAGGCACACAAAAAAATCAGCACAAAAGGTGATAAGAGTTCAGCTCTTACTGTTTTTGAAAACCCCATCCACATCACCCAATTAGCAAATTAAAACAAAAGATGGGTTATTAGCACATCTCCTTGCTGGGGTGGTGAATGGATGTGTGGTCACTGGTCAGATAACAAAGACATAGGAAGAGAGGGAGTGGACTCAATGAAAATGAAAGGGGAGTAGTGTGGATGGAATCTGTGAATGGATACTTACTCATCTGACAGAGTGACCTCCACCTGGCAATCTATTTTACGTGATGTAGAAACATAGAGGATAGGAGCAGGAGTAGGCCATTCGGCCCCTCCAGCCTGCTATGCCATTCAATATGATTGAAGCTGGTCATGGAGCACATTACTGTAATCCATCTCCTACCCCATATCCCTTGATTCTTTAGCCACAAGAGCTATCTCTACCTCTTTCTTGATAACATCATGTTTTGGCATCAACCACTTTCTGTGACAGAGAATTCCACAGGCTCACCACTCTCTGGGTGAAAACATTTTTCCTCGTCTCTGTCCTATAAAGTTTACCCCTTAACCTTAAACCATGTGTCCTGGTTCTGGACTTCCCCACCATTGGGAACATCCTTCCTCGATCTAATTTGTCTCGTCCTGTTCCAATTTTACAGCTTTCTCCAAGATTCCCTTCCTTCATTCTTCTAAACTCCAGTGAACACAATCCTCATCAACTCAACCTCTCCTTATACGTCAGTCCTGCCATCACCGAAATCAAATGGCATTGAGTAATTAATATATTCACCCAATGTGGAACACAGACTTTGTAGGTCAGGATTAGAAGACAATCATTGCTGGTTCTAAAATTCAGGCTTCGGTTGCAGTAATCTTAATGGAATCATTGGATACAATCTTACAACAGCAGAAAGATGGGAGGTGTAGATGGAGGGTGCAGACAATGGTGTAGATAGTGGGTGTAGATGGTGGGTGTTCACAGAGGGACTAGACAGTGGCTGTGGATGCTGGGTGCAGACAGTGGGTACAGACGGTAGTGCAGACAGTGGGTGTAGATGGTGGGTGCAGACAGTGGTGAAGGCAGAAGGTGCAGACGGCGGGTGCAGACGGTGGTGTAAATGGTAGTGTAAACACAAGCAAGACTTTGCGTAGTGACCAGGCGAGTGGCTGTGTGGAAGCACACAAAGAGCAGCCAGTGAGCCTGACACAGTCAGGGACACCCCCTGGTGCTGAAGGTCATGCTGCTGCTGACAAAGGTCACATTTTAACTGAAACTGCACTCCCTCCCTCCACACTCCCCTCTTGTCCCCACATGCCTCACTGCAACCCCTGGAGATGCCAGTCAGCACCCTGCGCTCTCACTCAGTCTCCATTGTCCTTGTCTCCATTAGCCTTGTCCCTCCTCCCAAGCACTTACTTGGGCCTTCACTGAAGCTTGAGCCAATTCCTCTGACCCTTGATCATGTGTTTGCCATCTTAGAACTGCCTCACCTAGTCACCATTAACCTGCACTGCCCTCTCAACATGGAGCACAGATTGATACAGAGCAGGAAAGGTCTTTTGTCCCATTGAGTCTGTACCAACATAACTACCACTAAAGGCACTCTCATCCCAATTTCCTGCACTTATCCCAGATCCTTGCATGTTATGATATTTAAAGGTTGTAAGGTTTCCACCCTGCACTATATTCCCTGACAGAGGGTTGCATGTTTATAGTTTATATCACGTCAGGCTCACGGAGCTTAACAAAAGCTCAACTCTTTGGGCATTTTTTAAAATTTGTGGCATGGTGGCTCAGTGGTTAGCACGGCTAACTCACAGCACCAGGGACCCAGGTTCGATTCCAGCCCCAGGACTTTGTGGAGTTTGCACGCTCCCCCTGTGTCTGTGTGGATTTCCTCCGTGTGCTCCAGGTTCCTCCCACAATCAAAAGATGTGCAGGTTAGGTGAATTGGCCATGTTACAATTGTCACAGTATTCAGGAATGTGTCGGTCAGGGGAAATGTCGAGTAATAGGGCAGGGGAATGGGTCTCGGGGAGTTTCTCTTCAGTGGGTCGGTGTGGACTTGTTGGGCCAAATTGGTGATGTCTGTAATGAAATCTTTCAAACCATTCATTTTGTCTAGTGTCGTTTAGTTCTTGCACTCCTTGTTCGATAAATGTTTCATTTTTTCTGATAATATGAGTTCCCTGATGTGCTGTTAACCGTGTCCAATCAGGGAGTCCTGGCAGACAGATAAAAAGGGGAGTGTCAGAAGGACTGATACTCTGGGACCTGATTCTGAATAACAACCTGCCAACCAACCCCCTCCTTCTGTCACCCTCAATCTCCCCATGCTTACTCTTGTGGCCCCGTCGATCCAGCCTGTGCTGCCTTTGGGAGAGGTTGACCTTCCCTCCATTCCTGATGAAGAGCTTATGCCCAAAATATTGCTTATCCTGCTCCTCAGATGCTGCCGGACCTGCTGTGGTTTCCCAGCAACACACTCTCAACTCTGATCTCCAGCATCTTCAGTCCTCACTTTCCCCTTTCCCCACTCGCTCATTACAAACAGAAATGACTGGTGGTGAGTTTAACCCTGAGGGTCATCACAGCTGAGGCAGAGGGAGAGAAGGTCACACCTTCATAGTGGTAGCACCCTTAATTAATCCACTGCAATCACTCTCGGGGCTGCAAGAATTCAACCTCCCTCACTCAGACAGCTCCCTCCCTGTAAGGTAATATTGCTGCACCTGTTTTCGGGCTAATTGACCATTGAAATACGACTATGGCTAGCCAGCACTGGCTAAGCAGACAACCACAACTGCAATGACCCCGGCTCCTTGTAATTGGGGAGCACATTAGGAACTAAAGAGTGCACTGCCTTTGAAATCCCTCGCTTACTGAGAACACACTCTCAGTATTCACCTTTCTCAGCTGCCATCTCAATTTCATGACAAATTCTGTGAACAATGATCCTGCCCCACTAGCTGCCTGATGAAGGAGCAGTGCTCCGAAAGCTTGTACTTCCAAAGAAACCTGTTGGACTCTAACCTGGTGTTGTGCGATTTTTAACTTTGGCCAAATGAGCTGCCATCTCAGGCTAAATTGTTTTTCATCTGAGATTTGAGAAGATTAAGGCCTAATCTTCAATCCCCATCACAAAGCCTATTCTCTATCCATCACTTAGAGACACCTGCAGGCAACACAGAGTAACACACTGACACTCACTGAGATACCTACAGGCAGTGCAGAATAACACACACACATTCAGAGACACACCTGGGTTTTCTTTCCTCTTCAAATGGGACGGAATTGCCCAGTGTGTCCATAGGGTCAGATTGAGAATGTTCAGTCTGGGTGCATCTGGGAGTCACGGCTGGGGAGGACCATCAATGATAAATCTTCTGCTGTCATATTCTGTAGCCCCTGGGCCATCTCACTGAGGATCATCCAGGGCTCAGGGTGGATTCCAGAGCAGCTCATTGTCCTGACTGTTGTGTTCCTCAGTCCACATGTGGCTCCAGCAATCTCACTCCATGGCTCTAGTATCAGTGGGAACCCATGGGGCTGAAATCTTATCCAAACAGACCCTCAAACAGCGGGGAGCCTGCTGGTGGCTCAGAAACCCCTTGGATTCAGTCCCAGATTCCACCGTGGCTCTTTCATTCAAACACAGCATTAGCACACTGACACCACATTCAGAGGACAATCCTGAGATGGGGCAAGTTTGATTCTTGATTCCAATGTAAGGACATGAGGGCTGGGTGTGAAATGTCCAGTCTGAAGCTGATACTTTATAATGAAGGATAGAAACTGTTGTTAGAATAAAGTCAGGTGTTGATGGGAGTGAGGAATATTTCCGTGATCTGTCTCCAGAATCCACAGATGGTACACATCCTTCTGTCAGACCCTGAAGGCTGGAATCAGCTCCTCGACATCATATATTTCTCTACCTTTCCCATAAAAGGTGAAGTATTCTCTGCCTCTCTGGGACAGGACATTTTAAAAAGGGCTATGGGAAGGGAACAGTTGACTCTGAATGACAAAGCCAATGGATGGATGTGGAGCTGGCTCTGTGAAATGTTAGGGCACAGAGGATGACACCAGAAGCAATTCAATGTTGTCGCTCTCTCCTTTGAAATTGCTAAACTGGTAACAATTACTTTTTGCTCACAATGTGCCCCCTTGTATTCAATGCACGTGCCTTTCTTGCTTTGCTTCTTTTGACTTGAGTCTGTGGGTAGTTCCACCAAAACCCAATCTCCTCACACTCATCCTGGCCCCTGAAGAGATTAGAGACAAATAAAAAACTGCAAATGCTGGAATCCAAGGTTGACAAACAGGAGGCTGGGAGAACACAGCAAGCCCAGGCAGCATCAGGAGGAAGAGAAGTCACTGTTTTGGGTATAACCTTTCTTCAGGAAGTGGGGCGGGTGGGTGTTGGGGGAGCTGCAGATAAAGGGAGTGGTGGGGGCAGGGTGGTTAGGTGGGGATAGGTGGAGAGAGGTAGAGGATAGGACCTGGTTGGTCGAGGGGATGGATGATTCCGGTTTCATCTCTCCCATCGACCAATCAGGTCACACTCTCTGTCTTTCTCAACTATCCCCACCTCACAACCTCGCTCCAAGCCACCCCTTTTTCTGCAACTCCCCTCGCACCTATCCCCCCTTCCTGAAGAAGAGTTACACCTGAAATGTCGACCCCTGAAGAGATTAGATGAGATTATTTCATTGAATCAAATCATCGAGCCCATCAATCTTGAGAACAGGTTCCAGCATTGAAGTCATATTTCCTGGTTGCAATTGTAAAGTGTCTCTCAGGCTGAAAGAAGGAAGCTTTCGACTGAGAAATGAATGAGCTTAACCCAGATCCTGAACAACAGCACAACAGAATGGAGTGATATAAATCAGAAACAGTATAAATACAGGGTAGCCTATATACTGCAGCTCACACTGAGTGCAGCCAGCACAGAGGGGAATGCTGGGAGGTTTGGTCAGTGTGGGAGTTCGGTGAACTCGGGGAAGGAGTCTACCTTTGCTTTTTCAAACTGATTCGGAACTGTCACTTCAGCTGCTGGGAGCCTGCACATGCACTTGGTTTGATTGAAACAAAATGATAAACAAGAAAATAGGAATCTGGGATTTGTTTAGTTAGAGGGACTGTATAAATAGACTGCTTCAGGACATGTCCATTAGGGAAGGTTAATAAATGGAAAGTACTGGAACTTCAAAACAGACTGAAGACAATTACTGCTCTAATGAAGGAATGGATATTTTTCATTTGTAAGTGAGATCAACATTTCTTTATTGCATTGAAACAATTCAGGGTAAATATATCTGCAGTGAATGTATAAAACTACAGGAACTCCCATTCAGAGAGTTTGGAATGAAGGCTGAATTGAAAAAAGCAGTGATATATCAGGGAGTGCCGGAGATACCTGGAGACTTAGTTCCAGAAGGATATTATAGGCCTCAGGACTGCACAGTTCAATTCCACATGTAGTAAGGGGCAGGAGGGTATGATCCATGAGGGAGGCAGATAGGGAGTTGGAGAATACAGTGGGACAGGAAAACCCCTCACTCTTCTAAACCCCAGTGAGAACAAGGCCAGCCTTTCCAATCCTTCTTCATCACACAGCCCCCTCATTCCAGTGATCAATCCGGTAAAACCCCTCTGAACCACTTCCAATGCATTTATATTCTTTCTTCAATCAGGAGACCAAAACTATACACAATACAGTATTTGAGATGTGGTCACACCAATGTCCAGGAATAACTGAAACATCACAGTCTCACTTTCTGGTCCCAAATCACACCAACTCTTACTTTTACCAGCCTTTTTACTGTCCATCTTTAATCGTCCTGGACAAGATGGTGCTGTAGGTCGACCCACAATGTCCTTAGGAAGGGAATTCCAGAATTCTGACCCAGTGATGATATTTCCAAGTCAAACTGGTGAATAATTTAGAGGGAACTTGCTGGGGTGATGTTCCCATTTTATCTGCTGCCCTTGTCCATCTTGATTCAAGTAATCATGGGTTTAGAAGGTGTTGTCTCAGAACTTTTGATGCCATTGGTTATTAGAGAAGTATTGGTCAGCACACTGGGGGCGATTTTGTCTGAGATAATCAGAAAGCCCTTACATTCACATCGACCTGAGAGGGCAGTGGTTTAACCAATCATCCAGCAGATGGCATCTTTGCCTTTGCCAGCCTCAGGATAGTGCTCCAGTCTCTGGAGTGGGGCTTGAAACCTGCAGGATCAGATGACAGTGTTACCACTGAGGCTGTCTATTCTTTCCTGGGATGTGGGTGTCACTGGTAAGACCAGCATTTGTTCCCCATCCCTACCTGTCCTGAAACTGAGTGGCTTGCTCGGCCTTTCAAATGGCAGGTAAGGGTCAGCCACATTGCTGGAGTCCTGGCAGAGTCAGACATCTACAACAGGTCTACAAGAACAAGGCCCTTTGGCCCAATGAGCCTAAGCCAGTCAAACATCCACCTCACTATTCTAATTCCATGTTCCAGTACTTGGCCCGTAGCCCTGTATGCCTTGGCATCACAGCTGCACATCAAAATACTTCAATGTTATGGGAGAGCTTCTGCCTCAACCACCCTTACAGGCAGTGAGTCCCAGACTGTCACCACCCTCTGGGTGAAAATGAGTTTCCTTATGTTCCCTCTTAACATTCGGCCATTTATCTTTCATCTGTACCTCTCCGGTCATTAATCATGACGCAACCTCATGTCACCAAGTCTCCCTTTATTGACACATGAACAGTCCTTGACTGTAATGCCTCATAGAGAATCAGGCACCGGAGGCTCGGGGTCTCTGACACTCAGCCTGTTTATGTCAGCGAGGATTCTCCCTGTTATGTCCTAGTAACGATTTGAGCTTTCCTTGTGAAACCCAGTTGGGAATTTTAATGGCACTGAATCTTCCACACACTCCCATCTCTCTTGATGCTTACACTTGTCTAATTAATTCTTCCCATTTCCTTCTCCTCTCCGAGTTCATTCCATTTCAGTAAAGTTTGTGATAATTCCATGGAGGATGTGCACGAGAAACTGCCACAGAGAATCTCCTAGCCCTGCAATGTTTGCAGCAAGCCTGGACTGTGCCCTTGTGTACCTTGCCTGAAGGATTCCATGTGATCTGTCAGCCTCCATCCCAGCCTGATAACCATCTCGGACATTGGAAGGAAATGCCCAGGGAGCAGGTTAACATGGTGCAAAAAGCCTTTCAGCTGAAGCTTCAGTGTTTGCGCTCGGTGTGCATTTCCCTTGCTAATTGCTCCCCTTTTACACGATAATGAGGAAAGAACTCTTGTTGGTGCAGTTTTCTTTTAATCATCTCAGAATATTCAAAGCTGCAAGCACAGAGCAGTCACGTTCACGGACAAGATGGTGAGGTACCACAGACAGTAAACGAATGATGAAACACATCTGTTTAGTTGGCACTAGTTGAATAGTGAGCAGGATACCCGAGGGAATCTTGTGTCACAGCTCATTCTCCTGAGGGATAGTTGTGCTTGGAGTCGAGAAGTGTAGGGCTGGGATAGCACAGCAGGTCAGGCAGTTGTGCTCAGGCCGAGGATATGACCTTGTCCCTCTGTCAGATCCTCTTCGAGAAACACATGGCTCACCACCGCCTTCTGCAGGAAAATTAGGGAAGAGCAACAAGCAAGGATGGAGATGGCGACGTGGAGCTTTGCACTTTGGTGGCACGCTTTCATGGCTGTTTGTTAGATCTTTGCGTATAATTATTTTTTTGCTGATCCCACTGCTAATCCGAAGGACACTCCACCCTTCAGTCTGACAAACCAGGTTCACTCATTTCAAGGCTCTGTTTCTGGGCGAGGCTCCAGTCTTTCAAAGAGATGAATTGAAGCCTCACCAGTTTGTTCATTTGAATTGGATGCCATTTATTTTGATTTCTCCTGGGATGGGGCGGGCATTGACGTGTCGCTTATTTGTTGCTCTTCCCGAATTGTCCTGGAGATGACGATGGTGAACTATGTAATATCTGGGAAGTAACTGATAGGTTATTCCCACTGGAATCCACTGGATGACTGTGGGTTTGTTCATGGATAATGGAAGGAGACATTACCCATAATCCTCAGCTGTAGTGCAAGTACTCTATAGTTACTGGAAGGCAGCTGTTCCACTGTGCCCGCACAATATAAAGTCAGAAAGCACACAACACCAGGCTCGAGCTCAACAGGTTCATTTGAAATCACAAGTTTTCGAAGCGCTGCTCCCTCATCAGATGTATCCCAGTCCACCATCGGTATCCCCACATTATTGAACAGTACAAATAAACTGGGGCTCTGCGAGGATCCAACCGGCTCAATCTTAGAGAGTACAGCTCTCGAATCAGGATACCATAATGAAAATGCCCTGCATGCTATGGTATATCAAAAAGAAATACATTGATGTGACTTTAGATTGTCTTCAGATTGTGCTTTTTTTCATTCTGTGATACACGTAGACGTTGTCAGTATTGGGTATCACAACATATGTTTCCTCCATTAAGTACTTTCCAACACACTCTCTCCATCTTGCTTTACTCCTTATTGACTCTTCGATATTGTCCCTGTTCCCTCACTCCGTCCCAGTCCCAGAGGAATTGATGCCCGGAGTTCATGACCCCGCACTGTGTGAAGGTTGGTGTGAAGTGAGGCCAAGTGTGTTGGAGCTTGGGCTCCTGCCTCAGGCCCAGGTGTAGGGGTCTGTTCAACAATCTGCACATTGTCCTTTTTCTCCTTCTGAATGCACTGGATCAAGTTGCAGTAACGAGCTGGCAACAAGGTGTCTTGTCTGAAATGTTTCCAGCATTGGGCACAGAACTAGTTTAGTCACAGGAGACAAAGGGTAGCGATGGAAGAACAGTTTTCAGAATGGAGGGCTGTGACTAGTGATGTTCCACGAGGATCAGTGGTGGGAACTCTGCTGTTCATGATCTCCATAAATGATTTGGAGCAAAGCTTAGCTGGTCCAATGAGTAAGTTTACGGTTGATACAAAGATTGGTAGAGTTGCAGATAATGAGAAGGATTGTCAGAGGATACAGCAGGATATTATATCAGTTGGATGCATGGACAGAAAAATGGCAAATGTAGTTTAATCCAGCCAAATGTAGTTTAATCCAGGTGATGCATTTTGAAAGGTGATGGACAGGTGGTAATTATACAGTGAATGGCAGAATTCTTTGGAGTATTGATATGCAGAGGGATCTGGGTATGTCTGTTGCCAGAGCACGGAAGATGGCAGCACGGGGAGGTAAGGCTGTAAAAAAGGGTTATGGCATGCTTGCTTTCATTGGAAGGGGCATTGGGTATAAGAATAGACAAGTTATGCTGCAGCTTTATCGAACATTAGTTAGGCCACACTTGGGAATATTGCATTCAGTTCTGGTCACCACACTACCAGAAGGATGTGGATGTTTTGAAGATGGTGCAGAAAATGTTTATCAGAATATTGTCTGGTATAACAAATAGTAGTCCTGAAGAAAGGTTGGATAGACTGGGTTTGTTTTCACTGGAATGCAGAAAAATGAGGCGTGTCCTGATAGAAGTTTATAAAGTTGTAAATGGGATATGTAGAGTGGAGAATATGAGGCTTTTTATCCCCAGGGTGGAGGGGTCAATTATTGGGGAACAGAGGTTCAAGGGGCGGGGGAATTTAAAAGAGATGTGCGAGGCAAGTATTTCACACAAAGGGAGTTGAGTGCCTGGAACACACTGCCAGAGGAGGGGGTGGAAGCAGACACAGTAGAAGTATTCAAGAAATACCTGCACTAATGCATGAATAGGAAGGGATATGAATCCTGTAGGTGAAGACAGTTTCTGTATGGAAGGGCAAAATGTGTCAGCACAGGCTTGTAGGGCCAAAGGGCCTGTTCCTGTGCTGTATTGTTCCTTGTTCTTTGGTCCCTGCTGTTGAATTGGATTCTCGGGAGCCAGCTCTGTATGAAGAGCCTGTTCTCATTCTTTTGTTGGAGTCCATAAAGCAGCTGCTGCTTCCTTGCTATGTCACGGATCAAACCAACAATTCGGAAAGCCTCTTGATATTTTAAATACACTGTGTGCAGGAAAATGTTTGGCCGAGGTTTTAATATTGTTTAATAAGGTAATGACGTCAATACACCAGTGTTGTTTACGGCTGGGAACATTTAACATCATAGTCCTTGTTTTAAATGGACCCTAACTCATGATAATACATTTCACAATGTTTCTCTCCCCTGGCGTGGTATGAAGAGGTTTGCAAAAGTGTTTTGATGAGGAAAGTGCATCTTCAACAACGTGTGACGGAGTGGGTGTCTGGTTGAATTCTCGCTTGTTTTAAATGTGTCAGTGTTACTTTCCCCACTATCATTATCCCCACCCCACCCTTCACTCTCGTGCTGATACCATTTTTGGCATCCTTTCTGTCTGAGAATGTCATTGTTCTTGTCCCTCCCTCTCTCAGGGATGGGGTGGGTGTTTCACATGCACCTGGTTTGTTAGATCTTGTGAAATGGGTAATCCCTGTTTTACTCTGGTAACAGTGAGTTAAAGCCCGGTACAGTTCACCCTTCATCTCCATCATATCTCAGAGCCTAAGGTTGGTCAGTTCTGTCTGGGCCCAGAACAATCCCACCACTTCCCGCAGTTTTCCCTCTTTCCTATCTTTACTGAACACCTTGTATCCAGGAATCCCCAGTCCCGCCCTATCTCTGTTAGAGCCAAAGCATCAGATTTCCACTTGGCAATCTGTGTCTGTAACTCCCCAATACTGTATTATTGACCCATTTCAGTCTGTTTCCCATCAGTCAGAGTCCTTAATTGGCAAAGGCTGCATTTAACGAATCTCAATGATTGTGGAGACCTGGTGAGGTTGGGAAAAATCAGAAGGATCAGTTGCACCATTTGCATTATGTACAGGGTCCGGGACGCAACAAGCGGTACCTGGGATGCCAGGGGGCCCGTTGTGCTCGGGTCTGAGACTGAGGAGCCTGTAATCTCTGGTCGCTGTCCCTGATTTGTGGGTCCTCTCGAATGGAGACCATTGTGTAATCCATTGTCAACATCGCCACCTGCTGACCTGGAGAAGCAAGAACATGCAGTGCCCATGGGCACAACCTGAATGTGATCAGAGGACAAGGTCAAAAATCATACGACACCAGATTATAGTCCAACAGGTTTATTAGAAAACATAATCTTTCAGAGCCTCGCCCTTTCTTCAGATGCTCAGAGGAGCAAGCAAGGTGAATTTAATCAACACAGAAAACAAACTCTGCTGTTCATTTCCTTCTCGGTTGACTCCGTCCTCTTAAATGACATGAACAAGAGGCAAGGCAAGAATAAAGAATATAAGGACACCACCAGTGACCTCCTGAAATTCATAAGAAACCTCACCCAGCACTTTGATGAAAAGTAAGAGTATGTGAACAATACTTATTGATAATATTTTCCTGCTTTTTCAGTTTTTAGCATTGATTCAAAGCAAAACGATCTTTCTTTCTCCTTCCCTCCTTGAAACTCTTACTGAGATGGTCAAACCCAGCCACAGTTCATGTGACGGGCTGAGGGATTGTCTAATGATTGAGAGTGGGTACTGGGTCAGGATTCCCTAGAATTCAGAAGGCTGGGATGAGATTTCACTGAAACATTTCAAATTCGCCAGGGCCCTGACAGGGTAGAATTTGAAAGGATGAACCCCTACCTGGGGATTCTAAAGCAGAGTCCCAGTTTGGGAATAAGGGGTTAGACATTTCGACCAGAGATGAGGAATGGGTGGCACAGTGGCTGGCACCACTGCCTTACAGCGCCAGGGACCTGGGTTTGATTCCACCTTCAGGCAACTGTCTGTGTGGACTTTATATGTTCTCCCTCTGTCTGAATGGGTTTCCTCTGAGTGCCTCAGTTTCCTCTCTCAGTCCAGAGATGTGCAGGTTGGTTGGATTGGCCATGGAAGTGTAGGGTTAGGAGAGGGGGCTGGTTCTGGGTGAGATGCTGCTTGTACTTGATGGGCTGAATGACCTTCTTCCACACAGTAGGGATTTTATGATTCTATGTTGCTGTGGGTCTGGAGTCATATGTCAGTCAGTATGGGCAAGGACAGCAATCTGATGGACATTAGTGGGCCCGACAGGGTTCTCCCCCAACAATGGTCGTCATTAGACTCTTAACTCCAGAGTCTTTTCGAATTTAAAATTCCACTCCATGCATTGCCAGGATTTAGATTAGATTCCCTACAGTATGGGAACAGGCCCTTTGGCCCAACAAGTCATCACCGACCCTCCGAAGAGTAACCGACCCAGACTCATGCCTCATATTCACTCCTGACTATGGGCAATTTAGCGTGACCAATTCACCTAACCTGCACATCTTTGGATGGTGGGAAGAGACCGGAGCACCCAGAGGAAACCCATGCAGACACAGGGAGAATGTGCAAACTCCATAAAAGGCAGTCACCCGAGGCTAAAATTGAACCTGGGATCCTGGTGCTGTGAGGCAGCAGTGCTAACCACTGTACCACCGTGCTGCCCCACGGTGATCCCAGGTCCCCCAGAACATTACTTGGCTCTTTGGATTAAGAATCTAGTGATGATACCATTAACTCATTGCCTCCCCACATGTGAATCATCTCTATCTTGAATTTATTCAAACGCCTAAGTATCGATGAGTATCCCAAAGATTCAAAATCCTCTGAGTGAAGAAATTCATAGAATCCCTACAATGTGGAAACAGGCCATTCAGCCCGTACCGCCTCTCCAAAGAGCATCTCACCCAGACCCACTCCCCTCTAACCTTGCATTTCCCATGGCCATTCTACCTAACCCACACGTTTGTGGACTGTGGGAGGAAACCAGATCACCGGGAGGGAACCCAGGCAGAAACAGAGAGAATGTGCAAACTCTACACAATCAATTGCCTGAGGGTGGAATTAAACCTTCGTCCCAATGCTGTGCCACCCCATTTGATTCTGGGCAATAAATGCTGACATAGCAAGTGATGCCCAATCCAGCAAATGAATTAAGAAAAGATCAGTCAAGTTTTGGATCGGACTGTGGTGGGTTACTCCCCACTTGCCTAGATGGATGCAGCTCCAAAAACAATCAAGAAGCTTGATATCATCCAGTACAAAACAGCCTGCTTGATTGGCACCACATCGATAAACATACACTCCCTCCACCACTGATGCTCAGCAACAGCCGTGTGCACCATCTACAAGATGCACTGCAGGAATTCACACCAAGTCTCTTGAGACAGCACCTTCCAAACTCACAATCATTTCCATGTAGAAGGACACAGAACACTACCAAAAACAAGTTCCCCTCCAATCCACATAGAATCTTGATTTGAAAATATATTATTGTTCCTCCAGTGTCGCTGGATGAAAATCCTGAAATTCCCTCCCTAAGGGCATTGTGGGTTTATCTACAGCACATGGACTGCAGTGGTTCAAGAAGGCAGCTCACCACCACCTTGCAAAAGGCAGAATTGTGGCTCAGTGGTTAGTGCTGCTACCTCACAGCACTAAGGACCTGGGTTCAATTTCACCCTGGGACAACTATCTGTGTGGAGGTTGCACATTTTCCCCATGTCTGTGTGCGTTTCTTCCACACAATCCATAGATGTGTTGGTTTGGTGGATTAGCCATGCCAAATTGCACATAGTATCGAGGTATGTGTTGGCTGGGTGAGTGGGCCATAGGAAATGCTGCAGTACATGAATAGGGTCAGTCCAGATGGGATGCTGTTTGGTGGGTTGGTGTGGATTTGATGGGCTGAATGGCCTGCTTCTACACTGTATGATGATTCCATGATTCACAAGGACAACATAGAATGTGTAATAAACGCTGGCCCAGATAGTAACACCCATGTCCTCAGAGTGAGTTTTAAACAAAAAGACCATCTGCACCGCTTACTATTCCATCAGTCTTTGTGTCAATGTGGAACTATGATTCTCATTAATACATATTTCTGAAAGTTGTTGAGACTTGCTGCCCCATCGACTACTTAGTTTATGCATTTGGTTCATCAGTCAGAACCTACCCATCACAAATCTATGTGGGCTATTTCCAATTCTCTACATGTTCATTCTCTTGGCTGTTAATTATAGATTCCAATGAAACCCTCAAAAGAGATGTTAGATTGACCAGAATGTAATTTCCACGGTTCCCATTCTCATCTTTCTTGAACCCGAGGAGTTACAGCAAGACATTTTCCAAACTAAAGGAATGATTGCTGCTTTGGAATCTGATGGGAAAAGCCTCTGAAACTTCTCCCCCCTCCCCCTTCCTTTAAACCCCTGAGGTCCTGAAGATCTGTCAGCCATTAGAGCTGCTCGCTTTCCAATGCTGTTTTCTGGCAAGTATCAAGTTTTGCGAATTCCATTCTTCAATTGTGGCAGGACCTCCCTGGAATGTAAGCTGCATTATGCCATTCGTTGACTATGAAGACTGACACAACTAATTATTGTACATATCAGCAATTCCCTTAGGCTCATTCATGGAATTCCCTGTTTGTTTTTAAAGGGCTCACATTGCACTGGAGCCTCCTTGGTTTTCTAATTTTCGTGTAAAACATTTGTGTTATTCTTGTGACCCCTTGCATGTCTCTTTCTCCATCATTTTCTGTAACTCTTGTTTCCTTTTTGTCTTCCTTTGCAGTTCTTTATACATTCCTTCAGTTGCCTGAATTGTCACTGATATTCCCACATTCAAGTGTTCTCATCTTTTGTTTTCTGTTTTCTCTCACTGATTTTGTCAGCAATGATGTGTAAACAAGTGGGGATCTGTTCCATACTGAGCTGAATTCATCTTTAACCATCTCCCCATCTCATTGAGAGTCTGATCTGACAATTTTGGCTGACGTCAATCTCTGTCGCATTCTGTTTTCTGGGAGGTGGGTATCACTGGCATAGATCAGCATTTGTTACCCAAGACTAATTACCCTTGAACTGCTGGCATTGCTGTGGCCTCTCAGAAGGCACCTAAGAGTTAACCAGATTGCTGTGGGACTGGAGTCTCATGAAATCCAGATTGGGTAAGGCTGAGACTGGACAGCATTCAGGGATCATTATCGTTGTCACCATTAATGAGGCTTCCTTTGTGATTTGAATTCAAATGCCAGCACTTGTCTCTGGGGGAGACAGTACAGTTCGATATATTGTGGCAGGACCCATGTTTTGTATCTCACCTGAAAGACAACAGCTCCCTTAGTTTTACAGTGTCAGCCTTGACTGTGTGTTCAACATAGGAATTAGGAGAGGGAGGAGGCAATTCAGCCCTTCGAGCCCGCTCCGCCATTTAACATGACTGTGGCTGATCTTATCCTGGTCTCAACTCCACTCTCCTGCCTGCTCCCCATCGCTCTTTATCTCACTTTCCATCAGAAACACATCTTTCTTGAATCTGTGGATTGATTCTACCTCCACTGCACTCTGGGGCATTGAGTTTCACAGATTCACAACCCTCTGGGAGATGTAGTTTCTCCTCAGCTCAGTTTTGAACCGACCTCCTCTCACTCGATATCGCTGACCTCTTGTTCCAGACTGTCCTGCAAGGGGGAGCATCTATTCAACATCCACCTTCTCAATCCCCTTTCCCATTTTCTGAGGTGGTTCCCTGGCACGGTGAGGCAGCAGTGCTAACCACTGAGCCATCGTGCTGCCTATTATTGCTTGCTGTCATGTCTGTTTCATGACTTGTAATTTATTTTATTGTTTTAAATAAACCAACAAATAGAGTTAATGGATTGATTATGGGACCATTATCTTTAACCTCACAGTGAAAGGCTGGAGAAAACACTGTGCAGATGAGGCCTATTGCACAAGCAGCTTAATCTGTAGGTAGAAAATACGAATGGCAATCTTTGCTTGTGCGAAGGTGTATGAGGCAACATATGGGCAAGGAACAAAAGTAGGCCACTCGGCCCTTTGAACCTGCTCCCCCATTCAATAAGATCGTGGTTGATCTGATTTTAACCTCAACTCTACATTCTCTGATAATGTTCCATCCCTTCAGTCATCAAGAATCTATCTACCCCTTCCTAGGGTAAATATAGGGTCGGGAAATGGGTCTGGATTAGTTACTCTTCGGAGGGTTTGTGTGGACTTGTTGGGCTGAAGGACCTGTTTCCACACTGGATGGATTCTAAATTCTGCATCCATTGCCTTTTAAGGAGGAGAATTCCAAAGACTGACAATCTCTGAGAGAAAAACATGTTTCCTGATCTCTGTTTTGAATGGACTCTCCCTTAATTTTAAACAGTGATCCCTAGTTCTGGACTCTCCCACAAGAGGAAACATCCTTTCCACATTCACCTGGTCAAGGACCCTCAGGATCTTGCTTGTTTCAATGAAGTCTTGCATTCAGTTTCCCCTCACACTACACCATAATGTTCTATGAACTTTCCTGATGACTTGCTGTACCTACATACTAACCTTCTGTGATTAATGCACAGAAACCCAAATATGGTTCTGGGGACACAGGCTCAAATCCCACCGTGGCAGATGGGGGAATTTAAATTCAATAATAAAGTCTGCAATTAAGAGTCTAACGATGACCATTAATCCATGTCGATTGTGAGGAAAACCCCTCTGGTTTACTAATGTCCTTTAGGGAAGGGAACTGCCATCCTTACCTGGTCTGGCCTACATGGGAATCCAATCCCACAGCAATGTGGATGACTGTTAACTGCCCTCTGGGGCAATTAGGGGTGGGCAATAAATGCTGTCCTAGGCAGTGACACCCTCATCCCGTGAATGAATGAAAAAGAAAAATCTGACTATAAATAATCAGCGAGGATAAAAGTCATTTGTAATTAATGAGCAGCCTTTGTTCCAGGCCCTCATTATCTCCTGATTTATTCTCTTTCCCACCATAAAGCTACTGTTAGGAAGCATGGAGACTATTCCTATCAGCTCTTGGATCTCTTCCCTATTTCTGCTGCTTTCCAGAACACAAGCGTCTTCCTGCTCCAGCCTCCATTCCTCACCCTCACACTGTTCTCCCTCCTCTCCACTCCTGACCTCTCACACTGTTCTGCAGCCTCCGCTCCTCACCCAAACCTATTTAAGACCAGAGGTTATAAGATTAAGGTGGAAGTATTTTTTGACCCAGTGTGTGGTAGATATATGGAACATGCTGCCTGAGAGGGTGGTGCAGGCTGAAAATTACACAACCTTTAAAATCATTTGGATGAGCACTTATAATTCCTGGGCATGGTAGGCTCTAGACAACTGCGGGTAAATGGGATTAGTGTAGTTTAGTGTTTGTTGGTCAGCATTGACATGGTGGGCCGAGGGGCCTATTTCTATGATGTGTGACTCTCGAACCTGCGTCCCTGGCTCTGTGAGGCAGCAGTGCTGTGTCACCCATATTGAGGGAGGCACACAACTAAATCAGCAGAAGGAGCGATAAGAATTCAGATCTTCCTGTTTTTGAAAACCCCATCCACATCACCCAGTTAGTAAATTAAAACAAACGATGCGTTATTAGCACAGCTCCCTGCCGGGGTGGTGAAGGGGAGGTGTGGTCACTGGTCAGATAACAAAGACATAGGAAAAGAGGGAGTGGACTCAATTAAAATGAAAGGGGAGTAGTGTGGGTGGAATCTGTGAATGGATACTTTCCCATCTGACAGAGTGACTTCCACCTGGCAATCTATTTTACATGATGTAGAAACATAGAGGATAGGAGCAGGAGTAGGCCATTCGGCCCTTCCAGCCTGCTATGCCATTCAATATGATTGAAGCTGGTCATGGAGCACATTACTGTAATCCATCCCTACCCCATATCCCTTGATTCTTTAGCCACAAGAGCTAGCTTTACCACTTTCTTGATAACATCATGTTTTGGCCTCAACCACTTTCTGTGACAGAGAATTCCACAGGCTCACCATTCTCTGGGTGAAAACATTTTTCCTCATCTCTGTCCTATAGAGTTTAACCCTTAACCTTAAACCATGTGCCCTGGTTCTGGACTTCCCCACCATTGGGAACATCCTTCCTCCATCGAATTTGTCTCGTCCTGTTCCAATTTTATAGTTTTCTCCAAGATTCCCTTCCTTCATTCTTCTAAACTCCAGTGAACACAATCCTCATCAACTTAACCTCTCCTTATCCGTCAGTCCTGCCATCACCGAAATCAAATGGCATTCAGTAATTAATATTAATCAGCCCAATGTGGAACACAGACTTTGTAGGTCAGGATTAGAAGACAATCATTGCTGGTTCTAAAATTCAGGCTTCTGTTGCAGTAATCTCAATGGAATCATTGGATACAATCTTACAAAGATGGGCGGTGTGGATGGAGGATGCAGACAATGGTGTAGACAGTGGGTGTACACAGAGGAACTAGACAGTGGCTGTGGATACTGGGTGCAGACAGTGGGTACAGATAGTGGTGCAGACAGAAGGTGCAGACGGTGGTGTAAATGGTAGTGTAAACACAAACAAGACTTTGTGTAGTGACCAGACGAGTGGCTGTGTGGAATCACACAGAGAGCAGTCAGTGAGCCTGACACAGTCAGGGACACTCCCTGGTGCTGAAGGTCATGCTGCTGCTGACAAAGGTCACATTTTAACTGAAACTGCACTCCCTCCCTACACACTCCCCTCTTGTCCCCAATTACCTCACTACAACACAATGAGATGCCAGTCAGCACCCTGCGCCCTCGCTCAGTCTCCATTGACCTTGTCTCCATTAGCCTTGACCATCCTCCCAAGCACTTACTTGGGCCTTCACTGAAGCTTGAGCCATTTCCTCTGACCCTTGATCATGTGTTTGCCATCTTAGAACTGCCTCACCTAGTCACCATTAACCTACACTGCCCTCTCAACATGGAGCACAGATTGATACAGAGCAGAAAAGGTCCTTTGTCCCATTGAGTCTGTACCAACATAACTACCACTAAAGGCACTCTCATCCCAATTTCCTGCACTTATCCCAGATCCTTACATGTTCTGATATTTAAAGGTTGGAAGGTTTCCACCCTGCACTACCTTCCCTGACAGAGGGTTGCATGTTTATAGTTTATATCACGTCAGGCTGAAGGAGCTTAACAAAAGCTCAAACTCTTTGGGCATTTTTTAAAATTTGTGGCATGGTGGCTCAGTGGTTAGCACGGTTAACTCACAGCACCAGGGACCCAGGTTCGATTCCAGCCCCAGGACTTTGTGGAGTTTGCACGCTCCCCCTGTGTCTGTGTGGATTTCCTCCGTGTGCTCCAGTTTCCTCCCACAATCCAAAGATGTGCAGGTTAGGTGAATTGGCCATGTTACAATTGTCACGGTGTTCAGGAATGTGTCGGTCAGGGGAAATGTCGAGTGATAGGGCAGGGGAATGGGTCTCGGGGAGTTTCTCTTCAGTGGGTCGGTGTGGACTTGTTGGGCCAAATTGGTGATGTCTGTAATGAAATCTTTCAAACCAATCATTTTGTCTAGTGTCGTTTAGTTCTTGCACTCCTTGTTCGATAAATGTTTCATTTTTTCTGATAATATGAGTTCCCTGATGAGCTGTTAACCGTGTCCAATCAGGGAGTCCTGGCTGACAGATAAAAAGGGGAGTGTCAGAAGGACTGATACTCTGGGACCTGATTCTGAATAACAACCTGCCAACCAACCCCCTCCTTCTGTCACCCTCAATCTCCCCATGCTTACTCTTGTGGCCCCGTCGATCCAGCCTGTGCAGCCTTTGGGAGAGGTTGACCTTCCCTAAATTCGTGATGAAGAGCTTATGCCCAAAATATTGATTATCCTGCTCCTCGGATGCTGCCTGACCTGCTGTGGTTTCCCAGCAACACACTCTCAACTCTGATCTCCAGCATCTTTAGTCCTCACTTTCCCCTTCCCCCCACTCACTCATTAAAAACAGAAATGACTGGTGGTGAGTTTAACCCTGAGGGTCATCACAGCTGAGGCAGAGGGACAGAAGGTCACACCTTCATGGTGGTAGCACCCTTAATTAATCCACTGCAATCACTCTCGGGGCTGCAAGAATTCAACCTCCCTCACTCAGACAGCTCTCTCCCTGTAAGGTAATATTGCTGCACCTGGTTTAGGGATAATTGACCATTGAAATACAACTATGGCTAGCCAGCACTGGCTGAGCAGACAACCACAACTGCAATGACCCCGGCTCCTTGTAATTGGGGAGGACATTAGGAACTACAGAGTGCACTGCCTCTGAAATCCCTCCCTTACTGAGAACACACTCTCAGGATTCACCTTTCTCAGCTGCCATCTCAATTTCATGACAAATTCTGTGAGCTATGATCCTGCCCCACTAGCTGCCTGATGAAGGAGCAGTGCTCCGAAAGCTTGTACTTCCAAAGAAACCTGTTGGACTCTAACCTGGTGTTGTGCGATTTTTAACTTTGGCCAAATGAGCTGCCATCTCAGGCTAAATTGTTTTTCATCTGAGATTTGAGAAGATTAAGGCCTAATCTTCAATCCCCATCACAAAGCCTATTCTCGATCCATCACTTAGAGACACCTGCAGGCAACACAGAGTAACACACTGACACTCACTGAGATACCTACAGGCAGTGCAGAATAACACACACACACTCAGAGACACACCTACAGGCAACACTGAGTTAACACACACACACACACACAGAGTCAGGCAGCACTGAGTAACATGCTCACAACCCTAGCTGCCTGTAGGTGTCTCTTTGAATAATACACCCATACTCAGAGCGACACCTACAGGCAGCATTATGTAGTACACTCACTCAGAGAGACACAGTCTGCAGTGTCAGTGATTGGCCTCAGATCATTTCAGGTCCAACACAGCATGAAGCAGAGAGTGCACAGTGCGACCCCAGCACCTGAGTTTGGACCGGAGAGTGAACACGGAATGCCTCAGATTGTAATTATTGAATCCCAACAGCTTTCAGTTTCTATTCTGTTTGGAATCTTGTAACCTCCACAGATTCCAGATCAACTGGATTATTTGAAACTGATTGCTGATTGGCTGTCAGTATCATCTACCACGGATTTACAGGCCACGTAGCCAATTGTGACAATGTCATGCTGACATGCAGCTAATCAGCTGAATGGAGTGGTCCATTTCTAAAACACACAGAGACAGAGACTGAATTTTCATCATCTTTATTCCCTTTTCCAGACTGACATTGACAGAAAACAGACTGCAATTAACAGCCCAGACAGAGGAAGCTGCACAAAATAAGAGCTACAATGGCTTTTGAGGAAAACACTTGTGGAGATTTTCTCAATAACATGAGAATCCTGCCCTTCAAATAGTGACAAATTGGAACTGGCTGCTGAGCAGGAAGGAGATCTGATTTATTGAAGCAGAAATTTAGAAGGTTCACATTGTTTTGTACAGCTGACAGCCTTCAGCAACTTCAAGAGATTTTACTTGGCATCACAAATCAACCCTGTCCCAATCAAACAGTCCCAGAATAGGGAGAGCATGAGGTTTGACACAGCGTAAAGCTCTATCTACACTGTCCCAATGAACTACCTTTACTCCTGAACCTCAGAAGTGTCCCTGAGCCAGTCCTGAGATGGAAGAGAGTTGAAATTCAGTGCTGACAATGATCTTTGTCCTGCCAGTTCAGCCCTGTTCTGTTTAAAGTTGTGTCTCCTCTGTGGACTGTCTCAAACACTCTACACACATTCTGATCTCCTGATGCTCTTGCTGAGGGGAGAGGGGAGGGTCACGTGGGTGAGGGCACAGGAGAAGCGAGCGTTGGACTCCCAGTCAGACCCAGAGAGGGTCAGCAGGCTGCTGACACTGTAGGTGCTGTCCGAAGCTCGCAGGTAGTTGCTGGTCTGAACCCCGTCCGAAATGACTGCACCGTCCTTCTTCCACTGCACCTCCAGCTCATCGGGATAGAAGTGATTGGCAAGGCACACCAGGGTGGCAGTGCCCTTGGCATTGACCTGCTCCGGGGAGGGGGGCAGCAGGGTCAGCTTGGGCTGAGAGTTCTCACGGCCTGAAAGACAAGAGAAACAATTTTAATCCCTGCCATTCAAAGGGATTTCAATTCTCAGAATATTCACTGGTAAAATGTTTGAATATTTGTCTCCAATACCTAATAAACCAGACAAAAGAATTTACATTTTTTAAATTGATTCTTGAGATATGAGTGTTGCTAGCAGGAGCAGAATTTATTGCTCATCCCTAATTGCCCCTGAGAAGGTGATAGTGAAAGAGAAGGGACAGTTTTGGACCGTCGTTTGGGGAATGAATGTCAGTACTACCTGCCATTCAGAAAGAGACTTGTTCTTCCTGCCCTGTCTGCCAACCAGTTCCCAATACATGTCAGTACATGACCCCAATCCTCTTGTTCAGTAGGAAGAACTAAAAGATGGCGAGCATTTTAGTGAGAGCGATCAGAACTCAGTGAGATTGAAATTAAGGATGGAAATGGAGAACCATGGAGTAAGTGTAAAAGTTTTCATTTTACTAAATGTTTCGGTAATTTAGTAAAAGGGGACTGGAACCAGTGACATGATGGGAAATCAGTGTCAGGGCAGTGGGAGCCCTCAAGTGACAAGACAGAGATCATTCAGAATCTGTTCCCACAAAGAGTAAGGGTGGGACTCCCAAATCTAGACTCTTAGCCTGGGATGTCAAAAGGCAGCCAGTGTAGGGAAGACCAAACAGGGAAGGTGATGTTGGTTATCTGGAGATCAAACCTGCAGAAAGCTGAGAGGAGGATAGAAAATGCAGGATTAAAATTGAACAGGACCTGAGGAAGGCAAAGAGTTGACAGGATGAAATATGTCCAAATGAATCGGGGAAATCTTACTGAACAAGAGGATTGGGGTCATGTACTGACATGGATTGGGAACTGGTTGGCAGACAGGGCAGGAAGAACAAGTCTTTTTCTGAATGGCAGGTAGTTACCAGTTGGGGTACCACAGGGGCCAGTCCTTGGTACCCGGTTATTCATAATATAATAGAGTCATAGAGTCAGAGAGACCCAAAAGACCCATCAGTCCATTGTGTCCACATTGGTCAAAAAACAACACTACCTCCATCCTCCTGGTGGAGCAGGCTTGACGGGCTGAATGGCCTCCTATGTTTGATGTTTCTATCTGTTTCTCAGATATTGAAGGAATGTCTCTTGTCAATTTGAACCTGGAAGTCACATGTGTGTGGAGGTGGAAGGTGTGGCCATGGTGATTAATGAATGCGGGTCAGTAAGGTGGTGAAGGAGACACATGGGATAAACTGTTTTTTTTCTCCATGATGGAATGAGGGCATTGCTGGATCGGCAGCATTTATTGCCCATCCCTAATCACCCAGAGGGCAGTTTAGAGTCAACCACATTACTGTGGGTCTGGAGTCACATGGTAACGATGACTGTTTCCTTCCCTAAAGGTCATTTGTGAATCAGATGGCTTTTTCCTGACAATCAACGATGGTCATCATTAGACTCTTAATTCCAGATTCTTTTATTGAATTCACATTCCACCATCAGCTGTGGCAGGATTCTAACCCTGGTTCCCAGAACATTATCTAGACCTCTGGATTAAGAGTTCAGTAATTATATCATTAGACCATCACCTCCCTTTATCATTTTTGGTTGAGAGCGAAAGCAAGGAGTTTGTTTATTCTGGAACTGTATAAAAGCCCAGTTAGAGCACAGTGAGAGAACAGTGTACAGCTCTGGTCACCACATTACAGGAAGGATGTGATCCCACTAGAGATGGGGACAAAGGAGGATTTTGTCAAAAATGGGGAGTTTTAGCTTTGAGGAATAATTGGTTTGGCTGGGATTGTATTCTTTGGAACACAGGAGGCTGAGAGGAGATTTGATCGAGGTGTGGAAAATGATGAGGGGCCTGGATAGAGTGGGTAGGAAGGACTGATAACCATGGGGAGGGATTGAAATTAATTGGACACAGAGTTCGAGGGGAATTGTAGAGTAATTGTTTTCAGCCAGAGGCTGGTGGGATCTGGGACGCACTGTCTGAAAGAGTTGGAGAGGCAGAAACCCTCATCATATTGTAAAAAACACTTGGACATTCATTTGAAACAGTGAAACTGCAGGCTTATGGAGCAAGAGCTGGAAAGTGGGATGGAGCTCGATATCTCTTTAACAAACCTCCGATTAAGCGAGTCCCATTTTCCAGCATTTTGCGCATATCCCTCTAAACCCTCCCTATTTATATACCCATCCTCTTAAATGTTGTAATCATACCATCCTCCACCTCTTCCTCTGGCAGCTCATTCTATACACACACCACCCACCACATTAAAAGGTTGCCCCTTCAGCCCCTTTCAATTCTTTCCCCTGTCGCCTTCAACCTATGCCTCGAGAACTGGACTCCCCAACTCTGAAAATAATACCTTCTCTACTCACCCTTTCAATGCCCCTCATGATTCTATAAACCACAAAATGGTCACCACTCAGCCTCCAACAATCCAGGGAAATTAGATCCTATTCAACCTCTCCCAGTAGCTGAAAACCTCCAACCTTGGCAACATTCTTGTAAATCTTTTCTGAAGCATTTTAAGGTTCACAACATTTTTACTACAGCAGGGTAACCAGAATTACACACAGTATTCCAAACGTGACCTAACCAATGTCCTGTACAGCCGCAACAGCTCCCAGCCAGTCAGACAAAGGAGAGTCTGAAGAAGTAATCTATTTGGATTTCCAGAAGGCCTTTGACATAAGGTACGAGCCCATAGAGTTAGGGGCAAGGTACTGGCATGGACTGAGGATTGATAGGTTGATATAAAGCAGAGAGTGAGGAAAAATGGCAGCTGGTGACTAATAGAGTTCTGCAGGTGTTAATGTTGGCACCATAACTATTCATGTCATGCGTTAACAATCTGAATGAAGGAAGTGAAGACATTGTTGCTAAGTTTGCAGATGACATGAGATAGGTGGAGGGATAGGTAGTGTTGAGGAAGTGAGAAGGCTGTAAAAGGTCTGAGATAGGCTCAGAGAATGGGCAAAGAAGTGGCAGATAGAATACAATGTATTACAGTGTGAGGTTATGCACTTTGGTAGGAAGAAGAGGTGCAAAGGCTGTTTTTTAAATGAGGAAATGCTTTGGAAATCTAAAGCACAAACCTCATTCAGGTTTCTCTGAAGGTGAACAGGCAGGTCCAGTTTGTGCTTGGGAAGGCAAATGAAATGATAGCATTCATTTCAATCGGGCTAGAATATAAGAGCAGAGATGGAGTGCTGAGGCTGTGTAATGCTCTGGTCAGAACACTTTTGGAATATCATGAACAGATTTGGGACCCATATTCAAAGAAACGATGTGCTGTCATTGGAGGGATTTACAAGAATGATCCTGGGGATGAAGGGCTTGTCATATGAGGCATGGTTGAGGACTCTGGGTCTGTACTCGATGGAGTTTCGAAGGATGAGGAGGGATCTTATTGAAATTTACAGAATACTGATCAGCCTGGAAAGAGTGTATGCAGAGAAGATGTTTCTGAAAACAGGAGAGTCGAGGTAACCAAGGCACAGCCTCAGAATGAAGGGCTGACCCTTTCGAGCTGAGATAAGGAGGAATATCTTCAGCCAGAGGGTGGGGAATCTGTGGAACTGATTGCTACAGAGGGCAGTGGAGGCCAAGTCACTGAGTGTATTTAAGACAGAGATAGATAGGTTTGTGATTTTTAAGGGAATCAAACATTCCCGTGGAGTAGGCAGGAGAATGGGGGGTGAGAAGCATATCTGCCAAGATCAAATGGCAGAGTAGATTCCATGGGCTGAATGGCTGATTTCTGCTCCTATTTCTTAAAGTCGTCTGGAGAGTTTCCCCAAAACCCTGGAACACTGAACCACTGGACTGTGAGCCCTGCTGTAGCTGTTTGTCATCAGAATGTTGCCAAGAGATAACCAAAGAGTAGAGAGAATGTGCATCTATGTGGGAATTTCAGGATACTTTGCAGTTCCTGGAATACCATGAGAGTAGGAAGTGTGGTCAGTGACAGCAGTTGGAGCTCCAGGTTTCGGAGCTTGAGCAGCAGCTGGTATCAATGCTGAGCGTCCATGAGGCTGAGAGCTCCGTGGAGAGCACGTTTCTAGATGTTAAGAAAGATTCTGGGTAATCCAATGAGGATGGGAAAAATTTCTGGCTGAAACAGCTGCTCCTTTTTTGAGGTATTTTAGCTGCTGGAGGTGATTTCCTCGAATTGCAGGATCAGCAATTACTGTTTTATATGCTGTTGCATTGTTTTGGAGCTTTGGAAAGAAAAGTCAAAACAACAGCTGTTTTAAAAGGCAGAAGAACAGACAAAGTAAGCACATGGTGAGGTCATTGCAGGAGACAGAGAGAGAGAGAGGGAGCCTGCACAGTTACTGCCTTTGCTCTTTGAATTCATGTATCGCTGGACATCGGGGTGCATCTGGGAAAATTATCCAACAGTGAAATTCACAACTGATCTTGGGGGATCTGTTGGGAGAAGTTCACAGCACAGAATCAGATAAGTTAATTGTTGTTTTAAGTGTAGCCTACAGAGAATCTGCAGTAGTGAGTAGAGTCGCTTCTTCCTTGATTATATGTTTCTGGAGATATGTCTCTTGATTAAACTTAAAATATAAGCCATAAGTATTAATTTAACCTGGGGCAGGGTTTGTAGAGGAATAAGACATTGTTATTTTCTGGGTCTGTAGATTGTGAAGGAGAAAAAAAATGGCCTTTAATAGAGTGATATGTACTTGTCAGATGTGGGAGTTTAAAGAGTTTAAGGGCTACTGCGGATTATACCTGCCATAAATGCTGCTGGCTGCGAATCTTATCAGATCAAATGGATCGGTTGGAGAGACAATTGGAAGCAATGAGGAATTTGCAACTGCAACAGTATGTGATGGATGGCAGTTATAGGAAGGGGGGGGGGGAAGTCTCAGATTCAGTCACATAGATGAGTTAACTCCAGAAAAGGTAAGAGAGGTAGGCAGCTAGTGCAGGAGTCCTTTGTGGATATACACCCATTTAAAACAGATATGCTGTTTTGGAAAATGTAGGGGGTGATGGATTCTTAGGGGAACATAGCACGAACAGCCAAGTTTCTGGTATTGAGACTGGCTCTAATGCAATGAGGAGTACGTCGGGTTCCAAGAGATCAATTGTGTTTGTGGATTCTCTAGTTCGAGGTACAGACAGGCGTTTCTGTGACAAGCAGCGAAAAAGCAGAATGGTGTGTTGTTTCCCTGGTGCCATGATCAAGGATGTCTCAAAGACGGTGCGGAATGTTCTCACGGGGGAGAGGGGCCAGCAAGAGGTCATTGTCCACATTGGAACCAATGACATAGGAAGGGAAAAAGTTGAGATTCTGAAGGGAGATTACAGAGAGTTGGGCAGAAATTTAAAAAGCAGGTCCTCGAAAGTAATATTATCTGGATTACTCCCGATGCTACGAGCTAGTGAGGGCAGGAATAGGAGGATAGAGCAGATGAATGTATGGCTGAGGAGCTGGTGTATGGGGGAAGGATTCACATTTTTGTATGATTGGAATCTCTTTTGGGGTAGAAGTGGCCAGGACAAGAGGGACGGATTGCACCGTAATTGGAAGGGGATTAATATATTGGCAGGGAGATTTGCTAGAGCTGCTCGGGAGGATTTAAACTAGTAAGGTGGTGGGGGGAGGTGCGGAGGGTGGTGGGGGGGAGCGTGGGACCCAGGAAGATAGTGAGGAAAGAGATCAATCTGGGACTGGTACAGTTGAGAACAGAAGCGAGTCAAACAGTCAGGGCAGGCAGGGACAAGGTAGGGCTAATAAATTAAACTGCATTAATTTCAATGCAAGGGGCCTAACAGGGAAGCCAGATAAACTCAGGGCATGGTTAGGAACACGAGATTGGGATATCATAGCAATTACAGAAACATGGCTCAGGGATGGGCAGGACTGGCAGCTGAATGTTCCAGGATACAAATGCTACAGGAAGGAAATAAAGGGAGACAAGAGAGGAGGGGGAGTGGCGTTTTTGATTTAGGGATAGCATTACAGCTGTGCTGAGGGAGGATATTCCCGGAAATATATCCAGGGAAGTTATTTGGGTGGAACTGAGAAATAAGAAAGGGATGATCACCTTATTGGGATTGTATTATAGACCCCCTATAATTGAGAAACAAACTTGGAAGGAGAACTCAGCTATCTGTAAGAAAAATAGGGTGGTTATGGTCGGGGATTTTAACTTTCCAAACATAGACTGGGACTGTCATAGTGTTAAGGGTTTAGATGGAGATGAATTTGTTAAGTGTGTACAAGACAATTTTATGATTCAGTATGTGGATGTACCTACTAGAGAAGGTGCAAAACTTGACTTACTCTTGGGAAATAAGGCAGGGCAGGTGACTGAGGTGTCAGTGGGGGAGCACTTTGGGGCCAGCGACTATAATTCTATTAGATTTAAAATAGTGATGGAAAAGGATCGACCAGATCTAAAAGTTTAAGTTCTAAATTGGAGAAAGGCCAATTTTTTGCGGTATTAGGCAAGAACTTTCGGAAGTTGATTGGGGGCAGATGTTTGCAGATAAAGGTACAGCTGGAAAATGGGAAGTCTTCAGAAATTAGATAACGAGAATCCAGAGAAAGTATATTCCTGTCAGGGTGAAAGGAAAGGCTGGGAGGTATAGGGAATGCTGGATGATTGAAGAAATTGAGGGTTTGGTTCAGAAAAAGGAGGAAGCTTATGTAAGGTATAGACAGGATAGATTGAGTGAATCCTTATAAGAGTATAAAGGAAGTAGGAGTATACTTAAGAGGTAAATCAGGAGTGCAAAAAGGGGTCATGAGATAGCTTTGGCAAATAGAATTAAGGAGAATCCAAAGGGTTTTTACAAATACATTAAGGACAAAAGGGTAACTAGGGAGAGAATAGGTCCCCTCAAAGATCAGACAGGCGGCCTTTCTGTGGAGCCACAGAAAATGGGGAAGATACTAAATGAGTATTTTGCATCAGTATTTACTGTGGAAAAGGATATGAAAGATATAGACTGTAGGGAAATAAATGGTGACATCTTGCAGAATGTCCATATTACAGAGGAGGAAGTGCTGGATGCCTTGGAACGCATAAAAGTGGATAAATCCCCAGGACCTGATCAGGTGTACCCTCGGGCTCTGTGGGAAGTAGAGAAGTGATTGCTGGGCCTCTTGCTCAGATATTTGTATCATCGATAGTCACAGGTGAGGTGCCGGAAGACTGGAGGTTGGCTAACGAGGTGCCACTGTTTAAGAAGGGTGGTAAGGACAAGCCAGGGAACTATAGACCAGTGAACCTGACGTCGGTGGTAGGCAAGTTGTTGGAGGGAATCCTGAGGGACAGGATGCACATGTATTTGGAAAGGCAAGGACTGATTAGGGATAGTAAACATGGCTTTGTGTGTGGGAAATCATGTCTCAAAAACTTGATTGATTTTTTTGAGGAAGTAACAAAGAGGATTGATGAGGGCAGAGCGGTAGATGTGATCTGTCTGGACTCCAGTAAGGCGTTCGATAAGGTTCCTCATGAGAGACTGATTAGCAAGATTAGATCTCACGGAGTACAGAGGGAACTAACCATTTGGATACAGAACTGGCTCAAAGGTAGAAGACAGAGGATGGTGGTGGAGGATTGTTTTCCAGTCTGGAGGCCTGTGACCAGTGGAGTGTCACAAGGATCGGTGCTGGGTCCTCTACTTTTTGTCATTTACATAAATGATTTGGATGCGAGCATAAGAGGTACAGTTAGTAAGTTTGCAGAAGACATCAAAATTGGAGGTGTAGTGGACAGCAAAGAGGGTTACCTCAGATTACAACAGCATCTTGACCAGATGGGCCAATGGGCTGAGAAGTGGCAGATGGAGTTTAATTCAGATAAATATGAGGTGCTGCATTTTGGGAAAGCAAATCTTAGCAGGACTTATACACTTAATGGTAAGGTCTTCGGGAGTGTTGCCAAACAAAGAGACCTTGGAGTGCAGGTTCATAGTTCCTTGAAAGTGGAGTCGCAGGTAGATAGGATAGTGAAGAAGGCGTTTGGTATGCTTTCATTTACTGGTCAGAGTATTCAGTACAGGGGTTGGGAGGTCATGTTGCAGCTATGCAGTACATTGGTGCGGCCACTGTTGGAATATTGCGTGCAGTGCTGGTCTCCTTCCTATTGGAAAGATGTGAAACTTGAAAGGGATCAGAAAATATTTACAAGGATATTGCCAAGTTTAGAGAATTTGAGCTACAGGGAGAGGCTGAACAGGCTGGGGCTGTTTACCCCGGAGCATCGGAGGCTGAGGAGTGACCTTATAGAGGTTTACAAAAGTATGAGGAGCATGAGTAGG
Organism: Chiloscyllium plagiosum; assembly: GCF_037043375.1. Taxonomy (NCBI): domain Eukaryota; kingdom Metazoa; phylum Chordata; class Chondrichthyes; order Orectolobiformes; family Hemiscylliidae; genus Chiloscyllium; species Chiloscyllium plagiosum. The sequence goes on from NW_028270147.1 coordinate 119,264,364, forward strand.
GTAAATAGGCAAATTCTTTTCCCTAGGGTTGGGGAGTCCAGAACTAGAGGGCATAGGTTTAGAGTGAGAGGGGAAAGATATAAAAGAGACCTACATGGCAACCTTTTCACGCAGAGGGTGGTACGTGTATGGAATGAGCCGCCAGATGAAGTGGTGGAGGCTGATACAATTGCAACATTTTAGAAGCATTTGGATGGGTATACGAATAGGAAGGGCTTGGAGGGATATGGGCCGTGTGCTGGCAGGTGGGTCTAGATTGGGTTGGGATATCTGATCGACATGGACAGGTTGGACCGAAGAGTCTGTTTCCGTGCTGTACATCACTAAGACTCTATAACTCTATGGTTACTCCGCAGCTTCAGAGTATGCAGGGACAGAGGGAATGGGGGAGCAGCAGACAGTCCAAAAGGACCAGGCAGCTAATACAGGTATCCCCTTAGTGAATGCCACTCTCCGACCAGGGTTCAGGTCAGAATCCTGACAAGAATGGTGGTTCATCTGGGAATTGCAGCCAGAACTAAGTCCATGGAACCAAGGGGGGATTCAGCTGTACAGGGGGGCACAAGGAAGACTGGAAGAGCGATAGTGAGAGGAGATTTGAGAGTGAGTTCATCGATAGGTGTTTCTGCAGCTGCAGATGGGAATCCAGGATGGTGTGTTGTCTCACTGGTGCCAGGGTCAAGGATGTCACTGAGCAGCTGCAGAGCACCCTGAGGGGAGAGGGGGAACAGGCAGCAGTCGTGGTCCACATCGGTCCCAGTGACAGAGGGAGAAAAGGGATGTGGTCCTGCAGTCGGAATTTCGGGAGCTCATGAGGGAATTAACTTCAGGAGCACAAAAATAGAAATCGTCACATTACTCGCAGTGCCCCATGAAAGTGAGAAGAGGAACAGGATGATAACACAGGTGAATGTGGAGCTGGAAAGAGGGTCCAGGAGTGGGGGGGCTTTGGATTCTTGGGACATTGGGACTGGGTCTTGGGGAGATGGGACCTGGACAGACCAGACGGTGTTGCTCCTGAACAGAGCTGGGACTGAGTTCCTTTGAGGTGATTTACTAGTGCTGTTGGAGAGGTTTAAACTAACTTGGCAGGGCTGTGGGAGCCAGGATGGAATATCAGAGAGGGACATCAAGGACCACAGAATCCTCAGTGCAGTCAATAAGTCACCACCCAGTGGCAAGGATGTGGAGGAATACATTTGCAAGGAATTTATAGAAACCTGCAAATATAATAGAGTCATTATAATTAGGGTGGAAGGGGTGTCTTTCGTTTTTAAATATAGACTAGGGTAGTAGCAGTGTAACGGGCAGAGAGGGGCCAGAGTTGTGAGAGTGTGTTCAGGTGAATTTTCTCCAGCCACAAGTTTCCAGTCCAATGAGAAAGGAGGCTCTGCTAGATCTGGATCTTGGGAGTGAGGAGGCCCAAGTGGATCAAGTGTCAGTCAGAGGACATTTAGGGAAGAGTGATCATTGTATCACAAGGTTTAGGGCGACAGTGGAAAAGAACAAAGGCATTTTCAGGGTCAAACATACTCACTGGGGAAAATGCCAACTTCCATGGCATATGGATGTATTGGATCTGACTAAAGTAGGGTCAAAGGTTGTCAGGAAAGCCCTGAAGAGAATAGTAGAGGATGTGGACCATGGATAGTCAAGGTATATTTGAGGGAGGGCAAACAATTCCTAAACTCACTCGAGGGCAAACGTGGTAGAATTATGGTAAATAAGAAAAGGGCAGAACAGTAACTAGAGAGAGATTAGGATCCCATGAAGATGAACAATATACCTCTGGGTGGATCCACAGGAAATGGTTCAGATCCTAAATGAATATTCCGGGTCAGTATTTATCATGGATAAAGACTTGTGAGTTTGGGAACTTGGGAAGTAAATAGCAATGTCTCGACACAAGTCCACATTATGGAAGAGGATTCCTTAAAGTGCAAGACAGTAGATAAATCTCCAGGACCTGATCAGATGTATCCCAGGACATTGTGGAAAGCTAGGAAAGAGATTGCTGGACCCCTTGTTGAGGTATGTTTCTGATCGACATCCATGAGTGAGGTGCTGGAGAACCAGAGAGGTTGGCTAATGTTAGCCATTATTTAAGAAAGGCTGAAAGGAAAAGCCAGGAAACTATAAACTAGTGAGCCTGATGACATTGCTGGGTAAGTTATTGGAGTGAATTCTGAGGGACAGGATTTACATGCATTTGGACAATCAATGCAGTTTTGTGCATGGTAATCGTGTCTCACTAACGTGATTGAGGTTGTTTGAAGAGAAGATTGATGTAGGCAGAACAGTAAACACTATCTTTATGGACCTCAGCAAAGCGTTTGACAAGGTTCCACATGACAGACTGGTTAGTAAGGTTAGACCACATGGGATCCAGGGGGGCTAGCCATTTGGGTAAAACATTGGCTTGAAGATAGGAGACAGAGAATGTTGGAGAAAGTGAGGGCTGCAGATGCTGGAGACCAGAGTTGAAATGTGTGATGCTGGAAAAGCGCAACAGGCCAGGCAGCATCCGAGGAGCAGGAGAATCGACGTTTCGGGCATAAGCCCTTCTTCAGGAATGAAGCTGGTGTGCCAAGCGGGCTGAGATAAAAGGTAGGGAGGGGGGGAATTTGGGGGAGGGGAGCTGGGAATACGATAGGTGAAAGGAGGTGAGGGTGAGGATGATAGGCCAGAGAGGGGGTGGGGGCGGAGAGGTCAGGAAGAAGAATGCAGGTCAAGAGGGCGGTGCTGAATCCGGGAGTTGGGACTGAGATAAGGTGGGCGGAGGGGAAATGAGGAAGCTGGAGAAATCTACATTAATCCCTTGTGGTTGGAGGGTTCCTAGGCGGAAGATGAGGCACTCTTCCTCCAGGCATCATGTTGCCAGGGTCTGGCGATGGAGGAGGCCAAGCACCTGCATGTCCTTGACGGAGTGGGAGGAGGAGTTAAAGTGTTCAGCTACGGGGCGGTTGGGTTGGTTGGTGCGGGTGTCCCAGAGGTGTTCCCTGAAATGTTCTGCAAGTAGGCGGCCTGTCTCCCCAATGTAGAGGAGACCACATTGGGTGCAGCGAATACAGTAAGTTATGTGTGTGGAGGTGCAGGTGAATTTGCGACAGATATGGAAGGATCCATTGGGGCCTTGGAGGGAGGTGAGGGGGGAGGTGTGGGCGCAAGTTTTGTCCTTCTTGCGGTTGCAGGGGAAAGTGCCGGGAGTGGAGGTTGGGTTGGTGCGGGGTGTGGACCTGACGAGGGAGTCGTGGAGGGAGTGGTCTCTCCGGAACGCTGGTTTCCAGCATCTGCAGTCCTCACTTTTGTCAATTTGCCACACCTCTGCCCATTTCCCCAAATGATCAAGGTCCCACTGTACCCTCAGATAAGCTTCTTCACTATCCACTGTCCCACCATTTACAAACTCGCCATAATTCCTATATTCACATCCAAATCATTTATTTAAATGATGAAAAGCCATGGACCCAGCACCAATCCTTGAGGCACACAGCTGATAACTCATCTCCAGTCTGAAAAGCAACCCTTTACCAACATTCTCTGTTGAAAAGTGTGGTGCTGGAAAAGCGCAGCAGGCCAGGCAGCATCCGAGGAGCAGGAGAATCGACGTTTTAGGCATAAGCCCTTCTTCAGGAATGAGGCTGGTGTGCCAAGCGGGCTGAGATAAAAGGTGGGAAGTGGGGGGGGGAATTTGGGGTGGGGCACTGGGAATATATTGGTGGAAGGAGGTGAGGGTGAGTGTGATAGACCGGAGAGAGAGTGGGGGTGGAGAGGTCGGGAAGAAGATTCCAGGTCAAGAGGGCTGCGCTGAATCTGGGGGTTCGACTAGAGGAATCCTGATGAAGAGCTTTTGCCCGAAACTTCGATTTTCCTGCTCCTCGGATGTTGCCTGACCTGCTGTGCTTTTCCAGCACCACTTTGATCTAAACGTGTGGCAAATGGAGTTCAATTTAGATAAATGTGAGGTGTTGCATTTTGGAAAGTCAAACCAGGGCAGGAGTTATACAGCTAATGGTAGTGTTGCTGAACAAAGAGACCTCGGGGTGCAGGGGCAGGGGCAGGGGCAGGTATACGGGCAGGTGCAGGGGCAGGGGCAGGGGCAGGGGCAGGGGCAGGGGCAGGTGCAGGGGCAGGGGCAGGTGGAGGGGCAGGGGCAGGGGCAGGGGCAGGTGCAGGGACAAGTGCAGGGGCAGGGGCAGGGGCAGGGGCAGGTGCAGGGGCAGGGGCAGGGGCAGGGGCAGGGGCAGGGGCAGGGACAAGTGCAGGGGCAGGGGCAGGGGCAGGGGCAGGGGCAGGTGCAGGGACAAGTGCAGGGGCAGGGGCAGGGGCAGGGGCAGGGGCAGGTGCAGGGGCAGGGGCAGGTGGAGGAGCAGGGGCAGGGGCAGGTGCAGGGACAAGTGCAGGGGCAGGGGCAGGGGCAGGGGCAGGTGCAGGGGCAGGGGCAGGGGCAGGGGCAGGGGCAGGGGCAGGGACAAGTGCAGGGGCAGGGGCAGGGGCAGGGACAGGTGCAGGGGCAGGGGCAGGGGCAGGGGCAGGTGCAGGGGCAGGGGCAGGGGCAGGTGGAGGGGCAGGGGCAGGGGCAGGGGCAAGTGCAGGGGCAGGGGCAGGTGCAGGTGCAGGGGCAGGGGCAGGGGCAGGGGCAGGGGCAGGGACAAGTGCAGGGGCAGGGGCAGGGGCAGGGGCAGGTGCAGGGGCAGGGGCAGGGGCAGGGGCAGGTGCAGGGGCAGGGGCAGGTGGAGGGGCAGGGGCAAGTGCAGGGGCAGGGGCAGGGGCAGGGGCAGGGGCAGGTGCAGGGGCAGGGGCAGGTCGAGGGGCAGGGGCAAGTGCAGGGGCAGGGGCAGGGGCAGGGGCAGGTGCAGGGGCAGGGGCAGGGGCAGGGGCAGGTGCAGGGGCAGGGGCAGGTGGAGGGGCAGGGGCAAGTGCAGGGGCAGGGGCAGGGGCAGGGGCAGGTGCAGGGGCAGGGGCAGGTGCAGGGACAAGTGCAGGGGCAGGGGCAGGGGCAGGGGCAGGTGCAGGGGCAGGGGCAGGGGCAGGTGCAGGGGCAGGGGCAGGGGCAGGGGCAGGGGCAGGGGCAGGGGCGGTGGCAGGTGCATTATTCCTTGACAGTGGAGTCACAGGGAGACAGGGCGATGAAGGAGGTGTTGGGTACACTTGCCTTTATTGGTCACTGCACTAAGTATCAGAGTTGGGACATCATTTACAGTTGTACAGGAAATTGGTGAGCCTACTTTGGCAATAACATGAACAATTCTGATCATCCTGTGATAGGAAGGATGCTGTTAAACTTAAAATGCTGCAGAAAAGATTTACATGGATGTCGCCTGGAACTGGAGGGTTTGAGCTGTCGGAAGAGGCTCAATAGACGGGTTATTTTTTCTGCAGGATCGGAGGCTGAGGGGTGGCCTTATAGATGTTTATAAAATCATGATGGGCATGGACAGGATGTATATCCAAGGTCTTTTCCTTGGGAAGGAGAGTCCAAAACTAGAGGGCACAGGTTTAAGGTGAGAGGCAAAAGATCCAAAAGGGACCTGAGGGGTAACCTGTCACACAGAGGGTGGTGCGTGTATGGATTGAGCTGCCGGAGAAAGTGCTGGAGACGGATACAATTATAGCATTTAAAAGATGTTTGGATGGGTACTTGGATAGGAAGGGTTTAGAGGGATGTGGGCCAAATGCTGGCAAATGGGATGAGGTCAGTTTTGGATATCTAGTTAGCATGGATAAGTTAGACCGACAGATCTGTTTCCACGCTGTCTGACTCCATGACCATGAGAGGCTGGAAAAGCTGAGACCTTTTACCTTGAAGTGCCGGAGGCTGAGGAGTGACCTTATAGAGGTTTATAAAATCATGAGGGACATAAATAATGTGAATAATGCAGGAAGGAGGTGAATGTTTTGTAGAGATGGCAAACATATGCCCAAAGATCATTCCAGGGATGAGGAACATCAGTTATGAAGATAGATTGGAAAATTTGGGACTGTCTTCTTTGGAGAAAGTTACAGATCACACAACACCAGGTTATAGTCCAACAGGTTAATGTGGAAGCACTAGCTTTTGGAGCACCGCTGACAACCACCTGATGAAGGAGGGGCGCTCCGAAAGCCAGTGCTTCCAAATAAACCCCCTGTTGGACTATAACCTGTGTTGTGTGATTTTTAACTTTGTCCACCCCAGTCCAACACCGGCACCTCTAAGTCTTTGGAGAAGGCAGCGAGGAGAATTGTTCCAGAAATTCAAAATCAGGAGGGGCCTGGACAGTGTAAATAGGGAGAAAATGATTCCACTTGTGAAAGGATTAAGATTGAAAGTAATTGGATAAGTAACAAAAGTGAAATGAGGAAAAGCATTTTCAGCCAGTGAGTGGTTAAGGTGTGGAATGCACTGCCTGAGAGTGTGGTGGAGGCAGCTTCAATTGAAACATTCCGAAGGGAATGAGACTGTTATTTGAAAAGGAACAATGTGCAGGGTGACAGGGAGAAGGCAGGAGAATGACACTCAGTGAATTGCTCATTCAGAGAGCCAGTACAGACAGGATGGACAGAATGGCCTCCTTGTGCACTGTAACAATTCTGTGATTGTGTGATTGAGCAGAGTTAAAGCTGGGGGAGGTGGGAGCTCGGTGTCTCACTGTGCTGCTGCTGCTGCTGCTGCTGAGGTCAGTGAGATCAGAGACTGGGACAGGGAGCCAGAGCTCACATCAAACTCTGCCCGTGACCGTCACACTGAGACTGGCAGGAGGCTACTCAATGATTTCACTCCATGCTGCAGGAATGTGACCACAGGCTGCAAATGGACAGAGCCCCTCCACACGGTGAGTAAAACTTACTGACTTATATCTTGCTGCTTAAAAGGGGCAATGGAATTAAAGAAATACAGCTGGATACCCTGTTAGACACAGTGCTCCTCAATCAACCATTTCATTCACTGCAGCTCCCCACTAACCCCTTCAACAATTCAGTATTTGTGTATTAGAAATTGTGTTTGGAAATTGAAAGGGTTAATAATGGAGGATTGAGGTTGACTTACTCAGTCTGAGCTTGGTTCCTTTACCGAACGTGCAAGGCCGCCTGTTGTGCTGCTTACAGTAATAGTCAGCGACATCCTCATTCTGAACGTTGCTGATTGTCAGGGTGAAACTGGTCCCATATCCTCTGCCAGTGAATCGCTTGGAGACTCCTGTGTTTCAAGTTGTTGCTTCATAGATCAGGAGAGAGGGTTTCTGACCTTCTCGCTGCTGGTACCAGCTGAGGTCATTTGTAATATCTTGACTGGCCGTACAGGTGATGGTTGCAGTCTGGCCCAGTCCCACTGACAGGACCGGGGGTGACTGGGTCATGATGATGTCCCCACTGATGACCTGAGGGGTCAGAGAGAAACACAGTGAAGTCAGAACTGTCACAGAAAGAGACTGCGAAATGAGAGATTGTTGGAGACACTGAGCATTCCTCTGGTTTCAGCATTTTCCCTTCAATCACAAGTCAGTGGAATTGGAGTGAAATGGAGAGCAGCTAAAGATTCAAGGTGGAAGGAGAGAGATTTGTACCTGTGACACAGAATGCCAGGGGTCAGATCAGCTGGGTGTGTGAAATCATGGTGTGTGCCCCTGTCCCTGTGCCCGGTTCCTGATAAACTCTCCCTTCACTGGGCTCTGCTGTATAAAGCTGCAGCCTGTGAGAGTCTGACTGGGTGTTCCTCAGTATGTAAATGGCATCAGGCAGAGAGAGCCACGTCAGCCCCTCACACTTTCAATGTCTCGAGGGTTTGTGACTCAACCAGCCTTTCAGGCAGTGAGTTCCAGACTCCCACCACCCTCTGGGTAAAAACATTCCTCAATTCTCCTCTCAGGGTCTACCTCAACTGAACCTGAACTCACTTGAGTTGAGAAGGATGAGAGGAGGTCTGACTGCAATGTGTAACATTCTAACAGGGCTGGACAGACTTGATGCTGGAAGGAGGTTTCCCAAGGTTGGGGAGTCTGGAATCAGGTGCCACAGTCTCAGGAGGACATTGGGTCGACCGTTTTGGATTCAGATGAGGAAACATTTCTTCACTTAGAGGATGGTTAACAAGTGGAATTCTCTACTAGAGAAGGCTGTTGAGGACAAAGGACTGAATATATTCAAGAAAAAGACAGAGGTAATTCTTTTGCATTTTAACAACATCAAGGGGTATGGGAAGATGGTAGGAATATGGCATTAAGTCAGAGGGCTATCCATGATCGTATTGGATGACAGAGATACTCAAAGGGCTGAATGGCCTATTCTTACTATATTTCCATGTCTGTGTTACCTTCAATCTCTGCCCCTTGGTATTGTTCCCTCTACGATGGAAAAGGTGCCTTCCTACCCACCCTATCTCTGTATCTCATAATCTTACAGCCTTCTGTCAGGTCCCCTCTCAACCTTCACTGCTCCAAGGAAAACAACCCCAGTCTTTCTAATCTTTCCTCATCGCTCAGACCCTCCAAGCCAGGCAGCGTCCTGGTAAATCTCCTCTGTACCCTCTCTAGTACAATCACATCCTTCCCAGAATGTGGTGTCCAGAACGTGTCTCGCTCTCTCTCTATCACTGTCTCTCTGTCTCACATCTGCCATGTCTTTCTCTCTACATCTCTCTCCCACTCTTAATTTCTCTCATATTCTATCTCTCCCACTCTGTCTCATAGCCACTCTCTCTAACTCTCTTTTGCTTCTTCACTCTGTCTCACAATCTCCATTTCTTCACCTCTCACTGTTTCCCTCATTCACTCCCTCACTCCCTCCAATTGTGATCTGCCGCTCTCTATTCCTTCCTCTTTTACTCTTCCTCCCTCTCTTTTGTCTCTACAGTCTCCCTCTGTAGAGGGAGTTTGCACGTTCTCCCCGTGTCTGCGTGGGTTTCCTCCGGGGGCTCCGGTTTCCTCCCACAGTCCAAAGATGTGCAGGTTAGGTGAATTGGCCATGCTAAATTGCCCGTAGTGTTAGGTAAAGGGGTAAATGTAGGGGTATGGGTGGGTTACGCTTCGGCGGGTCGGTGTGGACTTGTTGGGCCGAAGGGCCTGTTTCCACACTGTAAGTAATCTAATCTAATCTAATCTCTCTCTCCTGCGCTCTGTCTCAAATCCTACTCTTGTCTCTCTCTCTCTCTCTCACTCACTCACACCCCAACCCTTCTATCATGATTTCCTTCACTCTTAGTCCCACACTCTCTTTCTCTTTCTCTGTCTGTTTCTCTCTTTCTCTCTCTCCATCCCTCTCAGTATCACCTTATTTCTCTCTCTCTATCCCTCAACCTCACCATTTCTACCTCCTACTACTTCTCACTCACTCGCTTCACACATCTCACACTGTCCCAGACACTCCTCATTCTCTATTTCTCACCCTCTCACACACACTCTCTCCCTCTATCTCTCTCACTGACTCTCTTCTCTCTCTTTTCCACAGTCTGCCAGGTGGCAATATTTAAATGCAGGGCGAATCCCCCTCTGCTTTGCCTCATGAGTGGATGTTAACCATTGACCCCAGAGGCATGTCTTCTCCTGGAGTAAGGTTCCATTTCCCACATCCAGTAGGCTTTGGCCTCTCTCAGGAAGATGGACAGATTCTTGTCAAATGAAGGGCAGTTCTGTGCTGTTGGCCTATTCTCACTGGGGACTGGTTTGGACACAAACCTCATTCCATGAAGGCCCAGCAGAGAGAGGAGATCCTCAGGCCATCAGTGTGAGCTGGAGGGACAGGACAGACTCTGACCAACTGACCCAGCCTGACAATCACAACATGTTCCAATCTCTTCCCCTCTCCTACCCCTCTCCTTCCCTTTCCATGATCAGTCTCCAGGTCAGAGTGTTTCACTGGGATGAGAGCTGGACAATTACATAGTTACAACAGAATGGAACTCAGCCCCATACCCACCATGGTGCCCATGACCCACTGGACTCTCCAAAAGGGGCCAGTAAACATGGAACTCCTTCCACTGGACAGTCTGCTAATAAATATGGACCACCCTGCAATAGACACTATTAAATATGGGCATCCTTCCCACTGGACCCTCCAATAGAAACCAGCAAACTGGGACTTCCTTCCCAATGGACAGTCCAATGGAGACCAGTAAACATGGATATCCATACCATTGGAACATCCAATAGATACCAATAAACATGGGCCTCCTTTCCACTGGACTGTCCAGTAGAGACCAGTAAACACGAGCCTCCTCCCTACTGGATGTTCGAACAGATAGCAGGAACCATGGGCCTCCTTCCCCCTGTACCTTCCAATAGAGATCACTAGATATGTGTCTCATTCCTGCTGGAATCTCTAACTGAGATCAATAAACATGGGCCTTCTTCCCATTAGACCTTCCAGTATCTCAGCATTAAACCCCAAATAGGCCTCTGATTTCCATTCCCACAACATTGTCCGCCTCTGCAATACATCAGCCCCTTGACCACAGAAACCTTCATTCCTGTTTGTCCCACTCCATGATTCCGATGTCCTCTCCCAGCTTCCCCCATCCATGCTCCATAAACCCCAATTGTCTGAAATGGAGTGGTCCCTTCCCTGTCTCACATCAAGGAGGAGATGGACAGATTTTTAATGAGTAATGGGTTAAAGGATGATGGAGAGTGAGCAGGAAAGTGGAGTTGAGGCTGTGATGGGATTAGCCATGATTGTATTAAATGGTGGAGTGGGCTCGAGGGGCTGAATTGCCTGCTCCTGCTCCTAGTTCTTATGTTCATCCACCCCCTCCCCCATTCCTCTTACTGCAACTTTGTGAACCCTCTTGAAATGTTTTGGACATTGAAGGTGCGATGTGAATTCAAGATCTGTGTAGATTTTATGTGGGGACAGAATTGTACAGGGGGAGTGATAGCTCCAGCAAGTGAATATCCTGCTGAGAGGCTCCAGAATTCCATATACAGAATGGGGAAGTGGAGGAGGTCAGAATATACTGTCAGGGTCCATGGCACTCTCCCCCAGCAATGTGGTTGGCTCTGAACTGCCCTCTGAAATAACTGATCAAGACACTCAGTTGTATCAATCGTGATGACATCTCAACAAAGAAATAAAATGGGACAGACCACCCAGCATCGATCTAAACACCAAAAAGACAATGACAGAAATAGCCCTGCTCCATCCTCCTTACTGACATCTGGGGGCTAGTGCCAAATTCAGGAGAGCTGTCTCACAGACTAGTCAAGCAACAGCCTGACACAGTCACACTCACAGAATCATACCTTACAGACAATGTCCCAAACACCGCCATCACTGTCCCTGAATGTGTCCTGTCCCACCAGAAGGGCAGACCCAGCAGAGCTGGCAGCACAGGGGTGTACAGCCAGGAGGGAGTTACCTTGGGAGTCCTCTCCGCTGACTCCAGACCCCATGGAGTCTCATGACACCAGGTTAAACATGGGTGAGGAAACCTCCTGTTGATCAGCAAGTGGCGGAAGCACTGAGGATGATGACAGCACAGAATGTACTTTGGGTGGGGGATTTCAATGCCCACCACTGAGAGTGGCTCAGCAGTAGCACTACTGATCGAGCTGGTCGCGTCCTAAAGGACAAAGCTGCAGGACTGGGCCTGCAGCTGGTAGTGAAGGAAATAACAAGAGGGAAAAATCTACTTGCCCTCATCCTCACCAATCTTGCGGCTGTAGTTGCATCTGTCCTGTATGTGTAAGAGTGACCATCACAGAGTCCTTGTGGAAACAAAGTCTGACCGTCACATTGAGAATACCCTCCATTGTGCTGTGTGGTACTATCACTGTGCTAAATAGGACAGACTTTGAACAGATAGAGCAACTCAAGGCAAGCTCAGAAGTGGTGATGATTGCCAATGATTCCATAATGTTCAGCATCATTCACAACTCCTCAAAAACTGAAGCAGTCCATGATCAGATGCACCAAAATGTGGACAATATCCAGGTTTAGTCTGAAAAGCGACATTTCACTTTGGTTCCCTGCAAATGCCAGGCCAATAAGAGACAATTCAACCATCACCCCTTGACAGTGGATTGGATTATTATCATTGAATCCCCACTGTCAACATCCAGAAACTCAATTGGCTTACCACAGAAACACAGTGGTTACAAGAACAGGCTCGAGGCTAGCAATACTGCATCTAGTAACTCACCTCCTGATTCCCCTAAAGCCTGTCAATCATCAACAAGGCACAAGTCAGAATTGTGATTGAATACCCCCCATTGTCTGGATGGGTGCAGCTCCAACAACATTCATAGAGTGATGGTGTCACAGAATCACAGACCCTACAGCCAAACTTGTCCATGCTGACCAGGTTTCCAAACCTGAACGAGTCCCATTTGCCTGTGTTTGGCCCATATCTCTCTAACCTTTCCTATCCATGTCAATCATATCCTATGTCTCCCTTATCCACTCAAAAAGCTTGATACTGTTCAGAACAAAGCAGCCTGCTTGATTGCCATCACATCCACAAAGCATCCATCTTACCACCATTGACACTTAGTCGCAGCAGTGTGTATTATCTATAAGATACACTGCAGAGATTCACCAAAGATCCTCATACAACACCTTCCAAAACCAAAAATAGAAATTGTTGGAAAAGCTCAAGTATGAAGGGTCACGTGACACAAAATTTAGCTCAGATTTCTCTTCACAGATGCTGCCAAACCTGCTGAGCTTTCCAGAAATTTCTGTTTTTGTCTCTGATTTACAGCAGCTGCAGTTCTTTTGGTACCTTCCAAACACATGAACAGCTCCAGTTAGAAGGACAAGAGCAGCAGATATATGGGAACAGCATGTCTGCAAATTCATCTCCAAGGCACATAACATCCTGACTTGGAAATATATCACTGTTCCATCACTGTAAGTGGGTCAAAATCCTGGAATTGCCTCCTTAAGGACATTGTGGATCAACATACAGCACGTGATCTATAGCGGTTCAATAAGGCAGCACCTCCTCAAGGGCAACTAGGGACGGGTAGCAAATGCTGACCCAGCCAGTGACGCCCACATCCAATGAGTGAATATATGAAAACAAATGAAGAGTCCCTTAGGAGGGGAGAGGGAATGTTCAAGGTCCTGAACTCCATTCCCCAGCCCAGGCAGCTTGTCTCCCAATGAATGAATGAGATGACAGATTAGGGACAGTCTCATGCTGTGGAATCAGGTCTACAAGAAAGAATTAGAGATCAAGCTGAAAAGGAACATATTGCTGGGTTATGGGGAGAGAGAGGGTCAATGAGATTAATTGGGTCACTCACAGGCACAATGGGCTGAATGGCCTCCTCCTGTGCTGTCAGATTCCAGGGAGTTCAGACAGTTCACAGTTTTCTCCTGTCACAGTAACAAACGTCCATCTGCTCCGAGCTCCTTATTTCACTTCCTCTCTTGATGAAGTTTCAACCTTGCGATCTGACAGTCTTTGCAGTTATTTTTTGCACTGGGGCTTTCTGCTGTGGTCAGAATCTCTAATAATAAGTGTCCAATCAGTGACAATCACAGCAGCTAAGAGCAGTCAGGACTGAGGAGCCAGGATCACTGGGAAACATATTGGGAAGATCAAAGCCATCCTCTTCAGCTCCCAGTACAAACTCCACCCCTCTCCCCGAACACTGTCTGCTGCTCAACCAGACTCTTTACAAACTTGGCTTCATCTCTGAGAATGATCTGAGCCTTATATCTTCCATATCACAAAGATCAGCCACTGAAAATCTCAGCCATGTCTTTTGGACTCCAAATGTGACCATTCCAATGTTGTCTTAACCCATATCATAGCCAGTGCTCTTCATACACTTCAGCTCGTCCCAAACTGTGCTGCCTGTATCTGATCTCACACCAAGTCCCATTCTCCCATCCCACACTGTGCTCACTGACCGACATTGGCTCCCAATCCAGCAACATCTGATTTTCAAATTCTCACTCTTGTTCTCCAGCCCCTCCTTGTCCTCCATTCTCCCTATCTCTGCAACCTCCTTCAAGCACTCTCAGTCAGTGTGGTCAGCAACCTTAGATATATGGCTCTCGATTAGTTTATCCAAGTCATTGAGAAGTATCATAAAAAGCTGAGGTCCCAGCACAGATCCCTGGGAATACCACTACACATCTTGCTCATTGGAGGAATCATACATCCCCGATTGGTCTCACCTCCCTCTTTCTCACTATAACCCAGCTAACCTTTCCTTTCCAGCTCAATCTCCAGTTCCCTATTGAAGATCTGAGTTCACAGCATGAGCCTGCCCCTAACTTGGTCTCCAATTTGGCATCTTATTCAATCATTGGGAGACAAGCTGCCTAGGCTTGGGGTGTAGAACAGAGAAAATAGAATATAGAACATAGAACAGTACAGCACAGTACAGGCCCTTCAGCCCTTGATGTTGTGCCAACATTTTATCCCACTCTAATTTCAAACTAACCTACATACCCTACATTTTACTATCATCCATGTGCCTATCCAAGAGTCGCTTAAATGTCCTTAATGTCTCTGACTCTACTATTACTCCACATTCCATGCACCCACCACACTCTGTGTTAAGAACCGACCTCTAACATCTCCCCTAAACCTTCCTCCAATCACCTTAAAATTATGCTCCCTTGTGATAGTCATTTCTGCCTTGGGAAAAAAGTCTCTGTTATCAACTCTACCTATGCCTCTCATCACCTTGTTCACCTCTATCAAGTTACCTCTCATCCTTCTTCAGTGAGAAAAGCCCTAGCTCCTTCAACCTTTCTTCATAAGACATGCCCTCCAGTCCAGGCAGTCCAGGCAGCATCTCCACTGCACCCTCTCTAAAGCTTCCACATTCTTCTGATAGTGAGGCAACCAGAACTGAACACAATATTCCAAGTGTGGTTTAACCAAGGCTTTATTGGCCTGCAGCATAACCTCGCAGCTCTTAAATGCAATTCCCCCCAGCTACTGAAACACACCATGTACCTTCTTAACAACCCAATCAACTTGGGTGGCAACTTTGAGGGATCTCTGGATGTGGACCCCAAGATCCCACTGTTCCTCCACACTGTCAAGAATTCTGCCTTTAACTCTGTCATCTGCATTCAAATTCAATCTTCCAAAATGAATCACTTCACACTTTCCAGGATGAACTCCATCTGTCACTTCTCAGCCCAACCCCACATCCTATCAGTGTCCCATCTTCATAAATGTGTTTTGTCACACCCTCAAAGAATTCAGTAAAGCTTGTAAGACATGACCTGCCCCTCACAAGGCCATGTTGAGTATTTCTAATCAAGCTTTGCTTTTTCAAATCATCATAAGTCCTGTCTCTCAGAATCTTCTCCAATAATTTGCCCACCACTGATGTAAGACTGACTGGTCTATAATTCCCAGGGTTATCCCAAATCCCTTTCTTGAACAAGGGAATAACATTTGCCACATTCCAATCATCTGGTACTACTCCAGTGGACAGGTTGCAAAGATCATCACCAAAGGCACAGCAATCTCTTCCCTCACTTCCCATAGTATCATTGGGTATATCC